>NC_060265.1:7224956-12662456 GCF_021901455.1 Neodiprion lecontei | reverse complement strand
GAGAATAATTTGACTCATAATGGAAAGTCATATAAGATCCGAATTCATAAAATTATATGTGACGGTCCCGCGAAATCTTATATTATCAATGTAAAAACTCACACAGGATATTGCAGCTGCACAAAATGCATAACTGAGAGAGAATATCGACAACGTAGAGTTTGTTTTCCAGACATTCGGGCAGCTAAACAAACTGATGCTGATTTGAGCAACCATAGTGATGAAAATTATCATTTAGAAAATAGTATATTGGAAGCGACTCCATATTTGAAATTTGCTGAAAATATACCACTCGATTTTTTGCATCTGGGTTGTTTTGGCGCAATGAAAAAACTGACGTCCAATTGGGTGAATGGGGATCACAATGTTCGCCTTCCTCACAGAAAATGTGACTTAATATCGGTATGTTTAGAAAAAAAAATCAAACCAGTTGTTCCAATAGAATTTTCTAGAAAACCACGATCTCTTCGTTACGTTAAGCAGTGGAAAGCAACTGAGTTTCGGCAGCTATTATTATACACAGGCCCTGTAGTACTCAAACCCGTTTTGTCCAGAGATGTATATAATCATTTACGCTCCATGTTGCATTTCGAATATTATGCTGCGAAAGTTTATCACAACAACATTTGAACTACGCCCAAGAATTACTGGACTATTTCGTATCAACTTTCAAAATTCTGTATGGATAAGATCAGATTTCTCATAATATTCACGGTTTTATTTATTTGCCTGCTGACGTCAAAAAATTTGGCCCGTTAGATTCATTCAGTGCTTTCAAATATGAAAACTTCATGCAAATCTCTTCATGCAGGCTGGCATCAAAGATAGATAAAAAGATATTTGTGATCCCTTATTCGGATAATAAATTCGTAGCAATGTCTATGCTGCATGAACAATCATTATAAGGTATTTATTGAAATTAATTAAATCCATGTGTATATTATGAACATATTAGTATTATATGTGTACATTATGGACAAATAGTATTAAATGTGACAGGAATTAACATTCTAATGAGAACAATTCTCTCAGCTGATACAGCTGAAGATGACTGATTCTGATAAGCGCTACTTTATCGTCGAATTCAAAGACGGTTTACAAATAATACCTCGGAATTGGTTCTATGATGAAGAAAAAACAAAAGCTTATTGGCCAACTTACCTCGAAAACTTTAAAGCGTACAATAATGCAGTCAAAAAAATGAAGGACGTCGATAATGCCCAATGTTTAATTGTTACGGTCGAAAAAATCTTTGGATCAACAGATTTTACATTATTGACATACTACTAGATTTATAATTTCTTGAGCCACTGAGTTAATCTTCAAATCCAATCAGCTGCGCTACCAAATACATTATACAGACATACATATACCTTCGATATAGTGTGCGATTGCTAAATTTGATTTTATGTGGCACACTTTTTAGTAATTAAAATTACACAACTTTTTCAGACTTCTTTCAAAAAGCCAAAGAGAAGTTAAAAGATGCGGAGAAGATCTCTGATCTCAACTCGGACGAGGAAGTTACAACCCTGAGAAAACGAAGGCAACAATATGCAACAAGAAAGCTCTCTAGTAGTGATATCTCAGATTCAGACGAGTCTTCACCTCCGGATCCGCGTATACTCGAGTACCCTTCTCCACCAGTGAAGAAGTCATTGATTCAGAGTACACAGATTGCTGCTAAAAAAATTAAATCCAAAGAAACCGATGATGTGAACAGTGAAGATTGCAGATCATCAAATTCAACAGACTTCAATTGAATCCCCCGAAGAAAACTTCCCTGTAAAGCAAATAATATGAAATCTTCAAAGAAGTCCACGCATGACGATTCTAACGATTCCAATGTAGTACCTAATATGGGACGCCAAAGTTCCAATGAATTTGGCTGAATCGGTACTGCTAATTCGACTGTGCAAAAAAAAGCAAATTAATTTTGTCTGTGCAAATAAATTAGTTCGAAGCATAACAGGCTTAGGCCCTCCCACTGCAGATAATGGTAAAAATTCAAAAACAGTTAATATACTTATTTTCCAGTAATTGTATTTGTTGGATTCTATCTCTTGGTTCACAGCAATCACTACATCGTTTAAAAAAAAAACATACAAGTTCAATATGTGGATCTTACTTCTTTCTGAAACAACATATTTATAGGTAGCATCGATTTCTAGAACTCTGTCATAAGACAGTTTGCCGACCTCAAGCA
The DNA here is from genome assembly GCF_021901455.1 of Neodiprion lecontei. Lineage (NCBI taxonomy): Eukaryota > Metazoa > Arthropoda > Insecta > Hymenoptera > Diprionidae > Neodiprion > Neodiprion lecontei. The sequence goes on along the minus strand of NC_060265.1, from coordinate 12,660,250 downwards.
AAAAATGAATATAGTCATTATGAATCAAAATGACTTTACTGGGTCAATGGCGTAGAAATAATGATAATGTGCAACGTGACGCGGAAGGACAAAATGACGACAATATCACAAAGATCATCGCAGTATTACCTATATTAGACGATCAAACACGGAAGGACGTTGAAACGGCTATTGCTGACATTGCATGTTACAAAAAGCTAGTGAGTATAATTTCCTAATTGATAAAATTAACTTGATTCTAAACAATGTTTAAATGGAAATGAATCATTGGCTAGTAAAATCAGGGCTGATTGAGTATAAAAATATCCTGACGTTTATTCTTCTTCCACAGGGCAGTAGTATAGGGGCACTTTGGGGCGTCACAACAAACCCCCCTCGCACCCCTCTCCGGCGCCAGCCCCTCGCCAAGGAGTGACTTTGGGGCGCCTTCCCCTTCCCCCGCCGCCCCTCGCCACGGAGCGAATTTTGGGACGCCATCCCCTTCCCCCGCCGCCCCTCGCCGAGGAGCGAATTTTGGGACGCCATCCCCTTCCCCCGCCGCCCCTCGCCTAGGAGTGACTTTGGGACGCCATCCCCTTCCCCCGCCGCCCCTCGCCGCGGAGCGAATTTCGGGACGCCATCCCCTTCCCCCACCGCCCCTCGCAACGAAGCGAATTTTGGGACGCCATCCCCTTCCCCCGCCGCCCCTCGCCGAGGAGCGAATTTTGGGACGCCATCCCCTTCCCCCGCCGCCCCTCGCCTAGGAGTGACTTTGGGACGCCATCCCCTTCCCCCGCCGCCCCTCGCCGCGGAGCGAATTTCGGGACGCCATCCCCTTCCCCCACCGCCCCTCGCAACGAAGCGAATTTTGGGACGCCATCCCCTTCCCCCCGCCGTCCCTCGCCAAGGAGCAAATTTTGGGGCCCCTTCCCCTTCCCCCGCAGCCCCTCGTCAAGGAGGTATTTTATTCTAAAAGCTTCTCCGGACGACCACCCCTTTCCGGCAACCCCTTATCAAGGAGCGGTTTTTCCGCCTCGAAGTTCCGCGGCTCGTCAGCCCTTCACCCGCGACCCCCTCGCCACGTGCTGAATATCGTGTGACGACCCCTTACCCCGGGTACCGTTCACCGCGAATCAGATTCCGGACTCTACGGGATGGCCTCTGGGCCTGTGCACCTTGACTATGGGACGATCCCCTTACCCTGGCGCCCCTGGCCATGCGGCCGATTCTGGGGCCACCTACCCATCTGGCCCCGCTACCTCCGTTCACGAAGCGAACTCTGCGGCTTGGACGTTTGGGGTTACAGGTCCTCCACCCTGGCTCTCGTTCTTTCTCCATCCCTGCTCTCTGTGTCGGGTGCTCGTGTCACTGACCTTACCCAGCCGTCAGTGTTTATCCTAAGGTTTACGTGCGCTTGGAAAATATAGACCTGGTCACTCTCTCTCTCTCTCTTAATGCAAGACTATAGGCATACTTAGATGTACGAGGATCAGGGTGGGTGGGTGAGGAAACAGAACTCAATGGTGGATTGCGTAGAAAAATCAAATCTCATCCTCGCAGGTTTATTCGGTTAACACAGGTGCAAATACGTACATGGTTATTACTATTTGTTTGCTTGTTGTTGGAGCAGGATGTTTTTATTTGTTATAGTTACAGCGCCCCACATCACCACTATACTTATAATAATTATAGCAATCACGAGTATAGACAGTACCACCCATGGATAAGGCTGTTCTTCGGGCACGTACAATGGTTCATCTACAGCATCTGCGTTCACTTGGCGGGGTGTAGCCGTGTTGATCCGAGTCTCTTCACATGAAAAAATTCTCAGGGTAACACATACGTCTGATATTTCCTCTTGATTAATTTCGAGTTGTACGGTGCCCTTGGTCTTTATTGCGAAATAGCGGACAGGAGGTTATCCCGATGCTTAATGATGGTAGTGTCGAAACAGTTTGTTCAGAGGCTGGCTAAGGCTTTGTCCTCAGTTTCGATGGCCTGCTTGATTTCAGCAGCGAGGTATGATGGAAACAGCCGGGTAATTTCAAGGAGAACAATACTGAGGTAATTCTCGGCAAAGGCAGGATTCGCTGACGACGCGATGTGTTCTAGGATAGCGCCGTATTCCTTCTCCGCTATTTGCCTGATGCGATGAAGACTCGGTTCCTTGAGCTGCGTCAGATTCACTTTCTCGGCTATGTATGCGACGTATGATTTCTTGCACTCGTTTACTGAATGGGCTAAACGCTGAAGCCTTCGTAGCCGTTCGTCGACACACACAAATATAGCTTTAAGTCCGTTGAATGTGGATTTCTGCATTACAATGGTGGGGTGATACACTTTCTGGCGTTTGGCGGGTGACTGAAAGTTCTCATACTGGGTGGCCGAGTCTGGGCAGTCTGATTCCTTATCTTCTGATTCGGTGACTTCGGATTCCGTAGGTATTTCAAATCTGACGGCTCACTTACAGTGTGCTGTTGACAATTCGACGTTGCAGCCACCAAGCTCAATCCGATTAAAATACCATTGGGCATCGGTGTATCCTTCTATGTCAAGGTATTCGGAGATATTGTCCAACTCATCTGCGAGTCGCGACCAGGCCGCTGGTGTCAGACGCACGCCTCCGGAGGAGTTGTTGACGAGTTTGATGACCGATTCAAACTGATCGTCGAGCCGTAGACCGAGACCGATGACTATTTTCTTAGTAAAAGAATTATTTAGACTATACGTTGTCGACAATAGCAGATTTTTCTCAGTCTTTTTCAAAGCCTTCGTAAATGTTTTATACATTTTATTCACGTTGCCCATTGGTGCAGAAGATTTGGATGTAGCCATAGTTCACGTGAGGATTCTTCCGTAGTTGTCGCAAGACTGACGCTCTTTTGTATCTCACTTGAATATAGAGGGTGTAACCCCCCACTCTACAAAACGGCGTTTGCAGCGTGACTAAAAAGAATTAACGAAATTCTAATGCCTCGTATGATTCAGGCGTTCCTTACCAGACTATATCAAGCTTACGCCGTTGATTATATTTCGTTTCCACGATGGGGAGTAAGACAAATGTAAATATGTCGCCAGAAAACCCAACGATCTCGATAGGCCAGTATCAAACTTGCATTAGGTTTAGAGCTCGAATTCGGAGCTATGGTCGGTGCAAACAGTTGCAGTATATCGAGGTATGTATACGTAGACATTGCAAGAGAAGAAAATAATGGGAAGGGTTACGGGTGTATACAGCATGGTTCATGTTATACACGTAATGTTTGGGACTTGTGACGGCTCGTAGGCTGGCCCGTGCTTTTCCGACGTACAGCCCTAGGGTATGTTGTTTGTTATGGTTTAGTGGTCGACGAGGAAATACAAAGGGGCCTCACCGGGTGTATCATTTCGTTGTCGCAAGATGAGTCTACAATCTCCGTAGGTCTGCATTAGGTTTATATCTCGTTTCCGTTTCTGAGGCTGGTGCAAACAGTTGCAGTCTATCAAGGGATGTATATGTAATCATTGTAACAGAAAAGATGATGAGAAGAGTTGTGGGTGTGTACAGCATGGACCGTATTATACCCGTAATGTTTGGGCCTTGCGCCGGACGGTAGCCCGGTCCCCGCTTTTCCAACGTACAGCCATAGGATATGTTGTTTGTTATGCCTTAGTGGTCGACGAGGAAATACAAAGGGGCCTCACCGGGTGTATCATTTCGTTGTCGCAAGATGAGTCTACAAGCTACGTAGGTCTGCATTAGGTTTATATCTCGTTTCCGTTCCCTAGGGTGGTGCAAACAGTTGCAGTCTATCGAGGGACGTATACGTAATCATTGTAACAGAAGAAAGATGATGGGAAGAGCTGTGGGTGTATACAGCATGGACCGTGTTATGCTTGCAATGTTTGGGCCTTGCATCGGACGGTAGGCTGGTCCCTGTTTTTCCAACGTACGCTCTTACGGTATGTTGATTGTTATGCCTCAGTGGACGAAGGAATACAAAAGGGGGGTCTCACCGGCTGTATCATTTTGATGTCTCAAGATGAGTCTACAATCTCCATAGGTCCAGTATGCATTAGGTTTATAACTCGTTTCCTATTCTGAGGGTGGTACAAACAGTTTCAGTTTATCGATGGCGGTATACATGGACGTCGCATGAGAAGAGTATTAACATTATTCTCAAATACACTTGTTTCTAACCGTCACCAACCGCCGAATCAGCTCCACGATTTGAGGTAGGAATTGCGAGTGAATCCATCGGATCGTTTTCTATTTTATCTCTAAATTTCATATGTCTCGACGAATACCCGTTCTCCCGTTGATCAAAGTAGGCTTTAGGGCATGCAAGTTTTTCAACAGGATAAATGACGTCAGCTGTACAACTTTGTTTAATTATGAGAAAACCATGATTATCGCTGTCAATAGATTTGTTTTGCCATATGTAGCAGGCAGCCTCCGCGTTGGGTCCGGATGGCTTTGGTTTATTTTCACCCTGGCTGCGGGTGTCTCACCGTGAACCGCCGCGGAAGGTTGACGCTAGCGGACCATAGTAAAATTTCGTATACTTAGCTCAAGAAGCGGCGTGGTAACGTATTGTAATAGCATTTGGCCTAAACAAAACCCAACCTGTTGAACTTATAAATAGTTGTGGGCCCGGAGATCTTCTCAGTTAGAAAATCGCAGTGTTGGCGAAAACAACGATTCTGTTTCAATTATTGCCATATTTTTTAAATAATGCAATCAATTAACGATCTCCGTTACGCGGTGGTGAAGGCAGCTAGCCAAGCTAGGAGGGCTAATGCGAGTCTTGTGCGGGTGTGCCCTGTTTTCCGTCGGGAGCTGTTGTTCCGCATGTCACATGCGGAATTGCTTCGGCATTTGCGAGAGCTTCTGGCGGTCTGCGGGGCACGGGCCCTGGCGCACCTCCACAGCACCGGTGCGTTGCGGGGTTACGAGTGCCTCAGTGTAGCCGCGAGTGTAATTCGTCAGCGGGGTGCCACCCGCTTCGCCGTTGTTCGGGCGCTGATGGCTGAGTACAACGAGCGAAACGGTAAGTTGTTATTTGTGTTGTGCGCAGTGTACGTTTGTGTGGAGTTTGAATTACCGGATCTTCAGAGTGGGGTAAAAAGATAAAAGAAAATATGTAATATGGAAAAATTTAGATCAAGTTTTCCAACCGTTAGAATTCCGCGCGATGCTGGAGGACTCCGCGGAGAATGAGGCGGCTCTTTGCGATATCGTCGTCGACGTCGCCGATGAGACGATTGCGTCGCAAAGAGTAGCGCTGGGGAGGCCCACCGAGGAGCCGGTTTCTACCGCTCGTGACGGTAAGTCCGGATGATCGTCCGTACGCTGTGACGTAGCAGGGAGTTGTCGCGTATAAATACGTTGTGCGCGAGTGGTATATCAAAATTTCCTTGTGTTAGAATTCATGATGGATGATACCAGCGAGAACGAGGCAGCTCTTCTCGAGGGCTGTGTTGCCTGCGAGGAGTTGGCGATTGCGGGAGAGGCAGGGGTGAATGAGACGATGGTGAACGATATGACCGCCGAGGAGCCGATTTCTGTCGGAGCTCGTGACGGTAAGTCCAGATGATTTGTCTGTACGATATGCCGTATATCATGGAGTACCCGTGTGTAAATACGTTGTGCGTGAGCGGTGTTCCAAGGGTTATAGAATTCTTCTTTCACGCGTGTACTGAAGGTTATTGTGTCCGTTGCAGAAATCGATTCATCACAGGCGTCGACCTTAGTGTTGTCACGTCCAGGTCCGTCAGGAGTGTTGGAAATTCAAGGCATATAGGAAAAGTTTGAAAACAAAAAATGCAGACTAGGTATTTTGATGTGAACTCACGAGCAATTTCTTCTCTGGTGGGGGCGGGTAATTAGATCCGGTCGATGCTCATGAGCTGGCGGTAGCAGAAGAAGAAGGAGACAATTATTCCATATCCCCAATGGATGAGGCGATAATATTCTCGTGGCCGCAGACACCCGAGAGTGGAATATTCACTCAGATGAGTTATACTCCGCCGGCGATGGACGAGGATATTTTTTAGGGGAGCTAATCACGCGGGTACTCTAGGGTGTGCGTTTCTAGTAAAACCGCAAAATTCAACTATACTTGCGGATTGACGACGCTTTACCATGGGGGTTTAGTCTCATTTTTGTTTTATATGTACAACAGGAGGTCTTATGCAAACTGTTGGTCCGTTTCGCGTGAACGAGGGCGCCAGTACCTCGGGCATACAGATCGGCGGGGGTAGGGCCCGGAGGGCTCCGAATTACGATTCTGACGTGACGTTAGAGTCAGATGATGACGATGCCGATGACGATGACGAGACACAGACAGTTTCCGACGTGGCGTTTGAATTCGACGACGATGCTGACGACGACGAGACAGAGGGTGCATACTCTGGAAACATGGGGAGAGAATCGGGGCTGGAGAGTGAAGCCGCGAGCGAGAAGAAGTCAAGTCAGGCACCCGATGACGGGGCTGATTCACTGGCTAACCGTTTCACGGTTATCGGTGAATCAACGAAATTCATTCGTAAATTCGCGGTCACAGGGCGTGAGTTGCGAATGAAGATCGCGGCCCCTGAATCGGGTGTTAATCTAGTGGAGTGGCTGGAGGACGCGTTCAGAGACCTGCATGCTTATGCCGTAGCAACGTATCGGAGTAGCGACTACATAGGTTTCACGTTTAGCGCGGAGAGTTTTAATCATGGTCCTGCGTGGTTATCGTTCCGGCCGGTGAGGGATTCGCGGTACAGTGACCTCTGGAAGTTAGTTTTCAGCGTAGCCCAGAGCGCATCAGAGTTTGGCGTCGACAGCGTCTTCACCGTGACGGTACACAGTGTTGGAGTACCGGAGGGTCGCGGAAAGCCGAAGCCGATCACGCACGTGGGGGTACTCAAAAAATCCGTCGTGCAGATTGTCAACAGTGACGGGTTGTGTTTACCTCGTGCCCTCGTTGTAGCCAGGGCTCACGCCGAGAGAGGCCCGAACCGCAGTGGCGCTCTGCACGAGCATTACGAGATGGTGAGATTCGCTAGGTCCAGTTTCCAGCGTGCAGAAGCGCGTAATCTTGTTGCGAACGCCGGTGTCGAGATTCCGCCAACGGGGTGCACAGTGCATGAAATCGCACAGTTCCAGAACTATCTGGCACGCGAGGGATTCCTCATCACAGTGTACGAGTTGGGGAGGCTAGGTACCGGCGAAGCGGCATCATACGACGGTACTGCCGTGGTGAGAGCAAACGGAACAGGCGATGTAAGGCACCGATTGAATCTGCTGTATTATCCCGAAGAACAGCATTATTGCCCAATTGTAAATTTAACCGCGGCGGCAGCAGGGGCCTTTTTCTGTCAACCCTGCAATAGGAAATTTAACAACGGGTACGAACACCGATGTTCCGTAAAGTGCCCGCAGTGCCTCGCATCGACAAACATACATGTGCCGAACTTGTGCGTAGCGCAACAAGTGTGTACGCAATGTATCCACGATCCCGATATATCAAACGGCTGTTCCGCTTGCGGGCTCGTACGTGAGTTCGTTTTCAGGAGGGAACCGGTGAAGGAGTTGGTAGACTTTGCTACTCGGCCCGTTCAGGACTTTGCCCGCATCGTATGCATTGCGCACAATGCAAAAGGTTTTGACGCGCAATTCATACTGCGGCATATGGTTGAGCGGGATGGAAACCTGTCGCAGGTCATCCTAAGCGGCAGTAAGATCATTATGCTCGAAACGGGTCACACCCGATTTCTGGATTCCTTAGCATATATGCCTATGGCATTATCGGCGCTACCGAAGGCTTTTGGACTACCGACTACTTCCGTGAAAGGTGTATTTCCCTACCTTTTCAATACCCCTGAAAACGTGGGTTACGTGGGACCGCTCCCCGCAGCGAAGTTTTACTCTCCGGATACCATGAGTAGCGATGCGCGAGCAGAGTTTTACTCATGGTACAACGAGGCTGTAGCAAACGACCATCTGTCCGACTCTGACACGAAATTGTTGTCGTACTGTCGGTCGGACGTGGATATTCTGCGACGTGCGTGCGTAGCAATCAGGGACATATTTCTGGAGTGTGGCAGAGTGCGTCCCTTTACCGAGAGCACGGCAATTGCCTCGGCTTGTTCGGTGCTGTTCCGTAAAAATTTTTTACAACCGGAGCGAATAGGTATCGTGCCACCGGGCGGCTATCGTCTTGCCGATGCCCAGTCTCGTAAGGCTCTGGAGTGGTTGGTCGTGAAAGAGCGCGAGCTGGGTATTGACATCAGGCATGCCGGAAACGGACGTGAGTTTCGGATTCCGGAGACGGGTCGCAAGGTGGACGGATACGATGTCGCGGGCGACGGTACGCGACACGTCTACGAGTTTCACGGTTGTTTCTGGCACGGCTGTCGTAAATGTTTACGAATCAACCGCGATAGGCGTAGCGTCAACGGCGAGACGTTGGATAGGCGTTACGAGGAAACTCGTGCAAAGATCAGCCGTATGCGCAAATTGGGTTACCGCGTGACGGAACAGTGGGAATGCGAGTTTGATCGGAGCTTGAGGGAGAACGAGGAGATGAGGGAGTACGTGGCAACACACCCGCTGATCGCTGGCACTGCCACGAGCGAAGCACTCAATCCGCGTGATGCGTTCTACGGCGGCCGAACGGGGAACGCTTCCCGATACTACGAGGTGAAAACAGATGCAACGGGCAACGCGTACGAGGAAATACGATACGTCGACGATTGCTCGTTGTATCCGTTCATCTGTAAGAATGGAAGGTTCCCTGTTGGCCACCCGACGGTCTACGTTGGAGAGGAGTGTAAGCTCTTGACAGGGTCGAGCGGTTGCGACATCACGCGAGTTGAGAGGCTCATCAAGTGCCGAGTTTTACCGCCCCGCAATCTTTATCACCCTGTTTTGCCGGTGCGCATGCATGACAAACTCATATCTGCCTTGTCCCGCTCATGTTGTCAGAGTTTGAACCAGGACGAGTGTAGACATGATGACGAGGCTGCGCGAGAATTCGAGGGCACGTGGGTGTCGATCGAATTAAAAAAAGCCGTGGAAATGGGATACAAGATCAGGAGCATAAGCGAGATCTGGTCGTATACGGTGACATCGTTTGACTCGACTGCTCGTCAAGGTGGGCATTTCGCCGGCTATATCGACACCTTCCTCAAAATTAAGCAAGAGGCAAGCGGCTGGCCTGCTGAATGCGAGGACGAGTCGGCTCGAATGCGCTACCTTGATGAGTATGAGCGGGTCGAGGGGATACGGCTAGATCGTGACCGTATTGCTAAGAATCCCGGCATGCGATCAGTTTCCAAATTATGCTTAAATTCGTTTTGGGGCAAGTTTGGGCAACGCGAGAATCTGATAAAAACAGAGGTTATAAAGACGCGTCAGCAGCTGCTCGAGCTTTTGACCAACCCTGAAGTCGAGGTGTCCGGTTTGCTGCCCGTGAACGACGAAGTGTTGTACGTACGTTGGTCGCACGCGCAACACAGCGTTGAACCGTCAGCGCTGGCAAACGTCGTGATTGCCTCGTACACCACTGCCCAGGCTCGGTTGAAGCTCTTCTCGTTCCTTGAGAAGCTCGATCAGCGCGTGCTCTATTACGACACCGATTCAGTAATTTATACCCGAAACCTCCGAAGGCCAAACGAGTATGAACCTCCCACGGGTAACTTTCTTGGCGACCTGACGGACGAGTTGGCGTCTTACGGCCGTGGAAGTTTTATACGCGCTTTCGTCTCGGGAGGGCCAAAATTCTATGCTTTCATCATTAAACGTCCGAATGGTGAAGAGGTGGAAATTTGCAAGGTGAAAGGCATATCACTGAATCACGCAACGAGCTCGAAAATCAACTTCGAGGCCATCAAGCGGATGGTGGTAGAAGCCGCTGCACCCATTCCCTTGGAGTATCGCGCCATTCGCCGAACGGAAGTGCACGCAGTCGTGACGCGCTCCGAGCACAAAACGTGTAAACCGGTGTACGTGAAAAGGCGTTATTGCGTCACGAGTTTCGATACGCTGCCCTACGGTTATCGCACTGGATGATGACGAAGAGCCCAGACTCCGAGCAGTTGCACATCACAGCTTTCGTCTTCTCACCCTACAGTAGTACAGACACCCGGACGGCAAGCCACGCGCGCGTTTGAGCGACAGATAGATAGACAGACAAACAAATAGACGGACAGACAGAGGATACCGAAGGGATTCTTATCCCAACCGCCTGTTATTCCAACCGGCGAGACGCCAGGCCAACCCATCAGATACTCTCTTGTATGTGTCCCGCCAAACTGTATAAAGGTTAGTACCACGCTTAAACCCTACGCATGAAAAATTGTGAAAAAATCTCGCATTGCTCGTAAAAATTCATCTCGTAAACCGCGGCGGGGCGCGCTGTTTTCAAGCTGATATCACTGCGCGCACGCGTACGAATAAGCTCATGGCGTACGCGCCTCACGCACAATCAGCTCGACCGCGACCGCGCCGATGAGCTCGTACCTGCGCGGTTACGCTTCCGCGTGCGCTTGAATAAGCTCATGGTCAGCGCACGAAGGGGGTGCCGCCGCCGCCGCCGCCGCCGCCGCCGCCGCCGCGAGCAAGCTAGCGTAGTAAAAGAACGTGTTTTCAATTGTTTCAATTTTTTATAGATCCCGCATTATCCCTGGATTCTTCTTCTTCTTCTTCTTCTTCTTCTTCTTCTTGTTCGATGACGGACACACGTTGGAAACATCCGTTTTCGGCCATTGTAGCCGGGCCATCAGGATGCGGTAAATCAAATTTCGTCAAGAACTTTCTGCGTCATGGAACGTCAATGTGCGACACAAGATTTAGTCGTGTGATATGGTACTTTGACGAATGGCAGCCGTTGTACGACGGGGACAAGAGTATAGAGTACCGCGAGGGGTTACCGCAACACGCTGATTACGAGGGTGACAAAAAACCGAAACTTTTGGTAATCGACGATCTGATGCGAGAGGCTTCAAACAATGTCGTCGTTGATCTTTTTACCAAGGTCTGTCATCATAAGAACCTCAGCGTTTTCTACATAAGACAAAATCTCTTTCACAAGGGCAACGGTCAACGAGATATTTCCCTCAACGCAAACTACATAGTCTTCTTCAAAAATCCACGGGATCGTGCCCAAATTCAACACCTTGCCAGACAGGTGTATCCCGAAGATCCGAGGTTTCTTCAAGAGGCCTATCACGACGCTACCGCAGCGCCACACGGATATCTGCTTTTCGACCTGAAGCAATCCACTCCGGAGAATTGCCGTTTCCGATCAAACATCTTCCCTTCGGACGATAATCACTATGTCTACGTTCCGCAAAAGGATATAAAGGTCACCAATGCGCACCGGGTTCCAGTCGTTCAGCTGTGATGCCTCGAATACGCCGTACCGCGTCCGGTCGCAGAGCTTGTGCCGATTTCACCAAAGCAAACGCAGTAGCGCTGCACGCTCTGCAGAAATTGAACCCGTTGCAGAGATCGGCATTGCTACGCACGGCCGACAATTCGCTGATAAAGACTATTTGTGAGTGTGCATTGAACACCTTGGAGGGTAACGTAGCACTGTCCAGAATTCAGAAAAATCGTCTGGCACGTCATAAACAGACATTACGGCGGTTGGCCAGCAACCGGGGTACCTGGAAGTCCAAAAAACGTTTTCTTGTTCAACGTGGGAACGGATTTCTCACCCTCTTGCTCGCTCCGTTACTCGGGACTTTAGCTTCCAGCCTCTTCTCCAAGTAGCAAAATGGAACGTACAAAGAAGATGGTTTTAATTCCTATGGAGAGTATGGAGAGATTTCAACAACGCGGCAGCGAGGGTATAGCCACTACGCTTTCACCTGGAAATACAACTACCATACACACCAAACCCGTTTCAAGACTCGACAACGAGATGAAGGACATCTTGAACAAACCGTCGAAAGACGACGCAGAAAAATGGAAACTCTATCAGCAGGTACTTCAACGATATTTGTTTTTTGCAAACGACGCACGCAAACCCATGAAATTAGACGTTCTCGAGGAAAAGGAGAAGGAGGAAGAGGAGGAGGAGGAAGAAGAAGACGGAAACACAGCCGAAGAATCAATGATATCTCCCACCGTAGCTGCGAGTCCTGGCAACGTTCAAGCGCGCGCAAAGAAAGTCGCGTCAGCGGTACCAAGGAAGTATCGTGCAACGGCCGAAATGCTGATGCGCGAACTCGGCAGCGTACCGGAACGATTTTCTTGGGATGCCGCAGGAACCGTCTCGTTAGACGGCGTTACAGTTCCCGGCGCAAACATCGTCGACCTGGTCAATCATGCCATGCGATCTAGGAAGACTTTTACTCCTACAGGGGCTGGTCAGTTTGCACGGTTTCTTCAGACGATCAACGTACCCCGAGAATACGTGCGGAACGATACGCTTTGGAAGGACATACGCACATTCGACGCTCCGGGTCTACCGACGGTAACATCGCAACAACTATCGACACACGCCAGTAGTTCCCCGACAAAGCGACGAAGTTCCGCAAACGTTACACCCGTAACCAGCCGTTCTCACGACGCAGGATACGCTCTACGCAAACGCGCCACCGGAGCAAAATCCGGTTGGAAAACACTTCGGCTGAAGAAAAATGACGACTCTTCTTGAAGAAACGTATTACAATCCCTCGCATACTGCCGGTTACGCGGGAGCACGAATTCTGGAAGATGTTGCACGCGAAAACAACTCTCGCGATTCGGTGAGAAAATGGCTGGCAGCTCAGGATGCCTACACCTTACACAAGCCCGTGCACAGGAAATTTCCGAGAGCAAGGTACAACGTTTCCAACATAGACGACGTATGGGAAGCTGACCTGGCTGACCTGAGTTCCATGAAGAGCCGCAACAACGGTTTTCGCTATCTCCTAGTGGTCATCGATGTATTGAGTAAGTACGCATGGGTGGTCCCGCTGAAACGAAAGACAGCCGCAACCGTTGCTGAAGGTTTCGAGCAAGTGTTACTGTTCGCTCTTTGAGAGCTTGTAGTTCGACCGAACCGCGTGGAAGGTGAGAGTCGCTTGAAATCAAAGATGAGTTGTGGTGTTGAGTTTATTTTATATTTATTATTTATTTTATTTACATATATACAGTTATTGGAATGGTTGCCAAGTAATACATGGGGTAGTTTTAGTGGAAAAACAATGTGGTGGAGGCTTCAGTGCAGATGTCGGTCGTCTAAGGGGTTCGGTTACAGTCCTGGGTGGCGGAGTGTATCGGCTCTCTGGTGAACTGGGAGGCGTTGGGGGACGGCGGTTCTCAGTTGTTTTTACCGGAGACTCCCACTCGTTATCTGTTGTCTGGGTGGCAGTTGATGCAAAGGAACGCTGCGGCTCAGGAAACGGGGATACTGCGGCTGGGATGCGCCGGTAATAGCTGGGAGAGGTCAAGCGTGCTCTGCGTACATCCCATAAAGAAAGAAGTACGGCTGGTGGTCTCGTCAGTGGTCGTGAGGGAACGTCAATTCGATGTAGAGTCCAAGGGACAGGCGGGTTGGATGCAGTTGTTCTTGTCTGTTCGCTGGCCGAAGCCAGATAAAAACGGTCCGTCATACAATGTCTTGTAGTCCGGTCTGTCGTGGAGTCAGTCAGCTGTCGCAGAGTCAGTCACAGTCGTTGTAGCGTCGATGAGCTGGAACGGCGTCGTTGAAGCGTCAGAGTCAGTTGGGTGCGTCAGAAGAGTTGAACCCGAAGTGTCTTGCCGATCGGTCTGATCGGCCGTCTCTTATTCCAGCCTCGGTTGATCTTTGGTAGCGGGAAACCACGTTCGTTGATTTCGCAACACACTCGGCTGCGTGGGTGGCGTGAGCGGCGTGCGTGACGTCACACTTTCTTCTGGATCGCGTGATTGGAAAGTGTGCGAGGCTGGTTGCCTCGCGTGAGTTGGAAGGCGCGCGACCAACGACTTGCGTTCACAACGTTGTTGTGAACAGTTACACACTACGCCGCGCAGACCCGACCTACTGCAAACGAACAAGGGTAAAGAATTTGTCGGGAGTGCTTTTCAGAAGATACTTCGCGACAATGAAATACGATATCGTGTTACTCCTAATCCCGATGTGAAAGCAGCTATCGTGTAGCGATTCAATCGTACACTCAAAGAACGCCTGTGGCGTTACTTCACGTATAAAAAGACGCAACGCTACGTCGATGTTTTGCCAAAAATCGTGCAAGCCTACAACAATACAGTTCACTCGAGCATCGGCATGGCGCCGTCGGAAGTGACGCTTCGCAATGCTGCTACAGCACCTGCCCACATGGAAAAGCGTTATCCTTCGCGTCCAAATGGCAAACCGAGATTCCATAAGAATGATTTTGTACGAATTAGTAAAACCAAGGGAACATTTGAAAAAGGCTACGCGGCAAACTGGAGCGAAGAATTATTCAAGATCCGACGAGTGCTTGCACGTTCACCGATAGTGTACGTCTTGGAAGATCTCAACGGCGAAGTAATCGACGGCTTGTTCTACGACCCTGAACTTCAGCGTGTGGAGGGGAAGACACGGGGATGATAAAATAGCGTGTTATTGCAGCATGTCTCGCAGTCGTTGAGTGTTTACCGTTCGACTCGTGCATCAAAGAAAATGTCCCGGGATCAGTTTTACCCAACTTTACCGAGCATTAGCTCGATGCAGTTTTTTCCGGAGAATCGGACGTGCTCTTACATTACCCAGTTACCGCGTCAGATTCAACTAACGGGAGACTGGAAAGTCGGGCTGGCCGAAATTCATTATCCACTCACGTTTGAACACCCTCGGGGGTATGCGCCAGTGAAAAATGAAACGATACCCTGTGTCACGCATTACAATACTCCTGGGGAAGGTGCAGTTGAGGTATCAGATTGCAAGCTATCCGAAACCAACAAATCATCAAGGATCCCCGGCTGCCAGATGTTTATTTATTGCGATCTGGTGGAGCCACGTATCGTTGGAGATGTTTACGCCCCGCTGTTACGAGTCATTCAAACATGCGGCAAAGACAATATCTTACAAGGCGAATCAGAGATGAAAACACTATCGCCACTGTACTACGTACCACTGATGCTCACGAACTTTCAAATCATCGAGATCGATATAAGAGGTCAATTCGGTAGTCCAGCACCATTCACGAGCGGGACACTGACGGTAACGCTGCATTTTAGACGCGTTCAGTAATTGACTGGAATCACAGGAGTCGCTCAGCAAAAGAGAGAGGGAAAACATACCAGGTACGACATGGCTCATTATATACAACATTACGAAAATCAGCTCGGCGGTGGAGGCATTGAGACGGTTTACCGAGGAACACCGCATCAACGCGGGCACGGAATCGGCAGCTTCTTGGGAGGCCTGTTTCGTCGAATACTACCTCTGCTGTCCAGTGGTGCTCGCGCGGTCAGAAGAGAAGCACTACGTGCAGGGATGAACGTCATGACAGACGTAAGAAACGACACTCCGTTCAAACAGGCAGTCAAGAGTCGATTCATAGAATCAGGACAACAAATTGAAAAGAGCTGCTGAAGAAAAAATTGATAAACTCATGAAGGGTAGCGGTTATAAAAGCCGAGCCGGTGGATTAGCGCGTCAGTCAAACATTGCCCGCGTCAACAGACTTGTCGGCGCGCACCGAGCAGCTGGTACTACGAGAAAAATTAGACGAAGGTCGAAAAAGAAAACATCGGGCAAGATACCCAAGCGTGCCGGAACCGTCAAGAAAACTAAGCGGATAAAGTGTTGTAAAAAACGGGACCATACAGACATATTCGGACCCCGGTAAGCCCACGCGCCGCTCGTCTTCAATCTAAACATCAACAATGGCCTTCCTGCACGCGCACTCAGGTGAGTGTATGAAGTCGGAACTGGATTTGTTTTCTCTACCACCAACGCAGACGTCTATTGAGGCTGGTCAATGGGTACACTACAAGCCCGTATCATCTCTAACCGACGATTCCCCGATTGAATTTGTTGTATCTGGAAACGGTGATGAGTACATCGATTTGGCACACACTATGCTTAGCGTACGAGTGAAGCTACAACCGTCTGCTCCCACCCCACCGGCAGGCGAAGGCAACGCGGCTACACCGCATGCCGCTCCGGTAAACAATCTACTTCACTCGATGTTCAATCAAGTCGATATATTCTTCAATCAAAAACTAGTCTCACCAGCCAACGACTCTTACGCCTATCGAGCATATATAGAGACTCTACTGAATTACGCACCCCCCGCCAAAAAATCCCTTCTTTCTTCGGCTCTATGGTACGACAGCGAGGATGGAGTATCGGATGTATACGACGCCGACGCCGTCGGTGCTGACCGAGGTTTCATCGAACGCAAACGGATCATGAGTAATGCACGTACCGTTGATCTGATTGGACATCTGCACTGTGACGTATATAATCAAGACAAATTTTTAATCAACGGTGTGGAACTTCGTCTTCGACTTGTGAGATAAAGAGACAGTTTTTGCATTATGGAAGCCGAAAATCGCCACAAGCTGCACATACTGGAAACTTCACTGCTCGTTCGCCGAATGAAGATCAGCCCTGGAATCTTGCTGGCGCACGCACGGACGCTAGCCAAAGGTACGGCAAAATATCCCGTAACCAGAGTCGAGGTGAAGTCTTTCACCATACACGCAGGAGTACAGGCAGAAACACTGGACAATGTCATACTCGGACAACTACCGAAACGAGTGATAATCGGTTTTGTCAGCAATAAAGCCTTCAACGGCGACAGACAGCGCAATCCGTTCAATTTTCAAAACTACTCTTTGAATTTCCTGTCGTTGTACGTCGACGGGGTGCAAGTCCCATCGAAGCCGCTACAAATGAGTTTTGGCAAAGACGATCTCTACGTGGACGCTTATCACACCCTCTTCTCCGGTACGGGGATTCATTTTCTGAACGAAGGAAACGGTATCGGCCGGCAGCAGTTCGCTAAAGGAAATTGTCTATTGGCTTTTGACCTAACCCCCGATCTCTCAGCCAACTGTACATCGCACTGGTCGCTCATCAAACATGGAACTCTCAGGGTCGAAGTGCGGTTCGACGATGCTCTCAAAGAAACTGTTAATTGCCTAGTGTACGCTGAATTTGATAATCTTATTGAAGTTGATACTGCACGTCAGGTCATTACAGATTTTTCGGGCTAAGAAAGAGAGGGAGATCACGCCCCTCCTATCACGACCGCTTCTATGACATACCAGGTGGTGATTTCCGTTAGAGAGAACACTGTGACTACACCACGCCAACGTCTTCAAGGGGAGCAACAGACCGGCTGGAGACACCCGATAAACAAAAATTGAGACGGGGATTGTAACACAAGGCTGTATATGTATAAACACCCGTAACTACGGTGCCGAGCCAGTCAGCATTCAAACTACGTCACTGCAGGTTCGCTCTTCCAGCTCTCTATTCATTCGACTACATTCTTTCAAGTTCAAGTATGGATTACGTGATAGATATTCAAGGATTTCGAAATATCTATGGTAAATTTATACCGAAAGAGGTGGCAGTCGTCACCATCGATCACCGCTACTTGGCGCATTGGTTAATAGAACCGCCATATCCCTTCACGGATCTGCCGCTCAAAGAACGCGGCGTGAACAATTACGTAACCTGCTACCATCATGGCATCGAGTGGTTTGAAGGTGATATCTTGCTGGTTCAATTAGACGTTAACCTCCGAGAAATCGCACGTAACGCTCATCGAATCTTTGCCCGTGGACACGATAAATGTAAATATTGTAACGATTTAGGCGTTACGTTAATAAAATATGGATCCGCGAGTTTACTTATTATCAAATCAAAGGCGTGAACAAAAATATCGTGATAAATGCTTTTAATGCAATATACGTGTTTCTTGTTTAAAGTCTGAAACAAGACTGTTTTTACAATAATATCGGTTGGCGCAGCAACCTTATTCTTTTTAAAGACATAAGAGGTTTATAAACGTCTTTTATCTATGCTGACTACTAGATCATTAAAGAGGGGCAAAGGGGTGATTTCACCCTTTGTAACACTACCCCCCCCCCGAGGAAAAGAGTCGTCCCGACTCGGGAAAGATAAAACAATTATAAAAGTATTCTAGTAGTCAGTGCTCAAAGGTGAGTTGGAGCTGTGGCTCTAAAAATTTGAGAACTCCCTTTTTTACTATCTGGCATTTGCCCATAGTCTCGGGGTAAACCACAGAAAACCTTGAGCAGATAGTTGAGCGTTAAATAATCTCAAAAATTTTTGTGCCATGTTTTATAAAGGTTAGTGTTAATGAGTGTTATGTGGCTTCATGAATTCAAAGTTATCCGCAACGGCCCAGATTGATGTCGAGAAGAAATTCAATCTTCTTCATGAAGGATCCCTTCGAAACAGGTTCGGATGAAAACATCGAACCGAGAACCGACAATTCCAGGACCAAATAAGACGAAAACAGACTTCTCTTCATAGGAAATAAGGAAATCGGGGGGTGACTGAATCCAGAGCTTCTTCTGAGACAGCACACCCTAGAGTTTGGAGGACAAATGTGAGTGGTGGTATAACAATTCAAATTCACTGAGTGAATTTGGGAGAATACTTGAATAAAATAAATTGAATATGTATTCAAAAGAAAAGAAACGATCTTATCTGAATTATTTCAGCGTCCTTCTTCAAAATAAAACCACCAGTCATCCTCAGGAATCGGGGAAGATTGGAAGGAGAAGGCTGTGTCAAATAACCTGAAAAAGTGCTCACAAAAACTGACACTTAAGGTTAATAAAATGTGAAAATCAAGCAATCGCTCATCGACCTCGAAAAATAATCGTGGCTCTTTTCACATTAATAAAAGAAACCAAAGCCTGTCCGTTACAAAACTCGATTCCAGAGAAGAAGTTTCTAGAAAGAAACAATCGAAGAAAACAAATTTCAAATTGATTAGCAACGCAGAAATAACAAATCATTATAAGAAAAGTCCTCACCGAAGACAGTCCCAATTAGTTCAAAAAAAAAAAAAATGTCAATCATAAAGACTCCACCCGTTTCCGCCTTCATCAATGCAGGCGTAATCATCTCAAGTTATTCGTGGAAGAACATAAAAAACATGACACAACAAGAATTCAAGATCTATTTCGAGAATCAATGGAGGACCCTAAAATGTGGTCGGGGTGAGACCATAAGAGAAAAACACAAAATGGGGCTAATATGCTTAAATTGTTGGGTTACTCGGTAAGTTCTCACGCAAATTTCTAGTATAAATACGAATAAATTCCCCGTGTCTGATTTATTTCAGCGCGGACATGAACAACCTCTATGAACTCAAGCAAACTCATCTTACCCTCGCGGGAGAAGGCAAAGCTTGCCGCGA
This sequence comes from Neodiprion lecontei, assembly GCF_021901455.1. Classification (NCBI taxonomy): domain Eukaryota; kingdom Metazoa; phylum Arthropoda; class Insecta; order Hymenoptera; family Diprionidae; genus Neodiprion; species Neodiprion lecontei. The sequence goes on along the minus strand of NC_060265.1, from coordinate 12,640,936 downwards.
ATGCCGGAAGGAATTATTCGCAACAAACTCCACCGAAGGTTGCAGCGATTGCGCAGAAGTCAAGTCCGCTCTAAAGATTATAGCGGAACAAATTTTTGAAACTTAATTTTTTTTTTTACATATGTAACCTCTTATTTCACCATTCGTTCTTTTTTCATCTTGTTTTAATAAAGAAAATTAAACTTTGTTTTTCGTTTTTCTCTTAATTAAGAATACTTCTTCATTATTCATATCTGAATTAACCCCCGCACATCATAGACGTACAAAAATCTTTAAAAACTTGATCGGCTGTAGCTTCTGCATTTATAACCAAGACAGGAGCCGATAAATAAGAAAAAGTTTGTTTTACTAGCCAATCCTCATGAACCTCATGAATAGTTCTGAGTAGCTGTAAAGAAATACTCGATTCTTCCTCACGAGAACGGGAACCAACTCGAGCAAAAGAAGTTTCTGGGGAAACTCGCAAATAAACAATCAAATTTACTCTGAGCTCAGACGAGCGAATGAGAAGATCAAAATTTTTTGTCAATAAATGAGATTCGAAGTCGCGAAAATTACCTAACCCTCGACGAGCTTCTACAAAACAATTGCTACTGTATATCGATCTTTCCATCACCTTTACAGGCAATGAAGTCGTCTGCAGATGTCTATCTAACATAACCATTTGAGCGAAATGCTGAAAATAATAGCAATAACGATCTGAGTTCTGGTACATCAAATCTAAAAGATTAATTCCAGCTACATTTCGATATTCTTCAAGAGGTTCTAAAAGTGTACAGACCTGGCGATCTGCTGAAAACCTCTTGGTGAAAGTTGTTTTTCCGCATCCGATATTTCCTTCAATAATAATCGTAAGCGGTTGAGTTTTACTCAAATGAATTCTGAAAGGTAAATTCTTCTCCCAATCGATAACCGACTGTAAAGAAGGCCAAATCGATCACAGTCGTCAAGGGTGTTCATTTGAAGATCTAACCTCGAAGGATGTCCCTGGTCTCGGAGAGATTGTTCCAGGTTGATCCTCTTCAAAAGGAGCAAGACGATCCAAGTGAACCACTTTCTGACGCGAATGAGGAGATCTTCGGATTCTATAAACAACATCATTTATCCGGTTCACCACTAAGTAAGGGCCTTCCCAATTTCTTTGTAGCTTTGGACATCGTCCTTTCTGTCTTCGAGGTTGTAAGAGCCAAACAGAATCTCCAGGATTAAATTTTAAATCTCTGGCTCGAATATCATAACGAGTTTTCAATTTATCTGCAGCCATAGAAATTCTATTCCTAGCAAAGTGATGAATTTCTTCTAAACGTTGTTGTAATGAAAAGGCATAATCTGTTTGATGCTGTCTTTGCACAGGAACAGGGCCTTTCTCTAAATCTGACGGAAGTCGAAGATTTCTTCCAGTAAGCATGAGGGCTGGCGTCTGTTTCGTCGTCTCGTGAATCGCAGATCTGTAAGATAAGAGGAAGAAAGGGATCCAGGAGTCCCAGTTTCTCTGATTCTGCTCTACGAAGGATGACAAATATTTTAGCAAAGTCCGATTCAAACGCTCTATCATGCCGTCAGATTGCGGATGCAAAGGAGTTGTACGAGTTTTCCTAACCCCTAAAATCTGAGTAACCTCTTTCATTAAGGTTGACTCAAAATTTCGGCCTTGATCAGTATGAAGTTCTAGAGGAACTCCGTGTCTACAAATAAATTCTTTAACGAATGCCTGTGCTACAGTAGAGGCTTCTTGATCAGCGAGAAGAACCACTTCAGGCCATTTAGTAAAATAATCAGCAATAACCAAAGCATATTTATTTCCAGAATCGGTTATCGGAAGAGGTCCGAGAATGTCCATCGCTATTCTTTCAAATGGAGCTCCCACGTTGTAAATTTGAAGAGAGCTTTGTCCCTTCGCTCGAGGTCCTTTCTTTGCCGTGCAGATTCGACATCTTCGACACCAATCTTCAACGTCCATCTGGCAACGGGGCCAAAAGTAGAAATTGCGAATTCTGCCTAGAGTTTTATTTGAAGCGAAATGTCCGCCTGCAGGAGAATCATGATAAAGAGCAAGAATCTCTGGAACTCGTGACCTGGGAACCAAAAGTTGCCACCTGATTTCTTTCAAGTCTGCAGATTCCCATTTTCGGTATAAAATTCCATCAATTAAAAGAATAGAGTCCCATTGAGCCCAATAAATTTTCAAATCTGGCTCGGCTAAGGATATATCCTGCCAGTCTGGGCGAATTTCTGCTTCTTTCCAAGACTTCACTTGATTCAAAGTGTCGTCCTCTTGTTGCGATTTTCTCCATTCCTCCTGGTTATTTTCAAAAGAAATCTTCCGTATTATAAGAGAGGGGTCACGATTTTTTTCTAATCGTGCACACTGTTTACACTCTGGCATTTCCTCGCAGGGTCTTCGAGAGAGAGCATCGGCGTTTCCATGATGAATTCCTGCTCGATGACGAATATCAAAATCGTACTGACCGAGCCTTTCTAACCATCTAGCTACCTGACCTTCGGGAGATTTAAACGAAAGTAGCCACCTGAGAGAAGCATGATCTGTACGTATCAAAAATCTCCTGCCGTACAAATAATGGTGAAAATGTACTACGGTCTTAACAACAGCTAAAAGCTCTCTACGAGTGACACAATAATTCCTCTCGGTTTTACTCAAAACTCTGCTGAAATAGCTTATCACTCTCTCTTGACCTCCCTGAATTTGTGACAGAACCCCGCCTATTCCTGAAAGAGATGCATCCGTATCTAAAATAAAAGGAATTTCGACCTCTGGATAAGCTAAAATCGGCGAAGAAATAAGATTTTCTTTTAATTTCTTGAAAGCCTCTTCGCATTCCGGGGTCCAGTCAAAAGGAATCTTGATTCCAGTCAAGTGATGGAGAGGTTTAGCTATACTAGCGAAACCTTTTACAAATCTTCTGTAATACGTACAAAGGCCTAAAAAGCTCTGAATTTGTTCTTTATTCTTAGGTGTCGGCCAAGAAGAAACCTTCTCTATTTTAGATGGGTCGGTTTTCACACCTTGTGCTGAAACGATATGTCCAAGGAAGCCTACTTCTTTCTGGAACAGATGGCATTTCTTCGGGCTCATTTTCAGACCTGCTTGCTTCAACCTAGCGAAAACTTGTCTGAGATTTTTAACTTCTTCTTCAAAGTTCTTGCCAAAAACGATTATATCGTCTAAATAAACGAGGCATATTTTGCCCGTGAGCCTATGGAGAACAGCCTCCATCATTCGTTCAAAGGTAGCCGGGGCATTACTCAAACCAAACGGCATAACCTTGAACTGCCATAATCCTCCTAAACCCGTAACAAAAGCTGTTTTTTCTTTATCTAGAGGATCCATTTCGACCTGCCAGTATCCGCTTTGAAGATCTATGGTGCTGAACCAAGTTGCACCAGCTATCAGGTCGAGTGTCTCGTCGATTCTGGGTAGAGGGTAAGAATCTTTCTTCGTTATATCGTTCAGCTTCCTGTAATCGATACAAAGTCGTTTGGATCCGTCCTTTTTGTTAACAGGGACGATTGGTGAGGCCCAGGGACTAGACGATGGTTCAATAACATCGTTCTTTAGCATGTCTTCCACAAGCTTCTTCACCTCTTCTCGGGCGTTGAGAGCGAGTCTTCGAGGAGCTTGTTTTATTGGTGAACTCTCTCCGACGTCGATCTTGTGCTTGACAGAAGTACATCGGCCCTTATCACCACTATCTTTGGCGAAAGAATCTATAAATTCTAGCAAAAGAGATTTAAACGATTCTTCCTGAGCTGAATTTAACGAAATCGAAGATTTCTCAACAAGGCTCTGTAAATGTAAAGGAAAATGTCGTTGCAAATCATCCTCTGAAAGTTCTATTTCTCGAATTCTAGGAGGAGTCCAATAAATTCCATTCCTATTCGTACAAAGAGTTATTTCGCGATTGTTTGAAGCTAATGAATTTCTCTTAGTCGAGATAACACAATTATGAGCTGTAAGAAAGTCTATTCCCAAAATACCTTCATCCTCTATATCTGCTATAAAAACCTTATGTGGAGAGTCGATACACCCAAAAAGGTTAATTTGGACAGTAGCTTGTCTCAAAACCGGGGTCGTCTCTCCAGTGGCTGTTCGCAGAGAAAAAGAGGGAACAATCCGGTCATCGGATTTAAAGAGATCCGATCGAACTACGGTTACTTCTGCGCCCGTGTCTATTACCCACAGACAATCGACGCCATTTACAGTACCGCGCGCGTAAAGACCAGACTGTCGTAGACTTCTAATTAAAAATTGCTCTCTAAGAGGGCTTTCACTACTAACAATCTGCGATGATTTTCGCCCTGACAAATCATCTAGAATTAGTTTTTTGAGTGAGTTCCTGTTGAAGAACTTGATTGAGGATTTGCTTCCCCTATTTCTATATTTTTCTTACGCCAATTATAAGAATTTGGATTCGAGCCTTGCATCGGTTTTCCACTAATTTTTTTAATTAGAAAACAATGATTGGCGTCGTGGCCTGTTTTTTTACAAAATATACAAGTCAAGCTAGTTTGACTTGTCACGACCACGTTTTTATTTATACGCTGGTTTTGTTGGTTTTGAAAAGAACCTCGATTTCTTGATTTAAAATTGTTACCGTTATTTCTATTTTTATAATTGTGAGGTTTTGGCTCCTCCGAGTATTCAAAACTCTGTCTTCCTGAGGTGTTTTCGGACACCGCAATCCGACGAAGCTTGTTCAGCCCAAAATATTGCTTTCTCATTGCCTCCACCTCGAGGGCTTTGGCCGTTGCCTTCCGCAAAGAAGTGAGGCCTGACGTTCCAACGGCCATTTTAATCTCTGGATCATTAATCGCATTCAAAAAAGCTTGCGTTGCTAATAAATTACGAGACGGCTCGTGATCCGGCAAAGCTATACGAAAAAGCCGTTCAATGTCCTGACTAAGAGACGCGAGATCTTCATCTCGTCCTTGTCTTCTTGTCTGTAACTGTGCCGTGTACAGTTTCGTTAAGTGGTCATTTCCATACCTCAACTTTAATGCAGAACTAAGTTTTTCATAATCAGAGATTTCTTCCTCAGACAACGCCGTTAAAACATTCAAAGCCGGCGTTCGAAGACAGGAGGCAAGACTGTGGGCCCTCATGGCGGAGTCCCACTGATTATGTTTAGCAATTGTATTAAACTGGCGTTCATAATCTGCCCATGGTATTTTTCCGTCAAAAATTGGCGGTTTTAAAGGAAAAAGAGGTTTCTCATTAATCTGAGAAGCAACCTCAGGAAATCCTGAATTATTTAATTGATTAAAATGAGAATATTGAGGTCGAACTTGAGGCATAGGCTCGGAAAAGCCAACCTCATTATTAACCGTTACTCTACCAATTGGGGATTCAACTACTCCCCTAGTAAAAGGCACAGACCTTAAGTCTCGTACATCCTGGAACTGTCCTGGATGTCGGACCTGTCGAACAGCGGGAACGGGAACAGGAGAAGGAACAGGAGAGGGAAGCGGCGTAACGACTCTGGAACCTCGTGGGGTGACAGCCGGTTCTCCAGCGCCACTCATTTGATGAACAGACTGAAGAGCTGCCACAGTCGTCCGAAGAAGGTCCTGAAGATTGGCTTCCGAACGCTCTCGAGCCTCCACTTCTCGCCTCCGTTGTTCCTGTTGCTCTTGAAGCAACTGGACAAGTTGTTGTTGTTGTTGTGTAACAGCTTCTTGTTGATGTCTCATAATCTCCAGCAGGTCGATTTGCGAGACTGAGACCATCGTAGGGACAGGTAAAGAGTCCACTGAAGGTGCAGGAATCGAAGGGACCCGCGGATTCTCCACAACAAAAGGTTCTTCTCCGCTAGTTTCCCGACGACGAGAGCGCGTCAAACGACTGCTACTCATAATTAAAGTTCGCGCACTGAATTGATTCAATTAATAAGAACTCAAGATCCCGCTTCTGACACCAATTGTAACGATTTAGGCGTTACGTTAATAAAATATGGATCCGCGAGTTTACTTATTATCAAATCAAAGGCGTGAACAAAAATATCGTGATAAATGCTTTTAATGCAATATACGTGTTTCTTGTTTAAAGTCTGAAACAAGACTGTTTTTACAATAATATCGGTTGGCGCAGCAACCTTATTCTTTTTAAAGACATAAGAGGTTTATAAACGTCTTTTATCTATGTTGACTACTAGATCATTAAAGAGGGGCAAAGGGGTGATTTCACCCTTTGTAACAATATATTGAAAGTAGTACCGCGCGTCAAATATTCAACTTGGAGGACATCGATTGCCCGGCGTTCGACAAACTGGAACGGTCTTCGGTATGGTGCTTCTTCCACGGCGTTAAGAAGGAGGAATTTTTCAAATGTGCGATGAACAACGCACTCAAACTGAAGAAATGGATCAACAATAACGATATTCTAACTAAATACGAATATACAGAAGCATTGTCAGCCAGTAAGCCCAAAATCACCGGAAAGGAAAGTTCGACTAGTAATCAGCCACTGCAGGTACCAAAAAGAAATTTCACGCTACAAGCAGTAATACCAGAGTCAGTCGCTTCACTGAAAATCTCTCCTGATCCGTCTGCGCCTACGTCAGACGGCGAAGTTACCGTTCCCTACGAAAAACTTACTACTGCGATTGACTCACATACCTCCTCACAACCTTCTACGAGTGGTATGATTATCTCCGATAACGAGGGCGAAGAAGAAGAAGAAGAAGGAGAAGAAGACGAGGTACAAAATGGACAGTCTACAGATATGGAGCGCGATGCCGGCGATTCCGAACGGGAAGACCGGGGTTTTTGCAGCGGATCAGATACCCCTCATCTTGACACGCCAGACAGCCTTTGTGTCAAACATGGATGATCACACACGCCCCGGTAGCCACTGGGTGGCATTTTTCGTCAGTTCCTCCGGACACGGTACATACTTCGACAGCTTCGGATTACCACCATTCGTCCCTCACCATAAGCGGACTTTACGAAGAAAATGCAGACGATACGACTGGAACGACAGACAGCTTCAAAGCCTCACTTCTGATGTATGTGGACAATTTTGAATTATGTTTATGCACTTTATGGCTGCTGGTTTTTCTCTGCGGGATTTTCTCAATATATTTACTCCTGACTTCGGAAGAAACGATCGTATCGCAGAATTATTCCACAACCGAATAGCCCATGTCACAAAACGCAAAACTAACAACATCAATTCAAATCACATTTATCCTATAAGTTGTCTTCAATGTTGTACCTCTAAGAAATGTAATGTTGCTGATTATAAGGCTGGTAAATAAAAAAAACCTTGATAACATATCTTGTGTAATTATAAGAACATTGTAATTATCACTTAGTCGTTATCTGTAATAACCATGTATGTATTTGCACCTGTGTTGACCGAATAAACCTGCGAGGATGAGATTTGATTTTTCTACGCAATCCACCATTGAGTTCTGTTTCCTCAGCCACCCACCCTGATCCTCGTAAATCTAAGTATGCCTATAGTCCTGCATTAAGAAAGAGAGAGAGTGACCAGGTCTATATTTTCCAAGCACACGTAAACCTTAGGATAAACACTGACGGCTGGGTAAGGTCAGTGACACGAGCACCCGACACAGAGAGAGCAGGGATGGAGAAAGAACGAGAGCCGGGGTGGAGGACTTGTAACCCCAAACGTCCAAGTCGCAGAGTTCGCTTCGTGAACGGAGGTAGCTGGGCCAGATGGGTAGGTGGCCCCAGAATCGGCCGCACGGCCAGGGGCACCAGGGTAAGGGGATCGTCCCATGGTCAGGGTGCACAGGCCCAGAGGCCATCCCGTAGAGTCCGGAATCTGATTCGCGGTCAACGGTACCCGGGGTAAGGGGTCGTCACACGATATTCAGCACGTGGCGAGGGGGTCGCGGGCTAAGGGCTGACGAGCCGCGGAACTTCGAGGCGGAAAAACCGCTCCTTGGTAAGGGGTTGCGGGAAAGGGGTGGTCGTCCGGAGGAGCTTCTAGAATAAAATACCTCCTAGACGAGGGGCTGCGGGGGAAGGGGAAGGGGCCCCAAAATTTTCTCCTTGGCGAGGGACGGCGGGGGAAGGGGATGGCGTCCCGAAATTCGCTCCGTGGCAAGGGGCGGCGGGGGAAGGGGATGGCGTCCCAAAATTCGCTCCGCGGCGAGGGGCGGCGGGAGAAGGGGATGGCGTCCCAAAATTCGCTCCTTGGCGAGGGGCGGCGGGGGAAGGGGATGGCGTCCCAAAGTCACTCCTAGGCGAGGGAAGGCGGGGGAAGGGGATGGCGTCCCGAAGTCACTCCAAGGCGAGGGGCTGGCGCCGGAGAGGGGTGCGAGGGGGGTTTGTTGTGACGCCCCAAAGTGCCCCTGTCACGAGCGCCGCATATTTACCCAAAACTGTAATATATTACCGATCATATCAATTATTTTATAAACTATTATTTCTAGAGACAAGGAAGCATAGTTTTAGTTAGTCTATACAAAATATTCTATTATAATCAGTTCGTGGAGTAGCCAAGCGCAACGGCGTACTCGGACAGCCAGCAACGTCAGCGTCTTCGCGCCCGCCGGATCCCGGGCGTAATCAACACCGGGATGAGGCGAGCGCGAAATCACGCGCTTCGGGAATGACTGTTGCGAGGCGAGCCTTTGTTCGAAATTGTAAATTCAGCGGAAACTCGCTCGCCGCCCGACGTTCCAAGGGATGTCGGACGAGCGAGCGAAGACAGTCCCGTTAGAGACAGGATCAAACCAACGTCAACGGAAACAGGCTCCTTCAGAGCTGTCGAGTATAGAGTTATAAGTCTTGGGTCTCCGACGATTAGAGAGAGCATTCCTTTAAATCTACACGCGGTTGTCCAAGCATCTCGCGTCGCGGCATCAGTCTGTGAAGTTAGAATTAAGCGCAATACTAAAAGCCACGAACTTAATCAAGCAGTGTGGCACGTAAGTGAGTGAGTTAAGGTGTAAACTTCGGCACCTTCGAGCCCGAAGCAGTAAGCCGCGAGAGAGAGTGCGGAAGAGCGAGAACGTGAGTAGCATAAGACCGTAGTGTAAGCTTCCTTGTCTATAACCTTGCTGCTTTTGGTTGTTTCATTAAACATTTCTACTTGCTTCCTTCAAAATATTGGTACAATATAATTAAAATCCTCCAAACCATTTCCCACGGAACGCCCTGTAGAGGACGTTCGCCTCCTAATCCACGTAAAAATTAAATATAAACCTCGGTAAGAACAAAGAGGGTGAAGTCGTCGCGTGCGAGACCGCTCCGCACGTGACAGACTAAACTGGTGTCAGAAGTGGGATTAAGAGGTGATTTTCCTTGGAAATTGGAATCGAGGATTCAATTTTTGTGAAATTTCAAAACCACAAAATTTTTCGAATTTTTCTTATTTTTAACAGACTGGGGAGTCGAACTATACGTAATAAAATCGCTTATCCTTTCGATATCCTTCCCTACCCCTGGACTTACCAACATGCCAAATCACGCTCAGGCCAGAGACGCCGCTGATGTGACGGCCGACCTAGTCGCAAGTGTTTCCAGTATGGTGGAAAATTTGACTATTCAAAACAATTTCGCGAATATTCCTGAATTTGACGGGAAGAATATGCCGTTACGGGATTTTTTGCAAGACATCCAAAACGCGTCCGTGTTCGTGCCAGCTACGGCAGAATCGCAGTACCTCGCCGCAGTAATATCGCGATTACGCGGGGACGCGCGAAACTGCATCTACGGTGAGAAGATCGAAAGCATGTCCGGGTTAGTGAAACTGATGAAGAATCGACTCGCCCGCGGACATACCTACGATTACTATACAGAGGCGCTGTCGACGGTCCGGATGAAACGCGATCAAACCGTCAGGCAATTTTACGACAAAGTCCGAATTTTGCTAAGCGGCGGAAGAAGCGCATACAAGTCATATTTTGGCGTCGATCCGCCAGAATTGAACCGGGACCCGCTACATCGAATCGCGCTAGGTTCATTCATAAAAGGGTTGCCTACCCATATCGGAGCCGCGGTAGATTTGCGAGAGCCGGAAAGTCTCGAAGCAGCCTTCCAAATCGCCGAAAAGCTAGCGCTTCGAAGCAGCCAATGGAAAGGAATTGAGTCGAGCCAGGAGGAAATGGCGCGTGTTCTTTACGCTCGCTATAACACCCGAACTCCGTCGCCGACGGCTCGGGAAGGTAAACCGACGTCTACTTATCGAAGCCAGTCACCACAACCGGCTACCGGATTTTTTTTTAAACCCGCGCAAACGTCTGATAACCGCGAGACTGCCACGGGAAGGTCATATACTAGTCCGTTAACACCTTGCGGATATACACATTGCTGTAAACAAACCAGGTGCTGCCCGTGCTGCCCGTTAATGCAACGGTCATCTCAGGGACGTTCCCCGCAAAGGGAGCCTTTAAACTGCCCTGGGGCTCGCCGGGCAAATTCCCCTGCGAGCCCGACCGGAGTGAGCGAGTCGAGTCGACCCCGAGAACACCAACAGTCAGTGAGGTTTCTGGAGAACGATGTCTCGTTCTCTGGACCCCCACCGACCAGGAGAGCCCAGTAGTCGAACTAAGTGCTCCCGAACTTCGTGACAGGAAGGGAAAATTCTTTCTTGACACGGGTTCATCAGCCAGCTTAATTAAACTAAATGCCCTCGATCCAGACTTAATTGTAAACACTGACGATAAAATATGGGTAACAGGATTAGAGGAATCAGATAGTCCGACACTCGGCTCAGTTGTCCTCCACATCTCCGAAAAACCAGCCAAGTTTTATGTGTTACGAAACCTGCCGCTGAGAAGCGACGCGTTAATCGGTAAACCTTATTTTATCGCGGAAAAAGCCGAAATTTCATTTCACCATAATACTCTAGTTACCTCAAGCGATCCCATCCGACCTAAGCCTTTCATAGGCCCACCTCTTTCCGACACAGAACCTACAAAGCGCGTGTTAGCGGCGAAAACCGCTCCGGAGAAACGAAGTTATAAACTGCGCGTGCGTACGAGTGAGCAAATAAGCATCTCTTTAAAGAACGATAATCTAAAGGAGGGATACTTACCGCGAATCGAAACTCAACCGGGTGTGTTTATCGGAGAAAGTATCGTTGCTCCTACGGGAGGATCGTGCTACGTCTTAGCAATAAACACGGTATTCGACGATGTCGAATTAGAAATCGAGCCTCAGGAACTCGAAGATTTCGAGCAATATCGGGAGAACGGCTATTGGAGCGACGAGAGCTCCGACGGTAGCGGTGTAGAGACTACTCCGCCGACGGATCGAGTAGAAGCCATAATTAAATCATTGCGGTTAGATAGGCTCAATGAGGTAGAACGTGCACATGTTATAAGTCTTATCAAGGAATATCCTCACATGTATAAGTTACCAGGTGATAGATTGCGATGCACGGATCAAGTTCGCCATCGGATGCTGACGGTGGACGAGCTCCCGGTAAACGCAAAACAATACAGATTTCCTGTAGTGTATCGGTCAGAACTGGAGCGGCAAGTTGAGAAAAAGCTAAGCGAGGGAATAATTGTTCATTCACGCTCCCCGTATAACTCGCCGGTCTGGATAGTTCCCAAAAAACCCGACTCTCAAGGGAATCCGCGGATGCGCATGGTCATCGATTTCCGTAAATCGAACGAAAAGACGATTTCCGACGCGTACCCCCTCCCGAATATGATAGAAATACTCGAACAGCCGGGAAAAGCCATGTACTTTTCAACGTTCGATTGAGCGAGCGGCTTCCAGCAGATCCCGATGGATCGGAAAGACGGTCCAAAGACAGCGTTTTCCACGATAAACGGGCACTACGAGTACGCTCGCATGCCCGAAGGTCTCAAAAACGCGCCTGCGACCTTTCAGCGCCTGATGGATCGGGTGCTGATTGGGTTGCAAGGGACAGAACTGTTCGTATATCTCAACGATATTGTAGTATTCGCGGAAACTCTCGAGGAGCATAAGACTAAAATCCGGCGTCTCATGCAACGTCTCGAGGAAGCTAATCTTGTCCTCGAACCAGATAAATGTGAGTTCTTGCGTGGCAAAGTCACGTATCTTGGGCATATCGTTAGCCGCGACGGGTTGCGAATGGACCCGAAGAAGCTAGAGGCAGTGCGTAAATTCCCGCACCCAAGGACGCAGAAAAACGTGCAGCAATTTCTGGGACTCGCCGGTTAATACCGTCGGTTTATTCCGGATTTCGCAGCCATATCCAAGCCCTTATCAGACTTACTCAAAAAGGGAAAATCATTCGTATGGGAGCGAGAGCAGAAACACAGCTTTCGCAGGCTTCGCAAGGCCCTCTGTCGAGAACCGATCTTACAATACCCCGATCTATCTAAACAATTTATTTTAACGACCGACGCCTCGGAATTTGCACTTGGAGCAGTATTGTCGTAAATTCACGATGGCCACGATCTACCGGTCGCGTACCACTCTAGAATCTTCACTAACGCTGAAAAGAACTACGGAACTACGGAACAAGAGTGTCTGGCCATAATCGATTCAATTGAACATTTTTCCACGTATCTCTATGGAAGAAAATTTAGGCTCGTAAGCGACCACGAGCCTCTCAAATGGATGCGTTCTACGCTCGATCCAGGCAAGAGGCTCAACAGATGGAAAATTAGGTTATGTAAATACGATTATGAATTTCAACATAAGCCAGGGCGTGAAAATGTAAATGCCGACGCACTCTCCCGTAATCCCGTAGACCTAGAGAGACTCTCGTCTACAAGTGATTCGGACGCAGATATGAACGTCCCTCAGAAGGCTCAGGTTCTGCCTTTATTTTCGAAGCCTGCCGGTAATCATAAAGACACGACACCTGAGACAACAGCTGGCCCGTCCAAGGCCGACGCATCAGTCGTAGCGTCGCGCACACGTTCGCGCCTACGCAGCGTGCCCACAGTACCCGAAAGAAGAGAAGGAAGCTCGGAGAGCTCAGGCCCGGTGGCGACACGCACGCGCGGGAAGGTCGTTACAAGACCCGCGAGGCGCCCACCTCCCGCCGATGCGAAACCCTCCGGATCTGAACCCGAGAGCTCAGGGCCACCCATACAGCGCTTGCACCGCAGTATGTTGCCCTCACAGTTACTTCCTCCGAAAAGACCGAAGTCTCCACCCCCCGTAGAGGTTAAGCCCCTCGGAGGTCCGCAAGGGCCGGTGTTTTCATCGGAATCCGCAAGCGCGACGTCTGACCAGAGGCCTGCCACTATCACGGTCGCGCTCACCGCTCCCAGCAACGATTCAGATGGAAGCACGGAGGAATCAGAAGCAGAAGGTACAAAGACGGTAACGGCAACTCTTGAAGATTCAATTAACAAATTCAACGAATCATTAAGGCGTTTGGAAGAGCGGCATCACACCAAATCCTCCCGTGACCCCAAAAAAGAGCCTGATAAAGCTGATTTTGACTGGCCTGATCATCTGTCGGAGGGGGATGAGGTAGAAGAGGAGGCCCAGATGATTCTCCAAGAACAAGACCCTTTCGATGACATCGCCGGAGATGCTGAGCTTGCCAGTCGCTTGAAAGCGTTAAAAGGTAAGTTCAAGTCACCATCGGACCAGGAATTAGTACGGCGGCTGAGTGCGAGGGAGAAGACATCATTACGCACGGAAGAAGAAGGAACGGAGGCGGACGACGAAAACGATGAGCAACCAGCTGAGAGAGAGAGTATGCCGCGAGTAAGCGCGGGAGTGAGACCCAAGACATGTATGGCCGCGGGACTCGAGAGCGAACCCGACACCTCGCAGCCCGCTCGGACCTCTTTACTGCCCGCTCCCCGCCTCACGGTGAGATGGTCATTGCCCAGCAACGATGCGGCCCCGGCTGCAAAGTCTACACCATACCAAGCACGTGCGTTACCACGTGCTACACCTCCCGAAAATTCCACCGGTAATAAAAGCGAATTCATAACTTTTCCTGACGACCCCATTATAATGGGATCGAAAGACACGAATTCGTCCTCGATCACGTCGTCCTCACTAGACTTGTCCAGTAAAGAGGAACCTGACCAAGAAAAACCTATAGCAAAAACAAGTACGATAATTAGCTCGCGAGAATGTCTAACGTACAAACCAGATAATTTAGTCCATTTCATCTCTGCGGATGGAGAACTATCAACCTCAGTGGGAAAACTACTCGTTGACCTAGGTAGGCTAGATGGACAAACAATTAAAGACCGGAATTTATCGATCGGACAAATAGCGGTGACTCCGTATGGGTCCAATAAAATTTATAGTATTGTTATTAAAAAACGGTACTACGACGAAACAAATGCCGAGCACATATTCAAGGGATTCGAGAATCTTAAATTCGCCCTTCAACAAGCGGCCGTGAAGTCGGTTCGTATTTCACGCTCGGGAGACTATACGGACGAACTACCGCGCACAAAACTGCTCGATTGGTTAAACAGGATACTCGGTAAAACAAACATAGTCACCACGATATGCTATGGTACCATTCGACGACCACCGGACGAACAACACTCGCAAATAATTGAGGAATTTCATACGAGTCTTGTCGGAGGCCATCGAGGGATAACCAAGACCTATCGTAAAATCCGTAAACGTTTTTATTGGCCTTCGCTGAGAAACGAAGTGCAAAATTATATTCTTCGTTGCAAAGGCTGTCAGGAACGTAAATTGGTTCGAGCGAAGACGCGCGAGCCGATGCTCATTGCTGATACGCCGACCGACGTTTTTGATAAGGTGTCACTTGATACGGTGGGTCCGTTGCCGACAACACCACATGGCAATAAGCACATACTAACCATGCAAGACCACTTATCGAAATATTGTTTAGCGGAACCGATACCCGATTTAAAAGCGACTACGATCGCCGAAGCTATGGCGAGGCGATTAATTGCGCAATTCGGAGCTCCCCGTGCGATCCTTACTGATCGCGGAACAGCCTTTACCGGAAATTTACTACGCGAAATATCCAAAATCTTTCATATAAAGCAAGTAACCACTTCCGGCTATCGACCACAGACGAACGGAGCGCTCGAACGAAGTCACATACTGTTAGCGGAATACATAAAGCAGTATGCAGGTACGTACGACGATTGGGACCGTTTGTTGCCTTACGCGGAATTATCATATAACACTAGCGTGCACGAGGCGACGAATTTCACCCCTTACGAAATCGTGTACGGGAGGCTGCCTCGGCTACCGAGTCAGTTCCCCGTGGACGAAAAACTATCCACGTACAATTCGTATATTATCGAGCTAACAAAACGCCTCTCCGAAATACGCGAAATGGCCGGTGAAAATCAAAATCGCGCGAAGGAAACAACCAAAAAATATTACGACAATAAAGTCCGTCCTTTCCCAGGTTAAGTGAGCGACCTTGCCTATGTCCTTATGGAACCTCGTAAGGGTAAGTTCGACTCCCAATATTATGGCCCATATAAAATTGTCCAAATAACTGACCATAGTAATATAATACTGGAGGCAGAAAATGGGAAAAGGATAAGGAAGCATGCCGACAAGGTAAAGCACAGAGGTTACTACAGTGTGCTGTAATAAAATTTGGAGAAACAAAGCAAGGAGTAGCCCTTATGGTCGATACAGGTGCATCAATAAACCTTATGAAACGGAAGGTTATTTACCCATCGGATACACAAATTTGTCCAATTATCAAACGCAAAATTTCCATTAAGACTGGCAAAGCGCTAAATTCCGCGAATGAAATTGCTGTACTAACTCACATGGGGCTAAAGGACGAATTCGTCATTATACCAGACGATTATCTGCTTGACGAAGAAGATGAAATCATGGGAAACCCGTTTATGAGGAGGCGAGATTTCCAGTTGAATGCCTCGACGCTCACCCTGAAGAATAAGATACACCACCTTACTAGCGACCGAAAAATTCGATTGAAACCAAATTCGGTGAACAAAATTGCCATCGATACCGACGAAAAGAATCTCGATCTCATGTTACGCATAGTCTATAAAGACGGAATGCCTATGGAAAATATCCCGGTGCAGATTGTACACACGAACAATCATGGTACGGCTTATGGAATCATCACCACCGCTGAAGACGAAGATATCGAGCTCGGACTGGAGAACGTCCAAGTCCACCGAGTAAAGAGTATGTCAACCCCGGGTGTATGGCAACAACCACGTGATGAAAGAGAGCAGGCGCTCCAACATACTGTCGACTTGAAACACCCACCGGAGGAGTACCAAAAAGAAATTTGGAGTATTTTTCGGGATTTCAGCGATATCTTTGCCTTACAGGAGAAAGACATGGTCAATGGAACTTCAATGACTGAACATCGCATCGAGTTGTCAGACCCCCAACGCATTGTAAATGTGAAAAGTTTCCGTGCTATACAGCTGCACCAGCAGGTTGTAAAAGAGGGAGTAGAGAAAATGTTGAAACAAGGAATAATAACGGAATCCGAGTCACCATACAACTCGCCAGTTTGGGTTGTACCCAAAAAACCGGGCCCCGACGGAAAGCCCAAGTATAGAATTGTGATCGATTTCAGGAAGATTAACGAACTTACCGTTCAGGATTCTTATCCGATACCAATAATCGAGGATTTACTCGATCACATGGGAAGGGCCAAGTTCTTTACTACTGTCGACATGGCCGCAGGTTGACCAGATCAACATGGCTGCTGACTCCAAGAAATATACTGCCTTCTCAACCCCCGACGGGCATTTCGAATACCAACGAATGCCTTTCGGATTACAGAACGCTCCTGCGACCTTCCAACGCATGATGAACGATGCGCTGAGAGGATTGAATCAGAAGATCTGTTGCGTCTACATTAATGACGTAATAATTTTTGATGAAACGGAGGAAAAACACCATCGAAATGTGAGAACCGTATCTCAGCGTTTAAGGCAATGTAACCTGAAACTCCAGCCAGAGAAGTGCGCCTTCATGAAAACTGAAGTGAGATACCTCGGATATGTCATCACTGACGAAGGGAGCAAACCAGATCCGGAAAAGACCAGAGCGATACAACAATTACCCGTTCCAGTCAACTTTAAGGGGATTCGGTCCTTCCTTGGTTTGACGGGGTATTACCGAAAGTGCATACAAAACTATTCAATGTTAGCGAAGCCATTAACAAGGTTAACAAGAAAGGACACCCTATGGGATTGGTCAGCAGCCTGCCAAGAAGCCTTCGAAACCCTGAAAGAAAAGTTGGTCACACCACCGATACTTGTGAGATCAGACCCAGCTAAACAATACGTCGTAACCACCGACGCGTCAAACGATGGAATTGGAGCGGTACTATCTCAAGACGGCCACCCCATATATTTCTTATCTCGAACCCTGAATAATGCGGAAAGGACTTACAGCACGACGGAGAAGGAGATGCTTGCTGTTGTATGGGCCGCCAAGAGACTAAGAGTATATTTGCTCAATACACCAGATAAACCCTTCATCATCCGCACCAATCATCGTGCACTAGTATTACTGAAAAATTGCGTAGACCCCAGTCAACGCCTGCTGCGTTGGAGACTAAGATTGGAGGAATACTCATTCCTGATAGAACATGTTTCGGAAAAAAGTAACGTAGTAGCGGATGAGTTATCTAGAGTCTCTCGCACAAAGGAAGAGATCTTCGGAAAACTCACCGAATTGGAAAAGGGACTATACGAAATCACACCCATTGATAGGAATCCCAAGTGGGTCCACCATATTGCCGCACGCCACATTGACATCGAGAGATTGTCACTCACAACAGGCAGGACAAAATCTCACATCAAACTCGTTCCCAACCGAAATCGAAACGGGGAGGACGGCAAATGGGTGAAGATTACCCTAGAAGAAAAGGATGCCTCTGACAACACCCTGATTATACCAAAGAATCAGACTGATAGACGTGAGAAACTCAGAAACTACATTCATCCGAAAAGGTACGAAAAGATATACTTCTGGATTGACCCTAAGAAAACCACCAAAGAAGAAACCGATTCGATGATTGAAGATCTCAAGAGGATACGTCAGGACTCAGGTGCAGACATATCATTTTGCTTGACAGGAAAGGATGTGCCTAACAAACAGCAACAGAAAGAAATCATGGTCAGCGCTCACAACGACATCAATGGACACTTTGGCCTAGCAAAAACAATTGACCGAGTAAAAGAAACGGCCGTATGGTCACGTATGGAGAATGATATCAATTCCTTTATCCAGGCATGCCCTACGTGTCAGATGTATAAAAAGGAAAGGATACAAATGAAATCACCCGCTATTCTTCTCGAAACCTTTGCTGAAAAACCTAACGATCAAATTTCAATAGATATCGTCGGACCTCTGGTCGAATCTTGGAATAAACACCGATATATCCTCACGATGCAGGATTCAATAACTAAATCCATTAAATGTGCCCCACTTACGAACAAAACCGCGACAGAAGTTATCAAGGCTCTATCAGAGTACTGGATAGGTAACTTCGGGTGCCCCAAAGTAATCCTGATGGACATGGGAAAGGAGTTTTGTAACGAGCTGACCGATTCCTTTCTCGAACACTATAATATCAAACATATCACCACAACTGCATATCACCCGCAGTCGAACGGCTCTATAGAACGAATGCATAGTGTCTTGAAAGACTGTATTCGAACTGCCTGCAAAGAGAGAATACACACATTCGGGACAAGGTTTTAATAGAAATGACACGTGCCTATAACACTTCCGTTCATCAATCAACAGGTGAAACGCCTCACAACCTCATGTTCTGTCACGAAGCCAACAACCCTGACGGTTTCCGCGAAAACCGATTGGGCACCGTGATTAGTAAGAAAATGTTGTGGATACGAAAATGGGAAGAACGGTTCGAGAAAGCTCTGGTCTGGCTTACCAAGTCCAGAGAGAAAAACCAAAAACAAGTGGACCAAGGAACACGACGACAAACTCCTTTATATCAAGTGGGAGATGAAGTAATGATCAAGAATCATACGCGACAGAACGCCTTGGAAAGGATTTGGAATGGACCATTCGTCGTCGTCGAGATCAACGAACAAAAAGGAAATGTCACTTACAAGAAAACCGCGGATGATTCCACAGCGTCTTATTGGAAGACCCATCTGAATAATACCAAACCGTACTACGAATACGACACCGGACCAAGGGAAAACGATCCAATCCCTAGAATTAAACTAAAACGGGTTCAGGGTAACGATTGGATCTCCACGGAATAGAGTCTTAGTTTCTTTTGTTATAGGTGTAGCAGTCTGTCCCTAGCCTACTTCGATGTCTGAGTTATCAATGGGACTTTACTCCAGGAGGAAGTGGGCAAAGTATACATGTACCAGGAAAGATGGAAGATATTCCAATCCATTGACGCAAGTGGGTTCACCAAACCATTACTCGACATTCACGACAAACTCGGAGGCCTCCAGACGATACGGGATACCTATCTGGACCATTGGAACCCTGGTCAGCGATCCCTCGCCCAGTCCGCCCTGGACGCTTTAGATTTAGAATTTGCCCGTGCCTCGTCACACAAGAATATTTTGGAAGTCATTTTAGACTTGGGTGCGCCTATTCTTCAAATGACGCGCCGCCCCTCTAAATTAAGGGAATCTCAATCCCACGGAACCAAAACAAGTACTCCGAAAGCGCTCGCGTCGAGCGATGTTACTTACGAAGCCTCGCGCGAAGCTGAGGCGGTATTTGGAAAACATGTCCTTCTGACGGGCCTGGCAAATGAAATGTATCCCCTATGGAAATCTTATCTCACGCCAAACATCAGACCGAAAAGAGGAATGTTTAACTTTTTAGGAACAATCCAAAAATCAATCTATGGAACTGCTGACGCGGATGATTTGGAAATAATTAATGGGAATCTAGCCTCACTAAAAAATGTAACGGACACTCCAAATCTTGTTGTAACCAAATCCTTGCACATAAATCAAGTCCAAATTAATATCTTGAATACAAATCAGCTCAAACTTAAACACTCTTTGGAAACTGTGTGGGGACAATTAGAATCATTAAAAATAAAAGGTAACGAAACGCTTGCTTATCAGGAATACATGGAAGCTATAACTCTAAGTTTATTTGAAATTAAGGAACTGCAACGACTAATCGACCTGGTAATGACTGCCGTGCAATTAGGAAGGCATGATATCATCGATAACACCCTTTTTACTCCAAAGGAGCTTATGACAGCTCTTCAAGCTTTCGACGCCAATGACAAAAAGACACTAATACCTATTAAAGAGGAAAATAACGAGAAGTTTATTAAAACAAGTGATTTAACTATAACCACAAATAAAGGCAAACTTATCTATATACTCACAGTGCCTTACTTAGAAAAGAAACCTTGGGTAATAATTCAGAATACCCCGGTACCCGTAAGAATAAATCACACTTATGTAACGCTCAACCCAACATATGCTTTGAAATTAGTACGTAAGAATTTTATAAGAGAAGTCACATTTACTCAACTGAAACAGATAACCGATTATTTCATTGGTGATTACCGCGATGTGGGACATCGCAACGATACTATTGAACTTTGTGAGAAAATAACTGATCCCATACCACGAGGATGCACTCTGAGTCGTTTTCTCGTCACAGATATTGCTTACATAAGAACGCAGGGATCGCAAATAATCTTACCTTCGAAGCCAATTGAGGTAACCATAACATGCGCTACAATACAGACTTTTATTATTCAAATCACCAAGCCATTCCTGATAACCACGAATCAGAGCTGCGAACTTCAAACTTTGAAAACGCGAGTCAAATTAATCGTAGAACATATGACTTTTCAATCAACAGAAATACAGGCAGATACCATTTCCCCGCTAAACAAATTTGTAACAGGCCGGGAAATTGTATTGCATCACGTGATTAACTTGGATACCCTCAAGGATCAAGGACAAGCCATTCTAGACCTTGAGAGTGTCCTCGCGAATAACGAAGCGACCCTTCGGGTCAACAATACATGGGCTAACTTCGAAGGTATAGGGATCCCATCAATAGCTGCCGTTTGTGGAACGATATCCGTCTTGACTATTCTACTCTTGCTGTGGAAATTTAATATACCAACCTATATTTCGGCGTTCGCCGGATATTGTTGCCAAAGGAATCCCTCTGCTTTGGAAGTAGTAGAACGAAGGAAATTAAAACGCAAGATTGAGACACAGGCTAAACGTAACGAAAGAATCCTACGAGAAATCAGAAGCCGCAGAGACGCGCCTTTGTCTTCGTCGGGGGATGTGATGGAGCTGGAACATTTCTAATGAAATGTAACAGTTTATATCCTCTCGTAGAAACATGCCGGGGATCATTTAGATGAGTAAAAAATTTATCATGCAGCGTAGCCCGCCTTATGCGCTTGGCTTTCTTATCGGCAGCAGTGCTCAAATTACGCGATTATGCACTTCATATGCACTGTCGCCGAGCCCGGCGAGAGGCTGCGTGAGCAGTCTCAATGCTGCTTCCAGGCATAACGCACGTCTAATTTAATATAATATAACGTTAACGCTTCCTCCTACCATTTGTTGTTATCAATTATCACTCAATTCTCTGTTTGAATAAACATATAAATACAGGTATAATCGTTGCGCAATATTTGCATGACACTCTCGCTGCGGGGCTTTCGACATTCGTTGAGTTACCCAAGGACATTCAGCGGAAGAGGGCAGTGGTAAAAGTGTGAAAAAAAGATAAAAGATGTCTTCTCTGGTCGATCACTGTAGCCTGCCACCCAATCAACACCAACACCGAGTACCGCGAACTTTGACACGATTCATCTTCTGATGGTTGAGAGTAATCCAGAAAATGATATGGCTCGCGAGATAACACCAAGATTCCACTTTGCTTGAATTAAAGATCTTTAACGATTGGTGAGCAAACAATTGTCTGATCATGAACACAAAACGTTTTTATGCGACAGATGTTTGTGTCACTTTAGTGTGTAACATGCCTACGACAATCTTCGGCAAGATTGTATTACGCTAAATAAAGTACGCATGGAATTTTCCGAGTCGAAAGATTTAGCATTTTCAAATTTTGAGAACAAGGGTACCGTACCGTCTGTCGTTTACGCCGATCTCGAATGTATATTAGAGTCTACATCGGTTGATCAATTCCAAAATCACGTTTCAACCCGTCAAACACGTGAATTTCAAAAGCATATCCCGCACAGTGTAGAGTTGGGGTTTTGTCGCAGTCCCCATTAGCTATAGGATAAAACTGTAGATGTAGAATTGTTGTAAATATTTGCGTTTGATGCCTCGAACGATCCACCATCAGGCGGAAACGTTCCATCATCAACACGATATTGACTGGATTTGAAAATGCGAATTCATATGCTAACAATTATTTATTATTGACATATCGAGAGATTATTCATATTTATTCGTTTACCACGAGAAGAGTTTTCAGAAAATGAAAAAGAGTTGACGTGGGAATATTTGTATATGTAAAGAAAGTATTACGCCAACGGGGAAATCAACTGTACGTGCAATGACTGGGATTTGATAGTTCGCATAATAGTTGGATAGACAGGGTTGATCTGTAAGACAATAAAATATTTACATAAATCATACAAAATGAATTTTTATTCTTCATTTTTACCTATCATTATTTTATATCGGCAGTCAATAACAGTCAATACCATAATTAAACTGATTCCCTAATATGTTGTTAAATCTACTAGCGATAATAATGCTCGGTTGATTTTACATATTACAACTGCTCAGGTATGATTGGCTGGTGGGCGTGACCAGTTACCGATGTTCCATATAAAATCGGTTGACGGTTGAAAAACTTGTACATCATTCAGAAATTATTTGCTTAGCTCGGTATTGTTCAGCAGTGTTCTCGAAAGCATAAAGGTGTGAGGTAAAAGTTGCGAATCAGAACTTGACGACAAGAAACCATCGCAACAGAACAGTTTGCAGGCTTGAGAAGGCACCTTCCTATTTGTGAGTGTTTTCAAATTATCGGAGCTTACCTTACTCAATCTTGGGATTCACGATGATAATACAAATGATTTTCACAATTCTCAAGCTATCCAAAAAAAAAAAACAAGAAATGACCGAAATAGCCTTACCCAATTCCCCGTAGAGGAGGAGGAGGAGGAGGAGTGGGAGGGGGACGAGGAATTAATCATCAGATTTTCGGACGGGGTGTCGGAGTTCTCGCAGGAAGAACTTTTGGACCTTATTGAGGATGTACGGTCGGCCCGAGAGAGGCCGAACAGCCTATACATCCTGAATTACCTTAATTATAACATATCTATAGAAAGAATTTTTAGGCGATGGGAGGACGGGGTTGTTGCAATAATCTTAGATATCGAAAGTAGTGATGATGATGATTATAAATATTATTTTCGCCCTGGAGGTGAAAAACTATTAGGGTGAAAGTTTACGGATCATCAACATCCACAGCCTATCTAAATGCGATGTCGCAATCCGGTCGATTAACGCGAGAGAATGTATTCGAAGTACGTGGAAAATATTATTTTCGCCCTGGGGGTAAACTATTGGCGTGAAAGTTTTTTTGTCACTTTGTTGAGTTCTGACTTCTGGTTAATAACGGTCTTTAAGTTGTGGATATTTTTGAGGAACAGATCGATTCGCTGTTTTAATTCTGCTTTGTTTGAAGTTCTCCGCATGAGAGCTGAAGATGCAAGACTATCTTCCTGACTTGAAATTTAAACTTTTACAGCCGTATTCCCCAAACACAGAATGCCTGAAAACTTCTGGAAGCTACCGAAATGATGTGTCTTCGATTGTGTGGGTAACATCAGATGTGTACGGTTCGGTTTCCTTCTTACTCCTCGTTAATCTGACGACACTCGATAAAATCGGCTTCGCGTTCATCGTCATCTGGTTCGATGTCGGATAATATTGCAATCACTTTGTTTTGCAGTTTTTGAAAAGTTAGGATTAACGTTTTGTCCTGAAAATATATCCTGTGTAGTCTGTGCGGTTGCACACGAGCTCTCCGGCACACTCAACGAGCCACCGAAGATTTTGTAGCGTCGAAGTATGTGGAAAATATTATGTTCGCCCTAGAGGTGAAAAACTACGAGCGTGAAAGTTTACGGATCATCAACAACATCCCCGGCCTATCTAATTGCGGTGTCGCCATCCGGTCGATTAACACAAAACAATGTATTCGAAGTATGTCGAAAATATTATTTTTCGCCCTGGGGTGAAAAACTATTAGCGTGAAAGTGTACGGGTGACGGTGAAAAAATCAAAATGTCTGCTCATCCGGCCAAGCAAAAAATCACATTATCAAACTGTCTGACGACAAAAAATCAAAATGGCTGCTCATTCGACTAAGCAAAAATCAAAATGGCTGCTATCAGAATGGCTGCTCGTCAGACGGCAAAATCAAGCGATTATACTGGTGGCGTCATAGCAAAAAATCACATTATCAAACTGTCTGACGATAAAAAATCAAAATGGCTGCTCATCCAGCGAAACGAAAATCAAAATGGCTGCTCATCCGGCTACGCAAAAATCAAAATGGCCGCTCGTCTGACGGCAAAATCGAGCGAAAATGCTGGTGACGTCATGCATCGTAACAGCCGGTTGCAATATCATGGGTGAGGCTTATCATTGTGGGAGGGGGGGGGGGGGGGGGGGGGGCAACATACAGACTGCCGGTAAGGTGAGGAGGAAGGAGGGAGCCGGTACGCCGCTATTTTTTGAGTTAGAACTGTCATATCTATACTACTGCTATTTTTCTGAAACATGTTTCTTTTTAATCGAAAATGCAATATGGGGGCGAAAAAAATCGTGTGAAACCTTTTAATAACCGAAAATGTAGGTTTTGATATTCTTTTTACGTTTACCATAGAAAAAACCGAAGAAAACTTTTTCCGTTAGATTTGGAGTTAATTTCCGGTGGTTGAAAAGTACCCGAAACACGGCCATGGTCAAAAATACCTACCAAGATCAAAAAATTTGTAGAGAATTTTACACTTATTACAAAATGAAGGTAAATTTGTCTGTTTTAAAAACCCGTTTGGAACGTTTGATTATCTTTATTTCTGAGTCCGCTATCTAACTTTTAGTGTGAAAAGAAATTTCGACTGGTGTACTCTAGTTTCGGCCGTCACTGTACAGGTATATGCTACGTATTCCGACCCCTAACGCTGTTTTCTGTTCAGTTATACGTTATTACAGCAGACTTTTGAGTCGAAACTTTCGATTTGATGTTTAACTTACCTACCACTAGACGGTGCGCACATTGTGATGTTTTGTGTACTTGTCTACCGCTAAATGCCGTAGCTTAACATATGTGTCTATTCCTTTCCAAAACACGTTTTGGCGAGTTCAGGTCAACGTGTCATTTACAGGAAAACTCTTTACTTACGATCACGGGATTAAGATCGATTGAGCCTCTGAAAATCATAACTTTTTCATTTTCCAATCATAAAAGTTTCAAATGCATAGGTATTTCACTTAAACGTTATTCTCAATTATATGTTAGTATTGCAATACCCCTCAAAAATCGATAGCTGGAGTTTCACTGTATATACACGGAAAGAAATTTATAAGAAATTTTCTCATACTTTGTATAGCAATCGCGTCATAAACTTTGATTATGACGATCGTTGCTATTTTCATACATAACGTCACTATAAACCTAGGAACGAACTTTTGACAGGGTAACATAGTAATTGTTATACGTATTTCGAAAATTATATGTAAGTTTTACTTGACAACAGAACAATGTGTATCATATTACTGAGAAATACAACGCCAAAATTTTTTGAAGTTGTACGTAAAGTATTTCAATACATGCTATACAAGGATGATGATTCCCAATGTACTATGGCAGACGAAATGCTAGGTTGGGAATTATGACATAATTTCTAATAATCCTAGGACTACATGCAATCTGTATATTAATCATTGCCATACAGGTAATGCCTAGGTGTTCGCTAACACAGCATTCTAAACGATGCTTGAGCAACATTGTATCCGTAACCATCCGTGTATGAGTTCGAGCTACTTCCATAGTAAAGATTCCCATACAGTATAGCCGCCGCCAGCCTTTTGTAGTGCAATGTTTGGAGACCGCCGCACAGCGTTTTGAGAAGTTTGATGTGACGTTACCAAAGGCTCAGTTGCATGTTAGCATTCACGGCGAGTGGCTGCATCCACAATTTTCGCAAGTTTGTACAAGTTTTTATTCAAATATCGTGGAACGTAAAAGATGTATCTGAAAAGTGTTCTTTGCCAGATACATTATTATCTAACTTACAAGATCATATCCACCTCGCGAGCTGGATGAAGTACAAAGATGAATCAATAAAGAAAGACACGATAGTAATGGTACCCTCCGTAGAGGGTCTCCTATTTCATTGTGTGCAATGTATCATCGTGGACGATGATGGCAAGCTTGTTCTAGTGACCTAAGAATTACTTGATTGTTATTTTAATGAGCACAAACAAGGTTTCAAGATTATGAATATAAATTATTATAACCCTTGAATTTTATTAGATGAGGACCTGCAATCAATAATTATTACTTATGTAAGTGAATGTGGTGACGGCTTTTTTTACATCATGAAGAAGTGGATGTAAGGTGTTCAAAAATAACAGATTTACGTATTCAATAGATAATTGTTGTGTATTTTTTCCGTATTTACCGTCCGCAATACATCCGTCATAGAGAGAAAAAAATTGATTTGAATTTAACGTATTAGGATTTCTAAAGAAATCATTATCATTCAATGAAATAGGCCAAGTTCAACTCACTATTATTGATACTGGATAAATTATTCGTTATTTCTTTGGAGTAACATCAAATCCATTTGGGTTAAATAAAATTAAATTGAAGGTGGGTTATTTCATGAAATCGAAAAAGTCTTAGTATATTATATTCAAATATATTTTTTTCTCAGTGTGGCGCGTACCGTTCCTCTCCCAGTATAATTGATAATGAAGTACGTACAGACTACTTCACATTAAAATATTATGACGTGTACTATGCTAGGTACTGTATTACTGCCGTTACAGTGCTTGTAGAATAACCGTATACTGATGAATAGGAATTCTCGACCTCGTATATAATCTATTATAGAATCTTGGTGATCGGTCAATTAAGTAAACGTATTTTTAGTTAACGTTTCGACCCGGATATGGGCCCTCCTCAGAACGATTTATTTATTTAACTGTCAAGAACAACAAAAAATTTTTTTCAATAAAATAAATAATAATACTAGAAGTAATCAGACATTAAATATTGTAGATGTAATACTCTTAGGGCTATTATATATTATTGGTTAGTAAGAACATTTTGATTAATTGAAAAAAGAATGGCTTTAAGTGTTATTTACCTTTTTTTATAAGTAAGTGGACTAAGATGTAGTCGAATTCACAATTTACAATTAGTGGAGACAATGTTCTTTGAGTGACGGTAGTCAATGTCAATCTTCTAGTTATTTTACATGTAGGAGTTAATAGTTGGAAGTCATTAATTAAAAGGATTAAAGAACTATGTTTCTTCACAGTCAGTATGTCATTGTGTTAAAAGGTTTTTAAAGAAGGTCTTTTTAGCAGTGAAATTAATTTGCAAGTGTCCAAGAAGTGGAGGTAGGCTCTTTATGACTATGTTCCACATGTCTAACCAAAAATTATTGTTGGTTGAACCGATTGGGTCAACAGGTGAATAACGACTGATGGGAGAAACAAATATGATCCAGAGTAAAGGTGAACCTAATATAAACAATTATACAGAAAAACAATAAATATTTTGTGAAAAAAATTATGTAGAAAGAACTGTGTAATGGGGACAAAAAAATTTTTTTGTATCTAGTTAAGGTTAAACAATATTTATGAAGGAAGTTCGTGACCGGGAGGTAGATTGAAGATGATGAAATTAGTCGAAAAGCCGGTCAGGAGAAGACGTTTAATGATTTATAAAACGTGAATAAAAAATCGACCTTTCGGCCGGGCCCTGCCGACCATCCTCAGGATAAATTTCTATAATGATTAACAAAAAGAATGCTTCAAAAACAAAATCGGATTGAAAGCATGGAGATACGTTCATACTAATACATGTTGATGTAAAAATAGGTGAAAAATTAAGAATTTACACGCGCATCTCTGAGTGACAGTTTTAGGTTAAGCGTCGAGTTTTGACGGAAGGTTAAAGAGAGTAAAAATACGTTAATACGAATGAATTATGGTGGAAAGAGTGCTTAATAAGAATGTGGAGTTAGAAATGAGGAGGAGATAAGTTAAATTTGAGACAGATTACTCACAAAAATTGACGACCAGTACATGCTTAGGTGTTGCCAATAGTTCAGCATTTTGCTTGACGGCATTTTGCTATTTGCTGAACTATTAGCAACACCTAAGCATGTACTGGTCGTCAATTTTTGTGAGTAATCTGTCTCAAATTTAACTTATCTCCTCCTCATTTCTAACTCCACATTCTTATTAAGCACTCCTTCCACCATAATTCATTCGTATTAACGTATTTTTACTCTCTTTAACCTTCCGTCAAAACTCGACGCTTAACCTAAAACTGTCACTCAGAGATGCGCGTGTAAATTCTTAATTTTTCACCTATTTTTACATCAACATGTATTAGTATGAACGTATCTCCATGCTTTCAATCCGATTTTGTTTTTGAAGCATTCTTTTTGTTAATCATTATAGAAATTTATCCTGAGGATGGTCGGCAGGACCCGGCCGAAAGGTCGATTTTTTATTCACGTTTTATAAATCATTAAACGTCTTCTCCTGACCGGCTTTTCGACTAATTTCATCATCTTCGTTAAACAATATTTGTTGTGTGGGCGGAGATTAGAGGTTTGTAAATATTACTTAAATGTTCAACATCTTGTCTAAGATTAACGGAATTGGTGTGACCTACAATGTTGCACATTTCTAGTAATAGTCTTTTATAATAATTGTGTTCTTCACAAAGGATGTTTGTATTGTCGTAATTAAAAGTGTGTTGTTTATCGATACTTTGTTTTGTTAGAGCCGTGTGACGTTCTTCAATCTCATGTACATTGCGTTGATGTTCCCTGATTCTGGTGTTAAGGTGGCGGCCAGTTTGACCTATATAAACTTGGTTGCAATCATTGCGAGGTATTTTATACACAACATTGGATCGTTTGCCAATGGGGATCTTATCTTTTCCCGTATCAAAAACTTGTTGTGAATCTTTTGAATTTTTTCCAATAAACTTGACATTATGTTTGGCGAATAGACGGTTAAGTGACTCAAAGATATCAGATACATATGGGATGGGGATATATGTAGTAGCGGGTCTATTGTTATCATCTGCGGGAGCAGAGTCAATATTATTGTCAGGTAAGTTGTTGATGTAGGTGCGTCTCTTATTAATATGTTGGTGTAATAGGCCATGAGGATAATCATTCCATCTTAGTATATTGTATATGAGCGACAGGTTTTTTTCCTGAAACTCTGTACTAGAAAGTTTGATGGCTCGGTCAACTAGGTTAATGATGGTGCCTATTTTGTAGGACATTGGATGGTGAAAATTAAAATTCAGATATCTCTGTGACCAGGTTTTTTTGTGAAACCAATCTGTTTTGATATTATTGTTGTTGTGTATCAGCAATACATCTAAGAAATTGATGGCGTTATTTTCTTCTGTTTCGATAGTAAATTGTGATCGTGGATGATATCGGTTAAAAGTATTGGTCTACAACTTTGCTCCCGCCGTTTTCCGAAAAATGGCGCTAGTAGCCAGTAATAGTTCAAATAAATAAATCACAGTTGTTTTCCATCAGTTTTGACATCTATAAATATAACCTTACATCGATATTAGTTAATTTTTGTTTGCGTCATATAGTTACACTTAATTAAATATGTCAACTTATAAACCGAATTCACGTCATTTGCGGGAGATTTTACTTTTTCATTTCAACATGAAAAAATCGGCGGCTGAGGCTCATCGGGTTATTTCAACTACTTATGGTGATGATACTATTAGTGAAAGAACGTGTCGCGAGTAGTTCCAGCGCTTTAAAAGCGGTGATTTTGTTGTTGAAGATCGGCATAGCGGTGGCAGAGAAAAAACTTTTGAAGATGATGAACTGGAGGCTTTACTTAATGAAGACTCGTGCCAAACTTTATCGAACGCAATTAATGCGTTTGAGTCGGGCATTAAAAGCAAAACGGCCGCAATACGCTGATAGACACGAAAAAGTAATTTTGCAACACGACAATGCTCGACCTCACGTGGCGAAAGTAGTCAAGACGTACCTCGAAACACTGAAATGGGAAATTCTACCTCACCCGCCATACTCTCCAGATGTTGCTCCATCTGATTACCATTTATTTAGGTCGATGGCACACGGCCTGGCGAGCCAGTGCTTCGATTCTTTTGAAAAAGTGAAAGAATGGATCGATTCTTGGATCTTATCAAAGGATGAAGAATTTTTCCGACGCGGGATTCGTTTGTTGCCTGAAAGATGGGCCAAAGTAGTGGAAAGTGACGGACAATACTTTGAAACATAAATAAGATACCATTTTTTTTTTATATAATTTTTAAAATTAAAAAAAAAACGGCGGGAGCAAAGTTGTAGACCTATTATTAAAAGTGTGATCTATTTTTTCTTTAGGAACAGCAGTAAGAATATCATCAAGATATCGAAAATAGAACGGTGAATCAAAATCAAGATTGTTAATGCAAGACGTTTCCAAGTCTTCCATGACAAGGTCTGACAAGATTGGGGAGAGAGGAGATCCCATGGGCAACCCGAATTGTTTTGCATACGTATCGTTGTTAAATTTGAATATTGCAAAATCAAAACATATTTTTAAAGCTTTATCTAGTTCAATAAGGGGAATTGGGATCTTATTTTCAAGAGAAGCCCAACGGTTGTTTACTGCGCGCAATGCGAGATCTGTCGGAACGTTGGTAAAGAGTGATATTACATCTAGCGATATCAAAGTATAGTTGTCTGGGATAATCAATGTTTTTATTGTGTCAACTAAGGAAAAGCTATCTTCAACTCTAGAGGTGGGAGGTGTGATATTAGTGGTGAGCCATGAATTAATTGTCTTGGCTAAGGCATAGGTCGGGCTATTGACATAGTCTATAATAGAATAACCGTATACTGTTTCGTAGTCCTAGCCATGCCATATGGTGAAATTTACAATACCATACTTTAAACCGAATGAGTAGTATAACAAGGCCGGTTCTGGATATATGAACACCTTCTTTACCGACCAATCCGCCTATACGTGCATCCCAGACGCAAATTCTTGAAGGTTACCCCCCCCTTTCGTTGATATAACGTGCTCTGCCGACCGCTCGTCGGTAAGAAAATCTCCCAAATGACCATGATCGTTGGTAAAAATTCCTCCAAATGACCATGATCGTTGGTAAAAAATGCCTGAAATTGCCGTGGTATTACCCCTTGTGGGATAAATTGTGCTCTTTGTCGGTGAAGAAAATCTTGCCATCGAGCGGGATCGATAACTGCATTACCGAGCGCACTCCGTGAATCCTCAGGCGTTCGAGCGGACCCCGCGGATCCTCGGACGTTCGACCGAGAATCCTGGCATGTGTCAGGTTTTTGAGAGCTTCCAGAAGGTTCGAGAAGATTCTCTCTCGAGCGAGAGGTTTTGAGGGCGGAGGTACGACGTTGGGAGGCTTATGCAACGGTCTTGAATGAATCTAGGCTGACAAACAATTCGTCCGACGTGTTTCGACTGGACGTTGAGCGGAATGCGGTCAAAGGATTTCAGTGCGACGTTGAATTCTGAAAGACCCGCTCTGGCCTTGAATGAATTTTAGGTCGACAAACAATTCTCGGAATCGTCCGACGAAAACCATATTCGGAGTCGTCCGACGAGTTTTGACTTGACGGTGAGCAGCCTGCCGACAACGGATTGCGGTGC
This sequence comes from Neodiprion lecontei, assembly GCF_021901455.1. NCBI lineage: Eukaryota > Metazoa > Arthropoda > Insecta > Hymenoptera > Diprionidae > Neodiprion > Neodiprion lecontei. The sequence continues at coordinate 12,609,113 of NC_060265.1, read as the reverse complement.
GACGTCGAATTCTGGAAGGTTCTGAAATTTGTATGCGGTTGCTGCGACCCTGAACGAATTTAGGCTGACAAACAATACGTTCGACAAGTTTCGGCTTGACACCGAGCGGTCTGGGATAAGGAGAAAGAGTTTCTTTGACCCTGAAAGATTCTCGGAAACTTAGACTGACAAACAACGCGTCCGACGAGTTTCAACTAGACGGCGGGCGGCCTACGGACAACGGAGTGCGGTGCGACGTTGAATTCTGGAAGGTTCTAACGTACAATCGAAGACACATCAGTAGTATAGCAAGGCGGGTTCTACACGCAGATTCCGGTTACCGACACTTACCGACCGAGCCGACCAGTCCGCCTATACATTCTCCCCAGACTCAAACCCTTTTCCGCTCCGCGCAGCCCAGACTCAAACCCTTTTCCGCGATGACGTCACAGTCTGCCGTACCGAAGGTCAATTACCGACAGTTGTATCGATCGAGGGTCAAAATCGTGCTGTTTTACCTACAATCTTACCGACAGTTGTATCGATCGAGGGTCAAAATCGTGCTGTTTTACCAACAATCTTACCGACCGAAGGTCCGTAGTGCTCGCCTGTCCCACGATAGGACTGCTGATGTGTAACATGAACCACTCCGAATTCCTTTCCCACGGTAGGACTGCTGACGTGTAACGTCAACCACCTCACATTCCTTTCCCACGTTATCAACCACGTGACATTCCAAAATTAATGGTTCCGAGAATCGTTTTTCACTTACTCGGTTTGATATCCAAGGTCGACCGATAGTCGCGGTACAGAGCCTGCGGTGTCGGGTTACTATCGCTCTTGGAATGCCAAAAGGTGCGCGCGCATCCGTACAGCTGCCTTATAAAAAAGGACGCTCATCACTGCAAACGATCATTACGTCACAAGCTGTCAAGCATACGTGAGGAAAGAGCTCAAGATGGAATCCGCGAAGTGTTTGAGATTGATCGATGTTATGGAATCGGCGTTCAAGATTTTATCGGAAAAATCGTCGCCGGCAGAAATTGCAAAATGGATTCGACTCGGAACCCAAAATATCAGGCTTTTGAATAAAATCTTACGCAACAACGCCTCAACGATCGGGGAGAAGACAAGAATTTTGACTACAATTGGAATTCTGAAATCGTTGACAGTCAAATTTCAACAATTGCAGAAAGTGGGTGACGGATTACGAAGCCGACGAAGAAGCGATCGAGTACGGTGGGAAGATTTGGAATCAGCTTTCGAGAGGAGAATTCGAACTGGATCCATCGTCAATTTGAAGCATAAAGATGTGGAGAGATTTCTAGAAGACGCAAAGGTACTAGCTGTGACGAGACTGAAAAACGCTCTGAAGAAAGACGGGAGCTTGAAAGCCAACGTTATCCTGGCTTGTAAATTTGAAGTTAGAAGAGATGATCGCACGGTGGAAGAGATCAAATTTTTTAATACGAGAAATGAAATCATCCTCCAGACAACGGATATCAACGAATGGTTCATCGAAAACGCGACGGAGCGTTTGTTGAAAAAGGTGGAAGATTTCCAGGAAAAGGATTCAGGCTGGTCGCTGACCGAAATAATCAATTTGACTGTGAATATCAACAAGTACGTGCCACTACGAGGCGGTGTCTTCACATACACCCCGTTACCTAAGCATATCAGTGATAAGAAGGCTGTCGTCAACATCCGTAACAGCGACTCGTATTGCTTCCTCTGGTCGGTCACCGCAGCTCTGTTCCCAGCCGACAACAACCATCCTAACGCGACCAGCTCGTACCCACATTTCAGCTCAGTGCTACGGTATGATGGTATAACGTTTCCTATGTCTCTAGACAAAAACACCATTTCAAAATTTGAGAAGCTTAACGGCCTTTCAATTAACGTTTATGGTATAGACCAAGGTGATCGGAAAAAAAGTGAAATAGTACCGATTCACCTGAGTCAGAATAAGTCTGATAAACCTGTAATTCATCTTTTGGCGATAGAAACTGAAACCACTGACGATGACGATGACGATGATATGGTAAATTATGAAAAAAATAGAATCTTTCATTTTACATGGATTCGAAATCTGTCTCGATTAACAAGTTCCCAAATTTCCAAGCATAAACGTCAAACTTGGTTGTGCGATAGGTGTCTGTCTCATTTCAATTTCGAAAGATGTTTGTTGAAGCACCGAGCTGATTGCATGAATTTAAACAAAACCAAAGTTATTCTACCTACAGATGAGGAAAAAATACTAAAATTCAAAAATTTCAAGCACAAAGAAACCGTTCCATTCTGCATTTACGCGGATCTCGAATGTTTACTGCAACCCACGCGTGAAAGTTTTGGGGAAAATAGAACAATTTATCAGAAGCATCTTCCGTATAGTATAGCTTACTATCTGCATTGCGCGTTTGACGATTCGCTTTCAAAATTCAAAATTAATCGTGGAGAAACTTGCATCCAATGGTTTGTGAACGAGTTAAAGGAATTGGCACTTTCGTTAGATGGATATTACAAGACTGTTGTACCGATGGAACCACTAAATTTCAATCAGATCAACGAATTTGATTTGTCGGCGGTCTGTCATATTTGTGAAAAACCGTTTACGCTCACAGACGTGAAACATCGGGATCACTGTCATTTCACAGGAAAGTACCGTGGTGCTGCTCACCGCAGCTGTAATCTAAATTACCAAAATTCGCACACCATCCCAGTGATATTCCACAATCTGTCGGGTTACGATTCACATTTCCTGATCAAAGCACTGGCTACATCGTTCGAGGGCACAACTGAGCTTCTACCCGTAAACAAAGAAAAGTACATTTCATTTACAAAATACGTCGAGGGGACAGATATAAAGTTTAGATTCGTAGATTCGTACCGCTTCATGCCCAGTAGTCTTGAGAAATTAGCAACGTATCTCGGTGATGATCAGAAATCAATCACACGAAAATTTTATCATAGGTCAGATAAATTTCAGTTATTGACCAGAAAAGGAGTGTTCCCGTACGAATACATAGACAGTTGGGAGAAGCTCGAGGACACACGGCTACCATCCAAACATCAATTTTACTCAAAATTAAATGATCGGGATATATCAGACGACGACTACGCACATGCATGTAAAGTTTGGCAAACTTTTAACGTTCAAACTTTGGGAGAGTATTCGGACTTGTATTTACAGACGGACGTGTTTTTACTGGCCGACGTTTTTCAAAACTTTCGACAGAGCTGTTGGACGACGTACAAACTGGACCCGTTACATTACTACACAGCGCCCGGTCTGTCGTTTGATGCAATGTTAAAATGTACAGGCATCGAACTCGAGCTTCTCACCGACATAGACATGGTTATGTTTATCGAAAAGGGTATTCGTGGTGGTGTATCACAGTGTTCGAACAGATACGCAAAGGCCAACAATAGATATATGGGAGAGGAATTCGATCCTGAGGTCGAAGAATCTTATCTCATGTACTTTGACGTTAATAATTTGTACGGTGCTGCTATGAGCTTTGCTCTGCCATACAGTTCCTTCGAATGGTTATCAGACTTCGGACAATGCGACGTTCTAACCATCTCGGACGACGCGGAGTTTGGTTACATACTGGAGGTTGATTTGGAATATCCTGAGGAACTGCATGAAACTCATAAGGATTTACCACTGTGTCCGGAGCACTATGTACCTCCGATTTCGACCAATAAACAGCCAAAATTGACACCCACGCTATTTTCTAAGAAAAACTACGTTGTTCACTACCGCGTTATGAAACAATGTTTACAATTAGGTTTAAAATTACTCAAAATTCATAGAGTTCTCAAATTCAAGCAAACTCCGTGGCTGAAAAAATATATAGATTTAAATACCGATTTGCGAAAGAAATCTGACAACGAATTTGAGAAAAATTTTTACAAGCTAATGAACAACGCAGTTTTTGGTAAAACTATGGAAAACGTGCGAAAGTACAGAGATGTTCGATTGATCACGAAATGGGATGGACGGTACGGTGCGAGAGCTACCATAGCCAAGCCTAATTTTCACAGCTGCACCGTGTTCGACAAAGATATAATTATCGTTGAAATGAGTAGGACGAAAGTCAAGTTGAATAAACCATTGTACGCAGGTTTCTCCATTATGGATCTAGCGAAAACGTACATCTATGATTTTCATTATAATTACATTAAACAGAAATTTGGCAACCAAGCAAAATTAATGTACACGGATACCGATAGTTTAATTTACAATTTTACCGTCCCCGATATATACGAACACATGAAGGAGGACTTACATAAATTTGACACGTCGGATTATCCGCTTGACAACGCTTACGGAATGCCTCTAGCGAACAAAAAAGTTCTCGGTTTGATGAAAGACGAGAACAACGGCAAAATCATGCTCGAATTTGTAGGGTTACGAGCTAAACTGTACGCGTTCCGAGTCATGGGAGATGAGACAGACACTAAACGTGCCAAAGGAGTCAGAGGATCAGCGTTAAGAAAAATAACCTTCAACGATTATTTGGACTGTGCGTTGAAACGTGAAAATCTATCCTCAAATCAGCATTTGATCATGAGTCGAAAGCACGAGGTATACACCGTAGAACAGCAGAAAGTAGCACTGAGCTGGAATGACGACAAGCGGATCGTGTTTCAAAATACAACCGACACGCTTCCGTGGGGCTACAAGCCTAAGCTTTGTAATTTATAACTTTACCATGTCTGTCGATTGTCTAAAAAGACGCATACTTGTTGTGTGTCGGATATAAAATAAAGAGGGACATACGTTTTTACAAAAAATTTATTAAAATGTTACATGTCCGATTCGTTTATCCAACTGTTGTGTGTATTGTCAAAACCTAACCATTTAACGTATATTTTTCTTCCACGCTTCTTGAGCACCTTCTCCACCAGATAGATATCCGGATGCTTAACCTTGAGGAGCTCTTGTTCGTAGAAACCACCAGCGATGGGTTGATCTCGGTAGTCTTTGAGCTTGTACGTCACAGGATGAGTATTTTCCACTCGACTTATCGTGAATATTTCGGTCGTCCAATTGGGAGTGTAACCTTTCTCGAAGACATTTTTGAATTTGCTGATTCGAACTTTGTCGCCGGATTTGAACTTTGCCGATACGGTAGGTATCGCTCGAAGCCCTCCGTACGCCTGACGTAACAACAGCCTCTCGTTTGCAACGGTGACATCCGACGGTTTCATTCTTATGGTTCGGTGTTTGACGTTGTTGTAAGCCGAAACCAAATCGGATAAGATATCGAGCCACTTGTAGCTTCCTTGCATGCTGAACCGTGTCCACATTTTACCTTTCAGCGTGCGATTGAAACGTTCACAGATCGAAGCCTTCAAATTACTGTACGTGGAGTAAAGTTTGATTCCGTAGCGTGTCATAAGCGATTCGAATTTCGAGTTGTAAAATTCCGTTCCTCTGTCGACGTGTAAATTTTTCGGTACCCGTCCTTGGACAAGCACAGATTCCATTGCCTTCGTAACATCATCTCCAGACTTGCTCTTTATCGGTACAGCCCACGCATACTTTGAAAAGACATCAATGACTGTGAGCATGTACTTGTAGCCTTTGTTTTGTCCAGCGTACGACGTCATATCAACAAGATCCGCCTGCCAGGTCTCGTCGATGCCGCGCACGTCTACACGTCGACGCGGGTAATTCCGGCGTGCAGGCTTATGCAGTTCCGTCACCAGTGCTTGCTTTTCCTCGTTCATATTCCAACGCTATTAGTCTGGTGTCCAATTTGGAAATGATTTCCGCGTTTCGAATCGACAAGTCTCTGCCTGTTTTAAAGTCTGTGTAGAAGGTATCCAAGGCTTTCTCCGTGGTGATCTCCAAAGCTTTGATCATTTGATCGAGGTTGTCGATTCGTTTTTGCAGCACGCTGAATTTTCGTCTCAAGGTTTTTAAAGTTACAGCATTGTTCGGCTCTGCGGGATCCGCGACGTTGCACAGTCTCTTGTTCCGTATATCGTAATGCCCGTCCGCTGTTATTTGAAACCCGACACCCGGAGGACCGCGAGTGCTCGCGGTCGTGTTTTTATTCAGCTGACGTCCAAACACGTCGACGCTCATCTCGGTAATGAATGCAAAAATGACGGGAGCTGCTTAATAAATGATTCCTGCTTCGCGTAGCTCTTCGATAATGGAGATTATTTCGTTATTGTGACTCGGATTTCCCGCTGCCTGAGATGCCAGGAGTAAACGAAGACGCTCCACCAACTCGTTTGGATCATCCCAGAAGACGTATTCCGTTTCAACACCTTGTCGAGTGATCATAGCTTGCGGAAGTAGACCTTTACCCTTTCGGCGAGGTGACGGAGAATAATCCATCAATTCGGCAATGACATTTCTAAATTTGTAACTGTTATCGTTTCGAACAGCCCCGTCGGATGAGTAATACTTCTTATGCGCGTTCGTTGCGAGGATTATGTTTTTAAAATTTTCCCGATCTCCGGCGCTCACAGAAGAACCGTCGGGCTTCTTTTTGAACAAAAGTTCCAGCAAACCCTTCGTTTTCGGGTAACGCGTGTCGCCAATACGAACGTAGTCACTCTCAAAAGATATCAACGAATCACCGATCATCAGTCCGTTTGAGAGGTTGCGTACACCGTACACGTTGTCCAATTCGCCTTTTGTCTTCGCATCTCTCATCAGTGCAAAATACTCGTCCTCGACCGGTGTTTCTACGACTGTTTCATCCCCCGCCGAAGCAAAGGAATCGTCCATTTCCGAGACAGTTTCATTTTTCGTTTCATTTTTCATCTCCTTTATTTCTTCTTTAATTTCTTCCACCTCTTGTTTGACAGGTTTGGTGTCTTTTGTAACATTCACCAGTTCTTGCAACGGAGTCACTACTGGTTTGAAAACGTCACTCAATTTCTGAGTCGTAGATTCCCTGCCCGACTTGAGCAATCTGTGTTTTCGACGGATCGCAGCACTTGCTTGAGCGATCTGATGTAGGACATCTTTTTGCTTGGAAATTTCAGAGCTCTGCATGTTGACGCAACTGAGTCTGCAGCGCTACTGCGTCTCTCGCTCGAAAACGCTAGATTTTATTCCTTTTCCAGGCTAACAAAAGAATCGAATCCCCTCCTGTATCGTCCTTCGTTGAGCTCACTGTCTTTGTCGATCACCAGAAACCCGTACTTCTCACCGTTCCAGCATGCAGAGCACACACTTTTAAACTCTGTGTAAGACATATCGGTGTTCACATGATCGTTGTATACGTGTCTCAGGTTCATATCGTCTTGTTTGAATAACACGAGTAAGTTTACGTTGTCGCGCACGAGATGTTTGGGAATACGCGCGTACGTCTGACAGAGATAGAAACAGTCAACGTCGTGATGTCTACCCATGCAAAAGTAGGCTCTAATATTGTCCTGCTTCTCGCACGCTACATCGTCAAATATGATTATTGAGTTGGGCCGTGCTTCTTCCGGTGGAATCACTTGCTCACGCTCGGTAAACGCAAAATACTCCGTACTCTCAACATGGTCCAGCAATTGCTTCAACAATCGGTATTTAGGTTGGTTGAGAGATTTCGAGTAGATGTAGATATTTTCAAATCTGAGTCCGTTGGGATGGGTTATAAGTGTGAGCAACGCGTTAGTTTTACCACAATTCGACGGTCCACAGAATATCGCACGTACACTGTTCGGGAGTAATTCACCGTGCCGTTTGTGCTTTTCGACATTTTGCTCCGAAAGTTTGTCAAAATTCATCACGGGAAGCTTGGTAGGTTGTTTCTCAAACCGCATCTCGGACATGACTGATCGGATTTGCTATAAATACCCCGTTTTAAAGCACTTTTCTTCAGTCAACGCACGAACATGATCGCGTACAGAGGTAAACGAAGCAGCAGCAGGCGGCAACATCGTGGCAAGGGTCTGGTGAATAGAATCATCAACAAACTTCCGATCGAGTTGCATGTTCCCGGTTACCAATACTGCGGTCCCGGTACGAAGTTGACGAAAAGACTCGCGAGAGGCGATTCCGGTATCAATCCTCTCGATGCAGCGTGTAAGGAACACGATATAGCGTATTCGAAAAATCGTGAGAACCTTGAGGTTAGAAACGAGGCTGATAGGGTGTTGGCTGAGAAAGCTTGGAAACGGGTTCTCGCAAAGGACGCAAATTTGGGTGAGAAGGCAGCTGCTTGGGCAGTAGCTAATACAATGAAAGTAAAATCAAAACTCGGAATGGGAATGCGAAAGTCAAAAAATGTGACCTTGAGAAAAATTGTAAATGCTGCAAAACGTTCCATGGTTCCAAGCAACGATGCAAAAGTAGCTATCGAATCTGCGCTGAAGGGAGCTGAGAACGCCGTTAAAAAAGCGGGTGGTAAATGTAAAGTGCGAACACCTCGCGTCCTACCGGTACCTTCGAAAGTCGGTGGTTTTCTACCGTTTCTGATTCCTATTTTTGCCGGTCTCAGCGCTACGGGTGCGTTAGCCGGCGGTGCGGCAGGTATAGCAAAAGCTGTGAACGATGCGAGCGCGGCTAAACGAGAATTGGAGGAAAGCAAACGACACAACAAAACTATGGAAGCTATCGCGTTGGGCAAAGGGCTTCACATGAAACCGTACAAAACAGGTCTTGGTCTCCATCTTTCAAAAAACTAGATGCGACGCTACCACGTCGAGCGTTGACTGATTGGGACTTGTTGAAATATGCAAAAATCTTGAGGGTTCCGCATTTCCGCGGTGTTTTCATGCGAAACGAAATGCCCGAAAACGGTCCACGAAAAAACGAGTCAGCTATAATCAACCTTGACGACAAAGACGGTCCGGGAACACACTGGGTTGCGTACAAGAAACGCGACAACAATATCGATTACTTTGACAGTTTCGGCAACCTTCAACCACCCTCGGACCTCATAAAATACCTCGGCGTTGGTAGCGTCAAATACAATCATGAGAGGTACCAGGATTACGATACATTTGAATGCGGACACTTGTGTCTGAAATTTCTGAGTGGCGAGCTATATAAACATGGTGCGTGATTCGTCAAAGTCAGTCTACCACTCGCAGTCATGGATGATTCGTTAACGTTAACGATTTCGGGAACCTCTTCGATACTCGAGGCACAATATTTCCCACCGATCGAACTTGCTCGTGATAAAAGTTATGCTCTTGGCTTGGTAGAGCTGTTAACCTTTAATTCGATTCCCAACGTTGATGTCGGTCACAATAAAATTTACGTAGCTGACAAAGTGATCACCATACCTACCGGCAGCTACGAGATCGAGGACATAGAGAAGTATCTTCAAAACGTGCTAAGAAATACAGACATCAGGCTCGCCATCAAACCCAACAATAATACATTACGCAGCGAAATCACATGCAACCACACGATTAACTTTGAGCCGAATGATTCCATTGCTCAACTTTTGGGATTTACACCACGTGTACTGGAGGTTGACAAAACTCACGAATCGGAAGTGCCTGTAACTATACTCAAGGTCAACGCGTTGCGAGTCGAGTGTAGCATTACAACGGGCGCCTACGTCAATGGACACAAAGTACACACTATTCACGAGTTTTTCCCGACCGTCCCACCAGGATATAAGATCGTGGAAGTACCGTCGCACGTCATTTACCTTCCGATCACCGTCAAGACCATAGATCACGTTCAGCTCCGGTTAGTGGATCAAGACGGAGACCTGGTTAATTTTCGTGGAGAAGTTATCACTGTGAGACTACACATCAAATCGCGATAAACGATGGGAATCGTATATAACAGACTGTCAAAGAGTAGGTATATCAGTAAGTCGACATGCCCCGATCAAGTCAGTCGTCGTTCGATTCCCGAACCGCTAACACCTCGAAACGTGGAGTTCCTGATAGCTCTGGGTCTGAAACTGACACCTTTTGGAAGAGGAATTTCCGACAAATAAAAATCCGATTTTGCTTTTTTATCATCTGCTACGTGCCATGGAGGAGGAAATCTTGAGCATTCAAACACCAGTCGTCTTTGACGAATCCGTTGCGCATTACGAGATTCACGCTCACAAACCTTACGCCTCGTCAACTTTCAACAACAGCGATGAAATTCGAATCACCGTTCAGCATCAGGATTTATGCATATTACCCAGCAAAAGTTCGGTACATATCCACGGACGACTCCTCAAACCTGATGGTACAGCTACTGTGAACACACAGCTCGTAAACAACGCCATCTGTCATCTGTTTGAAGAAATTCGCTACGAAATTAACGCAGTTGAGGTTGATAGAAGCAAGAACGTTGGCTTGACAAGTCTCATGAAGGGTTACGCTTCCCTGCACCCTGGTCAGACTTGGCTGATGGAGAACGCTGGATGGCTCGATGTAGAAGAGAAGAAAAAATTAACCGATACCGATGGTAACTTTGACGTACTGATACCGCTCAGCATGATATTGGGTTTCGCCGAAGACTACCGCAAGATCGTTGTCAACGCTAAACATGAGTTAATTTTGACGAGATCAAAAACTGACGTCAACGCAATCATGCAGACTCAGGAGGAGGAATTCAAAATCACGATCAATGCAGTGGAATGGCTAATACCGTATTTGAAACTCGCGGATCAGAAAAAAGTTGACCTACTAAATTTCATTCAGAGAGATCCGCCTGTTTCGATGAGCTTCCGCAGTTGGGAATTGTACGAATATCCCTTACTTCCCACGACATCGAAACACGTTTGGACTGTGAAAACTTCCACTCAGCTTGAAAAACCTCGGTACGTCATTTTAAGTTTCCAAACAAGTAGAAAGAACAAGACCGGCAAGAACGCAAGTCATTTCGATCATTGCAATATCACGGACGTCAAGCTATTCTTAAACTCTCAATCTTATCCGTACGGTAACCTGAACCTCAACATGAGTCGTAATCTCTACGCGCTCCTGTACGAGATGTACGCAAACTTCCAAGCTACCTACTACGACAAGAACCCCGAGCCGTTGCTGACAAAGAGTGAATTCCTTCGAGACGTCCCCTTGTTCGTTATCGACTGTTCGAAACAAAACGAATCTTTGAAGTACGGACCTGTCGACATCCGTCTTGAATTTGAAGCTAAAGCCAACTTTCCCGCTGAAACATCGGCGTACTGCTTGATCGTTCACGATCGTATTGTCGAATACAACCCGCTCAGTGGTGGGGTGAAAAAGTTGGTATAAAAGCTGACCCGTTTCCACCATCTCGCACAGTTCAAAGATGGAGCTCATCGTTGACATACAAGGCTTTCGTAGACCTCTCAACAACACCTTCACGTTAAAAGAATTGGCTGTAATTTCAATCTACTCGGAAGCATCTCCTTCAGTGTTTTTCTTCAAACCACCTTATAAATGGAATTTACTGGACGTCAAATACAAAAGCCAAAATTCTTGGTTAGAACGCGATTTTCACGGCTTACGTTGGAGCTGTGGAACCGTACCTTTTGAGGAAGTTGAGCGGACCATTCAAGACAGGCTGTGCAAAGCTCAAACCGTGTACGTAAAAGGAGAAGAAAAACGAGATTGGTTGCTCAAAATCGTTCCGAAAGTTGAAATTATCGATATGTTGGACTTTGACTGCCCGTCGCTTGAAACCCTGCAAAAAACTTCAGCTGTGTCTCTGAGATGCGACCTTCACACAATACCCAACGCAATCTGTGCAGCACGAAACGTTTGCATACTCCAGAATTGGCTACAAAATCATCGTACTGTCCGGATGGCGAGGCTGTACGATTTGTGTTACTGCGCAGAAGCGTCTACAAGAACGGTCCCGCATTCCTGGCGAATATATCACCCTGGTCATGACACTGTTGAATAGAATTATTGTACTATTTTTTTGTGAAGTAATTGTCAACCGTACTCTAAAAATTGTACTCAATAAAACTTTTAAAGAATATTCATGAAATAATTTTATACCTTCACCTTAGCTCTTAAGAGAGAATTTTTTTCAGAAGCTTATGTAAGATTCGACCTTGCTCTCCATCCTTGACCGAGCTGTACTCAAACCGAGTTTTGCATTCCTAGAGCGATAGTAACCCAACACCGCAGGCTCTGACCGCGGCTATCGGCCGACCTTGCACTCCGGTCTGAACCCGTCCAAATACTCATCGTAGAGTTGCAGCTCGAAACCCTCCGTCGTTGCTTAGTGGTGTTCGGACATTTTCTTAGATTTTGAGACTTAATTCTAGATACAAAACGTACGTAGGATTAAAGGTATACAGGATGGATAAATGAAAAAATATTCATAATTTCTATCTTTTTTTGTTTATTATACGTAAGACTTACACACAGAACATTGTTTGAACCGTGGATGAATTTTGTGGAAGTAGAGGGGGATCGCATAGTTCATTTAAGGCGCATAACTGCATGAAAATTCGAACTTGTTGAATTCTCCACCAAGGTATTTCATTTGCAGACGATTTTCCCCGGCCATGCTACACATTTCAGTCAGCTGACTGGAATCTTCTTGTAGAACTCTTGCGATTCTCGGTGGTAAGAAGACGTTGTATTCTCCATCGATTGTCGCCAGAACACGTACCCCGAATTTTGTTTTGACCAGTCGTAACCCGTTGACGTCGTACACTCCCCCAATTTCGAGTTCCGACATCTTCTTGGTTGGCAGATTCTCCAGGCGGCTGACGTGGTTAACTTTTGCTAGATCCATCGCGTTTCGAGGTTATTTCACGAGTGAGAACAGTTCACAATGAGAATACGATGAGAACAGAGTGACGATCACGATAGACGTCTTTTTATAGGGCAGCTGTACGGATGCGCGCGCACCTTTTGGCATTCCAAGAGCGATAGTAACCCGACACCGCAGGCTCTGTACCGAGACTATCGGTCGACCTTGGATATCAAACCGAATAAGTGAAACACGATTCTCGGAACCATTAATTTTGGAATGTCACGTGGTTGATAACGTGGGAAAGGAATGTGAGGTTGTTCATGTTACACATCAGCAAATTCTCGGAACCATTAATTTTGGAATGTCACGTGGTTGATAAGGTGGTTAGACAAAACAATGCGATCGACAAGTTTCGACGGTGAGCGGTATGCGGTCAAAGGATTTCGGTGCGACGTTGAGACAAACAATTCTCGGAACCATTAATTTTGGAATGTCACGTGGTTGATAACGTGGGAAAGGAATGTGAGGTGGTTGACGTTACACGTCAGCAGTCCTACCGTGGGAAAGGAATTCGGAGTGGTTCATGTTACACATCAGCAGTCCTATCGTGGGACAGGCGAGCACTACGGACCTTCGGTCGGTAAGATTGTTGGTAAAACAGCACGATTTTGACCCTCGATCGATACAACTGTCGGTAAGATTGTAGGTAAAACAGCACGATTTTGACCCTCGATCGATACAACTGTCGGTAATTGACCTTCGGTACGGCAGACTGTGACGTCATCGCGGAAAAGGGTTTGAGTCTGGGCTGCGCGGAGCGGAAAAGGGTTTGAGTCTGGGGAGAATGTATAGGCGGACTGGTCGGCTCGGTCGGTAAGTGTCGGTAACCGGAATCTGCGTGTAGAACCCGCCTTGCTATACTACTCACATCATTTCGGTAGCTTCTAGAAGTTTTTCAATGATTCTGTGTGACTGGTGGGAGGAATACGGCTATAGAAGGCTGAATTTCAGGTCGGAAAGACAGTCTTGCATCTTCAGCTCTCATGAAGAGAACTTTAAATAAAAAATAACTAAAACAACGGATCGATCTGTTCTTAAAAAATATTCACGACTTGAAAACCGTTATCAACCAGAAGTCAAAACTCAACAAAGTGACAAAAAAGTTCGCAAATCTGAATTTATCAAGAGACACATAACTGCTAAACATTTGAAAAAATGGATTTCACAAGACTGAACAAAGCTGCAAGCATGAACGAATTTCTACCGACGAAGGAATCGACGGAGCTAGAAATTTTCAAAATCTACAAAGTCACTAACATTCGACGAGTCCAAACGAGGTTTGGACAGCGTGTCGTCACAGATCTGAACGACGAATTCAGCGTATTCTTACCGGCACGGATTGTGCGACTGCTAAACGAGGACGAGACCCAATATCAGATATCGGTGCAGACGGTGGAGGAAGAGCGGTTGCTCTTGCAGTATCTGGGCGGTCAGTACGGTCAAATTGAATTCAAAGATGCGTCGACTCTCTCCTAATTTGTACACCGTACCTGGACAACGTGTGCAGCGTCTCCTTCTTACCAGCATGGACCTTGCGACTACTGAACATGATCAAGAACCAATTTCAAAAACTTGACAAAAAAACTTTCGAAGTAGTTTCCAATTATTCAACGTTTCATAACCTTTAAGAAAATTGTGTAAATTTTTTCACAAAGCTCTTATTTTTTTTCTGCTGTACTCATTATATATGCATTAACGTTGGATGCTGTTTACAGCTCTCTGAAACATACAATAATTTTCGAAATTTAATGTATGATGTATCACACACAAAAGTATACATCAAATTTCTTCTAAAAGTTGTGAAATGATATCATAGGAACGTAAGACATGTATGTATCACGAAAGTTCCAAGGTTTTCGTTGTCAGAAAAAGCAAAAAAATAAAAAAATAATAAGTAAAGAAACCAATAAATCGAACTTGTTATAAAAGTCATGAAATTCATTGTATATTACTCTTGATCTTATACTTTCTTGAATAACCAAGTGCGATTTCCCTCTCTTACCAAACGGGCTGACACACCCGCTTGGTAAATGAGAATATCGTTCCGGCTCCCATCCCCGTAGGCTGTGATCACGAGTTGAACCGCTCTGACTAAGAAGTCTCGGAGCAGGTAATGGGCCCATTCTCGCGGCACACGCACATTGGATAAATTATATACGTACTTCATTTTCTGAAAAAAAATTAATACATGACTGAAGTATTGATTATTGATCACAGAATGTTGTGAAAAAATTGATATTCTTGTACAACACACTGATCGAAATCACGATGTATGACACTTTGAAAGCTCGAGGTGACGATGAACGTTGTTATTTTTTTCTTGAAAATAATCTGAAAAAAAACGCACACACGTTAAATTATTTCTTTTCACTCAAGTAAAATCGAAAATTGTTGTACACTCAAGGTAGAAAAACTGTATAAGTGCACTGATTTCAATCACCCACCTTCACAGTTTGCAAGCTTGACTGCCAATGAATTCATCAGACGGTCGGAGCACCCCACTCTTCGTACAACTTCTTCATATGTTTTAGGTTCACAATTAAACTAATACCAAATCATGAAGTGGTTGACACTTGTCGGTTACTTGTCGTGAGCGGGATATATCCTTTTCACTCTGTCCTACTACCCTAGTGCGTAGACCTCGAAATCGTGAAACTGATACCGTGGGCAAAGTAAAAGATCCCTGTAACGCTGTCGGTGAACGGTATCTATAAAGCCTATTACAGTTCCATGTATAACTCCAGCGATTAGTTCACTCTCACAGCTCTCTCTCGTACATGAAGCGTGCGAAACCTCTTCGCCAAGTTCCAAGAACTGCCTTGCTATCTTCCACGCGCTGCAGATTCGTTCGAAAACTACCTTGAAATTTTTTTCGCTGAAGAATATTGCATACGGCTGTTCACGAATTTTCGACAATGTGTGAGTCACGTCGTTGCTTACCAATGAAAGGAACCGTGTCAGCGTAGAGCAGTCATTCTGGAGCAAGCCTTGCAACTCTATCTTTGCCAAGTGTGTGATCGAAAGTAGAAGAAACAAACATGGATCCGAAAAGTGTTTGAAATTAATACAAATGATGGAAATGGCGTTCAACATTTTAACTGAAAAATCGTCACCGGCAGGGATTGCAAAATGGTTTCGATCCAGAACCCAAAATACCAGGCTCTTGAATAAAATCTTACGCAACAACGCCTCAACGATCGGAGAAAAGACAAAAATTTTGACTACAATTGGAATTCTGAAATCGTTGACAGCCAAATTTCAACAGTTTCAAAAAGTGGGTGACGCGTTACGAAGCCGACAAAGAAGCGATCGAGTACGATGGGAAGATTTAGAGACAGCTTTCGAGAGCTGAATTCGAACGGGAGCCATTATTAATCTGCGGCATCAAGATTTGAACAAGTTTTTGGAAGATGCGAAACACCTCATCGTTGCAAGACTGAAGAAAATGCTACGGAAAGTGGGAAGTTCAAAAGCAAACTATGTCTTGTGTTGTAAATTCAATATAACGAAAAACGCTGAACTTGTTGAAGAGATGAAATATTTCAACACCAGAAACCAGATCATCCTCCAGCCAGCTGACATACATGGATGATTCGAAGAGAACGTAAAGCAAAAAGTGTTAGCTAAGGTGAAAGATTTTCAAGAGAAAGATTCTGGTTGGTCGCTGACTGAAATAATCAATTTGACTGTGAATATCAACAAGTACGTGCCACTACAAGGCGGTGTGCTTACATACACACCACTACCCAAAGATATTCAAGATAAGAAGGCTGTCGTCAACATCCGTAACAGCGACTCATATTCCTTTCTATGGTCGGTCACCGCAACCCTCTTTCCAGCTAACAACAATCCCAGCGAAATCACTTCATATCCACATTTCAGCTCAGTGCTACAATACGACGATTTGCATTTTCTAATGTCTTTAGACCAGATTCCAAAATTTGAGGAACTCAACAAACTTTCAATTGACGTTTATGGTATAGATAGTACGGAAAAACGAAAGCACAGTGAAATTGTACCCATTTATTCAAGCCGAAACAAGTCTGATAAACCTATAATCCATCTTTTAGTAATAGAGACTGAAAACGACGATGACGACGATGATGATGGTATGGAAAATATTGAAACGAATGTAGCTCATCATGTTGCATGGGTTCGAAATTTGTCGAGATTAACAAGTTCCCAAATTTTCAAACGCTCACATCAGACGTGGTTGTGCGATAGGTGTCTGTCTCATTTTAATTTCGAAAGATGTTTGTTGAAGCACCGAGTTGATTGCATGAATTTGAACAAAACCAAAGTTATATCACCAGCAGAAGAGGACAAGATACTCAAATTTAAAAATTTAAAACCTCAAAAATCCGTTCCCTTCTGCGTTTACGCAGATTTAGAATGTTTACTGCAGCCTACTCATGAAAGTTTTGGGCAAAATAGAACAATTTTTCAGAAGCATCTTCCGTATGGTATAGCTTACTATCTATATTGTGCGTTTGACGATTCGTTTTCAAAATTCAAAATTAATCGCGAAGAGGCCTGCATTAAAATGGTTTACAAACGAGTTAAAGGGATTCGCACATTCGTTGGAGGGACATTACAAGATTGTTGTCCCCATGGAAGTGCTAAATTTCGACCAGATCAACGAATTTGATTTATCGACGGTCTGTCATATTTGTGAAAAACCATTTACACCCACAGACGTGAAACATCGGGATCACTGTCATTTCACGGGAAAGTACCGTGGTTCTGCCCACCGCGGCTGTAATCTAAATTACCAAAATTCGCACACTATCCCAGTGATTTTCCGCAATCTGTTGGGTTACGATTCGCATTTTCTGATCAAAGCCCTGGGTACGTCATTCGAAGGTACTGTTAAACTATTACCTGTCAACAAAGAAAAGTACATTTCCTTTACTAAATTCGTTAAGGGAACGGATGTAACGTTCCGTTTTATAGATTCGTACCGTTTCATGCCTAGCAGCCTCGATAAATTATCATCGTATCTGGACGATTGTCAAAATACAATAACACGTAAATTCTGCAGTAGCTTGAACAAATTTCGGTTATAGACTAGGTCTTCCCGTACGAATACATAAACAGTTGGGAAAAGCTCGAGAAGAAACATTTACCAGCCAAAAAACAGTTTTATTCAAAATTGAATGACCGGAATATATGAGACGACGATTACGCACATGCGTGCGACGTATGGCGAACTTTTAACCTTCAAACTTTGGAAGGGTATTCGGACTTGTACTTACAGACGGACGTGTTTTTACAAGCCGACGTTTTCCAAAATTCTCGACAAAACTGCTGGACAACGTACAAACTGGACCCATTACGTCACCACACAGCGCCCGGTCTGTCGTTTGATGCTATGTTAAAATGTACAGGCATCGAGCTGGAGCTTCTCACCGACATAGATATGGTAATGTTCATCGAAAACGGTATTGGAGGTGGTGTGTCACAGTGGTCGAACAGATACGCAAAGGCTAACAATAGATATATGGAAGAGGAATTCGATCCAGAAGTCGAAGAATCTTATCTCATGTACTTTAACGTTAATAATTTGAATGGTACGGCTATGAGCTTTGCTCTGCCGTGTAATTCCTTCGTATGGTTGTCAGGTTTCAGAGTGCGACGTTCTTGCCATCTCGAACGAAACTGAGTTTGATTACATGCTGGAGGTGGATTTGGAATATCCTGAGGAGTTGCATGAAACTCATAAAGATTTACCATTGTGTCCGGAGCACTATGTACCTCCGATTTCGAACAATAAATAGCCGAAATTGACGTCCACGCTACTTTTCAAGAAAAACTACGTTGTTCACTATAGCCTTTTGAAACAATGCTTAAAATTAGGCTTGAAGGTATTCAAAATTCACAGAGTTCTCAAATTCAGGCAAACCCAGTGGCTCAAAAAATACATAGATTTCAATATCGATTTGCGAAAAAAATCAAATTATGCAGTTCCGTCACCAGTGCTTGCTTTTTCTCGTTCATATTCCAACGTTCTTAGTCTGGTGTCAAATTTGGAAATGATTTCTGCGTTTCGAATCGATGGGTCTCTGCCCGTTTTGTAGTCTGTGTAAAAGGTATCTGAGGCTTTCTCCGTGCTGATCTCCAAAGCTCTGATCATTTGATTGAGGTTGTCGATTTGTTTTTGCAACAAGTTGAATTTTCCTCTCAACGTTTTTGAAGTTACAGCATTGTTCGGCTCTGCGGGATCTGCGACATTGCACAGTCTCTTGTTCCGTATATCGTAATGTCCGTCCGCTGTTATTTGAAACACGAGATCCGGAGGACCGCGAGTGCTCGCAGCTGTGTTCTTATTCAGCTGATGTCCAAACACATCAACGCTCATCTCGTAAATGATTGCAGAGTCGACAAGAATTGGTTTATAAATGATTCCGGCTTCCTGTAATTCTTCTAGAATCGACATAATTTCATTGTTGTAACTTGTATTCCCAGCCGCTTGAGATGTCATAAGTGAACGAAGAGGTTGCACCAGCTCGTTAGTGTCGTCCCAGAAAATATAATCTGTTTTAACACCTTGTCGAGTGACCCAAGCCGGAGGTAGCAGAACACCTTTACTTGTACGCTTCGACGTCTGTGAGGATGGTGATACGCCTTTGCCTGACGTAGAAATATTAAGCAGCTCAGCAATTAAATGCTTGAATTTGGCGCTCTGAGCGTTTCGGACAGGCTCGTTGGCGCTATAGTACTTTCTGTGAGCTTTTGTTGCGGGAAGGATATTTCTGTAATTCTCCTTATCGTTACGGGTAACGTGAGCGCTGTTGAACATCTTTTTGAACAGCAGCTCCAGCAGTCCCTGAGTTTTCGGATAGAGCGTACCGCCTATGGGCTATTCCGCGTCAACCGGATCAGTCATCTCTCAGATATTTTTTTAATTTGGCATGTGGATTGTGTAAGGGGAGTTAGATTTTTGTGCCAAAGCGCGAATCTCATAATGCAAAATTCGATTTTTTATTAACAATAACAAATTAGACTCCCATTTTTTTCAAAAATTCATAACTTCGGCAACAAATTAGATACAATTTTTTTTTTTTTTTCAAATTACGCGGAAAGCTCCATAGAATTTAAAAAAAAATACGAAATGGTAAAAAAAAGTTGTTATCAATTGTTTATTTAACAATTAATTTTTCAAAGATTTTTAAAACAGTGACCGACACGATCAAAAAATTTTTTTAAAATTCTGACATGTTCCTTGAACTGTACTACAACCTGTGAATTAATTCCAGAGGGGTGTTTTTCTTCGTTTTCGAGTAAAAAATCATTAAAGGTGTCGATGCGCATGAAATTGCGGCGCGTCGAGTCTCTACGTAATGGCGGGCGGCCGGTTGCCGTCCACCGCTACCCCGCGGCGGCGTCGCGGCGTTATTTTAGAGTCATTTTCACGATGTAGGACATGATTGAAAAATCTGAAAAAAATACTGTACCTTCACAAGGCCTGCTCAAAGCGATAAGTGAAGTTTCAAGAATGTGTTTTTCACCGTTTTTTTATTACAGAGATTCGAAATTTGTTATGACGCATTATGATTCAAACATGAATTACGAACACAGGTCAAGTGTTGTTCCAGGATATGGAATACCTGCACCTGTGCATGCGTCACCTAAATCCTTCACTATCCAGGTAGTCCAGGTAGGGTCACCACCTCGATTCCGCGAAGGGGTCATTTGGCTAAAGTCAGGTACATTGAATTGCACCTGCATTATGTTAGCCCCATTGGTGGAATTCAAGCAATTAGAAGAGTCGTTGGGTGGGTGAAGCACTATATTCCAGGATATGGAATACGTCCACCTGTGCATGCGTCACCTAAATCCTTCATTATCCAGGTAGTCCGGGTCACCACCTCGATTCCGCGAAGGGGTCATTTGGCTAAAGTCAGGTACATTGAAATGCACCTTCATTATGTTAGCCCCATTGGTGGAATTCAACCAATCAGAAGAGTTGTTGGGTGGGTGAAGCACTATTCTGAACGAGTATAAATTTCGAGCATTTCAAAATGCATAACATTCAATCGAATACCAGTGTAGCGATCAGTGCAATACATCGTCTCATTCTTCACACAAGTAATTCATTTCTGAAAGCAATGTCTACAACAGATGTGAAACGGTGCTGTAATCCTTTCCAAAGAGTTGGCCATAATTGGGTGCGAAATTTGGTAAAGCCAGTGACACCAGCATTACGGAAAAAGTTTCCGGACCTAGGAGAATATGTGTGCATGGATTGTCGAATAAAATTGTACAAATGCAACACAATTACTCCATCTGATAAAAACGAGGTAAGTGATATGAATCATAATTATGCGAGTGGTGACGATCTTGTTTCACCTTCACCAATTAGTGAACAGAGCAGTGTGGAAATGTTTCTTGAGAATGATATCGGGCAAGAATTGTTGTGTGATGTGAAAGAATTGTTTATCAACGCGAAGTGTGTCGCGGACAAAATTAAATATCTCACAATGACTCCTCGTAGTTGGTCCATCAGAGAATTGGAGTTACAATTTGATTGTTCGTATAGAATGGCTCGTAAAGCTAAAATATTGCAAAGTGAGCGTGGATTTGGATCCTCCCCAGATCCAAGACCATCTCGCACTCTTTGTGATGATGTTGTCTCTCATGTAGTGGAATTTTACTGTTCTGATGAAATAAGTCGGATCATGCCTGGTCAGAAAGATTTTGTCACTCTTCGCGATGTGGATGGTTCAAAACATCAAGTCCAAAAACGACTTGTTTTGTGTGATCTGAAGGAAGCTTACGCCGCGTTCAAGCAACAGCATCCGAATGATAAAATTGGATTTACAAAATTCGCGGAACTCCGCCCAAAGCAGTGTATTTTAGCTGGACCAACAGGAACACATACAGTTTGTGTTTGCAAAATTCACCAGAATGTGAAACTTATGTTGGTGGCGGTTAGCTCAATTTGTCAGACATTCAAAAGAACGTACCACGATTTGATAAAACAGATATCGTGTGACTCTCCAAATCCTTTGTGCTATCTCGGTGATTGTAGTAGTTGTCCAAGTTTTGATATGGTTACACACGAAATGGAAAGTTTATTCGACGATAATTTCGTAGAAAGTATTAGCTACAAACGGTGGACTCATACGGATCGATCTGTTTTAGAAACGATCACGCAAGAAACGGAAACGTTCCTCGAGACGCTAAAGGAACAGACGATAGCCCTCAAGAAACATGATTTCATTGCTAAACAGCAAAGTGCATATTTGAAAGACAGAAAACATCGTCTACAACCAGGGGAGTTCTTAGTTTTGGGTGACTTTGCTGAAAACTATGCATTTGTTGTTCAAGATGAAATTCAAAGCTTCCACTGGAATAACAATCAAGCTACCATCCATCCTTTTGTTGTGTATTATGTTGAAAATGAGGACTTAAAGCATAAAAGCTTCGTTATCATATCAGAAAATCTACAACATAATACAGTCGCGGTCCATCTGTTTCAGAAGAAACTAATCGGTAAGCTTTTTGAGTTCTTCGGTAGTGAAGTTATCAAGAAAATGATTTATTTTACTGACGGTGCTAGTGCACAATATAAAAATAAAAGCAACTTCATTAATTTGACTCATCATTTTGACGACTTCAATGTCGAGGCTGAATGGCATTTCTTTGCAACGTCACATGGAAAAAGTCCATTGGTGGAACTGTGAAAAGATTTGCTGCACGTGCAAGCCTACAGCGGCCCAATGAAAATCTTATTTTGACTCCAAGGCAATTATTCGAATGGAGTGTGAGTGCATTAAAAAATATCGCATTTGACTTCTGCAGCAACAGCGAACACGAAGAACATGAAAAATTATTGAAGCCGCGATTGAACCAAGCAATAACGGTTGAAGGCACTCGACGATTCCATTCATTTTTACCTCTATCTATAAAAACTGTAGAATGTAGGGCTTACTCTTCCTCTGATGAGTCATTTACCCGTAAATCTATGCGCTAAGATAGCCATGTAAGTTATGACGAAAACCTTTGCTCACATTTCTAAGTTTAATGCCCAGTTTGATCAAAGATTAATAGATTGTATCCATAGAATAAGCGATTTATTTGTATGAAATATATAATTGTAAGTGCGTTCATTTCGCAGCTTCCACATATCTTCGGGGGTGATTATAAGTACTAAAATAAGTAGCAAGTTATGTAATTATTATCATTTATGTGCACTCTCATGGTGCGTAACTGTTATTTTGAATCTCTGTAATAAAAAAACGGTGAAAAACACATTCTTGAAACTTCACTTATCGCTTTGAGCAGGCCTTGTGAAGGTACAGTATTTTTTTCAGATTTTTCAATCATGTCCTACATCGTGAAAATGACTCTAAAATAACGCCGCGACGCCGCCGCGGGGTAGCGGTGGACGGCAACCGGCCGCCCGCCATTACGTAGAGACTCGACGCGCCGCAATTTCATGCGCATCGACACCTTTAATGATTTTTTACTCGAAAACGAAGAAAAACACCCCTCTGGAATTAATTCACAGGTTGTAGTACAGTTCAAGGAACATGTCAGAATTTTAAAAAAATTTTTTGATCGTGTCGGTCACTGTTTTAAAAATCTTTGAAAAATTAATTGTTAAATAAACAATTGATAACAACTTTTTTTTACCATTTCGTATTTTTTTTTAAATTCTATGGAGCTTTCCGCGTAATTTGAAAAAAAAAAAAAAATTGTATCTAATTTGTTGCCGAAGTTATGAATTTTTGAAAAAAATGGGAGTCTAATTTGTTATTGTTAATAAAAAATCGAATTTTGCATTATGAGATTCGCGCTTTGGCACAAAAATCTAACTCCCCTTACACAATCCACATGCCAAATTAAAAAAATATCTGAGAGATGACTGATCCGGTTGACGCGGAATAGCCCCTATGCGAACGGAACCGCGCTCGAAGCTTATCGGTGAGTCACCAACCATCAACCCGGCAGTAGAAGGACTCCGTACCCCGTACACGGTGTCCAATTCGTGCTGTCTTTGTTTATCGTTAAGCATCTCAAGATATTCATTTTCTGATCTCACTGACAATTCTGTGACAGTTTGATCCTCTTCCTCTGCAGTTGCAAAAGAATTTTCTGCTTCCATTTCGCTCTTTGGCTCATCCTTCGTTTCAGTTTTGAGTTCTTCCTTCACCTCTTCCTTGTCAAGTTTCGTACCTCGAAAAACATTGACTTAGTCCTGCAGCTGGGTTACCACAGGTTTGAAGACATCCTTCATCGTTTCCTGCAGCGACGCTTTTCCCGTCTTGAGGATTCTGTGCTTACGATGAATCGCATTACTTGCTTGAGCGATACGATGCAAAACTTCGTTTTCCTTACGAATTTCCTGCATGTTGACACAACCAGTTCTGGAAAGCTACTGTTTTGTTTCTTTCGAAGATCGTGTATTTCATTCTTATGTCATGTTTATAAAATTGTCAAATCCCTTCCTATACCGACCTTTACCAAGCTCTCTATCTTTGTCGATCACCCATATTTGTCACCGTTCCAGCATGCCGTACACAAGTCTTTAAACTTTACGTACGACATGTCGGTCTTCACATGATCGTTGTACACATGTCTCAAATTCATCTCGTCCTGTTTGAATAAGACCAGCAAGTTAGTGTTGTCGCAATCGAGATGCTTGGGGATTCGAGCGTACGTCTGACAAAGATAGAAACAGTCTACAACGTGATGTCTACCCATACAAAAGTACGCACGTATATTATCCTGCTTCTCGCACGCTACGTCATCGAATACCATGATCGAGTTGGGTTGCGCCTCGTTCGGTGCAATTACGTGCTCATGCTCGTTAAAAGGGAAATACTCAACACCGTCGACATTTTCAAGCACTCGACTCAGAAACTTGTATTTCGGTTGATTGAGAGATTTTAAGTAAACGTACATGTTTTCGAACCTCAAACCGTTTGGATGCGTTATAAGCGCGAATAATCCGTTGGTTTTGCCACAGTTAGACGGCCCGCAGAATACCGCACGTATACTACTCGGCAACAATTCGCCATGACATTTTTTCCGTTTCGTACTCTGCTGCGTAAATTTGTCAAAATTGATCACGGGCAGCTTGGTCGATTGTGTCTCAAACCTCATCTCGAACGTGACTGGCTGGATTTTGTATAAATGCATCGTTTATAACAACTTTCTCTTAGCCGCAGAGCGGACATGATTGTGCACACCCGTGATCGTAAGCGATCCTCAAAAAAGCGATCAAGTGATAAAGGTTTGGTAAATAGCATAATTAACATACTCCCGAACAAGTTGCATGTTTCCGGTTACCAATGCTGCGGTCCTAGTACGAAGTTGACGTAGAGACTTGCGAGAGGCGATTCCGGTATCAATCCTCTTGATGCAGCGTGTAAAGAACACGATATAGCGCATTCGAAAAATCGTGAGAACCGTGAAGCTAGAACCGTCGCGAATAAAATATTAGCCTAAAAAGCCTGGAAACGGGTTCTCGCAAAGGACGCAAATTTGGGTGAAAAGGCAGTCGCTTGGGCTGTAGCTAACACGATGGAGGTGAAAACAAAGTTAGGCATGGGGTGTCGAAAACCAAAGAACGTCTCCTTGAACAAAATCATACGAGCGGCAAAACAGTCTATGATTCGGAGCTACGACGCGAAAACGAGCATGAAATCTGCGCTCAAAGGCGCTCGAGAAGCTGTGAAAAAAGAAGGCGGTAAACATAATGTCCGATCACCGCGCGTTCCATCGGTACCCTCAAAAGTTGGCGGATTTCTACCTTCTCTCATATCTATTTTTGCCGGTCTCAGCGCTACGGGTGCATTAGCGGGGGGTGCTGCAGGTATAGGAAAGGCTGTAAACGATGCGAGCGCGGCTAAACAAGAATTGGAGGAAAGCAAACGGCAAAACAAAACGATGGAAGCGATCGCCTTAGGTAAAGGTTTCCATCTCAAACCTTATAAAAAGGGTTTCGGTCTTCATCTTTCAAAAAACTAAGTGTGAAGCTACCACGCCGAGCGTTGACCAACTGGGATTTGCTGAAGTATGCAAAAATCATGAAAATTCCATACTTCTGAGGTGTCTTTATGCGCAACGATATGCCCAAAACCGGACCGCGTAAAAACAAGACAGCTGTAGTCAATCTCGACGATGAAGATGGTCCTGGGACACACTGGGTTGCATATAAGAAACGCGGCAACGATGTAGTTTACTTCGACAGTTTCGGTCATCTTTCACGTCCGTTAGACCTCGTGAAATATTTCGGTGTTGGTAGCGTTGAGTACAACGACGAAACGTATCAGGATTACGGTACATTCGATTGCGGACACTTGTGTCTGAAATTTCTAAGCGACGAGCAATATAAACATGACACGTAATTTAAGAACGTAAGTCCAGCACCTGCTGTCATGGATGATTCGTTTACATCAACGATATCGGGAACGTCTTCGATTCTCGAAGCGCAATAGTTTCCTCCGATCGAACTTGCTCTAAACAAAAATTATGTTCTCGGTCTCGTTGAACTGTTTACCTTCAATTCCATTCCCAACATTGATGTCGGTCACAATAAAATATAGGTAGCCGATTAGGTAGTCACTAAATTCACTGGAAGCTACGAAATTGAGGATATTGAAAAGTACGTTCAAGAAGCGTTAAAAAATACCAACATTGAAATCGGTATAAAGCATAACAACAATACGTTATGCAGCGAAATCAAATGTAGCTATATCGTAAATTTGGAACCTGACGATTCTATTGGTCAGCTTTGCGGATTTACACCGTGCGTATTGACAGCTGATCAAACTCACCATTCGGATATGCCTGTAGCTATTCTCAAGGTTAACGCGTTGCGAGTCGAATGCAGCATTACAACGAGTGCGTACGTCAACCAGCTCAAAGTGCATACTATTCACGAATTTTTCCCTATCGTTCCGCCGGGATATAAGATTGTGGAAGTGCCGTCGCACGTCATTTACCTTCCAATCATCGTCAAGACCATAGATCACGTACAGCTTCGGTTAGTCGATCAAGACGGAGATATGGTTAATTTTCGCGGAGAAGTTATAACTGTGAGTCTGCACATCAAATCGCAATCAAAGATGGGTATTGTATATAACAGATTGTCCAAAAAGAGTTATATTAATCAGTCAGCATGTTCCGATCTAGTCAGTCATCGATCGATTCCCGAAGCGCTAATACGTCGAAACGTGGAGTTCCTGATAGTTTTGGGTCTAAATCTGACACCTTCTGGAAAAAGAATTTTCGACAAATAAAACTCCGATTCTGCTGTTTCGTTGTCTGGTACGTACCATGGAGGAGGGAATCTTGAGCATTCGAACACCTGTCGGCTTTGACGAATCAATCGCCCACCAAGAAATACACGCACACAAACCGTACGCATCGTCGACTTTCAACAATAGCGACGAGATTCAAATCACCGTTCAGCATCAGGATTTATGCGTATTACCGAGCAAGAGTTCGCTGCATATCTCTGGAAAATTTCTCAAATCGGACGGCACTGCAGCAGCCATCACAACTTTAGTCAATAACGCCATCTGCCATTTGTTCGAAGATGTACGGTACGAACTAAACGCTGTAGAGATTGGATAAATGTAAAAACGTTGGTCTGATGAGCCTGCTGAAAGGTTTCGCTCCGCTCAACCCTGGTCAAAGTTGGCTAATGGAAAATGCTAGATGGCTCGATGTTTAACATACGAAAAAATTAACTGATGCCAATGGCAACTTTGACGTAGTCATTCCCTTGAGCATGATATTGGGCTTTGCTGAAGACTATCGCAAGAGCATCGTTAACGCGAAACACGAGCTGATTGTTACAAGATCAAAAAGTGATTTAAATGCCATCGTTCAAAATCAAGACGAAAACTTTAGAATCGTGATCGGTCAGGTGGAATGGTTGGTACCCTATGTGAAGCTCTTGGATCAATGAAAAATTGCACTGTTGAATTTCATTAAGAAAGATACACCTGTCTCCATGAGCTTCCGCAGTTGGGAGTTGTACGAATATTCTTTGCTACCAGCAACCACGAAACATGTAGGGACTGTGAAAACGTCCACCCACTTGGAAAAACCGTGATTTGTCATGCTCGGTTTTCAAACGAATCGAAAAAATAAAGCCGCCAAAAATGCCAGTCATCTTGATCACTGTAATATTACTGACGTCAAGCTCTTCTTGAATTCCGAGTATTATCCCTACGGTAACCTGAACTTGGACATGAGTCACAATCGCTTTGCATTACTGTACGAGATGTACGCAAACTTTCACGCCACCTATTACGGCAAAGAACCCGAGCCTCTGTTCACGAAGAATGAATTCCTTCGAGACGTCTCCTTATTCTTTATTGACTGTTCAAAACAAAACGAATCTTTGAATTAGGGACCTGTCGACATCCGTCTTGAATTTGAAGCTAAAGCCAACTTTCCCGCTGAAAAATCGGCGCATTTCTCGTTCTCTCGATGAAAATAGTTCGTAACACTACGGTTATTGAAGTATTTCTTAATAATTTTGCATTTCAGAATTTCTAAAATGAAATATGTTGCAATGAAAAAAGTGATATTTTTTAGAATAAAAAGAAAAAGAAAAAAAATTGACACGAATCGGATTTGAACCCAGGCCCCCCACGTGTCAGTCGTAAGCATAGCCAATTACGCTACGCTTGCTGGCTCGGAAGTATGCAAACGTTACGAGCTTATGAATAGAGTGTAAAACTTCGAAGTCGAATTTCTCGGAAACCAGGCCCTAATGGAGGAAATCCCGGTAACCTGGTACCAGGGTTGGGTCACTCTACAACATACCTTAGAATCACCAAAATCCGTTCGTCCGGGTTTTGGCGTTCCCTTGTTAGTTCTTGCACCTCTATGTGTTGAATGGGGATCAGTTCTTGGATATGCAGGTCGTAATAATGGCGTAAACATCTTATGCTATTCAAATAGCGTTGATTTGCGTCAAGACGTAGAACACCCAAGTAACGCATGTACGTCTCTCATTAGACGTTAACAACCTAACTCGTCTTACCCACAGTTTTTTTTCTATCTACATATTTCAATAACCTTTCCTTGTCTTCTATATTTTTTTCGGTGTTTTTTTCGGCTGTGGTATAGTCGACTCTTTATTCTATCTTGCTTCTCCCTCAGTTACTGCACGGCAGTTAACCGGTATAGTCTGTTTTGACATTTCATGTATTGTAATTTTTCGATCTCTTCAACAAAGTATGCCTGAACATGAGAGTATGGGTTCTACGTATAGCCATTTATTTAACAAAAATGGTCTTAGTGTCACAGTTAGTATGTCATCTGAGGAGCGGTCTCGCACGCGACTACTTAACCCTCTAAGAGAAGCGTAGGGCTTACAATTATGTTTTTGGTGGATTAGTCGGTGATCGTCCTATACAGAGCGATCCTGGGAATTGGCTAGGAGGATTTATTAATAATATTATTAGTAAATGTTGGCGGAATGCAAAGCTTGAATGAAATTTCGTGTGAAGATAACAAATGAAAATATTGGACGAGGAAGCAAGCGTTACAGAAATATTCTTATTCTAAATTGTACACACTCATACGATTACTCACTCTCCGGTGGTTTATTCCAACCTCGCTCACGCTTGTACAAATCCAAACGATTCAATTATGGCTTCTACCCGATCCTTCGGCGGCGTAGTCTCAACGCCGCTACCGTCGGAGCTTTCTCCGCTCGAATAACCGTCTTCTCGACAATGCTCGAAATCTTCGAGTTCCTGAGGCTAGATTTCTAAGTCGACGTCGTCGAATCGCGTGTTTATTGCAAATACATAGCACGATCCTCCCGAAGGGGC
The DNA here is from genome assembly GCF_021901455.1 of Neodiprion lecontei. NCBI lineage: Eukaryota > Metazoa > Arthropoda > Insecta > Hymenoptera > Diprionidae > Neodiprion > Neodiprion lecontei. The sequence goes on along the minus strand of NC_060265.1, from coordinate 12,579,647 downwards.
AACGATACCTTCTCCGATAAACACACCCGGTGGAGTCTCGAATTGCGGTAAATATCCCTCCTTTAAGTTCGCATTATTCAAAGGGATGCTTATTTGTTCGCTGATACGCGTGCGCAATTTATAACTTCGGTCACCCGAGATGATTTTTGCTGCTAACACGCGCTTTGTTGGTTTTGCATCGTAAGAAGGCAAACCTACGAAAGGCTTAGGTCGGATAGGATCACTCGAGGTGACTGAAGTGTTGTGATGAAACGAAATTTTGGCTTTCTACGCGAAAAAATACGGCTTACCGATTAACGCGTCGCTTTTCAGTGGCTGTTCACGACCACCTCGTGAAAACCAATAAACGCGCAAACTCATGTGCTCAAGCGTCAACCACTTTCCAGTCGCGCGCCGCAGTGGACAGAACCCACTACGTCACGCGCGCCCCTAACGCCACCCACGCAGCCACGCGCGTCCCGCAATCGGCTCGCCAAGTTTCCCGCTGTCAAATTGGAGTCGCGGCTGGGATATGAGACCAACGATCTCACCCATCGTCAGAACAACTTCGGTTTCACCGATTTTTGAGCTACAGACTGCACTCAAGGTTTACCACCACGCAACACCTTTAGTACGCTACATCTACTCAACAGCACGCAGTATTTTGGATTACCACACCTATCAGTCGCCCCTTCTCTGCACTGCACCCTCCACCTCGATACCAGAGAACAACTTCAGCCCCTTCCATCACTTGGAAACCAAAACCTTGACTTGTATACATGTAAAATAAATTGAATAAATAATAAGGTATACTGTGAATCTCATCTTTGACTTCAGAGCGACCACCTCCCTCCATGCGGCTCAGTCAAAAACGCTAGCGACAACTAGCACAGTGGCAATTTACGTAACACGTAAAATTTAATCGGATTATCGGAAATATGAAGGACAACAGAGCCGAGTGTTGGAATATTCGATTCCTCTAGGCCTGTTACCCATATTTTGTCATCAGTATTTACAGTTAAATCTTGATCGAGGGCACTAAGTGTAATTAAACTAGCCGAAGAACCCGTGTCAAGGAAAAATTTCCCTTTTTTTGACGAAGTTCGGGGGCAGTCAATTCGACTACTGAGCTCTCCTCGGCAGTGGGAGTCCGGAGGACGAGACACCGTTCTCCAGGAACCTCACTGACTGTTGGAGTTCTCGGGGTCGACTCGACTCGCTTGCTCCCGTCGGGCCCGCAGGGGAATCTGCCCGGCGAACCCCAGGGGAGTTTAAAGGCTCCCTTTGCGGGGAGTGCCTCGGAGAAGACCGACGCTTTAACGGGCAGCACGGGCAGCCTCTACTTTCATTACAGCAATATTTATAACCGCAAGCTGTTGCCGGTCGAAGATATGACATTCCCGGGCCACCCTCGCGGTTATCAGGCGTTCGCGCAGGTTTTAAAATTCCGAGAGCCGGTTGTGGCGACCGGCTTCGATACGTAGACGATTGTCTATTTTCTCAAGCCGTCGGCGACGGAGATCGAGAGTCATAGCGAGTGTAAAGAACACGTGCTGACTCACCCTTACTCATTTCATTAACTTTCCGTCGGCTGTCTCGAAGCGCGAGTTTTTTTGCGATCTTAAAGGCTGGTTGGAGAGTTTCTGGCTCACGCTTATCTACCGCGGTTCCAATGTACGACGGCAAACTGTTTATAAATGAACTCAACGCGATGTGATGTAGCGGGTTCCGATTCAACTCTGGCGGATTAACGCCAAAATGAGATTTGAACGCGCTTCTTTCCCCGCTAAGCAAAATTCGCACTTTATCGTAAAATTTCCCAACAGATTGATCGCGCTTCATTCGAATGGTCGAAAGAGCCTTCGTGTAGTACTTGTAAATTTTCACGTGGGCGAGACGATTCTTCAGATATTTCACCAACCCGGCCACGGTCTCAATTCTTTCGTCAGAAACACAATTTCGCGTGTCGCCGTGTAAGCGCTATACTGTGGTTCTGCCGCGGCTGTCACGAACGCGGACGCGTTTCGTATATCCTGCAAAAAGTCCCTCAACGGCATATTTTTCCCGTCGAACTCAGGAATATTTGTGAAATTATTTTGTATAGCTTAATTTTCGACCGTCGTCATGACGCTAGTGACCAATTCGGCCGTCACATCGGCGGCCACATTGACCGGTGCGTGGTCAGGTATTTTTGATAAGTCCCGGAGAAGGGAGATCGACAAGGATAGGTGGTCCCGTTACCTATGGTTCAGCTCCCTCGTGATAAAATTCCAAAATTAAATTTTCAATTGCAATTCCCAAAGGAAAAATCACCTAGGATCCCACGTCTGACGCGAATTACAACTAGAGGAGGAAGGCCCAGAGGATTTTGCAGTAATTTTCGCGCGCCAAACGACACTCGAACTCGGAACCGAGTGGACGCGCGACAATTCAGGAAACGTATATATATATAACCTTCATTGCCACTCAATCTAAGGACAATGTCTAACGCGAGCAATACATACCGCATCGTGTTTTCAAGGGCGAAAATAAACCAAGTTTGCGTGGTATGCGGGAAAAATTTAAAAAAGTGCGCGGACTGGAGCAAATGCTGCCACGGTTGGGCAGATCGGGCCGCAGGTCCTGACTTCCGCCCCTGCCCTCTCTGTTGGCTTACCGTGCCAAGCAACACTCGGCCGATGCACGCCGTCAAGTACCAAAAGACATATCAAGAAGTGGTGCAGATCGCGTAGGGTGGACGACCACCCGCGGTCAAGGGGAAAGAGGCATCAGGATCATCCTCGTCGTCAGGGTCAACTGAGGCGGCAGCCTCAGCCACCTTGCCGAAACTGATGGAGATGCCCCCGCCCTCGGGGATGGTGCTCGCGGGGTAGAAGATGTTGCGAGGAGTCTGCCCAACATGCGGGAAAGCGGCAGACGGCAAGCACTGAGAGGGGTGCTACCTTGAGTGGTATTTATCGAACCGGAGGCCAGGGGGCAGCGAATGCACCCTCTGGGGCCAGAATGTCGGTAGCCGACCGGGTCTCCACGCTGGTCACTGCGTGGAGACCTTCGAACGCTCCCTAAGATCGAAGGAGGCCTCCACAATTCCGAATCGCAAGGCCGGTCCGTCAAGCAGGCCGGACAACGCGGGTAAGACAACGACGTTCCGCCGTCGCGCTACTGCTCTGGGGAAGGACAAAGGTGTCCAAACATCAAACGCGAGGGACACCAAGGAAAAGGGAGTCCAAGCAGAACCGATCATCATCCAGGTCAGTGAATAAGCTCCCTTCCTAATCGACTACAGGAAGCTGAGCAGAAACATGGCCCCCGCGGTGCGGTCACGCATCATGGGGTGCTGGATAATGCTCCAGTGTGAGTTCGAACTGCTCCTGGGAACCGAGGATGAGGACTCGGCGGAGGTTGAGGGAGACCTCATCGGCTGGGAAACGCCGTCCAGTGAAACTCCACCCGCTACCTCTCTCTCCGAAGTAAACCTTGCAGATGCCCTGCAAGGTGAACCGGAGGACGAGGGAGACCTCATCGAATGGACAACACTGTCGAGTGGAACTCCACCCGCTACCCCTCTCTCTAGAATGAACCCTGCAGATGCCCTGCAAGGCGAACTGGCGGAGGAGGGAGACGCAGGGGATGCCACGTTCAGCGAGGAAGCGAACGAGGGTGACGACACCGTCGGCGAGACGCGAGGCTCACCAAGCGACGAACCAGCGGCGCAGTTGACCAAGTGAAGGTGAAAGTGAAGAAAAATGCGTCGCATATGTGTGTGTATGAGCGTATGAAATGCGCATGTGCGATGCATGAAATCTGCAAATTTCAAATAACCGAGTTACATGCGGTCAGGAGAGAGCCGTCCCTCCAGTGCCGGTGTCACCGTCGGCCCGGCGCACCGAGTCGATGGGGGCATCAACACCTAAGGGGGGAGGGATGTCACGTACGCCGTCTGTATACATACTTATAAATATATATCATTACTTTATTAATATTTACCCCTAAATTAATATTAATTGACGAGGAAGCATAATCTTTATTTCTAGGAATTACGTTGCGAGAAATGCATGGAAGTACGAACCGTTCTGAATTGTATTCTCGTATATTTTTAAGGAATAACATTCTCACACAATTATTAAATTTTAATTCCCTTATATTTTTGTTAGTGGCATGATAAAAGCGCAGCGGCGCAGTTGACCATAACAACGTCAGTGTTCCCGCGCCCGCCGGATCCCAGGTGTAATCAAACACCGGGATGAGGCGAGCGCGAGACCACGCGCCTCGAGAAAGATCTTCGCTGGGCGAGCCTTTGTTTTAAATTTGCAACGTTGACAGAAACTTTGCTCGCTGTCCGACGCTCCAAGGGGTGTCGTATGAGCGAGCGAAGTCAGTCCCGTTAGAGACAGAATAAAACCAACATCTACCGAAATCAGGCTCCTTCAGAAGCTATCGCGTGAAGAGTTTTTTCGCATCACCGACGAATAGAGCGAATTTCCTCTAATTCTATATGCGGTCGCCTAAGCATCTCGCGTCGCGATATCAGTCTTCGAAGCTAGATATCAAGTTGTTGCAATTCATGCCATGGACTCATACAGCCGTGTAGTTTTAATTGTGAGTGTGTTATGAGTGTGTCATCGTATGTGTGAGCCATCGTTTAGATTTGTAGAAGCGTGAGTGAGGTTGGAATAAACCACCGGAGAGTAAGTAATCGTATGAGTGTGTACAATTTAGAATAAGAATATTTCTGTAACACTTGCTTCCTCGTCCAATATTTTCATTTGTTATCTTTGCACGAAATTTCATTCAAGCTTCGCATTCCGCCAACATTTACTTATAATATTAATAATAAATCCTCCTAGCCAATTCCCAGGATCGCCCTGTATAGGACGATCACTGACTAATCCACCAAAAAAATAAATATAAACCTCTACGCTTCTCTTAGAGGGTTAAGTAGTCGCGTGCGAGACCGCTCCGCACGTGACATTAGCAGCCAAAATATTTTTTGTTAAAAATTTAAATTTCTTTCATCATTATTTGATTCTTACTTTTATTTAACTCGATCGTGAATAACCTTTTTCTTTTTAAACATTTATACTGTACGTTATACAAATATAATGAGTGCACATGAATCGATACGCTGCACTTGAGGTAATTATACGTTGTCAAATTTTTGGTTACCATATTTTCAAGTTTAGTTTCATCATGATTTCTATATATAATGTCTGTAATACGTTTGTTGTTTGCAATTTTTTCAATATTGTAATTTTATTTGGTGTATTGGTTGAACAGATCCAATTATATAATTTCGTCTTGAGGAGGGCCCTCATCTTGGGCCGAAACGTCAACAAGTTTTTCTACTTCATTATTACGACCTTTAAATCAAAAAACTAATCCACACTCATTTGGTACTATAGTTTGTTTAAACTTTGACCACTTGGAACCTCAACTCGCAGACGTGATATCCTTATTGCAGTCAAAACATAACTTCAACCGTCAGAAGGTGGCTGAAAGTTGGTAGATGGGCATTTATGTTCTTTTCAATCATCGGAATTTAAAAAAAAAATCTACCAGTTCTATCAAAAATCAACAAAAATCGTCTATATTTTACATGATTGCGCATGCAGTTGGATTAACTCACCCTTTACGGACGTCACTAAGGTTAGATGGTGCGCATTCATTTCTGCCAATCTCCGTATGACATCAATTTGCTCCAAAGACAATTGAACGGCATTCAGTTGTGCAGCTCCACACGGTACGTAGGCGGACCAGAACTGAGTAATATGCATATAGACAAGATATGAGAAGAGGAAGAAAATGAGACAACAATTGCATGACAGATAGAGAAAATTGATACAGAGGGAAAACCAAATCAAAGGGTTAAAAGAAACAACCCTCATAGCACAAGAACGTCATTGGGTTATCCAGTGGATATCCATATACAGTGGGACTTCGATATATCATAACTGAAGGGAAACGGGATTAATTTCAATACGTGAAGGTTTTCATTAAGTGAAGGGTTAGTATGAAAGTACCTGGATTTGGGGACAAATATTATTCAGTCACCAGTAAAGTAAATGACACATACTTGATGCACAGTAGTATATAAATTCATAAAATCTGATATTTCAATTTTCATCTTTCTCAAATCCGTTTTTCTATCAATATTGTTATATATTAGGATCGGAGGTCACCAATCGCGCCAAGTTCATTAAGAAAAAACTCGAACGCGCATTCACAGACGCACTATCTTCTACAGTGAACAGAAGCCTTTGGCTGATCCGGCAAAAATATTAACACATGTTGCTCTCGTCTCATAATGAAATTCGAGATTCGAAAAGTTTCATACGTTTATAGATTTTTAAAGCTTTCAATTAAGCCCTATATCAGTACGACCGATGCACGGAGAGCCGAAATATACAAATTCTAATATTTCCAACATCGTAGAAATCATCAGTTCGATCAAGAATTTTTGTCGTCTTCAGACCAAACACTTTTTGGAGTATATAGATTAGACCGGTCCATGGAAAATGAATTTTTTTTTTAAGTTCACACGCTTAACAGTTCTAGAAACAGCAAGTGAGACGCCTGGGCAAAAAAGAAGCGTTTAATTTTGACATTTAGTAGTTCCTGAACGCCATTCTTCATTTTCCATTTGATTAACACGCGAAAATAGTTTTAGTTTCATTCTGAATTTTGTATTTCAGTGAAGAGGCAATTTACATAAATTTCCGTCACTTAGTTTTGTAGGAAATTCAACGCTCTACAGAAAAGGTCTGATATCATTTTTTGATAACTGAACTTTCACAAAAGTTATTCAAGGTTAAAGTTGAAATCATGTAAAAATTCACGTTTTCTCGAGATTAATAACGACTTATCACAAAATATTGTCGATTTCTTTTGTAAAGCATTTTAACGACTATAAAATCATGTCATTCAAATAATTCTTAACTTAAGCAAATTTATTTTTTGCTAAAAAAAAGATGCCTTTGAAGTGGAATTACATAAATTACATAATATTACGTATAATAATTATAAAATAAATTTGCTGAAGTTGAATCAATTGAATGATATGATCTTATAGTGGTTGAAATACTTCATAAAAGAAACCCACAATATTTTGTGATAAGTCTAGTATTTTCGCTATTAAGGTCTTATATACGTGATTTCACCCATTTTCGAAGCTACTTTTTTAGACGCAGTTAAAAAAAAATGACGCAAATATTAACAACATTTTTTTACAGATTATTTATGCACGTGGTTCAGTATATGTAAAAAAAATCAGAATTATTAACAAATGGCGGAGATATAACATAACAAAGCAATGTATTTTTTTTTGCGCGCGCGTTGATGGTGAAAGTTCTCGGCATCGATATGGGTATCTGAAAAAAAAAAATGAAAATATTCATAATTGCATAATGAATGTATCTTCAGTGTGAATCAACGATATTATTAAAAAAAAATATATAATAATAAAAATTCGAAACTTAAAATTATTTTATTTAATTTTCTGTCGGTATTTTATTCTTTATACTTTTTTGTGTCATTGACATTTTCGTTTATGTAGTTCACTCGATAGGTGATGATACTAAGAATATGTTGTAAAAATTTCCAGGCGATCTGAAGCTTCGTTCAAGAGTTAGAACTTTCACAAGGTTCAAAAAAGTGAATCGTGGAAAAATAGCTTCGAAGTTGGCGGTCGGGCACGCCGCGCGGTATTTATTATAAATGCAAACTTATTTTATTTAATAGCATTCCACGCTATATGTGGAGCCTTCCCTGGCATCTAAACGTCTCTACATGTTTTTTGTCGTTTCTGGCGGCAAGCCTTGCTTCCTTTGTTGTCTTTTCAGAATGAATTCCAGTGGTAGTAAGGCGTAATTCGTCCAGATGTTCGCAAGTTTCAATCGCGTTCGACCCAATTGTGATAACAAGGTTTTTTATAATTCGGAGAAAGGCGACTGTTCCGTCGTTAAAAGTGCTAGCCGACATATATGCGGCGATTTCAACAAGCGATAAACCACGCCATTAAGTTTTCGGAGCAATTTTCCAAATCTTAGAATTCAAACACTCGTTATTATTTTGTGTGAAACCTTCTAACATCTCTCCAGTAACTCGTCGTTACTAAGTGCTTCATACACTGGTTTGATCGCTTCTGCTACAGTTTTATCGAGTGCAGGCTTATGGGTACATGAGTCTAGCGTGTTTGCGGCTTCGGCTTGTCGCCACGTGCACCAACTTTCTTTGCCACATAGACAGTTGTCATGCTGAGGATTTTCATCGGCTTAGCACTTGTGATAATATTTTCCTCAGATTCCTTTCTTTATATCATCGATAGACGTGCGATTATTTCTCTCAGCAAATGTGTAACACACTGTCAATTCGTCAATCAATTTTGCAGTCAATTTTCCTCCTCCTCCGAGACCTATTGTTTGTTTCTTGACGTTGCGGAGCCTGCTGCCCATTCATTTTTGAACATTACCAATGCATTCTCATTTACGTATCATAATGTTATTTCCATGCGGATTGGCTTTTGTTATGCTCTTGAATGTTTTTGCATCGCCATCTCCAAATACAAATATTTTGTCACGTGTAAATCTTTAGATCTGCTGAATATTTCAACAATTCCACTATCTCCATCTTTCCAGAACTTCCTTCGTAGTTACTTGTACATTTATCTTCATGTTCCGCGTACCATTCTTCATATTATTCTGTTCCCTTTTTTGAACTCCACGATTGGCATGCCTTACAAAATAACGACTTGACGATAATGTTGACAACTTTCCCAGAAAAAATCCCGATAAGTGTCGCAACACCCTGCAGCGAAGAAATACCTCTTTTTCTCTAACAACCATCCCCGGAGACGGCGAACCCATGAGAGTCTTTGGTGTTCTCGTTTTCTGCCGTTATTTTTTTTCTTCGTCAGCTGCCATTCGCATGGACGAATCTGCAATTTCTTTCGCTGCATCTCGTATTTGTTTGGTAATTTTGTCGTAGAGCGGTTGACTGAAGCATTTTGTGAGATTCATAATATCGCAGAAAATGTTCATTCTTGTTAATCCAACACCTAATATTCGCATAGCCAACATGAAGCTGCGATTGATTTCGTAACAATAACTTTAAGGCGAAGGACTCGAATTTATCTACTTTTGCTCGCACTTCTCGCACTTGATAATTGAGGTAAATCCCAACCCTATAACTCGTGTTTCAGAGAACTTGATGTCACTGTTGCAATTTTTGCATTTTATGAGAGAAGCAATTGCAATGAACATGGATAGAAAATTTACAATTACGTAGCCATGTGCGCGGCCAATATTTAAATCGAGTGCTGTCGAGATTTTTAATTTTTTTACAGACGCACTGGTGTTCAGTTCGGCTTTCGATTTTTTTGTATACTGATTGACGTGAAAAAGACGTTTTTTGCGAATGCCTGGGCGTACTCCCATGAATCGTAAACCATTCCCATCTAAACTAGTATGGGTTTCTTCACTATCAGGGCCGAATTTAATGTGTAAGGGGCCTGGGGCTATACACATTTTTCGGGACCCTGCGTGGGGACTGTGACGATGTATATATTTTGATCGACGAAAGTAAGAACCGAAGTTCGGACGGATCAGCGGATCAGCGGATCAGCCGATCGGCAAATTAGTAGGCCTACGATTTTAGAAGAAGAGAGTTGCGTATGGAGGTGTCAGGAAATCATAAAGTGTGAAATTAACTCAAATCCTGATCAGGTAACGAATTCAATAAATAACGACGAACGGAAACAAGAAAGAAAGTCACACCGTTCTCAAATTATAGATACGACACATCACACACTCTCCCTTCAAATATTTCGAATAATTGTTCCGCTCGATTTTATCTATATACACTTTTACCGTCCGTTTTAATGTTATTGTTACTATTTTGTTTTATTTTTACTCGACTATTGTCTCATATATCTTTTAGCTTATACACCTAAGCCGTCCACTTATATTTTTTTCTTTTAAACTATCAAACCAAGTTTGTTGGGTTGCGACGTGCAGGGACTAGAAATTAGGGATGTTGTACTATTAAATTACAGTTGACTTTTAAACTAAAATGACCCAAATACATGCATAATTTGCTCTGTGATCGTCAACAACTACTGCCCGTAATTGTCTATTTATTTCCCTTTCTTTTATATTTGACTTATAATCAATAAATTAAAGTTCATTACAGGACAATGTCTTTGCGAATAGAAGAAAACTATATGAACACATCTAACAAGCATAACAATGGAACATGGTATGATAGACGTTGGAAAAACAGAGAGTATTTGTGAGATAGTACTACTTACGCACTTTTATTTATAGCAAATTTTTCTATATTAATTATATTATATAATATAGTATTTGAGTGACCAGAACATCAGAACACATTAATTACATTTTATAATATAGTATTTGACTTATTTAAGTGACCAGAACATTGGAGATCATAAAAATAACTATAAAATTATCCACCACTCTCGGAAAAATTTTAAATTCGTCATCTATGTTACGTCCGTGAGTAGAGTTACTCCTGAGCGGTAAGAGTAAACTGGTTGACTTCGCTTTTACGTTCCAGGTCAACCGGAAAGCAGGATGAGGATTGAATAACGTAGGGTTTGTTTGAGATATTACTTATATATTTATTTCGAGGAAGCTCAGATGGCGGTAAAAACGAAGTGTGCTGTATGAAGCTATGTAAGAAGTCTAGATGTGACGTTGTTGAGAGTTAGAATAAGAGTGTCCCTCGAGACGTAAAACGTACGGGTGCAGAAAAGGTGTGACAGTGCTAGGACTAGGGAATGGAATTTGATGAGTAAGCGCGATAGTGAATAGCGTGAGACTACGTAGAGATAAGAGGACAGGACAGAGACCATGAGATTAATGTAAGAACTGTGGGAGAGTTAGCGAGTAGGAAAAATAGAGAGAAGTGGTATGCTGGACGTAACACCCCCCCCCCCCCCCCCGTCAGAGGGAGCATAGCGGTAGATATGGTCCAGAATATGGGAAGCAAGAAGGTGGAAATGTCATATACAGTAGTGAAACATGATTTCAAAGTATGTGCTTAAAATTAGTTTTACAATTTTTCTTATTATAGGTAGTGTATGGTATTTATAATCTGAATATAATATGTTGTCCGCATATATGAAAATGATAATTGATGTGTGTTTACAAGTATGTAGTCGCAGTATGAATGTAGATTGAATATTGATTGATGCGTTTAGCAACATTAGTTGGATATTTGAGGATAAGTGCTTGTAATAGTAAGTTTATATTCTGGATTACGTATGAGCGTAAGGCATATAGTTATAATACTATGGTTACGTAATATTGTTTAAAGCTAGGCGCCTCGGGTTAATGCGCATGGAAGCGAGTTAGTACACTCAAGATTGAACAACAATGATTTCTTTGATTCGCTGGGTACTAAGTAATACTACTTTTTTTTTTTTGATATATCGAGATACAGAGTTTGACCTATTCGTACAATGATATCGGTTATGAGTGTAGATATATTTTGGGCTAATTATAAACTAAGGGTATAAGATCGTCATTACAATCATTTTAGTGCAGTAGTGTACACAAGCATTTATTTTACTTATGTCTGTTTGACAGCGCAACAGCAGATCTTGGTAGCAATATAGTAGTTGCCTATTTTTAATAAGGTTTTCGTAAGATTTTCAGTACTGGTGGGTTTAAAGGAAGCGGAGGTGGTGTGTGAGGAACTGCATGATAGGTTTCTACTTCGTTGGGAATGGGTAGGACAGAAGAAGTAGGTGGGTGGATAATATTTAGCTCGATTGGATTGTCATACCCTGTTTGTATGGCTCTAAATGTCTGGTTCGTTTTTTTTGTTTTACAATGTGTGCACAGAGTAATGACCTTGCCGAGGCATGAGTGACGGTAGAATAAGTATAGGGTTGCGAGAGATAGCAAACCTACACCGCTGTAAGTAAGAGCGTCCTTGATGTGAAACATATAGCGCTGTGTGCGGTGGTGTGTGCTGATATCAGTAGCTTGTTTTACGATATCCTGCAGCGATAGTCCGGTATTGGCCAAGGCATGTACATTTATGTACGAGGTTTTGTGGAGTGGGGGGATTGCAATTGAGGATAAATTTGTGGTTTCATTTCAATTAAAGTTTTTGTACATCCGGTCCAGATCGAGGGTAAAGTTCGGGATGTATGAGTGGGTTTCCGATGAGGTCAAATACCTAGTTGTGGAGAGTGTTACCTCACCTGTGTGACCGGTGCACTTGTTATTTAGCCGTAATATTCCGGCTCCTGAAATGGTGATTCGCGAGGTGTGGTCGTTCGGACATAATATATGTACGGTTTCTGGTTTTGCTGAAGAAAATATCCAAGCATTGGCGACGGAAAGTTCCGTCCAATATGTGCCCTCGAAAGATGTTAGTCTAACGTCGCAATTTTTTTTTACTGATTGTGAGGAGTGGAGAAACAAGTCGACTTCGCATAGCTTGTGGATTGCGCTGTGGAATAGTGGTTGACTTTGTCTGCAAATTTATCTGTTTTGCGTTAGGATACATTTGTTGATTTTCGGTTCGGATAGCTGGAAGTATGACGCTCTATTTAATGTTATTGCTATATAGTCGGCACTGGGTTGAATGTATGCGAATTTGTTGGAAATCGTGTCGTAGGATTGTCTAACTGGTATGGGTAGCAAGTGGTATAAATTGAAAGTATCTCTATTTAATATGGGTATTGAGATGACGTAAATCAATCGCGGCTCAAAATATGCGATTTCTACTTTCGATACTCGGACTAACTCTTCAGCGTATGCGGCGTCTATAGGAACGGGAAATTCTAGAAGAGGTTTCAGCAATTGAATGTGTTGGATGCTCGAAATCAGTTGTTCTGGAAATAATATTTTTGGATGTATTATTCCTTGTTGTGCAAAGAGGATAGCGTCTATTAGGTTGTTAAGATCAAGTTCGTAATTATTCATGTATCTGTCTAGGTCAATGAGGTGTCTAATAAGTGAGATTGCATTCTTGCTTGTGGACATGAATCTTCCCGAGATAGTCACTTGGTTGCTTAGGGTTGCCAATATGCGGTCTTGTAATTCGTTGTGGGATGCAACGTTATCTAGTTCGTTACGATATGCGCCTAGTGTCGATTGCACTATATTTGTTTGTTTGTTTAGCAGGATTGCTAGATGGTTTGTATCGTTGTATAGATTATCTATCTGTTGGTTCAAGTATTCACCGTCTTCTACATCTAGTGTTCCAAAAAGTGATTTGGAGAGGCTTCCCACAAAGTTTGAGGCTCCTCTTTTGTCGCGTTGCGTTGCTAACTTGGCCAGCTCCCGGTGCGCTTTGTTAACTGTGCGATGACCAATTAATGATTTTATTTGCTTCTGGTATTCTTTGATTGTACTTATTCTGTTGGCTAACAATTCTATATGGTCACTCGTTTCGCATCTACTTGCTAAGTTAGTACATTTTTCGCGTATTTTGTTCAAATAGTCTGTAATTTTTAATAACTGGGATAGCATGTTACCAAGATCCACATAGTTGATTAGCGTCCATTCTTCGTTGAATGTCCGTAGATTGTTTATTTGTTCAAAGTGGATGCCGGGATTAACGTCAAGTTGTTGTATTGTGTACGTTATTTCATCGTGGTCGGTGGTTTCCGCACTGGCCCTGTAATGATATACATATTCTACTGAGTTTGCTAAAGCGTGATTACTGAGCAAATCGCGTCTTGTTATTGTCGGTTGTACTGTGTTTGCTATTGAAGGGGTTAATGTGGGATTTTACCATGTATGTGCGATTTTCAGTTAATTGAGATGAACTATTTTAGTTTTGTTTAGCGTGAGGTATATTTCGGCGTTAACGTCATCTATTATTCGTTTGAATACATACGGGCCTTTATAATGATCTTGGAATTTTGACCTTGTTTCGTTTAATAGGTAGACAGTTTGTCCTACTTCAAATCGTTGTGGGTTAATCGTTCTGTCGTAGTGTTCTTTACTTTTCTGTTTAGCTTGTTTCAGGTTCAACGCGACGCGTTTACGGATGTCTGTGAGATTCGCTATTAGATCAAGGAGGAATGTATCGTATGTATGCGTGGATGTGTTGCTTAGTATCGCATCTGTCGGTAGTTTAGCTTCCGAGCTGAAGATCAGCTGGTGAGGTGAATAATGTGTACTGTCGTGTTTCGCTGTATTATAGCAGAAAATGGCGAAACGTATGAATTCATCCCAATCTTTACCTTCGTTGGTGTAATGTTTGATGTATTCGGTAATTACGAGGTGACTTCTTTCTAATGAGCCGTTTGATTGCGGTCTATAGGCGGTTGTTCGTAGTTGTTTAATTTTGAACGTCCTGCATATTTTTTTGAAAGCGGTACTCATGAAGTTTCGTCCCTGGTCAGTGAGTATAGTTCGTGGAGATCCATAGCGCGTGATGTATTCTTTAGCGAATACTGTCCCTATCGTTTTTGCCGTAGCATCGGAAATTGGAATGGCGTCTAAGAACTTGGTCAGATTGCACTGGATCGTCAAAAGGTAGCGGTTATTCTGTTTCGTAACAGGGAGTGGACCAATTGAATCTAGAGCTACTTTGTCAAAGGCCTCTGCGGGCGTGTCAGTGATTGCCATGGGTAATTTTGTTTTGATCCTGACTAGTTTTTTCCTCTGGCAACTGCCGCAAGATCTGATGATATTTTGAATTTGCTTTTTCATATTTGGCCAAAAATATTTTTCTCTTATTTTATTGAAAATTTTTGTAACACCTTGGTGTCCTCCGATCAGTGACTCGTGGTACTCTTTGATCATGTCTTCGCGTAATCGTTCGTCTGGTATAATTGTAGTATTTCTACAAAGTGTTACTCGAATGTCTGAATCCGCAAAAATGTGATAAATGAGTTTTTTAAAGATAGATCGTAGAATATCATCAACTCCTGGTCCTGACATGGGGAATGATATGGACCGAATGTCTAGTCCGGACAAGATAATCCTCAAGTTAACTAACGTGTAGAAAATGTCGTCAAGTCTGCCCGGGTCTGATTGACGTGGTTTCACTACGAGGGTAAATATGTATTTGTTATTTTTCAACCGAGTTTTAATTACGTCGGATATTTCTGGATTCTGGTTTTGAAAGGATTCCATGCTTATTAGATTTCCGTCTATCAACTGTTTTTCTAGTCCTTCTGTCCAACCACAATTAGCTGATACGAAATGAGCGTAATTGTCGCACGACATGAGAAGTCCGTCATTAGTTTCGGTTACGTTGGGTGTTGGTAATATGTCATTTTGATTTTGTATGAAGTGATCTAAGCAACAAAAGTTGTCATTGTCAATATGGGGGCGGTACGGTTTTCGCTCTTCGGGATTGTCGCGACGTTGTGAGCCTAAAAGTGGTAGCGTTGCCGTAGGTACAACGGAGGCATCGCTATCCGTGTCTTCAACAGCTGACTCCGGATCATGTGTCACGGAGTCACTCTCCGAGATATCAGTTGGGTAGCGCGAGGGAGTAGAAACCGGAGCATGTCTTGGAGCTGACCTAGTGCCGGTCCGACGCATTGGCCGACGAGTTAAAGGGGGAGCAGGGATTCTGGGTGTTGATGCGTCTGCTTCAGATTCAGAAGATGTCGAGTCATAAGTCGGGTTTTGATAATTACAAATGGTGATCGTTATGTCGGAGTCTTTAAATATGTAATGGATCATCCGATTAACAAGGTTCCAGTCTAACTTATCTAAGCCGCAGCCTAGTCTTGGAATCGAGAGCGATTTGACTTTGTCTTGTTCTAAGCAATTCTTTAGATTTACTAGGGCGTTGAACAGTGTTTCTTCAGTTGGTTTCTGGTAGTGGTATTTTTTTGTTACTAGATTGTAAATGAGGCGGTTACCATGTGGCAGTGTCAATACGTTCGTTACTTCAGGGTCTAGTTGTTGTAGTTGATCTCGGGTGATTATTTACCTATTGATTAGTTGTCCCGCGACTCCTCGTGATGTCTTGCAGTCTGCCGAGATGCAGTGGGCTAAGTTATCTTGTCAGTCGAGGAGATTGGCGCGTATCTCTCGAATAAATTTACTATGCGTTAATGGTAGGTGGTTAAGATCTGTTACGAATTCCGTGAATCGAGGGGCGTAATTTCGTCCTTTACTGGTAGTGGCTTCGGGTGTCGGCTTATTCAGTGTGTCGGACTGTTCTTCACGTATTTTAACACTAGGACCCTGGGGCTTACCGGAGTTTTGGTTTGATTCAGATGAGGTGAGTGGTTGAATTCGTTCCGTAGTTTGCTTGATCGTTTCATCGACTACGATCGGTGCCTCCGTTGCGCTGCTATTGTCAGTCATACTGGCACTTGAGTCAGAGGTAACAGTAGAAGTCGAAGTGTCTTGTAATGCTTTGTTTCGTCTTCGTGGGGAAGGGCTGGTGGATTCATGTGCAGATCCATGCGCTTGTATTGGGTCCTGGTCTACATGTTTCATTCGCTTGTGAGCGCCGGTAGATGAAGATAGCGTATCCGGTTCGCGAGCACGTGTTGGGTGTTGGTGAGCTATTTTGGTGCGTTTGTGAGCGCTGGTAGACGAAGATAGCGTATCTGGTTCGCGAGCACGCGTTGGGTGTTGGTGAGCTACTTTGGCGCGTTTGTGGGCGTCAGTAGATGAGCATTCTGTATCGGGTCGTGGCCGTTTTGAGGTAATAGGTAGAATTCGGAAAGAGTCGACAGGTGGATTTCTGGAAAGCGCGTCTGCGTTAGAGTTCGCTATTCCTTTTTTATGTTTTGTGACGTACGAATATTCTTCCAACTTCAGTCTCCAGTGCATTAAACGAGAAGTCGGGTCCCGTACGTTTTTGATCCACTTTAGTGGTTCGTGGTCTGTTACCAGAGTGAAGGTTCTACCGTAAAGATAAGGACGAAAATGCTTGACGGCATAAACGACTGCTAAGAATTCTTTTTCGGACACCGAGTAATTGATTTCGGCCTTTTGTAACACCCTCGATGCATACGCGATTGGTAAATCCTCGCCATCTTTGTCTTGACTAAGTATTGCTCTTATTGCATACTTTGAAGCGTCGGTTGTTAGGACGAAGGGTTTTTCGAAGTCTGGATACTGCAGTATCGGTTCTCGACACAGACTATCGCGTAGTGTTTCGAACGCAAATTGATGTTCTGCTGTCCATAGGAAAGGGCTATTCTTCTTTAGCAAATTATTAATAGGTCTAGCAATTTTTGAAAGGTTAGGAATGAATCTTCGGTAGTAGCCTATCAAGCCTGAAAATTGTTTGATCTGTTTAGGATTCTTGGGAACTGGGTAGTTTTTTATTGCTGATATCTTCTCCGGATTAGGTTTCAATCCATTTTGAGTGATGACGTGACCTAGGTATGCTACTTATTTACGCAGAAATTCACATTTATCTGGCTGCAGGGTTAGTCCTGCATCAGACAATCTCTTCATGAGTTTCCGAAATTTGGTTTCGTGCTCCTCCAAGGATCGGGAGTAAATGACTATATCATCCAAATAGACAAACATATCTGTACCCTGTAATCCCGATAGAACCTGATCTATTAGACGTTGAAAGGTGGATGGGGCATTTTTGAAGCCAAATGGCATTCTAGTATATTCGAAATGGCCGTGAGGAGTCGAAAAAGCGGTCTTTGCGCTGTGATCGGGATCCATTGGAATTTGGTGGAACCTGGACGCCAGGTCGAACTGTTCATGTATGTACTATACATTTATATTGTACACACATATATCTACACTCTGTAATGTATAGTGACACTGAGGAAACCGAATCTGACCTACACGTATGTATTCTAATACCGAGTGAGTGTGTGAGAAGCAAGAGTGTTGTTTTTCGGTACACAGAGTCAAATCGAGTCGAAAACAAGATCGCAGAGAAAGCGCCACGAATGTCAGGTGTTGTCCAGAAAATTCGAATATTAACCTAACGTATTTCTATATAATAAATATACCAATAGAATTATTGGAGTCTCGTTTTTTCCCAACCATTCTAACATGGTAGCAGAGGTCCGTGGTTCCTTCTTGGCCTAAAGTAAAGTGAAACGAGAAAGTGCGCGTATGTGAAACGCAGAAAATTCGAACACGAAGGAACATTCGAGAACGTTGGAGAAGATCCAAGATGGAGGAAAAAAGGACCACCATACCAGTGTTTGTCGGGGAAGACTATAACATGTGGAAGAAAAGAGTAATGGTGTTCCTAAGAATGAAAAAGTGTGATGAGGTGATAAAAAGAAAAAAAAAACAAGTATAGATAAAGAAGAATGGGACGAAAACGATCTAAAAGCGATCAACTATATTTACAGTGCAATTTCAAACAAGCAACCCGTGCAGAAATTTGAACTGGAAAGCCAGGCTACTCTCTAGCACCTCGTAGTGATTTACTGGCTAGCGCAACCTGTACAGGCCCTGCCTCGGCATTGGCGAGTTCGGCCCAATTCCGCGTTCCCTAGCCAACACTGTCCAGAAACTGGTCGTTGTTCGCTGATGAAAACTTATTACCGGTGTTTACCATTATTTATCAGTACTCCAACTTATAATTTTTAAAGTTTACTCCAGACGTCCACTGTGATATTTGTGAGTTGATTTTCGTAATCTTCGTAATGGGAATGTAGAATACCATAGTAAATATGTTTTGAAGGTAACATAACCTAAAAATTTCTATCCTATCATTTTTATGTTTTATTGTCTATCTATTTCAGCATAATGAATAACATAATTGAAAAACGACGACGAACACGCGACCGTGTGCGAAGGCATCGTTTCGTTCATCAAAACACTATTGTGCCACAGAACCATCCGCTAAATGATGACAGTGACTCTGACATCAACTCCGAAACTGAATGTGTGTAATATAAGCATCAACCTATAAGTGAAATAAAATTTCAGTTGTTATAAAGCAAGTATGAATTGCAGGTGTCAGTGATCAAGAAAATAGTAATAGGTCTGAAGAAGATGTATCCGAGGGTGGTATTTCTGAACAATTACTTGAACATAGCCAAAGTGAGATCGACGAAGAGAATGGTGACTCAGGTGACGGTTCTCAGATAGACCACGAAGAAAGTGTATCATCAGCCAGTGTCATTGATGAAAACAGTGATATCGGCTCATCTATAAATGAAGCGACTGACGATAGTTTGAATGAACGAAATGAAGCTGAGGAAATTCGAAAATGGGCAATAAAAGAACACCTTAGTCATTCTCAATTGGATGGGCTTTTGGTGATTTTGAGGAGAAGATTGCTGCCTGAACTTCCAAAGACAGCAAAAACATTTCTACGTACATCGGCAGTGGCCTATGATATACAAGACATGGAAGATTATGATGGAAATATGGGACAATTCGTGTACTTTGGTATTGCTGAAAGGCTTCGAGCCTGTGTCAATGAAGAAGTGCACATAGGTAATGAAATTTTGATCCAAGTTAATGTCGACGGACTGCCTCTCTTTAAATCAAGTAACACTCAACTGTGGCCCATTTTGTGTAAAGTTGTCCACGAACCAGACATATACGAGCCGGTGCCTGTAGCTATATACGCAGGTTCTACAAAACCAAAAAGAGTTGATGAGTTCTTGGATGAGTTCATTGAGGAAATGAACCAACTATCAGCGAATGGTATTGACATTAATGGCAGACTGTTTCAAGTAAAAATTCAAAGTTTCATATGTGATACGCCAGCTAGGTCTTTCCTCAAATGTGTTAAGGGTCATACTGGATATTATGCGTGTGAAAGGTGTACCGTGAGAGGATGCAGACCTGGCAGATCTACTGTATTTCCTGATGCGGATTGTCCTGAACGAAGTGCTGAGGACTTTAATAGACAAAGGCAGCGAGAGCATCACAATAGTGTTTCGCCATTGCTACGTTTAAGACCTGCAGTAAACTTGGTCTTGTTATTTATTCTCGATTTCTTGCACTTAGCTTGTCATGGTGTGATGAAGAAACTTTTGAAAGACTTTTGGCTTTTAGGCAATCTCCATCTCAGACTAGGCCGCAGAAGTCGAATCGAACTGTCTCGCAGAATGGAGTATTTAAAAATTCTGGTAACTTCTGAATTTCAACGTAAACCACGGTCCGTAGCGTTTATAGCAAAGTGGAAGGCCACCGAGTTTAGATTTTTTCTATTATATTGTGGAGTTGTAGTCTTGAAGGGTATTTTGAACAATAGACTATGTAAACATTTTTTATTATTTCATGCGGCATGCAGAATTTTATGCTGCGAAGATCTAGCCCTCAGGTACAACAGGTTTGCAAAGAAGTATCTCAGAAGTTTTTTCTTAGTTATGCGCCAATATTATGGCCCAGATTCGCAAATCATGAACCTTCATAACTTAATTCATATGGCCGATGATGCTAAGAACATGAAGTGCTCCCTTACAAAGATAACTACATTTCCTTTTGAAAATGCACTCGGTCACATAAAAAAGTTAGTCCATTCGCCAAATCGACCATTGGCTCAAATCTGTCGCCGCTTGAATGAGAAATTTTCGATAAAAAATCATAAAGCAACTCTACCCCAGTATGTAGAGATACTCAAGGAGAATAGTGATATCCCAAATTGTAGGATGAATCACAAAGCGATATCGAAACTGAAATTCAAAGGGAAATATATACTTTCGGTCAAGGCTCCCGATAATGTAGTTCTTCTTAAAAATGGCACTATTCTCGAAATAAATCTTATGTCGTACCCTGATGACAATCTAGAAGACGTGACAATTATTGGAAAAAAATGGAAAATCAAAGAGTCGCTGTATATGTATCCGTGTGATTCGAGAGTGCTGGAAGAATGGGTGCTTGAAGACAGATCATCTGCAACTACAATTACGTGCCCTATTGATCAAATCAAACGCAAAATGATAATATTACGTTTGCCTGGAAGAGAGAAAACATATGGAATATCTCTATTACATTAATTTAACACAGGTCGGTTGAAACGTGGTATACAGTGTAATGTTACGTATATACTTGTATTAATCCGAAAAAAGTAGCTGGATATCTTTTTATATTTTAACAATAAATAATATTTTTCAGTACTCTAACCTCAAAATCTCGACCAACGCGACTTCGTCGTGATTTCGTGGCTCTAGTGATGAAAAGTACAACTCGAAACTCGTATGGATAAGGTTTTTTGACATGCGTGTTACAAGCACTCGCCTTCGGCTCGCGCCGTAAACCTCACGTCTCGTCAAAAAGCCTTATCCATACTTGTTTAGAAATGTACTATTATCCCTATTTAATTTCAGGGCGAGTGTCACAAGGTGTAATGCGCAAGCTTATTTTCACGAATAATATATGTATAAATATACATATATATTATATATGTATAATACATATATCAATATTATTCGTTTGAGTATGGGAAGACCGTCAATCAATTGCCGACACTGGAATTATTTTTGACGAGGACGTTTCTGATGTGTCTCGATATTTAAATAACGCGCGTGACTGTGGCGACATGTCGATAGTGGCGACTTGTTGACTATCGTCGTTCCGGCACGTGTTGTGTACAGCGTCCTAAAAGCCTAGAAGTGCCTGGATTTTTCTTTCACGAAAATTGCAATCATTTGAAAAAGCTGGAATTTTTTTGTAAGTGGTTCATTAAAATTATTACGAAAGCAAGCTGTTTTGAACTTTACGAAGTGAGAAGTGATCAAAAGTGTACAAAACACAAAACGTGCTGCGCAAATACCGAACGGCTCGCTGAACGTGTTATCCCACGTGCTAACCTTACATTGCATCGCTTATCATTTTTTATAACAGCTACCTGTGCCATCGACTATTCTTCGTAAGTTGTCCTTGAATATTCAAGTACAGACATTTATATTTATTACGACACAATAAGAAACTATTTATATAAATATGACACGTGCGTACTCTACCCTAACCTAACCTAATCTTACTAAACCTGTAACAGCGCATATATACATATAACAGACGCCTTTATATTATGAACAGAATCCCTCTTCGTATTTTAAGCATATAATGGGAGATGATAAAGAGGCAGAAGAGGCCATCAAGGCTTTTCAATTAGTCGAATTCGATCCACCTAATAGAAAACAAAAACGAGGCACGATAGAATGCGTACCATCGACTTGGATTTCCTATAACCCATCGACTGGCAGATGCCAATGCAAATTCATGCCACCTCCGTATTCAGTAGAGGACTCTGAACTTTTGTGTTGGCTCGTCAAAGAACAAAGCCCTCTACAAGAATCTTGGCCTGTCTACCCAATAACACTCAAGGGACATGCGAGTAAGTAAATGATCTGTTGCGTTTTCTATTAGATTTGTATATTGTTCGGAAATAATCATCAAAGGGGAATAACTGTTAAATTTTGAAAAGATGACGTATTCAGTTCATATCACAAAGGTTCGTCTGTATAGTCTCACTATAACGCCATAAGATTCGATCAGTATTTAAAGTCACTGCTCTCAGAGAGTTATAAGTAAACCCAGTTATATGTCGACGGAGCTGAAATCAGAAGATATGAAAATCTTGGGTTCTGAGGGTCATCCGAAGCTCACAAGCTTGCACTGTGTAGCCGTCACATAGTCTACGTCTGAAACTTTTAACAGAGTCAATATTGTAGAAGCCGGCTTTGCAAAAATTCATATATTTTTGTGGGTTGTGGCAACGAATAACACAAGCACATGATTGATTTCGTGTCTTCTGATCTCAGATCTAGACGTATACCGATCAAATATACATTGAGCTTTTTAACACATCAATTTTGAATCGTGTACATGTGAAGACGAGCAATAAAAAGTTAAAATTATCAAAATTTATTTTTCACTGCCAAATAATTTGTATAGCATCAAAAAGTTCAGCTGAGAGCAACATTTCTTGTAAATAATGGAAGGTTAAAAATTTCTGTTATATTTTTTCTTCTTCTAGCAACTTATGATGATGCAATGAAACGTCTCAAAGTATTAGCAGACAAGAAATTTGTATACACAGAGGATGGAACGTTACCAGAAAAAAAATCAGAGGCAGCTAAAAAAGCATATCAGAGAATCAAAGTCAAAGGCGATAAAGCAATTGCTGAAAAGTTGATGCAAGTGCAACCCATTAACACCTCCAGGAATGACGATTATGCATCAAATGTAGACTGTAAATATAATATATACAATATATATATTATACATATATAAATTAGACACTTGGGTGACCAAAATGGCGGCGCAATTTTCGCTTCTTCGATAGGGCCCTCAAAATTTTCACTCTTGTGCAAAATCAGAAGTGCGGATATATTGTTACAGCATCCTTTGAAACATCTGACCCAATTCCTTGTATTAACAGCATCAAGGCCAAGAAAAAAAATACAAAACTTAAAAATATGACAGAAACTGACAATGAGTCAACAGCTGATGAAAACAGCAATGTGATCAAACCCAGAAAAAAACCGAAGCAAAAATCAAAACAAGAACATGCTTCCTCTACCGGCAAAAACCACGTTCAAGGTGTGTACAAAAACTATTTAAATTGTTTAATTCAATTGCCGTTTTTCGACATTTCTGGAACCTAATTTGATATGAATAATTTCTAGAAACACCAAGAACCTCGTCGAATAATACATCATTATAATTAATTTTTTTACATCAAAATTTTGTTCTAGAAATTGAACGAAAACTGAGCAAAAGATCATCACGTGAAGTGTCAAAATCCACAAAAAATGTGCCTAAAGAAAATAGCTCTGAACTGAATCAGAGAGATTGTGATATCCTTAGCGGACTGAGATACGATGTTCAAATGCTAACCAAAGCCATCGACAAACTCAAGGCCATCGTTGAAAAATCGGCCTTAGCGATGGATGCTCATGGGGCAAATGTCCAAAGTTTTACGACACAATATGATCTGAACCTGCCTGTAACGACTTTGAAGGACTTTGACGCATTCGACGAGAAATTAAAAGCTGACAAAAAATTTCGTAAAGAATTCGTGAGTAAAAAAATTTGGATACTGAATTTGTATTGTCACTTATACAATATCTCACTCATTGCTTCAATCTCTCTATAGACTAGTACATTGCATTTCGTTTTCGACCACAATGCAACCTTACCAAAAAATGTGACGGCATTATTGAAAAAAAATATTTCACGGGATGTGGCCTTGAATTTCAACGCAGTGAAGGCTGGCATGGATAAACGCATTTTCAAAGAGACACAACTTTGTGGAATATTGCTAGGTAACACAATTATCGTTAACCTCAATCGTTAAATCATACCTGATAGATTTTTGTTCACTCATCTTCGAAGAATCCGTATAGGTATGCCAAAAGGTTTTTCCCATTTTAAAAAGAGAAAAGACAACTGCCTGCTTTTCGTTTTTGAAGTAAATTACAGTACAATTCAGGGTATGTCAGACTTCGCCTTGTAGGTATAGTTGGATTCAGTCTAGGTAAGACCTATCATCGTGAAGACTTAAAGCAATTTTGAAATTGATGACACCAACTTTACAAACTAATAGACTTTCCACCACGATTTGCTCTTTTAGAAGAAAAAGAAAGCAGGGTTGTTTAGTTTTTTTAACTAAAGTCTTTTCTTCCAGATGTGCTTTTGTTGAAATACAAAGAGGGAGCGCAGGGATCAATGACACATGTAACTGAAAAGAGTGTTTATCGAGAACTCGGTAACTGCCTGAGTAATGCCGTCGATTGGGATGGGCATCGTAAATCTCGACTAAAGAAAAAAGCTGCAAAGAGTACTACAATCGCTGCAGTCCAATCAGTTTGTGTCAATGTACATTGCAGCGGCACCAGCATGGAATCGTTGTCTCGTAAATCCACAGACAAATCTTCTTAGTAACGTATTCGAAAACTTCCCAAAATAGTTGTGTACTTTTGTGCTTACTGATTAAAAAAAAAGTATTAAAAAAAAAGTCATTATTTACGTACTTTTCTACTCACTGATGGGTTTGAAAAATAAAAAAAATATGTGTTACTTACGTATTTTCTATTTAGTGATGTATTAAAAAAAAAAGAAATTCACTACTAACATATTTTTCACTTACATGTTTAAAAAAAAAATCCTACGTACTTTACTGCTGACTGATATGATGTATTGAAGAAAATAATAATATAATAATATAAATGAATAGAACTTTCATACGTTGCGAAATATTCATTCTAGAATTTATCCTTTATCCTTTTTTCCGATAATTATATGAATAGCTACTTGCAAGGATTCTGGCTAGACCCTATTAACTTTACTGGTTAGACCCTAGTCAGACCTTCTGGCTAGGCACTGCGTAGAAATGTGTTACACGCCAGGACTGGCTCAGCCCAGCTGACCTAGCCATTGCCAAGCCAGATTCATGGAAAACTAGCCAGGTGCTAGGCAGCACCGGAATTAAATTTCTGCACGGGAATTGGAGTTCGTGTGCGACGGGACGTCGGCTCACGGAATTATAAAAAAGTTCGATGAAATATACTTGAAGGAATCTACGGCGCTACAAATTGCTTATAGAAATAAACTAGAAAAAATGAAGCTTGAGCAATATGAAGACTCGGCGACATTTTTTAGTGAATTTGAAAAATGCATGAACGAATTGAAAAGTGCGGGCGCAAACGTAAATGAAAGAGAAAAATTGAATTACATGTTGAATACGCTACCAAGTCAGTACAGTTACATCGGTGACTTGATCGATGCACTGAAAGAAGAAGATCAGACAGCAGCTTACGTGAAGAATAAAATTCAAATAGCAGAAATGAAGAATAAAAATGACCTAGGAGAAAGAAAATCGAATGTATTTGCCGCCAAAAAGGAAAAAAGGGAAGGCTGTTTCAAGTGCGGAAAATTTGGGCATTTCGCACGCGATTGCTATGCGGGACAAGATGGCGTCAGCTCTGGACGGAGCAACGGCAGTTGGAGAGGCTCGCTACGTGGTCGGACCAGAGGCAGAGCAGGAAGAGGAAGCTATGGCAGAGGGCGCGGAAACTCTTATCGGCAGGGAGCCAACATAGGTCAACAACAACAACACAGCAACGATTCGGGCGCAAGCGCATGGGTAGCGACGGCGCATGCGGCGCAGGCCGAAAAGTTATGTAACAATGAAATTTTGTGGCTACTAGATAGCGGATGTAGCGATCACATTGTCAACGATGAGAAATATTTTGAAAAGAGTATAAAACTAAAGAAACCGATTGATATCTTCTTGGGGGATAATAGATCAATAAAAGCAACGAAGATAGGGAACGTAGTGTGTTATTTTAATGCGTATGGAACAAAAAATGAAGTGAATATGAAAAATGTATTTCTCGCGGAAAAAATGCATGGAAATTTAATTAGCTATGGAAAAATAATGGAAAAAAACGTAATTGTCTCAAAGGGTAATACGTCGGAGATTATTGATAGTAATAATAAAGTAATTGCAGTAGGGTTCAAAGAGAATAAAATTCTGAAACTAAAAGGTACATTAAAAAATAAAATGGGTAATGTTAACAATATCGAATGCAATAATACATATAAAATGAGTTTAAAAGAGAAATGGCACAGGAGGTTAGGCCATGTTAATTTTGGGTATCTGAACACATTAAGTAACGAACAATTGGTAACAGGTATCCCTTGTGAATTGGAATCCGAATACATGAAATGCAAAACCTGTATTGAGAGTAAAATGCACTGTTTACCTTTTAATAACAATAGAACTAAGGCTAAAGACGTATTAGAAATTATCCACACTGATGTTTGTGGTAGTTTCAAAACAGCGGGTTTGAACGGAGAAAAATATTTTGTTTTCTTCATTGATGACTACAGTAAAGTTGCTAAAGTGTATTGCATTAAAACCAAGAGTGAAGTGTTTGATTGTCTAGTTCAATACATTAATGAAGTCGAGAACATAACGGAAAAGAGAGTAAAAATTTTGAGATGCGATAATGGCAAAGAATACCTAAATAACAGATTTTATAGCTATGCAAGAGAAAAGGGAATAACACTAAATAATTGCCCACCGTACGTGCATGAACTAAATGGTACGGCTGAGAGATTTAACAGGACAATAATGAATATGGCACGTTGTCTGTTAACAGAAGCAAATGTACATAAAATATTTTGGCCTGAAATCATTATGGCAGCAACGTACTTAAAAAATCGTACCTTGACAAACACAGTCGAAAGAAAAACACCGTATGAAATATTCTTTAAGAAAAAACCAAATATAGAGAACTTGAGGGTATACGGGAGTAAAGTTTTTGTGAAAAGGCCCGAACAATGTAGGGATTCAAAATTTGATAAGAAGGCCGAAATGGGTGTATTATTAGGTTACAGTGATGTTGGCTATCGAGTCCTACTCAATAACAGAATAATAGTTGCTAGAAATGTCGATATAATTGAAAAGGATGTCAAATGCATAGGAATTGACTATGATGATAATGATCTGAATAATAAGTATGATGCTAATGAAGATGAGAACTCAGATGATGACATGTTGAAGGATGAAAATGAGTTGAATAAAACTATAGTTGAAAGCCCAGGAAAAGATAATTTGCTAGAATTACAACTTCCACTTAGACCTGCGCGTGAAAGAAAGATTCCGGTAAGATATCCTTTAAATAGTGCACATAGCATTCAAGTAAATTCTTGTAGAGTCGATATACCTCACACATTTGAGGAGGCGATTAATAGTGAAGAAAAGGAGTCGTGAGTTGAAGCTATGAACAAAGAGATAGAAAGTCTAGATGAAAATGGAACATGGGTCCTGGTAAATGAAAAAAAGGATATGAAAATTTTAGATGTAAAATGGGTTTATACGAGGAAATCTAATGGTTCGTATAAAGCAAGATTGGTTGTATTGGGATATCAACAAACAAATGTAATTGACGATATATATGCACCTGTAGCGAAAGCTCAAACTATGAAGATTCTATTTTCCTTTTGTTGCCAATATGGATTAATAATTGAACAATTAGATGTAACTACTGCTTTCCTTAACGGCTTAGTAAGCTCAGAGATATATGTACGTCAACCTAGAGGTTATGAAGATGGTACGAAAAGAATATGTGAACTGATTAAAGCACTGTATGGACTACGTGAAAGTCCAAGAGCTTGGTACGAATGCCTGGATGAGTATTTGACAAAGTTAAACTTTAAAAGGAGTGAAATTGATAATTGCTTGTACAGTCATGGAGTGGGTGAAAATATTATGTATGTGTTAGTTTATGTTGATGATTTACTGATTTGTTGTAAAACCGAGAGTAAATTAAAAAAACAAAAGTATTGCTGTCAGAAAGATTTAAAATGAAGGATTTGGGAGAAGTCAAAGAGTATCTTGGTATAAACATAGTGTACGATTATAAAAGAGGTGATATGAAACTAAGTCAGGAAAAGTATATTGAGTCATTGGCATGTAAATATCAGCTAGAAGGCAGCAGACTATACAGCACTCCTATGGAAACCAATTTGAAATTAGAAAAGGCTAATGATTGTGAACCGCACATCAAATATAGAAATTTAATAGGTGAGTTGTCTCACATAAGTACGAAAACAAGACCCGATGCTGAACACAGTGTAAATTATTTAAGCAGGTATCAGAATGAATATAACGAAACACATTGGAAGTATGCAATGCGTGTACTGAAATACTTGTACCTGACTAAAAACCTAAAACTGAACTATAATAGAAATAAGAATAGTGAAATAATTGATTGCTTCGTAGATGCGGATTGGGCTGGAGATATTATTGACAGAAAGTCCACTTCCGGGTATGTTATTAGACTGTTTGGAAATGTGATCGACTGGAAATCGAGAAAGCAAAAAGGTGTAACGAAAGCGTCAACATATGCTGAGTATATAGCTCTTTCAGAGGCGGTGAGCGAGATAAAGTTTGTCAAAGAATTGTTAAATTTCTTTAATGTTAAAATGTCTGAAGCGATAAAGATTTTTGAGGATAACACTGGCGCGATAAATATTGCAAATTATGGGAACTTTACAAAAAAATTCTAAGTACATAGAAATTCATTACCATTATGTACACGAGAGCGTAAAAAAAGGACTGATCGAAGTATGTAAGATCGATTCTAATGAAAACATTGCGGATACATTCACAAAGGCTTTATGTAAGGAAAAATTTGAAAGGTTTAGAATAATGATGAATATCGTATAAGATAAAATGAAAATGATCAAGTGTACAATACAAATGTAAGGAGGCGTGTTGATGTATGTACTATACATTTATATTGTACACACATATATCTACACTCTGTAATGTATAGTGACACTGAGGAAACCGAATCTGACCTACACGTATGTATTCTAATACCGAGTGAGTGTGTGAGAAGCAAGAGTGTTGTTTTTCGGTACACGGAGTCAAATAGAGTCGAAAACAAGATCGCAGAGAAAGCGCCACGAATGTCAGGTGTTTTCCAGAAAATTCGAATATTAACCTAACGTATTTCTATATAATGAATATACCAATAGAATTATTGGAGTCTCGTTTTTTCCCAACCATTCTATTACGAACGTTGAGAAATATTTTGCGGAACCTAGCTGATCTAGGATATCGACGATATTTGGTAGCGGATAAGCGTCGCCAATGGTTTTTTCGTTCAGTTTCCGGAAGTCAATGACCATTCGCCACTTCTTTTCGCCGCTAGCATCTGATTTCCTGGGGATGATCCAGACCGGAGAATTATAAGGAGATGAAAAATGTGTGATAATGTTCTGATCAAGGAGTTTGGTCACTTGTTTTTGTATTTCGTCTTTGTGTACTCTTGGGTGTCTGTATTGTTTGGTATGAATTGGTGCGTCATTGGTAGTAGGGATCGTATGGCTGACTAAGTTTGTATGTCCCAGGGTGTCACCCGGGAGGAAAAATAAATGGTTGAATTCGATAGCAGGATTAACTATTAATTGTTTTTCTTCGTCGTTCAAATGATCCAATCGTAACTTTTCTTTCAAAATCTCAGGGCGTCTCGAATCGTAATTTGGGGATGTGGGAAGAACGCGATTCTCGATCCTTTTTTTTTCGTGTAAGACCTGTGCTAGTAAGACCTGTCCGCTGCTTGCAGTACTTGTATGCGTTGGATGTGTTTTTGCACTGAGCGTGGCGGTGCTCGCGAGTTCATCGACTTCTTCTAGTGTTACGACTGGTCTTCTTATTTCCACAGCTGATTCTTCGGAATTTATTGCACAAACGTAAGCAAACCCTTGTTGGTTGGTAACCAGGGCTTGTCCCAGGAATATGTTAGCGCCTACTTCCAACTGTTCTATGAATCCCGTTTTCACAGAGGGATTCGAAATTTTTAGTGCAATCACCTGAGCCGTTCGTGGTGGTATCAATATGTAGTCTTCGTTTAGGAGTTTAAATGGTTTGCTAGTATTGTTCGGTATTATTTTTTCTGTATCGAAAGATATCGTTGCATTTTCGTTCCGTAAAAATATCGATCCTAAGATTCCGTCTTCTTGTATCGGAAACAGATCGTCGACTATATGGAATATATGAAGGTTGTCACCGATTCGAATGCTAGTTGTTCCTACTACTTTTATTGGCTCATGTATAGCACTGGTAACGTGGATCTGACCTTCGAGTAATTTACACGGAACATGCGGATGTATTGCTCCGAGTTTAATTATGTTTACATCAGCACCGGTGTCAACTATAAATGTGCTGGGTTGTCGTATGAGTTCACCGGTGGTTATTCGAACCTTCGGTGTTTGTGTGACAGATGTTATGAGGATACGCGGTGGTGTTTTTGTGTTAGTTCTATGCCTGTTAAAGGGAATAACGCCGGTTTCGCGAGAGATAAGGCAGTTGTTTTTGAAACAGATAGTCGCCTTTTCCGAACGTAAAAAGTCTGCACTCAGTATACCGTCTTCGATGATAGGGAAGGAGTTATCGACAAGATGGAATTCGTGGCGTGTATTAGCTAACTCGATGTAGAGACTTCCTATTGTTCTGATGGATTCTTCCGTTATCCCTGAAATCTGCCTAATGTCCGTCCTTGTGACGTGGACTCTTGGGTCGATTTTATCGATTTTTGACAAATTAATATTAGCGCCAGTATCTATTATTAGTGTCACGTACCCATTCAAAGACTGCGGGCATTGTGTTCGAATCTGTGGAGGGCCAGATTCTAATTGTACGGAGCTGACGTTTGGTTTGGACGCTGCTCCGGTTTGAGGGAGGTCGATGCGTCCGCGCGGCCGTCCCTGAACTCGTTCAAATGGCTCGCGTTGCCTGAATATTCACGATGTTGCTTTGCTTCGTATGAAACTTCCGGGTGGACGCCTGTATCGCAATTCTCGTTCGAGTAGTCTTGTGTTACGTAATTAACCCTGAAGTTCGATCCTGAAGTATTTGGTGTGTTATACTGTTGTGAGCGTTGACTATTATTTCGCGTCTGGTCTAAAGGTTGGTTTGTCGGGTCTCTTGCTCGATTTTGGGTATTGGGATTGTTCTGTTGTTGACGATTAGTGTTATTTTGGAAAACTCTTGAATCTTGGTGGATTTTTGGATTCTGGGGATATTGGGACCGATTTGAGCGGCACTTGTCGTTTGAGTGGCCTTTGCGACCACACTGCGTGCAAGTTGTGTTGTTGCGCTGCCTCGTTCTGCACTCTTCTATACTATGACCTGCCTTCTTGCAGTATCTACACACTACTAATAGGGAAGGTTGTTCAGGACAATATTTATCGACGTGATCGGTTAATTTACATATACTTTATTTTATATGGTTTTGTGTTTCGTAGTTAGTATCACGGTATGAGGCTAGTTTAAGTCTATCTGATAATAGTTTTTCAGTCTTGGTGTCTATAGCCATTTGTAGGGTTTGTGGATTCTCATGAGCTACTCTTATTTCTAATTCGTCTAGTAATCCTTTGATAAATCTTAGTCTTGCGGTCTCTTTGATATTTTTCTTTAGCACTTGAGCATCACTGATAGATTCTGAGGCATCTATTGATTCGCACGCTTGTCTTAACAGATGTTTCATTCTAGCACCGTAATCTAGAACACTCTCGTTTCGCCTCTGTGCCGATTGTGCGAGGTCTAGCTGGATATCTGGGAGGTGTTGTTTAGACGCGTAGGCCTGTTTTAGGCAGTATAGCAAATCTCGAAGAGAATCCGGATTATCTGACTCTATATATTTACACGCGTCGCCTTCGATTTTCGTGCGAATGAGTGTGGAGAATAAATTCAGTTCTCTGGCTAAGACAGCTTGTTTTGCGCATTGTACTTCAGTTATGAATTCGGATACGGGCATATTAGTGCCATTGAACGTGGAAATCAGAGCTAATGCATCTTTAAGGGGCAGGTGCGGAAAAGTGCTTTCGGTAGCCATGTTGTAAATTTTAATCTAGGATTTGTCGACTTACAAAGTGAAGATGAAGAGGAGGAACGGAATAAAATGTTGCATTCTTCCGTGAGGATGTTGATTCAGCGATTTCGTGTCTGTAGCCGGTGATGACGTCGGTGTGCGTTGTGTCGTACTAGAAGTCGTGAAGAATGAAGATGTCGTCGTAGTAGCAGCAGGAGATAGTCTTTCAGCAATATCGATTCGGAGATACGGATTTGTCTGTGACGTTCGTGTGAATCAGAGATCGTTAATTGCGTTAACGTAGAATATGGCTTTCAGAGTGTCTTTAATACTATCACACAGTGGTATTACTTTTGTATCAACATCACTGAGCTTGCACACTTCAGAACCGGTCTATCAGATGGCACTTCATGCGTAGCACACACGCAAAATTGTATCACTGGATTTCCGGAAAGCGAAGGCCACCGCTGCCACCAATGTTACGTCCGTGATTAGAGTTACTCCTGAGCGGTAAGAGTAAACTGGTTGGCTTCGCTTTTAAGTTCCAGGACAACCGGAAATCAGGATGAGGATCGAATAACGTAGGGTTTGTTTGAGATATTACTAATATATTTATTTCGAGGAAGTTCAGATGACGGTAAAAACGAAGTGTGCTGTATGAAGCTATGTAAGAAGTCTAGATGTGACGTTGTTGAGAGTTGGAATAGAAGTGTCCCTCGAGACGTGAAACGTACGGGTGCAGAAAAGGTGTGACAATGCTAGGAATAGGGAATGGAATTTGATGAGTAAGCGTGATAGTGAATAGCGTGAGACTACGTAGAGATAAGAGGACAGGACAGAGACCATGAGATTAATGTAAGAACTGTGGGAGAGTTAGCGAGTAGGAAAAATAGAGAGAAGTGGTATGCTGGACGTAACAGGGATATACTACAGATCATAATGGCTGAATATCCCATCATTTCACCTTGATCGAGCCAATAGCGATAAGTTTGTTACTTAACCGTTGCCGCCAATTCGTTCTACCAAGGAATTATTCTGTGCACGATTGTAATTCAAGCATCATTATTGACCAGCATTGTTTTTCAAACTTTATGCTATTTAATTTGGTATCTGATTTTGAAGCTTACTTTTACTCTTTTTGGCATTGAATTCAGATAAATAGTTTTTCAAGTCTTCAATTAGATTGTGGGGTTGAATTTTGCTAGGCAAACTGAATCAATCTAAATCTAGAATTGTTGAATAACTTCAGTTGAAATTGTCTTCAAATTTGATTTTTGTTGACGGTCTCATCTGGCTAGCTAGTTGCACGATAACTCAAAACCAAATTCAATTTTTACTCTTTATAGGGTCCTACGCTAAGACTGAAAGCTTGTGAATCTCCATTCAGCGCAATTATTTCTGCATTTCATATTAGCATTGTCTGGAGCAAAAAAATCTCATTTTGAGATTGGAAATGGAATCTGAAACGCAGAAGTTATTCAGTAGCACGAATCAAAAACCAAGAATTTTATAATGGTTCCTGCAAAAATGGGACTGTTTCCAAATATCCTTGTTACAAGGTGATGTTCGGAGGACCATGAACAAGATATTGTATCGGATTACATTATTCGGAAAAAAATCTTCATGAACTTTGTTGAAAATTAGATATTCATTTAGTTTGATGGAACAAAGGGCACAATCTGGAATCCGATAAGTCAATATCCCTGTAATAATGTTCTGACATTACTCCAAAACATGATTTTCCTTGAAGGTAATTGTGACGTTAAGGCGCATTTTGAGAAAGTTGATTTTCAACTTGTGTCACAGGATGTGATCTACGTTCCAGAGTTCTACGCTTCCGATTAGATTTTCTTTGTTTCGAACCGCACTTACATGAAATACAGAAATCATTTTAATAAATCCAATATTACTTGAATTTTCAATTTGAGTATTAGGTTCCCTTCATCTATTTGATTGAACATTATTAAAACATCGTTAAAAATACATTGACTATCGACTATTTGTAAATTTTGCTGAACTATTTTCGAGAAAAAAAATATTCACAGTTCTGTTACAGATAGTGTGATATTTAAATTTCTTGAACACTCGGTTGAATGTCCCATTTCCAAAAGTGATAAAATTCAATATTACCGCCTGAAATCACAAGAGAGTGAGAAAGTCGCTTAGTTGCTGGAAAATGGCGATGATCTTTGTACGTATGATAAATTGAATAGGCAGATAACAGTAAATATTAGAGATGCAATTATTTTGGCCGTATCACCTGATGACAGAAAAACATTTCATTGTTATTTCTAATGTACTGTTACGTCCAGCATACCACTTCTCTCTATTTTTCCTACTCGCTAACTCTCCCACAATTCTTACATTAATCTCATGGTCTCTGTCCTGTCCTCTTATCTCTACGTAGTCTCTCGCTATTCACTATCGCGCTTACTCATCACATTCCATTCCCTACTTCTAGCATTGTCACACCTTTTCTGCACCCGTACGTTTCACGTCTCAAGGGACACTCCTATTCTGACTCTCGACAACTCCACATCTAGACTTCTTATATATCTTTTCGTGCCACACAATTCATTCCTACCGCTATCTCAAGTTCTACGCAATAAACATATAATCGATATATCAAACATACTCAAGTTTATTCAATCCTCATCCTGATTTCCGGTTGACCTGAAACGTAAAAGCGAAGCCAACCAGGTTACTCCTTCCGCTCAGGAGTAAACTCTACTCACGGACGTAACAGTACAAAATAATCAAAGTGATCAAATAAAGTGTTCCCACCTACCTGCTGCGTTTCTTCCAAGTACCCAACATTTAAACAGATTTCTCATTTCAGTCGAATAAAGCCAATTTTCAAAGAGCATCAGCATCAACTTTCCGAGTCACTATCTCGACTGTTTGAGATTTTCACCTCAAAAATTCGTATGAACTACATCGACGCCAGAAACAGAGTTTGACAGCTGAAATTCGGAGTGGCCAGCCTGCCTGTGCAGCCGATAAAACTCGTGCATGCACGTTGTATGTATAGTTTCAAGAAATTGTCCTGGTATGTCTCTCACTGAAACCATTGTTGATGCAGTGAAAATAATATTATTGTAATGAAAATGGATGCAGAAAACTGTACTTATTTTCACCGAGAAATCTATTTAACAAAAGACCATTCTCTGAAATTTTTGTCGAACAAAATTTAACCGTGTCTGATAAATCTCAAAAATCAATATTTTTTGAGTTTTTAAGAACTTTGAGCAGCCCCGATAAATTTTTGCATATTCAGGAGTTAAAGTTCACTTAATGCTGAAACTTTTTTGTATGGAATTTTTTTTTACATAATCAACAGTTTTCGAGTCATACGTAATGAAACTTCGAACATTCTCGATTTCATATGTATTACATTGAATGCTAAAGTCTAAACGTTATCGAATAAAGATACAAAAAAAGAATCGTAAATATCTTTGACACGTAAATCTTGAAAGAGAGGGTTCAGGTTTTTGGTCAGGTCGATCTGACGTGAAATGCCCCATATGTATTACGGTATTTGAAATAAAATTATTCTCGATCTTTCAAAATGGCACCCCCTAAGCAGTTTGTACAGGTTGAAATAAAGTTTCTGAAAGAAGATGAGCGTTCTAAGTAATGTGGAAGATCGTTCTCATTTCATTTTTCACTTATTGTTCACATTTTATTGAATTCATGAGGAAATGTGTTGTAGCACTTCAATTATTACTTCCTTCGTCAAATTTATATTCAATCCAAAGATCACGATCCGCAATATAACAATGTATCGAACGAGAATCTTATTTTCCTAAATTCAAATTTGATGTTGAATTGTAACTACATTATGAGATGGAATTAACAGAAAATTCGTCAGATACACTTCTCAAACATCAAATGGAGACTCAATATTATAGGTGCGGGTTTTCCTTACGACGTTAGAGAAAGTGCAAAGTTCGAATATTTTAGGTGAATTGAAAAATTAATGACGGAGCCAGAAATTGAATCTTGTATCTAGATATGCTTTGCCGGAGACTCACTACACTAGACCACCTATCCGTCCTGACTACAATGTCATTAATTTCTCTCGTCGCCTGTATTCGAATTTGTTTTGGTTTCATGTGCGGTGTATTTGTAAAAGTTGCAGATTTCGCCGTAAGATGCACATTAGAGACTTCTGTATGTGGCTTGTTTACGAGTGTATCTCAGTACACTACTTTATTTAGCCAATTAGAACGGACCCAGCCGTCCACAAGAACGATATAAAGGAATCATATCTATCGTTTATTGAGAAAAAATGCTAGAGAAAGTGCAAAGTTCGAGTATTTTAGGTAAATTGAAAAATTAACGACGGCGACAATAGATATGATTCCCTCATTCGTTACCATGGACGGCTGGGTTGGTTCTAATTGGCTAAGTAAAGTAGTGAACTGAGTTATACTCGTCAATAAGCCACATACACAAGTCACTAATATGTCTCTTGCGACGAAATCTGTAACTTTTACAACATTAATTGATATTCTGATTGATGTTGGCAGTGAAAGTAGTTTGAGCTGACTATTTTTCTCAGAGTAAAAAAAAAGAAGACAAGTGATAACACAAATGAAAACGATTTTCCATACAACGTAGAAGATTCAACTCGTTCTATAATCTTTCTGTTAACCTAAACAAACTTTTGAGGAGGTGCCATGTTGGAAAATCATAAATTTTTTTTTCTGAAACACCCTAATATGTATATGTGTATTCATACGAAACGAAACAGATTCCTAACATATTGTCCCTTACGTATCATTTCCACTTTGTTTGACCTTTCCAAATGTCAAATTAAATTGAAATACGAATTTTAATCGTTATTGGTCCGTTTCCAACCGTTGTGCGCTGTTGGAACTCATTTTCGGCCAACCGTTGCAACTATTGGCATAACTCTGAAGGTCGAGCCGGTGATACACTATCTATAAATCGGTCATTCTACGGAAAAACTTACACTCCTATTTGAATCTAAATCTGACAAGTCGGTGAATTAATATCGTGACACTCACCTGGGCTCCAACTAGACCAGCACGTAATCTTGGAATATCCGTGTGACTCCAATCTGATCTGGCCCATGGGTCGACACGACCTAAGTCGCTGCTGAGGTTGACTTCTCCAAGTTGATTATGTACAAATTTTCGAACATTCCACGGCAAGTCGTTATGCCTGGAAAAATATTAAACACACCTTTCATTGAATAGTTACAAAATTACGGAGACCTAGCAAAATGTAACGTCAATGTGGTACGTTAAGGTTTTTGTTATAAATACGATCCAAAATTTTTCTGACGACATTGTGTTTACCACCCGTTACACATCCTAGATCGACAGAATATGTTCTTCAAATCGGCTATTTCATCAACTATGAAAATCAATTGGAATCAGCCCGGAGCGATTTGTATGTGCTAGTACTTAATTTTTAAAACGACACAGGAAGCAAAATGTTTCTTACAGCTATGAAACAAAACAGTGGCAAAGTGCTATTCTATGACAGGCAGACATATTTTCAACAAAATCATACTTCACCCATATTTCATCAAGTTCACTCAGAGAGTAACAAAATGATTCAACTAATACACCCATTCGTTTGGTTCCTTGAATATTATTTATTTATCCGCGTTAAGTTTGTGTACTTTTCTTATGAATCACCAAAAGATATAGAAATCTTTCCTAGTTACAATAAAGTGTATTTCAATTCATTTGGTATTTTTTACCGAATGAGTCCACATGCATTGGGCACGTGTCTCATCTTTAAAATGGCAGATAACCATCTTGATTCTTGTAAAGACTTCCTTGAATGATTTCGAAAAGAGTTTTAAGGGGGCATTACCGTCTAGAAACTTCAGAAATACTTTTTTTTTTTTTTCGATTTGGAGAATGTGTCTCAAAAATATCAATTTGAAATTCATGGAACTCCCGTAGTTACAGAGGCTTGAAAATTGCGGCGCATTGAAGTGCGACAGATAGTCATCCCCCGACCGTAGTATGTACCTCGACCGTTGTGTTCATTGTATACCGGCTTGGGGAATTTCCCTGTCCCTTGCCCCCTTTGCAGTCCAATACTCAAGGTATCCTTACAAATAGTCAGTATACTTTTGAGCTCTAAACGAAGTAGACGTGCGTATTTCAAAAATGGATCGAAAAGGCAAGCAAGGTTGCCGCGCACGTGAGCCGATGCCAAAGAAAAGAAAATTTCAAGGAAATCGATACAGCTTCAAAGCTGATACTGACAAGAAAACTGCCTGAGGTGCCCCCCCACCCCCCCTCCGCCCCGATTTGGACCATTTGAGGATATGCTATTCTTTATTGAAATCTAAGCGACATGTATTTTTTTTTATCGGCGGAAAAACGGTTTGAAGAGGTGAAATCAGCCCCCAAAGTTAGGCATCCGCAGTGATTTTTTCATAGTTTCGCATACTTCCAGTTGAGATATTTGAAGGAAACCAATTGGAGAATGATTCCTATGATGAATAATGAAAAATGCATTTTTGCTGGTTACAACGGGGTTAAATAGTCAAAAATTATAGGGGTAAGAAGTTAATAAATTCTTATAACTGAAAATCTATTGTTCGGATTTTGATGAAATTAATTGCATTTGAAACGGCAGAAAAAAATAGGAGATCCGTGTTCTTGCGTTTTCCGAAATAATGTCACTTAGGGGGTGAAATACCCTTATACAGGTGCATCCGAATTCCATTAGAATTGCACTATTTTGCTTCAATTCATCTGATTTAATATTACAAAACTCTTTTTGAGCAACAATTTAGCAGCTTCTTCGTTTCAATAAATTTCGGTTGCATTTCTAACAAAAACCACTCCCACAAATTGCTGAACGGCTTCTGCGATAGTTTCTTTTACGAACGTGAAATCTTCCGGAGCCCGGTATTTTAGTAGTTTGTGAGGTTACTGGAATCGATTCCGAGCTTACAATATCGGAATCGATATTGCTAGTGCTGTGAACATTTAAGACTTTGGTTTTTCCGCTAAAAAAAAAGAAGTGTCACTTAGATTTCGATGAAGAATAATAGTCCGAGAGGTAGCATTGCATTTAACGTAGTGTTTTTACGCCGATCGATTACCATCTTTTTCAATAGATCTCGAATCACTAAGAAGTGAACCGACCGTCAGCTGACGCACCCGCGGTGGGTATGGGTGTGGAAGATCGCGGAAGTAGTAAAAAAAAAAAAAAAAATCAAGCGCTAGTACGCCGGCTGAAACTTTGTTCAGAAATAGTTGACATTATGCTGAGCTGAAAAAAAATAATCAGCTGCATCGTGGAGGGGGGACTATGCGTCAGCTGCTCGCATAAACTTGTAACAAAAAACACATAAAATAAAGTTATAGTACGCCGGATGAAATTTAACTGGGTGAGTGTTTAAATAATTACAAATAGAAAAACAATAACCAGCTGCGTGTTTAGCGGTGAAAAGGCCGTCAGCTGACACAGTAAAGTTTGAAAATATTGGAGCATTGCTACTACGCTGTTTCCTTATAACACATATTTCGAGATAGTTTCTGGAGCCGCTTGAGGCCATAACACGATCTTCGGGCTACCTGAACCTTTCCACCTGAAATTTCAAAGCAACATCTGCGTGTGCGTGTCTCTCTGTTGTACATAATCAGTTTCGGTTATACTCTTGGAGCGAACGGAGGCGAGTCCAAATGTGTCGGACATTGGACCGTTTTGCGTATTCTGTGGCCAAAAGAAAGAAATATTATTATCGTTTTCTGAAAACACATTACAAAAATGTACTTGTATATTGGAAATTCGTCAGAAAAATAATTTATCTTGAAAAAGTGCTAAAGTGCCGTTAGAATTGAACGATTTTCAAAAATACCATTCGAAATGTTATCGTCAATTCACCACTTTAGCGCCAAAATACAGAATAGCTGTGGAAACTCCTTAAACATCTGCAGCATCAAGGTAAGTTATACTTTATTTTTTGACAGTTAGTTCGATTGAAATTAATTTTGATTTATGCTGTTTAATACTAATAATATTGAAGTTCGAATTGCTGATATGCAAGAAAAAATATTTTTTTAATTTATTATTTTGTTGTGTTATTGAGTTGTTATCTGTGGCTTGGTTCTTAGCAGAATGCGAAGAAACGTCGATGTTTATATTTTCGGCTTTAGCATATTCATCTGAACGTTGAGCATCTCTTCTCGAGCTATAAGAAAACCTATTATTGTTTCATATGAAATGATCTTGATAAATTTCGTATCCTTTAAATGTAACGAAATTCTTTTTTTTTCCATGCAAGAGCCGAACATTTTCACGCAGAGTTTGGCTGCGGTTGTTGGACTTTTTTTTTTTCAATGCATGAGAGCTAAATCTGATAGGAAAATTGAAAGGATAACGAACAGTGACAAAATAATTAATTAAAAAAATATTTTTTCTTGCATATCGGCAATACGAACTTCAATATTATTAATATTAATCAGCATAAATCAAAATAAATTTCAATCGAAATAACTGTCAAAAAATAAAGTATAACTCACCTTGATGCTGCAGATGTTGAAGGAGTTTCCACAGCTATTCTGTATTTTGGCGGTGAAGCGATGAATTGACGATAACATTTCGAATGGTATTTTTGAAAATCGTTCAATTCTAACGGCACTTTAGCACTTTTTCAAGATAAATCATTTTTCTGACGAATTTCCAATATACAAGTACATTTTTGTAATGTGTTTTCAGAAAACGATATTAATATTT
Source organism: Neodiprion lecontei (assembly GCF_021901455.1). NCBI lineage: Eukaryota > Metazoa > Arthropoda > Insecta > Hymenoptera > Diprionidae > Neodiprion > Neodiprion lecontei. The sequence continues at coordinate 12,538,696 of NC_060265.1, read as the reverse complement.
CTTTCTTTTGGCCACAGAATACGCAAAACGGTCCAATGTCCGACATATTTGGACTCGCGCCCGGTCGCTCCAAGAGTATAACCGAAACTGATTATGTACAACAGAGAGACACGCACACGCAGATGTTGCTTTGAAATTTTAGGGGGAAAGGTTCAGGTAGCCCGAAGATCGTGTTATGGCCTCAAGCGGCTCCAGAAACTATCTCGAAATATGTGTTATAACGAAACAGTGTAGTAGCAATGCTCCAATATTTTCAAACTTTACTGCGTCAGCTGACGGTCTTTCGACCGCTAAACACGTAGCTGATTATTGTTTTTCTATTTGTAATTATTTAAACACTCACCCAGTTAAATTTCATCCGGCGTACTATAACTGTTGGGATTATGGATGTTGGTGTGATTAATTTTAATCAAATAATCAAAGATTTATTATAGGAAGATTGTTCTTTTTATTCAAAATAGAGTATCGAATGTATGTCTTTCCAAACTGAAGGATCAGAGTGAACTGCCAGAGTGAACTGGCTCCTTGGAGCCATACCACTGCAGCTGTATTGTTAAATATATATATTTCAAGGGTCTATACCATGTGCAAAATTATACCTGGTTCTATGGCTCTGTTCGAGTGCTCCCATCTTTACTTCCAGAAAACCATAAAAGCAATCGCTATAGGGCTGACAATGTGTTTACCAGATGTTGCAAGAAAGTGAAAACTTTCACTTTTAAAACAAATAAAACAAAACTTCAATATGTGAAATATAATATCTCAAAAGAGAGAAACTTTTGAAAACGAACTCAATATTTCAACAATAACTTTATTTTATGTGTTTTTTTACAAGTTCATGCGAGCAGCTGACGCATAGTCCCCCCTCCACGATAGAGCTGACTATTTTTTTTCAGCTCAGCATAATGTCAACTATTTCTGAAAAAAGTTTCAGCCGGCGTACTAGCGCTTGATTTTTTTTTTTTTTTTTTTACCACTTTCGCGACCTCCCACACCCACACCCACCGCTACTTGTACAGCTGGCGGTCGGTTCACTCATCAGTGATATAAGATCAACTACCCATGTTGATATCAGCCGGCGTACTATGACTTTTATATTTGCAACGCTACCTCCCGGACTATTATCGATTGCTCAAAACAGAATGAACCGTTGAAAACCGGACCGGTGGATGTTCGTTCAGAATTTAAAGCGAGCGGGGAATTTCCTGCAAACACCGCAGCCTATTGCATGATCTTGCACGATCGAGTCGTTGAGTACAGTCCGATTAGTGGCACGGTTAAGAAATTAGTATAAGTCAATTTTGGAATTATTATATTTTAATTAATGTGTATTGTAACGTGGCGTTTCAGAGTCGCCCGTCACAAGGGCACACAACCGTTATTATTTCTAGTTTATGCGTCTTCAGCAGGGTACTCCAACCGAACTCGATACAAAATAGACAATAACTACTTTTAACTAATTCTTTCTTTGTAAATTCTGTATTTCGCGCTTCGGCGCACGCTAATAAGGTACTTGGACGACAACGATCCCGACCACCGAGGGACCGATATCTACCGTTTCCAGCTCTCGACGACTTCGCCTACCGACGGTCTAATCAGACTATACTGGCTACCTTGGTGCACTTCCCTTGCTACCGGAGTAGCATCCACCCGAACCTTCCATATCGCCTCGACTGCCAGTGAACAGGGAGATAAAAATCCTCCCGACGGCCGAGGGCACCGCTCCTCAAGGAGGAACCAGCCGCCCGCTCTATCGGATGCCGTAAGGATGGCGTGACGGGCAGACCGTAGCCTGCTATCTTCCGACTTACCGGCCTGGTGCCGGACCGCCCCCAAACCACTACGTCCAGATTGATAAAGCCATCGTTCCGAGGATCGACGCAGCCTTCCTGTCGGCAAGGACTAATTATGTCGGTCGTGGTCCCCGGTTTAGCCAACCGTCTGACTGCACGACCTCAGTTATAGGCAGCCGGCTACTGCCTGTACAAAAGCCGGTGGAAGTGAACAGTGAGGCGTCACTCTCCACTCGGTAATTCTGACCGAGAGGCACTCTGTGTATGCCTCTGTCAAAGAAGTCCCCGATGATAGGCAACCTGGACAGTAAACTGAAGCAGCTATTAAATCGTACGAGTTGGTGTCAATGACGAAATCACGAGCAGCACATTACGCCACATCTAGCGATAATCTTTGAAAACGCATGACCACGCCGTAACCAATATTCGCCACAGGGGGATGGCCTATTTGCGGTGGGGGTCAACCAACCAATCAAAGGGAAAAAGAATCACCTCACGACAACCGCGAGATCGGCGAGCCGAACTCCGACCTCCTTCTATTCTACGCTTGACCTGCTGAGCGACAGCTGTCTCTATTCGTACTCGTATTCTCCCGATTATTCTCCCTTCTTGAGCTACCGATCCTTCCTCCTTTACCGCTATCGATTTCATCACCACTATCGTTTGTTCTATCGTTAGATTTCTCCTGTAAATCCGTTTCATCCGTCCTTTCTTACGTTCCGTTTTGCTGATTCTAAGTTGTAATTAAAAATGAATTCAGGGTTGTGTGCCTGAAGTCACCGATTAAGGTAAGGCTTCTGCATCTGTATTGTGTCGTTACGAAGTTGCTCATAATTTCTATTCTTTCTTATGGTATTAATCGACTTTGTGTGAATCGTGGTCCACGGATTAGAGTTGCAGTAAGCAGCCGTGTCACTGCATGATTTCAGTAATTAATTATTCTCGTGTCTGAGCGACCTCGTAACTGCCGAATAATTATTTCTTTTGTATTTATGACTTTTCTGATTATTTGTGAATCTCTATTAGCCTGCTTCTGTATTTTCTATCGTATTTTGAGCCCTATTGACTTTACGTTTCATTCCATACTTTTTTGTAATAGTAGTGTGCCTTATATTTTATTTCTGTTATTGCTTATTATATTTTGTATTTATTTTTGTGCCTATTGTATCGTATATCGAGTTCCTTGGAGTACAACCGAGCGTAGAATCAGCCTCTACATATTACCGCACCTCTTTCCTATTGCTATTGGCAATTCTATATTATTTTTGCCTGTTATTCTTTTCTCTATATCTTATTAAGTTAAGTTCTGCGTATTATTCTTGATTCTTTTGTATTGCGGTGTATTTAGTGTATTTCTTTTTTGTGAATTCTCCGAAATTCTCACTCTCTCATAATTGTGTATTTTGTATTCTCTCGAAAGTTATGTTTAGGAATTCATTGTTTAATTCCTCAGGTCCGTAGTCATTACAAATTATTGATTCTATCGTTTATGAATAATTCTACCGAAAGTTATCTAGTCGATCGTTTACGCTACAGATTTTGTAAATTGTTGATGAATGTCAACCTCTCGTACTGGTTATAACCTATGGTAAATTCGTCGTATAATCTACCGAGCTATCGTCACCTTGTCTTCTACCGATTGCAGTAAAGTTCTCTCGTTTCTAATTGACAGAATCATCATCTTCGTAGCGTCATTTGCACCTTGGGTAAGATCACGTTGCCCAGTGACGTGTAGTTTTAAGTAAATTCTTGCATTATATCGCATCTCCCGACCTACGTTCATTTTTCTCTGTTAACTGCCGTCTTTCGCTTCAAAGCTACCGTTTACTGCTATTCTACCGAAATTATTGTGAACAACGATTGTCTATTTTATTAACTACCGCTGTCGATACCATTTTATTTGCCTGTCTCAACCATGTAACCTTCTGGACAATATATGATCGATTGACCTGTTCATTTTCCTTTTGACTTGAGTTTATTCTTTATTTCGTTATTTTATTTAATTCTGTAATTATTGTTAGCTGCCTTGAATACCGCCACTCTACCAGTTCGTACGTGTGAGTACCTGAGCCTAGCCAGCATTACAACGGGTTCTCTATTTATTTTTCGTACAGTTTTGTGTTATTTTTATTGATTCGTATTATTGTTTGAAAATCGACGCTAACGCGTCTGGCGCCCAACGTAATTGATTTTGTTGTAGTTTGATATTCTGAATAAATAGAGAATCGCGCCAAAGTGTCAACAGTAAGTCCTCATCCGAGGGTAACAGAATTTAGCGTTACAGTATATTGAAAATAATATGTTTAATTTTACATGTTAAATTCAGAATAAGATAATTTAGAATAGAATAATAAACTAAATGTAATCGATGTTGAATGAATAAATTATGAGAAGCATTCAAACGCCATTTTGATCCTTCCTTCAGGGACCATTTCCTGGAATTTTTTTAATAGATCTAGCGGGGTTTTTACCCTATTCGATTTATGCGCAACTTTCCGGCGCCAAACAAGTCTCAACAGGAATTATTGTGTGTGTGTGTGTGTGTGTCAAATCCTTCGAAAATAGCCAAACGGGGGGGGGGGGGGGGGGCTAAGGGGGAGCGCCGTGGGCTTAGGGGGGGGGGGGGGGTAGCACCGCGAGCTTAGGCGGGAGAAAGGGGGGTAGCACCGCGGGTTCAGGGTGGGGGGAGGGGGGTAGCGCCGCGGATTTAGGTATGAACCAGGGGGGAGCGCCGCCATTTTGTGGTCCAGAGGGGGGAGCTAGGGAGGAGCGCCGTCATCCTTGGATTAGAACTGTCGTATATACACTACTCAAAGAGAGGAAAAAATCAATGAAGTAAAGTTCAATTTACTGAAGAGATTCACAATAAAAGACTCAGGAAAGGCTGGAAGTTATATTGGCATAGATATCAATTATAATGATGATGGAAAGAAAATGACTTTCAGCCAAACAAAATGTATTGAATCTTCAGCTAAAAAATACTAATTATAAAATTTAAAATTATACGACATTCTAATGAAAGTAAATTTGAAACTAAAACAAGTGAAAAAGGTTGATGAAAAAAAAAAATATATAAATTTAAGGGAATTCTCTAGTTTCTCGGGTCGAAAAAATCGATTTTTTTTTTCATAAATCACATCTACAACATGTGTGGCAAATGTGTGCAAAAGGATTTTTTGATATTCGAAGTGGTTTACAAGTTTCGGCCCTGAAACGAAGCAGGTATACGGAGCGCGCTCCGGGCTGCTCCGAAAGCCGAGCGGCGCTGACCATTGTATTGACGTTGTAAAACATGCCCGAATCGCGAAAAGGGAAGACGGAGCAACTCTATGTGACTTCCAAGAAGGAGAGGAAGGCCTGTTGTATGGTCCAGGCATAGCAGATTGACGGTGAGATGAAATTTTTAGTATAAATCACATGCGCGAACTTTCAAACGCGTTTTTCTTGAAACACCATTTTTCGAAACGGTGACCACGATATTTCAGAAAGTACTGCACTGATCGTGTTCAAATTTATACAGCATCTTCAATATTGTTACAAAGGGTGAAATCACCCGTTTTGCCCCCTTTTAATGATCCAGTAGTCATCATAGATAAAAGACGTTTATAAACCTCTTATGTCTTTCAAAAGAATAAGGTTGCTGCGTCAACCAACATCATTGTAAAAACAGTCTTGTTTCAGACTTTAAACGAGAAACACATATTTCGCAATTAAAGCTTTTTCACAACATTTTATTCACGCTTTTGATTTTGACTTGATACTTAAACTCGCGGATCCATATTTATTTCCGTAACGTCAAAGAACGTTACATTGGTGTCAGAAGCGGGATCTTGAGTTTCCTTTCAATCGAGTCAATTCAGTGCGCGAACTTTAACTAAGAGCAATAGTCGAATGACACGCTCTCGTCGAAGGGAACGTGGCGGAGAAGAACCTTTCATTATGGAAAATCCGCGGGTCCCCGAGACAATCTCATCACCTTCGGTGGACCCTCTTCCGATTCCTTCGGCGGTCTCTCGGATTGATCTGCTGAAGATCATGTCCCAACAACAGGAAGCCGCTGAACGTCATCAACAGCAACTTCTCCAGCTGCTTCTTGATCAACGAGAACAACGAGAAAGGGAACTTGCCTCTCAGTTGGAGCAGTGGAGGCTTGATAGAGAAGCTCAAGAACGATCCGAGACCAGTTTTCATGAACTGTTCCGGACGACTGTGGCAGCTCTTTAGGCTGTCCATCGGGTGAACGGCTCAGGAGAACCGGCCGTCACCCCTCGAGGTTCCAGAGTTGCTACTCCGCTTCCCCCTCCTGTTTCCTCTCTTGTTCCCGTTGCCGCTGTTCAGGAGGTCCAACATCCAGGACGACTCCAGGATGTTCGAGACTCAAGGTCTGTGCCTTTTATTAGGGGGATAGATGAATCCCCAATTTGTAGAACAACAGTAAATAATGAGGTTGGCTTTTCCGAATCTCTGTCTCAGGTTCAACCTCGTTATTCTCATTTAAGTCAATTAAATAATTCAAGATTTCCTGGGGTTGCTTCTCAGATTAACGAGAAACCCTTTTATCCTTTAAAACCGCCAATTTTTGATGGAAAGATTTCATGGGCAGAGTATGAACGTCAATTTAACACAATTGCAAAGCGTAATCAGTGGGACTCCGCCATGAGGGCCCACAGCCTTGCCTCTTGTCTTCGGACGCCGGCTTTGAATGTTCGAACGGCATTATCTGAGGAAGAAATTTCCGATTATGAAAAACTTAGCTCCGCGCTTAAATTGAGATACGGAAATGACCATCTGACAAAATTATACACACCTCAATCACAGACTAGAAGACAAGGACGAGACGAAGACCTCGCGTCACTTAGTCAAGATATTGAACGGCTTTCTCGTGTAGCTTTGCCAGACCACGAGCCGTCTCGTAATTTATTAGTGACCCAAGCTTTCTTAAACGCAATTAGTGATCCAGAAATTAAAATGGCCGTTGGGACATCGGGTCTCACTTCTCTACGAGAGGCAACGGCCAAAGCCCTTGAGGTGGAGGCAATGTGAAAACAATATTTTGGGTTGAACAAGCTTCGTCGGATTGAGGTGTCCAAAAACACCTCAGAAAGACGAGGTTTTGAGCACTCGGAGGAGTCAAAGCCTCAAAATTACAGAAATAAAAATAATAACGAGTATTATAATTGTGAAAATCGTGGTTCTCTTTAGAATCAGAGTAACAAACACAAAATTAGAGGCGCAGTTACGACAGATCAAACTGTAGTAACTTGTTTATTTTGTCATAAAATTGGACATGATGCCAATCATTGCTTTTTACTTAAAAAGAATAGTAGAGAAATGATACAAAACTCGCATTCAGATTCCTATAATTGGCGAAGAAGAGATATAGAGGTTGGGGAAGAAAATCCTCAATCCTCAAACTAACTCTTCGTCTGAGGCTGGTTTGAGGAACTAGTTTCAGACGTTTTTATATAAAATCATCATTGGAGTTAATCTCTTTCTTTGAATTATTTTGGTTATGCGTGACAGGCATTCCCAACCTATTTTATTGCCTGTCAGGGAAATGAAGCTCGTCGACGGTTAGGTAATTTTCGCGACTTCGAATCTCTTTTATTGAGGAAAAATGTTGATCTTCTCATTCGCTCGTCTGAACTCAGAGTGGATTTAATTGTCTATTTGCGAGTTTCCCCAGAAACTTCTTTTGCTCGAGTTAGTTCTTGTTCTCGTGAGGAGGAATGGAGCATTTCTTTAGAGCTACTCAGAACTATTCATGAGGTTCATGAGGATTGGCTAGTAAATCAAACTTTTTCTTCTTTATCAGCTCCTGTTTTGGTTATAAATGCAGAAGCTACAGCCGACCAAGTTCTTCTAGAACCTTCTTCTTTGGAATCGAGTTTTGTGTCGGATAGGCTTTGGTTTCTTTTGAAATGTGAATAGAGCCACGATTATTTTCCGAGGTCGATGAGCGATTGCTTGATTTTCACATTTTATTAACCTTAAGTGTCAGTTTTTGTGAGCACTTTTTCAGGTTATTTGACACAGCCTTTTCCTTCCAATCTACCCCGATTCCTGAGGATGACTGGTGGCCTTATTTCGAAGAAATACACGGAAATGATTCAGATAAGATCGTTTCTTTTCTTTTGAATACATATTTAATTTATTTTATTCGTGTATTCTCCAAAATTCACTTAGTGAATTTTAATTGTTATACCATCACTCACATTTGTCCTTCCAAAACTCTAGGGTGAGCTATTTCTAAAGAAGATTAGGATCAGTCACCCATCTATTTCCCTATTTCCTGTGAAAAGGAGTCTGTTTTTTTATCCTGTTGCGTCCTGGAATTTTCGGTTCCCGCCTCGATGTTTTCACCCGAACCTGTTTCGTTTGGGCAATCCTTCATGAAGAGGATTGGATTTCTTTTCGACATCGATCTGGACCGATGCTGACAACTTCGAATTCATGAAGCCACACAACACTCAATAACACTTACCTTTATAAAAAAAGGCACATAAATTTTTGAAATTATTTAACGCTCAACTATCTGCTCAAGGTTTTCTGTGGTTTACCTTGAGACTGTGGGCAAATGCCAGATAGTAAAAAAGGGAGTCTTTAAATTTATAGGGCCACAGCTCTAACTCACCTTTGAGCGCTGACTGCTATATCACTTTTATAATTGTTTTACCTTTCCCGAGTCGGGACGACTCTTTTCCTCGAGGGGGAGTAGTGTTACAAAGGGTGAAATCATCCGTTTTGCCCCCTTTTAATGATCTAGTAGTCATCATAGATAAAAGACGTTTATAAACCTCTTATGTCTTTCAAAAGAATAAGGTTGCTGCGTCAACCAACATTATTGTAAAAACAGTCTTGTTTCAGACTTCAAACGAGAAACACATATTTCGCAATTAAAGCTTTTTTACAACATTTTATTCACGCTTTTGATTTTGACTTGATAATTAAACTTGCGGATCCATTTATTTCCGTAACGTCAAAGAACGTTACAATATGTTATAAGCCAGTGATTAAACTAGTATTATCATGATTACTTCAATAGTTTTTTTTCTACGAGCAAAAAACTTACGAAAAAATTAGTAAAAAATAGAATGTAATTTTCAAAAGTGTATAAAAAAGTCGATTTTTGTAATTTATAATTCACTCTAGTCCAATCGCTAGTCTTAAATATGGAGATTAAAATGCCGTTTGGTTTTTCGATTTCGGATAAGCAGAACAGCCGCAATCTTGGTCACCGTCGAGCACCTCTTTTACTTGATGTCTTCCTCTCGACCACTATAATTTTTATTCTATTATATGTTTTGACTTCAAAAAATTTGTAAAGCTTATTTAAATGTTGATAAAGATTATGCGAAAACAATGAGATTGATTATTCCGATGGTTTGCCCGTAAAAAATTTATGAAAAAGCCGTAAAAAAACAGTCGAGAAACTAGAGGACCCCCTTTAATTGGTGAACTATTGTACATTAAGTACAAGCACTAGGTAGATAGTAGATATCAACGCTGTCACAGTGCAACACATTACAAATATACAATGAAACTTCTAAAATATTTATACAAAACTAAAGATTTAAAGTTAACATATTACGACAATTTGAAAAATGAAACATTAGATTGCATGGTAGATTCAGATCATGCAAGTAATACTATAGATAGAAAATCACCGACAAGTTTTGTAATCAGGTTATATTAAAATTGATGAATTGGAAAACCTACAAACAGGGTAATGTAACAAAATGTTTAATGTTTGCAGAATATACTGCTATGTCAGAAGCAGTGACAGAAATATTTTTTTTCAAGAAATTTTTTAAGCCACTCATTTAATCTTAAATTTGAAAAACTTGTGAAAATATATGACGATAATTTTGGTGCAATAGCGATTGCCAAATACAGAAATTTTACAAAGAAATCAAAGCACATTGAAGTGCAATATCATTATATAAATGTGGGATTCAGTGGGGAATAACAGTTGCTATGGAAAAATAAATTTATTAAAGTTTAAGGTAAAGATTTCGGTTACAGGTTTTCCGATCGTTTTTACACTCTTCTCGTCTTCGAACCTGTCTCTTCTCTCGCGTCGCCGTCTGACGGCCTCTTTTTGCAACCGCGGGATATTTGAAATTTTGAATATTTCCACAGTTCGGCCATCCTGGTTAGGCATCGTCCTCGATGTATGATTCGTCGCTGGTAAGGACTTCATCGTAAGAGTGTCGTCACATCTTCATGTGATCGGCGGAGGCTCGAGTATTATTGAGCCCTTCGTGTTCTCCGATCTTCCGTACGATATATCGGCCATTACGCATTACCGTTGTGACCTTGTATAGTCCCAAGTACTTGGGGAATAATTTTAGTCCGCGGCCAAATTGGGTGCGTTTGATAGCTACGAGGTCGCCCTCGTGATACTTCCATGCTTCTTTTCTTCTTGCGTTATACGTTTTGCGGTTTTTAGCCTGAATCTTGTGTATATTCTGCTTGGCGGCATCTCTTAGCTGGTCTCGGTTGGTTTGAAACAGGATTAGATTCTCTTCTTCTATAATTTTTCGGAGTTCGATATCGTTCTTTAAGCGCATAGTCTTTCCGACCAGCAGCTCGAATGGCGTTGTACCTATACTTCGGTTTGGCATAGAGTTGAAATACTGCTTCGTCAAGTCGACGGGCTCATGCCACTCCTGCGGCTTCGGTAAGGACAATTTCGTTAGGATCGGGATTATTGTTCGGTTTGTGCGTTCTACTTCTCCGTTGCTGCGTGGTACTCCTGTGGTTGTTAGGACATGTTGAATGCCCTCTTCTTTATAGTAGTCTTCGATAGCGTGTGATGTGAACGCCGTTCCTCGGTCAGATATAATTCTTTTGGGGTTTCCAAAGATCGTTGCCTGTTCACGCAGGTGAATCAGGACTTCTACTCCGATAGTCTTCGTTGGGTAAAGCCAAGAAAATTTCGTGAAGGCATCAGTCACAACAAAAATGTAATTATACGTCTTAAGTGTCGAGGGCAACTGTCCTAGGTGGTCGACATGATAAGTGTCGAGTTGGTATTCGTCCTTATCGATTGCGTTTAGGTATCCTTCTTATTTACCTTGCTTGTGCTCAGCGAGAATGCATTTCACGCAGGTTTGTGATCACCTGTTCGATCTTGGGTCTCATTTTCGTGAACCAGTAGTCCCGTTTCAGCAAAGCCTCCGTCTTTTGGACCGCAAAGTGTCCTCTGTCATGGGCTTGCTTGATAATATCCACTTGCATCCATTTTGGAACGACTATTAGGAATTCGTCGTTCTTGCCGGGTCTGTGTTCGACTTTGCCTTGGAATTCTTCCAACAGAAGAGCCCATCTGGCTACTCGTACACAAAAGTCCTTTTTATTCATGGTTTTCTGAAAGGCTTCACAGTTAGTTACAATGTTAAATGGAATGCCGAGTGAGTAGATCCGAAATTTCTTTAATGCCTTGACTACAGCTAGGACTTCGAGTTCTTCACTACTGTATTTTTCTTCAGCCGGGGTTGTCTTCCAACTGGCGTAGTATATCGGGTGGAATGCGTTGTCTTGGTCGTCTCGTTGCAGTAATATGGCGCCATAGCCATACTTCGAAGCGTCGGTGTGAAGTTCGGTGCCAGCATTGACGCGATACAGCCTCAACACTAGTCTGCTGCTCAATATCGTCTTCTATATCTGGAATACATCTTTCTGTTCTCTATCAAATCGAAAGGTATCGCCATCTCGTAGGGTATTAATCAGTGGCCGCGCAATGGAGGAATAACCTGCAATAAACTTACGGAAATATCCAGTCAGGCCCAGAAAGGACTGAACTGCTTTAACATTCGACGGTCTTGGAAAGTTTTTGACGGCAGCCGTCTTTTGTTCCGATGGGCGAATACTGCCCTCCTCAATGATGTGGCCTAGGAACTGTATACTTCGTCGTAGGAACTGGCATTTACTCCAGTTAATGCATAGTCCATGCTTACTTGCAACATCCATTACTGTCTTCAATTTCTCTATTCGTCTTCGTCTTTGGATGGAATGATTACGTCATCCATGTAGGTTAGTACGTAGCCTTTTGCTGCCAGATCTCTGAAAATGGCGTTAATAAATCGTGGAAACACAGCTGGCGAATTGCAGAGCCCAAAGGGTACTCGTCGGAACTCGTAATGGCCATTGGGGACTACGAACGCTGTGTACTTCTGTGCATCTTGGTGTATTGGTACGTGAAAGAACCCATTTCATAGGTCTAGTGCACTAAACACCTTGGCTCCTTGCAGCTGGTCTAGTTTATCTTCCACAAGGGGTAGCAGGTATGGGTCTTTGACGATTTTCTGGTTCAGCTTTCGAAAGTCAATGCATACCCTCGTAGCGCCATTCTTCTTCTTGACGAGAACGACTGGGCTAATACACTCTGAATTGCTCGGACCGATTATGCCCTCGTCCAACCACTCCTGAATTTGCCTATCAACTTCCTTCTTTTCATTCCAGGATAATCTTTTTGGTTGTTAATAGACAGGAATGTCGTCTTTCAAAATAATGTTCATCTCAATATTCGTGGGGCTACCTTTTGAGGGCTGATATTCGTTGATGAGTCCCTGTATTTCGTTTCGTATATCCTTGTTCTCCACATGTGACATGTTAACTTCGTTGAATTCGTCGCTGATGCTGATTCGCAGTACTTCTGGCGGCTGCGGATCGTTCTGCACTTCTGATTCTGTTTTGGTAACTTTGGTGACTGTACCGCCCTTGAAGGTCACATCTGCTTGTCTCAGGAAATCTGCGCCTAGGAGGAGTTTATAATTCAAATATTTAGCAGGTACTACGTGTATCACAACTTGGTAGGCTTGATTATTTACGAAAATCTCTGCGTCGAAGCGCCCCAGCGTACAGCTATTATCTAGTCCCACGCCTCGGAATGCATGCTTTCATTCTGCAGTCTTGGTGCTCCTATTCGTACATATTCGTCAGATTGCATCTGCGTCAGATCACTCCCTGAATCGATGAGAGCATCAATCATATGGTTTCCCCAGCATACTTCCTTGACTGGTTTTCTCGACGCATAGGCCTCGTCGGCGTTACAGCTCTTGGTTGGCTGGCTGGTAGCTTAGGGGTTAGTACATTTTGCTGATACATGGCCATACTCGTTATAATTGAAGCATTTGGTACCTCTCCTTTTGTTTGGGCAGTCAGGTCCTACGTGACTCTTGCTTCCGCAGTTGGAACAGCGTCTGATTCCTGAACTCGTATTCGTATTCGTCGTTGTCTTCAGTTTTACTTCAGTGGGTTTCGTTTTACTGTTAGCTTCAGAGTTCTTCTTCATCTTTTCATACACCAGAAGCTTCTCGCGTAGCTGCTTGATGTTTCTGGCACCGTATAGGATTACCTTGTTCGCCTCATCATCTCGTATTATGTCAACGATATATTGAAAAACGAACTCTGTTTTCAGATTAGCTCGTGACGCAGTTTTCAACATTTTGTAGACATATTCTGGCTAGGTTTTATCAGTTGCTTTTGTCCTATGTGATAATTCTCTGTGTACTTGGTGACTGCTAACTCTAAGAGCAAATTCAGCTGTTAGGGCCTTCTTCAACTGTTTCCATGATTTTGTACATCGCTCGTAGTTGACAAACAGTATAGCTGACAAGGGGACCTTACAGGTTGTCGTAGAGGTTGTCGTAGAGGTTGTTGTAGAGGGACCTACCCTGAGTACCTGAATACAGGGATTTTTTTCAACGGCTCATAGTTTTCGAGAAAAATCGTTCAGAAATTCAACTCGTACTTATTATACCGGTAAAGTAATATGATTTCCGATCACGCTAGCGCAGCCCAGTGGGCAAGGTTCACGGCTCCGACTCTGGAGGTCCCGGGTTCAAGTCCCGCGCGATACTTTTTTTTTTTCACGAAATACAAATAAATTAAATGGACTGTGCCAACTCATCTAATTATTTATTATTATCTTATTTATTATTATTTGTAGATTTTTTTTTTATTTTTTTTCTCGAATAAATTTTTTTTTAAATTTTTGTCATTTAAAAATTTTTTAAAATCTTTTATTATTATTTTATTTTACGTAGCCACGTGATACCGTACAATATATAACGTATTTATTCACACAACTGATGCCTGCGAAGGACTGGTGTCGTCTGACTGCTCAACGTCCAAAATTCCGTTACGGCTCGTATAACAAAGGAATAGGGCATAAGTGGGGACGGGGATCGCAGGTAGCAAACCTGACTAGGGTATTATATTCAAAATAACGGGCCGACCGTTTCAAAATTCATATCATAATCACAAACTTCGGGTGAAGGATATTAAAATTTCTTATCCTGTAATAATTTTTTTGAGAATATGTAAATTTGAACAACTGGTGAATTTGAAAAATTAACGACGGAGCCAGGAATCAAACCTGGAATCTAGCGATGCTTTACCGGAGACTTACTCCACTAGACCACCTAGCCGCCCTGACTCTGTTGTCATTAATTTCTCTCATAACCAGTGAGTTAAAATTTGTTTTCATGTGCCCGATTTGTATAAGTAAGAATTTCTTCTCTGCATGCACGATGTAAGGAGACTGTAGTGTGTAGATGTTTATGTTTACCCTTTTCAATCCTTTGCTTCCGATGAGAAGCCCGTAAAACGGCAATGCCGTCTAATAAATGAGATGCGGGTGTGCAAATCATTAATCTACGAGAAAATTTTGTTGAGAATATGTAAATTTGAACAACTGGTGGTCTAGTGGAGTAAGTCTCCGGTAAAGCATCGCTAGATTCCAGGTTCGATTCCTGGCTCCGTCGTTGATTTTTCAAATTCACCAGTTGTTCAAATTTACATATTCTCAACAAAATTCTCTCGTAAATTAATGATTTGCACACCCGCATCTCATTTATTAGACGGCATTGCCGTCTTACGGGCTTCTCATGGGAAGCAAAGGATTGAAAAGGGTAAACATAAACATCTACACACTACAGTCTCCTTACATCGTGCATGCAGAGAAGAAATTCTTACTCAATAATTTTTTTCTTTGTGGAAAATAAAAGATTAATATGTTACGTCCTCCAAACTTCATATTCCTTTCTCACGCTCTTAGTTACCTTACGCTCTGTAGCCTACTCTTATCGTTCGCGAGTCAGCAGATTCTTCTGTAACTCGCAGCTAGCTTGCCTCCTACATCCCGCAAAACCAGGCAGATCCATCCTAGCGCTTAAGCAAGACACCTATCCCTCTTAACCAAAACCATACTTTTTTCCCTCGACCGACTCCGTGCATTAACCACTAATAAACAATCATATACTCTGAATCGTTTACCTTCCCTTAATACCGATCCCTTTCTATTCCATTCACTTCCTGCATTGGGAGTAGTAGCACGCGAGTGCATAGTCGACGTGAACGGACCCTACAATAGCCAAATAACACCTTAGCTGGGCGTGGAGTGAGCTCCGATTACCGCTCATCGGAGCCTACGCAATCTACCCCGTAAAAAATGAATAATTTTATAAAATTTTTAACTGAAAAAAAATAAAAAAAAATTTTTTTACAAAAAATATAAAAAAATGTCTAAAAATAATAATAAATAAAATAATAATAAATAACTAAATGATTTTGCACAGTCCATTCAATTTATTTGTATTTTGTGAGAAGAAAAAAAAAGTATCTGTTACGTCCAGCATACCACTTCTCTCTATTTTTCCTACTCGCTAACTCTCCCACAGTTCTTACATTAATCTCATGGTCTCTGTCCTGTCCTCTTATCTCTACGTAGTCTCACGCTATTCACTATCACGCTTACTCATCAAATTCCATTCCCTATTCCTAGCATTGTCACACCTTTTCTGCACCCGTACGTTTCACGTCTCGAGGGACACTTCTATTCCAACTCTCAACAACGTCACATCTAGACTTCTTACATAGCTTCATACAGCACACTTCGTTTTTACCGTCATCTGAACTTCCTCGAAATAAATATATTAGTAATATCTCAAACAAACCCTACGTTATTCGATCCTCATCCTGATTTCCGGTTGTCCTGGAACTTAAAAGCGAAGCCAACCAGTTTACTCTTACCGCTCAGGAGTAACTCTAATCACGGACGTAACATTGGTGGCAGCGGTGGCCTTCGCTTTCCGGAAATCCAGTGATACAATTTTGCGTGTGTGCTACGCATGAAGTGCCATCTGATAGACCGGTTCTGAAGTGTGCAAGCTCAGTGATGTTGATACAAAAGTAATACCACTGTGTGATAGTATTAAAGACACTCTGAAAGCCATATTCTACGTTAACGCAATTAACGATCTCTGATTCACACGAACGTCACAGACAAATCCGTATCTCCGAATCGATATTGCTGAAAGACTATCTCCTGCTGCTACTACGACGACATCTTCATTCTTCACGACTTCTAGTACGACACAACGCACACCGACGTCATCACCGGCTACAGACACGAAATCGCTGAATCAACATCCTCACGGAAGAATGCAACATTTTATTCCGTTCCTCCTCTTCATCTTCACTTTGTAAGTCGACAAATCCTAGATTAAAATTTACAACATGGCTACCGAAAGCACTTTTCCGCACCTGCCCCTTAAAGATGCATTAGCTCTGATTTCCACGTTCAATGGCACTAATATGCCCGTATCCGAATTCATAACTGAAGTACAATGCGCAAAACAAGCTGTCTTAGCCAGAGAACTGAATTTATTCTCCACACTCATTCGCACGAAAATCGAAGGCGACGCGTGTAAATATATAGAGTCAGATAATCCGGATTCTCTTCGAGATTTGCTATACTGCCTAAAACAGGCCTACGCGTCTAAACAACACCTCCCAGATATCCAGCTAGACCTCGCACAATCGGCACAGAGGCGAAACGAGAGTGTTCTAGATTACGGTGCTAGAATGAAACATCTGTTAAGACAAGCGTGCGAATCAATAGATGCCTCAGAATCTATCAGTGATGCTCAAGTGCTAAAGAAAAATATCAAAGAGACCGCAAGACTAAGATTTATCAAAGGATTACTAGACGAATTAGAAATAAGAGTAGCTCATGAGAATCCACAAACCCTACAAATGGCTATAGACACCAAGACTGAAAAACTATTATCAGATAGACTTAAACTAGCCTCATACCGTGATACTAACTACGAAACACAAAACCATATAAAATAAAGTATATGTAAATTAACCGATCACGTCGATAAATATTGTCCTGAACAACCTTCCCTATTAGTAGTGTGTAGATACTGCAAGAAGGCAGGTCATAGTATAGAAGAGTGCAGAACGAGGCAGCGCAACAACACAACTTGCACGCAGTGTGGTCGCAAAGGCCACTCAAACGACAAGTGCCGCTCAAATCGGTCCCAATATCCCCAGAATCCAAAAATCCACCAAGATTCAAGAGTTTTCCAAAATAACACTAATCGTCAACAACAGAACAATCCCAATACCCAAAATCGAGCAAGAGACCCGACAAACCAACCTTTAGACCAGACGCGAAATAATAGTCAACGCTCACAACAGTATAACACACCAAATACTTCAGGATCGAACTTCAGGGTTAATTACGTAACACAAGACTACTCGAACGAGAATTGCGATACAGGCGTCCACCCGGAAGTTTCATACGAAGCAAAGCAACATCGTGAATATTCAGGCAACGCGAGCCATTTGAACGAGTTCAGGGACGGCCGCGCGGACGCATCGACCTCCCTCAAACCGGAGCAGCGTCCAAACCAAACGTCAGCTCCGTACAATTAGAATCTGGCCCTCCACAGATTCGAACACAATGCCCGCAGTCTTTGAATGGGTACGTGACACTAATAATAGATACTGGCGCTAATATTAATTTGTCAAAAATCGATAAAATCGACCCAAGAGTCCACGTCACAAGGACGGACATTAGGCAGATTTCAGGGATAACGGAAGAATCCATCAGAACAATAGGAAGTCTCTACATCGAGTTAGCTAATACACGCCACGAATTCCATCTTGTCGATAACTCCTTCCCTATCATCGAAGACGGTATACTGAGTGCAGACTTTTTACGTTCGGAAAAGGCGACTATCTGTTTCAAAAACAACTGCCTTATCTCTCGCGAAACCGGCGTTATTCCCTTTAACAGGCATAGAACTAACACAAAAACACCACCGCGTATCCTCATAACATCTGTCACACAAACACCGAAGGTTCGAATAACCACCGGTGAACTCATACGACAACCCAGCACATTTATAGTTGACACCGGTGCTGATGTAAACATAATTAAACTCGGAGCAATACATCCGCATGTTCCGTGTAAATTACTCGAAGGTCAGATCCACGTTACCAGTGCTATACATGAGCCAATAAAAGTAGTAGGAACAACTAGCATTCGAATCGGTGACAACCTTCATATATTCCATATAGTCGACGATCTGTTTCCGATACAAGAAGACGGAATCTTAGGATCGATATTTTTACGGAACGA
This sequence comes from Neodiprion lecontei, assembly GCF_021901455.1. NCBI lineage: Eukaryota > Metazoa > Arthropoda > Insecta > Hymenoptera > Diprionidae > Neodiprion > Neodiprion lecontei. The sequence continues at coordinate 12,520,462 of NC_060265.1, read as the reverse complement.
AAATGCAACGATATCTTTCGATACAGAAAAAATAATACCGAACAATACTAGCAAACCATTTAAACTCCTAAACGAAGACTACATATTGATACCACCACGAACGGCTCAGGTGATTGCACTAAAAATTTCGAATCCCTCTGTGAAAACGGGATTCATAGAACAGTTGGAAGTAGGCGCTAACATATTCCTGGGACAAGCCCTGGTTACCAACCAACAAGGGTTTGCTTACGTTTGTGCAATAAATTCCGAAGAATCAGCTGTGGAAATAAGAAGACCAGTCGTAACACTAGAAGAAGTCGATGAACTCGCGAGCACCGCCACGCTCAGTGCAAAAACACATCCAACGCATACAAGTACTGCAAGCAGCGGACAGGTCTTACTAGCACAGGTCTTACACGAAAAAAAAAGGATCGAGAATCGCGTTCTTCCCACATCCCCAAATTACGATTCGAGACGCCCTGAGATTTTGAAAGAAAAGTTACGATTGGATCATTTGAACGACGAAGAAAAACAATTAATAGTTAATCCTGCTATCGAATTCAACCATTTATTTTTCCTCCCGGGTGACACCCTGGGACATACAAACTTAGTCAGCCATACGATCCCTACTACCAATGACGCACCAATTCATACCAAACAATACAGACACCCAAGAGTACACAAAGACGAAATACAAAAACAAGTGACCAAACTCCTTGATCAGAACATTATCACACATTTTTCATCTCCTTATAATTCTCCGGTCTGGATCATCCCCAGGAAATCAGATGCTAGCGGCGAAAAGAAGTGGCGAATGGTCATTGACTTCCGGAAACTGAACGAAAAAACCATTGGCGACGCTTATCCGCTACCAAATATCGTCGATATCCTAGATCAGCTAGGTTCCGCAAAATATTTCTCAACGTTCGTAATAGAATGGTTGGGAAAAAACGAGACTCCAATAATTCTATTGGTATATTCATTATATAGAAATACGTTAGGTTAATATTCGAATTTTCTGGAAAACACCTGACATTCGTGGCGCTTTCTCTGCGATCTTGTTTTCGACTCTATTTGACTCCGTGTACCGAAAAACAACACTCTTGCTTCTCACACACTCACTCGGTATTAGAATACATACGTGTAGGTCAGATTCGGTTTCCTCAGTGTCACTATACATTACAGAGTGTAGATATATGTGTGTACAATATAAATGTATAGTACATACATCAACACGCCTCCTTACATTTGTATTGTACACTTGATCATTTTCATTTTATCTTATACGATATTCATCATTATTCTAAACCTTTCAAATTTTTCCTTACATAAAGCCTTTGTGAATGTATCCGCAATGTTTTCATTAGAATCGATCTTACATACTTCGATCAGTCCTTTTTTTACGCTCTCGTGTACATAATGGTAATGAATTTCTATGTACTTAGAATTTTTTTGTAAAGTTCCCATAATTTGCAATATTTATCGCGCCAGTGTTATCCTCAAAAATCTTTATCGCTTCAGACATTTTAACATTAAAGAAATTTAACAATTCTTTGACAAACTTTATCTCGCTCACCGCCTCTGAAAGAGCTATATACTCAGCATATGTTGACGCTTTCGTTACACCTTTTTGCTTTCTCGATTTCCAGTCGATCACATTTCCAAACAGTCTAATAACATACCCGGAAGTGGACTTTCTGTCAATAATATCTCCAGCCCAATCCGCATCTACGAAGCAATCAATTATTTCACTATTCTTATTTCTATTATAGTTCAGTTTTAGGTTTTTAGTCAGGTACAAGTATTTCAGTACACGCATTGCATACTTCCAATGTGTTTCGTTATATTCATTCTGATACCTGCTTAAATAATTTACACTGTGTTCAGCATCGGGTCTTGTTTTCGTACTTATGTGAGACAACTCACCTATTAAATTTCTATATTTGATGTGCGGTTCACAATCATTAGCCTTTTCTAATTTCAAATTGGTTTCCATAGGAGTGCTGTATAGTCTGCTGCCTTCTAGCTGATATTTACATGCCAATGACTCAATATACTTTTCCTGACTTAGTTTCATATCACCTCTTTTATAATCGTACACTATGTTTATACCAAGATACTCTTTGACTTCTCCCAAATCCTTCATTTTAAATCTTTCTGACAGCAATACTTTTGTTTTTTTAATTTACTCTCGGTTTTACAACAAATCAGTAAATCATCAACATAAACTAACACATACATAATATTTTCACCCACTCCATGACTGTACAAGCAATTATCAATTTCACTCCTTTTAAAGTTTAACTTTGTCAAATACTCATCCAGGCATTCGTACCAAGCTCTTGGACTTTCACGTAGTCCATACAGTGCTTTAATCAGTTCACATATTCTTTTCGTACCATCTTCATAACCTCTAGGTTGACGTACATATATCTCTGAGCTTACTAAGCCGTTAAGGAAAGCAGTAGTTACATCTAATTGTTCAATTATTAATCCATATTGGCAACAAAAGGAAAATAGAATCTTCATAGTTTGAGCTTTCGCTACAGGTGCATATATATCGTCAATTACATTTGTTTGTTGATATCCCAATACAACCAATCTTGCTTTATACGAACCATTAGATTTCCTCGTATAAACCCATTTTACATCTAAAATTTTCATATCCTTTTTTTCATTTACCAGGACCCATGTTCCATTTTCATCTAGACTTTCTATCTCTTTGTTCATAGCTTCAACTCACGACTCCTTTTCTTCACTATTAATCGCCTCCTCAAATGTGTGAGGTATATCGACTCTACAAGAATTTACTTGAATGCTATGTGCACTATTTAAAGGATATCTTACCGGAATCTTTCTTTCACGCGCAGGTCTAAGTGGAAGTTGTAATTCTAGCAAATTATCTTTTCCTGGGCTTTCAACTATAGTTTTATTCAACTCATTTTCATCCTTCAACATGTCATCATCTGAGTTCTCATCTTCATTAGCATCATACTTATTATTCAGATCATTATCATCATAGTCAATTCCTATGCATTTGACATCCTTTTCAATTATATCGACATTTCTAGCAACTATTATTCTGTTATTGAGTAGGACTCGATAGCCAACATCACTGTAACCTAATAATACACCCATTTCGGCCTTCTTATCAAATTTTGAATCCCTACATTGTTCGGGCCTTTTCACAAAAACTTTACTCCCGTATACCCTCAAGTTCTCTATATTTGGTTTTTTCTTAAAGAATATTTCATACGGTGTTTTTCTTTCGACTGTGTTTGTCAAGGTACGATTTTTTAAGTACGTTGCTGCCATAATGATTTCAGGCCAAAATATTTTATGTACATTTGCTTCTGTTAACAGACAACGTGCCATATTCATTATTGTCCTGTTAAATCTCTCAGCCGTACCATTTAGTTCATGCACGTACGGTGGGCAATTATTTAGTGTTATTCCCTTTTCTCTTGCATAGCTATAAAATCTGTTATTTAGGTATTCTTTGCCATTATCGCATCTCAAAATTTTTACTCTCTTTTCCGTTATGTTCTCGACTTCATTAATGTATTGAACTAGACAATCAAACACTTCACTCTTGGTTTTAATGCAATACACTTTAGCAACTTTACTGTAGTCATCAATGAAGAAAACAAAATATTTTTCTCCGTTCAAACCCGCTGTTTTGAAACTACCACAAACATCAGTGTGGATAATTTCTAATACGTCTTTAGCCTTAGTTCTATTGTTATTAAAAGGTAAACAGTGCATTTTACTCTCAATACAGGTTTTGCATTTCATGTATTCGGATTCCAATTCACAAGGGATACCTGTTACCAATTGTTCGTTACTTAATGTGTTCAGATACCCAAAATTAACATGGCCTAACCTCCTGTGCCATTTCTCTTTTAAACTCATTTTATATGTATTATTGCATTCGATATTGTTAACATTACCCATTTTATTTTTTAATGTACCTTTTAGTTTCAGAATTTTATTCTCTTTGAACCCTACTGCAATTACTTTATTATTACTATCAATAATCTCCGACGTATTACCCTTTGAGACAATTACGTTTTTTTCCATTATTTTTCCATAGCTAATTAAATTTCCATGCATTTTTTCCGCGAGAAATACATTTTTCATATTCACTTCATTTTTTGTTCCATACGCATTAAAATAACACACTACGTTCCCTATCTTCGTTGCTTTTATTGATCTATTATCCCCCAAGAAGATATCAATCGGTTTCTTTAGTTTTATACTCTTTTCAAAATATTTCTCATCGTTGACAATGTGATCGCTACATCCGCTATCTAGTAGCCACAAAATTTCATTGTTACATAACTTTTCGGCCTGCGCCGCATGCGCCGTCGCTACCCATGCGCTTGCGCCCGAATCGTTGCTGTGTTGTTGTTGTTGACCTATGTTGGCTCCCTGCCGATAAGAGTTTCCGCGCCCTCTGCCATAGCTTCCTCTTCCTGCTCTGCCTCTGGTCCGACCACGTAGCGAGCCTCTCCAACTGCCGTTGCTCCGTCCAGAGCTGACGCCATCTTGTCCCGCATAGCAATCGCGTGCGAAATGCCCAAATTTTCCGCACTTGAAACAGCCTTCCCTTTTTTCCTTTTTGGCGGCAAATACATTCGATTTTCTTTCTCCTAGGTCATTTTTATTCTTCATTTCTGCTATTTGAATTTTATTCTTCACGTAAGCTGCTGTCTGATCTTCTTCTTTCAGTGCATCGATCAAGTCACCGATGTAACTGTACTGACTTGGTAGCGTATTCAACATGTAATTCAATTTTTCTCTTTCATTTACGTTTGCGCCCGCACTTTTCAATTCGTTCATGCATTTTTCAAATTCACTAAAAAATGTCGCCGAGTCTTCATATTGCTCAAGCTTCATTTTTTCTAGTTTATTTCTATAAGCAATTTGTAGCGCCGTAGATTCCTTCAAGTATATTTCATCGAACTTTTTTATAATTCCGTGAGCCGACGTCCCGTCGCACACGAACTCCAATTGCTTGTTTGAAATTGCACTGTAAATATAGTTGATCGCTTTTAGATCGTTTTCGTCCCATTCTTCTTTATCTATACTTGTTTTTTTTTTCTTTTTATCACCTCATCACACTTTTTCATTCTTAGGAACACCATTACTCTTTTCTTCCACATGTTATAGTCTTCCCCGACAAACACTGGTATGGTGGTCCTTTTTTCCTCCATCTTGGATCTTCTCCAACGTTCTCGAATGTTCCTTCGTGTTCGAATTTTCTGCGTTTCACATACGCGCACTTTCTCGTTTCACTTTACTTTAGGCCAAGAAGGAACCACGGACCTCTGCTACCATGTTAGAATGGTTGGGAAAAAACGAGACTCCAATAATTCTATTGGTATATTTATTATATAGAAATACGTTAGGTTAATATTCGAATTTTCTGGACAACACCTGACATTCGTGGCGCTTTCTCTGCGATCTTGTTTTCGACTCGATTTGACTCTGTGTACCGAAAAACAACACTCTTGCTTCTCACACACTCACTCGGTATTAGAATACATACGTGTAGGTCAGATTCGGTTTCCTCAGTGTCACTATACATTACAGAGTGTAGATATATGTGTGTACAATATAAATGTATAGTACATACATGAACAGTTCGACCTGGCGTCCAGGTTCCACCAAATTCCAATGGATCCCGATCACAGCGCAAAGACCGCTTTTTCGACTCCTCACGGCCATTTCGAATATACTAGAATGCCATTTGGCTTCAAAAATGCCCCATCCACCTTTCAACGTCTAATAGATCAGGTTCTATCGGGATTACAGGGTACAGATATGTTTGTCTATTTGGATGATATAGTCATTTACTCCCGATCCTTGGAGGAGCACGAAACCAAATTTCGGAAACTCATGAAGAGATTGTCTGATGCAGGACTAACCCTGCAGCCAGATAAATGTGAATTTCTGCGTAAATAAGTAGCATACCTAGGTCACGTCATCACTCAAAATGGATTGAAACCTAATCCGGAGAAGATATCAGCAATAAAAAACTACCCAGTTCCCAAGAATCCTAAACAGATCAAACAATTTTCAGGCTTGATAGGCTACTACCGAAGATTCATTCCTAACCTTTCAAAAATTGCTAGACCTATTAATAATTTGCTAAAGAAGAATAGCCCTTTCCTATGGACAGCAGAACATCAATTTGCGTTCGAAACACTACGCGATAGTCTGTGTCGAGAACCGATACTGCAGTATCCAGACTTCGAAAAACCCTTCGTCCTAACAACCGACGCTTCAAAGTATGCAATAAGAGCAATACTTAGTCAAGACAAAGATGGCGAGGATTTACCAATCGCGTATGCATCGAGGGTGTTACAAAAGGCCGAAATCAATTACTCGGTGTCCGAAAAAGAATTCTTAGCAGTCGTTTATGCCGTCAAGCATTTTCGTCCTTATCTTTACGGTAGAACCTTCACTCTGGTAACAGACCACGAACCACTAAAGTGGATCAAAAACGTACGGGACCCGACTTCTCGTTTAATGCACTGGAGACTGAAGTTGGAAGAATATTCGTACGTCACAAAACATAAAAAAGGAATAGCGAACTCTAACGCAGACGCGCTTTCCAGAAATCCACCTGTCGACTCTTTCCGAATTCTACCTATTACCTCAAAACGGCCACGACCCGATACAGAATGCTCATTTACTGACGCCCACAAACGCGCCAAAGTAGCTCACCAACACCCAACGCGTGCTCGCGAACCAGATACGCTATCTTCGTCTACCAGCGCTCACAAACGCACCAAAATAGCTCACCAACACCCAACACGTGCTCGCGAACCGGATACGCTATCTTCATCTACCGGCGCTCACAAGCGAATGAAACATGTAGACCAGGACCCAATACAAGCGCATGGATCTGCACATGAATCCACCAGCCCTTCCCCACGAAGACGAAACAAAGCATTACAAGACACTTCGACTTCTACTGTTACCTCTGACTCAAGTGCCAGTATGACTGACAATAGCAGCGCAACGGAGGCACCGATCGTAGTCGATGAAACGATCAAGCAAACTACGGAACGAATTCAACCACTCACCTCATCTGAATCAAACCAAAACTCCGGTAAGCCCCAGGGTCCTAGTGTTAAAATACGTGAAGAACAGTCCGACACACTGAATAAGCCGACACCCGAAGCCACTACCAGTAAAGGACGAAATTACGCCCCTCGATTCACGGAATTCGTAACAGATCTTAACCACCTACCATTAACGCATAGTAAATTTATTCGAGAGATACGCGCCAATCTCCTCGACTGACAAGATAACTTAGCCCACTGCATCTCGGCAGACTGCAAGACATCACGAGGAGTCGCGGGACAACTAATCAATAGGTAAATAATCACCCGAGATCAACTACAACAACTAGACCCTGAAGTAACGAACGTATTGACACTGCCACATGGTAACCGCCTCATTTACAATCTAGTAACAAAAAAATACCACTACCAGAAACCAACTGAAGAAACACTGTTCAACGCCCTAGTAAATCTAAAGAATTGCTTAGAACAAGACAAAGTCAAATCGCTCTCGATTCCAAGACTAGGCTGCGGCTTAGATAAGTTAGACTGGAACCTTGTTAATCGGATGATCCATTACATATTTAAAGACTCCGACATAACGATCACCATTTGTAATTATCAAAACCCGACTTATGACTCGACATCTTCTGAATCTGAAGCAGACGCATCAACACCCAGAATCCCTGCTCCCCCTTTAACTCGTCGGCCAATGCGTCGGACCGGCACTAGGTCAGCTCCAAGACATGCTCCGGTTTCTACTCCCTCGCGCTACCCAACTGATATCTCGGAGAGTGACTCCGTGACACATGATCCGGAGTCAGCTGTTGAAGACACGGATAGCGATGCCTCCGTTGTACCTACGGCAACGCTACCACCTTTAGGCTCACAACGTCGCGACAATCCCGAAGAGCGAAAACCGTACCGCCCCCATATTGACAATGACAACTTTTGTTGCTTAGATCACTTCATACAAAATCAAAATGACATATTACCAACACCCAACGTAACCGAAACTAATGACGGACTTCTCATGTCGTGCGACAATTACGCTCATTTCGTATCAGCTAATTGTGGTTGGACAGAAGGACTAGAAAAACAGTTGATAGACGGAAATCTAATAAGCATGGAATCCTTTCAAAACCAGAATCCAGAAATATCCGACGTAATTAAAACTCGGTTGAAAAATAACAAATACATATTTACCCTCGTAGTGAAACCACGTCAATCAGACCCGGGCAGACTTGACGACATTTTCTACACGTTAGTTAACTTGAGGATTATCTTGTCCGGACTAGACATTCGGTCCATATCATTCCCCATGTCAGGACCAGGAGTTGATGATATTCTACGATCTATCTTTAAAAAACTCATTTATCACATTTTTGCGGATTCAGACATTCGAGTAACACTTTGTAGAAATACTACAATTATACCAGACGAACGATTACGCGAAGACATGATCAAAGAGTACCACGAGTCACTGATCGGAGGACACCAAGGTGTTACAAAAATTTTCAATAAAATAAGAGAAAAATATTTTTGGCCAAATATGAAAAAGCAAATTCAAAATATCATCAGATCTTGCGGCAGTTGCCAGAGGAAAAAACTAGTCAGGATCAAAACAAAATTACCCATGGCAATCACTGACACGCCCGCAGAGGCCTTTGACAAAGTAGCTCTAGATTCAATTGGTCCACTCCCTGTTACGAAACAGAATAACCGCTACCTTTTGACGATCCAGTGCAATCTGACCAAGTTCTTAGACGCCATTCCAATTTCCGATGCTACGGCAAAGACGATAGGGACAGTATTCGCTAAAGAATACATCACGCGCTATGGATCTCCACGAACTATACTCACTGACCAGGGACGAAACTTCATGAGTACCGCTTTCAAAAAAATATGCAGGACGTTCAAAATTAAACAACTACGAACAACCGCCTATAGACCGCAATCAAACGGCTCATTAGAAAGAAGTCACCTCGTAATTACCGAATACATCAAACATTACACCAACGAAGGTAAAGATTGGGATGAATTCATACGTTTCGCCATTTTCTGCTATAATACAGCGAAACACGACAGTACACATTATTCACCTCACCAGCTGATCTTCAGCTCGGAAGCTAAACTACCGACAGATGCGATACTAAGCAACACATCCACGCATACATACGATACATTCCTCCTTGATCTAATAGCGAATCTCACAGACATCCGTAAACGCGTCGCGTTGAACCTGAAACAAGCTAAACAGAAAAGTAAAGAACACTACGACAGAACGATTAACCCACAACGATTTGAAGTAGGACAAACTGTCTACCTATTAAACGAAACAAGGTCAAAATTCCAAGATCATTATAAAGGCCCGTATGTAATCAAACGAATAATAGATGACGTTAACGCCGAAATATACCTCACGCTAAACAAAACTAAAATAGTTCATCTCAATAAACTGAAAATCGCACATACATGGTAAAATCCTACATTAACCCCTTCAATAGCAACTACAGTACAACCGACAATAGCATGCTACCAAATTGCCTGCGATCGCGTTACATTACGTCTCATACTCTTGCATATCGTTGCAGGTGCAGTGCTCTCGACAGCAAGACAGACGATTCGACTAACGTCGCGATTAAGCAACTGAATCAGAACCCGGTAATCTTCTTCGAACAATTGCAAGACCTACGTACATATAACAAAGAATGGACTTTGCTGAACTACATAGACCTCCAATATTTATTCGACCGATTTGACCAAGCATCAGAATTCTTAACCATAATAGAAGGTAAATGCTCTGTCGCCAAAAACTACTGTTACACCGGCGACCATATTCAAATGTTGGCTAATAGAATAAAAACCATGAAACTATACCAAAACCGAATAGAATATTTAGTTGGCCATCGCACAGGCGAATCCACTCACTCCGAACTTGCTGAATTAGCCCACCATCGCGGAACACGAGGCGCGATTAATTTCATTGGTAGCGTATCAAAATCGTTATTCGGCACCCTAGACGTAAAAGACGGAGAATATTTTAACCAACAAATTGACAACTTGTACAACGACAGTAGACACTTAGCATCCCTGCTTAACAAACAGACAAATATCGTACAGTCAACGTTGGGCGTCTACGGGAAAGAAATCAACAGTATGATAAGCCACGACCGCGAACAACATAAATTACTCACGGCCCTCTCGACTGACGCAGCTATTTCAAAAGCCTTAATCGCCAACAATACCTTCAGAACGACTTTACTTAACCGAATAATTGACCTGGACCGACACTTGAACGAATACGAACTTGACCTGTCCAGCTTAGTAAACGCTATCCTCTTCGCTCAAAAAGGTATCGTCCACCCTAAAATTCTATCACCAGAACAAATTATTTCCAGTCTTAAACATATCCAGTCACTCAGACCACAAATAGAGTTTCCTATTCCAATGGATCCAAATTACGCTGAAGAACTGATTCGAATCTCTAAAATCGACATAGCGTATTACGAACCCAGACTGCTTTATGTGATATCTATTCCGTTGCTCAACTCCGAGGCTTTTGACCTGTACCGACTGCTTCCCGTCCCCGTTAGACAGACATACGACTCTGCAAATAACAAATTCGCTTACATTCAACCTGGCAGCGACTACATGGCTATAGCACTTAACCGAGCGTCGTACTTTCAAATCTCGGAATCCAAATTTAGTAAATGCATTTTATCCTTAGGAAAATTCGTATGTAAGTTGACACAACCGCTTTTCCGACCGTCGACTCACAAACTCTGCGAGGTAGACCTTTTTCTGAACCCGTCCAGAAAAATTTCAAAACAATGTGATATCAGATTGACCGCATTCGATGGAACCTACTGGACGGAATTATCAACATCTAATTCTTGGATTTTCTCAGCTTCCACTCCTGGGACTCTTCATACTCTCTGCCCAAATGACCAGACCTCTCGTGTCACACTTTCCGGTTCAGGTATTATCACCCTAGACGACCTGTGTACGGCTAGTACTTCTGAGGTCACTCTCAAAACTTCGAAACGCTCACAATCTACCGAGACCCTCTCCTAAGTCCCCAAAGTTACCTTGGATCTAAGTCAAGTATCCCTCAGTCTTGATTTTAATATTTCCACCGACTTATCCTTAATTGCAATCCCCCCACTCCACAAAACCTCGCACATAGATGTACATGCCTTGGCCAATACCGGACTATCGCTGCAGGATATCGCAAAACAAGCTACTGATATCAGCACATACCACCGCACGCAGCGCTATATGTTGCACATCAAAGACACTCTTACTTACAGCGGTGTTGGTTTGCTATCTCTCGCAACCCTATACTTATTCTACCGTCACTCATGCCTCGGCAAGGTCATTACTCTGTGCACACATTGCAAAACAAAAAAAACGAACCAGACATTTAGAGCCATACAAACAGGGTATGACAATCCAATCGAGCTAAATATTATTCACCCACCTACTTCTTCTGTCCTACCCATTCCCAACGAAGTAGAAACCCATCCTGTAGTTCCTCACACACCACCTCCGCTTCCTTTAAACCCACCAGTACTTAAAACCTTACGAAAATCTTATTACAAATAGGCGACTACTATATTGCTACCAAGATCTGCTGTTGCGCTGTCAAACAGACATAAGTAAAATAAATACTTGTGTACACTACTGCACTAAAATGATTGTAATGACGATTTTATACCCTTAGTTTACAATTAGCCCAAAATATATCTACACTCATAACCGATATCTTTGTACGAATAGGTCAAACTCTGTATCTCGATATATCAAGAAAAAAAAAAAAAATGTAGTATTACTTAGCACCCAGCTAATCAAAGAAATCATTGTTGTTTAGTCTCAAGTGTACTAACCCGCTTCCATGCGCATTAACCCTAGGCGCCTAGCTTTAAACAACATTATGTAACCATAGTATTATAACTGTATGCCTTACGCTCATACGTAATCCAGAATATAAACCATACACTACCTATAATAAGATAAATTGTAAAACTAATTTTAAGCACATACTTTAAAATCATGTTTCACATTTCCACCTTCTTGCTTCCCATATTCGGGACCATACCTACCGCTATGCTCCCTTTGACGGGGGGGGGGGGGGGGGGTGTTACGTCCAGCATACCACTTCTGTCTATTTTTCCTACTCGCTAACTCTCCCACAGTTCTTACATTAATCTCATGGTCTCTGTCCTGTCCTCTTATCTCTACGTAGTCTCACGCTATTCACTATCACGCTTACTCATCAAATTCCATTCCCTACTCCTAGCATTGTCACACCTTTTCTGCACCCGTACGTTTTACGTCTCGAGGGACACTTCTATTCTAACTCTCAACAATGTCACATCTAGACTTCTTACATAGCTTCGTACAACACACTTCGTTTTTACCGTCATCTGAACTTCCTCGAAATAAATATATTAGTAATATCTCAAACAAACCCTACGTTATTCGATCCTCATCCTGATTTTCGGTTGTCCTGGAACTTAAAAGCGAAGCCAACCAGTTTACTCTTACCGCTCAGGAGTAACTCTAATCACGGACGTAACATATTGCTCGTGACTTGAACCCGGGACCGCCGGAGTCGGAGCCGTGAACCTTGGGCTGCGCTCGCTTGCTTGGAAATTACAGTACTTCACCGGTATAATAGGTACGAGTTGAATTTCCAAACGATTTTTCCCGCAAACCATGAGCCGTTGAAAAAATCCCTGTACTCAGGTACTCTCGAGTAAGTTCCTCTACATCATATTTGAGACCCATTAAAATCCGTGAGTGACAACCTGTAAGGTCCCCTTGTGAGCCCTTTAGTAATCTCTTTGCGTACACTACTTTCTGGATATCAGTCCACTCACATAGATCTGCCATCTCCTTGAAGTCTTCCATCCATTTTTTGACAGTTATTCCTTGGTCGCCGCTAAAGGGACGTACATGAACTTGGCTCGCGAATTGTCGAAGATGTAAATTCGGACTATTGCATAATTTGCCGTTAATTATCCGTAAATTAGTCGCGCGACTAATTTTTTTGTCGCATTCAATTTTCAAAAAAAAAAGCGAACAACGTGCTAACTTTTCGAAAATTTAGCGAGCCATCTACCAAAATAACGCACAGCGAGCATCATGCGTAATTCTGATTTGGTTGATAATTTGCCGCAAATAAGCCGCAAATTAGTCGTTAAACTTTTTTTTTTGTCGCACTCAATTTTCAAAAAAAAAAGCGTATGGCGTGCTAACTTTCCAAGAATCTAGTGTATATATAGGAATGTAATAAGGATTCAAAAGGGTAAACACATCATCTACACATTACATTCCTACATATACACTGTGCTTGAAGAGACAAAAATTCTTATACATTCATACCAGGCATACGAAATAACAAATTCGAACTCACCGGTTATGAGAGAAATTAACAACAGAGTCAGGGCGGCTAGGTGGTCCAGTGGAGTAAGGCTCTGGTTAAGCATCTCCAGACGCCAGGTTCCTGGCTGGCTCCGACGTTAATTTTTCGAAATCACCAAATTCTCGAATTGTTAATTTTCAATATTTGCTATCATTTGATCAACGATCGGCACACAGGTAGATAGAGTTACCTGTTATTGTATGCAGACTTGTGAAAATAGTAATGTGAAAGTAATGCATTACTCAGTACTTTAAAAAATGTGTATTGGATAAGTTATCAATTATAAATTACAAAAGTAATGTGTAATCGATGAGTGTTCCATAAAAAATTAAAAAAAGTAACGTGTAATTGATGAATGAACAATTACAAATCACAAATGAAAAAAAGTAATTCGTAATGGAGGGTATTCCATTACAAAAGGAAAAATTGCCGTACTCGCATAACGATTCGTGCGAAACAAAAGCATGCAAATTAAAAATTTGTCCATATTGCTACCTCGTCATTTCATTTCAGTCACTGAATGTTTCTTCTGGACAGAATTCCGCAATTTTATCGATATGCATAATTAAATTGGAACTGTGCATGCTCGGACTACACGGTGCTGAGTGTGTGTGTGTACATACATATGTATATTAAATATATCAAATATAATCCAGAAGTAGTTGAATATCACGCATACCGGGACAATCTCTTGAAACTATACATACAATGCGCATGCGCCAAATAATATAATCTCATTGGTCGGTGAAATCGCCCCGCGGCGATGTTTTCGTCTGCTGAGCAGAGGGCCAACGTACACAAAAATGAGACAAGACTCAAGAGCTGTAAATCTCTCGTGCATAAAACCGTGGATTGAGGTTATGTTGCTGTTTATTTTCACGTAGCGCGAATTGTCTAAGAATACTATCGTTCAGCAATACCGTGGTCGATATCGGAAAATATTCAACCGACGCAAATATCAAATGATACAGAAATTGGATGTTATTTATTGAAAGAAAAAATCTGAAATTCAATGTGAAATTTCATTAACAAGTGGAAGTCTGGATAAACAGATGTAGGTGAGTAAAAACAATGTTTATTGTGAACAGATTCTTTATTTACATGAAATTAAAAATGCGTCTCATTAACGATTTATGTTTTGTGCATTTTATTGGAAATTAGTTGTATCCAAAAATACCAAAAGTTCCAGTCTGATAAAAATATCTTGTAATATTTTCAGGTACGAAATAATTCATTGTCAAAGCGGGACTAAATTTGTCAGGCATGGAAGCATGTAGGTAAATTTGTAATTGCGTGTTCTTTGGCAATTACAATATTTTAACATGGATTCAAAGATTAAATTCGTTTTTTTTTTCAGCAGGCTCGAAGTTTGAACTTTGATTCACACGAGGAAAATTATGCTTCACCTCATGGTCAAAACGTTTAGGTGGCAAGGATCCTGGTTTCTCGAGCGGTGCAATCATTATAACCATCGAACCTGGTTGTTCCTTCAGACATCAGGTGCCAGAGTGAATTTCATCAGGCCATCGCCACCTTCTTAACATCAGTTGAGGCAAAATTGAAGAGCGGGATATACTACAGATGATAATGGCTGAATATCCCATCATTTTACTTTGATCGAGCCAATAGCGATAAGTTTGTTACTTAACCGTTGCCGCCAATTCATTCTACTGAGGAATTATTCTGTGCATCATTGTAATTTAAGCATTATTATATTATTGATCAGCATTGTTTTTCAAACTTTATACCATTCAATTTGGTATCTTATTTTGAAGCTTACTTTTACTCTCTTTGGCATTAAATTCAGATGAATAGTTTTTCAAGTCCTCAATTAGATTGTGGGGTTGAATTTTGCTAGGCAAACTAAATCAATCTAAATTTAGAATTGTTAAATAACTTCGGTTAAAAATGTCTTCAAATTTAATTTTAGTTGACGGTGTCATCTGGCTAGCTAGTTGCACGATAACTTAAAACCAAATTCAATTTTACACTCATTATAGGGTCCTACGCTAAGACTGAAAGCTTGTGAATCTCCATTTAGCGCAATTATTTTTGCATTTCATATTCACATTGTCTGGAGCAAAAAAAATCTCATTTTGAGATTGGAAATGGAACCTGAAATGCAGAAGTTATTCAGTAGCACGAATTGAAAACCAAGAATTTTATAATGGTTCCTGCAACAAAGGGACTCTTTCTAAATATCCTTGTTACAAGGTGATGTTCGGAGGACTATGAACAAGATATTGTATCGGATTATGTTTGCGCTCGGCATCGATGGCGGTAAGAGATTTTTTACCAACGAGGGTTGTAAATCCTCGTCAAACCAATCGGGAAAGATTTTCGATGTACTGGCGTCCTTGAGACAATTGGGTTTACCTCAAAGATGATTCAATGTTAGAAGGTTTTAAATCAACAAATATATTTATTAAAAAACTTGAAATAAATTGTATACACTGTTGATATAATGTTGTACGAGATTCACGCGGGATAAAGGTAGTGAGAAGAAATTGTGGAAGTTAGAATAAGTTGGTCTTCTCTTCGCGTTGGTCGAAACGAATCTGATCTTAGAAGTAGTTCTTAAAAATTAAATGAGTTCCGATGGCCCAAAAAACCACTGAAAGGGGTAGGAGTGTCCCTTAAGAGAAAGGATGAATTTTACTTGGGAGTGGGAGAGATGGTCACTCATAGGAAAATTTTGCACCGAAAAAAGATTGTAGTGGGTAAGTACGAAGGAATGAGAGGGAGTGAGCAAGTGAGCGCGAAACAAAACGTACATTTCCAATGTGAGATGCACGTGCGGGCGTTTTATGATACACGTCATGAAAAACAAGGAACGAAAAGTAAGGATTAGAGGATTGGTATGTAGGCAAAGGTGTTTACTAGTAAAAAATAGAGAAATTGTCAAGATTGCAAGACTGGCTGCCAGATGTGGCAGACAGGCGTAAGGATTATCCTTTTTTGCAAATCAGTCGAAGAAATTCGTCAATAAGGAATGGGAACTTCCAGCAGTTGAGTATTTTATAAACCTTAAAACGTGACTAAAATGTCCACGCAGAGATTTAGGATTAAAGAATGTAAAATACAGATTAAGAATGTTGAACGTGAAAAAGAATGCCGCTAATTTACAGAGCGGATTCAACATGCTCCCCCGGTTCTGACATGACTCTAAAACATGATTGTCCTTGAGCTAATTGTGACGTTAGGGCGCATTTTGAGAAAGTCGATTTTCAACTTGTATCACAGGATGTGATTTACGATCCTGAGTTCTGCGCTTCAGATAAGATTTTCTATGTTTCGAAACGCACTGACGTGAAATACAAAATCACTTTAATAAATCTAATATTACTTGAATTTTCAATTTGAGTATTAGGTTCCCTTCATTTATTTAATTGAACATCATTAAAACATCATTAAAAATACATTGACTATCGACTATTTGTAAATTTTGTTGAACTATTTTCGAGAGAAAAAAGATTCACAGTTCTGTTACAGATAGTGTGATATTTAAATTTCTTGAACACTAGGCTTAATGTCCCATTTTCAAAAGTAATAAAATTCAATATTACCGCCTGAAATCACAAGAGAGTGAAAAAGTCGCTTAGTTGCTTGAAAGTGGCGATGATCTTTGTACCTGTGATAATGTGAATAGGCAGATAACAGTAAACATTAGAGATGCAATTACTTTGGCCGTATCACCTGTTGACAGAAAAAAATTTCATTGTTATTTCTAATGTACAAAATAATAAAAATAATCAAATAAAGTGTTCCCACCTACCTGCTGCGTTTCTTCCAAGCACCCAAGATTTAAACAAATTTCTCATTTCAGTCGGATAAAGCCAATTTTCAAAGAGCATTAGCATCAACTTTCCGAGTCACTATCTCGACTGTTTGAGATTCTCACCTTAAAAATTCGTATGAACTACATCGACGCCAAAAACAGAGTTTGACAGCTGAAACTCGGAGTGGCCAGCCTGCCCGTGCAGCCGATAAAACTCGCGCATGCGCATTGTATGTATAGTTTCAAGAGATTGTCCCGGTATATATGTATATGGGTACGTCCAATATTTTTCGACCGGAGCCTGCGGGCTTGGGTCAGCGACTCGGCTGCTGATTTTTTTCAAGAAAGAAGATTATCAAGAAAGAGGATTCTCAAAATTTGAGCTTAATATAAGAAAATCTGGTGGCTATAGAAATTTTTGAAGTTTTCAATAATTCAATTTTTTAGTTATTTTCACGATTTTTTCATGGAAGCTCTATGGGTCTCAAAGACTCGAATCAAACGGTATTCCTCTCCTCTGACCTTTTATTTTAAGCAAAAATATAGTTTTTTACTCCAAAGCAAAATCCAGTTCAATTAGGACCCCTTTCATGAACTACTATTTTAGCAAAATTTCGCATAACTTTGAAACGCTGCCAAGTCAAGAATTTTCCAAGTAGACGGCCAAATGATGGCTCAAATTTTTCGTCTGGGTATACTCTATCACTACCTACACGAATTATTATTAATTACCACTTTACTTTTTATATACGGCCTCGCAAAACCAACTGATTTCTGAAAAATCGTTGTTTTCAGATAGCTGTAACTTTTTTCTCAACCCGAAATCGCTTGAAATTTTCAGGAAATGTACTTCATTCTATTCCCAAACAACGCTAAAAATTTCCAGCTAGGAGTCAAAGTTGTTAATGAGCTGTGAATTTTCAAAATGTTTGAGTTTCCCACATAATATTTCGTATTTCATGGCATTATCAACCACTTCTTGAATTGCGCGTGGAAAATTTAAACTTGTCGATTATTAACCTAAATAAAAAAAAAATGAAGAGCTTGCAAAACTACATACTGAAGTAATGTTATAAAAATATGGCTTACATCCCTATAATTTGTATCGCCTTAAGAAAAAAACTCATTGACTGCGAGAATATGATATTTACAGCAGTATAAAATATTCGTATTGTAATTATTTATTTGAAATTGAATTGTTTCTTTGTGTCTCATGAAGTCATACTCAATACTTGTTTTATAGTTGATAATGCCATGAAATGTGAAATATTATGTGGGAAACTTGAACACTTTGAAAATTCACAGTTCGTCAACAACTTGGACTCCTAGCTGGAAATTTTCAGCGTTGTTTGGGGAAAGCATGAAGTATTTTCCCTGAAAATTTGAAGCGATTTCAAGTTGATAGAAAAAAGTTACAGCTATCTGAAAACAGCGTTTTTTCAGAAATCAGTTGGTTTTGCGAGGCCGTATATGTATAGAAAGAAACGTGGTAATTAACAATATTTCGTGTAGTTAGTGATAAAGTATACCTAGACGAAAAATTTGAGCCGTCAATTGGCCGTCTACTTGGAAAATTCTTGACTTGGCAGCGTTTCAAAGTTATGCGAAATTTTGCTAAAATAGTAGTTTATGAAAAGGGTCCTAATTAAACTTGATTTTGCTTTAGAGTGAAAAACTCTTTTTTTCCTCAAAATACAAGATCAGAGAAGGGGAATGCCGTTAGATTCGAGTCTTTAAGTCCCATAGAGCTCCCATGAAAAAATCGTGAAAATAACTCAAAAATTGAATTATTAAAAACTTCAAAAATTTCTATAGCCACCAGATTTTCTTATATTGAGCTCAAATTTGGAGAATCGTCTTTTTTTATAACCTGATGTCTTGAAACAAATCAGCAGCTGAATCGCTGACCCAAGCTGCAGGCTCCGGTCGAAAAGTTTTGGACGTACCCATATATATATATATATACAGATTCTTGACATGGCAGCAGCGGCGGCCGTGATATCTTCATATAATATAGAATGATACGTATATATACACATACATACATATACATATATATATTGTAACCAATATTATTAATTTTGTGTGAGGGTTGAAGAATAAGTGAGATGAGATTGGTTACCCTACGACGCAGTTACTAACCTGAATAATAAGATACTAAGAGATAATAAAAGAGAAAGATATGATTGTTGGGCGCCAGATGCACATGCGTCAGAAAATAGATAGTTAGAGAAAGAAATATAAATAAAGATAAGATCAGATTCTGCGACGGTTTTGCACAGCTTGCTCAGTATAGACAAGATAATAGCAGAGGGAAGGGGTTGAATCCAATAGATGAAATAATAAACAGGTGAAGCAGAAATAGTATCGAATATATTGGCGAAGAAGCGATAAATCTTAATAACAAGCAAACAACTGAAGAGATTGAGATACAATTAAGATGGGTGAGATAATTAATTTACAGCCAAAGAAAAGTTAAGCGAGAGATTTAACAAATAACAGAACGTTTTCAGAATAAACGAGAGATATGCGTAGGCTCGCGATACTATGATTCGAGGTACAGTGCTCCCCCCCGAAGATTTCAGACTCGGGGCTCTGGTTCCAGGAAAAATATCTTAGAGAGGTATCCCCTCTACTCTTAAAAGGTGGGGCTGTTAAAAATAGAAGAATGCGCAGTGACACACGAAATACTTAAAAGAAGTGCGTAATATTTGAAATAAATTGTAAAGTTTGGCAAACTTTTAACGTTCAAACTTTGGGAGAGTATTCGGACTTGTATTTACAGACGGACGTGTTTTTACTGGCCGACGTTTTTCAAAATTTTCGACAGAATTGTTGGACGACGTACAAACTGGACCCGTTACATTACTACACAGCGCCCGGTCTGTCGTTTGATGCAATGTTAAAATGTACAGGCATCGAACTCGAGCTTCTCACCGACATAGACATGGTTATGTTCATCGAAAAGGGTATTCGTGGTGGTGTGTCACAGTGTTCGAACAGATACGCAAAGGCCAACAATAGATATATGGGAGAGGAATTCGATCCTGAGGTCGAAGAATCTTATCTCATGTACTTTGACGTTAATAATTTGTACGGTGCTGCTATGAGCTTTGCTCTGCCATACAGTTCCTTCGAATGGTTATCAGACTTCGGACAATGCGACGTTTTTACCATCTCGGACGATGCGGAGTTTGGTTACATACTGGAGGTGGATTTGGAATATCCTGAGGAACTGCATGAAATTCATAAGGATTTACCACTGTGTCCGGAGCACTACATACCTCCGATCTCGAATAGTAAGCAACCGAAATTGACGCCCACGCTATTTTCCAAGAAAAACTACGTTGTTCACTACAGCGTTTTGAAACAATGCTTACAATTAGGCTTAAAATTACTCAAAATTCATAGAGTTCTTAAATTCAGTCAAACCCCGTGGCTCAAAAAATATATAGATTTGAATACCGATTTGCGAAAAAAATCTGACAACGAATTTGAGAGAAATTTTTACAAGCTAATGAACAACGCAGTTTTTGGCAAAACTATGGAAAACGTGCGAAAGTATAGAGATGTCAGGCTGATCACGAAATGGGATGGAAGATACAGTGCTAGAACTACCATAGCCAAACCCAATTTTCACAGCTGCACCGTTTTCGGCAAAGATGTAATTATCGTTGAAATGAGTAAGACGAAAGTCAAGTTGAATAAACCGTTGTATGCAGGTTTCTCCGTCATGGATCTGGCTAAAACATATATCTACGATTTTCATCACAATTACATTAAGCAGAAATTCGGCAACCGAGCAAAATTAATGTACACGGATACCGACAGTTTGATTTACAATTTTACCGTCCCCGACATATACGAACACATGAAGGAGGACTTGCACAAATTCGATACTTCTGATTATCCGCTTGACAACGTTTACGGAATACCTCGAACAATCAAAAAAGTTCTCGGCTTGATGAAAGATGAGAATAATGGAAAAATAATGCTGGAATTTGTAGGATTGAGAGCTAAACTGTACGCATTCCGAGTCTTGGGAGATGAGAAAGACAATGAACGTGCCAAAGGTGTCAATCAGGAGGATCAGCGTTAGGAAAAATAACTTTCAACGATTATTTGGAATGTGTTTTGAACCGTGAAAATCTATCCTCAAATCAGCATTTGATATTGAGTCGAAAGCACGAGGTATACACCGTAGAACAGCAGAAAGTAGCACTGAGCTGGAATGACGACAAGCGGATCATGTTTCAAAATACAACCGACACGCTTCCGTGGGGCTACAAGCCTACACCTTAGCTTTGTAATTTATAACTGTACCATGTCTGTCGATTGTCTAAAAAATAAAGACGCATACTTGTTGTGTGTCGGATATATAATAAAGAGGGACATACGTTTTTACGAAAAATTCATTTATTCAAAAGTTACATGTCCGATTCGTTTATCCAACTGTTGTGTGTATTGTCAAAACCTAACCAGTTAACGTATATATTTCTTCCACACTTCTTGAGCACCTTCTCCACCAGATAGATATCCGGATGCTTAGCCTTGAGGAGCTCTTGTTCGTAGAAACCACCAGCGATGGGTTGATCTCGGTAGTCTTTGAGCTTGTACGTCACAGGATGAGTATTTTCCACTCGACTTATCGTGAATATTTCAGTCGTCCGATTGGGAGTGTAACCTTTCTCGAGAACATTTCTGAATTTGCTGATTCAAACTTTATCGCCAGATTTGAATTTTGCCGATATGGTAGGTATCGCTGGAAGCCCTCCGTACGCCTGACGTAATAACAGCCTCTTGTTTGCAACGGTGACATCCGACGGTTTCATTCTTATGGTTCGGTGTTTGGTGTTGTTGTAAGCCGAAACCAAATCAGATAAGATATCGAGCCACTTGAAGCTTTCTTGCATGCTGAACCGTGTCCACATTTTACCTTTCAGCGTGCGATTGAAACGTTCACAGATCGAAGCCTTCAAATTACTGTACGTGGAGTAAAGTTCGATTCCGTAGCGTGTAATAAGCGATTCGAATTTCGAGTTGTAAGATTCCGTTCCTCTGTCGACGTGTAAATTTTTCGGTACCCGTCCTTGGACAAGCACAGATTCCATTGCCTTCGTAACATCATCTCCAGACTTGCTCTTTATCGGTACAGCCCACGCATATTTTGAAAAGATATCAATGACTGTGAGCATGTACTTGTAACCTTTGTTTTGTCCAGCGTACGACGTCATATCAACAAGATCCGCCTGCCAGGTCTCGTCGATGCCGCGCACGTCTACACGTCGACGCGGGTAATTCCGGCGTGCAGGATTATGCAGTTCCGTCACCAGTGCTTGCTTTTTCGCGTTCATATTCCAACGCTACTAGTCTGGTGTCCAATTTGGGAATGATTTCCGCGTTTCGAATCGACAAGTCTCTGCCTGTTTTAAAGTCTGTGTAGAAGGTATTCAAGGCTTTCTCCGTGGTGATCTCCAAGGCTTTGATCATTTGATCGAGGTTGTCGATTTGTTTTTGCAGCACGCTGAATTTTTGTCTCAAGGTTTTTAAAGTTACAGCATTGTTCGGCTCTGCGGGATCTGCGACGTTGCACAGTCTCTTGTTCCGTATATCGTAATGCCCATCCGCTGTTATTTGAAACCCAACACCCGGAGGACCGCGAGTGCTCGCAGCTGTGTTTTTATTCAGCTGACGTCCCAACACGTCGACGCTCATCTCGGTAATGAATGCAAAAATGACGGGAGCTGCTTTATAAACGATTCCTGCTTCGCTTAGCTCTTCGATAATGGAGATTATTTCGTTATTGTGACTCGGATTTCCCGCTGCCTGAGATGCCAGGAGTAAACGAAGACGCACCACCAACTCCTTTGGATCATCCCAGAAGACGTATTCCGTTTCAACACCTTGTCTAGTAATCATAGCTTGCCGAAGTAGACCTTTACCCTTTCGGCGAGGTCATGGGGAATAATCCATTAATTCGGCAATGACATTTCTAAATTTGTAACTGTTATCGTTTCGAACAGCCCTGTCGGATGAGTAATACTTCTTATGCGCGTTCGTAGCGAGGATTATGTTTTTCAAATTTTCCCGATCTCCGGCGCTCACAGAAGAACCGTCAGGCTTCTTTTTAAACAAAAGTTCCAGCAAACCCTTCGTTTTCGGGTAACGCGTGTCGCCAATACGAACGTAGTCACTCTCAAAAGATATCAACGAATCACCAATCATTAGTCCGTTTGAGAGGTTGCGTACACCGTACACGTTGTCCAATTCGCCTTTTGTCTTCGCATCTCTCATCAGTACAAAATACTCGTCCTCGACCGGTGTTTCTACGATTGTTTCATCCCCCGCCGAAGCAAAGAAATCGTCCATTTCCGAGACAGTTTCATTTTTCGTTTCATTTTTCATCTCCTTTATTTCTTCTTTAATTTCTTCCACCTCTTGTTTGACAGGTTTGGTATCTTTTGTAACATTCACCAGTTCTTGCAACGGAGTCACTACTGATTTGAAAACGTCACTTAATTTCTGAGTCGTAGATTTCCTGCCCGACTTGAGCAATCTGTGTTTTCGACGGATCGCAGCACTTGCTTGAGCGATCTGATGTAGGACATCTTTTTGCTTGGAAATTTCAGAGCTCTGCATGTTGACGCAACTGAGTCTTCAACGCTACTGCGTCTCTCTCTCGAAAACGTTAGATTTTATTCCATTTCCAGGCTTACAAAAGAATCGAATCCTCTCCTGTATCGTCCTTCGTTGAGCTCACTGTCTTTGTCGATCACCAGAAAACCATATTTGTCACCGTTCCAGCATGCCGCACACAAGTCTTTAAACTCTGTGTAAGACATATCGGTGTTTAAATGGTCGTTGTATACGTGTCTCAGGTTTATATCGTCTTGTTTGAATAACACGAGTAAGTTTACGTTGTCGCGCACGAGATGTTTGGGAATACGCGCGTACGTCTGACAGAGATAGAAACAGTCAACGTCGTGATGTCTACCCATGCAAAAGTAGGCTCTAATATTGTCCTGCTTCTCGCACGCTACATCGTCAAATATGATGATTGAGTTGGGCCGTGCTTCTTCCGGTGAAATCACTTGCTCACGCTCGGTAAACGCAGAATACTCCGTATTCTCAACATGGTCCAGCAATTGCTTCGACAATTGGTATTTCGGTTGGTTGAGAGATTTCGAGTAGATGTAGATATTTTCAAATCTGAGTCCATTGGGATGGGTTATAAGTGTGAGCAACGCATTAGTTTTACCACAATTCGACGGTCCACAGAATATCGCACGTACACTATTCGGGAGTAATTGACCGTGCCGTTTGTGCCTTTTGACATTTTGTTTCAAAAGTTTGTCAAAATTCATCACGGGAAGCTTGGTAGGTTGTTTCTCAAACCGCATCTCGGACACTTTTCTTCAGTCAACGCACGAACATGATCGCGTACAGAGGTAAACGAAGCAGCAGCAGGCGGCAACATCGTGGCAGGGGTCTGGTGAATAGAATCATTGAAAAACTTCCGATCGAGTTGCATGTTCCCGGTTACCAGTACTGCGGTCCTGGTACCAGGTTGAAGAAAAGACTAGCGAGAGGCGATTCCGGTATCAATCCTCCCGATGCAGCGTGTACGGAACACGATATAGCGTATTCGAAAAATCGTGAGAACCCTGAGGTTAGAAACGCGGCTGATAGGGTGTTGGCTGAGAAGGCTTGGAAACGGGTTCTCGCAAAGGACGCCAATTTGGGTGAGAAGGCAGCCGCTTAGGCAATAGCTAATACAATGAAAGTAAAATCAAAACTCGGAATGGGAATGCGAAAGTCAAAAAATGTGACCTTGAGAAAAATTGTAAATGCTGCAAAACGTTCTATGGTTCCAAGCAACGATGCAAAAGTAGCTATCGAATCTGCGCTGAAGGGAGCTGAGAACGCCGTTAAAAAAGCGGGTGCTAAATGTGGAGTGCGAACACCTCGCGTCCTACCGGTACCTTCGAAAGTCGGTGGTTTTCCACCGTTTCTGATTCCTATTTTTGCCGGTCTCAGCGCTACGGGTGCGTCAGCCGGTGGTGCGGCAGGTATAGCAAAAGCTGTAAACGATGCTAGCGCAGCTAAACGAGAATTGGACGAAAGCAAATGACACAACAAAACTATGGAAGCTATCGCGTTGGGCAAAGGGCTCCATATGAAACCGTACAAAACAGGTCATGGTCTACATCTTTCAAAAAACTAGATGCGATGCTACCACGTCGAGCGTTGACTAATTGGAACTTGTTGAAATATGCAAAAATCTTTGAGGTTCCGCATTTCCGCGGTGTTTTCATGCGAAACGAAATGCCCGAAAACGGCCCACGAAAAAACGAGTCAGCTATAATCAACCTAGCCGACAAGGACGGTCCGGGAACACACTGGGTTGCATACAAGAAACGCGACAATAATATCGATTACTTTGACAGTTTTGGTAACCTTCAACCATCCTCAGACCTCATAAATTACCTCGGCGTTGGTAGCGTCAAATACAATCATGAGAGGTACCAGGATTATGATACATTTGAATGCGGACACTTGTGTCTGAAATTCCTAAGTGGTGAGCTATATAAACATGGTACGTGATTCGTCAAAGTCAGTCTACCACTCGCAGTCATGGATGATTCGTTAACGTTAACGATTTCGGGAACCTCTTCGATACTCGAGGCACAATATTTCCCACCGATCGAACTTGCTCGTAATAAAAGTTATGCTCTTGGCTTGGTAGAATTGTTAACCTTTAATTCGATTCCCAACGTTGATGTCTGTCACAATAAAATTTAGGTAGATGACAAAGTGATCACCATACCTACCGGCAGCTACGAGATCGAGGACATAGAAAAGTATCTTCAAAACGTGCTAAGAAATACAGATATCAGGCTCGCCATCAAACCCAACAATAATACATTACGCAGCGAAATCACATGCAACCACACGATTAACTTTGAGCCGAATGATTCCATTGCTCAACTTTTGGGATTTACACCACGTGTATTGGAGGTTGATAAAACTCACGAATCAGACGTGCCTGTAACTATACTCAAGGTCAACGCGTTGCGAGTCGAGTGTAGAATTACAACGGGCGCCTACGTCAATGGACACAAAGTACACACTATTCACGAGTTTTTCCCGACCGTCCCACCAGGATATAAGATCGTGGAAGTACCGTCGCACGTCATTTACCTTCCGATCACCGTCAAGACCATGGATCACGTTCAGCTCCGGTTAGTGGATCAAGACGGAGACCTGGTTAATTTTCGTGGAGAAGTTATTACTGTGAGACTACACATCAAATCGCAATAAACGATGGGAATTGTATATAACAGACTGTCAAAGAGTAGGTATATCAGTAAGTCGACATGCCCCGATCAAGTCAGTCGTCGATCGATTCCCGAACCGCTAACACCTCGGAACGTGGAGTTCCTGATAGCTCTGGGTCTGAAACTAACACTTTTCGGAAAAGGAATTTCCGACAAATAAAAATCCGATTTTGCTTTTTTATCATCTGCTACGTACCATGGAGGAGGAAATCTTGAGCATTCAAACACCAGTCGTCTTTGACGAATCCGTTGCGCATTACGAGATTCACGCTCACAAACGTTACGCCTCGTCAACTTTCAACAACAGCGATGAAATTCGAATCACCGTTCAGCATCAGGATTTATGCATATTACCCAGCAAAAGTTCGGTACATATCCACGGACGACTCTCCAAACCTGATGGTACAGCCACTGTGAACACACAGCTCGTAAACAACGCCATCTGTCATCTGTTTGAAGAAATTCGCTACGAAATTAACGCAGTTGAGGTTGATAGAAGCAAGAACGTTGGCTTGACAAGTCTCATGAAGGGTTACGCTTCCCTGCACCCTGGTCAGACTTGGCCGATGAAGAACGCCGGATGGCTCGATGTAGAAGAGAAAAAAAAATTAACCGATGCCGATGGTAACTTTGACGTACTGATACCGCTCAGCATGATATTGGGTTTCGCTGAAGACTACCGCAAGATCGTTGTCAACGCTAAACATGAGTTAATTTTGACGAGATCAAAAACTGACGTCAACGCAATCATGCAGACTCAGGAGGAGGAATTCAAAATCACGATCAATGCAGTGGAATGGCTAATACCGTATTTGAAACTCGCGGATCAGAAAAAAGTTGACCTACTAAATTTCATTCAGAGAGATCCGCCTATTTCGATGAGCTTCCGCAGTTGGGAATTGTACGAATATCCCTCACTTCCCACAACATCGAAACACGTTTGGACTGTGAAAACTTCCACTAAGCTTGAAAAACCTCGCTACGTCATTTTGAGTTTCCAAACAAGTAGAAAGAACAAGACCGGCAAGAACGCAAGTCATTTCGATCATTGCAATATCACGGACGTCAAGCTATTTCTAAACTCTCAATCTTATCCGTACGGTAACCCGAACCTCAACATGAGTCGTAATCTGTACGCGCTCCTGTACGAGATGTACGCAAACTTCCAAGCTACCTACTGCGACAAGAACCCCGAGCCGTTGCTGACAAAGAGTGAATTCCTTCGAGACGTCCCCTTATTCGTTATCGACTGTACAAAACAAAACGAATCTTTGAAGTACGGACCTGTCGACATCCGTCTTGAATTTGAAGCTAAAGCCAACTTTCCCGCTGAAACATCGGCGTACTGCTTGATTGTTTACGATCGTATTGTCGAATACAACCCGCTCAGTGGTGGGGTGAAAAAGTTGGTATAAAAGCTGACCCGTTCCCACCATATCGCACAGTTCAAAGATGGAGCTTATCGTTGACATATAAGGCTTTCGTAGACCTTTCAACAATACCTTCACATTAAAAGAATTGGCTATAATTTCAATCTACTCGGAAGCATCTTCATCAGTGTTTTTCTTCAAGCCACCTTACAAATGGAATTAACTGGACGTCAAATACGAAAGCCAAAATTCTTGGTTAGAACGCGATTTTCACGGTTTACCTTGGAGCTGTGGAACCATACATTTTGAGGAAGTTGAGCGGACCATTGAAGACAGACTGTGCAAAGCCCAAACTGTGTACGTAAAAGGAGAAGAAAAACGAGATTGGTTGCTCAAAATCGTTCCGAAAGTTCAAATCATCGATATGCTGGACTTTGACTGCCCGTCGCTTGAAACCCTGCAAAAAACTTCAGCTGTGTCTCTGAGATGCGACCTTCACACAATTTCCAACGCAATCTGTGCAGCCTGAAACGTTTGCATACTTCAGAATTGGCTACAAAATCATCGTACTGTTCGGATGGCGAGGGTGTACGATTTGTGTTTCTGCGCAGAAGCGTCTACAAGAACGGTCCCGCATTCCTGGCGAATATATCACCCTGTTCATGATACTGTTGAATAGAATTATTGTACTATTTTTGTAAAGTAATTGTCAACCGTCCTCCAAAAATTGTACTCAATAAAACCGTTTTTTTTTTTTAAAGAATATTCATGAAATAATTTTATACCTTCACCTTAGCTCTTAAGTGAGAATTTTTTTCAATACGAAGCTTATGTAAGATTCGACCTTGCTCTCCATCCTTGACCGAGCTGTACTCAAACCGAGTTATGTTTTGCATTCCTAGAGCGATAGTAACTCAACACCGCAGATCCTTGGCTCTGAATGTACCGCAGCTATCGGCCGACCTTGCACTCTGGTCTAAACCCGTTCAAATACTCATCGTAGAGTTCACATTACATGACGCAGCTCGAAACCCTTCATCGTTGCTTAGTGGTGTTCGGAGTAGCATTTTCTTAGATTTTGAGACTTAATTCTAGATACAAGTACAAGGTACAAAACGTAGGTAGGATTCAAGGTATACAAGATGGATAGATGAAAAAATATCCATAATTTCAATCTTTTTTTCTTGTTTATTGAACGTAAGACTTACACAGAACATTGGATATTTGAATGCGATACTCAGATTATACGTATACGAATTCAAGTTGACCGTACGGTCCGCCAAGATAGCGCAGATGCAACCGTATCTCCTTACTGGCTGTCGTCACCTTCTGGAACAAATCTTCATTTTCGTGGGGGGCCTTGGTCAGTCGGTTGGGCAGAAAAATCGTGAAAGAGTCATCCAAGTCCAGAACGATTTTGTCACCAAATTTCGTTTCAACCCGACGAACGCCACTGACCCGGTATTCGAAGTATACTTCGAGGTCCGAAAGCTTTTTCAAGGGCAAAAATGTCTCCAGGCGAGCGACTTCGTTCAATTTTGAAAAGCCCATGATCGTTACGGTCGAGTTGTAGGTGCTTGAAATCTCTTGTGAGTTGATTGAGGTCAGATCTGATTTTCAGCAGATGTTTTACTTCTCCAATGTTCTTGAGGAGCAGTTCTAGTCGTTTCTTCAATTCACGTTGTTGTTCCAGAGCACTTCTCATTTGCAAGAAGAACAGCTTCAGACTGGCGATGAAGTTTTCACTTTTCGCTTATATAACGTTCCCCCACCACATAATTTGAAATTTGGTGGAGTTTAAGGAATGTCACAGGGCTGATATCAAATACGTGTGTTTGTGTATGCGCGCGCACCTTTTGGCATTCCAACAGCGATAGTAACCCAACACCGCAGATCCATGGCTTTGAATGTACCGCAACTATCGGTCGACCTTGGATATCAAACCGACATCCGAGTAAGTGAAAAACAATTCTCGGAACCATTAATTTTGGAATGTCACGTGGTTGATGACGTGGGAAAGGAATGTGAGGTGGTTGATATCAAACCGACATCCGAATAAGTGAAACATGATTCTCGGAACCATTAATTTTGGAATGTCACGTGGTTGATGAGGTGAGAAAGGAATGTGGGGGTGGTTGATGTTACACATCAGCAGTCCTACCGTGGGAAAGGAATTCGGAGTGGTTCATGTTACACATCAGCAGTCCTATCGTGGGAGAAGAATGCGGGACGTGACGTCATCGCGGAAAAGGGTTTGTGTCTGGGCTACGCGGAGCGGAACAGGGTTTGAGTCTGAGCTGCGCGGAGCGGCTTGGTGGGCTGCGGGGAGCGGCTCGGTCGGTAAAGAAGGTGTTTGTATTCAGAATCGGCCTTGCTATACTACTAACCAGCTTCTTATATCATCACTGTTTACATTCGATAAACCTCCATGATTTTTCATCACCTCACAAATTTCATCTCATATCTCAGTACCACCTGCAGTATCACTCGATTCATCAGATAATGGAGTTCCTTCAGATTGAGAAGTAGAATCTAACGGCCACAACTAAAAATGAAATAGAAATTGTAGTCAACAAGTATCAATTATATATTTATAAACATTTTTATCATTCAACATACCGTGCTCCATGATTTTCTGAGTGTATCTGGCAACACTTTATTCCATGAGTCAGCAATCCAAAAAATTACCTCCTTTATGCTGACAGATTTTAAACTGTCCAATAAAGAACTGCCTTTATTGACAGAATCAATGATGTGTGCCATTGAATTACTGCCATAAAACAATTTTAAATTCTGCAGACAACCTTGATCCATTGGTTGTAACAAAGGAGTTGTGTTTGGTGGGAAAAAACGAACTGATATGTTACCTTTTGATAGACGGGGATGAGCAGCGCAGTTGTCAACGAACAAAACAGCTTTTTTAAGTCCTTTTTCGGGTAGGAAATTAGATACAGCCGGTACAAAGGCATCTTCAAACCACTCTTTGAATAGACCGGATGTCATCCACGCAGATTTTTGGCTTTTATAATAAACAGGCAACGTCTTTAAATTTTTAATTGCTCTAGGTTTGGCAGACTTACCAATCAACACAAGAGGTAATTTAAAGTTTCTGATGCATTCCTACAAGCCATGACTGTTACTCTTTTTTTCTTTCCTTCAATACCAAAAGCTCCAGCTTTACTTGCTGCTGTCAATGTTGATGACGGTAACATTTTATAATTTAATGGACTTTCGTCACAATTAAATACTTCATCTAAAGATAAGCCCTCTTCAATAACAAAATCTTCAAACTGAGATTTGTATTCATCAGCAGCAGCAGTATCAGCAGACAATTTTTCTCCGCAGATTTTTTTATTACGAATCTTGTGCCTCTGTTGCCATTTATAAAGCCAGCCGTTACTTGCTAAAAACTTATTTTTAGCACCCATTTTTTGATGGAAAATTTTGGCTTGAAATTGGACATGAGTACCTTGGACTGGAACGCCAGCAGCTCGTTTTACTTTCAACCAAAACCATGTAGCCATATCAACATAATCATTATCAATTTTTCTTATTCATTTAACTTCAGGCAATTCATCACTATATTCCTTTACTAAATTATAAAACTTTTTTTTATTTTTTTCCCACTGTTTTACTGTTTGCTCAGTAACATTGAGGTTATTAGCAATAACATTTTTTGGGGTTCCATTACTCAATTCTTTTAAAGCATTTACTTTTACCGAAACGGGTACCGCTGTCGGTTGATTACGCTTTACAGAGTTATTATTTTTATCGCTTGACATAAGATAGTTTTTTATTTACTATCGATCTAATTATTAATTATACTTAATACTACGAATATCACTTGACTATAAGTATATCTATGTATATGTAGACAGCTGACTTATAGTAGCGGCTTAAGCGCATGCGCAAGTAAAAAACACTGAGTATAGTGGGGAAGCCGAATTGCGGGGAAATGATAGTAAAATGAGGGGAAGTAATATCTTACAGAGGGATATCTTAGGGGGGGAGCACTGTAATAATTAACACGGTTTTATAATGAATAGGCAGAACAGAAAAAGATGTACGGTACTTGAATTAAGCATTGATCAAGCAAACCATGAAATATGAGAAGCGATTATAAGAAACATGCGAAATAGAAAAATTGTAATAGTTATCACATTACCACAATTATCAGAGATATAACAGAGACAGGGAATTATTAATTACGAGGTAAATTCAAGGAAACAGGTCAGGTAGAGAATTATTATAAAATATAGAAACTAACAGATAATACGTAGTCTCTAGTTTGCGATACGTGCGAAAAGAAAGCAAGATAATAGTCGGTACGGTAAAAGATAATTTCGGGATTAAGACAAATGATACTCAAGAGAATTAATACGCAACATACAACAAACCAAAGAGACTACGGACAACTACGATCAGCGGTATTAGCGAAGAAAATAATGAAAAGGATGTTATTCGATACGGCGCAATACTCCAAAGTCAAAAGAACGACGAGCGGGACCGCGCGGTGATGTAAGATCGCTCACGCGGTACACTCACTAAGATAAATTAATCAAAGATAATAGGTAAAGAAACAGTTATGAATTAATCAGAGAAGTATAACGAAATAGTAATGCTCAATAGCTAAGATAAGAATTGACAATTTAACAGAACGCGCTGCTGTACAGCGGTATTAGATATTTATGTATTCTAGAAGAGAGAGATAATAAAATAACGCAATAGTGACTAACAATGCGTAAGTAAGAGTCAACCAGTCGCGAAGTTACTTGCGATAAGAAATAGAAAGGGACAAGATAAGAAATAGTAGAGAATAAGGTAGCCCAGGTGGCTTACACAGACCAACTGCAAGATAGAGAGAGAGAGAGAGAGAGAGAGAGAGAGGACAAAGATACGATATATTGCAAGTAATTTCGTGGCTTCACAAAATAGAAAAGGAACCTCACTTACGTAAAAAGAAGATACAACAGGTACAAGAGAATGCGATACGATAGCGATAGAAACTTTTGATAGTGATAGCGAAGGCACGTCTGGCTTAGGTGAAAACTGAATGTAGAGTGTCGAGACGAGCGATGATCCTGATTTTCATCGTGCTGCTGTCACGTGATTCTTCCTCAAATTTGCGTTATTCTAATTGGGCCAGCAGGTCGCGTAGGTCTGGTCTACAGGTAGGCGGCGATAATCCCTCGCCGCTTGTTTTTCTTCTTCCTCGCTGACAGGTATCGAGGTATTGGGACGTCGGAAGGTGGTCGGAGATGTTTACCCTCAGCTGTGCTGCATCGTTGGTGAGAGGAGAGGTCGTACCGCTCATGTGTTGCGATATTGAGGTATGCGATAATATTGCGTCACCGATCTCTTGGACTTGCGACCGATTGTACTTCACTCCTTGCTTTAGTGGTACTCCCCGTTGTAGCTATTTCGTTGGCGCTGCATCCCGGCCCTCGCTCATCGGAGCCCTCATGCCGGAACGATCTGGTGGTGATGGCCCTCGACCCGGATCCCCACACTATATCCACCAGATCCACGTGGTCAGCATAGTCTAGCCTATTCTATGCCACAGCCCTTCGATAGGACGGTTCATTAAGAGAAAACCGTCCTCTATTTGATAGACGACGACTTTAAGGGAACGTACCCATACTACGTGACCCGTTTAAGGGGGGGAGCGGAGTCTTTAAAATACTACAATCAGTCACAGGAGGGGGGGAGTGGCTCAGCTTTTTGTCACGTAGTCGATTTTACTGAGAGAAATCTCGTATTTTTTAGACCTGTATTTGAATATAGCGCGCAGTGTTTAGTGCTTTTTAAACTCACAGTTGGTGGCGCTGACGCACATATGCCGAGACGTCAGCCAATTGTAAACAGACACTGTTTGTCAGACAGTTTGTATTTCAGTGAAGTTATCAAGCAAGTTGACAAGAGTTCATGCTGGTACAAAAATGTCGTTGTACGATCGGCTGTACAAAGCGTTTGTTAAATGTTACAAAGATTCTTTGTCAATGCAAGCAATACAAATAAAAACAAACGAATTTTGGGTACCGTTAAGAGATGAGCACAAAAAAAATCCAAAAGAGCTAGAGCGCCTTACTTTGTTAAAAGTCGAGGAACTTAGTCAGATTGGAACTAAAAAAAATGCTCGTCTTCTCAATTATTTCCTGAAGGTGGGTATTCTGAGTGTATTTTGTCAAATGTTTCAAACAGTTTATGTTTTTTGAATTTTATTAAAAGTTGATCGGAGATTTTATAACCTATGTGACTTCCAGCATTAATCCGACATGAACAATTCCAGTTTTTATATTGTTTTGCGTGATTTCTTTCCTGGCCTGTACTGACTTATAAATCCCCCTTGTCAATATTCTATTTGTTGTATGGGTTTGATGGTATATTTTTATAATAAAACATTTGTTTCTGTTGTAAGAATAAATACCTTATTTTCATGTCACTAATGTTTTGGCGACATAACAGACTAATGAATTTGTTTCTGCTCTCGCATGTGTAAACATTGGTAATGCATGTTTCTTTTTTTGTATTTGGTAAATATAGCTACCTGTACGAAAAGCTCCACCCACGCAAGATAATCTTGAAGTTCTTCCCAACACTAAAGGTGAAAATGTTCCGAGAAAGTCTCTTTCTATCACTTGGAAAGGTATAACCAACTACTTTCTGCTCTACCAGTGCCAATAATTTTTTTTTGTTAACTCTTGTAGGCCAAATCGCCTTAAAAATATGTATGTAACAGCTAAAATAAATTTTAACTGTAATATACATACTAACAACAGTAGATCTTTTTAATTTCTTAATTTCATAGATACTGATATAATACGAGTTAAAACTTATTTTTCTAGCCTCCAGTAATAATGAATCTTTTATTAATCAATCTCCTGCTTTAATTCCTTTTTTATCTGTATCTACAACAGTCTCGACACCAAAACCTTCTTCTTTGATATCTTCTTCATCTGTGTCGACAACAGTCTCGACACCAAAACCTTCTTCTTTGATATCTTCTTCATCTGTGTCGACAACAGTCTCGACACCAAAACCTTCTTCTTTGATATCTTCTTCATCTGTGTCGACAACAGTCTCGACACCAAAACCTTCTTCTTTGATATCTTCTTCATCTGTGTCGACAACAGTCTCGACACCAAAACAGAACGCTTTGAAATCTGAAATTTCAGTACTTGAAGCTGAATTAAATGCTGTAGTAAAAAAGCGAGATGCAGGACTTGCAGACGAAGGGATTGAGAAGATAATAAAAAAATTAAGGCATGATAATGATGAAAAGAAAAAACAGTTACAGAATAAAATAGTCCGTGCAACGAACATGCGAAAATTTAGGGCAAAACAAAAACCTGAAATTTTAAGCCTGAAGTCTGCTCATCCCAACGTGCAATCCTCGTCTATAAAGACTCAGCCAGGACGTCCTTCTCTTGAAGAAAATGAGTCAGGCCTTCTTCAAGTAATTTGTGATATAGCAACACATGGAAGCTCAGCTGCTGATCGACGCCGATCAGAGGTATTGAGAACTTGCAAGACTCTTGATTAATTGCATACACAGCTTGTTGAAGATGGATTTTCCATATCGCGGACCTCTACATATCGTAGGCTCATTCCAAAGTACTCTGGATCCTTAGAAGGTAAGCGTCATGTCACAACGGTGCCTGTGAGATTGTGTCGAGCCCAAACAGACAGATAACGAGACCACGTCGATCAACATTTTTGTAAAGCTACTGCTAATGGTCTCGAGGAACTTGCATCTATACTTGGGCCAAAACAGGTAGTTTTTATCTCTCAAGATGATAAAGCAAAAGTACCGATTGGAAAAACAGCTGCAAAAGTACAGGCTCCTGTTTTAATGCATTTGAATTATAAAGTGCGCCTCGATGACCACGATTTTGCTGTTGGAGTACGTCATCAGCTTACTCCTTCAGTATTGCTGGTATTACAATAAAAGAAAATTGCATGGGTAGGAAAGAAGCTGTTACATATTCTGGTCCAACGTATATCGTAATCCGCAGTGGAAAACATAGCAGTTCGACAGCAGCAACTCATGCCAAAGACCTTAATAAACTTTTAACATTAGATGTTTTTAAAAATTTAGCCTTAGGTAAGGATGGAAAAGTCAAGCCTGTGATGATTTTATCAGTCGATGGAGGACCAGATGAAAATCCACGTTACAATAAAGTGATATCTAACTGTATATCGCACTTCAAAGAATATGATTTGGATGGGCTGTTCGTGTTTACGAATGCACCTGGTCGATCAGCTTATAACCGAGTTGAGCGAAGGATGGCACCTTTGAGCCGTGAATTAGCCACTGTCGTACTTCCTTATAAACACTACGGGTCACATCTCGACCCTCAAGGAGAAACCATTGACAGTGAGTTGGAGTTAAAAAACTTTCAACATGCAGGTACATTTTATTGAGTGATATATAGTCTTCTCTGCTACTAATATATTTAAAACTTGAATTCAAATTTATCTATAATTTTATTGTATATTATTTTCAGGCGAAACGTTAGCTGAGATTTGGTCTCAGATGGTTATTGACGGTCATAACGTAATAGCGGAATATATGCCTCCTGGGGAAGTTCTTCCGGAAACTGAACAAGTTTCTGACACCTGGTATGGAAATTACGTTCGTGAAAGTCAGTATTTCCTTCAAATCATCAAGTGCTCCGATGACTCCTGCTATACTCCTCGTCGCAGTGCACTAAAAAATGTTCTGTACTAAGGCTTTTTACCGGCACCTTTTCCGATGTCACAAAACCCTTTCCGTATACCAAGTCCAGATGAAGTAGGATCGGAAATATTTCCATCATTGCTTGTACGTCAATTTATAACATTACGGCGGGATTTCTCACAGGGTAAAGAAATACCCTATGATTCATACCGTCCATCTATTAAAGACGATATCAACGGAAGAACGTGTACAATTTGTGGCCTTTATTTCGCCTCAAAAAAAATCAATGAACAGCCATCGAAAAAATTTGCATGGTGGTGTAGTGGACAATGTGTCTCGCGTGCGACCGCTGCGGATTCTCTCCAGGAGGCCACATGAGGTTTTATGTGTTTTGGCAGAAAGCGTGGAGTGGTTAGACGTTGAGGCCATCGATGAAGAGGAAATAACCAAGACTAAAGAAACTCCTGATATTACTGCCCCCTTAATCAACGATGTATCCGAGTGGATTGATGCTGGAAACGTATTTGTTGAAGACGTATGAGACGAATATTAATAAAGGTGATTTAACAGAAAATAATTGCTGTGTTCGTAAATTCAGTTACTCCAAGTTACATACTGTATAGCAATATGTTTTCACAAATGTTCTTTTTCATAGTATATTATTCACTAGTAATTTAAGTATGCATGCAGTCTAATGTAATAACGATGAGTATGAGCCAAATTATTTTTTTTCACATTTTGCCTGTAAGATGATTAAAAATCATAATTATAAATTACTACGTAAAAAATAAAGGGGGGGATGGGGGGTCTTGGCATATACTACGAGAAGTCACCGAAGGGGGGGAGGGGTCGAAAAATCTAAAAAAATAGGTCACGTAGTATGGGTACGTTCCCTTAGACACTATAGAAAAATTTGCATTGACCCATGATGAGAATTTAAACATAATAAAACAAAAAGGAATTATAAAAAAAGAACAGAAAATAAAAGAATCATTAAAGGAATATGATGTAAACTTCAATGAAGGAATAGATACAAACCAATTTACGGTGGACACTGAATACTTAAATTCAGATCAAAGAAAAGAAATAATCGCTATACTAGATGATGTTGAGAATGTAATTTCAGAATACTATATACATATGCATACTATGTACTGTGTATTACTATAGAGCCCAGTATGCGCAGTAGAGGTAAGGCGCATACGGCGCGTATTAGTATTAGTGAGATCGAGAATCGATGAGAGAGTCTGTACTGCTGCTGCTCCTTCTTGTTCGTCGTCGACTCTCATGACACAATGTAGTCTTTATAAAATGAGTTTACCGTCAAAGTTATTGACTAATTAAATTGTTCTTTATTAATAATAAATAAAAGAGAGTATTTATTTACTGAATCGATTCACAAAAAATAACAGATGAATATAACAAAATTTTTGCTAGAGATAAGTATGACGTAGGCAAAGTAAAAAACTATGAAGCATTCATCGATCTACAAACAGAGCAATAATGTTATAAGATACCATACAGACGTTCAATTACAGATAGAATTGAAATAGAAAAACAGATTGCAAAACTATTGAAACATAAATTGATCGAGGAGTCGTACAGTCCATTCGCAGCACCAGTCACACCGTCATTTAAAAGAGACGAAGGGAAAAGAAATAGACTTTGCGCAGACTTTAGGGATTTAAATAAAATAATAATTCCCCAATCTCAAACTTTTCCTTTAATCGGAGACCTAATGGTTAAAACAATAGATTGTAAATATTCTACAACTCTATATATAAATTCAGCCTTCTGGTCCATACCTTTAAGAATTCAGGATAGACCAAGGACAGGATTTGTAACGCAAGAAGTTTTTACCAATGGACATGCCTTCCTTTTGGCCTAAAGATTTCCCCGGCAATTTTTCAACGAATACTTGGTAATATTATAAAGAAATATGGCTTATCTGGATTTGCAGTAAATTATATTGACGACATAATAATTTTTTAAAAAACATTTACGGAACATGTAGTGCACATAAAAAGATTGCTAGACGCCATTCAAAAGGAAGGATTCAGATTAAAATTCACGAAGTGCAAATTTGCAACAAATTGAGTGAAATATTTAAGACACATAATAAAAAAAAATACAACCACACCTCTAAAAGATAATTTAAAATCAACAAGAGAATTTTCAACTCCACAAAACAAAAAACACATAAGACAATTTTTAGGGAAAAGTAATTTTTACGGAAAATATATTCCAATTGTCTCGATGATACTTGAACCTTTACACAATTTACTTCGTAAAAATACACAATTCCATTAGTCAAATGAATGTCAGAAAACGTTCGAGATAATAAAAAATTACTTATTTTCTAAACCAATCCTTGCCATCTTTGATCCGAAGTTACCAATATCTATTTATTCGGATGCCAATATATTCGGTTTAGGAGCTGTCCTAAAACAAACCCAATTAAATGGAGAGCAGAAGACTGTAGGTTACTTTTCAAAAAAGTTAAATGAATCCCAAAGGAAACAAAAAGCCATTTTCTTGGAATGTTTGGCGATAAAAGAAAGCCTAAAATTCTGGCAATATTAGCTACTAGGAAACGCTTTCACCGTACATACGGATCACAAACCCCTAGAAAAGCTAAATGTTAAAAGTAGAACTGATAATGAATTAGGCGACATGATTCATTATTTGTCGCAATATAATTGTACAATAAGGTACAATCCAGGGAAAATAAATAACGAAGCAGACTGTCTTAGCAGGAATCCAGTTTTTGACTGTTACGAGAATAATGATGTTGACCTGAAAACGGTAAATATTATAAAACTAGAAGGTATAAAAAGCGATCAAGCACAAAACCAACAAATAAAAGAAAATAAAAGATTCACAACGGAAAACGGAGTGTACTACAAAAAAATAAAATAAAAAAAATTAACAAATAATACTAAGTGAAGATTATAGTAAATCCGTCGACGTTGTCTATCTTTAAATTCAGACATTTCATGATTATTTGGATTTTCTTTTATATCATTGATTCATTTCATAATTAATCGTTTGAAGAATATACGTTATCTTCTACCAATCAAAATCATATTCAAACATTTATTTTGAACGATTACCTATCCCATTTCATTATAAATTAGCCTCAACCATTTAAACAACTCTCACAGACCTGTATAGGACTAGGCAACAATGTACCCACATTACCGGCTTATCGAGAGGTAAGTCTTTCTTAGTTTCAATTTTTATCCATTGTCGCTATGTAGGAGCATTTTTGATTATTCAATAACCATTGACTACAACCGCTCAGCACACGCCCACCCACACGTAACACAGTCGAGGTAGTGAGCATTTGTTATTGAGTTGAAAAGTTGATTCTTCAAAGAACGGTCTTAATTTGATGCTAATGCTCTTTGAAAATTGGCTTTAGTCGACTGAAATGAGAAATCTGTTTAAATGTTGGGTGCTTGGAAGAAGCGCAGCAGGTAGGTGTGAACACTTTATTTGATCACTTTTATTATTTCGGACATCAGAAATAACAATTAAATTTTTTTCCATCAACAGGTGATACGGCCAAAATAAGTGAATGATCAAACGAACTTACCTGTGAAGTTCGATCATAATTATATGACCGCTCCAACCGTATAGATCGCTAGGTAGTGTCACACCTCATGAGCTACGTGCCACCACTTTCAAAGTTATTATACTGCAAAAAGACAATTGCAGCCACCATGTATGTGGTACCGTTGGCTGCTGACTTCATTCTTTAAAGTTGTTGTCGTAATCTGAGGGAAATAGGGTTAACAGGGTGGGAGTGATCTATACGGACGGGGCGGTCATATAATTTTGATCGAACTTCACATGTAAGTTCGTTTGATCATTTAATTATATTTTCCGTCCCGTCCTCTAGATCACTAGGTAGATGTTTAAACCATCTTACGACAATGGATGTGGGAACCCAAACATACATGCATGTATTTGAAATGCTGATACATATTTTGAATTAATCAGATTTTTTTTTTATATATGCTATAAACATTTGGCTCAAGATAAAATAAAAATCAACGAGAAAGTATTACTCTGGCAAATGAACACGCTTTTACAACTGGCCTTTTATAAAACTTGGCAAAGACGTCTGAATTTTTAGTCCAACCAACAGTTTTTCTGATTTCTTTTAAATTCAGGTCCTTTCTATAAGCGGCAGAAGTGGAAGCATGCCTTGTGCTGTGTGCCATAAAGATGTTCGTGTCTAAACCACTTCTATCTAAAACAGTTTTTACCCAGCTGCTGAGGGTTTGCGATGCTGCCGTTTTATTATGCGGTTTTCTAGTGGAAATAAATAATCTACTAATAGTACCACGGATATTCTTAGTCTTTGCGATATATGTTTTTGATACGGATGCGACACAAATATTGGGGTTATCATCAAAATTTGGTAGTTTTAATATTGGTTGGACCTTATTAATACCGGATGTCTTTATTCGATTCGTAATTCTCATTTCAATCATGTCAGTGAGTATTTTAATATTGCTCAACTCTATGAGAGCAAAGGTTTGCATCCTGTGACCAGTGACTAGGGCAAGTAAAGATACTAGCTTGAAGGTTAAATTTTCCAAAGTTAGTTTTTCGTTTGGATATAAGGTAGAGATATATGTTAATGCCACACTTGGGTTCCAAGTCACTTCATATCTTGGTTTACTAGGTTTTATATTGTGTATTCCTGTGAAAAAATCTCTTCATGAGTAGATTCTGGCCTAAATTTCCATTTCTGATTAGGGATATAGCTGAACAAAAGAAATTCAAAGAACCGTACGACGAACCCAATTCAAATTGATCGGTGAGAAACTTGATAATGTTTGGAATTGAGCTATTGTAGATATTAATTTTCTGCGTGATACAAAATTTATGCTATAGCCTTAGCCTCGAATCGTACTGCCTTAGAATTGATGGGCATATTGATGCAAGCAAAATCTTGGCTGCCTCTTCGCAAGTTTGAAAGTAATTACTTCAGAATCCAGTAATAGGTAGAATAGCGGGAACCAAGGCTGGGATGGCCGGAAGGGTACTAGTAAAATGCCTCTACATTGACTGTTTTCTATTTTTCGGAGAATCCTTAAAATTATTCAAAAAGGTGAAAAGGCATAAAAGAAAAAATCTTCTCACGAAATGGTGAATGCATTGGCAGTCATTGAGTTTGGATCTCTGAACCAGGATACATAAGGGGTGCACTTTTTATAGTGTCTGCTGACAAATACCTCTATATCTGGCATACTGAATTTATTCACAATTGTTTTGAACTCAAAGTCAGTTCCTATTCTGTTTCTTTCTCTAATCTCCTTGATTCTACATCTGCTTCCAAGTTATATGATGTGCTACTGTATGATACGAATACTAACAAGGAAACTGCCTGAGGTGTGTCCCCCCCGATTTGGACCATTTGTGGATACGTTATCGTCCGGAAGGTAGCGTTGCAAATATAAAAGTCACAGTACGCCGGCTGATATTAACATCGGTAGTTGATCTTATATCACTAATGAATGAACCGACCGTCAGCTGCACAAGTAGCGGTGGGTGTGGGTGTGGGAGGTCGCGAAAGTGGTAAAAAAAAAAAAAAAAATCAAGAAATAGTACGCCGGCTGAAACTTTTATTAGAAATAGTTGACATTATGCTGAGCTGAAAAAAAATAGTCAGCTGCATCGTGGAGGGGGGACTATGCGTCAGCTGCTCGTATGAACTTGTGAAAAAAACACATAAAATAAAGTTATAGTACGCCAGATGAAATTTAACTGGGTGATTGTTTAAATAATCACAAGTAGAAAAACAATAATCAGCTACGTGTTTAGCGGTGGAAAGACCATCAGCTGTCGCAGTAAAGTTTGAAAAT
Organism: Neodiprion lecontei; assembly: GCF_021901455.1. Lineage (NCBI taxonomy): Eukaryota > Metazoa > Arthropoda > Insecta > Hymenoptera > Diprionidae > Neodiprion > Neodiprion lecontei. The sequence goes on along the minus strand of NC_060265.1, from coordinate 12,477,935 downwards.
ATTGGAGCATTGCTACTACACTGTTTTCTTATAACACATATTTCGAGATAGTTTCTGGAGTCACTTGAGCCCATAACACGATCTTCGGGCTACTTGAACCTTTCCCCCTAAAATTTCAAAGCAACATCTGCGTGTGCGTGTCTCTCTGTTGTACATAATCAGTTTCGGTTACACTCTTGGAGCGAACGGACGCGAGTCCAAATATGTCGAACATTGGACGGTTTTGCGTATTCTGTGGCCAAAAGAAAGAAATATTAATATCGTTTTCTGAAAAAACATTATAAAAATATACTTCTATATTGGAAATTCGTCAGAAAAATGATTTATCTTTGAAAAGTGCTAAAGTGCCGTTAGAATTGAACGATTTTCAAAAATACCATTCGAAATGTTATCGTCAATTCACCGCTTTACCGCCAAAATACAGAATAGCTGTGGAAACTCCTTCCACATCGGCAGCATCAAGTTGAGTTATACTTTATTTTTGACAGTTATTTCGATTGAAATTAATTTTGACTTATGCTGTTTATTATTAATAATATTGAATTTCGCATTGCTGATATGCAAGAAAAAATATTTTTTTAATTTATTATTTCTGGGTCTAAGGATTTGATGTTAGATTTGTGATTCAAAATACGATTTTTGAGATGTTGAGAAGTTTGTCCGATGTAAGACTTAGGACAATTAGTACAGTTGATTTTGTAAAGAGAATTAATTTGTTCAAACGTTGGAGATAAAGGTTTTAATTTTGAAAAAAGATTTTGTGAATTACTCATGATTTTTTATGCTACTTATGAACTTTCTTGCGCTAAAAGTTTCTTAATTTTATGGGATAGGTTTTCAACATATGCAATTAAAGTTATCATCTTTTCTTGGTGATGATCAGTATTGTTAGGTTTTTATTCCTGTTACTATTGTGAAATTTATTTATTCTGTCTTTTTCAATTTGGAATATTAAGGGTTTTGGATAACCGTTTTTAACTAGAGTACTGTCGATTATTTTTAAATCTTTCTTTCTGAAGATAGGGTCAGATATTCTAATGCAGCGATCATATAAACCAATAGCCACTGCTTTTTTACGTACCATAGAATGTTTTGAGTCGAAATTAAGATAACGTCCAGACAATGTGTTTTTTCTGTACCAGTCTAATTGAACAAAATTGTTTACATTGATGACCAACGTGTCGAGAAAGCTGATTTTGCCTCAATTTTCAAGTTCGTAAGTGACCTGAGTACGTGGATGGAATTTGTTGAAACTATCAAGAAGAATTTGAACATTATCTTTGTGAACACAGCTGATAATATCATCAACATAACGAAAATGAAATGGGAAAGAGAAAGGAAGTCTATTTATAACTTTATGTTCTTGGGATTCTAGAACCATGTTATCAAGTACGGAGCTGATCGGAGATCCCATCGCTAAACCATAAATTTGATGGTAGTGTTTGTCGTTATATTTAAAATGAAATAAATCTACTATTATTTTTACAGCACTGAAAAATTCTTGTTTGCAAATAAGACTGTAGGGTCTGGTAAATAACTATGTACGATAATGTGTTCTACGGATATCTATTTATTTTGGTGCGTTCGTCAGAAACGCTGGCGTACAACTAACTTACATCTTGTTAGATACAACGACTAACAACGACTGTCTTTGTTCGGGAACCCTGGTGGCAGATAGCGAAACTACCTTAGTGTAATTCTGTTACGAGTCTAGTTTCTCAGATGTTAAATTTCTTAACTCTATGGTACTCACTAAGAAAGAAACAAGAAGCCAGAGATTCTCGTTCTCTTCGCCAATTTGTTATTAAGTATTTTGTGTGAAAGACCAAAGATTATAAATAAAGGATTGTTCTGATAAATATATAGAGACCATCATAACCATTACCAATAACAGGTTATGGGCCCAGGTACGAAGAATCATTAAATTTATCCGGATAATAAAACAGACTCACACAAAAATGGCGGAAAGCTCACGTTTTAAGATAGAGAAGCTGAACGGCGAAAATTACGAAGTATGGTGCTATAAATTAGAATTACTTCTCATAAAGGATAAAGTGTGGAACGTAATAAGGGACGATGCACCATCTCCAGTAACAAACGATTGGACAGAACGTGACGATCAAGCTCGTGCAACAATTGGACTTTTAGTCGAAGACAGCCAATTGCACCACGTCAGGAGCGCTACGACAGCGCGTGCAGCTTGGGACTCGTTAAAGAATTATCACCAAAAGGCAACTTTATCCAGCAAAATTTTTCTATTAAAAAGAATTTGTAGATTAACACTAGCGGAAGGTGGTAATATGGAGGACCACATCACCGAAATGTCAAATTTGGTTAATAAGCTGGCCGCGTTGGGAGAAACACTGAAAGATAACCTAGTAGCCGCTATGCTTCTCGGCAGCTTACCAGACTCATACAGTGCATTGATTACAGGCCTGGAGAGCAGATCGGAAAATGAACTCACAATACAGTTGGTAAAAAGTAAACTCATAGATGAATATAAGAGGCGAAAGCAGACAGATACAGATAAAAACAAAAATGAATCGGCAATGAAGATTGACAGCGAACAGCACAAAAGAAAAACCTGTTTTTTCTGTAAAAAGGATGGACATTATAAGAAGGAATGCAGAAAATATAAAGCCTGGAAAGAAAAAAATGAAAAAGCGAAACAAGTCGATGAAAATGAATCATGCTTCATGATGACTACACCCGAAGATCTGGAGATAAATGAGGAATCATGTTTTGGTGCGAGAGGAAGTCAAAAGAAAAATAATACTTGGTTCGTTGATTCAGGTGCAACTAGTCATATGGCAAATTACAAAGAATGTTTCACCGAGTTTAATCCGGGAAGAAAAGGTCATGTGCGCCTGGCTGATGAACAACAGTTATGCGAAATAAAGGGTATCGGAACGAGTATCATAAGATGCAAAACCAATAACAGTAACACATCAAATATGGAAATAAAAAACGTTTTGTACGTACCAGAACTAACGGCAAGTTTATTGTCAGTTAAAAAGTTAGCAGCTGAAGGATATAAATTACTGTTCGAAGACACCGAATGCAACATAATGAAATATGGAAAAATTCAAGCTACAGCTAGTCTATCACCCGAATTATATGAAATCAAGACTGTAGAAAGAACATGCACAACAACAGAAACTGGACACAACGATGACTGCCAACATACTTGGCATAGGCGTTTCGGACACCGAGAAACACGTGCAATTAAGGAACTTGAATCAAAGGGATTAGCAACAAACATAAAAATCAAGGAATGCGGTATACAAGAGATATGCGAGAGCTGCATAAAAGGTAAAATGACTCGGAAACCCTTCCCAAAGGAATCGTACAGTAAAACTGAACAAATATTGGACCTCATACATACCGACGTTTGCGGCCCAATGCAAACTATGACACCAGGTAACAAACGGTATATACTAACAATAATCGATGATTATTCCAGATACACTGAGATATACCTCATGCAATACAAATCAGAAGTAGCCTCGTACCTGAAAGATTTCATCGAAATGACAAAAACAAGGTACCGAGATAAACCGAAGTTTATACGTTCAGATCGAGGAGGAGAATACCTTAACAAAAATTTACAGAACTACCTGAAAAATGAAGGGATTCAAGTGCAATACACAACAGCTTATTCACCCCAACAAAATGGGGTCGCTGAAAGAAAAAACAGAAGTCTTTTGGAAATGGCAAGATGTATGCTGTTTGATGCGAATTTACCAAAGAAATATTGGGGTGAGGCAATTAATACAGCAAATTATTTACAAAACAAGCTGCCATCAAAAGCAATTCACAAGACACCATATGAGTTATGGCACAAGAAAAAACCAGACGTGGGAAACATACATATTTTTGGATGTAAGGCGTATGCACAAGTACCAAAAGAACACAGACAGAAACTAGACGAGAAAGCAGAAGAACTTACATTTGTCGGATACTCTAAGGAGTCTAAAGGTTTTCGTCTACTGGATACAAGAACAGACTGTATAAAAATCAGTCGAGATGTAATATTCTCTGATCATCAATCAAAGATCACTGAAAACAAAACATCGCAAGAAATAATCTTTGCGCCTAAAATATCATCAAATGAAGAAACCAAAGATGAATACACTGATGGAAGTTCATCAGATTCGACGGACGAATATGAAGATTTTCCTGTTGAAACAAATGATGGAGAAACTCAAGATGAATCACAAATAGAAATCAGAAGATCTCAAAGAACGAATAAAGGAATACCACCAAGTAGATACAGAGATATATCAGGATTAACAACAGAAACAGAAGAACCAACAACTCGAAAGGAAGCAATATCTGGAAAAAATAAAGAACACTGGATAAATGCGATGAATGATGAAATTGAATCGTTAAGAAAACATAATACATGGGAAATAGTACCAGCACCAATAGATAAAGACATCATCACATGTAAGTGGGTATTTAAAACAAAAGAAAACGCCGAAGGTGACACTAAAAAATATAAAGCAAGACTTGTCGCCAGAGGTTTTTCACAAAAGTACGGTATAGACTACGACGAAATATTCGCCCCTGTGGTGCGACAAACTACTTTTAGAATACTTCTAACAATAGCAGGCAGAAGAGGACTAGTGATAAAACATCTTGATGCAAAGACAGCATTTTTAAATGGCCCGCTAAGGGAAACAATTTACATGAAGCAACCAGAAGGTTACATCGTCGAAGGATCAGAGGAAATGGTCTGTAAATTAAATAAAAGTATCTACGGCCTGAAACAAGCTGCAAAGGTCTGGAACGATCAACTAAAGAAAATTCTTCTGAGATACGAATTTCAACAGAGCAAAGCTGATCCATGTTTATACATAAAAGGAAAGAATGAAGAAAAAATCTACCTAATAATATATGTGGATGATTTCTTGATCGCAGGAAAAGGGATGAAGGACATCGATAATGTGATTGCTTTCCTGAAGAAGCACTTTATTTTAAAGGACCTCGGATTACCACAAAACTACTTAGGAATTGAGGTAACAAAAAATCCAGACGGATTCTATAACATAAATCAACCAAAATACATACAAAAATTATCAGAAAAATTTGGACTTCAAGACGCGAAGCCATCAAACATACCTTTAGATCCAGGATATCTAAAAACTAAAGAAGACAAAAAGCCAATGAAACAGAGTGAGAAATATCAACAGCTGATCGGAGCCCTATTATATATTGGAGTAAATTCAAGACCCGATATAGCAGCAAGCGTTAGCATACTAAGTCAACACAATCAGCAACCATCAGAAGAAGATTGGACCGAAGCAAAAAGGGTTCTACGCTACCTAAAGGGGACAAGAGACAGAAAATTGACACTAGGAGACAAGAATGGAAAAAACGAATTAATCGGATATGCCGACGCAGATTGGGCAGAGAATAGTTTTGACAGAAAATCTAATAGTGGATATTTATTCAAACTATTCAGTGCAACAGTTAGTTGGGGATGTCGAAAGCAAAGTTGCGTTTCGTTATCATCTACAGAGGCTGAATACATAGCCCTCGCAGAAGCCTGTCAAGAAGCTATCTGGATTCGAAAGTTGCTGACAGATCTGCAGGAGGAACCACACGGAAAAATCATCATAAATGAAGACAATCAGAGTTGCCTAAAGCTGACACAAAATCAAGGCTTTAGTCACCGGACAAAACACGTAGACACTAAATACCATTACGTAAGGGACTTAAAAGAGAAGGGAATGATGGACTACATTTATTGCCCGACAGAACACATGTTGGCAGATATGTTGACAAAGCCGCTGCAAGCTGTAAAATTAAAAAATATATCTGAAAAATGCGGGTTATCGGATTAGCCAAGACTACATGAAGTATTCGTTGAGGGAGGGTGTTAGATACAACGACTAACAACGACTGTCTTTGTTCGGGAACCCTGGTGGCAGATAGCGAAACTACCTTAGTGTAATTCTGTTACGAGTCTAGTTTCTCAGATGTTAAATTTCTTAACTCTATGGTACTCACTAAGAAAGAAACAAGAAGCCAGAGATTCTCGTTCTCTTCGCCAATTTGTTATTAAGTATTTTGTGTGAAAGACCAAAGATTATAAATAAAGGATTGTTCTGATAAATATATAGAGACCATCATAACCATTACCAATAACACATCTATCGTCGAATGATACGTGTACACACAGCCTAGGTATACACACATAGTGCATCCATATACGTACATAAAATGTATCCTTAGTCTCAGACTCCACACTTTGTGTGTGGTTTTAGTTTTGGCCACTTCTTATTTAGTATCGTTAAAGCTAATTTAGTTGGAGTATTCGTGAAAAGTGAGATTACGTTTAGAGAAATTAATATGTGATCGGGAGGAATGGGTTTTCCTCTTATCTTGTTAACGAATTCCCAGGTGTCTTTGAAGTGAAAAGGGGTTTTTCCCACTATGTTTGAAAGGATGGAAGAACAGTACTTACATAACTTGAATGCCGGAGCATTTACGTTGGATACGATTGGTCGTAGAGGTATATTCGGCTTATGAATTTTTGGCAAAAAATATATTTTAGGTGGTAGTGAATTATGGGCTTTGAGAATCTTCATAGTGGTGGAGTTCATGTAGATTTTATTATGCCAAAGGTTGATAAGATCGTTAAAGTCAAAGTCAAAGTCAGAGTGCAAGGTCGACCGATAGCTGCAGTAGTATACATTCAGAGCTATGGATCTGCGGTGATGGGTTACTAAGGCTCTGGGAATGCAAAACAGAACTCAGTTTGAGTACAGCTCGGTCAAGGATGGAGAGCAAGGTTAAATGTTATATAAGCTTCGTATCTAAATAGAAATTCTTTCTTAAGAGCTAAGGTGAAGGTGTGAAATTGATTCATGAATATTTTTCAGAAAACAGTTTTATTGAATACAATTTTCAGGGTACAGTTGAAAATCACTCCACAACGATAGTGCAGCAATTTTGTTCAATAGTATCGTAACCAGGATGATGTATTCGTTAGAAATGCGGGTCCATTCTTGTAGATGCTTTCGCGCAGTAACACAAATCGTACACCCTCGCCATCCGAACAGTATGATGATTTTGTAGCCAATTTTGTAGTAAAAAAACGTTTTGTGCTGCACAGACTACGTTGGGTATTGTATGCGCGTCACATCTTAGAGACACAGCTGAAGTTTTTTGCAAGGTTTAAATCGTTTCTCTTCTCCTCTTACGTACATGGTTTCAGTTTTGCACAGCCTATCTTGAATGGCCTACTCAACTTCCTCAAACGGTATGTTTTCACAGCTCCAAGGTAAACCGTGAAAATCGCGTTCCAATCAAGAGTTTTGGCTTTTGTATTTGACGTCCAGACAATCCCATTCGTGAGGTAGCTTGGAAAAAGACATTAATGGAGATGCTTCCGAGTAGAATGAAATCATAGCCAATTCTCTTAATGTGAAGGTATTGTTGAAAGGTCGACGGAAGCCTGGTATGTCAACGATAAGCTCCATCTATGAATTGTGCGAGATGGTGTGAATAGGTTACCTTTTATACCAACTTTTTCAGCCTACCACTAAGTGGGTTGTATTCGACAATACGATCGTGAACAATCAAGCAATACGCCGATGTTCCAGCGGAAAAGTTGGCTCAATCTTCAAATTCAAGGCCGATGTTGACAAGTCCGTACTTCACAGATTCGTTTTGTTTTGAACAATCCATAACGAATAAGGGGACGTCTCGAAGATATTCACTCTTTGTCAACAACAGCTCGTGGTTCTTGTCATAGTGGGTAGCTTGGAAGTTTGCGTACATCTCGTACAGAAGCGCGTACAAATTATGACTCATGTTGAGGTTCAGGTTACCGTACGGATCAGATCGAGAGTTTAAAAATAGCTCGACGTCAGTGATGTCGCAATGATCAAAATGACTTGCGTTCCTGCCGGTCTTGTTCTTTTGACTTGTTCGGAAACCTAAAATGACGTATGAAGGTTTTTCAAGCTGGGTGGCAGTTTTCACAGTCCAAACGTGTTTCGATGTTGTGGTAAGTAAGGGATATTCATACAATTCTCAACTGCGGAAGCTCATCGAAACAGGCGGATCTTTCTGAATGAAATTTAGTAGGTCAACTTTTTTCTGTTCCGCGAGTTTCAAATACAGTATTAGCCATTCCACTGCATTGATCATGATTTTCAATTCCTCCTCTTGAATCTGCATGACTACGTTGATGTCAGTTTTTGATCCCGTCAAAATTAACTTATGTTTAGCGTTGACAACGATCTTGCGGTAGTCTTCGGCAAAACCTAATATCATGCTGAGCGGTATCAATACCTCAAAATTAACCTCGGCATAGGTTAATTTTTTCTTTCCTTCCACATCAAGTCATCCAGCATTCTCCATCAGCCAAGTCTGACCAGGGCGCAGGGAAGCGTAACCCTTCATGACACTTGTCCAGTCAACGTTCTTGCTTCTATCAATCTCAACCGCATTAATTTCATAGCAAATTTCTTCAAATAAATGACAGATCGCGTTGTTTACGAGCTGTGTGTTCACAGGAGCTGTACCATCAGGATTGAGGAGCCGTCCATGGATATGTACCGAATTTCTGCTGGGTAACATGCATAAATCCTGATGCTGAACGGTTATTCGAATTTCATCGATGTTGTTGAAAGTTGACAGGGCGTAAGGATTGTGTGCATGAATCTCGTAATGCGCAACGAATTTGTCCAAGAAGACTGGTGTTTGAATGTTCAAGGTTTCTTCCCCCGTGGTACGTAGCAAATGATGGAACAGCAAAATCGGAATTTTAGCTGTCGGAAATTCCTCTTCCAAAAGTGGTCAGTTTCAGACCCAGAGCTATCAGGAACTCCACGTTTCGAGGTGTTTACGGTTCGAGAATTGATCGATGACTGACTTGATCGGGGCATGCCGACTTACTGATGTACCCACTCTTGGACAGTCTGTTATATACAATTCCTATCGTTTAATGCGATTGACCATGTAGTCTCACAATAGTAACTTCTCCACGAAAATTAGCTGGGTCTCCGTCTTGTTCCACTTACCAGAGCTGAACGTGATCTATGGTCTCGACGGTGATTGGAAGATAAATGACGTGTGACAGTACTTCCACGATCTTATATCCTGGTGGGACAGTCGGGAAAAACTCGTGAACAGTGTGTACTTGATGTCCATTGACGTAGGGACCCGTTGTAGTGTTGCACTCAACTCTAAACGCGTTGACCGTGAGTATAGTTACACGCACGTCTTATTCGTGAGTTTAATTAACCTTCAATACACGTGGTGTGAATCCCAAAAGTTCAGCAATTAAATCATTGGAATCAAAGATTATCCTGTGGTTGCATGTGATTTTGCTGCGTAATTTATTGTTGTTGGGTTTGATGCTGAGCCTGATATCTGTATTTCTTAGCACGTTTTGAAGATACTTCTCCGTGTCTTCGATCTCGTAGCTGCCGGTAAGTATGGTGAGCACTTCATCAACTACGCAAATTTTATTGTGATCAACTTCAGGTTCGAAATCGAATTAAAGGTTACCAATTCTACTATGCCAAGAGCGTCACTTTTATCACGAGGGAGTTCGATCGGTGAAAAATATTGTGCCTCGAGAATCGAAGAGGTTCCCGAAATCGTTAATGTTACTGAATCATCCATACCTGCGAATGTTAGACTGACTTCGATAAATCATGCACCCTGTTTATATAGCTCACGACTCAGAAATTTCAGACATAAGTGTCGGCATTTAAATGTATCATAATCCTGGTACGTTTTAGGATTGTATTGAACACTACCAACGCCGAGGTATTTTATGAGGTCTGAGGGTAGTTGAAGGTTGCCGAAACTGTCAAACTAATCGATATTATTGTCGCGTTTCTTATATGCAACTGAGTGTGTTCCCGGATCGTCTTTGTCGTCAAGGTTGACTCGTTTTTTCGTGGACCGTTTTTTGGGCATTTCGTTTCGCATAAAACCACCGCAGAAATGCGAAACCTTACAGATTTTTGCATATTTCAACAGGTCCCAATCAGTCAACGATCGAAGTGGTAGCATCGCATCTAGTTTTTTGAAAGATGGAGACCAATACCTGTTTCATACGGTTTCATATGAAGCCCTTCGCCCAACGCAATAGCTTCCATATTTCTGTTTTGTCGTTTGCTCTCTTCCAGTTCTTATTGATCAGCACTTGCATCCTTCACAGCTTTTGCTATACTTGCCGCACCACCGGCTAACGCGCCTGTAGCACTAAGTCCAGCGAAAATGGAAATCAGAAACGGTAAAAAAGCCACCGTGTTTGCACATTCCATTAACCACCCGCTTTTTTAATGGCGTTTTCAGCTTCCTTCAGCGCAGATTTGATAGCTACTTTCGAATCGTTGCTTGGAACCATAGAACGTTTTGCAGCATTTATAATTTTTCAGTTTCGAAGCTTTTTCAACCATCACCCTATCAGCCTCGTTTCTATCTTCAAGATTTTCACGATTCTGCGAGAGCAATGTCGTGATCCTTGCAAGCTGCGTCGAGAAGATTGATTCCCGGATCACCTCGCGCGAGTCCCTTTGTTATCTTTGTATCAGACCCACAGTCTCGATAACCAGGTACATGCAATTTGACTGGAAGGCTGTCGATGATTTTATTCACTAGACCCTTACCACAATGTTGCCGCCTGCTGCTTCGTTCACCTCTGACACGATCATGTTCGTGCGTTGACTGAAGAGAAGTGTTTTAAAATGGGATATTCATAGCAAATCCGATCAGTCATGTCCGAGATGCGGTTTGAGAAACAACTTACTAAGTTTCCCGTAATGAATTTTGACAAGCTTCCATAGCAAAATGTTAAAAGGCACAAACGGCACGGTCAATTACTCCCGAATAGTGTACGTGCAATATTCTCTGGACCGTTGGATTCTGGTGAAACTAATGCGTCACTCACACTTATAACTCACTCCAATGGACTTAGATTTGAAAATATCTATATCTACTCAAAATCTCTTAACCAACCGAAATACCAATTGTTGAAGCAATTGTTGAACAATGTTGAGAATTTGTAGGATTTCTCATTTACCGATGGTGAGAAAGTGTTTACACCGAAAGAAGCACGACTCAACTCAATAATTGTATTTAACGATGTCGCGTGCGAGAGGCAGGACAATATTAGAGCCTTCTTTTGCATAGGTAAACATCACGACGTTGACTGTTTCTATCTCTGTCAGACATACGCGCGTATTCCCCAACGTCCCGTGCGCTACAAGGTAAACTTACTCATGTTATTCAAACGAAACAACATGAACCTGAGACATTTATACAACGACCATGTAAACATCGATATGTCACACACAGAGTTTAAAGATGTGTGCTAAGCATGCTGGAACGGTGAGAAGTACGGGTTTCTGATTATCGACAAAGACAGTAAGCTCAACGATGGACGATATAGGAAGGGATTCAATACTTTTGTTAGCCTGGAAAAGAAAGAAAATTCAACATTTGCAAGTGAGAGATGTAGTAGCTTTGCAGACTCAGTTGCGTCGACATGCAGAGCTCTGAAATTTCCAAGCAAAAATATGTCCTACATCAGATCGCTGAAACACATGCTGCGATCTGTCGAAAACACAGATTGCTCAAGTCGGGCAGGGAATCTACGACTCAGAAATCGAGTGACGTTTTTGAACCAGTAGTGACTCCGTTGCAAGAACTAGTGAATGTTACAAAAGATACTCAACCTGTAAAACAAGCGGTGGAAGAAATTAAAAAAGAAATAAAGCAGATAAAAAATAAAACGAAAACTGAAATTGTCTCGGAAATGAACGAATGCTTTGCTTCGGCAGGAGATGAAACAATCATAGAAACGCCTGTTGAGAAAATCGCGGGTGAGTATTTTGGACTGATGAGAGATGCGAACAGACAAAGTGAATTGTATGTGTACGGTGTACGTAACCTCTCAAACGGACTCATGATTGGTGATTCGCTGATATCTATTAAGAGTGACTACCTCCGGATTGGCGATACGCTTTACCCGAAAACGAAGGGTTTGCCGGAACTTCTCTTCAAAAAGAAGCCCAATGGGTCTTATGTGAGCGCCGAAGATCGGGAGAATTTTAAAAACATTATCTTGACAACGAACGCGCATCAAAAGTATTACTCATCCGATGGGGCTGTTCGAAACGATAACAGTTACAAATTCAAAAATGACATTGCCGAATTGATGGATTATTCCTCATCACCTCGGCGCAAGGGTAAAGGTCTACTTCCGCAAGCTATGATCACTCGACAAGGTGTTAAAACGGAATACGTTTTTTGGGATGATCCAAACGAGTTAGTGGAGCGTCTTCGTTTACTCCTGGCATCTTCGGCAGCGGGAAATCCGAGTCACAATAAAAAATAATCTCCATAATCAAAGAACTACGCGAAGCAAAAATAATTCATCACGCAGCCCCCATCGTTTTTGCATTCATTTCTGAGATAAGCGTCACGTGTTTGGACGGCATCTGGATAAAAACACGGCTGCGAGCACTCGCGGTCCTCCGGGTGTCGGATTTCAAATAACAGCGGAAGGGCATTTCGATGTACAGAACAAGAGACTGTGCAATGTCGCAGATCCCGCTGAGCCGAACAATGCTGTAACTTTGACAATCTTCAGACGAAAATTCAACGTGCTGCAAAAATCGACAATCTCGATCAAATGATCAAACTTTGGAGTCACCACAGAGAAAGCCTTGGATACCTTTTACACAGACTTGAAAACAGGCAGAGACCTGTTGATTCGAAACGCTGAAATCATTTTTAAATTAAACACCAGACTAAGAGCGTTGGAATATGATCGAGAAAAAGCAAACACTGGTGACGGAACTGCATAAACCCGCACGCCGGAACTAGCCGCGCCCTCGTGTAGACATTCGCGACCTGGCAAGCGGATCTTGTGAATATGATGCCATACTGTGGAAAAAACAAAAGCTACAAGGTATTGCTCACAGTTATCGATATCTTTTTAAATCACGCGTGGGCTATACCGATAAAGAGCAAGTCTGGAGATGATGTTACGAAGGCAATGGAATCTGTGCTTGTCCATGGACGGGTACCGAAAAAATTACACGTCGACAGAGGAACGGAGTTTTACAACTCAAAATTTGAATCTCTTACGTCACGCTACGGAATCAAACTTCACCCCACGTACAGTAATTTGAAGGCTTCGATCTGCGAACGCTTCAATCACAAGCTCAAACTCACATGTGGAAACGGTTCAGTATTATGTCAGGCGTACGGAGGGCTTCGAGTGAAACCTACCAAACAGGCAAAGTTCAAAACTGGTGACCAAGTTCGAATTAGCAAATTCAAAATTGCACGACGAAGACATTCAAAATAAGTCAAGTTGAAAATACTCATCGTGTGACGTACAAGCTCAAAGACTATCAAGATTAACCCATTGCTGGTGGTTTCTACGAATAGGAGCTCCTCAAGGTTGAACATCCGGAAATTTATCTCGTGGAGAAGGTGCTCAAGAAGCGTGGAAAAAAATTGTACGTCAAGTTGTTATTTTTTGACAATACACACAACAGTTAGATAAATGAATTTGATATGTGACATTGAATAATGAAACGAAATGTTTTTTCAAGCATCAGTTTTTATTTCACACCCCATATGTACATGCATATATACTAGGGTGCTTTTTTTTGGACTATTTTTTTTTTTCGGTCCCATCGTGAAATTTTGTTGGAAATACAACAAAAAAAATTCCCTGAAAGATTGAGCCCTTAATATTAATATTAAGTGCTCGCCCAAGGCATGTAAAGATTTCCCGCTTAAAATACACGTAAACTTTAATTTTTTTCTTTAAAACATCTACAGTTCAGAAGCATTCTATGGTGTAGTCTAGGACGTCAGTAGGTTTTCTTCGGAATGAAATGCTCTACAAAAGTGCTCATTGCGGTGAAGTCGTAACTCACACCGGCGAAGTCGTACGGGCCACCCAAACCCAATTTTTTCATGAAATTCTTGTCTTTTTGCCCGTATCTCGTGAATAACAAGAGCTACAAGAAAAAAATATTCAACAAATTTGTAGGAAATTTAATTTCCTACAAAATAGTTCCAGAAAACCAAATTGCTAACATCGATATTTATTGAGATATTGGGCTTCTAAGGTGAGGAAGTATGGAATTTTCATGAATTATTGAGTTAAATTGTCGAATTATTGATTGTCGAATATTTTTTTGTTTTTTTGTGAAACATAACAAACAGATGTAAACAATATGATTTTTACGCTGATTTTGGATATGTTGGAATTTGCGATGTCGATTAACAAGGTTAAAATGGAGTTTGTCCGATTTTTTACAATAACATGGATGAAAAAATCAGCATAGCTGTCGGTGAGCTGCACAGCTCAAGTGGCGCCGCTAGTGTGAATGTATTGAACGGCATTGAACCTCGAAATCGATCTAGATACTTCGGGCACCAGGCCCATTTTCCTACTTATTTCTTTATTTCTCCATCGTGACAGAGTGAATCATTTGTCTCATCCTATACAATTAAATTGACACACGTCGTAATCAAATGTGTGGTGCACGCACGGCATGCGCATCGACTTTTCGGGATACAGCGCGCAACTGAGCGCACGAAACTTCTGTTCCCAAAACAGCGAAAACGAGGCGCGCGAACCTTCTCGACGTACCAGGTGAGCGCGAGACGCAGGGGATTTGTGTTACGCCGTGTTGTGCGTCCTCCACCACTCAGCGAAACGCCGCATATGTTTCCGAACGTAAATAAAAACATGTAAGCGGAGCGCTCACGCGCCTGCTTAGTCATTTCACTTCACGATTTCAACTCGTCAACTACGATCTGCTCAGTGAGAATATTTAGTGCAAGTCCTAGTCAGTGCTTAGCTACAAATGTATGAATTTCCATCCATTTTATACGATACTCGAGGCAAAGAATGAAACAAAAATAGCCGTGCTGTTAGTAAGAATTTTATCAATGTTTCGTCCATCATTAAACGTGGGTCTCGCAGTGAAAACTAGATTTTCATCCTAGAAGTTATGCACCCACACAACATCTTAATTTCAAGTTATTGGTTTCAGAATAACTTACGAGCGATTGATCAATATCAGTAATACACCATGTCAACGCCTCAAGTAAGCTCGGATACAACAACAGATCCGACGAAATGTGCATACTGTTCTCGTATGCTTAGAGCATTAAAGGGCCAGCGAAAAAGAATAAACGATAATGGCGAATGTTCGGAATACTCTGTAAGAATAGGCAAAGTCTTGAAACTTGGGGATATTCTCTGCAATCATTGCAGATTGATTCCATACAGCAAAAGTAATAGAAATAGCACCGAATGATTATCGAAATCTGGCTCAAGAGAATTGGGATCACAACAAGCCACAGAGTTTGGTGGATCTCGCCAATATTCCATGCTAGAAGTTGATGATGAAGATTCAGACCTCTATGAGTTACCAACGCAGACATCTTCACATTCTTTACACTCATCTCAAAGGACTTCTTCACAACAATCTTCTACAGTGATACCTTCACAAGGTTCCACAGACACTCTATCACAATCGTCTACTGGCGACCCATCATTTGTAGTGCAGGAGCCAGTCAATGTCGAATTGGTAGAAATGCCTTTTCGCCGGGTAATGTCAACTCACAAATACTGCTTTCTTTGTTACTCATCATCACCAATCGTCACTGTCCCTTCTAAAGCTCGATTGCAAGCATTCCAGAAAAGAAAGATCTTTATTCTTAAGGGAAATCGTTGTTGTCCAACTCACCTGATAAAAAACAAATTCTATTCAGATGACCTAGCTGCGTTGAAAATACATACTGGTAACAGTATGATAAATATCAGACTTCACGTTTTTCCTTAATGACTTGTCGAATGGCCAAGAATTGAAGCATCAAATTAGGGATGGTACTCTATCTGATCAAAGTCTGAAAGCATTGACTGGTCTTGGTTACGCAAATCTGAATGAGCTGTCTGGGAAAATGAAATCGGTGAGGAATTTCAAGACCCGTAACATTTTGCAATCATTGGCAGTGTTTCTTTTCAAAATGAAGACTGGGAATTCGAATAGTATAATTGCATCTGTACTAGGGCTTAATCGTGACCAGCAAGTTTCAGATTATTGTGCAGAAGTTGTGAAATCTTTTGAGATAGATATTTTACCAGAGGGTTTTGGATATTTTAGCAAATCAAGGGATGATCTTGTGGAACATCAAACTTCGGATACAGTTAAGAAACTGTATGAGCTCGAGGAGCAATTAGTGCTGATATTTGATGGAACCTATATTTGGCACCAGAAGAGTACGAACAACAACTATCAACGAAAATCGTATTCTGGACAGAAAAAGGTCCCATGATGTGAACCTTTTACTATTTACACGACGAATGGGTACATTGTTGAGATGGAAGGGCCTTTTTACTCTACTCAAAACGATGCCGAAATAATGAAAATACTGCTAGATAATCCGAGTGGTCTCCAACGAATCATGAGACCAGGTGACATTTGTGTAGTTGATCGAGGATTCCGAGATGTGGTGCAGTAATTAGAAAAGAGAAAATATGAAGTACTCGTGCCAGCATTAATAGGACAACGTAGTCAGCTCACAACTAAAGAGTCGAACAACTCTCGATGTGTTACAAAAGTTCGTTGGATGGTCGAAGCAGTTCACGGCATCCTTGGCGAGAAATATAAGCTACTTCATCACTCTTTAGATAATAAACTTCTCCCAAAGGTTCAATCACTCTTCAGGATTGCTTGCTATCTGAATAATATCTTTGGAAAGAGGTTGAATTCTGATGTTGACATTAAGGATGATATTATTGAGCAGATGAAGTCTAGGCGTAATAGCGAGAATTCATTGGCAGAAGAGGCAGAGTTGGAACGTTGGAATCGCCGAAAAACGCAATTTCAACAATTAGCATTAGCTGATTTACATGATTTCCCGGAGCTGACCAAAAAGGAATTCAAGATACTTTTTACTGGTTCATACCAGCTATCTCAAGCAGTATCTTACCTTGCTGAAATGATGGACGAGGATGGAAATATTGCACTCGATTATTTGAAGAGATTAGAAGATGCAAATCACGCAATCGTTCAAGTTCTTATGAGGTCGTGACACAGTGATAGCAAAACTTATGAATGCTGCATTGATGATACTCGTGATTCCCAAGGATCTTCTGGAATTCGCTGTAACGTTTGTGACTGTCCAAATGGCAAACGAACCGTTGGTTGCTGTTCACACATTGCTGCGATCGTTTATTATCTATCTAATGCTCGATATCTATTGAAAATGATAAGACCAGCTGAAATCCTCACAGGACTCTGTGATGTAGAATAGGTCAATGCCGTGATCAACAGTGATAGCGATAAAGATTAAATATGTAGCAATATAAATAGTAGGAGTTAATGCTTGATCAATGATATTCATGGAAACTCAAATTACACTTATTATACTAATAACATGTATTAATAAACTCAAATTAGCAATGAAATTCTACTTATTACATCTGTTTGTTATGTCTCACAACTACTCCAACCATGATCACCCAACAGTCAAACCCAAATAATGATTTATGTATGGATTCTCATAAAAAAATGTGAAATTTTGTTGTTTAATTCTTTTTCAATGTGTTGCAGACCGAATTTTAGGACTTTTTTTCTTAATCAGCAGGGAATTAATAGTAGAATCACGTCAAACTTTTTCATAATAGTAGCAAAATATATACACAACAGAATATATTTTTTAAAGGAAGATTCGATGAATAATGATAGGCTTTAGCATACAAAAAGTTGCAAATATTTTTTCCATAAATGTTAACATGTTTCCGATTTTTGAGAATTTTTTGAGATTTTTCGGTCGCCTCTTAGTATTTCATGACCCCAAAAATCGAAAAAAACACATTTTTTATCAGAAAAACCCCTCGGAATCGATGTAGAAAGCTGTAATTTTGCGCAACATTTTTTTTTTCGGTGACGAACTTGGGAAAAAATCGGTGCTACTGAATTCCGTGGGGGCTAATTCACCATTCTTATCCGACTAGACCCCTTGAGAACTTCGTACTCCAGACAAATTTCGAATACAAGTAAAACGAAGGATTCTGTTCTTTTCATAATTTTCGATATCAACATCATCGTCATCGTCAGTGATTTCAGTTTTTATGGCTAAAAGATGAATCACAGGTTTATCAGACTCATTTTGACTCAAGTGAATCGGTACTATTTCACTTTTTCCGATAACCTTGGTCTATACCATAAACGTTGATGGAAAGTCTGGTAAGTTTCTCAAATTTTGAAACAATGTTTTTGTTTTGAGACATAGGAAACTTTATACGATCATACCGTAGCACTGAGGTAAAATGCGGGTACGATCTGATCGAGTTGCGATTATTGTTGTCGGCTGGGAACAGAGCTGCGGTGACCAACCAAAGAAAGCAGTAAGAGTCGTTGTTTCTGATGTTTATCACACCCTCCTTATCACTGATATGCTTAGGTATCGGGGTGTCGGTATAGAGACCACCTCGTAGTGGTGTATACTTGTAATATTGACGACAAGATTTATAATTTCAAGTAACGACTAGCCTGGATCCTTTTCCTGGAAATCTTCCACCTTTTTCGACAAACGCTCTGTCGCGTTTTCGATGAACCATTCGTTAATATCCGTTGTCTGAAGGATGATTTCTGAAGACGTTTGAATTTTTCCACGACCGCTTTCAAGACTCCGATCGTTGTGATAATTCTCGTCTTATCCCCAATCGTTGATGCCTCTTGCAAAATTTTGTTCAGAAGCCGAATATTCTGACTTCCGACTTTCATCCATTACTGAATTTCTACTGTCGATGATGACGATTTGCCTTAGATTTTTTACGCGGATTCCAAAATATCGATCAATCTGAAACACTTCGTGGATTCCATCTTGAGCTTTTTCCTCACGTATACTTGACAAGTTGATACTGAATGATCATTCGCAGTGATGAGCGTCCTTTTTACAAGGCAGCTGTACGTATGTTTACGTGTGAGCACGCTGTAATATCGTTGTCAAGTAATTTTTCACTGTATCCTGAAAATTGTGCTCAGAAAAACTGTTTTTTGAAGAATATTCATGAATTATTTTCACATCTTTACCTTAGCTCTTAAGAAAGAATATTTTTTCAAAATATGAAGCTTATGTAACATTCTTATGTAACAACCTTGCTCTCCATCCTTGACCGAGCTGTACTCAAACCGAGTTATGTTTTGCATTCCTAGAGCGATAGTAACCCAACAACGCAAATCCATAGCTCTGAAAGTATACTACCGCAGCTATCGGTCGATTTTGTACTCTGGCCTTGAGTGAACCAGTTCAAAATTCATCATAGAGTTCACATCACAGTTACAAGCCAAAAAGACTGTCACGTTGATGATAACGTATCCGAGTGGGTAGAAAACAAGTCTCAGAACCATTAATTGAGCCTATGGGTCAAATAACGGCTTAAGTCGACTTAAGTTTTGGCATAAAAAAGGCAAGTAAAGATTCAACAGTCGATATTTCAATTTTGACAAGGCATTTTACAAGGAACTTTTATTTTTTTACATAGGTGGGGTACCCAAAAATGATATACAAACGTAATAACAATTATTAAATATTGTCCAATACAGTGCTATCACGGAAATTCGGAGTAAGACTTAAGTCGTTTTTTTGTAGAACGACTTTTAATCTGTACAAACACGTTTTTGGATTAAAATAATATGATGACGATAATAGTCAAACCAGTTTCTACTGTAATGGGTGTTTCATGGTCGCGGTGAACACATATAAAAAAAGCTAAACTAGGAATTGACATTTAAAAAACGGCATGTATCAGGTTCAATCAGAGTCCATTTCGTCTGTTTCAGCCGAATCATTGTCGTTGCAGGTACCCCGCAGCACATTTTTATACCATTCCCTATTAACCGGTTTTACAAAAGGCATTAAAGATAGCACGTCATTTTTTTTAGCTGTCTTAATTCCAACAGGAGCCGGGTTTGCTAATGCTAGTTCGGTATCTTTACTTACAAAAGCGTTTAATTTGAACAGGTTGAAATTTTGCGAAGCGCCATTATAGTCCGCGTAAACGGACATGGTGCCTGTTGGCTTGTATGATAACTTCACATACTTTTGGATCGTGAATTTCTTTCCCTTAGCTTTTGGAACCTTTAGAAAAAATGAATCCAAAGTTTTATCCCATTCTTTTAATAAGTGGGCACTCATCTCTGCTTCGAAAGCTTTTGGTTTGTGCCTTACGGTCCTCATTATTTTGAGATACTCGATAGGATTTTCGACGGTCTCTACTTTTTTTAAAACAGTTCCGTAAACACCGAAATTTCTATCGCATTGGCAGTATGAATGACCTCGCACCGGAAAGATGTGATTTATTTCAACTCCCATTTTGACCGACAACCAAGCACAATATCGTACGAGAGTCTTGTTTTTATTTTGCCCCCCACAGGAGTCAGACAAAAGAACTACTTTTTTTAATTCTGGATTTTCAGTCAATTTTTTTACCAGAAAATCGTTCAA
Source organism: Neodiprion lecontei (assembly GCF_021901455.1). Taxonomy (NCBI): domain Eukaryota; kingdom Metazoa; phylum Arthropoda; class Insecta; order Hymenoptera; family Diprionidae; genus Neodiprion; species Neodiprion lecontei. The sequence goes on along the minus strand of NC_060265.1, from coordinate 12,457,412 downwards.
AAAACTACACACAGAGTTACCGTTCTTGCCACCATCACATTCTAAGAAGCAAAAAAATTTGCTGTCACCGTCATTAAAACAGTGTGTGTTGAAAACATACAGCCACAATAATCGCTTGTAAAATTGTGCGCTAACGTTCAGTTTTGGAAGCGGAAGATTTTGTGCGTAGTCGAACTCAACAGTTAGAGTATCATCGTTAATATTCTTTGTGCACTGTTGCCGCAAAACCTTGTATTCCGCAACTTTTACTTCATGTAGACGGAACGATTCCTTACACGAATCTGATGAATTTGCCGATAGTTTGATTTTACATTCGGTGCAAAAATCACAGACGTCTGTTTTACGTTGCCTAAACGAGTAATCACTATTTTCCCGAAAATATCTATGGTACGTTGGGTACTTTAGTGAGAGCTGCTTCCCTGTTTTATCAAAGTAATATTCTTGGAATGCGTGAAACATTTTTTTTACGTTTAAGTCTGGATTCTCGAAGTACTTTCTTTCAGTTTTGGAGCTTCCATAATGCGATTTTTTGTTCGGGAAAGTCGACCAATGCTCCTTCACTAAACTCCATACCACGTTCGAAATTTTGGCAGGGTTGGGTTGCTTACCCCTTTTTTCTGTAGCAACTGTCGTACCTGAAACAATCAGTATTTTCATATTTTAATCCAGACCTGACTTGTTTTGTTATAAGACGCCAATAAACGAGTCAAGCATTCGTAAATATTGATTTATTTAGAAAGAAAATAATATAAACATTTACCTGATTTACAAAATCGGAGCACCGTTTTCATTCTGGATTCAGTTATTTGGAGAAGAGACAGAAAAAATCCTTTACAGACAGTTTTATCCTGGCCATCTACTTTGAAAGAATATTTCCAAGACCAAGATCTGTTCTTCCGTTTTGTTACGGTTTTGACGTATTTGATTTCTTCACGTTGTATACAACTGATTAAAAAAGTGTCCTGACTCGGTTTCTCAGCCATTGCCCAGAAAGTCTTGAAAATTTCACGCTGACGTTTATAATCGAAAGAAGACGAACAGTTTTTCTTGCAGCAGTCGGTAGTGTGCCTGAATTTTTTTCGAGGTATTTTATTCCCACTTTGAGAAGCGTAACTTTTACCACTGTTACGCTTAAGCTTCTTTCTATTTTGTTCCCATCTATCTTGTCGAATTTTTCTCTTTTTCCCCGTAACTGTAGCAGTAGGGCTAGTCGATGCTGTTGTAGTTGTTGTAGATTCGTTCATTATTTCTCGCAGAAAATATTGCAGCTTTACACGAAATCTAACAGACAGGCAGATAAACACGTGCGTCTGTTTAGCGGAGGCGCGTGGATTAGCCTACTTCGCTTCGCTGCTACTGCCGGCTAACTCAATGGCGGTGCGCGCACCGCTTGTTATGGTTACTACAGCATTAAAAGTTGACGAAAACATCCAAGATTCACAGGGTTTATAGCGAAGATTATACAGAACACCGAGATCAGCTTCTTTGAAAAAGTGACTTAAGTCGACTTAAGTCGTTATTTGACCCATAGGCTCAATTTTGGAATGTCGCATGGTTGGTATCGTGAAAAAAGAATGTGAGGTATTAGATGTTACACATCAGCAGTCCTACCGTGGGTAAAGAATTCGAGGTGGGTAATATTACACGTCAGCGAAATCCGAGTGGATAAAAAACAATTCTCAGAACCATGAATTTTGGAATGTCTCGTTGTTAATAACGTGGGAAAGGAATGTGAAGTGAATGATGTTACAAATCGGCAGTCCTATCATGGGAAAAGAATGCGGGACGGTAACCGACATCCAGATCGGTGGAAAAAATCACGCCCCCCGCTGAACCCTCTACGGTTGGCAGGCGAGCATAGCATAGAGACTTTGACCTTCGGTCGGTAAGATTGTCAGTAAGGCAGCACGATTTTGACCTTCGACCGATAAGAATTGTCGGTATAGCAGTGCAATTTTGATCGCGGACCGATACAATTTTCGGTAACGTAGCACATTTTTGACCTTAGGTCGGTACGGCAGACTGTGACGTCATCGTGAAAAAGGGTTTGAGTCTGGGCTACGCGCAGCGGAAAAGGGTTTGAGTCTGGGCTGCGCGGAGCGCCTCGGTGGGCTGCGCGGAGCGGCTCGGTCGGTCAAAAAGGTGTCTGTACTCAGAACCGGCCTTGCTATACTACTCTCATACTTGAAGGAGGGTATTCAACATATTAAATATTTCATCTGTTTTCAATAAAAGTCTTTAGGTATTAGGGAACCGTGTCTGAGTGAAAAACAGCATTGCGTCTGACCTCGTAGCTCAGATACGGTGATGTTCACTGCACCCCACACACGAAAGTTTTAGGGAAAATAGAACAATTTATCAAAAGCATCTTCCGTATAGTATAGCTTACTATCTGCATTGCGCGTTTGACGATTCGCTTTCAGAATTCAAAATTAATCGTGGAGAGACTTGCGTTCAATGGTTTGTGAACGAGTTAGCAGAATTGGCACATTCGTTGGAAGTTTATTTCAAAACTGTTGTACCGATGGAACCGCTCAATTTTAATCAAATCAACGAATATCACTCAACAACAGTGTGTCACATTTGTGAGAAACCGTTAACACTCACAGACGTGAAACATCGTGATCACTGCCATTTCACGGGAAAGTACCGTGATGCTGCTCACCGAGGTTGCAATCTAAATTACCAAAAATCGCACACTATTCCAGTGATATTCCACAATCTGTCGGGTTACGATTCACATTTTTTGATCGAAGCACTGGCTACATCGTTCGAGGGCAGAATTGAGCTTCTACCCGTAAACAAAGAAAAGTACATTTCTTTTACAAAATATGTCGAGGGGACAGATATAAAGTTTAGATTCGTAGATTCGTACCGTTTCATGCCCAGTAGTCTTGAGAAATTAGCAACGTATCTCGGTGATGATCAGAAATCAATCACACGAAAATTTTATCGTAGCTCAGATAAATTTCAGTTATTGACCAGAAAAGGAGTGTTCCCGTGCGAATACATAGAAAGTTGGGAGAAGCTCGAGGACACACGGCTACCATCCAGACAACAATTTCACTCAAAATTAAATGATCGGGATATATCAGACGACGACTATGCACACGCATGTAAAGTTTGGCAGACTTTTGACGTTCAAACTTTGGGACAGTATTCGGACTTGTATTTACAGACGGACGTGTTGTTACCAGCCGACGTTTTTTAAAATTTTCGACAGAGCTGTTGGACAACGTACAAACTGGACCCGTTACATTACTACACAGCGCCTGGTCTGTCGTTTGATGCAATGTTAAAATGTACAGGCATCGAACTCGAGCTTCTCACCGACATAGACATGGTTATGTTCATCAAAAAGGGTATTCGTGGTGGTGTATCACAGTGTTCGAACAGATACGCAAAGGCCAACAATAGATACATTGGAGAGGAATTCGATCCTGAGGTCGAGGAATCTTATCTCATGTACTTTGACGTTAATAATTTGTACGGTGCTGCTATGAGCTTTGCTCTGCCATACAGTTCCTTCGAATGGGTATCAGACTTTAGACAATGCGACGTTCTTACCATCTCTGACGATGCGGAGTTTGGTTACGTGCTAGAGGTAGATTTGGAATATCCTGAGGAGCTGCATGAAATTCATAAGGATTTACCACTGTGTCCGGAGCACTACATACCTCCGATCTCAAATAGTAAGCAACCGAAATTGACGCCCACGCTATTTTCCAAAAAAAACTACGTTGTTCACCATAGTGTTTTGAAATAATGCTTACAATTAGGCTTAAAATTACTCAAAATTCATAGAGTTCTCAAATTCGGGCAAACCCCGTGGCTCAAACAATATACAGATTTGAATACCAATTTGCGAAAAAAATCTGACAACGAATTTGAGAAAAATTTTTACAAGCTAATGAACAACGCAGTTTTTGGCGAAACTATGGAAAACGTGCAAAAGTATAGAGATGTCAGGCTGATCACGAAATGGGATGGAAGATACGATGCTAGAGCTACCATAGCCAAACCCAATTTTCACAGCTGCACCGTTTTCGGCAAAGATATAATTATCGTTGAAATGAGTAAGACGAAAGTCAAGTTGAATAAACCGTTGTATGCAGGTTTCTCCGTCATGGATCTGGCTAAAACATATATCTACGATTTTCATCACAATTACATTAAGCAGAAATTCGGCAACCGAGCAAAATTAATGTACACGGATACCGACAGTTTGATTTACAATTTTACCGTCCCCGACATGTACGAACACATGAAGGAGGACTTGCACAAATTCGATACGTCTGATTAGCCGCTTGACAACGTTTACGGAATACCTCGAGCAAACAAAAAAGTTCTCGGCTTGATGAAAGATGAGAATAATAGAAAAATAATGCTGGAATTTGTAGGATTGAGAGCTAAACTGTACGCATTCCGAGTCTTGGGAGATGAGAAAGACAATAAACGTGCCAAAGGTGTCAAAGGATCAGCGTTAAGAAAAATAACTTTCAAAGATTATTTGAAATGTGTTTTGAACCGTGAAAATCTATCCTCAAATCAGCATTTGATATTGAGTCGAAAGCACGAGGTATACACCGTAGAACAGCAGAAAGTAGCACTGAGCTGGAATGACGACAAGCGGATCGTGTTTCAAAATACAACCGACACGCTTCCGTGGGGCTACAAGCCTACACCTTAGCTTTATAATTTATCACTGTACCATGTCTGTCGATTGTCTAAAATATAAAGACGCATACTTGTTGTGTGTCGGATATAAAATAAAGAGGGACATACGTTTTTACAAAAAAATTCATTTATTCAAAAGTTACATGTCCGATTCGTTTATCCAACTGTTGTGTGCATTGTCAAAACCTAACCATTTAACGTATATTTTTCTTCCGCGCTTCTTAAGCACCTTCTCTGCCAGACAGATATCCAGATGTTCAACCTGGAAGAGCTCTTGTTCGTAGAAACCACCAGCGATGGGTTGATCTCGGTAGTCTTTGAGCTTGTACGTCACAGGATGAGTATTTTCCACTCGACTTATCGTGAATATTTCAGTCGTCCGATTGGGAGTGTAACCTTTCTCGAAAACATTTCTGAATTTGCTGATTCAAACTTTATCGCCAGATTTGAATTTTGCCGATATGGTAGGTATCGCTGGAAGCCGTCCGTACGCCTAACGTAATAACAGCCTCTTGTTTGCAACGGTGACATCCGACGGTTTCATTCTTATGGTTCGGTGTTTGGTGTTGTTGTAAGCCGAAACCAAATCAGATAAGATATCGAGCCACTTGAAGCTTTCTTGCATGCTGAACCGTGTCCACATTTTATCTTTCAGCGTGCGAATGAAACGTTCACAGATCGAAGCCATCAAATTACTGTACGTGGAGTAAAGTTTAATTCCGTAGCGTATAATAAGCGATTCGAATTTCAAGTTGTGAAATTCCGTTCCTCTGTCAACGTGTAAATTTTTCGGTACCCGTCCTTGGACAAGCACAGATTCCATTGCCTTCGTAACATCATCTCCAGACTTGCTCTTTATCGGTATAGCCCACGCATACTTTGAAAAGATATCAATGCCTGTGAGCATGTACTTGTAGCCTTTGTTTTGTCCAGCGTACGACGTCATATCAACAAGATCCGCTGACAGGTCTCGTCGATGCCGCGCACGTCTACACGTCGACGCGGGTAATTCCGGCGTGCAGGATTATGCAGTTCCGTCACCAGTGCTTGCTTTTTCGCGTTCATATTCCAACGCTACTAGTCTGGTGTCCAATTTGGAAATGATTTCGGCGTTTCGAATCGACAAGTCTCTGCCTGTTTTGAAGTCTGTGTAGAAGGTATTCAAGGCTTTCTCCGTGGTGATCTCCAAAGCTTTGATCATTTGATCGAGGTTGTCGATTTGTTTTTGCAGCACGCTGAATTTTTTCCTCAAGGTTTTTAAAGTTACAGCATCGTTCGGCTCTGCGGGATCTGCGACGTTGCACAGTCTCTTGTTCCGTATATCGTAATGCCCATCCGCTGTTATTTGAAACCCAACACCCGGAGGACCGCGAGTGCTCTCAGCTGTGTTTTTATTCAGCTGACGTCCGGACACGTCGACGCTCATCTCGGTAATGAATGCAAAAATGACGGGAGCTGCTTTATAAATGATTCCTGCTTCGCGTAGCTCTTCGATAATGGAGATTATTTCGTTATTGTGACTCGGATTTCCCACTGCCTGAGATGCCAGGACTAGACGAAGACGCTTCACTAACTCGTTTGGATCATCCTAGAAGACGTATTCCGTTTCAACACCTACTCGAGTGACCATAGCTTGCGGAAGTAGACCTTTACCCTTTTGGCGAGGTAATGGGGAATAATCCATTAATTCGGCAATGACATTTCTGAATTTGTAACTGTTATCGTTTCGAACAGCCCCATTGGATGAGTAATACTTCTTATGCGCGTTCGTTGCGAGGATTATGTTTTTAAAATTTTCCCGATCTCCGGCGCTCACAGAAGAACCGTCAGGCTTCTTTTTAAACAAAAGTTCCAGCAAACCCTTCGTTTTCGGGTAACGCGTGTCGCCAATACAAACGTAGTCACTCTCAAAAGATATCAACGAATCACCAATCATTAGTCCGTTTGAGAGGTTGCGTACACCGTACACGTTGTCCAATTCACCTTTTGTCTTCGCATCTCTCATCAGTGCAAAATACTCGTCCTCGATTTTCCCGACTGGTGTTTCTACGATTGTTTCATCCCCCGCCGAAGCAAAGGAATCGTCCATTTCCGAGACAGTTTCATTTTTCGTTTCATTTTTCATCTGCTTCATTTCTTCTTTAATTTCTTCCACCTCTTGTTTGATAGGTTTGGTATCTTTTGTAACATTCACCAGTTCTTGCAACGGAGTCACTACTGGTTTGAAAACGTCACTCAATTTCTGAGTCGTAGATTCCCTGCCCGACTTGAGCAATCTGTGTTTTCGACGGATCGCAGCACTTGCTGGAGCGATCTGATGTAGGACATCTTTTTGCTTGGAAATTTCAGAGCTCTGCATGTTGACGCAACTGAGTCTTCAACCCTACTGCGTCTCTCTCTTGAGAACGTTAGATTTTATTCCATTTCCAGGCTAACAAAAGAATCGAATCCCCTCCTGTATCGTCCTTCGTTGAGCTCACTGTCTTTGTCGATCACCAGAAAACCATATTTGTCACCGTTCCAGCATGCCGCACACAAGTCTTTAAACTCTGTGTAAGACATATCGGTGTTTGAATGGTCGTTGTATACGTGTCTCAGGTTTATATCGTCTTGTTTGAATAACACAAGTAAGTTTACGTTATCGCGCACGAGATGTCTGGGAATACGCGCGTACGTCTGACAAAGATAGAAACAGTCAACGTCGTGATGTCTATCCATGCAAAAGTAGGCTCTAATATTGTCCTGCTTCTCGCACGCTACATCGTCAAATATGATGATTGAGTTGGGCCGTGCTTCTTCCGGTGGAATCACTTGCTCACGCTCGGTAAACGCAGAATACTCCGTATTCTCAACATGGTCCAGCCATTGCTTCAACAATTGGTATTTAGGTTGGTTGAGAGATTTCGAGTAGATGTAGATATTTTCAAATCTGAGTCCATTGGGATGGGTCATAAGTGTGAGCAACGCATTAATTTTACTACAATTCGACGGTCCACAGATTATCGCTCGTACACTATTCGGGAGTAATTCAACGTGCCGTTTGTGCCTTTTGACATTTTGCTCCCGAAATTTGTCAAAATTCATCACGGGAAGCTTGGTAGGTCGTTTCTCAAACCGCATCTCGGACATGACTGATCGGATTTGCTATAAATCCCCCGTTTCAAAGCCCTTTTCTTCATTCAGCGCACGAACATGATCGCGTACAGAGGTAAACGAAGCAGCAGCAGGCGGCAACATCGTGGCAAGCGTCTGGTGAATAAAATCATCAACAAACTTCCGATCGAGTTGCATGTTCCCAGTTACCAGTACTGCGGTCCTGGCACCAGGTTGACGAAAAGACTCGCGAGAGGCGATTTCGGTATCATCCTCTCGATACAGCGTGTCAGGAACACGATATAGCGTATTCGAAAAATCGTGAGAATCTTGAAGTTAGATACGAGGCTGCTAGGGCGTTGGCTGAGAAAGCTTGGAAACGGGTTCTCGCAAAGGACGCAAATTTGGGTGAAAAGGCAGCCGCTCGGGCAATAGCTAATACAATGAAAGTAGAATCAAAACTCGGAATGGGAATTCGAAAGTCAAAAAATGTGACCTTGAGAAAAATTATAAATGCTGCGAAACGTTCTATGGTTCCAAGCAACGATTGAAAAGTAGCTATCGAATCGGCGCTGAAGGGAGCTGAGAACGCCGGTAAAAAAGCGGGTGGTAAATGTAAAGTGCGAACACCCCGCGTCCTACCGGTACCTTCGAAAGTCGGTAGTTTTCTACCGTTTCTGATTTCTATTTTTGCCGGTCTCAGCGCTACGGGTGCGTTAGCCGGTGGTGCGGCAGGTATAGCAAAAGCTGTGAACGATGCGAGCGCGGCTAAACGAGAATTGGAGGAAAGCAAACGACACAACAAAACTATGGAAGCTATCGCGTTGGGCAAAGGGCTCCATATGAAACCGTACAAAACAGGTCATGGTCTCCATCTGTCAAAAAACTAGATGCGATGCTACCACGTCGAGCGTTGACTAATTAGGACTTGTTGAAATATGCAAAAATCTTTAAGGTTCCGCATTTCCGCGGTGTTTTCATGCGAAACGAAATGCTCGAAAACGGCCCACGAAAAAACGAGTCAGCTATAATCAACCTTGACGACAAAGACGGCCCGGGAACACACTGGGTTGCATACAAGAAACGCGACAATAATATTGATTACTTTGACAGTTTCGGCAACCTTCAACCACCCTCAGACGTTATAAAATACCTCGGCGTTGGTAGCGTCAAATACAATCATGAAAGGTACCAGGATTATGATACATTTGAATGCGGACACTTGTGTCTGAAATTTCCAAGTGGTGAGCTATATAAACATGGTGCGTGATTCGTCAAAGTCAGTCTACCACTTGCAGTCATGGATGATTCGTTAACGTTAACGATTTCGGGAACCTCTTCGATACTCGAGGCACAATATTTCCCACCGATCGAACTTGCTCGTGATAAAAGTTATGCTCTTGGCTTGATAGAATTGTTAACCTTTAATTCGATTCCCAACGTTGATGTCGGTCTCAATCAAATTTACGTAGCCGACAAAGTGATCACCATACCTACCGGCAGCTACGAGATCGAGGACATGGAAAAGTATCTTCAAAACGTGCTAAGAAATACAGATATCAGGCTCGCCATCAAACCCAACAATAATACATTACGCAGCGAAATGACATGCAACCACACGATTAACTTTGAGCCGAATGATTACATTGCTCAACTTTTGGGATTTACACCACGTGTATTGGAGATTGATAAAACTCACGAATCAGACGTGCCTGTAGCTATACTCAAGGTCAACGCGTTGCGAGTCGAGTGTAGCATTACAACGGGCGCCTACGTCAATGGACACAAAGTACACACTATTCACGAGTTTTTCCCGACCGTCCTATCAGGATATAAGATCGTGGAAGAACCGTCGCACGTCATTTACCTTCCGATCACCGTCAAGACCATAGATCACGTTCAGCTCCGGTTAGTGGATCAAGACGGGGACCTGGTTATCTTTTGTGGAGAAGTTATTACTGTGAGACTACACATCAAATCCTAATAAACGATGGGAATTGTATATAACAGACTGTCAAAAAGTAGGTATATCAGTAAGTCGGCATGCCCCGATCAAGTCAGTCGTCGATCGATTCCCGAACCGCTAACACCTCGAAACGTGGAGTTCCTGATAGCTTTGGGTCTGAAACTGACACTATTTGGAAGAGGAATTTCCGACAAATAAAATTCAAATTTTGCTTCTTTATCATCTGCTACGTACCATGGAGGAGGAAATCTTGAGCATTCGAACACTAGTCGTCTTTGACGAATCCGTTGCGCATTACGAGATCCACGCTCACAAACCTTACGCCTCGTCAACTTTCAACCACAGCGATAAAATTCGAATCACCGTTCAGCATCAGGATTTATGCACATTACCCAGCAAAAGTTCGGTACATATCCACGGACGACTCCTCAAACCTGATGGTACGGCTACTGTGAACACACAGCTCGTAAACAACGCCATTTGTCATCTGTTTGAAGAAATTTGCTACAAAATGAACGCAGTTGAGGTTGATAAAAGCAAGAACGTTGGCTTGACAAGTCCCATGAAGGGTTACGCCTCCCTGCACCCTGGTCAGACTTGGCTGATGGAGAACGCTGGATGGCTTGATGTAGAAAAAAAGAAAAAATTAACCGATGCCGATGGCAAGTTTGACGTACTGATACCGCTCAGCATGATGTTGGGTTTCGCTGAAGACTACCGCAAGATCGTTGTCAACGCTAAACATGAGTTAATTTTGACGAGATCAAAAACTGACGTCAACCCTATCATGCAGACCCAAGAGGAGGAATTCAAAATCACGATCAATGCAGTGGAATGGCTAATACCGTATTTGAAACTCGCGGATCTGAAAAAAGTTGACCTACTCAATTTCATTCAGAGAGATCCGCCTATTTCGATGAGCTTCCGCAGTTGGGAATCGTACGAATATCCCTTATTTCCCACAACATTGAAACACGTTTGCACTGTGAAAACTTCCACTCAGCTTGAAAAACCTCGGTACGTCATTTTGGATTTCCGAACAAGTAGAAAGAACAAGACCGGCAAGAACGCAAGTCATTTCGATCATTGCTATATCACGGACGTCAAGCTATTTTTAAACTCTCAATCTTATCCGTACGGTAACCTGAACCTCAACATGAGTCGTAATCTGTACGCGGTCCTGTACGAGATGTAAGCAAACTCCCAAGCTACCTACTACGACAAGAACCCCGAGCCGTTGCTGACAAAGAGTGAATTCCTTCGAGACGTCCCCTTATTCGTTATCGACTGTTCAAAACAAAACGAATCTTTGAAGTACGGACCTGTCGACATCCGTCTTGAATTTGAAGCTAAAGCCAACTTTCCCGCTAAAACATCGGCGTACTGCTTGATTGTTCACGATCGTATTGTCGAATACAACCCGCTCAGTGGTGGGGTGAAAAAGTTGGTATCAAAGCTGACCCGTTCCCACCATCTCGCACAGTTCAAAGATGGAGCTTATCGTTGACATACAAGGCTTTCGTAGACCTTTCAACAATACCTTCACATTCAAAGAATTGGCTATAATTTCAATCTACTCGGAAGCATCTCCATCAGTGTTTTTCTTCAAGCCACCTTACAAATGGAATTTACTGGACGTCAAATACAAAAGATAAAATTCTTGGCTAGAACGCGATTTTCACGGTTTACCTTGGAGCTGTGGAACCATACCGTTTGAGGAAGTTGAGTGGACCATTCAAGACAGGCTGTGCAAAGCTCAAACCGTGTACGTAAAAGGAGAAGAAAAACGAGATTGGTTGCTCAAAATCGTTCCGAAAGTTCAAATCATCGATATGCTGGACTTTGACTGCCCGTCGCTTCAAACCTTGCAAGAAACTTCAGCTGTGTCTTTAAAATGCGACCTTCACACAATACCCAACGCAATCTGTGCAGCACAAAACGTTTGCATACTTTAAAATTGGCTACAAAATCATCGTACTGTCCGGATGGCGAGGGTGTACGATTTGTGTTACTGCGCAGAAGCGTCTACAAGCACGGTCCCGCATTCCTGGCGAATATATCACCGTGGTTATGATACTGTTGAATAGAATTATTGTAGTATTGTTGTGAAGTAATTGTCAACCGTACACTAAAAATTGTACTCAATAAAACTGTTTTTTAAAGAATATTCATGAAATAATTTTATACCTTCACCTTCACCTTAGCTCTTAAGAGAGAATTTTTTTCAATGCGAAGCTTATGTAAGATTCAACCTTGCTCTCCATCCTTGACCAAGCTGTACTCAAACCGAGTTATGTTTTGCATTCCTAGAGCGATAGTAACCAAACACCGCAGATCCTTGGCTCTGAATGTATCGCAGCTATCGGCCGACCTTGCACTCTGGTCTTGTCTGAATCCGTTCCAATACTCATCGTAGAGTTTACATTACATGACGCAGCTCGAAACCCTCCATCGTTGCTTAGTGGTGTTCGGAGTAGCATTTTCTTAGATTTTAAGACTCAATTCTAGATACAGTTACAAGGTACAAAACGTACGTAGGATTAAAGGTATACAAGATGGTTAGGCGATAAATGAAAAAATACTCATAATTTAAATCTTTTTTTTGTTTATTGAACGTAAGACTCACACAGGACATTGGATATTTGAATGCAATACTCAGATTATACGTATACGAATTCAAGTTGACCGTACGGTCCGCCAAGATAGCGTAGATGCAACCGTATCTCCTTACTGGCTGTCGTCACCTTCTGGAACAAATCTTCATCTTCTTGGAGGGCCTTGGTCAGTCAGTTGGGTAGAAAACTCGTGAAAGAGTCATCCAAGTCCAGAACGATTTTGTCGCCAAATTTCGTTTTAACCCGACGAACGCCACTGACTCGGTATTCGAAGTATACTTCGAGGTCCGAAAGCTTTTTCAAGGGCAGAAGTGTCTCCAGGCGAGCGACTTCGTTCAATTTTGAGTTCAATTCAAACCAAGTTATGTTTTGCATTCCTAGAGCGATAGTAACCCAACACCGCAGATCGATGGCTTTGAATGTACCGCGACTATCGGTCGACCTTGGATATCAAACCGACATCCGAGTCAGTGAAAAACAATTCTCGGAACCATTAATTTTGGAATGTCACGTGGTTGATAACGTGGGAAAGGAATGTGAGGTGGTTGATGTTACACGTCAGCGATATCCGAGTGGATAAAAAACAATTCTTCGAACTATTAATTTTGGAGTGTCGCGTGGTTAATAAGGTGGGAAAGGAATGTGGGGGTGGTTGATGTTACACATCAGCAGTTATATCGTGGGAAAAGAATGCGGGACGGTAAAAAAGTTCTCGCCCCCCGCTGTGCCCTCTACCGTCGGCAGGCGAGCACTACAGACCTTCGGTCGGTAAGATTGTCGGTAAGACAGCATTTGACAGATTTTGACCCTCGATCGATAAGAATTGCCGGCAAAACAGTGCGATTTTCACCGTCGATCGATACAACTGTCGGTAAGGTTGCATGGTTTTATCTGAGGAGAGTGGGGGTAACCTTCAAGGGTTTGCGTCTGAGCTGCGCGGAGCGGCTCGGTCGGTAAAGAAGGTGATTGTACTCAGAACTCTCATAGCCATACTACTTATGAGTGGTGTTCGAGGATTCTTGGAGTGACGAGTCTACGTCTCGTGATCGTGGATCGTGTCGACTTCTGGTTCCTCGTTGAGATGAGATGTTCCACCAAATAAATGTGCGGATGAGTCCTCGCCTTGGACAATGTGTGGATCTACTCTGATGTACGGTACGATAGATGATAGAATAGATGTCGAGCCGCATTTGCGCTAGACTCTTATACTTGCTTATTGTCTAGTTTCGCCGTTTTCGGGGATAGCGATTGGATCGTGTGATTTGGTCGGTTTACAGGTATGTGGTGGGGTTACCGAGTGTGTAGCGAGATTTCGGCTTGTCAACTTCAAGCACAATATTTGGGGGCACGAGTTGACCCTCCGATCCCGGTACGCCGGCGAGGCGTCCCGTCACAATATATACTCGTACATGTATTGTAACGGACAGCTGATCAAGTTCGCCATCAACATCAACAATGCCCGTAACATACACAAAATCACGACATAAATGTAACGGATAGCTGATCGAGACCGCCGTCGACATCAATAGTGCCCATAACATACATAAAAACACAACAACAACGAACGATCAGCGACGCCTCGTTGACAACACTGACTCGAAGGTCGTGGATAAGGAGGAGATGACGGGAATGTAGCGGGATGGGAACTCTAAAACAAGTATAAATAGGAGAATCGCAGAGATCATCGTTAGCAGTTGACCGGCACAGCGCCGAACTGACTCACTGTTCAGGGATAAATTTTGTAAAAGAACAGTTCACCGGCACAGCGCCGAACTGACTCACAGTACAGGGAAGATTTTGTATAGAAAGGGCAGTTATCCGGCAAATCGCCGAACTGTCGCACTCAGGTTTTTGATAACGAAGTGTTCCTCGTCCAGAGGGTACTTTCGAATTTAGCTTCAATAGATTGTGATAAGGGATTTCAAGCAAAGCGCTTAATTCTTATTTAACGTCATATAAGTAGATAGAATCCACGATAGCGTGGGATGTCTAGAGCAAGAGGGAATATTCTATAAGGGCCATTAGATTAAAAAATTTGAGCCGTGAGAATAACTAGGAGCAGAACCGATAGATTTTAGCAAATATTGTTTTATTTTATAATATTTTATAATTTTCGCGGTTAATTCATAGATTTGAGATTGTTTGAGCGCTTGGCGCAGAAATGTACTGACACTTTCCTATTACAACTTACTTGGTTGATTATCACACATTTGTGCAACATGTCTGTGCTCTGTCCTATCCGGTTTGTTTATTTAGTACTTCAGCTTGTATAAAAAAAAAGCCGACAGGCAGCCAAGGTTGTCCATGGTCTTCAGAATCGGTATTGTGTTTGGGTTGTCAACACAGGGCTAGAAATAGGAAGGCGACTCTGTTTATTCCGAGTTCGCGGTCAGAAGGGAGCACCGGGAAACCCGTGTCTCCAAACAGATGACACACACCTCACTCCCTTGTCTCCAATCGGTAGCAAAAGCAACACAGTTCTTGTCTCACGTAAGGGAGCATAGGAATATGGTGCTTGTTAATAAACCAAGGCGGCTTTTGTATGACCTGAGTCCGTATAGCTGAATATATTCAGGGTGTTTTTGGGTCGGAAAGACCGATCTTCCTTTTGCCCATCAGAGAGGGTCCTTTATATTAATTATATTCACCTTAATTTCAAGGGTTAAGGCAAAATAACTTAAAAATAACGTGGATTTCTCACAGGCGAAGACCTAAAGAAATTCGCACACGTTACAATATATAAATAGATGTGTCTCATCTTTATTCTCCGAGCATCCTTTTTATCCCTACACCGAAAACTTTAACACTTTTATTGTGAATTAACTTAGCAGTAGTATGTTATTTGAATCTTTTAAGATAAAGGATAAGAACACATTTTTAATGTACTTGGCGAAAGGTTTTAGCACCTAAAGGAGTTTTTGAGGGGATATCACTACTTTTTAAACAAATTTTTTTTGTAACTCGTTTTTATGTACAAACTAGTTTAGGTAAACATCGATCATTTCTAAATCCAGACAATTATTTCAAACAAAATCACGGTTATTTGAGGACGATTTCATCGCAGGATATAGCTGGTTCAAAGGTGCCATGGATTGTTAAACCAAATTGACCAGATTACATAAGCATAAACTAGGGCTTCGCAAGTCTACGTGCTCTGCGTCTACCGTCATGAAGAAGTAGTGTATACATGACAGTTCTGGATCGCTCCCCCCTAGTTCCCCCCTCGACTCACGGCGCTCTCTCTCTCTCTCTCGCTCCCTCTTTCTTTCTATCGCTCTCTCTCTCTCTCTCACGCTCTCCCCCTCGTTCCCCCCTAGCCCCCCCCCCCTAGCCCGCCCACCCCGTTGATAATTTTCGCGGTTTGCCGCAAGATAGCTATTTTCAAAGGATTTGACACACACACACACACACATACAACAATTCCTGTCGAGACTTGTTTGGCGCCGGAAAGCCGCACATCAATCGGATAGGGTAAAAACCCGCTGGATGTATTGAAAAAATTCCTGGAAATTGCTCTTTGAGATGGTGCCGACAATGAACTTTGTTGGTGGTAATGCACTTAAATCAATCTGGGGCAGTGGGAGTGGTCCCATAAAAATTCCTCGCACAATATGCGTGTCAAGACTTGTCCAATGGAAAATTATAGTGGGGGTGGGTGGTATATAAAGCGTACGTCTATCGTGATCGTCACTCTCTTCTCATCGTATTCTCATTGTGAACTGTTCTCGCTTGTGAAATAACCTCGAAACGCGATGGATCTAGCAAAACTTAACCACGTCAGCCGCCTGGAGAATGTGCCAACCAAGAAGATGTCGGAACTCGAAATTGGGGGAGTGTATGACGTCTTTGGGTTACGACTGGTCAAAACAAAATTCGGGGTACGTGTTCTGGCGACGATCGATGGAGAATACAACATCTTTTTACCACCGAGAATCGTAAGAGTTCTACAAGAAGATTCCAGTCAGCTGACTAAAATGTGTAGCATGGCCAGGGAAAATCGTCTGCAAATGAAATACCTTGGTGGAGAATTCAACAAGTTTGAATTTTCATGAAGTTATGTGCCATAAATGAACTATGCGATCCCCCTCTACTTCCACAAAATTCATCCACGAGGGGGTAAAAGCGGGTGTGCTGGAGATGGAATAGTCAGTCTTCCACATACCATCCGTCAGTATATAATCGAGCGCAACATTCCCACTCCTCAACATAGCGATGATCCTGGACGTGCAATGTTTTATCGGCCATAACATGAAGTTTGTACTCAAGGAAGTCGCAGTCATGAATGTAAACGGGTCGGGTCTGGATTACATCATTTTCAAGCCACCCTATGATTTGGCAAGCTTACCACTTGAATGTAGAGCTACCAATGTATGGTTGACACGCAATCACCACGGAATATCATGGAATGCGGGCAACAAATCTCACGAGGATGTGATGAAGATTGTGAGAAAAATGGTTGGAAATGCGTGTTACGTATACGTCAAAGGGGTGGAGAAGAAAGCATGGCTGACGGAGACCGTCGATGAGACAACGAGGGTTGTCAATAGGGAAGATTTACATATCATACCCCCTGCAATGGAAAAATTGAGGTATATGGAAGCGGCACCGTGGCACGACGGGAACCATGGATACTCCCCAGCGAATAACCTCCAGCAAGCAGCAGCGCAAGGCTCAATTTGGTATGATGACAACTCTGAATACATCCCGGCTTACAATCGCGCCTTTGAAAATGTGCAGCGACTAAGGAGTTGGTATTCGAAGGAGTGTACCAGCTCCCTCGAGAAATTTTTCCATCTGTACAAAGAATTGGACGGTTTAAGGGCAATGATGTCCGAGGATATAGCTTTTTTACAAAAAAAATTTATCCGCGCTTTCGCGTCAAACTCCATCAATGATGCGTGGGATAAACTACCAGAGAGTATGAAAATGGACCACGTCATCGCAAGTTTCCGCAGATGTAGCGTACATCACACACCAGGACCCGATGGCGATATCGTGGATGGACCGAATCCTCTAATTAAAGACTGTCTAGGTTGCAATCGTGTGTATAGATAATATGGACAATATTCACCAAAATAACAATAGAATTTATTACAATATATACAATTACATTCGGGTTTATATGTACAATATTCAATAGAATTAATCTCAATTACATCATAGCTTATACAAAGAATTAAAAAATTTACTATTCGATAAAATTATAATCTAGAAATAGGATACATTACAAATATATATCTTTATAACTTTCACCCATTTTCGTCATACAAAATTTAAATGTTATGAATTTTCACTTGTGAAAAATCTATAGTCAATAATTATGAATTTAGCGTGGTTTAATCCTCGAAATAATCCATAAAATCATTATCGTTATCTTGTTTGCTAACATTATCATCATCATCATCATCATCATCGCTATTTTCGACATCTATAATTATTACGATAGTTTCATTCTCTACATAGTTAGAATGTTTCTTTTTTCTACAATTATTTCCATACATATATCACTGTAATTTATATGTTGGCTGTTTGGTCTCACTCGAGCAGCTCGCGCATCCTCAACGAGATCCCGAAGCTACTCCAACGAGAACTCACGTGTTGCTTCGGAAAAGCCTATAATTATCTCTTCCTCAGCCTCCTCATCCTCGCCCTAATCAACGATCGACCACGTATCGTCATCATCACTTGAATGAGATGGCATTTTTTGTCTTTCTAAAATTGACTCACGATGAAAAATCTGTAAAAAGAGCAAGCCGAAATAGTAAAGTTGATGCTGCTGCACGCATCATTTATATCCACGATAAATCTACAATTCAAAAAAGTTTTCACTTATTCAAGATGAGTGATACGGAGAAGGTGTGGAAGATATTAGAATTTTATTTTAATGTAGTGCTACACGCCGATCCTTGTCCGAATAATAACCATCATCGTCAGCTCTATCGATGTCTCCCAGCATTTGACGGATTTGATCAATCTCATCCAGAAGTAAACCGAATCTGATGCGTACGTCTTCTCAACCGTCAAAATCATTATCAAACTCAATGCCCACTTCCTGTCAATTCACCTCCACCCACTCGTCATCACCATTACCGTCATTCCAAACACCCTCCACCTCCGCCTCCCCCTCATCCTCCTCCTCATCCTCCTCATCCTCCGCATCAGTCGGTGATGGTGACGATTCTAGATGATGATGATGCTCGCCAGCCAAATTTTGCTCAAACTCGCGATCATCATCACCAGCACTGTTGTCATTACATTGCTCGGTGTCGATAATCAACGTATCGGCATCACTATCGATCATTTCATCATCATCCTCCTCCTCATCGTAAGCCCCCTCTCTGCACACCCGCTTATGAGTTGGCGATCGTGGTGGTGAATTGGGTGGGGAGTCTGATGGTCCTCTTTTCCATCCGTTCATATTTTTTTAATACGATTCTAAAATTTTTCCAGAATTTTTATGGATACGATGATAGGGAATACAGAAAAGTCAAAACAAATCGAAAAATTTTGTTAACATATTAATCAAAGGCGATAATCATTACGGAATTCAAATCAACTTTTACAGTATCGTAAGAGGATTGGCGTAGCACCATATACATATATATGTGTATTCTATAAAGTACTCACAAAAAAATATAAACTCCTTGAAGTCTTGAGATTTTTCAAATGAATGTCACGTGCGGAGCGGTCTCGCACGCGACGACTTCAACCCTCTTGATCTCTCAGAGGTTTATTTTAATTTTTGGTGGATTCGGAGGTGAACGTCCTCTACAGGGCGTTCCGTGTGAAATGGATTGAAGGATTTCAATCATGTTGTACCAATATTTTGAAGGAACCAAGTAGAAATGTTTAATGAAACAACTAGAAGCAGCAAGGTTATAGATAAGGAAGCTTACACTCCTTTCTTATGCTACTCACGTTCTCGCTCTTTCGCACTCTCTCTCGCGGATTCTGCTTCGGCCTCGAAGGTGCCGAAGTTTACACCTTCCCTTACTTACGTGCTACACGGCTTGATTAAGTTCGTGGCTTTGCGTATTGCCCTTAATTCTAACTTCACAGACTGATGCCGCGACGCGAGATGCTTGGACGACCGCGTGTAGATTTGAAGGAATGTTCTCTCTAATCGTTGGAGACCCAAGACTTATAACTCTATACTCGACAGCTCTGAAGGAGCCTGATTCCGTTGACGTTGGTTTGATCCTGTCTCTAACGGGACTGTCTTCGCTCGCTCGTCCGACACCCCTTGGAACGTCGGGTGGCGAGCGAGTTTTTCGCTGACTTTGCAATTTCGAACAAAGGCTCGCCTCGCAACGGTCATCCTCGAAGCGCGTGATTTCGCGCTCGCCTCATCCCGGTGTTGATTACACCCGGGATCTGGCGGGCGCGAAGACGCTGACGTTACTGGCTGTCCAACTACGCCGTTGCGCTTGGCTATACCACGAACTGATTATAATAAAATATTTTATATGGACTAACTAAAACTATGCTTCCCTGTCTCTAAAGATAATAATAATGAAAAATGATAATTGTTATGATCGGTAATATATTACAGTTTTGGGTAAATGTGCGGCGCTCGTGACATGAACACCGATTTTTTTTTTCTTTCTCATAGCTCACTTTATCAAAAACGCCTGTTTTCACACGAATGATTTTCAAAATCACTAGAGAAGTTTCAAACCGCTGTTCGAATTTATACTAAAGGAGTCGCACCCACCCTCCACCAAGCAAAAACCAGCCGGCGAATCATTCGTAGAGCATGCACCACGTGACATACAGACAAAAAAGTGACGCGGGGGCAGTATAAGCTAGGAGAAAATTTTCTCAAGAGCTCAGCTGCTTTTCCTATGACATGCCCCACGCTGATTAACGACTCATAAAACTCAAAAACCATTTGTGCACATTCTCGCGCCAAACGCTGTTCGCTACCTGCTTTTCGTCGACCGATTTTTCCCGCCACATGTCCCACACTGATTAACGACTCATAAAACCCAAAAACTGCATGTGCACAAAGCATCTGGTCAAGAGTCGACGAGACAAGATTTTTCTCACGCCAAACACTGCGTACTACCAGCTTTTCGTTGGTCGATTTTTTTTCTCATTGGATATCCCACGCTAATATGGTTGGGGGTGTGCAGGCTCGCACTTGTTCGCTATAAAGAGTCGTAAAACACAAAACTGTATGTGCACAAAGCATCCGGTCAAGATTGACGAGACAAGATTTTTCTCACGCCAAACACTGTTCGCTACCTGCGTTTCGTTGACCGATTTTTCCCATCGCATGTCCGGCACTGATTGGGGTTGGGGTGTGCAGGCTCAGACCTGTACACCATAAAAATTTTTTGATTCTTTGATGACGGGGGCGGTACAAAGCTTGGACCCCCCACCCGTCACACTCAAATTCTTGCGATCTATCGGCCCATATATAAGCTCAACGCATCAGATGCAGACTCATCAGTCTTACACGATACGTGCAAGTCAAAAAAGTTATTCAAAGTTCAGCTTATATCAACGTCAAAGTCATGGCTGTCGAAGCGTATATGGGGCTTGCAGAGCAGATGGAGGGGACGTACAATTTGCTGAGAGAGCAACCACCCGGAGAAGAGAATGACGCCGTCATCAATCATCGGGCTGATATTGAAATTGCGAATATCCAAGTTCTGCGCGATATTTCCATTTAACGAGGAACAACCGTTGGTGCGAAAATACGGATCCAGCATATGATCGCACTCCTGCAATCTTGTGTAACGAAGATCAAGCAGTTGCAGCAGTGCGTAGTGGTGACGGGTGGAAATATCGGTACTCCTGCGGGTGTACAATGGGACGACGTGGATAGTGCTTCTGCCAGCCGAATCAGAACGGGGGTTGTCACAAATCTCCGTCATAAAAATTTGGACGCCTACCTGAACGATATGCAGCGCGTCTCACCGAGAAGTTGGAGCTGGTACTGCGCGAGTAGGGAAATGTGAAGGTTAACCTCATATTATCATGCAAATTTGAAAATGTCAAGCACGAAGAGATCTCCACCGAAGTTAAGAGTTTCAACACCTCCAACGTGGCGATTCTTCTCCCATCGAGCGATATAAATGGTTGGTTTACACGTGCACAGGGTGATCTGCTATCAAAGGTGGAAGGTTTCGAGCAACGCGATTCCGGCTGGAGTATGATTGAGATCCTCAACATCGCTGTAAATATCAATCGCTACCAGCCTCTCGCCGCGGGAGCTTCAACATTCATCGAGCTGCCCCAGGACATTTAACATAAGAAGGCTGTGATCAACGTGAGGAACGAGGACGAAAGATGTCTTCTCTGGTCCGTCATAGCAGCCCTCCACCCGGTCAACATCAACACCGATAGGACTCACAACTATCGTCGCTATATTTCCGAGTTGGACTGTACAGGTATCAAATTCCCTGCTACTCTACATGATGTGAAAAAGCTTGAGAGATTGAATAATTTGCGCATCAATGTATATGGTATAGAATCTCAAACTTTTTCGCATCATGCAAAATCAAATAAAAGCGTCATCGTGCCAATTTATTTGAGTAAAAATTTGCATAGCGTAAACATTGACACGATCCATCCTCTTATGGTTGAGAGTAATCCGGAAGACGATATGACTGGTGAGTTTGCACCGAGATTCCACTTTGCTTGGATTAAAGATCTTTCCCGATTGGTGAGCAAACAATTGTCTAATCATGATGGTCGACTGTTTTTATGTGACAATTGTTTGTGCCACTTCAGCGTGAAACACGCCTACGACAATCATCGACAAGATTGTATTATGCTACAGTCTGGAACACAATAACGTACGGTGCATAATTCCTAGATGCAGCATCAGGTAAAAATAGGAATTTCGACATTGCAATGTCAACCTGATGCATTGAAATGCATTTGGCTCAGAACGCAGTTAAATGTTTTTGCCACAAACGATGGTTGCCAGCCTCCTGGCACGCTTCTGGATAAGGTCTAGGCATGAATCTCTGCAAAATAAGACGCTCAGGTGTTGCAGAAAGATAAACGCTGCAGAACTAACGAACATCTTGGCGCAAATCTTTGACTTTTAGTAACGTAACGTCGATCCTAAGGCTAGTGTCAACGTCAACAATCTGCCATACCTGAGCCAGGTTCACCTGCTCTCAGACCTCTGCTACACACATTACTTTATCGTAAAACGTTTCTGACATTTACTGAAATCATATATAACACGTTTTTCATGTATGCGTGTGCGTGTGTGTGTTCATGTGTCGTACACGTACACAAGCTTAACGCAGGTCATAACTGAACATGACGTGAACAGTGTCTTTGTTACGATCCGTCGTCATGCCGGCACTCAGCAATGATAGTGACGTTAGACATGCCCTTTGCTTGAGGCAGCAAATATGAACGTCTGATGTGTTCTCTGCATGCTGTAATGTGAAGCGATGCTTGCGACACAATGTTATGTGATTTTGTACAAACATTATGAAACCTCTGTCATCTTGGTGAAAACTGTAGTCACTTCGCTTATTCTGCGACCATAGCAACCAAACTATTCCAAATACCTTATCTCGGGATATTACAATAACCACACGGGGTAGTTGCTAACTTGCTATGTGATTTTGTAAATCCCGGTGGAATTCACCTTCTAGCCGGACGATAAGGAAAATGTAAAAATATAGTTCCGTTGCGAAATGAGGATAACAGTGACCGTATCGCTCCGTATCAATCTTAGTGGTACCGCCCATCTACTCGTATTTAAAAATAAATTGATCTATCAAACATGTGCTCTTTCGTTTATACCTGGGACCTCATGACGTCAAAACGATGGGAAGCGGTCATAAAGAGTGCAGGGGGAGGTGCAGGGGGAGGAATCAGGTAAGAACTATAGGAACTGTAGCGGCTGTGTATGATTTACCAATGACTAGTTGTGACTCAAGATCTGAAGGCACCAAAGCGCCTCGTTCTTCTTGCTCTCGCTCTTATAACTTTGCGTACTTAATAAAACTCTTAGAGATCTCACTGTAATCTGACCATAACATGCGCTTACCTTGTGATAACAAATCTCGGACTGGACTATCGCAAGTGTGCAAAGCGACTGAAATCTTTAGACATTCGTTTATTTAGATTAGCCTGTAATTTATTTTACTGAAAAGCTTATACATCCGCTGTGTTGTAATTGACGACTTCGTGACAGCCTAACTTATAGTATAATATAAAACATATTGGTTCAGAATTGCTTTATTGCGCAAAGTGAATAAAGTAACAATATTAATGTATCCATTTATTCGAATTAATTTGCCATTTGTTCAGCTTGCGAGGCCAGGTGTAACAGTATATGTATAATTATGTAAATTGCTTTAACACTAAACTTAAAGATATTTCTACCGTGAACAATGTCATGACACCACTGGCACAAACATATTCACCATCAGTGCTGTAAATCACTGTGACACTTCTCGGAGGCGTAGGTGTGAGCGGCCCACCCGGAACATCTGTTCCCCATCTCGGAAGTAAATTGCAGCTCCCAAAATAACATTGAGATGCGACTTCCAATGTGTGACCCGCCTTTACCCAAAAGCTTGATCGAAGGCTCCAAGACGTCTGACAACCAGTAATTCACATGCTGGAAGCAGAAGTGATGGAAGTGGCCGCCTGCACATGCGTTGTCTGGAGACGGTTCAAACTTTGCAGCGGTCTCAGGGTCGACATTCAAATGGCAGGGACAGGAGGCGTATCGTTGGTCGTTACACTTGTTCAAATGAACGTACGTCTCCACGAAAGTGACGAGCTTCTCCACGTCCACGAAGGTTTCCGTGCCTGGAGGTAACAATCCACCAAACACCGGCAACAAAGTGTTTACGTTGATGCGAATCCGGTCTTCATCTATCCCGGTGCGTTCGAAATTGTACTCTACTTCCAGATGCTTGCTATTTATAAATTCAATGCGCAACCGGTGGGTAGACTTCTTCCGCAATTTATGCGGAGTCGATGCGTCTTCATCATGGTTAGGCCCCAAGCCTCGTTTGGAGCTTGCAGAATCTTCGAACTCCATGAAGTTACCGAGGTAGATTATTAGGTCGACAGGTAACACCTCCTTTTTCACAAAATATGGCAGCTCCCGTGGGCCCGCTGATTTTACGTGTTCTTCTGGATTCACTGCGATTTTAGTCTCAGGAGTGAGAATCTCTGCTATCGGCTGTCGCTTTTACTCTGATGACCGGGAAGACGGGAGACGCGCTTATATACTCCATAACCAGCGCGATGCTGATGCAAACAAATGACGTAGTTACATTACGTCGTATCGGGCGCTCAGTTTTGTAATCTGTTCTTCCGGGTTGTGGGCTATTATTATTGCTCAACCACATTCGCTGTGCAACTGATTGAAAGGCGAAATAAACTCCACGATATGAACAAACGTTACTAAACGATCCGAATATGGGAACATGAACGACCCTAACAATTACATTTTCCTATTAAAAGAGGCATTTTATTGCTACCAAACTTGCAAACGTTAATGACCCTTACGCACCTCACACGATACCAAGGACAGCGCATTGTCAACGAGTTCATGACCGTTGGTTGTCACAGCGAACTGAAGCACCTCATCATGCTGTTTTAGAAAAATGCACACTACTATCACCCGAGCACGGCTGCCAAGCAACGGCAAGCAAGCTGGGTGCCGTGAATTCTGGTGAGCAGGTTTAAACTAATCAAAATATTTCAAACTTTTTATTAGAAAATACAATGGGCAGAAAAAGTTTGAGAACCATGAGGATAATACTTATCATTATACATATTCCATATCTGTTCCTCGAACAGATATGACGCCCGAGCGTTTGACATTTCATCATCGGCTAATGGAAACAACAGGAACATTTCTACGACATGACATGAAACAAGGAAAATCAGTAAGTTGCTAACCCAACCCATCGTGACGTTGGGTATCCCCCGCATAAATTCATGTCACGTACGTATAAATATGTTGTTTTTACACGTGTCATGACAACTCCGCCTCTGTATTTTCCCGCCAACACGTTATCCACTTTGAACTCTTGAACCGTTGCTATCGGCTATTAATCAATCAACAAGCGTCATCATCATAAGCTGTTTTCCGCAGAACGATGTATTAATATTCAGAGCAGTCTCCAGCGGAATGCCGTGGCTACCACTTCGATGGACACCTCTATTATTCGTGCCGAGTGCTCACAAAGACTAAACATACGGGTTAGTGATATTACACGTGAGGAAGGGCTTGCACGTAAGTTAAAGATGATGATTATTACCATTATTAGTGTTTGTTTGTTTGGCCTCATTGTGTATTGCTATTTAATCTGGATACATGGAATGAGCTGACGCGACACTGCGTCCAGTAGGCATCCCAACTCACGTGTATACCTTAGGGTGGGCCAAAAAAAATAAGTATTTTTTTTTTTACTTTATACTCTGAAAATCGGTTGCTAGATACCTCTAAAGAATTCACACCAAATATGAGCTCTTAATTTTGATAACAAGGTCCTCCGCTTTACAATTTTGCATTTTTTCCTGAGTATTAGAAACAAAAATTCATATCTCTTTGACAACTGTTCGTTAAAAAATATCTCTCCTCATATTCTTGTAGGAAATCGAACGCTCTACAAAAAAGGTCTCTTACAATTTTTTCGTAAACCTTACCGTTTAAAAGATATCAAAGCTTAAAGTTTGATTATTTTAAGAGAAATTTCTGTTTTGCTTATGAATTTTTTAACTCGCTTACAAAAAATTTTGATGAATTGCGCAACTCATAGTTTTGTAGGAAATTAACTGCTCTACAAAAATGGTGTCCTATGATTTGTCGATTAAGTTAAGCGTTTAAAAGATATTCATCGTCAAACTTCAATGCATACTAATTTTAACAGTTTTTGATGAATAATTCGAAAAATTTCAATTTAATTTATAAGTTTCATGAAAATTTATTCCAATGTGAGTTCCTAAGAAAAGAGAAAAACAGTATAAAAATATATATTAAAAATTAAAAATGAAAAAATGTATAATATATAGAACTAAAAAAATAAAAGAAAAATAGTATAAAAATATATATTAAAAATTGAAAATTAAAAAATATATAATATATAGAACTAAAAAAATATAAGAAAAATAGTTTAAAACATTTCTCTTTTCTTAGGAATTCACATTGGAATAAATTTTCATGAAACTTATAAATTAAATTGAAATTTTTCGAATTATTCATCAAAAACTGTTAAAATTAGTATGCATTGAAGTTTGACGATGAATATCTTTTAAACGCTTAACTTAATCGACAAATCATAGGACACCATTTTTGTAGAGCAGTTAATTTCCTACAAAACTATGAGTTGCGCAATTCATCAAAATTTTTTGTAAGCGAGTTAAAAAATTCATAAGCAAAACAGAAATTTCTCTTAAAATAATCAAACTTTAAGCTTTGATATCTTTTAAACGGTAAGGTTTACGAAAAAATTGTAAGAGACCTTCTTTGTAGAGCGTTCGATTTCCTACAAGAATATGAGGAGAGATATTTTTTAACGAACAGTTGTCAAAGAGATATGAATTTTTGTTTCTAATACTCAGGAAAAAATGCAAAATTGTAAAGCGGAGGACCTTGTTATCAAAATTAAGAGCTCATATTTGGTGAGAATTCTTTAGAGGTATCTAGCAACCGATTTCAGAGTATAAAGTAAAAAAAAAAAATACTCATTTTTTTGGCCCACCCTAATATACCTGTATGGGCTTAGGTCACGATCGGTCCGCTAGCAGGCTGCATGTGCATTGAATGTGCATCGGACCGACGTGCAAGTATAGGCGTTACGCTGCAACTCGTGCAGCAGCTACTGCACTCTGATGGGTCGAGCGTGACGGCTTAGGAGTTAACATCGATGCATGATAGAGTTGTGTCTCCTGATATCAAAAAATACCACCCCCCGCTGCCCCCGAGACCTAATTCTGAAGTTAGAGCCCGTACGTTGTGATGTAACTGACTGTAAATAAAGTACGCATGGAATTTCCCAAGTGTAAAGATTTAGTATTTTCCAATTTTCAAAACAAAGGCACCGTTCCATTTGTCGTATACGCCGATCTCGAATGTATATTGATCCCTGAACCTGTAGATGAATTTGAAACTCGTAAGACTTGTGAAATTCAAAAGCATATCCCGCACAGTGTAGCGTACTATGTACATTGCGCGTACGATGAGTCTTTATCGGAGTTTCACGGTAAACGCGGTGTCGATTGCATAGATTGGTTTATGCAACAGCTTACGGATTTATCAATGCCAGTAGAGTCACGCATCAAAAACATAATTCTGATGATGGCTCTTACCCAAGTGCAACGCGATCGCCACATGCGCGCAAAGAATTGTTATATTTGTGAGAAACTGTTTACCCCTGAGGGGAAAAAGTATTACGATCACTGTCATTTCACGCGTGAATATCGTGGTCCTGCTCATAATCGGTGTAATTTGAATTTCAGAGAGTCGCACACAATTTCAATAGTTTTCCACAATTTGGCGGTTACGATTCTCACTCTATAATAAAATCCCTCGCGTCAACTTTCACTGGTAAAATTACGCTGCTACCCATAAATAAGAAAAAATATATATCCTTCACGAAACGCGTCGATGGAACAATGATGCACTTGAGATTCATCGATTCGTTTTGATTTATGGCTAGCAGCATCGATAACCTTTCCACATATTTGACCGATATCGATAAACGCATAACACGCAAATTTTATAATAACCCGACTCAGTTCGGGTTGATGACCCGCAAAGGCGGTTTTCCCTATGAATACGTCGATTGTTGGAGGAACCTCGATGAAACGCGATTACCTGCAAAGATGCATTTCTACTCTCATCTCACCAATTCAAATATTGGGGACGCTGATTACGAGCACGCGAAAACTGTTTGGGGGGAATTCCATTTAGAGTCATTGGGGGGCTATTCAGATTTATATTTAAAGACCGATGTTCTTTTGCTTGCCGATATTTTCGAAAATTTCCGCGCTAGCTGCTTCAAAACATACGATTCAGATCCGTTGCACTACTACACTGCACCGGGACTTACTTTTGACGCAATGCTCAAGCACACTTTTGTAAATTTGCAACTTTTAGACAACCCTGGAATGGTGTTATTTATTCAAAGAGCTATTTGAGGCGGCGTAGCACAATGTTGTGACCGACACGCTCGGGCCAATAATAGATTCATGGAAATAGATTTTGATCCTCGTAACGTGGAATCGTATCTCACGTATTTTGACGTGAATAATCTGTACGGTGCAGCTATGAGCGTGCATTTACCAATCGGTTCGTTCGAGTGGGAGTATCAGCACATCGATATAACAAACCATCCGGACGATTCGCCATTCGGTTACTTTCTGGAGGTGGATTTGGACTACCCTGTAGAACTCCACAAGGGTCACAAAGACTTACCTCTTTGTCCCGAACATTTTACTCCTTCAGGTAGTAAAAATGCTAAACTTGCGACCACTCTTTACCCCAAAACAAAGTATACATTGCACTATAGAAATTTGATACACTGTTTCAGTTTAGGATTAAAAGTAACGAAAGTGCACAGGGTTCTAAAGTTTGCACAATCTTCATGGCTCGAGCCTTACATCACGCTCAATACAGACATGCGCAAGCGGTCTAGGAATGAATTTGAGAAAAACTTACCAACTCATGAATAACGCTGTGTTCGGCAAGACTATGGAGAATGTGCGAAATCATAAAGATGTCAAATTGGTCACAAAATGGGAGGGAAGAGGTGGTGCGAGAACGCTTATTGCCCAAGCAAACTTTCACAGCTGCACCGTATTTGGCACTGATATGGTTATCATTGAAATGAATCGTGTCAAAGTTCACTTCGCCAAACCTATTTACGTCGTAGCATCAATTCTAGATCTGTCAAAAATCTTTCTCTACGATTTCCACTATGTGTATGTATGTAATATTTATTGATCCCCTTGGGGTTACAAGGACTTCCCTTTTCCTCTTCCTTTACAATATTTTTTAAATGTTTTCTGAACCTATTCTCACCCTATTCCTACTTCCTACCTTATCCTTACTTAATTTCTAATTGCCTGTGCCCTGTGCCATTGCCTTGCCATTCCCTTACTTTTCCTTTTATCCTTTTCTTATTCTTCATCCTTATCTTTACTTAACCTTATCCTATTTTACCTCATTCTATTCCCTAATTCGTCCTTATCCTAATCGACTTCCATTTCCCATTTATCTCTCACTCTTTCATTCTCTTGTACATCCCTGATCCTTTCCAATTCTCTCCTCCAGACTTCTCCCACCCCCCCCCTCACCTAACATCTCCCTCACCACCCCCTGCCAGCTTTCCTCCCTTCTATCCCAGCCTACGCACCTTTCCCATACGTGCTGCCATGTTTCCTCCTCCCCCTCGCACACCCTACACCTTCTCCTGTCCTCTTCTTCCCGGTACCTTGCCTCCTTCATCTCGCTTCCTAATCTAAATCTTGCCACCCTTATCCACCTGCTTTCTCCCCATCCCTTTCCCAGACATCCTGGTATCCCTTCTCCTTTCACTAGCCTGTACCATCTGTTGTACGTCGATTCCGTTATTTTCTCCCACCTCTCTTTTCTCTGTTCTTCCCTCTCTCTCTCCTCTATTTCCCTGAACTTCATCCCGCCCCTTTCCCTTCTCGCGACTACCTCTCTACTCTCTGCTCCCCTTTCCGCAAAGAAACTTTCCCTTTCTCTTTCCCACCTCGATCCCTGCCTCCCAGCTTCTGCCTTGTCCCTTATCTCTTCCCAGCATCCCCTAGCTAACTCGCTACCCTTCCCTCTCTCTAGCTTCCTTTTAAAATTCCATGCCCTCTTCCCTGCCCTAATCCTTAGCTTCCCCCTCTGTAGTTCCTCCCTTACTAGATATCCCGGTGTTCTCCCATCCACTCCTAATGTCCATTTCAAAAATCTATCCTGTACCGCCGCGACCGCCCTCCACTCACTCCACCCCCATACCTCCGATGCATACTCTATTACCGTCCATACTAGCCTGTCAAATAACCAAATCCTTTTTTCCCAATCCCTCTCAAACCTTCTTTTATGTATTCCCCATACCTGCCTCATTACTACTCCTGCCTTCCGTACTCTTTCTTTCACCTGTGCTTCCTGTCCCCCATTGCACTTCACTCTATACCCGAGATAGCTGAACTCTTTCACCTCCTCTATCTTTTTCCCTTTCCATCTCCAATCTATGTTTTTCCTTCTACCGCCTCCTTTCCTAAATCTCATAATCTTTGATTTCCCTACATTTACCGTCAGCCTTTTCCTATCCATATACCTTTCTAACTTCCTAATCATTACCTTCATTTCCTCCTCACTTTCCGCTAGTAACAATATATCATCCGCATAAGCTAACGTGCATACCCTGCCGCCGGCTAACTCCACCCCCCCAACCCTTCTCCCTCTCCCCATTTCCTCTTCTAAGTTCGCCAGCAGCAGGTTGAACACATGCGGACTGAGCGGACATCCCTGCCTTACCCCCCTCGCCGTCCAGAACGCCTCTCCTACCTTTCCCCCGCTCCTCACTCGACTCTTTGTTTCCTTGTAAGTTTCCTCTATCCTCACCCTTAGTCCTTCCCTCACCCCTCACCTTTCCATAGTCTCCCACAGCACCTTCCTGTTCACTGAATCGAACGCCGGTTTCAAGTCCACAAAGAACGCCACCATCTTTCCCTTATCCTTACCCACCTGCCTATTGATTAAATAATTAAGTACATATTGTTACAAAGAGTGAAATCACCCGTTTTGCCCCCTCTTTGATGATCCAGTAGTCAGCATAGATAAAAGACGTTTATAAACTTCTTATGTCTTTAAAAAGAATAAGGTTGCTGCGCCAACCAACATTATTGTAAAAACAGTCTTGTTTCAGACTCTAAACGAGAAACACATATTACGCATTAAAAGCTTTTCACAACATTTTAATTTCGCCTTTGATTTTGGCTTGTTATTCACGCTCTTGATTTCTTTGACTTGATAAGTAAACTCGCGGATCCATATTTTATTAACGTAACGTCCAGAACGTTACATTTGGTGTCAGAAGCGGGATTTTGAGTTTCTTTTTAATTGAGTCGATTTAGTGCGTGTAATAAACAATGAGCAGTAGTCGTATGACGCGCTCACGTCGAAGGGAAAGTGGAGAAGAATCTTTTCTCATGGAAAATCCGAGGGTTCCATAAGAAATTCTATCACCTTCAGTAGACCCTCTTTCAACCCCTTCGGCGGTCTCTTAACTTGATCTGCTGAAGATCTTGACACAACAACAAGAAGCGGCAAGACAACAACAAGAAATTGCTGCTCAACAACAGCAACATCTAATTCAGCTGCTTCAAGAACAACAGGAACAACGGAGGCGAGAAGGGGAGGCTCGAGAGCGTTCAGAAACTAATCTTCAAGACCTTCTTCGGACGACTGTGGCGGCCCTTCAGTCCGTTCATCAAATGAGTGGCACTGGAGGACCGGCTGTTACACCGCAGGGTTCTAGAGTCGCTACTCCTGTTCCCTCTCCTGTTCCCTCACCTGTTTCTGTTCCCGTTGTTCAAGAGATCCGACATCCAGGACGAATCCAGGACGTTCGAGATTCAAGGTCTGTGCCATTTATTAGGGGAGTAGTTGAATCCCCAGTTTGTAGAAGCAGAGTAAATAATGAGGTTGATTTTTCCGAGCCTCTGTCTCAGGTTCAACCTCAATACTCTCATTTGAGTCAATTGAATGATTCAAGACTTCCTGGGGTTACTTCTCAGATTTATGAGAAACCCTTTTGTCCTTGGAAACCGCCAATTTTTGATGGAAAGCTTCCATGGGCAGAGTATGAACGTCAATTTAACACTATTGCAAAGCATAATCAGTGGGACTCCGCCATGAGGGCCCACAGCCTTGCCTCTTGTCTTCGGACGCCGGCTCTGAATGTTTTAACGGCATTGTCTGAAGAAGAAATTTCGGATTATGAGAAACTTAGCTCTGCACTAAAGTTGAGATACGGAAATGACCACTTAACGAAACTGTACACGGCTCAATTACAGACTAGGAGACAAGGACGAGACAAAGACCTCGCGTCTCTTAGCCAGGATATAGAACGACTTTCACGTGTAGCATTGCAGGTCACGAGCCGTCTCGTAATTTATTAGCGACTCAAGCCTTTTTAAATGCAATTAGTGATCCAGAAATCAAAATGGCCGTTGGAACATCGGGCCTCACTTCTCTGAGGGAGGCAACGGCCAAAGCCCTCGAGGTGGAGGCAATGAGGAAACAATATTTTGGGCTAAACAGGCTTCGTCGGATTGAGGTGTCCGAAAACACCTCAGAAAGACGAAGTTTTGAACACTCGGAGGAACCAAAACCTCAAAATTATAGAAATAAAAATAACAATAGTAATTTTAAACCAAGAAATCGAGGTTCTTTTCAAAACCAGCAAAACAAGCGTGTAAATAAGAACGCGGTCATGACGAGTCAAACCGGCTTGACCTGTATATTTTGTAAAAAAATAGGTCACGACGCCAATCATTGTTTTCTAATTGAAAAAATTAGTAGAAAACCGATGCAAGGCTCGAATTCAAACTCTTATAACTGGCGTAAGAAAAATATAGAAATAGGGGAAGCAAATCCTCAATCGAGTTCTTCAACAGGAACTCACCCAAAAAACTAGTTTCAGATGATTTGTCAGGGCGAAAATCATCGCAGATTGTTGGAAGTGAAAGCCCTCTTAGAGAACAGTTTTTAATTAGAAGTCTACGGCAGTCTGGTCTTTACGCGCGCGGTACTGTAAATGGCGTCGATTGTCTATGGGTAATAGACACGGGCGCAGAAGTAACCGTAGTTCGATCGGATCTCTTTAAATCCGATGACCAGATTGTTCCCTCTTTTTCTCTGCGAACAGCCACTGGAGAGACGACCCCGGTTTTGAGACAGGTTACTGTCCAAATTAACTTTTTTGGGTGTATCGACTCTCCACATAAGGTTTTCATGGCAGATATAGAGGATGAAGGTATTTTGGGAATAGACTTTCTTACAGCTCATAACTGTGTTATCTCGACTAAGAGAAATTCACTAGCTTCAAACAATCGAGAAATAACTCTTTGTACAAATAGAAATGGAATTTATTGGACTCCTCCTAGAATTCGAGAAATAGAACTTTCGGAGGAAGATTTGCAACAACATTTTCCTCTACATTTACAGAGCCTTGTTGAGAAATCTTCGATTTCGTTAAATTCAGCTCCGGTAGAATCGTTTAAATCTCTTTTGCTAGAATTTATAGATTCTTTCACCAAAGATAGTGGTGATAAGGGCCGATGTACTTCTGTCAAGCACAAGATCGACGTCGGAGAGAGTTCATCAATTAAACAAGCTCCTTGAAGACTCGCTCTCAACGCCCGAGAAGAGGTGAAGAAGCTTGTGGAAGACATGCTAAGGAACGATGTGATTGAACCATCGTCTAGTCCCTGGGCCTCACCAATCGTCCTTGTTAACAAAAAAGACGGATCCAAACGATTTTGTATCGATTATAGGAAGCTGAACGATATAACGAAGAAAGATTCTTATCCTCTACCCAGAATCGACGAGACACTCGACCTGATAGCTGGTGCAACTTGGTTCAGCACCATAGATCTTCAGAGCGGATACTGGCAGGTCAAAATGGATCCTCTAGATAAAGAAAAAACAGCTTTTGTTACGGGTTTAGGAGGATTATGGCAGTTCAAGGTTATGCCGTTTGGTTTGAGTAATGCCCCGGCTACCTTTGAACGAATGATGGAGGCTGTTCTCCATGGGCTCACTGGCAAAATATGCCTCGTTTATTTAGACGATATAATCGTTTTTGGTAAGAACTTCAAAGAAGAAGTTCAAAATCTCAGGCAAGTTTTCACTAGGCTGAAGCAAGCAGGTCTGAAAATGAGCCCGAAAAAATGCCATCTGTTCCAGAAAGAAGTAGGCTTCCTCGGACATATCGTCTCAGCACAAGGTGTGAAGACCGACCCGTCCAAAATAAAGATGGTTTCTTCTTGGCCGACACCTAAGAATAAAGAACAAATTCAAAGCTTTTTAGGCCTTTCTACGTATTACAGAAGATTTGTAAAAGGTTTCGCTAGTATAGCTAAACCTCTCCATCACTTGACCGGAATCAAGATTCCTTTTGACTGGACCCTGGAATGCGAAGAGGCTTTCAAGAAATTAAAAGAAAATCTTATTTCTTCGCCGATTTTAGCTTATCCAGAGGTCGAAATTCCTTTGATTTTAGATACGGATGCATCTCTTTCAGGAATAGGCGGGGTTCTGTCACAAATTCAGGGAGGTCAAGAGAGAGTGATGAGCTATTTCAGCAGAGTTTTGAGTAAAACCGAGAGGAATTATTGTGTCACTCGTAGAGAGCTTTTAGCTGTCGTTAAGACCGTAGTACATTTTCATCATTATATGTACGGCAGGAGATTTTTGATACGTACAGATCATGCTTTCCTCAGGTGGCTACTTTCGTTCGAATCTCCCGAAGGTCAGGTAGCTAGATGGTTAGAAAGGCTCGGTCAGTACGATTTTGATATTCGTCATCGAGCAGGAATTCATCATGGAAACGCCGATGCTCTCTCTCGAAGACCCTGCGAGGAAATGCCAGAGTGTAAACAGTGTGCACGATTAGAGAAAAATCGTGACCCCTCTCTTATAATACGGAAGATTTCTTTCGAAAATAACCAGGGGGAATGGAGAAAATCGCAACAAGAAGACGATACTTTGAATCAAGTGAAGTCTTGGAAAGAAGCAGAAATTCGCCCGGACTGGCAGGATATATCTTTAGCCGAGTCAGATTTGAAAATTTATTGGGCTCAATGGGACTCTATCCTTTCAATTGATGGAATTTTATACCGACAATGGGAATCTGCAGACTTGAAAGAAATCAGGTGGCAACTTTTGGTTCCCAGGTCACGAGTTCCAGAGATTCTTGCTCTTTATCATGATTCTCCTGCAGGTGGACACTTCGCGTCAAATAAAACTTTGGGCAGAATTCGCAACTTCTACTTTTGGCCCCGTTGCCGGATGGACGTTGAAGATTGGTGTCGAAGATGTCGAATCTGCACGGCAAAGAAAGGACCTCGAGCGAAGGGACAAAGCTCTCTTCAAATTTACAACGTGGGAGCTTCATTTGAAAGAATAGCAATGGATATTCTCGGACCTCTCCCGTTAACCCATTCTGGAAATAAATATGCTCTGGTTATTGCTGATTATTTCACTAAATGGCCTGAAGTGGTTCCTCTCGCTGATCAAGAAGCCTCCACTGTAGCACAGGCATTCGTCAAAGAGTTTATTTGTAGGCACGGAGTTCCTCTAGAACTTCATACTGATTAAGGCCGAAATTTTGAGTCAAACTTAATGAAAGAGGTCACTCAGATTTTAGGGGTCAGAAAAACTCGTACAACTCCTTTGCATCCGCAATCTGATGGCATGATAGAGCGTCTGAATCGAACCTTGCTACAGTATTTGTCGTCCTTCGTGGAGCAGAATCGGAGAGACTGGGACTCCTGGATCCCTTTCTTCCTCTTATCTTACAGATCTGCGATTCATGAGACGACGAAACAGACGCCAGCCCTTATGCTTACTGGAAGAAATCTTCGACTTCCGTCAAATTCAGAGAAAGGCCCTGTTCCTGTGCAAAGACAGCATCAAACAGATTATGCCTTTTTATTACAACAACGTTTAGAAGAAATTCATCACTTTGCTAGGAATAGAATTTCTATGGCTTCAGATAAATTGAAAACTCGTTATGATATTTGAGCCAGAGATTTAAAATTTAATCCTGGAGATTCTGTTTGGCTCTTTCAACCT
This sequence comes from Neodiprion lecontei, assembly GCF_021901455.1. Classification (NCBI taxonomy): domain Eukaryota; kingdom Metazoa; phylum Arthropoda; class Insecta; order Hymenoptera; family Diprionidae; genus Neodiprion; species Neodiprion lecontei. The sequence goes on along the minus strand of NC_060265.1, from coordinate 12,421,237 downwards.
CGAAGACAGAAAGGACGATGTCCAAAGCTACAAAGAAATTGGGAAGGCCCTTACTTAGTGGTTAACCGGATAAATGATGTTGTTTATAGAATCCGAAGATCTCCTCATTCACGTCAGAAAGTGGTTCACTTGGATCGTCTTACTCCTTTTGAAAAAGATCAACCTGGAACAGTCTCTCCAAGACCAGGAACATCCTTCGAGGTTAGATCTTCAAATGAACACCCTTGACGACTGTGATCGATTTGGCCTTCTTTACAGTCGGTTATCGATTGGGAGAAGAATTTACCTTTCGGAATTCATTTGAGTAAAACTCGACCGCTTACTATTATTATTGAAGGAAATATCGGATGCGGAAAAACAACTTTCACCAAGAGGTTTTTAGCAGATCGCCAGGTCTGTACACTTTGAGAACCTCTTGAGGAATATCGAGATGTAGCTGGAATTAATCTACTAGATTTGATGTATCAAGACCCAGATCGTTCTTGCTAGTATTTTCAGCATTTCGCTCAAATGGTTATGTCAGATAGACATCTGCAGTCGACTTCATTACCTGTAAAGGTGATGGAAAGATCGATATTCAGTAGCAATTGTTTTGTAGAAGCTCGTCGAAGGTTAGGTAATTTTCGCGACTTCGAATCTCATTTATTGACGAAAAATTTTGATCTTCTCATTCGCTCGTCTGAGCTCAGAGTAGATTTGATTGTTTATTTGCGAGTTTCCCCAGAAACTTCTTTTGCTCGAGTTAGTTCCCGTTCTCGTGAGGAGGAATCAAGCATTTCTTTAGAGCTACTCAGAACTATTCATGAGGTTCATGAAGATTGGCTAGTGAAACAAACCTTTTCTTCTTTATCGGCTCCTGTTTTGGTTATCAATGCAGAATCTGCAGCCGATCAAGTTTATTCTAGCTTCTGTTTTGCAATGACACACGGATAAAGTTAAACCTTTCAATTTAATTTTATTTTATTTGCATTTTCAGGAATATTTGAACAGTAAAAAAAAAAAAAAACTAAATAATTTGCAAGTGGTATGCGGTTTTAATGATGGTTTTCAATTCAGTCTTTACGGCCTCACATTCGGAGCAGCCTTCCGTCGGTTTTTCAATGAGGATAAGACTATCTTTGCAAACTGTGCAAGAAGTATTGTCCTTCAGAAAAGTTGCGTGATGGTCAACTTCACCTCGCAGATGTTCAGGACTGGAATTTTCACAATAAAAAAAAAATTCAATTTAAATTTCTATTTAAATAAGAGGTTGTTTCTTGTGTTTGTTTTTCATTCACCTGCGGGTGCAGCATGGCGTACAGAGAGGACCAATCTTTCCTTCTTCGATTCGAAAATTGAAAAACCCACAAGAAAACTTTCTCCATGAATTCTGGAATTTGCTTTCTAATTGTTCTCCTGACAAGTTTTTAAAATTAGCAAAGTCAAAGGTTTGGGCTAATATCCCCGCGTTTATTAAGTTGTGAATTTTCGACATGGTTCTTCCTACTACGGAAGCTTGATAATGGGTTGTTATTTCTGAGTTGCTAATCAATTTGAAATTTGTTTTCTCCGACTGTTTCTTTCTAGAAATTTCTTCTCTGGAATCGAGTTTTGTGTCGGCCAGGCTTTGGTTTCTTTTGAAATGTGAATAGAGCCACGATTATTTTCAAGGTCGATGAGCGATTGCTTGATTTTCACATTTTATTAACCTTGAGTGTCAGTTTTTGTGAGTACTTTTTCAGGTTACTTGACACAGCCTTTCCCCATCCAATCTTTCCCCGATTCCTGAAGATGACTGGTGGTCTTATTTTGAAGAAGGATGCAGAAATGATTCAGATAAGATCGTTTCTTCTCTTTTGAATACAAATTTAATTTATTTTATTCGTATATTCTCCCAATTTCACTAACTCCCAAATTCACTAAGTGAATTTGAATTGTTATACCACCACTCACATTTGTCCTCCAAACTCTAGGGTGTGCTGTCTCTGAAGAAGCCTTGGATTCGATCACCCATTCCTTTTCCCTGTTTCCTGTGCCGGTTCTCAGAGGGAATCAGCTTTATGTTGCCCAGGACCCAGAGTTCTTCCATGTATGGTTTCCCGCCTCGTCGTACTCGTCTGTGCTTGTTTCACCGCACTATTCTCCCTGAAGAGGAATGGATTTTCTTTTCGACGGCGATCCGGATGATTTCGTTGTCTCCTAATTTATGAAGCCACATGACACTAGATAACACTTACCTTTGTAAAAACAAGGCACATAAATTTTTGGAATTATTTAACGCTCATTTATCTGCTCAAGGTTTTCTGTGGTTTACCTTGAGACTGTGAGCAAATGCCAGATAGTAAAAAAGGGAGTTCTTAAATTTTTAGAGCCACAGCTCCAACTCACCTTTGAGCACTGACTACTAGGATACTTTTATAATTGTTATATCTTTCCCGAGTCGGGACGACTCTTTTCCTCGGGGGGGAGTAGTGTTACAAAGGGTAAAATCACCCGTTTTGCCCCCTCTTTAATTATCTAGTAGTCAGCATAGATAAAAGACGTTTATAAACTTCTTATGTCTTTAAAAAGAATAAGGTTGCTGCGCCAACCAACATTATTGTGAAAACAGTCTTGTTTCAGACTTTAAACGAGAAACACATATTACGCATTAAAAGCTTTTCACAACATTTTAATTTCGCCTTTGATTTTGGCTTGTTATTCACGCTCTTGATTTCTTTGACTTAATAAGTAAACTCGCGGATCCATATTTTATTACGTAACGTCCAGAACGTTACAATATATATTGTCAATTGTACCCATGCCTTTTCTGAAACCCGTTTGGTTTTGCGGTATCAAGCCCTTTTCCTTTACCTCTCTTTCTAACCTATCCGCTAATGCCATCGCATACACCTTATATAGAGTTGGCATCAACGTCACCCCCCTATACTCTTCTACCCTTTTCCCCTCCCCCTTCTTAACTATCGGCGCTATCAATCCCTCCCTCCAATCCTCTGGCCAGCCCTCCCCCACGCAAACTCTGTTACATGTTTTCCATATCCACTGCTCCATTTCTTCCCCCCCATACCTCCATACCTCGCTAACTATCCCATCCCCCCCTGGTGCCTTTCCATCCCTCAGCTTTCCTATCACCTTTTTAATCTCTTCCCTCTGCAGCTCCCCTTCCCCGTCCCCCTTCCTATTTATCGTCTCCCCGCCTTATGTTACCTTGCTTTCTACCCCGCCTAATAATCCCATGAAATACTCCCTCCACTCCTGATCTCCTATTTCTTCATTCACCCTCTTCCACTTCTTTCTTTCCCTATTTACCATCTCCCATACCTTCCTTTCTGTCCTTGCTTCCGCTGCTTCGTTTATGAATCCCTCATTTTCTTTCTTTTTCCTCTCCTCGCATAGCCTATTATATTCCCTTCTTTCCTTTCTATACGCGTCCCCTTCTCCCTCCCCCTTTCTCCATTTCCTTAGACTCTGCCAAACTTCCGCTTCTTTCGCCTACATTCCTCATCCCACCATCCCTTTTTCGCTTCCCTCCCCCTCCCTCCTACATCTAAGGCTCGTCTAAACTCCCTTATTCTTTTCTCCATTTCTTTACCTACATCCACTTCTCCTGTCCCCTCCCATTTAACTTCTTCTCTAAACCTCATCCTACCCTCCTCCGTCCAGTCTCCTCTACTAGTTCCCCCTACTCTTCTTCCCTTCCTTGTCCTAGCCACTGCCCCCCTTATCCACACTATTACCGGGTGACGATCTGAGTCAATCCTATCCCCAACCTTTATCCTTTTGACTCTATTCCTTACCTCGATGTCTCCTATAGCGTAGTCTATCACCGTCACCCCCGCCCCTCCTACATACGTAAATTCTCCCTCCTCATCCCCCCCTATGTTCCGGTTCATTATTGCCCATCCTGTCTCTTCTAAAAATTGCACCAGCTGCCTACCTTCCGAGTTTATTTTCCTGTCCTTCGATTTTCTACTCCTACTCTCCTCCTCTCCTTCTCCCCAGCATCCTCCCCCCTCCTGCCCTGTCCTGGCATTAAAATCACCCACCACTAGCACTTTTGCACCTCCCTCCATTTCTTCTGCCCGCTCCTTCAATTCCCCTATCTTCTTTTTTAGATCCCCGTTTACGTATATTCCTACTACTACCCATTTTTCCCCCCCTACACTTATTTTCCTTGTTATCATGCCCTCTTTTACCTCTTTCCTCCCTCCCTCCCCACTTACTATCTCCCTTCTTACCCCTGACAGCATTCCGCCTATTGCTCTTCCCTTCCTATTTTTTCGAACCGCATACTGTACTTCCCATTTATACCCTACTGGCAACTTATTTCTAATCCTTTCCCACCCCTTCTTTTCTATCCATGTCTCCATTAGAAATATTACATCCCACTCCCCCAGCCCCCTCCAGAAATCTTCATCCTTTCCCGCGAGCCCCGCCACATTCTAAAAAGCTACTTTCCACCCCTCCCTTTCCGTCTCGCCTACTCCCTCTTCTCTCCTCTACATCGCCCTCCCCCCCTGCCTCTGTCCCCCCCACTACCCATTCCCCCGACTGCCTTTCCCTACGTACCCTTCCCTGTGCATCTATACTTCCCTCTTGTCTTTCCTCGCTTGCTGACCTTTCCCTATCGCTTTCCCCTACTTTTCCCCTCCCCTCCCTTTGCCCCTCTTCACTCGCTCTCTCTGCAACGTCCCTAAGCACCTCTTCTATCTCATCCAACTTCCATATTTTCCCTTCTATCCAGATCTTTGCGTACCCTATTCTTACTCTGTTTCCCCTTCTCTCCTCAATAGCTGCCATCTCCCTCAACTTCCATTTCATTCTCCTCTCTGCCCAGGTGAGATCCTCGTCTATTCTCTCCTCCCTTCCTTTGAGGAGGCTTTTTCTTCCCATTACCTGCCTCTTTTGCTCCCTATTTCCTAGTCTTGCTATCCATATCCCCTTTTCTCCCCCCTTTTTTGCGCCTACCTCCCACATATCCTTTACCTCGACCTCTACCCCTATCAGCTACGAAATCTTTTTCAACCCTTCCTTTTCTCTTTCCTTCTCTAGTCTCGCTCCTCTCACTACTATATTTCCCCTTCTTTCTTCCCTTTCTTTTCTCTCTATGGCCCACTCCATCTCTTTCAACCTATCTATTGTTACCTGCGCCACTTCCACATTCCCCTGTACCTGCCTTTCCCCCCCGCCTTCTGCACTCTTCTTTTTTAATTCTATCGGCCTCTCCTTTACCCTTTCTATCTCCACCCCTCTTCCGTTCTTCTACCTCTTCTCGTCTTTTACCTAGATCCCTTATCGTTTCCTTCATCTCCCCCCTCTCTACTTCCCACTGCTCTTCCTTTCTAGTCATTTCGCCTTTAATCTTTTCCATTTCTTCCCTGATCCCCCTTCCCTGCCCTTTGACCTCCTTTAGACCTATCTTTAGCTCTTCCCTAATTAACCTTAGCATATCCTGTATACCCCCTCCCTCTGCCTTCCCTTCCTCACTTGTCTTACCCTCCGGCGACCGGTGCACTTTCCTGCTTTTCCCAAATACTCCTTCTCGTTTCTGTATCTCGTTTACATCCTCCTCCCCTTTCTCCCCATCCTCCACCAGCTTTCTCATCCATCAGTCTAGCACCGTCGTCGTCGATCCCAGGCTATGCCTCCTATCTCTCCCTAAGGCTGCTACTGCGCCTGGCCTACCTTTCTTTTTCTCCTCCTTTTCCCTGTTCGCCCCTTCTTTTTGGCCACCCGCGTTACTTATACTCTTTCTCTCGGTCACCGCTCCCTACCTTATCTATCTGCCTCCTACCCGTCTTTACTCTATCCCCCTTCTTACTCTCTAGATGTCACCGCCTATTCTTGTCCTGTCCCTATCGTTGCCGTCCGCCGGCTCTTTCTGACTAACCTCAAAACTCTCCCCCTTTTTTCTTTTTCAACTGCCCTTCCCTTCTATTCCTGCCTCCCCATTTCCTTTACCCGACCTCTCGTCTATGTCTTCCCCGCTCCTTCTCTGCCCTATTTCCTTTTCTCCTCACTTTTGCTATCCTGCTGAATTCTCCCCTTTTCACTCACACTCTTTTGCACACCTGCCACTCACATCCAAAACGGAAACGGAAGTCCTACGATTTCCAACATAATTACTTTAAAACCAACTTTTCGAATAAACAAGCTAAATTGATGTATACCGACACAGACAGCCTCACTTATCAATTCAATGTGCCTCATATCTACGATATCATCAAACGTGATGTGGATACAATGTTTGATACCTCTGACTATCCGCCCGACAATGTGTATGGTATTCCCTTCGAAAACAAAAAACAACTAGGGCTAATGAAGGATGAAAATAATGGTGAAATTATGACAGAGTTTATGGAACTGCGAGCAAAGCTGTACACATTTACTACGATGGGTGAGGATGGGGAAAAATATGACAGTGGCGTAAAAGTGAGTAAGCGCGCCAAGGGTGTAAGAAATTCATTGATAAGTAGCATCACGTTTGATGATTATAAGCGCTGTCTGACGGCTTACCAAGAGTTGACTCTTCCACAGTATTTAATACGCAGCAAAAAACACGAGGTGAGCATGATCGTACAAAAAAAATAGGCTCTCAGTTGGCAGGATGCGACCGGCAATTGATACTTGGACCGACCAACACCGTACCTTGGGGGTTAGTCCCAGCCCCCCAATAGCTATAGGATAAACTGTAGACATAGAATTGATGTGAATATTTGCTGTTTGACGCCTCGAACGATCTACCATCGGGCGGAAACGTTTCACGATCAATACGATATTCAATGGATTTGAAAATGCGAATTCATGTACTCAACAATTATTTATTTATTTATTATTAATATGTTGAGCAATTACTCATATTCATTCGTTTAGCACGAGAAAAGTTCTCAGAAAATGAAAAAAAATTTTCAGAAATCGAAAAAAAGTTTTCCAAAAACTAAAATGTGTAATAATCGTATGGCAAAATTGCATATCATCATTATTATTATCATTCTTATTATTATTATCATTATTATTTTCGTAGTACAGAGTATAGCACATGTGCGTACAAAGGAGATAAAATGTGGAAATATTTGTATATTCAAAATCTTTTATTGTAATTCGGAAAATACATACAAATTATGTTACATGTCTGTTTTATTTATCCAACTATTGTACGAACTATCAAAACCCAACCACTTCACATAGAACAGATTTCCCCGTTTGCGTAATACTTTCTCCACAAGGTAGCCGTCGGGATATTTTCCTTTGGCGAGCTCTTCCTCGTAGAAGCCCCCCTCAATGGGATGATCTTGATAATCGGTAAGTTTGTAGGTGGGTGGATTGGTATTTTTCACCTCACTCACGGTGAATATTTCTGTCGTCCAATTGGGTGTATAGCCTTTTTCGAATACATTCTTGTACTTGCTGATTCGAACTCGATCGCCTACACTGAATTTCCGCGCTCGATCACTTCGGTTGATTCGCCGAGGCTTGTACACGCTACGATACAGCTGTTTTTCATTCTCCGTGCTAACATCCACCGGTTTCATCCGAATCGTGCGGTGTTTGGTGTTGTTGTAGGACTTTATTAAATTATCCAAAATCATAATCCACTTGTACGATCCTTGGAGAGTAAACCGCTTCCACATTTCATTATTCAATGTTTGATTGAAACGTTCGCATATCGACGCCTTCAACTTGCTAAATGTCGAATACATGTTGATATTGTGATGCTTCACGAGGGCTTTGAATTCGCAGTTGTAAAATTCTTTGCCTCGATCAATGTCGGATGTGTAGGTATACGGCTCTGGATCAGTACAGATTTCATGGCAGCAGTAACATCTTTCCCACTCTTGGACTTTATCGGCACCGCCCACGCGTACTTGGAAAATATATAGATGATTGTTAGTAGGTATTTGTATCCCTTGTTGCACGAGCCGTATGCTGTCATATCGACGAGATTAGTTTGCCAGGTCTCATCCAGTCCGCGTACATCTACGAATTGGCGCGGATAGTTGCGTCGAGCCTGTCTGTGAAGTTCGGCGGCTATTACAGTCTTCATTGTTTCCAACTCTTCACCTATCAATTTTTCGAATTGCCGTCCAACCACTCTGGTTCCTTAATCGATACTAATTCCCTGCTGGTCTGTCCCAGCGTCGGTGTTGCTTGCTCCCCAATATGTTTGATACGATTCAACGTGTTTTGTATGATTTTGTTATTTATGCGTAGCTGTTTCAACTCCTCGTTGTGATTATGCGCGAAACTCTCAAAATTTGATTGAAAAGTATCCACAATGTCCACAGCCATAGACTGTAAAGCGGTATTGAGAACTTTTAAGGAAACGGCATCGGTGGAGTGCTGCGGATCAGCTATGTTACACAATCGTTTACCGTCTATATCGTACTGATTGTCGTTGGAGGTTTTGAATCCAACACCCGGAGGCCCTCGGATAAATTTTTTACTCACACCACGCTCTGAGTGTCGCCCGAATATGTCTATGCTCATCACTGAACGGTCACTGAACAAATGATGATTTTATGTTTACACGCCGCTAATAAACGATTCCGGTCTCGCACAACTCCTCAATAATGGAGACTATTTCGTTGGAATGGCTGGTATTGTCTGCAGCCTGTGACGCCATAAGCAGCCGGAGACGATCTACAATTTCATTTGGATCATCCCAGTAGACGTAATCAACATCTTGCCCTTCTTTTCGCGCAATCTTATAGTCGGGTGAGCCTTTACCTGATTTTTTCGGCGAGCCAACGTGTTGTGCAATGAAATTTCTAAACTTCACGCTTTTTGAATCATCTCGAAGGCTTCCATCGGCTTGGTAACGTTTTTGATGCGCATTTGTCGTCGTTACAATTTTCATATGATTATTCTTGTCTGCGTCATTCACAACCGATGCATCGGGTGATTTTTTAAACAGTAATACGAGTAATCCAGGTGTTCTCTCATATTTTTTATCTCTCACATTGACCAGATTATCAGTGAAATTGATCGGTGTATCACCAATCATCATACCGTTTGTCAACTTTCGAACACCGTATGTGGTATCCAAATCCTTCTTTTTACTTGAGCTGAACATTTTCAAATATTGTGCTGTGGAATCCGTTGTTTTTTTCACCGGCGTACTTCTTGTAGAAATTTCACCAAACTTCAGTGTTTTATCATTTGCATCCATGAAATTCCCCTCATCCATATCCTCATCCTCCTCCTCATCATCATCATCATTCCCGGTACTCTCGTCATCTTTTTCTCCTTTTTTTTTCATTGTCACATCCGGTAGTTCGGTTTCCATTTCACGTTCAATATGCTGCTGCTGCTGTCTTGAGGTATCAACCAATTCTTGCAACGGTGTTACTAAAGGCTCGAATACCTTTCCCATAACCTGTTCGGTCGTGTCCTTGTCCAACTTGAGCATCTTATGCTTCCGCCGTATGACATCGGATGCTTTTGATATTTTACTCAATGTATCGCTATGCTTACGAATCTTGGTACTCTCCATTAGGGTGGGCCAAAAAAATGAGTATTTTTTTTTTTACTTTATACTCTGAAAATCGGTTGCTAGATACCTCTAAAGAATTCTCACCAAATATGAGCTCTTAATTTTGATAACAAGGTCCTCCGCTTTGCAATTTTGCATTTTTTCCTGAGTATTAGAAACAAAAATTCATATCTCTTTGACAACTGTTCGTTAAAAAATATCTCCCCTCATATTCTTGTAGGAAATCGAACGCTCCACAAAAAAGGTCTCTTACAATTTTTCTCGTAAACCTTACCGTTTAAAAGATATCAAAGCTTGAAGTTTGATTATTTTGAGAGAAATTTCTATTTTGCTTATGAATTTTTTAACTCGCTTACAAAAAATTTTGATGAATTGCACAACTCATAGTTTTGTAGGAAATTAACTGCTCTACAAAAATGGTGTCCTATGATTTGTCGATTAAGTTAAGCGTTTAAAAGATATTCATCGTCAAACTTCAATGCATACTAATTTTAACAGTTTTTGATGAATAATTCGAAAAATTTCAATTTAATTCATAAGTTTCATGAAAATTTATTCCAATGTGAATTCCTAAGAAAAGAGAAATGTTTTAAACTATTTTTCTTTTATTTTTTTAGTTCTACATAATATATATTTTTTAATTTTTAATTTTCAATACATATTTTTATGCTATTTTTATTTTATTTTTTCAGTTTTATATAATATATAGAACTAAAAAAATAAAAGAAAAATAGTTTAAAACATTTCTCTTTTCTTAGGAACTCACATTGGAATAAATTTTCATGAAGCTTATAAATTAAATTGAAATTTTTCGAATTATTCATCAAAAACTGTTAAAATTAGTATGTATTGAAGTTTGACGATGAATATCTTTTAAACGCTTAACTTAATCGACAAATCATAGGACACCATTTTTGTAGAGCAGTTAATTTCCTACAAAACTATGAGTTGTGCAATTCATCAAAATTTTTTGTAAGCGAGTTAAAAAATTCATAAGTAAAACAGAAATTTTTCTCAAAATAATCAAACTTCAAGCTTTGATATCTTTTAAACGGTAAGGTTTACGAGAAAAATTGTAAGAGACCTTTTTTGTGGAGCGTTCGATTTCCTACAAGAATATGAGGGGAGATATTTTTTAACGAACAGTCGTCAAAGAGATATGAATTTTTGTTTCTAATACTCAGGAAAAAATGCAAAATTGCAAAGCGGAGGACCTTGTTATCAAAATTAAGAGCTCATATTTGGTGAGAATTCTTTAGAGGTATCTAGCAACCGATTTTCAGAGTATAAAGTAAAAAAAAAAATACTCATTTTTTTTGGCCCACCCTACTCTCCATGTTGCCGGCTCGATTGTTGCAACGAAACTGTGCAAGTTTATGTTGGTTTATGCTCATAAAGCAGTCAAACCCCTTTCTTGTCGCCCCCCATTGATTTCGCTATCCTTGTCTATTACGGCAAAACTGTAATTGTCATCATTCCAGCATGCCGAGCGCAAGTCTTTAAATTGCTGATACGTCATGTCCGTGTTCACATGATCGTTGTAGATATGTTTCAGATTCATATCATCCTGCCGAAATAGCACCAATAAGTTTGCATTGTCACGCACTAGGTGTTTTGGAATGCGCGCGTACGTTTGACTTAGATAAAAGCTATCGATATCGCGATGCCTGCCCATGCTGAAGTATGCTCTGATATTATGTTGCTTTTCACAGGCCACATCGTTGAAAATCATAACAGAGTTGGGGCGAGCATCTTCCGGTTTTACAACCTCATCGTTCTCGCGAAACGGGAAATAACCCACTCCCTGCACAGGTTCTAGTAACTTTTGCAAAAATTGATACTTTGGCTGGATGAGAGATTTCGAATAGACGTAGACATTTCCGAATCGCAATCCATTGCCGTGGGTGACGAGTGCGAGAAGATCGTTAGTTTCACCGCAATTGGATGGCCTGCCAAAAATGGCTCTCAAGGTATTTGGCGACAATTTTCTATTTCGTTTTCCTATCTTCCTCTTACCACGTTAAACAATTTTATCAAAATTCGCGATAGATAGTTTATCGGGCTGATCCTGAAATCTCATGATGCTCCGTTAGCATGACAACGGAAACTGAGATGACAATATATAAATTCCGCCTTTTCTAGAAGTCACGTTATTTGTTGCCCGACTACGAGGATGTGCACACGCAAGAAGCGCGGTGGTGGTTTGTTAAATAAAATCATCAATCATCTCCTAGTTGAATTGCATGTGCCAGGGTATCAGTACTGCGGACCTGGAACGAAATTGGCCAAAAGGTTGGCTCGTGGAGATTTGGGGATCAATCCGCTGGATACCGCGTGTGAAGACCACGACATTGCATACGCAAAGAATCGCGATATCGCAGCGAGAAATCTTGCCGACAAAGCGCTCGCTGAGAAGGCGTGAAATCGCGGCTTGGCCAAGGACGCTAGTGTGGGTGAAAAGGCTGTAGCCTGGGGAGTCACCAACACCATGAAAGCTAAATCTAAACTCGGAATGGGCTTAGCTGTGAAGCGGTCGAAACTCGGAGTGGCTGCGAAGAAGAAATCGAGAACTGGCGGGAAGAGTAAACAGCGGAAGAGAACTGTGAATCTCAAATCCATCATCACAGCAGCAAAGGTCGCCATGCGACCGGATTATAAAAATGTCGATTCGGCGTTGGCGGGTGCTCGTGTGGCTGCGCGTGGGACTGGGAAGAATATTCGTATGCCTCGCGGTATACCTGTACCTGATAAAATTGACAGCATCCTGCCGTTTCTTATTCCAATTCTGGCCGGTCTTAGCGCTACTGGGGCTCTTGCGGGTGGTGCTGCGGGTATAGCTAAAGCTGTCAATGAAGCTAGTGTCAACAAACACCAGTTGAACGAAGCCCAACGGCACAATACAACAATGGAGGCGATTGCTTTGGGCAAAGGATTATACCTGCGACCCTACCGCAGCGGAATGGGCCTGTACTTACGTCCGGCAAAAAACTAGTAAAGCTGCCACATCGAGCTCTCACCAACATTGATTTACGCAACTATGCTAAAAATATGAAAATTTCGCATTTTCGAGGTATTTTCATGCGGAATGATCTGCCGAAATCAGGATCAAAAATGTGAGAATCCGCAATTATTAATCTTGAGGATAAAAACGGTCCAGGGACATATTGGGTTGCGTACAAGAAAAATGGTGACCATGTTGTGTATTTCGTTAGTTTCGGTGATTTGAAAGCGCCCAAGGACTTGATGAGGTATCTTGATGTTGGTGGCGTTGAATACAATCATAAGAGGTATCAAGAATATGATACTGTGATTTGCGGCCACTTGTGTCTCAAATTTCTCAGCGAACAACTATAAAAAGACACGTGTTACATGAGCAAGCATTAGTCATGCCGGAATCGTTGACGTTAACACTGTCAGGCACATCCTCCGTGCTGGAGGCTCAATATTTCCCCCCAATCGAGTTATCACCAGAGAAAAACTATGTTCTCGGACTCGTCGATTTCCTGACATTCGATTCAATATCCAATATTCATGAGAGGTGTAATAAAATTCAGCTAAAACGAGCGGACAACAGCAGAGAGAGCATCGCGATACCCACGGGAAGCTATGAAATTGAGGATATTGAAAATTTTCTGCATAAGGAGCTACCCTTCGACATCACCCTTAGTCTGAGAGCTAACAATAACGAGCTGAATAGTGAAGTCACATGCAATTATGTAGTAGACTTTAAGCCCAAAGATTCGATCGGCCGATCATTGGGATTTAAGGTGGTTGAGCTATCACGAAACGTTACTCATAAATCTGAATTACCCGTAGCCGTACTGAAGGTTAATACTTTACGCGTTGAGTGTAGCATAATCACAGAGGCGTACATAAACGAGCATCAAGCTCACACGATTCACGAATTTTTCCGAACCGTTCCATCGGGATATAAGATTGTCGAAGTGCCTACCAACGTCATTTACCTGCTAATCGCCGTACAGTCGATACATCATTTACAGCTGAGAATAGTCGATCACGACGACGAGCTGATTAATTTTCGCGGCGAAACGATTACTGTACGTTTACACGTGAAATCACTCAAGTAACGGGAATCGTGTTTGAGTCGAGAAAGTTCGGCAAAAGTTATAAAAGTCAAACGTCATGGTCAAAAATCATCAGTAGCCCGACACCTCTGACAACGTTTACACCGCCTGCGAGACTGACACATCTGAACGTTCGGTTTCTCCAGAGCCTGGGTCTTCGATTACGTGGAAATTTTGGAAAATAATAATTCGTGTCCGCTGTATCCCGCGTGTGTGTTACCATGGAAGAAATAATAAGAATACAGAAACCTGTGGTATTCGACGAATCGATTGCGCACTCTGAGATTCATGCTCATCAGCCGTTTGCATCATCCACCTTCCAGAACAACGATGAAATCCACATTGTTGTCCAACATCAAGACTTGTGTGTACTGCCCAGTAAAAGCTCTCTACACATTCATGGAAAAATCACAAAAGATGATGGTGTGGCTGCGGTGACGGTTACGAAATTGATCAATATGGCCGTTTGTCATATGTTTGAGGAATTTCGTTACGAGTTAAACCATTGTGTAGAGATTGATCGGAATAAAAATGTTGGCATCACCCGCACTATGAAGGGTTACGTATTCTTGACTCCAGGCCAGCAATATAGTCTGGAGAATACCGGGTGGTTGAGTGGGAATAAGGAATTAACCGATGCCGCTGGAAATTTCGATGTTGTTTTGCCGTTGAATTATGTGCTAGGCTTCGCCGAAGATTATCCTCGAGTCATCATCAATGCTAAACATGAGTTAATTCTCACACGTTCCAACACTGATTTGAATGCCGTGATTCAGACCTCGGCGACGGAAAACTTTAAAATCACCCTGAATAAAATCGAGCGGTTGTTGCCCTACATCAAACTGGCAGATAAACCGAAAATCTAGCTACTCAACTAGATCGCCAAGGATCCGGCCATACCCATGAGTTTTCGTTCCTGGGAAACGTACGTGTATCCGATGCTCCCATCAACAACGCGGCATATATGGTCAGTCAAGACATCGACGCAGCTTGAGAAGCCGAGATATGTCGTTCTAGGATTTCAAACTGCAAGGAGAAACGAGCCGCTGAAAAATGCTGGCGTATTTGATCATTGTCGGATCAGAGATGTAAAACTCTTCCTCAACTCACAGTGCTATCCCTACGGAAATATGAATCTTGATATATACAATAATCAATACGCCATTCTCTATGATATGTATGTTCGGTTTCAAATGACCTACTATAACAAAGAAGCTGAGCCATTGCTGTCGAGGCGTGAATTCATAAACCAACCTCCCCTCATCGTCATCGATTGCTCCATGCAGAACGAAACATTGAAAACTGGACCTGCGGACATTCGATTGGAATTTGACTGTAGCATTACGTTCCCACCACATACTTCTGCCTACTGCATGATCTTGCATGATCGCATTGTTGAATATAATTCGATCAGTGGTACTGTAAAAAAATTGGTATAAGTCAATTTTGGGATAATAATATGTTTAATCAATATGGATATTGAAAATAATACGTATAATTTCACTCGTTGAAATTTAGAATTAGATAATTGAGAATAGAATAAGAAAACTAAATGTAATTGATGTTAAATAAAAAAATTGTTAAAAGCATTCAAAACGCCATTTTAAACCTCCCTTCAGGGGTCATTTCCTGGAATTTTTTCAATAGATCTAGCGGGTTTGTACCCTATCCGATTTATGTGCGGCATTCCTGCGCCAAACAAGTCTCGACAGAAATCATTGTGTGTGTGTGTGTGTGTGTGTGTGTGTGTGTGTCAAATCCTATGACAATACCCATCTTGCGGCAAACCGCGAAAACGATCAACGGGGGGGGGGGGGGGGGGGGGGAAGCTAGGGGGGAACGAGGGGGTAGAGCGTGAGAGTGAGAGAGAGAGAGAGAGAGAGAGAATGAATGAATGAATATATTTTATTATGCCCTGGAGAAAAACTCTGTGGGCAATGCGTACATGAAAATACCATGCAATAAAACTTAACCTCAGAGCTTAAAACTAAGAAAAAGCGTACAAAATCAAAATACAGAGAAACCGCGAGCACAAAAGTGTATATAAGACATAGAAATAGTGTAAAGAAAAGAATAAAAGAAAAAGAAACGAAAAAGAGAGTGACCAGCAAGCCGATCAACCGCACGCAGTGAATGCAACCAAATATATTAAGGGGAGAAATCCCTTTAGAATTTTCAAAAAATCGATTTTTTTTTCACATATTCCGAAAGTATAATACCCAAAGAATATACCGACCAAAGGAAAACCCGAAATAATCAATATTTGCGGAGTTATCGCATATAGTGTAGAGCGGAGCGACAGCGTGCGGTCAGGTAGCGAGTCGGGCGCTCGGACCGTTAGAGGCGGAGCAACCTTCACATCACAATGCTCCCTTATCTACCTTTTTTTTTGACCAGGCAGATGTTTCGAGAAATTTTATAAAGGGGACATTATAGATATATCCATATAGCAGAAACGGTAGGTATACGGAACGATACGTTGCCCGAAAAACAGATTCAGTTTCGTTTGAAATTTTGTCACGAACGGCCGAGTTTACCATAGTAAAATGCCAAACTATCCGAAAGGAACGCGAGGCGATATAGCCCGAAAATGTGCTTTTCGAGGAAGAAGAAGGTCTGCTGTACGCGCCTGGCATCGTTGATTAATCGGTAAGTCACTACAATCACTAGTTTTCACATGTTGAAACTTCAAACGCGATTATCTCAAAACAACATTTTCAAAAACTGCTCGTGTTGTAGCTCCAAAAGTTATCGACCGATTTTGATGAAGTTTTGAGAGATTACACTCAGTAATATTATCGGAAGGATGTTCCTGAAGTTCGAAAGGTAGCGCGTAAATAAATACCTTTTTGGGGTCAAGTATGTCGAAAAAAAGGTCGAAAATTCGACCCTTAGAATAAAAGGGCTCCCAAATTTTCAATTTTGCACTTTGTCATCATTGTTTAGGTACATCCTTCTCCTCAATATGTCAATAAACGAATAACACTAGTCAAATCTTTTTCAGATCAACAGCAAAAGAGTGACAACTGCAGCACTTTTTGATGTCACGGAAAACAGGCGTCCCAAGACCCTTAATAACGACGCCATTTTGTGTATGATCGCAAAAAAAAAAATTGTTTCTCACCTTGAATGCTTCAATAAAATTATGTTAAGATTTGAAAATTATTAGATATTTTTTCCCCTCCAAAAAAATTATCTAAAAATACCTATTTTTCACGCTTCCGAAGGGATTTCTCCCCTCAAAGTTGCGAAGCCAACAAATGCGCCCGCAGATCCCTCTTGAAGGTGGAGAGACACTGCAGAGTTGTGATGCTAGGAGGAAGGGAATGCCAGAAATAAGATGCAGAGAGAACGAAGGAATTACGTAATGTGGAGATACGATGCAAGGGGATGGAAAATGTTAGTGTAGAGTGGAGACGAGTTGAACGAGCTAATGTAGGAACAAAAGAGAAGAGGTCGGAGATGTAGGAAGGGACATTTAATTTGAGAAGCTTGAAAATAAGGATGCCCATGAAGTACTTTCTGCGATTAGAAACCGTAAGCCAAGATAAGCTATTGCGAAATGGGGAGATATGGATGTCACGAGGTACGTTGAAAATGAAGCGAATACAGTTATTGATTAATCGTTCCAATATCAAGTTCTGTTCACCGGTTAAATCGATATAGGCGAGGCAACAATAATCAATAAGAGGAAAAACAAGTGCAGTTATAAGCATGATGCGCAATTTTTTCGATAGAAGATTCTTATTATATTTTAGGCGAAAGAGAGTGAAGTTCACCTTGGACGAAATGTGCAAAATGTGCTTGTCCCACGAGAGATTGGACTGCATAGTGATGCCCAGGTTGCGTGCATGCGAGACATAGGGAAGCTCATTCCCCCTGACTCGAATGCGAGGGAGAGTCGTAAAATCAATTTGATTAATGTAAGCACCACTGCCCAAAATCATAACCTTTGACTTCGCAAGATTCAACCTGAGTCCATTCACCACAGCATAATCGACGATATAATTCACGTCGAGAGTCAGATCGGATAGAGCACGATCCAGATCACTGGGGTAGCAGGTAAGATAAATCTGTGTATCATCCGCATAAGTGAGGTATTGGGTATAGTTCAGACCAATTTCAATATCACGGATGAAGATTGAAAAAAGAAGAGGACCAAGAACCGATCCCTGTGGAACACCCATATTGGTGGTGCATTAGGAGGAAACAGTTCCCCTGTCATCAACAACTGCTTGCGATCGCTTCGATGAATATGAGAAGAACTAGGCAAGCACTCCATCCGAGCAACCAAAGAGACAAAGTTTACGTAGAAGTAGGTGATGTGGAACCATGTCAAACGCTTTGCTAAAGTCAAACAGAACAAGCACCGTTAGTTTTCTGTCATCAACTGCCTGTCTGATATCTTGGTTAAGCTTAAGCAGAGTAGTCAACGTGCTGCAACCCTTCCTAAAGCCCGACTGAAAGGGATCGGCAAGATCATTGACCTAAAGAAAGTCAGTAACCCGACCGAAACAATATCGTGGGTGAGGTTGACTATCGCGGAGGTAACGTACCGACTGTCGGTAAGGTAGGACTTGGGGCTACTCAGCCGCTACGCCGCATTTTTTTGGTTAAAACTCTTATATTCCCACTACTCACAGGCACGCAAAAAAGAATTTTGCCCGGTGGACGAAACTACTGTACCTGTATGATAAATGGATATGCTGAATCCGAATCTAGTGTTGAAATTGCTCCATTACCCCCAAATTTTGAGTTTTTCATGGGGTATTCCAATCTTACCAGCATCTTTGAAAATCTTGCAATGTTTCAGGTCAAGTAATCAACATTCCAGGCAGGAGTATTTCAAAACCAGGGGTATGGTAGTCTAGTCTGCCAGATAACTTTCTTTCGTATTTAATGTATGTGTTATCAGTACATTAAAATTGTCCATAATATAATAGCATTTTCGTGAGTTGCCATTTTTTTTTCTTTGTTTTGTATGTATGTAATCTTTATTGCTCCCCTTGGGGTTACAAGGACTTCCCTTTTCCTCTTCCTTTACAATATTTTTTACATGTTTTCTTAACCTATTCTTACCCTAATTCTTACTTCCTACCTTATCCTTACTTATTTTCTAATTGCCTGTGTCCTGTGCCATTGCCTTGCCATTCCCTTACTTTCCCTCTTATCCTTTTCTTACTTTTTATCCTTATCTTTACTTAACCTTATCCTATTTTACCTTATTCTATTCCCTAATTCGTCCTTATCCTAATCGACTTCCATTTCCCATTCATATCTCACTCTTTCATTCTCTTGTACATCCCTGATCCTTTCCAATTCTCTCATCCAGACTTCTCCCCCCCCCTCCTCACCTAGCATCTCCCTCACCACCTCCTGCCAGCTTTCCTCCCTTCTATCCCAGCCTACGCACCTTTCCCATACGTGCTCCCATGTTTCCTCCTCCCCCCCGCACACCCTACACCTTCTCTTTTCCTCTTCTTCCCAGTACCTTGCCTCCTTCATCTCGCTTCCTAACCTAAATCTTGCCACCCTTATCCACCTGCTTTCTCCCCATCCCTTTCCCAGATATCCTGGTATCCCTTCTCCTTTCACTAGCCTGTACCATCTGTTGTACCTCGATTCCCTTATTTTCTCCCACCTCTCTTTTCTCTGTTCTTCCCTCTCTCTCTCCTCTATTTCCCTAAACTCCATCTCGCCCCTCTCCCTTCTCGCGACTACCTCTCTACTCACTGCTCCCCTTTCCGCAAAGAAACTTTCCCTTTCTCTTTCCCACCTCGATCCCTGCCTCCCAGCTTCTGCCTTGTCCCTTATCTCTTCCCAGCATCTCCTAGCTAACTCGCTACCCTCCCCTCTCTCCAGCTTCCTTTCAAAATTCCATGCCCTTCTCCCTGCCCTAATCCTTAGTTTCTCCCTCTGTAGTTCCTCCCTTACTAAATATCCCGGTGTTCTCCCATCCACTCCTAATGTCCATCTCAAAAATCTATCCTGTACCGCCTCGACCGCCCTCCACTCTCTCCACCCCCATATCTCCGATGCATACTCTATTACCGTCCATACTAGCCTGTCAAATAACCAAATCCTTTTTTCCCAATCCCTCCCAAACCTTCTTTTTCCTATTCCCCATACCTGCCTCATTACTACCCCTGCCTTCCGTACTCTCTCTTTCACCTGTGCTTCCTGTCCCCCATTGCACTTTACTCTATACCCTAAATAGCTGAACTCTTTCACCTCCTCTATCCTTTTCCCTTTCCATCTCCAATCTATGTTTTTCCTTCTACCGCCTCCTTTCCTAAATCTCATAATCTTTGATTTCCCTACATTTACCGTCAGCCTTTTCCTATCCATATACCTTTCTAACTTCCTAATCATTACCTCCATTTCCTCTTCACTTTCCGCTAGTAACACCATATCATCCGCATAAGCTAACGTGCATACCCTGCCGCCTGCTAGCTCCACCCCCCCAACCCTTCTCCCTCTCCCCATTTCCTCTTCTAAGTCCGCCAGCAGCAGGTTGAACACATGCGGACTGAGCGGACATCCCTGCCTTACCCCCCTCGCTGTCCAAAACGCCTCTCCTAGCTTACCCCCGCTCCTTACTCGACTCTTTGTTTCCTTGTAAATTTCCTCTATCCTTACCCTTAGCCCTTCCCTCACCCCTCTCCTTTCCATAGTCTCCCACAGCACCTTCCTGTTCACTGAATCAAAAGCAGCTTTCAGGTCCACAAAAAACGCCACCATCTTTCCCTTATCCTTTCCCACCTGCCTATTGATTAAATAGTTAAGAACATATATATTGTCAATGGTGCCCATGCCTTTTCTGAAACCCGTTTGGTTTTGCGGTATCAAGCCCTTTTCTTCTACCTCTCTTTCTAACCTATCCGCTAATGCCATCGCATACACCTTATATAGAGTTGGCATCAAAGTCACCCCCCTATACTCTTCTACCCTTTTCCCCTCCCCCTTCTTAACTATCGGCGCTATCAATCCCTCCCTCCAATCCTCTGGCCAGCCCTCCCCCACCCAAACTCTGTTACATGTTTTCCATATCCACTGCTCCATTTCTTCCCCCCCATACCTCCATACCTCGCTAACTATTCCATCCCCCCCTGGTGCCTTTCCATCCCTCAGCTTTCCTATCACCTTTTTAATCTCTTCCCTCTGCAGCTCCCCTTCCCCGTCCCCCTTCCTATTTACCGACTCCCCGCCTTCTGTTACCTTGCTTTCTACCCCGCCTAATACTCCCATGAAATACTCCCTCCACTCCTGATCTCCTATTTCTTCATTCACCCTCTTCCACTTCTTTCTTTCCCTATTAACTATCTCCCATACCTTGCTTTCTGTCCTTGCTTCCGCTGCTTCTTTTATGAATCCCTCATTTTCTTTCTTTTTCCTCTCCTCGCATAGCCTATTATATTCCCTTCTTTCCTTTCTATACGCGTCCCCTTCCCCCTCCCCCTTTCTCCATTTCCTTAGACTCTGCCTAACTTCCGCTTTTTTTCGCCTACATTCCTCGTCCCACCATCCCTTTTTCGCTTCCCTCCCCCTCCCTCCTACATCTAAGGCTCGTCTAAACTCCCTTATTCTTTTCTCTATCTCTTTCCCTACATCCACTTCTCCTATCCCCTCCCATTTGACTTCTGTTCTAAACCTCATCCTACCCTCCTCCGTCCAGTCTCCTCTATTAGTTCCCCCTACTCTTTTTCCCTTCCTTGTCCTAGCCACTGCCCCCCTCAACCACACTATTACCGGGTGATGATCCGAGTCAACCCTATCCCCAATCTCTATCCTTTTGACCCTATCCCTCACCTCGATGTCTCCTATAGCGTAGTCTATCACTGTCACCCCTGCCCCTCCTACATACGTAAATTCCCCCTCCTCATCCCCCTCTATGTTCCCGTTCATTATTGTCCATCCTGTCTCCTCTAAAAATTGCACCAGCTGCCTACCTTCCGAGTTTATTTTCCTGTCCTTTGATTTCCTACTCCTACTCTCCTCCTCTCCTTCTCCCCAGCATCCTCCCCCCTCCTGCCCTGTCCTTGCATTAAAATCACCCCCCACTAACACTTTTACCCCTCCCTCTATCTCTTCTGCCCGCTCCTTCAATTCCCCTATCTTTTCTTTGAGGTCCCCATTTACGTATATTCCTATTACTACCCATTTTTCCCCCCCTACACTTATTTTCCTTTCTATCATGCCCTCTTTTACCTCTTCCCTCCCTCCCTCCCCACTTACTATCTCCCTTCTTACCCCTGATAGCATTCCGCCTATTGCTCTTCCCTTCCTATTTTTTCGAACCGCATACTGCACTTCCCATTTATACCCTACTGGCAACTTATTTCTAATCCTTTCCCACCCCTTCTTTTCTATCCATGTCTCCATTAGAAATATTACATCCCACTCCCCTAGCCCCCTCCAGAAATCTTCATCCTTTCTCGCGAGCCCCGCCACATTCCAAAAAGCTACTTTCCACCCCTCCCTTTCTGTCTCGCCTACTCCCCTCTCTCTCCTCCTTATTTCCCTCCCCACCTGCCTCTGTCCCCCCCCACTACCCATTCCCCCGACTGCCTTTCCCTACGTACCCTTCCCTGTGCTTCTATACTTCCCTCTTGTCTTTCCTCGCTTGCTGACCTTTCCCTATCGCTTTCCCCCACTTTTCCCCTCCCCTCCCTTTGCCCCCCTTCCCTCCCCTCCCTTTGCCCCCCTTCCCTCGCTCTCCCTGTACCATCCCTAAGCACTTCTCCTATCTCATCCCACTTCCACATTTTCCCTTCTATCCAGATCTTTGCATATCCTATTCTTACTCTGTTTCCCCTTCTCTCCTCAATAGCTGCTATCTCCCTCAACTTCCATTTCATTCTTCTCTCTGCCCAGGTGAGATCCTCGTCTATTCTCTCCTCCCTCCCTTTGAGTAGGCTTTTTCTTCCCATTACCTGCCTCTTTTGCTCCCTATTTCCTAGTCTTGCTATCCATATACCCTTTTCTCCCCCCTTTTTCGCGCCTACCTCCCACATATCCTTTACCTCAACCTCTACCCCTATCAGCTGCAAAATCTTTTTCAACTCTTCCTTTTCTCTTCCCTTCTCAAGTCTCGCTCCTCTCAATACTATATTTCCCCTTCTTTCTTCCCTTTCTTTCCTCTCTATGGCCCACTCCATCTCTTTTAATCTATCTATTGTTACCTGCGCCACTTCCGCATTTCCCTGTACCTGCCTTTCTCCCCCTCCTTCTGCACTCTTCTTTTCTAATTCTATCAGCCTCTCCTTTACCCTTTCCATCTCACCCCCTCTCCGCTCTTCTACCTCTTCTAGTCTTTTACCTAGATCCCTTATCATTTCCTTCATCTCCCCCCTCTCTACTTCCCACTGCTCTTCCCTTCTAGCCATTTCGCCTTTAATCTTTTCCACTTCTTCCCTGATCCCCCTTCCCTGCCCTTTGACCTCCTCTAGACCTATCTTTAGCTCTTCCCTAATCAACCTTAACATATCTTGTATACCCCCTCCCTCTACCTTCCCTTCCTCCCCTGTCTTACCCTCCGGCGATCGGTGCACTTTCCTGCTTTTCCCAAATACTCTTTCTCTTTCCTGCAACTCGTCTGCCTCTTCCTCCCCTTTTTCCCCTTCCTCCTCCCGCTTTCTCTTCCATAAGTCTAGCACCGTCGCCGACGATCCCAGGCTATGCCTCCTATCCCTCCCTAACGCTGCAACTGCCCCCGGCCTACCTTTCTTTTTCTCCTCCTCTTCCCTGTTCGCCCCTTCTTTTTGGCCACCCGCGTTACTCATACTATTTCTCTCCTTCACCGCTCCCTACCTTATCTATCCGCCGCCTACCTGTCTACTCTATCCCCCTTCTTACTCCCTAGGTGTCACTGCCTATTCCTATCTTATCCGAATCGTTGCCGTCCGCCTGCTCTTTCTGCCTAACCTCAAAACTCTCCCCCTTCTTTCTTTTTCCCCCGCCCTTCCCTTCTATCCCTGCCTCCCTATTCCCTTCACCCGACCGCCCGTCTATGTCTTCCCCGCTCCTTCTCTGCCCTATTTCCTTTTCTCCTCACCTTTGCTATCCTGCTAAATTCTCTCCTTTCCTCTCGGACTCTTTCGCACACCTGTCACTCACATTCAGAACGGAAACGGAAGTCTTTCTTTGTTTTGTAAAGTTTATAATTTTCTGTGTCATGAACATAAGTAAGCTGTCTCATAACAAAATGAAATATAAAACGCGATTTTCATTTTTCCTTTCACTCTCACGCCGAATCCATGAAATAGCAAAGAGTAAAAGTAGAAGGAAATAGAAAATCAGTATTTTGTGGGAGATTTGTTATTGTATATCGAATGGAAAACATTGAAATGAGCATTTTTAATTTTCTTTTCGTGAAATGAAATTTTGCTTCCAAATATTTGAATTGCTATTGTTCGATGTTTTTTCTCAATAGAAAAAGAGCAAAAAGTCATCAAGTATCCATCATAAATATGCAATTTAAAAAAAAAAAAAACGGAAAATTACATTCATTTTTCGATCACACGGGATATAATTGGTTGAGAGAGCTGAAACCGAGGCATTTTTTCCAGTGACTATACGTTTGGCCTTGTATCATTCAAACACCCGCTAGGGGCAATTTCAGTTTTCTCATTTGCCTAGGCCTTTCAGAAGTTGAGAGTGATAAAGGCAACAGTACTCGCGAGTCTGACCACGAGGTTCAGTAGGCTGCAGGTGGCGTGGGACAATGTCGAGCCCAATCGACAAACTCTTAACAATTCACAGGAAAGGCTGATTTGAGAAGACGCGAGGCCCAACAGCGAAGAAGATGATTCGGAAGCATTGGCTGCGAATGGAAAGAATCGACGACCACAACCAGTGAAAAGTTCCGAAAATAAAAAGGCTGAAATGAAAAAAGAAAATAACGACATAAAGTGTTACAAATGTCAAGGCACGGGACATATCGTGCGTTACTGCAAAAATAAACGAAAGCCGCGTGATGACTGCGGGAAAACCAGCGACTGCGCGTTTGTAGTGCAAACAAGTGAAAGTTCGGTATCGTCGGATTCAAAAACCGCGGCAAATGCTTGCGTACTTTGGACGCAAAGTCACGTAATGCCAGCTGATCAGAGCGACGTTTGGCTGATCGGCAGCGGCGCATCGAGGCATCTAACATACCGACGTGACTGGTTGATCGACTACAAGACGGATAACACTGGTGGTAAGATATCACTGGGAGATAATCAAATCTGTAGCGTTGCTGGCGAAGGCACGGTACGAATAAAAAAGTCTATCGACGGTGTATGGCAAGACGCGTGCATTGAGTAAGTATTGCACGTTCCGGAATTGCGTAAGAACTTATTTTCGGTCGGGATGTGTACAAAACGTGGCTTCAAAGTAAATTTCGAAAACAATCGAGTTAAAGTGGTGCGCGATAACGAGGTGCTCGCGACAGGAATGAAGCAAGGAAATGATGTGTACCGCATGTTCTTCAAGGTAGTAAAAAAGGACAGCACCGAAGAAGCAAATATCGCCGAGACAAATCTAACTATGTGGCACGAGCGATTAGGGCACGTTGGAAAGCGCGCGATACGGGAAATGGTAGAAAAAGGACTAGTAAGTGGAGTGTCACTGACGGACAAAAATAAAGTGTTCTGCGAACTGTGTCAAATGGGAAAATTGCACAGGTTGCCATTTAAAAAGAATATGGATCGTGAAATGAAGACCAAACCGGGCGAAAAAATGCACTCGGATGTTTGTGGGCCGATTTCTACGAATTCGATCGGATGATCGAGATACTTCCTGACATTCAAGAATGACGCCACCGGCTACAGGCACGTGTACTTCATGAAAAGAAAATCCGAGGTGTATGAAAAATTCAAAATCTTCGAAAAGATTATCGAAAATGAGTTTGATCGAAATATGAAAATTCTACGCTCGGATAACGGGCGAAAATTTTGCAATATTGAGATGAACAAATATCTCGAAGTACGTGGAATCCAGCGAGAAACAACTGCGCCGTACAATCCGGAGCGAAATGGAAAAGCAGAACGTGAAAATCGAACGATAACATAAAGTGCGTGCACGATGATTATCGCCAAAAATTTACCATTCAGCCTATGGGCAGAAGCGGTGAAGTTTGCTGTATATGTTCTAAACCGAACTGTGTGGGTGAGTGGTGCAGTGACACCATACGATGCTTGGGTCGGAAAAACTCCGAACCTCAGGCATCTGCGAATATTTGGGTTAGATGCGTATGTAAACACTTCCAAGATATTCACGCGAAAATTTGGTCTAAAAGCGAGCAAGTAAATTTTTATCGGATACACAGAAGAATCAACGAACTTTCGAGTTTTCGATCCGAAGACGAACAAAGTCAGCATAGTTCGAAATCTTGTAGTCAACGAGAATGTCGGTGCAATAATGACAAGAGTGGAAGAAAACGAAGAAGAAAAAAAAAAATGTGAGCCGTCACGGGACGCCTGGCAGATGTGAAACATCGACATTATTTTGTAATAAGAAAAACATTCGTGCGCTACACGCCATCAGATGATTTTGAAATACAATTTTATCAGTCTTTATAAAATTTATTCTTTAAGCAATTGTTCTGATGCATTAATTTTAATTAGAATGAAATTAAAATTAATTAAAATTAATAATCAATTTAAAAACATTGTATGCAATGAAATTTATGTGAATTTTAATCTACTAAGAAAGTAGATTTTACATTTACTGGCGTTAAAACACACCAAATATACACGTGCTTAATGCACAGATAAATGCACACTTTAATTATAAAAATTTGTTTTCAAGTAAAACACAGGTTATGTGTACTGTAGTAAACAAAAACAAAACACTGTATACACTCCGGGAGTATACAATGGACAGTCGATTGCGCACGGCGACGCGTCGCCACACCGTACTACCATCATATAGCGTGGCGACGCGTCGCCACGGCTTGCGTCGCCACGCCAGAAATCTGTTTTACGTGCGGCTATAGATGTTTCACATCAAAAGAGATAGTACTTTCACCGCCGCAAGCCGCAAAACGAGAACGAGAACGAAGAAGAGAACGTGGTCGACGAGAGAGATAATGGAGACAACGGAGAACGAGAGGGAGAACGACGACAAGCAAGAGGCACGAGAAGACGAGCCAGCACAGGGTGGTCCAAGAGCTCTTCGAGATCGCTCGAAAATCCAAATTCCGGCAAAACGCAAACGTTGCCGAGTATATCGTACCAGATACGTGAGCAGAAGCTACGAATAGCCCTGAAACCGCGCGGTGGGCGGGTGCTATGCAAAACGAGTTTAAAGCACACAAGGAAAATAACACTTGGTCACTCGTGAAAAAGACATCGGAGATGAGACTCATCGACTCAAAATGGGTTTTTCGGGTGAAAACAAACGCAGACGGGAAGTCGCATCAGTTTAAGGCACGATTGTGTGCGAGAGGCTTCATGCAACGTGAGGAGATAAACTACAAAGAAACATTTTCTCCAGTAGTGAGATACGACTCCCTGAGAATACTGCTGGCGACGATCGCTGCGAAAAATCTAGAAATTATGCAGTGTGACGTACAAACTGCATTTTTATACGAAAGCTGAGAGAAAATATATATATGGAGATTCCGGAAGGACTCGAGGTGAAAAAGAAGATCCCAGAAACGTTGCGTGCAAGCTCGAGAGAGCTCTCTATGGGTTAAAACAGGCGCCAAGATATTGGAACCTGCGATTCAAGGAATTTTTGAATGAGTTCGAATTCAAAGAATCCGAGGCAGACAAGTGTGTGTTTACCGGGAAGTTCAAAAACGAAGTGGTGTATTTGGCACTATTCGTCGATGACGGACCGGTCGCATCGAAAAATATAGAGACTCTGAGAAAAATCACTCAGAGATTAAGTGAAACATTCAACATAACGGTTGAGAATTCGAATATATTTGTCAGAGCGAGTATAAGCGAAAAATAATTGAGAAATTCGGCATGTCGGATGCAAAAACGGTAAGTGTGCCCGCGGATCCGCATGCGGTACTGTCTCCAACCGAGGAGATTGACGAAAAAGAATGTAACATGCCTTATCGCGAGGCAGTCGGGTCATTAGTATTCTTAGCCACCGTATCAAGACCGGATATAGCGTTCGCGGTAAACGCAGTGAGCAAGTATCTAAGTAAACATAACGCGACACACTGGCGAGCAGCAAAGCGAATCCTCGCGTATATAAAAGGCACAATCGAATACGGTATCGAGTATGCAAGCGGCGATAGCGAAGCAGCATTAATCGGATTCTCAGATGCTGATTACGCTGGGGATATGGAAATACGAAGATCCACGACGGGATACGTTTTCTGTCTAGCGAACGGTGCCGTCACGTGGTCGTCACAGCGGCAATGACTAGTGACATTATGTACAACGGAAGCTGAGTATGTGGCTGCTTCGACAGCAGCGCGAGAAGTTGTTTGGATAAGAAAACTAATAACGGACATCGGATGTCCATGTGATAAAGAAACTATCCTATACGTTGATAACCAAAGCGCGATTCAATTAGTCAAGAATCCGGTCTTCCATAAAAGGACAAAACACATAGATGTCCATTATCACTTTATCCGTGAAAAAGTTGACGAAAAAGAGATTAAAGTAGAGTATGTTCCGTCTGAAAATCAACGCGCGGATAGATTCACCAAAGCGGTACCGCGATATCGTTTTCAAGCATTGTGTTTGAAGCTAAATATGATAACGATTAACGAGAAACGCTCGAACGGCGGTAGCTTTGAGAAAAACTAGTTCGTTGCGTTCTTCAGAGCGAGTGTACAGGCACAAAAATTGTGTATGTAGCTGTACTCTCCGCAAGAACCGCAAGAACCGTAACTCGGGTATCTTCGGCAGCTCTCGCCTGCCCCGAAGTATGCTCTGCGTAGCAACCGACGCCAGTCTCAAGTCGCATGTAAACCAAGAAACACGCTTTACTAAAAACCACACTGAAAAGAAAATACATTGAATAAATATAGCAGAGTTTATATTACTGTAAAATAATTATTGTTACTCTATCCCGCTCACACAATCCTGCCTCAACAAAGTCATGTTCAATCATCAGAATGTTCATAATACAGAGGATATTCGTCGAACTCTGAATTAATATCCGTGAATATCAATCCTTTTGCTTTACCTCCAAAATAAGCGTATGGAGAAAGTTGTATAATTGTCAGTAGCAGAGAAAACTTCTTTTGACAGAGGTTGCGTACGACAATTTCGTGACTTCTTCGAAAATTTAAAACACTCGCTACTCCAAGAATAATATCAAAATAGCAAAGCAGCCAATTTCGGCATATTCGTTTATTTTGGGTAAAGAGTCGGTACGAAAAGTTTCAAAAACGTTGAAAATGGCCGGGATGAAATAGTGTACGGTTTAGCATGGATGACGCATTATGTCATTTCTTATCCGCATGGAATTTCATAGAGATTCTATTCTCAACATTCCACTCAAGTTCTACTTATCATTACAAAGTTTGATTTGCTTACGAATCTCTTTTAGTCATACAATTGATATGGATCTAGAAATCATACAGTCGCAAATATCTTTTTACGTACCCATCAATGAGAGGTATTTCCGTTAATATCCTTCTGATTACATCTAATCTTTGTTGATGAGTTATGGGAGCAGTTTGAAGTAGAAGAGGTAAGCATAGCCCTCCAAGAAGAAGTAAAGAGACAAGTAAGAAAACGGGCGCCAAAACGCGGCAGCGTTTTCTAGGATTTCGTTCGCGCCGATCTTTGCTGCTACCACTGCTTGGCGAGTCCATACACGGTGGTGGAAGGCGTATGATGGCGCTGGATGGCGTTACATCTGGTAGTTCTGTGAGGCACGTTCTCTAGTAAATCAAAAATTAAAATCACAATTATTACGATGTTAGACTAGATCGTAGAATAATTCTGTGTGAAGAATGAAAGTTCTAGCTGGAATCTTCAATGCATGATTATAAATGTATTGTGATACCTTCACTACAGTCTATAAGTGGACGAAATAGCTTCTTTTCCAATATTCAATATCAGGTGTCAATTGTTTTTATAATATATGCAGTAGCTGTAAAATGATGTTGGTAGACTGTAACCAAATCGTCAAAGTGCGCCACTGAAATTCAAGCCGGTTGGGCAAGCTAGACGACAAGTTAGCCGAAAAAGACAAAGAACGTTTAACGGTGGCTCACTTTCAGTCATATAATAAGTATCTTAGTCTATCAATAAATAATAATTTTGTCCATGGAAGTCCCATTCATTACCAAAAAGAAATACAACAAATTGACGACGAGGGTAAAGGAGGGCTAGGACACGAAAAACTGGGAAGATAATTATTTTAGTCGAATAGACACGCATAGAAAAAGAGTTGTCTGCGTGTGTGACTGCTTAGCGTGGCTATAAAATACAAAAAATAAAAGAAAAGAAAAAATGTCCGCCCGTGAAGAAAAATATCATCGGAGAAAACAAAAAACAAGTAATTGCTCAAAGGGAACAATTGATTCGGAATAAAAATGACTCAACGAAAAATAGCTAATAGCGAAAAAAATAGCTGCTGGTCGGGTGACTGGTTAAATTGAAGATTTTTCTTGGCCGGACAACTGGAAAATGTGGCAAAAAAGGCATAAGCAATTCTTCTAAGCAAACGAAGTAGAAGAAAATAAGAAGAAATCGGCACATCTAATAACAATAATCGAAAGTGACGAATACACATTGTTGAGGAATTTATCTACACCGGACAAACTCTCAGCAAAAAATTTCGACGAATTAACAACGATAATAAAAGAACCACTTACATCTAGCATAAATGGAATTACTAAACGGAATAAATTTGAAGAATGACGTCAAATAGAAGGTGAGGGTGTAAAAACATTGTGGATAAACAAGTTGTGATTTACCATTTTACAAAAGATACGTGGACGACATCCTCACTGCCATACATGTAGATAACATTAATGATACTAGACGCTAGGTTCGATTCCTGGCTGCGTCGTTAATTTTTCGAACTCACCAATTGTTCGAATTTATATCTTTTAACAATTATATTCTCGTAATTAACGATATGCATATCCGCATATCAATTATTAGATGGCTTGTCCGTCTTATTTAGCTTCCCATCGCAAGCAAGAATCCGAAAATGTAAACATTCTCTATCTACATACATTATTATATACATAGTGCTTGAAGAAAAGAAAAATTCATATTCACACATACCCGGGCACATGAAAACAAAATTCAAACTCACTGGTGATGAGAAAAATTAACGACAATAGAGTCAGGGCGGCTAGGTGGTTTAGTGGAGTAAGGCTCCAGCTGAGCATCTCTGGACACCAGGTTCGATTCCTGGCTCGGTCGTTATTGTTTGATATCACCAATTGTTCGAATTTATATCTTTCAATAATGATATCGCCTCCGAGTTTAATAGTTTTTACCCAAAATTGCAATTTACCTTTGAATTAGAGTCAGGCAATTATATCAGTTTTTTAGATCTCAATATCATTATTAACAATAACTTCCTCAACTTGAATCGGTATCGTAAACCGACATGGTCGGGTCGATTTTAACAATACACATCATATCATCCTCTTACACATAAAAAATCTATAGTAGCAGGATTATTTGATCGAGGACTAAAATTCGCAGAACCTAGTCTCAGAACTGAAAATATAAAACTAATTAAAGATACTGTAACGTTCTTTGACGTTACGGAAAATAAATATGGATCCGCGAGTTTGATTATCAAGTCAAAATCAAAAGCGTGAATAAAATGTTGTGAAAAAGCTTTAATTGCGAAATATGTGTTTCTCGTTTAAAGTCTGAAACAAGACTGTTTTTACAATAATGTTGGTTGACGCAGCAACCTTATTCTTTTGAAAGACATAAGAGGTTTATAAACGTCTTTTATCTATGATGACTACTAGATCATTAAAAAGGGGGCAAGACGGGTGATTTTACCCTTTGTAACAATACGTTATTAGATAATGGTTATCCTAGCAATATTATTGATGATATCAAAACAGAAAGAATTGACAAACTGTACAACAATGATACATTTTGGAAAAAACGAGAACAACGTAGTGCTCATGACGGCTGCACAAATCTGGTTCTACTCCCATATGTTCAAGGCTTATTAGAACAATTAAAATCGGTTCTG
Organism: Neodiprion lecontei; assembly: GCF_021901455.1. Classification (NCBI taxonomy): domain Eukaryota; kingdom Metazoa; phylum Arthropoda; class Insecta; order Hymenoptera; family Diprionidae; genus Neodiprion; species Neodiprion lecontei. The sequence goes on along the minus strand of NC_060265.1, from coordinate 12,389,545 downwards.
AAAAAACATAACAATCAAGCTGTGTTAAAAAACAGTAACACCACTTCAAGGTTATTTACTAAACTAAAGTACCAAGATTCCTTCCTTAAACAATCCGATGTGATTCACAAAATTGAATGTATGGGATGCTTCAGGTCATACATTGGGCAAACCTCACAATTGTTATCAAAAAGAATGAACGACCACCAGTAGAGTATAAAATGTGAAGATTGCAATAAATCAGCTCTAGCGGATCAAAGCGTAACGTTGGGTCACAAATTTGACATTACCAATCTTATTGTTCTGTCTCATGAATCTAACACACAACACCGATTGATAAAAGAAATGTTTGATATAGCTAAAAACTTGACGTATAATAAACGCTCTGATGTTGATAATTTGAGCAATTTATATGCTTCTCTTCTGTAGTTGTATATCTATGACTATTTGATGTGTTACTGTAACAAAATTTACATTTGAATCATAACTTTCGATTTTCGTACTAACGTATCGATTATTGATATAAAGACGCGCATCAATTCTTTCGCTCGATCACTTCTCCGCTTTTGCGCCGTCACCTAACATCTTGATAAGCTAATAGAAGTCAATTATTAAGAGTTTTTGACAGTTATATCATATAATTGTTTGAAAAAGTAATGAAATTATGATAAGAGTAATACACCCGAAAGGACTTCCGTTTCCGTTTTGGATGTGAGTGGCAGGTGTGCGAAAGAGTGTGAGTGAGAAGGCGAGAATTTAGCAGGATAGCAAAAGTGAGGAGAAAAGGAAATAGGGCTGAGAAGGAGCGGGGAAGACATAGACGGGAGGTCGCGTGAAGGGAATAGGGAGGCAGGAATAGAAGGGAAGGGCAGTTGAAAAAGAAAGGAGGGGGAGAGTTTTGAGGTGAGGCAGAAAGAGCCGGCGGACGGCAACGATTCGGATAAGATAAGAATAGGCGGTGATATCTAGGGAGTAAGAAGGGGGATAGAGTGGAGACAGGTAGGCGGCGGATGGATAAGGTAGGAAGCGGTGAAGGAGAAAAAGAATATGAGTTACGCGGGTGACCAAAAAGAAGGGGCGAACAGGGAAAAGGAGGAGAAAAAGAAAGGTAGGCCGGGCGCAGTAGCAGCCTTAGGGAGAGATAGGAGGCATAGCCTGGGATCGACGACGACGGTGCTAGACTGATGGATGAGAAAGCTGGAGGAGGAAGGGGAGAAAGGGGAGGAGGATGTAAACGAGATACAGAAACGAGAAGGAGTATTTGGGAAAAGCAGGAAAGTGCACCGGTCGCCGGAGGGTAAGACAAGTGAGGAAGGGAAGGCAGAGGGAGGGGGTATACAGGATATGCTAAGGTTAATTAGGGAAGAGCTAAAGATAGGTCTAAAGGAGGTCAAAGGGCAGGGAAGGGGGATCAGGGAAGAAATGGAAAAGATTAAAGGCGAAATGACTAGAAAGGAAGAGCAGTGGGAAGTAGAGAGGGGGGAGATGAAGGAAACGATAAGGGATCTAGGTAAAAGACGAGAAGAGGTAGAAGAACGGAAGAGGGGTGGAGATAGAAAGGGTAAAGGAGAGGCCGATAGAATTAAAAAAGAAGAGTGCAGAAGGCGGGGGGGAAAGGCAGGTACAGGGGAATGTGGAAGTGGCGCAGGTAACAATAGATAGGTTGAAAGAGATGGAGTGGGCCATAGAGAGAAAAGAAAGGGAAGAAAGAAGGGGAAATATAGTAGTGAGAGGAGCGAGACTAGAGAAGGAAAGAGAAAAGGAAGGGTTGAAAAAGATTTCGTAGCTGATAGGGGTAGAGGTCGAGGTGAAGGATATGTGGGAGGTAGGCGCAAAAAAGGGGGGAGAAAAGGGGATATGGATAGCAAGACTAGGAAATAGGGAGCAAAAGAGGCAGGTAATGGGAAGAAAAAGCCTCCTCAAAGGAAGGGAGGAGAGAATAGACGAGGATCTCACCTGGGCAGAGAGGAGAATGAAATGGAAGTTGAGGGAGATGGCAGCTATTGAGGAGAGAAGGGGAAACAGAGTAAGAATAGGGTACGCAAAGATCTGGATAGAAGGGAAAATATGGAAGTTGGATGAGATAGAAGAGGTGCTTAGGGACGTTGCAGAGAGAGCGAGTGAAGAGGGGCAAAGGGAGGGGAGGGGAAAAGTAGGGGAAAGCGATAGGGAAAGGTCAGCAAGCGAGGAAAGACAAGAGGGAAGTATAGATGCACAGGGAAGGGTACGTAGGGAAAGGCAGTCGGGGGAATGGGTAGTGGGGGGGACAGAGGCAGGGGGGGAGGGCGATGTAGAGGAGAGAAGAGGGAGTAGGCGAGACGGAAAGGGAGGGGTGGAAAGTAGCTTTTTAGAATGTGGCGGGGCTCGCGGGAAAGGATGAAGATTTCTGGAGGGGGCTGGGGGAGTGGGATGTAATATTTCTAATGGAGACATGGATAGAAAAGAAGGGGTGGGAAAGGATTAGAAATAAGTTGCCAGTAGGGTATAAATGGGAAGTACAGTATGCGGTTCGAAAAAATAGGAAGGGAAGAGCAATAGGCGGAATGCTGTCAGGGGTAAGAAGGGAGATAGTAAGTGGGGAGGGAGGGAGGAAAGAGGTGAAAGAGGGCATGATAACAAGGAAAATAAGTGTAGGGGGGGAAAAATGGGTAGTAGTAGGAATATACGTAAACGGGGATCTAAAAAAGAAGATAGGGGAATTGAAGGAGCGGGCAGAAGAAATGGAGGGAGGTGCAAAAGTGCTAGTGGTGGGTGATTTTAATGCCAGGACAGGGCAGGAGGGGGGAGGATGCTGGGGAGAAGGAGAGGAGGAGAGTAGGAGTAGAAAATCGAAGGACAGGAAAATAAACTCGGAAGGTAGGCAGCTGGTGCAATTTTTAGAAGAGACAGGATGGGCAATAATGAACCGGAACATAGGGGGGGATGAGGAGGGAGAATTTACGTATGTAGGAGGGGCGGGGGTGACGGTGATAGACTACGCTATAGGAGACATCGAGGTAAGGAATAGAGTCAAAAGGATAAAGGTTGGGGATAGGATTGACTCAGATCGTCACCCGTTAATAGTGTGGATAAGGGGGGCAGTGGCTAGGACAAGGAAGGGAAGAAGAGTAGGGGGAACTAGTAGAGGAGACTGGACGGAGGAGGGTAGGATGAGGTTTAGAGAAGAAGTTAAATGGGAGGGGACAGGAGAAGTGGATGTAGGTAAAGAAATGAAGAAAAGAATAAGGGAGTTTAGACGAGCCTTAGATGTAGGAGGGAGGGGGAGGGAAGCGAAAAAGGGATGGTGGGATGAGGAATGTAGGCGAAAGAAGCGGAAGTTAGGCAGAGTCTAAGGAAATGGAGAAAGGGGGAGGGAGAAGGGGACGCGTATAGAAAGGAAAGAAGGGAATATAATAGGCTATGCGAGGAGAGGAAAAAGAAAGAAAATGAGGGATTCATAAACGAAGCAGCGGAAGCAAGGACAGAAAGGAAGGTATGGGAGATGGTAAATAGGGAAAGAAAGAAGTGGAAGAGGGTGAATGAAGAAATAGGAGATCAGGAGTGGAGGGAGTATTTCATGGGATTATTAGGCGGGGTAGAAAGCAAGGTAACATAAGGCGGGGAGACGATAAATAGGAAGGGGGACGGGGAAGGGGAGCTGCAGAGGGAAGAGATTAAAAAGGTGATAGGAAAGCTGAGGGATGGAAAGGCACCAGGGGGGGATGGGATAGTTAGCGAGGTATGGAGGTATGGGGGGGAAGAAATGGAGCAGTGGATATGGAAAACATGTAACAGAGTTTGCGTGGGGGAGGGCTAGCCAGAGGATTGGAGGGAGGGATTGATAGCGCCGATAGTTAAGAAGGGGGAGGGAAAAAGGGTAGAAGAGTATAGGGGGGTGACGTTGATGCCAACTCTATATAAGGTGTATGCGATGGCATTAGCGGATAGGTTAGAAAGAGAGGTAAAGGAAAAGGGCTTGATACCGCAAAACCAAACGGGTTTCAGAAAAGGCATGGGTACAATTGACAATATATATGTACTTAATTATTTAATCAACAGGCAGGTGGGTAAGGATAAGGGAAAGATGGTGGCGTTCTTTGTGGACTTGAAAGCGGCGTTCGATTCAGTGAACAGGAAGGTGCCGTGGGAGACTATGGAAAGGAGAGGGGTGAGGGAAGGGCTAAGGGTAAGGATAGAGGAAATTTACAAGGAAACAAAGAGTCGAGTGAGGAGCGGGGGAAAGGTAGGAGAGGCGTTCTGGACGGCGAGGGGGGTAAGGCAGGGATGTCCGCTCAGTCCGCATGTGTTCAACCTGCTGCTGGCGGACTTAGAAGAGGAAATGGGGAGAGGGAGAAGGGTTGGGGGGGTGGAGTTAGCCGGCGGCAGGGTATGCACGTTAGCTTATGTGGATGATATATTGTTACTAGCGGAAAGTGAGGAGGAAATGGAGGTAATGATTAGGAAGTCAGAAAGGTATATGGATAGGAAAAGGCTGACGGTAAATGTAGGAAAATCAAAGATCATGAGATTCAGGAAAGGAGGCGGTAGAAGGAAAAACATAGATTGGACATGGAAAGGGAAAAAGATAGAGGAGGTGAAAGAGTTCAGCTATCTCGGGTATAGAGTAAAGTGCAATGGGGGACAGGAAGCACAGGTGAAAGAGAGAGTACGGAAGGCAGGGGTAGTAATGAGGCATGTATGGGGCATAGGAAACAGAAGGTTTGAGAGGGATTGGGAAAAAAGGATTTGGTTCTTTGATAGGCTAGTATGGACGGTAATAGAGTATGCATGGGAGATATGGTGGTGGAGGGAGTGGACGGCGGTCGAGGCTGTACAGGATAGATTTTTGAGATGGACATGAGGAGTGGATGGGAGAACACCGGGATATCTAGTAAGGGAGGAACTACAGAGGGAGAAGCCAAGGATTAGGGCAGGGAAAAGGGCATGGAATTTTAAAAGGAAGCTGGAGCGAGGGGAGGGTAGCGAGTTAGCTAGGAGATGCTGGGAAGAGATAAGGTACAAGGTAGAAGCTGGGAGGCAGGGATCGAGGTGGGAAAGAGAAAGGGAAAGTTTCTTTGCGGAAAGGGGAGCAGAGAGTAGAAAGGTAGTCGCGAGAAGGGAGAGGGGCGAGGTGGAGTTTAGGGAAATTGAGGAGAGAAAGAGGGAAGAACAGAGAAAAGAGAGGTGGGAGAAAATAAGGGAATCGACGTACAACAGATGGTACAGGCTAGTGAAAGGAGAAGGGATACCAGGGTATCTGGGAAAGGGATGGGGAGAAAGCAGGTGGATAAGGGTGGCAAGATTTAGATTAGGAAGCGAGATGAAGGAGGCAAGGTACTGGGAAGAAGAGGAAAAGAGAAGGTGTAGGGTGTGCGGGGGAGAGGAGGAAACATGGGAGCACGTATCGGAAAGGTGCGTGGGCTGGGATAGAAGAGAGGAAGACTGGCAGGAGGTGGCGAGGGAGATGTTAGGTGAGGAGGGGGTGGGAGAAGTCTGGATGAGAGAATTGGAAAGGATCAGGGATGTACAAGAGAATGAAAGAGTGAGAGATGTATGGGAAATGGAAGTCGATTAGGATAAGGATGAATTAGGGAATAAAATAAGGTAAAATAGGATAAGGTTAAGTCAAGATAAGGATAAAGAATAAGAAAAGGATAAGAGGGAAAGTGAGGGAATGGCAAGGCAACAGCACAGGGCACAGGCAATTAGAAATTAAGTAAGGATAAGGTAGGAAGTAAGAATAGGGTAAGAATAGGTTAAGAAAACATGTAAAAAAAATATTGTAAAGGAAGAGGAAAAGGGAAGTCCTTGTAACCCCAAGGGGAGCAATAAATATTACATACATACATACACAATACACCCAAAAGACTGTAGTTCTACCTACGATAACGAAATAATGAAGTTGCCCGCCGTCGTTGTATTCTATTGTTCCGAAGGGGGGCTGTTTTTGAAAACAGGAACGAAGATTCGGAAAACAAGCAAGCCCGAAATTGAATTGAGGTTTCGATCAAATGTTCAAAATATTGAATCTCTCTCAAAAGTTCTGTTAATTAAAGTTTCAAGTCTTGACTTGTTAATAAACGGTGGTTCAAAATGCGTTTTACACGACAAGCACGTAGTTCGAGAGTGATATCCGGTCTTTCCCTGACATATATATATCGGGGAAGGTGGCTAGGATCTTTGAGACGACGGAGAGACCATTATTTCAGTTCACACGTTTCATTGGAACGGGTTGAAACCCACAACCCACATCACTTGAGCTCTATTACTCGGTTGTCACTATCCCGTCATACAATCCGAGCGGCGCACAGGGAGAAGAACGTATCCACAATCCCACGGTTTTAGTTCCTGGGCGAAATACCTGTCCACCCGAAATCTCAAATTCGACTACCGTTATCAACATTACCAACGCTGCGGCTACGTTCGAGAGGGGTAGTACCGTCTCGCTTCCCCCTCTACGCCGCTTGTTAACAAAAAAGTTACATTTCTGTTTATATGTCAACTCAGCTTAGGTGAATACGGCTCGTAGCGTCGTATTCGAATCGTCGCGCGCCAACATATACATATACTTATATACCGGGACAATTTCTTAAAACTATACAGTCAATGCGCATGCGCGAGTTTTATCGGCTGCTCGGGTAGGCTGACCACCCCGAGTTTCAGTTGTCAAACTATGTTTCTGACAGCGATGTAGTTCATACCAATTTTTGAGGTAACAGTCTCAAACAGTCGAGGTAGTGACTCGGAAAGTTGATGTTGATGCTCTTTGAAAATTAGTTTTATTCGACTGGAATGAGAAATCTGTTTGAATGTTGGGTGCTTGGAAGCGTAGTACCCTATGAAGAGTGTAAGATTGAATTTGGTTTTAAGTTATCGTGCAACTAGCTAGCCAGATGAAACCGTCAACTAAGATTAAATTCAAAGACATTTTTAACTGAAGTTATTTAACAATTCTAGATTTAGTGATTCAGTTCGGCTAGCAAAATTCAACCCTACAATCTAATCGAGGACTTGAAAAACTATTTATCTGAATTTAATGCCAAAGAGAGTAAAAGTAAGCTTCAAAATCAGATACCAAATTAAATGGTATAAAGTTTGAAAAACAATGCTGGTCAATAATAATGCTTGAATTACAATGGTGCACAGAATGATTCCTCAGTAGAATGAATTGACAGCAACGGTTAAGTAACAAACTTATCGCTATTAGCTCGATCAAATTTTCGTCGTGTTAATCAAAGTTTTAACTTCTAGAGAACTTCTTTGCACGAGAGAGATTTACGCGGGGCGATTTCACCGACCAATGAGATTGAAGTATTTGACGCATGCGCATTGACTGCATATTTTGAAGAGATTGTCCCTGTATGTATATTAGGGAACGTACCCATACTACGTGACCCGTTTAAGGGGGGGAGCGGAGTCTTTAAAATACTACAATCAGTCACAGGAGGGGGGGAGTGGCTCAGCTTTTTGTCACGTAGTCGATTTTACTGAGAGAAATCTCGTATTTTTTAGACCTGTATTTGAATATAGCGCGCAGTGTTTAGTGCTTTTTAAACTCACAGTTGGTGGCGCTGACGCACATATGCCGAGACGTCAGCCAATTGTAAACAGACACTGTTTGTCAGACAGTTTGTATTTCAGTGAAGTTATCAAGCAAGTTGACAAGAGTTCATGCTGGTACAAAAATGTCGTTGTACGATCGGCTGTACAAAGCGTTTGTTAAATGTTACAAAGATTCTTTGTCAATGCAAGCAATACAAATAAAAACAAACGAATTTTGGGTACCGTTAAGAGATGAGCACAAAAAAAATCCAAAAGAGCTAGAGCGCCTTACTTTGTTAAAAGTCGAGGAACTTAGTCAGATTGGAACTAAAAAAAATGCTCGTCTTCTCAATTATTTCCTGAAGGTGGGTATTCTGAGTGTATTTTGTCAAATGTTTCAAACAGTTTATGTTTTTTGAATTTTATTAAAAGTTGATCGGAGATTTTATAACCTATGTGACTTCCAGCATTAATCCGACATGAACAATTCCAGTTTTTATATTGTTTTGCGTGATTTCTTTCCTGGCCTGTACTGACTTATAAATCCCCCTTGTCAATATTCTATTTGTTGTATGGGTTTGATGGTATATTTTTATAATAAAACATTTGTTTCTGTTGTAAGAATAAATACCTTATTTTCATGTCACTAATGTTTTGGCGACATAACAGACTAATGAATTTGTTTCTGCTCTCGCATGTGTAAACATTGGTAATGCATGTTTCTTTTTTTGTATTTGGTAAATATAGCTACCTGTACGAAAAGCTCCACCCACGCAAGATAATCTTGAAGTTCTTCCCAACACTAAAGGTGAAAATGTTCCGAGAAAGTCTCTTTCTATCACTTGGAAAGGTATAACCAACTACTTTCTGCTCTACCAGTGCCAATAATTTTTTTTTGTTAACTCTTGTAGGCCAAATCGCCTTAAAAATATGTATGTAACAGCTAAAATAAATTTTAACTGTAATATACATACTAACAACAGTAGATCTTTTTAATTTCTTAATTTCATAGATACTGATATAATACGAGTTAAAACTTATTTTTCTAGCCTCCAGTAATAATGAATCTTTTATTAATCAATCTCCTGCTTTAATTCCTTTTTTATCTGTATCTACAACAGTCTCGACACCAAAACCTTCTTCTTTGATATCTTCTTCATCTGTGTCGACAACAGTCTCGACACCAAAACCTTCTTCTTTGATATCTTCTTCATCTGTGTCGACAACAGTCTCGACACCAAAACCTTCTTCTTTGATATCTTCTTCATCTGTGTCGACAACAGTCTCGACACCAAAACAGAACGCTTTGAAATCTGAAATTTCAGTACTTGAAGCTGAATTAAATGCTGTAGTAAAAAAGCGAGATGCAGGACTTGCAGACGAAGGGATTGTGAAGATAATAAAAAAATTAAGGCATGATAATGATGAAAAGAAAAAACAGCTACAGAATAAAATAGTCCGTGCAACGAACATGCGAAAATTTAGGGCAAAACAAAAACCTGAAATTTTAAGCCTGAAGTCTGCTCATCCCAACGTGCAATCCTCGTCTATAAAGACTCAGCCAGGACGTCCTTCTCTTGAAGAAAATGAGTCAGGCCTTCTTCAAGTAATTTGTGATATAGCAACACATGGAAGCTCAGCTGCTGATCGACGCCGATCAGAGGTATTGAGAACTTGCAAGACTCTTGATTAATTGCATACACAGCTTGTTGAAGATGGATTTTCCATATCGCGGACCTCTACATATCGTAGGCTCATTCCAAAGTACTCTGGATCCTTAGAAGGTAAGCGTCATGTCACAACGGTGCCTGTGAGATTGTGTCGAGCCCAAACAGACAGATATCGAGACCACGTCGATCAACATTTTTGTAAAGCTACTGCTAATGGTCTCGAGGAACTTGCATCTATACTTGGGCCAAAACAGGTAGTTTTTATCTCTCAAGATGATAAAGCAAAAGTACCGATTGGAAAAACAGCTGCAAAAGTACAGGCTCCTGTTTTAATGCATTTGAATTATAAAGTGCGCCTCGATGACCACGATTTTGCTGTTGGAGTACGTCATCAGCTTACTCCTTCAGTATTGCTGGTATTACAATAAAAGAAAATTGCATGGGTAGGAAAGAAGCTGTTACATATTCTGGTCCAACGTATATCGTAATCCGCAGTGGAAAACATAGCAGTTCGACAGCAGCAACTCATGCCAAAGACCTTAATAAACTTTTAACATTAGATGTTTTTAAAAATTTAGCCTTAGGTAAGGATGGAAAAGTCAAGCCTGTGATGATTTTATCAGTCGATGGAGGACCAGATGAAAATCCACGTTACAATAAAGTGATATCTAACTGTATATCGCACTTCAAAGAATATGATTTGGATGGGCTGTTCGTGTTTACGAATGCACCTGGTCGATCAGCTTATAACCGAGTTGAGCGAAGGATGGCACCTTTGAGCCGTGAATTAGCCACTGTCGTACTTCCTTATAAACACTACGGGTCACATCTCGACCCTCAAGGAGAAACCATTGACAGTGAGTTGGAGTTAAAAAACTTTCAACATGCAGGTACATTTTATTGAGTGATATATAGTCTTCTCTGCTACTAATATATTTAAAACTTGAATTCAAATTTATCTATAATTTTATTGTATATTATTTTCAGGCGAAACGTTAGCTGAGATTTGGTCTCAGATGGTTATTGACGGTCATAACGTAATAGCGGAATATATGCCTCCTGGGGAAGTTCTTCCGGAAACTGAACAAGTTTCTGACACCTGGTATGGAAATTACGTTCGTGAAAGTCAGTATTTCCTTCAAATCATCAAGTGCTCCGATGACTCCTGCTATACTCCTCGTCGCAGTGCACTAAAAAATGTTCTGTACCAAGGCTTTTTACCGGCACCTTTTCCGATGTCACAAAACCCTTTCCGTATACCAAGTCCAGATGAAGTAGGATCGGAAATATTTCCATCATTGCTTGTACGTCAATTTATAACATTACGGCGGGATTTCTCACAGGGTAAAGAAATACCCTATGATTCATACCGTCCATCTATTAAAGACGATATCAACGGAAGAACGTGTACAATTTGTGGCCTTTATTTCGCCTCAAAAAAAATCAATGAACAGCCATCGAAAAAATTTGCATGGTGGTGTAGTGGACAATGTGTCTCGCGTGCGACCGCTGCGGATTCTCTCCAGGAGGCCACATGAGGTTTTATGTGTTTTGGCAGAAAGCGTGGAGTGGTTAGACGTTGAGGCCATCGATGAAGAGGAAATAACCAAGACTAAAGAAACTCCTGATATTACTGCCCCCTTAATCAACGATGTATCCGAGTGGATTGATGCTGGAAACGTATTTGTTGAAGACGTATGAGACGAATATTAATAAAGGTGATTTAACAGAAAATAATTGCTGTGTTCGTAAATTCAGTTACTCCAAGTTACATACTGTATAGCAATATGTTTTCACAAATGTTCTTTTTCATAGTATATTATTCACTAGTAACTTAAGTATGCATGCAGTCTAATGTAATAACGATGAGTATGAGCCAAATTATTTTTTTTCACATTTTGCCTGTAAGATGATTAAAAATCATAATTATAAATTACTACGTGAAAAATAAAGGGGGGGATGGGGGGTCTTGGCATATACTACGAGAAGTCACCGAAGGGGGGGAGGGGTCGAAAAATCTAAAAAAATAGGTCACGTAGTATGGGTACGTTCCCTTAGACCTGTCCTCAAGAAGGACAAAATCGAATTTTAATGGTCTTACCCCCCAAATTGGTTTGTAATAATTAAAAAAAAAATGTCAAAATTAAAAAAAAAAATTTTTCTCCATATTTACCCACCGCTAGGCAGCCTTACTTTTTCTCATAAGAGAAGCATTGATTTTTCGTGATTTTTAATCTTTTTCTCACCGCTGCCCTTATTATCACCTAAAAAATTGTAAATTCTCAGAAAATGTTTACAGTTATGTTACCTCTTTGTCGAATTTTTTGGATTTCGATACAAGAATTTTTGGGCTAGATCAATTACATCTTTTTTCCGCGTTTTTCGCAACATACAGAGAATAATACGTACAGAACATACAGGTCTACTGTATACATATACTAGGAAGGCTCCGCCCTCCTGCACGCTTCGCCCACCAACTCCCATTTTTGAGTTTTGTTAGAAGGGGGGAGGGAAGGCGGTAAGAGGTCAGATTTTTGAAGGTTAGAGATGTATATGTATGAAGAGTCAAGTGTTGAATCCCTGATTCCCAGATGGATGTAGGTATACTCGTATACCGAAGGTGAAGGGTCAAGTCTTCATAGCTATAAAGGCATTTTCATAGGGTAAAGAGTTAAAACTTTATAGCTATAAGGGCATGTATGCAGGATGAAGGGTTGAATCTGCATAGGTATATGGGTATACTGTGACATGGATTCTTATCGCACCTCAGCTACCTGGAGAAGTGACCGAGAACTTACCGCATATACTTATTTGGCGGCCCGCGAAAAGGTGGGCATTATAAAAGATATCGCGAGATTCTGTTGGGCAACTGACGTGGTCAACAAACCTCGAAATCTTCATCTTCGCTAAACCTCGGGAATCTGCTCGGTAGCTCAATATCGCGCAGAGGGGACGGGTAATTTCTGGAGAGAGAGAGAAAGAAAGAGAGACTCGACAACCACACGCTATTCAATAAAAATAAAAATAAATCTAAATTCGCTCTTCGCGATCCAAGATCACATAACAGTATATTATTCGTAACCTACGCTTTTTCTTAATCTAACGAGCTTGCAGCTCCCTAGCTAAAATCTACCGAACTATTTACAAAAGCTCGAAACGCAACTCTCAATTCGAAACCTATAAAATTTAACGCTACAGCAATAATTGCTCAAAACCTAAACTATAACTAATTTCTCGATGAAGCGCCACCGGGTTATCGAACAGACGGCGTTCTCAATATCATTTGACTCGGAGTCAACTAAACAAATTCTCAAGCGCCATTATGATTTGGACGCAACTGAAACTCAATAACACGAACTTCTCATCTCAACCACTACCAAAATATACACAACGATAACGCAATCTCAACTATACGCAATTTCAACCAAACGCAATCTCACGTATACGCAATCTCAACTAAACGCGATCTCGATTCAGCGCAACTCAACTCAACACAATCTAAACTAAACGGAAACTCCACTAATCGCAAGCGCGACTGAACGTAACTTCAACTGAACGCCATCGCAACGCATCTGAACTCAAACTTTCTCCAAGTCCTCAAAATCGTTATTCACTAACTCGAACACCCCATTTCGGCAATAAATTCGCGATCTACTCGAGAGGCGATACTGAAAAACACGATAACGCGGCTGGACCCGATACAGTGGAATTCGAGCTGTACGTAATTTCAAAAACGAGAAAGACCTAACTCAAAACCACGACTCTACTTAATATTCTCAACTACTCAAAATTTACTCAACTCCATAACGCGCAACTCAGGATACGGTCACCAAGCAAAAGAATCGGAATCAGAATTTCGAGTACGTTTCGACAACGCAAATTCAAAATGAGTCCCCTTATTCGGCAAGCCTTTATTCAATTCCTCTTGAACTTCAGTCGCGTGGATATAAGCAGCGCTTACTGTTCTACATCCATGCAACCAATTCTCCCACCCCCTCATGATTCTTAGGCAGCTCTAATGCTTCGTGAAACTCCAAAGAGCGACTATCTCGTACGATCGCCAGAACTAGAATGATTTCCGAAATAGACGATCTGTCGCAACACGAATCGCAATATGCTAGACCCTACGTAACGTCATACCCACAAGAATACGCAATAATCAATCCGTGATCGATTTCGTAGATTGCGCAACTCGACGCGCACTTGCAGCAGCGTGGCGCAGAACTTAGCGCATGATCGCAATTTCGTCCTTCGCGCAGCTCCATGATGTCCCGAGGGTAAACGGGGTAGTGCTCCCTTGTCGTTAGTCGGTCCTTCGAAAATTTGGCCATTAACTGTTGGTGAGGTAAGCGGGAGAGGCTGCGGCGCGCCGGACGCCAGCAGGAATCGCATCCGCTTCGGAGTCCCGCGGTATAGGGATCTTCGTTGGCTCACCCTTCGCAGCGTCGACATCCTTCCTTCGAGATCGTCGCTATTCCGTCACTACGTAATTTCCTCCAATTCGTTGCTGACGTTATGTCTGGCGTACCATCTCCCATCTATTTTTTCTATTCGTTAATTCTCCCACACTTCTTATATTAATACCATGGTCTCTGACCTATTCTCTTACCTCTGTCTAGCCTCATGCTACTCACTTTCGCCCTTACTTAGCTATTAAGTGTATTCCCTGCCTTCAAGATTCTCAAGCCTTTCCCGCACCCGTACGTTCTGTCTCTAAAGACATTCTTATTCTAACTCTCAACAACGTCACATCTGAAATTAATTTTTATATAGCTTCGTACAGCACACTCCGTTCTTACCGCTATCTCGTCTTCTTCGCAATAAATATATAAGGTGAAGTCTCCTATTATGACACATTGCAGATATCAGGTCCCATTATGAAACACGCTGACTATATTTCATTTTATGAAGAAATTGGATTGGTTAGATAGAAAAATATGCACATCAACTTGAAGATCTTTTTTTTATGACGCAATTAAAACATAATATAAAAGAGAAAATGGTGGAAACAAAGAAAGAACTTTTTTATCGAATGTCGATATGACAGGTAACTACGCTGGTCAAGTGGCTAGTCATAGGTGAATAAAACCGTTTGCTATTTCACTGATTTCTTTCCTATATCATTACTGTCTAACATGAAGAGTGACTCATTTTTTAAATAAAACTGCGTAGAATCATTCAGTGTCGTCATTTTTTTTTCAAATATAAATAATTGAAAAATAAACATATGTTTCGAAATAAGATAAAAATTTTTACTAGGATCCTATTTATGAAACACTAGAAGCTCGCGATTCATAACAAGGAACCCGAATATGTCAACATTACAGTAGAGTGCGTTTTCGAGTCAGGATCGGAAAGACATTTATTTGTTTGAATTATAATTTTTCACTGACATTCAGTTGTAAAATATTAGTGTACAAGTGATTTTTATTTCTGTGGGTGCAATTTTCACAAGAAAGTTAGTCGAAACTTTCTGTAAAACTTCATAACTGCAATCCTAACCTAAAAATAGTTCTCTAGTTAAATGTAGCGAATACTTTTCTTCCAAATACTGACTTTTTTCGTAATTGTTTAATGTTACAGGCATGGCAATACGCAAAGATTATAAAAGTGGTGAGACAAAAAAAGCTTTAAAAAAGGGAAATCAGAATCACAAGGCTGCAAGACAATCTAAATCAAAATGCAAATTCAAGATTGTTAATACTGTATGAAGTACAAAATTCATCGATGGAAAAGTGCTTAAACAAAAGATTAAAGGGGAATGTTATGCAACTGAAGCTATGAAGGAAGCCATGGAGGCTATTCAAAAAAGTGTGTCACTCAGAAAAGCAGGACAAATGCATGGTGCTCACTATGCTATACTGTGCAAAAAATTGCGAAATCCTGAAATTATTAGCAAAAAAGGTGAACCATCTACGGTTTTGACTGCAGAAGAAGAAGCAGTTGTCATTACATGGTTCATTTACAGAGCTGAGATGACTAAATAACAAGCTCGCCTGTGTCTAAATCACAGTTGCTTGACTGCGTTGAGACTTACTTCGTGAAAAATCAAAAGTAGAATTGTTTTAAGAATAATCGCCCTGGAAAAGAATGGCTTGCTAATTTCAGAAAGCGCCATCCAGAGATCAGTTTACGTGTAGCTCAAAATCTGCCTCTTGTGCGGGCTTCGGTGACTGAAGAAGATTTGCGTTAATGGTTCGAAGACACGGTGATCAGGAAGGGAGGAAAAGTGCGATGAAAATGTCCCGGAAAACGGCCGATGCAGAAAGTTTCCGTATCAGCTGTACATTAAAAATTCGCAAAAATTAAAATCCTATCAGATCCTACTTCCGAATTATCAACAATTGTGTACATGTAAAAACGAATTCTCCAGAGCTTCGACTGCCCATCGATCGCTCGAAGTTCCCAACTCACCTATTCCATATTATCAGCTCAAACCACGTTTGTTTTATATTATCAGGTCCTCCTAAGTCTTATCTTGAACATAATTTAGGGCAAACAACATTATTTAATTTGTTAAAAACAATTTACAAATAAAAATTTGATTTTCAGGGTGCAAAAATTGGAGAATTTTGAAAACTATCTCTCATCATGAATATATACGGGAATGAGAGACAGATGAGAATATTTAAACCAGAAATTCAATTATTTGGCAAATAAACAACTTAGAAATTGTTTAAACAAAATATTCCAATCTCAAAATTTTCATCTGAATATTATCAGGCTACAAAAGTAAATGGTTCTGCGGATTCCGAAGCCCAATTCGAATATCTATTTTGAAGATTTCCGATAGGTGGCGTATGATGAAAAAAAAGTCCGTTCGCAAGCAAAATACGACTTGAAATATATATAGCAACCACATATAATGGGTGATGATCATATCATTCTGTCCTTCAAAATGAATCCTACTAGTAACTGCACCCATGAAGATAATAGAAAAAAATATGTGCTCCGTGTGGTAGGAAAA
The DNA here is from genome assembly GCF_021901455.1 of Neodiprion lecontei. Taxonomy (NCBI): domain Eukaryota; kingdom Metazoa; phylum Arthropoda; class Insecta; order Hymenoptera; family Diprionidae; genus Neodiprion; species Neodiprion lecontei. Next base: position 12,373,408 of record NC_060265.1, on the reverse strand, counting down.
TTATATTTACACATGAATCTTCTTTTGTCGTCAACGACAACCTAGAAGAACTGATAAAACAGTTCTTATCGCTTCACTTTAATCAGAATGACGAAAAATATCCTTTGTCAATCTGTGGATTTTGTAGATTAACACTACGAGAATACGACAAGGAGATTTATAAAAGACAATTGCCATGTATGCCTAATTACGCTGATATAATTTTACAACCCATTACACGCTCTTCCAAAACCTGTAACTGTTACATTTGTTCGACAGCTAGATTTCGAGGACATGTCAAGACTCAAAAAGGAAGAGGCCATTTGAGAAATATTGTTAATAAGGTCGATGTATCCAAAAGTTATAAATCTCCTGAGAAAGAACCGTCCTCATTCGAAGGGATAACACTAAAAAAATCCTCAGATCATTTGCATATAAGCTGAAAATGTTTGCAGCGGATTGGCCGGGGTATACGACATGAAGAATTCTCGAGATAATTTGATGAAAATTATTGAAAAGCTCTCGGAGAAAACCCAAGAGCAAGTTGCTACTCATCTTATAAAGAAAAAATGAACCTCTGAAGAAAGTGTGCGAAAAGGGTCGGATGTTAATTTGACTATGTCTACGAGTGGACGGAAAACAAGATTAGCTGTCAATTCCTGCGCCGATCAAAAAGTTGCTTTTGAAGAAGCCCGGTTGGATGATTTACGGGTAACACTTGGTTGTTCAAGTAACCAGATGAGAACAATAACAAACTTTTTGAGAACCAGTACAGGGAGATTTTCTGTCCCTAAGAATTATTTGAAACATACCTCAGAGCAATCGAAGGTGTTGGCGGATGTATACAAGGTAGACTCGTTTGAATTTGAATGTGAAGGTAAGGCGAATATATCTAAGGAACTTCGACCTGTTGTATTCGTAAATGCTGGAGAACTTCTCGAAGCAGTGATAGGGAACAGTGAACTGAAAGGGAATTTTCTAATCAAAGTTATGGCGGATGGAGGACAAGGTTTTTTCAAAATCAGTTTGACCATCCTCCCTGAAAATTGTTCTCTTGGCAATTATGAAGACTATGGTCCCACTTCAGAAGAAGGACCATCTTCATCAGGCAGCGCAAATGGACCAAGAAAGAGGAAAAGCTCTTCTCATCCTGCTGGAAATGGCAAAGTAACTAAAAGAGGTAAACTCATTAGTGTGGATAAATTGATAATGCTGTGCTTAGTACCTCAGATCAAGGAATCTTACAAAAACATGAAGCTATTATTTGAGTTGACTGGGATTAATGATATTTCATTCAAATTCGTCGCAGACTTCAAACTTCTAATTATTATCAACGGCCAGCAAACTGCAACAGCAACCTATCCCTGGTCCTATTGTTGCATCTCATTACAGAAATTGAGAGAGTCTTCAACATCTCAGAATGTCCCGAATACTGACTCCCACATAGATTAGAGCGACGATCTTGAAGCAGAAGTCCGCCCAAACTTGAGGACATTTGGAAGCTTGAGAGCTGATTATGAGAAATACTGTCTTGTGGAAAAAAAAAGGAATTTAGTAAAGACTCTCATAGCACTGTTAATACTCCTCTTATATCTGAAGAAGATTATACTTCTGTTCTGCAAAAATGCCTGATTCCCGAGCTTCATCTATTACAAGGGTTGGTCAACCATCTCTATTGGCAAGGATTGGTCAAACTGGTAGGCGAAGAAAAAGCCCTGTTATGGCCAAAAAAATTACATCTGATTTCTGAAAATTATCACGGTAACGCATTCGAAGGAAACACTTATAGAAAGCTTCTGAAAGAAGCTGAAAAACTAAACGATCCACAAATTTGTAAGGATGTAGGTATTTTGAAAATAATACCTTACATTGCTGCATTTAAAGCGATGAACAAGGTTATAAATTGCAGTTTTACTTCTGGTTAAGTTGGTCCCTTTGGCTGGCGACCATGTGAAAGAATTGAAAAAGTCTTTGGATGGTTTCAAAAACCTATCCCGCACGTTGAAAATCCATGTCCTTCTCGATCATTTAGAAGAATGCTTATTACTAATTGAAAATGATGAAGGTTTGGGATTGTGGTCCGAGCAAAACCGAGAAGCTATCCATCACAATTTTCTGAAGTTCTGGGGCCCCTACAAGGTGGCAGACATTCGCCATCCCACATATTCAACCGAATTATTAAAGGCTGTCATTGAGTTTTCTTCTTTGCACTTCTAAATACACATGTGATGTATGTTTATTTTTTTTTATTATTTCTAAAAGTCGAATTTTCGATAAAAATACAAAAATTAGAAAAATTAAATATCCAAAAGAATGTTACGTCCTCCAGACTTCATATTCCTTTCCCACACTCTTAGTTACCTTACGCTCTGTAGTCTACTCTTATCGTTCGCAAGTCAGCAGATTCTTCTGTAACTCGCGGCTAGCTTGCCTCCTAAATCACGCAAAACTATGCAGATCCATCCTAGCGCTCAAGCAAGACACCTATCCCTCTAAACCAAGACCATACCTTTTTCCCTCGACCGACTCCGTTGCATTAACCACTAATAAACAATCATATACGTTGAATCGTTAACCTTCCCTTAATACCGATCCCTTTCTATTCCATTCACTTCCTGCATTGGGAGTAGTAGCGAGCGCGTGCATAGTCGACGTGAGCGGACCCTATAATAGCCAAATAACACCGTGGCTGGGCATGGAGTAAGCTCCGATTACCGCTCATCGGAGCCTACGCATTCTACCCCGTAACATTTTGGTGGCAGCGGACAGGATCGTCCACCTACCCCTCATTACAGTGCTGCATGATTTCTACGGAAGTGTTCAGTGCTCAAAATTTCTAACGCCGCGACGGACAATACGCCTATTCATACCAAACAATACCGTTTGCCCAAAATTCACAAAGACGAAATCGAATCCCAAGTTGATGAACTACTCAAGCAAAATCTTATTAAACATTCCTCATCTCCGTATAATTCCCCGGTGTGGATGTTTCCAAAAAACCGGATAGTGACGGCAATAAACGATGGCGTATGGTAATCGACTACATAAAACTTAACGATAAAACAGTCGGCGACGCATACCCCATGCCCGATATCACGGAAATCCTTGACCAGCTTGGCTCAGCTAAATACTTTTCCATATTCGACCTTGCTTCCGGGTTCCACCAAATTCCCATGCATCCGGATCACAGCACGAAAACCGTATTTTCGACACCTAGAGGCCATTATGAATTCTCTCGTATGCCCTTCGGACTAAAGAACGCCCCCGCCACGTTTCAAAGGCTCATGGACCAAGTCCTCCTAGGCCTTCAAGGCAACGAGATGTTCGTTTATTTAGATAACATAGTTATTTACGCTCGAAACTTGCGAGAACATGAAATTGAATTTCGGAAATTATCGAAGCGACTAACCACTGCTGGTTTAACTCTACCGCCAGACAAGTGCGAATTCCTGCGCAAAGAAGTCGTTTACCTCGGACACCTGATAACTGAGTCAGGAGTAAAACCTGACCCTGGTAAATTAATAGCTGTAAAAGAGTATCCTGTCCCCAAAAGTCCCAAAAATATTAGACAGTTTCTTGGCCTTTCAGGTTATTACCGAAGATTTGTTCCAAATTTTCGAAAAATCGCTAAATGCCTTAACAATTTAACGAAGAAGGATACCCCTTTCATCTGGACGTCTGAACACCAGTCCGCCTTTGAAACCTTACGCGATTGTTTATGCAAGAAACCAATTCTACAACACCCGGACTTAAGCAAACCATTTGCGCTCACTACATACGCGTCAACATTTGCGATAGGTGCAGTTCTCGGTCAAGGAAAAGACAGTACCGACCTACCGGTAGCATACGCGTCCCGAGCACTCAAGCCCGCTGAATTAAACTACTTGGTACCTGGTAAAGAATTCTCAGCCGCCTACTGGAGTATGAATCACTTCCGCCCCTACATCAATGGTCAGAAGTTCACTTCAATAACAGACCACGAGCCACTCAAATGGGTGAAAAGCGTCAAGAAGCCTAATTTCCGTTTATTACGGTTGAGCTTAGAACTAGCAGAGTACGATTTCGATACGAAATACAAGTCCGGAAAATCTGATACCAACGCTGATGCTCTGTCCAGGAACGCACCCCTTGACACCGCTCAAATTCTTCCTATTGATACAAAACGCACCCGTCCAACGACTGAAGCCTCTAGCGATCGATCAAAAAAACGCAGTAAAAAGACTCATCAGTACCCCAGACGCCCTAGACAGACCATAGACGAGTCCACGAACCCAACTCCGCTGAAACACTCTAAAATCTCACAACCCTGTAAGATGATATACTCCTCTGATTCCTCTGATTCCTCTGATCTCTCCGACGATGAGTTCAGCGATGAATAAACCCCGTTGCTCTTTTAACCCCCCCGCTTTACCCCGGCGCCGATTCCAGTACATCGCCAACCTAAACACCACCGCGAAACAAATTCTTCAACAAACCTTGGGTCTCATGAAAGACCATACCTGAGCTATTTTTCAGATTCTTTCCTCAGCTCGGATGACTTACAGACCCCAGAAACCGAATCAGGAACTGATGACTTTGGTCCGCCCACCGATTTACCGGGCCCTTCTTAGAGCGATTTCCTCATAGAAAGCGGAATTTTTCCTCGTATGCGTAATAGACGTATCAAGGAAATAAAAGCTGACCTATTACAGCAAAAGGATAACTTGGCTCATTGCATATCTGCTGACTGCCAAATGTCAAAAGGAATCGCTTCAGAACTGACAGAACGTAAATTGATAGACCGCGAACAACTTAGAGAATTCGACCTGACTGTGACTGACGTTATTTTTGTAGTCCATAGAAACCGAAAAATCTATAACCTAGTTACAAAGCCCAAATACAGTGCCAGACCTTTGCCGCACGTTTTTTTCGACACCTTGGTTAACTTCAGAAAAACCTTGAAAGAAGATGGCGTAACATCTGTCTCGATACCATTGATAGGTTGCGGACTCGACAAATTAGAATGAAGCGCGGTACGCAAAATGATCCATTATGTTTTTAAAAATTCGAAAATAAGAATCACCGTTTGCCACCTTGACTCTCCGCTTCCTGCTACGGCGTGCCCCTGAATTACACCCCCACCCGTTTATACTAACCTCCGTGACCCTGTCCCTTCCACATCTGGATTACCCCCCCGCCGCCATCTGCGAGAGAAATCGGAACGTCCGACTAAACCTGCAGCACCTCGTCCGAATCCACCTCTACCCCCACCCACTGACGACATCATGCCCCCCCCCCCCCCCGCCGGTCGGGCCGCCGCGTCCCGCTAGGAGATACCCCCCGCTACTTCCAGGCCGACGAAACCTCCCTTACACTCCTGTTCCCTTCCCCTCTCGCCACTCCTGCCCACCTCTGATAATGACGACAGTTCCGACTCGCTCACAGACACTGAATACTATACGTGCACTCAACAATTTGACTCCCATATGGAAATTACCGACCATAACCATGACAGTGCTCTCAACACAAACGATGATCATATTAATGACCCTCACGGTTTCGCATATTTTATTGACAACTTGGACGACATACCAGTATCGGACAATGTCAAAGATATCAATGATGGACTTTTGATGCTCAAAACCAACTATGCGCACTTCATATCGACAGACTGCGCTTGGATCAAGGGTATACCAGCCCAACTTGCCGGCGAGAATATCGTTGACCCAAAAATAGTAATGAGGCTTCGTACGCGAGAATTTGATATCATTGAATCTAAGCACAATAGTCGACGTACTTTCACCCTAGTATTGAAAACAAAAGGCTCAGATAAAAGCTACCTATACGATATCTTCAAGCTATTGTCCAAACTGAAAACGGCTTCAGCCGATTCAAACCTAAAGTTTCTTGCCCTCCCGATAACCGATGACAGTTTAGACGCTCTCGATCCTTGCGTTATCCGAAAACTTCTATCCTAAATTTTCGCAGACTTAGAAATTCAAATCATGCTTTGTCGAAACACGACTGTCATCCCAGACGAATGTTCACGAAAAGAAATAATCAGAGAATGCCACGAATCGTTAATCGGCGGTCATCAAGGTGTCACTGAAATATATAACCGCACAAGACAAAAGTATTTTTGGCCCCGTATGAAAGAACAAATCCAAGATTCCATAAGAACTTGCGAGAGTTGCCAAAGAAAAAAATTGGTCAGAGTAAAAACCAAATTGCCAATGATGATAACTGACTAACTGACACGCCTGCCGATGCATTTGACAAAGTGGCGTTAGATTTTGTTGGACCTCTACCACTTACTAAATCAAACAAAAAATACCTCTTGACGATACAATGCAATTTGACAAAATTCCTGGACGCCATCCCTTTACCTGATGCCACCGCCAAAACGATAGGCGCAGCATTCGCAAAAGAATACATTACACGTTACGGTGCTCCTCGAGCAATACTTACAGACCAAGGACAGAATTTTATGAGCACAGTCATCAAACAACTTTGTAAACTTTTCAAAATTGAGCAAATACGAACCACAGCTTACCGCCCACAGTCGAACGGATCTCTAGAACGCAGTCACCTTGTTCTCACTGAGCACTTCAAACACTACACGGATGCTGGTAAAAACTGGGACGATTACATCCACTTTGCAATTTTTTGTTATAACACTGCAAAGCACGAAGGTACTAACTTCACCCCCCATCAACTAATTTTTAGCTTTCAAGCCAGACTCCCAACAGACGCGAACCCTGCCAGCGCGTATACTCGTTCCTACGATTCCTTTCTTCTAGATTTAATCGCTAATCTATCCAGCATACGAAAACACGCCGCGTGCAACCTACAACAAGCAAAGCATCGTTCCAAGATGTATTACGACCGTAATATCAACAACCAAACTTTCGAAGCAGGTCAAGAGGTCTATCTACTAAATGAGACCCGATCCAAATTCGACGACTATTATAAAGGAGTGTATACGATCAGGCGTATAATTGACAATATCAACGCTGAAATTTGGATAACCCCCCGAAAAACTAAAATCGTTCATTTCAATGAATTGAAATTGGCACAAAAAGAAAGCAACTAAAATTAAGACAAAAAATCAACAGCCAAATGCTACCAAATTGCCTGCGATCGCGTTACATTACGTCTCATACTCTTGCATATCGTTGCAGGTGCAGTGCTCTCGACAGCAAGACAGACGATTCGAATAACGCCGCGATTAAACAACTGAATCAGAACCCGAGAATCTTCTTCGAACAATTGCAAGACCTACGTACATATAACAAAGAATGGACTCTGCTGAACTACATCGACCTCCAATATTTTTTCGATCGACTTGACCAAACATCAGAATTCTTAACCATAATAGAAGGAAAATGCTCTGTCGCCAAGAACTACCGTTACACCGGCGACCATATTCAAATGTTGACTGATAGAATAGAAACCATTAAACTATACCAAAACCGAATAGAATATTTAGTTGGCTATCGCACAGGCGAATCCACTCACTCCGAACTTGCTAAATTAGCCTACCATCGCGGAACATGAGGTGCGATTAATTTCATTGGTAGCGTATCAAAATCCTTGTTCGGCACCCTAGACGTAAAAGACGGAGAACATTTTAACCAACAAATTGGCAACTTGTATAATGACAGTAGACACTTAGCATCTCTGCTTAACAAACAGACAAATATCGTACAGTCAACGTTGGGCGTCTACAGGAAAGAAATCAGCAGCATGATAAGCCACGACCGCGAACAACATAAATTACTCACGGCTCTTTCGATTGATGCAGCTATTTCAAAAGCCTTCATCACCAACAATACCTTGAGAACCACTTTACTTGACCGACTAATTGACCTGGACCGACACTTGAACGAATCCGAACTTGACCTGTCCAGCTTAGTAGACGCAATCCTCTCCGGTCTAAAAGGTATCGTACACCCTAAAATTCCATCACCAGAACAAATTATTTCCAGCCTTAAACATATCTAGTCACTCAGACCATAAATAGAGTTTCCTATTCCAATGGATCCAAATTACGCTGAAGAACTAATTCGAATCTCTAAAATCGACATAGCGTATTACGAACCCAGACTGCTTTGTGTGATATCTATTCCGTTGCTTAACTCCGAGGCTTTTGACCTATACCGACTGCTTCCCGTCCCCGTTAGACAGACATACGACTCTGCAAAGAACAAATTCGCTTACATTCAACCTGGCAGCGACTACATAGCTATAGCACTTAACCGAGCGTCGTACTTTCAAATCTCGGAATCCAAATTTAGTAAATGCATTTCATCCCTAGGAAAATTCATATTTAAGTTGACACAACCGTTTTTCCGACCGTCGACTCACAAACTCTGCGAGGTAGACCTTTTTCTGAACCCGTCCAGAAAAATTTCAAAACAATGTAATATCAGATTGACCGCATTTGATGGAACCTACTGGACGGAATTATCAACATCTAATTCTTGGATTTTCTCATCTTCCACTCCTGAGACTCTTCATACTTTCTGCCCAAATGACCAGACCTCTAGTGTCACACTTTCCGGTTCAAGCATTATCACCCTCAACGACCTGTGTACGGCTCATACTTCTGAAGTCACTCTCAAAACTTCAAATCGCTCACAATCTACCGAGACCCTTTCCTACGTCCCCAAAGTTATCGTGGATCTAAGCCAAATATCCCTCAGTCTTGATTTTAATATTTCCACCGACTCATATCTTGTTGCCATCCCTCCCCGTCGCGAACCATCGCATATTAACGCCCACAATCTTGCCGTCACCAGCCTTTCCCTGAATGATATACTGGAACGCTCAGCTGACCTGAGCACACATTATTGCACTCGAGATAACATGTACCGCCTCACTACCAGCCTTGGTTATGGCGGCATCGGCCTCGCGTCCCTCTCAGTAGCTTTCTTCTGCTACAAAATCTCGTTATTTAGCAAAATCTCAAGGCTGTACTCTTGCTGCAAATTGGGAAGGACACGACATATCCCTAACCCGCGTCGTACAAAAACCCAAATTCCCACGCGCCATGCCATCCACCACCCGCACCTAGAAATAATACCATTTCCCGATGACCTGCCTCTTCGCTCTTCGTCGCTGCTCCGGACCCAATCGTATATTGAAATGACGGAACTAGGTATATGTAGGCCGCGTAAATTGCTCCCCGAGCAGAGCCTTAACAATAGCTCTGAATTACTCGAAGTCTGGCGCTAAGCCCTTCGCTACTAGCAATCATATTCTTTCATTGTATTCACAACAACCTTGTGAAGTCAACTTGTCGGTCGCGCGCCTCACAACTCACGCACCGCAACAAGCGTTTCACACTTTCTAGTCGAGCGCCACAGAAGAAAGTGTTACGTCACACGCGCCGGTCACGCCACCCACGCAGCCGAGCGCGACCCGCAATCAGCCAACGTGGTCTCCCGCTGCTGAAGACCAACCGAGGCTGCGATAAGAGACCACCAATCTCATCGATCGGCAGGACAACTTCGGTCTCACCGGATTGACCCGTTATACGACCCGCACTGCTACGCTACATTCACAGACCATCAAGCAGACTTTTGGACAACTGCATGACGGACTCTTTTCAACTAGCAACAGCCAGCCCAATAAAAAGGGCAAGTTTCCTCAACCCACCGAGGACTACACCGATTTATCACCAAATCTCATCGCTGAAGCCTCCACCTCGGTGCAATACAACCCAGGCAATTCCTTCAATAGCGTGGCAACCAAAATACTAACTTCCTTGTACATATGTAAATAAGAACTATGAATAAATAAGGTGTAAATACAACATAAACAAATAACTCATCTTTGAAACTACAGCGATCTACTCCTTTTACGCGGCTCGGTCGAATAGCTAACAACAAATAGCGAACACATTGCCTTATTCTGCCCGTAATAATCTGCAGCCATAATATAATCGTCAGCACGTTGCATAAGTTTCGTTTATAATATACACAATATCTATCATATATACCACCACATTTATAAGATGTCATTTAGAAAATTTTGTTCAAATGTATACTTACCCACTTAAACGCGCACTAACATCTAGGCGCTATATTTTAAGACCTTTCTTTGTAATATTCTGTAAGTGAGTCAGTACGTTCCATGGCATTCCACTTCCTTCCGAACATCCTATTCCGTACCCTCACCGAATGTTCTTCCCCAAGGGGGGGCGTGTTACGTCCTCCAGACTTCATATTCATTTCCCACGCTCTTAGTTACCTTACGCTCTGTAGTCTACTCTTATCGTTCGCGAGTCAGCAGATTCTTCTGTAACTCGCGGCTAGCTTGCCTCCTACATCCCGCAAAACCAGGTAGATCCATCCTAGCGCTCAAGCAAGACATCCACCCTCTGAACCAAGACCATACCTTTTTCCCTCGACCGACTCCGTTGCATTGACTACTAATAAACAATCATATACTTTAAATCGTTTACCTTTCCTCAATACCGATCCCTTTCTATTCCATCCACTTCCTGCATTGGGAGTTGTAGCACGCGAGTGCATAGTCGACGTGAACGGACCCTATAATAGCCAAATAACACCTTAGCTGGGCGTGGAGTGAGCTCCGCTTACCGCTCATCGGAGCCTACGCATTCTACCCCGTAACAAGAATTTAAAAAAAAAATATAAAAATAACTAAAAAAATTAAAAACGTGGTTTGAGCCCATAATGTGGAATAGGTGAGCTGGGAACTTCGAGGTATCGATGGGCAGTCGAAGTTCTGGAGAATTCGTTTTTACATATATACAATTGTTGATAATTCGGAAGAAGGATCTGATAGGATTTCGATCATTGCCAATTTTTAATGTCCAGATGATACGGAAACTTTCTGCATCAGCCGTTTCCCCGAACATTGTCATTGCACTTTTTCTTCCTTCCTGATCACCGTGAAGAAATGAGCAAATATTTAAATAACAGGGTTTGTTAAACATACAAACTTCCAGAGTTTTCAATTGCGATGGGACGAACATTCAATTGCATCCCAAAGCTGAGAAATTTTTAGTAGAAAAAGATGTACGAACTGTTTGTAAGGCGGTTGATGCTCCTGAAAGGGAAAACGCTACAGCATTATTCATGTACAGTGCGCAAAGTACAAGGGCGCCACCCATGATTTTATATACTTACAAGGAACTTCTAAAAAAAGTATTACAAAATTCCCCTCAACGTTGGGGTGTAAGTTGATCTGACAGTGGATGGATGAATACAGAAATATTTTATGAATATACGACTAGAGTGCTTTATCCATGGTTATTTAATAGCGGGATCGAATTTCCAGTAGTAGTATACACGGATGGACATGCATTACATGTTACGTTGCCACTTGTTAACTTTTGTCTTGAAGAAAAAAATCGATCTCATCACATTGTACGTTCATTTGACACATATCATGCAGCCTTTGGATATTTCATTGTTTTTATCCATTAAAAGATGTCTATAATAAAAAACCAGTTTTTTAATGGAAACAAGATAACAATGATATAAGACTGAAAAAATAAGACTTTCCCAAAGTTTTAAAATTAGCATTGCAACTTTTCTCAGAAGAAGAAAAAGTAATTGTTGATGGCTTTAGAGAAGCTGGATCGTATCCATCAATCCAGATAATGTAGATTTTAACTTAAACAAAATATAAATATAAAGAAAAAAGAGTCAGTCGGATATGAAACAACAGAAAAAAACCAATCTCAAAATAATTTCGAACATGCGGAGCAGTTTTTAAAGAATTTTGAAACGAGTTTACCACTTTCATTAATGAATTCATTCAAGTCTTGTCAAAAATCTGAAGAGTGGCTTGGTACCATAGAAAATGAAGGACTTTATAACTACTGGCTTATGTTGAAGAAAAACATTTCCGGTTAGATTTTAACATTTCAATTTTATTTAATCTTCGATTAATCTATTGATATTTTTAATTTCTGTGCATAAAATTTTCAGCCTTGACTTGTATACTCCATTATTTACGTAATTTATGTTTCGCTGTTCAACTTTATTATTTGAATGATTTTTATTTTACCAATGAAGTTAGTTTCACATTTGTTCAATTACGTTTAGAAACATTTCTAAGAGACGACAATCAAAAGTTACCAATTATTAAGCATGTGGAAGAAGTTAATTTAGAACTTCCCTGAGCTGAACACAACGGACGATCGACAGAATTATTTGAATTGGAACTAGTAACTGTGCGTGATGAAGCATTTCGTACAATTCTGGAAGAGTCAGTTCCAGTTGAGCAATTACTTGATGTATCTGACAAATTATTACAACCCACTCAGCAAGATCCATATGCAATTAATCAAGGAGTAGCTAAGACTATCGAATTCAGTCAACCAACTGTGGAAAAGCCGAACCCCATACAAAAACATCGTAGATGTAAAAAAAGCCGTCAAGTACCTACACAAAAATCAAAATTGATTTATAAGTATAACGTTTTGTCAGTCTCTATCGTGAAATGAAGAAAATAGCCAAGCACCGAACGTACCCCTGCGATCTTTCAGCAAGTCTACGTCGTGAAGTCAGAGTTTCGTGTGAGGATATCGAAACATCATTTAAAGAGCTATCTACTTGGCAGGCACGCATTAAATTTGATATTTGCCTTTCCGTTGAATTCTTTATTGCGTCGGTTGAATATTTACCGATATCGACTACGACAGTATTGCTGAACGATACTATTCTTCTTAGACAATTCATACTACGCAAAAATAAACAGCAACATAACCTCAATCCGCGATTTCACGCGCGAGAGATTTTTTGGTTTTGTCTCATTTTCTGTACCTTGGCCCCCTGCTCAGCGGACGAAAACATCGCCGCGGGACGATTCCACCAACCAATGAGATTGAATTATTTGGCGCATGCGTATTAACTGTATAGTTTCTAGAGATTGTCCCGGTATGAGCAGATGGTGATATCTGCTTTATTGCCTTACAACGTTGTACTCTCGAACGATGACAATATTATGATTGTCCAAAAGATATTCAAAAATGCTAAGCTCCCAAAAATGCTGCAAGTTGAAGGATACATTTGGGATAGTTGTCTACCAATACGTCAGTATCCTTGTAATTCGACTAAATTTGAAATATCGGAACTCACAATAGAACCTTGCAATAATGTCGTAACACGACCGTTAATCATACTCGATTATGATCAATCAGCAATAAATTGACACAGTCGTCTGTTGTCAAAGAAGGTGGCAGAATACGATGTGTTGCTGTGGAATTGCTTCACTAAACTTTTTCACCCTACCACGTTATCTTTGCATCAGAAATAATCTGATTTATGCCGAAATTGTTACTTACTTGCAATTCAAGAAAATAAAGTGCACGTAAAAACGTCGAAGAAAAATTTGCTACAATTCTCACTTATTTCACTGTAAATGACACACAGGAGACAGATTGACCCCAATCTCACTTTGAACTTCTCCAATTCGCAGCTGACGCATGACTGATCTTTCCTATTTAATTTGATACAAAGCTCTAACCTTAAATTAAAGGTGGATGATGGGGCAAGTTCCAATTCCAACGGGAATAGTTTGAAAACATCGAGTGGTAATGGTCTGGGGGCAAAAGTGACCCGCGGTGTCATATGAGGGTTCAGTCATTTGTAACATGACATACTATATCCATAAATTCCGGCTAGATGAAATATCGATTACATTTATCGACCACAATATATTCAAATTGTACCTAATTACCAGTTTGTACTGGGAAATCAGTATTTTGAATACAGGATGTCCCTAAATTGGGGGACACGGACCAGCCAGCGTGATAGCTGACTGAAATGCAACCGAGAATTTCTTTACCGGAAGCTCGTCCGACGCATAGTTTTTGAATTATAAGCGATAGCGCTAGGCCAATCAGAGTGCACCATTTCATCTGGATTTGCCGCCACGGAAATTGCTGTTTTGTTCGTCTGGGTAAATTATTATTATTCGTTTACAAATTAAATATCGGCACCTTCCCTCTCTCGCTGTTGTACCCCTTCTCGAGCGCTGACCTCGGTATTGTTGCCGCGGCACACGATGCCGGCCGCACACCCACGGACGCACACTCGTGTGTGTGAAAATAAGCGAATGCCCAGCTACACAATACTAAGAAACACACATCTACGAGTGAAAATAAAAATAAATCTCGAAATAAATCAGCGGATTTAAGATTTAATGTTATAAAACACTTCCAATCATCGATGTATGCATAAAACCAAAGATTTTAGATGATTGATATGCCGTTAGGGTTCATAATTAGTCATTCAATCAATCTGAATTATGCTTTCCGAACATTTTTCGAACAACAACTCGCTGAATTGACGTGTCAATAGGTTTGTAAATCAATTACGATTCACCTGAGTTAACACAAAATAACTGAATAAATGAGAATTCACTGAATCACTAAAAATGACAACTGAAATCATGAGAATTATTTGAGATATAACTGAATTAGGAAGAGTTGTAATAAGTCAAGTTACTTTGAATAACTTTAGATTCGTGCCAAAATTTTATGTTTAGAGAGAAAAATAATCAAATTCAAATAAAAAAGTAATTTTAAATCAAGAAGAAGAAAATTTCCAAATACCTGAATTCAAATGAAGCAATTTGAATTTAATAAATCTATCCGAATTTGAGGAAAAATAATAATTATTATTTGGACCAGAAAAATGAAGTCGAATTACATGAATAAATTCAATTAATTCAACTCAAAAAAATATGGTGTCATTCAAATTCCCAGTTATTTCCTCGTCCATTCAATGTGGGTCTGGAGTGGCAAGTAACGTTGAAACTGTTGAGATCAATGCTAGTGATGGCCACTTATCTGAGAATAATCGATGTATCGATTAATCGATTTCAACAAAATAATCGGACACGGCTCGATTGAATTGGTAAAAATTAATCGATTTGGTAAATTTCTGCGTGTAGTCTCAATATCAGAAGAGATATTTTGATAATTCATAGTCTTATTCAAAATATTTTTAAGTTTGATAAATTTTGAGTTATTAATACTTGAACCACATACATCGATAATGTATTGCATCGTTTGTATGAGTAAACAAGCGGCTTAAGGCTGACCGTGAGCCAGCCCTCGAACTTCCCGTTTTCACACTGCAAATTCAAGGTTCATGGAACAAATAAATATTAATATCCAATTCCAATTTTCCAACTACGAATTCAGAGTTGTGATTGACGATTCAAAAGCCCTCGCATATCATATTACATAAAAAAATATTACGATTTTTTTTATTTTGAACCACTAATAATGGATCGACCATCATAAATTTTGGAAATCTGACCTTGGATCGGTTACTGATGACCGGAAAAATTTCCACTTACCAATTTCTACCAAAATCCGAATATTTTAAGATTTTGTTTCACCATGTGAGTTCGCCATTTCGAATTTTTCAAATCTAAGCCCAGATTCGTGATCAGCGACCCCAAAATCCTCATGGTACCAATTTTCATTCAAATCCGTGAATCCATTCTCAATAATATGTAAATTTCCTTTTTTAAAAATTACCTCAATCAAAGACCTATCCGATGAGGGGGGATGCCAACAAGATCTTTCATAAATAAAAAAACTTCTAAACATCGAATTTAAAATCGAAAAGCGATGAGTCTCAGTATCCCTTCGTGCTTTTGCAGCCTATTTTGCGACGAAAAATGTATTTCATAGGCAGACAAATTAATGCTCGAATGAAATGGGATTTCGTAATTTCGACAATGCTTCATTTTACCTGGAAACATCTTTTCTTATACCCGGACATTGCCAAATTTTCGAAAGAAATTTCGATTATGTAGACAGAGAGAAGCATTTTAGAGCATAATATGAATGAATTCAAAGACATGAAAATTTAGATAAACCAACTGAGTGGTAAGTGAGTCATACCATACATTATTTCACTGAATAAATTATTGATTAGTCGGAAAAGGTTAATTTTGTTAAATTCATGTTACATAGATTTATTTGCACTGTTTTCGGCAACACTCAATTGTTCCATAAATCAGTGTGCGGCGCTACAAATGTTATTGGATGAAAAAAATTCTTATGTTTTTCCCATTCGAAGTCACAAAAAATCGATGTACTCCAATTCCAGAAACATAATTTCAATCATGTTCCATGATTCTGTGTTAGTATTACTAGGAAATGAGAAACATCGTACGGCACTCTGTTTTGTTTTCGGTATTGACAACTAATGGTTCTTTGCGAAATTATTTGGTGGCTCTGAAAAGTGCCGTTTTTCATCGGGTCAATATGACGACTCGTTACAGGGGCCGCAGGTTCTCGAAATGGCCGCCACCTTCTTGGATGCAAAGCCTGCAGCGTCTAATTAAATTTTCCATCACTCCACGAACGATTTCCGGAGTCACCGTCGCTGTCGCTTCTACGATTTTAGCCTCCAGAGCTTGCAAAGAATTCGGTGGGTCCTTGTACACGAATTCTTTGATCAAGCCCCATAGACAATAATCCAGAGGGTTCAGGTCAGGTGATCGCGGTGGCCAGGCGATGGGACCCCCACGGCCTATCCACCTCCCCGGAAACCGTTCGTTGAGAAACTGCCGCGTACGCGCACTGAAGTGTGCTGGAGCACCATCATGCTGGAAAGTCAGGGGGGATCGGCGATCAAGCGGAACGTCCTCTAGCAGTTCCGGAAGCTGATTTTCAAGAAACTCGCGGTACGAGTTTCCATCCAATCTTGCCGGTGGAACGCAGGGGCCAATCTGTGTCGAAAATTACCCCGTATTGTGTGATTGCATAATTAAACTATAATCCTTGCTCTATCACTGATTGCTCAAATATTATAATTATTGATAAAATATCTTGACTGTAGTGGTTCAACAAAGTTATTTCCATCAAAAGCAATAAAACACGTCTTTAATGAAATTTTTCGAAGTCAAGCAATAAAACTGTAGCAAATTATATCTGTTTCCATGCATTATCAAACAAGCTCACCAACTCATCGCCTCGCATGCCACACCACACGTTGATACTCCAGCGAACTTGGTGGCTTGATTCCCGAACATTGTGCGGGTTTTCTTCCGCCCAATGATGGATGTTGTGGCTGTTGAAAACCCCGTCGCGATCAAAATTCGACTCATCCGTAAATAAGATGTTAAATATGAACATCGGGTCTGCTTGATGCTGCTCCAATATCCACTCGCAAAAAGCGGTTCTTGCCACACGGTCTGGACCGTGCAGTGCTTGAACCTTTTGCGAATGAAATGGTTTCAGCTCGTTAGCTTGCAAGACCCGGTGTACGGTTGACTCATCAGTCTCGTGTTCCGCGGCCAAACCCCGACTACTTTTAGTAGGCGCCCTGTCAACATCGTCGAGGATACGTTCCTCGAACTCGACCGTCCGTCTGGATCTCGGACGTCCAGCGTTAGAACGATCCGGGACGAAGCTGCCAGTTTCGCACAGGCTTCGCTCCAAGCGGCGGAAGACCTTCGCAGACGGATGCCGCCTCAACGGATACCGGTCCGCGTATTCGCGAGCTGCGTCCCCCGCAACGTTGTCACACCTTCCCATCATCAGCACCATGTCGTACATCTCACGATTTGAAGAATCCATCGTAAAGACAATTGTACTCGAGCGATGCTGAAGACAATATGAGCAAAATTTGCCAGTTGCTAGTCAAAGCGCGTTGTTTATAACAATTGACTCTCGAGTTGCTATGCAGCCGTATGACTTTCCGTACACAACGGGTGTAAAATAGATACGAATTCGATTGAAAACGAAAGACTTGGAACTTATTTCAGCAGCATAATATTGAAAATGTCTGAAAGTCGTTAATCTATGATCTGAATAATGAGTAATTACACGGAAAAAATGGAAAAATTACAATTGTAATGAGTGGCGCTTCGTGAATAAAACTGGAAAAATTACAGTTTGAAATAACATTTTCATGAATTCAATTTTAAAAATGAATTCTTACAGTTACAAATGTAATTTCATATTTTTGATATGTAATTTCGACAGAAAATGTAAAATTTACACCTGAAACTTTGATTTTTCAAGTTTGCTTTCGAAGCGCTACGTTACATAAAAAACTGTGAATTTTCCATTCTTCTTTCTTCTGTGCACTGCAACTTTGAATTCGCGGTCAATCAGCTTCATTTGAGATTTTTAGTTACCCGGAAAGTAGTACTCGAAGAATTATTTCTGACGTTGGATGACGAGTTGGAAAGCTTGCTTAATAGTTCTTCAATACAAACATAAAGTGCTATCATCACATTGGCTTGATTTTGAACTTCATGAGTGGAGACCTGTTCTATGACTGTTCGGAAAAATTCATATGGAATATTTGACCAATCAATGATTCAGCGAGCATTATAGGTTGATTGTACATTCAATCAATGCGGGGTTATTCGTACGACAGATTGGTCTCTGCTTTTTACGCGAAAGATGGTATTAAAGAACTTACCTGAAGTTTCTGAAAATCAAGCTTCCAGATCTGCTGAATAATCGTCTACTTAAACGTAGAGCAGAGATATTCGTTGATCATGGTAATTCGTGAATGACAGATGTAACGTGGGGGTGAGGGTGTACTGAGCGGTGGTAGTTAATGATTAATTGAATAATCTAGCTCCCACGTAACGACAATGAATAATAATTAAAACTAAGAAAAAGACTTACCTCTCGATAAGCCGGTAATTTGTAGGATCGTGTTGCTATAGACCTGTACAGGTCTGTGAGGTTTGTTTAAATTGTTGAGGCAATTACAATAATAAAAATAGGAAGAAGGTCGTTCAAAATAAATGATTAATATAATTTGACTGGTAAAAGATGAAGTATATTCTATTTCAATTTGGTTATTGAAATGTTTGATAACAATCAATGGTGATAAATATATATATATGAGCCGAAAATAACAATTTATAAAGTCTTCAAGTTTATAAAAATCATGTGTTATACTATTCTAGAGGATATTATTATTTGGTACCAGGAACATCTACTCTGAACGATGGTTATAACTAGCTGGTCGTGAATATTGTATTGTATCTCTCTTTTTAGATTATCTTAAATCGATTATATATATATAATTGTTAAGTCTTATTCGTTAATTCTTGGAAACAATAAGTACAATTTAATTGGGGGTAGTGAAGCTAGCCACCAATTCTAGACTTGGTTTTTGTGAATTTACTGAAGTAGTTTTTGATTATCAAGGTGAAACAAGAATTCGTCTAATTTTGAAGATTAACACTCGGATTGACTTAGCTTTTTCGTGAATCGGTCGACGAGATTGAGAGCCGTCGGATCGTGTCGGTCTGCGTCGGTAGAATGCTGGACCAGGGGCCTCACCTCAAATTTGGAAGAGTTGATGAATCGAATGATGTTGAACGTTGGTCACTTAGTCTTTGTGAATTTAGAATGATATCTTGTTATCGAAAGTTTGAAAGTGTCTGTTTGTGATTTTGATGATAAGTTAAAATTGATTGGAACGATTATTTATTAAAAATGATAGTGTAATTATTATTATTTTTACTTAAGATTACCTGATTCGCTTGAATCAGGACCGAACTCAATTTTAACTAAGGAAAATGGAATATCATAAAAATGTCTATTCACGAAATGACGATATTTAGTAAAGAACAGAAAAGATGGAAATGTAGAAGATAGTGAGTCTTTTGCAATTAACAGAATAACTGAATGCTCGAATTTAACGAATTAGCGCGAGACTTTAGGCCGGTCACAACTAAGATTTTCCAAACGCTACTCTTGCTCGAGAGGGCTAATCCGGGTTTACGTCCACGCACTTCGCGACTTGACAGACGAAAGACGCGGCTTCTTGGGCCCGAGGGTCCAAGGAGCTGCAGTTGTAATAAGTTACAACGGTAATTAGCCAATGGGGAGCGAGGCGACCTCCTGGCGCCCAAATCCACATGGTCAGCGTCACTTCACGCTCTCCAACGGTGTTCCGACGATTCTCAATCTCGTCGGTGACATATTGAAAATATGAACAAAAGATATTTGCATGCAATGTTTACACATTCATTCATACATTCCAATGAGTAATCTATTCTAATTTGATGGTTCTGAAGGTAGTGGTTTATCCTAGTTATTGATTATAATTTTAATTTAAAAAGAGGGATATTTCCAGGCTGAGCACTACTGATACTAACTCAGCAGTCTCTCATCTCAGTTCTTGGTACCAGCTAAATAAACGAAAGTTGAACCTTATGCTAGGGATCGTTGTTGGTCTCTACGTGACTTTTGCCAGGAGGGGTGGAACTCGCTGTTATTAGAATATGAGATTTGATGAAATGATATATGTGCATTGAAGTAATCAAAGAAATGAAATGAAATGGAATTTTAAAAAGGTACGCCAAGGCAGTACGTCGGGGCGTAACACAGATTTCAGGACAGGTATAAGATACGCCGTAGACGCCAATCGCTTGGCCACTACGATCAGCGGATGTGAATCCGTTGAATTCTTTCGTGTAGAGCATGACTTAGAAGTACATACAAGGATCCACCTAATTTCTAAGAAGCCCTGGAGAAAAAAATCATGAAGCTAACGACAACGGCTAGTCCGGACGTCGGTCGAAAAGTTATCGGTCAGCTGGTCGAATGTTGAAGGAGAAATCGCTGCCCTAGGAACAAGCGAAAAGCCGCATTTTTCGAAACCGCAAATCAATACTGAATGGAACAATTAGTTGTCAATACCGAAAACAAAACAGAGTGCCGTACGATGTTTCTCATTTCCTAGTAATACTAACACAGAATCATGGAACATGATTGAAATTATGTTTCTGGAATTGGAGTACATCGATTTTTTGTGACTTCGAATGGGAAAAACATAAGAATTTTTTTCATCCAATAACATTTGTAGCGCCGCACACTGATTTATGGAACAATTGAGTGTTGCCGAAAACAGTGCAAATAAATCTATGTAACATGAATTTAACAAAATTAACCTTTTCCGACTAATCAATAATTTATTCAGTGAAATAATGTATGGTATGACTCACTTACCACTCAGTTGGTTTATCTAAATTTTCATGTCTTTGAATTCATTCATATTATGCTCTAAAATGCTTCTCTCTGTCTACATAATCGAAATTTCTTTCGAAAATTTGGCAATGTCCGGGTATAAGAAAAGATGTTTCCAGGTAAAATGAAGCATTGTCGAAATTACGAAATCCCATTTCATTCGAGCATTAATTTGTCTGCCTATGAAATACATTTTTCGTCGCAAAATAGGCTGCAAAAGCACGAAGGGATACTGAGACTCATCGCTTTTCGATTTTAAATTCGATGTTTAGAAGTTTTTTTATTTATGAAAGATCTTGTTGGCATCCCCCCTCATCGGATAGGTCTTTGATTGAGGTAATTTTTAAAAAAGGAAATTTACATATTATTGAGAATGGATTCACGGATTTGAATGAAAATTGGTACCATGAGGATTTTGGGGTCGCTGATCACGAATCTGGGCTTAGATTTGAAAAATTCGAAATGGCGAACTCACATGGTGAAACAAAATCTTAAAATATTCGGATTTTGGTAGAAATTGGTAAGTGGAAATTTTTCCGGTCATCAGTAACCGATCCAAGGTCAGATTTCCAAAATTTATGATGGTCGATCCATTATTAGTGGTTCAAAATAAAAAAAATCGTAATATTTTTTTATGTAATATGATATGCGAGGGCTTTTGAATCGTCAATCACAACTCTGAATTCGTAGTTGGAAAATTGGAATTGGATATTAATATTTATTTGTTCCATGAACCTTGAATTTGCAGTGTGAAAACGGGAAGTTCGAGGGCTGGCTCACGGTCAGCCTTAAGCCGCTTGTTTACTCATACAAACGATGCAATACATTATCGATGTATGTGGTTCAAGTATTAATAACTCAAAATTTATCAAACTTAAAAATATTTTGAATAAGACTATGAATTATCAAAATATCTCTTCTGATATTGAGACTACACGCAGAAATTTACCAAATCGATTAATTTTTACCAATTCAATCGAGCCGTGTCCGATTATTTTGTTGAAATCGATTAATCGATACATCGATTATTCTCAGATAAGTGGCCATCACTAGCATTGATCTCAACAGTTTCAACGTTACTTGCCACTCCAGACCCACATTGAATGGACGAGGAAATAACTGGGAATTTGAATGACACCATATTTTTTTGAGTTGAATTAATTGAATTTATTCATGTAATTCGACTTCATTTTTCTGGTCCAAATAATAATTATTATTTTTCCTCAAATTCGGATAGATTTATTAAATTCAAATTGCTTCATTTGAATTCAGGTATTTGGAAATTTTCTTCTTCTTGATTTAAAATTACTTTTTTATTTGAATTTGATTATTTTTCTCTCTAAACATAAAATTTTGGCACGAATCTAAAGTTATTCAAAGTAACTTGACTTATTACAACTCTTCCTAATTCAGTTATATCTCAAATAATTCTCATGATTTCAGTTGTCATTTTTAGTGATTCAGTGAATTCTCATTTATTCAGTTATTTTGTGTTAACTCAGGTGAATCGTAATTGATTTACAAACCTATTGACACGTCAATTCATCGAGTTAATTTTCCCTCGCATTATTGAAAAATCGGATGTCAATCGGATAACAATATAATAATTACATACGCCTACAAATTGTTGAAGTTATTTTTTATTGGGAGGTACTGGAAATTTCTGAATTACTGCTAATTTATCTGGATTCGGATGTTTGCCAGTGGGTGTTATTATAAAACCTAGAAACGGAATAGATTCTCTGCACAGTAATATTTTCTTCAAGCGGATAGTGAAATTATGTTGCATCAAACGACCAAATACCAAATTTAAATGGTGCATATGAGAATCAAAATCAGGTGACGCAATAAGTAAATCATCTATATAACAAGTCAGAAAAGCAGAATATTCATTACCAATTGCTCAGTTAATCGCACGAATGAACACGCTCCCTGCCGTTTTAAGACCGAAAGGTATCCTGCAAAATTGGTATACCGTACCTTCATATACAAAAGCAGTAAACTTACGAGAATTTCTTCAAGACGAATTTGCCAATACCCGTGTGTTAAATCTGTTGTCGTCATAACGTTTACACCTGATGTTTTCTCATCAGTTCTTCAATCAACGGCGGTGACTCGTTATCTGATTCAATATTATTTAAATGACGCACATCTAGATAAATTCGCACTCCACCCTTGTTTTTAAGTACGATTCGAAGTGGATTACTAAAAGGGCTGTTAGAACGTTCTATTATACGATCTCGTAACTTATTTTGCAGCTCTAAATCTACAGCTTCTTCATATTTCAATGGTATGGGATGCGATCGTTTTACGAATTGTTTATTAGTTGAAAGTTTGATTAAATGTTCATAAATATTAGTACAGCCTACTTTATCAGAAAACAGATGCTTATATTAACACAGCAATTTTGAAAGAATGACTCTTTGCTCCCCGCTCAAACCCATAAGACTTGTCACGATCGCTCGGACATCTTGAAAAGAACCTTGATCATTTGTCGTACTTCTAATTGTTCTACTGAAGCAATTGAAAGATTCTTCTATTACATTATTATCTTCACACAAGTTATACTCTTCTTTTGGATTTTGATTTTTCCTATCATCTTGTTTTTTATCATTAATTATCAATATATCACATTCATCAATTTCATCACAATCAATAGTAACATTTTCTATTTCACTACTTCTTTTTATTTCTACTTTCAGATTTTCATCAGTTTCTTTTTCTTTATCTATACTTTTCATTACATCATTAATAATTGCAAGGTCTATATTATTGTTACATTTTACACAAATACTTTTGACTACGTTTTCAGATTGTTTGACATTATTCATCACATCATTGCTTATTGCTAGATCATCATTTTCACAAGATTTCAAAATGACTTTATTATCAATATCAGATTCTTTTCTATTATCCAGTTTAATTGCATTATTACTCCTTTTAACCACTTATCTATACGTCTTTTATAATCAATAATCAATCAATCAATCTTTTGATTCCATGCAAATGATTTTAGCTATTCTGAAGATTCCCGACCGTACGAGTAGAACGATGGTGCAACAAGCACCCCATTTATTCCAATAGTTTTACATTTATAATCTAATACGACTTTGTTTATAAACAACCAATCATTGCCAAAAATAACATCATTTACTATATGCGGTACGATTAAGAAAACTGTACGCATAACTTTGTTCCCTATACTTATATTTACAAGTATTTGTCGCCTGACTGGAGTAGTTTTTTGTCCTATAGCCGATAATACTAAAACATTACGAACAGGAAGTTCATTCAAATCATGTGTGTTTTTAAACTTTTTATAAAATTTTTCCGACATGCAATTTATTTGACTTCCAGTATCTACCAAAGCTGAAACTTGATTTTCACAAATAACAATATGTATGTATGTGTGGCTCCGTGAATAAATGGTGTTCTGTATCATGATTTTTTGTTAAATACGGATTATCGTCAATATCACCTACAAGGTCCTTAGCTAAATTTACATAGTCACAATGCGATGCGGGACCCAATCGCAACGCGTTGTTATTTAGTTTAAATTTCTATTTATCACGTTATCAATGGCCTTGTTTTCCTAGGACTTGATGATGTGTACTTAATAATGGAGGTAGTGGATAACTTAGATTAGGCAATATTATATGATTATTTATAGACGCTGAAAAATTTTTCGGATTTTGCCCATTTGACATCACATTGCCTGTATTTGCAACTTGCGAATTGTTATGGCTATAATTTTGATAATTGAACTGAGATTGTGGACCAATTTGGTTATTAGCGGGTTGATAATTTATATATTGACTATCATTGTTTCTGTACGTTGTATTTCTAAAATTTTAAGATTGAGTCATTGGATTACTGCTATTTTGATTTTGACGTTTTTTATTCTCTCGCTCCTGATAACTGTCCAATTGTGATAATGTCTGTTCTATTTGTTTGGTATCAGAAAAATTTACTGTTGCTAATATATCACGAATTCTGTTTGGCAATTGTTGAATAATAGTGTAATTAACTTCAAAAACATCCAATTTCCGAGTGAAATATTTGGCTTCGACAACTTGCTTGAAAAAATACATTTGTAATGATCCATCTTGTGATTTGTATTTTCGAGAACTTCACCTATTTTTTGACTTAACTTGTATAGAAATAGAGTAAAATTTTTCCAAAAATGTTCGTTTAAACGCATCATAACTTTCAATCTGCTGTTTGATCGAACTCCACCATAACTAAGCTCTACCTTTTAATTTATTCTGTATAATTCCTAATTTACATTGACCAACAATATTTTTTAAATTAAAATAGCTGTTTATGTTATCTAAGAATTCTATTGGATTTGAACTCTCTTCGTCAAAAAATACCGGAATATTTACATCGATATGTGTCCTCTGTAAACTAGCTACCCATCCACTTACCATCGTTTCATCATTATTTACTGTTTGTGCTTGTCGAGGGCGAATCGTTTCGAGCATTTCCCGCTGTTCTTGATTTTGAGTTTTCGATATTTGAATTTCTCGGCCTAATTCGTCATTCGTGTTTGTTGATTTTGTAACTGTCACATCACACATTCTTTTATACCAGATATGCTTTGCTAACTGTTCCTTAAGAAGTTCCAACTATTCTCCCATGTTCATATTTATTGTGGGTTTTTATGTACTTGACTTTGTCTCTTTCTTTGTTGTTATTAGTGAATGTACAATTTTGGATCTAGTTTGAATAGTTGAGCGGTTAGCCATCAATATGTATTATATCTATTTTACATGACTTTATTGCTCTTCATGCTGTATAATTACCATGAAACAAAATTTACAAATATATTAAAAAAATAAAAGGACTTTGGTTCGGGCGCCAATTTTGTAAGGAATTCCTTATATTGGTAGGTCAGGTGCTACAAACGCATAATGGTGATGTGAATCTGATAATTATATAAATAGTTATAAAGATAAAATTGGCCAGAAATATTGATGTGAGATGAAATGAAACAAGACAAAAATAAATTCTTAAGAATAACTCTTGTCTTTCTGAGGCGTCGTACGTTAAAAATAAATGTTTGTCCTTTATGTTTAGTCATCAGTCCTTAAAAAATATATATTTCGATCAATCTGGTAATTGGTTGTAACGTGGCATTTTCAATGCGCGTTCCACACGGCTCCCCGAACCCTAGACGGAATCCAAAATTAGGGACCCAGCGGATCAGACCGCGGCTCATTTCGAAAAAGAGCGCCAGGACAACGGTCACGCATCCGAGACTCTGAGAGGGGACCATTGTTGGTCTAGCGAATACGACTTTTCAAGATTTTTGTTTATTTTTTTTGGGTGGCGAGTAAATGCAGCATCATGCAGGGGATCGGCAGCAGATTCGAACGACGTTACCGGATGACAATCGCGGCAGATCGCAATGAAAGGGGGGGCCTCACACGGAAGCTACGGAGGGAGCGTCTACGGAGAGCTCTGCCACGAGGGAACCCAAGGCGGACGAGATTCCCGTTGGTGGCCGGCGAGCCGTAGCCCCCCCCCTCTTCAATCAACTGACGGCGGACAACCCCGCGAAGTCGTCACCACGCCACTGTCGAACTACGGGGTACCAGAGACTGGACAGCCAATCAACACCGCGCGACAGCGGGATTCAACGATAGCGATAAGCTAGGCTCTAAGAATTTCGTAACGAAAACCCCAATTAGATCAAGAGAAATTTGACCACGGATAGCGCCCTTGTTCGAGGCACGTTCAAATTACGGCTCCGATTTGCAGAGCTCGACACTTGAGTCCTGGCGACGCTTCGCGACGGTCGAGCTTTCGAAAAAAAAAAAAAGGAATTCAATTTTGTGTAAGTGAGATGGCTGAGACTGGCGTGGGCGAGTTCTGGGTGTGGCTACGAAGCGGTGAGCGTTTTTAATTTCTTGCGGAAGTAGTATAGCAAGGCGGGTTCTAAGTACAAACACCTTCTTTACCGACTAAGCCGCTCCGCGCAGCCCACCGAGCCGCTCCGCGCAGCTCAGACTCAAACCCTTTTCCGCTCCGCACACCCCAGACGCAAACCCTTCACCACGATGACGTCACAGTCTACCGTACCGAAGGTCAAAGTCTGTAGTGCTCGCCTGCCGACGGTAGAGGGCGCAGCGGGGGGCGAGAACTTTTTTACCGTCCCGCATTATTTTCCCACGATAGGACTGCTGATGTGTAGCATCAACCACCCCACATTCCTTTCCCACGTTATCAACCACGCGACATTCCAAAATTAATAGTTCCGAGAATTGTTTGTCTCAAATTCAACGTAGCACCGAAATCCTTTGACCGCATGCCGCTCACCGTCGGACGATTCCGAGAATTGTTTTTCACTTACTCGGATGTCGGTTTGATATCCAAAGTCGACCGATAGCCGCGGTACATTCAAAGCTATGGATCTGCGGTGTTGGGTTACTATCGCTCTGGGAATGCCAAAAGGTGCGCGCGCATACGGGCTATTCTGCGTCAACCGGATCAGTCATCTCTCAGATATTTTTTTAATTTGGCATGTGGATTGTGTTGGGGAAGTTAGATTTTTGTGCCAAAGCGCGAATCTCATAATGCAAAATTCGATTTTTTATTAACAATAACAAATTAGACTCTCATTTTTTACAAAAATTCATAACTTCGGCAAAAAATTAGGTACAATATTTTGTTTTTTTTCAAATTACGCGGAAAGCTCCATAGAATTTGAAAAAAAATACGAAATGTTAAAAAAAAGTTGTTATCAATTGTGTATTTAACAATTAATTTTTCAAAGATTTTTAAAACAGTGACTGACACCATTAAAAAATTTTTTTTAAATTCTGACATGTCCCTTGAACTGTACTACAATCTGTGAATCAATTCCAGAGGGGTGTCTTTCTTCGTTTTCGAGTAAAAAATCATTAAAGGTGTCGATGCGCATGAAATTGCGGCGCGCCGAGTCTCTACGTAACGGCGGGCGGCCGGTTGCCGTCCACCGCTACCCCGCGGTGGCGTCGCAGCGTTATTTTAGAGTCATTTTCACGATGTAGGACATGATTGGAGAATCTGAAAAAAATACTGTACCTTCACAAGGCCTGCTAAAAGCGATGAGTGAAGTTTCAAGAATGTGTTTTTCACCGTTTTTTTATTACAGAGATTCAAAATAACGGTTATACACCATGAGAGTGCACATAAATGATAATAATTACATAACTTGCTACTTATTTTAAAATAAAAACACATTCTTGAAACTTCACTTGTCGCTTTTAGCAGGCCTTGTGAAGGTACAGTATTTTTTTCAGATTCTCCAATCATGTCCTACATCGTGAAAATGACTCTAAAATAACGCTGCGACGCCACCGCGGGGTAGCGGTGGACGGCAACCGGCCGCCCGCCGTTACGTAGAGACTCGGCGCGCCGCAATTTCATGCGCATCGACACCTTTAATGATTTTTTACTCGAAAACGAAGAAAAACACCCCTCTGGAATTAATTCACAGATTGTAGTACAGTTCAAGGAACTTGTCAGAATTAAAAAAAAATTTTTTAATGGTGTCAGTCACTGTTTTAAAAATCTTTGAAAAATTAATTGTTAAATAAACAATTGATAACAACTTTTTTTTAACATTTCGTATATTTTTTCAAATTCTATGGAGCTTTCCGCGTAATTTGAAAGAAAACAAAATATTGTACCTAATTTTTTGCCGAAGTTATGAATTTTTGAAAAAAATGGGAGTCTAATTTGTTATTGTTGATAAAAAATCGAATTTTGCATTATGAGATTCGCGCTTTGGCACAAAAATCTAACTCCCCCTACACAATCCACATGCCAAATTAGAAAAATATCTGAGAGATGACTGATCCGGTTGACGCGGAATAGCCCATATACAAACATACGTACAGCTGCCCTACAAAAAGGACGCTCATCTCTGCAAACGATCATTAAGTCACAACTTGTCAAGTATACGTGAGGAAAAAGCTCAAGATGGAATCCGCGAAGTGTTTGAGATTGATCGATATTATGGAAACGGCGTTCAAGATTTTATCGGGAAAATCGTCGCCGGCAGAAATTGCAAAATGGATTCGATTGGGAACCCAAAATATCAAGCTTTTGAATGAAATTTCACGCAACAACGCCTCAACGATCGGGAAGAAGACAAGAATTTTGACTACAATTGGAATTCTGAAATCGTTGACAGTCAAATTTCAAAAATTTCAAAAAGTGGGTGACGGATTACGAAGCCGACAAAGAAGCGATCGAGTAGGATGGGAAGATTTGGAATCAGCTTTCGAGAGGAGAATTCGAACTGGATCCATCGTCAATTTAAAGCATAAAGATGTAGAGAGATTTCTAGAAGACGCAAAGGTCCTAGCTGTGACGAGACTGAAAAACGCTCTAAAGAAAGACAGGAGCTTGAAAGCCAACGTTATCCTGGCTTGTAAATTTGAAGTTAGAAGAGATGATCGCACGGTGGAAGAGATCAAATTTTTTAATACGAGAAATGAAATCATCCTCCAGACAACGGATATCAACGAATGGTTCATCGAAAACGCGACGGAGCATTTGTTGAAAAAGGTGGAAGATTTCCAGGAAAAGGATTCAGGCTGGTCGCTGACTGAAATGATCAATTTGACTGTGAATATCAACAAGTACGTGCCACTACGAGGCGGTGTCTTCACATACACACCACTACCCAAAGATATTCAAGATAAGAAGGCTGTCGTCAACATCCGTAACAGCGACTCGTATTGCTTCCTCTGGTCGGTCACCGCAGCTCTGTTCCCAGCCGACAACAACAAACCCAGTAAAATTACTTCATATCCGCATTTCAGCTCAGTGCTACAATACGAAGGTTTGAATTTTCCAATGTCTTTAGACCAGATTCCAAAATTTGAGAAACTCAACAAACCTTCAATTAACGTTTATGGTATAGATGGTGCGGAAAAACAAAAGCGCAGTGAAATCGTACCCATTTATTTGAGCCGAAACAAGTCTGACAAACCTGTAATTCATCTTTTATTGATAGAAACTGAAATCATTGACGATGACGATGATAATGTCGATATGGAAAATTATGAAAAAAATAGAATCTTTCATTTTACTTGTGTTCGAAATCTGTCTCGATTAACGAGTTCTCAAATTTCTAAACATAAACGTCGTACTTGGTTATGTGATAGGTGTCTATCACACTTTCAATCTGAAGAGTGTTTAACAAAGCACAATGTAGATTGCATGAATTTGAACAAAACCAAAGTTATTCTACCTACAGATGAGGAAAAAATACTCAAATTCAAAAATTTCAAGCATAAAGAAACCGTTCCATTCTGCATTTACGCGGATCTCGAATGTTTACTGCAACCCACACATGAAAGTTTTGGGGAAAATAGAACAATTTATCAGAAGCATCTTCCGTATAGTATAGCTTACTATCTGCATTGCGCGTTTGACGATTCGCTTTTAAAATTCAAAATTAATCGTGGAGAGACTTGCGTTATATGGTTTGTAAATGAGTTAGCGGAATTGGCACATTCGTTAGAAGTTTATTTCAAAACTGTTGTACCGATGAAACCACTAAATTTCAATCAGATCAACGAATTTGATTTGTCGGCGGTCTGTCATATTTGTGAAAAACCGTTTACGCCCACAGACGGGAAACATCGTGATCACTGCCATTTCACGGGAAAATACCGTGGTGCTGCTCACCGAGGTTGCAATCTAAATTACCAAAATTCGCACACCATCCCAGTGATATTCCACGGTCTGTCGGGTTACGATTCACATTTTCTGATCAAAGCACTGGCTACATCGTTCGAGGGCAGAATTGAGTTTCTACCCGTAAACAAAGAAAAGTACATTTCTTTCACAAAATATGTCGAGGGGACAGATATAAAGTTTAGATTCGTAGATTCGTACCGTTTCATGCCCAGTAGTCTTGAGAAATAAGCAACGTATCTTGGTGATGATCAAAAAACAATAACACGTAAATTTTATCGTAGCTCAGATAAATTTCAGTTATTGACCAGAAAAGGAGTGTTCCCGTACGAATACATAGACAGTTGGGAGAAGCTCGAGGACACACGGCTACCATCCAAAAAACAATTTTACTCAAAATTAAATGATCAGGATATATCAGACGACGACTATACACATGCATGTAAAGTTTGGCAAACTTTTAATGTTCAAACTTTGGGAGAGTATTCGGACTTGTATTTACAGGCGGACATGTTTTTACTGGCTGACGTTTTTCAAAATTTTCGACAGAATTGTTAGACGACGTACAAACTGGACCCATTACATTACTACACAGCGCCAGGTCTGTCGTTTGATGCAATGTTAAAATGTACAGGCATCGGACTCGAGCTTCTCACCGACATAGACATGGTTATGTTCATCGAAAAGGGTATTCGTGGTGGTGTATCACAGTGTTCGAACAGATACGCAAAGGCTAATAATAGATACATTGGAGAGGAATTCGATCCTGAGGTCGAAGAATCTTATCTCATGTACTTTGACGTTGATAGTTTGTACGGTGCTGCTATGAGCTTTGCTCTGCCATACAGTTCCTTCAAATGGGTATCAGACTTTGGACAATGCGACGTTCTTACCGTCTCGGACGATGCGGAGTTTGGTTACGTGCTGAAGGTAGATTTGGAATATCCTGAGGAACTGCATGAAATTCATAAGGATTTACCATTGTGTCCGGAGCACTACATACCTCCGATCTCAAATAGTAAGCAACCGAAATTGACGCCGACGCTATTTTCCAAGAAAAACTACGTTGTTCACCATAGTGTTTTGAAACAATGCTTACAATTAGGCTTAAAATTACTCAAAATTCATAGAGTTCTCAAATTCAGGCAAACCCCGTGGCTCAAACAATATATAGATTTGAATACCGATTTGCGAAAAAAATCTGACAACGAATTTGAGAAAAATTTTTACAAGCTAATGAACAACGCAGTTTTAGGCAAAACTATGGAAAACGTGCAAAAATATAGAGATGTCAGGCTGATCACGAAATGGGATGAAAGATACGGTGCTAGAGCTACCATAGCCAAACCCAATTTCCACAGCTGCACCGTTTTCGACAAAGATATAATTATCGTTGAAATGAGTAAGACGAAAGTCAAGTTGAATAAACCATTGTATGCAGGTTTCTCCATCCTGGATCTATCTAAAACATTCATCTATGATTTTCATTACAATTACATTGAGCAGAAATTTGGCAACCGAGCAAAATTAATGTACACGGATACCGACAGTTTGATTTACAATTTTACCGTCCCCGACATATACGAATACATGAAGGAGGACTTGCACAAATTCGACACGTCGGATTATCCTCTTGACAACGTTTACGGAATACCTCGAGCAAACAAAAAAGTTCTCGGCTTGATGAAAGACGAGAATAACGGGAAAATCATGTCGTAATTTGTAGGGTTACGAGCTAAATTGTAAGCATTTCGAGTCTTGGGTGATGAAGAAGACAACAAACGTGCCAAAGGTGTTAGAGGATCAGCGTTGAGAAAAATAACCTTCAACGATTATTTGGACTGTGCGTTGAAACGTGAAAATCTATCCTCAAATCAGCATTTGATCATGAGTCGAAAGCACAAGGTATACACCGTAGAACAGCAGAAAGTAGCACTGAGCTGGAATGACGACAAGCGGATCGTGTTTCAAAACACGACCGACACGCTTCCGTGGGGTTACAAGCCTGCACCGTAGCTTTATAATTACCGTAATCTGTGTAGGACTTAATTTATAACTGTACCATGATGTATAAAGTATTATTATTATTATGTAGGGCTTAATTTTTACAACTGTACCATGATGTATAAAATATTGTTATGTAGGATGGATAATAAGAACGCTCTGAAGTATAAGAAAGTTGTACAACGATGCATATGTCTGTTGATTGTCTAAAAAAAAAAGATGCATACTTGTCTTGCGTCGAGTATAAAATAAAGAGACACATACGTTTTTACAAAAAAATTCATTTATTCAAAAGTTACATGTCCGATTCGTTAATCCAACTGTTGTGTGTATTGTCAAAACCGGACCATTCAACGTATATTTTTCTTCCGCGCTTCTTGAGCACCTTCTCCACCAGATAGATATCCGGATGCTTAACCTTGAGGAGCTCTTGTTCGTAGAAACCACCAGCGATGGGTTGATCTCGGTAGTCTTTGAGCTTGTACGTCACAGGATGAGTATTTTCCACTCGACTTATCGTGAATATTTCAGTCGTCCAATTGGAAGTGTAACCTTTCTCGAAGACATTTTTGAATTTGCTGATTCGAACTTTGTCGCCAGATTTGAATTTTGCCGATATGGTAGGTATCGCTCAAAGCCCTCCGTACGCCTAACGTAATAACAGCCTCTCGTTTGCAACGGTGACATCCGACGGTTTCATTCTTATGGTTCGGTGTTTGGTGTTGTTGTAAGCCGAAACCAAATCAGATAAGATATCGAGCCACTTGAAGCTTCCTTGCATACTGAACCGTGTCCACATTTTACCTTTCAGCGTGCGAATAAAACGTTCTCAGATCGAAGCCTTCAAATCACTGTACGTGGAGTAAAGTTTGATTCCGTAGCGTGTCATAAGCAATACGAATTTCAAGTTGTAAAATTCCGTTACTCTGTCAACGTGTTAATTTTTCGATACCCGTCCTTGGACCAGCACAGATTCCATTGCCTTCGTAACATCATCTCCAGACTTGCCTTTTATCGGTATAGCCCACGCATACTTTGAAAAGATATCAATGACTGTGAGCATGTACTTGTAGCCTTTGTTTTGTCCAGCTTACGACGTCATATCAACAAGATCCGCCTGCCAGGTCTCGTCGATGCCGCGCACGTCTACACGTCGACGTGGGTAATTCCGGCGTGCAGGTTTATGCAGTTCCGTCACCAGTGCTTGCTTTTTCGCGTTCATATTTCAACGCTATTAGTCTGGTGTCCAATTTGGAAATGATTTCCGCGTTTCGAATCGACAAGTCTCTGTCTGTTTTGAAGTCTGTGTAGAAGGTATCCAAGGCTTTCCCCGTGGTGATCTCCAAGGCTTTGATCATTTGATCGAGGTTGTCGATTTGTTTTTGCAGCACGCTGAATTTTCGTCTCAAGGTTTTTAAAGTTACAGCATTGTTCGGCTCTGCGGGATCTGCGACGTTGCACAGTCTCTTGTTCCGTATATCGTAAGGCCCATCCGCTGTTATTTGAAACCCAACACTCGGAGGACCACGAGTGCTCGCAGCTGTGATTTTATTCAGCTGACGTCCAAACACGTCGACGCTCATCTCGGTAATGAATGCAAAAATGACGGGAGCTGCTTGATAAATGATTCCTGCTTCGCGTAGCTCTTCGATAATGAGATTATTTCGTTATTGTGACTCGGATTTCCCGCTGCCTGAGATGCCGGAAGTGAACGAAGACGCTCCACTAACTCGTTTGCATCATCCCAGAAGACGTATTCCGTTTCAACACCTTGTCGAGTGATCATAGCTTGCGGAAGTGGACCTTTACCCTTTCGGCGAGGTGATGGGGAATAATCCATTAATTCGGCAATAACATTTCTAAATTTGTAACTGTTATCGTTTCGAACAGCCCAATCGGATGAGTAATACTTCTTATGCGCGTTCGTTGCGAAGATTATGTTTTTAAAATTTTCCCGACCTCCGGCGCTTACAGAAGAACCGTCAGGCTTCTTTTTGAACAAAAGTTCGAGCAAACCCTTCGTTTTCGGGTAACGCGTGTCGCCAATACGAACGTAGTCACTCTCAAAAGACATTAACGAATCACCAATCATTAGTCCGTTTGAGAGGTTGCGTACACCGTACACGTTGTCCAATTCACCTTTTGTCTTCGC
Organism: Neodiprion lecontei; assembly: GCF_021901455.1. NCBI lineage: Eukaryota > Metazoa > Arthropoda > Insecta > Hymenoptera > Diprionidae > Neodiprion > Neodiprion lecontei. The sequence goes on along the minus strand of NC_060265.1, from coordinate 12,338,591 downwards.
ATCTCTCATCAGTGCAAAATACTCGTCCTCGATTTTCTCGACCGGTGTTTCTACGATTGTTTCATCCCCCGCCGAAGCAAAGGAATCGTCCATTTCCGAGACAGTTTCATTTTTCGTTTCATTTTTCATCTGCTTTATTTCTTCTTTAATTTCTTCCACCGCTTGTTTGACAGGTTTGGTATCTTTTGTAACATTGACCAGTTCTTGCAACGGAGTCACTACTGGTTTGAAAACGTCACTCAATTTCTAAGTCGTAGATTCCCAGCCCGACTTGAGCAATCTGTGGTGTCGACGGATCGCAGCACTTGCTTGAGCGATCTGATGTAGGACATCTTTTTGCTTGGAAATTTCAGAGCTCTGCATGTTGACGCAACTGAGTCTGCAACGCTACTGCGTCTCTCGCTCGAAAACGTTAGATTTTATTCCATTTCCAGGCTAAAAAAAGAATCGAATCCCCTCCTGTATCGTCCTTCGTTGAGCTCACTGTCTTTGTCGATCACCAGAAACCCATATTTGTCGGCGTTCCAGCATGCCGCACACAAGTCTTTAAACTCTGTGTAAGACATATCGGTGTTTACATGGTCGTTGTATACGTGTCTCAGGTTCATATCGTCTTGTTTGAATAACAAGAGTAAGTTTACGTTGTCGCGCACAAGATGTTTGGGAATACGCGCATACGTCTGACAAAGATAGAAACAGTCAACGTCGTGATGTCTACCCATGCAAAAGTAGGCTCTAATATTGTCCTGCTTCTCGCACGCTACATCGTCAAATATGATCATTGAGTTGGGCCGTGCTTCTTCCGGTGGAATCACTTGCTGACGCTCGGTAAACGCAAAATACTCCGTATTCTCAACATGGTCCAGCAATTGCTTCAACAATTGGTATTAAGGTTGGTTGAGAGATTTCGAGTAGATGTAGATATTTTCAAATCTGAGTCCATTGGGATGGGTTATAAGCGTGAGCAACGCATTAGTTTTACCACAATTCGACGGTCCACAGAATATCGCACGTACACTATTCGGGAGTAATTCACCGTGCCGCTTGTGCCTTTTGACATTTTGCTCCGAAAGTTTGTCAAAATTCATCACGGGAAGCTTGGTAGGTTGTTTCTCAAACCGCATCTCGGACATGACTGATCGGATTTGCTATAAATACCCCGTTTCAAAGCACTTTTCTTCAGTCTACGCACGAACATGATCGCGTACAGAGGTGAACGAAGCAGCAGCAGGTGGCAACATCGTGGAAAGGGTCTGGTGAATAAAATCATCAACAAACTTCCGATCGAGTTGCATGTTCCCGGTTACCAGTACTGCGGTCCTGGTACGAAGTTGACGGAAAGACTCGCGAGAGGCGATTCCGGTATCAATCCTCTCGATGCAGTGTGTAAGGAACACGATATAGCGTTTCCGAAAAATCGTGAGAACCTTGAAGTTAGAAACGAGGCTGATACGGTGTTGGCTGAGGAAGCTTGGAAACGGGTTCTCGCAAAGGACGCAAATTTGAGTGAGAAGGCAGCCGGTTGGGCAATAGCTAATACAATGAAAGTAAAATCAAAACTCGGAATAGGAATTCGAAAGTCAAAAAATGTGACCTTGAGAAAAATTATAGATTCTGCAAAACGTTCTATGGTTCCAAGCAACGATGCAAAAGTAGCTATCGAATCTGCGCTGAAGGGAGCTGAGAACGCCGTTAAAAAAGCGGGTGGTAAATGTAAAGTGCGAACACCTCGCGTCCTACCGGTACCTTCAAAAGTCGGTGGTTTTCTACCATTTCTGATTTCTATTTTTGCCGGTCTCAGCGCTACGGGTGCGTTAGCCGGTGGTGCGGCAGGTATAGCAAAAGCTGTGAACGATGCGAGCGCGGCTAAACGAGAATTGGAGGAAAGCAAACGACACAACAAAACTATGGAAGCTATCGCGTTGAGCAAAGGGCTTCATATGAAACCGTACAAAACAGGTCTTGGTCTTCATCTCTCAAAAAACTAGATGCGATGCTACCACGTCGAGCGTTGACGAATTGGGACTTGTTGAAATATGCGAAAATCTTTAAGGTTCCGCATTTCGGCGGTGTTTTCATGCAAAACGAAATGCCCGAAAACGGCCCACGAAAAAACGAGTCAGCTATAATCAACCTTGACGAAAAAGACGGTCCGGGAACACACTGGGTTGCATACAAGAAACGCGACAATAATATTGATTACTTTGACAGTTTCGGCAACCTTCAACCACCCTCAGACCTTATAAAATACTTCGGCGTTGGTAGCGTCAAATACAATCATGAAAGGTACCAGGATTATGATATATTTGAATGCAGACACTTGTGTCTGAAATTTCTAAGTGGTGAGCTATATAAACAAGGTGCGTGATTCGTCAAAGTCAGTCTACCACTCGCAGTCATGGATGATTCATTAACGTTAACGATTTCGGGAACCTCTTCGATACTCGAGGCACAATATTTTCCACCGATCGAACTTGCTCGTGATAAAAGTTATGCTCTTGGCTTGGTAGAATTGTTGACCTTTAATTCGATTCCCAACGTTGATGTCGGTCACAATAAAATTTACGTAGCCGACAAAGTGATCACCATACCTACCGGCAGCTACGAGATGGAGGACATGGAAAAGTATCTTCAAAACGTGCTAGGAAATACAGATATCAGGCTCGCCATCAAACCCAACAATAATACATTACGCAGCGAAATGACATGCAACCACACGATTAACTTTGAGCCGAATGATTCCATTGCTCAACTTTTGGGATTTACACCACGTGTATTGGAGATTGATAAAACTCACGAATCAGACGTGCCTGTAGCTATACTCAAGGTCAACGCGTTGCGAGTCGAGTGTAGCATTACAACGGGCGCCTACGTCAATGGACACAAAGTACACACTATTCACGAGTTTTTCCCGACCGCCCCACCAGGATGTAAGATCGTGGAAGTACCGTCGAACGTCATTTACCTTCCGATCACCGTCAAGACCATAAACCACGTTCAGCTCCGGTTAGTGGATTAAGACGGAGACCTGGTTAATTTTCGTGGAGAAGTTATTACTGTGAGACTACACATCAAAAGCAATAAACGATGGGAATTGTATATAACAGACTGTCAAAGAGTAGGTATATTAGTAAGTCGGCATGCCCCGATCAAGTCAGTCGTCGATCGATTCCCGAACCGCTAACACCTCGAAACGTGGAGTTCCTGATAGCTCTGGGTCTGAAACTGACACCTTTTGGAAGAGGAATTTCCGACAACTAAAAATCCGATTTTGCTGTTTCATCATCTGCTATGTACCATGGAGGAAGAAATCTTAAACATTCAAACACCAATCGTTTTTGACGAATCTATTGCGCATTACGAGATTCACGCTCACAAACCTTACGCCTCGTCAACTTTCAACAACAGCGATGAAATTCGAATCACCGTTCAGCATCAGGATTTATGCATATTACCCAGCGAAAGTTCGGTACATATCCATGGACGACTCCTCAAACCTGATGGTACAGCTACTGTGAACGCACAGCTCGTAAACAACGCCATCTGTCATCTGTTTGAAGAAATCCGCTACGAAATTAACGCAGTTGAGGTTGATAGAAGCAAGAACGTTGGCTTGACAAGTCTTATGAAGGGTTACGCTTCCCTGCACCCTGGTCAGATTTGGCTGATGGAGAACGCTGGATGGCTTCATGTAGAAGAAAATAAAAAATCAACCGATGCCGATGGCAACTTTGACGTACTGATACCGCTCACCATGATATTGGGTTTCGCTGAAAACTACCGCAAGATCGTTGTCAACGCTAAACATGAGTTAATTTTGACGAGATCAAAAACTGACGTCAACGCAATCATGCAGACTCAAGAGGAGGAATTCAAAATCACGATCAATGCAGTGGAATGGCTAATACCGTATTTGAAACTCGCGGATCAGAAAAAAGTTGACCTACTCAATTTCATTCAGAGAGATCCGCCTATTTCGATGAGCTTCCGCAGTTGGGAATTGTACGAATATCCCTTACTTCCCACAACATTGAAACACGTTTGCACTGTGAAAACTTCCACTCAGCTTGAAAAACCTCGGTACGTCATTTTGGGTTTCCAAACAAGTAGAAAGAACAAGACCGGCAAGAACGCAAGTCATTTCGATCATTGCTATATCACGGACGTCAAGCTATTTTTGAACTCTCAATCTTATCCGTACGGTAACCTGAACCTCAACATGAGTCGTAATCTGTACGCGCTCCTGTACGAGATGTAAGCAAACTTCCAAGCTACCTACTACGACAAGAACCCCGAGCCGTTGCTGACAAAGAGTGAATTCCTTCGAGACGTCCCCTTATTCGTTATCGACTGTTCAAAACAAAACGAATCTTTGAAGTACGGACCTGTCGACATCCGTCTTGAATTTGAAGCTAAAGCCAACTTTCCCGCTAAAACATCGGCGTACTGCTTGATTGTTCACGATCGTATTGTCGAATACAACCCGCTCAGTGGTGGGGTGAAAAAGTTGGTATCAAAGCTGACCCGTTCCCACCATCTCGCACAGTTCAAAGATGGAGCTTATCGCTGACATACAAGGTTTTTGTAGACCTTTCAACAATACCTTCAAATTGAAAGAATTGGCTATAATTTCAATCTACTCGGAAGCATCTCTATCAGTGTTTTTCTTCAAGCCACCTCTGAATGGGATTTACTGGACGTCAAATACAAAAGCCAAAATTCTTGGTTAGAATGCGATTTTCACGTGTACGATTCGTGTTACTGCGCAGAAGCGTCTACAAGAACGGTCCCGCATCCTTGGCGAATACATCACCCTGGTTATGTTACTGTTGAATAGAATCACTGTACTATCTTTGTGAAGTAATTGTCAACCGTACTCTAAAATTTGTACTCAATAAAACTGTCTTTTTTAAAGAATATTCATGAAATAATTTTACACCTTCACCTTCACCTTAGCTCTTAAGAGAGAATTTTTTTCAATACAAAGCTTATGTAAGATTCGACTCTGCTCACCATCCTTGACCGAGCTGTACTCAAACCCGAGTTATGTTTTGCATTCCTAGAGCGATAGTAACCCAACACCGCAGATCCATGGCTTTGAATGTACCGCGGCTATCGGTCGACTTTGGATATCAAACCGACATCCGAGTAAGTGAAAAACAATTCTCGGAATCGTCCGACGGTGAGCGGCATGCGGTCAAAGGATTTCGGTGCTACGTTGAATTTGAGACAAACAATTCTCGGAATCGTCCGACGAAAACAATACTCGGAATCGTCCGACGTGTTTCGACTCGACGGCGAGCATTATGCGGTCAAAGGATTTTAGACAAAACAATGCGTTCGACAAGTTTCGACTTGACGGCGAGCGGCATGCGGTCAAAGGATTTCGGTGCGACGTTGAATTTGAGACAAACAATTCTCGGAATCGTCCGACGAAAACAATACTCGGAACCGTCCGACGGTGAGCGGCATGCGGTCAAAGGATTTCGGTGCGACGTTGAATTTGAGACAAACAATTCTCGGAACTATTAATTTTGGAATGTCGCGTGGTTGATAACGTGGGCAAGGAATGTGGGGTGGTTGATGTTACACATCAGCAGTCCTATCGTGGGAAAATAATGCGGGACGGTAAAAAAGTTCTCGCCCCCCGCTGCGCCCTCTACCGTCGGCAGGCGAGCACTACAGACTTTGACCTTCGGTACGGCAGACTGTAACGTCATCGCGGAAAAGGGTTTGCGTCTGGGGTGTGCGGAGCGGAAAAGGGTTTGAGTCTGAGCTGCGCGGAGCGGCTCGGTCGGTAAAGAAGGTGTTTGTACTCAGAACCCGCCTTGCTATACTACTTGCGGACGTATTTCGAGTGCAAGTAGATCGGCGCACCGGCACGCGGTTGGTCAAGCCCTAGTTGAGTTATAGTACTCGAAATTCGTTTGGCAATCTCCTTGTTGGTGACCGTAGCCTGAGTTTTGCGATAACGCGTAGAGTCAATCCGGTTCCTGTAGAGTCTCGTTTAAAGTCACGGTTGTGCTTGGAGCCAATTGTGGTTTGAAATTGAATGTAGCCAAATTCCGCTGCACAGGGTCTCGTCGGGTCTGCGTCGGTGAAAAAGTGTCACCTCTCGTGTAGGTCGCGTATCATCCTGCGTAGACGCTCAGGTTCGCGGGACGGTTTGCAAACCTTTCTTTCTTTGAAAATAGCGACTACGACTGGAGCTCGGATGCGTAATAATACGCTATAAGCAAGCACGAAAAGAAAAGCTTCCTAGAATTATTAATTTGGTCGCGATTAGCGCGTTGAGTCACGTTCTTTTGGTTTAGTTCATAAATTACTGTTCATCAGTAAAGTGGGGATTAGCGCACGTAGGCATAAGGAATTTTATAGATTTATTAACGATCGCGGTTAGCGCGTCGGTTATGATTTCGGTTAAGTTTTTGTCTAGCGGTTTATTGTTACGTGGTGATTAGCGCCGTGAATAGTAGTGGACGGTCGCGGTTAGCGCGTAGAGTCACCTCCCTTGTTGTGTTTTTTTTTTTAATTATTGTTAGGCCGTTAAGTGGCGATTAGCGCCCGTATAAATGAGGGTTCATCCCAATTTAGTCATTTAATCTTCTTTCTTCTTTTCTGTTATGTTATTTTCGTTTCTTTTGTTTGTCACATCTAAGTAGTTAAGTGTGAGTCGCGAATAGGGAATTACGAATTATAACCTCTCGTGGTATTCTGAGTCGCAGTGAGCGACGTTTGAATAGGTATTTTTTTTGTGTGTATTTTTTTTTGTTGTTAGTATTATCATTCGATGAAAATATATTTGTCGATTTTATAAGTGCCTTGTAACATAACGTGTCAATTGGCGTATGTGTCTCGTATCCCTCTCTACCCAAAAATTACCGCTTCCCTCTCCGCGGTACTGAGCTGCCGAGTAAATGGTCGCGGTATATCGCATTACCAATTTCGAGGCGTATGATCACGCCAGGCGCCCAACAAATTTCGCGATATTGTTTTAGGTCCAAGATACCTCGCGGACGGCGATTTATTGTGCACGCGGTAAGTTCTCGGTCATTTTCTCCGAGTGACCAAGAAGCGGGAAAAATCCACGTCACCTGGTATCAGAATTTTTGTAAGCTTTCCCAGCAGGGTTCGAAAGGATTACCACAACAAATAAATAAGTAATCAAAATTCTGTCTCGGTGCTTATGTGTTAATTCAAGTTATTACATTGATGATTGATGTTGATACAGTGAATGACTATACGGATACTGACCGACTGACCATCCTTGCAGCCTCACGATGATCTACACCACACGTATATGTGTGAACATGTACATGTGACGTCCAGATTCTTACAAGTTTGTGAGAAATAAGTTCAAAACATAATATAATGTATCGCAAGATAGCATATAAAAAATTCTATATCTTGTGACGTGGTATTTCGTACCCCGTCACATGGCTTAATTATCGCACTTCCCTACGTACGGAATATCGCTAAAGGTGACGAAAGCACGTCTGAGGCCAATACTCCAAAACGAACGACTAGTTATCTTTAAGTGAAACTCTCTTTATTAAGCTAATTCTATTCTATTTTCTAATTTTGCAACACTCTACGAGAACCATCTACGAGACTTCCGCTTCAAGATACCAGGACACTGCCTGACAGGGGTCACGTACCAGCTCAACACCGACCACCACCGACTACAGACGAACGAATACCGCTGAAACCACTCCCGATGGATGTCTATCTAAGTTGTGAACAGGGTCGTGCGTGATGCACAAACAGTACCTCCAACTATTTAAGACTTATCGGCCAGGAGCCGAACCACGAATCAATGCTTCTACCGCTCGGATGCATCGTCAGGCGGCGTACAGGGCTGTGCGTCAAAAACACAACAAAGCCTCCCGTCGACGATACTTATCAGCCTGGAGCTGAACTGACCACGACATCTACTAAGTCGTTGTCTATCAAATAGAGGACGGTTTTCTCTTAATGAACCGTCCTATCGAAGGGCTGTGGCATAGAATAGGCTAGACTATGCTGACCACGAGGATCTGGTGGATATAGTGTGGAGATCCGGGTCGAGGGCCATCACCACCAGATCGTTCCGGCATGAGGGCTCCAATGAGCGAGGGCCGGGATGCAGCGCCAACGAAATAGCTACAACGGGGAGTACCAGTTGTTGAATTAATAGCCTGTTTGGTTGTGCAAATTTGTTTGAGGGATGGATTGGAGGATAATAAAATAGTCGGTTTTATTTATTGAACAAGATGGCTGCATAACACGCTTTTATTTCGTTTTAGAGTACAGAGACTTGTTCTTGTATAGGCGATCAGAGCGACACTAACACGTCGACCGTGTGCCTTCACGCGGACGCTTCGGTTCTCACGAACGGTTCCGATGTTGCACGAACGCCCATTCACATCAGCGTGTGCGCGCGTTCACATCAGCAAACTCTCGATGCTCGAAAAACATTCATACCAACACCAGTAAAGCAAGAAGTGAAGTACAATCGGTCGCAAGTCCCAGAGATCGGTGACGCAATATTATCGCACACCTCAATATCGCAACACATGAGCGGTACGGCCTCCCCTCTCACCAACGATACAGCACAGCTGAGGGTAAACGTCTCCGACCACCTTCCGACATCCCGATATCTCAATACCAGTCAGTGAGGAAGAAGAAAAACAAGCGGCGAGGGATTATCGCCGCCTACCTGTAAACCAGACCTACCCGACCTGCTGGCCCAATTAGAATAACGCAAATTTGAGCAAGAATCACGTGACAGCAGCACGACGAAAATCAGGATCATTGCTCGTCTCGACACTCTACATTCAGTTTTCACCTAAGCCAGATGTGTCTTCGCTATCACTACCAAAAGTTTCTATCGCTATCGCATCGCGTTGTCTAGTACCCGTTATATCTTCTTTTCACGTAAGTGAGGTTCCTTTTCTATTTTGTGAAGCCACGAAATTACTTGCAATATATCGTATCTTTATCTCTCTCTGTCTCTCTATCTTGCAGTTGGTCTGCGTGAGCCACCTGGGCTCGTACCTTATTCTCTACTATTCCTTATCTTGTCCCTTTCTATTTCTTATTGCAAGTAACTTCGCGACTGGTTGACTCTTACTTACGCATTGTTAGTGAATATTGCTTTATTTTATCATCTCTCTCTTCTAGAATACATAAATATCCAATATCGCTGTATAGCAGCGTGTTCTGTCAAATTGTCAATTCTTATCTTAGCTATTGAGCATTACTATTTCGTTATACTTTTTCTGATTAATTCATAACTGTTTCTTTACCTCTTATCTTTGATCAATTTATCTTAGTGAGTGTATCGCGTGAGTGATCTTACATCGCCGCGCGGTCCCGCTCGTCGTTCTTTTGACTTTGGAGTATTGCGCCGTATCGAATAACATCGTTTTCATTGTTTTCTTCGCTAATACCGCTGATCGTAGTTGTCCGTAGTCTCTTTGGTTTGTTGTATGTTGCGTATTAATTCTCTTGAATATAATTTGTCTTAATCCCGAAATTATCTTTTACCGTACCGACTATTATCTTTCTTTCTTCTCGCACGTATTGCAAACTAGAGACTACGTATTATCTGTTATTTTCTATATTTTATAATAATTCTCTACTTGACCTGTTTCCTTGAATTTACCTTGTAATTAATAATTCCCTGCCTCTGTTATATCTCTGATAATTGCGGTAATGTGATAACTATTACAATTTTTGTATTTCACATGTTTCTTATAATCGCTTCTCATATTTTATGGTTTACTTGATCAATGCTTAATTTAAGTACCGTATATCTTTTTTTGTTCTGCCTATTCATTATAAAACCGTGTTAATTATTACCTCGAATCATAGTATCGCGAGCCTACGCATATCTCTCGTTTATCCTGAAAACGTTCTGTTATTTGTTAAATCTCTCGCTTAACTTTTCTCTGGCTGTAAATTAATTATCTCACCCATCTTAATTGTATCTCAATCTCTTCAGTTGCTTGCTTGTTATTAAGATTTATCGCTTCTTAGCCAATATATTCGACACTATTTTTGCTTCACCTGTTTCTTATTTTATCTATTGGATTCAACCCCTCCCCTCTACCATCATCTTGTCTATACTGAGCAAGCTGTGCAAAACCGTCGTAGAATCTGATCTTGTCTTTATCTATATCTTTTTCTCTAATTATCTATTTTCTGACGCATGTGCGTCTGGCGCCCAACAATCATATCTTTCTCTTTTATTATCTCTCAATATCTAATTATTCAGGTTAGTAACTGCGCCGTAGGGTAACCAATCTCATCTCACTTATTCTTTAAACCTAACACACAAAATTAATAATATTGGTTACAATCTATTATACGTATAGAAGGCACGTGGTACAGGGAAGACTACACGCAGGTCCCCCCCCCCCCCTTTTCAATACATATTTTCCTCAACTGCTATATTTTTTTGTATTATTTTTTTACTCTTTGATAGTCTGTAATTTATATTTAACGTTTTTACGTTGTATAATTGTGTTTTTCTGGAGCAATGCTCGGAACGGCTAGAAGAAATCAGAGCAATTGCGAGGAGTTCAATCTTTCAACAAAGGGGGGCTGGTGTGAAAAAGGTTTTTATTCTCATTTCTGTTTTTCCGATTTTGAGTTTGCAGACATACTTTCCTGAAGCAATGTAAAGCAACCTAAAAGCAAACCAGAGCAACCCTCAAAATTCGCAAACTTTGAACATGATTCCCCGATCACTTGATTATTTTTCTTAAGAACGTGTTTTATAATATCAAAAAGTTGATTTAAAAATTTTTACCTAAAAAAATGGATGGCGAAGCTCCCCCATGACATTTTGGTTTACGTTTAAACGGTAATCATTGCACAGCGTTCTTATTCTGGAGCAATACTCGGAAGAACTAGAGCAACTCAGAACAGCCGGGAAAAATTTACTTTCGCAAAAAAGGGTGACTGGTGTAAAAAATGGTATTTTCATTTCTGTCTTTTTCGATTTGAAGTTTGCAGACTGTTGAAATGGCGAAGTGTTTGGAACTCGCGCCTTGTTGTCAAGGGTCAGGTGACCCAAGGCGCTGACTAGAATAACTTCCACGGCGTGAACTACCAGGCGCTCATTTCTTTTTTCAGTTGTGTGTATGAACCCAAGCGCTTCACGCATGGTCATTTAACACCTTATTAACACAGACATACTATTCTAGAGCAATGTACAGCAACCTCCGAGCAAACCAGAGCAGCTCTTGAAATTCAAAAATTTTTCAAATGCAGGGCTAACATCCTGTACTCCAAATTTTCATAATTATATGATGACTAATTTGGTACATCAAGACTGGTTTATTTGATAGAATATTTGTTAGGATTTCAAAATATTTTAGTCTATTTTTCATTTTAACCAGTCGGTGTTTTGATGTTTTTGCTATGTATAGATATTTGATCCAGTTTCATTCTTCCAAGCATGAGTTTTCTGCACTCTTTTAATACTTTTCACGTGTTTCCACTCCGCTATTTTTTTTTTTTCACGAAATAATTCTAGTTCGCCTGCAGTGATCAAAAAAAGTTTGATTGCTGAAGTGTATTTTTTTACTGTCTCAACAAACGAAGAAGTGTTTCCTTCATAAGGTGTTGACAAAACGTACCGCACTCCCTTTTTCTTTAAATAATCTATAAATTCAATGGCTCGAAACTGTGGACCTCCGTCCGTTACTACTATTTCAGGCAACCCGAACCGTGAAAATAACTAATCAAACTTTTTAATTAACTTATACACTTTGGTATTTTTCTGAAAATTTATAACTTCGGGCCATTTTGAGCGTGCGTCAATTATAACTAAGTCCACGTTTCCATAGAATGGTCCTGGGAAATCACAATGTATGCGGCTCCATACGCGATCAGGCCAAGGCCATGTAGTTAATGGTGATTGCGGCGGCTTTTTTTGTTCAATTAAACATGTTGTACAATTATTGATAAAATTCTCAATATCTTTGTCAATACCGGGCCACCAGACATATCAGCGCGCAAGCATTTTGATTTTTACAATGCCCATATGCGAAGCGTGTAATTCTTTTAAAACTTGGTCTTGCATTTTCTCCGGTATTATGGGCTGGGTTGGCTGATGACCAAACCACTCCATAAATATAACGCTTAGTTCAGACTAATTTTCCTGGATATGAATTATTGGAATTTTGACACCGTTTTCCTTCTTAATTGAACTGGCTTTCATATAAAAATGGTCACTTACCTTTTGTTGTTAACTATTGATTCGGGCTCTGTGGGGCGGCTCTGCGTGCTCGGCGAGGACTGGATACGGTATTAATTGATTGATTATTTAGCTTTTATCAGCTTGTAAACTGTGTAACTTCACTTGTAGGGTTTCAAAAGAAAGGATAAGTAATTACACTAGATGGATTAATTAAATGAATGCATCAAAGGTAATTGATTGGTTTACTCATGATATAAGTTTTAACACACAACTATTCGTTTATTCAATTTAGGTTTATGAAGATGGTTAAAATAATTTTAGTTATATATAGAGGTGGAAAAAAGTTTATATTTAAGTAAAAGAATACGGAATTCACTTAGCGCTTGATGTGATTGGATTATCTAAAACTGAGAGAGTGATTTCTTGTTAAAGACTGAATGACGAAAATGAATGACGACTGTTTGACGACTGACTACTCTGACGACTCTCTGACGACTACTGCAAAATGACGACTAATGAAAATGACGACTATCTGACGACTCTGACACTCTCTGACTACTCTCTGACGACTCTCTTTAAAAGATTTGCGTGCTTTTGTCTAAACTACTTCCTGATTGGTTACTAGTATCCTTAAGGGATGCTGGACCAATCAGGAGGTCCTGATAAAATTTTGAGTCTTTTCATTTGTCAAGACTACCCCCGTCCTTCGGGTACGGTGTAGCATGAGAATTTATCATGAACTATCCCGCCTTTTCCACACGTGCGGGTAGGAATTTCCGTGCTGTGTTTTGTATGTAATGAAGATATACTTTTTTTATGTTCGGGACAATACTGCCCAAACAGACAGTTGAGATAGACCCATACGGATCTATCCGCTGCACGTGTTAGGTCATTTGGTTCCTCTTACGGAGTTTGTATACACAAGTCTGTTTGGGTAAGGATTGTCTCGAAGAATTATCTAAACAGTAAGGTTATTGATAGCTTAGAGTGTTCATTCCCCGAAGTAGTAAAAAGTAATAAAGAGAGCTGTATGCAGGCAATGTATACGGAGACTCAAATAAAAAAAATAGAAAATATAAATGTATTCAATGATAAATTGAAAAGTAATCAAAAATAAAACTAATGGGTAGGGGCAGGGGGCATCGAGGATGTGACACCGGTATTACTGCTCGCAATCCCCAAAATAAACATTCTTTGTCAACTGTGAGTTCAAGCCTTTTACTGTAATACATTTTTCCGTCATCGGTAATATCTTTAACCTCTGGCCAGCCGGTCATTGTGTACTTTATGATATTACGTACTGTGCTGTCCCTTTTACTTTCTACAGCTAACGTTTTACTATTAAAAGAACTTATGCCCTCATCCAAAAAATAAACATTTGAAAAATCAGTATTTATTAACTCAGTATCATTATCTACCGGAAGACGAGACAATGCATCACAGTTGGCATTTAATTTTGATTTTATATATTCTACTTTATACCTAAATCCAGATAAATAATAAGCCCATCGTTGCAACCTACTATCTGCGATTACCGGTATACCCTTCCTCGGACCCAGAATCAATTGTAAGGGTTTATTACCGGTTCTCAAAATTATTTCTCTACCTAAAATGAATTTATAAAAACGTTTGAACCCAAAAATAATTGCCATCGCCTCTTTATCTAATATTGTACGCTTCAATTCTTGCTTGTCAATCTTTTTCGACGCGTACGCTATCGGCCTTTCCGAACCGTCTTTGTATCTGTACGGTAAAATCGCGGATAATCCGTATGATGACGCGTGACAAGCTAATACTACTTGTTCTTTCTGATCGAAGTTTGCCAAAACGCGCGGCGAAATTAATTCATCTTTTACCCATTTAAATGCTTTGTCACATTTTAAATCCCAAACGAATTCATTTGCGTTTGCACAATCATATAAAGGTTTCAGGTTATCTGACCTCTTTTCCAAAAATCTCGCATAAAAATTAATTAAACCTAAAAACGAAGCTAATTCTTTGAAGTTTTTTGGTCTTGGTGCATTGACCATTGCATCTACCTTTGACTTAGCCTTACGCAGGCCATTTTTATCTATTACAAATCCTAATACTTCAATTTTATTTTGCATCAATTTACATTTTTCTCTTTATTTAATACCAACCCATTTTCTAATAACCGTTCGTAAACCGTTTCCAAGTTTTTTACATGTTCTTCGTGCGTCCGCCCTGTTACGTGAATATTATCAATGTATGATATTACACCATCAATTCCTCTCAAACATTCATCCATTTTTCTTTGCACGTTGGTTGGCGCAAGCGATACACTTTCAGGAAGTTTTTTATACCGAAATAACCCTTTATGCGTTACGATCGTTAACAAATCTCTGTTATCTTTCTGTACTCCAAATTGCATGTAGCAATGCACCAAATCCAACTCAGAATAGGATTCTCCACGTTGTGAAGTCGTAAAAATTTCATCTATTGTATGCAACGGATAGTTATCAATTTTAAGCCAAGGATTTAGCGTCAATTCAAAATCTCTGCTAATTCTAATTTTGCTATTACTTTTGAAAGTTGGAACAATGGGCTTGGCCCAGTCACTATGATCTATTGACTCTAAATGATCTAATCTTACTAATCTATCAATTTCCTGTTCTATTGGTGGTTTTAGCGAATGCGGTACATGTCTACATTTTAATGCAACAGGTTGAGCGCCCTCTTTTAAGTAAATATTTATTTCGATTTTGTTACATAAACCTGGTTCTTCACCAAATAATTTCTTATATTTATTGCAAAAATAAGCATCCACTTTTCCGATCATCATTTTGTTTACCTTAATATTATTACCAAATTGTAATGGCCAATGTCCCAGTGCTGCAAGCCATTGCCGACCGATCAGTGTAGGTCCGCTACCGGGTATTACGAAACAATCTGCCGAACAAATTTTTTCGTTAAACTCTACCTATCATTTTATCAGTTTCCCAAGCGGACGTAATTCCCTACTATCATACGTTCGCGATTTAACTTCGGTTTCAACAATATTCAAATTTTTGAAGATTTATTTTCTCGGTTTCTGGAATGACCGTCGCGTACGTCCCTGAGTCAATTTCCATACTCACATTTGCTCCGTTTATCAAAACATCAATATACATAGGTTCCGCGTTCGCATGCTTACTTTTATCGCTTACGTGTTTACACTCATACATATGATCACCGTATACATCAAGTTTAAAGAAATTGTCCCGCTGTGAACACGACTGTGAAGATGATGCGTTGTTGAATCGTCGTCTGCTTCGTCGTTTTCATCAATCTTCTGTAGCGTTGACCCCTTCTTTTTGAAACACACCTTCTCTAACAAGGAAACGTTTTCAGGTGTCCCCCTCCGATTTCGATGAAACTCTGGTATGTTATAGAGGGTCAAAATCGATGACATACGTATTTCTTTTTTATCGGCCCAAACTCATTTTAAAGGGGTGAAACACATATCCAAAGTTGACCACCTCCCAAGATGATTTTTCTGTTTTGCATACAAGGAGGTGATTTTGATAGCTAATATAATGATAGTAATAAATACCTTCTGAAAAGTGATGAAAAACACACTTCGAATATTCTCAAGAACTCTTTATTTTAGGGGTTAACTTGTATATACAAAGTTCATTTTTTACATTAGAAACAAGATGTTCATCAGAGATCAATGAATCCAACAGCACTGTGAAGAGCATGCAAGAATACAGAATACTTGTTTTCGATTTTTTCCCAAAAACTGATTTCTTATCGACTTTTTTCCCAATATTACGGATTATGTCTAGTATTTAGCCATGAATCATTGAATTACATTGTTTGAGGCTCGCATTCATTCTGGCATTGCTCTCTTATCATTTCACTGTTTTAGTATTTTTTTTTCAAGAAACGTAAATATTTTTCATTTCAAGCAGACTCTCAACTACTCGAAAATTCGAGTCATATGTAAACAAGTCATAGCTCTACTTGAATTATTCCTATGGCACAGATATTTTTTTTAACGATGACGCGTATCTTTCGGATATTTTCAATATGAAAAGTCGTGAGACCGTTCAGTGCTTGTTAATACGTTAATAACAGAACTTCGAGCAGTTATTGAATTTCTTCTCACGTTTACAATGAAAGTGAATCCAATAAACGTTATTAAACTTCTGTGGGCAGCATTTGTAGTGATGAATATACCCGAGTCCCCGTTAACAAATGATGAACGTGAAATAGTATCGAACTTCGAAAACATTTTATTACAAAGCATGACAGAATATAATAGTGTGGAAATGATTGAGGAAAATTCTCTTGACTTTGAAGAGCCCTACAAAAATCTTGAAACGTTCGCAGTGGAAGATGCAGATTTTCAGGTGCCTTCCGAAGGACCTGAAGATAGCTGTTCCGAAGATGACGAACCTTTAAGTTTCGATTATAAAAGAAGAGCTGTTGAATATTGGAGACGTGCAAAGACGAAAAAAATCGCTCAATTGATACGGTTCGTCATAGATATAAAAAAGTCAAATCAGTACGAGAATTGCGTCGTTGGGCACACCAAATCAACCAGGGAGGGACATACATGGAAAAATTGGCTCGCATATCAGAGTATACATTGCAGAATATGAAAAATGCCATTGGCACAGGCTTGATTGTTCATGATACGGATCTGCGAAGATGGGCTTTAAAGGCCCAAGGACTTATCAGTCGTAAGAATTTTCGATTTAAAGCATCGCCAACGTGGTTACTTCACTTTAAGAAGATCCATCGCATTATTAGCAGAAAAATCAATAAATTCGTCACGCGAAAATCAGTGGAAAATAGTGAATATTTACACAAGAGTGCTGAAGAATTTTTGTAAAGAGTTGAACCTTATGTTTCCGAATATGGATTACAAAATATATATAATTCTGATCAGAGTGGTTTCAAAATAGCGATTTATTCTGGACGAACGTTAACGGAAGAAGGAACTGAACAAGTGTCGTGCATAGTACAATCAGTAACTTCAACAACGGACAGTTATACTATACAGCCTACAATTTCAGCGGACGGAAAATTATTATCTCCTTTATTTATTGTTTTAATAGAACCATCCGGAACGTTCGGACCTATAGTTGAACAACATTCATTCAGACCGCCAAATGTTTTCATCACAGCTTCCAAATCAGGAAAACTTACTTCGGGTATAATAATTCTTGTTTCGCGCTGCATATATTCAAACGGTATCAATCACAATGATTCATTACAGAGCATTTCAAGATGTGGTTAGAAGAAGTGTTTATCCCAAAAGTGGGACCGAAGAGTCTACTTCTAATTGATTCTTGGAGTGGGCATTGTTCTAGAGTTGTGCAAGAGACAACACCCCCAGACAAAAAGTTGACGACTTTATTGATACCGAAAGGAACCACTGGAAAAATTCAACCTCTCGATGTTTTCAGCTTCCGTACATGGAAAAATTATATTCGTTATTTTTCAAACACCGTAGTTCTTCTTGATTATGATTTAAATTTACATTTAAGGAATAATATAATAAAATTACAGTCTTTAGTTCACAACCAACTGTCATCTCCGCGATATCATAATTTGTTTCGTTATGCGTGGCATAAAAGCGGGTTCATTGCAAACAAACCTGATGAATTTGGTAACCCCGTCGATTTTGCATTTGGACAGTCATCTCATCCGAATTGTGAAATCGAAGGTTGCCCGAATGTCGCAGTAATCGGATGTTCTTGGTGTAAAAAATCACTTTGCCTACAGCATTTTTTTGATGAATATCATTATTGTACCGACTATCATCCATAAAGCGATTTATAGATAAACTTGGAACTTGTTTTTGTTTAAAGGGTGTGGCCACGGTAGAGGAATCATGTGCATATTCAACAATTTTGTATTATATAAAAACGCAATTTATTCACAAAACTATTTACAGGTGTATTTAGTGTATGAATCAAAGTAATAATAAAAATTTCTTCATCCATATTTTCAATGCAAAATGGCTAATAATCACTACTTGTTTTTTGTTTCTCTTTTTCCCAGTCCTTACCCCTTAAATATCTGTGCCATAGAATTAATTCAAGTAGAGATGTGACTTGTTTACATATGACACACATCGAATTTTCGAGTAGTTGAGAGTCTGCTTGAAATTAAAAATGTTTACGTTTCTTGAAAAAAAATGATAAAACAGTAAAATGATAAGAGAGCGATGCCAGAATGAATGCGAGCCTCAAACAATGTTATTCAATAATTCATAGCTAAATACTAGACATAATCCGCAATATTGGGAAAAAAGTCCATAAGAATTCAGTTTTTGGGAAAAAATCGAAAGCACGTATTCTGTATTCTGTATTCTGTATTCACAGTGCTGTTGGATTCATTGAGCTCTGATGAACATCTTGTTTCGAATGTAAAAAATGAACTTTGTATATACAAGTTAGCCCCTAAAATAAAGAGTTCTTGAAAATATTCGAAGTGTGTTTTTCATTACTTTTGACAAGGTATTTATTACTGTCATTATTAGTTATCAATATCACCTCCTTGTATGCAAAACAGAAAAATCATCTTGGGAGGTGGTCAACTTTGGAGGGGTGTTTCACCCCTTTAAAATGAGTTTGGGCCGATAAAAAAAAATACGTATGTCATCGATTTTGACCCTCTATAACATACCAGAGTTTCGTCGAAATCGGACGGCGACACCTGAAAACGTTTCCTTGTAAGTGACCTGTTCCATTGCAGTAGTTGCATGTAGACTCTCGATATCGTCATTCGGGACGCTTATGATTAGGCTCACCGCAGCAATAGCACTTGATGTTTTGTTTACTATTCCCTTGCGAATGCTTTCGGCTATTTTCATTACCTCTGCTCGGTGTATTACGATCTTTTGATGTTCAACTTTTCATTCAGTCTTTATAGTTGTACTTCTTTTCCGTATTATCCATTGCAAATACTTCCTTTTGCGTGTTTCTATTTTCAAGTGTGTTTATAGAACCAGATGCATTTTTCACTGCACTTTCTCTTGCTACAGCTTCGTTCAATGCTGCATCGAAACTTAACTTTTTCGTTTTAAACAATGTGACTCTCGTTTCTTCGTCCCGTATTCCACACACTAGCTGATCGCGAAGGGCAATTTTCATATCCGTAAAATTGTAATTGAATGCCAATGATTTTAGTCTTGCCGCGAATTCAGTAACTGATTCACTCGATAACTGTTCAGCTTGGTTAAACTTGCATCTCTCCATCACTTCGGAAGGCTGTGGGCTTAGGTGGTCAGTCATCAATTTTACTAATTCATCATACGGCTGTTTTATTACTTCAGTAGGTACACTTAAACTTTTTATTAACTTGTAAGCCTCTTCGTTAATTCTTTTTAGCATTCCAGAAGCTTTCTTATCCTTTTTCGTATTTTTGTCCAAAAACAGTATTTCTAACCTATTGATAAACAGCTCCCAGTCGTCTTTGTGTAAACAGAATTCTAACCTTGCTCTGTCGCTCAACATGTCGCTGTTATCGTCTGACTCGTTTGCTGAGGAGTTTTTGCTTTCACTCGAACCTTCTGCATGTTCGCTAGTTAATTCTTCGTCTGTTTCTTGCTGGTGGGATTTCAGCTATAGTGTGGGATTTCCCATTGCTGCTCCTTTTCTAATGGTTTCCACTGATAATTTTGGCAAATTATCAACTACTTTGGCTCCTTTCAATTCAATACTGCGATTTAACAGTTCTTGCAAGTAGTATAACAAGGAGAGTTCTGGATAGAAACACCTTCTTTACCGACTAAGACGCCTATCTGCTGACCAATCCGCCTATCCGTGCATCCCAGACGCAAACCCTTGAAGGTTACCCCCACTCTCGTAAGATAAAACGTGCTCTGCCGACCGCTCGTCGGTAAAAAAATCTCACAAATGACCTTGATCGTTGGTAAAAACTCCTCCAAATGACCTAGATCGTCGGTAAAAAATCCTCCAAATGACCATGATCGTTGGTAAAACATGCCTGAAATTGCCGTGGTATTATTCTTTGTGGGATAAATTGTGCTCTTTGTAGGTGAAGAAAATCATGCCATCGAGCGGGATCGATAACTGCATTACCGAGTGCACTCCGTGAATCCTCGGGCGTTCGAGCGGAAACCGTGGATCCTCGGACGTTCGACCGAGAATCCTGGCATGTGTCAGGTTTTGAGAGCTTCCCGAAAGTTCGAGAAGATTTTCACGGCCTTGAACAAATCTAGGCTGACAAACAATGCGTTCGACGAGTTTTGACTTAACGGCGAGCGGTCTGCGGACAACGGATTGAGGTGCGACGTTGAATTCTGGATGGTTCTAACGTACAATCGAAGACACATCATTTCGGTAGCTTCTAGAAGTTTTTCAACGATTCTGTATGCCTGGTGGGGAGGGAATACGGCTATGAAAGTCTGAATTTCAGGTCAGAAAGACAGTCTTGCATCTTCAGCTCTCATGACGAGAACTTCAAACGAAGCAGAATTGAAACAGCGAATCGATCTGTTCTTAAAAAATATTCACGACTTGAAAACCGTTATTAAGCAGAAGTCAGAATTCAACAAAGTGACAAAAAAGTTCGGGAATCTAAATTTGTCAAGA
Organism: Neodiprion lecontei; assembly: GCF_021901455.1. Lineage (NCBI taxonomy): Eukaryota > Metazoa > Arthropoda > Insecta > Hymenoptera > Diprionidae > Neodiprion > Neodiprion lecontei. The sequence continues at coordinate 12,317,828 of NC_060265.1, read as the reverse complement.
CACACATAACTACTAAATCTTTCCAAAAAAATCGTGTCGTCACAGACCTGAACAATGAATTCAGCGTATTCTTACCAACACGGATTGTGCGACTGCTGAACGAGAACGAGACCCAATATCAGATATCGGTGCAGACGATGGACGAGGAGCGGTTGCTCTTGCAGTATCTGGGCGATCAGTACGGTCAAATTGAATTCAAAGATGCGTCGACTCTTGCCTAATTTGTACACGGTACCTGGAAAACGTGTGCAGCGTCTCCTTCTTACCAGCATGGACCGTGCGACTACTGAACGTGATCAAGAACCAAATTCAAAAACTTAACAAAAAACTTTCGAAGAAGTCTCCAATTATTCTACGTTTCATAACCTTTAAGAATATTGTGTAAATTTTTTCACAAAGCTTTTATTTTTTTTCTGCTGTACTCATTATGTATACATTAACTACGTATAGATATACTACTATGTTGGATGCTGTTTACAGCTCTCTGAAACATACAATAATTTTGGAAATTTAAGATATGATGTATCACACACAAAAGTATACATCAAATTGCTTCTAAAAGTTGTAAAATGATATCTTAGAAACGTAAGACATGTATGTATCACAAAAGTTTCAAGGTTTTCGTTGTCAGAAAAAGCAAAAAAATAAAAAAATAGTAAGTAAAGAAACCAATTAATTGAACTTGTTATAAAAGTCATGAAATTCATTGTATATTACTCTTTATCTTATACTTTCTGGAATAACAAAGTGCGATTTCCCTCTCTTACCAAGCGGGCTGACACACCCGCTTAGTAAATGAGAATATCGTTCCGGCTCCCATCTCCGTACGCTGTGATCACGAGTTGAACCGCTTTAACTAAGAAGTCTCGGGGCAGGTAGTGGGCCCATTCTTGCGGCACACGCACATTGGATAAATTATATACGTACTCCATTTTCTGAAAAGAAATCAATACATGGCTGAAGTATTGATTATTGATCACAAAATTTTGTGAAAAAATTGATATTCTTGTACAACACACTGATCGAAATCACGATGTATGACACTTTGAAAGCTTGAGGTGACGATGAACGTTGTTATTTTTTTCTTGAAAATAATCTGAAAAAAAACGCACACACGTTAAATTATTTCTATTCACTCAAGTAAAATCGAAAATTGTTGTACACTCAAGGTAGAAAAACTGTATAAGTGCACTGATTTCAATCACCCACCTTCACAGTTTGCAAGCTCGACTGCCAATGAATTCATCAGACGGACGGAGCACCCCACTCTTCGTACAACTTCTTCATATGTTTTAGGTTCACAATTAAACTAATACCAAATCATGAAGTGGTTGACACTTGTCGGTTACTTGTCGTGAGCGGGATATATCCTTCTCACTCTGTCCTACTGCCCTAGTGCGTAGACCTTAAAATCGTGAAACTGATACCGTGGGCAAAGTAAAACATCCCTGTAACGCTCTCGGTGAACGGTATCTACAAACCCTATTACAGTTTGCTATATGCTCAATGTGTCGAGAAGGGGGGGGGGGGGGGGGGAGGTGGCGGTGAAGAAGAAAAGGAAAGGGAAGGAAAGAAAAAAAAAATGAACAGCGGTGGGGCGGGGGGTAGAGAGAGCTGGGTTGGAGAGGGGCGGCGAGCCAGGAAGAGAGGAAGGTGGATAGGGAGAAGATGTGAGAGGAAAGAAAAGAATCCTTAGAAGGACTGTTGGTTCTTTATATTGCTTCTTTTATTCTTGGCTGGAGCCGAAAGCGGGATGCAGTGGTATGGTTGCCGGGGCGTGCCAGAGAGTTGTGATCTCCCGGCCGGCAGCCTTAGGCTTATAGACCGGCGCGGATCATGGAGAGAGGCTGGCCGGCCGAACGGCTGCGCGGATCGGTGGCGCGGGCATTTGCGCCGTGTATACGGCTGTGCGTGTTTTACATAAGAATATGTGCAAATTTGCCCGCGCCGGGTCCGTTCGCGCGTTTCGGGCCGGCTATGGCACGTGAGCGTCGGGCTGAGGGTTGCGGGTAACAAGTTCCATGTATAACTATAGCGATTACTTCACTCTCACAGCTCTCTCTCGTACATGAGGCGTGCGAAACTTCTTCGCCAAGTTCCAAGAACTACCTTGCCATCTTCCACGCGCTGCAGATTCGTTCGAAAACTGTCTTGAAATTTTTTTTGCTGAAGAATATTGCATACGGCTGTTCACGAATTTTCGATAATGTGTGAGTCACGTCGTTGTTTACCCATGAAAGGAACCGTGTCAGCGTAGAGCGGTCATTCTAGAGCAAGCTTTGCAACTCTATCTTTGCCAAGTGCGTGATCGAAAGAAGAAGAAACAAACATGGATCCGAAAAGTGTTTGAAATTAATAAAAATCATGGAAACGGTGTTCAAGATTTCAACTGAAAAATCGTCACCGGCAGAGATTCAAAAGTGGATTCGATTTGGAACCCAAAATACCAGGCTTTTGAATAAAATCTTATGCAACAATGCCTCAACGATCAGGGAGAAGACAAGAATTTTGACTACAATTGGAATTCTGAAATCGTTGACAGCCAAATTTCAACAATTTCAAAAAGTGGGTGACGGGTTATGAAGCCGACGAAAAAGCGATCGAGTACGGTGGGAAGATTTGGAGACAGCTTTCGAGAGCCGAATTCGAACGGGAGCCATTATCAATCTGTGGCATAAAGATTTGCACAGATTTTTGGAAGATGCAAGACACCTCGTCGTTGCAAGATTGAAGAAAATGCTACAAAAAATGGAAAGTTTAAAAGCAAACTGTGTCTTGTGTTGTAAATTCAATAAAACGAAAAACGCTGAACTTGTTGAAGAAATGAAATATTTCAACACCAGAAACCAGATCATCTTCCAGCTAGCTGACATACACGGGTGGTTCGAAGAGAACGTAAAGCAAAAAGTGTTGGCCAAGGTGAAAGATTTTATTTTCAAGAGAAAGACTCTGGTTGGTCGCTAACTGAAATAATCAATTTAACTGTGAATCTGAACAAGTTCGTGCCACTACGAGGCGGTGTGTTCACATACACACCACTTCCCAAAAATATTCAAGATAAGAAGGCCGTTGTCAACATCCGTAACAGTGACTCATATTGCTTTCTATGGTCGGTCGGCGCAGCCCTATTTCCAGCTAACAACAATCCCTGCGAAATCACTTCCTATCCGCATTTCAGCTCAGTGCTACAATACGACGGTTTGCATTTTCCAATGTCCTTAGATCAAATTCCAAAATTTGAAAACTTAACGGTCTTTCAATTAACGTTTATGGTGAGATTTATAGATTGTATTGAAAAACAAAAGCGCAGTGAAATTGTACCCATTTAATTGAAGCGAAACAAATCTGATGAACCCTTGTAACGTGGCATTTCGGACAGACATGCCCGTTACAAGGTCCTCCCTGAACCTTGGGCGGAATCCCGGGATAAAGGTTTCTACATATTTTGAAGTTCGTCACGATAGCACATATTTTGACTTTGTGTGTGAAGCTTGTTGACATGTGCACACATGTGACGTTCGTATGTGGCTATTATTGTGAAATTATATTCATTTAGCCATTTTGAACGGCGGACCGTTCATTTTAGTTGATATGAAATACCATATCATATTTTTTGCGAGAAAAATTTCTAATTGAAGAGAACAATTTCGAAATTTTAGGTGAGTTGAAAAATTAACGACGGAGCCAGGAATCGAACCTGGTATCTAGAGATGCTGTTGCGTATAGCCTTGAGGAGTATGAGGAAACGTAGGTTTTCTTTCGAGGGGACTTGGTCTGTCGGGTGTATCTCACAATCGGGAAAGAAAATGGCACGAGTACCGAACCGATGATTGAGGTTTCCTTGATTGTTTTCCTCTTTTTCCGCACAGAAAATAAATTAGTACAAAAAAAACACAGAACGGAAGTACCCGAACAAATCAATCATAGATTAGAAAACCGTGAATTATAACGAGGATGTATCTCGAGGAAAGCCGCTAATAACCGGTTGGAAAAAAAATACCGAAGTGCGTGACAGCCTTGTTTGGTTTCCTCGTAAGGACTGTTCTAGTATGGCCGAGTCGTCAAGGAGCCGGTCATACTAGACTAAGAGGGGGAAACCGAAAAGAATAACCGCCGTAATGACAGTGCTGCTACCGAGCCAAATGTTTCGCTGTTTAAATTGAATATTACTCGAATTAATAGTTCCAATCCGTAACAGATGCTTTACCGGAGACTTACTCCACTAGACCACCTAGCCGCCCTGACTACATGTCATTAATTTCTCTCATCACCTGTATTTTGAAAATTGTTTGATAAGGGTTTCGGGGATCAAGTCACGATAGCAGTAAAGAGCGCCAGAACTGGAGTCACGCATCCGAGCTTCGACAGGGACGTAATAGAGGATTATGAATAAGATATTGCAGGCTTTTGTTTTTTTTTTTTTTTTGAGTACACCAACCACGAGTCAACAACCAACTCCGACACCGAGGATATTTCGAGGCAAGGCGACATCGCGAAGATCGTGCGGAAAGGATACCGAGGCTGCGGAGGGGGAGACAACGCAGATCCCTGCAGCGCGGGAATCCAAAGCGGACGCGATTCCCGCTGGCGGTCGGCGTGCCGCTGCCTTCCCGCTCACTTGGCCTATATCTGACCAAGGCAACCGCGAGAGACCAGCTAGCGACGAGGGAGCACCACCCCGCCCAACCCCAGGACACCGTACAGCTGCGCGGAAGACGACATCGCGATCTAGCGTTGAGTTCTGCGCCGCGTAGCGACGACAGGTGCGCGTCAAGCTGCGCAATCTCCGAAATCGATGACAGATCGATTGTTGCGCATTCTTAGGGTGATGACGTCACGAAGGATTAGCGTGACGAGATCGGCGTTGCGGCCGATCGGCCATCTGAGATCACTCTAGTTCTGGTAATTGAGCGAGGTGGTATTGTCTTGAGGATTCGTATTGATTTTGAGTTTCGAGCTTTCTTTTTCTTTTGCGGCAAGAAGTGTGGAGTGACGTTGCGAGGAGTCCGACTTCCATTTCGCCCTCTTTTTTTCTGTTTCGTGGGGGCAGTCTCTATTGTTGTTACGAGGATGGCCGCGAAAGATCAGGAGGGAGTTGGCGACTTCATTGTCTGGATGTGGAGTGGTAAGCGTTGCTGATATTTTTGCGATCGAATTTCGAGAGTAATTAAGTGAGGGCTGGTCCGAGAAAGGATAGCCGTGCGTAATTTGCGGATCGAAAAATCCTCGAAATTCGTTTGCCGATTCTTTCGTTTGGTGACCGCAACCTGATTTGCTCAGGATAACGTAGAGCCGGTTTCAAAAGCCCGAGCTGGTCGAATAGCGTCACGGGTTTGAGTCGCGGTCACTCAACTGCAATTTGAGGGTAACCAAATTCCGTTACTTGTGGGCACATCGAGTCAAGTACGATAAAGTGTAACTTCGCGTGTAGGTCGCGAGTCGTCAAAGGGGAAGCGTTCGCCCTCGCGAACTTCGTTCAGACGTCGCGAAGAAAGTCGAGTTCGGATGCGTTTAGATAACAGCCAGGCGATCCCCGTGGTGACCGGCGCCATTAAAAATAACGGCTGGGGATGCGAATAGCGCGTCGAGTCACATTTTCTTTTGTTTAAGTATTGAATTATTGTTTATTAGTAAAGTGGTAATTAGCGCCCGTAGGCTTGGTGAATTTTCTAGAGTTAGTAACGATCGCGGCTAGCGCGTCGATTGCGATTTCAGTTTAGTTTGACCAAGTGGTTTATTGTTAAGTGGCGATTAGCGCCGTAATTATTAGAGAACGGTCGCGGTTAGCGTGTCGAGTCAAATTCTGTCTTTAGTTCGAATTATTGTTTATTTTTCAGACAGCGACTAGCGCGAGTAGGCATAAGAAGTCGTTTGGATTTAGTCATTTAATTTTCTTTCTTCTTTTGTGTTATATTATTTTCTTCTCTTTTGTTTGTTGGATCTGAGTAGTTGAGTTTGAGTCGCGAATAGCGAATTACGAATTATTATTTTTCGTTGGTATTGTGATTCGCAGTGAGCGACGTTTGAATAATTATTATTCTTTTTTTGTATATTTTTTTGTTAGTATTATCATCGGAAGAAAATATATCTGTCGATTTTATCATTGCTTTGTAAAATAACGTGTTGGCGTGAGTGTTTCGCATCTCTCTCTACCCAAAAATTACCCCTTCCCTCTCCGCATTACTGAGCTACCGAGTATATGGTCACGGTATATTGCATTACCGATTTCGAGGCGTGTGATCACGCCAGGCGCCCAACAAATTTCGCGATATTGTTTTAGGTCCAGGATACCTCGCGGACGCCGAATTATTATGCACGCGGTAAGTTCTCGGTCATTTTCCCCAAGTGACTGAGGTGCAAGAAAAATCCACGTCACAACCTACAATCCATCTTTTAGTCTTAGAGTCTGAAAATGACGATGACGATGACGATGATGACGATAGTATGGGAAATTATAAAAAGAATTCAATACACCATTTTGCATGAATTCGAAATTTATCGCGGTTGACAAGTTCTCAAATTTCTAAACGTAATGGTCGTACTTGGTTATGTAATAGATGTTTGACTCACTTTGAATCTGAAGGATGTTTGTTCGAGCACAATGTAGTTTATATGAATTTGAACAAAACCAAAGTTATCTTACCAGCAAAATAGAACAAGATTCTGAAATTCAAAAGTTTTCAACACAAAGAAACCGTTCCGTTCTGCGTTTACGCAGACCTAGAATGTTTACTGCAGCCCACTCTTAAAAGTTTTGGGGAAAACAGAACAATTTTTCAGAAGCATCTTCCGTATAGTATAGCTTACTATCTACATTGTACGTTTGACGATTCACTTTCAAAATTCGAAATCAATCGCGGAGAGACCAGCATCTAATGGTTTACGAACAAGTTGAAGGAATTGGTACATTCGTTAAAACGATATTACAAGACTGTTGTCCCCATGGAAGCACTAAATTGCAATCAGATCAACGAATTTTATTTGTCGACGGTCTGTCATATTTGCGAAAAACTGTTTACATCCACAGACGTGAAACATCGTGATCACTGTCATTTCAGGGGAAAGTACCGTGGTGCTGCTCACCGCAGCTGTAATCTAAATTACCAAAATTCGCATACTATCCCAGTGATATTCCACAATCTGTCGGGTTACGATTCGCATTTTCTGATCAAAGCCTTGGCAACGTCATTTGAAGGTACTGTTAAACTTTTACCTGTTAATAAAGAAAAGTACATTTCCTTCACTAAATTCGTTAAGGGAACGGATGTAACGTTCCGTTTCATAGACTCGTACCGTTTCATGGCGAGCAGCCTCGATAAATTATCACCGTATCTGGACGATTGTCAAAAACCAATAACACGTAAATTTTGCAGTAGCTTGAACAAATTTCGGTTATTGACTAGGAAAGGTGTCTTCCCGTACGAATACATAGACAGTTGGGAGAAGTTCGAGGAGAAACATTTACCAGCCAAAGGACAGTTTTATTCAAAATTTAATGACCGGGATATATCAAACGCTGATTACGCAGACGCGTGCGACGTATGGCGAACTTTCAACGTAACAACTTTGGGAGAGTATTCGGACTTGTACTTACAGACGGACGTGTTTTGATTATCCCAAGTTTTTCGAAATTTTCGACAGAATTGTTGAACGACGTACAAACTGGACCCATTACATTCCTACACAGCGCCCGGTCTGTCGTTTGACGCAATGTTAAAATGTACAGCTATCGAACTCGAGCTTCTCACTGACATAGATATGGTTATGTTTATCGAAAAACGTATTCAAGGTGGTGTGTCGCAGTGCTCGAACAAATAAGCAAAGGCTAACAACAGGTACATGGGAGAGGCATTCGATCCTGAGGTCGAAGAAACTTATCTCATGTACTTTGAGGTTAATAAGTTATACGGTGCTGCTATGAGCTTAGCTCCGCCGTGTAAATTCCTTCGAATGGCTGTGAGGTTTTAGAGAGTGCGACGTTCTTGCCATTCTGAAGGAAACGGAGTTTTGTTACATACTGCAGGTAGATTTGGAATATCCTGAGGAGTTGCATGAAACTCATAAAGATTTACCATTGTGTCCGAAGCACTATGTACCTCCGATTTTGAACAATGAACAGCCGAAATTGACACCCACGCTACTTTCCAAGAAAAACTGGATTGTTCACTATCGCGTATTGAAGCAATGTTTAGAATTAGGTTTAAAGTTACTCAAACTTCACAAAGTTTTCAAATTTCGACAAGCACCGTGGCTGAAAAATTACATAGATTTGAATACCGATTTGTGGAAAAAATCTCACAACGAATCCGAGAAAAATTTTTACAAACTGGTGAATAACGCAGTTTTTGGCAAAACAATAGAAAACGTTATAAATGGGAAGTGCGGTATGCGGTTCGAAAAAATAGGCAGGGAAGAGCAATAGGCGGAATGCTGTCAGGGGTAAGAAGGGAGATAGTAAGTGGGGAGGGAGGGAGGGAAGAGGTGAAAGAGGGCATGATAACAAGGAAAATAAGTGTAGGGGGGGGGGGGGAAATGGGTAGTAGTAGGAATATACGTAAACGGGGATCTGAAAGAGAAGATAGGGGAATTGAAGGAGCGGGCAGAAGAGATGGAGGGAGGTGCAAAAGTGCTAGTGGGGGGTGATTTTATTGCCAGGACAGGGCAAGAGGGGGGAGGATGCTGGGGAGAAGGAGAGGAGGAGAGTAGGAGCAGGAAATCAAAGGACAGAAAAATAAACTCGGAAGGTAGGCAGCTGGTGCAATTTTTAGAAGAGACAGGATGGGCAATAATGAACGGGAAGATAGAGGGGGATGAGGAGGGAGAATTTACGTATGTAGGAGAGGCGGGGGTGACAGTGATAAGCTACGCTATAGGAGACATCGAGGTAAGGGATAGAGTCAAGAGGATAGAGATTGGGGATAGGGTTGACTCGGATCATCACCCGGTAATAGTGTGGTTGAGGGGGGCAGTGGCTAGGACAAGGAAGGGAAAAAGAGTAGGAAGGGAAAACTAACAGAGGAGACTGGACGGAGGAGGGTAGGATGAGGTTTAGAACAGAAATCAAATGGGAGGGGATAGGAGAAGTGGATGTAGGTTGAGAGATAGAGAAAAGAATAAGGGAGTTTAGACGAGCCTTAGATGTAGGGGGGAGGGGGAGGGAAGCGAAAAAGGGATGGTGGGATGACGAATGTAGGCGAAAAAAAGCGGAAATTAGGCAGAGTCTAAGGAAATGGAGAAAGGGGGAGGGAGAAGGGGACGCGTATAGAAAGGAAAGAAGGGAATATAATAGGCTATGCGAGGAGAGGAAAAAGAAAGAAAATGAGGGATTCATAAAAGAAGCAGTGGAAGCAAGGACAGAAAGCAAGGTATGGGAGATGGTTAATAGGGAAAGAAAGAAGTAGAAGAGGGTGAATGAAGAAATAGGAGATCAGGAGTGGAGGGAGTATTTCATGGGATTATTGGGCGGGGTAGAAAGCAAGGTAACATAAGGCGGAGAGACGGTAAATAGGAAGGGGGACGGGGAAGGGGAGCTGCAGAGGGAAGAGATTAAAAAGGTGATAGGAAAGCTGAGGGATGGAAAGGCACCAGAGGGGGATGGGATGGTAAGCGAGGTATGGAGGTATGGGGGGGAAGAAATGGAGCAGTGGATATGGAAAACATGTAACAGAGTTTGGGTGGGGGAGGGATGGCCAGAGGATTGGAGGGAGGGATTGATAGCGCCGATAGTTTAGAAGGGGGAGGGGAAGAGGGTGGAAGAGTATAGGGGTGACGTTGATGCCAACTCTTCATAAGGTGTATGCGATGGCATTAGCGGATAGAATAGAAAGAGTGGTCGAGGAAAAGGGCTTGATACCGCAAAACCGAACGGGTTTCAGAAAAAGCGTGGGTACAATTGACATTATATATGTACTCAACTATTTGATCAATAGGCAGGTGGGAAAGGATAAGGGAAAGATGGTGGCGTTCTTTGTGGACTTGAAAGCGGCGTTTGATTCGGTGAACAGGAAGGTGCTGTGGGAGACTATGGAAAGGTGAGGGGTGAGGGAAGAACTGAGGGTGAGGATAGAGGAAACTTACAAGGAAACAAAGAGTCGAGTGAGGAGCGGGGGAAAGGTAGGAGAGGCGTTCTGGACGGCGAGGGGGGTAAGACAGGGATGTCCGCTCAGTCCGCATGTGTTCAACCTGCTGCTGGCGGACTTAGAAGAGGAAATGGGGAGAGGGAGAAGGGTTGGGGGGGTGGAGTTAGCCGGTGGCAGGGTATGCACGTTAGCTTATGTGGATGATATAGTGTTACTAGCAGAAAGTGAGAAGGAAATGGAGGTAATGATGAGGAAGTTAGAAAGGTATATGGATAGGAAAAGGTTGACGGTAAATGTAGGGAAATCAAAGATTATGAGATTTAGGAAAGGAGGCGGTAGAAGGAAAAACATAGATTGGACATGGAAAGGGAAAAAGATAGAGGAGGTGAAAGAGTTCAGCTATCTAGGGTATAGAGTAAAGTGCAATGGGGGACAGGAAGCACAGGTGAAAGAGAGAGTACGGAAGGCAGGGGTAGTAATGAGGCAGGTATGGGGAATAGGGAAAAAAAGGTTTGGGAGGGATTGGGAAAAAAGGATTTGGTTATTTGACAGGCTAGTATGGACGGTAATAGAGTATGCATCGGAGATATAGGGGCGGAGGGGGTGGAGGGCGGTCAAGGCGGTACAGGATAGATTTTTGAGATGGACATTAGGAGTGGATGGCAGAACACCGGGATATCTAGTAAGGGAGGAACTACAGAGAGAGAAGCTAAGTATTAGGGCAGGGAGAAGGGCATGGAATTTTGAAAGGAAGCTGGAGAGAGGGAAGGGTAGCGAGTTAGCTAGGAGATGCTATGAAGAGATAAGGGACAAGGCAGAAGCTGCGAGGCAGGGATCGAGGTGGGAAAGAGAAAGGTAAAGTTTCTTTGCGGAAAGGGGAGCAGAGAGTAGAGAGGTAGTCGCGAGAAGGGAGAGCGGCGAGATGGAGTTCAGGGAAATTGAGGAGAGAGAGAGGGAAGAACAGAGAAAAGAGAGGTGGGAGAAAATAAGGGAATCGAGGTACAACAGATGGTACAGGCTAGTGAAAGGAGAAGGGATATCAGGATATCTGAGGAAGGGATGGGAAGAAAGCAGGTGGATAAGGGTGGCAAGATTTAGATTAGGAAGCGAGATGAAGGAGGCAAGGTACTGGGAAAAAGAGGAAAAGAGAAGGTGTAGGGTGTGCGGGGGGGAGGAGGAAACATGGGAGCACGTATGGGAAAGGTGCGTGGGCTGGGATAGAAGGGAGGAAAGCTGGCAGGAGGTGGTGCGGGAGATGTTAGGTGAGGAGGGGGTGGGAGAAGTCTGGATGAGAGAATTGGAAAGGATCAGGGATGTACAAGAGAATGAAAGAGTGAGAGATGAATGAGAAATGAAAGTCGATTAGGATAAGGACGAATTAGGGAATAGAATAAGGTAAAATAGGATAAGGTTAAGTACAGATAAGGATAAAAAATAAGAAAAGGATAAAAGGGAAAGTAAGGGAATGGCAAGGCAACGACACAGGGCACAGGCAATTAGAAATTGAGTAAGGATAAGGTAGGAAGTAGGAATAGGGTAAGAATAGGTTAAGAAAACATGTAAAAATATTGTAAAGGAAGAGGAAAAGGGAAGTCCTTGTAACCCCACGGGGATCAATAAATATTACATACATACAGTAGAAAACGTGCGAAAGTACAGAGATGTTCGATTGATCACCGAATGGGATGGACGGTACAGTGTTAGAGCTACCATAGCCAAACCTAATTTTCCCAGCTGCACCGTTACCGACAAAGATATAATTATCGTCGAAATGAGTAAGACGAAAGTCAAGTTGAATGAACCATTGTATGCAGGTTTCTCTATCCTGGATCTGTCTTAAACATATGACTACGATTTTCATTATCATTATATTGAACGGAAATTTGGTAACCGGGCAAAATTAATGTATACGGATACCGACAGTTTGATTAACAACTTCACCGTTCCCGACATATTCGAACATATGAAGGAGGACTTGCATGAATTCGATACGTCTGATTATCCGCTTGATAACGCTTATGGTATGCCTCTAGCGAAGAAAAAAGTTCTCGGCTTAATGAAAGATAAGAATAACGGGAAAATAATGTTGGAATTTGTAGGATTCAGAACAAAATTGTACGCATTCCGAGTCGTGGGAGATTAGAAAGACAATAAACGTGCCTAAGGTGTCAAATGGTCAGCGTTGAGGAGAATAACTTTCAACGATTATTTGAAATGTGTTTCAAACCGTGAAAATTTGTGTACAAATCAGCATTTGATATTGAGTCGAAAGCACGAGGTATACACCATAGAACAGCAGAAAGTGGCACTGAGCTGGAATGACTACAAGCGGATCGTGTTTCAAAACACAACCAACACGCTTCCGTGGGTCTATAAGCCTGCAGCTTAGCTTTGTAATTACCGTATCGTAATGTATGTAGGACTTAATTTATAACTGTACCATGATATATAAGATATTATTATGTAGGATAGTGAATAAGAACGCTCCAAAATATAAAAAATTGTACAACTATGCATATCACTGTCGATTGTCTGAAAAATAAAGATGCATACTTGTTATGTGTCGGGTATAAAATAAAGAGGCACACACATTTTTATAAAAATTCATTCATTCAATGTTACATGTCCGATTCGTTTATCCAACTGCTGTCTGTATTGTCGAAACCTAACCATTTAACATATATTATTCTTCCACGCTTCTTGAGCACCTTCTTCACTAGATAGATATCCGGATGTTCAACCTTGAGGAGCTCTTGTTCGTAAGAACCACCAGCGATGGGTTGATCTCGGTAGTCTTTGAGCTTGTACGTCACAGGATGAGTATTTTCCACTCGACTTATCGTGAATATTTCAGTCGTCCAATTGGAAGTGTAACTTTTCTCGAAGACATTTTTGAATTTGCTGATTTGAACTTTTTCGCTGGATTTGAACTGTACCGACTTGGTAGGTATCGCTCAAAGCCCTCGGTACGCCTAACGTAATAACAGCCTCTCGTTTGCAACGGTGATATCTAACGGTTTCATTCTTTAGGTTCGGTGTTTGGCGTTGTTGTAAGCCGAAACCGAATCAGATAAGATAATCAGATAGGCTCGGTGGCGCTATAGTATTTTCTGTGAGCATTTGTTGCGAGAAGGATATTTCTGTAATTCTCCTTGTCGTTGTGGGTAACGTAAGCGCTGTTCGACATCTTTTTAAACAGCAGCTTCAGCAGTCCCTGAGTTTTCGGAAGGAGCGTACCGCCTATGCGAACGGAATCGCGCTCGAAGCTTATCGGTGAGTCACCAACCATCAGCCCGGCAGTAGGAAGACTCGGTACCCCGTACACGGTATCCAACTCGTGCTGTCTTTGTTTATCGTTCAACATCTCAAGATATTCTTTTCCTGATCTCACCGACGATGCCGTAACAGGTTGATCCTCTTTCTCTGCGGTTGCAAAAGAATCTTCTGCTTCCATTTCATTCTTCGGCTTATCCTTCGTTTCAGTTTTGAGTTCTTCCTTCACCTCTTCCTTGACAGGTTTCGTGCCTCGGGGAACATTGACTGATTCCTGCAGCGGGGTTACCACAGGTTTGGAGACATCCTTCATTGTTTCCTACAACGACTCTTTTCCCGTCTTGAGGATTCTGTGCTTACGATGAATCGCATCACTCGCGATACGATGCAAGGCTTCTTTTTCCTTACGAATTTCCTGCATGTTGAGACAACTAGTTCTGGAAAGCTACTGTTTTGTCGTCTTCGAAGATCGTGTATCTTATTCTCTTGTCACGTTCATAAAATTGTCAAATCCCTTCCCATACCGACCATTATCAAACTCTCTATCCTTGTCGATCACTACGAACCCAAATTTGTCACCATTTCAGCATGCCGTACACAAGGCTTTGAACTCTACGTACGACATATCGGTGTTTACATGATCGTTGTACACATGTCTCAGATTCATCTCGTCTTGCTTGAATAAGACCAGCAAGTTTGTGTTGTCGCGCACGAGATGTTTAAGGATCCGAGCGTACGTCTGACAAAGGTGGAAACAGTCTACATCGCGATGTCTACCCATACAAATGTACGCGCGTATGTTATCCTGCTTCTCGCATGCTACGTCATCGAATACCGTGATCGAGTTAGGTTGCGCCTCGTTCTGTGCAATGACGTGCTTGTGCTCGTTCAAGGGGAACTCAACACCGTCGACATTTTGGAGCACTTGACTCAGAAACTTGTATTTCGGTTGATCAAGAGATTTTGAATGAACGTACAGGTTTTCGAATCTCAAACCGTTTGAATGCGTTATAAACGCTAAAAATGCGTTGCTTTTGCCACAGTGAGATGATCCGCAGAATACCGCACGTATACTACTCGGCAACAATTCGCCATGACGTTTTTTCCGTTTTGTACTCTGCTACTTAAATTTGTCAAAATTCATCACGGGCAGCTTGGTCGATAGTATTTCGAACCTTATCTCGAACGTGACTGGCTGGATTTTCTACAAATGCATCGTTTATAACAACTTATTCTTCGTCGCAGAGCGGACATGATTGTGCACACACGTGATCGTAAGCGATCGTCAAAAAAGCGATCAAGTGGGAAAGGTTTGGTAAATAGCATTATCAACAAACTTCCGATCGAGTTACATGTTCCCGGTTACCAATACTGCGTTCCTGGTACGAAGTTGACGAAAAGACTCGCGAGAGGCGATTCCGGTATTAATCCTCTCGATGCAGCGTGTAAGGAACACGATATAGCGTACTCGAAAAATCGTGAGAACCTTGAAGCTAGAAGCATTGCGGATAAAATATCAGCCGAAAAAGCCTGGAAAGGGGTTCTCGCAAAGGACGCAAATTTGGGTGAGAAGGCAGCTACTTGGGCTGTAGCTAACACGATAAAGGTGAAAACAAAGTTAGGCATGGGGTGTCGAAAACCAATAAACGTCTCCTTGAACAAAATCATACGAGCGGCAAAACAGTCTGTGATTCGGAGCTACGACGCGAAAACGGGCATTAACTCTGCACTCGAAGGTGCTCGAGAAGCTGTGAAAAGAGAACGCGGTGAACATAATGTCCGATCACCGCGCGTTCTACCAGAACCCTTAAAAGTTGGTGGATTTATACCTTTTCTCATACCTATTTTTGTCGGTCTCGGCACTACAGGCTGCTGCGGGTATGGCAAAGGCTGTAAGCGATGCGAGCGCAGCTAATCGAGAATTGGAGAAAAGCAAACGGCATAACAAAACGATGGAAGCGATCACCTTAGGTGAAGGTCTCCATCTCATACCTTATCAAAAGGGTTTCGGTCTTCATCTTTCAAAAAACTAAGTGTGAAGCTACCACGCCGACCGTTGACCAACTGGGATTTGCTGAAGTATGCAAAAATCATGAAAATTCAATACTTCCGGGGTGTCTTTATGCGCAACGAAATGCTCAAAACTGGACCGCGTAAAAACGAGACAGCTGTACTCAATCTCGACGATACAGATTGTCCTGGAACACACTGTGTTGCATATGAGAAACGCGGCAACGATGTAGTTTATTTCGACAGTTTCGGTCATCTTCAACCTCCGTTAGACCTCGTGAAATATCTCGGTGCTGGTATCGTCAAGTACAACGATGAAAGGTATCAGGATTACGGTTCATTCGATTGCGGACACTTGTGTCTGAAATTTCTAAGCGATGAGCTATATAAGCATGACATGTAAAGTAAGAACGTAAGTGCAGCACTTGCTGTTATGGATGATTCGTTTACATTAATGATATCGGGAACGTCTTCGATTCTCGGAGCGCAATATTTTTCTCCGATCGAACTTGCTCTAAATAAAAATTATGTTCTCGGTCTCGTTGAACTGTTAACCTTCAATTCCATTCCCAACGTTGCTGTCTGTCACAATAAAATATACGTAGCCGATAAGGTAGTCACTAAATTCACTGGAAGCTACGAAATTGAGGATGTTGAGAAGTATGTTCAAGAAGCGTTTAAAAATACCAACATTGAAATCAGTATAAAGCACATCAATACGTTATGCAGCGAAATCAAATGTAACAATATCGTAAATTTGGAACCTGACGATTCTATTGGTCAGCTTCTCGGATTTACACCGCGTATATTGAAAGCTGATCAAACTCACCATTCAGATATGCCTGTAGCTATTCTCAAGGTTAACGCGTTGCGAGTCGAATGCAGCATTACAACGGGCGCCTACGTCAACCAGCGCAAAGTGCATACTATTCACGAATTTTTCCCTATCGTTTTACCGGGATAAAAGATCGTGGAAGTGCCGTCGCACGTCATTTACCTTCCAATCGCCGTCAAGACCATAGATCACGTACAGCTTCGGTTTGTCCATCAAGACGGAGATACGGTTAATTTTCGCGGAGAAGTTATTACTGTGAGTCTGCCCATCAAATCGCAATCTAAGATGGGTATTGTATTTAACAGATTGTCCAAAAAGAATTATATTAGTCAGTCAGCATGTCCTGATCAAGTCAGTCATCGATCGATTCCCGAACCGCTAACACGTCGAAACGTGGAGTTCCTGATAGCTTTGGGTCTAAAGCTGACACCTTTTGGAAAAGGAATTTCCGACAAATAAAACTCCGATTCTGCTGTTTCGTTGTCTGCTACGTACCATGTAGGAGGAAATCTTCAGCATTCAAACACCTATCGTCTTCGACGAATCAATCGCCCACCAAGAAATACACGCACACAAACCGTACGCATCGTCAACTTTCAACAATAGCAACGAGATTCAAATCACCGTTCAGCATCAGGATTTATGCGTATTACCGAGCAAGAGTTCGCTGCATATCTCTGGAAAATTTCTCAAATCGGACGGCACTGCAGCAGCGATCACAACTTTAGTCAATAACGCCATTCGCCATTTGTTTGAAGATGTACGGTACGAACTAAACGCTGTAGAGATTGGATGAATGTAAAAACGTTGGTCTGATCAGCCTGCTGAAAGGTTTCGCTTCGCGCAACCCTGGTCAAAGTTGGCTTATGGAAAATGCTGGATGGCTCGATGTTCAGGAAACGAAAAAATTAACTGATGCCGATGGCAACTTTGACGTGGTTATTCCCTTGAGCATGATATTGGGCTTCGCTGAAGACTATCGCAAGATCATCGTTAACGCGAAACACGAGCTGATTCTTACAAGATCAAAAAGTGATTTGAATGTCATCGTTCGAAATCAAGACGAAGACTTTAGAATCGAGATCGATCAGGTGGAATGGTTAGTACCCTGTGTGAAGCTCACGGATCAACGAAAAATCGCACTGTTGAATTTCATTGAAAAAGATACCCCAGTCTCCATGAGCTTCCGCAGTTGGGAGTTGTACGAACATTCTTTGCTACCGGCAACCACGAAACACGTTTGGATTGTGAAAACGTCCACCCGCTTGGAAATACCGCGATTTGTCATGCTCGGTTTTCAAACGAATTGAAAAAACAAAGCCGGCAAAAATGCCAGTCATCTTGATCACTGTAACATTACTGACGTCAAGCTCTTTTTGAATTCCGAGTATTATCCGTACGGTAACCTGAACTCGGACATGAGCCACAATCGCTTTGTATCACTGTACGAGATGTACGCAAACTTTCAAGCCACTTATTACGGCAAGAACTCGAGCCTCTGTTGACGAAGAGCGAATTTCTACAGTACGAACCTTTGATTTTCATCGACTGTTCGAAACAAAACGAGGCGCTGAAATCTAGACCTGTAGATATTCGTATCGAATTCGAGGCTAAACATAACTTTCCTACTGGTACATCTGCCTACTGCTTGATTTTACATGATCGTCTAATTGAATATAACCCTCTGAGTGGTGGGGTGAGGAAATTGGTAGAAAAACCTTGAAGGTTGTGACAATCGATTCAGTATTTTTCACGATGGAGTTCATAGTCGACGTACAAGGATTCAGAAGACCGGGTCCCGGTTTTCCACCGAAAGAGTTGGCAGTTGTGTCACTCGACGAAGATACCAACCCGTCAATTTTTCTCTACAAACCACCGTACGATTGGAATTATGTACTCGCTCCATTCAAAAGCGAAAATTCATGGCTGTCACGGAATTATCATGGACTATCCTGAGAAGGTAGTGATTTACCTTTCGAAAAGCTTGACTTTACCATCGAATGTATGTCGCAGCATAATGCTTTTAAAGTTTACGTAAAAGGTTTGGAGAAGAAAAGTTGGCTGTAGAAAATTCTTGATTTAGGTTGTCCATCGTTGCAGAAATAGAATAAAATGCCGGATATGAATTCAAACTGTACGCATCATGCTATATTACGTCCAAACTGTGCAGCTCAAAACGTGTTGTCACTGCGAAATCTTTTACTCAAAAACAAAAGACAATCGGTATCTACTCGAACAGTTATTTATTCCTATTGTTTGAAGCATGAGTACGATACCATTGAGCAAGAAACATGTGATTAAACTCATATATCAGCATTATGAATAACATGTGAAACTGTAATCTTAAGTTATTTTTTTCAATAAAATATTTTGCATCGTCAATATCAACCGTGAATTCAGAACCTCTGTCCTACTAGTTGAGAGTTTATTTCAGAACCTTCTAGAATTCAACGTCGCACCTCAATCCGTTGTCAGCAGGCCGCTCGCCGTGAAATCGAAACTCGTCGAACTCGTTGTTCGTCAGTCTAAGTTTTCGAGAATCTTTCAGGGTCAAAGAAGCTCTTTCTTACGGTCCCGGACCGCTCGCTGTCAAGTCGAAACTTGTCGAACGCATTGTTTGTCAGCCTCCATTTGTTCAGGGTCGAAGCAGCTGCATACAAATTTCAGAACCTTCCAGAATTCAACGTCGCACCGCAATCTGTTGTTGGCAGGCTGCTCACCGTCAAGTAGAAACTCGTCGCACGATTCCGAGAAATGTTTGTCTGAAATTCGTTCAAGGCCAGCGCGGGTCTTTCAGAATTCAACGTCGCACCGAAATCATTTGACCGCATGCCGCTCAACGTCGAGTCAAAACACGTCGAACGAATTGTTTGTCAGTCTAGATTCGTTCAAAACCGTAAGAATCTTCTCGAACTTCCTGGAAGCTCTTAAAATCTGACACATGCCAGGATTCTCGATCGAACGTCTGAGGATCCACGGGGTCTGCTCGAATTCCTGAGGATTTACGAAGTGCGCTCGGTAATGCAGTTATCGATCCCGCTCGATGACATGATTTTCTTCACCGACAAAGAGCACAATTTATCCTACAAGGGGTAATACCACGGCAATTTCAGGCATGTTTTACCAACGATCATGGTCATTTGAAGGATTTTTTACCAACGATCATGGTCATTTGGGAGATTTTCTTACCGACAAGCGGTCGGCAGAGCACGTTTCATCTCACGAGAGTGGGGGTAACCTTCAAGGGTTTGCGTCTGGGATGCACGGACAAGCGGATTGGTCGGCGAATAGGCGTCTTGGTCGGTAAAGAAGGTGTTTCTATCCAGAACTCTCCTTGTTATACTACTCTTGTATCAGTTCTGCTTCATTTAGTTCGTAAACCCATGCCACGTTCACTTTTTTGTCGCTACCTGACGTATTTCCACTAATGAGTTGAATTTAACATTTCAATGTTGTGTGTTTTGCACACGTAATTGTACCTTACTACAATTAGTTGACCAAGATGCCCCTTTCTGCAGTCGCACTTCCACACGCTTAATTGAATTTTTTTCTCAATTACGTGAATTAGTTACCCTTTTCTGCAACTTAATTTTAAACAAATCACTGTCACTCATACACAGGATTTTATTGAAAACTCGCTCGACGTATAAAATGCGCGTTTCAAGAGTTCCTGACCTGACTCTCACTACGCACGTGGGTCGTTTTTAAATTACCCCGTCGCCAAAATTGTGGTGTATTTGCACACAATAAATAAAACACTTGGTTGAACTGTGAACTGTAAACAATATTTATTCATTATTGCATTGGATGGTAATGGATTACAGAACAATACTTATTACAGTTGTCGCACGTAACCGACACGCACCGAGTCTGTAGACCGAGTGTTTTCCCGAGCTGCCGGTGTGCGAGCGCTATGGTCTCACCTTTGAACTACACTCACACAGGCATGCATACTTGTCACATACTCGTATACCTCACAATATAACTCCGGTGATTCTGTATCGATATAGACGAATTTGAAATCTTCTGAAGGTATATGAAATACCGCGAATTCCAAAAAAAAATCCCGAAATTAGGGCCCGCTTGAATTACTCAGAGAATGATATATTAAATTACCGTGTGATGTGAATTTTTGATCTCGACCTGCTTGGGTGATTTGACATGGAATCAGCCACGGCAAGAGAATTGAACTTGACAGTTAATCAAGATAAATCCGCACACGAAACGGAGAAAACGTGGGGAAAGAGATCATAAACTGTTTACAAACAAAGAAATCTTTATTTCTAGAATTGGGGGTAGCGTTTTTCATTTTATGGAAAAATACCCTATCAGGTTTTCAATACGCAGTTATCTGAACGAATCTTCTCGAGCTAGCATTTCATTGAAAGCTTGCACACTAATTAGAAACCTTCCTCTCAAATAATTAATTGAACAACTTCGACCACGTACCTTGGACCCACAAGAAAACACAACCGTGTCGAACTTCTCCTATTGACTTGATTTAAAACCAGATACAGGGAAGAGATAACAGAACAGATTCTTAACTGATGTAGAACTGATGTATTAAACCAAACAGAATCAAAGTCATAGAATTATCAAGAATCTCAGAGCTTCTAAAACGTAGTAACATTTACGTGATTGTGATGAGTGAATCATCCGATAAATTTTCTAATTTAAATCGTGTCACTCAGAACTTGAAGAAGGCTGTGTGAATGAATGTGTATTAATTTCAAATATTGTTAAGAATCAGTATTCTCACAAAGTGATAATTGCTATGATTAGAAACTAACTGTTAGAAATTGGTCAACTTCACCAGAAGATCTGAGAAGCTCATCAGCAGATTTTTTAGATCGAAATATACAAGAATACCTAAGCCCAATGTATAACCAAATGACGCCACAAATCGGAACAATCTTGCACTGTTCCTTTCAGAATCTCACAAGCATATGCGTTCCATCCAAATAAAATGGGAGACGAGGACTAATTCTCAGGTTAAATGTCATAATGTATTTGTTTGCAAAATGTATCCATTTGTCTATCTCACCTGATAGTCCATGTAGTTTCCATACCCCATATGATTACAAGTGCAGGGGCAACCTTCTACATGTCTCTGCATATTCGATTCAACTTCTTCACCGCAAACTCCTTTGGTCGTTGCCGACGTCGTATCCTTTATACAGTTTGCTGTCGTGCGATACATTCTAGGATCATTTTGTTCGATATAGCTGCCCAATGTGTCTTCATATCCGACTCTGCTGGGACAACGGGAGTCAGAGGCACAGCCGATTTGTGATTGTGGTCGGATTGAAAGGTCTTCGGAACCCATTCGTGATTGGGAATAGTGAAAGGTTGAAGTCATATCCTGTAATAGATGTTGATATTAAAATTTTGGGATTGCATCATTGCATTTGATTGTAATGTGATCAGTGATAAGTGTACCATGAAAACATGTTAATGTGAGTATGCCTTATAATTGTATCAAAAAAATTTTCCTGAAACTTTGTCATGGTACTCGACGCAGTCGTTACATCCCGACGTAATTTTTTCAAAACTCTATTTTATTTAAACTAGCTAACCCGGCGAACTTTGTTCCGACTTAGAATAAATAAGCAGATTTTAGATTTTATTGAGTTCAACTTTTTATTAGGATAATAAATATAAATAAAAAAAAATCAAGTATTTTAATGATTATTTTTTGGCCAGGTATTTTGGAGCATAGGTTGCACTCTTCAGTGAAGCACCTTGTGATAGACAACATTTTTTGTTTTATTATCAGGCGCAAGAACAAATAACGCAGATGGTCTTCCGAGCCGTGAACATGCCACATATAATTGACCATGGGAGAAACATGGATTTTCTAGATTCAGACCACAAACTTTTTTTATCGGCACAATAAGCTAATAGAAACTCGAAACAAACACATTAACCGGTCAACTTCAAAACTTCTAATTGTCAAATTTTCAATCATACTTAAGCATAGATAACATTACGTTGAGCTATCAGTTGCGTTTTGTTATACCATTTTTAACAAATGAACGGCTAGACTGATGTTTTGACTGATAAATTGTTCGTTTTTCTGTTTGTTGCGTCTTGTTATACCACGTTTTATGTCACGTCCCACGGAAACGGGATGAAAAGTATCCTATGTCCGTCTCCTGGTTCTAAGCTACCTTCCCACCAATTTTCAGCCAAATCGGTTCAGCCGTTCTTGAGTTATAAATAGTGTAACTGTTTACCAGTTGTCGCTAGTGTTCCGACTGAGCCGCATGGAAGGGTTCGCTCCTGAATCAGAGACGAGACTTGTAGTGGTTCATGTTTTACTATAAACCTCATCATTTATTTGTTCATTATCAAGCAATAAGTTGAAAATCAAAAAAAACTGCTTCACCGAATAATTTTTGAGTCGCGTTTGATTTATTGTTAGTAGATTGGTTATGAGAGTTCTAGATCCAAACATGGCGGCGTGCCCCCTATGCCCCCCATTCCCCCCATGCCCCCCCCCCCCCCCCCCGCCCCCCCATTTTCGATGGTCATTTTTTTTTTTTTTTTTTTTTTTTTGATGACGGCCACTTTGATTTTTTGGATGGCGACCATTTTGATTTTTTGGATGGCTGTCATTTTTTTTTTTTTTTTTTTTTTGATGACGGTCATTTTGATTTTTTGATTACCGCCATTTTGACGGCGACTATGATTTTTTTGATGGCGGCCATTTTGATTTTTTGCTTAGTCAGACGGGTGGCCATTCACACAGCTGCCATTTTGATTTTTGCTCAGTCGGATGGGCGGCCATTTTTATTTTTACCGTCAAACAGTTTGACAATGTGATTTATTTCTTGGTCGGACGAATAGCCATTTTGATTTTCGCCGTTACCCGTAAACTTTCGCGCCAATAGTTTGCCCCAGGCGAAAATAATATTCTCCACATACTTCGAATACATTCTTTTGCGCTAATCGACCGGCTGGCGACAAAGCAATTAGATAGACAGGGAATGCTGATGACAATCCGTAAACTTTCTCGCTAATAGTTTACCCCCAGAGCGAAAATTTTACATTTGAAAAATATTAATAGAATTCATTGTAGTTATATATTTTCGCCGTTACCTGTAAACTTTCGCGCCAATAGTTTGCCCCCCAGGTGAAAAATAATATTTTCCATGTACATCGAATACACTCTTTTGTGCTAATTGACCGGATGGTGATGCTACAATTAGATAGGCCGAGAATGTTCACTACAATTAGATAGGTCGGGGAATGTTGACGACAATCCGTGAACTTTCACTCGCGCTAATAGTTTGCTTTGACTATCACTCTCCCGAATTCTTACCTTACCCAAGTGCAACACGATTGTCATATGCGCGCAAAGAATTGCCACATTTGCGAAAAGCCGTTTACCCCTGAGGAGAAAAAGTGCCACGCCCACTGTCACTTCACGGGTAAATATCGTGCTCCTGCTCATAATCGGTGTAATTCGAATTTCAGAGAGACGCACACAATTCCAATAGTTTTCCACAATTTGTCCGGTTACGATTCTCACTTTTAATAAAATCCCTCGCGTCAACTTTTCCCGGTGAAATTACCCTTCTATAATTCTTGTGAGACGAAAGCGCTAAAATCATCATGATACGTAATAACCAGTTTACCGGCGAAGAAATAATTATAGGATTCAGCGACGCGACTTCGGAGTTTTCGCTCCAAGATCTTCGGCGACTCGTTGAATGTGTCCGGAGAGCTCGTGCGCAACCGCGCAGGCAGCACAGGGTATATGTTCAGGACATAACATTAATCCGGCATTTTCAAAAATGGGGGAAAATGACGTGATCGTGATCTTTTCGGACATCGAACCAGATGACGATGAACGCGAAGCCAATTGGATCGAGCGTCGTCAGATCAGCGAGGAATAAGATACGTCCCGACGTATGATTGTGCGCCGGAAAACGTTCAACGACTGCAGCAGTGTTCGCCCTCAGAGCGAAAATAATATTTTCACCATACTTCGAATACATTCTTTTGTGCTAATCGACCGGGTGGCGACACCGCAATTAGATAGGCTGGGAATGTTGATGATGATCCGTAAACTTTTACGCTAATAGTTTACCTCCTTATTTCCCACTGGATGGGGTATATACTCGTAAAACGTGGGCCTATTCCGATGATGACGCTAGTCTCATCGTCTCTTCGCGTCGTGAACTGCTGTTACTAGTGAAAAACAAGAAACCGATTGAAACGCGATGGATCTAACAAAAGTTAGCCACGTCGGCCGTCTGGAGAATCCGCCAACCAAGAAGATGTCGGAACTTGAAATTGGAGCGGCGTACAACATCACAGACTTACGGCTGGTCAAAACGAAATTTGGGGTATGTGTTCTGGCGACGATCGATGAAGATTACAACGTCTTCTTGCCACCGAGAATCGCAAGGGTCCTGCAAGAAGATTCAAATCAGCTGGCTGAAATGTGCAACATGGCTGGGCAAAATCGCCTGCAAATGAAATATCTTGGTGGGGAATTCAACAAGCTCGAATTTTCATGCGGTTATGTGCCATAAATAAACTATGCGATCACCAACCACCCACCTCTGCAAAAATTCATCCGCGAGGGGATGAAAGCAGGCGTGCTGGAGATCGAACTTTCGCCAACCGAATCCGAACGGGAATTGTAACGAATCTCGGAAATATCAACCGGTATCAGCCTCTCGCTGCGGGGCTTTCGACATTCGTTGAGCTGTCCAAGGATATTCAGCGGAAGAGGGCGGTGGTGAACGTGAAAAACAACGATGAAAGATGCCTTCTCTGGTCCATCACTGCAGCCCGCCACCCGGCCAACACCCCCACCGATAGAACTAACCATTATCGCCGCTTTATCTCCGAGTTGAACTGTACAGGCATCAAATTCCCTGCCACTCTACATGATGTGAAAAAGCTTGAGATTCCATATTGATACCTGGACAGACCGAGACCCTACCTTGGGGGGTTTGTCCCAGCCCCCTGATAGCTATAGGATAAAACTGTACACGTTTAATTATTGCGAATATTTACGCTTGACGCCTCGGGCGATCCGCCATCATGCGGAAACGATTTAGACAGGATTTGACAATGCGAATTCATATACTTAACATTTATTTATTTATTTATTCATTTATTTATTTATTTATTCATTTATTTATTTATTTATTTATTATCAATATATTGAGAAATTATTCATTTTTATTCGTTCACCACGTGAAAAGTTTTCTGAAAATGAAAAAAAGTTTTCAGAAAACGAAAAAAAGTTTTCAGAAAATGAAAAAAAATTTTCCGAAAACTTTTTTCCCATTTGATTAACACGTAAAAAAAGTTTTCAGGAAATGAAAATAAGTTTTCTGAAAACGAAAAAAAGTTTTCTGAAAATGAAAATAAGTTTTCTGAAAATGAAAAAAAGTTTTCTGAAAATGAAAAAAAATGTGTAATAATCGTATGGAAAAATTGCAGATTATTATTATTATTATTATTATTTTCATGGCATCGAGTACGGCACATGTGCATGCAAAGGAGATAAGTGTGGAAATATTTGTATATTCAAATCTTTTATTGTAATTCGGAAAATACATACAAATTATGTTACATGGCTGTTTTATTTATCCTGCTATTGTGCGAACTATCAAAACCCAACCACTTCACATAGATCCGATTCCCCCGTTTGCGTAATACTTTCTCCACAAGATAGCCGTCGGGGTATTTTACTTTGCCGAGCTCCTCCTCGTAGAAGCCCCCCTCGATGGGATGATCTTGATAATCGGTAAGTTTGTACGTCGGCGGATTGGTATCTTTCACCTCACTCGCGGTGAATATTTCAGTCGTCCAATTGGGCGTATAGCCTTTTTCGAATACATTCTTGTACTTGCTGATTCAAACTCGATCGCCCGCACTGAAGGTACCAGGATGTCCCTAATTTGGGGGACACGGACCAGCCGGCGTGATACGCGACTCAAATCCAGCCGAGAATTTCTTTGCCGCAAGCTCGTCCGACACATAATTTTTTAATTATAAGCGATAGCGTTAGGCCAATCAGAGTGCATCATTTCATCTGGATTTGCCGCCACGGAAATTGCTGTTTTCTTCGTCTGGGTGAATTATTATTATTCGTTTACGAATTAAATATCGGCACCTCCCCTCTCTCCCTGTTGTACCCCTTCTCGAGCGCTGACCCCGGTATTGTTGCCGCGGCACACGCTGCCGGCCGCACACACACAGACGCACACTTATGTGTGTGAAACATAAGCGAATGCCCAGCTACACAATACTACGAAACACACATCTACGAGTGAAAATAAAAATAAATCCCCAAATAAATCAGCGGATTTAAGATTTAATGTTATAAAACACTTCCAATCATGTGATTGTCGCAACTCGCCTGACGGCTCGTAGCGACATCTACCACGCTCGTCTTCATACGAATGCCCCATAAACCTTACGCTCATGTCGCAAAGGCAGAGTTTTGAGGACTTTGGGTGAGTGAATTTTGCGGATTTTTTGTGTGACGATAGTCTTTTAGACAGAAAAAATGAGGTCCTTCAACCTTGCGCGAGATGCTATAATGAGTCTATCACAGCTGTGGGCATATGAAATTGTTTTGAACGGCAGTCTGATTGAAAATGACGTGTACGTTACGTCGACAAACCCTCAGAGGCATATCTATAATAATTCTCGTGATTTCGGTTATCATTTTTAGTGATTCAGTGAATTCTCATTTATTCGGTTATTTTGTGTTAACTCAGGTGAATCGTAATTGATTTACAAACCTATTGACACGCCAAATGATGCACTCTGATTGGCCTAACGCTATCGCTTATAATTAAAAAATTATGTGTCGGACGAGCTTGCGGCAAAGAAATTCTCGGCTGGATTTGAGTCGCGTATCACGCCGGCTGGTCCGTGTCCCCCAAATTAGGGACATCCTGGTACCTTCAGTGCGGGCGATCGAGTTTGAATCAGCAAGTACAAGAATGTATTCGAAAAAGGCTATACGCCCAATTGGACGACTGAAATATTCACCGCGAGTGAGGTGAAAGATACCAATCCGCCGACGTACAAACTTACCGATTATCAAGATCATCCCATCGAGGGGGGCTTCTACGAGGAGGAGCTCGGCAAAGTAAAATACCCCGACGGCTATCTTGTGGAGAAAGTATTACGCAAACGGGGGAATCGGATCTATGTGAAGTGGTTGGGTTTTGATAGTTCGCACAATAGCAGGATAAATAAAACAGCCATGTAACATAATTTGTATGTATTTTCCGAATTACAATAAAAGATTTGAATATACAAATATTTCCACACTTATCTCCTTTGCATGCACATGTGCCGTACTCGATGCCATGAAAATAATAATAATAATAATAATAATCTGCAATTTTTCCATACGATTATTACACATTTTTTTTCATTTTCAGAAAACTTTTTTTCATTTTCAGAAAACTTATTTTCATTTTCAGAAAACTTTTTTTCGTTTTCAGAAAACTTATTTTCATTTCCTGAAAACTTTTTTTACGTGTTAATCAAATGGGAAAAAAGTTTTCGGAAAATTTTTTTTCATTTTATGAAAACTTTTTTTCGTTTTCTGAAAACTTTTTTTCATTTTCAGAAAACTTTTCACGTGGTGAACGAATAAAAATGAATAATTTCTCAATATATTGATAATAAATAAATAAATAAATAAATGAATAAATAAATAAATAAATGAATAAATAAATAAATAAATGTTAAGTATATGAATTCGCATTGTCAAATCCTGTCTAAATCGTTTCCGCATGATGGCGGATCGCCCGAGGCGTCAAGCGTAAATATTCGCAATAATTAAACGTGTACAGTTTTATCCTATAGCTATCAGGGGGCTGGGACAAACCCCCCAAGGTAGGGTCTCGGTCTGTCCAGGTATCAATATGGAATCTCAAGCTTTTTCACATCATGTAGAGTGGCAGGGAATTTGATGCCTGTACAGTTCAACTCGGAGATAAAGCGGCGATAATGGTTAGTTCTATCGGTGGGGGTGTTGGCCGGGTGGCGGGCTGCAGTGATGGACCAGAGAAGGCATCTTTCATCGTTGTTTTTCACGTTCACCACCGCCCTCTTCCGCTGAATATCCTTGGACAGCTCAACGAATGTCGAAAGCCCCGCAGCGAGAGGCTGATACCGGTTGATATTTCCGAGATTCGTTACAATTCCCGTTCGGATTCGGTTGGCGAAAGTTCGATCTCCAGCACGCCTGCTTTCATCCCCTCGCGGATGAATTTTTGCAGAGGTGGGTGGTTGGTGATCGCATAGTTTATTTATGGCACATAACCGCATGAAAATTCGAGCTTGTTGAATTCCCCACCAAGATATTTCATTTGCAGGCGATTTTGCCCAGCCATGTTGCACATTTCAGCCAGCTGATTTGAATCTTCTTGCAGGACCCTTGCGATTCTCGGTGGCAAGAAGACGTTGTAATCTTCATCGATCGTCGCCAGAACACATACCCCAAATTTCGTTTTGACCAGCCGTAAGTCTGTGATGTTGTACGCCGCTCCAATTTCAAGTTCCGACATCTTCTTGGTTGGCGGATTCTCCAGACGGCCGACGTGGCTAACTTTTGTTAGATCCATCGCGTTTCAATCGGTTTCTTGTTTTTCACTAGTAACAGCAGTTCACGACGCGAAGAGACGATGAGACTAGCGTCATCATCGGAATAGGCCCACGTTTTACGAGTATATACCCCATCCAGTGGGAAATAAGGAGGTAAACTATTAGCGTAAAAGTTTACGGATCATCATCAACATTCCCAGCCTATCTAATTGCGGTGTCGCCACCCGGTCGATTAGCACAAAAGAATGTATTCGAAGTATGGTGAAAATATTATTTTCGCTCTGAGGGCGAACACTGCTGCAGTCGTTGAACGTTTTCCGGCGCACAATCATACGTCGGGACGTATCTTATTCCTCGCTGATCTGACGACGCTCGATCCAATTGGCTTCGCGTTCATCGTCATCTGGTTCGATGTCCGAAAAGATCACGATCACGTCATTTTCCCCCATTTTTGAAAATGCCGGATTAATGTTATGTCCTGAACATATACCCTGTGCTGCCTGCGCGGTTGCGCACGAGCTCTCCGGACACATTCAACGAGTCGCCGAAGATCTTGGAGCGAAAACTCCGAAGTCGCGTCGCTGAATCCTATAATTATTTCTTCGCCGGTAAACTGGTTATTACGTATCATGATGATTTTAGCGCTTTCGTCTCACAAGAATTATAGAAGGGTAATTTCACCGGGAAAAGTTGACGCGAGGGATTTTATTAAAAGTGAGAATCGTAACCGGACAAATTGTGGAAAACTATTGGAATTGTGTGCGTCTCTCTGAAATTCGAATTACACCGATTATGAGCAGGAGCACGATATTTACCCGTGAAGTGACAGTGGGCGTGGCACTTTTTCTCCTCAGGGGTAAACGGCTTTTCGCAAATGTGGCAATTCTTTGCGCGCATATGACAATCGTGTTGCACTTGGGTAAGGTAAGAATTCGGGAGAGTGATAGTCAAAGCAAACTATTAGCGCGAGTGAAAGTTCACGGATTGTCGTCAACATTCCCCGACCTATCTAATTGTAGTGAACATTCTCGGCCTATCTAATTGTAGCATCACCATCCGGTCAATTAGCACAAAAGAGTGTATTCGATGTACATGGAAAATATTATTTTTCACCTGGGGGGCAAACTATTGGCGCGAAAGTTTACAGGTAACGGCGAAAATATATAACTACAATGAATTCTATTAATATTTTTCAAATGTAAAATTTTCGCTCTGGGGGTAAACTATTAGCGAGAAAGTTTACGGATTGTCATCAGCATTCCCTGTCTATCTAATTGCTTTGTCGCCAGCCGGTCGATTAGCGCAAAAGAATGTATTCGAAGTATGTGGAGAATATTATTTTCGCCTGGGGCAAACTATTGGCGCGAAAGTTTACGGGTAACGGCGAAAATCAAAATGGCTATTCGTCCGACCAAGAAATAAATCACATTGTCAAACTGTTTGACGGTAAAAATAAAAATGGCCGCCCATCCGACTGAGCAAAAATCAAAATGGCAGCTGTGTGAATGGCCACCCGTCTGACTAAGCAAAAAATCAAAATGGCCGCCATCAAAAAAATCATAGTCGCCGTCAAAATGGCGGTAATCAAAAAATCAAAATGACCGTCATCAAAAAAAAAAAAAAAAAAAAATGACCATCGAAAATGGGGGGGCGGGGGGGGGGGGGGGGGGGCATGGGGGGAATGGGGGGCATAGGGGGCACGCCGCCATGTTTGGATCTAAAACTCTCATAACCAATCTACTATTGTTCAGAATTTATTCACTCTGAATAACAATTTGTATGTATGTTGTGTAGATTGAGCCAGCGGAGTGACACAAGTTTCATCTTGCACTTCCTCATTTGAGACCTTATCACACTTTATTACCACAGCAACAAAAATAAATGTTGACAAGGAAATTGACTAGTAAGAGTGGTAGCATTGATGATAATAATATCAAACAATGGAAATTTATTTGCTCTTCTATCTCTAGAGTACGCCACGATGGAATTGTGTTACCAACAAATATTGGGAAATCTCAAAAGTTTTACTACCTTTGTAACTTTATGTACTCAGGTCGATTCAGGTGATATTGCTATGCAGTGTAGCTTGTCGAATAAGGCCTATACTAAGGCATTGAGTTTCACCCCGCTGGACTAAGCTCCAGTAGAATCGCAGGGCTATTGCCACTTGACACCGATTACCTATATTTTATCGAATATTGTTTTAGATGGGACATTACAATGTTTATTGGTACAATTGATTGAATATTTGTCGTACATTTATATACCGATATAAAGCTGTGTATTGCGAATATAATTCGAAAATAAAATAGTACTGACAATATTAGGTTTGCTCTTATAATTACTACGTTTTTTCCAAGAAAAAAATGTATCTATCTCTAGCTCCTCGTGGCCAAATCATTTTCCGTACTTGCATATCGCTCACATGTAACCAATTATTTTCCTTACTTTTGAGCATTGCCGTGTAATGACCACTATTTAGGTTGTCACCATGGTGGAATATTGTGCTTTTTACTTTGAATTTTTTACTGTCAATTGATGCTTTGCTGCTTGGGACCATATTTACTCTGAAATTCGTTATTTTGGTTGCTTGAGAGTCTTGATAAGAAAAAAGTAATAATTATAAAACAACTATATTTGGTACCGATGTGACGACAGTTCTCTAAAGTTTCTCATTCTTGTTACAGTTTGTGCAAGAACTTTCAATTCTTGACCATCGGAAAAATGAATTATTAATCAAATCTGATAGATTTTTATGACTTTTGACACCTAGTGCAAATGTTACAGATATTGTTAAAATATGATTAGTTGGCGTACTTTCAGAGCTCAGTCCACAATTGTTACACCGGTTAGTTGTGATTAGCTCATGTTCAATTACTTCGCGTATAATATAAGATTTTTCACACATTGGCGTGAGAAATTCTGCTGCATCTTGTTGCTGTACTTTGATAAATTGTTCTCCAGCAAACCCCCGAACACCTAGTGAATCTAATTTTGTGCTATTTTTAACGTACAAAAAGGCTAATGTCTCTAAAGGATCATTATTATTTAGTCTTATTAGCTTGTTCAATATGCCGTAAAGTAAAATATGCACTGTAAAGTGGCATTTGCACAAGATACGCCGTCTACATTTTTCATCCCAAGGACATTTTGCAAGGTATCGGGCAATGCGGTCCTGTGCCATTTCCGCCTGTACATCATTACATACGTATGTGGATATTAACCACACAGTATTCCTAATTTTTTGTTTTGGCGCATGTGAAATATTTATTTCAGCTAGTTCCGGTCTGTATAACTTTCTTAGTCTGCTATATTCAATCGGTGCAGATTCTTGAACTTTAAAAGAGTGCGGACCTAACAATAAGTTAATCAAATGTAGTCCATCAAGAGATATGGCTCTCGACAAAGCAAAATAGGTTTGGCCACGTGTGAACAAGGTATTAACAACGTCCGCAACTATATTATTCAAAGTTAGTCGCTGACTTTTATGTATCGTTATTCCATAGCTAAAAGATTCTGAGAACTGCTTTCTATATTTAAACGCACTCTTCATTATCCTAAATTTAGTCGACACTCTTTCGATCATATATTGTGACCCCGACACTAAATAAATCGTCAAAGACTTTACC
This sequence comes from Neodiprion lecontei, assembly GCF_021901455.1. Taxonomy (NCBI): domain Eukaryota; kingdom Metazoa; phylum Arthropoda; class Insecta; order Hymenoptera; family Diprionidae; genus Neodiprion; species Neodiprion lecontei. Next base: position 12,285,405 of record NC_060265.1, on the reverse strand, counting down.
TCAGGTGTATCGAGAGGTCGAGTGATGGAAGTTACATGCCCTATGGTGTCATTGATGAGACCTAAGGATATATCAATATTGCATCGTATAATAATTTTTGCTCCAATTTTAATAACAATAGTTTTGGCAAGGCCAGCTGTGCGGGAACTGTCTTCATCTGCCTTAGCTAAAAGTTCCAGTATCTTTTTTTTTTAATATGGCATACAATCCATGCTATCGTCGGGATTAACTTCTATTTCTTTCCCAGGAATTTGATCCAGCATCGCTGCATTCAATACGTTACACTGATTTCGAGTTGAGAATAAGCAGACTGTATCCAGTCGTGAATTGTTGATGAAGTTGCATAAATTCTTTATTCTTTCAGCTGCTGACCTTCCAACGAACTGAATTTTTTGAGACTCCAGAACTCATTGATCCTCGGCTGTTAGCAATCAAAAACGAACTCTGTTTAATATCTCTCGATAGACCAAGTCGTTTTGTTGGCGCATATTTATTGAAAACTCATCGTATTATGCAAACCAATGAAACCAAAGGCTTATAGCTCCGCCGAGTCTAAATATTTTTCTACTTTTTTCCTTGGTAGGTCACAAAATGCCGAATCTTCCTTAAGGGGTTAGGTGGGTTTCAAAAGCTCAAAATAGGTACATTTTTATGAATTTTTTTTTACTTAATCAATAGAATATTTCATTCCATCAATTTAACACATAAAAGATACATATTTTATAAGTAGTTTGTGAAATTTTCATTGAAAAATATTGAAAATTAAGGCGTGGACACGTCGTCTGCTATGACCCCACAAAAAAAAGTTCTCTCGGCGTAGTCAGGATAACTCATGACAGATTCATCTGAAATGCAAAAACCAAAAATTTTCTGTTAGTAGATGTTTAAAACTCGACTTGGACGAAAAAAAAAAAAAAAAAAAAAAATTACATTTTTGGCGGCGTTGAAAACAAAAAACCCTTATTTTGAGTAAAATTTGCACCCTTCATGGCCTTGAAAAATTACTTGGAATAGAAAAAAAAAAATTCCTTCGTTCAAGTACGAGATAATGTTATTTTGAAGAAGTGTGCAAAATTTGAAAGAGATCGGTTCATAAGTTTTCAAGAAATTGTGACTACTGATTTCAAAAATGTAGTTTCGAGAAAAACGCGATTGAAGATTTACATTCAAATAACATGTAAATAATCATATTTACACCGTATAATGATGCAAACCCATGTTTTTTCCACGTGCCATCACCTGACACGGTAATATCTGTCGTATCTTCAACATTATTTTCATCACACGTTAATTTTTTTTCTTGATTTGCAGCAGACAACAAGATTGATTCGGCAACAGTCATGACGCACTCATGTATTTTATCAAAATAAAAATTGTACGTTGATGCATTCAAGAATAAGGAACTTGTATCCATCAAACCATAGAATTTTTTACATCCGGCAAGTCCTAAGCCTAGTATTCGCATCACAAAAATAAACGAACAATAGCTGAACAGCTGCCTCGATATATCTGCCTCCATATACCTGCGTCACGCTCGGTTATAGCCTGTTGGATGAAACATCCAAAGGCTATATCTCTTAGAACATGACTCGGATCGTTTTAAAATTTAGAAGGAATATTCTCAACATATTCAATTATAAGATGAGCAAAAAAAAAAAAATTCGATTTTTTGAAATTTTGAAACCCACCTAACCCCTCAACTGGCGGTGATTGTAATAAATGACCTGAAACTATGATGTGCTTGCCACCGAACCAGCCGTCATCTATATTTTTCGTATTGTATATTTCCCATAAGCGTAAATGGATGTAGGTCAATGTAACGTTCAAAATAATTGAAACCGCATTTATAAAAAACAATACAACGTCTCGTAATTCGTTTCGCAGAATTTTCAATACTGGATTGGACAATTCATTGTCTTGAGGAGTACCGCCATGTTCAATCGGTAGCTAAAACCGTCTGTGTACCGTTAAGCCATCAATATTAAAAGCTGCCAATCCTGTTGGCGCCGTGATAGCAGGTGTTTTGCCGAGACTTTGTTCCGTCCAGTGTGTAATAGTTTTGATAAGAAAACTCTTACCAGTACCACTAGCACCGCTTATAAACAACCGTAATAGTTTGTTGTCGACGGCAATTAAGGTATTGATCACGACGTAATCAAATATTCTTTTCTGATCTTCGTTAAGTTGTGATATCATTTCATTACAGTCGACGTCATCCACTTTTTCGTCAACGTTATTAAACTCCTGCATAGCCAGATCAACGTCAATTGCTTGAAATCCCAATAGATCATGGTGGTCGTCGTTACTTATTTGACTGAGCCGGCTCATTTGTCGCGAAAGGATATCCAGCCGTTTTTTGATTTATTCTCTTACTTGGTCAAATCCTTTTTGTATGTCCGTAAGTCTTTCATGGTATAGCAGTGCTTCGACGAGTACTGTTTCACATTTTTCGAAAGCTTCAGCGTACGTTTTACAATTATTTTTTAACTTATTCGCGTCCCTCCAATGGTTAAACGCAAAAAAATAAAGCAGCAATAACTCGTAGAATTATTTTTCTGGTTCCATATTAACATTGTATTTGTAGTGGTTTATTAAGAAACCACGGTTCCTTCTTTTCAAGTATGAACCATTCCCAAGTGCGTATATTTTCGTACTGTTATCTGAAGATGGTAACCTTACACTCTCGTACCATTTTGCGAAATCATACTAGCTGACTCCAACTCCTTGGTTCTGTTCGGATAGTGATAGCAGTATAACAAGGGGGGTTCTACACGCAGATTCCTGTTACCGACACTTACCGACATCCTCCCCAGACTCAAGCTCTTTTACGCGATGACGTCACAGTCTGCCGTGCCCACTTGAGGTCAAAAAAACGTGCAACCTTACCGACAGTTATATCGGTCAACGGTAGAAATCGCACTGCTTTACGGACAATTCTTATCGGTTGAAGGTCGAAGTCGTGCTGCTTTACCGACAATCTTACCGACCGAAGGTCAGAGTGTCTATGCAGTGCTCGCCTACCAACGGTAGAGGCCGCAGCGGGGATGTGAACTCTTTTACCGACCTGGATGTCGGTTACCAACCCGTATTCTTTTTCCACGATGGGACTGCTGATATTACATATCAACCACTTCGAATTCTTTTTCCACGGTAGGACTGCTGGTGTGTAACATCGACCATCCCACATTCCTTGCCCACGTTATCAACCACGTGACATTCGAATATTGTTGGTTCTGAGTATTGTTTTTTGAATTTCGAACGGGTTCAGTCAAGACCAGAGTGCAAGGTCGACCGATAGCTGCGGTAGTATACATTCAGAGCCAAGGATCTGCAGTATTAGGTTACTATCGCCCTTAGAATGTAAAACATAACTCGGTTTGAGAACAGCTCGGTCAAGGATGGAGAGCAAGGTTGAATATTACATAAGCTTCGTATTGAAAAATCTTCTCTCTTAAGAGCTGAGGTAAAGGTGTAAAATTAATTCCTGAATATTCTTCAAAAAACAGTTTCATTAAGTACAATTTTGAGGGTACAGTTGACGATTACTTCAAAACTATAGTGCAATAATTTCATTCAACAGTATCGTAACCAGGATGATATATTCGCCAGGAATGCGGGAACGTTCTTGTAAATGCTTCTGCGCAGTAACACAAATCGTACATCCTCGCCATCCGAACAGTATGATGATTTTGTGAGCAGTTTTGAAGTAGCAAAACGTTTTGTGCTACACAGATTGCGTTGGGTATTGTATGCACGTCACATCTTAGAGACACAGCTGAAGTTTTTTGCAAGGTTTGAAGCGACGGACAGTCAAGGTTCAGCAAATCAATGATTTGAACTTTGGGGACAATTTTGTGCAACCAATCTCGTTTTTCTTCTCCTTTCACGTACACAGTTTCAGCTTTGCACAGCGTATCTTCAATGGTCCATTCAACTTCCTCAAACAGTAAGGTTCCACAGCTCCAAGATAAACCGTGAAAATCGCGTTCCAACCAAAAATTTTGGCTTTTGTATTTGACGTCCAGACAATCCCATTCGTAAGGTGGCTTGAAGGAAAACGTTGATGGAGATGCTTCCGAGTAGATTGAAATTAAAGCTGATTCTTTCAATGCGAAGGTATTGTTGAAAGGTGTACGAAAGCATTGTATGTCAACGATAAGCTCCATCTTTAAATTGTGCGAGATGGTGGGAACGGGTCAGCTTTCATACCAACTTTTTCGTCCCACCACCGGGTGGGTTGTATTCTACAGTACGATTGTGAACAATCAAGCAATACGCCGATGTTTCAGCGGGAAAGTTGGCTTCAGCTTCAAATTCAATTCAATTTAAATGCAAGACGGATGTTTCCAGGTCTGTACTTCAAACATTCGTTTTGATTTAAGCATACGATAACGAATAAGGGGACGTCTAGAAGGGATTCTCTGTTTGTCTATAACGGCTCGGGGTTCTTGTCGTAGTAGGTAGCTTGGAAGTTTGCGTACATCTCGTACAGAAGCGTGTACAGATTATGACTCGTGTTGAGGTTCAGGTTACCGTACGGATAAGATTGAGAGTTTGAAAATAGCTTGACGTCCGTGATATTGCAATGATCGAAATGACTTGCGTTCTTGCTGGCCTTGTTCTTTAGACTTATTTGGAAACCCAAAATGACGTATCGAGGTTTTTCAAGCTGAGTGGAAATTTTCACAGTCCAAACGTGTTTCGATGTTGTGTGAAGTAAGGGATATTGGTACAATTTCCAACTGCGGAAGCTTATCGAAATAGGCAGATCTTTCAGAATGAAATTGAGTAGGTCAACTTTTTTCTAATCTGCAAGTTTCAAATACGCTATTAGCCATTCCACTGCATTGATCGTGATTTTGAATTCCTCCTCTTGAGTCTGCATGATTGCGTTGACGTCAGTTTTTGATCTCGTCAAAATTAACTCATGTTTAGCGTTGACAACGATCTTGCGGTAGTCTTCAGCGAAACCCAACATCATGCTGAGCGGTATCAGTACGTCAAACTTGCCATCGGCATCGGTTAATTTTTTCTTCTCTTCTACATCTAGCCATCCAGCGTTCTTCATCAGCCAAGTCTGACCAGGGTGCAGGGAAGCGTAACTCTTCATGAGACTTGTCAAGCCAACGTTCTTGCTTCTATCGATCTCGACTGCATTAATTTCATAACGCATTTCTTCAAATAAATGACAGATAGCGTTGTTCAGGAGCTGTGTGTTCACAGTAGCTGTACCATCAGGTTTGAGGAGTCGTCCATGGATATGCACCGAACTTTTTCCGGATAATATACATATGTCCTGAGGCTAAACGGTGATTCGAATTTCATCGCTTTTGTTGAAAGTTGACGAGGCGTAACGTTTGTGAGCGTGAATCTCGTAATGCGCAACGGATTCGTCAAAGACGAGTTGTGTTTGAATCTTCAAGATCTCTTTCTCCATGGTACGCAGCACATGATAGAACAGCAAAATCCGATTTTTAAATGTCCAAAATTCCTCTTCCAAGAGGTGTCAGTTTCAGACCCAGAGCTATCAGGAACTCCACGTTTCGAGGTGTTGACGGCTCGAGAATCGATCGATGACTGACTTGATCGGGGCATGCCGACTTACTGATATACCTACTCTTTGACAGTCTGTTACATACAATTCCCATCGTTTATAGCAATATGATACGTAGTTTCACAGTCATAACTTCTCCACAAAAATCAACCAGGTCTCCGTCTTGATTCACTGACCGGAGCTGAACGTGATCCATGGTCCTGACGGTGATCGGAAGTTGAATGACGTTCGACGGTACTCCCACGATCTTATATTCTGGTGGGACAGTCGGGAAAAACTCGTGAAAAGTGTGTGTTTTATGTCCATTGACGTAGGCGCCCGTTGCAATGCTGAGCTCCACTCGCAACGCGTTGACCATAAGTATAGTTACAGGTACATCTGACTCGTGAGTTTTATCAACCTCCAATGCATGCGGTGTAAATCCCAAAAGTTGAGCAATAGAATTATTTGGCTCAAAGTTAATCGTGTAGTTGCATGTGATGTCGCTACGTAATGTATTATTGTTGAGTTTGATGGTGAGCCTGATATACCGGGAAAATCTCTTGAAACTATAGTATACAATGCGCATGCGCGGGTTTCATCGGCTGCACGGGCAGGCTGGCCACTCCGAAATTCAGCTGTCAAACTCTGTTTCTGGCGTCGATGTAGTTCATACGGACTTTTAAGGTTAGAATCTCAAACAGTCGAGATAGTGGCTCGGAAAGTTAATGCTAATGCTCTTTGAAAATTGGCTTTATTCGACTGAAATGAGAAATCTGTTTAAATCTTGGGTGCTTGGAAGAAACGCAGCAGGTAGGTGGGAACACTTTATTTGATCACTTTTATTATTTTGTACATTAGAAATAACAATGAAATTTTTTTCTGTCAACAGGTGATACGGCCAAAATAATTGCAGCTCTAATATTCACTGTTATCTGCCTATTCAATTTATCACACGTACAAAGATCATCGCCACTTTCAAGCAACTAAGCGACTTTCTCACTCTCTTGTGATTTCAGGCCGTAATATTGAATTTTATTACTTTTGAAAATGGGACATTAAACCGAGTGTTCAAGAAATTTAAATATCACACTATTTGTAACAGAACTGTGAATCTATATTTTCTTGAAAATAGTTCAACAAAATTTACAAATAGTCGATAGTCAATGTATTTTTAATAATGTTCTAATGATGTTCAATTGAATAAATGAAGGGAACCTAATACTCAAATTGAAAATTGAAGTCATATTAGATTTAATAAAATAATTACTGTATTTCATGTTAGAGCGGTTCGAAACAAAGAAAATCTATTCGGAAGCGTAGAACTCAGGAATGTAGATCACATCCTGTGACACAAGTTGAAAATCAACTTTCTCAAATTGCGTCTTAACGTCACAATTACCTTTAAGGACAATCATGTTTTAGAGTATTGTCTGTGTAAATGAACATTATTACGAGGATATTGACTTATCGGATTCATGATTGTGTCCCTTGTCCCATTAAAATAAATGAATATCTAATTTTCAACGAAGTTCATGAAGATTTTTTTCCAAATAATGTAGTCCGATACAATATCTTGTTCATGGTTCTCCGAACATCAACTTGTAACAAGGATATTTGGAAATAGTCCCTTTGTTGCAGAAACCATTATAAAATTCTTGGTTTTCAATTCGTGCTATGAAATAACTTCTGCGTTTCAGGTTCCATTTCCAATCTTAAAATGAGATTTGTTTTGCTCCAGACAATGCTAATATGAAGTGCAGAAATAATTGCGCTAAATGGAGATTCACAAGCTTTCAGTCTTAGCGTAGGACCCTGTAAAGAGTGTAAAATTGAATTTGGTTTTAAGTTATCGTGCAACTAGCTAGCCAGATGACACCGTCAACTAAGATTGAATCTAAAGACATTTTTAACTTATTTTTAAGTTATTCAACAATTCTAGATTTAGATTGATTCGGTTTGCCTAGCAAAATTCAACCCCACAATCTAATTGAGGACTTGAAAAACTATTCATCCGAATTTAATGCCAAAGAGAGTAAAAGTAAGCTTCAAAATAAAATACCAAATCAAATGGCATAAAGTTTGAAAAACAATGCTGGTCAATAATAATGCTTGAATCACAATGGTGCACAGAATGATTCCTCGGTACAACGAATTGGCGGCAACGGTTAAGTAACACACTTATCGCTATTGGCTCGATCAAAGTAAAATGATGGGATATTCAGCCATCATTATCTGTAGTATATCCCGCTCTTCAATTTTGCCTCAACTGATGTTAAGAAGGTGGCGATGGCCTGATGAAATTCACTCTGGCATCTGATGTCTGACGGAACAACCAGGTTCGATGGTTATAATGATTGCACCGCTCGAGAAACTAGGATCCTTGCCACCTAAACGTTTTGACCATCAGGTAAGGCATAATTTTCCTCATATTAATCAAAGTTTAAACTTCGAGCCTGCTGAAAAAAAACGAATTTAGTCATTGAATCCGTGTTAAAACATTGTAATTAACAAAGATCACGTAATTAGAAATTTACCTACATGCTTCCATGCCTGACAAATTTAGTCCCGCTTTGACAATGAATTATTTCGTACCTGAAAATATCAGAAGCTATTATTATCAGACTGGATCTTTTGGTATTTTTGGATACAACTAATTTCCAATAAATGCACAAAACATAAATCGTTAATGAGACGCATTTTTAATTTTATGTAAATAAAGAATCTGTTCACAATAAACATTGTTTTTACTCACCTACCTTTGTTTGTCTAGACTCTCACTTGTTAATGACATTTCACATTGAATTTCAGATTTTTTCTTTCAATAAATAACATCAAATTTCTCTACCACTTGATATTTGCGTCGGTCGAATATTTTCCGATATTGACCACGGTATTGCTGAACGATAGTATTCTTAGACAATTCGCGCTACGTAAAAATAAACAGCAACATAACCTCGATCCGCGGTTTTATGCACGAGAGATTTACAGCTCTTTAGTCTTGTCTCATTTTTGTGTACGTTGGCCCTTTGCTCAGCAGACGAAAACATCGCCGCGGGGCGATTTCACCGACCAATGAGATTGAATTATTTGGCGCGTGCGCATTGTCTGTATAGTTTCAAAAGATTGTCCCGGTATGTATTTGTTAGCACGTTTTGAAGATGCTTCTCTATGTCCTCGATCTCGTAGCACCCGGTAGGTGTGATGATCACTTTATCAGCTACGTAAATTTTATTGTAACCAACATCAACGTTGAGAATCGAATTAAAGGTTAACAATTCTACCAAGTCAAGAGCACAATTTTTATCACGACCAAGTTCGATTGGTGAGAAATATTGTGCCTTGAAAATCGAAGGGGTTCCCGAAATCGTAAACGTTAACAAATCACCCATGACTGCGAGTGATAGACTGACTTTGATGGATCATGTACCATGTTAATATAGCTCACCACTCAGAAATTTCAGACCCAAGTGTCCGCATTCAAATGTATCATAATCCTGGTACCTTTCGTGATTGTATTTAACACTACCAACGCCAAGGTATTTTATGAGGTCTGAGGGTGGTTGAAGATTGCCGAAACTGTCAAAGTAATCAATGTTATAGTCGCGTTTTTTGTATGCATCCCAGTGTGTTCCCGGAGCATCTTTGTCGTCGGGGTTCATTACAGCTGAATCGTTTTTTCCGGGTACCATTTTTGGCCATTTCGTTTCGCATGAAAAGACCGCGGAAATGCGGAACCTTAAAGATTTTTGCATATTTCAACAAGTCCCAATCAGTCAACGCTCGACGTGGTAGCATCGCATCGAGTTTTTTGAAAGATGGAGACCAAGACCTGTTTTGTACGGTTTCATATGAAGCCCTTTGCCTAACGCGATAGCTTTCATAGTTTTGTTGTGTCGTTTGCTCTCTTCCAGTTCTCGTTCAGCAGCACTTGCATCGGTCACAGCTTTTGCTATACCTGCCGCACCACTGGCTAACGCGCCTGTAGCACTAAGTCCAGCGAAAATAATAATCAGAAACGGTAGAAAACCACCGACTTTTGAAGGTACTGGTAGGACGAGAGGTGTTCGCACTTCACATTCACCACCCGCTTTTTTAACGGCGTTCTCAGTTCCCTCCAGCGCAGATTCGATAGCTAATTTTGCATAGTTGCTTGGAACCATAGAACGTTTTGCAGCATTTATAATTTTTCTCAAAGTCGCATTTTTTGACTTTTGAATTCCCATTCCAAGTTTTGATTTTACTTTCATTGTATTAGCTATTGCCCATGCCGCTGCTTCTTCACCCAAATTTGCGTCCAGCGCAAAAACCCGTTTTCAAGCTTTCTCAGCCGACACCCTATCAACCTCGTTTCCAACTTCAAGATTTTCACGATTCTGCGAATAAGCAATGTCGTGGTCCTTGCAAGCTGCGTCGAGAAAATTGATTCACGGATCACCCCGCGCGAGTCTCTTTGTTAATTTTGTACCAGGCCCACAGTGTTGATAACTAGGTACATACAATCCAACTGGAAGGCTGTTGATGATTTAATTCACAAAACCCTTGCCACAATGTTGCCGCCTGCCGCTTCGTTTACCTCTGTACATGATCATGTTCGTGCATTGACTGAAGAGAAGTGCTTTGAAACGGTATACTTATAGCAAATCCGATCAGTTATACCCGAGATGCGGTTTGAGAAACAACCTACTAAGCTTTCCATGATGAATTTTGACAAACTTTCAGAGCAAAATGTCAAAAGGCACAAACGCCACGGTGAATTACTCCCGAATAGTGTACGTGCAATATTCTGTGGACCGTCGAATTGTGGTAAAATTAATGCGTTGGTCACACTCATAACACTGTCACGTGCGGAGCGGTCTCGCACGCGACGAATTAACCCTCTAGGTATTCGTAGAGGTTTATATTTATTTTTACGTGGGTCAGGAGGTGATCGTCCTCTACAGGGCGTTCCTGGGAATAGGGTTGGAGGGTTTCAATTTTATCGTACCAAAATGTTTATGATGGAAAGCCAAATGAAAATGTTTAATGAAAAGATAGCAACAGAAATGGGAGGCGGGGAAGCTTACAATATTCTTTATCTTAATGTTTACTCTCTCTCTCTCTCTCACTTACTCTTCGGTGATTCGGCTTCCAACTCACAGAACAGCTCACACCTTCACACTCACGTTCAATTATCACTATTCTTATTACTACACAACTTGATTAAGTTCGTGGCACAGCTTCCTACTCTTATATTCTAGCTTCGAAAGACTGACGTGGCGACGCGAGACGCTTTGAACACCGCGTGTAGAATTAGAGGAATTCACTCTCTATTCGTCGATGACTCTAAGACTGATAACTCTATACTCGACAGCTTTGAAGGACCCTGTTTCCGTAGATGTTGATTTTACTCGGTCTCCAACGGGACTGACTTCGCTCGCTCGTCCGACACCCCTTCGAACGTCGGGCGGCGAGCGAGGTTTTTGCTGAGTTTGCAATTTTGAGACAAAGGCTCGCCTCGCGACGGTCATCCTCGAAGCGCGTGATCTCGCGATCGCCTCATCCCGGTGTTGATTACGCCCGGGATCCGGCGGGCGCGAAGACGCTGACGTTGCTGGCCGTCAACTACGCCGTTGCGCTTTGGTTGTTCCACGAACTGTTTTATAATGAATATTTTATATGGATTAACTAATGAATTTAAAGCTATGCTTCCTTGTCTCTAGAGCGATATTAATAATTATTGACATGGTATATGACATATTCAGTGTAAATATGCGGCGCTCGTGACATCCCTCCCCCCTTAGGTGTCGATACCCCCATCGACTCGGTGCGCCGGGCCGACGGTGACGCAGGCACTGGAGGGTTGGCTCACCGCTGACCGCATATTTTGATCAATCGGTAGTTACATCGTTTGTGCATCGCACATGCGCTTTTTCATGACCCACGCACACATACGACACTTTCTGGTTTTGGTTACTTCACTCACTTGTCACTTCACTGCTGGCTCATCGCTCGGCTGTCCTTGCGCCTCGCCAGCTGTGTCGCCCTTGTGAGCCTGGTCTGCTGCTGGTTGCCTTGGCGTCCTTGGGTGTCCTCAGACGGCCTCGGTGTCCTCGTCTTCTTCGGTATCGGCTAACTCGGCTTGGAGGGTCGCGGGTGGCGTTCCGCCCGGCGATTCCTCCCACCGGATCAGGTCTTCGACGACCTCTGGTTCATCTTGCAGGACGTCTGCGAGATTCGCCGGGGATTCTGGTGTTGCCGGCGGCGTTTCGCCGGCCGGTTCTTCCCAGCCGATCAAGTTGCCTTTCACTGGTGTATTCTCCTCCGCGGGTCCAAGGAGCTGGTCCATTTCCCTCTGGAGCGTAAACCAGCGCCCCATGATTCGTGAACGCACTGCGGGGATCATGATTTTGCTCAACCTTCGGTAGTCTATTAAGAAGGGAGCCTCTTCCCCCTCCAAGATGACTAGGAGGTCGGTTTGGACCCGCTTTTCTTTGGTATCCCGCCTGGTTTGGACTCCCCTCTCCTTGGTACTGACAGGTAGACGGCATCGGGACTTCGTTGCCTGCACGGGTGTGTCGTTTTGCCGTGTTGTTGAGCTGACCTCGTGGGTGGCTCTGGGAGCTGCTCGAGCGACGGGGGCTTCCTTCGCGCCGAGGAGGCGACCGAAGGCTTACACGCAGTGGCCCGCGTGTAGACCCGGTCTGTGGCCGACACTCTCGCCGCAGAGGGTACAATTGGTGTTTGCCGGCCTCCGGCGCGAGAGGTAGCGCTCTAAGTAGCACTTCTCCCAGTGTTGGTCGTTTACTTTCCTCCCGCAGGTCGGGCAGACTCCGCGCCCCACCTTTTCCACCGCGCGGGTCATCGTCGCTGACGTCATTTTCGCCGGCGGGGGTACCTTCATCAACTTCGGCGAGGCGGTCGAGGCCGCCGCCTCAGCCGGTGCTGGGGCTGGTTCTGGTGCTGGTTCTGGTGCTGGTTCTGGTGCTGGTGCTCGTATCGCCTTCTCGTACCTTGATAGGCACGAGGCTGCGTGGCTCAGCTGCTCACTTCCTGGCCGTTCGGTTGCACAGAGAGGGCAGGGGCTGAGGTCGGAACCACCTGCCTGGTCTGCCCATCTCAGGTAGCAGTTGATCCAGTTCGCGCAACTCGTCTGGCTCTCGCGACAGACCGCGCACGCCTTGTTAGCTGTCGCCCTGGTGAACGTGCGGAGGTAGTTTGCGTTGGACATTCTTGTCGGTTTCGAAACGTACTGAATTTTTTTCAAAGTTCTCGCGACTACTCGGGTCTGGCTTCAGGAGTCGAATGGCGTTAGTTAATCCCTCTGAGAGGCACTCTGGCTCTCCTTCTCCTTGATGTTGTGGTGGGAGAAGTCTCGATGTCATCTGGGGTGTTATTCTCCTAATATGTCACCTCAGCCTCTTGGCGAGGAAGGGTGCAGGAAGACTCTCCTGTTTTTCCTTTGGGTTGACCCATTGTTCCTTTCCTTTCCACTTCGTACTTTGTACGCGGAGCAATTCCTGGAGCAGCGCTCGGGTTTCCGGCGCCGCCGTTGTCTCGACGCGTTGCCTGTTTTGTCTGGCCCAGCTCAATATCTTCGTAATGAGTTGCGTGAGTCGTATGCTTCGGGTGTCCACAAGGCAACCCCATCCACTTCGCCATCTTGTAGAGGTTGGCTCACCATATGTAGGTAACCAATATTATCCCGAGAAGGAGGTCCAGGGCAAACCCGGTCGTAAACAAGACGTGCTGTTCCTCCTTGTCACGGCGGTGGCTGCCGATTTTGGAGAGTCGTTGTTGCACGTCGTCTAGGGATTCGTCAGCACGTGACATTCTCCATGCTAAGCCCTTCCTGGTATATTCCGACAAGATGTTGCCTTGTCCCGAGTTTTCTAATTTTCCCTTCAACGGTTCTCCGAAGCTTGGGGCTATTAGAGAGATGTTCAGTGAAATCTCTGGTGCGTAAAAGTATTGTTCGCGACTTTCGTAAACGCGCATTCCGGTGAGAGAGGTACTTCGGGTGCGTCCTACACAGTCAGCGCTCAGGTGGAGTATCCCGGCACCTTCCAATGTGGTTGCGACTTCCATCCTTGCCTGACAGAGTATATGGAGATGTTCCGGTGCATGCAGCGAATAGAGCCATCCTCCCTGGGAGGGCAGATGCTTCCAGAACGAGTCGTCCGTCGACTGAATCCTCACATCGCAGTACCTGTACGCGTCAATCGAGGGGTTTATTAGCATCATTACTTCGCATTGCTGCGATGTCGATACCTCTTTCAGAGGGGTCTCCATCGAGCAAATGTAACGGCGCTCCACACTGGTGCATTCGTTAATATATACGGAGTCTGCCATAAAGTATGTGCGGCGTCGACGGTTGAATATGAGCCGATCCGTTCAGTCCCGTTCGGCGTTGAGTCTGTATTTCCCTCGTGATGGCGGTTGGCTGTGTCGCTGTTGACATGCTAGGATCGTAACGTAACCCTAGCCATTGATATCGCAAGCAAATACTTCTCGCTTGTCTCAATATATTGCTTGACCTTTGCTTCCACCCGGTACGCGAAGTTCGCTAAGACATCACGGCGCATCATCATACTCGTCTGGTTGGAGAGTTGATTGATTCGTGCATGCAGCTTATCAACCATGTCTAGTTCCATCAGATGTTATCGTTGTAGTTCCTGGAATCTAGAGTGGGTCACGTGAATTTCTTTACTGATTATTTGAGTTAAATTGGATTGATCATTAAACAATCGATCAATCTGTGCGTTGATATACGTTGCATCTTCTTCATTCATTATGCCGAATAGCGATTTGCTGAGCGACCCGATGAAACCTAGCGGCACCGATCGCTTCTTCATAGTTCGGATTCTTAATGGCTTAATTGGTGCGGTAAGTCTGGAATGGTGAGAAATGGCTTCAGGGTTATCTGCCATTTCTTTAGCGCGCTGCATGAGTCCCTGAAGGTAGTCCAAGTTCGTCATTTCACGGCAGGCTTCCCTGGTTGTGAGCCGGCAGCATGCCCTGAACGCCTCGTTCAACTGCCTCTCCGCAGGGGGTGAATCCGTAGTGAAAGCGTCTATATCCATGAACACGGTGACTCTCCAGTCCACGTGTTGCAGGCGGAGGGGGGCCACCCTCTCGTAGTAAGTTCCTGGTTGATCTTCCATTGGTGTTACATGATATGCGTTGTTGCTACGAAGCTCTCCGGCGGCCAGGGCCGTTGAAGCTAGAAGCACCTACACGCACAACATCGTTCGAATTGGTGGTCGGTGACTCGCGCTCCTACACTGGTTGTTTATGCGTCTCGCTTTCTTACTCCCGCACTCTTCTGCGAACACATGCAGACAACATGTTTATACACGCTTCATTTATATACTCTCACACTTATACTTTCGCACTCTCATACACATGTTTGCTTTCGCTTACGACAATTACTGCGTAGCTCAGCTGTACGTTACGATATATTTTTATGGTACAATTTCGGTAAACTGGCTAGCGGGTTATACGACTGCCAGTTTTACCTTGTCGACATGCTTCCTTATCCTTTTCCCATTTTCTGCTTCCAGTATTACATTGCTATGGTCAGTTACCTGGAAAATTTTATAGGGGCCATGATATTGGGAGTCGAACTTACCCTTACGAGGTTCCTTAAGGACATAGACAAGGTCGCTCACTTTACCTGGGAAAGGACGGACTTTCTTGTCGTAATATTTTTTGGTTATTTCTTTCGCGCGATTCTGATTTTCACCGGCCATTTCGCGTATTTCGGAGAGACGTTTTATTAGCTCGATAATATACGAATTATACGTTGATAGTTTATCGTCCATGGGGAACTGACTCGGTAGCCGAGGCAGCCTCCCGTACACGATTTCGTAAGGGGTGAAGTTTGTCGCCTCGTGCACGCTAGTGTTGTTTGATAATTCCGCGTAAGGCAACAAGCGGTCCCAATCGTCGTACGTATCTGCATACTGCTTTATGTACTCCGCTAACAGTATGTGGCTTCGTTCGAGCGCTCCGTTCGTCTGTGGTCGATAGCCGGAAGTCGTTACTTGTTTTATATGAAAGATTTTAGACATTTCGCGTAACAGATTTCCGGTAAAGGCTGCTCCGCGATCAGTAAGGATCGCACGGGGAGCTCCAAATTGCGCAATTAATCGCCTCGCCATAGCTTCGGCGATCGTAGTCGCTTTTAAATCGGGTATCGGTTCTGCTAAACAATACATCGATAGGTGGTCTTGCATGGTTAGTATGTGTTTATTGCCATGTGGTGTTGTCGGCAACGGACCCACCGTATCGAGTGATACCTTATCAAAAACGTCAGCCGGCGTATCAGTAATGAGCATCGGCTCGCGCGTCTTCGCTTGAACCAATTTACGTTCCTGACAGCCTTTGCAACGACGCATGAAATTTCGCATTTCGTTTCTAAGCGAAGGCCAATAAAAACGTTCTCGGATTTTGCGATAGGTCTTGGTTACCTGGCGTCCGACAAGACTCGTGCGAAATTCTTCAATTATTTGCGAGTGTTGTTCATCCGGTGGCCGTCGAATTGTACCGTAGCATATTGTGGTGACTATGTTAGTTTTACCGAGTATCCTGTTCAGCCAGTCGAGCAATTTCGTGTGCGGTAATTCGTCCGTATAATCTCCCGAGCGTGAAATACGAACCGACTTCACGGCCGCTCGTTGAAGGGCGAATTTAAGATTCTCGAGTCCCTTGAATATGTGCTCGGCGTTGGTTTCGTCGTAGTACCGCTTTTTAATAATAATATTATAAATTTTATTGGACCCATATGGAGTCACCGCTATTTGACCGTTTGATAAGTTCCGGTCTTTAATTGTTTGACCATCAGTCACGAGCGCCGCATATTCACACTGTATATATCATAAATCATGTCAGTTATTAATATCACTTTAGAGACGAGGAAGCATAGCTTTAAATTCATTAGTTAATCCATATAAAATATTCATTACAAAACAGTTCGTGGCATAACCGAGCGCAACGGCGTAGTTGACGGACAGCAACGTCAGCGTCTCCGCGGCCGCCAGATCCCGGGTGTAATCAACACCCGGATGAGACGATCGCGAGATCACGCGCTTCGAGGATGACCGTTGCGAGGCGAGCCTTTGTCTCAAAATTGCAAACTCAGCAAAAACCTCGCTCGCTGCCCGACGCTCCAAGGGGTGTCGGACGAGCGAGCGAAGTCAGTCCCCGTTAGAGACAGCTAAGAACGACATCTACGGAACCCGGGCTCCTTCAGAGCTGCTGCGTGAAGAGTATCAGACTTAGAATCACCGACGATTAGAGCGGCAACCCCTCTAATTCTACAAGCGGTATTCCGAAGCATCTCGCGTCGCGGCGTCAGTCTTTGAAGTAAGTCATAAGTGTTGAACCTCGAGCCACGAACTCCATAGAGAAGTGTAGTGATAAGCGTATGTGAGTGTTACTATAGAGTATAATCGTGTGAGAGCGTGAGCCATTCGGACTGTAACCACCGAAAAGTGAGTAATTGAATGAGTGGAAACAACTAGATTTAGAACATATTGTAAGCTTCCTTGTCTCACATTTTCTCTGCTTTTACTTCATTTTGATTTTATTAAACATTTGGCTTTCCATCAACATTTTGGCACATTAATATAATTGAAATCCTCCAAACCTATTCTCGGGAACGCCCTGTAGAGGACCTTCACCTCCTAACCCACATAAAAAATAAACATAAACCTCTACCAGTACCTAGAGGGTTTAAGTCGTCGCGTGCGCGACCGCTCCGCACGTGACACATCTACCTCACCTAGGTCAGCGAATAGTTTTTCTACTGAGGTTGATAGTTCTCCATCCGCAGAGATGATACGGACTAAATTATCTGGTTCATACGTTAGGCATTCTCGCGAGCCTATTATCGTACTTGTTTTTGCTGTAGATTTTTCTCGCTCAGGTTTCTCTTCACTGGACGAGTCCAGCGAGGACGACGGATCGAGGACGAAGTCGTGTCCTTTGATCCTATTATGATGGGATCATCGGGAAAGGTTATGAATTTGCTTTTAATCCCGCTGGAATTTTTGGGAA
The DNA here is from genome assembly GCF_021901455.1 of Neodiprion lecontei. NCBI lineage: Eukaryota > Metazoa > Arthropoda > Insecta > Hymenoptera > Diprionidae > Neodiprion > Neodiprion lecontei. Next base: position 12,267,833 of record NC_060265.1, on the reverse strand, counting down.
GTGGAGCACGTGGTGACGCACGTGGTCGGTACGGTGTAGATTTTGCAACCGGGGCCGCATCGTTGCTGGGCAATGACCATCTCACCGTGTGGCGGGGAGCGGGCAGTAGAGAGGTCCGAGCGGGCTGTGAGGTGTCGGGTTCGCGCTCGAGTCCCGCGGCCATACTCGTCTTGGGTCTCACTCTCGCACTCACTCGCGGCATACTCTCTCTCTCAGCTGGTGGCTCATCGCTCTCATCGTCCGCCTCCGTTCCTTCCTCTACCGTGCGTGATGATGTCTTCTCTCCCGCACTCAGCCGCCGTACTAATTCCTGGTCCGATGGTGACATGAACCTATTTTCTAACGCTTTTAAGCGGCTGGCAAGCTCGGCATCTCCGGCGATGTCATCGAAAGGGTCTTGTTCTTGGAGAATCTTCCGAGCCTCCTCTTCTACCTCATCCCCCTCCGACAGATGATCAGGCCAGTCGAAATCTGTTTTATCAGGCCCTTTTTTGGGGTCGCGGGAGGATTTGGTGTGATGTCGGTCTTCCAAACGCCTCAATGATTCGTTGAATTTGTTAATTGAGTCTACAAGAGTTGCCGCTACCGTCTTCGTGCTCTCTGCTTCCGATTCCTCCGTGCTTCCATCAGAATCGTTGCTAGGGGTGGTGAGCGTGACCGTGATTGCAGCAGACCTCTGGTCAGACGTCGCGCTTGCGGATTCCGATGAAGACGCCAGTTCTTGGGGACCTCCGAGGGGCTTGACCTCTACGGGGGGTGGAGACTTCGGCCTTTTCGGAGGGAGTAACGGTGAGGGCAGCATACTGCGGTGCGAGCGCTGTATGGGTGGCCCTGAGCTCTCGGATTCGGATCCGGAGGGTTTCGCGTCGATGGGAGGCGGGCGCCTCGCGGGTCTTGTAACTACCTTCCCGCGCGTGCGTCTCGCCACCGGGCCTGAGCTCTCCGAGCTCCCTCTCCTTTCTCAGGTACTGTTGGCACTGTAGGCACGCTGCGTAGACGCGATCGTGTGCGCGCTGCTATGATTGATGCATCGGCCTTGGACGGGCCAGCTGATGTCTCAGATGTCGTCACTTCTGTGCTAGAAGTCGGGTTTTTACGAGTACCGAAAGGTTTTGAAGATAAAGGCAAAACTTGAGCTTGCTGAGGGACGTTCGTCTCTACGTCCGAATCACTTGAAGACGAGATTTTCTTTGGGTTTACGGGATTACGGGAGAGTGCATCGGCATTTACATTTTCACGCCCTGGCTTATGTTGGAATTCGTAATCTTATTCACATAATCTAATTTTCCATCGATTGAGCCTCTTGCCTGGGTCGAGCGTAGAACGCATCCATTCGAGAGGCTCGTGATCGCTTACGAGCTTAAATTTTCATCCATAAAGATATGTGGAGAAATGTTCAATTGAATCGATTATGGCCAGACACTCTTGTTCCGTAGTTCCGTAATTCTTTTCAGCGTTAGAGAAGATTCTAGAATGGTAAGCGACCGGTAGATCATGGCCATCGTGAATTCGTCGCCATCGACAACACTGCTCCGAGTGCAAATTCCGAGGCATCGGTCGTCAAGATAAACTGTTTGGATAGATCGGGATATTGTAAAATCGGTTCTCGACAGAGTGCCTTGCGAAGCTTGCGAAAGCTGTTTTTCTGCTCCCGCTCCCATACGAATTGTTTTCCCTTCTTGAGCAAGTCTGACAAGGGCTTGGATCTGGCAGCGAAATCCGGAATAAATCGACGGTAATAACCGGCAAGTCCCAGAAATTGGCGCACGTTTTTCTGCGTCCTTGGGTGCGGAAATTTACGCACTGCCTCTTCGGGTCCATTCGCAACCCATCGCGGCTAATGATATGCCCGAGATACGCGACTTCGCTACGCAAGAACTCGCATTTGTCCGGTTCGAGGACGAGGTTAGCTTCCTCGGGACGGTGCATAAGACGACGGATTTTAATCTTATGCTCCTCGAGAGTTTCCGCAAATACTACAATATCGTCGAGATACACAAACAGCTCTGTCCCCTGCAACCCGATCAGCACCCGATCCATCAGGCATTGAAAGGTTGCGGGCGCGTTTTTGAGACCTTCAGGCATGCGAGCGTACTCATAATGCCCGTTTATCGTGGAAAACGCTGTCTTTGGACCGTCTCTCCGATCCATCGGGATCTGCTGGAAACCGCTCGCTAAATCGAATGTCGAAAAGTACGTAGCTTTTCCCAGCTGTTCGAGTATTTCTATCATATTCGGGAGGGGGTACGCGTCGGAAATTGTCTTCTCGTTCAATTTACGGAAATCAATGACCATGCGCATCCGCGGATTCCCTTGAGAATCGGGTTTTTTAGGAACTATCCAGACCGGCGAGTTATACGGGGAGCGTGAATGAACAATTATTCCCTCGCTTAGCTTTTTCTCAACTTGTCGTTCCAGTTCCGACCGATACACCATAGGAAATCTGTATTGTTTCGCGTTTACCGGGAGCTCGTCCACCGTCGGAATCCGATGGCGAACTTGATCCGTGCATCGCAATCTATCGCCTGGTAGCTTATACATGTGAGGGTATTCCTCGATGAGATTTATAACATGTGCGCGCTCTTCCTCATTGAGCCTATCTAATCGCAGTAATTTAATTATGGCTTCTACTCGATCCGTCGGTGGAGTAGTCTCTACACCGCTACCGTCGGAGCTTTCGCCGCTCCAATAGCCGTCCTCCCGATAGTGCTCGAAATCTTCGAGTTCCTGAGGCTCGATTTCTAATTCGATGTCGTCGAATAGCGTGTTTATTGCTAAGACGTAGCACGATCCTCCCGCAGGAGCAACGATACTATCTTCGATAAACACACCCAGTTGAGTCTCGATTCGCGGTAAGTATCCCTCCTTTAGATTCGCATTCTTTAGAGGGATGCTTATTTGCTCACTCGTACGCGCGCGCAGTTTATAACTTCGTTTCTCCGAAGCAATTTTCGCCGCTAACACGCGCCTTGTAGGTTCTGCGTCGGAAGGAGGTAGGCCTACGAAAGGCTTAGGTCGGATGGGATCGCTTGAGGTAACTAGAGTATTGTGGTGAAACGAAATTTCGGCTTTTTCCGCAAAAAAATACGGTTTACCGATTAACGCGTCACTTCTCAGCGGCAGGTTTCGTAACACATAAAACTTGGCTGGTTTTTCAAAAATGTGGAGGACAACTGAGCCGAGTGTCGGAATATCCGATTCCTCCAACCCTGTTACCCATATTTTATCGTCAGTATTTACAATTAAGTCTTGATCGAGGGCATTTAGTTTGATTAAGCTGGCTGATGAACCCGTGTCAAGAAAGAATTTTCCCTTCTTGTTACGAAGTTCGGGGGCACTGGGTTCGACTACTGGGCTCTCCTGGTCAGTGGGGGTCCAGAGAACGAGGCATCGTTCTCCAGGAACCTCACTGACTGTTGGTGTTCTTGGGGTCGACTCGACTCGTTTGCTCCGGTCGGGCCCGCAGGGGAATTTGCCCGGCGAGCCCCAGGGCAGCTTGAAGGCTCCCTTTGCGGGGAACGCCTCGGAGATGACTGACGCTTAAACGTGCAGCACGAACAACCCCTGTTTTGTTTACAGCAATATTTATATCCGCAAGGTGTTGACGGACGAGAATATGACATTCCCGCGGCACCCTCGCGGTTATCAGGCGTTTGCGCGGGTTTAAAAAATCCGGGAGCCGGTTGTGGTGACTGGCTTCGATAGGTAGACATCGGTTTACTTTCCCAAGCCGTCGGCGACGGAGTTCGGGAGTCATAGCGAGCGTAAAAAACACGCGCCGATTCATCCTGACTCGAGTCAATCGCTTTCCGTCGGTTACTTCGAAGCGCTAGCTTTTCGGCTATTTTGAATGCTGCTTCGAGAGTTTCCGGCTCTCGCAAATCTACCGCGGCTCCGATATGGGTAGGCAACCCGTTTATGAACGATCCTAGCGCGATTCTATGTAGCGGGTCCCGGTTCAATTCTGGCGGATCGACGCCAAAATATGACCTGAACGCGCTTCTTCCCCCACTTAGCAAAATTCGGACCTTGTCGTAAAATTGCCCGACGGTTTGATCGCGTTTCATCCGGATCGTCGATAGTGCCTCCGTATAGTAGTCGTAGGTCTTTCCGCGGGCGAGTCGATTCTTCAACAGTTTCACCAACCCGGCCATGGTCCCGACCTTCTCGCCGTAGATTCAGTTTCGCGCGTCCCCGCGTAATCGCGATATTACTGCGCCGAGGTACTGCGCTTCTGCCGCGGCTGGCACGAACATGGACGCGTTTTGGATATCTTCTAAGAAATCCCTTAGCGGCATGTTCTTCCCGTCAAACTCGGGAATATTCGCGAAATTATTTTGGATAGTCAAATTTTCCACCATAGTGGAGATACTGGCGACCAGGTCGGCCGTCATATCGGCGGCGTCTCTGGCCTGAGCGTGATTAGGCATGTTGACAAGTCCGGGGGTGGGGAAGGAGATCGAAAGGATAAGCAATTCTATCACGTATAGTTCGACTCCCTCTTTTGTCGAAAATGAGAAAAATTCAGAAAAATTTTGTGGTTTAAATTCCAAAAAAAAAGAAAAATGGAATCCTCGATTCCAATTCCCAAGGAAAATCACCTCTTATCCCCCGACGGTCATCCTCGAAGCGCGTGATCTCACGATCGCCTCATCCCGGTGTTGATTACACCCGGGATCTGGCGGGCGCGAAGACGCTGACGTTGCTGGCCGTCAACTACGGCGTTGCGCTTTGGTTGTTCCACGGACTGTTTTATAATGAATATTTTATATAGATTAACTAATGAATTTAAAGCTATGCTTCCTCGTCTCTAGAGCGATATTAATAATTATTGACATGGTATATGACATATTCAGTGTAAATATGCGGCGCTCGTGACAACACATCCCAACGGACTTAGATTTGAAAATATCTACATCTACTCGAAATCTCTCAACCAACCTGAATACCAATTGTTAAAGCAATTGTTGGACCATGTTGAGAATACGGAGTATTTTGCGTTTACCGAGCGTGAGCAAGTGATTACACCAGAAGAAGCACGGCCCGACTCAATAATCATATTAGACAATGTAGCGTGCGGGAAGCAGGACAATATTAGAGCCTACTTTTGCATGGGTAGATATCACGACGTTGCCTGTTTCTATCTCTGTCAGACGTACGCGCGTTTTCCCAAACAACTCGTGCGCGATAACGTAAACTTACTCGTGTTATTCAAACACGACGATATGAACCTGAGACACGTATACAACGACCATGTAAACACCGATGTGTCTCACACAGATTTTAAAAGTGTGTGCTCCGCATGCTGGAATGGTGAGAAGTACGGTTTTCTGGTAATCGACAAAGACAGCTAGCTCAACGAAGGACGATACAGAAAGAGATTCGATTCTTTTGTTAGCTTGAAAAAGAAATAAGATCCAACGCTTCCGAGCGAGAGACGCTGTAGTATTGTGGACTCAGTTGCGTCAACACGAAGAGCTCTGAAATTTCCAAGCAAAAATATGTCCCACATCAGATCGCTCAAGCAAGTGCTGCGATCCGTGAAAAACACAGATTGCTCAAATCGGGCAAGGAATCTACGGCTCTGAAATTGAATGACGTTTTCGAACCAGTAGTGACTTCGTTGCAAGAACTGGTGAATGTTAAAAAAGATACTAGACCTGTAAAACAAGAGGTGAAAGAAATTAAAGAAGAAATAAAGCAGATGAAAAATCAAACAAAAAATGAAAGTGTCTCGGAAATGGACGATTCCTTTGCTCCGGCAAGAGATGAGACAATCGTAGAAACACCGTTCAAAAAAATAAAGGATGAGTGTTTTGCACTGATGAGAGATGCGAAGACGAAAAGTGAATTGGACAACGTGTACGGTGTACGCAACCTCTCAAACGGACGAATAATTGGTTATTCGTTAATATGTTTTGAGAGTGACTACATTCGTATTGGCGATACGCTTTACCTGAACACGAAGGGTTTGCTGGAAATTTTGTCCAAAAATTAGCCGGACGGTTCTTATGTTAGCGCCGGATATCGGGAAAATTTAAAAAACATAGTCCTCGCAACGAACGCGCATAAAAAGTATCACCTACCCGATGGGGCTGTTCGGAACGATAACAATCACAAATTCAAAAATGTTATTACCGAATTGATGGATTATTCCCCATCACCTCCCCGAAAGGATAAAGGTCCACTTCCGCAAGCTATGATCACTCGACAAGGTGTTGAAACGAAATACGTTTTCTGGGATGATCCGAACGAGTTAGTGGAGCGTCTTCGTTTACTCCTGGCATCTCAGGCAGCAGGGAATCCGAGTCTCAATAATGAAATAATCTCAATAATCGAAGAACTACGCGAAGCAGTAATCATTTATTAAGTAGCTCCCATCGTTTTTGCATTCATTGCTAAGATAAGCGTTGACGTGTTTGGACGGCATCTCGATAAGAACACGGCTGCGAGCACTCGCGGTCCTCGGGGTGTCGAATTTCAAATAACAGCGGACGGGCATTACGATATACGAAACAAGAGACTGTGCAATGCCGCAGATCCAGCAGTGCCGAATAATGCTGCAACTTCAAAAATCTTAAGAGGAAAATTCAACGTGCTGCAAAAACAAATCTGCAATCTCGATAAAATGATCAAAGCTTTGAAGCTCACCACGGAGAAAGCCGTGGATACCTTTTACACAGACTTTAAAACAGGCACAGACCTGTCCATTCGGAACGTTGAAATCATTTCTAAATTGGACACCAGACTCAGAAGGTTGGAATATGAACGAGGAAAAGCGAACACTGGTGACGGAACTGCATAAGCCTGTATGCCGGAATTATCCGCGCCGACGTGTAAACGTTCGCGGCATCGACGAGACCAGGCAGGCGGATCTTGTTGATATGATGTCATACGCTGGACAAAACAAAGGCTACAAGTACAAGCTCACATTTATTGATATCTTTCCAAAGTACGCGTGGGCTACACCGATAAAGAGCAACTCTGGAGATGATGTTACGAAGGCAATGGAATCTGTGCCTGTCTATGGACGGGTACCGAAAAAATTTCACGTCGACAGAGAAACGGAATTTTACAACTCGAAATTTGAATCGCTTATGACACGTTACAGGATCAAACTTTACTCCCTGTACAGTAATTTGAAGGCTTTGATCTGCGAACGCTCCAATCGCACGCTCAAAAGTTGAATGTGGAAACGGTTCAGTATGCACAGAAGCTACAAGTGTCTCGATATCTTACCTGATTTGGTTTCGGCTCACAACGACGCCAAACACCGAACCATAAGAATGAAACCAACTGATGTCACTATTGAGAACGAAAAGTCGGTATTGCGTCAGGCGTACGGAGGGCCTCGAGCGAAACCTATCAAACCAGCAAAGTTTAAAACTGGTGACAAAGTTCGAATCAGCATATTCAAAAACGTCTTTGAGAAAGGTTACACTCCCAATTGGACGACGGAGATATTCACAATAAGCCAAGTGGAAAACACTCATCCTGTGACGTACATGCTCAAAGACTTTCGAGATCAACCCATCGTTGGTGGTTTCTACGAACAGGAATTCCTCAAGGTTCGACATCCGGACATCTATCTCGTGGAGATGGTGCTCAAGAAGCGTGGAAAAAAATTGTACGTTTAGTGGTTGGGTTTTGACAATACGCACAACAGTTAGATAAATTATTCTGATATGTAACATTGAATAAACGAGATTTTTTTTCAAATGTGTACCGTTATTTTAACACCTTGAAGATACAATTCACACTAATCCGCAGTCCAACTGCAGGTCTTGTAGCCCCACGGCAGCGTATCGGTCGTGCTTGGAAATACGATCCGCTTAACGTCGTTTCAGCTTAGTGCTACCTTCTCCTGTTCTATGGTATAGACCTGATGCTTCTGACTCTGTATCAGTCTCTGATGATCGACTAAATTTTTGTGTTCTAAAACACGCTTCAAATAATCATTGAAAGTTATAGTTTTTATTAGCGAGTCTTTCACACCCTTAGCTCGTTTTTCCTCCTAATCCTTCCCCATCACTCTCAACGAACACAATTTCGCCGTCAAGCCAATAAATTCTGTCATTATTTTTCCGTTACACTCGTCTTTCATCAAGCAGAGGACTTTTTTGTTAACTAAAGGCATTCCGTAAACATTATCAGGTGTATAATCGGAAGTATTAAATTTGTCCCAGTCCTGTTTCATGCATTCGTAAATATCGGGGACGGTGAAGTGGTATATTAAACGTACCGACAAGCTTTTCGCAAAATTTTGTTGAGAAGCCGAATATATATATATGTCGGCGTAAAGCCTCGGAAAGGCGGAGAGGATGTAAAGCGTTCTTTTGGGCGTTGATTATTCATATTTAGCGTGACGATCCCGACACGTCTGGTATACTCTCTAGCTAACCCGTGACTGTCGATTTCATCCAAGCGTTGTTATAAACAAACTATTTGTTTGTTGCCAAGATTCCGTCATTCAGCTATACTCTTAGCTTGCTAATAACGCTTGACGCTCGATACGGTGGACTCATCGAGAGTTCAATTTCAAAAGAAATATCCTTTTATTCACTAAATACATTTTAAAATGGAATTATTAAACGAGATTTGTGATACTCCGACATATATATATGTATATATATGGGTACGTCCAATACTTTTCGACCGCAGCCTGCGGGCTTGGGTCAGCGATTCGGCTGCTAATTTTTCTCAAGAAAGTAGGTTATAAAAAAAGACGATTCTCCAAATGTGAGCTTAATATAAGAAAATCTGTTGGCTATGAAAATTTTTGAAGTTTTTAATAATTCAATTTTTTAGTTATTCTCACGATTTTTTCATGGGAGCTCTATTGGACTTAAAAACTCGAATCAAACGTCATTCCCTTTCTGTGACCTTGTATTTTTATCAAAAAAATATTTTTTTACTCCAAAGCAAATTCTAGTTCAATTAGGACTCTTTTCATGAACTACTATTTTAACAAAATTTCGCATAACTTTGAAACGCTGCCAAGTCAAGAATTTTCCAATTCGACGGTCAATCGACGGCTCAAATTTTTCGTCTAGGTATACTTTATCACCACCTACACGAATTATTATTAATTACCATGTTCCTTTTTATGTACGGCCTCGCAAAACCAACTAATTTCTAAAAAATCGCAGTTTTCAGATAGCTGTAACTTTTTTCTATCAACTCGAAATCGCTTGAAATTTTTAGGGAATATGCCTCAGTCTATCCCCAAACACCGCTGAAACTTTCCAGCAAGGAGTCAAAGTTTTTAACGAGCTGTGAATTTTTAAAATCTTTAAGTTTCCTACATAATATTTCATATTTCATAGCATTATTAACTGTATAACAAGTATTGAGTATGACTTCATGGGACACAAAAAAACAAATATTTAATTTTAAATAAATAATTACAATACGAATGATAAATAAAAATATTTTATATTACTAGGGGCTTCGCCCCTGCGCGCTTCGCGCGCCAACCCCCGGCTCGGCGCTACGCGCCTCACTATTTCCTTACGCATTGTCTAGTAGACAGGCGAATTCCTTCATGTTGATTTGATGACAGGTCTGCACTTGCTGTCCACTTCAATTCCTTCTGTGCTTACTTTTCTCTTTTTCATCAATCTAAGCTTCCATTCGTTGGTTGAAAATTGGTGTTCCTTCTCTATTGATATCGATCTATCTCCTTGACTTGCTGAATTATTTTTGCTACCGCTCTGCCCGTTATTCTCCAAAATCACTTTCTTTATATTATATTTTTCTCTATATTTGTGTTGCTGTTCACTCCGCAAAACACCTCTTTCTCTTGTGGTTAACATAGATCCTGGTCGTCCTCTTGCCTGGTTATAGGAATATTTGTTTACTATTATTCTCGGGCTTATTTGGTTATTCGCACTTACAATTTTATTTTCCTTTTTCTTTTGTGATACGTTTGACCATCCACCGTCTCCATCGCCTTGTCTGCTGGTTGAAACTCCTCCCTTCTGTTCGTTGGTTGAAAAGCCAGTATGATATTTTTTGTTCGCTTCCCTATATTTTCGCTGCTGATCTCGTCGTCTAATTTTTCGCTCTTCTATGTCCATTACATTGGTTGGTCGTCCTCTTGATTTATTTTCCAAATCAATAATTACAATCGATTCTTCTAATTCTTCGACACCCTTCGTTGAATTATTTTTACTACCGCTCTGCCGGTAAAACTCCTCCTTTCTCCATTGTCATCGTAAATCCTGGCTGTCCTTTTGACTGTTTGGTGATATATTTAGATTCACTATTATTTGATTGTTACTTTTCATACTTATTACTCACTATCTGAATTTTATTTTGGTTCTGCAAGACATTAAAGTGTCCACTGTCTCCATCGCCGGTGAAGAGAAGCGACAATTGTATTTCATTTTGTGATCCGATCCGGTGTGGATGAATTTGTTCTTCGCGATACATGATTAAACATATCCTCAGAATGTCCGCAGCTGCAGCTAATTCTGCTTCTCCCCTGTATATTCCATTTTTATTTATATGTGATTTGTAATCACCAGGTGACCTAATCACAGCACCGTTTGACTCATTACCTGTAATAAAACCCGCAAATGTAGACCAATCATCTACTATATTTGGAACGATACTCAGTCTCACCTCTGCGTGTCGATCTTGAGTGCCGTATACACAATACGCCAACGCGCGAAAAAGACAATTCCCGTCAGGAATCATCTTGATAATTTTCGTTTGCATGTTCATTTTTTGCGCGTCAGAAACAGATACCTATAAAGATATTTGTCAAAGACTGTCATAAACAGCCGATGACAGCTGTCAAAGGGTGTGCTAGATGCTTTTTGTTTTGTTTTCGGGATCTCACCCCACCGCCAACTTCATGCGTATACTATTGTTATTAAAATCTTTTTTATACTACTGTTATTATAGTCTTTTTTTTACTATTGTTATTATAATCTTTTTCTACCTGTTCATTTGTTTGAAACTTTTTTATTAGATAGAGAGACTATAAATATCCTATTCTCTCAGTCAATGATTTTTTTTTAAGCCATACAAATTATAGGGATGTGAGCCATATTTTTAAAACATTACTTCAGTTTGTAGTTTTGCATGCTCTTCATTTTTTTTTTTAATCAAGTTGATTATCGACAAGTGCAAATTTTCTACGCGCAATTCAAGAAGTCGTTGATAATGCCATGAAATACGAAATATTATGTGGGAAACTTGAACATTTCAAAAATTCACAGCTCGTTAACAACTTCGACTCCTAGCTGGAAATTTTCAGCGTTGTTTGGAAAAAGAATGAAGAATTTTCCTTGAAAATTTCAAGCGATTTCAAGTTGATAGAAAAAAGTTACAGCTATCTGAAAACTGCGATTTTTCAGAAATCAGTTGGTTTTGCGAGGCCGTATATAAAAAGAAACGTGGTATTTTATAATAATTCGTGTAGGTAGTGATGAAGTATACCCAGACGAAAAATTTGAGCCGTCGATTGACCGTTTACTTGGAAAATTCTTGACTTGGCAGCGTTTCGAAGTTATGCGAAATTTTGCTAAAATAGTAGTTCATGAAAAGAGTCCTAATTGAACTAGAATTTGCTTTGGAGTAAAAAAATATTTTTTTGATAAAAATACAAGGTCACAGAAGGGGAATGACGTTTGATTCGAGTTTTTAAGTCCAATAGAGCTCCCATGAAAAAATCGTGAGAATAACTAAAAAATTGAATTATTAAAAACTTCAAAAATTTTCATAGCCAACAGATTTTCTTATGTTAAGCTCACATTTGGAGAATCGTCTTTTTTTATAACCTAATTTCTTGAAAAAAATGAGCAGCCGAATCGCTGACCCAAGCCCGCAGGCTGCGGTCAAAAAGTATTGAACGTACGAATATATAAACATATATAAATATATAATAAATATATATATATATATATATATATATATATATATATATATATATATATATATATATATATATATTGTAAAAGACAGCCCTTCAAAATCACACCAATACCAACGGTGCCCGTGACATACACTACATGTCAACAACTGACTGACAAGGAAACGTTTTCAGGTGTCGCCGTCCGATTTCGACGAAACTCTGGTATGTTATAAAGGGTCAAAATCGATGACATACGTATTTTTTTTTATCGGCCCAAACTCATTTTAAAGGGGTGAAACACCCCTCCAAAGTTGACCACCTCCCAAGATGATTTTTCTGTTTTGCATACAAGGAGGTGATATTGATAACTAATAATGACAGTAATAAATACCTTGTCAAAAGTAATGAAAAACACACTTCGAATATTTTCAAGAACTCTTTATTTTAGGGGCTAACTTGTATATACAAAGTTCATTTTTTACATTCGAAACAAGATGTTCATCAGAGCTCAATGAATCCAACAGCACTGTGAATACAGAATACAGAATACAGAATACGTGCTTTCGATTTTTTCCCAAAAACTGAATTCTTATGGACTTTTTTCCCAATATTGCGGATTATGTCTAGTATTTAGCTATGAATTATTGAATAACATTGTTTGAGGCTCGCATTCATTCTGGCATCGCTCTCTTATCATTTTACTGTTTTATCATTTTTTTTCAAGAAACGTAAACATTTTTAATTTCAAGCAGACTCTCAACTACTCGAAAATTCGATGTGTGTCATATGTAAACAAGTCACATCTCTACTTGAATTAATTCTATGGCACAGATATTTAAGGGGTAAGGACTGGGAAAAAGAGAAACAAAAAACAAGTAGTGATTATTAGCCATTTTGCATTGAAAATATGGATGAAGAAATTTTTATTATTACTTTGATTCATACACTAAATACACCTGTAAATAGTTTTGTGAATAAATTGCGTTTTTATATAATACAAAATTGTTGAATATGCACATGATTCCTCTACCGTGGCCACACCCTTTAAACAAAAACAAGTTCCAAGTTTATCTATAAATCGCTTTATGGATGATAGTCGGTACAATAATGATATTCATCAAAAAAATGCTGTAGGCAAAGTGATTTTTTACACCAAGAACATCCGATTACTGCGACATTCGGGCAACCTTCGATTTCACAATTCGGATGAGATGACTGTCCAAATGCAAAATCGACGGGGTTACCAAATTCATCAGGTTTGTTTGCAATGAACCCGCTTTTATGCCACGCATAACGAAACAAATTATGATATCGCGGAGATGACAGTTGGTTGTGAACTAAAGACTGTAATTTTATTATATTATTCCTTAAATGTAAATTTAAATCATAATCAAGAAGAACTACGGTGTTTGAAAAATAACGAATATAATTTTTCCATGTACGGAAGCTGAAAACATCGAGAGGTTGAATTTTTCCAGTGGTTCCTTTCGGTATCAATAAAGTCGTCAACTTTTTGTCTGGGGGTGTTGTCTCTTGCACAACTCTAGAACAATGCCCACTCCAAGAATCAATTAGAAGTAGACTCTTCGGTCCCACTTTTGGGATAAACACTTCTTCTAACCACATCTTGAAATGCTCTGTAATGAATCATTGTGATTGATACCGTTTGAATATATGCAGCGCGAAACAAGAATTATTATACCCGAAGTAAGTTTTCCTGATTTGGAAGCTGTGATGAAAACATTTGGCGGTCTGAATGAATGTTGTTCAACTATAGGTCCGAACGTTCCGGATGGTTCTATTAAAACAATAAATAAAGGAGATAATAATTTTCCGTCCGCTGAAATTGTAGGCTGTATAGTATAACTGTCCGTTGTTGAAGTTACTGATTGTACTATGCACGACACTTGTTCAGTTCCTTCTTCCGTTAACGTTCGTCCAGAATAAATCGCTATTTTGAAACCACTCTGATCAGAATTATATATATTTTGTAATCCATATTCGGAAACATAAGGTTCAACTCTTTACAAAAATTCTTCAGCACTCTTGTGTAAATATTCACTATTTTCCACTGATTTTCGCGTGACGAATTTATTGATTTTTCTGCTAATAATGCGATGGATCTTCTTAAAGTGAAGTAACCACGTTGGCGATGCTTTAAATCGAAAATTCTTACGACTGATAAGTCCTTGGGCCTTTAAAGCCCATCTTCGCAGATCCGTATCATGAACAATCAAGCCTGTGCCAATGGCATTTTTCATATTCTGCAATGTATACTCTGATATGCGAGCCAATTTTTCCATGTATGTCCCTCCCTGGTTGATTTGGTGTGCCCAACGACGCAATTCTCGTACTGATTTGACTTTTTTATATCTATGACGAACCGTATCAATTGAGCGATTTTTTTCGTCTTTGCACGTCTCCAATATTCAACAGCTCTTCTTTTATAATCGAAACTTAAAGGTTCGTCATCTTCGGAACAGCTATCTTCAGGTCCTTCGGAAGGCACCTGAAAATCTGCATCTTCCACTGCGAACGTTTCAAGATTTTTGTAGGGCTCTTCAAAGTCAAGAGAATTTTCCTCAATCATTTCCACACTATTATATTCTGTCATGCTTTGTAATAAAATGTTTTCGAAGTTCGATACTATTTCACGTTCATCATTTGTTAACGGGGACTCGGGTATATTCATCACTACAAATGCTGCCCACAGAAGTTTAATAACGTTTATTGGATTCACTTTCATTGTAAACGTGAGAAGAAATTCAATAACTGCTCGAAGTTCTGTTATTAACGTATTAACAAGCACTGAACGGTCTCACGACTTTTCATATTGAAAATATCCGAAAGATACGCGTCATCGTTAAAAAAAATATCTGTGCCATAGGAATAATTCAAGTAGAGCTATGACTTGTTTACATATGACTCGAATTTTCGAGTAGTTGAGAGTCTGCTTGAAATGAAAAATATTTACGTTTCTTGAAAAAAAAATACTAAAACAGTGAAATGATAAGAGAGCAATGCCAGAATGAATGCGAGCCTCAAACAATGTAATTCAATGATTCATGGCTAAATACTAGACATAATCCGTAATATTGGGAAAAAAGTCGATAAGAAATCAGTTTTTGGGAAAAAATCGAAAACAAGTATTCTGTATTCTTGCATGCTCTTCACAGTGCTGTTGGATTCATTGATCTCTGATGAACATCTTGTTTCTAATGTAAAAAATGAACTTTGTATATACAAGTTAACCCCTAAAATAAAGAGTTCTTGAGAATATTCGAAGTGTGTTTTTCATCACTTTTCAGAAGGTATTTATTACTATCATTATATTAGCTATCAAAATCACCTCCTTGTATGCAAAACAGAAAAATCATCTTGGGAGGTGGTCAACTTTGGATATGTGTTTCACCCCTTTAAAATGAGTTTGGGCCGATAAAAAAGAAATACGTATGTCATCGATTTTGACCCTCTATAACATACCAGAGTTTCATCGAAATCGGAGGGGGACACCTGAAAACGTTTCCTTGTAAGAAGAATGAAATCGTTTAGCAATACCGTAGTCGATATCGAAAAATATTTAACTGACGCAATAAAGAATTCAACGGAAAAGCAAATGATACAGAAATTGGGTGTTATTTATCGAAAAAAAAAATCTGAAATTCAATGTGAAATGTCGTTGACAAGTGGGAGTCTGGACAAACTGAGGTAGGTCAGTAAAAAGAACGTTTATTGTAAACAGATTCTTTATTTACATAAAATCAAAAATGAGTTTCGTTTCACAGCTCACGCGTCGCCAAAACTCACTGGAACTATTCCCTCACAAGAGGACCTTACAGGTTGTCACTCACGGATTTTGATGGGTCTCAGATATGTTGTAGAGAGACCTACCCTGAGCACCTGAGTACAGAGATTTTTTTCAACGGCTCATAGTTTTCGAGAAAAATCGTTCGGAAGTTCAACTCGTACCTATCATATCGGTACAGTAATATAATTTTCGATCAAGCTAGCGCAGCCCAGTGGGCAAGGTTCACGGCTCCGACTCTGGGGGTCCCGGGTTCAAGTCACGCGCGATACTTTTTTTCTTTTTCTTACGAAGTACAAATAAATTTAATGGACTGCGCAAAATCGTCTAATTATTTATTATTATTATCAGACTTTTTTTTATTTTTTTTATTAAAAATTTTTTTTTTTCAATGTTTTCATTTAAAAATTTTTTTAGATTATTTATTATCATTCTTTTTTTCACACAGAAGAAGAAATTGTAATGTCCTTCACAAGAAGTTTTTAATTATAATATGAATTTTAAAACGGTTGGCCCGTTATTTTGAATATAATACCCTAGTCAGGTTTGCTACCTGCGATCCCCATCCCCACTTATACCCCATCCCTTTGTGATACGAGCCCTAACGAAATTTTGGACGTTGAGCAGTCAGACCAAGCCAGTCCTTCGCAGGCATCAGTTGTGTGAATAAATACGTTATACCTTATACGGTACAACGTCGCTACGAAAAATAAAATGATAATAAATAATTTTAAAAAATTTTTAAATCAAAAAAATTAACAAAAAATTTTTAATAAAAAAAAATAAAAAAAACTCTACAAATAATAATAAATAAAATGATAACAAACAATTCGACGATTTTGCACAGTCCATTCAATTTATTTGCATTTCGTGAAAAAAAAAAAGTATCGCGCCGAACTTGAACCCGGGACCGTCAGAGTCGGAGCCGTGAACCTTGCCCACTGGGCTGCGCTAGCTTGATCGAAAATTATATTACTTTACCGGTATAATAGGTACGAGTTAAATTTCCGAACGATTTTTCTCGAAAACTATGAGCCGTTGAAAAAAATCTCTGTACTCAGGTGCTCAGGGTAGGTCCCTCTACAACATATCTGAGACCCATCAAAATCCATGAGTGACAACCTGTAAGGTCCCCTTGTCGATCCAAATAGCCGATCACTCTTGGCCATACCTTGATGGACTAACGTTGGCAGATCCCTTCTACAACTCTCTCGGTGCCATTGATATAATTCTTGGAGCAGACGTCTTTTGCGAAATTATTGAAAAAGGCATCATTAAAGGACCCTCTAACACTCCAATAGCTCAAAGTACAAGATTCGGTCGGATCATCTCCGGACCTTTAGACCACTCTAGTACGACTCCGAGAAACGTTCAAGGTTATCACGTTTCCGTCGATCGGTTACACGATCTGCTACAACGATTTTGGCATTCAAAAGAAACACCCTCATCCTCGAAGTCTTCTTTTACAAAGGAAGAAGAAGAATGCGAGATTCACTTTCAAACCACCCATACCCGTAACGAAACCAGTCGTTATATCGTGAGGCTCCCATCAAAGCCTTCACTTACAATGTTGGGAGATTCGCTTCCGACTGCAACTAGAATGCTTTCCACATTGTCTAACAAGTTTAAATCCAATCCATGGTACCATCAATCTTATTCTGACTTCACAAGGGAGTACAAAATGCTAAACCACATGAGATTGGTCCCCTTATCAGCTCCGGAGCCAAAGAGAGCCTTCTACCTCCCACATCACGGTGTATTTCGTGAAACAAGTGATACAACAAGATTACGAGTTGTATTCAACGGTTCAGCTCGCACCTCAACAGGGATTTCTCTTAACGATACATTATATACAGGAGCAAAGCTCCAAATTGACCTATTCAACGTACTGATCTGGTTCCGACGCTACAACATTGTATTCACCGCTGATATGGGAAAAATTTATCGTCAAATTGAAGTCCATCCAGACGATTGGAATTTACAAAGAATTCTCTGGAACAAGGAGGACAGAGACACGGTCACCTATCAATTGACCACTGTGACCTACGGTCTAGTACGTGTACCCTTTCTAGCTCTTCGCACCATATTAAAGTTGATTACAGATGAAGGAAAGCAATACCCCCTCGCTACAGAGGTGTTATTTAACGGAAGATATGTTGATGATATGTACAGAGGAGCAGACGATATAGAAGAAGCTAAAAAAACAGTCGAACAAGTACATCACCTCTGTCTGGCGGGCGGATTCCCCGTGCACAAATGGACTAATAATTCACCATCTCTCCTGAAGTCCATCCCTCGGAACAAACACGTCAATTCAACGACGGTGAACATTTCGGACAGCACCATAATCCACACCGTAGGACTAAGTTGAAACCCGGTCTTCGACACATTCCAATTCACGGTGAAAACCCCAACCACACAGAACGTCACCAGGAGGTCCGTTCTCTCCACTATCGCTCAACTTTTTGATCCTCTGGGCCTTGCCACACCTGTCACAATATAAAGGCATGTGTCGCACACGTGAATGTGTCGATTGTGTTGTAACGCTAAATTCTGTGACTCTCGGATGAGGACTTACCGTTGACACTTTGGCGCGATTCTCTACTTATCCACAATATCAAACTATAACAAAATCAATTATGTTGGGCGCCAGACGCGTTAGCGTCGATTTTCAAACAATAATACAAATCAATAACAATAACACAAAACCGTACAAAAAAGTAAATAGAGAACCCGTTGTATGGCTAGCTAGGCTCAGGTACGTTCGCGTACATTCCGGTAGAGTGGCGGTATTCAAGGCAGCTAACAGTAATTCCAGAATTAAAGAAAATAACAAAATAAAGAATAAACTCAAGTAAAAAGGAAAATGAAAAGGTCAATCGACCATGTATTGTCGAGAAGTTTACATGGTTGAGACAGGCAAATGAAATGGTATGGACAGCGGTAGTTAATAAAATAAACAATCGTTGTTCACAATAATTTCGGTAGACTAGCAGTAAACGGTAGCTTTAAAACGAGAGACGGTAGTTAACAGAGAAAAATGAACGTAGGTCGGGAGATGCGATATAATGCGAGAATTTACTTAAAACTACACGTCACTGGGCGACGTGATCTTACCCAAGTTGCAAATGACGCTACGAAAATTATTATTCTGTCAATTAGAAACGAGAGAACTTTACTGCGATCGGTAGAAAACAACGTAACGATAGTTCGGTAGATAATACGACGAATTTACCATAAATTATAACCAGTACGAGAGATTGACATTCATTAACAATTTACAAAGTCGGCAAACGATCGACTAGATAGCCTTCGGTAGAATTCTTCATAAACGGTAGATTCGATAATTTATAATTATTACGGACTTGAGGAATTAAATAAGGAATTCCTAAACATGACTTTTGAGAGAATACAAAATACAAAATTATGAGAGAGTGAGAATTTCGGAGAGTTCACAAAATAAAGAAATACACTGAATACACTGCAGTACAAAAGAATAATTCGCAGAACTTAATTTAACAAAATACAGAGAAAAGAATAACAGGCAAAAATAATATAAAATTGCCAACAGCAATAAAGAAAAAGTGCAGTAATATCTAGGGGCTGATTCTACGCTCGGTTGTACTCCAAGGAACTCGATATATGATACAATAGGCACAAAAATAAATAAAAATATAATAAGCAATAACAGAAATAAAATATGAAGCACACTAATATTACAAAAAGAGTATGGAATGAAATATGAAGCCAATAGGGCTCAAAATACGATAGAAAGTATAGAAGCAGGCTAATAGTAATTCACAAATAATCAGAAAAATCATAAATGCAAGAGAAAGAATTATTCGGCAGTTACGAGGTTGCTCAGATACGAAAATAATAAATTACTGAAATCATGCAGTCACACGGCGGCTTACTGCAACTTTGAGCCGTGGACCATGATTCACACAAAGTCGATAAATACCATAAGAAAGAATAGAATTTATGAGCAACTTCGTAACGATACAATTCAAAGGCAGAAGCCTTACCTTGGCTGGTGACTTCAGTCACACAAACTGACTCTAATTCAAATCAAACTTAGAATAATAAAACGAAAGTAGAAAGGAAGGAAAGGACTTGAATTTACAGGAAGAAGTTAACGATAGTGCAACGATAGAGGGTATGGAAAAACGGTAGATAGAATAACGGTAGAATGAGAGGAAGAAGGATCGGTAGCTTAAATCGAGAGAATAATCGGAAGGATGCGGAAAACAAAGCTGTCGCTCAGCAGGTCAAGCGTAGAATAGAAGGAGGTCGTAGTTCGGCTCGCCGATCTCGCGGTTGTCGTGAGGTGATTCTTCTTCTTTGATTGGTTGGTTGACCCCCACCGCAAATAGGCCATCCCCCTGTGGCGAATATTGGTTACGGCGTGGTCATACGTTTTCCAAAATTACCGCTAGATGTGGCGTAATGTGCTGCTCGCGATTTCGTCGTTGACACCAACTCGTACGAGTTTGTAGCTGCTTCGGTTTACGGTACAGGCTGCCTATCATCGGGGACTTCTTTGACAGAGGCATACACAGGGTGCCTCTCGGCCAAAGTTACCGAGTGGAGAGTGACGCCTCATTGTTCACCTCCACCGGCTTTTTGCACAGACAGTAGCTAGCTGCCTGTACCTGAGGTCGTGCAGTCAGGCGGTTGGCCAAACCGTGGACCACGACCCACACAATTAGTCCTTGCCGATAGGAAGGCAGCGTCGATCCTCGGAACGATCGCTTTATCAACCTGAACGTAGTGGTTTGGGGTCGATCCGGCACCGGGCCGGTAAGTCGGAAGATGGCAGGCTACGGTCTGCCCTTCACGCCATCCTTACGGCATCCGATAGAGCTGGCGGCTGGTTCCTCTTCGAGAAACGGTGCCCTCGGCCGCCGGGAGGATTTTTATCTCCCTGTTCACCGGCAGTCGAGGCGATACGGAAGGTTCGGGTGGATGCTACCCCAGGTGTATATAAAGGTGCACCAAGGTAGCCAGTATAGTCTGATTAGACCGTCGATAAGCGAAGTCGTCGAGAGCTGGAAACGGTAGCTAGTCGTCCCTCGTTGGTCGGGATCGTTGTCGTCCAAGTACCTTATTAGCTTGCGCCGAAGCGCGAGATAAAGAATTTACAAAAAAGAATTAGTTAAAAGTAGTTATTGCCTATTTTGTGTCGAGTTCGGTTGGAGTACCCTGCTGAGGACGCGTAAACTAGGAATAATAGCGGTTGTGTGCCCTTGTGACGAGCGACTCTGAAACGCCACGTTACAGTGTATATGAATATGTATATGCCGGTTACAGCCCGTGTGGCTCATGCCACCGCGATCTCGAGTGCGTTTCGTACTGCGATTTTTGTTTTATTCGATTCGATCGAATTTCGTATGATTTGCATTTACCTTACTCAGAGGAGCGAACGTATATTAGATTATATTTGGTGTTGATAGTACACCAAGAGCGCTTGGGCTCGTTGTATGATGAAAGGGTGCAAGACCCTTGGTATGTGTGTATGGGCACTCGGTCCCGTGTAGAATGAGAGACACTAGGGCCATACTAATCCACCTTACTCCGTAGAGCGAACGTATACGAGAGTATATTTGGGCCTCTCTTTTATGGTCGTGGTACGAGAGAACGCACGGCGTCACTAACGATCGTCACTAGACGGACGACTTAATTGGACTGTTTTAAAAAATGCGTGATGCGCGCTCGCCTCCTCGTCTACGCGAGATTTGGCATCCCTGCGGAGACGAATCGTTAGAGCGCGGCTCGCACGGAGATCGCAATGACACGGGCACAAAACGACGCTCAGGCGCTGAACAATAACCCTTTTGGACTTTACTGAACCGATACTCGACATTAACCAGGTTACACCGGATAACCGCACTGTGTCAACGAGCCATCACTCGCTTTCAAGGAAAACAAATGCTCTTATATCAAAACCCACTAACAGCAGAAGAATTGGAATCATCAAGAGATTACTGGATAAAAACGATCCAGCACTGTTATTATTCCAGAGAGATCAGACTCCTATCCAACGGTGAACTGTTATCCAAAACTCACTCGCTTAGCCGCCTCACTCCATTCATCGACTTAAGCGGGTTTCTTCGTATTGGCGGTCGTCTCCACTTATCCTTGCTAGACCCCAACATGAAACACCCCTTCATAATACCACGAGACCTTACACTTACCAAACTTATAATTGCTGATGCTCACCAACGAATGCTACATGGAGGCACTCAAGCCACACTCTCTTTAATACGAGCAAACTACTGGATCATTGGAGGTAGAGCCACGGTTAGAGCATTCATCCAAAAGTGCGTCCGTTGCGCTCGTTATAGACAGACAAGAACTCACCAACTTATAGGGCAACTTCCAGAAACAAGAGTCACACCATGTCGGCCGTTTCTCAACGCCGGAGTTGACTATGCAGGCCCTGTCCTCCTTAAAACCTGGAAAGGACGAACAGCACGGACATACAAGGCGTACATCGCTCTCTTTGTCTGTCAATCGACATCGGCACTCCATCTTGAGCTGGTCACGGACAATACCACAGACTCCTTCATCGCAGCGTACAAAAGATTCTCTGCACGAAGAGGAATCTGTGAAACCCTCAGAAGTGACTGTGGCACCAACTTAAAGGGAGCTGACTCAGAATTGCAACGCTTGTTCTCCTCAGCATTTACTGAGTTGAACAAACTTGCTATCCTACTGGCTAATGATGGCACTCAATGGATCTTCAATCCAACCGTCTCTCCGAATTTTGGAGGTCAGTGGGAGGCGGGTGTAAAGCCGGTTGAATATCACATAAAGAGAGTCATAGGTGATCACACCTTGACGTACGAAGACTTAAATACTCTACTCATACAAATTGAAGGAGTTCTTAATTCACGCCCACTTTGCCCTTTAACTGAGGATTCAGAGGATCTTACAGCCCTAACACCACGACACTTTTTCATAGGTCATGCACCGGCAATCATTCCAGAACCAGCCTTGGAAGAAGTGAAAAGTTCACGACTATCTAGTTGGCAAAAAATTGGACAAATGCTAGAGAGCTTTTGGGCAAGATGGTACAAAGAGTGCCTACAACGACATTATGGCACGTATAAATGGAACCAAACTACAGGCCCGATCAAGCAAGGAACTCTAGTTCTGATCACTGATGAACGATATCCTCCAGCAAAATGGCCGTTGGGCCGTATAACGAAACTGCATCCGGGTAAGGACGGACTCACTCGAACCATTGAAGTTCGGACTCAAACTTCAACCTTGACACGACCCATCGCCACAATCTGTCCTCTCCCGGTTGAGACAGAATCTCAATAACAGGTTTCATTAAGCAGCTTAACGGAAGGCGGGCGGGGATGTTTAATGACCTTACAGTTGTCTGTTTCCTTTTATTATAATTGAACTAATGAATTTCTGTATGTGTGGATTTGCGCTGTCGAATTCGCTTCCGCCTACAATGAGTGAATGATCACCTGAGAGTATAACTCGGCAAGGGAGCAGATAATCTGTCAAGTCGCTATTCCCAGAATTGTGACGTCACCGAACGACTGCTGAACGCTCGATGATACAACCAACCACTTTTTATAAAAGCCCAACCGCGGAGCGACGCTACGTTGATATCAGGTTTGAGTTTCGCAAGACCGCATGTCTTAGTTAAATCACAGATTCTTCCAATACAAAACTAGTCACGCTACGTTATAACACCACGCCTACTCTTCCAATTTGCATCAATTTTATTATCTTACTTCAGTGATTATATTTCTCTTTACAATATATCTTTTCTTCCCGCAGACTCAGTTTGGTCCTTTATCCGATTCATCTGAGCCAAACCCTGATATCAAACAGATTCAATGATAAAAATCAGTTTTTTTTCCAGCAGGCTCATAGTTTAAACTTTGATTAACACGAGGAAAATTATGCCTTACCTGATTGTCTAAACGTTTTGGTGGCAAGGATTTTGGTTTCTCGAGCGGTGCAATCATTACAACCATCAAATCTGGTTGTTCCTTCAGATATCAGGTGTAGTCCGAGCGTTGCAAATATAAAGGTCATAGTACGCCGGCTGATATTAACATCGGTAGTTGATTTTATATCACTAATGAGTGAACCGACCGTCAGCTGCACAAGTAGCGGTGGGTGTGGGTGTGGGAGGTTGCAAAAGTAGTAAAAAAAAAAAAAAAATCAAGCGCTAGTGTCACGTGTGGAGCGGTCTCGCACGCGACGACTTAACCCTCTAGGTATTCGTAGAGGTTTATATTTATTTTTACGTGGGTCAGGAGGTGATCGTCCTCTACAGGGCGATCCCGGGAATAGGGTTGGAGGATTTCAATATTAAATTTAGGAATGTTTTCTATGGAACCCAAAATGTTTAATGAAAAAGATAGCAAGAGAAACGGGAGACGGGGAAGCTTACAATGTTCTTTATCTTAATGTTTACTTTCTGTCTCTCGCACTTACTCTTCGTTGGTTCGGCTTCGAATTCGCAGAACAGCTCACACCTTCACACTCACATTCAATTGAGACTACACAACTTGATTAAGTTCGTGGCACAGCTTTATACTCTTATAGTCTAGCTTCGAAAGGCTGACATCACGACGCGAGACGCTTTGAACACCGCGTGTAGAATTAGAGGAATTCACTCTCTATTCGTCGGTGACTCTAAGACTGATAACTCTATACTCGACAGCTTTGAAGGAGCCTGTTTCTGTTGACGTTGGTTTGATCCTGTCTCTAACGGGACTGACTTCGCTCGCTCGTCCGACACCCCTTGGAGCGTCGGGCGGCGAGCGAGGTTTTCGCTGAATTCACAATTCGAGGTTTTCGCTGAATTCATAATTTTGGAACAAAGGCTCGCCTCGCGACGATCATCCTCGAATCACGTGATCTCGCGATCGCCTCATCCCGGTGTTGATTACATCCGGGATCTGGCGGCCGCGGAGACGCTGATGTTGCTGACCGTCAACTACGCCGTTGTGCTTTGGTTATGCCACGAACTGTTTTGTAGAGAATATTTCATATGGATTAACTAATGTATTTAAAGCTATGCTTCCTCGTCTCTAAAGCGACATTAATAATTATTGACATGATTATGATTATATTCGGTGTAAATATGCGGCGCTCGTGACACTAGTACGCCGGCCAAAACTTTTTTCAGAAATAGTCGACATTATGCTGAGCTGAAAAAAAATAGTCGGCTGCGTCGTGGAGGGGGGACTATTTTCAATTTTAACGGCACTTTAGCACTTTTTAAAGACAAATTATTTTTCTGACGAATTTCCAATATACAAGTACGATATTAATACTTGATCGAAAACAAGGAGGAATTGGCTCGGATGGCTCGGTTAAAGGACCAAACTGAGTCTGTGAGAATAAGATATATATTGTAAAGAGAATTATGATAACTGATATAAGATAAGGCAATTAATGCAATTGGAAGAGTAAGAGTGGTGTTATAACGTAGCGTGAATAGGTCGGTATTGGAAGAATCTGAAAAGTAAAGAAACTATGTTGGTTCGTTGTTTTTTGAGAAGGTTCGTCTAGATATGTGGACACAAGTTGGTTATTTTCCAATGTGAGTAGACAATATCCAGACTTCAAGGAAATAGCACACATGAAATGATCTCAGGAAGGTTGCGAAAACTAGGTGCTTTGGATGAGTGCACGAACTAGGTGCAGGAAAGGATCTCAAGAAGGTTGCACGAACTAGGTGCAGGAAAGGATCTCAAGAAGGTTGCACGAACTAGGTGCCTTAGATGAGTGCACGAACTAGGTGCAGGAAAGAACCTCACGAAGTTTGCACAAACTACGTGCCTGGGATGAGTGCACGAACTCGGTGCAGAAGATGACCTCAGGAAGATTGCACGAACTAGGTGCCTTGATGACAGTGCCCGAAGCAGGTCGGCTAGAACAAACAATGCACAAACTCGGTGCGGTGAAGTAACAGAGGGTACTCAGTGTCAACCTGTGATTTAACCAAAATGTGGGGTCTTGTAACTCTCGATGCTGCCCAAACTCGGCGGTGGTCAGACTAGCAGTGAGCGCCACTCCGCGGTGGTACTTTTATATGGGGTGGTTGGTCGTATCATGGAGCGTTCAGCAGTCGTTCTGTGACGTCACAATTCTAGGAATAGCGACTGACAGATTATCTGCTCCCTTGCAGAATTATACTCTTAGGTGCTCATTCACTCAATGTGGGCAGAAGTGAATTCGACAGCGTAAATCCATACATACAGAAAGTTACTGGTCCAATCACAAGAAAAAAAAATGTAACTAAGGTTTTTCGAACAATACTTCTTTCCTTTGGCCACAGAATACACAAAATGGTTCAATGTTCGACATATTTGGACTCGCGTCCGTTCGCTCCAAGAGTGTAATTGAAACTGATTATGTACAACAGAGAGACACGCACACGCAGATGTTGCTTTGAAATTTCAGGGGGGAAAGGTTCAGGTAGCCCGGAGATCGTGTTATGGGCTCAAGCGGCTCCAGAAACTATCTCGAAATATGTGTTATAAGGAAACAGCGTAGTAGCAATGCTCCAATATTTTCAAACTTTCCTGCGTCAGCTGACGGTTTTTCCACCGCTAAACACGCAGCTGATTATTGTTTTTCAACTTGTAATTATTTGAACAATCACCGAGTTAAATTTCATCCGTCGTACTATAACTTTATTTTATGTGTTTTTTTTTACAAGTTCAAGCGAGCAACTGACGCATAGCCCCCCCTCCACGATGCAGCTGACTATTTTTTTTCAGCTCAGCATAATGTCAACCGTTTCTGAAAAAAGTTTCAGCCGGCGTAATAGCGCTTGATTTTTTTTTTTTCTTTTTTACTACTTTCGCGACCTCCCACACCAACACCCACCGCGGGTGCGTCAGCTGACGGTCAGTTCACTTATTAATGATTCGAGATCTATTGAAAAGGATGGTAATCGATCGGCGTAAAAACACTTCCTGAAATGCAACGCTACCTCCCGAACTAGTGCCAGAGTGAATTTCATCAGGCCATCGCCACCTTTTTAACATCAGTTGAGAGAAAATTGAAGAGCGGGATACACTCTAGATCATAGTGGCTGAATATGCCATCATTTTGCTTTGATCGAGCCAATAGCGATAAGTTTGTGACTTACCCATTGCTGCCAATTAATTCTACCGAGGAATCACTCTGTGCACCATTGTAATTCAAGCATGATTGTTGAGCAGCATTATTTTTCAAATTTCACACCATTCAATTTGGTAGCTAATTTTGAAACTTGCTGTTATTCTTTTTGGCATTAAATTCTAAGAAATAGTCTTTCAAATGCTCGATGAGATTGTAGGGTTGAAATTTGCTAGGCCAACTGAACCAATCGAAATCTAGAAATGATGAATGACTTTAGTTAAAAGTGTCTTTGAAGTTAATCATAGTTGACAGTGTTATCTGGCTAGCTAGTTGCAGTTATCACACGTGCTTCGGTCTCGTGGAACCCCAGTAAAGTGTAAAAAATGCATTCACTTACTAGTACACGTTGATTTGCAATTAAGCACTTGGTCTACTTTAGGATTAACTCACTCGCTAACTTTTTCATTACAATGCAATGTATCGATAGCGTAAAACCAAATTCAATTTTACACTCTTTACAGGGTCCTACGCTAGGACTGAAAGCTTGTGAATCTCCATTTACCGCAATTATTTCTCCATTTTACGTGAGCATTGTCTAGAACAAAAAAAATGTCATCCTGAGATTGGAAATGGAACCTGAAACGCAGAAGTTATTCAGTGGCACGAATTGAAAACCAAGAAGTTTATAATGGTTTCTGCAACACAGGGACTCTTTCCAAATATCCTTCGCACAAGGTGATGTTCGCAGGACTATGAACAAGATATTGTATCGGATTATATTATTTGGAAAAAAATCTTTACGAACGTCGTTAAAAATTAGATATTCATTTATTTTGATGGAACAAGGGACACAATCTTGAATCCGATAAGACAATATCCTCTTAATAATGTTCTGACATTACTCTAAAACACGATTGTCCTTGAAGCTAATTGTGACGTTAAGACGCAATTTGAGAAAGTTGATTTTTATCTTGTGTCACAGGATATGATCCACGTTCCTGAGTTCTACGCTTCCGAATAGATTTTCTTTGTTTCGAACCGCACAAACATGAAATACAGGATTCATTTTAATAAATTTAATATTACTTGAATTTTCAATTTGAGTATTAGGTTCCCTTCATTTATTTAATCGAGCATCATTGAAAATTTGCGCAATGAACTCTGATAATCATTGGAAAATTTTTAATAGTAGTAGCAATAATTCATTGATCGGAAAAAATACATTGACTATCGATTATTTGTACATTTGATTGAACTAATTTCGAGGAAAAAAAGATTCACAGTTCTATTACAGATAGTGAGATATTTAAATTTCTTGAACGCTCGGTTTAATGTCTTATTTTCAAAAGTGTTAAAATTCAATATTACCGCCTAAAATCACAAGAGAGTAAGAAAGTTGCTTAGTTGCTTGAAAGTGGCCATGGTGTTTGTACGTGTGATAAATTGAATAGGCAGATAACATTGAATATTAAAGATGTATTTGGCCGTATCACCTGTTGATAGAAAAAAATTTCATTGTTATTTTTAATGTACGAAATAATGAAAGTGATCAAATAAAGTGTTCCCACCTATCTGCTGCGTTTCTCCCAAGCACCCAACATTTAAACAGATTTCTCATTTCAGTCAAATAAAGCCAATTTTCAAAGAGCATTAGCATCAAGTTTCGACCGCTCTTTGAAGAATCAACTTTCCGAGTCACTACCATTGGTGTGAATGAGATTTCACGCGCATCTATTTCGCTGGTATGAACGGGCCTTATGTATGCCTGAAAGTCCTTTGGGTAACTTCGGAACTGTCCGGCTACCTTCGAGGCGTCGTGCCGCAAGCACGCTCTCTGCGAGTCAGTATCGCTACTAGCGTCAAGAAAGAATGAAAAATAAAAGCGACAAGCGTAAGTCAGCCAATTTTTGTTCAACTGTATTTACACGTGTTACTTTTATTTCATCCTCCAACATATTCCTCATAGAACCGAATAAAAATGACTTAAACTAACAACTACCTCGACTTTTTGAGATTCTAACCTCAAAAATTCGTATCAACTACATCACCGCTAGAAACAGAGTTTGACTCGAGCAGCCGAGCAGCCGATAAAACTCGCGCATGCGCATTGACTGTATGGTTTCTAGAGTTTGTCCCGGTATATCATTCAAATGAAGTGAATTGTTTGTGATGGTGTTTCGCGTATAAGGTTAGTTATTAATTTCTGAAGCTGTTTCATTTGTACCTTCGCCTATCAGCAAGTTGTAAAAATGAGGTTTTTGTTTGTCAACAGAAAAAAATCAATTAAACCGTCCTGAGGATGACCCGAAATTAGGCTAGAAACGTTGACGCAAAGTATATTGTTGTTTTGACGACCTACATCCAAGATCCTTCTTACAATCGAAATTGAAAATACAACTCGAGAGAATTTGGAGAAAGCATTAGATGGAAACAATATTACGATAAAAAAAATGCATCCAGTCAATTTCAAGGTTGGACAATACGTTGTGGCGAGATGAACCTAACCCGCCTCTTTATACAGTTTTAAAGACATTAGTCGAGCTTGGCCTAGCTTTAAATACGCGCGCCGAACAGTCATGACAGGCAAAGTCTTGTGTAGCTGAGCTGTTGACACGCCGGTCTGTGCCCACGGTGCGGCTGCAGTCAATTTTTATGCTAGAAAAACAATTTTTTTTTAAATTATAGGGTTTTTTAAGCCCTACAAATTGGTTTCATTGAAAAAAAATTAGGCGTGAAATTCGAATGTTTATAGCCTTTTGAAAATTTCAAATCACGATATTTTAAAAACGAAGCCCTACTTATCGTCATAAAAAAATATCCCATGTATTTTCACCCTAAAAATACATCTGAATTTTTTCAGATTTTCAAAATCAGTGGAACGAACTCAAAAAAAAAAAAAATTCAAACCGCATTTTTCGGTTTTTTAACCATATTCAAGCCTCTAGGTCTTTCATGGTAACTTACTTGATACTCTGAATGCTATGTCTAACTTTATTCTATACTACCAAGACGCTATGACTTGTCGTATTGCGCACTTATTCGGCTGCAGAGGCAAATTTATCCGCTATAGCATAGGCTCGAAAAGAGCATAGTGTACCTGGCAAGCGCGCGTGTAGCATAGCAGAAATATAGCGGCTACTCTGCTGGGTACATTACTGACCAGCGCCACCATACGGATAAGTACCTTGAAACAGCTGATTTCCTATAACACCGTAGTGAACAGAAATTCAGCCGATACGCTCGAATAGTAAGTGAATTTGAATGTGTAAATATTGAACTTATTAATAGACTAGCCTTAAAACCCTCGTTGGCTAAAGCTCGCTTGGAATTGGATGCCTAGTGTAGCTGGCTTTTGTGTTCGTGCGCTCGATGCGCTCGCTCACTCGTTATCAGTATTTTACCAGATGATACGAGATTCATCAGATACCTGACGCCCTAGCTGCTTGTGGATTGTTCAATAAGTGATAAGTGTTAATCAACATATTATCACACATATGTGCAAATACACAATTCAAGATGTGCTTATGCGCTCACTACGATCATTAACTCAGTTGAGTAAGCTGCTATAAGGTGGGACGCCTAGTACAGTTGACTTTTGTGCTCGTTTGGATAAAGCCTTACTGTCGTCAGTTTAGCGTACATTCGTAAAACGTTAAAACGTAACTCACTACCTGATAATTGTGCTCGTATGTATCGTAATATACTATTACAAAGGGTGAAATCACCCGTTTTACCTCCCTTTCGACTGATTTAGTAGTCATCACAGATAAAAGACATGAAAGTCTTCATATGTCATGAAATGAATAAGGTTGTTGCGTCAACCGATAGCATTGTTGAAACAGCCTTGTTTCGGACGTTAAACTGAAAACACTTACTTGCCATTGAGGCATTTTCTCGATATTCAATTTCCGCCGTTGGTTGCTTCGCTAATGGAGCTCACAAACCCGTATTTCTTTCGGGACGTTCGCCATAACGTTACAATACATACACAATAATTGAAATAGTGAATCTCGACGTCCAGTTAATAACGTTGTGAGTAGATATTGAATATCCAGCAACAATTTCAACAAAACGTAGCTACGGAGCGCCAGTCTTAAAAGTCGAAATCCACAAGATGAAAGACCTGGACAGCCAAAACTACGGATCGTGAGTCCTGGAGGGCATGATCCACCAGGTAGAGAACCTGAAGCGCAGGAACCACGGAAAATTACACGTAAAGGTAAAAAATCACAAGGTCAAGGATCTGGACAGCCAGAAATACGGAGCGGTTGTCCTGTAGGTCAGCATCCACCAGTCCAGGACGTGGATATCCAGAACTACGAAAGATTAGTCCTGAAAGTCGAAAGTCATCTGGTCGAGGACCTGAATAGCCAAAATTGTGCAGTACTTGTCCTGGAGGTCAAGATCCACTGGGTGGAGGATCTATACAGCCAGAACTATGGAAAATTAGCCCTGAAGCTCAAAAGTTATCAGCTCAAGGACCTGGACAGCCAAAACCACGAGGCGCTTGTCCTGGAAGTTGAGTTTCACCAGGTAACGGACCCGGAGCGCAGGAACTACGGAGAGCTTGTCGTGGAAGTCGAGTTTCACCAGCTAGCGTACCTGCACAGCAGAAACGAGGGAGCACTTGTCGTGGAAGTCGTGATTTACCAGGTAATTGAGCTGGAGCGCAGGAACAATGCTTTCTCAGATTTTTTAGCTAAGCATCTGTGGAAGGTGATATTCTGTGCCGCAATTTCAGTGGCAATGTTCGGGTTGCAAAGGCAAAAAAAAACAAAAACTTGAAAAAGTACAAAACCTGGCAACATCTCTTCAGCTCGAACGTCAAGAATCGACTTTATCTTCAGAACCATTATCACAACCAGCTAAAAACGATCCACCTTATCAAACACCAGCAAAGCAAGAAGTTGTAGAGCAAAATATTGAGTTATCTTTTCGAAGGACAGTTTTTATACACAGTTATTGTTTTGTGTGTGCATATAGTTCTGGACTTATTGTCGTTCCTTTCAAATCGTGTCAACACGTTTTTTTTTTGGAAAACAAATACCTATCCCAAAGGGTGATTGATGTTGCCAGAAACATTCAATAAAGAATTATTCAAAGCTTTGAGTGTAACTTAGGATCGAGAACTACACGATGAAATTGGTGATTTCACAATCTCTGAAGAAAAAATTTGTACATTTACTGAACTGAATTGGGAACAGTTGATCCAATTGCGTGAAATGATGGTTTCCTTGAGCAATACGGATAATTGGAGTGTTACACAAGCTCTCGTTGTTTTTTTATTTAGATTACGAACAGGGAGTTCAAATGAAATGATCTGCTCTGTTCTTGGTCTTTAACGTCATCAGCAGACTACTGAGTTTTCAAAATCTACTTTGAGTTCTTTCGAAAAGGACATAAATGCCTTCTCGATTTGGCTTGAAAGCCGCAAATCGAGATGACTGGATTCGAAGTTATTCAACGATTCTCCTTAAAAAACTTTACAACGTAAGTGACGATAACCTTGCGTTAGCTGCTGATGCGAATTACTTAAAACAACAAAAGAGTTCCAACAACGAATACCAGAGGAAATCTTAGTCGGGTCATAAAAAAGTCCCTCCATGTAAGCCGTTCACTATTTGTAGTTCTGATGGTTATGTTGTTGATGTTTTGGGACCATTCTATGCGAAAGAAAACAACACTACAATTTTGGAAATAATTTTGAATGAAAAGGAAACCGATTCGAAGAAACTAAGTGCAAAGAAAATTGTGTTTTTGTACTCGATCGGGGATTTCGTGATGTAAAATCACAATTAGAAGGAAAATATCGTGTTCTCATGCCATCATCAAAGGAGAAACGACAAGAACAATTGTCAGTTGAAAAAGCAAACAAGTCCCGCCGTGTTACGATGATTCGGTGGGTTGTTTAAGCTGTACATGGTGCTGTAGCTCAAAAATACAAGTTTCTCCATCAACAATTAGATAATCGCTACCTGACTGATGCTGGTCTTTACTGTAAGATAGTTTGCTTTTTGGTGAAAGCATTTAGTCTCAAGGGCTTCTTCAGATGAAGAGATAATAGATTACATTGTTTCAAAAGATAGCAAAGTAAACAGCTTAGCTAAAGAAGTCGAATCAGAAAGATGGAGTCGAAGAAAGAGTTTGTTTGGAAAATTGAAGTCTTCTGATGTACTCGATTTTCCTGAATTAACGGAAATGAATCTTGTAAAGTTATTTAGTGGAACTTATCAATTGCAACAAGCAATATCTTATTTAGCTAAAATGATGGATGAAAAACGTGAGATAGATTTAAACTATTGCAAAGCATCAGTTGATATTCTCAAAATACAAATGAGATCTAGGCACATAGAAAGAACAACTTACAACTGATATGTTCATTATAAACCAGATACGATTGCTTGAGCCGGCATTTTACGTTATTATTGCGAATGTGCCAACGGTATCAGAACGATCGGTTGCTGCTCTCACGTAACGACCGTTATTTACTTTTTGTCACATGCTAGATACCTATCCAAAATTGAAAAACCTGCCGAACATCTCACGAAGATTTATGAACGAGAGCACGTGGTTCCCGTTATTTAAGAAGACAGTGACGATGATTGATATACGCATCATAATCATGTATCACTGAATCCTGATATACTTTACTAGATTCAAAAATTTTAATATATAATCAGTGTTTTTTTTAAATTAGAAAAAATGGTCTTATCTATCCCCATATTTGTTGCCTTAATATATTGTTCCATTAAACGTAAAATGAAGTATGTACCATAACATTTGCTATAATTTTTATTGATAATGGCTGAGTTTCTAATTGACATTTCAAGGTAAGAATGTGTGATTTCAAATAAAAATTCGTTTTCGACACATAAATAAACAATAAAAAGTGGTCTATTATATAGTAATTATAAAAAAAATGTGATGATCCCTTTTGAGAATTTGTAGTAATCTACGAATCCGCCAAGATTCATTTATGATCAGTGGATAGTGCGGTTTTTATTGGTTTCATACTACTTTAGCATAGAATAAAGTTAGACATGACATTCAGAGTATCAAGTAAGTTACCAAGAAAGACCTAGGGCTTCAATATGGTGAAAAATTCAAAAAAAAGTGGTTTTTATTTTTTTTCAGTTCGTTCCACCATTTTTGAAATTATGAAAAAATTCAGACGTACCGATTACAATTTCTTGTTGAGCTGTCACGTTTTCGCTAATTTGTGTTTATAACATTTACTTGGTAAAAACTCGAAAAACAGGACAATTAGATGACAATTAGAAAGATCCGTACAAAATCACCGAAATAGTTTCAGAAAAGAACGACATAGAGATAAAAATAGAAAGAAAAAAGCGTAAAATAATTCATTGCAATAGAGCTAAAATAGCGTATTAAACAAATTGCAAACATCATTTGCTTTAACTTTTGACAAAGAATAAAATAATTTCACCGATTATCATGGACACGTGACTACGCAGATCAGTTTTCATCGGCACACTTCTGATACTAATCATACAACCAGGTAATAGCTTTATAGCTTACGATTGTGGAGCACCGTGAATGAATATAACAACGTTGTCTCTAATAAATATTAAGGAATGCAATATTCCAATTTCGAATCCAGTTTCAACAGATAAAAGTATACAAATGCCCCAAACAGCAGAATTCTCAAACTTAAAATCAATTCAATGTAAAATAGAAATCCATCAGTATTTTTCTGTGGAATGCGCTCAAATATATCAGTAGTATCATATGGTGACATAGAATATATAGCGACAAATTCAAATATATAGAATATATAGACGAAATATCGCGACACTAATGTAAAAATCTACACTACGCACACACGTATCAAACTCAAAGACAGTTATGACACAAATCAAATTGCATTCAACAACAACAGTAGATTGGTTATGAGAGTTCTGGATCCAAACATGGCGGCGTGCCCCCCATGCCCCCATGCCCCCCCCCATGCCCCCCCCATGCCCCCCCCATGCCCCCCCCATGCCCCCCCCCCATTTTCGATGGTCATTTTGATTTTTTTGATGACGGCCATTTTGATTTTTTGATGGCTGCCATTTTGATTTTTTGGATGGCGGCCATTTTGATTTTTTTGGATAGCGGCCATTTTGATTTTTTTGATGACGGCCATTTTGATTTTTTGATGGCGGCCATTTTGACGGCGACTATGATTTTTTTGATGGCGGCCATTTTGATTTTTGCTTAGCCGGATGAGTAGCCATTTTGATTTTTCATCGTCCGACAGTTTGATAATATGATTTTCGCTATGACGTCATCAGCATAATTGACCGATTTTGCCGTCTGCCGAGCAGTCATTCAGACAGCGGTCATTTTGATTTTCATCGTCCGACAGTTTGATAATATGATTTTCGCTATGATGTCACCAGTTGGCCATTTTTTTTTTTTTTTTTGATTTTTGCCCAGTCGGATGGGCGGCCATTTTGATTTTTTGCTTAGTCAGACGGGTGGCCATTCACACAGCTACCATTTTGATTTTTGCTCAGTCGGATGGGCGGCCATTTTTATTTTTATCGTCAGACAGTTTGACAATGTGATTTATTTCTTGGTCGGACGAATAGCTATTTTGATTTTCGCCGTTACCCGTAAACTTTCGTGCCAATAGTTTGCCCTAGGCGAAAATAATATTCTCCACGTACTTCGAATACATTCTTTTGCGTTAATCGACCGGATGGTGGCATCGCAATTAGATAGACAGGGAATGCTGATGACGATCCGTAAACTTTCTCGCTAATAGTTTACCCCCAGAGCGAAAATTTTACATTTGAAAAATATTAATAGAATTCATTTTTTTTTGAATTATATATATATATATATATATTTCAAATTACAGTTGCACTTAAAATGTTGATGGCGATTCGTAAACTTTCACGCTAATAGTTTACCCCCAGAGCGAAAAATAATATTTTCCATGTACATCGAATACACTCGAATTACAGTTGCACTTAATTTTTTTAAGTAAAGCTGGGGAAGTTTGCTACAATTAGATAGATCTGGGGATGTTGATAACGATCCGTAAACTTTCTCGCTAATAGTTTACCTCCCAGGGCGAAAAATAATAGTTTAGGCATGTCATTTTGATTTTTCACCGTTACCCGTAAACTTCCACCATCTGTATAAAAAGGGTTGGCACATCAAAGTTGCACATCAGTGAGTCTATAATTCTTGTGAGACGAACGCGCTAAAATCATCATGATACGTAGTAACCAGTTTACCGACGAAGAAATAATTATAGGATTCAGCGACGCGACTTCGGAGTTTTCGCTCCAAGATCTTCGGCGACTCGTTGAATGTGTCCGGAGAGCTCGTGCGCAACCGCGCAGACCGCACAGGGTATATGTTGGGGACATAACATTAATCCTGCATTTCCAAAAATGGGGAAATGAGGTGATCGCGATCTTTTCGGACATCGAACCAGATGACGATGGACACGAAGCCGATTGGATCGAGCGTCGTCAGGTCAACGAGGAATAACGACGTACAGCATCACGGGCTTACGGTTGGTCAAAACGAAATTTGGGGCACGTGTTCTGGTGATGATCGATGAGGATTACAACGTCTTCTTACCACCGAGAATCGCAAGGGTCCTGCAAGAAGATTCAAATCAGCTGGCTGAAATGTGCAACATGGCGGAGCAAAATCGCCTGCAAATGAAATATCTTGGAGGGGAATTCAACAAGCTCGAATTTTCATGCAGTTATGCACCATAAATAAACTATGCGATCCCCAACCATCACCTCTACAAAAATTCACCCGCGAGGGGATGAAAGCAGGCATGCTGGGGATCGAACTTTCACCAAGCGGATCCGAGCGGGAGTTGTAACGAATCTCGGAAATATCAACCGATACCAGCCTCTTGCTGCGGGGCTTTCGACATTCGTTGAGCTGCCCAAGGACATTCAGCGGACGAGGGTGGTGGTGAACGTGAAAAACAAAGATGATTATTGTGAATATTTACGTTTGACGCCTCTGGTGATCCGCCATCATGCGGAAACGATTTAGACTAGATTTGAAAATGTGAATTCATATACTTAACATTTATTTATGTACTCATTTATTTATTTATTTATTATCAATATATTGAGAAATTATTCATTTTCATTCGTTTACCATGAGAAAAGTTTTCAGAAAACGAAAAAAAGTTTTCAGAAAATGAAAAAAAGTTTTCAGAAAATGAAAAAAAGTTTTCAGAAAACGAAAAAAAGTTTTCGGGAAATGAAAAAAAGTTTTCCGAAAACTTTTTTCCCATTTGATTAACACGTAAAAAAAGTTTTCAGGAAATGAAAATAAGTTTTCTGAAAATGAAAAAAAGTTTTCTGAAAATGAAAAAAGTGTAATAATCGTATGGAAAATTGCAGATTATTATTATTATTATTACTATTATTATTTTCATGGTATCGAGTATGGCACATGTGCATGCAAAGGGGATAAGTGCGGAAATATTTATATATTCAAATCTCTTATTGTAATTCGAAAATACATGCAAATTATGTTACATGTCTGTTTTATTTATCCAGCTATTGTGCGAACTATCAAAAACCCAACCTCTTCACATAGATCCGATTCCCTCGTCTGCGTAATACTTTCTTCACAAGATAGCCGTTGGGGTATTTTAGCATGCGGTCATATCGACGAGATCAGCTTGCCAGGCCTCATCCAGTTCACGTACATCTACGAATCGGCGCGGATAGTTGCGCCGAGCCTGTCTGTGAAGTTCGGTTGCTATTACAGCCTTCATTGTCCACCGCTCTTCACCTTTCAATTTTTCGAATCGCCGGCCAACCACTCTGGTTCCTCAATCGATACTAATTCCCCTGCTGGCCCGCTCCCGCGTCGGTGTTGCTTGCGTCCCAACGGTACTAATTCCCCTGCTGGCCTGCCCCCGCGTCGGTGTTGCTTGCTCCCCCCAATATGTTTGAGGCGACTCAACTCATCTTCTATGATTTTGTTATTTATGCGCAGCTGTTTCAACTCCTCGTTGTGATTATGCGCGAAACTCGCAAAATTTGATTGAAAAGTATCCACAATATCCACAGCCATAGATTGTAAAGCGGTATTGAGAACTTTTAAGGAAACGGCATCGTTTTCCATCTGAGGATCGGCGATATCACACAATCGTTTGCTGTCTATATCGTAGTGGTTATCGGCGGTGGTTTTGAATCCAACACCCTGAGGCCCGCGAATAAATTTTTACCCCCACCACGCTCCGAGTGCCGTCCAAATATGTCTATACTCATCACGGGGCGGTCACAGAACAAATAATGATTCTATGTTCATCCGCCGCTAATAAACGATTCCAGCCTCACGCAACTCCTCAATAATGGAGACTATTTCATTGGAATGGCTGGTATTGCCTGCAGCCTGTGACGCCATAAGCAGTCGGAGACGATCTACAATTTCATTCGGATCATCCCAGTAGACGTAATCAACATCTCGGCCAGCCTTTCGCGCAATCTTATAGTCGGGCAAGCCTTTACCCGATTTGTTTGGCGGGCCGACGTGTTTTGCAATGAAATTTCTATACTTTGCACTCTTTAAATCATCTCGAAGGCTTCCATCAGCTTGATAACGTTTTCGATGTGCATTTGTCGTTGTTACAATTTTTATATAATTATTCTTGTCCGCGTCATTTACAACCGATGCATCGGGCGATTTTTTAAACAATAATTCAAGTAATCCTGGTGTTCTCTCATAACTTTTATCTCCCACATTGACCTGATTATGAATGAAATTGATTGGTGTATCACCAATCATCATGCCGTTCGTTAACTTTCGAACACCGTATATGGTATCCAAATCCCTCTTTTTGCTTGTGCTAAACATTTTCAAATATTGCGCCATGGAATCCGTTGTTTTTTTCACCGGCGTACTTGCAGTAGAAATTTCATCAAACTTCAGCGTTTTATCGTTTGCATCCATGAAATTCCCATCGCTCATATCCTCATCTTCCGCAACGTCACCATCATCATCATCATCATCATCTCTGATACTCTCACCATCTTTTTCTTCTTCTTCTTCTTCTTCTTCTTCTTCTTCTTTTTTCATTGTAACATGTGGTAGTTCCGTTTTAATTTCTTGTTTAATATGCCGCTGCTGCGGCTTTGAAGTATCCACCAATTGTTGCAACGGCGTTATTAACGGCTTGAATACCTCCCCCATAACCTGTTCGGTCGTGTCCTTGTCCAACTTGAGCATCTTATACTACCGTCGTATGATATCGGATGCTTTCGATATTTCACGCAATGTATCGCTATGCTTACGAATCTTGGCACTCTCCATGTTGCCGGACCGATTGTTGCAATAAAACTGTGAAAGTTTATGCTAGTTTATGCTTATAAAGCAGTCAAACCCCTTCCTATATCGCCCCTCATTGATTTTGCTATCCTTGTCAATTACGGTAAAACTGTATTTGTCATCATTCCAGCATGCCGAGCACAAGTCTTTAAATTGCTGATACGTCATGTCTGTGTTCACATGATCGTTGTAGATGTGTTTCAGATTCATATCATCCTGTCAAAATGGCACCAAGAATTTTGCATTGTCACGCACTAGGTGTTTTGGAATGCGCGCGTACGTTTGACTTAGATAAAAGCTATCGATATCGCGATGCCTGCCCATGCTGAAGTATGCTCTGATATTATCTTACTTTTCACAGGCAACATCGTTGAAAATCATAACAGAGTTGGGGCGAGCATCTTCCGGTTTTACAACCTCGTCGTTCTCACGAAACGGGAAATAACCCACACCATGCACGGGTTCTAGCAACTTTTGCAAAAATTGATACTTTGGCTGGATGAGAGATTTCGAATAGACGTGGACATTTTTGAATCGCAATCCATTGCCGTGGATAGTAAGTGAGAGAAGCGCTTTAGTTTTACCGCAATTGGATGGCCCGCGAAAAATTGCTCTCACGGTATTTGGTAGCAATTTTCCATGTCGTTTTTCTATCCTCCTCTTTCCACGTCGAACCATTTTATCGAAATTCGCGATAGGTAGTTTATCGGGCTGATCTTGAAATCTCATGATGCTTCGTTAGCATGACGACGAGAACTAAGATGGCGGTATATGAATTCCTCCTTCTATAGAAGTCACGTTAGTTGTTGCCCGACTATGAGGACGTGCACACGGAAGAAACGCGGTGGTGGTTTGTTAAATAAAATCATCAATCACCTCTCAGTTGAATTGCACGTACCGTGGTATCAGTACTGCGGACCTGGAACGAAATACGCCAAGAGGTTGGCTCGTGGAGATTTGGGGATCAATCCGCAGGATGCTGCGTGTGAAGACCACGACATTGCATAGGCAAAGAATCGCGATATCGCAGCGAGAAATCTTCCAGACAAAGCGCTTGCTGAGAAGGCGTGGAATCGCGTCTTGGCCAAGGACGCTGGTGTGAGTGAAAAGGCCTAGGGAGTCACCAGCACCATGAAAGCTAAATCTAAACTCGGAATGGGCTTAGCTGCGAAGCTGTCGAAACTGGGGGTGGCTGCGAAGAAGAAATTTAGAACAGGTGGGAAGAATAAGCATCGAAAGAGAACGGTGAATCTTAAATCCATCATCACAGCAGCAAAGGTCGCCATGCGACCGAGTTATAAAACCCTTCAGTCGGCGTTGGCCGGTGCTCGTGCGGCTGCGCGTGGGATTGTGAAAAATGCTCGTATGCGTCGCCTTATGCCTGTGCCTGATAAGATTGGTGGCTTCCTGGCGTTTCTCATTCCAATTCTGACCGGTCTAAGCGCTACTGAAACGGCACAATACAACAATGGAGGCGATTGCTTTGGGCAAGGGATCATACCTGCGACCCTACCGCAGCGGAATGGGCCTGTACTTACGTCCGGCAAAAAACTGATAAAGCTACCACACTGAGCTCTCACCAACATTAATTTACTCAAATATGCTAAAAATATAAAAATTTCGCGTTTTCGCGGTGTTTTCATGCGGAATGATCTGCCTAAATCGGGGGCAAAAATGCGAGAATCCGTAATTAATAATCTTGACGATAAAAACGGCCCAGGGACACATTGGGTTGCGTACAAGAAAAATGGTGGCCATGTTGCGTATTTCGATAGTTTCGGTGATTTGAAACCGCCTAAGGAGCTGATGAGGTATCTCGGTGTTGGTAGTGTTGAATACAATCATAAGAGGTATCAGGAATATGATACTATGATTTGCGGCCACTTATGCCTCAAATTTCTCAGCGAATAGTTACAAAAAGACAAGTGCCGCAGGAGCAAGCATTAGTCATGTCGGAATCGTTGACGTTAACACTGTCAGGCACATCCCCCGTGCTGGAGGCTCAATATTTCCCCCCAATCGAGTTATCGCCGGAGAAAAACTATGTTCTCGGACTCATCGAGTTCCTAGCATTCAATTCAATACCCAATATTCATGAGACGTGTAATAAATTTTACCTGAAACGGGCGGGCAATAGCAGAGAGAGCATTACAATACTCACGGGAAGCTACAAAATTGAGGATATTGAAAAATTTCTGCGTAAGGAGCTACCCTCCGACATCACCCTCAGTCTGAGAGCTCAAGACAACGAGCTGAACAGTGAAGTCACGTGCAATCATCTGGTAGACTTTAATCCCAAAGATTTCATCGGCCGATTATTGGGATTTAAAGCGGTTGAGCTAGCACGAGACGTTACTCATAAATCTGAATTACCAGTGGCTATACTGAAGGTTAATACTATACGCGTTGAGTGTAACATAACCGCTGGGGCGTACATAAACGAGCGTCGAGCTCATACGATTCATGAATTTTTCCCAACCGTTCCATCAGGATATAAGATCGTCGAAGTGCCTGCCAGCATCATTTGCCTACCAATCGCCATACTGTCGATACAGCATTTACAGCTGAGAATAGTTGATCAAGACGACGAGCTGATTAATTTTCGCGGTGAAACGATTACTATGCGTTCACACGTGAAAACACTGAAATAATGGGGATCGTGTTTGAGACGAGAAAGTTGGGTAAGAGTTATAAAATTCAGACGTCATGGGCACAAATCATCAGTCGCCCGACACCTCTGACAACGTTTACATCGCCCACGAGACTGACACCGCTGCACGTTCGGTTCCTCCAGAGCCTCGGTCTTCGATTACGTGGAAATTTTGGAAAATAATAATTCGTGTCCGCTGTATCCCGCGTGTGTGTTACCATAGAAGAAATAATAGGAATACAGAAACCTGTGGTATTTGACGAATCGATCGCGCACTCTGAGATTCATGCTCATCAGCCGTTTGCATCATCCACCTTCCAGAACAACGATGAAATCCATATTGTTGTCCAACATCAAAACTTGTGTCTACTGCCCAGTAAAAGCTCTCTACACATTCATGGAAAAATCACAAAATATGATGGTGTGGCTGCGGTGACGGTTACGAAATTGATCAATATGGCCGTTTGCTATTTGTTTGAGGAAGTTCGCTATGAGTTGAACGGTGTAGAGATTGATCGGAATAAAAATGTTGGCATCACCAGCACTATGAAGGGTTACGTGTCCTTGAGACCAGGCCAGTAATATAGTCTGAAAAATACCGGGTGGTTAAGTGGGGATAACGAACTAACCGATGCCGCTGGAAATTTCGATGTTGTTTTACCGTTAAATTATGTGTTAGGCTTCGCCGAGGATAATTGCCGAGTTGTTGTTAATGCTAAACATGAGTTTATTCTCACACGTTTCAACACTGATTTGAATCCCGTGATTCAGACCTCGATCACGGAAAACTTTGAAATCACTCTAAATAAAATCGAGTGGTTGTTGCCCTACATCAAACTGGCGGATAAACCGAAAATCCAACTACTCAACTACATCGCCAAGGATCCGGCCATATCCATGAGTTTTCGTTCTTGTACGTGTATCCGATGCACCCGTCAATAACGCGGCATATATGGTCAGTCAAGACATCGACGCAGATTGAGAAGCCGAGATATGTCGTTTTAGGATTTCAAACTGCAAGGAGAAACGAGCCGCTGAAAAATGCTGGCGTATTTGATCATTGTCGGATCAGAGATGTAAAACGCTTCCTCAACTCGCATTGCTATCCCTACGGAAATATGAATCTTGATATATCCAATAATCAATACGCCATTCTCTATGATATGTGTGTTCGGTTTCAAATGACCTACTACAATAAAGAAGCTGAGCCTTTGCTATCGAAGCGCGAATTTATAAACCAAGCCCCCCTTATCGCCATCGATTGCTCCAAGCAGAACGAAACATTGAAAACTGGACCTGTGGATATTCGATTCGAATTTGACTCTAGCATTGCGTTCCCCGCACACACTTCTGCCTACTTCATGATCTTGCATGACCGCATTGTTTAATATAATCCGATTAGTGGTATTGTAAAAAAATTGGTATAAGCCAATTTTGAGATAGTATGTTCAATTATTATCACTTTTATCACGTGAATAACGAAAATATGTGTTAAGTTATTTGCTCAATTTAAAATATGATGATCTGTCACCATTATTATGTATAAGCTGAAAACAGAAAGTAATTGTTGATGAATAAAAAACATCTATTCAAAGCATCCAACCGCTATTATTTGAAAAGTTCACCCACTCACCCACCCGCATGATAAATAAAACAATAGAAAATTTCCACCTATTAATGGAATATTCCTTACTTTAAACTATTTGGGGATTTAACTTCAGGGTTATGGTGAACCGTATGACAAAGCTATGAAATAATGCTAATTATGCCATCAATAAACTGTGATTAATAAGTATTTTTATTTCTTTCAACAGATGCTGCCTCCAACAATACATTCATATATATATATTTATTTTTATATATATAGATATTTATCTTACATTTATTTGAATAAATTATATCACTTAAAATTAGGTGTAACTGTAATTCGAAATATATATATTGTAACACGATTTTACGAAGGTTATAAAATAATATAATCGGTTACCCTACGGCGCAGTCACTAACCTGAATAATTAGACATAGAGAGAGATAAGATAAGAGAAAGATACGATTGATGGGCGCCAGACGCACATGCGTCAAACAGAATAGGTAATTAGAGAAAAAGATAAAGATAAAGGTAAAGGTAATAGATAAAGGTAAGGTCAGGTTCTACGACGGTTTTGCACAGCTTACTCAGTATAGACAAGATAATGGTAGAGGGGCGGAGTCGAATACAATAGACAAAATAAGAAACAGGTGAAGCAGAAATAGTATCGAATATATTGATTAAGAAGCGATAAATTTTGATAACAGGCAAACAACGGAAGAGATTGAGATACAATTACGATAAATGCGATAATTAATAATATTTACAGCCAGAGAAAAGTTAAGCGAGAAAGCTAACAAATAAGAGAACGTTTTCTGAATAAGCGAGAGGTATGCGTAGGCTCGCGATACTATGATTCGAGGTAATAACTAACACGGTTTTATAATGAATAGGCAGAACAGAAAAAGATATACGGTACTTAAATTAAGCATTGATCAAGTAAACCATAAAATATGAGAAGCGATTATAAAACACATGCGAAATACAAAAATTGTAACAGTTATCACATTACCAGAATTATCAGCGATA
Source organism: Neodiprion lecontei (assembly GCF_021901455.1). Taxonomy (NCBI): domain Eukaryota; kingdom Metazoa; phylum Arthropoda; class Insecta; order Hymenoptera; family Diprionidae; genus Neodiprion; species Neodiprion lecontei. The sequence continues at coordinate 12,223,456 of NC_060265.1, read as the reverse complement.
TAACAGAGACAGGGAATTATTAATTACAAGGTAAATTCGAGGCAACAGGTCAAGTAGAAAATTATTATAAAATATAGGTACTAACAGATAATACGTAGTCTCTAGTTTGCGGTAAGCGCGAGAAGAAGGAAAGGTAATACGCGGTACGACAAAAGATAATTCAAGATAAGGCAAATAATATTCAAGAAAATTAATATGCAACATACGACAAACCAAAGAGACTACGGACAACTACGATCAGCGATATTAGCGAAGAAAATATTGAAAAAGATGTTAGGTGATAAGGCACAATACTCCAATGTCAAATGAACGACGAGCAAGACCACGCGGCGATGTAAGATCGCTCACGCGGTACACTCACTAAGATAAATCAATCAAAGGTAATAGGTAAAGAGACAGATATGAACTAATCAGAGAAAATATAGCGAAATAGCAATGCTCAATAGCTAAGATACAAATTGATCATTTAACGGAACGCGCTGCTATACAGCGATATTAGACATCTAGATATTCTAGAAGAGAAAGATAATAAAATGAAGCAATAGTCACTACCAATGCGTAAGTAATAGTTAACCAGTCGCGAAGTTACTTGCAATAAGAAAGAGAAGGGGACAAGATAGGAGATAATAGACAATAAGGTACGAGCCCAGGTGGCTCAAGCAGACCAACTGCAAGGTAACGATAAAGAGAGAGATAATAGAGAATAAGGTACGAGCCCAGGTGGCTCAAGCAGACCAACTGCAAGATAACGATAAAGAGAGATAAAGGTAAAGGTACGATATATTGCAAGTAATCTCGTGGCTTCACAAAATATTAAAGAAACCTCACTTACGTAAAAAGAAGATAGAGAAGGCACCGAAGATGCGGTAACAGTAGCAAAACTGAATTTACAATACGAGAGATACAAGAGATAATAATAGCAAAACTGAATTTACAATACGAGAGACACAAGAGATAATAATAGCAAAACTGAATTCACAATACGAGAGATACAAGAGATAATAATAGCGGTACGATATAGCGATAGCACGTCTTCGTAGAAGTACGATATAGCGATAGCACGTCTTCTTAAAGCGATAACTGAACGTAGAGTGACGAGACGAGCGATGATCCTGATCCTCGTCGCGCTGCTGTCACGTGATTTTTCCGCAAATTCGCGGTATTCTAATTGGTCAGCAGGTTGCGTAGGTCTGGTCTACGGATAGGCGGCGATAATCCCTCGCCGCTTGTTTTTCTTCTTCCTCGACGCCAGGTATCGAGGTATCGGGATGTCGGAAGGTAGTCGGAGATGTTTTCCCTCAGCTGTGCGGTATCGTTGGTGAGAGGGGAGGTCGTACTGCTCATGTGTTGCGATATTGAGGTGTGCGACAATATTACGTCACCGGTCCTTTGGACTTGCGACCGACTGTACTTCACTCCTTGCTTTACTGGTACTCCCCGTTGTAGCTATTTCGTCGGCGCTGCATCCCGGCCCTCGCCAATTGAAGCCCTCATGCCGGAACGATCTGGTGGTGATGGCCCTCAACCCGGATCCCCACACTGTATCCACCATATCTACGTGGTCAGCGCATCATAGCCTATTCCACGCCGCAGTCCTTCGATAGGACGGTTCGTGAAGAGAAAACCGTCCTCTATTTGATAGACAACGACTTAGTAGGTGTCGTCGCCCGTTCAGCTCCAGGCTGATAAGTATCGTCGACGGGAGGCTTTGTTGTGTTTTTGACGCACAGCCCTGTACGCCGCCTGACGATGCATCCGAGCGGTAGAAGCATTGATTCGTGGTTCGGCTCCTGGCCGATAAGTCTTAAATAGTTGGAGGTACTATTTGTGCATCACGCACGACCCTATTCGACAACTAGATAGGCATCCATCGGGAGTGGTTTCAGCGGTATTCGTTCGTCTGTAGTCGGTGCTGGTCGGTGTTGAGCTGGTACGTGACCCCTGTCAGGTAGTGTCCTGGTATCTTGACGCGAAGGTCTCGTAGATGGTTCTCGTAGAGCGTTACAGAATCAGAAAATAGAATAAAATTAGCTCAATAGAGAGAATTCAACTTAAAGATAATTAGTCGTTCATTTTTGGAGTATTGACCTCAGACGTGCTTTCGTTATTTTTAGCGATATTTGTACCTAGGGAAGTGCGATAGTTCAACAAAGTGACGGGGCACGAAATACCACGTCACAATATATGACTACAATAAATTCTATTAATATTTTTTCTGTTTTTCGAAAAGACAGAACGCTTTCGTGAGAGACCCCGTGCACTCGTTGACATACCACTTCTTCAAACGCTGAACATTTTCGAAGGCGCAGTTGTATCCCGTTGCAGCGTTTCCATGATAATCACAGCACCAACCCGCCTCTTCCATATGTTTCAGTTTTTCCAGTGATGGTGGTGAAATGTGTAAATCTTCTATGTTTGTTACCGGTTTTGTCCCACAAAGGATCTTCGTCAGCCACCGTTTCTTCTCCTCACCTTTGACATGTACATAGCATGCATATTTAGCAGCCTTTTTCACAATTTTATGCACCTCAGCATAAGATTCGATTCCCGCATTCCAGGGTATTCCGTGAAAATTGCGTGTTAGCCAAGCGTTGGTAGCTTTGTGTTCAGCTGGTAGATCCGCCCAGGGGGAGTTCACTCTTTACCCCCACTCCAAGCAATTTTGGCAGGCTGCATGAATAAGGCGCGACAAGTTACGAAAACAAAATTCTACTAGAAGTGAATATTTTAGAGTGGTAGAACTGCTAATAATAATAATGTGCACATGTGCAGCCGGAAAATAATATTCCGCCATTCTTGTATCCTATGTTACTGCGATTACATGTGTAAACATTGGTTATCTTGAATTTTTTTGTGATTTCGAGCATTATTTGTCATTTACTATTTATTATTGATTTGTTATTTTTATTTAAAATTATTTATTTTTGGAGCTGACTTTTATTGCTATTTAACTATTTACAACTGCAATTTTTAAAATCATATTCTCTTTCATTTAAACTTCTGCGCTTAAATTTTCTCTAATCACATTACTAGGTAGAGGGCGCTCTTAACATCCTAAGTAATGCTGACATGTTACTATACTCTAGCAAGAAATAACTATAGAAATATAGTAACTGCGAATTTTTCAATATTGTGTTGGTACAGTGTACTCCTGCAGCCTGCCAAAATTCGGTCCCATCTAAAAGCATTTAGTGAACTCCCCCTGGATCCGCCCAAGCGTACGGCGGTTTGAAGAGAATGCTGCTCAAACCCTTTAAGATGCAAAGTTCCTTGGGTATAAATTTATCGTTGGGGCCAACGAAACTTTGAATGTCCATGATCATCTCCATATTGCAAGTTGGAACAGTGCTTTTTGTTACGCTTAAATTGCTCATCTGTCACACAAAAATTCAAATTTATTGTATTCGCGTCCTTGATATTTCATTCGTAGAATGCCCTCGATTATCGTCTTCTGCATCGCGTTAAATTGCACTACATCATTCTTCATGAGGCTTACAACTCGTGGGGGTAAAAATATTTCGAATTGTTCATTGAGCGCGAGAAGAATACTCGTGCCGTACTTAGTATTTACACGTCTTACCCCCGTCACACTGTACTCCTCCCCAACCTCCAGATCTGACATTCTCTTGGTAGGTAGCGTTTCCAGACGACAGACGAGATAGATTTTATTTAGATCCATCACGTTCGATGTAGATTTTATAAATTTGACGTTCTATGGATACTGAAGTGCACAATAGGAAAACTTTGAGAACAATATAACGTGTTGAATGAGCTCGCGATTTATATACCAACTAACCACACTCTCCCCCCTAATAAATTCTTGAAAGTGAAAGTTGACGAATCATCATCAACATTCCCGGCCTATCTAATTGCGATGTCGCCATCCGGTCGATTAACACAAAAGAATGTATTCGAAGTACGTGGAAAATATTATTTTTTGCCCTGGGGCAAACTATTAGCGTGAAAGTTTACGGGTGACGATGAAAAATCAAAATGGCTATACATCCGGCCAAGCAATAAATCACATCATCAAACTGCCTGACGATAAAAAATCAAAACGGCTGCTCATCCGACTAAGCAAAAATCGAAATGGCCGTTTGTCACACAGCAAAATCGAGCGAGTATACTGGTTACGTCATGTATGTTAACCGCTGGTAGCAATGTCATGGGTATTTTTTGATTTAGAACTGTCATATCCTATCTACTGTACTAAAATGGATGAACAAAACTAAACTAGATGTAAAAGATTTATGAGTATTTTACGATAAGGGTGAAACAGCATATGTGGATTTACTAAACCTATATATAAATATAAACATATTCCGTTTGACGGATTTGTCAACCTTGTTCAATTTCCAGACGAAATAAGAACTTTTTCAGTGATCAAATGACGAAAAATGTATTTAAAAACAGTTTTTTTTAAATAAAAAAAAATAAAAAAAATTGTTTCGTATTTTCGACTACATATTATTGCAGAGCACTAAAAAATGAACAACTTTTCTATTCAAACTTTTGCCACATCTATTTTTGTTTCGAAGATATCAGCGAAAAACGAAAAAACCACCGATTTTTGAGAATTAATTTCACCCCTTAAATATGCGAGTGGGCCACTAATTTTTTGTGAGGGTTTATACTTTGGTGTGAACTATAAAATACAATTTTTTTGACCCAGGTTGGGGCGTACAGTAAGGTGACCTTCCTTGTTAGTACAGCCTGTAGCGGGTTTAAATTCACGAACTGATTGGAAATTGCTATGTCATCATAAGGATTTGACAATTGTCACAATTGAGAAAGGCTCATCTTTAAATTGAGAATCTTTTCGTTAAAAAAATATGTTTGCGTATTTAGTAGGATATAAGACAAAGTATTGATAGCGTGACTTTTGTTATTTATACTTCCAGTCAACGGCTGTTTTGAACTGCTTGTTGTGTATCGGGATAGGGAAAATCGCTGCGTGCGTGCGGCCTTTGGGTGACGCAGACAATTGCGTCCGTGCGTACATAACAAGTACACCTATCAATATTGCGACTCTGGAGATAATAAGTTCTAATTTTCAATCTGCAGTGTCACTAAATACTACGGGCCAAATGAAAATTGACTTTCCTATTGTTTTTTCAAAGTTTTATGCTGCTATCAAAAATAATACGTCACTGTCTAGAAAAATATAATTACAGAGGTGATTGTCAATGTTTCTCGTTTTAATATTTGCGACATACTATCAATGAATAATATCTACCTGTTACTTGAAAATGGAAAAATCGCTGCGTGCGAGCGCACGGACGCAATTGTCTGCGGCACCCAAAGGCCGCACGCACACAGCGATTTTTCCATTTTCAAGTCCTTTTCCAAGTCATTTTCCAGTCAACGGCTGTTTTGAACTGCTTGTTGTGTATCGGGATAGGGAAAATCGCGGCGTGCGTGCGGCCTTTGGGTGCCGCAGACAATTGCGTCCGTGCACTCGCACGCAGCGATTTTTCCATTTTCAAGTAACAGGTAGATATTATTCATTGATAGTATGTCGCAAATATTAAAGCGAGAAACATTGCCAATCACCTCTGTAATTACATTTTTCTAGACAGTGACGTATTATTTTTGAAGGCAGCACAAAACTTTGAAAAAACAATAGGAAAGTCAATTTTCATTCGGCCCGAAGTATTTAGTGACACTGCAGATTGAAAATTAGAACTTATTATCTCCAGAGTGGCAATATTGAAAGGTGTACTTGTTATGTATGATCATAAGAAATATTACAGAATAATATCCAGTCAGTTCTCGAATTTGCCCGATACGGGTTACACTTAGGAACTAGAACGGATTTTTAATTTCTATAACTAAACCAAAGTTATGCTAGATTGTGTTACTTCAATATTTAATTTTCACCACATGAATAAGCCCTTAAAAATTGAATAAAGGTATTCGCACGAGCAATTAATTATAATACAAAAAACATTGCATTATCACTATGAACATAATTTTGATCGTTATTACAATCATTCGATTCAGTGCAAATAATATTGTCATCGCTTGTACAATTTCGTTGAAGCCACAAAGTTTGAAGAAAGAATAGAAGTATGTGCCCGCCAAGTATGTAGCTCTTGGAATAGTAATTCGATATCACTACACGAAAAGCGAGGTCCGACTTCACGACCTGTACGTGCGGGGAGGTCGTGCTTAGCATTTTTCTTGATTTCACGGAAAAGATTGACGTTAAGTTTTTCATTATAATGTAATTATGGTACTTGACGGCTTTTTTTACATTTCAGATGTTTTTGATTTGGATTTCACTACTTTTTGCATGTCTCCAACAGCAGCAATAATGTATCGTATAACCGATCATTCATGATAAACACAATAGTTCCACCGATCAAGACATATGACATTTGCAGTTGATAATGTTGCGCGCTGTAATAACTCACTGGGGAATGAAATCGAATAGATATACAACTTGAACTTATATAAAAAGAAAGATAATGCACTGGTGATAAATGAAGAGTTGCAAAACGTAATTGTGCAAGCGATGGTGCAGGTAAGTTAAAGTATTTTGCACAGTAATGCACAGTAATTAATATGTAATTTGAAACTGAACAATACAATTTAGCCATGCATATACCGGGACAATCTATGGAAACTATACAGTCAATGCGCATGCGCGAGTTTTATCGGCTGCTCGGGCAGGCTGGCCACTCCGAGTTTCAGCCGTCAAACTCTGTTTCTAGCGGCGATGTAGTTTATACGAATTTTTGAGGTTAGAATCACAAACAGTCAAGATAGTGACTCGGAAAACACTTGTTATTGAGTCGGAAAGTTGATTATTCAAAGAACGGTCGAAACTTGATGCTAATACTCTTTGAAAATTAGCTTTATTCGACTGAAATGAGAAATCTGTTTGAATATTGGGTGCTTGGAAGAAACGCAGCTGGTAGGTGGGAACACTTTATTTGATCACTTTTATTATTTCATACATTGGCAATAAAAATGAAATTTTTTTCTATGAACAGGTGATACGGCCAAAATAATTATATCTCTAATATTCACTGTTATCTGCGTATTCAATTTATCACACGGACAAAGATCATAGCCACTTTTAAGCAACTGAGCAACTTTCTCACTCTCTTGTGATTTCAGGCAGTAATATTAAATTTTAACACTATCGAAAATAAGACATTAAACCGAGTGTTCGAGAGATTTAAATATCTCACTATCTATAATAGTACTGTGAATCTTTTTTTCTCGAAAATAGTTCAACAAAATTTACAAATAGTCGATAGCTATAGTCAATGTATTTTTTCCGATCAATAAATTATTGCTACTACTATTAAAAATTTTCCACTGATTATAAGAGTTCATTGCGCAAATTGTCAATGATGTTCGATTAAATAAATGCAGGGAATCTAATACTCAAATTGAAAGTTCAAGTAATATTAGATTTATTAAAATGATTTCTGTATATCATGTTAGTGCGGTTCGATACAAAGAAAATCTAATCGGAAGCCTAGAACTCAGGAACTTAGATCATATCCTGTGACACAAGTTGAAAATCAACTTTCTCAAAATGCGCCTTAACTTCACAATTTGCTTCAAGGACAATCATGTTTTAGAGTAATGTCAGAATATTAAAACGACGATGTTGACTTATAGGATTCAAGATTGTGTCCCTTGTTCCATCAAAATGAATGAATATCTGGTTTTCAACGAAGTTCATGAAGATTTTTTTCCAAATAATGTAATGCGATACAATATCTTGTTTATAGTCCTCCGAACATCACCTTGTAACATGGATATTTGGAAAGAGTCTCTGTGTTGCAGAAACCATTATAAAATACTTCGTTTTCAATTCGTGCCACTGAATAACTACTGCGTTTCAAGTTCCATTTCCAATCTCAGGATAAGATTTTTTTGTTCCAGACAATGCTCATATGAAATGGAGAAATAATTACGGTAAATCGAGATTCACAAGCTTTCAGTCTTAGCGTAGGACCCCGTAAAAAGTGTAAAATTGAATTTGGTCTCAAGCTATCGATAAATTGCATTGTAATAAAAGAGTTAGCGAGTGAGTAAATCCTATAGCAGACCAAGTGATTAATTGCAAAGAAACGTGTACTGGTAAGTAAATGCATTCTTTACACTTAACTGGGGTTCCACGAGACCGAAGCACGGGTGATAACTGCAACTAGCTAGCCAGATGACACCGTCGACTAAGATTAACTTTAAATACATTTTTAACTGAAGTTATTTTACATTTCTAGATTCGGATTGGTTCAGTTTGTGTAGCAAAATTCAACCGTACAATTTAACTGAGTACTTGAAAGACTATTTATCTGAATTTAATGCCAAAAAAAGTAAAAGTAAGCTTCAGAATAAGGTACCAAATTGAATGGTATAAAATTCGAAAAATAATGCTGGTCAATGATAGTGCTTGAATTACAATCGTGCACAGAGTGATTCCTCAGTAGAATGAATTGGCAGCAACAGCTGAGTAACATACTTATCGCTATGGGCTCGATCGAAGCAAAAGGATGGGATGTTCAGCCACTATGATCTGTAGTGTATCCCGCTCTTCAATTTTGCTTCAACTGATGTTAAGAAGGTGACGATGGCTTGACGAAATTCGCTCTGGCACCTGATGTCTGACGGAATAACCAGGTTTGATGGTTGTAATGATTGCACCGCTCGAGAAACCAGAATCCTTGTCACGGAAACGTTTTGATCATAAGGTAGGGCATAATTTTCCTCCTGTCAATCGAAGTTTAAATTCCGAGCCTGCTGAAAAAAAAACGAATTTTATCATTGAATCCATGTGAAAATATTGTCATAGTCAGAGATCATGGAATTAGAAATTTACTCACATACTCCCATGCCTGACAACTTAAGTCCCACTTTAACTATGAATTATTTCATACCTGACAATGTTGGAAGATATTAATATTAGACAAGAGCTTCTGATATTTTTGGATGCAACTACTTCCCAATAAAATGTTCAAAACATAAGTCGTGAATGAGACGCATCTTCAATTTGATGTAAATAAAGAATCTGTTTACGATAAACGCTGTTTTTATTTACCTACCTCTGTTTAGACTCCCACCTGGTAATGACGTTTTACATCAAATTTCAGATGTCTTCTTTCAATAAATAATATTCAATTTCTGTATCATTTTATATTTGCTTTTCCGTTGAATTTTTTATTGCGTCGGTTCAATATTTTCCGATATCGACCACGGTATTGCTGAATGATACTATTCTTCTTAGAAAATTCACGCTACTCAAAAATAAACAACAACATAACTTCAATCCGCAGTTTTACGCGCGAGAGATCTACAGCTCTTGAGTTTTGTCTCATTTTGCGTACGTTGGCCTCCTGCTCAGCAGACGAAAGGATCGCCGCGGGGCAATATCACCGACCAATAAGATTGAATTATTTGGCGCATGCGCATTGACTGTATAGTTTCTAGAGATTGTCCCTGTATGTTAATGCTCTTATCGGTAACAATTTCGTCGGTAAAATGTGTGCCATCTCACTATAAAAATTTGAAATGTCTGCTAATCCGACGGCAAAAAAATCAAAATGCCTGCTCGTCTGACAACACAAGAATCACGTTATCAAAATGCCTGTCGGTAAAATCGAACAAAAATACAGGTGGCGCCATCTATGATAACGCTTCCGACGGTAACACCATCGTTGGTAAAGCTTACCCCCTCATGGGCAACATACCCACTGTCGGCAAGGCAGGAATCGGGCCTTCTCAGTCACTATGTCGCCATTTGCCGTTCCAGAACTCTTTTATCTTTACTACTAATGATTCATGCTCTAATAAGCCATATTTGTGACACAAGCGCCTTTGCTGATTATGAATTAGACACAATTCAAAAATCCTTGCTTTGATCGAGCAACATATCCGTTATTCAACTAATTAATTTGATTACAATTCAATTATTTCTAATAGTTCAATTACTCAATAAAACCGTTACCTTAGAAGAAAATTCAATAACAGCACGTGTGGAAACATTAGCCTACAAAATGTTGATATTATTGGAGAAATATCTCAACGTTTATCGCAGCTTCAATCTGCTCCAACTCCCGCAGAAATCACGGTGGGAGAAATACCCATCGCTGATTTACCTGAGAGCAGAGTAAAAAAAGTTTTTCGTGCACTTGGTTCCTCACATTTGTTGATCGACGTACTAGACATACACGCTATAGTGAATAAAATTACCAGTACGACTAGTGATCAAAGAAATCCGACGACAGAATCTAGGTCACACACATCGCTTATTGTGACGCTGAAAACATCCAAGGTTCGTGATCGTGTAATGGTTAAAAGGCGTGAAAAAAAGAACTTAGCTGTGAAAGACGTATTTGGACGTGAATATACTGTAGGCGGTCCTTAAGCACGGGCGCAAACGAATTTTGACGCGTTCAACCTCTCGATAAGTTCCAAATAAATAGATAAAAAGGTGTGCAAAATGTCGGCCCTCAATTTCAATTACATACCGCGCCTTCAACCGTGAACTTTCTAACATTGAAAACCCATTTAAATTTTAGACATTTCCGATTTTTGTTTGTATCAATTTTCTCAATGGCTCTAAAAATATTTTCTCTGCGTGAATCCATTGAGTATCAACACAACAACAAAATCTCTCGGATTTTAGACCCAAATTCCATTCTTGGAGGACGAAATTCGTACTATATGGAAGCTCAAACCCCCGATTTTTTCTAAATTTTATGATTATCTCGTGAATAACTGAATTTACGGTGGAGTTTTATGGAATATTTTTTGTAGGAAATTTTTCAGCTACAAATACAATCGAATAAGGTTAATTCATCCATTTTATTATTTTTTTTTTTTTTTTCACAAACAAAGAAATATATAAATTTTTTATTATTTTACAAAAAATCTCGCATCGCAGTCCCTTTTCTTGCATCAGGAAATTGCTTCCGGTGTTCAGACACAAGTTGGAGGATGTATTGTTTCTGAGTCTCGTTGTTGGTCAGAATATTATTATATTCGTCAATTAGTCGTACTGCCCACTGTGCTGGATCATTCACGACTTTCAATTGTGTCACTATCGCCAAATCTTGTCGAAATGTTTCCTCTTTTCTTCACTCCGAAGGGTCGACGTTGAGGAATTGCGTACATTGGTACGCAATCCCAAATCTTTCGAAAAACATGAGACAGTGAGGAGTGATGAAATGGTCTAAGTCTGTTCAAGAGATTTACCACTTCCTTGTGGTTTATTTCGAGTCGTTTGGGACAACTTTCTCTCATTTGATCATCCAATGACTCATCCATATTCACTTCGATAACCATTCTCCGCTTCAAATCAATCGACAAACTCTCGTCAAAAAACGCCATAGCAATAGCTTCAGGGCTAAGGTACCACAAGTGATTGATGAATTTTTTCACAGTTACTTTAGATATTTGTGAGTCGATCGACTCATAATCGTACAGTGTTTTTATGAATCCCAAATCATGGTTCGGAGCTTGTGGTGCAAGGTGACATGTAAACCATGCCTTGATATGTATCATCACGATGAAAATACAAATTTGTCTTATCGCCTTTTCTTCCTCTGCAGTAAACTGAAAGCTATCTCTGAATAAATAGATTTTTGAGCAGTATAGAGCTTTTGCCATCCAGCGAGCGTGATGCGTACCTCCTGGTCTCCTAAATTTTACGTCAGAGGGCCGGACAACACCGAAGAATATAAGTGTCAAGTTCAACTATTCCTTGTAATCTTCTCGTGGCTGTACAACGGTTTGAATTTTTTCTACGAAACACCGAATACTTTGAACGTGATCTTGTAGTATACTCTTCACAGTCTCAGTCTGCATTTCACTCTTAGATTTCGATTGGTCGATGACGCTCCAACTCCTTTTGAACCTCTTGAAAATTGGAACTTCTGGTCCACTTGATACTGGCATTTTAACATCAAAAACTGCTTTCAGTACCAATTCGAAGATATGATGTCGGCAAGGGATATACAAAAGACCTTTCTGCAAAATTCGTTTAAGTATAGTTTCCGCACCTTTCATAGTTCCTAAATTTCAAGCTGTTGTATCACAACACAATGCCTTAATAGACTCAGAAACACCCCAATCTTCTAAAACTTCATATATTGCTGTTGCTTGAGCTTCTCCTGTGCCACTTTTCATTTCTGGGATCCCCGAAAGTTTTTCTGTGTCTGCGTTCGTCATCACAACAGGCAGTCTGTCAAGAACTTGACGTTTCAATAGATTGGGCAGTAACTTCCCATCCCAATGAAGAACAGCTGCCTTTAGCTCGATTTCTTGAAATACTTTTTTTCAAATTCCTCGCTTTTGCTGCACGTAATCGTTCTCTGTACCGACTAATAGATGTTTTGTTTATAATTAACGTTGATATATCGTAATTGAGACGATGAGCAACCGTGCCAATCAAGTGTACGGCTTGTCTGTCTGATAATTTGCATAGATTCAATACTGCGACGAGCTTTTTATCAAAAATATTGATCGTTCCTCTCGATTTTTTTGGAGCCAGTGGTCCAGACTGATTTAAATTCTCAGACAACCATTCATTTTCACAACTCACCGTCCCATCGCCACTTGAAGCGAGTTCAACAATTTCATCTGAAATAAATTATCCGTGATGATTTTGTCTTATTGAATAGGGGTTATAGCGAATTCATAATAAGAATGTGAAATCTAATGATTACTTACTCCATAATGCTTTTTCTTCTTCCAGTTTCTCCAAGCATCTCTTTCTCAACTCTTCTTGTTCTAAACGAATTCTTTCTTCTCGCTCATATATCGGTTCAATGTTTTGTATATAACCGACCCGCTCAGGTTTTCTTTGGTTCAATACGAACTCTTTTTGTACTTCATCAATCTTTTCAAAAACTTTAGCATGAGCGATGTCGAATAGAGTCTTCAATTCAGAAGTAAAAGCTTCTTCTTTTGGTTCATTAAAAAATTTGTCACGATTCTTTTGTAGTCGCCACCAGGTTTGATAGAGAGACTCCAATTGTTCGATGCAGTGGATTCGTTGTTTGGTCGGTATTCGTGCTGTTTGCCAAAAGATTATGACTTCATCAATAACCAATGCTGCACTTTCTCGCAATGTCATTTGATTAAACTCTCGTAAATAGAAAAATAGGTCTTTCAGTACTTTTAGTTTGGATGGTAATTCATTGCCAACTATCCGTGTGTCGATATCTCCAATCAGAAATACATTCTGACGTAGTCTCCGAGTCAAGGATGTCATAAGATCGATTACAATTCAAAATTCATGCAAACGATCATCAAGTTTCAAAGAATCATGGTCTTAATCACTTGGTCTATTCACAGTGTTATTGTGACGCGAGATTGTATTTGAGGCTAAACTTCTGACTCATGTTTACGAATGTCAATAATATAGAGAGCCTGCCTTGCCGACAGAAGGTATTTAATCCGACAAATGCGCCAAATTCGAATTAAAAATTCAGAATATTGTGTTCGGACGCAAAAAAGTGTATAGTTGCCTATTTGGCACACACAATTTCCTCGGTGGATTATATGATCGCTAGAATTGAGTGAATTTAGAAAAAAATGACAGAAAACTTTTAAACATTACGCGTACAAAAAAAAATCTATGAAACTTTACCGTAAAATAAGTTATTTACGAGAAAATCATAAAATTTTTAAAAAATCAGAGCATTGAGCTTCTATATAGTACGAATTTCGTACTCCTAGAATAGAATTTGGGTCTAAAATCCGAAAGATTTTGTTGTTGGGTTGATACTCAATGGATTCACGAAGAGGAAATATTTTTAGAGCCATTGAGAAAATTGAAACCAACAAAAATTGGAAATGTCGAAAATTTAAATGGGTTTTTAATATGAAAAAGTTCATGGTTAAAAGCATGGTATTTAATTGAAATTAAGGGCTGACATTTTGCACATCATTTTTTTTTTTTTTATTTGGAACTCATTGAGAGGTTGTACACATCAAAATTCGTTTGCCGCGGTGCTAAGGGACCCATTGATATACTGGTATAGTGTTTGTGAATGAATTTATTCCTGGTCCTATCTCCAATCTGCTTCGTCGTATTAAGGCTTAAGCTGCAGAGGCTATCCGTAATAAGTGTGTATCAAATCTGGCCAAATTCGTGTGCGCAAATCTGATAGAAGTCCCGTAATAATCATCAATTCTGAAATTGTTGTAGCCAAACTCATCCGACTTTGATCGCAGCGTGCTAAAACTTGTCGGAATAGTATCGTCCCGTAAAAGCAAGCCCGACCTCATATCAGTATAGCTCAACTTATGCTAACAACTATACTAATGCGAATTCATTATTAAGCCATTTTTATTTAATCAAAGCTCATCTGGGCACAAGTTTTTATCATATTGTTACAAAGGGTGAAATCACCCGTTTTGCCCCTGTTTAATGATCTAGTAGTCATCATAGATAAAAGACGTTTATAAACCTCTTATGTCTTTCAAAAGAATAAGGTTGCTGCGTCAACCAACATTATTGTAAAAACAGTCCATCTCGAGACTTTAAAAGGAGAGCTTTGTCACAAAATAAATCCTGTTCCTTTCTTAATTTTCCGCTTTGTAACAATATAATAATTTTAAAGACCTGGCATCACTTTCACGTGCCAGACGACTTAGTGCGTCCCAAAAATTATTTTCTCATTTGAAATGAAAGATCAGGAATGCAAGTAATTTACTGGGCACCGATTATAAATCCTCTTCACCTGCGTGAGGTGGCGCTATCCCAATATATACATTTCATAGATTCTGCTATAACTTACCATAGAGCGACCAATACATGGTTTGATGTTTGTATTGTCAACTGTTCGGACAAGAGCCAGTCGTTTACAAAATCTGAGTCATCATTTATAGCTGGTCACGATCTAATAGAACTGGAGTATGAGGTCAAAATGCGACTGTGTGCAGAGCGCATGATATCTCACCAAAATTATAAACGTTTTGAGCTTGCTGCATACCTCGAGACTCTCAAGTGAATTGGCTGATCACTATCCCTTTAACTCTCATCTTTGCCACACTGCCGACGATGTTGACATCCTTACGAATTCTTCAGTCAGATTCTATCGTACTTTCTACCGAAATTTACTCACCGTTACAAAATACCAAACCACGCGTGCCGTGGCTAACTAAAACTTAAAATCTTGCATCAAAATGCGGAACTCTCTATACGAACAAGCAAAACGTTCAGGAAACCTACCAGGGTTAGTTATATTTCGGCATTATCGAGATGAACTTTCAGATTATATGAAATTATGGAGAGATGATTATAATCTGAATAAAATTTCGGGTATTGCGGATGCTACTAAATTGTGGAGAGATGTGGCCAACCTGGGACTTACAAAACCCCACCAATTGTTACCCCTCACTTTTTTCTTTTCTCCTGAGGAACTGAATATTTCGTTCACTATTGTTTCTAATATTACTCCTACTTGTGACTACAGAGAATTCATCAACAAAATCAATCGATCGATCAATCAATCATTCAATCAATCTGCCTACCTTTCTTTCTCTCTCTCTCTCTCTCTCTTTCTTTTTCTATTCAGGGTTTGAGCTCGTAGTCCGGGAGTTAACGACAAAAATTTCCGGGTCATTTCCGCAAGCTTCATTTTTTTTGTATGAGTTATGTTTGTAACGTATAATAATAATCTGAACGTCTGCCGGCGCACTCCCACGACAGGGGGTTACAGGAGGGTTACAATTGCAGCAAAAAATCGACAAAAAAAATTTATAGCCGCATACGCGAAACTGATTTTACGTATCAGTTGAAACATAAGAAGCTTAGAAATTATCGTCTGCCACCTAAATTCCGCAACAAAATTCGTCTGCCACCCACACAAGTAAGCGCAAAAAAAATAGTAAAAAAATTTATGCCCGCAAGGATGAAATTGATTAAAATGCTTCTTTTTATATCAGCAAACACAAAAATAATAGTCTGCCACTAATAAGATACCGCAAAGGTCGTCTGCCAAGCGTATGAAGTTGCGTTCGGCATGCAGCGCGCGAGCACCGCGGCCGAGACCGCGGCTACGACGCTGCTTCTTTATCGGCCTGAAAGACGATCATTAGTATAAATTATTGAACGGCTATCATAAAGTTGTTTTTTTTTATGTTATATGTATACAAATGTTTGTTCAGTGAATTAATTTAAAGTCTGGTAGAGACCTTTTAGTTTAAAAATTAAAAATATATTGATTTGATAAAATGCTTTAAGATAAAAATTAGATATTACTGTTTTACAATGACATTCGGAGATAATTATTTATTGATTTTTATTTTATTATGTACAAGAATCTATATTTATTATGTACACGTATAATGATGCTGGTCTTGTTTAACAGCCGTAATTTTATAACCATTCATCCATATCACATTGGTCGATAGAATCATCCGTTTCATCCAATATTATATTGGAATCCTCAATATCAGAGTTATTGATTTCAGGATCGTCTTCTTCATCTGACTGACCTTGGCCTTGCTCTGTATTCTTTTCTTTATCTGTAAATGTAATAATTTATTAATGGCTATATAATTATTTTTATATAAATTTTTATGTTTTTGTATAATACCTTGATTTTCTTCAGAGTTGATTGCTACATCATCGATGGATTTCGGCAATTGATCTCCTTCGAACCGTTCGAAAACAAGTTTATCTTCTGATTCTTGCCAACCATAATCAGTGGGTAAAAATTCCGTCGGTTGCGGAAGATAAGCATGCCTCCAAAGATGTGCAATATATGCGGTTCGTTTCAATTGCTTTTGCAGCTCAGCTTTACAAGGTGGTAATACTGCTCCATCGACATTTTTTGCGTTGGTCCGGAAGATTTCGTCGCCCTCATTTATTTCATAATTTTTCATAAAAATAGCTACACGAGCTTATTTTGAGTATATTTAATTACACGAGTATATTTCCGCAGGTATAAATAGTCCCAATTTTATAGCCACCTTTCGCCTACGGAACTATTTGTTTCACGGCCAACGAGCTTGCCCAGAGATGAGTAGAGAGGTGTAATAAAAGAGATTTATATTGCTTAGTTTATAATGTTAAACATTTTTGCGAATTTCATCACTATATTTAAGCCTCCATTTTCACGGAAAAGATCTAGCGTAACTATCCACGAGAATTTATTAAATTAATTATATTAAACAAATGTATAATATAAAAAAACAACTTCATGATAGCCGTTGAACAATTTATAACAACGATCGTCTTTCAGGCCGATAAAGATGCAGCGTCGTAGCCGCGATCTCGGCCGCGGTGCTCGCGCGCCGCATGCCGAACGCAACTTCATAAGCTTGGCAGACGTCCTTCGCGGTATCTTATTAGTGGCAGACTATTATTTTTGTGTTTGCTGATATAAAAAGAAGCATTTTAATCAATTTCATCCTTGCGGGCATAAATTTTTTACTATTTTTTTTGCGCTTACTTGCGTGGGTGGCAGACGAATTTTGTTGCGGAATTTAGGTGGCAGACGATAATTTCTAAGCTTCTTATGTTTCAACTGATATGTAAAATCAGTTTCGCGTATGCGGCTATAAATCTTTTTTGTCGATTTTTTGCTGCAATTGTATCTCGATCTCGGCCGCGGTGCTCGCGCGCTGCATGCCGAACGCAACTTCATAAGCTTGGCAGACGTCCTTCGCGGTATCTTATTAGTGGCAGACTATTATTTTTGTGTTTGCTGATATAAAAAGAAGCATTTTAATCAATTTCATCCTTGCGGGCATAAATTTTTTACTATTTTTTTTGCGCTTACTTGCGTGGGTGGCAGACGAATTTTGTTGCGGAATTTAGGTGGCAGACGATAATTTCTAAGCTTCTTATGTTTCAACTGATATGTAAAATCAGTTTCGCGTATGCGGCTATAAATCTTTTTTGTCGATTTTTTGCTGCAATTGTAACCCTCCTGTAACCCCCTGTCGCGGGGGTGCGCTGGCAGACGTTCAGATTAATATTATACGTTACAAATATAACTCATACAAAAAAAATGAAGCTTGCGGAAATGGTGCAATGAAATCTGTCGTTAACTCCCGGACTATCGGTGGACAGATCGTGCAGCCTATCTCTATGAGTCTGTGAGTCGATCACGAATATGACTGATTGGGACGACCGAGGAACACAGCGACACACAACCGCGCTTGACTATAATTTATTTTGAGGGTTCCGTATCTCAAAAGGAAAAATCGGAACGCTATAAGATTATTTCTTTATCTGTATGTCTCTGTGCCTATTTGTCTATCTGTCCGTCAACACTCATTTTCTCTGTAACGGATAGAAGTATCAAGTTCAAATTGATATTGAATACTAAGATCTATGGTTTCTTGAATGTGTAAAAAATTCAAGCTTCCAAGTCAACGCAATGAAAAGTTGTTTCTCGGTAGTATAGACTGGTTGTACGTAGTTATTAAATGATATTCTGCTTACTTGATAAAAAAAAACTGAAATAAAAAAAAAACTGGTTTTCAACAATGTTTTAGGAAACATAAAACGATCGACCAATATTAACGGGAGGAAATTGAAAATTCATAACGTCAGCTCAATTTACAGGTATTTGTACTATCTTCGACAGGACATTGCTCTTTCATGGTTCCACTGAGGAAATTCAAAAATATCTGGTGAAAAGCCTTAAAAATGTGTCGTTATTTGCCAACTGTTACTATTTTTCTCATTTTTGGATGTTTGAGGTAATGAAGTCTATCGCCAAAAGACTCCATGATGTGAAGTAAAATAAACCGTCCTGGCACTGGTTTCCTGCGATATTAGGAACACGAAAATGAAATTACAATTTACAATAATTTTGTGCATAAAGGGCGCTCAGCTGAGCATTTGGTTTACGTGGTCCCCGCAATACGAAGTGGCAATTTTAGCTGCGGCATTACTCACAGTCACTATGGACAGCCTTGGTGAAAGACACCATGCTAATTGTCATTAATTAATATCGGAAATTTTCATCCAGCGTAGTTTTCCTTTACCGTTCCCAATATTGCCAGAAAATAGTCCTACGATAACTTCTTTCACTCCTTATCATTTCCTAAATACTAAGTAGTCTCGTGGCCATACACTTCATTATCCCAAACATCTAGTAATTGCGAAAATAACAGCACGAGGCAAAAAAAACATACATTTTTATCCAAATTTTCCACATATGAATTAAATTTCCTAATTTTGTAATAAAAGAGCAAGCCCTTCTGAAATTTAGACAAGTTCCGTTCATCAGCTGATGGATAATGACGTAATATGAAATTTGATAGCCTTGGATGAAAAAAGAGTATCATATGCGCTTAAAGTATAATTGGGATGTAGTATAGTTCATACCTGTGAGTAGATATCATCCGGATAAGCAGTGAATCCACTCGATGGTCTAGGATATGGATCTAGCATCTCTGTATTTGCGCAACAGTCTGGCATTTGGGTGAAATAAGTGTCATATGGGATTTTTTCAATAAGACTTGATCTATGCAATTGATGTACTCTTTCTTGAGGACCAGGCCCATAACTATCTGTAAGATGGTGCATTCTGTTTTTTTAAGCTCACATATAGCCAATGGTGCAAAGTGACTAGTTATAATCGATCTTCATTACACCGAGGATATCATCACTACCGTCACCAACTTCATTATCATCAGCAGAGAAGTAAAGACTCTCTTAAATTGTTCCCAAGCTGTTTTACATTGAAATGGCTGGTAGTGTGAATGTAGTGACGCACACGTAAAACAAAGTTTTCACTGCGAAGATTGTCGCTGTCCAGACACCTGAAAAAAAATATAAAGCTCATTATTGTTTAAATATATAAATTCGTATACTTAGGAATTGGATTAATTTACAGAAAAATTTATGAGCTGTGTTTTGGGATGTGTTGCAATTCGAATATCAAGATGTGGAAATATCCAGAAATGCGCTAACGCGACAAAGCAGAGCAATACTCTCTCACGTGGCAAAATACATATGAATGCACGGACGTAGCACTGACCTCCTAAATGGTTCATAAAAGGCAGGCAGACGATGAGTTCGGCGTCAGAACATCGAGACCGTAGCGAGACGCGTTATTTAGAGATTTAGCCTGACTATAAGTAAAAGCCTCTATAAGCTCTTTAGAACCAAATTAATTTCATTGTAACATAATAAACTTCACTTTTTATACGACTTGGTTTTAACCATTAATTCAACAAACGAACTACCTAAATAAATTATTAGTAGTCGGAATGATCTCAGGATCCTGATTACAACAGGTGGATGATTGTGATCACGACAAACAGCTATCGATGACCACATTCACACCCAGCGGTGATACTATTACGGCATGTTCTGGGCAAGTAAGCCATCGACTACGCACGCATACAGAAAATGGGAGGAAATGAGAGGAAATCATACTAAGGAGTTGCGTAATTGTTTACGTAATTGTTTCACTGTGAATGATACGCAGAGTACAATGAGAAGATGCGTAAGAGAAAAAAGGGAAGACAGGTGAATTTAGATGTTGGCTGAATAAAACGTAACTTCAGAGTGAATGTATAGGAGAAAGGATGCAAGGGAATAGCCAGCTGCGGTTTAGCAGTGGCGGTAGCATTCTGCTGATCTAGTATGAGAACAAAGGCAGCAAGGTGATGATAAGAAAACGATACAAAGTATAAGGTAGCTGTAAGAGTGTGGGGAAGAATATACGGTCCAGAGGATTTAAGGTGCTGCTGACCTGGCATGTCCTATATATATTTCGTGACGTCAGAAGCGGGGAAATCGCCCGCACAAATCCTGATAAAACGGGGGTATGAATCTGACAGGGAAAATTTTTAAAATATAGCTTGAATAAAATTGTACGTCTGTATCTCCGTCACTACTATCGCAGATCACTAATAACGTCCAATAAAAATAATGATGAACTCAATAAAATCACGTCGCGTCAAACATGGCCGATCGGGCTAGCGACTTGTTGAATATTCACCGTTTGTACGATATCAGAATTTCTTTCACTTTTGCCAGGGAGATACCGACGTACAAAAACACACACGTATTCCGGGAAAACCTATAGTACCAGTCAGTTTTCTGTAAATATGGCACGATTTGTGCGGGCGATTTTCAGGTGACAGGCGCCCGTTCTGATGCATGAGAAGTCTGTAATTTAGTTCAACGTTGAACCTCCAGAAGCGCTGTAGTCGACCGAAGTGGTACCAGATGGTAAAACGACATGGTAATACGCACACGTCCTATGTTTCTGCTAAAGCAACAATCTGCAGTGCCGACGAGAGCATAGGCTTTCAGGTGGATACGAAAAAATGTACAACTCACTCAGAATAACCGCTAGATTTTGAAATTGGTGCATATCATAAGGCATCGTTTGGAAATTGTAACATCAGTTGACAATCGCGGTAACTATTCGTAATCGCACGTAGCCCGATTGTATGTGAACGAGGCATTCCATGCGAAACCGACCAACCCGTGACCCCGACCAATTTCGATTCTATCGAAAATTTTACACTTTCTTGTACCTGCCAAAAGCAGTCTTTCTGAAATATTTTAGATGTTTGTCTCAACCCATCCAAACATCTTAAATTTATCAAAATTTCGCAGAATATTTTTTTTTAAATGCTCATGGCTTTTCCAAAACCCGATATTAAAATAACATACTGTTGTCACGAGCGCCGCATATTTACCCAAAACTGTAATATATTACCGATCATATCAATTATTTTATATACTATTATTTCTAGAGACAAGGAAGCATAGTTATAGTTAGTCTATACAAAATATTCTATTATAATCAGTTCGTGGAGTAGCCAAGCGCAACGGCGTAGTTGGACAGCCAGCAACGTCAGCGTCTTCGCGCCCGCCGGATCCCGGGCGTAATCAACACCGGGATGAGGCGAGCGCGAAATCACGCGCTTCGGGAATGACTGTTGCGAGGCGAGCCTTTGTTCGAAATTGTAAAATCAGCAAAAACTCGCTCGCCGCCCGACGTTCCAAGGGATGTCGGACGAGCGAGCGAAGACAGTCCCGTTAGAGACAGGATCAAACCAACGTCAACGGAAACAGGCTCCTTCAGAGCTGTCGAGTATAGAGTTATAAGTCTTGGGTCTCCGACGATTAGAGAGAGCATTCCTTTAAATCTACACGCGGTCGTCCAAGCATCTCGCGTCGCGACATCAGTCTGTGAAGTTAGAATTAAGCGCAATACTAAAAGCCACGAACTTAATCAAGCAGTGTAGCACGTAAGTGAGTGAGTGAAGGTGTAAACTTCGGCACCTTCGAGGCCGAAGCAGAAGCCGCGAGAGAGAGTGCGAAAGAGCGAGAACGTGAGTAGCATAAGAACGTAGTGTAAGCTTCCTTGTCTATAACCTTGCTGCTTTTAGTTGTTTCATTAAACATTTCTACTTGCTTCCTTCAAAATATTGGTACAATATAATTGAAATCCTTCAAACCATTTCCCACGGAACGCCCTGTAGAGGACGTTCGCCTCCTAATCCACGTAAAAATTAAATATAAACCTCGGTAAGAACAAAGAGGGTGAAGTCGTCGCGTGCGAGACCGCTCCGCACGTGACAGACTAAACTGGTGTCAGAAGTGGGATTAGAGGTGATTTTCCTTGGGAATTGGAATCGAGGATTCAATTTTTGTGAAATTTCAAAACCACAAAATTTTTCGAATTTTTCTTATTTTTAACAAACTAGGGAGTCGAACTATACGTAATAGAGTCGCTTATCCTTTCGATATCCTTCCCTACCCCTGGACTTACCAACATGCCAAATCACGCTCAGGCCAGAGACGCCGCTGATGTGACGGCCGACCTAGTCGCAAGTGTTTCCACTATGGTGGAAAATTTGACTATTCAAAACAATTTCGCGAATATTCCCGAATTTGACGGGAAGAATATGCCGTTACGGGATTTTTTTGCAAGACATCCAAAACGCGTCCATGTTCGTGCCAGCTACGGCAGAATCGCAGTACC
Source organism: Neodiprion lecontei (assembly GCF_021901455.1). Classification (NCBI taxonomy): domain Eukaryota; kingdom Metazoa; phylum Arthropoda; class Insecta; order Hymenoptera; family Diprionidae; genus Neodiprion; species Neodiprion lecontei. The sequence continues at coordinate 12,200,513 of NC_060265.1, read as the reverse complement.
TCGCCGCAGTAATATCGCGATTACGCGGGGACGCGCGAAACTGCATCTACGGTGAGAAGATCGAAAGCATGGCCGGGTTAGTGAAACTGTTGAAGAATCGACTCGCCCGCGGACATACCTACGATTACTATACAGAGGCGCTGTCGACGGTCCGGATGAAACGCGATCAAACCGTCGGGCAATTTTACGACAAAATCTGAATTTTGCTAAGCGGGGGAAGAAGCGCGTACAAGTCATATTTTGGCGTCGATCCGCCAGAATTGAACCGGGACCCGCTACATCGAATCGCGCTAGGTTCATTCATAAAAGGGTTGCCTACCCATATCGGAGCCGCGGTAGATTTGCGAGAGCCGGAAAGTCTCGAAGCAGCCTTCCAAATCGCCGAAAAGCTAGCGCTTCGAAGCAGCCAATGGAAAGGAATTGAGTCGAGCCAGGAGGAAATGGCGCGTGTTCTTTACGCTCGCTATAACACCCGAACTCCGTCGCCGACGGCTCGGGAAGGTAAACCGACGTCTACTTATCGAAGCCAGTCACCACAACCGGCTACCGGATTTTTTTTTAAACCCGCGCAAACGTCTGATAACCGCGAGACTGCCACGGGAAGGTCATATACTAGTCCGTTAACACCTTGCGGATATACACATTGCTGTAAACAAACCAGGTGCTGCCCGTGCTGCCCGTTAATGCAACGGTCATCTCAGGGACGTTCCCCGCAAAGGGAGCCTTTAAACTGCCCTGGGGCTCGCCCGGCAAATTCCCCTGCGAGCCCGACCGGAGTGAGCGAGTCGAGTCGACCCCGAGAACACCAACAGTCAGTGAGGTTTCTGGAGAACGATGTCTCGTTCTCTGGACCCCCACCGACCAGGAGAGCCCAGTAGTCGAACTAAGTGCTCCCGAATTTCGTGACAGGAAGGGAAAATTCTTTCTTGACACGGGTTCATCAGCCAGCTTAATTAAACTAAATGCCCTCGATCCAGACTTAATTGTAAACACTGACGATAAAATATGGGTAACAGGATTAGAGGAATCAGATATTCCGACACTCGGCTCAGTTGTCCTCCACATCTCCGAAAAACCAGCCAAGTTTTATGGTTACGAAACCTGCCGCTGAGAAGCGACGCGTTAATCGGTAAACCTTATTTTATCGCGGAAAAAGCCGAAATTTCATTTCACCATAATACTCTAGTTACCTCAAGCGATCCCATCCAACCTAAGCCATTCATAGGTCCACCTCTTTCCGACGCAGAACCTACAAAGCGCGTGTTAGCGGCGAAAATCGCTTCGGAGAAACGAAGTTATAAACTGCGCGCGCGTACGAGTGAGCAAATAAGCATCCCTTTAAAGAACGCGAATCTAACGGAGGGATACTTACCGCGAATCGAAACTCAACCGGGTGTGTTTATCGGAGAAAGTATCGTTGCTCCTACGGGAGGATCGTGCTACGTCTTAGCAATAAACACGCTATTCGACGATGTCGAATTAGAAATCGAGCCTCAGGAACTCGAAGATTTCGAGCAATATCGGGAGAACGGCTATTGGAGCGACGAGAGCTCCGACGGTAGCGGTGTAGAGACTACTCCGCCGACGGATCGAGTAGAAGCCATAATTAAATCATTGCGGTTAGATAGGCTCAATGAGGTAGAACGTGCACATGTTATAAGTCTTATCGAGGAATATCCTCACATGTATAAGTTACCAGGTGATAGATTGCGATGCACGGATCAAGTTCGCCATCGGATCCCGACGGTGGACGAGCTCCCGGTAAACGCAAAACAATACAGATTTCCTGTAGTGTATCGGTCGGAACTGGAGCGGCAAGTTGAGAAAAAGCTAAGCGAGGGAATAATTGTTCATTCATGCTCCCCGTATAACTCGCCGGTCTGGATAGTTCCCAAAAAACCCGACTCTCAAGGAAATCCGCGGATGCGCATGGTCATCGATTTCCGTAAATTGAACGAGAAGACGATTTCCGACGCGTACCCCCTCCCGAATATGATGGAAATACTCGAACAGCTGGGAAAAGCCACGTACTTTTCAACGTTCGATTTAGCGAGCGGCTTCCAGCAGATCCCGATGGATCGGAAAGACGGTCCAAAGACAGCGTTTTCCACGATAAACGGGCACTACGAGTACGCTCGCATGCCTGAAGGTGTCAAAAACGCGCCTGCTACCTTTCAGCGCCTGATGGATCGGGTGCTGATTGGGTTGCAAGGGACAGAACTGTTCGTATATCTCGACGATATTGTAGTATTTGCGGAAACTCTCGAGGAGCATAAGACTAAAATCCGGCGTCTCATGCAACGTCTCGAGGAAGCTAATCTTGTCCTCGAACCGGATAAATGTGAGTTCTTGCGTAGCAAAGTCGCGTATCTCGGGCATATCGCTAGCCGCGACGGGTTGCTAATGGACCCGAAGAAGTTAGAGGCAGTGCGTAAATTCCCGCACCCAAGGACGCAGAAAAACGTGCGGCAATTTCTGGGACTCGCCGGTTATTACCGTCGGTTTATTCCGGATTTCGCAGCCATATCCAAGCCCTTATCAGACTTACTCAAAAAGGGAAAATCATTCGTATCGGAGCGAGAGCAGAAACACAGCTTTCGCAGGCTTCGCAAGGCCCTCTGTCGAGAACCGATCTTACAATACCCCGATCTATCTAAACAATTTATTTTAACGACCGACGCCTCGGAATTTGCACTCGGAGCAGTATTGTCGCAAATTCACGATGGCCACGATCTACCGGTCGCGTACCACTCTAGAATCTTCACTAACGCTGAAAAGAACTACGGAACTACGGAACAAGAATGTCTGGCCATAATCGATTCAATTGAACATTTTTCCACGTATCTCTATGGAAGAAAATTTAAGCTCGTAAGCGACCACGAGCCTCTCAAATGGATGCATTCTACGCTCGATCCAGGCAAGAGGCTCAACAGATGGAAAATTAGGTTATGTAATTACGATTATGAATTTCAACATAAGCCAGGGCGTGAAAATGTTAATGCCGACGCACTCTCCCGTAATCCCGTAGACCTAGAGAGACTCTCGTCTACAAGTGATTCGGACGTAGAGACGAACGTCCCTCAGAAGGCTCAGGTTTTGCCTTTATTTTCAAAGCTTTCCGGTAATCGTAAAGACACGACACCTGAGACAACAGCTGGCCCGTCCAAGGCCGACGTATCAGTCGTAGCGTCGCGCACACGTTCGCGCCTACGCAGCGTGCCCACGGTGCCCACAGTACCCGAAAGAAGAGAGGGAAGCTCGAAGAGCTCAGGCTCGGTGGCGACACGCACACGCGGGAAGGTCGTTACAAGACCCGCGAGGCGCCCACCTCCCGCCGATGCGAAACCCTCCGGATCTGAACCCGAGAGCTCAGGGCCACCCATACAGCGCTTGCACCGCAGTATGTTGCCCTCACAGTCACTTCCTCCGAAAAGACCGAAGTCTCCACCCCCCGTAGAGGTTAAGCCCCTCGGAGGTCCCCAAGAGCCGGTGTTTTCATCGGAATCCGCAAGCGCGACGTCTGACCAGAGGCCTGCCACTATCACGGTCGCGCTCACCGCTCCCAGCAACGATTCAGATGGAAGCACGGAGGAATCAGAAGCAGAAGGTACAAAGACGGTAACGACAACTCTTGAAGATTCAATTAACAAATTCAACGAATCATTAAGGCGTTTGGAAGAGCGGCATCACACCAAATCCTCCCGTGACCCCAAAAAAGGGCCTGATAAAGCAGATTTTGACTGGCCTGATCATCTGTCGGAGGGGGATGAGGTAGAAGAGGAGGCCCAGATGATTCTCCAAGAACAAGACCCTTTCGATGACATCGCCGGAGATGCTGAGCTTGCCAGTCGCTTGAAAGCGTTAGAAGGTAAGTTCAAGTCACCATCGGACCAGGAATTAGTACGGCGGCTGAATGCGAGGGAGAAGACATCATTACGCACGGAAGAAGAAGAAACGGAGGCGGATGACGAAAACGATGAGCAACCAGCTGAGAGAGAGAGTATGCCGCGAGTAAGCGCGAGAGTGAGACCCAAGACAAGTATGGCCGCGGGACTCGAGAGCGAACCCGACACCTCGCAGCCCGCTCGGACCTCTTTACTGCCCGCTCCCCGCCTCACGGTGAGATGGTCATTGCCCAGCAACGATGCGGCCCCGGCTGCAAAGTCTACACCATACCAAGCACGTGCGTTACCACGTGCTACACCTCCCGAAAATTCCACCGGTAATAAAAGCGAATTCATAACTTTTCCTGACGACCCCATTATAATAGGATCGAAAGACACGAATTCGTCCTCGATCACGTCGTCCTCACTAGACTTGTCCAGTAAAGAGGAACCTGACCAAGAAAAACCTATAGCAAAAACAAGTACGATAATTAGCTCGCGAGAATGTCTAACGTACAAACCAGATAATTTAGTCCATTTCATCTCTGCGGATGGAGAACTATCAACCTCAGTGGGAAAACTACTCGTTGACCTAGGTAGGCTAGATGGACAAACAATTAAAGACCGGAATTTATCGATCGGACAAATAGCGGTGACTCCGTATGGGTCCAATAAAATTTATAGTATTGTTATTAAAAAACGGTACTACGACGAAACAAACGCCGAGCACATATTCAAGGGATTCGAGAATCTTAAATTCGCCCTTCAACAAGCGGCCGTGAAGTCGGTTCGTATTTCACGCTCGGGAGACTATACGGACGAACTACCGCGCACAAAACTGCTCGATTGGTTAAACAGGATACTCGGTGAAACAAACATAGTCACCACGATAAGCTATGGTACCATTCGACGACCACCGGACGAACAACACTCGCAAATAATTGAGGAATTTCATACGAGTCTTGTCGGAGGCCATCGAGGGATAACCAAGACCTATCGTAAAATCCGTAAACGTTTTTATTGGCCTTCGCCGAGAAACGAAGTGCAAAATTATATTTGTCGTTGCAAAGGCTGTCAGGAACGTAAATTGGTTCGAGCGAAGACGCGCGAGCTGATGCTCATTGCTGATACGCCGACCGACGTTTTTGATAAGGTGTCACTTGATACGGTGGGTCCGTTGCCGACAACACCACATGGCAATAAGCACATACTAACCATGCAAGACCACTTATCGAAATATTGTTTAGCGGAACCGATACCCGATTTAAAAGCGACTACGATCGCCGAAGCTATGGCGAGGCGATTAATTGCGCAATTCGGAGCTCCCCGTGCGATCCTTACTGATCGCGGAGCAGCCTTTACCGGAAATTTACTACGCGAAATATCCAAAATCTTTCATATAAAGCAAGTAACGACTTCCGGCTATCGACCACAGACGAACAGAGCGCTCGAACGAAGTCACATACTGTTAGCGGAATACATAAAGCAGTATGCAGGTACGTACGACGATTGGGACCGTTTGTTGCCTTACGCGGAATTATCATATAACACTAGCGTGCACGAGGCGACGAATTTCACCCCTTACGAAATCGTGTACGGGAGGCTGCCTCGGCTACCGAGTCAGTTCCCCGTGGACGAAAAACTATTCACGTACAATTCGTATATTATCGAGCTAACAAAACGCCTCTCCGAAGTACGCGAAATGGCCGGTGAAAATCAAAATCGCGCGAAGGAAACAACCAAAAAATATTACGACAAGAAAGTCCGTCCTTTCCCAGGTAAAGTGAGCGACCTTGCCTATGTCCTTAAGGAACCTCGTAAGGGTAAGTTCGACTCCCAATATTATGGCCCATATAAAATTTTCCAAATAACTGACCATAGTAATATAATACTGAAGGCAGAAATTGGGAAAAGGATAAGGAAGCATACCGACAAGGTAAAACTGGCAGTGGTATAAGCCGCTAGCCAGATTGCTGAAATTGTACCATAAAAAAAAAAAAAAAAAAAAATATATCGGAATGTACAGCGGAGCTACGCAGTAATTGCCGTAAGCGAAGCAAACATGTGTATGAGGGTGCGCAAGTATGAGTGTGAGAGAACAAGAGTGCTAGCGAGAAAGCGAGACGCGTAAACAGCCAGTGTAGGAGTACGAGCCACCGTCCACCAATTCGACGATGTTCTGCGTGTGGGTGCTTCTAGCTTCGACGGCCCTGGCCGCCGAAGAGCTTCGCAGCAACAACACGTATCACATAACACCCATGGAATATCGACCACCAGTGTACGAGTACCAGCGCCGGTACGAGAGCTACCACCGGCAAGAGCAACAGCACCCGAACCAGCACCGGCTGAGGCGGCGGTCTCGACCGTTTCGCCGAAGCTGGTGGTGACAGCGGTACCTCCGAGGGCGAAGGCAACTACGGCAGCGATGACCAAGGCGGTGGAAAAGCTGAGGCGCGGCATCTGCCCAACCTGCGGAAAGAGCGGAGGAAACCAGCATTGGGAGGAATGCTACTTGGAGCGTTTCCTCTCGCGCCGGAGGTCGGCAAGCTCGACCTGCACACTCTGCGGCGAGAGTGTCGGAAACAGGCCGGGCCTACACGCGGGTCACTGCGTGGAAGCTTTCGGTCGCCTCCTTGTCGAGAAGAAAGCCTCCGCCGCACAAGCAGCTCCGAAGGCCACCCGAGAGGAAAGACCAACGCCAAAAATCAACGCGCCAGTGCAGGCGACGACGTCACGACGTCATCCCCCTGCAACCACCAAAGAAAAGGCAGTACAAACCGGGCGAGATACCAAGGAAAAGGGAATCCAAACCGACCACCTGGTCATATTGGAGGGAGAAGAGGCTCCCTTCTTGATAGACTACAGGAGGTTGACCAGGGTGATGATTCCCGCCGTCCGTACGCGGATCCTGGGTCGCTGGATTACCCTGGAAAGGGAGATGATGCAACTCCTGGGACCCGCAGAGGAAGAAGAACCGGCAGAAGGGAATCTCATCCAGTGGGAGGAACCACAAGGCGAGATTCCACCCGCAACGCCAGGATCTCCGGCAAACCTCGCGGACGTCCTGGAGGACGAACCGGAGGTCGTCGAGGACCTCATCCAGTGGGAGACTCCACCCGCAACCCTCCAGGCCGAGCCAGCACAGACGGAAGGAGGCAAGAACACCAAGGCCGTCTGAGGAGACCTGAGGACCAAGCTCACGAGGGCGACGCGGCTGGCGAGACGCAAGGACGACCGAGCGACGAGCCAGCAGTGTGGTGACAAGTGAGTGACAAAGCCAAAACAAAAAAAAAGTGTTGTGTGTGTGTGTGCGCGGGTCATGAAAGCGCGTATGTGCAACACACAAACAATGTAAATACCGAATGTATGAAATATGCGGTCAGCGGTGAGCCAACCCTCCAGTGTCCGTGTCACCGTCGGCCCGGCGCACCGAGTCGATGGGGGCATCGACACCTAAGGGGGGAAGGATGTCACGAGCGCCGCATATTTACCCAAAACTGTAATATATTACCGATCATATCAATTATTTTATATACTATTATTTCTAGAGACAAGGAAGCATAGTTATAGTTAGTCTATACAAAATATTCTATTATAATCAGTTCGTGGAGTAGCCAAGCGCAACGGCGTAGTTGGACAGCCAGCAACGTCAGCGTCTTCGCGCCCGCCGGATCCCGGGCGTAATCAACACCGGGATGAGGCGAGCGCGAAATCACGCGCTTCGGGAATGACTGTTGCGAGGCGAGCCTTTGTTCGAAATTGTAAAATCAGCAAAAACTCGCTCGCCGCCCGACGTTCCAAGGGATGTCGGACGAGCGAGCGAAGACAGTCCCGTTAGAGACAGGATCAAACCAACGTCAACGGAAACAGGCTCCTTCAGAGCTGTCGAGTATAGAGTTATAAGTCTTGGGTCTCCGACGATTAGAGAGAGCATTCCTTTAAATCTACACGCGGTCGTCCAAGCATCTCGCGTCGCGACATCAGTCTGTGAAGTTAGAATTAAGCGCAATACTAAAAGCCACGAACTTAATCAAGCAGTGTAGCACGTAAGTGAGTGAGTGAAGGTGTAAACTTCGGCACCTTCGAGGCCGAAGCAGAAGCCGCGAGAGAGAGTGCGAAAGAGCGAGAACGTGAGTAGCATAAGAACGTAGTGTAAGCTTCCTTGTCTATAACCTTGCTGCTTTTAGTTGTTTCATTAAACATTTCTACTTGCTTCCTTCAAAATATTGGTACAATATAATTGAAATCCTTCAAACCATTTCCCACGGAACGCCCTGTAGAGGACGTTCGCCTCCTAATCCACGTAAAAATTAAATATAAACCTCGGTAAGAACAAAGAGGGTGAAGTCGTCGCGTGCGAGACCGCTCCGCACGTGACACTGTTTCTTTTCTCGTTTTGAGTCGTAGTTCCGCAAAAAAAAATTTTCTTTTTCATTTTATTGAAGGGTTTTGGGGCATTCTACATCGAGTACGCACCGCTTAAATCTGCCTTTTTTCATCGATTTGATAGAAAATCATTAACAGAAACGAAAATACCTATCCATTAATTTCTGTTCGTCGAAAAGGCAGATATAAATGGCGAATAATTGACAAAGAATGCCCCATATAAGCTCCGGATATCCTCATCTAATAGTAGCATCGATGTCCGCAAAATTGTCATACTTACGGATTATTGACCGAAAGATTAGATGCGGCAGTAAAATTAATACCGAAATTGCAGAAAACACGCAAGTATAGGCGTGAGGGTTTAGGGTTGTGATAAAAAGTTGTGCTCTTGAACAGGCCATTATTTATTTATTTACAGCAAATTTAGGGGCGGGGGAGGGGGCCGGTTGACAATCGTCCAAACCTGTTTTAAAGATTACCCTATTATATACGTGAAATTGTTTCTGAACCGGATGTGTTTAACAATAGTAGAAATACATCCCGCAAAAAATCTATGTCACCGTACATACATACAATTACCGCATACAATGGTTCAAGATTCGTTGCAAATATTTTACAGGGCCGATCCTTGTTAAAACTCTGATGAATATTTGCTTGCCAATTTTTTCTGTTTTTAATTCTCAACAAATAAGGATTTCATACTTTATTTGCTTCGTTTCATTTGTCAATTACGCCTAGTTCTGAATGATGCTACCAAAATTTTTTTTTACATCAGACGAACTACCTGAAAGTTACTCATTAGGTGGAAATCGTTATAAAACTACATACCGTGACTTCTCGTAGATGGTATACGCTACGGATAAGCTAGCGAGTTCTGGGTTGGTTTCTGCATCGTATACGGCCTACGAAAAGTCAGGGTATGTGTTACTGCTGTACATCAAAGTCCGGCACAATCCTATAATATTTCACAGAAATTTGGAATTCTCGTAGGAATCAACTTCTTCGGATTCCAAGTACTATCCCTCACGCGCCACTGTCCCCACTATCCGCGCGGCCGTCACTTCTGCATTTCCTCGCGTACCGTCCACATCCACTTTTCACGCCGAACGAAGTAAACGCGAGTGTTTTGGTAATTTGCCGTGTCACAAGTTCTAATCACGTACAAATTTTCACGCGGCCAGTGTGTATACATATATTTTTTACAAACAAAAATAATCTTGTGAGTGCAACAATGGATAAGTTACGTCCCACGGCTGAACCGAAAAAAGGTTAAATTTGACGCGTCGACGAACGAATCGTTTGTTGCGATGGTAAGTGTTTTATACTGCAAAGGGCATAACCGGATAAGCAGGTCGAATCGGCCCCCGCTGAATTTTTTGTCGGTACTTCAGGGATCAATTTGGACCCAAATGAAAATAATTCAGTGAAAATTTCAGCTATTAATCTTAAACGGTTTCCGAGTAATTGAAAAAAAACCTATTTTTTAGTATTTTTTTTTTTTTAATAGTAAAATTAAAAATTTTTTTTTTGCTGATTTTTTTTTAAATACTTACGAGTAAAAGCTGTGAAAAATTTTTTTTTTTATGATTTCTAGACTAATAGCCGATTTTTAAACTAAAAAACAAAATTACAATTATTTTTTTTTATGCCTATTTCAAAACATGCAATCACCAAATTTGGACAAGATACGTCTTTTATACCCCTCTGTACTCAGGAATTTTTTCGATTTTTTTGGTTTGGTGCAACGTCATGAAAAAAATTAAAAACCAATTTTTTGTTAATTATTTTATATTTCAACTGCTTAGAACACTACTTACAACTAATTATAAAATGTATTTATTCATAAAAATATTCATCAAAAACGTAAGTGGTCATCAAAATATTTGTTAATATTTTCGTCAATCTTCATCACTGTCTTCATTAATAACTACACAGCGCCCGGTATTATTGAAAATGCGACTTAAAAGGATCATACCAGCTTTCTCAAGCAGTGTCATACTCAGCTGAGATGATGGATGAAGATAATAATATAAGCCTTCAGTACGTAAGATCGGCTGAAAACATTCTTAGATTTCAAGTAACATCTCGGCATATTAATGCAAAAACATATCGCTGCTTCATTAAATATCATCGTGGCAAAAATGGAGTTAACGGAATTTCTCGATATTGCTGTGATTGTGCCAACAGTCGGCGTACAGTTGGTTGTTGTTCGCATGTAGCAGCTATTATTTATTACCTATCACATGCTAGATATTTATCGAGAATTGTAAGACCAGCAGAGATTTTAAGTCGCATTTTCAATAATACCGGGCGCTGTGTAGTTATTAATGAAGACAGTGATGAAGATTGACGAAAATATTAACAAATGTTTTGATGACCACTTACGTTTTTGATGAATATTTTTATGAATAAATACATTTTATAATTAGTTGTAAGTAGTGTTCTAAGCAGTTGAAATATAAATAATTAACAAAAAATTGGTTTTTAATTTTTTTCATGACGTTGCACCAAACCAAAAAAATTGAAAAAATTCCTGAGTACAGAGGGGTATAAAAGACGTATTCTGTCCAAATTTGGTGATTGCATGTTTTAAAATAGGCATAAAAAAAAATAATTGTAATTTTGTTTTTTAGTTTAAAAATCGGCTATTAGTCTAGAAATCATAAAAAAAAATTTTTTCACAGCTTTTACTCGTAAGTATTTAAAAAAAAATCAGCAAAAAAAAATTTTTAATTTTACTATTAAAAAAAAAATAAATACTAAAAAACAGGTTTTTTTTCAATTACTGGGAAACCGTTTAAGATTAATAGCTGAAATTTTCACTGAATTATTTTCATTTGGGTCTAAATTGACCCCTGAAGTACCGACAAAAAATTCATCGGGGGCCGATTCGACCTGCTTATCCGGCTATGCCCTTTCTGTTATGCAATTATAGATATCATTTACAAGAATCCTGCCAAATCTGCACTTGCTATGCAGGGTGATTCGTAATTCACAGCAAATACTTGACAGGGGGAATCCTTGTCAAAATTGGAGTCGAAAGTTCCTAAGAAATTTTTCGGGAAAACGCCTTTTTTCATTCGAAGAAATGGAAATTCAATTTTTTCGGATTTCTGTTTCGATCAACCTTTTAATTTCTTGGGTCATCGTCAGAATTGATATCGAAATTCCCCGGTTAATTTGTAAATAATTTTGTACGAAAATTTTTTTCTCACAGCTGTCTCGCAGGGGTCACTGGGAGTGTGAATTCAAAATGGCGACCAAATCATGCCTATGCGTATATTCGAAAAATGGTTTTTTAGGTTAAAATGGTTTTTCTTGAATAACTCGGCCGGTTTTGATTTTACAGAAAAACCGTAGGAACAAAAGTTGTATAAATTTCGATTCTCTACAAGTTTAGTTCTTACAGTTTTTCTTCTAGGATCAAGATTTTTGGAATTAAACCTGAAAAAAGCGACAAATTCGAAATATTTCCATTATCTCGTTTATTTTCAACTGAATGGCATAAATTAATAGCAACAAACTTGTTGAGAATTAAATTTTGAACAACTTCGGATCCCACCTTTTTATCCAAAAATCGATATTTTCGGAATTTAACCCGAAAAGGAAGGATTCTCCGTCAGTCGGCCACTTTTTTTTCGACCATCTCAGATCTGCCCCATAATTGGTTACATCAAAGTACTACTAAAAGGTACTCTGCGTGAATTTTTTCAGATTTTTCAATTCATTATTTGAGAAATTGCCGTTTTTTTTCAAATGAATATAGACTACCGTTCATAAGTATGGAAAAACTCGCCCCAGAGTGTTCTCATTGTACCCATGATGCTCATTGTATTTCTACGAGAATGTATACCGTTGAGGAGTGGGGAGGGACTTCCAGCATTTTCATAGTATAGAAAAAAAATGTTGAAAAACAAATCGTCTTGTTTACGTTTGCTTCGAAAGAGTGGCGTTCGAAAGATCGTCGTTTTGTTGACATTTGTTTCGATCGTCGTTCTGTTATACATTTTTCAAAATATTGAGTAACCAAATTGTATACGTGTTTCAAATTTTCTTTTCTCTGTTCTCTTCATATATAATCATTTTGATTTTTTGTTAGGAGTGTGCAGAACATAAGAATTGCTGAATGCTTTCTTGCGAATACCACAATTTTATCGGAGTCTAGATTCGAATGCTCGGAGAGTTCAATTATTATAATCGTACGGTAATTTTCTTTTCCGATAATTGGAGAAATTTCCACGTGTTAACATATACCCTAAGTACGATGCAAATATGCGAAAAATTTCAAATCTTAAGGAAAATGAATATTACGACTGTTATTATTTCATCATATAAATCGTAAAAAGTTAGTTGGGACGAAATTTAGGTTCTTAAGTCAAAAATATCATTCTGACAAAATGTGACCGCGTATTTTCCAAAACAATGAAAGCTTTTTCGAAGTGATATGTGAGCATAAAAAGTCGAAACCTATTTCTACGATTTTTTTTTCCGGAAGCGCCGAGTCATTCAATTTTGTTGCAAAATGAGCGCGCAGCAAACTTGAAGAATCAATATTTCATCTCCGGTTCTACTTGACGTAGAAAAATTATTCACAGCACATTCGCGAGCAGAGAGGATAAGCTTTCGTAGAAAACTTTGGTTTATCCGGAAACATTCAACATTGTAATTGTTATTAACGAACGAATTGTTTAATGATACCATTTTTTGGCGAGGCTTCTACCATTTTATACATTCTGTAAAAAATCTTTCCGATTACAAATAATCCGTCAGGTTTGACGAGGAATTTCCCATTCATATTCATTCCGAATGACCGTACATTAGATATCTGCTATCGGTAGTAAAATATTGAACACGGTGAAATTTAGAGTGATTCGTAAAAAATGAATATCTTAATTTCGAAAGAATTATCTCAACTTTTCGGATTATTCAAGATGATCGAAATTTTTAATCACACTATTCCATTTCATCAGATTCGATCATTCACTTTTAACATTTTTGGGTATAGTGAGATGGCGCCGACACATGGTTGTAAGAGAACAGAAGAGGACTCATTTGTATGTGTCCTTATAAGATAAGGAGGGGAGGCCACGAATTTTCTGCCAAAGTATATTTTTATCGAAAAGTACTAATCATGTTATGGATTCTGCATTGAAAAAGCGAAACAACCAAATGAACACGGTTATATTTTACAGGATAAGCCATCGTAACCGTTGGACGGAAGCAATGTCACATGCCGCGAGGACATCTTCATGGAGTGGTGAACTATGTTCAAATTCCATTACTTCGCAAAGGATGTTAGAAACTCCCATCAACCGGGAGAAGGAACTGTTTTGCACAACCCGCAGCTTCGTAGTTACCTCGAATCTCAGATACTATTTCCTTGCGTTTAATATTTCAGAGGGTATAAAAATAATCCTCAACGTCGATGTCAACAATTGTTTCATATATCCATAGTAACATGAATAAAGTGTTCCAATATTATGTATAATCATTTTTTGAAACCCTTTTCACTAGTAAAATAGCCTCGAACATAAAATTATTTCATTATTGTCAGTAGAGTTGTGTGTAACAAGTGATGTACAATTTCAGAATGATTCCGAAACAGTAATACCCCGAAGTTACGCTATGGGTCGTTCCGGCATTGACGGCGTGAGTTGAAAAAACGTAAGTCGGGGTGCACGTTTTATACAACTGTATAATGTACATATATATATATATGTATATGTATAAATACTCACCAGAGATAATCATGTATGTACCTCATAGAAAACCTCTGAAGAAGAATGAAAAATACTCTTTATTTTGGAAATACAAAATGTTCGAGCACAGTCGTCTGCCGACACAAAGATTTTTTTTTCTCGCGCACAGTCACGATCCGTAGACTGAGCGAATAATCGAATACAATGTAATGCACGCACGGAAAATAAACATGACCATTCAAGTTTGCGACAAAAAGAAGCGGAGTTGGGGGGGGGGGGGGGGGGGGGCGACCGATGCCGCAACTTCATAAAACGAGACCACAACGATTCGTAACCGTTTTGTTTCAATCGTATTTTTCGAACATATTTCCAAATATTTACAAATGGTGGATGCTGATATTTACGGAACCATTTTGAAAATACTTCGTGCTGTGTAAAATTAATATTGAGCGATATGTTTGAATGTATATGGGACATTCTTTTACAACCAAACACTTTTGTGACCGACACATTTTTGATTCAGCTGAAATTTTTTTTGACGAGTTCTATACCGAAAAAATAGGGATACGTATTCGAGGCTTTTTTATTTCACATGAGTAGTGTATGTATGAGAGTTCTAACTCAAAGATGGCGGCGCTCCCCCCTAGCTCCCCCCCCCCCCCCCCCCCCCCGCTCGACTCACGGCGCTCTCTCCCTACTCCCCGGTCATTTTCGGCGGCTATTTTCATAGGATTTGACACACACACACAAAATAATTCCTGTCGAGACTTGTTTGGCGCCGGAAAGCCGCACATAAATCGGATAGGGTAAGTACCCGCTAGATCTATTGGAAAAATTCTAGGAAATGACCCCTGAAGGAAGGTTTAAAATGGCGTTTTGAATGCTTCTAACAATTTTTTCATTTAACATAAATTACATTTAGTTTTCTTATTGTATTCTCAATTATCTTATTCTAAATTTGAACGAGTAAAATTATACATATTATTTTCAATATCCATATTAATTAAACATATTGTTATTCCAAAATTGACTTATACCAATTTTTTAACAGTACCACTGATCGGATTATATTCAACAATGCGGTCATGCAAGATCATGCAGTAGGCAGAAGTGTGTGGTGGGAACGTAATGCTACAGTCAAATTCCAATCGAATGTCCACAGGTCCAGTTTTCAATGTTTCGTTCTGCTTGGAGCAATCGATGACGATGAGGGGAGCTTGGTTTATAAATTCACGCCTCAAGAGCAAAGGCTCAGCTTTTTTGTTATAGTAGCTCATTTGAAACCGAACATACATATCATAGAGAATGGCGTATTGATTATTGTATATATCAAGATTCAAATTTCCGTAGGGATAGCACTGTGAGTTGAGGAAGAGTTTTACATCTCTGATCCGACAATGATCAAATACGCCAGCATTTTTCAGCGGCTCGTTTCTCCTTGCAGTTTGAAATCCTAAAACAACATATCTCGGCTTCTCAAGCTGCGTCGATGTCTTAACTGACCATGTATGCCGCGTTGTTGATGGGAGCATCGGATACACGTACGTTTCCCAGGAACGAAAACACATGGATATGGCCGGATTCTTGGCGATGTAGTTGATGTTTGATGTAGGGCAACAACCACTCGATTTTATTCAGGGTGATTTTAAAGTTTTCCGTCGCCGAGCTCTGAATCACGGCATTCAAATCAGTGTTGGAACGTGTGAGAATTAACTCGTGTTTAGCGTTGACGATGACTCGACGATAATCTTCGGCGCAGCCTAGCACATAATTTAACGGCAAGACAACATCGAAATTTCCAGCGGCATCGGTTAGTTCCTTATCCCCACTCAACCACCCGGTATTCTCCAGACTATATTGCTGGCCTGGAGTCAAGGATACGTAACCCTTCATAGTGCTGGTGATGCCAACATTTTTATTCCGATCAATCTCCACACCGTTCAACTCGTAGCGAACTTCTTCAAACAAGTGACAACCGGCCATATTGATCAATTTCGTAACCGTCACCGCAGCCACACCATCATCCTTTGTGATTTTTCCGTGAATGTGTAGAGAGCTTTTACTGGGCAGTAGACACAAGTCTTGATGTTGAACAACAATATGGATTTCATCGTTGTTCTGGAAGGTGGATGATGCAAACGGTTGATGAGCATGAATCTCAAAGTGCGCGATCGATTCGTCAAATACCACAGGTTGCTGTATTCTTATTATTTCTTCCATGGTAACACACACAGGATGCAGCGAACACGAATTTTTATTTTCCAAAATTTCCACGTAATCGAAGACCTAGGCTCTGGAGAAACCGAACGTTCAGAGGTGTCAGTCTCGTAGGCGGTGTAAGCGTTGTCAGAGGTGTCGGGCGACTGACGATTTTTGGCCATGACGTTTGAATTTTATGACTTTTGCCCAACTTTCTCGTCTCAAACACGATTCCCATTATTTGAGTGATTTCAAGTGTAAACGTACAGTAATCGTTTCGCCGCGGAAATTAATCAGCTCATCGTCTTGATCGACTATTCTCAGCTGTAAATGATGTATCGACTGTACGGCGATTGGCAGGTAAATGACGTTGGTAGACACTTCAACAATCTTATATCCGGATAGAACGGTTGGGAAAAATTCGTGAATCGTGTGAGCTCGACGCCCGTTTATGTACGCCCCTGTGGTTATGCTACACTCAACGCGTAAAGTATTAACCTTCAGTATGGCTACGGGTAATTCAGATTTATGAGTAACGTTTCGTGATAGCTCAACCGCCTTGAATCCCAATAATCGGCCGATCGAATCTTTGGGTTTAAAGTCTACCACATGATTGCATGTGACTTCACTGTTCAGCTCGTTGTTGTTAGCTGTCAGACTGAGGGTAATGTCGGAGGGTAGCTCCTCATGTAGAAAATTTTCAATATCCTCAATTTCATAGCATCCCGTGGGTATCGCGATGCTCTCTCTGCTGTTGTCCGCTCGTTTCAGGTGAAATTTATTACACCTCTCATGAATATTGGGTAATGAATTGAATGTCAGGAACTCGACGAGTCCGAGAACATAGTTTTTCTCTGGTGATAACTCGATTAAGGGGAAATATTGAGCCTCCAGCACGGAGGATGTGCCTGACAGTGTTAATGTCAACGATTCCGGCATGACTAATGCTTGCTCATGTAACACCTGTCTTTTTATAGTTGTTCGCTGAGAAATTTGAGACACAAGTGGCCGCAAATCACAGTATCATATTCTTGATACCTCTTATGATTGTATTCAACGCTGCCAACACCGAGATACCTCATCAAGTCCTTAGGCGGTTTCAAATAACCGAAACTATCGAAATACACAACATGGTCACCATTTTTCTTGTACGCAACTCAATGTGTCCCTGGACCGTTATTATTATCAAGATTAATAATTGCGGATTCTCGCATTTTTGGTGCTGATTTCGGCAGATCATTTCGCATGAAGACACCTCGAAAATGCGAAATTTTCATATTTTCAGCATAGTTGCGTAAATCAATGTAGATCAATGTTGGTGAGAGCTCGGTGTGGCAGCTTTACTAGTTTTTTGCCGGACGTAAGTACAGGCCCATTCCGCTGCGGTAGGGTCGCAGGTATAATCCCTTACCCAAAGCAATCGCCTCCATTGCTGCATTGTGCCGTTTGGCCTCTTCCAACTGATGTTTGTTGACACTAGCTTCGTTGACAGCTTTAGCTTTACCCGCAGCACCACCCGCAAGAGCTCCAGTAGCGCTTAGACCAGCCAGAATTGGAATGAGAAGCGGCAGGATGCCGCCAATTTTATCAGGCACAGGTATAACGCGAGGCATACGAATATTCTTCATAGTCCCACGCGCGGCCGCACGAGCACCTGCCAACGCCGACTCGACGGCTTTATAACTCGGTCGCATGACGACCTTTGCTGCTGTGATGATGGATTTAAGATTCACAGTTCTCTTCCGCTGTTTACTCTTCCCGTCAGTTTCAGATTTCTTCTTCGCAGCCACTCTAAGTTTCGACCGCTTTGGAGCTAAGCCCATTCCAAGTTTAGATTCAGCTTTCATGGTGTTGGTGACTCCCCAGGCTACGGCCTTTTCACCCACACTAGCGTCCTTGGCCAAGACGCGATTCCACGCCGCCTCAGCGAGCGCTTTCTCGGCAAGATTTCTCGCTGTGGTATCGCGATTCTTTGCGTATGCAATGTCGTGGTCTTTACACGCGGCATTCAGCGGATTGATCCCCAAATCTCCACGAGCCAACCTCCTGGCCAATTTCGTTCCAGGTCCGCAGTACTGATACCCTGGCACATGCAATTCAACTGGGAGATGATTGATGATTTTATTCAACAAACCAACACCGCGTTTTTTCCGTGTGCACATCCTCATAGTCAGGCAACAACTAACGTGACTTCTATAAAAGGCGGAATTTATATACCGTCATCTCAGTTTTCGTTGTCATGCTAACGAAGCATCATGAGATTTCAAGATCAGCCCGATAAACTACCTATCGCAAATTTCGATAAAATGGTTCGATGTGGTAAGAGGAAGATAGAGAAACGACATGGAAAATTGCTGCCAAATACCGTGAGAGCAATTTTTTGCGGGTCATCTAATTGCGGTAAAACTAACGCTTTTCTCGCACTCATCACCCACGGCAACGGATTGCGATTCAAAAATTTCTACGTCTATTAGAAATCTCTCATCCAACCAAAGTATCAATTTTTGCAAAAGTTACTAGAACCTGTGCAGGGAGTGGGTTATTTCCCGTTTCACGAGAACAATGAGGTTGTAAGACCGGAAGATGCTCGCCCCAACTCTGTTATGATTTTCGACGATGTGGCTTGTGAAAAGCAGGATAATATCAGAGCATACTTCAGCATAGGCAGGCATTGCGATATCGATAGCTTTTATCTAAGTCAAACGTACGCGCGCATTCCAAAACACCTAGTGCGTGACAATGCAAACTTATTGGTGCTATTTCGGCAGGATGATATGAATCTGAAACATATCTACAACGATCATGTGAACACGGACATGACGTATCAGCAATTCGAAGACTTGTGCTCGGCATGCTGGAATGATGACAATTACGGTTTTACCGTGATTGACAAGGATAGCGAAATCAATGGGGGGCGATATAAGAAGGGGTTTGACTGCTTTTTGAGCATAAACTAACATAAACTTGCACAGTTTCGTTGCAACAATCGAGCTTGCAACATGGAGAGTGCCAAGATTCGTAATCAAAGCGATACATTGAGTGAAATATCAAAGGCATCCGATGTCATACGGCGGAAGCATGAGATGCTCAAGTTGGACAAGGACACGACCGAACAGGTTATGGGAGAGGTATTCAAACCGTTAATAACGCCGTTGCAAGAATTGGTGGATACTTTAAAGCTGCAGCAGCAGCATATTGAACGTGAAATTAAAACGGAACTACCGGACGCACCCGACGCGTACGGACGCGACAGACGACGACGAGACGGCGGCGCCCCCCGTCTTCACCGCCGAGGAGCTCGTCGGAGCGACCAAAGCAATGAAGAGGGGTAAGGCGCCAGGACCGGACGGGGTACCGGCGGAGGTTCTTCGGCTGATGGCGAGCCTGAGGCCGGAGATACTCCTCGACCTCTGCAACACGTGCCTTACGACAGGGACATTCAGCGACCGGTGGAAGGTGGCGAGGCTGGTCCTTATCCCAAAGGGTAAGGGTGACCCCAGCACGCGGTCGGCCTACCGGCCGCTGAGCTTACTGGACACGACAGGGAAACTGTACGAACAGCTTCTGCGACCACGACTTACGGACGCGATACGGGACGGCGGAGGCCTCTCTGACCAGCAGTTCGGCTTCCGGAGGGGTCGATCAACGATTGGAGCGATCCAAGAGGTGGTTGACTTCTTCCGGTCGACAGACAGACATTGCCACGCTGTGCGACCCGTCGCGCTGCTGGTGACACTTGACGTTAAGAACGCCTTCAACTCGGCCAGGTGGGTGGATATCCTAGGGTCGCTGAGAGGCGACTTCGGGGTCCCGCCTTACTTGCTCCGAGTTGTTGAAGACTACCTTCGGAACAGACGACTGACGTACGAAACGACCGAAGGCCAAGTGACGCGACAGGTTACCGCGGGGGTCGCTCAAGGTTCCATACTAGGACCCGACTTTTGGAACGGGATATACGACAGCCTGCTCAGACTGGAGCTCCCACTCGGCGTTCGCCTGGTCGCTTACGCTGACGACGTGGCGGCAGTGATAGTCGAACGAACTCCAGATCTGGCACAATACGCACTGAACCAGACAATGAGACGAGTCGGACGGTGGATGACTGACCACGGACTGCAACTCGCGACGGAAAAGACAGAACTGGTGCTTCTCACCAGGAGACGGATACCGACAACATTACGCATGACGGTCGGGACGGACGAGATCGAGACCAGAGGGGAAGTCAAGTACCTGGGGGTTACCCTGGATACGAAGATGACCTTCTGGCCTCACATACGACGAACGGCTCAGAAGGCGGCTGAAAGGATAGCATCCCTAAGCCGCCTGATGGCAAACACGAACGGACCGAGACCAGGGAAACGGAGACTTCTGATGTCGACGGTGAACTCGATCCTCCTCTACGGTGCGGAGATCTGGGCAGACTCCCTGAAGACTAGGAAATACTGTCACGCAATGACGACGGTACAGAGACGAAGCGCGTTGAGGATCGCTTGTTCCTATCGGACGGTCTCAGCACAGGCCGTTCTGGTGGTGGCAGGCGTGATTCCCATAGACCTTCTCGCGTTCGAGCGCAAGAGGGTCTACGGAAGAGACGCGGACGTGACCCGACGGGACGCGGCAACGACGGAAAGAGACGCGACGATACAGACGTGGCAAGAACGGTGGACGGAAGAAACAACGGGAAACTGGACGGGACGACTTATTAAGGATCTGAGACCGTGGATCCAGAGGGGGTTTGGGGATGTGAATTTTTACGTCACCCAGCTTCTGACGGGCCACGGTTATTTTAGACGGTACTTACACAACCTGAACCGAGTACGGACGCCCAACTGTACGTACTGCGGACACGAACGAGACGACGCGGAACACACGTTCTTCGAATGTGACCGCTGGACAGAACTGCGACAGAGACTGGAGACGGTCGTGGGAGGCATCACTCCCGACAACATTGTCGGGGTGATGCTCCACAGCACAGAAAGGTGGCAACTTGTTGCCACCTACACAGAGACAATTCTACGACGTAAGAACGCGGACGGCTGCCTGACGTAACGTAACTGACGGACTGCCTGCACGGGACGGACGGACGGACAGACTGACAAAACACACCGACAGAGCTCCCAGCTAGAAGTAATATCACCATAGTTCCTGGCTGGGAGCGTTGCACAGGAGGTGGCGGTTTAGTGGGTAGGCCACCCTGGAGTCCCACATCCGCGCTAGCCCGTATGACTGGCGCGAATCCGTAACTTGGATTCCGCAACTCCTCGGAAAAAAAAAAAAAAAATAATAATAATAATAATAATAATGTTACGCCCCGACGTACCGCCTTGGCGTACCTTTTTCAAAATTCCATTTCATTTCATTTTTTTAATTATTTCATAACAATCTCATATTCTAATAAGGTCACGTACAGTCCTCGGCATCCGCTGACATTGTATCTTATTTGCTGACACCAGGAATCGCGCTATAAAATTACT
Organism: Neodiprion lecontei; assembly: GCF_021901455.1. Taxonomy (NCBI): domain Eukaryota; kingdom Metazoa; phylum Arthropoda; class Insecta; order Hymenoptera; family Diprionidae; genus Neodiprion; species Neodiprion lecontei. The sequence continues at coordinate 12,178,871 of NC_060265.1, read as the reverse complement.
GACCTAGTAACAGCAGCGCTCAGCCCGGGAATATCTCTCTTTTTAAGTTAAAATTATCATCAATAATTAGGATAAACCACTACCTTTGGAACCCTCAAATTAAAATAGATTCTCTGTTAAGATGTGTGGATGAATGCGTGAGAATTATCTTAAGATACCTTCTGTTAACATCTTGTACGTATAAGTGACGAGATTGAGAATCGTCGGAACACCGTCGAATGGCGCGAACTAACGCTGACCGTGTAGATTTGGACACCGGGAGGTCGCCCCCGCACTTAATTGGCTAATTACTGTTGCAACTTATTGCAACTGCAGATTTTTCCCTATTAATACCCTCTGGCCCAAGCAGCCATGTCTTACGTCTGTCAAGTCGCGAAGTGCGTGGACGTAAACCCGGATTAGCCCTCTCGAGCAATAGTAGCGTTCGGAAAATCTTAGTTGTGACCGGCCTAAAGTCTCGCGCTAATTCGTCAAATTCGAGCATTCAGTTATTCTGTTAGCTGCAAGAGACTCACTTTCTTCTACATTTCCATCTTTTCTGTTCTTTACTAAATCTCATCTTTTCTGTGAATAGACATTTTTATGATATTCCATTTTCCATAATTAAATTGAGTTCGGCCCTGATTCAATCGAATCAGGTAATCTTAAATATAATTCCAAATCTAAAAGACTAAGTGACCGACGTTCAACACCGTTCGATTGATCAACTCTTCCAAACTTGAGGTGAGGCCCCTGGTCCAGCATTCTACCGACGCAGACCGACACGATCCGACGGCTCTCAATCTCGTCGACCGATTCACCTAAAGCTAAGTCAATCCGAGTGTTAATCTTCGAAATTAAACGAATTCTTGTTTCACCTTTATAATCAAAATCTACTTCAGTAATTTTCATTCAAAATCAAGTCTAGAATTGGTGGCTAGCTTCACTACCCCCAATTAAATCGTACTTATTGTTTCCAAGAATTAACGAATAAGACTTAACCATAATATATATATATATATATAATTGATTCAAGATAATCTAAAAAGAGAGATACAATCCAATAATCACGACCAGCTAGTTAACCATCGTTCAGAGTAGATGTTCCTGGTACCAAATAATAATATCCTTTAGAATATTATAACACACGATTTGTATGAACTTGAACACTTTATAAATTGTTATTTTCGGCTCATTTATCATTATCACCATTGATTGTTACCAGACATTTCAATAACCAAATCGAAACAGAATATACTTCATCTTTTACCAGTTAAATCATATTAAACATTTATTTTGAACGACCTTCTTCCCACTTTCTTTATTATATAATTGCCTCAACAATTTGAACAAACCTCACAGACCTGTACAGGACTATAGCAACACGATCCTACAAATTACCGGCTTATCGAAAGGTAGGTCTTCTCTTAGTTTTGATAATTATTCATTGTCGTTACGTGGAAGCTTGATTATTCAATTAATCATTGACTACCACCGCTCAGTACACTCCCACCCCCATGTAACAATAACAACAACAACAACAACAATAATAATAATGATAATAATAATAATAATAATAATAATTACCGCAGGTGGCGGGGGGGTTAAATCCCTCGTTCGGGACGTGACGACCCCGCGTACATCGAGTAAGTCAAGGGGGACTGAAGTTGGCACAGGCCCAATGGATGGCCCCCGAGGCGGCCTCAGGAGGCGGATTGGGCGTAAAAACCTGGTCCGCTCGGGAAGTGACGACCCCGGGGTTTTCTAGTGAGTCGGAGGGGACGGAAGTCGGCACAAGCCCGACGGAAGGCCCCCGAGGCGACCTCAGTGGCCGTGCTATGTTCCGGCGCGGTACGGGGAGTCGCGCCCCCGAGAGACCCGTAGCACGTAGGAACTTTATGGAGATGCACAAGAATAACAACGACATATCTCAGGTGGTAGCCCCAGCACAGGGGAAATCCACCCTGAGTTCCGATCGGGTGAAAGCCCCGGTGGCTCATGGCAGCGGCATGGATTCTGAGGGCCGCAAATTGTGCAAAGACCAGGTGACAAAGACGGCAACAAAGACAGCGGACACGAAAACTGGAACAGCGGACAGGACGACACTGGGACTCCAACGACGAGACAGGACGGACAGCGTGTCGAGCACGGGCAGCGGAGCGAGTTGCGCTTTCGCTGTATCCACGATCGGCACGAAAACACGAATCACGGACGATATGGACCTGACGGACCTATTGTCACTGATCCACAGTACGGCGACAAGGATGGCCGAGGCAGCGGCCATCCAAAAAAACATGAGTATGTCCGTTAAACTGGGCATCAAGACTATTCTCGAGGCTGCCGACGTTGCGCTTAACAGGCGCGCTAAAGCAGCCCCGAAAGACCACAAGACGGACAACGAGACGACGGAGACGGACGTTGAGACTGACCAACGGACACAAAACACTCCGCGGACGAAACGGAAACGGGAGGCGACTGGAACCACTCCGGAAACCTCTCAGAAGAGGGCAACGGTTGCGGAACCGGTCGCTGACTGGCAGACAGTGACAAGGACAAGAAAGGAAAAGAAGAAACGGAAGACGCGGACGGAAGGGACGAACGCGACGACGGACACGACGGCCGGCTGGGCTGAGGGGCGCAGAGCGGCTCCCAAACACTGAGGGACGGCGGTGCTCGTCAAACCCGGGAACGACACGACGTAATCCGACATTGTGAGGAAGATACGGACCACGGTCGACCCTGCGAAGAGTCACGTTAAAGTGACGACTCTCAGGAAGACGAAGAATGGTCTGTGTCTTCTGAAGATAAAGACAGACGCCAACGGACGAGACGACTTCCGACGCGTCCTGCAGGACGCGGTCGGCGACGCAGGCAACGTCAGGACCGGGACCTCCAGGGTTCAACTGGAGATCATGGATCTTGACTGTGTCACGACCAAAAACGACGTAATACAGGCACTGCGACGAGAGACGGGACGAGACGCGGACTTTGGGGTCCACATCTTCGGTCCGAACCGGGCGGAGCAGTTCATGACCGTATGCGACCTAGAGTCGCAGGAAGCCAGAGCGCTGCTTGGCCGGGGACGGATCGGGATTGGATGGGTAGCTTGCCGCGTCCGACCACGACTGACGGTGACGAAATGCCATAAGTGCCTGGAATACGGGCACACGAAGACAAAATGTAAAAACACAGACCGGACGAAGTGCTGCAGGAAATGTGGCGAGACAGGACATTACGCCACGGACTGCAAGAACAGACCGGCCTGCCCACTGTGCGCCGAGGCGGGACACGGCGAAGCGGCGCATCTCGCGGGCTCCGGGAGGTGCGCGGTGTACCGGGTTGCGCTGGAGGAGTGCAAAAAGCAGGCCGGAAGACGGACAGGATAGTTCAGGGCAACCTGAACCGCAGTAGGACAGCAGACATGCTACTACCACAGATAGCAGACGAACAAGACGCCGACATTCTGATCCTGTGCGAGCCGTACAGGGTGCGACAAACGCAGGATTGGATTACGAACGAGACCAAGACAGCGGCTATCTGGGTGAGGGGCGCTGCCCGAGCCCGGATAACCGCTCGTGGCGTCGGGGACGACTACGTCTGGGCTAGGGTGGGCGCTGTCACTTACGTCAGCGTCTACCTGACCCCAAACTGCGCTGCGGCGGAGTTCCGGGCGAAGGTTGCGCTCCTCGAGGACGGACTCAGGGACCTGCCCGGGGACCTCGTGGTCGCGGGGGACCTCAACGCGAGGGCGGTCGAGTGGGGCATGACGGCAACGAACGGACGCGGACGGCTGCTGCTGGAGATGGCCGCAAGGCTGAACCTAGTAGTGGCGAACACGGGAGACGTACCAACGTACAGACGGCCGGGATTTGGAGACTCCATCCCGGACGTAACGATGACGACGGACAGAACTCTGCCACGGATGGGGCGGTGGCGGGTGCTCGAGGGCTACACGGCCAGCGATCATCAGTACATCGCCTTCGAAGTGGCAGGAGAGACAAGGACGACACGGACGAGGACACGGCACCCCCCGCGGTGGAACGTAGACAAACTCGACGTACTGAAGTTCTCGGCGGAGCTGGCGGCAGCGCCGGCCCCAACTACCGACGTCCCCCCAGAGCTGACTGGCCGGCAAAGGGCGAAAAGACTAGCGGACGAGACGGCCAAACTGACGACGCGGCTGTGCGACAGCACAATGCCAAAACGACGGTACGGACGAAACAGACCACCACAATACTGGTGGACGGACGAGATAGCCGAGCTGCGGAAGAGTTGCCTGGCAAAGCGACGACGGGTTACGAGGGCTGGAGGGAGACCCAAAAGGGAAACCCTTCAGGCCGAGTACAAGACTGAACGGAAACGACTGACGTACGCCATCAGAGACAGCAAGACGCGATGCTGGAAGAAGCTCTGCGAGGAGGTGGACCGCGACCCCTGGGGTGCCGGTTACAAGATTGTGACCGGTAGGCTGGGGGCCCGGATCCCGCCAGAACTCAAGGATGCTGAAACCGCACGACGGATCGTCGACGGACTGTTCCCGACGCACCCGACGCGTACGGACGCGACGACCGACGACGAGACGGCGGCGCCCCCCGTCTTCACCGCCGAGGAGCTCGTCGGAGCGACCAAAGCGATGAAGAGGGGTAAGGCGCCAGGACCGGACGGGGTACCGGCGAAGGTTCTTCGGCTGATGGCGAGCCTGAGGCCGGAGATACTTCTCGACCTCTACAACACGTGCCTTACGACAGGGACATTCAGCGACCGGTGGAAGGTGGCGAGGTTGGTCCTTATCCCAAAGGGTAAGGGTGACCCCAGCACGCCGTCGGCCTACCGGCCGCTGAGCTTACTGGACACGACAGGGAAACTGTACGAACAGCTTCTGCGACCACGACTTACGGACGCGATACGGGACGGCGGAGGCCTCTCTGACCAGCAGTTCGGCTTCCGGAGGGGTCGATCAACGATTGGAGCGATCCAAGAGGTGGTTGACTCCTTCCGGTCGACAGACAGACATTGCTACGCTGTGCGACCCGTCGCGCTGCTGGTGACACTTGACGTGAAGAACGCCTTCAATTTGGCCAGGTGGGTGGATATCCTAGGGTCGCTGAGAGGCGACTTCGGGGTCCCGCCTTACTTGCTCCGAGTTGTTGAAGACTACCTTCGGAACAGACGACTGACGTACGAAACGACCGAAGGACAAGTGACGCGACAGATTACCGCGGGGGTCGCTCAAGGTTCCATACTAGGACCCGACTTTTGGAACGGGATATACGACAGCCTGCTCAGACTGGAGCTCCCACTCGGCGTTCGCCTGGTCGCTTACGCTGACGACGTGGCGGCAGTGATAGTCGAACGAACTCCAGATCTGGCACAATACGCACTGAACCAGACAATGAGACGAGTCGGACGGTGGATGACTGACCACGGACTGCAACTCGCGACGGAAAAGACAGAACTGGTGCTTCTCACCAGGAGACGGATACCGACAACATTACGCATGACGGTCGGGACGGACGAGATCGAGACCAGAGGGGAAGTCAAGTACCTGGGGGTTACCCTGGATACGAAGATGACCTTCTGGCCTCACATACGACGAACGGCTCAGAAGGCGGCTGAAAGGATAGCATCCCTAAGCCGCCTGATGGTAAACACGAACGGACCGAGACCAGGGAAACGGAGACTTCTGATGTCGACGGTGAACTCGATCCTCCTCTACGGTGCGGAGATCTGGGCAGACTCCCTGAAGACTAGGAAATACTGTCACGCAATGACGACGGTACAGAGACGAAGCGCGTTGAGGATCGCTTGTTCCTATCGGACGGTCTCAGCACAGGCCGTTCTGGTGGTGGCAGGCGTGATTCCCATAGACCTTCTCGCGTTCGAGCGCAAGAGGGTCTACGGAAGAGACGCGGACGTGACCCGACGGGACGCGGCAACGACGGAAAGAGACGCGACGATACAGACGTGGCAGGAACGGTGGACGGAAGAAACAACGGGAAACTGGACGAGACGACTCATTAAGGACCTGAGACCGTGGATCCAGAGGGGGTTTGGGGATGTGAATTTTCACGTCACCCAGCTTCTGACGGGCCACGGTTATTTTAGACGGTACTTACACAACCTGAACCGAGTACGGACGCCCAACTGTACGAACTGCGGACACAAACGAGACGACGCGGAACACACGTTCTTCGAATGTGACCGCTGGACAGAACTGCGACAGAGACTCGAGACGGTCGTGGGAGGCATCACTTCCGACAACATCGTCGGGGTGATGCTCCATAGTACAGAAAGGTGGCAACTTGTTGCTACCTACACAGAGACAATCCTACGACGTAAGAACGCGGACGGCTGCCTGACGTAACGTAACTGACGGACTGCCTGCACGGGACGGACGGACGGACAGACTGACGAGACACACACCGACAGAGCTCCCAGCTAGAAGTAATATCACCATAGTCCCTGGCTGGGAGCGTTGCACAGGAGGTGGCGGTTTAGTGGGTAGGCCACCCTGGAGTCCCACATCCGCGCTAGCCCGTATAACTGGCGCGAATCCGTAACTTGGATTCCGCAACTCCTCGGAAGAAAAAAAAAAAAAAAAAAAAAAAAAAATTAATAAAAATGATAATAATAATAATCACCGCAGGTGGCGGGGGGGTTAAATCCCCCGTTCGGGACGTGACGACCCCGCGTACATCGAGTAAGTCAAGGGGGACTGAAGTTGGCACAGGCCCAATGGATGGCCCCCGAGGCGGCCCCAGGAGGCGGATTGGGCGTAAAAACCTGGTCCGCTCGGGAAGTGACGACCCCGGGGTTTTCTAGTAAGTCGGAGGGGACGGAAGTCGGCACAAGTCCGACGGAAGGCCCCCGAGGCGACCTCAGTGGCCGTGCTATGTTCCGGCGCGGTACGGGGAGTCGCGCCCCCGAGAGACCCGTAGCACTTAGGAACTTTTATGGAGATGCACAAGGTAAACAACGATATACCTCAGGTGGTAGCCCCAGCACAGGGGAAATCCACCCTGGGTTCCGATCGGGTGAAAGCCCCGGTGGCCCATGGCAGCGGCACGGATTCTGAGGGCCGCAAATTGTGCAAGGACCAGGTGACAAAGACGGCAACAAAGACAGCGGACACAAAAACTGGAACAGCGGACAGGACGATACTGGGACACCAACGACGAGACAGGACGGACAGCGTGTCGAGCACGGGCAGCGGAGCGAGTTGCGCTTTCGCTGTATCCACGATCGGCACGAAAACACGAATCACGGACGATATGGACCTGACGGACCTATTGTCACTGATCCACAGTACGGCGACAAGGATGGCCGAGGCAGCGGCCATCCAAAAAAACATGAGTATGTCCGTCAAACTGGGCATAAAGACCATTCTCGAGGCTGCCGACGTTGCGCTTAACAGGCGCGCTAAAGCAGCCCCGAAAGACCACAAGACGGACAACGAGACGACGGAGACGGACGTTGAGACTGACCAACGGACACAAAACACTCCGCGGACGAAACGGAAACGGGAGGCGACTGGAACCACTCCGGAATCCTCTCAGAAGAGGGCAACGGTTGTGGAACCGGTCGCTGACTGGCAGACAGTCTCAAAGAAAAACAAGGAAAAAAAGAAACGGAAGACGCGGACGGACGAGACGAACGCGACAACGGACACGACGAACGGGGCTGAGGGGCGCAGAGCGGCTCCCAAACATTGGGGGACGGCGGTGCTCGTCAAACCCGGGAACGACACGACGTACTCTGACATCGTCAGGAAGATACGGACCACGGTCGACCCTGCGAAGAGTCACGTTAAAGTGACGACTCTCAGGAAGACGAAGAATGGTCTGTGTCTCCTGAAGATAAAGACAGACGCCAACGGACGAGACGACTTCCGACACGTCCTGCAGGACGCGGTCGGCGACGCAGGCAACGTCAGGACCGGGACCTCCAGGGTTCAACTGGAGATCATGGATCTTGACTGTGTCACGACCAGACACGACGTGATACAGGCACTGCGACGAGAGACGGGACGAGACGCGGACTTTGGGGTCCATATCTTCGGTCCGAACCGGGCCGAGCAGTTTATGGCCGTATGCGACCTAGAGTCGCAGGAAGCCAGAGCGCTGCTCGGCCGGGGACGGATCGGGATTGGATGGGTAGCTTGCCGCGTCCGACCACGACTGACGGTGACGAAATGCCACAAGTGCCTGGGATACGGGCACACGAAGACAAAATGCAAAAATACAGACCGGACGAAGTGCTGCAGGAAATGTGGCGAGACAGGACATTACGCCACGGACTGCAAAAACAGACCGGCCTGCCCACTGTGCGCCGAGGCGGGACACGGCGATGCGGCGCATGTCGCGGGCTCCGGGAGGTGCGCGGTGTACCGGGTTGCGCTGGAGGAGTGCAAGAAGCAGGCCGGAAGACGGACAGGATAGTTCAGGGCAACCTGAACCGTAGTAGGACAGCAGACCTGCTACTACCACAGATAGCAGACGAACAAGACGCCGACATTCTGATCCTGTGCGAGCCGTACAGGGTGCGACAAACGCAGGATTGGATTACGAACGAGACCAAGACAGCGGCTATCTGGGTGAGGGGCGCTGCCCGAGCCCGGATAACCGCTCGTGGCGTCGGGGACGACTACGTCTGGGCTAGGGTGGGCGCTGTCACTTACGTCAGCGTCTACCTGACCCCAAACTGCGCTGCGGCTGAGTTCCGGGCGAAGGTTGCGCTCCTCGAGGACGGACTCAGGGACCTGCCCGGGGACCTCGTGGTCGCGGGGGACCTCAACGCGAGGGCGGTCGAGTGGGGCATGACGGCAACGAACAGACGCGGACGGCTGCTGCTGGAGATGGCCGCAAGGCTGGACCTAGTAGTGGCGAACACGGGAGACGTACCAACGTACAGACGGCCGGGATTTGGAGACTCCATCCCGGACGTAACGATGACGACGGACAGAACTCTGCCACGGATGGGGCGGTGGCGGGTGCTCGAGGGCTACACGGCCAGCGATCATCAGTACATCGCCTTCGAAGTGGCAGGAGAGACAAGGACGACACGGACGAGGACACGGCACCCCCCGCGGTGGAACGTAGACAAACTCGACGTACTGAAGTTCTCGGCGGAGCTGGCGGCAGCGCCGGCCCCAACTACCGACGTCCCCCCAGAGCTGACTGGCCGGCAAAGGGCGGAAAGACTAGCGGACGAGACGGCCAAACTGACGACGCGGCTGTGCGACAGCACAATGCCAAAACGACGGTACGGACGTAACAGACCACCACAATACTGGTGGACGGACGAGATAGCCGGGCTGCGGAAGAGCTGCCTGGCAAAACGACGACGGGTTACGAGGGCTGGAGGGAGACCCGAAAGGGAAACCCTTCAGGCCGAGTACAAGACTGAACGGAAACGCCTGACGTACGCCATCAGAGACAGCAAGACGCGATGCTGGAAGAAGCTCTGCGAGGAGGTGGACCGCGACCCCAGGGGTGCCGGTTACAAGATTGTGACCGGTAGGCTGGGGGCCCGGATCCCGCCAGAACTCAAGGATGCTGAAACCGCACGACGGATCGTCGACGGACTGTTCCCGACGCACCCGACGCGTACGGACGCGACAGACGACGACGAGACGGCGGCGCCCCACGTCTTCACCGCCGAGGAGCTCGTCGGAGCGACCAAAGCAATGAAGAGGGGTAAGGCGCCAGGACCGGACGGGGTACCGGCGGAGGTTCTTCGGCTAATGGCGAGCCTGAGGCCGGAGATACTCCTCGACCTCTACAACACGTGCCTTACGACAGGGACATTCAGCGACCGGTGGAAGGTGGCGAGGCTGGTCCTTATCCCAAAGGGTAAGGGTGACCCCAGCACGCCGTCGGCCTACCGGCCGCTGAGCTTACTGGACACGACAGGGAAACTGTACGAACAGCTTCTGCGACCACGACTTACGGACGCGATACGGGACGGCGGAGGCCTCTCTGACCAGCAGTTCGGCTTCCGGAGGGGTCGATCAACGATTGGAGCGATCCAAGAGGTGGTTGACTCCTTCCGGTCGACAGACAGACATTGCCACGCTGTGCGACCCGTCGCGCTGCTGGTGACACTTGACGTTAAGAACGCCTTCAATTCGGCCAGGTGGGTGGATATCCTAGGGTCGCTGAGAGGCGACTTCGGGGTCCCGCCTTACTTGCTCCGAGTTGTTGAAGACTACCTTCGGAACAGATGACTGACGTACGAAACGACCGAAGGACAAGTGACGCGACAGATTACCGCGGGGGTCGCTCAAGGTTCCATACTAGGACCCGATTTTTGGAACGGGATATACGACAGCCTGCTCAGACTGGAGCTCCCACTCGGCGTTCGCCTGGTCGCTTACGCTAACGACGTGGCGGCAGTGATAGTCGAACGAACTTCAGATCTGGCACAATACGCACTGAACCAGACAATGAGACGAGTCGGACGGTGGATGACTGACCACGGACTGCAACTCGCGACGGAAAAGACAGAACTGGTGCTTCTCACCAGGAGACGGATACCGACAACATTACGCATGACGGTCGGGACGGACGAGATCAAGACCAGAGGGGAAGTCAAGTACCTGGGGGTGACCCTGGATACGAAGATGACCTTCTCGCCTCACATACGACGAACGGCTCAGAAGGCGGCTGAAAGGATAGCATCCCTAAGCCGCCTGATGGCAAACACGAACGGACCGAGACCAGGGAAACGGAGACTTCTGATGTCGACGGTAAACTCGATCCTCCTCTACGGTGCGGAGATCTGGGCAGACTCCCTGAAGACTAGGAAATACTGTCACGCAATGACGACGGTACAGAGACGAAGTGCGTTGAGGATCGCTTGTTCCTATCGGACGGTCTCAGCACAGGCCGTTCTGGTGGTGGCAGGCGTGATTCCCATAGACCTTCTCGCGTTCGAGCGCAAGAGGGTCTACGGAAGAGACGCGGACGTGACCCGACGGGACGCGGCAACGACGGAAAGAGACGCGACGATACAGACGTGGCAGGAACGGTGGACGGAAGAAACAACGGGAAACTGGACGAGACGACTCATTAAGGACCTGAGACCGTGGATCCAGAGGGGGTTCGGGGATGTGAATTTTCACGTCACCCAGCTTCTGACGGGCCATGGCTACTTCAGACGATACTTACACAACCTGAACCGAGTACGGACGCCCAACTGTACGTACTGCGGACACGAACGAGACGACGCGGAACACACGTTCTTCGAATGTGACCGCTGGACAGAACTGCGACAGAGACTGGAGACGGTCGTGGGAGGCATCACTCCCGACAACATTGTCGGGGTGATGCTCCACAGCACAGAAAGAGACAATTCTACGACGTAAGAACGCGGACGGCTGCCTGACGTAACGTAACTGACGGACTGCCTGCACGGGACGGACGGACGGACAGACTGACAAAACACACCGACAGAGCTCCCAGCTAGAAGTAATATCACCATAGTTCCTGGCTGGGAGCGTTGCACCAGAGGTGGCGGTTTAGTGGGTAGGCCACCCTTGAGTCCCACATCCGCGCTAGCCCGTATGACTGGCGCGAATCCGTAACTTGGATTCCGCAACTCCTCGGAAAAAAAAAAAAAAAAAAAAAAAAAAATAATGATAATAATAATAATAATAATATGCAATTTCGCCACACGATTATTACATATTTCATTTTTCGTAAAACTTTTTTTAATTTTCTGGAAAGTTTTTTTCGTTTCCTGAAAATTTTTTTTCATTTTCTGAAAACTTTTCTCATGGTAAACGAATAAATATGAATAATTGCATGATATATCAATAATAATTAAATAAACAATTGCTGAGTATATGAATTCGCATTTTGAAACTTCAAATCCATTAAATATCGTATTGATCATGAAACGTTTTCGCCCGATGGTGGATCGTTCGAGGCGTCAAACATCAAATATTTACATCAATTTTATGTCTACAGTTTATCCTATAGCTATTGGGGGGCTGGGACATACCCCCAAGGTACGGTGTCGGTCTGTCCAGGTATCAATTGCCGCTTGTCATCCTGCCAACTCACAGCCAATTTTTTTTGTACGATAGTGCTTACTTCGTGTTTTTTGCTGCGTATTAAACACTGTGGAAGAGTCAACTCTCGGTAAGCCGTGAGACAGCGCTTATAATCATTAAACGTGATGCTATTTATTGATGAATTTCTTACGACCTTGGCACGCTTACTCACTTTTACGCCACTGTCATATTTTTCCCCATCCTCACCCATCGTAGTAAATGTGTACAGCTTTGCTCGCAGTCCCACAAACTCTGTCATAATTTTACCATCATTTTCATCCTTTATTAGCCCTAGTTGTTTTTTGTTTTTAAGGGGAATACCATACACGTTGTCGGGCGGATAGTCAGAGGTGTCAAACATTGTATCTACATAACATTTGATGATATCGTAGATATTAGTCACATTGAATTGATAAATAAGGCTGTCTGTGTCGGTATACATCAATTTAGCCTGTTTATTCGAAAAGTTGGTTTTGATATGATTATAGTGGAAATCGTAGAGAAAGATTTTTGACAGATCTAGAATTGATGCGCCGACGTAAATAGGTTTGGCGAAGTGAACTTCGACACGATTCATTTCAATGATAACCATATCAGTGTCAAATACGGTGCAGTTGTGAAAGTTTGCTCGGGCAATAAGCGTTGTCGCACCACCTTTTCCCTCCCATTTTGTAACCAATTTAACGTCGTTATGATTTCGCACATTCTCCATAGTCTTGCCGAACACAGCGTTACTCATGAGTTTGAAAAAGTTTTTCTCAAATTCATTCCTAGATTGCTTACGCATGTCTGTATTGAGCGTGATGTAAGGCTCGAGCCACGGAGATTGCGCAAACTTCAAAATTCTATGCACTTTCGTTAATTTCAATCCTAAACTCAAACAGTGTTTCAAATTTCTATAGTGCAATATATACTTTGTTTTGGGGTGAAGGGTGGTCGCGAGTTCGACATTTTTACTACCTGGAGGAGTAAAATGTTCGGGACAAAGAAGTAAGTCTTTGTGATCCTCGTGGAGTTCTACAGGGTAGTCCAAATCTACCTCCAGAAAGTAGCCGATCGGCGAATCGTCCGGATGGTTCGTTATATCGATCTGCTGATACTCCCACTTAAACGAACCGGTTGATAAATTCACGCTCATAGCTGCACCGTACAGGTTATTCACTTCAAAATACATGAGATACGATTCTGCTTTGTTTGGATCAAAATCTGTTCCCATGAATCTATTATTGGCCCGAGCGTGTCGATTAGAACATTGTGCTCCGCCGCCTCGAATGGCTCTTTCAATAAATAACACCATTTCAGGGTTGTCTAAAAGTTGCAAATTTACCTTAGTATGCTTGAGCATCGCGTCAAAAGCAAGTCCCGGTGCAGTGTAGTAGTGCAACGGATCTAAATCGTATGTTTTGAAGCAGCTAGCGCGGAAATTTTCGAAAATATCGGCAAGCAAAAGAACATCGGTCTTTAAATATAAATCTGAATAGCTCCCCAATGACTCTAAATGGAATTCCCTCCAAACAGTTTTCGCGTGCTCGTAATCGGTGTCTGAAATATTTGCATCGCAGAGGTGCGAGTAGAAATGCTTCTTTGCAGGTAATCGCGTTTCATCGAGTTTCCCCCAACAATCGACGTTTTCATAGGGAAAAACGCCTTTGCGGGTCATCAAACTGAACTGAGTCAGGTTATTATAAAATTTACGTGTTGTGCGTTTATCGGTATCGGTCAAATATTTCGAAAGTTTATCGATGCTGCTAGCCATAAATCGAAACAAATCGATGAATCTCAAGTGCATCATCGTTCCATCGACGCGTTTCGTAAAGCATATATATTTTTCCTTATTTATGGGTAGCAGTGTAATTCTACCGGGAAAAGTTGACGCGAGGGAATTCATTAAAAAGTGAGAATCGTAACCGGACAAATTGTGGAAAACTATTGGAATTGTGTGCGACTCTCTGAAATTCAAATTACACCGATTATGAGCAGGACCACGATATTTACTCGTGAAGTGACAGTAATCGTAACACTTTTTCTCCTCAGGGGTAAACGGTTTTTCACAAATATAACAATTGTTCGCGCGCATGTGACGATCGCGTTGCACTTTGGTAAGAGACTTCATCGGAATTATGTTTTTGATGCGTGACTCTACTTGAATTGATAAATCTTCAAGCTGTTTCATAAACCAATCTATGCAATCGACACCGCGTTTACCGTGGAACTCCGATAAAGTCTCATCGTACGCGCAATGTACACAGTACGCTACACTGTGCGGGATATGCTTTTGAATTTCACAAGTCTTACGAGTTTCAAATTTATCCACAGGTTCAGGGATTAATATACATTCGAGATCGGCGTATACGACGAATGGAACGGTGCCTTTGTTTTGAAAATTGGAAAATACTAAATCTTTACACTTGGGAAATTCCATGCGTACTTTATTTAGCATAATACAATCTTGTCGATGATTGTCGTAGGCGTATTCCACGCTAAAGTGGCACAAACATCTGTCACATAAAAACGTTTTGTGTTCATGAATGGACAATTGTTTGCTCATCAATCGGGAAAGATCTTTAATCCAAGCAAAGTGGAATCTCGGTGCAAACTCACCAGTCATATCGTCTTCCGGATTACTCTGAACCATTAGAAGATGAATCGTGTCAATGTTTACGCTATGCAAATTTTTACTCAAATAAATTGGCACTATGACACTTTCACTTGATTTTGCATGATGCGAAAAAGTTTGAGATTCTATACCATATACATTGATGCGCAAATTATTCAATCTCTCAAGCTTTTTCACATCATGTAGAGTAGCAGGGAATTTGATACCTGTACAGTCCAACTCGGAAATATATCGATGATAACGGCTAGTCCTATCGGTGTTGATCTTGACCGGGTGGAGGGCTGCTATGACGGACCAGAGAAGGCATCTTTCGTCCTCGTTCCTCACGTTCACCACAGCCTCCTTCCGTTGAATGTCTCGGGGCAGCTCGACGAATGTTGAAGCCCCCGCGGCGAGAGGCTGGTAGCGATCGATATTTATAGCGAGGTCAAGGATCTCAATCATACTCCAGCCGGAATCGCGTTGCTTGAAATCTTCCACCTTTGACTGCAGATCACACCGTGCACGTATAAACCAACCATTTATATCGCTTGATGGGAGGAGAATCGCCACGTCGGAGGTGTTGAAACTCTTAACTTCGGTGGAGATCTCTTTGTGCTTGGCATTTTCAAATTTGCACGATAATATGAGGTTAACCTTCACATTTCCCTCCTCGCGCAGTATTAGCTTCAACTTCTCGGTGACGACGCGTTGCACATCGTCCAGAAAGGCGTCCAAATTTTTATGACGGAGATTTGTGACAACCCCCGTTCTGATTCGGCTGGCAAAAGCGCTATCCACGTCGTCCCATTGTACACCCGCAGGAGTACCGATATTTCCACCCGTCACCACTGTGCGCTGCTGCAACTGCTTGATCTTCGTCACCCAAGATTGCAGGAGTGCGATCGTATGTTGGATCCGTACTTTCGCACCAACGGTTGTTCCTCGTTGCATGGAAATATCGCGCAGAACTTGGATATTTGCAATTCCAATATCAGTCCAATGATTGATGACAGCGTCATTCTCTTCTCCGGGTGGTTGCTCTCTCAGCAAATTGTACGTCCCCTTCATCTGCTCCGCAAGTCCCATATACGCTTCGACTGCCATGACTTTGACGTTGATATAAGCTGAACTTTGTATAACTTTTTTGACTTGCACGTATTGTGTAATACTGACGAGTCTGCATCGGATGTGTTGAGCTTATATGTATATAGACCGATAGATCGCAAGAATTTGGGAACGGTGCGCGCTGCGTTCTGCGCATATCGGAGGATAAAATGACGTCTGAGATGCGGTGCGTTCTGCGCATCTCGGAGGGAAAAATTCCGTCACAGACGACCGGGCCCACCCTTTACTCATCCCGCCATCCCTAAATTTTTGGGTTTTATTGCTCTCCCGACTCTGCAGAGATGATGAAATTCATGTAAAAAATGACGTCAGAGGCGACGGGGTCCGCAGTCCCCCTCCCCCTCTCCACGAACCCACCGCCGCCTAATGCAGTTTTTGGGTTTTATGAGTCGTTAAGCAGCGTGGGCCACGTGGTGGGAAAAATCGGTCAACGAAAAGCGGGTGGCGAACAGTGTTTGATGTGAGAAAAATCTTATCTTGCCCGCTCTTCACCGGATGGTATGTGCACATGTAGTTTTTGGATTTACGACTCTTCATAGCGAGCAAGTCCGAGCCTGCGTATCACCAACCATATTAGCGTGGGGTATGCAACGGAAAGCTGGCGAGCTCTTGAGAAAATTTTCTCCTAGCTTATACCGCCTCCCATGCGTCACTCTTTCGTCTCTATGTCACGTGGTGCGTGCTCTACAAATGATTGGCCGGCTGGGTTTTGCTCGGTCGAGGGCGGGTGCGAGTCCTTTAGTATTAATTCGAACAGTGGTTTGAAAACTTCTCTGGTAATTTTGAAAAATCTTTCGTGTCAAAACAGGCGTTTTTGATAAAGTGAGCTGGGAGAAAGAAAAAAAAATCGGTGTTCATTGGAAAAATCTCAAGACTTCAACGAGTTTATATTTTTTGTGAGTACTTTATAGAATACACATATATATGTATATGGTGCTACGCCATTCTCTTACGATACTGTGAATGTTGATTTGAATTCCGTAATGATTATCGCATTTGATTAGTATGTCAACAAAAGTTTTTTTCGATTTGTTTTAACTTTTCTGTATTCCCTACCATTGTGTCCATAAAAATTCTGGAAAAATTTTAGAATCATATCGAAAAAATATGAACGGACAGAAAAGGGAGCCATCAGACTCCTCACCCCATTCACCACCACGATCACCGACATATAAGCGGGTGTGCAGAGGAGCGGCTTATTATGAGGAGGATGATGAGGATGAATTGACTGATAGTGATGCTGATACGCTAATTATCGACCCCGATCGATGTATTGACGATAGTGTTGGTGATGATCATCGCGAGTTTGAACATAATTTGGCTGGCGAGCATCATCTCGAATCATCATCATCATCGAGTGATGTGGAGGATCAGGAGGAGGAGGAGGAGGAGGAGGAGGCGGAGGAGGAGGAAGTGGGGGTGGAGGGTGTTTGGAATGGCGGTGATGGTAATGACGCACGCATTGAATTCGGTTTACTCCTGGATCAGATTGATGAAATCCGTGAAATCCTGGGAGACATAGATAGAGCTGACGATGATGGTTATTATTCGGACGAGGATTAGTGAGTAGCACTACATTAAAATAAAATTCTGGTATCTTCCACACCTTCTCCGTATCACTTATTTTATATAGGTGGAAACTTTTTTGAATTGGAGATTTATCATGCATATAAATGATGAGTGCAGCAGCATCAACTTTTCTATTTCGGCTTGCTCTTTTTACAGATTTTTCATCGCGAATCAATTTTGGAGAGAAAAAAAATGTCATCTCATTCAAGTGATGATGACGACGAGTGGTCGAGCGTTGATTGGGGCGAGGATGAGGAGGCTGAGGAAGAGATAATTATAGGCTTTTCCGTAGCAATACGCGAGTTCTCGTTGGAGGAGCTTCGGGATCTCGTTGAGGATGCGCGAGCTGCTCGAGTGAGACCCAACAGCCAATATTATATAAATATCGGTGATATATGTATGCAAATAATTGTAGAAAAATGGGCGAATGAAACTATCGTAATAATTATAGATGTCGAAAATAGCGATGATGATGATAATGTTAACGAACAGGATAGCGATAATGATTTTATGGATTATTTCGAGGAATAAACCACGCTAAATTCATAATTATTGATTATATATTTTTCACAAGTAAAAATTCATAACATTTACATTTTGTATGACGAGAATGGGTAAAAGTTATAAAGATATATATTTGTAATGTATCCTATTTCTAGATTATAATTTTATCGAATAGTAAATTTTTTTAATTCCATGTATAAGCTATGATATAATTGAGATTAATTCTATCGAATATTCTACATATAAACGCGAATATAATTGTATATATCGTAATAAATTCTATTGTTATTTTGGTAAATATTGTCCATATTATCTATATACGCGATTGCAACCTAAACAGTCTTTAATTAGAGGATTCAGTCCATCCACGATATCGCCATCGGGTCCTGGTGTGTAATGTATGCTACATCTGCGGAACCTTGCGATGGCGTAGCCCATTTTCATATTCTGTGGTAGTTTATCCCACGCATCATTGATGGAGTTTGATGCGAACGTGCAGATAAATTCTTTTGGTAAAAAAGCTATATCCTCGGACATCATTCCCCTTAAACCGTCCAATTCTTTGTACAGACGGAAGGATTTCTCGAGGGAGCTGGTACACTCCTTCGAATACCAACTCCTTAGTCGCCGCACATTTTCAAAGGCGCAATTGTATGCCGGGATGAATTCAGAGTTGTCATCATACCAAATTGAGCCTGGCGCTGCTGCTTGCTGGAGGTTATTCGCTGGAGAGTATCCATGGTTCGCGTCGTGCCACGATGCCGCTTCCATATACCTCAATTTTTCCATTTCAGGGGGTATGATATGCAAATCTTCCATATTAATAACCCTCGTTGTACCATTGACGATCTCCGTCAGCAATGCTTTCTTCTCCGCCCCTTCGACGTATACGTATACGTATACGCATTTTCAACCATTTTTCTCACAATTTTCGTCACATCCTCGTGAGATTTGTTGCCCGCATTCCCTGATATCCCGTGGTGATTGTGCGTCAACCATACATTGGTAGCTCTACATTCAAGTGGTAGGCTTGCCAAATCGTAGGGCGGCTTGAAAATGATGTAATCCAGACCCGACCCGTTTACATTCACGACTGCGACTTCCTTGGGTACAAACTTCATGTTATGACCGATAAAACATTGCACGTCTAGGATCATCGCCATGTTGAGGAGTGGGAATGTTGCGCTCGATTATATACTGACGGATGGTATGTGGAAGACTGACTATTCCATATCCAGCACACCCGCTTTTACCCCCTCGTGGATGAATTTTGTGGAAGTAGAGGGGGATCGCATAGTTCATTTAAGGCGCATAACTGCATGAAAATTCGAACTTGTTGAATTCTCCACCAAGGTATTTCATTTGCAGACGATTTTCCCCGGCCATGCTACACATTTCAGTCAGCTGACTGGAATCTTCTTGTGGAACTCTTGCGATTCTCGGTAAGAAGACGTTGTATTCTCCATCGATTGTCGCCAGAACACGTACCCCGAATTTTGTTTTGACCAGTCGTAACCCGATGACGTCATACACTCCCCCGATTTCGAGTTCCGACATCTTCTTGGTTGGTAGATTCTCCAGGCGGCTGACGTGGTTAACTTTTGCTAGATCCATCGCGTTTCGAGGTTATTTCACGAGCGAGAACAGTTCACAATGAGAATACGATGAGAACAGAGTGATGATCACGATAGACGTACGCTTTATATACCACCCACCCCCACTACAATTTTTCCATTGGACAAGTCTCGACACGCATATTGTGCGAGGAATTTTTTATGGGACCACTCCCCCACTGCCCCAGATTGGTTTAAGTGCATTGTCGGCACCATCTCAAAGAGCAATTTCCTGGAATTTTTTCAATAGATCTAGCAGGTTTTTACTCTATCTGATTTATGTGCGGCTTTCCGGCGCCAAACAAGTCTCGACAGGAATTATTTTGTGTGTGTGTGTGTCAAATCCTATGGAAATAGCCACCGAAAATGACCGGGGGGGGGGGGGGGGGGGGGGGCGTGAGAGAGGGTGCGCCGTGAGTCGAGGGGGGGGGGGGGCTAGGGGGAGCTAGGAGGGAGCTAGGGGGGAGCTAGGGGGGAGCTAGGGGGGAGCTAGGGGGGAGCGCCGCCATCTTTGAGTTAGAACTCTCATATATACACTACTCACATATTTCGTAAAATAGAGGGGATCGAAAATTTGATAATTTGGTGTTTTTTGGCTTGGAAGACTCACTTTCAAAAATTCATAACGCCAGTTCTATTTGAACTCTCATATACACAATACTCACATATTTCGTAAAATAGAGGGGATCGAAAATTTGATAATTTGGTGTTTTTTGGCTTGGAAGACTCACTTTAAAAATTCATAACGCCGGTTCTATTTGAGCTGGAAAGTTCGTTTTTTTCATCTCAAAGCTAATGAAATGAATTTGATTACAACAATTCTTTCATTAACGATTATTCCGATGTTTATACTGTTATAAACAATTGATATGTTTCGATCGATTTTTAAAAATTGGCTCAACCTCGTAGCGAGTTCTTAGCACAACCATCGTATTCTACGTCAAATTTTTTATCCATAACGTATTTTGAATTGATGGAGAATACGATGGTCGTGCTGAGAACTCGCTACGAGGTGAAGGCAATTGCTAAAAATCGATTTAAACATAATAATTATTTATAACAATATAAATTCCAGAATAATCGTAAATGAAACAATTGTTGCATTAAAATTCATTTCATTAGCTTTGGGTTGAAAAAACGAACTTTTCAGCTCAAACTGAACCGGCGTGATGAATTTTTGAAAATGAGTTTTCCGTGCCAGAAAACACCAAATTATCAAATTTTCGATCCCCTCTATGTGACGAAATATGTGAAATAAAAAAATCCTCGAATACGTATCCCTATTTTTTCGATATAGAACCCGTGAAAAAATTTTAAGCTACATCAAAATTGTGTCGGTCGATTTTTATCTAAATCTCTCCGATTCGTCAAAGAATGTCCCATATTCAAGGGTGTTTCACGGAACAATAAATTGAATTTGCTAGATTCACCGTAAAACTATCAAAATAATCAGTTCGGTCGTGATGCAATCGCTACACACATGACGTCATCATTTGCATGCAAAATTCGGGTCAATCCTGTTGGTATGGTTACCGACTCAGATTCAGGCCTCTTACCGACCGCGTTTTGTCTGATATTGTGTTGCGCTACTCCCCGGTTAAGAGTACCACCTTCGAATGGTTTGAAACCGAGGAAACTTACGCAGAGGGCGCTTCGATCGATTACAACTTTTAGATCCAGGTCAGCGGCACCTTAACAAATATGTATACCGGGACAATCTCTTGAAACTATACGGTCAATGCTCATGAGTGAATTTTATCGGCTACTCGGGCAGGCTGGCTACTCCGAGTTTCACCTGTCAAACGCTGTTTCTGGCGGCGATGTGGTTCATACCAATTTTTGAGGTTAGAGTCTCAAACAGTCGAGGTAGTGACTCGGAAAGATGATGCTGATGCTCTTTGAAAATTGTCTTTATTCGACTGGAATGAGAAATCTGTTTAAATGTTTGGTGCTTGGAAGAAACGCAGCAGGTAGGTGGGAACACTTTATTTGTTCGCTTTTATTATTTGGTACATTCGAAATAACAATGAAATTTTTTTCTGTCAACAGGTGATACGGCCAAAATAATTACATCTTCAATATTTACTGTTATCTACCTATTCAATTGATCACACGTACAAAGATCATCGCCACTTTCAAGCAACTAAGCAACTTTCTCACTCTCTTGTGATTACAGGTGGTAATATTGAATTTTATCACTTTTGAAAATGACACATTCAACCGAGCGTTCAAGAAATTTAAATATCTCACTATCTGTAAGAGAACTGTGAATCTTTTTTTTCTCGAAAATAATTCAACAAAAATTACAAATAGTCGATAGCTATAGTCCACGTATTTTTTCCGATCAATAAATTATTGCTACTACTATTAAAAATTTTCCAATGATAATCAGAGTTCATTGTGCAAATTTTCAATGATGTTCGATTAAATAAATGAAGGGAACCTAATACTCAAATTAAAAATTCAATTAAAATTAGACTTATTGAAATGATTTCTTTATTTCATGTAAGTGCTGTTCGAAACAAAGAAAATTTGATCGGAAGCGTAGAATTCAGGAACGTAGATCATATCCTGTGACACAAGTTGAAAATCAACTGTGTCAAAATGTGCCTCAACGTCACAATTAGCTTCAAGGGCAATCATGTTTTAGAGTAATATCAGAACATTATCACGAGGATATTGACTTATCAGATTCAAGATTGTGTCCCTTGTTCCATCAAAATGACCGAAATCTAATTTTTAACGAAGTTCATCAAGATTTTTTTCCAAATAATGTAATCCGATACAATATCTTGTTCATAGTCCACCGAACATCACTTTGTAACAAGGATATTTGGAAAGAGTCCCTTTGTTGCAGGAAACATTATAAAATTCTTGGTTTTCAATTCGTGCTATGGAATAACTTCTGCGTTTCAGGTTCCATTTCCAATCTCAAAATGAGATCTTTTTGTTCCAGACAATGCTAACATGAAATGCAGAAATAATTGCGGTAAATGGAGATTCGCAAGCTTTCAGTCTTAGCGTAGGACCCTATAAAGAGTGTGAAATTGAATTTGGTTTTAAGTTATCGTGCAACTAGCTAGCCACATGACACCGTCAACTAAGATTGAATTTAAAGACATTTTTACCTGAAGTTAATTAACAATTCTAGATTTAGATTGATTCAGTTCGCGTGGCATAATTCAACCCTACAATCTAATTCAGGACTTGAAAAACTATTTATCTGAATTTAATGCCAAAGAGAGTAAAAGTGAGCTTCAAAATGAAATACCAAATTAAATGGTATAAAGTTTGAAAAACAATGCTGGTCAATAATAATGCTTGAATTGCAATGGTGCACAGAATGATTCCTCGGTAGAATGAATTGGCAGCAACGGTTAAGTAACAAACTTATCGCTATTGGCTCGATCAAAGTAAAATGATGGGATATTCAGCCATCATCATCTGTAGTCTATCCCGCTCTTCAATTTTGCCCCAACTGATGTTAAGAAGGTGGCGATGGCCTGATGAAACTCACTCTGGCACCTGATGTCTGACGGAACAACCAGGTTCGATGGTTATAATGATTGCACCGCTCGAGAAACCAGGATCCTTGCCACCTAAACGTTTTGACCATCAGGTAAGGCATAATTTTCCTCGTGTTCATCAAAGTACAAACTTCAAGCCTGCTGAAAGAAAAACGAATTTCATCAGAGAATCCATGTTAAAATATTGTAATAGTCAAAGATCACGTAATTAGAAATTTACCTACATGCTCCCATGCCTGACAAATTCAGTCCCGCTTTGACGATGTATTATTTCGTACCTGAAAATATTAGAAGCTGTTATTATCAGATAGGATCTTTTGGTATTTTTGGATACAACTAATTTCCAATAAAATGCACAACACATAAATCGTCAATGTGACGCAGTATTAATTTCATGTAAATAGAGCATCTGTTCACAATAAACGTTGTTTTTACTTACTTACTTCTGTTTGTCCAGAATCCCACTTGTTAATGACATTCCACAATGAATTTCAGATTTTTTCTTTCAATAAATAACATCCAATTTCTGTATCATTTGATAGTTGCTTTTCCGTTAAATTGTTTATTGCGTCGGTTCAATATTTTCCGATATCGACCATGGTGTTGCTGAACGATACTATTCTTCTTAGAAAATTCACGCTACGTAAAAATAAACAGCAACATAACTTCAATCCGCAGTTTTACGCGCGAGAGATTTACAGCTCTTGAGTTACCTCCATGAAGTTGGCCCCCCGAAGTTGTTATTTTTAAATCTAATTAATGCAATTCGTTTGAGAATCGTTTGAGAGGGTTTGAGAGTAAAGAAACATCGTTTGAGAGTTAGTAGTTTTTCCGGAAAATTGATTTTAATTTTGGGTGTGAAGTTGGCCCCCATATTTTCTATCTCCTCAAAAAATGGACCTAGACGTTTAATTTTTTTTTAATCGTTTGAGAATCGTTTGAGAGGATTTGAGAGTAGAAAAAAACTGTTAGAGAGTTAATATTTTCATGGATATTAAATAATTATTCAATGTGCGATTTCCCCTAGGATTAGAGCATTTCCGGTGTGCGCATTGTGTGTGCGCACTGTATATGCGCAACATGTCTGCGTAGTGCGTCTGAAATCAGCTGTAGCGACCGAGATTGACGAATAAATACGAGTTTCGAGGATGCGGATTATCGTAAATCGAACGGGTACGAGATGGACACGGAGACGAAGCTGAGCAATTTTCTCTCAATGACACCAATGGTAAGAGAAGAATTGGATGAAACTATTGGAAAAAGACACGAACGTCTAAAACGGGAAACTTGACGAAATCTTTTTAACGCAGTGCAACAGAAAGTCAAATCTTTTATAGAACGCCAAAATTGATATTTACTTGCAGATAAGGAATAATGTACTCATAATTGAAAGAAACGTAGAATGTCGATGGGCTTATAATATATGTCAGCGATGTTCCTGTTCGTCTATCCCAAGATTTCTGTGTTCTCAGATCTTGTAAATCTTGGACCGTGCTTGCAACGATCTTGCGAACGATTCATGTTACTCGGCTAGGCGTACCATACCTTGTCGCATTTATAAGGTAAATTAACTGTGTAGCTGTAGCTGTGTAGCTTTTGCGCAGCGAAAAAAATTGTGGGACAAATACCATGACTAAAAATTTCACAACAAAGCTATAAAATAAACGTCATTTTTTTTAGTTTTCACTATATCACGTATCGTTTCCCTGTGTTTATAACCCCTGAATTCCCACAAGCTTCAATATTTGTTCACAACTCGACGATGTTTGGCAAGATCATTGAAAAAACGTCGGATAAATTTATTATACGACTTTATTCCAAAAGTTCTTTCGCTCTTTGAACATTATTGCTCTCATTGGAATGTTGCTCAATTTTTTAAAGGATTAATTGATTTTGTTACTGGAGAACACACGATGAAACAGAAACGCCAGTTTCTTCGACGCAGAACACTCAGGCCAGCCTCCAGCTGATTTTAGATACACTGCGCATGTACACCGCGCCATATCCATTGCGCAGGCCGGAAGTGCTCGGAAACTAGGGGAAATCATGGGGAAATCAATCACTCAATAATTATGGAATATCAATTAAAATATTAACTCTCTAACAGTTTTTTTCTACTCTCAAATCCTCTCAAACGATTCTCAAAAGATTAAAAAAAAAATTAAACGTCTAAGTCCATTTTTTGAGGATATAGAAAATATGTGGGCCATCTTCGCACCCAAAATTAAAATCAATTTTCCGGAAAAACTACTAACTCTCAAACGATTTTTCTTTACTCTCAAACCCTCTCAAACGATTCTCAAACGAATTGCATTAATTAGATTTAAAAATAATAACTTCGGGGGGCCAACTTCACGGAGGTTCTTGAGTTTCGTCTCATTTTGTGTACGTTGGCCCCCTACTCAGCAGACGAAAAGACCGCCGCGGGGCGATTTCACCGACTAATGAGATTGAATTATTTGGCGCATACGCATTGACTGTATAGTTTCTAGAGATTGTCCCGGTATATAATTGATTAATATCTTACCACTCTTTCAAACGTTACTTTATGATAGGTGTATGCGTATACCAAGGTGCTATTGAAGTGACGCTATACATCTCGAATACGCGGAGAGCCAACACTCCTACATCGCTGAAGCGATCGCAACGAAACTTGGGCAACTGATACCTTATTTTGGCAAAAAGTGAAGCGACTTTTTATTCTTTCAAAATTTTGATTAAAAATTAGAAATCAGTTACCACTCACACAAATTGAGAAAATGTTCACAGTTGCACTGAATGGATCAAACTATCCGGTATGATGCCACTCGGCGCTGATATAACACACATTTTGAGCCCAGTCCCGTAGGATTTGATGGTGAACTGACAAAATGGCAGCTGATCTGGTTTGCAATTATGCGATCACTAAAAACACCAACATCTGATTTTGGCAACATTTCTTATTAACGTTACACGCACAAATCATGCTTTTACATCCTCCGTCGCAGATACAGAGTGGCGGTGCTGGTGATATCTTCCGCTACTGATGATTATTGCTCGTGCTGCCACAAACAAATGACGTCGCAACTCTGTGAACTACATCCGCGACTAGAAATTTTCGGACGGTCATTGTTGCTGTGTCGCGTTCTGTAGCTCATAACGATTTGCCTGTAGTTTTTTAAAACTTGGAAGAGACCCGAACTCAACGAGAAACGCAATTGATATGAAAAGAAGTTATATGCCTTGCGTTGCTCTTTTTCATTCCGTAACAACAGGAGAAGAAATATTACGAATAATTACTGTCAGGTCTGAAGATGGCGTAACCTCGCCACACTGACATAACCTAAAATATATATGTTTACAGGAGCGACGGATTCATCTTTGAGATATGAATTCAGACTATTAAACTTTTCTGAAAATGATTCGAAAAATCGGCAATGAATCGTAATCCATTCAGCCCATTTCGACTGATAGTTAGCACAGAGTACACGTAACCTGACTCGGCTGACAATATGCCGATCTGATATGAGTAGGAGAAATGAAATTGTCAACAGGGTCGGAATTACGACCACCCTTAGAGCATAGTTTTACTGATTAATTTCCGCTTTTCGAAAATCGGTATCTAATTCCAACAAACGACGGTGAATCGTAGTCCATCCAGCCCGTCTCGGCTGACAGCTAGCAGAAAGAACGTATAACTTGAACTGGCTGACAACTAGCACAACACAAATATTGCATCGCGGGGGGTATAACCTGACCTCTCCGACTCAACCACAGATTTGAATACGAGTGGGATAAATAAAATCGTCTTCGACATCGAAATACCGCCAACAAAGAAAGAAAAAATTGATTTTAATAATATGTGGCAGATAAAGAAGGTCTGAGGTCGTTTGGGGCACCCGAGATATGAGAAATGCAGTTTGTGGGCCAACGAGAGAGGGAAACTCAGTGAGTCCCAGTTGATGTTGTTTAACACGCGTCATTGAACAAGGGTAACATTGCCACACTAGTTCTTCTATCTTCTTTCATTTCGATATTGCATTTTCAGCTGACTTTCGTACTCTATTCTCACCATTGAGATATTAAGACTGAGGCGGTGAGGCAGCGCTCGAAGCGTCCAGCCCTGCTTACGTTTTCCGACAGAGATGTGTCGGATCAGTGTCTGAATCGACACATTTCAGACACAATTTCCGATGCTGTGCGCAATACGCCAGACAAGGACAGAAGATCGTGTACGGATCCTATTCGGACCTGTCGTAAACGAAGTCGGCACGCGGCTCGACGCTCGAAAATTTTTAAAGTCCAAATAACCGAGTCTGTCGGAACGTATCCGGTTTCCACTCCCGCGCCCCTATAATACTCAAATTTTTAGTCAAAATCGTCGAGTCTGTCGATAAGTGGCCGGTTCCACTCCCGCGCCCTTATTATTCTCAAATTTTTCGTCCAAATCGTCCAGTCTGTCGGAACGTGTCCGGTTTCCGTTACCGCGGCTCAACGACCCCAAATTTTTCCAAGTCCAAATTATCGAGTCTGTCGGAACGTTTCTGGTTTCAGTCTCCGCGCATTGACGACTACAATTTTCAAAGTCCGAATCATCGAGTCTGTCGGAACGTGTCGGGTGGGTGCAAACTGCTCAACCGCCATTTTGTGCCCTTACCGAGAGCGGTACATACGCACTGCAGGCTCTCTGGCCACGGTACGCAAGTAGCCCGTTTGAGGCGTGGCGATCGAAACACGAGCGGCTGCGTCTAGACATACTTCGCGTCGTGCGTCGGCGGCAGTGGCCGGTTACATACAGCGGTGATTTTGCAGAAAATTGCGAGATTTTGTAGAAAAACTTGATCAATTGTTCTGTAAACCGGTGCGGTCGGGTTATTTACGGTGTATTTGTCATGCTGGCAGCACGCCGGCCGTTGCAAAGGCTTATTATCGAGATTCGTACGGTACGGCGTGGCGTGGTATAGCGCGTGGCGAACGTGGCGGTTGTTATCTTGGTTTCGGTGTGATTTGTGATCGAACATAAAGAAACGGTTTGGATTGTTAACAAGTTAAGAGGTGTATGCGCGCAATACGATAAAGTATATCAGCAATTTCACAAGGATTGCCGAGATAAATTAGGATTCGTTTTCAGGTACGCGCGGCGTGGGTACATCACAAGATGGCCGACGATGATCAGTCAACAAGGACGGTACAGAAAGCGGTCGAGCGTGCCGTTACAGGCGTTGTGGCGTTATTCAAAACAATGTTGGACGCGTCGGTACAGGAAATACGCGAAAGTGTCGCCGAAGATTATAAACAATGTGCGTGTTTAAGACTTTTTCAAGTGAATATTTTCATACGCGTTTAATGATTAAAGTTCAACATATTTGATTTCATTATTCGTAACGTCGAGTTGTTTGTTGTTTGAAATGCCTGCATAGAGTAAAAAAAATTCGACACAATCTGTCGGATCTCTGTCGGATACGATACAATACGACACAGATCCGCAACAAAATGTCGTATCCGACGGAGATCCGACAGATTGTGTCGGATTTTTTCACAGGGATGTACGGCGATACTTTTAGTTTAATGTGAAATGTTGCAAATCATATGGTAATCAAAAAACAGCTGATAATGATATTGGAGAAATATATTATGTTATTGTACTTCTAATCAGATCTTTATAATTACGTTCAGTATTAATATCCGTACAAATTGACCTTATATGACGTTTTATATATTAATATTTTTACCTAAGTGTTGAAAGATGAATGTTTCACATTTCTTTGTAACGATTCGGAGTGAGGTTTATGGTGTTTTGTTAGATATATACGTGACTTCGTATATGTGATAATACTGTAATAAGCTATTTTGAGTCGTAATGTTATGGACCTTCGGTGTTTG
The DNA here is from genome assembly GCF_021901455.1 of Neodiprion lecontei. Lineage (NCBI taxonomy): Eukaryota > Metazoa > Arthropoda > Insecta > Hymenoptera > Diprionidae > Neodiprion > Neodiprion lecontei. Next base: position 12,150,038 of record NC_060265.1, on the reverse strand, counting down.
CAATAGTTATACTGATATAGTACTGTTGTCATTAAGACTGATCTGTGCAAAGATTATTGTGCAGCTGTATCGACATTAGAAGAATATGTAATTTTAATAAATATTATGTATACCCGTAATATTATAACCTACTTGTGTACCATATCCCACCCCATTTCCAGATTCGCACCGGATACAATCTGACTGCGGGACGGTAACGTATCTGACAGAACCGGATGGGATACGACCACGTAAGTATACCGCCGTATCCCGTACACGATCCGACAGGAATGGCCGGCACACGATCCGGATGCGTCATTATACCGAACAGAATCCGACACGATCCCGCCGTTAATAATTTGCTGGCTAATTGCGTACACGATCCGACAGGATTCGCGGTACACGATCCGGATGCGTGACTTTCGGGAATAGACACCGACACGATCACGGGCGAAAGAAATTCCTGGCGTATTTCGAACAGAGTCCGACAGAAGCCAAAAATGAAAAATGTTGCAGAGAAAATCCGAACAGAACCGTTCACGGCGGTAACACCGGTACGACATGGATAGTACACAAAAGGTTGTCTGCGAGGAATAAGATTCAGCCACAAAAGCCGTACACAGTCCGACAGCCAGATCTCTGTCGGATTTCGAAATAGAAAGAGATGACAAGTCCGAGAATTATCGAAAAATCAGCGAATAACGTTTTCGAGGATTTTGAGAAGGCTTGATTTCCTTTAGCATTTAGTTAACGTTACGTGTAGTTGCGCTTGCGCTTAGTTTAGTTCACGTTTATATACTGACGAACAAGAATTCTCGACCTCGTATGTAATCTATAATAGAGTCTTGGTGATCGGTCAATTAAGAAAACGTATTTTTAGTTAACGTTTCGACCCGGATATGGGCCCTCCTCAGAACGATTTATTTTTTTAAACTGTCAAAAATAACAAAAAGATTTTTGTAAAATAAATAATAGTACTAGAAGTAATCAGACTTAAATATTGTAGATGTAATACTCTTAGAGCTATTATATATTGTTGAATAGTAAGAACCTTATGATTAATTGAATAAGGATGTCTTTGAGTGTTATTTACCTTTTGAATTAAGTAAGTGGACTAAGATATAGTCGAATTCACAATTACAATTGGTGGAAACAGTGTTCTTTTGAGTGACGGTAGACAATGTCAATCTTCAAGTTATTTTATATGTGGGAGTTAATAGTTGGAAGTCATTAATTAAAAAGATTAAAGAACTATGTTTCTTCACAGTCAGTATGTCATTGTGTTAAAAGGTTATTAAAGAAGGTCTTTTAGTAATGAAATTAATTCACAGGTGTCAAAGAAGTTCCTTATCCCCACTCAACCACCCGGTATTCTCCAGACTATATTGCTGGCCTGGACTCAAGGATATGTACCCCTTCATAGCGCTGGTGATACCAACATTTTTATTCCGATCAATCTCCACACCGTTCAACTCATAGCGAACTTCCTCAAACAAATGGCAAACGACTGTATTGATCAATTTCGTAACCGTCACCGCAGTCAGGCGACCATCCTTTGTAATTTTTCCATGAATTTGTAGAGAGATTTTACTGGGCAGTAGACACAAGTCTTGATGTTGAACAACAAGATGGATCCCATCGTTGTTCTTAAAGGTGGATAATGCAAACGGCTGATGGACATGAATCTCAGAGTGCGCGATCGAATCATCGAATGTTATAGGTTTCTGTATTCTTATCGTTTTCTCCATGGTAATATACACAGAACGTAGCGCATGCGAATTCTTATTTTCCCAAATTTTCACGTAATCAAAGTCCTAGACTTCGAAGAAACCGAGTGTTTAGAGGTGTCAGCTTTGTCAGAGATCTCGGCCTAGTTGGAGGCGGTTGTCAACTGTTTACACTTTTTCATTTGTACTTTTGGCGCCAATTCCCGATCGCTTTCCCATAAAATCCATACCAAATTTAGATTTAGTCTTCATTGTGTTGGTGACCCCCCAGGCTGCGGCTTTTTCACTAGTGCCATCGTCTTTAGCTAAGACACGACTCCACGTCTTCTTGGCGAACACTTTATCAATTGATTTCGCACAGAAATATTATTCCGTATTGTGTATGCGAGGAAGAGGTAAATAAAGACGACTACACTCTGTTACGGTTCAGGACCGACTGCCTTTATTGCCTGCCTTCTCACATTCTATACTATCGTTATAGATACACACATTCGTACACATTCGTACATCACATATCTTACACCCTTCCCCGTTTTATTCAGTTATCAAAGTTGATAGACATTATACCTTTACAAATAATGCGTAGCTTCGTATGGTGTTACATTTCGCTTTAATCTAGTTGATTTTCTTAAAACTATCGCCGAATTTTCGCTGCTTACATTATCTCGCACATTAGTACTAACATCTATTTTACTTTGATCATTTTCGCTTTCCCGCCAATGTCGTATTTGATCGAAATGTCTTTTGTGCTGTTTCTGTCCTCCTTCCTTAAATTCTATTATACAGTTTCTTGGAGGTGATTTCCTAACAATTTTGGCTTCCGACATTTTCGGGTGATGTTTTCGAAAATCCTTCACCATTATTACGTCGCCTTCTTCAAAGTTTTCTTTTCTACTACCTTTAAAGTGCTTTTTTTGCATATATTGCTTTGATTAAACGTGATATCTCGTTTCTGGCCGTAATAATAACAAAGGAGTTTTTAGTTCTCTTTTAAACAACAAGTTGGCCGGAGTTTCATTCGTTGTTGCTTGTTTTGTTGTTCTGTATGAGAATAAAAACATTTGTAGAGCAGTTCTCACATCTACTTTCGAGCTTTGTACAATCGCTTTGAGTTTACGCTTAAATGTTTTTACAAGATTTTCCGCAGCTCCATTTGTCACTGGGTGTTTCGGCGCTGAAAAATCTTGTTTTATTCTTAATTGCTTGAGAAACTTTTTGTATTCGTCGCTCGTAAACTGCGTTCCTGAATCAGTTACAATATGGTTCGGTAGCCCATGCGTTGTAAACATTTCTCGGAATTTTTCTATCGTTGCTTCTGCTGATATATTTTTCATAATGAAAATTTCAGGCCACTTAGAATAGGCATCGATGACTAAAAGGTAAGTTTGCCCCAAATATGGCCCCGCAAAGTCTGCATGAAGTCTTTGCCAAGGTTGGCTTGGCCATGGCCATGGAGTTAATTCCATTCTAATTGGATTGTCTTTAGATTCAACACACCATTTGCAATATTTAGATTTATCTTCTAAATTTTTATCTATATTAGGCCACCAAACCACCGACCTTGCCAAACTCTTCATTTTAACTATCCCAAAGTGACTTTCGTGCAATTTTTCGATTACCTTTTCTCTTAATTTAGGTGGGACGATAACTCTCTGTCCCCACATTAAACATTCTTTTTCGACGTGAATTTCGTCTTTACGCAGTGCATATGGTTGCAACTCATTAGGCCAACTTTTAAGACTACAGTCAGGCCATCCTTCTATTACCATCCGCTTCACGATCGATAGAGTCTCGTTTTTAGCAGTTTCGCGTGCTACTGCTTTGAAATTTAAACATGTTATGTTTGTTGAATATACATAGTGTAAATACGTAAATCGGCCTTCAGTTTCTAAAACATCATTATTTTCTACATAATTCATCGGTAATCTCGATAAAGTATCAGCCACAATATTATCTCTTGTACTAATGTACTCTATTTCATAATCAAATGCCGATAGAAAGTAACTCCAATTTCGCAATCTACTGGTAGCCATTTTTGGTATACCCTTTTCAGGAGAAAAGATCCTAGATAACGGTTTATTATCCGTTTTTAAAAGAAATTTACGTCTGAATAAATAATCATAAAACTTAGTTACTCCAAATATTATCGCAGCTGCTTCTTTATCAATTTGCGAGTAATTTTCCTGCGCGGCTGTCAACCTCGTTGATGCAAACGCTACCGGTCTATCGCCGTCTTCATAAGACTGGCTGATATACGCACCCAGCCCTTTTGGGGACGCATCACATGTTAATTTTAATGGTAAAGATGGATTGTAGTTTACAAGCACGCTTTTTAATTCTATTTTCGCTCTTTTTTCTTCAGCATTTGTTATTTTGTTTGCAATGAAATACTGCTCTAGTCGATCACAAAATATTTCCCAATCATTTTTGGTAATATCAAAATCCAAATTTGCACTACGTTCCATTATGCTTTTGTTTAATCGTTCATTTATACTATCTGGATCAACTATTTCGAACGTTTTTTTATCCACTATATCTGCTATCCGTATTAATTTTTGCTGGCCACACTCAGTCTTTTCTTTCACAAATTCTCGAAATTTTCTTCGTAACTCATTAATATTATCGTCTTCACCATCAATATTATTTAATTCACACAACTTTTGCAATTGGACTTTTGTTAAATTCTGGATCCATGCAGTCCCTTTTATTTCAATCAGCATTCCAACACTTTAATTTGGTTTTATTTCGTCATATGCCGACGAAGTTTCTAGAACAATCCTTTTATCCTCGTCGCCAGTTATTGTGTATGCGAGGAAGAGGTAAATAAAGACGACTACACTCTGTTACGGTTCAGGACTGACTGCCTTTATTGCCTGCCTTCTCACATTCTATACTATCGTTATAGATACACACATTCGTACACATTCGTACATCACATATCTTACATTCCGATTCTTTGAGTACGCAATATCGTGCTCTTTACATGCGACATCCAACGGATTGAAAACAGGATCACCACGAGTTAACCTCTTTGACAAATTCGTACCAGGTCCGCAGTACTAATACCTCGGCACATGTAATTCAACAGGAAGATGATTGATGATTTTATTCAATAGACCTTTACCGCGCTCCACGCGTGTACATATCGCCACCGTCAAACACCAACTGATCACATTTCCAAAAAAGGAATTAATTCATATGTAAACATCTTAGTCTTCATTATCATGTTGATCGAGCACCATGAAATTTGGAGATCAAACAAATGAATTACCTGTCGCAAATTTCAATAAAATGGTTCATCGTGCAAAAAATACAACGAAACGCCACGGAAAATTACTACCAAATACAGTAAGAGCAGTTTTTTCTGGTCCATCGTATTGTGGTAAGACTCTTTTCGCTTATCATCCACGGCAATGGATTCAGATTCGAAAATGTCTACGTCTATTCAAAATCACTGATACAGCCAAAGTATCAATTTTTACAAAAGTTATTACAACCGGTGCAGGGTGTGAGTTATTATCCATTCACCGAAAACGAAGAGGTTATGAAACCTGAAGCTGCACATCCAAATTCCATTATGATTTTCGATGATGTCGCATGCGAGAAGCAAGATAATATCAGAGCATACTTCAGCATGGAAAGGCATCGATATGTCGACAGCTTTTATCTCAGCCAGACATATGCGCGTAATTCAAAACACCTCGTGCCTGACAATGTAAACTTTTTGGTATTGTTTCACCAGGATGAAATGAATATGAAACATATTTACAACAATCACGTCAACACCGACATGACCTATTAGCAGTTCAAAGACTTATGCTTAGCATGCTGGAATGATGGCAAATATAGTTTTGCCGTCATTGATAAAGACAGTGAAATCGATGGGGGGAGATACAGAAAGGGTTTTGATTGCTTTATAAACATAAATTAGTGTATAAATTAGCACAGTTCCATTGCAACAATCAAGACGCCAACATGGAGAGAGCCAACATCCGTAAACATAGCGATGTATTGAATGAAATATTGAAAGCTGGCGATACGCAGGAAACATAAAATGATTAAATCAGACAAAGACACCACGGAGCAGGTTGTGGGGGAAATGTTTAAGACTCTAGTAACACCGCTGCAAGAATTGGTTGATACTTCAAAGCGGCAGATTAAGCAAGAAATCGAAACAGAACAACCAGATATTACTATGAAAGAAGAACAACTTGATGAGAACGACGATAATGATGATGATGATGATGATGGCAATATGGATGACGCCGATTTCATGGATGCGGCAGACAAAACATTCACGGGAGATAATATTCCCACTACAAGCCCACCAATGAAGAGATCGATAAGTCTGTGGTGAAGTATTTGAAAATGTTCGGTACAAAGTAACAAAATGATCTAGACAACACATATGGCCTTCGAAAGTTGGCATAACGCATGATGATTGGCGATTCGCAAATCCATTTCGTCGAGGATCAGATATATGTGGGGGATGAGTCCTATGAGAGATCACCAGGATTACTCGAATTATTGTTCAAAAAATCATCTCATCCAGCCCTTGTGAACGATACAGACAAAAATAATTATATTAAAATTGTAACCATGACAAATGCACATCGAAACATTACAAAGCCAATAAAAGCATTCGTGTTGATGTGAAAAGTACAAAGTATAAAAGTTTAATTGCGCAATTTGTCGACTCACCACGAAAATCTGGCAAAGGCTTACCCAACTATAAGATTGCACGAAAGGATGGGCAAGAGGTCGATTACGTCGACTAGGATAATCCAAATGAAATTGTGGATCGTCTCCGACTGCTTATGGCATCACAGGCGGTCGGCAATACCAATCATGCTAACGAAACAGTTACAATCATTGAAGAGTTGCGAGAAGCCGGAATCGTTTATTAGCGATAGATTAGCAAGAAAATTATCATTCATAGATTAGTCGTTCAACAATAAGCATGGATATATTCGAACGAGAATTGACGCGTGGTCCGACTAAGAAATTTGTGCGTGGCCCCCCAGGCATCGGATTTAAAATCACTCAGGACAATCAATATAATATAGACAATAGACGATTATCAAATATTGCCGATCCGCAGTATGCAAACGATGCCGTTCCATTGAAAGGTCTGCATAGTGTTTTACAAAATACCGTTGAAGATCTTACGCCAACGTTTCAATCGAATTTTTTTGAAGTCTTGAATGATAGCAATGAACTGCGTAAGAATGTCAAGGTGAATAACAAGCTTATAAATATTATGTTGGAGCGCGCTCGGAATCTTAACGGTCGACTGATAGCACGGGGAAATAACCAATCACAACCTAGTCACACGGCTTGATGAACGAAAATTGAACTGGTCTAAAAAAAAGTTCGAACAGAATCAGAACTGCCGGTTTGATCGCAAACCAGAAATCAAGTGCAGGTATTGCAGCATGAAGGAGACGATGACCAATGAACTTCACAAACCCGCTCGACGCAATTATCTGCGGCGTTTTGTGGATGTACGCGGACTGGACGAGACTTGGCAAGCTGATCTAGTTAATATGATTGCACATAGCTCACATAATAAGGGACAAAAATACCTGCTCACAATCATCGATATATTCGCCAAGTACGCTTGGGCGGTGCCGATAAAGTCCAAGAGTGGAAAAGATGTAAATACCGCCATGAAAACCATACTAATACAAGAGCGCGTACCCAGTAGGTAGGCGCGTAGACATCTACATGTTGATCGGGGTAAAGAATTTCATAATAGCGAATTCAAAGCTCTTATGAAATTGTACAATATCACCATGTATTCGACATTCAGTAATTTAAAGGCCTCAATATGCAAGCGCTTTAATCGAACTTTGAAGAATAAAATGTGGAAACAATTTACTCTTCGGGGTCCACACAAGTGGATTGATATTATGCATGATTTGATCAAATCCTACGACAACCCCAAACATTGCACGATTCGGATGAAGCCGGTAAATGTTACCACCATCAACGAAAAACAGTTCTATGAACGCATTTACAGGCTACGACAAGTCAAATGTGGTAATCGGAAGCAAAAATTCAAAGTCGGTGACCGCGTTCGAATCAGCAAATATAAAAATGTATTCGAAAAAGGCTATACACCGATTTGGATAACGGAAATATTCACCGTGAACGAGGTAAAAAATACCAAACCTCAAAATTACAATCTGATCGATTATCAAGGTAAATCCATCGAAGGAGGCTTCTACAAGGAGGAACTAGGTAAAGTGAAATCCCCGATGGTTATCTGGTGAAGAAAGTATTGCGCCAACGTGGAAATCAACTCTATGTGAAGTGATTGACATTTGATAGTTCACGCAATAGTTGGATAGATCAGACAGATTGTTGAAACAATTGTATTTATTAACAATAAAATTCATGTACATAAATCAAACAAAATGTATTTTATTCTTCATTGATATTTACAGTATTTGTATTAAGTGAAATTTACAATATTCACAAAAAAAAACAATTCTCACAATATTTACATTTCATTGTCCTCGATATCCCCAAGGCAGTGTATCAATTTTATTTCGCAAAATTATCCGTTTATCGTCGTTATTCCTCAATGCCCACTATTCTTGTTTGATAGTGCTCACCTCGTGCTTTTTGCTACAGATCAGACATTGCGGCGTTTGCAGATCCTTCTGATCAAAAAGACACCGCTTATAATCGTCAGATTCGATCTTTCGAAGTGTCGAGCCTTTGATACCTTTCGCTTTCTTCATAGCGCCTTTGGATTAATTCTCATCACCATTATCACTACCTGTAGTCTAGATTCGCAAGGCGTAGAGTATGGCACGTAACCCCACAAACTCGGTCATGATCTTGCCATTGTTTTCGTCCTTCCTAAGACCCAACACTTTTTTGTTTGCCAATGGGATACCATAGCAGTTGTTTGCGTGGTAATCAGAGGTGACGAATTTCGAAATATCTCGTTTGACGATATCATAAATCTTTGGCACAGCGAAATGGTGGATGAGACTGTCCGCGTCCGTGTACATGAGCTTAGCTCTGTCCCCAAAAGTTGTCAGTACGTAGTTGTAATGAAATTTGTATATCCAAGTCTTGGAAAAGTCCAGAATTGAAAAACCTGTATATATCGGTTTGTTGAATTTAACGTTCAGTCGAGTCAGTTCAATTATAACCATATTCGCATCGAATATGGTGCAGCTATGAAAATTGGGTTGTGCAATCCTCGATCTCGCACCCCATCGACCCTCTCATTCCTTAAACAGCTTGACATCTTTGTGCTTCCGCATATTTTCCATCGTTTTCCCAAAAACCGCGTTGTTCATTAATTTGAAAAATAATTTCTCGAATTCATTGCGTTATTTCTTTCGCATATTCGTATTTAAATCAATATACTTTTTCAACCACGGTGATTGACTGAGTTTTAAAATTCGGTCTACTCGAAGCAATTTCATGCCAAGGCTAAGACATTGTTTCAAGTTTCGGTAATGAATAACATACTTTTCGCGCGATGGAACGGTTGGTATTAATTTGGATTGCGTGCTGTTTGGGGGAACGAAGTGTTGAGGATAAAGTGGGAAATATCCAAGCGTATGGTGGAGTTCGACTGGATATTCCAGATCAACTTCCAATATATATCCGACCGGGAAGTCATCCTGGATGGTGAGCAAATCTCATTGCAGATCATTCGCCCATTCAAATTCCCCAGATGATAGATATTGACTCATAGCTGCACCATACAAGTTATTTACATCAAAATACATCAAATACGTGGTTTCTATGTTTGGATCGAAATCTTCACCCATGTAAGGATTGTTAGCTTTCGCGTAACGGTTGAAGCATTATGCCACACCACCTCTGATGCCTTTCTCGACGAACAATACTTGATCCATGTCTGTCAGCAATTTGAGCTCAACTTTCGTGCATTCTAGCATCGCATCGAAAGCAAGTCCCGGCGCGGTGTAATGATGTAAAGGAACGAGATTGTAATTTGAGAAGCAATTTCGGCGGAAGTGTTCTAAAATATCTGCTAAAAACAGCACATCAGTCTTTAGATATAAATCTGAATACTTGCCAAGCGTAGTTAACCCGAATTTTTGGCCACACGTTTTTCGCGTACGCATAATCTTCGTCGGAAACGTCCGAATCGTTCAAATTTGAGTGAAATTTATCTTTATCCGGTAATTGCTGCTCATTCGGTTTAGCCCAATTATCGATGTATTCATACGGGAACACACCTTCGCGTATTACAAGCTTGAATTCCTCGGCATTATCGTAAAATTTACGCGTCACTTGTTTATCAGCGTCACCCAAATATGACGAAAGTTTATCGATGCTGCTAGCCATGAACCTGAACGAATCGATGAAGCGCAATATCACTTTTATACCTTTGACCTCCTTTGAAAATGCTATAGACTTCTCCTTGTTCATCGGAAGAAGAGTAATCGATCCCTATATGGATGTTGCCAAATCACGTATTAAAAAATGTGCATCCTAACCCGACAAATTGTGGAACACAACCGGTATAATGTGTGACTTTGTGTAATGCAGATTGCAGCCCTGATGTGTTGCACCATGATATTTACCCGTACAATGGCAATGATCGCGGTGTTTTACATCAGTAGGTGCAATCGGTCTTTCGCAGACATGACAAACCTCCGCCGCTCTGAACTGTTCTTCCTGGTCTGCACTCAATGGCTCCATCGGCACAACTTCGGTCAAATAATCTTTGACAGTTATGGCTAGAGATTGTAATTCATTGATGAACCATGAAATGCAATCAGGACCGTGATTCAGGTGAAATCGAGACAAAGAATCGTCAAAGGCACAGTGAACATAGTTCGCCGCGCTGTGCGGGGCGTGCTTTTGCGCATCATTAACCATAGATTCGAGGATATACTTAAGATCGGCATAGACCGTAAATGGGACAGACTCTTTGTGCCGATAATTTTCGAATTTCATAATCTTATGTTCGTCGTCAGGTAAATCTACTGTGTCGCGATTCTTGGCTACTAAGTAAACGCGAAAGATTTCGAATCCAAGCATAATGGAATATTGTATGGGAACGAAAATTTTTGCTCAAATATAGGGGCACTATCACCTTCGAGTCAAGCCCATAAACGTTAATTGCTAAATCATTTTGTATCTCAAACCTGGAGATATTGGAGAAAGGCGTGGGAAAACTCATCCCCTCATATCGTAGTCGTGTACTGAAATGTGGATAGCTAGCTGGTCGGCATTTATTTTGTAGTTCCGGTTCTGCGTATAGAGCTACGTTGATTAACCACAAAAAAAATGCTCGTCTGTGTTTACTATGTTCACTACTGCGTGCCTTCGCTGAATCTCCCTTGGCAATGCTGTGAACATTGATGCACGTCCACGCAGTGGATCATATTTGTTAATGTTGACGGAAAGGTTATTAATTTCAATCATGGCCCATCCGGAATCAGGATGTTGGAATTCCTCCACCCTTACCATGAGACGGTCAGTAATGTTATCGTCAAACCATTGGTTGAGATTGGTGGTCGGTAAAATAATCACGCTTCTGGTGGTGAAGTGTTTTATTTCTACCCTTCATACACCATTCCTGATGTTTTCGAATTTGCACGATAAAATGCCATTCACCTAGATGCTATCATCAGTTTGCATGGCTGTCTCCAAACGCACAATTGTCAGGTGCTTAGCATCAGTGAAAATATCGTGCAAATCGAGGTGTTGTATGTTTGTGATAACACCCGTCCAAATTCGGTTAACGAAAGCGCTGTCCGCATCATCCCATTGTGCGCGATTATCGCTCGCTGAAGTGCTGACGCCACCTCTGGTAATGAGGAACCTCCGGAATTTCTCTACCCAAGATCGCAGGAGTGTAATCGCATGTTGGATACGGTGTTTCTTGCTCATGGTTGTCCTCGGCCTCATGGAGACATCGCGTAAATATTGCATATCTGTAATCCCGATAGCGATCCAATAATCTGTGGTTCCGTGGCTCTCTTGCTCTGGTGTCATGTTATGCATCAAATCATAAGCGCCTCTTATCGCGTCGACGAGATCCTTGCATGCTTAACCTGCAATGACTTAACTGTTGCAATTGGAAACCTTTGTAGGCGAATCTTGGGCCTCCATTGAGTGCGCTGGTCTTATACATGGATGCCAACACGTGGTAAAAATATTTGGAGGGGCTGTTTACCATTTGAGCGGCACTTGTGGAAAATCTAATTAACGGTATTGGTTTGGAAATCCTGATGTCATTAGCGTGTGCTGTTATTCATTCAATAGAAGAATTGGGTCTAGTAATGGAATATTCGCATAAGGTTTTGTCGTAAAATCCAATTAGCGGTATTGAAAATGTTTAGAGCGGCTATTTACTGTTTCAATGGTACTTTCGGAAAATCTAACTGGCGATATTGGTTTGAAAATTCCCATGGCATTAGCGTGTGCTGTTATTCATTCGATAGAAAAATTCGACTCATTAATGTTATATTTGCATAAGGTTTGCCGTATGGGTGATGTACCGCTGGGGAGGTGTGCTATGGTAGGATAGCATGCACAAGGTTGGTGTACCCTAATTATCGATGATTTCTGTATAAAAGCGAATATTAGCTTCAGATTTACGATATATTTAAATAGTTGCCGCATCGATTCGCATCGCGTGAAAAGCGCTCATTAGGGGAAAAAAATAATAAAATAAATAAAATCACCATCGAGAGTTTCGGAGAGAAGACTGTTTTACAATGTGAGTACTTTATGAAATAATTATTCAATGGTTTTCCAAAAAGGCCCTACATGAAAAACTTTTTAAAACTTTTCTATTATCGAAATTTTCTATATCTTCTAGAAATTTGTGCGACGAGAATAATGAGCGGTGCCAACCTGCCCTCTCATCTCAAACACTAAAAAGACGACGATCAATAAACTGTGATTAAGAAGTATTTTTATTTCTTTTACCAGATGCTGTCTCCAACAATACATTTATATATATATATTTATTCTTGATTTATTTAGACAAATTATATTGCTTAACACCAGGTGTAACTGTAATTCGAAATATGTACATACATATATATATGTCGGAGTATCGCAAATCTTGTTTAATAATTCCATTAATAATGCATTTGGTCTTTGAGGGTAAAAGGTTATTTCATTTGAAATTGAACTCTCGATGAGTCCACCGTATCAAGCGTCAAGCGTTATTAGCAAGCTATGGGTATAGCTGAATGACGGAATCTTAGCAACAAACGAATGGTTTGTTTATAACAACGCTTGGACGAAATCGACGGTTTCGGGTTAGCTAGTGAGCATACCAGCTGTGTCGGGATCGTTATTCTAAATATGAATAATCTACGCCCAAATGAACACTTTACATTTTATCCACCTTTCCGAGGCTTTACGCCGACATATGTGTATATAATGTTAATATTATACATAGAAAAAAAAATATTAATAGAATTTATTGCAGTATATATGTATATATATATTAGGCTGATTAAAAAAAAACGGCTAATTTTTTTTTTTTCAAAATCCTCACATAAAAACTTCCGAGAAGGTGTGAAAAGACGCCTGTAAAAAGCAGAGCCCTTAATATTATTATTAAGAGGTCGCGCATCGGGAATTTCTATTTCCCGTTTAAATAACACAGGAATAAATTTTTTAAAATTTTGCAATTTCGTATTTGTGCAACGGCTTATTGAATTAGCGAACCAAAGCACATTTTTGTGGGAAATTTGACGCTCTACAAAAAAAGTCCTCACAAAGTTTTCGATAGTCACACTCCTTCAAAAGTTATTCGAGGTCAAAGTTGAACTTACGAAAAAATTCAATGTTTTTTTTGTTTTTTTCGATGATACTATGAATCTTTTCTCATTATTTTGTTATAAAGATATATTTAATAAATATACCTTACTTTAATTGGGCTTTTTCAATCATTAATTTTCCCATCGAGTCAATATAAAGTTACCTCACAAAAATGCGATGTTAAATAATAAACATGTTATCATGGAGAATCCATAACTGATGCACTTGACTATTTAAAAATGTGATTGTTCCGAAATCTATCCTCTTTATAACAAAATAATGAGAAAAGATTCATAGTATCAGCGAAAAAAAAAAACATTGAATTTTTTTGTAAGTTCAACTTTGACCTCAAATAACTTTTGAAGGAGTGTGACTATCGAAAACTTTGTGAGGACTTTTTTGTAGAGCGTCAAATTTCCTACAAAAATATGCTTTGGTCCGCTAATTCAATAAGCCGTTGCAAAAATACGAAATTGCAAAATTTAAAAAAATTTATTCCTGTGTTATTTAAACGGGAAATAGAAATTCCCGATGCGCGACCTCTTAATAATAATATTAAGGGCTCTGCTTTCTACAGGCATCTTTTCACACCTTCTCGGAAGTTTTTGTGTGAGGATTTTGAAAAAAAAAATTAGCCGTTTTTTCTGAATCAGCCTAATATATATACAGGGTATCCCTAAATTGCCTTCCACGGACTAGCCAGCATGATACCTCGTTAAAATCCAACCGAGAATTTCTTTTCCGGAAGCTCGTCCGACGCATAGTTTTTGAATTATAAGCGATAGCGCTAGGCCAATCAGAGTGGACCATTTCATCTAGATTTGCCGCCACGGAAATTGCTGTTTCGTTCGTCTGGGTGAATTATTATTATTCGTTTACGAATTAAATATCGGCACCTCCCCTCTCTCGCTGATGTACCCCTTCTCGGGCGCTGACCTCGGTATTGTTGCCGCGGCACACGCTGCCGGCCGCACATCCATGGGCGCACACTTGTGTGTGTATACAGAAGCGCATCCTCAAGCATGAGGGGTTAATTATAATGCAGGGAGCATATGCGGTGGCTGGCGATGTTGGCGTCCATTCGCATATTCTCGGGTCGCTTATCCCACACCGCATCGATTGAGTTTGATGCGAACATAAGGATAAATTCCTTTAGCAAATTGGCGATATTTTCAGTCCTCGTTTCCTTCAAATCGCCTAATTTGTTGAATAGACAGAACGATTCCGCGACAGACCCCGTGCACTCCTTTACATACTACTTCTTCAGCCGCTGAACATTTTCGAAGGCACAGTTGTATCCCGTTGAAACGCTTCCATGATAATCATCGCACCAACCCACCTCTTCCATATGTTTCAGTTTTTCCAGTTATGGTGGTGAAATGTGTAAATCTTCCATATTTATTATTTGTTTTGCCCCGTCAAGGATCTTCATCAGCCACCGTTTCTTCTCCTCACCTTTGACGTATACGTAGCATGCGTATTTGAGGGGGTCCTCTAGTTTCTCGGCTGTTTTTTACGGCTTTTTCAATAATTTTTTACCATCAAAATCGATCTAATCAATCTCATGATTTCTGCATAATCTTTATTAACATTTAAATAAGTTTAACAAATTTTTTGAAGTTAAAATATATAATAGAATAAAAGTTGTAGTGGCCGACAGGAAGACATCAAGTAAAAGAGGTGCTTGACGGTAACCAAGATTGCGGCTGTTCTGCTTATCTGAAATCAAAAAACCGAACGGCATTTTAATTTTCATACTTAAGACTAGCAATTGAACTAGAGTGAATTCTAAATTACAAAAATTGACTTTTTTATACACTTTTGAAAATTACATTCTATTTTTCACTCATTTATTCTCAAGTTTTTCGCTCGTAGACGAAAAACTATCAAAGCAATCATGATAATTCTAGTTCAATCGCTGGCTTATAACATATTAAAGATGCTGTATAAATTTGATCAAGATCGGTGCAGCAGTTTCTGAAATATCGTGGTCACCGTTTCGAAAAATGGTGTTTCGAGAAAAACGCGTTTGACAGTTCGCGCATGTGATTTATACTAAAAATTTCATCTCACCGTCAATCTGCTATGCCTGGACCATACAATAGGCCTTCATCTTCTTGGAAGTCACGCACAGCTGCTTAGTCTTCCCTTTTCGCGATTCGGGCCTGTTTTACAACATCAATACAATGGTCAGCGCCGCTCGGCTTTCGGAGCAGCCAGGCGCGCGCTCCGTATACCTGCTTCGTTCCAGGGCCGTAACTTGTAAACCACTTCGAATATCGAAAAATTTTTTTGCACACATTTTCGACAGATGTTGTAGATATGATTTATGAAAAAAAAAATCGATTTTTTCAACCCGAGAAACTAGAGGACCCTCTTAACAGCCTTTGTTACAACTTTCTGTACCTCAGCATAAGATTCGATTCCCGCATTCCATGGTATTCCGTGAAAATTGTGTGTTAGATAAGCGTTAGTAGCTTTGTGTTTAGCCGGTAGATCTGTCCAAGCGTACGGTGGTTTGAAGAGAATGCGACACAAGCCCGATGAGTTCATGTTTATGATGCAAAGTTCCTTGGGTATAAATTTATCGTCGGGGCCAACGAAACTTTGAATGTCCATGATCAACTCCATGTTGCAAGTTGGAACAGTGTTGATTTTTCTTGTATGAATATTGATGCAAGACTGACGTTTCGGTATCTGCCACGTTCGCTTTTATTTCCAATGCTTCGGGAATTTCAATGAAAAATGTGGGAGGAAACAAATTTCTAAGCCATGAGTAACACCGACTAACAGCTAACATTTTCCCGAGAGAGCATACTATTCTTGGGATATGTTTTTGTTATGCTTTTGCTGATTATGCTCATCTGTCGCACAAAATTTCAAATTTGTTTTATTCGCCCCCGTGATACTTCATTCGTGGAATGCCCTCGATTATCGTCTTCTGCATCTCGTTGAATGGCACCACATCATGTTCCATGAGTCTTACGATTAGAGGGGGTAAAAATATTTCGAATTTCTCATTTAGCGTGAGCAGAATACTCGTGCCGTACTTAGTATTGACGCGCATCACTCCCATCACGTTGTACTCCTCCTCAACCTCCAGATCCGACATTCTCTTATTGGGTAGCGTTTCAAGGCGACAGACAAGGTTGATTTTATTCAGATCCATTACGTCCGATGTAGATTTTGTAAATTTCACGTACTATGGATACTAAAGTTCACGATAGGAAAACTATGAGAATAATATAACGTGTCAAATAAGCTCGCAATTTATATACCAACCATACTCTCCCCCATAATGAATTCTTGCGCGTGAAAGTTTACGGGTCATCATCAACATTCCCAGCCTATCTAATTACGGTGTCGCCATCCGGTCAATTAGTACAAAAGAATGTATTCGAAGTATGCCGAAAATATTATTTTTTAAACGGTATATTCCGCCAGCCGTTTTGCAATACCGCCCCGTCATCTTGCTTTGCAATCCTGTCCGCCATGTTGTTGTTTACATGTATTAGGCTGGGCTGAGTCAGGTTAGGTTATCAACCTGTTCCGATATCATGTCAGCCATCTTGCTCCCGCCACCTTGTTGTTTACATTGATTGGGTTAGGTTAGGTTGGCTTGTGTCGCGTCAGGTTAGATTAGGCCGGTAACACACCGACTACATGCTCCGTCATCTCGTCCGCCATCTTGCAGGCTAGTCATTCATCTTGCAGGTCAGTCAGCCATCTTGCAAGTGAGTCAGCCATCTTGCGGGTTAGTCCGCTATCTTGCAGTTACGTCAGCCATCTTGTTGTTTACATTGGTTGGGTCAGGTTAGCTTAGGTTAACACACCGACGCTCGGTCAGTAAGAAACCAACTATACCCGAGGCGCGTCCTGCACCACCTGCTGAGGTCGGTGAGTCAGTTTGTGCCAGAACCCCCCCAATATAACTACTCGTTTAGTTAAAATGGTGTTTAGTTAAGTTGAGGTAACTTGAGATTGCGTTTAGTTGAGGTTACGTTCAATTACGCTTGCGCTTAGTTGAGTTTCCGTTCATTTAGGATGATGTTTAGTAGAGTTTAGTTGAGGTTGCGTATAGTTGAGATTGCGGTTTCGTTGCGTAGCGGTTGAGATGAGAAGTTCGTGTCATTGAATTTTAGTTGCGTCTGAAGTATTTTGGCGTTTAAGAATCTGTTTAGTTCAAATAAGTAGAAAATGAGATTTATTTTAATTTAAGTTATCAAGTTAAGACTTAAGGCAGCTCGTGGTAGTGTCGAAGCTCCGAGTCGGGTGAGATCTCGAGTGAGATTGAAGACACCGTCTATTTGATAGCCCGGCGACGCACGGTCGAAAAGGTCGTTCCAGTTCCGGTTTCGAGCAATTATTGCTATACATTGTAACGTGGCATTTTTGATACCCGTTACAAGGAGCTCCTTGAACCCCCGGCGGAATCAAAATTTAGCAATTTCCGAAATTGAGTCGCAAAGTCTTTGCAAAAGAAATCCAGGACTAGAGTCACGTATCCGAAACTACGAGAAAGGGCGTCTTAGCGTATAGCGTAAGATATTTCAGGTTTTTTGATTTTTTTATTTTTCGAGCTACAACGGCATCAGGCAGAAGTCGGCCACGAATTAGAGGAAATTGCGGAGTGGCGGACCAGCGACAATTGCGAAGGAAGGATGTCGAGGCTGCGGAGGGGGAGCCGACGCAGAGCCCCGCATCGCGGGAATCCAAGGTGGACGCGATTCCCGCTGGCGGCCGGCGTGCCGCAGCCTCTCCCACTTCACCCCGACAACAATTGACTAGCGAACTTGCGACGGACCGATTAGCGACGAGGGAGCACCACGCTCACCACCAAGACGTCATGGAGCTGCGCGGAGGACGAGATTGCAATCTAGCGTCAAGTTCTGCGCCGCGATGGTATTAAAGGTGCGCGTCGAGTTGCGCAATCAACGAAATCGATGACGGATCGATTATTGCGTATTCTTGTGGGTATGACGTCACGTATGGGATGACGTATCGAGATCCGTCATGCGGCAGGTCGTAGGTTTTTGAAACCACTCTAGTTCTGGCGGTCATGATAAGTAGTCACGTTTTGAGGAGTTTCGCGAAGTAATGGATTCGCCCAAAAATTGCGAGGGGAATGGAAAGGGGGTTGCCAGGATGTAAAATGTAAGCGCTGCCTCCATCCCCGCGATTGAATTTCGAGCATAATCACGAAAAGGTTTGCCGAGTAACGGATAGCCGTTTTGAATTTGCGTTATAGAAGAGTACTCAAAATTCTTTTGCCGATTCTTTTGCTTCATGACGGTAGCCTGAGTGCGCGTGTTAAAATAGAGTCAATTTTGAGTTCTTGAGAAATTTGAGTAGAGTCACCATTTTAGTTGAGTCCCTCTCGTTTTTGAAATTAAGTACAGCCGATTTCCGCTGTACCGGGTCGAGCCGCGTTATCGGTTTTCTCAGAGTCACCTCTCGAGTAGGTCGAGAAGTGTTGAATTGGAGCGCTCAGATTAGCGAATAACGTTTTCGAGGATTTTGAAAAGGTTTGATTTCGGATGCGTTGCAATAGCGAATAGTTGAGGTCACGTTTAGTTACGCCTGCGCTTAGTTCCGTACCCGTTTATTTAAGATGATGTTAATTGAGTTGTGTTACCTTGAGATTATGTTTGGTTGAGCTTACATTTAGTGGCGCTCGCACTTAGTCAAGTTGCCGTTTATTTAAGATGGCGTTTAGTCGAATTGAAGTGATGTATAGTCGAAATTGCCATTGCGTTAAGCAGCGGTTGAGACGATACGTTCGAATATTGAGTTTTGGTTGCGTCTGAAGTATAGTGGCGTTTGCGGATTTGTTTAGTTAAAATAATGTTACAAAGGGTGAAATCACCCGTTTTGCCCCCTCTTTAATGATCTATTAGTCAGCATAGATAAAAGACGTTTATAAACCTCTTGTGTCTTTAAAAAGAATAAGGTTGCTGCGCCAACCGATATTATTGTAAAAACAGTCTTGTTTCAGACTTTAAATGAGAAACTCGTATCTTGCATTAAAAGCATTTTTCAAGATATACTATTCACGTTTTTGATTTCTTTTGATTCGATAATAAGTAAACTCGCGGATCCATATTTTATTAACGTAACGCCTAAAACGTTACAATAAGTAGGAAATAAGCTTCAGGTTGAGGGATCGTCTTAGTGTGACCCTTCGAAAAATCACTAATTTTCGCGATTTTTTTTTCAATGTTGTAATGAACTAATCGGTCTCGTTTCATTTTTATAAATAAATACATTCATGCCGAATACAAAATGATATTTTTTACGTTCATTTAGTTAGTATATAATAATTAAATAAATTGTTGAAATGACACGTGAAAAAAAAGGTCCTGTACGGTGTCCACGATTGCGGCCGCGATTTTGATCTGAAACAAAAATTTCAAATAGATTATTAATCTGTAGGAAAGTCGCTATCGCGCTATGGAGGTTTGTTTTCGAAATTTGACACAATGGCGGCGGTTTGAACAAAAAGTATCGAATTTGGCCCTTTTTTTCAACAGTTTTTCGTAAAAAAAAATTGGAAGATTTCAAAAAAAAACAAAAAAGCTTCAATAGCGCGATAGAGAATGACGTTAAGGATGTTCTCTCAAAATTGGAAATAGATATCTTCAAAACTCTCCCTTTGAGAGTGGACACCGTTTTGAAAAACACTATTCCGAGAAAAATGCGTTCAAAGATTGAAGTTATACAATTTTAGATGAATCGTTTACTTACGATCAATCGGCGATGCCAGGTCTTGATTTTTTTCTTTGGGGTTTCACTCGTATGTCTATCCGTGGTGGAAGTCAAAAACGGACTGAAATGCTTGAACAGTTTATTTTGCAAGGTTATGAAACCTAAGCACCTTAGTAGACGCGCAGGTAGAAAAACCGGTCCCTTTTCACAAGAAACGCTGTAGCGACCGTAATAATTTGAATTTGGATTTCAAAATTCGAGAAAATGTTAAGAACAGTGTATACTATACGGTAATGCAAAAAACAAAAACGATTTTTTGAAAATTTCATACTGAGATGATCCCTTAATTTATGTTGTCACGTTTAGATTTAGGGTAGCTCGCAGTAGCGTCGAAGCTCCGAGTCGGGTGAGATCTCGGGTGAGATTGAGGACGCCGTCTGTTCGGTAGCCCAACGGCTCACCGTCGAAAAAGTAGTTTTAGTTTCGGTTTCGAGCAATTATGGCTATGGAGAAGAAATGGCGAATTAGCAAATTCAGAATAGCGTATGGAGTTGCGTGACATTTTAGTTAGGGAGCTGCGAGCTCAGTAGAGTAAGGAATAGTGTAGGTTACGTGTAATTTTCTGTATAATTTTAGAATCGCGACGAGCGACTTTTGGATTATTTTTTTTCTTTGTTTTTGTATCACCGCTATTGTGAAATATAAGATTTTATTTTACTTCTTTTGTTAAGTAGCGTGTGGTTTTCGAGTGTCCCTCTCTCTCCAAAAGTTACCCCTCCCCTCTCCGCGGTACTGAGCTGCCAAGTATATTCCCGAGGCATGGCGCATTAAATTAAAATTAAAGCAATGCCCGATCCGAATTACGTTGAAATGACTCGCAGCTCAGTAACGGCATGATCTTTCATAATGTCGAGTTCCGTAAGTTTCTTGGTTGGCAGGAAATCCTCCGCTTGACGCGCACCATTGATCTCCGTCAAGTCTATTGTATTTTTTTTTTGTTTGATTTTGTGACTGGAAAATGAAAAATGTTTGAAATTGAGAAATGTAACTTTTTTTTCACTTTGTTGCAAAAAAGTTTTGCAGGAAGCTTGCCACAGAGGATGTTCGAATCGCTGTTCCTTGTCTCTCTCCGGAACGGTCTCTCGCCGCACAGCAGCGCATGCACAATAACGAAAACAAAAGGTGAATAATTTTTTACCACGACAGCGCGTAAGAAGTGGTGAGTTCTAGAAATGAAAAAACCCTATGAACAGTTCTTTGAACGAGTATAGTTTAGAGTATACACGCACGACTTGACTCGGCAAGAAGTCGAAAAAACGTATGAAGTACCTGCTGAAGAGACCTCGAGGGTATATAAACCACAAATCTCACTGTGGACGGGGGGGGGGGGGGGGGGGGGGGATGCTGCCTGTTCGAAGTCGAGGATGATTTACCCCTACCTGCCGAAGCATGTGGGATGTTGGATGCAACGATCCTCCTCAAATCAAACACGCAACGACATCTATGGACAAAGCACAGAGACAAGACACACCCGCACACACAGACACACTCTGCACACACTTTTCTTATATACCGTGACGCACGCAAGAATACCTGTACAGTTATCACGAGATACAGAAGAAGACTATTATCCAAATAAAGAAATATAAAGCATAAATTTAGACATGCACAATTCATTCAGTATAACCACGCTCCGCTGCCTAAGGTGAAATAACATGGGAGAAGAACATCATCCCCTTAGCGATGAGTCATTCTAATGGTCGATTTTCTTCCGCGATTAGTTACGTGAATGGGAAATTCGGTAACGCGCTCTGGTGGGCAATCGGTGAAACGAGTTACCTCCCCCGGCTACCTATCGCTGATTGGCGACTTACTCGGAGCTAACCATAGGTGAACAGTGGCTCCTCTAGCGGCCGAACAAGTTATCTGTCACGACAATTTTTACCATCGATTGCTGAGATTCGAGGAAATCTTCTCATCTGTAGTAGTCCAGTCGGAATAGCCGAAATTTCAAGTGACTTCTATTCTTTGAAGGTGTCAACTCGCGATTTTTTTGTAGGCTTTTCGGACCTACAAAAATTTGCTCTCAAGTTTTCGACTACGAGATAGTTGCATTCTAGCAATTAAAAGTCTTTAATAATTAGAAAAACGATTTTTTGGGGTTATCTTTTTTGAAATGGATTTTATACAAAAATATTTCATAGCAAAGTTGTGCGTTATAATGTCTACTATAAAATAAAGTCTATGCAAAAATGACCTAATATTGTTAGTTAAGAAGTTGAAGGATTCGTCGCAACTGTTGTTAAGCAGTTGATTGCAATTGAAAATCGTTTTTCTCATTTTGGTTGTTGCCTCCATTATAAACGAAACTCCTTGATTTTTTTTGACTCTATGAGCCTTCCTGGGAGATAAGAATTCAACAACTCCGGATTTTCGTAAATCGCAGATTGTTGCTTAACTATGTAACGTAGATCAACAAGACCTGCACGTGTCTCTTGGGGAGGGTTTCCTCTACTTGTTGGATGAGTTTGGATAAGATATGTTGATGAATGACCTATAAAGGATGCAAAAACCGAGGTGAGAAAAATAATTTTCAATTGCAATTAACTGCTTAACTATCAATGTTAGGTCATTTTTGCATGGGACCTATTTTATAGAAGACATTATAATGCACAACTTTTTCATGATGCATTTTTGAATAAAACGCATTTCAAAAAAGATAACTCCTAAAAATCGATCTTTTAATGATTAATGACTTAATTGCTAAAATGCAACTATCTCGTGGTCGAAAACTTGAAGGCGTATTCCAGTAGGTCCAAAAACCCTACAAAAAAAATCGTGAGTTGGCATCCTCGAAGAATAGGTCTCATGTCTATTCCGACTGGACTATAAGGCAAAAATCAGCGAACGGTAAGAGGGGCGATCAGGTGGCGATCGGTCCAGATAACCACCTAATGCTTGGATTGAGGGTACCTGTTATCCGTGCGCACACACTTGCACACACACACCTGATAAGGTAGGATCGGTATCATTTATCAATACCGATAAAGCAGGCACCTCTCACGGATAAAGAAAAACAGCTACTAATGGCGCCATCTATGTTAATGCTCTTATCTGTAACAATTCCGTCGGTAAAATGTCTGACATATTACGGCAAAAATTTGAGATGTTGGGTCATCCGATTACAAAAAATTCAAAATAACTGCTCATCTGACAACGCAAAAATCACATCAACAAACTGTCTGTCAGTAAAATAAAGTAAAAATACAGGTGCCACCATTTATAATAACGCTCCCGTTGGTAACACTATCGACGGTAAGGCTTACCCCTCGTAGGGTAACATACCGACTGTTGGTATGGTAAGAATCAGAGGCTAGTCTACCGGTACGCCATTTTGGAATCCAGAACCCTGCGATTATATCGACTACCGTGTATTAATGTATCTACAGTATTGCAGTACGACATGATCCAGTTTATCATTTGTGAGAGTCATATGATGTATTTCGTACCATACATTCCCCCTATGTATTCTTACTCTTGAGAGTGAAACACTGTGGGCGCCATCTTTGTAGTTGACGGTATAGTTGATTGGTGGTCAACGTAGGAACTTCCGCGGTCAGGAGCGTACACATATGCAAAATCATTTATGGTGCCTTCGGGGTCCCAAATTTCTGAAATTTTCTTTGATGAGAACATGTGCGGAACATCAATTCCATGGTATCAAAGACTGATTCAGTTATAACGATGCATAGTTTTTTTGCTTCTATTTCTGTATTGTATTCCAGAACAGAAAACTACTTCACATTTAATCAACGCATGTAACAGCTTGTTCAATTCAAAAGAATAAGTCAATAACAAACTTGTTGATGATTCGTAGCAATAATTGCTTACAAAGAGATATGCCACTATTCGACATAATAACATAGCCTTACACTGGTCTTTAAAAAGAATAGGGTTATCAAATAGATCCATTAATATTTTGAACTAGAACGGAAGTACGGATTTATGTTAGTATCGAAGTACACAGGATAATTACTTGTACATTTTTTTATTCCACTTACTATTAGTTACAAAAATTTACAAAAAATGTTTTCATAGACAGTTTAACGCAAATATCATATATCATTAGAGTGGTCCTTGGAAAGCTTATCTCGAAAAGATCTCCAGTTTGGCTACAAAAAAAAAAATTAGAAAATTCGTCGAATATTGGAGATACACAAAAACACTCGACGACGATGATCGATCGCCAACTTCAAGTAATGAATGATAAGCGCGAATTGGGAATAATGACTGATTGATTTGTGTTTATATTATAAATGATTAATCTTTTTTTTATATTTAATGTTCTAAGAATTTTTCTGCCATGGTTTGAATTGTTTCAAGAGTGTCAGCATACAAAAGCTATAATTTTTTCCTCATTCCTCCGCTAAAATGGAAATACTGTTCAAATAGCTGATGTAAATAGTTAATTTATCACATAGATTTTTCATCATCGGTGATTATTAGCGGTTCTTGCCCAAATTCGAAACTCAAAGTGAATTTATGCTCACAGGCACCCGTTTCAATTGAACTAGAATTCTGAAATTTTGGCCCAATTTTTTAAAATTTCTTTTCAACCGATCTACACACACACACACGCACGCACGCACGCACGCACGCATGCACACATACACAGACACACACAAAATTAATAAATAAATTAATTAATACGAAATAAAAATGAAACACAATAACATTGATATATAATAATATAATAATAGTTATATAACAGTAATGAAAATGATAAAGATATTCATAAATGAATAAATGAGTTAGAAAATTAAATAATTAAAATTAATAAATAAATAGAGAGAAAGAGAGAGAGAAAAAGAAAGAGAAGCGTTTATTTATCTGCCCTGAGACAAACCCTCTCAGTCAGCATGTGGATAATCAAGAACGAAAACACAAAAATTAATAAAAACGAACACAAATAAATTAATTAATTAATACAAAATAAAAAACGAAGGGTCGATGTTGAGTTTGAGATTTATCGATTCCTTTCGTTTCATGGCCATCAGTCTTGACAAACTCTCGTCATATTTGGCCGATGCCGATAAACATATAACGCGTGAATTCTACAATAATCCAACTCAGTTCAGTTTGACAATGAATTATTTGCTTAGTCAGGTGAGCAGCCATTTTGATTTTTTGCTTAGTTAGATGAGCAGCCATTTTGATTTTTTTCACCGTCGGATGGGTAGACATTTTAAATTTTTTATTGTTCCTCGTCACACAATCATTACGAAATTGTTATCTCTGATCTTACCGACAGTTAGTGTTACCGGGTGTTGCCACAGGTTTGTCGTATGTGGTGCCTCCACAGCATTATCGATCAATCGGTAATCCACCGATCGACTCTGCGTGATGTTTTCAATGCTCGATGCAAGATGGCTACTTTTTTTCACAGCCACTTTGTCAAAGACCTGTTTCTGCACGAGGGATTTTTCAAAATGCTAGAGAAGTTTCAAACAGCTATTCGAATTTGTACCAAAGGAGACACGCTCACCCTCCACCGAGCAAAAACCAACCAGCCAATCGTTCATGGGATATACACGACGTGACATGCAGGCAAAAATGTAACGAGGGAACAGCATAAGCTGGGAAAATTTTCTCAAGAGCTCGCTACATGCTTTTTTGATGACCGATTTTTTGCTCGTCGCATGTTCCACGCTAATGGGGGTTAGAGGTTTGCAGGCTCAGACGTGTTCGCCATAAAGAGTCATAAACCCCAAAAACGGCATGTACACAAACTTCCTGGTCAAGAGTAGGCAAGACCAGATTTTTCTCCCGTCAAACGCTGCTCACTACCTGCTTTTCGATAACCGATTTTTTCCATCACATGCCCCATGCTGATTAGGGTTGGGGTGTGCAGGCTCAGACTTGTTTGTCACAAAATTTTTTTATCCTTTGATGTCGAGGGTGGTACAAAGCTTGGACCCCCCGTAACCCCCTTCCGCTACGCCCAAATTCTTGCGGTCTATCGGCATATGTTAGCTCAACGCATCCGATGGAAAATTATAGTGGAGGTGGGTGGTATAAACGTTGGCCTATTCCCATAGTCACTCTGTTCTCATCATCTCTTAGCGTTGTGAATTGTTCGTACTTGTGAAAAAAAAGAAACTCTGATTGAAACGCAATGGGTCTGACAAAAGTTAACCACGTCGGGCGTCTGGAGAATCTGCCAACCAAGAAGATGTCGGAACTCGAGATTGGGGAGGTGTATGATGTCACAGGGTTACCACTGGTCAAAACAAAATTTGGAGTATGTGTTCTAGCTGAGATTGAAGGGGAATACAATGTCTTCTTACCACCGAGAATCACAAAGGTTCTACAAGAAGATTCGAATCAGATACCTGAAATGTGTAACATGGCCGGGGGAAAATCGCCTGCAAATGAAATACCTTGGTGGGGAATTCAACAAGTTTGAATTTTCATGCAGTTATGTACCGTAAATAAACTATGCGATCCTCTCCACTTCTAAAAAATTCACCTACGAGGGGATTAAAGCAGCTGTGCTACAGATGGAATAGTCAGTCTTCTACCTGCTGTCAGTCGGTATATCGAGCTCATCATTCCTACTCCTCAACATGGCGACGATCCTAGACGTGCAAGACGGTCGAAACGTTAACGAAAATGTACGTTATACATTTCTATGACCGCTCACCAAGACTCAATAATATATTATCTACAAGGTCGAGAATTCTTACCCTTCACTAGACGTGTAATGTTTCATAGGCCATAACATGAAGTTTGTACCCAAGGAAGCCGCAGTCATCAACGTAAACGGCTCGGGTCTGGATTACACCATTTCCAAGCCACCCTATGATTTGGCAAGCTTACCACTTGAATGTAGAGCTACCGATGTCTGGTTGACACACAATCACCACGGAATATCATGGAATGCTGGCAACCAATCTTACGAGGATGTGCGGAAAATTGTGAGAAAAATGGTGAGAAATGTGTGTTACCTATACGTCAAAGAGAAGGAGGAGAAAGCATGGCTGACGGAGATCATCGACGGCACAACGAGGGTTATTAATATGGAAGATTTGTACATCACACCCCCTGCGCTGGAAAAATTGAGGCATAAGGAAGCGGCATCCTGGCATGACTTGAACCATGGATACTTCCCATCGAATAATATCTGGAAGCATGAGGAGAAAGGATCGATTTGGTATGATGATAACCCTGAATACATCCCGGCATACAACTGCGCCTTTGAAAATGTGCAGCGACTAAGGAGTTGGTATTTGAAGGAGTGTACAGCTTCTCTAAAGAAATCTTTCTACCTCTTCGAAGAATTGGGTGACTTAAGAGCGATGAGACCTGAGAATATAGCGTGTTTGCCAAAAGAATTCATCTACACGTTCGCATCAAACGCCATCAATGATGTGTGGGATAAACTGTCTGAGAATATGAAAATGGATGACAAGATTGCCAGTTGCCGCAGATGCCTCCTGCATTATACACCAAGACCCGATGGCGACATAGTTGATGGGCCAAATCCTCTAGTAAAAGACTGTCTGGAATGCAATCGTCTGCCTAAAAAATGCTCGCAATATGCACAAAAATATCAGTAAAATTCATTACAATTATATTATAGCTTACACATAGAATTAAAATGGAATATTCAATAAAATTATTTACCTATTTAGGAAATACAAATTATTACAATTATACCCCAGTTTGTGCATAGAATTGAAAATGAAATTATTTACATAACCAAAAAAAAAACAAAAAAAAAATAGAATTTGATACAACTATGCAAATATCTTTAATATTTTATCTGTTCTCTTCATATAAATTTATCTAGCGGGAAAATGTAAAAATATTATAAATTTTATTCGCTGTAAAATACAAGATGAACAATTGTAAATTTCATTCTTCAATATAATCCTCATTATCATATACATTCTATGAAGTAGTCACAAAAGTAGAAACTCGTCAGTCTTCAAGTCGATTTAAAAAGCGCAAAGTATAGAAATTTCGTTGCACAACACGTTAGCTCCCCGAAAAAATCAGGTAAAGACTAACCCGACTATAAGATTGCGCGAACGGAGAAGCTCGATGAAACTCAGCTACCTGCAAAGAAGCATTCCTACTCACACCTCTGTAATGCAAATATTTCAAACGCCGATTACGAGCATGCTAATAATGTTTGGGGAGAATTCCATTTAGAGCCAATGGAGGACTATAGAGATTGATAAATGCAAAAACGCTGATCTGATCAGATGCCTCAAAACATGTGATTTAGATCCGTTGCACTACTACACAGCACCGGTACTTGCTTTTGACGCGATGCTCAAGCATACTAGAGTAAATTTACAACTTTCAGACGACCCTGTAATAGCGTTATTTACTGAAACGAGCATTCGAGGCGGCGTAGCACAATGTTCTAATCGACACGCTCGGGCCAATAACAGGTTTATGGGGAAAGATTTTGATCCCAGTAACGTGGAATCGTATCTCATGTATTTTCACGTAAACAATCTATACGGTTCGTTCGAGTGGAGGCATAATCCTATCGATATATCAACTCACTCGGACGATCCATCGATCGGTTACATCCTCAACCGATGGATATCCGAATATCCTATAGAGTTTCACAAGGATCATAAAGATTTCACCTCTTTCGTCTCAAGCATTTCACACCTCGGAGTCTGATAAAGGATTAGAACAATGGAAAAATTATAACCGAATTCATCGGGGATAAAAGTAAAACTGGGCACATTTACCATCAAAGTGAACAAACGTGTCAAGGATGCCGAAAGCGCAACGTTGTACACCATCACGTTTAACGATTATAAGTACCGCCTGGAGAGGCTTACAAAGATTTGGTCCATACCACAAAGCATAATACGTAGCAAAGAATGAAATAAAAACACCAAGTTAGTCCCACTGTACTAAGCAATTGATGCTGAGTTGGCAAGACCGTAATATGCAACTGCTACCTAGACAAACAGACGCCACACCTTGAGTGGTTTACCGCCACCACCACAATATACTACCTATAGGATAAAACTGAGGGCATAGAACTGCTGTAAGGATAACCCATCATCAGAGACAGTTCTTCAACAATACGATAAATCCGTGCGAAACTATACACATTTACCACCACGGATGAGAACGAAACGAAACATATTGTTATAAAGGGTGAAATCATCAATCACCCGTGTTATCGTCTTTCTAGTGATCTAGTAGTCATCTTTGACTGTAGCTTTCATATGTCATAAAATGAATAGGGTTTCTGGTCAAAAAATATTATTGTAAAAACAGTCGGTCTCTAGACTTTAAAAAAAGGACTTCGTGACCAAATACATCTCTTTTCCTTATAAAATATTCCTTGTTTTGTGAGACTTCTTTGGCTCGGCGTTCGCTTAAATCGCACAGCGAACTCTTTGATTCTTTTAGTTCTTTCTTAATTTTCCCCGTTGTTACATTGGTGTCAGAAGTGGGATCTCTTCTGTGCCATTTGAGTGGATTTTGAGTGAAAAGAAGTATACAAAAAAAAATGCAAAGATATCCTCTGACGAGAGCATCAAGCGCGGAGCAACGAGCTGCCGGACGCATTTCGTCATGCCAGCGCTCTCCTGAACCGGCGTTTCCTCCCGTTTCTCCTTGTTTGGAAGCTGAGGTTCAGCCCCAGCCCCAACTAACTCTCTTGGCAGAGCTGATCCAAGGAAATCATGATTTGCTGATGCGACAGATACAGCAACAACAACAACATCAGCAACAGTAGCAACAGCAGTAACAAGAACAGCAGAATCTTCTGCACGAACTCTTTTCCCAACAACGTCAACAACAGGAAATCGTATCCCAGGCGCTGATCGGGATCCTGCAAGGTGTGCAGAGGCTACAGGAGCGGCCGCAGGAACTCCCAATCCGCCCAATCCCATCCCCAAGTACAAGGACTTCTCTTCCTTTAGTCCCGGTCCCAGCAAGGAGGACCTCCATTCATTCAATTCTGGATCAATCAAGGTCTGACGCTATTTATGGGGAAGGCGAAAGTCCCCATGTTGCTAATAATTTTCCACCTACTCATGTCTCGCGTCAAGCACAGGTTAGCTCTATTCCGCAATGCCACAATGTTCCGTCACGTGATATTTCAGGAGTGGTTGAGCCTCCTTTCGCGTCGTCTCATCCTAGCGTGGATATTCAGTCAGAGTTCTTGGCCTTTTTAAAATCGCGCGGTACTGTCAATGTTCTCTCTCCGCAGACTCAGAGCTCGTTCGGACTCAATCAGGTCTCTGTACCTGCCGCGAGTATTGTAGAGTTGCCCTCGAAACAATCGAATTTGAAGCCCGGTTCGTATGACGGTTCGTTTGCTTGGAGTCTATACGAACGTCAGTTCAACATGATTAGTAAGGTCAATGGTTGGAGTCCGTCCCAGAAAGCAGCTAATTTGACAGCCTCTTTGTCCGGTCCGGCCTTGGTAGTTCTTGGATCGCTTTCAGATTCGGATTCTGAAAATTTCGACAGCATTTGTGCGGCTCTTAAACTTCGGTTTGGCGAAGAACATCTTTCCAAACTTTATTTCACTCAGTTTAAAAATAGACGTCAAGGGCCCAAGGAAGATTCAGTCTCTCTCGGAAACGACATCGAACATCTCGCTCGACACTCCCTTACTGATTGTGCAGAAAAAGCTAGAGATCAGATAGCTCGGGCGAAATTCATAAATACGATTCGGAATCCGGAGCTTCGGTATCATCTGAGGCTCACAGCTCCAACTTCTCTACATGAAGCAATTATTAAGGGCTTAGAATTAGAAGCCATAAACGAGGCGGATTTAGGTTTGCGTCAACTTCATCAATTAAGCCAAGCTGAACCTTCGGAAAATTCTTCGTCCCGTCCTTCAGTCAGTCAGCCTAGCTCAGATTCTCTTCCAGGAAGGAAAAATAGTGATTTCTCTCGTTACAATAGATCAAACTCCAATCGGCGTGTCTCAGAGTGCCGGTTTTGCGGCGTAAGGGGACATATCGCAAAGAATTGTTTTAAACTCGACCGTCAGTTGAAGACTGCGGAAGATTCGTGGCGCAATAATGCCTCCAAGAGAGCACCCTCTAATTCGGTTTGGGCCACTCAACCTTCTGTTCCTCAGAATTTGGGAAACTAGCTACCGATGTTTCGAAAGGGCAGATATCATCGGTTTCTTCCAAATTCCTTAGCCCTATTGCTTTACAGTTCGTGGTAAGAGGCCTGTGTCGTACCGGCCTATATGCTAAAGGTTCCGCTAACGGAGTAGGTTGTTTGAGGGTGATAGATACCAGAGCCGAAATTTTCGTTGTTCGTCCTGATATGATTTCGTCTCTTGCTTCAATTAATCCTTTTGTGTCTATTCGCACTGATACCGGAGCAACTACCCATGTCGTAGGTAAGATGGTTGTGCAGGTAACAGTAGCGGATTGTCTTCAATCCCCACATGAAATTCTAGTAGCTGATATAGAAGATGAAGGCATTTTGGGCGTAGATTTTCTTTCCGCTCACAACTGCGTCATTTCTACCGGGGATTCGACTCTCTGTTCTGGTTACCGTAAAATCAACCTCAAAACGTCTAGGTTTATTAACTCTTCTGAACAGAAAGAAACTCTCTCGTCTTTGCGCGTTTTAAAACATGTGTCGGACTCTTTAGTCGTTCCTTCTTATCTCACGGAACTCTTTACTAGGTCTTCTGAAGATTTAGATATCGCTTAGACTAACAGTCTCGTTTGCCTTTTTAACGATTTTAAAGAGACTTTTGCTAAAGACTCTGCCGACATCGGGAGATGTACCATAGCTAAGCATTCGATAGATGTAGGGAATAACGCTCCGATTAAACAGACAGCTAGACGGCTTCCTTTAAACGGTCGCAAGGAAGTTGAAAAATTAGTAGAGGATATGAGAACAGCGGATGTTATTGAGCCGTCTTCTAGTCCGTGGGCTTCTCCCATTGTCTTGGTCAATAAAAAAGATGGTTCCAAGAGGTTTCGTATAGATTATAGGAAGTTGAACGAGATCACCAAGAAAGATGCATATCCGCTTCCTCAGATAGGAGATACCCTTGATTTAATTTCTGGTGCCCGTTGGTTCTCTACGATTGATTTACAGAGTGGTTATTGGCAAGTCGAAATGAATCCGTTAGACAAAGCGAAAACAGCTTTTGTCACAGGTTTAGGTGGACTTTGGCAATTTAAAGTTATGCCTTTTGGCCTTTGTAATGCACCTGCCACCTTCAAAAGAGCGATGGAACTCGCCCTTCAAGGTCTCACTGGCAAGATTTGTTTAGTTCATCTTGATGACATTATCGTGTTCGGTAAGACTTTTGATGAAGAATTGGAAAATCTTGAGCAGGTTTTTAGTCGTTCATTCCAAGCTGGTCTAAAAATGAGTCCCAAAAAATGTCATTTATTCAAAAAGGAAGTAACTTTTCTCGGACACGTCGTTTCAGCGGAAGGTGTCAAGACAGATCCTTCTAAAATAGGAAAGGTCTCGAATTGGCCTCGTCCCGATTAAAAAGAAAAGGTTCAAAGTTTCTTAGGACTTTGTACTTATTACAGACGTTTCGTTAAGGGCTTTGCTTCTATAGCGAGACCCCTTCATGCTCTTACAGGAATTGATGTTGTTTTCGATTGGAATTCAGAATGCGAAGGAGCCTTTGTTCTCCTTGAAAAATTATTAACTTCGTCGTCGATCTTAGCTTATCCTATCACCGATTCTCAATTCATCGTAGGTACTGACGCTTCTCTCTGTGGTATAGGTGGGGTTTTGTCTCAAATTCAGGATAACCAAGAGCGCGTTATTAGTTATTTCAGTCGGGTCTTGTCTAAGCCGGAACGCAATTATTGCGTTACCCGTAGAGAATTATTAGCAATGGTAAAATCTATTTGCCATTTCCATCATTATCTTTACGGAAGGAAATTTTTGATTCGGACAGACAATGCTTCCTTAACCTGGCTTCTTTCGTTCAAATCACGTGAAGGCCAAATAGCTCGATGGTTGGAGAGGTTAGGTCAATATGACTTTGAAATTAAACACCGTCCCGGAGTTCTGCATGGTGATGCTGATGCACTTTCTCGTCGTCAGTGCGGGGACGATTGCAAACAGTGCTCTCGTTTAAATAAACAGCATGATCCCTCGCTCAACGTTCGACAAATTTCTCTCGTTGATAATAAAGGAAACTGGATCATCACCCAGGAGAAAGATTCAGATCTTCTTCTAGTTCGGAATTGGAAATCCACAGGAGTTAGGCCTCAGTGGGAAGAAGTGTCTCCTATAAGTCGGTTTTTGAAAATTTACTGGGCGCAGTGGGACTCCTTGTTTCTCCACGATCAGTCGCTTTATAGGAAATGGGAATCACCTGACTCCAGGTCGGTACGTTGGCAGCTTCTGGTTCCTAATGAAGAGACAGCCGAGATTTTGTCAAGCTTTCATGATTCACCTGTCGGTGGCCATTTTGCTTCTAATAAGACTTTAGGTAGGATCAGAGAAAGGTATTTTTGGGCTCACTGCCGAGCTGACGTTGAAAATTGGTGCAGAACTTGCACGGTTTGTTTAGCCAAGAAAGGACCTCGTGAAAAGGGAAGAGTTCTCTTTAAATCTATGAAGTAGGAGCTCCATTTGAAAGAGTCGCAATGGATATCCTAGGCCCTCTTCCTCTTTCTAGGTTAGGAAATCGGTGTGCCCTGGTGATAGCAGATTATTTTACAAAGTGATTAGAAGTAGTCCCAATTCCGAATCAAAAAGCTAGCACCCTTGCTCGAGCTTTCATTCGTGAATTCGTCTGTCGTTACGGAGCTCCTCTAGAATCACACACAGATCAGGGTCGAAATTTTGAGTCGAATTTGATGAAGGAGTTCCTTCAAATTTTAGGGATTAGAAAAACTCGTACCACCGCTTTGCATTCACAGTCTAATGGAATGGTAGAAAGATTGAATAGGACGCTTCTTCGTTATCTTTCTTCTGTCGTTAATCAGGATCAGAAAGATTGGGATGAGTGGATTCCCTTATTTCTTTTATCGTATCGCTCTGCAATTCACGACACTACCGGTTTTTCTCCAGCTATGATGTTGACAGGTCGGAATCTTCGACTTCCGTCAGATATAGAAAAGGGCGTCAATCCTTCCGTGACTTTGTCCCAGGTGATTTTTAATTCCGTTTTCCGTCAAAAATTGGACGAGGTTCATGAATTTGCTAGGGAAAGAATTCGTACGGCTTCCGATAAGACTAAGGATCGTTATGACATCAGAGTTGGAAATTTAAAATTTGAAAAGGGAGATTCCGTTTGGTTATTTCAACCTCGTCGACAACAAGGGCGCTGTCCCAATTTTCAGAGTAATTGGGAAGGTCCTTATTTTATTGTTGATCGGATTAACGATGTTGTTTTCAGAATTAGACCTTCCCCTCGTACTAAATCCAAAGTCGTTCATCTGGATCGCTTAGCTCCTTATCAGTCGAGGGCGTCGTTTTTGTAGCTCTCTGAAGGTTAGAAAGTTCGTTGACAGGTTAAGGTTAGTTCGATGTTGTTCGATACGGGAAATTTTGATACATCGTTTTCTTTGGCTTGAAGAGTGCTTCGGTTCTGCGCTTGGATGAAGTCGTGAGCGATTGGTCGATCCTCTCTCATTTTTCTAACCAATATGTCAGTTTCTTTGAGCTTTCATAGATTTTCCCCGTCGAATCTGCCGCCTTTACCTGTTCCCGTTGATACCTCCAGCTGTGCTATTTGTCCGGTGTTGGCCTGGGTTCTCCGGATATTCAGATAAGATCGTTCCTTTTCTTTCTATTGAATGAGTAATGAATCCAATCGATCGCGTTTTTTTCCCCAAATTCGCTTAGCGAATTGGGAAGCATCCGCTTTCTCTCACTTTTGTCCTCCCAACTCTAGGGTGTGCTACGTCCGGAGGAAACCTCTGGGCCGGTTCACCTGTCCTTGTCTTGATCTCCGCAAGAACTTTGAACGCCAGAAAACTTCTTCCACTGGGATCCCTTCTGTCTCCTGCCCTTCGGGAGCATCCTGACGCGATCTGTTCCCGAGTTCCTTCTTCGAGGTGTTCCAATGTTCCAATGTGTCTTCAGCCAAGGAATCTCATGAAGAACTCACCAACTCACTCTTTACACTCACCTTTGTGAAAAACACTGAAAATAATGATTTTTGGGGTTTTGAATTTAGTGCTCGGGCATCTGCTCAAGGGTTTCTATGGTTTCCCTTGAGACCGTTAGCGAATGCCAGATGTTACAAACTAGAGCCATAGCCCATCTTTGAGCTCCTGCTACGAGAACACTTTTGCAATTGTTTCGTTTTATACGAGACGGGACGACTCTTTCATCGAGGGGGAGTAATGTTATAAAGGGTGAAATCATCAATCACCCGTGTTATCGTCTTTCTAGTGATCTAGTAGTCATCTTTGACTGTAGCTTTCATATGTCATAAAATAAATAGGGTTGCTGGTCAACAAATATTATTGTAAGAACAGTCAGTCTCTAGACTTTAAAAAGAGAACTTCGTGACCAAATACATCTATTTTCTTTCTAAAATATTCCTTGTTTTGTGAGACTTCTTTGGCTCGGCGTTCGCTTAAATCGCACAGAGAACTCTTCGATTCTCTTAGTCCTTTCTTAATTTTCCCCGTTGTTACAATATCAACATTATCAGAGTGAACAAACGTCTCAAGGATGCCGAAAGTGCAACGTTGAACACCATCACGTTTAACGATTATAAGCACCGCCTGGGGAGGCTTACAAAGAGTTGGTCCATACCTCAATGTCTAATCCGTAGCAAAAAAAAAATGAGGAAACAAAACACAAAGTTAGCTCCATTGTACTGAAAAAATTGACGCTGAGTTGGTAAGACGGTAATATGCAACTGATACCTGGACAAACAGGAACCAAACCTTGGGAGGTGTGCTGCGACCCCGCAGTAAACTATCCGTAGGATACAACTGAGGGCATAGAACCGTTGTAAATATATGCGTTTGACACCCAGGGCGATCCTTCATGAAGCAGAGACGTTTCGCTAGCAATACGATATTGGGCAGATCGAAGTTTCAAAATGCGAATACCGTGTAAATTCATATATTCGTTGATTATTCAATGACTTATTATTAATATATTGAGCAATTATTCATATTTATTCTTTTACCACGAGAAAAAATTTCAGAAAATGAAAAAAAGTTTTCAGAAATGAAAAAAAATCTCCAGAATACGAAAACAAGTTTTCAGAAAATGAAAAAAAGTTTACCAAAAAATAAAATGAACATTAATCGTATGGAAAATTTGTAGATTATTATTACTATTACTATGATTCTTATCGTTGTTGTTGTTGTTGTTGTTGTTGTTGTTGTTGTTGTCATTATTATTATGATTATTATTATTTGAAGGCCTTCGGACACAGCCGGCGATGGTAGGGGGCTGCCCCCTGCTACTATGGTCCAGCGCCATTGAAGACGAGGCCGTCTGCAGCCCCTCACTTGCGCAGTCGCGGTGAACCGAAGCTCCGCGCCAGGACGTCGTATGCGTACCACAATCATGTGGACTCTAAATTCGTGGGTAATCACTACCCAAGCAATGACAGCTCCTGCGACGACCTTGGAAGGGCGAGGATTGTGGTCAACCTCGACTGCGGTAGTGAGGGGCTGCAGGTGGCCTCGTCGTCGATGGTGCTGGACCCTGGTAGTAAGGGGCACCCCCCCCCCCCCCCCCATCATCGCCTGCAAGTCCGAAGGCCTTCAAATAATAATAATAATAATAATAATGATGATAATTCTTAAATTAATTTCAGGTTCTATGGGTAACAAATAAATGTATGGGACAATTCATTAATATTCACCCTCTTTTTTGATATTATATTTACTTAGTTTATTTAGATGATTGCAGTTGTATACAGGGATTAGTGTGTTACTATACACCTGGCCTCGTGCCATGCTTCACGGCATACCTTCTCTCACCTCTTTCTTTTCACATGTATCGCGCTGCTCAGTAAGCATGATCACTCATACACGTACACACTGTAAACATATACATATATACATGAATCCACATTTCTCAACAATAATAATGATAAAAATAATAACAACAACAACGACAACGACGACGACGACAACGACAACGACAACGACAACAACAACAATAATCTACAAATTTTCATACGATTAATGTTCATTTTATGTTTTGGGAAACATTTTTTCGTTTTCGGATAACTTTTTTTCGTTTCCTGAAAACTTGTTTTCATTTTCTGAGAACTATTTTTTCCATTTTCTGGAAACTTTTTTTCGTACTCTGGAAACTTTTTTCATTTTCTGAAATTCTTTCTCGTGGTGAAAAAATAAATATGAATAATTACTCAATATATTAATGATAAATAATTGAATAACAATGCATGTATGAATTTACACGGTATTCGCATTTTGAAACTTCGATCTGCCCAATATCGTATTGCTAGCGAAACGTCTCTGCTTCATGAGGGATCGCCCTGGGTATCAAACGCATATATTTACAACGGTTCTATACCCTCAGTTCTATCCTATGGATAGTTTACTGCGGGGTAGCAGCACACCTCCCGAAGTTTGGTGCCTGTTTGTCCAGGTATCAGTTGCATATTACGGTCTTGCCAACTCAGCATCAATTGCTTAGTACAGTGGGACTAACTTGGTGTTTTTATTTCATTCTTTGCTACGTATTATGCTTTGTGGTATGGACCAAATCCTTGTAAGCCTCTCCAGGCGGTACTTATAATCGTTAAACGTGATGGTGTACAACGTTGCGCTTTCGGCATCCTTGACACGTTTGTTGACTTTGATGGTGAATGTGCCCAGTTTTACTTTTATCCCCGATGAATTCGGTCATAATTTTTCCATTGTTCTAATCCTTTATCAGACTCCGAGGTGTGAAATGCTCGAGACGAAAGAGGTGAAATCTTTATGATCCTTGTGAAACTCTATAGGATATTCGGATATCCATCGGTTGAGGATGTAACCGATCGATGGATCGTCCGAGTGAGTTGATATATCGATAGGATTATGCCTCCACTCGAA
Source organism: Neodiprion lecontei (assembly GCF_021901455.1). Taxonomy (NCBI): domain Eukaryota; kingdom Metazoa; phylum Arthropoda; class Insecta; order Hymenoptera; family Diprionidae; genus Neodiprion; species Neodiprion lecontei. The sequence continues at coordinate 12,111,799 of NC_060265.1, read as the reverse complement.
CGAACCGTATAGATTGTTTACGTGAAAATACATGAGATACGATTCCACGTTACTGGGATCAAAATCTTTCCCCATAAACCTGTTATTGGCCCGAGCGTGTTGATTGGAACATTGTGCTACGCCGCCTCGAATGCTCGTTTCAGTAAATAACGCTATTACAGGGTCGTCTGAAAGTTGTAAATTTACTCTAGTATGCTTGAGCATCGCGTCAAAAGCAAGTACCATTGCTGTGTAGTAGTGCAACGAATCTAAATCATATGTTTTGAGGCATCTGATCAGATCAGCGTTTTTGCATTTATCAATCTCTATAGTCCTCCATTGGCTCCAAATGGACTTCTCCCCAAACATGCTGAGCATGCTCGTAATCGGCGTGAGAAATATTTGCATTACAGAGGTGTGAGTAGGAATGCTTCTTTGCAGAGTAGTATAGCAATGGGGGTTCTACACGCAGATTCCTGTTACCGACACTCACTGACGTTCTCCCCAGACTCAAACCCTTTTCCGCGATGACGTCAGAGTCTGCCGTACCGACTTGAGGTCAAAACCGTCCAACCTTAACGACAGTTGTATCGGTCGACGGTAAAAATCGCACTGCTTTACCAACAATTCTTATCGGTCTAAGGTCAAAATCGTGCTGTTTTCCCGACAATCTTACCGACCGAAGGTCAACGTCTTCATGTAGTGCTTGTCTGCCAACGGTAGAGGGTGCAGCGGGGGCGAGAACTTTTTCACCGTCCCGCATTCTTTTCCCACGATAGGACTGCTGATGTGTAACATTGATCACTCTAAATTCCTTTTCCCACGGTAGGACTGCTGATGTGTAACATCAATCACCCCCACATTTTTTTCCAACGTTATCAACCACACTACATTCCAAAATTAATGGTTCTGAGAATTGTTTTTCACTTACTCGGATGCCGGTTTGATATCAACCACGTGACATTCTTTTTGGCTTGGAACTGTCATGTGAACTCAACAATGAACTTCGTACGGGTTCAGTCAAGTCCAGAGTGCAAGGTTGACCGATAGCTACGGTACATTCAGAGCCATGGATCTGCGGTGTTGGGTGACTATCGCTCTAGGAATGCACAACATAACTCGGTTTAAGTACAGCTCGGTCAAGTATGGAGAGCAAGGTTGAATCTTACATAAGCTTTGTATTGAAGAAAATTGTCTCCTAAGAGCTAAGGTAAAAGTGAAGATGTGGAATTATTTCATGAATATTCTTTAAAAAACAGTTTTATTGAGTACAATTCTTAGTGTACAGTTGACAATTACTTCACAACGATAGTACAATAATTCTATTCAACAGTATCATAACCAGGGTGATTTATTCGCCAGGAATGCGGGACCGTTCTTGTAGACGCTTCTGCGCAGTAACACAAATCGTACACACTCGCTATCCGGAACGTATGATGATTTTGTAACCAATTTTGAAGTATCAAAACGTTTTCTGTTGCACAGATTGCGTTGGGTATTGTATGAACGTCGCATCTCGGAGACACAGCTGAAGTTTTTTGCAAGGCTTGTAGCGACGGACAGTCAAAGTCCGGCATATCGATGATTTGAACATTCGTGACAATTTTAAGCAACCAATCTCGTTTTTCTTCTCCTTTTACATATACTGTTTCAGCTTTGCACAGCCTGTCTTCAATGGTCCACTCAACTTCCTCAAACGGTATGGTTACACAGCTCCAAGGTAAACCGTGGAAATCGCGTTCTAACAAAGAATTTCGGCTTTTGTATTTGACGTCCAGACAATCCCATTTGTAAGGTGGCTTGAAGAAAAACGTTGATGGAGATGCTTCCGAGTGGATTGAAATTATAGCCAATTCTTTCAATGTGAAGGTATTGTTGAAAGGTCTACGGAAGCCTTGTATGTCGACGATAAGCTCCATCTTTGAACTGTGCGAGATGGTGGGAACGGGTCAGCTTGTATACCAACTTTTTGACCCCACCAATGAGCGGGTTGTATTCGACAATACGATCGTGAACAATCAAGCAGTATGCCGATTTTTCAGCGGAAAAGTTGGCTTTAGCTTCAAATTCAAGACGGATGTCGACAGGTCCGTACTTCAAAGATTCGTTTTGTTTTGAACAGTCGATAACAAATAACGGGACGTCTCGAAGGAATTCACTCTTTGTCAGCAACGGCTCGGGGTTCTTGGCGTAGTAGGTAGCTTGGAAGTTTGCGTACATCTCGTACAGGAGCGCTTACAAATTACGACTCATGTTGAGGTTCAAGTTACCGTACGGATAAGATTGAGAGTTTGAAAATGGCTTGACGTCCGTGATATTGCAGAGATCGAAATGACTTACGTTCTTAACGGTCTTGTTCTTTCGACTTGTTTGGAAACCTTAAATGACGTAACGAGGTTTTTCAAGCTGAGTGAAAGTTTTCACAGTCCAAACGTGTTTCGATGTTGTGGGAAGTAAGGGATATTCGTATAATTCCCAACTGCGGAAGCTCATCGAAATAGGCGGATCTCTTTGAATGAAATTTAGTAGGTCGACTTTTTTCTGATCCGCGAGTTTCAAATACGGGATTAGCCATTCCACTGCATTGATCGTGATTTTGAATTCCTCCTCTTGAGTCTGCATGATTGCGTTGACGTCAGTTTTTGATCTCGTCGAAATGAACTCATGTTTAGCGTTGACAACGATCTTGCGGTAGTCTTCAGCGGAACCAAATATCATGCTAAGTGGTATCAATACATCAAAATTACCCTTGGCATCCGTTAATTTCTTCTTTTCTTCTACATGAAGCCATCCAGCGTTCTTCATCAGCCAAGTCTGACCAGGGTGCAGGGAAGCGTCACCCTTCATGAAACTTGTCAAGCCAACGTTCTTGCTTCTATCGATCTCGACTGCATTGATCTCGCAGCGAATTTCTTCAAATAGATGACAGATCGCGTTGTTTACGAGCTGTGTGTTTATAGTAGCTGTACCATCAGGTTTGAGGAGTCGTCCATGGATATGTACCGAACTTTTGCTGGGTAATATGCATAAATCCTGATGCTGAACGGTGATTCGAATTTCATCGCTGTTGTTGAAAGTTGACGAGGCGTAAGGTTTGTGAGCGTGAATCTCGTAATACGCAACGGATTCGTCAAAAACGACTGGTGTTTGAATGTTTAAGATTTTTTTCTCCGTGGTAAGTAGCAGATGATAAAACAGCAAAATCGGATTTTTAGTTGTCGGAAATTCCTCTTCCAAAAGTGGTCAATTTCAGACCTAGAGCTATCAGGAACTCCACGTTTCGAGGTGAGAACGGTTCGAGAATCGATCGATGACTGACTTGATCGGGGCATGCCGACTTACTGATATACCTCCTCTTTGACAGTCTGTTATATACAATTTCCATCGTTTATTGCGATTTGATATGTAGTCTCACAGTAATGACTTCTCCACGAAAATTAACCAGGTCTCCGTCTTAATCCACTAAGCGGAGCTGAACGTGATCTATGGTCGTGACGGTGATCGAAATGTAAATGACGTGCGACGGTACTTCCACGATCTTATATCCTGGTGGGACAGTCGGAACAAACTCGTGAATAGTGTGTACTTTGTGTCCATTGACATAGGCGCCCGTTGTAATGCTGCAGTCGACTCGCAACGCGTTGACCTTAAGTATAGTTACAGGCACGTCTGATTCGTGAGTTTTATCAACCTCCAATACACGTAGTGTGAATCCCAAGAGTTGAGCGATGGAATCATTTGGCTCAAAGTTAATCGTGTGGTTGCATGTGATTTCGCTGCGTAATGTATTATTGTTGGGTTTGATGGCGAGCCTGATATCTGTATTTCTTAGCATGTTCTGAAGATACTTCTCTATGTCCTTGATCTTGTAGCTGCTGGTAGGTATGGTGATCATTTTATCAGCTACGTAAGATTTATTGTGACCAACATCAACGTTGGGAATCGAATTGAAGGTTACTAATTCTATCAAGCCAAGAGCATAACTTTTATCACGAGCAAGTTCGATCGATGGGAAATATTGTGCCTCGAGAATCGAAGAGGTTCCCGAAATCGTTAATGTTAACGAATCATCGATGACTGCGAGTGGTAGACTGACTTTGATGAATCACGCACCATGTTCATATAGCTCACCACTTAGAAATTTCAGAAACAAGTGTCCGCATTCAAATGTGTCGTCATCCTGGTACCTTTCATGACTGTATTCAATAGTACCAACGCCGAGGTATTTTATGAGGTCTGAGAGTGGTTGAAGGTTGCCGAAACTGTCAAAGTAATCGATATTATTGTCGTGTCACTTGTATGGGACCCAGTGTGTTCCTGGACCGTCTTTGTCGTCAAGGTTGATTATAGCTGACTCGTTTTTTCGTGAACCGTTTTCGGGCATTTCGTTTTGCATGAAAACGCCGCCGAAATGCGAAACCTTAATGATTTTTGCATATTTCATCAAGTCCTAATCAGTCAACGCTCGACGTGGTAGCATCGCGTCTAGTTTTTTTGAAAGATGAAGACCAAGACCTGTTTTGTACGGTTTCATATGAAGCCCTTTGCCCAACGCGATAGCTTCCATAGTTTTGTGTCGTTTGCTTTCTCCCAGTTCTCGTCTAGCAGCACTTGCATCGTTCACAGCTTTTGCTATACCTGCCGCACCACCGGCTAACGCGCCTGTAGTACTAAGTCCAGCGAAAATAGGAATCAGAAACGGTGGAAAACCACAGACTTTTAAAGGTACTGATGGGACGCGAGGTGTTCGCACTTTACATTTACCACCCGCTTTTTTAACGGCGTTCTCAGCTCCCTCCAGCGCAGATTCGATAGCTAATTTTGCATCGTTGCTTGGAACCATAGAACGTTTTGCAGCATTTATAATTGTTCTCAAGGTCATATTTTTTGATTTTCGAATTCCCGTTCCGAGTTTTGATTTCACTTTCATTGTATTAGCTATTGCCCAAGCGGCTGCCTTCTCACCCAAACTCGCGTCCTTTGTAATAACCCGTTTCCAAGCTTTCTCAGCTAACACCTTATCAGCCTCGTTTGTAACTTCAAGATTTTCACGATTCTGCGAGTAAGCAATGACGTGGTCCTTGCAAGCTGCGAGGAGAAGATTGATTCCCGGATCACCCCGCGCGAGTCTCTTGGTTAATTTTGTACCAGGCCCACAGTACTGATAACCAGGTACACGCAATTCGATTGGAAGGCTGTTGATGATTTCATTGACCAGACCCTTGCCACGATGTTGCCGCCTGCTGCTTTGTTTACCTCTGTACGCGATCATGTTCGTGCGTTGAGTGAAGAAAAATGCTTTAACACGAAGTATTTATAGCAAATCCGATCAGTCATGTCCAAGATGCGGTTTGAGAAACAACTTACTGAGCTTCCCGTGATGAATTTCGACAGACTTTCGGAGCAAAATGTCAAAAGGCACAAACGTCACGGCGAATTACTCCCGAATAGTGTACGTGCAATATTCTGTGGACCATCGAATTGTGGTAAAACTAATGCGTTGCTCACACTCATAACCCATCCCAACGGACTCAGATTTGAGAATATCTATATCTACTCGAAATCTCTCAACCAACCTGAATACCAATTATTGAAGCAATTATTAGACCATGTTGAGAATACGGAGTATTTTGCGTTTACCGAGCGTGAGCAAGTGATGACACCAGAAGAAGCACGGCCCAACTCAATAACCATATTTGACGACGTAGCGTGTGGGAAGCAGGACAATATTAGAGCCTACCTTTGCATGGGTAGATATCACGACGTTGCCTGTATCTATCTCTGTCAGACGGACGCGCGTATTCCCAAACATCACGTGCGCGATAACGTGAACTTACTGGTGTTATTCAAACAAGACGATATGAACCTGAGACACGTATACAACGACCATGTAAACACCGATATGTCTTACACAGAGTTTGAAAGTGTGTGCTCTCCATGCTGGAACGGTGAGAAGTACGGGTTTCTGGTGATCGACAAAGACTGTGAGCTCAACAGAGGACGATACAGAAGGGGATTCGATTCTTTTGTTAGCCTGGAAGAGAAATGAAATCTAACGTTTCCGAGCGAGAGACGCAGTAGCGTTGCAGACTCAGTTGCGTCAACATGCAGAGCTCTGAAATTTCCAAGCAAAAATATGTCCTACATCAGATCGCTCAAGCAAGTGTTGCGATCCGTCGAAAACACAGATTGGTCAAGTCGGGCAAGGAATCTACGACTCAAAAATTGAATGACGTTTTCACACCAGTAGTGACTCTGTTTCAAGAACTGGTGAATGTTACAAAAGATACTGAACCTGTAAGACAAGAGGTGGGAGAAATTAAAGAAGAAATGAAGCAGATGAAAAATGAAACGAAAAATGAAACTGTTTCGGAAATGGACGATTCCTTTGCTTCGGCAGGAGATGAAACAATCGTAGAAACACCGGTCGAGAAAATCGAGGATTAGTATTTTGCACTGATGAGAGATGCGAAGACGAAAGGTGAATCCGACAACATGTACGGTGTACGCAACCTCTCAAACGGACTAATGATTGGTGATTCGTTGATATCTTTTGAGAGTGACTACATTCGTATTGGCGATACGCTTCGGCCAAAAACGAAGGGTTTGCTGGAACTTTCGTTCAAAAAGAAGCCTGACGGTTCTTCTGTGAGCGCTGGATATCGAGAAAATTTCAAAACCATAATTCGCGCAACGAACGCGCATAAAAGGTATTACTCATCCGATGGGGCTGTTCGAAATGATAACAGTTACGAATTTAAACATGTCATTGCCGAATTGATGGATTGTTCCCCATCACCTCGCCGAAAGCGTGAAGGTCTTCTTCCGCAAGCTATGATCACTCGACAAGGTGTTGAAACGGAATACGTTTTCTGGGATGATCCAAACGAGTTAGTGGAGCGTCTTTGTTCACTCCTGGCATCTCAGACAGCGGGGAATCCGAGTCACAATAACGAGATGATCTCGCTCATTGAAGAGCTACACAAAGCAGGAATCATTTATTAAGCAGCTCCCATCGTTTTTCCATTCATTACCGAGATGAGCGTCGACGTGTTTGGACGGCATCTGGATAAAAACACGGCCGCGAGCACTCGTGGTCCTCCGGGTGTCGGATTTTAAATAACAGCGGACGGGCATTACGATATACGGAACAAGAGACTGCGCAATGCAGCAGATCACGCAGAGCCGAACAATGCTGTAACTTCAAAAATCTTAAGACGAAAATTCAACGTGCTGCAAAAACAAATCTGCAATATCGATCAAATGATCAAAGCTTTAGAGCTTACCACGGAGAACGCTTCGGATACCTTCTACACAGACTTTAAAACAGGCAGAGATCTGTCGATTCGAAACGCTGATAACATTTCTCAATTCGACACCCGACTAAGAGCGTTGGAATATGAACGAGGAAAAGCAAGCACTGGTTACGAAACTGCATGAGCCTGCACGCCGGAATTACCCGCGTCGACATGTAGACGTGCGCGGAATCGACGAGACCTGGCAGGCGGATCTTGTCGATATGACGTCATACGCTGGACAAAACGAAGGCTACAAGTACATGCTCACAGTCATTGATATTTTTCCAAAGTATGCGTGGGCTGTACCGATAAAGAGCAACCCTGGAGATGATGTTACAAGGGCAATGGAATCTGTGCTTGTCCAAGGACGGGTACCGAAAAGTTCACACGTTGACAGAGGAATGGAATTTCATAACTGGAAATTTGAATCGCTTATGATACGCTACGGAATCAAACTTTACTCCACGTACAGTAATTTGAAGGCTTCCATCTGTGAAAGTTTCAATCGCACGCTGAAAGGTAAAATGTGCAAACGGTTCAGCATGCAAGACAGTTACAAGTGGCTTGATATCTTATCTGATTTGGTTTCGGCTTACAACAACGCCAAACACCAAACCATTAGAATGAAGCCGTCGGATGTCACCGTTGCAAACGAAAGGCTGTTATTACGTCAGGCGTACGGAGGGCTTCGAGCGATACCTACCATATCGACAAAATTCAAATCCGGCGACAAAGTTCGAATCAGCGAATTCAAAAATATCTTCGAGAAAGGTTACACTCCCAATTGGATGACTGAAATATTCACGATAAATCGAGTGGAAAATACTCCTCCTGTGACGTACAAGCTCAAAGACTACCGAGATCAATCCATCGCTGGTGGTTTCTACGAAGAAGAGCTCCTCAAGGTTGAACATCCGGATATCTATCTAGTGGAGACGGTGCTCAAGAAGTGCGGAAGAAAAATATACGTTGAATGGTTAGGTTTTGACAATACACACAACAGTTGGATGAACGAATTGGACATGTAACATTTGAATAAATGAATTTTGTGTAGAAACGTGTGTGCCTCTTTATTTTGTAACCGACACATAACAAGTGTGCATCTTTATTTTTTAGACAATCGAAAGACATATGCATCGTTGTACAATTTTTTATATTCCGGAGCGTTCTTATTCACTATCCTACATAATAATATTTCATACATCATGGCACAGTTATAAATTACAAAGCTTAGTTGCAGGCTTGTACCCCTACGGAAGCGTGTCAGTTGTGTTTAGAAACACGATCCACTTATCGTCATTCCAGCTCACTGCCACTTTCTGCTGTTCTATGGTGTATACCTCGTGCTTTCGACTTAATATCAAATGCTGATTTGTACACAAATTTTCGCGGCTTAAAACACATTCCAAATAATCGTTGAAAGTTATTTTCCTCAACGCCGATCCTTTGATACCTTTGGCACGTTTATTGTCATTCTCATCTCCCAAGACTCGGAACGCGTACAATTTAGCTCTTAATCCTACAAATTCCAGCATTATTTTTCCGTTATTCTCATCTTTCATCAAGCCGAGATCTTTTTTGTTCGCTAGAGGCATTCCATAAACGTTGTCAAGCGGATAACAAGACGTATCGAATTTCGCAAGTCCTCCTTCATATGTTTGTATGTGTCGGGGACGGTAAAATTGTAAATCAAACTGTCGGTATCCGTATACATTAATTTTGCTCGGTTGCAGAATTTCTGCTTAATATAATTATAATGAAAATCGTAGATATATGTTTCAGCCCGATCCATGATGGAGAAACCTGCATACAATGGTTGATTCAACTTGACTTTTGTCTTACTCATTTCGACGATAATCATCTCTTTGTCGAAAACAGTGCAGCTGTGAAAATTGGGTTTGGCTGTAGTAGCTCTACCACCGTATCTTCCATCCCATTTCGTGATCAGGCTGACATCTCTATACTTCCGAACATTCTCCATTGTTTTGCCAAAAACTGCGTTGTTCATCAGTTTGTGAAAATTTTTCTCGAATTTGTTGTGAGATTTGTTCCGCAAATCGGTGTTCAAATCTATATATTCTTTGAGCCACGGGGTTTGTCTGAATTTAAGAACTCTGTGAATTTGAGGTAATTTTGAGCCGAATTGTAAGCATTGTTTCAAAACGCTATAGTGAACAACGTAGTTTTTCTTGGAAAGTAGTGTCTGTATCAATTTCGGTTGTTTATTGTTCGAGATCGGAGGTATATAGTGCTACGGACACAGCGGTGAATCTTTATGAATTTCATGCAGTTCCTCAGGATATTGCAAATCCACCTCCAGCATGTAACCAAACTCCGCATCGTCCGAGATGGTAAGAACGTCGCATTGTCCGAAGTCTGATACCCATTCGAAGGAACTGTATGGCACAGCAAAGCTCATAGCAGCACCGTACAAATTATTAACGTCAAAGTACATGAGATGAGATTCTTCGACCTCAGGATCGAATGCCTCCCCCATGTACCTGTTGTTAGCCTCTGCGTATCTGTTCAAGCACTGTGACACACCACCTTGAATACCCTTTTCGATAAACATAACCATATCTATGTGGATGAGAACCTCGAGCTCGATGCTTGTATATTTTAACATTGCATCAAACGACAGACCGGTCGCTGTGAAGTAATGTAATGGGTCCAGTCTATACGTTGTCCATGAATTCTGTGAAAATTTCCAGAAACGTTGGCTAATAAAAAGACATCAGTAGTATAGATACGAGAGTTCAAAATCAAAAAATGGCGGCGTGCCGGCTCCCTCCCTCCACCCTCCCGGGCAGCCGATATGTTACCCCCACTATGGCAAGCCTTTTCCAATGACGTCACCAGTATAATCGCCATTTTGATATAGCCGGATGAGCAGCCATTTTGATTTTTGCTCAGCTGGATGAGCGGCCATTTTGATTTAGCCGGATGAGCAGCCATTTTGATTTTTGCTCAGCCGGATGAGAAGCCATTTTGATTTAGCCGGATGAGCGGCCATTTTGATTTTTCATCGTCCGACAGTTTGATAATATGATTTTCGCTATGACGCAACCAGTATAATCGCTCGATTTTGCCGTCTAACGAGCAGCCATTCGGACAGCGGCCATTTTGATTTTTTCCTAGTTTTGCCGTGTGACGAGCTGCCATTTTGATGGCGGCCATTCTTATTTTTTATGACGTCACCAGTATAATCGACCGATTTTGCCGTCTGACGAGCAGCCATTCAGACAGCGGCCATTTTGATTTTTGCTTAGCCAGATTAGCAGCCATTTTGATTTTTTATCGTCGGACAGTTTGATAATGTGATTTTCGCTATGACGTCACCAGTGTAATCGACCGATTTTACCGTCTGACGGCAGCCATTTTGAATTTTGCTCAGTCGGATCAGCAGCCATTTTGATTTTTATTGTCAGACAGTTTGATAATGTGATTTATTTCTTGGTCGGATGAATAGCCATTTTGATTTTTCGCCGTTACCCGTAAACTTTCGCGCTAATAGTTTGCCCCAGGCGAAAAATAATACTTTCCACGTACTTCGAATACATTCTTTTGCGTTAATCGACCGGCTGGCGACATCGCAATTGGATAGACAGGAAATGTTGATGACGATCCGTCAACTTTCACGCTGATAGTTTACCCCCAGGGCGAAAATTTTACATTCGAAAAATATTAAGGGGAGATATACACCTAGAAGCCGTAAAAAAAGGTTCTATTTTAAAAATGTTTCAAAGAAAAGTAATCATTTATTTTAGATCAGAGTTTTCATTATCTAAAAGTACATACATTCAAATATATGTCAAATTTTTTTTATGTACAAATATCAAAAAGATACAAGGATATCGTAGGATTCTTGGAGGTCCTTGAAAAAATCGGCGCACACGGTACCCACTGGCGTATCTTCAAAAATCATCTGAAAAAAAAAAAGAATATTAAATAAGATACTATAATCTAGTACTTGTCATAGCCGATTTCAAAATTATTGGTTTTTAACAAAATGGCGGCCATTTGAATATAGGTAACGATTTTCGGGCCTTAAACGTGTAATTACTTTGGCTATGAAATGAAGAGTAAGTAACGAAAAAAAAAACCCTATGACAAATACTAGGTAATATTACATAGAATGACCACAAAAAATTTCAAAGCAATCGGTACATTGGTTTTTGAGAAATTTTGGGTACCGCTTTGAAAAACGTGGTTTTGAGAAAAACACGTTTGAAATTTTAGGAATTAAAGAATCATGAAATTTTAAACTTACATGGAATCATCAATACCAGGCCCATAGTGTAGGTCTTCTACAGTCGACGGAATTCCCATTGCATCTAAAGCTTGTTGCCGACGACGAATTCGACCTTCTTAGGGGGGGAGCACTGTACAATTCTATCACAAAAGAAATCTAACGTTTCCAGTTCTCGGTTATAACTGCCTTATTTTTCGAAGAATTAATTTGCGATTTTCACCAAATATTCTAAGGACCTTAAACTTTCAGAAAATGTAAAAAAAAAAAAATCGATTTTTTCAATTTTCTAGGTGTATATCTCCCCTCAATAGAATTTATTGTATATATTGTAAATATTATTATATATATATTTCGAATTACAGTTACACCTAATTTTAAGTAATATAATTCATTCAAATAAATGTAAAATAAATAAATATATATACATATATATATATATATATTGTGACGTGGTATTTCGTACCCCGACACTTTGTTTAATTATCGCATTTCCCTAGGTGCAGATATCGCTAAAAATAACGAAAGCACGTCTGAGGCCAATACTCCAAAAATGAACGACTAATTATCTTTAAGTTGAATTCTCTTTACTAAGCTAATTGTATGCTATTTTCTAATTCTGTAATGCTCTACGAGAACCATCCGCGAGACCTTCGCGTCAAGATACAAGGACACTGCCTGACAGGGGTCACGTACCAGCTCAACATCGACCACCACCGACTACAGACGAACGAATACCGCTGAAACCACTCCCGATGGATGCCTATCTAGTTGTCGAACAGGGTCGTGCGTGATGCACAAATAGCACCTCCAACTATTTGAGACTTATCGGCCAGGAGCCGAACCACGAATGAACGCTTCTACCGCTCGGATGCATCGTTAGGCGGCGTACAGGGCTGTGCGTCAAAAACACAACGAAGCCTCCCGTCGACGATACTTATCAGCCTGGAGCTGAACCGACCCTAACATGTACTAAGTCGTTGACTATCCAATAGAAGACGGTTTTCTCTTCACGAACCGTCTTATCGAAGGACTGCGGCGTGGAATAGGCTAATGATATGCTGACCACGTGGATCTGGTGGATCTAGTGTGGGGATCCGGGTTGAGGGCCATCACCACCAGATCGTTCCGGCATGAGGGCTTCAATGAGCGAGGGCCGGGATGCAGCGCCGACGAAATAGCTACAACGGGGAGTACCAGTAAAGCAAGGAGTGAGTTACAGTCGATCGCAAGTTCAAAGGACCGGTGACGTAATATTGCCGCACACCTCAATATCGCAACACATGAGCAGTACGACCCCCCCCCCCCCCCCCCCTCTCACCAACGATACCGCATAGCTGGAGGAAAACATCTTCAACCACCTTCCGACGTCCCGATACCTCGATACCTGTCGTCGAGGGAAAAGAAAAACAAGCGGCGAGGGATTATCGCCGCCTACCCGTGGACCAGGCCTACGCGACCTGCTGGTCCAATTAGAATACCGCAAATTTGAGGAAGAATCACGTGACAGCAGCTCGACGAAAATCAGGATCATCGCTCATCTCGTCACTCTACGTTCAGTTACTGATAACAGCAGACGTGCTTTTAGTAACCGCTCTTTTAGTAACTCTACTGCCAGTTTTGCATTTGATTATTCCTACCTTCAGCTTTCGTGAATCGCACTAGTGTTCCTGTCATCGCTAATTACCGCTACCTTATCGCATTCTCTCGCACCTGTTATATCTTCTTTTACGTAAGTGAGGTTCCTTTTCTATTTTGTGAAGCCACGAGATTACTTGCAATATATCGTACCTTTACCTTTATCTCTTTCTCTCTTTACCTTGCAGTTGATCTGCTTGAGCCAATTGGGCTCGTATCTTTTCTCTTTATCTTGCAGTTGGTCTGCTTGAGCCACCTGGGCTCGTACCTCATTCTCTCTTACCTCTTATCTTGTCCCTTTCCCTGTCTTATTGCAAGTAACTTCGCGACTGGTTGACTATTACTTACGCATTGTAGTGACTATTGCTTATTTTATTATCGTTCTCTTCTGGAATATTTGACTGTCTAATATCGCTGTCTAGCAGCGCGTTCCGTTAAAGGATCAATTTTTATCTTAGCTATTGAGCATTGCTATTTTGTTATATTTTCTCTGATTAGTTTCTATCTGTCTCTTTACCTATTATCGTTGATTATCGTATCTTAGTGAGTGTACCGCGGGAGCAATCTTATATCGCTGCGCAGTCCCGCGCGTCGTTCATTTGACATTGGAGTATTGTGCCGTATCGCATAACATCTTTTTCATTATTTTCTTCGCTAATATCGCTGATCGTAGCTGTCCGCAGTCTCTTTGGTTTGCCGTACGTTGCATATTAATTATCTTGAATATTGTTTGTCTTATCTTGAATTGCCTTTTATCGTACCGAATATTATCTCTCTTTCTCTCGCACTTACCGCAAACTAGAGGCTACGTATTATCTGTTATTCTCTATATTTTATGCTAATTTTCTACTTGACCTGTCGCTTGAATTTACCTTGTAATTCATAATTCCCTGTCTGCCTATTTCTGATCATTCTGGTAATGTGATAACTATTACAATTGTTGTATTTCGCATGTGTTATAATCGCTTCTCATATTTTATGATTTATTTGCTTACCGCTTAATTTAAGTACAGTATATCTTTTCTGTTCTGCCTATCCATCTTAAAACCGTGTTAATCATTACTTTTAGTATCGCGAGCTTGCGCATATTTCCCGCTTATTCGGAAAACGTTCAGTTATTTGTTAACTCTCTCGCTTAACCTTTCTCTGGCTGTAACTATTGTTAATTATCGCATTTATCGTAATTGTATCTCAATCTCTTCAGCTACTTGCTTGTCATTAAACTTATCGCTTCTTGCTTAATATATTTGACATTATTCCTGCTTCACTTGTTTCTTATTTTATCTATTGGATTCGACTCCGCCCCTCTACCATTATCTTGTCTCTCTGAGCGAACTGTGCAAAACCGTCGTAGAACCTGACCTCACCTTTATCTATTACCTTTACCTTTACCTTTGTCTTTTTCTCTAATTATCTATTTTTGACGCATGTGCGTCTGGCGCCCAACAATCGTATCTTTCTTCCTTAGTATCTCTCTCTCTATCTAATTATTCAGGTTAGTGACTGCGCCGTAGGGTAACCAATTATCGTTCTATCGTTTTACCCTCAACTGTATTAAAAATATTGGTTTTTATATATAAATATATACATATATGTGTGTGTGTGTGTGTGTGTGTGTGTGTGTGTGTGCGTGTGCGTGTGCGTGTGCGTGTGCGTGTCCGTGTGCGTGTGCGTGTGCGTGTGCGTGTGCGTGCGCGTGTGCGTGTGTGTGTGTGTGTGTGAATCAATTGTCGGAGGCAGCATCTGTTAAAAGAAATAAAAATACTTATTATAGATTATGTCTACTGGGATGATCCGAATGAAATTGTAGATTGTCTCCGACTGCTTATGGCGTCACAGGCTGCAGGCAATACCAGCCATTTCAACGAAATAATGTCCATTATCAAGGAGTTGCGCGAGGCTGGAATCGTTTATTAGCGGCGCATGAGCATAGAATCATCATTTGTTCAGTGGCCGTCCAGTGATGAGTATAGATATATTTGGACGACACTTGAAGCGTGGTGGGGGTAAAAAATTTATTCGGGGACCTCCAGGTGTTGGATTCAAAACCACCGCCGATAACCACTACGATATAGACGGCAAACGATTGTGCAATATCGCCGATCCTCAGATGGAAAACGATGCCGTTTCCTTACAAGTTCTCAATACTGCTTTACAGTCTATGGCTATGGATATTGTGGATACTTTTCAATCAAATTTCGCGATTTTCGCGCATAATCGCAACGAGGAGTTAAAACAGCTGCGCATAAATAACAAAATCATAGGAAATTAGTTGAGTCGCATTAAACATATTGGGAAGCAAGCAACACCGACGCTGGGGTAGGCCAGCATGGAATTAGTATCGATTGAGGAACCAGAGTGGTTGAACGGCGATTCAAAAAATTGAAAGGTCAAGAGCGGGGAACAATGAAGGCTGTAATAGCTGCCAAACTTCACAGACAGGCTCGACGCAACTATCCGCGCCGATTCGTAGATGTACGCGGACTGGATGAGACCTGGCAAGCTGATCTCGTCGATATGACTGCATACAGCTCGCACAACAAGGGATACAAGTACCTACTAACAATCATCGATATATTTTCCAAGTACGCGTGGGCTGTGCCGATAAAGTCCAAGAGTGGGAAAGATATTACTGCTGCCATGAAATCTGTACTGACCCAGAGCCGTATACCTACACATCTACACGTTGATCGCGGCAAAGAATTTTACAACAGCGAATTCAAAGCCCTCGTGAAGCAACACAATATCAACATGTATTCGACATTTAGCAACTTAAAGGCGTCGATATGCGAACGTTTTAATCAAACTTTGAAAAATAAAATGTGGCAGCGGTTCACTCTCCAAGGATCGTACGAGTGGATTAATATTTTGGCTGATTTAATGAAGTCCTACAACAACACCAGACATCGCACGATTCGAATGAAACCGGTGGATGTTAGCACGGAGAATGAAAAGCAGCTGTGTCGTAGCGTGTACAAGCCTCGGCAAATCAAACGAAGTGATCGGGCGCGGAAATTAAGTGTGGGCGATCCAGTTCTAATCAGCAAGTACAAGAATGTACTCGAAAAAGGCTATACGCCCAATTGGACGACTGAAATATTCACCGTGAGTGAGGTGAAAAATACCAATCCACCGACTTACAAACTTACCGATTATCAAGATCATCCCATCGAGGGGGGCTTCTACGAGGAGGAGCTCGGCAAAGTAAAATATCCCGACGGCTATCTTGTGGAGAAAGTATTACACAAGCGGGGGGAATCGGGTCTATGTGAAGTGGTTGGGTTTTGATAGTTCGCACAATAGCTGGATAAATAAAACAAACATGTAATACACTTCTCGCAAAAATTAAGGGAACAACAAAATTTTCGAAATTTTTTGGTGATTTTCAACAGGCTGTATTTCAGTGAAAAATGGTCGTACAAGAAATAAGAAAACCAAGCTTTTGAAGCTTGAAGACTCTAGTTTTTGAATTTATTGGTTAAAAATTTTTCAAATCACTATTAGCCATGCAATCCTTGGATAAAGCACGAAGAAAAAATTTTCAAAATTTTGGACATTTTTCTTTTCGCTCTACGGGCATGGAAAAATTTTTCCGAGCTAAACTAATGCATAGGTCGCATAGCCTGTTTATTCAGCTTCAAGATGCTTTTTTTTAAATCTCGATACGACCATTTGTCTTCGAGATATCGAATTTTGAATGCCAAAGGATCCTTTTTCACTCAACTGCCGATATCTCTGGAACTACTGGTCGCACAGCAAGCCGAAGGGCAGTTTCTTTTTCTGCAGAAAATTTCCTACAAAAATCTGTCAAGGTTGATGTCAAAAAATTTTTTTTTCCACCGGTAACGTTAACGTGAAAAAACAGCAAAAAAATGCCATTTTGCCTTTTTTTGGATAATCGACTGTATCTTCGTCAATATTGGGGGGAAAGCTTAGGTTAGAAGAAAATTTTACAGCCTAATGTACCCCAAAGGTCCCCCTAAATCGGTAGATCGATCGGTTCAGCGGTCTTCCTGGACCGATTGATTGAAATTTTGAAAAAATTAAGGGAACAAGGTTTTTGTTTCTTAAGGAATTTTTGGATAATCGACTGTATCTTCGTCAATATGGGGGGGAAAGCTTAGGTTAGAAGAAAATTTTACAGCCTAATGTACCCCAAAGGTCCCCCTTAATCGGTAGATCGATCGGTTCAGCGGTTTTCCTGGACCGATTGATTGAAATTTTGAAAAAATCAAGGGAACAAGGTTTTTGTTTCTTAAGGGACCTTGTTCTCTTAATTTTTTTGACATCAACCTTAACAGATTTTTGTAGGAAATTTTCTGCAGAAAAAGAAACTGCCCTTCGGCTTGCTGTGCGACCAGTAGTTCCAGAGATATCGGCAGTTGAGTGAAAAAGGATCCTTTAGCATTCAAAATTCGATATCTCGAAGACAAATGGTCGTATCGAGGTTTAAAAAAAAGCATCTTGAAGCTGAATAAACAGGCTATGCGACCTATGCATTGGTTTAGCTCGGAAGAATTTTTCCATGCCCGTAGAGCGAAAAAAAAAATGTAAAAAATTTTGAAAATTTTTTCTTCGCGCTTTATCCGAGGATTGCATGGCTAATAGTGCTTTGAAAAATTTTTAACCAAAAAATTCAAAAACTAGAGTCTTCAAGCTTCGAAAGCTTTGTTTTTTTATTTCTTGTACGACCATTTTTCACTGAAATACAGCCTGTTGAAAATCACCTAAAAATTTCGAAAATTTTGTTGTTCCCTTAATTTTTGCGAGAAGTATATAATTTGTATGTATTTTCCGAATTACAATAAAAGATTTGAATATACAAATATTTCCACACTTATCTCCTTTGCATGCACATGTGCCATACTCGATACCATGAAAATAATAGTAATAATAATCTGCAATTTTCCATACGATTATTACACATTTTATTTTTTGGAAAACTTTTTTTGATTTTCAGAAAACTTTTTTTCGTTTTCAGAAAACTTTTTTTCATTTTCAGAAAACATTTTTTCATTTTCAGAAAACTTTTTTTCGTTTTCAGAAAACTTATTTTCATTTTCTGAAAACTTTTTTTACGTGTTAATCAAATGGTAAAAAAGTTTTCGGAAAACTTTTTTTCATTTTCTGAAAACTTTTCTCGCGGTTAACGAATAAAAACGAATAATTTCTCAATATATTGATAATGAATGAATGAATAAATAAATGATAAGTATATGAATTCACATTTTCAAATCCAGTCTAAATCGTTTCCGCATGATGGCGGATCGCCCGAGGCGTCAAACGTAAATATTCACTATAATTCGACGTCTGCAGTTTTATCCTATAGCTATTGGGGGCTGGGACAAACCCCCAAGGTAGGGTGTCGGTCTATCCAGGTATCAATTGCCGCTTATCATCCTGCCAACTGAGAGCCAATTTTTTTTGTTCGATCGTGCTTACTTCATGTTCCTCATTTCGTATCAAACACTGGGGGAGGGTCAACTCTTGGTGAGCCATCGGACAGCGCTTATAATCATCAAACGTGATGCTATTTATTGAAGAATTTTTTACACCCTTGGCGTGCTTACTCACTTTTTCCCCATCCCCGCCCATCGTAGTAAATGTGTACAGCTTTGCTCGCAGTCCCACAAACTCTGTCACAATTTTACCATCATTTTCATCCTTCATTAGCCCTAGTCGTTTCTTGTTTTCAAGCGGAATGCCATACACATTGTCGGGCGGATAGTGAGAGGTATCAAACATTGTATCCACATCACGTTGATGATATCGTAGATGTTTGATACGTTAAATTGATGAATAAGGCAGTCTGTGTCGGTATACAACAATTTGACCTCGCTGTTCGAAAAGTTGGATTTCACATAATTATAGTGGAAATCGTAAAGAATGATTTTTGAAAGATCTAGAATCGATGCACCGACGTAAATAGGTTTAGCGAAGTGAACTTTGACGCCATTCATTTCAATGATGACCATATCAGCGCCAAATACGGTGCAGCTGTGAAAGTTTGCCCTGGCAATAAGCGCTCTCGCACCACCTCGTCCCTCCCATTTTGTGACCAATTTTACATCTTCATGATTTCTCACGTTTTCCATAGTCTTGCCGAACACCGCGTCATACATGAGTTTGTAAAAGTTTTCCTCAAATTCATTCCTAGACCACTTGCGCATGTCCGTGTGGAGCGTGATGTAAGGTTCGAGCCATGGAGATTGTGCAAACTTTAATACTTTGTGGACTTTCGTTACTTCCAATCCTAAACTCGAACACTGCTTCAAATTTCTATACTGCAATATATACTTTGTTTTGGGGTGGAGGGTGGTCGCGAGTTTGGCGTTTTTACCACCGGGAGGAGTAAAATGCTCGGGACAAAGAGGCAAGTCTTTGTGATCCTCGTGGAGTTCAGCAGGATAGTCCAAATCTACCTCCAGAAAGTAACCGATCGGCGAATCGTCCGGATGGTTTGTTATATCAATGTGCTGATACTCCCACTCGAACGAGCCGACCGGGAAATGCACGCTCATAGCCGCTCCGTACAGGTTATTCACGTCAAAATACGTGAGATACGATTCCGCTTTGTTTGGATCAAAATCTGATCCCATGAATCTATTATTAGCCCGAGCGTGTCAATTAGAACATTGCGCTACGCCGCCGCGAATGGTTCTTTCAATAAATAACACTATTTTGTGGTTGTCTAAAAGTTGCAAAGTTACATTGGTATGTTTGAGCATCGCGTCAAAAGCAAGTCCCGGTGCAGTGTAGTAGTGCAACGGATCTAAATCGTACGTTTTGAAGCAGCTAGCGCGAAAATTTTCGAAAATACCGGCAAGCAAAAGAATATCGGTCTTTAAATATAAATCAGAATAGCCGCCCAATGACTCTAAATGAAATTCCCCCCAAACATTTTTAGCGTGCTCGTAATCGGCGTCTGAAATATTTGCATCGCAGAAGTGCAAGTAGAAATGCTTCTTTGCAAGTAATCGCGGTTCATCGAGTTTCCCCCAACAATCGAAGTATTCATAGGGAGAAACGCCTTCGCGGGTCATCAAACTGAACTGAGTCGGGTTATTATAAAATTTGCGTGTTTTGCGTTTATCGGTATCGGTCAAATATGTGGAAAGTTTATCGATGCTGCTAGCCATAAATCGGAACGAATCGATGAATCTCAAGTGCATCATTGTTCCATCGACGCGTTTCGTGAAGGATATATATTTTTCCTTATTTATGGGCAGCAGTGTAATTTTACCGGGAAAAGTTGACGCGAGGGATTTTATTAAAAAGTGAGAATCGTAACCGGACAAATTGTGGAAAACTGTTGGAATTGTGTGCGACTCTCTGAAATTCAAATTACACCGATTATGAGCAGGACCACGATATTTACCCGTGAAGTGACAGTGGTCGTGGTACTTCTTCTCCTCAGGTGTAAACGGCTTATCGCAAATGTAGCAATTCTTCACGCGCATGTGGCGATCGTGTTGCACTTGGGTAAGAGACTCCATCGGAATTATGTTTTTGACGCGTGACTCTACTTTAATCGATAAATCTTTAAGCTGCCGCATGAACCAATCTATGCAATCAACGCCACGTTTACTGTGGAACTCCGATAAAGTCTCATCGTACGCGCAATGCACATAGTACGCTACACCGTGCGGGATATGCTTTTGAAATTCACGTGTTTTACGGGTTGAAACGTGATTTTGGAATTCGCCAATCGGTATAGACTCTAATATGCATTCGAGATCGGCGTAAACGACAAACGGGACGGTACCCTTGTTCCAAAAATTTGGAAATGCTAAATCCGTCGACTCGGGAAATTCGATGCGTACTTTATTCAGCATAATAGAATCTTGCCGATGATTATCGTAGGCATGTTTCACGGTAAAGTGGCACAACATCTGTCGCATGAAAATAGTTGACCATTATGATCAGACAATTGTTTGCTCACCAATCCCGAAAGATCTTTAATCCAAGCAAAGTGGAATCTTAGTGTTAACTCGCGAGCCATATCAATTTCTGGGTTACTTTCAACCATCAGAAGATGAATCGTGTCAAAGTTCGCGGTAGATAAATCATCGCTCAAATAAATTGGCACGATGACGCTGTTATTTGATTTTGTATGATCTGAAAAAGTTTGAGATTCTATCCCATATACATTGATTCGCAAATCATTCAATCTCTCAAGCTTTTTCACATTATGTAGAGTAGCACGGAATTTGATACCTGTACAGTCCAACTCGGAGATAAAGCGGCGATAATGGAGAGTCCTATCGGTATTGGTGTTGGTCGGGTGGCGTGCTGCAGTGATGGACCAGAGAAGACATCTTTCATCTTTGTTTTTCACGTTCACCACTGCTCTCTTCCGCTGAATGTCTTTGGGCAGCTCAACGAATGTCGAAAGTCCCGCAGCGAGAGGCTGGTACCGGCTGATATTTACAGCAGTATTGAGGATCTCGATCATGCTCCACCCAGAATCGCGTTGTTCAAAATCCTCAACCTTCACAAGTAGATCGGCCCTGGCATGTGTAAACCAACCGTCGATATCGCTCGAGGGGAAGATCGCGATGTTGGCGGTGTTAAAGCTTTTAACTTCTTCCGCAATCCCCTCGTGCTTTATGTTTTTGGATTTGCACGATAATGTGAGGTTAACCTTCACATTACCCTCCGCGCGCAGTACCAGCTTCAATTGCTTAACGATGATCCGTTGCGCGTCGTCGAAAAAGGTGTCCAAATTTTTATGCCCGAGATTCGTTACAACTCCCGTTCGGATCCGGTTGGCGAAAGCACTTTCAACTTCGTCCCACTGCACGCTCGCAGGGCCACTGATGTTCGCGCCAATTACTACGGCGTGCTGCTGCTGCTGTCGCCGCTGCTGTCGCTGCCTCAGCTGTTGCCGAATCTTTGCTATCCAGGATTGTACGACCGTGATTGTGTGCTGAATTTGCAATTTCGCACCTATGCTCGTTCTCGGTCGCTTGGAAACATCACGCAGAAATTGGAGATTTCCCATTCCAACGTCAATCCAATGCTGGAAGACGTCATCATTCTTCTGCTGGGGATGCAGCTCGCCCAACAAATCGTGCGCGTTCTCCATCGTTTTGACGATATATGAGTATGTTTCAGCGGCCATGACTTTAACGCTGATATTTGCAGAACTTTGCTGAACTTTTGACTTGCACGTGTCGTGTAAGACTGATGAGTCTGCATCGGATGCGTTGAGTTAATATATGCAGATAGATCGTAAGAACTTGGAAGAGTGATAGTAAAAGCAAACTATTGACGTGAAAGTTTACGGATCGTCATCAACATTCCCTGTCTATCCAATTGCGATGTCGCCAGCCGGTCGATTAACGCAAAAGAATGTATTCGAAGTACGTGGAAAATATTATTTTTCGCCTGGGGCAAACTATTAGCGCGAAAGTTTACGGGCAGCTGCGAAAAATCGAGGGGGTAAACTGTTAGCGTGGAAGTTTACGGGTAACGGTGAAAAATCAAAATGGTATATCGAAAATATCATTTTCACCCTGGGGGTGAACTATTAGCGTGGAAGTTTACGGATCGTCATCAACATTCCCTGTCTATCCAATCGCGATGTCGCCAGCCGGTCGATTAACGCAAAAGAATGTATTCGAAGTACGTGGAAAATATTATTTTTCGCCTGGGGCAAACTATTAGCGCGAAAGTTTACGGGTAACGGCGAAAAATCAAAATGGCTATTCATCCGTTCAAAAAATAAATCACATTATCAAACTGTCTGACGATAAAAATTAAAATGGCTGCTGATCCGACTGAGCAAAATTCAAAATGGCCGCCGTCAGACGGTAAAATCGGTCGATTATACTGGTGACGTCATAGCGAAAATAACATTATCAAACTGTCCGGCGATAAAAAATCAAAATGGCTGCTCATCCGGCTAAGCAAAAATCAAAATAGCCGCTGTCTGAATGGCTGCTCGTCAGACGGCAAAATCGGTCCATTATACTGGTGACGTCATAAAAAATCGAAATGGCCGCCTCAAAATGGCAGCTCGTCACACGGCAAAACTAGGAAAAAATCAAAATGGCCGCTGTCTGAATGGCTGCTCGTCAGACGGCAAAATCGAGCGATTATACTGGTGACGTCATAGCGAAAATCATATTATCAAACTGTCGGACGATGAAAAATCGAAATGGCCGCTCATCCGGCTGAATCAAAATGGTTGCTCATTCGGCTAAATCAAAATGGCTGCTCATCCGGCTGAGAAACAATCAAAATGGCTGTTCGTCCGGCTAAATCGAAATGGCGATTATACTGGTGACGTCATTGGGAAAGGCTTGCTATAGTGGTGGTAATATACAGGCTGCCCGGGAGGGCGGTGGGAGGGAGCCGGCACGCCGCCATTTTTTGATTTTGAACTCTCGTATCCATACTACTGACATCCGTCTGTAAATACAAGTCCGAATACTCTCCCAAAGTTTGAACGTTAAAAGTTTTCCAAACTTGACATGCATGTGCATAGTCGTCGTCTGATATATCCCGATCATTTAGTTTTGAGTAAAATTGTTGTTTGGATGGTAGCCGTCTGTTCTCGAGCTCTCCCAACTGTCTATGCATCCGTACGGGAACACTCCTTTTCTGGTCAATAACTGAAATTTATCTGAGCTACGATAAAATTTTCGTGTGATTGATTTTTGATCATCACCGAGAGACGTTATCAATTTTTCAAGCCTACTGGGCATAAAACGGTACGAATCTACGAGTCTGAACTTGATATCTGTCTCCTTGACATATTTTGTAAAAGAAATGTACTTTTCTTTGTTGACGGGTGGAAGCTTAATTGTGCCCTCGAACAATTTAGCCAGTGCTTTGATCAGAAAATGTGAGTCGAAACCTGACAGATTGTGGAATATCACTGGGATAATGTGCGAATTTTGGTAATTTAGATTGCAACCTCGATGAGCAGCACCACGGTACTTTCCCGTGAAATCGCAGTGATCACGATGTTTCACGTTTGTGAGTGTAAACGGTTTTTCACAAATGTGACACACTGTTATTGAATGAAATTCGTTGATTTGATTGGAATTGAACGGTTCCATTGGTACAACAGTTTTGAAATAAACTTTTAACGAATGTGCCAATTCCGCTAACTCATTCATAAATCATTGAATGCAAGTCTTTCCACGATTGATTTTGAATTTTGAAAGCGAATCGTCAAACGCACAATGTAGATAGTAAGCTATACTATACGGAAGATGCTTCTGATAAATTGTTCTTATACCCATCTTTTTGAGCGTAGGTTCCAGTAAACATTCGAGATCCGCGTAAATGCAGAATGGAACGATTTCTTTGTGCTTGAAATTTTTCAATTCCAGTATTTTTTCTTATCTGTAGGTAGAATAACTTTGGTTTTGTTTAAATTCATGCAATCTACATTGTGCTTTGTCAAACACTTTTCAGAATGAAAGTGAGTCAAACATCTATCACATGACCAAGTACGACATTTATGCTTAGAAATTTGAGATCTTGTTAATCGAGACAGATTTCGAACACAAGTAAAATGAAAGATTCTATTTTGTTTATAATTTTCCACATTAACATCATCATCGTCATCGTCAGTGATTTCAGTTTCTATAGCCAAACGATGAATTACAGGTTTATCAGACTCATTCTAACTCAGGTGAATCAGTACTATTTCACTTTTTTCCGATCACCTTGGTCTATACCATAAACGTTAATTGAAAGGCCATTAAGTTACTCAAATTTCGAAATGGTGTTTCTGTCTAGAGACATAGGACCATAGAGTATGAAGTAAAAAAAAAAATACTCATTTTTTTTGGCCCACCCTAGTAAACACACTACCTCGTAGTGGCACGTACTTGTTGATATTCACAGTCAAATTGAGTATTTCAGTCAGCGACCAGCCTGAATCCTTTTCCTGGAAATCTTCCACCTTTTTCAACAAATGCTCCGTCGCGTTTTCGATGAACCATTCGTTGATATCCGTTGTCTGGAGGATGATTTCATTTCTCGTATTAAAAAATTTGATCTCTTCCACCGTGCGATCATCTCTTATAACTTCAAATTTACAAGCCAGGATAACGTTGGCTTTCAAGCTCCTGTCTTTCTTCAAAGCGTTTTTTAGTCTCGTCACAGCTAGTACCTTTGCGTCTTCTAGAAATCTCTCCACATCTTTATGCTTCAAATTGCCGATGAATCCAGTTCGAATTCTCCCCTCGAAAGATGATTTCAAATCTTCCCAGTAAATTCGATCACTTCTTACTTTCCGCGGACCTCCACCCGTTTTCTGAAGACGTTTGAATTTTTCGGTCAGCGCTTTCAAGAGTCCGATCGTTGTGATAATTTTCATCTTTTCTCCAATCGATGAAACCTTTTGCAAAATTTTGTTCACAAGCCGAATATTTTGACTTCCAAATTTTATCCATTTCTGAATCTCTGCCGTTGATGATGATCTGTCCAAGATTTTGTACACCGATTCCATAATATCGATCGATCTCAAACACTTCACGGATTCCATCTTAAGCTTTTTCCTCACGTTTACTTGACAAGTTGTGACTTAATGATCGTTTGCAGTGATGAGCGTCCTTTTTATAGGGCAGCTGTACGTATGTTTGTGTATGCGCGCGTACCTTTTAGCATTCTCAGAGCGACAGTAACCCAACACCGCAGATCCATGGCTCTGAATGTACCGCGGCTATAGGTCGACCTTGCACTCTGGTCTTGACTGAACCCGTTCAAAATTCATTGTTGAGTTCACATGACAGTTCCAAGCCAAAAATAATGTCACGTGGTTGATATCAAACCGGCATCCGAGTAAGTGAAAAACAATTCTCAGTACCATTAATTTTGGAATGTCGCGTGGTTGATAACGTGGGAAAAGAATGTGGGGTGGTTGAAGTTACACATCAGCAGTCCTACGGTGGGAAAGGAATTTGGAGTGGTTAATGTTACACATCAGCAGTCCTATCGTGGGAAAAGAATGCGGGACGGTGAAAAAGTTCTCGCCCCCGCTGCACCCTCTACCGTTGGCAGACGAGCACTTCATAAAGACTTCGACCTTCGGTCGGTAAGATTGTCGGTAAGACAGCACGATTTTGACCTTTGACCGATAAGAATTGTTGGTAAAGCAGTGCGATTTTTACCGTCGACCGATACAACTGTCGGTAAGGTTGCACGGTTTTGACCTCAAGTCGATACGACAGACTGTGACGTCATCGCGGAAAAGGGTTTGAGTCTGGGGGGAATGTCGGTAAGTGTCGGTAACAGGAATCTGCGTGTAGAACCCCCATTGCTATACTACTTTGCAGGTAGTTGAGTTTCATCGAGCTTCTCCGTTCGCGCAATCTTATAGTCGGGTAAGCCTTTACCTGATTTTTTCGGGGAGCTAACGTGTTGTGCAACGAAATTTTTATACTTTACGCTTTTTAAATCGTCTCAAAGACTTCGACGAGTTTCTACTTTTGTGACTGCTTTATAGAATGTATATGATAATGAGGATTATATTGAAGAATGAAATTTACAATTATTCATCTTGTATTTTACAGCGAATAAAATTTATAATATTTTTACATTTTCCGGCTAGATAAATTTATATGAAGAGAACAGATAAAACTTATAAAGATATTTGCATAGTTGTATCAAATTCTATTTTTTTTTTTTGTTTTTTTTTTGGTTATGTAAATAATTTCATTTTCAATTCTATGTATGAACTGGGGTATAATTGTAATAATTTGTATCACGTAGATGGATAAATAATTTTATTGAATATTCCATTTTTATTGTATGTGTAAACTGTAATATAATTGTAATGAATTTTACTGATATTTTTGTGCATATTGCGAGCATTTTTTAGGGAGACGGTTACATTCCAGACAGTCTTTTACTAGAGTATTTGTCCCATCAACTATGTCGCCATCGGGTCCTGGTGTATAATGCAGGAGGCATCTGCGGCAACTGGCAATCTTGTCATCCATTTTCATATTCTCAGACAGTTTATCCCACACATCATTGATGGCGTTTGATGCGAACGTGTAGATGAATTCTTCTGGCAAACACGCTATATTCTCAGGTCTCATCGCTCTTAAGTCACCCAACTCTTCGAAGAGGTAGAAAGATTTCTCTAGAGAAGCTGTACACTCCTTCAAATACCAACTCCTTAGTCGCTGCACATTTTCAAAGGCGCAGTTGTATGCCGGGATGTATTCTTTATCTCTTTTTTTCTATTTATTTTAATTATTTTCCAACTCATTCATTTATTTATCTTCATCATTTGTACTACTGTTCACAAACAACCTTGTAAAACCAACTTGTCGGTCGCGCGCCGTATAATTCACGCACCGCAACAAGCTTTTCACGCTTTCCAGTTGCACGCCACAGAAGAAAGCACGACGTCACACGCGCCGCTCACGCCACCCACGCAGCCGAGCGCGTCCCGCAATCAGCTAACGTGGTCTCCCGCTGCTGAAGTGGAACCAAGGCTACGATAAGAGACCACCGATCTCACCGATCGGCAGGACAACTTCGGTCTCGCCGGAATTGACAAGCTATACGACCTACACTGTTACGCTACGAGTACGCTACAGTCACAGACCAGCACGCAGGCTTTTTGGACAACTACATGTCGGACTTTTACAACCCGGCACCAGAATCGCCGTCCTCCAACGCCGCCTAGCTCTCCGGAAAGCCATCACACGCCGCCACCGAGGACCGCACCAATTCAGCACCGCACATCATCGCTGCAGCCTCCATCGCGGTGCAACAAGACCACGACTACCCCTTCCCTCGCGTGGCAACCAATTAACTGACTGCTTCTGTACATATGTATATTAAACTGTAAATAAATAAGGTGTACATACAACATAATCAAAGTCTCATCTTCAACACCACAGCGATCAACTCCTTTCATGCGGCTCGGTCGAAAAGCTAACAACAAATAGCGAACAACTACTGTTATATAACTCTTATTATATTATTATATATCAACGTTATTGTGTTTCATTTTTATTTTGTATCAATTAATTTATTTACTTCCATATTTATTAATTTTGTGAGCGTGTGTGTGTGTGTGTGTGTGTGTGCTTGTGTGTGTCAAATCCTATCATAGTCATTTTGCGGCAAACCCCGAAATGATGAAATGGCCAGCGGAGAGGGGGGAGGGGGCGGGTCGAGGGGAAACGAGGGCTGCGGGTCGCGGGGGGGGGGGGGGGGCCGAGTCTCGATGGGCGAGCGAGGGGGGAACTAAGGGGGAGCACCGTCATTTCGTTTCCCAAAGTTCTCGTATCTATACTACTGATATATTAAGAATCAGTATCTCAAAAAAGAAAATACTAATTTTACGGACAAGTATACACAGATCATATAAAAAATATATCTTCATGTATAGAAATAGTCGTCTTGATATGGTAAAGAGCTACAAGTACATAGGTACAGAATTCTTACAGAGCGGAACTAATGACTTTGTTACGTTCTGGGAAGAACTTTGCGAGAAATCTTTTATTCACTGCGTGATTTTCGATTCAAACTCGATTTACAAACCTTGTGGTGTTTAGGTTCACGAACTGCGATGATTTGCTCCTATTGATTTCTCGTTCTAACTACCCTGATCTGGAATTGTATTGTGAGTCATGCCAACTGTCACTGCGCGTGATTGAAATAATTCGTTTGGCACAACACTCTAATTGAAAATATACATTTATAAACAATAGGATGTTCTTTGAATCGATTTTCAAGGTTTTAGTTTTACAATGTTGTTATTCATTCATTCAGTTATACTGAGGTTCGAAGGTTCTGAATGTCAGCGTTTCATAATTTAAAATGATTTGGACTGCTTGTAATTTTGAAGTGTTCTAAATGGTCTGAACGTCTTCATTTATTCTGAATTTAATTTAGTTCTGATTCCTCTGTTGCCTTAAATGATTCTCTCTTGCATCAGTCTGGTTTGTAAAAAGGATTTTCTCACAGTCGCGACTCACGAGGTCGGTACGAAGTCCGGCTTCCCAATACACCAGATCGTCTTAGGGTAGCTAACGAGACTAGATCAATGGCGCTTAAATCTCTTGCTAGTATGCAACGTCGACTTTCGCGAGACGCTCGATTGGCTGAGGCGTACGGTAGCTTCATGAGGGACTACGAACGACTGGGAAATATGACTCGAGTTCCGGCCTCAGAAATACAGTGCGAGGATGCGTGGTACCTTCCACATCACGGAGTGATTCAGGTTTCGGGTGACAAATGTAAACTTCGTGTTGTCTTCGGTTCTTGTCGAAATTGAGGCCTGTCTCAATTCACAGCCACTGAGTGCGCTAAGCTCCGATCCGGAGGATCTCCACGCGTTCACAACCTTCCACTTCCTAGGGGTAAGCACGTCGGCCTTACTCTCAGAGTACAATCTCTTGGACAGACCTCAGAATCGTTTAAACCGGTTTCATTTGCTGCAGCGCATTCGAAATCAGTTCTGGAGACGTTGGTCTTCCGAGCATCTACTCCACTTGCAAGAACGAGAAAAATGGAGAGAGACTCGCAAAAACTATTGCATTGGGAGACTTTTCTTGGTCCAGGATGACAATTATCCCCCGTCGAAGTGGCCGCTAGGAAGAATAATCGAACTCCACCCGGGTCCGGATGGCCTTGTGAGGGTGGTCACGATTAAAACCGCAACTACCACTCTACAGCCGCATATATCTCGTCTATGCCCGCTGCATTTGGAAGATGGCGGCAAGGGCGCGTAGGGCAAGGTCGGAGGCGTGAGGATTCATCCATCGGACGAAGGCGGGCGGGATGTTCGCGTAACTTTATTATTATTATGTTAGTTTGGAAATTTATGACAGCGAATATTTTAGTTTCTTGTTATATTCATATGCTGTATACCTATTTACCACGTATAAGGTGAAAAAAGCGTCACAACAACAGATTTATTTTCTTATTTCACATTACAATCAGTTCAACATTATAGTGATTCAAATTACGTACTTATTGTCCGCGCCAGAAATTCGCGGGCCGAGACTCGAAGCGGCTGTCGTAACGTACGTATACGTTCGCTTGGCCAATTTAAGCGCAGCGCGAAATAGTTAGTCTCGAGCGCTCGAATAGGTAGGACGTGTTAGGCTTTTCCCTTACCGCGTGCGTCAATTATTCTGTTTCGCGTTGTTTAAGATTTATGGGTTTGAGATTGGTCTGGGGAGACGCGGTTCACCCTCCGGTGACCGGAGGTGCCCGTCTCCGGAGCGAGCGTCGACGCGGCGACATATTGTCGCCCGAGCACTTCAATGTTGAATTCCCGAGACGTCGGGACCGCTGTTTGCACGGGAGTGGGCAACCTTGACGCTCCCCCTTACCCGCTTCCACGTTAACGTTGGAAGTTGCGGTTCACGGTTTACTCATATGAGTTTTGATAAGTTGGCTTAAGATTATTGAATGATCATTCAATCTAGTTGACAAGGAACGCACCAGCAACCGTATTATCCTTTATTATGATAATCTGATTTGTAGTTAATAAACATCTGTCTTGCTTCGGCTTTTCCCTCTGCACCGTGATGGTTTTTATGCCGAAGCAAGCGTCTTGTCTTTCCCGCGAAATCGTGTTATTTATTTATTCTCCCTCTCACTCATTCCTCCCATCCCGATTAGAGTTAGAAAAGAACTCTGGTGAAACGACTAAACATACACTAAATTTCGAAATTGAATAAAACAAAAAAAAATAATAATAAAACTAAAAAATTTACTCCGACTCACCCCGATTTTCGCCCACAGGGGGTGGCAGATTCAAAGAATAACTTTTGCAGTGGAATCAGAGACTCCAAACTTTGAATTGAATATAAGAAAATTCATAATAAAACTGAAACTTATCTTAACTCACCCCTGTTTTCACCCTCAGGAGGTGGTAAATTCAAAATGTAAGTGGAGTAGAATCAGGGACCCAAGAAATCCCTGAGTACCAATTTTGATGTAATTTTCTCCTTTATATGTGTCCACCAGTTTTGGCACGAAAACTGGAAAAACTCCAACCAACCGGATAATCATAAGCTTTGAGTGGACAAATTACACAGTCTACATAAGAGGTTATAGGTAAAGTCAAACGTCCGCATCCTTTTACTTTGAAGCATCCTCAAACTATGAACTGGCACAACCGCTGTATTCTGATTAGATGCAATCTCTGGATTTGGTTAGAGTAAGATCATGGATCCACCTGTGTGATCAATTTGACACAAGAAACATAACTATAAATTAGATATTTAGGTCAAAGCCTTATGAATTCTGTTTTTGCTGTTGAGTAGAAAATGACTTTCCACACATACTATACAAATTTCCAAACTTTAGCAATAAGAGAAAGAATAACCTTGGAAACAACTCCCCTTCATTCATAAGCCTTATAACACATGTGATTATCTCAGATTTTCAACCAATAATCAAACTTTTTATAAGAAATTTGCGATGGATACGAATGTAGGCATGTCATATTAGTGCGCGCCACCTACCAATCAACAGAATATCACGTAGCGAGCGCCACTGTAATATTTCCCAAATGAATCACTATTTTATATGTAGCGCTAAATATGTATAATTATCCTGCTTGCCAAAGGCAGGCCTGCGGCAGGGCCCGAGAAGAGGAAAATTCACCAAAATGGCCAGTTGCTAAACGCTTCACCGCTGGCGTCGAAAGCGATAGTCGTGCATGGTGGGGGGTAAGAGTGCAGCGCAGTGGGAGATGGATGCGCTAAGGTGGGGTATGCCGCATTTGTATTTGAGACCGTGCGTGTGAGAGGCACTCGCTCGCATAGTTTTATAGTCCAGTCATTATATACGAAAAAACGGCCGATAAATGAAAATGAACCGAGAAAGCTAAATTTTCGATAGGTTTTGGGGGTGCTTAGAAAAGCTTAACTTTAAGTTGTCGACCTCGATTTCCTACATGCGGTTTCCGCCATCTTGAAAAAAGGGTTTAATTTAATTTTTTTCCGATAACTCGGCTGTGCGTCGTCATACGTGAATTGTTGTAATAGACTTTTTTGTTGCTTTCTTCACGCTCGATAATTTAGATCTTATGCATTTTTAACCTATCGTTGATGGTTGTTAAGATATCGAGCGCGAAAGTTAAAAATAAAGTCTTCGCAACCGATTTTTTGCTATTTTCTCCTTTTTCGTGATATACATATATCAAAAAATTGTCCATGACAAAACTTGTAGAGCATGCTAATACCTACAAAATTGTTTTCAGAGTTTTTCTTTGTTTGACAAAAATTACGACTGTTAGAGCGCCGCAAAGTTGACCATAAGGTGCACGACGCACGGGTCTGACGCGATGTATACCTGACATACAGAGTTGTAAAAAAAGCATTATTTTGAAAATGCATTGTTGATTGTATTACCCATTGAGCATTAGATGTGTAATATAGTCTAGATCTCATTATCCATCACTTTGTTAATAAATAATATAAATCATTCCGAAATTACATTATTTTATTGATGGGTAATGTGAATTATTACATCACTACATTACTTTATTAACGGACAATGCAACTTTACTACACTATCCATTGTTTCGTTCATGAATAATGTGACTAATTGCAATAATACATTACTCCTTAATGGATATTTTCATTAAAATTACATTATCCATCACTTTTGTAATGGACAATAAATTTTGTTCGAAACGTAGAATTCAAATATAAAAAAAAACCGAATCATTTTTCTCTTTCAGAACATAAAAACATGTACTTGTATGATGAATTTTTAAAGCGTTATTCGTAATTCATTGAAGACTACAAACCAGGATCATCGAAAAGTGAAATAATTCAAATATAAAAATAAAACCAGATTCATTCTTCTCTTTTACAACATAGAAACGTGTACTTGTATGATAAATTTTGAAGTGTTATTCATAATTGATTGAAAACTGCAAACCAGGACCATCGAAACGTAGAATAATTTAAACATAAAAAAAACCGATTCATCTTCCTCTTTTACAACATCAAAACATGGAATTACATCCCCACTTTTGACGTATTATTCATGATTTTGCTGTTTTATTTATTACTATTGAACTTGAATCATTTCCTCTGTAACCGCAAATTCATTCCAACATATATATGGGGCATTCCATACCAAAACGATCAAGATTCTACGGCGAGGTCTCAGATTTTTTTAATAATTTTTTGTATGAAAGTATATGACAAAAAACTCATCAGGTAATTTTTTCAGAATTTTTCGACCCATCGTATATAAGTTATGATTTAAAAACTCGAAAAAAAACCCCACTTTCTAAAATCCGAGTTATCAAAAAAAAATGAAATTAAACCCTTTTTTCAAGATGACGGAAAATGCACATAAGAAATCGAGGTCGACAACTTGAAGTTGAGCTCTTCTAAGCACCTCCCACAACATATCCAAAATTCAGCTTTCTCGTTTCATTTGCATTTTCAAATGTATATAATGACTGGACTATTATACTGAATAGCCACTTATCTAGCGCCTACCGTACAATGTATACGCCGGCCTCCTTTATATTTCTCTATGAGAGAAAAACACAAATACACTACTACTACTATTACAACTTAAGTTAGAGTAGCATAACCCTCAGCCGGTCATATATTCGATTAAAGCGTTACTTTCAATGTGAGAGAACTTGCCATTTGACGGCCATTTGTCAAACTATCTCAACGATACTATTTAATTGTATTCAATAAAAATTAAAAATCAAACGAACTTACCTGTACGTAAAGTTCGATTGGAATTATATGAGAGTCTCGTTCGAGATGATTACAATGGTAGTAACGCTACTTTTCGCTAGTTTGAGTCATATATTCAGAGAATAACCGAAAAAAATGGTAAGCGGCCCTCTCCCGGTGTCCGCCATCTTGCCATCTTTCATAATTTAGTGCTAATTGATGAAATAAAGAATAACGTGGGAACTGGGTTGGGAATTATGGTCGTGATCAAGGTTTTTAGAAAAAATCCACCGAGTTTTCAACGCCGAGTTATACTGACGAACAGTGGAATTTGTCAAGGAAGCAATGAGGATTGTGATTGCTGACTCCGATAGTTCTTTTCTTTGGTGGACTATCCGCAGAGCCTCGCGGCAACCAGGGTAAGCTGTTTTGCAAGACAAGGGGTTGAACATCTTAACCTCACTAACAATCACAGACTTGAATACGGGGAACCACGATTGTGTGACCCAGTAAGGAACAACTACGATATCTCTAGCTTTGTTAGCCCTGATATTTTGTGAAACTCTTGGGATTAAAGCAAAAGGTGGGAACGCATAAAAAACAAGCTCTTCCCAGTCTATCGTGAATCCATCAATAGCCAAAGCTTCGGGGTCTCTCTTTCATGAACAAAATGCCTTTTTTTTTGTATCGGCTCTTGTCGCGAAAAGGTCTATTTTTGGTCTACCGAGCTTTCTAACTATTCTTTCAAAGGCAAGTTCCCTCTTCAAGTTCCCACTCGGTGTCTACGTTAGTTTTCCTTGGTTCCCGATCCGCGTCAAGTTAAGTTACGGATATTGTATACCCCCCATCCTATTAACATACGATATTACTGTCGTATTATCTATCCCGAGTAAGATTTCGCAATCGCGGTGGTCTGTGGCAAAACATTTTAAAGCAAAAAAAAGCTGCAATCAACTCCAGGTGGTTAGTATGTAGCTTTTGTTCAGACTCTGTCCAGAAACCGTGAGCGTTTTCATGATTACAATGACCGCCCCAACCTGTTAACGAAGCATCAGAAAAGATTTCTTTCCAAAAATTATAGCGGGTTATAGGTTTCCTCGCATGAGGAATAACCTCTCGCCACCATTGCAATTCCTTACGAGAAGCGTTACTAATAGACATTTTTCTATCATAGTTTTGGTCATGTAAGATCAATGCCAGGAATTTATCGCGTTCCAAAAGCTTATAGTATAATCTTCCTTAGTGTACTCCTGGGAATGTGGCGACCAAGGAGCGAATTAGGTGAGCAAAATCTCTCGATTTTATAATTCGTTTTCTGATAATATTTTTGTATTAGTTTCAGGAGAGATATTTTCTTTTCACGTGTTAATTCGACATTCATGTTTTGGGAGTCTATTATGAATCCAAGGTATTTACATCTCCCCTACTCGGTTGTCACCTTGTCGTGGTGTAGGGGCCTGTTCGCAATGAGTCTTGAAAGTCATTTCGGCGCCGAGATTCCTCGAATCTCGAGGCTGGGCTGACCTCAAGATGAGCGGTCACGAAAACAACCGGCTCAATCCCTCGGGATTGAGTGTGTGAATGGAACGAGTGCGTGGGTTGCGGTTGGGGCCCCTGGGGCGATTCCTCGGAGACTAACCAAGGAAGTAGTAGTAACCGATCGACCGGGGCTGCGGGTGTGCGGGTGAAGTCAGTACCTTTACCGGACCTCTGTGGCGTACTACGGGTAAACGTAAGTCCACGGAACCTTGGTTCCGTGGCGAAGGTCCCAGGAAACCACATGCCCAAAGTGGGAGAAACGCTCTCCGCGGCTGTCTGGAGCCAATCTGGGGGGCAAACCTGAGGCTCCGGGCGCATGCGTGGAGGATTACCCGGTCAGTATTTCCTCATACCCGATGTCCGGTAGGGCAAATCCGGCAAGGTCTTACTCGGCCGGTGGACTACCCTGTTTCGGATTAGCAGGGGAATCCCCTGCCGGGGCGACTGGAAAGAGCTAGGGATGGGGGGTTCGCATAGGTAGGGCAGACCACCCGATAAACTGACAGCGGCTTCGATGCGAGGGGATAGGATTTTTTCCAGCGGGAAAAGATGCCACACCGCGGTGTGGCTGCCATGATGGCCGAACCGTCGTCATTAAACAAACATCTCAATATGGATAACTCAACATGGAGCAGGCAGAAGACGAAGCAAGGAGAGGTGCAAGAGCACCTGAATAGCAAGGGCACGCGGGGACACGCAAGGGGTGGAGGCGCGCGCGCGCGAGGTCAGGCACTTGTGCGGGGTATTAGCTGGCCCCCTCTCGGAAGCACGGAGCCGGGGGGTACACCAGGGCAGGCACCTGCACCCAACGTTTTGACGGAGACGGTGGGGGGAGTCGACGCACCACCACAGGCGGTGCCCGAAGGGACACCCCCGCGACACCAGCAGCAGCAGGGGAACAAGCGAAAGGGGGACGATCTAACGCCACCCGAGAACGCTGCACTCTCGGACGGAGAGCTCTTTCTCCCGCGCAGATCCGAGGTAGAAGGGAAACAGAACTCGCGGCATCAAGCTGCGACTACCGCGGGGGAGGGGAAGGGAACGGCTAGCCCCTCAGGCGAGGAGGAGGCAGCACGTACGCTTCTGGGAGCTCGCCCGAAGCGTAAGAAGAGGTGCACCGCTATCGTCAAGGGAACGTACCTGGAAGACGACTCCGAAGCAAGGGAGTCTGGGTCAGAGTGGAGCGCGCAGGGCTCGAACCTGCGGCTAACGAAGAACCCTTCAGTGGGAAAAAAGAAGGCCTGAGTCGCGGCTCGGCCCCCAAAGGAAATCCCGCAGGGGGCAGGCCCTGTGGAATATAGGCTCATGTCGGCATCGGACCTCGGGGCACAGCTAATGGAGTGGCTCGAGGACATAGACGCCATAAGGATTTTCATCCATGCAAATCCATGCAGGGCAGACTGAGTGGCGAAATGAAGAGAAAGATGGGCTTGGCGAAGGAGGCCCTGCTTACCCTTACCGTGAAAGCGGAAGCAGCAGGTGATCCCGCTCTCCTGCAGGCGCGCAACACGGACCTAGAGGCTCAGTTGCGTGATACCCGTAGGGAAAGGGACGAGCTCCAACGGGAACTCCAGAAAAATCGAGAAGGCCGAGAGAGGCCTCAGATGGAAACAGCGAACCAGGCGACAAGCTCATACGCACAGGTTGCCAGTAGGGGCCCTGCGACGAGAGCCGACGAGCGACGGTCGAAAGCCGTCCAAACGACGATGGCGCTTGACCTTGGGGCGGCCATTAGGAGTAGCGAGGTGGAGGCCAATGAGGGGCCGACGACGGCGACATCAGCGGGTGCTTCGGAGTTCGAACTTCGCCTAACGGAATCCGAGCTTCGACTCATTCCGGACAGTGACAGGGTCAGGGATGAGGAGATGGCCAGACAGTCCGCGGCCCTGAAACAGGTGCGAGAGGAGGTGGGCAGGATATCCCTCCTGCTCCTCGATGCCTCGAGCAGGAGCGGAGCAGCTGACCAAAACTCTCATGGTACGGGTACGGCGCAACTTCGCGGCACGCAGGCCACCACGGAGAAAGAGCAGAGGTCCGCGAGTGACCGGGGTGCGATCGACACTCCGATGGAGGTCGATGACGGCGCCGATGCAGGGAACGGTAGGGGCGACTGGAAAACAAAGAGGAAGAGAATGGGAAAGCGCCTTGGGGAGGGCGTTCCATGTGGGGCAGCAGTGGAAGCTACGCAGACTGCCCCAACAGGGGCCCTGCGGCGTACCGGGGAGGATACACCCACGGTCGCTCGCCGTAGAGCCCCGAGGACAGCAGCCGTTGCTATTAAAAGCAAAGGGGAGAATGCCCCGTATGCGGAAATACTCAAGTTCGCACGCAAGAAAATACAACTCGCGGGGCTAGGTATAGAGGAGACGAGGGTGCGACGGGCAGCTAACGGAGGGGTTTTCATTGAGATCCCTGGCCCTGAGAATGCGATGAAGGCGGACGCTCTAGCGGCGCAGCTGACCAAAATGATCCTCGATAAATACGGCAACGCAGTCTCAGTGACAAGGCCGGTTGTCAAGGGCGAACTGAGAGTCCTGGGCTTGGATGACTCAGTGTCTACCGAAGAACTGGCTCGCACCCTAGCCGAGCAGGGTGGCTGTAAAATGAAGGAGGTCCGTGTACGTGTTCCGAGGAGGACACCTAATGGGCTATATAGCGCGTGGGCACAGTGCCCCCTGAGGGCAGCTGTGGCTGTCACGACGAAGGGCAAGGTGAAGATCGGCTGGACCACGGCCAGGGTAGAGCTGCTGGAGGCGCGCCCCAGGCAATGCTATAAGTGCTGGGGCTTTGGCCATATAGGGAGTATGTGTAAGGCGTCGACAGAGCGCCGGGCCGCGTGCTACAGGTGCAGTGCTGAGGGCCACCAGGCGCGAGATTGCACGGCCAGCCCCAAATGTGCGGTCTGTGAGGGGAGAGGGACAGACAGCGCCCACAGGATGGGTTCGGGACATTGCACGTCCGTCGGCGAACGGGGTCGGAGGCCCGCGGCTAATGCAAGCGAGAATGGCCAGGTACATACAGTGTAACTTGAACCATAGCAGGGGGAATCAGGACCTACTGAAGCAGGTTAGTACTCGAAGAGGAAATCAATGTGTGCCTCGTATCCGAGCCGTACGCTACCCCGAGGGTGGCCACCTGGCTTAGCAGTGACGACAGCCGGGCGGCCATATACTGGAGGGCGGAGGGTAATGTCCGCGGGGGCTCGCTCGTCAAAAGGGGAAGAGGGTACGTGACCGTTAATTTCGGGGATATAATTGCCATATCGGTGTATATATCCCCAAACATTCTGATAGCGGAGTTCACTGCGCATCTGGACGACCTGGCTTGGGTCATCCAGCTGGCGGGGAACAGTGGGAGGGGGGTAGTGGTGGGGGGGATTTCAATGCCCGGTCGCCGACCTGGGACCCGTGTAGGTCCAACCGGAGGGGAGAGCTGCTCGAGGAGTGGGCGGCATCATGCGGTGTACGTCTCCACAACACTGGGAGGACGGCGACATGTATTAGGGCACAGGGGTCATCCGTCGTCGACCTGACGTGGTCGTCAGTAAATCTTGTACCCGCGATCAAGGGGTGGCGGGTGTTGGAGGAGACGGAAAAACTATCCGACCACTGGTACATCTCGTACGAGGTCGGTACCCCTAGACGCGAAGAGCACAGGGGTAGAAAGGGCCACACGCGCTGGAACTGGTCGAAGTTCAGCCCGGAACATCTGACAGATGCTCTGTCCCTCACCTTTTCCTGGGGACCAACTGGAGGGGATTATACGACGCCCGAGGGCCTTGCAGGATGGATTGAGCGTGCCATGACGCAGGCCTGCGACGCAGCCGCGCCTAGAGCTCGCACTGGGAATCGCTCCAGGAAGGCGACATACTGGTGGAGCGAAGAGCTGGCCGATATACGCAGGTCCTGCGTAGCGGCGAGGAGGCGCCTTGCTAGGGGAAGACGGACGGCTGATGACCGCCAGGAAAAAGAGGCCGAGTATCGGGCCGCCAAGAGGGTGCTCCAAGAAGGCATAAAAACGGCCAAGGTCAAGGCGTGGGGAGACCTCACCAGCTCCGTGGAAGCGGATCCATGGGGTCTCCCTTACAAATTGGTGCTAGGCAAACTGCGAAGCTCCCAAAGTGGGCTGACGGAGACGCTGGAGGAGGATACCCTTAGGAGCCTCCTTGATGCCCTTTTCCCGAGGGGTGATGGATGCGCTCCGAGGGCCCAGAGCGGCTGTCGATGGGACGAACGGTGGGCGGCCACGGCGGATGAGGTTCGAGTTGCGCTTAAAAAGGCATGCTCGCGCAATGTCGCCCCGGGATCGGATGGTGTCAAGGGGAGTGCGTGGGCGAGAGTTCCGGAGGGAATGATCGCACTATTGTCGAGGAACTTCAGCCTCTGCCTGCGAGAAGGAGTCGTTCCGCTGCCATGGAAGAAGGCTCGACTGGTGCTCGTCCCAAAAGGGGGAGCACCCACCGGGCCTCTCCCCACGGTAAGGCCGATATGCCTCCTGAACGAGATGGGTAAAATGTTCGAGAGGATCTTGGTGTCTCGGCTGGGCAAGTGGATGGAGGGGAATCCTCGGGTGCGCTTGTCCGAGGACCAGTATGGGTTTCGGGAAGGGCGATCCACGAACGATGCTCTGTTAAGGGTGCGACGATTCGTGGAAAACGCCACGGAGAATGGGGGCTACGCAGTGGCTGTGTCTCTTGACATATCCAACGCATTTAATAGTTTGCCATGGCCATCCATAAGGGATGCACTTGAAGACAAAGGGGCTCCGGAGTATCTTCGACGGGTCCTGGATTCCTACCTGTGGGACAGGCACGTGGAATACACGAACGAAGATGGAGAGCTCAGAAGTCTGGCAGTGAGGGCCGGGGTCCCACAGGGCTCGGTTCTCGGCCCCCTGCGATGGATCTTGACGTTCGACGAGGTCCTGCGGGGGGAGTGGGTTGCAGACTGTGCTATTGTCTGCTACGCGGACGACACGCTGGTCTTGAGTTCCGCTGGGGGTCCATCCACAGCGGTAGCACTAGCAAATACGATGGTAGCCAGGGTAGTCCGGCGAATTTCGGGCCTAGGCCTCACGGTTGCGGCGAGCAAGATGAAAGCTGTCCTGTTCCGGCGCGTGGAGAGGGGGGAAACACCAAACACCCCAGACGTCAGAGTTGGCGCGGAGAGAGTGCTACTCTCGGGGTCCATGAAGTACCTGGGGGTGCGACTGGATCCCGGCTTGACGTTCAAAGCGCACTTCGCGTCCATGGAGGCTAGGCTAGGGGGTGTCACGAGGACTCTAGCGAGGCTGATGCCAAACCTGAGGGGGCCATCCGAATCCAGGCGTAGGCTTTATGCTGAAACTCTATTCGCGGTGATAATGTACGGCGCTCCGGTGTGGGGGGACGTGGCGAGGTCCTTAAAGTACATTAAACAGGTGATTACGAGGTGCCAGAGAGGGATATGCGCAAGAGTGGTTGCGGCATATCGCACGACCTCCTTTGTGGCCGTTTCGATACTGGCCAGGACCCCGCCACTATATCTAGTGGCTGATGCGTACGAGCGCACATTCCGTCGAGTGCGCGAACTGCGGTCGACCAGGACGTGGTCCCCGAGCATAGTCAAGGCGATTAGGGAGGACGAACTGCGCGTAGCCCGCGAGCAATGGAGGGTGCACCTCGGAAGCGCGGGGCTCCCCAGCGAGAAACTGAGGTTATCCATTCTAGCGAACTGGACGGGATGGTTCGACAGGGCTCACGGAAGCATGACTTTCCGTGTGACCCAAGTCCTGACAGGCCACGGGTATTTTGCAGATTTCCTATACAGAATAGGAAAGACGGAGAGGCCGACCTGCCGGTACTGCCGGCTGGAGGAAGGTACGGCACGCCACACAGTGGAGGCGTGCCCCGCGTGGAAAAACGAGAGGGATATCCTACAGCGCGCCATTGGGGAGGATCTGACACTATCTGGCTTGATCCGGGCTATGGTAGGGTCTAGAGAGGGATGGGTGGCGATGGCTAGCTTTGCGGAGCGGGTTATGACGGCCAAGAAGCAGCGAGAGCGGTTACGACAGCAAACGCGGCCCAGCGCGCACCGCGCGACCCGCTTGAGCAGGAAAAATAGGGGTAGTTCGCGTGTAAGCGCGGGCATGAGGTAGGCTCAGATCTACACGGGCAGGGGTCCAAACGGGTTGGCGGGACGGGGCACCGGTCGGCCTCAGCCCCGTCCTTTGGGTCGGGGCCGTGGGTCGGAGGTGGAGGGGAGAGGAGGGGTGCAGGGCAACGTGGAATCTGGTGCCAGGATAGGGACGTGAGACACTAGGCGATAAGTTGACGATAGGGTCATTCCGGCCATGCCCCCTCTTTTTCTTCTTCTTCTTCTGCCTCTCTCACCTCGGCCCCCGGCCCGGGGATGGCAGATGTGACCGTCGCGCCGGATCCATCTTCTCCCGGACCCGCAAGGGCAGGGTGCTCAATATCGCTGACATGGGGCACCGAATGGGGGTCTCCATTCACTTGGCAGCTCCGATAAACGGAGCTCTCGTCGTAGCGGCAACCGAAGAAGCCCCACCAGCGGGCAGGGTAATCCCTCGCGAGAGGGCGCTGAGCATAGGATGTAGCGGGGGGGGGGGGGGGGGGGGGGGGAGGCGCAACTCCCGAATAGGCGATAGAGTATGGTCCGCGCGTAGGCACGAAGGCGCCGGGGGGATCCCTGAATTTATGCCTCGAGCGGTTCCGGGGAGTCCCCCCTACTCGTACCAGAGTGGCCGCTGGTTTTTTAGTGGGTGCGAGTCCCACACTACCCTGAGGCTTCTTGCGCGAAGCTCCAGGGTGTGCATAAGGCATTTTTACCAGCGATATCAAAAAAAAAAAAAGGTGTTTACATTTCATATTCAAAATGCACATGCTCTTTTGTTCATTTATAATAAAGCCTAGCGCGATTAGTATATCTCTGGTCACCTGTATGTTGAGAAAATTCATTTCCTGTGTTTCGTCCAGGCATAGTATGCTGTCCAAATATATTGTTGACATCAAACCCTGTTCTCTCAATTTGTTTATAACTGGCTTCATAATTTTGATAACAACGAATGTGCTGGTACACAGGCCGAAAGGGAGACAGGTAAATTCATATGTATTATTCTGAAATGGAAATCACAAAAGTTTTCCACTTGCAGAGTCTATCGGTAGCAGAAAATACGCATCCCATAAATCAATGCTGCACATGAAAGCATTCTGTGTAATCAGCAGCGTAGCTGTTCTCAGATCCTCTAGTTTGAAATGTGAAGTTTCAATGAACTCGTTTAGGAATTTGAGATTTAAAATAAATCGATGCGTGCCATCTGGTTTGGGTCTTAAAAAATAAGGCGAGAGAAACTGGCCCTCAACCGGTGTACATCGTACAACAGCCCCAGCATCTAGTAACTTTTTAATTGCAAATTCGAGGTCTCTAATTTCTGTTTTTGAGAAAACTCTGATTGAACGATTCCTGGGCTCTACAATTGGACTGGTTAGGGGTACCTTATAGCCTTTTATACATTCCAGAACGAATTTATCTGTGGTGATTTTTTTCCACTCCGTTGAGAAATTTTTTAGACGTCCCGCTGAACAGCTTACCTCTGTACTGACTAATTCTTTGCTCCTCGGAGTAACTGACCTCTGTTCTGGTTGTAGAAATTGTTCTTTGTTGGATTGTGGGTGTATTTTCCCCTTAGGAAAGTGGACTGTTTGTACTGGCCCCTCTTATACCTCTGATACGAGGTCATCCGCTTTGGAAAGAAGCCTCTCCAGTTTAAAGACCGGGACGCATCCTGGGCAGCGGGCCTTGCTGTGGTCCTCGAGGTTGTGGGAGTTGAAGGCTGTTGTTTCAACTCCTTCCCCATCTTCTCTATAGATTTTGCTGTTTTTATAATCTCGCCCATGTTGTTACCATAAAGGAGTGTGGTCGGCCTTGTCTTGGTAAGTAATTCCTTCGTCTGCTTGAACAAAATGGGAGCAATACAGGCTTTTCTGGCTGTCGAGATCTGGAAATGAAGTTGAGTGATCAACTTTCCTGCATCTGCGAGGTTTTGTAACAGACTCAGTCTATCCACTGGCTCTACGTCATCGTTAATGATCATCGTAATTGCTTCGCCTAAGGCCGACATTGCAGACCCACCCCAGTTTTGTTCATGAGTAAAGAACGAATCTCTCTTGGACCCAGTCTCATTCAAAATTACTACAATTTCTAGGTTTAGTTCTGGGGCTTGAAAATTCCCTTTTCTAGGACATTTATCGATGATTTCTTCTTTCATTTCTATAGGTAGTCCTGAAGAAAGCCAATCTGACCATAAGGATTTTATATTCTTTTGTTTTTCTTCTTAGACGCTGGGTCCTCTCCAAGGGCTCTCCGAGTGTCCTCGTCTAACGTTTTTCCTCCAGTGTCTGTATTATCTTCTCGCAGTAAGGCACTTGCCTCCTTCGGATCAGCAGCACCTGCCTCGTCCGGTATTACTACTTAAAAAGTAGCGTTTGTCTCTGCTGCTAACTCTGACTCAACCGTTGGCTGCGTGTCCTGCGACAAGTTGGTTTGGTCTGCTAAGACTATATTGAGAGGCACCATTTTTGGAACAACCCTGGTAGCAACTTCCATACGCGTCGCTAATTTTTCTGTCTGCCTCTGGCGGCGATTTTCTTGGTTAGACTCGAGAATGTCTTTATCTAATTGTCAGAGGGAAAGGAAAGAGAAATATTTGTTGTCCTTTAATTTTCTCTCTCTCATCCTTTTTTAAGGCACTGATGGTTATTGCCTCCTACGTGCAAAATTTATCAGCCTGTACGCACGAACGAGACTCATTCGTTCGAGATCACGCCGTCAATATTTCTCCGAGCACTAATTAAGCTTACCAGAATGGCGAAATTTTCTTTCATATGTGTTTCTCGATGCGTCTCTGACCGTCAACTGGTCTCTGTTTCTCTGTACGTTCTTGTTTTCCGATGGGCGTTTTGTTTAAAGCTCTTTCTCTTACCTTTTTATTTTATGTCGCGGTTCTGACGATGATTATCTCTCGTGAGAGCGTTTCTTTGACTTTCTCATGTAGAAAAAATGCACTCTACTACTGACTGCAGTATATTTTTTACAATTTTTCAAGCCAACCGATACTTTTTGCTAAAGGAAACACTGAATATTCCTTCTGACGTATGACTCATCCTTGCACAAAAACGTATGAAAGATGGCAAGATGGCGGACACCAGGAGAGGGCCGCTTACCATTTTTTTCGATTATTCTCTGAATATGTAACTCAAACTAGCAGAAAGTAGCGGTACTACCATTGTAATCTCGAAGAGCGAGACTCGAAATATAATTCACTTGTTTCAATCGCAATGGTATATTACTTACATACTATATACGAGTATGCTAGTAAATATTTACTCGTCCATACTCATCCAGATCAACGCGTTTACGTGGTTGGTATATTTATTTCCTCGCCAAATAAGTGATTTACGTAAGGATATTATGTAAATTTAAATAAACAAATAGTCTTGTCATGAGAAA
The DNA here is from genome assembly GCF_021901455.1 of Neodiprion lecontei. NCBI lineage: Eukaryota > Metazoa > Arthropoda > Insecta > Hymenoptera > Diprionidae > Neodiprion > Neodiprion lecontei. Next base: position 12,066,930 of record NC_060265.1, on the reverse strand, counting down.
TAGGTGGCATTGAGGTAATGTAATACTAAGCTCTGGGTTGAAGTAACTGTCTTCATTGGGCTACTTTGCACGATTTTGCCAATATCTTTCATCCAAATTCAATGAATATTCTTTAAAGTAACTGCTGCTGATAAGATAATCGGTTTCTTGAAACAAACGTTAACTGCTCAACTATCGGTTATTTCCATTGACTATATGAATATTAATTTCTTTCCAACACACAGCAATGATCATTAAACGTTGTTAAATCAGGTAAGGTTTTGTTCCGTTACCAAATTTTGTAGTCTTCATTTAAGTCAACGTTTGCTCAATCGATCAATTTAGTATAGCCCGATGCATTGATAGAAATAATAATTAAATAATAATATACTTTTATAGGGAAAATTCATGTTCCACAAAACGTTGGATAATACCAAAGAATTAGAAAATTATTGATTATATCCAAAATGCACTAAAGTGTGGAATTTTTTTTTCCCTCGACATTCGCTTTTACTTGAATCAAAAATAACGTAATTCAATTAAGCAAGTATGATTTTAATTAAAGAGAATTTATCTCAAATAAATAATAAAACTTAAGTCGAAGAATTTTTTCTCTCCGTGTATTTCACCAGCTAGTTAATTGTAAACGGCGGCAGGGTAACTGAAAGTTTTGGAGTAATAACTGCAGTTGAAAAAGGAACAATATTTCTTTATATGGAAGAATTGTTATAAAATGAAAAAAGATTTTATTTTGTACTGAAAAGTTGCTATGAAAGGTACACCTACTTTGATACACTAACACAATCCTTCAATATCATCGATAAAAACATAGTTGAATGGGCGTGTTCATCGTATAAAAATATAGCAGATGCCTGAATCTTATAAGAATACATTTCAAGCGGCGGTTTCTCGTTCATTACAAAATTTCTTTAGTCATTAGTGATTATAATGCCTGATCAAAAATAATATTATTTCTCAAATATCTGCGTTCTTACAAGTCTTACTCACGATTTATAATAACCAACTAAAATAGTATTGTAATTTTTATTATACTCAGACAACATGTTACGATTCGTCAGTTCCGTTACGCTTTCGACAAGAGATATTTTCGAACCTGGATACTTTGCACGAGGGAATTTCCAGACTAGATCAATTTCTTTAGGCACTATATATGGAGCATTCTATACCAACTCAACCTACCATCAGAAGTGCCATTTTCGATTTGATCCTAATTTTTGTTTAACTTTATCATTTTTTTCAATTTTTGTCATCCAACCATTCACGAGGTGTGATTTTTCAAAGTTTCAGATTTTTTTTATTTTTAAGTACTCATGACTCTTTAAAAATGTAACAATTGGAATGTTTTCTTTTTCTCAAATTCTGTGTTTTTCACTGAACTTTTCAATAATTTGACGCAAAACAATACCAAAAAATTATTCAGTAGATTTTTTTCCATTCATCGATCGAAATCTGATTTTGAACATTGTTTGTATGGATCCTTGGAAATTTGTTTCAAAAATTCTCACAAAAACTATTTATTTCACGAATTTTCGGCCCAGTCCCGTCGTGGGTAGACGATTCTTTCTATTTTCTCAGAATTTTTTAAATTTATCGAAAATTGAAAAAAATCCTAATATGATATAACTTACATTAGTGTGATATAAGTACGATTTTTAATTTGTGATGAATTCGTGATCAGAGGAGTAGATAAGGGGAAAGTTCGTCGATGCTGGTCAAAGAGTGATCTTGTTTATTGATTTAAGGGGAGATATACACCTAGAAGCCGTAAAAAAAGGTTCTATTTTAAAAATGTTTCAAAGAAAAGTAATCATTTATTTTAGATGAGAGTTTTCATTATCTAAAAGTACATACATTCAAATATATGTCAAATTTTTTTTATGTACAAATATCAAAAAGATACAAGGATATCGTAGGATTCTTGGAGGTCCTTGAAAAAATCGGCGCACACGGTACCCACTGGCGTATCTTCAAAAATCATCTGAAAAAAAAAAAGAATATTAAATAAGATACTATAATCTAGTACTTGTCATAGCCGATTTCAAAATTATTGGTTTTTAACAAAATGGCGGCCATTTGAATATAGGTAACGATTTTCGGGCCTTAAACGTGTAATTACTTTGGCTATGAAATGAAGAGTAAGTAACGAAAAAAAAAACCCTATGACAAATACTAGGTAATATTACATAGAATGACCACAAAAAATTTCAAAGCAATCGGTACATTGGTTTTTGAGAAATTTTGGGTACCGCTTTGAAAAACGTGGTTTTGAGAAAAACACGTTTGAAATTTTAGGAATTAAAGAATCATGAAATTTTAAACTTACATGGAATCATCAATACCAGGCCCATAGTGTAGGTCTTCTACAGTCGACGGAATTCCCATTGCATCTAAAGCTTGTTGCCGACGACGAATTCGACCTTCTTTGGGGGGGAGCACTGTACAATTCTATCACAAAAGAAATCTAACGTTTCCAGTTCTCGGTTATAACTGCCTTATTTTTCGAAGAAATAATTTGCGATTTTCACCAAATATTCTAAGGACCTTAAACTTTCAGAAAATGTAAAAAAAAAAAAATCGATTTTTTCAATTTTCTAGGTGTATATCTCCCCGTAAAGATGTTACTGGACAATAGTTCTTCACAGCGTTGGCATAAAGCCATTTAAATTATTAGAAAGTATGTATCAAAAACATGTGTCTAAGTGACATTTTTAAAGTTATGTGTACTGGACATCCAGTGGAATTAATTATGAAAGCATAATATAGGATAGCGTGATACATGAGCAGGTTTAAAACATGAATTAAGGATGAACAAGTTAAATTAAGCTAAGATCTGACAATTATTAACGGATTACTCACAAAATTTGACAACCGGTGTCTGCATACGTGTTGTAGCAGTGATATTTTTGGATGGAATTGATTCTAACGGATAGACAGATAGGTTATATGATCGATATTGATTTCATCATTGATATTGATTTACGTAATCATAAACGCGCCAAATTTTGAAAATGTTTACATGATGTTTGAGTAAAGATGGCCAAGGTACTGAATGTCAGTGCGCTTATTAATCTAAAACGGCGTCCTATTTGAGGAACGTGAATAAAATGCTTATTGGTTTCAATGCAATTTCCGGGTACTTTGAAAATTCATAGCCTTTATCCAGGCTCAATTCCAAAGTTGAAATTTTCAGGGCTTGCTGGGGACGTAATAGACCAACTTTCCCAAAAATTTTAAGAAAATCGAAATTCAAAAAAAAAAGTTACAGCTATCTGAAAATAGCGATTTTTCACAAATCGATTAGCTTTTTGTAGCTATATATTAAAGAAATAGAAGCAATGAATGTAATGTGGGGCAGATATCGACAGAATAGACCTCGGTGATATATATCAGCAGTTAGTCAACCCTCTACATTGAAAACTGTAGATTTAAGAGCCTTTCAAAAACAGATAAAATTTCGCTAAAACAGTAACTCAGTTGGAAGCTCCCCGCCAAGTCGGATTTGAATTTGAACTGTAAATCTATTTTTATTTATTTTTATTTTTTTCTTAACATAGAAGGTCAACCGAGAAGAATGCCGTTTCGAACAAGCCTCTAAGTTAATTAGAAGGTGAAATACTAATTTTTGAAAATTACTAAGAAATCGCCTTTTTTTAAATCTTAATTTAAATTGTTAATTTTTCTACGAGCGCGTGTCGCGGTCGCGTCTGCAGCGCTTCACTCCATTCTCAAATGCTTGAACCTTACCAAAGAAACATATAAGTATGTTTCAAATAATAATATCATTTACAATATTCTTGTAAATAACGTTACTATTTTTAATGTGGTTAAATAAATATTATAAGTATCTGAATTATCGACGCGTAATGTTTTTTGGTGAAAGGTAAGAATATATTAAAGCTAAGTAACATTTATAATATTTAACAAGTAAAATTAAATCTATAAAACTAACGAATGTCAAGGTAGTTGCAAGAGCACTATTTATATTTTTACAAACGCAAGTTGATTGGACAGCGTGAATCACTACCTCCGATGTCAACACATAGCTGCGCTTTTGTTTAGTGTTTTTGCTGCCACTACTGTAACGGTTTAGAATATTTAGTTTTATAATTTTAATGTTACTTGTTTGAATCTTGTAAATGCTACTCAGCCCTAAAATATTATTCCAAACATACCTACATGTTTCTTCGGTACGGTTCAGCCGTTTGAGAATGTGAGTGGCGTGCACCGCAGATGCGAGTGCGACGCGCGCTCGTAGAAAAATTGACAATGCTCTTAAACAATAAAAGCTAAAGCTAAAAATGTCCACAAAATCTCTTCAAAGCATAGTGAAAATGTTGGTACGATTGAAAAATGAAAACTTGAACTCTCGTCACACAACTTTTTCGATTGAAAACATCAGCAGAAGATTTTGACGAATTTTTTTTTTTTAAATCGCCATATTGTTTGTATTTGACATTAAGAATTGTGATTGGACTTGAAAGATGCGGAATACATGCAAGTTTATCATGTACAAGTTTGAAGAAAAAATATGAATATTTAAAAAAGTCATAACGAGTTGAAGTGAAAAAAGCATTAAATTTTTGTTTTCTCGAGAATGGCTTCTTTAAATATTTTATAAACTATAAAAATTATCAATATAGTCCAGAAAAAATATTTTACTGGACAATAATTATTTTACGAAAGTTTGTTTAATCCCCTTTTCGTTTCGGCGTCCTTAAATGTGAGTGGTGGTGGCTAAATCCAAATTCGCTCGACAAATTTGGTATAAACAAGATCAGATCAAAACGATCTTATCTGCAATGTATCCAGGTTTTCGAATATCAGTCAAAATCGGGGACCGCCAGCCATCGTCGAGAAAAGGAAAGAAAATACGGAGATCTGTCAGCATATTAACTTGGGAAAACTGACAGATGGGTTAGAAAAGTTATGAAAATCAATTGGTCGCTTGTAGGCTCTGCAGAATAATCGGTGCTTCACTCAGGTTATTCAAAATCAAAGCCTAACCGTCCCAAAACTCGATTTCGAAGAATAAAATTCTAGTAGGTAACAAAACTGTGTCGAGCCTACTAGCGATAGAAAATAACAAACTCTTGAAGAAGAAACATATCAAATCTGACCTAAATCATCTGGAGCTAGTTTTTTTTACCAGGACCGGTCGAGGTACTTGGTTGAGGATCATCATACCTCTTACAATTAGTTGTTTCTCTGTTACGCCAATTCGAACATCTCGGACTCGAATATTGAGGTGGTTCTCCGGCAAACTTTTTCAACGTAAAACGACGATTGGCATCATCTTCTTTTTCTAAAAAATAAGCAGTTCAAGACTGGTTGAGCAGGTTCAGTCCCGCAATTTTCTTGACAGTTATTATTATCGTTACGAGTGAAACTACGATTATTCTTATTTATAAATAATTGATTATTATTTTGCTTGTTAGACGAAGTCTTTTCTGAACCGAACTTCTGTTCTTTTCCGGTACGTTTTTTGAAACTTCAATTTGACGAATTTTAGCTACTCCTAGATGTTCTCGTCTCAAGACTTCTATTTCGAGAACCTTAGCTATAGTTTCTCGAAGCGTAGAAACGTGGTAGAAACCCCTGAGGTGCTAATCGCGAGTCTAATATCGGGATCCCGTAGTGTTTTTACAAATGCTTCTACTGTAAATAAAACTCTAGTTAAACAACTATCGTCTGACCCAGGGAGGCTTAATCTTCGTCGCGATTTTGGCGGGTATTCTGAAGTTGGGTCAAGTATAATTTTTGAGGTGTTCACTCCCGTATCGTAGCCTGAGAGCGAAATTTAATTTTTTGTAATTCATTGTGTCTGTTGGAGACAGAGTAGATGAAACGTTAATGTTTGGACCGCTGCTTTTGAAGCGGAATCCCAAAGATTATGATTAGCAACCGTGAGATACTGGTTTTAAAAATCAGACCACGAAGCTTTTCCATCAAAAGTTAGTGGCTTTATTAGTGCAGAAGGCCTAGTTTCAGGTATATAAGACGTTTGCCTATCGAGGTTTGGGCAAACTTCTGGGTAACGTCCGGTACGGCTCAAAAAAGATTCGTCTAAATGAGAATTATTTCGCGCGTTCATTGACCTTGGGATCTTTTCCCTCAAGTGGCCTTAGAAGCACGTCGATACATGAGCTATGTTCTCTTGGGTGCCCCGCATCGTATTTTCGATATGGTCACTTTGAGCTACGAGACAAGAGAGAGGCACAGAATGAGTCATTCCTTCTCGTATTCTAGATCTAGGTAGACGGGTTACTTCTGTATCCCTAATAAAATTGATAGACCTTGAATAATCCTGAGCGTAACCTGGGTCTTGCGAATCTGTAGCAGTTCAAGCATCCGATTTTCTGAGCGAGCATGAGCCTCGAGAATCATCTGCTGATGCTGATGCTGCTCTTGCTGTTCTAGTTCCCGCTCTTCGCGTAGTTCCCGCTGTTGGAGCTCTGGTGCCTGCAGCAGTGACAGTCATTGTTTTTGTTGTTGATTCGCTACTTCGACGTTCTGCTTCCTCTAAAAGTTGTCGTTGATGAAGAGCCGCAGCCTCTTGTTGCTGTTGAAGGAGCTTCACGAGGTCAAGCTCGGCGATAGTGGCTGTAGTGGAAGTTGTAGTCGGTTCAGGAGCTTGCGGGATTTCTTCTTGTAGTAGAGAATTATCTCCGTAGCTTTCCCGACGACGAAATCGAGTATTCCTTGAGATAGTCATCTTGGAAAATTCGCGCACTAAATTGATGCACTAACACAGCTCAAAAATATCACGCTTCTGACACCAGTGTAACTCTCGTTGGAATGACGTGATAAAATGTGGGTACTTGAGCTTGAGTGGCAAGTAAGTGGCGAAAATTAAAACGTTTAGAAAATTATGTTTTATTGCAAAATGCGGTGTTATTCGTTTCAAGTCTGAAACAAGACTATTTTCACAAGAATGATCGTTGACGCAGCAACCTTATTTATTTCAGACATAAGACGTTTACAAACTTCTTCTATCTATAATGACTACTAGATCATTAGAAAGACGGGTAAGACAGGCGATTTCACACTTTTTAACAATATATATGTACTATAATAATATATATAATATTGTTACAAAGGCTGAAATCACCCGTTTTGTCCCCTTTTAAATGATCTAGTAGTCATCATAGATAAAAGACGTTTATAAACCTCTTATGTCTTTAAAAAGAATAAGGTTGCTGCGTCAACCGACATTATTGTCAAAACAGTCAGTCTCTAGACTTTTAAAAGAGAGCTTGTGTCTAAATACATCTATTTTCTTTCTAAAATATTCCTTGTTCGTGAGACTTCTTTGGCTCGGCGTTCGCTTAAATCACACAGAGAACTCTTTGATTCTTTTAGACCTTTCTTAATTTCCCCCCGTTGTTACAATATATTATAATTACTATTATAAAACCGACCATTTTTTTTCAATCCAGTTATAATCTATTATATATAATATCAAGACGAAGCATATTTATAATAATACTGTATAATCGTACTATATTACATAAAGATATCGCCGCCGCCGTCGCCGCCGTGTCAAGAATCGTCGACCTTCGATTTTCGATTTTCAATCTTCGACCTTCGACCTTCGACCTTTGTCTATTGATCAACCTTCTACCTTTGCAACGTTTATGCCCTTATTATACGTTTACTGATTTCATCCTTAACCCTACATATAGTATACCGCAACACCTATGAAGACTTGACCCTTTATCTTCCGTATACATATAGATCAATTTCGGAATCACGGATTCAACACTTAACCCCTTGTAGCCCTTTGTGACATTTCTGTAACGAACTAAATAAGATCCTATAAAATCCATACGGAACGTATTAACGACAAGTCCTTAAATGCTATTTATTTTAAAATTTATGGTTTTGGGCTACAAGGGGTTAACTCTTTATACATATACATCCCTATACCTACAAATATCTGATCTTTTGACCGCCTTCCCTCTCCCCTTCCATGAAAACTCGAAAATGGGGGTTGACGCCCGAAGCGCGCAGGAAAGCCAAGCCCCCCTACTCTATATTATTACGTCAGAGAGTGAAATAAATGATCAGGAGAATTCAAAAAGAGTGGGGCGGTTTATTCAGAACAAAAGTACAAGAAGACGTGTGTCGTTTGAAGTCCGTTCAAGAAATAATCAGAAAGATCCTCATTGATTCCAAAAGACGTTCGTTGTCAGGGAACATCGCATCTTCATTTTGATTAATTAAATAAATACATGCATGTTCGAAGGGGGAAACCGTAACAATATTATAAAGATATCTTGCCGCCACCGGCGCGGTCGTCATGTCAAGGATCCAGCGTGAATGCCCTCAGATCTTGACAGCCTTAACCTCGAACCCACATATATATCGTTATACCTTCACAAATTTAACCTCGAACAGTAGTATAACAAGAGGGGTTCTGCGTAGAAACACCTTCTTTACCGACCTAGCCGACCAATCCGCCTGTACATGCATCCCAGACGCAAACCCTTGAAAGTTACCCCCCCACTCTCGTAAGATGAAACGTGCTCTGCCGACCGTTAGTCGGTAAGAAAATCTCCCAAATGACCATGACCGTCGGTAAAGAATCCCCCAAATGACCATGATTGTCGGTGAAAAATCCTCCGAATGACCATGATGGTCGGTAGAAAATGCCTGAAATTGCCGTGGTGTTACCCCTTGTGGGATAAGTTGTGTTCTTTGTCGGTAAAGAAAATCATACTCATCGAGCGGGATCGATAACTGCATTACCGAGCGCACTCCGTGAATCCTCAGGCGTTCGAGCGGACCCCGTGGATCCTCGAACGTTCGACCGAGAATCCTGGCGTGTGTCAGGTTTTGAGAGCTTCCAGAAGGTTCAAGAAGATTCTCACGGCCTTGAACCAATCTATACTGACAAACAATTCGTCCGACGTGTTTCGACTCGACGGTAAGCGGCATGCGGTCAAAGGATTTCGGTGCGACGTTGAATTACGAAAGACCCGCTCTGGCCTTGAACGAATTTTAGACAAACAATTCTCGGAATCGTCCAACGAAAACAATACTCGGAATCGTCCGACGAGTTTCGACTCGACGGTGAGCGGCATGCGGTCAAAGGATTTCGGTGCGACGTTGAATTCCGAAAGACCCGCTCTGGCCTCGAACGAATTTGAGACAAAACAATGCGTTCGACAAGTTTTGACTTGACGGTGAGCGGCATGCGGTCAAAGGATTTCGGTGTGACATCCGAGTAAGTGAAAAACAATTCTCGGAACCATTAATTTTGGAATGTCACGTGGTTGATAAGGTGGTTAGACAAAACAATGCGTTCGACAAGTTTCGACTTGACGGCGAGCGGCCTGCGAACAACGGATTGCAGTGCGACGTTGAGTTCGTGAACCCTGTGAAGAAGCCGCCTGTGTGTGTGTATGTGTGAGTCACGTCGGTGTTTACCCGTAAAAGGGACCATGTCAGCGTAGAGCGATCATTTTAGAGCAAGCTTCGCAACTCTATCTTTGTCAAGTGTGTGATCGAAAGAAGAAGAAGAAACATGGATTCCGAAAAGTGTTTGAAATTAATACAAATTATGGAAACAGCGTTCAAGATTTTATCTGAAAAATCGTCACCGGCAGAGATTGCAAAATGGATTCGACTCGGAACCCAAAACATCAGGCTTTTGAATAAAATCTTACGCAACAACGCCTCAACGATCGGGGAGAAGACAAGAATTTTGACAACAATTGGAATTCTGAAATCGTTGGCAGTCAAATTTCAACAATTTCAAAAAGTGGGTGACGGATTACGAAGCCGACGAAGAAGCGATCGAGTACGGTGGGAAGATTTGGAGACAGCTTTCGAGAGTCGAATTCGAACGGGAGCCATTATCAATCTGCGGCATAAAGATTTGAACAGGTTTTTGGAAGATGCGAAACACCTCGTCGTTGCAAGACTGAAGAAAATGCTACGAAAAGTGGGATGTTTAAGGGCGTTGCCTAGCCAGAAAGCGCGGGCTACTCCGCTTCCCGCGTTAACCGTGGCGAGAGAGAGGGTAAGGAAACAAGTGAGACGGAGCAGCCGAGCTGTCGCCGGAGTGGGCCGGAGTGGGGCACGACGCAGCGCCTGATGAATAATAGAAAAAAAAAGTAGACTCCTTTCAGATTCCACTTGAAAAATCTACTAGTAATACAGAATTTAATAAGGAACCCGAAACTATTTTTTTTATAATTCGAAAACTTGTCATTAATGAGGTAAAAATCGTCAAATATTTGAACTGTTTATAAAAATTGGGATTTTCAATAATGTTCAACATTGCATTTTTTTTATGAAAGCTTATTTGTTCACCTTCCGAATGCATTGCAAATGATGTCTTTACGTCGAATAGAACCGGATATATCCGAGCTCCTTTTGGATCAAAATTGAATGATTGTCTTGTAACTTTCGAAAACAAACATAATTCGGACGAACACCAAAATGCGTGTCGATTCTTTTTACCTTTATTTCATGTGAAAAAAAGTATGAATAGATTGAAAAAATACGAGGTCATTTTTTGATTGACGTGACGTAGAATTCCTTATACGTATGTTGATATAGATATACATTCTTCATATTTCAACGAAAATTATATTCACCGGCGTCCGTATTTCTACGCAATGCGATCACGTGACTGGTAATAGTCTAATAGCCGGTATTCATAGTCAGGTTCGATTTGCAGGACTGTCTTGAGGCAGCTCAAAGCATAGCTTGATCGGCTGAGAGCTCTTCCTAATACAGTCTCGAAAATAATACGTAACTATTTACGAATACCGGCCAGACGTCGTCACAGGTCATTTTAAATTGAAAATGCAACGAATAGCTGTGAGCAAATTCATGATATAGCAACGAAAATATCATAAATCTCCCAGGTCTCACCACGTGGAGGTCGCTGTCAAACAGAGACCCGCCTAACCCGTCCCTACCTCCCAACCATGATCGGGTTTGCACCAAACAAATACAAAATGATGAAAAATAATATAAAATGGTAAAAGTAAAATTGAACTCGTTTGAACTTAATAAACATAATCACGAAATCTGTATGAGAAGGATCTCATAGAAATTAAATTGAAACAGTATAACTGAAACATGACAGTAATCTTGATAAAGAAAATTGATATAACAAAGCATCGAGCATTGTATACATTATATGGCTAAATAAATCAGTAATACATATAACTAACTAAACATAAATCACAGAAATATTGCACGTAAGCTATATACAAAGCTATTATATTTATGTACATATGTACATATATTTAGATTACAGTGTTTTGTCGTCTGTCGGTCGTGAATTTACTGTTTCTTACGCGCGGCCTTATCTGGGCTTCGATGATTTGAGGGGGTTCGCGGATTGAGCGTTGTCGGGCGCGTCTAGAATCTACGATTTCGGGTTACAAACAAAAGTAAAAGAAATCTGCTCATTTATTCTCCATTTTTTCGGTCCAGAATTTATCGTCACGTTTTATTTTATCAAAAATCAATCCCTTTGACGTCCAAACTATAAAATAGCACCACTTCCTATTCGTAATGTGTAGAAGACCTTGGACCTGTCACATGTAATTATGAGAAAGCTCTAACTTGGCTTTTCCACCGATTATTTTCGTCTCAAATATTAATTGTGTATCCCAAAAATCTATCGAGCGAGCGCAGCGAGCGAGCAAAATTTTTAAATGTTCAAGCGAAATCCCACAAAAAGTACTGATATCCCCAAAAAGCACCTCTGTTGTAAAAACCTTTCGCCAAGTATATTAATTTGACAGCCACCCACAAAACAGCCACCTACAAAACTGTCATCAAATCAGATACTGCTGCCAAGTATAATTTATTTAGAAGCTAATGATGATTTTGATATACTATAACTAATATAATGACGAAAAAAAAAAATTGAAATCAAAATTGAAATTGAAAAAAAAAATAATTTTTATCGAAAAAAAAAAAAAATTGGAGATAGTGGTAAAGGCGGGCTTTTTTAAAACAAGCACAAGAAAATACAAGTCGAGCTATATCAATGTTGTAATGGCAATATAAGCAAAGGCCCGCCAGGACCACGTACTCCAATTGTTTTTTTTTTTTTTTATCAAAATTTATGTTTTTTTTTTTTTAGAATTTCAATTTTGATTTCAATTTTTTTTTTTTTGTCATCATTAGTTATAGTATATCAAAATCATCATTAGTTTCCAAATAAATTATACTTGGCAGTAGTATCTGATTTGATGACAGTTTTGTAGGCGGCTGATTTGTAAGTAATGTGTGCATGTATGATTACCCCAGAATTACGTCAAGTTTATTTCTAGAAACAAAACGCGCGTATTTTAGTGGCCTAATACGTACGCGCCGTATTTACTTTGTATGGAAAATTCTGCCAGGTACATTGTAATTTTACCTTGGATACTTAGGTAGTCACAATAAGTGATAAGAATATTCCTTATGATCGACAAAGTGTAAACACTCATGCTAATTGCCGAATATCGATTTCGATCATTTAACCTGAACACGTAACAAATTGATGACATATTTTAGCGACTAATGCAAACCGGGCTAGTACCACACGTCACAATGCATTCTAGTTTATATTTTCGTATGTATAAAAAAACTAGAGAATGAATGTATACTGCTATTATGAACAGCACTATCGGCTCTTGAAAGTACCTTCTTAAATTAAAGCCCTGCGATTGTTCGTACTCAAGTGATTGAATCTCGAAGTCAGAGAGGGTGCACCATCAATCATATAAATAATTCGATTTACCTCATTTTTTCCTGAAATTTAGCCAAAATCTTTATGCCGGGTCGTTTCTTCTTCTCCAAAGACACATTCCCTCTCTTCTTAGCCATCGCGGGAATAAATACTGATTCGAAATAATAAGAAACACTGTAGAAAAACACAAGCAAAAATAAAAGCGCGGAACACTATCCACGTGCCGAGCGACGAGGATTCGAAGGAGGGGAATTGTAGTGGGGGGTGTTGAGTCTACTCTCCTCGCCTGTAATTCGCATGGTCGCCCGCCAACGCAGTCGTGGCGCTAGCAGCCGCCCGCCTTTTGCGCGAAAAATTTGCTGTTTTATGCTTCGTGATTTTCCTTCTCATTTCCTCATTTTTGAAAATACTTAGGTTCTTAGGGAGTCATTTTGAAGATAAAGAATAGATCTGTGTCGCCTTTTTCGCCGAATTGCGAAAAAAAATTCACTGTCCGCTGTGTTTCACTTCAAACATAACGTACTTTCAAGTACGTTTTACGCAAATCTGAAAGCGAAATCAAAAATTCGGCAAAAGAAACGACACAGATCTATCCTTTACCTTCAAAATGACCCCCTAAGAACCTAATTATCTTCAAAAATGAGGAAATGAGAAGGAAAATCGTGAGTCTCTGTTTGCGCGCGCTCTTCGAGGCATAGGCAACGCCCTTAAAAGCAAACTGTGTCTTGTGTTGTAAATTCAATCTGACGAAAAACGCTGAACTTGTTGAGGAAATCAAATATTTTAACACCAGAAACCAGATCATCCTCCAGCCAGCTGACATACACGGGTGGTTCGAAGAGAACGTAAAGCAAAAAGTGTTGGCCAAGGTGGAAGATTTTCAAGAGAGAGACTCTGGTTGGTCGCTGACCGAAATAATCAATTTGACTGTAAATATCAACAAGTACGTGCCACTGCGAGGCGGTGTGTTCACATACACACCACTACCCAAAGATATTCAAGATAAGAAGGCTGTCGTCAACATCCGCAACAGAGACGCGTATTGCTTCCTCTGGTCGGTCACCGCAGCCCTCTTTCCAGCCAACAACAAAAATCCCAATGAAATTACTTCGTATCCACATTTCAGCTCAGTGCTACAATACGACGGTTTGCATTTTCCAATGTCTTTAGACCAGATTCCAAAATTTGAGAAACTTAACAAACTCTCAATTAACGTTTATGGTATAGATAGTGCGGAAAAACAAAAGCGCAGTGAAATTGTACCCATTTATTTAAGCCGAAACAAGTCTGATAAACCTACAATCCATCTTTTAGTAATAGAGTCTGAAAACGACAATGATGATAATAGTATAGAAAATATTGAAAAGAATGTAACACATCATTTTGCATGGATTTGAAATTTATCGCGGTTGACAAGTTCCCAAATTTCTAAACATAAACGTCGTACTTGGTTATGTGATAGGTGTCTATCACACTTTCAATCTGAAGAGTCTTTAACAAAGCACAATGTAGATTGCATGAATTTAAACAAAACCAAAGTTATTCTACCTACAGATGAGGAAAAAATACTGAAATTTAAAAATTTCAAGCACAAAGAAACCGTTCCATTCTGCATTAACGCGGATCTCGAATGTTTACTGGAACCTACGCTCAAAAAGATGGGTACAAGAACAATTTATCAGAAGCATCTTCCGTATAGTATAGCTTACTATCTACATTGTGCGTTTGACAACTCGCTTTCAAAATTCAAAATTAATCGCGGAGAGACTTGCGTTCAATGGTTTGTGAACGAGTTAGCGGAATTGGCACATTCGTTAGAAGTTTATTTCAAAACTGTTGTACCGATGGAACCGCTCAATTTCAATCAAATTAACGAATTTCACTCAACAACAGTGTGTCACATTTGTGAAAAACCGTTTACACTCACAGACGTGAAACATCGTGATCACTGCCATTTCACGGGAAAGTACCGTGGTGCTGCTCACCGAGGTTGCAATCTAAATTACCAAAATTCGCACATTATCCCAGTGATATTCCACAATCTGTCGGGTTACGACTCACATTTTCTGATCAAAGCACTGGCTACATCGTTCGAGGGCAGAATTGAGCTTCTACCCGTAACCAAAGAAAAGTACATTTCTTTTACAAAATATGTCGAGGGGACAGATATAAAGTTTAGATTCGTAGATTCGTATCGTTTCATGCCCAGTAGTCTTGAGAAATTAGCAACGTATCTCGGTGATGATCAGAAATCAATCACACGAAAATTTTATCATAGCTCAGATAAATTTCAGTTATTGACCAGAAAAGGAGTGTTCCCGTACGTATGTATAGACAGTTGGGAGAAGCTCGAGGACACACGGCTACCATCCAAACAACAATTTTACTTAAAATTAAATGATCGGGATATATCAGACGACGACTATGCACATGCATGTACAGTTTGGCAAACTTTTAACGTTCAAACTTTGGAAGAGTATTCGGACTTGTATTTACAGACGGACGTGTTTTTACTGGCTGACGTTTTTCAAAATTTTCGACAGAGCTGTTGGACGACGTACAAACTGGACCCGTGACATTACTACACAGCGCCCGGTCTGTCGTTTGATGCAATGTTAAAATGTACAGGCATCGAACTCGAGCTTCTCACTGACATAGACATGGTTATGTTTATCGAAAAGGGTATTCGAGGTGGTGTGTCACAGTGTTCGAATAGATACGCAAAGGCCAACAATAGATATATGGAAGAGGAATTCGATCCTGAGGTCGAAGAATCTTATCTCATGTACTTTGACGTTAATAATTTGTACGGTGCTGCTATGAGCTTTGCTCTGCCATACAGTTCCTTCGAATGGTTATCAGACTTCGGACAATGCGACGTTTTTACCATCTCGGACGATGCGGAGTTTGGTTACATACTGGAGGTGGATTTGGAATATCCTGAGGAACTGCATGAAATTCATAAGGATTTACCACTGTGTCCGGAGCACTACATACCTCCGATCTCGAATAGTAAGCAACCGAAATTGACGCCCACGCTACTTTCCAAGAAAAACTACGTTGTTCACTATAGGGTTTCGAAACAATGCTTACAATTAGGCTTAAAATTACTCAAAATTCACAGAGTTCTCAAATTCAGACAAACCCCGTGGCTCAAAAAATACATAGATTTGAATACCGATTTGCGCAAAAAATCTCACAACGAATTCGAGAAAAATTTTTACAAACTGATGAACAACGCAGTTTTTGGTAAAACAATGGAAAATGTTAGGAAGTATAGAGATGTCAGGCTGATCACGAAATGGGATGGAAGATACGGTGCTAGAGCTACTATAGCCAAACCCAATTTTCACAGCTGCACCGTTTTCGACAAAGATATAATTATCGTTGAAATGAGTAAGACGGAAGTCAAGTTGAATAAACCATTGTATGCAGGTTTCTCCATCATGGATCTGGCTAAAACATATATCTACGATTATCATTACAATTACATTAAGCAGAAATTCGGCAACCAAGCAAAATTAATGTATACGGATACCGACAGTTTGATTTACAATTTTACCGTCCCCGACATATACGAACACATGAAGGAGGACTTGCACAAATTCGATACGTCTGATTATCCGCTTGACAACGTTTATGGAATGCCTCTAGCGAACAAAAAAGTTCTCGGCTTGATGAAAGATGAGAATAATGGAAAAATAATGCTGGAATTTGTAGGATTCAGAGCTAAACTGTACGCATTTCGAGTCTTGGGAGATGAGAAAGACAATAAACGTGCCAAAGGTGTCAAAGGATCAGCGTTGAGAAAAATAACTTTCAACGATTATTTGGAATGTGTTTTGAACCGCGAAAATTTATCCTCAAATCAGCATTTGATATTGAGTCGAAAGCACGAGGTATACACCGTAGAACAGCAGAAAGTAGCACTGAGCTGGAATGACGACAAGCGGATCGTGTTTCAAAATACAACCGACACGCTTCCGTGGGGCTACAAGCCTACACCTTAGCTTTGGAATTTATAACTGTACCATGATGTATAAAATATTATTATTATGTAGGATAGTGAATAAGAACGCTCCGAAATATAAGAAATTGTACAACGATGCATATGTCTGTCGATTGTCTAAAAAATAAAGACGCATACTTGTTGTGTGTCGGATATAAAATAAAGAGGGACATACGTTTTTACAAAAAATTCATTCATTCAAATGTTACGTATCCGATTCGTTTATCTAACTGTTGTGTGTATTGTCAAAACCGAACCATTTAACGTATATTTTTCTTCCGCGCTTCTTGAGCACCTTCTCCACCAGATAGATATCCGGATGTTTAACCTTGAGGAGCTCTTGTTCGTAGAAACCACCAGCGATGGGTTGATCTCGGTAGTCTTTGAGCTTGTACGTCACAGGATGAGTATTTTCCACTCGACTTATCGTGAATATTTCAGTCGTCCAATTGGGAGTGTAACCTTTCTCGAAGACATTTTTGAATTTGCTGATTCGAACTTTGTCGCCGGATTTGAACTTTGCCGATACGGTAGGTATCGCTCGAAGCCCTCCGTACGCCTGAGGTAATAACAGCCTCTCGTTTGCAACGGTGACATCCGACGGTTTCATTCTTATGGTTCGGTGTTTGGTGTTGTTGTAAGCCGAAATCAATTCAGATAAGATATCGAGCCACTTGTAGCTTCCTTGCATGCTGAACCGTGTCCACATTTTACCTTTCAGCGTGCGATTGAAACGTTCACAGACCGAAGCCTTCAAATTACTGTACGTGGAGTAAAGTTTGATTCCGTAACGTGTCATAAGCGATTCAAATTTCGAGTTGTAAAATTCCGTTCCTCTGTCAACGTGTAAATTTTTTCGGTACCCGTCCTTGAACAAGCACAGATTACATTGCCTTCGTAACATCAGCTCCAGACTTGCTCTCTATCGGTACAGCCCACGCATACTTTGAAAAGATATCAATGCTGTGAGCATGTACTTGTAACTTTTGTTTTGCCCAGCGTATGACGTCATATCAACAAGATCCGCCTGCCAGGTCTCGTCGATGCCGCGCACGTCTACACGTCGACGCGGGTAATTCCGGCGTGCAGGCTTATGCAGTTCCGTCACCAGTGCTTGCTTTTCCTCGTTCATATTCCAACGCTCTTAGTCGGGTGTCCAATTTGGAAATGTTATCAGCGTTTCGAATCGACAGGTCTCTGCCTGTTTCAAAGTCTGCGTGAAAGGTATCCAAGGCTTTCTCCGTGGTGAGCTCTAAAGCTTTGATCATTTGATCGAGGTTGTCGATTTGTTTTTGCAACACGCTGAATTTTCGTCTCAAGATTTTTAAAGTTACAGCATTGTTCTGCTCTGCGGGATCTGCGATATTGCACAGTCTCTTGTTCCGTATATTACGATTCGACTGCCATGACTTTGACGTTGATATAAGCTGAACTTTGTATAACTTTTTTGACTTGCACGTATCGTGTAAGACTGACGAGTCTGCATCGGATGCGTTGAGCTTATATATATATATAGGCCGATAGATCGCAAGAATTTGGAAACGGTGCGCACTGCGGTCTGCGCATCTCGGAGGGAAAAATGACGTCAGAGACGGCGGGAGAGCAATAAAACTCAAAAATTTAGAGATGGCGGGTCGGATAAAGGGTGGACTCAGTCGTCTCTGACGTCATTTTTCCCTCCGAGATGCGCAGACCGCAGTGCGCACCGTTTCCAAATTCTTGCGATCTATCGGCCTATATATATATATAAGCTCAACGCATCCGATGCAGACTCGTCAGTCTTACACGATACGTGCAAGTCAAAAAAGTTATACAAAGTTCAGCTTATATCAACGTCAAAGTCATGGCAGTCGAATCGTAATATACGGAACAAGAGACTGTGCAATATCGCAGATCCCGCAGAGCAGAACAATGCTGTAACTTTAAAAATCTTGAGACGAAAATTCAGCGTGTTGCAAAAACAAATCGACAACCTCGATCAAATGATCAAAGCTTTAGAGCTCACCACGGAGAAAGCCTTGGATACCTTTCACGCAGACTTTGAAACAGGCAGAGACCTGTCGATTCGAAACGCTGATAACATTTCCAAATTGGACACCCGACTAAGAGCGTTGGAATATGAACGAGGAAAAGCAAGCACTGGTGACGGAACTGCATAAGCCTGCACGCCGGAATTACCCGCGTCGACGTGTAGACGTGCGCGGCATCGACGAGACCTGGCAGGCGGATCTTGTTGATATGACGTCATACGCTGGGCAAAACAAAAGTTACAAGTACATGCTCACAGCATTGATATCTTTTCAAAGTATGCGTGGGCTGTACCGATAGAGAGCAAGTCTGGAGCTGATGTTACGAAGGCAATGTAATCTGTGCTTGTTCAAGGACGGGTACCGAAAAAATTTACACGTTGACAGAGGAACGGAATTTTACAACTCGAAATTTGAATCGCTTATGACACGTTACGGAATCAAACTTTACTCCACGTACAGTAATTTGAAGGCTTCGGTCTGTGAACGTTTCAATCGCACGCTGAAAGGTAAAATGTGGACACGGTTCAGCATGCAAGGAAGCTACAAGTGGCTCGATATCTTATCTGAATTGATTTCGGCTTACAACAACACCAAACACCGAACCATAAGAATGAAACCGTCGGATGTCACCGTTGCAAACGAGAGGCTGTTATTACCTCAGGCGTACGGAGGGCTTCGAGCGATACCTACCGTATCGGCAAAGTTCAAATCCGGCGACAAAGTTCGAATCAGCGAATTCAAAAATGTCTTCGAGAAAGGTTACACTCCCAATTGGACGACTGAAATATTCACGATAAGTCGAGTGGAAAATACTCATCCTGTGACGTACAAGCTCAAAGACTACCGAGATCAACCCATCGCTGGTGGTTTCTACGAACAAGAGCTCCTCAAGGTTAAACATCCGGATATCTATCTGGTGGAGAAGGTGCTCAAGAAGCGCGGAAGAAAAATATACGTTAAATGGTTCGGTTTTGACAATACACACAACAGTTAGATAAACGAATCGGATACGTAACATTTGAATGAATGAATTTTTTGTAAAAACGTATGTCCCTCTTTATTTTATATCCGACACACAACAAGTATGCGTCTTTATTTTTTAGACAATCGACAGACATATGCATCGTTGTACAATTTCTTATATTTCGGAGCGTTCTTATTCACTATCCTACATAATAATAATATTTTATACATCATGGTACAGTTATAAATTCCAAAGCTAAGGTGTAGGCTTGTAGCCCCACGGAAGCGTGTCGGTTGTATTTTGAAACACGATCCGCTTGTCGTCATTCCAGCTCAGTGCTACTTTCTGCTGTTCTACGGTGTATACCTCGTGCTTTCGACTCAATATCAAATGCTGATTTGAGGATAAATTTTCGCGGTTCAAAACACATTCCAAATAATCGTTGAAAGTTATTTTTCTCAACGCTGATCCTTTGACACCTTTGGCACGTTCATTGTCTTTCTCATCTCCCAAGACTCGAAATGCGTACAGTTTAGCTCTGAATCCTACAAATTCCAGCATTATTTTTCCATTATTCTCATCTTTCATCAAGCCGAGAACTTTTTTGTTCGCTAGAGGCATTCCATAAACGTTGTCAAGCGGATAATCAGACGTATCGAATTTGTGCAAGTCCTCCTTCATGTGTTCGTATATGTCGGGGACGGTAAAATTGTAAATCAAACTGTCGGTATCCGTATACATTAATTTTGCTTGGTTGCCGAATTTCTGCTTAATGTAATTGTAATGATAATCGTAGATATATGTTTTAGCCAGATCCATGATGGAGAAACCTGCATACAATGGTTTATTCAACTTGACTTCCGTCTTACTCATTTCAACGATAATTATATCTTTGTCGAAAACGGTGCAGCTGTGAAAATTGGGTTTGGCTATAGTAGCTCTAGCACCGTATCTTCCATCCCATTTCGTGATCAGCCTGACATCTCTATACTTCCTAACATTTTCCATTGTTTTACCAAAAACTGCGTTGTTCATCAGTTTGTAAAAATTTTTCTCGAATTCGTTGTGAGATTTTTTGCGCAAATCGGTATTCAAATCTATGTATTTTTTGAGCCACGGGGTTTGTCTGAATTTGAGAACTCTGTGAATTTTGAGTAATTTTAAGCCTAATTGTAAGCATTGTTTCGAAACCCTATAGTGAACAACGTAGTTTTTCTTGGAAAGTAGCGTGGGCGTCAATTTCGGTTGCTTACTATTCGAGATCGGAGGTATGTAGTGCTCCGGACACAGTGGTAAATCCTTATGAATTTCATGCAGTTCCTCAGGATATTCCAAATCCACCTCCAGTATGTAACCAAACTCCGCATCGTCCGAGATGGTAAAAACGTCGCATTGTCCGAAGTCTGATAACCATTCGAAGGAACTGTATGGCAGAGCAAAGCTCATAGCAGCACCGTACAAATTATTAACGTCAAAGTACATGAGATAAGATTCTTCGACCTCAGGATCGAATTCCTCTTCCATATATCTATTGTTGGCCTTTGCGTATCTATTCGAACACTGTGACACACCACCTCGAATACCCTTTTCGATAAACATAACCATGTCTATGTCAGTGAGAAGCTCGAGTTCGATGCCTGTACATTTTAACATTGCATCAAACGACAGACCGGGCGCTGTGTAGTAATGTCACGGGTCCAGTTTGTACGTCGTCCAACAGCTCTGTCGAAAATTTTGAAAAACGTCAGCCAGTAAAAACACGTCCGTCTGTAAATACAAGTCCGAATACTCTTCCAAAGTTTGAACGTTAAAAGTTTGCCAAACTGTACATGCATGTGCATAGTCGTCGTCTGATATATCCCGATCATTTAATTTTAAGTAAAATTGTTGTTTGGATGGTAGCCGTGTGTCCTCGAGCTTCTCCCAACTGTCTATACATACGTACGGGAACACTCCTTTTCTGGTCAATAACTGAAATTTATCTGAGCTATGATAAAATTTTCGTGTGATTGATTTCTGATCATCACCGAGATACGTTGCTAATTTCTCAAGACTACTGGGCATGAAACGATACGAATCTACGAATCTAAACTTTATATCTGTCCCCTCGACATATTTTGTAAAAGAAATGTACTTTTCTTTGGTTACGGGTAGAAGCTCAATTCTGCCCTCGAACGATGTAGCCAGTGCTTTGATCAGAAAATGTGAGTCGTAACCCGACAGATTGTGGAATATCACTGGGATAATGTGCGAATTTTGGTAATTTAGATTGCAACCTCGGTGAGCAGCACCACGGTACTTTCCCGTGAAATGGCAGTGATCACGATGTTTCACGTCTGTGAGTGTAAACGGTTTTTCACAAATGTGACACACTGTTGTTGAGTGAAATTCGTTAATTTGATTGAAATTGAGCGGTTCCATCGGTACAACAGTTTTGAAATAAACTTCTAACGAATGTGCCAATTCCGCTAACTCGTTCACAAACCATTGAACGCAAGTCTCTCCGCGATTAATTTTGAATTTTGAAAGCGAGTTGTCAAACGCACAATGTAGATAGTAAGCTATACTATACGGAAGATGCTTCTGATAAATTGTTCTTGTACCCATCTTTTTGAGCGTAGGTTCCAGTAAACATTCGAGATCCGCGTTAATGCAGAATGGAACGGTTTCTTTGTGCTTGAAATTTTTAAATTTCAGTATTTTTTCCTCATCTGTAGGTAGAATAACTTTGGTTTTGTTTAAATTCATGCAATCTACATTGTGCTTTGTTAAAGACTCTTCAGATTGAAAGTGTGATAGACACCTATCACATAACCAAGTACGACGTTTATGTTTAGAAATTTGGGAACTTGTCAACCGCGATAAATTTCAAATCCATGCAAAATGATGTGTTACATTCTTTTCAATATTTTCTATACTATTATCATCATTGTCGTTTTCAGACTCTATTACTAAAAGATGGATTGTAGGTTTATCAGACTTGTTTCGGCTTAAATAAATGGGTACAATTTCACTGCGCTTTTGTTTTTCCGCACTATCTATACCATAAACGTTAATTGAGAGTTTGTTAAGTTTCTCAAATTTTGGAATCTGGTCTAAAGACATTGGAAAATGCAAACCGTCGTATTGTAGCACTGAGCTGAAATGTGGATACGAAGTAATTTCATTGGGATTTTTGTTGTTGGCTGGAAAGAGGGCTGCGGTGACCGACCAGAGGAAGCAATACGCGTCTCTGTTGCGGATGTTGACGACAGCCTTCTTATCTTGAATATCTTTGGGTAGTGGTGTGTATGTGAACACACCGCCTCGCAGTGGCACGTACTTGTTGATATTTACAGTCAAATTGATTATTTCGGTCAGCGACCAACCAGAGTCTCTCTCTTGAAAATCTTCCACCTTGGCCAACACTTTTTGCTTTACGTTCTCTTCGAACCACCCGTGTATGTCAGCTGGCTGGAGGATGATCTGGTTTCTGGTGTTAAAATATTTGATTTCCTCAACAAGTTCAGCGTTTTTCGTCAGATTGAATTTACAACACAAGACACAGTTTGCTTTTAAGGGCGTTGCCTATGCCTCGAAGAGCGCGCGCAAACAGAGACTCACGATTTTCCTTCTCATTTCCTCATTTTTGAAGATAATTAGGTTCTTAGGGGGTCATTTTGAAGGTAAAGGATAGATCTGTGTCGTTTCTTTTGCCGAATTTTTGATTTCGCTTTCAGATTTGCGTAAAACGTACTTGAAAGTACGTTATGTTTGAAGTGAAACACAGCGGACAGTGAATTTTTTTTCGCAATTCGGCGAAAAAGGCGACACAGATCTATTCTTTATCTTCAAAATGACTCCCTAAGAACCTAAGTATTTTCAAAAATGAGGAAATGAGAAGGAAAATCACGAAGCATAAAACAGCAAATTTTTCGCGCAAAAGGCGGGCGGCTGCTAGCGCCACGACTGCGTTGGCGGGCGACCATGCGAATTACAGGCGAGGAGAGTAGACTCAACACCCCCCACTACAATTCCCCTCCTTCGAATCCTCGTCGCTCGGCACGTGGATAGTGTTCCGCGCTTTTATTTTTGCTTGTGTTTTTCTACAGTGTTTCTTATTATTTCGAATCAGTATTTATTCCCGCGATGGCTAAGAAGAGAGGGAATGTGTCTTTGGAGAAGAAGAAACGACCCGGCATAAAGATTTTGGCTAAATTTCAGGAAAAAATGAGGTAAATCGAATTATTTATATGATTGATGGTGCACCCTCTCTGACTTCGAGATTCAATCACTTGAGTACGAACAATCGCAGGGCTTTAATTTAAGAAGGTACTTTCAAGAGCCGATAGTGCTGTTCATAATAGCAGTATACATTCATTCTCTAGTTTTTTTATACATACGAAAATATAAACTAGAATGCATTGTGACGTGTGGTACTAGCCCGGTTTGCATTAGTCGCTAAAATATGTCATCAATTTGTTACGTGTTCAGGTTAAATGATCGAAATCGATATTCGGCAATTAGCATGAGTGTTTACACTTTGTCGATCATAAGGAATATTCTTATCACTTATTGTGACTACCTAAGTATCCAAGGTAAAATTACAATGTACCTGGCAGAATTTTCCATACAAAGTAAATACGGCGCGTACGTATTAGGCCACTAAAATACGCGCGTTTTGTTTCTAGAAATAAACTTGACGTAATTCTGGGGTAATCATACATGCACACATTACTTACAAATCAGCCGCCTACAAAACTGTCATCAAATCAGATACTACTGCCAAGTATAATTTATTTGGAAACTAATGATGATTTTGATATACTATAACTAATGATGACAAAAAAAAAAAAATTGAAATCAAAATTGAAATTCTAAAAAAAAAAAAACATAAATTTTGATAAAAAAAAAAAAAAACAATTGGAGTACGTGGTCCTGGCGGGCCTTTGCTTATATTGCCATTACAACATTGATATAGCTCGACTTGTATTTTCTTGTGCTTGTTTTAAAAAAGCCCGCCTTTACCACTATCTCCAATTTTTTTTTTTTTTCGATAAAAATTATTTTTTTTTTCAATTTCAATTTTGATTTCAATTTTTTTTTTTCGTCATTATATTAGTTATAGTATATCAAAATCATCATTAGCTTCTAAATAAATTATACTTGGCAGCAGTATCTGATTTGATGACAGTTTTGTAGGTGGCTGTTTTGTGGGTGGCTGTCAAATTAATATACTTGGCGAAA
This sequence comes from Neodiprion lecontei, assembly GCF_021901455.1. Lineage (NCBI taxonomy): Eukaryota > Metazoa > Arthropoda > Insecta > Hymenoptera > Diprionidae > Neodiprion > Neodiprion lecontei. The sequence continues at coordinate 12,041,998 of NC_060265.1, read as the reverse complement.
GGTTTTTACAACAGAGGTGCTTTTTGGGGATATCAGTACTTTTTGTGGGATTTCGCTTGAACATTTAAAAATTTTGCTCGCTCGCTGCGCTCGCTCGATAGATTTTTGGGATACACAATTAATATTTGAGACGAAAATAATCGGTGGAAAAGCCAAGTTAGAGCTTTCTCATAATTACATGTGACAGGTCCAAGGTCTTCTACACATTACGAATAGGAAGTGGTGCTATTTTATAGTTTGGACGTCAAAGGGATTGATTTTTGATAAAATAAAACGTGACGATAAATTCTGGACCGAAAAAATGGAGAATAAATGAGCAGATTTCTTTTACTTTTGTTTGTAACCCGAAATCGTAGATTCTAGACGCGCCCGACAACGCTCAATCCGCGAACCCCCTCAAATCATCGAAGCCCAGATAAGGCCGCGCGTAAGAAACAGTAAATTCACGACCGACAGACGACAAAACACTGTAATCTAAATATATGTACATATGTACATAAATATAATAGCTTTGTATATAGCTTACGTGCAATATTTCTGTGATTTATGTTTAGTTAGTTATATGTATTACTGATTTATTTAGCCATATAATGTATACAATGCTCGATGCTTTGTTATATCAATTTTCTTTATCAAGATTACTGTCATGTTTCAGTTATACTGTTTCAATTTAATTTCTATGAGATCCTTCTCATACAGATTTCGTGATTATGTTTATTAAGTTCAAACGAGTTCAATTTTACTTTTACCATTTTATATTATTTTTCATCATTTTGTATTTGTTTGGTGCAAACCCGATCATGGTTGGGAGGTAGGGACGGGTTAGGCGGGTCTCTGTTTGACAGCGACCTCCACGTGGTGAGACCTGGGAGATTTATGATATTTTCGTTGCTATATCATGAATTTGCTCACAGCTATTCGTTGCATTTTCAATTTAAAATGACCTGTGACGACGTCTGGCCGGTATTCGTAAATAGTTACGTATTATTTTCGAGACTGTATTAGGAAGAGCTCTCAGCCGATCAAGCTATGCTTTGAGCTGCCTCAAGACAGTCCTGCAAATCGAACCTGACTATGAATACCGGCTATTAGACTATTACCAGTCACGTGATCGCATTGCGTAGAAATACGGACGCCGGTGAATATAATTTTCGTTGAAATATGAAGAATGTATATCTATATCAACATACGTATAAGGAATTCTACGTCACGTCAATCAAAAAATGACCTCGTATTTTTTCAATCTATTCATACTTTTTTTCACATGAAATAAAGGTAAAAAGAATCGACACGCATTTTGGTGTTCGTCCGAATTATGTTTGTTTTCGAAAGTTACAAGACAATCATTCAATTTTGATCCAAAAGGAGCTCGGATATATCCGGTTCTATTCGACGTAAAGACATCATTTGCAATGCATTCGGAAGGTGAACAAATAAGCTTTCATAAAAAAAATGCAATGTTGAACATTATTGAAAATCCCAATTTTTATAAACAGTTCAAATATTTGACGATTTTTACCTCATTAATGACAAGTTTTCGAATTATAAAAAAAATAGTTTCGGGTTCCTTATTAAATTCTGTATTACTAGTAGATTTTTCAAGTGGAATCTGAAAGGAGTCTACTTTTTTTTTCTATTATTCATCAGGCGCTGCGTCGTGCCCCACTCCGGCCCACTCCGGCGACAGCTCGGCTGCTCCGTCTCACTTGTTTCCTTACCCTCTCTCTCGCCACGGTTAACGCGGGAAGCGGAGTAGCCCGCGCTTTCTGGCTAGGCAACGCCCTTAAACATCCCACTTTTCGTAGCATTTTCTTCAGTCTTGCAACGACGAGGTGTTTCGCATCTTCCAAAAACCTGTTCAAATCTTTATGCCGCAGATTGATAATGGCTCCCGTTCGAATTCGACTCTCGAAAGCTGTCTCCAAATCTTCCCACCGTACTCGATCGCTTCTTCGTCGGCTTCGTAATCCGTCACCCACTTTTTGAAATTGTTGAAATTTGACTGCCAACGATTTCAGAATTCCAATTGTTGTCAAAATTCTTGTCTTCTCCCCGATCGTTGAGGCGTTGTTGCGTAAGATTTTATTCAAAAGCCTGATGTTTTGGGTTCCGAGTCGAATCCATTTTGCAATCTCTGCCGGTGACGATTTTTCAGATAAAATCTTGAACGCTGTTTCCATAATTTGTATTAATTTCAAACACTTTTCGGAATCCATGTTTCTTCTTCTTCTTTCGATCACACACTTGACAAAGATAGAGTTGCGAAGCTTGCTCTAAAATGATCGCTCTACGCTGACATGGTCCCTTTTACGGGTAAACACCGACGTGACTCACACATACACACACACAGGCGGCTTCTTCACAGGGTTCACGAACTCAACGTCGCACTGCAATCCGTTGTTCGCAGGCCGCTCGCCGTCAAGTCGAAACTTGTCGAACGCATTGTTTTGTCTAACCACCTTATCAACCACGTGACATTCCAAAATTAATGGTTCCGAGAATTGTTTTTCACTTACTCGGATGTCACACCGAAATCCTTTGACCGCATGCCGCTCACCGTCAAGTCAAAACTTGTCGAACGCATTGTTTTGTCTCAAATTCGTTCGAGGCCAGAGCGGGTCTTTCGGAATTCAACGTCGCACCGAAATCCTTTGACCGCATGCCGCTCACCGTCGAGTCGAAACTCGTCGGACGATTCCGAGTATTGTTTTCGTTGGACGATTCCGAGAATTGTTTGTCTAAAATTCGTTCAAGGCCAGAGCGGGTCTTTCGTAATTCAACGTCGCACCGAAATCCTTTGACCGCATGCCGCTTACCGTCGAGTCGAAACACGTCGGACGAATTGTTTGTCAGTATAGATTGGTTCAAGGCCGTGAGAATCTTCTTGAACCTTCTGGAAGCTCTCAAAACCTGACACACGCCAGGATTCTCGGTCGAACGTTCGAGGATCCACGGGGTCCGCTCGAACGCCTGAGGATTCACGGAGTGCGCTCGGTAATGCAGTTATCGATCCCGCTCGATGAGTATGATTTTCTTTACCGACAAAGAACACAACTTATCCCACAAGGGGTAACACCACGGCAATTTCAGGCATTTTCTACCGACGATCACGGTCATTTGGAGGATTTTTTACCGACAATCATGGTCATTTGGTGGATGTTTTACCATTCTTACCGGCAATCATGGTCATTTGGAGGATTTTTTACCGACGATTATGGTCATTTGGGAGATTTTCTTACCGACGAACGGTCGGCAGAGCACATTTGATCTTGCGAGAGTGGGAGTAACTTTCAAAGGTTTGCGTCTGGGCTGCGCAGAGCGGAAAAGGGTTTGAGTCTGGGGAGAATGTATAGGCGAGCTGGTCGGCTCGGTCGGTAAAGAAGGTGTTACTACGCAGAACCCGCCTTGCTATACTACTTAGGCTGACAAACAATGCGTTCGACAAGTTTCGACTTGACGGCGAGCGGTCCGGGACCGTGAGACAGAGCTTCTTTGACCCTGAAAGATTCTCGGAATCGTCCGACGAAAACAATACTCGGAATCGTTCGACGAGTTTCGACTTGACAGCGAGCGGCCTGCGGACAACGGATTGCGACGTTGAATTCCGGAAGGTTCTGAAATGAACTTTTAACTAGCGGGACAGAGGTTCTGAATAAACGGTTGTTATTGACGATGCGAAATATTTTATTGAAAAAAACAACCCAAGATTACAGTTTCACATGAAATTCATAATGCTGATATATGGGTGTTCTTACTCAACGGTATCGTACCCATGCTTCAGACAATGAGAATAAATAACTGTTCGAGTAGATACCGATTGTTATTTGTGTTTGAGTAAAAAATTTCGCAGTAACAATACGTTTTGAGCTGCACAGTTTGGACGTAATATAGCGTGATGCGTACACTTTGAATTCATATACAACATTTTATTCAATTACTGCAACGACGGACAACCCAAATCTATCAAATCAACGACTTCAACCTTTCCACCGAGAATTTTCTGCAGCCAACTTTTCTTCTCCAAGCCTTTTACGTAAACTGTTAAAGCAGCACGCAGCGACATTCATTCGATGGTGAAGTCGAGCTTCTCGAAAGGTAAATCACCACCTTTCCAGGATAGTTCATGATAATTCCGTGACAGCCACAAATTTTCGCTTTATAATGGAGCGAGTAAATAATTCCAATCGTACGAAGATTCGAAGAAAAAAATTGACGGGTTGGTATCTTCGTCGAGTGACACAACTGCCATCTCTTTTGGTGTAAAACCGGGACCCCGTCTTCTGAATCCTTGTACGTCGACTATGAACTCCATCGTGAAAAATACTGAATCGATTGTCACCGCGTTCAAGGTTTTTCTACCAATTTCCTCACCCCACCACTCAGCGGGTTATATTCAATTAGACGATCATGTGAAATCAAGCAGTAGGCAGATGTACCGGTAGGAAAGTTATTTTTAGCCTCAAATTCGATACGAATATCTACCGGTCCAGATTTCAGAGCCTCGTTTTGTTTCGAACAGTCGATGAAAATCAAAGGTTCGTACTGTAGAAATTCGCTCTTCGTCAACAGAGGCTCGGGTACTTTGCCGTAATAGGTGGCTTGAAAGTTTGCGTACATCTCGTACAGTAATGCAAAGCAATTTTGACTTATGTCCAAGTTCAGGTTACCGTACGGATAATACTCGGAATTCAAAAAGAGCTTGACGTCAGTAATGTTACAGTGATCAAGATGACTGGCATTTTTGCCGGCTTTGTTTTTTTGATTCATTTGAAAACCGAGCATGACAAATCGCGGTTTTTCCAAATGGGTGGACGTTTTCATAGTCCAAACGTGTTTTGTGGTTGCCGGTAGCAAAGGATATTCGTACAACTCCCAACTACGGAAGCTCATGGAGACTGGTGTATCTTTTTCAATGAAATTCAACAGTGCGATTTTTCGTTGATCCGAGAGCTTCACATAGAGTACTAACCATTCTACCTGATCGATCTCGATTCTAAAGTCTTCGTCTTGATTTTGAACGATGGCATTTAAATCACTTTTTGATCTTGTAAGAATCAGCTCGTGTTTCGCGTTAACGATGATCTTGCGATAATCTTCAGCGAAGCCCAATATCATGCTCAAGGGAATAACTACGTCAAAGTTGCCATCGGCATCAGTTAATTTTTTCGTTTCCTGAACATCGAGCCATCCAGCATTTTCCATAAGCCAACTTTGACCAGGGTTGAGCGAAGCGAAACCTTTCAGCAGGCTGGTCAGACCAACGTTTTCACATTTATCAATCTCTACAGCGTTTAGTTCGTACCGTACATCTTCGAACAAATGACAGATGGCGTTATTGACTGGAGTTGTGATCGCTGCGGCAGTACCGTCCGATTTGAGCAATTTTTCAGAGATATGCAGCGAACTCTTGCTCGGTAATACGCATAAATCCTGATGCTGAACGGTCTTGCGAATCTCATCGCTGTTGTTGAAAATTGACGATGCGTACGGTTTGTGTGCGTGTATTTCTTGGTGGGCGATTGATTCGTCGAATACGACAGGTGTTTGAATGTTCAACATTTCCTCCTCCATGGTACGTAGCATACAACGGAACAGCAGAATCGCAGTTTTATTTGTCGGAAATTCCTTTTCCAAAAGGTGTCAGCTTTAGACCCAGAGCTATCAGGAACTCCACGTTTCGACGTGTTAGCGGTTCGGGAATCGATCGATGACTGACTTGATCGGGACATGCTGACTGACTAATATAACTCTTTTTGGACAATCTGTTATATACAATATCCATCTTTCATTGCGATTTGATGTGCAGTCTTACAGTTATAACGTCTCCGCGAAAATTAACCAGATCTCCGTCTTGATCGACTAACCGAAGCTGTACGTGATCTATGGTCTTGACGGTGACCGAAAGGTAATTGACGTGCGACGGCACTTCCACGATCTTATATCCGGGTGGAACGATAGGGAAAAATTCGTGAATAGTATGCACTTTATGTCCATTGACGTAGGAGCCCGTTGTAATGCTGCATTCGACTCGCAACGCGTCGACCTTGAGAATAGTTACAGGCATATCCGAATGGTGAGTTTGGTTAGCTGCCAATACGCGCGGTGTATATCCGAGAAGCTGACCAATAGAATCGTCAGGTTACAAATTTACGATATGGTTACATTTGATTTCGCTGCATAACGTATTATTGTTAGGCTTTATGCTGATTTCAATGTAGGTATTTTTTAACGCGTCTTGAACATACTTTTCAATATCCTCAATTTCGTAGCTGCCAGTGGATATAGTGACTACCCTATCGGCTACGTATATTTTATTGTGACCGACATCAACGTTGGGAATGGAATTGAAGGTTAACAGTTCAACGAGACCGAGAACATAATTTTTTTTCAGAGCAATTTCGATCGCAGGAAAATATTGCGCTTCGAGAATCGAAGACGTTCCCGATATCGTTAATGTAAACGAATCATCCATGACTGCAAGTGCTCGACTGACGTTATTAAATTACGTGTCATGGTTATATAGCTCATCGCTTAGAAATTTCAGACACAAGTGTCCGCAATCGAATGTACCGTAATTCTGATACCATTCGTCGTTGTACTTAACGCTACCAACACCGAGATATTTCACGAGGTCTAACGGCGGTTAAAGATTACCGAAACTGTCGAAGTAAACAACATCGCTGCCGCGTTTCTTATATGCAACCCAGTGTGACCCATGGCCATCTTTATCGTCGAGATTGACCACAGCTGTTTCGTTTTTACGCGGCCCGGTTTTGGGCATTTCGTTGCGCATAAAGACACCTCGGAAGTATGGAATTTCCATGATTTTTGCATACTTGAGCAAATCCCAGTTGGTCAACGCTCGGCGTGATAGCTTTAGATTTAGTTTTTTGAAAGATGAGGACCGAAACCCTTTTTATAAGGTTTGAGATGGAGACCTTCACCTAAGGCGATCGCTTCCATCGTTTTGTTATGCCGTTAGCTTTCCTCCAATTCTCGTTTAGCCGCGCTCGCATCGTTTACAGCCTTTGCTATACCCGCAGCACCTCCCGCTAACGCACCCGTAGCGCCGGGAGTCTGGCAACAATAGGTATGAGAAAAGGTAGAAATCCGCCAACTTATGAGGGTACCGGTAGAACGCGCGGTTATCGGACATTATGTTTACCACCTTCTTTTTTCACAGCTTCTCGAGCACCTTTGAGTGCAGACTTGATGCTCATTTTCGCGTCGTAGCTTCGAATCATAGACTGTTTTGCCGCTCGTATGATTTTGTTCAAGGAAACGTTCTTAGGTTTTCGACACCCCATGCCTTACTTTGTTTACACCTTCATCGTGTTAGCTACAGCCCAAGCGGCTGCCTTCTCACACAAATTTGCGTCCTTTCCGAGAACCCGTTTCCAGGCTTTTTCGGCTAATATTTTATCCGCAATGCTTCTAGCTTCAAGGTTCTCACGATTTTTCAAGTACGCTATATCGTGTTCCTTACACGCTGCATCGAGAGGATTGATACAGGAATTGCCTCTCGCGAGTCCTTTCGTCAACTTGGTATCAGGACCGCAGTATTAGTAACCGGGAACATGCAACTCGATCGGAAGTTTGTTGATAATGCTATTTACCAAACCTTTCCCACTTGATCGCTTTTTTGACGATCGCTTACGATCACGTGTGTGCACAATCATGTCCACTCTGCGACTTAGAGCAAGTTGTTATGAACGATGCATTCATAGAAAATCCAGCCAGTCACGTTTGAGATGAGGTTCGAGACACAATCGACCAAGCTGCCCGTGATGAATTTTGACAAATTTACGCAGCAGAGTACAAAACGGAAAAAACGTCATGGCAAATTGTTGCCGAGTAGTGTACGTGCGGTATTCTGCGGACCATCTAACTGTGGCAAAACCAACGCATTATTTGCGCTTATAACGCATCCGAACGGTTTGAGGTTCACAAACCTGTGCGTTTACTCAAAATCTCTCAATCAACCGAAATACAAGTTTCCGAGTCAAGTGCTCGACAATGTCGACGGTGTCGAGTATTACCCCTTTAACGAGCATGAGCACGTCATTACACCTACCGAGACGCAACCTAACTCGATCATGATATTCGATGACGTACCGTGCGAGAAGCAGGATAACATACGCGCGTACTTTTGTATGGGTAGACATCACGATGTAGACTGTTTCTATCCTTGTCAGACGTACGCTCGAATCCCTAAGCATCTCGTGCGCGACAACATCAACTTGCTGGTCTTATTCAAACAAGACGAGATCAATCTGAGACATGTGTACAACGATCATGTAAACACCGATATGTCGTACATAGAGTTCAAAGACTTGTGCGCGGCATGCTGGAACGGTGACAAGTATGGGTTCGTAGTGATCGACAAGGATAGAGAGCTCGGTAATGGTCAGTATAGGAAGGGATTTGACAATTTGATGAACATGACAAAAGAATAAAATACACGATCTTCGAAGACGACGTAACAGTAGCTTTCCAGAACTAATTGTGTCAACATGCAGGAAATTCGTAAGGCAAAAGAAGTCTTGCATCGTATCGCTCAAGCGAGTAATGGCATCCGTCGTAAGCACAGAATCCTCAAGACGGGAAAAGAGTCGGTGCAGGAAACAATGAAGGATGTCTTCAAACCTGTAGTAACCCCGCTGTAAGAATTAGTCAATGTTTTTCGAGGCACGAAATTTGTCAAGGAAGAGGTGAAGGAAGAACTCAAAACTGAAACGAAGGATGAGCCGAAAAACGAAATGCAAGCAGAAGATTCCTTTGCAACTGCAGAGGAAGAGGATTAAACTGTCACGGAATCGTCGGTGAGATCAGAAAATGAATGTCTTGAGATGCTCAACGATAAACAAAGACAGCACGAGTTGGATACCGTGTACGGGGTACGGAGTCTTTCTACTGCTGGGCTGATGGTTGGTGACTCACCGATAAGCTTCGAGCGCGATTCCGTTCGCATAGGCGGCACGCTCTATCCGGAATTCAGGGACTGCTGGAGCTGCTGTTTAAAAAGATGATCAACAGCGCTCACGTTTCCCGCAACGACAAGGAGAATTACAGAAATATCCTTTTCGCAAGAAATGCTCACAGAAAGTACTATAGCGCCACCGAGCCTATCCGAAACGCTCGGAGCGTCAAATTCGAGCATTCAATTGCTGAGCTGCTCAATATTTCTACGTCAGGCAAAGGCGTATCACCATCGTTCCAGATGTCGAAGCGTACGGGCAAAGGTGTTCTGCTACTTCAGGCTTGGGTTACTCGGCAAGGTGTTAGAACAGATTATATTTTCTGGGACGACGCCAACGAGCTGGTGAAACGTCTTCGTTTGCTTACAGCATCTCAAGCGGCCGGGAATACAAGTCACAACAATGAAATCATGTCGATTCTGGAAGAATTGCGGGAAGCCGGAATCATTTATTAGCCAATTCTCGTCGACTCTGCAATCATTTACGAGATGAGCGTCGACGTGTTTGGACGTCAGCTAGATAAAAACACAGCTGCGAGCACTCGCGATCCTCCGGGTGTCGGGTTTCAAATAACAGCGGACGGGCATTACGATATACGGAACAAGAGACTGTGCAATGTCGCAGATCCCGCAGAACCGAACAATGTTGTAACTTTGAAAACCTCAAGACGAGAATTCAGCGTGTTGCAAAAACAAATCGACAACCTTGATCAAATGATCAAAGCTTTGGAGATCACCACGGAGAAAGCCTTGGATACCTTCTACAGAGACTTTAAAACAGGCAGAGACCTATCAATTCAAAACGCTGATGACATTTCCAAATTGGACACCAGACTAAGAGCGTTGGAACATTAACGAGACAAAGCAAGCACTGGTGACGGAACTGTATAAGCCTGCACGCCGGAATTACCCGCGTCGACGTGTAGACGTGCGCGGCATCAACGAGACTTGACAGGCGGATCTTGTTGATATGACGTCGTACGCTGGACAAAACAAAAGTTACAAGTACATGCTCACAGTCATTGATATCTTTTCAAAGTATGCGTGGGCTATACCGATAAAGAGGAAGTCTGGAGATGATGTTACGAAGGCAATGGAGTCTGTACTTGTCCAAGGACGGGTACCGAAAAATTTACACGTCGACAGAGGAACGGAATTTTACAACTCGAAATTTGAATCGCTTATGACACGCTACAGAATCAAACTTTACTCCACGTACAGTAATTTAAAGGCTTCGATCTGTGAACGTTTCAATCGCACGCTGAAAGGTGAAATGTGGACACAGTTCAGCATGCAAGGAAGCTATAAGTGGCTCGACATCTTATCTGATTTAGTTTCGGCTCACAACAACGCCAAACACCAAACCATAAGAATAAAACCGTCGGATGTAACCGTTGCAAACGAAACGCTGTTATTACGTCAGGCGTACGGAGGGCTTCGAGCGATACCTACCATATCGGCAAAATTCAAATCTGGCGACAAAGTTCGAATCAGTAAATTCAAAAATATCTTCAAGAAAGGTCACACTCCGAATTGGACAACTGAAATATTCCCGGTAAGTCGAGTGGAAAATACTCATCCTGTGACGTACAAGCTCAAAGATTACCGAGATCAACCCATCGCTGGTGGTTTCTACCAACAAGAGCTCCTCAAGGTTTAACATCCGGATATCTATCTGGTGGAGAAGGTGCTTGAGAAGCGTGAAAGAAAAATGTATGTTAAATGGTTAGGTTTTGGCAATACACCCAACAGTTGGATAAACGAATCGGACATGTAACATTTGAATGATTGAATTTTTTTTGTAAATAACGTATGTGTCTCTTTATTTTATACCCGACACATAACAAGTATGCATCTTAATTTTTTTAGACGATCGACAGACATATGCATCGTTGTACAATTTTTCATATTTCGGAGCGTTCTTATTCACCATCCTACATAATAATAATATTTTACACATCATGGTACTGTTATAAATTGAGTCCTACATAGATTATGATACGGTAATTACAAAGCTAAGATGCGGGCTTGTAACCCCACGGAAGCGTGTCGGTTGTGTTTTGAAACACGATCCGCTTGTCGGCATTCCAGCTTAATGCCACTTTCTGCTGTTCTACGGTGTATACCTCATGCTTTCGACTCAATATCAAATGCTGATTCGAGGATAGATTTTCACGTTTCAACGAACATACCAAATAATCGTTGAAGGTTATTTTTCTCAACGCTGATCCTCTAAGACCTTTGGCACGTTTATTGTCTTTTTCATCTCCCAAGACTCGGAATGCGTACAATTTTTTTCAAAATCCTACAAATTCCAACATTATTTTTCCGTTATTCTCGTTTTTCATAAAGCTGAGAACTTCTTTGTTTGCTCGAGGCATTCCATAAACGTTGTCAAGCGGATAATCAGACGTGTCGAATTTATGCAAGTCCTCCTTTATATGTTCGTATATCTCGGGGACGGTAAAATTGTAAATCAAACTGTCAGTATCCGTATACAATAATTTTTCTCGGTTGCCAAATTTCTGCCTAATATAATTATAATGAAAATCATAGATATATGTTTTAGACAGATCCGGGATGGAGAAACCTGCATACAATGGTTGATTCAACTTGACTTTCGTCTTACTCATTCCGACGATGATCATCTCTTTGTCGAAAACAGTGCAGCTATGAAAATGAGGCTTGGCTATGGTAGCTTTAGCACCGTACCGTCTATCACATACGGTGATCAATCGAACATCTCTGTACTTTCGCACGTTTTCATTGTTTTGCCAAAAACTGCGGTGTTCATCAGTTTATAGAAATTTTGCTCAAATTCGTTGTGAGATTTTTTCCGCAAATCGGTGTTCAAATCTATGTATTTTTTGAGCCACGGGGTTTGCCTGAATTTGAGAACTCTGTCAATTTTGAGTAATTTTAAGCCTAATTGTAAGCATTGTTTCGAAACCCCATAGTGAACAACGTAGTTTTTCTTGGAAAATAGCGTGGGTGTCAATTGTGGCTGTTTATTGTTCGAAATCGGAGGTACATAGTGCTCCGGACACAATGGTAAATCTTTATGATTTTAATGCAGTTCCGCAGGATATTCCAAATCTACCTCCAACATGTAACCAAACTCCGCATCGTCCGAGATGGTAAGAAAGTCGCATTGTCTGAAGTCTGATACCCATTCGAAGGAACTGTATGGCAGAGCAAAGCTCATAGCAGCACCGTACGAATGATTAACGTCAAAGTACATGAGATAAGATTCTTCGACCTCAGGATCGAATTCCTCTCCCATATATCTATTGTTGGCCTTTGCGTATCTGTTCGAACACTGTGACACACCACCTCGAATACCCTTTTCGATAAACATAACCATGTCTATGCCGGTGAGAAGCTCGAGTTCGATGCCTGTACATTTTAACATTGCATCAAACGACAGACCGGGCGCTGTGTAGTAATGTAATGGGTCCAGTCTGTACGTCGTCCAATAATTCTGTCGAAAATTTTGAAAAACGTCAGCCAATAAAAACACGTCCGTCTGTAAATACAAGTCCGAATACTCTCCCAAAGTTTGGACGTTGAAAGTTTGCCATACGTCGCACTCGTGTGCGTAATCGTCGTCTGATGTATTCCGGTCATTCAATTTTGAATAAAACTGTTCTTTGGCTGGTAAATGTTTCTCCTCGAGCTTCTCCCAACTGCCTATGTATTCGTACGGGAAGACACCTTTCCAGTCAATAACCGAAATTTGTTTAAGCTACTGCAGAATTTACGTGTTATTGTTTTTTGACAATCGTCCAGATACGATGATAATTTATCGAGGCTGCTAGGCATGAAACGGTACGAATCTATAAAACGGAACGTTCCATCCGTTCCCTTAACGAATTTAGTGAAGGAAATGTACTTTTCTTTATTAACAGGTAAAAGTTTAACAGTACCTTTAAATGACGTTGCCAAGGCTTTGATCAGAAAACGCGAATCGTAACCCGACAGATTGTGGAATATCACTGGGATAGTATACGAATTTTGGTAATTTAGATTACAGCTGCGGTGAGCAGCACCACGGTACTTTCCCGTGAAATGACAGTGATCCCGATGTTTCACGTCTGTGGGTGTAAACGGTTTTTCACAAATATGACAAACCGCCGATGAATCAAATTCGTTGATCTGATTGAAATTTAGTGGTTTCATCGGTACAACAGTCTTGTAGTATCCCTCTAACGAATGTGCCATTTCCTTTAACTCGTTCACAAACCATTGGATGCAAGTTTCTCCGCGATTAATTTTGAATTTTGAAAGCGAATCGTCAAACGCACAATGCAGATAGTAAGCTATACTATACAAAGATGCTTCTGATAAATTGTTCTATTTTCCCCAAAACTTTCATGTGTGTGCTGCAGTAAACATTCTAGATCTGCGTAAACGCAGAACGGAACGGTTTCTTTGTGGTAAAAATTTTTAAATTTGAGAATCTTGTCCTCTTCTGTTGGTAAGATAACTTTGGTTTTATTCTAATTCATGTAATCTAAATTGTGCTTGAACAAACACCTTTCAGATTGGAAGTGTGATAGACACCCATCGCACAACCATGTACGAAATTTATGTTTAGAAATTTGGGAACGTGTCAGCTGCGATAAATTCCGAATCCATGCAAAATGATGTGTTACATTCTTTTTAATATTTTCCATACTATCATCGTCATCGTCGTTTTCAGACTCTATTACTAAAAGATGGATTGTAGGCTTATCAGACTTGTTTCGACTTAAAAAAATGGGTACAATTTCACTGCGCTTTTGTTTTTCCGCACTATCTATACCATAAACGTTAATTGAAAGTTTGTTAATTTTCTTAAATTTTGGAATCTGGTCTAAAGATATTGGAAAATGCAAACCGTCGTATTGTAGCACTGAGCTGAAATGTGGATATGAAGTAATTTCATTGGGATTTTTGTTGTTGGTCGGAAAGAGGGCTGCGGTGACCGACCAGAGGGAGCAATACGCGTCTCTGTTGCGGATGTTGACGACAGCCTTCTTATCTTGAATATCTTTGGGTAGTGGTGTATATGTGAACACACCGCCTCGCAGTAGCACGTACTTGTTGATATTCACAGTCAAATTGATTATTTCAGTCAGCGACGAACCAGAGTCTTTTTCTTGAAAGTCTTCCACCTTGGACAACACTTTTTGCTTTACGTTCTCTTCGAACCACCCGTGTATGTCAGCTGGCTGGAGCATGATCTGGTTTCTGGTGTTAAAATATTTGATTTCCTCAACAAGTTCAGCGTTTTTCGTTGTATTGAATTTACAACACAAGACACAGTTTGCGTTTAAACTTCCCACTTTTCGTAGCATTTTCTTCAGTCTTGCAACGACGAGGTGTTTCGCATCTTCCAAAAACCTGTTCAAATCTTTATGCCGCAGATTGATAATGGCTCCCGTTCGAATTCGACTCTCGAAAGCTGTCTCCAAATCTTCCCACTGTACTCGATCGCTTCTTCGTCGGCTTCGTAATCCGTCACCCACTTTTTGAAACCGTTGCAATTTGACTGTCAACGATTTCAGAATTCCAATTGTGGTCAAAATTCTTGTCTTCTCCCCGATCGTTGAGGCGTTGTTGCGTAAGATTTCATTCAAAAGCCTGATATTTTGGGTTCCGAATCCAATCCATTTTGCAATTTCTGCCGGTGACGATTTTTTAGATAGAATCTTGAACGCCGTTTCCATAATTTGTATTAATTTCAAACACTTTTCGGAATCCATGTTTCTTCTTCTTTCGATCACACACTTGACAAAGATAGAGTTGCGAATCTTGCTCTTGAATGACCGCTCTACGCTGACATGGTCCCTTTTATGGGTAAACGTGACTCACACACCGAGGCGGCTTTTTCACAGGGCTCACGAACTCAACGTCGCAGCGCAATCCGTTGTCCGCAGGCCGCTCACCGTCAAGTCGAAACTCGTCGGACGATTCCGAGTATTGTTTTCGTCGGACGATTCCGAGAATCTTTCAGGGTCAAAGAAGCTCTTTCTCACGGTCCCGGACCGCTTGCCGTCAAGTCGAAACTTGTCGAACGCATTGATTGTCAGCCTACATTCGTTCGGGGTCGAAGCAGCCGCATACAAATTACAGAACCTTCCAGAATTCAATGTCGCACCGCAATCCGTTGTCCACAGGCCGCGAGCCGTCAAGTCGAAACTCGTCGGACGATTCCGAGTATTGTTTTTGTCGGACGATTACGAGAATCTTTCAGGGTCAAAGAAGCTCTGTCTCACGGTCCCGGACCGCTCGCCGTCAAGTCGAACTTGTCGAACGCATTGTTTATCAGCCTACATTCGTTCAGGGTCGAAGCAGCCGCATACAAATTACAGAACCTTCCAGAATTCAACGTCGCACCGCAATCCGTTGTTCGCAGGCCGCTCGCCGTCAAGTCGAAACTCGTCGGACGATTCCAAGTATTGTTTTCGTCGGACGATTCCGAGAATTGTTTGTCTAAAATTCGTTCAAGGCCAGAGCGGGTCTTTCGGAATTCAACGTCGCACCGAAATCCTTTGACCGCATGCCGCTCACCGTCGAGTCGAAACACGTCGGACGAATTGTTTGTCAATATAGATTCGTTCAAGGCTGTGAGAATCTTCTCGAACCTTCTGGAAGCTCTCAAAACCTGACACACGCCAGGATTCTCGGTCGAACGTTCAAGGATCCACGGGGTCCGCTCGAACGCCTGAGGATTCACGGAGTGCGCTCAGTAATGCAGTTGTCGATCCCGCTCGATGAGCATGATTTTCTTTACCCACAAAAAACACAACTTATCCCACAAGGGGTAACACCACGGCAATTTCAGGCATTTTTTACCGACGATCATAGTCATTTGGAGGATTTTTTACCGAGAATCATGGTCATTTGGGGGATTTTTCACCGACAATCATGGTCATTTGGGAGATTTTCTTACCGACGAACGGTCGGCAGAGCACGTTTTATCTTACGAGAGTGGGGGGTAACTTTCAAGGGTTTGCGTCTGGGATGCATGTATAGGTGGATTGGTCGATTTGGTCGGTAAAGAAGGTGTTTCTACGCAGAACCCCCCTTGTTATACTACTTCGAACCCACGTATATGCCCTCGGATCTTGACAGACTTAATCTCGAACCCACATATATGCCCTTATACCTTGACAAATTTAACCTTGAACCCACGTATTTGCCCTCAGATTTTGACACACTTAACCTTGAACCCACATGTATACCCTTATACCTTTCCTGATTCAACCCTTCACCCTACATACACTATACCTCAAAACTATAAAGACTTGACCCTTCACCTTCTGAATATACATCCATCTGAGAATCAGGGATTCAACACTTGACCCTTCATACATATACCCTATACCTTCAAAAATCTGACCTCTTACCGCCTTTCCTCACCCCTTTCATCAAAACTCAAAAATGGAGGTTGGCGCGCGAAATACGCAGGGGGCAAAGCCCCCCTAGTATAAATTTAAGTTATAAGCGTGACTCTTATAACTTAAAAGGGTTGCGGAAATAATAATTCCTGAGTCTCAACGACTTGGGTTGATGTAGAAACGATACTAAAACATTATATTAACACCAATCACAAATAATTACATAAATAATAACAAAAATAATTATAACACTTATAGTCACCTAAATCAACAACAATGTCGGTTTTGACGATCGGGATTGTAGGCTTAGTTGACAATGATAAGAATAATTTACAATATAATTTACAATATATTTTACAGAGCATTCACTATGACGCTAGTGGATGTCTCGAGCGCCTGTCAATCACTCCCCTCTCTCCCGAGGCGATGATTCCGCGATGGTCACTCTTGGTTATCCTTTCCGTAACCCGTTCAGCGTGTTTGTTGTTTTTCATAAATAAGTTTGGGTAAACAGGCCACAAACTTACATAAATATTGTAACGTACTTTGAGGTTACGTTAATAAAATATGGATCCGCGAGTTTACTTATTATCAAATCAAAAGAAATCAAGAGCGTGAATAAAATATCGTGAAAAATGCTTTTAATGCAAGATATGTGTTTCTCGTTTAAAGTCTGAAACAAGACTGTTTTTACAATAATGTTGGTTGGCGCAGCAACCTTATTCTTTTTAAAGACGTAAGAGGTTTATAAACGTCTTTCATCTATGCTGACTACTAGATCATTAAAGAGGGGGCAAAACGGGTGATTTCACCCTTTGTAACACTACTCCCCCCCGAGGAAAAGAGTCGTCCCGACTCGGGAAAGATAAAACAATTATGAAAGTATTCTAGTAGTCAGTGCTCAAAGGTGAGTTGGAGCTGTGGCTCTAAAAATTTAAGAACTCCCTTTTTTACTATCTGGCATTTGCCCACAGTCTCAAGGTAAACCACAGAAAACCTTGAGCAGATAGTTGAGCGTTAAATAATTCCAAAAATTTATGTGCCTTGTTTTATAAAGGTAAGTGTTATTAAGTGTTATGTATCTTCATGAAGGATTGTCCGAACGAAACAGGTTCGGGTGGAATCATCGAGGCGGAACCGAAAATTCCGGGACCAAACAGGATAAAGGCAGATTCCTTTTTGAAAATTCACACAGGAAACAGGGAAATAGATGGGTGACTGATCCTAGTCTTCTTTAGAAACAGCACACCCTAGAGTTTCGGAAGGACAAATGTGAGTGATGGTATAACTAATCAAATTCACTAAGTGAATTTGGGAAAATGCACGAATAAAATAAATTGAATATGTATTCAAAAGAAATGAAACGATCTTATCTGAATCATTTCCGTGTATTTCTTCAAAATAAGGCCACCAGTCATCCTCAGGAATCGGGGAAGATTGGAAGGAAAAGGCTGTGTCAAATAACCTGAAAAAGTGCTCACAAAAACTGACACTTAAGGTTAATAAAATGTGAAAATCAAGCAATCGCTCATCGACCTCGAAAAATAATCGTGGCTCTTTTCACATTAATAAACCAAAGCCTATCCGACACAAAACTCGATTCTGAAGAAGAAATTTCTAGAAGGAAACAAAACCTTCAGGAAAACAAAAGATCTCTTGAAAACAAACAACCTCTTATTGAAAACATCAGATCGCTGCGGCCCTCCGGCCGGCATGGACGCCGGCCGGGGCGTCCTCCCATTTTTCCAATCTATTTCCTGCCGCCCCAGACCTCGTCGATAGTGTGTCGGACAAGGCTACTTCCCTGTTGCTCGGCACCCCATCGACGAAGCGCGAGCCCGAAGAAGGTACTTGACCAAGACTCGAGACTAATCGACACGACAACTGTCCTTGGAGTCACGCTGAAATCTGGCTCCTTCTCAACGATAGTGAATGTAAGCTCTTTGAAAAGTCTTTCAATCAAAAGAAATGATTCAATTCTCATTTAAAAGATCCAAATGAAAAAAGCAAACCCATCTTAAAATCACTCTCTCTTATTTATAGAGCAACGCTTGAAGCAACATTAGGTTCGACGTAGTAAAATCGAGCCGACCAAAATCCGATTTCGTCTAAGCGTCATCACGCCTTGAACCTACAAAATGGAGACCAGCTACGCAAAATATTGATTGCAAGAAAATGAATTTTTAAACATAACCTTTCACAATCTTTATGTTTTTCAATAAAGAAAATCTATCTTATCATTTTTTTTATGTCTTTTACTTAATTAAGTGTATCCCTTAATAAAGCAAGTACAAGTTAACTATATACTATCCGCATGTTAAGGAAATACAAAAATCTTTAAAAACTTGATCGGCCGTAGCTTCTGCATTGATAACTAAAACAGGAGCCGATAAAGAAGAAAAGGTTTGTTTTACTAGCCAATCTTCATGAATCTCATGAATAGTTCTTTAGTAGCTCTAAAGAAATACTCGATTCTTCCTCACGAGAACGGGAACTAACTCGAGCAAAAGAAGTTTCTGGGGAAACTCGCAAATAAACAATCAAATCTACTCTGAGCTCAGACGAGCGAATGAGAAGATCAAAATTTTTCCTCAATAAATGAGATTCGAAGTCGCGAAAATTACCTAACCTTCGACGAGCTTCTACAAAACAATTGCTACTGTATATCGATCTTTCCATCACCTTTACAGGTAATGAAGTCGTCTGCAGATGTCTATCTAACATAACCATTTGAGCGAAATGCTGAAAATAATAGCAATAACGATCTGGGTTCTGATACATCAAATCTAGAAGATTAATTCCACCTACATCTCGATATTCCTCAAGAGGTTCTAAAAGTGTACAGACCTGGCGATCTGCTAAAAACCTCTTGGTGAAAGTTGTTTTTCCGCATCCAATATTTCCTTCAATAATAATCGTAAGCGGTCGAGTTTTACTCAAATGAATTCCGAAAGGTAAATTCTTCTCCCAATCGATAACCGACTGTAAAGAAGGCCAAATCGATCACAGTCATCAAGGGTGTTCATTTGAAGATCTAACCTCGGAGGATGTTCCTGGTCTTGGAGAGACTGTTCCAGGTTGATCTTTTTCAAAAGGAGCAAGACGATCCAGGTGAACCACTTTCTGACGCGAATGAGGAGATCTTCGGATTCTATAAACAACATCATTTATCCGGTTAGCCACTAAGTAAGGGCCTTCCCAATTTCTTTGTAGCTTTGGACATCGTCCTTTCTGTCTTCGAGGTTGAAAAAGCCAGACAGAATCTCCAGGATTGAATTTTAAATCTCTGGCTCGAATATCATAACGAGTTTTTAATTTGTCTGAAGCCATAGAAATTCTATTCCTAGCAAAGTGATGAATTTCTTCCAACGTTGTTGTAATAAAAAGGCATAATCTGTTTGATGTTGTCTTTGCACAGGAACAGGGCCTTTCTCTAAATCTGACGGAAGTCGAAGATTTCTTCCAGTAAGCATGAGGGCTGGCGTCTGCTTCGTCGTAAATCGCAGATCTGTAAGATAAGAGGAAGAAAGGGATCCAGGAGTCCCAGTCTC
Source organism: Neodiprion lecontei (assembly GCF_021901455.1). Taxonomy (NCBI): domain Eukaryota; kingdom Metazoa; phylum Arthropoda; class Insecta; order Hymenoptera; family Diprionidae; genus Neodiprion; species Neodiprion lecontei. The sequence goes on along the minus strand of NC_060265.1, from coordinate 12,022,085 downwards.
TCTGGTTCTGCTCTACGAAGGACGACAAATACTGTAGCAAAGTCCGATTCAGACGCTCTATCATGCCGTCAGATTGCGGATGCAAAGGAGTTGTACGAGTTTTTCTAACCCCTAAAATCTGAGTAACCTCTTTCATTAAGGTTGACTCAAAATTTCGGCCTTGATCAGTATGAAGTTCTAGAGGAACTCCGTGTCTACAAATAAACTCTTTAACGAATGCCTGTGCTACAGTAGAGGCTTCTTGATCAGCGAGAGGAACCACTTCAGGCCACTTAGTAAAATAGTCAGCAATAACCAAAGCATATTTATTTCCAGAATGGGTTATCGGGAGAGGTCCGAGAATGTCCATCGCTATCCTTTCAAATGGAGCTCCCACGTTGTAAATTTGAAGAGAGCTTTGTCCCTTCGCTCGAGGTCCTTTCTTTGCCGTGCAGATTCGACATCTTCGACACCAATCTTCAACGTCCATTCGGCAACGGGGACAAAAGTAGAAGTTGCGAATTCTGCCAAGAGTTTTATTTGACGCGAAGTGTCCGCCTGCAGGAGAATCATGATAAAGAGCAAGAATCTCTGGAACTCGTTACCTGGGAACCAAAATTTGCCACCTGATTTCTTTCAAGTCTGCAGATTCCCATTTTCGGTATAAAATTCCATCAATTAAAAGAATAGAGTCCCATTGAGCCCAATAAATTTTCAAATCTGGCTCGGCTAAAGATATATCCTGCCAGTCTGGGCGAGTTTCTGCTTCTTTCCAAGACTTCACTTGATTCAAAGTGTCGTCCTCTTGTTGCGATTTTCTCCATTCCTCCTGGTTATTTTCGAAAGAAATCTTCCGTATTATAAGAGAGCGGTCACGATTTTTCTCTCATCGTGCACACTGTTTACACTCTGGCATTTCCTCGCAGGGTCTACGAGAGAGAGCGTCGGCGTTTCCATGATGAATTCCAGCTCGATGACGAATATCAAAATCGTACTGACCGAGCCTTTCTAACCATCTAGCTACCTGACCTTCGGGAGATTTAAACGAGAGTAGCCACCTGAGAGAAGCATGATCTGTACGTATCAAAAATTTCCTACCGTACAGATAATGGTGAAAATGTACTACGGTCTTAACGACAGCTGAAAGCTCTCTACGAGTGACACAATAATTCCTATCGGTTTTACTCAAAACTCTGCTGAAATAGCTTATCACTCTCTCCTGACCTCCCTGAATTCGTGACAGAACCCCGCCTATTCCTGAAAGAGAGGCATCCGTATCTAAAATAAAAGGAATTTCGACCTCAGGATAAGCTAAAATCGGTGAAGAAATAAGATTTTCTTTTAATTTCTTGAAAGCCTCTTCGCATTCCGGGGTCCAGTCAAAAGGAATCTTGATTCCGGTCAAATGATGGAGAGGTTTAGCTATACTAGCGAAACCTTTTACAAATCTTCTGTAATACGAACAAAGGCCTAAAAAGCTTTGAATTTGTTCTTTATTCTTAGGTGTCGGCCAAGAAGAAACCTTCTCTATTTTAGATGGGTCGGTCTTCACACCTTGTGCTGAAACGATATGTCCGAGGAAGCCTACTTCTTTCTGGAACAGATAGCATTTTTTCGGGCTCATTTTCAGACCTGCTTGCTTCAGCCTAGCGAAAACTTGTCTGAGATTTTGAACTTCTTCAAAGTTCTTGCCAAAAACGATTATATCGTCTAAATAAACGAGGCATATTTTGCCAGTGAGCCCATGGAGAACAGCTTCCATCATTCGTTCAAAGGTAGCCGGGGCATTACTCAAACCAAACGGCATAACCTTGAACTGCCATAATCCTCCTAAGCCCGTAACAAAAGCTGTTTTTTCTTTATCTAGAGGATCCATTTCGACCTGCCAGTATCCGCTCTGAAGATCTATGGTGCTGAACCAAGTTGCACCAGCTATCAGGTCGAGTGTCTCGTCGATTCTGGGTAGAGGGTGAGAATCCTCCTTCGTTATATCGTTCAGCTTCCTATAATCGATACAAAATCGTTTAGATCCATCCTTTTTGTTAACAAGGACGATTGGTGAGGCCCAGGGACTAGACGATGGTTCAATCACATCGTTCTTTAGCATGTCTTCCACAAGCTTCTTCACCTCTTCTCGGGCGTTGAGAGCGAGTCTTCGAGGAGCTTGTTTAATTGGTGAACTCTCTCCGACGTCAATCTTATGCTTGTTAGAAGTACATCGGCCCTTATCACCACTATCTTTGGCGAAAGAATCTATAAATTCTAGCAAAAGAGATTTAAACGATTCTACCTGAGCTGAATTCAACGAAGTCTCCGAAAGTTCTATTTCTCGAATTCTAGGAGGGGTCCAATAAATTCCATTTCTATTTGTACAAAGAGTTATTTCGCGATTGTTTGAAGCTAGTGAATTTCTCTTAGTCGAGATAACACAGTTATGAGCTGTAAGAAAGTCTATTCCCAAAATACCTTCATCCTCTATATCTGCTATAAAAACCTTATGTGGAGAGTCGATACACCTAAAAAAGTTAATTTGGACAGTAACCTGTCTCAAAACCGGGGTCGTCTCTCCAGTGGCTGTTCGCAGAGAAAAAGAGGGAACAATCTGGTCATCGGATTTAAAGAGATCCGATCGAACTACGGTTACTTCTGCGCCCGTGTCTATTACCCATAGACAATCGACGCCATTTACAGTACCGCGCGCGTAAAAACCAGACTGTCGTAGACTTCTAATTAAAAACTGTTCTCTAAGAGGGCTTTCACTCTTAACAATCTGCGATGATTTTCGCCCCGACAAATCATCTGAAATTAGTTTTTTGGGTGAGTTCCTGTTGAAGAACTCGATTGAGGATTTGCTTCCCCTATTTCTATATTTTTCTTACGCCAATTATAAGAGTTTGGATTCGAGCCTTGCATCGGTTTTCCACTAATTTTTTTAATTAGAAAACAATGATTGGCGTCGTGGCCTGTTTTTTTACAAAATATACAAGTCAAGCCGGTTTGACTTGTCATGACCGCGTTCTTATTTACACGCTTGTTTTGCTGGTTTTGAAAAGAACCTCGATTTCCTAGTTTAAAATTACTCTTGTTATTTTTATTTCTATAATCTTGAGGTTTTGGCTCCTCCGAGTGTTCAAAACTTCGTCTTTCTGAGGTGTTTTCGGACACCTCAATCCGACGAAGCTTGTTCAGCCCAAAATATTGTTTCCACATTGCCTCCACCTCAAGGGCTTTGGCCGTTGCCTCCCGCAGAGAAGTGAGGCCCGACGTTCCAACGGCCATTTTAATTTCCGGATCATTGATTGCATTTAAGAAAGCTTGTGTTGCTAATAAATTACGAGATGGCTCGTGATCTGGCAAAGCTATACGAGAAAGCCGTTCAATATCTTGACTAAGAGACGCGAGGTCTTCGTCTCGTCCTTGTCTTCTTGTCTGTAATTGTGCCGTGTACAGTTTCGTCAAGTGGTCATTTCCATATCTCAATTTGAGTGCAGAACTAAGTTTCTCATAATCGGAAATTTCTTCCTCAGACAATGCCGTTAAAACATTCAAAGCCGGTGTTCGAAGACAAGAGGCAAGACTGTGGGCCCTCATGGCGGAGTCCCACTGGTTATGTTTAGCAATCGTATTAAACTGACGTTCATAATCTGCCCATGGAACCTTTCCGTCAAAAATTGGCGGTTTTAAAGGATAAAGAGGTTTCTCGTTAATCTGAGAAACAACCCCAGGAAATCTCGAATTATTTAATTGATTTAAATAAGAATATCGAGGCTGAACCTGAGACAGAGGCTCGGAAAAACCAACCTCATTATTTACTCTTGTTCTACTAATTGGAGATTCATCTACCCCCCTAGTAAAAGGCACAGACCTTGATTCAGGAACATCCTGGGATCGTCCTGGATGTTGGACCTCCTGAACAGTAGGAACGGGTACAGGAGAGGGAACAGGAGAGGGAAGCGGAGTAACAACTCTGGAACCTCGAAGAGTGACAGCCGGTTCTCCTGAGCCATTCACCTGATGAACAGCCTGAAGAGCTGCCACAGTTGTCCGGAGTAGTTCATGAAGACTAGTCTCGGAACGCTCTTGAGCTTCTCTATCTAGCCTCCGCTGCTCCAACTGAGAGGCAAGCTCCCTTTCTCGCTGTTCTCGTTGCTCTTGAAGCAACTGGACAAGTTGTTGTTGTTGTTGACTAGCCGTATCCAGAAGCTGCCGTTGATATCTTTCGGCGGCTTCTTGTTGTTGGCTCATAATCCTTAGTAGGTCGATTTGTGAGACTTAGACCATCGTAGGGACAGGTAAAGAGTCCACTGAAGGTGCACAAATAGACTCGGAAACCCGCGGATTTTCGGTGATGGAATGTTCTTCTCCGCCACTTTCCCGACGACGAGAGCGTGTCAAACGACTGCTACTCATAGTTTATTTCACGCACTGAATCGACTCGATTAATAAGAACTCAAGATCCCGCTTCTGACACCAAATGTAACGTACTTTGACGTTACGTTAATAAAATATGGATCCGCGAGTTTACTTATTATCAAATCAAAAGAAATCAAGAGCGTGAATAAAATATCGTGAAAAATGCTTTTAATGCAAGATATGTGTTTCTCGTTTAAAGTCTGAAACAAGACTGTTTTTACAATAATGTTGGTTGGCGCAGCAACCTTATTCTTTTTAAAGACATAAGAGGTTTATAAACGTCTTTTATCTATGCTGACTACTAGATCATTAAAGAGGGGGCAAAACGGGTGATTTCACCCTTTGTAACAATATAATTATATAGAAGATGAAGATTCGTCGAAAATCCGGTCAGTAAGAAGGAGAATTTAATACTTTGAAAAACGTGAATATAAAAAGAGTCGACGTTTCGGCCGGGCCCTGCCGACCATCCTCAGGGATAAATTCTATAATAATTAACAAAAATAGGATGCTTCAGCATAACAAATATGAATTGAAAGCAAGGAATATGTTTAAAAACAATATTTGTTGTTGTACAAAATTAGGTGAAAATTAAACAGTTTCAAGAAACTGTCAGAGTGACAGTTTCAGGTTAAGTGTCAAAAATTTTGAAAATAGGTTAATCAGAGGAAAATTGGTTGATGAGCAATGAAAATATGTCAGAAAATGCTTATTAATAATTTAGGAGATGGAATTGGGAAAAGATCAATTAATTTTGAAAAGATTACTCACAAAAAATGACGACCAGTACATGCTTAGGTGTTGTTAGTTGTACAGCATTTCGGACGGAAGTGAAGGTTAGCGGGAATCGATCCCTAAATCTATGTTGATCACGTGTGAACTTGATCTATGTTCGAAAGTCATGGAGTACAAAGGCAGTGACCAATCGGAATAAGGGGCGCCAATGATTTGAAAACACGATAATGTAAACTAGAGAATGTTAGAGTATAGGTGGCTAAGATGTTCAATATCTGTACGTTTGTTAACAGAGTTCCTTTTGTTCTTAAAGATATGGATCATTTCTTTGATGATACGTTTATACCAATTCGGTTCTGTAGCTAGGGTTATAGAGTTGTTGAAGTCGAAATTGTGACCCAGGGTCAAAGAATGATCTGCTAAAGCGCATCTGTCAGTGACATGGCATTTAATATTAGAACGGTGACCAGAAATTCTATTTTTTAGGTGTTGTGACGTTTGTCCAATATAACTCATGCTACAGTCTCGACATGGTATTTTATATACACAGTTAATTTTCTCTAAATTAGGAGTAACAGATTTAAGATGAGAAAACAGAGACAATTTGGTAGTATTAGATATTCTAAAAGTAATTTCAATTCCCTCGTCATTAAGAATTTTTTTGATTTGGCTAGATAGATTTTCTATATACGGTATAGAGATAGAGTTTTTAAATTTATCATTAACATCAGTTGGATTGTTGGAGTCTACATTCCAATCAATCGAGTTGTACAATTTTTCTATTCTATACTTTTTGATATCATTGATGAATTTTATAGGGTAGCCATTGGAAATAAGAGTTGTTTCTACAAGTTTTAAATTCTTTTTAAGGAATTGAGGGTTTGATATTCTAAGGCAGCGATCGAATAAGGATATGGCGACAGATTTTTTGTGTTTGATGGGATGATGTGAGTTGAAATGAATGTATCTCCCAGACCAGGTTGATTTATGGTGCCAATCTAAGATTATGGTGTCATTGTGGTTGATTACCATAGTGTCTAGAAAACTGATTTTACCATCTTTTTCCAACTCGAAGGTGAATTGAATACGTGGGTGAAAGTTGTTAAATTTGTTAAGAAGGAGTTGTAAATTTTCATTTTTGACACACGTTATAATATCATCGACGTACCGATAGTAAAAAGGTAGGCTGAAAGGAAGATTTGAAATGATTTTTTTTTCAAAATGTTCGAGTACCAGATTCGCTACTACTGGGCTAATCGGTGAGCCCATTGCTACGCCAAAAATTTGTTGGTAGAAATTATCTTTGTAGGCGAAATAGCATGAATCTAAACAAAGTTTGGTGGCGGCTATAAATTCTTTTTTATTAATGTTAGTGTGACATTTCAAATTAGGCCAGTTTTTACTGATGATCGATATTGCTAGTTTGGTTGGAATGTTGGTAAACAGTGATTTGACATCTAGGGATACTAACAGGTGATCAGGCGGAATTGTTTTTCCCCTGATTTTGTTTACAAAGGACCAAGTGTCCTTGATGTGATAGTCTGATGTACCTGTTATGTTTGATAAGACACAAGAACAAAATCTAGAAATTTTGTAGGTGGGGGAATTGATGTTAGAAACAATCGGTCTGAGAGGAACATTTTCTTTATGAATTTTTGGTAGAAAATATATTTTGGGAGGAAGAGAGTTGTATGTTTTGAGGTGTTTAGCTGAATTGGAATCTATAAATTTTTTTTGTTGCCATAGACTTATCATATCGTTGACTTGTTTTTGTACTTTTAAAGTGGGATCACGAGAGATAAGATTACAGGTAGTCGAGTCTTTAAGGATATCTTGGCATTTTTGTTCAAACTCCATCTTTTCCATGACGACTGTAATGTTACCTTTGTCGGCATCGGTGACCACTAGGTGGTTATTTTGTTTTAAAAATTCTTTGGTTTGTTTAACCTTGGAAGTTATTTCAAAGTGAGAAGTGGGAGGATTTTTGCCAAGTTTGTTGCCAATGAGTTGGCTAATATTTGATCTTACTTTATCTTTGGTGATTCCACTTTTGTTAAAAAGAGCTAATTCTACGCTGCTTACAATATCATCAATAGGTAACTTAATATTGTTAAATGGTAAACCATAATTAGGACCGAGTGATAAGGTATCCTTAATTTCAGTAGGTAACTCTGTCTTAGATAGGTTAAATAACCAATTATTATTGTGAAACTCTTTAGGAGTGTGTATAGATTTAAGTTTGTTAAATTTTCTAATATTATCTGTTTTAATAGCATTGAATAAACGATTGGCCTTGTTTATGTCCAAGTTGAAGTTTTTATAATCCAAATTTGTGAATTGGTTCGAGAAGAAAAAGTTGATATTATGATTAAGTTCTTGGATTATATATATATCTAAGACAGAGTTACCTACTGAAATTAAGGATACCTTATCACTCGGTCCTAATTATGGTTTACCATTTAACAATATTAAGTTACCTATTGATGATATTGTAAGCAGCGTAGAATTAGCTCTTTTTAACAAAAGTGGAATCACCAAAGATAAAGTAAGATCAAATATTAGCCAACTCATTGGCAACAAACTTGGCAAAAATCCTCCCACTTCTCACTTTGAAATAACTTCCAAGGTTAAACAAACCAAAGAATTTTTAAAACAAAATAACCACCTAGTGGTCACCGATGCCGACAAAGGTAACATTACAGTCGTCATGGAAAAGATGGAGTTTGAACAAAAATGCCAAGATATCCTTAAAGACTCGACTACCTGTAATCTTATCTCTCGTGATCCCACTTTAAAAGTACAAAAACAAGTCAACGATATGATAAGTCTATGGCAACAAAAAAAATTTATAGATTCCAATTCAGCTAAACACCTCAAAACATACAACTCTCTTCCTCCCAAAATATATTTTCTACCAAAAATTCATAAAGAAAATGTTCCTCTCAGACCGATTGTTTCTAACATCAATTCCCCCACCTACAAAATTTCTAGATTTTGTTCTTGTGTCTTATCAAACATAACAGGTACATCAGACTATCACATCAAGGACACTTGGTCCTTTGTAAACAAAATCAGGGGAAAAACAATTCCGCCTGATCACCTGTTAGTATCCCTAGATGTCAAATCACTGTTTACCAACATTCCAACCAAACTAGCAATATCGATCATCAGTAAAAACTGGCCTAATTTGAAATGTCACACTAACATTAATAAAAAAGAATTTATAGCCGCCACCAAACTTTGTTTAGATTCATGCTATTTCGCCTACAAAGATAATTTCTACCAACAAATTTTTGGCGTAGCAATGGGCTCACCGATTAGCCCAGTAGTAGCGAATCTGGTACTCGAACATTTTGAAAAAAAAATCATTTCAAATCTTCCTTTCAGCCTACCTTTTTACTATCGGTACGTCGATGATATTATAACGTGTGTCAAAAATGAAAATTTACAACTCCTTCTTAACAAATTTAACAACTTTCACCCACGTATTCAATTCACCTTCGAGTTGGAAAAAGATGGTAAAATCAGTTTTCTAGACACTATGGTAATCAACCACAATGACACCATAATCTTAGATTGGCACCATAAATCAACCTGGTCTGGGAGATACATTCATTTCAACTCACATCATCCCATCAAACACAAAAAATCTGTCGCCATATCCTTATTCGATCGCTGCCTTAGAATATCAAACCCTCAATTCCTTAAAAAGAATTTAAAACTTGTAGAAACAACTCTTATTTCCAATGGCTACCCTATAAAATTCATCAATGATATCAAAAAGTATAGAATAGAAAAATTGTACAACTCGATTGATTGGAATGTAGACTCCAACAATCCAACTGATGTTAATGATAAATTTAAAAACTCTATCTCTATACCGTATATAGAAAATCTATCTAGCCAAATCAAAAAAATTCTTAATGACGAGGGAATTGAAATTACTTTTAGAATATCTAATACTACCAAATTGTCTCTGTTTTCTCATCTTAAATCTGTTACTCCTAATTTAGAGAAAATTAACTGTGTATATAAAATACCATGTCGAGACTGTAGCATGAGTTATATTGGACAAACGTCACAACACCTAAAAAATAGAATTTCTGGTCACCGTTCTAATATTAAATGCCATGTCACTGACAGATGCGCTTTAGCAGATCATTCTTTGACCCTGGGTCACAATTTCGACTTCAACAACTCTATAACCCTAGCTACAGAACCGAATTGGTATAAACGTATCATCAAAGAAATGATCCATATCTTTAAGAACAAAAGGAACTCTGTTAACAAACGTACAGATATTGAACATCTTAGCCACCTATACTCTAACATTCTCTAGTTTACATTATCGTGTTTTCAAATCATTGGCGCCCCTTATTCCGATTGGTCACTGCCTTTGTACTCCATGACTTTCGAACATAGATCAAGTTCACACGTGATCAACATAGATTTAGGGATCGATTCCCGCTAACCTTCACTTCCGTCCGAAATGCTGTACAACTAACAACACCTAAGCATGTACTGGTCGTCATTTTTTGTGAGTAATCTTTTCAAAATTAATTGATCTTTTCCCAATTCCATCTCCTAAATTATTAATAAGCATTTTCTGACATATTTTCATTGCTCATCAACCAATTTTCCTCTGATTAACCTATTTTCAAAATTTTTGACACTTAACCTGAAACTGTCACTCTGACAGTTTCTTGAAACTGTTTAATTTTCACCTAATTTTGTACAACAACAAATATTGTTTTTAAACATATTCCTTGCTTTCAATTCATATTTGTTATGCTGAAGCATCCTATTTTTGTTAATTATTATAGAATTTATCCCTGAGGATGGTCGGCAGGGCCCGGCCGAAACGTCGACTCTTTTTATATTCACGTTTTTCAAAGTATTAAATTCTCCTTCTTACTGACCGGATTTTCGACGAATCTTCATCTTCAATCTACCTCCTGGTCACGAACTTCTTTCCTAAATATAATTATATAGTTATAGCATTTATATAAATTTAAAATGAATAGTATTTTAGATGTAAGTTTGATATAGTTTTAAGCATTCGTATCACGTAGTTGTATAATGCAAAGAGTATGAAAAACAATTTAAATCAACGGAATCTGTTAGGTGATAAAATATGTTGGTTCTCAATAAGCATTCTTCCCATTTTATGTGTGCTTGATATAAAATTGATCCACGCCGCGCGCCGGATAGTGAGATTGTCGGCGCGCGCACGCGTCTCCGCTCGATTATTGATATTTAAACAATAATCTGCATTAATTCTCTAATTTGGAACTCAACTATCTTATAGGAAATTGATCAAGGAATACGGTTGTATTTTTTTTTTTTTTTTCGAATTTTACAGCGCGGTTTCGATGACGAAAATCGTGTATGAAAATGAGTTGTTCATAATAATATAATTTAATCGTTGCTATTATAAATTTTGTAGCAGCATGAAACGGAAGCTCAATTCCAGCTCATTCGAATGAGCCCATGGACAAATTGATCACGTCTTGGTAGCTGCACGAGCCAAAACGGCCCAACAAATAAAAAATCGGACGGGAAATCTTCTTACTTTTTTATTACTAAGTTATTACCACAATACTAAATTTATTACCCCTACTATTGCAGCGTAATCGTCTTGTGGCGTAGTATTGGTCATAGCTGCACCAGCCATATCGTAACTTACCTACATTTCACACCATTAAGGTGTACCCAACGTGAAAATTTTTAACCTTTTTATTATTTTTTGAGGATATCAACCAAACATAAGGAATACTAACCCACGGGGGGGGGGGGGGGGGGTAAACAACTCTTAATCTCTTATTCCCTTATTCCATGAATAAATCATCTTTCAGGCTAAATACTGACCGAAATTGATTACATTAGACGTTTGTTCGCACCTGTAGTCATATAGTTATGTGCCCTGAAGCATTTTCAGACATCAGCGGTGCAGTAGGTTGCGGTAATAAAAATGTGCCCCGGAAACGTCCGTTTTCACCGAATTCCGTCAACATCTCGCGCAGCTGATATTTTTTACCCACCTATTATGATCTTTAAAGTTTCGAAAACCCAAGCACCTTTTTCGTAGGAGTACCGAGAAGCATTTTCGGCCATTTGGGGTGCAGTGGGTTGTTGTAATAAAATGACTCACGCCAAAAACGTCCGTTTTCATCCAATTCCGTCGACACCTCGCGCACCTGATATTTTTTACCCACTTATTATGATATTTCAAGTTTCAAAAACCAAAGCACCTTTTTCGTAGCAGTATTATACGAAGTTGTGTTGGGAAGCATTTTTGGACGATTTGGGTGGAGTGGCTTGTGGTAATGAAATGACGCTACCCCTAAAAACGTCCGATTGCACCTAATTCCATGAAGATCATGTTTTAATCAACAATTTAAGAAATTAAAATGTTGAGAAATCAAATAGAGCTACCAGAAAACTTTTTTTCTAGCGTTTCGATTGGTTTAATTTCTTATCACTGAAAAATATATAAAATCAATTTTTTCCAATCTTTTACTCCGATTGTTCAAGAGATTGCTATAAGCAAACGCATTGTTTATAACATTACCAAAAATTTGTTTTCGACAATTGCCTTGTCGGTGAAAACAATGACGTTCAAGAAAAAAATCGTTTTTTCAAACAAATTTCCTATAATTTGAAAACGCATTTTTAATTAACAATTTTTAGTCATCGCTAAAAATTAATATGAAGGAACCATTTTTTCTTTAAAAATCATAATTTTCAGTGCACTTTCATATTCTGTCAAAAAAATGTCTTGCTTCCTTTCTTAATTGTTTATTTAATAAAAAATCTGTTATAAACAAATGAACAACCATACTATACTTTTCTTTAGATGCTACCAAAAAAAATAAGAACAACCATGCACGACTTTTTGATGAAAATATTTTTTTCCGATTTTTTACATAATTTAAAATATTCTCATATCTTTGAGCTTGCCATTTGTTTTGGGTTATTTATCTTGCGATGCGAATAACTTGTAAACTATTACCAATACATCAAAGACTTTTCAAATCTTTTTTATACACACATTTTTTTCTACGTCAAATAAATTGAGTTTTTAATCAACGCTTCAACTCGATTATCTATTGACGTATTTCATAGCCGCGAAACAAGATCACGCCAAAGTGAAACCACTACTATAAATATGGATAATGACAGCGATATCTAATAGCGTTTTTCACTGGCTGCAATCGTGTGCACTGACTAGAATTTCTGTAGCTTATTTGTAGTCCTATTGATTAGGAATTAGGAAAATCGTAATCAGTGCACGCCAGTGCACCTCAGTGAAAAATACTATAACTTTGCAATGCACCATCAAGTGACACGTGACAATCATACTTGACCTCCTTGTATCAAGTTATAACTATACGAGATCATAAAAAATTTCACATCTAAGATGGAAGATTTATGCCGGTATTCATGAACGTCTGTAATATGTAGCTGTACGGCTGTTAAATTTATTTGTTTTACATGTTTTTTATATCTATATATATATGATACAAAAGAGTATAACGGACCATTATGCGTTCATGAATACCAAGGACAATTATGACATCGCCGATTATTTATTTATTTATTTTTTTTTTTCAGGTTTGTATATGTTACTTGACGATGGATTAAAAAATTAGATATTATTGCCATTTGTCATATTCTTGTTGCATGGTTTCACACTGCGCAATCTTGCTTCGTGACTATGTGTCGCAGTGCATCTGGAAAACTGCTATTTCGCTACTAACCAGAATGAATTCCAAAACCATACTACTGTCTTAAGTAACTCGAGTATACAATCGTGCACACATAACCGCATAAATCCCATAGGATTTTTGGCAAAAAAAGGATTAAGCAAATGAATCTATGTTTCAGGATTTCATAGTTTCATACTCCTATAATTATAATTAAACATATATCTATGTAAAGTTTTATTATTCCACATACTGCTTATATTTTTAATTATGCATTTATCATATTGATAATGTGGCTCGATACATTTACTTGAAGTCAAAAATTGCTTCTGGGTGACATCGTTGTTATTCAATTAGATAATGTATTGAGCGAAATCAAGGTTTTATTAAAAGCTTTATCGATATACGTAACAATCCCTGAGGATGACGAAAATAAGCTGCAAATAATGGATTTGATAGACTACAAATGCTATCGGAAAACAAGAAAGGAAGAAAAATCAAAGGACATTGCATAACATATGCATTGAGAAGAGATGGAGTATGGTGTCAATATGATGACTTACATGGAACAAGTACATACACATTTAACAAAAACCAACGAACAGTGGTTTCGATCTTACTGGTTCTCGTGAAAACAAAAATGAACTCAAATTTCTGAGGTAGTTTAAATTTATAACGCTACTCTATATGTACCCAACAACATGTTTTTCTTCATAATCGTACTAAAAAACTACAATATAATGTTTTACTTCATAAATTTGCGTTTAATAAGGGAAGTATCGCTTGATAATTTTTCTCGTCAAATAAATTTTAAGTCTTTCCTCGTAAAACTATCTAATGGCAGTGAATACCTACTTTCAATAGACATTAGTTATACCTGTCATAAATATCACCATTGATAGTTTATATAACACACGAATCGACACCCAATAGTGTTTGTGAATACGCTCTTTCACTACAAGTAAATATGATCTTACTTACGAAGGATGATTTATGAAGACTGCTGATGAGATGAGTGAAATCATGAGTGAATTTTTGCAACCTATGCCCATCAGAGTGGTACTTATTTAGTGGAAGCCTGGGTTTTATTCTCGATGGGGTCTCTCAAGATTCCCGATATAAACAAATTTTGAAAACAGCAAAGATTTTTCGTCCATCGCTAGACTCTACCTTTAAGAGTGTGAAGTTTTACGTTTGATATACATGTGGTTTTTCCATTTCTCGATTATCAGAGTGAAGTGAAGACTAATTATTGTTGAAGAAATTTAAAAATGTCTGCAATGAGTCAGTATGAGCTATACTTTAATGAAAACGGAAAATAAATAAATATATACGTGGGTCAATTTGAATTACGTAATTTAATTTTTGAGAAATACATATATGGGTCAATTCCAATAACGTTATTAAATTTGTAAAAAATACGTAAGTGGATCGATCTAAAATACCAATTATATACGTGACATGTCGACGAAATTCGGTGAAAACGGACATATTCACGGCCCGTCATTTTATTACCACAACCCACTGCACCCCAAACGTGCAGAAATGCATTCCAACACAACTATGTGATGCTAGGAAGAAGGTGCTTTGGTTTTTGAAACTTGAAAGATCATAAGACCTAGGTAAAAAATATCGGCTACGTGAGATATTCTGCAACGCGATGGATTTGGGTGAGAGTGGACATTTCTGAGGTGAGTCATTTTATTACCGCAACCTAATGTACCCCTAATGCCTGAAAATGCTTCAGGGAACGTAATTGTATGCTTGTAGGTGCGAACAAACGTCGAATGCAATCAATTTCGGTCAGTATTTATCCTGAAAAATGATTTTGTCATGGAATAAGGGAATAAGGGTTATTTACCCCTCCATGGGTTAGTATTCCTTATGTTTGGTTGATATCCTCTAAAAGTAATAAAAAAATCAAAAATTTTCACGTGGGGTACACCTTAATGATGTAAAATGTTGGTAAGTTACGATATGGCTGGTGCAGCTTTGACCAATATTCTATGCCACAAGATGACTACGCTGCACTAGTACGGGTAATAAATTTAGTATTATGGTGATAAATTAGTAATAAAAAAGTAAGAAAATGTCCTGTCCGGTTTTTTTTTATTGGGCCGATTTGGCTGGTGCAGCTACCCGGACGTAAATTGATCAGATAAATAGAACCTGAGATATGAAGATTTGAAGGAAGGCGTGTGTGGCGGTATTTTCAACCTGGAATAACTTTTGAAATATTGAAGTTGAAAAACGAATAAAAAGTTGTTTCATGAAATCATTTCACTGACAGAGTCCGTTAAAAAGAATTCATAACAATCGAAAACATCTATGAAAAAAAGGTGTCCGGTTTGACGTGGATTGACTCACATATTGCTGCTGCATTCGCTAGTCTTCAGTTGCCATTCAATAAACAAAGTTTTACCTCTCAAGAGTTATATGAATGGGCTATGAAACTAAGTAATCTTCTAAGTGCCAAAGTTAAGCGTTCAACAATTGAGGATTATGAAAAAGCAACCGACGCTCTGAGTATTCGATATTCAAAGGCAATAACTACATATAATAGGTACTCAAAACTTCCATTGCGTTATTCCAAACACAGATGGATCTCTAACAATAAGCGTGATTGCTAAATTTATCAAAAGTTACTCATGTAAAATATTTAAACGACCGCAAAAGTAAAACAAAAATATTTACAAATAAAAATTTTTTTCGTAATACATATTTACTATATTTATGATTTTTGATTACCTACATTCGTAATTTTTGATGGATATTTTATGTTATAAGCCATTCAAAATCATACTTACATCATACTAATTGTAAGTCATATATCAGGTTCTTTTTGCAAATTTCGATAATTGTCAAAAATTCTAAAAAAATAGAAAGATTGTTACCCATGACGAAACCAGGCTGAAGGTTTGTGGAATAAGAAGTGGTTTTTTCAGAATTTTTCAAAAATATTCGAAGGATACAGACAATGTTCAAAATCAGATTTTACTCGATGAATGGAAAAATATCCAATGAATGATTTTTTTAAATTTTTTTGTATCAAATTATTGAAAACTTCATTAAAAAACACATAATTTGAGAAAAGAAACACTCATATTGATGCATTTTTGGAAAAGTTAAGAGCATTTGAAAAAAAAAATCTAAAATTTTGAAAATTTACATCTCGTAATCGGCTGAATGGAAAAATTGGAAAGAAATCATGGAGATCTTTTTGACAGAGTGCGAAGAGATGAAAAATTAAGGCCAAATTAAAAATGTCAATTCCGATGGTAGGTTGAGTTGAAATGGAATGCCCCAGATATATTATACATGCGTTTAACGATCAAGATATTTTACTATCCCAATAATCACACGATAGTATATGATACGTCAAATATACGTGCGGGTAGTTTGATTCGAATATAAGTAGAAATTATAAACATTCAGAAATCTACGCCGTATGTACTGGTAAGTATTATACGGCAGCTGTAAACGTTTAGACCACGTTTTTGAGAACTTCATCTGTTTATTATATGTTTAAAAATGAACAACTTGATGACGTATAAAAATAAATTCCAACATCCGTATATCTCACTGAAGAAAAAGCGTTGAATAATTGTATACCAGGACAATCTCTTGAAACTATACAGTCAATGCGCATGCGCGAGTTTTATCGGCTGCTCGGACAGGCTGGCCACTCCGAGTTTCAGCTGTCAAACTCTGTTTCTGGCGGCGATGTAATTCATACCAATTTCTGAGGTTAAAATCTCAAACAGACGAGGTAGTGATTCGGAAAGTTGATGCTAATGCTCTTTGAAAATTAGCTTTATGCGACTGAAATAAGAAATCTGTTTAAATATTGGGTGCTTGGAAGGAACGCAGCAGGTAGGTGTGAACACTTTATTTGATCACTTTTATTATTTCGTACATTAGAAATAACAATGAAATTTTTTTCTATCAACAGGTGATACGGCCAAAATAATTACATCTCTAATATTCACTGTTATCTGCCTATTCAATTTATCACACGTACAAAGATCATCGCCACTTTCAAGCAACTAAGCAACTTTCTCACTCTCTTGTGATTTCAGACGGTAATATTGAATTTTATCACTATTGAAAATGAGACATTAAACCGAGCGTTCAAGAAATTTAAGTATCTCACTATCTATAAAAGAACTGTGAATCTTTTTTTTCTCGAAAATAGTTCAACAAAATTTACAAATAGTCGATAGTTATAGTCAATGTATTTTTTCCGATCAATAAATTATTGCTACTACTATTCAAAATTTTCCAATGATTATCAGAGTTCATTGCGCAAATTTTCATGATGTTCGGTTAAATACATGAAGGGAACTTAATACTCAAATTGAAAAGTCAAGTAATATTGGATTTATCAAAATGATTTCTGTATTTCATGTTGGTGCGGTTCGAAATGAAGAAAATCTAATCGGAAGCGTGGAACTCAGGAACGTAGATCACATCCTTGTGACACAAGTTGAAAATCAAGTTTCTCAAAATGCGCCTTAACGTCACAATTAGCTTCAAGGACAATCATGTTTTAGAGTAATGTCAGAACATTATTAATAGGATATTGACTTATCGGATTCAAGATTGTGTCCCTTGTTCCATCAAAATAAATGAATATCTAATTTTTAACGAAGTTCGTGAAGATTTTTTTCCAAATAATCTAATGCGATACAATATCTTGTTCATAGTCCTCCGTACATCATCTTGTAACAAGGATATTTGGAAAGAGTCCCTTTGTTGCAGGAACCATTATAAAATTCTTGGTTTTTAAATCGTGCTACTGAATAACTTCTGCGTTTCAGGTTCCATTTCCAATCTCAAAATGAGATTTTTTTTTTGCTCCAGACAATGCTAACATGAAATGCAGAAATAATTGCGGTGAATGGAGATTCGCAAGCTTTTAGTCTTAGGGAACGTACCCATACTACGTGACCTATTTTTTTAGATTTTTCGACCCCTCCCCCCCTTCGGTGACTTCTCGTAGTATATGACAAGACCCCCCATCCCCCCCTTTATTTTTCACGTAGTATTAACTTCACTGAAATACAAACTGTCTGACAAACAGTGTCTGTTTACAATTGGCTGACGTCTCGGCATATGTGCGTCAGCGCCACCAACTGTGAGTTTAAAAAGCACTAAACACTGCGCGCTATATTCAAATACAGGTCTAAAAAATACGAGATTTCTCTCAGTAAAATCGACTACGTGACAAAAAGCTGAGCCACTCCCCCCCTCCTGTGACTGATTGTAGTATTTTAAAGACTCCGCTCCCCCCCTTAAACGGGTCACGTAGTATGGGTACGTTCCCTTAGCGTAGGACCCTATAAAGGGTGTGAAATTGAATTTGGTTTTAAGTTATCGTGCAACTAGCTAGCCAGATGACACCGTCAACTAAGATTAAATTTAAAGACATTTTTAACTGAAGTTATTTAACAATTCTAGATTTAGATTGATTCAGTTCGGCTAGCAAAATTCAACCCTACAATCTAATTAAGGACTTGAAAAACTATTTATCTGAATTTAATGCCAAAGAGAGTAAAAGTAAGCTTCAAAATCAGATACCAAATTAAATGGTATAAAGTTTGAAAAACAATGCTGGTCAATAATAATGCTTGAATTACAATGGTGCACAGAATGATTCCTCAGTAGAATGAATTGACATCAACGGTTAAGTAACAAACTTATCGCTATTAGCTCGATCAAATTTTCGTCGTGTTAATCAAAGTTTTAACTTCTAGGCTACTGAAAAAAACGAATTTTATGTTTGAATTCATCTTAAAATATTGTCATAGTCAAAGATCACGTAATTAGAAATTTACCTACATGCTTTCATGCCTGACAAATTTAGTCCCGCTTTGACAATGAATTATTTCGTACCTGAAAATATTAGAAGCTATTTTTATCAGACAGGATCTTTTGGTATTTTTGGATACAACTAATTTCCAATAAAATGCACAAAACAGAAATCGCGAATGAAACGCATATTTAATTTTATGTAATTAAAGAATCTGTTTACAATAAACATTGTTTTTCCTTCCCCACCTCTGTTTGTCCAGACTCTCACTTGTTAACGACATTTCACATTGAATTTCAGATTTCTTCTTTCAATAAATAACACCCAATTTCTGTATCATTTGATATTTGCTTTTCGGTTGAATTCTTTATTGCGTCGGTTAAATATCTTCCGATATCGACCACGGTATTGCTGAACGATACTATTCTCCTTAGACAATTCGCGCTACGTAAAAATAAACAGCAACATAACCTCAATCCGCAGTTTTACGATCGAGAGATTTACAGCTTTGGTTTTATTTTGTGTACGTTGGCGCCCTGCTCAGCAGACGAAAACATCGCCGCAGGGCGATTTCACCGACCAATGAGATTGAATTATTTGGCGCATGCGCATTGACTGTATAGTTTCAAGAGATTGTCCCTGTATGTAGCAGTTGTATCTTCATTCTTTCGTCCATGATCATCGTTTTATTAACTTTAATAATCAACGTTTAGAGTAGTGGCTGCAACAATGTATATCGCTAGTCGATAATACGTATTTTGTATACCTGACACCTACGACTATCAAAAAATAGTGTTGAAACGTTCACCAATCTACGTCTTATAAATTAGCGTAGAATCAGGGCAGCAGAGAACGTTGTTAAAACGGTTAAGGGTACCACGCTTTCATTAAACGTTTAAAAATTATCAACCTTATTTGGTAGAAATGAAAGTTTTAGCATTCGTATATCGCACTGACGAAAAATTGTTCAATATCCATATATTTTGCAGTTGTATTGACCTGCTATTCTCAAGTTCTAAATTTTACTTTCGAACATGATTATCGTTTTATCATCTCTGATGATCAACGTTGAAAGTAGTGGTTCAAACAACGCATACCATTAGTCGATAATACGTAGTTTGTTTACCTGACACGTATGACTTTTAAACGTTAATTCTACATCCTACGATCATGTAAGTAGGTATGTCTGTTTGTATGAAATATGGAAGCATAACATATAGTTGCTCTGAAAATGATGTAGTAACTTCCACTTTAACGATTTAGTGAAATGTACGCTACTTTATCTTACAATAAACAATGTGGACTTTACTCCATGCCTTAAGTCAACTTGTGAATCTGCTCAAATTTGGCGTGTCTAAACTTCATGCAAAATACTTAACAGTATCATATTTCAGCATTGCCCAAAGAATTATCATGTTAAATCTCGAATAAGTAAGCAAATTTTCAATTTCAGACGATTACACCGTAAATTTACCGAATATCTAGCAATTTACTAAATTTGGAAAGTAAATGCTCTTGTCAATTTATTTAAAATTGTATTGTGAGTGCGAATTCTGAAATTTTAATCTTATTGGTAAATTTTCAATTACTGTATTATTTGTCATTCCTGTGTAGACTGTACATTGTATTCATGTATAGAAATTCGTGAACTCAATTTATTAGATAATGGGACGATTTCGTCGAAGATAGGTCATTGTTAGAGGAAAAATTTTATTGTAGCGACGTTTCGGTAAGACTGCAGCCTACCATCGTCAGGTTATAATATGACATCCTTCAGGCTTAGATGTTACAATATAACCTGATGATGGTACGCTATAGTCTTGCCGAAACGTCGCTACAATAAAATTTTTCTTCTAACAATGACCTAACTTCGACGAAATCGTCCCATTATGTACGTTGTATTGTGAATCAAATAAAGTCATGCTTTTCCACAAAGTAGTTTATCGTAGTAGGTAGGGTGTCCGACTAATAATCCGAACATTGCGAGCGCACGGGGTTCGAGCCCAGGTCGGGACAAAATAATGCATTAGGTTTTGTAATAGATCTAAAATGGGTTTTCAACAATTGTAAGTGCCGGCAAATCGTTAAAATATAGTCTCCGTGCTTACGAAAAATCATTAACATTAATTCTCCACGGATTTATAATCTATTTTTTTTCATTTCACAGTTTTAATATACGAGTACATTTACGATGAAAAACATTACTGTAGTACGTATTAAAATAGGTTGAAAAAGGTAAAAAGTAATTTTCATCTACCATCATCCAGTGATAGTCTTGAAGTTCATGTGATACGTATAAGACACGTATCCCATATACATTAACAACCGGGTTACTATTATACGTGATTCGGAATGACGTACTTACAACGTATAAATATGACTGATATTATACTCATACAAATATCTGTCTTAAAAACCTTCCGACAATACCTATTAAAATCGGTTCATAAACGTCAAAAATAACGTTTATGTGGTGGATATTCTAAAATGACTACATTTCTTCCTTGCTTCGTTGTAGACTTGACCTTACATTTTTCGGTGGAAGAATTGCGATTCAGGATGTCTATAATAGTTTCTTGCAGTTCGAGCTATTCTGTATTTTTGAATATAATCCGTATTTTTGAATAAGTGCTGCTTTTCGTAGAGATATTACATTTTAAGTAGGAATGTACGATGATAAAGTTACTTCCGGTATTCACATTAATCAAGGCCTACCACTTGGAGCTTGCACTACAGGATTTGCATGCACCTTGCATTTTATGTACACTTGGGGACAATGAATCTGAGACGGCTAATTTTTAACACTAGACAGTGATGTTGGCAACACAGAGAAACCTACAGCTCCATAGTGGGCCGAGCGCAAAACAAACTCAATCTCAATAAACATAATATAACCCATGACCGTCGAATCTAACCTTAAAATATCGCAGGGATAATGACTAGTTGGATTGACATGGCCATGGGTTATGTTATGTTTATTGAGATTGAGTTTGTTTTGCGCCCGGCCCACTATGGCGCTGGAGGTTTCTCTGTGTTGCCAACATAACTGTTGTGACGATTCACTTTAATAAATGAATAAGGGGCGCGTAATTGTAGAAATAAAAATTGTAAATATAGGTAAATCATTCATTCGTCTATCCATTCATTCGCAAGATTAAAACACGCCTTTTATGCATAAAATGTTCATTGTAAAATGTTTTGTTTTTCTTATTATCCCAATGCGTCTATGACTGTTATTCTTCTTCAAACCACCGTTTATTTGTTGTTATTTTTGTTTTACTTAACTTTGGTTCTGTTTATCAATGTTGAAGTCAGTTTAGCAGTTTTCACTTTCGTAGATGGCTTTTCACTTTTCCTTATTTGTAAAAATCGTCCAGGGATAATAGAAATGAGGACTACGAAGTATTGAATCAACGTTGTTCCTTCGGCGTCTTCTCGTAGTCTCTTTCCCGCGTTACTGTGAATGCCGTCCCCCCACATCATAGTCGTCCCGAATGCCGCGTCTGGCTTGTCACCGTACTATCTGACTCTCACACTGTTTAATGTAAAAAATTAGCCGTCTCAGATTCATTGTCCCCAAGTGTACGTACGTGACTGCGTGGATGGGTGGGTATGTAAATGAATGAGTGTTGATGCGCATGTGTATTTAAACTTACGTATCATGTATACCAACAGAAATCAGGTACCTGTACCAGGTGCTGATCCAGGACAGATTTTCGGAAGCGGGGGCAAAAAGATAAAAAAGGTCATGCAAATTTACACTGCAATGCTTTAAAATAATGTGGAACGTAAATACAAAAATTTCGTTAAACGTAATCTGTAATAGAGTACGCCTCTTTATGCAAAATCGTATACAGTGGAAGCATAAAGCGGAAAATACAAGCGTAGCGTAGCTTGTATTTTGGTCGCAGAAAACACAGGAAGAAAGTTAGTTTAACTTTCCATGTAGCTTATTTTTGTACAAATATCTGACAAAATTGAAGCATTCAAGATCAGGAGGTTTACTAAACATTAATACGTATACGTATTAAGTCGTAATATTTAAAATTGAAACGCACTCATGATGATATCTGAAACTTTCATACATTTTATTTATAAACTTCAAATTAAGGTTTGCTGCCGTGTGAAAAATTATTGTAGAATACTGTTTTAACAACCAACACTGGAAAGGAGTCAATACCAACAGCCATGAACCAAAAAAATAGTACCTAATCACTTTTTTCTAGAGAAATTACTATAACAGTAGAAGTTACCTATGCCGTCGACATTGAAATGACATTTACATAACACAAATATGTTTGAAAAAGTTCGAATAGTACCGTTGATAAGTACATTTTAATAGTTAGGAATTGAGATGAAAATTCGGAAGTCGACAAATATTAGTTTTCAGCAAGGCTTGTGTTTCAGAGAAATACAAGATATAATAGAATTAATCGATTAAGAATTCCAAAATTTTTCGGATACTTGTATTTTTTAAAACCACGGTGAAATCATTGGCCTCGTGTACCAACTCGCCCCGGTCTTTCTGACTGTCTAATGAATCTTTGTGAGAATACTAAGAATCGCTAATTCATAATAAATCATTGCAATTGTGCAAAATCTTGACAAGTTTTATAGTTTCACGATTTCCATTATCTCCATGAATGTATTGCGGCGTAATGTGAATAAAATAATAAAATCAATTTTGAAGGCTTTTCATGGAGCAATATATTGCAAGCAATATTTTTTTTATAATAAAGGGAGAACTATAACACAAAGTTATTTGCTGAGAATTGCTGAACAATGAAAAAATCTGTCCACCAACATTTGAACTAATTGCGTTTCAGAATTTTTTGACGCTCACGGGACAGTTGGTGGAATAGTGCACGTGCGAACTTACCGAAAAAACAGACAGGCATCTTCGAGCACAACTGATATTTCCATAATCGAGTAAGCGAGATAGCCACACTCCGGTTTGAAGGAGAGAGATTGAGCTAAGGGAAATATAGTAACAAATTTTGCACACAAACTCTTTTTAACACAGAAGTATTATTCGTGTATCTCTCCAGCACGTACACTTGTATTTAGAACCAATTGGTACCGTGCATTACCTACTTTTGTTTCACGAATCGACAGTATATCTGTGCTTTATATCAATGCATTTCCAAGCCACTTCTTGCGATACCCTCTGCCAATATCCACAAAGCCATAACCTACGTATTTCTACATGAATCGAAGGTTGCACCTGTGATTGCCCCATGTATGCTTCATAGAGTGAGGTTCGAGGCTAACGGTAGAAGCTGTTTGCTGTATGCGATCACGCGTGGTTATAAACATCAAGTAACCACAGGTCATTAATAGATCAACTCCTGAGCAACGTTGCATGCCAGGTCGTGAAGAGAATGGCAAAAATTCAGTTGGTTACTCTCAGGAGTCACAGCATAGATACGAGTTTGGCGGTAGAAGTCGATATTTGCGGCATTTTAGCCGGTAACAGGAGGTTGTCAATCTCTGTCTCATGCAGCAGGCGAGAAAATACCAAGTATTTGCCAGTGTGTCGGTTTATTATAGGAGGACTGCCGAATCAATATTGGTTGAAAACGTCAAGGATATAATGAAAATTCTCCCCCAGGTCAGAAAAACCGTGTTTTCAGCAGAATTTTTTTATCGATTTTATACATGCATTTAAAATAATATACAATATTACACGAGGAACCGGACAAAGGTTTTCCCATGTTCGCCATTAATATAGAGTAGATTGTGATAGTTGTTAGATTTTTTGAATGTCACTGGGATTTGAAAAAAAATCAGAAAGCAGAATATGCAAAAATCCCATATTATTCTGATGGGCAAAGGCACCCCTTAGAATAGAGGGCTTTGGTTGGGCTCATAATTTTTCTCCGTCTATTTGAAATCAAATTATGTACAGAGGCTACTGTACATGTTTACCACCGTTTTTTTTTTCAAATAATGTTTGAAATTGGCAAATCCGGTATGTTTTTTCTATTTTTGCTTGTAGGATTAAAAGTAATTACGCAATCTTTGTACTCCGATGAGAAAAGTTGTAGAGAATTCAAAAACCTTCAAAATGTAATTGATTAAAAATTGTATGATTACGAACCTACAATTTGAGTACTCTGAGGAAACTTGAAGCAATAGCATCTTTAGTGTTGACTTTTCGTGAAATCTGATGGCAGATTCAAATAGCAAATCTAGAGCTACCCCAAATTAAAAAAAGAACATGAAAATCGTTTCAGTAGCTTCCAAGATAATGAAATCAAATGATCAATAATGCTTGCCTTGCGCTTCTATTACTAAATACTGCTTCCCCGCGCTGGTATACCGTACGCCCCGTCTACTAAGCTTCTTTCGCGGGCTTGAACGTTTATCCCTATTAGTTCAGATGCATCTTTCACTTATTTCAGCGCATAGTAATGACATAGCATGAACAGATGATATATAGTACAACTATCTACTTTAAAAATTCGTTCGAAAAATTATGATCGGACCACTGTTCGAGCAAGTATGCATTGTGCAAGATGACGAAGAAAAAATGCAATATGTGCTGGTGCGAAAACCACTCATTCGAGAGTGCCTGTCTTTCACACACGTGACCCACATGTTATTCACTATTATTTTGTGGAACGCCTATTCTATAATTTATAAATTGGTAGAGCTGTGTATTTTTCAAAAAAATAACTACTTTTACGATTATTTTCAATTTTTTACGCTTAACAATAGCCTGACTGAGGCCAACTATAGCTAATTTTGAAAGTCGTTTAGTCTTCCATAAATTTTCTTGTGAAAGAAGTCCAAAGTTTGCTTCACTTGTTCCGATTCTGAACAGAGAAAAACTAAATAAATGCTGATTTTGCCGCTTTTAAACCGTGTTTCGGGGAAAACAATTACACTGAAAAACATCTACGTTTTGATCTATAAAATATATTTCAAATCATGGCACAGTTCGTTTTTGGGTGGGTGTTATTTCATGGAAAAATCCCTTTTGCTTGGTTTACCATGATTCCCTATATAAATTCATCTTAAAACCCCTGTTTCAAACACAAATGGCTCGTGAAGCAGCGAACCCAAAAAGTATTCGCGAATTAAACACTCCAGTACTCTTTATACGCTGTAACGTGGCGTTTTAGAGCAGCCCGTCACAAGGGCACAAAACTAAAGGAAACCACCGGAAAACGCGTCCCGGGAAGGGTACTTCAGCCAAATTCGATACAAAATAAGCAATAAGTACTAGTAACTAATTCGATCTCTGTAAATTCTATATTTCGCGCTCTAGCGCAAACAAATAAGGTACTAGGACGACCATCTGGACTACCGAGGGATCAACAGCTACCGATAACTACCATTTCCGGCTCTCGTTGATTTTGTCTACCGACCGCGACGGTCTCATAAGACTACAGTGGCTACTTTGGTGGGCTTCTGAAACACCTGGGTTAGCATCTATCCGAATCTCTCGTACCACTTTGACTGCCGGCGTATAGGGATGTAAAATCCTCGCGACAGTCGAGGTACCAACTTCTCAAGGAGAAACCAGCCGCCCGCTTTCCCGGACGTCGTAAAGATGGCATACAGGGTAGACCGTAACCTGCCCTCTTCCGACTTACCAGCTAGGTGCCGGACCGACCCCTAAAGTACCATGTCCAGTTTGATACATAGACTTATATATAAAATAGACTGAGCATTAGGTCAGTGCGAGTGTCTCCTGAACCTCGATTCCCCCGTTTTTGGTGCTATCCTTGTCTTACACCCGCAGTTGATACTACTATCTCTTTGTAGCGATCTCGGGGTTGGGATATGTGAAATGGGTAAATGTATATGCGTAACAAAACGCACATAGCCAAGCTAGCCGGCTGTTTCGGGAATTCAGCCTATCGGAAGATAAATAGCAAGACAATTTGGAAACATTTTTTATTTAGTGTTAAGCATTCCTTACACATTTTCTTTGAAATACATGTATCGAAGGTATTTTAACAGTAGCCGGCAAAATATCATACTGTCGTATATGCAAAGTAGAATGTTATCATTTCATGTTTCCTATCACCACAACCTGTAACTGCCCCTCGCTTGCTTTTCTCTTTCTCTCTAGCGCTTGGTTCCCCTATCATGGGCGGTATTGCGAGAGGAGTACGGCGGAAAACCCTATAAGAGAGAAAGAGACAGCACCAACAACAACATGCGTTCAGGGGACGAGGCAAATAGCCGGCGTGCTTAGTCTATTTTATATATAAATCTATGGTTTGATAAAGCCCTCGTTCTGAGGATCGACACAGCCTTCCTATCTGTAAGGACTATAATGAACGGAGCCGTAATCCACGACTTAGAGTTGCATTAAGGGGGAGCCTGCTTTAGAGGCTTCAAAAAATCAGTTTTTTCGAGGATTTTTTTGGGAAGGAAAGAAATATCCGATTAAAACGAAACTTTCAGGGTTTATTGTTATGTATTTCAACAGTCTTCTCGAATTTTTTCATTAGGATACATGTCATATTATGCCTGGTACAAGTATTTCACCGAGGTGTCTCGAGTATGCATTTGTCGTGCGGCGGGAAAGGTGCAGGTCGCAATTTCCAACTGAAACAAAGAAACCAAAAAAATTTTTACTTCTCAATAGTATAGCTTCTAGTTAAACTAAGAAAATTCCACAAAAAGTGAAAAATTCAACAATTTTTCGCAAATCAAAAAAAAAAATTCATTTTTCTTGGGAAAAGAATTCACTTTAGATTTTTAAAAAGTGGGTTAATCTTAACTTTCTTAAGGTTTTTTAGGTTCAACTAGAAAAGAATTTCATCCCGAGTACAATGCAATTTGTCTCGTTTCGATAGGACGTTTAGTTTTTTCCCTATCTTTCCCGCTAATTAGGAAAAAGCGTAAAAATGAAAAACGGAGAAATCGTGCGTCAAAGTTTTCGTACATAAAAAATCGTAATTTTCTTGAACTTACCGCATTAATATGCTAATCGGCGATTCCTGGTCCATAGAGTTGCCCTTCAGACTCTTCAAAAAACTGGTTCAAAACTTCAAAAAACTGGTTCAGACTCTTCAAAAAACTGGTTGAGAACTTCAAAAAACCGCTCGTATACCTGCTCGACGCTTGCTCACTATTTCTTCTGTAACTCCGAAAATATTTCGAATTTGCGTCTGAAATTTTAGGGACACATTCTTGGATAGTTTGTGAAGACATTTATGCAAAAAAAAAAAAATCGATTTTTTGAAGCCTCTAAAGCAGGCTCCCCCCTTAAACCGCCATGTGAGTGCATGGTCTTCTTGATATATAGTGGGCAACTGACCACTGCCTATACGACAAAACCGGTGGAAGCGAACACAGAGTTACAGTCAGTCGCATCGTTTTCTACTCGGTAACTTTGACCGGGAGGCATCCTACGTACATGTCTCTGTCAAAGGATTCCCGAATGATAGGCAATCTGGACAGTACGGTGAAGCAACTGAAAAATTGTGAAAGTTGGTGTCAACGATGAAATCACGGGCAGCACATTACGCAACATCTACCGGTAATCTCCGAAAACGTATGACCAAGTTGTAACCGATGTTCGCCACAGTGGGATGACCTAATTATGGTGAGAAACAAACGATAAATCACCAAGAAGAAAGACCACCTGACGACAGCGGCGAGATCGGCGAGCCAAACTGTGACCTCCGTGTATTCTACGCTCGACGTTACGCTTAGAGATTTCCTTCAGTTAATTTTCCTCCCTTCTTCCTGATTAAACTGCTATCGTTCTATTGATTGTTCTATCGCTACCGTTTATCTATCACTCTTTATCGTCTTGCACTATCGTTAACTTCCTCCTTTTCTGTAAATTATATAATGTTCCTTCCTTCTCGCCTTTTCTTTAGCTATTCATAAGTTTTATTTGAGGTAAATTCAGTGGTGTGTCCCTGACGTCACCAGCCAAGGTAAGGCTTTTGTCTTTGTATACTATCATTACAAAGTTGCTCATAATTTCTATTTTCTTTCTTATCGTATTTATCTTTCTTGGTTGTATCGTGTGATGCCAGTTTTTGTGTGAATCATGGTCCACGGCTTTGAGTTGCAGTAAGCCGCCGTGTGACTGCATGGTTTTAATAATTAATTAATTTCGTGTCTTTTAGCGACCTCGTAACTACCGAATAAGTCATTCTTTTTTAATTGTGAATTTTTCTGGTTATCTGTAAATTTCTATTAGTCTGCTTCTGTAATCTCTATCGTATCTTTAGCTACATTGACTTTATTTTTATCTTCTTAATTTTTTGTGCTAGTAGTGCTGATTATATTTTATTCCTTGTATCGCCTATTATATTTTATTTAATATTGTACCTATTGTATCATCAATCGAGTTCTTTGGAGTGTACCCAAGCGTAAGTTCAGCCGCTAAATACCACCGTACTTTTTCTATTGCTATTGGCAATTCTGTATTGTTTTTACTTACTATTCTTTTCTTTGTATTTTTCTGCAGTACCGTATTTATTTATTAATTTAAGATCTGCGAATTATTCCGGATTTTATTGTAATAAGGTGTATTTAGTGTGCTTCTTCATTTTGCAAACCCTTCTCTGAATTTCTCACGCTCTTATAATTTTGCATTCTCTCGAAAATTATATTTTAAGTTTTATTTGTGTAATTTCTCTAATTTCTAAATATTGTAAATCATTAATTCTATCGTCTATAAATAACCCTCATGTAAACTGTCTCTTGTACTTTACAGTCAGTCTCGTCGAATCAACCGATTTCGTGAATTGTTAATGAATGTCAATCTTTTTTGTTAGTTAAAATCTATGGTAAAATCTGTCTTATTCTTTTATTATTTTCTCTCGAGGTATTGTTATTTTGTTATCTATCGATTGACAATAAAGTTTTCACTCTCGTTTTGAATTAACAGAATAATAATTCGCGTAGCGTCATTCTTTGGAAATTGGGTAAAATCACGTCGCCCAATGACGTGTAGTTTTAAGTAAATTCTTGCATTATCTAGATTCGCGGCAGCGAATCGTCGCCAAGATATAAAGGCGAAAGCTAGCCGAGAATATATTTACCAGGCCTAACTACTTATATGTTATATGTCAGGAACGCGTGAATATTTTTAAATGAATCTTATACAGCTGGTAGTTCCGGCCGATATAACCTTAGTGAGAAAGATTGATCGAAATCTGTCAAGTGGTTTCCGCAGTATTAGCTCTCAAAGATGATGAAAATGAAAATTATTTTCCTTCTTCTCCACGCCAGAGCACCTTGTGAACACGATTCCGCTCGAACGCGTTTATGAATCGACTTTAAGTTTTAAACACAGATTCTTGGTATCGAAAGCTCACCCCCGATTGATTTTGGTATAAATCTGAATCTATATTCGGCCGGTATAATATTATAAAGTTGCGAAGTGGGTTGATAAATCAAAATGGGTGCTGGGTAAAGCAGTTATTAATTAATAATGCAACAGGCCGATGCCGCTGCCCGCGCTGCAAACCGTTTATCTTTACTGTACAGTTTGTACCTTTTCTAATTATTTTTAACCAAAATGGTCGCCTCATGAGGCTGTCACGTTGTCGATCGTAAGATATTCATGATGAATTATTATTATTTAGTTATTTACATGTTATCCAATATTGAAATAAATTTGGAAACTTCGTGAAAATTGGTCACGCTGATGGTCTCATAAAATAAGTGAGTGAGTGAATCAGTGATCGATTATTATTAACCTTTAGAGAGCCGGCATTTTTCCCTTGAAATTCTATATTTCTTAGAAGTATATTTTTGTCTATAAACAGTCAACACGTCCAGTGGAGATTCCGATTTATCTACTGACTCCTAAAAAAGCCAGTCCAGCCCTCTAAAGCTCAATTATTAGTGGTATCTGCATTAAGGGCTCATCTGATTTTACAAAATGGATCGTCCGAGGTAGGTGTAAACACAGAATCGAACCAAAGAAAAGACGAAATATTCTGCAATCGGATACAAATTCGACAAACAGCCTGAATAACAAAAACAATATAATCAGCAACATTTGTGACATGCATACATGGCTATTAAGCAAATGCCAAGAAGAATGTTGTTCGCACGTCATGAATCATCAGATAGAACAATGCTAA
The DNA here is from genome assembly GCF_021901455.1 of Neodiprion lecontei. Taxonomy (NCBI): domain Eukaryota; kingdom Metazoa; phylum Arthropoda; class Insecta; order Hymenoptera; family Diprionidae; genus Neodiprion; species Neodiprion lecontei. The sequence goes on along the minus strand of NC_060265.1, from coordinate 11,991,366 downwards.
CCAAAGCTACTGGAAGAATACTCACGATGCTTCATTCAAATCAGACGGTATGATACCTCGTTAATTCTCATTAGATTATATTTATACACATAACATTTAATATATGAATAGCTTAGCCTCAACCTCTTGATCTCTACCAAATGCATGACTTGTTTGTTTATTAATTTGTATTTTTAGTATGTATTTGTTCAATATATTACTTTGATTCAGTGTAACACGGTATGGTACTTATCATTGATAACATGGAACCTTTTCCTTGCTTGTTTGTTGTTTCGTTTATTTCACAGTCATTTGGACTATTCCTATTCTGTTCGGATCCATTGGAACTTTTAAATGTTAAACTTCGACAAGCCGACATTCCAAAGAGAAGATAATCGACAGCTGTGCAAAACTCAACATTCTACACATCTTATTAGATCAAACCGATTGTCATCAGACTACTAAGCATTTACTTCATTCATCTGTTGTTCAGCACCACTAACTACTCACCAAGAAGAATACTGTACATTTGCCAATACTTAAATCAACGGTACGCTATACATTTTCATATTGACGGAATCACCCTAACCTCATATGATATTTACAAACACAATAATAAGATAAAGGTGAAGTTAATAACGTTGCTGTAACGATGCATGTTTGTGAAAAATCGTCACTTTGCACCTGTGAGAATGGACAATATTTAGTAAACCATGATAGATAAAACATACTCCCACTTTGGAAAGTCAGCTCCCTGAAAAGTCATTCTAAAATTGGGCAATGATACTTTTTTTCCTGATGTATTGTTACAATAACATTATTAACTTCAGCCTCATGTAATAAGATAAAATTATTTCCTTTGTTTCAGCTACATTCATAATAAAACCCTGATTGTTTTTCGTTTTATGTTACGCAGTCACCCAGCCCATTCTTACCCGACCGTTGATCTGTTAAACTCACTAATATTACACTGCGGCATAACTACGTCCCAACACAAAAGGACAGCTATTTGGAAATTGGCACTTTATGTATTACTTATTGTCTCGAACCGTCTTTCATTGCTTGCCAATTATTAACTTCATCTACCTATCCATTGCACCATTGTTATCCCAGCACCATTCACTTTACAGCAACAAGCGGTAAGCGCTGACCACAATACTATTACTAATATACCACCTGTTACCATACGAAACAAACTATAGACTTCATAAACATAATTGTAGTACAAATGCACGACTAATTAAATATTTTTCGTTTTGTGCGTGATTGTTGTACTGTCTGTTTTTACAGATACTTCTGTTGTTCTTACTGATACGTTCGTGACAGAAATTGTGCTTGGGTTTAACGACAGCAAAAATTAGGATGTGAATTAACTGGATGCTTCGAATAAAAAAGTTGAACCCCCATGAAATATGGTGAATGCCCCACTGAGAACTTGTGAATTTCGAAAGGTAGTGAAGTACGAAAATCAAAATGTGGTGAAATAACTAGAATTCTCAACTATTTTATAGCATCATGACGATCAAACTGAACTACATTATTTTATGTCAAAAAAGTTAAACACGTTTGACTGCTAACTTCAGCTGCTACCCTAAGCTTCATTTGAAGTACTAGAATCGCATTACAAAGTACCACAAAGTGACTAATTGCTATTAATCTATGCTCTCATATTTTTCTAAACTCTAAAATTGTTTCAGATATATGACGGTGTCAAATTGGCTACATGAGCAGATCATCACGCTTTTCAACCTTCTCTGGACCTTAATAGACATGTATCCAGTTGTATAAACATTTTCGATTCAATCATAACAGCACCTCAATGGACTTGAGTAACTCTCAGATTCAGACGTGAATCCTAAAATACGACACGATGCATAGAAGTCAGTATTTCGTGCGAACTGTCGTTTGTTGAAATTAACGTACATCACTCATCAATGACAATTATTTAAAGCAATAGAATATTATAAAATAGCGTCTCCCAAATGTCCATCGAACGGAACTGTAATCTGCGGAACCTGTTGGTGTCAAATTGTATAAATAAGTTAAGAGCAAAAGTGGGCGAATATTTCAATACACTAACGTTGAACCACCCGATGCATTTCATCACCCACAATGTAAGCTCTGTATTCTCACCAATTTTGTATAACGTTGAAAACAATACTTTTGCTTACCTGTGCATGGTTCTATAAGGTACTGAACAAGCAGTAAAATGCTGCCCTGAACAAATAACTACCATCTGGAACTTTTGAATCACTTTCAGTTTAAGATATAAATTTTCCTCTATACTGATAATATGTGGTTGGCATATAAAAATTGGGAAGAAATAAATTCACATGCCTTGTAATATCGCGGCTCATCTCTCAACGTTTTATAGATATTGAGAGATTATTTTGTACGAACATGTGAACGCAAGATAGATGAATCTCAATTTCATCTGCGTTAGCAGTCTGTTGCCTTCGAAAAAACATATATTGTGGTGTAATAATAAATATTTAATCACAATGGTAATAATCTACACAAACTTAGTGCAGTCCACATAAATGCTGAATTACATTATTTACTTTCTCAGAACGGCAATTACATTTCTCGTAATGTTCGTAACGTTTGCTCCAAATTTATGTTCCACCGGCAAAATGATTACAAATCGGTATTCATGAACGTTTCACGAATAATCGAACGCCACAGTTGTTAACCGTTCCGCATGATTGATTCATTCGAACGCGTCACGGACCCGAAATCCATCGGTAATATCTCGAACGAGTGTTTCAGAAAACACAACATGAAATTGCATGTACTACATCTTTTACTTTCAAATTTGCACGAATTCCCGAAATAATACATTATATCAAAGGTCTTGCACCGTTGGTCTGAGCTTGTGACATGTATTATTAATTGATAGATAAGTGTTGAAAATTGAAGACTGTATAAAATAGAATTATTCACTGAGACTGACAAATTTTAGTCATACTTGTTGAGTTACACGGTTGAATAAAATGTAAAAAAAAAAGAATTTCCGTTAATAGTTTTCACCTCGCAATGTACTCATTAGTTGTTCGAAAATTGAGATAGACGCTAGTGGTTACGGATTATGTCGTTCCAGCGCCGGATCAGCGAATTAAGGCTTAGACTCAGTCCGGCTACATCTAGGTAAGGTTGCCTGCAATTTTCCTAATCCTTTATGCGAATGCGGGTGTTTCTAGTGAACATCTTGACACGGTCTATAGACGCGTAATATGATCCGATGCACCACCCAAGTCTTCGAAAGACTACTGCCATATCATTATTATTTATGGAAACGTGCGCAAATTGGATCAGTCGTATTACTATTTGCATTCTCATGATGGTCATAAGTCAGAACGTTCTCAACTATGATACACATACCTGAACAGGTATAAGACTGTGGTTTCCTTACAATTACTTCATTGTTTACTACGGTACAGCAGTATCATTCCCGCATACTTACAAAAAGTAATGAAATCTAGGCAAAAACGTCTGAAATGTAAAAAAATCCGCCAAGTTATCGAAACCAAATCACAATAAAGATATTGCCAGTGTCTGGTGTGAAATCAGGAAAAAACCCCAAGCCCTACGATCTCCCAGCAAGTAGTCTAGTCGAGAAGTGAGTTTTCTGCGAAAATTAGTTACAGGTCTCGTAAAAATATGAGCGATAGCTCATTCGATCCGGAATCACAACCCGAAAAAGGAGTTTTTTGGATTTTTTCTGCCGATAAAAATTACGATTGTTATTAACAAAAAACTAAAAAAAAAAAACGCCCTTTCGTTTTTTGGCTATAACTCAAAAATTATAAGTGATAGCGAAATTTAAAAAAAAGATCCTAAAAGAGGAGGAAATTTCCGATGAAAAACTCCGTACTCCCGGAATTCTAGCTCCATTATTTATAATTTTAATTTAACGCTGAAAGTAGGCTTCCGCGCGGCAGTTTCAGCATGCGCGCGCCGCCACTATAGAGAGTACTGCACATATAATAATTTTTTTATGTCATTTAATGTTTTTTTAAAAATTTTAAAAAATTCAGGGGTCATCTAGAGACTTCAAAGAATACGGTCCCGTTGAAATTTTATGTCTATCTCAATTTTTCAAAAAGTTATGCAATTGTTAAGTAACTAGCTTTTTCCGGGTTTCCGTTATTAAAGAACCCGGTATAAAAGTTTAAATAATAAACCTAAAAATATTTTGCTTCTTGGAGCCTTTTTTTATAAGCATGCTGAATAAGATGACGTCATAAAACTTTTATCAAATTTTTTATTTTGTTAATTATGAATTTTCACAGTAACAAAAAATGGAAAATTCAAAATATTGTTGTTAAAAAAATTTTTTTTTCAATATGTTAAGCTATCACTGATTTCAACTCTACTTCAGACATCAATCAATACCAGTTTTAATTTTTTTATGTCATTTGTTTATAAATTGTTTATAAACAAACTTATAAATTTACAATTTTTCAAAAATTTTTTTTCACCATATGGTTGTAATGTAGAAATAATGATTTTTAAAAAAAAAAATTTTTTCTCAAAAACATTATCTTATTGTTGTTAATCGTTTGTCTCATTTTTTCATTACTTAAATAAATTATTAAGAAATCGTTTTTTTTCTAAAAATCATCATTAACATTTCTCAATAGAATAGCAAAAAAATTTTTTTTTTTAATCAACAATTTGTTCATTTATTTATTTAAAAATTTATTATGAACTATTTTTTTTATTTGTTATAATTTTTTTCTAGAAGATCGAAAAATTACAAAAACAGCTACCTGCAACAATATGGCAAAAAAAATTTTCTTCTATTTTTAAAAAAATATCTTGTTTTTTTAACACGGCTAAGTCCAGCGCTGACTCGATTTGTTAACTAACAACTTGCTGTAACTTTGCAACTATTGGAGATACAGTTTTCGACCTTCAAGTCATTTTTGTGCAGCATGAGTTAAGCTTCCTAATAAAATTTTAACCTAACGTTTATCAATTATAGTTTACTAATTAAATAAGATAAGACCTCCGATAATAATGAAGAAAATAACTCGTTGACTGATCAACAATCTCGCGATGTTCACAAAAAATCAACCCCTTCCACATCCACATCAGGCGACCAACCTTCATCAAAGCGCAGAAGGAAGAAATAATTAGTGATTAATCCAATTATTTTACAACTTGACACATTTATCATCTGTAATAAAAAAAATTGATGATTTTTCACGTAACTATTGCTTATTATTTTGACGATTTATTCCTCATCTCCTCTATCCAATTTTCTTTCCAAAAAGAAGACCATAAAATAGGTTATAATTGAAGAAAAATTCCAAAATCTCATAAACAAATAAGATTAAAAATATAAAAAAAATATATTCGAATAGTTTAATAATCGGGTGATAAGAATGCCTTGAAGCATATTTGTCGTGACATTAATTGTTTATGAGATATAAGGGTTGTAAGGAATAGACAATCTAAACTTTTGTAAATAAAAGCGTGTAATTAGTAAACTATAATTGATAAACGTTAGGTTAAAATTTTATTAGGAAGCTTAACTCATGCTGCACAAAAATGACTTGAAGGTCGAAAACTGTATCTCCAATAGTTGCAAAGTTACAGCAAGTTGTTAGTTAACAAATCGAGTCAGCGCTGGACTTAGCCGTGTTAAAAAAACAAGATATTTTTTTAAAAATAGAAGAAAATTTTTTTTGCCATATTGTTGCAGGTAGCTGTTTTTGTAATTTTTCGATCTTCTAGAAAAAAATTATAACAAATAAAAAAAATAGTTCATAATAAATTTTTAAATAAATAAATGAACAAATTGTTGATTAAAAAAAAAAATTTTTTTGCTATTCTATTGAGAAATGTTAATGATGATTTTTAGAAAAAAAACGATTTCTTAATAATTTATTTAAGTAATGAAAAAATGAGACAAACGATTAACAACAATAAGATAATGTTTTTGAGAAAAAATTTTTTTTTTTAAAAATCATTATTTCTACATTACAACCATATGGTGAAAAAAAATTTTTGAAAAATTGTAAATTTATAAGTTTGTTTATAAACAATTTATAAACAAATGACATAAAAAAATTAAAACTGGTATTGATTGATGTCTGAAGTAGAGTTGAAATCAGTGATAGCTTAACATATTGAAAAAAAAATTTTTTTAACAACAATATTTTGAATTTTCCATTTTTTGTTACTGTGAAAATTCATAATTAACAAAATAAAAAATTTGATAAAAGTTTTATGACGTCATCTTATTCAGCATGCTTATAAAAAAAGGCTCCAAGAAGCAAAATATTTTTAGGTTTATTATTTAAACTTTTATACCGGGTTCTTTAATAACGGAAACCCGGAAAAAGTTAGTTACTTAACAATTGCATAACTTTTTGAAAAATTGAGATAGACATAAAATTTCAACGGGACCGTATTCTTTGAAGTCTCTAGATGACCCCTGAATTTTTTAAAATTTTTAAAAAAACATTAAATGACATAAAAAAATTATTATATGTGCAGTACTCTCTATAGTGGCGGCGCGCGCATGCTGAAACTGCCGCGCGGAAGCCTACTTTCAGCGTTAAATTAAAATTATAAATAATGGAGCTAGAATTCCGGGAGTACGGAGTTTTTCATCGGAAATTTCCTCCTCTTTTAGGATCTTTTTTTTAAATTTCGCTATCACTTATAATTTTTGAGTTATAGCCAAAAAACGAAAGGGCGTTTTTTTTTTTTAGTTTTTTGTTAATAACAATCGTAATTTTTATCGGCAGAAAAAATCCAAAAAACTCCTTTTTCGGGTTGTGATTCCGGATCGAATGAGCTATCGCTCATATTTTTACGAGACCTGTAACTAATTTTCGCAGAAAACTCACTTCTCGACTAGACTAAAGTAGGTATACGTCGTGAAGTTGGACCTCGCTGTGTCGTGTAGTGATATCGAAACATCATTCCCAGTGCTACGTACTTGGCGAGCACATTCGCTTTATATGTTTTATCGAAACGGTCATACTTGTTCGTGACGTGTGTGATCCCGTGTAATAATTCCGTCTCCAAGGCTATCTGTTACGATCTATCAATGGACTGAACTTTTTTTTTAACGCAAGGAACTGTGCATCGGAATGACTGGTTGATGACAGATTGTTTAATTTTACTAACGTATTAGATTTGTTACTCTTCTTTACCACTTGTAGTTTAATGGCATATTTTATAGAATTGAGGATTTCATGAGATTCAGTCTATTGATCAGTTAGCTTTGAACAGTAATATTATCGTATAATTTCAATTTTGAAATGCATATGTGCGCTTCATCATTTTTTTAAATTATTTGTTGTTGATTGCAGTCCGAAAACCGACACTGACAATGAAACATCAGATTACGAAAGCACGTGGGTGTACTTTTTGCCCAAACTGTAGATATATAATCAATGGCGACAAATTCCTCTTTTCTTAAAGGATTACCGCAGTGTGGAATTTTTTAGCTTTTATTTTTTCCATCTTCCAAAATAGTTTGAACGGTAAGGATTAATACGCAATAAATTTTATATCGATAATAAAAAGATTTTTCAAGTCAGAGCATTTGGCGTGAGATAATATTTTTACTGAAAACACTAGTACTCCAACTTTAAACGCGATTTCTTTGAAACTATGTTTTTCAAAACGGTGTAAACAATATCTTGAGCTGTAATCAATGAATAGACTTTAAATATAGTACACATATTTAAAGTAAAACTAATTTTTGGCTGATGGACGATTTTATCGTTAACAATCGTGTTGAATAATCATTAATAATAAAATAACGTATAATATTATTGAGCCGAAAATATCGAAAAAAATCAATATTTTATTTCTTGTTACCAAAGAAGGAAAAATGCTCCTCGAGCTGAAAGCTAATACAATGCAATAAGTATGCATATATTTTTTCACGTCAGACCACCGACACTTGCGATATCACATACACTGAGGTGGTTCTTATTTAGGGTGTTGACAAATTCCATTGCGCCGCCATCCAAATCGACTCCAAATAATTCAGAAACAATTTCCTGATATTTAAAAATGTCAACTCCTTAAACCGTCTCACGAGACTTTTTTCGCTATAAGAATATCATGGAATTTTACGATCAGTTAATACTTTATTTTTCATTTTTCTTGCAATTTTTATGGGAAAAATTAGAATCAAACGGCGGTTTATCAAGTATAATTTACTCTTTCCAATGATGTTTTTTTTCTGGAAACCGCATGTCTGGTATACCATATCTAAAATGTAATTTTTGGAATTTTGGAACTGAAATTTACTGAAAATAATCGAAAACTAAAGCTATAATAAAGGAAAAAATACCCTCGAAACGAGTTAATTATACTTGATGAATTCCAGTTCAATTCAGATGTTTTCCATGAACATTGCCGGAGAAAAAAAATGCAGTGGAAAATAATCATTAAATCCCGTGTTATTCTTACAACGACAAAAAGCTTAGTGAGGGGCCATAAAGAGTCGACGTTACACAGTTCATTTTCTACCCAAAAGCGCAAGTAATAACACCTAAGCTAAAAGATCGTCAATACAGGGTGTCCCTAAATTGCCTCCCACGGACTAGCCAGCGTGATACCTCGCTAAAATCCAATCAAGAATTTCTTTGCCGGATGCTCGTCCGACGCATAGTTTTTGAATTATAAGCGATAACGCTAGGCCAATCAGAGTGCACCATTTCATCAGGAATGCCGCCACGGAAATTGTTGTTTTCTTTGTCTGGGTAAATTATTATTTATATACCTGAAGTTGGTTCGGAGGTGCCGAGCCGTTTTTACATGGAAACCTGTTTTTATAAAAATAGTTATAGCTGTAAAAACAGAAGCAAAAAAAAAAATGAACAAAATAAGAATTGAAAAACTCTATGGAATAATTCATTGAATGACTTCAAACATAGGAAAGAAAAAATCTAAAAAAATTTGAAACACTGTTCTTCAATAAGGACTTTTGGCACACAAAGTTACGAGATCTGTGGGGGTAACGCCGGCTTTGACTTTGGAATTGGTGGACTTGCTCATACACACTGTAACACTTTCTTTTTTCTTTTTACTCTAGAAACTGTTACAAGAGTTACTTGACGCACACCTTGGTGTGTATTACCGCGAAAACCCTCCCGGGGCACGTGTGACTCCGATATTCCCGGAAAACAAACTCGGAATCTACGTTAAGCTAAGCAAATTAACAATAAGTCAATTTCTTTTCTTTTCCCTTATATCTATGTAACGCACTGTGACACGTGCATCGAATATCGTTAATAAGAGCAACTACCGCAACATATCGCCAATGAAGGCCACAGCCGTGACAAAGTACGCCGCGAGGGTAAGAATGATAAAAAATAATCGATTTTCCATTGAATTGATTATTTTTGCCCGATTTATCGAGTATAATGCATTATTTTTTAAACTCGACTATTTTTCCCTCACAGTCGGTTTTCGTTTGTTACTTCCGTGAACGATGCAATACCACTCTTGATTACGCATATAGAGACTCGGTATGAAATGAGGATCCGACTTTCAGAGGGAGAAGACTTTTCACCCAGGTGCCAAATTATTGCAAAATTCCGCACTGTTTTCAAATGCCTACCACAATCGCAGCCTCCTGTCACCACAGACTTACCAATCTGGTGCTAGACTACTGAACCACCTAGTTTCTTGGCAACGCAGATAGTCAGCGGGTATCAGCGTAATGACAATCTATTCTGGTGGACCAAAACGATGATGATAAATCAGGATGATGGATTACGAATGTGATGCTAAGCTGCCCTGGCGGACCACGAGTGCCCTGGATGACAAGGACCCAGCCACCCACGTACTTCCAGGCACCCAGCTATTTTGACGGCTATTGCCACGTGCCAAAACCCGATCATACGAGAAGTACCAGCAGCGAGTCGGCGAAGCAGAATCTTCCCCTTCACGCAAGGCCATATCGCAGTTTACCTTACCGCACGTAAGAATTAAAACACAAAGCGGAGTCCTAGAAAATGACACGTAACCGACCATACCAATTCCGCGATGGAAGATCACGTGACGCAACGACAAATTCACTCGGATTGCTAGAATCGGCGATCGCCTCGGCCCAGTTTATCACCAAGAGTATATTAAGCCACATGTGCCTCGATTTACAGTTCAATTCTCTTTCTTTGTTATCTTACTATCCGTTGTCACTATAAATATCTCAGTCTCTGTTCTACTCTGATTTTTCTTTTACATTCATTTCTTCTTTTCTATCTTAAAGGTAAGGTCTTTGCTGCCTCCTGTGTGAAACCACGCATTTACTTGCAACATATCTTTCGCTATTTTTCATTCCTTTTCTTGTACGTAGCTCGAATACGTCCAAACCGCAAATTTCCAAAGCTTGATTTTCTCTTTACAGCATGTAATTTCTTAACTGGTTAGCATTCTTTACTTTAGCGCGATACGTATTATCTTTGGACCTCAGATATATTTGATTCTCTGATGATTTAAGCTGGAATTGTTACGTCAATTTTCTTGTCTTTTCGCACTTGATCTTATGATGTTCTCTTATATTCATCTCGATTCTCTCACCTGTATCGCATTTCTTGTGCCTAATTTGTGAATATCTTTCCGTAATTCCTTACTTGATATCATATTACTTTGTCTAATATCATAGTTCCTCTCTATGTGCGTCACGCTGACCATTTTCTCGCTTACATTGCTTATGCTTACGCTTACGTAGTATCTTTTTCTATCTTATACTTATCTTCATCACATCAAATTTAATGTGAATGCCCTGATTCAACGGTAATATCTTTTCTACAATAAGTGAGTTGTTTGACCCGTGGAACATCGGAAATCCGAATATCGAAGCACTGGTCGTAGATTAGTCTAGTTTGTAGTATCGGTAATATCATCGTAGAAAATAACTTGATTAATTTTCATATTTATATTGCTGATTCTTATTAATTTTCTATCACTTATTTTCTGATATATCACTAATCTTCTTCTCCATGGTTAATTTTCTAACTATTGCATGAACAGATTCTCTACCGCCAAAGTACCGCAATCTAGATTCCTACGTAAAATAAATTATCGTTAATAATAAGTTCACGGCATCTCGAGCATATCGTATCGTTTACTATGTATAATCCCCTATGCTGCAGTCTCACAATTTATGCAGCACGAAATATTCGTGAATGCTCGTCGATACCGATGACTTTCCTCAATAATATGTGAACAAAAATATCGCAACAATTTCGTTAAGTAAGAATCGGTTGAGTACCCGTCCTTTCGCACCTTCATCGTTCCGTTTGTTAATTATAGACTCGTTATGAAATAATAACTACTCTTTAATCGTAACTGAATTATCTTCCGCAGTTGTTAGCAATTCTTATTAATCCTTTCTTATGATTATCGTACGCGAACACCGTAAATTTTTGACCTTTGCTAATTCTCACTTATTGTATTTATTTTCTCTATTGCAAATAATTCCTAAGATTGTTATTGCATGTTAGTCAATTATTTCTGATTATTGTAAGCTTACTGGTTGTTGATTATCGAATGATAGTATCACGTACTGCACTAACAATCTGCCCTTTTGTTTATCGCACTAATTTATCTTGTTGAATTGTTCAAATTTCCGTTCTCGCGGTGTATCTGATTGCTGCTATTTCATCAATACACTTGATACAATCAGCATCATACGTGCTTCTTTGTGCCCTTTCTGGTTACCCCCTACGTTTCAACCAGTATCTTGTCTATCTGACTGTAAGTTGTGCAAAACCGTCGCAAGGTTCGCTTTATCTTTTTTCTTCTCTTTTACCTTTCGTAAAAATTGACGCAGTTCCGTCTGGCGCTCGAAATTACTTCTTCTCTAGCCCAAACTAACCTGTGCGGTAGAATAATAAATTGATAGCCCTCACCTTATCTCACCATATCGAAAAATGAATCGTTACGATATATATATTAGGGTGTTTCATAAAAAAATAATTTGAATTTTCCATCGTGGCACCCCGTGAAAAGTTTGTTCAGGTTACAAGAACGATTCTGTCAAAAGATGTGTGTTCTACGTTATGTGGAAGATCGCACTCATTTGATTTTTTACTTATTTTTCATATTTTTTGAATTTATGAAGAACCATGTTGTAGCACTTCGATTATTATTTCTTCCCTGACACTCATATTCAACACAAAGATCACGACCCATAAAACAACAATATATCAACCGGGAATCTTATTCGCCTAAATTGAAAGTTCATATTGAAATATGACTATTTTATGAGATTGAATTAATAATGTAAGCGTGATCAAATACATTTCTCCACCATCCACTGCAGACCAAATATTACGAGTGTGGGTCTTCTTTGTAACGCAAATAACGAAAAATCAATTGAACGCGATTTTCCACACAACATAAAACGCTCATCTTTCAAGAAAATCTTTCTTTTAACCTGAACAAACTTTTTACGGGGTGCTATGGTGGAAAATCACAAATTACTTTTTTCTGAACCACCCTAATACATATATGTATATATTGTATATGTGTACTTGAAATAGTGGCGTAACTATGTCTCTGTAAGTCCATGTGCAATTATTCGATCAGGGTCCCTCTACTTGCCCACACTTTTAAATTTATGTAATTGCATTTTAAATATCCAAACTGAAAATTTCAACAACGTTAATAAACGTAATATAAGAAGCAGAAATTCTAAACTCACAGAAGAACACACGTCCCGAAAGATTATTTAGTAAGCAAAGTCAGTCATTTATTATCCAAATCAATCGAACAAAATAATCAATGCCATTGATTCGATAAAACCCATCATATTCTCACGAAATATATAATACATGATGTATAACTTTCTTTATATATGACAATAGTGCAATTGCACGAAGTCCAAGTATCTCAAACGCGGAAAAGAGCTCAACAGCCCCATTCCCTACACGATTCTGAACGAAAACACTCCAAAGCATTTTTATTTGACGCAGAAATAAAGAAATGGCATGAATTCCAGGAATTTATTAGGAATAAAATGTGGAAGGATTCGTCGGAATTTATTATAGCGATCTCATAGAATCCGTGCCGTTTCTTTGCCTACAAATCATTTTTTTTCTCGGTGGAACGTGGGCCCTTGGATCTCATGGGCCCATGTTCTGCGCACACCAAAAACCCCGGTAGTTATGCCACTGGTTTCAAAGTAAAACAAAAATTTTCTGTTTTTCCAAATAGGTTCAAAGGTTCCATTTAGGTATAAAAATAACCCTGTTGAAATTGGAGCTTTCAATATTAACATTAAGAGGTTGCGCATCGCACCTTTCTATTTTCCGTAAGAATAACATGGGAAAAATGGTTTTTACTCCGCCTGATTTTTACAACTAGCTAACGATGCGTCGTACGAAAAATTCACGAATATATTTTTTGTAGAGAATTGAACGCTCTTTAAAAAAGGTGTGATCATTTTATCCCTTACTAAAGTTATTCAAGGTCCTCTAAGCCTTCTCGCCAACAAGATGGACTTCCTCATTTAAAATACACGTGTTTCGAATTTCACATTTCAACATTCTCAGTGAATATTTTATTGTAAGAGTAATGATGTTCAAAAAAATCTGTAACTGCGAAGTTTTAGTGGGTATTGGTGCAATTGTCTGACAATGAGAAAAAAATCATATCATCGTACTAAGCAATCTAGACAAATTGCACTTCCTCTGGATAAAAAAAAACAATTAGATTCCGAGGAAGTGCAATTCATCGATATGGCATGATGGGGCGATGTGATTTTTTTTCTTATATAGTAGCACTAATGCCTACTAAAACCTTGCAGTTACAGATTCTTTTGAACACTGTTACTCTTACAACAAAATATATACTGAGAATGTCTCCGAAACGCGTGTATTTTAAATGCGGAAGTCCATCCTGTTGGCGGGACGGGTTGAAGTTGAGTTAAAAACTTTTAAAAATTTGGAAGTTATTCTTGAATTGTTTCCGATTTGGCGGATGGGACGGTCAAAATCTGAAAACGACCTTTCTACGGACCACTCTAATATATTGTAACGTTCACATGTTTCTCAGTGCAGTATGCACTGGTGAAACACCGTGTCGGCAAGTCTATTATTTTGTGTTTTAATAATCATATGAGATACATTCAATAAATTAAGAAGTTAGTTCCCTAAGTTGTGTCTTATTTATTTGCCTTGTATCGAGATGACGCGGGATATTAATCCCTTGCATCGTGTTGCAAATGAACATCCGATTAAGTCTTGCGAGTCGCCAGTGACACAGGCTGCTAAGCCGTTGCACTTTGAACAAATTCAGACTTAGGCAGAGTCAGGCTATGAGGCCGTTCCCGTACTCATATTCCCTTTCTCGTGATTCCCTATGCTTGCAGACACAGGACTTGCATCCGTTGCTGCGATAGTCGACTCAGGTGGTAAAGCCGTTCCAGCGTGCCTGCGCTATGTTTCTATTCTCGTAGATGCAGGACTTGCATTCGTTGCTGCAATTTACAGTCAGGCGTTTGAGCCGTTCCTGGCATCCCTGATTAAGCTCTATAAGCACCGTTCCTGTGCCCTGTTGCTATATATCCTGGCTTTTCATCAAGATACTAATTAGCAAGAAAACAGGATTACGCTATATAAAAATTTAATAAAAGCATAAAGAAAATTAATGAGAAGTGATACAAATTTGTGGCACTTTTGCCCATGCACATGCGTTAACGAAATAATTTTAATCTAATTTTACTTACACGCTAAATTGATTTAAATAAAAATTGACGCAATTATCAGTTGTACTCCTATCTATGATTTATTGAAGTTGATTTGACTAATGTCTATACTACTATTCCTTGAGAAGCATGTCGCTATACACTACTCCCATTAATATAATATGGACTCTTCGGATGTCATGTGGCGCTTTGCCTGTTAGATTGATCTGCAAAGAATTTAAGTTGGATAGTGGTTCTATATATGAGACACACTCCCTCTATCACAAATGAGTCAAGCACGAGCGCTATAGTACAGCTACTTTTTTTAATAAGTGTGTGAGTTAAAACAGGCGCATTGTCTTAACTACTACGGATTGGAACGCTCACTGCCGGCTGTTTTACAATGCTCCTGCTGTGTCGTTGTGGCGAGCGCGGTGACGATCTTCCGCCGCCTGTCGATATATCGTCATCACCGAGGGCGTCCGTCGCGTCGGTGAGCCGGCATCACTGCCGTAGTTCTTCGATGAGTCGGCGTCACTGTGGCGTCATCTCGTCAGTGTGTTCGCGCGTCGGTGTGCCAGCTGATGTTATGATCGACGTTTGGCCACGGTTAGACGGCCGAACACGTTACAATATATATACAGGTATATTAGGGTGGTTCTTAATTTGGTCGTGTTGGAATTTCTTTCCGCTCACCCCCCAAAAGTAACCAGCATACATAAAAAAAAACACTGGCCGCAACCCCGAATTTATCCGATAACTCTAACATACCCCGTCAAGCAGTTCAATTTTTTAAATATAAATCGAGCTAGATCGATCGAGAGAGAGAGAGAGAGAGAGAGAGAGAGAGAGAGAGAGAGAGAGAGAGAGAGAGAGAGAGAGAGAGAGAGAGAGAGAGAGAGAGAGAGAGAGAGAGAGAGAGAGAGAGAGAGAGAGAGAGAGAGAGAGAGAGAGAGAGAGAGAGAGAGAGAGGGTTCAATACCTGTGCCCTATATTTCCCCTGTGCCAAAATTTCACATGTCATTATCGCTGTGTGGCACAGTGCCATGAGCCTGGATTTCGATATTATGTTCTCTTTTATGCGTTAATGTTCTGTATATCACATCATGTGAGCTATATTACCTATGTAACACTGGAGTATGTACCGCGGGGCTATTTCTCTATAAATATGAAACCAAAAAAAAAAAAAAACACTTTGTCCTCTCTTATTTGTAAATTAAGCAATTTCCAGGGTTCTGTGCATTAAGTCTAATTCTGCAAAAGTATTTTTCGAGTAAGTGATTAAAAAAAGGTGCATTCAAGGTTGAAAATCTTTATTATCCTTTTGCAACGATTTCTTTTCTTCTTTATGTTATGTCTGAGAAACACTGTTCTGACTTTGCTGAATTTTTCAAGAAGAAACAATCATGGTGCAAATTCAAAGAAAATATTCTAAATAGGATACTACGTGTTTTGAATTTGTTAGCATCGACATGGAAAAAGATCAGCCCGTTTCGTGCAGTGGGTTTAAGGAAGGACAAATTTACAAGGAGCTAAACTACAATCAATTAACAATAAGCATCTAGAAACTATTGCTGCACGTGTAAAAATGTCTTTGAACTATTTTTTTTATATAGAGTCTTCTCAATCTTTCACAACTGTTCATTGGTAAATGACTTTGAATATGTTTTCAGCTGAAAATACTCGGCTCGTACTAATTTTCGTAAACAGTATATGGGCACTGATAAATTGAGAGTGCTTTCATGTATCCACTGTTTAATGATGGAGTATTTTACAATAACGTGGAAAAGGTTGACAGGACTACGATAAACAATTCGTATACTTTTGTTTTATTAAGTTCACAACTCTGGTTTTATTGATTCAATATATTTTCAGAATTATTTCCCCATGAATTCTGAATAGATGTACGTTTTATTCACAAGTTGTATTTTACTATGTTCGTTACAAAATCACACACTCCAACACAGCTTTATAAAAAACGATAGCCAAAAATTTCATCTTAGATAGTTTATCATGTACATGACTCTAGACTAAATCATCACATTACTACTTAAAGATACCATTTAAAATCAGATAATACTTGTTAATTTTGATAAATTTATAACTACGATTAGTAACAACATAAATACTTTGGGCTATATGTTCTATATTACGTAATATGTATCCAAATGTATATAGATTTTACAAAATTAAATAAGTAGACTAGTATATGCGTACACATATTACAAAATTAAATAAGTAGGCTATAAAGAGTTTAAATAATTTGTGCCTACTACAGGTATTTGGAAAAAAAGCGCTCGTTTATTATCTTCTTCAATTTTGCTTTCATTTTCAACGTACAATATGGTTGGGGAAAGTTTGCGAAATGCATATGCATCCCGCCGTAGCGGACAGTCATTTATGAGCAGCGAAAAAACGTGGCACATTAAAAATGCATGATAAAATCAAATGCATGGGGATAATCCAAGAAAATTATCAAATTAAATAATTTTATACGTTCAAAGCTGAATAACTTGCCATAATTTTTTTGATCTCTTTACAATTCACGCGTACATTTTTACACACACGCACGCACACGCACACACACATACACACACACGCACGCATGCACGCAGAGGCCGCGCGTGCACGTACGTAGGACCAACGCACATGTAGGTATGATGATCAGAAAAAAGGATCTTGACGTTCTGATGAACAGTTTTCTCAAAACAAAAGATTGTGGATTTTCTCACATAAATAATTGCATCTACATACTGTAAAACTAACAATAAGCATAGTATCTCTGCAGGTTGATGGTAAACCAGGGCTCAAATTTGACAGCTACGGCCAGAATAATTGACTATCAATTGAATTTGTAGAGGGTCAAAGTTCATGTGCCATGCACATGTATACATACTGCTTGCGCGTGTATATACTAATACATATAATACTCATACATATGTGTGATATGAAATATAGTGTATACAGATCCGTATAAAGGTGTGAAGGGGTGATGTGTCTAATGTGTCTAATTCTCACTTTGGTAGTAAATGAGTATCTTCGACAGAATCAGTCACGAAATAGTCACAGATTACAAATAACACACTACACAAAGTACAGAGCGACTTCGACAAATCGCACCATGACCGCGACGAGACTACTTCGGTGGGCTCCGGCCCGGCCGGGTAGCTGCCATGGCAACTCGACGTATCCCGACTATCCCCGATCTCCAGCCCCTAAGGTACGAGAGAAAAATTGAGAGCTTGTGTAGGCATGTGAAGCTAGCTGTTATAAGGGCGCAAGCGTAACTCCTACAACATCGTTCGGCGCACAGCGCAGCAAAGGGTGCTGGGAAGTCGAGAGGAAACGGACAAAAAGGACAGCCGCTGCATAGTCCAGACGAATAAGCTATAAAATCGACTGACTTCTACTCTGGAATAACGTAGGTTAGCCGATTTTTTTATAGGTTCATTAGAGACGGACGAACATATTTTCACCTATGCCCCAAAAGTTAGGTCCAGGTTTGTCCGTAACGATTGTTTAAACTTTGGAGACCCCACATTCTGTTAAATAACGTCTTTGTTATGGGTCATACACGAAAAATGTTCAAACCAAAGTTGTTCGTCTCATCATTCTCGATAAAACAAGCTGTCGTGAGATCAATTTCCTCTATTTGTTTAGTTGCAAAATGTAAAATGCCGTGAAAAAAAAAATTTACATTTCTTGTTATAAATTGACGAATAAACAACGTGTGGTTTTGAAACTCATGGTACAGGTAATATGAAGTGTCTTCAAAATTATCGTGCAAGACTTTTTGGCTGTGTTATATAGTTGAGCGACAATCCGCGACAAGCCAAAATCCGTATATCGTCTGCCCTTTCTTATGTGATTGGCCCACGGATTGCCAAAAAATCATGGAGTCAGTTCGTTACTAGTACTTTCCATAAATGAAAAAAAAAAATTTTTTATACTCGAAAATCTCAAATTTTGGGCGACTTGAAATTTTTTGCTGTTCAACAAATAGAGATATCTCCGAGAATATTCATATTATTGTAAATATTATGATGGATTGTAGTTGCCCTTCATTTTACGAGTAATTAAAAAAAAAAAAAACATGAATATCTTGATTAGAACCGGAGATAACGGTGTTTAAGTGTTATTTTGTTTATTGTTGTTGTAATGAATATTGACGGGGAAAAAAAATATCAGCTATCTCTCAACACTCCAAGGCATCACCGTAAATTTTTTCAGATCTCTAGGTGCGTTGTATCTAGTAAAAAAAAATTGTTCAACGTTCGTCGAGCGGCGTTAGTCGGAGGAATGAAGCCGGGCGGCGTGGTTGGGGGCTCGAGGCTTCGCGCGCCCGGCTGTTCTCACCGCTTAATTAATTGATAACTCAATAATTCCGTTAATGATTATCGTACAGTTTTGTTTTTTTTTCTTTTCTGAACTATGCTATTTATTTCTCAACAATTCGAATCTGTGATTAGATTTTTAATATTTATGATATTTTTTTTTCTTTTGGATTTTAGTCATACTCTTAGGAAATATTGCTACAAATAACTTTACATATATAATATCTGTGAATGTTAAGATAAAATGAAATTAAAAAAACTTAATTACGGTGTTGTGAGTATTTATACATACGTATACAATGGAAGAGCGAGAGAGATTCCAAGCGTTATAACGGGTTAATATAACATAATAATTTAATAAATAATTTTATCATATAAAATAATATGTATACACAATTTCGAACGAAAAAAAATATGTATGGATATTTATAGTCACATGTTCACCATTATTTTATGTATAGTAACATTAAATATAATCGACGCTCAAATCAGTTTCATTTTTCCTACCATTACCCTACGTATCTTTAATTTTTTTTTTTAATTTTGGACGAGTCAAATTTATAGAAATATATATATACATATGAGGAAAATACATATTTCAAAGCAAAAACCCGTTATAACGCTTGGAATCTCTCTCTCGCTCTTCCATTATACCGGGACAATCTGTTGAAACTATACATACAATGCGCATGCGCGAGTTTTATCGGCTGCTCGGACAGGCTGGCCACTCCGAGTTTCAGCTGTCAAACTCTGTTTCTGGCGGCGATGTAGTTCATACGAATTTTTGAGGTTAGAATCTCAAACAGTCGAGGTAGTGAATCGGAAAGTTGATGCTGATGCTCTTTGAAAATTGGCTTTATTCGACTGAAATGAGAAATCTGTTTAAATGTTGGGTGCTTGGAAGAAACACAGCAGGTAGGTGGGAACATTTTATTTGATCACTTTTATTATTTCGTACACTAGAAATAACAATGAAATTTTTTTCTATCAACAGGTGATACGACCAAAATAATTACATCTCTAATATTTACTGTTATCTGCCTATTCAATTTATCACACATACAAAGATCATCGCCACTTTCAAGCAACTAAGCAACTTTCTCACTCTCTTAAGATTTCAGGAGGTAATATTGAATTTTATCACTTTTGAAAATGAGACATTAAACAGAGCGTTCAAGAAATTTAAATATTTCACTATCTGTAACAGAATGGTGAATCTTTTTTTTTCTCGAAAATAGTTCAACAAAATTTACAAATAGTCGATAGTCAATGTATTTTTTCCGATCAATAAATTATTGCTACTACTATTAAAAATTTTCTAATGATTATCACAGTTCTTTCGCAAATTTTCAATGATGTTCGACTAAATAAATGAGGGGAACCTAATACTCAAATTGAAAATTCAAGTAATATTAGATTTATTAAAATGATTTCTGTATTTCATGTTAATGCGGTTCGAAACACAGAAAATCTAATCGGAAGCGTAGAAACCAGGAACGTAGATCACACCCTATGACACAAGTTGAAAATCAACTTTCTCAAAATGCGCCTTAACGTAACAATTAGCTTCAAGGACAATCATGTTTTAGAGTAATGTCAGAAAATTATTACGAGGATATTGAATTATCGGATTCAAGATTGTGTCCCTTATTCCATCAAAATAAATTAATATCTAATTTTTAACGAAGTTTATGAAGATTTTTTTCCAAATAATGTAATCCGATACAATATCTTGTTCATAGTCCTCCGAACATCATCTTGTAACAAGGATATTTGGAAAGAGTCCCTTTGTTGCAGGAACCATTATAAAATTCTTGGTTTTCAATTCGTGCTACTGAATAACTTCTGCGTTTCAGGTTCCATTTCCAATCTCAAAATGAGATTTTTTTTTTTCCAGACAATGCTAACATGAAATGCAGAAATAATTGCGGTAAATGGAGATTCACAAACTTTCAGTCTTAGCGTAGGACCCTATAAAGAGTGTAAAATTGAATTTGGTTTTAAGTTATCGTTCAACTAGCTAGCCTGATGACACCGTCAACTAAGATTAAATTTAAAGACATTTTTAACTGAAGTTATTTAAAAATTCTAGATTTAGATTGATTCAGTTTGCCTAGCAAAATTCAACCCTACAATCTAATTGAGGACTTGAAAAACTATTTATCTGAATTTAATGCCAAAGAGAGTAAAAGTAAGCTTCAAAATAAGATACCAAATTAAATGGTATAAAGTTTGAAAAACAATGCTGGTCAATAATAATGCTTGAATTGCAATGGTGCACGGAATGATTCCTCGGTAGAATGAATTGACAGCAACGGTTAAGTAACAAACTTATCGCTATTGGCTCGATCAAAGTAAAATGATGGGATATTCAGCCATTATCATCTGTAGTATATCCCGCTCTTCAATTTTGCCTTAACTGATGTTAAGAAGGTGGCGATGGCCTGATGAAATTCACTCTGGCACCTGATGTCTGACGGAACAACCAGGTTCGATGGTTATAATGATTGCACCGCTCGAGAAACCAGGATCCTTGCCACCTAAACGTTTTGACCATCAGGTAAGGCATAATTTTCTTCGTGTTAATCAAAGTTTAAACTTTGAGCCTGCTGAAAAAAAAACTAATTTTATCATTGAATCCATGTTAAAATATTGTAATAGTCAAAGATCACGTAATTCGAAATTTACCTACATGCTTCCATGCCTGACAAATTTAGTCCCGCTTTGACAATGAATTATTTCGTACCTGAAAATATTATCAGACAGGATCATTTGATATTTTTTGATACAACTAATTTCCAATAAAATGCACAAAACATAAATCGTTAATGAGACGCATTTTTAATTTTATGTAAATAAAGAATCTGTTCACAATAAACTTTGTTTTTACTTACCAACCTCTGTTTGTCCAAACTCCCACTTGTTAATGACATTTCACATTGAATTTCAGATTTCTTCTTTCAATAAATAACACCCAATTTCTGTATTATTTGATATTTGCTTGTCTGTTAAATTCTTTATTGCTTCGGTTGAATATCGTCTGATATCGACCACGTTATTGCTGAACGATACTACTCTTCTTAAACAATTCACGTTACGTAAAAATAAACAGCAGCATAACCTCAATCCACGGCTTTACACGCGAGAGATTTACAGCTTTAGTTTCATTTTGTGTACGTTGGCGCTCTGCTCAGCAGACGAAAACATCGCCGCAGGGCGATTTTACCGACCAATGAGATTGAATTATTTGGCGCATGCGCATTGTATGTATAGTTTCAAGAGATTGTGCCGGTATATGTATGATGTATATTATATATACATATATATATGTATACATACTCACACCACCGTGATTAAGTTTTTTTAAATTTCATTCTATCTTAAAATTCACAGATATTATATTGTTACAAAAGATGAGATCACCCGTTTTGCCCCCTTTTAATGATCTAGTAGTCATCATAGATAAAAAACGTTTATAAACCTCTTATGTCTTTAAAAAGAATAAGGTTGCTGCGTCAACCAACATTATTGTAAAAACAGTCTGGTTTCAGACTTAAAACTAGAAATACGTACCCTGCACTTAAAGCTTTTTCACAACATTTATTTACGCCTTTGATTTTGGCTTGATAATCAAACTCACGAATCCATATTTATTTCCGTAACGTCCAAGAACGTTACACTGGTGTCAGAAGTGGGATTAAGAGTTTTAATAGAGTCAATTCGGTGCGTGAAATTTTATTAATTATGAGCAATAGTCGTATGACTCGCTCTCGGCAACGGGAAAGTGGCGGAGAAGAAATTACAAAAAATCCGCGAGTCCCTGAAGCAGAATCGACACCTTCAGTGGACCCTTTTCCCGTGCCTGCGGTGGCCTCATTCTCTCAAATCGACCTCCTGAGATTAGTGAACCAACAACACGAAGCCGCCGAACGTCATCAGCGACAGCAACAAGAAGCTTCTGGATGTGGCTAAACAACAACAAGAAGCCGCTGTACGACAACAACAACTTGTCCAGCTGCTTCAATCGCGAAATGCGAACGCCGCTCGACCTGTTACGCCCTAACGTAGACGAATTTGTCACGTTAAAGCAAGAAAAACAAATAGAAAATTTCAAAGGAACTAATGTAACAAATTTTGTAGCAGGCAACGTTGTATTAGCAAAAGATTTCCGTAAAAATTACGATAAAATGTTCGAAGCCAAAATTATTAAAAAATAGACTCCGCAAAATAGTTTGATCAAATTTAAAGAGGGGAAAGGAGTCCACAAACGTCACAGCGATCAATTGAGGCGTTGGGCAGAAAATGGTGTTTGCAATAAAAATGAAAATGCCATCAACGAAGCAATACAAATTTCAAACAACAATAATAGCGAGAAGGGTAAGGTATCCCCATCTGTAAGAAAGTGGAATCGAAAAAGAAAACCAATTGAGCGATTTGGGAATTTAAAAATAAGAAAAGAGTAGAGCAAAATGCGTCAAAACCATATATGTATATTATTATTGTACCATGATTTATAGTGTTAGATGAAATAAAATACAAAGGGAAGGATTGCAGTGTATGTATGTGTAAGTGTAATGCCTCGTGTGCGACGAGTGCCATATTATGTGTACGTACCGTCAGAGGACATATTCAAATAAAGCCAATCGTTCCCTAACTGCCACGGGTTTGATTACTTGTCTTAGCCTATCCAGCGAAACACAATACATTTATTCCAGAAAGAAGTAGGCTTCCTCGGACACATCGTCTCAGCTCAAGGTGTGAAGACCGACCCATCCAAAATCGAGAAGATTTCTTCTTGGCCGACCCCTAAAAATAAAGAGCAAGTACAAAGCTTTTTAGGTCTTTGTACTTATTACAGAAGATTTGTAAAAGGTTTCGCTAGTATAGCTAAACCTCTCCATCACTTGACCGGAATCAAGATTCCTTTTGACTGGACCCCGGAATGCGAAGAGGCTTTCAAGAAATTAAAAGAAAATCTTATTTCTTCGCCGATTTTAGCCTATCCAGAGGTCGAACTTCCTTTTATTTTGGATACAGATGCCTCTCTTTCAGCAATAGGTGGGGTTCTATCACAAATTCAGGGAGATCAGGAGAGAGTGATAAGTTATTTCAGTAGAGTTCTGAGTACAACCGAGAGGAATTATTGTGTCACTCGTAGAGAACTTTTAGCTGATGTTAAGACCATGGTTCATTTTCATCGTTATCTGTACAGCAGGAGATTTTTGATACGAACAGATTATGCTTCTCTTGGGTGGTTACTTTCGTTCATGTCCCTCGAAGGTCAGGTAGCTAGATGAATAGAAAGGCTTGGACAATATGATTTTGAGATTCGTCATCGAGCAGGAATTCATCACGGAAACGCCGATGCTCTCTCCCGAAGACCCTGCGAAGAAATGCCAGTGTGTAAACAAAATGCACGATTAGAGAAAAACAGAAATCCCCCTCCTTTATTACGGAAAGTTTCTCTCGAAAAAGACCTGGAAGAATGGAGAAAATCTCAACAGGACAGCACTTTGACTCAAGTTAAGTTCTGGAAGGAAGCAGAGTCTCGCCCGTACTAGCAGGATATATCTTCAGCTGAGACAGATTTGAAAATTTATTGGGCTCAATGGGACTCTATCCTTTTGATTGACGGAATTTTATACCGAAAACGGGAATCTGCAGAATTGAAGGAAATCAGGTGGCAACTTTTGATTCCCAAGACTCGAGTTCCAGAGATTCTTGCTCTTCATCATGATTCTCTTACAGGTGGACACTTCGCCTCGAATAAAACTGGGCAGAATACGCAACTTCTATTTTTGGCCTCGTTGCCGGTCGGACGTTGAAGATTGGTGCCGTAGATGTCGAATCTGCACGGCGCAGAAAGGACCTCGAGCTAAAGGACATAGCTCTCTTCAAATTTATAACGTGGGAGCTCCTTTTGAGAGGATAGCAATGGACATTCTCGGACCTCTCCCGACACCCTATTCTGGAAATAAATAAGCTCTGGTGATTGCCGATTATTTTACCAAATGGCCCGAAGTGGTCCCACTTGCCAATTAAGAAGCTTCTACTGTAGCTCAAGCGTTCGTTAGAGAGTTTATCTGTAGACGCCAGCCCTCATGCTTACTGGAAGAAATCTTCGACTTCCGTCAGATTTAGAAGAAGGTCCTGTTCTTGTGCACAAACAGCATCGAACAGATTATGCTTCTCTTTTGCAACAACGATTAGAAGAAATTCATAGCTTTGCTAGAAGTAGAATTTATATGGCTTCAGACAAATTAAAAACTGGTTACAATATTCGAGCCAGGGATTTAAAATTTAATCCCAGAGATTCTGTCTGGCTCTTTCAACCTCGAAGACAGGAAGGACAATGTCCGAAATTACAAAGAAACTGGGAAGGCCCCTTTTTATAATCAACCGGATAAATGATGTTGTTTGTAGAATCCGAAGATCTCCTCATTCACGACAAAAAGTCGTACACCTAGACCGACTGGCTCCATTTGAAGCTCAAGAAGAGAATGGAATTTAGCACATCGTTTTAGGTCAGGTTGTTTAGTGAGACTCCGAGTTTACACGATGTCAAAACTTTTTGAACAAAACCGAAACATCATCGGAGTTAACCTCTTTCTTTGAAATATTTTGGTTATGCGTGACGGGCATTCCCAACCTATTTTATTGCCTGTCAGGGAAATGAAGACGTCGATGATTAGCTTTTGTTTCTGTCGATATCTGTTTCCTTCTTTGTTTCCTTCTAGAAGTTTTCTTCTTTTCTGGAATCGAGTTTTGTGTCGAATAGGCTTTGGTTTCTTTTATAATGTGAATAGAGCCACGATTATTTTACGAGATCGATGAGCGATTGCTTGTATTAACTTCAAGTGTCAGTTTTTGTAAGCACTTTTTCAGGTTATTTACCAAACAGCCTTTTCCTTCCGACCTTTCCGATTCCTGAGGATGACTGGTGGCCTTATTTTGGAGAACGACTCAGAACTGATTCATATAAGATCGTTCCTTTTCTCTTTTGAGTGAATATTTAATCCAATTAATCCGTGTATTTTCCCGAATTCGCTTAGCGAATTTGGATTGGTATACCACCACTCACATTTGTCTTCCCAAACTCTAGGGTGTGCTGATTCTAGAAGAAATCTTGGATCCAATCACCCAATCTTTTCCTGTACGAATTCTCAGAAGGAATCAGCCTTTCCCGTCTGGTTTACCCTGCTTGGTCTCAGAATTTTCGGTTTCCCGTCTCGACGTTTACGCCCAAATTTGTTTCAACCGGTCGATCCTCCCTGAAGAGGATTAGATTACTTTTCGACGTTGATTTGGGCCGTTGCTGATGTCTTCAAACTCATGAAGAGACATAACACTAAACAACACTTACCTTTATAAAACAAGGCACATAAAATTTTGAAATTCAATTTAACGCTCAACTATCTGCTCAAGGTTTTCTGTGGTTTACCTTGAGACTGTGGGCAAATGCCAGATAGTAAAAAAGGGAGTCTTTAAATTTTTAGAGCCACAGCTCCAACTCACCTTCGAGCACTGACTGCTAGATCACTTTTACAATTGTTTTATCTTTCCCGAGTCGGGACGACTCTTTACCTCGGGGGGGAGTAGTGTTACAGAGGGTGAAATCACCGCCGGCGACTTGCAAAATTTTTGGGTATGGAGTTATACTATAGTAATGAGCGGCAGAGGGAGGGGGGGGGGTCACAAGTCACAATACATATTTTCTGTTTTTTCAATGACTTTATTCAGAC
This sequence comes from Neodiprion lecontei, assembly GCF_021901455.1. NCBI lineage: Eukaryota > Metazoa > Arthropoda > Insecta > Hymenoptera > Diprionidae > Neodiprion > Neodiprion lecontei. Next base: position 11,964,640 of record NC_060265.1, on the reverse strand, counting down.
AACGCAAATGCAGTACGAAGCTCCTTGTTTCGCTTTATAAATTCGTCTATGAGTTTTTTCCGATCGTATTCAGCGGCTAAGTCCGCATAGACGTAGAGTGTCGCCAAGTTATTCAGACGCAATTGCAACATCCCCGATCTTAGGTATGTTTTTAGACGGCGAAGAGAGGAAAATGATCTTTCTGGCGTACACGACGATGCCGGAATTGTCGACAACAGTTTGATCAACCTACAAAATTCGAACCAAAGCTCTGTAATACTCAAGTTTGCTTTTAAGAATAATACGACGTCGTGTAAGGTAGATATTTCAATTTTTTTCTGCTTTAATATATCAAAAAACATGTTTCTGTGTAACAATAATTTGTCAACCTCGAAGTCGTCTCTGTGAAAAGAAACTACCGTCGCACATTCACATTCTCTCCCAATAACGAAATCCTCAAACTTATTAAGGAGATTCATAGTTTCCAACTGAAACCTGGTATCTAGCGAATGGAGTATCTGATCAACGATATCATTGAAAATATTCTCGAAATACTCTTTTGCCGTGGAAAAATGAATTTCAGGCTCGCTTTCCGTTCGAAATTTTCTCGGACGATTTCGGAGTCGAGAGAGTTCCGGGTTATCCAAATCAAGCTCTTTGGCGCCAGTAATCGCATCGGCCCACACAGTCTCAAATCCGAATTGCCGTGTTGACAGAAGAGACTCAACGACTGCCTTCACCTTTTTGTGTGAGTGGTTGTAACAGAGGTCACTCTTCTGCAGCTCGGTGTCAAGAATTTCTATTCTTTCCAACACGCTGATGATGACGGTCAGATGGAAGAAGAAATCAAAACTTTCAAAGTGCTTTAGAACTCCTGAAGCTTTCGTTGATGCAGCACTGTCTATTCTGAGATCATCTTTTGATTGCTCCAAAAATGATAGAACGGCTCCAAAGTTAGACCTCATACTTTTTAAAGATTTGATCCGCATGCACCACCTAAAGCAGAAAGCGGATTATGAAAAAAATCGGATTGACTACTCTGCTGAATGTACAATAGATGAAACATCGTATTCGCAACCGCATTTTGATAATATTTGAATCATTCATACCTCGTAGGACAAAATTGCGACAATGTAGGTGAGTCTTCTGTTTGGAGAACTTCGAACTCTGCCACTCTTCTAGGAGAATCCCGAATAAAATTGATCAACTCCTTGATTACTCCGATGAAATTTCTAGTCGATTTAACGACTTCCATCACGTCTTGAGCAACAAGGTTCGTTGTATGCGCCGAACAATGCACGTAAAGTGCTCGAGGTTCTTCTTCGCGGTTTCGAGACTGTAGCCCAGTCAATCTTCCACTGACGTTGGATGCACTGTCGTAGCATTGGCCTCGTAGAGTGGCAATATTTAAATTGAAGCGAAGTAAAACATCCTTCATAATTTTGAATAGTGTCTCTGCTCTCGTATTACTCGTTGCGTAAAAGCCCATGAAGATCTCTTCAATTGATAAATCATCCAAGACAATCCTGATGGAAATGGATACCTGCTCCACTCTAGTAATGTCAGCTGTCTCATCTGCTATGAGCGCAAAATAGGTAACCGATTTTATTTTCCTTACGAGTTTCTGAATTAAATCTTCAGCCATTATCTCTAAGATTTCGTTGACAGAATCATGGTGCAGCCATTTATAACTCGTCCGTTTCAACCATGCTTCAAGCTGCGGAACATCTTCGGCTCTCATTTTCAATAGTTGGATGATATTAGAATTTTCATCGTTATCCCTTCCTCGCAATGCCAACCCTTGTCTGGCTAAGACGTTGACAGTGTTAAACATCTTTTCAAGAGCTATTCGTGCATCAGCCATCTCTTTTTTCTTTCCGTGTGACAAAGAACTCACAACCGTTGGCTTACTCAAATTGGCTATTCCAGTTAAAGCTTCACGATGCAATTCACTTTTCTCGTGCTTCATAAACCGTAGAACGGCGTTTTTCCACGTGTCAAAACCTTTTTCTACCCAAGTACTTTGACCAATTACAGTTTGACTATTCTTCGCTAATGGTAATTTCTTTTGCGTTGCCTCAATACAGAGCTTACAAATGGATCTACTGTTTGAATTCAGATCGAGCTATGGATAAGTACTCTGCCACTTTCGAAAACCTTGTCGTACTCCACGACCTGGAATTGACAAAAAATCGTACGTTCAGTGTCGTGGACGCGGAGATTCTCGAAACAAAAACAATATCTGGCTGGTATAAAATCTAATTACTTCTAAAGATTAAAACATACTCTTTATTCACTCAGAACCTATTAATTATTTCTATTCTTTCGTTTTAATTTTCAATTTGAGCATTACCAATTACCAGCCAGGAGCATCTTAAGGGGAGGCCCTGGTCGATATTTACCGACTTCAGAATTGTTTCCCATATCTCCGAAACGGTGAATCCAAATCGGTTGTCCTTGCGACCTTGAAAATCCGAAAAATTTGGATTCACCGTTTCGGAGATGATATGGGGAAAAAATTCTGAGGTCGGTAAAAATCGACCAAGGCCTTCCCTTAAATAAAACCCAAAAACCGTGTGGAATCGAAATAATAAGTATACGAATTTCAAATTACTCCATTTCTGATAATATAAATTTAAGAGTCAATGAGCTGAAATTTCATTGAAAAAGTAAAAAAGAGAAAATTATGAATCATTCGAATTTCATAAAATCAATCTATATACCTACCTTTTTTATTTTCGATTTCCTTATTTTCTTTCTCTGAATCGGGATTTTCACACAGGGACTCGACCAACAGTCTTTCTCTAGAAAATTGAGATTTCGAACTACCGGCTTCAGGAACCGGATTGCCACACATGGCTATTTCTTTCTCTCTCTTACTACAAACTTATCCATACCGAATCAAAGTTCGGTTGAGTTCGCTATCCTTCTCTTCGCTTCACAATGAGGCACGCGAACACAGAGCTTCTCCCCACATAAAAGTTTAAAGGCACCGCAACATGGCGGGCAGAAGTGAGTCCACAGCGCGCGCGTGGAGAGAATTGTAACTAATATGAAATATGATATACACAAAATTTGCTCGACGGGTTTGTACTTTCTTACCGACGCGCAATGTGCAATCGGCAATAAAATATTTGAAAACCGTGAATTTTTCGTACCGCATCTACATAATTCTGGGTGTGGAATTCCATACCCTGAGTGATTCTGGGTATGGAGTTCTTCATATACTCCATACGAAAGTCGCCGGCGGTGAGTGAAATCACCCGTTTCGCCCCATTTTAATGATCTAGTAGTCATCATAGATAAAAGACGTTTATAAACCTCTTATGTCCTTAAAAAGAATATATAAGGTTGCTGCGTCAACCAACATTATTGTAAAAAACAGTCTTGTTTCAGACTTAAAACCAGAAACACGAACCCTGCAATTAAAGCTTTTTCACAACATTTATTTACGCCTTTGATTTTGGCTTGATAATCAAACTCACGAATCCATATTTATTTCCACAACGTCCAAGAACGTTACAATATATATGAAGTTATTTATAGTAATATTTCCTAAGAGTATGACTAAAATCCAAAAGAAAAAAAAATATCATAAATATTAAAAATCTAATCACAGATTCGAATTGTTGAGAAAAAAATAGCATAGTTCGAAAAAAAAAAAAAATGTACGATAATCATTAACGGAATTATTGAGTTGTTAATTAATTAAGCGGTGAGAACAGCCGGGCGTGCGAAGCCTCGAGCCCCCAACCACGCCGCCCGGCTTCATTCCTCCGACTAACGCCGCTCGACGAACGTTGAACAATTTTTTTTTACTAGATACAACGCACCTAGAGATCTGAAAAAATTTACGGTGATGCCTTGAAGTGTTGAGAGATAGCTGATATTTTTTTCCCCCCTCAATATTCATTACAACAACAATAAACAAAATAACACTTAAACACAGTTATCTCCGGTTCTAATCAAGATATTCATGTTTTTTTTTTTTTTTTAATTACTCGTAAAATGAAGGGCAACTACAATCCATCATAATATTTACAATAATATGAATATTCTCGGAGATATCTCTATTTGTTGAACAGCAAAAAATTTCAAGTCGCCCAAAATTTGAGATTTTCGAGTATAAAAAATTTTTTTTTTTCATTTATGGAAAGTACTAGTAACGAACTGACTCCATGATTTTTTGGCAACCCGTGGGCTAATCACATAAGAAAGGGCAGACGATATACGGATTTTGGCTTGTCGCGGATTGTCGCTCAACTATATAACACAGCCAAAAAAGTCTTGCACGATAATTTTGAAGACACTTCATATTACCTGTACCGTGAGTTTCAAAACCACACGTTGTTTATTCGTCAATTTATAACAAGAAATGTAAATTTTTTTTTCCACGACATTTTACATTTTGCAACTAAACAAATAGAGGAAATTGATCTCACAACAGCTTGTTTTATCGAGAATGATGAGACGAACAACTTTGGTTTGAACATTTTTCGTGTATGACCCATAACAAAGACGTTATTTAACAGAATGTGGGGTCTCCAAAGTTTAAACAATCGTTACGGACAAACCCGGACCTAACTTTTGGGGCATAGGTGAAAATATGTTCGTCCGTCTCTAATGAACCTATAAAAAAATCGGCTAACCTACGTTATTCCAGAATAGAACTTAATTTTATTCTCCCGGACCAGCACCGCGGTGGACGTATGGATCCACGTATAATTCATGCGACGCAAGGTATATCGACCAATGTGGATAGGTATCGATATACATCGCTTTGTAAACAAGGGCAAAGCTTGCGCAATGCCTTGCTTAGGGCCTGTGTACATCCATACATGCCTGCTATACCTGACTCTACATGGATCTGTTTATACATAATTTATACACACCCATGGTGCAACCCTCTGCAGTAGAATGCGTAGGAAGATGGAACGGTACACCACATATAGCGTGAGTCTCATGATCACTCGACATGCTAAATGGATCCCGGAATTCAACCAACAACAATAAAACACAATTTAATTATGCTCAAGCCAGCATTTTTGATGTTGAATATTGTATTACAAAAGTTGTTGTTAGAAATGTGCAACATTGTTGCACACCCTCACTCGGTCAATCGAAGACAAGATATTGATACATCTCAGCGCTATTTACACCTCTGTGATACATCAATCGTAACTATTATTTACCGACTGAGCTTGCTCTTGATTTTACCTTCCTAAAATATTCTCACGTCTATTTAACCCATTGACTCTTCGTCTGTGCTGCTTCTAATGATTGAATTCGTTCTCCTTCCACTATGTTCGGGACGATTCACACGTTCAAAATTGAGCTAGGTTCAAAAATGTCGTTGGTGTGATTTTATTCAAGTTTACTTACCAAGATGAATGCTTGGGAGTTTCGCATCGCAGTTTGTGTTTTTTAAAAATAAACATTTTGAGTTTTTTTGTGTATTCTACCGTTTATTTATTACTCCTACGTGTTATTTTTTTCTTCGAAATTGAAAGTTCCATGTCATCATCAGGTAATTCTCTTTTAATTATATCAGCACAATTAGCCTTGCTTATCACATAAGCCTCTTACATATTAATTTTGTAATAACTAATTTGTATTACATAATTTGTCTGTTCGTTACAGATGTTCCTAAATAATTTATTCTGAGAAGGGCCCCTATCCGGGCTAAAACGTTAACACAAAAACTGTTTTGTTCTGACCTTCATATCCAAGAATAATATTTACGCGACAACTACCGTGGTCAAGAAATCATTTTCATCATTAAAACACAAGCTCTGATGTACATTGACAAGGAATCCTAAGTTAGGTCGACCCCTCCGATTTCGATCTAATTCACATATGTTGTAGTACATCGAAAACTAACAGCAGATATATTTTTTAATCTGGTAATAAATGGTTTAGAGGGGTGAAAACGACACCGGAAGATGGCCATGCAACAGGGTGGTTTCTCAGTTTTAAATAGTAGCGCTTCATGTATTTGAATAAAACCAACGCTAAGATATATTTGTTGATGAACCATTTAATAATGCACAATGCAACCTGGACTTTCTCGGAGGGGGGGGGGGGGGGGGGGCGCATTTAATTTTTTGTTTGTTTGCACTATAAGTACTATTGCTTTGATTCGAATAAAACCAACTGCATTTTGTAGAGGTCGAAAAATTAGCCGACACGTATTTCGGGGTTTTTGCGAAAAACTCGCTAGTAAATAAGAGACGTAAACCATCTATGCATTACGTTGCAATACCCTATATTATTATGTCAAATTCCTTCTTTTCAAATATATTATTCTACGGGTGCACAAACATATATATAATTTATCTAATGTTATCAAATACGAAAATTTGCTTACCTTCGCCCTTGTTTCTGGGTGGGATCATCCCCGTACCGATAATTCCTGTATAGACCCATTGTGAGTTATGATATATTTGTTACGGAGCAAATAGAGCACAGGTTTAACTGGGTCAAATGGTAGAACGTAGAATTTAATACATTTGAAGGGGATGCCCGCCACCGAGCCCCCCTTATTAATATTAAGTTATACAATATCTGATAGAAGTATAAAAAAAATCGTATGTATATCATATATACATTAGTGTGTCCTACATTTTTTTTCGTTGCTCACAGTATAAAAGTATAGAATTTGACTTTGAAGTATATTTCGCAAAGGGAGGGCGCTAGCACAAAACCCTGAAAGGTGCCTTATTCAATATTTTACCTTAACTAGGACTGCACCGCGCGGCCTTACATGCGCCTATGATTTTGTATTTGATTATAAGTTTTTTCATCATTTCATTGATTGGTTGTAATCTTCTCACCGCAATGCAACTGGTGAACGAATTCGAATTAATCTTCCAATTTTATCATATGAATACAGTACAATTTTAAAAAATGGTTGACTCTGGGGTAACTTTGATTATGTGGTTTTATTTTATCTATAATTTGTTTAAAGTCATAAATAGTGATTTAATATAAGCATAGTTTTTACATTTTTTTTTTTTTTTTGGATTTTGAATTGCTTTCTTTTTTTTCTTATATGCTTCGGTATTTTACCTTTTTCTCATAAACACTCAGTCGTTGATATTGTGTGAACCATTTTTTTATTTATTCATTTGAACATATTTTATTTTTGCAATGAAATTAATGTTATAATTATACACTCTTATTATTTTTTTGTTTCGTATTTATTTCCTTAATTTTTTTTTGCTGTTAACTGCATAATCAACTTGTGGATTTTCTTGTAGAAAGTTCTATTTTATTTCGTCCAATTGGTAATTTTTTGCTTCTAAAAAATGAAAACTTTATTAGGTATGGATTTCGTAAATTAAGGATTCTATGCTAATTTTGTTAATGATTATTGACTTTTGCGTTTTGTTCGATGTCAGATATTTCGATTTTTCGTTTCAAAATTTGGTTACCCATTTGTAGATTTTTCCATGACATTTTTTCTTCTGTTAATTTTTCAATTTCTTGCATTGATTTGACTGCAAAGTGTAGAATATTGGAAGAACTTGTGATTGTGTCCGTAATTTTAATTTTTTCTCCCTTTTCGTAGATTTGCATGTTCTCAAATTTTTTAAATCGGATTTCTAATTTGTATCTTCCATTGGTAATGGAACCAATTCCCAGTATAGAGCTGTTTCTCGAGTTGCTCTCTCTAAATATTGTTTTTATATATCCTTCTATTGCTGAATTGGAAATTAATAATACATATTTGTAATCTACGTAATGCACGTATATAAATATAGTTTAATTCAATAGTAATTAATAAGTTCATACCAATTTCTTCCTCATAATCGAATGCATTTTCTAAATCAATAGTTTTTATCACTAGTGCGATAATATTTTCCGTTCTCCGTAACGTATTGATCAAACTGTTCTCTCTGAAAGTAAGGTTGACTAACACGTTGCCTTGACTAAATTATTTTTCTCTTAATTTTGACAATACGCCGTCTAGATGGATTATATAGATGTTAATCGTTTAATAAATTTTTTATTTTTAATAACTTTCTGTTTGTTTTAATCTGTTGATGAGCTAATATAACAATATCTTACTTCAGATAGTTAAAGGAAACGATTTAGTTGTAGCAGAAGAATTAAAAATTATATCCTTTTACGTTTTTTACGTCTCAGCGATTCGGTTTCCATTCTTATTATAAACTATTCATTGTATAATTATGACTGAGTCAAAATATAACAGAAAAAAATCACAGTAATTACTATAAAAGACAGCTAAAAGTAACAGAATATAGTTGTTTATCGTCTTAGCAGAAGTGGTTTGGTTTGATGTGACTGTAATGACGAATACAGTGACCTAATAATGATAATATTGAGTTATAGGAGTAGTCTAGTTCTCCACTATTATGATTTTTTTTTTTTCACTTTTCTAACTTGACTGTGTCGTTTCCTCCAGTTACTTTACCATTACGTCAAGTCAGAAACAATTAGGGGCCATCCATAAATTACGTCACACGTTAATGGGGGGGGGGAGGGTATCGCCGTAATGTCACATAGTGTGACAAGGGGCAGGGAGGGTCAAAAGCTTTGTGACGTCACATATTAAAATTTAAAATACTAAAACACGAAATTTATATGCGATTAAAATTTTTTTTAAATTTTCGAACTTGATCGATATTTTTATTAATAATTTAGCACTCTCGCTATGAGATGAACTCTCACGCAACAACATTTAACTTCTATTCCTAACTAGTCGTTTTTTCTTTCTGTTATCATAAATATTTGACTCTATGTGCATTTTATTAAAGATTATTTAATAAAAATAAGAAAAAAATTAAAGCAACTGTTTTCTTTTGATTATTTTTAAATACATGTATAAGTTTGAAAACTTTGTGACGTCACATCAGGGGGAAGGGGGTTCTAAAAATTTGAAGACCTGTGACAAGGACGGGGGGAGGGGCTTAAAAGTTCTAAAATTCGTGTGACGTAATTTATGGATGGTTCCTTATTAATAATATTTTATCTTACACAATGTGGTCTGCTTAAGGGCTTGATTCGGTCTCTTCGCCCCACGTCGTAACCTGAACTTTCGAACCAGTTTCGTTACGTAGTACGAATTTGAAAATTTTTTATGCTTTATCTTGGCCCACAAGAATCGGGGAATGAACGCTTTCGACTATTCCTAACATTTCAATGTAAAATAAAATGTTTCATTTTAACTAAAAGTTGTTCTTGTACTACGTTCAAGGCAACCAATATGCCGCGGTTCAAAAAATGAATCATAGTCTAAAATCGATTTATTTCTTTATTAAAGACTACCCCTCCGAAGTAATTTGCAAAGGACCGCAGGAGATCATAGTAGTGTATATATGACAGTTCTGGACCACACAATGGCGGCGCTCCACCCTAGCCCCCCCCCTCGCTCCCCCCTCCCTCGTTGATCATTTTCGCGGTTTGCCGCAAGATGGCTATTTTCATAGGATTTGACACACACACACACACACACACACCTGCGGCAGAGGAGAAACTGCCACCAGGCGCGTCTCCCCGTAGCGGATGGGTTGACACTCGCTGTCCTTGGATGACACTAGGTCTCCTAGCTGACGAGGTACAGAGGGTAGGAGTTAAATAAAATACGCTCCCGTGGACAAAACTCCCCTTTAATGGGTTGGTCACATTAACTGACCTAACAAGACGATCGTTCCCTGTTGCAACTCACTGGGAGTGTCCGGAACCCGTGTCGATTATTTCCGACGATGCGGGCCACGGCTGATGTGAGCTTGCTCTGCCGAGGTGTAAGTTGCAACAGTGGATCAGGAGCCAGCCACTTCGGGCCCTGATCAGGAAGTACGCAGTGAGTGTTAGAGATCGGAATCTTCACCGCCCCGAGCGAGTCTAGTCCGTCCGTGTATCCCGGGACTGGCCAAGTGTCGACTAGGCCTCAGGGAACTGGGGTAGGAGTACTATCTCCGAGGGTACACCCGTTCCTAGTTATGACAACCCGCTCCACTCCGTACGATGCGCTAGTAAACCAAAAAAGTATGAGTAACTTACAGGAAATAAACAAGAGTGGAAACGGGCTTCATGCCCAACAAGCAGCGATTGACGCAAGCGCTGAAATGAAGCGGTCGCAAGCGCTCGAACGCCTTAAAAAACTGACCAGTGAGCTGAATGATTTCGTTCAATCAAAAGTCAACATTCACAAGGAGATAAAGTCCAAGACGACTAGTGTAGCTAGCGCCCTACAAAGGTTTGAGAAACTGGACGAAGAATGGCGCTCATCATTGTAGCGCATTTCCCGTGCTACACCGGAGAAAACCTCCGAAGCTGACGTCGGAACTGATGAAGCAATAGACACCGGAGCCGAAGGTGACGGTGAATCAGTCGCTGAAGACGGGCGTGAAACTTTCGGCAAGCCTGGTAAGAGAAAAGAAAGACCCTCTCCAGACCCAACATTCAGGCAAGCAACAAAAAAGAAGGACCTGAAGGAAAGCCCTCTGCAAAGAGCAGCACTGCCAAGCGACGAACAGATGAAAGCGCCAGCTTGGCAACGAGTTCAGTCTAAAAAAGGACAGAAAAGACAAAATAAAGAGCAGTTCCCAAAGCAACCGCCGAAAGAGCCACGGCCGGAACCTAAGCAGAAGAAACCTCGAAAGTGGATCAAGCCTGACGCTCTGATCATCCGTCCGGTCGAGAAGGAGAAGTACGCCGAAATATTGCGTCGTATAAAGCAGGCCGTCCCTGACGAACAGTTCCGCACAACCGTGGAAAAGATCCACAAAACCAAAACTAGGGACATGCTGATTACGCTCTCAAAGAAGAGTACTGACAAAGGCCAAGCCTTGCACAAGGCTATCACGGACATTCTTCAAAAAGAGGCCGAAGTAATTTGCAAAGGACCGCAGGAGATCATCGAAATCCGAGACATTGATGATGACACGACGAAGGAGCACATTCAGACTGCCCTGAAAACGGAAACCGAAGAAACCTGCGAAATACCACTGGAGGCTATCAAGATCCGTAAGGCCTACAGAGGTACGCAAACGGCCACAGTGACACTACCAGCAGCTGCAGCACAATAGCTACTGGAAAGAAACGGCAAAATAAGGATTGGCTGGGTCAACTGCCGAATGAGAGCAACAAAGAAGCCGATACAATGCTTCAAATGCTGGCACTTTGGGCACTTTGTATCCCAGTGCAAAAGTGAAATCGACCGATCTAAGCACTGCATAAGGTGCGGAAGAGAAGGACATAAGATTGCTGAGTGCAAAAATCCAGCCAAATGTGTATTATGCGCTGACGATCAAGGTGCGCAGGACGCTGCCCACCATGCTGGCACATACAGATGCCCGGTTTTCAAAGAGGCGCTCGAGAAAATGATAAATAAACGAGCATGAAGATACTGCAGCTCAACCTCAATCATTGCGAGGCTGCGCATGACTTGCTCATACAAACCGTGCGCGAACTAGAGCTTGACTTATTACTGATAACAGAACCATATAAACATCTGAGTACCCAACCCTGGGAATCGGACAGTACCAACAAAGCTGTCATTTGGTCCTGTGACAAATTACCATTCCAGAAGGCAGTCAACAACAGAGAAGCCGGATTTGTAGCAGCATGGGTAGATGGAATTCGTTTCTACAGCTGCTATGCCCCGCCGAGTCTTTCTTTGGAACAATTCATCGATTTTCTTGATTGTCTAACCGAAGATGCAAGGCAACACTTTCCCGTAGCAATAGCAGGTGACTTCAATTCCTGGGCAGTAGACTGGGGCAGTAAGCTCACCAATGCACGAGGAAAGGCTCTACTTGAAGCGATGGCCACACTAGATGTTGTCCTCCTTAACACTGGTGAGACACCAACATATTCAAAAGGAGAGGCAAGCTCTATAGTGGATCTCACGTTCGTCAGCAGCAGTCTTACGAGAGGAAGTTATTCTTGGGTAGTTATGAACACCTACACTACCAGCGACCACTACGCCGTCCTTTGGGAAGTATCAACTGGCCAGAACCCTCGAAGAGCAACCAGACAAACTAACGCAGTTGGATGGAAAGTGAAAGCTTTTGACCCAGCTACTTTAATAATAGCCTTAGATAGCAACCCGACTACCACAGGGAGTGCTGAAGAGAAAGCAAAAGAACTAATGAAGAGAGTGACCCAAGCCTGCGACGCTTGTATGCCCCGGAAACGTGGCATGAATCATCGATCTTCGGTACACTGGTGGAACGATAACATCAGCACTCTTCGTAAAGAGTGTTTTAAAAGAAAAAGAATATCTCAGCGTGGCTACCGTCGACCTAACTCTGCAGAACTGGTGGCAGACTACAAAAAGGCCCGTCGAGAATTGAATAGAGCCATTAAGGATAGCAAAAGACGCTGTTGGAAGGAACTCGTCGAAGAGGTAGAGACAGATCTGTGGGGCAGACCGTACAAGGTGGTCATGACCCACCTGAAATGTCAACCAATGCCGTCACCTACATGTCCACAGCTACTAGAGAAAATAGTCTGTACGTTGTTTCCTCAGCAACGTGAGTTGATCTATTCGTCACTGCAGCCTGACCCTGAAGACATCCCACCTGTCACAGAGGAGGAATTGATCAAGGCATGCAATCGTGTAGGGAATAATAAGGCGCCGGGATTGGATGGAATTCCAAACATTGCTTTAATAACATCTATTAAAGCAGTGCCGGCATTATTCATAGATACTTACAATGTGTGTCTCAAGGAAGAAGTCTTTCCTGAAAGGTGGAAGCGGCAAAGACTTGTACTGCTCCCGAAAGGAAAGAAGCCACCTGACGAACCATCATCTTACCGTCCACTTCGCATGTTAGACACGGCGGGTAAGATATTAGAGCGGATAATTCACCAAAGAATAGAAGCAGTAGTTGATCCACTCCTGGCAGGCAACCAATTTGGTTTCCGAAAAGGGCGGTCAACCCTAGATGCAATCAACCTGGTCGTCAACACAGCTAAGGATGCGATTGCTGGAAAGAGATGGAATCGCGGCACAAAAAAGTATTGTTTGGTGGCTGCATTAGACATCAAAAATGCTTTCAACTCTGCTAACTGGGACTGCGTATTGCGCGCCCTTGAAGAGAAACGAGTTCCAGGGTATTTGCGTAGAATGGTAACAAGCTATTTCACAAACAGAGTCCTCAAATATGACACAAAAAGTGGTCCTAAGGAGTATGATATTACTGGTGGTGTACCACAGGGCTCAATTCTAGGTCCTCTGCTATGGAATATCATGTATGATAGTCTCCTAAAAATAGCATTGCCAGCAGAAGTGAAACTGGTAGCGTATGCAAATGATGTTGCCGTGCTGATTGTCGCGAAGCATCTTGAAGAGATAAATCTGGCCTTCGACATTACATTTAGACGGATTAACTTATGGATGGATACAGTGAACTTGCAACTAGCTAAGCATAAAACCGGAGCAATGCTCATTACCAGCAGGAAAGCGATGGAAACCATTAAGTTACAAGTTGGGGAACTTGAGATCACATCACAACCGTACATTCGGTACCTGGGAGTGATGCTTGATGCTCGACTCAATTTCAAGCAACAAGTCGAACATGTGACTGCCAAAGCATCAGTAGTTAGAGCGAGCCTAGCACGACTCATGCCTAACGTTGGTGGACCAAAGCAGAGCAGAAGACTACTGCTGTCATCAGTAGTAACATCCGTGCTCAGATATGGTATATCCATTTGGGCTGATGCATTAGAGACGCAAGAATCATGGAGAAAAGCGGGTCCAATTTATAGACAGAGCGCCCTGAGAGTTGCCAGTGCCTTCCGCACAATATCAGAAGAAGCGGTGTGCGTCATTGCTGGAACCCTACCGCTTAGAGTACTAGCAGAGGAAAGACGGGCCCTTTACCAAAGAAAAAAGTCAACTGCACTGAGCCCTGAAGAACTTAGAACAGAAGAACGGCAGCACAGCATCTCGCGATGGCAACTTGAGTGGGACGCCGCAGCAAAAGAAAGATGGACACACCGCCTCATACCAAAGATCGATGTTTGGCTGAGCCGAAACCATGGCGAAGTCAACTATTACCTAACGCAGATGTTGTCAGGACATGGGTGCTTTCGAGAGTACCTGCACCGCCTTAAGCACGACGATTCTCCGGAGTGCCCGTCTTGTCCAGGGGTTATTGAGGACGCAGGGCACGTTTTCTTTGTGTGTCCACGATTTGATCCTCAGCGAAATGAGTTAGAAAGGATCCTGAACCAAAGAATCCAACCAGAGACAATAGTAGAGGCAATGTTGTCGAGTCAAACTGCTTGGAACACTACAAGCACTTTTGCCACAGAAGTCCTTACAGAGCTGCGTTCCATTGAAAGAAAAAGAGCGAATGACAGAAACTAGAAGGAAGGAAAAATGACACCTTAGCCACCAGAAGGAAGAGCAGTAGCTAGATCCTCCCTTCACGAAGTAATGCCTGACGGCGGTTTCCATGAGCGATTAGAGGAAAGAAGGAAGAAGGGGTTTGGGGTTTAGTGGGTAGGGGCGTTAGAGTCGAGTTTTAGTGTGACGCTGCGTTGAGTCGCCACATATCCAGGCCAAACAGCTATGCCTGGAATCCGTAAAAACGATCCCCCCCCCCCCAAGGAAAAAAAAAAAACACACACACACAAAATAATTCCTGTCGAGACTCGTTTGGCGCCGGAAACCCGCGCATAAATCGGATAGGGTAAAAACCCGCTAGATCTATTGAAAAAAATCCAGGAAATGACCCCTGAAGGAAGGTTCAAAATGGCGTTTTGAAAGCTTTTAATAATTTTTTTATTCAACATCAATTACATTTAGTTTTCTTATTCTATTCTGAATTATCTTATTCTAAATTTTAACGAGTGAAATTATACGTATTATTTTCAATATCCATATTATTCAAACACATTATTATTCCAAAATTAACTTGGACCAATTTTTTTACAGTACCACTAATCAGATTGTATTCAACAATGCGGTCATGCAAGATCATGCAGTAGGCAGAAGTGTGTGGGGGGGAACGCAATGCTAGAGTCAAATTCCAATCGAATGTCCACAGGTCCAGTTTTCAATGTTTCGTTCTGCTTGGAGCAATCGATGACGATAAGGGGCGCTCGGTTTATAAATTCACGCTTTGATAGCAAAGGCTCAGCTTGTTTGTTGTAGTACGTCATTTAAAACCGAACATAAATATTGTTACAAAGGGTGAAATCACCCGTTTTGCCCCCTCTTTAATGATCTAGTAGTCATCATAGATGAAAGACGTTTATAAACCTCTTATGTCTTTCAAAAGAATAAGGTTGCTGCGTCAACCAACATTATTGTGAAAACAGTCTTGTTTCAGACTTAAAACGAGAAACACATATCTTGCATTAAAGCATTTTCACAACATTTTATTCACGCTCTTGATTTCTTTTGACTTGATAATTAAACTCGCGGATCCATATTCATTTTCCGTAACGTCAAAGTACGTTACATTGGTGTCAGAAGCGGGATCTTGAGTTTCTTTTCAATTAGGTCAATTCAGTGCGTGAAATAAACTATGAGCAACAGTCGTATGACGCGCTCACGTCGAAGGGAAAGTGGCGGAGAAGAACCTTTCGTTATGGAGAATCCGCGGGTCCCTGAAACGATTCCATCACCTTCAGTGGACCCTCATCCAATTCCTGCGACAGTCTCTCAAATTGATCTTCTGAAGATCATGTGTCAACAACAAGAAGCCGCTGAGCGTCAACAACAGCAACTTCTTCAGCTGCTTCTTGATCAACAAGAGCAGCGAAAAAAAGAACAAGAACAACGAGAAAGGGAAATTGCCTCTCAGTTGGAGCAGCGAAGGCTTGATAGAGAAGCTCAAGAACGATCCGAGACCAGTCTTCATGAACTGTTCCGGACGACTGTGGCAGCTAATCAGGCTGTTCATCAGGTGAATGGCTCAGGAGAACCGGCTGTCACCCCACGAGGTTCCAGAGTTGTTACTCCGCTTCCCTCTCCTGTTCCCTCTCCTGTTCCCGTTCCCACTGTTCGACAGGTCCAACATCCAGGACAGTTCCAGGATGTACGAGACTCAAGGTTTGTGCCTTTTATTAGGGGAAAAGATGAATCCCCAATTGGTAGAGTAACAGTTAATAATGAGGTTGGCTTTTCCGAGCCTCTGCCTCAGGTTCAACCTCGTTATTCCCATTTAAGTCAATTAAATAATACAAGATTTCCTGGGGTTGGTTCTTAAATTAACGAGAAACCCTTTTATTCTTTAAAACCACCAATTTTTAATGGAAAGATTCCATGGGCAGATTATGAACGTCAGTTTATTACAATTGCAGAACATAACCAGTGGGACTCCGCCATGAGGGCTCACAGCCTTGCCTCTTGTCTTCGAACACCGGCTTTGAATGTTTTAACGGCATTGTCTGAGGAAGAAATTTCCGATTATGAGAAACTTAGTTCTGCACTCAAATTGAGATATGGAAATGACCACTTGACGAAACTGTACACGGCACAATTACAGACAAGAAGACAAGGACGAGACGAAGACCTCGCGTCTCTTAGTCAAGATATTGAACGGCTTTCTCGTGTAGCTTTGCCAGATCACGAGCCGTCTCGTAATTTATTAGCAACACAAGCTTTCTTAAACGCAATCAATGATCCAGAAATTAAAATGGCCGTTGGGACATCGGGTCTCACTTCTCTGCGGGAGGCAACGGCCAAAGCCCTTGAGGTGGAGAAAATGAGGAAACAATATTTTGGGTTGAACAAGCTTCGTCGGATTGAGGTGTCCGAAAGCACCTCAGAAGGACGGAGTTTTGAACACTCGGAGGAGCCAACGCCTCAAAATTATAGAAATAAAAATAACAATGATAATTTTAAACCAAGAAATCGAGGTTCTTTTCAAAACCAGAAAGAAAAGCGTGTAATTAAGAACGCGGTCACAAGTAAAACCGGCTTGACTTGTATATTTTGTAAAAAAACAGGCCATGACGCCAATCATTGTTTTCTAATTAAAAAAATTAGTGGAAAACCGATGCAAGGCTCGAATCCAAACTTTTATAACTGGCGTAAGATAAATATAGAAATAGGGGAAGCAAATCCTCCGTCGAGTTCTTCAACAGGAACTCACCCAAAAAACTAATTTCAGATGATTTGTCGGGGCGAAAATCATCGCAGATTGTGAGGAGTGAAAGCCCTCTTAGAAAACAGTTTTCAATTAGAAGTCTACGACAGTCTGGTCTTTACGCGCGTGGTACTGTAAATGGCGTCGATTGTTTACGGGTAATAGACACCGGCGCGGAAGTAACCGTAGTTCGATCGGATCTCTTTAAATCCGATGACCAGATTGTTCCCTCTTTATCTCTTCAAACAGCCACTGGATAGACAACCCCGGTTTTGAGACAGGTTACTGTCCAAATTAACCTTTTTGGGTGTATCGACTCTCCACATAAGGTTTTCATAGCAGATATAGAGGATGAAGGTATTTTGGGAATAGACTTTCTTACAGCTCATAACTGTGTTATCTCGACTAAGAGAAATTCACTAGCTTCAAACAATCGCGAAATAACTCTTTGTACCAATAGAAATGGAATTTACTGGACTCCTCCTAGAATTCGGGAAATGGAACTTTCAGAGGATGATTTGCAACAACATTTCCCTTCACATTTACAGAGCCTTGTTGAGAAATCTTCGATTTCGTTAAATTCGGCTCAGGTAGAATCGTTTAAAGCTCTTTTGCTAGAATTTATAGATTCTTTCGCCAAAGATAGTGGTGATAAGGGCCGATGTACTTCTGTCAAGCACAAGATCGACGTCGGAGAGAGTTCACCAATTAAACAAGCTCCTCGAAGACTCGCTCTCAACGCCCGAGAAGAGGTGAAGAACCATCTAAACCATCATCTAGTCCCTGGGCTTCACCAATCGTCCTTGTTAACAAAAAGAACGGATCCAAACGATTTTGTATCGATTACAGGAAACTGAACGATATAACGAAGAAAGATTCTTACCCTCTACCCAGAATCGACGAGACACTCGACCTGATAGCTGGTGCAACTTGGTTCAGCACCATAAATCTTCAGAGCGGATACTGGCAGGTCGAAATGGATCCTCTAAATAAAGAAAAAACAGCTTTTGTTACGGGTTTAGGAGGATTATGGCAGTTCAAGGTTATGCCGTTTGGTTTGAGTAATGCCCCGGCTACCTTTGAACGAATGATGGAAGCTGTTCTCCATGGGCTCACTGGCAAAATATGCCTCGTTTATTTAGACGATATAATCGTTTTTGGCAAGAACTTTGAAGAAGAAGTTCAAAATCTCAGACAAGTTTTCGCTAGGCTGAAGCAAGCAGGCCTCAAAATGAGCCCGAAAAAATGCCATCTGTTCCAGAAAGAAGTAGACTTCCTCGGACATATCGTCTCAGCACAAGGTGTGAAGACCGACCCATCCAAAATAGAGAAGGTTTCTTCTTGGGCGACACCTAAGAATAAAGAACAAATTCAAAGCTTTTTAGGCCTTTGTACGTATTACAGAAGATTTGTAAAAGGTTTCGCTAGTATAGCTAAACCTCTCCATCACTTGACCGGAATCAAGATTCCTTTTGACTGGACCCCGGAATGCGAAGTGGCTTTTAAGAAATTGAAAGAAAATCTCATTTCTTCGCCGATGTTAGCTTATCCAGAGGTCGAACTTCCTTTTATTTTAGATACGGATGCCTCTCTTTCAGAAATAGGCGGGGTTCTGTCACAAATTCAGGGAGGTCAGGAGAGAGTGATCAGCTATTTCAGCAGAGTTTCGAGTAAAACCGAAAGGAATTATTGTGTCACTCGTAGAGAGCTTTTAGCTGTTGTTAAGACCGTAGTACATTTCCACCATTATCTGTACGGTAGGAGATTTTTGATACGTACAGATCATGCTTCTCTCAGGTGGCTACTTTCGTTTAAATCTCCCGAAGGTCAGGTAGCTAGATGGTTAGAAAGGCTCGGTCATTACGATTTTGACATTTGTCATCGAGCAGGAATTCATCATGGAGACGCCGATGCTCTCTCTCGGAGACCCTGCGAGGAAATGCCAGAGTGTAAACAGTGTGCACGATTAGAGAAAAACCGTGACCCCTCTCTTATAATACGGAAGATTTTTTTCGAAAATAACCAGGAGGAATGGAGAAAATTGCAACAAGAGGACGACACTTTTAATCAAGTGAAGTCTTGGAAAGAAGCAGAAACTCGCCCGGACTGGCAGGATATATCTTTAGCCGAGCCAGATTTGAAAATTTATTGGGCTCAATGGGACTCTATCCTTTTAATTGATGGAATTTTATACCGAAAATGGGAATTTGCAGACTTGAAAGAAATCAGGTGGCAACTTTTGGTTCCCAGGTCACGAGTTCCGGAGATTCTTGCTCTTTATCATGATTCTCCTGCAGGCGGACACTTCGCTTCAAATAAAACTCTGGGCGGAATTCGCAACTTCTACTTTCGGCCCCGTTGCCGGATGGACGTTGAAGATTGGTGTCGAAGATGTTGAATCTGCACGGCAAAGAAAGGACCTCGAGCGAAGGGACAAAGCTCTCTTCAAATTTACAACGTGGGAGCTCCATTTGAAAGGATAGCGATGGACATTCTCGGACCTCTCCCGATAACCCATTCTGGAAATAAATATGCTCTGGTTATTGCTGATTATTTTACTAAGTGGCCTGAAGTGGTTCCTCTCGCTGATCAAGAAGCCTCTACTGTAGCACAGGCATTCGTTCAAGAGTTTATTTGTAGACACGGAGTTCCTCTAGAACTTCATACTGATCAAGGTCAAAATTTTGAGTCAACCTTAATGAAAGAGGTTACTCAGATTTTAGGGGTTAGAAAAACTCGTACGACTCCTTTGCATCCGCAATCTGACGGCATGATAGAGCGTCTGAATCGAACCTTGCTACAATATTTGTCGTCCTTCGTAGAGCAGAATCAGAGAGACTGGGACTCCGGGATCCCTTTCTTCCTCTTATCTTACAGATCTGCGATTCATGAGACGACGAAGCAGACGCCAGCCCTCATGCTTACTGGAAGAAATCTTCGACTTCCGTCAGATTTAGAGAAAGGCCCTGTTCCTGTGCAAAGACAGCATCGAACAGATTATGCCTTTTTATTACAACAACCTTTAGAAGAAATTCATCACTTTGCTAGGAACAGAATTTCTATGGCTTCGGATAAATTAAAAACTCGTTATGATATTCGAGCCAGAGATTTAAAATTTAATCCTGGAGATTCTGTCTGGCTTTTTCAACCTCGAAGACAGAAAGGACGATGTCCAGAGCTACAAAGAAATTGGAAAGGCCCTTACTTAGTGGTTAACCGGATAAATGATGTTGTTTATAGAATCCGAAGATCTCCTCATTCGCGTCCGAAAGTGGTTCACTTGGATCGTCTTGCTCCATTTGAAGAAGATCAACCTGGAACAGTCTCTCCAAGACCAGGAACATCCTTTGAGGTTAGATCTTCAAACGAACACCCTTGACGACTGTGATCGACTTGACCTTCTTTACAGTTGGTCATCGATTGGGAGAAGAATTTGCCTTTCGGAATTCATTTGAGTAGAACTCGACCGCTTACGATTATTATTGAAGGAAATATCGGATGCGGAAAAACAACTTTCACCAAAAGGTTTTTAGCAGATCGCCAGGTCTGTACACTTTTGGAACCTCTTGAGGAATATCGAGACGGAGCTGGAATTAATCTTCTGGATTTGATGTATCAAGACCCAGATCGTTATTACTATTATTTTCAGCATTTCGCTCAAAAGATTATGTTAGATAGACATCTGCAGACGAGTTCATCGCCTGTAAAGGTGATGGAAAGATCGATATTCAGCAGCAATTGTTTTGTAGAAGCTCGTCGAAGGTTAGGTAATTTTCGTGACTTTGAATCTCATTCATTGATGAAAATTTTCGATCTTCTCATTCGCTCGTCTGAGCTCAGAGTAGATTTGATTGTTTATTTGCGAGTTTCCCCAGAAACTTCTTTTGCTCGAGTTAGTTCCCGTTCTCGTGAGGAGGAATCGAGCATTTCTTCAGAGCTGCTAAGAACTATTCATGAGGTTCATGAAGATTGGCTAGTAAAACAAACCTTTTCTTATTCATTGGCTCCTGTCTTGGTTATTAATGCAGAAGCTACGGCCGATCAAGTTTTCAAAGATTTTTGTACTTCCTTGACATGCGGAAGTTAACCTATACTTGCTTTATTAAGGCTTCAAGAAGTTGTTTGTTTTGAAATGATCTTTTGTTTTCCCAAGAGTTTTGTTTCCTTCTAGAAACTTCTTCTCTGGAGTCGAGTTTTGCGTCGGATAGGCTTTGGTTTATTAATGTGAAAGGAGCCACGATTATTTTTCAAGGTCGATGAGCGATTGCTTGATTTTCACATTTTATTAACCTCAAGTGTCAGTTTTTGTAAGCACTTTTCAGGTTATTTGCCGAACAGCTTTTACCTTCCGACCTTTCCCAATTCCTAAGGATGACTGGTGGCCCTCATTTTGAAGAATGACACGAAATAAATGAGATAAGATCGTTTCTTTTCTTTCAAATAAATATTCAATTTATCTTATTCGAGCATTTTCCCAAATTCACCTAGTGAATTTGGATTGTTATACCACCACTCACATTTGTCCTCCAAACTCTAGGGTGTGCTGTTTCTGAAGAAGTCCTGGATTCAGTCACCCATTCCTTTTTCCTGTTTCCTGTGCCGGTTCTCAGAGGGAATCAGCCTTTACGTTGCCTAGGACCCAGAGTTTTTTCAGTTATGGTTTCCCGCCTCGTCGTACTCATCTGTGTTTGATTCACCGGACTATTTTCCCTGAAGAGGAATGAATTTTCTTTTCGACGACGATCCGGATGATTTTGATGTCCTCAAATTCATGAAGATACATGACACTAGATAACACTTACCTTTGTAAAAACAAGGCACATAAATTTTTGAAGTTATTTAACGCTCAACTATCTGCTCAAGGTTTTCTGTGGTTTACCTTGAGACTGTGGGCAAATGCCAGATAGTAAAAAAGGGAGTCCTTAAATTTTTAGAGCCACAGCTTCAACTCACCTTTGAGCACTGACTGCTAGATCACTTTTATAATTGTTTTACCTTTCCCGAGTCGGAACGACTCTTTTCCTCGGGGGGGAGTAGTGTTACAAAGGGTGAAATCACCCGTTTTACCCCCTCTTTAATGATCTAGTAGTCATCATAGATAAAAGACGTTTATAAACCTCTTATGTCTTTCAAAAGAATAAGGTTGCTGCGTCAACCAACATTATTGTAAAAACAGTCTTGTTTCAGACTTAAAACGAGAAACACATATCTTGCATTAAAGCATTTTCACAACATTTTATTCACGCTCTCGATTTCTTTTGACTTGATAATTAAACTCGCGGATCCATATTTATTTTCGGTAACGTCAAAGTACGTTACAATGTCATAGAGAATAGCGTATTGATTATTGTATATATCAAGATTCATATTTCCGTAGGGATAGCACTGTGAGTTGAGAAAGAGTTTTACATCTCTGATCCGACAATGATCGAATACGCTGGCATTTCTAAGCGGCTCGTTTCTCCTTGCAGTTTGAAATCCCAGAACGACATATCTCGGCTTCTCAAGCTGCGTGGATGTCTTGACCGCCCACACATGTCGCGTCGTTGATGGGAGCATAGGACACACGTACGTTTCCCAAGAACGAAAACTCATGGATATGGCCGGATTCTTGGCGATGTAGTTGAGTAGCTGGATTTTCGGTTTATCTGCCAGTTTGATGTAGGGCAACAACTGACTCGACGATCATCTTCGGCGAAGCCTAGCACATAATTTAACGGTAAAACAACATCGAAATTTCCAGCGGCATCGGTTAGTTCCTTATCCCCACTCAACCACCCGGTATTCTCCAGACTATATTGCTGGCCTGGACTCAAGGATACGTAACCCTCCATAGTGCTGGTGATGCCAACATTTTTATCTCGATCAATCTCTACATCGTTCAACTCATAGCGAACTTGCTCAAACAAATGGCAAACGGCCATATTGATCAATTTCGTAACCGTCACCGCAGCCACACCATTGTTACGTGGGGGTGAGGGTGTACTGAGCGGTGGTAGTTTATGATTAATTGAATAATCTAGCTCCCACGTAACGACAATGAATAATAATTAAATCTAAGAAAAGACTTACCTTTCGGTAAGCCGGTAATTTGTAGGATCGTGTTGCCATAGACCTATACAGGTCTGTGAGGTTTGTTTAAATAGTTGAGGCTATTTTATAATAAAGAAAATGGGAAGAAGGTCGCTCAAAATAAATGTTTAAAAAGATTTAACTGGTAAAAGATGAAGTATATTCTGGTTCAATTTAGTTATTGAAATATCTGGTAACAATCGATGGTGATAATTATATATTTGAGCCAAAAATAACAATTTATAAAGGTTTCAAATTGAATTAAAAATCGCGTGTTATACTATTCTAGAAGATAATATTATTTGGTACCAGGAACATCTACTCTGAACGATGGTTATAACTAGCTGGTCGTGATTATTGTATGGTATCTCTCTTTTTAGATTATCTTAAATCGTTTAATATAATATATATATATATTTAATATATATATTTAATCGTTTAGTCTTATTTGTTAATTCTTGGAAACAATAAGTGGAATTTAATTGGGGGTAGTGAAGCTAGCCACCAATTCTATGCTTGGTTTTTGTGAATTTACTGAAGTAGTTTTGATTATCAAGGTGAACAAGAATTCGTCTAATTTTTTGAGGGTTAACACTCGGATTGACTTAGCTTTTGGGTGAATCGGTCGACGAGATTGAGAGCCGTCGGATCGTGTCGGTCTGCGTCGGTAGAATGCTGGACCAGGGGCCTCACCTCAAATTTGGAAGAGTTGATGAATCGAATGATGTTGAACGTTGGTCACTTAGTCTTTGTGAATTTAGAATGATATCTTGTTATCGAAAGTTTGAAAGTGTCTGTTTGTGATTTTGATGATAAGTTAAAATTGATTGGAACGATTATTTATTAAAAATGATAGTGTAATTATTATTATTATTACTTAAGATTACCTGATTCGCTTGAATCAGGGCCGAACTCAATTTTAACTAAGGAAAATGGAATATCATAAAAATGTCTATTCACGAAATGACGATATTTAGTAAAGAACAGAAAAGATGGAAATGTAGAAGATAGTGAGTCTTTTGCAGCTAACAGAATAACTGAATGCTCGAATTTAACGAATTAGCGCGAGACTTTAGGTCGGTCACAACTAAGATTTTCCAAACGCTACTCTTGCTCGAGAGGGCTAATCCGGGTTTACGTCCACGCACTTCGCGACTTGACAGACGAAAGACGCGGCTTCTTGGGCCCGAGGGTCCAAGGAGCTGCAGTTGTAATTAGTTACAACGGTAATTAGCCAATGAGGTGCGAGGGCGTCCTCCTGGCGCCCAAATCCACGTGGTCAGCGTTACTTCTCGCTCTTCGACGGTGTTCCGACGATTCTCAATCTCGTCGGTGACACATTGAAAATATGAACAAAAGATATTTGCATGCAATGTTCACACATTCATTCATACATTCCAATGAGTAATCTATTTTAATTTGATGGTTCTGAAGGTAGTGGTTTATCCTAGTTATTGATTATAATTTTAATTTGAAAAGAGGAATATTTCCAGGCTGAGCGCTACTGATACTAACTCAGCAGTCTCTCATCTCAGTTCTTGGTACCAGATAAATAGAATAAAGTTGAACCTTATACTAGGGATCATCGTTGGTCTCTACGTGACTTTTGCCAGGAGGGGTGGAACTCGCCGTTATTAGAATATGAGATTTTGATAAAATGATATCTGTGCATTGAAGAAATTAAAGCAATGAAATGAAATGGAATTTTGAAAAAGTTACGCCAAGGCGGTACGTCGGGGCGTAACATCCCTCCCCACTTAGAAACCATCAACGTCCCCGTTGATGAATAATTAAAGTCTAGTAGGTATATGAAAATTGAGAGTAAACAAAATGATAATGTATGTGTGTGTGTGACAATGATAATGATGAATTAACGTATTATATAGATATAAAAACAAATTTCAGGTCGGCGGGAGAGTAGCTCTCTGTGATCAGTAAACTGGTCAGCCGGCCTTCACATCAAGAGCCACTATATATGAAGTTAACATAAGGAAGTAATAACGTAATTAAAGGTGGAATATTTTATGACATGGCGACAGTCGTTGCCATCGCAATCCAGGATGTAAGGTCGGCGGGAAAATAACTCTCTATGATCAGTGAGACTGGTCAGCCGAGTTCTTCATAGCGAAAATGACTTATGCGAAACGTTGGTGGAATGGCTAGTATGTTCTGCGTTGGTTGACATTTGGCTTTGGCGCTGCTGGACATCAGGTGTACCGTGTCCTCTGATTGGTGAACGAGATCTGGATGCTCGGCTAGCTGGAGAGCCTTACGCCTTGGTAGAGGCCGGATTCCGTGCATTTAGATCTTTGTGGTGGGCCCAGTGTCATGTGACCCACTGAGAGTCGTAGTCGTATGTGTACCCTCGTAGCGGATACTCGTTAATAGGTTGACGAACGGGAATCCTGGCAGTACTTTTAAGTGCTGCCTTGTTTTGGCATCTGGGTTCCTTTGGAGTAGTGCATTCTGGACCCAAACAGCTCGTCGACTGCATTCAGCCACTCGAACTCGCCTTTTCTCCTGTTAGGTTTTGTAAAAGTTTTCACCAAATTGCCATTTGCCTTAAATAATTGCCGAAGTTCCAATGGTCATTTTTTCTAATATACTGTAGCATTTTTAACATTAATTTGGAATGAAAGGAATTTGAAAGAAAGGAAAGGTTTCAAGGTTAACATCACACTGAGTTGATCCATTCAAAAGCTTCTGAACAAACTCTAAGGGCAGATCAAGTTCATCGCTGAACTTCCCTCTTAGGTGTTAGGCTTCAAACTTAGAGCTAGTTACAGTTGAATATCCCTCGTTGCGGTTGGTCACGCCCCATCCGTTGGCGTTAAGCTTAAAATTACTTAGAAATATCCCAGGATTGTTGGTAAATGATGTGATCATGTAGTCCTCCAAATTCGTTTCCCTCGAAAATGAATGTTCATTACTCCCAATCTCATATTTGTAATCGCATTAATCAGTCTACAATGCGTTCCATCAGTAAGCCAATTCGAGTTTGTCTACATGTTTAATGAATCTTTCACCGTTGTTACCTTCTAATACTACGTTATTGTTTTCCAAGACTTTAACAATTCTATATGGACCCTGGTATCGCTTGCTAAATTTTCCTTTTCTAGCTTCTATCTGTACGCGTACCATGTCTCCCGCTTTGCCTTTGAACGGATGTACTGTCCGATCGTAATACATTTTCGACCTTTCCTTCGCCTGCACTAAGTTGTTCGCAGCCAAGGCCTGCATTTCGTTTAATCTGATTATTAGGTCTTCAAGATACGAGTTGTACGTTAAACGGTTTTCCTCAGTATCAAACGAAGTTGGACAGCGCGCTATTCTTCCGAAAACTAGCTCATACGGTGTGAAGTTTGTGGCTTCATGAACTGCCGTATTGTATGAAAACATAGCAAATTGAACTAGTTCATCCCAATCGTCAAACTCATTAATATAATGTTTAATGTACTCTGTTAAAACAATATGACTACGTTCTAATGCGCCATTTGATTGTGGTCGATAACTGGAAGTTGTAATATGTTTAATTTTGAAAAGTTTAGCTAATTCTTGTAATAGTTTATTTACAAAACTTGTTCCTCGATCTGTTAGAATGGTTTTAGGCGATCCAAATTGCAAAATCAGATGTTTTACCATTGCGTGAGCCACAGTCTCAGCTCTTATATCGGGAATAGGCACAGCGATACAAAATTTTGTCAAATTATCCTGCATAGTTAAGATATGCTTATTGCCACTAGGGGTCTGCGGAAGTGGACCTACTGTATCTAGTGAAATTTTCTGAAACGGCTCAGATGGAGTGTCCGTTATTAGCATTGGCTCTCTAGTCTTTACGCGAACTAGCTTTTGTTCTTGACAGCTTTCGCATCTCCGAATGAAATTACTGATATCCTCTCTCATTCGTGGCCAATAAAATCTTTCGCGGATTCTTCGATAAGTTTTGGTCACGCCTTTGTGTCCTCCCATTAGTCCACTATGCATTTCCGAAATTATGCCTGGTCTTATTTCCGATGGTGGTATCTCGGTTATACCTGAACAGATGGTAATGTCTATGTCTTCGTCCTCAAAAATATATATTAATAAATTCGCGATGTCTATTGATAGTTCGTCAGTCATATCCCCTAATTTTGAAATTCTAAATGTTTTTATTTTCAAATCTAATAAAGTCGTTTTCAAATTTCCCAAAGCTACCTTGACGTTATGTAATTCTATTTTGTCAAAATGTTTTCTTTTAACTACGAGGCTAAATATGCTATATTTTCCCGTTTTTGTTATAATAACTTGGCCTAATTTTGGTTTTGCATCACGATGATCGTCTGCATTTATTAATTCCAAATCGTTTAATAGTCTGCTGACTGGTGTAGAAAATTCTGAATCTATTGATATGAAATGTACATAATTATCTTTTCTGTATGTCAAATTTTCACGACTGAATGAGATTCTATTCCCTGAATGGTAACCTGTTTTGGGAAATTTTAATGGCGATACTGTTTCTAAATCTGGTGGTATACTTTCCGTAATTTCAATTTGCGTTGGTAAATCTCGGAATTCTAGTTGCGGCTGTAAACGCCTTGGCGTTTTGCTGACCTTGCTTTTCACTGAAATGTTCCCTGTCTCATTCAACTCAGGTATCATATTCAAAGGATACGGGGTTGAGAGTGCTATTGGTCTGGGTGCGACTATAGGTGTTGGTAATGCCGATTTCTGCAAAGGTCGACTAACTACTGTTTCATTCAAATTATTTTGATTGGTATTAGTCTGTCCAGCCTCGCTATTGTCTCCTTGATTTCTCTTAACTTTTTCTAAAAATCTCTCAATTTTGTTATTCAGTTCGTCGTCATCCGTCTCGTCTTTTTCGTCGAGTACCTCACGTATGGTTTCGTCTAATTCTTCACCCTCTGATATATGGCCTGGTAACTCTACTTCATCTGCATCCGATTTATTGGAGTTGTCTAGAAGACTCCTCTCGTGCAAGGTCTTGTCAAAGAGTTCAAATGAATCTTGCAACTCCTTCGGATTCAGATTACTTCTTTCGCGCAAAGATTTATTAAAGAGGTCAAATGATTTCCTTAATTCTTTAGGATCTATAGATAATTTAGCTTTACGACTCGCTTCTGTTTGCAAAAATACATCATCATCCGAATCGCTATCTCTATCACGCGGTGATTTTAATTTTACTGTTATATTTTCAGGCTCAGAATCAGATTCAACGTCGTCGTCGGTTCGTGCGTCAGTCTGAATGTCTGTTTGTTCAGGTTGTTGTGTTCCCTGGGATGTAGTAGGTTGTTCAAGACATAAATTCGGTAATACACTTCTTTGCCTCCGGTAGGCCGGCGGTTCGGAAGATTCATCGTCGGATGAGTCCTCAGAAACAGCTTGCCTACTTCCTGCTGTTGTCCTAGCTCTCGATCGAGTTCTTGTTGAGATCGCGTTCTCATCAGGCTCTATGGTAGTCTTTGTTTTTGGACAGAATGTTTCGTCAGCTGATTTTTTCCTTGGGACTGAGTCTGATTTAGCTAATGGTCGTTTTATTTTTGGAGCAGGTAATTTTGAAATTTTCGAATCGATGGGTAATATCTTCCATTGGTTCGGTTTACTCCTGACCTTCAAGTTTGACCAAGGGTTCATAATAGCAAATATCGTTTGGAGTTTTTGATTTTCTATTAATTTTAAATTTGTACAAGCAAAAATTTTGATTCCCGTTCCTCCAAAAATGAATCGTAACATGGTTCTTACTTTGTTCCATGCTAGTTTATCTAGACCGCATCCCATTCTAGGTATTCTAACTGTTTTAACAGAGTCATCTTCTAAAATTTTCCGAAAATTGATCAGACTGAGGTACATGTCTTCATATTCTGGTTTGTCCCAAAAGTTTAATTTTGTCATAATGTAATAAATTTTCTGATCTGGCAGTTCTAATTTAGCTACCGAATGCATATCAGCTTGACTGCGAAGGTGTTCCGGTACCCCATACTTTTTCCTAAAATCGCTTGCTATACCGGAACTCATTTCAAGATCTACAGAAACGGTATGCGCATAATTGTCAAGTCTATCGAAAACGCTTTCGTGTACTTCAATAATGTTTGGATTTCCAATATCAGCTGTTCTAATTATTTTCAAATAGTCTGAATACTTTGGAAATGAATCTACAGATTTAATTATTAGGTTGTCACTATCGTTTCCGCTATCAGATGACTCCGACGATTGGTTAATGCCGTCGGTAACAGGGACTGGGTTGCGCGACAATGCATCTGCGTTACTGTTAAGTCGTCCAGCCTTGTGTTTGAATTCATACTCGTAATCTCGTAACTTGAGCCTCCATCGTATTAGTCGCTGCCCGGGATCTTTAATCGAGTCGATCCAGCGTAATGGCTCATGATCACTAACCAGTGTGAATTTTCGGCCATAAAGGTAAGGTCGAAAATGTAGTACTGCATATAGAGCTGCTAAACACTCTTTCTCAGTTGTGAAATAATTTTGTTCCGCTTTGCTCAGAGCACGAGACAGGTAGGCGACGGGCATGTCATAACCGTCCACCTCCTGGCTCAAAACGGCTCCGATTGCATAGTCGGATGCGTCGGTAGTTAACGTGAATTGCTTCTTAAAATTTGGGTACTGCAAGATAGGATATTGGCATAGACACTTCCTTAAAATTTTGAAACTTTTCTTTTGATCTTTACCCCAAATAAATGGTGATTCCTTCTTTAATAAGTCTGTGAGAGGCCTAGCCTTTCCCGCAAAATCTTTAATAAAACGCCTGTAGTAACCGGCGAGTCCCAGAAATTGTCTAATGTTCTTAGGATTTTTAGGTTGTGGAAAATGTCGAACCGCGGTAATTTTCTTCGGGTCCGGTCTAACTCCTGATCTGCCAATAATATGGCCTAAATAAGCCACTTCTGTTTTTAGGAATTCACATTTATCTGGTTGTAACGTTAATTTAGCGTCCTTTAATTTGTTAAATAACCGGCGGATTTTCTTCCCGTGTTCTTCTAAATTCTTTGCATAAACTACGATGTCGTCTAAATAAACGAAAACTTCGACACCTTGTAGTCCGCGTAATGTTTGATCCATTAATCTTTGAAATGTAGCGGGCGCGTTTTTAAGCCCTTCAGGCATTCTGAGATATTCGTAATGACCGTTTGGTGTTGTGAATGCGGTTTTTGCTCTATCTTGGGGGTCCATTTCAATTTGTTGGAAACCGCTGGCAAGATCGAAAGTTGAAAAATATCGCGCTTCACCGAGATGATCAAGAATGTCTGTAATATTAGGTAATGGATACGCGTCCCCAATTGTCTTTTCATTCAATTTCCGAAAATCTATTACCATACGCCATCGTTTTCTACCCGCAGAATCGGGTTTTTTGGGTACAATCCACACGGGTGAATTATACGGTGAATTTGAAGGAACTATTATTCCGTTGTCAATTTTAATTTTGATTTGGTTTTCAATCTCGGTTTTGTGGATTGGAGGGAACCGGTATTGTCGCGTATTAATCGGTATATCATCCTCGGTTGGTATACGATGCTGAATTCTGGGTGTAGATTTTAATTTGTCTCCAGGTAAATGAAATAATTCTGGATATTCCTCAATGATATCTAATACGTGGTCGCGTTCCTCTATATTCAAATGATCTAAATGCAATTTTGATTGAATTTCTGTAAACCGATCAGTCACTACAGGTTCTAAATTTAAGTCTTCTGAACATGAATCGTGATATTCATGCTCCTCCGGAAAGTTGTGATATTCAAAAGGTATCACTTCCTGTGGTGGAATCTCTATCTCAATATCTCTATCCAAGGTATTAATTGCAAGAACATGGCATACGCCATCTTGTACCGAGACTGCAGCCTCACCAATGTATACGCCGTCTATGGTTTCTACGCGTGGCAAATATGCTTCTTTTGTGCCACAACTGATTACGTCAATGCCAATGGCTTGCTTTGTGCGCGCACGAATTTTAAAGAAACGTTTTTGCGGTTTTGTTCCGGTATCGGAATGTTCTTCGTATCCGATAAATCGTATCGGTCTAATCGGGTCAGTTTTCGTTACCAAGGTGTTATGTGTGAAAGAGATCTCAGCCTTACGCTCGCGCAAATAATCTTTACCTAATATACCGTCGCAATTTAGCAAAAAGGTTGATCGTACGACGTGAAATTTACTCGGTTCGTTTTGTAAAGTTAAATTTGTTATTCCCAAAGTTTTTACTTTATCGGTTGTTATTCCCGTCATCATAGAAATTTCGTCTACACTGATTAAAACGTCAGGATGTAAAACATTAGCTTTAATGAGACTGATATCTGCGCCGGTGTCTATTAGAAAAATAGCTGAGTGTTCTTTTAATTCAGGAGCTGTCATCCTGATCAGTGGCGATTCTCGATCTGGCCCGCGCGTATCAATGCACCGGCCGGCGGTTCCGCGAAACGGACCGTCGGTTGACGCTCGGGCGTCGCGTACCTCGCCGTTGCGTCCGGACGACGAGTCGCGTTCAAGTTTAAAGATTCAGCTGTTTCGGACGTTCTACGCGGAGATGGTGACCGTGTTCTGACGTTCGAATTATCAAACCTCGCTTGATTAAAACTGGACTGCTGATTCGGGTCGTATGAACGGGTGTTTAAATTTGGCGAATTCGGTCTGCTCGTATTTAAATTTGCTCCCGGCGATCCCGATCTCTGTGGAATCGATGTAGGATTTATTGTGGGCGGATATCCATAAGGTGGTAAATACGGATATGTCATCGGCGGATAATAATACGGGTGTTGTGGAAAATAAGGCGGATATTGATAACCACGCGGTTGCTGGTACTGAAGCTGTGAGTGAGCGGGCATGCCGTATGGGTAATAACCCCTCGGTTCGGGTGATCGTCGATCGGCGACGTTTGCCGTCGGGTGTCTGTACATCGCCGCGTTCGGTGACGGGCTTCTCGCGCGTGTCTCCGCTCCGTCTGAGATGCCATAATTCGAATACAATTGCGGCGCCTTATTTTGGTTATAAATCATTGGAGAGTTCGGTCGCGAAATTTGTACTCTCTGCGTTTCTCCGGAAGATATTATTCCCTGACGCATACGATTTTCTGTTTTTCGCGCTAACTTAAACGCTTCTTCCAATGTCTTTACACGTCCTTCAACATATCTTTCGATAGCTTCAGGTAGTCCTCGAATATAAGCATCCAACGCGTTCACTTGCAGTACTTTCATTACCGCGTCGACTTCGGTTTTTCCGTACTCGTCTTCTAAAGCTACGCGAGCTGCACTGACCAAGATTTTTAATCGATCGTAGAAATCGCTCACGTTTTCATCACGTTTCATCCGTATATTCGCGATCTCTTGTTGATAATACGGATAAGTCTTTTCAGCTGCAAATCGACATTTCAGATGTTTTATTAATTCATTGACCGTATTGAAAGTCTCGCCATATGTACTATCGCGAGCTGCTCCTTGCAATTTTCCTAGAACGCACTTTACATATGCGCCTTCCGAATTCGGCGGAATATACACTGAACCGTTTTGCACGTCTTGTAAGAAATCTTTCAAACGAATGTTTTTCCCGTCAAAATATGGAATATTTAATGTACTGTGTTGTAGCGCGAAGCATTCCGCCATCGACGTCATCATCGCATTACTCGCGTCTAGAGCGGATACATTGGTTCGGTCCGCGCTCTGGTTTCCCGTTTCGTTGGGCATTTCAAAATCGAAAAAGGTTGTTTATGCACACGAAATAATTCAGGCCAATTTTTAGGCAAATATTGGGAACACAGCTAATACACAAATGACCAGTGGAAAATTCGGCAATATACGATATCAGGATATTATGACATATACAAACAAATACACAAATAATGATTCGCAGAGTTTCATGCACCATTTGTCGTTAATTATATAATTATTATCTAGAAAGAAAGATACTTTGTTTTTTCATGCTTTTGACCAGTTTTTCAATTTTAACACAAAAACTAAAAAAATTTTTTTTCTTTTTTTTTTTTTTATTTAAACAAATCTCACTTTTAGCAACAATATCCCACCGCTGCCACCAATTCTTGTGTTACGTGGGGGTGAGGGTGTACTGAGCGGTGGTAGTTTATGATTAATTGAATAATCTAGCTCCCACGTAACGACAATGAATAATAATTAAATCTAAGAAAAGACTTACCTTTCGGTAAGCCGGTAATTTGTAGGATCGTGTTGCCATAGACCTATACAGGTCTGTGAGGTTTGTTTAAATAGTTGAGGCTATTTTATAATAAAGAAAATGGGAAGAAGGTCGCTCAAAATAAATGTTTAAAAAGATTTAACTGGTAAAAGATGAAGTATATTCTGGTTCAATTTAGTTATTGAAATATCTGGTAACAATCGATGGTGATAATTATATATTTGAGCCAAAAATAACAATTTATAAAGGTTTCAAATTGAATTAAAAATCGCGTGTTATACTATTCTAGAAGATAATATTATTTGGTACCAGGAACATCTACTCTGAACGATGGTTATAACTAGCTGGTCGTGATTATTGTATGGTATCTCTCTTTTTAGATTATCTTAAATCGTTTAATATAATATATATATATATTTAATATATATATTTAATCGTTTAGTCTTATTTGTTAATTCTTGGAAACAATAAGTGGAATTTAATTGGGGGTAGTGAAGCTAGCCACCAATTCTATGCTTGGTTTTTGTGAATTTACTGAAGTAGTTTTGATTATCAAGGTGAACAAGAATTCGTCTAATTTTTTGAGGGTTAACACTCGGATTGACTTAGCTTTTGGGTGAATCGGTCGACGAGATTGAGAGCCGTCGGATCGTGTCGGTCTGCGTCGGTAGAATGCTGGACCAGGGGCCTCACCTCAAATTTGGAAGAGTTGATGAATCGAATGATGTTGAACGTTGGTCACTTAGTCTTTGTGAATTTAGAATGATATCTTGTTATCGAAAGTTTGAAAGTGTCTGTTTGTGATTTTGATGATAAGTTAAAATTGATTGGAACGATTATTTATTAAAAATGATAGTGTAATTATTATTATTATTACTTAAGATTACCTGATTCGCTTGAATCAGGGCCGAACTCAATTTTAACTAAGGAAAATGGAATATCATAAAAATGTCTATTCACGAAATGACGATATTTAGTAAAGAACAGAAAAGATGGAAATGTAGAAGATAGTGAGTCTTTTGCAGCTAACAGAATAACTGAATGCTCGAATTTAACGAATTAGCGCGAGACTTTAGGTCGGTCACAACTAAGATTTTCCAAACGCTACTCTTGCTCGAGAGGGCTAATCCGGGTTTACGTCCACGCACTTCGCGACTTGACAGACGAAAGACGCGGCTTCTTGGGCCCGAGGGTCCAAGGAGCTGCAGTTGTAATTAGTTACAACGGTAATTAGCCAATGAGGTGCGAGGGCGTCCTCCTGGCGCCCAAATCCACGTGGTCAGCGTTACTTCTCGCTCTTCGACGGTGTTCCGACGATTCTCAATCTCGTCGGTGACACATTGAAAATATGAACAAAAGATATTTGCATGCAATGTTCACACATTCATTCATACATTCCAATGAGTAATCTATTTTAATTTGATGGTTCTGAAGGTAGTGGTTTATCCTAGTTACTGATTATAATTTTAATTTGAAAAGAGGAATATTTCCAGGCTGAGCGCTACTGATACTAACTCAGCAGTCTCTCATCTCAGTTCTTGGTACCAGATAAATAGAATAAAGTTGAACCTTATACTAGGGATCATCGTTGGTCTCTACGTGACTTTTGCCAGGAGGGGTGGAACTCGCCGTTATTAGAATATGAGATTTTGATAAAATGATATCTGTGCATTGAAGAAATTAAAGCAATGAAATGAAATGGAATTTTGAAAAAGTTACGCCAAGGCGGTACGTCGGGGCGTAACACCATCATCTTTTGTGATTTTTCTATGAATGTGTGGAGAGCTTTTACTGGGCAGTAGACACAAGTCTTGATGTTGGACAACAATATGGATTTCATCGTTGTTCTGGAAAGTGGATGATGCAAACGGCTGATGAGCATGAATCTCAGAGTGCGCAATCGATTTGTCGAATACCACAGGTTTGTGTAATCTTATTATTTTTTCCATGGTAACACACACAGGATGCAGCGAACACGAATTCTTATTTTCCAAAATTTCTACGTAATCGAAGACCGAGGCTCTGGAGAAACCGAACGTTCAGAGGTGTCAGTCTCGTAGGCGGTGTAAACGTTGTCAGAGGTGTCAGGCGACTGATGATTTTGGACCATGACGTTTGACTTTTATAACTTTTGCCCAACTTTCTCGTCTCAAACACGATTCCCATTATTTGAGTGATTTCACGTCTGAACGTACAGTAATCGTTTCGCCGCGAAAATTAATCAGCTCGTCGTCCTAATCGACTATTCTCAGCTATGAATGATGTATTGACTGTACGGTGATTGGTAGGTAAATGACGTTGGCAGGCACTTCGAGAATCTTATATCCCGATGAAACGGTCGGGAAAAATTCGTGAATCGTGTGAGCTCGACGCTCGTTTGTGTACGCCCCTGTGGTTATGCTACACTCAACGCGTAAAGTATTAACCATCAGTATGGCCACTGGTAATTCAGATTTATGAGTAACGTTTCGTGATAGCTCAACCGCCTCAAATCCCAGTAATCGACCATTGGAATCTTTGGGCTTGAAGTCTACCACATGATTGCACGTGACTTCACTGTTCAGCTCGTTGTCGTTAGCTTTCAGACTAAGGGTGATGTCGGAGGGTAGCTCCTTACGCAGAAAATTTTCAATATCCTCAATTTCATAGCTTTCCGTGGGTATCGTGATGCTCTCTCTGCTGTTGTCCGCTCGTTTCAGGTAATATTCATTACACGTCCCATGAATATTGGGTATTGAATTGAATATCAGGAACTCGACGAGTCCGAGAACATGTTGAGTATATGTAAGAGTGAGAGAGACAGCAAAAGTTCCTGCGCAGACATTCATACATAGACTATGCGTGAATATACCTAAGACTGTGCGTATGAGGTAGTTTGGTTACGGCACTGCCCGGCGTAAGGACGCAGTTATACTTTCCATGTAAATCTTTACTTTGTTGCAATATATGTATGAATTAACTAATTAATGTCTATTCATTTGCCTACACAAACCCTATTCACATCAGAACATAATTTTTCTCCGGTGATAACTCGATTGGTGGGAAATATTGAGCCTCCGGCACGGAGGATGTGCCTGACAGTGTTAACGTCAGGGATTCCGACATGACTAATGCTTGCTCATGTAACACTTGTCTTTTTATAGTTGTTCGCTGAGAAATTTAAGGCACACGTAGCAGCAAATCACAGTATCATATTCCTGATACGTCTTATGATTGTATTCAACGCTACCAACACCGAGATACTCCATCAAGTCCTTAGGCGGTTTCAAATCACCGAAACTATCGAAATACACAACATGGTCACCATTTTTCTTGTATGCAACCCAATGTGTCCCTGGACCGTTTTTATCGTCAAGATTAATAATTGCGGATTCTCGCATTTTTGATCCTGATTTCGGCAGATCATTCCGCATGAAAACGCCGCGAAAATGTGAAATTTTCATATTTTTAGCCTAGTTGCGTAAATCAATGTTGATGAGAGCTCGGTGTGTTAGCTTTATTAGTTTTTGCCGGACGTAAGTACAGGTCCATTCCGCTGCGGTAGGGTCGCAGGTATAATCCCTTGCCCAAAGCAATCGCCTCCATTGTTGTATTGTGCCGTTTGGTCTCGTTTAACCGATGTTTGTTGACACTAGCTTCGTTGACAGCTTTAGTTATACCCGCAGCACCACCCGCAAGAGCCCCAGTAGCACTTGAACCGGCCAGAATTGAAATGAGAAACGGCAGGATGCCGGCAATTTTATCAGGCACCGGTATAACGCGGGGCATACGAACATTCTTCACAGTCCCACGCGTAGCCGCACGAGCACCAGCCAACGCCGACTCGACGGCTTTATAACCCGGTCGCATGGCGACCTTTGTTGCTGTGATGATGGATTTAAGATTCACAGTTCTCTTCCGCTGTTTACTCTTTCCGCCAGTTCTAAATTTCTTTTTCGCAGCCACTCCAAGTTTCGACCGCTTCGCAGCTAAACCCATTCCTAGTTTAGATTTAGCTCTCATGGTGCTGGAGACTCCCCAGGCTATAGCCTTTTCACCCACACCAGCGTCCTTGGCCAAGACGCGATTCCACACCTTCTCAGCGAGCGCTTTGTCGGCAAGATTTCTCGCTGCGATATCGCGATTCTTTGCGTATGCAATGTCGTGGTCTTTACACGCAGCATCCAGCGGATTGATCCCCAAATATCCACGAGCCAACCTCTTGGCATATTTCGTTCCAGGTCCGCAGTACTGATACCCTGGCACATGCAATTCAACAGGGAGATGATTGATGATTTCATTTAACAAACCACCACCGCGTTTCTTCCGTGTGCACGTCCTCATAGTCGGGCAACAGCTAACGTGACTTCTATAAAAGGAGGAATTTATATACCGCCATCTTAGTTCTCGTTGTCATGCTAACGAAGCATCATGAGATTTCAAGATCAGCCCGATAAACCACCTATCGCGAATTTTGATAAAATAGTTCGACGTGGAAAGAGGAGGATAGAAAAACGACATGGAAAATTGCTGCCAAATACCGTGAGAGCAATTTTTTGCGGGCCATCCAATTGCGGTAAAACTAACGCTCTTCTCTCACTCATCACCCACGGCAATGGATTGCGATTCGAAAATGTCCACGTCTATTCGAAATCTCTCATCCAGCCAAAGTATCAATTTTTGCAAAACTTACTAGAACCCGTGCAGGGAGTGGGTTATTTCCCGTTTCGCGAGAACGATGAGGTTGTAAAACCGGAAGATGCTCGCCCCAACTCTGTTATGATTTTTGACGATGTGGCCTGTGAAAAGCAAGATAATATCAGAACATACTTCAGCATGGGCAGGCATCGCGATATCGATGGCTTTTATCTAAGTCAAACGTGTGCGCGCATTCCAAAACACCTAGTGCGTGACAATGCAAACTTATTGGTGCTATTTCGGCAGGATGATATGAATCTGAAACGTATCTACCCCGATAATGTGAACAGAGACATGACGTATCAGCAATTTAAAGACTTGTGCTCGGCATGCTGGAATGATGACAATTACAGTTTTACCGTAATTGACAAGGATAGCGAAATCAATGGGGGGCGATATAGGAAGGGGTCTGACTGCTTCATAAGCATAAACTAACATAAGCTTGCACAGTTTCATCGCAACAATCGGGTTGGCAACATGGGGAGTGCCAAGATTCCTAAACATAGCAATACATTGAGTGAAATATCGAAAGCATCCGATGTCATACGGCGGAAGCATAAAATGCTCAAGTTGGACACGGACACGACCGAACAGGTTATGGGAGAGGTGTTCAAGCCTTTAGTCACACTGTTGCAAGATTTAGTTGATACCTCAAGACAGCAGCAACAACATATTAAAAATGAAATTAAAACGGAACTACCGGATGTGACAATGAAAAAAGAAGAAGAAAAAGATGACGAGAGTACGGGGATGATGATGATGATGATGATGATGAGAAGGATGAGGATATGGACGATGGGAATTTCATTGATGCAAATGATAAAACACTAAAGTTTGGTGAAATTTCTACTACAAGTACGCCGGTGAAGAAAACAACGGATTCTATGGCGCGATATTTGAAAATGTTCAGCACAAGCAAAAAGAGGGATTAGGATGCCACATACGGTGTTCGAAAGTTGACAAACGGTATGATGATTGGTGATACGCCGATCAATTTCACTGATAATCTGGTCAATCTGGGGGATAAAAGTTATGAAAGAACACCCGGATTACTCGAATTACTGTTTAAAAAATCACCTGATGCATCGATTGTAAATTATGCGGACAAGAATAATTATACATATAAAAATTGTAACGATGACAAATGCGCATCAAAAACGTTATCATGCCGATGGAAGCCTTCGAGATGATTTAAAAAGCGCAAAGTATAGAAATTTCATTGCAAAACACGTCGGCTCGCCGAAAAAATCAGGCAAAGGCTTACCTGACTATAAGATTGCGCGAAAGGAGGGGCAAGATTTTGATTACGTCTACTGGGATGATCCAAATGAAATTCTAGGACGTCTTCGGCTGCTTATGGCATCACAGGCTGCAGGCAATACCAACCATTCCAACGAAATAGTCTCCATTATTGAAGAGTTGCGCGAGGCCGGAATCGTTTATTAGCAGCGTGTCAACATGAAATCATCATTTGTTCAGTGACCGTCCAGTGATGAGCATGGACATATTCGGACGACACTCGGAGCGTGGTGGTGGTGGTAAAAAATTTATTCGAAGGCCTTCAGGTGTTGGATTCAAAACCACCAACGACAATCAGTACGATATAGACAGCAAACGGTTGTATAATATCGCTGATCCGCAGATGGAAAACGATGCCGTTTCCCTAAAAGTTCTCAATACCGCTTTACGATCAATGGCTGTGGATATTGTGGATACTTTTCAATCAAATTTTGAGAGTTTCACGCATAATCACAACGAGGAGTTGAAACAGCTACGCATAAATAACAAAATCGTAGAAAACGCGCAGAGTCGCATCAAACATATTAGGGAGCAAGCAACACCGACGCTGGGACAGACCAACAGGGAATTAGTATCGATTGAGGAACCAGAGTGGTTGGACGACAATTCGAAAAATTAAAAGCTGAACAGTTGGGAACAATGAAGACTGTAATAGCTGCCGAACTTCACAGACAGGCTCGACGCAACTATCCGCGCCGATTCGTAGATGTACGCGGACTGGATGAGACCTGTCAAGCTGATCTCGTCGATATGACCGCATACAGCTCGCGTAACAAGGGATACAAATACCTACTAACAATCATCGATATATTTTTCAAGTACGCGTGGGCGATGCCGATAAAGTCCAAGAGTGGGAAAGATATTACTGCTGCCATGAAATCTGTACTGATCCAGAGCCGTATACTTACACATCTACACATTGATCAAGGCAAAGAATTCTACAACAGCGAATTCAAAGCTCTCGAGAAGCATCACAATATCAACATGTATTCGACATTTAGCAACTTGAAGGCGTCGATATGCGAACGTTTTAATCGAACATTGAAAAATAACATGTGGAAGCGGTTTACTCTCCAAGGATCGTAAGAGTGGATTAATATTTTGGATGATTTAATGAAGTCCTACAACAACACCAAACATCGCACAATTCGGATAAAACCGGTGGATGTTAGCACGGAGAATGAAAAACAGCTGTATCGTAGCGTGTACAAGCCTCGGCAAATCAAACGAAGTGATCGAGTGCGGAAATTCAGTATAGGCGATCGAGCGCGAATCAGCAAGTACAAGAATGTATTCGAAAAAAGCTATACACCCAATTAGTCGACTGAAACATTCACCGTGAGTGAGGTGAAAAATACCAATCCACTCACCTACAAACTTACCGATTATCAAGATCATCCCATCGAGGAGAGCTTCTACGAGGAAGAGCTCAGCAAAGTAGAATACTCCGACGGCTACCTTGTAGAGAAAGTATTACGCAAACGGTGGAATCAGTTCTATGTGAAGTGGTTGGATTTTGATAGTTCGCACAATAGTTGGAAATAAAACAGACATGTAATATAATTTGTATGTATTTTCAGAATTAGAATAAATATTTTGAATATACTAATATTCCCACATTTTATCTCTTTTTTACGCACATGTACCATACTCGGAACTATGAAAATTATAATAATAATAATAATAATGATAATACCATACGATTATTACACATTTTATTTTTGGAAAACTTTTTTTCATTATCTGAAAACTTTTTTCGTTTTCGGAAAACTTTTTTTCATTTTCTGAAAACTTTTTCTACGTGTTAATCATGTTACAGGGTAGAATGCGTAGGCTCCGATGAGCGGTAATCGAAGCTTACTCCACGCCCAGCCAAGGTGTTATTTGGCTATTATAGGGTCCCTTCACGTCGACTATGCACTCGCGTGCTACTACTCCCAGTGCAGGAAGTGAATGGAATAGAGAGGGATCGGTATTGAGGGAAGGTAAACGATTCAAAGTATATGATTGTTTACTAGTAGTCAATGCAACGGAGTCGGTCGAGGGAAAAAGGTATGGTCTTGGTTTAGAGGGATAGGTGTCTTGCTTGAGCGCTAAGATGGATCTGCCTAGTTTAGCGAGATGTAGAAGGCAAGCTAGCCGCGAGTTACAGAAGAATCTGCTGACTCGCGGACGATAAGAGTAGACTACAGAGCGTGGGAAAGGAATATGAAGTCTGGAGGACGTAACACGCCCCCCCTTGGGGAAGAACATTCGGTGAGGGTACGGAATAGGATGTTTGGAAGGAAATGGAATGCCATGAAACGTACTGACTTACTTATGGAATATTATAAAGAATGGTCTTAAAATCTAGCGCCTAGATATTAGTGCGCGCTTAAGTGGGTTAGTATACATTTGAATAAAAAAAATAAAATTTCTAAATAACGTCTTATCGTACTGACTCACTTACAGAATATGACAAAGAAGAGTCTTGAAATGTAGCGCCTAGATGTTAGTGTGCGTTCAAGAGGGTTGGTATACATTTGAACAAAATGTTCCTAAATGACATCTTATAAATGTGGTGGTATATATTGTAACGTTCTTTGACGTTACGGAAATAAAATATGGATCCGCGAGTTTAATTATAAAGTCAAAATCAAGAGCGTGAATAAAATGTTGTGAAAAAGCTTTAATCGCGCAATATGTGTTTCTCGTTTCAAGTC
This sequence comes from Neodiprion lecontei, assembly GCF_021901455.1. Taxonomy (NCBI): domain Eukaryota; kingdom Metazoa; phylum Arthropoda; class Insecta; order Hymenoptera; family Diprionidae; genus Neodiprion; species Neodiprion lecontei. The sequence continues at coordinate 11,922,687 of NC_060265.1, read as the reverse complement.
TGAAACAAGACTGTTTTTATAATAATGTTGGTTGACGCAGCAACCTTTTTCTTTTGAAAGACATAAGAGGTTTATAAACGTCTTTTATCTATGATGACTACTAGATCATTCAAGAGGGGGCAAAACGGGTGATTTCACCCTTTGTAACACCACTCCCCCCCGAGGAAAAGAGTCGTCTTGACTCGGGAAAGATAAAACAATTATAAAAGTGATCTAGCAGTCAGTGCTCAAAAGTGAGTTGGAGCTGTGGCTTTAAAAATTTAAAGACTCCCTTTTTTACTATCTGGCATTTGCCCACAGTCTCAAGGTAAACCACAGAAAACCTTGAGCAGATAGTTGAGCGTTAAATAATTTCAAAAATTTATGTGCCTTGTTTTTATAAAGGTAAGTGTTATTGAGTGTTGTGTGGCTTCATGAATTTGAAGTTATCAGCATCGGTCCAAATCGATGTCGAAAAGAAATCCAATCCTCTTCTTGAAGGATTGCCCAAACGAAACAGGTTCGGGTGAAAACATCGAGGTGGGAACCGGAAATTCCAGGACCAAATAGGATAAAAACAGACTCCTTTTCACAGGAAATAAGGAAATAGATGGGTGACTGATCCTAATCTTCGTTAGAAATAGCTCACCCCAGAGTTTTTGGAAGGACAAATGTGAGTGTTGGTATAACAATTCAAATTCACTGAGTGAATTTGGGAGAATACACGAATAAAATAAATTAAATATGTATTCAAAAGAAAAGAAACGATCTTATCTAAATCATTCCTGCGTCCTTCTTCAAAATAACACCATCAGTCATCCTCAGGAATCGGGGAATGGTTGGATGGGAAAAGGCTGTGTCAAGTAACCTGAAAAAGTACTCACAAAGCTGACACTTAAGGTTAATAAAATGTGAAAATCGAGCAATCGCTCATCAACCTTGGAAAATAATCGTGGCTCTTTTCACATTAATAAACCAAAGCCTATCCGACGCAAAACTCGACTCCAGAGAAGAAGTTTCTAGAAGGAAACAAAATTCTTAGGAAAACAAAAGATCATTTCAAAACAAACAACTTCTTATATTGAAAACATCAGTTCGTTGTTGTTCTCCAGCCGGCACGGACGCCGGCCGGGGCTTTTTGTTCAAAAATAAAATTCCTCCCAAAATAAATTCCCCCAAAACCCCCGTGAGATACCTTACTGTTGCCTGGCACTTCGTCGACAAAGTGCTAGCCAACTCTAACGACCGGCACGGCCGCTCTGTGCGAAGAGCGGCAGCCAACCGCGAGCCCGAAGAAGGTATTTGACCAGGACTCGACACTGATTCGCACAACGGGATCTCAACGGTCCTTGGAGCCGTGCTGAAATCCGGCTCCTACTTGATGGCAACAAATGTAAGCTCTTTGAAAAATTTATTAATCAAAGGAAATAATTCAATTCTAATTTGAAAGATCCGAGAAAGAGTAAACCATCCTAAAATCATTCTCTCTTATTCATAGAGCAACGCTTGAAGCAACATTAGGTTCAACGCAGTGAAATCGAGCCGACCGAAACCCGACTTCGTCTAAGCGTCATCTCGCCTCGAACCTACAAAATGGAGACCAGCTATGCAAAATATCGATTGCAAGAAAATGAATTTTGAAAACATAACCTTTCACAATCTTTATGTTTTTTTTTCAATGAAGAAAATCTATTTTATAATTTTTTTTATGTCTTTTACTTAATTAAGTGTATCCCTTAATGAAGCAAATATAGGTTAACTATATGCTATCCGCATGTCAAGGAAGTACAAAAATCTTTAAAAACTTGATCGGCCGTAGCTTCTGCGTTTATAACCAAGACAGGAGCCGATAAATAAGAAAAGGTTTGTTTTACTAGCCAATCTTCATGAACCTCATGAATAGTTCTGAGTAGCTCTAAAGAAATGCTCGATTCCTCCTCACGAAAACGGGAACTAACTTGAGCAAAAGAAGTTTCTGGGGAAACTCGCAAATAAACAATCAAATCTACTCTGAGCTCAGACGAGCGAATGAGAAGATCGAAAATTTTCATCAATGAATGAGATTCAAAGTCACGAAAATTACCTAACCTTCGACAAGCTTCTACAAAACAATTGCTGCTGAATATCGATCTTTCCATCACCTTTACAGGCGATGAACTCGTCTGCAGATGTCTATCTAACATAATCTTTTGAGCGAAATGCTGAAAATAATAGTAATAACGATCTGGGTCTTGATACATCAAATCTAGAAGATTAATTCCAGCTGTGTGAATATATAAAGTGTTCTTCCTCTTCGAGCACAACTTGTAAGAATGTCTGTAAGTGTAATTTTTAATATTGATGATGCATATCCGCATTTCAATATTAGACGGTCATTGACTGTCTTACGAGCTTCGCACCAAGAAGCGTAAGATTCCAAAATGTAAACACACTTACAGACATTCTTACAAGTTGTGCTCGAAGAGGAAGAACACTTTATATATTCACACATACTATCACAGCACAAGAAAACAAATTTGAACTTACTGGTGATGAGAGGAATTAACGACATCAGAGTCAGGGCGGCTAGGTGGTCTAGTGGAGTAAGGCTCCGGTAAAGCATCGCTAGATACCAGGTTCGATTCCTGGCTCCGTCGTTAATTTTTCGAATTTACCAGTAGTTCAAAAATTATATACGTTTCACAAAATGAAAATTGCCTCGTGATTAATATTAATATTGATGATGCATATCCGCATTTCAATATTAGACGGTCATTGACTGTCTTACGAGCTTCGCACCAAGAAGCGTAAGATTCCAAAATGTAAACACACTTACAGACATTCTTACAAGTTGTGCTCGAAGAGGAAGAACACTTTATATATTCACACATACTATCACAGCACAAGAAAACAAATTTGAACTTACTGGTGATGAGAGGAATTAACGACATCAGAGTCAGGGCGGCTAGGTGGTCTAGTGGAGTAAGGCTCCGGTAAAGCATCGCTAGATACCAGGTTCGATTCCTGGCTCCGTCGTTAATTTTTCGAATTTACCAGTAGTTCAAAAATTATATACGTTTCACATTAATTCCAGCTACGTCTCGATATTCCTCAAGAGGTTCCAAAAGTGTACAGACCTGGCGATCTGCTAAAAACCTCTTGGTGAAAGTTGTTTTTCCGCATCCGATATTTCCTTCAATAATAATCGTAAGCGGTCGAGTTCTACTCAAATGAATTCCGAAAGGCAAATTCTTCTCCCAATCGATGACCAACTGTAAAGAAGGTCAAGTCGATCACAGTCGTCAAGGGTGTTCGTTTGAAGATCTAACCTCGAAGGATGTTCCTGGTCTTGGAGAGACTGTTCCAGGTTGATCTTCTTCAAATGGAGCAAGACGATCCAAGTAAACCACTTTCTGACGCGAATGAGGAGATCTTCGGATTCTATAAACAACATCATTTATCCGGTTAACCACTAAGTAAGGGCCTTTCCAATTTCTTTGTAGCTTTGGACATCGTCCTTTCTGTCTTCGAGGTTGAAAGAGCCAGACAGAATCTTCAGGATTAAATTTTAAATCTCTGGCTCGAATATCATAACGAGTTTTTAATTTATCTGAAGCCATAGAAATTCTATTCCTAGCGAAGTAATGAATTTCTTCTGAACGTTGTTGTAATAAAAAGGCATAATCTGTTTGATGCTGTCTTTGCACAGGAACAGGGCCTTTCTCTGAATCTGACGGAAGTCGAAGATGTCTTCCAGTAAGCTTGAGGGCTGGCGTCTGCTTCGTCGTCTCATGAATCGCAGATCTGTAAGATAAGAGGAAGAAAGGGATCCAGGAGTCCCGGTCTCTCTGATTCTGCCCTACGAAGGACGACAAATATTGTGGCAAGGTTCGATTCAGACGCTCTATCATGCCGTCAGATTGCGGAGGCAAAGGAGTCGTACGAGTTTTTCTAACCCCTAAAATCTGAGTAACCTCTTTCATTAACCCGTTGAGGACACATGGGGTCCAACGGACCCCAGACAAATTTCAATGCCATTTTAAATCTACAAAGACCCTTAGGAATTAGATATATAGCACCATCTGTTGTTGTTTGAAGTCTCCACAACAAGTTTTGACACGTTACGAAGGTCTCTCTGGCGTCAGTCATCCTGCAGAGACATATTAGTGCGCACGTGTTTTTTTTTGGGGTTCTGTAGACCCCGTGTGGTCTTACTGTGGCAAAATCTTAAAAAAATTCAATTTTTTTTTTTATCGTTGACTGATGTTATATTGTTTCTGTAAACGTAAGTATTTATGCACGAATTGAATTTTTTTTTTCAGCAATAAATAATGGTTATTAATTAAATATATATGTGTGTATATATACAGATGTCTTATAATCTTCGACCTCGAACTATCGCCAGCCGTCTAATGGAAGAAAATGAAGATGGTGGAGGTAATGATGACAATGGATCAGAGTCAGAAGACCATGTTTCGAATCAGTCAGAATATTTAGATACGCTAAGTGAGGATGATGATACGGATGCAAATGATGACATGCAGAGTAATTGGGAGAACGCGTCTTCAGCTCATCGGTTGTTAGAATCTCCTGCTCGAGGTCGCCCCAAATCTCATTTTAGGGGAAAAAATGGCTTTGTTTGGAGTACAAAACTTTCAAACCGTCGGTCAGGTATGTTATTCAGGTATAAAAGTATATATTATAAGTAGTAAGGGAACTCAGGTGTATATACAAACATAATATCTTACTGTGTAACCCAACTCGTAATTTTACTTTAGCCTACATTTTTTTTTTTTACAGATCGATTTAGCGTCCCAGATCCGGTGTTTGTTCCAAAACCTTCTGGACCAGCAAGTGATTTACAAACTATTGAAGAATTTTGGGATGTGCTTTTTCCTCCGGATATTATCAAAATAATCGTCGAGCATACCAACACGGAAATTGAAAATCATTGTGCATTACTAATACAGCAGGACACTGATCTTCAGACATACCACCATCACACAGATGAAGAAGAATTACGAGCTTTGATTGGTATTATGTATTACAGTGGTGCTTGGAAGTCAGCAACTGTTGATACTCATGATTTGTGGAGTAATCAAAACGGAATTAATTTTTATCGATGTGTGATGTCACGAATGAGATTCACGTTTTTAATTTCATGTTTACGTTTTGATGATAAAAATACGAGAAATGCAAATGACAGGTTTGCTTGTATCCGTGAAATTTGGGAAATTTTTATTTCAAATTGTAGCCAATGTTACAAGCCCAGCCGTGATTGTACAGTTGATGAAATATTACTTGGATTTCGCGGGCGTTGTAGATTTCGTATGTACATCAAATCTAAACCAGATAAGTACGGTTTGAAATTTTTTTCGTTAAATGATCCATCAACGTCATACTTAATATTCGCCATTCCATACTTGGGCAAAATACCATTGACTGATATCCTGCCAAACGAAAAGCTGACAGAATACTATTTTCGAAAGACTACAGTTCCAATTCATGGCAGTAAACGCACCGTCACCTGCGATAATTGGTTCACATCTGTGCCTCTTTTGGAACGTATGAAAGGAGATCCTTATCAACTAAAAATTACTGGTACCATTAGAAAAAATAAGCAAGAAATTCCTGCCGAAATGAAAGTAGCCTCGAAAAATCCTCCAGCCGCAAAATTTTGTCACACAGATAGTATGACGTTGGTATCATTTACGCCCAAAAAAAATAAAATTGTATTAGTTCTAACATCAGATAAACATACTGTTTCAATATGGGATGATAAGCCAGAAATTATTTTGCATTACAATAAAACTAAAGGCGGCACAGATTGTTTTGATTGGCTTTGTCATTCTCATACCGTGCACTGTAAGACTTATCGTTGGCCTATGCGAGTTTTCCAGGGAATGCTTGATCAAGCTGCGGTAAATTCACGTATTTTATTGAAGTGTAAGCTCGTAAATCAAGGCGTAAATACAAATTTAACCGCGAAAAAATGTTTGGATAAACTTTCATTACATCTTGTAAGGCCGTTCTTAGAACGTCGGTACAGCAATGAAATAGTTCGAAAGAGTTTGCGCGACGCTATTGCTACAATTCTAAGCAAATCTCGGCCAGCTGATGGTGTAGAACGAGTAGAGCTGCCTAGTAAAAAAAGATGTGGACTTTGTCCACGATCAAAAGATCGAAAAACTAACATACAATGTCCTGCCTGCGAACGGCCCATGTGCAACGATCATCGTATGTACTTATGTACCGACTGTGGTGGTCACGACTGATGTAATTGATTTTTCTTACAAATATTTATATATTTTTGTTATATTTGATACAATAAATAATTTTTCTATTAAAAAAATTTATGCTTTTACATTTTTCCGCATGTTTAGTTGTACTATTTCTTTATTACAAGAATGACCGAGATTCGTGACTTCAAACTTCAAAATAAATATACTTTTTTCAGACTTCATCAGAATTTTATTTTTTTCTCGAAAAAATATTGTTTTTTGAATAAAACGCCGTCGGATTTTTTTTGATATTTTGAAAATTAAAATTTCTAATACTATTTTTATAAAAAAAGTACATTTTCGTGAGTTTTTTTTTCTTAACAATATTTTAGTATTTTAAAATCATAAAAAGATTAAAACAATCATAAGATTATTTAGAGAGAATATAAAATTAAAGTTTCGCACCGGTTTTAAGTCGATACATAGCGTAAAACACAAATTAGAACTGTTTTTCTGCGTGGGGGGCGCTGGACCCCGTGTGTCCTCAACGTTATTTTTTCGATGTGTGTCCTCAACGGGTTAAGGTTGACTCAAAATTTCGGCCTTGATCAGTATGAAGTTCTAGAGGAACTCCGTGTCTACAAATAAACTCTTTAACGAATGCTTGTGCTACAGTGGAGACTTCTTGATCAGCGAGAGGAACCACTTCAGGCCACTTAGTAAAATAATCAGCAATAACCAGAGCATATTTATTTCCAGAATGGGTTATCGGGAGAGGTCCGAGAATGTCCATCGCTATCCTTTCAAATGGAGCTCCCACGTTGTAAATTTGAAGAGAGCTTTGTCCCTTCGCTCGAGGTCCTTTCTTTGCCGTGCAGATTCAACATCTTCGACACCAATCTTCAACGTCCATCCGGCAACGGGGCCAAAAGTAGAAGTTGCGAATTCTGCCCAGAGTTTTATTTGAAGCGAAGTGTCCGCCTGCAGGAGAATCATCATAAAGAGCAAGAATCTCCGGAACTCGTGACCTGGGAACCAAAAGTTGCCACCTGATTTCTTTCAAGTCTGCAGATTCCCATTTTCGGTATAAAATTCCATCAATTAAAAGGATAGAGTCCCATTGAGCCCAATAAATTTTCAAATCTGGCTCGGCTAAAGATATATCCTGCTAGTCCGGGCGAGTTTCTGCTTCTTTCCAAGACTTCACTTGAGTTAAAGTGTCGTCCTTCTGTTGCGATTTTCTCCATTCCTCCTAGTTATTTCCGAAAGAAATCTTTCGTATTATAAGAGAGGGGTCACGGTTTTTCTCTAATCGTGCACACTGTTTACACTCTGGCATTTCCTCGCAGGGTCTTCGAGAGAGAGCATCGGCGTCTCCATGATGAATTCCTGCTCGATGACAAATGTCAAAATCGTACTGACCGAGCCTTTCTATCCATCTAGCTCCCTGACCTTCGGGAGATTTGAACGAAAGTAGCCACCTAAGAGAAGCATGATCTGTACATATCAAAAATCTCCTACGGTACAGATAATGGTGAAAATGTACTACGGTCTTAACAACAGCTAAAAGTTCTCTACGAGTGACACAATAATTCCTCTCAGTTTTACTCAAAACTCTGCTGAAATAGCTGATCACTCTCTCCTGACCTCCCTGAATTTGTGACAGAACCCCGCCTATTTCTGAAAGAGAGGCATCCGTATCTAAAATAAAAGGAAGTTCGACCTCTGGATAAGCTAACATCGGCGAAGAAATGAGATTTTCTTTTAATTTCTTAAAAGCCACTTCGCATTCCGGGGTCCAGTCAAAAGGAATCTTGATTCCGGTCAAGTGATGGAGAGGTTTAGCTATACTAGCGAAACCTTTTACAAATCTTCTGTAATACGTACAAAGGCCTAAAAAGCTTTGAATTTGTTCTTTATTCTTAGGTGTCGGCCAAGAAGAAACCTTCTCTATTTTGGATGGGTCGGTCTTCACACCTTGTGCTGAGACGATATGTCCGAGGAAGTCTACTTCTTTCTGGAACAGATGGCATTTTTTCGGGCTCATTTTGAGGCCTGCTTGCTTCAGCCTAGCGAAAACTTGTCTGAGATTTTGAACTTCTTCTTCAAAGTTCTTGCCAAAAACGATTATATCGTCTAAATGAACGAGGCATATTTTGCCAGTGAGCCCATGGAGAACAGCGTCCATCATTCGTTCAAAGGTAGCCAGGGCATTAGTTAAACCAAACGGCATAACCTTGAACTGCCATAATCCTCCTAAACACGTAACAAAAGCTGTTTTTTCTTCATCTAGAGGATCCATTTCGACCTGCCAGTATTCACTCTGAAGATCTATGGTGCTGAACCAAGTTGCACCAGCTATCAGGTCGAGTTTCTCGTCGATTCTGGGTAGAGGGTAAGAATCTTTCTTCGTTATATCGTTCAGTTTCCTGTAATCGATACCAAATCGTTTGGATTTGTCCTTTTTGTTAACAAGGACGATTGGTGAGGCCCAGGGACTAGACGATGGTTCAATCACACCGTTCATTTAATATGTCTTCTACAAGCTTCTTCACCTCGTCTCGGGCGTTGAGAGCGAGTCTTCGAGGAGCTTGTTTTATTGGTAAACTCTCTCCGACGTCGATCTTGTGCTTGACAGAAGTACATCGGCCCTTATCACCAGTATCTTTGGCGAAAGAATCTATAAATTCTAGCAAAAGAGATTTAAACGATTCTACCTGAGCTGAATTTAACGAAATCGAAGATTTCTCAACAAGGCTCTGTAAATGTAAAGGGAAATGTTGTTGAAAATCATCCTCTGAAAGTTCTATTTCCCGAATTCTAGGAGGAGTCCAATAAATTCCATTTCTATTTGTACAAAGAGTTATTTCGCGATTGTTTGAAGCTAGTTAATTTCTCTTAGTCAAGATAACACAGTTATGTGCTGTAAGAAAGTCTATTCTCAAAATACCTTCATCCTCTATATCTGCTATAAAAACCTTATGTGGAGAGTCGATACACTCAAAAAGGTTAATTTGGACAGTAACCTGTCTCAAAAACCAGGGTCGTCTCTCCAGTGGCTGTTCGAAGAGATAAAGAGGGAACAATCTGGTCATCGGATTTACAGAGATCCGATCGAAATACGGTTACTTCCGCGCCGGTGTCTATTACCCATAGACAATCGACGCCATTTAGAGTACCGCGCGCGTAAAGACCAGACTGTCGTAGACTTTTAATTAAAAACTGTTTTCTAAGAGGGCTTTCACTCCTAACAATCTGCGATGATTTTCGCCCCGACAAATCATCTGGAATTAGTTTTTTGGGCGAGTTCCTGTTGAAGAACTCGACTGAGGATTTGCTTCCCCTATTTCTATATTTTTCTCACGCCAGTTTTAAGAGTTTGGATTCAAACCCTGCGTCGGTTCCCCACTAATTTTTTTAATTAGAAAACAATGATTGGCATCATGTCCTGTTTTTTTACAAAATATACAAGTTAAGCCGGTTTGACTTGTCATGACCGCGTTTTTAATTCCACGCTTGTTTTTCTGGTCTTGAAAAGAACCAAGATTTCTTGGTTTAAAATTATTATTGTTATTTTTATTTCTATAATTTTGAGGCTTTGGCTCCTCCGAGTGTTCAAAACTCCGTCTTTCTGAGGTGTTTTTGGACACCTCAATCCGACGAAGCTTGCTCAACCCAAAATATTGTTTTCGCATTGCCTCCACCTCCAGGGCTTTGGCCGTTGCCTCTCGCAGAGAAGTGAGACCCGATGTCCCAACGGCCATTTTAATTTCTGGATCACTGATTGCGTTTAAGAAAGCTTGTGTCGCTAATAAATTACGAGACGGCTCGTGGTCTGGCAAAGCTACACGAGAAAGCCGTTCAATATCTTGGCTAAGTGACGCGAGGTCTTCGTCTCGTCCTTGTCTTCTAGTCTGTAATTGAGCTGTGTATAATTTTGTGAGATGATCATTTCCGTATCTCAGTTTAAGCGCGGAGCTAAGTTTTTCATAGTCGGAAATTCCTTCTTCAGACAATGCCGTTAAAACATTCAGAGCCGGCGTCCGAAGACAAGAGGCAAGGCTGTGGGCCCTCATGGCGGAGTCCCACTGATTATGCTTTGCAATTGTGTTAAATTGACGTTCATAATCTGCCCATGGAATCTATTCATCAAAAATCGGCGGTTTTAAAGGATAAAAGGGTTTCTCGTTAATTTGAGAAGCAACCCCAGGAAATTTTGAATTATTTAATTGACTTAAATGGGAATAACGAGGTTGAACCTGAGGCAGAGGCTCGGAAAAGCCAACCTCATTATTTACTGTTGTTCTACAAATTGGGGATTCATCTATTCCCCTAATAAAAGGCACAGACCTTGAGTCTCGAACATCCTGGAACCGTCCTGGATGTTGGACCGCCCGAACAGCGGGAACAGGAACAGGAGAGGGAACAGGAGAGGAAAGCGGAGTAACGACTCTGGAACCTCGAGGGGTGACGGCCGGTTCTCCTGAGCCGTTCACTTGATGGCCTGAAGAGCTGCCACAGTCGTCCGAAACAGTTCATGAAGATTGGTCTCGGATCGTACTTGAGCTTCTCTACCAAGCCTCCGCTGCTCCAACTGAGAGGCAATTTCCCTTTCTCGTTGTTCTTGTTCTCTTTTTCGCTGCTCCAACTGAGAGGCAAGTTCCCTTTCTCGTTGTTCTTGTTCTCTTTTTCGCTGTTCTTGTTCTCTTTTTTGCTGTTCTTGTTGATCAAGAAGCAGCTGGAGAAGTTGCTGTTGAAGACGTTCAGCGGCTTCTTGTTATTGGGACATGATCTTCAGCAGATCAATCTGAGAGACCGCCGAAGGAATTGGAAGAGGGTCCACTGAAGGTGATGAGATTGTTTCGGGGACCCGCGGATTTTCCATAATGAAAGGTTCTTCTCCGCCACTTTCCATTCGACGAGAGCGTGTCTCACGACTATTGCTCATAGTTAAAGTTCGCGCACTGAATTGACTCGATTGAAAAGAAACTCAAGATCCCATTTCTGACACCAATGTAACGTTCTTTAACGTTACGGCAATAAAATATGGATCCGCGAGTTTAATTATCAAGTCAAAATCAAGAGCGTGAATAAAATGCTGTGAAAAAGCTTCAATTGCGCAATATGTGTTTCTCGTTTAAAGTCTAAAACAAGACTGTTTTTACAATAATGTTGGTTGACGCAGCAACCTTATTCTTTTGAAAGACATAAGAGGTTTATAAACGTCTTTTATCTATGATGACTACTAGATCATTAAAGAGGGGGCAAAACTGGTGATTTCACCCTTTGTAACAATATGATAGATATTGTGTATATTATAAACAACATGCTGATGATTATATTATGGCTGCAGATTATTACGGGCAGAATGAGGCAATGAAAGAATATGATTGCCAATAGCGAAGGGCTTAGCGCCAGACTTGAAGTGATTCGGAGCTATCGTTAAGTCTCTGCTCGGGGAGTAATTTACACGGCTTAGATATGCCTAGTTCCGTCATTTCAATTTCCGATTGGGTCCGGAGCAGCGACGAAGAGCGTGGAGGCAGGTCATCGGGAAATGGTATTATTTCTAGGTGCGGGTGGTGGATGGCATGGCGCGTAGAGATTTGGGGTTTTGTACGACACGGGTTAGGGATATGTAGTGTCCTTCCCAATTTGCAGCAAGAGTACAGCCTTGAGATTTTGCTAAATAACGAGATTTTGTAGCAGAAGAAAGCTACTGAGAGGGACGCGAGGCCGATGCCGCTATAACCAAGGCTGGTAGTAAGGCGAAGCATGTTATCTCGGGTGCGATAATGTGTGCTTAGGTCAGCTGAGCGTTCCAGTATATCATTTAGGGAAACGCCGGTGACGGCAAGATCGTGGGGGTTAATATACGATGGTTCGCGAAGGGAAGGATGGCAACAAGGGATAAGTCGGTGGAAATATTAAAATCAAGACTAAGGAATACTTGGCTTAGATCCAAGATAACTTTGGTGACGTAGGAGAAGGTCTCAGTAGATTGTGAGCGTTTCGAAGTTTTGAAAGTGACTTCAGAAGTACTAGCCGTACACAGGTCGTTTAGGATGATAATGCCTGGACCGGAAAGTGTGACACGAGAGGTCTGGTCATTTGGGCAGAGAGTATGAAGAGTCTCAGGAATGGAAGACGAGAAAACCCAAGAATTAGATGTCGATAATCCCGTCCAGTAGGTTCCATCGAATGCGGTCAATCTGATATCACATTGTTCTGAAATTTTTCTGGATAGGTTCAGAAAAAGGCCTACCTCCCAGAGTTTGTGAGTCGACGGTCGGAGAAGCGGTTGTGTCAACTTACATGTGAATTTTCCAAGGGATCAAATGCATTTACTAAATTTGGATTCCGAGATTGGAAAGTACGACGCTCGGTTAAGTGCTATAGCTATGTAGTCGCTGCCAGGTTGAATGAAAGCGAATTTGTTATCTGCAGAGTCGTATGTCTGTCTAACGGGGACGGGAAACAGTCGGTACAAGTCAATAGCGTCGGAGTTGAGCAACGGAACCGATATCACATAAAGAAGTCTGGGTTCGTAATACGCTATGTCGCTTTTAAGAGATTCGAATTAGTTCTTCAGCGTCCTTTTGGTCCATTGGGGTAGGAAACTCTATTTGTGGTCTGAGTGGCTGGATATGTTCAAGGTTGGAAATAATTAGTTCTGGTGATAGAATTTTAGGGTGGACGATACCTTTTTGAGCGAAAAGGGATAGCGTCTACTAAGCTGGACAGGTCAAGTTCGTATTCGTTCAAGTGTCGGTCCAGGTCAATGAGTCGGATGAGTAAAGTCGTTCTGAAGATATTGTTGGTGATTAAGGCTTTTGAAATAGCTGCATCAGTCGAGAGGGCCGTGAGTAATTTATGTTGTTCGCGGTCGTGGCTTATCATGCTGTTGATTTCTTCCCTGTAGACGCCCAACGTTGACTGTACAATATTTGTTTGTTTGTTAAGCAGACTAAGTGTCTACTGTCATTGTACAAGTTGCCAATTTGTTGGTTGAAATATTCTCCGTCTTCTACGTCTAGGCTGCCGAATAAGGATTTTGATACGCTACCAATGGAATTAATCGCGCCTCGTGTTCCGCGATGGTGGGCTCATTTAGCAAGTTCCGAGTGAATGGATTCGCCTGTGCGATGGCCAACTAAATATTAGTAGTTATATGAGAGGGGTTATGGCTCAAAACTTCCTGACCGACCGGATCGAGTGCTGCAGGTCGCGCCTCGCCTGTAGTCGGTTTTTTACCGACCAAGCGTCGGTTTGTTACCGACTGCAAGGTTGCGGATTAAACCGCAAGATGGCGGACTGACATGCAAGATGGCGGACGAGGTGACGGGACATGTAGTCGGCGTGTTACCGACCTAACCTAACCTGACCTGACCTGACTTGACCCCTTTTGACTTTTTTATTTAAGCGGCGAAGGGGAAATCTTCAAAAGACATCTTGTTGTTCGAGTGGATGTCATCGGATATTGCTGGATTTTTACCGGCTAAAACTCTTCCGCCGCTCATCACCCAGGACGAGGCAGAACCGCTTTCGCATTACTTCACCCCGTCCCTGTGGCCGGCCTGTACCTCTGGCCTCTCTATCTATCCCGTGGTCTGACCCCCTGCCGACGCGGAACTTGCCATCGCATGCTCCTTGCCGGCCCGTCAAGGCCACCCCTCCGCTCCCGTTGCCCTTACCTATAGTATCTATGTCTATGTCTTATTTAACGTAGTGTTACTTGCTATTTATTCCTGCTCCTAGTTTTATTACCATTATTTGCCAGCTGTTGAAGCCATTATTATTGGTAATTGTTATTAGTCTCCTACACCTACTTTTTATTACAATTATTTCCTACTTGTTGAAGCAGTTAACCGCTTGCCCGTACTACTCCGCTTACATTCAGCGCGCGACCCACTGCCAGCGCGGAATTTGCTGACGCAAGGGTTCCGCACCGGCCCGCCTACACTTGTCCTAATATTACGGTTGTGTTACTTACTATTTATTCCTACACCTTGTTTTATTACAATTACTTGCTACGTGTTGAAGCAATTATAGTTTGATAATTGTTATCAGTCTCCTACACCTAATTTTGTTGGAATTATTTACTATTTGATACAGCAATCATTATTTAATATTAGTCAACCGCCTGTCCGTTCTGCTCCGCGTACGTACCATACGCGGCCTCCCGCCGGCACAGAATTTGCTGACGCAAGGGTTCCGCGCCGGCCCGTCTGAACCTGTCCTGCGATTACAATACTGTTGCATATCAATAATAATAAGGTGTTGCTACTTTCTATTTATTACTGCCCTCAATATTTATTACCAATTATTTGCTATTTGTTAACAACTTCCCATATTATACGCATAGCGTATTGGTCTACAGTACTGTTAAAGCAATTATTATTCATTAGTTGCAATTTGTCTGCCGTCTGCCCGTACTACTCCGCGTACACACAGCACGCGACCTGCTGCCGGCGCGGAATTTGCTGACGCAAGGGTTCCGCGCCGGCTCGTCTACACCTGTCCTGGGGTTTAAAGTACTGTCGCATATATTAGCCAACAGTACTAATTATAGTATGGTAACGTGAATTACTATTTCTCCTACACCTAGACCTGTTTTACTAGTAATGTTAATTACTATTTACGCCTATTTCTATGGTTGCTGACCATCTAGTATTAGTATTATTCACTAACTAAATGTAGTTTTTACATTGTCATTACGATTTACTTACTTCTAGCCTGCCAAGTGTTGCTGCTTACCGGAGTTTGCTGACTCAGCAAGTTCGGCAGCCCGCGCTCGATGTCCCTAAGTAGCCTGTCGCTCGCCGCCGGTCGACGCCGCCCAGACCGTGACCCACTGCCGCCGGTATTTTGCTGACGCAGTGACTCCGGCGGCCTAGTCCCGCTTCGCCACACCGTTAATTGTCTGGTGTCTGATGACCACTTATCTCTTAGGTTAATTGCTGTTTTGTTTATAACCTGTTGTCACTCTATCACTTGGTTTTACGGTGTCATTTCCGCACCTACCGTACGTTAATCACCACTGTTTGTGCATCCCTCCTGGTCCTTTGCGGCCCTTCGGGTTGACGTCCTTGTGTCCACACCTCACAAGCATGTTTCCCGCGGTTTTGCGTGGGCCCTGTTTGTTCAGCTTGACCTCCCTGGTGATCCTCCAATCTGATCTGGTCACCCCGTCCTCCACGGTGGTGCGGTAGTGCGGGAACATACGCTCGTGCTCCGCCGAGCTGCCACACTGACAGCTGGCGGTGAACACTGTCCCGTCCAGCACCACCGCGTCACGCCCGGGGGGTTGCATTCCTAGCGGGCTAGTCGACCAGCTGCTGGGTCCCCCCCACCGTCTCTTGAGGTAGAGAATGGCCCGGTTATTACCTAGGTAATTTACATCACCGTAGGTCATCCGGACCATCGCTCCCACCTTCGTTGGCGCTGTCACCGGAGGTCGGAGCTCCCCGCGTCGGATCAATTTGTCCACGTGGTCGGCCGCCAGGTCCTCCACCCTTGTCCAGGTGGCGTCGATCCCGCCTCCCGCTAGGTGCCCGGTGTCCTGGGCCCTCTGGTCCTGTAGCAGGCCGCCGCTGCGGAAGCACACCGAGTGCGCGTATGGTACGTCACACGCGCACCCGGCCGCTCCCCCCCTCAGCCTGCCTACCGGTCTGGTTGTAGGCCATTGCGTCGTTCGTTCGGACTGCTGTCGTGACTGTTGCCCCTGTCTCACCCTCTCCTCTTCTTCCTTGTTGCGCAGAACTCCGCTGATGTACTGCTCCGCTGCCTCCCATTTCTTTGGGGCCTTCAGCATCGCCTTGACGAGGTAGGCGATGCCATCGACCTCCCCGGTAACGCTCCTCATTCTATCCCTTCGGTCCCTCCATGCCGGGCAGCGGAACCAGGTGTGGTCCACGTCATCCTTGGGGCCATCACAGTGATGGCACCTTGCTGTCACCTCCTTACCTATACGGTGAAGGTACTCACCGAAACAGCCGTGCCCGGTGAGCCCCTGGGTGAGGTGGAAGCTCATTTGGCCGAACCTCCGCTCCACCCAGGGCACAAGTAATGGTATGGCCGCCCTGATCCATGCCCCTTTCTCCCCGCTGGTCTACTCCTCGTCCCAGCTCCGGATGGTCGTCTCTCTCTCTTCCCGTCGCAGCTTGGCCTTGGCTGCCTTGCTGCGGAGGCCTGAGGTCATCCTCAGAGCGCAGACCCTTCCCACCGCTTCGACCCTCTTCCTGTTTCTGGCCACGCACTTGACTTCGGCCCAGACCAGTACCCCGTACAACATGACGGAGTACGTGATACCGGCCAGGAGTCTCCGCCTGGCGTAGCTCGGTCCCCTGGTGTTAGGCATGAGCCTTCCCAGCGCCGCCGCCATCCTCGTGGCCTTACTCGTGGCCACCGCTATGTGCTCAGCGAAGTTCATCCTGGCATCTATGGTAACCCCCAGGTACTTTACGCTCCTGGAGGGTCGTATCAGGTCTCCCTTCGCACTTACCGGACCCACCGTCAGTTTGTGGCGCCTGGTTAGCACCACTATCTCCCTTTTTTTCTCCGCGACTTCTAGGCCCTTCCTCTCCAGCCAGTCCCAGACCTGGTTTATGGCCTCCCCTGTCGTGCGGTCCAGGAGCTCCGCGGTCCTCGCTGTTACTAGTGGCGCCACATCGTCCGCAAAGCCCACGATGCTGACCCCGTCCGGCATCTTTATTCCGAGCATGTCGTCGTACGCTATGTTCCACAGGAGCGGTCCAAGGACCGATTCTTGTGGAACCCCTGCTGTTACCAGGCGTGTTTGAGTTCCCTCGCTGGTGTGGTACACGAGCCGCCTGTTTTCCAGGTAGCTCGCGACCATTCCCAGGAGGTACTTTGGCATGCCGGTTTTCTCTCCCATAGCCCCCAATATCGTGCCATGCTCCACTGCGTTGAAGGCGTTTTTGACGCCCAAAAGCGCCAACAAGCAGGGGGTAGCAAATCGACCTCTCCTTGTATTCGCCTCCCGGGCGATACTCACCACGTCCTGAACAGCCTGGATGGTGGACCGGCCCCTTTTGAAGCCGTATTGCCGGTGGGCTAGTCCTCCAGCTTCCTCCACCGCTTCCAGCAGTCTGGTGTGCACCAGTCTCTCCAGGAGCTTCCCGGTGGTGTCTATTAGGCAGATCGGCCGGAACTTCTGCTCTTCACCCTCCTTCGGGGGACCCTTTGGTAATAGAACGAGCCTCTGGCGCTTCCACTCGTCGTGAAAGCGACCTTTGCCGAGGCATTCATTGAAAGCATCCAAGAACGCTCCCGGGTCGCTTTGGACTGCCACCACCAGAGCCTCGTTAGGTACCTCGTCCGGACCTGGGGCCTTCCCTCCCGCTAGTTTCCTGGCCGCCTGTACCAGCTCACCTTGCGTGAACGGGGTCGGTGGTGCCGGGTCCCCTGTTGCTATGTGAGCTGTCGTGGTCCTGTGAACGGGAAAGAGATCCTTGATTATCTTTTCAACCGTTTCCGGGTCGTCGGGGCTCTTATGCTCACCGAACTTTTTAGTCACTAGTTTATAGGGGAGTCCCCAGGAGTCCTCCTCTGTAGTGTCCAGGAGCTCCTGCCAGCATCTCTCTTTGCTCGCCCTGATTTCCCCTCGCAGTCTCTTCCTTGCGGTTTTGAGGTCCTCAAGGCTTGCATCGAGCTGCTGACCCCTTGCTCTCTCCCTTTGGACCCTACGCCTGGCCCGGAAGCAGTCCTTTCTCAGCTGGGCGATCTCCTCTGACCACCAGTGCGTCGCCGTTTTGCCACGAGGAGGCTTTTTCCGTGGCATCGCGGCGTCGCACGCTCTCCGGATCTTCTTCATCAGTCAGTCAGCCGCCGTTGTCTCCGGTGTGGTCTTGGCCTCGCTTCTCTCCCGGAAGGCGGTTTCCAGTGCTTCCTTGTTAAGCCTTCCGGTGATCCACCCCTCAATCGGCCGCCTGGCCCGTTGGTCCTCGGTCCTCCCTGGAGCCCACCTCATGGCGATGCAGCGGTGGTCGCTGAGAGTTTCGTCCTCCAGGACCCTCCACCCCCGCACCTCCACTACCATCTCTGGTGACCCCCCCGCGGGAGGAGGCCTAGCCTCGCCAGGATTTTGGCAACGGCTTGGCCCCTCGCGTCCAGCTTCGAGGACCGCCAGTTCGGGACTTCGCGTTGAAGTCCCAGCCACGATGATCCTGCCCCCTCGTTGTCCGGATGCTGGCCTCTAGGCTATCCAGCTGGGCCTCGAAGTTTTCGGGCGCGACGTTGGGCGAGAAATAGCAGCTGAAGATGGTTAAGTCGCTGGTTCTCGCCCAGACGAACCCCTTCCCTCTCCCCTCCAGCGTGATGGTACCCAGGAGGTTGCGCGTCGTCAGTATTGTCGCATCCCCCCTCCTGTCCACCAGCCAGTTCCCCCGCTTTCCCGCGCTGCTGGGCTCTGATACGATCAGGATCCCTACTGTTTGCTCGGCGGCATTCTGAGTCAGCAGGTCCTGGGTTGCACAGCTCCGGTTGAGGTTGACCTGGAGTATTACTACTCCAGGCCCACCCCCGGGTCTCGTGGTGGTGTTCTCCCTCACTCCTGGCATGCCGCGGTGGTAAAGTCGAGCCTCCGCCCGAAAGCGACACCGAGCGTGGTGGGGGAGGCATGACTGACTCCACTCCCACCGTCCCCGTTCCCCTCGCACGCGTGGGGTTGGACACCCCCCCTGCGGTTTTCCTGCCGTGCCGGAGTTTTGCCTTCTCCAGCTCTATCCTGAAGGCTCTGCATTGGCCGCTTCCAGAGAAGTGGTCCGCCCTCGCTCCGCTGTTGGTAAACACCACGCATCTTGGGCTGGTCCTGCCGCACTCCTTTTCTTTGTGGCCGGTCTCCCCGCACCTTCTGCATTTGTGTTATCAATGCCAAGGCATCGGTCAGCATGATCTCCGAACCCCTGACATCTGTGACACCTGTCCACCATGATCCTCTCCCGGATCCGGCAGACGGTCCACCCAATTTCAACCTTACCTAGGGCCACCAGCCTCCGGGCAGTCCGCTCTGGCATCCTGCTCAGAGCGACCTGGGTTCCCCGAAAGCCTGCACTCATCCTCATCTGCCCCTCGAGTGGGGCTTTCAGAGCGCTGCTAAGTGCCGCCCTTACTTCTTCCGTCGTTGTTACCTCATCTAGGTCCCTGATTTCAACGGTCATTGTTGGCTCTAGGGTTGAGACTTTCGCCTAGTCCCCTAGAACCCCCTTGACCGCCTCCCTCAGGGCCTGCGCTCCGCTCGGGCCCTTGACCTCGAGGAGGACATCTCCCCCCCTAGTCCTCCTGACTGTTGTTACGTTTGCCCCAGCCTTCTCCGGGTCCACTCCACTTTTGACTTTTTTGAAGACGTCAGCATAGTTGGTTCCTCCCGCCATCTTAATTAGCATGGCGCGGCGTCAGGCCGGACCGGCTTCCTGGGCCTTGGTTTTTGTCCGCCCTTTGTCGAGGCCACGGCGCCCGGCTTAAGCAGGGGTGCAGGGGGTGGCACTGGGTTGGCGGGTTTCGCCGTCGCTTTGGGGCGGCCTCTTCTCACCACCTCGCTCCATCCCTCTTGCTGTCCCACTGTCTTCTTCTCTGTTTCCTCTCTCTCTCTCTCACTCTTAGCGGTTCGACAAACGTCACGTCGACCTCTGTAAACCCGTTCAATTCACACGAGAAAGAGGGATCAGTTTTTTATTTTCTATGGCTCATCAAATGCCTAATCCAAGATTTTATCAGTAGCCGTAATTTCTGACTCGCGAGTGCATTTTTCAGTCTGATATCAAGTTTTTCCACTTTCCTGTTTCAATCTCGCGATAAACGGTTTCGACAGTGCTGTGCGCCGATTTACTGCATAGACGTCTTTATTGTGTAACGATCAGTACGACACATTCAAAGGGTTTGAATGTGCATAACTCTGAGTAACCGTATTGTGTACATAGACTTACAATAAACAATCCTGTTGCTGGCGCCCGTCGCAGCTAGGTCGTGACCAGCTTAACGTTTAAACCGTGAAACCAGTATCATGAGTGTGAGTTATCGAAATTTTCGCACTTGAGATTACGCGGGCATATGATCGTGTGTGGGCGTGTACGTGTGTCGATCTCTTGTTGCTGACAAACATTCTCACACTTACAGCATTCAGTGCGTGCAGTGTATAGTGACTTGGACCTTTTAACTCTTTCGCTGTTCAATGTTTATTTATATGGAGCACATTACAGTGTGTGTGACGATGTTTTTTTCGTACCTTTAACTCTTCGTGTCATGAAAAACTAACTCACATATATTGAACCACCATCAGAGACTTACTTTACGATTCTCGCGCGATTATCATATCAACGCACATCATATCGTATTACAACAATAATTTATAATGTCGCGCTGCTCGGTCTGCAACAAAACGACGAGAGGAATGAATACTGCCGATTGCATGGGTGATTGTGGTGCCATAATCCATGTCGAGTGTGCCACAAACAGACTAGGGTACGACCCCGATGGCGCGGATTCATTAGACAGTGTCTACTGTGAACCTTGCGTCATGCAGCGTTCCACAACCATTCCACGGTCACCTATAAAGAGCCATACATCAATCGATCCTCCAACGCACGAGGAAGTGTTAGATAACACAGGATCCCACGACAAAATCACCCTAGAGGATCTTATGCGTCAATTAAAATCGATGAGCACAGTCAACACCGGCCAATTCAAATGCCTTCAAACGTCAATCTCGAGTGTAGAGCAAAATATTGCCGAACTCCGTGCTGACGTTTCAGTTCTTTCATCGTCGTACGAAACGCTCAACAATCGTATCGGGACACTAGAACTCAATTCCGAAGCGACAAAGGTGGACATTCAAACGATCAGGGAAGAAAACTCTGCACTTAAGGGATCGTCTCAGTGTGAAATTTTCAATAAATTGTTTTTTTTTTTGCATTATCGTATAGTATACACTGTTCTAAACATTCTCTCGAATTTTTGAATCGAAATTCAAATTATTACGGTCGCTACAGCGTTTCTTGTAGAAAGGGAACGGGTTTTCTACCTGCGCGAGTACTAAGGTGCTTAGGTTCTATAACCTTGCAGAATAAACTGTCCAAGCATTTCAGTTCGTTTTTGACATCCACCACGGATAGACGTACGAGAGAAACCCCCAAGAAAAAAATCAAGACCTGGCATCGCTGATTGATCGTAAGTAAACGATTTATATAAACTTTTCCAACATCAATCTTTAAACGCGTTTTTCTCAGAATGGTGTTTTTCAAAACGGTTTCCACTCTCAAAGGAAGAGTTTTAAAGATATCTAGTTCCAATTTCGGGAGAACATTTTAAACGTCATTCTTTATCGCGCTATGGAAGCTTTTTTTTTTTTTTTGAAAACTTCCTATTTTTTTTTACGAAAAACTGTCGAAAAAAAGGGCCACATTCGACACTTTTTGTTCAAACCGCCGCCATTTTGTCAAATTTGAAAAAAAAAACCCCTCCATAGCGCGATAGCGACTTTCCTATAGATCAATAATCTTTTTGAAATTTTTTTTTCAGTTCAAAATTGCGGCCGTCATCGTGGAAACCGTGCAGCACCTTTTTTTTCACGTGAAATTACAACAATTTATACAACAATGATGCACTCAATAAATAAACTTTAAAAAAATCATTTTGTATTCTTCATAAACGTATTTATTTATAAAAAAAAACCGGACCGATTAGTTTATTTGAACATTAAAAAAAAAATTCGCGAAAATCAGTGATTTTTCGGAGGGTCACACTGAGACGATCCCTTAAGTCGCAAGTCAACTTACTGTCGAATCGTCTTACCAATAACGATTCCAACAACACGAGCGCGGAGATCACGATATCTGGACTGCCGATTGATATCACAGATACACCGAACGTAATAGTTGACATGATTTTTAAGGCACTCGGAATTCCCGGATTAACTAGCGACATTCTTGAAATACGACAAATACCTTCGAAACAGCCTTTGGCTGATGGGGAACGTCCGCATACATCCACTACGACTTAAGCCGCTTTGGGGTCTCTGATTGTTTTACTAAAGTCATCACGAGTTCGCGATTTTATCATCCAGAAAAGACGTGAGAAAAAGGAGTTATCCATCAACGAAGTTTTCGCACTTAATAGAAAAGGAAACATCTTTATCAACGAATTCCTGCCGTCAGCGAACTATAACTTGCTGCGTCGCACAAAATCGAAAGCAAAAGATCTTGGCTACAAATTCGTATGGCCGAAGGCCGGGAATATTTACGTTCGAAGGGGTGAAAAGACCGAAATTATCCAAATCAATGCCGAGAGTGACTTGGACTCACTCACATGACTGAAACCGAAGTCTTCCAACGACATCGTTACATCATCGCTGCCAGAAATTAACTCGTCTTATGTTAATCTCAACATTGCGCATTTTAACGCGAATTCCCTATTGGGTCACATCGATCTTGTCCGAACTCACTTATCTAACCACAGCTATCGTATCATCTCAATATCCGAGACTTGGCTGCATCCTCTAATACACGATGATCTGGTTCAGCTAGATAATTATTTAATCATAAGGAACGACAGGCACGGAAAACGGGGAGGTGGAGTGGCATGCTATATTCATAAATCTCTTACTGTAAAGATCTTAGCCGCTTCACCGAACCAATTTTCAAATGCACCAGAACACATTATCGTGGAATTACGCTGTCAAAACAATGAATCTCTTATGTTTACCTCGATGTATAGAAGACCTAAGGGGTTCCTATTTGCCGATTTTTTCTCTGTTTTCGATCAGTTTGCATTTGCGTACAAAAATGTAATTATCAGTGGTGATCTAATCTGCAATCTTTTAAGTTCGGGTTACGAGGCGAAGTTTCTAAGAGAATGTTCTTCATCTAAATCATTGCACATAATAGAATCTAGTGCCACTTTTCACACGAACAAATCCCACTCTTGGCTTGATGTTTTTATTATTGATTCTTCTTCCAAGAAAGTGTCATTCTCCAAGCTGACGCTCCGTTTATCGCCGGGCATGACTTGATCGAATTGGTCTATCAGTTCGAATCACCACCTATTTTGAATCGTACGATCTCTCGGCGTAATTTCAAGAGATTCGATGACTTGGCGTTTCGTAATATGTTTTCAGTCGAGCTCCGGACTAGCCAGGCGTTATCTTCAAATCCACTTCTGTCCAGTTTTAATATTGACTCTCATACGAATTCTCTTTCTATTATGATCTCCTCAATCTTGGATATCCAGGCCCCGTGGCAAACGTACAATATTAATAAACGTCATGCGCCTTGGCTAACCGAAAATCCGAAAACACGTATTAAGAAACGCAACTCTCTTTACAAACGAGCGAGAAGGTCAGGTAGTCTCCTCGGGTTAGCGACATTCAGAAAATTCAGAGATGAACTTAGTAACAACATAAAGGCAGCTAAGAATAATTTTTATTGAAAATATGTAAATTTGAACAACTGGTGAATTTGAAAAATTAACGACGGAGCCAGGAATCGAACCTGGTATCTAGCGATGCTTTACCGGAGACTTACTCCACTAGACCACTTAGTCGCCTTTTCGAGCCGCCCTTACTTTCAACAAAATTCTCTCGTAGATTAATGATTTGCACACCCGCATCTCATTTATTAGACGGCATTGCCGTCTTACGGGCTTCTCATCGGAAGCAAAGGATTGAAAGGGTAAACATAACATCTACACACTACAGTCTCCTTACATCGTGCATGCAGAGAAGAAATTCTTACTCAATAATTTTTATTTGCTAAGAATTTTGTCAATTACTGATACTGCTAAATTATGGAGAGAACTAGCCAACTTGGGACTTGTAAAACCGACTACGTCTTCTCCGCTCAATTTTTTCTCGCCAGAAGAATTAAATAAACTCTTCACGAGTATTCCCTGCTCTTCCCCGGCGTTTGAAATACATGACCTTGACGACATTATCGCCGATGAATCGCATGATCAACCGCAATTTGAGTTTGGACCGACTACTCCTGATGCCGTTCAACTAATCATCAATTCGTTTTCCTCGTCTCATTCTGCAGGCCCAGATGGCGTTTCGGTTTTTTCAATTCAAAAAGCACCACCTCTTTTGTCAGAAATCCTAGCGTCCTTGTTCAACCATTGTTTTCGATTATCGTGTTTTCCGACTTCATGGAAGCGTGCATTCATTCGGCCATTATTGAAGGTGAATCCTCCCCTGTCTCCGTCTGACTGCAAGCCAATAGCCAACTTATGTGAACTCTCTAAGATATACGAGAAAATAGTTCACAAGCAAATCAATGATTTCCTCTCAACGAATAACATCCTTGACTCGCGTCAATCGGGCTACAGGCGAGGCTTTAGCACGCACACTGCTTTGTTGCACATATGCCATGATGTTCGACGAGCTGTTGACGAGAGACAGCTAACAATCCTAGTGTTGTTTGATTTTAGTAAAGCATTTGATACAGTCTCACATTTCAAACTTCTCACAAAATTGCAAAAAATTGGCTTTTCGTCCAACTTGCTACACTGGATATTTTCCTATCTCACGGGCAGGCAGCAAGCTGTAGTGGATAACCAAGGTGGATACTCCGTCTGGTTGAAAACAACCGCTGGAGTTCCCCAGGGGTCTGTGTTGGGTCCGCTTCTGTTCTCACTTTTCATCAACGATATCAGCCTGAAATTAAAATTTACAAAACACATAATTTTTGCAGATGACACACAGATTTACCTGAGCTGTCTGCCCTCACAACTCGATGATGGTATCGCTCGTATCACACACGATGTCAATTATTATACTAATTGCTCATTATGCGAACGATAATGGGCTTAGGCTCAATCTATCCAAGTCCAAGGTCCTAATACAGGGAAGTAATAACTATATGAGCCGAATCGATGTCACCTGTCTTCTTCCAATTGTCGTTAACAACGTTATTCTTCCCTATGTTGATGAAGTACGAAATCTCGGTGTGATAATGTCGTCAAACCTCTCATGGCGGAAACACGTAGTTTTAATCTCCAAGAAAATAAATTTCTCTCTGTATAAGTTAAAATATCACAGGAACGTTTTATCACGGGAACTAAGAACTACACTGATCGTCTTACTCTTATTCCCACTAATTGATTACTGTTGCCTAGTATACAATGATGTTACTTCAGTGCTCAACAACAAGCTCGAAACACTCGTTAACAATGGAATAAGATTCATATTTAATTTAAGACGCGACGCCCACATAACACCGTATCGACGAGTTCTTAGCTGGCTCACTGTGAAGTCAAGACGACTGTATTTTCTTGGTATATTAGTATACAATGTATTGCACGGAAACTCTCCTTCATATCTCACAGAGCTGTTCACCAGACGAAATCAGCCAAATCACCCATCACGACAACGAACAACGGACTATTTTTTCATACCCCAACACCGCACAACTACCTACAGGGACTCCTTTTTCCTGACAGCTATTTATTTCTGGCACTCCCTCCCTGAGAAGTAGTAACGTCATCTTGACTTCCGGTCCTAAAAGTCCGGCTACGAAACTACCTCTTTTCCTTAGACGGAATCATGGCTTAGACATTTTCGGCATGTTGACTTAGATATGTTGGATCAATCATTATTCTGTTTTTCTCATAATATTAGTATCATTTAATTATTTTGTATTATTAGTACTAATTACTCACTATTTCTCAATTATATCTTCAGATCTTTATTTCTAATTCATTTTTATTTTTATTATTATGTTACTTATTTTATATTATTTTTTCTTATTCTGTTATATTTCTTTTCTACTTATTATTCTTAACCTAATTACCAACTTATTTTTAGTTATTCCATAGCTTTGTAATTTGGCTCAGGGTGCTACCAAGGCATAATAAATTGAACAATCAATCAATCAATCTTCTCCTCGGGGCACGGCCACTTTTCCGCCCCCCCTGCTGATGGGGAGGTCTCCTTCCTCTTTGAGGTCTTCCCCTCCGCTCCCGCCAGCTCGTGTGCTCGTGTGATGACTGCTTCTGGTGCTGTATTCCTTTTACCGTCTGGGCGGCCTTGTCCGCGGTTGCCCGTGGAACCTTGGCCCCTGCCAGCTCCTCTTCCATGCGTCTCCACGCCCGCTCGACCTGTCTGGCGACGATGGCTGCCTTTGCAGTGTCTTCTTTCAGCGTAATATTCGTGTTTTTGTGAGAAAATGACCGAGAACTTACCTCGCGCACAATAAATCGGCGTCCACGATGTACCCTGGATCTAAAACAATATCGCGAAATTTCTTGGGCGCTTGGCGTGATTAACACGCCTCGAAATCGGTAAAGCGAAATACCGCGACCATATACTCGATAGCTCAGTACTGCGGAGAGGGGAGGGGTAATTTTTGGGTAGAGAGAGATACAACACACGTAAGCCAACGCGTGGTTTGGCCAAATCACTATAAGATTCCAATAATATATTTCTAGTCAGCGATAATACAAAAAAAAAAATAAAAATAATAATAATACTGCGAAAGTCGTTCTTCGCGATTCCAAATACAAATGCTTAAATTTAACCCGAAAGAAAAAAAAAGAAGGAACAAACAAAATAATAAAAAAAAACGAATAAATCTAGAAGACCTCTACGGCCTACGTGCGCTAGTCGCCGTCTTAATAATACCCTAACTCACGAAAACCAAAAACAAAATGTTGACTCGATGCGCTGCCCGCGATCGTCCTCTACTACGACTCTATTCGTCACTTAATCATAAACCGCTAGACAAAAACGTAATCGAGATCATAATCGACTCGCCAATCGCGATCGTGATTACATCTAGGTGATGTCTTACTCCTACGTGCGCTCGTCGCCACCTTACTGATACACAATAATTCATAAAATAAACCAAAAAGACGTGACCCGACGCGCTAATCGCAACCGAATTAATAAATCTAGGAAGCTTTCCTTTTCGTGCGGGAGTGTAGCGTATTATGACGCATCCGAGCTCCAGTCGTAGTCACTATTTCCACAAAGTTCGCAACCCTTCCCGCTACACCGAGCATCTATGCACAGTAACACGCGACCCCCACGAGAGGTGACCCTTTTTACATACGCAGACTCGACGAGACCCCGTGCAGCGGAATTTGGCCACACTCAATTTCGAACCGAAATTGTTCCCCACTCGAAACCGTGACTCTACGCGAGACTTTACAGGGATCAACTTGACTCTACGCGTTATCGCGAAAACTGAGGCTACGGTCATCATCAAGGAGATCGGCAAACAAATTTCGAGCGCTACTCTAACTCAAGGATTAAGTGGGCCGACCGTTTACCAGTGTGCCAATCTAACTTGCGCTCGAAATATGCTCGCAAAGAATTACAAGCGCTTACCGCTCCGCAGCCACACGAGGAATTCCCCGACCCCAGTTTCCGCCATCGTACACAATTTCTTTTTTTTTTTTGTTAACTTCTACTCGCTACTATTGCACCCACCGCGTAACGTCGCCAGGACTCAAGTGACGAGTCCTGCAAATCGGAGCCGCAATTCGAACATGCCCCGAACATAGGCGCTATCCGTAGTCAAAATTCTCCCGATCTAATTGGGATTCTCGTTACGAAACTCTTACAGCCTAGCGTATCGCTATCGTTCAATTCCGCTGTCGCGGGGTGTTGATTGGCTGGCCAGTCTCTGGTACCCCGTAGCTCGACAGTGGCGTG
The DNA here is from genome assembly GCF_021901455.1 of Neodiprion lecontei. Taxonomy (NCBI): domain Eukaryota; kingdom Metazoa; phylum Arthropoda; class Insecta; order Hymenoptera; family Diprionidae; genus Neodiprion; species Neodiprion lecontei. Next base: position 11,894,844 of record NC_060265.1, on the reverse strand, counting down.
GTGACGACTTCGCGAGGGTACCTGTCATCAGTTGGGCGATGGCGGGGGGGGGGGGGGGGGCTACGGCTCGCCGGCCACCAACGGGAATCTCGTCCGCCTTGGGTTCCCTCGCTGCAGAGCTCTCCGTTGACGCTCTCTCCGTAGCCTTGCCTGAGGCCCTCCTTTCGTCGCGATCCACCGCGATTGCCATCCGGTAACGTCGTTCGCATTTGCTGCCGATCCCCTGTCTGAGGCCGCATTTACTCGCCACCCAAAAAAAAATTAACAAAAATCCTGAAAAGTCGTATTCGCTAGACCGACTATGGTCCCCTCTCAGAGTCTCGGATGCGTGACCGTTGTCCTGGCGCTCTTTTTTGGAACGAGCCGCGGTCTGCTCTGCGGGCTCCCTAAGTTTAGGTTCCGTCTAGAGTTCGGGGAGCCGTGTGGAACGCGCAGTAAAAATACCATGTTACAACTCCCCCCCCCCCCAGACGAATCGCGGGGTGACAGAGCGCCAGCGCCAATTCCCGCGAGCCGAACTCCTCGAGTGACCGGAACCTAGGGTCCATGACGTCAGTATGTCAGGGTGCTCCCTCCCAATCGACGGCATGCACAACCCACCAAACCACAAAAAAAAACAATATAATTTTTCTTTATTTATTCCTTACGGCTAGTTCTATACAACGAAAGAAAAAAGAAACAACAAAAAAAAAACGAGAGAGAAAAACAAACGGGAAAAAGAGAAAAAGAGAAAAAGAAACAATGGAGACTGTACGATATTAAAAGCTAGGTGGGGCGGGATGCTCGCGAGGTCGCCCGGCTGGTGCGCTGAACTCCGCGTCCTCGACCGGAGTCGGCGAGGGTGACCACCAGGGGCTGGATGTCCCCCCAATGGGCCCTCAGGTGGTCGTCTGTCAGGATATGTCCCAGCGCGGCGCGGGCCCGCGGTGGCAGGTCCCTGACCCGGGGAACCGGCTCCTGGACAGGTCGCGGCAGCGGCTCGCCCCTCTCCTGGGCGGCTTGCGCGGCCGGGGTGTGATTTTCGCACGGCCCGCTGGGCCGTCGCCAGCACTCGGGGCAGGTAAACTTCGTCTGCCCCGGCCACCCGCACTGACGGCCGAAGAACCCAAGGAGGGCATAGCACCTGGGGTAGCTATGCCCCTTCTCCCAACAATTGAAACAGGCTCCTTGCGGTAACCACCTCCTCCACTCTTGCTGTGGTGCCCCCCGGGGCCACGGTCCCCTGGCTGGTGGGATAGGGGGGGTAACGGCGCCCGGCCCGGGCAGTAGCGCAAGCTGCGCCGCATCGCGAAACGCCCGTAACACTTCCGGGTCCTCCGCGGCTGTGTGGTGCACTGTTGGGAAAGTAATAGTGGAGGTAAAGTATGCCGCACTCGCCATCTCAGAGCGATACGCCCCCCCTCCCATCACTACGCCTCCCCAGACTCCACGTTCGGCTTCAGATCCTTTATATGGTGTTTTCCGAAACACTTTCCCTCGCTATTTTCCAACTCATACACGACGGGCGAGATTACGTTAGCGACACGAAACGGACCGGTGAATTTCGGCGCCAATTTTGCGACGACCTGTTGGGCAGCTGACGACAGGACTCGGTTTCGCTTCCAAACCCAATCCCCTACTTCGAAACGGACATCCCGGTTCCCTTGGTTATAGTAGCGCGCCTGTCGCTCTTGGGCTTCTTCGAGATGTTCCGTCACTAAGTCACGCAATTCACATAACTTCGCCATTCGGTCTTCCCATACTTCGGGATGGGGAACGGGGATTTCCGCGGGACCTTCCACTAGCCGTCGCAACGGCATCCGTGGTTTGGGATCGCGACTTAAGTTTAAAAACGCGGGACTGACTCTTAGTGAGCTATGCACAGCGGAATTGTACGCAAATCGAAATTCGTCAAGGTGCACATCCCAGTCCCGGTGATCTGCCTCGATGTAGGACACGATCATGGTTTTTAATACGCGATTCACCCTTTCCACGGGGTTAGCTTGCGCGTGATACGGCGGTACCTTTGCGTGGGTAATATTGTACGCAGCGCACAGCTCGTCGACGGCCTTATTTGCGAATTCCCTGCCGTTATCCGTCAGGAGCACCTCCGGGGTACCCCATCGGGACAACACGAGATCTTCTAGCGCGGCAAGAATATTCTTCGCGTTTGATTTTCGCAAGGGCGCTACCTCCGCCCATCGGGTAAACAGATCCTCGAAAACTAAAAGGTATTCGAAACCGGCACGACTTCTGGGAAATGGACCCATGACGTCAGCCGCAACTACGGTCCAGGGCGTGTCGACGACCCGTCGACCCATAAGGCCCGCCGGTGGCGCTTGTTGCACCTTACACTCTTGGCAGCGCTCGCAAGCCCGGACCATCAAAACGATATCGCGATACATTCCGGGCCAGTAGTAGTCGGCTTTCGCTCGCGCGTAGGTTTTTTCAACGCCAAAATGCCCTGCCTGGGGGTCTTCGTGGACATCTGTAAAAATTCGCGACCGCTGCTCCCTCGGGAGCACTAATTTCCACGGCGCCAAGTCCGCTAGTATTGTTTCGATTAAGGGGTCCGCCCGCCGATGGTATAGCCGCCCCTCGACTACCGATCAAGTCCGGAACTTGTGTGGGTAGTCCAGGACGTCCTGGACGCGGTGTTGGTACCAGGGATCGACGACGGCTTCCCAGGCGGCCTTACGCTCCGTCCCTGGCCTGTCGTTCCCAGCGACATCGAGGGCGGCCAGCGTCTCCGTTCCCCCGTCTTCGCCCTCGTACATCCGCGATAAGGCATCTGGCACATGGTGCATCGCTCCTTTTCGATGTTTAATTTCGCAATCATATTCGAGCAAATCGAGCGCCCACCTAGCCAGCCGACCCGTTGGATTCCGCAATTCCCGCAACCACTTTAGACTCGCGTGGTCGGTTATCACTGTGAAGTGATACCCTTCCAAGTACGCTCGCAACTTCTTGCCGGCCCAAATCACCGCGAGGCACTCCTGTTCGGTTGTGGAATACTTCCGTTCCGCGTCCGACATGGTCCGACTCGCGTACGCGATCACATGCTCAATTCCACCAATAGTCTGTGTCAAGACTGCGCCGAGACCAAAACTACTCGCGTCGGTCTGCACGACAAACTCATGCTCAAAGTCGGGACACGCTAGAACCGGAGCCGACGTCAACGCGGCTTTTATGCGTTTGAACGCCGTTTCCTGCTTGCCACCCCAGCCCCATTTCTTATCTTTCCGCAACAACCGGGTGAGGGGTTCCGCCACACTCGAGAACTCGAGGATGAATTTCCGATACCACGAAGCCATACCCAAAAATCGCCTCAATTGCCGTAGGTTTTCCGGCGCGGGATACTCTAGAATAGGTTCCACCTTGTCGGCATCGACCTGTAGGCCGTCCTGGTTCACCTTGAACCCTAGATACCAAACTTCGCTACGACAGAACTCGCACTTTTCCGGGTTGATGGTAAGCCCAGCCAACACTATCCGTTCGATAACGCGAGATAGCCGTTTTAAGTGCGAACGAAAATCGGTGGTCACTACAATAATATCGTCGAGATACGCGAAGGCATGCGGCTCCATCTCTGGAGTAATTAATTTGTCAATTAACCGCTGGAAGGTGGCTGGGGCTCCGGTAAGCCCGTATGGCATTCGCACGAACTGGAATAATCCGCGACCTGGGACCGTGAACGCCGTTATTTCGCGACTCTCGTGGGTCAAGGGAATCTGGTGGTAAGCTTGACTCAAGTCTATAGTCAAGATGTATTTGGCTGACCGCAATTTATCCAAGATGCCGTTCATAAACGGTATCGGGTACGCATCCTTCTTTGAAACGCTATTTACTTTTCTGAAGTCCAAGTAAAACCGATATTTTCCGTTTGGCTTCTTGACCACCACGATTGGCGTCGATCACGAACTTTGGGAGGGTTCGATTACTCCATCCACGAGCATGCGATCTACCTCCTCGTTAATAGCCTCCTGCACTTGCGGGGATACTAGATAGTACCGCTGCTTGATAGGTGCGCTTCCCTGCACGTCTATTTCGTGGTCCGCGAGATGGGTGAGGCCCAAGTCTCCCGAGACTTTCGGTAATTCCTTCGCTAAGAATTCTTGTAATTCTCGATTCTCGCTATCCGCTAGCTCTACGATGCCGCTACAACCTGACACATCGGTAACTTGGATCGGCCGACCCTCCTCAAATCTTTCCTCGTGCTCCGGAACATTCGCGATCCTCCATGATTCGCGCGCACCGTCAATCGAAAAGCCAAATTTTCGTACAAAATCCATGCCGAGGACGCAATCTCCAACTAAGGTGGGGATAATCCGCAACGAAAACTCATGCGCGACACCCAGCAACGTCATCGGAAGCTCTACCTCTCCGGTTATTGCCTCTACCGATCCATTCGCCAATACGACACTCGAACAGCTGGGTGATTTTACTTGTCGTCCGTACTCTAACGCGATCTGGTGTCCGACCGTACCGAGAAATGTTCGCGACGAGCCGGTGTCTAACAACGCACTGACCCATATGCTCCCGATACATACCCACAAAAACCAGCGTTGGCCGAACTCCATGGTCTGCGTCGGAAAGCACGTCGCGATTTCCCTCTCGACGCCACGAAATGCCGTGGTGCCTTCCACTCGGGGCGCCGCGCCGACACTTAGCGAAGCTGCCCGTCCTGGTTTCCCGAACACCGCGGACAATCCGTCGAATAGACGTCGTCGTATCCGCAATGGTAGCAAAAGATTCGCAATGGGTCCGGACAGCTATTAAACCGGTGACCGGGACGATGGCAATTCATGCACAAGTTCTCGTCCCACACCTTGTCGCCACGAAATTGTACGGCCCGGGGCACGCGCGTGGCTGGCTGGTTGGCCGAGGGGGCCGCTCCACTGCTCGTTCCTCGCGCGGGTCGCTTCGGCGAGGTCGGCCTCGTCGAAGCCGGGCTTCCGCCACTTGGCTGTGCGCCGCTCGATTTGTTCCTTTGGGTCGCTATTGCCACTGCCTTCAACAATTTCTCCTCAAGCCCCTTTACCTGGGCTGCTAGCAGCTTCTCTATCGTCTGCGCTACGGTTACCTCGACCCCCGGCTCCGCGATCGCGGCTAACCCGGACTCGCCCCGAGTGGCCACGGTCTTGGTCCGGCACGCTAACTCGCTAATAAATGATGCCTTCGGCGTGGGCGGGGGGCGGTATTCGCGAGACAGCGCGAGATTTCTTTCCCGCTCCGTGGCGAGATAAATCAATTCGCTCCACGTTCGAATTTCCCTTCTACGGAGGACTTCGCGAATTTCGGGACGCAAGTTCTTAAAGGCCAAAGCCAGTTGCTGCTCCATCGTATACGGACGCGGCGTCCGCCTCAACAACCCCCGAACGCAGGATAAATATTCCGTCACCGACTCGACCGGTCCCTGAGTTCGCGACCTAGCCTGATCCCCCACCCGGCTTCCTACTGTCCCGTCCCCGAACCACAAACGCAACGCCGCGCGAAACTCGTCGTACGTGACCCAGCTATCTCTCTCGCAACGCAACCATTCCAAGGCTACGCCCGAGAAGATCATCGTGACCGAACTCAACACTTCGTTTTCGCTCAATTCCGACAGACTTCGCCATTCCTCCAATCGCGTAAGGAAATCCTCGACACTCGGCTCGCCAATCCCCGAGAACTTGAGGTTCCAACCTCCCAAGGCCCTCGGGATGTCACGAATCGTTTCCAGGGTACGCGATTCCATAATTGGATCCCGGGCCCAAGCCGGCAGGGCAGCGGTCGCCATGTCGCGAGGAATTGTTGCGGGGTCGTAGTAGAGGACGATCGCGGGCAGCGCATCGAGTCAACATTTTGTTTTTGGTTTTCGTGACTTAGGGTATTATTAAGACGGCGACTAGCGCACGTAGGCCGTAGAAGTCTTCTAGATTTATTCGTTTTTTTTTATTATTTTGTTTGTTCCTTTTTTTTTTTTCTTTCGGGTTAAATTTAAGCATTTGTATTTGGAATCGCGAAGAACGATTTTCGCAGTATTATTATTATTTTTATTTATTTATTTTTATTATCGCTGACTAGGAATATATTATTGGAATCTTATAGTGATTTGGCCAAACCACGCGTTGGCTTACGTGTGTTGTATCTCTCTCTACCCAAAAATTACCCCTTCCCTCTCCGCGGTACTGAGCTATCGAGTATATGGTCGCGGTATTTCGCATTACCGATTTCGAGGCGTGTTAATCACGCCAGGCGCCCGACAAATTTCGCGATATTGTTTTGGGTCCAGGGTACATCGTGGACACCGATTTATTGTGCGCGAGGTAAGTTCTCGGTCATTTTCTCCGAGTGACCGAAGAGCGGGAAAAATCCACGTCACAGTATATATAATAAATCGAAAAACTCATCTTTGACTACAGCGATCTACTCCTTCCACGCGGCTCGATCGAACAACTAGCTAGCAACAAATAGCGAACAGTGATATTACAATGAAATAATACTACTTAACAATCAATAAACTGAGATTCGAAATTGGCTGTATTGGTTTTGGAAATCGCTTTGCCATTAGCGTATGCTGTTATTCATTCAATAGAAAATTTCTACCTATTATTGGAATATTCCTTTCTTTAAACTTTTGAAGACTTTCTAAAACTTGCTAAAACTTTTGAAAACTTTTGAAAACTTTTGAAAATTTTCTAAAATTTTCTAAAACTTTTTGGTGACTTAACTTCAGGGTTATGGTGTACCGCATGACAAAGCTATGAAATAATGCTAATTATACCATCAATAAACTGTGATTAATAAATGTTTTTATTTCTTTTAACAGATGCTGTCTCCCAAAATACATTCATATATATATTTTAGATTTATTTGAATAAATTATATTACTCAAAATTAGGTGTAACTGTGATTCGAAATAAATATAACTACAATAAATTCTATCAATATTTTTTTCTACGCATAATATTTACACTTGTTTTGTTTTGTTGAATGGACAGAGAGATCTCGCGAGAGACCCCGCGCACTCCTTGACATACCACTTCTTCAACCGCTGAACATTTTCGAAAGCGCAGTTGTACCCCGTTGAAGCGTTTCCATGGTAATCACAGCACCAACCCGCCTCTTCCATATGTTTCAGTTTTTCCAGTGATGGTGGTAAAATGTGTAAATCTTCCAAGTTTATTACGTGTTTTGCCCCGTCAAGGATCTTCGATAGCCACCGTTTCTTCTCCTCACTTTTGACATATACATAGCATGCATATTTAACAGCCTTTGTTACAATTTTCTGCACCTCAGCATAAGGTTCGATTCCCGCATTCCATGGTATTCCGTGAAAGTTGTGTATTAGTCAAGCGTCAGTAGCCTTGTGTTCAGCTGGTAGATCTGCCCAAGCGTACGGTGGTTTGAAGAGAATGCGACTTAGATCCGATGAGTTTATGTTTATGATGCAAAGTTCCTTGGGTATAAATTTATCGTCGGGGCTAACGAAACTTTGAATGTCCATGATCATCTCCATATTGCAAATTGAAACGGTGCTTTTTCTTATGCTTTTGTTAACTATGCTCAAATTGTTCATCTGTCACACAAAGATTCAAATTTGTTGTATTCGCTGCCATGATATTTCATTTGTAGAATGCCCTCGATTATCGTCTTCTGCATTCCGTTGAATTGCGCCGCATCATTTTCCATGAGACTTACGATTCGAGGGGGTAAAAATATTTCGAATTGCTCATTTAGCGCGAGCAGAATACTCGTGCCGTACTTAGTATTTACACGTCTTACCCCCGTCACGTTGTACTCGTTCCCAACCTCCAGATCCGATATTCTCTTAGTGGGCAGCGTCTCCAGGCGACAGACGGGGTTGATTTTATTCAGATCTATCACGGTCGATGTAGATTTTATAAATTTGACGTCCTATGGATACTGAAGTGCACAATAGGAAAACTATGAGAACAATATAACGTGTAGAATAAGCTCGCGATTTATATGTATACCAACCAGCCACACAATCCCCCTTCATAATAAATTTTTGCGCGTGAAAGCTTACGGGCCATCATCATGATCAACATTCCCAGCCTATCTAATTGCTGTGTCGCCATCCGGTCAATTAGCACAAAAAAAATGCATTCGAAGTAGGTTGAAAATATTATTCATGAAACGGTATATTCCGCCGGCCATTTTGCAATACCGCCCCGTTATCCTGCATCGTCATCCTGCTTTCACCGACTGCATGCCCCGTCATCTCATGTCAGCCATCTTACCTCGCCATCATGTTGTTCACATAAGTTGGGTTAGGTTAGGTTGGGTTAGGCCGGTAACACACTGACCGCATACCCCGTCATCTTATGTCAGCTATCTTGTTGTTTACATTGGTTTGGTTGGGTTGGGATAAGTTAGGTTAGGTTGGGCCGGTAACACACCCCCACGTCGGTTTTCACCTTGTCGTGATGTGGGGACTTGTCGGTCGCAATGAATCCAGGGGACCCCACGCCTGGGATTTCAAAATCCCCAGGCGAAGGCGAGCCTAGACGAGCAACTACTAAGCACAACCGGCTCAGCCTCTGAGGCTGGGTGAGGGAATGGTGAGGAATGGATGAGAGATGAGAAAATAGGATGTGGTCGGGGTCTCTGAGGATATTCCACCGAGACTAGCCAAGGTCGGACTAGTAATCTGGCCGGCCGGAGCTGCAAAAAATGTCCGTACCTTTCCTGTGGTTTTCTGGGAATCCGCGGGTTTGAAGTGGGAAAACCGCTATTTGCAGCTGTCTGGAGCCAAGCGGAGGGTTGAATCTTGGACCTCGGGCGCATGTATGGAGGATTACCTGGTCAGTATTTCCTCATACCCGAAGCCGGTAGGGTATTTCCAGCAAGGTCTTACCCGAATGGAGGCCTACCCTGGCATGGATTGACAGGGGAATCCCCCGGACGGAAGACCCTAAAGAGGTAAGGGGGTGGGGGGATAGTGCGGATAGGGCTGACCACCCGACAAGCTGAAAGCAGCTTCTGTGCCAGTACGGGGTTAGGGTTCTATCCGGCGGGGATAAATGCTGCCCCGCGGTGCAGCTGCCATGATGGCCTAACCGTCGTTAAACATAATACATATAAATATGGCTCAACTTAAACAAAAAACCAACAAAACAGAGAACGAGATTGAGTACGAAGTCTTCGAGGTGGATCCCTTTGCGAGAAGGACCAGCATCCACCGGTCACCACCACCGCCCAAGCGGATCACCAGCATGGAGGTGCAGATGAGGGAGTCGGCGCCCGTCGAGACACCACTTGTCCTCATCGACGTAGAGGCGCCGAAGGAGGGTGCGCAGGAGGGCGTGCCTAGGCTGAAGGGAGCGATCCCGAAGGCCAGAAACGAGGGAGCGAGGACGATGAGCTGCCCTGGGGAGGTAAGTCTGACCACACAAAATGTGCAGGAGGCAGGCGGGCGGGAATCGCTAAAGACCCTGATTACACTTATTGAGGGAATGATGGGCTTTGCGAGGTCCCACAAAAACACCCATGTCACCCTCAAAGAAGACCTGGCGAAGGCGGCCATTGTTGGCAGGCGTGTCGCGCGCGCTTGGAGCATAATGGAGGATGAGTTGGCCGGTACCAAAGTACCGCGGGAGTCCGGTGACAAGGCCACGCAGACAGAGGCGCGGCAGCTGCAGCAGAAACAGCAGAAGACGGCGGCATCCACCAAGACGAAGTAGATCTCCCCCTCAACCGGAGCCGCGGTAAAGAGGCTGCGCCCTGAGGAGGAACAAAGGAGAATGGGACAGCAGGAGGATTGGAGCGAGGTGGTGAGGCGAGGTCGCCGCAAGGCTGTCGCCCTAGCACCATCAGCGTCAGTAATCAAGACGGCCGCGACCATTAAGCCCAGGCCCAGAAAACCGGTTAGGCCGGACGCCGTCTTGATCAAGACGGAAGGAGGGCAGAACTACGCCGAAGTCCTCAAGAAGGTCCGGAGCCAAGTGGACCTGGATAAGGTGGGTGCCTCCATTACTGCGGTCAGGAGGACCAGAGGGGGGGATGTCCTCCTCGAGCTGAAGGCCTCGAGCGGCGCTCAGGCCCTGAAGGAGGCCGTCGTGGGAGTTCTGGGTGGCCAGGCCAAAGCCTCGGCGCTGGAACCGTTGATGACCATCAAGGTTAGAGACCTTGACGAAATCACGACGGCAGAGAAGATAAGGACGGCCCTCAGCAGCGCCTTAAAAGCGTCGCTTGAGGGTGAGATAAGGTTGAGAAGCGGTTTCCGGGGCACACAAGCCGCTCTAATCAAGATGCCAGAGCGGACTGCCCGGAAGCTGATGACGATTGGGAAGATGAAGATCGGTTGGACCGTCTGCCGGATCCGGGAAAGGATCACGGTGGACAGGTGCCACCGATGCTAGGGATATGGGCACCACGCTGCCCAGTGTCTCGGCATCGCCAAGTCAGATGCGTGCAGGAAATGCGGGGAGAGGGGGCACAAGGAGAAGGAGTGTCCCAAGTCAGGTCCGAGGTGCACGCTATGTGCCGACAAAGGCGTAAGGGCGGACCACTTCTCCGGGAGCGGCAGATGCAGCGCATTCAGGGAGGAGCTCCAGAAGGCCAAGCTGCGGCACAATAGGCGGGCCACCACAAGAGTGTCCAACCACGGGAAAGTGAAGAGAACGGGACGGGTGAGCGTAGAGCCGGTGATGTTCTCCTCCACCACAATGGGAGTGTTGTTCGGGTGGAGGCTCGAGTTTGACACCTCAATATGCCAAGAGTGAGGAGGAACACCAGCACGGGACCCGGGGGCAGGCCTGGGGTAGTAACACTCCAGGTCAACCTGAACCGGAGCCGTGCCGCCCAAGACTTGCTGACCCAGACTGCCGCGGCGCAAGGGGCCGGGATATTAATTGTCTCGGAACCCAGCAGCGCGAGAAAGCAGGGGAACTGGATGGTAGACCGGAAGGGGGACGCGGCGATACTAGCGACGAACAACCTCCCGGGCACCCTCACGCTGGAGGGAAGAGGGGAGGGGTTCGTCTGGGCGAGAACGAGTGGCTTAACCATCTTCAGCTGCTATTCCTCGCCCAACGTCGCGCCCAGCGATTTCGAGGCGCAGCTAGACGATCTGGAGAGCTGCGTCAGGGCGGCAGGGGGTAAGAGCTTAGTCTCCGGAGACTTCAATGCGAATTCGCCCAGCTGGGGGTCCGCGAGGCTGGACGAGAGGGGCCAAACCGTTGCTGAATTTTTGGCACGGCTTGATCTGACCCCCATTAACGTAGGCGGAGCCCCAACCTGGCAGAGGGTCGGCACTGGCGCTGCATCAGTAATTGACATTACAGCAGCCAGCCCCAGCGCGGTCCCGGAAGTCATGGATTGGCGAGTACTGGACGACGAGAGCTTGAGCGACCATCACTACATATATATAAAGTGGAGGCCCAGCTCAGCAGCGACGCGTACCATGTACCAAAGCAGCGAGGACACCGGATAACGGGGATGGGTCACGAGAAAGCTGCACAAGCAGGCCATGACGAGATACCTCGAGCGGGAGAAGGACCTTATGAACAACGGTAGGACCGATGTGGACACGCTGATGGCCAACATCGCCAAGGTATGTGATGCGGGTATGCCCAGAAAGAGGCCCCCCAGAGACAGAACCGCGGTGCACTGGTAGACGGAAGACATTCCGCAGCGCCGACGGGAGTGTGTCCAAGCGAGAAGGCAGGTGCAGAGAACCAGGGCCAGGGGAGAGGACGTGAAAGCTAGCTCCGCGAGGTATAAGATGGCGAAAAAGGCCCTCAGGGACGACATCAAGGCCAGCAAGGCGAAATGTTGGGAGGAGTTAATTAGACTGGTGGACGACGACCCGTGGGGACTCCCATATAAGCTCGTAACCAGAAGGTTGGGGGGGTTGCGCCAGTCGGACGACCCACGGACGATCGAACGCGTGCTTGAGGAGCTCTTTCCAGCGCGGGTGGAGCCAGAGTGGCAGAGCCAGCGGGCACCGGATGAGCGAAGGCCGGAACCTTTCACAGTTGCGGAGCTGGTATCGGCCGCTAGGATGCTAGGTAGGAGAAAGGCACCAGGACTGGATGGCATCGCGAATGAGGCCCTGACAGTGGTTATCGAGCACAGCCCGGAGCTGCTGCTGGCAACCTTCAACGGGTGCCTGATCAAGCGGGAATTTCCTGACAGCTATAAGAGACAGAAACTGGTACTGCTGCCCAAGGGACCAGCAGAGGAAGGTGGGCTGCAGAAATATCGGCCGATCAGCCTATTGGACACGACGGGAAAGCTGAAACAACGACTGATCCATGCCAGGCTGGACTCAGCGCTACACGACGCAGGGTGACTAGCCGAGAGACAGTATGGGTTCAGGCGGGGTAGGTCTACCACACAAGCGATCGGCGAGGTAGTAAGGATAGTAAGGGAGGCGAACGAGCGAAAGGGACGGTTTGCGGCCCCCTGCTTACTGGCGCTTTTGGACGTCAAAAACGCCTTCAACGCGGTGGGGCACAACACCATCCTGGAAGCGCTCGAGGACAGGAAGAGTATACCGGCGTACCTCCCAGATATGGTCGCGAGTTACCTGGGGAACAGGCTGCTCGTGTACCGCATTAGTGACGGACAGAAAGCGCGCCGGCTCACGGCGGGGGTTCCACAGGACTCGGTCCTGGGCCCGCTCTTGTGGAACGTTGCCTACGACGGCCTACTCCGCATGGACTTGCCCGCCGGGGTAACAGCCGTTGGCTTCGCTGATGACATCGCCCTGGTGGTCACGGCGCGGAACGCCGAACTGCTGGAGGCAACAACGAACGAAGCAGTGACCACCGTGTGGAACTGGCTCCAAGCAAGGGGACTGGACCTGGCTGAGAGGAAGACTGAGGTAGTTGAACTGACCAGGAGGCGCACCTTAAGAATAAACCCCATCAAGGTGAAGGGCTATGAGGTAAAGCCGGCTAACAGTGTCAAGTACCTCGGTATAACGATCGACGCGAAAGTCAACTTCGCGGAGCATATTAGGAGGGCTGCGGACAAATCGGCAGCGGTAACAGCGGCCATATCCAGGCTAATGCCTAACCTGGGAGGCCCGTCTGCGGGCAGAAGGAAGCTTCTGGCGGGCGTGGCGTACTCGGTAGCATTGTATGCGGCACTGGTATGGGAGGGGGCCCTCGGAGTTAAAAGAAACGAGGCCAAACTGGAGGCGGTCGCCAGGACCTGAGTGCTGAGGGTAATAACAGCCTACCGTACAGTGTCCACCCAGGCGGCAATGGTCCTGGCCGAAATGGTACCACTCCGGCTCATGGCGGAAGAAAGGGGGAGAATCGCAGCCAGAGGGGCTGAGAAAACCGGACGAAGCGGCCCAGCGGGAGCTGCGATAAGACGGGAGGAAAGGAGGACAACGATCGAAAGATGGGATGCCAGGTGGCGGGAAGGCGAGAAAGGCGGGTCGACCAGGCAAGCCATCCCAACGCTGGGACCTTGGCTGTACAGAAGGCATAACCATCTGAATTACCATCTGACCCAGGGACTCACCGGCCACGGCTGCTTCGGGTCGTACCTGAAGAGGATCGGCAAGGAGGAGAACACGCGGTGCCACCACTGTACGGCGGAGTGCGATGACCCAGAGCATACCTGGTTCCGGTGCCCGGCCTGGGAGGCCCAGAGGATCGGGATGAACGAGATAATCGGCCAGGTAGGCAGCATACGCGGGGTAATACACGCTATGTTACAGAGCCAGGCTAAGTGGGACGCGGCTGCCCGGTATATTACCAACGTCCTTCGGGAAAAAGGGAAAAAGAGGCAGCGGTGAAAACAAGGAGGCAGGCTGGACAAGCCGGAAGACCAGCTGCGGGACTGGAGGCCAGACCAGTAGACAGGCTGAGGGGGGGTGCGGCAGGGTGCACTCGGTGTGCTTCCGTAGCCGCGGCCTGTTACAGGACAAGAGGGAAGACACCGGACGTCCAGTGGGAGGCGGTATTGACGTCACCTGGAGGAGGGTGGAAGCCCTGTCGGATGACCACGCGGACAGACAGACCAGACGAGGGGAGCCCCAGCCTCCGGCGACCAGGCCAGAGGAAGGTAGAGCGATGGTCCGGATGACCTACGGTGGTGTGAATTACTTAGGTGATAACCGAGCCATCCTCTACCTCAAGAGACGGTGGGGTGGGGGACCCAGCAGCTGGTTAACTTGACCAGCCCGCTGGGAATACAGCCCCCCGGGCGTGACGCGGTGGTGCTGGACGGGACGGTGTTCACCGCCAGCTGTCAGTGTGGCATCTCGGCTGAGCATGAGCGTATGTTCCCGCACTACCGTACCACCGTGTAGGACGGGGTGACCAGATCCGATTGGATGATCACCAAGGAGGCCCAACAGGATAAACAAGGTCCCCGCAAAACCGCGGGGAACATGTTAGTGAGGCGCGGACCCAAGGACGCCAACCCGAAGGGAACCAAAGGACCAGGAGGAGAGAACAAGCGGAAGCGCAATCAGTGGTGACGGTGATGAAATAGGTGAAATAGGTGCGAAAAGACATCTCATAACCTACGGGACAATGTAATATTAGATGGTGAAATAAAACAATTAACCTGAATAATAAAGCGGTCATCAGCACCGAGCAATTAACTAATGGTGTTGTGAAGTGAGTCAAAGCCGCCGGAGTAATTGCGGCAGCAAAATGCCGGCGGTAGTGGGTCACGGGCTGAGCGGCGTCAAACACCGAGCACGGGCTGCCGAACTGCTGCGTCAGCAAATTCCGGTCGGCAGCACCGCATTACACGGCAGGCTTGACGTAGGTGAATAAAATTAATATTAAAACTACAATTAATTAAATAGTAAGATCAGACAGAAATACACGGTTGCGTAAAATGGACGTAGGCAAATACGCTACTGCGTATGAATCAGACAAATGCGCTACTGCGCATGAATACTGGATTATAACTAACAAATAGACAATAAGTGTTAGGCTATAGCTAAAATAAGGTTAAGGATACCTGACTTTAGTACACTATTGCGTATGGGTAGGGGGCTATAGATATATAGCAAATAGGACACATGCAATAAAAACTGGCGTGAAGGTTTGGGCGTGACGGGCCGGCGGGGAGTATGCGTCAGCGAACTCCGCGTCGACAGAGGGTCAAGTCACAGGAGGAAGAGAGAGGCCATGATAACAGGCTGGCTACAGGGGCGAGGTGAAATAATGCGAGAGCGGTTCCGCCTCGCCCTGGGTGATGAGCAGCGGAGTGGTTTTAGCCGGTAAGAATCCGGCACTATCCGAGGACTTCAATGAACATCCCAATGTCTTTCAAAGATTTCCCCTTCGCCGCAGGGAAAAAAAAAAAGGTCAGGTCAGGTCAGGTCAGGATCAGCGTTGGTATTAGATTTTCCGGACTTGTATTTCGTATCGAAGTCGTACTCTGCCAGTTCTAAGCTCCACCGTGATAAACGGGAATTAGGCTTCTTGACGCTTTTTACCGATTTGAGTGGCTCTTGGTCTGTTATTAAAGTGAACTTCTGACCATAGATGTAGGGGCGGAAGTGATTCATACTCCAGTAGGCGAATAAGAATTCTTTATCAGGTACCGAATAGTTTAATTCAGTGGGCTTGAGGGCTCGGGACGCGTATGCTACCGGTAGGTCGGCACCGTCTGTATCGTGACCGAGAACTGCACCTATCGCGAATGTTGACGCGTCTGTAGTGAGCGCAAATGGTTTGTTGAAGTCCGGGTGTTGTAGAATTGGTTCTTTGCATAAACAATCGCGTAAGGTTTCGAGGGCGGACTGGTGTTCGGAAGTCCAGATGAAAGGGGTATCCTTCTTCGTTAAATTGTTAAGGCATTTAGCAATTTTTCCAAAATTTGGAACAAATCATCGGCTGTAATCTAAAAGGCCAAGGAACTGTCTAACATTTTTGGGACTACTGGGGACGGGACACTCTTTTACAGCTATTAGTTCACCAGGGTTAGGTTTTACTCCTGACTCAGTCATAAGGTGTCCGAGGTAAACGACTTCCTTGCGCAGGAATTCACAACTGTCTGGCTGTAGAGTTAAACCAGCAGCGGTTAGTCGCTTCATTAATTTCCGAAATTTAATTTTACGTTCTTGCAAGTTTCGAGCGTAAATAACTATGTCATCTGAATATACGAACATCTCGTTGCCTTGCAGGCCTAGGAGGACTTGGTCCATGAGCCTTTGAAGCGTGGCGGGGGCGTTCTTTAGTCCGAAGGGCATACGAGAGAATTCATAATGGCCTCTAGGTGTCGAAAATACGGTTTTCGTGCTGTGATCCGGATGCATGGGAATTTAGTGGAATCCGGCAGCAAGGTCAAATGTGGAAAAGTATTGAGCTGAGCCAAGCAGGTCAAGGATTTCCGTGATATCGGGCATGGGGTATGCGTCGCCGACTATTTTTTCATTAAGTTTTCTGCAGTCAATTACCATACGCCATCGTTTATTGCCGTCACTATCCGGTTTTTTTCGAACGATCCACACCGGGGAATTATACGGAGATGAGGAATGTTTGATAAGATTTTGCTTGAGTAGTTTATCAACTTGGGATTCGATTTCGTCTTTGTGAATCTTGGGAAAACGGTATTGTTTGGTACGAATAGGCGTATTGTCCGTCGTGGGGATAGTGTGATGAGATAAATTGGTGTGGCCTAATTTATCACCTGGGAGATAAAAGAGATGGTTAAATTCTGGTACGAGGTTAAATATAGATTGTTTTCCGGTGTCACTTAAATTATCAAGATGTAAGCTGCTCTTTAGGACGTCCACTCTTTCTGACCTACCGTCGGTCAAGAGCACTGTTGCGGCACAGGGACAAGGTGTACTGTCGTCGGCGATAGGAGGATCGGATTGCAGTTGCGTGAGGTCAGTGGACTGGACGGGGCAGGGGGGGGGGATTAGTAGTCGGTCGCGATGTACGCTTAGCGGTATAAAGGATTAATGAATTACTGAGGAGAGGGCTTGGGTGCGAAACGAGGGTTTTGGCGCGGGCTTCGCTGTGGTGGTTACTCGGTGCAGTGGGGGTAGCATTGGGCATGACTGTACTCAGTGGCTCGTCGAAGTCGTCTAGGGTTACTGTTGAGAGTCTTATCTCTACAGCAGATTCGTTACAATTGAACGCGTACGAGTAAGCGATGCCGTTCTGGTTTTCAACTAACGCTTTACCACATAGAACATTGTTGCCTAAATCGACGCGTTTTAGGTAGCCTACTTCAGTGTCTGGGTTCGCAACTATTAGTGGGATGGCTTTCACAGTACGGGTCTGTATTGTAATTACGCGCGTTTTTTCGGGCGTGGACGAGGGTTCATCGAATTCATCAAAGTGGATTGGCAATGAGGATCCAAGCATCACCGAGTTTGAGTTGAAAGAAATAGTTGCTTTCTCTTTTCGTAAGAAGGGCTGGCCTAAGATACCGTCGTGCGGAATCGAAAACGAGTCAGGGACCAGGTGAAAGGTATGGGATTTATTGTTAAAACGTGTTTCAGTTTTTGCGATAGTTTGCGTCTTTTTGTCTGTTATACCAGTTAGCGTCAAACGTTCGTCGGTTGTTCGTCATACGAGGGGCCTAATGGAACTTTCTTTAACCAAGTTGACTTCTGCACCGGTGTCAATAACAAATGTAGATATTTTTATTGGCTCGGGGGTGTCGATCGAAATTAGTGGAGGGTCAGCTGAAGCTGTTATGAGGATATGACGTGAAGATCGGAACGCTAGTTGTTTGCATAGCTCGCGGGCGCGTTCTCCCCGCGGGCGATGTTCTCGTCTAAATGTTCATTTGGACCTGCATTGCCTTGGTTATTACGCGGAAAGGATCTACATCGGTCTACTGTGTGGCCTCTGCGATTACAATTGTCGCATTATAGTTCTTGGTTTCTGTTGGTCCGGTTGCATTCATTGTGGAAGTGGCCCATACAGCGACATTTAGTACAATATCTTTTACTTTGCAAACGGTGACATTCCGTGATGGAGTGACCCTGGTGGTCACAAAATTGACAAGTTCTGGGCAGAGCATTAACGTGGTCAGCAGAACTGGTGTTCGGATCGAGCGCTTAGGCGTAGGTTCCGGGTTCGGTACGGGGCGCTGGTTGATAAACGTAACCAGCTGTGGGCAATGACATCAAAGGGGGGGGGGGGGGGGATAAAGGATGCCGCGGTGGGCACCTGAAACGGAGGAGCAGTACGAGGGGGGGGGGGGTAACGGCAGACACATGGGTATAGAGGGGGTAAAATATTGTGCAGAGAATTGCATCTGACGGTTAATTAGCTCGGCTTCTACACCTTCGGCGATGCTGACGGCAGTTTCGAAGGTTGGTAATGGTCTGATAGTAGCGATTCTCCACTCCAATTCTGGCCGAAGCCCTCTAACAAACGGTCTAGAGGTATCCTTCTTTAGATCATTCATCAGAAGCGTTGCTAAGTCTGGTGGGTGCTTGGCTATGATCGCTGTGCTTATTTCTTTTGATATTGCTCTTATTCTGCACGAGTAATCTATGATGCGCTCATATGGTTGTTGTGTCATTCTATCTGATTGAGCAGATAACTGGCGTAGGGGGATATCCGGGCGGTATGCTCTGCTGAGGGCAGTTATGAGATCCTCGACGTCATTAGAGATAATGTCTATCAAATATTGAGAAGCGGGGCCTGTAACCTTTGATTGCGCAAATATGGCGAATGTCATTTTATCCGAAGCTTTTATAAGAGTCTCTACGTGACGTAATTGTTCTACAAATGAGTCAAAGGGCATGTTGTGGCCGTCGAAAGGGGGGATTGTCGGCAAGACATCTTTTACTGACCAAAAGTTTAAACCGGTACCGTTAGTTGGTGCCATGTCGATTTAAGCAAGGTATTGCAAGTACAGGAATAAAAATATCAACTTAACACTAAGACTTAGAGTAGACTTACAGGGCGAAGGTAAACGCAAAAACAGAGTACAGCATGGTTGTAGGCAGCTGGACGCAGGTGAAACTTGAGGAGGCGATACACGTCATGCGTCGGCACGAGGAGGGTATAGATAAAGGTACTCCGTGGCGTGTTGATAAATAACTGTGGCAATCCAGGTCTTAGGGCGATGCCACTCTCGGGTCCAGATCCTCTTCTCAACAGGGTTGCAGGAGTCCGAACGAGCGGGAAGGGTCCATTCAATATTTGTCGGTTCGAAAGGTGATGTGTTCAGATGCGGTGTGCAGCTTAACTTGGCTATCGCACTGAATTTCCACTCGCTACACAGTTATTCGACGTCGTACGTAACGATGAATTTCAATAGTACCAAAATATGACGGAGTTATTGAAATTGGGGACTCTTTGCAGAGCCTATGCCCGTAGCGAGTTGAATATATTCAGGATGCCTGTCACAGTACTTTGTGGGCCGGAGTTCGTTCGTAACACGGCTATCACTGATTGGTACGGCGTTAGAAATTTTGAGCACTGAACGCTTTCGTAGAAATCATGCAGCACTGCACTGAGGGGTAGGTCGACGATTCAGTCCGCTGCCACCAAAATGTTACGGGGTATAATGCGTAGGCTCCGATGAGCGGTAATCGGAGCTTACTCCACGCCTAGCCAACGTTATTTGGCTATTATAGGGTGCGTTCACGTCGACTATGCACTCGCGTGCTACTACACCCAGTGCAGGAAGTGAATGGAATAGACAAGGATCGGTATTAAGGGAAGGTAAACGATTTAAAGTATATGATTGTTCATTGGTAGTCAATGCAACGGAGTCGGTCGAGGGAAAAAGGTATGGTCGTGGTTTAGAGGGATAGGTGTCTTGCTTTAGCGCTAGGATGGATCTGCCTAGTTTAGCGGGATATAGAAGGCAAGCTAGCCGCGAGTTACAGAAGAATCTGCTGACTCGCGGACGATAAGAGTAGACTACAGAGCGTGAGGTAACTAAGAGTGTGGGAAAGGAATATGAAGTCTGGAGGACGTAACATTTCAATAAAAATACAAAAATTGGAAAAATTAAAAATACAAAAAATTCAAGAAAAAAAAATATAAAAATTACCAGAAAAAGTTAAAAACGTGGTTTGAGCCCATAATATGGAATAGGTGAGCTGGGAACTTCGAGCGATCGATGGGTAGTCGAAGTTCTGGAGAATTCG
Organism: Neodiprion lecontei; assembly: GCF_021901455.1. Classification (NCBI taxonomy): domain Eukaryota; kingdom Metazoa; phylum Arthropoda; class Insecta; order Hymenoptera; family Diprionidae; genus Neodiprion; species Neodiprion lecontei. Next base: position 11,874,806 of record NC_060265.1, on the reverse strand, counting down.
TTTTTACATATATACAATTGTTGATAATTCTGAAGAAGGATCTGATAGGATTTTGATCATTGCGAATTTCTAATGTCCAGATGATACGGAAATTTCCTGCATTAGCCGTTCTCTCGGACATTGTCATCGCGCTTTTTCTCCCTTCCTGGTCACCGTGACGGAGTGACAGTTATGTATTAAGTACATTTATTCAATGGCTCAGATTTGGATGTATTACGTAACAGATAGGAATGTGATATGTCACTGCAAAATATAACTGCCATGCGCTGGATGTAAAAAATGAGAACATAAATGATACATAACGGACTTGGAAAGATATGAATCTCATACACATCTGTGATATCATTGATACGTATCTCTGTTCTGTGCGTGTTATATAGCGACAATAGTGTTTTGTGGCGGACATAATAGAGTAAATGTACGTCATATGTAGAGCACGTGTGATGTAACTTTGATTTCGGAAGGAACAAGATTCAAGTATTTGTTACGTTACTGGGTTATGAATTTGCTACCTGGGTATAGGTTATTACTCACACATTATTAATCACACACTACAATCATTTACTTGAGTATATGGTATAGAATCTCAAACTTTTTCACATCATGCAAAATCAAATAAACGCGTCATGGTGCCAATTTATTTGAGTAAAAATTTGCATAGCGTAAACATTGACACGATCCATCTTCTAATGGTTGAGAGTAATCTGGAAGACGATATGACTGGTGAGTTTGCACCGAGATTCCACTTTGCTTGGATTAAAGATCTTTTCCTCTTATCGTGCGCAAAGTTCGATTTTGCGCATGCATTTGCGTTCGCAAAGTACCACTTTCCCACACGTTGACAAGAGCGTACGGGAATGCAACTGAGCGAACGGGGATGTAGCTGAGCGTGCGGGAATGTGGTGAGCGTGCGGGAATGTATAAAAGTATACGAGCGATTCCAAGGTATATACGCGCGCGCCATCTCTGCGGCACTCTCTTCGCATTAACACGTGCGAGCGATACTTTGACGTTCGTTGTCCGTATTAAGAAAACGGCAGAATACAAAACACAGAATGCACGTTTTGACAGGTACATTCCAGACGACAAAGATCTAAACAAACCGGCGCGCTGAGCTGAGAGCTGAGCGCCGGTTTGTTCACATCTTTGTCCTCTGGAATGTACCTGTCAAGACGTGCGTTCTGTGTTTTGTATTCTGCCGTTTTCTTAATATGGACAACGAACGTCAAAGTATCAGTCGCTTCACATCAACTCTTTAGAAAGAACAAGTAAATTGTGAGTGAATAACTATGAATAATGTACAAAGTGATACGGATACCGAGGGTGAGGAGATGTCTAATGATGTGCCAGCTGAAATGCTCGCTGCAGCGAAGGAAATAGCATTAAATTCATTGCCGAACATTTCCAAACAAAAGTACACAAAAGTGTACAACGAATTTAAGAAATGGCGCAGCATCAAGAAGACAACGTCATTTGCCGAAACTGTTTTACTTGTGTATTTTAATGAAATGTCTACGCAGTACGCTCCATCGACACTATGGGCTAGATATTCTATGTTAAAAACTACTATGAAAGCATATGATAATATCGATATCAGTACATATACACAATTGCTAGGATTGCTAAAGAAGAACAGCTCGGGGTAAAAACCCAAAAAATCCAACGTATTCACCACAGCTGATGTGTCCAAATTTCTTAAAGAAGCACCAGATACAGAGTATCTTGTAATGAAGGTATGTATACATACATGTATATTAATTTCTGTATAGCGACACTTCTCGTGAGTTGAAAAAATCAAGCTCAGAAGTCTAAAAATTCTTCGAAATTGATTGCGTCACACGTAAAATTCGTTTTGTTATTAGAAAACTTAATATAATCTCTTTTATAGGCGTTACTAGTAATGGGAATTTCCGGTGCTTGTCGAAGGGAAGAACTGTCTAACTTATGTATGGATGACGTAAAAGATCATGGTACTTTTTTGTTCGTAACGTTGCAAATAATAAAAACTAAAATTGTGAGAAGATTTACGGTAGTAGGTGAATTTTACAAAATAGTGAAAAAGTATATGGAAAAACGCCCAAACAATTCCAAAACAAACAGATTCTTTTTGACATATAGAGTAGAAAAATGTGTGTTACAGCCTCTTGGCATTAATACGGTTGGAGACGTACCTCAAAAAATTGCAAAATATCTTCAAATAGAAAATCCTGAACTCTATACGGGTCATACGTTTCGAAGATCGTCTGCGACGATACTAGTTGACGCAGGAGCAGATATAACAGTTTTGAAAAGACACGGCGGGTGGAAATCGAACACAGTCGCAGAAGGACATATTGAAGATTCCATGCAGAACAAAAAAGCAATCTGTCATTATATTGAAAGTGCCATACCGTCCACATCAAAGAATTCGAAGCGCTTGAAACTCAACGAAGATGCGAGTATAGCAGAAAATGAAGAATCACAAATTTTTGATAATACGTTGTATCCAAATCCGTCTGAAAATGCTAATGTATGTACTGATACCCCAAAAGTAACACTGATTCCTGAAACTCCTGAAGAGTCGTATGAAAATTGTAGAAACAGACTTGATATTGGAAATAATCAAACAAATCAGGCACCAGAAACCATTAAAAATGTATCTATAACCACATCAGAGTCATTAAAAAATATACCGTTTCAGTTTGTAAATTGTAACGTTACGATAAATATTAATAATAATTGAAAATAATAAATAAATCTGATTTTTCTTAATTTAATAAATTTATAACAGTTCTATAATTTGTTTTTTTGGGGCGGGGGGGCTTCGCCCCCCCGGAACCCCCCCGTCCCAGCGCCCCAACACCACCGTTCCATACGTTTCAATTATTAAAAATAATTGTAGTGGTCGAACTTTGCGCAACTTCATAGGAAAAATAGTATACGATATTCGTGCGCACGTAGGTAATCCCGCACGAGCGAAGCTCGTGCGGGAACAACCTACTTTGCGCACTCGTATCGTAATGTACTATTCCCGATTGGTAAGCAAACAATTGTCTAATCATGATGGTTAACTGTTTTTATGTGACAATAGTTTGTGCCACTTTAGCGTGAAACACGCCTACGACAATCATTGACAAGATTGTATTATGCTAAATAAAGTACGCATGGAATTTCCCAAGTGTAAAGATTTAGCATTTTCCAATTTTCAAAACAAAGGCACCGTTCCGTTTGTCGTATACGCCGATCTCGAATGTATATTAATCCCCGAACCCGTAGATGAATTTGAAACTCGTAAGACTTGTGAAATTCAAAAGCATGTCCCGCACAGTGTGGGCTACTACGTATATTGCGCGTACAATGAGAATTTATCGGAGTTCCACAGTGAACACGGTGTCGATTGCATAGATTGGTTCATGCAGCAGCTTAAAGATTTGTCAATTCAAGTAGAGTCACGCATCCAAAACATAATTCCGATGGAGTCTCTTACCCAAGTCCAACGCGATCGTCACATGCGCGCAAAGAATTGTTATATTTGTGAAAAGCCGTTTACCCCTGAGAAGAAAAAGTGTCACGATCACTGTCACTTCACGGGTAAATATCGTGGTCCTGCTCATAATCGGTGTAATTTGAATTTCAGAGAGTCGCACACAATTCCAATAGTTTTCCACAATTTGTCTTGTGACGGGTTTTGAGTCCGCACGAATAATGTGGGGGGGGGGAAGAGACAATTAGAGACGGGGCGGATGTGAAAGGTAAAACTTGGTGTGTATATTCTTGCAAAAGGGGGTCGACTTAAACTAGGAGGTACAGAAGGGTTGTAGACTTGAGCGGGGGCTGATCACGCCTCAGCCCTTAGCGTTACTTAATACTAACTTACAGGTACGCGCGCGGGGGGGGGGTGTGGGAGGTGACGGGGAATACCAGGTCGGAAGGGTTGGTGTTGCGAGGGGAGGGTGGTGTAGTGTGACGGGGAGCGTGAGGTAGAAAGGGTTGGTATTGCGAGGGGAGGGTGGTGTAGTGTGATGGGGAGCGTGAGGTAGAAAGGGTTGGTATTGTGAGGGGAGGAGCAGATCGGCGGTAGAATGCAGGCTAACCTGGCGTCGTCGGCGTGGGTGTAGACTGGTGTGCGTGTGACGGTGTGTGTGTGTGTCGGGGTTTCTTTCTCTCTCTCTCTCTCTCTCTCTCTCTCTTTCTCTCCCTCTTCGTTTCTCCTGGACTGTGCTTCGGCGACGTGATACTGCCTCGCAGGTCGGGGTCGTAATGCTGCTGGCGCTCGGCTCTGCCGAGCGTCGGGGGGCTTCGGTTATGTTCGGGCCTTTCCCGACGGGACAGGACTCACCCGTTCGGCTCTTCCCCGCGGGTTTGGGGTTTGTTATGACTTGCACTCTAGGTGCAACGTCACAACTCCCCCCTCCCCACGCGGGGCGAGGCCTATAGGGTGAGCCGGTTTCGGTGACGGATTTTGTGGTCCTTTCGTCTGTGTATTCTCCTTTTGTTATTTCTGTTGTTTCTGTGTTGTCTGCTCCGATCTGTCGGGGATAAGGGATGTAGGTTGGGTTGTATTTGCGGGGTGTGTGTTTGGTGTGGGTTGTGGGTTGTCTTATATCTACTTATTCTACTTAGTCTCTTGTGTCTTAATCAAAATCATGTTTTTCTTCTTATACAAACTTATTCTATTCTTATATTATTTTGTACTTGAATTTTTGGTTTTGGTTCGGTGGCTCTCGTCGGTGTGGGTCTTGGTGAGTTTTTGCGTTGTTCTTTGTACCTCGTGGCTCGTGGTTGCTTCTCCTTTCTCTTCTGTCTTTTTGGGTTGTGTTCTGTTTCTTTGGCCTCCGTCTGTCGTTGTTCGTCCGTCGGTTTGGTGTTGTTAGTGTATTTGGTGTTTTCTGTTTTGTCCCCTTTTTTGTATCGTATTGCGTCCCGTGTTGTGGGTGCGTCGTTGTTCGTCCGTCCGTTTGGTGTTGTCAGTTTGTCTAGTGTTTTCTGTTTTGTTCTTTTTTTTGTTTGCGTATTGATTTTCGTTTTTTGTATCGTTTTGAGTCCCGTGTGGTGTGTGTGGTTGGTTGGGGTGTTTGTGTACGTTCGATTGTGTCCGTGAGTGAGGTGGTGTCGGTGTTACTGTTTGTGTCGTTGTCCGTCGTTTGTGTATGTAGCGTGCTTGTGTGTGTGGTTTCGATGTGTATTACTGTTTCTGCGGTGGAGGTGCTGGAGTCTGTGTCGCTGTCGGTGTCTGGTGTGTTTGGGGGTTGTGTTTTGTGTGGTGCTGTTTGATGTGTGGTGTGTGGTTGGTGTGTTGAGGTGCCGGCTTCTGTTTCGTCAGTGTTTGTGCGTTCGTGTGCCCGTCTGGTCATGTATCTTTCTCTTTGTGCTCGTAATTCGTCGTCTAGGGTGCTTGCTGGTTGTAAATTTGCAATTATGGCTATTATTTCGGGGTGTGGTCCTGTGTGTTGTTTGCATGTTTGTTTTGTCTGTGTCGATTCTGTGTGTCTGTCCATGTTGGCGAATGTCTGTAAGATCCTGTTCTCTGTCGTCTGTGGTCTCGCGAATCTGGTGCGTGCCCATTGAGGGGTTGATGCGGGGGGTGGTGTGTGCCGTGGTGTTGGTGTGGGTGTGGGGCGTGTGGTTGTATGGGGTGTTTGTTTCTTGTTGGGTGGGTGTGTAGTCGTGTGGGTGGCCGTGGTTCGTGTGGTGTGGGTAACTGTTGGTGGGTGTGTGATAATTTGTGGTGGATGTGTGATAATTTGTGGTGGTTGTGGTGTGTCTGTGTTAGCTTGTGTGCAGGTTTGTATGTGTTCTGTGTATTTTGTGCCCCGGACCAGCCCGTTGCCTTTCGGGCATTGCCTTGGTCCGGAGGGTGTAATTGTGTGTGTGGTCATCGGTGTGTGTGTTTGTGGGTGTCTTTGTGTGGCTGTGGGTGCAGTGGTTGTTATGTGTGTTGTTGTTGTGGTGGTTTGTGTTACCTGTATGTATGTGGTGGGTGTCGGTAGTAGGGTTCGTCGGGTCTCAGGGTGGTGTGTGCCGTCACGTCCGTATCGGTGTGGGTGTGGGGCCTGTCCTGGTGTTTGCAATAGTGGTGTTCTTTCTGTCTGTGTTGTCGTTGTTGTCGGTCTCGTCAGTCGTAGTGTCATCAGGGCCGGTATTTTAGGTTGCTGCTTTTCCATGTTGTGTTTCTGTGGGGTGAATACACATGTTAGTTTATTTTCGAGGTGTGTTGTTGGGCGTGGTTCTTTTATTGCCTATTTGATTATGTGTATAATTTTAGGTCTTCTATGTGACATTTTCCTATGTTTTTACCGCTCTCTGTTGTTAATTCGTATATTGTGGGTGAGACTTTTCTAGTGATTATGTATGGGCCTATGAATTTTTTACTTAACTTAGCTGTCGTTCGTTCTGGTCCGGATGAGAGTGTATGGTTCTTTTTCAGTACTCTGTCTCCTTCCTTGAATTGAATGTCTCGTCTTCGTAGGTTGTAGTAGTGTACTTGTTTTTCGTTTGCTTCTATTAAGTGCCTCTGTACTTCGTCTCTAAGTATTTGTAGTCGTCTCAAGTGGTCTGTCCATCTGTCTGTGTCTTGTAATTCTACTTCGTCGTCGTTCTCTAACTGATTTCTTAGACATTGTGTGGGATTTAATTCCCTTCCTAGGTTTAAAAAGGCTGGTGTGTGCTTAGTTGATGTGTGTGTACATGTATTGATTGCAAATTGTAAGTCTTGTAAGTGTATGTCCCATTCTGTGTGGTCGTTGTTTACGTAGGCTTGGATCATTGTTTTAGCGGTTCTGTTGACTCGCTCTACGGGGTTGGCTTGTGCGTGGTATGGGGGGATTGTTGCGTGTCTTATGTTGAATTTTTGTGTCAGTTCGCGTATGAGTTTGTTTATGTATGGTGTGCCGTTATCTGTTAGTAGTATGCGCGGTGTACCCCATCGTGATATTACGTGTGAGTGGAATGTCTGTTCTACTGTTTTGGCGTTTGCTTTGCGTATCGGTATGATTTCCACCCATTTGGTGTATAGGTCTTCGAACACTATGATATATTGGTTTCCTTTTTTTGATAGTGGGAGTGGGCCCATGATGTCGGAGGCTACTACTGTCCACGGTTCTTCGATAATTCTAGTGCCCATTAGTCCTGCCGGTCGCGCTTGTGTTGTTTTTGTTTTTTGGCATGTGTCACATTTTTTTATGTAGTTTACTGTGTCTCTGTACATCCCCGGCCAATAATATTTTTTTGCTACTCTTTGGTATGTCTTTTCGATCCCTAAGTGGCCTGCTTGTGTTACGTCGTGGTTTTCGTGTAGTATGTGTGTTATTTTGTCTTTGGGTATGACTAGTTTCCATGGGTTTGTGTCTGGTAGGAGGTTTGAGTGTAGGGGGTTAGGGCGGTGGAAGTATAGTTGATTGTTTCTGATTCGCCACGACTCGTTTTTCTCTGGGCGTGTTTGTACTTGTGTTTTCTTGTATGTGTACCACTTGTCTGTCGTGTCTTCTATTGTGTCTATGTGTTCTTCGTCTTCGTGTCGTCTTGAAAGTGCGTCTGGTACGTCGTGCATTGTACCTTTTCGGTGTGTAATGTCAAAGTCGTATTCTAATAGTTCTAATGCCCATCGTGCAAGTCGGCCTGTGGGGTTTTTTAATTCTCTAAGCCACTTCAGTGCGTGGTGATCTGTGATAACTTTGAATTGATATCCTTCCACGTACGGTCTGAATTTTTTAATGGACCAGAGTACCGCCAAACATTCTCTCTCAGTTGTTGAGTATTTACGTTCTGCCTCGCTTAGCGCACGGCTAGCGTAGGCTATGACATGCTCTTCGTCATCGAGAGATTTTGTTAGTACGGCACCTATCCCTGTTCCGCTAGCGTCTGTTTGTAGTGTGAATGTTTGTGTGTAGTCTGGGCATGCGAGTGTGGGTGGTGATGTGAGTGCGTGTTTGATTGTGTTCATTGCGTTTTCTTATTCTTCCCCCCAGTGCCATTTCTAGTCTTTTTTCAGTAGTCGTGTTAGTGGTTCTGTAATGTGTGCGAAGTTAGGTATGAAGCGTCTGTACCATGATGCCATGCCAATTAGTCTCCGTAATTGTTTTATTGTTTTTGGGTTAGGGTAGTTTTCTATGGGTTGTGTTTTGTCGGGGTCTATGTGTAGTCCGTGTCTGTCTACTATGTATCCGAGATATTTTACTTGTGCGCATCCGAATTCGCACTTCTCTGGGTTTATTGTTAGTCCTGCGTCTGTAATTCTTTTGAGTATTTGCTCTAGTCTTTGTAAGTGTTCGTCGAATGTTTGTGTTACTATTATTATGTCGTCTAAGTATGCGAATGCATATGGTTCGCATTCTGGGCCTATGAGTCTGTCTAGTAGTCTTTGGAATGTCGCCGGTGCGCCTGTCAGTCCGTATGGCATTCTTTTAAATTGAAATAAGCCCATTCCCGGGACTGTAAAGGCTGTTATGTGTTTACTGTCTTCGTCAGGTGGTATTTGGAAGTATGCTTGGCTTAAGTCGATTTTTGATATGTACTGTGCTGTCCGTAGTTTGTCTAATATTGCTGTCATGTATGGTAGTGGGTATGCGTCTTTTTTTGATACTGAGTTAACCTTCCTAAAGTCTAGACAGAAGCGATATGTGTTATTTGGTTTTTTTATCATAACAATTGGGCTCGACCATTCGCTTTCTGATGGTTCTATCACGTCTTCTCTTAGCATTTTGCCTATTTCTGTGTGGATGGCTTCTCTAATTTTTGGTGATACCATATAGTATCCTTGTTTTATGGGTGTGTGTCCTTGTGTGTCTATTTTGTGTTTAATTAGGTGTGTTAGCCCGAGTTGGCCTGGTAGTGTTGAGATTTTCTGCTGTATTGTCGTCTGTAGTTGTGTGTGTTGTGATTGTGTGAGTTCTTGTATTCCTGCGCATATCTGTGGTTCGGTTTCTTTGTCGGTTTGTGTGTCGTCTGTTGTTTGTGCGTTTGTGGGTATGATTTTTTGATTTTCTGATTTGTGTGTTCTGTGGGTTGTCTTTTTGGGGGGTGTTTTCCGGTGGTGTCTTTGTGCTGGGTAGTGTTGGTGTTAGTGGTTTTTGTTTCATGGTTGTTTTTTTTGTGTTTTCGTGTCTTTCTGTTGTTTTCGGGTTCGTTTGTTGTTTCGTTGCTTCTAATTTTTCTGCTGCTTTTGCTTGTTTTGTGTGTGTTTGTGTTGATTGGTGCCGTGTTTCTCGTGTTTGATGTGTTTGTATGTATTCTTTGAGTGGTGTTGGTAGTTCTTGTGGTCTAGCTTGCATGTGGTAGTGTGTCTGTGGGTCGTCTATCAGTGACCATGTGTTTTTTCCATAATTTATTAGTATTCCAAATCTTATTAAGTCGCTGTTCCCAATGATACCTTGCGAGCCTAAGTTTGGTATTAATCCGAAATTAATTTTTTTTGTTATGTTGCCGAGGCGTATTGGGAGTGTTACTGCTCCTTCTATCGTCACCTGTGTTCCGTTTCCCATTGTAGCTGTTCTGTCGGGTGTGTTGTTTATTTGTGTGTCTGTGTTGTGTAGTATTTGTATTACTTCTGCGCCTAGGTATGAGTGTGTTGCGCCTGTGTCTATTAGTGCGTTAAATTCGTGACCGTGTATTTCGATTCTGATGTGGAATCTACTTTCCGTTCTGTTGTTATCTGTCGTAGGTGCTACTGTTTCGGGTGTGTTTGTGTTGTTTGTGGGGTTGCCCTCCACCCTTGCTGGGTCAACCCTTACTCGTTTCCCTGGTTCTGTGCCTGTGTGCATTGCCATCTGAAGTGCCCGGGTTGGTTGCAGTTAAAGCATCTGCGTGGTGTTGTGCCTGTGTTTGGGTTCGTTTGTGTTTGTTGCTGAGTGTAGTGCGGTGAGTTGTACGTGATTGCCGGGTATCGAGTCTGTTGCGTGTTTTGGTTTGTTTGGTTTCGTCGTATGTTGTCTGTGAGTGCCGGTGGTATATTTGGTGTTGGGAGTATTGCTGGGCGGGGTTGTGTTAGTGTGTACTTGTACGGGATGTATTGTGTGTGGTGTGTTTGGTGTGTGTAGGCTTCTCGCGGGTGTGTGTAGTTGTTTAATATTGTTTGTCTCGTGTTTTCCCATTCGATATTCGCTTCCCATTCTTTTGCGGCCATTTCCAGTTGGTCGAAGTTCGCGAAGTCGTATGGTTTTATGTATGCCTTGTATTCTATTTTCATGTTTCTGTATGCCAAGTCTAATTGTGTTCGTGGGTGGTATGGTGGTTTTAGTTGTGATAGTAGTGTTCTAAATTGTATTAGGAATTGTGTGATTTTTTGTGTTGGTCCTTGTACGTAATTTCTGATTTTTTGTTCCAGCCTGTCCCTATGTTGTATGTCTTGAAATGCGTGTGTAATGTCTCTTTCGAATTCTTCCAGTGTTCGCCATTTGCCTCTATTTAATCTGTACCAGTTTTTTGCGTCACCTTCGAGTATCGGGCTGAGGTTGTTGATTAATTGTGTGTCGTGTATTTCATAACCCGTTTGGTAGTCGCGGAGATTTTGTAAAAATTCGTCTATGTCTTCGTTTGTGTTTCCTGAGTATTTTATGTTCCATGTTTGTATTGTTTTCATTGCCATTGCTGGCTGATTCCAGTATGTACTGTTTGGGTTTGATGTGTGGTTTGTGTTTGTGGGGTGTATTGACTGTGTGCTGTATATGTGTGGATCTTCGTATACGTTTCTGTCGCTTGGTGATGCTTCGAGGTCTATTAGGTTTTGCATAAGTCGTGTGTTACGTGTGTTGGTGGCTAAAAATGTGTCTGTTCCTGTGAAGTGTCGGTTCGTTTGATTGGTGGTTACCGTGTTAGTTTGCGTGTGTGTAGGTGTTGGAATTGTATTGTATGTTTGTGTGGGATTTGTTGGTTCTGGGCTTTCTTGGTGTTGAATTTGTGTACTGTGTAAATTGTGTGTATTCTCTATGATAGCTGCATCGATTATATTTATTGTGTTTGGTGAATTTATCGTGCATCGTCTATTTATTTCCTGCCGTTGGGTCGGTGTTTATTGATCTCGTGTCGCGCGCGGCTCGCTCTGTGTCGAGTTGTTTTGGTTGCGTTCGGGTGTGTGTATGTCCATGTGTTCGCGCGCTAGGCCTTGCGGTTCCCTGTGTCCTTGGTCTGCCATTGTGTGTATCGTGTTTGGTAGTGTGTGTGTTCAACTGTCTTTATTTGAATTTTCGTGACTGTGTAGTTTTGTTTCGTGAGTCTATGTGTACTTTGTTAGCGTTTATTCCTGTGTTTTGTCTCTTAATTGTTTGGATTTGGGGTAAAAATGTGGGTAATTTACGTTGGGCGCCAATTTGTGACGGGTTTTGAGTCCGCACGAATAATGTGGGGGGGGGGGGGGAAGAGACAATTAGAGACGGGGCGGATGTGAAAGGTAAAACTTGGTGTGTATATTCTTGCAAAAGGGGGTCGACTTAAACTAGGAGGTACAGGTTGTAGACTTGAGCGGGGGCTGATCACGCCTCAGCCCTTAGCGTTACTTAATACTAACTTACAGGTACGCGCGCGGGGGGGGGGTGTGGGAGGTGACGGGGAATACCAGGTCGGAAGGGTTGGTGTTGCGAGGGGAGGGTGGTGTAGTGTGACGGGGAGCGTGAGGTAGAAAGGGTTGGTATTGCGAGGGGAGGGTGGTGTAGTGTGATGGGGAGCGTGAGGTAGAAAGGGTTGGTATTGTGAGGGGAGGAGCAGATCGGCGGTAGAATGCAGGCTAACCTGGCGTCGTCGGCGTGGGTGTAGACTGGTGTGCGTGTGACGGTGTGTGTGTGTGTCGGGGTTTCTTTCTCTCTCTCTCTCTCTCTCTCTCTTTCTCTCCCTCTTCGTTTCTCCTGGACTGTGCTTCGGCGACGTGATACTGCCTCGCAGGTCGGGGTCGTAATGCTGCTGGCGCTCGGCTCTGCCGAGCGTCGGGGGGCTTCGGTTATGTTCGGGCCTTTCCCGACGGGACAGGACTCACCCGTTCGGCTCTTCCCCGCGGGTTTGGGGTTTGTTATGACTTGCACTCTAGGTGCAACGTCACAGTCTGATTACGATTCTCAGTTTTTGATAAAATCCCTCGCGTCAACTTTCCCCGGTAAAATTATACTGCTACCCATAAATAAGGAATAATATATATCCTTCACGGAACGCGTCGATGGAACAATGATGCACTTGAGATTCATCGATTCGTTCCGATTTATGGCTAGCAGCATCGATAAACTTTCCACATATTTGACCGATACCGATAAACGCATAACACGTAAATTTTATAATAATCCGACTCAGTTCAGTTTGATGACCCGCAAATGCGTTTTTCCCTATGAATACGTCGATTGTTGGAGGAAACTCGATGAAACGCGATTACCTGCAAAGACGCATTTCTACTCTCAACTCACCAATTGAAATATTAGGGACGCCGATTACGAGCATGCGAAAACTGTTTGGGGGGAATTCCATTTAGAGTCATTGAGGGGCTATTCAGATTTATATTTAAAGAGCGATGTTCTTTTGCTTGCCGATATTTTTAAAAATTTCCGCGCTGGCTGCTTCAAAACATACGATTCAGATCCGTGGCACTACTACACAGCACCGAGACTTGCTTTTGACGCGATGCTCAAGTATACTAGAGTAAATTTACAACTTTTAGAAGACCCTGAAATGGTGTTATTTATTGAGAGGAGCATTCAAGGCGGCGTAGCACAATGTTCTAATCGATACACTCAGGCCAATAACAGGTTTATGGGGAAAGATTTTGATTCTAGTAACGTGGAATCGTATCTTATGTATTTTGATGTAAATAATATGTACGGTGCGGCTATGAGTGCACATTTACCGATTGGTTCATTCGAGTGGGAGCATAATCACATCGATATATCAACTCACCTGGACGATTCACCGAGCGGTTACATTCTGGAGGTGGATTTTGAATATATTGTAGACCTCCAAGAGGTTCATAAAGATTTACCTCTTTGTCCCGAACATTTTACTCCTCCAGGTAGTAAAAATCACCAAACTCGCGACCACCCTTCGCCTCAAAACAAAATATATATAGCACTATAGAAATTTGAAACAGTGTTCGTGTTTCGGATTAAAAGTAATAAAAGTGCACAGAGTTTTACAGTTCGCTCAATCTCCGTGGCTCGAGCTTTATATCACGCTCAACACAGACATGCGTAAGCGGTCTAGGAATGAATTTGAGAAAAACTTTTACAAACTCATGAATAACGCCGTATTCGGCAAGACTATGGAGAATGTGCGGAATCAAAGAGATGTTAAATTGGTCACAAAATGGGAGGGAAGAGGTGGTCGAAGAACGCTCATTGCCAGACCAAACTTTCGTAGCTGTACCGTATTTGACGAGGATATAGTTATTATACGTAGAATTGGATCGTGTTAAAGTTCGCTTCGATAAACCTACTTGCGTAGGTGCATCAATTCTAGATCTATCAAAAATCATTCTCTACGATTTCCACTATAATTACATTGAAATCAATTTTTCGAACAATCAAGCTAAATTGAAGATACCTCTAACCATCCACCCGACAATGTGTATGGTATTTCCCTTGAAAACAAAAAACAACTAGGGCTAATGAAAGATGAAAATAATGGTAAAATTAATACAGAGTTTGTGGGACTGCGAGCAAAGCTGTACACATTTACTACGATGGGTGAGGATGGGGAAAAATATGACAAAGGCGTAAAAGTGAGTAAGCGTTCCGAGGGTGTAAAAAATTCATCGATCAATAGCATCACGTTTGATGATTATAAGCGCTGTCTGATGGCTAAGCAGGAGCTGACTCTTCCAGTGTTTAATACGCAGTAAATAACACGAAGTAAGCACGATCGTACAAAAAAAATTGGCTCTGAGTTGGCAGAATGACAAGCGGCAATTGATACCTGGACAGACCGACACCGTACCTTGGGGGTTTGTCCCAGCCCCCCAATAGCTATAGGATAAACCTGTGGACGTAGAATTGATGTAAATATTTTACGTTTGATGCCTCGGACGATCCACCACCGGGCGGGAACGTTTCACGATCAATACGATATTTGATGGATTTGGAGTTTCAAAATGCGAATTCATATACATGACAATTATTTATGTCATTTATTATTAATATATCGAGCAATTATTCATATTTATTAGTGTACCACGAAAAAAGTTCTCGGAGAATGGAAAAAAGTTTTCGGAAAATGAAAAAGAGTTTTCTGAAAATTTTTTTCCCATTTGATTGTTACGTCCTCCAGACTTCATATTCCTTTCCCACACTCTTAGTTACCTTACGCTCTGTAGTCTACTCTTATCGTCCGCGAGTCAGCAGATTCTTCTGTAACTCGCGGCTAGCTTGCCTTCTATATCCCGCTAAACTAGGCAGATCCATCCTAGCGCTAAAGCAAGACACCTATCCCTCTAAACCACGACCATACCTTTTTCCCTCGACCGACTCCGTTGCATTGACTACCAATGAACAATCATATACTTTAAATCGTTTACCTTCCCTTAATACCGATCCTTGTCTATTCCATTCACTTCCTGCACTGGGTGTAGTAGCACGCGAGTGCATAGTCGACGTGAACGCACCCTATAATAGCCAAATAACACCTTGGCTAGGCGTGGAGTAAGCTCCGATTACCGCTCATCGGAGCCTACGCATTATACCCCGTAACATTTTGGTGGCAGCGGACTGAATCGTCGACCTACCCCTCAGTGCAGTGCTGCATGATTTCTACGAAAGCGTTCAGTGCTCAAAATTTCTAACGCCGTACCAATCAGTGATAGCCGTGTTACGAACGAACTCCGGCCCACAAAGTACTGTGACAGGCATCCTGAATATATTCAACTCGCTACGGGCATAGGCTCTGCAAAGAGTCCCCAATTTCAATAACTCCGTCATATTTTGGTACTATTGAAATTCATCGTTACGTACGACGTCGAATAACTGTGTAGCGAGTGGAAATTCAGTGCGATAGCCAAGTTAAGCTGCACACCGCATCTGAACACATCACCTTTCGAACCGACAAATATTGAATGGACCCTTCCCGCTCGTTCGGACTCCTGCAACCCTGTTGAGAAGAGGATCTGGACCCGAGAGTGGCATCGCCCTAAGACCTGGATTGCCACAGTTATTTATCAACACGCCACGGAGTACCTTTATCTATACCCTCCTCGTGCCGACGCATGACGTGTATCGCCTCCTCAAGTTTCACCTGCGTCCAGCTGCCTACAACCATGCTGTACTCTGTTTTTGCGTTTACCTTCGCCCTGTAAGTCTACTCTAAGTCTTAGTGTTAAGTTGATATTTTTATTCCTGTACTTGCAATACCTTGCTTAAATCGACATGGCACCAACTAACGGTACCGGTTTAAACTTTTGGTCAGTAAAAGATGTCTTGCCGACAATCCCCCCTTTCGACGGCCACAACATGCCCTTTGACTCATTTGTAGAACAATTACGTCACGTAGAGACTCTTATAAAAGCTTCGGATAAAATGACATTCGCCATATTTGCGCAATCAAAGGTTACAGGCCCCGCTTCTCAATATTTGATAGACATTATCTCTAATGACGTCGAGGATCTCATAACTGCCCTCAGCAGAGCATACCGCCCGGATATCCCCCTACGCCAGTTATCTGCTCAATCAGATAGAATGACACAACAACCATATGAGCGCATCATAGATTACTCGTGCAGAATAAGAGCAATATCAAAAGAAATAAGCACAGCGATCATAGCCAAGCACCCACCAGACTTAGCAACGCTTCTGATGAATGATCTAAAGAAGGATACCTCTAGACCGTTTGTTAGAGGGCTTCGGCCAGAATTGGAGTGGAGAATCGCTACTATCAGACCATTACCAACCTTCGAAACTGCCGTCAGCATCGCCGAAGGTGTAGAAGCCGAGCTAATTAACCGTCAGATGCAATTCTCTGCACAATATTTTACCCCCTCTATACCCATGTGTCTGCCGTTACCCCCCCCCCCCCCTCGTACTGCTCCTCCGTTTCAGGTGCCCACCGCGGCATCCTTTATCCCCCCCCCCCCCCCCCTGATGTCATTGCCCACAGCTGGTTACGTTTATCAACCAGCGCCCCGTACCGAACCCGGAACCTACGCCCAAGCGCTCGATCCGAACACCAGTTCTGCTGACCACGTTAATGCTCTGCCCAGAACTTGTCAATTTTGTGACCACCAGGGTCACTCCATCACGGAATGTCACCGTTTGCAAAGTAAAAGATATTGTACTAAATGTCGCTGTATGGGCCACTTCCACAATGAATGCAACCGGACCAACAGAAACCAAGAACTATAATGCGACAATTGTAATCGCAGAGGCCACACAGTAGACCGATGTAGATCCTTTCCGCGTAATAACCAAGGCAATGCAGGTCCAAATGAACATTTAGACGAGAACATCGCCCGCGGGGAGAACGCGCCCGCGAGCTATGCAAACAACTAGCGTTCCGATCTTCACGTCACATCCTCATAACAGCTTCAGCTGACCCTCCACTAATTTCGATCGACACCCCCGAGCCAATAAAAATATCTACATTTGTTATTGACACCGGTGCAGAAGTCAACTTGGTTAAAGAAAGTTCCATTAGACCCCTCGTATGACGAACAACCGACGAACGTTTGACGCTAACTGGTATAACAGACAAAAAGACGCAAACTATCGCAAAAACTGAAACACGTTTTAACAATAAATCCCATACCTTTCACCTGGTCCCTGACTCGTTTTCGATTCCGCACGACGGTATCTTAGGCCAGCCCTTCTTACGAAAAGAGAAAGCAACTATTTCTTTCAACTCAAACTCGGTGATGCTTGGATCCTCATTGCCAATCCACTTTGATGAATTCGATGAACCCTCGTCCACGCCCGAAAAAACGCGCGTAATTACAATACAGACCCGTACTGTGAAAGCCATCCCACTAATAGTTGCGAACCCAGACACTGAAGTAGGCTACCTAAAACGCGTCGATTTAGGCAACAATGTTCTATGTGGTAAAGCGTTAGTTGAAAACCAGAACGGCATCGCTTACTCGTACGCGTTCAATTGTAACGAATCTGCTGTAGAGATAAGACTCTCAACAGTAACCCTAGACGACTTCGACGAGCCACTGAGTACAGTCATGCCCAATGCTACCCCCACTGCACCGAGTAACCACCACAGCGAAGCCCGCGCCAAAACCCTCGTTTCGCACCCAAGCCCTCTCCTCAGTAATTCATTAATCCTTTCTACCGCTAAGCGTACATCGCGACCGACTACTAATCCCCCCCCCCTGCCCCGTCCAGTCCACTGACCTCACGCAACTGCAATCCGATCCTCCTATCGCCGACGACAGTACACCTTGTCCCTGTGCCGCAACAGTGCTCTTGACCGACGGTAGGTCAGAAAGATTGGACGTCCTAAAGAGCAGCTTACATCTTGATAATTTAAATGACACCGGAAAACAATCTATATTTAACCTCGTAACAGAATTTAACCATCTCTGTTATCTCCCAGGTGATAAATTAGGCCACACCAATTTATCTCATCACACTATCCCTACGACGGACAATACGCCTATTCGTACCAAACAATACCGTTTTCCCAAGATTCACAAAGACGAAATCGAATCCCAAGTTGATCAACTACTCAAGCAAAATCTTATTAAACATTCCTCATCTCCGTATGATTCCCCGGTGTGGATCGTTCCCAAAAAACCGGATAATGACGGCAATAAACGATGGCGTATGGTAATCGACTGCAGAAAACTTAATGAAAAAACAGTCGGCGACGCATACCCCATGCCCGATATCACGGAAATCCTTGACCAGCTTGGCTCAGCTGAATACTTTTCCATATTCGACCTTGCTGCCGGGTTCCACTAAATTCCCATGCATCCGGATCACAGCACGAAAACCGCATTTTCGACACCTAGAGGCCATTATGAATTCTCTCGTATGCCCTTCGGACTAAAGAACGCCCCCGCCACGCTTCAAAGGCTCATGGACCAAGTCCTCCTAGGCCCACAAGGCAACGAGATGTTCTCATATTTAGATGACATAGTTATTTACGCTCGAAACTTGCAAGAACATAAAATTGAATTTCGGAAATTAATGAAGCGACCAACCGCTGCTGGTTTAACTCTACAGCCAGACAGGTGCGAATTCCTGCGCAAGGAAGTCGTTTACCTCGGACACCTTATAACTGAGTCGAGAGTAAAACCTGACCCTGGTGAACTAATAGCTGTAAAAGAGTGTCCCGTCCCCAGTAGTCCCAAAAATGTTAGACAGTTCCTTGGCCTTTTAGATTACTGCCGATGATTTGTTCCAAATTTTGGAAAAATTTCTAAATGCCTTAACAATTTAACGAAGAAGGATACCCCTTTCATCTGGACTTCCGAACACCAGTCTGCCCTCGAAACCTTACGCGATTGTTTATGCAAAGAACCAATTCTACAACACCCGGACTTCAACAAACAATTTACGCTCACTACAGACGCGTCAACATTCGCGATAGGTGCAGTTCTCGGTCAAGATACAGACGGTGCCGACCTACCGATAGTATACGCGTCCCGAGCCCTCAATCCCGCTGAATTAAACTACTTGGTACCTGGTAAAGAATTCTCAGCCGCCTACTGGAGTATGAATCACTTCCGCCCCTACATCAATGGTCAGAAGTTCACTTTAATAACAGACCACGAGCCACTCAAATGGGTAAAAAGCGTGAAGAAGCCTAATTTCCGTTCATCACGGTTGAGCTTAGAACTAGCAGAGTACGACTTCGATACGAAATACAAGTCCGGAAAATCTAATACCAACGCTGATGCTCTGTCCAGGAACGCACCGCCCGACACCGCTCAAATTCTTCCTATAGATACAAAACGCCCCCGTCCAACGACTGATGCCTCTAGCGATAAATCAAATGAACCCAGTAAAAAGACTCATCAGTACCCCAGACGCCCTCGACAGACCACAGACGAGTCCACGAACCCAACTCCGCTGAAACACCCTAAAATCTCAGAACCCTGTAAGATGATATACTCCTCTGATTCCTCTGATCTCTCCGACGATGAGTTCAGCGATAAATAAACCCCGTTGCTCCTCAGACCCTGCCGCTTTGCCCCGGCGCTGACCCCTGTACATCGCCAACCTAAACGCCACCGCGAAACAAATTCTTCAACAAATCCTGGGCCTCATAAAAGACCATACCTGAGCTATTTTTCAGATTCTTCCCTTAGCTCGGATGACTTACAAACCCCAGAATCTGAATCAGGAACTGATGACTTTGGTCCATCCACCGATTTACCGGGCCCTTCTTATAGCGATTTCCTCATAGAAAGCGAAACTTTTCCTTTTGTGCGTAATAGACGTATCAAGGAAATAAAAGCTGACCTATTACAGCAAAAGGATAACTTGGCTCATTGCATATACGCTGACTGCCAAATGTCAAAAAGAATTGCTTCAGAACTGACAGAACGTAAATTCATAAACCGCGAACAACTTAGAGAATTCGACCCGACTGTGACTGACGATATTTCTGTAGTCCCTGGAAACCGAGAAATTTATAACCTAGTTACAAAGCCCAAATACAGTGACAAACCTTTGCCACACGTTTTTTTTTGACACCTTGGTCAACTTTAGGAAAACCTTGCAAGAAGATGGACTAACATCTGTCTCGATACCATTGATAGGTTGCGGACTCGACAAATTAGAATGGAGCATGGTACGCAAAATGATCCATCATGTTTTTAAAAATTCGAAAATGAGTATCACCGTTTGCCGCCTTGACTCTCCGCTTCCTGCCACCGCGCGCCACTGCATTTCACCCCCACCCGTTTATACTAACCTCACTGACCCTGTCCCTTCCACATCTAGATTACCCTCCCGCCGCCATCTGCTAAAGAAATCGGAACGCCCAACTGAACCTGCAGCACCTCGTCCGATTCCCCCCCCCCCCCCCCTCCACCCACTGACGTCATCATTTCTCCCCCCCCCCCCCCCTCCTGTCGGGCCTCCGCGTCGGGCTAGGAGATACCCCCCCACTACTTCCAGGCCGACGAACCCTTCCTTACACTCTTGTTCCCCTCCTCCCTCGCCTCTCCTGCCCACCTCTGATGACAACCACAGTTCCGACTTGCTCACAGACACTGAATACTATACGTGCACTCAACAATTCGACTCCCATATGGAAATTACTGACCATTAACATCACAGTGCTCTCAACACTCACAATGATCAAATTATTGATCCTCACGGTTTCGCATATTTTATTGACAACTTGGACGACATACCAGTATCAGACAATATCAAAGATAACAATGATGGACTTTTGATGCTCAAAACCAACTATGCGCACTTCATATCGACAGACTGCGCTTGGATCAAGGGTATACCAGCCCAACTTGCCGACGAGAATATCGTTGACCCAAGAATAGCAATGAGGCCTCGGCCACGAAAATTTGATATCATTGAATCTAAGCACAATAGTCGACGTATTTTCACCCTAGTATTGAAAACAAAAGGCTCAGATAAAAGCAACCTATACGATATCTTCAAGCTATTGTCCTAACTGACAACGGCTTCAGCCGATTGAAACCGAAATTCTCTTGCCCTCCCGATAACCGATGACAGCTTAGACGCTCTACATCCTCGCATTATCCGAAAACTTCTATCCTATATTTTCGCAGACTTAGAAATTCAAATCATGCTTTGTCGAAACACGACTGTCATCCCAGACAAACGTTTACGAAAAGAAATAATCAGAGAATGCCACGAATCGTTGGTCGGCGGTTATCAAGGTGTCACTAAAATATATAACCGCATTAGACAAAAATATTTTTGGCCCCGTACGACAGAACAAATCAAAGATTCCATAAGAATTTGCGAGAGTGGCCAAAGAAAAAAATTGGTCAGAGTAAAAACCAAATTGCTAATGATAACAAAGTGGCATTAGATATTGTTGGACCTCTACCCCTTACTAAATCAATCAAAAAATATCTCTTGACGATACAATGCAATTTGACAAAATTCCTGGACGCCATCCCTTTACCTGATGGCACCGCCAAAACGATAGGCGCAGCATTCGCAAAAGAATACATTACACGTTACGGTGCTCCTCGAGCAAACTTACCGACCAAGGACAGAATTTTATGAGCACGATCATCAAACAACTTTGTAAACTTTTCAAAATTAAGCAAATACGAACCACAGCATACCGCCCACAGTCCAACGGATCTCTAGAACGCAGTCACCTTGTTCTCACTGAGCACATCAAACACTACACGGATGCTGGTAAAGACTGGGACGATTACATCCGCTTTGCAATTTTCTGTTATAACACCGCAGAGCACGAAGGTACTAACTTCACACCCCAACAACTAATTTTAGGCTCTCAAGCCAGACTCCCGACAGACGCGAACCCTGCTAGCGCGTATACCCATTCCTACGATTCCTTTCTTCTCGATTTAATCGCTAATCTATCCAGCATACGAAAACACGCCACGTCCAACCTACAACAAGCAAAGCATCGTTCCAAGACATATTACGACCGTAATGTCAACAGCCGAAATTTCGAAGCAGCTCAAAAGGTCTACCTACTAAATGAAATCCGATCCAAATTCGACGACCATTATAAAGGAGTGTATACGATCAACATATTGTTACGAAGCGGAAAATTAAGAGAGGAAAAGGATTTATTTAGTGACGAAGCTCTCCTGTTAGTCTCGAGATAGACTGTTTTTACAATAATGTAGGTTGACGCAGCAACCTTATTCTTTTGGAAGACATAAGAGATTTATAAACGTCTCTTATCTATGATGACTACTAGATCATTTAAAAGGGGACAAAACGGGTGATTTCACCCTTTGTAACATTACTCCCCCTCGAGGAAAAGAGTCGACCCGACTCGGAAAAGGTAAACAATTACAAAAAAAAAAAAAAAATGATCTAGCAGTCAGTGCTCGAAGGTGAGTTGGAGCTGTGGCTCTAAAAATTAAAAGACTCCCTTTTTACTATCTGGCATTTGCCCACAGGCTCAAGGTAAACCACAGAAAACCTTGAGCAGATAGTTGAGCGTTCAATTGAATTTCAAAATTTATGTGCCTTGTTTTATAAAGGTAAGTGTTAAGGGTGAGTTAGTGAGTTCTTCATGAGATTCCTTGGCCGAAGACACGAGACAGACCGAAGGGCAGGAGACAGAACGGATCCCAGAGGAAGAGATTTTCTTTCAAAGTTCTTGCGTGGATCAAGACAAGGACAGGTGAACCGACCCGGGGTTTCCTCTGGACACAGCACACCCTAGAGTTGGGAGGACAAAAGTGAGAGGAAGCGGATGATTCCCAATTCGCTAAGCAAATTTGGGGGAAAAAAAAACGATTGATTGGATTTATAACTCATTCGATAAAAGAAAAGAAACGATCTCATTTGAATATCCGAAGAACCCAGGCTAAGACCGGACAAATAGTATAACTGGAGGTAACATCGGGAACAGCCAAAAACGGCAGATTCGTCGGGGAAAATCTATAAAAACTCAAAGAAACTGATATATTGGTTAGAAAAATAAGAGAGGATACGACGCGGGCCTCAAACCACGAACTGTGAAGCAATAGGGCTAAGGAACTTGGAAGAAACCGAAGATATCCACCCTTTCGAAACATCGGTAGCTAGTTTTCCGAATCCTGAGGAACAGAAGGTTGCGCTGCCCAAACCGGATTAGAGGGAGCTCTCTTAGAGGCATTATTGCGCCACGAATCTTCCGCAGTCTTCAACTGACGGTCGAGTTTGAAACAATTCTTCGCGATATGTCCTCTTACGCCGCAAAACTGGCACTCTGAGACAGGCCGATTGGAGTTTGATCTATTGTAACGAGAGAAACCACTATTTTTCCTTCCTGGAAGAGAATCTGAGCTAGGCTGATTGACTGAAGGACGGGACGAAGAATTTTCTGAAGGTTCAGCTTGGTTTAAGCGATGAAGTTGACGCGAACCTAAATCCGCCTCGTTTATGGCTTCTAATTCTAAGCCCTTAATAATTGCTTCATGTAGAGAAGTTGGAGCTGCGAGCCTCAGATGATACCTAAGCTCCGGATTCCGAATCGCATTAATGAATTTCGCCCGAGCTATCTGATCTCTAGCTTTTTCTGCACATCAGTAAGAGAATGTCGAGCGAGACGTTCGATGTCATTTCCGAGAGAGGCTAAATCTTCCTTGGGCCCTTGACGTCTATTTTCAAACTGAGTGAAATAAAGTTTGGAAAGATGTTCTTCGCCAAACCGAAGTTTAAGAGCCGCACAAATGCTGTCGAAATTTTCAGAGTCCGAATCTGAAAGCGATCCAAGAACTACCAAGGCCGGACCAGACAAAGACGCTGTCAAATTAGCTGCTTTCTGGGACGGATTCCAACCATTAACCTTACTAATCATGTTGAACTGACGTTCGTATAGACTCCAAGCAGACGAACCGTCATACGAACCGGGCTTCAAATTCGATTGTTTCGAGGGCAACTCTACAATACTCGCGGCAGGTACAGAGACCTGATTGAGTCCGAACGAGATCTGAGCCTGCGGAGAGAGAACATTGACAGTACCGCGCGATTTTAAAAAGGCCAAGAACTCTGACTGAATATCCACGCTAGGTTGAGACGACGCGACAGGAGGCTCAACTACTTCTGAAATATCACGTGACGGAACATCGTGGCATTGCGGAAAAGAGCTAACCTGAGTTTGTCGCGAGACATGAGCAGGTGGAAAATTTTTAGCAACAGGGGGAATTTCGCCTCCCCCATAAATGGCGTCAGACCTTGATTGATCCGGAATTGAATGAATGGAAGTTCTCCTTGCTGGGACCGGGACTGAAGGAAGAGAAGTCCTTCTACCTGGGGACAGAACTGGGCGTATTGGGAATTCCTGCGGCCGCTCCTGAAGCTTCTGCACACCTTGCAGGATCCCGATCAGCGACTGGGACACGATTTCTTGTTGTTGACACTGCTGCGAGTGGAGTTCGTGCAGAAGATTCTGCTGTTCTTGTTGCTGCAGTTGTAGCTGTTGTTGGTGTTGTTGTTGTTGTTGTTGATGTTGTTGTTGCTGCTGTATCTGTCGCATCAGTAAATCTTGGTTTCCCTGGATGAGCTCTGCCAAGAGAGCTAGTTGGGGCTGGGGCTGAACCTCAGCTTCCAAACGAAGAGAAACGGAAGGAAACGCCGGTTCATGGGACGAAACGCGCCCGGCAGCTCGTCGCTCCGCGCGTGAAGTCCTCGACGTAGGAGATCGTTGCATTATTTTGTATATACTTCTTATCACTTTAAATCCACACAAAACTCTGTCGAGATTCAGAAGAATCCCACTTCTGACGCCAATGTTACGAAGCGGAAAATTGAGAGAGGGAAAGGATTTATTTAGTGACGAAGCTCTCTTTTTAAAGTCTCGAGATAGACTGTTGTTACAATAATGTAGGTTGACGCAGCAACCTTATTCTTTTGGAGGACATAAGAGGTTTATAAACGTCTTTTATCTATGATGACTACTAGATCATTTAAAAGGGGACAAAACGGGTGATTTCACCCTTTGTAACAATATAATTGACAATATCAACGCTGAAATTTGGATTACCCCCCGAAAAACTAAAATCGTCCATTTCAATAAATTGAAATTGGCACAAGAAGAAAGTAACTAAAATTAAGAAAAAAATCAACAGCCATATGCTATCAAACTGCCTGCGATCGCGTTACATTACGTCTCATACTCTTGCATATCGTTGCAGGTGCAGTGCTCTCGACAGCAAGACAGACGATTCGACTAGCGTCGCGATTAAGCAACTGAATCAGAACCCGGGAATCTTCTTCGAACAATTGCAAGATCTACGTACATATAACAAAGAATGGACTTTGCTGAACTACATAGACCTCCAATATTTATTCGACCGACTTGACCAAACATCAGAATTCTTAACCATAATAGAAGGAAAATGCTCTGTCGCAAAAAACTACCGTTACACTGGCGACCATATTCAAATGTTGGCTGATAGAATAAAAACCATGAAACTATACCAAAACCGAATAGAATATTCAGTTGGCCATCGCACAGGTGTTACGCCCCGACGTACCGCCTTGGCGTACCTTTTTCAAAATTCCATTTCATTTCATTTCTTTAATTTCTTCAATGCACAGATATTATTTCATCAAAATCTCATATTCTAATAACGGCGAGTTCCACCCCTCCCGGCAAAAGTCACGTAGAGACCAACAATGATTCCTAGTATAAGGTTCAACTTTCTTCTATTCAACTGGTACCAAGAACGGAAATAAAAGACTGCTGAATTAGCATCAGTAGCGCTCAGTCTGGAAATATCCCTCTTTTCAAGTTAAAACTATAATCAATAACTAGGATAAACCACTACCTTTGGAACCACCAAATTAAAATACGAGTAGATTACTTATTAGGATGTATGAATGAATGTGTGAACATTGCATGTAAATATCTTTTCTTTATATTTTCAATGTGTCACCGACGAGATTGAGAATCGTCGGAACACCGTCGAAGAGCGTGAACTAACGCTGACCATGTGGATTTGGGAACCAGGAGGTCGCCCTCACACCTCATTGGCTAATTACTGTTGTAACTTATTACAACTGCAGCTCCTTGGACCCTCGGGCCCAAGAAGCCGCGTCTTTCGTCTGTCAAGTCGCGAGGTGCGTGGACGTCAACCCGTATTAGCCCTTCTTGAGCAATAGTAGCGTTCGGAAAATCTTAGTTGTGACCGGCCTAAAGTCTCGCGCTAATTCGTCAAATTCGAGCATTCAGTTATTCTGTTAGCTGCAAGAGACTCACTATCTTCTACGTTTCCATCTTTTCTGTGCTTTACTAAATCTCATCATTTCGAGAATAGACATTTTTATGCCTTCCATTTTCCATAATTAAATTGAGTTCGGCCCTGATTCAACCGAATCAGGTAATTTTAAGTGATAATAATAATAATTACACTATCATTTTTAATAAATAATCGTTGGAATCATTTTTAACATACATCAAAATCAGAAAATTGACACTTTCAACTATATCTTTCGATCGCAAGATATCATTCTAAATCTACAAATACTAAGTGACCGACGTTCAACATCGTTCGATTGATCAACTCTTCCGAACTTGAGGTGAGGCCCTGGTCCAGAATTCTACTGACGCAGACCGACACGATCCGACGGCTCTCAATCTCGTCGACCGATTCACCTAAAGATAAGTCAATCCGAGTGTTAATCTTGGAAATTGAACGAATTCTTGTTTCACCTTTATAATCAAAATTTACTTCAGTAATAGCAAGTCAAGAATTGGTGGCTAGCTTCACTACCCCCAATTAAATCATACTTATTGTTTCCAAGAATTAACCAACAAGACTTAACAATAGGATATATAATTGATTTAAGATAATCTAAAAAGAGAGATACAATATCGAATAATCACGACCAGCTAGTTATAACCATCGTTCAGAGTAGATGTTCCTGGTACCAAATAATAATATCCTTTAGAATAGAACAACACACGATTTGTATAAACTCGAACACTTTATAAATTGTTACTTTCGGCTCTTATGTCA
Organism: Neodiprion lecontei; assembly: GCF_021901455.1. Classification (NCBI taxonomy): domain Eukaryota; kingdom Metazoa; phylum Arthropoda; class Insecta; order Hymenoptera; family Diprionidae; genus Neodiprion; species Neodiprion lecontei. The sequence continues at coordinate 11,848,273 of NC_060265.1, read as the reverse complement.
TTATCACCATTGATTGTTACCAGACATTTCAAATCAAAACAGAATATACTTCATCTTTTACCAGTTAAATCATATTAGACCATTTATTTTGAACGACCTTTTTCCCATTTTTATTATTATAAAATTGCCTCAACAATTTAAACAAACCTCACAGACCTGTACAGGACTATAGCAACACGATCCTACAAATTATCGGCTTATCGAAAGGTAGGTCTTTTCTTAGTTTTAATAATTATTCATTGTCGTTACGTGGGAGCTTGATTATTCAATTAATCATTAACTACCACCGCTCAGTACACTCTCACCCCCACGTAACACCGGTCTCCGGAAGGGAGGCAAGAATCAACCCATCGCTCAGAAATCAATCTTCGGATGGATTCTATCAGGCACCACCAATGCGTCAAACGCATCCACCAACACCACAGTGAGTCACCACTGCTCAACAAGTGACTCACTATCAACCATGGTTCAACAGTTTTGGCAACAGGAGGAACTACCCAACGCTCCTCCTTCCTTGACATCCGACGAGCAAATTTGTGAGAACACATACGCCACCGGACACTCACGAACGCCCGAAGGTCGCTACATCGTGCGACTACCAACGTCATCAAGAACAATGGACTTGTCGGACACCCAGAGAGCCGCCGAAAGAAGTCTCAATTACACCTTCAAACGCTTTAGACACAACAAGGGGCTTGAGCAACATTACCACGAGTTCATGTCCACCTACGAAGCCATGAAACACATGGAAGTGGCCGAACGACCCAAGCCAACTAGCAACGTCTGCTACCTTCCTCATCACGGAGTGTGGCGAGAGTCCAGCACCACTACACCACTTCGAGTAGTATTCAACGGATCTTGCCTAACTCACCAAGGAATCTCTCTCAACCATTTCCTGTTAAAGGGGGAGAATTTGCTGCCAGCTCTATCTGACGTCCTGCTCAGATGGAGAACCCATCGCTTCGTCATCGCTGCTGACATCGAGAAGATGTATAGGCAGATTCTCGTACATCCAGACGGCAGAGACCTCCAAAGAATACTGTAGAAAACCGAGCAAGATCAAGACTCACGCGAATACCGACTCAACACCGTGACGTACGGTCTCGCTTGTGCTCCCTTCCTAGCCATCAGGACCATCCGACAGCTGGCTCATGATGAGCAGGCAAATTTTCCACTTGGAGCATCTACTCTGCAACGAGACATCTACGTTGATGACATCCTCATTGGGGCAGACAATCAAACGCAACTCCTCAGTCTTCAAAAGGAACTTCGGGAGATATGCATGGCGGGCGGATTCCCACTTAAGAAATGGATGTCAAACAACTCCACTCTGCTCGCACACATTCCAGAGTCAGATCGTTTAGTAAAAGGCAACATGTCGTGGTCTCCAACAGAGGAAACTCACTCCACACTGGGGCTTCAATGGAGCCAGCTATCGGACACCTTCCTATTCACCGTTCGACCTACCACCACCCAAGCTAATACGAAGCGATCAATTCTATCACAGGCAGCTCAACTCTTCGATCCATTAGGATGGCTCACACCCGTAACAACTCGAGCAAAGATCACCATCCAGTCAACACGGTTGATTAACGCCAAGTGGGACGATCCTCTTCCTCAACACATCTCACAAGACTGGAGGGAGTTTCACAGTCAATGAACTACTTCGGTCTTACCGGATTGACCCGTAATACCACCTGCACTGCTACGCTACGCTACGCCACGCTACGCCACGCTACGCCACGCTACGCTACAGTCACAGACCATCACGCAGACTTTTGGACAACTGCATGACGGACTCTTTTCAACTGGCAACAGCCAGCCCAACAAAAAGGGCGAGTTTCCTCAACCCACCAAGGACCACACCGATTCGTCACCAAACCTCATCGCTGAAGCCTCCACCTCGGTGCAATACAACCCAGGCAATTCCTTCAATAGCGTGGCAACCGAAATACTAACTACCTTGTACATCTGTAAATAAAAACTATGAATAAGTAAGGTGTATATACAACATAAACAAATAACTCATCTTTGAAACTACAGCGATCTACTCCTTCCACGCGACTCGGTCGAATACCTAACAACAAATAGCGAACACATTTATTCAATGTTACATGTCCGATTCGTTTATCCAACTGTTGTGTGTATTGTCAAACCTAACCATTTAACATATATTTTTCTTCCACGCTACTTGAGCACCTTCTCCACCAGATAGATATCCGGATGTTCAACCTTGAGGAATTCTTGTTCGTAGAAACCACCAGCGATGGGTTGATCTCGGTAGTCACTGAGCTTGTACGTCACAGGATGAGTATTTTCCACTCGACTTATCGTGAATATCTCCGTCGTCCAATTAGGAGTGTAAACTTTCTCGAAGGCATTTTTGAATTTGCTGATTCGAAGTTTGTCGCCGGATTTGAACTTTGCCGATTTGGCAGGTTTCGCTCAAAGCTCTCCGTACGCCTGACGTAATAACCGCCTTTCGTTTGCAACGGTGACATCCGACGGTTTCATTCGTATGGTTCGATGTTTCGTGTTGTTGTAAGCCGAAACCAAATCAGATAAGATGTCGAGCCACTTGTAGATACCTTGCGTGCTGGACCGTTTCCACATTTGACTTTTGAGCGTGCGATTGAAGCGTTCGCAGATCGAAGCCTTCAAATTACTGTACGTGGTGGAAAGTTTGATTCCATAGCGTGCATAAAAGATTCAAATTTCGAGTTGTAAAATTCCGTTCCTCTATCGACGTGTAATTTTTTCGGTCCCCGTCCTTGGACAAGCACAGACTCCATTGCCTTCGTAACATCATCTCCAGACTTGCTCTACATCGAAATAGCCGATATATCATATGTATGATATGTTGGATTTCATATCAGCAAAAACGGCCGGGTCGTTTAAGTGGTTAAGTGAATCAAATTTGATTCACATAAATATATTCTACATATAGCACATGTGTACACATACCAACAAGCTTTACACACATGTCAAAATTGTGTCTCCTCGATACGAATTATCAAATGTGAATTTATAAACCTGGTGCATGATTCAACAAAGTCAGTCTATTACTCGCAGTCATGGATGATCAAAGCTTTGGAGCTCATCACGGAGAAAACCTTGGATACCTTTTACACAGACTTTAAAACAGGCAGAAGCCTGTCGATTCGAAATGCTGAAATCATTCCTAAATTGGACACAAGACTAAGAGCGTTGGAATATCAACGAGCGAAAGCAAGCACTGGTCACGGAACTGCATAAGCCTGCACGCCGGAATTACCTGCGTCAACGTGTAGACGTGCGCGGCATCGACGAGACCTGGCAGGCGAATCTTGTCGATATGATGTCGTACGCTGGACGAAACAGAGGCTACAAGTACATGCTCACAGTTATTGATATCTTTTCAAAGTACGCGTGGGCTATTCCGATGAAGAGCAACTCTGGAGATGATGTTACGAAGGCAATGGAGTCTGTGCTTGTCCAAGGACGGGTCCGAAAAAATTACACGTCGACAGAGGAACGGAATTTCACAACTCGAAATTTGAACCTTTTATGCACGCTATGGAATCCAACTTTTCACCACGTACAGTAATTTGAAGGCTTCGATCTGCGAACGCTTCAATCGCACGCTCAAAAGTCAAATGTGGAAACGGTTCAGCACGCAAGGAAGCTACAAGTGGCTCGATATCTTATCTGATTTGGTTTCGGCTTACAACAACACGAAACATCGAACCATACGAATGAAACCGTCGGATGTCACCGTTGTAAACGAAAGGCGGTTATTACGTCAGGCGTAAGGAGAGCTTCGAGCGAAACCTACCAAATCGGCAAAGTTCAAATCCGGCGACAAACTTCGAATCAGCAAATTCCAAAATGCCTTCGAGAAAGTTTACACTCCTAATCGGACAACGGAGATATTCACGATAAGTCGAGTGGAAAATACTCATCCTGTGACGTACAAGCTCAGTGACTACCGAGATCAACCCATCGCTGGTGGTTTCTACGAACAAGAATTCCTCAAGGTTGAACATCCGGATATCCATCTGGTGGAGAAGGTGCTCAAGTAGCGTGGAAGAAAAATATATGTTAAATGGTTAGGTTTGACAATACACACAACAGTTGAATAAACGAATCGGACATGTAACATTGAATAAATGAATTTTTGTAAAAACGTATGTGCCTCTTTATTTTATACCCGATAAATAACAAGTATGCATCTTTATTTTTTAGACAATCGACAGACGTATGCATCGTTGTATAATTTTTATATTTCGGAGCGTTCTTATTCACTATCCTACATAATAATATTTTATACATCATGGCACAGGTATAAATTAAATCCTACATACATTACGATACGGTAATTACAAAGCTGAGGTAAAGGCTTATAGTCCCACGGAAGCGTATCTGTTGTGTTCTGAAACACGATCCGCTTGTCGTCATTCCAGCTCGTGTGTACCTCGTGTTTTCAACTTAATATCAAATGCTGATTTCTAGAGAAATTTTTACGTTTCAAAGCACATTCCAAATAATCGTTGAAAGTTATTTTTCTCAACGCTGATCCTTTGACACCTTTGGTACGTTTATTGTCTTTCTCGTCTCCCAAGACTCGGAATGCGTACAATTTTGCTCTTAATCCTACAAATTCCAACATTATTTTCCCGTTATTCTCATCTTCCATTAGGCCGAGAACTTTCTTGTTCGCTAGAGGCATTCCACAAGGGTTATCAAGCGGATAATTAGACGTATCGAATTTATGCAAGTCCTCCTTCATATGTTCGTATATGTCGGGGACGGTTAAGTTGTAAATCAAACTGTCGGTATCCGTATACATTAATTTTGCTCGGTTGCCAAATTTCCGTTTAATATAATTATAATGAAAATCGTAGATATATGTTTTAGACAGATCCAGGATGGAGAAACCTGCATACAATGGTTCATTCAACTTGACTTTCGTTTTACTCATTTCGACGATAATTATATCTTTGTCGTAAACGGTGCAGCTGTGAAAATTAGGTTTGGCTATGGTAGCTCTAGCACCGTACCGTCCATCCCATTCGATGACCAATCGAACATCTCTGTACTTTCGCACGTTTTCCATTGCTTTGCCAAAAACTGCGTTGTTCATCAGTTTGTGGAAATTTTTCTCTAATTCGTTGTGAGATTTTTTCCGCAAATCGGTATTCAAATCTATGTAATTTTTGAGCCACGGGGTTTGCTTGAATTGGGGAACTTTGTGAATTTTGAGTAATTCTAAGCCCAATTCCAAACATTGTTTCAAAACGCGATAGTAAACAACATAGTTTTTCTTGGAAAGTAGCGTGGTCGTCAGTTTCGGCTGTTTATTGTTCGAAACCGAAGGTATATAGTGCTCCGGACACAATGGTAAATCTTTATGAGTTTCATGCAACTCCTCAGGATATTCCAAATCTACCTCCAGTATGTAACCAAACTCCGTTTCGTTCGGGATGGCAAGAACGTCGCACTCTCTGAAACCTGACACCCATTCGAAGGAATTACACAGCAGAGCAAAGCTGATAGCAGCACCGTACAAATTATCAACGTCAAAGTACATGAGATAAGATTCTTCGACCTCAGGATCGAATGCCTCCCCCATGTACCTGTTGTTAGCCTTTGCGTATCTGTTCGAGCACTGTGACACACCACCTCGAATACCTTTTTCGATAAACATAACCATATGTATGTCGGTGAGAAGCTCGAGCTCGGTGCCTGTACATTTTAACATTGCATCAAACAACAGACCGGGCGCTGTGTAGTAGGGTAATGGGTCCAGTTTGTACTTTGTCCAACAATTCTGTTGAAAATTTTGAAAAACGTCGGCTAGTAAAAAAACGTCCGTCTGTAAATACAAGTCCGAATACTCTCCCAAAGTTGGAACGTTAAAAGTTTGCCAAACTTCACATGCATGTGCATAGTCGTCGTCTGATATATCCCGATCATTTAATTTTGAGTAAAATTGTTGTTTGGATGGTAGACGTCTGTCCTCGAGCTTCTCCCAATTATCTATATACTCGTACGGGAACACTCCTTTTCTGGTCAATAACTGAAATTTATCTGAGCTACGATAAAATTTTTGTGTGACTGATTTTTGATCATGACCGAGATACGTTGCTAATTTCTCAAGACTACTGGGCATAAAGCGGAACGAATCTATGAATTCAAACTTGATATCTGTCCCCTTGACATATTTTGTGAAAGAAATGTACTTTTCTTTGTTTACGGGTAGAAGCTCAATTGTACCCTCGAACGATGTAGCCAGTGCTTTGATCAGAAAATGTGAATCGTAACCCGATAGATTCTGGAATATCACTGGGATAGTGTGCGAAATTTGGTAATTTTGATTGCAACCTCGATCAGCAGCACCACGGTACTTTCCTGTGAAATGGCAATGATCACGATGCTTCACGTCTGTGAGTGTAAACGGTTTTTCACAAATGTGACACACTGTTGTTGAATGAAATTCGTAGATTTGATTGAAATTGAGCGGTTCCATCGGTACAACAGTTTTAAAATAAGCTTCTAACGAATGTGCCAATTCCTCTAACTCATTCACAAACCATTGAATGCAAGTCTCTCCACGATTAATTTTGAATTTCAAATTGAATCGTCGAACGCACAATGTAGATAGTAAGCTATGCTGTACGGAAGATGCTTCTGATAAATTGTGCTATTTTCCCCAAAACTTCTAAGAGTGGGCTGCAGCAAACATTCTAGACCTGCGTAAATGCAGAATGGAATGGTTTCTTTGTGCTTGAAATTTTAAAATTTGAAAATTTTGTCCTCTTCTGCTGGTAAGGCAACTTTGGTTTTATTCAAATTTGTGCAATCTACATTGTGCTTTGTTAAATGTCTTTCAGATTGAAAGTGAGTCCAACATCTATCACATAACCAAGTACGACATTTATGTTTAGAAAGTTGAGAACTTGTTAGTCAAGACAGATTTCGAAAACAAGTAAAATGAAAGATTCTATTTTTTTCATAATTTTCCATATCAACATCATCGTCATCGTCAGTGATTTCAGTTTTTGTCACTAAAAGATGAATTACAGGTTTATCAGATGTTCAGTGCGTGAGCGTCGTTTGTGCCCGTGCCATTGCGATCTCCATGCAAGCCGCGCTCGAACGACTCGTCTCCGCAGGGATGCCAAATCTCGCGTAGACGAGGAGGCGAGCGCGCATTATGCATTTTTGAAAACAGTCGAGTTCAGTCGTCCGTCTAGTGACGATCGTCAGTGATGTCGTGCGCGAGAGAGCCCGTGCGTTCTCTCGTACCACGACCATAAACGAGAGGCCCAAATATACTCTCGTATACGTTCGCTCTACGGAGTAAGGTAGATGAGTACGGCCCGAGTGTCTCTTATTCTACACGGGACCGAGTGCCCATACACACATACCAAGGGTCTTGCACCCTTTCATCATACAACGAGCCCAAGCGCTCTTGGTGTACTACCAACACGAGAGGACCAAACATACTCTCATATACGCTCGCTCCTCGGAGTAAGGCAAATGCAAATCATACGAAATTCGATCGAATCGAATAAAACAAAAATCGCAATACGAAACGCACTCGAGATCGCGGTGGCATGAGCCAAACGGGCTGTAACAGGCATATACACATTCATATACACAATCGACACATTCGCGTGTGCGACACACGCTTTTATACGTTTACAAATAAGCGTTCATACGTCGTGGGTTTTCAAGCCGCAAGGCTTTTCCCACAAGAGCCAATAAACATTCATAATTCGATGGCTCAAAACGCGATAGTTTTTTATTCAAGAAAACCTCAACCTCTATCCTTCATACTAATAAAAAAGGTTCAATACAAAACTACGAGGCAACTTTGCCTATGAAGAAGCTTCGACAATACATCAGACTCATTCTGACTCAGGTGAATCGGTACTACTTCATTTTTCTTCCAACAACCGTGGTCTATACCACAAACGCTAATGGAAAGTCCATTAAGTTTCTCAAATTTTGGGATGGTGTTTTTGTTCAGAGACTGTAACGTGGCATTTTCGATGCGCGTCCCAAACGGCTCCCCGAACTCTAGATGGAGCTCGAAATTCGGGCACCCGCGGATCAGACCGCGAATCATTCCGAAAGGGAGCGCCAGAACAAAAGTCACGCATCCGATACTCCGAGGGGGGACAATTTTCGGTTTCGCAAAGACGATTTTTCAGGATTTTTCTTTGTTTTTTCTTTGGTTTTGAGTACATGCGGCATCATACACGGGATCGGCGGTAAATTCGGACGACGTTACAGAATTGCAGTCGCGACGGATCGCGACGACAGGAGGGCCTCGCGCGAGGCTACGGAGAGAGCGACAACGTAGAGCTCTGATGCGAGGGAACCCAAGCGGGACGAGATTCCCGTTGGTGGCCGGCGAGCCATAGCCTCCCCCTCGCCACGCTGACGTCAGGCAACCTCGCGAAGTCGTCACCACGCCACTGTCGAACTGAGGGATACCGGAGACTGGACAACCAATCAACACCCCGCGACAGCGGGAGTCAACGATAGCGATAAGTTAGGCTATAAGAATGTCGTAACGAAAACGCCAACGCGGGAGAATTTTGGACAACGGATAGCGCCTATGTTCGAGGCATGTTTGTGACGATTCTTCTTCGGCTTAAATTCCGTGATTCTCGCCACAATTTGTTAACATTTGAATAATTGAGATGAATGTGGATATTCGGATTGGGTGAGGAGGCCAAACAGAATATTCGCAAAATTATGACGAAAGGTATCCGATTTATGTTGAAATTACGGAATATATATATATATAATTTCGGAGTGCAACACGCACTGTGGGAGCTTACAATGGCTCGAGATAAAAAAAAGACAAGCATTCACACCTCATTCATTCAAACACGTAAAATAAAAATGACCCTGCATGGAGGTTACGTTCTAGAGATGACTGAGAAACTGGTAATTGATTTTACTCAGATTCACTATCAAGAAACTCAAAACAAAAATCATGTGACATAAAAAGAAATTTTTGGTAAATCTATCAGGTGCTATTCAAGCTTCGCAGAAACATCGAATGTGGCACAGTACGCCTACGATTCGATGTCGGGTTAACTTAGCTCGCAGTCCTTTTGTTGATTGTGGGTGGCTCAGCGGCTCCGGAGATGATTTCCTGGATTTTGGCGGCGGGTCCCCGGCAATGAGTCGTCGCTGAATTTCACCGGGATGCAACTCCTGATTTTCAATGGCCCACAGGCTCCGAGATGAAGTTGGTGAAGTCGATGATTCGTAACAATCAACAAAGTTTTTTGAACGAAACGGATTTTGTCTGAGTTATGTGAAATTGGAAATTGAATCTGAGTTAGTATGTGAGTGTCCGATACGACCTCACGTCGTGACGTCCTCTAACAGAGAGAGATTCGCCCGTCGTTTGCCGGAACGTCTGGTCAAGATCGTTCCATAAATACTGTTTACTTTTGCCTTTGTGATTTACGTATTCCTTTGCTAGGACGCGTATTTTTGAATATATATATATGGACCCACGTATCGTTACATGTTCGAATTGCGGCTCCGACTTGCGGAGCTCGATACTTGAGTCCTGGCGACAGTTCGCGGTAGTCAGAATTTGCCAAGAAAGAACAAGCTAATTAATTGTGTGTGTCATGACCGAGATCAGGGTAGGCGATTTCTTAGTGTGGCTGCGAAGCGGTAAGCGCTATTAATTCTTTGCGAACGTATTTCGAGTGCAATTTAGATCAGCGCACCGGTAAACGGTTGGCCAATTCCTTGTTGAGTTAGAGTCGCACTCAAAATTTGTTTGCTGATCTCCTTGTTGATGGCCGTAGCCTGAGTTTTCGCGAGAACGCGTAGAGTCAATTTGATTCCTGTAAAGTCTCGCGTAGAGTCACGGTTTTGAGTGGAGTCAATTTCGGTTTGAAATTGAGTGTATCCAAATTCCGCTGCACAGGGTCTCGTTGAGTCTGCGTATGAAAAAAGTGTCACCTCTCGTGTAGGTCGCGCATCATCGTGCGTAGACGCTCGGTTTAGCGGGACGGTTTGCGAACTTTTTGGGAATGGCGACTACGACTGGAGCTCGGATGTGTAATACTACGCTATAAATAAGCACGAATAAAAAGCTTCCTAGATTTCTTAATTTGGTCGCGGTTAGCGCGTCGAGTCACATTCTTTTGTTCTAGTTTATGAATTATTGTTTATTAGTAAGGTGGCGATTAGCGCACGTAGGCTTAAGAAATTTTCTAGATTTATTAACGATCGCGGTTAGCGCGTCGATTAAGATTTCGGTTTAGTTTTTGTCTAGTGGTTTATTGTTAAGTGGCGATTAGCGCCGTAGTCAGTAGAGGACGGACGCGGTTAGCGCGTTGAGTAAAATTCTGTTTTTTTTTTTTGGTTTTGAAGATAGTGTTTATTATTAAGGCAGCGACTAGCGCAAGTAGGACTAAGAAGTCGTCCAGATTTATTCAATTTGCTTTCTTCTTTTCTGTTATATATATTATTTTTTTTTTTTGTTTGTTAAATCTAAGCATTTGAGTAGGAATCGTGAATAGCGAATTAGGAATTATTATTTCCCGTTTGTATTTGGGGTCGCGAAGAGCGACGTTTGAATTTTTTACTTTTTGTTATTAGTTTTTTTTTGTATCATCGTTGGAAGAAAATATATTAGTTGATTCTATCATTGCTCTGTAAAATAACGTGTTGGTGTTGCGTATCTCGCTCTCTCCCGTTACCTAAAAATTACCCCTTCCCTCTCCGCGGTACTGAGCTACCGAGCATATCGTCGCGGCATAGCGCATAAACGATTTCGAGGCGTGTTCATCACGCCAGGCGTCCAACAAATCTTCGCGATATTGTTTTTAGATCGAGGGTACATCGTGGACGCCAAATTATTGTGCACGCGGTAAGTTCTCGGTCATTTTCTCCGAGTGACCGAGGAACGGGAAAAATCCACGTCACAAGACATAGGAAACTTTATACCATCATACCGTAGCACTGAGCTGAAATGTGGGTACGAGCTGGTCGCGTTGGGATGGTTGTTGTCGGCTGGGAACAGAGCTGCGGTGACCGACCAAGGAAAGCAGTAAGAGTCGTTGTTTCTGATGTTTACCACAGCCTTCTTATCACTGATATGCTTAGGTAACGGGGTGTGGGTTACAAACCACCTTGTAGTGGTGTATACTTGTTAATGTTGACGGCAAGATTTATAATTTCAAGTAACGACCAGCCTGAATCCTTTTCCTGGAAATCTTTCGACCTTTTTCAACAAACGCTCTGTCGCGTTTTCGATAAACCATTCGTTAATATCCGTTGTTTGGAGGATGATTTCATTTCGCGTATTAAAAAATTTGATCTCTTCCACCGTGTGAATCATCTTTTCTAACTTCAAATTTACAAGCCAGGATAACGTTGGCTTTCAAGCTCCTGTCTTTCTTCAAAGCGTTTTTTAGTCTTGTCACAGCTAGTAACTTTGCGTCTTCTAGAAATGTTTCCACATCTTTATGCTTCAAATTGACGATGGATCCAGATCGAATTCTCCCTACGAAAGCTGATTCCAAATCTTCCCAGTGAACTCGATTGTTGCTTCTTTTTTTCCGCGTACCTCCACCCGTTTTCTGAAGACGGTTGAATTTTTCCGCGAGCGCTTTCAAGAGTCCGATCGTCGTAACAATTTTCATCTTTTCTCCAATCGATGAAGCCTTTCGCAAAATTTTGTTCAGAAGCCGAATATTTTGACTTCCGAATTTCATCCATTTCTGAATCTCTGCTGTTGATGATGATTTGTCCAAGACTTTGTACGCCGATTCCATAATATCGATCAACCTCAGACCCTTCTTGGATTCCATCTTGAGGTTTTTCCTCACGTATACTTGACAAGTTGAGACTGAATGATCGTTTGCAGCGATGAGCATCCTTTTTATAAGGCAGCTGTGCGTATGTTTGTGTGTGCGCGCGCTGTGTTTTGCATTCTTAGAGCGATAGTAACCCAACACCGCAGATCCTTGGCTCTGAATGTATACTACCGCAGCTATCGGTCGACCTTGCACTCTGGCCTTGACTGAACCCGTTCAAAATTCATCGTAAAGTTCACATGACAGTTACAAGCCAAAAAGAACGTCACGTTGATGATAAAGTATCGACATCCACGTTGGTGAAAAACAATTCTCAGAACCATTAATTTTGGAATGTCGCGTGGTTGATAACGTGGGAAAAGAATGTTAGGTGGTTGACGTTACACATCAGCAGTCCTACCGTGGAAAACGAATGCGGGACGGTAACCGACATCCAGGTCGGTAAAAAAGTTCACGCCCGGGCTAGGCCCTCTAGCGTTGGCAAGCGAGCACTATATAGAGACTTTGACTTTCGTTAGGTAAGATTGTCGGTAAAGCAGCACGATTTTGACCTTCAACCGATAAGAATTGTCGGTAAAGCAGTGCGATTTTTACCGTCGACCGATACGACTGTCGGTAAGGTGGTACGTTTTTTGACCTCAAGTCGGTACGGCAGACTGTGACGTCATCGCGGAAAAGGGTTGGAGTCTTGGGAGGATGTTGATAAGTGTCCGTAAGAAGAATCTGCGTGTAGAAACCCCCGTTTATACTACTATTTGTAAAAAGAGTAGCGAAGACCACAGATATTCCTCTTATTTGGTGAAATTCGTATTGTGAATAATTGAAATAGGTATTGAAGTTAAGAGAAGACTGAAATTTTGACTGCTGCAGAGTATTTCATCGGAGGACTATTCAGGTTCGCTTATTTCCGCAGAGTCTCTCAAATACTCAGCCGTTTCACCCGCCTGACGCCGAAATCGTGATGGCTGTGCTAGATAAATTTTCGCCGGCACTTTTGAAATTAAAATATCGTCACATTTACCCCCCTTCCTTCATGAGATGGGATATTACTCGTGAAGAACACTCACTTTCGTCACAATAATTCTTACAAACTAGGCCATTCACACTGCATACAACATACCATAAAATTATTTACAAATTTCTTAATCTATATTCATCTTACATTTCGTCAGGTTCTCTTATATCTCAATCTTCTACAGCAAAGAAGGAACAATCAAACAATACGTTGGCTCGCATCTACCCCATTGTAGAACAATTTGTCATTTGTTGGGTAGATTGATAATATCGACGTAACCCAGTTCGATTGTATTTACCCTTCACCTTATTTCCATCTTCAGTGTCGACTAGAATATATGCATTCACACCTATAATTTTTGATATTTTATAAGGACCTTGAAAAAGATGGAAAAATTTCTGCGTAACTTTATCGATTGCACTAGATTGCATCGGAACTCTAATAAGTACTAAATCATTTATGTTAAGTTCTACTTTCGATTTATTTTTCTGATGTGAACGACGTCTGCGAAAATTCTTTACTCATCTTTCTTCAGCTATTTCTAATTGTAAATTTGCGTTAGTTGGTTGGGATTCGGGAAATTTAACCAATTGTTGGATTTTGTCAGTATGGCTCTTACTAAACTGGAGTTGATATGAGGTAAATCCAGTACTTTGGTGAATAGTTGTATTTAAAATTCTTTCAATCGTCAGTATATATTTTGCCCATTTAGTGTGTTGTTCTGCACAATAAACTCTAAAAAACTTTCCAAGTTCACGCATAACTCGTTCGGTAGGATTCAACTGAGGATGTCGTATCGACGAATAACACGCTTTGATACTTAGTTGTTCCAATCCATTTTTCCACTTTCCAGATGTAAATTGTGTTCCGTTGTCCGAGACTATACGATTTGATTTTCCAAATTTCGGAATATAACAATCAATAATTTTCTTCAGGCTCATTTGTGCAGTGGCTTTTTTCATCGGATATAATATGACATATTTTGAAAAAGCATCAAGGGCAACTAAAATATATTGTACTCCACCAATTGATCGGGGTAAGGGAACATAAAAATCAACAGTAACTAAGTCTCCAGGTTTATCGGATTTTACAAATTGATATTCTCCTTCCATAGCTAAGTTTAAATGTTTTGTACGCTGACATAAATCACAAGTCATCACGAATTTTTTTCACCTCTTTTGACATCTTTTTCCAATAATAAAATTCTTTTAAATGATAAAGCGTCTCATATACACCAATTTGTCCTAATTTATTATGTACCAAACTAACCAATTCTTTGGTCAAAATATAAGGAATACAGATTCTCCATTTGGTATCATTCTTATTGTTAATAAACAACACTTCATTAAAAATTTCATAAGCAGTATTAGTGTTACTTTGATTGCTCGAGTTAAACTTATTTTTTAAAAATGGATCCTCCCGCTGTAATTTTCCAATTTGTCTAAACTGCTTTGGTAATCCAATATCTGCCGTTACTGATTGTATTAGTGGATTTAAAGACTGGTCATTATTTAAAAGTTCTGGGGATAAAAATAAAGTTGAAGCTGCGGTTATCTTGTCATTAGATGTCTCTTTATAAAATTTACAATCTGGGTTATGACTAAAGAAATCAGCGACTATATTGTGCTTTCCGTTGCAATATTTCACCTTAAAACAATGTCGTTAAGGTAAGAGACTCCATCTAATCAATCTGGCATTTAGAAAAGGTGTTTGCTTCAAAAATGTGAGTCCTTTATAATGAGTCATTATTTCAAATTCTCGACCAATTAGATAATATCTAAATTTAATAACTGAATAAACGATAGCCTACAATTCTTTTTCGGTAGTAGTATAGTGGATTTCATAACTAGTTAAACATTTGCTAACCAAACCTATCAAATTTTGTTCATCGCGATCATTCGTTTGGTAAAGAATGCCTGAAATTCTTTTATCGCTAGCATCTGTTTCTAATATCATCGGATTATTAGGATTAAAACGTTTTAGGATAACGGTATTGATAAAGTTATTTTTAAGTTCGGTATAAGCTCGGGAATGTTCTTCAGTCCAATTCCATACGGTATCATCTCTCAATACGTTTCTCAATAATTCCACATAAGTTGCATATCGAACAGCAAATTGTCAGTAGTAGTTGCATACGCCAAAAAATTTTTGCAGTTGTTTTTTGTTCTCAGGTTGTGCAAAGTCTCTAATGAATTTAAGTTTTTCGGGATCAGGAGTTACGCCTTCGGTTGGTAAAATAAATCTAAGAAACGGTAGGGTTTTACTAAAGAATGTCGATTTTCGTAATCGAAGAGTGAAATTATATTGTTTGAGTCGAGTGAATATTAATTGTAAATGTTTTAAATGTTGTTTGAAATTATTCGAAACTACCAGTAAATCATCTACGTATGATGTTAAAAATGTAGTCAAATCATTATTAAATGCTATATTCAACGTTCGAATAAAGCCTGAACCAGCAGTTTTTAAACCAAAAGGTTTTCTACAGAATTGATAAAGAGTTTATTCATGCAAGAATGCGGTAAAAGGTTTTGATTCTCTTTCTAGTGGAATTTGCCAATATCTATGTGTTAATACGACACTAGAGAAATATTCAACTCCAAAATATTTTTGGAAAATTTCTGCAATCAAAGGTGGTGATTCGCTGTGAGATTCTATTATATCATTTAAATAACGTGCATCTAAACAGATACGTACACGATTGTCTTTCTTCTGTACGATACGAAGGGGATTACAAAATGGGCTTATCGATCGCTCGATAATTCCAGATCTCAACATATCTCGTATTTCCAAATCAACGGCGAATTTTAATTCTACTGATATGGGACATGACCTACGAATAAATGGCTTATCATTAATCAGTCTTATGTTATGCTCAAAAATGTATATTAGTGCATCATAGCTTTTCAGAAAAAAGTTCTCTATGGTGTAAAATTAAATTGATTACGACTTCTTTTTGACAATCATCTTGTAACGTTAGTTGTAACGCGATCACTCGTAAATCCTCATAGAAATTCAGAACTTACATTTGTCACGAACGCCGCATGTATGTGGGTCATTCCATGTCAAATTGACCACTTTTCAACCCAACCCCTTTCGATTTCGCTGAAAATTTTTCATCATTTTCTACCTCGTGAAAGACGGCTCTCAGAATTTTTTCAAATTTTTTTACCACAAAAAAAAAAGTCATGAATTTTTGAAAAAAAAATGGTTTTTTTTTTAATCGCCATAACTTTTTCAAAAATTGACGTATCGGGACGTTTTTTTTTTTTGAAATCTTTGTATTTTAATATACTTTTTAGAAAAAAATAGATTAGAATGATCAACATCCATCTTCGATGTTTATTTTTAGATTTTTGGAAAAAATTGCGAATTTTTTGATGATTATCATTTTTAATTTTTTTCATTCAATTTTTATAAAAAACTTCATCATTTTTTATGGATTCTCGAATTTTTTCAGAGTGTGATTCTTTAATTTTCTATTTTTTTTTATTATTCCGAAAAAAATTTTTTTATCAAATTTGGCTCATTCAAATAATCCCACCCTGAAATTTTTCACAAATGTTTGTGAGATCTCAAAAGTTGAAAAAAAAATTTTTTTTCAAAAATATAAAGTAATAATTATCAAAAACATTTCGATTTTTTCCAAAAATGTTGTTAGGTCCTCCAGACTTCATATTCCTTTCCCACACTCATAGTTACCTTACGCTCTGTAGTCTACTCTTATCGTCCGCGAGTCAGCAGATTCTTCCGTAACTCGCGGCTAGCTTGCCTCCTACATCCCGCAAAACTAGGCAGATCCATCCTAGCGCTCAAGCAAGACACCTATCCCTCTAAACCAAGACCATACCTTTTTCCCTCGACCGACTCCGTTGCATTGACTACTAATAAACAATCATATACTTTAAATCGTTTACCTTCCCTTAATACCGATCCCTTTGTATTCCATTTACTTCCTGCATTGGGAGTAGTAGCACGCGAGTGCATAGTCGACGTGAACGGACCCTATAATAGCCAAATAACACCTTGGCTGGGCGTGGAGTAAGCTCCGATTACCGCTCATCGGAGCCTACGCATTCTACCCCGTAACAATGTTAGCAAAAAAAATAGAAAAACAATTTTTACAATTTTTCTGTATTTTTGATGTGAAACATCTATAGCCGCACGTAAAACAGATTTCTGGCGTGGCGACGCAAGCCGTGGCGACGCGTCGCCACGCTATATGATGGTAGTACGGTGTGGCGACGCGTCGCCGTGCGCAATCGACTGTGCATTGTATACTCCCGGAGTGTATACAGTGTTTTGTTTTTGTTTACTACAGTACACATAACCTGTGTTTTACTTGAAAACAAATTATTCTGATAATAAAATGTCTGACAGTAATAATTTAGAGAGTGAAAGTGATCAGCCTCCTGCAAAAAAAGCAAAATCACCCGATGACACACTATCAAGTCATCAGTAAGTTAATTATATTTTTATAATTAAAGTGTGCATTTATCTGTGCATTAAGCACGCGTATATTTGGTGTGTTTTTTTTTTTTTTTAATTGATTATTAATTTTAATTAATTTTAATTTTTTTAAATTGATTATTAATTATAATTAATTTTAATTTTACAAAATAATGTCGATGTTTCACATCTGCCAGGCGTCCCGTGACGGCTCATTTTTTTTCCATGAAATACGTTCAAAAACGAAGCAATGTCAAAAAAATAATTTACATTAGCTTCATTTTTGACTAAACCATGAGGTTTTTGAAAAATTTGAAGTAGTTATTGCGTTTTTTTTTCAAATTTTTGTATTTTAATGTACTTTTTAGAAAAAAATAGATTAGAATGATCAACATCCGTCTTCGATGTTTGTTTTTAGATTTTTGGAAAAAATCGCAAATTTTTTGATGATTGTCATTTTCAATTTTTTTCATTCAATTTTTATAAAAAACTTTACCATTTTTTAAAGATTCTCAAATTTTTTTGAAGTGGGATTCTTTCATTTTCTATTTTTTTCATTATTACAAAAAAATTTTTTTTTTTCAAATTTGGCCATTTCACATAATCCCTCCCTGAAATTTTTTATAAATGTTTATGAGATCTCAAAAGTTGGAAAAAAATTTTTTTTAACTAAATTTCATTCCGCAATAACTACTTTAAATTTTTCAAAAACCTTATGGTTTAGTCAAAAATGAAGCTAGTGTAAATTACTTTTTTGACATTGCTTCGTTTTTAAACGTATTTGATGGGAAAAAATACAGAAAAATTGTAAAAATTGTTCTTCCAATTTTTTTCCGACATTTTTGGAAAAAATCGAAATTTTTTCGTTAATTATCACTTTAAATTTTGGAGCAAAAATTTTTTTTTCAACTTTTGAGATCTTATAAACATTTATAAATAATTTCAGGGTGGGATTATGTGAAATGAGCCAAATTTGAAAAAAAAATTGTTTGAAATATTAAAAAAAAAATATTAAATGAAAGAATCACACTCTGAAAAAATTTGAGGATCCATAAAAAATGATAAGGTTTTTTATAAAAATCAAATGGAAAAAATGAAAAATGATGATCATCAAAAAATTTGCATTTTTTTCCAAAAATCTGAAAATAAACATCGAAGATGGATGTCGATCATTCTGATCTATTTTTTTCTAAAAAGTATATTAGAATACAAAAATTTCAAAAAAAAAACGTCCCGATACGTCAATTTTTGAAAAAGTTATGGCGATTTAAAAAAAAAAACTCATTTTTTTTTTAAATTTGTCACGGGGTAGAATGCGTAGGCTCCGATGAGCGGTAATCGGAACTTACTCCACGCCCAGCCAAGGTGTTATTTGGCTATTATAGGGTCCGTTCACGTCGACTATGCACTCGCGTGCTACTACTCCCAATGCAGGAAGTAAATGGAATACAAAGGGATCGGTATTAAGGAAAGGTAAACGATTTAAAGTATATGATTGTTTATTAGTAGTCAATGCAACGGAGTCGGTCGAGGGAAAAAGGTATGGTCGTGGTTTAGAGGGATAGGTGTCTTGCTTAAGCGCTAGGATGGAGCTGCATAGTTTTGCGGGATGTAGGAGGCAAGCTAGCCGCGAGTTACGGAAGAATCTGCTGACTTGCGAACGATAAGAGTAGACTACAGAGCGTAAGGTAACTAAGAGTGTGGGAAAGGAATATGAAGTCTGGAGGACGTTACACGCCCCCCCTTGGGGAAGAACATTCGGTGAGGGTGCGGAATAGGATGTTCGGAAGGAAGTGGAATGCCATGAAACGTACTGACTCACTTACAGAATATTATAAAGAAAGGTCTTGAAATCTAGCGCCTAGATATTAGTGCGCGTTTAAGTTGGTTAGTATACATTTGAACAAAATTTTCTAAATGACATCTTATAAATGTGGTGGTATACATGATAGATATTGTATATATGATAGATACTGTGTATATTATAAACGAAACTTATACAACGTGCTGATGATTATATTATGGCTGCAGATTATTACGGGCAGAATAAGGCAATGAAAGAATATGATTGCTAATAGCGGAGGGCTTAGCGCCAGACTTCGAGTGATTCGGAGCTATTGTTAAGGCTCTGCTCGGGGAGCAATTTACGTGGCTTAGATATGCCTAGTTCCGTCATTTCAATTTCCGATTGGGTCCGGAGCAGCGACGAAGAGCGAGGAGGCAGGTCGTCGGGAAATGGTATTATTTCTAGGTGCGGGTGGTGGATGGCATGGCGCGTAGGAATTTGGGGTTTTGTACGACGCGGGTGAGGGATATGTCGTGTCCTTCCCAATTTGCAGCCGGAGTACAGCCTTGATATTTTGCTAAATAACGAGATTTTGTAGCAGAAGAAAGCTACTGAGAGGGACGCGAGGCCGATGCCGCCATAACAAAGGCTGGTAGTGAGGCGGAGCATGTTATCTCGGGTGCGATAATGTGTGCTTAGATCAGCTGAGCGTTCCAGTATATCATTCAGGGAAACGCTGGTGACGGCAAGATCGTGGGGGTTCATATACGATGGTTCGCGAAGGGGAGGGATGGCAACAAGGGATAAGTCGGTGGAAATATTGAAATCAAGACCGAGGGATACTTGGCTTAGATCCAAGGTAACTTCGGGGACGCAGGAGAGGGTCTCGGTAGATTGTGAGCGTTTCGAAGTTTTGAGAGTGACTTCAGAAGTACTAGCCGTACACAGGTCATTTAGGGTGATAATGCCTGAACCGGAAAGTGTGACACGACAGGTCTGGTCATTTGGGCAGAGAGTATGAAGAGTCTCAGGAGTGGAAGATGAGAAAATCCAAGAATTAGATGTTGATAATTCCATCCAGTAGGTTCCATCGAATGCGGTCAATCTGATATAACATTGTTTTGAAATTTTTCTGGACGGGTTCAGAAAAAGGTCTACCTCGCAAAGTTTGTGAGTCGACGGTCGGAAAAGCGGTTGTGTCAACTTACACATGAATTTTCCTAGGGATAAAATGCATTTACTAAATTTGGATTCCGAGATTTGAAAGTACGACGCTCGGTTAAGTGCTATAGCTATGTAGTCGCTGCCAGGTTGAATGTAAGCGAATTTGTTATCTGCAGAGTCGTATGTCTGTCTAACGGGGACGGGAAGCAGTCGGTACAGGTCAAAACCGTCGGAGTTGAGCAACGGAATAGATATCACATAAAGCAGTCTGGGTTCGTAATACGCTGTGTCGATTTTGGAGATTCGAATCAGTTCTTCAGCGTAATTTGGATTCATTGGAATAGGAAACTCTATTTGTGGTCACGGTGACTGGATATGCTCAAGGCTGGAAATAATTTATTCTGGTGATAGAATTTTAGGGTGGACGATACCTTTTTGAGCGAAGAGGATACAAAGCTGGACAGGTCAAGTTCGTATTCGTTCAAGTGTCGGTCCAGGTCAATTAGTCGGTGAAGTAAAGTCGTTCTGAAGGTATTGTTGGTGATTAAGGCTTTTGAAATAGCTGCATCAGTCGAGAGGGCCGTGAGTAATTTATGTTGTTCGCGGTCGTGGCTTATCATGCTGTTGATTTCTTTCCTGTAGACGCCCAACGTTGACTGTACAATATTTGTCTGTTTGTTAAGCAGAGATGCTAAGTGTCTACTGTTATTGTACAAGTTGTCAATTTGTTGGTCAAAATATGTCTTGTACGTCTAGGGTGCCGAACAAGGATTTTGATACGCTACCAATGAAATTAATCGCGCCTCGTGTTCCGCGATGGTGGGCTAATTTAGCAAGTTCGGAGTGAGTGGATTCGCCTGTGCGATGGCCAACTGAATATTCTATTCGGTTTTGGTATAGTTTCATGGTTTTTATTCTATCAGCCATTATTTGAACATGGTCGCCGGTGTAACAGTAGTTTTTGGCGACAGAGCATTTTCCTTCTATTATGGTTAAGAATTCTGATGTTTGGTCAAGTCGGTCGAATGAATATTGGAGGTCTATGTAGTTCAGCAGAGTCCATTCTTTGTTATATGTACGTTGGTCTCGCAATTGTTCGAAGAAGATTTCCGGATTCTGATTCAGTTGCTTAATCACGACGTTGGTCGAATCGTCTGTCTTGCTGTCGAGAACACTGCACCTGCAACGATATTTAAGAGTATGAGACGTAATGTAACGCGATCGCAGGCAATTTGGTAGCATATGACTGTTGATTTGTTTTCTTAATTTTAGTTGCTTTCTTCTTGTGCCAATTTCAATTTATTGAAATGAACGATTTTAGTTTTTCGGGGGGTAATCCGAATTTCAACGTTGATATTGTCAATTATACGCTTAATCGTATACACTCCTTTATAATGGTCATCGAATTTGGATCGGGTCTCATTTATTAGATAGACCTTTTGACCTGCCTCGAAAGTTTGGCTGTTGACATTACGGTCGTAATACGTCATGGAACGATGCTTTGCTTGTTGTAGGTTGGACGCGGCGTGTTTTCGTATGCAGGATAGATTAGCGATTAAATCTAGAAGGAAGGAATCGTAGGAATGGGTATACGCGCTGGCAGGGTTCGCGTCTGTCGGGAGTCTGGCTTGAGAGCCAAAAATTAGTTGTTGGGGTGTGAAGTTAGTACCTTCGTGCTCTGCGGTGTTATAACAGAAAATTGCAAAGCGGATGTAATCGTCCCAGTCTTTACCAGCATCCGTGTAGTGTTTGATGTGCTCAGTGAGAACAAGGTGACTGCGTTCTAGAGATCCGTTCGACTGTGAGCGGTAAGCTGTGGTTCGTATTTGCTTAATTTTGAAAAGTTTACAAAGTTGTTTGATGATCGTGCTCATAAAATTCTGTCCTTGGTCGGTAAGTTTGCTCGAGGAGCACCGTAACGTGTAATGTATTCTTTTGCGAATGCTGCGCCTATCGTTTTGGCGGTGGCATAAGGTAAAGGGATGGCGTCCAGGAATTTTGTCAAATTGCATTGTATCGTCAAGAGGTATTTGTTGTTTGATTTAGTAAGTGGTGGAGGTCCAACAATATCTAAGGCCACTTTGTCGAATGTATCGGCAGGCGTGTCAGTTATCATCATTGGTTTTTACTCTGACCAATTTTTTTCTTTGGCAACTGTCGCAAGTTCTTATGGAATCTTGGATTTGTTCTTTCATACGGGGCCAAAAATACTTTTGTCTAATGCGGTTACATATTTTAGTGACACCTTGATGACCGCCGATCAACGATTCGTGGCATTCTCTGATAATTTCTTTTCGTAAACATTCGTCTGGGATGACAGTCGTGATTCGACAAAGCATGATTTGAATTTCTAAGTCTGCGAAAATATGGGATAGAAGTTTTCGGATAACGCGAGGATCGAGAGCGTCTAAACTGTCATCGGTTATCGGGAGGACAAGAGACTTTAGGTTTCAATCGGCTAAAGCCGTTTTCAGTTTGGACAATAGCTTGAAGATATCGTATACGTTGCTTTTATCAGAGCCTTTTGTTTCCAATACTAGGGTGAAAATACGTCGACTATTGTGCTTAGATTCAATGATATCAAATTTTCGCGGCCGAAGCCTCATTACTACTTTTGGGTCTACGATATTCTCGTCGGCAAGTTGGGCTGGTATACCCTTGATCCAAGCGCAGTCTGTCGATATGAAGTGCGCATAATTGGTTTTGAGCATCAAAAGTCCATCATTGGTATCTTTGACATTGTCTGATACTGGTATGTCGTCCAAGTTGTCAATAAAATATGCGAAACTGTGAGGGTCATCAATTTGATCATCGTTAGTGTTGAGAGCACTGTCGTGGATACGGTCAGTAATTTCTATATGGGAGTCGAATTGTTGAGTGCACGTATAGTATTCAGTGTCCGTGAGCAAGTCGGAACCGTCGTCGTTATCAGAGGTGGGCGGGAGAGGCGAGGGTGGAGGGGAACAGAAGTGTAAGGAAGGTATCGTCGGCCTGGAAGTAGCGGGGGGTATCTCCTAGCGGGACGCGGCGGCCCGACAGGGGGCGGGCATGATGACGTCAGTGGGTGGGGTTGGAGGTGGAATCGGACGAGGTGCTGCAGGTTTAGTCGGACGTTGCGATTTCTTTCGCAGATAGCGGCGGGGGCGTAATCCAGATGTGGAAGTGGAAGGGTCAGGGAGGTTAGTATAAACGGGTGGTGGTGTAATGCAGGGGCGCGCGGTGGCAGGAAGCGGAGAGTCCAGGCGGCAAACGGTGATTCTTATTTTCGAATTTATAAAAACATAATGGATCATTCTGCGTACCGCGCTCCATTCTAATTTGTCGAGTCCGCAACCTATCAATGGTATCGAGACAGCTGTTACGCCATCTTCTTGCAAGGTTTTCCTAAAGTTAACCAGGGTGTCAACAAAAACGTGTGGCAAAGGTCTGTCACTGTACTTGGGCTTTGTAACTAGGTGATAGATTTTTCGGTTTCCATGGACTACAAAAATAACGTCAGTCACAGTCGGGTCGAATTCTCTAAGTTGTTCGCGGTGTATGAATTTACGTTCTGTCAGTTCTGAAGCGATTCCTTTTGACATTTGGCAGTCAGCGTATATGCAATGAGCCAAGTTATCCTTCTGCTGTAATAGGTCAGCTTTTATTTGTTTGATACGTCTATTACGCATAAGAGGAAAAGTTTCGCTTTCCATGAGGAAATCGCTATAAGAAGGGCCCGGTAAATCGGTGGGTGGACCAAAGTCATCAGCTCCTGATTCAGTTTCTGGGGTCTGTAAGTCATCCGAGCTAAGGGAAGAATCTGAAAAATAGCTCAGGTATGGTCTTTTATGAGACCCAGGGTTTGTTGAAGAATTTGTTTCGCGGTGGCGTTTAGGTTGGCGATGTACCGGAATCGGCGCCGGGGTTAGGCGGGGGGGTTTGAGGAGCAACTGGGTTTCCTTATCGCTGAAATCATCGTCGGAGAGATCAGAGGAATCAGAGGAGTATATCATCTTACAGGGTTGTGAGATTTTAGGGTGTTTCAGCGGAGTTGGGTTCGTGGACTCATCTGTGGTCTGTCTAGGGCGTCTGGGGTACTGATGAGTCTTTTTACTGCGTTTTTTTGATTTATCGCTGGAGGCTTCAGTCGTTAGACGGGGACGTTTTGTATCTATAGGAAGAATTTGAGCGGTGTCGGGCGGTGCGTTCCTGGACAGAGCATCAGCGTTGGTATTAGATTTTCCGGACTTGTATTTCGTATCGAAGTCGTACTCTGCCAGTTCTGAGCTCCACCGTAATAAACAGGAATTAGGTTCTTTGACGCTTTTTACCCATTTGAGTGGCTCGTGGTCTGTTATTAAAGTGAACTTCTGACCATAGATATAGGGGCGGAAGTGATTCATACTCCAGTAGGCGGCTAAGAATTCTTTATCAGGTACCGAGTAATTTATTTCAGCGGGCTTGAGGGCTCGGGACGCGTATGCTACCGGTAGGTCGGCACCGTCTTTATCTTGACTGAGAACTGCACCTATCGCAAATTTTGACGCGTCTGTAGTGAGCGCAAATGGTTTGCTGAAGTCCGGGTGTTGGAGAATTGGTTCTTTGCATAAACAATCGCGTAAGGTTTCGAGGGCAGACTGGTGTTCGGAAGTCCAGATGAAAGGGGTATCCTTCTTCGTTGAATTGTCAAGGCATTTAGCGATTTTTCCAAAATGTGGGACAAATCTTCGGTAATAACCTAAAAGGCCAAGGAACTGTCTAACATTTTTGGGACTTTTGAGGACAGAATACTCTTTTACAGCTATTAATTTTCCAGGGTTGGGTTTTACTCCTGACTCAGTTATGAGGTGTCCGAGGTAAACGACTTCCTTGCGCAGGAATTCGCACTTGTCTGGCTGTAGAGTTAAACCAGCAGCGGTTGGTCGCTTCATTAATTTCCGAAATTCAATTTCATGTTCTTGCAAGTTTCGAGCGTGAATAACTATGTCATCTAAATATACGAACATCTCGTTGCCTTGTGGGCCTAGGAGGACTTGGTCCTTGAGCCTTTGAAACGTGGCGGGGGCGTTCTTTAGTCCGAAGGGCATACGAGAGAATTCATAATGGCCTCCAGGTGTTGAAAATGCAGTTTTCATGCTGTGATCCGGATGCATGGGAATTGGTGAAACCCGGAAGCAAGGTCAAATGTGGAAAAGTATTCAGCCGAGCCAAGCTGGTCAAGGATTTCTGTGGTATCGGGCATGGGGTATGCGTCGCCGACTGTTTTTCGTCAAGTTTTCTGTAGTCGATTACCATACGCCATCGTTTATTGCCGTCACTATCCGGTTTTTTTGGAACGATACACACCGGGGAATTATACGAATATGAGGAATGTTTAGTAAAATTTTGCTTGAGCAGTTTATCAACTTGGGATTCGATTTCGTGTCTGTGAATCTTGGGAAAACGGTATTACTTGGTACGAATAGGCGTATTGTCCGTCGTGGGGATAGTGTGATGAGATAAATTGGTGTGGCCTAATTTATCACCTGGGAGATAAAAGAGATGTTTAAATTCTGTTACGAGGTCAAATATAGATTGTTTTTCGGTGTCATTCAAATGATCAAGATGTAAGCTGCTCTTTTGGACGTCTAATCTTTCTGACCTACTGTCAGTCAAAAGCACTGTTGCGGCACTGGGACAGGGTGTACTGTCGTCAGCGATAGGAGGATCGGATTGCGGTTGCGCGAGGTCAGTGGACTGGATGGGGCGGGGGGGGGGGGGATTATTAGTCGGTCGCGATGTACGCTTGGCGATAGAAAGGATTAATGAATTACTAAGGAGAGGGCTTGGGTGCGAAACGAGGGTTTTGGCGCGGGCATCATTATGGTGGTTACTCGGTGCAGTGGATGTAGCGTTGGGCATGACTGTACTCAGTGGCTCGTCGAAGTCGTCTAGAGTTACTGTTGAGAGTCTTATCTCTACAGCAAATTCGTTACAATTGAACGCGAACGAGTAAGCGATACCGTTCTGGTTTTCAATTAACGCTTTACCACATAGAACATTGTTGCCTAAATTGATGCGTTTAAGATAGCCTACTTTTGTGTCTGGGTTCGCAACTATTAGTGGGATGGCTTTCACGGTACGGGCCTGTATTGTATTTACGCGCGGTTTGTCGGGCGCGGACGAGGGTTCATCGAATTTATCAAAGTGGATTGGCAATGAGGATCCAAGCATCACCGAGTTTGAGTCGAAAGAAATAGTTGCTTTCCCTTTTCGTAAGAAGGGCTGGCCTAAGATACCGTCGTGCGGAATCGGAAACGAGTCAGGGATCAAGTGAAAGATATGGGATTTATTATTAAGACGTATTTCAGTTTTGGCGATAGTTTGCGTCCTTTTGTCTGTTATACCAGTCAGCGTCAAACGTTCGTCGGTTGTTCGTCGTACGAGGGGCCTAACGGAACTTTCCTTGACCAAGTTGACGTCTGCACCGGTGTCAATAATAAACGTAGATATTTTTATTAGCTCGGGGGTGTCGATCGAAATTAGTGGAGGGTCAGCTGAAGCTGTTATGAGGATATGACTTGAAGATCGGAACGCTAGTTGTTTGCATTGCTCGTGGGCGCGTTCTCCCCGCGGGCGATGTTCCCGTTTAAATGTTCATTTGGACCTGCATTGCCTTGGTTATTACGCGGAAAGGATCTACATCGGTCTACTGTGTGGCCTCTACGATTGTAATTGTCGCAGTATTTCTTGATTTCTGTTGGTCCTGTTGCATTCATTGTGGATGTGGCCCATTCTGCGACATTTAGTACAATATCTTTTACTTTGCAAACGGTGACATTCTATGATGGACGACTCTGGTGGTTACAAAATTGACAAGTGCTGGGCGGAGCATTAACGTGGTCAGCAGAACTGGTGTTCGGATCGAACGCTTGGGCGTAGGTTCCGGGTTCGGTACGAGGCGCTGGTTGATACCAGGTGTGGGCAATGACGTTAGGGGGGGGATAAAGGAGGCCGCGGTGGGCACCTGAGACGGAGGAGCAGTATGGGGGGGGGGGGGGGGGGGGG
Source organism: Neodiprion lecontei (assembly GCF_021901455.1). Classification (NCBI taxonomy): domain Eukaryota; kingdom Metazoa; phylum Arthropoda; class Insecta; order Hymenoptera; family Diprionidae; genus Neodiprion; species Neodiprion lecontei. The sequence continues at coordinate 11,820,990 of NC_060265.1, read as the reverse complement.
GTAACGGCAGACACATGGCTGTAGAGGGGGTAAAATATTGTGCAGAGAATTGCATCTGACGGTTAATTAGCTCGGCTTCTTCACCTTCGGCGATACTTACGGCGGTTTTGAAGGTTGGTAATGGTCTGATAGTAGCGATTCTCCACTTCAATTCTGGCCGAAGCCCTCTAAAAAACGATATAGAGGTATCCTTCTTTAGATCATTCAGTAGAAGCGTTGCTCAGTCTAGTGGGTGCTTGGCTATGATCGCTGTGCTTATTTCTTTTGATATTGCTCTTATTCTGCACGAGTAATCTATGATGCGCTCATATGTTTGTTGTGTAATTCTATCTAATTGAGCAGATAACTGGCGTACGACGATATCCGGGCGGTATGCTCGGCTGAGAACAGTTATGAGGTCCCCAACGTCATTACAGTTAATGCCTATCAAATATTGGGAAGCAGGGCCTGTAACCTTTGATTGCGCAAATTTGGCGGAAGTCATTTCATCCGAAGCTTTTATAAGAGTCTCTACCTGACGTAATTGTTCTACAAATGAGTCAAAGGGCATGTTGTGGCCGTCGAAAGGAGGGATTGTCGGCGAGACATCTTTTACTGACCAAAAGTTTGAACCGGTTTCGTTAGTTGGTGCCATGTCGATTGAAGCAGGGTATCGCAAGTACAAGAATAAAAATATCAACTTAACACTAAGACTTAGAGTAGACTCACAGGGCGAAGGTGAACGCAAAAACAGAGTACAGCATGGTTGTAGGCAGCTGGACGCAGGTGAAACTTGAAGAGGCGATACACGTCATGCGTCGGCACGAGGAGGGTATAGATGAGGTACTCCGTGGCGTGTTGATAAATGAGTGTGGTAATCCAGGTCTTAAGGCGATGCCACTCCCGGGTCCAGATCCTCGTCTCAACAGGATCGCAGGAGTCCGAACGAGCGGGAAGGGCCCATTCAATATTTGTCGGTACGAAAGGTGATGTGTTCAGATGCGGTGTGCGGCTTAACTTGGCTATCGCACTGAATTTCCACTCGCTACACAGTTATTCGACGTCGTACGTAACTATGAATTTCAATAGTACCAAAATGTGACGGAGTTATTGAAATTGGGGACTCTTTGCAGAGCCTATGTTCGTAGCGACTTGAACATATTCAGGATGCCTGTCACAGTACTTTGTGGGCCGGAGTTTATTCGTAACACGGCTATCACTGATTGGTACGGCGTTAGAAATTTTGAGCACTGAACGCTTTCGTAGAAATCATGCAGCACTGCACTGAGGGGTAGGTCGACGATCCTGTCCGCTGCCACCAAAATGTTACGGGGTAGAATGCGTAGGCTCCGATGAACGGTAATCGGAGCTTACTTCACGCCCAGCCAAGGTGTTATTTGGCTATTATAGGGTCCGTTCACGTCGACTATGCACTCGCGTGCTACTACTCCCAATGCAGGAAGTGAATGGAATAGAAAGGGATCGGTATTAAGGGAAGGTAAACGATTTAAAGTATATGATTGTTTATTAGTAGTCAATGCAACGGAGTCGGTCGAGGGAAAAAGGTATGGTCTTGGTTTAGAGGGATAGGTGTCTTGCTTGAGCGCTAGGATGGAGCTGCCTAGTTTTGCGGGATGTAGGAGGCAAGCTCGCCGCGAGTTACGGAAGAATCTGCTGACTCGCGAACGATAAGAGTAGACTACAGAGCGTAAGGTAACTAAAAGTGTGGGAAAGGAATATGAAATCTGGAGGACGTAACAAATTCATGATTTTTTGTTTGGTTGGTAAAAAAATTTGAAAAAATTCTGAGAGACGTCTTTGATGAGGTAGAAAATGATAAAAAATTTGCAGCGAAATCGAAAGGGTCGGGTTCAAAAGTGGTCGAGTTGGCATGGCATGACTCATGTGTACCAATGTCATTAATTATTAATATCGCTTTCAGAAGAGACAAGGAAGCGTAGTCTTAGATTCATTATTATATTCATATAATTTAACCATTATATAAAACAGTTCGTGGTACGACCAAAGCGCAATGGCGTAGTTGACCTTCAGCAACGTCAGCGTCTCCACGCCCGCCAGATCCCGGGTGTAATCAACATGAGGCGAGCTCGAGATCACGCGCTTCAGGAATGATTGTCGCGAGGCGAGCCTTTGTTCTAAATTATGAAATCAGCAAAAACCTTGCTCGCTGTCCGACGCTCCAAGGGGTGTCGGACGAGCGAGCGAAGTTAGTCTCGTTAGACAGCTGAGAACGACCTTAACGGAACCCGGCTCCTTCGAAGCAGCTGCGAATAGAGGTAGTAAGTCCTTTTCCGCCACGGACGATTAGAGGGTAACACTCCAATCTATACGCGGTCGGGAAGGCGTCTCACGTCGCGGTGTCAGTCTCTCGAAGATCAGTAATAAGTGCTTGAAGTCCTACCACGAACTTAATCAAGTTGTGTATTAACAAGAATAGTGATAATTGAGAGTGAGTGAGAATTCAGAAGCCACCAAAGCGTGAGTAGGGGTACATTAAGATAAGAAAAACCATTGTGAGCTTCCTCGTCCCGCATTTCTCTCGATTACTATTTCATTGCATTCCCAGGCAGCACACTTGCTTCGTTTATCTAGCTGCTAGATCACAATGAAAACGTCAATGATATATCTGGTTAGGTACATAACTGATATGTTGTATGTGCCCTTTAAGGTACGTTGACGTTAGTGTAATGTGACCGCTACATGAAAATGCTATGTTAAATTAACAGAACAGATGTGACGTCACATTTGTGTCTCAAAGCATTCGTCTTTGTGTGGTCCAAAGAATTGATACATCTGTTACATAATAACGTATACATAAATAAAATATATCGTCGTTAACGTCACAGATATGTGTCAAGGGATTCATTCTAGTGTGTTTCAAAGTATTTGTATCTTCGTTACATAATTATTTTTATGTAACGATTACAGACCATTGCTAACGTACTTCATATATTCGAACGGTTCTTTTTTGTGTGTTTCAAGGAATCGATAGTCTCATTACATAATTATGTTCACGTGAGAAAAATCTTCAACCCAACTGATACATACATGTATATACAAGAAAAAAAATATTAGTCTTTCAAACGAACTCTAAAAAATGTTTTTTAAAGCTCAAATTTTTGTAGAGTTACTTTTTTGACAAGTACTTACAGCCATCAAACCCAATCGAAAAAAGAATTATCAATTTTATTTGCATCACCCGCTCAGGCTCCGCGACGTTGAGGGTTCGCGGCGGCGTGGCGGCGGTTGCTGTATTTAGTGGGGGTATAGCGTGAGTTAGTTAGGATCGAGCGCTCGGATAGGTAGGACGTGTTGTGAAGCTTTTCTTTCTGTTCGTGCGTCGCGATTGCATCGTCTTTTGCGTTCCGCGTAGTTTCAAGGTTCGCGCGTGCCTAGTTTTGGTTTGTGGGGACGCGGTCCATCCTCCGATAATCGGAGGTGCCCGTTCCCGGGGCGAGCGTCGACGCGGCGACAGATCTGTTGCACGAGCATCTCAGCGTTGGATCCCCGAGACGTCGGGGCCGCTGTTTGCACGGCTGTGGGCCATCTTGGACGCTCCCCGTTACCCCGCTTCCACGTGACCGTCGGAAGTTGCGGCGTTTTATTTATTTAAATCCGTACTTGGTAAGCTAGTTTAATATTATTTAATGATCATTCAATTTAGTTAAGAAAAAACGTGTCAGCGAATTTATTGCCTTGTATTCTGTCAATTCGATTTGTGCTGAATATTTGACTTGCTTCGGCTTTTCCCTCTGTCTCGTGAGGGAAATTATGCCGCAGCAAGCATCCTTTCCTTGTCTCGCAAATTAAGGTTTTATTCATTCGCCCTCTCACTCATTTATCCCATCCCGTTTAGCGTTAGAAGAGAACTCTTGATAAGTGATTAAACACTCGAAGAACCATGTTAAGTAGCGTGTACTTATTTCTCGCTGTAACACGTTGAATTTTGATATGCTCTTACCTGTATATTAAGCAAAATGCGTGTAACGGCAATATATACCCGTTTCCCACATTGTTACTTGTATGACACTACATGTTGAATTTCTATATTCTAGTATCTTTGTTATACTTTGACATTTCAAGTTGGTTTCGTTTATGACACATTCTATTTCAATGTTCTGGGTGGTAATAAACAATCCTTTCTATATATGGATTCTGGTATTTGTGTACTTTTTTTAAGTAGTGTGCACATGTGCAAGTGCGCATAAAATGAATCGCAGGATGGTACGCGGGGTAGCAGATATGTATTAAGTACGTTATCTTCATGACTCTGATTTGGATATATTACGTAGCAGTTATAAATCTGATCTGTCACTATAAAATATTACTGAGTTGGATGCAACAAATAAGAACATAAATGATACATAACGGACTTGGAAGGATATGTATCTCATCTACATCTGTGAAATCATTGATACGTATCTCTGTTCTGTGCCTGTTACATAGCTGCCACAATGGTTTGTGGCAGACATATTATAATAGAGTACATGTACGGTACATGTAGAGCACATGTGATGTAGCTGTGATTTAGGAAAGAACACGATTCAAGTATTTGTTACGTACTGGCCATATGATTGTGCTACCTGGGTTGAGTGAGTGAGTATGAGAGTGAATCAAAATACGATGCCGTTCAAGAATCTGTTCTATTTATTGTTCGTTGAGATTCTTGTGAATATAAAAATAGTAACACAAAAGGCGCCTGCAACATTAAAGAAACATGAGATTATACACTCATGTTGCATGACAGTCGTTTACACGTGAAAGTACAAAATATCGGATCACAACGATGGATTGTATTCTATCGTGATTATTACGATAGATTATTTTACAGACTCCCTTGCTGACTGAAAAATTTTTCTTTTCTTGTTCTGCGCATGTCGTTGCACGCTGCGTGGATACTCGTATGCTTAAGGCGCATTCACATCTGCACGTTTATAAATCCTTAAATCTAATTCACATGAATCGTTTTTAAAGTAATTAATCTTAACACTCCTCCCTAATTACTTTACCTTGCAATTGTTTAAAGATCGTACAAGACAAAGGTTTTGTTAAGATATCGGCTATCTGTTCAGCACTTTTGGACGTAATATAGCACGATGTGCACAGTTTGAATTTTGAGATTACAGTTGTACATAGAATTCGTAATGCTGATATACGAGTGTAATTAAATATTTCTCACTCAACGGTACTGTGATCATGCTTCGAACAAGAGGAATGAAGAACTGTTCGACTAGACACCGATTAGCTTTTGTGTTTCAGCAGAAGATTTCGCAGTAACAATACGGTTTGAGCTGCACAATTTGGATGTAATATAGCACAATGCGCACAGTTTGAATTAGTATCTGACATTTTGTTCAATTTCCGCAACGATGGACAACCCAAATCCATCAAATCAACGACTTCAACTTTTTCACTCAGAATTTTATTTTCCAAACTTTTTACGTTAACTGTTGAAGCATCACGCCGCGACACGCGTTCGATGGCGAAATTTTTTTTCAAAAACCCTGTTTATTCTACTAGTATGAAATTATTCGTATATTACTATATGATACACTACTATCAATACTACCACTATTAAACTGTCTGCCTTTGGTTGACGATTAAAGAGATCTGAAACAAAGAAAACATATATATAATGTAATTTCTAAAAATTTAAGATACCTAAAATTATGAAGATTTACAAATTGCAGATTTAAATGCTCTCATGAATGCGAGTTACGCAAGACGCCGTCTTGGTAATAGCTGATCTCTTCCATATGGCAGTACAACACCAGAAGGCGTCTGCGGGAGCCACACCAATGTGATTGCAGTTCTCCTTGTACACGACGACATCGCACGCAGGACGGTAGACTATCGATGCGAGAGAATGGTATTCTTTCGTAACTCGAAAACATTGCTCTCTCATCGAGACCCTCCTCCCGCGCACAGTTTATGCAATACACACCCAGTGGCCCCCTCGAATACATGACCCTACGGCAGACAGTGGTGGTACAGAACTGCTGGTGAATATCGCGTTCTCGATCCACCCAGCGGATCCGTAGCGGAACAACCGATCCAGCAATCCGTATGATGTCAACAATTCCTGGATCGGTGTTATTGAAGTAACAAGCCATGCGAGCTGAAAAAAAAATTACTTTCTGAGCTATGTGATCTGATATACAGTTTTTTCATAAAATAATCAATCTTACTTTCGTCCAATTGTTCCGCCATTATGATGATAATGATGACTCTGTGTTTTGTAGTTTCTAGTTGGTACTGCTGATGAAAAAACGAAAAACACACAGACACGCAGACAGGTTAGACAATTTTTCGAACCATGAAAATATAATCTATAAGTTGTGTGATAAAACTAAAGAACTTTTCAACTGCACTGATTTTTCATCACCCACCTGCACTCCTCGCTGGATTAAGAGCAACTGATTTTTCTCGGTACCACTTTTCGATAAGCATCTTCCTATGTTTAGGCCACTTGAACTCAACACCGTAGGCAAAGTAAACCATTCCCCCTAACACTCTTAGAGAACGATATCCACTCCAGTTTTGTGTATCACTCTAGCGATTAGCTCACTACCGCAGTTCTATCGTACGTGAGACATGTGAAAATTCTTCTTCAAGAACTGTCTTACCGTCTTACATGCGCTGCACGTTCGTTCGTCGAATATCTAGAAATTTTCATCAAAAAATATTGCATACGGTTGTCCGCGAATTTTCGACAATGCGTGAGTCAGGCTGTTGTTGCTTGCCCATAAAGGGACCGTGCCAGCGTAGAGCAGTCCTTCTAAAGCAATTCTTGCAACGATAGCTTTGTCAAGTATATGCGATTGAAAGAAGAAAAAACAAACATGGATTCTGAAAAATGCTTGAAATTAATAAAAATCATGGAGACGGCGCCTAAGATTTTATCAAAGAAATCTTCACCGACAGAAATTCAAAAGTGGATTCGATTTGGAACCACTTTTGAATAAAATTTTCACGAAACAACGTCTCAACGATCGGACAGAAGACACGTATTTTGGCCAAAAAATTAAATTTTTTATTACAAACAATTAAGTCATCCTCCAACGGACATACATGGGGCGGTTTAAAGAGAACGTGAAGCAAAAAGTGTTGACCAAAGTGGTGAATTTCCAAGAAGAAGACTCTGGCTGGTCGTTGATCGAAATAATCAATTTGACTGTGAATATTAACAAGTATATACCAGTATGAGGACGTGTGTTCACATACGTACCATTATCTAAGGATATTCAAGATAAAAAGGCTGTCGTCAACATTCGTAACAGCGACTCATATTGCTTTCTTTGGTCGGTCACCGCAGCTCTGTTCCCAGCCAACAACAACAATCCCAACACGGCCAGCTCGTACCCGCATTTCAGCTCAGTGCTACGATATGATGGTATAAAGTTTCCTATGTCTTTAGATCAAAAACGCGATTTCAAATTTTGAGAAACTTAACAGACTTTCGATTAACCTCTATGGTATAGACCGTACTGAAAGAAAACAAAATCGCAATAAAATTGTACTCGTTTACTTGAGCCGAAACAAGTCTGATAAACCTGTAATTCATCTATTAGTAGTAGAGACTGAGATTCATGAAAGCATCCGAACATCTATCTCGTGGAGAAGGTGCTCAAGAAGCGTGGAAAAAAATTATACGTTAAGTGGTTAGGTTTTGACAATACACACAACAGTTGGATAAATGAATCTGATATGTAACATTGAATAAACGAGATTATTTGTTGAATATGTGTCTTTATTTTTACACCTAAAAGATACCATTCACACCAATACGCAGTCTAACTGCAGGTCTTGTAGCCCCACGGCAGCGTATCGGTCGTGTTTGGAAATACGATCCGCTTATCGTCGTCAGTCCTACCTTCTTGTGTTCTATGGTATAGACCTGATGCTTCTGACTCTGTATCAGACTCTGATGATCGACTAAATTTTTTTGTTCTAAAGTACACTTCAAATAATCATGAAAGTTATAGTTTTTAATAGCGATCCTTTCACACCCTTAGCTCGTTAAAGACATTCCGTAAACATCGTCAGGTGGATAATCGGAAGTATCAAATTTGTTCAAGTCCTGTTTCATGCTTTCGTAAATATCGCGGACGATGAAGTGGTATATTAAACTATCCATGTCGGTATAAATTAATTTTTCCTGATGTCCAAATTTCGTTTTAACATAATTATAATGGAAATCGTAAATAAAGGATTTTGAAAGATGTAAAATGGAGAAGCCTGCATACATTGTTTTTTTGAGTTTGATTCTCGTTTTACGCATTTCAGCTGTTATCATATTTTCATAGAAGATGGTACAGCTGTGGAAATTTGGTTTGGCTATAGTGGCTCTAGCACCATACCTTTCACCCCATTTCGTAATCAATCTAACATTTCTGTATTTCTGAACGTTCTCCATCGTCTTACCGAAAACAGCGTTATTTATTAATTTATAAAAAATTTTCTCGAATTCATTCTTTGAACTTTTTCTCAAATCTGTATTTAAATCTATGTATTTTTTGAGCCACGCTGTTTTTCTGAACTTGAGAACTCGATGAATTTTAACTTATTTTAAAACGCGATGTGAAATATGCTTATAAGGAATGTGCCAATTTCTCCAACTCATTCACAAACCATTGGATGGTCTCTCCACGGTTAATTTTGAACGTTGAAATGGAATTGTCGAAGGCACAATGGAGGTAATAGTCTAGGAGCCGACCGCACCATATCCTCCCTCATCGAACATACGGCCAAAATGCATATGAATCGATGGGGAATATAGTGTTCAGTAGGGTGCCAGACTTTATAGACAATGGATCCTGTCCGGGGTGTCAAAAAAAATGTCACTTCAGGTCAGTTTTTTCGAGTTTATCTTCCCTCATCGAACATACGATTGAAACTAGTACCAACCGATCGAGTACTTGAAGAAAAAACTGGGGTGCCACCCCCCACCCTGTCCGGAAGGGCGGCAGCCACCCCCTAAAGTCGTTCGGCTTTTGGGCCTCAATTTCGAAGGCAGCTGTACTTCCTTCATCGAACGTACAATTTTTTTTTTTTAATTTTTTTTATTGTAGCTCGAACCTTCCTGAGCATAAAAGAACATGGCTGCTACCCCTGGCCTTGGCTGGAAATTTTTCTGCCACCGAATAGACCAAGCAATTAGAGTAGATAATATGTGATTCTGTGACAAAAAAGTAACGGGATACTGACTGTGCCATCACATGAAAACCCGTCCGTAGTTATATTCTGTTGTTTCCGACTCGCAAGTATTATTTATTAATTTTTTATAAACATTTAAAAGCAAGAACCCTGTTTTTTTCTTTCGTTTTTCACTTGTAAAATCAAAACTATCAATTTAAACTTAAATAATTTTGAGGGGAGACGAAGCAGTTTGCGGAAAAAAATGTAAAGAAACGCTGGTTCAGCGGTAAACTATAAAAAAGTATTTTGCAATAAACAAGCTGCGAACAGCTGCCAGAGGCGTGGATTAAAAAAGGCGAGTTTGTATGGCATCGACGATTGCATAGCTTCATTATTTATTTATTTGCGACCTTAAAATTATGATACAGAATATAATAACTATTTCCGAAAAAAAAACTTGGATGAAAATAAATGTTAAAAAAATGTAGCTTAAGGCTGGCGAATTGCCAAAAAACTAAATTGCGAAGAAAAATAAGTCAAATTTCAGACAATATTCGCTGCTCTTGATGACCCTATAAAAATTTATGACGATGAGACTATAGAGGGTATTCAACACTTGTCTTATATACGACGTTAAAAATTGCGTTAGTATCGACTCCGCGAGGTTATAGATGTTCCAAAAGTTTTACCTGCGACATGTTGATAAAGAGCACTTTCTTACGAAAGTTAATGGTTTCGATTCAAAATTAACTCCTCCATGTTGGAAAACATTAAAACAAAAAATCATGAGGACAAGTTTTGTTAACACGACATGGTTGAATGCCATAAATAAGAATTGTATCGAATTGAAACCAGAAGCGTGTGGGTGGGTTCTTAATGGAACACTTGAGCCTCTGTGGTTTCAAGGAGATCCAACCCCATTAAGAGTGGAAGATATTCTGCACGCAGAGCAGACAAACAGCGGCGAAAATGAAGATTTCATTGTCGATAGTTCCGACTCCGAGACGGAGTAGAATAAGTTATTATTTTTTTTGGATTATTTTTCTTCGAAACTTAGTTTTTTGGCAATTCGCCAACCTTAAGCTACATGTTATTAACATTTATTTTTATCCAAGTTTTTTTTTCGGAAATAGTTATTGCGAAAATGTTATATTATTACATTTTGTATCATAATTTTAAGATCGCAAATAAATAAATAATGAAGCTACACAAACGTCGATGCCATACAAACTCGCCTTTTTTAACTCACGCCTCTAGCAGCTGTTCGCAGCTTGTTTATTGCAAAATACTTTTTTATAGTTTACCGCTGAACCAGCGTTTTTTTTACATTTTTTTCCGCAAACTGCTTCGTCTCCCCTCAAAATAATTTAAGTATGAATTGATAGTTTTGATTTTACAAGCGAAAAACTAAAGAAAAAAAACAGGGTTTTTGCTTTTAAATGTTTATAAAAAATTAATAAATAATACTTGCGAGTCGAAAACATAACAGAATATAACTACGGACGGGTTTTCGTGTGATGGCACAGTCAGTATCCTGTTACTGTTTTTGTCATAGAATTACATATTATCTACTCTAATTGCTTGGTCTATTCAGGGGCAGAAAAATTTCCAGCCAAGGCCAGGGGTGGCAGCCATGTCCTTCTATGCTCAGGAAGGTTCGAGCTACAATAAAAAAAATTAAAAAAAAAAAAATTGTACGTTCGATGAAGGAAGTACAGCTGCCTTCGAAATTGAGGCCCAAAAGCCGAACGACTTTAGGGGGTGGCTGCCGCCCTTTCGGACAGGGTGGGGGGTGGCACCCCAGTTTTTTCTTCAAGTACTCGATCGGTTGGTACTAGTTTCAATCGTATGTTCGATGAGGGAAGATAAACTCGAAAAAACTGACCTGAAGTGACATTTTTTTTGACACCCCGGACAGGATCCATTGTCTATAAAGTCTGGCACCCTACTGAACACTATATTCCCCATCGATTCATATGCATTTTGGCCGTATGTTCGATGAGGAAAGATATGGTGTGGTCGGCTCCCCAACTGTAATATGCTACGCTGTACGGAACATGGTTCTGGTAAATTGTTGTTTTCTGACACTTGAATATGAGTAGGTTGCAGCAAACATTCAAGATCCGCGTAAATGCAGAATGGAACGGTTTCGTTGTGCTTGAAATTTTTGAATTTCAGTATCTTTTCCTCCTCTGTAGGTAATTCAACTTTGGTCTCGTTCAAACTCATACAATAAACTTTGTGCTTTGTTAAACATCTTTCAGATTGAAAGTGAGTCAATCATCTATCACATAACCAAGTACGACCATTACGGAAAATTTTGTTGAGAAGCCGAATATTTTGACTTCCGACTTTTATCCATTTTTGAATTTCTGCTGTTCATGATGATTTGCGCAAAATTTTGTACGCCGATTCCATAATATCAATCAATCTCAAATACTTCGTAGATTCCATCTTTAGCTTTTTTCTCACGTATACTTGTCAAGTTGATACTGAATAATCATCTGCACTGACGAGCGTCCTCTTTGTAGGGCAGCTGTACGTATGTTTGTGCGTGCGCACGAAGCTGTCCGTGTGCGTGGAGCAGTACGCACCAGAACAATTACATAAATCGAGATAATGACATTCAGTGAACATGGGGACCACCCTACGATATCACATTTTCACGTTTGCAAAACATAAACACAGGGGTTCATTATATAAGACTGCAAGTCCTGGACCAGCTCATTGGCAGTCAAACTCAAGTGATGTAAAGTGTCTTGTGCCTTCGGGTGTACTTTGTCAGAAAAGAAACGGTAAGTCCTTTTACTAATTGCTACCTGAAGTAAATTTTTCAATTCATCACACTCTTTAACTTCTTTTGTTCAAAAAAGAAAAAAAAATATATATTTCCAACTACTTAGGAAACTTCAAGTGATTTAAAACAACATTTACAACTACTCACAAATCTCCAAACTCAGCTTAATAGCTTTCGAATTCATTTCTCACCTTACCATTTTTCAACTACTGAAACATCTTCAAATTTTCCGAATATACTTTTTTTTTATGAACGTCATGTTTTAACGTACTGATCTTTTAAATTCACTAAAAATTTTTTTCTACAGACCATGGTACCCAATTTTTTCAACCTACCGCCAAGGCCAGAGCTGGAGCCATACGGTGTGATGTTTCCGGAACCTGATTTTCCAAATATACACCTCATACATATACATCGCAACATTGAGAGGCGGCTCAACGATGAACATCTAACGGAGCTTATACACCTCGTTTCGCAACTTGATACGGTGGTTCATGGTGTAAAAACCTTTTTTGCCTTTATTGATACTTCAATACACTTAACTTATGATGAGTCAGGTGATATCTGGCTGCACGAAACCACTTTGTGAATTCTTTGAATAAATACATTTTTTAAACAAACATCAATGAAACTTACCTTATTCGTAACTTGTTAAAACGAAATCTCAATACTCAGCTCAACCTTGCATCTTATCCTTAACCAAATCGTACTCTGAAACCATGTTTTACATTCCAAGAGCGATAGTAACCCAACTCCGTAGGACCTGCAGCTTTAAACGTACGCTAACTCAGATGTTGGTCGACCTTGCACTCTATCCTTGACTGAGTCCGCTGAAACCTCATCATGCGGTTCACGTTACAGTTACGAGGTTCAAACGTAGCTTAAAAACCTTCGTCTTTGCTCATTGGTGTTCAGAATAGCACTTTCTTAGATTGTACAAGTCGATTCGAATTACTGTTATAAAAATTTGTTGGGTTAAAAGTGGACAGAATGTTTTAGCGCTGAGTGACAAATACATATAATTTTTGATATTTTTTTATTTAATATTGAACGTCGTACTATTAAATGGTATAAAATATGTGTATGTGATACTTAGATTACACGTAAACAAATTCGAGTTGATTATACGGTCCACCCAGGTAGCGTAGACTCAACCGAGTGTCGTTACTTGCTGTCACCATCTTCTGGAATATATCTTCATCTTCTTGAAGAGCTTTGGTCAACTGGTTCGGTAGAAAAATCGTAAACGAGTAGTCCAAATCCAGAACAAATTTATCACCGAACTTCATCTTTACTCGACGAACACCGCTGACTCGGTATTCGAAGTATACTTCGAGGTTCGAAAGATTTTTCAAGGGCAGAAGTGTCTCGAGGCGAGCGACTTCGTTCAGTTTTGAGAAGTCCTTCTTGGTCACTGTCGAGTTGCATGTGCTCAAATTTTGTTGTGAGTTGATTGAGGTCAGATCTGATTTTCAGGAGAAGTTTTACTTCTCCAATATTCTTGATGAGCAGTTCTAATCGTTTGTTTAATTCACGTTGTTGTTCCAGAGCACTTTTCATTTGCGAGAAGAACGGCTTCAGACTGATGCTGAAGTTTTCGGTTCTAAATTCTATAATACCGCTCTCCACTTGCATTCGAAATTTGGTGGGAGGTAAAGAATGTCACACAGTTAATATCATGAAAGTGAACGTAACAATTCTCAGAACCATTAATTTTGGAATGCCACGTGGTTGGTATCGTGGGAGAAAAATTTGGCACGGTTAATATCACAGAAAAATTTCTTCCCCAAAAAAGAATGTCACGTGGTTGATAACGTGGGAAAATAATATGAGGTGGTTGATGTTACACATCAGCAATCCTATCGTGGGAAAAGAATTTGAGGTGGTTGATGTTATGCATCAGCAGTCCTATCGTGGCAAAAGAATGCGGGACGGTAACCGACGTCCAGATCGGTAAAAAAGTTCACGCCTGCCGCTGCACCCTTTACCGTTAGCAGGCCAGCACATTATAGAAACTTTGACCTTCGGTCGGTAAGATTATCGGTAGAGCAGCAGGGTGGCCACTCAATTCCGCTCACGGAATTCCCCGATATTTCCCGGTTTTCCCTGACTAAAATCATTATTTTTCTCTAACATTTTGATGCACAATTTGTGCAGAAATCACAAAAAACTATAGTAACCTAGGTAAAGTATGGCCAAATATATTAAAGTTATAAAAGTTTTTAAAAGTTGTTCATTCCGTTCATTATAATTTTTGAAAGTTGACAAAAAATGAAAATTTCCATTTGCTTGGTCTTGTTAAGTATATATTTAAGAAGGGGCTCCAAGAAGCGAAATATTTTTAGAGCTATTATTTAAACATTTATGCTGTTTGCAATGAAAATCGAGGTTCGAAGAATTATGACTAATTAACGAATGTGTAACTTTTTGAAAAATGAACTTAAAAATTTTTTTCCAACGGGACATTTTTCTTTTAAGCGTTAAGAATACACCACAATTCATCCAAATTTTTAAATTGATATTTAATATAGCAAAACAATGATTTTATGCGGTGTACTGTCTAGACGCGGCGCGTCTATGCCGTAACAGTTGCGCAGAGCCCTATGTTCAGCGTTAAATTAAAATTACTAATACTGAAGATAGAATTCCGGGTGCGTGTACTTTTTTATTGGAAATTTCCTCCTCTTTAAGAATCTTTTTAAAATTTTCACTAGCGCTTTTACTTTTTGAGTTATTGCCAAAAATCTGAGGCTTCGTTTTTTCTAGACTATTAGGCGTCGGTGAACTTGCGTCTCCACACGCAGTGACGGCCATAGATAAATCAAACCGATGTCTGCTCGTACTACTGAATTCATGTGACAATCAGCAACTAAGCTTATAATCGTCAATGAGAAGAGAAGACAAATTGTGACGATGCGGTGATAGCATCTCAATTTTATGGACGAAGCTTTTGAAATCCGTGAGTTCTCTGAAAAGTCCCTGACCAACCAAAAAATTCCCTGACATTTCCCTGACTTTTCCCTGATATACAAAATTCCCTGACATTTCCCGGTTTTCCAGATGGGTGGCCACCCTGAGCAGCACGATTTCGACCTTTGGTCGGTAAGATTGTCGGTGAAACAACACGATTTTGACCTTCGACCGATAAGAATTGTCGGTAAAGCAGTGTGATTTTTGATCGTTGACCGATACAACTGTCGGTATGGTTGCACGTTTTTTTGACCTCAAGTCGGTACGGCAGGCTGTGACGTCATCGCAGAAAAGGGTTTGAGTCTGGGGAGGATGTCGGTAAGTGTCGGTAACAGGAATCTACGTGTAGAACTCTTCATATATTGCTACTTATAATAACTCGTCAAATTCTGTTCATCGTCAAAATAATTAAAATTACAAATTCATTCAAACATTCACAAATAATTTAAAATAAAATACGCCGGAATTAACACACGGGGATATAAAATTGTCCACGATGATAATTAAAAAAAGTTGATAAGTCATAAATATGTTAAAAATGACTCATCCCTTAATTGAGTCCTCGGCAGCAGCTCCGTTGTGTGATGAATTAGATTATGTTGGGACTTCTTCGATGAGGTTCACGTCCACGGCTTTTTGAAAGTTTTCCCTCCTCATCTCAGTATTGAGAGACCAACAGGTTTCGTAGACTGCATACGTTAAATTTGTAATAACGGTAGCGAAGATCACACAGATTCCTCTTATTTGGTGAAATTTGTATTGTGAATAATTGAAATAGGTATTGAAGTTAAGACAAGACTGAAATTTTGATTGCTGCGCAGTATTCCATCGGAGGACTATTTAGGTTGGGGTCTTTCCGCAGAGTCTTTCACATACTCAGCCGTTTCGCCCGCCTGACGCCGAAACCGTGATGGCTGTGCTAGGTAAAATTTCGCGGGCACTTTTGAAATTAAAATATCATCACAATCAGTTTTTACAAACTAAGCTCGCTCGAGGTCGGATGCTTAGTGTAGCTAGTTTTTGTACACGTGTGAGTTGTTCAATGGGTAAATAAATGTTAGTCCACTGGTCCGGGAAATCGAGTTTCACCAGGTAATAGACCTGGAGCGCAGAAACTACGAAGCGTTTGTCCTGGAAGTTGAGTTTCACCAAATAGCGGACCTGGAGCGCAGGAACTACAGAGCGCCCGTCCTGAAAGTCGGATTTCTCAGATAGCGGACCTGGAGCACAGGAACCACGGAGCACTTGTCCTGGAAGTCGGGTTTCACCAGGTAGCGTACCTGGTTCGCAGAATCCAGGAGGTAGAGGACCTAGTACTCAAAATCTCCGGACAGAGGAATGCGGCTAGCTGATTCTCGTCGTCGACGATTACTATAGATCAATGACATCAAGAGAGAAAAAATTTGAGTGACGTCACTTTCTGGACATCCGAGCATCCGAAAATCCAAAATTTGTTTCCGAACTTTATTATTATATATGATGTATAATATTAACTTGAATCTATTGGAAATTACTGTCCTCCCTCGAATCAGGCGGGCGTTTTACCTCGTCTGCTCCCTCGAAACGACTTGGCGAGACAGGCCAGCTCCTTGCTTGATCACTGCTTATTATTGCTGCTCAGCGTAGTTCTTATATAGTTGGTTTGATCCCCCGGTGTTGTCGCCGCGTCGTGCGTAGAGATTATCCCGCTCACGATAGGTTGGCAATTCTTCAATGTTGCTCGATCATGCGTGTACTCGGTTACGTATATGCTCGGGTAAACGGTACGTTGCAATATATACAGACATTGTAACGTTTGCTAGCTTTCCCAAGAGTTGTTTCGCTCATGGAAAGTGCGTCGGTTGTGAGTTCACTGCAGAAAGATGTTAGTAATGATTTTGTTTGTTAAATTCGGGCTATCTCAAGGGAATAGGATCAAGAAAGATAGGTGTTGCCTATTAAAAAAAAACCTACGCTGCTTTAGTTTATCCTTGACGAGCTAAGGGATTACCTTCGCCGCCTTTTTGCACAACTAAGACTGGAATACAGCCGTCGTTCGTGTTTTGATTTATTCCAAGGTCCCGGGCACTAATGCCGTCGCCATGGTCCCTCCAACGATGCAGAGTTTGAAATTCCCGTGCTCGTTGTACCTGTTCTTTATTTCATTGGTAACCTCTACAGTCCAGGGTGGATTGCCATGGCTGTCAATTAGGCTCGGGATCCACAATTACACGACTGGGTCATGGTTTTCATAACGATGCCAAGTGTGAGGTATATAGTATTACCGTCGCTTAATCCCTAAACTACACGAGATTACTCCCTACTTATCGGATGAGGAAACAACCGTGGTTAGTTTGTACGCGCCGAATGTACGATGAATAATATATTTCACAAATTATTGGTTCGTTGACAACAAAATAACAGAAAAGTGAAGTGAATTTTGTTATAATTTAAACGTAATGCTATCTATCTTCCTAAGCTATCGTCCTCCTTTTCCTAACCTATTGAATTTAATTTTTCTTTCGCTTTCGAAACCACGCTTGCTTTTTACTGTAATGAATTTGGTCACTTTCACTTGAATTTATCTTGTATTGAAATTTCTAATTTTTATACTTAAATTTATATGAATCTGTTCTGTTCTCCTCCCCTTTAGTCAGGCGGGTGTTTTACCAAGTCTGCTCCTAACACTGCTCCTCCAGCACTTCCAATCTCGAGTCAGGGGGGTGCTCTACAAAGATCTCTTGTTGAGCTATCTCTCTCTGCGAGCCCCCCACCATGAGGGTAAGCGTTCCAGTATCTCTATTTCATTGGTTGCGACCGCTGACAGGTGGGGGTTCTTGACATGCCCTATAAAGATAAGACCACGGTCTTAAGACTATACATAAATTAGAACATAAGACATGGGAATGAGCGGTGTGTGAGGCTAGAAAACAAAAGAGGGGATTAGAAGGAAATGGCTGTCGGTCCTTATAAATGGAGTCACCACCCATCATAACACGATCTGGGTTTTTGCCACCTGTAGACTCTTCCTCTATCTAATCTACGGTACCCAGCCATTTTGCATATTAAGCTACCTGCTCAAAATCCGTCAAAGAAATTCTGAACCAATATTCTTAACCTCGTAAATTAGATATTCCATTTTGAAATTACAATTAGTTCTGGCCGAACAACCAGCGCGTTTTCTCATTTTAACTCTTAAATAATTATTATCCAATTCTTCAAACGGTTTATTGAGAGAATAAATAACTTAAAATATACTGAGACAGAAGCAACTCACTCCCTTCGATTTGTTTAATAATTTATCGAGATTATTGACAATTTATACTGAACTTTATTTTATTTTGAATTTCTTCTACTCGACGCGGCCTGGATCAAGTGCTGTCGAGGCTCAGACAATTTTATTATATTATGTTGGGCGCCAGTTAATTATCAAAATTAACGAAAACGAAATAACGGCTAAGCTCAGTTAGCTGACAAATAACAATAAATAGTTTTATTTATAGACTCTATTCGCAAGGGAGTTCATTTGGGGACCCGAGGAAGGGAGAATCCAAATTTCCAAGAGCATAGAAGAAAGAATTGGATAGAATATACAAGTTTATTTGTACTTACAAATTGTTGTCGAAATCCGACTCTCACGATTACGATGGGATTGATTCCACAGTCAAATTACAAGACAATACTACGTACTAGTTGACGCAAGAGTCAAACTGTACGGAATTGACACAATAGTCAAATCACAAAATATACTGTACAAATAAGGTTAACACAACAGTCAAACTATGTAACTGTCACGTACAAAGGTCGACACGAAAGGTCGACACGAAAGTCGAATTACAAAATCGTGTAATAGGCACGGGGTTGACACAGGAGTCAAACCACGCGATCGCTATCCACTGAGGTTGACATAAAAGCCAAATTATTATAACGAAATACCACGTGCGAAAGTTGACACAGGAGTCAAACTACAAAACTATGTACTATAATACGGAGGTTGACACAAGAGTGGTTGTGCCGGCTCCTGCCGCACGTGGCTTGGATCGATAATTCGCTCGACAATTTGACGCCTGCGCGCTAGCCTGAATTTGAATGTCTGTACCCTATTCGTCTCGAGTCAATATGGCGTAACGGCGCGTAATATTTAAATGATTTTAAGTGACTCGGAAGCTGTTTATTAATCGTGGATACCTTATAATTAGGGATTTCGACTCTTACGTTGAGTTGGATACGATTATCCTATATTCCTGTTACAATATTTCAAGAAATTCTAAATAAAATTAGTCCATTCAAACTCCTATTTCCTCTCGCGTCCTCATCGCAACGGAGCAACACCTCAGCAGAGCAACACCTGAGCAGGTTAACGCCTCAGCGGAGTTCTACATTTCAGTAGCAAATGCACACCATTAATAATCACTTATTAGGAATAAAATCTGGTTTATCTGAAGTGGGTGATTGAATCAGGTTGCCCATTGCATTTTAATGCTTAATCGGTATTTCGCTACCGAAAACTACTGATTGTGTGTCTAGCTGTATCTTCAACCAACGATTTCCAGTGACCAACTTCTGGAAATTTCGGAAATTGCCGCTCCGATGTCACACCGTCACATAATATATCTCGTCCATTTCCGATTACAAGAAGCCCCATAAGGCTAGCAGTCTTTATATATCTTCAGTCAACACACGTTACGATATATGGACGGTTTCATTTTATACGCTCACGTCACGTCCCCGCCAATTTATTCCTGACTCAAAATTCAAGTTAAATGGCACATGAAATTATTTTCCATTAAAAATTGAAATTTAATGGCAGGAGAAATATTTTACATTAAAAATTGAAATTTAATGGTTAAGAGAAATATTTTGCATTAAAAATTGAAATGTTGAGGTTAATGAAATTACCTCTCCATACAAAAACAAATTTAACGGCTAATGTATATATTTTGCATTAAAAATTAGAATTGAATCGCTAATGGAAACGCTGATGCATTAAAAATAGTGAAGCATTATTTATAGCCCTGGATCTCAAAACTATGGTAAGAGCTTATGAAGCTCTCTGATGGTAATTGTACGTCGGTAAGCTATGGTATGGTTATTACAATCAAAAATCGCTGGAATTGTGTTGTATTTCCTGAAAGGCAGGCTCTGCGATATTTTACTCGAGTCTTACGAGTTTCATTTTTTTGCCACCTTCAAGTACGAGTAATACTGTTTTCGACTCTGAATCTTTGGCTTTCTTAGCTATATTAGCCTCAATCAAAGGAGGACGGGTAACTGAATGACAGGTACACTGGATGTATCACAGACAATGAGTTATTGTTTCTTTATTTTAGAGATTAGAGGAAAGCGTCACGCGGTTCTTTTTCCACAGTTCTGGCTGGATGTAACTGGTTTTTACTAGTTTTTGGCGCGCGCCCTTAGGGCCAGTTCTCGCACGATCATTCGTCGCCGAGACGGAACGTCAGCGTCTGCTTGCGCTGCCGCTTACGAGCTGGGGCGCTGCTCTCGGTTCTGACGACGGGCGAAGCTGGTTGTTGTCGAGAGGTCGCCACATCCACTCCCCCCCCCCAGTCGAGTTCGTATTCTGGTAGGGATTTTCAATCTCCGGATTTTCATTCGGAATGTACGCTGGTTTCAGTCTTTCAATGGAAATGTTTTTCTCGTGTTCCTCAACGTTGACCTTGAAGATCCGGTCGTTGATCCTTTCGATGATTTTATACGGACCTTTATACGGCGGTTCCAATGGTGCTCTCACGTGGTCGCATCGAACGGAACGTCAGCGTCTGCTTGCGCTGCCGCTTACGAGCTGGGGCGCTGCTCTCGGTTCTGACGACGGGCGAACCTGGTTGTTGTCGAGAGGTCGCCACAAATCGATCTCAATTGGACATAAATGTGTATAAGACAAACAGGAAACAATCGGAACGTTCACTTAGGATCCTTAATTTTTGTGCATAATTTTGTTGTTTTATGCGAAATTGCGTTGCATTTGTATCAATTATAATGGATAATTTACGATAAACATCTTGCGTTAAAATAGTATCATGTAGGTACCTGGACGACCTGCAATAACCACGTTTAACAAACGAAGAATTTTGAATCCTGTACCAATGAAAACGTTTAAGTTATGTAGGTATATGAAACGAAATCGATACGATGTAATATGTACTGTATTTAGTGATAACAGAAGTGCGGGATTTAATTTGTTTCATTTATTTAATAATAATTGTTGCTTACCACGTCTCAAATTAATTTACATCATATAAGGTATGTTATTTATTATTTCTTATGTACATTCAACATCGTCTTGACAACACCATAGGAAAAAATGTTTTAGACACATTCCGAAGTTTGTTTGAAAACTTATCTTTATATATATATGTAAGTGTGTCTGTAATTTTTTTTTACAATAATAACCGAGACACAAGGAGATATTCCAGCTCAATCAACTCAACTTTGCTGACTAATAATTGAGTAGTTATGAGATTTTGAAGTTACTGAATACAGTGGGACGGTACCTGCAGTCATTGCAAATAATTTGACAGCTGAGGCCGGTTAAAAAAAATAACATAGTAAATCAAAGAAAGAATAAGGTGGAAGAGCATATAAAATAATTATTATTTTTCGGTCACCAAAGAACTAAACATAATTTATACAAGAGTTACCGAACTTTTAATAATTAAAATTACACATACAATGGGAGAAGATTGTTTCAACCAAATAAATATGTCTTTTCAGGGGATTAAAAAATATTTTTCTGTTGCAGCGAAATTTTCACTTATCTGAAATTCAGTAATAGCAACAAAATATTTTTTCCGCCACCCATAAAGAAATATTTTTGGTCTAATAATATTTTCTTTTTAGTCGAGTTGTACGTTGAATTCATATGATTTTTTTTCCGTCTCTTCTTGCCTCATGATCTTTAGGAATGATAAGGAGTTTTTGAAACTCGTTTTTGAAGGTAATAAAAAATGGCAAAATTTATTTGTCCACGCTGAGAAAAAACATTATTCGATAAAAAGAGTGTATCTTCACAGGTGCCGAAACAGAATATTTCGTTTCTGCAACAAAACTCTGAGTAAGTTTCCAAAAAAATTCTGCCCATTTACAGAAATTTACTTGCAACCAACACACTTTATTTTCTTTACCTGCAAAGAAATATTTCTATGGTTGAAACAATCTGTCCTTTCTGTGTAATCGATTATAATGCAAGTAGAATTTTTAATTTAGTCAGATCTCTAAATAATAAATAAGTTTAATAAATAATAGTTCAGCACTTGATTGTGATAAATTCAATAAACATTAAAACAATAGTCAAGTAAAATACCAACAAATTTCAAACAATTTGATGCGTAAAAAACTTTTTAAGAAGGACACACTCATACTCAAGAATTTGGATTTCACTATTTCATTCTTGTTTTTTGTTACTTTGAATTTCACACATATACAATAACCAAAATATGCGACATCACTCGGAATATCGTTAAAAAGACTTCAAGTCCACATGTAGTGTATCTTTCGAAATATAGAAAAATTAGATTTTTACAACATTCATCCAAAATATTCGAGAATCGTATAAAAAATGCTATTTATTATCACTTCTCATATCTTCTCGTTTTTTACGCTGTTTCCAATTCAATTCACGTTCACAAGTCTGTTCGACTTAAATTGAAAGGCATTTTTAACGATATTCGAGCAATTTTCGCTAGACATATATAGGTACAGATGGTATAGCTGAATATTTGTTAAATTTGGATGAAAAATTTTATCCGGCATTAGTCTGTGCCGATTGTAATAATGATTCGCGGTCTGCGTACAAGACTACACTGCTGCGTTAGAATTACTGATTATTGCGGATAAAATTTTTGAACCATGTAGATATTACTATTCAATACGAACATTTAGGAAGATAGCGTTGTTAATAATTATTTTCTCAAATTTTAACATTTTCTATAAAAATCTGCATATGCATGTATTTATTTATTGCTTAATCTTTGCCCTCCTTAAATATGAGTATTACTTCTATAACTCTGTTTGTTATAAATTGCCGCTCAATATTGTACATACAATCAATTTTTTTATATTATATAATTAAGATGGATATCGCATACTCTTAACATATAACAAACGGGGCAAAACACTCCCCAATCAAGGACATCTATATAATATTACGTAGGTTCTTCAATAAAATTTTCATTATGCTATTACAGCGTATGTATGACGTATGTATATATTTAAGTTACGAGTAAAAAAAATTTTTTTTGGCAAACGGCATGTTTTACCGCAATTAATTACAAAAGGAATTTTTTTTCTTGTTAATTACAATTATTGCAGTAATCTTTTTAAAAGTATAATTTTTACATACGTTAGAAATGATAATTATACATAAATTACCGTGGCAAAAAGCGTCGCGACGTGCCATGAGTAGTATTATTATAATATTTCGAAACAGTCTTTACAATAGCGATTCTGTACACAGAAATAAATATAGTGTGTAATGTCTTCACTTCTGATAAATGGTTGAACAACTACTGAGATTATCAATGAATATAGTTCAATCTATGTAATACATGTATTCCTGTACTTTTGTGTGTACCTATTTGAGTTTCTAGTAATAATCGCGTTCGATGAAATATTTCTGTTCACTTTTGTACGGAATTAATGCTGTAGTGTAATAATATATGAATTGAAACGGAGAGTACACAATTTTTGTACACCGACATTATTCATGACGCAGCAGAATTGTTTCGACTAATGAAAAGTTTCGTTGCAGGTGATAATAATAATAATATAAAAAAAAAACTTTCGTAGTCACTTTCTATCAATTTTTTATTTTCCATTCCTTTCTTCGTTGTCCACCTTCTCTAAATTTAAATTTCATTTCGCATAGTTTTCCAATACTTTGATATGTTTGTGTTCAAAAACAGATTTTGGACATTATTTGCCTAGCTCTTCACCGTACATACGTCAATACGTGACAGGTACGTACATACAACTCGTGACGCGTATAGTGCGTGCATGCATTATATATAGGGAATGTTCAAAAAAATTTGTATCTGCGAGGTTTAGTGGGCGTTAGTGCTACTATCTGAGAAAAAATTCTCATCATCATACCATGCAATCGCAATGAATTGCACATCCCCGAAATCTGACTTGTTTCCATTTAGAGAAAGTGCAATCTGTCTAGATTACCTGGTATGATAATGTGAATGTTTTTCTCAGATAGTAACACTAATGCCCACTAAAACCTCGCAGTTATAGATTTGTTCGAACATTATTACTTTTACAGTAGGATATATACTGAGATTATATCCGAATCACGTGTATTTGAATGAGGAAGTCCTCCCTTTTACAGGCACGGGTTAGAGTTGAGATAAAAATCTGAAAAAATTTGGTAATTGTTTTCGAATCATTTGAAGTTGATTTGACGGGCGGTCCGGAAGAAATTCGTCACCACCCTAAATAAGGACCACATTAATATAATATAATATATATATATATGTACATATACATATGAGTATGTCCAATACTTTTCGACCACAGCCTGCGGGCTTTGGTCAGCGATTCGGCTGCTGATTTTTTTCAAGAAAGTAGGTTATAAAAAAAGACGATTCTCCAAATTTGAGCTTAATATAAGAAAATCTGGTGGCTATAGAAATTTTTGAAGTTTTTAATAATTCAATTTTTTAGTTATTTTCACGATTTTTTCATGGGAGCTTTATGGGACTTAAAGACTCGAATCAAACGGCATTCCCCTTCTCTGACCTTCTATTTTGAGGACCAAAATAGTTTTTTACTCCAAAGCAAAATTCAGTTTAATTAGGACCCTTTTCATGAACTACTATTTTAGCAAAATTTCGCATAACTTTGAAACGCTGCCAAGTCAAGAATTTTCTAAGTAGACGGCCAATCGACGGCTAGAATTTTTCGTCTAGGGATACTTTATCACTACCTACACGAATTATTATTAATTACCACGTTTCTTTTTATATACGGCCTCGCAAAACCAACTGATTTCTGAAAAAACGCGGCTCTCAGATAGCTGTAACTTTTTTCTATCAACTCGAAATAGCTTGAAATTTTCAGGGAAAATACTCAATTCTATACCCAAACAACACTGAAAATTTCCAGCTAGGAGCCGAAGTTGTTAACGAGCTGTTCAAGTTTCCCACATAATATTTCGTAGTTCATGGCATTATCAACGACTTCTTCAATTGCGCGTGGAAAATTTAAACTTGTCGATTATTAACCTAAATAAAAAAAAATGAAGAGCTTGCAAAACTACATAGTGAAGTAATGTTATAAAAATATGGCTTACATCCCTATAATTTGTATCGCCTTAGGAAAAAACTCATTGACTGCGATAATAGGATATTTATAGCAGTATAAATATTTTTATTTATCATTCGTATTGTAATTATTTATTTGAAATTAAATATTTGTTTCTTTGTGTCCCGTGAAGTCATACTCAATACTTGTTATATAGTTGATAATGCCGTGAAATACGAAATATTATGTGGGAAACTTGAACAGCTCGTTAACAACTTCGGCTCCTAGCTGGAAATTTTCAGTGTTGTTTGGGGATAGAATTGAGTATTTTCCCTGAAAATTTCAAGCTATTTCGAGTTGATAGAAAAAAGTTACAGCTATCCGAGAGCCGCGTTTTTTCAGAAATCAGTTGGTTTTGCGAGGCCGTATATAAAAAGAAACGTGGTAATTAATAATAATTCGTGTAGGTAGTGATAAAGTATACCTAGACGAAAAATTCTAGCCGTCGATTGGCCGTCTACTTAGAAAATTCTTGGCTTGGCAGCGTTTCAAAGTTATGCGAAATTTTGCTAAAATAGTAGTTCATGAAAAGGGTCCTAATTAAACTGAATTTTGCTTTGGAGTAAAAAAATATTTTGTTCCTCAAAATAGAAGGTCAGAGAAGGGGAATGCCGTTTGATTCGAGTCTTTAAGTCCCATAGAGCTCCCATGAAAAAATCGTGAAAATAACTAAAAAATTGAATTATTAAAAACTTCAAAAATTTCTATAGCCACCAGATTTTCTTATATTAAGCTCAAATTTGGAGAATCGTCTTTTTTTATAACCTACTTTGTTGAAAAAAAATCAGCAGCCGAATCGCTGACCAAAGCCCGCAAGCTGCGGTCGTAAAGTATTGGACGTACCCATATATATATATATACATATATATCAATTTTTTAGATGCATGCATATGGGGCTTTCCATATGAACTCGACCAATAATTTTCCCTTACCATTTTTGATTCGCTTCACGATTTTTCATACGATTCATCCATCTCGAAGAAGCACTCCCGAATTTTTTCAGATACTTTCCTCCACCCTTTAATTTTTTATGATTATTCTGACGCATCTCAAAATTGGCCTTTGTTGAAATTCTCAAAAAATTACCACAAAATTTTAAGTTCAGTTCTCAATCATTTGACGCGAGCACACCAAATTTTTAAAGAATTTTCGGAACTTCGAAAAATGGTTTTCCATTTGTTTAGTATTAAAAATGCAAAATAAAAAATATTCAAACAGTCATATTATCATGAAACGGGTGTTAAAATGATCGGAATGAAAAATAAAACTTTAGAGAATTTCTCAAGAGTTAAAAAAAAAACCGGTTTTGAGACGAGTCGGAATAATTACAAAAAAGTTAAGGGTAGGGGCAAAAATATGAAAAAATTTAGAGATATTGTGAAGCGGATCAAAAATAGTGAGGTAAAATCATTGGTTGAGTTGACATGGAAAGCTCCATATATACATATAATATACATATCCATGTGTAAATAATAATTATCCTGGAGAATATGGACACTGCACTTACATGCAGATGTATACAATATATATGGAGCAGGGCCGAATTTAGGGGAGGGCAACAGGGACTGAAGCCCCAGGGACTCTACAAGAGAGGGAACGCCACAATATAAATTTTTAGGTGAAATATGCTAACACATGATATGCAAAATATGAAAAAATTCACTTTTCTGAGAAAAAAAATTTCGCTCAGTTTCATGAGGCATTTTTTTTTTTTTTGCTCCCTCGTGGAAGAAGCTTTGTGACGGTAAACAAATTTTTTTGCCAGTTTTCGATGTCTGTGTGCTTAAAATTTTGCAAAATAACGAACAATCATATTTAGAAAAAATGTCTAGATGTGTATGTGTGTATGTCTTGGCACTGTAAAATTGCAATGATTATAACTCGAGAACGATTTGCGCCACAGTGCTCCCATTTCGCAGATATTAATCTGTATAACCCCTACATTCACTCCAAATTTTGTCGAAATTTTTTCGAAATTGAAAATGAAGAATTTTTCGACATTTTGAATCTTTGAAAAATCTCTGTGACCAAATTATTTTCTAAAAATTTTCAGACTTTGTAAAGAAAAATTAGTTTTTTTATAAATAAACTATCATGGAAGAACGGTCGGTATTCAATTTGGGAATGATCGGTCAAACGGTTCGGATTTTATGAATTTAAAATTTTTTTTGGCAAATCGTCGAATCGCTCTATCTTGCAAATTTCAAGATATCGTACAGATTTTTTTTTAAGAGTATTATAAAAGTAAAATTGGTATGAAATTTGAAGAAAATCGGTCAAACGGTTCGGATATTGAAAACTTTTTTTTACCAAAAATTAAAAAAAAATGATAAAGTTGCCATGATTTTTACGAATTGCGAAAAGTTAGGCAAAATTTTAGAATATGAATACACTGTTTGAAAAAGAATGTTGATATAAAATTTTGAGAAAATCGGTCGATGGATTCAAATTTTGTGAAATTTGGAAATTTTCGCAAGGAAAGTTGCGAGTTGAACCTTGCTTCCTCAAGACTTCTTTTGCACGACGCTTAAAGCTTCCTCTATGAGGAATCCAACATTAAGAAAAATAGTTCCCTATAGAGAGGACTTTGAGCATGGACGTTAAATGTTCATAAAATGACTAAATAAAGAATAACGCAATGTATCGCGAACTTCTCATATTTGCGGGGTGTCTATTAAGTAGTGCTGGCAGCGGGGATTCCCCGCTACAAGCACGCCACGCCACGACTGACCGCGCAGGCAAAGACGGGCAGCAGAGATAAGTTGATATCTGAATAAAAATGAAAATTGTTTATCTTGTTTGAAAAATAATTGGGGGCCTCCCAATTTTTTGTCGCCCTTGGTCCTCCACACCTTTAAATCCGGCCCTGATATTGGGCTTACCACGTGAACTCAGTAAACGGTTGAACATGATGTTTTTTGATTTTGCAAATTTTTGGGGCAAGTTTGCAGAAGTCAAACGAACATAGGAAAAATCCTTGACGAAATCAAAAAATGTCATGGTCAACCGATTGCTGATTGTAAATTCACGCGAAAGCCCCATACGTATATATGAGTATCGTTTATCACTTCCTTTCATTTTCGTTTTTTTCTCAATACTATATCTATTACAACAAATCTGTATTCGATATTTGTTACCAAATAATATTGATTCGACACATGTATAAATACATATGCAGCATAGAGCACGCACTTATGTAGCTGGAGCTGATGTATCATCAATATTATTTATTCATCTTTTTTTAATAACCATTACTTTTATAATAATCATTTATTCACTTTTTGCGTTGGCACATTTATCATTTCCGATAGAATTCACACGCACGCACGCAGGCACACACATACACACACGCGCGCAGCATACACACACAATATGTGTACATATACTTATGCATCTATGATCTATATAAAATATAAAACGCAAAACTTATGCATTTGTATGCGATTTAGCTGTCAAAGCAGAGCTGAACAAAAGCGTAATATTAAAAATATCGCTGCACGATATCATATTCCTATTTGTATGTAATACTTATACGATAATTTAATCGCAAAAGATATACGTATACATATATTACATATGTATATTTACAGTGTCTTGCTTTCTCTCATCTTTGCACACGGTCTTGAGCAAGTGCGTGATGAATTTGAATCACTACTATATTAATTATTTATATAATGGTTCGATTATCCAGGGTAGAGGATTTTAGAAGTTCGATCACGGTACGTTGTTTTTGCACAGACATAATATGTATTATATACTGGGCTGGTACTATTTCCCTAAATTTTGCAGCTTCCGACAGAATTTCAAACATCAGTCATCTCCAATAGTCTAATCACATAGCACAGATGTTTAAAACCTATGGTTCACAAATACTCCAAGTTTGCAAAACTGTCGCAGTTAGATTATACAGCTCTAGAAGGGTTTCAGATGCATGTCACTAAATGTGTTTTATTTGTTTTTTACTGTTCAAGATATATTGTTTCTCTTCCAAATATTTTTCGCCCAAACTGTTTGAAAAAAATATGACAGCAAATATTACTTACTTATTTTAGAACCATTTCACATGGTATGTTCGAACAGAAATATTTCTGAAACATTGGGTGTTGCATGGCTCTAAATATTGTAACAAGGTTACCTTCTCACTCTGCATATTTAAAGAAGGGAATCTTACCCCTTCAAGATAAATACATGTTACAAATAGATGAATTGCTTGGTTGCTGCGCCAACCACTATTATTGTAAACAGTCTTTCTCTAGATGTTAACTCGGAAGGACGTATTTTCTTGAATATATGATTTTGGCCTGTATTTTCTGTGTTTCGCTACATTTGCCTTCTTAATCAGAGAACCTCTTATTTTTCAAGCAACACAAAAGTTACAATATTATATCGGTAATGCAGGGCTAGCAATTTCGAGAAAAGAAACAGAAAAGTGATTTACTATCAGTCTGAGCTGATCAGACTCCACTTAAAGAAGAACAATACATTGAAGCAAGATAAAAATGGAAAAATAGGATTTAAAATGGTATCACACTATTCTATATGTATGTGTATAATTACATAATATATATGTATATACACGAGTGCTGTCCATAATCATTGTTACGGAAAATAGTTGGAAGTAATGTTCCAAAGATTTTTCTGACGTAATTACTGTTAAGATAAGAGTGAGGCCATAAGAATTTCTCTTGTTTATTGAAATCTCATTCTCGAGGAGTAGGCGTAGTAGATTCCGAGTTCTGTTAGACCATTTGGAATATGCTATTAGACGTTTGATTTTTTTACGTATCTATATATGTATATATGTTTATAACTTTATATACATACACAGACTTACAACAGCAAAAATGATTAGGCTTTTCTGTAAAAGTCACATGAATTTAACTCTTATTTATCTATTCCAGACGGTGCGATATCATGTACTTACAGTCTGGAACACTCAAATCGCTGTCGCGTCAAACTTCTATTACTGTATATACGTGTGTGTACATAGTGGAATGTCGCGTTCGGCCACTTTAGACCTGCAGTTTAATACTCCGGGCATAATTAATACAGAAAGACGTCCGTGTGTCTTTTCATTGGTCCGTTAACATCTCAAATACGTACATAATATGTATGCATGTATGTGTATTGCTAATAAGTTTGCTTTTGCATACATGTACATACATATAGTGCAGTCCATTGGGGTTAACTATCATAATATCATGATTGGTATCTATTTTTTCAGATTTATTCCTAGACAAGGAAACCTTGCGACGTTGCTGACATTTGAGCCCTCAGAGCAGTTACACTGTTCATGATTTTCTTTTGATGACCGACTAACGTTATTCCTAGGGCAGTCAGCTCTTGGACGGTGACTCTTGCTGCAGCCTCCAACGTCGTTACCCCAGCTCTTTCAAAACTCTCCGCATATCTTGACATTTTTATTGATGCCAGCCAATCACCTACTGACGTCAGTTGCGTAAGATCCACTGCGTCCGGTGCTAGTGGATTTGTACCCCTGTGAAATAGTTTAGAAATCCATTAATTTGTACACTCGCATCAATTTACGAACTAGATCATAATGGTATTCCATGTATTACGCATTAACAATCAAACTGAGGAAAAAATAAATCTGCGTTAGTTTATAAAATTTGCTTCAATGTTTTTCGGAAATTTTTTATTTTCCAATCTAGTTAATAATAGGGGAAACTTGATCAACTATTTTCTCTAAGTTTGAATATGCTCAACATTTTTCATTTGTTCTATTGTCATTTGATCATTGGATAAAATACATTTCACTTGGTCCATTAGTGCCAGAGTTGAATCTTGAAAAACTTTAACATTGTGACCAATGAAAATAATTTCTAAGCTGCGAATTGCTGTCAATAGAAATTATTATTTCCTTCAACTTTCGCTTGCACTGTTTATCATCTCTTTTTGAACTAGCAAAAATTAGATTTTGCGATTCATATCAAACAAATAATTAACCGTAAAAGGTGATAAGACGTAAACGTCACTGTCTAGTGTGCCATATAGTCTAGAATATACAACATCTTAATAATGGAGTATGAGAGATAAAATACAAAGGGTAATTGATATATTTACAGAAGGGTATAACTGGTAAGTAAATTAACTGGTTTGACGAGGTTTTATTTTCAAATACTAAGCAAGACTTGATAATATTGAACTTTTACTTAATTTCGGATTGAATATGGGTTACTATAATACCTATTAATGGGGGGGGGGGGGGGGAGGGGCATTTTCATAAATTGAAGTGCAAAGTTTTGGATGAGTTAGCGTATGTAACTTTCATTCGGATCTCAACTTTCAATTTTCCATAGTACTTCGCAATTTATGACATATTTAAATTTGAAAATGTGTTTCCTCACTACTTCAATTTGTTTTCGAATAGAGAATTGTGAAACAAATTTACTTTGAACTTTTACATATACGTCAAATTCACTTCACAAGTTTATACTTGTAATTTTTCGAAAGCCTGTGTCTAATGCGAAAACAAATCGAGCTAAGAACCTGAAATCATGTAACGTCGACATTTTATTGACATATAATACAATGAAAAAAAATTGTACGAATCGAAAATTCTACTTTTAAAAGTCCTCTGCTTTCGCGAATAATTCTCTATACGTTTTGATATACGTTAAATTTTTTTTTTTTTTTACTTCATCATGTCAAAAAGATGTTAACTCGTGTATATTTTTACAATAAAAATGTATTTAGAGAAGTATACCTTTGCCTGAAGGAAGAGAAAAGTTTTTCACCAAGTTGAAACGATAAAAGATTTCGGTGCGATATCGTAAATTAACCAATAGAGCGTTCGCGGAGAAATTTCAGTAAACTGCTTATTGTACACACTGAACCATCTATCATATCATGTACATATTACCAAGTAGGTACTTATACAGCAAAGTTGGTAATAAAATAGGTTTTTATAATTGGTATGGTGAGTACCAAATGATATTAAACTTATGATCTATACATCTGTATAATATGTATAATATATCATGAATTTATTAAACAGATCATTATAAAGTCGTGGTATTATAAAAGTAATTAGTACTATAATTAGCATAAGGGTGACATTATTATATACAATATACATCTACGTTCACATGTAATTTTATGTACAGTGCAATATGCGATGAAGCAAGCAGTGCGATACAAACTAAAAAAGGCAAGCATTTTTTTTTATCTACATGATACTACGTAGTCAACGTCCTCGTACGAAAACGAAAACAAAAAACGCAGTGGTCCCCGATTCCGTTTATACCATCAAACATTTCCGTGAAATAATTGATGACGTCTTGTTTTTGTTTCGTTAGATGATTAGATACCAAAACACCAATATTACGATGACGGTAATGGAGACCGTTAGCACAATCGAAATATATTTGGCGAGGATTGCGTTTTTTTGTTTTCCTTTCAGCCAGTTGAGAATGTTTTTTTTAAGTTTTCTTTAATTATTTTACCTTTTTCTTATATGCACGGTTGATGCGGGCGGTGGTGGGGGTGGAGCGCCCCGTTCCCTGATTCTGACAATTGTTAGCAATTGTTAGTGCAATGGAGGCCACCGTATGGAGTCTTTTTGCTACCAGTGAATGTATTACTTTTATACTTTTGTGTAAACTTGTGGTGTAGCTCGCCAAATTGATCGATAGAGATTCGCAAAAAAAAAAAAAAAACTGCCCGAGCCTCAAATCATTAAACGTGTAATGGTCATCTAAATTAAAATAATCAACACAATTACAAATAATATGCCGAATTAAGTACTCCGCGATAATCCCGTGTGTATGTCAATATTTGTGCTATGCTGTTTTGACGAATGTATAGCTGTTTTATATTTTGTGTTCCTCTATTGTGGTTTATAGGGTACAGGTATATTGGAATACAGACGTATTTTGAACGCTGCATCGGGGGTTATTAATTTGTATACTGGAAATACACCGCATCGTTTTTAATACTCTCAGATTCCTATATAAGTAAATTTCAGTTTATCCGCATTGCATAAGCTAGTAAATTGTGCAACAAGGAGGCGAAGTAGGTCTTTTTACGTCGAGCGTCAGTTTGCAATATTAGTCGTAGGCGAGCGTGTGCGCGAGGCAAAAACGAATATTGCAAATACGCGAGGCAAAAAATACTTCGCCCCTACGTTGCACACGATATTTCATGTAACAAGAGTGCGGTTTACATGTTTTTATATAGCACTAGTGCAATTTACGTGTCCTTTTTACCTCGTGTCCTGTATGTAAAATAATCTTTTTTATGACGTTACGGAAAAAAACAGCAGCTGGGTATGTAAATGTACACTTTTACGTCCTTGTGCGTAAATGTGCTTTTTTTGAACGCCGCTTCAAAAAAAAACTTGTAAAGCACACTTTTCCTACATAAAGTGTCGTGTGCGCCATAGAGGCAGACTTTTTCGCCACGCGTGTTTTCAATATCGCCTTCGGCTCACGCATGCGCGCGCCTACGACTCATACTGCAAACTTACGCTCGGCGTAAAAACATCTACTTTGCCTCCTTGGTGCACAATCTACTACTGTGTGACACAGTATGGTTTACGCGTCATTTTTTGCCTGCGTTTAGTAGATAAGGTAATCGTTTTAGAGTCAGTACAAAAAAAGAGCATCGGAGTACGTAGAAATGCGCTTTTACGTCCTAGTACTTAGAAGTGAGATTTTTTTTTTTTTACCCGTTATAAGAAGCACGCGCACGCGGTTGCCTATGCCTAATATTGCAAACTACGCTCGGCGTAAAAAGATCTACTTTGCGTCCTTGGTACATAATCGGCCATTCTTTTTGTAGCATGTACAAAAAGGACACTTTTAAATACCACGACGTGAAATTGCACTTATATGCACTTCGATGCTCTTTTTTGTACCACCACAAAAACGATTACTTTACATACGGAATGCAGGCAGAAAAAGACGAGTAAACCATACTATAGTGATACCCAAATTATATCGAAAAAGGTTCATTATACGTTAATGTTATAAAATTATCTTTGCATTATTGACTATACAAAAATTTTGCAGTATTTTGCATTACGATACACGTATAACACTGTCAATAAATTTATTCGTTTTATTTAGTTCATTATGCACCTGCCCCGACAATCTGTCTCAATGGAGAATATTACGTTATTGTTTGTTTTATGTTTCGATTATTATCTGAGCAAACCATCTCCGTCAAGTTTTACTTTTCTACGCGCTTCATTTTCTCAGTTTTTGTAATGAGTATTTTTGGGTAGACCGTATACTAATAATAATTAATTTGCGGAACGTGTCTTATTTCATATTTTCCTTAAATGGTGAGTCTCGATAACACAGATTGCCTTGTATTCGTAAGTTATTATAAAACTAATTCTCGCAAGGAGAACTACGCTCTCTCTAAACAGATTATAGTTGATGATAATGATAATAATAATAATAACAATAATAGTATTAATAATAAAAATACTAATATCGCGGATGATGTCAATAATATGATATCCGTAAATTGTAACACTACAGCTTACAATTAAATTACTTCCATATTTCTTGGACCTTGTATAATTTCGTTTTTTCAAGTATAAAAATACTAGTCTAACGACACGACATGTCTTTTGAATATTCATTACTTGGTATTTTTAATTTTCTTTTCATATAAGTGTAATGTCAATAAATAATTATTAAATATTTATATTAAATATCTGAAAGACTATTTTTCGCTAATGAACTATTATTAATGTTATAGGCTATTTTCTTTCGTTGGTCAAATCGTCCTCTACCTTAATATGGTTGAAAACCTGTATGTACTACATATTACCTACTATTCTACAATTCGCTGATGTATCCTATCATATTATATATTATTGTTATTATATGTGTCTCTACTCGACCGGTTTAATTTTATTTTACTACTTAAAAAAGATGTAACTCAATGTGTCATTAAAAACTCGGCAGTGTTGATGCAAAGTATTATATATCGACAAAGTGCAACATTTTTATATAGTATACGTATAAATGATTAATCACATTTTTAAACAAATTCTAATCTATTAGCATTTATAATATGCATCTCCGTTCAATAAAATTGTTTTCACTATTTATCGTAATTTCTTTCTTTTAAATATTATTAATGATCGTGATAATATCGTAAATTTTTGTTTTTGATTAATTAACTATGAGATTATATGTTTTTATAGCGATCTGTTTTTACTCTATTTTGTATTATTTCAATTTACTTTTTGTATCTTCTTTCATTTGTTTGTATTGCTATTTTCGATTCCTAGTATTGTCTAGTATGATATAATGAAACGTTTTATTTTTATTTATTTATTTAATTTTTCTTTCCTTAAAGAGTACATCAGTCATGTGGTGATCGTATTGTGAGTTATACGTTGTGCTCTCCTGTATTTTTGTTTTTTACCTATGAATTTATTTATTTATGTGCGGAAGGAACCTGCATTTATGTATGTATGTATAGAAGTTTCATTCAGCTGCGCAGTTGTGCGACAGCAATAACTATTTATGTATGTATGTATATCAGACTTTCAATATGTGGCATAAAACTGATAGTATTGTACATATGGCCTTTCCCTGCTCGCGAAAAAATCAGAATAAAATAATCAACCGTTGCATAATGTATTATAATATGCCTATATTTATAACACTGACGCGTGCCTATTGCGTTTGCGCCTATTATACACCTATGCGTTTAGATCTATACAAACACCGAAAAATAAAAGGGGCTCCGTTTCCATTATTTTATTAAAATTCTTTGAATAGCGAAAACTGTTAATGTACGCCGACGATATGGCAGGGCTGGAAGCGAGTAATTCTTTTTGAAAAGTAGAATACAATTTCTAAAACGTGACTTATAACATTTGTCTCCGACTTCTATCAGTTTATAAGAATCATCGCAAACCGCGTGCGTGAGATTCCAAGGATTACTGGTAGCAAAATCATAGCGAACCTGTCAGACAACCAATGCATTTCTAATAATTCAACTTGAGTAACCTTGTAAGTCAGCCAAAGCTTTAAAGTGCGTTGTGAAATTATAGAATCAGAAGTGACTATACATTAACCATCTGACAATGAGTCGAATGTGGCAATAGGAAACGGTATCTCGCTACCAACTCTGACTGATCATTAGTATCACGTACTCGCGTAAGATGATGTTAAAAGAATTTAATTATTTGAAAAACAAAGCCCTCGACGTAAGGACTGATCGCATCGTGCTTCGAGTGTTTACTTATTCGACCGCCTGTTTTTGTTTTCAATTTTAATTTTAATTTAAGCTCGATGTGGATGCTAGTTTTTAATGTAATCTATTAAAAACGAGAAATTATGATATATTCGCGATTGCGGTAGCATTAAACGAAATTATGGTCTAACAAGATGTAGAAGGGTTAGGGAGCTAGATAGGTTAACCAAAGTGGGTGAACGGGACCCAGTTGGGGTAGGTAAGGGGCGGTTGTTGGGGCAGAGCGTGTGTCGCAGCGTGTGTGTGGAAGTGTAGGGTTCTGCCGGCTCCTGGTGGCATTACTGGAACGGCTAGCGGTGGTTGGCCTTGGCCCTGACCTTGGCCTTGACCTTGGCTCGGACCTTGGCCTTGGCCTTGGCTTTGTCGGCCCAAAACGTCTACGAACGGACCCGCAGGGCCCCCCTGACTGCCGTGGCCAGTGACATAGTACGGATTGTGTGCTGGTGGCCGCACGCTGTTGTACCAAAAGACACCAACCAAAACCACATAGAATTAGCCCAAAAAGAAAACTCAAAAAAAAAAAAAAAAATTTGATTTTTTTTTTCACAGAAAGAGAGAAAGTTTCACTATCCTCGTATGTTGTTCATAAGTACTTATAAATGCAAATATATATATATGTATATATACAATACATATATACATGTATAAGTATGAAATTAGCAAGTAAGTAAAGAAGTAAATTATCGGTATGAAAGGAACGTATATGATGAAAAAAAAAAAATATTATTCAAACTTTTTCAATACTCCGATAAGTCGTAATCAAAAATAATCTGTATTAAGATGATATATCTATTTTATGCAAGTTATTTAGAAAGTTTTCTGTCTTTCACTTATTTGTTTTTGCCCGTTTCCTTTTTTCTTTCTTCATTTACGAAAATTGCGATTATAGATAGATATCAATGAAACAACACAGCTGCTGCTGCTACATTAAACACAAGAGTATTTCGAGTGAAGCTATGAAGCAAAACTTTCGAAGTCTAAACATCTTACTATTATTCCATTTTGTTTTTTTTTTTTTTTTCAAATAACAAGTTTATTAATGCTTGAAGCGTACACTATGAAGAAAAAATTCACTTGGGAATATAGCGTAGACTTTCGTCCATAAATTAATTTTTCTCGGTTTTAGGATGCCGCAAGTATGAAGTTAAAAATTGTACACATATGGCTACTGTTGAAGTTGAGGATGTAATAGTATCTTCGCGAACATTGAAAGGGATAAAAAAAACTTAAAAAAAAAAAAAAACACATGTATATTAAGACAGCAATCATCTTAGGCCTTACTTTTTGACTGGTGGCATATAACAAAATTTGTCTACTTTTCTGTTTGGAAATTTAACCCCTTAAAATATGATATTTTTTAAACCTCCTTCTTATCCAAACTAATTAGATACAAAAAAATCTCTGATGTAGTTTAAAATTTCAAATGTTCAAGTATTATTTCAGAGTTACAGATTTATAAATC
The DNA here is from genome assembly GCF_021901455.1 of Neodiprion lecontei. Lineage (NCBI taxonomy): Eukaryota > Metazoa > Arthropoda > Insecta > Hymenoptera > Diprionidae > Neodiprion > Neodiprion lecontei. The sequence goes on along the minus strand of NC_060265.1, from coordinate 11,783,077 downwards.
CTTTGTATTTAGTTAAATTATAATTTTGAGGACATTTTACTGATCCTTGAGATAAAAATAAAAAAATAACAGAGTTTCAAAATACCATATTTAAAATAGAAAAACAAGTAAATACGACCTAAAATATTGCTAAGCTGCAATAACGTGAAGATGTGGAATTCAAACTAAATTTGGAAGAAAAATACGAAATGAAGCAAATGTATAACTGAAAAATGACCAGCAGTAATGAACATAATAATGCTAACAGTGATAATAATTTATGGGTAAAAAACATGTCAGAGCACGTTTTATTTATACAGTGATCGGTGCCTTCATGACGTTGGGCACAAATTTTCCACCAATTTCCAGTAATGCCAATCAGGTGTTGTCAAATCATTCAATCGACACTTACGATAATAATAATAATCATAATAACAATAACAATAATGATATTCAACTGATGAACGACAACATCAAAGCACAATAAAACAGCAAAAATAGAGCAGATCGTGAGTTCGGTTTCGATAAAAAAAAAAAAACAATGTCGAGAAAATTAATTTATGGATACGAAAAACTCACGGCATGCGGCATGATGTATATTATTTCATAATATGTATTATACACATGTTAAATGATCAGCGATTACATTAGAAGCTAAGCTTGTTCAATTAGTCAGATTAATACAAGAATAATATTAATAATTATAATAATAGTAACGATAATATAGTAACGGTGTCAACGATAATGAGAATAATAATAAGAATAGTAATAATTAGATTGCCAAAGAACATGACGCCCCGGCAATTAATTATATCCACACAAATATTATAACTGTGTGTATATATATATATATATGTGTATATATATATATAAATGAATGAAGTAAGCAGATTCTTACCTGTTCTGGGCAATTTTTCGAAGGGTGTCTGGACTCCGTATGAGTTTATCGAGGGTCTGGGTGAGGTTGGCGAACGTAGGCCGGTGGGTGCGTTCTTTTTGCCAGCAGTCGAGCATCAGCTGATAAATGGCTTCGGGACAATCCATTGGGGCTGGCAGTCTGTAGCCCTTTTCGATTGACTTAATTACATCCTGATTCGACCAATTCCAGTACGGTCGCTCTCCATAGGACATTACTTCCCAGCAAACTATACCCATGCTCCAAACATCGGAGGCGCTTGTAAATTTTCTAAATGCAATCGCCTCTGGCGCTGTCCATCGGACAGGGATTTTACCGCCCTGAAAAAATATTAGCAAATCCATTTATAGAACCTATTCTTCCTGGGAGGCACACTTGCCAGAGACTTAATTATATTCGACATGGTTCTTCACGCTTTTGGGACATTACAAACCATGCTACATGGTGAAAATCTAGAAGCCGAACAGTTGTTACTCATCATTACTCCCCGACTTTGATCTGAGCTGCTACAGAAAAAATGTAAAAAAAAAAACACATATTTTCGGTCATATTTCGGTTATACGGTTTTTCGTTACTAGACTGTCAACTTGAAAGAACAATGGAGCATTTTGTTTTCAGGAACTTTGTACGACTGGATTCGCATATGTCATCAAAATTAGTTTTGTGCCGAATGAACTGTACAAGTCAAATATTACTGACCATTGATAGTACAATTTTGTCTTGTTGCCGAAAAATTAATCCAATATCGAAAGGCTTGGTAAAAAACGTACAATTGATATTTTCTATGATAATCAGAAAATTCGACACTGAGATTTGATAAAAGTGTGTGACAAGAATGAAGTCAATTGAATAAACAGATTTATTTTACCTCGTTGTTTTGGAATTTTGAAATCAGTAATGACTCATAAGTACTATCATTTGGCAATGTGACTTTTGTATCTATAAGAAAACCAATGTCAGACTCAGAATTCTTTGATTGAACAAATAATCAATTTGAATCTCCAAATTTCATTTAAACCATGGACTTGACCGTGATCCAAAACAATCTCACATTGTGCATGTTTGTCAGTTTCATGGTTGAAAAGACTAATCATGTTGTTCCATTGTTTTGTGAGGACGTAACGAAACAAAACTCGTCGCGCGTGCAATTGTTTGATCTAGATTGATGCATTCCGGAAGCTTTACAGCTGAGTAATCTTGAACGCTCTTTTGATATTAACCCTCAGCGGCCACATGGGGTAACTCATTACCCCACCCTGAAAAACCTAATTTTACAAGACATATGGGTGTTTTAAGACTTCTGACCGATTGTTTCATGTTTGTCGAAGAGTTCTTCAACATTTCTAATGATTTTTGTCACACCTGTCTACTACCAGCAGATGTCGTAAACTTGGATCAATTTCAAAGGTTTTAGACCTCTAATTTCACTTTATCTGAGCCTGGGTTAACTGGTTACCCCGTGTGGCCGCTAAGGGTTAATTAATATCCGTGACGCGTGTAGAATAGCTATTTTTCAAACGGAGCATATCAAATGGGTGACCATCCCATGATTTTGCAGGAATGCGTCATAATAATGTGTAAAGACACGATGAACTCACCCTAGTCGTGTAAGCACCTTCGGTGGCACTTTCGATTTCACGACTCAATCCGAAGTCTGCGATTTTGCAAACGAGAGCCGCGTTGACGAGTACGTTCCTAGCTGCAAGGTCTCGATGGACGTAATTCATTTCTGCAAGATACTGCATGCCGCTCGCAATGCCGCGAAGCATACCGACTAGCTGAAGAACTTGAAACTTTCCGTCGTTCGCCCTCAGGAATGTATCTAGACTTCCGTTTTCCATGAATTCAGTGATTATCATAACTGGATTACTCTTCGTGACTACACCCTGGAGGAATATCACATTTGGATGCTCGAACTGTCCCATTATCGAAGCTTCTGTCAGGAAATCATTTCTCGCTTTGTCCGCCGATCCTGGCTTAAGCGTCTTTATGGCTACGTCAATCTCCGATCGACCGTCGGGCGGCAATTTCAACTTGCCTCGGCAAACGTCTCCGAATTCTCCCCCACCTTGACAAGCGAAAATCATTAAATTGCGAATGCTAATTATCTGAACAAACTGGAAAAATACAATATCTAGGTCTAACAAAACAAAATGTAATATTGAATTATTAAGGACGATCAGTGAGACATGAGTTTACTCTAGAGACGATTCAGCATTCACATATCTGTCTTTTAAACAATTATCTATTGACGGATTTTCAAACATTTAGGTCATTTTTCAACCGACTAGCGTGAAAGCCTTGAATACCTAGCAAACAAAAGTACGATTTGGAAGAACCAAAATTCAATACTTCCGAAACAACCACGAATATTTAAACTAATCGAAGTAATCAAACAAAATATTCTTTTTCAATTTCAAACGTTGCATGCTAGGTCGTCGTGGCCTGCGGGAGACTATTTTCTGTTCAAATTATACGAAATCTCATTAAAATCGTTCTTTGTAATCGTTTTACCCTACACGAGTAAATGATTATAGTGTACTACAGATTTCAACAATGTACTGCGAAGTTCAGAATATTTCGTAAGAATAAAGTATCGTCTTACAACGAGTGAGTAGTAAACAATATTGCGGATTTTATTCTGACCCGAATATTTCCGCGTCTTGTGCGCAACACTTCTTGAGCAAAGTAATGAAGACAGCGGAGAAGAAGGCAAGTCGTAAAGTACGTACAATAAACTCGTTTTAAAAACTCATTATAAAATAACCTGCAAACTTTTATATACCTATTGGTATTTGTTACATAAAAACTTCACCAACTTGAGTACCAAGACACGACAAAAGTTGGAGTGGAAAAGGGGAAGTGAGGTTAAAATAAATATTAACTTTGTATAAACTATAAGCCTGTAGGCTAGCATGCTACAGACGGGTTTTTTGTATCGTACATTATTCGTTATATTGTTGGAAATATTTTTCACAAGCTTCAAAGTTTTAATTTCCAAATAAACACATGTTTATATTTGTGACGTAATAATATAAAGGCCATAGGGGGATAAGCAGGGTAAAAATGCCTTTTGTGAATATCTTAATGATATTCCATGCATACGTAGGTACTATAGAAATTTCAGACTTTTATCTAATTGTAAGTGAGTTTTAGGAAAAAATTAAAATGAGTAAAAATTGGAAAATAACTTTTTTTACAGAATTGAATGGACTGATTTGTTTGAAAATTAATTATGTTATAAAGGCTATTGAGAGCTTTCATAGACACCATGGACCAATTTTTAGCTTAATAAATTCATGATCATAAAAATCATTTTCTCTTAATTTTTCAATTTTTACTATGATACCTTACGAGCAAAATTATGAATATATCATTTCTGCATTTTTCATAAGTTCTGTAATGATTCAGATTTTTTTCAAAATTTACGTAACGGTACGCCACAGTTAAAAAAAAAATAAAAACCATTTGTCTTCCCGAAAAACCGAGTTTCCCAACAAGTTCTAATCAAATTACTGCAAATTATATTCTTATTATTATATAAATAATACACTTGAATAAGAGGTAATAAACAAAAAAAATGTCTACCCACAACAAAATATGATCCTCGTTAAAAATTAATAGCAATATGATTTTTCTTATAATAGTTTTCGTCATTTATTTTGAAACAAATGGCGCATTAAAATGGGTATTTCGTAATATAGCTTATAGATGGCACTTCGAAAATCACTAAAAATCTCTAAGCTTCATAATTTTGAGATTATTGTATTTTATATCAAAATATTAAGTTTTCAATTTGTGACCAATTCACAAAAAAATACAAAAGAGATTTTTATTGGTGATATCATATGTGGATTCTGTCGTATCTTAAAATATAAAAAAAGAAAAATTGATCAACAGAATAGTAATAAATGCGAAGGCGAACCACCAGAAAAACTTCTTGAAGAAGATTTAGAAAATCCGACTCAACCTTATCACAGTTATCTTTATTGCAGTCAAGTATTAAGCACGATGACGTAGAATACGTCAATGTTCCGATACAAAAAACTGTTTGTGGATAGAACATTTTTTTGTTTATTGACTCTAATTTAAATGATTTATTTCAGTGTATTATTTATATAATAATAAGAGTATAATTTGCAATAATTCGGTTAGAACTTATGGGGAAGTTCGGTTTTCCGAGAAGAGAAATGATTTTTATTTATTTATTTTTTCAACTATGGCGTATCGTTACGTAAATTTTGAAAAAAATGTAAATTATTACAGAACTTATAAAAAATGTAGAAATGATAGATTCCTAATTTTGCACTAAGGGTAACACAGTAAGAATTGAATAATTAAGAGAAATTAATATTCTTGATCATGAATTTATTAAGCTAACATTCGGTCCACGGTGTCTATGAAAGCTCTGAATCACCTTTATAGCATATTAAACTATTAAACAAATCGGTCCACACAATCCTGAAAAAAAATTATTCTCCATTCTAGACTTATTTTAATCTTTCTCAAAAACTGACTCAGATTAAAGTCTGAAAGTTTCAGGATCTTAATATTTCGATAGTGCCTAAGTGTCCCTAGAATATCATGAAAACATTCACAAAAGGCATTTTCACCCTGCTTGGTATCGTTCGCTAGGGCTGAGCGAAGAATTTGAATTTATGAAAAAAATCGAGTAACTCGAGAACTAGTATGTTAATTGAACTAATCTAATAATTCTGCGAACCATAGTTCGTACTATTCAAAGTATTCAAATGCTCGACTATTAGACTCGATTCAAACGCCTCTGATGTAAGTTAAACGTATTTTACTCTACTGAATAGCATGCGCCCAGAAATAACGCCGGTGGGTTTCTGTAAGGAAAATCTCATATTTGAATATAACTCACCAATTATAGCCTCAATGGTGATGTACCCGGCGTCAATTTCACGGGCGAATTCCCTGACAGCCTGATTCGGGTCCTCGTAGGTATGAGGATCGACGTAGCTCCGGGCCCCGCCACCACCCCCGGTACCGCCGCCGGCTGCCGTTGCAACTCCCACTGCAGGCGTGAACAGCGGGGTGGTCACTGTAACGTCACGAAAACAGAGTTCATTATATTAACAAATGGGCCGGTGAGAAAATTTTGACGCAATTTCGATTATCGCGCGAAATAATTACGTACGTGAGAAATAATTGTTAACCGATATTGTATACGTATGTTACACTCTTCCGTACAATACGAGTACAATGCCCACGTTTGTAAAAAATTAAATAAATTTCAAATGATCCCGAGGTAGAAATGATTTGCGAAAAAAAATAATTAAAAAAAAATAATAATTGCCGCGAATAACATTCTAAATATAATACAATAAATAGCAATAATAATAACTACAATAACAACTGCAGCCAAAAGCCAAACACCTTTGATTTTTTCCATTACGGCATATACGTTCGACCCAAATACAATTTGATATAGTTGAACACAAGGTTCATGTCGCTTCCAGAGTCAAAATATATGTATAAGATATGTACAGTCAATTCATGCCAACATAGTTAAACCTGGTTTCAAATAGGTACCCTTTTCTTACAACTCCGTATAATTTTTGCCGTTACAAATAGACATTATTTCCCTTTATGGTATCTTGCCAATTATTATTATCATTATTATTATTATTACTACTACTACTACTGTCATTATTATTATTATTATCATACTATCCAGTTTGCGATAGAAATGCATTTCATTACCCGATAATGATCTCCTGTTTCATGTAATACGTTTAAATGCAAATTCCAAATTTACATCAGTTGCATTTATTTTGCTAGTGAAATATTTCCGATTATTTGTATCGTCTGCTATTTTTTCCAACACAAAAAAGCTAATCTACAGATCGTACAAAATCGCAACGACGCGCGACGGCGGAGTTGTAACCGAAATAAATATTCATCTTGAAGAGTAAAACTAGGATACACATGTAGACACGTACGAGTAATCTTATAGATTCTATATTTTCGTTATAGATGAAATCACAGTTAAACTATTTTTATTTTCAGCCGACGTTTTGTTGGCTGTGAGAAAATTGTTTCGTAACTCGTAATTTTTGGACATTGTACCAAGTAGAGCCAGAATAAGATTACAAGTGCGTCAATGGCGGCCATATCGGTTTTGTTCTAGCAAATTATTGTCTCCGGTGGCCACATATTATACAATATTTTCTTCATAACTCGATCCAAGTTATACGGTATTTGACACCAAGCTATCTATACGAAATTGAGAATCGCGTTTATGTAACAGGGAAGAAAATCCTTTATTAATTCAATTTCGATTAATCATATTGTTTGATTCATTCGTATGTGTATACTTGTGTTGTGCCAAGATCTGTATAACGGCTTAACCGTACTTAATATATATGTATAGATAGAATACGAGTCATGCGTATGCTAATAATACAGAAAATTCTACAAAATTATAGTGTTCTACTAGGTGAATCGAGAGTAACTACATGTCTACAAGCGTAACGGATCGTTTCGATTAAACATGTATGTAACGTCTATCATCATAATTGAACCAAAGAATCAGTAGGTTGAAATTCGTTACCTCTAAAAAAAAAGAAAGAAGAAGTAAAAGAACCAGTGTCAATCATCCGATCTCAAATTTTGACTAAACTTACGCGAAGACTTGCTCTTGTTGGTGTGGGTTGTCACAATCGGTGAACTGTCCATTTTGCAGTGCACTGTGAACAACACAACAACCAACAAAAATTGACGAACGAAAAACAGTAAAAAAAAAAAAGTGTGTGAAAAGAATACATTTACATTGCATTTTTAAAAATTTTTTTATTTTAATTTTTTTTTTTCTAATAAGAGCGACATAAATGACGTGAATTTGTTACAGAATGAATCATGTTTAGATTTTGTGAGTAAAAATTGAAATATCATAGTATGTTTGAGGAAAAATGCGAATGTCTATGAGAAAATTAACTGTTCCGAAAGTGCAGGAATGAATGAATAAAAAAAAACGATAGAAAAAAACATCGATCCCAACAAACTTTCGCAAGGCAATAAATACATTATGATAATATATATGCATGATAGTAGGCGTAAGTTGCATGCGCGTGTGCATCATTAGTAATGAAAACAGAAACATTCAAGAATAGTTTGTGCAAAACAGGCGATGCGTAATAGAGTTGCATTATAGAAACGTTCCACACACATTTCATCACAAATATTTATATACGAAAAAACCGAATATAGACTTTCAAGAAAAGAAAATTTAAAAAAATTTATTTAGGTGTAGAGACTTACTGTAGGTCACAACTAGTCCTGGTGATTGTGTTTTGTTTCAAGGTTTTCAGGGTTTCAGAGCAGGTTCAAGTATTAGGGGGACACATGAAAAGAAAGAATCGAAGTATCTGGTTAGAAACGATATGGCCAAATTGGTGAATTTTGATGATCGATTGTGAAAAACAGATGATAATTGAAAACAGAAAAACGGTCCGTTAAAACATAATAAAATGAGCAAACAAATTACGAAAACCATAAAAACGCGTTAATAAAACATAAGATGTAAATAAATAAACCAGTTGTATACATATATATATTTATGGGTATAAATATACATAAATAATCAAAACAACGACTTGATGAAATCCTAATCGAAAATTTTGCCGATGATATGCAGAAGAATTTCAAATAATTTACTTTCCTGTTCTGCTTGGTACTATAAAGGGTATATTTTGTAAAGCGTGAGAGGGTGGGTGGGGGGGTTACGGGGTCCGGTACAACAACAGGGGGTATAATTGAATATTAGTCACAAGACATGACAGGGCGCAGTGAAACAGGTATGAAGATACAAGGGTAATAAATAATCAGCGTAAAAGTGATAATATTTAGATAATATGCTAAAAAAAGCTGAAATATTTTCGTGGATTACGTACCTTCTCCGTTTCTGTATTCGAGGGTGTCGCAATCGCTCGGCTGCTTTTTGTTACACTCATCAGAGGCCCTGCTGCAGCAAAATTGCACTGAATTAATTATTTTCCTGTGTAATATCGCTTAAATAATAAGTAACAGGGAATTCACAGGCCCTCAGGCGGTTGGGTACTTAAGTTCGTTTAAAAAAAAAATGCGATCCGCAGAGATCAATTACTTCCCGGGAGAGAGGATCCGGACGAGAAATTTGTACTCAGCGTTGATTCAGCTCGAACGAATTTAACCAGACTTAAACGTCTATTGATTTAATCAGAGAAGGGCTACCAATCCCGGTTACCCTTCCTCAATGCTACCGGTTTTCGGTAACGAGAACAATTTCATTCCCCCCTCTTTAATTAATCCAACTTTATACCGAGTGCAGCATATAATGCGGATATTTTAATGATGACTCGGTAATTGTGCGATATGGTATTCAACTCAGTTCTTACCGTAAGCCAGACATCAAACTAGTCTGAAAAGTACATTAATTGATCAAAGCGAATCAGAAGGAAGCCACGAATGCGAACGATGCGAAGAAAATTGAAAAACGTTCCAATGATAAAAATAAGCCGTGTCGTAGGTAATTTGAGAAAATGAATTCAGGTTATATTCAATTACTTTTGCAAAAATAGGATACAATTTTTAATAGTCATTATATATTAGCCGAGACGTTTTGTTTCGAGTAGTTGAGAGCTGCAGCGCAGGAGAAAAAGCAGAGATATCGTTACTAATTGTTTTCCAGTGAATTAATTCTTTAAGAGTAAATTTCGAAATTCGATACGAGTTCAACTAATATCGGGTGAAAATTTAAAAATTTACAAAATAGTAATTAGAAAGCGACGAAGTTTCTTGCTAATCCCCAGCAACGAACTTTAATTCCATTTGTTTCGAATCGTGCTGAAGTTTCTTCCATCTGTTCAACACGTCGCACACGTCACGCGCAATTACTAAGATAAAAGCGTGAAGAAATTTGATTGATGATTACCTTCGCAAGAACAGCACCGTCATAATGATAATGATGACGAGGAGAACGACGACGGCGACGATCGCGCCAGCGATGATCCTGACCTGCATGTTGTCGTCGTCACCGACGTAATCTGTGAAAAATAAGGGGCGTAAAGGAGTGACGAGGCAGAAAACTAGGCCGGGAACACCTCTCGGCATTAGCAAATCGCTTCAGAGTTCATGTATCCGGTATATCTCATCCCCGACGAAACTAACGCAAGTAGATGTTCTTCCCCCGTTTACCCAATGCCTATACGCTCCCCCTCGACCGACTCAAATAAATCACCCTGATTACCGTTTCTCAAGTTTAGAGACTCGTGAACGGAGACGTGAAATCGATTTTATTCCAAGCGGTAGATTGTTTCTGAAGAGTTATCACAATTCCAGCAAGTAGAGATATACGGTTTAATCAAAAGGGAAGTCGTAGAGGAGTTTGAGATAATCGTAATTTGTTCGGTGAATGGAGTTCTCTTAATTTCTATGTATTGTTCGTAACTTTAAAGCTTTATTTGTCGAATTATCAGCGAACAGTATTTTTTCTCAATCGTTTAAAATAATTCTCGGTTGATCAAATCGATCTTTAGAAATGTAATAATTGACCTTGAGAGTCTGTGGCAAAACTAGAGTTACAAAATTTCTCTGTGAAGACAAATTTCCATTCGCCGACCATAAAAAAAAATATTATCACCGAAATATCTGTACTTCTTTTATACACAAACATGACAACTGAATACTTGGCGTACGGCATGAAATAGGCTGATTGTACTTAGGTTCAATGATACGGTCAAGTACAGTATAGTTATGCGATCAACCGAGCGAAACGGCGAGCGAACGTTTTCGCATTCTTATAATTAAAGTCTGCGAGCCTATCTGGTTACACGGATTTCCGATTTATTATACATCGAGTATTCTGTAATACTTTGTGGTCAGCCGAAGAAAATTCCAACGAAAGTATAATGATAATACATTGTTACAGAATCGGAAAAATATTTCGGTGAAACTAATTAAATAAAAGACATTGTGAAATGTATTAAACGATTAAACGTCCAGCGATAAGGTATTTTTCAAGAAAATTTTACACCGGAATAATTTTTCTTCGTGTGTAGTTTGTAACTCGAAATTTATGGCACGTAATACTTATATAACATAGCCTATATGTTATACTATCCGTTCTAATCTAAATAGTGTCACGTTGAACGTTTCCGATGTATTTAATTGTTTCAATTTTATTGAGGATACCTATTTCCAAGTGTAACAGGAATTAGAAAAAAATAAATACAACTGTAAATCGATAACAATTGTTTTCGCGGAGTCAACTACCACCTAAATTTGAAACGACATAAATTTTTGGCTATACCGGTGTAAAGTTACAAAAAAACTATACTAGGCCGTAAAAATCATTGACAATAAAAGGAGTTTTACGCGTGACGCACCGTGTTTTCTTAATTATTCGGGGAAATTCTGGCGTGTATACGTACGGTAAGTTTTACGGAGATGAGCGAGGTATTGAATATAAACATTTCCACTAGACAACGTTCTTTAATAAATACAACTACCTATTGCAACACAGTATTTCGATGAGTTATTCCTAAGTAGGAAAACAGTTTTACATAGAAAAAAAAAATGAAATTATTTCAAAATACTTGGCTATGTTTGAAGGGTGCAAACATGGGATAACAAACTTGTTTTAGTAAAACTTTGCGTAAAAACAAAAATTAGGGCGTGACTGTGAATTTTTAAATTCCTGTGAAGACGATTGCTATTGTGATATCCGTATATGCAGAAAAATACTGCGACAATTTTTGAAATATTAAATTGAATAATAATTATGAATATTTAAAGTTAAACACGCTTTTCATTTTTCAAGAATGTATATATTTTGGTCTCGTTTCTATGTATACCATGATAATCGTGTGGATGCAACACAGCGAGAGAAATTATTCGTGTTGTAGGTATGATTTCATTAACATTATAGTTTAACAATAAATTTGAGCGTGATCGAAACTTACCGAGCCCCAGCGCGTGAGGTGTTTTTTTAAAGACAACCGGAGTGTATTCGCCCCATCCTCTGGTAGTCTTGGCTCGCACCTGAATCGCGTAATCCGTAGCCGGCTTCAGACCTTTGAACGTTGCCGCCAGATCCGAAGTTTGTACGATGGTGGCGTTTGTGGCTTCATCAAAACGTGGATAGCAACGTACTGCAAAATCGATTAATCGTATTTCTTGGGTAGGGGTTATTCCACACCAAATCGACAATTCTTTTCAAATACCCATAACTTTTTCAAAAATGGACTGAACGCCACGTTTTTTTTTTTTTTTTTTTTTAATTTTTTGTTTTCAGATGCAATTTTCAGAACAAGAATACAAAAAAAAAATTTCATAGTCAAGCTCTATGAAATTTTTCAGTTTTTGAGAAAAACCATCAATTTTTTAAAGTACGCCATTGTTAATTTTTTTTTCGACTAATTCGATAATTTTTTCCCAATTAATGGATTATGATCGATTATTATTCAAACTCGATTAATCGACCGACTAGATTATTTTTCGTCACAATCGGTTTTTGTTTTTTACTACCACGAACGACGCGATACAATATCAATTTATGCGACTCAAGTTTCAATTATGGGTGCGGGTCAAAACTCAGAAGGGTCAATATTTCGAATGGCCGATATATCGAAATTTCAAACATGTGAAAATAAAAGAACGAAAAATGAATTGTTCGGAAATCAAGATTATTTTATTTTCACATGTTTGAAATTTCGATATATCGGTCAGTCAAAATATTTACCCGTCCAAGCTTTGACCCTCAATCATCATAGATACATGTACATGCACACTGCTTGTTTGTTGATAAATGTTAAAAATATTTTATGTTAAGTTTATCTTAAATTTGGTTTGTCTTTATGTCGGTTCTGCTACCAGTATAAAGTATAAATATATCTGAATCCTGGTTACTAATAAATGCAATGTAATCCAACATAATGTTTATTCTATACCCTTAAATACGATTTTCAATGGTTCCAATCGTTACACCCTGCGTAATATCTGTAGATTTTTAAATTCTACATCTAGAATGTCGCAATTTTTTCGACGAATTCGGTAAAAAATATTTGTAATCATTTTCAAACCCCGAACTAAAGAAGTTGCAGATTCGTTTTCAATTGGACGTAATTTCAACAGCTGCTCAGCAATGTATTAAGAAATTTGTCTCTTCAGAGCACAGTTATAGAATATTTGTTTACATTTTATATTCTAACTTTTAATGAAAAGCCGCGTAAGACGGACAAGGCCGACGGCTGCTAAGCAATATTTGCTTTGTATTGGCACTTGCCTTGGGCTTCCGGGAAATCTTTTTCCAGTGCTTAATCATATTGAGAACTTTTCTGAAAGCTACTTATTTTTCATGTCGATCGCGGATAAATCTAACTTGAATTACTGAAGACGTTCATCATCGTCTGCTCATCGAGTAAGAAACACGGCGGATGGAATCGATACCTCGTCGTTTCAACAAGACAAATGCAGACAGCAAACGTTCATAATGGCCGATAAAATAACAATGGATTTACGAAGGGTGTTTCGCTTCATTTCATTTTTGCAATTTGTTGTATAGTGTACGGTATATATATTGTATATGTAAAAAAATTAATATCTCCGTTAAATTGTCACCTACAGTGTGGCGGAAACATTTAAAAAAAGACACAAACCAAAAGCTATTTGTGAGCTAATTCTTCATGTAACAAATCGCAGCTCCTCGGTAAATCGGTTTAGTGAACTTCCCAATGTGCATTATGGGACAATATTTATGCGCTGGAATAACATAGTGCGAGATACGATTTGTTTAACGGTATTACATCTTCAACGTGGTGATAAATCACTAGATGCGTCGTGGAGTTCAAGCCTGCGTAGAACGGTTGTGTTTAATAAAATCATCAACAGTAAGAAACAAAAAAAATAAAATACAAAAAATAAAAGAAAACTTATCGTACCGTTCTCGGAAGTGTCCATCAATTTAGACGGGTACGGAGAGTTAGAAAAGAATCGAGGATGCACGTACACGAATCTAATAAGTTTCCAGTCTCACCTTTGACTTCGTGATACTAGCTCTATCCTACGCATATTCGTGCAGCCCGATGTGATACCAAGCGAAAGGTGTTTGGTGTAATGTACGTATAGAAAGATACGAATACCCTGTGGTCTAACTAACACAACAGAGAGAGGAAGTGTGAGAAAAGTTATGCTTGATTATCGGTAACTATTTGCCGATCCCTTTTCTCTTCCTTCTTGACTTTCTCTTATTTTTCTATTTTCTTTTCCTGTATTGTTCGCGAACGCCTGATAAGTATATTGTCCGTGCGCGTCAATCTTATAAGGACAGACTTCGTTCTTTCAAATCGCTTCAAATCATGCCTAATTGTAAGTGAGCTTTAATACTGTATTGTGTGATAAGAAAGAAAACTCGGGCTTTTCGAGCCGAGCGTAAATTTGCAATGTGATTTGTTGTGCGTCAGCACACGATTTAGATACCAACGTGCATTCAAACTTTTTATGACCCTAGCCAAGTTTAGCGACAGTACCGCACTGTCCGGCAACTGTGACTAGCACCCATCTGGCAAGCCAATATATTCAGTCGGGACTCACCAATGTAACGATAATAGTACATTACGATACGAGTGCGCTAAGTACAAAAATCGAGTGCGAGGATCACATACGCGCACGCGTATCGAATACTATTTATAGCAACACCTGTAACGGGAAATTCGACTCGATAAAATTGAAACTGCGATAGTCTAACCTGAACGAAGGTCGTTGCTGCAACACAGCGGACGCGATCGTAATCACGACTCATCACATCCGATAGCGTTGGTTTATCTCCGAAAGCTGTATCGTAATGCACATTACCTAACTGTTTTCAACATTACCTAACGCTTCTTGGAGTGTAGGGGGATCGGGCGCTTCGCGCATACTTTTACGGTGCGCAAAGTCTAACTTCCTATGTAGATGTTACAAAAATACCTTTATATGACGCGAGTATGTTTTACACGTTTTATCACGCGGGTTTTCCGTAAACGAAATGCCCGTCTCCATGACCGCAGAGTGAGTCTGCGAATGCGCATGCGCGGAGTAAAGGCCACTTTTAACTCCAATAGTTGTTAGTCGTAGGTGAGCACACACTGGAGGCGAAGGCGAATATGCTTGTGCGAGCCGAAGACGAATACGGAATATTGCAAATATGCGTTGCGAAAAGACCGTTGCCTCCTTGTTGCACACGATTCTTTATATAACAAAAGTGTGTCACGAGAAGACCACTTTTAATTCTTAGCAGTTAAAAGTGATCTTTTCCGTACTCCGCGTATACGCATTTGCAGACTCACTTTACCGTCATCGAAACGGGTACTTTGTGAACAGAAAACACGCATGAAAAATCGCGTAAAACTTGCTCGCGTTGTATAAATCACTCTGCTCTCTTTACAATTTATTCATCTGTTTTTTTTCTTGCCTGTTTTTCGCATCGAATACAGGTAGGACGGGTACTGTATATTATGCTCCTCTAGCACGTGAATACAATATTTCCCGTAAAAGTCATCAATCCTGCAGCGCTTGCTAGTCCAAGGATGAAATTGATCAGAGGTTGTTTCTAATAATAGATTTTAATTAATAATAAATTATCCACTTGGCAACTCTACTTGAAGAATGTCTACACTCCATATATAAACTACACCATCAAGTTCAATTTAAAAAAAACCCGCTAATTGCGACGCACGTGTCATACTCCATGGTTATCGATTTTTCGACTAACGGTTAATCACTCGAAGAAGTAATTTGGTTCGATTGACCGCGCTTTTGCAATTTGGAAACATTATTACGTGTGTTTATTTCGTTATTTTTTTTATCATTGGATTTATTTGTTGATTCTGAATGTGAAAATCGGACGAAGAGAAGTGTAAAGTAAAAATTGAATGTAACTCACCTTCGTATCGTTCCACCAAATCACTGTCACCACCGATCTCGGTGATAGGAGCGTCCCAGCTTATGCTCAGCTCGGTACTTTTTACGCTGGTGAACCTTACGTTGCTGACTAGGCTCGGGACGCTCGCCTCCGTGGTAACGGTTATGTCGACGTAGTCCGGCGTGCCGGCCAAGGGGGAAACACCGTTCTCGGCGAATACTTGAAACCGGTAGGTTGTCACTGCGTTCAATCCAGTGATCGTCACTTTCGTGTCGTTGAATATCTCCTGTAACAATAAGCACGGTGTGCGATTATTCTCCCCATTCGACCAACTATTTTAATTTATTCTTATATTATCGTAATCATCAACATGGTTTTCTCCCATTATGCATTCGTTTATTCAAAAAGTTTAACACTCATTAGCGTTCGAAAAAAGAGTGGAGGCAGTGCGATTGGTGAAGAAGACAAAAACTCTTTATTTGCATGAATAAATAGTGTATTACTTGAAGAACATGTTCACAAAGTTCACATTTCTGAATTCGCGAAATTGACGACATCAGAGCCGGTTCGGTGGGACAAAGTTTTGCCCAACGAGTAAGGTCATTTTTTGAATTTTGCTTCATTATTTTGAAGAAGTAAAACTCACTATTCGGAGTTTTGGAGATGTGATATTAAATTCGGTTTCAGCCAACTAAGAAACTTTTTGTAGACTAAAATGAAGGAATTAAAATTGTTCATAATTAACCATAATTTTCTAGATCACCAATTGCCTTACCCGGACAGATAATTTGTATATTCTCGTCAAGGATAGAGTACACAGAGTGCGTCGCTCAATTTTCGAGAATCGTTGAAACAACCCTTCGAGTATTCTAAATTACTCTGATTCTTTCAATTTGAATCTACAGACGGGAGAAAATTTGTTAGTTTTGGAATTTGAATTTCATAAAATTAGTATTTCGGGGAGATCATGTTATGTTCCCTTTAATTATTACGAAAGCTGATTGGATATTCATGAATGCAATGGTGGGACTGTAACGTTTAGAGGACAGGAAAATTTCTTTGAAATAAACGGTCGGTTGAATATTTTGAAATAGGAGATGTCGCCGGTATTCAGCTTTGTTGCTACGAAGAGTGCTAAAAAAAAACCAATATTTGGAAATTCACCGGATCCGGTCGTCGACTGAACGCGGGGACTGAAATTGCGAGGTAGACCACTAATCGACCAATGGCGGCCATTAGCCCCCGCTACACTTTCCCCTCGTGATTACGATGGATTTGTTTTCCGAGTATAACAGCGTGATAATAAACTTTTATACCTTTTACTGCCGAGAAGGGTAAAAGGTACTAGTATTTCCAATTTTGAAATAGCTGCAAGACTATTATTGAAAGAAAGAATTTTTATATAATACGCCGGCCGTACACACCTGTGTTGAAGCCGAGAATACCATGATAAAATTAATACCGGGAGAGATGAACTTGTTTCTACAATATCTAGTTGATATGTTTGTTTGTTTGGGTTTTTTTTTATATATTTTTTTTTTTTTTTTGGAAGTTGCTACATTTTAGGTAACTCGACATTAAAACAAATTTTGTACTTCACTAGGGATTTTATTAAGTATATATTAGCAGTACTGATTTGTCTTAAAACAATATTATACATGTATAAACAGTAAATATTGTTTTAATGACATCTTTAATGTACTACATTATTCAAATAATCATTGAAATGGCGGATTGGAGTATACAATTTAATAGTAAAATCACAAGAACTGATTGCTCAAACTAGAAAAGGACCTTTTTTTATATCCAACGTACAATTTTTTACAATATTATACAAATGTTGAAAAAATCTCGACTGTCTAAGTCTAAAAAAATATGCAGCATAAAAAGTATTGATTATTTAAATATTCCTTCTTTGAATAATCTGACAATAAGACCTCGAAATCGGAAAGTCGTGTCTTTCACGGAAAAACAGCCGAGATATGAAAGGGTTAAAAGATGTTCAACAACACGGCTATTACGAAATTTGAAAAGTCCCTATCATGCGGCATAAAAGTTTTTTCACATTAGCCTATATTGGTGCATGCGATTTTTTTTTTTAATTCGTCAGGCACTCTGTTGAATTAATTCAATGGATGAAGAAAAGGTCGTTTCCAACTTTTCTGGTAGTAGGGCAAGGTAGGTATAACATAATATATCTGTCAGTGTGGGTTCAATGGTTTTTTTTCAACGGTAGTGGTCTGGATATGTTTTATATATAGACATAAAAATGTACATTGGAATATTGTGGGTGAGATGACACACAAAAACAGATTCAACAGCTTTTTCCACTTCCACGATAAGTACTTGAAAGTTTCCGATACTCACGGTGTTTGGAATGTACTTGACCCCGTTGCTGCAGGCGTCACAAACCACTCTATAAGTTGTGTCGGACCTTTCACCCTGCACGTGTGGGGAGTTCCACGAGAGGATTACCGTAGATTGATCCACAAAATTGACTGTCAGATTTTGCGGCGCTGACGGGGGTTCTGTCAAATAAGGATAAACGAAAATTATTAAACACTGATTCGGAACGGCGTTTTCATTCTCTTCGCCTGGATGTCGACGTGACAACATATATGTACGAGTATACACAGGTGCCTTTAGCACCGCGGATTAGGGATATAAACTCTCGTATACGCGCAATTTCACGCCGTGATATCCCTGACAATCTTTATCCGTCTCATACTTTTAAACTGACAAATGAACCGGAAATTTGGAATAAAGAGTTTACTGACAACCAAGTACCAAAGTAAGGCTTAGTCAAGAATCATTTCAATGTTGTTGGATGCTCATGTACAAACTTTTTCGCAACTAGTTTTAATTATCGCTGAAAATTACGGGGTTGATCAAACTTGAAGTTAGATGTACACTTGGAATTCACTTGAAGGAACGTGAACTCAAATGACCTCGTTGGAAATACTTGACTCATTCGGATTCAATTAGTCTTTGGATTCGTAAAGTGACTCGAAGGTAGGACACTACTTCGTACCTCGATGGTCAAACCCATGGTCAAATTATTCTACTGGAACAAAGTTTATAAAAGAACCTGCAACTTCGTAGTTCCGTGAAAAATTCAGCAAGTTATAACGCATTCCGTATAAAAGGTGATGGTAGGATAAATGTAAGCGGAAACTTGAATCGATTGTGCTGTTGAAATACTCGGTTGTCGGCAAAATTCAAGATCAAACGAACTTCTCACTTGACTACCTTGCCTACGGCAGCTGTAAGCTCAGGTTAGACTATGTACCTAGCGAAGTAGCGCCGCCGTAGGTTAGGAAAAACGCTCATAGTGCAGGATCTCATTCTAAAAGCCTTGGTTCTAATGACCTGAGCTACGGTGAAAAACTTGGCACGTAAAGCAAACCGATAATTATTAATGGTAAACGTTGTCAACGAGTTTCAGAGAATATTTCCAAGAAATATTCAAAGACCATTTATACATTTATCCAGTGATGTTGACTTGCAGAGAATTGAATACACCGTTTTTTACAATAGATGAAAAAAAAAAATCTTGCTCGACAAAACAAATATGTCACAAGTGTTATATATTATACAAGGCTTGACGATTTTGTAGCGAAAATACTAGTACAATTTTATTTTCAACGATACAATATTGCCCAATAACGTTATTACCGTCGCTTCGTTGAGCAGATGAAACTCTATTGTACAGATCAGATAGAGTAGCTTCGTCGAATTTGCGAATTAGCCTCTACTAATTGGATCAGCAATATCCATCATCGATTAGTTTGCGATATGTATACAGTTTGCTAGCTAGTACCTTCCGTGTCAAAGTTCATTGGCTCGGAAAGTGCATGGGAGGAGCTGATCAAGATGTACGTACAATATCAACTATAATTTCGTCAAATTTTGGAACTTGACAAATGAACGCAAAACTTGAACGTTGAAGGTTACAATTATATTTTGCACTCGCGGTTATCACCCGATTGATCGGTTGTAATTTTTCAACAGAAATATGCTAACGAAGGGGGCTGGAAATTCGAAGAACTTCGGAAACACTCGAATGATTTTTAGGGATTTAACGTGAATTTGAATGACACTGGAAAAGAATGTTGCAACTTAAGGAGAACGATCGTGTACAAACAATGAGAATCGAACATAGGTAGGTTCAAAACACGCGTGTTAATTGTGTTTTGATTACTTTGATTTGAAACTCCGTTCTCGGCAAAGATACATTTTTTTGCACGTTTCATCGAAGTGACCAGGATGCCCTTTCACCTTTAAATCTAATTGTGTCGAAAGATATACTTACGAGTGCACGGCATGTTCTTGGGGTCCTTTCCAGCCCTGAAGTAGCCGGCGTCACATCGACACTCTGTGAATCCGTAATCCGGAGCTTTGCTGTGAGCCGGGCACGGTTCGCAGCTCTGAGAACCAGCCTCGAACTTGAATTTCCCAATAGGGCACTCGCTGCACTGTTGTTTCTCAACGTCGGCCTGATAACCGGGTTTGCAATGACAGGCACCCGCTGAGAGATACCATTTCCCATCTCCTTTGCAGAGGAAAGTTGGCTGATCGATTTTCACCGCGTTAGCAACGCAGGTACCGACCGACTGCTCGATCTGACTGACTTCTCTTCCAGTCGGCGTTGCCGGGAAGTGAGCAAAGTTAACGCTCACTTCCGGGCAGCTAATGTAGTAGACTTTTATTGCCAGTATAGATATACAGGCGCCCTGATCCCGGAACGCGAAGTATACACCCTTCTTCGTTACCGGTATCGACTTCACTTCTGTGTTTATTATCTCCTGGGTGTTTGTGTTGAATCTACCCTCTCCGGCGGCGATTCGACCTGAGGAGGAGGAAATTACAGGTTGCCTTTTAAAACAGGCTCGTAAGAGCTTAACGATGGATCACGGTGAAATAGGTTAATTAACATTCATTCGTACAAAATCGATTTTTAAACACTCAAGACCTGTGGATAAAACACAGGCCTGCACCAGCTTGATTTAATCGTTACATTACACAATTGCAGTTTATTGGTTGATGGATTGTCCAACAGGCAGGCAAGTAATACATGAACTTTTATCGGAATTCCGCACAACTGCAGTTGGTTCTTGTACATAAGGGTTAGGTCTGCTGAATAGGTAAGCAGTTTTTCGAAGGATCATGCGCCATTTGAAAAAAGGCCAATATTTTTTTACAACCACAATAGAGATGCGAAGATCAACTTTCTACAGTGTTATAAGAAATTATTGTCCCTATCACGCTTTCATAAAACCACAAATTAATATGGCCAGCTAGTTTTCAGGGAAATAGAATAGCGCTCGTTTTTCTTAATCTTATTTTTCCCATTTGATATTTCATACGGCTCCAAGGCGTGATTTCGAAACATTAAGAGTACAAGGCAATTTCTGAATTGAAACAGTACGAATAGCGGAAAACTGCTTGTTCATTTGATTGGACGAAATTGTAGACGCCTTTACAAGGAATCGGTGGTGAAAATGATTAGAGGAATGACTTGCGTATAGTTACCAATGAGTTTGTAGCTGTCCGGTTCCCATGGCGGTGGCTCTTTGGTAGCTGCGTCAAATTCGTAATAGAGAAGACTGAAGGTTTCCTTGCAGCTGAGAGCGTTACCAGGAAAAAGCGAGCAGTCTCGAATAGTGAATTTCACTTCTATGTACATCCGGTTCGCTGGTCCCCTCTCTATGAACGGTGTCCATAGCCAGTTGTTAACGTTGTTGTAGGCCACGTCGCAGACTACGTAGCTTCTCCAATTTATACCCTTTTCGAAATTCGTGAACGACTCTTCGACCCACTGTAACAAGAAACGACCAGCGTTACCGTACCCATACTCACACCGCAGGGACACGCGACACGTCGCCTATCCGAAGCGTGTACACACGTCGAGTAACACGTGGCCAATAAATAAGGGCAGCTCCTTGCTCGAAAACCCACAAACTTCGGTTACAATTAGACTGGAATTTCAGAAAGGTGTGCATGTATGCGTAAATATACTTATACGATAAATGCCTGCCTGTGGACTTTAAGGATATATTTATAGGCTTAAACGACGCCTTTTCTCAAATTTATGCTCTGGAAAAAGTGGCCCCGATTTCTTATATCCGTTTCTTACTTTTGTTTCTTTTCATCTCTACTCAAGACAACACGCTATTGATGTTTTATAACACCGTGCATGCAGGGAAAGAAAACAAAATTTTCTCCGTTCGCATTCCCACGACACTTTAAGGGTCGGAAGATCGGTAGTAAATTTTAATCGAGGCGTGTTCAAAGTAAAATGTTGAGCGTAAAGATGAGGATATTAAAAAGGTAAAAACTCCAAACTCGTGGTTCACAGTTTTGTTCAAATGCCATTAAGGCGAGAGCTGAGGATTGCAAAGTGTTTCGATTTTGAAATAAATCAGAGCACGTTAATGACGGGTATGATTAAATAGCGGGCTTAGTTTTCGAGCCGACGTTTATTACAGCGACCAGTGCAAAAATTCGCGGGCACGGGCTTTTTCCACTTTTGTAAGTTCCGTTGTAGGTAGCAAAAATTTCTCGAAAGAAAGCAGAAATGGAAACAAAATAACAGAGAAGAAAATAATTGTTTTTTTACGACCGATATAAAATTTGCCGCAATAAAGTTAAATTAGTTTTTCTTCCCCGTAGCATAGATATGGTGTACGTATATAATATATGTGAGCCATGGGGCTGCACATCAGGATAGGCATTAGAGGTATGTACTACGCATACATACATACATACATATATATATATATATATATATATATATATATATATATATATATATATATATATATATATATATTAAGCCTCCCCGCATTTTATTGTGATCCGAAATAACTCGGCTTTAAATTTACGCCCTTAACTTGCGGCACTAAAAATACGTTAAAGGAATTTGAAATATTTCTCTCTTGCAGAAAAAAAGAAGTGAAGAAAGTAAGTAAATTCCATCTTATCTTCTTCTCCTTCTTCCTCTAGTTATTCGCTTTCGCGGATACCTCGAGGCGTGCACATATATACACGCTAGCCTGAACTGCGTCCAGTATACATCTACATGTAGCTAGAAGCGAGTGTGAATGCGAATAACCAGGGACCGGTGTGTCGAGGGACTAAAACGATAAGGTAATTTTTTTCCTCACCCTGTCATAACACGGTTGCAGTCAGGCAGGTCGTCCGTTTTCGAAATAACTTTTGCGTACGCTTCGTTAAAATTGAGAGGGAATCGCGTGTCGTGTGTGCGTTATAAGAAAGGCGTGAAGAAATGTTACATCACGAAGAAGAAAAAAGGAACCATTTCTCACAGCCCGAATATTTTTACCCCATTAGTTGAAATTTCGCAAGCTTAGCAAAACATTTGTTTTTTTCTTTCTATTGCTCGTTCTGTTCATCCTGAAAAACAGCATCTTTCCTAATCCCAATATTTGTAATTGTTTATACGTCAAAGAACTGAAATTTTTTTCCCCCTCAGACCATTTCAAATCAAGCACCAAGAGGTGCCTCATTCCATGTGTTTCTTTTCCATTCTAACAACGGGTAAAAGGTACGTTTATTTCAGTTCCTTCGCATAATTTTACAAAATAGCCGTGTAGTAACGTTTCACAGTTGACACATTCATTTTAATGTCCGTAATCACACATAATTTCTTGCGTACTTGAAGCAAAAGGTATAAAAGGTAATGATTTTTTCCAATGCATGGTAAAAAAATCCATCTTTATTTTTCAAGATAATTGAATTACCTTCACGATTACATCCATGTGAGACTTTATCTATTATTATTTTGGAAAATACTGCGCAGAAACTAGAATACGTGATAAGCATTTTTACATTTTATTTAAATGGAGAAAAGTTACCAGTTGCGAGAAATCTCTTAAGAGTCAAGCTAAGAATCCTATAATTTAATGGAGAATTTTTTCTAGAGAAAACAATGATATTAGACTTTGTCCCAGCAAAAAAATATGTTGCCCTAATTTCCAATTCCATTTTCCCTGCATCCAAGGAGTTATTCACATGAATAGTGACAAAGATGGACGCATGTAAGATTTTCCATCCCCGCACTGTCAACACGAACTAAGCCGTGCATATTTTATTCTTCTTTGTTCATTTTCACCCAGAATATGTACATATAACTACAATCATTTCGCGCTAGAGAGCGAGTCAATTTCCTCCTGTACCCCGACACTGTAAATGCAAATTTTCAACGCAAATGCAGCAGCAGAACCAGCAACAGCACTGGCAGCAGCTGGCATATTTGCCGCGTTAGTGAACACGACGTGGTACGGTTTATATAGCTATACGTATATAGTCTCAAAACGAAAAAGATCTCAGGGACACCCCGAATCGCTCATATAATAACACGCGGATACGTAAAACGATATAGGTTTTTGACTACTACTTACGACCGATGCGGCAAATGCGTAAAAACCTACAAATGATTTGCGTTATCCCTTGAATCAGGTATGAGCTTGCCAAATACCGAACATTAAACATGTGCAGGCAGAATCCGAAACTATTGTACAAGAGGGATAAATATTTCATCGAGACGTATAAAGCTGTCTGTTTGGAGTAGAAAATAAACTTTGTTTCCGGTGTTGGTACGACAACGCTCGATTCTGGAGGTACATTGTATTGAATGGTGAAGATAATACTTATTACGATAATAGCAAGATAGGCTTTAGTGTAAGTAATAACACGCATCAAGAGCACTGGTCTCTTGACACTCACAGAGAGCACAGATCTCTCAATGAAAGCACTGGGCTCTCAAATCCACAGAGAGAACTGGTCTCTCAATGAGAGCACTGGCCTCTCAAACTAAATGAAAGTGGACAGAATAAGGTAGCTAAATGAAAATAAGATAAATTATCCGGGTTGAACTCACAGTCGAAAGGGAAAGAAAACCTCGTAATTGAAAACAAGGGTAATCAAAAAAGATAGCCGGGATTGAATAGAATGGTAAACGCCGATAGCAAATCTAGTGTAGCTCCAGATCGTACAACCGCACTCGCTCACCACCGAACACAGAATGTGATCTGATGTGAGCTGTGTTTCGTCGTTCAAAATCGGATTACCGATTGTTGTCGTGCGATCGATGTTGGTGATCGTTAGAGAGTTGTTATGATCGGGCGGTCGGCTGGTCTCCAATACATGGATTCAGAAACAAAGGCCTTGACGTGGACTGAGGTTGCTTCCAAATCCAAACAAAAACCGTTTTATCTAATTCGGGCAATTTTCTATACACGTATATTTGAAAGAAGTAGAAAAGCAATTGATCGGTTTCTATACCAATTTTTCAAATAGTTGCGTTGAGTTGAAAACGGAACTTCTTACGAGAATCTATACTTCTCAATTTAAGATTGGTGTTTTCCTGTGTATTATTGTGGTTGCGGAAAGAAACTTGTAAAAATGTATAAAAATAGTAATAATAATATATTTTATTTTTATTCAGGTGAGATATAACAGTATCAGGGTTATTTGAGGGAGATTATCATCTTGTTGAATGTGTGAGTTGTCATATTTTATTTTTGTATTGTGTGCGCGGTTGCGATACGAGGCGATTCCTATCTGTATAATTGTCGCGTTTATTTGGGTGTTCTACGCTATGTTTTATTGTTTTCATTTTTTATTCCTCGTCTTTTTCTGCGTATTGTCTTCGTAGTTTCGTATTCAGTGCGTTGTAGCTGACGATGTCTCCTAGATTTACCGATATGCTGTTCATTGCCGTTGGAACGTAGAAGTTTTTCATTGCATTGCCGTATGTGTTGTTGAATCTTCTGATGGTATGGTATAATGTTGTACGTGCGGTCTTACTTCACGACTTTTGATACCGGGTAACGAGAATTTGTCACGTTTATAAAATTGTGATGTTGTATTATATTAAATTGTATAATTAGAATACTTCTCACTATTGATATTTTCTGCAAAATAAAAGAGATTATGTCTCGGAATGTGTTCCTTTCTCATAGTTTGGAAATTTGATTTTCTAACAATCAAGCACCCCAACTATTCTGAAACTTCAACAGTAACCCCTTTTTTTCTAATTCCTATAGAATGAATCGACCAGCAACGTGTTCATTTCATGTTAAGCTGTTTCGTCTTGTATACCAATCTGCATCGCAGCCGTTTTTCAATAAAAGTACTAAAATCACGTCCCTCAGAGTTCTCGGCAACAGCCTCGATGAAATCGATGTAATTAAAAAGAAAAACGTCCTGTATCAAAAAAGAAAAAACTTCGCCACATTGTGCAGTTTTCTTCATAAGTATTCCCCGCGACAATTACGGGACTGCAACGGAGGGGGCTCCAGTAGTTGGTCAATATTTCCTATTTTGGCGAGCCAGTCAGCAATAATAGGTGCGGACTGCCGTTAGAAATAAAGCTAATAAAGTTTCCTCCACCCCTGATGGGTGAGTAGATGTACGAAGATCGTGTGCCGGGTTCTCCACAAGCTGACTGCCAGGCGAGCCTGTCTGCAGCAACAGGGATGAAACGACGGGCCGGTTGTAAGGCGGGCAGCAATATCTCCCATCGTGCCATCATTGCAATTCCAGCGGCGTGCCGGCGGAAAACGCGCCGCACCCTGAACAGAAAGTTGTCCGGGATGCAAGGCGAGTGTCGGGTCTTGGGGGGCAAGGACGAAGGCGAGGGCGAGGGCGGGGGTGGAGGCCCTCAGCCCTCGGGGGCGTCGGCGGGATGGGGTGGCGCGAATCTTAATATATATTGACTTGGACCCTTGTGCTCTTATGTACCCACCGCAGCGAAGCTACATAACTTTCCTCACGCCTGCAGAGCTGCGCGATCCGCACACGCACGCAGTTTCACGCATCAATGAGTCCCGGTGCGAGTCTACGGAATGCGTTCGTTCCATGTGTCGACTCAACCTGCCGCCTTCGACTAGGCTTGTAATTAAAATTCTCCCTCAAACACATCCGGGACATGACGCGTGAAAGTTGTTACAGTTTTTGGAAACACTTCTGTTTTTTAAAAAAATCAACCCTTCAATGGAGCGGCGCAATCACACGAATGAACTGTGAAGTCGCCGAGTATTATACACCCAGATAAAAGTTTTATCTGAATATTGAACCTATTAAAAAATCCACCCGCTCGAAACAAAAATTTATCGCGTTGAAATAAATTTGGATGGAATCAAATAAAATGTTCTCGCTTACTCCGAGTGAATTATTCGACAGGTTCATGTTAAAGTAAAACCTTTTTGTCTCACAATCAAACAAAACCAGAAGTATTTCTTTGCTGAGTGTAGGATCTGAGTAAATCGCGTTCTATCGTGGTATGTGTACGGTATTTTTTGTGGAAGTTACGTAAACAAATCTTGTAACTTCTGGAGCTGTTTTATTGACGAGAAGATGTTTGAACTGTACGCAAAATTTACAAGAAATACAGGATTCCGAGCTGCCCCTGTAATTCAGCTAAGAAGCTTTTACTTGGGGAGGCTTCTTAGTCCGCAAAAAAAAAAAAAAAAAACTGCCGTTCCAGTGGAAAAAAAAAATATTAAAAAAAATTTCTCCCGGATAGGAAACAGTCCAACGCCCCATATTGACGCATACGAAAGTTGACGTAATCGTAATACAAGTATTTACCCCAGGTCTAACAAACACGTGCACTGTGTGCCTGCAGGGATACAGCTATAGGTGGCTGTATATATTAATGTGCAGCAGTGAAGCATCAGGGGCGGGAGCAAACAGAGCGATATTTAAGACCCATTTGACGGGTTCGCGGTTTTAAGCGAGATTTGGATAAGCAGGGCAGGGGTCGATAGAATGGGATGACACAGGCAGCCTGGGGAAGGAATGTTATTTATTTGAGGATTTCTGCCCCTGGAATTGAGACATTCTTTCATGGGAAATCGCGGTGACTGGCATTTTTAGTGCGAGCGAGCTGCTATCCTGCAGCAGGGAAAGGTGCATCCGCTTTACGTAATAAATGCGTGATGATCTTTGGCTTCTTTCTCACCAGAATTAAATTTGCAATCCTAGGAATTTCAAACAACTCAAGCCTCAATATCCAGTTACATGACATTTCTGCAGGTTTTTCCAGGCAGCCTACTACGATGATAAACCATACGATAATATTATAATAACAATTCTTTGATTTTAGAATTGCTGTAATGACTATAATCTCTGATAGAAATAATGTTTTGCAGAATGGAGTTTTTGTTTTTTAATACAAAATTTGTGCGGCACAATCTCTGAGGCTATCATTCACAGATATGCAAGTAGAGCCTCACTGCAGTTCTTACCCCGGGATAACCCAGCCGGAATTATTACGTGAAGTCGAATGAAACGATACTGTTTCAACGGACGAAAACTTTTTTACCCACACATGAATCCCTCGTATATGCGCCTCGTCCGCTTACTTCTCGTTTTATGGCTTTTTACGGAGGTCGTCCGAGGGAGGGCTGGAAGACCTTTTGACTTATCCGTTTCTCAATGTGGTACAACTTACTGTACCTGCGTGGTGTGCATGTGTGTGCACGTGTGTACGGCCAGTTTCGGTTGCTGCCGTCGCGACGCAGGATTAACCAGGGACAGAGAGGATAATGGGGGCGTGGACCGTCGAGTTTTCACGCAATAAGCGAAGCTGGTCGCGGAGATCAAGCTCCTCTCCTCTCCTCTCCTCTCCTCTCCTCTCCTCTCCTCACCGAGTTCGGTGAGCTGATGAAGTGGCCCATTGTTGGTTAGCTTTTTCTAGGCCATAACCGGCAGGAACGAACCCAGCCGGACGGCAATTGTTGTCGCCGAATGATGAATCGTGGATAAATTAGAAGATAGCGTCATTTCAGTAGACTTGGCCGATTGTGGACTCTTGACCATCCGTTCGTTCGTCCTCGGTGAAACCGGCCGCATTTTTTACCACGGGTACACAACGTTAACCAACGATTTATTAGGTAACTCTCAGCTGCTGCTGACTCCGGGGATGAACGCCCTGATCCTCCTCACCCACGCGCTCCACGTTTCTCCGCGCTTCCTACGGGATTATTATCCGCGCCATGGTTCATGTATGTGCGCCGTATAGACGCATCTTTATGTAACTGCAAAGGCAAGGCTGTAAAGTGTCGAGAAACAGCTATGCGAGTTTATTCATGACTGTGTAATTATATTGTTTTCTAGCTACAACAATAATTTGCATTTCTCGCCAGCGCACCTTTATATAAGCCGTGCGATGAATATCATTGGACATTAAAGCGGTAATCACGGCCAAGGAGTATACCTGCGGCTTCGAAAGTGACCAATTCAATGATACAAGTGTTTTCAGTAACAAGAAATACTAGCTGTTCGTAATGTTTTGCATAGCCAAAGACTTCAATAAACTTCTTTACGCCGAGTATGAAGAAAGCCTTACACTTCACTGCAAGAGGAATGAACGCATTGAAAAACCACAGCAGTTATTGCTCAGGTATGCGAAGAGTTGAAATGGTTTTCATTTTTAAATAGAAACTTGCAGACCTTGAAAGTTTCTTAATAGATGCATTTTCACTCTTTATGCCTAGAATTTTTTCGTCCATATGACAATTGTTTGCTACAATGATAACGGAAAAGCAGATGACAAAATGCCGGGCTGATGAATGCGCGAAGCGCGGTTTTAAGAATGTAACACAGATCACACATTCATTTCTATATTATACCGAGAGGTTGTCTTAAAAGGACTTGCTTGAAAACTGCAAATCGTCTAGTTTATAAGTGTAGCCAACTTCATAAAAATGTTACCAACATGACAGGCGGAATGACCAATGCGTAGTGGATATGGACGCGCTGTGACCCGGCGATTCTTAGTAGGTGAAAGGTTAGGGTTAGCTATCGCTTGTCAACCGAGCGATTCTAGGGAGTTTGTTCTTGTCGGCGAAGGCTTGCTTCAGGCTGGGAGAATGGATGTCATTCAATCAAAATTAAGGAAGTCGAATCGCGCGCGTTTCGAACAAGTACTTTCAAGAAAACCTGCCGGTATAATTCTGCGGAATTCTGTGATGTAAACGATATTTATATATAGTTTGATGAGATTTCTATGAACTTGACGCAGAATTTCGGATGTGAAGGTAGGTATAAGGCATCTACGCAACACACACCAGTACATAACGTCTGTCGCGTGACGTCCCTTCGTGTCATCCGGAATTGGATGCGTTCGTGCAATTGCATTTTCCGGGCTACTGAGCAATTTCGAAAAAGAAGCTAAAGGAGAAGGGAGATAGAGAAGAAAAAAGGAATAAAGATGAAATCTGAAGGGTTTCCAGCACCGCGCGAAAAGTGCACCGCCGTCGCGCCGCCATCGCTGAGAACACGGTAGTATTCTTACAAGATGAAAGTCAATATCTTGGCGAGATTGGGGTGGACAGTACAGCTCGGGGATCGGTTGAAAAGCAATTTGAGCGCGAAATTACTTCGGACGAAGAGCCGCGAAGGGCGAGGGGGGGGAGTCTCGACCCTATTGTTCCCGTTGCCGAAGAGGTGCCGTAAGAGTCTCCGACAGCTGAGAGCCCGAAAAGAATTCGAAGACACGAAAGATGGGAGAAAGTCGATGAGAAGCCCACGAAAGAGAACCGGCGACTGCTAAGCGCTCTAAAGGGAGAAAACGCGAAAGAGGAAGAATATCGTGGAGTGCGAATTACACGCTTGTGGAAGCGTCCTGCTCGATGCTCCTAAT
Organism: Neodiprion lecontei; assembly: GCF_021901455.1. Lineage (NCBI taxonomy): Eukaryota > Metazoa > Arthropoda > Insecta > Hymenoptera > Diprionidae > Neodiprion > Neodiprion lecontei. The sequence continues at coordinate 11,752,606 of NC_060265.1, read as the reverse complement.
AATCGAGGGATCGTACAATGGTTTTGCTATTTTTTGACGAGCTACGAACTGCATAAGACAAATAAAAAATAATCGTTTTGAGTAAGATTGTTGCTTGCAATTGTTTCGATGCCGATCCAGTAAGAACCCCGGTTGGCTGTAATCCGTTATTTTTAGTGCTTAAACCATCATTTCTCGCACGTAAAAATTCATGGAAATAGTTGACAAGAAATGTTTAGACACGTATACCTCGCTCATATGATTCTCAGGATCAAACGGATAACTGGTAACCGTATCGAAAACAGAATATTGCATCTTACTTAAAACGTTGGTATGGCAATGTACGCCACATTGCTATAATTATTCTGATTCGAGAACAGTATCCCATGGCATGAGAAATGTAATTTTTTACACGGCTTTCTACAGGCGTTAATTAGAGTGGATTATCGAAATGCTAATTCGAAATTCCAAATGACGCAAAAGTCGGCTCCCTCCCTCTCGGATGCGGGAGCCTTCCGTAAGCCACCCCTGATCACGTGTAGTGCGAGAGGGAAAGAAGGGCCGTTTCCCGTTTGTAAAATCATCACGAATTAGTCGCGAGCTCACATTGTACGTACGGCAGAGGATCTATGTACGGGATTTAATATAGAGGACGCGGGGCACGATGGTGCGGACCGATCGCCCCCACGCGACGCGTCACTTTGACGTATTGCACTCTTTGGAATCCATTATATAGTCAATTACTTGACTTGATGTGTAGGGGAGCTCGATCCCATTTCTCGCCCCAAAATATGCCCCCGGCTCCGTCGTCGATCGACGGAAACTGCAGTTTATCCCTGACCCAGAACGGCGCCTTTATTATAATTGGTCCCCAATCGGGCTCTTTTTCAGAATTTCGAAGTATAATACAGACTGGGAAGATATTTCTTGACAGCTGATGCGGACTCTGCAGCCACACAGGGATATCTTGTCAGAAATGGCAGTACAGACGTCAAGTGTCACATAATACAAATTAACTAACGACGTGATTTTCTTTTGTTTGTTAACGTCTGTAGCCCAGGCAATACACTCTTCGGAATGTTGGCATTCAAGTACCCAAAAACCAGTCATGGCAAATCAGAAAATTTGTTCCGAGAACTTGACGAAGAGGCTCAGCTACTACCCCAACCATTTGGTCGATGATTCGAAATTTGAGTTCACGTGTATAGTGGACAATGCATCAACTCTTGATCGGTACACGAATTTTCCCTTACCAATACTTACGCTGTTTTAGTTGCAGGAAATGTGAGTTGGTGGTGGAAAAGTCATATCACGGTACACTGTGCTTTTGACGTTAGGAGTGCTGTTTCTGAGACCTTAGATTATTCCTTGTCGAATAAAAACTTTGTGCCAGTATGAATTATCATGTCTCATAGCCTCACTTATCATGATTCAGATAAGTATCATTGTGTAATGTTTGAGTACACTTGTAGTAAAGTTCATTTTAATGTTTAATTCCTATCAGGTACAAAAACAATCGAACTCCGTCATTTATTCGTAGATACTTACATACGTTCTTAATCACAGTACCGTGTTTACACCGCTGCACCGGTACATCATTTTGAAAAACTGTGCTAAGGTTTTTATAATGGTTGAGCTGATTAGGATGGATCTAATAGGTTCGTACTACCATTCAGATACTCCCACATTTCGTTTATTTTCGTCCGATGTCGTTCGGAGCAACTACTGCATAATTCAAAAAAAAAATGTTCATCCATTAGTGGAAACTCGGTACTCTAAATTTTCAAAACTACGAAACTGTAGATTAAAAATTTGAGTACACGTCCAACTATGCAGTAGTGATACAAACAAATTGATTATAGACTACGAGTTATCCCAATCAAGATAAGAAAAACCATCAATCCGCTGATGAAGTGGCTGCAAATGATACTCTGAGTAAAGGTAGCGTTCTGAATGATTTACAAAATTTACATAATTATTGTACATCAGGAATATTCACTATTCTCAAATATGCAATCTATCAAGCACTATACAACTTGGCGCAGCTTTGCACAGAAACAACTCTGCGAAGCGATACTGTATTAAACATTTCTCCGGTAAAGTTCGTACTCGCATCCATCCGTAAACTGCTACACCTGCGGCTCTATTTATGATTTTCCTCAGCAGTGTGCCAAATATATTTTGCTGCACAGCAGTCACGCGTAAATTCAACAGCATTGAATTATGGCTGAAATTGGACAGTAACCTCCATCGTACCCACGCGAGAGTATACAGTATAACGAAACAGCTCGATCCGAAGGTCTGATACTGTAGGTATAGTACCTACAGGAAACCGAGAGGATCGATGAAAAAGGAGAAGGGCCAAAGCAGCGGTAAAGGGTTTGTCTAAAGTTGAAAAATCTGTGAGACAGCCGCATTTCGAGATATCGTCTGATGAACGAGAGAAAGGAACAAATGTTGAAAAAAATTGGGACATCCAGGTGCGTAATTAAGCTGATTGTGTATGCGGAGGAGCGTTGGTACCCGGGCGGCATTGATTGTACCGAACGGGGCGGAGAAATGATAATCAAAGGCGTCTACCCTCTGGGGGTCCAGAAGAAGGAGTAGGTATATGGCTGCAGGGCGTTGGGCTTCGGGACGACAGACTGCTCTGGCATGTACCAGCGATGATTCATCCTCCCGGACGGTGTTGTCCGGCTATTGTTGTCCCGAAATGACGGATCCAGCTTCAATTTCAGGAGGTGTCCAATCCCAGGGACGAAGGTCAGAGCCTCCGGAGAGTCGACCTTTCCTCCTCTCACTTTTGGGGGAGACGAAGTTAATTCGGGTGCGACGAACGTGATCGGGAAAACTAATCGCAAGCGCCCCGCGCACAACAGCGCAGAGCACACCGTGCGCAAATATCGCGGGTCGGTTGGTTGTGTAGACTTATATAACAGTTGGCGCCGCGTACGTGTCGACGCGAAGCACTCGGGAGATATTGGGTTTAGTGTTTATAGTTGACGCTCTAAATTATTGACCCTCGAGGGTTTACATTGGGTGGTAGCTTGTTCACGTACGCATATGACCAAAACGCACGCACCTCTGTCGTGTTTCCCGTTCACAGGATAAACGCTCCGTCTGACTTTGACGGGTCACTGTGTAATCCCAAAAATTTTCGACCCGGTTATTCTACGTTTATTTATGCACATCGCTACACGAATCGGTCCCGGAGTCCATAGGTGCAACACGACCTATTCATGTGTATCTATTTATGATGTCCTGAAGTATGCTACTAGAACAGTTTCCCGTGGCTATTTGATGTCCATGTTTAACCCAACATGGCATTGTCATTTTCTGATGACCAAAATCCGTTGCAAGATTTGAAAAACTACAACTGCAAAAATATTTAAACATTTATTACATATTAATGGTTATTTTCTAAAACTTTATATTTTTATAAAATCACTATTGCAGCAGAAAATAGATTTGGGAATTTTTACGTAAGTGAGTACGTCTAGGTTTTTGTGGAAAACAAGAAGAATCAACTGGGCTAACAGGACCAGTCCTAGAACTTGCAATTATTTGCGATAGTAAAAATCTTAGACAAAAAGATTTCGATTTTTGCAACTAATTCGATGATAAATCGACCGATTTTAATGAAAATCCAATCAGTTATAGATTAGGAAACATCGCATTGATGATTCAGGTGAAAGGCATAAAAATCGGCTTATTCGTTCGCGAGACATCGTCGAACAAAAAATTGATTAAACACAGTAACAAATGTTTATCGGAAACTTGTGAATAATGATTCTCTATAAATTCCGCTGACAATGAACGTTTGGCATTCCAGCATCTTCGGTCCTCAACATTTTTCTGGACTTCATTCGGTACCTGTTTGCTATAGAGCACTTCGTCGTATCTTTACTGCCGTGGGACGAATTGAACTAAACGCTAGCGATAAGGATGTTTCACACGTTCAAGATTTTAAGCACCAATAATTCAAAAACCTCGCTTTATCTGTCAAATTATTATTTTACTATTAGCCGTATTCCCAAACCATGTTTGTGTTGGTCTATTTTTTGCTCTGTCATCAATTTTACTCTCTACTTTTCGGACTATGCTTGTTTTACCTTATCAACATGATAAGATGTTTGAACGACTGGAACAGTTTTTTTCCCCCGGGCCAGACCAAAAATAATATACCAGCCTCGTATCGTTGGCAAGTTTTCGAGCCTTATTAAGGAGGGCGGTGGCGCGAGCCTTTGTCTCATTTTAACGAAGGTAACGAAGCAAAGATATTGAAAGATGGGTTAGGGGTGGTGAGATAATATATACATTATATACACATTATAAATACAATATACATGTTACATACATTACATATTACATTATATTATATGTACATGTACATATACGCGTAGATAAAAACAGGCATACGCAACCGTATGAATCTAGCTGTACAGGTAAACGGGCCTTGTTTTCCCCTCGGTAAAAAAAAACCTGCATCGAAAAATAAGAAAAAATATGTGGAAAAGAAGGGTTCGCACATCGTTGGAATTATCTTCAGTCGGCTCGCGTCGTGGACAAAATGACAGTTAATAAGTTATTTGATAAGCCTCCGACCCCCTCGACGTCACTCGACGTCACCCGTCCTCAACCCCCCGCTACACACAAGCTACCAACGTTAACGCAACCTTGGTTATGACCTCGAATGAGTCCATAACTGCTGTCGCCGGTAATGCAGGCGCAGCGGCGATGCGAAGAGCCGCGTTCCCTCCTCCTTGCAGCGGCAACCGGACGCCGAATTAACTCCTCTACGTATTTTCGTCTTCGCTCGTTTTGTCATTGTCTCGCCGATAAGGATCTCACCTACACCCTACACGCACACATGTGTACTTCTGGCCCCTAATCGTAGGCGAGAGGCCCGTATACGGGCGGTGCACTCTAGGCATAACCGCTCATCCAGAGCGCACGAGCGCACGAGCATACATGCGGCTCAAGTGGTCGTATAAAATATGAGAGGCATTAATATTCTCTTTTCGGAGGTGGAAGAGGAGAAGGAGAAGGAGAAGGCCTGGCGGAGGAGTTTCGGTCGCGCAGGCGACATACACACGACCGAATGATACATTTTTACGCATCTTATACGTACGCTATTAGAGACCCTGAAAGAAATCGAGTACTCTCGGAAAATGATAAAACTATATTTTCACGCGATTGGAATCTTTTTCTAGTGACCGGACCAGTGGCGATAACTCATTTTTTATACCAAGAGGAAATGATGAAACTTACCAGGTTGACCGTCCGAGTGCGGGAACTTTGTCGGAGTTTCATACAGGCTAGCCATCTGAAGCTTCGAGTTACAAACGTCGCTTGTAAAGGTTATGTGGGTGATGCGATTTTTTTTTAGGTTAAAGAGGTGTAAAATCGTTGACTTAGTGATTCGAGAAAGCTTGGCGAAATTTTGTTATTAATTCGCTGATTACCAACGACTGCTACTTACTGGTTATCATAAAAATATAATTTCAATCCGCTAATTGTCGCAGCAGAGTTTAGCACCTCGTGCCTCGTTTCGAGTAGGTTGGCTCCCCTGCCTTACGGACGAAACTAACGCTTCGGTACGTCTTGCCGACCAATAGAGTTCAATTATTGTGTGCATGCGTAGTCGGTCACAGAGCCTGTCAAGTTTAACCGTTTTCCCTCGGTTTACCGAATTCGCACCGAGAACTGGTTAACCTGCAATATTTAGCGTTATGCATACGGGCTTGCAATGAATCCATAGAACTTCGAAAAAACTCGACAAGTTTCTTCGCAGATTTTCAAAGACGAGAATTATATCGTTTAGCCTGATATTTTGTTGAATCTCAAACGTAATTTACTAAATTTCTGGATCATTTACGGAGTGAATAAACTCGTCCGTTCAACATTCTCTACGTACAATTATCGCCTGGATCTTAACTTGACTAGAGATTTGAATTGAAGTTTAGTAATTCGAGTAAATATTCTTTCAACGTCAGTGTCCGCTTCTCTGTGTCCTACAGCACCGTATTATAGCTGAGAGGCTGAATCGAGGGGAATGACTACGAGGGACGAAGGGCTGCTCGCCATTCCACGGGATCCCTGAAACGTTCAGCGCGGGCGTTGGATACACTGAAATTGGACCGTCAAAGGACGAATTCACGTGGAATAATGGTCCATCGTCGTGATGCCGGGCGGGAGGAACGGCTCAGCGCGTCTTCCCGCAGCCGCACCAGATAATATTACTTACAATCGTTTTCCCTTCTGTCTACGCATTGCCCCCTCAGCTGCCGTTGCCGTTCGTGTGCCGTGGCAGACGGGGCAAGGTATAGCGCTTCTCTATACACTGTACAAAAGATTATATAAGTAATAAGAAGGCTTTGTGCAATTACAACAATTTTCTCAAGCGTTAAACTTGCCGCGCAGTCTTTAAATTGTGCGTGTAGCTGCTTCGACTGAAAATTTAAGTATCTGCTGGATAGAAGTAAGTATCTATAACCTCAAGTAAATGTTTCCTACAACAAATTTGACGATCCATCTGAACTTGGCCAGGTTCAATAAAGGTTAGGCACGTTTCACTTGACATTCTTCGGGCGATGGTAGTTAAGGTAGTTTTCACGTTCGCAGTCAGGTTTGAACGGGGTTTGACCAATGCACAGTTATTATACTGCCGGGGTGCTGAACGTGATGGTTATTGTTGAATCGATCGTACATTTTCGCAGAGTAACGAAATATTTCGATGACTTTGAGAACCTGTCGGCCCGTACGTAAAGATACTACATTTTAGAAGCACGTTTCGGAGCGCCGAGTTTCACATACGTATAGATAGATAGATGAGGGTGTGGGAACAGCAAGCTGCGCTGTATACACACACATAATTGTGATAGTAAGTATGTGTATAAACTTGTCGTCGTTCTCGTTGAAGCTGTCGTTCGTCAGTAGTTTAAATTTATCTTCTCCTAAAGCGATAACCGTCGATCTGACGCTTGACGGTCGTTCGAAAGAATTAGGGGCGGCCCCCTAACCCTTTCAGTCCTAATTTATGTGGCATGGAAATAGTTGAGACTCCGTACCGTGGTGGCCAAGCGGACTTCCTTTGCCGTGATGCTGCACGATAATTGGTGCAGACTTTTATAGAAGCGCGTAGGTATCAGGTGCGGATGCGAGGAACCATTCGCGTGACGCTTGGTCACCGTTCACCTAATTGTCCGGCGGATAAGTTATCCTGGATTTCGGCTGACAATGCCGTAATTACAGTAGATGCATGCTCCAAATTTCATTTACGTCGCCTCGGCAAGGTACAATAATAACATTAAACTGTGGCCGTCAGTTCGACAGTCGGGACGGGTCGCGTCAATTATTAGATCTCAATTCGCCAGACTCTCAACGTGCGCGTGCAGCTTGTCCTCTTCGGTTTGTGTAGCTAATGAAGCGCGAATTGTGGAGCCGCCACGTACATCGTAAGAAAAAAAGTTTCTAAATTTATAAACACTTGTAGCGATTTCTCGCGTTTTCAGAATAGTACATTTTTCACTTACGAAACAAATATCATTTCAGATAATTTTTCAACTTCTGAGTTGTGGCTTGCGTTTTAATTTCCCTTTGCGCAAATTAATCACGTGACACGTAGGTGTAGAATTTCAAAATGAAGGCAGATTCGAGTAAAAGTTCTTCATCACATACTAGGACATTCTTCGTATCGTGAGTCTTTCGTAATAAAGATGTTTAAATGTAGGAATCACTCAGAACCGTAGAAAAGGCCGACAAGAACTAGGTAGTAGCTAAAAATTAAAGCGTCCAACAGCTTTCCGTTTGTCGCAAGTAAAAATCGTCGGAATCCATCGTCACCGATGATTAAAAATTATTTGCACGCGGCAAGATTTTTAGGATAAATTTAATTTGGATCGATCAAAAGTTCTTATCGTACCGATCACAGAATCCAAACCGTCCTTTAATAAATGAAACTACGAAAATACTCCCTTGCCAAAAGCCGACGGTAATATAGGTTTACAGAACGTACGCATCATTAATCGTCTGGTATTCTATCGATAAGAAAAAAAAAAATATTGCCACGTTTCGGCTGAAAGCATAGAAACTTAGCCTTCAACGCGGCGGAAATGGCAGAGAACGACTCTAAACTTAGAAGCAAATCCACTCCAAGCATGGAAAGGGTGACCGCTTTGGAGTGAAAAAAGAATTCTTGAGACGGGAAATAGATGAGAAAAATATGGTGAGTGAGGGGAGACGAAGTACCGAACGTAGCGTAGGTAGTTGGTAGGTGTACGATAGAGCGCGGTGATGGAGAAGCCGAAAGAATCGATGGCTTCCCGAAGAGTACCCGGCTGCTGCGAAATTTTATTGTGCCTTAGGATATACCCATCCACTAGAGAATGGAGAGTAAATATGTTCGGAGTTTGGATCCATCCTCTATACGGCTGGTGAGAATTCGTACGTGTTAGGTGTTGCGTTGCGAGTGTGCTCCAAGCGGACGTGCAACCGAGACTTCGTTCCAACTCTCCTTACAGCACCTAGGTACCATCTTTTCCGCGCTTCTAATAAATTTCGGGCGTGACTTTTCTCCTCAGTTGTTTCGTGGATAACTCGCCCTGCCTTCCCCACGGACACAGAATGCTTTTTCTCCCCACTGCATCACGCTACACCGGTGCTGCATGGAGTCGGTATGGCGTGCGAAGAGGCTCCTACCTATACGACTGAACACACCCGTATGCACGTACGTCGGGTTCATAAATCTATCAGCCATTGCCTCGCCTCGCCTGCCCGTCTGCCACAGTACAGGGAAAGACCAGGGCTGTATTTATTGACACAAGGTGTCAAGTATGTGGCGGTGGCGGCAACTCGAGTGTGTTTTCCCCGTTGATGTGTTTGCTCCGCGGCTTCAAGTGTCTCTAGGAGTGGATTAGGCCCTCTATACGTATTCCTTCCCGCGTTAACTTTGAATAATTATACCTGCGGTGGATGCGGGGAAACGTTACGGGCAGCCTTTCTCCTCTAATTTTCACTAATTTCACCCAGTCACATCGAGTTATAACTTCTTCTACCCTGCAAGACGTGGATCGGAATACCTTTCGACGCAAACTTCTTACTCAAGGATTGCTTGAGCTGATCTTCTCGGTTTGACTTGGAGGCGTGAGGTTTCATTCCGTGAGTCGTAGGTATATAATATACTACCTACATACATAGGTATATACGTTGATTCGCTGGTGAAATTGGAAAGGCACATACCAACCCGGCAGAAAATAAAACTTGTACGAGCATGTGATAAAAGTTGGAGGTTGGCTGATGAAGGTTCGAAAAGGTTCGAGGGTATTATTTACTGCTGGTGAAGGATCTCGCATTGTTCGAACGTCGGAGATTAAAGGATTAGGGAGAGCGAAAATAATATCATTGGAATAATGTTTGCTAGAGGTTTAAGGTGCGCATTAAGTGAACAAAGATTTTGCACGCTAGCGCTCCTCGTGCACCTGGAAAACCGGTTATGTCCCTTGTGTTTCTGGAATTATCTAATTTCACGAAACTCTGCTAGTATGGTGTATCTGAACATCAACCTCGCGGGCTGAGAGACAACAGCGTTTAATTCAAACCAAAGGCTTTGCTACGAGAGTGTCGAGCCCAAAATCATTACGAAGGCAGCAGTAGGTGTATATTTCTACGGCACGTTATACCTACGTCGACTCCCCACGCGAAATACATAATTACATCCCGCGAAGTGGGCATACATCGGGAACGTCATTTCGGGACAACTTTCTTTAACCCAACCTCAACTCCGCTGAGCTAGGTATTGTTAAAGAAAAGTGTTCATCCATTCGAGCACGAATAAAGAAGAATTCAAGCTACAGACTAATTTTAAGCACTAAATCTATCTGAAATTCTTACTTCGCTTGGACATATGAAGTGTGGTCAGAAATTCCCGCATTCTCAGCTCAGGTTTGAGGCGAAAGCGATAATCAAATACCCTAAAAGTTTGAACTGGATCACTTGAGGGGTTCTCGAGATATCGAATCTCGAGTTTGAAGTTGTAGAACCAACTCCGAACGCCTACCCCTATCCGATATCGTCGGGGGCGAAGATTTTGATCAATTTTCATTTCTTCATAACTTGGAGCATGTGGCAGCTGTCGAGCTGGCTACATTACGCCATCGGAAATCAATATGCCACAGTGTTTTCTCGTTCAGAATAAGCAGCGTTTGATCAAAAGCTCCTCCTCACTTTCTACATCGCCCATAGTTCGCGATCCTTTACGCATCAGGAAGTTTCACAGGGTTTTAAGTTATTACTGACTAACTGTAAGCATCCGAGTTATAATTTTCTTTCTTTCTTATATCTTCTTTGTCTTCTTCCTTTTACTTGTATATTTTTTTATTTTTTTAGGATGTAATTATGATATAGCAGCTCTCGCTGCAAGCGGGGTCAAAACAGAAGGAGGGAAGGAGGAGTAGCGAGATAGCGCGATATAGCGAGAGAGAAAAGGCAAGGAGGAGGGCGGGTGGGAGGGAGGGAGGGAGGGAGTTAACCAACCAACCAACCAACCAACCCTCTGTAAAGTTCCTCCTCGTAAAATTCCTAATTAAGATTTAGGGCGAAATATGACGGAGCTGGTTCTCTCATTGGCCAAGGCAGAGGTCCCTACCCCGCAACACGTATACAGTTTGTACCACCGTGCGCGCACATATACACGTAATGCCTGTGTACTCGGTATATAAGTAGAAGTTACACTTGCCTAATAATACCATGAGAGCGAGAGAGGGGAAAGAAAAGGTAGGGGGTGAGAGAGCGAGAGAGAGAAAAAGCTAGCTACATTATCCCGGAAAATTAACATGCAGAGAAACCGTAGACGTTGCATTAGCCGAGTAAGATGAAGGTCCATAGGTTTGTCGCCCTGCGGAGAATTACTACCGGGATAAAGAACTGATTAGCACAAGTGCAGAGAAGAGAGGGCATTTCTCTATGCAAATATAGCCAAGTTTCACAGTTGTGTATGTACGGCATGCATATGCTGGACCATTTACTTGTACATGGGCAGCTCTGAGCAGGAGAGTTCGGTGACTGATTCAGAGGGCCTCTTCCACTATTTGCAGAGCAAAATCCTCGCCGGAAAAACCCCCGAATTACTCAACCCTCGCTCGCTCGCAGCTTTGCCTTGCAGGCCGGGTCATTCGTGTCAAGTGCCGCGGAATATTGTCTCTTGTACCTTACATTCAATGCTACAGTTTGATTCTGAATTCATACACGTTGACTGAACAGACTTATTGTTAGTGCGCACGACAACGATACTTGTTTATGGAAGCATTTGGTAACAGTGTTGTTGGAAAACTCTATTTATTGCGTTTTTCCACAATTTTTATACCAAGCGTGTTCTTTTTTTCCTCATGTAATAGCTACGCGACATATATCCTTCACGATGATCTGACACAAACAAACAACAAACCACGTTTCTTGTTTGTTCGTTACTCGCCAAAGTGATATTGTAACTTATGCATTGGCGAGTGTTCTGTCTTTGCTGTTCTTGACAAAATAACAAAAGAATTCTCAGTAGATGATCAAGTAATAACCAAAAACTTCAAAATCTCGTTGAGTCTATACGTACAGTATAATGTTATGCAGATACGGCACTAAGGCACTAGGACGTGAGATGAACTTTTACAAGACAGTTTGTCCATTTTGTTCTCGCAGAAGTTCGCGTATTTCGAATATCTCGTCTTGTCTGAAAAGGTTTCCATCAAATATCTTTGTTAATAACTCTAGGTATTTTCCGACCTGCAGCTCACTCCACCTGAGAGGAAATGAACAATTACGATTAGTTAATTGGGTAAAAACCCTAGCGGTCCACAACACCGTGTATATACCTATATACATATAGACATTCATGTAGACATATACATATATGTGTATCAAAGAATCGACTTTTTTTTCAAAATTAAAGTTGAAAATGTTGTTCAAAGTGACGAAAAAAAGATGCTGTCCAAGTTTCAACTCTTAACATTAATATTTAGAGGTGCCTCACTGCAATGTTCCTTACATAACATTGGAAATTTTTTTTTAACTTTGGAATTTCATAACTCGTCAACGCAATATCGCGATGATAAGACCAGAACGTGTTTTTGTAGGGAATTGAACACCCTACGAAAAAAGTCTACCATCATTTTATGATACATCTACTCTTTCAAAAGTTATCCAAGGTCAAAGGTCAACATAGGACCTTGAAAAACTTTTGAAACAGTAGATTTATCGTAAAATGATAGGAGACCGTTTTTGTTGAGCATTCAATTCCCTAGAAAAATACATTATTGTCTTATCAGTACACTAACGCGTTGACGAGTTATAAAATTCCAAATATAAAAAAAAAAAAACTTCCCGAATTATCTAATTGGGAAATAGAAAATAATCGCGATGAGCCACCTTTAAATATTTATAATAAGAGCTGAAACTTGGACAGAATCTTTTTTTCGTCATTTCGAACAATATATTCGATTTGAATTTTGAAAACAAATCATCGATATTTTTATACAGTCTATTATATATACATATATATATATATATAATATTCTTTATTATACATTCTAAGAAGAATTGAGAAGACAGATACTTGTAAAAAGTTTAAATTAGAAAAGTTGATGGTGATTTTAGAGAAGCTCACCACGCCTCTCACATCCTTTCTCTGTCTCTCTCTCTCTCTCTCTGCCAACTGTTCGTGCTTTACTTTAGAGCAACAATCGGATCTTTTATTTGTTGCTATGTCAAAACCAGCTCTACCTCAGCGAAGATTTACTCAAACTGAACCTTGTATCCCACTTTTTTGGAGAAAAGAAAGATTCGTGGGACGAGAAGAAAGAAAAAGATTTCCAGCCAGTCATAACTGCACATTGTATTTTTCGTTAAAGACAATAGGCTGGTGTTTTCCTTTTTTTTATTGTACGTTTCGAAAGATAGTATTCAAGTTTAATTCTTAACTGTTTTTCGATTTTAAAAATTTCGAAATTCATCAGTTATTTCCAATTTTAGACTACCGACTAGTAACGTCACAATACCGTAACCTTACAATGAAGCTTGAGCCCCTGTAACATGTTCATTTTAGAATGTGTGATCAGAAAGTATAAAAATACAATGATAGTTACGTGTGACCTATCAATTTCGATGATAAATTAGACAAAAAAATTTTTGTGGGCGATGCCATTTTTACCCGCTTAGCATAATTGTAATGATGAAATTTTAGAAAATGTCTACCATCTAGAGACGCTGTTAAGAATTAATTTTTATCTTTTAAAAATACAATAAGGACAGAGAAAAGAGAAAACTGTGTCTTGAAAAATTGGAATTACAAGAAACAATTAATGTTGTTTTGTTTCTTTCTTTGTTCCAAGTCACTCCGGAACGAACTTTTAGAAACACATCAACGTTATTCAAGAGTCTCTTATTATCCCTCTTTCGCTTTCTCGGCCAGATAATAAGGCAGATAAGACGTTAGGCCGGAGAGTGAATTGATTGCGTCTTCTTTTGAATACTTTATTTCCTCGTTAAGACGAATAAATAATTAGGCAAGTGTTGGCCTCCACCTCTCCTGCCTCCTCCTCCTCCTTATCCTCCTGACCGTCGCTCCGTGGAGCACCCCCTACTCCGAAAGAGCAAAGCAAAGCGATGCACTAATTTAACAAATAAATTCATGAAGCCTGTACACATATAACGCGCGAGGAGCTCTGATTTCAAAATTAAATCTTAAACAGATGGAATTCGGCCCACACGCAGACACGCGCTTCTCCTCCTTCTTGAGCTCGAGCGGCGAGTCGTCCAACCGCCAACTAAAATATATCCCTCAGTTAAAACGCTATCAGTTCTAATAAGCGATAATTTATATCGCCTGTGAAACGAGACGAAACAAATAACTGACTTGCCGAGTGCGGCGGGCGGCTTGTTCGCTGTCACGTAGACGCGGAATGCACGCCACATATTCACATACGGGATATAGGATGAGATGATCTGTGCGCGCTGCGATAGAAAAAAGATATCTTTGGCTCGATAATTCATAATCATTATTCTTTTCTGGCATGCGTATATGGTATATGTAGGTACCTATAAGATTGCGTTATTGACTCGTCTTCGAGCTGGTCTGGTACAGAATCCAGACCGTTCGTATCAACTCCGGCACTCTGCATCCCCCCGGAGCCGACATAGCTCCATGAATTTGCTCCGTCATAAATTATCACCGTTCCGCCGTTTTTTCCCCATATCCTTTTACCCTCGCTCACCGTTTTTCATTTATATTACAAACTGATATCGCGTCTGACCCATACTCATATAACGTGAAATCCCCCTCAGACGCTTGAAAAATATAACACTTGTCAACGTTGTTCCAGTTGGCGTGTGATCCCTGGAACGCAGGAGGGGTTCACCAACAGTTTTCAACTCGACCAGATATCTGTAAACATCTCGGTCAGAAATCTCTTGAATTCACTCAATGCCCGTGTGAAGTCGCTTGATCCGCGGGAAATCATGTGAGGTATTGCCAAGTCGTGCAGCATAGAATACCACGGGGAATCGTTCGAAGACGTGTATTTGAGACTATTTGGTTCGTATGAAATATTGTAGCGTCATGCCTACTCACGTGGGATTATGTGCGGTAATGCGAATTTGTTTCAAATCGTGTATAAAAGTCACTTCGACTCGAGTGTTTTCAACTATTGAACCGTATCTCTGAAGTTTATTCAAGTCCTATAATCCAGTCGTAATATGACATGCTCATTAAATACGGGAAAGACTTGCGAACGTAATCCTAATGATGAGAGTTACTATCGTAGGACTCATGAGTCGACATTCGAATCAAAAACTTTTCCATAAAAATTGAGGACAACTTTTATACGGTCGATTTGTGAATGGTTTTATATGCACTGTTGAATACAAAGATGAGTGATTCTTTTCGTAATTCCACAATACACAATGCCGAAAACGTGTGACAAAACGTAGACAGTCGTTATTGTTTGAATCATAAAATCCTTTCAGCAAGCAGTACCTACTTATGTTGCTACACAAAAGTATTATACATTTTCGAGATACAATCTCATAAGACACAACACGAAGGGACCATTCTGAAAAAGCCGCATATAAACACCCGATTACACGTAGGAGATGTGGAATAAAGATTGAGACATGTTCAAAAACATGACGGGCGCTATGAAAAGCCTTCGTCACTATCCAGTGACAGGTTCGTTGAATGACCTCCTAACATTATCAAATCTGCCTTATTATTCGAATGCGGGAAAAATCTTCGGAGTAGAGCGAGGGAGGGAGTCAATTTCAAAGCGACGCAAGAAGACTCTTTGTCACTAAATTGAGTCAGAGTGAACAAATGAAGACCGAAACGAAGAGGAAACTAATGAGGATTGACGGAATTTCTTCACATTTCTTCGTTTTCACTTTATTGACTATATATAAAACACCATCGTTTTATGCGTGTAAAATAACATTGAAGTTCAATCATATCGATCAAAATACTTCAACGCCATTTCTGGTATCCGGAAAGAGTATCAGAACACTTAATCGCGACGTAGAACGATTTAAAACAGAGTAAACAACAGGTACGTATGAAAAATGCGATATACTTCAAGTCGATGAATGACACGTCCTACTTGTGCAAATATAACCCGCGTTTAGATGGTAAAATTATTTGTTCTACCCTTTCATAACGGAATATACTCCCATACATACATATAACAATCACGTACGTAACAATGTGTTGATTTATCCTGGAAACGGTGGTTCCGTGGATGAAAGAATGGATGAGAATGCAGATGAAAAATGGATGGTGATATATGTACATAAGCGCACTGACGAGGCGGTGGGAGGTACGGCGAATAAGAAGTCTGCGCATCTGTACGATTCCCATTAGAATTCGGTACGCGGGCGGTTTAAGCTAACGAGAGGGAATGGGAATGCATCTCGCGGTAGTCATGGTAACCGGAACGTGACCGCATTGCCCATGGGATAAAGGGAGGCAGACGGGGGACGGGCTCACGTTCCGTCTGTACACAGCGAGGGGGGGAAGGGAGGCCAAAGGCAACCTGGGAGCAGAGTGCGAGGGGCAATCCAGGGGTCCTGAGGCTGAGGCCGCGGGGGGTACCGGACAGAGAAGGACGACGCGATAAGAGAACTCCCAGATAACTGGATAGAAGAGAAGCCCGGTTGTGCAGGTGGAACCGGAGGGTGGTTAAACCAACCGTGGTGGCCGCCGGGGGAATACCCGGGGCACAAACTCCCTCTTCCTTAACCATATAATACCGTCTTACATCGACGGAACGGATCCCGGTAGATCGAGGAGCTGACGCTAAGTTAACTTGCGAGAAAAGTTTCGCATCAATTGGCGGCGATGCCGCCAAACCGTCATGCGGAATACGTTGCGAGGCAGCTAGTCGCCAAGACCAGACGAAAAACAAGACGAATAAGGGGCAGGGAGGAAGGGTATTTTCTTCAAAGAGAAAATTGCAGGACGAGCGGAGGCCGGGGCTCACTCTTCTTATCGCGCCGTGACGAACATTTCCATTTCTCAAAGGGGAAGATAATATAATATTATATATATTACACCTGCATTTCTCCAGGGTGTACGTATACATGTAGAGTGCGTGAGAGAGAGAGACTTGAACCTTATCAAACCAAGCGCGTCAAGACGTGCCTCGACCCAATACGTACGACAGGGTTGGTAACGACTTTGGACCTCCTCGGAAATTAAAAACGTCGCACGTAAGCTGCGGGGGGAGAGATAAATATCATTGGGCGAAGAAGAACATTCAAATAAAACAGAAAAACGCCGTGCAAGGGGTGATAAAAACGAAAGAGGAAAAACACGGGCGTGTGTATACGACTGTAGAGAGTAGGAAGAAAACAGAAAGTAAAGGAAGCAAAGGAGGTAAAAAATAAAAAGAGAAGAGTAAAAAAGTAAAAACTGACGTGGAAGAAAAGAGGGCCATTTGCCAGGTCATTTTAAATCAATCGTCAACAGACCCCCACCCCCCTGCCCGAAGCTCCATGGTCGTAGGAATGACGCACAAAAACGAGCGGACGTAAAAAATGTCCCATAAAAAATAAAGCGTAAAATATTACCGGGAAAGGATTATGGCGGCTTCAGCTGCCACCAAAGACACCGTCGCAAGGATAGACACGGAATCCTCGGGGATCAGACATCAATCCTTGTGGCTCGAAGGCGGATTTGTTGCGAATGAACGTTACGGGGATGGTGGATGTGGCCTTTTATGCCCAAGAGAAATAGCCAAGGAAATAACACTCGACCTGCAGACGTCGTTCCTCAATCGCGAACTTTGTGTTCAAAGCTATCGACGCGACGGTCGGAGGTCAATTTCTTTTTGCTTCTCCCTGTTTCGCTTTCTTCCTTTTTATCTTTTCTTTGGCTGTCAATGTTTACCTCGTAAGCAGAAGTATATTTTAAATTTCGAATCAGATATTGCAATTCGATTTACGCACAGTAAACCACTGTTATTAGTTTATGCATTATTATATCCATGCATGATATCAAACCTACGATAAGTCAATTCGATGGCTTGAACGTCGGGACACCGAAGATGTCGACGTCGTAACCAAAGCGGATTCCACTGGACATCTGCGTAAAACTCAAATAAAATGTTTCCCATTTTTTCGATCTTCTGTTTTGATACACCATTTTTTCACGGGAAAAAAAACTGACGCCGAGAATTCAACGCTTTCGCTATACCGTTAACGATGCGAAACGAGACGCAAGTCTTCTGGACGCAACATGCATAATAAATAGGCGAGGAAAATGTTTTTTCGTTGAAAATAAAGTTGCAAAAAAAGAGAGAGAATATAAAAAATTTCGAACCGCTGTATACTAACATTTGTACGACAGAGGTACGCAATTTTATAATGCATGGACCGCGAAGAACAAATTCAGACAAGCCAAGAGATGGAGTAATAAAATGAAAATTCGAAACCCTGACTAAGATAATCCGTTCGTCGAAAAATTTCGTCCTGAAAAATACCCACCCAGGTGTGTGTAGGTAAAAGCTTTTCGAAAAAGATCGAAACACGTCTTGAATATGTGTCGATCAATATCGAGGGAGACAACGAAAAAAGGGCCAAAGGATTATAAATAAATCCTAACCTAACTCAACCTGAACACGTTCGGGTCAGATTTATTTTGACACGATCGACAATAGTGCTAGGGGAGCCACGCCGAGCGCCATTGTCCAAGTGTTTGCAGTGTAACTCATCTATTTCCCGGGGATTAATAAAGCTTTGCACAGCCGTTCACCACAGCGGCAACACCAGCTGGAACAGAAAGAGGAGCTTCGGCTTGCTGCAGCATCGAACAACCAACTATCGCTAGGACGAAAATTCTTCTTACAGCGTAAGTAAAGAGAAAATGCGCAAAAATTGGAATGCCAAAGTCGATTTTACGGGTATTCGGGTTGAAAAATGCTAATCTTTAAGGGGATTAAAGAACCTCTGATCACGTCTTTAGAATAAGTTCGACACAGAGGTCCTGAATATGTACATTGAAGTGCAACAGCAATGGCTGAAGAATAAAAGCCCATCGTTTCTACGAATTGAATCATAAACCGTTGCTCACGTTTTCAAATTCCATAGGTATACACACAAGCGAGTATGCCTATATATCGGGGGAGACGATCTTTCCCACAGAGAAGACTGTGACTGTAAGTTGGTAAAAAATTCCTGGCCAGTCCTCCCCGAGAAGGCATGCATTCTCGTACCTACACGCGGAATTAATCTTTTGTTTTTAAGAACTTTCGGGAATTAATAATGCCCGGTATGTGATCTGGTTGGCGAGCGTCCGTCCCGTCCCGTTTCGTCGTATCGTGAAAACGTATGGCAGTAGAGCCAGGAACTGAAGAAGAACTGTCGGTTTGCGTGCGCGTACCAAACAAACTATCGTGCTCACATAATTCCATGTGCCTGCACACGTCTATGCCTACACACATGCGAGGATAGTACGTATTCTCTCTGCATGCCGGTCACATATTACAAATGTTTCTAGTTTTAGACTCGCGTAGTAATTTCAAGACCAGATCCAAGAAGATGTATATCCCGATTCTATGCAGCGACGTAGATCGGAATTGGGGAAGGACTCTTCTTCTTCACGGGAGATGAAACTTGCAGATAAGATCTGTGCCACGCGTGTCTTCTTGGGGTTCCCAACTTCAAAGGTCCACCTTCTGGGTAAAACTAATGCCTACTCACTATGTACTCCTCATCTGTACCGATCCCGTGTTACTTTACCCCTCCTCGTCCATGCGACTCCTTCCATCATACTTGATACGCTCATTTTCTTCAGATCATTCACGCACAGAATCAGTCTCCGACTCAAATAAGAGTGTGAAGATTTTGCAATTTACATGATGTTGCAGAGCTCATGATTTTGCATAATGATTTCACTACAACTGTGATCGTTTCGTTCATCACCGCATGGGCTCAAGTCTGGTTACTTGATTGTTTGTTTTATTCAAGAGATGGCGGAACGTTTTTAATGATGATGAGTGAAACTTGAGAATGATGAAGAAGATTATAAGAGTCTGAAACGTCACGCTCGAAGATCGGAGAGAAAGAGTATTAATGGGCCGAATCCGCGTCTGTGTAGCGGCAGACCCCACATTTCTATTTAAAAAGATCAGCTTTAATTCCGCACGACGAGATCTCTACTTTCAGATAGATAACGCGTTGCCAGCAGTTCCCAAATATAGCTAGGGTCCCACCACCATCATACCCCGCTGATCCCTAATCGTGACCGACGTTCCGGGAATACCAGCAAAAGCAAATAATGGGTTAATTGTTTGGAGAACGCGTTTCAAAGTAGTTTGTTTGAAATTAGACTGATCGTCCAGCTGTTGAAAAAGAATTTTCAGGTACCATTTCAGCGCGGAGTGTTCAACAGATTTATCATCTGAGCTATGCGAAGATGGAACACGAGACTTGTGAGACGTCCAACACTTCCGAGGTAATTTTTTTATAATTATTTCAATTACGAAAGAACCGACAATTTCCAAAATTCTTGACACGATTGTGCATTACTAAATATAAAAAAAGGGCACGAAAAACAGTTTGTATGTGAGTATCAGAACAAGCGGTAGACATTTATTGGTGTAGAAGTATACAATGGGTGTATTTATAATGTAGAACGCCCAAAGACTTTGGGATGAGAAGTTGGTCCAAAGGGGAAGTTTCGGTGATTAGTTGAGCCCCCTTTGTGTGAGTTCTGACCCCATCTTCCTACTACGGGCTTCTCTGGTGGTAGGACCTCTGCACCAACCTTCATCGGTTTGTTCAAATACTCCAGAGTAATTCTGTTTGGCTTGTTTGCCCTGACGCAGTTCCGCCCTTGGGCACTGTATATTAATAACTTTGTATCTTGACGGAGAAATTTATTGCATTAGATACGTTAGATTAATCCGAAGAAAAGCTCGAGTTACCTCTCTGCCGGTAGTCGACTCGTTTTCACTACTTCCCGATATTCTCCTTAAAAGATGATTTTAAGCGAAAGATACAGATACTTTCCCGGCTATTTAAACTTTAAACCTCGAATCTGATTCCTCTCTGAATACATAAGGCCTATGGCGGATTAAAATTATTTTTAAGTCATGCTTGACGATATGAACGGTATGGAATCAAACACGGAACAGGAATTAAAATAGAAATAAAATTCGATACATTTTATTAAGGAAAAAGTTATGACTTTGTTTTAATTATATTACCTCAATAACGCTAGCTTACAAGGTTGCAGTGAAGAATAATATTCTCTCTATATATTTTTGTCCAGTCTTCGACGCAAGTTTCCAAGTAATGCAATCCACTGGCAGCTCATGTACATATTGTACATACATTAAAATCGGTATGCTATCACGACGAGTCTTCTTTGTTAACTTTGTTGAACAAAAATGTCATCACATCGAATAAATGTTCTCTTCAATTGTTAGTCAAGACAAAACACACTGTAGATCTTGAAATACTCTTTACTTCGCAGAATTAATTCAGACTAAAATAGCATGCTCCACACACAGGAATGAGAAACGTGACCCTGTAAATTTGTGTGACTTCTCGGAATCATCAAGCTTGTGAGGATTTTTAAAAATCCTTGCCATACGGGAAACGGAGCGACGAGACAGGATGAATAATGCGAAGGACCGTAGGGTCTAAAACACAGAGGATTCTTCGGACACTCCGACACAATGCAATTTCCCGGGGCCACAGTGTATATTAACTGTCAAAACGAACAAGTGGTACCACCGACAAATTCCCTCTGCGCGAAGAGCTCAAAACCATCAGAGAAGAGGAAGAGGATGAGAATGAGGAAAGGTACGCGTCGTATATATCGGTATATATCGGGCAGAGGTCCGACGCATACGTGAGCCCCCGCTGGTCAGGGCGAAGCGAGCATTGGGCGCCATGTTTGTTTTTCAATTGTTGAGCGCACAGCGGGTTGCCAGACAGGTTTAAATCAGCCTTGTGCCCAGTTCACGGACGCGAGACTGCCGTTGCTCTTTTGCTGCTGCCGTTGTTCCTGCTGCATCTACCCCGTTGATGACGATGATGGCGATGGTGATGCGGATGCGGATGACGGTGTCGATGAGTCTGAACGACGGATCCTCGTTCTCGTTCTCGTCCTGATACTCTTTCCTTCAGCGAAGTCGACTAACAAATTGCTTTTTGTTTGAACGAACAAATTAGAGAGCAGTCGGCACAGGAACAGCGCTGCCGGTGTTGCTGGTAAAGCATCAATGGCTATGTCCCGACGAAACGGCCTTCGTCCGCATTAGGGTAGATTTTTCAAATATGTAGGTCGTTAGTGTGGTAGCGCTAATCGAAAATGGTGACGGCGTTTGAAAAGCGCTTTAAACTTGTGTTGATTTTCGTTGCTACCTAAGGTATACAATGTACCATGTTTAATGTTGTAACGCCGGATGCTACCACCGGAGCACCGCATAGTTATACACGCCAACGATACACGACCACTGTACAATACATGGTGTTGGGTACCTGCGTATGTATACGAAAATTGTAACGCACGAATCTGGCAGTAGCTCTACACCACCGGCGCACGAGATGAGCAAATAGAGAAAACAGTCTACTATGCAGGGATCGAGGAATTCGTGGTCATAATTTAACCAGCAAATATACCGTCTGTTCCCCCCGGCACGAGATAAGGCACCGTACGGTTGAAATCTCGTAAGAAAGATATTGTTGCAAATGCCGAGGAAGCAACGGGATTGGGTATGGCCTTCACAATAAAATAAAAACCTCACACTGTCCTCCAGGATCACATCAGGTGTCGATTGTATTCAAATAGAGAACGGATTAGGCCTTTATTGGCTTTTTCTCAGCCAGCACAATCATTCGAATATCGATGTGAAAATCCGGACACCGACACCAATGGTTATTTAAAACACTATCCAAACTCACAATCAGATGTATTGCTATTATACGAATGCAATACGGGTGATTTTATGTTGTAACGTTCATTCTCAGTTCTACTAAACCCAACGCCGAGAGTCAATTTCAGCTCCGTGATCAAATCATGTCGTGTGAAATCCGGAAATTTCAGTCTAGGACCTCCATACAACTGCGGCAACCTGTGTCGACGCGAATGTCTGTTGAATTTGAAGAGTAATCCATAAGCGAGGATCGTGCAGTTACTAGTTGTATCCTAAATGTACTTACACCCGGAGTGCTGGCCTGAGCGCCGTAAGGATACCGGGTCCAATCGAGACGTCCTTCTGTCGTAGTGTCCAGCAAGACAACTGCAATCACAAAACAGAAAGATATGAGTGAAATTGGTCTTTATCTCGCCGTGATGAATTGCTTTCGACGGTTATGTCCCAAGTAAAACGTTAATAATATTTAAGTTATTATAACGCTGTTGCAATTATTGTTGCTATTATCATACATAATAACTGTTGTTCACACTACGCTCCGAGATTCCCAGGGTACCATGTCCTGATCCGACTTCATCCTACGGAGCGTTACGTACCTTTTTACATGTATATTATACGTACGCCTTACCTGCTTCAGGACTGCGTAAGTATCTGCGCACCCAACTTGACCTCACCTAACCTAATCTGACCTTTCGTATATGTAACCCTTGCTTGAACCGCTACTTCCTATACATTGATACATGTACTTGTCATACTTGTGCGCTTAGATATTTAGAATTTCAAATTGGAGCGTCTTTCGCAAATAAAAGAATGTACTCGTATTAAAACCGGTACCATAGTGCTACACAAAACTAGTTCTGGTCATTTTGGAGATCATTTCATCAACGGGGTACAGATTGATGCACATATGCAAGTCCTACCTTTATTCGGTTGATTCGTACAATTCATCGTGGATTTCAAATACTGGAAATAGAACAATTTAAGTGACCAAGAAATTGATGTTGACGCTTGGAAATAAAACATTTTCCATATAGTTTTCCTAATATCCCGAGCTCCTTGTTAAATATGGATATGGAATATTCCAGGAATTCGTAAGTAAATAAAATTAGAAAAGCTCAACTTTTTGTGGGAGAACCGTGCAGGGATTTATAGAATAAAATGATTTTTTCAAGCCCACAGAACATATCCTTTTTCAGCTATGGGTACAAGCTGGATTATAGGTTACGCCGAAGCAGAACCCTTCTCAGAATCTGTCTCAGAACTTTTTACATCGCATATCAAACCTTAGGAAAAGAACTCTTCAGAAAATAAATTTACAAGGCATTTGTCTTGACATACTTTGTATGTACCAACGAGTATTAAGACGAGAGCATAAATCCTCGTTTACGAAAGAATGATCACATCAAGTTACCAATTTTTCATCAGTACTAAAAATCACATACGTCATTTCATTTTTTTCTATTTCTTCATCACATCAAAATGGTTTCAGCATGTTTCTTTTTGTACGTATTCTTTTATTGCCACTCTTAAAGTTCACTACACACAGGACAATAAAGTACACCGGTCCTGCCATCTGATACTGGAAAACAAGACAAGACAAATAAAATTAATATAAGAGGATGAGAGTTGTTATTTTCACTGGGACTCTGGATAATAATTTCGAAACGCCAGGTGTCCCACCTGCCCCCGCTACCCCAAGTCGTACCGTGCCTAATTGCCCCATAGACTTTGGGTAATATCCCCCCCCATCTCCAGCAAGTATGCCTACACATACAGATAACGATTTCTCCGTAGCTGATCCGCACCTGTACCTAATACATAGGTATTATACACATAATAAAGCAGTAAGTTACACGCCATTCGTTCAGGGAAATGTTCACAGCTATGTTCAGTGCGTAGGTGTGCTCGAAAGTTTCTCACCCCACAGATGGTGACAGCCTGCAGTACCGTGCCGAGTGGAACCCATATATATATATGTGTATGTGTATATATGTATGTATATATATATATATATATATATAAAGGTGTGTGTGTTCGAGAAACAGAGAGAGAGAGAGAGAGAGAGAGAGAGAAAGAGAGGGGGAGCGGGGCGGAAGGAGGGAGGTAGAGCGGGTCGAGGGTCGGTCTATAGGTAGGAAAAACCACGTGACGCCCTCGGAGAACTGGTCTCCCTTTTACGACGTTTAAACAATGCCTAGGTAGGGTAAAAGCTGCCTATTATCAATTCCGAGAAATTTTTGTATATTGATTTCGCATGTGAGTGATCCCGCATCGCGGACCCCGAACAAAACTCGCCGGGTGCTTTCAAGAATGATGGGAAGCTTTTGAGCTGAAAATAGAAGAAACCGACACATAATGACCGACCTCATCACGCCCGACAACTTCACTATAAAAACGTAGTTACATTGACGCAATGTTAAATTGATCATTCGTCACAACGTGTGCACGGTTGAAGTAATTGCTTCATGTGTTTATATATCACTCGCGTGGACAAGCTGGCTGAAATAGCATTTGCTCCCGCTTGTCGTACACAAATTCAGTTACCAAATTTAAGATCCTCTCAGACTAAATTCTAATATTCGAGCAGATCTTTGTGACGGTACATACGTCTACGAGACAAGCTACCTTTTATTTTTTCAATGAGATCAACGGAATTCTATCACATTTTTACGACATAAAGTATGCAGAAATATTTAGAATTTTTCAAATGTTAATGGAATGCTTAAGCTCGATATTGATATAGATGTCTCTAAAGATGACATGACCACTTGAGTACAGTCGATTAAAATCAATATAGAGATTTCGTACTCTTTTGTTGCTAATTTGCTGCCGATATCCCGATTTTGTTACCTCAGCCGTTTCGGCAGAATTAAGGGCGATGCCTACGTTGAAAACCATTGTCATCGCCACGAGTAACAAATAAAGAAAAATATAAAAACAGTATTTTGATTGCCATTTAGCTGCTTGAATTTCACGTCAGAATACATTTCAAATTACCAACCTCAGCTTTGAAAACTACCGCCGGTGTAGTAGAAATACAAAATTACGCGAGATATCCCTTATTTCAGATACTGAGGGTGGTTTTCAGCATTGGTTAACATCGCCCTTGAATTCACCGAAACGGCTGTTGCAACAAAATTGGGACTTCAGCAACAAATTAGCAACAAGAGAATTCTTTTCGAGTTTCACGTTATCTTCTTCGGTTAGTAGTGTTCATTCCATATTACCGGCTACTTGTTATTAGTTGATTTTACCGTAAGTAAGCCGGTGGCTTAATGCTTCTAATTGGGACAACTATTAATTCGACAAAATGACCTACGTCCATAGTCGAATTGATAAAATTCTACCTTAATAAAACTTTGAACCACTTTCCGATTTCGTTTCATTCATCGATCCTGTGCAACGTATAAAATACATGCTACAAAAAAGACCGACATTTAGAATTGCATTGTACACATTGAATAAAACGCGATGCCTTTTAGTTGGAAATGCCGGTATACATGATGGCTGGAACCTGTGGGATAACATTTGGTGCTGCCTAAAGAAAGACAAACATTTTCAACTCATGAGTAGACTAAGTCCATCAATTTCAAAGCCTCTAAATAAATATTTTGTTACTAAAAATCTTGTTTCTTGTAATTTGATATCTGCGGCGCGGCGTATAGAGTGTTACATCAGACAATATTGGGTTTTAACATTCTTGAATATAATATTTTAATTTCCCAGATAACATCGTGTAATCTCTACCAAGTGGTGCGACGGACCCTAATGCGAAGAAAAAAGCCAAGTCTGAAGTCGAGTCGTGATGAGATTCTCTAGCAAATTTATTACGTTTCTGATTAACAAAAAGTAAGACCAACTAAACCTTTAGTCTTAGCAAATTTGATCAAATTCACTCAAAGGTCTCAGTGAGCGTATACTATTTTATCAATTTTTTTCTTTCTCTCATAACTTTGTACAAGTATAAATACAGAGATCACGATACCATCTTCCGAAGCGATTGTGAAGGAAAAAATAAAAATCTAATACCTAATATTTCCCGACATAATATTGTATGCCTATATATACGAGCTATCAAATGACAAGTATAAAAGAGTAGAAAAGGAATTAGTAAGAAAATACTTACTTACTCGTAGGTATATGGAATTAACGTTTTTAGTCCACTCCCAGCGAGTTAAAAGTGTTTGTCTTTCTTAAGGCAGTACTAAATGTCATCCTATAGACCGTAGTACTCGAACCCTCGCCTAGGGACGTTTTTAACTAAAAGGCATCAATCACGGAGTTAATGTACGCCATCAGCGACATTTTCAAAACTCTGTCCCGAGTCTGTTCCTTCGGAGCCAACCAATACAACGCACAGAAAAAAAATGTTGCCTCATACGGAGAGATTCATAAGCCGTGGAGATGCGGTGAATGTATACATACCGTGTATCGAAGATATCGCGCCAAATACAGTACGAGTTGAGCATTTTTGATTCACGCACGACAAAAGAACCGTTTACTGCTTTTAAAATTTTGGAAACGGAAGAGGTTACGATTCAGTATAACGTCCTATAAACCAAGAGAACATAACAATTCTACACTCAATTTTTGTTCATTTGTAAGTACCTAATCCTACCTTCCATCCAAGCAGTGTCTTGTCCACATATTTTTGCAGCGTTAAAATAAAAAATTCCTCGTATTATGCTGGCTTGTTCTACCGCGTACACGCGTACCTGCATTACACTTACGCACGGAGTCACAGGTACCCGGAGGACGTACGAAGCAGCAAGAGCGTGCGAGACATTGCAGGGAGGGTATAGGATAAGAGGTATAGATCGAAACCCCTTCCGGCTCTACGTGCGCGAAAGAGTTTCGAGGGTGCGAGTAGGTGCAGGGTTGCTCTGCGCCGCCCCTTCTACACGCGTACGCGCTCCTCTATTACACTTGTGGATCCCCGGCTCACGTGTGCGTACATTAGCGTGATCTGAAAAATCCACACACAGGGTGATTCAGGTGTTACTCGAAACTATTCGAGGGTAGATGGCATTCACCAGAGTTTTTGCAGAGTGCGATGAACTTTTGGACGACGATCGTTTCGAGGGAATCATAGATTTCAAGACTCAGTACCTTGAATTTAGCTTTGATCACAGAAAATTTAGGCATAATCGTCGGGGAAGTGGTTTACGGTGTTGAACTATTCTACAAGTTTCAGCTACTTTTATCTTCGTCACATCGGGCACTCAGCTTGGCTGTAGGCACATTCAATCATCATGAAACGTTGCAAGCTGAAACGTACTTCTGTAAAACAATTTTTACGGTCAATTAGAAAATTCGGCGTCATTAGATCAATATCACGACATTCTCAGACGGACACAAAATTTTGGTCTATATATACCTGAGAGTCGACAATCCATAATTTTTCCACACAGTGTAACCGAATCTTCTTTTTCGTCACATCCGAGTTCAGAATTCACCTTATTTTCGCAATATCAGTCGAGTCATACCTGAACCACCTTGTATATTTCACATGCACGGAACGTAAAGAGAACGGGGAGGTTCGAGCAGGTGTGACGTCACGGACATCCATGCGGCAACTCGTTCCTCCCCCCTCCTCTTCGCTTCGTCTGGTCTAGTCTCCTCTCTTACTCTCTTGGCCATTGTTGGGCTGGCGGGGGCGTCGCGACGTTACGCGCGGCGCCAAAATACAGCTGCGATTCCGGCACGAGAGGAGCGTCGTCGTCGTCGTCTGCCGCTGCTGCGACGACGACAAGCCTAGAGAGTGTCTCGATGTTCAGAGGCGTGCGAGCGTTGAGCGCTCCTAGTAGATATCGACCGCTCGCCGAGCATGTGGGGTAGGTGCGCCTATGTGTACCGGGTGCCTAGCCGTGCCCCGTGTGTAACGTCGGTCTCGCACGACTTCGCCACCCTTATCCGACCCGCCCCGCACCCTCCACCCCTCCCTCGTCGACGCCGCCGTCGTCTCTTTCCTTTCCCTGACAAACTATACGCGACGCTCTCGTGGATCCGCGGCTCCCTTCGCAATTCCCAGGCTCGTAATCAAACCGAGAGTTGACGGTATAGACGTATAAATTACAATGCGCTAGGCGTAGGTATTGATGGATCCGCGTTAACTTATCCATCCAATCGAGAAGTGATAACCGTGCGCCGCACAATCTGATACATTTTCAAACGCGTTGATTCCCTTTCTATAACTCGTCGGTCCGATATATCGAACGAAATATTTCGCAACGGTTCATCCGAATTCATTTACGCCGTGATTTCACTCAATTTTCATACGGATATTCGGACTTCCTACGTGCATCTACTTTATACACCTTAAATTTCGCCAGTCAGCGCTGGTGTCAACTGGTTTCTCATGGTTGGATTGGATTAGGTTCTCAGTTCAAGTGCAAGCCCGATACATTTATCGGAATTCAAAATTAAAACTGTCGAATAAGCTTTGTTCTAAGTACACGACGTTCGGGAAGTAGGAATGCGTTTTTCACTTTTCACACAACGGCAATTATAACTTTTACGTCGTCCGTAAACTGTATAATAATACTATATCTTTCCGCCATGTTCAAATGAGAGAGTAAACATTATGCTGTACAAATGAAAATTTTGAGCCAATGATTAAATGTAAATATTGTAAATAATATTCTTCATGTATTATTAACAAATAAGCATTCAAATCTATGAAACAATCACCAGACGGCGTTTTTGTATTTCA
Source organism: Neodiprion lecontei (assembly GCF_021901455.1). NCBI lineage: Eukaryota > Metazoa > Arthropoda > Insecta > Hymenoptera > Diprionidae > Neodiprion > Neodiprion lecontei. The sequence goes on along the minus strand of NC_060265.1, from coordinate 11,723,497 downwards.
GTTTTTTCCAACTATCATTCAAATTTCGTTTTATCTACTTCTCTTTTTGACGAAATTTTCCAAAGACAGATAATGATAATTCGCTAAGTGCAAAGTTTAGTATACGAGTTGATAAATTGGATAAAATCGTTTTTTTTTTTTGGTTTGGTCGATAGAACTGCTGAATGGTTCCTATTCACGACGCTTTTTGTTTTATTATTTCTCTAATAAATACCTGTTACCCTGGTATATCGAAAGTGATCGAAAGGTTCCAATTCTGTAGAGATTTTTCTCGTTGTTCAAATACAAGACGCAAAAGACCATCCAAATTGTCATGGTCATTTTCATTCACAGCATGTTTTGTTTCAATGCTGCTTCCTTTTTAGTATGTTATGTATTGTTTAAAACACTTTTCTTTGTGGCAGATGCTACTCGTTGAAAAAAAAAAAAATTACTGCGCTTTGCCGAACTGCAAGGCATTCGACGTCGCTCGCATCCTACCACAAGGGGCCTGGCAAAGTCTGATTTCATGAAAATTAGCGATGTTCGAATGGTATCAAGGTCAATGACACGTCGCCTTCGGGGTCGCGGGACATGAGGTGTACGACGCGTTTTGTTGCCCACCTGACAAATTGAAAGACACAACCGGTTGAGCGGCGGCCGCGGCGGCGGCAGTACAGCAACAGCGAGGGTTTTCGAGTAGGTAGGTAGGTAGGTAGGCACCTCAGCGCGAGAGGACATGTGTACATAGGAGAAATACGTGTGCGATGCACGTGTGCAGACGAAGTGGATGTAGAATTGTCTCCTCAACGCCGCATCATATGTGCAGAGGTGGAGGAGAAGAGACACATATTTACGTAGATCCATAAGTGGGGTTGCATCATGTACCCTGCGAGTCGTCCGAACGCCCCTCTCAAAAGGGATATAAGAACCCCGAGGACCGGGGGTCAAATTTGTCGCGCGTTCCGACGATCAACGCCGCATACTTGCACCGGGTGTAAAATATATATTATACACACGGCGCTGCAGGAACAGTTTTAGGGCCAAAATAAAATTGAGTATGTACGTATGTATATACATATATACGCTTTATAGGTATTCACGCGTCGTACATGTGGGCCCGAGCTGATCTTTGCGGGTCTTCGATACGAGGTGATGGTGCAGCCTGCAGGTTCCTTGGTGGTCCCGGAGGCGACGGGACAGGACAACCGTCACCGGTCTGTGTCGGACACGCGTGTCCCTCGGAAACGCAGCTTCGTGCGACTGCTCACGCCCTTTTCTCTCGGCTTCGCCGGAGAAGAGAGAGAATGAAATAAAATAAGTCTCCTCCATCTATGTGTGAAAGAAAGAAAGAAAGGAAGAAATAAAGAAAGACGAGAGAACGAGAGGCGCGAGGGAAGCGTGGAAGGGAGAAGGACGACGCGGGTTGGAAGGTGTTGGTGCGCTTACCCACACCGTCACACCCCTCGCGACACGCTCCAAATTTGAAATTTAAATTTCGAACGACGTACGTCCCACGGGCCGCGGCGCAGCTTCGCCGTCGTGCGTTACCGTTGCTGCAGGCGTGCCGACGGAGGGAGAGGAGCTGGATGTTTTATACGTGCGGTGGGAGAAGAGGAGCTGATGCTGCATGGAATAGGAGGAAATTGTTTCCGCCGGGTTTCAGGAACAGTAAATATATATTATAACCGTGGAACCGGCGCTTGCTTGCCGTTCGAGGAGAGGAAGAGGACGAGGAAAAGGAAGAAGAAGAAGAAGAAGAAAAAACCGATGTAATTTCAAACAGTTTGTTCAGAATTCTCAAAACGTTTTTATATACGTTACATGCCTGTGTGTCTCGTGCACACCGCGGGATTCAGGTGCATGGCGGGGTGGGGATGAAAGTACATGTGTCCAAATACACGAATGCACACCCGTATAAATATGTACTTTATACATGAAAGCGACTCGACTCGCGCGTCGTAGATACATCGGATTGTACAAGATTGTAAAGATGGAATCACTATTCCGTGTTCGAACGAGGATCTTCCTTAATTGTAGGTAGGTATACTTCTATCGTGAAACGCAGCGATCAACGAATATCGCCGCATGGAGTTTCCGTCGCACGAGGTGTTTACTCAACGGACAACGCCCCAGTCTTTCACTGTACTTCAGGTATCAGGGATTACTGGAATGAGATTTCTCTTGTGGGGCTCGGATTTTTGGTGCTTCGGTTATACTTGCTATTATTTTCGCTCCCTTTTTCTTCCTCTCTCCGCTGCTACCTTCCTCTTTATCCCTCGCGAGGGTAACGATGAAACAAAAATTGGAGACCTTTGGGTAAAATGGGACTAAGAAGTGCTGAAAAGTTGCAACAACGATTCGAAATTGCTTTCGTTCATTCCCAAGAATTTTAGCAACAAAATATCTGATCCCACTTTTGTCTCGCTCTCTTGTAGGGGAATTTCGAAAATTAGTAACGAATCGTCGACATTAAAGATCAATTATTCCATAGCCATAAGCCTCTAGCACTAAGAAAAATCCAATTCAATAATACTTTATCATTCGCATCGCAGTACAATTCCAAGGTAACTATATTACAACTTCTTTGATTGATTTTCTTCTAACATTTTCGGAACTATCAAGGTTTCCCTTGCCCATAGCAGATAACCTGTCGAAAATATTTCCTTCAAGATCTCCGAAACGTAAGCAATTGGAATAAAATAGGTTATTTCTAACTCTTTTGCTCATAACGATTCGGCAGATCCAGCTAAACGTTTATATGATTCATTTCGCGATTTCGAGAGTGAACGAGTCAAAGATATTGAAAAATGTTAAACGCTTTATTTTTAGTATAGAAATGAAATGTGTCGAGAAGTTTCTTCGAAACTTCGACAGTTACAAACGAAAGAAAACGGTTACAGCATCTACGTATGGAACCATGTTTCCTTATATCCGAGCAATTATGCGCAAGCGAAAAAATCTCGACGCATACTTTCCATAACTTCAAACTTTCCGAAAAGGTGTCAATTACGTCTGCGCACGTTATGTGCGCAATACTTATGGGATTGAGGCATGTGCGTTCGGATTAACGAAGGTACGAGCAAGAATAAAGGAAACTGTGGGTACAGCGCACACACAAAGTACTCGTTGAATTACACGTACGCTCGCGTGTACGCGGTGGCGAATATCGCGTTTCATTATCCATCGAATGCACAGACGGTATAGAACCGTAGACCATGGATTACGGTGAATCCGTGGAAAGGGAGACGCGGTGGCAAAAATATTCAACGAAACTTTGCATCATGCAGGGAATTGAAAAGTCGTACAGAGTTTCGCGTGCATACGCTATTGAAAGTACCTCACGCCTAGGTATCGCCACCCCCGAGTACTCGAGACAGAAGTTTACACGATAAGAAAGATTTAAAAAATGGAACCAGGGGGGGAAAAAAAACTGTAAGCGAAGACTGAATACTTAAATACTCGAGTCCCGAATGGTCCTTGCAGCGCGTGCATGCATGACGGGTTGTGTGTATCCGACGTGCGTGCACGCAATGCAATATACACCCATCCATACGTACGGGGGCCATTTGAGCTGATAATTTTTTCTCTCGCCTCGTATAATCACAGGCTGCCTTCACTCAAAGGTCGGCATGTTTATTTCTGCTTTAATTTTCCATAAAGATTAAAGACCCCGGTCTCGAGTACGGCGTTTAGCACTTTGTGTTGTGTAAGTTCGTTGACGTGCGTGTACGTATCGCACACGCATCACGGACGTGCGCGTATATCCACAACCGAGGAGAAAAAAATTCTTACGGCGGCGGGTTATTATGTGGGGTGCGAAGCTTGGAACGAGACGAGCCCCGGAGGAATGGGAAGAGAAGAGATGAGAAGAGAAGCGAAGGAAAGGGAAACGAAGCGTCGTGACGTGGAGAGACGAGATATGTAGAAAAGGAAACCCGACTGACGGACGTATAAATAAACTTTTGCTTCGAGAAAAATTGACCGAGTATCATTTACACGTTTCTTTTTTCGTGCTCCTGTGCATGATTAATTATTTACATCTTTCTTTTTTTTATTATTATTAATAATATTATTATTCGCGGGGGTCGCTTTTTCCAATACGAAACAGAAATTCTTCTACGGGGCTCTTAAAGTTTCAAACCAACTAGAAGACTACCCGATTTCATGTGAGATTTGGATTTTCATAGCCAACCGTTTCAAAGATAAGCGCGCCCTTTTCTACTCCTTAATTGCATATAAAAAGATACCGTGTGTTTCGGTGAACATTTCAGAGAGCATTATCCCGGAATTATAAGTTTATTCACGATACGTGAGTCTGTGTTTTGTTTTTTTTTCCAATGTTGGAAAACAATTCTTTTTTTTCAATATCAAGTGCAATGCCTTAAATTTTATCGTGTTACTGCGAAAATATGCAGGACTAAATGAGTCATTTATTAATCGAAGTCCTGATTGTTCCGATTCAGTAAAAACAATTAAATAAAATCAAGACTTATACTAGAAATGCCTGTAGTTGGCGAGAAATATAAATGGTTTTAGCAACATTTCGAAGAAAAATTAAAAAAAATGACACTTCTTTGATTTCTGAGAGAAAGAACCACGCTCAATTCTAAACGTCTTTGAAAAATTATTTTTAGTCAAGTTATCCAGAAAATTTTACGTTCGTCCAATTTTTTTACTTCAAGACTGTCGAGAACTGCGACAACTTTAATTTTTTATACCGATTGGATGCAGGTTTTCGACTGTTAAATAAATTTCTAATGAATTCGCGACTCTCGAGAAAAGGATATCGTACTAAACGAGAAAAAAAAAAAAATGTTTTCTCGAGCATTTATAACAAAAAAAAGTAAATTTACAAGTAAATGTTAGTTTCTCGTTACACAAATGATAGACTTTCTGGTTTTCTTCTGAAAAAACAATTCTCTACCTTGCTTGAAGAGATACGAGAAAACTTCTGAAGCCATCTTCTCCGCATCAACACGGGAATCCGGCGAATTGCTTAACGAAAAAAAGAGTCAAAAAAAAAACATCCATGATGTTGAACAAAATTGCCGGGTTGACAAAGAAGGCACTACGTATATATAATATGTATAAGGCATATAAAAGGCGCGGTATAAATTAAATCCAACGAAAAGGTCCAGCAGCTCGTTAAAAAACACATATAGCTTGACTTATTTTACCGGCACGGTGCAGCAGCGAGAGCTAAGCGAGATCCCTTAATTACACGTTAACGTTACACGATCACTCAGGAATTGCAACAGATTCATTACCTTCGTGTGCAGGACATAAAAATTCTGTCTCTCCCGACGTCGCATCACCCGATACGTGTGTAGGTACACGTATGATAATACATATGTGCGTGATAAAATCCCGGCAAATTTGTATCCCAGGCCCACCGACCGACCGACCGACCGACGAGGAACGAACTTGTTATGAATTTATGATAATTAGCCGGAGATGTAGGTACAGCCGGCGTCATGATGTAATTTAACCCGAAATCGTGTTCGTGCAGTTGCACGCATGAGTGCAGGATACACGCAGCACCGCGAGGGAATTCGCTAATCAGATTACATTGACAGTTTGATTTATCATACGGGCGAGATTTCGACTATGAGTGAAAATTGAACAGCTCCTTAATTGGCGTGTTTTATTTTTTCTTTTTTTTTTTCATTTTCAGAGATATCGATCCAGCGCAACGTTTTCCTTGATTTTCTGAATTACTTGCAGTATAACGTATTTTGACATAATTATACGTGTAACATGCCATACGTAAGGTTTTTTTTTTTTTTTTGTACAACTGGCACGACATTTACCCGAACGTTGACGTTTCGTTATATCGTGTAAAAGATGGGAACACAAATTATTTCCAAAATCCTGTCCCACTCGAGGCTGTTCGGCTGTTCTTTTTTACAACTAAAATATTATCTACACTCAATCTGAATACACTTGATATAGCAATGCCTGAAGTAGAAGCTGATTATTCATTCTTATCATGTTTGTCCAACCAAGCATACCGAGTTTAGAAATTACCTTTCGTGGAGTGGACACGAAGACATCCGGTAAAATTTTTTACATCATAATTTCTTTGCGATTATAACATTAATGTCAGCGAACCGAAACGGATATTTCTCTGAATATGTTCATTGTTTTAAATAAAGGAATTCAGTATGGAAAATATTGATAAGCTTTCGGGAATTCCGAAGAAGTTTTTGAAACTAGAAATTCGTTAAAAGCTTTATTCATTTACCTGACAAAATTGAATATATTTACAGCAGTAATGAATTTATATCCTCTTACTGAAATCCCAAAAAAGCGTTACATAATTATCATACGAGCGATTCCGTACTTTGTTACATATTAATACCTGCAGAAGAAAACAGATTCGGCTTTACGAAAGCCATACAAACTTCAAATAAATAGCAATATATGCGTACTATATACGTACATATACGTGTATGTATTTTCAAACTCCACCGCAGAAAATGAGAGAAAAAACCTGCAAATGTGAGAATACCTTCCAGACCGCAAAATACGCTTGTAGGTACGAGAAGATAATATGCCTGCGTGTACGCACGTAGTATAAACGTAATTCATTCGGTTTGACGTGCAGGTAGAGAGACATATGATGTGAACGGCTCTATTTTTACGGAGAAAAAAATTATATGTACAACACAAACGAATCACGTATAAGTATAATATACATATGGGTCATTCCATGTCAAATCGACCAATTGTTGTACTCGACCCCTTTTGTTTTGGATGAAATTTGGTCAGAAGTTTTCATTCATCGTATAAAGAAGTTCTGCCAAAGGACAAAAATTATAAAATTTTTTTTCAAAAGTTATGCAACTTTTAAAATTCCACTATTTTTCCTGTTTTTTAAACTTATGCTTCAAAGATCTCGAAAACTATTATAATTACTCCAACGATCTCAACTAGATTTTCAAGGGGATACTCGAAGCTACCGAAAAATTTTTTTGAAAAAATCTAGCTGAGATCGTTGGAGTAATTATAATAGTTTTCGAGATTTTTGAAGCATAAGTTTAAAAATCAGGAAAAATAGTGGAATTTTAAAAGTTGCATAACTTTTGAAAAAAAAATTTATAATTTTTTTCCTTTGGCAGAACTTCTTTATATGATGAATGAAAATTTCTGACCAAATTTCATCCAAAACAAAAGGGGTCGAGTACAACCATTAGTCGATTTGAGATGGAATGACCCATATGTATGATCAAAAAGAAACTGCCGGGTTTCAGGAAAGATACAACGATCCTGTAAAAACTCTCGTTTCTTTTTTTCTTCCGTTTTTGTCTGCGTCGCAGATTTATAATCTGCACGGAATTACAGTCTTCGTGTTATTGCCGAGGCTTTTATACAAGCAGGAAGGTACGTTGCGATAACCTTCAATATTTCAGTAATTGTTCTGCTCAATATTTCATTCTTTTTTGTGCTCGCGATTCGCACGAAAAAAAAAAAAATATATCTGTCACGCAGAATGAATGACATGCCTGTAAGGAAGGAAAGAAGACTTGTGCGTCTTTCTTACAAACTTGCACAATCTCTCAAATAAACCGCCACATGTACACGTTGATGTGCTATTTGAGAAGAGGTGCCCTTGAGGCGGTGCTGTTGGAGTCCTTCTTGACGGAGCCAAATTACCTTAATTACCGGTTTTCGTACCTGTCACGGCATTCTACATTTACGCACTGGAAAAAGTACCTACTGGAATATCAATTTTATACTCCGATTTACGAAGAGATACGTTCAAACAATTATACCGCAAATCTCAAAAATTTTTTACCTTTTTGCTCCTTTTTGACAGTATCTTTATTCGGGACGCAGCATTCTTCTCCATGCAAATAGTGAAATACAATTTGTCAGTTACTTGTCCAATTGATCCGCAAAATTGTACATAATCCCTCAACGCTTGCAACGTTTTCTTGAGGAGGTACAGCTTGGACGGTCTGAGATCCTACTGAGATACCTGATTTTGGGAGTTTTTTTAAAATTAAATGAAAACGCTTGCATCAATTTAAATTTGAAGGCTACATTATTCATAGTTTCAAGAACATTTTAGAATTTCCCATTGAAATTAATAATGAAGTTACGACATGGCGCATTTAAGCATCGAACGACCACTTTTTCAATCCAGTAGCGCAGATTCCTCGGTCAATTTTCATCCTATCGACTTAAAATTTCACACAATCTTTAAAACTAGTTTAATTGATTCGACCTCGTGGCTAGATTTTTGAATTTCAATCTCTACATTTTTTTATAAAATTTTTTTCAACAATTTCATGGTTGAAAAATGAACATTTTTGTTCATAATCGTACATATTCGGAAAAAAGTGTCTTTTTAACATTGGTGTTACGAAGTTGAACCTTAAAAGATGTTCTTACCTGAAAAAAATAAGTTATACTTATATGTGCCGTGTCGCCGCGGAAAAATTCTAAAATGTTCATAAAACTATAAATAACAAAAGCCCTCAAATTCAAATTGCTCCAAGTGTTTTCATTTTCTATAATAAAAGCTCCTAAAAATAGATGTGATTTTAGACCGTCTCCAAGTTGTACCCCCCCCCCCCCCCCCCCGGCGCCGCAAACTCTCTTGATAATTTGCAGAGTTGCAAAGGCATCGTATTATCCCAGTTAATTGGACAGTTTCACGCAGAGGTCATATTTCCGAAATGCATACATACCAGTCTTTGAGTCGAACAAAGCATTTTTGCGTTTGTCAATTTACAATGCCCTCATAAATTTATTATGCCGATCGATTTCAACTTATCCAATCCGTTGTCTGTACAGTTGCACGAAAATAATAACGTGAGAAATTGATGATATATTTAATTTTTTTCATCTTAATTAAACGATTTGGTAATACACGTGAGAAAAAAAAATTACGGTTTTTTTTACAAGCAACTAATATGCACTGTGATTTATGAAAATGAAACAAAACTAATCCAACTACATTTTACAGTACAAACACGTCTTTTTTCTTTTTTCAATCAAATATATAATTGTGTTTGTTTTTTCATTCAACTATTCTAAAAGCATAGGTATTGTGTTTTAATAAATTGTGATGTTATAAATTCTTAGAATTCACTTATATGCGTGCATTCGTTAGTACAATGGTTTAAATTTTTTCCCTACTTGACATCACAACTACATTAAGTGTATATATATGTACTTCATTGAGACAACATTTTTTTGCTCACAAGATCAGCACTGACACCACTCCAACTCCCCCCTAATTACCTTATTGTTACCTAATTTGGAATCGGAAATTTCCAGACTTCCGTTTCACTGACAAAAATTCCGATTTTCTCGTTACTTCTTGCATGAAAAATTTCGCATTTTGCAATACTTTTCCTATACTTTTCGAAAAATCGGAATTAATCGAAATAGTTAATTAGTAGATAGTTGAAGGTCGTACTTGTTGACATGCTGTTTCTAGCACATGCACTGACAATGTTATTGATATGTTGAATTTTCATCTACAACTGCATCCTCACAATCGAGCAGGCACATCAAGGAAGAAGAAAAAAAAAAGATTCCGAATGTAGGTATTTGGTAATATTCCCTGACCAGCACAGAGTTCCTTGACATTTCTCTGACTTTCCCATACCAATTTATATTCCGTGACATTTCCTGGTTTTCCAGCCGAGTGGCCACCGCGCCGATATAGTTAGTTTTCGGATCTGAGAATAAATCAAGTGACATAAGCCGGTGCGTTCGGTTTATAATTGAACTTTAGATCGAAACAAGCGTTGACAAAGAGCGTGACAAATGAATAAAAATTTGTAAATTTTCACGACATCTCGGAAAGAGTTCGCTTCGGTCGTACACACAATTTTACATAATGCGATCATTCCACAACCAGATACGTCGCGTCTACCCGCGGCGATAGTCAAAGTGAACCCGACGGTTGGTGTTCCTGTTTAAAATGTAGGAATTGTCGCATGTTTTACTGTGCTACGCGATGGAATAGCTGTACAGGGTGCGTCACATGGCGGTCGGGTGATCCCCGGATCCCAGGATGGTAGGAGGGAGCGAGTCACGCGAGCCCAGCGCGAATCTTAATATTGCGCGACCCGGAAACGGTTCCCGCTCCTTCGATTCCTCCACAAGCGAACCCCGCGCCACGTTGTATCCGAAGAACGAAATTCCCCGGAGGGGTGGCGGAAGGGCGGTTAGCCGGTATTCCTCGTCCCACGGGACGTCGAGTGGTAACTCAAGTCCGCCGCTGCGGGAAACCCGCGACGAAACAACCCCTTACGCCCTTCCGTTCTTCCGCCCTTGCAAAACCCTCCTTCCATCGGTCGTCCCAGCGGAACGAGCAGCCCGAATGACGGCGACGATGACGAGGACGATGATGCGATTAGGCACCGGTATCGTACGTGCGCCTCCGGTAGTCGCGGCTTTTACTTTGATTCGCGCAAGTCCCTGTGGGCCAAAAATTAGGTGCGAGGTATTCCGTTGCCATACCGGCAGCGGTGAAATCTCATCGAAATAGCGTGACTAAGAAGTGACTCGCGAGACTCACCGTACGTTCCTTTGAATGCAAAGGAGTCCGACGTACTTTCTGCAGTTCGTGATTCCTGACTATGCAGGTATGTACAGGAATTCTTGATGTCCGTTATCGATTTGTTCGTTCATAAGGTCGTGTTTCGCTGAACTCTGTTCTAAGGGCGCAACGCGGTCAGTGGAAAATATACCTTGACTCGGGTCTTCGTCGATCTAACGAATTTTACCATACAATTGTTGATCCCGGTTAATTTAGGTATCGACAAAATCGTAAGATTTCCAAAAATTCGCAATATCACGTATATTCAGATTGGATTTTAAATACAACACTGAAAGTTTCTTCCAAGGAGATAGAACATAAAAAAACCTGACCCCAAAGTCCGAGAGAGTCATCTCAAGTTTGGTTGACTGATATTATTTTCACTTACGATACCGATTACTTCGCAATCAGTGCAACGACATAAAAATATCGATGGTAGCAACGATAACGACAAAACGAAGAAGAACGATAATCATAACAAGTGAGATTCAGTTCGACACCGTATTCACAATATACCGCATACATGTATGCGATAGAATTACCATTTGCATAGCATTGTTACGACGCTGCTGCGGCGGCGGTGCATAATGTATGGACACATATGTTAAATCAATTATTTAAACAATATACATACAGTCGGGCCAGCAAAAAGCAGAAAGAGGAGAAGGAGGAGGGTCGAGATGGGAGATTGACCGGCATCGCGGTTAGCGGCATGTGTCCTGTCACTTGGTTCACGCCGTGTGGGTTTATCATTTGCATACCTATTTCGAATTTCGATTGTATTTTTTAGAGGCTTTTTCTATTCGGTTGTACACCGCGATGTGCGTGTGCCGCTCGGCACTGCGTGCATTATGCATATTTTCGTGGGCACGTAAGTTATGGAGGTGAAAAACACTGCGTACGCCCAACATGTGTGCACACGGCTCGCACACGGTTTTCGGTAAGCTCGGGTAAGTCTGCTACGCGCGGTACGAGATTCTACGTCTACTGGATAATCCGAATAAATCTTGGTTCGTACTCACAGACGCTGTAATAACTTATCTTTGATTAATGATAATGTAAAAGGGAAAAAATTTATTCAAGTATTATACCAAGCATATCATTTATATTAATACATAATATGGAAAATAAATCCACTCGGAATCTCGATCATAATCCAGGTAAAAGTTGCCAAGACATAGATTGAAAAAAATCTTCTTCCCTTTTCCACGCGCTGCGTTGTTGAGAAAAAGAAAAAGAAAAAAATCAATTTGATACAGAACCCATTTACCGATGTATATATACGTATAGTTCAATACGGTGAAATTATTTCGACCAATCAATTTTAAACTGCATCAATCGGATCAGTAGACCAATTACGACTATTGAAATTTATTTTCTGTCAAAAATAAATGAGAAAATAAACGAAATATATCATACACTTTGTCGACTCAAAAAGCTGGTCAAAATATAATCAGTTTTATGGTGTACCTACGAGAGTTTCCATGCTTAACGAATTGAATGAATCCACTTTTATAATCAATTTTACTTACTCATGAACAAATTATCAGATCAGTAATTAGAGATAAGTAATTGGATTTTGAGATGGTTCAAGGAAATGGCTACAAATTGATCGATTAGGTATCGAGGTTTTTAACATTCTTACAATAAGATACCTACATATATGATCATAAGCCACGTTTTGAAAATTGAATAAAAATATTTTCCAAATTTCTCAAAATTTCAGCTCGAAAAAGAAAGCCTAATCATTCGCAAAGGGGACTCGCTACCGCAGCATCTTTGTGCGTTTTAATCGTAGAACCTTCCTCCTCCGCCGATCGTCCTCCGTTACTACTAAAAATGTTCCACCAGGCAAGACCGAGTCGAATCCAAGAGGCGGTTCGATCAAGTCTCACTTCGATGACCAGCCGTGAGTCGGCGGCTTCCGAACACTCCCGGCCGCGTTACGTGAGTACCAAGAGAAAATTCACCGCACGGAGTGACTGCTCGACGTCCCACTGAAAGGCTACGACGAGTCAAACCCGCGGATTTCACTCCCGTAATTTGAAAGCCGATGTAACTCATCCCATCCCATCCCATCCCATCCCATTCTACTTCATCCCGTTCCCCATCCGATCGCTCGAATTGAGCGGTTCATCGAGCACCGTGGTGTTCGACTGCTGAAATTCGATATCTCTATTGCCCTCGTTCGTTATATCCTACGTCACATCGCACAGAGCGAGCTTTCAACCTTTTCATCCTTTTTTACGATGAGATATCAAGGCCCGATGTGTACATACATATAAGTACTTCTTAAGAGGTTCGGCCACCGTGAAGGTTTCCGAAAAAAAACTAATTCACATTTTTTCCTTCGCCGCATATTACCTATAACTTTTATACCGCAGCTTCGCAATTTCAGATCACCAACAATGGAGGTGATGACGTTACTTGGATATTTTTGTACACCATTCGTATACCTTTGATTGTTTGCCTACACCTGGAATACTCGTATTATATAACCGGCAAAATTGTGTGTGGTGATATAATCCTGCCAAACGGTGTATGGTATTTACTTTTTAATAGTTTTCTGACGTACCCCATATTTCGACGATCATAGTTCTCGGCATAAAGAATATTTTGAAATTTGTCTCGAGGATCGAGGAGTTCTCACTTTTGTGCAATAGTCGCCTTAAGTCCGAGCTTGAGTCTCTTGGGAATGTGACGTGAAAATCCCATACCTACATTTCAATCCTCTTCCTACGTACTCAATGCTTTTATTTCAAAGAGAAGATCGTACTTCATACATCCCGACTGGACCGACAGCGGTAGAATTTACAGGAACTTGTTATATCGACATTTAAAGCTGCCTTTCTTAAGATATCGTCTCTGAAAGCGATAAATGAACAGATTTTCGTGAACTTTAGCTCGACGAAAATAAGATGCTCGTACTCCTACCAATGACTACGTACGCGTACTTTAACACGTAGTTTTCAGTGGAAATGAGAAGGAGGTTTTTCGACCTTTTGAACTCTTGAAAATGAATTTTGAGTAACTCCCGTAGTGTCAACGACAGTATTTTTCACAAGGATATATATCATATACGTACAGCCGCGTATCTTTCATCTCCTTTTTCCCCTATCTCCAGCTCCCCCGAACCTGGAATTCGAATGAATAAAAAAGTTATAGTCGAAAACGCGCGGGAGAACATCGCGGGGGAATTCAAACAGCACCCATCAACTTTCAAACTCGTTTTCTCCAAAATCACTTTTGCGAATTCTGTATAAGATTGCATCGAGCTGGAAGAGAGTGGAGAAAAATACAATAGAAAAACAAGCACATGAAAAAAAACTTTCGATTGTCCGTTAAGGTGAATGAATATTTATAGCAAAAATACAGAAGTTGCCTAATCGCTCCTTAACATATCATTAACACACATACGCAAGCTTATATATCAATGAATTTCGATAATGCGATTGTTTCATTTGTTCGAAACATCTTTCACTAGCAGCGGAAAAATCTGATTGTAAATATGATAGTTTCAAATATTTCATGACCAACTTTCATTTCAAATTTTCGATTTTACTCGATAGGGAATTGTGTTGTTATATCGATTGAGCAAGTGTTTCATTAGTTTTAGTAAGACAACTACAAAGGCGGACTTTATGGCTGTATTAAAATTAGAGATTGGGTTGTAAGTTAGATAAATGATGTTACAGTAGCTGCTTGTATTTGTAAAGATCGGTTCGAGCAAATTAAACATGAATGCGAAATGTTGACTTGACTTACAAAACTTCGGTTAGTGTTGTGGCAAAAAATTCCAATTCTATCGAGCTTGCTTGCAGTCTCGTAATCACCGAAATTCCGACGTACTGCAATGTTGTAATACCTACCATGAGCCAACGCAAAAGAACAAAGAAAAAAAAAATAAAGCAATCTCAAGAAAATCACATCAACTCTCGAATGTATCGGGAAAATTTGATTTTGCGCCAGGAAACGGCTTCGCGGGGCGGTGAGAAAGAGAAAGGTAATCACATACACAAATATGTGTATACATATGTGAATACATACATATGTCATCCAAATCCCCGTCGGGACATTGAGAAGGTTTCCTTGTTAGCGATTTTAGTCAGACTTACCCATACCAAATATACCTAACCTATACAAATGTAACAGAAAACTATTGAAAAATCAATATTCTGCATCGAACATGTAAAACTACATGTATAATACGATACATGTCATATGTATATTTGCCCCCCCCCCCGATATTTTCCTTTTCCTCGTCCTCGTTTTTCCCCCATACATTTCCCTTCTCTCAATCGCTCGCGAGGAGATCGAGACGCATCCAACAATAAGTATAGGTATTTTCTGTCATTCGGATGAAAACGTCGGTAGTAAGTATGTACATACGTATAGTTACGTACAGGTAGACGAAGGCAGTTCATTGGTCAGGATGGACAGGTCAATTAGACCGGCGTGCAGCGGCGTACTTGCCTTTACGATGCCATGGTTATAGTTTGACTATAACTATATCCCGTGCCGTAGAATGCTGTTGGTGGCGAGATGAGGTAAGGGGGGAGGATTATATTGCAGGCCCAAGGGCCGTGCATACGCTGCCTCAAGTATGTATGGACACACGCACAGCTGGCGTAAGAGAGTAAGTAAGTAGATAACAAAAGTAAGCGACGCCTGCCGTGCTCGTGAGAGGCAAGAAATGTATAAATTATACATAATATCGTCATTGAGTTGGAGTAAAATAAAGTAATAAGCATAGCGGCGGTAGAATGATAATCATATACGCATACAACTTGGGAAATTCTCAATACTCAATGCTCAATTAACCCCGAATCTATAGCTCTACAATGACAGAATCGTATAATATCTCGCCAAACTGACGTAGTTTGAACATTTTTAAATTATAACTGTGCCGATTATTTACTGAACGACGATGAATCACGCTTGTGCTAAAACGAGTGTTTCGAACCAATAATAAGCACTTTGAACAGATTAATTTTGTCAAATTTAACCAGTATAATTCACAACAAGACGCTTGGTCTCTGGCTTACAGCCAGACAAAAGTACACTGTAAGAAAGTGGCCGAAGTGAACTGCTGTAAGACAATTTTGGTGGTCAATTCAGAATTTGAACGTCAGATATTGTTAGATTAACACCAATCAAACATTTTATAGAAGTCGCACCGCTTTTTTTTTTTACAGTGTTTTGCTGAAATAAGTATATTTTTATGATTTAACGCGCTTTCAAATAAAAATGAATTATGCGCGAACCGGGCATAAATTATATTCTCCAGACAAGAATAACGATACTTGTGGGTAAAAGGAAACATTAATACAACGCAAACGTGTACAGCTTGCATAATAACTTTTATTGGTAGGAAAATAAACTTGAAGTAATCATTTCATGCGATAATTGATGCGCACAATTGTTTTGTTAATCAAGTTTCAGAGAGTTTTTAATCAACCACACCAGACGTGTTATACGATAATTAAATTGGACAATATTTGGCGAAACGTTCGTCTTACACTCGACAAACAAGATAGAAATTTATAAAGCCAAATCAAAAATTGCAAATACACTTACTCTCGCAGTTGCTTTAACTCGATACCACGCATCGAGAATAAACTCGAAAAAGCTTTTTGTAAATTTGCAACGGGAAGTACGAGAGATAAATAACAGAAAGCCTCGGAATACTGCTGGTACTTGGGATTTTTTGTAGATAAATTGTAAAACGATTACGTTCGCTGTTTTCAGGTGTAATGTGCGAAGTAGTAAAATAAATTAGCCAGCCAGATAACGGCGATCCTCAAGTTGCGCATGCAGGGGTAGAGAATGAATCTGGAAGAGGAATGATGACCGGCACCGCCCGTTTCGAGATAATATTCCAATAAATACGTCCGAGGATCCCGCGAGAATCTGGATGCGCGGATGCGTTGGGATGGTTTTTTTCTTTCTCTTTTTTTTTCATTATTATTTCTCGTATTTCACACTTCACGGCAGGCATATGGAGGCGAAATGCGCCGCTCCGTTTCGTCGATCGCTGAGGAGACGCGTAAGAGTGCGTCGAAAATGACGGCCGGTAGTCGTCGGGACGCGGACAAGGTAAACCGTACAAGAGCGAGGAGCGAGGAGCGAGGAGTCTTCGAACGAAATTTATGTTTCGCCCAACGATTTCGTGGGGTCGTCAAAATGTTTTTATTGGCTAAGCTCTTTGACGTCCGCGCGCTAAGGCTTCTGCTCGCTCGCAAAGCCGTTAAAACAATATACCTACGTCGAGCCTACCCGTCGACGTCGACGTCGACGGCGTCGCTCCAGGGGCGGCGGGGGCGTTGATTTTGGTCAGGTTCAAAGTCCGGCGCGCGGAAGTATTCGGTGTGGATACACACCTACAAGGGAATCCTCTCAAACGGCTTATGTAAAAGCAACTCTTTCTACGTCAAGCTATTACTGCAGCTGCATCACTGTTGGGATACGAAGAGGTTCGTTCGCCAAACATTGAAAACTCTTTATTTATTTCACGACGGAATATTCTTACCTCGAGTATTTACCAAGCTGTTGTTTTATTTTTTAACATTTATCGGCTGCGAAGATTTTCTCGGAAAATGGAGAAATAAGATATACCGAAGGAAAATTGCAAAGAAAAGCTTAGATAATGATTATTTATTTCAAATCGCTTCGGGATATCTAGAAATCTAGTAGATTCGTTAGATTTCACTCTACGACGATGATTTATTTCATTTCGAAGACAATTTTTTACAAATTAACTTCAAACATATCTACTGGATTTTCAATCATTTTCAAGCGATTTGAGATGAAGCATCGGTATCCAACGATAATTGTTCGTTTGAAATTGCAATATGTTCTATTTTTTTTTTTTATTTTTCAAAAGATTTTCGTAGTTGCGTTTTGGCCAACCAACCCCGTTAATTGTGCGATCGTGAATGGAATCGGCATTTTATTATGACAAAGGGAATGAACGCTTCACACCCTTCGTAGCAAAATATCTATTCAAGATATTCAAACATAAGGGTTTCTTCCCACTGTAAATATTCAATTCTTTGAGCATCAAATTTGCGAATGGAACCTTAAAAGACGATTTACTATTTATCTACGTTTTCGTAAAATTTTCCGACCGTTTTTGAAATTCTCCAACGTTGGCAGGTACCTTATAATTCCCGTATTCGCGGCCACCCTGACAAAGAGAAATTCATATGCACACGGAAAAAATAGTACGTCGGACCAGTAAATTTTGGTGATAGAGACAGCAGGAATATTGCAAACGGAACAAGAATTTTCACTGCGCTAGCGAAAAGATTTGCAAAAATAGTACAACGAGCAGCATCGCAATTTTCGCAAGCCCATTAGTTAAATTTACGAAGTTCTAACTGTTGTGAACAATTTTTTTAAGCTGTCTCTACATCAACACTAAATAATGCTGGTCCAACGGATTATTTCTCTCTTCTATGTCGTCCGAATTCTCTTCTTCAAGAAATACCCCATAAAATGATAAATACACTCTCTCCGGATAAACCGTTACATGTATAAAATGTTAGATCACCCTGTACAATCAAATATGAGTATACGCGCAAAATAAAAAGAAAAAATTTATCGTATAGAATATAAATGCCTACCTGTGCATAAACATTCATATTTAAATACATATGTAGACAGCAACGCGCGTGCAGTATACGCGTACATCGCACGAAAGCCAAGAGAACCAGGGCAGAAAGTTTGATGGCCGAGAGAGCCTGGAAACGGGCCCAAAACGAGCCCAATTTACCGGCGTAAGGCCCCCCGCTGGGACCGCACCCCGAGCGCATATATATGTAAGCATCAGTCGTGCGTACCTGAGCCATATCCTCGTGTCGCGTGTAGATGTCGGAGTGTATCGTAACGCGAGTATGGCAGAGGCTGCGTCGCCTGTGTCGATCCTCGAGAAGCCGAAACTCTCTTGGTAAACCGCTGCATACGGCAAGGTAAGCGTTTTCATGGTAGGTTCAAAGTTATTGGTATACCACGTGATGGAAAAGGAATTTTCATCACAGCTGGATGGAAAGTAGGGCTTTACGTAGCAGTTTAGCGGAACGAAAGTGACAAATTACATGTCAGTGTGGCAAAGACCGGTTCGCGCATGCGCAGTCCACATTCGGTTAACTTTCGTCCCTGGAAAGAAAACATTGACAACTCGCGTCCCGCAAAACTACCACGAAAAGTCCCACCACTTTTCATTGGCTTGTTATAAAAACTACCGTGTGTGACTTGATCTAAAGTTAGCGATCGGAACTCGTATGACGGCCAACTCTTGTCCCTTCTCACACAACGTACTATTTTTCAGTCAATGTCCGACTCTCCGTGTACCGTTCTAATTTTGCCAGTGTTTAAATCAGTCTGATCCTTTATTTCAACTGTGCGCACCATGCGCCGTGGATTTGACCATTCTACAGGGTGTCCTAAAACAGAGTTCAGATAATGACAGGGGTAAAAACATGTGGTCTCCGAAGTCGCATTCGCGAGATACGAGCGGTTAAAAAATTCCGTTGGGCGCCGTTATGTAGGGAACTGAGTACACGGCATCGATCAGGAGCCGCGTTGATAAGAGCACTCGACTGCCGATGCGACACATAACTCTTTCAAATTTACGAATTTCAAACGAAACTATTTCCAACATCAAATTTTATTACAAAACGACTTTTCAACCTGTCCACTGTGACTTTGAAGACCACGTGCTAGCTCGACCCCTTTATTACCCCAATCACGTTTGTGTGTACTTAGTTCTGGGACACCCTGTACATAGAAACGTATAATTTTGATCCTGAAATCTTCAATTTACTAGCTCTCATGATAAGATCTAACAGAGTGAATAAAACTTGGTAATTACGGAAAAGCGCTGATTTACATTCGCCTATTATCACAGCCCAGAATCAGTAAAAGGTTGATTTTTCGACCACGCTTAACCGATCGAAACTTCAGATACGTGACTTAACGCGATTCGATGTGACTATGAGACCTCCTGCAAGCGGACTCATCGTCAAACACTTTCAACACGACTATCAACGAACTGACACGAACTGACACGATCTGAACAAATTTCACGTAACTGAAAGTATAAATTCAGGTGAATTCAAAGTACTCCTCATCAGCCGGTACGAATGTGAATTCGAGTACGATTCGCGTATATGCGTTACACCATGAACGATGTGAAAGGAATTTTGAAACGACTGGTATAACATTCTAGGCAAACGGAATAGAAGAAGCAACATGGAACGGAATTTGGACAAAATCAGCTATCTACAAGTGTACGCGCCACCAGCAAGGGAGGTTTCGATATGAGAGAAACAGACATGCAGCTACTCCTTAAACTAGATATTTCGTTATCCAGTATCAGCCGTCCGGTTGGCTGCCTGCCTCAGCCCGGTAGGTTATTTTCGAGAATCCATGGGACAAATTGCCGCCTCTAAATGTCTCGTACGGTTAGTTATACGGCTATACACATGGTAGATATTATACGCGCACCATTCCCCCCGCGCCTTGTATAACTGCAGCCGTATATTCTCTCGTGTGTAGGCCCGCGTGCCCGCAAACGGCGTGTGAGAGTGTGTAAACAATATGGGTACGATATACGAGGAAGGTCCGTAGCGCCGTGTAGAAAAGAAAATAATAATAAATAAAAAACCATAAAGAAAAAAAAAACGACAAACGTAAAAGAGAGGACACGCATAAATGACCGCTCTTTGAAGGAATGAAAAGAAAAAAAACAACGGACCGACTGCGTCAAAAGGTATATTATTAATGATACGGGAAGAAAAATTGATATTTGATTCCCGATTTGAGGGTAAAAAAAAAAAAAAAAAGAAAGCAGGAGCGAGTACATTCTTGAACTTTTAACCCAGACTGTCAATGTAGATAAATTTTGTATCGGAAATAAAAATCACGCGAGCGTAACGGATCGCATGCAAATAAATCCCAAATGACTGGCGATGTGTCACGTTTCAAGTCTCTGAGGCAGAGGTGAAAAACAGTACTACCGCACGTGGGTAATATGTTTGACCGGATACCACATTAAGAGCTAAGCATGCACCCCGAGAGAGGCACCTTCCAAGCGCATTGGACGTATATCAGGTTTCACGGGGTGGATCACAGTGTCGTAACAGAGTCAAAAATTTCATCATATTGTATAAAAGTGAATGGCGTTATTATATAATTGATCCGAATTGTGTGACCGGTAGTTAAACATCGGTACGCCAATATTTATGGAAATTATGATACTTGCACGGTGCATTAACGGTGGCCAATAAAACCGTTCAATACAGAACCAACGGTGTGAGTTAATATTTACACAAAATGATAAAAAAAAAAAAGAAAAAAATATGTTTACACGTCGTATCTGAATAACGTGCAATCTCAGTTTTTATACAACGAATAAAATAAAACTTCCTGCTATGATATTGTAATCATAATCTGCTACTTTGTGCTTCTGACAGTTTTGATGATACGTTCGACAAATTATTGACGATCGGATTGAATTGAATTTGACATATTTACATAACATGTAAGCCATAAGGAAAACGTTTTCGAAAAAAATGAGGAAACTTACAAGTCGACTGCTTTTCAAAAAAAATTGCGAAGACGTTGAACAAAAAAAAAAAATCCCTTTCGAATTGCACAAATCTGCGGCATCGAACTTGCAAAACGCAAGTATATACTTGAACGTCTATATGTATATTGAGCGTTCAGAAACACTTAAGCGTATTATTATTATTAATTATTAATTAATTATATAAATTAATCGTGCCCGATGCACATGTTGTACCGGATTAACACGGTGCAGCTGGTGCGCTAGTCAAGTGCCGAGATATAGGGAATGAAATAAAATGGTCATTTAAATCGATTAAGTACACAGACTCGCGTACTCACGCCGCATTAGTTACGAAGGTGGTGTTCGAATCGCGAATCGAAAGATACACGGCAAGATAGGATGGCAGGGTATCGGTTTCGCAAGCAATTGATAACCGTTTCCGGCATTGAAATCGATACGGCATCGTGTAATCTTTAGATAAACCTGCATTGCTTCGCGATTGTAACGCCAACGCGTCGACTCGACTAACAGTCCTGATTCGTGGGACAAACTGAGACGTTATACCTGCCCGCTAGCTCTTGGATGCGATGTCGGGAGTGTATCGCTGTATAATCGCCTGAGTAATTGCAAACGCCCATCGAGAAAAGGAAGAGCGTCCGTACATTCCATCGACGTCGCGAATTAAAGTAGAGTTCCTGAGCGACGAATGACAAAGGATCGGAACCGTGCGAAAAAACGACGCAAAGAAGTTTGCAGCTCAAATACATCCATAAGCAGGAGTGAAAGTTTTTGCCACAGTGTTTCGAGACTTTCGTATAAATCGGTTTATTATTGTTGTCGTCATTATCATCATTATGATATCCCTCCAAAACTCAAGTCAGTCGTTTCTATACTGACAATGAGGTGGAACCTTTCAAGATCTGAATTGCGGCAAAAAAATTTCTAAGAGTTCCCTCAATTGGTTGGGACAAAAAGTTGTGTAAGGGCGCTGGAGATGGAGGAAATCTGTGTAAAACTTGAATTCCCTCCTCTAAGAGGTTTTTTTTATTCCTTCATTTTTTTTCTTTCAAGAGAGTGCGAAGTGTACTGAAAAAAAAAAAATAAAAAAAATACACTGACAATAATGATCATACAGTAATACGCACAGTGTAATAAAGAGCGCAAGGTGTAGCCTCAATATGCTCACGATAAAATCGTTTACTCATTACGAAACCGGGCTTTCGAGGTCATGGAAAGTTATCTGTAAAATTGATCGCGATAATTAATGACTGTGGTCTGAGACTCATAGTGTTTTCGTGTTTTCCGTATACTCTCGTGGCAAACGACTCGTTTGAAAATGCATATTTTGAACTCGGAGAAAGGGAACGAGTTGGCAAATAGTCCGTCAGATTGACCGTAACGATAAATTGAATATTGTGTTAAAATGCGTACGACATTCAATGAATCTAGTTCGCGTGACACAATCCGTGGCCATTGTGAGCTTGGCTCCCGATATTTTTTTTCACGGACGTCTCACGGCTGCCAGGTGTTAAAACTCTAATATTTAATGCCTTGCTCAACGAACATTTTGTAGGCGATTGGCTGAGTTTTCATGACCAGGATTTTTCCATACCGGCTAGTGAAAGCATAATGTGTACTGACAAATCGTACAATGTACTTTTTAACGGATTATATTTCATTGTCGATTAGTTTGATGAACGCTAAAGCTTTTCAGAGTCATAGTGATAGCGACAGTGACCGTATCACATTGTTCTTCAACTTGTAACTCTAAATGAGAGAAACTTGTAACTTGAGAGATACGAAACAGTGCATAAACGTATCAGTACGGCAATAACGTCAAGCATATTAGGGATTCAACAACTCGATCACGAGACGTTGAGCTTCGAGTGAAGCTGTGCGAAGATGCAAGATATGTTGAATCAGCCGAAAACAATACCGGCCCCATGTCCGTGTAATTTTTGATAGCCATACATGCTTTTGAATTGTAATAAAAAAAAAAGTTACCACGTTGCAGTAGTAAAGTACGGGTTAAAAAAAATATCTTATCATAGCTATACAATATTTAAATATCTAACGGAGATAGGAAAATGAACGGAAAAGGTAATTACGCAGGGGGATAAACTGAATTGAATATTTTTGGTTTTCCAAATATTGAAGTTATAGGTTGAAACGGTGAAAATGAAGTACCTATTCGACCATTAGCGAGTCAAGATTCCTTACAACTCAAGCCCGATTTGACGTCCCTCGCATAGTTACGCCAGTGCAGCGTAGTATAAGAGATAAGATAGGATCATAAACGTCAGAGACGCATAGAAATACAAATCCCATGCGGTATGGCAGTTTGATTTGCCGGTAGGTGGGTATCGCACTGACACGGCGAGTCGGTTTGTTGTCCGGTATGTTTGCCGCCGCGTTTGCTTCACGCTGTTATTCCGTATAGTATCATATTATAAGAGACAGCCGGTAATATCGCATGTCCTAGATAAAGTGCACCTGAGTATAACGGCGTTACGTACCTATCCACGCATACATGGACAAGCCATGCCGATTGCGCTGCGATACTTTGAATCTTTCTTTTTATGCCCCCCGTGCAACCCGAGTAACTAGCTCTCCTCCGTTCCCTCTTTCCTTCTCTTTCTCTGTTCGACAATTGGAGGGTATACGTAATACGGTATAAGTGTGCTTCGTACGAAGGTATACCGACGTGCTGCGTGTAAGTTTGTACAGAGACGGGTATAAGTTATCTCTTGAGGCGATGAGCGAACCATCTGCGTGACCAGTCGGAGGATATTCCTTAGTGGGTACAGAAAGCGTGTTGTAATCCGAACACCGCCAATTGGACAACTCTCGAATATTGTCAGCAAAAAGAATGGCTTTAGCGCCAATTAGCTCCGTGATTGACGAGTGAACGTTCACCCGGATTCAGGATCGTAACGATTCGAGGGAGTCAATGAATTTGGAAGACTGCACGAAATTGTCTCAAATTAAGCTTATACGACATCGCGTCAAATTCGAATGATTTCAAGTCGCTTTACAATGAATTCCATTCGTTTCACATCGTTTCGAATCATCTAGTTCTACTACGCAACATCAAGTCCATTGAAATGACTTTGATTAAATATTCCAGACAAAGTGAAATTCGAGAATAGTAAGCGAAACTCTTGGAATCCAATGAAGTTTCATTTTTGACTTGGACCGTTCCTGAGAGGGCGAATACCGAGCTCCAAGTTGAAAACCGAGAGCTTTAAAGCATGTAGTACGTGAAAAGTCGTTTTTGGAGATATTCGAACGAGTTTCATTAATTCTGAATGTATTCGACACTGAACCTTTTCGCGTTCCAGCCTCGACGAAGATAGTTGAACAATATTCGGAGGGTTCGGATTCCAACGGACTGGGTGTACAATACGCACTCTTTCGCGGGGTGGAAACGCGGAGAAGAGGAGAAGCGAGCGACGGCGATAGATCCCTGCCCAGGAAAAGTAAGAGTCCATATTCTTGAGCCGGGAAGGCCGTCATGAACGCAGACAGAGGCAAAAGCGTGGCTTTTTCCTTTTCTCGGTCCTGCGGCATCTCGGATTTTTCGCTTCGTCGTCGTCGTCTCTTACGCCTCGTTAATGAGTGTTTCGACGTACGTAGAATATAGGGATACCAGATCTGGACGCGACAGCGCGAAGCGTACCGAAGACGAAGAGGAGGATGCGAGAAGGTGCGCGTACCTAATACTGGAGTTTCGAGAAGAGACTACAACGAGACAAGATCACGATGGAAAAAATCGAGACGATACCAAGATTTTGCCTTCAAACGGCGACAAGAGTCTCGCCAACATTAGTCAATGTTCGAAGGTGAACCGTAATGAATAAAACCCGATATTAAATTTTTTTCGAAATTTCATTAATTTCTTAAGGTTACACTGCTACGCAAAGCCCCAGTTTTCTTGCATCATATCAAGAATTCGAAATTTATACCAAGTAATCATCCAACAAGATCGAGACGAAGACAAGACCAAGACGAGACACGAAAATAGTTTTTTTTTTTTTTTTCGAGACAAAGACAAAGCGTGGAAATTGAAGTTTTTTCGAGACCAAGACAAGACTCTGCAAAGTCTCGCCTGCTCTCGTCTTGTGCCCAGCGCTACGCGTACCTTCACACTCCACCGACCGGAGGCCATTTTTCTCAGCCAATTAAAATTTATGTGCTTTCATCTTCGTGCGAGACGCATACCGCCCGCCCGGTTGTGCGCAAGATGAGACTGCGTTGCGTATCGTATCGGCCGCTAGAAGTTGGACGAATAGGAAAAATTCCCGTCGTTAAACAGGTATACAATTTTTTATCACAATTCCATAATGAACCGAAGCCTATTTCAGTGTAAAAACCGTATAAATTGATACCAGGATCTTACGGATTACGGGTATGCAGTTTGATTTTTAACAGATGATCTACTGCATTGCATTGAATCTTGCATACTGCAAGATTTACAGGTTATCTCAGGGGCAATGAAGTGATCCACTTTTTTAACTCAAATCATGTCTGTCATACATACCTACTGGTAAATTCATTACCTTAAGAATGAATATACGCAGACAGTTGAAAAAAATGACTAGATATTTTCTACAGAGAAGAAATCATACGAACTTTGTACTCGGCGAATATTATTGTAAAGACGATAATAAATTGGTAGCAATAAGCATGTCCTTCCATTTGCGATTCTATTATTAACACTACGTGCGTTTTGGTGATTTTTATTCAGATAACTTCACGGAAAACAGATCTAAATTCTATTTGTTAATTTGCGACGCCCGTATACGTGCTATTGATTTTTCATAGGCACGAAACTGGAACGTAAATCGTCGAGCTAAAACGGTATCTCAGTGAATCGTTTGACGTTGGTTATACCCGTATATCCGAAGTTATCACCGTTGAGAATCTAGTCGCCATGCGATGTGTGATGGGTACCTAGATATGCATGAGTGCATTACGACGTCTAAGCTATCCAGCCGTGTGTTCATTTACTGCAAAAATATCATCACCCCGGCGTGTCGAGAAGACGACGCGGGTAGCTATTTTGGACTTCAGTACTGCCTATACGGCGATAATTAACCGACTTGCTAATTCCTCTTCCGACCTGCTATTTTTGAGCTTGAATGAAGTCGCGCGCGCCGCCACGCCGCACACATTACAGATGCCGAAGTGTGCGATCCCCACTTTTCAGCTTTGAATGTGCGAATTCTTACCGCATCAACGCCGACTTTTCCCTCGCTTGCGCTGCCGCTGCCGCTGCTGCCTGCTGCCGAGGAGTGCTAGGTATGCGGTCTGAGTGAAGATTGAGAGTGGAGATATACCTGTACGATACACGCACGTATGCATGACGTACGTTGGACGTGTGTATCCGATGTGCGGTACGAAAAGGTTCACGCGCATCGGAGCTTCAGAGGTGTGCATGGTAGGTATGCGTATGTGTACATATTGTAGGCATACCGTGCAGTATGCAGCGATTATATGGCAAGTGAATGCCTCGCGTGCGAATTTCTTCTTCTTTTTTTCTTTTCGCACTACTTACGGAGCGAGTCTGCAGGATTGACAACGGTTTCTTACCTAGGCGGTGTAATGCGTATGGTTGATACGGATTTGAATCGACGTGATTACCGGAAAACTTCAATCATTCGTGCAGGAAATAGTTTCTTCTTTTCGATAAATACTTGAAGATGGCGTGTGACGTGCACGATAGTGATTAAAACGTTCTTCGCATATGCGTGTCTACGTACCGCCCCTGTTGACCGGAGTCTAATTTCGTCGACCTATCGGAAGTTTATAATTCCAACTTCAAGCTCAAACGGTTTATCCACTCGACGTCGTTCATTTTCAAACCCTTCGTATTCATCAAACTCCAAAGTTGGACGTCCCGGGAATTAGCGATAACGTCAAGGGTCGAGCTTCCGGAAAATGGCATCGCTCGCGTCACCGTCGATTCGCGATAATGTCGATAAAAAAACGAACCCGCGACGTATCAAAAATGATATCCTTTATAAAACGTCCAGTGATAACGCACTGAGAATTGTCATATATATCAAGTTCGCATTGTTTTCTTCGGAAAAATTCCTGACTCACCGCTGGCAAAACGAGTACAGTTACCAAAGTATTGCCGAACGCTTAGCAGCAGCATTCTCGTGGAGAAACGATTTAAGAACTGTAATAGCAGCTCGAGCGAATCAGGTTCTCAACATAACTCTGAACTTCGTGCGACACCTGCTTGGCATTTAGTGCCTACTTTGTCGTATTTTTACCGCCAGATTAGTATATGAATTATACGACGTGTATTCCACCTAATAAGCAGTAAATTCGATCCAAGTTCGATACGATGACGTTAACCACGTATAAATTGTCATTTCAATTGTGCTGCACGGATGAAGTTTCACGTCCTGACGGTCGAATCACCGCTTAATTCGGCTCATCGTCACGCGTAAGATTATCAAGCCGACTATTTTTCAGCAGTCGCACTATCAAAATGTAAGAACAATTCGCAAAACGTCGAATTATGCAAATTTCGTGTTAGTGAAATTAAACGAACGTATACTGCCGCAAACATAGTCGGATAACGATACCAGCAGCCCAATATCGTATCACAAACAAATTCCCGAAGAATGGTAAAGCGATCCACTTCTGTCTCCGTCCTTCTCGACGTCGGCGATCGGGTGGTTTTCCATCCCGAGCATTCTCTCTCGGACCGGGATCTTTCTGGGCAAGCAAGCCGCCGTCCTCGTGTCCCGGCAACGGGCCGATGGGCACTTGGGCTCTTGGCTCCTTGGCTCTTTGGCTCTTTGGCTCTTTGGCTCTTTGGCTCTTTGGCTATTTGGCTCTTGGGCTCCGAGGCCGATCTGCAGGCTTATACTCGCGGGATGCTGCCCGCAGCGCGCCGCTGAACCATCGAGTGTGTGGGTATGATGGCCGTGTGCACGAGGTGCGGCAAGTGGTCTGTCTCTCTGCACTGTGTGGATGTTATGTCCGAGGTATAGGTATGCGGTGGGACGGGCTCCTCTTCTTCTTTTCCTCCTCCTTGTCCTTCTTCGTCGTCGTCGTCGTCTTCTTCTTCTTCTTCTTCTTCCTCTTCCTCTTCTCGTCCGCGCGCCGAGGCAGCGTTGCCAAGTAAGTATTATTTTTCAAGACGGAAGACAACTTGCTCGCGTGTATCTCAGCGTCTCCAGTCCACCGTAAGTAACTAACTATACCTGCTGCTGCTGCTGCTGCTGCCGCTACAGGCCTAGGATAACCGTACGAGAAAACGAGAAAAATCCGGGTATTCCGGATTTCGACGAGACTCGTGCAGTTTACGGCGAAAAATTTACCACTTCCTCTTCCCGTGCGGTGGCAGTCACCGCGATCACGCGAGAACGGTTTTTTATTCATTTCTTATCCGATTTTCGGGTCAGTTGGTTTATAATGCAAACGCCATTTATGCTTTCAGGGCTCAATCCGGGTTCTCTGTGCCTTTTCATTTTCATTTAATTTCGTTTCGTTTCATTCTTTTTCATTTCTGCGATGTTTAAATTAGTGCAACTGTTGAATTGATTCCCTATTTTTATCCCCACTTTTTTGATTTGCAATTGCTGGTTTTGTCGTTTGATTCTTTGGTTTACTTCTCTGCTTGGCAAAAAACGATGAGTTGGTAACGTCAACGTAACGATACGTGTTTAGAAAGAATCATTTTTTCGCAACTTTAGGTTTGTCTGAAATTTAGTAAACCATAGTAAAGCAGAATATGCTCATATTTCGAAAACTCACCTACTTCAAAGTGGTTTTCTAACTGCAAAGTCAAGATTTTTCTCATGATGTTTCGTTACGTTAATTTTACTAACCTCAGCCTCATAATAAAAAAGGACACGTCTACATGTGTAACGCTATAACCGGGGTTTCAAAGGTTTCGTTCGTGTCATCAGCGTTAGGAGCCTCAATAAATGCTTGCAGACTATTTCGGGTTTTATGTACAAATTTGATATACAACTTTCGTAATGTTTTTTTTTTTTTTGTGTTTATAGCCTTGAATCGTTACAGTGTTCAAGAGAGCGTAGAATATGTAAGTAGGTTGTACATAGGAAATTAAACCAATGAATTCGAAACAGTCATAAAACTGAAATGGCTAGCTACCAACCGATTCAGGTCGATTCTTCTTTGGAACTTCTTTGGAATAGATAATCGGGTGATAAATAAAGTTCACCAATATTCGAAACTAAACGAAAGGTAAGAAGTCGTGAATGGTTTCGTAAGTAAATAAATAAATAAAGGGGCGAAAAAACAACGACACCTCAGTGATTAAACTTTATTCCGATTAATACCAGTTTGTACAGGTCAGTGTCGCTTGAAAACACAATAAAAGTCAAACCTATTCAAATTAACGTCGAGTTTGACTTACGACATGATCATCAAGATACATCGACCAATTTTACCCTGACTTCGCTGCAGGCTTCGAGCATCCACTATTATGCCACGTTAGATCAACGTCGTACCTTGATCATTTCCATTTCTAAAGAATGTACCCTGCGTCCACAATTTCGTGGAATTCGGGGCGATCGTCGACTTCCGGAATGCTGAGCCGTTCGAGTGAATTCAAAAGAGGCATTATAAGTTATCTTTTATCCAAATGAGGGAAATACAGGTCAAACTATTTTTTATTTTTCATCCAAAGGAGTAAAATATGTATTATATGTCAATAGTACTTTTACCTAATCGATCATTTGTAACGGTAATTAATGACGATTAGATTAAAATAAAGAATTCATAATTTTTCGACATAACGATTAGATTTTATAAGCATCATTTGAGTCCGAATATTGGTCAAATAAAAAGTTATGAAAATCAAATCTATTCGTACTCTACAAGCTTTTATTTTGGAGAGCTGATGAGCCTAAAAAAAAATTGACACCGAATAATTCTCTCACTTTAAAACCTTGATCACCTTGATCATAAGACTGATTTAAAAACATGTCAAATTGTTTATGTCGTCGGAACTCTTCTCAATCATTAACGATCGATAACCTGGTATCAACTTTCGAAAGTGTAAACAATCATTGTAATATCACCGATTTGTCTATCCTTACTCCTTCAACACTAATTTGTCAGAAAATAATTACAACATGACTGAATCTGGATTAAGCCCCAATTTGTGAAAGTAAACCAAGTCTACGTGTTCCCTGGCATGTAATATCAAAGTGAATACTAACTTCCCCTTTCTTGTATAAAATCGTAAATAAAACATGACGTATACGCGAGAGTATGGGAGCAGCGTTTATATACTTTCGGCATCCGTCTAATGATTGTAATTTCGAAAATTGACGAATTATGAAATTAGGAGGGAGTACGAGGAGGGGCTGGAATTTTTACACACGTATGAGCCCAAACGCGTGTCCGAGTCCGAGCAGTGGAGCAAGAGAGGGGGGGGGGGGGGGGGGGGGAGGGAGTGGTGGCTGGCCGCGCGATTTCGGGATAAAATATGGAAAACGATGGAACGGGACAGTAATCGAAGCGGGTAAGATCGGATGCTGCCCCGAGGCAACTAATACCTGCAGGTTGGATCGCAGCCAGCGGTAGGTGGGTTATACCTGGCTGGGCCAGGGCGCGTAGACGACGGAAGAAGAAAGGAAGAAGAAAGAAGAAAGAAGGAAAGAAGGAAAGAAGGAAAAGAAGAAGCCCAGCGCACTCTACTTTGCCCCACACACTCGCACAGAGCGGCAGCAGCGCCACGCGATCCATACAAAGTAGCATGAGCGTCGAGAATGAGCAGGGCAATCCGCTCTTGGTGGCGGGGCACCGGGAATCGAGGATGAAATTAAAGCGGGAAAAAAGTGAAATTGCCGACGAAAACCGAGCGGAGCAGCCCGGCCAAACGGGAAGAAGCTAATGCTCGGAATTGGTCGAAAATTGAGTTTCGAACCTCCGAAGCTCCGCTTCTGCATTCCGGACGTATGCTACCCGTATGCACGCTGTACTGCACGCAGCACTTCGGCCCCAGCTGCTCGACACATCTCCTACCCTGTATCCGCTTAATTATTTCCCGCTATTCCGCTATTCCATTAATTCCCGTACGTGGCTATACACCTAAGTCGACGATTGGTCCCAAGTCGATATTTTGGAACTCGTTTGAACCTCTTTACCCTTTGTATCACCTTCGTAGTTTATAATGTGCCGAATCGAATTTAGGTCTCATTTACACCCTACGTATGGTCCCTCACGCCTCACACAAGTTTGGCTCAATCGAGTCTCAAGGTTCTGGAAAAATTCTAGATTAAAATCGAACCTCGAAATCCTCGCATCGCACTATCGGTAACGCTCTGTAGAACCTCGGATCTGAGAAACTCGGTGAAAGAAAACCTCAAGGATTGATTGAGGTCTAAACCAGGAATATTATAAACGAGGTCCCTGAAGGTCGAATGAGAACCATAATCTTGATTCTCGTAGTAACCTCAAACATTTGAATCGAATGAGTTCTTTACACAGGATTTCCCTATCCAAGAAGGTTTCACGTAAGCCTGAAATACCTAGAAACTTTCTTGAGTATCAAATAAATTCTCTTTATTAAGAAGAAATCTAGCAAACACCGTGATACTTTTTCACAAAAAAAACTTGTGCAAGCTTATCGCCAACACTTCATTCAAATTTTGCGTAGATATAATTCGGAGTTTTGGGTTGCTTATAGAACTGGTCCTATTGTTAACACTCGATAGAAACCACCGGAAGAAAAATAATATATTGTGTAACGAGAAGACAAACTCGGTCTTTTCGGGCTGAGCGTAAGTTTGCAATATGAGTCGTAGGTGAGCCGAAGACGAAGATCGCAAATACGCAAGGCGAAAAGACCGTTGCCTCCTTGTTGCACACGATTCTTTATATAACGAGAGTATGTTGCGCGTTTTTTCACGGAGCACGAAATTGAGGTTAGGGTCGCGTAATGTAGAATTTGTTCGCCATAGCGCATGCGCAAACTACAAAAAAGACCACTTTAACTCCTAGGATTTAAAAGTAATCTTTTCAGTACTCCGCGCATGCGCATTCCCAGACTTACTCTGTCGTCATAGAAACGGGTACTTTGCGTGCGGAAAACACGCATGGAAAAACGCGTAAAACGTGCTCGCGTTATATAAATATTATGCTTGCCGAAGGTATACCGTGTTTACCATACAGAGAACTCGGTCTCCGAGGAAATTCTCAGAGATTTTCGTCTCACAATCAAACATAAATCTCTGGGGATTCCAGGTCTTTCAGGACCCACTGATGTATGGGAACATTTCGCGTTGTCTCGACCTACCTCTAATCCTGACTGTCTTGAATTTCTCATTCCGATCTGTGTGTTACATAGTGTCTACAGGAAAACAATTTATATATGCACCTAAATCAAGTTTCGCAGATTTCTTTCTCCATTTCTGTCTCGTTGTTATGACTAATTGAACTGACAATTCGGAATTCTGTTTACTTTGCAACAATAAAGCACGGTTTAAAATTCCGCAATGCCGGTACAAAAGACGTTTTTGTTTGAGAAAAAAAAAGTTTTTATGTGAAGAAATATTTTAGTAGAAGAGTTAGCTACAGAATAACTAAACTATTCAAAGATATATTGGATCTCATTCTAAATTGCTTTCCGTGATAATACATTTGCAGTTCAATCGCTAGATTATTTTTTGCTTCTATCGTACGATTAACTATAACCACGTTAAATTAAAAGAGATAAAAAAAAAAATTCATTCAAAGTTACCACGATAAATACTGTAAACGAACTGTCCGCATAATTTGAACATTTTCACCTGCCGACTAGACTTGTGGGATATTGTATCTAACGCGCAGCTAATTGGAACATGAAATCGAAGATGTGTAAGGTCGGAGGCATGAGATCGACTTGCCACGAAATACCCCGTAAACATTAAGTAAGTTTAGATATATCTGGCTGGATATTTACTGCGCTCGAAGAGCTGGAGGTAATACCGATTGAGCAGATGGTCCCATTAAACGGGGTGGCTACAGGATCGAGACCGTCAAGTAGACCGGACAGCGATGAAGGTAACGTTCTCCAGGAATCGCGCAGTTAATTCAGTTAACAGCCAGACTGATTATGACCGTTAAGAAACCACCGGCAACAACTTTTATCTTATTTTGAACAAAAATCCGGACCCGAAACACTTACCGGACAAAGTTAGTGTGTGCGCGACTGCTGAAGAATACGCTCAAGATCCGAAGAAATCCTGAATCGTAAACGTGTAACTTTCCACATCAAAAATAAATATCATGTGGAATTTGAAAATTCAAGTACAATTGACGTCAAAATTTAACTCAGTAACACTTCTTCGTCTACTAGTAGGAGTTATTTAAATTCTTAAAGTTTAAATTTGAAGAAATCAATTCGGAGCTCGAAATAAACTGAAAACATAAACGACGTTGAGGTGACAAAGTTTCCTGCTGTTAAGAATGAATTCAAGATGTAAATAAATTTGACCTGAAAGTAAATTTAAAACAAACAATTGCTATTCACTGCCAATATACATATATTAGAGATGCAGTGTATAAATATGGTCTTTGAGTTGATGGTAAAATTCACAAACAAGATCTCAGTGTTAGTAACGGTTTGACTAAAACAAAAGTTCAATACGCTTGCCGGTCAAACGAAGAAAGCAAAAAAGAAACTTCCGTTGGACAATTATTGATTTAGGAAAGAAAGAAAAAAAAGTGTCTCGGAACATAAATTGATGACCATTTCAAGGGTTTCTAATCCACTCGGTGAGTCTATCCTCGGAACGAAACCTCCATAGGAATCGATACCCGAGTGGCTATAGCAATTGACGGTGTACCTATTAGAGGGAAAGAGAGGAGGCAGTGTGGAAAAAAGTTAATGGTATATAATCGATTATGGCTCTTACCTTGTTCGCCGCGCGTAGTTCTCAGGTATAACACGATCGGGCATATGACTAAGAAAAGCATCTTGTCCGCCATTTTAACGGTGGCCATGATCATAATTGCCCCGTCAACGAAATCCTGGGGTGTCGAAGGGGGCGGATGGCGAAGGCGAGAGCGTCACTGCAGGTTCTTCATGCTTATGTCATCGAGTAGTCCTCGTCGTACGATCTCCTCCAAGATGGCCAACGCTGAGCGAGTGGCAACGAGAAGGACGCGAGGAAGAGACGCGACTTTGTCCAAGAGATGAGATTAAAAAAAAAAATAATAAAAAATAATATTCCCTGTCCCATCTACCAACCGTCCCGAAGTATGGGCGAATCAAGGCTCGCTCGTCGACCGCCCAACTTTTAGCTTCGAGGGATTCCAGGTTGCGGATTGGATCGCATTACAACCGGGTAACACACGCCAACGGGGCTTCGTCGAGCAGCCAGCAGCTTCGTTTCTTCTCTCTCCTTCTCTCTCTCTCTCTCTCTCTCTCTCTCACTCTCTCTCACTCTTCTGCTGTACGGTCGATTCTATTTCGTCCCCATTTATTGCTAGTACTTTTTACCCCTCCAAGGCCCAGCCAGCCAGGCTCAGGATCCCCTTGAAGGCGCTAGTAGTCGATCCTTGAGAGATATACAGACCAGACTCAGCTCCAACCGATCCTATTCTTGCTCGCGGACTCCAGGAGCGAACGATCTTCTGAAAGAAGCAAATTACCGAGTTCGTTAATTAAAATCCTCGACATTATAGGTATAAATACATTATATTTCGAGTCTCGTTCTTCGAGATTACAACAATATATGCGCGTGTGTGTTTGTGTGCAGGATAATGGGGAAATGTTATTATACGCTTCATTGTTGTATCCAAGAGGTTTCTTACACTTTTACTCATCATATATGGGGCATTACACTGCCAAACCGAATTACACGTTCAACTCTAGCTATTTCCTAGTTCCTGTAAATTTTTCATCACTCAACTAATCTTCACAATGCATATTCCCGAAAGCAAATCAGTGACCAGTGAAAAAATTGCACTGTCAAATTTCAGCAATTAATTTTTAAGCTTCAGGCTTCAATTCTTGTTTCGGAAAAACTTAATTTCTTTTGGTCTCAAAAAATCGTCGATAAAATTGATTTTAAGGCAAAAAGCGAGAAAGCGTTTCAGACTCGTTAAGACGTGGCAGTAAAAAAATAAAAATCAGATCTGAGACGGCCAAGGTCAGCCGACACAGGTTTAGAATACTCCATAGATTGCACACATTTTTTCATTTAAACCATTTCAATGCGATATGGTTTTGTCTCCTCGTTTCTAAATAGCACACGGAAAGCTGTTAGTTTCTAATGACGCATACCTACACCTATACCTATCTATACTGAGATAATAAATGTGTACTGGTTAAGTATTATGAGACACAACCTCGATTATCACACCTCTCCATCAACAACGGTAACAGCCTGACTAATTACGTTGCGTCTGCAAACGCGACCACGCTTTCTTTCCTTCGGTTTTTCTTATATTATCCTTTTTGTCGCGATTGGCGAATGGATCGGCGACTCGCGTACCTTTAACCCACGTCATTTTACTTCAACACTTTCGAACACGGATTCTTTATTTTGGTGTATAACATTTGACGTAGGCGTTAAACTTGGACATAATTCGTTTCGCGAATTATTATATTTCAGAATTATAATTGCCAATTATACTTTTTTCACTTGACATACTCAGTAAAAGTACCACATGACGGCAGTTTGCATGTTTTATTATTTATGAATTTGGTTGAACACGGACACTTTTGGAAGCCTCCATATATGTACCTCCTAAATCCGTATGTCAGGATTTTTGAAACGTTGTGAAAATATCTAGAATTCATTGCGAATGCAATGTGATTAAAATTCAAATAGAAATAAAAATACAAGAAACTGAGAAATTGATTCTGAAAAAAACACGCTCAATAATATTGACTTGTTTAAAACAGGTAAAGAAATATAATCGCCAACGACCGTAAAAGATTACTGAAAATACTTCCCTCGTAGGCATAATGAATACGAACGTTTCTTGTCTTTATTATTTAACCGAAAATTGCTATCATTTGATAATCTATATAACTCGATCTTGATTCTAACGTCTGGTTTAACCAAAGCAAAGTCGAATAAATAAATATCTCGAACGCGTGAATAAATTTCAGATGAATGGACGATGTTCGTTTATCGTGTTTCTTTCTTTTTTTATTTCTTCCCCCTCACCACAACAGTTTACGTAAGATCATTAAAAATGAGTCAGCCCCAATCACCTCGTGCGTTGACCATGTGAAAGTGGCAGATTTCAAAGTGAAATTCCAACTGCAGTACGACACTGCCCAATAGATCAAAATAATATACGATTAAAAAAAGAAATAAATAAATTAAAAAAAAAAAAAAACATCTAGATGACGCAATTGCTACTCGTATAATACACCGCAGGTGAGATCGTGTGTTCAAAAATGCCGAGAGTTATTACAGGCACGAACCTCGATCGCCCCGATGCACGACAATAGCTTCCCGATTAGGATGCTCAATCAATCGATCGATAATTAGTCGAGCTGCAGCGGTAGACGCACGTATATATAGGATATATACACCCATGTTTATATATTGCAGGCACAAGTATACCACGTACATAAAGGGCAAGAGTAGAAAACAGCGCCGCCGCCGTCGCTGGAAACTTATCCGGTCGAAAATTGAGTGAAAATCTCTGGCAATTTTCCCTGGAGTAAACAAAAGTCTGCTGCTGCTGCCGCACGCCCGCGCACACACACACGCGTGCACACAACGTCGAGAGCTCGGTTCATTAGACCCGGGTCAACGATCAATCCGGTCGCGTCGACCCTTTTGTAGACGTTTCGGAGTGCCTGCAGCAGCGGCGGCAGGGATCACCCTCGCATTTGGCACGCTTCGATATTTATTGCCGAAAGGCTCCTAAGCGCGATCGCTTTTCTACACCTACATATGCATACAATATCATATCCATAGGTGTGCGAGCGATGGGACGAGAAGCGCGGGAACCGGAGGCGCCGGCGCAGTTATGCTTGGGTAAAAGGAAAACACCATCGACCTGCGAAATCAAGGAGTGAAATTAAAAAACTTACAGTTAGCAAGGGATATTCGCGAGTCATTCTCGGCGACCGTTGTACGGTCGCCGAAGTTTCAGACACCCTGAACGGGTTGCAATTCATTGCGCTATTGTATGGTTGAAGCTACGACGTGTCCCGGTGACATTTTAGCACCTTTCTAGACTCCGATAGGACTGTTTCCTAAAATTCAGTGAGTAAACCTGGTTTTAAATCGGATATCAGAGAGGCTTCATCGAGTTCTCCACACTTTGGGATTTTTGTTCCCGAAGGCTTTCCGAGGGCAATGAACTCGTGTCATCGTGCAACACCGCGCACACACACGCACGCATGCGGCGATTTCGATCATACAACCCGGCATGTCTTCGAATGATCAATTCGATGTTTTATGATTTATCGAACGCCGGCCATACCACGCAGCCGCACAATCAAGACCTTGTGCACTTCGTAAAATCGAACAGCCTGCCTATAGCCGTTTTCAAATTGGCTCTAAAACGTCTCGATTTATGGTTACGAACAACGACGAATTTCGACCCGCTCGTCGCACGGAAAGGTCTGGATTTCGGCACGTTGCACAGCATCTGAAAATGCGGTCGAATTCGAATTTTATCGTAATACCTAAATATCGAGTCTGGTGTAAATACGTAACTGCTGCCATGTGTTGAATTTGGAATTGAACGATTAATGTGCTTCAACGTTGTAGAAAGCAACAGACGAGCGTCTGTCGTCTTGTTCCAATGAATCAGGGTTCGTACGCTTTTTGGAACCCGAAATTCCCTGACTATTCCAGGTGTTCCAGCCTGGAAATAGAATTTTTTTCAGTAACCTTCCAAGAAATATGCCGCTGATTAATAACAATTTTTTTTGCATATTAATACTAATACCTTCAATATTACCTGGTAATTAATTTACTGTCCGAATACTAATTTACAAACAGCCAGCGATTTTCAGTAAGAAAAAAACGAAAGGAAGTTTGATACCAAGTAATGTACGTATAGGAACGAGTTTATTTCTTCAAGAAACTTAAAATTCCAGTCTTATTTTCGAAATTCCCTGACTTTTCCCTGACTTTTCCCTGCTGTAAGAAACTCCCTGAGTTTTCCCGGTTTTCCAGGTTTTCCCTGTGCGTACGAACCCTGTGGATGTGTGGAAGAAATTTTAACAAACTGGAGCGATACATCGGCATCTTTATTAACGCGCCATTTTGAGTAATATAGTAAAACGGCTGCCAGCGATCCGAGGTAAAGATTAGCCCGATCCGTTGAGGAGAGCGGATGAATGGGATCGTTTAGAAATTTATTAGTATATCCATTACAACCGAGGAGAAGCATCTCGAGCACCGTTATCCTATACTGTAAACTTCGAACTATAAACGCTACAAATTTTAAAAATACGCGTTCCACTGGGATCCATTAAACTGCAACTGACAAGTCTCGTCGTTGTGATCGCTTATGCGACGTATAATATATCTACGTAAGAAAAAATATATATATACATATTGTAAAAATGTAAGTGAATGTATTATATGCTGTGAAGTGTGCCACTAGATACGCTTTCGCTAATTAATTATTTAATTTATTATATATTTGACACATTCTCGGGGACTATAATTATTATACGGATTATGGGTGTACAAATTTCATTCGAAATTCCTGACGTATCATTAGCATCGTCGCGTGGTAAGAATAATCATGAGATATATTTTTCAAATACTCAAATTATAATACGGTTCGAGAAATTTCGATTACCGAGAATCTGTATCGAACGTTTTCGAAAATCTGTCGAAATATCAGGACGAAGTCGAAACATTATTATGAGGTTCTACACTGTACAATCACTCGCGATTAAAAATAACACTATTCATCGACTGGTTTTCAAAAGATTTCGGTTGCCGTTCGCAGGTACTTCAATAGGAATAACGACCGTCGTACTGTAATCTTTCCACTCGATGATCAAGATTTTCTCTTCCAAGGCTAATTGCGAAAACAATCAGTGTTGAAAAACGGTCTCCGCCTACAGGCGTAACGGGTCGCGGTGTATATAAGTTTCATAAAATCCGTGTGCAATCGCCGCGTCAAATCTCCTCGCAACGGCGCGATGTAAGCTCCTCGGATATCGTCGCAAGTGACGGTTAGGTGTAAGTTTAATCCTCGAGTTGCGTACAACGAGCGTTTCTATTGGCAAAAAAAAAAAAAAAAGAATAAAAATGATTTTCGAAGCTCGGTGTTGCACGCAAGGCTCCGACGTCCGCAGGGACAACGGGAGGATCGCCTCCTATTCTCACCCCCTCGTCGCGACGATACCCACTCTCGAAGAGCTGGAAGCCAGGGGCGCCTCTCGCGAAATCGCCAAAGTGTGCGGAGGTGGTGGGTATACATAGCTGCGCCTTGTACCTCCGTCCGCCTATCTAACCCTGGCGGAAGGGAAAGAGAGACAAAACGGAAGAGGGCGAGGGAGAGGGAGAAAGTTATAAAAAAGGTTCGCCTAGCTGCGACGACGCCAGCGACGCCAACGAGCGCGCGCTATGTGGAGAGGGACTCCTGGAGGATCAATACGACGCGCGTGCTCCCTCCCCCTCCCCCACCCCCACCTTCTCACTCTCCCTCTTTATCTCTCCGTCGCTCTCTCGCTCGAACCCAAGGTCTGGTCGACGTCTCGCCCGCCGTACGTACACCGGAGCCGCCATTCTTTGCCTCGAAAGGAAAGGAAAGGAAAGAAGAGAAGAGAAGAGAAGAGGAGAGGAGAGAAGAGGTGAGGAGAGGAGAGGAGAGAAGAGGAGAGAATAGGAGAGAAGAGGAGAGGGGAGAAGATACCGCCCGAGGGGCGGGAGGAAAGACGGAAGGAGGGAGGGGAGGGCAAGACAGGGTGAAAGAGAGAGAGCGAAGGGAGCGCGAAATTTTAGAGTGCCAAAATATAGGAGAGACGACGATGACGACGACGACGACGACGAGTTCTTCTTAAGCGGGCAAAGACCTCTTCTTCTCTCGCGGATGGAGAGAGAGAGAGAAAGAGAGCGCGAGGAGTTGGGGCCGCGCTAAGATGCAACCTCGAAATTGCAGACTTCAGTGAAATACAGGAGTGCCTCGGCTTGCACAGGGCTTGGTGAAAAATTTAAGATGTCCTCCGCCCCGCTCTGAGCGTCGGGCGCTAGGCGGCATCCTCGCGTTTCGCCAAGTGGGCCGACGACGAAGGAGCTTCTCTTTCAGTCCAGACTTTTAGCCTTTCAGAGTTTCGATGAAAGAATTGGCTAAAACTAAAACTCGGAAATGGTTTTCTCCCGTCTCGTCGCGGTTGCGCAGAGTTTAGGTCTCCCTCTCTCTCTCTGTGTGTGTTCCTCGTGCTTCGGCTTATCATCGTCGAGAGTTTACCAAATCGGACGTTTCGCCCGGCTTTTTACACGGCATGCATTCTCGTACTCATATCCCGCAATCGCCGCACCGCCACCTGTAAAGATAAACGACGACGACGAAAACACAAGATTTACTCCTCGTGTATGAATTAATGAACACGCGAAAATATGCTTCTCCTTCATAGACAAAGTTCCGACCCAACTTTACGCGGAATTATGCAATATATCACAGAGTTCCCAACTCAAGCCGCGCTGCGTTATGCCAAGTTTTTTCGAAATCGACTCTCCGTCCGCAGATATTAAGGGACCATCTGACAACAGGTTTTACACATGATTGCCCGAGGTCATGATGCCTTCTACTACTGGCCCACATCAAGAATTAACGCAATGTTCAACGTTTGTTACATTTGGTTTAATTGTTCGGTCGACTGTGACAATTCAGCCACACCGTGAGAAAAAAAAATCATTACTCTAATCGACTCACAATCAGTGTACTTGTGCGTCGACTTACATACTGAACGTTCGTTCGACACTAGAACAACCATACCAGTCAATATGACCGGTTATACAATTTCATTTAAAAATTCCTATTTCACGTTACATTTTATCTTGGTAGTTCTAGTCTTAATTCGACCAAATATAAGATAATTCAAGTAAGGTGAACACAACTTACAATTAGTCTTACTCAAAACTTAGAAATTGAGCAATTCTTTCTTCGAATCGAATCAATTTTTATTAGATCACACAACAACTACTGATTTACTTACAACAATGAATTTATTTCGTCAACGTACAATTATCTGTCAGTTTTCGCGATTATTATACTCATAATCCCATTAAAATTCTGTATAATGGGGTAGTGTAGAATTTCATGAAAAATCAATTTTAAGCCAACACCTATACGATATTTCACAAAGTGAAATAAGGATTAGGTATTCGCTACGGAAATTACCGAAGAACGTAATTCATAAGTTTTAGAAAGTTTCCCTTAGCGTCTAGTTTTTCATTCGAGACTAATTATTTTTCTGCAGCTGAGAGAAAGAAAGCAGTAAGCTTTTGCCTCCTCCATTCCAGACAGTCTTATATGATATATAAAATACTAATACTCGTACATTACCAGACACTCGATGTTTCCAGCATTTACGATCTTTCGCAGTTAATGAGATTATTCATAAACTTTTTATATTCAAATAACTGAACTGAAATACCGGCAACAAGATGTGGACGTAAAGTACGCGGCCGCTGCGCCGACGCATTCCTTGAGCATATGAAAAAATGGCGAGAATAATACGAATCTCGAGCGACGAAACACAGGAATCGAAGTTTACGAAAGGTGAATCCTAAAATTATTCGATCAACACCTTACGCCCTTATTTTGCAGCAGAGTATTT
Source organism: Neodiprion lecontei (assembly GCF_021901455.1). Classification (NCBI taxonomy): domain Eukaryota; kingdom Metazoa; phylum Arthropoda; class Insecta; order Hymenoptera; family Diprionidae; genus Neodiprion; species Neodiprion lecontei. The sequence continues at coordinate 11,681,623 of NC_060265.1, read as the reverse complement.
ACGACTAATGTCAAAATTGAATCCCCTGTAACTTTTTCCGAGTCATAACCAGTACCGGTATAGTACACTTCCCGACTGTAATTCCCAATTATTCAGAATCATCAGGATCACCTTGTTCTTATTATTTTTCGAAAACGATAACGCAGCTACAGCGATCGATTACCGATACGATTGTTCATTGTCTCAGTATTCCAACGTCCTCGGTTGCATACGTAGACAGAAATCAGAATGAATCATACCGTACCGTATAGGAAGTTGCGTGCATGAACGGCACGCGTGTTGCTATGCGTCCGTCTGTGCGTTTAATGTAAGCCACGGTCCGGAGTATAATATAACAGGTATAACACGCGTGTGGGAAAAAGGAGCGAGAGGGTCTGATCGGAAATTCTATGGAGCCATGGCGAAGAGTCGTAAAGTAGGCGGTTGTTCCCCCGTAACCTACCAGCTCGTCCGCATTACAGCCGAGACGAAGCATCTTTATTTTAGTTGGCTCATGTCGCTTTTGGCGCTAAACGTATACATGCGTACACCCATGCGTACGTGATCAATATATATATGTGTGTGTGTGCGGTCAATTTTTTACGATGCACAGGAATTCTCTACATTTTTCTCGCTCGGCCATGCGTCCGTACATACCTATACCTATACCAACGCGGGAAAGATCGACGAGGAGTTTAGTCATAGTCAGCCAACGAATTAACAGACGATCTGTAGAACCCCGGAGTCCTTCGAGAATACCATATATTGACGGATAGAGATAGATTGTTCGATCCTTTGGCCAAAAATGGCTACATAGATTCGAAGGGGTAAATTTATCGCGGGTATAAGCATTTTATTGCATTGTACGTGGTAAAAAAATTATAGAATCGCGCTCTCAGGTTCGTTTAGCTTCCTCAAAGTTCTTCACTGCGCCTTATCTCCGAAATATTTTTAACATCAACCCATCGTTGGATACTTGTTTGTAATATTGTATCAAGTTTCTTCGTATCGATCCGAAAATTACCTTAAAAACAGTTTTTGGTCAAATTTTTGGAAACAGATTCTTCGGGAGAAATGTTACACCTAATAATCGCTCAAAGCCATTCATAGTCAAGTTGAAAATCCGTACAATTCCGACTGACTCGAAACAAGAACTACGGTTGAAAATAGTATCGTCTTTGTGGTCCGTGCAATTTTTAGTTTTTTTTTTTTTTTTTTTTGTTCGTGACCCGTGTTACACAAAAGACACACTGGTAAAAATACTAATCGTTTTGCTTTCAATTTAGACCGGAAACATGTAATAATTAATATCAGAATTTAAATAATCATTGAATACTAAGTATCCGACTGGAATTATCTCTACGAATGTATTACCAGAAAAATGGCGCTACCACCCACGAAGACAACCCTGTATAATTTACAAGAATATAAAACGAGTATTATAGGTAAGCCTAAAAAAGCGGCGATTAAAAAAAACAAGTAAAAGTGTCTAAAAATCAACGACTATATTTTTTCGTCTATAGGACCGACTCTAGGCTCGTATACAAAGCGCGATACGAAGCTCAGACGGCGTTTCAAGTTCAGGGGCCATCGAGACGGTCGGAGCGTCGCTTTTCCTCTAATTCTCATCTCGTGCGGCTCGTGTCGCGCTGTCGCCCGGGAGACAAATTTTATTTCCGATTAATTTAGGGCTTTCTTCTCGTTGGCCGAGGCTTGTTCAGGATTTATCTGACGTCCGTATAGACCGGTACAACTGAAAAACGTCGCGTTCTTCGTCTTCGTCGTTGTTCCTGCAGTGGCAACGATCCGGACCTTGCAGGGTACGAATTTAAAAATAGCCTTTTGAAATTCGAACAACCCGAAACCGCTCGCAGTTAATGTGGACTGCGCGAAGCCGATTTCGCTCTTCTCTGCGAGGGCGAACGCGGGTAAGAATACACCTACTCTACATATAGATATATATATATATATATATGTATGGTGCAAGGCTCGCTCCTTGAATAATAGACATTTTTTCGACGTCTCGCAGCGCAGGGCTAGTTATTACAATCGACCCCCATTTTTTGTTTCCTTTCATATCGTTCCAAACCTTATTATGTATAGTTATATCATTGCGTTTTGATTATAACTATTATTAGTTTTATTGTTATTACCATTATTGCGTTACTCGCATAGCTTTCGCAGGCGGCAAATTACAGACACGAAAATTGCTGAGGAAAAGTTCGATTTTCTCAACATTTTTGTAGAGGCGACACTGCGCATAGATTTGCCTACAGATTATCTCAATCTAGACGCACCTAATATTGTGCCCGCTGTTCAAAATCAGCAATTTTAACTATAGTGGGTATTGCGGGCTGTGGTAATCAAGATTACACCGTGTAACGACTTCTATACGATCAATGAAGTACGCAATAAGCGCACGATGACTTTTTTCTTCATCGCAATGAACCTCGATCAACCCTGCGAACGACCCAATCAAATATCCGGATTTTAATTTTGTCGACACATTGCAACGAGTTTGTAATAACCGCATAATTTCCTACGAAGCTTCGAAAATGTAGTTTTATGTTACGAAGATCGCTGACAATAAAAGTGACACTACAGTCACCAGAATATTACATTCCTCTTTACAAACACACCAACCTCTTACAAACAAGTCGGACCCTTTTTGACCTTTTCATCACCTTTTTGACACCTTCTTCATTATAAGCAACAACTCTGCCCAGTTTCAAATCGGTCCCTTGATTTATACCAAAGTCATACAAGACGAAATAACAAACTGGTTATAAAAACTACATGTATTTTACATTTAAAACTTTCGGAGCTTAGACGCACGGGTTCCAGTTGACGTAGAAGCTTAAAACTTTACACAGGTTTTTTTTAATGATTCGGAATAGATTGAGGGGGGGGGCATCCCAATAAAAATTTTTCCGATCTCCAAAATTGCTCACGTATATGCGTGTAATATTATAGACGTTCGCTCAGTGCTGCGGCAAATGCACTCCCTCAATAACGTTTCGCGATTATCAGTGTAGTGTCGGTTGTAATTAACCTCTCAGCAAAGATAAATAAAGAATAACAACATAGGTACTGACTTTGTACGGTGTCTTTTAGATTAGCAGGAAACTATTTTTTTCCATCAAACAAATTGTATCTACAAGCTGGAAAAAGACTGTATGAAATAGTAAAGGGAAAAGAAAGTTTGTTGCTCTTAATTCGGAATAATAAACCAAAAAATTTACACCAACAAATATAAAGGATTTGAAAAAGATTAATTTCAAGTTTTTACGTAGGTATTTAGCAAAAACTGTTTCGTGTTATTCGAGAAAATGGACGGATAAGTAAGATCGTGATTTCTTTATAGGTATATGTCGCATCAAACTGTCTCTTCAATTCATATTTATATTTTCATACAAGACTTTCATTCTTGGTTTAGTCGTGACTTTTATCAATCATGGTTATATATGTCAACCGTACTTACTAATTATTCGTTTAATATAAATATATGATATTCTACTTTACATGCGACTGGGAAAATAAGAATGGGTGTTTGTATAAAAATCCGATTCACAATACAAAAACACACTGCACGTATGCAAGTCAACGTAATTTTGTCTCGTCGGTATTTCCCCATAACCGTTGATACCGGTACAAGAACGTATAGTACCTGTACACGTATAGTATATATACTATACATGTATACATATAGATTTATATCCGTATCCATGTTCACACGACCTTTCGGAGCGTGATTGACGTCCTGAAACCCGGTGTCGCCCAGAGCTCGTGCACGCATTACCCGTTATACGGCAGTACGATGATACAACAACCATAAGCGAAGACGGTGTATGCAAGTATTGCACAAATACAGTGAATCCGGTGCGTCCGTGCGATTGAAGGTGGTTTGGTAGCTATCGTGTATAGCTCATATGGAGAGGAGGGGGAGATAAAGGAAAGGATACTTTCACATGTAACACGGAGAAAGAATGATCGCGCGGCTACCTGTACCGGTGGTAAGGCCTGGCTGCTGGGTATGACTGGCTGGTCATGAGAGTGTGATACACGCATGTGTGTAGGCTTAATGCACCTAGGAACGAACATGCGGGGTGGAAGAGTGAGTGCGAGAGCGGCGGGTTTCGTAATAATCATTCCTCGCGGTGAAAGTCAACCAAGTCGGACCTTGCAGCAACAGCAGCAACAGCAGCAGCAGCAGCAGCAACAGCGGCAGCAAGTCTATGTTGCGGACGAATAAACGGACGAACGAACAGACGGACTAGACGGTCGGTCAGACCGCCGCTGCATGCTTCGAGTCCTGCAGTGCGCTGCGTGGTTTAATTGGCCGTTTTTCAATATTGCCCTGGCGTTCAGAGAAATTTATCGATTTCGAAAATTGAAATACGCTCGACGGCGAGCATCGAGCAGGCAAGATCACGTAACTGCATGCACCAACGCCGCCGAGCTGAGATTAAAACCAGACATTATGGGGACAGCCTCGGGTACGAGGAGTACGATAATGATAATAACGTATCAACGTGTGCGTGTTTATATGCACACACGGTGCGATTACGCGAAATAAATAAATTATAGCCATCGCTGCGATTAACAATTATTTCCATGCGAGGAGATGAATAAAATGGAAGGGTACAAGTAAGAGAAAGATACTCTCGAAAGTTTTACCGATCAGAAGAATCTCTGGTTATTAACGCAAAGGAAATTTCATTACATCGCGATGACCAAAATCATTTGCCATATTTTACACGTATAAAACGGAAACTTTTTCTGTCCAACTAGGTAATGTGATTCACGTGAAGAAATGACCGATGAAAAGTATGATAATTCGAGTATCCTGGAATAACAAAAAGCGCGGTATATATTACTTTTCTCTTCCCAGCCGAAAGACTCTTCGTCTCGGACTAAGATTCTTGGTATCGGAAAATCTCTGGCGCAAAAATTCTCGAGCCGTGTCTGAGCTGACTCGTATCGCGTTTTTTCGGATCTGAATAATGCGCGCCGAAGGACGCGCGCTCGGTTTTTATCCGGCATTCGTACAAACTTGCGACAGAAAATCTAAGTGGATCTAAAATTGGAGTTGGAAAGCCTGAGGCGTGAGACGCCATCGCTTTGCGTATCTTTTCCTCGAGATTGGCCGTGATTCTTCTAAATTCCAAGTGTAGTGTACCAGCTTCGAGTAAGAAGTTGGCAAAATTCTGAACAACGCAAAACAAGCTACAGCATCATATTGAAGTTAGTAACGTTATCGTAACGATTCATGCCGAGAAAAAACAGTTATTTCATAATTTTGGAACTGTCTGAAATTTATTAAACCGTAATAAAACAAAGCACACTCATATTTTGATATCTGGGTTGCTTAAAAATCACTATAAATTAAGAAAATATCAAATTTTTTCCCCAATGTTTCGTTACTAACTTCAACCTCGTGCTATATTTGGGTGAAGAAGAATGCCTTTAATTCTTGCAAATTCCATCAAGTCACGAGAGTTTGTACCAAACCTATACAAAAGTTCCGACTATACAGAAATAATGACACGAATGACGAAGGACGACTTCCAACGAAAGCAGGAAAAAGAATACCAGCAAGTTAGAAAGAAAGAAAGACAACTCCTGTGTCGGCCACGTTTTTCGCGATGACGAATCTACAAGGGGTTCGAAAGTGCGGTCGTGCCTAATGACCATCCTCAACTGCGGATGATGCGATTACAGATATGCCTCCTTTCACACACCTTTGCAGGTACAAATCGGTTAAATGCATGCGTCCTCGCGTCTCAACCTGATCTCTCAACAATGTGTCGGTGAGTATGCAGGTACACGAGCGTCATCTGGCAGCTAGAACAGGGTGCACCGAAGCCGATGCTACCGACGTCGAAAGGTGGTGGCAGGGTCAGTCCTTGCACCGTGTATCGGTGCGTTGGGGTTTCAAAGGGAGAGCATCGTTCGTTTTTCCTAACTCAGTTACTCCGAAGTCGATAGCTGACAGATGGGTTCCCCGTCACAAAACCCAAGGACCCAGATACCTGTCGTCACGGTTAATCACCCATTATCTCATGCCTAGTCTCTGGACCGTGATCTCGATTACGGGGAAATCTGGATACTATTATTCAATACCGAATGGTTCGCTTTGTCAATGGTAGCCATTGAACAACACTGAAGTTATACTCGCTAAAAGTGTTCTACTTACGTCTTCATTGTTAGACAGCGCAAGTTTCTACGGTCGGAACTAGTCGATGTGAAAATAGTCGCGGATAAAGAAGCGCAATTGACGCGAACTCTACACCGACTGCATCCGAACTTGTTTCTATTGAGCGGAGAGTGGATCCCCAGCGTCGAAAAGTCCAAGGTCCGAGATGAGTCGGGTTACACGACGGTGCATAAGTATACATTATACCCACGTACCAATCCGCCTTCCTGCCAGACTGCCAGCCTACCTGATGCAGGAGACCCCGATGGTCGGAACTCGTTTGAGCCCGAGCACCGGGTGCCATGTTCCCGCTCTCCGGGCACTTACGCATCGGAATTGTTTGTCGCGGTTATCTTAAACGTCCGGCGCTCCACTCCGCTCCACCTCTGCACCCCACGAGCGTGCAATCGCAATGCGAGAGTCAGAGTCACCCCAGGAAGAGGGTAATTTTCGCCACCAGGTGACCGCCGCATGTGCCAGTTGACTGGGCGCCGCGCCGCGATTAAGATAAAAATAATGGTCGTTTTTATCCCGAAGATACTCAGCCGCCGCTACCCTGCCAGCAACGGTATGCGCCTACCTACAGCGAACTCAACCTCGTCGACGATTTGTGCGTGTGGGAAAGGCGAGGATGAGAGAGTGAGAATGCGTGGCACACGTGAGGAGCGTGCAGATAGTTTGACGATTGGAGAGCTGCGTTTATCAGCAGGGCTACGGGTAGCGGGTAATTCGCACATTACTGACTTTGTTTATTTTTTTTTTTTCTTTTTTAAAAATTTTAAACGAAAACCGGATTGTTATCTTACCGTCGTTTTTTTCCGTTGGAAATCTAATATTTCCCATTGTAATTGCACCTGTATGACATGGGCGTAGCAAAAAAAAATACCGGGGCAGAAATTCAGCGAGAAAGTAGAAAAATACGTCACGGTTACGTTTTAGAAACGGAAAAAAGTTTTAGGGAATCCGAACACAAATGAAAGATATCGTTTTTCCGTTTTGCTGTAATTTATAATCTGTTTTTCGAGATATTGTTTTAACGCCGTCGTTTTCAAGCGTTTTATAATATGTAATTCTGATATCGTACGATCTAATCGCGATTCCAAACAACCTTTCGAAATTTAATTTCCTGAAAAATCAAATACTTTTAAAATCTCATCTACAGCCACATTTCATCTGCAAGTCGGACCTGCTATTTTTCACCAAAGATCCAGCAGTTCCTGCAAAAAATCGAAAACCAATTTCAAATTTAGATTGTATTTGCAATCTACATCTTTCCAAAAGAATAGTAATTTTCAGAACCTCTCGATATCAGAGTCTATACAGACATTGAAAAAATAGTTTCCAAAATAAAGAAACGAGGATCATAAATCGACGAACTTTCGATCAGGATGACCTTCTAAATCGGAATTATTCATCTTTGACGGTTCAGACATTAATGCCATATCATCGTCACTTTCGAATAAGCTCCTAAGTATATGTATAATACGTATGATACGTGCCAACGAATCTGAAATTTCAAACATATACCGTATTACTATATAAATAGAAGACTTTCTTACAATATATTTCGAGCTAAATTGTATTCATAAACTGACGGGGCGTAGACAAAAAAAAAAAAAAAAAATGATGAAAACGAATTTTTATCACGAAATGTACAACATACTCGTAAACCATCGAGTACTTGTAACTTGGACAAAACTCGAGGGCGTATTACGCTGTGCTATAAAAAAAAAAAGTTGACTCGAGTGACCATGTTGTGAAAAAAAGTGACAAAAGTGGCTTGCTACTAGCGTGTATGGACATATTTCAGAACAGCACGTTTGAGTGTCGGTGATAATTTACATCTCTGCCTAATCTACGCCGCTGTGAACTTCTACCACGATTTTACAGAACCAAGCCGAGAGAGATGGGGTTCCACTCCATGTGTAACGGGTGTGTTAGGGTGAATAATGGGAAGTCGCACTTGATAAATCCAGAGTTATGTCGCCGCGTGAGACATTTCGAATATAATCGTAGAACTCTGGATTTCTTCTCCTCGCCCACTTTTCTTCCTTCTCCTAATCTTCTTCTTTTTCATTCATTTCTTAACGTATTTTTCTCCCTCAGTTTCCCCCGCAGCCACTTGAGCTTCAATATTTATCGAGAAGCGGATGGCGCTGATTGTCTGAAGAAATTTAGAGGGTGGGCGGTAGCGGCGGGGGTGAAAATAGGCCCTCTTTCTTCCTTCCATGCCCCCGGGCCAGTCAGCTTCCGCAGGGCCATATGGTATTCGTTCAATTTTATCTCCCTCCGGAGACCCGGACGTTGTTTCTGGTTTTGGTCCAGGTCGGTTCGACGCTATCATTTTCTATACTTGGAAAATACTTTGCCGCTTGCCTTTCAGCGATACCTTATATGACGCTGGTCTTTGACAGCTTTTCAACCGACAGCCTGCGGATGCAGGATCGTAAAACAAAGTTTTTTGTTTATTTTAAGCAGAATTCGATCATTTTTTTTTTTTTTTTCACGACTCGAAAAATAACAATCGGTTTGAACAAAAAAAAATCGAAAACTGCGGAATAAAACATTTTTCATCTCTACGTCCGGCAGACCTTTCGACCTATCATGATATTGATTTGCGAAGACCGGCAATTTCCGAACACCAACTGTCGACGGTCGAAAGCCTGGTACCTTTCCACAAGAATTCTTAAAACGGGTTGAACACGTTGAACAGTATCGATAAGTATTCGAAAGTAAAAATTTCATTACACATATTTGAGCAAGACAAAAAAAAAAAACCAACGTCCAATAGATCCGAAAGCACAACGTGCCGATTGAATTTGAATTGCTGTTAAGCCCTGCGATACTTCCGAAGGCTTTGATCAAAGCAGTATCGCTGTGCTTGAAAATGACCTAGAGGGCAGAACCCCATGTTGGCGTACGGAGTGTGCTAGCCCACGGGGCATCGCAAGGTTGATCAATACAAGCGTTGGGTCATTTTAGTGGGGCGTAATTTCGATCCCGAGTAGAGAGAGAGGGAGAGAGGGAGAGGTCGGCTACTCAATTTGTGTTGTTGATAAACGAGGTGAGGACCTCTTTCCGTGATGTTTGTTCATTCCTGGCGTTCCTCCTCGCGTAGGTCAGGTGCTCGAGTCGCTTAGCGCGCGTCCTGCTGGTAAATAACTAATTAACCGTCGGTGTTGTGTTCATGGCAAAGCGCGCGTCGTTGGATTTACACCGGGGGTCTGGAGTAGCGGCGAGTGCGCCTACGGAAAACCCCATGCTGCCATCGCTTCCTCTGGGACTACGGGCCGTTGAGAGTCGCGCACCACTCACCCGGGTGTAATTTAGGGACGCCCGGCCGGTGTGCCGGTTCTTCCCGGGGGAATTCCTTGCCGGGAACTGGTAACCGGGAATCGGTAACTGGGAACTACAGGTCAAATTTCGTCTTGGGACTACCCGTATGCCTGGGCGTCTCTCGGGGGTTCAAGCGCAAACCGTTGGCACAATGCCCTCCAAATTTTTACGACCGGCACAACAGCGTAGGCGACACAAGCATCCTGGGATCTCTGCTTCCCTCCCCGATCGAGATCACGCTTCGCCGACTTTTCGAGCCGCGCGGTGCGCTCGCGGTATTGGAACGGAATACTTTTCAATCTAAGAGAGACGGACGGTGCATGTATACCTGACATGAAAAATAAACATGGGAAAACATCATCCCCGAGCGTAGAGCACGATGTTTTATATTTATTGTACGACATCGTTAGTCGGGTAGGTACTACTGTATTCGCGATTTAGTTTTACGGTTGATCGATAAACGGAACGGTCTCTTTCTTTTGCTAGTGGGTACGGACGTTATTGTATCTCTACTTTATCGTTTCTTCGATGTTTCATTCAAAATCTACCTCGGTTAAGTGATCTTTTTCAACTAGTAATTTCAACCGTGAAACCAATAGGATAATATTATTGAACATAATTGACTTACTCAGACTGTAGGGAAATTCTGTGTTTCATTTTTCTTTCTGTAATTTCAAGGATTCCTAAACTTCGTAACAATGCCTCAACAAGTTGATTTGCGTGAGGGGATGTCGCAAAAATACTGCAGGCTCTGCAATACGACCGATATCGTATCATCTGGTATGTGATAATACTAGTAGGTACTTCACGCCGTCGCACAATGCCGGAACGTTTAGTTTCCGTTTTCTTTTGCAATGAACACCATCTATCGAGTCTTTTAGTTCAGGGTATTCGGTCAAATTGACATCCGGTCTCGGATTTCATCCTAGGCTTCTTCAAGTACCGCACTAACTGTTGGAATCAAACTAAGATCAAATACTATTCATTTCGTGACGTACGAATGATATCGTAGTTTTTTCCAGAAATTGGTTGAAATCGAATTATACCTTGTTTTTAGAAATCGATCATAAAATTCCATTTTCTAGCCTGAAGCACGGGACGAAATAATCGAACGAACACGAAAGTAACTAAATTGTAATTACTTTACATCAAAACCGGTAAATTTCCATGGATCTCCATGAGAATTCCACGACAAGATGACACTGAAATTATCATTTACTGATTTATGGCAACTCGCCGGTTACATTTACTCCAGAAAATCGTCAGACATCAGAACTTTCCAGATCACCCACCTGATTCGCGTGTTCGTCTAAAAACTATAGTTTCACTCGCAGCCTTCCGTCTTTCGCACTCTGAATTTTCAACAAGATTATGATTCTAATTTTTATTCGGTCGAACGATTGCAGACAAAAATTTTTTTTTCTTATCCAACATCAAAGAGAACCCGTCCCGTCCGACGCCCCTTGCGCGACAATTACGAAGATAGATTCCGATCACGCTAGGATATTAGAAAAAAATCGCCTGTGCACGATACACACAACGCTGCGTTGTAAAAACACGATATGAGTTTGTCGTAACGTAATGAATAAATAATGAAGATGGCGTAGAGGGTGTCTATCTGTAATGAAAAGCATTAAGGCAAACGGTAGGTCTATCCCGTCGCATACAGAGCGAGTGCGTATCGTGCCCAGCGAAGCCGCACGTTCGTTCGACGCACATGGAATCGGTAAGGTGCGAGCACATACCTCAACAACCTGGTTATACACGTACGTGTAACGAATTCACTGCGGGCGGGTATCCATCTACACAGAGGCAAACGGGTTCGTCCGAATCGGATAATTGAATCCGTCACATTGAGGATCTGTCGGCTACCACGAGTGTATGCGTCGTCTAGCCAGCTCCGGGCTCTACGAGTGGTACGTGCTCGGCGTTTAAGACACGTGACTAGGCAGCCTGCGTATGCATATTGCGAGTAGAGGCGCCGAGGATACACATGTGCGGATGTACGAGTACGTGTAAACAAGAGGCACGCACACTTCTTTCACTTTCCACGCACCTTACGGAGATTATATTTTTAGCGGTAGGTAATTACTGGACGATGTGAATTAGCATAGGTCACATCCTCGCGAGTTTCACGATCAGGTGAGACGGGATCTCTCGATATGTACGCGTCGCGGTGCTAGGTGTGCGTGTGTGTACACCGAAAAATAAACAATCCTTCATCTTTCTCGATTGACGAACGGAAGACGGTTAATCAAAGGCCGCGAGCTACTCTGCGGTCCTAACTCGTTACTTCTTGACGACGATAACGAGAAGAGGAAGAGGAAGAGGAAGAGGAGGAAGAAGAAGAAGAAGAAGAAGAAGATGAAAACGAAAAAGAAGCAATACGTAACGCGTTATGAGAAGAACAAGAGGAATAAAAATACACGCGCGCTATCATATGCGCACAGACAATAATACCAATCTCTTTGGCTGACGATGAACCGAAACGTCAAAGTTACCAGTTGTTAAGACGTATCCTGTACTTCTTGTCGGTACAATAGCTGTGGGCATGTATCGTTGGTTACAAGTCGACTTTTAATCAATTACACGATGCATTGTGCGAATGAATATCGGATCGGTAGAAGAGAAAAAGAATAATCATACCTATTTACCCCACGTAAATGCAGATGTGAGGAAATTTCAATGTTTCTGATCGCACAACCGAGGGCTTGAGAATAATTACCGTATGCCTACAGCAGACTTTTAAGATTTGTCAAAGTCGTAAAAATTCATTTTACATTCGTTGTCAAGAGTGTAACTATTGTTCGGGTAACGGGTAAACAAATAATAGTAATAATAATAAGCCTAGTGTTAGATGCAGGATGATTATACGCACAAATTAATAAATTCGTATTATCATTCAAGATACGCAAATTGAGTTATTCAATTCATAATGTCGTTGCGAAAAACGAAAATCAACAATAATTCAATTATAAATCAATCATACAATTTGCTGCAACGAAAGGAAAACGTAACCTTCGACTCGTTAATTGCGATTTTGCATCCGATCACTGATCGAGGTTACGAATGAAACTTTTTCAAGCTACTCCAAGCCGACCTGACTTACGAACACTTTGAACTGCTTCTCGTATGTGAGGATAAAAACCGGCGTTGAAGGGTTAAGACGCTCGCTTATCTCAATAGTCTATCCTCTTCCGTATTATTATACGCGCCTCCGTCGTCGTCGGCTGAAAAAAGTGATTCTCAAGCGTTGGAATAAATTTCTTCGTCTTTCGTTTTCACCGCACTCGCGACAGACGCGTATTTTAGTTAGTTCCTGAGATGGTGTCAAAAACTATAAGGATCACTCGATGCAACCCGGGCAGACGAATACGACGTGTAGGTCGGATAGAAAACGGCGACGGAAAGGCAGACGGAGTGAGAAGAAAAAGTGGCGAATAACGAATGAGAAAAGAAAACTGCAACCTGGCAAGCTGCCGATCTGCTTGATATCTGGACGAGGTGAGTTATATTTCAATGCCAGCCAGCCGGGCTTCGCACTTTGACACAATGAGAAATGTCGGAATAACATGAGAACGAAGAGATTAGATCGGATAAATCAGCTGTTACAGTCTTATCCGAGATAGGGGAGTCGGATCCACTCACTCGGAGTCCTCGGAGAGTACGACTTCGCGACTCGAGTCATTAAGAATCCATTAAGAGTTTTCTAAACCAAGGAAACTAAATATAAACTTGGTCCGTCTGCGCGCGGCGATGCGAAGAAGACGCGGATAGACGGAGGAGGAGGAGGATCGTCAGCAGCGTGAGCAGCGTGAGCAGAAGAAGAACAGCAGGGAAAAGAAGAACAGCGTCGTATAAGCGAAAGCAGAAGCAGCAGCAGCAGCAGCAGCAGCAGGTGCCTCGGAGGTATCCCGGCTAAACGCCGCGGGATAAAGTCGAGGCACGGAGACGGGGAGATATCGAGGAGGGCGGGAAGCGAGCCGATGGAGGGGAAAGAAAAAAACGAATCGAAAGAATAGACCAAATCGAGTAGCGGACGAGAAACCATCAACGGTGACGGAGCTTACGGACGGAAATGAAGCATAAGAAGATAATCTAAGGAATGGACCAACGCGGGTACCCACCGTTTCTTCGCCAGGGTACGGAGCACAAAAAAAGTCCTCGGAAAGTTTCACAGGAGCAGCGGCAGATCGGCCTGTCGCTGGCTACACGTATACCTATACCTATGCACACACCATCTTGTAACTTCTACATCTCCTCCACCCTCCTAATTACACTCCACAGTGATTTCGAAGCGCGTTGATGCCACGGCTTGACCGGACGAGATTCCGAGAACACAACGTTTAAATCGCGCGGCGATAAGGCCCGTGGTATGTCTTCCATCTCTTATTATCATTATTCTCTTTCTTATTCTTATTCTCATTCTTATTCTTATTCTTATTCTAATTCTATATTCATATCTTTCTGGATATCTCTTTACCCGCATTTCACTTGCTGTTTAAAGAAAAGTGAAATTCCCAGCGGCAATTTCAATCGTAGACGTGCGTAATTATTGCGATTTTCAATGGAATTTTGTACCTTTGATTCTGTACGTAGATGTTGCATATTAGGTACAACAACGCGGGGCGGTTTTATTTCTTTCGGCAGAAGCATCTCGCAAAAATATAATCGCGAAACTATGTCCCTCGGTGGGAGAAGGGAAAGGCCGGAGGTGGAGAATGCATTATTACGGTTTATTACTCGTCAAAAATTTCATAATGACAACATTTTCCTGGTGCTCCCCTCGGACTTTATACCGAAACCATGTGCGAGGCACTGCCGATGGAGGCCTTTATTTAAGCCGAATTCCTGGCCACCGTAAATGCTGAAATGAAATTTCAAACCTCTGAAGGTATGTATACCCAAGCTACATTTTCGTTCCAATTGGACCCACGGTTGGGTAACAAGAAAAAGTTATACGCCGTGAGAAGCAATGTCTATGAAATGAATGTAAAAAAAAAAAAAATTGTGCCGCTGCTGGTCGCGCAGAAGCGGTCAACTAGATAATGATACTTCTTCAACAACGCCTGTTCCAGTCTTCAAACTCCAAGCCTCTCAATCTATTTCAGTCGGATGACCGTTCTTCTCTTCTCCGTATCTTCTTTCCTTTCAAAATCGTGAAATCATGTGTACGAAAATATAAAGTATAATCGAGGGGAGTCGGGCCATTTTTTGGTTAGAAGCCAGTATATATCTTTTTGTGTATTTCAACATTTATTGAAATGTAACGATCGAGTTTCTTTACTTTCGGTTTGATCGACACTCTACTACGTACTGCCATCACTGAAGTGAGGGAAGAAACAAAAATTCCAAATGATGTCATTTCTGATCCGAACAGATTTGTATTGCAGCTATTACCAAGCGTTGAAATGGCGCGTCATCAATTCGCTACGCTTCTTAGCGTCGACAATTTCAGCGATCGTTTCTAAAGCTATCGCTATTCGTACAGAGCAGACGCCGTGTCAGAAATAGTGAAATACGCAGGGTAAAAAGAAGCACATGGCGTGAGAGAAAGCACCAGAAGTCGCCACGGAACATTCTCATTATACGGCAATTGGAATTATCGTTCTTAGGTATCTTAAGTGCGCAAACGCGGTTGTTCGCTTCCCGAGGTTTATGATGAAAATTTCACCGTCCTGATCGAACTGGAACGGATAGCAACGCGGCGGTAGTTCAAAGTCGTCTTCGCACCATTCGCGTGAACGAAAACGTCGACTACGCCAGTTACGAGTACATCAAGTGCGATAATTGCGTGGAAACAATAGTTGCGAGCTAACGTGCAATTACTGTTCCGCAATTACTAGTTCGGAAACAGCATGGATAACGTGAACTTTACAATTTGTTAAGCAGCGTATGAGTTTGTAAGTAAGTATATTCTGTGAATGAATAATTGCGAGCAAAGCTTGCGCCGTCTGACGTACGTAACCATAGTCCCATTATCAGACTGCAGGCAATTACGACTGCGCGAGGAACAACCCGCTGAGTAAGTATTGCTACGGCAAATCCTGTACCACCGAAGTGGAAACATCAATTTTTTTCTTGCTACCTTTTTTTCTTATCAGCGATATTTCCAAACTTGCGTAATTGCAATACCCTCGTAAACAAGTTTCATTACTCTGCAAATTGACGCGCATCGATACTGCGGCTCAATGCACAAAGTTATAGACGGACTTGAGAAGAACAGGAAGAAGAAGAAGTCACTGACCAGTTAGGAACATCATTTCTAGTTTCTTCTGTGTTCTTACTGCAGTCGTGGCTACTCGCTTTTTAGCGTTTCTAGAATGCCCGTTCACTTTATACGCTGCGCGGAATGGATATGCATTGTTTTCAAGTCACTCTATTTGATTTTCATGCTACCTATTGCAAGAACCTCGTACTATGCAACGTTCTTTTTTCGTTTGAATACACGATGAGGTGTTTTGAAAAAATACACAGAAGAAAATAAGATACAAGATGAAATTTTCCTCGGTATACATATACTTATGTAACATATACCACGTAGAAAAAGGAAATTTAATATCATTTTATTCTCATCACGAGCAAGCCTTTCTTTTCACTTAAATTCGAAATTGGCAATTTTTTTAAACGCATATTTACGAGTGCATGATCAAATAGCTTTGATGAAACTCTGCTGTTACTTTTCACTTGCTTTTTCTATAACCAGCTTAAACTCCAAAAATATATTACGAGATTCTTTCATTGCCATCAAGCTGAGGAATAGCAGAGAATAAATGAAAAACATGAACCGGCTTTCGTTTCCGCACTCGCCAGTTTTAATCGCGAATTCCATCTTTTCACTGATGAAATATTCAAAGTATGGATTTAAAATTCATTTCACGCATGCATAAATATCTTCGCTAAATCGTACTTGGTATGAATAAATTATCGTTCACGAATAAAAGAAAAAGATTACACCAACGGGCTTTTTAGTTTAAAAAAATGTAAAACTAGAGCTATTAGGCGCAGGTGTGCTTATGCAATATGAGTTTCCAACAATAAGTGCAGGGGCAATGACGCTATGGTCAGTTTTTGACCAAAAATGACACCAAAAAATATCAGTTTTCAGTGTTTCATCTCAAGTTACAGTTTAGCCTGTATTCCAATACTTATAAGGTATACTTTGCTAGGTTTATAAGTATCAACGGCAGGAGTGTTCGAAAGATGGGCTGGGAGAGAAATTATCACGAAGTGCTGCGTCTATTTCAGTCATTTCAAGCCATAAAAGTGTTTGGAAAAATTTAGCCTATCGCACAGGCAAAAGAATTTAAATTGAAAACTGCAAAAATTACTCCAGTTACGCATCTTCCTGTAGAAAATGTTTATTTTGCACATCCGAGCAATTCATCCTTAATTTTCACTTTTATACGTATACCACAAGATCCTCGGGCACTCGTAGTTCTCAAGAAATCTAACAATAACTCGCATCTGTTGATCCAAAGTGACCCTGAAGTTAGATACGAGTAAGTTTATTAGGCGTCTGACTTTTTTTTCGTATTCACAGAACAAGATACAGCTAATGACTTAATACGTACTGAAAAGCGTGACTGATAGTAATGAAGTTAATTTTGATAAGAGCAGCATGTCTTGACGTTTGTAATTAGATGTACATAAAAAAAAAAATTTCTTTCTCTTGTACGGATCCCAGCATTGTGACGCCAAAAATCCTCAATTTTCAAGACATTCGAAGGTGGGCACATTATTTCACAACTTCCGGTGTAAAGTGAGAATAAGGTGTTGCCTGTTCAATTCTCACCTCCCAGTTGGCTGATCCTGTTTAAACATTTTTCCAGCGACGACACATTCGGGTATCAAGAGATTCGACAGAACCTTGCGTCAAGTACATACCTGTATCTATGACAAACCAGCAGTTTTATACATTGTGTGAACAAGCCCCCAAAACGTGGCAATTTATCTATAAAGATTTTACAACCTGTTCGACTACGGTATTATTTCATGGTGTTAACCGTCAATATTTGTTGAAACCGATACGTTCCACTTCATAACAGATATACAAAGTGTATTTACTCTCATGGTTTGTTTGATCGTCAAAAAACATTTTTTTGCACAAATTCAAAAGGCAATAAAACCTTATTTGACGGACGGCTTGCCTCCTTTGTCCCAACCAATGGCGCCAGCGGCATTATATTACGGGATGGATTCAAACTCGGAAATACCTCCCTGAAGACCAAAATCAGTTGGCTAAAACCCGTAATGAAAATATCGCCGGACGAACTTCACGTCTACTCAATACACTTACGTGGACTTGAACAAGTTCCGTCGATCTCTGCTGTGCAGTGGTCCGTTTTATCTATAACGTAAACTCGAAAATACAAACTCTTTGCGACATCACCTATACTCTATGCAGTTTGTATTTGAATTTCGGATCAACGCCGAAGGTAGATACACACAGGTTGAAGTGCTTGGCAGAAAATGTGATTGTATTTCGATGGGATGACGAGCACGGTGAAAGCGTGTTTGCCGATTCGACAACGATTACATCTCGACCGGGCACACGATCATAGCATAGCTGTGCGAAAGGTACACGTGCATACATGGAAGGTGTATCCACACACGCGGATGGCTTCTCATTTCCCATCCGTATCATCGCCGATCGAAATATCGATAAAGGAGCCATGGGGCCGGTGTCTCCGGTAATATCGCTTGACCCGTGTCCGGCCGTTCTCACGTACCTTCCTGCAACCAACCGTGCCTCGGCAAAGTACACGCGCAGCACGTGTACCGATGCATAGTTAATACGCGATGACGTCCGCGTGGCCACGCGTATATCTGTTCGTACAGTCAGCCCGAGGGGGTGCGGTAGGTGGTTTCGTATCGGAGCAAACGTCCCGTGCGGCACCGCGGCGCAACGATACCTGCATCGGTGCAACACCTCGGGAATTCGCATGCCGACACTCTCCGGGGAAATGTCGATAGCGCATACACGCGAGGCGTTAAATAACACCCCGGAGATGAGGAGGAGTCCGTTCGACTCGGACTGACGAGGCGCAGAGGGGTGGTGGAGAGAGATCCCGTGCACCGGATGAGCCATCGCCCCGATATTTCCTCGCGAAAACAAATGAAGATCGATGCCGTAATTATCGCAAATCGTGCCCACCACCGCTCGGACGGTCGAACCGCGCACCTACGCCTCGATGCATACGCGGCTGCTGGCTACCGCGATGCGGCCTTCCCGATGCCGCAGCTATCCTCTTCACTCTTCACTTAGGGGCACACCGGCCGATCAGCCAGCCGATGGCCGGGTACCGTCGTCGTCGTCGTTTCTACCTCGGCCAGTTCCTGGGCCGCCGCTCTCAGCGTCCGCGAAGCCAGCGTGGAGCATGTCACGCCAATTACGAGCGGCAGGGCGACCGAGAGAGCGGGAGGGAAAAGGAGCGAGTCGAGGTGCAGGGGCAGAGGAGGACGCGGCGGAGAAGGTGAAAAAAGATGAAGGCGGAAAAAAAAGACACGACAGGATCGGACTGCTCCCGACCGAGCCAGTGGTTCTCAGGAGGCTTGCTGGGCGACGAGGCTCGCAGAGGCTGCTTAGCGACAATGGAGCGCACTGGTATGGCTGGTAGCCCGCATACCGAGCCGGTTACTAACGCCCTTTAGGTTTCTAGAAGAGAGAAGAGAGAAGAGAGTAGAGAGCAGAGAGCTCCCATTCCTCCTCCGGGAGCCTCGTATCTTCGGACTGGCGCTCGGTGCTCGATGTACGCCGCGCATAGTTATGATGTATGGATGTCTACAATTGCGAGTAGTTGCACCTACCGGGTGTTTATAAATAAACGTCAAAAATTACATTATTCTAAAAATAACAACGACCGTCATTCGACACCAATCTTACGCTAAGATGATTTTTCAATCAAGTATACCGGATGTATTTCGTCAGGTGTGTATATCGACTGCAAAAATGAATAAGCTTTCCAAGATACCGCCGATATGTTTATTCTACGATCGTTGTGATTTTGAAACTTATGTTCTACGTGAGAAAATTTTCAACTTTTTGCTCTCTGGCTCCGATAATTGTTAATTAGGCAGTTTCGCCTGCGCGGAATCTTCTTACGGAGAAAATAAAATCATTCGTCAGAAAGACACGATATTACTATGTTTGATCAAACTGATTTAAAAAACGAAAAAAAAGACAACCGAATGCTAAAATCTGTACGGCATTCATTTTGTACTGCAGAATAAATCATTTCACATTTTTTAAATGATTAGCAGATGGATGATTCTGGATTCAAAACTATTAACCTAATATTGAATCGACTCGATGGTTAAACAAAAATTAGTACCTCTTCGCATATGAAATCAAATTCAAGGTAAATATTGAATAAAACTTTTTTTGAACACCCTGTATGTGTATAGTATATGTCTAAGTTTTGTACAGATTTCTTTCCAACATATTTGCGGACAAAGAAGAGAGGCGGCTGGCTAGCGGCTAGCTTCTTCGTCGCTCGGTCAAAGACGCCATGACAATAATATCTGAAACGTGTGTCGGTAGAAAGTAGAAGAAGTATAACTGTATACTCATCGTCGAAATGGGGGAATAAATGCTACGTACAGCATCATTGAAGTCCATATATGCTGCATAAGTCCATTTGAATTTGAGCATCCTTTCAAAACTCGATTTTAAATGTTTTAAATTTAAAAATTTCTGCAGCGAACGGTTACGTTACACCTCCAGAATTATGAGGATCAAAGACGTCAGAAATGTAATATCGAAAGTCAAAACAATAAACGCAATATTCCATCTAAAACATACCAACGACATTGAGCGTAGATATCCATACGTTTCATCGAATAAAACGGTCCGTCCAAATTATCAGACACATCCGTCGGAACAATCTTTCGGGCTAAACGTTCGATTCGAGGATTAAAAAAAAGAAGAAGCCATTACCAATTATAGCGAAGTAATATCAAACTTTTTTGTTTGGCACGCAATAAAAATGTACAAGTCTATACTATCCGATGTAATACCTCGTCTTGTACCATGACCGGCGGCAGTTGAGTTCGCCCGCACGTAATTCAAGTGAAACTAACTCTATAAAACTATTTCCTTATACCGAATTCCTCTCAACATTGAAATAATTTTCAAACATTTACAATTAGGTACGAAGCTTACTCGAAGCTGCGTACGCGGGCATACGTATAGTTAACAATTTTATAGAATGAAACTTTGACTAATTTCAGGCTTTCATCCAAGGCATGACCGTATAATCATTAACAGATTATATAGACGTGATCACTGTGAACGCTAATCACCGTGGCGGACGTTGGATGTGAGTAACACACATGGAGGTATATAAACATGTGGGTACTCTGAAATGAAGTGATTAACTGTAACCCCGCGGAATATTACTTGAACCAACCGTGCTCCACCACGTGCATAATATATTATCCGTTACGGTCACCATCAATCGTCGTTGCCGTTGCGGTATGCCCGGTTAACATCTTTTCGGTGTTTACTTTCTCATTCTACCATATATTATTTTACATAGAAAATCCCGCGATTTGGGCTACGAGCAAAGAAATTGGTACGTGCAATCCAGGATGATTAGGAAAAAGAACACACACACACACGCGCACACATTTCTTGATACGCAATTAGCAGGCAGCGTTCCAAAAATTGTATTATTTTGATTCACGTAAAAACCTTGTAAAATTTTCGGTTTCGTATTGGTGTTCAGAAATTGATAAGGACATTCTTTTCGGCGTTATTTTATTTTTACATTCCAATCTGATCGAATTCACTTTTAAGTCGACATTTTTCACTTTCTGTCTAATAACGACGATCTGCTTCTACAACCCATAACTTCGGATCGGATTCACTTCATCGAAGATACAAAGTAAAAAAAAAAAACAAACATTTTTGTTCGTCCACGCAAGATTTGCGAATCGGAAAGAGTTTCTTATTACGCACTGCGCTGCTACACATCCACCTCCGCGACAAGCATCAAGAGAGAAAGCGACAGCGCGATGAACAAAAGATCAGTGGACAAGTCGGGACAATTAAAATCTCCGGAGATAATTGATTAAAGAAATTTGTACCCCGATCACCGCTGTCGGCTTTCGTTTGTTCGCAGATCGTCTTCGGGAGCAAAAAAATAATAACGAAATGTAATGAAATGGAAGGAAAGAAAAGGAATAAATTAAAACCAAATAAATAAGAGGGAATAGAATAAAAGGGCAAAACGGAGGGACGAGTCCTGGATGTTTTGCAATTCCATAGCGAGGACAACTCGTCCGGAGCTGCAGAGGAGGACAAGACAAGTCGCAGGAAGGCGGGAACGGGGTGGGTATAAGGTAAAAGGCGAGTGGCTACAGCGCAGCCCACTTAAAACCGAGAGATAGCGATCTTAGACGTAGCTCTAAAATTTCGCCGGAATTAAAGGAATATTCTTAAATATTCCCCCCGTGACTACGCAAAGTGCCCTTTCGTGTCCCCGTGCAACTCGGTACTGGCTAATCCATTATGCCCGCGTGTACAGTCCCGTGTGCATGTACGAAGGTGACAAGGAGTGGGATTTATATCATTCTAACTCGAGTTTCGTTTCCCCTGCGTTCGTTCGTTCGTTCTCGTTAATTCCGCGGTAGCGGCGGAAGCTGCGGCGTCGCGGTGGGCATTCTGTGGAATTTTAAAAAGCTTGAATTTGTCATTAATTTGGTCCGATTGAAACATTCCGTCCTTGCGTGCGTCGAGATGCGAGAAGAAGGAAGAGGCTTTGTCGAATAAAGGAAGCCACGCACCACCTACGGAGTTGGTTCGCTCGCCACCCGAATATCTGGCCTATTCCCAAGCAACTTCTGTACCTGTGTTCGTATAACTGGGGCCGTGGCATAACCACTCGAGAACAGAAGAGAGAGGAAGAGAAAGAGAACGACGAACCCGCGCCGTTAATTAGGGAAGGATCGAGCGGGGTGTTTATTTTTCAGCAATTAAAAAATCGAACGTTTCTCTCCTTTCCTTCTCCTTCTTTTCCTCGTCTCATCTCGTCTCATCGCGTCGCGTCTCGTCTCGTCGACTCGTCTGGCCTCCTCCTCGTCGTCGTCGTCGTCGTCGTCGTCGTCGTCGTCGTCGTCGTCGTCTCATTGAGTCGAGTGGATGCCGCGACCCCGGCTGATCATCAGAAAGAAGCATAATGCAGCTTCGGGAAATAAAAGGAATGAAGAAAAGAAGAAAGAAGGGAATAAAAGGAATGTATATTTTATGTATTCATGGAGCGCGGTATAATATCATCATCATCGTCGTCATCATCATTATCATTATCATCGTCCGCCGTTGCGGGGTTACACACCTGACTTAATTAGTCCCACTATATATATCGAGAGGCGACATCATAGAGTCGCGTTCTCCGACGATTCTGTCACTTTAACGCTCCGCAACCCGCGCGGTCGAATGATCTTTTGAAAATTTAAAACCTTCCGACTAATGAGCCGGGAACGATGAAACCGACCAGCCAACCGACTGACCGACTGGACCTGCTCAGGCACACCGGACTGAGGAAAAACGAAAGATAAGTTTGGTTAAGTTATGTCAGGTTAGTTACACTCCTGATCCACCCTGCATCCACGACAAGTAACCTTGCGTATATACGCCTCTCTGTTTTATATAAGGGAGAGCTAGACGGACTTTCCACTGTGGTGAAAATTGTTCGCAATCGGAATGAAAGTTGGATTCGTTATAGGGTATCCCATGCGAATAAGAGCTTTCGGATTTTGTTTTCTAGTTCTAGCCTCCCGGTAACGAATTCATTCAAATATCAGCAATATCTGATGATCGATGAACCGTAAAATAAGTTACATCAAGTTTAAAGAATATTCCTAATGTCACTGATATTCTTTGTCAAGCTGAAAAATTAAGTCGTCAGAAGAAAATTAGGCTTAAGCTAGCAGCCAGAGTTAGCAGCCAAACGTGTTAAACTTTTTGGAGATATAAAATATTCAGTTCAATTTTATCCACATAATTCTATTTATTTAACATAATTTTGATTTTTTCACTTCGTTACCTTACGCGAATGAATATTAGAAAGTTTGGCTGTTACTTCTGGCTGCCAGGTTCAGCCTCGGAGAAAAAAAACGGGTAAATATGAAATGTTGCACATTTTGTCCATATATCAAAGTTGATTCATCCTAGGAATCCGTTGAACTGCCAAACAGCGATCTTGACGAATAATTTGTATCTCTGTTTTTAATACAGATTACGGTTCCCATATTTCAGTTCGCGCGTTCGCTGCCGCATCGTTCGGCCTCATAAGGAAGGTCTCTTCACCTCCCAAAGTCCTTATGACCGTGCGTAAGCGAGGGTCTGCGAAGCGAGAATGGTATAAAATTGTTGCGCTGACAGACCGTAGCTGCCTACGGTAATAACACTGCGTGGTGTCGTTGAGGAAAAATAAACGGGAAATTTTTACGAGGGCATCAGAGAGTAAATGACTCGCCCCTTTTAATATTTTGATCACCGGCGCCAGCTGGAGGGGTCGGAGCGTAAAAGGTGCACGAAGAGTGGGAGACACGACGAACAGGGTTCGAGGATACGGACACAAAGTTTGTTGCCGTTCGACAGTATCCAGTTAGCTGTCGAGAGTCTGGAGCCGCGCGTTCTTCTTTTAATCATTGCCCAAACTTTCGTAAAAACAAACCATATTCACCCGGCTGTAGGCGGTTTGTTTTCACGACCATTTCCCTCCCCGCCTCGGCCGTCTAGATACGGTTTACTACGCACGACGGTACGTGGAGTCAGTCAACGTTAAAAAACTCCAGGGCAACGTGTCTGCTGCTCTCCGCGCGTTGTGCCGTATAACCGTAACCCCGTCCGATGTATACACGGATGCAAGGAAACGCCGGGCAGTAAGCATCATCCGACTTCCGCACCTGCTATGCGCGCTCCTACGATATAATGTATTTTTAATTTAGACTGCGGAAAAGCGTGCACCTACACCACGTGAATGAAACTACAGCGACGTACGTTCGATGCCAACCGTCGCATGCGTGCTGAAAGAAATTTCTGTGTTGATCTAATTACGCCGAATCCTGTAGCGATCGATACTCTCTTTGATATCAAACTCGACGTTGGTCGGTGCTAATTGATGGAAACCGAGCAACGCCGGCAAGGGTGTTACTATCCTGGACTATCGCGATTTTCTATCTCAGAAAGTGTTGTACCACGATAGTTCGTAAGGGAAGATTTCAAAACCATCACAGTAATTTGTTCTGTTGCGAATTCACACATTTTTTCGGTGCTGATTGACAGAGCAAAGCATTTTACTAGTCGGAGAAACCAAGGTTTTGGAAAAAGATAACAAGTTTTCAAGTGTTATTCCGTGTCAATTAACTCCGAAGAACGTTGGATCTGTGAGTACGGAATTCGGGAAATTTTGAATTCAAAACAGCCTCTCTCGCGGTTAAATTTTCATCCCATAGATGATTCGAGTACAAGTGACTTTTTTTTGCGGGATGCTAGCGTAAGAGATCTGAAATGTAGTCAGCGGTTGGTCCCATTTCTCCCAACAACAGTATTTTTATTTACAATTTATTTTGTAACTGTGTATGGAGTGGCATCTTACAATTCCCACGAAGGACTAATCATCAATCGTAATAAAAATTCGTTATCGTAAAACTTGTCAGTTGGTTAAAAGTGCCTCTCTCCCTTTCAAGCGCATACATCTAGACAAGTACCGTTATGACAGCATCATCATCGGCGAGCAATGTGAAACTGGCGAAATAAACGAATAAAAAAAAGGCAAGTCTCTTAAACATGTCAACCGTAACATCGCCGAGTCAACGGGTCTAGTTAACGATTCCTGACAGCGACTGTCAGTACAGAATTAAAAGCGAAGTTGTAACAGCTACCGATCTATCTATCACCCGACTTATCTATTGTTGAGCAATTTCATTGTGTGAATCCTGTTCACAAAAATCACTACTAAAGAGAACAAAGGATGGTACTTTGAGTGAAGCGTGACTTGGCGATAATAGCGATTGATATTTCTGCCGCTGACAAAGAAAAACGGTTTTCATAATTGATTCGATGCAAACGATAGATTTTCGCGACACTCCGAATGGTGTGACTACGGAAGGCCAGCCAGGTGGAGTTCGGCACGAACTCCAAACGGATGTCAGATTTCGTTCAGTCGTACGGTTTTCTTCGCGCTGCATGTTGTACTTTCTTATACACCGATTGGCTGATAATTTTGGTCTTCAAATCGAATCCTAAACTTTCTATACATAGGTATACCAAACAAGCTGTAACGGAGAATCGAGCCCAGGTTTTCCCTTCGGCAGCATCGATCAAACGTTCCTTAGCGAGCTAATGGGATTCCAATAGACATAACATAAATATACTCGGTCGTTAAAATCGTGTGCCAATTACGCCGAAAATATTCATCGTTATACTATCTATACGTTGACGGGATAGACGGCGGTTTTACTTTCGATCCCCGATGGATTATTCGCAAGAGGGGACCAGCGCCGTAGCGACGTGCGTGACCAAATGGGCTAAGCCCAAATATGGAGATAACTTTTATAATAATACCGGCAACTAAACTGGCGCCGTACCAGACGCCTTTATGCTCACTCCGGCCGATTGACTCAGCTTTGATGTGGCGTATATAACCTCGCCTCTTGTGCCGGACCTGAACCTGGATCTGGACCCGGAGCCAGGCTCGTCCCATGTCGACCGGCACTTGCTCGGAGATTATCGACGAGCACTTAGCCCTATCTACAAAGGCTAATGTAGCCGACGTATATAAAAATATATTCAGTATCACCGACCCGGCTGCTTCGCTAGTTGGTTAGCTGGTCGGTTCGTTGGTCGGTTGGTAGTAGGTAGGTAAGTAGACCCTTTAGGCGTTTGTGACTTCTTAATCTTCAGCAGTTGCTTCCGTGCCAAGTGATTGTGCCCCCAGATATAGAGAGAGAAATTCTTTTTACCGTGAAATAAGCGTGTGTTTCCAAACGGGATCCCAGCTCGTTTTCATTCCTCACATTTTGAGGTCGCGGCGATGGAGCACGGAAGAGTTTCGGTAATGATTTCTATTTAGGTTTCGAAGGATTTTTCAAGAGTCGTTACGAATCCTTGGGGGTAATTAAGAAAATAACGTTAGCTTCGAACTGCTGCGTAAAGGTGCGATGCTAATTGATTAAAAAAGTTGGCCGCGGCGACGTGAACAGATCGTTAAAGGAAATGCTCAGCAAAAGTGGTATCTTTGGAAAACAACGAAACCCGATACTGATATACTCAACGGTAAGAAATGATCTGAAATGTTTTGAAAACCAAAATATCTATTTCTCAATGTTCCAGTGTGTGTCAATTTTGTGATCTCACTCAGTTTTTGTTTTAAAACGTTTTAGGCGATTCTCCATTCTTTAATCACACGTGAATTGTGTAACAATAATTACCAAGCACCGCTGAAATTAATTTCTCAATCTCAAAAAATGGAACGTTAAGATGAGAATACTTCCGACGTTTCGGCAAATTGCTGTTTAATTTTTGTAATTTTTTTCTTCCCTAGAAGTGACGACTACCGACTTCAGGGAACTTAACTGAGCCCATTCGTTCCCAACGAGTGATGCAGAGAGGCTGTGAAGAGTCACACATACCGCATTCTTACATTTCAGCTTCCAAAGGTCAAAAACCGACTTTATTATCCCGATTGGACGTTGAAACAATGTCAAGTTCCTCAACGATGACGCCGTGCAGCGGCGTTAGTTTCATTCCTGATTGCCCGATAGAATAGGGAGCTGGATCAGCGTTCCCCAGGAACAAATACTGGGTGGGTAACAACCCACGCTATACGGAGGATGATGGTTACTAATACTTGAAACTGTAACCCGAACTGATGGCTTACGAGTGAGGGAGCACCGTTAATTGACTTTTTAAATTGCTTCTGTTCGAGGATATACGGGGTGGAAGGGGGACGACTGAGTTAACCTACATTAGTATTTATAGAAAAATGAACGTAAGGTTGGGATACCATGGATAAGATTCTATTTGAGAAGAATCTTTCCTAGACTATTAATCATTCCCATGGCTTTGCATTTGTCTCTCGCTCCCCTCTCTCGCTTTGCATTTCTCTCGCTCCGCGTGCCCGTCACTTTTTCTAATCTAGAACGTTTCACAGCCCGTTCAACTCTCCGACTCCTGTCTCCGGATTTATAGTTCCTTCGACAAATTGACCGGAGGGTAAACCATACGTCAAGCCATTCGCAAGGTTAGTTCCGCTTCCATTCTACCCTCGGGCATGACATTCTCCACGCTAGTTGGGGTTTGCCAGGTGTCTCGACGACGACAAAAGACGTTCGGCTATTTGACGTTGGTACCGCACTGCCGTAACTTAGGAGAGAAATGGGTGTAATGTACACGTATTGTCAGTGCCGATATTCAGGCCAGGACCTTGAAGGCTCGGAAGAAAAAACAGCTAGGGAAATTTTTCATCGTTAGATACATAAACTGAAAATTACCCCTAAATTGACCTACGTACTTGAAGCGATCCCTCGATCGGATGAAATTTTCTGAAATCTTCCCATCTGTTTCGGATACTCTTATTTCCGACCCTTCTGGAGAATCCTTCAAAAATACACAATTTGGAGATGAAAAATTCATACTGACAAAACGCATCTAGAAAATTACCAATGATATTGAACAAAAGTTGATTTTACCAAATTTTCTCTTCGTCTAAACACATGTATGCTTTAATTTTTGTCACGGTTCAGAGACAGATTCGAAACAATGAAATTAAACGCAGAGTGGTTTGACTTACATGGCCTCGTTATGGCACGCCGTCGTTCGACTGTAACAGCGTTACTTTTTTCAACTTTTTATCACCCGTGTCCTTGGCTTTGTTATACTTTCATGCCACCTGAAGGAGAAAGTGCAGATACCTGACTGTGGCAATTATGTAATTGTCTTCGGCATGTCGTGCTGAGCCTGCCAATTATCGTTGAAAAAAAAATCACTTACCGAGCACAGAATTGACAAAAAACAAAAGAGTAAAGCCACATACACGCCTGGTATTGAATAATACCCATAAAATCTTGACTCTTTAGATTTCGATGCTCGAGCGCGCGCGCACACTTTAAAAATTGAAACTTTACTCACAATTAGTACCCATGGTAAATTCATTTCGACTTTTTAACCTTTAGCACGTTGCACACCGCGGCTGGAATCCTGGTGAATGAATAGAACGAGCCCAGTTTGGTCAGGAATTTCTGCCCATTCGATTCAAGTTTCAACCGACTACTCTACTTTGGGACCTATTTAAGGTCTAAGAATCCGCCATTCGGATGCGTAGGTATGTATAATACAAAGACGCGCGCCTGTGTGCGTATATTTATATACAAAGAGATGAAACTCGCTGTGAGCAAAGAACCAGTCCCTGGCTGTCAAAGAATTTTCTCGCACCTTTTCACTGTATTCCGAATCACGGTTTGCCATTCGCCAGGGTGTCGAGGTGTCACGGAGATACGGAAAATAACGTCCCTAAACGGCGCGACCCGACTGTACGAAAGGTCGGGAGTTTGACGCGGTTGGGGAGAAGGGAAAAGGGCGGACAACGCCGCCGACAAAGAAGGAGCGGGCACCGGAATCAGCGACAAAGCCAGTTATTCTCGTTCTCTCTTCTAGCATCGGACAATCTCTAAATGGCGTAAAATTTGGGTAAACACGTCCGGCCTCCGCAGTGGTTGTCCTGGCGATTGCGCAATTTTCACAAGCACGATTGCACGCCGAGCATAACGTGGTAGGCACAGGTATAGCCGCGGTTCCACAAACGCGCAAGAATTCCAAATTTTCTCACCACGTTCTTCGTGTTTCAAACGCAACATCGTAGAAATTTCAACAACTAGGTTTCTGAGATCAATTCATATTTTAGTTTTCATTTTAATTTTTTTCCTCGCATTGGAAGCAATTTTTTCTAAAAACCGAACTTGGTTGACGTTCCTTAGATTTTTCCTTTTCAAGTCGTTCGTTTACGTCAGGCTGAACACGTTTTCAGCGATAGCAAAATGCAGCAGCATTTCACCGCTCGATTCAAAGTTTCAGGTTTTGCTTTTTAACGTATACACGCCGAAAAGTTCAAAGGAACCTGCACCACCGAATCCGATCCTTACTCCGGAAGATTACTATCTTCGTCTAAAGATCTCTCGGTGGTTAGGCGTTATATAACTATACCGAAGGTCTGGACGCCGCACAGACTAGGTAGATACGTACTTTTGTATCCACTTCCAGGTTGCGGAGTCAGCTTTCCTCTCGCATTGTAAGGTTTTTTTTATTTT
Source organism: Neodiprion lecontei (assembly GCF_021901455.1). NCBI lineage: Eukaryota > Metazoa > Arthropoda > Insecta > Hymenoptera > Diprionidae > Neodiprion > Neodiprion lecontei. The sequence continues at coordinate 11,651,799 of NC_060265.1, read as the reverse complement.
TTTTTTCTTACCTCATGAACCTGAAACTCGCGGTCTCGATTACGTTCGGGGAAAACGTGTCGATTCATTCATTACATATCCTGGAATTAAAAAACAACCGAATTATACTTTTCTGCTCAAAACTTTCTTCGACCATTTTTATTTTTTTATTTTTTTTTTTTGTCATTGCGTAGGATCAGGAGATGATAAAAGAATTTGTGGATTGACACGATATCACTCTTTTCAGCTAAATTTCTATTTTCAAAGCTAAACTGATAACTGTGAAAACGGTTACATGAACGAGAATATTTCGAACGAGATATGATGTCCCCGAAGTTTTGAAGCGATCGTTGACTCCGTCTTCGCGTTTGTTAATACAACAAACATTCGATTACGACGATTGGGATTATCATCGTTGGATTATTTTTTTGCTAATATACGATTACGGGCAAATTTTTTGTGCAGAACGGATGTATACAGTAACCACGTTGTCTGTTGTTATAATTGAGAGGGTGTCAGTTATTTACGTAGCTGCAGCAGCGCAACGCTAGTAGAGTAACGAGAGACAATGGCGAACGAAATTAGTTAATTAATTGTAATTACGAAGCTGGGGCGGCGAACAGCGAAGCATCGCAAGATAGTTCCGACAGAGTTTTACGCGGGGTTCTCCGATCGATGAGATAGGTACTCAACTGTACAGAAGGGATGGTTCGTCGTCTGCGCTACACACACCTTGGCGGAATTGAATTCACCAGTCCCAATTTATCCCGAGATAAAAACGAGCCGTGAGTGTTTCTTAGGAGACTTCGGGCGCCGAAAACGATCTACGGATAACTGGCTAGCTATCTTTTGTTTCGTATAATCTCTATCCGGGTTCACATCTCGACGAACTGACGTTAGTCTATTCACGGCGAATGAAGAACTGTGTTTCCTCAAAGGGAGCTTCGCTGGGGACCTATAACAGTTCGTTTTCATCTTCGGTACAAATTCAATGTGCAAAGAGATTACGAAGATCGTTTACTGCAGCGAAACAAGATTATCCGGACAAGATACAGGAGAATTTGAAAAGTTGAACAGTCAGTTATCATCGCGTTACGGTGTTTCCTCGTACTAAACACGAGCGAGTGAGCCTGATATACGTTTTTGACCATTGCCGATGGTTCCGTAAATACTGTATGAGAAAACCTCCGAAATTTCAATCAGAGGTTTAGAGATTTATAGATAATTTTCAGTGCCCACTCAAAGAGCCCCTCTTTACGTACAAGGTAAGCTTCATTAAATTAAGTGGATTAGGGGAGAAAGTGCTTTTTCATTATTCTTGACGCTCCGCCTACTGCGGTCACCGTTGCTGTTGGTGGGAGAGCAAAATGATCACGCGCCATGGGCTAGGCATAGAATTAGGAAGGAAATTTGTGATTCCCGACTGAAACCAACATGGTTCTACCTCTGGATATCGAAAAATATAAATATTAGCAGAACTACACGAAAAAACCGAGTGAATGACGATATTTTTGTGGATAAAATCTCAAAATGAAGATGATGATTGATAGGCATCAACTTCGGTCTAAAATTTGGCACCTGGTGCACGACACGATCCTTTTTCAGGACAGCATCGTAACACCTGTATAACCAACTGCGCCGAGAGGGGTCGTGAAATAATAATGTAAAAGCACTCGCTTCTAATTCAACTTGCCTGTTCGAGGCCTCGCCCTGACGATGAAAAACGTGGCTTTGAATGATCACTGGAACGCATTTGCTGTTCCGTATCGGTATCGGCTCATGTGGTCTGAAAGTAACCTAAAAATTACGATCGAATTCGCAATTAAACACAGGTATCGAGGAGCATGAATTTCGAATTTCACATTGCAATAAAGTCGGAAAAAATGTAAGAGAAATGAAAAACATCGCCAACGTTAACAATAACAATAACGACGAAAAGCCGTTTGATCGATGCCCTCGTCGCTGAGAAGAACGTGATGATCGTTAAACTTTACGACGAGCAACGACAGTCGATTGTTTGTCCGCGTTTTCCCCCTCTTCTCCTTCCTCCTCCTCCACCTCTTTCGCCACTTCTTATTCGCCTCTTTTTTCTTTTCCTCTCCTCTCATTTCAGTCATTTCTCTTTCTGGTTGTGTTTTAAATTCAGCGTCCCAGGCACCAGCCAGCGATGGAAGGTTGGTTGGTATAAAGTTATAGGTAGGACGGTAAAGCCTGTGCGCGTATAAAACCGTTGGCGTAAAATTCGTTGAATAGAAAGCTTGAAGCTCGAAGAGGTTGGTGGTTTGCCTTGCCTTGCGGCTCGGAACTCGGAGTTGGTTAGGTGGTGCCCGCCTGCCCACCTCGGCGTGCGTCGTTACGTTCGCAATTCAAAGACCTAGGTATGCGATGCAATGCAGCAGCAGCAGCAGCAGCAGCGAGACGGTGCGCCAATCGGCATATCGTCGCGTTCGCTCACTCGCTCGTTCGCCAAAGCGAACGAACGAAGGACGACGACGACGACGACATGCATTTTGTACAGGGACCCACAAGACTCCTACCATCCGTGCTGGATGTTTGCAAAGGATCTTCTTCTTCGGATAGGTATATCCGCGGCGCGTGTTTGCGTTTGATTCGTGCCTTCATCGTCCTCGGCGCATACACGCTTTACGTTGCCTTCGTTGTGCCTACGTCGCCGTCTATAACATCATCTCCCCGAGGAGCGGCAAGCTCAACGATCAGGCTCGTCGTCGGTTGCTTGCATCGGTGTATATAAGGAAACCTCAAGATTCAAAAGAGATTTCTCTCTCAGCTCCCCTCATCCTCATCCTCATCCTTACCCTCATCCGCTTCTGCCACGGTATTCACCCGGTTCTCTATTTGAATTTCGTGTATACCCCGGGTGTAGGTACGGAGCTTGCTATAACCTACCTTTGCACTTTCGAGAAAGTCAAATATTTGATATCCGAAACTGTGCAGTACAGAAGAGCCCGTCTCCATTCCGTTTTAAGGAACGGCAATTGGCCCGATAGAATTCGCCGGCAAGGAAAATCACGCCCCACTCTTAGGGCCCGATTAGACGTATAATGAATACGGCGCAGCTTTTCGAATGCTCGGCCGACCGTGGATCGACGGTTCAGGTGAGGCTGGTTTGGATCGTCGGCATGTTTTTAGGGTTGGGGTTAGGGTTACGTTAAGTTTTTGACGACGGATCCCGACCAACTTTGAATCCCCGAATATCCCGGGGATTGGCCGACGGGGACGCGCGGGTCAAATTTCGTGGGAAGAGGACGAGCGTCGCTCTTCCTCCTCTTCGACATCGATGCTGCCTCGTTCGGAGCTTTATGGCGACATTCGTTGCATAAGAGCGAGCCCGACGCATCGCCCTCTTCCTCTCCGTTGCTTCTTGATCCGCCCAGGGAACAAGAGTTGTCTACTTGTTCCGGGCGTGTCACTTCTTTCTTCTTTTTCTTCCTTTCTTTCCCTTGTCACTTGTTTTTTCCTTCTCCTGGACACGCGGACAACCATTTTCGGGAAGTGGGCGTAACTTCCCGGTTTTTTTTCCACGGTATTGTTCTCTATTTCCAACCATTTCTCTCTCTCTCTCTCTCTCTCTCTGCTTATGCGTATAAGGTACTCACATGTGCATACATGTCCACACAGTATACCCACTACGTTGCGATATTATATCTATACGGCTGAAGTGGATTACGAGGTGTACCTAGGTAAGTTTGTAGGTTACGTAATACGGGTGTGCTGTGCGTGTGCAACGGCAATGTGAACGTATATCCTACAAGTGAATCTCCTTTAAGTAACGCCCATAACTAGCCATAGCCGAGAGGCTTCGGGGTTACGTTACCGGCGGCATACATCCTGGACATTGTTGCTCGCGCTCGGAGCCCCTTTTGATTGTCAGAAATTTACGACCTCTACACAATATTTTCTCTTTCTTCCTCCTCTTATTTATTTCTTTCTTTTTTCCTCATTCCTCTTCTTTTTCTTTCTTGTCTCTCATTTTTTATTATCCCCCAAAGGAACGGGAACCGATTCCTCCTACGTTCACCGTCGGGGGAATCTTCCCGTACACAAGTAAAATTCAATGGGATCCCCCCCCCCCAACACTTGCACTTCCTATTGTACTTTATACATACGATCTCAGCGTCGGCGAGGACTTGATAACAGTTTACGGAGACTCGGTGCAACCCGAGGCACAATGCACGCCGCGAAAGACGCCATTTTACGAACGATCGGATTGAGAATCAGTGCGAATGCATCCTACTGCTCGAACACCCACGCTTCGTACTTTTTTATTTTCAACCTCGTTAGAGAGAGAGAGAGAGGGAGAAAGAGAAGAAAGAAGGAAACGTTACGACGTTTTTCAATGATCGTTGTGTAAATCAAACGCAATCAGGGTACACGTACTCAGCAATGTACGGATATAATCCGCGTCCTTATATGTATATACGCTTTTGATGATAACGAATAAAATTGTAAAGTGAGAAAATATTGGAGAGATGATAATCCGGAAATATCGCGAATATGCGGTCGTTACTTTTCACCAAGCACCGCACCGAAATAATACATGTGTCCACATACGTTTCGGCCACCCACTTGATCGACCCGTTCCTGGATACCTATAATCGTTCACCGAATTATTTTGATCGACTTTACGCAAAGGTCAAGTTGCAAATTCCAGGGAAATATCTACGAAATAATTGAATTTTATTTGACATCTTAAATTACCTCAAGTGTACCCAGTTATCTTCTATTGATTCTCAAAAGTTCGACAAATGAGTGCAGTCATCGGTTGACGACCGGAAATGGCACAAATGCTTGATATTGTACGAAGAACACCTTCGGCGAACCTGTACGGTTTCTCATAATGGTTTCGATTCAATTCGTCTAAATCAGTCAAGTAATTTGTCCGGAGTCGGTTCGGGCTTCGAAATGACAAAACGTCGGTACTTCCCAACCGTACAAAGAAGAAGATTAATTTTTCTTATAACTTCTCTCCAACGTGTTCAGCGACCACAGGCTTAGATGTATTCAGATAAAATATTAAAAAATAGTAATGGATGTACGAGTAATCTTTGTATAAATCCGTCCTGATTGTTGTTTCAGCAATATTTAATCAATTCGTTTCGTCATCTTTATTCGCGATCTTATCCACAACGAGCAGAAATATGAATGAGAGAATTAATTGGGTAATGCATGCTTAATGCCAAGTGTCGCTCGACGCGGATGCCTTACGGAAATTTTTAAACTTCCAGGAAACCAATCGACTCAAAGTGCCCGAGCCGCGCCGCGCCTTTCGCAAATTCGGCAAAGTTATATGTACAACATTCCGCGAGTCTATTATATTTATGCGAAGGGGCAAGTAGCAGCAGCAGCAGTGGTGATATATGGTGTACGATCATCTCAGCCGATGTCTTCTCTATTTAATATTTGATACCTCTCAAGCGGCTGTGAAAGGCATTACCTAGAATTCATTAATATTCGGAACGTATATTCAGACATCATGAAAATATTACGTGTAATCGTTATGCATAAAAACAAACATATCGTGTCCGAATCTTTGATCGTTTCCAAGATTCGTGTATTTTCTTGGAGAAACTGACGGAACAGAGTCAAAGTTTATACAAACATCATCGTGGGAACACGTATATTTCCGAAAAACAGTTTGCTTATGTTAACACTTCGTCTGTAAACCTGGGTCGTTCGTGTCCGAGCGAAAACAGTTTTGGTTTGTACCCGGAAAATAAGGGAAGGGCGAATGCTCTGTCCTACCTGTAAAAAAAGTTATATAGGAAGGGGATCTAACGCCCAAGTTTCGAAATTTTAGTACCTTCCAGGCAGTGGTGACGAGCGCAAGAACTTTGCGGAGGACACGAAAGACCCAGGTTTGCAGACGGCGTGTAGTAAACAGGTAAGTTCGTAAAATTTTTTTTTGTGTTTTACAGTATCTTGACATCAGTAATTAGTCAGTATGCTTAACAAAAAATTTTGAATTTTTTTCTCCAGTATTTTTTAAAAACTCTGGCTCTGTCGCTCATCAAGCCGCATTTGCAAGAGCGTGTAACGCGGCCCGGATTGCACCGATCATTGGCTAATAGTATCCGCGAGATCTTGTCGGCGACCGAAATCGGAGAAAGACCACTGCTCGGGTCCGATAAAATGGATAAACGCAAGCGATGTTATTATTGCAAAGTTGAAAAAGATAAGAAAACGCAGTACTGCTGTGTAAAATGTAAGAACCCCGTATGCGAAGAACATCGCGCCGTATGTTGTTTTCAATGCTTGGAATAATTAATAAGCGTAATGTGTAATAATTCATTATAAAATTATTATTAGAAAGTATTTTTCATTGTCAAAAAATGAAAAAAAAAATTTTCGCTAATAAAATGTGTGAAAACCAATATGCATCGTACGTAATTTGTTGCCTGTTTTCATGTCCAAAACTTAAGCACTTTACTTTAGATAAATGAAACAAAATATTTTTTTTCTTCAAGCTGCACTATTTACCTTTAATTTAAAATTTGAAAAATTCCGATATCTTAATTTGTCTCTGAGTTACAATTTTTTTTGTAAATCAAAATTTTTTCCGGAATTTCTTCATTTATTCAACAAAAAATAAATAAAAAAATTAAATTTTCAAGAATTTTCCAATCGGCACTTTAAAATGAATGTTTCAAGAAGTGACATGAATTTTTTCAGAATTTTCTGATTGGATTAAGGGAGTGAAATAATGGCCGGACGCGAAAGACCCACGTTTACAGACGAGAGGTGCGGAAAATACCTTTACAGACGAAGGGTTAATTGTGCCGTTTATTCACGAGTCGAAGTCTCTTTGTACAACTTTGTAATATGAAAAAAAAGTACCTCCTCGATGAATATTCTTGCAAGTGAAAGAAAATATCATTGTTGAAATTCATTAAATTACCCACCCGAGAAAAATCCCGGACTCGAAATAGAATTTTCTGGTACTCCGGAGTATTTGAGACATTGTAGAATAATATATGATAATTTCCGCACTGATCACGTATAAAAAATCTCAAGTAAACTATTGTTCTATAAATAATCTACATAGTTCGCTCCCTTTCACTCCGATTCAAATGAATATTGAATTCTCGTATACATTAAACAGAATAATCGCGAGCAATCAGACTCTTGATGGACGAATAAATAATTTGTTTTCATTAAATCGACGTATTTTCCCCCTCTTACCAAAGAGTTAACCCACGGATTAATAATCCCACCGCCATTCATTTCTATTACACACTGTGCGCAACGAAGCGTACACGGCTAAACTCTTCTTGAATAAAAATCCGCTACCTACGCAAACTTCTTCGGCATCAAAGGAAAGCTAAGAACCGCTGATTCGAACTTTATTTGTTTATTTTTTTTTTTTCTGTTTTTTTGTTTTTTGTTTTCTCCTCCCATACGTTCTAACGTTTTCTTCTTTTACTCCGGCACTGTGTTATACAATGTGCGGACTCTGTTTATGATCCGCATCGCTATGCATGACTCAAAATCCTGTTCTCCGGTGCTCGCCAGTTTCACGGGCATGCCCCCCTCCCCTTATATTATTATATACGTGCGGAGCATAAATACACGAATCAGCCGACATAGCAACGCTGGTTGATAAGAAATATATTTGATCCGGCTGAGGCTGTAGGTTATTTTCGAGGCTACGGCATCAGCATCAGCAGCGAACGAAATTGATCAAAGGGTACCTTTGAACTTTGCCTGTGTGTGTGTGTGTATGTACATACGCATACGCTGTTTTCGCTCACCTTCTTTTCACCGTTTTCCCCCAGATTTTTTTTCTTCCTTATTATTTATCTATTTATTTTCTTACGCGCGGTACATCTTCACCTTCACTCTGTACGCAATGATACGTTGCATGTATTCCTGTATATGTATATATATACATTCAAGGTTCGTCTCTCGGATCACCGACGAAGGTTGGTTCCAACTCCGCTTATGCAGTGCGACAAGAGTTAGTCGGGAAACCTGCGTACTTTTCGGATGCTACACATACTTCGCGCTTTCACTTTGTCGTCCGAGATGCTGCTGCTGCCGCTTGCTGGATTGACATTCTGGCATCTGGCTTAGCGCCGAGTACTGCAGTTATTTTTCAAAGCTAATTAGTTTCTCTGTTTCCCTTTCCCCTCTGTTTCGTCGCCCGTTTGCGGCGCTGCTTTGTAGTTTCCTTCTCTCTTTCCTCCTCTCGTTTTGATCCCTGTCTCTTTCGCATATTCGCCGCATAGCTTTGCCCCACCCCCCCCCCCCTGCATTGCAGTGCGGATCCTTCACGTTTCGCAAACGTCACATGTCGGATCGCCCGTGGGTTGGATGTTTACACGCGATGCCTTGTGTACGCAACGTTGTTGACCAAAGAAATCAAACGCTTCGAAACCATAAACTAATTACACACGTAACGATAGAACGGAATCGGAGTGAAAATTTTCTCCTCTAGGCGGCTGCGGGATATTTTATTTACCACTTACACGCGTACCTTTCGGACTATTAGTTTTTTTTACACATATTACGAGGGATTGGACCGAGAGATGAAACGATGGATTTTATACGCATGGCGAGACCAGCGAACCTGACATGCTAATAATTTTAATATATAACCGCAAACAAGCTGCCTGCGCGCAGTCGGGCGGTGTAATTTAACAAAACTAGCGTTAATTCCAGTAACCGTGAATATACATTACCCACATATCCAGTATTCGTTGAACGAAATTCACGCGCGTATATGAATATAAACCGCATCGCGTTCGCCGCAGCCACGGTCTTCTTTCTATCTATAAATTCTTGCTTGCATCACGGCTACGCTACAGCTGACCGGGCAGGCAGCGGCATCGTCTGTCTACATCTACACTCCGCATACGTGGGTATAACCCACCTGATGACCACCGCAAATCATCAACGCCGTTGACGGACACCCGCGAGCGAATTGTGCGGACCCGTTAACCGCCAAGTTAAAACAAACATTTCAAACGTGACGTAGGTACACCATGCGTATTACACAGTTATAATAGTTTCACGTTTTCTACAGGATATGTAATACATTCAAAGACTTTGCCCTGTACAACGAGCGAGTTGACGACAGCGAGATTGAGCCGCGATGCGACGAGAAAGGTTGAATCGATGAGGTTTACTCGTAACGTTTAGATTTCTGTATGCGACACAAAGACGTTCAATGCGTGCGATGCGTTGTAAAACGGAAGAATATGAATAGATGAAAACCACGCGGTTGTGTACACAAATATTACCGAGACTTGTTATGCGTCATTCGTTAGAGGCAAAGAGATACGCCTGCATATACACGCATAATAGTATAATATTACCGATCGTCCGCCTCGGTACCGATTTCAAGCAAACTTGTCAGATATTGTAACGTGATTTGACACATGGACAGGCATGCGGCGTCCGTACCTACCTGCCTTTATACGGGCATATAAATACACGCCCTGGGTAGAAACGTACCTATACGTAGCCGGCTTATACACGGGGTGTCACATTTCGATCTGTCGATGGGCGAGTGCTGCCTTTCAAAAACGACTCACAATCAGCCAAATATCAATGTCAGACTGTCAAACGCGAGTGCCAATTTTCCCGACTTTTATACGGTCACCTGTTCACATGACAAAACTATTTATAAACTCAAAGCCGAAAATGGTAACGAGTGACCAAAGAACTTCTTGGAATTGGATTCGACGGGTATCTGCGTTTAATCATCCGTCGTTTTGTTTTCTTTTCATGTGTTTTTTTTTTTCTTTTATCTTTATCGATTTTCATTTACCTCGTATTTTCTCTCGAGGCCATAAAATCTCGAGTGGATGTCTAGAGCGAAGCCGAACCCGTTGATGTCCCACGAAGAGCGGCGTCCTACCGATGAGGAAACCATATTGCGACGTCTTTCCAGGCGCATGTACAACGCAGGAGTAAAATCGCAACTTTATTGGCTAGTCGTCGCCGTGCGGAAAGAGGCGAGCATGCATCCCTCCTTACCCGCCGAATGTCGTGAATCTTGTGTCAATGTGTACCTACGCATGGTGGTATGCGTGAAACTTACTCCTTGGCACTCTCGCATGACAGAAGACGACAACTCATGCTCGCTACGATCGGAATGACGAGACTTTACTGCCGCACACGTGGAAACGCGCAAACTTCAACCTCGCACAATTCGCGGATCTTCTCCTATTCGCCGTTGGTTTTTCACTCTTGCGACACGGCGTTGAACTACAAAGTACTTTGGGCATCGTTCGATCAAAAAAAATTTCAACAAAGACTAGATTCGTTGGACATACGGATGAGCAACTTAACGACTGCAAATTTTACCTATTTGAAATCCCGATTGTCGTCGCAGTTTTATTGGATCGTCTACAGCTAACTTGATCGATAAATGAGTTTCTAAGAAATATCATAAAACTCATTTCCGGAGACAATTATACGAGAAATATTCCAACGAACCATATAAATTTATGCAATCGTTTTACATGCCGAGTTTTGTTTTTCTCCGAAGCGATTCGTTGAGGTTGGACAAACAATATGCTTTAAAAATGCTGTTAAAAATAATCGTAATCTCCTTCAAAGTCGTTAACATTTTTTCCTATTTTTATGGGGTATTGTCGTTATAATCAAAGTCCGATCTGTCAATATCAGTGCGATTTTCAATTTCACGAATCATTTTTTCTCTCCGGGTTTATAGGTTTGTTAAAACCTGGCCATACCAGACGTACCAGCCTACGATGGCCGCGTTCGTTCTCTATCGATTCAATCAAATATCTCGTTAAATATTCATTACGCTATTAAAATCTCTTCATTCAACATCTGCGACGACGTTGCCCGCGAGTTTCCAGATTTCCCTAACAATCACGACGAGCGCCTCGCTCAAGATCCAGGTTACGTTACATTATAGTCAGTCAGTTGTTGAGTCAGGTACACGTTATTGTCATCCGCATTGGCGAAGAGGAAGAAGAAGCCGGGACAAGAAACTGCACGGTGTCGTTATTGTCCCAGGGCTGACAATGAGTAAAACAGTCGCAGCAGGGACTAATTGCGCATATCCAATACTCGTACATTGATATATGCTTTGACGTGCACGCGAATGGTAGTTTACCGTGTACGGAGTAGAAGAGGATGAGGACGAAGAGGACACGGGGATCCTATAGTGGTGATCGTTGTAACTCTCACTCCAAGGAATGTTTTATAAATTATCGCATTTTTTTCGTTTCATTTAGTCTTCTCTGTTTTTATGTACCCATCTTCCCCTTCTTCATTTTTTTACAGCCCTCCTCGAGAACTTTATTCTTTATACCTGTCGAGTATGATGGTTCTTTTTTTCTTCTCATTGCGTTCGTGTATTCTTCTTTTCGATTTTTCCTCTTTATTTATTCCTCGCTGCTTCTCCACTCTCTCAGGAGCCTCTTCGAATCAAGGTAATTGTCAATGCCTGTGTAGTTTGTATCACGCGTGTGCGTGCGCGCGCACCCAACGACGACCGCGTTGTAAATCTTGAGCGCGTTTTGAGTAGACTTCCAGGAATCCCCGTGTGTTACACACTGACGGTGATCTTGCACGCGCGACACGCGTGTATGCTTACACGTGTACCCACACATATCTCTATGGACAAACTCTTTTATTATACATATTATACATACTTGAAAGAAAACCGACGTGGGTTTTTTCAACACACTTACCTCAAGTCCAGTTTCTGTACAATCAGGACTGTTGCAAACATTCATTCTTTACACTCCCTCAATTTTTTCTAGCACAGTAAAAAAAATCAATTTTTTATTTCTCTATAGGTTTTTTTCCATACCTGTTTTTCAAATGTATCCCGGAGTGTTTTTCCAATCCCTTGGCCGAGAGAGGTTAGAGAAGTGAGAAAAAAAGAAATGATTTTGTTACAGTTGCTAGAAAATCCTACAGTAAAATCGCTGTTTAAATGTTGTTGGTGATGTAAGAAAATCCGGTACAATAAACCATTTGATTTGATTACAGTTGCCGATACACCATTTTACAGTTATTGCATCGTCAAGTCTGTTCGATTAATCAACTACATTTTTTCAGCTTAAGCAGACCTCAACGTGAATTTTTTATAGCACCAATACAAAATTATTGCAATAGTTACAGAAAAATATAGTACTAGATTATCTGTTTACCGCTAGAAGACTCATCTTTTACTAATACCCAAAAGTATATTACGCGTTCACGATAAAAATCGATAGTATACAAAGACTGTACAGTATTGACGTATCTACGGTGAACTTCTGTCGGGGCGCGCATTAAAAAACACGCACACAATTTTATTACACGTGGTTATTTATACACATTCAGAGTTACAATACACAAATAATGCGTATAATAACGATGACGACGGATGCAGACAAAGCGCGATGTAGGGCTCGGGGCGCAAATTAAAAACCCGCCCTCTTCTCCAAATTCACTTCTCAGCTGCTCTCTCTTCCGCCTCTCACGCAGGAGCGAATCAACCTCCAGAAAAGCCCGCGCATTGTTCTCAACTCCTGCGATACAATTGTCATCGTCTCGTATCGCGCTCTCAGTCTCTCCTCCGTGAAAGGGCGCAACGCGTATAGATCATTAAGGGAAAACCCCTCGGCGGCCGCCGGCCGACTATCGCCTCGTATCTCGGGTCAAAATATGGCCTTGCGAATAATACTCTGTCAAGATCGTCGTGCGATACGTTCGGTGCCACTGTCCACCGCTGTCCCGGTTCCTCCTCGTGTGCGCGCACACACACACGCAAAAACGGGGAAAGAGAGCGAGATAGCGACAGATAGACCTGCACGGAGACAGTATACTACCCAAGTGAATACGCCTCGTAGATCCTAGATTCCAGATAGACGACGCATCCCCTCAAACCCTGTGACCGGAATGATTTACAACGACTATCGCGTGTCGAGACGTCGGTGTGGATGCGATACGCGGGCGTCCAGACTAGTGTGGAAGCCCAGAGCTACGGTAAAAAGCCTGCAGATTTCAATCTATTTCAGTTTTGCCCAGAAGAAGAGATGGAAATGTTTTTCAACCATCCCGCTGCAATGCGGTTCTTGTTTTCGCCCGCGTCTTTTCGCTGATCCATCTCCGTATATCACACGTCTGTGCGTTTGCCCCCTTCTCTCTCTGTCTCTCTCTGTCTCTCCCTTCTCTGCAAGGAATAACGCGCGTGTAAATTGTCAATTTCATACCTACTGCGATATTTTCACAGAATTTTGAACATCGCCGCATGCTTTTCCCGTAGTTATACTCGTGCAACGTATACTCGTAACAACTTTCCGTCGGTGTGTGACTAATTGTAAGTACACCTTTCCAAAAGTAGCTATGCACGTATGTACATCGTATACCTTCTAATGTATCGATGCTTAGACATTGAGTCACTGTGCCCCTTGGAATTTCACATTCCCTAAAAGGCTAAGGACGAGCTCCGATCAGCAAGTTACCCGAATGTGGGCGGAAACACGATTCATACTTGAGCAATGACTCGATAATTCTATTCGCGAAAATACAATGGAAACCACGAGTGCAACGTCGATCTTTATTCAGCGGTCGGGTTGTCAAATGAAATAGTTCGCAGTAATCGGCAAGGAGACACAAAAGTTTAATACATTAGCCTACTGCTGACAAACGATAAAATTTCGTTGCATTCCAATCACGGTTCGTTCGTTGTTCATTCGAGTCCGAGGAAGTGAGAAGTGGGTTATACCCGTAACGTCGTCGTCAGCGTCTCTGTGTATTCACGGTTTTACGAATCGACGGTAAGTAAATACTTAGGAATAATAATAGCCCGCATCGCCACACCACCACCGGTGAAATAATCACCCCCGGAAAAGTTAATCAGACATTACGAAGAATTCTCCTTTCATGAGAGCTGCGTGCCCGGAATGAAGATTGACAAAAGTTATTCACACACAATTTTTGTCTCTTACGGTGGTTCTTGACTTGACGCGATCATGAGAGGCCTGGATCTGCCTTGCGCATGTTATTCCCGTCACGTATTACACCAGTGTGGAAAATGATATTTTAACGTTTCCCAGAGTTAAAATGTATTTCCCCGCGGTATTACTCTTTCACTACTTTTTTTTCCTCGCCTTTTTCTTCTTCAAACTACCGACTTAAGCCTCAAAATTTCCTCGAGACGTTTTCAAGTTTCAACAGCGACTAACACATATCTAAAACGAGATTCTAGATTCAGACACTCAACGTCAATCAAGATGATCCCATAAGCAACGAAATTTCAAGTTATTTATTTTACTCAAGTAAAAATATTTTTTCCTTGAGCTTCTATAACTCATACGTACTTTCCGCAGTGATGATTTTATCTTAAAAATTCTTATGGGTAACTTGGTAAAACCTACCCTTCATTTAATTCCATTCAATAACATTGAACGAAAACATTGTATGTACGTTACAAGAAAACTTTCGCTGATTCGACACTTCTTTATTTCAAAATCAAACGAACAATGATTAGTATAAAACGGTAACCAAAAACAGTAGTTTAATAGTAGAATACTTTTCAAGTGCACAAACAACGAGCCGGGTAATTAACTATTAGATGTTGAGTCAGTGTGACTGTAATACATTTTTACACCGCTACGGGTAATTGAATAACAAATTAGCTTCACGTGGTATTCAAGAGCCGCCTGGGTTTCGGACCCTCTTAATGCTTTCTCGGATTTCTAATTCTAATACTCTGATCGCGCGAGCTATCTTTTAAAAATATAATAACTGAGGTTGAAGTTCACAAGGTTATTATAACGATGCATTTTTAGGAAAACCCGTTATTTCGTAACTATCATAGAATGATAATCTGGATCTCCTTAATCCTGTAATACAACATTACATTACTCATTTTTCGCAAACTCAACTCTCTGTTAAATTTATTCTAAAGTTCTAAAATAGTATCTCTTTAATTTTAAAAAAGTTTTGTAACGATAACGGATATCAACTGCCACTTTACTTTAAGAAACACTGCCGAAATTGGAGATAAATGTACCCACTATATACATTTCTGCTATATTGAAATAGTTCTAAGTGATTGAATTTCGTCTCCTAGTATTCGAAATCGTATATCGTAGAGTATACCAATTAATTACGGGTGTCACGTACACAATGCGACATAAATACTTTTTTCACCCCATGTTAAATTGCCGCGAACAACGTTAATCGTGCATCATCATATTTCCTCCATCTTCCGTCCCCGTCGCACATTCTCGAAATCCACATAACGATTTCAAACGTTCGGCATTATATAATCAACTTGAAAGAATGACCGAATCTCAGCATCGTGGATCTTACGGTAAATTAACTTTTCTCAAGTACTCATCGTTGAAAAAAATCATTCCCCCAACACTGGACAGCTTCGCTGCAGAAAGAAGTTTCGGAATAATTTCTACCGATCGAATATGAAGTGGTTTCGGGAAATACATGTTTCCGTTTTCGGCACGTGAGCCGGTCAAGAATCCGAGAATGTAGAGAGGGTTGGGGGGCAGAGGTAGTAGGTTTCGGTATGCTAAATAGCGAGTTACGGTACCTATAACACACAATACAAGGCACTGCAATGTTTTCCGAATGAACCGGGGGGTAAACAGGCGAGTTGCAAAACACACATGACGTACCGTACGCACGCAAGCAGAGGTGTGTGGAGTTTTGAATGAGTGAGCTTACAGGGTGTAGATACATGTACACAGATGCACACAATGCGTGGTAGAGAACTTATCGCATCGCGAGTGTTTGAGGACGAAAAATATTTGTCTAAAAACTTAAGATCAAACATTTTAAGCGGCGTAAGTAGTGTGAATAGGCTTCAAACTCTTCCTCCTTCTTCTTCTTCTCCTCCTCCTCCTCCTCTTCTTTTCCTTCTTATTTCTTTCCCGGGTGTCATCTCTACACGCCGCGGTTCAAACTGTACGAAACCGGGCAAAACGTAAGTTCAACTATAGGCGAGTACCTAAGTCGTGTTTACGTACGCTCTGCGGCTAAAACCCGGGCGCAGGTACCAAACTCTTCTCAGTTCTCTCTCTGCGACGGCCGGCGGAAAGGTTAATTAACCTCAGGTATATTTGGCCGAGTCGGGTACCAGCCTCGCATCTCCTCTCCTCTCCTCTCCTGTTCTCTTCTCCCGCCGATCGCGTTGCCCGCACTGCCTTTCTCGGGCGCTTCGACGAAAAACCGAAAATTTACCGTACCTACACTTTAATTCCCCGAAAGAATTCACGCCGCGTACTCCAATGTTTTTCAATAACATCCCAACGACCGGCGCCGCATCCTGCGCCTACAATTAGAGAATTCTCGACTATGTACGGTACAGCAACTCGAATGGTTGCACCGTGAAGATGATTTATATACGCCAATACGATGAACGTATTATTCGTAAGAATGTTCTGAATACCCTAGTTTTTTGTCGGTTTGCCGAATTTAGAATTTATCGAATTTATACCGCGGTTGGCGTTTTTCTGAGAAGAGAAGAAGGCGGGATAGAAGATAAACTGCGACGTGTAGCGACTTTCTATTAGCTTTGTGAAATGTGTAAACTGTAGATGGGTACATGAATTGAATAACGTTATCGTTTCACGATGTAACTCGATTCCAACGGAGGACGAAACTTATGAATTTGAACAAGAATTGATTCGATTATCACTTGTTCGGACAGGAGAGAAACGGCCGTTCGTCAAGACGTCGCGATCACACCGATACTCCGTCCGAGTTCCAGGTTTTAAAATTCGAACGACGATTTTTTACCAACGACGACGGAACTTCCGATCCAATCTGATACCGAAAAAGCGCTTAATTCTCCAAACAAACGTTGCGACGAGAGAGAGAAGGAGGGATAGAAGAGCAACTGCACCAACGGTGTTTGTTTATCCGTTTCATTCATTCGTGCATTTTCACCTAATTTGTATACAGATTAGAATAACCTAGTTGATTTTTCGGTTTTCGAACCGAAGCCGGAAGTGGCTGAGGCATTAATGAACATCACAGCCGACCGAATGCTTTAATCTTTTTCCCTACTCTCTCGGCTCCTCGATTGGGTGGCCGTTTTAAACCACAATAAACAGACAGGGAAGAAACTCTCTTTGTTTATACGCCTCGTCGTCTCCTCTTCACCGGGTTGGTTGAGCAACATCTCTGAACTCGGCCGAAAGGCCCGCCGCCCGCGAGTCGACGGTCTTTACACAAGTAAGTGTAAGTACAGGGCGGTATGCATTACAATAGGTATCCGAGGATCGGGAGGATCCAGAGGCTCTCGCTTACCTGCGGTGCGTGATCCTTCCGGTCCGACGTTCTCAATTATCGATCAAAATCCTCTCGGTTGTTTCACGCAACTAGTCACTCTTGCATAGGTACGAATCTCTCGACATCGGCTCGGTATTGAAACACACTCGTTATTAAACAGTTCCACAATTTATCCGCAGCGTTGTTCTATCGTTCATCGATAAGAGACAAAGAAAAGAGATAACGGAGCGCGGATTGTTTTGTTAAATTATTTCTCCTCGCGGTCGATAAGGGTGCTCGCGGCTTAATCCAACCGCCATTTTAGCATCTCTGTGTTCAAAGAAAACAAGACGGCATCCGGTGGAAGAAAAGCCGCGCGATTTAAGTTAGTTAAGTAAGTTAGCAACAATCGACGGCGAGTCCCGAAGAACCGAGCAGGAAAGTACAAAGTCGGCCCGAAGTACGCCGGTCACATCCGACGTATCGCAACTACACACACAGATACTCCGGTTTGACGTGATTTTAAATTTTTACGCGATAAAAACCAATTGGAAACACACACCCACGAAACACACTCCCGGTCTCACCTCCTTCCGTCACTGTTGATCCGTCGTTCGATTACTCGTTATCCGTTTGATCCGCTTTCCTCGATTTCTTCGACGCGAACAGGTACGTACTTCCGCTTGTTCCCACGGTTTGACGATTCGACATTCACGTCGCACAACCACAGAGAACAGTTTGTTCGTATCGCGAGGATGTACGTTTTTATCCTATCTTCCGTTTCTCGCTGCGGCAACGATAGTTACTATTCGTAAAAGGCTTCGGTCTGAACCGGGGCGGGTACTTGCGACTGTGCCGCGAATGTGACACTGCAGATTCGAACGAACGATTCTGCGACTCGTTTATTTCTACGGCAAGGAAAGGGTTCCGTTGTTCTCGAACTCCTTTTATCGGGCATCTAGTTCGATTTCGGTGGTTCCGGATAATCGAATCACCTAGTGCCGACCTGCACTGCTCAACGACGAGCTTCCAACTGAAGTGAAGTGAACAGGCGCTGAATCCGAAGCCGACCCCAGACCTGCCAGGCGGGTTTCTACGGACGGAAACCTCACGTACCGCTACACGGCGGCGTTACACTAGCGCCACCATTGGCGGACGGTTAGAATTGACCCGTACCTCTTCGGTTCGTTCATCCTGCGGGGTGAATTCCGTACCGCCGAGGTTAAGCCTTCGTTTCAGCTCGGAGCAGATCAGCTGCGTCCTTGTTGCAAATGCCCCGTGTTTTTCGAAAACGGTGTGCGGCGCTGGTTTTCGAACCACAGGCCGGATTCTTTGAAACGTCATTGATTTCTTTCGTCCACTCAAGTGTAATGCGCGCGCATGCGCAACGAACCCCGTTGACTTTAGCCGTTTTGACGTAGTACGCAGCCTCTGCTCATCCAGAGTATAGGTTGTACCTGCCTACCTACGAGGGCCCGCAGGAATTCTAGCGACTTCTCGGTCGACGCGAATTGCTTCTCAAATTGTTTTGCCTTTTATCTTTATTTTAACCAACCAACGCTTCAATTGCAACGGTTTTCAACCGGAACAATGGTACATCAAAACAACGGAGATTACGTTTAACCTCTTTTCCATTTATCAATTATCACTATAGATATAGACTCGTTCATCTTGCAGCGCGTATTATCGGTTTGTTATGGATACCGATATACTTTTGCGAAATGGCGAACGAGCGTATCGTAAATACGAATACAGAGAGATTGTACGCTGTCTTATCTCGCGCTGAGTTATGCGCCACTGGTTGTCTCTTGAACAGAAGTAAACACGTACGGAAAAGTTACACGATTAGTTTCAATACCAAAATAGGAAAAGTCACGGATCTCCGGGAGGGCGATGAATCTTACCTGATCCCACACTGAATCGAATCTTTCCTTTCCGGAACTCGCAGCCTCGTAGCAACGTGCACAGACGCACGACGTACATAATATAATATACTTCCTACGTCACACGTCACCGCAAATGACTTTGTCTGGTCCGCAGGTGTACGATACAATATACTGCGTGGACATGGGGCATTCCAATTAGTATGTTCGCGCTGTAATTAGTACATAAGTCGAGGTGATCTTTGTTCTCCCAGGTATATTAGCGCAGTTTTCTGCGAAACGCATTGCACTGAATATTAGGGTTTGTTTATAAAAGATTTCTGAATAACCCGTCATTCATTGGACACTTCTTATAGATCCTATTTTTTTTCCCCCTGGTACAGATCGAAAGTTTTCGGACGGCGGTTTACGTGGGAGAACAAAGTGAATATCACGGAAATCTGTGCACGAAATTAGAAAAACTTCTTTGGGAATCCTGCGGTTATTTGATTTTTTATTTCCAAACGAATGATGTGTTTGTGAATCACAGAAAATGGTATGGGTTTTATGATGCTCGTGATATCTGTATTTCGATCTACGTATTGTTTTGGAATTTTTTTTAACTGACACAGAGTTGTGGGTGAAAAATTAAAAAAGAATCAAAATTACATTTCACTCGTATGTTTAAATACTGTAAATCGTCATATACCTATAATGTAAAATATTTAACAATAAGTAAATATCCTAATATTTAAAAAAACGTTTCCCAATTACTTTTCATGATTGTGAAATTTTTTTTTATCACATGTATTAAACCGCATGGTAAAACATGATTCTTGTTCGCAAAATCCTCTAACGATCATCGATTGACAGTCCAGTTCAAGTTGACATGGAATGGCCTATATAACGTGTGTGGAATATGGACAGTTTGAAATGCAACATCTGAAAATTGATCAATATTGTAACGTACGTGCGTATCGTTGACGTTATTTTTCCGAGAAATGACTAGACGATTATTCATATAATATATATGGATGAGTTGAGGTTCATACTACACATGAAATCGACTTTTCATGAAACGGATAAAATATTTACTAATTAGTAAAGTAACGTGGTTCACATTTCTCTACATCACGCGTACCTACCTAGATATGTTTGATTTTTAATATGTACTCTGGGTTAAGGGTCATGCATATTTTATTTCCACGTTTAAAACCGTACAAGTATCATAAAAGTTGCAAGGGGCTCTGAACTCTGAGCGTCGCGAGATCATTATAATCATAGAGGAAATAAATTAATTGGCGAAAATCGTGTTTCCCATTCTGGTTCGACCTCCCTTCGTAAATTGATTTATTAGATTGAAATACATCGATATCGCGATGCATGCAGCAGACTCGTTGCTCCAGATTCTCTATAATCTCGGTATTGGCGATTATACTCGTATGCACGTATATATACACACGTGTGTAATACATATATATGTATAATTCCCCCGACGATCTATGCATTACCCTGCACCAGCCGCATACGTGTATCACAGTTTACACGCATATACCTTACACGGGGTAAACGTTAAATGCGGCAATTGGAATTAATTAAAATTTTTAATACATATCATTCGAATTATTTGAAACGCCTGCGGCAGGCGTTACGTACAACGTGTTCGTACATACCTACGTATACGTATATAATACCTCTAAAGGCCCGGGCTGCAGTCGTCATGCAGAGTCGCGGTATGGCCTCTATACACTCGAGCCGAGGCAATGAAGATAAATTAGAAAAAAGCAACAAGCAAAAAAATAAACAAAAGACATACTATGCATAGCGCGACGTGCCCACACAAACGAGGTGCGCGGCGCAGGGTTCAACTGTAAGTCCCGCGACGTATAGTTTGACTGGCCCCACTCGATGGACGGGGCCGGTTCGTTGTAGATAGCGAGGGGGGGGGAGGCCGGAAACCGCAGCGACAATGGAAAATAATTTAAACCGAAAAATGGACCGCGGCGAAGATGAACGAAGTGAAAAAACTAGAGAGATTTGAGGGGTGGGAGCGAAGGCGACGGTCGCGACGTTGGTGGGGGGGGGGGGGGGGGGGCAAAATACTGAGCGGCGAAGAGAAAATAGAATAAAAACGTTGAGGAAAGGGGGAAAAAAAATAAAAGAAATGTGGAAAAATAAAAGAGAAAAACGGTCGGTGGCTGAGAACAGTGCAGTGAGGTGAGACCGTACTTAACAGCAGGAGAGTCTGATGCACTTTAAATTCACCTAGTAGAACATTTCTTCCTTATACGTATACATATATATATATATATATATATGTAATATTTCTTCCTATATATTTATATAATATATAATATAGATATGAGTGTACGTTACATAGCCATCCGCCGAGGTTTGCAAATGAAAAAGGACCATTTCTCGGGCAGCACTCACTGCAGCGAACAACGACAGCCTTGCGGATATTATATGGTTTGAAATGACTCGCAGCTTGCGGTCACTTTCTGTTTGTATGTATACATGTACCCATCTGAGGTGTCGAAGCTACGCGTGTTACGGAGGGACTTTTGCACCTATTATAACGTTACGAGTGTGGTTGGTAATTACGACGACCTTATTACAGTACGTGTCTGAAAACTGGAAGCTGGAGATTAAAATTTGAAAGGTACCGTGTACGGGACGAATTCGGTGAAAAGTACAGAAATAGGACACGAAAAGCACGTCAAGTTTTGTGTACAGGTAAATGGTGTACATATGTATATACATAATGTTATACGGCCGGACGAAAAGCTAACAGATTGAAACGTGCGGGGCCCGGCCCGAAATGGGCAAACTGGAATTCCACCAAAACGACGAACGACGCGAACCACGGGGGCTCCGTGAGATAGCAAAACGTTTGACCGCCGCACTCCCGTGCACGTACCGGGTGATCCGGAATTCCTCATGCCCGGCACTAAACGGGGAGCTAAGATTTTGCCGGAAATTAATCCTCGAACCGCACCGTTCCTCACGTGCGTGACGAACATTTTCTACGTGTCACAGCAGATTCACTCCCCCGCCCCCTCAGGCTTTTGTGCATAATCCTCGAAAGAAAAAAATAAAATGAACTTACTCGAAGTCCTCGATACACGGGCTTCTCGTTCCGAGATTTTTCCTTTCAAGTTGCCTGGGTAACTCTTCAGTTTTTGTGAATCGACGGCGTAATGACAGCGCTTCCGCAATTTTCTCCATCACTCTGACATAAGTTTCTTTTCTGCTTCTATTATTGAATCTGTGTTGTTTACAGATTCTTATGAATCTTTTATAGGCTCAATTCATGTTGGACTCTTGACACGACTGAGAAAATCACAATTTTTTTAAACTACATAAATGAAATTCATAAACCGGACCTAAAAATTTAAAAATTTCTCCAATTTGGCGTAAACATTTGAAACTAGCAATATTGAGATTCTAAAAAATGCAGACGAATGAATAAATGAATAAATTTAAAATCCGTCAAAACAACGTAGAAATTAACAAAGAATATTTCTGAACATCCCCGTGTCTTATCTATTCAGAGTGCAGTCGATTCTGCACAGAAATCCGCGCAGCAATATTTTTCGTATTCCTTACCGAGCTAAGACGTAAAAGCAAGAAAAATTGCTGAGAACAGTTTCATAGGCGGTCGAAAAAACAGTCATCGTTAAAAGATCGCCTAGAATTTTATACGTATGGTCAAAAACTATTTTAGCACGAACCGAACAATAGTTTCATTTGTACTCCGAAAATTTATAGTCATAATCCGATAACAAAAAAATATCTCTTGCAACATTATTTTAATCTAAGTAAAGCATAGAAGAGATGCAACTTTAATGCGGATGTAATACAAAGAATGACTCTTACGTCGATTTATCGTGATATTTCTTGCAGTCCAAAAGCCACGTCACTACATTCACTTTGAAATTATAAACATCCGTTTGCTGTGAATCACAGATTCCTAAACCCACCATTTATTTGTTTAAACGATTTTTACCAATATTACTAAAATCGCTGGCATTCTTATCATGAATGTCATCTCTTTATTATTAACAAGCTCTTTCGATCATTTTCTCGTGTTTAAGCAATCAACAGTTGAAATTAACTCAAGAAATTAAAATTAAAGGTTAAATGTTCTACTTGCCCTACAGTAATAGAGAACGAATACAAAGATTTTCTAATCCTAAAATTTCCTCCTTATTAATAACGTTACATGTATTTTTTACTGAAAAACATGTTAAAAATGTGACTGAAACCGAAGGAATTACCTGTAAAAAATATTTTCGAGAACCTACGGTATTTCTTCATTCATATCGTAAGAAACAAATGACTTTCCAAGTTCTCAAATTTCCATAAATAAAAAATAAATGATGAAAAATTACACCGCACGTTCAAATAATTATCAGAAAACTCGTCAATTAGCGTGCGATTTCAACGACAATCATTTGCCACGGATTGATTTCCAACAAAACAAATATTTCTGATTGCGAGATCAGAAATCAGCGTACCGAGTTTTTCCAAGACAATCTATTCTTCGACCAGATGATCGCGAACGATTTTTTTTTTTTTTTGTTTTTGGCATCAGTCATCAACGTCTATAATATTTTTAACATCGCGAATGCGGTGATAACGATGAATACACGTTGAATTCCCAAAAATTTTAGGTATTCCAAATCTAGGGTCACACAAGTGGTGAAATGGATATCGAATGGCGCGAGTGTCCGCCTTATAGGTACTTGCATGAATCACAGCGCGATGGAAAGGAAATGGTTCAACTCGAGAACGTGTCATCGAATTCCTCGAGATGGATCGTCGCGTGAGTTTACTGTCGTACGTTGTTAGACAGATACGACGAGTGCCAGAAAATTACCTTGAAACTGTAGGGCCATTTGCGTTGGCTACCCTGCATCAAATTGAGACAGAAGCGCTGCCAACCTACGTAACAGTATTTAATCTCCAAGGCTGCCAATGCAAATATCCCTTTTCTCTCAAAACGATTTAACCCGTGTATTGAGATCGGTTGAGGCAATACGGCGTCAGGCGTGGATAATCGGTAAAATCGGTTGGTCATTTTAGATAAATTTTACAAATGTCAAGACCCAGAAGACATCAGGCAGCTTGTTAGGTTATTATTTTGTCACATTAAGCCAATTTGCGTACAAGCATAATGAATTATAATAATTTGCAGTAAAAAAATCGTGTTTACAGTTAAGTAAGATCCAATTAATGCGGTGTACTTACTGACACCAAAAATGACGTATCCTGAACGTCAAGATCCCAATATCTGATAATATTCGTTATTTTGCACAAGTATAACAATGAAAAGAATTTGTCGACTGTGGATCCTTATTATAACTTGCCGATCTTTTACAGTTACAGTATTTTACAGCATGGAAAGTGTACATTGAAAATTATGATTCTGTGCGTAACAATACGCGTGTAACGATATATATATATATATATACGTATATTGCGTATGGAAAAGGAGGCTACTAGAAAATTATTGGCCAGGTACATGATGCCCCGGTGTATCTGTATATATATATATATATATCGGCATGTGTTTGGATAGAGCTAAACCGCAGAGTGCCGATTTCCGGTATAGACTGATTGCGGCGGCGTTGATCTTTGATGAGGCTCTGCGTCTCCATTTTCGACGTGGATCGAACCCGATTCACCTGATCTTATTTCACCTGATCGACCTCCAGGATCGTTCAAGCAAGACCGCTCGTTCACCTGCAGTCAAGAACCATTCCCTCTCTTCCCCCGGTCCCCCTGGCCGCCGATTAATCCCACCACCGCGCTTATACTCGTATATATATATATACTATATATGTATACAGGCTTTTTAAGTTAGTGACCAATATATATATATATATATACCCTTCGTAGCGAAAGGGCATCAAACAAGACGAAACAAAACATGCAGCGGTTAAAAATGAAAAAGAAACGAGGGGACAGAAAGAGAGAAAAACAATGGATAGGAATAAAAAAAAAAATGAAAAATAAAACAAATTGAGAAGAAAAAAATAACAATAAATTGTAAGCCAAGGGAATAAAGCGCAAAAGGAAAAAGTGTCATAGGAAGCGAGACGCCGTTATATATATATATATATATATACATGTATACACGTACAATCTAAGTACTATACAAGAAACGCCGTGGAGAAGAGAGAGAAAAAAGTTTCGACGGATGGTGCAACGGGGGATCGAGGGGTGCTGCCGTGCAGCAGGTAATGCGCGACGCGTTACAAGTTTGAAATTAATTAAACTCCCTCCTTTTTGGTGACGGGGCAAAACTATACCTATATACTCCATTTAGAATTACGGTTATATACCGCGTTTTCAGGGAGGTCCGAGGCGTGAATCGTGATTGTCGTAGAGCTTTTAAGCCTGATGTTGGACCAAATGGCTCCGTGGAACGGAGGAGGGGTGGAGGAGGGGCGGAGGAGGAGGAAAGAGATGGGCACAGGTCTGCATCGCGGGTCTACCGTAGGATTTTACGACTAGACGCAGCCACGGAGCCGAGAGACCGTTCCGCAAACTCGTGATCAAAAACAAAGACGCGTCGTCGCACGACCTTCGTGACGTTTTCGATATTATTTTCTTAATATCTGCCACTCTCGCTTTCCGTATTTTCGTCACTTTTATCCCGATCATTTTGTTGGCTGATGTTGATTCTTTTCTTTTGCCATTTACGCTTCCTTTGTCGCGACTCTCATCCACCTGTACTTCTCGTGTCCGTTACAACGTTTCGCCATTTTTTCCTTTTCTAATTTCTTTTTCTCCAAGTTTTTGTTCGCCGCTCATTTGCTGTTTTTTGTTCGTTGATTGTAACCCTACATGCTGCAGCCTTTTGCAGTTCGCAACGCCAATCAAGGCGGCGGCACTCGTCTCGCGAACGCTACGCGGAATTACTTTTTTCTTTTTTTTTTTCCTTACTGCTCGTATATTTTAATTTTTCTCTTCGTTATATCGTTCGTTCCCTTGTATCCTAAGTAATTAATTAGCGTAATGTATTACACCTAACGAACCTACCGAATTTAAATAATTTTTAATCCTTCATTCTTTTTATCCAAACATGAAAACAGCTCGTACTGCTTGGATGATTGTTTGCTCCCGAATAAACTGAAATACACTTTGGCGGATGCAATTTTCTTCTTTGCGCGTTTTGCTTCAGAATCCGTCGTCCCCATTGAGTCAATCAATCTTGTTCCGTCGACTTATACATGTCGAATCCAATGTATATTCAGAGCAAGGTTCGACATCGGAACTATTTACTCCTCTGACCTAAAGCTTTTTACCAACCGCTTGAAAGTTCTCTTATTATTGAGTATTATCAAAACCGAAGCATCACTGATGTGAAAATGATTCTACATGCAATTCCGGATAACAATAGCCCCAAAAAACTTATTTCCACGCAACGATGATGCGAAGACAAGTATTCCTTTAATTGCATTACCACTTATTATAGGAATACATTTCCTGGCCTTATTCTCGCATGAAATACATTTTTTTTGTTCATATTTACATTCGGCATTGCAGGCATAATTGCACTGAATGCGGCAATTTTACAACTATGCTACGTAGGCTTGGATAACAGTCGAAAATGACATTTTGTTCTACCGGTAAAGACTCACTGCAGCATCTTCTTAATAGTGGAATAGAAGGTGCATTTTCTACGCTCGTCGCTACATGTAAGTACGGTCTCATTCAATCCAAGCCTGCATTTTCGTGAGACTAGCAATAAATTGAATACGACGTTGAAATATATAAATATACTGAACGAAGGCGTCTTATTGAGATAAAATTTGGTTGAATCAATTAGGTATTTCACGTTCTTTCTCTTTAATGCTACAGTCGCAGGCACGATAATCTAGTTACAAAATTATGATTCAGAAATGCCCGCAAGAGGAGAAAGAACAATCCGACCATTCATTTAACTAACTCTCGACGCGTTTTCCTGTTCGGATTAAACGCTTTGGTCGTATATGAAAGGGAATATTTTTCCGTTGTAGTTTGAAAACCGAGCGAACAGGATATATAATACGGTATATAGTTAAATGGTTTGGTCGAGTTTGGCACTCTGGTCATGCTGGAACACTGTCTGGTCGTCCGTCATTGTCAACCTGGAGAAGTTTGGCCCTGCAGGCAGCGGGGTGCTTGATATAGTTCAAGATTCACCGATATCGTCAGAACGTGACGTGCCTGCGCGAAGACATATTTTTTTTCTTTCGTTTCCAGGTTTTTGATTTTTTCTCTTCTTCTTCTTCTGAATAACCTTATCCATCCGGCTTCTTGTAATGCTGCACCATCTCTGTCGTACTTAACTTCCTAGCCTGCAGCTAATGTAATGTAAACTGCATGTTTATTTATCGATAAATCTGCATGATATAAACTTTCATTACGGAGTTTCAAAAAGAAATTTTCGAACATGCGATGATAATATACCGTTTATGCACATATGCGTTAATTTCACGAGATCAATACGGTACTAATTGCCTAAGCCCGGCTTTGACAAATCGATCTCGTCAACTGAGTCACCTTTCTCCTCGATAATTACAAATTTTCATGCAAATTAACATCCTTTTCATACAGCAGCACAACGCTTTGTATCCGAAATGAAAAATCATGTATTATTTGGGTACTTGTGCGAGGTGCGGAGAATTTGGAAACAGACGTGAGACAATATTTTTGTTGGCGATTTTTAATTACATTATGAAAATGAAATATGGAATCCGAATAGATAAAAAATTAATTTTTGTTGGTTGTGTGTTTCTCGCATGAGCCTTGGTGAACGAATATTACGAAAAAGGCAATTGCATATTTTTCAAGGTTGACAATGAAAGTTTGTTCCTTTATTCCCAAATCAGGTCACATCGAACGTTGGCAGAAAAATGCTATGAAATACAATACGATCGAATCGTTGAGTTTGAAAACTTGAAGTTGGAATTTCAGTGCCGTGCATTATGATGTATGTATATGTCTTTAAAAAGAAAGTAATATTATTCCATTTTTTAGAATTTAAATTTCTTTTGTAACGTGTTTCCGTTTATTGATTACATATCTCCGCATCAGCGCTCGCCACGGCAGGCTCCGCGCAGGACACTTCGTCGAGAAAGAAATAGGTACAAGGGGGTTGTTCGCTGATGAGGGGGCCTCGGGCGCAGTCGCGAGGTGTACGAGACCTACCTGGAAACGAAATAATGAGAAAGAGAAAGGTTAGGAAGAAAAAAGCAGAAATACGGGAAGGAGAAGAAAAAAGGCGAAAGAAGAAGAAGAAGAAGGGACGACGGAAAGAGGAAAAAACAATCGGGTCTCCCGGAACAACGCGTCACGTCACGGGCGTCACCATCGGTCCCTTGATGATGGGTCGGCGGTACGGGGGAAAAGGAAGTCGGTAGTTTTCTATCTTCACGCCGGCGTGCGATGGAAGCTTCCAGCGGACTGCAGTGCCTTTGGAGAATTCATTCCAAGTCCATTACAAAGCAGCTTTATATACATAATATATTAATTTCAAATTGTCCACAAAACTTCCTCAATTAGTTGCGCCGCGCACCTTACATGCACGCGTGTGTTGGCGTAGGTGCCTTTGACAGCCAGGCGCGACTCCGGACCGCTTCGTCGTTCCTTAATCGAGAAATAATTGTTCGAATTTTGAAAATAGAACGCGCGCAACCCGTCCGTCGCCACCGGTTCTCCCCCTCTCCATACTTCTCCCGTCCCCGCCGCTCTGCGTCTCGCTCCCTCGGATCGGCTCGGCGAAGCTCACAACCAGCGTTGCAGGCCACTCGGAACACGTTCGGAACCCGCCGAAAAGGACGCGCGCAACCGACGAACGGAGGAACGATCGAACAATGGAATGGCGAAACAAAAGAAGATTGCCCGTGACTACGGTGGCGTCGCTGGTTTCGTTCTCATGCTAAGAGCGTTAGGAGTTGATTAGCAGTATTAGACGACGCCGCTCGCTCTCGCTCGGCGAGTCCGTACGGTAAGGCCACTTTGACCGGTACCAGCGTCGTAGTAATGTTATACATACATATACGCAGATATGGATTACGGGACCGGGTATGCGTGCAAAGGCCGACGTCGATGCGCCGCGTGCGGCACACACGCCGAGATACGTGTAGCGGCGCTGTTGAAGCGTGGAAACCGTTCTCGAACCGGACGGGAGATCCTCGATCAATTAAATTCGCTATTTGGAAACGTCGCTTAATTAACTCGATATAACGTACGGTTATGTACCGGGCAGTCTTTGCCGCAGCGTGTTGCTTGCCCTTCGCGAGAATACAAGGCTTTGCTTGTCGGTGCGCGTGGATTGTTGCATCGTAATATTATATGCCCACTCTGCGACCGCAGAGGCGGCGTGCATTTTTGTATTCCCCCTCCTTTGTTGTCAGCTAATTGTAAGCCGCATTGCCCGCGATGTATTATCGTATTTTTCGAATAATTCCCCAGATTTTATTATACGGCCTGTGATTTATTACACCTCCGGCGATTTTCTGATTCGAGCTTTCAAACCTTGACGGCATTTCGGAATCACCGCGGTCTGTTTAATATCTCCGTAAATCACGCTGTATCGTAAAAATCCAGTATTGGACAAAATAAAAACAATCAACGTAACACACGCTTGTACAGTTGTAATTTTGTTTTGATTCCGTGGCTAATTTTATCAACAATTTAAATACCATAAGCGTTTTTTTTTATCTTTTATACATAGTCAATTTTGACGAATTTTCAGAATACTCTGCAGAATCTATAGAAAATATTCTACCTCAGAGTCGTATCTTCGTTAATAAGTTATAAAAACTAGTTTCTCGTTATCTTGCGTTTACTCAATTTTTCGGTATGAAATTATTTACAGTAAAAATTTTTCTTCAGTTTCAACGCATTTACCGAGAAATCAGTTGCATCGACAATCCAATCAGCGGTGTCAAAGATGGAAAAAAATCTACATCTTTCAAGCTTATTTGACTGAAGAGTTAACCTGACATGACCTAACCGGCCGATGGTAAAATTATAGCTAGAGCTGCTTCAAACATACCATAAAAATAGTACTTCATATACATGATTAACCAAATACACTTTTTGATCGCGATCCATCACGGTTTTCAGAACGGATTCCCTACTAATCGATCACGAAAAAACAAACATCGAGCTACCATCAAAGTTCGCCTGGTTCAAAGGTTTGGAAGTAATGGCGTGGATTGTTTTGATGTTTTACACTATTACCCTGCAGCTTATAACAGAGCAGCGGAAAGAGTTATAAGTAAATATTGTGCCGAGTAGCGACTGGTAGGTAGACCTGCGTTCGCATCAGCTGCGGCTACGAAGCATTCGCGTGCAAAAACCGTGAAATTATAAGAAACGAGCATTTCTAAGATAAAGCGTATCGGCTAGGCGAACCGATATTGGCCCGGATCGAACGGCGTGCGCCAGGCAATCAGCTCTGACCCGTTCTCCGGTAGACTTGAACAGGAATTCCTCGGTTCCCGTATCCCCGGTCATCCGGGGAATGTCGCGTAATCTCTCAATTCTTCAACGCACGCGCATCTGCACGTGCACAAGCATACAGGCATCTCGGCCTTTCACGATCGAGTCGTGTGTGTGTGCGGACCGTGTAAATGTACATGGTATATATGAAACGTACGGTCTGAGCATGGGTAAAAGGTATAAGGTGCGTACGAAACGGCGGTAAGGATCCGCAGACGTTTACTTGTGTTTTCTCTTCCCCTCGTCTCCCCGCCTTTCGGTCTTCTTTTCGTTTCTTTTCGACTCCTCTCCTCTCATCCGCCTCTTAACTCCCGTCACTTTTTTCTCTTTAGGTTATTCTTTAATTTGCGGCAGATACAATATACGGAAGATTGGGCAACCAGTTTTGTCAATTAGTAGAGCTATTATGGATTTATGCGTCAAGATGAAGATTGGAAGAGAGTTGAGTATAAGGTGTATATGTGCATAAGGCATGATACGCCGTTCATGTGTTATACCTGCGTGAACCACATGCGCTGCCGTATTATACCCGTCCGTGCATGCTACGTCTTAGGTACTTACGTGAGCAAACGCCTCCGAGATGTAGTTGCGTGAGTAGAGTTGATAAGGTACGGATATATAGATATCTGTTTCACGACGCTAATGTAATTTATATATTAATAGAACTAACGGGGGATGCAGGCAGGAAAGGAGCGGCCAAACGAACCACGGAACTCTGCGGTAACGAACCAAGGAAGAATCAATCACGCGGAAGTTCGAAATACGAAAACCCGTGTCTATGAATATGTGAATGCGCGTGCCTTGAAATTTCATCTAGGTACTATATGTGTATATTATACCCCGATTTACAAATCAATTTTAATAAGGTCTTGACCTTTCAACTTCTGATCACAGATGTTATGATAATCCGTGTATAAATACGGACTCTAAAATTGAGAATACTTTCGCTAATTCTCAAGAAATCTTTTTTTCTCATACCCATTAATTACATAACACACGAATAGGTTAAAATTTATCCTCGAGATAAGGATAGCAGCTTTATAGGTACCGACATTATAGTAATTTCATGTTTGTCGGGATACTATCTTGTTTTCAATATTTATTGTTTCTGATAAGATTATTATTTGGTGAATGAATCACCTAAATTGCTCGTATACGCGGTCTTTGCGAATTAGTTGAAAAACGCGCTTCTACAGATGCTTTTAGCTCACACTTATTGGCTGATAGAGAATGGTGTGTTTGAAATCAAGAATCGATTATTTTTAAGGGTCCACATACCCCTGTGCGCGCTGAAACCCGAGTAAATTTGAAAAATAATGACAAGAGTTGCGTGGTGAAAAAAAATTAAATTTTTGATTTCACATTTTTTATTAACTCTTCAACTGTAAAAATTTTTTTTTTTTTTTCAATATCAACATTAGTTTTTACTGATATAAATGGACCAATGATGAAAACCACGGCGCGTCCTTGTTGACATTATAACTTCACCAAAAATTGTCCAATGAGCAAAAATGAAAAAGCGTCTTGTAAAATAATGTAGTAGTAATAGTCTGACCAAGAGGATAGTTATTTTAAAAATAAAGAAATTACAGTATTTTTGACTTTGGATGCAATTAAAAAAAAAAGTTAGCGTTTAAAACCTCTCCTCAAATTATAGAGAAAATAGTTATTAAGATTGAAAAAAAAATAATTAAAAAATCTTACAAATTTATTGAGTTGTCGTGCTGACACTGTCTAAATACATATGTTTCGAGGAAAACGCGTTAAACTAATTGTAAGACTTTCTCCGATTCACTGATGTTCGAATTCATTACAGTATTAACAATCAAAAAGGGTGAAGTGTGGAGCCTCTATCTGTTTATCCGATCAGTTCTATAGACAATTGTACCTATTGTATCTAATTTGGAATTCATCCCTCCCCTGAAATTGTTGATTTCTGATAAAAATTAACATTGTGTGTGAAGCGATTTCACGGTAATAACCAACGTGCGTACCGTTTCCGCCCTCACCTGTCACAGGCAAGTATTTAATCGCGCGTAGATAAAGATGTGCGACAAAAAAAAACAGCAGTGATATTAGTAATTCTGAAGTTAACGATAATGAAGATCACTATCAATAATTGCCCAAGTTTACAGACCACATGGTAACGAAGAGGAAGACATGGAAAAGTTTTTTTTTTTTGTAAACGAAGAAAAACCTGTACCTACGCCAATATCTTTTCTTTCCTTGAACTTGTCAGTGGTTTGCTTTCATCGCACGTGAACGACGGTTCATTTTCAGGGAATCAAAACACTTTGTATAAAAGTATTTCAAAGTCTCGGTTCGATTACGGTATGCACGATGTAGGTGTATTATACAGGCACTAAAAGCTACATTATATCTTGTGGCTAAGTTTGAAAATGAGAAAAGCCAGAACGAAGAGGATATTTTTTATACCGAAGAATGGATCTTCGCACCTGCAGTTCCATAAAAGAAATAAAACGAGAATAAAGCCATGTAACACAGATCTGGGGACCTGAAAAATACATGTATTTGTAGTTGGACAAAAATCGATAGTAACATTGAAGGTACCTTACAGGTACTATATCGACAGTGGTACTTTGCATACCAAAACGCGTGAGAGTTGCCGAGCAGTGAGGAAGGTACTCTGTCGTGAGGATAAGTAAAACCTCCACAAGTATTTATACATAAATAAAGAAAACGTTGCGTACTGTAATTTTTTACCATGATTAAACAATTTCAAGATAATACGATTTTAAAATGGGTTTCAGGAATACTGTTAAAAGTTGGAAAAAGTCGTCGCAATGACGAGGGTATAATATACCTACTAGTTAACTACGTTTGTAGTAGATGTATAATACCTGCGAATAACTCAGACCGCTTCAGCTCGACGTTGAAAAAGAGGAGGAAAACGCACGTTGTACGTACCCCTTGGTCTGTACATGTGGCTCATGTTGTATACCCGCGGTGCATATAGCTCGAGCAAATTGTAAGAACTTCAGCTACGAACCGTAGAAAATGAAACATCTCTCCGCAGACCGAACGCTACGCCAAAGTCGTAAAATTCGAGACGCCGCGTCGTTACACCGAGATACATACATTCAATGCCTAAGCCACAGAAGTGGTTGCGTCTGCTTTCAGTGCCGTACGTGTGTGCGTCTCGAAAAGAGAGAGAGAGAGAGAAAGAAAGAGATCCTAATCTGGCAACGTGGGTATGAGACTTGGGAGCGGGGAAGATCCTCGCTGATACAGAAACGAACCTTAAAATAAAAAACAAAAAAAAAATAAGAAGAAATGCGGCACGCACCTAAATTGCCGCGTTGTTTGAATTTATTCAAAAAATCGCCCGTGCGTTGTTCTGACTTTTATATACAGGGTGGTTTTTTTTTAATCGCCCCGGACTGATGTCTCATAAGTAGCGCGAGGTACGAAAAAACATCGAATACAAAATCTTTTGGATTTAGAGGGGGGGGAA
Organism: Neodiprion lecontei; assembly: GCF_021901455.1. NCBI lineage: Eukaryota > Metazoa > Arthropoda > Insecta > Hymenoptera > Diprionidae > Neodiprion > Neodiprion lecontei. Next base: position 11,617,752 of record NC_060265.1, on the reverse strand, counting down.
GAATTTGGCCGTATCGCGTTTATTGCAAGTGAATCAGTAAAAAAAAAAAGGCAAGAGTCAACTCGGTTTATTCAAATGGAATGGTATATATGTTTTTTTCTCCCAGAATCTGTAAGTTCGTATGGGGCTTATATGAACTTATCGGGTTATTATAGATATGAGCGGGCCAAAGGGGTACAGAGAGGGACTTTTAATGTACCGGTAACTCATCGGACCTGTAAATAAAACTCGATTACTCAAGTGTACGAATACCGAAAGAAATCAAGATTACTTTTTCACATGAAGTCGCAGTGATAAGACGTACGGCAACTAGTTTGTCTAATCGCGTATCTAATAGCTCATCGAATATAGGTCATACCAACATTTCGATTGCCGAAAGAAACGTATCATTCCATGAAAAATAAAAAAAAAAAAAAAAGACAACAAGTCGACGCTCACCTGTCGTCAACAGCTCTACTTGCAATGAATGTGATACTGCCAAATTCTCTCCCCCTTCAAATCCTGAAGGTTTCGTATTTACCGTTTCTTCGTACATCGCTTAATTGCTTTTACGTCATCGGCCCGGGGCGATTTGAAAAAATCACCCTGTATACACATGCAAAGTACACTCGGTGAAGGAGGAACGGTTCTCAGAAGTCGGAACTTTTTCCAAAATAAAGAAAGGACACGGCATAAAACACGATGTAGGGGCTACACATGCTTCTTTTTCCTTGCTCGTTTGAATTCACCGTGGGAAAACATCCCTCGCGATGGGTGCAGGCGCAATATGTAGCTCGATATCATATGTAGGTGTATCGCATTGGGTCTGTGGGAGATATTGGGTATACGTCTACGCATCTTTGAGTGTAACGAAGAAACAAAAGAATCCATTGATTTTCTTTTCAAATATGGAAGCGAGACTCTTTACTTCGATGGCTTCGATGTTAGTGTTGTCGTTCATCCAAATTTTTTTGGAAACCCAGCAGCTTCCAAAAGTTTTCCAGGTAAATGAATTTCATACGCGAACTTTTCTTATCAATTATAGACGTGCTTTTCAAATTATTGCACTACATTGCTACAATTTTCCATAGCCAAACTTCGAATTTAATTAGCGAAATGACGTTACCATCGCTCCATAGTTACGTACGTTATTAGTATCAGCTCATGAAGCAAATTCTTATGATGCTCTCTATTTTCGCTACATACACAACTTTCTGTAGGATTTTTGATACATTCTATAATTGTCAACCGCAACTTGTGGTCCAAACAAAACGCATCATTTTTGGTTCATCCCGTTGGTGCATATTATTTCTATATAATTTAACTACCCTGAGAGAATGAATTTTATGCAGCTCAATCATGCTACGAATTATTGTTCACCGAGAGAAAAGTACGGGTTTATACATACAGTAACTAAAAGTTAAGTTATCAGATTACATCGCATTCAACTAGATCAAGTACGTAAGTTTACTAATTAATTTACTAAAGTTGGACGGTTGATATTATAATACAGAGATTGTTACGTACATCACACGTACATATATTCATACATATAATATATTTTAACGTTTTAGGACGTTACGGAATAAATATGGGTTCGTGAGCTAATTTAGAGAATCAATTAAAGGCGAAAATAAAATGTTGAGGAAATACTTTAATGGCAGAGTACGTGTTTTCGAAGACATAAGATGTTTATAAATTTCTTTTATCTATGACTACTAGATCATTAAAAAGGGGGTAAGACGGGTGATTTCACCCTTTGTAACACTCCCCCCCCCCCCGAGGAAAAGAGTCGTCCCGACTCGGGAAAGATAGAACAATTGTAGAAGTGATCTAGCAGTCTTAAATTGCAGCAGCATTAAATTGAATTCCAGAAATTTTCGTGTGCCGTGTTTTATAAAGGTAAGTGTTGTTAGTGTTATGTAAGTGTAAATATCTTCATGAATGTGAAGAAATCAGACGATCCGGATCGAAGTCGGAAAGAAATTCAATCCTCTTCAGGGAAGATAGACCGGGCGAAACAAACACGGACGAGTACGAAGAGGCGGGAAACCGTAACCGGGAAAACTCTGGGACCAGCCAAGGTAAACCAGACGGGAAAGGTTGCTTCCTTCTGAGAATTGGCATCAGGAAACAGGAAAAAGAACGGGTGACTGGATCCGGGATTTCTTCCAGAAAAAGCACACCCTAGAGTTTGGGAGAACAACTGTGAGTGGTGGCAGATCAATCCAAATTTGCTAAGCGTATTCGGAAGAAGCATGGATTAGTCGGCTTAAATATTCATTTAAGAGAGAAAAGAAACGATCTTGTCTAAATTATTTCCATGTAGTTCTTCAAAACCAGGGACACCAGTCATCCTCAGGAATCGGGAAAGGTCGGAAGGAAAAGGCTGTGTGTCAAGCAACCTGAAAAGTGCTCAAAGAAAGAGGTTTATTATTTAAGGTTAGCGAATTCCTTTTTGTTAAAATGACACAGTTATGCGCTACGAGGAATTCCATTCCTAGAATAAGAAATGAGTGTTTGACAAGCTTTCGCTAACTACAGGTTAAATGATTTCCGCCCTGTGAAATCACCCGGAGCTAGTCCTTTGTGTCAGCTCCAGTAGAGGTGCTCGCCTGATAATTCTCCTCCTTGCTAATTACTTCCTTATTTCGCCAATTGGAAGTATCTGACCGCGAACTTTGAAGATTTTCGCCGCATATCTTTTTAAGTGTAAAACAGTGTTCCAAATCATGTCCTGACCTTTTACAAAATTTACAAGACAGGTCTGACACGGTTGTCCTCTTCGAGTGTCTCACGATCCTTGTCTCAGTTTCGCGGAGAGCCTCGATTGTTCCAAATTTATAATTTTTATGGTTTCTATAATTTTGAGGCTTGGACTTTCCCGAGCGCTCATTCTCTCGCCCTTTTGAGGTGTCTTTAGTCACCTCAATCTGTCAAAAACAGGCGGCTTCAAAGAAAAAATAGGTTTCTCGAATTTTGGAGAGGAAACTCCAGGAAAACTCGAATTATTTAATTGATTTAAGCGAGAAAAACGTGATTGAACGTGAGACGGAGGCTCGGAAAAGCCAACCTCGTTTTCTAGCCTACATCTAAAAATTGGAGAATCATCTATTTCCCTAATAAAAGGAACAGACCTTGAGGTGTTAGCAACTTGGGGAAGACCTGGGTATTGGACCTCTTGGACAGCAGGAGAAGGAACAGGAGAGGGAACTGGAGTTGAAGCTAAGGAAACTCGAGGAACGACGGCCGGTTCTCCAGAGCCGCTCGCCTGATGAACCGATTGAAGTGCTGTTACCGTCGTCCGGAACAGCTCGTGAATACTGGTCTCCGAACGTTTCTGAGCCTCTCGATCTAGTCTCCGCTGTTCTTGTTGTGCTGCAAGTTCTGTTTTCCGCCGTTCCCGTTGGTCCTGGAGTAGCTGGAGAAGTTGTTGCTGTTGATGACGCTCGGCGGCTTCGTGCTGTTGACCGATGATCTTCAGCGGATCAATCTGAATGACAGGGACCGCCGAAGGTACAGGAACAGGGGCCACTGAAGGTGTAGAAGGGATCATCTCCGCAACTTTCCCTTCGGCGAGAGCGTGTCGAACGACTAGTGCTCATAATTAGATCGCGCACTGAATTGACTCACGTAAGAAAAGCTCAAAATCACGCTTCTGACACCAGTGTAACGTTTTACGACGTTACGGAATAGATATGGGTTCGCGAGCTAATTTACCGACTCAATTAAAGGCGAAAATAAAATGTTGAGGAAATGCTTTAATGGCAGAGTACGTGTTTTCGGTTTAAAGTCTGATACATGACTGTTTTTTACAATAATGCTGGTTGACGTAGCAACCTTATTCATTTTAAGACATAAGACGTTTATAAACTTCTTTTATCTATCATGACTACTAGATCATTAAACAGGGGGTAAGACGGGTGATTTAACCCTTTTTAATAATATGTATATATGTATATATATCCTATTATCTTTACTTATAAAATATTATATAAATCAAAATCTGTATCTAGGATAAACTTCTGTCTTCCTCGACTGAGCTATAGCGATATGTTAAATAATACCCGTCAAACACATGGAAGGGAGATTACTCTAGGCACTGATTTTCCGAAAGGTAAATACTACGTTTTACAAGATGTTGAATATCTCGAAATGATAATCTACATTGAAATCGTCAGAATTAGAGTTCTTACATGTCAATCAAGTAGCCAATGGAGAAAGAAGATAAATTTTTTCTCGACGCGCCCTGATACTTATACAAAAATAAACGTATATGAAGGGTTCAGTGTAACTGTGTAAGGGTTCACTTTAAATGGCTTAGGATAGTTAAAATGAGCCTTATCGACAATGTGGGTTAGGCTACTCTGGTATTGAATCCTTCACGTGCAAGTATTTTGTTAGTAAAAAGGCGTCGATGCGAAAAATACTTTCAAGCTAGTTTGACTCTCCCATTGCCCAAAGCCTGAACGTAACATCTAGCTTTTGAAACCTGCTTTCGAATATTTCAAACGGTTTTATGGGACATCGGAGAGGACACACGACTCGGTGAAACCGACTAGGCAAAAGAAGAAAACTGTAAGAGAATAACTGAGCATCTAGAATCGAGATCGATGTGTAGGACTTGATCTTTGCATTTCACAACGGATGAATGAAGAAAGTTGAACGTGTTTTCGAGACGACAGCAACCCTGGCTTCGGCTTGAAGAGACTAATGATTTTGTAATTGAATAAATGTAGCTGGTTAGACTTCTAGTTAAGACGGAGTCAGTTAACTCACTTAATGTACACGTATATACCTATATAGATGCACAATATATATACCCACTTACTTAACGGCTAAATTTCAGCCTAATTTAGTACAAATTCAATCGAGGTTTAATCTGAACGTAATTTTAACAACGTCTGATCGTAAATTAATACATTTATTATATATTATATCCACGTAGGTACGTATACATATCTATATCTACCTGTACATCTTATACGTATTATATATACCCATCAAAGATCCCCCGCCAGTTTGCCTAATTATTCTTAAAATTGACGATCTGTGTATTAGAATTCACGTTAATATGGCTTCATCCTCAATTTTCCTATTACGATTTCTCAATTTGCTGAAGAGCCGAATATTTTATAAAAATATTTTAATATCAGCTGCGCGTACAACTATTTGGACGATCGTTCGAGTCGAATTTTTTCAATAGTTACAGGCTACAAAGCGATTAAAAGTAGCTTAAATCGCGACTCCTTGAACAATACAGTGCATGTTTAGAGTTACTGATACAACTAAACGGCGTCTGTATTTTCATACGAAATGTAAACAAAGAGTAATAGCGCAATCGTCATCAATTCAGGAGTGAAAGCAATTCATTTTGTCAGAATCTCATCATCGTTACAGGTCGTCCATATTATTTGAAATTCAGGAAGACTTTCTAAAGAATCGTTCAGAATATTGAAGACAATAATCGATACTTTTTGATGATTTTTTTACGAGGTGTAGTCGCACATTAAGGACTTATCAAGTTCAAATATTATATATTTGTAAGCTGCGAAGATTTTCTGGAAAATGCGAGCAGAAAAAATACAACAAGTATAAATTATACAACCTACCCTCACGGAAAAAAACCCTCGACTTGAGTGTAAATTCGCACCCTCATCTTTTTTTTTTACGGGGATTTAGCATTATCTATGAGTTGAGGGTACGAATTTACACCAAAGTTGAGGGTTTTTTCCGTGAGGGTAGATATCAACTTTTCATTTCAAATCACTTGAAAATGGTTAAAAATTTATTAGATTCGTTCGAATTCATTACACGACGGCTTATTTTGTCGGAAAGATTATTTTCTACAATCCCAAGATACTTTTTATATCGTCGTTAGTAACGGTAAATAATCAGTTTTTCAAGATTGCAATGATATTAATTTTGATTGGCAAACAGTAGCTAATGTTGAATTTAATGTTGACACAGAAATCTGCTTAAGCGAATTTGTGAATAGCAGTTTCCTTAAAAAAATTAGCAGCCGTGGATTAAAATCGAACGAGTCCACTAGATTTTCAAAATAACAAATTTACTCAAGCGCTTGCTTACAATTTTGATATTTATTTTTCTTCAATTTCCAGGAAAATAATTGCAGCTAAGTATTGCATAATTTTGATAAATTCTCGATGTTCGACTATCTCGAAATCAAATTAATAAGAAGTTAAGTTTTGGCTCACCAATCTCCTTAACCCGAGTATACAGTTACCGGCTATTAAGAGTATACATTGCCTCAATTTTCATCTCTGCTTCTAGGACGTCGCAGTTTTAGTATATTTATACAGCTTACAATTAGTGACAGACAGACACGGTGGCAGTAACGTAATAAAATAAACTGAGAATCGATGATTTGAATGCCTGAAATAAATTCCAACTCGTCAATTGAAAATACTAATTTTCCTTCCATAACGCCGTTCGAAGAATAACATAAAAATTCAGTCCCATTCGAGATCCACGACTTGCATAAGCATAAGTTACGCGTATCCGGATACATGGTATGTATATCCTCTCGTGAATCTATCACGTGGACGGGTTGTTGCGGAATGGATGTTCTTTTATCGAAAGAAGTGGGTGTGTGTAGGAATCCATCCTAAACGTACAAAAGCCGGGTCTATCTATGCGGGTTTATCTTCACCGGAGGCATTTTCAAAGGATCGGCATCGCCTTGTGTGCAGCGATAACGCGGACCCCGGATCCAGAAAAGGATGAGGGAAACCACGCAGCGCTGCTTCTCTGCATCGCCGAGTGACGACGAGTCGTTCCGCGCCTGCTGCAGCCGCTGCATCATCGGCGTCCCGCATGGTCCATGGACGGCACGTGGTGTTAATCATATCGACACGTGGACGGGCCGAGGCTTATTGTCTTCGATTGCAAAATTATTGTCGAGACGGTAGCTCCTGAGTAAGATAGAAACGTCTAGATCGCTGGTCGGATTTCCCGCAATTAATTATTGGATCTAGAGCGCATGCGTACAAGCAAAGTGGCGCATAAACGACCGGCTTGAATTCTTCAGCCCAAGAAACACGCGGCGCGTATCGCTTGCTGGTCAAAACTTTTCACGGTGAGCGAATACGCGAGTCGCCGACTAGTTGGGCAGCCTCAATAAGGCCAAAGCTTTCAGATCTAGCGGGGGGACAATAGTTCATCTTACACTCTTAACCGTTTCGCGTACGTGTATATACGAAAACAATTGTCGATCTCGCTCCCCTGTGCACAACGGAAGGATTTATACGCGATTTGATCTCTATTTGCAGCAGGGTAAACGCTGCCCGGACCTTCTTGCAATATTTTCATTCGCAATATGTGGCTCAAGTGTGCGTACATTTATCTATATATGCCACGGGAGGGTGAAATCTTCCCCAATTATATATATATGGGGCATTCCATGGCATCTCGATCTACGTCGATGTCTCTGATCGGCTTTAAAATTTTTTGTACGAAATTACGTGACGAAAAACGCGATCGTGATTTTTTCAGAATTTTTCGACCCAGCGTATCCCAAGTATGATTTAAGAACTTGAAAAAAAAGTCCACTTTCTAAGATCTGAAAGAAATCAGAAAAATCTTATAAAATATATAAAAATCTTGACACCTATTGGAAGATGGAGATTTCATACCTTCAAAGGATAAATAAGAAGAATTTAAAAAAAAAGTTATTATTATTCGATTGCATTTTGGATATAAGAATGAACATAAAAACTCATTATAATATGCGCCGAAAAATGTGTATTCAGAAAGATATTGTAATGAACTTTTATGTTCATTCTTACGTCAAAAATGCAATCCAGTAATAATAATTTAATTATTTTTTTATTTTTCTTATTTATCTGTTGAAGTTATCAAATCGCCATCTTTTAATAGGTGTCAAAAACTTTGTTATATTTTACAAGATTTTTATGATTTTTTTCAGGTTTTAGAAAGTGGGCTTTTTCAAGTTTTTAAATCATACTTCAGATACGCTGGGTAGAAAAATTCTGAAAAAATTACGATTGCGTTTATCGTCATCTACTTTGATACAAAAAATTTTAAAGCTAACCTGAGATATAGACGTAGAATCTCGATCGAGATACCATGGAATGCCCCATATATTTGTGGGTGTGTGTGTGTGACGCGTTACACAGCATACCGTGAAAATTCGAGAACAGTTACTCTCCGATATTGGCTACGTGATTAAGATATTTAATCGCCGTTGCGTGGGACAGGGACATCAAAAAAACGAGCGTCGCATATTGTGTATCGATTGAAAGGGGGGCCCGGTATTTGAATGACTCCGAACAATAGCCTTGTTTTTATTGACAATGAGACGCGTTTCGTCCAATTCACTTTGGTAATTTAGAAATTCTATTTTCTCACTGTAATTTAATTTTTCGTTAATTATAATTACCTACACTAGTTAGAATATGTAATAATACTGCGGTATACAATAAAAATTATTTTCACAAAACCTTGTGGAATTTTTTTTCTTTTAAATTCTATAATTGTGCTAAAAAATCTTGTCGACTTTTGTCTCGAGAACCTCGGAACTTTTTTGCGACTTTGCAAAAACCTGATAGACAAAATTAGAATTTGATCAAACGAAAAGCAGTAAAGAAAAAATTAGTGAAACCCGCAAATTTCCTCATTCGCATAATTCAACTACAACTTACTTAGCGTAATTGCATATAGTAAACTCTCTGGGATAAATAAATGTGGAATAGACTCGATTAAATGCGTTTTCTCATCGACAAGAATAACTTAAAATTCATACATCAAGTATTAGAATGCTTTTAACGAACAAAATCTAAACAAATCCTTCGTATAAATCGTAGTACGCAGGATTTTTGAATGGTATATGAAAATTTGATATTGTAGGAAATGAGATAAAAGAAGTAAATAAGATAAAGATAATATATTTTAGACTAAAAATAGATGACTCTGAGAAACGTAATAAAGTGAATAAAAATCAATAATCTCGAATCGATGCTCATCTAAATGAAGTCGCAGATACTGAAACAAGCAATGAACAGAAGTTATTGAATATTGAAATTTGTATAAATGAAATGAAATTATTATACCTCCCAGTTCCCTGTACTTGAAGAATTTACGTTATTGGTTTATATTCAATTATCCTGAATAAATTTCATTTAGCCTGAACTTTTATGCATGCGCATCGCTGGTTTTTTCGTGAATACATCAAGGTGTATTTTCTAGAAAGATATACGGATACGTAACTGGGTATCTGTCCCCTGACGCGAAATGGTGATATAGTTAACTCCTGTAGTACTTATATCAGGCCATCTGGACGCTAACAGATGCACATGTACAAAGGAGTATATTTTTCCCCCAAATACTCAATGCTTCGTGTTCGGCAGCCGTGAAATCATATTAACTCTGTAATATTTTGGCATCATAAGAATGGTTGCGTGGCAGAAGTTTCATTGCACGTGACGTCATTGCTTGTGTCGCAGTTCGTCTCGCAGTTTTTTGCGCAATATTTGTAAAACATTTCTTTTCGTAATTCCGGCCTACGATTAGGAATTGAATATCGAAATTATTTCATCCGCATTGACATTTAGATCTGGAGCTTTACTGCTACGCCAGTAGATACAGTTTCCAAAGATATCTTTTCAGTGCCTGTGTCAAGATACTCGTTGTCGGAGCAAACTCTCGTACGCTTCAGGATTACAGGCCATAACAAATGCGCGTTTTCCTCTGCATTTTGTTGCTATCGGTTACGAAAGTAGACAACGGAATTACCGTGATGATGACATTGATTGGACGAGTTAGCGTTAATTTAAGATGTATAAACTAAGCAGATATTTAAATTGAGTGGAGGCATTATACATGTTTCAGCATGGTACGTATATAGCACAGCCTTTCCTGAACTCACTCCTTTATTATTGTACTCGTAGCGGGCGAGAAAAGCTCGCTGCCGCTTTATTTAATTGAAGAACTTCTCAGAAGCGTTGGATTAAACGCGAACCGGCTAACTCTGAATAAAATATTGGAGAAAAAAATTAACATTCCTTTCAACGCCCCATTCCGCTCAATATTTCAAGTACCTACTCGTTTGCCAATTTTGACACACCCCTGCCGGCTAAATTACACCCGTATTTTTACCTCTTTTGCGGGTTTTATATTACAATATGCATATAATATCGTTGATACCATTAATTAATGTATTATGGCGAGGTCACAAGAAAGTATATTATCTACTGTCCACTGAAAATTATATATATATATTATTGAAAATAATACGCTCAAGAGCTTCGTGACTACTTTGTTGTCCACGGTTGCCTACGGGATTAATTGAATAAGACGTGTTTCATATCAAGTAATATAGCGTTGAAATTCCATTTGAAAAAATTCTACGGAATTAAAAGCAAACACTAGAAAAACCCTCAGACATTAATTTTTATTCAACCGGAATAGATGTTGAAATATCACTACTGGAATTTTGAGTCCCATATTTTTAATTTCTCAAATTTTAACTTCTGGTTTTGATTCAGTGACCCCAAAAATCTCACGACACTAATTTTCGCATACCATCCAGCTCGATTTTTCAAAAAAATCACCTGCGTTTTGAATTTCAGGATTTATAATTTAGATTTGGAATAAGAATCGGGCCCTAAGATCGTATAGGTATCAACGTCAAATTCAACCAACTTTAGCTCGATGTTTTTCAGATGTTTACGACAAGTGCTAATCAAGATAATGTGTGGCCTTTGAGCGTTGAATCAATCCTGTTAAGGAGGTATTCTGCGGATACGAGATAATACACATCGAGTATTTGCACCTTGTTCAAAAGCGTGGAACGTTTGGTCAAGGTCGGGGATGGAGACCGAACGAGGTTCTCTTGCGAAACATGTGAATATAATCCAATCAGATCGAGTATTTCTCTATTTCACTGACACGTCTGAATAGGTTTGATTGTATAATTTAAGATTTCGCCTGGTAACAAAATATTTTACATGTAAGTAAAACCATTGCTTTTAAATGTACTACAGGGTTCTTACTACTTTTAATTGGCAAAATTCTCCGATTTTTACAACTTCTCCACATTCAGGATTATAATTTTGCGATACATTTTGCCTCTTTTAAAATTAAATTGATGGACGGCGAAATATGATCAATCGTTACGTATTATTTTCTATTTTTTTCAAAGACTTCGCATTTCATTTATACTTAAATTTTTCATTCGAACCTGAATCACGCACGAAATTCTTAAACTTTTCCATGATTCAACCAGGTAAGAAAAAATCGTTGTCTATTCTCAGGTTTTTCAGATAAAGTGGCAGCCTTGCAGTTCAGTGATATAGTAAAACAATTCTCATCACCCTATTTATATGCCGTTATACAGTCCAATAATTTGGTTTCTATTATTCAGGCATAGAGAATGTTATATTTCTTTGTATATTTTTATAACAATACATAGTGAAAAGTGTAATTAACAACCATGAATACGGGGTCAAAGCAAACAAGGAAAACCTGTTCCCGGAAAAATTCATTTCACTGGTTATGTCCAGTAAAAGTTTCCTACTGACGCTGTAGAGCTGAATCAATTTGTTTCATCATTTCAAGTGTCCTATTTTACGAATAATAATTGACAGAAATTTAATCGGACGGAATTTCAATTGTCCAATGTAATCTGACAGCATTGGTAGTAGTCAAGTCGTTTCAAAAAAGTGAGAAAAGTGACAGATCAGAATTAATAATTGCACAGTAATTAAACGAAAAGTGTTACTACAGCGTTATTAATCTCGTAAAAATAGCCCTATTTTCAGTTATGTCACTGTATATTAGGGTGGGCCAAAAAAAATGAGTATTTTTTTTTTTACTTTATACTCTGAAAATCGGTTGCTAGATACCTCTAAAGAATTCTCACCAAATATGAGCTCTTAATTTTGATAACTAGGTCCTCCGCTTTACAATTTTGCATTTTTTTCTGAGTATTAGAAACAAAAATTCATATCTCTTTGACAACTGTTCTTTAAAAAATATCTCTCCTCATATTCTTGTAGGAAATCGAACGCTCTACAAAAAAGGTCTCTTACAATTTTTTCGTAAACCTTACCGTTTAAAAGATATCAAAGCTTAAAGTTTGATTATTTTAAGAGAAATTTCTGTTTTGCTTATGAATTTTTTTACTCGCTTACAAAAAATTTTGATGAATTGCACAACTCATAGTTTTGTAGGAAATTAACTGCTCTACAAAAATGGTGTCTTATGATTTGTCGATTAAGTTAAGCGTTTAAAAGATATTCATCGTCAAACTTCAATGCATACTAATTTTAACAGTTTTTGATGAATAATTCGAAAAATTTCAATTTAATTTATAAGTTTCATGAAAATTTATTCCAATGTGAGTTCCTAAGAAAAGAGAAATGTTTTAAACTATTTTTCTTTTACTTTTTTAGTTCTATATATTATATAGAACTAAAAAAATAAAAGAAAAATAGTATAAAAATATATATTAAAAATTAAAAATTAAAAAATATATATTATATAGAACTAAAAAAATAAAAGAAAAATAGTTTGAAACATTTCTCTTTTCTTAGGAACTCACATTGGAATAAATTTTCATGAAACTTATAAATTAAATTGAAATTTTTCGAATTATTCATCAAAAACTGTTAAAATTAGTATGCATTGAAGTTTGACGATGAATATCTTTTAAACGCTTAACTTAATCGACAAATCATAAGACACCATTTTTGTAGAGCAGTTGATTTCCTACAAAACTATGAGTTGTGCAATTCATCAAAATTTTTTGTAAGCGAGTAAAAAAATTCATAAGCAAAACAGAAATTTCTCTTAAAATAATCAAACTTTAAGCTTTGATATCTTTTAAACGGTAAGATTTACGAAAAAATTGTAAGAGACCTTTTTTGTAGAGCGTTCGATTTCCTACAAGAATATGAGGAGAGATGTTTTTTAACGAACAGTTGTCAAAGAGATATGAATTTTTGTTTCTAATACTCAGGAAAAAATGCAAAATTGTAAAGCGGAGGACCTTGTTATCAAAATTAAGAGCTCATATTTGGTGAGAATTCTTTAGAGGTATCTAGCAACCGATTTTCAGAGTATAAAGTAAAAAAAAAAATACTCATTTTTTTTGGCCCACCCTACTGTATATGTACAGGTTTTTCTTGTTTTTCACATTTTCTTACTACACGTAATTCATTTTTCAGTAAAAATATTTTGGAAAACCAATAAACGTCACGTTATAAGGATTTTCCTAAAGTCTTGAGAAAAAAAATAATAATTTGATGAGGCACTACTTCATATTGGCTCACATTCCTCGGGTTTCGCGCGAGCTCTTATTCACTATAAAGCAACAAGAGAAATAAAGAACAGGGAAATGTTTTATTATTTGAAAATCGAAAATATTAATTTTTACGAATTTCAACGTAGATTTTGCGATACTAAAGAAAAATTCCACGCATCTAAGGTTTTACAAAAACTTTTGTTTCGTCATTCAAAATATAGCCAACGGAGGATTTAAGATATTTTCATTTTGAAATTCCCGAAAATAGCCTCTTTTCGAAATGTCAACGTCGTTGAGGCATTAATAAAAAATTTACTTCAGCCCAGCCCTTTTACGTGAGCTATTTTTTAGTGAAAACGTGCAAAAATCTCGGAAAAGAGCGAAATCTAAAAAAGGCCTTTTTCTGAACCGCCCTGCTGTATACGATAAACGCTGTAAATGAGTTACAAGTGAATAATAATTCTGATTTACGAACTTATTATCCTTTCGAGCAAAATATTTCGATACAGAAATAATGAACCAAATGGCCATAGTTGATTTTCCGAAAATAAACTGAAGCTAAGTTTTCTGCTGAAAATACTATAATACTTAACAAATAGGATCTTGTCTAGTGGAAAAGAAATTGTGCAGCCAATTTTTTTCTGCACGAAACTCAATTACGACCGAAAAAGTATCGTTAAAGAGTATTTCTTGGAAAAAGTAACAAAGAGTGACTGCGTTAAGAAAAAAGTGACCAAAAGTGAGAAAAGTGACTGACTACCAGTTCAGTTAATTCGTGTTCACCTGGATCATTTTCTTCATTACGTAATTTGTTACAATTTCAGATGTATATACCTTTGAAAGACAGAACCGAAGGTTTCGTATTGTCTTTTTGTTCAAAATTCCGTTGCAAATTGAAAAGTTTTCAATGAAAGCACTGCATACACAGGAAAGACGGTAGGTTTATGAATTTATGTTATTTGTCACATGGATATCAGTAAAGCAATCATCGGTGGTTGATTATCACAGTTTTGTACTCCGACAAGTATATTGTCACGGTTATTTTCACGCATGAAACAAATCGATCGCTCTTCAATGTCAAAGGCGCAAACACCAGTTCCTTCCTTGGGCGTCGGAGGTGAAAGAATTTGAATGACTATAGTCCCAATTTTTACTTCGTTCTGATCAATTTGCAACGGCAAAGTGCAAATTGCTCCCAATAGAATTTATACACAACGATAATATTCTATCAAGTGCTAATTTTATTGACATTGCACGATTATATTCTGGACTATCAACGGTAGATTAATTTAAGTTATAATTTTGAACTGTACTCCAGCACAAGCTTGTCTATTCAAAATACGCATTTCTGAGAGAAACTGTGAACTACTGATGGGTAGATTGATTAAATTCAAAATTCCATGAAAATGAAGGTTCCAACTAATCGTATGGCAAAAATTATTGCTCCGGCTGGTCATTGGAGGTAGCGTAATCTATTGGTGATTGAACGAAGTGAATACGCACAAACGGCGACGTTTTTTCCGCCTTTGGATAACGTTGAAATCGAAATCGTGCTCTGCCGATAAATAATCAGTAATAACACTAATAATAATAATAATAACAATAACAACAAACATTATTTCGAACGCTCCTCAATCCAATAATAGTATAATATTTTAAACAATTCGGATGCCGCACCGGCATTTTGATATAGGATTTAACATAACTTGATTTGTAAACAATTTTGAATGTAGAGCGCGTGACAAAAAGCATGCACTAGAATGTGAATGTGGCATGAAAAAGAAAATTAACTTTGAAAAGAGCATCGACTTGACCCATACATTCGAAAAACAAAAATTGAAAATAGAAAAGGAAGCTGCTGATTATTTTTTTCAAACTGTTTTTTTATTTAGTGAGAAATTTGATGGTGAAACAGACCTGAAATTTCTGTTAGATTTAAATACACGTTTGAGAAATACAGCTACGGTATTAAAATTTATCTCAACCTCTGTGCAAATATTGAGAATTTAAATGATATCTAGATAAAATTTATTATTGAAAACACGGGATTCTTTTATTGTACAGTAGTGATTTTCGAGTCTTACTACACGTATATAGCTATAAGCAATTCAGATCCTCGAAGTGAAGGTCTAGGTAGGCTATAAACTGTTTTTAAGACTTACACTAGTAAATTTTGTTAAATTATAAATAACACAAGTAACTTAGTATGTATCATACTTTGTCATGAGATTGAAAAATAATTAGCTATTATATTACATCACCGTTGCAACGGCTTCAACGATTTTTTTCAACTTTTTATTGAACACTTATTTATTAACTTTTATCGTTCTCGTTTCATCACCATTGATAGTTGTCGTTTGTTTCTACTACTCGTAGATAATAAACCGCAACGATCCAATCCGCATGAAAGCTATTGCACAGGTGTTTACAATGTGAGTGGTAACTCAGCTTGCCGACTAATTACAATAGATCTCAACTAATCATAAATATAAGCCAACTGCATAATATATGAACAACGTAATAGTTTTTCATAAAAATAGTTAGAGATACGAGTGACGTCCAAACAAAATGCGCAGCATTCATGACTGAAAAAATATATCTTTTGAAAACTATATTTTGTTGAACGAGTAGTTACAACGGTATGAAATACATCAATTGATTATTAGTTACGCTAATTCGGAGTGACTACCGAGAAAATATCGGAAGCTATAGTTGCCATAATCAACGAGTGACGAAAAGTCAATTGAAATTAAGGTCCCCGACATTTCCCCAACTTTGTAGGTAAAAAACTTCAGCTTTTCCATGAAAATGAAGGTAACAGCTTCACGCTTAACAGCCAAACATGCAGTATTGATTAAAATAAGACAGTGAGGCTTATATTTACGCTACTGTATTTACACGTTTATATGACATTAGTGTGTTTCAAAAAAAAACGACTATTTTTTTTTTTTTCGAAGAACATTGAAAAATCTTCCGAGTGTCCCTCAAAAATGACCTCGGTAAAATATGAGCTCTATATATTGTTATTTAGAGGTGGCGATTCTCAATTTACTATTTCCCATTTAAATAACATGGGAAAAAATTTTTCAAAAATTTAGAATTTTATTGCTCGAAAACGAATTAGTGTGAAGATATAAACAAAACATATTCTTGTAGGAAATTTTACGCTCTACAAAAAAGATCTGAATAAAGATTTGCGTAAGGTAAGTCGTTTCGGAGTTATCAGGCCTCAAACATCGAACCGTTTGAAATAATGATGTTATTAATTTACAAATGCTACAAAACTGACTCATATCACTTAAATACACAATACTATTGATTTTAAAATTAAAACTATAGACTTCCAATGAAATGTTAATTAATAAATTTCATTAATCAACGATATGAGTCAGTTTTGTATTTCTATTCAACCATTGAAGTCTGCCACCCAATTTTGGTAATATACTTTTCGCTGCCCGTATTTATTGCGTAACTCCGCAAAATACCTTTGGACTATAGTCTGTCAATGGAGATTTTGCTAGGAAAATTCCCGCAGATATTGAGCGGTCTGCAGCAAAAATGTGCACCGCGTGCATCAAATATAAATCATTTCAGGATGCATAAACTAAGAAAATAAAATGTAGCTATATTAACGATTAAAACGAATGGAAAAGGACTACTTTTTTTTAAACCTTGTTTTTTTTGCAGTATTGGCAGCAGTGGACGGTGATTTTGGGTTTAGCTGGTTCTTGTGCTTTTTACTTTCGACATGTTGTGCAAAACTGCTCTCTGAGTTTAGAGAAACGTTGCAAGGTGCACAGTAGTATTGCCCTGATGGATAAAAGTGGAGGATTACATCTTGGCTCTGAATAAGTACTTATACTTCTAAAAGGACCTTAACGTGAAAATGTTCTCAACTTAAAACTTACCCGATGGGGTTCTATAAATTGAATAATCTAGCGGTCCACTAACAACAGGGACCACTTCAGCTTCAGGTACTGCAAAATAACAAAGTCACCGAGAGATGTAAAAAATTAAAGTCAAAGTCTGTATGACTAGAGTAACGAGTCCATTACAAAAAGACAAATTACTGTTTCTGAAATTGACAGATCTTACCTGTGTCAGGTACTGGAAGCCCATTCATTCTGAGCATCCTGAGATGCCTTGCACCTCGACGATGTGTTTCTAATTGGTCTTTTCGATTTGCCGAAACACCGCAAAGGTCACAGCGCAATAGTGTTTGATAAGATGGAGCCGTATAGAGAGGCGTACTGACTGGTACTGCTGCAGCAATCGTCGGTATCGGTACAGGAGATACAACAGGTACAACGATGGCAGCTTCTGCCGGAATTATTACTGGGGCTGGTGGTTCAGCTTGAAAACCTATCCCTATGCCAAACCGTCCACTCGGATCTATCGGGGCTTGATTCAGATTCTGCTTTTTTGATGTCCTTTAAAAAAATGGTATAATAAGATTACTTTAACATTAAAACTGTGCCTCCACTACGTATGGTATTACATAATATTACAGACATACTATTATTCTCTCTTGTTCAACTGACATTACTCGTATTATGGTTTTTTGAATCACTTGTAAGTGGAAGTGTTTAATTGATTTTTGATGTCGGCTTGTTACTCACCTAACACGTGGGCCACCATTAGCTGCCCTAAGATGTTTCTTGCCAGCATAATGTTGTGTCGCATCGGTTTGCGAGGTGAACCAAGTCTTGCAGATCTGTGAATTACAGTGGCAAATGCTTTATGATTCGTTTTAAGTATTGATACAAGACCTGATTAGGTTCTGGAAATTTACCTCGCAGTAAGTATTCCAATCCGCTTCGGTTGTACTGGAAACTTGACCACTGTCTTCAGTTTTCAATTTTTTCACGCTCTGATTTAGGAACATAGATACCTTCTTTTGATGGGGTTTGCCATCGTAATGTAACTTTGCTTGCAACGTAGAGTTCATCTGTAATTTGATACAGTAATATTAAGTAGGATTCGTAAATGAACCTCTCACAAAGTTGATTATCAAAAATATATTGTAACAATATTTATTCTTACAACTGCATTGCACAAGTCACATTTTAGCGGTTTCATTAGAGCGGAAAGTTCCCTTTGAGCACTTGCAACTTTCTCTGGAATAAGAAGAAAGATGAATTTATCAACATGAATTATCAAATTGCGACAATATTTTCGAAATATGCAACGGTTCTTTCATTCTTTAAGGAGAATAAAAATTTTCTAATTATGCGATTCCTTGACATTCGTAAAATTCCGCGCCTTTCCCTTTTCATCACAAAGATAAAATTCTAGTTGTGGTTGTAATACAGTCCTTAACTATATTAATTTTTTACTATAACTAAAAAATATAGTTCTTCATACAAAATGAAAGTCAATTTTGTAGATGGAACCAGAAAATCTAGTATACGTATTCTTTCTGATTATGGTCACTCGTACTATATTTTCTTGTAATTGTTGCAATAATTTGATGATGCTGCAACAATTAATTGTACTAAGACCTTATTTAAGTGTAAAAATATTGTAAACTATACAACCAGATTCCACATTGCAATAACCATAAAATGTAGTACTGAGAACTATAATCGCATCAAATAGTCACTTGTACCACATTTTCTTGTGATTCCAACAATATTTAAACTGTTATTTCCACGATACCCATTTGACAAGAATTTTCTAGTAACTATAACAAACGAAATATTTCTCAGCGTAGCTGCGGCCATCTTGAATTTCCCTAGTGCTGCAAAATAGTCGAGGTGCAATAAAGAAAAACTTTGAGAACATTTGGCTGGTTATCGGACAGTTCGGATGAGTTTGAAAAGAAAATAGGTACATATATATACAATATACAAGAGTAATAAAATCTAACGAGCGATGTAATTTACCTGCATCTTGAGCGGGGTCAATGAATTCACTCTTGCGTTTGTAATACTTGGATTTAGCTTTGCCGGAAAGGTTAGCTGGAAGTGGAACTTTGTAAGTTGCTTCGTACCATTGCGCGTATTGCGAGTCGTAAAGTTCCGAGGAATCTGCTTCCGTTGGCACCCACCATGGGGTGGGAGAACTTTGCGTTTGCATCGGGGGATGGATATAATAAGGAGAAGTGGCGGCAGTTGGAAATTGACTCGGCGCCAGCACCGTGCCGGTTGTTGCTGAAGCATTTTCTTCGGTTTGCTGAGGAAGCTTGATTTGCGTCGTTACAACGCTCGCTTCTGTCGACGATAACGACCCAGGGAGCGGGGGTGGCCGAGGTGGTAGCAGACATTCTAATCCTGTACAATAATAAAGATGTTCATTAACATTCACAGAAATTAACTTGCTGTCTCTTAATATTCATTTTATACCTGTCGCAATGCTACATCCAACAGCTGCGTCGAATGTGCTTAACGATCAGATAACGTCCGCCAATTTGGGTAATTACGCACTATTCAAAGTGAAATTAACTCGAATTTATTATAGCCGTGATAGAATTGAAGTAACCGAAATAGTTATTTTCGTGGCTAGTGCGCATAAAATACGGATTTCTTGACGAGCGTAAAGTGCCGCACGAGCCGAAGGTGAGCGCGAAACTCACACGAGTCAAGAATTTCTTACATCCACACATAACACAAATAATTTTTCTGCGATACCGCCGTTAATAATCCGACCACTTTGTAGTTTTTATGAGCACTAAGGTTTAAAATTCGAATTTTAAGCACTAGTGCTTATAAAAACTGCACAGTATTCTCGTTTTTGACACGAGGTAGCACAAAAAATAGAATTTCATACCGCGTAAGAATGCATGCGGATGTAATAAGTATAAACGTTGGATTCACTCCACAATGTCTAGAAGCCACGCGATATACACGGGGAAAGGATTCGTTCAATCTATCAAATATGGCGATGAAACATGGCGAATGGAATATATTTTTGGGTCGAGAGACCGTCATTTGATTCAAGTACAAAGAGATGAAAAAAGTAATTGGAGTTATATATATATCTGGTGGAATGAAAAAAAACGTTTCTTTTGCCATATTTAGCAAATTTAACGTTTTTTATGTTTGTTGTATTTAATATGTGAATGACAATGCTTACTGACATCGTAAATGCTTTTCTTGGAAAATAACCTGAATTATCTAGGATGGTTTAAGCTTATGAGAGGACTATAAAAACTTCTATAAATCATTGGTGATGGATGATGGTTATAAAATAAGGATACCTGTATTTTGGTGTGCAGATCTAAAGGCCTTAGTTTTCTGCCGACAAGAAAGTCGTTCGAAAAAAAATTCTATAAATTAGATGGAGAGGCAGTCCACCACGGGATGTTGCTTGAACATTTGTATATATAACACTACGCTGTTGAGAATTTTTTCAGATTTTTAAATTGCCTCAATCCAATGTTCATTGTTAAAAGTTGCAAATAATTAATTACTTTAGAATAATCTAAAAAATCTGAAAAATATGATCTGACATACGAAAATTAATGTTTAAGCAGCCACCCATAGTAAACTGACTCATCGATCTAATTCTTTTTTGTGTTTCTTTTGAGAAAATTTCGAAAAAAATAAAAAGGGAACGTCAGACGACTTTGGCTCAAGGCTTGACAATTTTGATATCTGACACATGGTTTTTTAGATTTATTTCAGATTTTTAAATCCTGTTGATCAATATTATCGTTTCAAAAATTGTAACTGATTGACATCGATTCAAAAAATTTCGGAAAATATTAATATTTTCCGGTGTCGAAACAATCACATAAAAGATCGCGAGCCAAATCAGAGAGGTCAAGGATTAGAGACCCAGATCCAGTTGGTATGGAATGCCTCATATATATGATAGTGAAGGGTTGAAGCATAGCGATGATTGGTGTATCCTAAGTAATTATCATCATTATCTTCATTAGAAATCGCATTCGAAAGAAGAGTGTTCCATTGTATTGAAAGTCCCATGCATACGTACACATCTGAAATACTCAAACGACCTGATTTGAAAGCATACGACGTGGAATACTAAAGATACGATCTGAGAGGATGATTAATGATCTCGGAAGGCGTTTTATATTGCAGTAACAGGTGCAATGGGTGCAGCAGTCTATCGCTATAGCCAATCAAATAGTGTTTCAAGCAAATAATTCCACCCGCTTGAAATTTTCTGATGGCTTAAACATCCACTTTTTGCTCATTCCTATCAGATTCTATCGCTTTTTGTACGAAAAAAAGTGTTCCACCGGCAAGCAATAGTTGGATCGGTGGATTCTCTATCGGAAACACCTTACGGAAGCGATGATAGCATGAATATATTAACGGATTCATGATTTGTTGCAAAAGGTTATGCACACAGTATTGACATTCTAAATAACTCGACATGAAATTTCAACAATTAAAAATCTATTAAACACCAATATATGATCGTCTATGGCCCGCTTACATGCAACATTATTGAAGTATCTGAAACTTAACTCTTCTCGCGTCGTGTAAAGGTAAATACGAATGTGTTCACACGCATATAAGAGAGGAAAAGGAGATGCTTTGCTGAGCAAGGATTACGGTCAGCTAGTCAGTCGATCATAAAACGTTCTAAAGTAAAGTTTGTAGCTGTCACTCTTGGCCAAGTAATGTATAGAATTTTTACAATACCATTATTCTCATATTCATAATTTTTATATTCAATTCAACTATTGACGAACCCTACTGAAAATCTTAGATATAAATAGAATGTGGCCGACTCAACGACGATACGTCTTGAGCAAAGAAGAGTCCTCAATTTGATTGAGTTGATTTCGATGTAAAAGAATTCTCCTCTGCAATGTGTATCAGGATATATTCAACAGTTGGAAGTTTCATTAATAGTTCATAAGTATTCATTACTTTAGTAAATTAATAAGTTCATTACAGTGGAATAGTCCAAAAATGTACATTAGTACGTTCAAAGAAAGATTTATTGACATACCAATTGCAACGATAAACATGGTTTTAAGTAACAAATACGACTCAATCAATTTCGATTATAATGTTAGGAGTTAAAAATTTCCAAATTCCCAGGTTACAAATATTTAAATTTTATAAAAATCAAACTGTAGAGAACTTACATGTTTGAACATTTTTCGATCGATTGCCGATCAATTGACTGTGACAACAAAATTCGCGTACTGACTATGGCATAGTTATTTCAAAAATTAAGACTGTGCGATTAATCGATTAATCGTAAACTTCGATTCTTTGTTTTTATAATTAATCGATTTTTCACCCTTTTCAATTATTGTTTTTCCGTCGAACGTCAAAGGAGTCAAAGGAGATTAACAGGTCAATCAGTCGTACATTATTGATTCGATTTACAAGTTTCCAGTCAGTCAACAAAGCTTACAAGAATTACCAATAATTCACTAGATTTTATTTAACAAGTCAATAACAATGAATAAATCGAATAATAGTGGTTCGCGAGATTTTCCGATTTTCGGAAGAATAAAATCAAACGATAGCTTTTAATAAAAGATGATAGTTAGCAGAGAAAATTAGACACAGGTCGGTACAAGCGATATAATACAAAAATCTACTTAGAACTATACGTCACTGAGCGACATGATTTTACCCACTTTTCCAAGAACGACGCTACGGTAATTATTAGTCTATTGATTTGCAATAAGAAAGTACGGACTTTAATAGAAATCGGAAGTTATTGAAATTGACGATAGCCCGGAACGCTCGTGAGTAGTGACAAAAGAATTAGACGTAATTTGCGGTAGATGGTAACTGGCAAGAGACATTGACGTTAATTAATAAGCCTTAAAAATCGGTAGCTTAGATGAGAAATCATCAAATGAAGTAAATTGTGGGGGCCAAGTGACGAAAAAATTATCGATAGATAATTGAACTGATAATTTAAAAATTCAAGAGATAATTCACAGAGTTTTTACATATAATTTACGAAAAATTACAAAACTTGGACAGATGTTGAGAGATTACTAGGGAATACACTGAATACACCTTATTGCGCCAAAATCAAAGATAATAAATGAGACTTGAAGTAACAAAAAAAATATGAAAAATGTGGCGGGTAATAATTAATAAAGGATCATTAACAAGAAAATGGAGAAAGGTACAGTAATATTTAGCGGCTTAATCACGACGCTGAAGTTAGTAACGTTACCGTAACGAAACGTAACAAAAAAGTGTATTAATGTACAAATTTAGGATGACTCTCAAGGAGTTGGCTTTACAAACCGTGAGCATGTTTAGTTTTTTTACGGTTTACTAAAGTTTAGACAGTCCTAAAGTTGCTAAGAAACGATTTTTTCTCAACATGTATGGTTGCAGTAACGTTACTAACTTCAACCTCGTGCTTAATCTTCACTTAGATGTACTCCAACCAACTCGACTTACTCGACAAATTCATGCACAATAGGAAATAAAATACAATAAGCTGTACGGTAAATTAAATATAATAAGCACTACCAGTACAGAAATGAAGAACAAAGAAGGATAAGAGATAGCTCAAAAAAGTACGATAGAAATTACAGAAGCAGTCTAAGAGAAAATTGCAAGAACATCAGGGAAATTCAAATATACGGGAGAATTCTTATTCGATAGTTACGAGGTCGCTCAACGATACCAAATTAATTAATCAACGAAATCATGCAGTCACTCGATCGCGCAAAGCACTTCAGATGCATGGACCATTATTCACAACGATACTGGCATCACACAATGCAACGAAAAAAATAAGTAAAATACGAGAAAAGAGAAGGTACGAACAACTGCGTAACGATACGATACTTAACGGCAGAAGCCTTACCTTAGCCGGTGACTCAAGCACACAGACACTGAATTTAATTAAAAATAAACTTGACGGTAGCAAAGAAGGTAAGAAAAAAATGTGAGGGGAAAAGAAAAGAAAAAGAAATTTAACGATAATGCAAACGGTAGTAAGAGAAATGTTAGCGATAAAGAAACGTTAGCAAGAAAGAAAAAGGAAAGTAGAATTTAACGAAGGAAATCTCTAGTTGTATCGAGTAGGAACGTGCGGTCGCCTGGCGGGTTGAGCGTAGAATAAACGGAGGTCGGAGGTCGATTCTTTTTTCCTCGCTTCTTTTTGTTGATTCGTCGTTTGTTCCCAATCATAATTGGGTCATCCCATTCGCGTCGAATATCAGTTGTGAATACGCGACGCGTTTACGGAGATTACCGGTAGATGCTGAGTAACGTTCGTCCTGTGACTTCTTCGATTACACTTGCTCGTGCGGAATTACAGCCGAGGCACATTACGACCAGCTGGTTGCCTATCGTTGGGGACCCTCTGGCGAAGATACGCCGAGGAAATTTTCTCCAGGCCAAAGTTTTTCGCCTGGAGAGCGACGGCATAACGCACCTCAGGGCAATGTACATCTGCCCACAATGTAATCGTGATCCTTGCCGACAGGAACGCTGCATCGAGTCCTCTGGATACTCTTGACGGCGATGACAACCAGCGGAACGGTAGTGATTAAGAATCGCTTCAGCGCCTGGCTGAGAAGTTGTAAATGCGCTTCTCGGGCGACCCTGAACTCTCATCTTCACGGCATCCGGGAAAACGGGCGGCTGACTTCTTCGGGAAAAGTGGTGACTTTGCTGTCGGGAGGACTTTTGAATGCTCCTCATAGATGCTTATACGCCGGCAGTCGAAGGGTTTGCACGTTGGGTAGTCGGTAGATGAGGTCATCGGAAGAATGATTCGGAATCATCAGGGATGATGTTGATTCCTCGGTGGTCGGGATCGTTCCCGTACTAGTAACTTGTTCGCTTGCGCTGAACCGCGAAATACAGAGTATGCAATGAAAAAATTGGTTACTAGTAGTTTATCGTCTAATTTGTATCGAGTTCGCTCGGAGTACCCCGCCAGGGACGCGTTTTTTGGGAATTACAGTCAGTTGTGTGCCCTTGTGACGGGCCGTTCTAAAACGCCACGGTACAATACATGATACGCATACAGGCTGCGCCGTGTATGAATTTGTGACATATAACATGATTGTAGATGCAAACATCAAATTCTGACATTTTTGCATGCGTTATGTATAATGTGCAGAGTATTATATTGTGTTTATAACGGCAATTTACGATTTCGCAAAAAGTCTCGTACAAATGCGTAGGAGCGGGTAAAAAATCAGAGAAACCCAAGATCGGAATGGTCAGAATTCCGAACACAAATATATCGAAAACTCACAATCACGAAAGAACAAAGTGGTGAATCTGCATTAAGCCAGAAATAATGGAAATAGAATACAAAAGTATCGAAATTTGAAGTCATCAAATTTAGAATACACAACTGATGAAAATTCCGAAAGGCCATTAGCAGAATGAGTCAAATGCGGTTGCTCACAAACACAAATAAATAACCTGCAGATGGATCATAAAGTAGACTTTTTATCTATTCGAATTCATAAATGTGAAGGATCAAGAATCAGAACAGTTAGAACTCCTGGTAGTAATCTTATAGAAGGCTCAGAATATAAGTATATCAGAATCGTCAGAATGAAGAATCGCAATATATCAGAAGTCAGGCACATCGTTGGCCACACTCTAAAGGGCTAACCCAACAGCTTTAATAACTCAAAATTGTCCACTTGCATTGCGTTCTTTCTTCTTTATTAAGTATTGAGTAAAGAATTTCTTTGATTCTGTATATAAAAGATTTTACAAGTCAAAATAGATTAGTTGGATAGACTCGGAATGTGAAATTCTGGTGGTAAGCCATCTATACGGTTACTTTCGGAATACTGATCTTTCTGGATTGTACGATTCTAAATAATGACCCTTAGACATTCTGGATATCTGTTTTCCGCTGTTTCTAGATGATGAAGTTCTAACTTTTATTTTTATAATATTTGGACATTTGAGAATATGAAACTTTCAACAAATTCATTCTCTGGAATATTGACTCTATACATTATTAAATTCTGCATCTCTGAATTCTTGGATTAATGTTTTCTGAAGTAAGTGGGTTCGGATAATAGAGTCCTCTACTAAAAACATTTTAGGTAAACTTCAGCTTTTTATCGGGCACCATTCGGGGCGTAATATTTCTGACAGTATCTGTTCGCTCATATTTGTTATTCGAGTTTATTAAATTCGGAATTCTGGCCATTCTGATCTCTTACCCCCACCCCAAATGCGTACGTTTGTGTTTTACGGATACACTTAATAACGCACGCAGCGTAACAGCGAACGCCTAACTATATACAATACTCAACTCAATGCGAAGCTCTTTACCGAGTCGATTAATGCCGGGTACTCAGCTGCCGCCGTGTAGATATCGTTTACAAACTTGTTATGCATACAGCAGGGTTAATTAATTGCGTCACGACTTACCGGGAACTTCTGGATTTTCAATGGTCTTCGTCACTGGCCCTGACATTAGTGCAAAAACGTTTCACATCCAATAACTGAGGGATCGTTTAGCCTTCTGCAGGTACACTGAAAATCCAAGGGTCTTTAATTCAACAACCCCATACTGAATCGGCGGTATATTCCAATCGCTGGAATATCTTCACACGTTTCGTTTTGCCAATTGCTTCATCTAACCCTCTTGAATTTCACGCAGATTTGCGGAGAGTCTCGAGTGATTACCGTCGTCTCGGTGATAGCCCGGCGTCTACTGTTTATCTCTATCAAAAATATTGAGCTGTTTGATAGGTTAACAGTGTTTGACAAGCGGCCTGCCGACCGACAGTATCGACTTTAATTGCAAAATGGCCGACCGTTGTTGTTCGACTAGGGTCCCTTTAAATCGGGGCGAGCCAAATTTGAGAGCCAATCAGGTGCCATGAGCCATATAACAAAATCCACCATGTTAAGGCGCGCGACTTTTCAAACGTCAGCTACTGTAACCGCTTGAACTGAAAGATTTTTAAAGTATGATATTATTTAATAACGTCATGTCACGGAATGAAACCTTACATTATAAGACCTAAAGTTTTCGTTAATTCTCATTTCATCCTGAGGTTGTGATTTAAATTAGCATTAAAAAGGATGTTGAATAATTACTCCAGTTTCCAGTGGAAGACTTCGGTCGTTAGAAATGAAGATACAGATCATCTTCATATATCTTCAGTTAATGCAATTATAAACTTATTGATATACTGATTTTTGTTTTTCTTCTCACTCCAGATGAAGTCTACGTAAAAATTCCGTTGTTACCAAACAATTCTCAGCTCGTCAATGAATAGTCAGTGAAGATTTTCACTTTCTTCTTTTCCGTACAAGTTTTTGACCGGCTTAGCCAGTCCATATCTTCGGGGCTGAAATAACATTTATCGTAAAATTTTCTAATTATTTGCACTGAAGATAATTGGTCGAGCCAGTCGAAACATTGTACAGAAAAAAAGAAAGTGAAAATCTTCTATCATTTTTTTTTTTTGCTCGTAGTTGAATATCTATATGTAACTTATAATCTTTCCAAGAATAAAAAATACAAAAATAAACAATAGAGTTTTTGAACATGGGCGAATGTTTTGAATTTTCGACCTATCAAAGTAACGTCGCATGTATTGAGTTATGATATAATTATTACAAACGGAACTTATATGATGTACATTAATATTAATAGAAGTTTCATGGAATATGACTCAAATGACGATAATTTTTTTAACGTTGACACTTCCTTGACATGACTGCTATGTGACATATTTGAAGAACGGAAGTATCCCACGAATAACTGCGACCAATCCGCATAGCGGATCCACTAAACCTATCGGCGAGTCCCGTACTCTTTTTACAAACTACTACGTGCATCGGTACTTGTCTCGATAATTGTTCAGTAGTGAATAGTTGTAACAGTAAACACATGATTATAATCACACTATGCCAAGGTTTTCCCGAACTCTGTCAAAATAGTCCATGCGGATGTGCTGTGTTCTGTCATGGATGAGAATACAGAGTTGCTAAAACAACTTGGAGAAAGAATTCAAGGCGGCAAGCAAATGATAGAAGGTTTGAAGTTACTGGAACATGTCGAAGGGGTTGACAAGTTTGCCAGAAAAATTAATCAGGAAATCCGATTTTTAAAAAAAGTGAGTTTACGCGACTTCGATTTATTACTTTCAGATTTGAAGATCGGTTTTGTTGCAAAAAAAGCCGCAGTTCCTGTTTGATTACAAGAGCTAGATGTACAGTCGGTAATGTAGAACGCTCAGATCGCGCGATTTTCAAACGAGTCAGAGATATGAGTATCACGTAGTTTGAATCAGAGCAATTTATTGTGTGTATTACTTCTGATTTTT
Source organism: Neodiprion lecontei (assembly GCF_021901455.1). Taxonomy (NCBI): domain Eukaryota; kingdom Metazoa; phylum Arthropoda; class Insecta; order Hymenoptera; family Diprionidae; genus Neodiprion; species Neodiprion lecontei. The sequence continues at coordinate 11,589,259 of NC_060265.1, read as the reverse complement.
ATGAGGTTTCACGTTGGGTCACATGCTTTCAAAAATAAAGCGATCAAACATCTAATAATCTACGCACGGCTATCTTATAGTTCATTCAGAATAGTTCTTCTTAATCTAAGTAACAACTACGAGTCTTGAAAGTATTGAGTGAATTTGGAATTATAGTTACTCTTTAAAGTATATTTATAAACATGGAAGGAGTTCTTTCTTTTCGCAATGATTGCTCAGGCGTAACAATTTTTATCCGGTTTGAAAAAGGTACAATCGACCGGGAATGTGAAGAAGGATCATTTGCAAAGTACAAATTTAATCCATCTTAGCGCCTTGGTAGATCGTCTACATGCCTCTAAGAATCCGGTGAGTGTTATCAAACCATTCAAGTTTGAACAGTCTCGACTGGAGGTCGACATCGTCGATAACAATGGATCAACCTGGGTAAAAGTCATAGCAAGAAATGCACGAGCTTTGACGCTAATATCTCTTGGCAATGGGGAATATGGACAAAAGTCTGTCCTGCATCAAGCGGCAGCCTATCTGAAATGTGCTGCCCTCCATCCACACATGTACAAAATACCAGAGGTCATTTTTCATTTTGCCTATGGGATAGAAACCCCATTAGCTATCAGATTGAAACATCTAGGAGTTTTGGTCGAGGGGGAAAATATTTCCTGCTCAGAAGTTCCGTCCCTGGATAATTCTTTCTTGATGGACCATACACAACAACTTGATTTCTCAGCTTTAGATATGTATGACTCAGACTGTGAAAATGATCAGGGAGAGCTGAAGGAGGTGGCAATGCTTGACCCAATTAATTCGGTGCACACGAACGAAATAGAGGAGATCAGAATTCTCAATTTGGACGTTTCTACTCTATTGGCGTATGTTACGAACATGGTGAATGGGCATACGCATTTTAAGTATCGTGAACCTCTGTTGACCATGCAAGCAGAGTGGGAAAGAAGCCGTCCTGTAAAACCGATTCTTGATCAAATTTTCCAGGGCAAGACATTAATCGTCTGCCGCACTGCCTATGATAATTTTACAAACATAATTCGTGTTATTGGAGGCCCTAATGAATCTCGGAGAAGTAAGGAATTCATGAGGAAGGTGACGATCGTTCCTGACGATCCTTGTGACAGGATTATGAAGGCGTTACCCCTTGGTGGTAGAATCAAGGATCGGTCAAGGCTCGTTTTTGCAACTGGTGAAAATATGAAGAGTATCACTGTGTCGGCTAATGAAGGGTTCGTCAGAGCAGCCAGGATGCAGGTAATATATCTGGAATTATACATAAAGACTCCTCTGTCAAAGGAGCTAAATTTAAAACGCACCTACTGCTCGATTTTTTATTGAACAGTAGGGGTTATTTTCAAAGCCTAAATAATTTTTTAATCATAACAACCACGTTTCCACACTTTTTTTTAATGCTAACTTTACTTATGACTGCTTTCTATTAAAATTAGGAAATTCTGAGATATAACTATGCCATTCTGCTTTCAGGGAATTGAATGCTCAGTTTTTCTACATGAACCAAGATCGTTATCTGAAATGAAAGAAATTAATGCCCAGAGATTAAATCTATCGTGACATCCCACATCAACCAGATTGATTAAAATGGGTGCCAATAAAAACAACTCGCAATATTTATACACGTACGTAATTCGTTATTGCATTGTAAAAAATTGTGACATAATAAGTATTTTTGTTACAAATAAATTGTACTATATTTATTGACCACCAAAACTCCAATTAATGCCTTGTGTAATCTCGTTGTTCAGTTGAAACATCGGACATTATTCATCACTTCTGTACAAATATTATTCGTAGCCCACCTCTTGTCTCAGTGGAACTTTTATCTCATTATCCAAGTTTTCCACGAATTCTGTGAACAAAACCAACATCAGAATTTTCGTAACAAAATACGAAACTGTTGTCGAAAAAAATCATTCTTCCTACCAGTCTTTTATAAACGCTATTGGGAAAGAAAAGGTAAATATCGAGATGCGAGGTTCAACATTGTACTAGTCAGGAAAATACCCACGTGTGTGTACATAATTTTCGTGCAAGACGAAAATTTTCTGCATTTTGAGTGTCAGGTTTGAGTGAAAAATAGCTTTCTAGTTACCGTTTCCAATGTCAAACTACATGTCAGTGTTTTTTTTTTTTTTTTGCACTTATAGATTTTGACGGATGAATAACCAAAAATTTTTAAGATTACCCATTGCCAGCTTACGAAATTTTATCTCTCATAAATAACTCGCTTTCGGAAAAAAATTGCAATCATATAATGTTAACTTTTACTCGAAAATATCGTCGAACTCCCATGATAAAAATAATTATGGGAGATTTTCGAATTCAAACACAAAATTGGAGATTTCTGTAATAGGCCATTTTTAATTTTTATCATTTTTCGAAAAAAAGTGAAAGTGACCAAAAACTTTTCACCCTTAAGTCCGCATAGGATAATTTTTCGTGATTTGTTATTCATTTTTTAAGTAATACTTTCTAAGATGAAACTGACTATTTCATACAGAATTTCCCAATGTGGCAGTTGAATTTACTTTCGTCGATTTGAATTGCACTGTCTGTACTAAATTAAAAAACAATTTTTAAAAAGTTGAAATAAAAATTAATTTAAAAAAATTTATTCCCATTTTTTACTGTTTGTAAATTTTAGTCCAATTTAGTACAGGTTACAATCAGTGAAAATCAATTTAACTAACATATTTGGAAATTCTATATGCAATAGTCAGTTTCATTTCATATGGTTATAATAAAAAAATGAATAACAAATCAAAAAATATTTACTCCGTGTTAAGTCAGGAAAACAGTGAAATTGCTCATTTTTGAATTTTCTTCTTCTAAAAACATACATCAAATTCAATATATTATGGAAATTTTCAATTTTTTAAAATTTTTGGTAATTGTTTAGTCAAACTCACTAAGTGAAACAGAAAAAAAAATCGCTTTGGGGATATAGTTCAACTTTACAAAAAATAGCTCGAAAAAATGTTTGGGTCAAATCTAAGAATAAAAATTCAGAACCCTTTCTACTTGAGGAAGAATTATTGATATGCACACATATCAAATAAATCAGGATACTTTTGATTTCAGATATGACCATTTGCAAGCCTGAAGGTCAGGCACCATTGCCACAAAAGCACACTGGAATTTTAAATTACGGGGTTACCCTACTGTGAAATTATCAAAATAAAATGATTTATTTTTTCACTTTAAAAAAGGGAGAGGCGTCGAAAAAAATCTAGGTTTTTCTTTTGTCATTAAAGAGGAAAAAAGCTTTGCAGCCGATAGCCAATAGAATGTAGTTAACAAGCATTTTTTTTTTTTTGCGTTAGACCAACGATACTTGCGATATGCACACCGAGGGATCGTGCACGAAAATCATCGAAACACGCGAAGCGACGTATCTTTCGTCAAATTGTAATTTTTCCGATAAAATTTTTTGAATACGCTTCGTAACGGGTACATGTGTTGATATCAATAAAATATTAATATTGCATGAGTAATTTTTCCGAAATTAATTCCTGAAAATTAGCGTATTTTGTCGTTTGTCACAGTAGGGTATCCCTTAACTCAACGTTTTCGTGCCTTTCTGGTTGGCAGATGTCTGCAAAAATCAATCAGTATCCAAATTCATCATGTTCTTTTATATACCTGGTGACCCAGGATTGTCGTCCCTATAAGCTATCAATGTATTTCTTGTGAAAATCTTCAACAGCAACGTTTCTGATTTCTGATAGAAAATTTATTGTTGGCGACTTACAGCAGTTTGAAAATGAACAATACGGTAGCATCCGATGGCTCAGGATAGCTGCCAAGTACATGATGGTCAAATGACGATTTGCCCTGTTCTCGTTCTGTTCTGAGTCATCAAATATTAACAGATTGGCCAATTTCAAACGGCTGTGTTTCGCTAAAGACAAATTTCGCATCGAACATAAAAAACGTTCGTTTTAGATTTTCATCAGGAACATATTGATGACTTAAAGCGACACTCCTGGATATATTTTATATTATTCTACTCTTAAGCCATCAATTCGTGATATTATATTCTTAGTCAAAATTTTTTACCATCAATAAAGTCAATCAGATCAGGATTTGATTCTTTAGCTCTGTGAATAAATTCGTCAAATTTTTTGTATTGCCTCAAAAACTTGTAGCACTTGGCGCCATTCAGAAGTGCTTTGATGTTATATTCGTTTACTTTTAGAGCCCAGTCACAGTCGTGCAGAGCTTTTTCGTACAGACCCAATTTCATGTAAGAAAGAGCTCTGTTATTCCAAAGCATAGCGGAGTCTTTCTTCTGTTCTACAGCCTTGGTGTAGTAAGTAATAGCCTTTTCATAATTCTGCTCCTTAAATGCTTTGTTGGCGATCCTCTTAAACGTATCTGCTCGTTCATTTCTGATTTTCCTATCCTCTGCCCTTTGTTTTGCATCCTTTTCTACACTCTTCATAAACGCCTCTGAAAATGATAATGGCCTTAAATGTAATTTGCATTTCTTTATGTCACTTGTAATTTTATGATTAATGTATTTGACATAATCAACTGTGAGGTAATAATTTTTAAATTTACCTCAGTAAAAAAAAAGAAGCTAAAAATGCTATACGATTTCGATACATTGAAAAATTGAAATATAATATTTTAAATAATAGGTAATAGTGCAGCCTTGAAATGTTGTCGACTTGGGCAGTCATTAAAGATAAACAAAAGGTTAAATTGCAAAACATAGTCATTTTCACCTTTAAATATACGTATATGTAAATATATATCTTTTGTGCGTCGGAAAAACAAATTTTTTTTTGGCCAACATCAAGTAGTACAGTTCAGAAATAGACACAGTAACTTTTTGAATTTCTGGACTCGTATTTTGGGAATACCATGTTTTTCTTAATTCACTAGAAATTATTTTCCAGTGCTCTTACGTGAATACCTCACTAACGATTTTATTTACGTTGAAGCTAGTCGTCCGGGAGCGAGTCGTAATAGTAGCGAAATACTATGTTTCTATCAGAACAGGTGTTCCGACAGAACAGCCTGCGGTTCACAAAAAAGTTCATGTGAGGCACTGCGGAATTTTTGATATTCGTGGTGTCGAAAAAATGAGACTTTTTTCAAAAAACTGCCCCAAGATTTTTGCAATTTTTTCTATGACAAAGAACGATTACACGAGTAACAAAGTTCGTAAGGGTTACCATATTCCTTCAAATCCTGCAATTTCGATATCACGCATCGAACCTTCCGCAGCCTCAGGGTCTCCTATGACAAAATAAACTGTTGAAACGTAAGGAAAAAAATACTACCCAATCCACTATGCGAAGTAAGTCGTTACTTGCTGATTAATTTCGTTTTATTATGCATGAAAAACATTCAATGACAAGAATACGTGGAAAAATAGTTCACTGTTGGTCCTCCAGGTACCCGGCCGACTAGCTAGGTCGATTAAAACCGGTACGGATTGCGATGCATATTTGCATTGTGTTTTTCATAACTGTAACTAGGTGATGAAAAAAATGGTTGATTCTAGTAAGTATACTGAATATTTACTTCAAAAAAGATTCAGTCCGTCGGTAGAAGGAGCCAAAATATTCACAGGATCGCGAGATTGTAATTAGTTTAAAGAACTAAAAAAATATATCTTCACCGCACTCTCACTCTTTACAATCATTTACCAAGAACCAAATTGAACCATAAAATTTACGCTGAATTGCATTAACACATGCGGAGTATGTTACATTGCCCATGAAAAATTTCCACACCTTGTGACATTTTGTTTGGGTCGGATTCCTGTTCGGTCAGCGGTATTTTGTTAATGACCGTTCGGCTGCTCTTGATTTTCAACTCTCCAACATCAGAAATTTCCGTCGTCACTTTCGGGTCCAAGATTTCGTCAGCGAGCATCGTGCCCAACTTCTGTTCCTGAGGATTGTCTGACGCAAGTTTCTTCACGATTTTCTCTGAAATGACAGAATATTATACTTGGCAAAAATGCGGAATACATACAATATAAATATTGATACTTAATCTTATTATGTCAATATGACCAATCTGTAGAATACCCATGTAAGTGCATGGTTGAAATCACTCACCAACCTGATGTACACGATGCATGAAATTTTGAAATTCCTCTTCCGTCGCACTCGAATCCCGTATGACACTCTTCACAGATTCCTCATCGACTTCCATTCTATGTTCCTGTCACGGTTTCTGTTTTCGAAAATTAGCTGGAACTTTTGAATATTCGCTTCTTCTTTTGCAACGCAGTAGGTGCAGGTCGCAATATGTTCAGTAAACAACCCTCTTGATCTCCACGGCAACCGATGCTCACTGATCAAAGGCGTTCATCCAGGACACGCTTATGGTTAGAATGACTTCTTATATCTTCGCCGTGGTAGCACGGAAATTTTTTATACATATGAATATAAGTCGACATTGTCGAGTGATCTACGAGTTACGTAAATAATTGCCTATGCACTACAGACATACATATGTAACATAGTATATTCACAAATTTGATTTGGTGATGTTATTATCGCCGTTAACGAGTTAGGAACTTTTTACACGCGTTAGGGCTCACTATAAGCAAGGGCGTTCAGAAATGAGCCTGTTTTCTGTGAATCAGCATGTCGTACTTCGTGTAAAAATAAGCGCCACAACCGCAAACGTGTGTTCCCGCCGAGTGCATCGTGAAGGTATGTTGTCGTAGAGTTGCCGCATCCCTATAAACCCGGTTGCAGATGTCACATGGCCTCGGTTCGTGAAAAGCCAGCTTCCGGTGTTGGCTCTTCACCAAGGTTTTTGCAAAATTCTGATCCGGTAATGCCCCAAGAAAACTGCTGCAAGCACTCTCGGTCAAGGCGCTTTCAGCTGCTGCAACAAAAGTCAATTTTATTTCGAATAAATATAACAAGGTGTAGCAAAGTATTACCTTTGTTTGAGTATTTTGATCCAACATTAAAGACGCAAACAATATTAATAAGCAATATTTTGCCGAAAAGTAAATCGACTCAGCTAAACATCGCAGTTTCAGCTGAATTTTATGAACAGCAATAAGACATAAAATTTCGAGGAAAATATAATTTTTTTACTTCGTATATCAGTAGGATCGCAACGCGTAGATCGATTGGCAATGATGGCTGATTAAACTTTAATTAGAATTTGAAGGTTTAGTTGATAATGTAATTGAGCTTAATTATAAAAATACAATTTCGACTTGACGACTTATAATTAAATCGAAGTCGAATGCAAATTGTGACTGTAATTTGTATTATGTCATTACTCATACGCCTAAGTCTGTTCGGGATTCCTTGATCTTCGTCTGGATGGATGTAAGAAATCGGTAAGTACAAAAATGACAACCAACAAATTTTGTGATTGGATGTGCAAAATTGTGCAACTTTGAAATACGTCATGTCATTTTTTCTTCTTAACTGAAGCAATAAATTTATAACTCAATGATGTCAATTGTATTGTAAATAATAATAAATAATCATATGGTTCTCCTGCCATGCATGCGATCGCGAGCAGTAAACTGAACATAAAACTGTAAATTAGAATTGAAATAATAAATTTGCAGTATATGGCAACACTTTGAAAAATCCACCGAATCCCAATGAAAACGTTTATTGACCATAATTTTACCGAGCAGGCTTGAGAAGGAATGTGAAAAATAGTAAATAACAAATCCACAGGAAGGAAGTTGAGTGAGGATCAAATCGTATTTAATCGAATCAGAGTCACAATATTACAGCAACGATGCGGGATTGTCAATACAACGAGAATCACTTAAAAAAGAAACATGTATAATATATGTACATACATTACAGATAAAAAGATAGAACAATGTTACAGAATATGTACAGTTTTATACATACTATCAATTATTTGTGCATAAAAATGTTGTATTTTACAGGGCTTTCGCGTAATGCAATCATCTATAATTATGTCCGATGGGTATATTGGAAGATCGCAATATAAACATGAACCAAAGATTTGTTCTTCAATTTTATTTCAGGGTAATAATTTGGATTCAGAAAAATCAGATTTCACCAATACTCATGGATACTTGTTAAATTGCTCCTTTAAGGTCTGGGGTATTGTGATCATTGCAGCGTGTCATTGTGATTTTATGAACATATACTAATCCTACGTAACATATATAGTCAGTATATATATATATAATTTTTATACTATATTATAATTGATACTTACAATTTGGTAAGAATCAGCAAAATTATGCGCAAATGCATATAATATGTACTTTTGTGTGTTTGTGTGATGGAAAATAATACCTCCATTTCTACAGTGAACCCCATACTTTGTCAAAATTTGTACATGCCTATCATTCCCTAGTACAGAGAATACTTATCTAGTACTATTATTCCTTACAAGTTACAATTTAGAATAATTTCTTCCAAAATTAGTCTGTCTAGGATCAAGTCTCCACGTAAATTCATCTCCGATCTCGTATTGGATTAGTCTTTCTCTCTTCCACGTGCTTGTCGATACTTTGATTGTAATCGTAGGCTCAGATCAACCTTCATTGCTTCATATTTTCAGTTATAATTAGTGATGTAAGATCAAATGATTCTGTGAAAAAATGATCCAAATTTGCTACATAATTAGTGAACAGAAAAGTCATGTTTCATAGTAATCTAATCAAATGTAAACTAGGTTATTTGTCTCTCGAGTACGAGATGCTAAAATATTTGATAATAGACATTCTTTAGTGAACAGACAGTGATCTTCATTGAATTAAAATGTAGTGATGTCACAACATGATAAAAATAAAATGCATTATAAAACGTGAAAGTACGATTTCCAGTAACTTTCACACCCTATATTTTCAGTCTTGAAAATCTAATTTTACTCTTAATCATGTTCAGCATTTCTACTGTCCTGATCACCGAATTCATCAACTTTGGCACCACTTCCCAAATCAATTCTCCCATCGTCTCTATCTCCATTTCCTGTCCGACGAAGTGCAGCACTCTGGTTTTTACGAGCTGAGCGAAATCCATGCCAATCCTTGGCATTGCTTAGACAGCTGGAGAGTGCTTGGTAGTATTCCTTTTCAGTTAGAGGTTCATTTCTTTCTCTGCGATGGTATTGGCAAATGAGAGCTGTAATGAATAAAAATTATGGACTTCTGATTACTATACGGCGGATTTTTGATGGTTTGATTATGAAAGGTAATGACAAAGGATATTACCGAAGAGACAATCGTTAAATTTGGTGCCTTTGAATATCATCTTATCATTTGATCGTCTTATTGCAGTGCAGGATGTTGCCAAGTCTCTACTGACGTAACTTTTCAATATTGATGTTATACTCTTTTGTATTTCTTTTTCAAGAAGGTGTTCCAATGTGGATACCTGTGATCGAAAGTTTTGACAGGGAAGCATTTTGTTACACAGTATATAAATCAATTTTTTCATATACTGGAAATTATTCTGGTAATCATACCGTGGAACTTACAAACTTTGCACAAAAATCACCATCATTTTTTAATCGTAGATCGAAGTCTTTGAACTCTTCGACTGTTTGTAACTGTAAAGATATTCCATACTCCTCGGCGAAACTTCTAACGGTAATTGTGTCGATTTTCAAAAAACCACGACTCTGCAGACAATTACGAAGTTCTTGAATTTCGTAGCTTTGACGCTGCACTTCAAATGTCAACTCTCTAATGGCGGTGAACAGCTTTTTGGAATCTGCAACAGAAATAAAAAAAACCAGATAGATATTGTGATATAATTTTTTTTAAGTTTTTAAAATAACAAATTGACCATTGATTTATGTACTTTCTACGAGGTAATTATTAGATACATCCCTTGGTTTGTTAAATTTATTCCTCCTCTTGTTCATGCCAAGTATTGCATTATGATTGATTTCCAATTATATTAGTCAGTTATGGAGCGCATTTAATACCATGCAAAGTAGGTATCGTACGCAAAGCTGGCGCATTAGATAGATGTAGTGCAGTGTATCTGTAATTAATTAGAAGATCGCAAAAAATCTAGTGTTGGAAATTTAAACTACTATAATTTTGTCACTGATACGAATTTAGAAATAGATTTCTAATGATTCTTCATTTACTATTATTTAAACAAATAGATTTTCATAGATTAGTTTATATTTGGAAAGAACAGTGGTATTGGGGGGATTTTCGTTAGCTTGTAAATGAATTTGCACATTTCAATAAGGTAATATAAATTTATTGGAAAAAAATGAATACTCGTAGTGTACGTAAACGAAATCATTTTGAGATTCAAATTTTAAATTTAATAAATTATTCTAAAATTGGTTTTAAGATTCAGGATGACAACTTTACAAGTCTTGAAACTCGTGTTCAGACGGTTAAGAGTGTTACTCGCAATATTTGATATTTATATTTACTGTAACAGGAAGAAATGATTATGAGAATAGAAAAAAAAAAACAATGAAAAACCAATGTCCAGTATTATTCAATTACACAAATTAGATTTTATTGTTCTTTACTCTTACTTTATTATTTACATTGGCAATACTCGGAATTAGATGTATAGAAAAAGCATATTCGTGAATGTTATCAACAATCATTTTTGTGTTATTTCAATAAAAATAATTTTCTATTCCATTTTTCTCAAGGATCCTCGATTTCAAAATACCTGGATCAGAAATAAAAATAGTGAATTTCAATTTTACCGCTAAACAACATAGAGTAGATAAAATTGATTGAAGTTGTTTATGGTCAAAATGTACGTTTCCTGGATAGTCAGATTGTCATGAGTTTCATCTGCACTCTATAATTCAAAATTAAATCTATAAGACAGAAAAAAAATGTGGCACACCTGAATCTTTGCTGATCGTAAGTTAATAGTGAACCCCAAATCATACAATAAGATCTTTTTGCCAGTCAGAAATTGATATGTAATCAACTAATACCACGGACTGATTAAAACATGTCTGAGAAACTTATTGAAACATATTTTTTTAGATCATTCATTATTCAAAGCATCGTAGCGTCAGTGATTGGATAAACTGTTCTGAAGGGATTTCAATATATCATTCTTGCAGAAATTCTTAATTTTTATTACAACAAAATTACATGGATTTCATTTATTGAATCTGGAGTTTCTATCGATTAAGCTTGATCATGAAGTCATGTTTTCACTTATTCTCAGTTCTCATAATAAATAAATATATGCCAGCATAATATTCATCCTTGAGTTTACCATTTTGTGCTTTTAGATTGCCTAACAAGTTTTATTTACTCTTTGAGATCTTATTATTAAAGTTTTCGGTCAAGCTTGATCAATCGAAATTTCGATACGTTTATTTACTGCTTGATTACGTATGTCCTACTTACTTTTACTGTACTTAGGGCTGATTATTATACTACACTTCCAGCGTGATGATTAGCACTTAGAACTCAGAACTTTGGTACTTGGTAACACTAAAGAACACAGTTATCGCGGAATGAGCGCTAATGCAGGTACGTGCACAAAGCGCTATTTGAATAAAGTGCATTAGCATTTTATTGTATAATAGTAGATTTGGGCAGCAAGGAGGAAAAGTATATAATACGACGAGTATTGGAAATACGAGAGGCGAGGCGAAAAAAAATTTGCGTCCATGGTGCACGCGACATTTTATACAACAAGACTAGGTTTACAATTTTCTTTTTTTAAGCGGATTATAAAAAGAGCAGTTTTAAGTACCATCACGTTAGAGTTCACTTTTACGAACTCTGGTCGTTTTTTTTTTGTACTGTCGCTAAAACAATTACATTACGTACAAAACGCCCGCTAACAAAGGAACATACTAGCGTAACATAAAATATACTGTACATAACTTATGCATCTTGTCTTGCCTGTGTTCCGTACTTAAAGTAATCATTTTGCGACAATATACAAAAAAAGAGCACATTTACATTCTAGTACTGGAAAGTGCTATTTGTTGTACCCCGCGATAAAAGAAAAACTTGTAAACCAAACTTTTGTTACCTAAAGTATCATGCGCTTATTTCTAAAATTCGTCCTTAGCTCTCTTGCCTACGACTCATATTACAAACTTGCGTTTGGCGTAGAAGGACCTGGTTTGCGTCTTTGATGCACAATCTACTACGCTTTACGAGTGTATTTTGGTGACGAACCTATACTAGCTCCTAGAAGTGAAGTTTGATTCTTACATGGTTGCTTCAGACAGGAAAGGAAACATTACTAATTCCACAATTTATGTTGGATTTGGCTTTGATTGGAAACACATTAAAATTATTTCTATTTGAAAATGGTTTTTACTTCTCAACATTAACAGTCTATGCAATGATGCATATTTAATTCGATCATTTCTATTCAAGATTTCTCTACAATTTATCATCAATTAAATCTCAACCTTTATTCTCGGATGATGATCCTAAAATTGGAAATCATCTCAGAATCAGATAAGTAGGATGAGATCGAAGTTTGTAACGTTAACTTGACAAAACGCGCACTACCGATTCAGATACTTTAATAATCAAAGGCTTCGAGGATCGCAAAAAAAAAAAATTAATAAATGGCTACTAAAATGAACAAATTGAGTGCGAATTTTTTTTATTCTGTAAATTGTCGATGGTTGCACTAGTGGCTAAATATTTCCCGTATATATTTATTCCCTCAAAATAAAAATTTTAAGAGCATTATCCTTATATACAAAACACTACTACTCCAACTATACTCTGCATACTATCATATGATGCTCGCTCTTCAGTCACAGCTAAGATGAAAAAATGTGTACACTGTACATACGTTACTCACCTTTCCTTTTATTCGCAACAGCCTTAAGCAGCTCTGCAGCCAGCATGCTTGACCCAAAACGATCAGTGTTGTTTACGAGCAAGTTGTCTGCTGGTGAATTATCCAGATCGACATCTGATGCTGTACTGCAATCGGTGGCAACATCAACTTCATCTTTGATAAAGACACAGTTTTGCAAAAGGTCTTCGGCGTCAGCTGAGCGACCTGGAAGGGTTTCTCGCACTGTGGACAATCGCCCGGCTATTTCAGCCTTCGGTTCTAGCTCTGAAGTATTCAGAGTATTAGGTGTCATATTAGATTTTTTAGCCGGAGGTTCGGTGACGCCGTTGTCAAAATCCAACGATCTCTTTTGACCCTCCCAAGCTTCTTTGGATGCTTCCGGCGACTTGTGATGATTCACATTTTCTAACAGTTTGGCCATTTCCTGAAGTTTCTGACTTGAACTTTTGAATTCCAATCTATCCAAATCTCTGTTCTGAGATATTTTTACTTTCTTATTATCGCAGTCACTTGGTATTTCCTGTATCCTTGTCCCATTACCGTTTTGCGCCTGCTGTAAGAACGACCAGCTTCCGACGCTCCTTGAACATTTCTCAAACTTCTGTGCCATCTCTTGCAATTTTTTACTTGAACTTTCGAACGGTTGAAGAGAAGATTCTGAATTGTTTTTCTGACCAAGGCTAGAGACATATTTAAGAAGATTTGACGCAGGCTTGCCACTCGAACTATTTAGATTACCTTCGTAGTCCATATTGTTTTTAGAAGCTTCAGTTCGATTGATCTCAGCATTTGAACCAAGATAATTTTTTACACCGAAGCGAACAGCAGGACTATCCAGTTCTTGAATTTTCTGTAATCCCGTGATTTCTAAAGTATCAGCTATTTCTAACAGTTTTTTGAGATCGTTTTGAAATACTTGAACCTCCCCGCAGTACATAAAAGTCATCAAACTCCTGAGATCGTCAGCGTCAATGTTATGCAAGACGATCATTGGGTGCGGATGTTCATTTTCAGTCAACAAACGTCGAAAAAACTTGCTAGTGTTGGCGAGTATCATTTTGTGACCTTTAATCACCTCCCCATCCTTGCATACCAACGATACATCCACAAACTGTTGGGACTCGTAACAAGAGTCGAAGGAAAGCGCCAAGTGAGATGAAAAGTTGTCCCACTTCAGGTTCAGCTGAACCTCTTCCGTTTCATTCATCTTTTCGATGAATCTTGATTAAACGCCAATGTGAGGCCACAATAGCAGTAGAATTGTTTTTTGTTTTGTACTCCAAAAAGACCTCGAAAGCTACAAAATACTGGATGTTTTCTTTTGACGCTCGTTGCGTCTGACGGGCGGCGCTAGCTGTCACAGAACTGTCACTTTTGCCAAATGTAAAGCAGTCACCATAATCGTGGTAAGTTACAAGGGTCCGAGGTGATTAGTCGTGTGTTCACCACTTGCATAGTTGCATCGAATATCGATACAGTTGAAAATTACATTTCAACGCGCGTATGCATTCACATGTCGCACACAGAGTGCATTTCGATTTACACTTATTGCTTCGGTTATTCACCGTACCGAAAATTTTTTCCTATTTCACCGAAATTTAGGCACCGCGACAATCGTTTAGCAGCAAATGAAGTACAAGCAAGTATCTTGCTCGTTTACCTTGCCGGCCCGAGGATTGAGTCGTGGTTAAACTAGCACCACCCGTCGTTGACCCCTTAACCTCTTGACTTTTTTTGGTTCGGCTTTGGCCTCGTTTTGCGGCGATCGGACGAGGCGAACGCCAGCGAAGTACACACATCATACATCATACCATAGACTATCATACAAGCTTACAAGTCGATAGCATTTCCGAAAATCCGTCGATAGATGGCTGCACGTGTCGACGATGTGCGAGGAACCATAGTTACGATTAAAAACAGTTGCACAAATTCAGTTATAATTGAAATTTCGAGAGAAAAGAAGGCAGATTACTAAAAGTTCTGTTATTGTCTATTATTGCTTAGTGTTGTTCATTTAACTTGAAACCCAGCACGAATTAAAGCTGCAGACGTAAATACACTTCCCGCTTTTTCGTCCACTGATCCGAAGACTGGTTAGTGTGCGTAGGGTAGTCTATGATAAGGCACCCGCCGATATGATGTCTTGCAATGTTTTCGTAGTATGATGCATTCTCAGAAGGTACCTATCGGGGAATTTGAATATGCGAATACCCTCTGTTATTAGCATATTGCTTTTCTACTGATGTGCAAACAACATGGCCACAATAACTTATAAATCTGTCAAGTCTGGCACAAAGCTAGTATTGAACTAAAATACCACCGTTAAATGTTTAAAATGAATTGATTGGTCGGATCGTTGATGATTTTTTTCATCACTTGGAATATTCCACGAGATTCGTTTCATGATGAAACAAATTTGGGATATTCTTTTTTTAACTAATTCACAAAATTTGGAAATGACAAACCAATGGTTAACCTAACCTGAAATGATCACAGCACACAATGAAATTATTTAGAACTTTTAAGAAATTTAGAGAAAGTGGAATTTCGAGAATATTTAAACATTCAAAACTTCAAAACTAGTAGATGAAAAAATTAGATGAAAATAACTTGGGGATTCTAGAGATGCTATTCACAGCTGAAAAAGTTTCAACAAAATTGAGAATAGTGAAGATCAATATTAGATGATTTGGCATGAAATGCTCTATAATAAATACTAATTGTATGGAAATAGAATTGGCATGGTCGAATCTATGAATAATTGATCGGAACTAGTAGATCTTAATTATATTTAATTTTCATCCGATAGCATTCTAATACATGTTCAGATACCCTGCACACAGTATCGAATGTTTCAAAAAATATTTGAACTCAAATGTGTTGAAGAACATTAAAACAATATGTTATTGGAAATGAGTGTTTTCCAATGATTTACGCCAATTAAATTTTTGTTTCCAATTTACAGTCCAGATTGCAATTTTTATCACAAACTGTCTACAAAACGTGGTGTAGATTCATCTTAGATACGAAAAGAATTTAGCTCATTATTAGGTGTTACATAAAATTATCGAAGAATTCGGAATCGTAGGTGCCTGAGATCACAGTTTCTTAAACGTATACTGAAACAAAACTAACTTCGATTAGTCAAATAATAAAATCTTTCGCCTCGCAATAACTACCCCGTATATATGACATTGAGACCTAGGTATGCCTATAGGTATTTGGCCGAGCTGATACGACTATATGTCACGGAATACATACCTAAATAGATATATCTCTTCCCTTGGTTATTTATAGTATTCGAATATTGAGATTAGCCAGAAGTCGAGTACCTTCAAAGTTACTCTATACTTATACATTTCCCGACAAAGTCAAGTGTCTACCTATCCGGTAAATGACTTATGCATGAGACAAAGATATCCTTGTTGCTCCACGTGCCAAGTAAACACGTCTACAGCGCAGGTACGCGTATTATATTTACCATCGTTCGTACACCTATTCAGTTTCCGTCCTTCTGCGTTTCACACTATTCGCCTGATCCCATACGACGCAAAATATTTCAAAAACATTGAGAGGATGCTTTTATATTGCGCTCACATACCCAATATTTCAGATGGATCATCACAGGAACATCGTCATTAGTATAAATATGGTATCATAACATTTCGTGAATATAACATTATTACAATACTGTTGCAGTATACCGGTGATAATAACCGATCAACGTTTAGCGTCGAACAAAATCTTGCTGATATATATCCCACAATATAATTTACATTTTGTGAATTACAAGGTAAAGCTATACTTCTAAAACATTTTTGCAATATTATTGTATCATGCGGGATATTAAATATATTACATCCTAGTAAATATATATTATACTTCTTTCTGTGTTATAAAGAGAAATATACGCGCGTGTCTAATATCTCACAATTTAAGGACAACTCCCAGTTTCCCGGATGAAAAACATTTAGATTACTCCAATATGTCTTTTTGAAATACAACAAGATGTCTAACCGTCGACTATAAGTTCTGTCGAAAAGTCATCTCCGAACCACCCTACAGGCAAGAAAAAGGCAACATATAGATGGATATTCTTCGAATTTACATTGCCTATAAGTTGTCGATTTGGCTCGCAAAAAAGCAACTATCGTCTACGACTGTCATCTGACAGACAACCACCTGATGACATCGCGTTTACTGGGAGCTTTTTCGCCAGAAAGTGCAATCTCCATAAAGTGGACGAAAGTGTTCTCGTACATCTTGAGATAGCGCTGCACCGCTTGCGGGAACTAATTATTTTTCGTCATAGTAGGCCGAGAACGGGATTTTACGCCCGCGCTCGGATCGTAAAATTCTATTTATTCCAGACTCAAACTTAAAGTTAATCTTATTGACCTCAAAAGCGGGACGAATGTGGCATGTTTTTCCCGCAGATCCAAATCAGCGGGAAATATGAGCCCAATTTAAAAGCCCTAATTTTCAAATAAATATTGAGGCTAGAGTTGAGTCGGAAATAAAGTCCCATATGTAACACAGGAATAAAAGTCGACTTTATTCCCTTGTTACATGATGTACTATTTACGTCTACGTAGGACGAAGAGATAGCCACATTCGCCCGCTTCGGAATTGGCCTGAAACACCCTACTTTGCGTTTGCTTTACATGTATGAAATCACGCGTCATCAAAGGGGTCTGGCATAAAGCATTTACGACTAATTTTGAACGTAAGTATGACAGAAATTCCGCTAATGTTGCCAATGTACCTAGTTTGAAAATATGCATGGAATCCTCTTGAATAGGAAGTATGACGATGAGATTTTTATTTGTACCTCTTCATTGGAAAAGGTTAATAAATATAGTGATTATTACATTTGAAAAACTGTGACTGAAAATTGATTATGAGCGAGCTGTCAGACGATTACACCTGTATATACCAATCGTATCATAGTGTAACTGGTGTAATTATTCCATTTTAACGCCGATTAATTTAGAATTATCCCGAAATAGTGCTTTTAGACACTGATATCAATATTTATCGTTGAATAGCACGCTAGTTAAAATAATTTAAAGCAAAAACTTATTATATTGAAACCAAAAAAATTTTCGAGCATCCCCCCAAAATTAGGTGTATACTAGAGAGCTCACAACTTGCTCATAATTGGATAATATATGTGAAAGCATCTCACACATTGTGAATTGTCTGAATAATATAAGGTGGATACATGATTAATTTGTTTAGGATTTTTCACTCGCGAATTCGTCCCACCACAACTTTGTTAATACACATTTTTCCAACCAAAACTTCAACAAAGCAAAATATGTCACTACCGTTGCACTGTTTTGATATAAAATTTATTTTCCTGCAATGTTTATCATTGTACATACATTGCTCCAAAACATGACGCATTTGTCAAAATTCAAGTGAAATATTTCATGAGTTTCATTACATCTCTAGAACTATGCGCTAATTAAAAAAAAAAAAACCATTGACTGGGATGTAGAGAATTGGATTCCCAACAGCAAAATTAATTTAAAACTTTATTATACGTCGACGTATATTTACAGAACCAGAAAAATCGTAAACCATTGAATACTTTCAGGAATTCAATCAATTATCTTGATCAGTTTAGACTGATTTCCCATGATTTTTCCCAAAAGAAAGGATTACATTGGAAAAATTCAGGGTTCATTCATTTGTCACGTATTTCAATGAGCAGACAGACTCAGATACTAATTAGTACGCGATGAAATTAAAAATGTGGTACTTAATAAGAATAGCACTATATAAGATAAAAGTTTTGTATCGTCTATTCCCGCCAACAGATAACTCGAAACTTCGGAACGGCTAAAGAGTGCAAATGAAACTCGTAACGTTATTCCATTACGAGTTATATTCAAATTACTAATTAAATTAGCTTCGGTAATCTTTAGAACAGGTCTCCGAGTTTTTAAGAAAATTTTAGCGTTTGGCGACGAGACAGACCGCAAAAAAATAACTCGCTTATTAACCTGTCGGTGGTGATAGCTGACGTCACCATTTTCTTCACTGACAAGCAACTAATAATTAAACGCCGCAGACTTTGGGCTTTCGAAAAATTTCCAACTTTCAGTGTACCTCGTTTTTGGACAGAGATATCGAGTCCTAAAGCAACGCTCCTAAACGTGAGTGACCACGATAAGGTGGCCACTTCCTGCCAGCAGTCAGTCACGAGGTGTGTTAAAAAAGTTTTAGCATGATTTTGAAGTGAAATGCAATGAACTTTTCAGTAGCGATGATGTATTTTGTTTCAAAGCAACCGGTTTTTCGCGGGGAATTTTTTTTTCGATTTTGTGGTTTAAAATACGTTTCAAAATTTACTTCTAAAAATTCGAAATTTATCGAGTTCGGATACTTAAAATATTCAGAGATTCGTTGAACAGATCACACCAACATAAATCTCAAAATTCGAATTAATCGCTGAAAATTTGGCATTGATTGGCACAATAGATTGAACTGGAACATTTGAGAAGGAACCAGCGCCAACTTCACTCGATGACATGTTAAAAAACGGATGTATAAATACAATGCTCAATGGGTTTAGTTGAGCTGACTTTCTCACTTTGCAAGTACCTAGATAATAGCAAGATTAGGAGCTACACAATTGTGACAAAAGTTACAAATCCAATAATAAGAGTAACAAAAACAGTAGTAAGAGTCGCAATTGATATATATTTGACTACAAATAAGTGCTGTCCGTATATGAGGCATTCTCCACCAATTCAGCCAGTTTTTTTTATCCTCTGGATCTGTTCCATAATTGGTTATATAGTAGTACTACTTAAAGTTACTTTCTGTGAATTTTTTAGATTTTTTAATTTACTCGTTACGGAAATATATTGTTTTAACCCCGTGTATCATGGAAGATTAAACTATTTAATGCCATATATGTTATATTTTGATCAAAATTATCTGAATTAATGTTTTCCATGAACTATGTAATGCGATATATGTTATATTTTGAACAAAATTATAATATATATCGTATTAAATAGTTGATGGAAAAACACGACATTTTATGTTAAAATTAATTTATTTTATTAAAGAAATCTGAAAAAATTCACAGAGAGTATCCTTAAGTAGTAATACTATATAATCAATTATGGAACAGATCCGAGAGGATGAAAAAAAAGTGGCTGAGTTGGTGGAGAACGCCTTATTTACCACAGGAGATGTAAAATCTACATTACATTAATATCGGTGTAGCTGTAAAGTCCTAACAAAAATGTCCGTATTCCTATCGGAAGCTCTTGAATTTTTGAAGCGACAAACGTGCTCCTCGCCTCATATTTCAATATTCTTTTCCCTAATATCCTGTATCTAAAAATGGGAAACATTTTTTCCCGGCAATAGAGCTAGCTCACGTTTGCACCTTTGAAAATTTGTTAGAATGCGGTACGCTTGTTTGGAATCTATGGAAAATAATCATTAATTCAACCCATTCTGTCAAAGCGCAACTTTATCGATCGAGGCATTTCACTCTTATTTTACATAAAAACTGCGAAAAAATAAGAAAATTAATATCATCGCCCCAAATTACGACGGTGAATTTCTGGTTCATCGCAAAGCCCGAGAAAATTATTTACATTCAGAAAACGGCAAAATGAATTTGTTTCCAACAACGTGTAATTATTTTCGTATTTATTGTTAGTTGTACGCACGCCATGCCTCAGCGGGCTCGTTATGCAGATATTTTCGAGTTATAACTAATCTTGCTGTGGAGTGAGAAAGTCAAAACAATTAAACTCATTAAGCATTTTATTTACATATTAGCTTCTTCAAATGGGTACTCGGCTGAAATTGATGCTGATCAGTTTTTAGATATTTCAATTCCACCTTTTCCAGTATTAAATTTTCGATGGATGGATTGAACTTTAAGATTTAGTTTTGCGTGATTGGTTTGACGAATCTCTGGCAATTTTACGTATTTGATCTCAGGAAATTTTTAATTATCGACAAAAAATATTGGAACCTATTGTGAACATGAATTCTAAAATTAAATCCCTACACAAAACCGGTTGTCTTGAGAAAAAAATCCGACTTCGTTATTGAAAAATTACTCGCACTTCATTTTAATATCATACAAAAAGTTTTTTCAAAAATCGCGTGACCGCCTTGTCGTGTTTACCCTTGATATATAATATCTAAAGTCTGAAATACACTGCAATATTTTTTAATTACAAAGAAATAAAAATGGTAACCCTGAAAATCTGCTTGATAATTGTCGGAATTACCGCATGTCGAAAATGAACACAACCTGATACGTAATGAGACATAGATTGGATACATTGCATGTCGCAATTAAATTTATACGCATAAATATTGGTAAAATATTTATTGATAGGCACAAATAAAAATATACATTATATACAATGATTCATCTGAGCTGTGTATACTTTCAAAAAGTGACTTCTGTCATTTCTTCGTTTTCCTTACGTTTTTCAGATTCAATTTAACGGTAATTATAAATAGTTGTTTAAGAATTTGGGCACAAGGCTATAAAAATAGCGTTGTAATCGTAAGCGTATAGTAATTATTAAGGCCTTATGTCTCTGACGATTAAAATTAACGATACATGTGTTTATAATATTATTGAAAATAAGTAATAAAGTACATAAAAGTTGTATTTCATATGCGATTAACTAAGTATTCGTGTACCTATGTAAAGAAATCGGGATCCTAATCTAAATTTTTAAGGTGAAAACATAACGATAATAGTCGCGATGACAGTAAACATATCAACGTTAACACTGCCATAGTAATAGTCATGACAATGTTATTAATAGTAAAGATCGTAATGGTAATATACATTCAGTAATAACGACAATAATATTTTCACTACGTTGAAACTACATGTATGTTGCTACCGCTATATGTACAATATTCGGAACCACCGTCACGTCTGTTCTAAAATTAGAATGTAAAATTAAATAAGTAATATACATATCGTGTGTGTGTGTGTGTGTGTGTGTGTGTGCGTCTGTGTGTGTATGTACGCACGCCGCGCACGCGTGTATGTAATATGAAATCTATAATCTATAGTCTAAATCTAGACACTGTTAATTTTTTTAAACACATTTTTATAATTAAGTTATTGTTAATAACAGTCTGTACGTTGCACCAACTGAATCTATACGAAGCACGTACGTATTCATATATTATTATTCGATATTTCTTCTTTGAGCTACAGCGAAGGATATTATTTTTACATTGCTAAGATTTTTAAGAGATTCTTTCCCCGATGATTTGCGCTGATAATTCGCTCTTCACTTCGTCGTTTATGTTTACAATACGTGTGATATATATATATATACTATACTATATATATATACTATATATACTATATATATATATATATATATAGTTGGTCCGTAATTTCCTTGACGTGAATTCATAAGAAATGCTTAAATTTGGCTGTTTCATCCTTAGTACTGTATGACCATCTCCTCATTTGACGGTTCGCTGTCGTTGTATTACGGACCAAAATCTTCGTAGGTGACAACCTCGCCGTCTACGAAACGAACGTAACGAGTACAGGCTGCAACGAAGAGTGCAGGGACTCGTTGATCTGTTTCAAAATGAGAAAAATCAAATATTGAACATTTGTTGTATCAGGAATTGATTTGAATAGACAATTGGAGAAACTGTTATAGGTATATTGAAATGTAAGTGTTAAAATAAATTATCACACTTTTAGTAATATGTGAAATTATTATATATTATGATGTCAGTAACGTGCGAGTATGCGTGGTAGTCGTAAAAATTACACAGCAAACTGAATAATACCAGCACTTAAACTTCCCTGGGGAAACTTTTTCATGCAAAACTCCTTTTAGTTGCATTGATTTCTCTTGCAGTTTCTCTGCTTTCGTTGAAAATTCTTACAATTTACAATATTTTCTGCTAGTTTTTTTTTCTATGATTTTCTTTAAAAATTGAAAATTTACTTCAAATAATTTTTATACGCAGTTCATTGATAAAATGTCGGGTTTGTAAATTTATCCAAAATTTTGTTTAGTCGACAGTAAAAATACTGAGTATACTCTACAAATTTATGAATTTCTTGCGAATCTCTCCCAATTTTTAAACGAACAAACAAAGCATTTAATTGATTCCAGAAATCTTCTGCAATGGAAGGAAGCTTGAGTCAAATCTATTCAATTCATTTGGACGAATTTATTCCGTATGGACTCGGTTGGTTATTTTCTTCCGCGGACAAAAATAACTGTAGGTCAGCCTCGGACTACCTTGAATATTTTGAATGGTAGATAAAAATAAATTATAGCCGTTCGGGAAATTTTGCAGCTTGGAAATTTAAAAACCCATGGAAACTTTGCTGATTCGTTTGAAAGTAAAAATCGAGTTATTTTGAGAAATGCAGAGTAATGAAGGCGTTTTTTTTTTTTGCAAGAATGAAATACACCGCTCATTGGAGCAATCCGGAAATTCGCAGAGAATTTCTTTGCAGTTCCCGCGACTGGCTGGACGATACCGACAGTTAGTATTGTTAGGTCACACACTCACATGCCTTATCATCTTGCTGGTTCGAATCCGTCGAGTTTTGGCAATTCGGTGTTTCTATGTAGCGGCTCGGCTGCAGTGGGCGTCCATCCTGGTCCTCGACCTGGACGAGAATTCCGTGGTTGTGTGAGCTGTGACTGCGCCAAAATCTCAATCCCTGTTTAGCGTCTAGAGCTAGATGTTCCCCGGTCGCCGTCAGCGAAATCATCTTCGAATCCATCAAAACTTTCTTGGCTGGAAATTCGGTAAAATAAGATCAAACTTTCAGTATAACCGAACAAAATATGAACTTCGGTCCACTGTACACAGCAATGACCAAACGGAGCTTTTAGCTAAAATATTTTACAGTTATACCATCCATTTTCATAACGAATATAACTAAATTATAATTTCAGCCCGTTCTACAATAAAAACGGGTGTGGCAAATTTTTTCAACGATACAACTTGAATGACGCGCAGGGCAACGAAGTAGGAAATGTGAGCGATACTAACAGCGATGTTTTTTCAGGGATCTCGTGTAGTAAAAGACCGATATTCTGATCTTCTTCTCGTCATCTTCGGCGCCGTCGAGGCTCGTCGCTGCTGTAGTTACGTTGACTTGGGGCAATTTAAAGAGTCGCAATTTAGCCGCCACGACATGCTGGTCCGTTGTCAGGTTCAAATGGAACTCCATGTTTATGGAGTACGGGTCTCGCCACGTCTCGACATCGGTGTTGTGAGGTACTTGACCTGGGAAAATCCAGTGCAAATTTACGAGATGTTATCCAAAGAAATGTGGCCATATCTCAAGAAGTTTTTCTTTTCTGGCGTTGGGTCGGAAATAGTTGTATCGGGATGAAGACGGTTTGCTCATCTCTTTTTGGATCGCCAGTATATAACTGTGACTGAAACTTCTTGATCCAACCGCGTTATAACCGCATTAAAAGTTAATCTTTTTGTTAATGGGGCTCGATTGCAATTGTTGAGTAAAGCACTTATTTTACTTTATACGGAAAATATGTGGACATACATTGAGCTGAGAAACCACACAATCGTGTACGGTGTAAATCGTGACAACTGATGAGGAGATACGTGAAGGATTTACTCACAAGTAGGAGAGAACATTGCCATCTTTGCTTTCCGCGGTCGAGCAGTTCCCATCTCCGTGGCATTCTGACGTCCAGTGATCCACAAGACTCTCTTTATAATTTCTTCTATGGTTTTTTGCTTCTGGCTGTAAAGAACACGACGCAAATCTTCAATTTTTCATCTTGGAATCACTTACGATTAGTTTAAGCTCAGCGTTAGCTGTTAAGCTATTCACACTCTGCTGTGTAAGACGTGAAAATTAACATTCGAAATTTCGTGCAATGTTTACCACACAGGATAGTCAGGATGATATTTTGGTCAATACTGGTTCAAGATTTCATGAGAAAACACTTCGAAACGAAATTTCCTTGTTTTTTTTTTTTTTTTTTTATGTAATAACAAGATGGTTCTTCGAAAATTTATACCTCAAGTTATTTCTGTTAAATTTGGTTCCCAGACAAAAATAAGCTTGCACGAATATATTACCATCTAAATTTATGATATTGTTCACGGAACTTTTTTACCGCTGAAAAAAATATTTGTTATTATCCAAGCACGATTGAAAAGTTTTTTCCAAAAACTTTCGAAGTATACATATAATTGAAACAGCAGAAAAACTGTCAATCAAATTACTGTTAAAGACAAGTTAAATTCACTTGAAACCGTGAAGCGGAAATCAACACCTTTTGATCGCAACTATGAGAAACGAAAAAAAGCATTAAGAAAAGGTAATTGCAATTCGGATTAAAACTAATCCTAACTTAAGCTGGCATGCCGAAAATGCGTTGCAATTAAACTGCTGCCAAATATCGGCGGATGGAAAGAAGAATCTGGTGTATACGTGCGGGTGGGCTTACGTATCCTGGCTGATACGTTACATAGTTCCAACACATCGCAGGCGTGTTACATCAGCGAGTGAACGTGCCGCACGACGGGGATCACGTATAATGTTTTACATACTGGTAATTGGTAAAATGTCGCAGAGTTCGCATGCAGGGCGTTCAGACGATATGACCATTCGTCGTGCATGCGATTATAACGACGTAATACGTGCGTTACGTGTCAGGCGAGGCGGAAGAGGTCTCAGGGAGGATCTGCTCGCAGTTTGATACGCATCGTTCGACAGATTGATTAGCATAATTGATTGCGGACCGTCTACCCGAACGAACGGCCGTCTCTCGCCCGCTGTTGAGGGAAGTAACCCCGCACACCTTTCTCTCTTGCCTAGCATTTAACAGATTATTGTACCGGCATTTCCCCCCTGTCTAGCAAGCGTCTGGGGCAAACAGCTGCCCCCTACTACCTCTCAAGGCATGAGATTGGAGTCACTGACCACAGCCGGCGCGTCGCGTCGCCCGTAAGCCAAGGTGAGTTGCCTCTTTTACCTAACTATCTTGCCGGAGTAAGACATACTTGCGTGGCGTGAAGCCGGTCGGAGAGGAGGAGAGGCCGCGATTTCTTTAAATTTCAACCACCCGAGTACAATTCTAGACATGTCTCTCTGCGCCTAGGTGCGCCCAACTCACGTTCCTAGACGCTTCTTACCTGTTCACGTCTCCTCTTCTCCTCTCTCACACACACGCACAAACACACACGTTTTCTGTTTGCCCGTCTGTCTGATCGCTCCAGGAAAGTGTGCCTGCAGGTAACGTACGATTGGCGTCATTGTAACATGATCAGAGTATACGCACTGCACTCGAGGTGTACGACAGTGTGCGAAAGAATGTTCAGATATGTCGCCGAACGCGTAATTGCGGATTTGATTTAAATTTTTCTTTGAAGCTCTCTGAATTTTCATTTCACGATCCGATTCCCATACCCTTTCCATACTTCGAGTCAAGTGTCGTATACGTGCACCTACGTTACCATGTGTCGTATGCATATAGGAAGACGCGTAGACAAGGTCGGAGCGTTTGATTAAAATGTATTACATAACCAGATACAATATCGGGCTAACCGCACTCGGCGACTAGACACTGGTCATTACAGGGGTGGTCAACATTTATTGTCAGTTGATTGCTCAGCTGTGTTTGATAGAGACCGGGGAGCGCGGAGGCGAGGAGCGAATATACAGCTGCGCCGGGGATAATCGCTGAGCCCTGGAACCTCTGGTATTATTCAAATACTACGCCTATGCGCATCAGAGCGACTCGAATGCATATAGTACACAAACGTCTAGACTTAATAAAATAAAAGAAATTGCTACCGTTGCCACGAGGCGATGGGGGATTATTTGAAAAAAAAAAACACACACACTCACGCGCGCACACGCACGCACACACACGCTCCTACACACAAGTTACGTTCACTCGCAGAGCCACACACGGATGGTTCCCGGCGATCATCGCGTCTCAAACTTGTGAGCGTGCACGTGTACCCGAACCACCTTTGCCACGTGTGTACCGTGTGTTGCCCACTAACGCATAATACGTTGTGCGTAAAATAATGTAGTAATTATAGTTGGTTGGAAAATAAAAGTGAGAATACAAAAAGACCGGGTGTCGATCGGACGTGGAACCGTTTTTCCCGGCACGAATCCGTGTCCCGTTTGACAGTCGTTATCACGGTGGTTTGACTGCGACGTGCAAAACGGAGAAGCGGTATAACCAGGTACGAAGAAAAGGCTTGTACTTGGCGAGTAAAGATAGGGGTGATCGCGATTCTGGGAATTGGTTGCAAGATTTTAGACTTTCCGCACACCGCGTTATACCAGGAATACGATTCGTGGTTGGAACCGCGGAACACGTATATACGCGGAATTGTTTTTGGCAAGCATGCCTCTCCTCGAGTTATAGCATGCAGAGGAGAGGAGCGTTGGTTTATAATCAACGCCCGGAGAGATCGAGACGCGGTGTGCGATGCGAAGCGTGCACGAAAATATATCCCCGAGTAAAATATAACCGGGGTAATAACTCGAGCATACATAGGTATTAAATTTATAGGTTTTAAATTGTGGGTGTAATATTTATATATATGTGTGTGCGTAAGATGAGCACTGTGCGTGCAGCATATTTTATATCTAAGTTTAAAAAAAACCACTCGCGTGCTCTCAAACGGTTAACAAACTCATGCACATATCAACGCCTCGAATTCCGTTCTCACATACAATATGAGCTTACCAATTATTGGTACATGTCATCTCGATCGAAGGAGTAGGCTTACCTGTCGATGGAGGCCGACATATTTCCACTGGAATAATTAAACAGCTGAATACAGGACGGATCGATTTGCTACGGGATCGAGAATGTCGAGGCAGTAAGAAGGGTGGATCATTTTTAGGCAGAGTTCAGGGGGAGAGACGCAGAAATACATTAACAACAAACATATGCTTACGCTTCGCGTTCGGTCAGGGTTCTCGGCCGCTCGGAGGACAAATTTTCCAAGTTCTGCGTCAAGCCGTTGGATTCGGATCCGTCGAGGTGCACGGACTCGGTCGCGTCGTTTTCCATGCCTTCGTCCGTGCTCGTCTGGTTCTTCGAGGCGGGTTCGTCGAGGTTCTGGTAGACTGCGTCTTCGATAGGCGCGGTCGAAGTCTCGTTTTCCGCGTTCTCCGACTCAGCGAAGTCGATGTACTCGGGAATCACTTGATACACGTCGTCCTGGATCCACTTCAGGCCCTTGTAAATACGATGACTCCCGTTCGAAGCTGCGGTACGATTTTCGTTCGAACCGCTCGTCGCAGCTTCCGGGGTACTAATTGTCGTTTCGGTAGTCGAGGTGAGGGCTGGAACGTCGAACGAGGCGTTTCGGTTTCGTAAATCGGTAGCACTCTCGTTACGGAAAATTGGATCGGGCAGGTGAAGACGGTCGAGCGGCGCCTCGAGAGCTTTTGTCTGGTTCCTTGACGGGACAACGTGCTGTTTGTCAACCTCGTTGTTCTCCTCCGGTGCCCGTGTGCTGCTGAAATAATTGGTCGTGAAGTTGTAGAGCTCCCTGCTCGTATATATCTGATAGTCTACAGGAGCAGAAGAAGAGTTAACGGAAGTAACAGCTGTGGGAAAGTTATTTCCGGTCCCGTTTATCGTCGTCTGACGATTTACCTCGCGAGACGGCATCGGGTTCTCTTCGGGACGCGGGTCGAACGCGGAGTCGTTGTAACGCAATCTGAATACGACCCGCGGTTCCGTTATCGAGTGCCCGTTGTATTCGTCTGACTTTGTTTCGGTGCTGCTCTTCGTTTCGTCTTCGTAGTCGGTCAGGGAATCGTTCCTTCTGATCAACGCTTCGTTAAAGGAAGCCGAATTCTCATACTCGTCGACCGCTTGATTGTTGTACGCGTCGTAATCGATTCTCGGCACCCCCAACGAATCTTCCTCCTTCTCCAGCTTCTCGATGTCAGCGTCGATGCGATTCCGTAGATTTCTCTTCTCGTCGATTGCCCCCACGTCATTTTCCCTCTTCTTGAACTCCTCTTCCCTTATTTTGCGTACCATTTCCGCGTCGTAGTTCAAGCTCTTCAGCAGCATCATGTCGGCAGTGGTGAGTTCGCCCATGATTATCTTTAAGATCGCTTGTTGCAAGATTGTCCCGATCTTTTGGGCGCTCATCGGCTGTTTCAACTTGCGTTCGTCGTCGGGCACCGCGGTTGTTCTACCTTCGGTTTTCACGTCGACGGAAGCGGGTTTGTTCTCCCGAAGCACCTTTTCCAGTGGAAAATCAGTCGCCGCATTCGCCTTTTTCTGCGTTTCCATTCCCCCGCCGCTGCCTGCACCGTCCCGAGTCCCAACTTTCTCCGTGTTCTTGAAATTCGAAAACTGATCCTGGGCAACATCCCTTAGATCCTGGCGATAAATGCGACGGCACAATACACTGCTCGAAGAGATCAGGAGGACCAACAGTATTCCCAGTAAATTCATTTTGACCAAAACTCCCGTATTTCGCTTTTCTCTTGTTTTAATTATCCTTTTCAACAACGCGTATTTTTCGTCAACCAATCGAACGAACTTTCAAAATAACAAAGGAACGATACACAGCCGGTTAAATGAACGTAAATGTCTCACAAAAAACGATCAATTTAATACATAAACGTTATGGTTTAATATTTTAGATTAGTGTCTTTTTTCTCCCCGCGATATTGTCCGTTATTATATACAAAATGGAATAAAGATCGTTTTTATCCAATCAAAGGTTACATACGTTTGTATAATGTGTATATTGTGCGTATATATCTGAAGCGCCGCGATGTCACGTGTGTTTTAAACAGGCGCGCGTTCTAATTAGCGATGTGTGATTTAGCGTCGTAAGAATCTCAGAGTCAGTATATATAACGCAGAACCAGGCAGCAGAGAGTTGTGTAACTAATAAACGGAGACGCGGTCGGCGAACTTTGAAAGGGTTGAATCGCGGTTTGACGGCTGGTATATGCAATTAAAAGTGATACTCTCTTATCAAATACGGTAATTCGTGTTTATAATCTGACGGTGCTCGTGCGTGTACTCTACGAAGATTCCTGTGCGTGTGCTCGGCCTGAGGCGTTCGTCTCAACTGAGGCGAGCAGAGACACCACAGACATAATTCTGTCTACTCAGTAATTCCCAGCCACAACTATACTGGCAACTGTACAACGAAATTTTCTATCCTCTCAAACGGCTAGATTTTGCTGATATCTGCAGTTTCGAGAGCGTCTTTCGCATTCCCGTATATATTTTTTTTTTTTCCTTTCTTTTTTTTTACGTATACTTTTACTTTTTACCACAACTCTGCGGATCTCTTCGCTTCACGGAGGAAAAGAATCGAAATCACTCAACCATTCGCGTCTGTGCAACTTCTTCTTTTCTTTTTTTAGGCAAATATATTCTTCGACCACGGTAGGAACGAGCCTGTAGCCAGCCAATTCTACGGTTTTTGCTTGAATTGAAACTGATTTATTTAGCACCGCCGCAAGTGCGATATTATAAACTCGGGGATGTACAAAATTTTAAGACCACTCTGTACCAAAGCTATTTCTAGCCGGATTTACGTACGTTGTACGTGCGTACCGTTCGACCGGATTTCTTGGTTTAGTGGCGAAATTTCGGATATTCTTCGAACGCGGACAGAGCGTTTCTCGGTGTCGAGCGCTGTGCGATAACCGGTGGTCGGAACACCCGGATCGATCTAACGTGTTTTTAATTCTTTTTTGCAATATTTTTTCAAACAAAACGAGAAGGGTGACAATTCGCTGGTGAAGAAACGATATACGAGCGTATATGGAAGTACACACGCCGAGTGTGATCTGGACTTGATGTGACTACAGGTTCAGATGTCTCTCAGGGGGCTGAGATCAAGGCTTATATAGGTATCTCCCACTCCAATGCGTCTAGACGAATCGAAAGATATAATCTTTGAATCATAATGTATTGATTTCGATATATCAGTCTCCCCTCGGCGTTATATACACATATCGGCGCGCGTGTCACCACACAGCCCCAAAACCGCGATACATTGTCTCTCGATCAGACGAAGGTCTCTCCTGCGACCGCCGAAGAAGCACGTTGCCGGAACTTACGGCCGTTTGTACGGACCCCTCTTCCCCTTTCCTCACCGCGTAGAATTGTCCTCGATTCCTCGGCGAACGCGCCAGACGATCGTACTTAATTTACAAATATTTGTGAATTTGAAACGAGTCCGTCACTCCGACGTCGCGCGTGCCGTGCCCCCTGTTCCCTTTTTCTCCCTCCGCTATCCGTCCGTCTGGCGGGCGTTCCGAACAGTGTTATCGGCTAGCTGGTTACACGGAATTAAGGATAGGAGACGGATGGATGGACGGGGAATTTGACAAAGACGAATAATCCGACTTGAGAGGGAAATCTCCGCGTGATTGGCCTTTGCGCAAATTGCGCACCTTATAAATAACCCGCATGTACGGCGAAACGATTTAGCGGTTATATTTTATTCAAGTAGTGCGTTCGGTTCGGCTGAAACTTTGAACAGAGAATTTGATTACCGAATTTTTCCGGGTATTCTTTTGTTCGTTTAATATCCGAGAAAATCATTTCGAGGAACTAATGTATATTTCATCTGCTGCAATTGTAATTTTAATTCTTTGATAATAAATACATTTTTGCAATCTACACGGTGTAGTAAATACGAGTAAATCGCCATTTTCCAACGAAATGGTAGAGGAAGTGTAAATGACAGATTTTTCATGATAGTATGATTTACGATCTTCTCGAAGTTATCGAATTTTTTTTATTATTATTCATTTTTTTCGCATGAAACAAGCTTTTTTGCGAAGAATTACCATCACCGACAATCGATTTCTTTCCATAAAAAATGGTGATACTACCGTATCTTTATAATTATCATCGATTTCTGATGGCGTTAACGGAATAAAATGAAGTTCCAAAAGCATGAAACGTTATCTGGATTAGTGAGTTTTTCGTCTATGTTGTATGCAATTTATTCTAAGATCGAAACCATAAAACGTCACTACTCCCACAGTTAGATTAAATCAAACTAAAAGAGTTTCCTCAAATTGGATTCATGTTTCATACGGTTTTCTGAAATCCTTAATCGTTCCTGTAAAGTATTTTGGCACCATTCAATTGTTAGTACAACAATCAGTTACGGTTGAGCTGCAAAAATTTTGGCTATACCATAACGATTCTTGCGATTCGGAAGAAAGAGGAATTCTTTGTATTCGCGTATTGATTGGCATCAAGAAATGTAGATTACTGCAAAATATCCTCTACCGGTTACTACCTACTTTAGGTCGTGATACGGTGCCCCGAATCTTGATTCGTGATTTAAAAAACATTCGTAGCTTACGCCTTGCGACAAGTTTTTCTATTTTGACTAAATTTGACTACTACATGGCTTACAAGAGTCGAAGTGTCGAAGATCCTGATCGTCATCCGACTATATACAATTGAAAAGACGGCATTGAATTTCGGTGAAATCGGACGGGGTCATGACAAAACTCCCTTGAAATGTCTCACGACCAGTTTGATGTACAGTTTTGAATTCATATTAATGGGATCAAGTCCAAGATTAAAACGAATTTTAAAACCCATACAT
This sequence comes from Neodiprion lecontei, assembly GCF_021901455.1. NCBI lineage: Eukaryota > Metazoa > Arthropoda > Insecta > Hymenoptera > Diprionidae > Neodiprion > Neodiprion lecontei. The sequence continues at coordinate 11,556,842 of NC_060265.1, read as the reverse complement.
AATACACAAGGTAGAGAAATTTTGTGAAAAATCTTACAATAAATCACAAAATGTAACGAATGGATCCGTTGGTGTAACGTTTTGAAATTTTCATGTACACATTCAAATACGATGACGACTCTTGTCAAGGGCATGAATTATTAGGGCTGCGCGGGTTCCCAAAATGAATGCCGAGGTTTTCGGAAATTCCCGGACTTTCGGAAATCTGGTTAATCTCAGGAGCCCGACCCAAAACTAATAGATTTTCCCCAAGCCGACTCAACCCAAAAAATCCAGTATCTGCAAGGCCTTACTAATTATATTTGATCATAGTTAAAACGTTAAGCTCGGTGCGCCATATATTTTGAATAGAAGTAAACGAAAGTGAGTTGTTGAATTTAGCCGTTGAAAATCCAACGGAATTTCGACCTTTTCCTGTGCTAATCACTGATGCCTCAAAGTCTATTTTTTCCACATTTACGTTTTTAACTTCCAGTTATAAATTTTTAACGGTTTCGAGCACCCAACTACATGTACAATTGTTGAATATTTTTGTGACAGATGTGTTGTGATATGAACAATGGGTATGCACATTCAGACGAGACTTCGAGTGTACCGATCTGATTGTGAACAAAGATTTTATTCCAACTTCAGTTCTGTATCAACCTTTCCGAGAATTGATGATTTGTAAAATGAATACCGTCCAAAGAGACCGGCGGGTGTCTACGCGGAAAAGCGAGACCTCGATTGATAGTATGCAATAAGGTATACTGTGCATACACATGTAAGCCACAGGGTGATTAACCGGCGAATCCACCACCGCAAACCGGAATAATCCGATCTGCACTGAGAAAAATTTCATCCGTTACAGTAACTAGAAAGATTCAGTAAAACAGGTATCGTTAAAAAAACTGTTTGAATATTGTTGGAATTACGAAAAAAGAGGTACGCGTAATCATTTTGCGCCATCGACGATCCTTTTTTGATAATTGCAACGCAAAATCAGTTTGTTCGGTTTACTCTACTTTTTTAGTTAAATAAGGCTTTAACGTCAATTTATTCTTGCACAAGCATTAAACTCCGCAACAGTTGCAAGAAAATATAGCAACAGCGATCGTAATGAGAAAGAATAGTAACGGATACTAGAGTTTCTGGTAAGAGCTACAAAACTGATTTTCATTTTGTAAGTAGAACTATATATTTCGATTTTGGTAAAAAATGAAAATAGTTAAGGATTGAGCGGTAACCGGAACTAAAAATTTCTCTCAGTGTAATCGCCCGAAGAGATTGGCCAGACAAGCGGTCCTGCAGGTCACCGCAAGATGCAATTCCGCAGGACTTACACGCGACGGTCGCGGGATGCGTAATTAATTAGCATGGTTATGTGGACGCGTTTGACACGCACCTACACCACACGGAGAAAGGGAGAAAGCGAGATAAAGAGAGACAAAAACCGGTGGAAGAAACTCACGTCTAGGCGTGTTGTTCGTATGCAGATGTGCAGCGTTGACTCGCGTGTGTTTTATATGCGTGCATGTCTGAACCGTGTAATTGCCCCTGTCTGTGCCGCGGGAAGCATTTTAATATATTACCCGAGTATGCATATACGTGGGGTACACGCGGTGTACGCATCCGCACCCGTACGTATCGTGTATATGGGTGCATGTGCATTCGGTGCGATGCATACGCGTAATCGCGGCGCTGCGCCGCAGATGCGGGGACGGATAAACTCTGATTCTGGAACAGGTAGGACGAGGTGCGCCTTCTCGCGGTGTTGCTACCTGTGAAACGAAGGTGCGGTCTGAACCGAAAAAGAAATCACAGCACGCGTGTGAATTTTCCTTAAAGGGGGAATTTTGAAATTGGGTCAATTCGGTCCGGGATACAAAAGATCGTCGCGGGAGATCCGCGCATGTCCGATGACCGGTGCGCGGCCAGACCCTCCGCGTGTCTATGACCGCAAACTTCGATTAAGTCGAGCCTCGCGCGATCAATCATTGTCACGATCAAATTTCGATCTACCCGGCTATCGGTAAACTTTACTGCGTCGCCACTCGAGCGACCCCCGTAAGCGTCTGCACTTTTCTCCTCTTTTCTTCTCAAACTGCACAGGGTTTCCCCGTTCACTCGTTCAATGCTTTTTCACCTTGCCAGAAGGTCGTGGAAAAGCAGAAGAAGCAAAAAGTCTCTCGTACGTTTAATTTCACCTTATACCACACCCGGAGTCGTTTCGAACTTATGCTGAATTAGGTATGTATGAAAATCTTATACTCGGGTGAAATGCGGTTCATAAAGTGATAAAATTTTGTGAAATTGTAAAGAAACACGTGCGATTTATATTTTACATAGAAAAGTATGGAAAGACGTTTCAAGTTGTACTGTTAAAAAATTTTGGAATTTGGAACTAATTGCGGTGGGATTATTTTTGATCGATGGTTATATACTTAATGAGCTTTTATCGCAGAAGAGAAATAGCCAAGTTGGTTATATTAAGTTAAAAGCCAATGATAATGTAAGGGTTGTGTATTCGTATACGAATTTTGAGGAAAGTTGGCGTGCAGATCGAGTACAAGGAAAAAACTTGATACGGGTAATATTTTTAGCTTATCGTTCGTGCTGATGTAATAGAAAAATTGAAAAAGCCGCACGATCGGCGCTAGTTTTTAATCCACAAATACCGTGGAATGAAAGCATTTTCAACTAATGAAAGGATGAACCTGGAAACTGAAAAATAGAATAAAAGAGATCTGTGTCCAGTTACAACTTCAACATACCACGTTGCGTACGGTTTTGTGCTCACAATAGATTTTCTTTTTATATATTTATTTCCAAATATTTATAGTATTCATCGACTTTACATCTGGGCACCGTTAATGGTGTAGGAAATGACTATACAGTCAACTTCCAAACTGCATTTGATAAATACCCGATTAATCACCCGATGTCCAATTGAATATATTAAACCATTCCGCCGTTCTGACATATACCTTACGCTAAAGAATTTGTGGAGAATTAACGTATACGTACATTTAGATCGAAATACTGCGCATCAAATTCTGTAAATACTTGTGCTGCAATTTTCCGCATTTGCGGGCTTGCCTGAAATTTGATAAAAATATCGTTAAAAATGGAGGATTGCCAATGACTTGTTGGAGCGACATTGAATCGATTAAAAATCTTTTTCCTTTTCCAATTTGACTGAAATTAATTATCCAGAATTCGAATCTCTCGCTCAATTTCCGAGTGTGGTGAATTTTCGGTTAACCATTTCGATGAGAGAGGGCGAGTGAGAGAGAGAGAGAGAGAGTGAGAACCGAGACGGCGAATCTCGACGCAAATCGCGTAATTCTATTTTCAGAATTGCATTTCACGATTGGTTGCATATGCGCAGGTGGCGAGGCTTTCGCGCTTACTTTTCGCGTGGATGCGATTAAATACATATTTCACATGGGACTTAATTGTAGTCGTAACGCGCAATACGGTTGACTTTAGCACCGGTAGGGCGTTATTATCATTATTATTGTCATTATTATTAATATTACTGTTATTATCGTTTTCGTACGTCTAGACGCCGAATTGTCTGATTGCGCCTGTGGCTTCGTATTGCTCGCCCCCGACTCTTCCCCGGGCGACCAGACCGTTCCCTGCAGCAGTTGCAGCCCGACCCGGTCACCCTGTACTTCTAGAATTCAGACATGACGTCAGCACGGACACACCGATGCCTGACTCAAATTGCATCTTTCATTGCATTTCGCTGCTCGTCTCGCGTCGACTCCGATGGCCGGTGCAACGCCGCCTTTCGACGACCAACACGTATAAAACGTTGCTGCAAGTCCGACGACGCAGGCACCTATCGCCCTTCGCCTTTCGCCTTTTGCGCATTTTATACGTCGGAATATCCTTTGATTTGCTCCCATTTCTCGCAATAAAATGCTGACGTTGTTCTTGTTCGCTTTTCTTTCATTCTCCGACAATATTTCGCTAGGCTTGCACTTTTCTGCAAGTCTGTTAATTCTTTTGAACTTGATCGGTGGATTACAAATTTCTCAAAAAAGCCTCATATCCATGTGAATACGGGAATACATTATGTCTGTGTCTTTTTGCGAGAGTCACTGAATTTCTCTTCGATCTTCGTTGTTTTTCTTCAAGGGGGTACCCTCGTAGATTTCGACATTGACGCATATATATCTCGAAATATCAAAGTCAACGTATCTCAAAAGCCTAAGAAGGCTTGATAGCCCCATTCTATACACAATTCTGAAGAAAAACACTTAACACGTTTTCATTTGACGCAGAAATAGAGGAATGGTATGAATTCTACGAATTTACTATTGCGATTTCGCAGAATCCGTGCCATTTCTTTATTTCTGCCTCATTCTATACACAATTTTGAACAAAAACATTTCAATGGATTTTCATTTTACACGGAAACAATGAAATGGCACGGGTTTCTCCTACGTGTTTCTAAAGTTTTCCACAAATTTGAAGTACTTGCGCTAAGAAAAAGAAATCCATGAATTTACCGTGCGGCGGTCGCATGCGGCGAAATAGACAATTTAGTCGATGCAACTGAATATCTGGTAGCCCAATGGAATATTTGTTTCAGTCAATAATCAGTTGATCCGCATCAACAATTAAATAGTTGCCGGAACTGAATTATTTATTTCGCCGCTGGTGACCGTCGCAATAACAATACTGCTGATAAATTATTGATTGAATATTAGAAACTGACAGTTAAATTTGGATAAAAATTAAGTTAGTTCCAATATTCTTTGACACATATTATCAACTGTATCTCATGCACATGATTCGAACAAGGTTTAGCTGAATCTATTAAATTTATTTGGACAAAGATTTTTCAATATACTCAGTTGTAATGATTCAAATATAACCGCGCAATGAACACGGCTCGAGTGGATTAGGCTAGACCCAGGGAGTGGGGAACCTGGTCACAAATTTGAAATTAAGAGGCTTGGTCTACGTCTCTCCAGGAGGAAGAAGGTGCGGAGATGTTCCTCTCTGAAATGAAATCGTAACTGATCGAAAATCGACCATTTAAAAATAATAACGGAAATCTAAACTACGAGGACATACCCATTAAATTAAAAATTAAACACTCCAAACCCAAGCCCAAATTTAAAGAGAGACGATATAAAACGAAGAACATTAAAAGTGCAATAAACAAACATAGTGCCTCGACGAAAAACCGTTATTGACAATAATTTATAATTTCAACAATATCCGCCAATTTTAACAATATACACTGTTTTAACTATATACACCTGGAATGAATGAATTGTGGAATGGATGAATGAATGAATTTTAAACATAATGACGGCTCATGTGTGGTTATATTTATAAATAAATTAATATGGTCACTCTACTAATCATAGTTTGATAAAAGATTTTTAATATTGATTTAGTCTCATTTTTAATTTTCAAATAATCTTATAAATTGGCGCCCAACGCGAAGGCTCGAAAGCTAGGAAAAAAGTGTGAATGATTAAGAGGTTAAGATAGAATTTAGAATTTTCAATTAATTACATGGGTAGAGTAAAACGAACTCCAGTTTCTAGACTGAAAACTACACGTAGCGGCCGAAATATTCAGTATAAAAACATGACATCTGGTTCGACAAATTCAAATTCAGACCGTGAAGACAATGTGACTGGAGGTGAAGGAGGTGATGATTTGAACAAATTGAGACTAGAACGACAACAATTGGCTAACCAACAAAAAGAATTGGACAAGTCTTTGCGTGATAAGCAGCAGCAGGACGCGATGATGGCAGAAATTCGACGTTTGACGGAGGAAAATGATAGACAACGTCAATTGGTAGAAAGATTGTCGGCAGTAGAACCAATTCAACAAAATCAAAATATTGAAGGAAGGTTAGTAGGAGGATTGATAAACCAATTGCAATCATTTCAAATAGAGATAAAAGTACCTAAATTTTCTGGGGAGGATAACACGAATCCTAGAGAATTTTTAAACGATTTAGAAAGATATTTCGATGTGAAACACGTACCGGCTGAACAAAAAATATTAGTTATTCATGGTGCATTAAATGGTAGAGCTAAAATTTGGTTTGATGGAAAAAAAAGTAGGTTTAACGATTACGAATGTTTTAAAACTGCATTTTTGAAAGAATTTTATTCCGTAGCTATAAGAATCAGGGAAAAAAATCGTTCGTCGATGCGCAAATTCAAAGGGAGTGATAATAATTTGCAAACGTATTTTTTAAAACAAACTAAAGAAGCTCAGTATTTTGAACCCAAGTTGTCGGATTACGAAATAAATTATAGTATTATTCAACAAATGCCGATTAAAGTGAGGGAATCGTTAGTTGGAATTGATTTTTCCGATAATAATAGAGTTGAAGCCGCGTTAGCTCAGCTAGATTTAACTTATGAAGAAAGAGAACGTGAAAAACCTCGAAATTCACAGTCTTATAAAAACAATTCGTATAATACCAGCGAAATCAATAAACCAGGTCACATTAACGCACAACCGAAATATCAACAGATAAGTCAACATAACGGAGTATCTACGAATCCAAATTTTCAAAATACTGTACCAACAGCTGTTAGTGTTTGTTTACCCAACACAAGTTATCCGCCACCTACTTACTTTGGACAAAATCAAAGGTCGAATGGATATCATTTACCAACAGGGAATCATAATAATAACAATAGTAATAACCAACGACAAAATTTAAACTGACTATCGGCGCGTTGAATCAAGGTCCAATAACGTGTCGTGACCCTTTTGATTATATTACGGACCTATCTTATGATGTAACTGGTACTGGAAAAAATGTCCAAAAAAATTCAAGATTAACTGTACCAAGATGTCCACATATCTTAGTTACTGTTTTGGGGATTAGAATACATGCACTTCTTGATACTGGTAGTCAAGTGACATGTATATCTGAAGAATTTTTCAATGGATTAATGACAATAATAAATTTAGATATTCTCCCGGTTAGTAAAGTAACGGTAATCCCAGCTATTGGACGAAAAACTATAACTGTTAAAAACAAGTTTTCTTACAATTGCATTTGGCAAATCAAGTTATAGAATATTCATGTCTTGTAATTCCACATTTATGTAATCGTATAATACTTGGTAATGATTGGTTATTGAAAAACGAAGTGATAGTAAATTACAAAGATCGTATGTTGGAAGTCAACGGTGTTCATATCGGTATACCAACGGTGTTGTTTGATTTGGAACCTTTAGATAAATTGGTATCCTCTACAAATAATGAAGTAACTTTAATTCAAATAATAAATATGCAAAATGTTAATTTAGATTTAAGTGATGAAAATGATAAACTTGTTATTGGTGAAGAAAATTGTAGAGTTGATGTGTTGATTCATAATGAACAACCACACTGCCATTTAGAAAATGAAATTGAATTGATAGTTGATGAAAATAATATTGTTAATGATAATGATGTTGATACACAGCATCTCAATTGTGAAATGTATAAAAATAATTTACCTCGTAAAAATGATTTTGTTAAGTTAGTTAAAGCCATTGAAAGAAATACTAGTCATAAACAACTAGAAGAAACAAATGAGGAAGAAAGATCTCAAAATTTAAAGAAAGATGAAAGATTTTTAATACATGGAGAGGATCAGAATTTTTTTAAAGAGTCTTCAAACTTCGTGCATAGTCTAACGACACTCAGTAATGTACAGATTGAAACTGTTCGTGCACTTCGTAAAAAGTATCAAGTCTTATTTTCCAATAAACCCGGATGTACTCAAGTATATCAACATGAAATCAAAGTAACTAAGCCAAATCCAATTGTACGAAAAATTTATCCAATTCCTTTAGCTTTGCGAGTGTTAGTAGACAAAGAAACTAAAATTATGATAGCTATGGAAAGATTGTTAAAGAACTTTCGTTATCGACGAAAGCAACAAAAAGTGAAAACAAAGATTATTCTTGATGTGAATGATCTAGTTTTATTGAAAGTAACACTACCCTCTAATGCAGCTGATAGAGTAACTCATAAGTTTTTTCACATATATCAGGGACCATATAAGATTACAAAAGTGATTGGAAAGAATGCGTTCGTGTTATGTAATCCAGAAAATTTAAATGATGTCAAAGGTACATATAATAGATTAAATTTACGCAAGTATCAAACTTCCTAGTTTCCTGAATCAATTTTTTGAAAGCAATTTATATACATTTAAGTTTATTGATATTCAAAAAAAAAAAAATATACAATAATGTATTTAACTCGTATGAATCTCAATGAAATTGATTTCATCCTCTACTTTAGACTCGACATAGAACAATGACAAGCATATTTTGTGAGTTAGATTTAATTTTTTATTAAGTGGACGAGATTGTAATAATCGGAATAACGGAAAACCAGAAGATTGTTAATTAGTTTATACAAGTGGATGAATGTGTGTGGAAGAATGCGTGTGACAAACTTTCCAGCGCTAATAATGCAAAAAGGTGATGAAATTTGAGGTATGTGCAGAGAACGGTGGACATGAAGCAGTTTTCGATAATTATATAATAAATTTGAGTATGGATAATGAACAATGACAATAACTGACGTTTGTGATAATTATGATAAACCTAACTATCACAAAAGGGAGGCAAATGTAATGGTTCAAATATAACCGCGCAATGAACACGGCACGAGTGGATTAGGTTAGACCCAGGGAGTGGGGAACCTGGTCACAAATTTGAAATTAAGAGGCTTGGTCTACGTCTCTCCAGGAGGAAGGAGGTGCGAAGGTGTTCCTCTCTGAAAAGAACTCGTAATCGATCCAGAATCGACCATTCAAACATAAAAAAGTAAATCTAAACTACGAGGACATACCTATTAAAATAATAATTAAACACTCCAAACCCAAGCCCAAATTTAAAAAGAGAGACGATATAAAACGAAGAACATTAAAAGTGACATCAGAAAATATAGTGCCTCGACGAAAAACCGTTATTGACAATTATTTATAATTTCAAGCATATCCACCAGTTTTAACCATATACACTGTTTTTAACCATATACACCTGGAATGAATGAATTGTGGAATGGATGCATGAATGAATTTTAAACCTAACGACGGCTCATGTGTGGTTATATTTATAAATAAATTAAAATTTTCACTCTACTACTCATAGTTTGTAACAGATTTTTAATAATGATTTAGCCTCATTTTTAATTTTCAAATAATCTTATAAGAAAGTGTTGCAACTAAAGGAAACAACGTTCAGAATGACGTCGAGAAATGCTGCGATCACAAATTTTTTTTCGGAAATTGTACAAGAGAACCCATCACCATCAGTGACCTCGGAAATTCGAGGATCATCTCTACGATTGTCTGCGATTTTTTTCTTCATATTCTCAGTTATTCGCAGATGTGTGCATACAAATTCTCGGAGATATTGAAACGTTTATTCGCATGACGATCGGCCGCGTCGTTGTGTACAGAATAAAAATACGTCTTCGATATCAAAATACGAGATAGAATTGATTTATTCGATTTTCATGCCAATTGGTATTCGAGCGATTTTCAGGTCACTGACTCCGAGCCTGAAGTTTATAAATTTTAAGTACAGATATCGAGGAGTTTCCTCGCTCGTGCTAAAAATGGCAGGTTCATGCTTGGGCGAGTTCTCTTCACAGCCATTACGCTAATTTCGTAGGTTTTTTACGGTCACGTAAGCATTTGTTCAAAAATCGTTGTATTCGTATCTAAATGAGCAGAAAGTTTTTAGTTCAATTTTTTTTTTTCAACCAGTTTACGCAGCTCCTGCACGATGATGGGTCTTGGTCATTGACGGTACATTAATGTAACGGGATGTCGACACGTTTTATGATCATTAAATAATTGGCCATACCCAGGAGGCTGACTGATACATTACAACGGATGAAATCTGTTTTATTCCTTTTTAGGATGGTGATACTATTTGGAATATTTCATAATTTTAACAGCATAACCTGTCAAATATCTCAAAATGCGTAGATTTTGTTGATTCGAGAATTTTCGTTTTATTATGCGTGAACAGAAAAAGAATTGCATCATTAGTAGACAATTTTCAAAAGAAATGATGCTAATCGATTGGAAGGGGGAAATGAACTTAAGGTATCTCGATAAGTCGTACACAAAAACTAACTTTGCTCCTCAATATCGCATCGTTTTTTCACCAGAATCGACAAGTTGACATTTTTAATACAAGAATATGTCTCCATCAAGATTTACATGACAATTTGCAAAACGTGTCCGGAGATGTAGAGAGATAAGATTAAACTCAATACGGACTCTTTCGTGGAAAAAAGCCCTGCGAAGGTCGTGTCACATTGTCGAAGTGTTTAAAGTTCATTGTTGAAGGTTTGGTTACGGTACAAAAAAAGAAAATTGGATAAAAATGGAAGAGACAGAGATAGACAGAAAAATAAATTGAATTTCTTTCTCTCACGTACAACTCTTGAACAATGTTTATTACATTTTATGATTGAATACTCCGCAGAAATGGCATGTTGACGTAGAAATATATATTTTTGTTATGAGGCATCCATCACGCGATGCGTTATGTAACGACCATCTCGAATTTCACACGTTCTTGCAATTCTATGCCGAATGAAATTGTAATTATACACATGCCGGTAATATGAAGTGATATTATTAACTCTAAATCGTGAAAGACGGTAGTTTCGAAAAAATAAAACCAGATACTTACTATGCTTTTAATTGGTTTTATTCTAAATGGTGTACAGTTGTGATTTAGGATTTTTTGTTTTCAAGTAACGGACTATTTTCCAGCAAACATAAGCTCTTGTGCATATAAAAGTCAGTTGTATACAGGGTGTCTCGTTTTGAGTGGAGTGACCGTGTATCTTTAAAAATTCAAAAGTTGTTTTCAAATCCGAATATAATTCGCACAACCTGAGAAACGATGCCCGCGCACATGTACGGAGTCTTTTGGACGGCTGTTTTGAGTAAAAAAAATCATGAATCATGATTTCACGTACATATGATTATTTCAAACCTGAAATTGACCGAGGTTTCTAAAATCATGACAGTTGACGTTTCTGTATTACCCATTCTGCAAAATCAGCCAACCACTAATTTGATTGAAAGTCGGTTTCATATCAATAAATTTAAGGGAACTCAAGATCTTTCCTTTTCCACATCCCCAGAGAAAGTTGTTAATAGTACCATGTTATGTCCCCCTCTTGACCCTAAAATCTCTGTCTGAAATATCTTCGTACAAATCGTATTTTTCTCAAGATATTTGCAAATTCAGTTTACAACAGGGCATCGTGTAACCTTAAAACTTCAAATTGGAATCCCAAAAAAATGCTTCGTTGTTCGTGATGTTGAAAAATCTCATATTTGAGCCATAGAATTAACATATTAAAGTATTATCAAGTACCTACCCAATTGTAAATCATGAATGTAGCTGGACTTTATCTCACGTCTCATGACTACTCATGAGTTTAACGTTCTCTAAAGAATCTCCCGGCAAGGCTGTGCAAAAATTGGAAACGGTTGGTTCAACTTATTATCAGCAGTAGCAGGTAAGCGGAGCCATCTCTCAGAAAAGAAACAGTCTGCAAGGGTCACTGAGGCACGTTCGTATTTTTGCGCTAGGCCATGGCAAAACGGAGGGCACGAAACGTCGGAAGTTGGGTGAAAATGACGCCGAATATGATAGTCCTTAACAAAGCTGTCTAGAAAAAAATATCATAAGTAGTGCGAAGATTTTCGAAAATCGCTGAACTGACTGGGCCGAGGAACTGGTCACTCGAAAAATCCGGTGGCTCAAGAATTTCTAAAAGGAATCGATTTCTTGTGATTTCGACTGCGATTTCCGTGATTTTCGAATCAATGAGATTACCTGCGATTTCGTGTGATTTCTGCCGAATCCAACGATTATGAGTGATTTCTAGACTGTCAAGAAATGAACGTTGATTAATTATTATAGATTCCCAATAATTAAATTACGATTATGGATACGTGGGTATTCAATCAATGACACAGGTTATTAAAGAAACGAGAATATTTTTTTGATTATCTTATAAACAGTGTCACGAATACTTAAACTTTTTTCACTTATAATAGGGGACAAATGCTTGCTTAGTTGGAACGTAGATGAGTGATTCCCAGTGATTCCCGAAATCACATGATTTTTTTGGTCATTCCCCGTGATTTCCTATACATTTTGAGAAATCGCGAGGAAATCAGGAATCATGCGAGTAGAGTGACTTCTAGCGACTTCTAGCAATTCCCTGTCTGATTTTGAATGAGATGGCTCAATGATTCCTTAAGTGACCAGTCCCTCGGACTGGACCCTTCCGTGCAAAAACATCACTGCCAAAGTTTGGCGTAATAGTTTTAAATAATTTCTCTATATAGACACAAATGGAAAAATGAAAATTTTAACTTAGGGGTTCATAACTTTTGTAAAACTAATCCGAATTTGATGGTTATAATTCGTTGTAATGATGGGAAAATAAACCAGCATTTGCGGTTCGCAAAACAAAATAACCGAACGATTTGTGGTATATTAAAAGCGTGTTTAAATTGTCTATCTGTTCATCTATCTATTCCGCAAATCCAGCTAGATTTCTCCAATACAGATTTCACACTTGAATCACAAAAATAAGCATTTGGATCCACTAATATAAAGTTTGTTGATTAATTTATTATTATTCTCCTATACAGGTAAGTTTTCCTGCAAGTAGTAAATTCGGATAATATTGTCAACAGTTACCATTTATCTCGTCAAGTCTATGAGTATACAACTACGAAATTCTGATCAGATGAATTGAACAAATGTCGACATCCCCGGTGTCTTTGAGCATGATGAGCTTTCTGGGCCAAATCCATAGCTCCTTTCCGGGTAAGTTAATATCCGGAATACGTCCACACCGTGGCGTGACGTCATTGTCATAACTTTTCACAATTTACAGCTTGAGAGTAATCTATAAAAAAGTATGGAACAAAAACGGTGACTTTATACCAAGGTAACGAACTTAAGAGGATGCTATAGTCAGTCTCTGCCGACGAAGCACAATGTCACTGTTTTTCATTGATATCGAAGCCTATGCAGCACTGACATAAAAATACCGCACTCAACGCAATTCTACATGCAATGTCGACCAAGAATATTGAAAAAAAAATTTTGTTTCATGCGCGCACAAGGCCAGGAAACGTATTTATGCAGTAAGTAGTAATTCAATTACAGGAATACCTTTCTTGCAAACATTGCTGCGCAATGCAAAACTTTTTTTGGCTATTCTGACTTAGCATTGCAGGCAGAATTATGCAGACTGCGACAAGTTCATATCGGTGATGCATAGACTTTGATAATAGTTAAAATAAATGACATTCAACGCGGTTGGTAAGGACTGAGTACAGCATTCTTTGAACCAATGCTGGTCCTCCTGACAACGGTGCAGAGTAATACCGGTATCTTTGTATATATTTATTCATAGTCTGACCTAATGCGACTATGATGATATTTGTTTGTATTTGAATTTAAAAATCGAGTTACCAGCTGCCGGCTGCGAGTCAAGTATAACGAATTTTCTTTGATCCGCTTGAATCTTCTTTTTAAACTGCGTCGAAGGACTCATGCCTGTCTTCACAACAATGTATAATGATATTTTGTTTAGTCTGCGGTTATACATTTGCTATATTCATGAATGCAGCGTGTCGTCCTCCTCGCCACCACCGTCACGATCTTTCTCTCTTTCCCTACATTCTTTTCTTTCCACTCGCACTCTGACTTTCCCCCTCTCTTTCTCTGTACATCATTCCGCATCTATCTCTGCTGCTAAAGTGAGACTCTGACTCTATCTGTACCTAGACAAAATAAGGATAGTAATTAGTGTAGTAGGTGTAAGTCAAATTTTTCTATTACACGTATTAACGAAGCTGTGATGCCACACAGTTGCAGGCTATATTTGGAGCGTACATTTTTATTTACCTCTGATTGACTCGAAATTTGGAATTCGGGAGTTTCGGACATCGCTGATTAGAAAGCTCGACTTAGAATCAAGAAATTTCAAATGGCGGATCCATTAAGGTCAACGAAATTGCAAGAAGTTATTTAATTTGTTTGAAACTTGGGATCCGTGCAGGGCTTCTGAGGGCACCGATTGCAGTTTAGAAATCAACATTTCGTAATTCTGAATCGATGATTTTATGGATCAGCTATTTGGAATTTTTTAATAACTACTTGAGAAGGCAACTAATTAACGTTTTCAAAACCCCCCGGGCATCAAGCTTCGTCCAAATCAAGTAATTTCTGGCATTTTCGACTGCCATAATGTGTGCACGGTTCTAACTTCTCAACTTTTGAGCCCAGATTCGCAATCAGCAACTTTAAAAATCCTTGATTTTCAAATTTTTAGTCAATTAGAGGCAACGAAAATTGCATGCCCCAAATGCGTAGGGCGGAGCAGGGCTAAATGAACCCCTCTCTTATTGTTAGAATTAAACTAAGGTGCTGTATTCTCTAGAAAGAACGAAAAGTTGATCATTGATCGTGTAAATGAAGTATCTTAAGGATTACAATCTAACTGATAACACTTAAATTGCCTTCAATAATTTCAAAGATATATTTTGTGTTAATTTTGTTTCAGACTGGATTCAGCCACGCTCTCCCGTAAATATCCACTTTTGTAAGATCATGGCTTTGTCAATATGCCCAATAGCGAAACTTTATTTATACTTTATAAACTCAATCTTTCGTGTACAATAACGGACTTACTTCCTGCGACTTACGCAACGTCACAGCCACGCGAAGGAATACACGACAGAATTGCTACCACCAAAAATGGTGGGCAGTAAAGAGTTGCTGTAAAAATCTCTTGCAAATATTTTAAAATATAATCACAAAGACGTGCAGGATGCTGTAGAATATCCTATCATGTTTAATTACAAAATCGGCTACTTTTTTGGGTCGTTCGCGGTATTGAAAACCGTTGTAGAATCGTGCCTTGCGAGGGATGGAAACACATATATCCATATAAGGTGACGTTTTGAAATGTGCCAATTGTCGACCAAATTGTGAACTAATATCACGACCACGGTTTTTTTCGCGAAGGAAAGTTTGATTTGAGAAGCAAACAAATGTACTAGAATAATTTTAATTGAAGAAGTAGATTCAGGGCAATTAATAAGTTCAGCGGCACAGCTCCAGCTTCATGAAACCCAACCTAAGCGCGGAAACTTAAGGTAGAACTCATCCAACATTATACAATTCCAATGTAACTAGTCTAACCAATTTTGTAATTTTCCGCAATAACCTCTTTTCTATTCATAATTTTAATTCTCTTTCAACTAGCTACTACCTACCTCAAGTATATGCAACTGTCAGCCATCTTGATCGTCGACAATTGAAACCACTTCCTGTTCGATCGCGGAGAACTGAACATCTCAAGTGCTTAAGTATGTCACTTTTTGTAAGTTAATTAGTTTATTCTTGTTTATATTATATCTTAATCCTTAAACTCCTGTATAAATTTCAAAACTATGTAAACTCGCCTACTCTGGCATGATGTACTGTCAAATAGTAATTTTACGTGCAATAGCGGAGGAACTCTAACCTCTACATCAACACGCTGTTTAACAGCAGTTACATTTTCCAACCCAAGTGGTTGAACATTAGTATTTCATTTTTTGTTTTTTTTTTTTTTCATTTATTATTTGTTTCTAATAAAGAGCCTGAAGACGGCTGGCTGGGCCCATGCCGAAAGGTTGCCTTGATCAAATGCTAACCAGGCATTTATTCCTTTCTTGACCTTCCCCGACGAATTCTTCATCATAGAACTCATCCCAATGACGTCACGGGTGATGCGTAAAATTAAGTTTTCGGAAAGTGCGCATGCGCCAGCGTCTTTACACCGCACTATTCAGAAATCGGGCACCTTACGCACGCTCCGCAGGGTTCGAAGATCTAACTTTAAAGTGTGTTTTGGAATAAAAATTAGCAAACAGCTATAATAAGTTTGAGTTAAAGATCAAATGGCTATACGTGAGACTTCCGTTACGTAAAAACATGTAATTTGAATACACTTTATATGCTTATACAGTAAGGAATTTGTCTGTTATACAGACTCGATGGAAGTTTTATAACTAACTATTTTACACGGAAATTTTAATTTTTTTCAGGGGACAGTTTGGATAGATTCGAAAAATTTCTTAAATTTCTTGAACGAAATATTTTTCTGTCAATATACCGCACGTGAATATTTCTTTCTTAAAATTTGTTGAACACTTCCTATAACTTTTGTGAAACATCCGTGAAAATACTGATAATTTTTGTATCATTTAGAAAACTTCGACGGACCACAATGTACACAAATGAAATTTATCATAAACAAAACTCCTTGAATAATATGAGCTATGCGAAATAAGAGCTTTTCGAAAATAACTATTTAATTTCACCCTAAATTTTTCTGTTGACAGCACGTTTCATTTGGATAATCTGCAATACGAAGATCCACGCAAGATCTCGAAATAGGACTTGGCACAAATCAATCTTGGTAATAAGTATCTACAGAAGCTCAACTTGAAACATCTGATAGCAGAAAAATGCCAGAACAAAACCTAAATCATCAATGATGACGGGATACTCAGGAATCATCGTACAGTCCACAGTCGTACTGATTCGAGGACAAACATTATAACGCATAGAAAATGTTTACACAACCTGCATCCATGCGTATGATTATTATAATTCGTCGACGAGTCAAGAAGCGAGGAGGTGTTTTATTTCGAAGTAGCCAGAGTGTGGTGTTTCCCACAGAGGAATTCGAGGTGCGGAAGTTGAAATTGCTTCACCTACGGAAATGGTAACCGTATACACTCCAAGAGACTACATATAACGGGTGAATCTCGTGAAGCTGACGAAATGCGCAGGATGCAAATTGAGCATGTGGATCGTCCGACACTTCTTCAATCTCGTCTTACCCAAGAGACTAAGTTGGTAGGTATTTACGCATTTAGGATCTGCGTCGCGGTGCCTTGTGACTTCGTCGCTGCATCCACGAGCGGTACGTATCCCATTTCCTCAATCTGCTGTTTTCTCGCTTTTCAAAATACCTCGGTGCATCGTTCGACGCAAGTTGATCCCTTTCGACAGTGATTAGAGTTTTGATCAAACTCGATTTTAGTCCTCGTTCAGGTGTACAAAACTTATAGAATCAGAATGAGTTATGAAACAATCTTACGATCGTATCATTATTGGGTCGTAGTAATCATGGAGTTAATTTCCAATTTCACGTAATGCAGAAGGGGTAACGATGTACAGTCTAAATACAATAGTAATATGTATGCGGAATATATTGTTTACAACAGCGAGTACGAAAGTTCAGCGTACTGGAAAAATCTGAATTTAGAGTGGCTGTATGCGAAATTCCGAAGACAGACGTGTGCGTCTTTGGATTTCAAATGAATCGGTCTAACTTGAAATATAAGAGATCCATCAACATCATGGAAACTATACGTACATACATATATCAAAGTAGCGGCGCCGAAAAAACAAATCCAAGGTAAAAGGTCAGACGTTTGTCGCGTAAACAACAAATCCACGTGCATGAACTACGTAATACGAGTAGTTCTGTATTCCTTGAAACTACGATGGACTGGGTAAGTCAGCCACGTGCGACGGAGTCATACACGGGGCATGCGATTTTTCTGTAACTATACCGGGTTATTTCAGTGATGCGCCCCGTAAGGTCTCCTAAGTGTAGGCAAATCAGGGTACAAGTCCACTCTGAGCAGATCCGAGTTTTTCCGGGGCGACATCTGTAACAAAAGAGCAACGTAGTTGCTCATTGCCAGAGTGGTTTTGTTGTACCCTGAATTGCTTTCAATTAGGAGTCCCTGCGCGGCGCATCAGAAATAACCCAATATACCTATCAAAGAAAGCAGACTATTGAAAAAAAATTGCTGAATTATTTCAACATTTCTGACGATCATTACGCGTTTCCGCTGTTACAAAAGTCAATATTTCTCTACTTCCGTGTTCCGTTTAAAATGCAATAAATTTTAACATGCTAAGAGATACAACCCGCAATGTCAAATGGTACATCGTCCTTCGGTGTGGTGTTTTATAATCGAAATGCACTCTGCAAACAAAAAAGACCATTCAAAACGGATTATAATAACAAACTACAAGACGCATTATTTTTTCATATCATTTATTTCACAGATGAAAGGTCTCTTGCAGATGCACGGTAGAGTGCCGAATTTTTCTTGCCACGATTTTTTGAATAATTAATAATTCCATCCAGAACCTGCATGGCAAATATTAGCCGTATCAGATCGATGTTACCTACCGAACCAATGCTTCTTGATAAGCACGCATTATTTTCAACTTGAAATGGAATTGTATTTTAATCAAATATAATAATTGACATGATAGTTTCGGATGCAGCAATTTGCCGGAATAACAGTTAACTTGATACATAACTTTCTTCAAATTAACAGTTCTTTCAAATATACTATTAAATTGTCGAAATTTCTGAATACGTTGTTATTATGCAGCGAAAAAATTGCATGTGTTGGATAATTGTGTAAAACGTGTTCTATCAATCTTCACATTTGAGTAGATCGTCTACGATATTCAGATAATATTACAATTTAACGTTTGTGAAGAAGCCCGCAGAATATAGAAACACGTAATCACATAAAGGACAAAAAAAAAACACAGACAGTAATCATATATGTGCAGGTGTGCATAGACATAGGTATAATATAGCTGCGAATTCACCTCGTGAATTATTGAAAAGAGACTCGAAATCGGCAAGAGATTACACGCTGCAAAAAAAAAAAACTGCTCTTAAAATGCATTAGATTTGGTAGTAAGATGTCTCAGTCGAAGGTTTGGCGACGAAATAAAACCGTTCTATTTTAAGTCCCACCTATCAAGTCCAGCACATGTATAGACGCCGGGTATTGTGCAATAGATCTAACGCGATTTGCAATTCAAATGTCGTGTATCAGCGCGGGCGTGACTCCGTAGGTCCCTTCGATTCGAAGACGATCGCGCCACAGGGCCTGACATCATACACCCGCATCAAATCACACCGCACATTCGCTTATCTTGTTTTGTTGTCGAGTTGTGTATGTGGTATGTAAATTTGTCGCGCGGCGCGCGTGCCTGGGCAACTACCTCCGATTTGCATCCCCCCACGTGAGACATGCCGCGTTGGCGGACTTTACAAGTATAATAATCTAAATTCCATGAACGTGCGTCGATACCAGCTTGAACACCACATCTTTCAATCGCCGCATCGATCTCTGCAGGTTCACGACCCCCAGCGGTGCGCTGGGTACACCGATTTCAAATTTCCCGCGGTTCAATCGTCGCGAAACCAGGTATTTTTATTTTTCATAAGTTCAGTATAATATGTTGTGGCAGTTTCTGGAAAGTAAACACTCGAATGCGCATGCGCCGAATCATGTAATTCCATCGGAAAATTGAACGGATTCGCACCGAGTTTCTCGTTTGTTTTTAAGGGTGACTAACTCAATTACGGGCGGACGCTAGCTATTAAAATTCGCAAGCTCAAGGTTATGTTGCATTGGTGATTTGAGATAGCCAAAATCTTAAGGGTCTGGATTTCAGTCTGCATAACCTCGAAACGCTTACGTGTAGTGACAATTAGCGCTAATTGTAAGGTCCAACCAGACAGAGTTGACTGCGACTACGCTAAACAAACGAGAAATTTGGCGCATACGCAATTCGGTTTTCAGTTTTGTGAGACTTTGTTTTTCATTTCCTTTTTCACGTCATGTGTAAATAGAAAATAATAATAGAAAATGTATTTAAAAAATTATAAAATCAAAATTATGTGCATTTAACGAGATTATATTTCCGTCGTTGGTCACTTATGCCAATATGCTCATGTCATTCCAACTCGCATTTAAAAATGGAACAAACAGCTCAACAGCATATAACAGCGGCGAAATTGCCGCCGCGCTTGTGCCAAGGAGAGCGACGATTTTATTCGATTTTATTCAAATTTACGGCGCGACGATGGCTATATATCTACCCATTATATCTACCTATCCATGACCGTTGTCGGGAAGAGAAAATATACGTAGTACGTGCGCCTGTGCGACCGCAGTTTATAAATAGAGCTCGTAAGTTGTATAGCGTTTTAAGATCGAAAAAATACTTTTGAATATTTGCTCGATCTGCATTTTTAAATACTTATATTAACTTCCAGTTATCCTGAAACGGCGACCTTGTCAGACCCCGTATCAAGCAATAATCATGATATACTTCGCATCAGCTTGGACTTGACTATTTTATAGTATTTATTCCATAAAAAATATGAGCATTGCTATGCAATAACTGCTACGATATTCGTAAGAAAACCTCAGTCGTTTTGATTTCTGAGAAGTAAAGATGAAAAACGGAAGCTGCCCTGCTTCGCTCCACTTTGAAATTTATGTGAGAATATTATGTTAAATTAACCTCTGAATGTATTTTATCAAAAAATTCTTGAACGTTGTAGTATTATTTTCAGATAATAGGGCGACTTAAGGGCAAATAAAGGAAGAAATTAAAAATGATTTCTACCCTCTACGGTACATCTGGGTCTTTTGAGGTGCAACCCAAATTTTTTCCTTAGAAATCTCCGAAATGCAAGAAGGGCTCGACCTGGCTCCACTCCCTGAAAAAAGTTATTGGTAGTGGGGACTCAAGAGCCAAGAGACGACGAAGTCCGGCAGTTTGCTGGTAAATAGTAGAGAGTGCAAATCGTGTGCCCTGAGAGACCCGGGAGTTTCGCGGACTTAGTGTTCTGCAACAGTAAGTAAAATTTATTTGTTTCGTTTTTTCAATTGTTTTCAAGTGTTTATCAATAATATAAAAGTTTCTCGAGTTATTTATATAAATACGGCGTCATTTGGGAACATATACGTCGAAATATTAGGTATGGCAGAAAGGAGCGCAAAAGAAGTGCGTTATTATTTACGTGAACGTGAGCCTCAAAATTTTCACGAGGCTTCTCAGAATGAAAAGGATGGAGAGGAAGTGGAAAAGCATATTTTCGACAGTCAGGATGCCAACGAAGATTAAACTATATTTTTCTGAAAGGTCATTGTCTGAACTTTAAAACAGTATTTGTTTTTGATATTTATTTACTGTAGATATACATTTTTTTAAAGAATTTCAGTTTTTTTGAA
This sequence comes from Neodiprion lecontei, assembly GCF_021901455.1. Classification (NCBI taxonomy): domain Eukaryota; kingdom Metazoa; phylum Arthropoda; class Insecta; order Hymenoptera; family Diprionidae; genus Neodiprion; species Neodiprion lecontei. Next base: position 11,535,673 of record NC_060265.1, on the reverse strand, counting down.
AATTATTGTGTGAATTCTGATGCTTACCACAAAAGTCTTGATACATTTTATTTTAAAAAGGATTGGAGTATGCAGTAGCAGTAGAGACCCTGGGGAGTATCCATGAATTTTTCAGATTTTTAAAAAGCCATAAAGAAAACCAGGACAGGACATAAAAGACCGAGCGGTTCCGCAGAAGCAGTCAAAAAAATGGGCTCCGTGGAGGGTTAATTATGGTCTGTGGTGGGATATTTTTGACACTTCACTCCAATATAACACCAACCTAAATTAATACAACAAAAATTCAGCAGACCAGAAAAATTCCATGTCCACACTGTCAATAAAATCAAATGTCATTTTGAAGTTTTGATTAGTCATATTGGAACTAACATCTTGCATTTTGCATTTTGGTTTTTATATTTGAACTCAGCAGCCCAAAAATCCTAAATGGAAATTATGTCTGAAAAAAATTAACCTGATCTACTTTTGGCCGTTTTTTATCAATATTAGACCATTGCATGCTACTGCCATTTCTATTGCTGAAATTACAGCCTCATCACCATAATGACGAAGGAATTTCACCGTGTGGAGCCCGCCGTAGCCTCTATTGCTTTGTTGTCAACGTCCTGGGGAACCAGCTCACATTAGGGAATATCCCTAACTGTCCGTCTCGGAATAGAATGAAATTTTGTAGGCATGTAGAGGGGTTTAAAATATAAAAGACGTGAGTTTCCTAACCACCCACCTCCACCAAAAAAGTTGAACACCGTCAGTTGAAAGCGAATGACATATCAATGGTAGGCACTATCCAAAAAATTTGGCATGTAAAACTTTTCAGTACCATGATTTGAACCAAAATACGTCACTCAAAATTTTCAAAAATATTTTAAATCACATTCCAGTACTGAATGACTCATGGCGTTTGATTTCGTTAATTCGGGGGGGTATGCTTCCTTGTCATCATCACGTTCTTCTTTCTGGAGTCGCTTTATCATGCTAGAGTAAGTGCCGGTACTGCCGGTGTACTCTTTTTACATATGAAAGTTTAATTTTATGTTTGACATATGTTTGATAATTTTTTTGGATCTATAGATCACTATAATTATTAATTATTACAATGTTAAGCTTGATAATGATCTGTTTTTGAAAGCGTCATGCGGCGAAGAATCCAAAACAGAAAATTCTAACGTGGACATTACACATTGGCAGTTATTTAAGTTTCACTGTTTTTTTTTTAGTTCAACTTGAGATATAAATTATTTGCAGAGTACGTTGTTTTACTAATAATCCTACTCCGCTAATACCTTAGAACTACTGCCGAACGTGCTTAATTAAAGATCGAGCAGATTAGATGATTGTTCACACTTGACTCACATTCAGAATTTTCGTTGTAAGCAAGGCGGAGTTGGCCTGAATGCCAGCAGCACTAATCAACGGATTGCAGGTATTCTAGATGAGACGGTGTTCACTGCTAACATTATATAAATATATATTATAAAATTCATAAAAGTTTACAGTGGTTTACGTCATATGAAATAACTAATAATAAAAACCGAGTGCAGTACAAGTTTGAAGAGTATGAGAAAGAAGACCCGCGGAGTGTACGTGTCTCGAGCACTGAACTTGAGCGGAGATGATCCTGGTTACTACCAAATTTTGTTACTTTGAATTGTTGGAAGTGTGCAGGAATAGAAGTAGAATTATAATGAAAACGGACTTGAGTAAGGGTAGGAATGTGTTAATTTGTACTGATTGGTTAAAAAGTGAAGAGGGAAATATGTCTTTATCGTTAGGAGTATGTATATGCAGATTCCTAAAAGATGCAAGTGAAGGAGAGGCTGTACATGACAATAACGGAACGTACATAGAACAATAGGAAAAAACTGCTAAAAAGTCACATAGAGAGCCTGCAAAGGAGACGAATTTTGAAAGTTCATGACTCAACATTTGGTCACTAAATGTTCGGGTAAAACGGTAAGAAAAAGGGAGAACGGTCAGGACCGCATTCTACTTGTGTTACAAGGTTTGGCGTATACTCGTGCATAGACTATGGAAATGCAGTCACAATTAGTAATAAATTAATTATTTTACTTTAATTGAAAGTACGCAGCGCTAATGTTCGTAAATGTCGGAACGCTAGAAGTGAAGTAAGATCAGATTGTGACGTCAGACTCTAACGATCCAAAATAGTTATTGCTGAGAATGTCTTACATGAGTCCACGGGGAAAGAAGAATAGATGACCCAAGTGGCGCTAGTGTCCTGCGGCTATATCGATCTATTTTACGAAAGATCCGCCAGATATCTCATCAGCATAAAGTTTAGTGTATTATCAATGGCCGAGGGGCTAATCACTCTCGAGTATACTCGCTACTTACTACCTTATTTAACTTGTTTTGCCTTATCTATCCAAAGACTCGTCGGTACTCGCCGATACTTGTCGGTACTGCCTGACAGTCACCGACGATTTTTTGGATAAATAAGGCACAATAAGTTGAATAAGGTAGTAAGAAGCGAGAATACTCAAAAGTGAATAGGCCCTCGCCAATTGTATAGGTGTATTTGAAGGCATTTATTAGTACACTTACGGAGGAGGCAAAGTCAGCGATGCGATTCCGAAGCCAGAGAATGCTCAAAAAATTAAGTATACCCACATGCACGTAGCTGCAGGTGAAATTGTATCTTTATTTCGACCTGCACCAATAGCATTTCGAGGAAAGAGGTATAAAAAATAGTACAATAGTGCAAAATTTTCATATTCTGACATATGATCATTTGATTTGGTCGCTCCTTTTGCACTTGAGACATTCCGTAGCCATTATGTGAAACGCGTTGAAGTAAGCTTCAACTGCTAAGCATTGCGAAATAGGGCGGTTGGATAACATATTCTTCTTACGTCGTACACGGATCTACTCACCTCGGATTATTTCGGTTGACTTCGGGTAAAATTCTCACCAATTCTTAGCATTTTTACTGCATGGTTACATCGCCTATTCGGTTCGCCCTGAGTGTAGTTTCTACAGTTATATAGCAGAAGCGGAATCCTAGGAAACTCGCATTTCGTATGCATAAAAAATGCTATTATTCGTTCAGTCTGAACCTTTACAATACACAGTGATAAAACCAAAATGGCGGTAGGTGCAGGGACCTTGTTTAGTCCGCTGCTAGCCTTCGTTCATTTATGGACCTTTAACTGGCCTTACCAATTGGGTAGTAACGCTACATCCTTCAATCGCCGGGCGCGGTGCAGACTACGCCTATCTAGTAGCAATTTCCATTGCACGAAACCGGTGTGAACCGTAACGCACGGTGGGCAACGACATCTCTTGTTCCTCTGGTCCACAAACATAGCATGGTTGAGTCTCAATTCTATGAGTTTTTTCTTGCAGTTGCCAGTCTTATACGTTGAATTTTTATATTTTAGTTAAACTCGTTATGAGTAACGTATGTCAAAGATATTGTACACACAAAAAGATAGTCATTCACAATAAGGTTCAACTGGTTTTCATTTTTAACGAAAGAAATGTTCATTGTAACTGCGAATTGGAGAACTGTTCAGTTGGTTGAGAAAAATTTTAGTTGATCTATGTAATAGAATTAATTCATTGCGAGCTACTCGTGAAATATTGAATAGATTCTACCTTGTTATACATGGTAAACTTACAGACAATTCAAGTGGCGTCAATAAATGTTAATTATTTGAAATGCATTTCTTTCCATTTAATTGAATTTACCATTTTTTCCATAAAATATTTTGTAGGCAGGCTCCAATTAATTCATTTTTGTGGCTCCAAGTGAATTTTGTAAATTCAATTAGATAATTCGTTATATCATAGTTACAAGAAACGGTTTCATGAAATGAAACAACTTTGAAAGTCCAATATTTCACGAAATTAACTAAATTTAAATTGTGTGTTATTTCTTCAAATCTAGTAAATATTTTTCTCAGTGTGCAACTTTGATATGGCTGGTTCCATTTCAAACCGCGCAGCAAGGTCGGGACGAAAAATTCAAACGACTTGTAAATAATTTACATGATTCTTTGGGTAATTTAAGGGGACTCATATTTGGTCATTTTTCTCTAAAAAAATTTCATCTCTCTGCACGGCTGTTACCATTTTTTTTATCAAAAACTCGTTTTTACAGATTCCGTAAATTTACTGTTTTTTTTTTTAAGTGCTATAAATTTTGAACGAATTAACGGATTTCAGTGATTTTTTTCTTTAAAATGTGCGTATTTTTATCTTCTTTTAGAAAATTCCAAGTTCAGGAAGATTGACACAAAATCGCCGGAGTTATTCAACGTAATATAAAATAATCCGAAAAAATTCAACCCTGATTGTCAGGAATTGCATATTTTTTTTTTCTCTCACCAATTTCTTATCGAATAGTTCTTTAAAGGTACTAACTCTTCGTACAAGATTTATTAGCGGATTAGTTCTGTAAAAAGAGTTATGAATTTTTCAATATCGCGAATTTTACGCCCAAGAAACGCCGTCACCGAGATAAAGCTTAGAGATTAGCTGAAGCAACTGATTGAAGACTTAACTAATAAACGTACTCAAGGTACGCAAGTTCCTACTCAGAACAAAATTACAAATTTTCAATTCAAACAACACGAGGTTGTCGGGGATTTTTTATCAATACCCGCAGATTCATTCGTAGCTAGGGTGCTAGAACTAAGTCAGTGTAAGACTGAGGTAGACGATAAGAAGACTCTACGACCTGTGTGTCAGAAAAGATTAGCAGCTCTATCAGACTTACAGAAGATTGAATCGATCTACAGAGTGGAAATAAGTAAGATATGCAAACGCATTAAAAACGTTCTCAGCATCCCTAGGCTTCTCGGAACTCGAAGTCAATGATGAATTATACTATAAAGAAAAGGCTAAGGACCAAGATGCACCCATGGCGCGAGTGATGGAAAACTAACCAGTGGGGCATTGGAACAAAGAGAGACATTAAACAATAACCTTGAAGGTATAGATTGGCTGTTGAAAAACAAAAAGAATGTGAATCTTGAGGCTATATATGAGTTGTTCTTTTTAAACCTTGGCCAGGTTCTCTAATCCTTAAAAATTCAGAGTAAATGTTGCAGGTAATTTGTGGAAAAAGAGCTGCATGTATTTGATGTTAGAGCGGTAAGATTATTAGTGGAAACCCCAAATAGGACTGTACAAGGTGCTCTGCGTAAGATTACACCGAGTGCTTGATAATTGTTTGCCAAAGAGAATCTAGTTTCGCTGATACAAACTTTAGGAGGTTAACAGAAATGTCTTAGGCCACCAGTTTTTGGAAATCATAGAAATCTACATCAGAGAAAGGAACCAAATCATAAACAAATTACCGAACCGTCCTAATTATTCTACATCTTCGCCTAGTCCGCTCCCGGCAGGCAAAGTGAATGCGCGGTATAATAACAGCTACAAGCTCGAACGAAGAAAAGAGTATCCCAAATCCACATTTCCAGGTTTCTTTTAAAGAAAATCAAAAAAATGACCACATGAACGCTTCAGGTTTTTCAGCGAAAAAGCCAAGTAGATATTTGGAGAAATGGAAAGAGTTGGGAGCACCCTACACAAATTAAAAAAAAAAACACACATTTTGTGTACGTTGTCCCCTTGCATCGCGTACAAGAATATCGCTGCGGAAGATTTCGCCGACCAATGAGATTGAATTATTTGGTGCATGCGTAATTGATTTTCAAGTTTCATGAGATTGTCTCGGTACGGTACGATTGCATAATTCTCGTACATGTTGGCAACACTGAATGAGAGCTGTTATGAAGATGTATATTAGACTGGGCCAAAAAAAACGAAGAACTTTTTTTTATTTTTAAATTACTTTTGAATACAATTTCAATGTCGAATAACTTTTCAAGGAGTGAATTTCATGAAAAATGTTAAGAGACCTTTTTTGTAGAGCATCAAATTTCCCACAAAAATAATGGTTTGATCTATGAAAATATCGATTTTTCTGGTATTTACAAAAATCAAAAATTCAAACAAAAATTTGATAAAAGAAATCAATGTTTAAGGCACGATTACAAGGAAACGGCTCGATCTACGTCAATTTAGTAAGACAGCTTTTTTGTAGAAAATTTAATTTCCTTCAAAAATATGGACTGGTAAAATTTTTCAGATTGATAATTGACGGATTTTGGGTAAAAAAAATGCGGTAACTGTTAAAAAATCAATAGCTGTAACGATACACCCCTTAATATTAATATTAAGGGCTCAAACTTTCAGGATAATTTTTATTTGTCGTCATGAACAATGTTTTTACAGTACCATTAAAAAAAAAAATTCTTCGTTTTTTTGGCCCAGTCTAATGTATATGAGATGTATGCGTCCGTTGCCGCGACGCGTGATTACACAAATTCAAAGGAACCATTGCAAGCCGGGTAAGCTATTACAGAAAACGACAGATGGCACCAGAACAAGGCGAGTTAAAGGTAAGTTCTCCATAGCGTATTTCTCACGTGGATGCCGTGTGTCGGACTCCGAAATATAATTTGTGTTTTAATTCAATCCGAAACACTTGCATTGTTAGCTCCTCATTCTACGCAGCAATTCTACTTTCGACGATCCCAACCTGGAATATACACACTAGGGTGATCGTAATCAATATATGATGTCATTAATATCTTTGCATAAGCTGTTATTGTTACACGCTCTGACAACCTGACGTCACAAGTATGCTCATATCGTGTAATTTTTGCATCTGTATAGCGATGAAGTTAACCTGTAACATGTTATTAACAGTGCTGCTGTTGTTGCGATGGATTTTTCCTTATTCCACATGATCAGTAACGTCTTGGCTACCTGCAGATCTTTTATACCATTGATTGACAAAGTGCCGAGTTGACCTGTCGTGTTTCTCCTTCCGTCCACTGAGTGGGGTACCTGTCCACTGAGGATGGCCAAAAATAATCGATTATTTAAGACGATTAATCGAGTATAATCGATTATTTTTGAAACTCGACTATTTTTCCTCACAATCGGTTTAATTATTTTTACTCCCATGAATCCCCCTCCCAGGGACTTCAGCACACACAGATATGATGGTATTCTTGGGCTCACTAGACAAGCCATTTCGGAATGTCGTATAAAAAAAGCAATAATGTATTATGTGATTAACGTTTTGATTGATATTTAGTATAATAAGTTAAAAATGAATGAGTATTTTAACTTAAAATTGAACAATATTTTGAATTAAACTACAGATTATCAAAAAACTTTTCCACTACCAAGATTACATACCGAAATTTTCGAAACTTGTTTTCAAATACACCGTTTTAAAAAATTACGAAACAATCGATTAATCGATTCATTTTCGCCGATTGAATTGAGTCGTGTTCAATTATTTTTTTGAACTCGATTAATCGATGCGTCGATTATTTTTGGCCGAGTGGCCACCCTTACTTGTCTACACCGCAAGATAATTACAGTGTTAAATTACAGCGATCACTACGGTAAATTGTCAGTGTTCGTCTAATACTGTTTGATTCTACGGTGATTCACACTCTCTAAAGCTACAGATTTAAGACTGTATGGTGTAACTTGACAAAGAATAACTCTTTTCTGCTTACGAAGTTAAGATAATAGAGGAAAAATAAAAGCTACCATTACATGAGTCCCGTGTTCAATTATTATTACCGATAAACGTTGAATCTGGCATCAAACAACGTAGATGACAGTTGAAATTAAATACAACGTGAATATTGCGATTTTCGTGGGTTAAACTAAAATATATCACTGGTTTAGCATGGTGAGACGAAATACCGAACCAATTGTTATATTATAATAAACACTAATACACGGTATGCACAAGATGCACCAAATTTTCGCATAGTGAACAACATTACGATATCTTTGTATGCTGTTTACAGAAAGTTTCCAGAGTGCTCTCAAGCTACAGTTTTTTGTTCTTGGATTCAGCTTCATTGCTTGCGTCTTGCTCATGATTAATATTCTATACGCAAATTTCTCAATTGCGGTTTGATAGGGGAGTGCGGGTACTGAAATTCTTCGTGACGGGTCAGATCGGATAAAACGGATTACTTTCGGGTCGGGTACGCAAAAATTTCGGGTACCCAAAAATTTCTAGTTCCTCGAAAATCTCGGGTTTTCCAAAAATTGCGGAGTTTTGAAAATTTTGGTCACGGCTGTTTTCGCTTCTCCAAACATACCAGGATTTATGAAGTGAACAGAGATTTTCGAAAATTTCGGACTTATGTCATTTCCAAAATCTCGGACAATCTAAAGGACAATTTCGTAGTCATCTGAAATTATGAGTTCGGGATGTTCTATTTTCAAAAAATCAGACTAGAGTCTCACCGAAAAATATTCTCTTGAACTCTTTCACATCTGCTTTATTATCGTGAAATAATTTTGCCATCGACTATAGTAGGAATGTGCGGGAACTGAAATTCCCTGAGTCGGGTAAAATGGATTACTTTCGGGTCAGGTACCCGAAAATTTCAGGTACTCGAAGTTTTCGGACTGTCCGAAGATTTCGGGATTATCAAAAAACACGACCCGATGCAAACCCGACCTGAACTCAAGTTCGAGTACTCGAGATTTCGAGTACTCACACACCTCTACGGGTTGGTGATTCCGAACGCGTTTAATTCAAAGAAAATGTGAAGTGGCCGCTGAAACAGTTTCGGATGAGAAAGTTCAGTGTTCTGAGTTACTTATGTTTTGAGTAACTTATAGAAAGTCTGTTTTCTTGTTATGAACGTCCTTCTAAGGATTATAAATTACACGGTTCAAATTTATTCGAATCTTATCTAATCGGTAAATCTTAATCTCGCACATTGGAATTGACGTATCTGGGATAATCGTGTCAGTCGATATCCATCGGTCTGGTTGTATTTCGTTGTCTGGTTACTGTTATATTCTTTACGCAAGAACACGTGGCTAAAAATTAATTCAAAGCTGCAAGGTTCCGCGTGCTACGCCACTCGAAGCCGTAAGCATAAACAACAGACAGACAAAGCTGTACAAATAATTTTTACATAATTGAGATGTTCTACTGTAGTATTCAGATGAGTCTTTTATAATGACTTGTCAGTAAACAAGACTTAACACAACATTCGGACCACATCTGACTACTTTCTACACCTATTAGCAATTATACTTGAAAGAACTTTAACCAATATCGATTTGTCGGAAGCAAGGTATTTTGGCGCGTCAATTTATGTAGGTACGTCTCAAATTAAAAATCTGTTATTAACCGACAAAGACTAGCTGACAAGATTGGAGCCAAAATATACACAAGAGAACATATATGTGCACTTACTGTCCACCAATTAGTTACGAGATGAGAAGATTCGTTAGCAGCAGTTACGACGTCTCTTAAGCTGGAATAACCACTTCATCAAAATCGAAAATGACCTATATGGGGATTTAGTGCTCTTTAGTTGCTAATTTTTTCCCCAAATTTTGATTTTGTTGCTCCAGTAATTTCGCCGAAATTAAGGGCGATGTCAAGTTTAAAAAAAGTTGGCAAAGCCAGGCAAACGGATGACGGAATATTAATGAAAAAATGATGAGAATTTGTTGCTAATTAGTTGCTCGAACAATACACTCATTTTGAACTGAAAGAATCAACCCTTGCTCCGGAAACCACCCCCAAGTCGTCACGTACAAACAATACGCTTGAAATATAATTGAATGTACTGTATATTTTGTTTTCAACCAATAAATCACTGAATCAGGTGAATCTGTCGTATCTCCGATTTTGTTGCTCGACCCCCAACACCCGAAACTCACCCCCATGCCAACGACGCTACACAGAAATGACGGAACGCGCGGATATAAAAATTCGCTAAAAATTGATTTCAGATCCGCGAATTAGTTGCTCTCGATGTACCGTATCTCCGATTTTTTTTTGTAGAAGAATCTGTAATTCATTGCAAAATTAAGACAAGTATGTGGTTCAAGTAGCATGCTGATCTATAAGATTAGAATTTTACGCTTGTATGTTCATAGTGGTCCTGTTAATTTTCGGAACTACTGTTACTCATCACACGGGCACGGTTGCTTACACTATCACATTTAATTGTTCATAACGAATTTATCAGGAAAGGAAAGATATTGTATCCAGAAAATGTATTCAAAACAATTAGCTCATTTACTGGCACTCTGAGATTCCCTGAATGATCAAATGATAAAGATCTACACAACAAATATTTTTTTGATTTGCAACACTGGTTTTATTTATTATTTTGGTGCGCAAAAACCAAAATTTTCGGATTAGCATTGAGTGTGTCTTTTAATCGGAGATCCTTTTCATGGGTATCGTCGTATTCGATCCAAGATTCTCCTCGACGTCTCGAAATCGCCGTGTAATGGCCTAGGAGCCTGCTCTTCTCTCCGTCGTCGGACGTACGCGTTCGTATTCCTGGGCCCTTGTAATGAACAAGACCCACCAGTTCGTAAATCTCCAATCGTGATGATACAGGGTTTACAAACTGTTTGGGTATTTGGCCAAGCTTTATTGGCCAATCGTCATTTTCGAAATCGAATACTTCGAATAACACAAGCTCACCTACAATTGGACATAACGTATAACATCAATATTGGAATAGTTTAGAAAAAAATGGATTGAATCAATCAACATGAATCCCACAACGTAAAACATATTTCAGAATATGTAGACCAGTATATCAAGTACATTATTCATAGATACGAAATTAGACTAGGTTAAAATAAGTATTAATAATGTTTAATCACGTGTTCATAGATACCAGACAATTCTTACATCGTAAAATAACGATTTATTTTTCGAGGCTGAAGTTACAAACGTTAGAGTAATTGAACCTCAGGGAAAAAATCATCATGGCCTTTGAAAATATGACATATAACACTGTTCGTTGAATCCCATTTTTCGTGTACTTGGAGCAAAAAAATTGTCTGCATCACGAGCGTGACGATTTACAACCTTGTGCGATCATGCCGAGCGCTCGTGCCGGCTCCGCTGAACTATTATGCGGCTGATTGCACTCGGGTGTAAATCTTCACACTCTTAATGCAAAAACCACTATCATTCCTTCTAGTAGTAGAAAATCAAAGTGAAGGGGGTACACTAGTCGATTTCGAAGTTCTCGTATCGTATATCTCTCAACATCCAAGTCCACGTGTCTCAAACGCGAAAAATGGCCCAACAGTCCCATTGTGTACGCAATTCGCAAGAAAAAATCATTTCAATACATTTTTATTTGACACAGAAATAAAGAAATACCATGGATTGAATGGATTCTACGAAATAGTATATTACGAAATACTAAATTCGTAGAATTCATGCAATTTGTTTATTGCTGCGGCAAATGAAAATGCATTGAACTGTTTTTTGTTTAAATTTGCGTATAGAATGGGTCTGTTCAGCCCATTGTTCCGTTTGCGATACGTAAACTTCGATATTTGGAGATGTATACATCAACGTCGAAATCTAACAGGCCACCTTCTAGAATGGGTATCCTTACAACAACTGTTTAGGTATTGTGGGAATCACAAAAAAATAATATAACACGAGTAACTATTCTGCGCGATTTGAGTTGTCAGTTATACTTTTCACTGCGTTTTCTGGCAATTGAAACGCAAAATCAGTTTGCTTGGTTCATTGTATTTTTCTAATTGAATAAGGCTTTAGCACTAATTGTTGTTGAGCCGATCATATTATCGTCATAGTTACAAGAAAGTATAGGAAGAGTAAGCATAATCGAAAAGAGCAATAACAGATTCTAAATTTTCTGGCCACAGTTGTACAAAACTCATTAGCATTTTCTTTCCTGTAACGTATATTTTTTGTAATGGCACAAAATAAAAATTTTAAAACTGGTATCGTTATCTTGGAGTACGTTTATGTTCCGAAATTCAACTCCATTAATAAATAAAATTGTATTAGGTCATTCCTTGAGTTGCTATTACCATTTTTTACTTTGCCGTAACGAGATTTTTACGACATTCGCAAGATCAATTTGTCTCGATGACTTGTTTAGAGTAGGTAATTATGTATGCAAAATTTCACCTAATGCCAATATTTCTGTTGTTTTCCATCCCGAGCATGATCTTAAAGAACATCTCTTTTGACCAGTGAGCCTGACCTGGTCCAGAATTACATTTTTAAATTCTTGTCCATTGCATAGAGTTGCTCGTTGAATTGTTATAACGGGAAACGTTTTCTCCCGAGTTGGGCATCCGTTATCACATTGTGACCTTTCTCTATAGCTGGGTATACTTCTAATAGTACACCAGCAAAGTAACCAACATTTGTGGCGCAGTCAATTAGGCGGCATCCACCGCATATGACGTCACTGTCCTTCTTAAGAAGATCAAGCAATATCGCGGCTCGTGATTTGTAAGAGTAAGCTCTTAGCCCTTTGTCAAAAATATCGAAGCACATCTTGATGAAAGGGTTCCCTTCCTTCGATTCTGCCATCTGTGATAACCGTTACATATTATGTTTAAACAACGAAATATCGAGAATTGCGTATAAAAATTTTCGTGAAACTAGATACCCAATGTATTCAGCCAATGAGGCAATTTCCCTCAGACTTTTTTTTCGTTGCAAATATTTAGTGATAGTGATTCATTGCCTTTTCTCTTTCTTGGTTCAACCGCGTATAACTATTTACACTTTATAACACAGGGTGCCGACCGACCGGCAAAACTGGGCAAACTGAGAATGGTTAGGGAATTTTGTCTGTCGGAAAAAGTCAGGGAAAGACGTATTTTTTTTTAAATGCGTTTTCAAACGTCAACTATGCATCGTAAATTTAGCAAATATAACTTTCGGAAATGGCATTTTACAGTTTCTGATTATTTGTGTAGATCGAAGCAATACAATGTGTTTTTGAATCGAAATTCATATATCAAAGGTGCACAGTTTCGGGAGGTTTTAGTCGCAACAGCTGCCCAACATTACCGAAGTTTCGTGAAAAAAGGTCAGGGACTTCTAAATTTGTCGACGGGAAAAGTCATGAACAATTCAGGGAGCTTTAACTGATTGTGAGCGAAATTATCACCACAACAAAAAGCTATGTTTTACTTACTGCTTCTCTCAACAATGGCCAATCACAGATCGCAGACAACATTATTTGGAGGAGACTATCGAAAGCATACGTATTGTAGAGGCAAATGTTTTCGTTTCCGATTTTAACTGACTGTAGAGTGCCTGAATTGCCGTTTTTCATAATTGGTAACGTGATATGTTTTTCGAACAATAACTTGTCCCTGACTTCATCTGCTCTCATGCCCAAATATCGTGCCTTTCGTGACTTCATTTCCGATGCTTTACCATGGCCCCGCCAATCTTCTGTTGAATAAAAGTGTCAACGACACAATCATAAAGGCCAAAACAGATTCACATACACATTCACTCTCGCATACAGACAACACATTTACACGGAACATATACACAAGGTACACAATGTTTACCTCCTTCTTGATACTTACCTCTTGTGTATGAAAAGTTAGTCGTTACAGAATAAACGTACAAGACAGACGTACAGAATTTCTCTCACAATATATATAAACTGTTCTCTAATTTATTTAACCATTTCCTCTCCCAATAAAGTAATTCAGGCAACTGCAGATAATTTGCAACATCTTCTACCTCACGTGTTGCAAGTATTTGCGGCACGCTTCGCGTACGGCTGCAGGCAACGCAAAGTCGACGTTGTCCATATCCTTCTTTGCTATTTTCCACAGGGATAGAACATTGGCGTAGAGCATGCACTGGTGTTTTGCATATGACACAGAAGTGTGCACCTGATGGCTTTCCATGAGTGGTACATGCAGGACATGAATCTAATTCAACATCATCGGGACTATCTGTTTTTTCTAAAGCCTTAGACGCTGTCGATGGTATACCCTCAATTTTTTTAGACTTCTCCTGCACGCCTGAATCGATGTTGAAAAAATTTTAATTAAAAAAATACAATTGCTCATTACTTTTATGATTTGTCATTAAAAATAACCCAATCACCAATGACATTTCTGCAGTATACTTGAAAAAACTTCAATTTCAACTCACTTTTGTAATGTATCAATGATTTCAATGAGGAATAACGTTTATGACGGCAAGTTAAAAAAAATTACGGATTACTCTTGCATTAGGTAATTGAATTTGTTTAAATTATCTTTGTGATTTATATATGTATTTGGAAGAAATTCAATCGAATTTGTCGTTCTAATGTTATTAAACTCACAATATTAATATATTCCAACAAACGGACTGACATATGATTGAATTTTTTGAAACATACGGTAATCACAGACCTAACTAGTCGACCGTGTAGTTAAATTAAAAATGTAATTAAAAACTCACGACATTGATCGGAATATATTTTGGATTGTGTTTCTTCGTCCCTGATTATGTCCTCTATTTGATGTCTAGGTACTGATGAATCATCTTTACGAGCTAAGTTAGAACTAGCTATCTTAATACGACCATTTATATAGTCTACGCGCTTCTGCAAAAAGACATCTGCCCTCATTGGAGTTGCACAATATTTTAAGAGGTGGGTCTTGATTTTATTAAACTCTCCCTCTACTGCAGCACTGGAAGCCGGTACACGGCCGTAGCCAAACTTATCGCGAAAAATGTTTGACCAGAGCGGGATCAATTTAACGTCTTTCCAAAGACGGTCTGTTAATCGCGGAAGATAGTGAGCATTTTCACGATCGCCAACCTCTTTTAGAGCGTCATTCACTTCCACTTCAATTTCTGCCGCCCACGTAAACCAACAGCTGTTCGCCGAGTTATCACTCATGAGAATTTCATCTACAGCAGCAGCGTCATGATAAAAATCATTGCACTATGAACCAACAAAAGGTGGAAAATTAATTGAATTGTACGAATAAGTTTTAAACCAACACATATGTCGGTGATTAGTAAAATTAAAGCTAATTAAATTTTTAATGTGAAGAAGAAGCTACTCTGCGTGACGGTAATTATTTTGATAAGAAAAAAAATCTACGCACTTCGACTGTTACACCCTCGACCAAATTACTCAACCTCATTTTGGTCTTATTCGATCTTCCAAGCACAGTCTCTTGTCCAATATCTATCGTCACTTCGGTGATCAATGTTTTCAAAGCCGATTTTGCTTCTTCGCATTGCGACCTCCGTCCACAAGTTAAACCACCGTCTATCTCAGAGCGCGAAACCAGGATTATATTCTTCGCAATGCTTCGAACTTCCCAGATATCTCGTGCAACTACTAACTTCCCGATTGCAGCGAGATAAAAGATTTCAATGCGTTGGGGAATATCTTTTAGGAATGAGGCATAAGTTTTATAAAATGAGCGACGTCAATGCGTACGTAACACGGTGGCAGCTCATCAAATCTGCATGCATCGGCATAATTTTCAATTGTGCTGCATGCTGTAAACGCACGTATTACTGCAGTTAACAGAGCTCTACTGGCATCTGTTACTACCTCACGAGGAATCGGAGCTCCGGACCGGATCCACTCCATAAGCCCGAACTGAATCGCATTGGTACGGTGACTCTCGGATATCATCTGACACACTGAAAACTGCTCTCCATCACAGTTAATTACACACTGGTATAAAAATATGTGTTTACAGTGTGCTTTTTCCGGCTTCTCGATTTTTCTTATGATACTTCCAGTGGCATCAATTGCAACGGAACAATTACAATTCGCTCTGAAGCTCTGCGTTTGATAATTCGTCCAGTAATGAACATGGAATGGGTCGTATCCGATGTTGTGGATCGCATTCTTCAGATGAGTAGCCTTCATAACCGCAATTGCCTTCAATGCGTCCCGATCCAAATATTCGTTGGCGATATATTCATATATTGCAACACGAAGAACTGTTGCCGAATAAAGGTGCGGTGGTTCTGGATCCTCTTCTGGCATCAAGTCGTTTGCTTTTTCCGCCTGATAAACGTGTACGGTTTTGTGCATCAGAAAACTTTGGTGGACGAGTAGATGTATGTACAAGACGCACGGTGCACGTAGCTACATCAGAGACTAATTGTCCGCATTCGGTTCTGGCCTGCGGCGTTCGGTTGCTAAATTCGTCTACGTTTGATTACCGACGCGATATGTGGTGTATATATTTTTTATTAAAAATGTTGGGTCAAATGTGATGACTATTGGAACAATTCTGATGGAATGAAGATAGGTACGTTTCTACTGTAGGAATTATATCGCTCGAGTAATAATTATAACATGATTCAACACATTTTTGTCCGAAATATTAGCATATCAATCTCGGTACTTCCGTATTTCTATTGGTAGGTGAACATAATTTGTTGTGATAATAAAGAAATACTACGTATCGTTTATGGAGCCAGACTTCGCATCACCAGACAGAAAGTGATTTTGGAAATTAAAACCACATTTAATGCGATTTGCATCCCAAATTCTGTGGGTAATCATTTCTTGCCATTTACTCGGTTTCAGCACCTTTTGCTGGCGATAACCTCTATTTTTTTTGTCTGTACGTTTGTACAATCGATCAATAACTAAGTCTTCGAAATCTGATCGCAAAACCGGAATTGCGAAACTTAGACACTGAGGATCTTGTTCTTCTAAAGATGCCTCGCAAATAGATGAGGAATCAAAAACAATACCGCTGTGGACGCCATCGCTCGCCGATACGTTAATATTCGAATCCTTCGAATATCTCTGTAAAACCTTGTCTCTCACTCCATATCTGTTGCACGTAACAAATACATACAACGACCTTGAGGTTATATTATTATCAAGTTCACGTGATATTACATCCCATATTGGTTTAGATTTTCCAACCACTTTTTTATTCGGTAACAATATTTCGTCCCCGTGCTCCAGTATTATATCAACGATTATCGTCTGATTGACTTTTGAGGGTCGACCACGCGCTGGATTCATTGTTAAATCAAAGCTGATGCATCCACGACAAGAGATTCAAAGATACTGGAGCTGATGCGGAGGAGAACATGGAAAAAATCAGCAGTTAAGGGGAAATGCTAATTTAGTTCGGCGGGGATAAGAAACGCCGAAAGAACGCCGGTTTCATTGACTAAGAGTGGGCGACGAAGATCAGTAAGGCGACGCTGGAATACATTGTAACACCGCCACACTTGAATGTATCCAACCTCCTGTACTAAATATCACAGTCAAAACAAAGCAGATATGAAACGAAAGGCGAGTGCAAGATGTTATATTTTGCGTACATCGAATCTAATATCACGGTACGACATGTCGACGGTATTCCTTGTGGTATCGATCAAAATTATTGGATTATTGAATCACTAGTACCTAGAATCATGTCCCCTTCGGATCATGGGTTCAAAAACGAATCGAAGTGGAAAGTGCCGGAGAGGAAATATCAACATAAACAGAGAACTCTTTACGCGATGTATGGTTATCTGCACTTTCTCAAGTATCACGCTGCTTTTGCGGCCGAAAAATGAGGCCCATGGGCCCCTCAAGACGCTAAGGGGTCTAGAATAGCCCTCACTCTTCTAGCGATATTAGTCAAGTAAAGCCGGCCCTTCCTCGTACATTTAGAATAAAAGCCAAAGTAAAGATTCAATTTTCTGCGTTTAATATTATTTTTAATTCCATTTCTAATGAAAATCAAAATAGTCCAGTCCAGATAGGTCTGAAAATCGGTCAACTTGGACATAATTCCAAGTCATCAATGAAAATTACAACTTCTGAGATTTTCAGAAATATGTGCGTTATTCCGTTATTGCATAGAAAAAAAAAAAAACATTACAGGGTTACCTGAGACTGAATTACAATACGTGACCCATTTTTATCGGCCTTGAATGATATTTGGATTTTCTAGTTTTTTATGACATACACAATTATATAAATCTCATCTTTATTCAAGTTTCAGTTTATATTAATTATTTATTGTTAAAAAATCTTTTGTTTTGAGTGAAAATGATGCAAGGATATGTATACCTGCAATAAGTGGTAATTAAAATACAGGAATACATCTTCTGGCATTCTTGTTGCGTAAAATGAAACTTTTTTCAGATATTTGTATACGACATATCGTATCAGTACCTCTTTGGGAAATTGATAGGAGAGCGATGGTAATAAGTTTAGAGGACGGGGATTTCGGATTCTTGGTCTCCTTTAGAAAATGCATAAAAAAGGTATCTAATATGTTAAAACTGTTATGGGTAAAGTGTCGATCATGCGTCGCCCCCGTATATGGGTGTCACCGTCCTCTAAAGGTGAAGAAAGACTACAAATGAACAAATGAGACTAGAGGTAAAATGAAATGCTGAAGAAATAATCGCGGAACAACCGACACATGTCATTAACATACGATAGACATAAACGCCGATCAAGCCACGAGGAATTACATTCGGAGAATAGAATGATATTGAGCGTTCTACAGGCACTCAAAACTATATAACTCGACACATTATTACAGCATGAATAGTTGGATCGCAAAGCCGAGTTGAAACGTGGATATGACTCGTGGGCGAGCTCATTCTCCGATCATGGCAATCCCATCAACAGCGTTAACTTAGGATATTAGATATAGAGCCCAGCAACTTTGACACGTGAAACTCTAATTTTTATCGACATAAGTTGACAAAGGGGTGATTTTAATGAATCAGGGGTGAAACGGCAGAATCCTAATAACAGCATATCAATGGAAAATGTGCGTTCCATCACTTTTCTGTAACGTAGTTGACATGGGGGTGAGTTTCGGCCCCTTACACAAACCTTCGGGCTCAGAGTTTGGAATAGGCATTCGAGAAACAGGTAATGAAGATATTCATAACTTACCGTAAATAAAACATTTATTTGGAGCTAATATTTTCTGTTACTACACAGTTATTGAATTATCCTTTTTTCATTTAGTAGGTGTGCAATTCCTTTAGATTACCTGGTATGATGGTAGTAAATTGTTTTTGAGTTATTTGAAGTTGATTCAGAGGGCGGCTAAGAACAAATTCGTCAACACCCTAAACAAGAACTACCCTAATGCATATATGTAGGTCTTCGGTACCCGTGAATAGAGTGAATAGAGTCCCCGTTTAGTACTTCAGTGTATGTGAGGAGATGTTCCAACAGGTTTGCGAAGATACTACTACTACTACTAATAATAATAATAATATGGCACACGCCATGGAATCAAGGCGCGCACATCGAGTCTTGTAGGCATTCTGAAGGGAGGTTGTGTTAATAGTTAAAACCGTTATTTTGTTCTGAGAATCGAATGTGCATTTAGTGCAATTATCATAATAACATATTAAAATTTGAAGCTTGAAAAAATAATTCAAATTTCAGCGCACAAACGACACAGTTGAAGTTATCTTCAACCCTTCAACACCGGCTAATCGATCTGCCAATCTGAAGACGAGATTTATAGGCTACAGAAAAAAGAAATACGAGCACTTGTAGCCTTGAAGTACTAATAAATGTGTGCACTTTTTTCCATGTGAGAGCGTTGTCTTCCACTTTACCGTTATCAGGAGTTCTCTTTACGGATGACCCTTATACGGCTGAATCCATCTCAAATCATGCAGGCCAGCGGAGGTTATATTCCAGGATTGCTGGTAACTGAAGTGTAATCTTCCTCGGCCAAAATAAGCGAACACGTATATTTTATTATTACCCAAATAAGTTTTTCACGCCTGATACCGATTTCTTAAAAATGTAAGGTAAATATTGGTTTTTCTGATATTTAACATTCAATTTCCCAAAAATGAATGCCAATTGCACAGTTTTCGAGCCTCTCTCAAAATTCTTGTTTTGGAATACGTAGAATCTCACACTTCGTCGAATTAGCATGGTCCAGCTAGCTTCTAGCTTGCTTCGAAGGCTCGCTTTACTGGGTTCATAATATTTGATATTAAATATATTTTCGCTTGTGGCTCCATGTATATTCAATATTACCTCCGTAATTGGAATATTCTTATAATTATACAATTTCATAGTGGAATAATTGGATAATATAATAGTTGTGGGATTTAGATAATTGTACGAAAGACGGCACATGTGTGCAAGGCTGAACAGATATTTGGGGTGTACTGAGTACAATTAGTAAGGTAATGTTCTACGGGGTTCCTTCATCTTAGTGATTTATTCTTAATATTCAATATTCAAAGTGAAATAATATTGACTGATAGGCATTTTCATCCACGATCGAATGTAACGCTCAAAGCCTTGTAACGTTGCCAGATAGAGCGCACCATTTCTAAAAATTCAGCCTTCGCGATGTAGCGTCGTACTGACGGTGGCCCCACTGACTTGAACTAGTGTTATTTGTAGCAAGGTTTAATATCACTGAAAGAAATTTTATTGCAATATTTGGTTTTCCGCATAGCATTTTAGGGACAAACGAGGTACAATCATAAACATTCCTAGAATAATAGGACATTATACTATTTCTATATATATTAATATTATTTTGACAAGCAAGAATTACTATATGATCTTTGAAACATTGTTATAAATGTTATGCATTTCGTTACTCACTATTGTACTTTTCACGACTGTACCGCGATTGTCCCTAAAATGCTATATTTTATTGTACTTTTGTGTATGGGGAAAAGCAAATATTGCAATAAAATTTCTTTCAGTGTACTATATTTAATCGAATATGTTTTTATTAATTTAAATAATGCTAAAGTGGTCTATTTCATATGGAAATAAGCGTGAAAATATTCCCCAGATACCAAAATATATTTCAGTGTGAATAATGATAATATGAATAGACAATGATTAGATATTGAATATTTGAATATCATCATATTGATGACGTTATCCCGATTTATAATGTAAGTGGATAGCACTTCAATATCAGTGCCTAATATTCCTTATTATTGGACGTATATATAAACACACACACACACGCACGCACGCACGCACGCACACACACATGTGAATATAAGTATTGTATATAATAAGTACATGCAATGTTCTGGGTTACAAGTGTTGACTACGTCTATGGTCTACTTACCGACAGAACTACTCCGTGTTAGTGGAGTTGCTTATAATACGGCGTTAGTCTATGCCTTCCCGGAAAACCTACTCTAGGGGTTTTCTGTTGCTTAATATTTATGTTAAAAATACATTTAAGCAGGTTAAATTATAGTTGTTGCGATAATAAGATTCTGTAATAGGATTTTGTGACTCTCAGGTAAGTCCAACTTACAATTTAGTGATATATAGTTAGATCTGGCTAACTAGGAGTTATCTAGTAACTTTTGGCTTATCGCAATATTCTTCCGTCAATATATGTGTTAAATTATAAGATTATACGTAATACAGTTCCGTTCTATACTACCTTCGTCGATAAATTTAGTGAGTTCTGTATTGCAAATTAAATCTATTCCAATGTTCTCGCTAGCCGGAAAATAGCGGTTTCACACTGTTAACAGCGCCACCTTTTTCCCCGAAAAATGGGAGCACTTTCTGTCAATGAAATATGGGGGGATATGTCTCCTTCTACTCTATGGGTTTGCAATGCCGGTGATCGGGGTAGACCACGGAGTAGTAGGAAGGAGACAACACTCTGCGATAAAACTTGTCCCCAGTTTTGAGGTAATGTAAGAAGAATTGTCTAAATGCGATTTGAGCGCCTCTTACGGAAAAAAGCGAAATTTTCGCTATAAAATGTAAAAAAAAAGGGCGGCAATCGTAACCTATAAGCCTTCGTTTCATAAACATACTCCGTAAAGTCGTAAAATACGCATCTGAAATGACTAAAAAACAGTAAAAATCGAGTGATTGCTTTTCTAATCTCAACCGACATTAAATCCGAGGAAAAGGTTTGCAAACGGCGAATCATAAGATCATATGGGGAAGGGGGTGAGTGCGCTATACAGGCTTACACCGCAAGAGGCGCTTAAATCGCACCTTGACAATTCTTCTTACGTTGCCCCAAAAACTGGGCAACTTTTGAGCCAAGTGCTGCTCGAGTGTTGTCTCCTTCTTACTACTCCGTGGGGTAGACTCACTTAGTGTCCAAGTTCGTAGTTTTGATTTACGCCGCAAGGTGCGCTCATAGTGTTGGGGTTGCGTTGGAGTATCATGTGCGACAGAGAAAGAAGTATCTTTCGT
The DNA here is from genome assembly GCF_021901455.1 of Neodiprion lecontei. Classification (NCBI taxonomy): domain Eukaryota; kingdom Metazoa; phylum Arthropoda; class Insecta; order Hymenoptera; family Diprionidae; genus Neodiprion; species Neodiprion lecontei. The sequence goes on along the minus strand of NC_060265.1, from coordinate 11,513,633 downwards.
TTTCTTTTCTCCCGAATGGGCAAGGGGAAGCACTCACAGCGGACCCGGTACTAATACAGCTACGACGCGTAGTGGCGGCTTGGGACACGAAAACCTTCGACACTAATGCAAGCGTGGGGGTACCCATCACTGATAATTCTGTTCTTTGCAAAACCTGTCCGTAAGACCATGGTCGGTCAGGGGCACGGTCTTACATACAGGTCTTGCAACTCAATAGAATTCCAATGGTAGAGAGTGGCTCCTCTATTGAAGAAAAATCCAGATGGAGCTGCGATCGAGGGATGCATCAACATAACCTACAATGTTTGAATAAGCCTTTGACGTTAGGATTCCACGCCCATGTGACGCGCGAGCGCGACTATCGTCATCCTTGTCGCACCGAGCATCCCTCGATCGCAGCGACGCTAGCGGCTTGACACGTTAAGAGGCCCACGTCGAAACTCAGAGTCGCAAGACCTGTATGTAAGACCGTGGTCAGGGGTTTTACGGTGTCGCTGGAGCCAAGATCGAAGGATAAAGTTAGTTCTGCCGGAGTCCTCTCTCTGTCACACGATCGAAAGAGTTGGAAGTAGCCGCCATGCGGGGAATACGATATGGCAAGCGGGAAGGTATATTTGAATGAGTCTATCTAGGCATGCAAATTAACGTGTAACGTAAACGTGACCGGTAAATTTACTGTATTTTTACCGTCACAAACTGCTAACGTGACCGGGAATAAAATTACCATATTGGTCACATCATAAAATATATACTTAATTTGAGAAAATCATTCTAAGAAATACTAAGAAAAAATGTAAGAATCATCTTTTCAGGCACATATTTTTGTAATGAAACTATAATAAATTTATCAATATAATCATGATCGGCTGTGAATGTTATATTACTTTCTACTGAAAAAAATTAAAATTATGATTATGGAAGGTGAAAAAAATGACGCGCTACTTCTATCCCGTTGTAATTTTGTAAATGATCAGTCATATTCTTTTGCGATAATCAATTCACCAAAAAAAAAAACGGAACCGGTATTTTTGCATCTTAAATAGGTGGTGTTACCCTATTTTTACCGTAACACGACATTATAATCGTAATTTCACATCACAAGATAAGAAGAAAAAAAATGACGTCAATTTATGTTAAAATTCTGGTATTTTTTTTTGTTATTTTACTGAGAATCTTAATACCGGTATTTTTACATGTCTAAATCTATCGATATGTATTTCCCGCGCCAAGTCACCGATCAAAGTGAGAGGGAGTGTCTGCAGTTATTTTGTTCGCACTATCTTCTCACGGATTGAGCTCGTTGCACAGAGCGCGCAGTCTATCTCTATAAATATATGACGCCGGAAAGATTGGCGAGATCGGCGATCCATCTATTCTACGTTCAACCTGCCAGGAGAACGCATCTTTCCTTCCGCGCTTATCATATTCTAGAAAATCCGCTAAATTCTTTTTGCCTCTCCTTTAACCAAGCTTCTTATCTACCATCGTTCTTTCGTAAATTCTACCTTTGTTCTACCGTTTTCGTTACTCTTCCTGCCTTTCGTGTCTGCCTATCGTTTTTGTGCTATCGTTTAGTTTAATTTGAAATAAAGTCAGTGAGTGCCTGAGTCACCGGCTAAGGTAAGACTTTTGTCTCAACTGAATTGTTATGAAGTTGCCCATGTTTTTTGTTTCTCTCGTATCTTAATTATGTCTTCGCTAAATAATTCCGAACTTCTGAACAACCTCGTAGGTTATTCCGTGTATTTTATTGTATCTTATTGTTAGCTTTCCCTCTCTCGTAAATTATATGTAAGATTTGCTTCGTAAATCATCTTTCGAATTCTCTTTTGAATTTAAGCTAGATGAGTTTCTCGAATTTTGGTTTCCGGAATTTATTGTATCCGACTTCTATCGACAATTCATTCGTAAATTAGCCATCGCAATTTACGTTATTTAATATTCTCGTATTCTCGATTGTAAACTATCGTATTTGAATATTCCTCTCGAAAGTTAGGTATTCGAAAGCTAACGTACTTGATTAATTTCTACAACAACTGAACTAATACAACTTCTCTTGTTACCGGTCTCTGTAATTTAATAATAAACTGAAAACACTCTTGGCAACTACCGTTTATAGAAAACTCTACCGAATTATTTTGTCAAACTACCATTTCGAGCTATTGTGAATTTCAACAACTCGTGCTTTATCGCCTCAATTCAAATCATCAAATCGCGGATTATCAACAAGAAAATTGGGTCAAATCTCGCCGATCTGTGACATATAATGTTGAAGTCTACTTACAGCTTACTCTCGCTACCGACTACCGTCTTGTAAACATCTATCGTTTGACTTTGTTCTACCGAAATTCTCGCTAGCCGCTACCGTTCGATTTATTTATCGTTGTTGATTAGTAAATTAAAATCGAATAAAAGTATCGTGAAACTTGTAAGGTCTAATTTAGCTGAACTATCGAAATGTGTAAAATCAACGGACAACATATGATTGACTGATCTGTTAATTTTCTTTGATTTGACTTGATTCGTTAATTTATTTAGTCTGCTGATGAATACCACATCTCTAACAGATCCTGTTAAGCACCTGAGCGTAGCTAAATCACCCGCCAAATTCCCTGGTTATTATCGGACCGTACTGTTCCTTTGTTAATTAAAAATTGACGCATACGCCTCTGGCAATCAACGATTTTCTCATCCGATCGTTTAATCAAGGTGAGTCCGAACGGAGAATGGCAGCGACGTGTCGACGGTAGTCCTCAACTGAGAGTAAAAGAAAAATATTGTTACACCTCATTTAACATAACGCACCAAAAATCGTTGTTAACAAATAGCTTCCGACACATCGATTGTGTGCAAAGATTTTTCCAGTATTGTTAATGGATATAAAAAGCCGTCGGACTTAGTTCGAATGTTGTGTGAGGCTTTGTTTATTAATTATAAATCTTTCGATCTTAAACCATTTGACACCGGCGTGCAGAATTATTTGTTAACAACGGCTTCCGAACTACCGATTTTGACTACATTTTTTTCCTAGGTCATTATCTACCATTTACATCATTTACGCGTGGATTGTCCAGCAAAGATTATCCGGCAAGATCCTCTCCTTGATTTCATATTTTTACGTGTCACGTACGCGCTGATTCTACACAAAATTATCCTGTTTACAATTTACGAAATAGTTATCCTACGTAGTTAATCTGTACAAAATAAAAACTCAAAGGCAAATTATTCTATAGTACAAAATGATCCTACACAAAACTATCCTATACAAAATTATATCTGCTCAATATCACTCAGCATAGAATTATGCTACACCATATAATCTTTTACAAAATCGTCATAATTTTAATTACAAACACCACGTATATAGACCACTAAAATGTTTACGTGCATCTTCTTTAATTGTATGCACACGATGCTAGGCTAACAGTTTCATTAAGCTGCAATTTTTATAGTTTGTTGCGCATGTCGAGTTATCATTATACTCGTATAACCTCCAAGTTATAGACTTTCATGCCTATACAATTCGAAGTGTTGCTTTATGCAAACCTCGTATTCCAACATTTTTTTCGAAAGCAATCCACGCCTACCAATTTTACCTTTTAAAAATATATTTGAATGCAGGTTGACTTTGTGCAGGATGCATAGGATATGTATTTTACGTACAATAATAAATCGTAGCAAAATTCTGCGTAGGATGATTTTTCGCAGCGTAAATTTTATGCAAGATAATTATCTGAAGAAAAACTTTCTGTACAATCGGTACGTGTAGTATCGGTTGCGTACTTTTATCCATAATGAGACTTTTGATAGTGATAACTAGTTGTTATGACAGGCAATAATCTATTATCAAAAAATTACGAAGCTTCTTCAACTATGTGTAATAAACCGACTATTGACGAGGCGTTATAACAGACCAGAAAATATTCTGATTAATTTGACTACAATAATACATTACCATACTTACTACAACATTATGGTAATACATGATGTGTAATTTCATTCCGTTGTTAGTAAAGGTAAATCTTAGTAGCATCGATACTCACAATGTGTCAAATGGTGACTGACGTTGATATCTTTGGTGTTGGAAAGATAACAACCTTCCTCCGTGCCTTATCAACACGTGTCAGATCGAATACAGTGAAAAGAGATTGTGTGTACATGCATACAGGTGTGATTACACTGGCTCGTGCCCATTAGCAAGATTAAAACTATTCAAAGTCTCTAATCAACGCGGTGAAAAACTCGTCGTTGACGCAAAATTTTAGGAGCAGCAGTGTTCGAAAGCAAAACAAGGCAACACCGAAAAAGCGACAAACACAAAATGAAAGCAATAAATTAAAAATTAGTATTAGATGAGATCAAATTTATCTGACAAATAATCATCGGGAACGTAATCAGGATAAGTTGTGCTCGTAAATACCGGTGTGTACGGTTACTCATTCGGTCTAGTGTGGTGCTTGAGTCAAGTTTGCTGTACGTCATTAAAAGCTACTGCCACTGTGTTTCAGATTGTGGTGTCAGAAAATGTAACAGAATCATGGAGCTTTGAGCCATCGTTACAGCGTATGAACTTTATAAGAAAGAGAATTTATTCATTGACGCACGTTATCGCGTGAAGTACCATTATGCCTGGAGTGACGAATAAGGCCTTTACTGAAGAGGTGAAGAAACATATTTTCAATGCACATTATATACTTCCAGATCATGTAAATTTAATGGCACTCATATAATATGTGTATATCTAACAAAACATATTACTACTCATTAGGAGGAATCCTGCAGGCGATACGATGAAAATAGTTTACAAATTCCTCTGGAACAGAAGGTACGAAAATATTATTGTTTCATCGACTTCGTACATCATTTTTGTTTAACATGCAAATACGTTGTTCACGTATGCATGAAGACGTGACCATTGTGCGATGGAGCGCTTATTCGATTATTTTTTTCCTAGGGAACGCAAGTGTACAGTGCAGAAAATGAATCAGACAAGCGTGAAAATATCGAGGTAAATTCCGTTGTAATCGAATTGGTATTCATTGTATTAAGGATTGTTTGAGATAACAATCACCCTTTGCAATACGTATGAAACAATGCTGCGACGACAAATTAAAAAATATTTTTAAATAGCTCACAGAACAACAAGAAGTGCAGCTGTGTGCCAGAGTGAGTAGAATTTGTTTTCATTTTCTGGTGTTTTAGGATGATAAAATGCCAGAGTTAAACGCTGGGTGTTTTGCAACAGGACGCAACGCCATAGGAGCCACGTTTTCAAAGCACCCCAAAATTTTCAAATTAGTATGGGTTTTAGTGCTAAATGTGGGGGTGTTTGTATACTTCGGTTTCGCTACTAGATACTGGTGGGTGACATGTAAGTTGTACGAGACGAGTTGACAAACGATCGGCCTTCGACGGTGGACGGTAATAAACCGTATTCACAATAAATTTTATTGCTTCACAGACGGATCGTTATCGGGCCAATGGTGCGAGGGCTACGGCTTGCTGATAATTTTGTTCGTGATTACTTACGGAAGTTTCTTTTATGTCTATATCATAAGGAGATATTTTGGAAGAAGAATCGCCAAATGTTTAAGACCTCTTGGACGATGCTGGAAAAGTTTTACCGCAATCAAGTGAGTTAATGGAAAAGGAATGACGATGATCTTAGCTGATCGTTTCCCGTCACTTTCATGACAGTAACAATTGAAAACTCTCTTATTCCAGATACGTCGAAAGATTTGGAAGCACAGTCTTCTACTTGGCCATATTATTGGCTGTACTAGTATTCATGGTTATCGATACCGTCGATTCCCGTGATCGGTTGATCAGTTTACTAGGAGTCTTCGTGCTTCTTGGACTTGGTTTCATCTTTTCCAAGCATCCAGCATATGTGAGTTTGCTTGTATTGTAATTGGCAGCGTAGTTTCTCATTGCAGCACGGTATTACGCAATGTTTGAAGGTCGTTTTTCTCACGACGCACTTTTACTAGAGAAATTGAATAGTCTTCTCAAGAATCACTGTTTAACATTTGAGATCCGTGAAATGTTACTTCCCATGTATGAATGCAGCCAAGGCAGAAGCAACTGTATATTTCATATGTTAAGATCTCTTATTTTTTTATAAAATATTCTTCGATATCAGATGAGCTTAGGATTATGTTGCGGGTGTTGTAAAGATTATCCAAGCTTTGAGTATTCCTTTGCGACATATTTCATATTGTAAATTCCAATTACTGATTTCGAACTGTTTCTGTTCAATGATAAGTATAATACGCATTTCAAGAGCTTTATAAGTTCATTTGGTAAGTACAAGATGCAATAAGTGGGAGTCGATTTCATTCCTCGATACGATAACGTAAATTTACTTCGACGGTGTTTAACTATCGGGCTGCAGGTAAAACATTTTGCATATCTTATAACTATTATCATTCTATAATCCAACAGTAAAAATTTAGGCAACTATTTAACTGCACTGTCTTAACAGCCCGGTTCTGTAATATCAATTTTCTTCTTCACAGATTATATTCAGAGAAATTTGGGTAAAATTCTGATCCAATGTGATTCTAACATTATAGTTTTATAATACGAGCTACTCACATCACTTTTTAAATCTGTATGTCTATACCGCGCAAGGAGATCATCGTTAGCCCTGAAAATTTCCCACGGGCCACAAAAATATTATTCACTGTACTCATTACCACTTTAAGTGACTCATGGGAATTCCCATTTAGTAGCAAGAGCCCATTTTTAATTTTCACCACAAATCACGCCTCCTACCCAGACAATAAAAAGTGTCCACGAAGCCCTGCGCGTCTTAGGGTAGGCGCTCACTGATGACTCTTGTCACGTTGACAAAAATTTTTTCACACGCTTTCTATGAACTGTCACGTCACCGTAATGAGCGCAGAGTCATACACTGAGAGAAAAATTTGCGCGTATAGTTAAAAATCTGTATAGTTAAAATATTATAGTCGTGAAGATAATTTTTATAGTAGAATTTACTCAAATTATCGTTTGGTGCACTATAAACACAATGTTAATTTTGCCACACACTTATAATTGATCCAAGAACGTCAAAGGGACTATAATAATCGTACAATTAACTAAATTTTTTGTTATAATGTTCACCATACACAGATGTTCATTAGGATTATATTCGTATAGTGCCGTGAGCTCTGTTCTACAGGGTGTCCCATTTTAATCTTACATCTAAATTATCTCGAAAAATATTGCTCTGATCAAATTTTGTTTGAAACAAAAGTTTTAGAGTTCAAAGAGGGACGTTCAAAAAAAATTTTGTTGAAGGTCCCAAATTTACAATAGCGACGCTACGATGGCTGACATGGTTTTTTTTAACGGAAACCTAACTTTTTTTTATGACAAAACAATGCATTGCATTGAAACTAACAACTTTTGTAAGAAACATTTTTCGATTCAGATTGTGGTTTTCATGTTGGAACTCCATTTTTGACTATTTAGCGCTTGGGTTGTTTGGGTTTGTTTGGGTTTGTTTGGGTTTGTTTGGGTTTGTTTGGGTTTGTTTGGGTTTGTTTGGGTTCGTTTGGGTTTATTTGGGTTTGTTTGGGTTTTGTATGGTACCTTCCGGACAGCGCTAAATAGTCAAAAATGGAGTTCCAACATGAAAACCACAATCTGAATCGAAAAATGTTTCTTACAAAAGTTGTTAGTTTCAATACAATGCATTGTTTTGTCATAAAAAAAAGTTAGGTTTCCGTTAAAAAAAACCATGTCAGCCATCGTAGCGTCGCTATTGTAAATTTGGGACCTTCAACAAAATTTTTTTTGAACGTCCCCTTTTGAACTCTAAAACTTTTGTTTCAAACAAAATTTGATCAGAGCAATATTTTTCGAGATAATTTAGATGTAAGATTAAAATGGGACACCCTGTATAGTCTTCGATAGTACAGAGTATGGTTCAATTAACTAATTTATAATCAACTATTTACGGATAAGTATTTAGACCACCCGAGATGATTCCTGCAACTTTTGTCAGAGTTGAATGCACCATACATAGTTTGACTCGACTTAAATATGGTTAACGCCAATACATTAATTATTCAGACAAGATCATACGAACATAGTTTCAACAACTAAACATACACTGTTGAAAATATTTGAAAATCTACGACACATTTACGACACAAAAGTGTAGTCGAATTACAAATTTCGTGTTACAAAGTGAATTATTAAGCATTCTCAATAAATGTGTATTATAATTTTGTCATTTTGCTTAACTTAGTTGGAAATACGCAAAAGGGTATTTTGAATTTACTTTATTGTGCAGTAAATGTATCAGGTATATTTGGAAATTTCATTTACGGTACTTGGAATGTACTAAAAATTCTGCTGAATTCACTTGATAAATGGAACAACCTCATTGATCAGTTTTCAGTGACTGTACCCGTCATGTCCGTATGGACCGTACGTTGTATTATCAATCAAATAAAGTCACAGATTTTGATAAGGTGGTTTGGCGTAGTAGGTAGGGTGCCCGACTCATAATCCGAACATTGCAAGCGAAAGGGGTTCGAACCCCGATTAGGGAAGATAATGCGCTGGGTTTTAAACGATCCAAAATGCGTTTTCAACGGTTGTAGCTACTGATATGTTGTCAAAATGGTGTCTGCGCTCGCGAAAAATCGTTGAGATGAATTATCTACGAGTTCCTCATCTATTTTTTTTTCTTTCCAGTTTTACTATACATTTACGATGAAGCTACTCAACTCGTATAGTAAAAGTTAACAAATTGCAATCTAAAATTTCCAAATTATAAATCGAGTAACGATAAGTTTATCACGTTTATCGCACTAATGTTTAAATATGGTCAGGTCTTCATTATTGTACCGTTAACCATACAACTTTTGTCAGATGTAACGATAAGTTCATAGTTCGGAACAACATAATGCAATAAGTTCTATTAACTATAAATTCGTATTGTCCCCTGAGCACACTATTTTTTATGGTAAAGTCAACCACAATTTTCTCTGAGTGTAGGTTTCTATAGAAAGCATGACAAGAATCTTTTGTTACCGCGACAAAAATCAGCATTGAGCGTCTACCCTGAATACCGTCTTTATACAATCTGTAGACGTTCTCTAGATATTCCGTGAATTTTTGTTACTTGGATAGTCACGTGTTCAAGCTATGCTGGAATAAACCTTCCAAAAACTGTTCTTGATTAATCTGTCTCAAGTATGGTTTCCATTTTGTAGCTGTTCAAATTTTCACAGGTAATCACAAAAACGCGCCTAGTAATCGGTAGCTCAATGAGAACTATTAGCTTATCGCTAGGCGTACATTTTCCTAATGATCAATCAAAGTTTTATCTTAGATAAACTGGACGCCGGTATTTTGGGGCATCATTCTTCAATTCTGCTTTGGACTGTTCACAATACGATGGTCGGTGGGCAGAGCGATTTTCCAATGCATTTCCGACAAAATGGCAACTTTTTTAAACTACACGGTGGAGGGAGCAACTTTCGTATTTTCCGAAACCTTAGTTAGCACCTATGCGGTGTTCGCATTTGCCGTAAGTTTATAGATCTAAATTTTATGTTCCGAACGGAACAATCGGGACTGACCACATGTAAGTGACAATCTCTTCAAAATTTCAGAGTCTTCCCGTCATCTTCTTCTTCAGCTTCTTCATCCAGATTCTTTACTACCTTGGCACAATGCAATTGGTGGTTATGAAGCTAGGGGGGCTTTTGCAGTCTGTCATGGGAACGACGGTCTGCGAATCGATAACTGCTGTAGCCAATATATTTCTGAGCATGGTGACTAAAATCACTTGTTTTTTTTTTTTTCTCCCAACCATTCAATTTCTTATCGAGGGATTTCCGCCGTTAACCATTCCTCCTGGCTGTTAATCTTCTCTATTTTGCCTGCAGTCAGAGTCGCCACTTCTGATTAAGCCGTACATCAGTAGTTTGACCTCTTCGGAAATACACACCGTCATGGCGTCGGGCTTTGCTACTGTGTCCGGTGGGTATCTACAAACTCAAAGCATGTTCTATCCAAGAACAATCTTTCAGAAGTTGGTCGGAGTTTGATTAGAATTTTACGATTGATACAATAGGAACTGTATTGGCTGCCTATATCAGATTTGGAGCTCAACCTGCTCATCTAATTACTGCCTCAGTGATGTCAGCTCCAGCAGCACTGTGCTATTCCAAATTGTTCTACCCGGAGACGGAGAATAGTAAAACAACCCGACAGAACATCGAGTTGAAGAAATCGTAAGTCATTGATTGGGGATTAGATTAATTTTGACACAAAAAGCCAAGCACTTGAGAACTATGAGCGATCGTAATTTTCACAAATTAAGCTTGATAAGGTATCGACAGTGGTATGCGAAATGGTGAACTTGAGACTAAACATCACACTGACCTACCTATGTTGTTTGTTTATTATCTTAATAACTTCAGTCTGCAAACAAACAATTCACTGAAACGAAATATTTAAGTGCATCTTTCCAATTCAATGGCGAATCTGATTCGGGTCATTACTAACCATGTTCCATGACTATTCCAGCGAGGATACCAGTATCTTGGACGCCGCTTCGAAGGGTGCAAATGTAGGAATAGCAATATACCTGGGAATTATAGCGAACATTGTGGCGTTTGTTTCGGCAGTCGCTTTTCTAAACGGCATAGTTTCTTGGCTGGGAGAATTGGTCGGCTACGAAGATATAAACTTCGAGGTAGGTATTTGAACCTCTTGTAGTCTTCACGAAGTGATAAATTAATTCAAAAAACCATCGATGTCTGCTTCAGTGGTTCCTCTCGAAAATTTTCATACCATTAAGTTGGGTCATGGGAGTGCCATGGGATGAATGTGAAGCCGTGGCGACATTGATTGGATTGAAAACTATCGTCAACGAGTTTGTCGCCTACCAAAGGATGGGAGAGTACAAAGAACAGAATATGCTCTCACCAAGAACCGAAGCTATCGCAACATACGCGATTTGCGGTTTTTCAAATCCCGGATCAGTCGGCATCATGATCGGAGCACTTGCTTCCATGGCACCGGAGAAAAGGGCGCAGATTTCTAGCGTGGCTGTTCGTGCTTTTATCACTGGAAGCGCGGTGTGCTTCATGACCGCTTGCATCGCTGGTAAGTAGAAGATGAATGCATTTGTGTTTGTGAAATTTTTGGATCATTCTTTATAAACTACTTATTTGCGATTCGAAACTAAATTCAATACCTTGTCAAATTAGACTTTGAATGTAAGAAAATTTTTCAACGACTATAATTCTATATTTCTGTGTTGTTGTGGTGGAAATTTTCATAGCATAATAAATTTTTCTTTGATTTGTTGCTTAATTAGGTATGCTGATGACGGACGATTTTTATACAACAATTTCATCGAGTACTAATTCTACCAGCTAACACCAATTGCCATGAAGAAATACATGGGGCGAAAGAAATTATTGTTTTAATTTTATAAGCAACATCGCTGTTTATTAAGTACGACATTTATCATTTTCTCGTTATTTGGCAAAACAATTTTACGTACTTATAATCATGCACATGTATAGCGAGTGACTCGTGGAAGTGCAGTGCCAGTGCGCACGTACGTGTAATTTCAGATTTGTGAGGATACGAGTTTTTCTTCTTTCTATGACCACACACTTATGTTTGGTGGATATTAGTAACGTGACATCCTTTGGCATCTAGTAATTATGTTGCCACCCAGTGTTGATTAGTTCAAATCTTGTGGAGTATAGTTAAATTCGTAATGAATTAAGTTCGATTCCGCAATCCTCAAAAAAAAACAAAATATATATATATATATATATATATATATATATATATATATATATATATATATATATATATATATATATATTACTGTATTATCTGTAAATTGAAATTCTGCAGAGAATTTATAAAACAAACGTTTTTTAGTACCGGAAATGAAGATTTTCGCATGAAAAAAAAAAAAAAAAATTTTAATTGTAGAAAACTTCGGATCAAGTTATTTGAATAACTCCGAAATCTTCAGGAAACTAATAAAATTGTCTATGACGTTTTGTTGAAGTATCCATATGGGAATAAGCAAAGAAAAAATAACAAAAAATGCCCACCACGGAACTGGAATGGCATTTTGCATATCTCCAAGTCTTTTTGTAAAACACTTACTTTTCCTTGCTTTTCCTCTGCATTTTCTTTATTTTATTTAATTTCTGTCGATCAGAGCATTACTTCTAATTTCGTTTTACAACAGAGCAGAGTGGTTCGCTTGAAGATAAGATAACGGTATACTTAACATCGTAATCAAAATGCTTATATCGACGCGATAATCATATGACAGCGGCGGTGAATTCGGTGTTAATGCAGGGAGCAATGTGGTTAGAATTACAATTAAGTATACACGTCATTGTGCGATACAATCAGCGAATATTTTTTATCACCGCAGGAAACCAATTATGTGCGCATTTGGCTTTGTACTATGTTTCAGCTAGTGAGTCTTGAGCTAAATATTCGATGCAGATGAACTTACGTTAATGTATACGTGTATGTGTGTCATGATTTTTTTTTATTTTACTTTAAAAATTTTATACAGAATAATATCACAAAAGGAATGTTCTCATTTTGTATTGAAAATCAACTGCAATGAATCATTTGCAAGGAAGGCAAAGTGGCGCATTTCAATATTATAATCGAAAAAATTTAGGGTTCTGGGATCTCGACGATGGAATTTAATCGGCTGTGCAGTCACGTGAATGTCTATAAAGATAAGCTCAAGTTTTGTTGCGGTGAACGATTGCGGTTTGTAATTGCAAATTTTGTCAATTACGTCGTTTTGACACCTTTTTTTCCCTTACGCATGTATTTTTATGGGAAGTTCGGGCAATTTAAAACAGATACGGAAATGCGTATCAATATGTATGTATAATACATATTCTGTATTCTTAAGGCAAAGCATGTAGGTTATTAATTTCGTAAAGCTTATCCGTCCTCTTGAATACGTCGGCAGTTACTTGTAACATTTTTGGTAATATATCTAGGTTACGTTGAACGTTGTCTCCGCAAACCTGTGAAAATTTACAAATATGTTGATACTTGAAAAATAGTGCTCTTAACATTATCTACAAAGTCATACAAAGTGATACAAATATGATAAATTTTCGGTTTAATTGAAGAAAATTGCGGATGCCGATTACTATCGCTGTCTGAAATATTTTGAAAGACTTATTGATTCAAGAAAAGGCTCAATTATATCATGTTATAATAATTCTTTTTCACAGCGTCCATTTTCCGATAAAAATAGTCACCTAGTAAAAAGTCGAGAACCGCTAATCTACTGGAAGATTTTTAATTTTTAATGCTTCAAGACGGTATACTATATTTGAAAATAACAACCGTAAGACGAAGGAATTCCGAGGCATTCATTAATTACCTTCACGGAAGAAACCCCCAACCCATAGATAATGCTAATTTCTCATAGGAAAAAACTTAGGGGTACGAATTTACGCCCGAGTTGAGGTTTTTTCCGTTAAGGTATAGAAACAAAACTGATGAAAAATCGTGCGCAATACTTTTTGGGCACCTCAAATAACTGAAAATTCAGATCCCAGTTCAAGGGAATAAAATCATACTTATCATTTGTGCATTTCTTTGAAATATATTATTACGAAGTGAATTAAAAAATGAATCCGCATTTAAGACAAATTTATCCTGGCGAGGTCTGTTTTATAAACAAAGGAACTGTACAGAATTCTAAAAAATAACTGTTATGTAACACAATATGGTTTACGCGTCTTTTTTTGGCTGTATGCCGTACGTAAAGTAATCGTTTCAAACATTTGTACTAGTACTAAAAAGAGCACTTTTACCCCCTAGTACTAAAAAGTGCTCTTTTTTGTACCGTGCTACAAACAAAAACTTGTAATCCATAGTTTTGTTCCATCATTGATTCAAGTATTGTATACACTATGGAGGCAGTCTTTTTTGCCGCGTATTTGCAATATGCGTCTTGGGTTCACCTATGACAAACATTGCAAACTTACGTTCCCTATTTTGCCTCCGTGATGGACAATTCAATATTTAAAATTGGAAAAAGAGCAATTGGAGATCTTACTCATTCAACCATATTTTATCGTTTAAATTTTAATATCAAATATTGTAGATTTATAACTTGGTGTATATAATGTTACTTTAAAAAAAAAAGTTAAATATTTTCAAAACTGCAGTGTCTCACGATATAATAAATTCAAGTTAAAAAAAAAAAAAAAATTTGCAATCAAACCAAAAAATATCGAAGCGTATAGTGTAAGGATTTAAATGTACGGTTAGATCAATTTTTTTTTTTTAATAATTGAATTTTTTACTCTACAGGCCTATTCAAGTTTGAGTTTGATTTCTCTACTTATAAGCTTGTTGCGAATATATGCCAACAATGTAACATTTCGTAAAACTTTTTTTTAAAGAATTTCTAAACTGAGAGGATTAAATGAACTCGAGTCAAGAAATGAAGACTTAGATTTTTTATATACTTGCATTATAGTATACGAGATCGATTGTGTCAGCAATTCACATAATCAAGATACCTATAAATAACCAAATTATCACTCTTTTGCATTAAAATACGATCGATAAAGAGATTGGATGAATGATAAATTTGTTAAGAGATTCAGATCGGTAAACTACTCGGTCTGATCATATTCACTAAAGTCGAATTCTCGGGTGCATACCTTTTTAAATAAAAGTTCTCTTGTCGGCATGGCATACATGGCAACTACCGCACCCTTTCGTATAATCCATGGATGGTGTTTGGCAAGTGTTTTGTTATACGCGTCTTGACAGCATGCCGAGGTTTTATCACCGTCCGACAACTCGCCTAATTGTCGTAAAAATTCCGAGATGAAGTCTGAAATTCAAAGGCGACAAATATCTCACTCAATTAAGTTAGAAATATGGAAATATGGCGGAGGAATCGAACGCGCTAGTTTCACATGCGTTAATTACATCATTCAGAATTTGAAAATATGAAAACTTTTAGTAAGCTCGATCTATTTACCCAGGCCTCTGTGGAGTCTCAGTAACGTACGACTACCGTTCGTGTAGTCTGCCTTCTGTAATAAATTATTCTCCGTCTCATGCTGTATCATCGATTTTATTGTGACAAAATTTTCCTCATCCTTGGAAATCAGCTCGGCCAAAATGTCTATTTTCTGTTTCAAGTCCGAAGAGACAAAGCTGAATACCGAGCCCATAAGTTGAAAGAATCTGCGGGAAAAATAGACAACGGTAGTTGAAATTCGAACGTTTCGATTTCGACCTAATCGGCAACGTGTAACACGTGTCACGTGGTCCCAACAGTTAACACGGGTCCCATAGGCGTAAAGATAGCTGTTGGCTGTCAGCGCCAGCAGACTATGAAGTAACCTTGGCCCGGGAAAATATTCAGAGTATGGATATTGAAGGGTCTTAAACTCACTTGTAAAGTTCGTTGTAGGCCGCGAGGTACATTTTAATGTCGACGTCATCGTCCTGTATTAATGCCCGGTCGAAATTGTCGTGGACAGTCCGTAAATCGAAGAGAACAATCTCTGACCCCTCTGCCATTTTGAGTACGGTAGGCTATTGCCAACGAAGCTTGAATCCCAAGCCGCGGCTGCGCGTTGCCGACTCCGGAACATTCAAACGTCGCCTCGTTCTTCGCTCAACGTTATTCTGCGTGTATGTGTGCCTACGCAATATGCGCTTGCACGTACGCTGATTATTTTCGATAACGTGTTTCGCTACAGACTTGCAGATCAAGATCCGTGTGCTAGGACTAATCTTGTTACCACCAATCGCGTCATATCAATGGAGCGATGAAAGTCGTAGATGGAATTTCACGTCTTGTACCACAGCGCCAATAATTCGACGATCCCTAATAAAATTCACTCAACTTTAGAGGGGCTGATTATAAAAGACCTAACTCTCGCGTGACGATTGTAATTCAAGTAACTATACGGATCCTGATGATAAAACAGTTAACTTCTATGTATAATACAAGACGAATTTTATCAGGGGTCATCGATATAATAGATGGTTAAATCCCATTTGATATATAGCATAGTGCGACGTTGATCCTGGCGTATTGTTCCGATAGTGTACGAACGAGAAGTTTGTCATTTCTCCAATTTTCGCTGTAAGTAAAAATTACAACACTTCGGAGAAATTGCTGAAAATTTTAGAAGTTTAGAATTAATTTTGAGCAAAACGCAGAAATAAAATGCATTCTGTCAGCGTGAGAAAATTGTTTATCTGAAACTTTTCAAAACTACTTTAAAGCGCTTCTTAATAATTACTTGCACTTTATACTTTTGCGTCAGGTGCTTCAAAATTGTAATAAATATTCTCGGTAAGTTCTATAGCAATTCGGGGAGAAATTTAGGCTCAGATGCGCTATGCTAGCAATCGTCTCAGAATCAAATTCTTGTTATCATCTTTATTCTCATTTTTTTTCTAAAAGCGAAATCCAAATAATTTATGCCCAACGAATAATTTGCGTTTGCCAGTTACACGGATTTCTAAGTTTTTCAAATTAAAAAAAAAAAAAAACTGGCAGACAATTGTATCCATATGCATAATGATGACTACTCAGGTACGCATATTTCAAATTTTATCATAGGCTTACTTGCCGCAGAGATATTTTATAATATTACTCACATTAAGAAATTATCAGAACACTGCAGTTGCAAGATCTAAACAAACCGTAAAGAATTTCTGAGTAACTATAACACGTGACGCATTTATGATCAATGTATGATGACGTGATCGTTGCAACGTGCAAATCTTTGTTCGAGGAACAAGTTTTATCGAGAAACATATGTTGAAAAATTTCTACTAAAGAGAACCCTGACCAAGAAAAGCATAACAAACTCCATTTTCTACATTTAAAATAAGAATAATTTCATCACTATAAATTAGGTCCACAGTTTCGACGTCAGTTTTCGAAAGATCAGTTAATAATGATAATGGAGTTTTACGTGACATGCGCAGTCGTTGATACGTATAGAACAATTCAATGTAGCACGTGGTACGGGAAATATGTATAGGTATATGATATATATATATATATATATTTCACCGATTAGAAAGTACGTCGATGTAGTTTCTACGCGTAGGATATTAAATACTTTTAGTAATCTTCCAGATGTACATAATACACTCGCAAGACGATACACTATAATATAACGGTATAAACACATGCTTAAATAACAAACACTCACCCGCAAACTTTTCACAACAGAGACGTGTGTATACGGAGCTTTTATTAATAATGGTATAAGACATTTGAAATGAAGAAAAATCGATATATGCTTTATTTAAATAATATATAATAATACTAATAATAGTAGTAATAATAAAGTACAAATATACACGACATATTTACACGTTTAAAAAAAGAACGCCTAACGAATACAGACAATCGATCATATTATATTCAAATGTGAAAATAGTTACCCAGTATACGCGTATAATGCATACATAATACATATACTTGCATATGCAACACAACCCTATTACAACACGATACTGCGTAAAAAGGCAAAACAGCAAATATCACGCCTCGAGATAATTTCCAAATTAAGCCAATTCAGATAAACTCCGAGACAAATATTCTTTTGAAATCAGGGGCTGAGCCGCCTATGTCGTGCCTGCAAAGTTCTCCGTTATCCAGATAACTGATACCAGAATCTTTCAATACGTTGCGAAGGCTTTCGACGGATAGAGCAAGATCTTTGTTACTGACAGTTAATTTGTCGAGATCATTCATCGAGTATCCAGCGGCTATTTTATTCTTCAAATGATACGAATGTATCGTCGGCTTGGAAAGATTCCGGGCGTTCCTCGAGCCGGGTGAATTATCGGCAAAAGCGGAAGCGTTAGTTTTTGAAGACTTGGAAGATTTCTTGTCTATAATCTTCGGCGTGAATGACCGCATGCTGCTGCAGGCATCGGAGTTTCCGGTTCTCTTCGATCCGCCGATATCCACCCTCGCGGGTTCCTGACGTTGGTAAAACTCGAAGTCATCGTTTGCGACGGTCGTCACCGAGCAGCAACTCCTGCAGGAGCTAATCGTGTCTCCGAAATCTCGGAACTCGTCGTCGAGGTCGCAACTCTCGTCGTCGGAGGTGTCGTAGCCTCCGGAGGCCTCGACGCTGCCGTAATGGAGCTCGAAGACGGAGGGGTAGCATCCCTTGCCCTTGACGTAGGTCCTCGAGTCGCCCTCGAGGCCGCAAACCGCGTTTCCGCTCGACTCGTCGAAGCTCTGGTTCCGGCGCATCGGCTTCCTGCCGCGATTCGGTATCTCGTGAATCTCCGTGCACGAGTTGTACTTGAATTTTGCGTCCAGGCTTTTCTCCAGCCTTGAACAATTCTCGAGGCCGACTGTGACCTTCGGAACGTGAAGACGAGGACCCTCTTCGCATATCTGACCCAGACTCCCCTTTATGTAGTGATTTCGAGGAGCGTTTCCGGGCCCGGATCCCGGCCTGGCGATCGCGGTGACGCCGTCGTCGAGCTGCACGAGGTTCTCCATGTTCTGACCGAAGACGTCCGTGCTGCTGATCTTCCGCTTGCTGCCGAACTCGAAGTTCTCGTTTATCCGTATTCTGTCCGGCTTCTGCTGCTGTTGCTGGTCGCTCGATACCTTTCCCTTCTGCGAGCCTATCCTCGAGTCTTTACGGGGCTCAAACGTCGAACTTGTGAACGAGGTCAATTCCGCCGGGAGGGACGAGTAGGCATTTTCATCGTGAGACTGTGACCTTGGATAGTGCTGTATTCCCATCGTTATAGTACCGTTTCTTCCTATAAATGGGAGGAGATTCGTGATTTATCGAATGAACTTTGATCGGAAGATTTGCTGCAGTTACGAGTACATATATGGGACTCTCTTTTTCTCTCTCTTTCTCTCTCTCTCTCTTAGCTGGATTAGTACCGGTTAAAATTCAAAACATGTAAACAAATTAGCAGTAACGCATCTTGAATTTAAAATCATCCTGCAGTCAAGATGTAGGTCGGCATATTTTTTGTCAGCTTGGAAAACCAAGAACCGCGTCGTGTTATAGGAATTAATGGAAAAAGCATATTGTGCGTAGAAGTGAAGATAAACAACTGTCGTTACGACGTCCACCGTCTCATTCTCATATATCGATGGAAAATATATTTCCGAGGCACCGTTTTTGATCTGTGGGTATTTAACTGAATCTCTGCGTTAGAAAAAATTCTATTTGGCATTCTCAGTTATTAGGATATACGAATTATTAGTTATCTGGTTCACAAGTTTAGCTAAAAATAGACAAAGGAAAACTAAGCACTTCATGTATGTTAAAAAAAAAATTCGAATCGGTATTGACGAAAATAAAAATAATAGTGCTAAGTAGTTTCACAACTTCGGAATCTGAGTGGTCGGGATTAATTAAAAAATGCTCTCAACTTTATGATGGCCATATCTAAATGTTTTACTGATAGTCTTTGGAATTGAAAATCCAATTTTTAAATATTCATGACCATGCCGTAAAACGTGTCAATATTCTTATGACTTCGGATTTTGGAAGAAGCTTTTTTAACCCGAATCAGTCTGAATGATCTTTTGATGAAGCTACGTTAAATCCATTCAGGGTTCGAAAATTCATCAATAAATTTTTTTTGTGGGATCCTGTAGCCTTGCAATCGTTAAATTGAAAACAATAGGAATTTGGAGACGAGATTGAAACAAACCGCACAGAAACGCGCTAATATACATGTATACATATATCTATAAACAAATAGTTTGACGCATGCATACAGTGTAAAAAAACATTAGATATAGTATAAGAAATAAAGTATATACCTCTATTTTGGTGGTTATGCAACCTTCCATAGAGACTCCCATTAGTTAGTGGAAATTTTAAGCCATGATTCAAATTTAACTGCAACTTATATTCGGCGTCCTGTTCGAAATGTCTGAATTTTCCATCGATACCACCTGAAGCAAAAATAGAATTCCGCAGACGAAAGTAGGTTTTACGCTGAACTTAATAGGCATGTAATAGAAACAATCACACAGTGCAGCCACATATACGGTTTCTTTGTCAACTATACAGGCCACTTTGCTGTCAACCTCTCGAACCTCTGTTATATGATCCACAATACTGTAACACTAGTTGAGAAAACTAGCGGTGACATTTTCCCAAATTTTTATGTTTTATTTGAACAGTAACCCCAGATTTTGAAAATGAGATGAAAATTACCGTTGAACTCGGACGACTGTTAGGCTCAACAATTTGACAGTTTGATTGAAAGAGTAACCCAGTTGACGAAGAAAGCACCATAAGAATTAGAAAAGTCATGCAACTTTGCCATAGAAGATATTATAATATCGTATATATGCAGTAACAGCAGTAAAGCGTCTATGAAAATCACAGTTAGTCACAGTTTGTCCATCTCAAGACACCAACGCCTACCTTACTTGGGCATGTACGGACCTATAGTAGGTATCATAAGTCAAATTTACCGTAATCCACGAGAAGGCATGAAACTAACCTTTCCAACTTTTTACATATTTTTCATCACTAATGGCGAACTGCCGTGTCACGTGCCCTTACGGAAATTAATATTAAACCTACGCACGAGTGGAATGTGCGTAATATTTTGTGGTCAAGAGTTAAACGTCTATGCAAGCCTATTTTGGCCTAGAAATATTCTTAATATTCCGTTACGCGTGATCACAGCGCTCGTTATTAGATGCACAGTGCCTTCGTAACCCATTACATGCCTACCTATATTATTATATACGCGTTGTAGACAACTATGCGTGTATAATAAAGCAGTTCACAGTCGTCATGCTCATTAATATCAAGCGCGTTTAATGGGCTATGTACGTGTATCGTGCTTGCCATTGCAAGGTAGGTTATACGTACGAAAAAAAGCTTCAAATGAACGAAGTTGTACAGCCCGGAGGAAAATAGGTATCACCCGGTGAATCGAACAACTTATTCTCATTATAACTGTTCGTTTCGCGTTGATGCCTACTTACCGAGGTAATATCCAAATATCGCCTATTTGAATACATATTATTTATTTAAGTTTCAGGTGATTTTTTTTTTCCTTCAATCATTTCGCTTGTAATTTATGCAGCGATTAACATTCCCGATATTAAATTATATAAAGAAGTTCTTCCAAGATTTAAAACGATCCTAACATAACAGTTACACCGCGAACTGTTATTTCAATGACCGTGAACCTTCCGCGGTTAAAGTTCGCGCGGCAAGTTTAATTGGCTGATGGTTAAATTTTACGAGGCAATAAAATTATGGACGTTACTGCAACTTTATAAGTATATACAATATACCTATACTTACAATTGTTTATTTATATTAAGCCAAGTACCCGTATCGCAAAAAATATGTACAAAACAGAATTTATTTTTCAATTTTTCAGCCTTTATTCTCTCGTCAATCAATTTTCATCTTTCTTTTTATTTTTCATTAGACCTCCATCCGCAGGGACGGTATAACTGTTGTTGGTTGGCAACATTCTTTCGTAACTTCGCAGCAAGTGGAACGTTTCAATACGGTTTCGTTCTGTTAATAAATGTAGAGATAACTCCTCCTGGCACTCGAACGCAGGTATATTCTACGTAGGTAGAATGATCAACAATCGGATCGCAATTTTGTGTATTGCAAAGAGAATAGTTGTTCGTATGTAAACGATTAAATGATCTTACGGTATGTATCATCGGATGTGGTATATATAGGCGGCGATCATTCGGCGAAAAGAACAAAAACACGATGCAAAAGTAAATGGAGAATGTAACGAAGAAGCGATAACCAAGTTGAAGGCTGTTTGAACAAACCGAATAATGTAGAGAAATACGGAATTGGCGTATCATTATTATTCCTACTGTTGTAATATTCGAGTTACGTATTTACCGTGTGATAATTTCCCTGCGTGATCCTGCTTCGTGTAAACTTTGGCAACGTAGTGGCAGAACATCTTGTCGAAAATTGCCAAACAGATTGGAAGTAAAACATCCTGAAGTAGCGGTAGCCACGTGGCTATATTTTGTGGTGTACAAAAGCCTCGCAGTAGTTCCGGTCTTATGGAGATCACCTGTAAAGGAATTTCATATACTTTTCCTCACTCCCTCAACTCGTGATAAATTCAAAATTGATTTCATTATAAAAGCAAACGAATTGAAAATATTTTTTATTCGTGTATTTCGCAAATACTTGTCGCCGTTGAAAATCAACAATTTAAAAGCTGTATAATAACTTATGTAGAGCCGCCTTCCTTGGCGGAATAAACTTAATTATAATTCAGAATCATCCGTTCTATGTTTATCCGTACACGGAGGTATGTCATACTAAGGTAGAATACGCAGGCGTGTAATGCGCGTAGAATTACAAGTTTCGAATGAGAGAAATCGTAAAGTGAGTCGAGATAGTTGCAGGTATACCGCGCGTATAGCATTATGTTATACGCGTAGCAAGTTAGCAACACCGCGAGTACAAGCCGTTGCACCGCGCTTACAAAATTGTTACTCACAGGTTTCGCTTTCAGATTAAAACTAAAGTGAAGAGAAAAACGTAAAATCATAATGAATGAAAACAACGGTGCAACGGAAAACGATTTGAAAATGGTAAAACAATGTGAAATAAAATGCAGTTCAATTAGGAAGCGAGGGTTTCCCAGGAGTTTCGATTCAATTTATAATTCATTTAATTATCTTCTGCAAATCATGCCCAGGTAGCCGGGCATGATATGCCTCCCACACACACAGACGCACACGCAGAAGCCGGGGAAAGCATATAACATATTTAATTCTACCTCACAGTGCTTGTGCACCGAACCCGAACGAGCCCACACGCACGCACAAGCCCAATAGTAATGAACACGTGTCAGCCCTTGCATTATGTGCAAACACGCGTGCAGCACGGAGCATAATACAATTTACAAATAATGTTCAGCCAAACGTGGTATTTTCAGTGGCGGCAGCATTAATTATATTGCGGTAGAAATATAATTTGAACATAGCTGACTGAAATGCCTGATGATAAATTAGAACGGGAAACAAGTCGGTTGCAGGTGTCGCTGAAGCATCGCGAGTGCACGGTGCAATTGCTAGGCGAAACTTTCGGTTTTAAACAATCCGTAGATTTAATTGTGCACAAGTGAAAACGCAAAACACACTTTCGAACTGCGGGATGAATCTGGTTCCGGACGCACACGCTATATGTTTTTGGTTCAGTAGATACGTTTCTATAGGCATTTCGTCATGTGGCGATTTATAAAAAACTTCATTCAAAATACCTTTATATTCAGTTCAAGACACCGAAGAGAACAGAAAAAATAAAATAACCAACCGTCGACATTCTTTCGCAATCAATTTACACCAAGACAATTATCATCAACCTGTCAATGCCGCCTGTCATGTGAAATCACTTAATTCAAAAAGCACCTATATTACACGTATACCTGATTGAAATTTATACATTTCAAAAGAAATGATGGTATAATATACAATATTTCTTGTGCAAGTAGGACTATTCATCTGATTCGTGCATGAGTTTTATGTTAGAATGTATGAATATTAAATTATACAGACAAGAATTTGCTTCGATCAACGAACCCAAAATACCACAGAGATCAAAATAACGGCTCGTGTCGCTGTCTGTCTTACGAATTATAATGGGAACGCGACTTCGCTACTGAAAGACGCCACACGTATAGCTGGGACGAACTCTCTTATAATGAGAATCAATTTGCATATTCTTTTTTCTGCAATCAAAATTAATTCAACAAGACGTAAACACTATCGTCTCATCATTGATAACAGCTAGTGATGATCAATTTTTCATTTATCACGAAACACTTGTCACGTATCGAGTGGATGATCCAAGACGTCAAACAAGAACAATAAAAAAAAATAAAAATACTTCATCATCGATTACATATATTTCGCATTGATACAGGTATCGGGAGTTGCCGCTACATTAACCGAAACGAACTTCTCATGTTTCAAATTAATAGCAACACTTGTTGGACTCGAACGAACCGGTCAAAATATGTAAATAATTTGTATGTTCGTCGAATTGAAGTATCCAAAAAATGTGGTTCTTTTTTACGCGTAAAACAGAGTTCAATATACCGTCGGTCTTGGCCGGCACGCCTGTAAGACTTGAAATCGGGTAAAAGAAGGAATAACATGCCGTTGACTTGCAGGTGGGTTAAACCGATCGTAGTATAGACTTTTTTGAAAATCTAACTATTTTCTAATCCGTGTTCTCTCTACGCTTGATGGTGTCAAGGCAATAGCCGGGCAAACCGAGGTACAGAATGAATCCATATACACGCGCACATTTGATTTGGCGACAAAAAATCAACGAGCGTACCCATTACAGGATACTATACGTGGTTAGACGAAGGTTCCAACGACTTCCGTCGCCGGTGGATTCAGTCATTGGAAATCCTTATTTTATAATTACTTCTTTTGCGCTAGCGCCGATCGTGTCGCTTTCTTGATTACGTTGCGAGGTTTGTACAAGTAGGTATGTTTGTATCCGAAACTTAACGCTGACACTCGTAAGCGAGATATTATAGGTACGTGTGGCTGAAAGCACGCATGGCTTCATCCTCGAGAGGCCTTTCGCTGCACAACCATCGAACCAATCCACATCCGACCTGATCGAATCGCGATGCGATCTCAAGACCTCGAGGTACTCAAGGATACCGAGATCTTCGACGAACACCATCCGCCCCGATCGGTAATCAGGAATAAAACTTTTTACCGCGTAATATAATTTCGGCTTAGCCACTTGCACGCCGTACGCGAGTCGAAAGTTTCACGGTTGGCTTAATTCGCGATTCGACCGCTCCGAGTCCTATAACGTTACATGGCGGCCGAGTTAAACCGCGTTACGAAATATTGGCTTGGCCCTGGCGAGCAATAATTGGCAAAAAGATACCCTCTCACCGTGCGGGCGGAATTCGAACGACGCGCGTCAACTGTTGAGTAACCATAATACCGGGCACAAGATACAACTCAAAAATTTCAATTACCAGCACTGGAATGTGGTTGCAGATATAGCAGACAAACAGAACGCTGTAGACCGTTGAATGGCTGTTGTTCTCATCCACCACCTTTTTCTTCCTGAGGCAGGCTCTACTGTTCGTCGAACTGCTCGTGCAGGACACACTCGAAGGATCCCACGTCCGATCCTGAGGACACTCGAACCCTGATGAATTTTTCGAGCTTAGGTCAGACAGGTCGGAGACGCTTTTCAGGAGCTCGTTCTTCGGTTTGGCGCATATGTCCTTGTAGAAGGTCACGAAGAGGCTCAGGATCGACGTCAACATGAGCAGACCTCGCAGGGAGTTGAAGAAGATTCCGTACTTAGGCGAGAGTTCGTGGGCTACGAAGACGCAGGTGTCGGGCTGGAAGTTCAGGACACCCGTCACGCCAATGCAGGCCGACAGAATGCTCATACTCAACAAGTGATACTTCAGGTGATTCTTCGTCACTTCCTCGCAGCTTATTGCCGCGAAAATTGCAATAGTCGTTAGCGACAACTCTTGTAATATGCTCGACGAGTTCAGCATCCATACCAAAGTTGAGCATAATTCTGCAACAGAAGACACGGTTAGTTGACCGTCAACTACCAGGAGAAGGTCACTCGAGTCCTGACGAGGACATTTTCCTGTTCCAGAATGAGGCGGCTTGATTTATACATTTCCTAAAAATTCCTTTTGGAGATTACTCTTTTGGAATTGAACATATCTGGTCCTTTCCCACGGCGAGTAAAAGCAATTAACACTTCGTCTAGTTCTGTTGATTAAGTTTGAGTTACACTCATTGGCAAGGTCGCGACTTGTTTGTTGTATTCGCTATATGCCAGTTTAAAGACAAGACGCGATCGCAGAAAAACACAGCGAAAAAGAACTGTTGCCAATAATGTATGAACGAATCCTTTCAGGTGGATTGGACATTTGTTAAACAGCTGTCTCTACCATACTTCCTGACATTGGATTGTGAAAAAGTTAAATCCCTGAGGTTTTCCGGTTTTCCAAATCAGTGGATACTCTCACTCTAATGTAAGACCAACCTTGTAGCTTTTGAGTAAGGTGTGTTAATACGATATCGTTAAAACTTTGGTAAATTGTCCTTAAATAAGATTTCGGAAAAAATTTGGAATCTTTTTTAACGACACCGTTTTGATTTCTGATAAACAATTGACCACTTAGATTTTTTTTCACCGCGGTGATCCGTGCGAAAAAATCATGCGATGATTCAATTCAAATTGAAACATTTTTCAAACATTCAAGTGTTGATATATCCTGGAAATGTCTAAATTTTTATGAAATTTCACCATACCAAAAACTTTTTTGATACTTGTTCTTATAAGAAAGCTGCAATTGTAAGCCGGACTTGACAACCATATCAATATGTTTTTGTTTATTCTGAATTCGAATCTGATGTCAGACATGCTCCACCACCCCTAGATTTTAAGTTATATGTGGGGTATTTCACTCTAACTTGCGCATCGAAAAATCTTGCAGTGTTCGAGGTCGACGAACGACCGTTTTAGGCAGGAGTACTCAAAATTTGGGGTTGATGGAACAATTCTAACCACATATTCGAATTCAACACGGCTAAAATATAAAGGTATGGTGTTCTAGTCCACCGGACAAGACACTTTTTGTAATTCATGTCTTACATGATATATTGCGAAATTTTTCATGGTTTCAGAGATAAAATGTCAGAGTCATCGAAATATGATAAATATAATTTCAGCAACTTTCATCTCTACGTTCCTGTTTACAGATTTGTTTAAAGACGATAAAAAAAATTCCAAAGACTGGTAAAGACCTTATGGAAAATATTTGCGAAAAACGCTCGCGCTTTAACCACATCACTGTGAGGTGAATATTTTTACCGATGCGATGTTACGTACCTCCAAAATGATTGACTGGTCTTATAAGCTTAAGAATGGCGTAGAAAAGCAGGGCCAGTTGGTGAATGAGGCTCTGGGCGAGTACGGCGACCACTAAAAGATCGATTCTTCGTTTACCCGACGACGGCTGGTTCTGGTAGATCAAAAGAGTCCAGGAAATCAATAGAACGCATATAGGTGACCCGACACACGTGGCGAGCCATTCGCTAACTTCGCTTCGCATTTCTGAAACCAAAACGGAAAAGTAAAATTAGTCCAGTGTTCGAAGTTCAAAGAAGCAGTTTCACGAGATGACCTCGTTACGTGTGCTTCGATAAAGTCAAATGTACACGGAGAGAGAAAAGTCGTTAAATTAACCGAATCGATTTAGTTGGATAGAAAATTGTTGCTTTGATCATTATTTTGTGAAAATTAATATACCGTAGCTGACATAATAAATTCTGTCACGTGAAAACAACGAAACGAGTTATTCGAACTATGCGGTTAATTTCATTGAAAATTTGATACGTCCAAACGATATTTAGTTGTGTGAACTCAATGATTTGGTTGAAGAAGGGTTGAACGCGTGCAATCGCTTTAACTAAATACTTTTTTGCCGTCGAAAAATTCAGTATTCCGCGGAATCAAATTTGATCCTCTCGAATCAACCCCTACATGCGATTTAGTAAACAAATTGATTTCGTCAAACTATGTGATTTTTATTCTTTACGTTCAAAATTATACACTGTTCAATACGTATAGTTGAACTAACTAAATATGCCTTTTGTTAGGAACTTTTGATGATCGAAACAAACAAATCAAGTCTTAGCCTAAACAAATCTACATTTTGTAGGCATCACTTGTTCCATTGATCCAAGTCAGCGAATATAATT
Source organism: Neodiprion lecontei (assembly GCF_021901455.1). Taxonomy (NCBI): domain Eukaryota; kingdom Metazoa; phylum Arthropoda; class Insecta; order Hymenoptera; family Diprionidae; genus Neodiprion; species Neodiprion lecontei. The sequence continues at coordinate 11,485,804 of NC_060265.1, read as the reverse complement.
CGAATAATTGGAAATACTTTTGCCGATTCAAATGTACGTATCAGTCGAAACAACAACAAAATTTCCACGCAAATAGTCCAATGAATCTATCTACAATCACGAATAGGCCAATAAATTTAGCTACTTTTGAATATTTCGTTGGTCGAAAGAGAACCACAAAAGTCCAGCTGGAAAAACATAAAGGTGATGAAATTAAGTTTTCAGTGCGTTGGGCCAATGATACAAACGAAATTTTTATGTCGAATAAATATTTTGCTGATTGGAAGCATTTTATTCCATAAGTGAACTGTTTCATCGACTTTTTCACTGCTTTCAAATTGTTGAAATACCGATGAAATCCGTACAGTTTTGTACAAAATCGTTTCATGTCACCTGGCAATAGCTTCGTAGCATTGAGATAAATGTATCTCGTCATCTAAGTGAGCAAAAGTTAACCCGAAGTTTGTGCGATAGTTTGGCGTATCGGATACAATAGTTCATCTAATATATAAAATATATAAAAAAAGGTGTGCAATTCGTGTAGGATGATAAGTATTTCTGAGCGGTCCTTGGTTGAAATCCCGATAAAAAGCATGCGGTGTTCAATTGGAAAATAATATTGCGTTCTATCCGACTTGCGAACAATTATAAGTTATTTGCGTTACTGAAAATTCTGCCAACTGCCGTAATTAGGCTATACATTTCAATTTTATTTTTGGTTAGAACCATTCCAATAATTTTTGCAGGACTTCCTTTCACTCCATGATTCATGGTCATTCTTGTCAATCGAAGTTTATAATAATTCTCGTGAAACATTACTTTACTTTATAACCTGAGCATTTGTTTATGCACACGATACGTCAACAAATAAGTTCTTTGAATCGATGATTGAAACACTAGACTGAACTGAATGTTCAGTTCCTCGTACCTAACTGTGATTTATCAAACTAAACATTCAGTTTCGTTAACTGAGATTTTTTTAAACCAACAGAATATATTCTTGCATTGAAATGAATTGTTGGATCAAAAGGCAGGATATTCAGATTAACAAAATAATTTTCATATTAACTATATAATCCAGGTCGTTCAACTTAATATTTTTTATTTAGTTTGTGCAACTTATTGCTGTATTGTTGTAATAAGTAAATATTCGTTTAGCCGCCCGTGAACTCCGCATTTGATTGACCGAAACAATTTCTTATTTTGATTTAACGCCTTTTTTCTCTTAGTGTAATAAAAATCGATATAAATTGTACTCGATTCCAATTATTAAATTAAATTACTTCAGAATGTGTTTCTGCAAATTATGTCATAATTTGTTGTTTAATACAACATTTGCAATTTTTCATTCGACGTCTAGTGAAGTCAAAGTTACCAACTTGGACTGCGTATACATAATATTTCCTTTCTCCTCACAAGTTTCTTGAATAAATTTGGTTCTGAGGCAATATCTGTTAGAGAAATTGTCCAATACCAAGTTACATATCCAGGAGTGGTAAATTTTTCTGTATTGATCCACTCTCTCAAAGATCATTCGGCGCATAGCCTGATTAATAGACGTTAGACAGTGTATAGGAATTATGTAAAAAGTGTCCCTCATCACTTTCGCGAGAAAATTATTGCCTTTAAACCTGTGAAAATAGTAAAAACTTGCAAATTCTTTTTGTGAAAATCTAAGCTTTCAATTGAATATTTAAGAGCAATGGATACAGATTGCGAAAAGTGTCTGTTGCTAAGGGTGGAGAATCACGATGTTGTATAGGTCTTCAAGCAACGATCAACTACGCTTGTTACCGTCGCACTCTCCGATTGGCTTAAAGTTCATACCATGAACCGAGGTAATTCGACCGTTCAAACGCAATATCATTTTCATTGATTTTTACACAGGTAACTCTGCAGGTTTGAAAATTCCATTAGTTCATGGAGTTCCTCAACCATGCAGAGGCTCTTTTTACCTCTTCCAGAAACAACTTACAATTAGGAACGATATTCTCAAGTAAAAACATGAATTCCGCCAAAGTAGGTAGGTAAATATAACGATGGGGGGAATACGTGAACATCGTCTTGATGAAAGATCGACCGGCTTACATCAAGCTTAGCATCGTATATTTATTATGCGATATTTTCGTTCCAGATCGATATTGGCGGCATATCGTCCCTTGACATACCGAGGCCATCAGGAAACGCTTGGGGATTGCTACAAGTAAGGAGACGTGGAATGCGGCTTCTTGTCAACTCTTGCGTCTAATGTAAGCTGCACAATCGTTCATGCAGCAGGTTCTTTCCAAGTTTAGATGATAGGCCATTTCAGTACAGTTTAGCAATTTGTTGGTGCAAATGTTGATACGTCTATTCTGCGATTATGTAAGCCGGAAAACCGACAAGCAACTGCCAACTGGTAACAAGGAAGAAATCGTTCGACGACAGCTATGCCATTTATAGGATTCTTTTACTCTCATTTGTCTTCTGGGCACGTAAGAAGTTTCATACCCGGTGTATATGGATATGCATAAACATTAAATAGAAACACACCGATATAGGCAACTGCACGTGAAAGTGCTCCGAGTCTCGGCTCGAATTCACAATCAAAATGTCTGGCGAACCGACACGATCCTTGATAGTTTATAGCTATAATAATTGTGATCGGCACTGCAGTAGTCGGAAAGTCATTTCTTTGATCAATGGCTGTAATGTAGTGGCGGCAATCATCGCAATGGACAGTAGTATAAACATTGAGTCGAGATTTTGAAGAACCACCATACTTTTCCTTTTGTTTGATGTTTTTCTTTAATGGTCAAATTGGTAAAAAATAGTACCTGTATACGGTGAGAAAAAAACTTAATCACAAGGGATCTGTGGTAAGTTCTTGTACCAGGGTTCGCAGCTTCATCTCAAGCTGATGTAAATATCATATAAACTGTGTTAAACCTATAATAGTTGAAAAAAAATACGTTGAACAAAACTCGTGGATATAGTTGAACAAGCTACCTGAAGTAACCGAGTCTCAAGATTGGAATGTAATTGAATCTTTTCTTGCCGATGGTGTAGGGTACTAAAGCAAAAAGGAGATCAAGCGGACAGTATCGCGCGTTATAAAGTCGAGGAATAGGATCGAGGGAAAAACAGACGTTACAGCAAAATCGTATGCCTTAGATACTGCTCTGTATATAATAGCGCACGTAACCTGAAAGTGGGTATTTTTGTGCCTGTGAGTTTTTTGCTCGGACGGTACGTGAGACGTGAATATAGATTGAGCAGGCTTCGTACACGCATGCTAAGCTCGTCCGGCGCGAGATGACGATTATTCAAATAAGTAATCAAAAAATGCAAATGCGCGTTTTGGTCCAACCATCCCATCCACATGATCCGCGGCTCACGCCCTCAGCGAGTATACCTATACATAGCTACAGTAACGGTCTTTTCTTTGCAGTAAGTGTATGTATATCAAGCAAGGCTCCTCAAATTCCATGATCTGAAATGTGAGATGGGTTCTGCTGCAACGATCCAGCCGTGGACTTAATATGACTACTTTGTCAGTAGTCGAGCTTTTCAAAAAGCTTCGAAGGTCGAGAAGTCCGAGTAACGAGGAAGCACCTTTGATCTGTAATACGGCTGGATTTGGAGGCAGTGACAATAGGCAGCACGATTTTGAACCAAGGTGGAAAGCAAGGCGTAGCTAGCAGGTAGGTATAATTTAGTTGTCAAAGAGGTTGAGGTAAACGTGGTAGTCGGGTAACACCGAAGCGAATAGAAAGTCGAGGTGGCAGTATGTGCAGAGAAGTTGAAAGATGTCGAGTTCCGGAGACCAGTGCATTAATACGTCTATAGAACAACTTCTTGGACGCGCGCTCTTCCGAACAGGCAAATGTATATAGATATATGAGGAATCAGCTATTTGTGGAATCCACGCTTGGATGTTTATACGATATACGCTGCACTTACGGTAACTTCCTAGTTTCTACAATTAATTAACGTTTCGTTAGCTAATGACAGTCGGCGAGCAAGTACGGATAGAGCAACTAACTGCAGCGCCTGCATCAAACGTTACATATATGTACATAAGTCGTTGGAAAATTAGAAAACTTACTTTAATTATTACTATTGCATAGATAATCGTAAACCGCGTACTGACTTACGTTTAATTGCCGTATTAATATATATATATCGCAAGTGTATGGGTATACGTCATAGCACGGCATTTGTACCGTACATGATGAATAAAAACACTTTTTTATCGCATACATATATTTTGTACAGCAATCGCTTGGTCCTCGGAAGTGTAATCGTGTCACAGTATAATGAGAACAGTTACCGTAGAAAATTGATTCACTGCAATGCTACTATCCAGATTATGGATTATTTCAACTCTGATTCTTTAGAGAATGTGCTTTCGGATCACGGATGAACAGAAAATGCTATGCTCTGTCAATTTTGTCTATACATATAAATAGATTGGATTAAGAAGGTAAATTATTTATTGAATCGTATAAATTTGACAGGTAGTGTCTTAAAAAATAAATCCATGTTTCACTCACAAACGATCGGAGATAAAAACATCTAGAATCTAATTACGAGCAGCGGGTTTTGTCTGGTTTGGTGCAACAATTGCTTTTACTTTGACCGTACCTAACAGCGCAAAGTGACTTACTATAAAATCTGACTTTTACATAATTTATACACTTCAAATTATTATAGTCAACAGCTGCAGTACTTATAAAACAAAACTATGATGCTAACAGATTTCTCTAAGACATGACAACTTTTGAAAGATGTTCCATCATAAGACTACCATTAAAAATTGATGGTCAAATTTAATGAACCTCAATAATGGAATGATTCGATAAACTCCGGACCTAAAAACATTTGTATACTAAACTGGATCACAACCATATCGTTAGTTCAGCTACGCCATTCTTTTTTCGTTATTTCAGTCCGTTGTAGACTTGTAACCGCATGGAAACACGTATCTTGCTCATATCTTCAGAGATAATCGAGATGTGTTTACAGTGCTCGAGTTAAACTGGACGTTCAACCAGTTTTGTTATGAATATAAGTCTCCACCAGCGCAAAGAAATAAAGGTACAAAAAGCGCATAAACGCGAGCCAAAAGGAACTTTTCGTACGTGGTCATAATTCAGGATAACGATTACCGTACCCAACAACTTTCTTCTCGTTGCACTCCACACGGCGGAAAGCCATAATGAAGCATGAACTTTTTAAGGCATTCCAATTAATTCGAAAGTCGTGCAGCGAATACCCTAAGGTGCACTCACTCCTCCGTATTTCATCCAAACATGAAAAATAAGCTCCGTAAACAACGTGAACTTTCAAGGATGCAGAAAATCTGCACACACGATACAAAACTACCAACACGATAGAGAAGCATCGAGGCCTGGGCTTCGAAACGATCGCACGCCTCGCATTCCACGACTAAGATAACAAATAAATGCATCTTATACGTTTGAGTATGGGCATAAGTGTGCATGCATATCGGTGCACACTTGAAATACGTATCGAGAGACTGTGGAGTGGCGCACAACTGCGCCGCGACGTCTTTTCGTCGACGTTAAAACGAAGAGCTGCAGACCAAGCGTCTTAAGACCGAAGGTTTAGCCACACATACGCTACGCTGCGTATATGTGTACAATATGCCCTACCGATTGAACTTGTTTAGCGTTGAGAAAAGAGCATTCTTTGTCGATAAAATTCCTCCGGCCCAAACTTGAGCCCGATTTCGGGTAGCAAAACAGAAAGAAGGTAAAACAAGCTCTGTACAAATAAGAGTTTTTTTTTTTTTTTTTCTTTAATGGTACCATCAGTGGTTCTCAGGACCCCTAAGCCGCTCGCGTTCTTTAGCTGCGGGCTCTGCGCGATCTCTGAAAAAGCGTACGTCATGGTCCACGAATTCCTAAATCCTCCCGCAGGTATGTTATACGCCGGCCCTTCTCAACGACGCGACGTCGTAAGATGTAGGCTTTTACATTAGGCAGCGTACCCATGCATATTCATGACAAACGAAGTCATACTTGGCACCTAGTTCGATTAGCGGTCATGCAACGCCGAGCATACGGTATTGCACGCATCGAGAGGATCTAAGGATCGTGAGATCGCAGTGCGGGTGTGTCGTTTGTCTCGGTTGGAATGTGGAGGCTTTATACCCGCGGGTCCAAGGTCGTGAAAACAGGACGCAGGCAAGCGTTCAAGACGACATATACTTATAGTATAGCGTAGCGTTATATTTCACGGTTGTTCTGGGTTCAGCATAATAGGAGCTGACGACATATAAGATTCAGTTTATGCTATCCACGGACTGCAAAAGTTCGTATTATTTTTTTTTTTTTTTTTTATCCAGTAGCTGGATGCGTTATGGGCACGAATATACCTTCGGATGGTACAATTCACGATAGGCAAAAAGGACGGCAATTGGCTCGCAATTCGAAGGCGTGCAGCCTTATGGGTGTAATTATTTCAATAAAAATAACTTTGGTAAGCCTATTTCTAAAACTTCTTTATATTAACTCGTATCAACGACGAGTCGAGAATATTTTTTCAGGTTTCGTATGTCGAACGATAAATTTTAAATTACCGGCAGATGTTATGTACGTTTACAGTTATTATAATCTTTATCCGAAACCTCAAATCGAGGTAAACTGGGATTTAAATAAAGCTAGGCGAAGAAGTATGCAATAGATCAACTTTACTGCTTATTTATTTATATTTTTAGTATCTTGCCGCTCATTTTAGATGCCGGAGAAGAGATTGCTCGGTGAAAACATGCGCAACTGCGGAATTTCTCTTTTTCAAACCAGCGTGGGTATGTAAGAGATCAGGAAATGTGAGGCAGAAAATTTTTAAGGTGTGTGTACTATGCTTTCTGTAGCTATAACAGAATCATGCTGTGTGCTTAATAAATGGTGGCAAAGGTCGCAGGCGACTAGAGCGCATGCACGTATGTACGCATTCGCGATATACGCGTACGAAATTGGAACGAGCGTCCAATAATTCACTTTCTCTCATAAAAGCTGGGAAAACTTTAAAATCGGAATGAAATTGATAACAATATAAAACTGTAGAACGCGTGATGCTCCCATTGGCAATTGAAAAAGAATTTGAAAAACGATTCGAATGTTTTCCTTCTGAATTTATTTGCAAGGTACTGAGAAGCGAAGCTTACACAAAGCGTTGAATAAGTTGTGACACGAGCTGACAGGCTGTAATAACATAAGAGAAGTATGTCAGAAGCTGAAAGTGGGAATAAGGAATGAACATGCTGAAAAAAACGCGGAACTCGTAGGACCGTTTGGCAAAATTCTCACGACCTTGTCAAGCGTGTCCGCGAAAATTGTATATGCAGTATAACAGTGAGCAATAAATGCAGTGACCCACGCGTGCGGTTGGCGGTCGTTTAATGTGTATATCAAGTACCACGGGGAACGTGGGTTGCAAGTTGACAGCCCAAGCTGGAGGCATTAAGCCGTGCTAATTGCATTAATTGCGAGGTAAGGTCATTGTTGCTAGCGTTGGGAAGGAGGGCGAATTAGCGAACATGCGACAGTTTCATCACAGCTAAATTCAGGACGTTGAAAAAGAAGAAAAATGTTGATTTGCTAAAACATGGTGGACGGAACGGTGGACAAGCTTGTTGGAGTGTTGTTGCAAGTTTACTGTTCGCAACGGAAACTGAGAGAAACAAGGGAACAAGAAAGCGCGCGGACATCGCGGACTTGTTTTTAGTAGGACATTTACGTACTTGAATATGGCGTGGGAACCGAGATGGTTAACTGAATTGAAAAAATTGGAAATGGGTAAAACTATACGCAACGAAACCGAGGAGCTCGTTTACGTTTCGTAACGGTTAAGTTCATCGGCGAAACTTCATGCATTAAGGACCACAACTATTGGGCCGATTTTTGTGTCAAAATTTTTGTTTCCTTTCTACCGTTTCCAAAATAACAACGATAAACATTATCATACGTTTCGAGGGCGTAACGTTGGCCTGGCACGCCTTTCGCGATTCTGAAAATGGATGTAAGTTCTTGTATATGAATATGTAGGTACCGCATCACTTACTGGAAATGGTAGCGTTTAACGAAGACGACCGGCTTTCTTGCTGGCTTCGAAAGTCGTCCGCACCGCCAACCGCATCGCCTGGATAAAAATGTCTCCAAGTTTCCCTTGCAGAATTCTCTTCTTACACGTGTGTGTGAGTGTGTAATCTCTCTCTCTCTCTCTCTCTCTCTGTCTGTCCCTTTACTCGGTTATTTTATCGACGGATATTATTAGTAAAATATATCCCGCTTCCACTTGTCTCACTATACTTTTTCACTGCATATGTGTAAGATTCATCGCGTGGTTCACCGTGTGTCTGATCCTCTAATCAGTTTTGATCATCTTCCGGGGTACCTGCAGCTGGATCCTGCGCCACGTGCAGCCTCATCTTTTCTCGGCGTTCGCTTATTTATTCTTTCCAACAGTTGTCCGATACCACAAAAAGGATTATTAATAGACAATAGATAACGTTAGGCCGAAATCGTATGCCGGATATACAAAGCCGCTGCTCGCTGCACCAGATTATTTCGGGACGTCTTCGATACGGCGCAAGAACCCGAGTCGTTCAAAGTCCGCTCCAAACGCTTTTAGCTCAAACCCAAGCTCGCACTGTGATCCAGATACAGACTTCAACACTGTCAGGTATTTACGAGTTCCACAATACCGGTCCTCTTTTCTACGTGCGAAAACGATGTTATCACTCATCAGGATAATAATGGGAATAGGAGCGATTTGTTAGGTTTTAAAAAATCGCCAAAACGCGCACCCGTCGACTCTCGGCATGTTACACTCGGAACTTTGTCAAAATGATACAGTGGCGGGGGAGAGGAGGAAGCCGAAGGAAAGGAGGAGGAAGTTCAATGAATACTTAACGACACGCGCATCACATTTTCCACCCCCGTGACGGGAGTGTAAATAAAAAATAAATAAGAAATTTAAACAAGGGGGTTTCTACACATGACAAACACCGCGCGCTGCAGCTGCATGCAGACACCTCCGCAACTCTCGGGGGCATAGAAGCAGTGGCCACTGGTTCCTCTCACTGGCGATGTGCCGCTGCCGCTGCCAGCAAGCCGCCCCGCTTAGAAGCCCCGAGGCTTACTCTTGGTATACCTATACGTATACCTACACCTAGCAGCACTACTGCTGGGACTGGGACTTGCAACAATCATTTGGGTCAGCAGCACAGCGTGCCGTGTAACAAAGCGAACGTGATTCTCAACTTCTTCGCCTCTCTCGACTCCTTCCAATTCGTTGCCTAATTCCCCCTCTGCGACTCGGCGGCTCTTCGGGTTCCAGACCGGTTCTCGATGCCCCAGCAGCGGCAAATGCATGGCAGGTACGGCTTCGGCCGAACCGCGTTATTATCCTTTTGACATTCATTTATGATGATGTTATCTTTGCTATTTTTTTTTTTCCATCCGACCTTTCATTCCTTCAACAATGCGACGTCGTTATTGTATCAAATCATTTTACAGCTTATCGGCTTGCGTAAATAATGCGAATTTAATACGGGCAATGTGGGTTTCGACGGTGAAATATCATCTAGGTATCAGCTTCGACCCATAATTAACCGTGATACAGTATTGCGATATAAAAGAATGGAACATTGATCTCAATGGAGATTGTATGGGAATTAGAAAAGTTACTCGTATTCTTAACACAAATAGATGCATAAAAATCATGGAACTGAATTTTTTTTTCAACCGTGTACTGTGAGCCGTTTTCTGAAAAGATAAAATAAAAATAATTTCAGAGCGATTTTTGAGAAATCACGACTTTTCTAATTTCTCTAAACAAAAGTGAACTTTTTAATTACGAATAAAAGATTTCATCTTGAGTATGGTCATTAAAGAGCTTGAAATTTGTTATTACTCTTCTAAACTCATAAATATTAGTAGAGAAAGTGGTCGTAGAAATTTCGACTTTCCAGTGACAAAATAAAACTTTTCACTGAATTCTGATTCTTTAGGTCTTCGAATTAGGCAGAATTAAACATAATTGAAACAAATTGAACTTGATTGAAAAGAAACGATTCTTCCGTAAATTCCACACCTCGGTCACTTAACTCGTGAATTAAACACTATGCCATGCAGTAAGAATTGGGATTTCAAATTTTCGAACTGTAATAATTACGGCATAATGAAAGATTTTCTTAACTGTAAGATGTTTTCTTTGGTAAAATTTCTTGTTGAATCAATTTGTCACGTTGAAATGGAAAAATTACAATGGTTTACTGGTAAGACACAAGTTTATACAAAAAGATCTGTCTCACCAAATTCACTAAAATGACACTTATTGCTGGTACGAAATCTCACCACTATGAATTCTCACGTGTGCAATTAAAGGGTTAATCCAAAGTCCCTAAAAATAGAAATTGATTTATTCAGACAAGTCTTCAAACGCATTGCTACGACCGTCTAGTTATAACTTTAAACTCTTAGCTGTGCTGATACTTCTTGAATTATAAGGGAACTGAATGATCAAGTTTTCATTCAAACTTCTGGACTCAACATATTGGGTACAAACACTGATGGAGTCATATCAAATTGTGCAAAATTCACTCGAAGAATTGAGGGCAAAAATTCAGTTTCAATTATTGAATACACACACACACATAGAAAGAGAAGTTGAGAAAGAGAGGGGGAGAGAAAGAGAGAGAGCAGAAGAGTTTTTGTAAGTTAGTTTTTGTTAGAAGAGTTAATCGACCAGACACTACTAAAGTATATTAACTTTGTTTTGTTGGATAGGTGCAGCAAACCGATGCAACTGAGAACAAAATGAACTTTTATTGGATCTGAAAGAAATATTGACACTTATGTATCAACACCGTTGGGTAATTGAGGAAAAATCATACAACAGCAGGATCAGAAATCCAGGTTCAAGATGACGCATGCTGCTGGTAATGAGTTATTGAAACCCTTTGTCATGTACATGATATGGGTTGTTGACCCTAATAACTATAGGTAATATAGTACAGCGGCCCTTTAATACAGCAGTTGCATGGCTTGGTAGGTGAACATAGATAAAACTAAAATTAAATTACCAGAAGTAGGTGCATCCTGCAAAGACGTAACTAGTTTGAATAAAAATATTTATTAATATCAACACTAATTATTAAGCATTCCCAGTATAATTATAACACGATTATTACAATCCTCGATTGATTAAATTTTTCCTTTCTTTTCTCCTTTACCGATTACCGAACAACTATCTAATTTTATACGGTTCCATTTATAGTACACTTAATTATATACAAAAAAAATATTTTCGTCGCAAGTTATTGACCAACTCTCTATAAAATTGATTATACATATACCGACGAATTTTTTCCACATAATTTTTTGACAGTTACCATATATTAAGATTTGTAATACGCTTTCGGCAAGATCACTTTATCTAACATTTGGCATATCTTGTCTCTAGCCTATGGAAGATGTACTTGTATTCGAAGAACTCTTCGGCAGGAAGAACAACCATTCTTTATAATACTATACGTCCGAGAATTGAGGAAGTACTTCGACCTTAACTTTCACAGACATTTACGAGGAACTGGTTTGCGTGAAACCATTATTTATTAGATACTGTCAAAGTTAAAAATGTTGTCACAAGGAATCTGAGTAATTGCTTCGTGTTCGGAAATTTTTTATCTCTCAAATACACACAATGAACGCCAAATTAGATATAATTCGTTCTCACGTGTCCTTAATTTTTTTTTAAACAAAGACTATTGCAAAGGCCAGACAAAAAGTAACTGATAAGAGAATTTATTTGGAAAACCCCAGACCTCCCCCCCCCCCCCCCCTCGCCATTGCCCTCTACAGTTGCATACGTTACCTATATATTTAATATTTTTTGGTACATAAAAAAAAACTTAACAATCATTTCTAACAATTTTTGACTCTCATGATTGAATATATGTATAGATTTATTATAATTCTTGATTGAAACGACAATCACTCTGTATTTTGCATTCATCGACACATTTTTTTAAACGAAAATCAAACGTTTTTAACATCGTTTTATCAAACATGGTCCACACCCCAATGTAACGTTATTCGAAAATGACTCAGTTGCATTGTTTTTTAACAACCGAGTGCTGATAAAGAATGAGATTAGAAATTTCCTGATTTCTTTAGATTTTCCAGTCAGAACTCAATGATTTCTCTACCTAAACTGACAATAAATGTTCATCGTAAAAGATGTTGAAAATAGTCAGTTGGAATTTTTTTAAAAATCAACAAAAAGCAACATTGTCAATTAAGCGCTAACTTTGGTTGGAACTGAGAATCCTATGTGGCTAAACTATTACGGTACTTTTACGTACAATTTCCTAAATAACTTTACCACAGAATGAATTTCAACAATTCCCTATTTTTTTCAAGTCACAAAATTTCCCGATCATATCAGGGTTCTTAAATTTTCTGCTTTCATAGCCACTCAGATTAGAATACCTTCCTATTTGAATTCACGAATTCAGAATTGGTAATGCTCCGTGATTTTCGGTTTTAATTCAACAGACATGGATCGTTCTAAACGCAATACAATATAACGGCCATTCACAAATACTCTTCGAAATGGATATGAGTTTCCTCGACACAAAATCGGGCACACCGACGGTCTCCTTTGATTACGTTTGTCCACCATGTCCCATAGATCCGTGATTTTGCATCCAAGCTTTCTACAGAACGATAATTTTGAGTAAAAATATTATAATATCTTTAATAGACTAAGTTATGAGTAAACTATAAGGTGAAATTTAGCTCAAAAAGGCTTGGAATGGCTATGGCTGGTAATGATGATAAATGATATGAGCATATTGAAAGCTCAGTAATTGAAATAAAATCGTACTCACGGGTTACCGGCATCGTAACAGTACGTTTCTTCCATAACAACGTAGTCAACCTTCATTTCCATCAAAGTTTCATAAACTGTAGAAACATCTTTTCTACTGAATATCTCATACACCTTCAAGGTACGATCTCTGAAAGCAGAGGACACAAGTGAACCAGTAGCAAATAAGTTATAGTATTGCTACTAGACAGTTGTTTATTGTGTTAAACTGATGGCTCTACAGACCTCATCTCTTTGTCTTCGTAATACGGATTATTAACAATAGGCCTTCTAGTAGACAGCATAATATTTGCCATTAATGACATTTTACCAGCAAATACAGCGTTGCTTGGTGTATTTTTCTGTATCCAGTCTAGTAATTGTTCTTGTTCAATATTACTGTATTCACCTGTAACATGGAATTCGGTATGTATCCAATTTAGTGATGACATAGTCAAGTCATTTACAGAAATCATTATGGTGGATCCGAAATACACTGAACTAACCAGAGTGGATCTTGACAAAGGAATAAAGAATCCCGTAAAGAAAAACCTATTCTTGCAAGTAAATAATGAAATTTAAAAATCTTCATACCGACGAATCCATGTTCTTCGTAAAGACGCTGGACTCCAGTATACGACATACACGCAAATAGTAGAACCAATAAAGAGGCACGAATATTTGGGTTCCGGATTTCAACTTTTTCTAAGTATCGTTTGCTTGTTACTAAACTGGCCATGATACAGAGATGTGGTGTCATGAAAAGTTTCAACCGCATTATGAGAATTGCCATAATTACGAATGCTCCTGTTTGCAGTACATTATAGGCGACATCCATTTCGATACAATTGGGAAAACCGTCTGTATTGAAACATCTGTACCAATAGTACAAAACTAAAACACCCGACATTATGACTGTTGGTAAGAGAAACGTTTTTACTATGGCTTCGTAAGTGTCATACCCCAAAAAGTCAAATTCACTAGAACAAGTATACAACATTGTGTGAAACGTTTTATAATTAGTAAATTTTGACAGTAAAATATCAAAAACATGTGCATCGTCATCTGAGTTTAACAAAAAAAATTTCAAAAATTGCATCCCAAATATAGTGCTGACAACGTCAAGAGGCAGCGCTATAGTACGCGGTAGCTTGGTGCTCAAAATAGAGCAAATAGTGCTTGCAATCAACATACAAGTGTACAAGGAACAAAGAAGCAAATTGCTCTGTGTCCAGAAAATAAAAATGGTTACTGGCACAGCGTGTATAAGACACAGTTTCAGGTAGAGTTCATTGGGAATTATTTTCAACCACTTCAATATCAATAGCGCAAATAGCTGAGTAGCAAATACGAATTGCGAAAATTGCCAGCAGAGCAAACTCAGCAGGGTGCACATAACCATGTCCTGAAAAATATATATACTTTGTAGTAATAGAGCATTTAATTTGGTAATTAAATCGGTAAAAAAAAAGTATGATATATATCAGTTGTAATGGATTGAGTAAAAGTAGGTGTCATGAAAATCAATTTACCCTGCTTGGTGTATCTTGATAAATATCGTTCCAGATGATTTTTCGATTCTTCGTATACTGCCTCAATATAGCTGTTACGTTAAACATCTGGCACAGTAATATAGGGTAAGCAAAATTTTCACGTAACGGTGGCGTCCATTGAACTCTGGTACAGTCGTTATGATTGTAGAAGAACAACGCGACTGCTATCAGACCGCCATAGATGGAATCACTTAGGTTGACGGCATACAGAAAGAGTACTGCCACTGTAGCAGAGGCACAATACCAAACAACTTCTAAGTAAAAATAGATTGGCTCCCCTAGGCCTTCACAGCTTGTCACAGGAGACAAACCTTCTCCTCGTTCAATCTGAAATAAAGATACGTATAAGGATTGAAGATGATTGTGATATATTTGAGATTATAGCCTGAAAAATTTTGTGAATCAAGTACTCTTATGGAACAACAATGCAGAAATATTGAGATAAACGGAAAAAGTTGAAAATTATTATTTCTTTGATAACTCCTGTAGTTTTCTTTTGGTCCGAATATATTTTCAACCTGCTTATCTTCTGAGAACCTATACCTGAAAATCTGTGAAATGACAATCGTCAGAGTAAATCAAAACACTGTAAAAAAAATTCGACTTAGGGTATCAGATTTCATAGATATTTCAACAAATTTTCAGAGTGAAATTCTCAAGACAAAAATATGATTTACATACCTGCCAGCATAATCGTGCTGGGATCAGACCAAGCCATTTGAAATTGTGATACAGTAGACCGATCGCAACCTAGAAATTTAAGGAACACAAATTAGTATAAGTCATAAAAAAATCAGGAAAGTTGATTAAATTAATATACAATAGTTAAAATAATACCTCTGGAAACAAGTTGAATTTTTTAATAGCATTGATAGTGTTTGGATATTCGGTCAAGTTGTCGTGCCTAATCTTGTGTAATCCTTCAGAGAATGTTTCAGACTCGACAATAGTTTTGTAATAAGAATAATACATCCCCTGAAACAAATAAAAGAGTGAAAATATTACTTCTCTATTATTCTCACATGCGCAAATTTGAAGCTTGATTACTTCCATCTTTCTTTGAGAATTACAGGAAAATTCTTAGAAAATGAAAGTAAATAAACGCCTATATCATTTAGTCGGTAAACATGCCTGTACCTAGCTGTAAACATGTTGCAAAGTCACCTAGAAATCCTAGTAAATAGTGGCAAGTGATCAAACTTTTGTTTGCCTGTGTATATGAGTGACGATAATTAATTACCATTTCCGTTCTGAAGGACATCTCTCTTTCCACCTCAGACAAGTGAGAGAAGTGTCGATCATTTTCAAAAAGTGTTGATACATGAATGTGGTGGAGAGGCGCGAGGAAAATAGCTGTTCAACAATTGAAAATAGTGCATCAATCCCACTGTAGTTGGCTGTAGTAAGCAATCCGGAAAGGTTAACTCCCGATGTTTACGGCTCGAAAGTAATTTATCACTTTGAATATGTAATGGTCTTACCCAGTATTATTATCCACGTCTTTCCGTAAAATATAGACAAGTGTTTTGTAGTTTTTTCATTATTTTTTCGTTTTCTGTCTTTGCTTGTCGCCATGTTTAAACATCATCATGCGACAAACAGCCATTGAATAAACGATTACAATAGAGGGATGCCTCTACACATTTTACTGGTCAATCGACACTTCAGTTCCCTGCACAGTTTGTTAGATTCTCGAAGTTCATCTGAACAGAACGGTTAACCACGGATGTTCAGATGATAAAAGTAATGGATTCACCGGTGACTGAAATACACACAAAAATTAAATAGCAACTTACCGACATCAACAATTAGAACAGATCAATAGGCGATAGTTCTATAGTTCCAGTCACGAAGTAATGCTAAGGAGACCGAACTCTGCATGTAAAAGTTTGCTCATTTTAACGCATGAAAAAGGCCAAGTCCGCAGAACGGAATAGCTACATGCTGACGTATGCGCTGTACGCAGTATAGCCGTGTCCTTTGCTGTCTCACAGAGAGTGCGACTGAAAGACTCCCGCTTAACGACGTAAACAATTTTAAATTTTAGTGAAGTGAGGCTATGTTATGAGTTCAAAGTTATAACGAATTATAAGACTTTTAGAATCTTTATGATGTTTTAATAACTTGATGTCAAGACACTGCTGCGTCTTTTGATCCTCTGTTTTTTTCAGGAATAATAAAATGCGACCGCATCGATGTTTTCTGTTTTCCCTGCGTGATTGACAATCATGCGCCTTAAAGTCGCTATATGCAGTCTGTGATGTTTACTTATATATGCATGGAGCTCTCTCACTTGCACTCTCGGTGAGAAAGAAAAGGACACGGCTATACTGCGAAAAGCGCATGCGCGAGCATGTAGCTATTCCGTTCTGCGGACGTGCTTTTTCACGCAGTATAATGAACCAACTTTCGAACTCGGTCTCGACTGAGTTCGATTTCCTTGGCATTATTTCGTGGTTCCAGTACATTATATTTCAGTGTCTAGTACGACTGACTGACATACTGGCCAAGATGGTATGTCGTTGTCTATTTTATGTGTAGCAACAAATGTTGAATCTACTGTTATCGACTGGATACCACAGCAACGTCTTCGCTTACCGACAAAATATGTGAATTATATAAATTACCGGCGAATACTCAATCCAGTTACGATTAGCCCTCTGAAGCCGCAGAAAACATTTCCCGGGGCTATACTCTCTCGGAAATTGAATGCTGAATGGAATGTGAATTGCCGTGACCGTGGAGCGAAGATATAATCTTTAGTGTTGACTGAAAATTGCTAAAAACGACCAACCATGTACATTTTATTAAAAGTAATCAAAAGGGCATTACGGGCGGGGAGGGAATGGCAGCGTTGACTGGGCTTTTTCACCTAACCATGACAGTGCCCTATATTTTATTGATTCGCTTATGGGTCTTATAGTGCTCATGGGGCTGTGCATTGCGATTTCTTGCGACTGCAAGACGGCAAAATCGCAGTTTATTGTCTATTGACGTTCGTTGTGCTGTCTCTTGTGTCTTCTCTAGTTTCTTGCAATCGAGTCGGTTTCAGGAATATAGAATCAGTGGTTTCGATTGTGCATATGAAATGATCGACGATCACCGCTATAAAGCGTACTTCATCACCCTACATAAAAAATCCGACAGTCTCTGTCGGGTCTCTGTCGGATTTTTTATGTAGGGTAGCGGCTGTGCACTGAGATTTCTTTAGATTTGAAAATAGCGAAATTCCAGGCCACAGTTTTGTTTCAGTATGATGTCACCCGCCCCGGAAGTATACTCATGATACTTCTTACAGAAGTTTGTTCTGTTGACGAATGAATATAAATCTGTCCCTAGCAATTCCAATACCTTAGGCCCGGTTCCACAACTTGACTTTAAACCGAGTTTATCGCGTAAACCCGGTTTAACCAAGGTTAACTGTTACTTTGCGTTTCACAATACCAAAATCTCCGGTTAAGCTTCGCTGACCAGAGTTTAAACGAAATACTGGATTTTAGGGGGTTACGTTATTAATGCTGTGCGTGTAAAGGTACGGTAAAGGCCGATGAAGGGCTAGGGGGGAATTGCAGTTTTCTGCTATGCTGACTCGATTTAACATTGAAATCCCATAAAACAGGTCGATGAATGCAGAACAATAGAATTACCCCCGGACCCACCCAACTGAAGAAGATATTAGCTCAGGGCTAAATGTCATTATCAGGACGGAAGAGGAGAGAAGATATATCTCCACATTATAAAAGTTGGTCACATTCTGGTCAGGAGTTTGTCGTTTCAATATGGTTCCAATAGCGCCGCTCGCAGCGCTGATATCGCCTTTTGCACTGCGTTTGATGGCTGTAACACGAAAAATGCATTTAAAAATTGTGCACGCGTCAGGCGCGCGTGGAGCACGTTCAAATTTCCGATGCAACATACGAAACCAGCGCTGCGAGCGGCGCTATCGGTACTACAAACTTCCGGCCAGAAGGTGTCCCACCTTTGCCATCGAAAAGAGTAGGGAGTTATGTCTCCTCCCCCTCTTCCTTCCTGATCATTATATAGGTACAACATTCAAGGAACGATTATATTCCCGCAATTTCCGATTGCCGTTACCCAAAAATGTTTTACGAATTTCATACCCGTAACAAGTCAAAACAGATATTGCTAATTGTTATTCTTGATTGATATTTCAGATCGGTTGTGAGGTTGAAAGTAATAATAATAAAAGGCTTTATTCCCTCCGCACATCCATTTGAATTTCAAACTTCCCAATCACGGTCGACGCGACGGCGGTAAATGGATATAAGATCTAGATCTCGTCGAGCAACGAACCTGGGGAGATCGATCGCTCCGATTAACGGACAGAGGGTCGCGGGTTCTCGAGCCTCGTCAGAGCCGCGAAGCTCAGAACGTCGTGTCGTACGCGAGGCGAGGTAGACGACATTGCGCACTAGCTGGCTTGTTCCAACAGAGACATATAGCGTGTTCCAGAGTTGCGCCGCACAATCAATAAACTCCTATTATTCGAGTCAAGCGCACACTTCCTTTTAGGCCCGCGCGGCGCCTAGACCCGTCAAAATTTGACCACATTGAAACTCACCGATTACAGTTCTGTGTTGTTACACATTTTCCAACACACAATTTTGGTATAACAATGGCGCTCGTTAGTCCGGATCGCGTTAACGAAAAGAGCTATATCTTAGACGCAAGAAAGAATTTCGAGGATGTAAGTAAACACGTTTGCTGTCAATCTTATCTTTATACGAGTGTTATATATTTATAAATATATATGACTACGTCTTCATCGTACGCTTAACTCTCGATCTAAAAATGGTTACACAATCTACAAAAGCAAAAAGTGTTACACACCATCAATACGGTCGTTGCTTCGGGAGTCTGAATACCAGATTTAGGGTGCGATGGAGATGTAGTCTGTGCAATATGAGCGATTTTACGAGTGGTAAAGTTTTTCCACGCTTCTAGAGGTGCGTCAAATACCTGTCGTCGACGCTCATTCACAGTTTTGAGCAACTTGTAAATACGGATTTCACGATGCATTGGCATGAAGTGTCTTAATTACTTTACACCAACATGTGTTTAATGCAGTTCTTTAAGGAAGCGTGTGTCACAGTGATACTTCAACGTGTAAAACCCCTGCCATAGGGCGTAATGGTGCTTAGATATGTTGAAAGACTCGTACTAAACTCAAAATATTATAGCTGCTGAACTTGCCAGTTGACAAAGTTTAAAATTCATTGCCGTTTAGACGCATTTCTTTCCGATGAAAACGATTTTGAAATTTTTTTATAACAATACTGTCTTTAGGTCATTATTTTAATGATGAAACAATTGCCATGCAGTGTGCTTCCACTTATATTTCAATGAAACATAATTCTGTGATTGAGAAATTTTGATCCACTATTGCGGCTCAGAGGAGAGCTCTTTATTAAATTCCGGAAATGCTTGAGCACAGAAATTGAAATAGCGGTGCGAGGTTTATTTCCGCAGACATCTCGAGACGCCTGAGTTCAATTTCAAAATGAATTTGTTTTTTTATTTATGCGGGTCGCATCTCAACCTTGCACTTACACACGACATTTTCGAACTTGGAAAGGAATCCGCGGTGCTTTTACACCCATATGATATAAAAGAAATTTGTGATTCAAATTATCTGATGCTCTCTTATCTTGACCTACTTCTATTCCGCTTACTCCGTGAAAATACTCTCAACTTTTCCCGTTTTCTAATTTCAATTTTATCGTCCATGAATTATGACCACAAGCAGTTTAGCACGTATTATGTAATGTAATATATATATAACATCAAGTGTTGGACCTACATTGGATTCTCTTTGATTGTGTTACCACTTCCGACCACAAGCTAATTTCACACTTAAATGTAGGTTTCAAGCATAGTGTAATCGCTACTTCGATTAAACTAGTACAGAGTATACCGTTAATTATTATCGTACTAAGTGGTTTACGAGTCTGCGAACCCTATGCAACCCAGCATCATGTTTCAATTCCACATGTGAGGCCATAGCGAACGCGAACTCATCATCATACGTAGACGAATAAATATTTTATGGTGTACGCTGATATGGCATGCTGATGATTTTTTATTATACTCGAGACACGCGAAGTCCGTTTCAGCAGAATTTTTTAAAACGCAGCGGTCATATCTATATAATGTATATAGTATAAACACTAATAAATTACACTGGTCAACAAAATTTTGTAACACGGACGGTGCTTACTAATTTTGAAATATGTATCTACCCTTATTATAAAACCATATTTCTTTTGATTCAATCAGGTCTATTTTTTTTTGTTTCAGCCAATACCAGTGAAATTATATGTTTATCGTTTGGACTTATTTATTTTTTTTGATTCAGAGTATTTCGTTATTTACTATAAATACCGGTTAATTAGTTAGAATTGATGACAAAACATCATGAATCAAAAAAGGTACGTCACAACGATAAACATTCAATTTTACTGATAGTAGCTGTAACACAAAAACTAGACCTGATTGTATCAAAATAAATATGGTTTTATAACGAGGGCAGACAGGTATTTAAAAATGCATGAGTAAACGGCTTTCTTGTTACAAAATTTTCATGACCAGTTTAATGTAATACTATATGTAACCTCATTTTTTATTCAAGAAACTACATTTTTGGAAAAACAAAAAAAATTATATTACAATAAACTATTCGTATCTAAAATATTCTAATATCATACATACATAATCAGTTAAAAATTTTCACGTTACACACAAAAAGTGAATATTTGTTGCTCAGTGTTACTGACACGTACATTTCCGTGACGCTTTACTTTCAGGAATATTTAAAGAATGATCATCTAAACATTAAATATTACCATACTATAAATTATCTCTCCATGCGCATTTATAGGTAAATTCGTCGAGGGGTTATTCACTTATGAGTATACTCGCTTCTTAGTATCTTACTTAACTTATTTTGCTTATCTATCTAAAGACTTGTCGGTCATCGCTGGTGAGTATCGTCGAGTATCGATAAGTATCGACGAGTATCGGCGAGTACCGACTATACTTTGGATAGCTAGGTAAAATAAGTTAAATAAGATAGTTAAGAAGCGAATATACTCGGGAGTGAATAGCCCCTCGAAATTCGTTTCATTGCAATGAAAATGAGACTGAAATGATGTGTAAAAAAACCGGCTATTCGCAGCTACATTTCACCAAATGTCACTTTAGCAAAGTTAATCAGTCTTGTCGACGATCAAACCAGTTGCTTTTAATAAAGTTGCACCGTGTTCCCAGTTCGAGTGAATAAATAATAAACAAGTTCAGTAATAGTTGATAGATGAAGTGTCGGAACTGTTTTTATTCGGCAGTAAATGCAGCGCATGCAGTGTATTCCACATATTAGTCAGTGGACAGTTCTCCAGATACGTGGATACAATATTGAATGTAATCTTACTTTCCGAAGTGAATCAATCGTCACATGAATGCGCTTTAAAATACAGTCGGGTTCTTTGGTAATATTTGTGGTTTTATAAAATCTCTCTAACTTCAAAGGAGTTACAGGAAGTCGCAGTTTCAGATGTGATGTTTAACTTTCGTTTGCAAAAGTAATTTCATCTGCTACATTGCCGTCACTATTACTAATTGATCGTACAGTTCTGTACATCGTGAAATTTGGTGCAATATGTAATCTGACCTCATTAATAGAAAAATGTTTGAAACTATCAACTATATAGAATTGGAAAAACGTACTACATATGATCGTTTCAGATATTGTATTTTATGTAAGACGTATCCATTGACAGAAAAAATTTGGCCTTATTAATCGCATTTTATGATGATTCAAGAGCGCATTTTCACTGTTGTAAGGGAGAATATCTTCGAAGTAGGTACTGGATTGACTTGAGAGTATTTCTTGATGGCACAGTTTGATAACATCAGTTGAATAGTCTTTGATGATATAATTCTGTTTATTTCACAATTTGCAGAATGTCATATCTCACAGTTGAAGAACGTCAAAGTCAAGGCAGTTGTCGTAATAAATTAATTTCACAGGGACCTAGGTTCAGAATAATATAACCAGTAGTTTTCACTTTAATGATAAAATGTAATAACAGGAGGCTATATTTCACATAGAAACTTTTATTTACAAATGTAGGCGTTGGAAAGGGTCAATCGAGTACCGTTTAATTTTTACAAAAATTTTGTTCCTTCAATTTTACTGATTGATTGGTAATTCATCCTAAGCGTCTAAAATGAAAAATACTTACATCACCTGGGTGTTGATGGTAAATTTTCGCACTGTATTGGAAACTATGTCGAATAATTGTCGTGTACGACTAATAATGCGCGTGATTTCGGGAAAATATTCTCATTATGCGCTGGATCATACATTGATCATTCGATTCGACAGGGTGGCAGTCTTGGATCGGATGATACTTACGACGACATGAAGCAGCTGGTCAGGGTAAGGCCAAACCTCAGGCTAAGGATTTACCTCTCGTTACGCCGCATATAAGTTTACATGATTTGCTCGCTTAACATTACTTTTATCAATGTGTATAATATATTTACGATGTATCGTGCACTATACTCGCTTAATTGCTATTTGAACAATATGAGTATAGGCAAAAATCGTGCTTGCGTTAAGCTTTCGCGTACTGTAATGACGATGAATACATTAGGTAGAGTACTTCTTGTCACTCAACGTCAGTGAGTCACACTTTTTTATTTTGATGAATGGATTTCTTGTGTAATAATAGTTTTTTACCCTCGAATGTACTCTCTAATTATTGAAAGGCTCGTATTAAGCTTTATCTGAGAACAGAAAATAATTCTCATATTCTACTCATTTTTCATTCGTATAACAAATGACACACGTCTCCAAACCGTTACCATTGTCCTAAGTTTCTCTGACACATCAGATGTGTACGTACTATAGCGGTCGTTATCATCGTTGTAAGTTTAGTCGAGTGCTGTCGATAAACAGAAACATAGAGCTCTTTTCATTTTTTTTTTGTACGAAATTCTTATGCGAACTTTTATATTTCCTGGTTTCACGGTCACGGCTATAGGTTTCCTCTAATTTCAACCCTTTACAATGATATTAGAGAATCGATATAATCGCCTAGTTATGTAATTGAGATAATAAAAAGTCAAGAAGAAGTGACTGCAAGTCGATAAGCATTTTACATGTATGAATGTGGCGATTAGAAATCCTCAACTTTTTTTTTTCCGTCTCAGGCATGGAAACATCCGGGATTTTGTATTCAAGTGATAGATAAGTAATTTTCCGTACTGCAGTCTAATCATGCTCATGTCCGTGTATAAATTTCCATAACTCATATTATTACTGCGGTCATTATAATGTTTATTGTACTTCTCTGATCAAGTCATCCTCGATATTCTCCATCTGCTCTGTGACTTCTGTACATAGATACACACATATAATTTACGTAGCTATAGACGAGACTAACGACTGTGACGGCACGTGAATAATCTTGGACATTATGCATACAATGTGTATTTATATGGGGTATTCCAAATCAAACCAACTGAAATTCTGATGTCCAATGGATTTTTTGGTTTATTTCGGCCAAAAATGATGTTCATAATTTTTCGAAATTTTCCGCCATTTAGTAAAAATATGGCGACCCGAAATATCCTCTATATGAAGATGGACATTTTTAAAATCGATGAAACTTTTTGGTTAAATCAGGGACTCGAAAACACATCTTTTCGTCGTAATTCGAAAATGGGATGAAAAATGTTGAATATTTTTCTATTTTTGTTTTTACAAAAAAAATGTTTTCTCTCGGAATTTATTTCAATGATGGTTTCTTGTAGGAAAAAACCGGTCAAGTGCCGGTAGGACTCGCGCTCCGAGGGTTTCGTAAAAACTTGATTATTTTCTTTTATGCGATATAACTAAAAATTAATTATTTTTGAACTTTTTCCTTTACTTGTGCTGCGAGACCATGCTTCTCTCCAAATTCCGTGATCCAGGTCAACGAAGTACCCTATAGGTTATGATGAGTGAGTTTGAGAGTATCAAAATGTGTGACATAAGTGACCATATCTTTTGATTACGTTGACCTAGAAACTTGAATTTCTTACACCTCCTAGGGACCGTAGACCTTGGTATTTGACATTAATTTCAACTTGATACCTCTACCCGTTCCTGAGAAAGTGGTTCTTGACAGACAGACGGACAACGAAGTGATCCTATAAGGGCTTCATTTTTACCTTTTAAGGTACGCAGCCCTAAAAATAAAATCAACGAAACTTCGTTTTGATAAAATTCGACTTTTTTTTATTAATCCAAGAGAAAAATGAAGGAAACGATTTTTTCCGAATTAAGCATAGTTTCCTTCGTTTTACTCTTTAAAAAAAAAAGGTAATCGAATTTTACCACAGCAAAGTTTTTTTTTTATTTTATATTTTACTACAAGAAACCATCATCAAAAATAAATTCCAATTGTGTGTTTTCGAGTCCCTGATTTTACAAAAAAGTTGCATCGATTTTAAAAATGTTTAAATGGATGTCAAGGATAATTTGGGTTATCGCACTTTTACAAAATAGCGGAAAAATTTTTAAAAATTAGAAGCATCTTTTTTGACCAAAACAAACCAAAAAATCCATTGGACATCAGAATCCCAGGGGGTCCGGCAGATGAACTGTTGGTTTGACGCGGAATGCCCTATATATACACATATATTATAGCCATATCTGTGTAGATGGATTTGGGTCAGTGATTTTGATTATACATGCTCTCAGTTCTACATACTCTCATTTCATGGCAGACAGATCAGCTGGAGACGAGATGAGTCTGCATCAATTTGCATCTGCATGAGTGTAATCGCTGGTGTTTGCCAATTAACAATTTGCCTCTATTGTAATAGGTTCTTATCCATTTTTTTTTTACACTCTTTATTTCTTATCGCGCTCGCCTTCTAGACAACGGTACATTTGAATAAAATATTTCCACTCTTCTCACGCTGATATTTTCTGATATACGTATATATCTTGCAATTATTCTTTGTTATTTTACAGACTGACGAAGAAGATGCAGAAAAATTCACCAGCCTTCCATTGGCTAGTTTCAATTTCATCAATTCGATTATCGGCAGCGGTGTTATCGGTACGCTATAACAATTGTTACAATTATTTCACTAATTTCTCGTACGCGATCCATGATGCATCAAACGGATTATCATTCAACAAAAAAACAACGTCACAAACGCTTATCGAGGTAAGATGTATGATTTGCACTGCCTGAAATGACCTAGTTACGAGTGCAACGGGTCTCACAAGTCTTGTACGAGTATGATATAAAATATGCAATACAGAAGTGTGAAGATGAGTGATTCAGAATTGGTTCATCTCAAATTAACATTTTTAAATGACATGTTTATGGTTAAACAATTTTCTTTGCAAAACTGCAACCATTTTACGAGATCGATTATCACACGTGAATACATTGTTATCTTTCACCATTATACGTTATGTATATCTGACGAAAACAGATTGTATGTAGACAATTGTGTTGAACTATGATATAACTTCCGTATCGTAACAGTCACGAATATTCGTAATCGCAATTTCTCTAATTACTTACCGAGATGATAACAGCTGTGCATGACATTGATCGAAAAAGAAAAATGTTCCTCACTTTAGGGACAGTGGAAATTTAAAACCTTAAAAGTATTTCGCTGTAACAAAAGTAAGCCTCCATCAAATACCGAGTACGATTTTGGAGCTAATACTCATTGCAGTAACAGCTTTAACGTGTCCAGTCTTGATGGATAATTAAGCAAAGAGCAAGCACTGTTCTAATTTCAGTATTATTTTCAATTTAGCGATACAAGGTATTCGAAATGGAAAAAGCGACACTTGTTCACGAATAAATGTTCCAAACTCGCGAGCATATTTTTAGATCTGCTTTGATGCTACGCAAAACGAGTTCTACGCGTATAGTGACCCCGAACGACCGTCAGCAAGTGAGGGTTTTGAATTAGCTAATTAATTGTAGAAATTAATTTTAGGTATACCCTACGCTTTACATCAGGCTGGATTCGGCATGGGACTCGGGCTGCTAGTTCTTGTAGCAGTTTTAACCGACTATTCCCTTATTCTTATGGTCCGGAGCGGTCATATCTGCGGGGAAATGAGTTACCAGGGATTAATGAGAGCCAGTTTCGGACGACCTGGGTTTTACATACTCACCGCCTTGCAGTTCATGTACCCGTTTATAGGTGAGTTAACGTACCAAGCAAACAAGTCCCGAGACGTACTTGAGCGCAATTTAATTTGAAATTTGAACTAGTTTTAATTGATTCCCGTGAAAATGTCTTTAATTCATTTCAGACGCCTGAGATTGGAATCATTTCTTTTACCTAGCTACTCAATATCTCGATATTTACACGAAACTGTCACATTCATTTTTCAGCAATGGTGTCCTACAACGTCGTAGTCGGAGATACGGTAACCAAAGTATTGATAAGGGTAACCGGCATCGATGAGACGAACATCTTCGCCAAAAGGCAGGTCGTCATTCTGCTGGCCACCCTGTGCATCACGATACCTCTGTGTCTTTACAGAAACATAGCAAGACTGGCGAAAATATCTTTCCTATCTCTTGTCTGCGTGGGGTTCATCCTGATTACGATTTTCGTTAGGATGGGTACCTTGGCTTCAGTAGTGTAAGTACTTATTCTTATATTCCATATTATAAAATGCTCCAGATCCATTCTCAACTACTGTATAGAGTAGATCCGCTTCAATTGAACTTCAGTTATCGGAATTAGAAAAGTTATGCTCAAAGAATTTTCAATTGCTCAAACATTTGTTTCACAAATGTTGCAACATGTGTGGCATGTGTCGTCCCATCTAGGCCAAATAATGTCTGACAGGATTAATCACCCGCATTGCAGTAATATTCCGATCGTTTACTTCCTAGAGTCAACCATGCGTCGAAGGATGTGAAAATTGTTTATTAAATACGGTTCACAAAGAAACTTGGGATGCTTACGATTCCTTTTGTCGCGATCCATGGCGAGAGCTGGCCCTTTACCCTACGCTAGCTAAGTCACCTGGAAAACGATCGAATTTCTTAAAACTCTTCCTTAAGAAGCTTCACCTTTACGTTTTTCAATATTGGGTTACGCTCGTGAGCTGACCGATGATTTGACGTTATATCTGAACTGCATGGTCAAACAAAGGAATGAAAAATACTTTGTTGTTTTCGTTCGCTGCAGTAAGTATACTTATCACCAGACTATAGGGGAATTGAGCGAATAACATGATCGCAATAATTTTAGTGGTACAGCAGTAGTCATTGTAATCAGACATATTATGCTCATCGCTGGGAAATTAATTACTGCTCGCACATGTAATCGGTGACAGGTTATGTGTTTTCAGTTTTTGTAATGTTAAAATGAATCTAGCTAAAATAATCGTTGGTTAATAATCTACTTCTTAAGTTTAAGCTCCTCTAATAAAAATAATTTTTTTTTTTTTCTGAAAACGCGCTGAAACACTGGTACAAAAACTGGTGTCCGAGCTTTCCTTGACGACGCATTTGAAACTCCACTACGCCAGAGAGGAAGTCGGGATTTCACTCCGGTTATAGATGAATATCGACGAGCTGTGCATCACGAATTACGACACGTAAAAAGTAGCCATTCATATTCATCCATATTATTCGCCAAAAGACGCTGAAGCTTCACAACAACATAATTGAAATGACTGTACCTAAGATTTCTGAAACTTTGATAAATTTTTGTTTTCGGTTGTTGCTAAGCATTTTGGATTTTTTCTTATCGTCAAAGAGATAATATTTCACTCGAAATATTTCGACATTTGACCTAACAAATCAACATCCACGCCCAATTTATTCGTAACAACACGAAACGTACAACATGAACGGTCAATACTATAAACGCAATATAAATTAGTTAGTCTTGAATATCTGCTTGGATCTCAAAACTTCAGAGAATAGGTGGAAATTTTTTCCCACGTGGATTTTTTGCTGAGAACTTGACATAATTTTACATATAATACTGAAAGCCATTCATCGAAGAGTTTGCACCTATACAAGTGCAACTGATACCGGTCAGTTGCACCATATTTTAATCTACCTCGAGCAAATTCATTATTATTTTGCCATAGCTCGGAGAGAAAATAAAATAAATAATTTCCGAGGCACGACGGCCCTCTATAAAATGAGAAAAATTAAGTTTTGTTTGGAAGTTTTTTAAAGAGCCCCGCCGTGCCCCGGTCTCCCCTATCTTTGTTATAAAATAAATGACAACAATTCAACAACAAATAAAAGTATCAGTTGGACAAACAGTTGTTGCATACAATAATAACGCCCTACCGTTAGTGCAACCGATATGTGCACATTTCTTACACTCAGATTAGAGCCATTCTTCGTTGCTTTGAGTATACGGCTGCAAGCAGATTAAACAAAATGTAACTTGGTCCGAAGACTCTCTGTCGATGGATTTACTCGGTTTTTTCGTTATCCTTTTCTTCTTGGTGGTTTTGTAAGTGGATAGGGAATTGTGTAAGAAATGAAGATGGAAAAATCAGTAGGATTTGAACTGTGTTACTATTAACACCTACGGCAATTTTGTATACACAAATAAAAATCCTGTGCTCCGAATCATAACCTAACCTGCATCACTTATAGTCAAAGCATCTTAGTTCGAGGTAGTTGATATCAATTATGAACAACACTCATGGTTTACACACCAGACGAAAACATATTGAAAGGGGAATATTTACTTTCGAATGCAAAAAATAGACAATTGAGCACAGGACAAAAAGGATTTGCATAACTTCTGCGAAACGTTGGTGAACAAAAGCGGGAAAGATAACTTCTGTAAATTAGTCCATACAGTTCAGATATAATCAGCAAGATGGCGGAGTCTTCACTGTAACAATTAACGCCCTGTTACAACTGACACCAGTCTCCCCTATATCTAACAATTATGCATATTGTACAGTCTATACATGCATTACGATATACACATTGTATTTATCAAACCCCTTAGGCCAAGTCACGAAGACGGCTGGAGATTCGCCAACCTTCCAGGAATCATTCCAGCGGTGGGCATAATGGCTTTTGCATTCATGTGCCATCATAACACTTTCCTCATTTACGGGTCAATAGAAAGAGTGACACAGCAAAAGTGGGACGTCGTCACTCACTGGTCCCTTCTTACATCGTTCATCGTCGCAGCTGCATTCGGTATTGCTGGTTACGCCACTTTCACCGCCGATGTCCAAGGCGATCTGATGGAGAACTACTGCTGGGACGACGATCTTATGAATCTCTCAAGGGTCATGTTCAGTGGGACGATACTGCTCACCTATCCTATCGAGTGTTTCGTTACTAGAGAGGTACGCACGGAGATGTAATGTATGATATGCGCATAGAACTCGCAGATAATAATGTGTTATCTAAATTAAAAGTATTTTGGTTCATTACCATTGGTTCAGGTAGTTGGACCGAGGTTGCTATACTATTACTACGATAAATATGCATTTATTTCAACTATAAAAACATTAGACCGTTGCGATTACTATCAAAATTCAATTTACCGAAGTAATTTTTGTGGTGAATTGAAAACCAGCAACAGTTTCTATACACTTGAGGATACTGTACTCGTATTCAAGCGTAAGCCGAGGAATAAAATATATTTTCCTCATGGTAGGCGGAAAACGGGATTTTACAATGTCTACGTCGGATGAAAAATGTTGTCTGCATCACGTGCGTAACAGTTTATACCCTTGATACGAAAATAACTATTTCCTTCCGGCATTCAATAACTTATACATGATAGAATGGCAGTTGCTAGAGAAGCCAATCCTAATTTGAAATTAAAACTAGTATGCACGGTCGGTAAAGTAGTGAAAAAGATAGCTGCCTGCAGATTCTAATTAATACGTATAACAAGCGCCATTCTACAATATCTGAACTGTTCATTGGTGAAAACAAATTCCATCCTATTGCTCTGTTTAAAGAATACTCCGAAACCTACAATCGTGGTAATTTACTTAAGTACTTGGCCAACAGTTAGAGGAAAAAAGTAGCTTCATATAATGCAAATTTCTACGGAATTTAATTTCTTATTGGAAAATGTTGGGGGTCTTCCCTGAATATGAATTTAAGTTGGTGCTGTGGCGGGGGGGGGGGGGGGGGGGGTTGAGCTTCGGTCGCCATCTTGGAAAAAACACATTTTACCAACTACCTCGTGAATTCTGCGTCATCGTCACGAAAATTTTGAAAAACTGGTGAATTCGAAAAATTATTCAAATTCAAAAACTGGTGAATTCGAAAAATTATTCAAATTCAAATTTTCAAAATTATACGTTTCAACAATGAAAAATGCCTCGTGATTAATATTAATATTGATGATGCATATCCGCATTTCAATATTAGACGGTCATTGACTGTCTTACGAGCTTCGCATCAAGAAGCGTAAGATTCCAAAATGTAAACACACTTACAGACATTCTTACAAGTTGTGTCTCGAAGAGGAAGAACACTTTCTATATTCATTTTTGGCAATAACCATTTTGCGAAAAGTTTGCCGCACTATGTATGAAAACCTATGGACTATACAGAAAAAAGTTTCAAATAAAAGTTTTAGAGAATTTTATTATCTGTGAAAACTATTTTAACTGTATACACGAGATATTTGATAAAACGTCTTTACCGAGATGGCGGCTAAAGCTTAACCCCTCCCCCCGCCACGCGTCCCACCAACTTGAATTTACATTCATGGGACACCCCTGAACATTTTCCAACAAGAAAATTAATTCTGTAGTAGATTGCAGAAAGCAAGTACCCGTCTTTTGAACTATGTATACAGTATCGCCTGATTTCTAAAATATTCGTAACGAAATACGGTAAAAATTGAACTGTATTATGGACCGATGACGTAATGGTTATACCTCCGAATTTCCTTTTTGATCTTGATGTTTTTCAACAAAACCACTGGACGTATAATAATGTGGTTTTATCAACAAAAGCAGGGGGTGGAGGGTTATAATAATGCTGAAGGATTATACTTTCCAAATATATCAGAAACTTGAATACGGGAATCTTTCCTGGCAGTATACAATTTTCGTTAACGGATGCATGAAGAAATTGTGAATCGAATTTGTATTAGAAACTCGTACGGTGTATATTATTTAGAAAATGATTTATACTCACGCGGTATCCACTCGTCCGTGCGTAAACTTTCAGCAGAGAAAGACACTGATTCGTTACGTGCATTTCGTTTGAACAGGTACTGATGACCGCGATAAAGGGTACGGACGAAACGGAGAATCACGATGCCTACATTTCCGGCTCCGACCGAAAGTACTTGATAATAACTTTGAGCATCGTAGCGGTGACGTACCTAATTTCAATGTCAACCGACTGCCTCGGGGTCGTCCTCGAACTTAATGGGATTCTGGCCGCAGTACCATTGGCCTACATTCTGCCCGCGCTCTGCTACCTCAGACTCGAAGAGGGCTCGCTGTTTTCGGCGAAGAAGCTTCCCGCTTTGGGACTGATGCTTTCTGGGGTATTCGCGGCTATTTCCGGACTCCTGCTGCTCATCTTCACTTCGGGTTCGACCGACTCCTGTTTCCACGGGACAACGCTTGCTTACTGTGGCAATTCGACGGACACCGTAAGCACTACGGATCCGGCAACTGGTGTCTTATAATAATCTTACATGTAGGCGGATATCGTTCTGATGTCCACAATGCGTGCAACGCAAGTTACTTTTACAATGTTTATTCATTTTTCCTCATTTTCTGCTCGGCCTAACCGAACCGCTTTAAATATAATAAGTAATATTTTACAAATTTTTGAGACTTTTGATATATATCTTTGTACACAATATTTTTTTATTTTATTTTTTTACACATAATTATTACCGTATGGTGATCATTTTGAGTTTAGATTTTACGGTGCATTTCACGTCGTATAAATTATGGGTAATAGTTTTATGCTTGCAAATCTAGTATCATTTTTGATTCGATGAA
This sequence comes from Neodiprion lecontei, assembly GCF_021901455.1. Taxonomy (NCBI): domain Eukaryota; kingdom Metazoa; phylum Arthropoda; class Insecta; order Hymenoptera; family Diprionidae; genus Neodiprion; species Neodiprion lecontei. The sequence continues at coordinate 11,453,350 of NC_060265.1, read as the reverse complement.
ATATGTTTATTCTACATATTTGTACCTATATATGCATGTATTGAAAATCGTGAAGCTCTTGTATGTGACATCGACGCATCGAAAGCAGACCATTGATGACCATAAGAAAGTATTTACCAAGCACAAAGATAGAAAGGAAAAATATTACCTAACGTTAAAAATCGTATACAAATATTTGAAAAAAAAGGAAAAAAAAAAACAATTATCGACAAACGAGCAACAGTGTTCACAGTTGATGATAATAATATTATTACTATTGTTATGTGTGTATAAATATATATTAAACGAATTTTGTCACCTTCGACAATCGCTGCTATACCAAAACGCGTGTTGCCAAAGTAATGTATTGTATACATTATATACCTGTATGTATAATTATGTTATTTCAAACTGTAGTGCGGAAAAGAATTTTCTTTGTTGCCATGAGGATGAAAATTGACAATTTGGTTTTTGCATGAGAAATATTGAAATAAATAATACACGATACAAACAAACTGGAAAAGCGAATTGAAGTAGGTCGTATTGTTTCGTTTTTCAATTGAATCAAAACTGAAGCAAATAAACCAGATTGAAAACTACGATAATACGACGTTACGCGTGCTAAGGTATACATGATCTACGTACTAGAAGATCTGTAACATTCAATTGCATATAACATTCACAATTGTCGTTGTTACCAAAGAAGAAAATCTATGTTTTAATTACGTTAGGTTTCTTTACTTTATACGTATCCAAAAATTTTGAATCTTTCATCGTGCAAAGACCCAATTACTGATGCATAGTGTTGTTCCCGTGTTGTGAAAAACCACTTGAAAGTCAAAGAACAAAAAAAAAACACAACAAAGAATGAGGTCAAGTAAATCAAAACATGATATTTTGAACATGCAGGCTGTGTTTCATTGATACTGGACATGTACATATGGAAAAAATTACACGGGAAACTTAATGTAATTTAAACTCTTCGTCTACGCTGCGATATGTGGAGAGTTTAGAAACTGACGGAATAGAGGAGTCAGATTTGAATCTCTAACAATAAGAAATAATATAAAAAAAGAAAAGAATGCATAAGTAAATGAAAAGATTTAGCGCGAGGTTGGATAAATAAACACGAAACCGAGTCTCAACTTTCAAGGAAGACTATATATAATATTTAGAATTAAATAAAACCAGTATATGCAAATCCGTCGACGTTTACGAAAAAAGAAAAGAGGAAAATTGTTATCAAAATAAGGAAAGCAAAAAAAAAAAAAGAAAATAATAAGTAGACAAAACTAGACCAATACGTATAAATTTACTTTTTCTCGCGCCAAACCTTTTTACATAAATAGATATTTGCGACATTCTACAACTTCGTCTGTGATTTTTATTTTTCGACTATTATTTATTCTCGTGAGATATTCGATATATAATTGTAATATAGTCTATTTGAAATGTATTATAAATGAGGTTGAAATCGTATGTATATATGATTATACAAATGACAAATATATGAATTTAACAATTATATTTAAAAATTTCTGACGATCTCTTCTGTTATTCTGCAATGTCTATCTTAAAGTGTTCTGAAATCTTCTTACTTTTCTATACTTTTGATCAGGGTCGAATGTTCGGTGATTGATGCACAAACGTATATAGCACGGTACGTTATGTATATAGATAATTTACGGTCGACGTGAAATTTTTCAACCCTGCGAGACAAGAAACATTGGTGAGACTTTTCAAAATAGTACCAGGAAAATTGAATGCAACCTTGATCCATGAGCCATTCATCCTTTTGGCCCTATTTCCATATTTTGCGACTGAACACTGATTTAACGGGGTTGCAAGTTGATACACGATTCGATGTAATGTATTTTACGGATATACCGTAGTCTCATGAAAACAGTCGCCTCTTGAGGCTGTAGAACTGCGAAATCAGCGGCTCCAGGCGGTTGGCAAAAGCCATGTCCAATTCACGTCACAAGTCCAATGCAGCTTTCACGTATTTATACGGAAAGACGAGGAAATAATTATAATCTAACGGGTTCATATCGAGATGCTACCGTGAACATACATTACCCGATATGGTATTTTCATATCAAGGGCGTGAAGTACGACTTTACGCCCCGAGTATTGCGCGGTCACACGAGGGGTTTAAAGTCGTACGCCCCTGATATCAACAAATTTTTCGTCTCAGTAGGCGCAAAGTACGGGAAAACGTACTTAAGGATTCGTAAGGATTAGATAAAGGGAACGCCGCCATGAGGTCGCAATGTATTTTTGCGTACACGGCGTTCAGCGCCTCTCTCAAGTGGGAGCGTGAACAACAGCCCCCCTCAACCCGCCACTCGCTTTTCAACGGCCAATCTTTAATAAATTTAATAAAATATTTTATTACTGTAAAATTAGTTTTTATATCAAGCAGGTGAAAAATATTTTTATGGCATTCGACACACGTTATTCGATATTAAAATAATATTATGGTATCCAATCGTAACGTACAGTTGATAATAATCGAATATCACAATATCAATTAACGTGTACACTCAAACGATACTTAATGTTAAATTAAATTTACCATGTGCACCTAGTTGGATTGATACCAGTAGCAGAATCAAACAGGCTTACTTTATAGCTAAGGTTCGATTTGAACCCTATACGTTTGTTCGTGGGCTGTGTTCCGTTCGGCTGTTTCTGGCTAATGCGACTCTGTATATTTATCTGTGATCCGGAATTCCACATTGACGGTATAATCACAAAAAATACATTGATCGAGGCAAAGAATACAAAATTTACATACCTGCATGCAGATATCTGACTGTGTGATTTTTGGGATGGTTTTTTTTCAGGAAGTTCACGAATGGTTGGTACAGTGTTTCGTACTAACAACGGCCTTAGGAATTTCTTTCTAATCAGTTTATTGTCGAAATGGTCTGTACAGATTTGAATCTGATGACAATCGTTGTTTTGTCTGACAAATTTCAAGCATTCATCACGAACCGTGAAATAATGCGCACAGATATATATATATATGTAATACTATGGGGAGTAATTGGATACGTGCGGCAAAAACTGAATCTTAACTTTGAGAACAAATATATAATTACGAACCAGGTTCATCGCCTATTTTTATCCTCGCCACAGAAATATTTGCTACGAGGGTAGTCTTTGACGGTTGATCAGAAGTTATAAGATGGCCAGGGAATATTTCTTCGTGTCAGCAAAGAACTTACGTTTCGGCATCTGTCGGTAACCGAGAGAAGAAATGTTATTTATCGCTGGTTGAAATTCTTCGGTATCTTTTGACGTTGCATCTTATTACCATTTTTCAATTTTGATACTCAGTACTCACGTACAGCATTATTTTCAAGCCTGTTAGGCATTCACGCCATTCATATTATAATGGCATCCGTCGGGCGTTGGGCGCCCGTACGGTACGCACGTAGACCCTATCGGCTTCCAACAAACGCGAAGAAGAGGGAACTTTCGCTCCCACAGGAGAGATGGCTCTGGTCAGGATCCACGGTCACCAAAAAAATTAAACAAACGCGCCTGAGCCGACATTATTCACCGTAACACGATAAATTGATCGCCCTGCTGTAAAGGTAGTCTAAATATAGTTGCACAAAGGTGCTGTATAGTTAGAGACAGTCATTGCATAGTGCACACAAGAAACAATGATGATAAAATTTTCAAGGTATTCTTCTAAAAAAGTCCGCCAACTACAACTAGCCCCGAGTACTTAATTTCGTCCCTAATTCTACATCTTTAGTGTTGATGCCTTATTTTAGCCAAGAAGTTATGTACATACTTGGCAGTGAGGATTACGATTTGACCATTTTCTTTTTTTGCAGGAATTGTATTGTTGTTGGTACTTATTTGAACGTACATTGTCATTTTGGTGGTTTCGAAGTTGCAAAGTGAAGTTTTATCGATAACTTCCGATTTCATGTACTTGGCGCAAAGCTTTTGCACCAGAGGTGCTTTTGGGGGATTCAAAATACGCTAAGCGTTGCGTCTAACTAATCCTGTTTGGAAAAACATTCGTCTTACGACTTAACGCTAACTAGGTGTAAAATTCAACTTTTCACCCGCACAACATGAACGTTTTTCCATGCTTTATACCTAATATGACGAAAATAGCTATATCCAAGAGATGCTTGAGAAGATAGATTTTCGAAACATGTGGAACATTCGTAAAGTCCTGGACGGTTCGGTAATACGACGCTGGCACATGCGCTTGGCTGAAATCCTAAATTTTACACACTACGAATGTCCGAGGCGGATGCCCACTATCGAAAAACTCAGTTTTACACACTGTGCCATTGAGCGTAAGTTACCTAACCCCGATTTCCTGCAATGTCGGTGGCACCGTCAGTGTTTCTCAAATAAAACTTCCCTTCGTTGTTGTCGTGAAAAAAGCGTGTGTCACGCGTACGGATGAGCGATATCTAATTCGTGCGATTGCAGCACTCGCCCTTACGGCTCGTGCTACAAACTTCACACTCCTCGAAAATCGCTCCTTTTTCGTAATTGTAACGCGATATACTATAGTAGTACGGGTACACGGTTCATACCACTATCAAACTTGCCAGATATTTTTATTTATAAACACAATAAATAAAATTACACAATCGAACGCACTACACCGTCGCATGGTTAAATATAGTAGGAAGAAAAATTTTCACAAAAGTTGAACCTGCGGCCGGATGAATATCATTCTCGATGAAAGAGATAACTCATTGTCAGTCCGATTCTACGCTTTGCTGTACGTGAGCGAGGGCTGCACTTGATTCATCGGTATTCGTTGCAGTAACGTTATCACGACGGTGTCGGATATCTTTATTCGCTACTGCAAATTTCTCAGAGTTGATCTCGATTACCAATGATTCTTCACGTAACGTAAGCTTAATTATATTATGATTCTGGTACTCGGTGGCCGTGTTTTCAGAATTTCCCGTTGCTGCAGCTCCAGCTGCTTCTTCGCTATGCTCCGCCTGGTAACGACATTTTTATTACTTAGTATGAAATTGTGCTTCAAGATTATTTGCTTATAACACCTACGTAACTATCACTGACTACGATGAGATAACGAACATGCCATGATTAATCGGCCAGAAGTCCAATTACGTGCAATGCTTACCTCTGCAGCAGATAATGCTTCTTGATTCACAGATTGCCGTGCAGGCAAAGCCAAAGAGAATTGTGCCAGGACGACGACCGCCACGGTCAAGAAGATGAGTTGACTTGTCATGTTGATCGGATGTCTGTGCCGTTTATGGAAACGCAGTCGACTTTTATACGGATCGAAATTTACAATCGATATTGACATAGTTGTGAATTATCAATAAGATTTGTACACAACTGAGTCGACCTCTACTAATTCACAGTTGTCCAAATGTTCTTACTGGTTGTGCAGGAACATCGTGCAGCCGAAAATAAATTCGTATTCACCGAGACCTCGGTTTTTATGATATTTCGCATAAGCGTTGACATACTTTGGAAAATGAGACCAATTACCGAAGGTCGAGGTAATATTGCCTCAATAATGTACGCATCGGATGTAAACTGAAGAAAAAGCTAGCCTGCTTACAAGTGTTGCATGTTCCGATAACGGTCCTTGAGGTTTTGTTCTCGGTAATTTGACCGACATATCCAGTCGACTTTACAATTCTTCCGAAGCCGACAAGAATGCTGCTTTAAAAATCGCAATTTCTATTAGGCCAAAGTTTAGTTGGTAAAACATAAACAAGCTACAAATATACGCAAGACAGTCGAAAACGGATTAAATCAAGAATCTGTGACGATATTCAAAGTTTGGTTCAGAACTTGTAATATGTGTACCTACTTGCAAATTTTCAAATAAACTCGGTTCCCTGAAGCAGATTCCAACAATCATCCATACCTTTACAAATTTTAACTACATTCCACGATATTTTTTACTTCAATTGAATATATTTTCTGCTTCGATATTAATAACCCACTTTCCGGCACCCTTAGGCCTGAGCGAAACACGAGTTGCGATTCGATTCTGTAAAGTGAACGTAAGAATTCAATCAATAGTTTAGTATGTCACAATTTGTTTGAACTCAGGCCTCAGGGTGCCGTCATTCGAGTTTTATCGATACGCAAATTATGCCTGGTTTTGTTTTTCGATATTTAACACGGTCGGTAAAAACTGACTGCAGTAGCATCCCCTCAAAAAACGTTTTCCAACCTATATCTTGCTGCAACTGTCTTTTAATAAATTATGTTACCTTTTTTTCGGACAAATGAGTCACAGTTTTAATTTACAATCTTATATTACTGTAGAAACAAAATATCGCAGTACGTCTACTTAATCTCAACTTCACGTAGAACTTGTGTGCTTTTAGTATTGAATGTTTTTCTAGCTTTGTAAATAGCCTAAATAAGAACGGCTGGAGTTGCATCATTGAAATTTTCAATCCATAGTAGCAGAATGGCCAAGAAAACTTTAACACGGGATAATTTAATGTATCAAATTCCACACATTACGATAAGTTACATTACAAGACTTACAATACCTAGGGCGTGATGACCGTAGACATGTGGTAGTTTTATATCAGAAGTTGAGAACGAGATCCAAAATACGATGGACCTTTGAACTTGGCTCTAAAATGTACGGACAAAGTTCAACTAGTATTAACAGTATACCAGTAAATACAGATTGTATCTCAATTACTCTACCCGACAGTACTTACATTTAAATTGCCCGTAGTAATCTTGTATTCGAGAATCACATGCGGCATTCAGCTGCGCGACAAAAACTAAACGTATCACAAAATTGGAAATGTTTGCTTACCACCCGAAAAGTGGACTATTAATATCGACGCAGAAAATATATTCAATTGAAGTAAAAAATATCGTGGAATGTAGTTAAAATTTGTAAAGGTATGGATGATTGTTGGAATCTGCTTCAGGGAACCGAGTTTATTTGAAAATTTGCAAGTAGGTACACATATTACAAGTTCTGAACCAAACTTTGAATATCGTCACAGATTCTTGATTTAATCCGTTTTCGACTGTCTTGCGTATATTTGTAGCTTGTTTATGTTTTACCAACTAAACTTTGGCCTAATAGAAATTGCGATTTTTAAAGCAGCATTCTTGTCGGCTTCGGAAGAATTGTAAAGTCGACTGGATATGTCGGTCAAATTACCGAGAACAAAACCTCAAGGACCGTTATCGGAACATGCAACACTTGTAAGCAAGCTAGCTTTTCCTTCAGTTTACATCCGATACGTACATTATTGAGGCAATATTACCTCGACCTTCGGTAATTGGTCTCATTTTCCAAAGTATGTCAACGCTTATGCGAAATATCATAAAAACCGAGGTCTCGGTGAATACGAATTTATTTTCGGCTGCACGATGTTCCTGCACAACCAGTAAGAACATTTGGACAACTGTGAATTAGTAGAGGTCGACTCAGTTGTGTACAAATCTTATTGATAATTCACAACTATGTCAATATCGATTGTAAATTTCGATCCGTATAAAAGTCGACTGCGTTTCCATAAACGGCACAGACATCCGATCAACATGACAAGTCAACTCATCTTCTTGACCGTGGCGGTCGTCGTCCTGGCACAATTCTCTTTGGCTTTGCCTGCACGGCAATCTGTGAATCAAGAAGCATTATCTGTTGCAGAGGTAAGCATTGCACGTAATTGGACTTCTGGCCGATTAATCATGGCATGTTCGTTATCTCATCGTAGTCAGTGATAGTTACGTAGGTGTTATAAGCAAATAATCTTGAAGCACAATTTCATACTAAGTAATAAAAATGTCGTTACCAGGCGGAGCATAGCGAAGAAGCAGCTGGAGCTGCAGCAACGGGAAATTCTGAAAACACGGCCACCGAGTACCAGAATCATAATATAATTAAGCTTACGTTACGTGAAGAATCATTGGTAATCGAGATCAACTCTGAGAAATTTGCAGTAGCGAATAAAGATATCCGACACCGTCGTGATAACGTTACTGCAACGAATACCGATGAATCAAGTGCAGCCCTCGCTCACGTACAGCAAAGCGTAGAATCGGACTGACAATGAGTTATCTCTTTCATCGAGAATGATATTCATCCGGCCGCAGGTTCAACTTTTGTGAAAATTTTTCTTCCTACTATATTTAACCATGCGACGGTGTAGTGCGTTCGATTGTGTAATTTTATTTATTGTGTTTATAAATAAAAATATCTGGCAAGTTTGATAGTGGTATGAACCGTGTACCCGTACTACTATAGTATATCGCGTTACAATTACGAAAAAGGAGCGATTTTCGAGGAGTGTGAAGTTTGTAGCACGAGCCGTAAGGGCGAGTGCTGCAATCGCACGAATTAGATATCGCTCATCCGTACGCGTGACACACGCTTTTTTCACGACAACAACGAAGGGAAGTTTTATTTGAGAAACACTGACGGTGCCACCGACATTGCAGGAAATCGGGGTTAGGTAACTTACGCTCAATGGCACAGTGTGTAAAACTGAGTTTTTCGATAGTGGGCATCCGCCTCGGACATTCGTAGTGTGTAAAATTTAGGATTTCAGCCAAGCGCATGTGCCAGCGTCGTATTACCGAACCGTCCAGGACTTTACGAATGTTCCACATGTTTCGAAAATCTATCTTCTCAAGCATCTCTTGGATATAGCTATTTTCGTCATATTAGGTATAAAGCATGGAAAAACGTTCATGTTGTGCGGGTGAAAAGTTGAATTTTACACCTAGTTAGCGTTAAGTCGTAAGACGAATGTTTTTCCAAACAGGATTAGTTAGACGCAACGCTTAGCGTATTTTGAATCCCCCAAAAGCACCTCTGGTGCAAAAGCTTTGCGCCAAGTACATGAAATCGGAAGTTATCGATAAAACTTCACTTTGCAACTTCGAAACCACCAAAATGACAATGTACGTTCAAATAAGTACCAACAACAATACAATTCCTGCAAAAAAAGAAAATGGTCAAATCGTAATCCTCACTGCCAAGTATGTACATAACTTCTTGGCTAAAATAAGGAATCAACACTAAAGATGTAGAATTAGGGACGAAATTAAGTACTCGGGGCTAGTTGTAGTTGGCGGACTTTTTTAGAATAATACCTGGAAAATTTTATCATTATTTTTTCTTGTGTGCACTATGCAATGACTGTCTCTAACTATACAGCACCTTTGTGCAACTATATTTAGACTACCTTTACAGCAGGGCGATCAATTTATCGTGTTACGGTGAATAATGTCGGCTCAGGCGCGTTTGTTTAATTTTTTTAGTGACCGTGGATCCTGACCAGAGCCATCTCTCCTGTGGGAGCGAAAGTTCCCTCTTCTTCGCGTATGTTGGAAGCCGATCGGGTCTACGTGCGTACCGTACGGACGCCCAACGCCCGACGGATGCCATTATAATATGAATGGCGTGAATGCCTAACAGGCTTGAAAATAATGCTGTACGTGAGTACTGAGTATCAAAATTGAAAAATGGTAATAAGATGCAACGTCAAAAGATACCGAAGAATTTCAACCAGCGATAAATAACATTTCTTCTCTCGATCACCGACAGATGCCGAAACGTAAGTTCTTTGCTGACACGAAGAAATATTCCCTGGCCATCTTATAACTTCTGATCAACCGTCAAAGACTACCCTCGTAGCAAATATTTCTGTGGCGAGGATAAAAATAGGCGATGAACCTGGTTCGTAATTATATATCTGTTCTCAAAGTTAAGATTCAGTTTTTGCCGCACGTATCCAATTACTCCCCATAGTATTACATATATATATATATATATATATATATATATATATATATATATATATATATATATATCGGTGCGCACTATTTCACAGTTCGTGATGAATGCTTGAAATTTGTCAGACAAAACAACGATTGTCATCAGATTCGAATCTGTACAGACCATTTCGACAATAACCTGATTAGAAAGAAATTCCTAAGGCCGTTGTTAGTACGAAACACTGTAACAACTATTCGTGAACTTCCTGAAAAAAAAAACATCCCAAAAATCACACAGTCAGATATCTGCACGCAGGTATGTAAATTTTGTATTCTTTGCTTCGATCAATGTATTTTTTGTGATTGTACTATAAATGTGGAATTCCGAAGTACATTGCAGATAAATATACAGAGTCGCATTAGCCAGAAATAGCCGAACGGAACACAGCCCACGAACAAACGTATAGGGTTCAAATCGAACCTTAGCTATAAAGTAAGCCTGTTTGATTCTGCTACTGGTATCAATCCAACTAGGTGCACATAGTAAATTCAATTTAACATTAAATATCGTCTGAGTGTACACGTTAATTGATATTGTGATATTCGATTATTATCAACTGTACGTTACGATTGGATACCGTAATATTATTTTAATAAAAATATTCTTCACCTGCTTGATATAAAAACTAATTTTACAGTAATAAAATATTTTATTAAATTTATTAAAGATTGGCCGTTGAAAAGCGAGTGGCGGGTTGAGGGGGGCTGTTGTTCACGTTCCCACTTGAGAGAGGCGCTGAACGCCGTGTACGCAAAAATACATTGCGACCTCATGGCGGCGTTCCCTTTATCTAATCCTTACGAATCCTTGAGTACGTTTTCCCGTACTTTGCGCCTACTGAGACGAAAAATTTGTTGATATCAGGGGCCTACGACTTTAAACCCCTCGTGTGATCGCGCAATACTCGGGACGTAAAGTCGTACTTTACGCCCTTGATATGAAAATACCATATCGGGTAATGTATGTTCACGGTAGCATCTCGATATGAACCCGTTAGATTATAATTATTTCCTCGTCTTTCCGTATAAATACGTGAAAGCTGCATTGGACTTATGACGTGAATTGGACATGGCTTTTGCCAAACGCCTGGAGCCGCTGATTTCGCAGTTCTACAGCCTCAAGAGGCGACTGTTTTCATGAGACTACGGTATATCCGTAAAATACATTACATCGAATCGTGTATCAACTTGCAACCCCGTTAAATCAGTGTTCAGTCGCAAAATATGGAAATAGGGCCAAAAGGATGAATGGCTCATGGATCAAGGTTGCATTCAATTTTCCTGGTACTATTTTGAAAAGTCTCACCAATGTTTCTTGTCTCGCTGGGTTGAAAAATTTCACGTCGACCGTAAATTATCTATATACATAACGTACCGTGCTATATACGTTTGTGCATCAATCACCGAACATTCGACCCTGATCAAAAGTATAGAAAAGTAAGAAGATTTCAGAACACTTTCAGATAGACATTGCAGAATAACAGAAGAGACCGTCAGAAATTTTTAAATATAATTGTTAAATTCATATATTTGTCATTTGTATAATCATATATACATACGATTTCAACCTCATTTATAATACATTTCAAATAGACTATATTACAATTATATATCGAATATCTCACGAGAATAAATAATAGTCGAAAAATAAAAATCACAGACGAAGTTGTAGAATGTCGCAAATATCTATTTATGTAAAAAGGTTTGGCGCGAGAAAAAGTAAATTTACACGTATTGGTCTAGTTTTGTCTACTTATTATTTTCTTTTTTTTTTTTTTGCTTTCCTTATTTTGATAACAGTTTTGCTCTTTTCTTTTTTCGTAAACGTCGACGGATTTGCATATACTGGTTTTATTTAAATCTAAATATTATATATAGTCATCCTTGAGAGTTGAGACTCGGTTTCGTTTTTATTTATCAATCCTCGCGCTGAACCTTAGGCTCTTTACAAAACTAGAAAAACGTGCAATACTAAAAGCACACGAGCATTAGTTGAAGTTGAGATTAAGTAGACGTACTGCGATATTTTCTTTATACCTAAACATAAGATTATATATTAAAACTCTCGCTAATTTGTACAAACAAAAGGTACCATAATTTATCAAAAGACAGTCACAGTAAGATATAGGTAAGAAATCGTTTCTCAAGGGAATGCTACTATAGTCAGTTTTCACCGATCGTGTTGTATGTCAAAAAACAAAAATAGGAAATATCAGTGTATCGATAAAAATCGAATGATGGCGCTCTTAAGCCTGAGCGAAATACGAGCTACGATTTAATTTTATAAATTGAACGTAAGAATCAGATCAAGAGTTTAGTAGGTCACATTTGTTCAAACAAAATGTATTATATTCTGAAAGCCATCAGACCTGTCCTCGACATGATTGTCTGTAATACTGGTCGATATAGTTTCACAACTGCCTTCATATTATGTACGTATACTCATTTTTAATCGCTTTCTCATTATTCTATAAATATTACAAAATGTTTGTTCACTGAGTGTAAGTTCAAGTGAATCAGCTGTGCTTACAGTACATTCCTCGTTGAACATTTTTCTTACTACAAATTTGAATAAAAACAATCGTACATTTTCGGCAACGGTTTAAAGTATAGAGTAATATTTAACTAGTAATCGCTAGAGTAGATGCATTATTTATAGTCACTGTGCCATTTATGGCCATCTTGGTCAAATTCTACGTTTATTAATTTGACTTATAATTACTTCAATTACTCGATTCGTGGCTGCAAGTGAGCAAGTTTGGGATCAAAATTTTTAATCCTTGATACATTTTATTCCTTGAAAATTAGGCTTGACGTGAGGCGAAGTACCTGTGTATCATTTGTGGCTATCAACTCAGCTCACACGTAATAAATATGCCATATCTGCATAAACAATGGCCACAACTCGCACTAGTGGGACCACAACTGGAATATTTACCCTACACCGACTTTATATTTCTGAAACTAATTTATGTCATAGCTAAATTTCAAGAGCAACAGCATTCTGGTAATGAAATTATCAAATTTTCACAGAATATATGTATGAAGAATTTCACATATTCTGTAATTACCAGAATTCTGCGCAGAATTACCACAGATGAACTTTTTTGCTGTGAGTTATCCGGAGTTCAAATTTAATTTAACCAAGCATTAATGAGATAATATTTTAATGTGCTTTAATATTTGACCTTTTAGCAAGTAAATTTTCATTTTATAATAAGGTTACGCGAAAAAAATAAAACTATTTCTGAAATTTATCGTATGCTTCAGGACAACCCTGACCTTTTATAAGAAAATAGTAGGCTATGTGCACCAAGGAGGTAATAGACTTTATACGATACTCTATGCAGGTAACAAGATCGTGGTACACAAGTTTTGTTTGATGGTGGAGTTCGAGAAATAGCTTGTTTTTAGTACTAGGACGTAGAAGCGTAGTTTTTGTACTGCAATGCTCCTTTTTTGTACTGTCGTAAATACGATTACTTTACGTACGTGATACACGTAACGCAGGAAAAAAAGACGAGTAAGTCATATACTTACATCACATACAAGGGATTCTTATGTGAAAGAAGATGCGATCGAAATATATTCGTGTGCTGATGAACAACTGTCGTTAACTCAGTTGAAAGTAGAGGATGTAGACATTACGTTGATTGTGAACATTTTTTAAAAATGAAATCGTCACAAACATGTAATTTTTTGAATGACATGCCTAGACAAAAGGTTGTGAAAAAATTACGTGGAATCAATTGGTGAAAATTTCTAAACACTAAAAGCTAAGAGAGAGACATTCTTCATACAGAATCGTTCCAATTCAAAAAATAGAAAAACGAAAAATATTTTTGGTTTTCGTGAAAAATGCGAGAAAAGTTTTTCATTTGTTTACTTGCAAAAAGCGGTCGTACGGTTACATGTACGGTAAAATGTCAAAGGAACGAATTCCTAAAAAATTCAATAACAAAGCGCTTGCCATTTGCCTGAATCAACTCTGATCGCTCCATCAAACGTTAACGCAGATTAACGAAAAAACGTAAGTTCTTAAAACAGCGAACAACTAATGACCGACTAAATTTGAAATCTCAAGTCAACAATGTCTTGAGGCATGAAATATCTTGTTTCATACGTTCTATTGCACATGAATTTTTGTAATTTCCCTCATTCAGGCATTGACATACTCAAAATGAGGTTAACAGTTGAAACTGGTTTTCGGAAGTTACGCGAAAACCGACCTTCTTCGTGGTCTCTTTTCGGGCCAGCTTTCGCAGCAAAGGTATTGACGATACCCTTAGCGTCTTTTTTATGAAATATTCTTTGTTCTACAAAACTGGCCTTTTACATTCTTGCTCTAACTGTGGCCATTTTTGTAGTGTTCGCACTAAAACTGTCCGCGGAGCAGAAAAATGGCCGTTTTTCAATGTGTTTAATTTTTATTTACAAACGTGCTAAGTTACAATTCCAAAAACTGAGATCCTTATTATGCACAGCGTCCCGAAATTTATCCATATTTTTTCACGCAGTCTAAAATCATTGTCATTTCAGGCCCAACATATTAATTATTTGGCATGGCATATAAGAAATCAATTAAGTAACCGGTAACTTTACATCGCCCAATCCGGGTACATCCATATAAAGATGACGATGACGTACGAGATATGTGCGGATTTCGTCTTTTGTTATTTCAATATACACCGACGTAATAGATATACGGTTTGCAGGTATCATTTTTGATACAACATCTTCATCAAGCTCTGATCGCAGGCTTAAAGATTCTTTCGCGGTATGCATAAGGTTCTCTTAACAACTCATCAATCTGTTCATTCAAGCTACACGGAACAGTGCTTGAATATACCAGCATCTTAACACGTCCGCATGGCCTTTGAGGCGTTTGAATCATTATGGGTTTGTGTACATTTTTGATACGCTGCGCTTATTGGACGTAGCTCCGCAATTTGTTACCGCGCACATTTACTCCGGCATTACAAGTGTAACGTGAGCTTATCCTGTGCAAAAGTATGATCCGCATACCATTTGGTGATCATGGACGCACTATCAGAGTATAACTACTTCTTGCTTTTCGTCGATGGTGTTGCATACCCGACGGTAACAAACAAATAACTGTTATCTGAACACTTTGTATCCGAGGTTTAGAAAATCTTATCTGTACGCGACAAGTGTAAACATTGGAACTATATACACGCGTCTGAGATACAGAAGAAAGTATAGTAAATTCTTGGGCATTACACGAACAGCGGGGCTAGTACGTAGTTTTTTGAATGACTGTACCGTGATTGCCGCGACTAACTGTGACAGTTGCTGTAAAGGACCCACATAAAATCGTTTGATCTGTGCATCCGAAGAGTCCGTGAAGTGTTCCTCATCTTAAATATTGTACCATCAGTGAAAATTATTTACCTCATAATTCGGGATGGACGAAGAGCTCAAAAATATTGCGGTACAACTGTTCGAAATTGACGCATTAAGGTTTGGCAACTTCGAAACACACGCAGCTGGTATTCTGACACCTGTATGGTTTGATCTGCGAGTGATTATATCACATCCGCAATTGATGGTAAGTTTTCCTGATGTTTTCGCATTATTCAACTTTTATCAACGTGCCTTCACTTGAGGTGGTTTTTCCGCTAGCCAACTAACTTACAGGATATCTCGTTCACTACAGATAGGTTGGTTAAAAAGTACCGTAGGTTATAATATGTATATGAAAATTCAAGGTCATTTATTGGGTAAGTCCGAGAAATAATCGATCTAGAAAAATTAAGAAAACGCATTTTGTAACACGGTAGTTATTCTCGATCAGTCACTCACAAAATTGTAATCCAGTAGTTGTGACGTTAAACGATTTAGGAATTGCGCAATAAACAGGATATATTCTGTACTTTGAAATATTAGGGTTCTATTTATAGGTTACAAAAAATATACGGGTAACCCGAACTTCTGGAGAACTATTTAATGGATAAAGCGAAGCAAAAGTAAAACCTACACAAAACGCGAGTCTAGTCGTGAACGCGTAGATATTGGCCACGTCGCTTTGCCTAAGGCTTGTGCATGGTCAACGTCGCGCGAGATTTGAATTTTACTGGTAATGTTATATCATGTGTTCTTCACATTTTGTTTTATCATATTGCAGGTATACGTCAACGTAAAAAAAGAATTATTTATACACTTTCGGCAAGTAAATCAGTCAGCGAACCTCACAAAAGTATACTATGTAGAGAAAAAACGATCCGATGTTTAGTCAGAGCGAGAAGGTAGCGCATTGCTGCTGCAGTTCTCATTTATTATATCAGTAACGTATCAACGCACATCTAATTTTTTTCTAATTTCATTGTTAATTAGTGAAATATTATGGATACCACATTTCTAATTTATATTTATATTATTTGGGTGAAAATTGAGAGAGACATCGCTCCCGTGTTTGACACTGACTATTAATACTGTCCTCAGCGAAGAAACCACCTTGAGTATTCATGTGCATTACGTTATGGGTTTTTATGATGAACAGATTTGGCGCCAAATTAGCATTTGAAATTTTATTTAATGAGAGGTTTGCATTGTGATTTCGCTTGTACTAAATCTTCAATTTTATCGTTCTCTCATAAACTTTCTACACGGTCTTATGTTGGAATCAACTTATATTGTACGTATACGTATACACTTAAAACTGGTTTAAAATTTGCTTGAAATCAAAAATTGCCGATACGGCCTATTCGAAATGAATGTACGTTGCTTATAATCACTCAAAGGTGACACAAATGAAAGTGTTCAATCTTTTTTGACGTGAAATAAATAGAAGTTTCTGGAAGAAGAAATGCAGTGTGATATTTTTAGTCCAAGCTTTGTGCTATAAAGTTGCATTATTATACTGATTCTGATTCCTAATAAAATATTGTGAAATGAATTATAGCAATCACTATGTCAGAAGTATTAACATTTCGTGAGCGCTAGAAATCATCATGAAATTAAATTGCAAATACATGCGAGTTTCCGTTAACCTTTATGTAAACCTTACAGAAGTCTGTGTCTAGTACTTTGTGGAAGTTTGCTGGAAAAAACAGTAAGGATGTTTCCAAAATCTGTGGCGTTCCGTATACAGCATTACCAATCGCGACACTGATATCCGTCGAAGCAGACGTCCCGATGTTGATGAAACGAAAAGAAGCCAAGGCCTACGGAACGAAAAAGTTAATCGAAGGGCAATTCAGCAAAGGTGATACTTGCGTTATCATTGAAGATGTTGTGGTGACTGGAATTAGTGTTTTGAGAACTGCCAAGGATTTAATAGACGAGGGATTGAAGGTAGAGGAAACGTTAGTAATTTTGGACAGAGAACAAGGAGGGCGGAAAAATCTTGAGGAAAACGGTATTCAAATGAAGAGCCTATTTACCCTCACTGGACTTATGGAATGTCTTGTGGAAGCTGGTAAAATCACACCAATTATGGTACAAGACGTCAAAGATTATATGCAGCGAGATCAAGAAATGTTGGATAATTATATAAAAGGTATTATTATTATACATTTCTTTTCACATTTGAATTATTAAGGATTGTAATTCAGCATCAAAAATAACTAATACACCGTGATGTCAACAAATAAACAATAAAGCGCGAATGCAGAAACCGGTGAACAAAAAAGAGACAGGTTAATCCCATTTCAAAAGATTCTGAATTCACAATATTGAAAAGTAGTTAACTATCGGTTTAAATTAATTCTTTCGAACTCGTTCGCATCTGCAATTTGGAAAAATGTATTTACCAAACTGCAAGTTTGATTGCTACAGGAATTCGCTAATTGCATGACCATTTTGAGAAATTTTGTTAATACATTATTTTTCTTTCCCTTTCCAGAAAAATCGCCGAGACTGAATATATCGTAATTGAAGACAGATTTCACAACGACGCAAGACTGTCAAATGTTCAATTTCTCTTGCGATTTGTCCGACGTGATACGATGCTAACCCCTTGCGTGTACACTCGTTTTCCAATTCATTTGAATTACATATCCGGGTGGCACGAATTCCGGCTGTACTGCGTGCGAAGAATATTAGGACGAAAACTACTTTTAGTGCCCTACAATACTGGATGGCCAAAAGCAATACGTGTACAATTGTGAAATTGAAAATACAAATGAAAAATTTCAAAAAGCTTTGAAAATCCTCGTCCTATTACCAGATCTTTAAGGCAAGACGCTTTGTTTAGACCGAACTCATCCTTTCCTTTCCCATGTCCGCACGTGCCTTCTACCCCGTCTGATACCCGGAATCTCTACCTCTACCAGCAAGCCGCGGCAAGTTTAGGCGCGATCGCGGGGGTGGATCGTCGTTAATCGCGAAAGATGGCGCTGATCGTTGGATGAATAGCGATAAATAACCGGGAATTTAGGATCGGACTCTCAGTCTGATCGAGTCTACGGTAACGATAACATCGCCGCGGATCATCTTAGGTATTCTTATCTTCCCATCCTCTCAGTTGAGTCTCTGTTCCTATCCTCTCCAATTAAAAACAGTAGGTTCACGCCTTCAGGCCTCTGAATCTCACGGCAGCTCTCCACGTGCGAGACAAAACCAGTGATCGTACACTCACACCTTATACACTCTTGACACGACTTTATTACTATATAGTAAGGGGTTTTTATGCCTCAGCGGCTTTTCCCCTGCGAGCCAATAAATTGCAATAATTTTCGTGGCTGAATCGAGTGTTTTGATTACTTTATTTCGGCCCATATCTCATCCTTCAATCCTCATTTTTTTACTATAGAATCACGGAAGCCTTACATGTTGGAAAGTTTTCCGACTCTACACGCTTCCTTCGCTGTCTGTTCAATTTGATATTGATTATAGTCATATTTTAATTCATAACTAGTAATTTCTACATATGACATACAATCGAATAGAATTATTTCTAAACTGGGGCGTGAAAAATTTCGCAAACCATCATAACAAGTCAAGAACCTCGACTACTACCGATTGTTACAACGTTATAATTGAGTAATTACGTCCCTTTATTGGCACTCGCGAAATTGAATGCTAAACTTGAAGAACTGTTCACCTCATTTGTTCAGCGATTTGAGTAATGGAATATCAAGGCGTAATTAGATTTTCGTATCAATTGGCATGGTTGAGAGTTAATTTAGAGTGTTCGATTCTCAGACAAGAGGTTGTAATGCAATATGTTGATACACGTATTAAGGGGTAGCTTTCCAGACAGCTCTATAGGGGAGGGGCGGGCAAAGTAGGCCTATTATGGAAATAATGATACGAGTTGAGATTTTAATCGTTGAATCTTCTGATTTCAACCGAGAAACGAAAACCTAACCGACGGCGAGCGTCAATCGCAAAATTGGAAAATTACGGGCCAAGTGGTCCCTCTCGAGAATTTTTCAATTTTCCTCAAAATTAACAAAGATTACAAAGAGCATAGTCGAGTAAGCATGCGAAAAGTGCCCTTTCTCGAAACGGATTCTGCGGGTGACCAACTGTTTTCTGTTCGTAAATGACTGACCCATACCAAATTTTAGCCTTCTAACTTCATTTTGCTCGAAGTCATCGTAAAGAACGTGGTTTCTGTTCTTTCGCGATAACTCCGCCTTTTCTACCCAAACAATGTTTAAAAAAATCACAGGTCGAGCAGATGTATGTGCGTATATCGAGGACTTTGTCAGATTTTTCGGCAGCAGCCTCGAGCTTATAAAAATTGATGAACATTTCGTTCACTGGTTTCTCGTGGATTTTAAAGAGGCTTTACCGTATTTTTTTCACACCATCTGCTTTCATGTGATTTTTCAAAAATTTTTAAGCTTTTTCTAAATGGTGCGTCATTGTCAAAAAATTCAAATAGTGACGTGTCAAAAGTGCCTTTTCACCAAATGATTCACGGACGCAGTTTTGTTGCGAAGCAAGTGATTTACATATTTTTCCACGTATTTTGATCACCTTCCCCTTTGAAAATCAAAATCACATGTCATTGCCAAGTACATGTCTGTTAATTTACTATGAAAACGTGATTGAAACTTGAAACTTTCCAAGTGAGATGTAAGCAATGCATGCTCTGTGTGCTTTTGACGGCTAACTGTAGGTTTGGTACCAAACCCTACCGCCATTGCGTGATTGCAAGTAAAGGGTGGACAGCTGCTACCTACTGGAATTCAAAATCCAGAAAGAAAAAAAATTAAATTAATAAGAGATACGCGGTGGGCCGCCAAATTAGATTTTTTTGAAAACTATAAGGGGACGAGTGATGAAAAGAGTGAAGCAATTAAGAGCTCTTCATATCTTTTTCGTTCAGTCGAAAAGAAATTTTTGACTTTCCGTCATTAAACTTTGAAAAAGGGCAGTTTTGTTTCTATCGCTTTTCTCGTAAACTCTGTTGATTCTTAAGAAACTAAACGAATTACAGAGTTATTAGGGGCAATTAAGGGCCAGGTGTTTTTTTTAAATTCGCACGTCACGGACCAACTTCACATTATTCCTGGGCTAACTGAATGATCTTATATGGGCATTACTCACGGCATTAGTATAATGTACGATATAAAAGTGAAATAGATTATCATGGTAACTGTATGTGTCTATACGAGTCCAAGAACTATGGTATGAGCACGGTGTGTGAATAAGGTAAAGAACTCTGATGGTAAGCTGTACATCCTGTACGTCAATAACTTGCAATGCAAGGAAAGCGGCGCTATAGTTACCGGCTGAGACATAAGCATCGGTATCGGTATTTCACTACCAACGCTTCCGTTCGTCACAAGCTTTGCCTGGGTTGACGGCGTTAGCAATCTTTCGCTAATGATTTCACCAAAAATATGTACATCCTATATTTGTCATATAAATAAACGACGTGGTGCTGATAGGAAAATCAATTTCACTCAATCCTTGATGAGTAATTAAAAAAAGTGCGACACGGGTAATTTCAATCGGTTAAGGAGGAATGCATAAACATCTTTTGCGAATCGTCGAAGAATTCTGAAATTTCGAGCAAAGCGTTATTTAAAAATGGCGTCGAACGACGCTTGCAGCTAACCCTTCCTGCCATATTTCATCAAATTTCATGGTCCACAACGGCTCAATTCAATGTACTTAGTGTAGGATTACTTCTTCATTTACAACCGAGGGCAAATCGTTCCGTTCACGTTCCAAGAAAAGAGTGATTAAGCGGAGGAGCTTGTGACGTGTCATTGTACCTGTACATCGAATGTCGACCCACGTTCATTATTTGTTCATTTAATTTGGTTAATTGGCAGTCTACTCCTAAACGGAGACTCTCGTCCATAGAGTCTGAATCTCTCGACACGAATATGGGTAAGTTTTATCATCTAATCTATAATCTCAATCCTCTTCGCGCTGATAACGTTAGGTTTTGAAAGGGGGGTGTGGCTACTGCCATATTTTGTTTTCACTTCACGCTTCAAAGGATGACAATAAAACCATAACTTTGAATATAAAATATCTTTTACAGCGATCGATCCATTTTACTCATCATTTGCTTCCCTTCAATATCCCTACCAAATTTTCTCGACATATAAATTCTTCTCCACAATCTAATCTGGAATCTACGTTGCTATGTAGTTTGATTAGTCATCAGATAATCACTCATGTTGATTGAAGTAAGCGCTGGTCTGGTCTCTTTGTGAAACTTGATTCGGTAGTGTTGAAGAATATTGAGCTATGGCTCAGCAGTGGAGACGCAATAGAGGCACCGAAGAAGCCTCTGTTGCAGTGCCCCTGAATAAAAAGAGATTTAATAGTGCAATTAGTCTGGACAGGTATTCTGACCATAACGTTCACGATCGCTATGAGATCAACGATGAAACGAGTGAGTTACCACCTTCCTTTCCAGAAATATGAAAATAATTTTACAATGTAACATTTTTATACTACGTATGCAAAATTGGACCCCAATCGGTCAATAATATTTCCCAGATATAACAAATCTTTTACATAAAAACCGAGATGAAAACGAAGTATTGGTCATGTAATATAGTTGTTTTGAGTGTGATCCTTATAATTCCTTTGGTATGAAACCCTTTAAAATATCCTTGTTTGGCTAAATTCAGTCATTAGAAAGGCATTTTCGTAAAAATAATTTATTTGCTGTTTAAAATTAAACATTACAGATATAGTGACAGAAGCATGCATCTTCTTAAGAAAGTAATCGTCGTTTTTTCACTATTCAAGATGCTACTGCATGTTGTACCTTTCTTTTTCAAGATGGTATTATTTTGATATATATATATATATTTTATTTATTATTTTGATTCAAACCTGTTGAATACCAAAATACAAAAACAAAAGGCAACCGAAATAGTATTATTTAGGGGTTTTCAAGGTAGACTAGAATTAATCTATTGGCAAAATACGTTATTCAACTCGTTATTCATTGTATTCAAGGATTCGAATTTGATTCCAGAATCACTCAACCCTTTTATCATTTTAAATTCTGAGTGGCCGTTAGTGATCCATTCATCACGCAGCTAATTTTCAAATTTAACTGATTTCCTGCTAATCCAAATTTTCGTGAGGCTATTTGTTTAAAAACGGGATCAGTAAAATACGAAAGATGCTGCATGTAAATTTCTTTATATTCTTTCACAGGAAACATGTGCAACGACATAATGGCCAGAGTGCCGTACGCCACTCTGATAGCAACGATCATGTGTTGTCTTGGAGTGGGAATATTTTGTGGTACTATGTACCGCGGCGCCACACTTGCCTCCTTGATGTTAGACCAGGTAATTCTGTCTTTCCCTCACTATCATCTTACAGTTCAAATAAATTATGTGTAACTAATATGCTCATCATTTAATTATGCAGGTGTTTCACCAGCGACTTGTTTGGCTTGAAGCAGTGCAGCTCATTTTTGCTATAGTAGGAGCGAGCATGGCAGCTCTTGGATTCATGATACTATGCGTCGGATGCCTTGCAACCGGTGCAACAAGGCACAGAGTATATCGAGCTTGGAGGTCTAGAGTTGGTGGAAGGATTTCTTGCGCAGTTGTAAGTTTGAGTCACTAAGTTCATTTTCGGTTTCATGAGATCATTTCTGTTACTTAATTCTAGTTATTTTATACAACAGTCGATATTTCAATTTAAGTGCAAAATTAAACAAGAGCTAAATCTGTTTGAGTGTCTTCATCACTATAATACGGAAAATCCTCAAATTACTAGCCACCTGTTTGAAAATGTGGAAGAACTTTGAACACGACATTGGATGATTAATTTTTTTCCGTTTCCTCACTTCCCGCTTCACAGTGTCAGCACAACCGAAAGCCTTATCTATACATTGCATTAAAAATTATATTTTTACATTTTCCTAAAACATGTGTTGATTACTTTTCAGTTTATGACAATCACTTACATTCTACAACTTGGCTGGCTGCTTATATTCGCCTTTCTCGTGATTACAACTTTGATCTTCAGTATATTTTGGGGGATGTGCAGCCACCCTAGAGTTCAATCGCTTGATCAATGTATAGATTTCACACAGTTCGGTAAGTCTTCAATTTCCTTTCTAGAATAGCACGTCAGATACCTAGATCAACAATATTTGCTTCATCAAACAGATTTCCGAATTATGTCGAATATTTACATTCAAATAATAACCATCTCTATTCTTGCAGATTTTCTATTTCCGAATAATACGCGAGTGGAAGATATGAAGGTGTGCGGGTCGCAAGAAGTCAAACTATTTTGCAAGGATTACGTGGAAAAGGCAGAAGTAATGTTTATCCTGGCAACAGTCGCTTCCCTCCTCGTTGTTCTCAGTCTGATTCATTATTTGATGTGCCTTTCGGCGAACTACGCACACATCCGAGATCACGAGAAATTCCAAGAATTACAAGAACTCCAATACCTGCAAGATCCGGACATAGATTCACCACAGCCACCACTTGGCTCAGCTCATGCAAAAAATAGATACTAGGATACGGCCCGCGGGATCTATGCCACTCATCCGTTATGAGCTTCGCGTATAAAGTGCGAATTCACAACTTTGATCATTTCTTTAACATGTCCGTCCGAGCGCCTTCAATATTGTCTCCTGTCCTTAGATTTATGATTAATATTAACAGTTCTTGCTCACTGACAATCCCATCGATTCGCTGGTCACAGATCTCGCGGGAAAATGGTACTATGCCGTCCATTATTTCTTGTAAAGTATAATGTAATCTAATATCATTGGTTTTCTATCTTATAAGAGTGGAGAAAATTCACAATGCGGGTTGCTAAATCTTGCAGCAGTTTTTAGGGTCTAAAACATATCTTAGTAGATTAATTATTATATCTTATAGTTTATGTGGTTATTTTAAAGGACTGACGATGGTGTTGTTCAAGTGTAAAACATTGCACGTTCCACGTTGCGCTGACCATCGGTGGTTAAACACAAATCTCATTACGGTTTGTCTTGTCTAATCAAATATTCATTATGCTATATCAACGTATTTGCGTATGCATACACGGTATAGATCAGTCACCATTTTTTATAATGAAAATATAAGATTGTTATTACTATTTTTATATTATGTATCTATCCGGAATCGGAATTATTGACTAAGAGCAAGATATCAAGGCAAACTTATTTAATCTTAATATCAATATCAAGTACTGTACCAGTGCAAATATATGTGTTCGAGCAATTATTTATACTTATGTAAACGACATTCCGAAATGATACACATCAATATTAAACTTTAATGTATTAGGCGAATAAGTATTATAAACATATGTCCAAACATTTATGAGTGTATTACTAGGTAATCATTGTTCCGAGATTTTTTATAAGTGATATACCTGTTTAAGTATATACACAACATATTTTATACAAATGGCGAATAAAAATTAAACAAAACAGTGACGATCAAGTTCCAATATTATGACCATTAGATTTTAGACCCTTTTAGCCGCGTTTCAGTAACATTACATTGATTCATTTATAAATGAACAAATTAAGTAGTACAACGATGTAAAGACTATCTGTGATTGCAAATAGACAATTTATCACGCAGACCAATTGATTAAAGTGCTCGCAATAGTGAGCACGATAAGAAAAATCCTTGAGAAGTTGGAATAGCATGGAGGCATGTATCTGTAAGTTTTACACCTTGCCACGACGTATATCCGCAATGACGCCTCCTATTATAAAGAACCAAAAAACTAAGTGAGTATTTCGTCGAAGATTCGATATGACCATTCTTTGTGAACTGCGCCACCTGCAAAATCTTTTCGGTAATTTTTCGAAGTTTCTTAAATAATATTTCTATTCGAGAATAACTTTTATGATTTTTTTTCAAGACTTGAAAACGTATTTTCGCTATTTTTTAATATTCCCAAAATGGTCTGTTTCCCAGATCACTTTTTGAGAAATTCATATAACACGTAAAACGTAAACCGTATAAAAAATATGAATTCAAAAAAGTTCCAAGCTATCAAAAGTTGCCGATAATTATTTTGCATCATCAAAGACACACATTCGAATTTCGTCCCAAATTTTACTAATATTGTGCAGAACTTGGGGGAATTAAGTTTGTGAGATAGCCGCCATGAAACTTCATGCGTAAGAGAATGAAATAAATGCATTTACCTATACGCAAAAGTTAATCGACTCTTTCAATACTTCGAAAACGTGCAAACTTGCGTTTGAATAAAGACAGCCTTTTCTTTTTCGAACTGTTTGGAGAATTGAATGATTTGTGCAACTACGCTTTTGTTTCATGTTTTAACTTCGTAATTATAGTTGTATACTGCTAATTCGAAAATTTTATTCACAGTTCGAGATGAATTTCGTACAAATTTCCAAGCTGATCATACGTACGTTATTCACCGAAAAAATATAATGGGCAACTTTTCGCCATCATAACGATTGGTCCGACGTGGAAATCCAAAAAGTTTTTATTCATTATGAATTCATCTACGTCAAGATATCTTCAATGAGTTGATGTATTTCGAAAAAAGTAGTCTGACGATGAATTGAATTTATAACACTATCCCGTCATCATTGTGATAAGAATATGTTTTGCAAATAAGTAGATTTTCGTGAATAACTTCGTCAAACATTTTTGAGAGAAACATGAAGGGTTACTTTTTACATAACAAATGTCTCCATCATTCCAAATTGGTGGATTTTATTTTGAATGCTTGAAGCATATGATTTAATTTTTTTTTCAGTCTCTACCCTCTGTGAAATAACAATATGTCTTGGAAAAAAATGTTATTAGTTTAACGAAATTCCCTGATATTTTGTGGCATCCTTTATCAAAACCTTTCTCTCGATTGTACGCCAGGATTCTGATTGTCATGAAATTTGTGCTTACTTACAACATGGTACAAATTTTGGAACGTAAGTCGTCCAATCTATTTGATTTAACTTATATGATACTTGATTTAAGTAAAATTTAAATGAATTCAATACGTATATGAGAACTACGCGTTTTTAACAAATTCAATTAAATGAAGATTCGGGGTAGCGAATCACCGCCAAGTTACCTTTATCTCGAGGTAATTTATCATATCTCAGTCACAGGAAAGTGTAGAGTTACCAGGAAAGATATCTATGCCGAGAAGGACATTAAAATATCGTTTGTTTATTTGTGCTAACAATAAATGGGTTCATAGTAAATATATAATGTTTTTGGTAAAACCTGAATTCTGGAAACACAAAGATATTCATTGATAATTAGAATTTTGGAAAAATAACCAATGAAATTTTACATAAAGTACCCGTATTACCGCAAGAAGTTTCGCGTAAAGCACATATATTACGCATCGTATAAATAAAATTAAAGTGAAAAGTATTCATTGGCATTTCAAAACTTTGCGAAAAGTTTATAAGATTAATCATTTTCTTTGGCTCGATTCATTATTTAGTATATTCACTCCATTCGTGTGTGGGATAGTCAAGTCTTATCACAGAAGCTTTTTTTTTTTAAAGATCGAATCTGAGAAGACCAAGAGGAAGTCATGCTTCAGGTGAATGGGTTTAGCTTCCACGCCGATGACTAGAAAGATCTAGTGTAAGAACAGACTCGAGCCTAGTCATTGTCAGGAATAGGCACTTGAACCTGCATCTTAGCGAGTTCTCAAGGAGATTGAAGTACCTACCTTCTTTCAAGGTGGAGCGGATATATTCAAGAGCTGTTCTCGTATCGCGATTTCCGATACATTCTTTCGCGAGGTCTTACGCAACGATGGGACATTAACTTTTAAATGTGCTGAATGCTGATGTTATATCGAGATCTATATTCTCTTATGTTTCTCGGTCAAGTAATTTGTTGGCCATACCTATTTCATGACATAAGTGAATTAAAAGTAGAGCGTATTTTCAAAATCTTCGGTACATTACATCAATTACTTATTACATTGAAATATTTGGTGGGAAAAATATACAAAAGAAGTTTCTTGGACCACCATAGTTGGCAGACAACTTGAAACCATGGTGTAGAATTAAAATGGCCGTTAATGGTACACTTTCAATTCCATTTCGACTCTATGATCAATTGCAATACTTACCAATAATCGAACGTTGATTCGCACAAAACGTCATCATGGTACATTCTGTATTAAAAAAAATTGATTTATCAAGCAATATCAATCATATTTTTTCTCATTTTTCAGTTTGTTTTGTTTATACTGCACATTATCTTACACGATGTTCTTTTATCACGGCAAATAAAGATATGCGTATTACAAATTTGTCATACAAATATTCATTTTCCTTATTATTTTATACCAAAATCATAATATTTTTCTTTACTGTTGTATTGTTGTTGCAACGTTGAATGAAGTGCAGAATATAATACGTAAATTTTCAAAAATTTGCAAGTTTGGAGTTGGACAGTTTCTGTTAGCGTACCAAATCTTGATATACTTCAATATCTGGTCAAATATCATTCTCGCACATCATATTGTCAAGAATATTACTATGATACATGTACTGAGTATTGCATTGGTTATTTCACCACCATTTAGAGATTTGAACTAAGCTTCAAATATGTACATAAACACACTATTCATTGCATTATGTAAGAAGTTTCACAGATACCCAGGTAGGTGCCTGTAATAAACTAAAAATAAATTTCGAAATCTAGATTTTTGCAATTTATCAGTTTTCAACCTTTGCGCAAGACAACGTTTCTTGGACTAATAAGTATAAAATAATAGGTACGTACATAAATTTGAATAAGAATTATTCTCTGTTTATTAAACGTTATTTCGCATATATGTGTATCCTAGAAGATCTCAAATTCTCAATTCAAAAAAGAATTCTTCTTGTTATATATTCCACAATTGAAAAACAGTCAAGTATATTCTTTGCATTTCGAACAATAAGCTATACAAACCTATAGGTATACTTGTATTATGTAGAACGAATTACAAATGTTTTTTCATTTAAGTTATTTATGCAAGTCGTCAGAAATGGGTCAGAGTTACCTTTATACCCTGTAAACAAAACTATATCTTTCAATTCTATTATTCAAATACTTGAAATAGTAGTCAATATTGAAAAGAATTGCTTTCGCCTCACTTGAGCGAATTCTTTCGAAATCGTTTCTACTTGAACTCTACTCCGTTTTTCATCGTTTTCAAGCAGTTTGGATTAAAAAATCGATAGCGAAGATTTCCTTTGCAACAATTTACAGCTTCCAAATGAAGTAAATTGATAATCACTCAACGCGCTCCGACCATCTCATAATAATTTACCAAGAATCATCAATTTTAAACTGTAAAAGCCCCCAAGATCTGACGGCAATTTGAACCTGCTCCATGCACCGGTTGACCCAGTTCTATTTCAAATAAGAACATTTCCGAGGCTGTTGTTGGGGCAAAGTTCATCCGAAGGTATCGCGCACCCGGGAACTGCAGTATTGCGCAAGGGCTGGGCATCAAGAACGTACCTATTGCGCAGAAGATACTCCTTGTTTCGGCGATGCTATGTATACAGACACAATACGGTATTTTCCCCCTGTCCCGGGTCACTCCTACGTACGGATATCCGTCGATGACTGTACCAGGTACCACCCTGTCACGAGGGGGTGTAAATCACCCCGCACCTGCAGCTTGCCCAAAAGTATATGCAATATCTCGTGTTTCTGGGAAATAATGGTGTACGGCTAATCGATAATTACGTTGCTGGCGAGTGTTTTCAATTGCAGAAAGGCGGGATGATGCTACGGAAGTGGACATAAGTCAAACTATAGAAGGATTTTTTTTTTATGCAAATCATTTCAATAATCGAAATGATCGAAGATATTTCTTAGGATAATATTGAACCACAACTGTGCGACATGTTCTTAATTGTAAAAAGGAGGCATTCATTATACCCTCTTTTCCGAAAATATTGAAGTTTATATGCTCGATACGGCGTGAATTAACTGATTCCGAATGACAGAGATGATATTTGTTTATTTATGACAGTTATTCTGACAATATAAGACAGTAAAATACATCTAATCCTTTCGTTGCATATAACTAAAGATTTCGAATTCATTGGTATCGATGAAAATGTTGCAGATATTGTTGCTTGGTTTCTCTTTCAACAGATCGGAAAAAGCAAAAAATTTATACAATATCGCTTAGCCATTTTCCGAAAGAAGGGCAACATTGAAGTTTCTTCTCTTCTTCATCGACGCCCTAAATATTCAACTATTTCAGGTCTTTCCATGGTAATTCTCGAAGAAAACCGAATGCGTTTTGCCCCACAATCTGCGCTGTGAAATCGTGTATTTGCGTTGCATTTTTCCAAATTACATTGTACACGAAAATAAAGAAACGGTATGAATTCTAGGAAATCGCAACAGTAAATTTGTAGAATTCCCGCCATGTCCTTATTTCTGCGTAAAATGAAAATTTCTTGGGGTATTTTTGTTCAGAATTGCGTATAGAACGGGGCTGTTAAGTCGATTTTCGCGTTTGAAATACGCGGACTTCGATATTCGAAGGTATACACGTCAACGTCAAAATCGAGCAGGGCATGATGCACCCGCTTAATCGCTTTCTTCGCCACAGCGCCGCACAGGTATGTGGCAATTGCAGATGGAATTGTATACTGCAAAGTGTGAGACGCCCATGCGCTGTGAAATGGTTTGAATGATCGTGACACGTATAATCTGACTGCATGCACGACGGCAAACGTACACCCATGCACTATGCATGCAGAGCGTATATCCACTATATAATTTTCATTTACCCTATTTAGAGTTGTGCAGACCTCGGCGAGGCCATCGTGCCATCGCACATACCTCGAGCCCTGCACTCCATCGACTATAGCCAACTCTAAGTATGCGTGTGTGGCTGCACTCTACAGTACAGACAGTGGAGGTCGGTGCAGATAGGTGCTGTGGTCGGGGTCGATATTGCAGGCGGGCGTTCACTGTACAGCCTAAAAAATAAGTTTGTCCGCGCATAGTTGCCGAGGTGCATAATGCGCATATAGGTATACGTTGGTAGTCTATACGCTGCACTCGTCGTTTAGCTGTGTATATATCGCGATATCGGCAATATTGCCTCTATAGAATGTATAATTCAAGATGATCGAATATACATTTGTGATGTACGTTCGTTTTTTTCGGGTTACATTTAAGGATAATTTTAACAACTACTAATCCATATTCCAGTTCATTCATGTTTCATGGCCTCCCAGACTGAAATTTTAACGAGGCCAATGAACCGGAAGTCTCGCCGAATAACTGACGATTCGCGATACTTTAGTCGCATGAAATATGACGAAACCGCTATCGAACGATCAGTAACCATTCCAGCGGCATTAAATTTCAATATAATTGTTCGTCCGCAGAGGTAACCAGTTTCGTGAACACTGAAAATCAAAAACTGGAGAGAATATCTTCCGCACTACGTACATGTACCGTAATTACATGTACCTGGACAAACAAAGACAGAAAAAAAAATACAGCCACGTTTCTATTTCTCCCTCAAGTTTATTTTATGTAACAACACGTTTCGACGGTGAGTCTGTTGTTTCAATATGAAAAATGGTTTTCGTTTGCCGCATGAGAGATTGGCTGGTAATTGTCAAAAAACAAAAAAAAAAAAAAAATACCCCGACAAGAAAAGAAAAGCGTAACTGCAATGCATTATGGGAAACAATTGTCCCGTATACGTATATGATCGCCAATAACTCTATCCGAACTGCATTACAACTCGACGAACGTCACTCCGCAGAAACTCAGAGAGCACCTAAACCTGGGTTGATTGATGGGCAATCGGTAATTTGTATCAGGTAGAAACGGAGAGGAATACGATCGCGGAATGCCCGGGTGGCAGAGCGGTGGAGGGAGGAATATCTCGTCGGGTTCCGGTCGCTCCGTCGGTAAGGAAGAGGCGGCTGGGCCCGGTTGGCTTGGCAGTCAAGCAAGTCGCTCCGACTCCCCTCCGGAGAATCGTCGTCCTCGACTGCGCCGCGGCGCCGCAGCCACACTGACGAGCGGACGGGCTGTTTCGGGACTTCAGTCTGTTCAGGTTGACGATTTCAGGTGGACGATAGGCGCGGACGGTCTGCCGCCTCTACGAATAACCGACTTTTCAACCGGCGGTCTCCCGTTCCACGCCTTCCGAGTCGAAAACTACATTTTCAAACGAGGCGCGGTGCAGCGCGCGGATTTTGTTTCGGATCGGACTTTGTCGAGTGATTACAGCTACGGTATATCCGAGTTGGGAATATATATATATATATATTTTTTTTTTCATTTTTACCTAAGACCGGTGTTTTGAATAAAACTGGAACATAAGGAGGGAGGGAAAACAGTGTGCACCCCGTGAAGCAGGAAGATCACGATATATGGAACCACCCCATGGATAGTAACATGTCTACAGCCTTCGCACATCGGTATGATTACACGTCGATAGCATTTTCATTGATCCGACTCGTTTACAAAGCTTTGAATTTTACTGTATAATTATTATCAGTCCGAATGATCATTTTCGAAGTTTTCATTTGAAATTTAAACTCCGTTTGGTAATTATCCTGAGTTCACCCGTCCTTGCAGAGCTTACAATTTTTCTCTTCACTGTATATAATTTTCATATTATTGAAGTCGGGCACAAATATGTAATATAGATATATGCATATATATAGGCGCGGAATTCAAAAAATAATATATACATATATATATATATATATATGTTATATTATTTTTTGAATTCCGCGCCAAGATTTATGCAAATATTATCGTACAGGTCTATTCGCTCTGTAGAAAAATTGTACAGATTGCTGCACGTATGTATGGATTTTGGGCCGAGTCAGTGAAACTTGCGCAAAATTTTTCACAGCCGTTCGGGATGCCCGGTGTGTCTATGTATACATGTATATATGTATGTCATGTATCCGCGGTGCGTTGATCCTCGAGGCGCAATGTGCCGGTGCCAACAACGCTCCTGCGCACTGTCTTACCTTGGTTGGATATATTACGCGTGCTAATTTAATCTATCCGCACGGGCACGAGAGGCTCGCGAGCATTTGCCTGCACACGTATAAATCTCACATGTATACGTAGCACAAAGCAGAAGTGCATTTCTTTGGATGTTAACGTGCACCACTGTTGCAGGCAATGTCGGTAAAGTTGTAATATCGCTAATAATACTTACAGCCAATTAGTCATTATAATCCCAACATTATAATTCAGCTTCGAGCCTGCAGAAGCAAGTTATTTCGCGGCTGCAGCTGCCGCCGTTGCTCCCGTTCCAGCAATTATAACTCTTATTGTGTAATCGTAGCGAATAAGAAAAAAAAAAACAAACGTTGAATATGAAATTTGCAAACCCATGTCGTTTCTGCGGCTGCACTGCAGCAAAGATGGATAAAATATCAGAGGATGTACACAGCTAGCTTACCGTCCGCACCTGAAACAATCGCTCGTCGCTTTCTTAACTCTGAAGTAGTATGCTCGTCTTTCTAGTAGCATCATATTATAGCCATGCAGCGAAAATTTTGTCTTAACAATTTTCTGCGAGTGGATCTTTGCAAGCTTCTTTCGTTTTTAATTCACAGACTCGGCTTCACCGCTGGCGTTGAAACTTGTCTTGATGGTTAATGAGAGCATGTTTATTTTCCGTAGTTTAGCTTGCGAGTCTATAATATACCGCATGCACAACGGTGTCTAAATTCGCATGCTAAACGACATAGTCGGTCAGCAATTACCATCGTTAAGGTAACCAGTATAGGAATTAACTTCGAGGAATGAGAAAATTACACACACATTTGCGTTGCAGTAATCTTACGAGAAAATTGATTTATTAGAATAAAAACAGAATGAGTAAATGATTTACAAAGGGAAAAGTTGTTTTAACTTATATTATACGCTAGTGGCTGACGAACCATAGTTCTACAGAAATAAATGAATAAGCAGTTTCGAAAAATATAAATCGGTATAAATTATCGTAAGTTTACTTGGTCTACCCCTGTTTCTAGAGTTTGTGACCGCAGAAAAGAAACTTAGATTTTGAGAAATAATTCGCTGGCAACTGGGATGTTACAATTTTAGTTGGACTGATTTCGTACTGTCAAAAATAAAATTTCTACCTTTGCGAAAGTACATCGCAGCTAAATGATCGAAATACATTGAATCTGAACTTGGAACCGTTGCTAATTGTCGTTACTTTGTCACTTAGTGTTTGAATAACTAAATTTTGGAGACTATGTAACAATCTTTACTAAAAATTGACTTACACTCAGATAGTACCAGTTGGGGCCTATTCGTCGAACTGACAACACTCACTAAACAACCAAGTGTGCGATATCCTAGGACTAATCGAAAAAGCGAACGCGGGTTCGTTTTAGACTCCCTCATTGTCAGAATTATAGTTTTGGGCGAAACAGGTGGTCCGGTCGAGAGGCGCAGGTGACGACCAACATTGTGTAATTTCTTATTCGTTCGTTCGGAATATGGTTGGAGCAACGGCCCGTATCGACAATACACCGTATATCAGTGATACACATAGAGACACGTTATGTACCTAAAATTTTTACGTATTGTGCACATGGCGGTGGAAGACGGACTCACTCGTTGGAGGGAGGATGTCATGGGAGCGTATGCTTCTCGGGGCGGTCGATACACATGACGATGACAAACCGTGTGTAGTACGGGCGTGCATGAAACAGGCTCGCGAACCCGAATTTTCCGCATGACGCATTTCGCTGCCATGAAAATACGGAGGGTGCCTCCCGTGGCTTTGCATCACAATCGATGGGGGGGTATTATCATCATTCCATGCACAGGGTGTCAATGGTCAATATTTACCACAGAATTCGACCTTATTCGTGCAGCTCGTTTCATATTTCGCGGTGCAGTTACAAATTGGCTGAAAATTTGTGAAAAACTTACAACCACATGTATTGAAGAGATATAAGTTATTTCACATGTTATATAACAGCTTTATATACATATATGCGGTTCGCGACTTCCGTAGAAAATGTTACATACTTATAGACTTATAAAGAAATCACTGGGCATCGTCGTATATGTATGATGTTATTGCGAAAAAGTTTCTCATAATTATTCAGATATGTCGTCTCATTCATTTGCTCCTAGTTTATTTTTCTTTAAAACATTGTTCAACTAGGAAGAGCTGAGAAATTTCCGAGTAACTATGAAAGACATTGCCGAGAATTTAGAAGACGAGTACTCGAGTTCAATTATGTAAGTGAATTTTCACGTTTCCGTAATAATTGCGTCTGAACAATTACGCAGACTGTTCTGGAAATTTGTCGAGGTTGTGAAATTTCATGTTCCGGAGAAATGTTAAATTTTTCATCCAATGCAAATTTTATTCCAAAGTACGGTGTAAAGTCATTAGTAACATTTTCTCGAGATTATGATTCCGTATTCGCTTTCAATACGATTGCAGATAAATTTTAAACAAACGCCAGAGAAAATTTATACAATTTTTTTTTATAAATCGCGTGCCATTTATCTTTGATTGCACAAAATGTACGCTGCAGTTCCCCTTGTACAATTTGCTGAGAAACGCATCCTGCATTCACGAGAAGAAAGTGTGTGTATAAAATGTCACCTTAATTCTACGTAATTTCTGACTCAAGTGGGATGCTTCCGAGCGATCTCAGCGAGAGATTTTTCTTGCAGGGTCAATACACCACGAGTAACCCACACTGAGGTATATTATACGTACATAGATCCATATACTAGAATAGCAACGATGCAAGCTGCGGCTCACGAATTATAATCAAAGGATTGACTAATTTACCGCTATCTGTCAGATGTAGCCAGGGCAATATCACTTACGAAACCTGAGTGCAAAAGATGAATCACGAACGATCTGACTAATTTCTTCCCTTCTTATCGTTGGTCACCACACGTATAGCTGCGATTGGCATCTAAACTTTCAATTGCACGTTCGCCATCTGATGCGCGTAAGTAGATAGATCTAAAATTGATAGGTATAACTACGGCACAAGGATGATACCGTTCAACTCTGTTGCGTATCTTCGGTGGGTGGAGATAGATGATTTTTATCGGACTATCTGCGCGTACGCTGCATTGTCTGGAGTTTTTTTTTCCCGACGTTTAGTCCTCTCGTAGATACCGTGATGGTAGGCGTAATAATTAATCAGGCAGGGTAAAGACGGTCGGAGATTAATTATCAGCAGAACAGGAATTATACGCTCTTAATAGGCAAATTCCGAATGGCTGTATACTAGCGGTCCAAGACCGGTTTCAATCGATTTATTGTCGCAGCGCGATAAGACCTCTCGCAATGTTTGCTGGTGCAGGATACCGGTGAGCTAGTTCTGCACATCAATTCTCATTACTTACTTTCAGCTCTGATTACTCGCACTTTTAGTCCTGTAAAATAACTGTCGAATGAAATATAAGATAATACATGGAAGAAAAAAAAAAAATGATCAAAACAACGAAGCAAGAACAGGGTGAAAAGAAACTTTACAACTTTATAACGATGAAAATTGTTCAAGTATATGTGTATGTATGTACTTAGCTTGATGTTATGATGTATGCTCCGGAGAAAGGGATTCCGCTATTTTGCCTACTGCGCACATACATAACCTAGCAGCCATAACTATAATGCGCGTGAACCGCGTTATGGATTAATTAATTTTTACGGCATAAGCTTTAGCGAGGGATAGCGAGAGAAATTATTTTCTCGCGCGCGGTTTTACTGCGTGTTATATTTGAAACATTCATACCCAGTGTCCAGAAGTGGGGTGGTTGACCATTGCGGGTTCCCGACAGTGGCGCCATCTGCACGCCGTTTCGGTGGCGTTTCGGAATCAATAAAGGGGCAGATCCCATGAGTCACGTGTGCGTTTTTTTTTTTTTGCTACCTCATCCAGTCCTACGCCTAGCAGCTACCTGTTATCTAGGCGGATGTCGATATAGCTTTGAAAGAAGGAGAGGGATATATTTTCTGAGGGGTGCGAAACGTGAGGATTGGCAACGTTTAGAGGATGATATACGTGTGGAAAAAAGGGCGGCTGCTTAATTGCGCGTAATCAAACGTTCACCGCAATCCTCACGTTGCGACAGCTCTTAGGACAATTCGAGCTGACTCCTCACAATAGGTGTACAAGCTCTTCAAGTATCGCTATAACCTACTCCTCATTACAGAACAATAGAAAACCATTATTTATCCTCATATAGCGAATCGTGGACAAACGTGGTTGCAACTCTCCTAATACAAGACTCGTACATTTTATACCTACCAATTTGCGATTGTGCCGCGCGTATCTTGCGATAGAAAATTTCTTGTGCAAGTAAAGTTTGGGCGAAGGAATTGGTTATAAACAATTTCCTCTATCCTGCAGAGCATATAATAATGCAATTGGTACATAATTTCCGGATGGTAAAACAAAGTAGCTAGTACACGGAGAGTTTCTGTAATTATTTGAAGAGATGCGATCTCTGAGAGATACGGATAATTGCATTGTCGGTACTAAACTTCACATATTTTTTAGACGTTTCGAAAAAGGTAAACCTCCCTGTATTAGGGCCGCTTTACACTGCCGCTACGTTCGTGTAGGAATGTTACTCAAACTTTAAACTACCAACGCAAATTACTCTTTCTGGTCGAAAGAGATAACGCCGAGTATAGCTAAATATCTTACACGCCGATCTTCAAGGTGGGATATTATTTATGCACGGTAATCATACTCCGTCCGATGTATTCCAGGACCTAGTCAGCCACAGTATTACCGTTGAACCGTAACAATGGTTGCAAATATTGCCGATCATGCAGCTTGAATCTTTCTACTTGTTCGGTTCTTCATTTTGCTAATCAAGTTTTAAACTTCCTTGTAATTCAAGGCGTTTATCCATGCTGGGAATATTGTTGAGGCGCGTTAAGGTAATTGTAAGAAATAACGATTGCAGTATTTTTCCATCCAGGAACGAAAGTAGGACTTCAAGACTAATTAAAAAGAAGAATGACATATTTCAAAGAGTAGAAAACCTGTATGTGTCTCTGGAAAAAAATACGAATATGCACTGGTTATATATATATACATATATCAGAGATAATATTCCATCCGAGAGACTTTCCTTGCGAGCGTTAGTCGCCAAATGACGACACGGCTGACTACGCTCGAATCAACAAACTAGAAATGTTGGCTTGCGGCTTCTTCAGGGTTCAGATAGTTCCCGAGTTTAAGCGAACAAGAACGCTTTCCCTTGGCAGCGTCTCGACGCGACGTCGGGAGTAAATTCGCCATTTTTTCCCCCATTTTTTCACAGTCTCTGACTTTTTGTCGCCGTACTTTTGAAACCGAGCGAAGAGTCCTAGATCGGCAACTCATCCTTGGGGCACGTTGCACGACTTTTCTATACTTCGTGCAACGCTGGCTAGATTAGCCTTCTATAAACGGTTCACTGACTCTTCTCATTGTCAGTCTAAACTCTATGCAACTTAACACTAATTCTTGCCGATGGAAATGACACGGTCACACTTCAGATTACCTTTTCGGTACGGTATTTCCGAAAAGTTCCAAGAAAACTCGATCAAATCTTGAATATTTTAACACATACTCAATTGTCGCGTACAAATGTAAATATGAAAAAAAAAAACAACTTCTCGAATGCTTACGTACAACAGTATGTTACCATGGTTCACAAAGTATGCAAATATTTCGCACAATCATACAGTGTTCTCGAAATCATCAGGGTTCGCACTTATGGGACGGAGATGTTGCTAACATTTTCTCAGTTCGGCGCGTTGATAAATATGCTGACAATATTCCTGAATATGTCGAAAACGAGGTTAAAGTTCATAACGTTACCGTAACGATGTACATATTTTTAGAAAATCTCTTAATTTCGCAACTTTGGGGTTATCTGAAATCAAATGAACCATTCTACAGCATTGAGAAACCAACGTTTTGTAAATTGAAATCCATCGAAGTTATTCTGATATTGCACCACGATGGTGATTTTTCGTTCAGCGTTTAGTAAAGTTAGCGTCACTAAAACTTCAACCACGTGATCGGGGATCGTATTCAATCATCGCTGATTGATGCCATCATATCCTATCCTTGAAAATGAGACGATAGCCTATTGAAATACTCGCACGTATCGCCAATTTGCTGTTTTTAATTTCGTTATTCTTTCCTTATTGCAAAACGTCGACTCAAAGCTTTTCAGCAATCGTTACCGAAACGTTCTTATCGTCTTATATCATCGGCAAAGCAAAAGAAGTCAATTCAAAGGTGTAGTATATGTATTATACTGTTTCTATACGTCCAATTTCGAGAATACGACATCCGGTGGTTTGGAATGTTTTTTGAACTGTCTATCGAGCAGTGTGACGCACATCTCATTGTGACGGTACATTCATGTGTCATTCTATTTTTATTGTTTGTAGATGTACAACAAATGTCTGTACATACATGTTTACAGTTTCCCTGTTAAAGGGATAATACGTGTACGCTGATAAAAAAAAACGATCACGGGTAATGCAGCTCGATTCTACTTTATGCCTGATTTGATCCAAAATACCGTAGTCTTCATCATTTTCACGCTTAAGGTTACATTCTTGGAGGCCTAGTCAAACTGCGAATGAACTTCTTCCCGCACGTATTGCGGATCACAATACAATGAGGTAAGACACGTAATCTCAAACTGGAATGCCTCGTAGATTTGTCATTGGAAAATACGTCGCTGTGAAGGTGAAGTTCAACTTGGAATCACCTTTTGCCATTCCTGAAAACAATTTCGCACCCTGCATTTCCGATCGGTGATCCACATCTTAGATTCAGATAGAGATCGGTAAAAAACATTCTACAGAGATTGATGAGAAATTTTTCAACCCTTCGTAAAAAACGCCAAAAACCCCTTACAGCTCAAGTTTATAATTTTTGGATCGTTGACCGTCGTGCGTCGGTTTGATCTTTCTAATTTTTTCCAAAATTTCGCACGGTATATATAATTCGGAATATCAACTTTTTATCCGAACTTCAAACCACGGAATAATTTTCGAAATCGTCGGCTGCTACGGTTGGTTCTTCTGCTTTTGCAGGCATGTAACGTAAGCGACTTGTTTATCACTTTTGCGTGCCTGTCCCTCCTCCTCCTCCTCCACCACTGCCTTTTCATAACACAGCCCATCTAAAATACATTCGTTATCACTACTGCGTCGGAGTTTCATATACCTGCCCGTATATGCTCACGTAAATTCCCCGGGCGATAAAGGTTTGGTGCGTAGGTGGTACTTACGGCGTAAAACGCGGCATTATATATATATATATATATATATATATATATATATATATATATATATATATATATATATATATATATATATATATATATATAAATATACATACATATATATATATATGTATGTATAGATGAAATTACACTTTCGCGTAATAGCAATTATTCACTCACTGTTACATCGGT
Source organism: Neodiprion lecontei (assembly GCF_021901455.1). Taxonomy (NCBI): domain Eukaryota; kingdom Metazoa; phylum Arthropoda; class Insecta; order Hymenoptera; family Diprionidae; genus Neodiprion; species Neodiprion lecontei. The sequence goes on along the minus strand of NC_060265.1, from coordinate 11,413,685 downwards.
TCATCCGTGTCTTCGGATAATATGCCTATGCCATGCCAAAGTGCGTACCCCGAGGCGAAGAAGACGCGATACTAACAAAGGCCTAATAGATACACCGTGAAAGTGTACAGCGGTACAAGGGTATACTTATGTTCCTATTCACGCTCGTGTATCATGTATGCCCAGGTGTTCTTTCAAAGAAATAATACCAGCATCCTCGATGCTGGTTATAAACGGAGCCAAGCATTTTCTGTCACAAACGTTCAATGTTTTTTATTTGAAAATTTTATTTCAATTACAAACATTAGTTCTACGAAGTGAATTCCAGGTGGATAGACGGTGAATTGGACATAAATTCTGCACCTGTAAAGCGTACACCGATTTTTCTTACAGGTTGAAAAATATGGTTAGAACGTACGGGTTAAAGGTGGCCTAAAATTCGTACTTTTTATTAATCTTATTACGAGATGGTCGTGCTTTGAGTATTTATTGATTCGTTATATTATTACGCTACGAAGATGTGTTTAAAAATCGAAAAATATAAAATACTGGAATTAAAAATAAAAGTTTAGATACACCGATGCTTCATTTCAAATCCATTCGAAAACGTTGAAATTAAAATCTAATAGATTCGTTTTGTATTTAAATTTATGGCTCATTTCATTCAGAGGGCTTACGGTAAATAAAATTTAATAGACGTCGGTAAATAACATAGGTCTGTAAACATTTTTTTTTTCTCCTTCTTTTTATTACGTGTAATTATAATAGATTTGATACTCTGGAATCGAAATATAGTAATAAAAAATTCGTAACACGTATACCTTTCATGTAATTTTTTTTTTTAAATTGAAACGCTATTTTCGCTCACAAATTATAATCAAGAACCGACGATAGCTGCAACGTTTATAAAAAAAGTTATGAACCAAAAAAGTCTAAACTTTAAAATCGTCAGAAAATATATCTACTAGTATAATTCTAGTTATTTTGTAGTTTTACTTCTTTTCGTACTGCGTGACATAAAGTCACAATGAGAACTGCGCCGGAGCATGCATAATTGGTGTGAAAACAATGTTAGGCGATATCTTTCTTTCTCTTTCCATCGGTATGAACTGGTTTTGTATGTACAGATATTATCTAAACAGATTAAAGTAGCGACAATGCAAAAAAAAAAAAAATGAAAAAAAAAAATACAACGAATTATGAATTATAAAAAACAAAAAAAAGAACATATTTAGTATATGTATACGTGACAGCAAAAAATGGAAAGCAGATATAGACTCGACACATTAAAACCATATTCATATACTCATATCTGTAATGTATTGTTTCGGAAGGAGAATTTTGTTGCAAACCTCAACCGCAAAAAATCAATTTTACAATACCGTGGTGATACTGATTACAATTAGGAAATGGCATTATTGAATTGACAACTGAAATACTGGGAAAAACATGTCTCACGGATCGCTAGAAAATAGCGTTCTGAATAAAATGCGCCATCGTAGAGAAAAATCCAATTTTGACCTATTTTTAAGTAATTTGAAAATAAGCATCGGTACCTAAGCTCTTGTTTATGATTTCAGTAATTTCTATATTTTTGTATTCTTCAAGTGTGTTTCAAGCTTACGAATAGAACAATATCATAAATATTCACGGTAAATCTTGCATCTCGTCGTAAAATTACTAAAAACCATCGATTTTCGTTCGACCAACATCGCACGTTATATTTAACAAAGAACGTATGCAAGAATCGAGTGCATTCCTGGAGGCATAAGGTGTAATCGGGATTACTTAAGTTAAGACGACTGGTGCCGTACAGCAGTTGTATAAGGACCCGAGCGTTCCTTTCTTGGGCGTTGAGACTGGGCACGTGATGTGAACTCGGCTCGCAGGTGAAAGAAAGTTTTCCTCTGGAATACCGGGCGTACAAACAACGTACGTAGCGTACGTATAACGTACATATAATATGCATGACGTACGGACATTTTCCTACCCGCCAACTTTGCGCCGCGGATAGTTTTGGTAGCCGGCGCGTTCTTCGCGCGCGGTTCCAAAGGCGACGTCGTAAATTACATGGTAGATGGTACTTGTAGCAGCGTTTCCCAGTTAGACGTGCACGCAATTCCCAGATAATTTATTGTCGCGCAAGCCGTTAGTCACCCTCGGCAGCAGAAACTGGCTTTGCAGTCTGCACGGTTAAAACTCAAGTATATTGATAATAATCTATACAGAGAGAAGACATGCGGCCTTGTGGGCTAGGTCAAATTTGCAGATCACCGTACGATTTATAAATTTTCGATCACGGATGTCAAATCGTACCTCTGCGCTACCGTGTTACTTCATTTTGCGATGTTTCTCGTAATTTTATTCCGCAGTATATTATAGTCAGACTTGTCGAATTTGCATGAAAATATATTTACGATAAGCCTGTAAGTGATATAAAAATTACCACATTCACTTACATTCGTCGATAGTCTGTTGTAGCATGGTTCGCGTTATTTTAATGAGCGCTGATCGAGTTCGCGATATGTTGAACAGTCACTGTACGGTGAAATTCTTCGTCAAATCTTGATAATTTTCATCATGTTCGAAAGGTTTGACAGTTGCTAACGTTACGCAATTTGAATTTTTTAATAATCTTCGATATCATTCGTAAGATAAGAATCAATAAAATTGACGCCTGAATACTACTAGACAATACAAAACGTTTTTTTGAGAACTGATAATATTTTCTGAGAAAGAAGATTTTGACTGATCTGAGAAGGAATATGATTTTTCTAAAACGGCCTAGGTGCATCTAAATGCCATTTGAAAGATGCGACTTTCTCATCAGGCACACGCGTACCGCAATACATGCGTAAGTACATAAATTATGCCTATAATCGTGGTTGAAACTCGCGTCATTTACGAAGCTTTTGCGAAAAGTGTAAAAGGAGGATATATAACGTAGGTATGTACGCAGTCCGTATACCACAAATGTACGCAAGTTGTACAAGTGTGTAAAGATGTGTAATAAGGGGAATTTGAAATGCCAAGTACATGCTAGAGAGCGCTGCCATGGTGCTGGGATTCGAGTGCGTGAGAAACCTCGGGTAGTTTAACCGTGCGAAGAAGATGGTTGCATAATTAAAGATTGCAGTATCAGGCCAGAGTTACATCAATCCCTCCTGCGGTATGTGCTACGTTTGTGATTAATATTCGACATTTAAGGACATTTCTCAGGCTTGAAATTTTAACTAGCCCACAATAAGTAGATTTTCTGAGATAAAAATATTCACTCTTCACGCATTCGCATTCTCACTGTTCCCTCGCTAGGCCAACAGTTCGATTTTTCTAATCAGTAGATTCGGTATTAACTGATTTCCTGGCGCAGTAGAAGGTCGTAATGCACCCGGCGCGATAGCGAAAGACGATTACGTAGTCAGGGGGATTTAATCGCAGTTCCGTATCGATCGACCGGGTCGCGTGTTGGATTAATTCAATATCCGATTTGGTTAGCAGTACTGGAAGAGGAAATTACTGCGGAACTTCTATTAGTGGAACTTAGCTACGCATTAATCTACGCCCAATTATGAGACTCGCGAAAATAGTTCGCAAGAAGAACATTCCGTGATTTTTGAACTCGCTTAAATTCCTTTCAGCGCCACGGCTGTCTTCACTGGACCGGAAATTTCTGATCGCAAAACATCCGGCTTATTGTTAGTTCAGCTTGCTGGCGGATACTTATGCCGTGGTATTCTATAAACGGACGGGCATGGAGAACTCAAGAAATCAATGCAGTTCCATTCGAAACGGGTGTATTTGCTAGAGTAAAAAATTCAGGTGGACGAACAGGTTGATTCAATGTGCAGGAAAGTTTGTTGATAAAAAATATGAATCGTTCGAAAACTGTTGAGAAAATCTGTATGGCTGTGTACTGCTTCGTTAATTTCTTAGTAGTTAATGACGTCAAGTCGTATAAACTAAAGTAAGATGTGATTATCGATTATTTGCACACATAGTACGTATACATGCGGTTCAAGGCATGTTGCCATTATTTTCTCCGCCTATTGCTTCTAGATACAAGAATGTTTTTTGACTCAAGTTGCGATTTGAGTCGAATAAGGTGAAAATGCCGAAAGAATCACTTTTCAAATCACTAAACTTGTAAAACAATCTGCATAAAAATTTTCTGTATTCAACGATCGATTCAACTTATGATCAAGGTCGCAATAACCAGATCATCTGCATGAAAAATTGTCGCTTGTTCATTTCCTGTAACTGTAATCGCTTATTAGATTCTCATTATTGAAACTGGTACCGTTTGGGCGTGGCTCTTCAGGAACCGAACCTACTTTTTGAACACTCAAAATCTAGAGACTCGGACAGACTTATAATTTGTATAATACTTTCTAGTAAGTAAATCCATCAGTAGTATAGTTGAATATTATGGCGGACGCAATTTGCTCGCTGAAAAAAAAAAGAAATTCCTTTAACAACGATTCCAGTTCATTTGACTCAACCTGCACACGTTATTTGATCCAATAACACATAGTTGGCTTTACTACATTATTCATTTTTAGTGAAGAATTTGCCACCAGAATTCTAATTGTGTGGAAAGAATGAAACAACCAGTAGATCCCACCGCTAGTGATTGAAATTCTTCAAAACAACTATAATGTATATTGATTGTGAGTTGGAAAATTGGAGAAACGCTAATTAATTACCGCCGATGAATGTAATTCCAAATTACGTTCGGTATTAGTATTTCACTGAACGTCGATAGAAACTCGCCCACGTTTCGTATGCAGTAGCAGCAGCAACGGCAAATACGCTGACTGGGAGTGATGGTTACGGTATGTTTTGGGCAGCCTGTCTCTCCCAGGAGGTTAGTGAACCAACCTGAGTCGACTTTAGAAATGGTCTGCTTGCGCAAACAGTTACTAATTGACACCTCCGCCGGACGACGGCCGTAAAATCCATCCTTCAAAACCAGGGTTAACAAATTTCTAACCTGCAGGTAACACCTCAAAGCCGGCTTTGTGGTGATCGGTCAATGAGAACTAGACGTAGGTGCATGATCGTCTACCGCGAATTCTGAGCAGCGGGTACTTTAATTTCGGAAAATTACTCTGGAACGATACCGAAAACACACGATCGAGACTTTCTGCTTACGGATAACGCAGACCGAATTATTTTTATTTCTAAACGTCAATGAACGCTCGTGACAGTTTCTTGTACGTTGACCTAGCTCGTAGCTGGTTTCTTTCCACAACTTTCCAGGCGCTTCCGAGGCTCGCGTTCAGCTTCGACTTCGAAGCTATCGAGTCGAGACGGTCCGTGAGTTTTCATTCATCGTTTAGTATATATATATATATGTATATATATATGAAAAGAAAAGACATCTCCGTAGAAGAGGGCACGTTTCAAGCTGTGAATCACTCAACTGTATCTGTATTTTTTTTTTTATACGGCCACAATTGCGCGGTTCAAGCAAACTATTGATACGATTTTTTCAAAATTGTTAAAATATCCAATTCTTAACCACGACTAACATTGAAGTTCCGGTCATTTGTCCGAACTAAACATTTCATTGTACCTTCAATTTTGGATTTATGTTCAGTTTTGCAGTTGCGATAAGGAAATAAAAACCTTGTAATTTCAATTTTGTTTCAATATAAAGTATCTATTTGAAAACTTTGAAATGTGAATTCTCTCAATGATAGTTGAGAACTGATTTTATAAAATAAGTTCAATTTGTTCAAGTAACAAAACGTTACATGCGTACACCTTAGTCGTAGGAGCTAGAATTATGCATGCTATTTATACCTTTAGATAAGAAACGTGTGGACTTGTTACAATCTTGGGCAATAAAAAAACAAAGTTAATTACAATTAGTTCAGGGTGATGCGTTTGCGCTGATTTAGATACAACCGTGAGTCACACGGGCAAAATGACCCGTCCTTGGACATGTTAAAAAATATTTTGATGAGTTTGTTTGCACGCACTGCACACAAAGTTACAATTTTTTGAAAAATCTTGAGATCGTCGCTTGAACACAGGTACGTTTCGACTATTTTTTAACCTAGACTCGCAGCTTCGAGCTAAAAGTGATATAATTTGATTATATAAGTTATGTTGAAGAATTAGTAAACTCGAGAAGATAAATTAGATAATCCATATCCGTAAAATTATTATGATGTCAAAGAGTTTAATTGATTTTTATACAGATTCTGGTAAGAGTCTATAACCTAAATAAAAGAAACTTGACATACTTTCGGTATGCGGCGCGTGATTTGTATAAGGTGCCACCTTACGTCGATGGCCTGCCATCAACTAATTAGCAATTACAGTAAGAAAATCGCGTATTTCGAAGCGCAATACCTTCAATAAGTAATTAACACGATCGTAAAGATTAAAACTCCCGTTTTACCGAATACACACGATATTATATTACAATTACTAATATGGCCTCTTACCGATCAATCGTTGACGTAAAATTTTACTTGCCTTACGCTTCTTCCTGATATCTAAATTCGCGTATCCGCAAGTCGATCAAAAACGTATCCGAACGAAAAACACATATCCGTACAACTTGTCTACCCGCAGCTAGACGTGATACATGGTATATAAAGTATTTCTGATATCAAATTACGTGAAAAGAAAGTGGAACATAAGACATATCGGTACATACGCACATATGCAAATAAGTTCCAACCGGGGATTCTGGTATAAATAAAATGAAAAATCCCGGGTTAAAAACAACTCTGTCAACCGAACGTATTTAAGGTAGTGCTCAGCTGGGAACACTTGTTACCTGCAATGAATCGGGTCACGCACGTCTACTCGATATTTTTACCTCTGTTTTCTCTCTCATTGACATCACGCCCCGGCGGGCTAATACTTTCATTGAAACAACAGGTTGATATCAAATTACGTAAACGTCACCTGTTTCCATGGTTTGTAGTCGTGTAGCCAATACACCCACACAGAGATTTCCGATTAGCTAACCGCAACCGTATTAACTGTACGAGTATCGTACGAAATATTTACTTTTACGTAACACTACGCTCAGTTTCTTCAGGGATTCGAAAATTCTCCAGCAATGGCGATACTCTCAACAAAAAAGAAAAAAAAAACGCGCAATGCTGGTCCGGGAATTGAATTTCTAACAGTCACTCAAAAGCACCATTGCAGTAAAGCTTCCCTCGATGTATATACAGTTACGATTTAATACACGAAGAAAGTATTCCGAGTGAAATTTTACCTCACAACACTTTCACCTGCTGGATAACGAAGGGAATTTTTCATTTTCGCAACCAACCGCTGGCACCAGTTCGATTTGTCGCATACTCAATGTATGGGATATTTTTCTAGCGAGTAAAAATATGCAAATCGGGTCTATCGGAGTCACTCGTTTCATTAAACTTGTAATGAGGTTCACACTTGTGCCAGAAACACAATTGGATAGTATGAACAGAAACTAACGAAGTCAGTGATGATTTATTGTTTTTTGACGGTTGAAAAAAATTAGAATAGGTAGCAATGAAACATTTCACTTTTATAATATCACAATAATTTAATAATAATAATAATAATAAACTTTATTTATTACAATTTTCTTTGTAAACAAGGGAGTAAGGAGAAGAGTAAAGCAGATTGGCAGTCGCAATAGAAACAGTAGTAGTGTGCAGGAATTTAAGATTCATACCGCAGTAACAAAATCTAGAAATAGTTTAAAAATTTGAAAAATGAATAACAAGAAAAAGGATTAAAAAAAATCATATCCCATAAGGTTTTCGAAATTGTTCAAGACTGTGAAACCTGGTTACGAATTTCGACTTGCTAAATGTTTAAAACAGTTCACGGATAAAGACGAAACAAAACCGGTAGCTTGACTTGCAAATATCTAGATAAAAATATGCCGAAGTGACAAAGTTTCATGTAAGCTATGTTCGGTAGCTGCGAATTTTATCGGTTTTCGACTAATTAGGGCTGCCAAGGAATTGAGTCAACTATTTTTTAGCGAATCGAAGATATATGTGTCAAGTCAACCGTCGAACATACGCTAACCACGGGTGTGCTAATGATTTTTGGAACGTCGTGTGATAATCGCAGCGGCATAACAGTGAAATCCGCGTCGATTTACATTCGTGAAGAAACACTGGAGCGCAAATATGAATCGTCTTTGCGTCGCTTATGCGTTGACTGAAATTAGCATTTCATTGGTTCTTGCAAGGTGTATTTGATGTCTGTCACCTCTGCTTGAATTTGGAAGTTCAGAGGACATACGCAGGTATTATTCAAGTTGACACGCCGTTGACTCTGAGCTCGTTTTTCCGTCATCGCCGAATTGTTCGGTGCAAATTTACATTTTTCTCAAGTTCTTGGTAAATCCGTATTGAAATTTCCACTGTTAACCATACGCAGTAGTTAAACAGTCGATACAATGCCCAAGGCCCTGACAAGCAAGCAGCTACGCGGGATGTTTGCTCAACCTTTCATCCAGTGTAAAACTTGGGAACGCGAAAGCGGAAGCTGCACGTGGTGAATATCCCGAGCAGCATCCTTCGTGGCGAGGCTTGACCGTCCTGGTCAGGGTGAAGGTCGCCCGGACTCGATCCTTCGCGGTAATCGAAGCGGGAACATTGTTCAGCGGGAATTTCAAACATCACCTTATACCCACTGCGATCATGGACATGGCATGAAAATTATTCAACGTGTGTAATTAAAGTAGGGTATAACGGTGTCGCCTCGTGAAGGACCTACCGAAGGTCCGTATATGTGTACATTTATATATATATATATATATGTATATGTATATACATATGTATGTATGTATGCATATGTACATGTATATATGTATACGTACAAAACGCACTTGATATTCAACAGGTAAGACTTATAATAACGCCCAAGTTATACACGTGTCATGCAGACATTACAGACAACTTGTACGACTTGCGCTCCGACTTATAATGGCCCAGTCACGACGGCGTCTCTACAATGCATATGCATGAAATACACATAATGCATGCGTCGATCTGTATCTCGTTTCACGCACAAGACGCACGACTTCTGTTACGTTCAAATATACTGTAGAAATTTAGTGAAAGACCGCAAGAATATTAAACGGTTGAGGCGGGGCCTGATGCGAAAGTCATCGCCGGTGTAATTACTATATGAGATTGATGTCATCCAATTTGGATTGAACATATCCCAACGGTCCAAGATATCGTTGGGATCTCATTTCATGGTTGTACGAGAAAAAATACTACTCCGGATGAGTCGTATTTAATCGTAAGAGTTTGTTTCGACATATTTCATCTTTGCATCGTATATAACTTCGTGTGAGAAAATAATGAGCCTGACTTTGCATTTTTTTTATGAACGATGAACCGAAAGCGATTTCTATCGTAATATTGCTCAGCCACGCCTAAAATTCTGCGTCTTAATGCGGGGATGTAAATTGGGTCGCGAAAGTGAAACGTCGACGATTTTTGAGGTTTTTGGATAATCAAGGTATCATCAGGCCAAGATCGCTCCGTGTAATAAACCTGTTTCGAATATCACGCAGGGGGATTTTGGAGGGCAAAAAACCGTTCGTTCTTTCCCATGTTTAATTTCGGGGCCATGCAACGCGGTACGTCCCATTATAAGTATCAAACATTGCATCGTCAGCAAAAAGTTTACATACGGTACAGCCAACGTAGGAATATTTTCGTGCTGCAAAAAGATTCGCAAGAGAGCGTGAAGAGCAAAAAGATGGGAAAACAGTTTCCGACTCGTTGGAACAATCGAGTGAGGTTCTAGAACGATTCAGCTGCAACTTGTAAACTGAGTCAAATCAGCCGCGAGATATTAGCTTCCACTCGGAACTAACGTTCCACTCATCTTACAGCTGTGTGCGTAGCAATGTAAAGAGATTTCTTTTCACTCTGTAGGAAGTGGGCCCAACACAATAAGTAGGCCTGTGATTTCGTTTCGTATTATATACACAAGTGTGAAGTTCTTTATAACGACTTTATGCTCACTTTACGGTCAATTTTAATTACCGTATAAACATAGGAACACGTTGTCACGGTGCGCTCAAAACTGTAATGAAAAAGAAATTCGAGCGAAGGAACGATACCTTGAAAGCAGAGTTGATACGGCATGGAATTCAGAGCTGAATCAAAATCCAATTCGAAATGTATCGCATTTCGGCGAGTATTAGTTGTGAAGAATCTGCCGGCTGGCTCGTCTCTAAAGCCAATGGAAGCAGTCAAGCAGAAATGTTAAGAGTTTCCGAAGCGACGATAATGTGCAAAATATAAAAGGTGCCTTTAATCTATCGGAGATAGATGTCTAGCATGCAAATTCCTGGGATTTGTTTAGCCGAAAAAACACCGTAGAGTGTAACGAAATATTCAAACATGTTAAATCGAGCGGTTCGTACTGAAATGAGGCACCGTACCGCCCGGACATAGTTCGCTGCAAAAAGGTATATTATTATAATCTCGTTGGTAGGAAAAACTAGTCATACAATAGTACGGATTCATAATCGAAAACCTTGAAAGCCTAGACATAGTTTTTACACGCGAATGGAATGAAACCTGCTGTTCCATGATGGTCTACCATCTTGATCTCACAACAGGTTCTATTTTGTCAAGAATTAGGTGGGATAGATTTTACTGGAAACTGTAAGGTTCATTTCCACTAATTTAATAATCACACAGTCGGATCAAGTCTTGGCAGTTTAGTGGTGAGGTAGCATAAAACTTGAAGCACTTTGTTGGTTTCCAATTGCCGAATTTCCTTATCCCAAAATGGACATACGAGGAAGTTTTACCGTTCTCCATTCGTAATTTGAATCACAAAATGATTGCTTGATAAAATGGGTCAAGAGACCCAATTGGTCGTTGAAAATTTTCACCCATTACCGTGTTTCCGCATATCAGTACAAGCCCACTTCGAGACTTTGTATCGCCTGCATCTGTAGAATTCCGATAACCAGTACCAAGCTTGATTCCTGAGGCTAGACCGGCGGGTCGAGTGGAGAGGAAAGGAAAGGAGGAATCTATATCCGTGGTTCTGGACCGGGACAGAACTCTCATGTAAGTCGGTCTTCGGCTTACGATTAACTCGATGTGTGTCCGTCCTGTCAGTCAGTCGTTAAGGAAGTCACCGACCTGCTGACACACTTGGCCCCCTGAAGGTACTACCAGCAGCCGGGCACATGGCACGCATTAGCGTCTTTCATTCTTTCTATAAACGTATGTGCCCGCACGCATCCCAGAGATAGAAGCAGGCAAAGTATATCACACTGCGTGCGCAATTTCAGGCGTCGATGATATTGCGATGGGGTTTATATATCGAAGTCCGTCAAGTCCGAGGCATATATGCGTATGTGGATGTGTGGATGCCAAGGCGGATCCCCATCCAGGGAGTTGCGAAGGCGATCACCAATCAATTACTTACGATTAGCCGCATGAGCAATCCGTTGACCGTTTCGTACCGATCACGTGGTCGGCATAGTTAGAACTATACTATTGGTGGGCAGCTATCACTGCATGTCCAACAAACTAACGCGAACGTGCCTCCGGTTGTTATGGCTCGGACGACCTCTTTATATACGGCTACATGGGATTCCGATTGTTTTCACTTCGTCGAAGTGCTCACGAAGTCGCGTTCGACTATCTTCGTAGGTCGCGAGTCCTGATCGCTAACGATAAGCAAGTAGTATTACTCGATGATTCATGTAAGACGTCTACAGATTTTTTACTTTCCATCTTAAGGAATAGTTATTCATCTTTTCACAGTTTCTATGGTGCGGAACACGAGCTTTCGTAAACTTCCGAGCCGTTTTGACTAAGGGGTATAATTGATTTCAGTTATAAAGATATTTTTATTAACTATTCTAAGGGATTCGGATTGAAATGGTTTTTTAATAGTCCCGATCGTGATAGTCTTTATGCTCGTTACTAAATAGTCCTTTTTAATTGAGGAAAGCTAACGTGTTTTCAGTCACCAAATCGACCCTGACAATGCATATATCTATTTCAAATGCACTTACCGTAATAAATTAATCAATTAAATTAGATCCATTGGGACGAATTTGAGTAATTTCCCATTAAACGATGATTAAAAACAAATACAAAACGAATAAAGAACATAACTGTGTCACGTGTAAGTTATCCTACATTTATTAGTCAGTTTTACTGTATTATGTATATTTTAGTCCCTGACTAATTGCATCGTATATATAACCTATTTCGACTATACTTTCCTGTTAATCTTGCCATACTTTGAATATTCAACAGTATCGGCACAAAATATTTACTTGTGCCATATATTTATTAGAGTTGGTGACAATGTTGTCGAAAATATCAAGTACCACGTTAAATAAATCAGCATAATTTACGTTAATTACAGCAAAAAGTTTATCCTTCGGTAATGATTTTTAGCGAATCTCCTAAAATAGCAGTTCCAATATAGTATGAAACTGGTATTTTAATACATAATTAGTTAGATTACTCATACATACTCTGTAGCTAATTAGAGCACGAGAAATTCAAGATTAGTATCAGTCGAGACATAACGCTTTTCTAAATTTAACCCAACTTTCGAGATTCGCGAGAAAAAAAGTGAACTCATATTTCTGTGGTTTTGGTCTTGCTGCAGCTAATTGTGTTCGAAAATTGGCTATCGACCGATTGAATAAAAAAAATATATAAGACAAAAAACGCTGTGGTATAAATATTTTTTGGGGAATTCTTTCTGCTCGTGTGACGTTTACGAACGGAATTGCAATTTTTTTTTTCTTTTTTTGTCCCAGTATTCGTAAGTATATAACGCAGAATGTTTGAAATGAAATGGAACGAGCGAAAAGTTGGGGCCGTGAGTTTTACACCGATCTTGCCGCGGGCAGTACGGGAAGCAGGTCGTGAAGTTTTTACTGGAAGGAAAGCCACCATGGAGGAGTCAATAAAGAATACTAAAGTCGCAGTTTACAGATGCTGTCTTACAGGTGTACACTGCGGTTTGACGAGCCCTTTTTGCTGTGATCATAGAAGTGTTCTTCCTTCGAATGTCAAAACTGCAATAACAGGCAATCGAATTCTCTAATTGTCTAACTTTATATTTTATGCAAATATAAGTAATTTGATCCAATTTTACATGTGAATGTTGCTAAAGAGTTTCATCTTACAATAAAACAAAAATCGACTTCATGAAAAATGTATTCGAGATTCTCGTAGTTTCACGTTCAATCGAAGCACAAACACATACCTATGTTGCTAAGGGAATGGCGAGAAAGGCAGGATGATGAATCTAGGCAATCCGGAACGATGAAGAGTTCTATAAATCGCGGCATACCGACAATATTTAATCGGATTGCGGGAGCTAAACGCTTGTGCTAAATCTCCAAGTGAATATAAGCTGTAACAATGATCAGAATGTCTGAAGACCTTTTCACGCGCCACAGCTATCCCACAGACTTGCGCAACGTATAATATAAACAAGTTTCGCCGGAAAAGGAAGTCGAAATGCCTCCGAACGTGTATCGAAAAAAACAAGATGAACGTATTAAGATTTGCTCCCAGGGTTTTAACGTCTTTGAGTTAAGCATTCGAGCCGCATAGTTCGTTAGATCGGAAATAGCGGATAAGTTGCGACCATCAATTGATCGAATCACAGTTGACTGCCTTCTGCCAATATGCGGTTCAACTACTTTCTGCAAAAATCCAATCCATTCTTCGACAATGTCCGTAGATATACGTGGAAGTTGAGATAAATAATAGAAAGGAGCCGCGACTTTTGACGTTAAAAAATCGTCGGGATCCTTCGGAAAAGTTTCATCGAGCAGTAGAGAGGAACAATTCACGCCAGGGTCGTGGTAAATCATTTCCACGTAATAGATAAGTAAAATCTTACGGTACAGATCAACAACCAATAATTATCGGAAATGAATCTGAGTATTCTTTATAGGTTTTTTAAACACCGATGTTGACCATCGCTGTAAAAATTTCATTTAGCTTTTTCTGGTAACCTATAAGTGATCCGGCTGCAGAGAATGTAACAAAGATTTTGAACTGAATTATAACCTTAAGCGATACATTTTCAGATTCAAATCTGTCCAAAAATATGACAAAAGTGTCTTTCTACAAATGGAAAATTTAGTTTGCAACGGGGTTAAAAAAAGCTCTGTTAGTCGGTTTGCGTGACTTTTATATCAATCTCAATGAAATAAGAACTCTTCGGACGAGGATGAAAATAAGGCCAATTATACGTTTCTCGTTATAATTGTGAGTTCAACTTCAAGTTCAAAGACACATTAAACCGAAGTTCACTGTAAAAATTAGCATACAAAAATCTTCAAGATCGTAATGAAGATTTGCTCTTTGAGAGATGCTACAGCAATTTTGTAGGAATGAATGTCAATGAGTTTTACGTAATTCCCGGTCCACTCGGAAATGCTTTCGTGGGAAAGCGTTACATCGGTATTATAATTCTTAGCGCCAATGTCATGCGATAAGTTTGTTCCGAGGCGAATAATTACAAGTTTAGTTATTATAGCTATATATAGAAAAAGTCGGAGTTTAATTTGCAACGTCAGTGACAATGCAATTCCCCGAAGTAATCTGCTCTCTCGGTTCAACGTTTTCTGATGAACTGAAAATCGATTTATGCTGCAGGTTTCTTGTTTCAAAGGCGGCAATAAATCACTAGCGCAGAATTAATGATTATACACGGAGAGCAAAATCTGAGAAAAATTACCCTGCTGTTACTAATCGTGATGTAAAAGACACCTATTGCAGTTTTTATTGATGCATGTTACAGAAATTATGGGTTTTTATGAAAAATATTACTACCTTGCTTAAAAACTATGTATTTCGGCAGCACCAAATTTAAATTGTGACGACGCATTTTTCTGATGAGGCACGGTAAAAACTGCATTTCGTGTCTTTTACATCACGATTATAGTAAAAGCAGGGTAATTTTTTTCAGATTTTTCTCTCCGTGTACGTTAGGCAAGAAGTAGGCAAAGATGAAAAGTTGCATTATTTGCGGAAAAATGAGAAATCTGTGTAACTTATAAAATATCATTAAAAAAATTAACTTCACATTGTTTCAAATCATTCGCCTTGCAGCATTTTCAGTCATTTTAAATCTCTAAATCGTAAGCGTGAATGCAAGGTGACGAGTACGTTTTAACTCGAGAAAACATTATACAATACTCCAGAACACAGAATCATTATTTGACAATTCGCACGCGGCATCGTCGCTTCAGGTTACTGGAAATACCGAAGCGAAGAACGTCGCACGAGCATGAATCGAACCGACCACGCGTGACGAAAAGATCTATAGAGCAAGGTACAGATCTGAAGAGTCTGATCTCAAAGCCGGTGTCAGCCAGGCGTATCGGAATCAAATCTCGCTTTAGAGGCCGCGAGTTTCCATCCAATTTATAAAATTTATTTGCAAAAGTTGTAAGCTGGGTAAAGTTTTCGTTCTCTTATATTTTGGGTTGTTATCTGGGAAATTATCTGTGAGCTGATAATCTCAAAGTGCTCAAGTGCTCACAAATGTTGTATCAATTTTGCGAGCAATTCTTTATTCGTACCAATTGAAATTAAATACACACTTGGGTTTGTTTTATAAAGCGATTATAATTTAAATGGTCAGTGTTTCGAAACGATATTGCAAGAGTGAAAAGTTCACGCGTTGAGGATTTTGAAAGTTGAGAATGTGGAAAAGCAAGGAGAAGTGACGAGCTCGCGAACGATAATTGGACTCGGAAACGGGTAATATGCGTCAGTCTGACATCCTCGACGTCTCTTTAAAAAAAAAGGGAAATTTACCATGTCACCAAAGTTGGTATCTATTTTCTCTCTCAGGCGAAAGTAACGAGTTCGTATCCCGATTGAAGGCAGTTCGGGTCTTAGAGCGAGTGAATTGCATCGTCAATGCCACGGCTGCATGCGGTATCCCATTGCAAATTAGGCATGTCGGAAAGAGCGATGATAGTTCGGGAACAATGACCCGATCGTTTTGCGGAAAGCGATTAATGCACCGCTCAGTCTTTGTAACACAAGCATAAAAAGTGGTTGCGATTCGACTGGATCGAATCGGATGGCCGAAAAAATGCAACGTCAATGACTCGGCATGAGTTCCGCAGCAGTCAATGTAATTAGCGAAAATTAAAGTGAATCTCTCTTTCACCGGTAGTGCGGGGCGCAAGAATAGTATATTGTGTAACATGGAGGTAAAAACGTTCTTTTCGGGCCGAGCGTAAGTTTGCAACATGAGTCGTAGATGAGCCAAAAACGAATATTGCAAATACGCGAGATGAAAAGGCCGTTATCTCCTCGTTGCATACGATTCGTTACATAACAAGAGTATATTACGCGTTTTTTCACGAAGCACGAAATTGAGGTTAGGGTCGCGTAATAACAGAATTGTTCGCGACGGCGCATGCGCGCGGTGTAGAAAAGACCACTTTTGACTCCTAGAACTTAAAATGGTCTTTTCAGTGCTCTGCGCATGCGCGTTCGCAGACTCACTATACCTTTGTACTTTGTATATACATGGAAAAGATACGTGTAATAACGGGTAAATTATACTCGCGTTATGTAAAATATCTTCGAAATAAGTACAGCGAGCGAGCACCAAGGAAATCAACGTCATCGTAAATTCGGTCAGTTGTATTTTTGTGTTTGTTTAATTCTACGTGGAACGCTAATGCAGCTTCGCTTTCATTTCCTGCACCGTTTCATATACTCGCGAGTCATGGCAGCGGGTATGGAAAAGTAGAAATAGATAAAACCGAGGCGCGAAGTATCGCGGCCGGCGCAATAATTCGTGCATAGTGTACAGCACACAATGCCAACTCCCTCCGACTTTCCATCTCTGCATCAAGATCTACTAGAGAATGATCCTGCAGGCTCTGCGGCCATAACCCAAGATGCCTTGCCGCCCGTGCAAGTGAGATGAGATTTCACTCGTAGCAATAAACTGTAAACAGCAAAAACAATCACCTCGCATTTCATACTTACAATTTGTGCGCCCGAACCTCGAGTGCTTAAATTTATTGTAAGCTGTGCGTGAAAACGTTCGCACGTAGACCCAACACAAATATTACAGAGTACCTGTGTGCTAACTCCTTATTCGAAATAACAAGCATGTTATGCCGGAATATGATTCCGCAAAGTACCTACGCTTATGTTTTACTTTGTTATTCCTTTCTACCGCGCGATGTATAACAATTCGTTGAATTAAAATGAACGCTTTTACCCGTCGATATTTCGCACGTTGTCTCGTATTGTCTCTACTCATCCGTGTATAATTAAATTTGTCGATGTACCTTATGACTTCCGCTTTGGCATGCGAGTTCATTGTCATCGATTAGTAGCAGGTGAAAGTTACGTTTTGACATGTCGAAGGAATAATTGTTTCTTTGCGCAATCTTTCACACTTGGTTGCTGATGGGAATTCGTTAAAATTCCATACGCACATGACATGTCTGTCATTTCTTTGCAACATTTGTCGGGTAGATACAGAAAATAGATTTCCGAAACTGTCTCGTTGCACAAGTCTGATCGTGAATTGCGGACTGAATGTCTCCGATGATTTGTAAAGCATAAAATATTTTATAGCATGGTAAAAAGTTTCACCATACACTGCTACCTGTGAGATGGTCTCATTTTCTACTGCGAAATTTGTAATTTTCCGTATGTCGCCGTCATGCTTTCCAACCGCCTTCGGTTTGCTGCATCATTATGACGTCGCAGCAAGGTCAAATGGAATTTTAAACTGCTCCGTCTTCTACGCAAACTTGGAAGACATGCTGTAAAATCTACAATCGGTAAATTCTAATTATGCTGTAGGACAAAGAAATGTTTAAAACTCTCGTTCAATCGGTCATTAAATTTTTTTACCTTCAAAAATGGAAATATCTCATCTATCATCTAAATCGGCGCGGACGTATTGAAAGAGCACGAAATTTTTGCAAAAGTTGAAGTGCAGGTAATCAAACGTATGTTTCAGGATTGAAAATAGAAAAGGGAATTATTTGATTTGTCTGTCTCAATTTCCGGTCAAATTACGTTCCACATATTTTTAAAAAACTACACAACAGGTGAAAGTTATATTACTAATCGCCTGGTCATTCTGCCTCTCGTTATGCACACACACGTGTGATTATATAAATGTTTATACGTATATTGTATACATATACTAAACTTACAAGAAAAGATGATCGTTAATCAAGAACTCCTCTCTCCTTTTTGTTCACTGTACAGTTCCACTTCCATTTTTTGACATTTTTAATACTGCAGGTTACAGTAATTTTCGTTCACCGTACTTCACCGTACTTTAGTTGTAGACGGGAATGGGAGAGAATAATTACAACTCGGAACTAATAGGCGTGCAGATGATCTTATAAGCTACATATAAGCAAACTACGTGTACAGCTTATAACCAAGATACTTATAGGTACAGCTTATTACATAAAATCGAATATTTTTAACAAGAGTGAGTATCCCTTGTGGAATTCTCCATAAACTCAGTATTTATCTTCGTCTCACTGTTTTTGGTGAACTTTAAATACCTGTAAAATTATACGTCAGCTTCGATAGTATCATCTATATCTGATGTACAATACAGGTATAACGACAAGGGAAAGTGCATTGATCACTAATCAGCTGAGAATCTGAAGCTAATCGCTTTCAGGTGTAGATAAATCATTATCGCATTGAATAGCTTCTACTGTTAATTTATCATTCGTGCTTGGAGGAAAAATGGGGAAGTAGAATTGTTATCATATGCAGGTACATTTGTTGTGAATTATGATCTGTAACTGCGATGGCAAATTTACTCTCGCGGCGAAGTTTTCAGAGCTAAAATCATTGATATCGTCTGTAAACTCAGCTGATGGAATGAATTATTTTTTTTATAACAATGAGACACTTGACCGTCAACTTCAAAAGTTAGAAAAAAAATATGGCTGCCGTTGACACACTTCAAATTCTGTTTCAGCTTATACACGATCATTTTCAGTACGTATTAATTATCGAGCACTATTTTACATTCATCTAAATGATAGGAAGAATTGTTTAGTCATGATTACACCTCAGACAAAAAAGCGTAAGAACTGAATATTAGGCATACGAATTTTACTCATGGTGCGTACACGTGTCATGCCTGCCTATATATGCTGTTTCTTAATTACTGTTCACCTGACAAGCGGTACGTGGTTAAAATAATTTCACATGTACCTACGTATGCAACAGCTTGAACTGTCGAATAAAACAGCACTCAGCAAATCAAATCATAAAAATAAAATTTTCTTTACAAATGGACACTTCTGTACTGTGGTAAGGGGAAAAAACAGGAATTTCGAGTATTTTTTGAATACTTTTCATTGGAAAATAAAAAGTTACAAAATTGCTCGCGCGACTTAGTAATTGTGGCACAATTGGTCAAAACTGTCCATACCATTTTTTTGTACTTCACGACGATTTCGGTTTTATTAGTTGGCGGATTTATTACTTTGGAATAGTAGCGCGTAGATAGAACAAAACAATAAGTTCACTTCCTTTAGGCATATAAGAAGCCAAAGCCAAACTTCAATACGCCAGACAAAATGAGAAAATTTATTTACGGATTAATTTCATCTGCATCTGTAAAATGGTGACAAGTTTGTGAGCCTTCGATTTCTGCAGTCAAACGCTTTATTATTTCCTTGTGAACAACAGTCGAAATGCATCTACTTGAATTTCGATATCACGAGCCCTTCCCTTTGGATCGGATAGACGGATTCGACAAGGCTTTTGCCCGATTTTCGACCTTGCTTTTCTGGTGCCTTTAACTATAGCATAACAGATTGATTTTTCACTCCGGCAACTTTTCGTGAAGGAACCGATGCAAAGATAGCTGGAACTTACATGCTAATCACAATTTGCACAGTAATCGATTCTTCGTCCTGACGCTGCGGTACTCAAAGTGAAACTGACTGCGAGTCATGCGCCATCTGTTTGACGAAACATTTCGCATTTTGTTCCTCTCGGGGAGAGCCTGTAACGATTTTCAAATACTCCAGACGGAAGAAGAAACCTTTGCTGCATATTACCACCTGTGTATAATCAAAAGTTTAATATTAAAAATTTCGGAGTTGACCGCAGTGATATGTTTGACAAGTGCAGTGAAAAATGGATTGTAGACCATTAGTCTAAATTTTAGGGGCTTTAAAGACATTTATGACAATGATGACATTTTTCAATATTCGAACATTTGCAAAATTTGCATACATTAATCACAATTCTTGAAATCTAACCGATTTCGATGTATATTTATTGAATGTATCTTTTCCCAATTATCAGGAGCAGTTATTTAACGGCCTTGAGGAATTTAGGTATTTGAATATATTCAACTTGCCTCCACAAACCAACCAAGGAACTAACTGCCAGTGCAGGCATGAATTTTTCGTCGAATGCTCACGGCTCTGATGCGAGACAGAATCCAAGGTGGTTTTTCTTTTCATTTGAGTTCCACTGATTGAAAAGAAAATGTTTGTTGGCAAACAATAAATACGCAGTGTTGAAGATTGATCGATTTCAATGATTAATTTTAGTTAAACCTGAATAACCAGTTAATTGTATCGCAGAATGGGTGACGTGTAAGTGCTTAAGTCCTGCCATACCGTGCGAAACAGAGTCCTGAATTTCTGAAGAGTCAAAAATAAAAGATAGGGCAAAAATTATTATAACAACTCATTAGGTCATTTAGATAAATTAGACGATGGGAAATCATGAATATATTGCCTGAGAAACTCAGTCAACGCGGTGTTGTGTGCGTACAGCAATAAGACGATTATAACTACAGAGTGCACAATAACCGCGTCGTCGTTAAACATAAACAGTTTGTTGCGCAGAGCGGTTGATTCAATTCAAAGGTTTTTCATTCGCCTTCAACAGTTTTCCCACCATTGCAAACTCGGGCAAATTCCAGCGGTGGGTGATTTGCAGAAACTGTCCTAATTAACATACCGGTTTTTTCCGATAACGATGATGCCGCGATGCGGTCGTAAATTTCATCGCGAGTGAATCTAGTAACTAGGCATGTATGTGCGTGTATATATTGCCTGCATGTGGATTCTCTTTCAATTTGACCGGTTGGAAATTCCTTGTCGCCACGAGCTGTGCAGCAGGAGGAGGGCACATAATTTCCGCCAGGCAGAAACCGAGTGAAGTTGGGCGGGTATCCGACGTGTATAATGCATGTATGTACACTTGGGGACAATGAATCTGAGACGGTTAATTTTTTACACTAGACAGTTACGTTGGCAACACAGAGAAACCTACAGCGCCACAGTCGGCCGAGCGCGAAACTAACTCAATCTCAATAAACATAGCATAACCCATGATCGTCGAATCAAACCTTAGAATACGTCTCAATCTAACAAGTCATTATACCGGCGGTATTCGAAGGTTAGATTCGATTGTGTTATGTTATGTTTGTTGAGATTGAATTTGTTTCGCGCTCGGCCGACTGTGGCGCTGTAGGTTTCTTTGTGTTGCCAACGTAACTGTCTAGTGTAAAAAATTAGCCGTCTCAGATTCATTGTCCCCCAGTGTACATACATATCTCTCTGCGCTTTTGAAAGCTTGCATTAAGCGAAAGTGTGCGTAGGTTTGATACTCTCTCGTTTCGAGTTCGCGACACGACGCGACGATACGATCCGCCGACTGCACCGGGCGTCCGGCGTCGGTAATTCAAGAATCTGCTTTATCATAGTACCAAACTGTAGTTTTAAAGCTGCGTGTGCAGCTTCGCAGTCCTTTTATCGCAGCTTCGAAAGGATTGGGAAGGCTGGTAGGCCAAAAACATCGATACTTTTTGTTCATTTTATTACGATGTGGTCGTACATTGAGTATTTGTCAAATTGTTACATTCGTAAGCCATGCAGAAACTATCTTTCTTTGGAAAATACGAAAATGTTAAACAATAGAATGTCGTTATTTCATTTCAAAACGTTTCAAAATTGTTAAAAATCGACTATATTCGTTCGATTTCATTCTACGATGGGTCTTTTTATTCAGAAGACTTTTCCCCAAATTAACTTGACGAATAAACAAAGTAATCCTAGAGGGAAATCGAACGAACCTGCTAGATTTTTAAACATTTTGAAGAGATTCGAAATAAAGCATCGATGTCTAAACTTTTTTTTATAATCCCATTATTTTCTATCTTCGTATTCTTTACAGAGCTCCATTATTTGGGAATATAATAATTTGATAAACACTCGATGTACGACTATCTTATAGTCAGATTATTAAGAAGTATCGATTTTTACTCAACCAGCCTCTTTAATCGTTACGATAATTACGTCACCCGTCTAGAAAAAAAATAGCGTTATAAACGGTACAATTGACTACGTATTCCTCGTGATTACTAACTCGGTGCTGTTTTAATATAAAATTGAAATTTTAAATGGAATAAAATTCAACCTAAATTCAAATTGGTAGTTTCGTTCTATTCAACCGAGTTTCGGGTCATTGTACAGTTTGTCACGACGAAATCTTGAAACGGTGATAATTGCTGAAACATTATGCACGTTTAAAAAATGCAGTCAATGTCAACCGGATTAACATTTTTTAGGAAATGTCCATTGTGGTCAAACTTTTTTAAGCAAGGTCAATTAGTTTTATTGAAATATTAACTAACAGAAGATTTTTGTACACGCGTGAATAGATTATAGATAGCGATGATTTATTTGGCATTTGGTACAACTGATTTTTCTTGTTCGTATAAAAAATCATTTTACATCGTCAATGGTGTGGGAAAGAATTTTACAAATCTGTATCAGTTAAACAGCAGAGTTTCTATTCACGAACAGAATGAGCAATATCACGTGGTCAAATGTAAAAAACGAACGTAGAAACGAACAGTAAGCAATAGATTGAACGAAATATATGATTTCTCTCAAGTGCTTGATAACTCAACATTGATACCACGAAATCGAAATTATATGTAATACGTTTCTACTATGTTAAGGGGACATTTCTGGAATCATAATTTAACTTTATTTCCAGCATTTGCATTTTACAAGTCTGTATTACACACATAGGCATAGGTATATAACATATGCGGACGCACTTTTTTGTGTATCTGTTTTATGCTTCTCTGTTGATAGAATATGCTTAGCCAAAACATCCGTTATTAAATTCGACGGAGAGATTGTTGATCATTTTCTAAACGTAATTAAGGTCAAAATTTACGTATCATACGGACTCGATTTACGAGAGATCTTAGTTTCCGCGTAATGAATGGAATACAACTATAGATGCATATACGAAAGAGACGGTACATCGGTCTCAGGATATAATAAATAAATGTGTAAATAACGAGGCTACATGTATGTCTGAAACGACTTTGTGTCATAGAAAAAAAAAAAAACAAAAACAAAAGACACGACAAATTTCGTGGTTTCGTCAGCATCACGAGGCGTAGAATGCAGGTTGAAAATATCGTCGGCCGCCTCTTACATGTATGTAAATCTGACCTGATAATATCAATTTCCATCATTTATACCACAGGGGCAGCAGCGGCTCGGCCAGCACTTCCAGCAGCGGAACCGGAACTGGAACAGGTTCCGGGGGGCGAGTCGCAGTGGTTGGCGTCACGAGAAGCGTCCGTCTCAGAAAACGCGGTTCTTCAGGTTTCGGATTTTCACTGCGTGGTGGCCGGGAACATGCCGCAGGATTTTACGTCAGCGAAGTGCAGCCTGGCGGTGAAGCACACAGAAATGGCCTCAGGGTGAGAAAATGATTCAAATTCCTTGAAGAGAAGCTCGTAATAAGACTTCAGAAATTGCTTTAAGGAGGTTGGTTGGCCGAAAATCAATAATTTTCACTATTTTCATTACGATATAATCGTACATTGGCGTCTAATCGAACCATTATATTCGTAAGCTGCGAAGAATATGTTTGAAAGTACTGAAAAACAGAAAACAATGGAATTATAAAGATGACCTTAGATAACGATACTTCATTTCGAATCGTCTCAAGATGGTCGACAATATAACAGATTCGTTTCATTTAACTCTACGATATGGCCCATTTTATTCAGATCAAGTCGTATTTTCTACAAATCTACTTAAACAGATTTTGTTTTTTTTCCGTAGTCAATTCAATATTGCCAACTGTTGATTATGACCAACAATTTATATATTTAAATATGGTAACGTGATAAAAGAACTCAAATTTCAGGGACTATATAGGAAATCACATTTAGAATCAAGTGAGTCTGCATTGTTGAGTAAAATCGAATGAACGTACTACGTTTTTCGTTATTTTGAATCGATTTGAATCGCATTGACACCCAAGCTATCGTTTTTAACTAATTCTAGAACTTCCTCTTTTCGTATTTTAAAAGAAATCTTCGTAGCTTACGAGTATAATATTTTAATGAACGCTTAATGTATGACTATCTTATAATAAAATTACCAAACATGATCGATTCCTGGTGAACCAACCTCTTCAAGGTTTCATTTATTTCGCGAACTGATTATTCATGTGAAATATATCATTCAAAATTGTTAAATAGAAATTACAGAAAGCCAAAATCGATTTACACATTGCTGATCACTAATTATGTCGGATCACAAAATTGTGTACATTTGATAATTAACTTTTTTTGGCGCCTGTAATCTTACCCACATTCAGATTATTATAATACCTACCATCGTTGTTTTTTTTTTCTTTTTTTGTAATTTATCTAAATATTGGCGATCTGTGCTGTGCTCCAAGAAACTTCGTCCATCCTTAATTATACTTGTAAAGAGATGCAATTTAAAATCAGACTAACGTAATGAGGGGAAAATTTTTGTACAAGAGTTCCAAATTTTCAAGTTTTTACTTGCACATCGAATACGGGTTATCCAATCCTGACATCCTCAATCCACGGTAAAAATGATGACGGTAACCAAATACCTTAAGTTTAAGCCTTCTCGTTTTACCGCCTCTCTAAATATTGAGTCTGTAGATTGCACGGAACTGGAGACCTTTGGTACGTCAAATTTCTAAGAAGGTCGCAATTTTCCACCTATTACTCATAGAGTTAACGCGCACTGTTCAGTGAAGTTTGAAAAATGTTTGAAATATCGGGGCAGCCATGTTGTGATCACTTATTCAATTGGAAAAGATTCAATCTATCGACCGAACGTTACTGAGCATCAATTACCGACTAGGAACGAGTTTCAGAACGATTGAATTTTTATAATTCATGTTATGTCCAGTTTTTGATCTTGGCCTCGAGGTGAGCTTAATGTGGTCAAACCTTTAGCCGAGAGTGACGATATAATTTTTCTTCTCCTCCTCTTTTCCCCAATGGAACAACCAAGTACAATAACAGGAGCTGTAATTTTAGTCAGAACGCTGCTGCGAAGTAAGATTACTGTTCTGTGTAAGTGGCTAGGCTTCAGCCATCCGGAAGTTGCCTTTCGGTGTTACGTATACGAGTTTGCTTTCAAAGGATGACGCGCGCCTATCTACTTATAATTGCTTAGTGGAACCGGGTTTGTTCTCAGGTTGGTGACCAGATAATAAGAGTGAACGGATACCCGGTGGAAGATGCTGTCCATCAGGAGGTCGCGCTTCTCGCCCGAACACAGCAGGTTCTAGTACTGAAAATTAGAAGTGAGTATACAATCTATCGCAGTTGAAAGTTTCTATTTCTTTGGAACGGAAAATCATAGTTCTCTTCTTCGCACGAATATCTGCAGTCAAAGATGAAATTATTCGCGTCGTGGACGTGCGTATATTATATCTGTTATTAAACCTATCTTGACAATGGATATTACATCGTACGTAATTCTATTCCGCTTTCTAATTCGTTCTCATCTTCATTTTTGTTATTTCTATATTTTACAGGCGTTGGGATGATACCAGTCAAAGAGTGAGTAACTTTTAACGTTACAATCGTACTACGAAAAATTTGAGACTCACACTATTGCATCAAACCTTATCAAATACTTGCCTGAAATTTATCAGGTATGAATTTTCTCGGTTAACACGATTTTGGCAAAAATATCTTCTTTGAAAATTTTCATTTTTTTTTCTTTAGTAACAGTAGGATAATTTCACAACAGAATTTTTCGCCGAAATTTGTAACGGATTGTTTATTTTTTGATAGTCATTATTTTAGCAATTTTTCTGACATCAAGTAAGTGAAATAGTTTCGTGTTGTTTTCTCGAAATGCAAAGTTTAAGAAGAAAAATATCTTCAAAGACTTTGGAAAATATCTGCATCGGTAGTTTTCATGGCAAACTAACTTAATTGCTACGATTTTTCATGAATGGTGGAATTTTTTCATGGATACACCAATGTCTTCGTGACAATGAATTTCCAAATTTTTTTCTCAAAACGGAAATGCAATATTTTGATTCAAACGGACGAAGAAAGCGATTGTGCAATTAAAATTCATTCCCAATATTTTTACAATCTTAATCTCCGTTAATTTTTTTTCGAATAATTATTTCAAAATTGGAGATAAATACGCAAAAAAAAAAAAACGGTTACTGGGTTTCGCCTTGAATTGCTTTTCTTTTTGATCGTGATTAATTGTATTTCGATTGCTTTCTAAAAAAAAAAAAAACAATTCTCCAACAAAATTTAAAAAACGTTTGCTGATTAATTTTTATTCGAAGAAATTTTTACCCATTTCTGTCACTCGACTCGATAATAGTTTAGATTTAACACCACTTTAAAGGAAGTGAAACAGAAGTTCATCGAAATTCGAAACTGAAGTACTGTCAAAAATGATCCAAGAATTCTGTAAATTCTGACAATTTCTTCTGGGAAAAAAAAAAATTCTTCAAGAACGGTTAACTTGTCAAACTCTTCTGACAAATTTTTTTACCATGTACGATATTTTTCACGTCACTTCACACGAGCCGCGAATTTATTTTCACCTACACAATCAGCCGTGCCTACTTCTTCTTGATCGTAAAATGAATTTAAAAACTGTTCAATGTAGCAATCCGAACGACCCAGTCACGTGGCACATGGTACAACAGCAATGCGAGAACGGTTCGACCATCCTTCCGCTGAGCACAGAGATTCGAGTACGAGTCCTGGTGGGATCCAAGGGCCGTCTCGGATGCGGTGTTTGCAGAGGACCCAACCCCGGCCTCACGGTCCAGGTAACGTGAAGTGCAAAGTAATAAACTACTAGGTATTGCTAATCGCGAAAGTTTATTGATTACACTTATATAGTTATACGTATAGGGGGATCAGTTTTCTTATTTTTTCATTGTCCATAATTTTTCGAATCATTCGTCAAGGATAGTAATTTGACAATCGTATTTAGTGAATAAAGCGGTGAGTAAATCGAATCAGATTCGACGTGTAGAATGCATTCTGAAGAAATGATCAATTACGACACACCGAACAGGTCTCTCGTCAAACAAAATGCATTTCTCCTGTAGGCGATGAGGGGAATTTTTTAAACAGTCTATGATGGGAATTTTCGAATTTCGTAATACTGCTTACGCATTTGGTGATTCAAAGTATACGGAAATCGAATGGTCGTATTTTGTATGTGCAATTTCAGTACTGAGAAGTGATTTTACGAATTGAATTCGTGAGAATTTTCTTACTTGTTATTCAAACATGAATCATATCGTGGAGTGTTATAATAAATATAAGGTATTTCCTCTGATGACTGGTTCAAATTTACAAATCAATTAACTCGTGTCTCGGATTCGTATAAAATTTTTAATATATGTAATGTACTACATAATATTTTAGACATAAGCAGAATGTAAAAGAAAATCGTTCTTTAGCGATACTAATTCTACAAAAAAAAATCATAAAATGCATATATTTACGAATACAGCCTTATTGCACACGTGAAGCAGTTCTCAGTAAATTCAGTCGATCTTTTTTTTAAATCCATTTCCTGAAAACTACATTTTTTGCACTTCAACTGCGATTGATCAAGAATGAGGCTAAATCTGGATACGAAATTTTGCACTAAAAATATTATATCGGAGATCCTTCTGTAAAAAATAGTCGAATCTGACCTTAACACAAAATGTAAAAACCTCATTTCAATTTGTTCTCCATTTTGTTGAATGAAAGAAAAAAAATCCTGAAGCCTGATGCCAATAGTATAAAATATGAAGTTCTATCATTTTCATGTCTGGTCAAACTCATTTTTCACATGTCCAATAATTTTGATCAGCAGTACAAGTAATGCCAGCCACGTTTGTTGCAGCTTTGTTATTTCTCTGTAAATAAATTATTATGTTTCAATTAAGGATTGCACTTTGTCCCGGTTGCTTCACGAATAAAATTCATGCTGTTTCTGAAGTATGTAAATTAGTTACCGATTTCAGTGACCAGTGATCATTTTTTTTTATTGCAATGCCGTATCTATATCGAACAGTTTATAACCCTAATGTCCACGTAGAAAAAAATCAGCCAAAACTACAAGTTTTCCGAAAACACGTTTTCAACTTCCCACTTCTCGACTTTTGGATGCCAACAACAATGGAATTAATTTTTTGTGAAACACATTTTCAGGGGTTATACGCAGCCCGAAAAAAGCTATTTTTCAAAGACTTTTCATGAAGAGA
This sequence comes from Neodiprion lecontei, assembly GCF_021901455.1. Lineage (NCBI taxonomy): Eukaryota > Metazoa > Arthropoda > Insecta > Hymenoptera > Diprionidae > Neodiprion > Neodiprion lecontei. The sequence goes on along the minus strand of NC_060265.1, from coordinate 11,385,111 downwards.
CATTTCTTATTTATTATATAATATAATTTATTAATACAAAAATTTATACACATACTGGGGTAATATTGAAGTTCATTTCGATATTTTTTATTTGTAAAAATAATGATATTTACAGCTGCTATAGCCGATCTCCGGAAGCACCTCTAAGAAAAGATGTCTTGCGGTGAGCAAGATATGAAAACAAATGAAAAAACGAAAAAGATTTAGTTAATATAAGTTATTGTACGGTCTTTAGTCGAAGGAATAAGCAAACACTAATTTTTAACAGAACGGCGGCTCCTCAAAACAAAAATTCGATTTTCCTTAAAAAATTTCACCTTAATTTGTTTATAAATTGGAAAATATTTATAGGTGAGAAAAATCCTTCGATCAAGGACTGAAAAATGTATTCATAAAGATTGTGTAAGAATTTGAGACTGATTGGTTCAGCTGTTTCCAAGAGATCTTGCTCACCGACTTTGGAAACATAGTTTAGAAAACGCGTTCAAATTTTCAAAGGCACTGTAAAACGCTTTAGGGCGTCTTTGCAAATGTGCGAGTAAGTTTAAGAATATTTGTCGGATCACCATGAAATCGTCTGTGTATATACTTGAATATATATGTGTATTACGAAAATGAATTTAAAAAAAAAAATGGATATTTCAAAAATCCTATCTGCGTATAACCCCTTACGAACGAATGAAAGGATTTTTATTGATTTCAATAAATCGCAATAAATGCAGTTCTTTCCGACTTAAGACTGGCTAAATTTTGTGAACAATGCCCGAGTTGTTTGCAAAAATGTGAATTCCTGTCCGACAAGAACTCGGAAAAGAATAAACCGATGTCGGTATTTCCGTCATTTAGCTTTTATAGAATTGATCGAATGGTAAACAAAGTTGGTGGATCTTCCTTTTTTTTTTTTCATTGTGAAAGCAATAATCTCAAAGTACGAAGCATTTTCAGAACAACTTGTTATATTCTCAAATTAGGATTGTCAGAAATTCGTAAACAGTAATTATAACATCAGGAAGTTAATAGTTTGAATATTCAACTCCTTCAAAATGCTTCTGCAGCACGGTGATGTTTGTTTTATTAACGTCCCGTTAAGTTACTACGTCAAGTACTTAATACTTTGTACTCGTAAGAATTCATATCCCAGCCAGAAAGGGGGACAGATAACTTCGCGGACTGATACTGTCAAGTTGGTCGACTTGTTGCCTGTTTTACTCGACGATTATCCAACATTCGTAATCTTTTCCAAATTTCTCATATTCTCCACGATTGCACAGGGCACGAGAGAAGGGGGCGCCGCAAGAGCGGCGGGTCTGAGGCCCGGCGATGTGATAGTAAAGTGCAACGGACACCGTCTCACGGACGTGCCCTTCGAGAAGGCCGTCGAAGTTATGCGGGGCTCCGGAGTCCTGGACCTCGTCGTTAATCGTCCGACCTACTTCACGCCGGACCCGGGAGAAGCGATTTTCCGGGGATCGAACGGCTACGATTCCGGCAACTCCAGTCTCCTCGAATCCAGTTCTTTGCCACCGGCTTTGCAGGGGCCGCCGCCGCCGCAAGCGCCGATCCCGGGTCGCCACGTCTATCCGCAGAACCAGGGACCCTGCACGAGGAATCCAACGCGACCCAGGACCGGCTCCAGGGAAGTTCAGTGGGCGGATATCGACGGCAAGGGGTATGGATTTATGGAAGAATTAACTTTACCTTGATTAGTCGTTCCCTCGGGCATACAAAGGCGTTTTCAGGCGCGCGGCACAGCCGCGAAGATCCGTCGTTTCGAAAAACCTCGCTTCGAAACGAGTTTAACTTTTCATCTAAGAGGCATATTTTATCACTTGTCTTGAAATCGTTGTTGTTTTTTGCCAACGCGTTTCTCACGTATCGTTCCATGTGTTTACAGCGTAGGGAAACAATTTTTATGCTGAATTTTAGCGCGTATTTCGATCGATTCAGAAAAATTTAAATGAAGAATCCGGCAACATTTGCCCTGAAATTAAAGACTACCCTATTAACAGATTTTTATGACATTTTTTTCAATTCCATCTTTCATATCATTCACTTTGAGGGGCGTCCATTAAGCACGTGATCCATTCTTAACCCATATTCAAGCCCCCTTCCCCCCTCGTGACCGCCCCTTAGGTTTTGACGGACCCTTTCTCCCCCTGCTCGTTATCGCGTAGATTTTTTTTCTATCAATTCGGCAAATTCATGAGTCGGATTGGTACATCATGGAGCGTATTAATATATACTCTGTCCATAATTTACCTGCCGAAAACGATAAACTTTATTGAAACCAAAACTAAAATTTAACTCAAATTTAACTCAAATCCACTCGATATTTATTGGAAAATCTAGCTTCACCGGTTTGGATGAATACTGGACAGTGATTCGCGATCAGACAGAATTTTTTGTGTCGTAGGCATTTTTGAATACCAATTTAAATAAGTTCTTATTTTCGCTTTTACAAGGCATCACATTTTTGTGTATTTTAATGAATTCGAAACTGTTCTTAACCGGGTGTTTTAAATCAGAATGCTCGCTGAGTTTACTACGGCATTCTTAAGCGTGGAATTGGTGTAGAAGCTACTTGAAGACCGCGGAATGAAATTTCTCGAACGGTACCTTAGGCAAATTTATTAATACAGGCATCAAACCGTTGGAAATTCTCTACGGTAGAGCGTCACGCAACACGTGTAGCAATCAACTCAATGAAGCCAATTTTCACAATATTAACGTGTAGAAAAATGCCGCGCGGTGCACTTTCCTGCACTTATCCCTCTTTAAAACTCTTTCTCTTATTACTTATGTTTTCTTTCGGAATAACTGCAACGCATAGTAGACGGATGCACGTAAGAATGTTGAAAAAAAAAAAAAAACACCTTTGCTGGCAATCGATTTTGGTTTCGAGACGCATAAGCATAAGCATCGACGGAATAATAAATTTCCTACAGGATGTTGGCCAAGAATTATTCGGTATTAGTTACTAGACGGTGATCTGGTCTCCGGGCTCGAAGAATATCGCATAGCTTAGATCAAGACATCAGGAAATTTGTTTATTTGTATTTTCGAGACGAGCGACTCGAGGCCAGCGAACTTTTCGATAGATATTACCTTGTCGAGTCTTACGATCCCCAGAGTTCAAGAACCACGTCCTCCTCCTTAGCCTCTCTTACCCGGAGACGTGGGACTGGCCGATGTGAAAGCGCCCTTAGGCCATTCGTGGTCGAAATTATCCTTAACGTATCGAGTACAGTCTCGTTCGTATCTAATAATAAAAGGCTTAAAAATTTCGATGAGGTTTTATACGTTAATCCACTACATTCACTACACGCATCTTTTTTATCATTTGCTTTTCATGGTCACTGAATTGTTGCCCAACGTATCCACCTGTAAGTGTAGCTGTATGGTTATTTTCTCTGCAATTATCACGGCGGTATTTGCTATTCGCTACTTATAACTTCTTGCGTTTTTTAATATAGTGACAGAACATGTTGTCCTTTGGCTTCGTCGACCGAAAGCTGCAGCTCTTCGGGATCATGGAGACACATAGATCAGGTAAGAGAACCAACCTTGATTTCATCATTGACAAAACCGGAATCTCAGAGTTCGGTGCGGTGAACTCTACCGAAGCGATTCCTCTTTCTGTAATTATTGTAATTACGTAGCTGAATATTTTCGACATTGCGTTACATGTGCATCAGCAGAGCTTCGCTAACAGCTGTAATCAACTGCGCCCAAACACAAGTTGGATGGTCAATGTCTTCCGAAAGTAATTTCATACAGGCCACTAGGTTACTTGTTTATCAGCTCTTAATCACAGAGTTGATGTACTTTCTCTCTCCTCATCTGCAACTTACTACCTTTCATCACAACTTATTCTTTACGCGGCTTGCGGGGAGGATAAGGATAATGTACACGGTTTCATACCTAGACGACATTTTTTTTTTTTTTTATGTTTACCGTACGGATTGCACATTTTGGTATTCAGAGCGAACTAACGCCTACTTCGTTTACAAAAATTACTACTGGTTGATCTCTCTATCCATCGAACAGCTGATGTTTCGCTCCAAAAAAAGAAATGAACTTACGGAAAAAAAGTTGAAATTATTTTTACAAAACGCCGATTCCAGCCGATCTTGTCTCCATAGTCTGTGTACTTTTTACGGTGCTATATCGATAACTAGCGCCGCAGTTTTCCAAATTAATGCTATTTCTTCAAGCTCATAGATTACACATTTCCGATATGGAGATAGCTTTCGGTTAAGTTTTCAAAATCGTAGTGTCAAAGTATTTGACGATGAGAGCATGCCCCCTGAGTAATGTCTTATAACACATAGATGGCGGAGTGGACTCGGAAGCCGAACAACACGACGGTCATTCGCGTAAATCAGCGCCAGGGTGACCCCAGTCCTTACCTAGGAAAAGGACCACATTTGGGGTATCGAGCAGGCGACTACGAGGATGAGGAACCACTCTATGATCCGGTCGCCGTATCCCGAGGTGGGTACGAGTCGCATTACTTCGAGGCAGATGGCGAGGTCGAAGGGCGGCGACCGGATGGCATGGATGCCAATGGGGTCCGCAGTCCCTTATATGACCCGGTAGCTGGAGGCTACCATGAACCGAAGGCAAGTCGTTTGAATTATTGTACTGTTAAGCAGGGTGTTCGAAGGCGATAACACGTATTTCGGGATATGTACGTGTATCGAAGGTTGAAAAAGTGGGTAAATTGTGTTGGGTGGCTTACGAATTTTGGGAATTTATATTTTAACAGCCGATTGTTCAATTCGACGTTCAATTCAAAGTTTGTTGAATTCAAAAATATGGGGACCAAACTTGATTTCGACAAAAACGTTAACCTTTTTGCTCGGTAATATGTTTTGCAATACCAATGATACCTTACAGACGCCTTAAACTGATTTACTTCAAGTTTGGAGCCACTTTTCGTGGATGATTATCCTCTTCGATATGAACCGATATTTTTTTCAACAAAATGACGACGGTCTGAATTTGAAGTTTGACTTTTCATCAAAAAATTACGATTTTTGACCTGAAGACATTTAGCACATCCTTTTCTCGCCCAATGTATTTTTGTGGAACAATATTAGATTTTTCCGAATAACTTAGATCTTTGGGATGTGCTAAGAACAATTTTTTTTGTATTATGAATCCTATTATGCACGTGAACACCGGAAAAAGTTGTTTATAATTTTTTGTGTGATAAAGTATACAAGTAGAAGTAGATCCTGATTTTTTTTCAAGTGGATCGAAAATAAGGTTATTATTACGGATGAATCGGTATAAATATCCCAGGGATCTCGAATTTCCTGAATACATTCTACACTCCCGTAATACTTACATTATCATAATCATGATACCATTATCATGCAACTTTGATGACTTCAAGATGCACTCGAAAACGTGTCTACTGCACGAGATAGAGAAATTAAAACAATTTGTTTTTTGGACCCTTGTATATATTGCATTTGTACAGGACTCGAAATGTCAAAAAAAAACTTATTTATTGGCACTACATGAGCCTCTACTTTAAACTGGGTTCCATATTCCAAAATATCAGACTTTTTCACATAAAAATATATTAAGTCAAATTTTTGCTGACGGCAAGAACTGCTAAAAATTTGGGCACAAAAGTCCAATTCAAAAACGTGATGGAATTAATCAACTTATTTCTCGTAAACTGTAAAGTATAGAGACCTATAAGTTTCACCTTTTTTACATCTCAGTGTACACAATAACGTATCCAAATTTCAGTCAAATCTTAATTTTTACCCTAAACAGCTCGCTAAAAGTTCGTGAATCGGTCCATATAATTATTATTTATAAAATGATAAATACATATTACTTCGAAAGCTCCAAGTTTTCCCACAAGCAATTGAAACTTGAGCGCATTGAACAATTTTCATTGACCATTTGTTTTTCAATCGCAGGATGATCTTCGGGAAGGCAGCCGCTTGGCTGAGTTGCAGTTCATTCAAAAGCAGAAAGAAACGGAAACCAAAACTATAACAACTGTCGAGGTGCACCACGCCATTTGTCCCCCACCACCACCTTGTATGCCACCACCTGGTTCCTGCAAATGGCCAGCTGGACAGTACGCCGGTACGTATAAAATGTTAACATCTGTTACGAATGATGCAATATAGGATGAAACTGAATGAAATCAATCAAAAATTATCAACGATCACAAGCTCTCGAATCCGATTTTGAACCCTGATCAGTATTGTACTATTTTGTAATGTGACAAGGAACAATAGTTATACAATAAGAGACGCAACACCCGGAAATTAATAAGATATCAATAAAATGTGTTCAGAAATTGTTTTCCTGACCGAAGCGTTCCACCTGTAAAATTTATATCTAAAAATTGATGCTCGCCCCATAATACGAGTACGTGCCTATGTTTTTATGCCAGAGAATCCTCAGGGAAGACTTTTATTAAACGTTTTTCTTTACAGATTCGAAACCACCGATGAGTGCCGTTGGCGGTCAGATGGGGAGCACCATGTCCATGGGAAGCACCGGCTCAACCGAGACTGAATCTAGCTTAGAGTCATCCTGCGGCAAGGATTCCGCCTCGACGTCTTCGTCCTCGTCGACGTGTGAGCCGGCCTCGTCGTCCTCCTACGTATCCGTATCGGCCAGAAAACTCCTTGACGATCCGGAACCACCGAACAACATCCCCGCACCACCTGTCGCACCTCCCTTCCCTGCCGCAGCCGCCAACATCGATCTGAGCTCTGCAATTGCCCAAGAACTACAGAGGCGAGCACAGGTACACGTATAAATCATGAATAGTCGTCAGGTTTCATGAGCTTCTTTTTTTAACAACTGTTTGTTCGTTACGAACATTCCATTAACTTAGCAATAAGAAATTTCTATATTTGCGCATGAAAATATTCGTATAGGTACATGTGGTTGATTGATGCTACCGATTATAGTTTGAACCTCTTTATTGTTCCCAGGAGTGCATTGAGAATTCAATAGTTTTATAGAATTTCTATGTTTTAATAGTCACGATTTACTAACGGAAATAGCATGCAGCTGGTATTCCAAGCAATGATTTGCTAAAATCATGACAGTTAAAAAAGTCCTATTGCAAGAGAATTTATCTTCTTGGAAAGTTGTTAACTCGGGAATTTGAATAAATTTCAGAAGCCTGTTTGATTCGTTTCATAATTCTTCGCAAAAAAAAACATCCTAAAAACTCGCATATATATCTTCGCCGAGTATCTGGAACTTATGGTAAATTTATAAACAGGGAGTTCAACATTTTTTTAGACAATTTAGAGCACTTTACTTATTATTTCTATTATTGCATGAAGTTTAACGTACCTTGATAAAATATCTAGTTTCCCCGATACGCCCGAAAAATTTCATTCATTTCAAAGAAGTAACAGTTTATTGATAATTCGTATTTTCGATACCATATTACAATAAGGTGTTCAGCTTCTCCCGTTTCTAAATTCATATATCTGCACAGGGTTCGAATATAATATAAGTACACGTATAATTCATTTATACACTTTGATACAAGCCTTTGGTCGGCAACAGGCTGCTTTGACCATAATGCAATTGCTATGTAAAACATACTGAGACTGACACTGACCTTCGCGAGGCATATGCTGTTAATAAACATTAGCAGATGCTTATTCGCATGATATATATATATATAATTATATATACTGTACCTACTCTAAACTTACAAGAATAAATACACTCACATCAACTTCCAGGTAAAGCATCTGATACAAACGGACAATATAGCCATACGTCTCATCTATACGTACATAGGAATCAGTCTGACTGGTTTTTGTCAAGTTTAGTATATAATAGTAATGATGAGACCTGGTCAATCTTTGCATACGGATGCATTCATTCGAGTATTTACCGGGTGAAAAATTCTGACAGTGAGGTCACTTATTATTCTCTATTGTATGCACACAATGCGTGACGTAATCGAAGTATACGAGATAATTAGCCCCAACGGTATAGAAATTACATAACTTCGCACTGACGTTATTCTCGAATTTCAAGCTAGTCATGTTGATGAAAAATTATTCTTCACACAAGATAGTGATATATATCCGGCATCGGGTAAAGTACGTGTAAAGAATACAAATCCGAAGTTCAATTCAAGCTTTTTCACATTTCTACAAATCGCCAACATATATTTTCGAGAAGGTTAACGTTTTTTTGATGGACGAAAACAATTACCTAAGTTTATATACACACTTACGATTTTCTTTTTTGTTGCTGCAGAGAAGTTTAATGAGTAAACAGTAATCATCTGGCTCAGATAATTTGTATAAAATTGATGTTTACCAACAAACTTGTTTACGAATCATTTTTACAGTTTCTTCCTCTAAGGCTGTCGAAAACTGCGCGTTTTTACTTTGAATTCAAGGTTTTTCCATTCCACCTTGCGTTAAGATAATATTTCGTTATTCGCCTCACGAATTTTACGTTTTAATGCTTTTTGGCGCAGTTTTATAGGCGACGCATTCTTAACCGTAGTCGCTGCTCCAGCAAACTCTTATAAACAATCCGACGACTTCGCATGTTTAGCCGTAGTGATGTAATATACGTATATTGTTATGTATTACAGAAAGCGAGGGCCACACAAGACAAGTCGAAAGCACAAGAGGTGCGAAATTCGCGGCTGGTGGAACCGTCTAAAATTTCACCGGCTCACGAACAGAAAATCACTCATGATAAGGTAAGTACTTCGTTATTATTGTCATTTTCGTAACGAAGAACATACAGATCAGTACAGATTGATAAATATTTCCAGCCAATTAAGCTACGATTTCATCTGAATTTTTCTTATGAAAACTGATAGCAATTTTTTTTATTTGTATTGGTCGCGAATCCGTTGACTTACACTACATGAATTACAGACGTTTACGGACCGATGGAAAACTTTTGAAACTAAGTTATATAAACCTCTTACTCGCGACTCAACGCCGAGTAACTTGTGCGCAATATATGTAATTCCGCGAGTTTTCGCGAGAAAATATCAAATGTTGCAAATATTTCAGGTATCCCAGAATTCTAGGTGTAATTTGTAGCCTCCTTAGAAAAATAAGCGATATTATTCCGATTTACCTGAGTAAAATGCACGCGCAAGTTTTTATAATGACATTTTAATTATTCTTCGTCGTTCTTTTAATCTTCGGCTCTTTTTCAAAATCTTGTTCTTTCACTGAAATCAGATAATAGCAAAAAAAAACGATAACGAAATCCAGAAAATTCCGCACAAACTTTTATATTTGAACTTACACCCAATTGCGAAAAATTGTCACGATTATACCAATACTTGACCTCCAAATTTTAATTTAACCCTTTCAGTCACGCGATTTAGTTTTTTTTTTTTGGCACGGAAGTGCAATTATACGTTTCCTATGTATTTTCCGACACTGAATACGAATCCAATGTCAAAAATTTATTAAAATTAAAAACAACCCCGACAATGGGGTGAAAACTGGGTGAATTGTCAATATTCTTTTGGGTAGCGTTCTTAAATGAGATTTATATGAACATTTATTTTGAGACAGTACGATTGTAGGCCTAGAATAAGTGCAATCCTTGATAGTATCTATACGCACCCATTAGGAGGGTTAAAACTGCCCCTACGCATTAAATTTTGTAAATCTAATGGCCATTCTGAGATCTTTGTTTGTAAACCAATGAATTCCAAGCGTTTTTAGTATACGTTTATTGTCAAATTTCTTCGCTAACAAATTACATTCACAAGAATACTTTTGTTTCATATGCTTATTTATAAAAATTGTAAGTAATTATGGATTAAAAAAAAATTCCTAATTATTCCAAAGTTTAAGTATTTTTCTACCTGAAACTGGAAAAAAATTCAGGATTTTGCATGAAATATAAAAAAACGACAAAAAAAAAAAACCACGCACCACTATAGTGGCTTTTGTTACTGAAAGGGAGGGTTAATATAATATCTCAATAACATGAGAACCTGTTAAATTCTCCGAATCAAATACATTTTTGACGGGAAAAAGTTGGAGAGCAAGTGAATCTGAAATTTTTGCTACTTATTTCTCAACCGACTTCCAAGTTCACTGAAACCAAATTTTCATCTGGAACAGTTCGCCATTTCAACCAAAACTTACAAAAATATTTTTCTATCTAGTAAGAAAAATACCGTGACTTTTCTCCAAACATCGTTCTGTATTAATTTAAAATTGACGGGGCATTTTGAAAGGACGCGAGTCAGTATAATTTGAGAATCTCGTTAACTGGTACAATGAAGTTTTATTTTTGGCTTGAACCGTCCCAACGTGTGAATACGGAATACGTACAATTCTGAACCGGTAAAAATGACTTCCCGGACATCGGATCGGATCTTCGTCGCGTTTCACGTGGTTCAGATATAGGCACAATGCCCGAAGTTAGTCAACTGTGAATGAATAATGGTGATTTGGCGTAGTGTGTTAGCCGTAAATAATAAGCGATAACGAAGCATGCCTTTCCGAGTTCCGAAACACCTGTAACAGAGCATATAATTCTGAAGCTTGCCTAACCCAACGAAACATCGATTCAGTTACACTTTATTCGACACTTCGTAGTTGATGGAGGAGTTCAAACGCGCCCACCAAAGAATGTTCAACTGTAAACGGAACGGAGAAGCCAACGGCGCTGACGAGCAGGCAGCTGCTGCACCGAACAACGTTTCGACTCCGGCTGCCGAAACTTCGGAACAGGTAATTTTTCAACCGCCACCATTGTTATTAACAAGTAATTTTACGTATAACAGAATGCAAGAAAGTGAGACGTCTCGTTTGATATGCAAATTATACGTAATTCCAAATTATCTACAGAGGATCCTTTGGATTTCCATATTCGCACATCTGTACATTATTTGTAGATGTTGCACCAGTTTAATATCTTTACAAATGTATTTCGTGAAATTGTGTGTACCTAATGTCGATCATTATCGACGTGATTATTCGTCACTGCTTGTATGATGCTTGAAGCAAATGCGTCATTCGATTAGCATGCATAATCGTATATTCAGCCGCCAAATTATGTGTGCTATCTAACGATCTTTATCACTTTACATCAATTTAACAGTAAATGTTTTATTGCCTGAGCAATGCCGCTGCTTCTCTTGTCGTGTCTCGTGATACCTGATAGAATTTTTTCATTCAAATTCACAAGTGTACAACGTGTGATATCATTTAAGTGTGATTATGGATAAAAGATATGCGTTGTATACATACGCACGCAAGCGCCTGCAATCATTATTATTAGTACTATTCTTCAAGTCTTTAGGTACTTTATTTTCGGTGTCGATCAATTTACGAGTTCGTGATGAAAGATTGATCTTTCACTCATTCTTACTCTGAAGCAACATTAGCCTGTAATTTGAAATTAATGGACTTGTTAATTGTAACACGGGTTTTCCGTAATATTTTCAAAATTAACAGAAATTCCTAAGCTGTGTAATCTTCTCTGCGGTTAAAAGTATGCCATTAATTAAAATACATGATGTTGAATCCTCTGAAACCTCTCACAGAGGTTACCAATGATGTGGTCTGATCTTTTAGCTTAGTTCATCAAAACAGTTTCGGTAATAAATTAACTTCCGCGATCGTCTGAGTGTTGTATAAAATTTCGAAAAAGATACGTTTACACCTCTAAATCCGTATAGTTTATCAGAAATAACCAAACAATTTTTTTGTACAATTTATTTCTCATCTCTTCTCCTCTTCTTTCAATGAAAGAACTCTGTTCAACGATACAATACGTTTTTTAGATTGTATGATTAGATAAAAATTCTCACCGAGTCAGTAAAAATGGCACGGAAAATTTTCGGACTGGGGAATACGGAAACATGAATCCAACAAATCTTATCTACGTCGAACAAGCGATTTCATAGAAGACACATGTTAATACAACATCGCGGGAAATCACCAAACCTCAAGTACAGCAATAATTATCTTTTTTAAATTTTTACTAGCTCCTTTTTATATGCGTGGTCGAATGGTGCAGTACATATTTCCGATAGCATATCTGAGGGCACTATATTTATAAATCAGTACGGCATTTTTGCGGCAAGCGTTTCGAGCGAGATTATGAACATTTTGAGATAAAATCGGAATGTGCACACGTATATAATCCGTAATTTTCAAAGTATAACAAGCGATCTTGGAAGTGTATATAGATTGCGCATACACTCTTACGTATACCTTGTATTCACGGATTTGCGATAAGCACGCGCGTGTTATATCGCTCTTTCGTGTGCTCGGACGACGCACACACGCACAGAAATTTACACCTGCGATAAACGTCCGAAGGAATTATGTGTTCAGAATTCACATCGAATGCGGGCAAAGCGTGTTATGCCAAGCCGCTGCATTCGAGTGAGATGCAGAACGCGGTATGACGATTGTTACCCGTGAAACACCGAAGAGTGCAATCGATTGCGTTCGTGTTCGTGTTCCTAGCAAGCACATTGTCAGTTGTATTGCGGAACCAACCGAGTCAAGAAGCGTACTTACCCACTCTGAGGAAATGTAGCATTATATCCGTGGCTAAAGACACGCAGGTACGCGAGGCTCAGTCGCCTGTGTTCACTCATTCAAGCAACAGTGGTTATATAGTCACGATATTATACCCAAGCGAAGATGAAGATTCGAGCGAATAGTTAATACAGAGCCTACAACGGCAATAAAACGAGAACGATAATTTTTGGTCGGATTTTCGTGATTGAACAATAAAAACAAAACAGGTTTCCATCATTCGCTTTCCCCGAATATTATTTCCACAATTACAAGTGATCTTGTACTTACTGACGATAAAATTTGTTTCCGCGGTAGGATTGAAAGTGATTTACTACGGTGCGTGAAATTTAAACGCTCACAACAATATTATTAATACAGCCAACGAGTTTTTAGTATGATTAAAAAACTTTTATTACCTGTACGTACACTTGTGTGCAGATGCGTTATACGTATCGCGATTGGACAACTTCAATGATACATTTCTCAATTTATTTTTATCTTGAACCAACTTTTTTCGATCATATAATTGAACTTCGGTATACATAGATAATAAGTGTGAAAGAACTACATGATATATCGGAACTTCAACACGCGTCTTGCGTTTGTCACGCGCGATGAAACTTCGTTATATTGTCTGTCGTTTGTTAGATAATGAACAATTATTACATGACGTAAAGTGAAATTGCATAATGATGTTTCGCAGTGTACGGCATTATGTGGCCTATGTTTAGAATAGGAAGATTAAGTTGTACATACACCTACAACAATAGCGCGTCTAGCCGGCTTTAGGTAACTTATAAAGAAAATGTTACAAGTTAAGATAACAGTATACCGATTCTTTTCTTATAACATCGCAAGCCAGGGAAAGAATTTCATTCATCGACCGGAATAAGCATTGACCGTATCTAGCCTAGATATTACATCTGTACCTTAACTGGCGGTGCGCAATACGACGTATATTATATACAGAGTATATGTAAGTACATACATGTATTAATGCGGCGGTTTACGCACGCTTTAATAACCGCGGAATTGATGATTTCCTGGAAACGTAACAAACTACAAATAACGCGATACCGGTACTCCGTTGGAAAAAAGTTATAGCCACATAGTTTAATCAAATTATATGAAATCTCGTGCGTCATTCGAAGCTTTGGGCCTATAATGTGGTTATGAAACGGACGAAGCTTCGCAGAGTGAAATAAGCTATATAGAGATCATTGGTAATTTATTGGGAGGAAAAACAAGCCTTGGCTAATAAACGTGTGTGTCCGTGCGTGTATGTATAAGCGGCTGCTGGTTTGTAGAGCGAAGCGCAGAACGTACAGGTGAATGTGTACATACAGATAAGTAGTGCAAACAGACGTTAAAACAAATGAATACCGCACTGAGAACAAACGACTGGTCTTACTTAAATGATAAGCCTGCAAAGTTGGGAACATTACTTCGTACGAGGATGAGCAAAAACGGGGAACCGTCGAGAAAATCATCGGTTTTAGTCACAGTTACGCCTTACAATGTGAGTCAAATGTCTAATTTACCCATCTTATCGATTGTTTATCGATACGTAGGCTCGTAGGTTCAAATCTCCAACGTATTATCGAAATTTTACGACAAAGCAATAATTTTTATAGGCTACGATTATAATATTTTTTCCAATATAGATATTTTTTCTAGGAATCCTTAACCTCAACTCGAATTATTATTCAGTATTTCATCGTACATGTACAGAAAACTTTTTCGAAATCTCACGTTCTCTTGCAGCATTCATCCATTAATATTTCGAAATAAATCAAAGCTAAAGTTGGAACCTGTGATAAGTGAAGTCACTTCTCGCAGCCAAGGGCAGTGTAAAGTAAAAGCGATTCTACCGATCACATCGTTGATTAGCGACAGCTAAAATTGAGTAACAACATGTTAAAATAACGATGTTCTCGAACTAAACCAATAATATTCAGTTCAAAATTCCTCTTCGTTATGCCAGAGTATGTATAACGGATCTTTCCTTGCGAATTGTAATGAAAATTTGTCTAATAGCTTACAGGGAATAGAAGTGAATTCATTCGATGTAATTCTGTGGTTTTCAGTCATAGAATGTTCATATTGTATTCTACATGTATAATATACGCGATTGTCTTTAAATGATAACGAGTGCGAGGCATTACATAATTATTAATCTTTCCCAAAATCAAATATTTCTCAGTTTCGATACGAAGGCAATAACATGCTCAACGTTAACAGATAGTAGATGAATCATCAAATTCTACATCGAACCACATATTGATATTCCATAATATGTGTACTTAATCGTAAAACCGATAAACAGCGTCTCTGAAATCGCCTGAAACGATTCAAAAGTTTCCTCAACGACGTATGCACGGTATAATAAGGCTAGCAGCTAATTAACCAACTTTGATCTCTCTGTCGATTACGCAGGAACGTCGTGTCAACGGCGTAGTGCGACGCCAAAACCCCGGCGCCCCGACGCCGCCGCCGCCGCCACCTCGCGGAGTAACAGCTCAAAAACCAAAAACAAACGCGAGTGACGACGCTGTGGAAATGCAGAGCATAGAGTCGTTCAAATTGAAGGAGCCGCAGAGCGTCGCGACGCCGAAACCACCGTCAACCTACTTCCCGGCATCCCGGGATGAATTAGACAGCAGCGCTCGACGAACCGGAAGTCCAACGGGCAGCGGGGATACGAAAAAGCAGCAACAGCCGACGGTGCCGATGGCGCCTAGCATGCCGAACGGGGCAGCAGCACCGGTCAACACCGTCGTCGGCAAGGGGAAAGTTGCCATCAGGATAGGTGCTTACTCGGGCGAGGCGAAGGCACCGTCGAAATTGGACTTTTTGGGGGGCCAACCGCCGACGGGTACTCCGACGCCGACGCCGATAGCCAAGGGGGTTGAAACGACGGATTCGGCGCCGGTAGCATCGCGTCTTCAAAACGAATTGGCGGCCACGCTGCAGAGGTCGAATTTAAGAAAAAAGACTGACGGGGTAATTAGCGAGACATGTTCCTTATACACTGATTATTACGACGATGTTAGTAGTCACGAGTCAAACAAACTCTTTTTTTTTGCAGTACATATAACACAGACGTATGAGTGATTTCCGCAAATTGAATCCATGGAAGTGTGAAAATATTTGTCGCACATTCGAATGAAACAATTAATGTTTCTATAAAAATATTTGACGTAAAATAAAGTCCGTTAGTTCCAGGTTCGCATTACAGAGAAAAATATTGTTCTTTAGGATATTCATCAGGTAGATTTGAACCCAGGCGCTAATCCGAAATGGCTGTTGTTAGACACATTTGTAATTTTATTTTAGCTCTGTACTGCTTTTCAGAGCTCGTTGGATATTAAATTTAATGTTCATCTTCAACCAAGTTCCAATTACCGAGAATTTAATCCGCGAGATTACCAGTAAGTGTGTACAATGTGCATGCTTGCGAGAAGAATTTGATACAGTTTACTTTTCAGTTCCGTGTCGATGCAACAGGCTGTGTAGTAATTTACGGAGTAGATAGAAACTACGCCCCAAGCCTTGGGAATACAGCATTTTGATTCATTAGTACGAAACGCGTTAGGGATTTTCAGCTCATTGTAGCAAGCGAGAAAGTACTTACACGTTTTTAAATTATACCTCTTTACCGCTGCAGGGGCAAAGCTAACGAAATTTTGATTTTTATCTCAACAATGAGATGGGAATGTGTCGTGAAAGTCTGACACGCGTAAATTCAGACCTACCGGTATGACGACACGTATATGTATTACACTTGTTGAATTTTTAGAAACTAGGAAGCAATTCGCATTTCTTTTTTTATCTTCATTGGTTAGTTCCATCAATCAGGGTATACCTGCTTTGATTAAGTTGTGATATAAGTTTTCTTCGAAATTTATTCGGACTATGTTTTTAGTAAGAATGGAATGAGAAAAGTCAACTTGTCTCGAATCCCTGTACGTTTAAAATTTGCTTTCGAGAAACTAATACGAAGATTTTCCCATATGCATCAAAAGGGAAACTGTACTACGAGAAAAATTTTTACTTCAACATTCTCGTTTTAGAAAGTTCAATTTTTACTTATCTTGGGTACGATTTACCATCATATTGGAAATCTTGATGATTAGCTGAAGTTTACTTTACGTCGTAAGTTCGAAGTACGATGTAGTTTTAAAATTAATAAGACTCTACCCTATAGCTAGACTCTGTTCTAGAATGAGTTTGTATTTATTGTTATGAAACAGCGGAAAATTCAAAAATGCAATACATAAATTATTATATTTGATCTCCAGGAGAACGCTACTGCAAGACCGGTATCGAACAACGCGGCATCCCCGACTAGATTCGGTGCTGAAAATCCAGCGATTATAACGCAAAGCAATGTCGAAAGGTTGGCTGCTGTTCTGAGTAACAAGGTTACCATAAAGATCAACACAATCGACAGTGTCTCCCGACAAGATTAAATTTCTAGATGTATTCATTTGTAAATTTTGCTATACATATATAAATATACATCATATTAGTCTATACATACATAGGTAATGTTATCAATATTATATACATAATTATATACGCATTTACAATTTTTTATATAGATATATACTTTTTTTGTATTATTTATTGCTAGGTATGTATACATATATACATACTGTATGTATTGACCAATGGAACCTATTTATAGGCAACTATCATTCTTATGATTATTATTACTATTATTATTACCATTACTACGTTTTACGATTATGCTTATTATTCTTTTTAATTATATTATTATCACTATATATCGCACATATGTATGTATGTGGTACGTCGTATCAATTAATACAGGCATTGCTATAATAAAGGATGTATACATGATAAACGTCTCCTGATATTTGCAATGATAAATAATAACAATTATACCTCTACAGATTATTACATGGAGTTGATGTAACACTGTCACAGTACATTATGTAACAAGGGAATAATCAACTTTTATTACTGGGTTACATATAGAATTTTCAGACTCAACTATGTTCACAATATTGACTTCAAAAAAAAGAAGAGGAAATCCAAATACCGCATAAAAGTAATACACGGACGTAGGTCGGCGGTAGTTAACGTATGGGAGCGAGTACAGGACTGCAGGCCCTGGTGGGGATGTAGAGGGCGAGCCCCCTAAAACATATACTTTTTATAATGGAATTAATTTTAAGAAATCTTGGAATTCCAATAAAAATAATTGTCTGGGATTTATTCTATATCAGCAGCATCAATAATTCACACGATAATCAATTATAATACAGAGAGATGTAGTTCAAAATGCAGAAGAAGTAGAGAAAACCAGAAAAAATTTACAAGTTTTCATTGTAAATTGATAGTCGGTAACAATGTGTAACATCTAGCCTCGGTAATGAGCAAAATTTTCGTGAAAACATCCGAGTGGTGCACGGCAATGCGGCGTGCTGTTCAAGACTGAAGTTAACAGAACGAACGGCCGACAGCTGTGTCATCTTTTCTTTCTCCTATTTTTTTTCTCTTTCTCGCTCTTTTCAAACGTTATGAAAATGTTGATGTGCCGTTATAGAGGTCTTTCACCATAGACTTACAAAAGATAGACTGAGCGCTCTTATGAGCCGCTTGAAGCAATCAATTAAAGGACAGAAATATGCCGGGAGTACTCCCTTCTCTCTCTGACGATATTTGTGGCGGTGATGGAGGCGGTAGAGGAGAATGAGGCGAAATTATGCGTCTATATCTATAGCTGTTCCACTTCCACTGCTCCGTTGTCTCCCACCATGACGCCGATTGAAAGGAGAGAGCAGTACTCCCGATATATCTCTGCCCTTTATATGTAAGCTTCAGTACATCTTATAGGAGCGCTCAGTCTATCTTTATAAGTCTATGGACTTCACTCGGACCCTGTCATAGTTGAGGGCAGCACTATTACTGGTTCTAAAGAGGCGAGAAAATTTAATTCTTAAATTTACTTTTCATAGTCAAATAACATTTACTTTAATAGATTATTTATGAAATCAATCACGTCTATTCGTAACAGACAATTTACGCTTGGATAAATTGTGGAAAACGTAAATCATACATTATCATACATCGTACATCATACATAGTATTAAAGTTCGGAACCAAATTTTATATGTTCGGATGTTCGGAGGTTCAGAAAGTGACGTCACCTAAAATTTTTTCTCTCTTGACGTCATCGATCTATGGTAATCGACGACGAAAATCAGCTAGCCGAATTCCTCAGTCCGGAAACTACCGCGTAGTGGAGAGGACGTATGAAACTCGCGCTTCGCAGATTTCGTGCATCGGGTTCTCAACCTCTTGAATCCTGCGCTCCAGGTCCGCTGCCTGGTAACTTTTGACCTTCGGGACTAATTTTCCGTAGTTTTGGCTGCCTAGGTCCTCCACCTGGTGGATCTCGACCTCCAGTACTTGCGCTCCGTAGTTTTGGCTGTCCAGATCCTTGACCTGGTGACTTTTGACCTTTACGAGTAATTTTCTATGGTTACTGCACTCCAGGTCCGCTACATGGTGAAACACGACTTCCAGGACAAGCGCTCCGTAGTTCCTGCGCTCCAGGTACGCTGCCTGGTGAAACTCGACTTCCAGGAGAAGCACTCCGTGGTTCCTGCGCTCTAGGTATGCTACCTGGTGAAACTCGACTTCCTGGACGAGCGCTCCGTAGTTTCTGCGCTCCAGGTACGGTACCTGGTGGAACTCAACTTCCAGAACGAGTGCTCCGTAGTTTGTGCGCTCCAGGTACGGTACCTGGTGAAACTCGACTTCGAGGACAAGCGCTCCTTAGTTTCTGCGCTCCAGGTACGCTGCCTAGTGAAACTCAACTTCCAGGAGAAGGGCTCCGTGGTTCCTGCGCTCCAGGTATGCTACCTGGTGAAACTCAACTTCCAGGACGAGCGCTCCGTAGTTTGTGCGCTCCGGGTACGGTACCTAGCGAAACTCGACTTCCAGGACAAGCGCTTCGTAGTTCCTGCGCTCAAGGTCCACTACCTGCAGGATCTCGACTTCCAGGATTCGCGCTCCATGGTTCCTGCGCTCCAGGTCTACTACCTCGTGAAACCCGACATCCAGAACAAGCGCTCCGTAGCTCTGGCAGTCCAGGTCCTTGACCTGATGACTTTTGACCTTCCGGGCTAATTTTCAAGGTTGCAAGTTTGATTATTGAAAACGTCATGTTTTATACTATCACACCAATATGCATGTTTCAGATAACATTTTGAATGGGACAAAAAAACCGAATGACCAGGATCAACAAATTGCAATTGGTGAGTGTTTGGCATTGTATACATAGGAATACATAACAATAACGCCGTTCAATTAGAGCTAAAATTGCTGTGCGTAGTGTTTCAAATCTGTCAACACCTAGCTAATTGTTCTGTGGTATTTTTTGACGAAATTTATTGTCATAAAATCACAATACGTTATGCTTACATGCATGTCTGAACATGATTTGTAGCATTATACATATAGAATCTTACGGGCAGATTCGTTTTGCGCCACATGCACAAAGGCAGTGTTCATTCTGTACACTGTGAAGCAAATACCAGAATGTTTTGGGGAGTCATCGTGCCCCAGTCTCCCCTACAACTCTGTCATCTGGTAAAACACTGACAACGAGTAAGCGAGCGCACGAGCACAAAAACCAGTTACGCTAGGCATCCGACTCCAAGCAAGCTTTAGGGAGCGAGTGTTTTAAACCTAGTTATTTTTAGTTCGCGCACCATTCTATTGTTGATGTACGACAATGACCCAAAAATCCGTGATATCATATTAATTGTCGCGCTCAAACGTAAAAAGTAACGATTTTTACCGAAAAAATTCTGAACGAAAATGAATGTGATTTAACGTTTTTTCTGAGTTTTTTAGTTCATTGATGATAAAAATATATTTCAATGCAAAGTAATTTTAGTTTTTACATTTCAGACAAAAATTACACACTTCATCTTTGCTGCCAATTCGAGATTCCAGCGGCAAGGCGCTTCAATGGTTAGCTAATAACTTCGCCATTTTGCGAAAATTAATGATGAGTAAATTTTTCTTGTTTAACCATTTGTATACGATGATAGTACAAAATAAATCATTATATTCAACTATTTTCATGTAAGCCAATAACAAAAAGCTATGATCCTATTTGTGCACGGTGATTATAACATTTTTGTAATATTTATCGACAGTTATATTTCATGTAAAATTTTTTAAACTTGTCATGTTTACATTATATTATTTCAATTCATTTTTCACGCAACCTCAAATTCAGTAGCTGTCATTGTGCTAATGAAATTTTTATAATTTTTCATAATTTTTTCAATCTTCTTACTAAAATGTGTTAGTGTAAGAATTATATTAATCCTTACACAATACTTTTAATGTGTTCTAATATTGAAAATATTTATTAGTATTCGAGGTGTAACCCGAGGTGGTTAGCAGTGCTCCTTGGAGGAGGTTAGGGGTGGTTGCGGGTGATCGAGTTGGACAAGGAGGAGGACGAGAAAGACGAGGAGAACAAGATGGACGAGGAGGACGAGGATTTGTGCACAGTGAGTATGACATTTTTATAGTATTTAGCGGCGATTGTAATTATACTTTGGTTGAGTTTTTTAGAATAGTCATGGTTATAATGAATTATTTGAATTCATTTTTCGCGCAAGTCCAACTTCGAAAGCTGTCAATGCGCTAATAAAATTTCAATAATTTTTGATAATTTTCTTATAAACTTCTTGGTGAAATGTGTCAATACAAAACTTATATTGATCCTTACGCAATATTTTTGATGTGTTTTATTACTAATGATATTTACTAGTATTCGAGATATAACCCGAGGTGGTTGGCGGTGGTTGGTGGTGGTTAGGGGTGGTTGCGGGTGATCGAGATGGACGACGAGAAGGACAAGGAGGAGGAGGACGAGAAAGACGAGGAGAACAAGGTGGACGAGGAGGACGAGGATTTGTGATCGGTGAGTAAAATATTTTTATAATATTTGATGGCACTTGTAATTATATTTGATCTAAAATATTTCAAACTTGTCATGTTTATAATGAATTGATTCAATTCATTTCTCGCGCAAGCACATATTCAGTAGCTATAAATGCGCTAATAAAATTTATTATATTATTAATTACTTGATTAATTATATTAATCCTCACACAATATTTTTGAAGTGTTCTTATACTGAAACTATTCATTACTGTTCAAGGTATAACCCGAGGTGGTTAGCGGTGGTTGTTGGAGGTGGTTGGTGGTAGTTGGAGGTGGTCGGAGGTGGACGAGGTGGAGGACAAGGAAGAGGAGGAGGAGGAACACGAGGAGAACAAGGTGGACGAGGGACACAAGGTGGACAAGGAGGACGAGGATTTAAGCTCGGTGAATAAAGCATTTTTATAATATTTGATGGCATTTGTAATTATATTTCATCTAAAATATTTCAAATTTGTCGTGTTTACAATAAATTATTTCAATTCATTTTTCGCGCAAGCACATATTCAGTAGCTATGAATAATCTTATACAATTTATTACATTATTAATTATTTGATTAATTACGTTAATCCTTGCACAATATTTTTCATGTGTTCCTATACTAAAAATATTTATTACTATTCCAGGTATAACCCGAAGTGGTTGGCGGTGGTTGGAAGAATAGGAGTAGGATTAGTAGTAGGAGTTGAAGTTGGAGTAGGAGTAAGAGTAGGAATAGTAGGAGTTCGAGTAGGAGTAGTAGTAGGAGTTGGAGTAGGAGTAGGAGTGGAAGTAGGCGGGGCAGAGTGGGTCGGGGGAGGGGAGGGTGGGGAGAGGGGCGGGGAGAGGGGAGATCTTCCCAAGATTTTTAATTCTTATATTATACATAGATATTATACAAATATAAAATATAAATGCTGCGTTGAGCGTAAATAATAATCGAATAGACAATTTTTGATAAGATTTCATCAATATTTATATTATATACAATAGCTCGTACGGTTATTACGTAGTTGTGCTAAATGAAAAAAATTATTTTATAGACCAGTGGCAGAGCTGGCTATATAACATCGAGGTGTTTGTAAATAAGTATATTTTATCTATTTGAAACTACAGTATCGGAGTAAGAAAATAATAATTATGATAATCAGTGGTATATATGTAATTAATCTACGTACAACAGTTCTTACACACGGACACATCCTCTTCAAAGATCAGTATACCTATAAAAAAAAAATGGGTGCGTGTACTTATGTACGCGCGTGAGAAGTTATACTTCTTTGGCATCATTAAAAAACAATAAAACAAATAACGGATGTCTTACATTATATTTAAATAATCTATTAAATTTTTGTCACGAACTTTTTATTAAATGTTCTATTAAATTTATTTCTTTATTTTGTAAATATTAAAAAACCAATAATAAATATTCAACATTGATAATTTAATAATATTTAGTATTAATTATATTAAATAATGATATTTTAATTTATATCAATAAATAATACATACGGATAACTAACCTCAATTATATTCGAGCACTTTAAAAAGTATTTTAGCACAATTTTTTCACTAATATTCACAAATTTTTCGAGACTTAATGAATTCGGTTGAGTGGGCAACTTAAATAATACATACGGATAACTAACCTCAATTGTATTGGAGCACTTGAAAAAGTATTTTAGCACAATTTTTTCAGTAATATTCACAAATTTTTCGAGACTTAATGAATTCGGTTGAGTGGGCAACTTAAATAATACATACGGATAACTAACCTCAATTATATTGGAGCACTTGAAAAAGTATTTTAGCACAATTTTTTCAATAATATTCACAAATTTTTCGAGACTTAATGAATTCGGTTGAGTGGGCAACTTCATCCTGTTAGTTTTGTGTTACAGTGATGCGCGCGCATCTTGAAATTTCACTCTCATCAGTTTTTCATAACGCGCCTAAAGAAGTATAACTTCAATAATAAATATGTTATGTAAATTAAAAGTCCGCAAGACCGCATGACGCCAAATTTTATACATTGTATTACACGCAAGTATATAATTAAAGTATTTATCTCAAATTTAAACACTGCAAACATTTTTTTCTGTAAACACTCGAAATCGTAACAAATAGTCTAAAGACTGAAACGCTATGATTCTCGACAAAAATTAATGTCTGTTCGTGCATCTTTACATCATCAATCAAAATTGGATCTTCGGAAAAAAATTAATGACAAAGTGAAAAATATATATATGCATATATAAATATGAATATAAGAGACTCGATCTTCGCTAGCGAAATATTTTATCAATTATACCGGTGAATATTAAGCCACCCAGCAAAGAAAATTTCATAGGCGAATAATCTTTTCTAATGTGCAGTTTTATAGGACTGGAAATTATTTTTGAAAGGGCAGAAGTTTGTCGTTTTTCACTTTGGTTTTTCCTCAATACTTAGTACATGTATTAGTAGTTGATGAAGCATTTTGATAGCGATAAGATATCCCTTGTAATTATACTATGCTATAACTTGTAAGGTATGAATAATTTTCATGGCTTGCCATTCCATTGCATATATTTATACATGATATTTTAGAAATTCAATTACTGTAATAAAAGAACTGACAAATAATTTACAAACTCTTTTCTTCACACTTGCATAGAACTGGAAACATAACGATTAAGATAAATATTGAATATTTAATTACGAAAGCCACTGCCAATATTTTTCGAGATCAACCTTGCTCGGTTTTCTCGACAATTAATGCTTGCATGTGTGAGCTTAATCGTTAAGCTGATCGAGCCCAATCCTACACTTTCACTGAGTACGCATCAGAATGCACCTTAAAAATCATTTTAATGGCAAGTCATTCAGCGGTATAACAATACAGACAGAAAAATCCCGACTTCCTATTGTAAAGAAACATGCCTATATTATACATTTATATTTGTAATTACTGAAGATTTCGAACTCAGTTGTAAAATATAATATTATCATTTCATGAAATTATTAGCTACGTAAGCACATAATCTGTCTACAATTAATATACCGTGAATGATGCATCCAGATTGAGAACTTAAAAACAATATAACTAACAATAATATAACAAGCAACAATAATAAGATTAATGATAATAATGATAGAAATAATAACCTACTCGTCATATTATTATTATCAAAAACCGAAGCAAATACATATATATATATATATATATATATATCTATTATTTATTTTCTATTCAAAAAAACGTCACGTTAGATATAATAGATAGTCTTATGATAGTTGATGCAGATAGGTCTTACATTAGCTATTACTGACTGGTGGGACCCAAATTTCGACCAATCTACAAATGGAGTTACGAATTAAATTTAGTTTCAAAATGAATAAATGTGAATACTACGTTTTATGACAGTGAAAGCTCTTCAACACATGCATTCGTCTTTCGCAGATAATGATTAGCCTGACCTAAGAGTGTGGAGTAAAAACCAGATGCAGGAACTGCAGTAAAATACGGACTGAGACATGAACCTGAAACTGCAACTGTGTGTAAGCCTTCACGAAAAACAACCCTCAACTTTTTTCTTACGGGAAATAAGCATTATCTACGAGTTGACGGTGCGGATTTACACCCAAGATGAGGTTTTTTGCGCGAGGTAAGCTTGTGATACAGCGATATGTGACTGGAGGACATGGCTTCTCTCTTCAGAAGCATGAGCCAAATGCTTGCATGAATATAATAGCGACGACGGTGTAAGTGATGTGAGAGCCTAGATGTAATATTTACGATTTTATTTCGTAAAAAAAATGACATTTTTAACTGTGAGGGAAATTTTGAGACTCCATAATCATTATTTATTTGGATTCTTCATCTGAAGATTCAGTTTGCGATCGTAAGTCGTGGATCCTTTGGTAACTCATCGATCTAGACTTAAGATTGAACATCTCCGACAAAGTTCTACCAACTACTACGGGATAACCTAGCAAATATGGAGATAATTTTCGTTGCTTACAGCGACGCTGAACTGAAAACAATCGTTTCCTCTATCAAAAATACGTCGAAATGGTGAATCAAATGATTTATTCCAGCACTTTTCAAAATCGCGAAAATTTTCGCCAAAAATGCAAAAGGGTTTGATGGTTTGATGGTTTTATTATCATCTTTCCCATAACAATATTGGGAAACATCAATACGAAAGTATACAAAGTTATGCTATATACAAAGTCTGAAATCCAAAACCAAGACCTAGGAGAACTAGAGTTGGTACAAAGTAAGTACGTAAGACTTCTTGTCAACTGCGACTTAGAAATGTCGATCAGCTCGATCATCCCCGTGAGAAGAAGCTTGACCTCGAACATCGCTAACCACCTCCGGCCACCTTCGTCCTCTTCGTCCCACTGCTCCGCCATGTATTCACATTACTATTCATAATTATTCCGACAACTTTTCATTTGCTCTCTCGATCTTGAATTTTCATAGGCATAGAATCGAAACGCTGTTTTAGCTGGTCGCAAGTGAAGTATCTGCGTTGGGTGGAGGAGCAGAATTGTTTTTCGAAAAGTATTCGGATGGAAAAAAATTCAGAGTAACTGTAATACATCACGGATTGGCTAATTTTGAACGAGATGAAATGGATGCTTCGTATATGAGACGGTATTTAACGCCGCGTAGTGGTTTAAAGACCTAGAAAGGTGATAGGGAGAGAAAGAACGACGCTTCTTAACACTTCGAGTGTATTTTAACACACATTTGAAAGATACGAGCCAAATTTTTCATCATCCAACTGTCGCAGAACGGCAGCGTTATTAGCCGACCCGTTCACTGAAGAATATATCTTCAGTCAACGGCTGACCATCGAAGGGCCTGGCCGCTTGAGTCTGGAATCGGCAGGAGAGATGAAGTGTGTATTTCTTGTATGAAATGTGAAAGCTAAAATCATTATACATCATATCATATCATCATACCTTATACATCATACATCATACATCGTACATCATACATCATCATACATAGTATCAAAGTTCGAAACCATAGTTTGGATGTCGGATGTTCAAAAAGTGACGTCACCAATTCAAAATCAGCTAGCCGAATTCCTCAGTCTGGAAACAACCGCGCAGTAGAGCGGACGGATGAGAGTCGCGCTCCGCAAATTTCGAGTACCGGGTTCTCAACCTCCCGGATCCCGCGCTTCGGGTCCGCTACGTATTTCGAGTATCGGGTTCTCAACCTCCCGGATCCCGCGCTTCGGGTCCGCTACGCGGTGAAACTCGACTTCCAGGATAAGCGCTCCGTGGTTCCTGGTTCATGTTTACAAAAAATTATTTCAATTCGTTTTTCGCGCAAGCCTAAATTCGGTAGCTGTCAGTCCGCTAATATAATTTCTCGACTTCCAGGATAAGCGCTCCGTGGTTCCTCGTTCGTGTTTATTATTTCAATTCGTTTTTCGCGCAAGCCCATATTCAGTAGCTGTCAGTCCGCTAATAAAATTTCTCGACTTTCAGGATAAGCGCTCCGTGGTTCCTGATTCATGTGCAACCCCAAA
The DNA here is from genome assembly GCF_021901455.1 of Neodiprion lecontei. Lineage (NCBI taxonomy): Eukaryota > Metazoa > Arthropoda > Insecta > Hymenoptera > Diprionidae > Neodiprion > Neodiprion lecontei. Next base: position 11,358,052 of record NC_060265.1, on the reverse strand, counting down.
TTCGGTAGCTGTCAGTCTGCTAATGAAATTTCTCGACTTCCAGGATAAGCGCTCCGTGGTTCCTGGTTCATGTTTACAAAAAATTATTTCAATTCGTTTTTCGCGCAAGCCTAAATTCGGTAGCTGTCAGTCCGCTAATATAATTTCTCGACTTCCAGGATAAGCGCTCCGTGGTTCCTGGTTCATGTTTACAATAAATTATTTCAATTCGTTTTTCGCGCAAGCCTAAATTCGGTAGCTGTCAGTCCGCTAATACAATTTCTCGACTTCCAGGATAAGCGCTCCGTGGTTCCTGGTTCATGTTTACAATAAATTATTTCAATTCGTTTTTCGCGCAAGCCCAAATTCGGTAGCTGTCAGTCCGCTGATAAAATTTCTCGACTTCCAGGATAAGCGCTCCGTGGTTCCTGGTTCATGTTTACGATAAATTATTTCAATTCGTTTTTCGCGCAAGCCCAAATTCGGTAGCTGTCAGTCCGCTGATAAAATTTCTCGACTTCCAGGATAAGCGCTCCGTGGTTGCTGGTTCATGTTTACAAAAAATTATTTCAATTCGTTTTTCGCGCAAGCCTAAATTCGGTAGCTGTCAGTCCGCTAATATAATTTCTCGACTTCGAGGATAAGCGCTCCGTGGTTCCTGGTTCATGTTTACAATAAATTATTTCAATTCGTTTTTCGCGCAAGCCCAAATTCGGTAGCTGTCAGTCCGCTAATATAATTTCTCGACTTCCAGGATAAGCGCTCCGTGGTTCCTGGTTCATGTTTACGATAAATTATTTCAATTCGTTTTTCGCGCAAGCCCAAATTCGGTAGCTGTCAGTCCGCTAATAAAATTTCTCGACTTCCAGGATAAGCGCTCCGTGGTTCCTGGTTCATGTTTACAAAAAATTATTTCAATTCGTTTTTCGCGCAAGCCTAAATTCGGTAGCTCTCAGTCCGCTAATATAATTTCTCGACTTCCAGGATAAGCGCTCCGTGGTTCCTGGTTCATGTTTACGATAAATTATTTCAATTCGTTTTTCGCGCAAGCCCAAATTCGGTAGCTGTCAGTCCGCTAATAAAATTTCTCGACTTCCAGGATAAGCGCTCCGTGGTTCCTGGTTCATGTTTACAAAAAATTATTTCAATTCGTTTTTCGCGCAAGCCTAAATTCGGTAGCTGTCAGTCCGCTAATATAATTTCTCGACTTCCAGGATAAGCGCTCCGTGGTTCCTGGTTCATGTTTACAATAAATTATTTCAATTCGTTTTTCGCGCAAGCCTAAATTCGGTAGCTGTCAGACCGCTAATACAATTTCTCGACTTCCAGGATAAGCGCTCCGTGGTTCCTGGTTCATGTTTACGATAAATTATTTCAATTCGTTTTTCGCGCAAGCCCAAATTCGGTAGCTGTCAGTCCGCTAATAAAATTTCTCGACTTCCAGGATAAGCGCTCCGTGGTTCCTGGTTCATGTTTACAATAAATTATTTCAATTCGTTTTTCGCGCAAGCCCAAATTCGGTAGCTGTCAGTCCGCTGATAAAATTTCTCGACTTCCAGGATAAGCGCTCCGTGGTTCCTGGTTCATGTTTACAATAAATTATTTCAATTCGTTTTTCGCGCACGCCCAAATTCAGTAGCTGTCGATGCGCTAATAAAATTTCTATAACTTTACAATCTTCTCATAATCTTTTTGGTAAAATATGTCGATAAAAAAATTATATCAAACCTTACAAATTATTTTTGATTTGTTCTCACGCTGAAAATATTTATTAGTATTCGAGGTATAACTCGAGGTGGTTGGCGGTTTTCGTTGGAGGTAGTTAGGGGTGGTTGCGGGTAATCTCGGTGATTCGGGAGGAGGGGGAACGAGGATTTGTGCTCGGTGAGTAAAACACTTTTATAATATTTCACGGCAATTGTAATTATATTTTATCTGAAATATTTCGAACTTCTCATGTTTACATTGAATTATTTCAATTCATTTTTCGCGCAAGCACAAATTCAGTAGCTATGAATAAGCTTATACAATTTAGTATATTATTAATTAATTAATTAATATTCTCATAATATTTGATGGCAATTGTAATTATATTTCATCTGAAATATTACAAACTTGTCACGTTTACAATGAATTATTTCAATTCATTTTTCTTGCAAGCACATATTCAGTAGCTATGAATAATCTTATACAATTTGTTATATTATTAATTAATTATTTAATCAATCACTCAATTATATTAATCCTTACACAATATTTTCGATGTGTTCTTATACCGAAAATATTTATTACTATTCAAGGTATAACCTGAGGTGGTTGAAGGTGGTCGGAGGTGGACGAGGAGGAGGACGAGGAGGACGAGGATTTGTGCTGGGTGAGTGAAACACTGTTATAATATTTGATGGCAATTGTAATTATATTTCATCTGAAATATTACAAACTTGTCACGTTTACAATAAATTATTTCAATTCATTTTTCGTGCAAGCACATATTCAGTAGCTATGAATAATCTTGTACAATTTATTATATTATTAATTAATTGATTAATTACATTAATCCTTACACAATATTTTTGATGTGTTCCTATACTAAAAATATTCATTACTATTCCAGGTATTACCCGAGATGGTCGGCGGTGGACGAGGAGGAGGACGAGCTGGACGAGGAGGAGGACCAGGTGGACGAGGAGGAGGACGAGGTGGACGAGGAGGAAGCGGGGTGGGTCGTGGGAGAGGACCTCTCCTCTCCTCAGAGGAGGGGAGGGGGAGGGGCAGGGAAGGGGAAGAGGCGGGCGGGGAGGGGGAAGGGACGGGAAGGGAAGGGACGGGGCGGGGAGGGTGGCGGGAAGGGGGCGGGAGGGGGGAGGGAGGGCGGAAGGGCGGGAGGGCGGGAAGGAGGGAGGGAGGGAGGGAGGGTGGGAGGGTGGGAAGGAGGGAGGGAGGGCGGGCGCGGGAGGGGGGGGGGTGTACTGCTCTATTGACTCTAACGGGTTCGCATCGACATCCGTCCTCCACTCTCTACCTCCCTCCCTCCCTCCCTCCCTCCCTCCCTCCCTCCCTCCCTCCTTCCCACCCTCCCGCCCTCCCTCCCTCCTTCCCGCCCTCCCGCCCTTCCGCCCTCCCTCCCCCCTCCCGCCCCCTCCCCGCCACCCTCCCCTCCCCTTCCCTTCCCTTCCCTTCCCGTCCCTTCCCCCTCCCGGCCCACCTCTCCCCCTTCCCTGCCCCTCCCCCTCCCCTCCTCTGAGGAGAGGAGAGGTCCTCTCCCACGACCCACCCCGCTTCCTCCTCGTCCACCTCGTCCTCCTCCTCGTCCACCTGGTCCTCCTCCTCGTCCAGCTCGTCCTCCTCCTCGTCCACCGCCGACCATCTCGGGTAATACCTGGAATAGTAATGAATATTTTTAGTATAGGAACACATCAAAAATATTGTGTAAGGATTAATGTAATTAATCAATTAATTAATAATATAATAAATTGTACAAGATTATTCATAGCTACTGAATATGTGCTTGCACGAAAAATGAATTGAAATAATTTATTGTAAACGTGACAAGTTTGTAATATTTCAGATGAAATATAATTACAATTGCCATCAAATATTATAACAGTGTTTCACTCACCCAGCACAAATCCTCGTCCTCCTCGTCCTCCTCCTCGACCACCTCCGACCACCTTCAACCACCTCAGGTTATACCTTGAATAGTAATAAATATTTTCGGTATAAGAACACATCGAAAATATTGTGTAAGGATTAATATAATTGAGTAATTGATTAAATAATTAATTAATAATATAACAAATTGTATAAGATTATTCATAGCTACTGAATATGTGCTTGCAAGAAAAATGAATTGAAATAATTCATTGTAAACGTGACAAGTTTGTAATATTTCAGATGAAATATAATTACAATTGCCATCAAATATTATGAGAATATTAATTAATTAATTAATAATATACTAAATTGTATAAGCTTATTCATAGCTACTGAATTTGTGCTTGCGCGAAAAATGAATTGAAATAATTCAATGTAAACATGAGAAGTTCGAAATATTTCAGATAAAATATAATTACATTTGCCGTGAAATATTATAAAAGTGTTTTACTCACCGAGCACAAATCCTCGTTCCCCCTCCTCCCGAATCACCGAGATTACCCGCAACCACCCCTAACTACCTCCAACGAAAACCGCCAACCACCTCGAGTTATACCTCGAATACTAATAAATATTTTCAGCGTGAGAACAAATCAAAAATAATTTGTAAGGTTTGATATAATTTTTTTATCGACATATTTTACCAAAAAGATTATGAGAAGATTGTAAAGTTATAGAAATTTTATTAGCGCACCGACAGCTACTGAATTTGGGCGTGCGCGAAAAACGAATTGAAATAATTTATTGTAAACATGAACCAGGAACCACGGAGTGCTTATCCTGGAAGTCGAGAAATTTTATCAGCGGACTGACAGCTACCGAATTTGGGCTTGCGCGAAAAAAGAATTGAAATAATTTATTGTAAACATGAACCAGGAACCACGGAGCGCTTATCCTGGAAGTCGAGAAATTTTATTAGCGGACTGACAGCTACCGAATTTGGGCTTGCGCGAAAAACGAATTGAAATAATTTATCGTAAACATGAACCAGGAACCACGGAGCGCTTATCCTGGAAGTCGAGAAATTGTATTAGCGGACTGACAGCTACCGAATTTAGGCTTGCGCGAAAAACGAATTGAAATAATTTATTGTAAACATGAACCAGGAACCACGGAGCGCTTATCCTGGAAGTCGAGAAATTATATTAGCGGACTGACAGCTACCGAATTTGGGCTTGCGCGAAAAACGAATTGAAATAATTTATTGTAAACATGAACCAGGAACCACGGAGCGCTTATCCTGGAAGTCGAGAAATTTTATCAGCGGACTGACAGCTACCGAATTTGGGCTTGCGCGAAAAACGAATTGAAATAATTTATTGTAAACATGAACCAGGAACCACGGAGCGCTTATCCTGGAAGTCGAGAAATTATATTAGCGGACTGACAGCTACCGAATTTAGGCTTGCGCGAAAAACGAATTGAAATAATTTTTTGTAAACATGAACCAGGAACCACGGAGCGCTTATCCTGGAAGTCGAGAAATTTTATCAGCGGACTGACAGCTACCGAATTTGGGCTTGCGCGAAAAACGAATTGAAATAATTTATCGTAAACATGAACCAGGAACCACGGAGCGCTTATCCTGGAAGTCGAGAAATTATATTAGCGGACTGACAGCTACCGAATTTAGGCTTGCGCGAAAAACGAATTGAAATAATTTTTTGTAAACATGAACCAGGAACCACGGAGCGCTTATCCTGGAAGTCGAGAAATTTCATTAGCAGACTGACAGCTACCGAATTTGGGGTTGCACATGAATCAGGAACCACGGAGCGCTTATCCTGAAAGTCGAGAAATTTTATTAGCGGACTGACAGCTACTGAATATGGGCTTGCGCGAAAAACGAATTGAAATAATAAACACGAACGAGGAACCACGGAGCGCTTATCCTGGAAGTCGAGAAATTATATTAGCGGACTGACAGCTACCGAATTTAGGCTTGCGCGAAAAACGAATTGAAATAATTTTTTGTAAACATGAACCAGGAACCACGGAGCGCTTATCCTGGAAGTCGAGTTTCACCGCGTAGCGGACCCGAAGCGCGGGATCCGGGAGGTTGAGAACCCGATACTCGAAATACGTAGCGGACCCGAAGCGCGGGATCCGGGAGGTTGAGAACCCGGTACTCGAAATTTGCGGAGCGCGACTCTCATCCGTCCGCTCTACTGCGCGGTTGTTTCCAGACTGAGGAATTCGGCTAGCTGATTTTGAATTGGTGACGTCACTTTTTGAACATCCGACATCCAAACTATGGTTTCGAACTTTGATACTATGTATGATGATGTATGATGTACGATGTATGATGTATGATGTATAAGGTATGATGATATGATATGATGTATAATGATTTTAGCTTTCACATTTCATACAAGAAATACACACTTCATCTCTCCTGCCGATTCCAGACTCAAGCGGCCAGGCCCTTCGATGGTCAGCCGTTGACTGAAGATATATTCTTCAGTGAACGGGTCGGCTAATAACGCTGCCGTTCTGCGACAGTTGGATGATGAAAAATTTGGCTCGTATCTTTCAAATGTGTGTTAAAATACACTCGAAGTGTTAAGAAGCGTCGTTCTTTCTCTCCCTATCACCTTTCTAGGTCTTTAAACCACTACGCGGCGTTAAATACCGTCTCATATACGAAGCATCCATTTCATCTCGTTCAAAATTAGCCAATCCGTGATGTATTACAGTTACTCTGAATTTTTTTCCATCCGAATACTTTTCGAAAAACAATTCTGCTCCTCCACCCAACGCAGATACTTCACTTGCGACCAGCTAAAACAGCGTTTCGATTCTATGCCTATGAAAATTCAAGATCGAGAGAGCAAATGAAAAGTTGTCGGAATAATTATGAATACTAATGTTATGGAATACATCGAGCGCGCGTCGAATAGAATCCCATTTCGAAATGAATAATTCTTCTCTTTTCGTATCATAGCTAATCTAGTAATATAGGTAAATAGGATGGTTGGAGGTGTTCGGAAATGGTAGGAGGTGGTCGGCGCTGGCAGAAGGTGATAGGGGGTGGTCGAATGTGGCCACTGATGGTCGGAGGTGGCAGGGGGAGGTAGGAGGTGTTCGAAAATGGTAGGACATTTCGAAAGTTAAAGTCGACGATGATCCGGTGCATCAATTTTATCGTTACAGATTTTCTTTTCCCATGAGGCATAGAGTATTCAACAACGATAATGCAATCCTTAAAATTCATCATTCATCTCTGTCCGGAAAGCTAATTCGCAAGGCGTGGTATTCTAGATATGTCAAAACTAAGCTAGCGGCACGTGTTTGCATTGTTAGAAAAATACCCGTACTCTACATACACTGTTTCTAATCTTTCGCTACATTTGGTTTAATCCCCATGCTTCCACAGCACGAATAGTCGGAAATGTTTTTGATTATCCATAATAAAATAAAAGAAGTAACAAAGCTTAAATTTATTGTTAAAGCTCTAATGAATACATCAAACTGCGGTCGAATTCATTTATTATTTGCACATGACCTCTGTATATTGTAATGATTCAAATATAACCGCTCACTGTACACGGCACGATCGGATTAGGTTAGACCCAAGGAGTGGGGCACCTGGTCGCAAATTTAAGGAGAAAATTAGGTGGTTTGGTCTACGTCTCTCCAGGAGGAAGGAGGTGCGGAGGTTTTCCTCTCTGAAAAGAAATCGTAATCGATCCAAAATCGACCAATTAAAAATAATAAAGTAAATCTAAACTACGAGGACATAGCTATTAAATTAAAAATTAAACACTCCAAAACCCAAGCCCAAATTTAAAAAGAGACGATATAGAACGAGAAATAATAAAAGTGCAATAAACAAATATAGTGCCTTGACGAAAGACGGTTATTGACAATTATTTATAATCTCAAGAATATTCACCAATTTTAACCATATACACTGTTTTAAACAATATACACCTGGAATGAATGAATCGTGGAATGGATGAATGAATGAATTTTAAACCTAATGCCGGCTCATGTGTGGATATATTTATAAATAAATTAAAATTTTCACTCTACTACTCATAGTTTATAAAAGATTTTTAAAATTGATTTCGAATAATTTTTAATTTTCAAATAATCTTATAATATTTGATAAATTATTCCTAAATACATTGAAACATATGTATTTATAATGAAATATCATGCAACGGGCTGTGTAAACTATAAACTATAATTTCTATCAAATAGCTGCTTTTATGTCAACAGGGCTTTTAGACTCAGTCAAGTTGGATCTCGATTTTTGCCATCGTATGTAGGACATTGAGTTACAAGAACAAATGCGAATTACGAAGAACTCCGTATTAGAGATAAGAATATTTTAGTTCAAGTATACCTATACACAGAAATCCGTATGTGAATATACTAAAACCTCTGTGTTTATTGTAAAAGTCCAGTTTTAAATACGTGCATATATGTATATACACATGCATAAGTATCTCCCTCTCATATACATATATACACATACATGTACATAAATAATTGCCAAGAAATTAGAAACACTCACAACTTGTCGCAAATAGAGTAAAACGTAAGGTTAATAATGTACAAATTACACAAGCGCACCATAAAACGTGGCAAGGGTAATCCTAGTGCAGTGATTGTATAAACTGAAGAAATATACATTAACATATACATGATATAAATTAATAGTCCAAAAAAGAGTATTTAGAGAGCTCATCTAATTCCGATCTTGTCACAATAGATCATTAACATAATCAATATACGGTTAAAGCTGTATTAGCTACATTCACTATTAGAGATAATATTTTTTATCCATTCTTATAGTTATTTAATTTCTTGTACAACAATTCTTCAAATTTCACCGCAAAATGCCCAACGAGTTCTCGTAGTGCAAATACGAGTCCAATTACCTTACAGATGGCATTACATTGATTTTTGCCTTCTCGCGTCGAGTTATAAATACAGAGAAATCTCAATGTAAGCTCATTTCTATAAGATTTATTGCAGTGCTATATTCGTAGCTGTACCTGTTATTCTATATTATATACTGTCCTAAATTTTAAACACACAGCAAAACAATGGCTGAAAGCACAATGGCAAGAAGAGAGGAGCAATCTGCATCTTAATAAATCTTTTCTTCTTCATACGTAGCACAGCGATGTCACGTCGGAGGATATGTACTAGTGGATCCCTAGGTGGGGCACAGAACTGAAACATAATTATGTTGATAATCTTCAAAATCTCTTACAGAAGGTAGGTACGTCGCCACACCTTATATACCAACAATGAATATTCATAGAGGCTATATTTATAAATACTTACAAAAGTAAGCTAATATTTTACCCGCAATTGCTTATTACTGATAACTTGATATGATTATAATTTGGTTTATTACGGTTTACTTATTTTTAGACAATCCTGAAGTTGTATTCCTAGTTTTTCTAAAAACTCATAGCCTGAATAACATTACGAACTTCAACCTCATGATAATAACTGGACCGTGAAATATACAAGTGTTTATCTCGCACGAATTCAAGACAAGGTGAAAGAAATCAGCCCACCTTTCAATATGTAGTCCGTTAATAATGTGGGCACCGTTGGACTATCCTCATTAATAGCCTTCAATACTGAAAACAAAAACATATTATTAATTTCGAATGAAGTTATTAAGTAATTGTTGGTACTGTTACCAGGAACTTGTAAAACTTACTCTTAATGAGGACTTGTAAAGCTTGATTATCAGGTGGGCCACTGTCCATGTGATAAGGTATCACTGTCGTGAAATACTGTAAATTTTCAATATATTTTTCTCTGGTTAGAAACGTATCTCATAGGTCGAACAAGATTGACAAAGTACTAATCAGACTTTGCTCGTAAATCTAAGATTGCCCACCTAGGAATCTTGTATGGTTCTATGCTGCGGCAAAGGGCTATTACTATTTTGTATTTGGTTTCTCTTTTTTGTCACCCTACCCTACCCTACCCTACCGGTTTTTTTTCCCCCTTTTTTTTTCTAGTAGCGGCGAATGGAAAATCTTCAAAAAAACATCCGGAAGTTCAAGTTGGTGTCTTCGGATAGTGCCGGATTTGTACCGGCTAAAACCCCTCCGCCGCTCATCACCCAGGACGAGGCGGAACCGCTTTCGCATTACTTCACCTCGTCTCTGTGGCCGGCTTGTTGTCATAACCTCCCTCGCCTGGCCCGTGGTTTGACCTACTGTCGGCTCGGGGCTTGCACTCGCATGCTCCTCGCCGGCCTGTCGGCCCCACATCTCCGCTCCCGTCGCCCTTGCTCTACTGTCCTATTTATTACGTGTCTGTTTTGTGAGTCCCCGTCAGTCAGTTCGTTTGTCACTTTGCCGTATCGTTGTTACGGCTCACGTCCTACTGCCGGCACGGAATTTGCCAACGCAGGGGTTCCGCGCCGGTCAGTCTACTCTTGTCCTACAGTTTAACAGCCGTCGCTTAGATTTAATCTTACTCTACTATTTACTACTACTTATTTTACCTATTTTACCTTATTTTATCTGCCTGCTAGAAGGCAAATACTACAAAATATATTACCCGTTATTCCATCAGTCATTTGCCGTAGTCCTATTCTTACTACTACTCCTACTTCTACATCTTCCCCTGATCCTAGTACTACTCCTCATCCCACTTCTGATCTTACTCCTACTGCTACTTCGACTCCTGATACTACTCCCATTCCTACTCCTGATCCTACTCCTCATCCTGATCCTACTTCATCAAATATTTTAAGAATGTTAAACTCACCGAGCACAAATTCTCGTTCTCCTCGTCGTCTTCGTCCTCCTCCTTGTCCACCTCCGACCATTACCAATCACCGCCAACCACCTCCAACGACCACCGCTAACCACCTCGGGTTATACCTGGAATAGTAATAAATATTTTCACTATAAGAACATATTAAAAATATTATGTAAGGATTGATATAATTAATTAATAATTAAAATGTAATAAATTTTATTAACGCATTTGAAACTACTGAATATGTGCTTACGCGAAAAACGAATTGAAATAATTTATTATAAAGATAACAAGTTTGAAATATTTTAGATGAAATATAATTACAATTGCCATCAAATATTATAAAAATATTTTACGCACCGAGCACAAATCCTCGTCCTCCTCGTCCACCTTGATCTCCTCGTCTTCCTCGTCCTCCTTCTTGTCCACCTCCGACCACCTCCAACCAGCGCCAACCACCTCCAACAACCACCGATAACCAACTCAGGTTACCTTGAACAGTAAAAAATAGTTTCAGTATAACAACACATCAAAAATAATGTGTAAGGATTAATATGATGAATTCATAATATAATAGATTTCATGAGCGTATTTATAGCTGCTGAATTTGTGCTTACGCGGAAAATGAATTGAAATAATTTATTGTAATCATGTCGAGTTTGAAAAATTTTAAATACAACATAATCACAATTGTCATTAAATAAATATTATAAAAATGTTAAACTCACCGAGCATCGATCCTCGTCCTCCTCGTCCCCCTTGCCCTCTTCTCGTCTTTCTCGTTCCCCTTCTGGTCCACTTCCAACCATCTCCAACCACCGCCAACTACCTCCAACAACCACCCATAACCACCTTAGGTTACCTTGAATAGTAATAAATAGTTTCAGTATAAGAACACATCAAAAATATTGTGTATGGATTAGTAGTATAGCAAGGGGGGGTTCTGAGTACAAACACCTTCTTTACCGACCGAGCCGCTCTGCGCATCCCAGACGCAAGCCCTTGAAGGTTACCCCCACTCTCGTCACATAAAACGTGCTCTGTCGTACTGACTTGAGGTCAAAAACGTGCAACCTCACCGACAGTTGTATCGGTCGACGGTAAAAATCGCACTGTCTTACCGACAATTCTTATCAGTAGAAGGTCAAAATCGTGCTGTTTCACCGACCGACGGTCAGAGTCTCTATGTGGTGCTCGCCTGCCAACGGTAGAGGGCACAGCAGGGGCGTGAACTTTTTTACCGACCTGGATGTCGGTTACCCGTCCCGCATTCTTTTCCCACGATAGGACTGTTGATGTGTAACATCAACCACTTCGAATTCTTTTCCCACGGTAGGACTGCTGATGTGTAACATCAACCACCCCACATTTCTTTCCCACGTTATCAACCACGCGGCATTCCAAAATTAATGGTTCTGAGAATTGTTTTTCACTTACTCGGATGCCGGTTTGATATCAACCGCGTGACATTCTTTTTAGCTTGTAACTGTCATGTGAACTTAACGATGAATGCTGAACGGGTTCAGTCAAGACCAGAGTACAAGGTCAACCGATAGCCGCGGTACATTCAGAGCCATGGATCTGCGGTGTCTGGTTACTATAGCTCTAAGAATGCTAAAAGGTGCGCGCGCATACACAAACATACGTACAGCTGTCCTATAAAAAGGACGCTCAGCAATGCAAACGATCATTAAGTCTCAACTTGTCAAGTATACGTGAGGAAAAAGCTCAAGATGGAATCCGCGAAGTGTTTGAGATTGATCGATATTATGGAATCGGCGTACAAGATCTTGAACAAATCATCATCAACAGCAGAAATTCAAAAATAGATAAAATTCGGAAGTCAAAATATTCGCCTTCTGAACAAAATTTTGCGAAAGGTTTCAACGATCGGGGAGAAGACGAGAATTTTGACTACAATTGGTATTCTGTAATCGTTGACAGCCAAATTTCAACAATTTCAAAGAGTGGGTCACGGATTACGAAGCCGACGAAGAAGCGATCGAGTACGGTGGGAAGATTTGGAGGCAGCTTTCGAGAGCCAAATTCGAACTGGATCCATCGTCAATTTGAAGCATAAAGATGTGGAGAGATTTCTAGAAGACGCAAAGGTACTAGCTGTGACAAGACTAAAAAACGCTTTGAAGAAAGACAGGAGCTTGAAAGCCAACGTTATCCTGGCTTGTAAATTTGAAGTTAGAAAAGATAATCACACGGTGGAAGAGATCAAATTTTTTAATACGAGAAATGAAATCATCCTCCAGACAACGGATATCAACGAATGGTTCATCGAAAACGCGATGGAGCGTTTGTTGAAAAAGGTCGAAGATTTCCAGGAAGAGGATTCAGGCTGGTCGTTACTTGAAATTATAAATCTTACCGTCAACATTAACAAGTACGTGCAACTACGAGGCGGTGTCTTCACATACACACCACTACCCAAAGATATTCAAGATAAGAAGGCTGTCGTCAACATCCGTAACAGCGACTCGTATTACTTTCTTTGGTCGGTCACCGCAGCTCTGTTCCCAGCCGACAACAACAATCCCAGTAAAATTACTTCATATCCGTATTTCAGCTCAGTGATACAATACGAAGGTTTGCATTTTCCAATGTTTTTAGACCAGATTCCAAAATTTGAGCAACTTGACAAACTTTCAATCAACGTTTATGGTATAGATAGTACGGAAAAACAAAAGCGCAGTGAAATCGTACCCATTTATTTGAGCCGAAACAAGTCTGACAAACCTGTAATTCATCTTTTAGCGATAGAAACTGAAAGCACTGACGATGACGATGATGATGTTGATATGGAAAGTTGTGAAAAAAATAGAATCTTTCATTTTACTTGTGCTCAAAATCTGTCCCGATTAACAAGATTTAAAATTTCTAAGCATAAATGTCGTACTTGGTTATGTGATAGATGTTTGACTCACTTTCATTCTGAAAGATGTTTAACAAAGCATAATGTAGATTGCATGAATTTAAACAAAACCAAAGTTATTCTACCTACAGATGAGGAAAAAATACTGCAGTTTAAAAATTTCAAGCACAAAGAAACCATTCCATGAGAAATCCTCGTCCTCCTCGTCCTCTTCCTGAAGTCAAGTTTCACCGGGCTTTGGACCTGAAGCGCAGGAACAGCTGAGCGCTTGTCCAGGAAGTCGAGTTTCACCAGGTAGCATACCTGGAGCGCAGGAACCACGCAGCACTTCTCCTGGAAGTCGAGTTTCACCAGGCAGCGTACCTGGAGCACAGGAACCACGGAACGCTTCTCCTGGAAGTCGAGTTTCACCAGGTAGCGTACCTGGAGCGCAGGAACTACAGAGCGCTTGTCCTGGAAGTCAAGTTCCACCAGGTACCGTACCTGGAGCGCAGAAACTACGGAGCGGTCGTCCAGGAAGTCAAGTTTCACCAGGTAGCATACCTGGAGCGCAGGAACCACGGGGCACTTCTCCTGAAAGTCGAGTTTCACCAGGCAGTGTACCTGGAGCGCAGGAACCACGGAACGCTTCTCCTGGAAGTCGAGTTTCACCAGGTAGCGTACCTGGAGCACAGGAACTACGGAGCACTTGTCCTGGAAGTCGTGTTTCACCATGTAGCGGACCTGAAGCGCAGGAACCATGGAAAATTAGTCGTAAAGGTCAAAAGTCACCAGGTCAAGGATCTGAACAGCCAAAACTACGGAGCGCGAGTCCTGGAGGTCGAGATCCACTAGGTGGAGGACCTGGACAGCCAGAAATACGGAAAATTAGTCCTGAAGGTCAAAAGTTACCAGGTAGCGGACCCGGAGTGCAGAATCCAGGAGGTTGAGGACCCGATACTCGAAATCTGCGGAGCGCGATTTTCATACGTCCTCTCCACTACGCGGTTGTTTCCGGACTGAGGAATTCGGCTAGCTGATTTTCGTCGTCGATTACCATAGATCGTTGACGTCAGGAGAGAAAAAAATTTGGGTGACGTCACTTTCTAAACATCCGAACATCCAAAATTTGGTTTCGAACTTTAATACTATGTATGATGATAGGATATGATGTATGATGATTATCGTTAGCTGTCTTGAATACCGCCAATCTACCATTTCTTGTGAGTACCTGGCTCAGGACTAGGCTCTAGTCAACCGTACAACTGGTTCTCTAATTATTATTCGTAGTGTTTCGTATTGTTTCGTATTGTTGTTTGCTGGCCTAGATCTGGGGGGTGGCTAAAGGGGCTATAGCGCCAAGCCCCGTATGCTCAAGGGCCCCCAAAAGAGCTACTTGCACTTGAAAAATAAAAATAAAAATAGACTGATTGTATCCGCTCAGGATTATATTTCTCAACTCCGATTGCAAATTGTGAATCGGAACGTACTTTTTGGAAACTTTCTTTTATAAAAAATAAATTCAGAGCTTGTATGCAGAATGATAGACTATCAAAACTATCTATTTGCTGCATTGAAAGTGCTGTCCTAGACAGTCTTGATCACTCTCAAATCATTGAAGATTTCGTCAGCGCCAAAATTCGGAGGAAAACCTTTTAGGCTGCGAATTTTAAGTTATTCTGATACTGGTGGATAATTTTATCATTGTATTCATGATCTCCGATCTCGGATGTCTAGTCACTCAAATAATATTATATAATATTAACAATGTGCAATAAATAAAAATGCATAAATATATAGTACTATCTCACAAATACTCTCTATTCTTCTAATATTTATTATATTATGTTTAATTCTTATGCTTGTTAAATGTATTCGTATGATTTTCCCCTATTTACAAAGATATTATCCCCATGCAGGGCCTCAAAAATGTGTGTAGCCCCGGGCTTCTTACACGTTAAATTCGGCCCTGGTTGTTTGAAATTCGAAGCCAAAGCGTCTGGCGCCCAACATATATGTATAAGGAGAATCGGGCCAAAGTGTCAACGGTAAGTCCTCATCTGAGGGTAACAAAAATTAGCGTTACAGTACTTATTACGTGGATTTAACAAATTCATTTCATTAATACTATAGCTGCTTTATTAATTGAAGCATTGAAACACTCATAAAAGATTTAAAAAAAGAATTCACCATTAGAAAAATGCAGGCTGTAAAGATAAATCTATAGTTAACAAATTGAATTCTTGTAAAAGCACAAATGTAAATATCTTGAATTAATAACTTATAAATCTGGAATTGAAAAATTTCATTTTTGAAAAGGAATCATGACCAATAAAACTTCTAAAAAAAATCATTTGCAAAATCGAAAAGCTGTTACGTATACCTACCACAAGTCGAATGTATAACACTGACACCGGGCTGTCGCATGTAAATTTCAATTGCCCGCGGAGAATTTGTCCCATTTGTCCCAAATAAATTGCAAATGGACATGATAAGCTAAACAAAGAATATTATAAGAGCACATGTGATCCTCAGTTCGATTTTTATTTCAATTGTTAGAAATAGTGGTGATCACCCTCTAACTCAAATGGTATTTTGACAGAGACGAACGAAGTCTACAGAGGTTTGAATAGTTGATAACAACTTGGTCTACTTCACTGTCCGATAAGTTCATAGACTAGAATCCAAACAGTCTGACAGAAATCGCATGTTATGAACTCAAGAAAAAGAGTGAAAATATATTTCTTGTCACGGAAATCCTAGCATAAACATTTGGAATATTCTCTGGAGCACTTGGCATTAAGGTGATGTATACCGAAGGATGTACATACAAAGAACGCAGTGTCTTGATTTACAGAGAAAACCATGGTATAATTAAGATGCAGGGCTATGCATCCACTCCATCACACGAAGGCACAACATGAGCAATATCTAAGCCATAGAACGCATCTAGTATACGTTGCGCTCTTCCTCAGTTATACATATTATCAACCTAAATCGCCATATCGTGCATATAATCAAGCCCTGTACGAATAATCTGTTATTCATATTGTTCAATATTGTTTACTTGACAACTGGAGCTTACATTTAGTTTTAAATAAATCGTTGAATTAAAGCGAAGTAAGTTTCGCTCGGAACTTTCCTGCCTCCACCGTCAAAATCTATGAAAACCTTAGGATAGTAGATGAGTATATTCCAAAAATCAAAAGATGCTTGAATTGTCAACGATACGGTTATATGTATAGGGGCAAACCTGCAACCATCCTACCTGGCGCAATAGATGCGGGGCTAACCATGATGAGGAGAATTGGAAGATGGCATCCAAGATTTCCTCTGCACAAGCTGTGGCAGCCCTCAGAGAGCCTGAGATTCCATTAGGAATAAACTTCAGGGAAGCAAAAGCGTGGACCAAAGAATCATTTACACAGACGCATGGCATAATAATTTCAGAGACGGTACAGCCACTCTCATCGGTACTAACCAGGAGTCCTCCGCGTCTCCTCCTGATGCAGACATCGGGGTTGTCAAACTACCCGGCGGAATAGGAAAGGATTACTCCCCCCACCCCGCCAAAGGTTCGAATTAACCAAATCACTTGAGTTTGAGGAAAAAAATTACTGAATTATATGCAAGAGAATCAGACCTACTCAGAGCCTTTGACCAATTCGAGGCCTTGGCACTAATTGTAAGCGAAGTGGTAGAAGTTCGGGGACGTAGGTGTCCCCGACTCCAATACCTGATTAACTTTACTAGAGGCGAGGCCACGACTGGTCTATCTTGATGGCCCAAGATAATCCCAATAGATCAAAACAAACAGACTGTCGACCCCCTCCAGGTTAAGAGAAGGAATCGAGAAGACCTGTCCCGGAACCACTACACCAGTTCTCCCAAGACACGGTCTTACATACAGATCCGGAAACTAGTAGGGTGGGGAATGACTCAGATAATGAGGCAAAACCATGGTTCTCGTCTTCGCTGTCTGCAGCGCTGCCCCCTAGGGATGAGCCAATCATAAATCAGATCCGAACAGCTGATTTTTCGGAATCAACAATCCTGAATTTTTTACACCGTTTACACACTTTACACTGAGTTATGAACTGTCAAAAACTTCGATGAGCAGGTTATCTTATCGGAATATATCTATATCTATTATACCCCGGGCCAATGACGCCCCTAGCGGATAGATAGAAAACAAGACCGTGTGCCTCACTAACGGTGACACCCCCTACCACTCAAAAGTGCCGGAGTTACCAGATCTGTATGTAAGACCGTGTCCCAAGATAATACTTTAGTAATATTTATAAGACAATTCATAAAATCGACATGGAAATTATAGGCTGAAACGTCGACGGTATTTCCACCAAACACCAAGAAGTAACCAACTTGCTAGACGAATGCGATGTCCATATGCCTAACGGAGAGCGCACTCTTCCCCGCCTCCAGATACAATCCATGTATACGAGGATTTAACACCATAAGATAGACTCACGGAAACGCCGGAGAACAATGAGTCTTAATTCCCAAGATCCTGAAATACAGGACTATTATCCTCCAGGAAGTACCGCAAAAACGTAGAGGTAATAGGGCTAAAAATAACAAGCGGCAACACCAAGTATCACCTCCTTAACGTATACAGAGCGAGTCAATTGAAACTCCGAGAATGGGAGTAGTTTACTTAATGAATTAGGCCGCACCCCTCAACCAATCTGGAGCAAGTCAGTTGGCACTTCTGGAATGCGAGGAGTTTAATTGATGAATTAGGACCTTCAATACCCCTCAGCCAATCTGGCAAATGATAACAAAGATATGACAGCAACGGAAAAATGACAGCACGAAATGTCAGCAATTAGGTTCGTCTTGGCATATGAAAGTCATGATTACTCATAGGCGTATGTACTGAGCATTCACTAGACTGGCTGAGGGGTAGAGCCTAATTCATCAACTAAGCTCCTCCCATTCTCGGAGGTTCAATTGACTCACTCTGTATATCCCCTCTCAACTCAGGACTGACAAACCAGAGGTCATGCAATTCCTCACGAAAATCAAGGGATGGAAAAACGTAATCATTACGGGTGACTTCAACGCGCACCACTCTCCATGGAGAAACGAGCTTATAATTTCCAGCGAAGACTGGCTAGCGTATATTATTACCGAGCTCAATTTTAGGGTCTTAAATATAGGATATGCCGCAAAGACCTATTCGGAACCGGTAAGAAAGAGCCCACCGAATATTACCCTCTCCTCCTATAGCATATTGAGCATAAAATATAGTCTTACCGAACCGGACCCCAAACGGATCGATCATTTTCCCCTGCAATTAACGGTCGGGAGTGGATCCTTCCACAACGAAAACATATGCACTAGGATAGGCACCAAGGAAGTCAACTGGGAGGAATTCAAAGTTGAGTTAATCAACCGTTTAACACTAGAAATCCCAGACCAGACAAAATGACTGGTTTTACAATTTCATTTTACGGAACACGTCAAACGGCAGTCACTATTACCTTAAAAATCTTTCAGAGTTATAGGAAGGTATTTGAAGTGACCGTGACGATTCTCAAGCATATTTCCGAGGTTTGGGTTATATATCGAGAAAAGTATATACGAGAAATGAAAATGAATCAATTTTTTATTTAACAGAACTACATTAATCGTAAGAGTCACGTCAAATGTATTATGTACTACAAACAATTTCGTCGCTGTACGCGATTAGCTATCCGGATCGTGGTTTATTGTTAGTAATAAATTACGGAGCACTTTGTGACACCGCTTGACCGCGATATATTTGACAAAAAAAATGATACCGCAGTTCAAGGATCGAGTTTACGTAGTCGTGTTGGCTGCGATCATGTCAACGGTTCGTCTTCGTTTGCATTTTCCAACCAAACCAAAGTGTCGCAATATCCCTTTTGTAAAATTTCGTTCAATCGATACTAATTTTAGTTTAATGACAATGATTAAAAAGAAAAATATTCACAACTCAAGTTTCATCTGATGTTTGTT
Source organism: Neodiprion lecontei (assembly GCF_021901455.1). NCBI lineage: Eukaryota > Metazoa > Arthropoda > Insecta > Hymenoptera > Diprionidae > Neodiprion > Neodiprion lecontei. The sequence continues at coordinate 11,338,806 of NC_060265.1, read as the reverse complement.
CGTCGATAATTTGCCAAGTGTTCATTCTCCACCGTTAATGATTTCATCTTAAATAGCCTAGGATCTTAGATGAAGTAAATTCCACGATGGAGCATAATCGGATTCAGAAGCTCCTGCTTTCCGAGTACTGCGACTTCTCTGACACAGTTCTGGTTGAGTCTCCATTTGCTCAGACGACTCGCGACGGGCGAGGTTTGCGGGAAGTTGCTTTAGGCTTGACACCGTCAAGGCTAGTAGTCGCTGCCGACATCCTTAATGAGAACTCGGACTTCATGTGTCCACCGGACTTGGATCCGAGCATCGAGAGCTTCGAACTCGTTTCGGTTTATCCGTTGGAGTTCGTAGCTCTGAGTATTTTTCGAAGACGAAGGCGGCGAACTTTGAAGGCAAGGTATACGCGCGAATTATTCTTGCCAGTGCATTAACATTGAATGTCATTTCTCGTTGATTCTTTACCAGGTTGATCGATGGGAGAGCGAATTACTACGAACTCGGAGGAATGGAACGACGTGAAATGTTTTGGAACATATGGTGCGAGCGAATTCAGAACATAATAGCCCAGAAAGGAGGTGGAAGTTCTTTGTCCGAGACCACTGCAGCGAGTTCATCGAGTGCCAGTACCCTCTTCCTTGTCTCTTCAGAAGTCGAGCTCGCTAGAAGGTTGCAGAAACGGGGTGATCACTCGATCTGCCGGGTCTGGGCTCACTACGGTGGCGCGGGCGATGGGCTCGCTCCTTCCTGGCCCCAGAAAGACCTTTTTCTCGGCCCATCCCATGGCGAGTTGGGTTACGGTTACTACGCCCCAGTTCCAGTGCGATTTGCAGGTGCTAGTCTGGCCGACCTCAGGTACGAGTTGATCGACGGATCACCTGAGAGGCGTCCGATAAAAAGGGGCTGCTACAGCTGGCCTGTGGGTCAAAATTTCCGGGCAGATAAGTCGAATCATCAGTCTGGGGGTCTTTGCGACGTCCTCTTTACTCGAGACAAGAATTTCAACTTCACTCAGGGGATCCGAGTCGACGACCTGTGGACTACTGAGTTCACCGAAGACTCTGCGGACGTAGGAAACTCCGCGCCAAAAAAACTAGGCCGCCACTCAACTGCCCAGAAGATTATCAACCTCGCACCTAAGATCTCAAGGTTCGGATTCGGCATTCGCGAAAATTGCCGCTCTGGTCTTTACTTGGAGTCTTACGACTCGCGTAAGGCAGGAGACGCTGCGCAGCCTCCGCACATGCCTTCGGACCCCTATAAACTAGTCGAAAGCGGTGTCGTCGCGTGGGAGAGCGGCGATCGGCGGAAGGATAATGAGCATCGCCGGAAGTCGTTCGGGCGACACCCGAGACGCTACGGGCTGGCGACGGCGGCCCATTTTCTTCACGCCCTTGGCCCATGGTCCGTACAGCCTGGAGAACGCGATTCCGTTCAAAGACGACGGTCCATGAGTGCCGTCGGGGTACGGCGGCAGCCGATAGACCCTGAGCTGCGGTTGCCCGTGTCCAGAAGGCAGCTTGCTGCAAGTATATCTGCAACGGCCCTTGACCGCGGGCGGTGTGGAGCGATGGGAGCGACGACGCGAGGACGCGTCGTGCTCTTCTGGACTCCTGAGTACTGGTACAGGCCTCGGGCGGCGACGGCGGCCTATCGAGAGCTTCGACAGCACCTTGAACTCCTCCGAGAGTTTAGATCCCAGTCTGAGAGAGAGCAGTTTGCTGGTAATCGCAGAACGTTCTTTGGCCGACGGAAGCGCAGCTCGCTACAAAGTGACACTGGTGTTTTTGCGACGAACGATGAGCGAGCCGGTCACATCCTCGGTCGCATATTCTCATCGCAGGTTGTGACGCAGCCATGGAAGCGGAAGAAAAATCAAGGCGGCCCGTCGCGAGGTGGTGCTACCACTGACCAGCTGCGACGCTTGCTGAAAATGGACTTCAGGGTGAGTGCTTGGGACCTGGACAGCACCACGATCGCTCATCAGCTGACCCTTGTTGACAGAGACCTCTTTCTCCGAATTCCGCCGGTGGAGATGGAGATAATCGTATTCCAGGGGTCGTCCAAAAACGCGTCGAACCTCGGTGCCTGGATCGCTTTCAGTCACCGGATCTCCTGCCTTGTTGCCAGCGAGATATTGGCTGTAAAGAAGGTCGAGTTTCGCGCTCGTCTTGTTGCTCGCCTGATAAACGCCGCTGGAAAGTCTCACGCCACCGGAAACTTCCAGTCATGCAGATCCATCCTGGCTGGCCTTCAGAGCCCTCCCATTTATCGGCTCAAGGCCACCTGGGATCATCTCAGGGCTCACCATGCCACGAGGTATCAAGCGATGGAACAATTGTCGAAGATTTATAGGAGCCCTCGAACCCAAAAGTACCGTAGGACTTGGGCAAGGGCTGAGCTCGACTCGCCCGCTTTGCCGTACGTTGGTGACCTCTTAGCGCGGCTGCTGGGCATTACTTCTGATTCTCGTCCTGCCAATACCCCGGCCGTGAAGTCCTTGGTTAGGAAAGAACTGAGTGCCTCGTCTTCCCCAGATGTTTGCGATGACGCCAATCTCGAGCAACCTAAGCCTTGCGTCGGATTCGCCCGACGAATTATTTCCGCAGCTATTGTAAAACTTAAGAATGGCAAGGCAGGTTCGCTCCATTGTAATTTGTCCGGCGATGGTGGGGCTTGGAACACCAGGCAACGAATTCTGGCTAGAATGGCCTACGATCGATGGCGCAGCTACGTCATTGAACTCGGATTTATCGCACAGAATGAGTTAAACCTGAGAAACATGGATGAACGACAGAAACGTGTGATCGAGGTCACTGCCTGGCTGACCGAGTGCCAGAGATCGGCGCAAAATTATTCATATCTCGGGCATTCAATAGCCTGGGAGTTTTTGCTCAAGGCTCGATACAGGGAGGATAGAGACAATTTTTTTGTCAGTTTAAAACTCGAGCCACCCGCGTCTGCATGCACGGATGAGTAAAAATGGTCATGATTGAACGGACATTCTTATTTCGACAGAAAAATATGTGAGGATCGAGTAATGCGTTTTCCGATCATCTTTCGCTACGACGAAGTGCAAACACGCAACGTGAAGTCGCCGGTGTGTACAATTTGTGTTACGGCTACGCTTCGCAAGAAGGATTTATATAAATTATGTATCTAGCAACACTTTGGTGCTTTTCTACACATATTTTGGATCGTTTATTATTACAGTGATATTTTTTTGTCTTGCTGATATTATGATAGATTTCTAATCGAGAAGGTGGATACTATAGCATTTATCAAGATCGATTGGAAAAATATCAAAGTTGTTTACTTGTGCAGTGAAGTATTAGTGCATGGTTTTTCTACATATTCTTTACATCATTTGTAACACATTGATTCTGTTTTTGTTTTTTTCATGATTGTCATTTTATTGTTACATTGGCACGCATCTAGGATAGTACGTTTCACCAGACGGTCGCTATTGTCCATTAAAAGTTTGTGAATATTTTACTTTATCCTAGAATACAGTTTTCAAATATTTACAGTTTTTAACAATTCATTTAGAAAATATGTTGTAGTTGAACTGCACGCATTACTCACAATACGAAAATATTCAAACTTTTAGTTTCCATCAACGAGAACGGAGAATTAAGAAAATATACAGATGATTAAATTTATAATTGAAACATTGTGTGCTTAAACTTTCATTTTATGGTAAATTTATTACACAACATTGCCAAAATTTTCGAATGTTTAGTATACAAAGTTTGCATGTACAAAATTTTCAGCGTTACATTTCGCAAACCACTTGGAATTCTTTAAATATCGTCAGTTCGCAGTTCGTTGAAGAAACAGAGCCTCTACAGTGTGTTAGGATAAATCAATTGAAAAAAGGCTCAAAAGTTATACCTTCCTAAGGATGACGTTTAACAGTAAAAGGCGAGACATTTTATGTAGTATTTTATTCAGAATGTATACGAATACAATCTATCATAGAATTTGGTGATTCTTATTTTTCATAAAATAAAACCCAATCGTAGAAAATTATGACATTTGTTTCATTCGATGAAAAACTTTTTCATTTCGTGGAAACGCGTCAAAAGACGCATCTAAACCATCATGAGACCACTAAGTGGTAACTCAAAAAATGTTATACATCATTGAAGACACAGAAATCTAAAATTGCAGCTTTTTACCCCGAAAGAAAATTCAAACTAGACACCATTAGCATGGTTTTCTGACTACTTAATCAAAGTTCTGTCCTAGGTGATGCAGCTGGTCGGTTTCAATTTTCTTTTGTTTTAGGAATCCTGGTATTTTCTGATATTGCGATCTAAATCCATCCAGAATAATTTACAGAGCACATTTTACTTCATTTTACATGCACTTGATATCGACAGAACAGATCGTTCTTTTCGGATGATCGTCACAGCATAATACTTATTTTATAGCAACAGTGTACAAGGATTTATATCGATATCGTTGAAAATTTTTTGAAAACTTTCAACTCTGGCCTGCCTATTCAAATTATCCTTTTGTAGATGATACACACAACATTCATAAAATTATTTGAGAAAGAGCAAAACTTTTGAGTGATCAATTACTTAAGGTACATATTTTCAATCAAATCAGATATATTTCCAAGAGTTCATTGGACATGTTTAGATAAGATTTCATTTGTCGAAGAATATTTTAGAATTATCAAACATATTTTCGAGAATTAATCCTCCCTGCTACTAAAAGTGCTCACGACCATGCGAAATGAATTAGCAAAAAACGGGTGCTATGGAAATTAAAAATTCATATGACACCAAGAAATTTCGTTTTGGAATTACAAGTTTTTTTATGTAAGGATAATAACGACTTTCTACGGGTTGATAACTTTCCAACTGTTTTGATCATAAATATATACGAATAAATTGTGAAAACATGTCACATTTTTACTGGGATACTTTTATTATCACTCTTTTGGATGATTTCGATAATTTCCTGGGTTGTAGTATTAATTCAGAAAACCCACTGTGATTTGGTTTAGTTCCCTAAGCCCAAGCATTTTACATTATTAAAATACAATCTTGATTTCGTCTGATTCAGTATATAACAAACTAAAAATCGTAAGCGTATTACAATTATTTTGTATAAAAAAACTTTTTTTTGCGTATTACTTCTTTAAATACAATTTAAACTGTAATTTGTGTTTGAAATTTTTGAAGTTTTGTTTTTTCACTTAATTTGACGACTCTCATTATTTATGCATGTTTTATTCATTTTCTGGAAAGCATGACGAATCCGTGAGTGAAAGTTTTGTTACATATTATTGAATCTTGGTGAGCGGTCAATCATATGTATAACGTATTTTTTGTTAACGTTTCGGCCCGGATATGGGCCCTCCTCAGAACGATTTATTTATTTAACTGTCGAGAACAAAATACATTTTTTATAAGAAAAGTACAATCAGACATTAAATACTATAGATGTAATACTCTTAGTGAGTACAATTTGATTAATTGTTATGATTGAAAAAGAAGATAGGCTTAGAGAGTAATTTACTTTTTTATAGGAAGGGGACTAAGATACAAGTCGAATTCATAAAATACAATTTGTCGAGACAAAGTTCTTCGAGTAACGGTAGTCATTGTCGGCTCCTCCGGTTGTTTAAAGTGTAGGAGTTACAAATTGGAGGTAATTAATTAAAAAAACTATGTATCATCACTGTCTATATGTCAATGTATTAAAAAAGTTTTAAAGAAAAGTTTTTATAGCAGTTAAATTAGTTTACGCAATGTCCAAGAAAGTGGTACTGGGATCTTTATGACCCTGTTCTCCATGTCTAACAAAAATTTTGTTGAACCGATTGGGTCAACTGGTGAATAACGACTGATGGGAGAAACAAATATGACCCAGAGTGAAGGTGAACCAGATATAAACATATATAAAAAAACAAAAAAATTATGTAAAAAAAACTGTGCGATGGGGACAATAATTTTATGTGTATAGTTAAGGTTAAACAATGTGTGATAGGTGCGCGGAGATTAGCGGTTTGTAAATATTGCTAAGATGTTCAACATCTTGTCTAAGGTTAACGGAATTAGTGTGTCCTACAATATTGCACATTTCTAGTAATAACCTTTCATAATAATTAGATTCTTCACAGAGGATGTTTGTATTGTCATAGCTAAAAGTATGCGGTTTATTGGTCACATGTTTTGTTAGAGCAGTGTGACGTTCTTCATTCTCATGTACATTGCGCGTTGATGTTCTTTGATTCTGGTGTTTAGATGGCGGCCAGTTTGTCCGATATAAACTTGATTGCAATCATTGCAAGGTATTTTGTACACAACATTGGATCGTTTGCCCATAGGGATCCTATCTTTTCCCGAATCAAAGACTATTTGTAAGTCTTTTGAATTTTTTCCCACAAACTTGACATTATGTTTAGTAAATAGACGGTTCAGTGACTCAAAGAGACCAGATACTTATGGGATGGGAATAAATGTAGTGGCAGGTCTATTGTTGTCGTCTGCGGGAGCAGAGTCAATATTATTGTCAAGTAAGTTGTTGATATGGGAGCGTCTCTTATTTATATGTTTGTGTAATAGGCCGTGAGGATAATCATTCGATCTTAATATATTATACATGAGTGACAGATTTTTTTCATGGAATTCTGTACTTGAAAGTTTGATGGCTCGGTCAACAAGATTAAAGATGGTGCCTATCTTGTAGGACATCGCGTGGTGGGAATTGAAATTCAAATATCTTTGAGACCAGGTTTTTTTGTAGAACCAATCTGTTTTGATTTTAGTGATGTTGTGTATCAGCAATAAATCTAGGAAATTGATGGCGTTATTATCTTCTATTTCAATGGTGAATTGTAGTCGTGGATGATATTGGTTGAAAATATTCAGTGTGTAATCTATTTTTTCTTTAGGGACTGCAGTTAGAATATCGTCAACATATCGGAAGTGGAAGGGTAAATCAAAATCTAGATTGCTAATGCATGACCTTTCTAGGTCTTCCATCACAAGATCTGACAGGATTGGAGAGAGAGGGGATCCCATGGGCAACCCGAATTGTTGTGCATATGTGTCGTTGTTAAATTTAAAGATTGCCGAATCGAAACAATTGTTTAAGGCTTTAACTAGTTCACTGAGTGGAATTGGGATCTTTTTATCTAGAGAGGCCCAACGGTTCTTTACTGCGTGCATAGCAAGGTCTGTCGGAACATTGGTGAAAAAAGTAAAAGAAAAAAATACGTTATACATATAATTGACCGCTCACCAAGATTCAATAATATATTATCCACGAGGTCGAGAATTCTTACCCATCATATTAAAATTGAAAGTTTTGTTAGTTACTTAGCACGCAAAAAGAAATGAGGGCAAAGTAGCAGAGTATTTGAAAACGACAACTTTTTTCGCAATTTAACACTTCATCAAGTTGTTAGTATGAAATGATTAGAACTGCGACTCTTCGAGATTTCTACGAGATTCTTCCACGAAACATTAATAAACTATCAGAACATTTACTCCGTTGGTAAACTCTGCTAATTAAAAAATTGAGTAGAAATTATAAAAAAAGAGTAATAAGAAACACGGCGATCGTATTGGATCAGAGAAACATCAGACTCATTGTTGTTGAAACTAGTTTACACTAAAGCCTCAATTGTGTTGTAGGAGCCATAGAAAAAGAAATAACACGTTCCAAATAAAATATCCCATATGTCTGTACATTCCGTGGTTTGAGTGATACATGGATTTCGAAAAGGAATGTGCATTTCCATAAGGGTTATGGTTACAAATGTGACAAATTTTACAGGTGATTTTCTCAATTAATTTCCTAATATGTCAAGTTGAGAAGTACCCACGATTTCGAGGGAAAAAGTGGACCAGTAGACAAGTAAAGCCATGTGTATAAACACACGTTTGAATAATTGGATAAAAATACATTGACTACAGTGTTTGAAAGCGCATTTGACTTTCAATCGAGGACATCAATAAAATAGGAAGGTACATCATTTTTCCGTTATCTACATTCCACCTTATGATCTCATTGATCATTCCAAGCGTATCGATAATGTATGAAATTCGAATTTATGAGCATATATGAGGGATTCTCCGTCAACTCGGCCATTTTTTTTGACCATCTCAGATCTGCCGCATAATTGGTTACATCAAAGTACTACTGAAAGGTACTCTGTGTGAATTTTTTCAGATTTTTCAATTCATTATTTGAGAAATTCCCGTTTTTTTTCAAATGAATACATCTCGGAAACTGAAAGTAAATGAAAAAAAATGACTCTACATAAAAGTTGTAGTTTTTTGTTAGCTTTCGAGAGGAATTTTTCGGGAAAAAATTTTTACGTTCCGGTAACGCTGATTTTTTACCAAAAAAGAAAGAAATTTTTTTTTTTATTCAAAAAGGACCCTTTTTTTTGCTGAAAAAATTACAGAGTCTTCCAATATGTGTGACAATATCGACAAAAATCGCCAGAGTGGCACGGATCGAGGTTCTAGGGTAAAAAAAATTAAGCCACACAAATTCGGTTGAGGTTCCGGTATAAAAAAATTGATTTGTGTAGCTTCATTTTTTTTTACCCTAGAACCTCGATCCGTGCCACTCTGGTGATTTTTTGGCGATATTGTCACACATATTGGAAGACTCTGTAATTTTTTCAGCAAAAAAAGGGTTCTTTTTGAATAAAAAAATAATTTCTTCCTTTTTTGGTAAAAAATCAGCGTTACCGGAACGTAAAATTTTTTTCAAAAATTCCTCTCGAAAGCTAACAAAAAACTACAACTTTTGTGTAGAGTCATTTTTTTTCACTTACTTCAAGTTTCTGAGATATATTCATTTGAAAAAAACGGGAATTTCTCAAATAATGAATTTAAAAATCTGAAAAAATTCACATAGAGTACCTTTTAGTAGTACTTTGATATAACCAATTATGGGGCAGATCTGAGATGGTTGAAAAAAAAGTGGCTGAGTTGAAGGAGAATCCCTCGTATACAGGGTGGGCCAAAATAAAACGGGGCCGATTTGAAACGTGAATAAAATCCTAACGTATTGACCGATTTTTGAAACTTCGAACCAAAATAAATTCGACCTTGAATCATAATTTAAGATCGAAATTAGGTTGAACATTCTTTAATATCAATTTTTTTCAGTCTCCCAATGACTTTTCAAAACCCGATTTCAAGAGCGTGTATTCCAGCAGTGAATAAAGATTTTTCAGATTTTTAAACACGACACGAAAGATTCTTTCTTCTAGTTTCAAGCAAAACAAAGTTTTCAGAAACCGGTTGAGCGCGTTCGAATTTTAGTTACGTTTAAAATCGGCTCCGTTTTCGTTTTGGTCCAATCTCTACATGTACGTGTCAACAATAAATATAACAAAGAAATGAATTAGCCTTATTCTAATATTGAGTACCTGAATAATTAAACCCAAAATGACCTATGCTCGTTTCTAAATCTGACTGATGCTGAGACGAGTATTGGGTATTGCCAACAAATTGGTTGGATCGCAGACAGAATATACATAATAATTAATTACTATAGATTAATTAACCAACCAAAAAAGTCCATTGTATAATGGCACGTATAAATGTGAGTTACATCCCGACAGGTTTGGGGAGATTTGTATCGTAAGCTCTGATCACATCTGTTTGCGTCACGGAGCCTCCTTCCTCTTGAGAAAAAGCAAAGCCATCTAGTCACGGGCAAATTAAAAACGTGGTGTTATCATCTTATGCATCTGCGTTAGCGGACTAAAAACTGCTCATTTTACATTTTGGAATTTCATCTTGGCAAGCATGACCATTAGAAACAGAATCTAAAAAAACTTGTTGAATACGGAAGATAATCGATGCTGTGAACTGACATTCTGAAAATGTTTTATTATGCTTTGCTCATCCTCATCATCATTCTACGAGTATTACACAAATTATCTTCGGCAATCATGTTGTAAAAAGCATTGCAGGTGAGCAACTGATTATATGAAAGAAATCAAAGTTTCTACTTTCAATACAGTTCGTGGTGTATATAATACAATGCATATTTACACGGAGTAAATTATAATTGAATAACGATTCACAAATAAGCTATATGATCATGTCATACATAAAAAAATTAAATCAATGTTTGGATATTTTAAACATCAAACTGTACTTTGATAATGAATGTTCGCAGGGATAATTCATAAGTAATTAATTTCAATCGTATGATCTATGGTTTTTAGGGCGAACATTTTCTCTACAGATCCCTACTGTCAAATTTGCTCCTATAATGTCGAGGTATTCAATTTAAAAAATTTTTTTCGATAAAATGCTCTAATTCCGAGTTTTTCTATGATCTTCTACCGCCATTTTTAGTTTTAGATTTATTCGTTATTTATCATAAAATAGTTCTCGATACATTTTTAATATTTTTTTCAGCAGAAATTAAGAAATGCAACGAAGGAATGTAGGAACTCGCATAACTTTATAGCAACATATGGATAAGTATACATATATTTATTTTTGTTTGAAGAAAAGATAGTACAGAAATCATAAAGGTTTTAGAGACAAGTTTAAGTACGTAGAAAGCGCGTAAGGGAAACTAAGAAGATCATAGAGAATTTATCTGAATATTATCTTTTCAGAATATGAATTTATTAGTCCTATAAAAATATTTTACCTGATAATTTATTAAAATTTTGAAAGAAAAATGTCACTGGGACTCTTTGAGAGCAATTCTATTCAGGTGTCTATACCAGGCCAAAACGTGGAAACAAGCCACCTCGGCGCTTATAGGTAGACAACTGGGTGAGATAGCAATTCTAGCTCCGATTACCTATCTGTAGGCACCGAGGTGATTCCGTTTCCACGTTTAGGCCTGGTATATAATCTGTGACTACACGTTGAAGTATATGTATGCAATTCTGGATTTTGTGTTACTTACGCGATAGTTCCACCTCATTATTTACCCTGGACGCAGTGTTGGATCGTCTGGAGAAGACGCTTTTTACGTTTTTCAGAAGCCTTGCAGTCTCCGTTAATCTGCAACCGGCCATTTTTTTTTTTTTCTCTCTTTGGAATACTAAATACGGTACCATTCAATTTTTGAGACATTTGGCGTCCTCTTTGACATTTTCGTTTGGAATATATACATATGTGTACGATATATTGTGCAATGTTCAAAGATTTATCAAACCTTATATTACTACCGTAAACTTACTCGTGATCGCTGTGAAGTATGAGTGCCAGTTCGAATCGTAAACGACAATGGCACAACGCCAAATTGACGTAGAGATACATGATAAAAAATTGATAGTCAAAAATCGTTAGAAATACATCCAAGTAGCTGGCAGCATTCTATCTAAATCTTAAGTGTCGATGCGCTTGTGCGTAAAAGTAGTGGAACCACAGTTACGGTTGTAGTTACAGGTAAATTAGGAAGGCAACAACTGAATATATCAAGGCAGTGACAGTAGCAACAGGTGTATGCAATGCAGAACATTTAGTAGGATAGTAAACTGACGTACGAATAATAAACAATAATCAAAAATCATTGATACTGAATCATGTATAAATATCGACTAACTAATGACATCAAATTATACAACAATTAAAATTATATAACATTTTGCTACTTGGTACTTACACCTCGCAAGATCGATGATGGCATGCACAGGTCTGGACGGGTACCATGGTCAAACATACCAAACACAGCTCACATTATAAAGGAAAAATAACCATAACGACAGTAATTACTTTTTATCCATAGTTACCAAGAATTACTCTAACGTACAGGTTACAACCAATATTCAATTATTAGTACATTTTTCAAATGAAGAGCACACATAGGGTGTATTAATTTCATGTTTGTTAGTGTATTTTGGAAAGTTTGTTGTTAGATCATTGGTCCATGAGTGATTATTCGAAGCATGGTAACAATCATCAGTATTTTGTAAAACAGTACCGAGAATATAGTGGTAGGAATATTTACTTTGTGTAACTGGTTCCTTTACTATTCATTTGTAATTTAATTTATATAAATGTTGATTGTAATAAACCTATCTACAACAATATATTGAAATATGATCCAACTTATACCCACTTCGGTACTTTCAATGCTGTAAGTTTATAAGTTGCAGAATAATATTACCAAAATAGTTAAAGCGATGCAAGATTGGATGCGAAACACTTAATGAAAAAATGTGTCAAATAGTGTAAAGGCTATTTCAGTTGCAAAAAGTCAATCAGGTCTCATATATTTTTCAGTTTTCCATTTTGTTAGCCCTTTCGAAGTTGGATTTCGTTAGCATTTGAGACCAGAGTGATTGTTTCCGTGTGGAATAGCCCACCAGTTAATATAAAAGGGATCAGGATAACAAGGTAGTTGGAAATTATTTTTTCACTTTTTTTCTGTAACAAAATAAATTAACATTTAGGTGGGACAATACATGAATCAAAAATAAAAATTAATGTAATAACAAAAATAAGGAGCTTTACATTTGTAACTTGTCTAAAAATTACGTCAAATGAGCATATTGTACGAATTTACTAAAATAGTCTTAAGGATATACGACATACTACTATTCAACATTCCAGCTGTCGTTTAGCTTCGGGGTCTATCAAAGAGGAGAAAACACACTCGAGAAAAATAAAAACAAGAAATAAATTGAAGAACTATAATTCACAATAGAAATCTAGACAAAAATTAGAACCGTCCTACACGAAGACTGATGTACAAGATTATTCACAATCAAATAAATTTGTGCAAAAATAGTCGGCTGTGCTTCTTTGCACTAACAAATAGATGTGACAAGTGAAAAGTTATTTCATGTAGTGTTATGAAATTATAATTCAAATGATATAATTACTTGATAGGGATGCATGCCTCATAGATATTTCCAGAGTGGCGAGCCCTGATTTTTTGTTGTTAGTTAAAATTTGCATTCCATGTTGGTTTCTTGGAACGAAGGATTGACAAGGTGCAGGGAGAGATATGTTATACACGTAGTGTAGAACTGCGTGGTTTTAACAGGCCTTGAGTTACTAGTGATAATGGAAACATTCGCGTTCGTATTCTCAAGAAACTTCGACGCGGCGGTGGCCATAGCGATGTCAAAAACCAACGACGGATGAAACATCGCCTGGGTGACCATTTTTTCCAGTTCCTGTCATCGTTTTCCCGGATGAAAGTTATAGCTTGATTCTTAATAAAGGTAAATCACCCAATTTTCGGTATAAAAAAATTTTGTTTCAACTTTTTTTTTTGGATTTAGTACTCATCTTTGTGAAATTGTTAATAGAAGAAATTTGATGCATGCTCACGATTTGCTGTTAGTGAAAATCCTTGTTTTGTTAATTTTGTTATACCTTTCGAAAATCAAGTAAATACTCAATTCATAAAGTATCTTATGGTTAAAGCGTGAACGAGACAGGATAAAAAAAACATCAAATGCAGTAATGTTGAGAAGCCATGCGATCTACATTGTTCTACTGTAAGCAACTGAAAGTCGCATGCCAGAAATCCCCATTTAACAATTGCATATGTATCGAAATGAATAATCTGGGTTCCTGAAATTAATTTACCCGACTTGAGATTTTGAATAGACCTAATAAAATTTCATTTGGAAACAAGACTTGGGTAGAAGTAAAACCAAGAAATAAAAGTTATTTAAGACGTTTTAACAAAAATTATCGAACTGTCGAAAACATAATAGTACAACTTAATATCATTATTCTAAGGAAGTTTGAAACTGAAAAATTTGAACTTTCTGACCACATTTATGTAGACAAGTCCAGTTATCAGTTTAGATCTAATTATTTTATAAAACTACAATTTCATTGTAATTGCGTTTACTGAAGGTATATAAAACCAAGCTACTTTGGTGGGTCTACACCAAGGGTCACGATTGGGTTCTAATTAGTTTGGTGCTGGCTCACATTGCGAAACTGGATGAATCAGAAGTTATTACATCACTACTAATTTGCAGAATCAGTTTTCCTGGTCTTTGCATGTTGTTGTATGTATTCCATGTATTCTGTCTGTATTAATTAAGAATAAACAAAATTGGTAGTGCTATAATCATCTTAGATTTACGTAGGGAAAGTCAATTGAAACCGAGCAGCCCGAGCCATACGGTGACTGCCAGCAGCAACCCATGCATAACCTTCACTTGAGCCAAGCTTAGCGGACAAATGCTGCAAACGAAAACTTGTGCATATGTTGGTGGTGGCAATCACCGCGTGGCTTGGACCGTTCAGTTTCAAGAGACGTTTCCTGTAATCGGGCAATCCAAAAAATAGAAATGTCCTTCGGGACACTTGGTAACCACCATATCTATTGTGAGTTCCTCCTAGAGTTGGCTAACTTATATATCTTCAGTCAATGCAAATTGTAACGAAAGGGGAATAGTAATAATAACTTTGAAAATGTTACCAAACTTTTGCAACAGCTGCATGGACGTATTGTCAGATAGAATACTGGCATAAGATGATAAATGAAAAACTGATAAACAATTGACAGTAACTTACGAGCTTCTGTGGTCCTGTTTATTAAGTACGTCACTTGGATCAGATTTTTTGATCTCCTGTTCCCGTGCCGCTACCGTTATTGATTTCCAGATTGTATTTTCGACTCTGTATTTGGATAATTAAAATAATTTAATGATGTTTTCAATTGATCATTGTTGAATGAAAAATTAAGTAATTCTTTTAGTGAAAAAGGTAATACTATGCCGATGTATTACATATGATAAATATGGAATACAGAAACTACTGTTAAGAAGTTTTGCGTATGGACTTGAAAACTCTTGAAAATTAATATCTCTGTGTAAAAGGTGAATAAAGGTTCTTACGCTTTAGCAGTAACATCAAGCAGTAAGACTGCTGTTGGAATAAGAATGAGACCAAGCCAAAAGACAGGAGAAGTGAAGAGCATCCTGTCATTACCAGCCATTACTGCACCGACATTGAAGGTTGGCCAAAAATTGCTTCAAACATGTAAGAACGATGTTATATGACGTATAGAGAATTGCAGTCAGTGATAAATGATAAAAAAAATTATTCAAGGAAGAGTAAATTTACCTGTACGTAAGAATAAATAAGAACCAGAGTAGAATAGATCCCCATGTCGCTAAATGTGTCACCCATGTCCATGAGTTTGTGACTAATCCAGCTTTTGCACACACCGTCACTACAACATACTAATTTGAGAAAATCGTTAGTTCATTATTTAAAGCTACAACTACATACATAATAATAATATTGCGGGTTGTCTAGTGCCGGTAACATATGATCATATTAAAATATATATTAATATATATACATATAGGATAAATCCGGTGGCCCAACAATCTTGAACACAATAAAATATTACGTTAGGCGTGACAGATAGTACTTCTAGTTTGTTTGCAATTGATCAATTATCAAAGAAAGATGTTTTATAATTACAGCATTATACTGTACTGTCAACATCAATCCAATAGTTAGATTTAGAATGAGTTATTTGCAATAGAAGTAGGAAATTCGAAAAACTTACAGTGTACACGCAATTCCCCAACACTATATAACCTCCGTCTCGACCATTGCTCCATATTACGTCTTGCTCAAGGGCTAATAATGGTAACCAGTATAACAGAACAGAGTGGACCAATGCATTTATTATCCACATCCAAAATACCTAAATCAATAAGAATTTAATTAGTCAAAATTCATGATATGCAAACATAAAATTAATTCAATGTTAGGCAATAGATTACAGTAACAGAAAAGATAAATTATTTCTTACTTATAATAAATTGAATAAAAATAAAAATGGTAATATAAATAAATAATAGTACGAACTTTTATATTAAACATAGAGTCCATAGAGTTGGGTGGATGGTATAATCTTGGATGTGCTAAATGAGTTTCAGCCGCACAGACCTTATCAAAGAGTCCCATTGCCAAGGGTGGTGCTGCTGTAAATACCTTAACATACCAAATGATCCATCATTTTTAAATTATCATTATGATTGGGGATTCATGTGTTGTAACGTGACATCTCCGATCTGCTTTACTAATAATACTCTTGCATTCTTAGTGACTCGAAATATTTGGATGAAAAAAAGTCTAATACAATTTCTATAGTCTCTTGGGGCTATAGTTAAAATGATTATCAAATCTTTCTTCCAGTATCTCTCAAACTGTGCTGGCTACATAGAGAAGTGGTTTTAGAAGAGTGTAGAAGAAAAGTCGGATTGTGCTATTTCTTAAATTTGCGAAACCAATAACTAGTATTGGGACACATCAAAGAGATTGCAACTTAGGTAAAAATTGTCACAATCAGTGAAATAGCTGTATGAGAGTATAGTGTGGTCAACACAATTGTGACCTTTATAAATATGTATAAAAAAACAGGTGTTGCGAGCCTCAGAATATAACACTGGTTCTAAAAATCACCCAGTCCTTTTCCGAGCAAGTCTTCATACTCCATATGGAATGGTACTTCCAGAATGATCAATAGGAAAGTATCGACTATCTTCTTGTGCACTGGTCTTAAGTTCCTGTTCTTTTTATTAAATGAAACTGGGTAACTTGTGTTCAAGATGTCCTCGCTCTTATTGCAAGTCAAATTATAGAATTTAAGAAATTTGTGTAATTTTAAAAGTACCGATGTCACTGTAGAACAATTGAGTGCGAGCACCAGTTTCTTAGCAGATCTTTTTTCTGCATCTTTAGTTTTTTTTTAAGAATATTACTGTTCATTCATTACACAGATTCAGCCTTTCATTTAAACACTTCAACAGCTGATTCCTAAAACTGATTTTTTTAACCATTAACGAATTCTATAGAAAAATATTTCACTCAAGTGTAGTTTCAATATCACAGAATTTGGGATGAGTTTCTGGTCCAATCAATTTTTATGCATTGATGCATTTCTTCTGCATGTGTTTGTTTAATATCACTTGCTTCGTGTATACTTTTGAATAAACTGTACATATTTTGACTTGATGTAGGCAATAATTAGGAAATGAGAGGCATTAGGTAACCTTCAAGCTGGTTTGTTTCAATCTTCTCTTTCAAGTAATGTGCCTCTTTATGAAATTCCAATATTATGCATGACGAATCCAGCAGGATGCTTTTCTATTGCAGCCGTTAATTTTTTGATATTGAGCACATTAAAAGCTGTTGTTTCAGAATGATGCAAGCATGCAACAGAACTGATAGTATTCTTTGCTTTTCTTGAATTTCACTTTTGTTACTATCCTCAAGCAATTCATTTATTCACCTTTTGGTAATTATCGTTTGGTATTTTTTGTTGAATGGACAAACTTGATTTACACCTGTGTATCTATATATGCTCTGTACAATTTTTTTATCGAACAGCCTCAACTCATAAAGATTCAAGTTTGTTTATTACGATCACTTTTTTAGATCATTCGCTATGTAGTTCGTTGTCTTCAGATCTTTAGTGTAATGATATTTGGATCAAATCCTTTAGTTCGAAGTTTATGATGGATAAACGTGGCTTGAAAGAATGGCGCAATATAGATCGAAATGCTGTTTGCACACGAGATAATAACAACCGTATAATCGAATCTTCTAAGAGTCATAAATAATAATGCTCACTGCTAATAATACCACGTGTATGAAGTTGCTGTTCATATCTTCTTGATCACTCGATTATGTATGCAATTAAATGCTGATCGTTTACGGAAAAATCTTCAGTGAATACTGTGATATTCACATTGTAATTGCATCAAATAATAGTCTGCTATCCTTGGTATCTATGAGTATTCATATCTTGCATACAATAAATGCTGCAGAACTGAATATTCAACTTAATGGTCGAGTGTTTTCAAATATCCATACACTCAGAGATCAATCTTTGCGTTGAGTATTGCATGCTGGAATGATTAGTCATGGAGTTAGGCATAGAATTCAGAGCGTGTAACGAAAGTTGCGCAAGCAGTTAGCGCAAGGACAGGTCAGAAGTCAAGTTTTCAAACTTGTTGAATTTTTATTTTTTATTGTGTGACTTGACTTCTTGTGCTGCGTTTCTCCTTTTGCATCCGTTTCGGGTGATTTTTTTTATTAGGAGTCTATGTGAAACCAGTAACTTCCATAATTTCAGTACACGCTGGTACTTTCATTCGTTTAATAGTCAGATATTTCTTGGATATCAATTAATAAATGCAAATTCGTCGTTTGATTCAGTTTTCAATATTTGAATACCCATTCTGATGGTTTATATTTTCCAGCAAGTTTTTTATATCCAAAGAACGACTTGAGTGAATTTTTATCCAGGCACTTACAGCAAACAGAAATAATCAGAGAATTCACAAATCATACCTACACAGTATTTAATATTGATGAAAAATTACGCTGTAAATCACAGATACTAAAGAGGCCTCCAAAATAGGTAAGCAGCTGCTTTAGTAGCCAATATGATAAATACAGTCCTTATCCAGGTGTGAAAACGATCCGAGATGGTGTCAGGAAAAAACGAAAGAATTCTGGGGTCCAAGACTGTTAAGAATATGAAACAATACTGAGGTGCTGTATCTACAGCAACACAATAAAAATATCGTGATTTTACTTACCACATTGTAAAGACCGATGGACCATCTTTCGAACAAGATTTGACCAGACCAACCTGAGTATATGGCAAACCAAAGTTCGATAACATACAGGCAAATATTCTTGTAAAATGAATATAAAATTAATTTGCACATTCTACTGTAATTCCAGGCACCATGTACAAACAGCAATCGTTTTAAAAATTTAAACTGCGCTATCGAGTAATCCGAAGCACAAGCTGCCTGAAGTCCTTCCACTCCTGATATTCCTGTAATTGATTCCATGGAATGAATTATACACAATGGTTTTGCAAAATGACATCAAATTTTTCCATGCATCCCATACCAGCACAAAATTACAAATTCGCTTACCTCTAGACCGCTAAACATTCAAACGGAGCCATACATTATATATTAGACTGACCGTTTATACTCCAAGTTGAAAAAACTTAAGTTGACCTTGAAAAAAGAAAATCCTCAAAGTTTCAATCCTCTGTCTCATTATTAAGGGGTGTCAGTGATTTAAAAAAAAAAAAAATGTCATGTTTTTTTATAGGCTAATTTTTAAGCTATATATTTATTTGATGCCATATTGAATAGTCCAGGATGAGAAATTGAAAATATTTTAGAAAAAAGTATTTTCAATCCTAGATTTATCAGCCTACTATTTGTTTCTTTTGAATCGTTATGAAAATACAAAAAGATCAAGTCTGAAAACAAATAACATCTTATTAGGAAAAAAAATTTTTAACAAATAAATAAAATACTGGCACCCCTTAATAGTGAGATAGAGCATTGAACCTTGATGACTACTTTTCAACTTGGAGCATAAAAATTTTTTTTTGAGCGGTCAGTCCATTATATATACATATACGTCCAACTGCGCAAACACTCTCTGTGGTTTTAGCATTCAACCCATAGCTGCTGATCTCTACCAGCTAGATGTGAAAACATAGATAACGGTTTCATTTGTGATTTACTGGCTACACCGAGTGCATTTTCACCTTGATTCGTATGATATATTGTAATCTTGAAAAAATATAAAAAAACGGTATATTCAGTGTAGTCTGTGCATTATAGCTAAAGTGGTCAAAAAGTAGACAAATTATGAAGTTTTCTATAAAATCTATCTCTCTCATAGTTGTATATTTTTTTGCTCATTGTCATTCACACAAGGTAGTTATTTGGTTTGCATACAAACGCAATGTAATAAATAGCATTGCATTATGAAAACTCACCAACTCCAACGTGAGCTTTCTGAATCATGGCTACATCATTTGCACCATCGCCAATTGCAAGAGTGACTGCCTTTGTACAAGTAGTGACCAAATCTACAACCTGAATTTTTTCACAGATTAATTAAAGTTGAAATTCAACCTCAGATAAAAATCTCTGAGGCATTGTACTGATACAAATGATACTAATGAAATCATAAGTTCAGAAAAGGTAAGCATGACTTCATTGTTAATTGAAATTTGTTGAAAGTAATACTCGAGTAAAATTCATAGAGATACTGATGGCGGAATACCACAGAACGACAGGCTTACAGGCATAATAGTGATAAGATGGATTTAATAAACTAAATAAATATTAGGAAATAAATTTCACCTCTGCTTTCTGCATAGGAGATACTCTGCAGCAAATAACAACTTTGCAGGATGTACATAAATCGAGGAAATCCTGCCGCAAATCACACAGCAAAGCATACTTCAAACTGTTTCCATCAATTACTAGAGCTACGTCATTTGTGCATCTTAATTCTTGTCCAAAGTCGGTACAGTGTTGTCTGATTACTGCTCTCGTTTTCTGCATGGAGTAAAATTTTCATCCATTATTTAATCGATACAAAAATTGTTGCATACAAAGCTATGCAGCTAAAAAACTTTACATGATTACTTACATCCAGAGAATTTTCGTTGACTATAATTAGAGGCATTGGATGCGTAATGAGTTTGCACGAATATCCAATGTTTATTGCTGTTTCTTGTTTATCGCCAGTTAAAACCCATACGTTGATATCAGCTTGTATTAAAGATTCTATAGTCTCTGGTACCTACGAGAGTTAAAAATCTTCATTACTTTCCTATATAAAAACAAGACAGTGGAATGAGTGAGTGAGAAATTTTTATTTTTGTTGAGTACAGTAAAGGTAGCAGTGTAGACAATGTTAGAGAGTTCGCAATTTAGCCTTTGAAAACTTTACCAGACTATTCGCTGACATTTAAAACGAAAATAATATGACACAAATAATTCAATTAACTATACCTGATCCTGGAGTTTATCCTCAATTGCAGTGGCTCCTAACAGTGATAAATTATTTTCTATGAGGTTGGCGGCATACTCTAATTTATTTTCACGATCTTCCATACTGGTCGCCGCTTTGTGGTAAGTCTCTCGCCACCTCTGTTTAGGAAAAAATGTAAATTATTCAAAGTACTTTTTATATCCTACAGCAGCACTGCAAGTTATGCTGAATTGTTTATAAACATTCGCAGAAAAACATGAGAAGTTTGATTAATATACGATGAAGTGTGACAGTTTCAGAATTTTTTTTCACTAATGTTGGATTTCAAGGATAATAAGTTAATATTTTAATAGTTATTGGGACTGATCGAAGTGCCTCACTTGATAAAGTGATTCAGGTATATCAGCGACAGCGAAGCAAAGTGTCCTCAATCCTTCAGTCGCAAAAGCTTCCAAGTGGTTTAGTGTAATTTCGCTAAAATCTACGCCATCTTCATGGTTGTTGGTTGTTTTACTAGCGAGCCTCTCGTAAATGATTGAATCAGCTCCTTTACAGAATAACTTTATCTGTCCATCTGGTGTTCGTACAATAACAGACATTCTTTTGCGGGCAGAAGTGAATTCAATGACGTTCAAAATCTCGTAACGTTGGCATTCACCTAATGCAGTTATCTCTACCGAACTAGGTGTTCGTGTATTAAATACGTAACCAAATTGCCTTGCTCCGTCCACAAGAGCTCTTTCATCTATAATAAAACAATCTTAGCGTATAATAGATGCTTGACGTAATGTTTAATAAAATTATTGTGGTTACTTCTATTTTCTTCATACATAAATATGGTAATGGTGAATATCTTGAAGGGGGTATGGAACCTAAGAGCATTAAAAAAATATGTTATTCTCAAAATTCCATGGAGTCGATAATAATTACAGAAAGAGATCGTAAATCGACATGCGGGATCAATTTCTGCTAGAGGTAAGGTGAGGCTTAGGGTAAACCCTAGGGTAAGTTTAGGGCTGCATATGAGTGCCTTTGCTGCGCAACAGTCAAGAAACACCTGAGCAACATTTTAATTTATTGACAGAGAGATCCATAAGATCCATAATCCAGAAGCCTTGCTTAGTGACTTATCCGAACTACTTTGACCACAAATGTCACAATTGACAACATTGCGTTTGTATCGTCAAAGTTAGGGATAAACTTTGCAACTGTAAATTCCACTTCAGGCAATTTTTAAAAGTGTTTTCAACTACATTCCATAAACAAGAAATTGCAGAGGTAGGTGGCATAATGATTGAAAATTGAATTTTCGTTGAACGAAATGAATTGTAAGTCCTATATTTCCAAGCCAGTTAGCATCAATTTCTTTCAATGTCTTATTACTGATTTCACAAAGTCTTGAAAATACCTTACTTTTTTGACTCTCATAGACCGTACACCCCTCTTAATGCAATTACCAGGTGATGCAGCATGATAAACAATTTGTTCATCAAGTTTCTCAGGTATAACTGTGTGACAAACAGATAACATGACCATAAATTCGTGTAAAATTTTAGCAGAAGTTTGTTTAGCCAAATCATCATTTGACGGATTATCTGCTTTGATTCTACCATCCATTATATCTTTAACTAACGAACAGCTCATATCTGCATTTATTCTTTTCAGACCATCATTGTTTCCTGTCAATGTTGGCAGGCTGTAACGTATAATTTATTAACAAGTTTTTAAATGAAACAATTCGAATTGATAGGTTTTCAATACTGATAAAAATTCGAAAGTCATTTACTCACTCATACAGCTTTCCACCGACTGAACACCGTTTAAATTCCATCACATTCCGAGTTAAGGTCCCGGTTTTATCTGTGAAAACGTAACGGACCATTCCAAGTTCTTCATTGAGGTTACTGGTACGTGCCATTGCAGGAGTGTTTGTTTCTGCATGATACATTTCCACGTCCATATTGATGAAAGTTGCTTGAACGTATCGTACTACCTCCAACGTAACTTGCAACGATATCGGTATTAAATTATTGAATAATATAATGAAAGTTAATAAGTTATAACCAAAGTTCTTGGTCATTGCTTCTGCAAATGAAAAAAGACACACAGGTATTATTGTTGTTTCCTTTTGATTTCAAACTGGCGAACGAACTACAGTGTAAAGTATTTTAGCGCAAGACACTCACCATGCAAACCTAAATACCATAAATCCTGCTCATGAGCATGTGTCCAAATAACATTAAATATAGCCGATATCAAACACAGCATCAGAAGTATGAAAAACAGCATCAGAATCTGGGTATTTGTTAGGCGGTCAAGAGTTGATCGTTTCAGGGGTGCAGCACTGGTGCTATTGCACATCAGTTTTGTATCATGGCCTGTGTATATTACAACCCCGAACACCCAACGAGTGTTCCGTAACATTGCACCACGTAGAAGTAACTGATCAGGACCCAACGGTATGCTTCTACAAGAAAACATACGAATGAAACAAAAAAGTATAATGATGTGTGCATTTAATCTGATGTGTTAATGCAAACTGTGCTTAATGTACGAAAATATGAAAGATAAAAATTCACGAGTGAAAAACTTACTGTTTGTTGACTTCTCGTAGAACTCCAAAAAATTCATATAAATGTCTATTAGGTGGCTCGCATTGTATGCTTGCTATAAATTTTGTCAACTCTTTTGTATCCAACAACTTGGCGGTTTCGGGCACAGCTTGTCTAATTTTTAAGTTTGTTTCACCATCCAAATTTGCAGTTTCAATAAATGACATACCCTGTGGCTCGGACGAAGACAGCATAATCAAATCGGCAGGAAAAAATTTATTATTATGAACCTGCATAGAATTCGAATATTAAATTCGAAAGTCACATTTTGTCACCTCTTTTAAATGAATATAATTGCGTTTTGCTGAAAAAGACCAACGAACCTTAACTACGTCGCCAACAGCCACAGCCTGCCATTGAACCCATTCCCATTTACCATTTCTAAGAACTTCCACTTCACGTTTGTTTATTTCATCATCAGCTCTGTGCCTTTTCTGAAAAAAAAAGCAACCTGTTAATAATGAACCGGGTTTGCCATGCCGACAAAATTAGAATCTGAATTAAAATCTGAATAATGAAGGTGTACCTACAATATCTTCAACGATTTCTTTGAGCGCAGATACGCTGAGGATGAATATTAGTGGCACTAGTGTGGTGTAGCGTCCCGTGGGTGAGACATCAGGTATTTGCTGAGAAATAAAAATCTTGGTTATAATATAGATCGTACAAACTGAGATACAAAATTGAGAATAAAAGTAGGTCTATTACCTGCATTAGCGCGATGAAGAGAAAAAAGCAGTTACTATACCTTCGAAATTGTTCAAACAAAAACGAAGGGATGAATGAAAATACAGAATACTTTGCGGTGGTAATGTGATTGGTTTTGTATTTTGCTGGTTGCTGAGAAGGCAGGTTTATGAAAACAACTCTTTCCTCTTGGTCATCTGGCGGTAAAGGGTGGTTCCCCACATTTACCGTATCTGAAACAAAAATAAGTTGTGTGAGTTGAAGGGAGAAAAAGACATCCACTGGATTTGCCATTACTACCTGTGTTCATGATTTTACGAAGAATGTACTAAGGTGGACTACATTACGAGTTTACATTGAGTCCGACTGAATCGTTACTGAGCTGATAATAAAGATAAAGAGCCTTTTTATCATTGTAGACATCTATGTCAGTGGGAAGTGGGAAATACTATATCATTATTGTCAATATGTATTGGCAATCAAACGACTATTTCAACTCTATTGAATATGAGTGATGTGTCTGATATCAGACGCATAAACTTACGATTATTTATACGGTGATAGACATAAAATTTCAGCGCATCAAGGGATTGCGCAATTCTATGTACAAGCTCCATTTTACTTCGTTTTGTTATCGATTGCCACCCTGTGGTTGCTTATCAGACCTATTGAGCATACACATTATACATGTACGCAGGTACGTTTGCATATTCGTACATTTAATTTTTAAAACTGTAGCTGTCAAAGTTTCTTCAAAGCTAAAATACCCGGTTAAATAGAAAACAAGATGATTATCTAACACGTAGATGTTGGAAAAACTTACATCGATTTGGCTACTGCACAAACCAACCATACATACAAACTATGACAATTGAATTGAGAATCAACCTATTGTTTTAGCAGTAATGATAGAAAAATAAATACAAGTTATTCTGAAAATTATTCACTTCCTTGCATCAGTAGTTTTTACATGCAAAAATAAGAGGAAAACATTTATACCTTCAGACTATGCATAATATGGTATAAACTAATTAGAGTGATTAAGAGCAATCCACAAATTTTATCAAAGCAAACAAATGATTCTTACATGTTCACGTACGCCAGATGTGGGGCGTTGCGATCATGTTTTATTTTACGCAAAGCTCTGACAATATGATTCATTGAAGAAGTGCAATTAAAACTTTTGAATCCTTTGAAAATTCTTACTTGAACAACAGATAATGATCAATAATCAATTATATGATTGATAGAAAAGAAGAATTGTCTGTAACGTATAATAAAAGTCTGTAAGTTGCACAGATAGCATATAGTACAAATTTACACACTCAAATCAACAAAATTATATTGAAAGAAATTAATAGACCATAAATTAAAACTAGAATACGAATGAATGAAGTATATAACATCACATCAGATTCATATATGATTAAGCATTAAATATGACTCGATAATTTGAGAAGTAATCGCTAGTTTTCAATAAACTTTTGCCGAACTAGTAACAGCTGAAGTCTGTGAAAGGACCATGCCCTGGCAGCTGTGACCAATCTATAAGATTTGAAATTATTGTTAAGCCTTCGTGCTTCGAATACCTAGGAGCAGTGTCCAATCGCAATATGATTTATTGACTTTAGACAGTTGGCATTTAAATGGGATAACTTTCCCGTTGGCACAGCTTGTGAAATATTTTGTTTGTTTTTTTGATGAGAATTTTGATGGTAGGAGAATATTCAGCTGTTTTGGAACATACTGTAATAAATTTTGTTGTTTGTCTATACGCAGACAGATGACGATACGTTTCAACCATTTTCTTCTCTATTAAAGAAACCGCATTCATTCAAATTTTGATGGATTTCCTAGGTTTGTTAATCCTCTATCATTGATAATAATATATTAATTATGTTTATCTAGTAATGCAAATATTGCAAAATTTTAATACCATTATTGTGTACCGTTCGTACAATCGTTTGTTTACTACTGTTGCTTATCTGTCAGTCATATTCAATCATTGGTCAAATTTTTTCAAATCAAATATATATGATTGCAATAATACGAATATGCTTGGTTCCGCACGGATTGACACGTAAGTTTACAATATGACCGTGAAATGGAATGCCTTGCTAGATTTCGCGAGTGCGACAATTAGTTAAGCAATATACAACGATTAGTGCGATGCGATAACGATTAGAATAGGGTTGCTTGCGTCACAAGACCCCACGCGTCACACCCTACGAAGTTAGTCATCACGGTGACAGAAATATTTTCCATCGCTTGTCTTACAAACGCTCTTTCGGATACGACACATTCACAGCGAAGCAAAAAACGAACTTTTTTTTCATATTTAACTCTGATTAAAACGCTATTTTTTTCGCTATCACGGCGAAATTACAGAGCGCCGGCAAGATTTAATAATTTTAGTTGAGACTAAGCGGTATACAGCTGTTGGTTCACAGTAGTAACCGGTAGGTGGCAGCACCTCTTGCTAACCGAATACGCATATTTTACCAA
Organism: Neodiprion lecontei; assembly: GCF_021901455.1. NCBI lineage: Eukaryota > Metazoa > Arthropoda > Insecta > Hymenoptera > Diprionidae > Neodiprion > Neodiprion lecontei. The sequence continues at coordinate 11,312,234 of NC_060265.1, read as the reverse complement.
TTCTTTAATCTATCAAACTGCCAGTGTGCACGTACTTCTAGGACACAACCGACGGACACAACCACGGTCTTAGACACAGCGCCGTATCTAGGTATAGCCGCGCCCCTGGCGGGACTTGACATTTGCGCCCACCCACACCGGGGGGTTTGGTGGTTATGGAATACTACCCAACGAAAACGGATCCGGGGGTCGTTCCACGGAAATTTTACAAAATTAAAGTGCGAAGTTGTAGGTTTAAAGTTTTTTAATCCGAGAATTCCGCTTTTTTAAAATACCAATTTTTTGGTGGAATTTGTGTCAAATTCTATGTATAATTCTACGTATTTTTCTTATATGAAAATATGAGCCTACTATTTGTAAGAGACGTTATTCACATAAAACAACTGTCTGTATCTGACTGAAAGAAGTGGAATGTAAATTGACTATACATCATTATTCGCAGACAATTATACTGACAATAAATTTTCTCAACAATAAAATCGTAGTTACAAAAATACTGTGCATAGAAGGCCTACGAAAACGTAAAATTTATACTTTAATAAATTGAATAAAATGCGAAAAAATATTCGATTAAAAACTTATATTACATGTATTTACATAAACTATTTGAAAGCTTTGCTATGAAACATGGAGAAGTCCAGGTGGCGCGGGAGGGTTATGATCAGTTATGATATTGTTCAAGTTACGATATGCTTGCTTAAATTTTGTGTTTTTTTCAACTGTAAGTCGGCAAGGGAGGGGCGGAGATGAAGGTAATGTCACGTTGTAACTAGCCAACTAGACTGTTCACAGTATTACCGTAAGAGTAATTGACATACAGTAGAACCTCGATCATCCGAACGCTCAATTATCCGAACGTTGGCGCGAAAGATACATTGTTGTTCGCTGCCATCGCCGTGAGTAACAATGTATCTTTGCGAGAATCGCAGTCATGCAAAGGCGCATATCGAGCGTGTTGAAACGCGCTTTCTTTCATCAAACGTTGTTGGTCCGTTTACGGAGATTCGTCGCGCAGTTTTAATATATGTATATATGTATGTACTGTTTTTATGTAAAAAGGTGTTGTTGATGATCTCGTCCCAAAAAACCCACGATACGATTATCCGAATGTTTGATTAACCGAACTAGTCGCGGTCCTAATTGGTTTGGATAATCGAGGTTCTACTGTAATTACACACCACTTACGTACAGTAACTTTTAACAATCGGGAATAAAATTTATTTTAATAACTTGAAATGTTTGTCCTTGACAAAATGCACTAATCTAAAAAAAAAAATTATTTTTCATGGCCGATTTTGTGCCCCTCCGGTAGCTGCGCCCTTGGCGGGCGCTCATCTCGCCACCGCCTAGATACGGCGCTGCTTAGACACAACAATATACCGCAGACTTTTGGGAGGACGAAATAAAAACTGGGCAAGGAATTATTTCTACTAGTCTCTGATGAGAATATGTCACCGGCGAAATACAGTGCTATACTATACATTCCACCGCTACTCCATAACATCATACATACAGTATCAGTGGAGACCGTGGAGACTCCTGAAGACGCCCTCTGTTGGTTTAACGTGCGCATTAGCGCATGCGCAAATAGGAAAGGTAGGAAAGTTTACTACGGGCAACAAGTTATATCATTCATCTTTGTCCAAATGTCAGTGACTTGGTTTTTCCTCGTGACTACATTGCCCGAATAAACCGCGAGAGCGAAGCGTTAAAGTGCCGTAGTTGTATGCAGTTGCATGTAACACTTTGCCGTCCGGCGACACCACAGTGGTGACGTGCGCAAACCGGTGGCCAACGGCCGGCGACAACACAGTGGTGTTGTGAGCACAGTATCGCTCGGGGTCGGTGACAACACTTTAGTGTCTTTAGCTTTCTGCTGGTGTTTTGTTTCGGTAACAATAAGTTACACAAGTGATCAAACTTTTTATTTGTACAAGTTCTTGTGCCCTTTTATAATGGCAGACGAAAGAGACGATGCAAATATTTACGACGAATGCGCGGACGATTTGTCTGACGTTCCGGACGACTTGGCCGATTGGGAAGACATTGAAAATCAAAAAAGTGAGAGTGAAGCAGAATCGTCGGACGGTAGTGAGATACTTACAAGTAGAATTCGGCGAACGCTACGGTTGCCAACTGATTCGAATGAGTCAGACGAAGAAGACAGTACACAATGGTCAGAGTTTGATTTGCCGAGGACCAATAATGAATTCGAAGGATTTCCGGGTCCATATATATTTCCCAAAGATACACAAAGCGTCGAGGATATCACAGAATTATATATTGGGAACGATTTATTTGAATACATTTGCAATGAAACCAACAAGTACCACCGTCAAAATTGCGATAAAAGGAAACTGGATAAAAAAAATGCCAAATTTGTGGATGTTACGGCACTCGAACTGAGAAAATGGTTTGGGCTTGCTATCCTTATGGGTATCGTAAAAATAACAAGGATCGATGATTATTGGTCAACAAATCCGTTATTAGACACGCCGATATTTCGCAAAACGATGTCTCGCAACCGATTCAGACAAATATTATCATTTTTACATTTTTCTGACAACAACAATAAACCAAATAATCCCGACCGGCTTTGCAAAGTGCAATTTATAATTGATTACTTTTCCAAAAAATTTAAAGAAAATTTTAATCCAAGTCAAAACATTTCAATCGATGAAGGAATGATACCGTGGCGTGGACGATTGAATTTTAAAGTTTATAATCCGTCGAAAATTACGAAATATGGCATACTTATTCGGATGATGTGTGATTCAGTTACGGGATACATTTCTTCATTCAAAATATATTCCGGCGTTAGACAGCCATTAGGAAAAACAGTAATGGAACTATTGACATCTTGCTATGGAAAGTGGCATCATCTTTACATGGATAATTACTATAATAGTGTGGAACTTACAGAGAAATTGCTTGAGAAAAAAATACGAGTTTGTGGAACCATAAGGAAAAATAGAGGATTTCCGGAAAAATTAAAGCGCGCAAATCTCAATGTGTTTGAAGCTTGTCATGAACGGAAAGGTGAAGTACTTGCACAGGTATGGAGAGCTTCGAAAACTAAAACAATACGAATGATCTCTACAATACACAATGCCACTTTGGTTAACACGCAAAGAACATGTAAAAAGAATAATTGCACAATAAATAAACCCGAAAGTGTATTAGATTATAACAAATACATGAAAGGAGTGGATCGGGCCGACCAATATTTGAGCTATTACCCAATCTACAGAAAATCTATAAAATGGTCAAAAAAAGTGTGCATGTACTTTTTTAATTGCGCATTATTTAATGCGTTCCGTACATTTCAATACTTCAATAGAGAACAGAAGAGTCTTCGGTTTCACGATTTTTTATTGAAAGTGTGCGATTCGTGGATAAAAGACCATGAACCTGCTGTTGAGCAAAACTTGGAGGTTGCCACTACATCGCGTGCGTCTCATTATGATCCGATTGACAGACTTTCCGGTCAAGTAAAGCAACACCAACTAGTTCTTATTTCCGAAACGAACAAACGAAAACGAAGAAGCTGCCACGTATGTTCCAAAAACAAAAAAAGAAAAACAACAAACTTAATGTGCAAGTCTTGTGGAGTTGCCTTACATCTCGGAGACTGTTTTGCTGCGTACCATACGAAAGATAAATACTAAGTACCAAAGAAAATGCAAATAAACAAATATATAAAAGAAACAAAATTTGTATTTATTTACATATTTATATCTTCGAAATTTCATGAAAGTAGGGGAACAGGGTTGAGAACTTATGAGAACTAACGACGAGATTAGTAAAACTTAACAATTTATAATCTCCCGATAATGTCAAGAACGGCCGGCGACAAGTCAAGTGATCCGAATAAGCGCTGCCGGCGCCAGGCGAATAAATATTTACGAATCGTGCGGACGGCAAAGTGTTAATATGCATATGATATTTATCCGCAGGGATTGACGAGCGTGAGAGCAGAGAGAGAATGAGAGAGAGGGAGAGATGGCGATAGTTTGAAGGTGACCAGACGTTAAAATTGATACGTTGTTGACGACTGAATACAAATAAAAGCGTAGGACATCTATGTGAAAATACTATAAAATGAAAGCTCATTATGCTGGGAATTTTTTAGAGGGGTATCAAGAATTATAGCGTTTTCAACTCGTCGTACTCTGTGCGGACCGAAAACCTAATAGCAAGCTGAGAACCTTTGCCGATAAGTTATGATACCTCCTATTGCATAGTTGAAAACTCGGTAACTCACACTTATTTGTCAGTGCGTGCTGAGTAAAACCAGTTAAAATAGTTATTAAATGACGGCAGGATGGATTCGCAAGATTGATTATGTATCTTCTCGACGATAAATTGATTGTAACCCTGGTGAAAATTTCTACTGCTACGAATTTTTACAGAAGTTGGAACATTTCGTACTATTTCGTATAAACTTGTAAATATGCATAGTTTAGTGTAAAGAATTATTAATTTTCGTTAAAAATTGTAGTATCCTGTACGTTGTTAACTGAAAAATATAAAATTTCATGAAAATCCGCTACTTTTTTTTATGAAAATTTATGCATATTTACAATTTGGTACGAAAACAATTTTTTTTACAAAATTGTACGAAACGGCCCGATTTCCCCTCAAAAGTCGTAGAAAATCGTAGAAATCATTTTCACCAAGAGAACTATAGCAATATTTATCAATGTGTTTTTCGTTATAATATGCCTCTACTTGTAGCATAAACTATAATCGAGAAGAAAATGATAACAAACCAGAAGTGTGATATGTATTGAATGTATCTAAAAAGGGGCGTAATTGACGCTATATTTATGCCGTAAGTAGCTATCATTAACGTCAGATATTGTTTTCGGTATGCTGTTGCCAGCTTCAAAGTTCGGTACGTCATATCAAGTTGTTGCGTTATGCATTCAGAGGCTGAGTGTCTATTGGGCGCAGTCCTATAAACCAAGCAAAACATCTAAAATATAAAAAAATCCGTCAAGTACCAAAACACGTCACTATAAATACGTCGTATAGTCGGAAATTTCTGCTTCGTGTATAAGTGATATCGAAACCTCATTCCAAGAGCTACGTACTTTGCGAGCACATTGGCTTTGTACCTTTTATTGAAGTGGTTACACATGTCGTGTCATGTGTGATCTCGTTTAATAAATAACGCATCCGTATGTTTACGGAAATTCATTCGTATTTTAATAAATGCGTTATTGTACATGGTTCACACGCTGTGAATCTAAATTTTCGATTATATTATCATATAGGTGGTCAATTTTGGATTGGATGGATACAATTTGTTTTAATATTATTTTTTTGTTCTTGCGATAATTGCCGTTCATTGCAGTTCAAATATCGTTCCGTGCGAGTATACGGGAAGGCCGAAGTTGCACGCCATCGCGTACGAACAATCGCCAATTGTCACAATTTCCTGAAAAGCATGTCGTTTCTTCATTTCAGCGTGAAACACACATGTTTTTAGGTCTATACGTTTGGAATTGCATGTAAAATGGCGCTTGTTGGACATTTTTTGGATCAAGGGTGCCTAGGCTTGTCAGATTGTAATCGGCATAAGTGATACGTCCACATTTTACGATTCGCACGACGTAAAATTTTTTCGATTTCAATTAACTTTATAATTTTATGGGAATCTATTCCTCAAGGAACATCCATGGCCGCATGAACAAACGATCTGGATGCACCGTTTCGCGGATATTCGAAAAAATTCAGGGGCCAGTAATTTTCAACCAGACGTCCTTTTAGATAAAAGCAATTTCAACCCGTTAATAATTACGTAACGGTGTCGTTTTTGCTGGTACGGATCTTTGGCATTGTCATTTTCGTAATTATGTATATTCTTTATCTGGACCAACATACTCGAAACGTTTGCGTGGCAAAGGTGCAAATACATCTGACCTATGAGAATGAAGTTAATAACATTACTGTATATGTATAACGAAGCATGTTTAGGAAAAATCGTTACTTCGCACCTATAGCAGTCTCCAAAATATAGTAAACCATAAGAAACAAAGCATACTCCTATTATGAAAAGTCAACTCCTGCAAAACTATTCTAAAATTGTGCAATAACGATTTTTTCCTTGATGTTTCGTTACGTTAACGTTACTAACTTCAGCCTCATTCTGACCTTCACAAATTATGGAAGTGACCTATCCCTAGCATTTGATACTGTCAGATGTGACATGTATCGGTTGATAATTGAATAGCAAAAATAAATATGCAGCCTGCAGACTAACCTTACGACTGGGTTACGAATTGGGATTTCCATGAGGTTTGTACACATATAGCTTATACTGATACGTTACTTAAGATGTGGTGAAACAGTCTACCGATTGCAAAGCGTACGCAGAATTATTGGTGTGGTTTGGTACAAGGAATTTGCCAAAGGCGATGGCAAAGTTCATTTATCGTTTCAGACTATGGAGGAAATATCAAGAAGCAATAGAAAATGATACGCCGGCGACAAATGCCACGAAGACATCGATGAAGACATGTAGTGAACACAATAACTGCTACGTGGAATAATCTCTATTTAGATACGCTAAATCCACACCTACAAGGATGGATGGACACAGTTCCATAATCGAAGGAACTACGACCGCTACGAGTATACAAACTTAATTGTTAAAGCGATTCATTGTACACTGAGAATGAAAAAGCGACTTGAACATTAGCTTGAACGTATCACAAAGGTGATGCCAATCAGATTGTGGGACATGATCAAGTGATAGTTCAGTGTTCTGTTGTAAAGCTGAATAAATAACAACTCTCATAGTTGTTGGTAGGACGTCACCTTTACTCGATAAACCGACGTAGCAATTATTAGTCGAGTTATTAGTAGGTCGGAGAAGTTGAAGATGTGCACAAATAGAATTGATCGCATTTTAAGTTGGCATTACTGCATAGAATAGACGTGTGAAATCCAGTAGACAGCACTCTTTTGCCTATTGTTTGTTCAAGGCGTACGTTCTCCGCAAGTTAGCGTTGCGAGCACTTTTCTTAGATACCGTATCACCTGTTTCTTGACTTTACTAGATGTAAGGCAATAGATTATGCTGTCAAAAACAGGACATAGTGGCATATTTACTTTCAAACATCAAAGTTCTCGTACGAATCATATATATATATAGCAATCTGTATCTAGGGCTGTTCAAAGATGTACAAATGATTTTATTTTTTGAATATAGGTACAGGTACAGATGGAATAAACGGAATGGACCTAGGTAATTAGGCTGAACCTTTATACACATTACTTGTAAAGTGATATAGAGAAATGCGAACGAAAAGGGTGTAGGAAAATTGTGATTCAAAATAACATATTGCGGAATAACGTAACTGGACAAATCTTAATGCTGGTGCTTCCAAACTCACTATCAGTCTACTAATGGCTTGAAACGTGAATTAAAAATGGGTATAGTTACTTCCAAAATGTACATAGGTTCAGGCATAAGGTATTTTTTGAACCATGTTTGTTCGCAAATGGTTTGAACTAACTTAAAAAATAACAATAATTTGACTTTTGAGAAAATAATTACTACCGACGTCACACCACATCATTTCATCGAATCCAACCGTATTTGATCCGTTGAGTTTGACTTTGCTTTGGAAAAAGTCATGCAATATAATATAAAAATAATATCAGTTTGACAATGATTTTCTTGGGTGACATCTAATGTAGAAGAAGAATGAACAGAAATGAATTCTTTGGTTCAACTCAATCTGCGATAAACATTTTTATTTCCTTGCATCAACAAACAAAACTCTCTAAATTTCAGTCGGTGAAAATTCGTACGTACACATTGATTTTCTCCAGTGGTATACTTTTAACCGATACACACATATGGAGAGAACAATTGCTAATTTATCGAACATTTGCGTCGTATCATTGCACCAAAACGAATATGGCTGGATACCAAAACAACCCGAATAGACTTTGATTATTTTCATTGTAACTCCAGCATTGTGTCCTTGCGGATATCTAGAGGCTCAATTCTCAAAATCATTCGATAACACAGTCATATGCAAGAATCACGTGTAAAAGCTTGAGCAGAAATTAACTGCCGTGATTGGTTGGAAATCGAAGACGGCAAAACTCCTAATACATCGCAAATTTTTGGGTCAGACACGATAATCCAGAGCACTTAACCCAACTGTGGCGTATACTCAAGATTATAGAAATTAGAGTCTCAGAATCTTGACTGTTAGGAACGTTCGTCCAGAGATGTGAGGTCGCATTTTAGGAATGTGTTACTTCCTCAGTAATATTATATTATTATCGTAAATCAATATATTGTATCAATAATCGAGGCATGCGAATAAATATCGTTCACTTGGTAGACGAAAGCTTACATACTCCGTGTAATATGGACAAAAAATTGATAGACGAAAGTGTCGTACACGTCGAGTGATTTGAGAATGCGTTCCTCATCCCTTCCCACGTCAGAAGCGACTACACAACCATATGGAAACTTCGCAATTTTTCACGAGGCTGAAGTTAGTAACGGTAACGCAACGAAATGTCAGAGGAAAAAATCCCTATCGCGCACTTTCTGAACGACTTTGAAGGAATTGATTTTCAAAATATATGTGTATGTTTTGTTTATCATGATTTACTAAAATTCAAACAATCCTAAATGTGCGGAGTAACGATTTTTCGTAGCATGCACCGTTACTATGACTTTACTAACTTCTTTCTCATACTTTTTCAATTATATTTACTGTGCGTGGTATTGCGTATCCTGCAATGGTTAACCGCGTGATAAGGATCACGCATGTGGCATGTATGAAATATACGTCATACCTGATATCATGCCACTCCGTATAATATAAGGTACCATTTCCTTATATGAAATATGATATGTAAAAATCGACGTCGTAGCGTGGCTATATTTAATTCCACATTTTCCTGTATTAAACTGAAACCCAAGTATCTCAATCACCGTTTCATTTCGTGATACATCGGTGATTTTCATAACGTTCTTACAATTACAGAAGTTTCATTGGACCTTACTACTAAGTTTTAAATTCATTTATTACTAGAGCATGCAATTGAAATCCGCGAGGACTGCAGTAAATGCATGTGAATATTTTACGGTACGAAAACAAGAATATAAAAAACATAAATCTCGATGTAAGAAAGGCAAATGCCTGGGTTTTAAAATGTCCATATTTTGTATATAAATATGAGCCAACACAGTGCACTGACACACCGACACTGAAGTATTCTGTTTTATTTACCTTGCAGTTGTTGAAAAAGGTCGAGAACTAACAATTACCAACTAATACTTTACCTAGACTCCTTCAATTACCGGCCGTTACATACACTTTTCAGGTTTACCGAACAAAACTTTTTTTACTTTGTCCGTACAACAAATACAAAATATTGTTCACAACCGAATATCCTTAGGATAGAAGAAATCGTTTTTAAACAAGACTTTCTAGGTTCCAAAAGAGTATTTCCTTAAGTTAGCCAATTTATGCCTGGTATTATTAATCAAGATATAACTGACGAATCGATTATTATGAAAAATGCTAAAATTGTGATGTGATGTATATGTATATTCATTTCACGCAGTGGAGGTTCAAGTTTTAACCACGTAATGCAGAGCGGAATACGTACAGACCTTTTACTAACGTTATCAAAAAATTTCAATCGTTTAATCGGTCCCTACAGCACTAAATTTAATTAGTATAGCTATAACAATTAGGAGGCGATCAGTGCATAAAAGTCTCGTAATTTCACTTGCCCGCCCGACATTGACTTACTTGCTTATTTGAAAAACTAGCATGACCACTCTCAACTTGGCTCTACTCTACTTGTATCACACTTGACGTGTAATTTATTGTCAGTACATTCGATTTCATCGAACATACGAAAGAACAGGTCTGAAAACAGTGTGAGGGCGGATTATCGACAACCAGCTCCGTTTTCACGTTCAAGAAAAAGTATGAAATATTCATAGGCTCACCTGCGTCCCCTGACCCTGAAGTTCCGGTTTCCCTAAGTTCTATGTGATCGTCATTCGTTCGTTTGCCGCACCAAGGTGGAGCGAAATCTTGGAGGTGGGAGCCAATGTTGTCAACATTATCTATTTGTCCCAGATCGATGGGACTGCCGACGATGTAAGGTCCGGGTAATCCATTGTTATCATTCGAATCCAATGCGTTGTTAGTGCTCAATGGTTGGTGAGGGGTTCCGTCCATGTTGGGGATGGAGGACAGATCCGGTGGAGTGAAGGGTCGGGGAGAATGAATATTCTCTGTGGCACGCTGAGACCTCGAATCCACCCCAGATGGCATTTGGGTACGCCGAACAGGCGCCTGTAATGAAAACGAAAAAATCATTTTGATGATAGGATTCAGAACCTGCAAAAGCGAATAAAATCTTTGAATGAGAATTAGCTTAGTCCCCCATCCGATATCACAACTCGAGGACTAGCAGTTGAGACCCAATGTCACAGAAACTGACTGAATATTGAGCTAAAAATTTCACGGGATCCATAAAATGAACTTTTAGTGGCCATACAAATATGTTTCGTTATAAGCCCGATCGCGGTCCAGGAAGTAAATAAGGTAAATGTAACATTTATTGACCCTTTTTGGTTGTATATTTGTTGAATCCTGAGGTTCTAAAATTATCAAAAAATAAATTTTTAGTGTCTAACCCGCTAGCAATTGGTTTTAGTCATCGAGAAACTCCAATTTCTGCCGTTAATTTATAATTTTCTAAAATAAATGGATCAATAACTGATACACTTGGCTTAGAACTCTACTCAATAGGATATTTTCGATTATCGTGAGAACATCGAAGGTTTCGGTCAGACGCATTGTCAGTCGGTAAATGGGTCTGTGTAGAATGCAAAACTGCAAAGTCTCGAGATGAATGGACGGGAAACAGTAGCGAGAGAAAAAATGTCCAAATTTAAAAAAAGTCAATGATTTCAAAAAACATATTTCCTGACTGGTTCTGACTTTAAAAAATCAATTTAATCGTTTCAACAAGAGATATGCGGCACAAGGAAAATAACGTAACATTGTGATTATTGTAACAAGTATTTAATGTCGGTGGTTGTTTACTTATTCTCGTTTTGATACATACAGATATTATACGTATTTGCTTTGTTCAATTGCTTTTCAATTAAAACATCATTTCAATTGAATTTATTTTTTTAAAGTAGATTAATTTCTATTATTATTTATGTCGTCATGTTTATCCGTTAAATACGATTTATAAATAAAAACAAAGAGCTGATTAATTAGAAATTTGTTGTTTTATTTTCATCAAATTCTATCTGTGAATCCCATCTGACCCATTGCTTCATTTTCCTTGTGCCGCGTACATCTCTTTAATTGTAAACCTTGTTTTTTTTTAATTATGAAATTTTTCGCGGGCGTGTTGCCCATTTACCCCGGTCTCCCCTACTTCAAAAAGGGAAATTACTTCTGTATCGTTTGTTAACTTTGAACGTTTTACAGGGTGAACAAACGATGCAAATCACACATTTGCGCAAATATCCACCTGACCTCAAGGCATCATTTCTTCATCATAAGTTCTAAAAATAGTTTCTTCAAGAATTTTATTCATAGCAATTCAATCGTATGCATGTACATACTTTCGTTTCCGAATGTAATCACTATATTATGGGTTATTAAGATATTTTAGTTACAGCAAAACTGTGATAGGAAGACTTCACAAAGCAGGAAGTAAAAATTTTTAATTATAAAAGGTTGGTCGTGTTAGCCACAGATCTTATCAACTTTCGCGAGGGCAAAATTACAACATTATTCTTAATAAAATGCTCACACGCTCTTGGCATTTTTTCAATCAACTCGACCATTATGAAATTGTGTAGGGCACGAAAACATGCAGGTGTAGGTGTCCGTAAATTAGGAATTTTTTTTTCTTTCAAAGACCCAGAGATTTCAAATAATTCTTTGCACGTTGAGACTCGTCTGCACGGTGTGTCCCAAATTAATTGCGAATACGCTGGCTTATTCGAACTACGATATAAAAAAGCTCGAATTAAAGTACTTCAGCAGTTAAATCGGTATTGTCTAACAATCAATTCTTATTGTTAGCGAATAGCAATTCTAAAGCACTTGCACTTTAATATATTTCACAACTACCGTAGGATTCTACTATCCGTTTGCAATTCAGTTCCAAACATTGAAATAACTATGTCTTAATTACGTTTATACATGCTAGACCAGCATAGCTACGAACTACTTTATTTTACATTCGGAATAATTATTTTCCTGAATTCTAAAATAAAACCATGCGTAGCTACATTAACGTAATTGAAATTCTAAGTGCAATTTAATTTCTGTTTTTCGTGCTTGCACGTTCGTGACTTAATGTACATATAATTATAGCGTGATCCAAGTTTGTCATACCCATAAAGCTTAGTAATGCGTAACCGACGTTAGTTTCAAATGGGTTCGTAGTAGTAATTCATGCAGGTAACTGACACTAAATTTAGCATTAGATGCAGAAGTACGATCAACTCTGTTGATTCTCTCAATAAAAGTTCGAACACACCGGAAATTAGGTGGCAAATGGTGTCGAACTGGCTGATGTTTTAGTTAAATATTTCTTAATTTGCTTTACAAACTTCTAGATTGAGTTTCATTATTTTTCCACATTATCAGGTGCATAGCGAACGCGTTGCTATTGCCAAATTAATTCGGAGTCAGTGGATGGAAGTCGGAATTGAATGAACCTTTTTAAGCATATCATTTTATCAATTTGGGTCAAGATGATTCGGAATTCGTTTGCTTTTGCGGGGAATGCATGTTATACTGATGACGCAAACGATATTGTTGACACTCCACGCGTGGGTTTAAAGTTAAAGATTTGAATGAGATGATTCTTAGTACTAAAATTCCAATAGACTCGTAGATCGTTGTGTCGGTCAATTATCTAATTCAAAGAACAAGTCGTACGCTGTTAAAAATTCTGAAATCATCGATCACTCCATGTCATTTCATTGGACTTTAACTTTGTACGTAATATGGTGCATTTTTCATACCATCTTGTTAGTTCCCTATACTAAAAACTACACACTTTTCGATTCAAATTATTCCACGCATAACTAATTGGGCTAAAAATACCGAAAGACGTTCCTCGTCCACGATTCTGTTCTGTATCGTTACATAAGTAGGTGTGTTTTATTCTCCGATAAAGAATTACGCTGTCGAATGATGTGAGGGACTAGGCTAATTTTAAGCCGCGAGTTTAGTCTCAAAACTAGGCTTCAGAATCCTGTCAATATACTATTATATTGCATATAATTAGTCTTCGCATAAGGTGGTGTGAGGTGTAAAAATAAGTCAAAATAACTCCTACTGCAGAGACGAAGAATCCCAACTTCGTGAACTTGTTCAACGTGATTCGATTCACACAAGTACTCAATTCGTTCCAGATTTTCTGACTATGAGTAACGTAATATAATTGCTTCAAGAGATTGATACTATATACTTATATTACGTTCACTCTCTTTCCACGAGTTTCATATGATTCTTAATTAGAGGGTCATAAGAACCGCGTTGCATTCAAATCATAAAGACCGATATTATCCCTTGTGCAATAATGACGTACGTAAGCGAAAACCATTCCTGCTCCCGGACAGCGGTTTGTTCCTGAGCAAGAAATTTTAGTTATACGTCGCAGTTGGATTTAAAGATCTTTGAGCGGAATACTTTGGGGGAAAAAAAGTCTACAGTAAAGATAAGGCAGCATACGGAAAACCACAAATATGTAATCAAGTGGAATGGCGATGTACAATAAGTTTCTGGCAATCTGAGGGTGAATTTTACTTCGGTTAGTATTTTACTGGCTACTTGCTGTCACTCCAAACTTTTAAACCAGCCGACACTTAAACTCCCACAATATGTAATTGATGGTGTTCATCGCAAGCAAATGGCATTCGATTAGGCATTTATCTCAAAAAGTTCGGATTTTTCTCATTTCAGGGTTTCTGATGGTCAAAGTATTTACAAGTCATTATCCGTTTATTGTACAGATTGTTTTCATTCTCGAAACCACGAAAACCAGCTGTCGCTTCCGAAGTATGAGTCAGATGTTTTTCGAGACACTCTCAAGTCACAAAAATTCGAAGACGGAGTTAATTTTCAATAGTGGTAGAAAAAAAAAAATGTCCATTGATGCAATGATCATTTCATAGCGATGTGTGAGTACGATTCCCTTGTTGTACTTGTAGGTATGTATAACTTATTATTAGAGTAATCACTAGACCCTTCGTTATCGATGCTTTATATACCTTTGTGTTCGATTGTGCGATTGACAGATTTAGTGCGGTAGAAAAGGAGGACTTTTTGAGTGTTGAATGGCTCCAGAGCATATTTGATGATTTGTATAGTTAACATAATATTTTCGATGGTTATTCAGGAAATGTGAGTCGGGAATAAAACGTATAAGCCATTGAACGTGTTTTACAGATTTACGCTGTAACGCATTAAGCTCGATGCAAATTTCACTGTTTTCGAAACAGTTCTATTTTGCCAGGTCTACAAATTCGATAATATCGTTGCCTCGGAGTAGTAAAAAGCAAACTACTCGTCCGATAAAAACGAAGCGTAAGTTATTGTAATATTTATGCCATCGTTATTGCGATACAGTGCTGTATATTTTTTTTCGATAATTTATACATTTGGCTGGGAAAAAAAATAATGCAGACAAATAAATATCACAACATTGACGTACGTGTATAATTGTATTCGCATAGATCAATGAACAGTACTTCGCAGAGACGAGTTGTGTTTGCTCGTTATCACTGGTAAACGACACAACGCGGAATCCTTGCGGGAGGTGAAAAATAGGTTTATCACAGAAACGATGCCGCAATCAACTTTTACGAGGCACCAATTTTTCACAAAAGTACAATCAATAAACGCGCTTATCAGCTTGAATATTAAATGGAAATGTTTCAGAATTATCAGCCATAAAAATCGATTGACGATTCCTGTATTTTTACAGGTTCTTTTTGCGGTAAGTTCACAAAGAATTTTAGTATTTTTTGCCATTAATTGTGTAAAAGGGAATACCAGAACGAGTGTACGTATGGAGAAGGTATCTTCTCAATAGTTCAGATTATTTTGTGGCTTAAGCTTCTCGGAAACGAATCTTCTTCCACAATTTCAATATAATTGATAAATAGTTGATGCGTATCTAGAAGACTTTCTGAGTTTCTGAGAGTTGGTCAAAATTGAAAGCATCATACATCACATTTATATAAATGTTACCCCTAATAACTTCAAGTTTAGACAAAAACTTTGATTTCAAAATTCTTCAACTATAGGTAATTCCTACTTGCAGAGGTTGAACATTTCTCGCTTAAAAAGTACCACTCGACTAACAAAGTAAACATTACATGTAGGAGGCTAATATTCATTTCGTACGGTATGCCATAATTCTTTCTTTTTATAAAGTAAAAAGTACTAATAGAACATGATTTTTCTAATGCACTTGATAATTTCTAACGAATTGCTCCGTGCGTCATCTTGTACGATAGCTTCAGCGAGTAAATTGATAATAACGCGATAAGTCTATACCTGTACTTGAAATAAGTGGTCCAAACTTCGCCACTGTTACTCCAACTTTGAAACTGGACTCCCTTGGAAGTTTGCAATATTTAACTGATAGCTACGAATATTCTGTACAATCGCAACAAGAGATTGATTAGGTTATAACACACCCAACCGAAGTTGGCAACAGTCCATTTCACCGTAAACCGGTTATTTATTCGTAGAAAAATATGTTGTAGAAAGAACGTTGCGTTTCGAATCTACGATATACTTAATATGAATGCATTTTCAACGTAAGTCACGTAACTACAAAGCTAATTATCACTGCAACATTTTTTCTGGTAATTAACCCAACGATAAAATTCATTTCTCCAACATAGATTCGAAATCAAATACTCTAAGAGATACTGTTCCGGAGTAGCTCACTTGCGAAAAGTTTTGCGATATATAGCCGTGACTCTGTGATGTGTTATTTCCCTAATCCAGATATACGCATAATGTAACGGTTATTACGGCTCTGAATTACAACGCTGTTATGTGGTCGGCGCTTCGGAATGTGGTACGAAAACTGTATGAGTTGTAAGAAATTGAGATAGGCAATAAGAAAATTATTCATCAAGTGCTTCTTCAGTAAAAGGCCATTTCAATATTTAGAAGAATCATGTGCTTAAACATCAGAAACTGTTTAAAATTTTTCTAGGTACAAAGTACAGTGCGAACGTCACGAATTCGTAGGATTACGCGAAGGTGAAGTTAGTAACGTTATTTATTTAGAAAAAATCGTTACTTCGCACCTTTAGGAGTATCTGTTATTTAGTAAAACGTGATGAACAAAACCTACTCTTATTTTAAAAAGTCGACTCCTTGAGAGTTACTCTAAAATTGCGCAATAATGATTTTTTCCCTGATGTTTCGTTACGTTAACGTTACTAATTTCACTGACAGCATTTCAGGTAGTCTCTTAACAAATAAACAACTCAGTGTAGTGACTTTACATCAAAAAATTACCGAAAACTTGAACGAATGGAAGAGGAAAAAAATTAACCACTACAACCTTCGTTGCGAATATTATGAGCCACTTTTCTGGAAGGGTAGCAAATATGTTGAGATTTTTCAGGCCAAGCTCATTGAAAAGGTAGTTTCGCCTACAACTTCGTAACGGACACAAAATCTTATACCTAAGTTTTTAAATACATTAAACTCTGCGATACGATCAATTGGAGCTGAATCTCCGGCATTGTTTAAGCGTGATATCATTTTCTTGTTATTTATAGATTTTTCCAAGTCGCTCAACCAGTTTCGTAAATTCCGAATCTTGAAAAAGTTTATAATAATCGTTTTTCAACTTGATATTTCAGACGTTATTTACAGCTGTGTGTTGTTGCCTTGCACTGTATCGTTTTCTAGACAAGAATTAACGGCGAGGTCAGACTAATTGCAGCAATTATGAACAATGAAAGCGATCAAACGTTTACTTACGATTTTGAAACGCGTAATCCGAGGCGCTCTGCCGTTGCCCGTATTTTTACCAGTTGTTCATTTGGTAAATATTATTGTTTCCTTAAACTTTGTCTTTACACTTCAAATTAAAACCATCGACGAATGGTATAAAATTTTATGTAACGAATGTATTGTTTGATACATCGAGTCGGATACTATGAAATAGAAATCACTTATTCGCGTTAAATTTTTTTAGGCAGGTATAGATATGCGAGAAAAATTGAGGCACTTGTTGAAGGCACTGAAGGCACTTAGTCAAATGTATAACTCTGAATAAACTATCGTCATAGTTTGTGTCGCGTTTTACTAACGAACTTTTGCAAACTTTAAACAGCGGCGCGAAGGTACGTACAATGTGATAAATATATAGTTAACGTGTCAAGGAGAAATTGATAACGACCAACAAGTATAATGGCGTACAACGCAAACTGGGAAAAACGTCACCGTGTAGTACTGAGAGAAAATTAATAACGCGTCAACAGGATGATAGGAACTTTTCCAAGGTATCTCCCTTTCAGCGGCATGTGAACTTTGTTAAAAGCGGTCGAACAACTGACACATCGCATGTTACGGCTGGAGCTTTTGAAGCGTTGTAACAAAGCGGTCGATAATTTCAACCGCAATAAATAATACGAGATCGATAACGGATGAAGATTGCAGCGATAATTTGAGCCTTGTTGCGATTGTTCGGTAAAAGGATACCCTTTTTGCTAAACTTCCTCAAATCCTTTCCCGCAGTTGTACGCACAACGGTTGAATTGATACCGGTTATCCCGTATTTCTTGGCATTTTCTTTCAGAGCGCGAAATCGGTCAGATCGATTAAAATTAACGGCACACGGTGTCAAGTCGCAATAGAAATCGAACGGCCAAGAGGGGCGAGAAGCACGAAGAGACACGCTATCCTCGCGACATGGCGAAGGCCACGAGCCAACTGCCAAAAGTATCTCCCATCAGGAACTGTCCCTGGTTGAACCCCGGAGCTTCCGCCAACCACGCGCCCTCTGCACCCTCCGCGCCACGCACCACGCAGCGCCAAACTCCAACCCTCATCGGATATTGTCCTTTTCCACAAACCGCCTTCAATGAAGCCAGAATAGAAAGCCTCGTCGTTTCCAACAGCACCGCGCACCACGCAGTATCGGGGCCGCCAGGAAGAGACCATCGGCAACGCGATTCGCGAAGGACAACGTAAACACGCCGACGGTTTCTTTTTTCATTGGTTTAACGAACAAGTCTGACAACCCTTTGGTCAACTATATACCGGATGTCTTGTTGGCCTGGAAGAACCCCATTTTTCTTGGATATTAACGTTAGCTCAGACGCACTATAACGAGCCGGGGTATAATGAGGTGTACTTGAAGATTTAAGGATCAAACTCACGTGATACAAAATGAATCTGACCAAATTTGAATAACACAAGCTAAGATTAAATCGACGATTTGAGAAAAAGTTTTCCAACTAGAACTTTTAAAATGAATAAACTGCCGGTGTTTTTGGTCTGAATTGAATATTTTAGACCTTTTTTTTTTTTTTTTTTTTACCAAACTGTGCTATTCGAATTTGCTCATATTCATTTGTATTACATTTTAAGGATGTTGCTTCACTGGTGATCGCAATCATTGGCGCAAATAACATTGCTGGAGATTTTTTAAACGGTCTGTTGTCTTTCCGTAACTTTTTAATTCAGGCGGTAGGTCCCATCTACTACGCACCGATATTGCTGATTGAGATTTCAGGAAGTTTATAATAATAATATATGAAAGAATTTCTCGCGATCCCAATATTTCACGATGTGATGACCATGCGATATCGGAACACTTTTAGAAGGAAGGTTAAAAAAAAATATCGCAATTTTAATAGACCCTAAGATCTTTTACATTGTAGAATTTTAAATAATATTTTCGAAAATATCATATGATTTGAAAAGAATTCACAAAATTTCAACGAAGTTTCTATGATCTCAACGATTTTATGGAGTTTCACTGAAGACTCTTATCTCTCCGATATGTTGAATGATGAAAGGATGTAATGTGAGATTACGTTCGCTGCAGCGCACTGTTACAATGTATTCAACTTCCGAATCGAATATTCTTTGATTATAATTTATACATGATACCCCATACGCGAACTGATTTTTCAATTTTGTGGGATCTATCGTACTTTACGGAAATATAATCCAGTCAAGATAGGCAAAAAATCGAGCTCACTTTGCATTAATTTCGTTTTCGTTTTTTCTTGGTTCGATCGTTGGGGGGGTCACTGGGAGTCCTCAAGCAAAAGTCGACCAAATCGGCCTCTTGCTATCGCCGCCATCTTGAATTTTATGAAAAACGTTTTTTGTTTAATAACTCGGCCATTTTCAATTTTAACGAAAAATGGTAAAGACAAAAGTTGTAGGAAATTGAATTTCCTAGAAGTTTATTTATGTTCATTTATGCCCTAAAGTCAAAAATAAACAAGATAATACAATACCGGAAAATTTTATACAGAATTTCCAAGAAGGCGTATAACAGTATTCGTGTAGGATTTTCATTTTGATTTACATGTTCGTTAGTAATTAATGGAAGTATACGGGAGTAATTTGTTCAAATACTCGGTAATTTAAGAAAAAACCGTGATCGACCCGAAGATCACTCCCATTTTTAGAGAAGCCAATTTTTTTTTGTAGAGTTTTAACTGAAAATGTATTATTTTAATTTCGTAATAACATTTTTGACTCACTGACCGTCGTCGGATCAGCTTAGAATTTTTTTTTTTTTTTTTGGCAATATTTGGGCACTTGTTCAGCTACTAGACGCTATCGCTTACAGTTTTAGTTAGAAACAAGTAGTTTTTTACATACACATAAAGAGTTAATGACAAAAATATTGAAATACTCAATGCGTATTCGTATAGGTATCTAATAACACTCGACAAATATACAAATATTATCTATGATCAGATGGTAAACACTAGAAGGAGAAAGTGGGGAAATGTGGCATCTGGTGGGACGACTCACTTCCAATAGCGCGATGGTCATTTCTATCCTCTATCTTGCGTACTGAATTATTCTTGTAATAAATAATATTTTGTAAAAAATAAAATCTCTGGTAAGCGAAGAATCTCCGAAAAGAAACCACATTTTAAAAATGTTTTATCGACTGCAAATCCGTAAGGTAAAAACACGTTTTCATCATACACATGAAATCGAGAATTTCCCCCGTGTCTAATTCATGAGTATCGGCATTTCATGATACGATGATTTGATGACGAACCACTTGTTCGAAAATTTTAATTATCTCTGTTTTGAAGTTTTTTAAAAAGTTGTAAAATAATTTCGCGTGATTTACAAATCTGGTTAAAATATGTAAAGATGACAATTACAGGAACTACATGTAATTCAATTCTCTAGGCCACAATGTTAATATTTTCGGGAATGAGAAATTCTGCCTACAACAAATCACTTGTTATAGTAGAATAGCTTCGATGAAGTAAAACCTCACGTGCAAGTTAGCGATGTACCCTGTAGACGCGTTGTTGGTAATTCATCACCCCTTGACCTTACCTTACTATTATTCCATCTACACAAGGTTGCCGAATGAAACCTCCTTCCTATTACCCACTCAATTGCGACGTATGGGCGCAAGAATTGAAGCAATAAATCGCTAGTATCAACGTACAATCCGTCGGCTGGCTTGCAACGAAGGGTTGCACATTTTATGATGCACATATGTATCTAAACCTAGTTAGATATCTTGTATTAAGAATCTAGCAGCCAGTTTGAACACCGTACTTAACTACTCAAATCTTCACTACTCAATTAAAGGACGCGAATTTATGTGTAAAACTTGTTAATTTTTTGAGGAAAATGTAGTTTCAATTTTTTTTTTTTCTGACCACACATGAACGTACAAAATTCAATAAAATGTTTGCCGAAACATGAATTAATTTTCTTTCTTTTCTTTTTAGTCGACACGAAACTCCTTGCGAATAAGGTTGATTGTTTCTTCCAATCAAGAATGTTTTTTAAAATTGCAAGAGATGCCTTCGTCAAAAATTACTAACCTCCAAAGATGTAGATTTACAAATTTACACATCTATTCGAAAGTTTGAATAATACTGCACCATTAATCATTTAATTCAATTCTAGTTCTTCACTGACAAGCATGCCTGGTGGATTCGTCGGATTTTTCTCGAGACTTTTTTTTACTTGGAAATGAATGTATATATTTTTCCCCTCCCACTATATTCTTCAATATCAATTCACACAAGTCAGCTGGTTGGCTTATAATAACAGCAGATGTACGTGGTACGAACCCTAAAGTTTCCCATCCCGTTTTAACCGTTCTTCAGTAACGTTCTTCCAAGCCTGATCCAGTAATACACCCAAGCTCCCCGGGTATGAATGTACGTAACAAAATTTTGACCCCATCTTTCTGCAGAACCTTTTCTGATGTGCGTTTAGTAAGATCGCTTAATGCCTCGATGTTGTATTAAACCTTGACCATTTCTATGATTCCATTCTCAAGTGGCAACAAGTTGCATACATACCACCTGTTTGTACGATAAAACTTTCTTCTCAGGTCGCTATTGAAAACTCGAGTTCCTTCTTGAACTTTTTTTCACTCCACCAATACAACCAAGATGCTATTCACTTATCGTAAGTTTCGAGTGTACAAGTGATTTCGTGACTGCTAATGATTTCAAGTGATTTCGTACTATTCCTAGTGATTATGGATAATTTCAAGTGATTTCAAATAAATTTAGTTAATCATAAAATACTACGTGTGATTTCTCATACGTAGTATGATTTCATGCAATTACACGTGACTTTTCGGGATTTCGGATTGATTTCACATGATTTCATATCGATGTCACATCAATTCATGGGATTTCATGTTTACTTCAAAATAATTTCGTGATGAGTATGGTGATTTTCATGCAATTTCGTTTTGCAGGCAAGAAATTTCGCATGAATTCACGTATCATAAATGTGATTTAACAGGATCTGATGAGATTTCGTACAACTTCACATCGCTGATTTTTTCACGATCTGCTGTGCATTCATTGCATTTTATTTTTAATTAATTTTATATCCAGTATGAAAGGCGGGGGTCAAAATGTAGAAAGATCAAAAAGTAGAAGTCACAATATTAAATTTTCAAAGACGCAAAAATCTGTGCCATGGAATTTGAAGAGCCAGAAACTCGAAGTACAGAGGAGTTAAAATATCGAAAGGTCAAAGTGTGGGAGGCCGTTAAAATGAATTAGGAAGATGAATATTGGAAACCAAAATATAGTTAGAAATGTCACAATTCTGACAACCCTATAGTTCGGTCATGTATGTACATGACCTATCTACATTTTCACTTTTGAATGCTTCGACATTCTACATTTTGAATTTCTATAAACTAGACTTTCGCGTTTTTGAATATTCGATGTTGCGGACCTTCGATTTCCTAATCCACATTTTCCCTCCACCCCGCGTGCTTGCAAAAATATGTGTTTTCATTTGTCATCCATATATCACTTGGACTTATTTTTGTGAAGACATTACGTGAAAATATAATAAAATCCTTGGATTGATCACGGTATCACAGACTGACGAATTCGAAGGTTAATTTTAAACACTAGTAATTAAATTTTCTGTTTGCACTCCAAACCGAGAGTCAATGGTTGTTATAAATTAAGTGATTTTTCATAACATTGACATTTTAATTCTTAGATGATTATCAATATTGACTCAAAATACCACAGAGTTGTTACCCAATTCGTTTATTTAGGTATTTAGGATGTACGCGTGTATTCGAATATGTGGCAATACAGACACGGGAAATTATGAAAGTAATTGTAATTTTGAATATCGTAGGTACTTATACAGGGTGGCCGGTATTAATCGCCTCAAACGAATATCTCAAGAACAAGAAGAGACACGAGAAAAAATTTTATTCAAAACTTGAAGGGTTTTAACGGGGAAAGATAATTTTTTTATTGGAAATTTCTTCGCCAATAAATTCTATTACATTAATTAATTTTTTTTTTTTTTGCCTCCGATTTCGTACGTATTCATTTGAACTCCACCATCGTTAAAAAGTCTGCGATGATAATTGACGATTACCATAATAATAAAGAATGTTACATCGTTACCAACTAACCAATTTTATATCCACGAGAAAACTTGTCAGCAATGGTAAGGGACGACGAACACTTGCTCAGGCCTAGGTGGAAGTGAAAATAATAAAAAAAAATTAAATAAAAATCTATGACCTTCGATTCATCTTTGATCTTGCTATTAGTTGTGCATGTCTAAAATCGAATTCCCTATCTAAAATCCCACGTTACTTACAAAATCTCAAAAATAGCACAACGCACTAGTCGACCCGTATCAACGTCATCCTTCTCCCTTCAGGCGCTTCAAATTTTGTACAAAACTTTGTCTTGAATTTCTCTGTGTTTCGGAGATATTCGCCCGGAAGGATTGAAACCTATCACCCAGTATGAAGTGTTCTAAAAGATCAAAATTCAATACATTTGAGTAAATACTTATTGTAAGTATAGGCCTTGTGCGTCTTACGATTCCAGAGACTTCGATGTGTTTCGATATCGGATGTTTCGAAGCAATTTTGCGCTGATTTCATACGGTTTCAAAGGATCTCGTTGTATCAGAAGATTTTAGCATGATTCTATAGGATTTCACGTGATTTTGAATGATTTCATTGTAATTTTGAGGAGATTTCCATGTGATTACGAGTGATTTCCATAGCAATTTCAACTGTTTTTAGTTGATTTTAGCTGACTCAAGTCGATTTCGTTTGATTTCAGATGCTTTTAGCTTATTTTAACATCTCCCTCTTTATTTTCCCACTCAAGAAATTTCAACTTTTAGCCCGCTTCGCACGTTCAAAAACATGCATTTTTCTCCATGTGTTGTAAAAAAGTATAATCACGTCCATGAATTGGTCAGAGTCAAATGTTTATCGATAGAATGTCTCACATATAATATATTATTACGTTTGAAAAGGTATCGATATCCTTTCTCCAAGCCTGTTACGTAGATATACAAACATTGTATACTGCCGAAGATATTCCATTAAGATCTGCCCTAATTCTCTGCAGAATTCGTCAACGTAACGTAACAAACAAAATGCCAATAAATTCGCAGCAATTATTTTTGTTGCGGAACTTGATTAAAATTTTTCTATTGCAGGATAGTTCAATCGTATAAAAAAGCTCACGCGATCATCGCTGAAACATGCGGTAGCAGACAACTTTGGAATAACATGGATCCGTTCTACTTCGGAAGAATAATAGCAATTCCAACACGTCGCGTCTTTTACAGTTAGTCACGGAAATTTCGGTTCCCGTACACGTATGATCAAGTATTGATAACAGATGTTTGTTGGCTTGCGTAACACTGCGACGGACACTTTTGAAGCTAATGGCGATGGCAACGGGGAGGACGACACCTTGTACATATTTGTCCATCTGTCCAAGTGACCGTGAAGTGGACGTGACAAATTACTGTTCAGGAAGTACCTAGACAGGGTCATCCTATAGCCTTGCCAAAGCAAACCCACCGTTAAAAGCACAAGCATTTGCTATTCCGTTTCGAGATAGAGGAAAGCAGGAACTTGGTAGTCTTTTTTTTTTGGTTTGATGTGGACATACAAGCGGTGAATATCTGCTATCTGGAATTGCCTCGCGAATTACGCAAAAGAGAGAGGTTTGCACCCCTGATGTAAGGAATATATACATTTAATGATTGTAATATGGTCAAATTAGTAAGTACAGTGATTAGTCGAGAATTGAGGTAGTAACTTGAGACGTGTACAGATTTAAGCATATTTGCGCTCACGAACGTGTTTCGTCTCCTTTCTTTTTTCTGGGGTCATGAGGAAGCGAATATAGTGGATGTGCGCAAAAATAGTCAAGTCTCTACGCGGCTTGGGATTTATTCCATCGAGAGCGTATCGTTTTTACAAGTGCCGAAACCTATAACAAGTCCGTTTCTACAAGTGGCGATCCTACAAGTTCGTTTATCATACATTTAATTGTCAATTTCGTACATTTTGATCTAATTTCATTTAATCTAATTTAAATTGTTTTAAATTGTTTGACCGGCCCTTGTAGAAACGAACTTGTAGGATCGCCATTTGTAGAAACGAACTTGTAAGCATCGGCATTAGTAGAAACGTACTTGTAGAAACGGTCCTCTCCCGTTCCAACTTACTATAGGAGTAGTCCATCCAATAATTACCTTCAGTCATCGAAGCTATTGTCGAACTTTCATTGAAGAATTTTGCCGAATGCTTATAGTCTAAGTAATTGATAACGACAGTGAATTATGGTAGTTAGGCCTGACACAGTTATGCCTATTAACGAAATCAATCCTCCATCCCAGGATATATTGCAGGATAAATACCACTAACAAGGGGACCTTACAGGTTGTCACTCACGGATTTGGATGGGTCTCAGATATGTTGTAGAGGGATCTACCCTGAGTACCTGAGTACAGGAATTTTTTTCAACGGCTCATAGATTTCGAGAAAAATCGTTCGGAAATTTAACTCGTACCTAATATATCGGTAAAATAGTATAATTTCCGAGCAAGCGAGCGCAGCCCAGTGAGCAAGTTTCACGGCTCCGACTCTGACGGTCCCGGCTTCAAGTCCCGCCCGATACTTTTTTTTTCTCTCACGAAATACAAATAAATTGAATGGACTGTGCAAAATCGTCTAATTATTTATTATTATTTTATTTATTATTATTTTTAGACTTTTTTTATTTATACAGGCCTCCATTTCGGAGCTTTCTATCGAATTTGACTTCTTGGTATTCAAATTTTTCATACGATAGTATTTATTAAAATTTTCATATCTTTACATGAAATTCTGTGACTAAGGTCGAAACTTTTAGTATTTTATGCAAGATTCAGAGAGTGAAGGAATATTTAAATTTCCGCAATTGTACACTTAATCCTTTGGAAAAAATAAGCTTCACAGTATACTCAATGATCCAAATTGAACCGTGGAAATAAAAGTTGGAAGACTTAAGGATGTTCTTGGTGTACAATCCCAGACAAAAGTAACTGAAATTCGAAATAGATGAAATTTTTCGGTTTACGAAGATAAAATACGCACCATAGGCATTTATATGTTATAAAGGAATACAATGATGTTACCGAACATGTTTCTTCGGCTCCAGATATTGTTATATTAGTTAATTTTGCTATTTTGTAACGGTTGGCTGAAAACTTTTGGACATGAATTTGACCTGAATCTAATTGTAAAAAAAAAAACTGTCGCCCATATGAGACATATTTGATGCATACCAAGCATAAAATGAGAACTAAAAATGCATAAAATATACTATTAATCATTAGTAAAGTCATATTTTCAATTAGATCACTTTTAGAAGTCAAAATAATGTCACTGCGATATTTCGTTATTTTACGGTTGGCCCTACTGCGAAGCGGTGAGAAACTATGTTCAGCATGCACATCGTCTCTCTCTCTCACACTCTCTTCCATGCCGTACGCGCATCCCCTTGACAGACGACCAGCCCACATTTGCATAACAAAATTTCACCTCCTCTTTTCTTAATAACTTTGGTAATAATCATTTTTCGTGTAAAATTCAAAATAAACAAGTTATTCAAGAAACAAAAATTCACCCTTAAATTCAAAATGGCGGAAAATGCAACGCCGTGCGGACCCTGAAAACCAAAATGTAGACTACCATTGACCCCCCCAACGATTTCCGAAGGAAAATTACTACTGGCAATTTTCAAGATGTCAAATCCTAATTCGACTGGGCTACCAGTATAATTTCGTCCAGACTCGCCACACCCTTTATAATTGTTCTACAAATAAGGAAAACTGCGAGATTCGTTAAACCCTTCTGAAAGACTTGAAATCATTAAATTTGCCGCACTTGCAGGGTAAAGACGGACCGGAGTAAAAGCAGGACAAGGCAGCGAGAGTAACCTTTGAAAATATAAAGGCTAAAGAGCCCTTTGCCGGCGGGTATTGTTTCTTTGACGAAATGTCAGGGCTCTCGGATCAACCTATCTTCCGAGAGGGTTATATAAACATGGCGGATTCCGACACGCCGTTTCGATCAAGCTTTAGATATCCTTTTTGATATTGATTACGATTTTTTATCACAGGTACAGTCCTACGTGAACAACCGCTCGTGAATTATTTCATATTTTACCAACTACTCGTGGGCAAAGTTTTTTTAAAAATTTTGTGATTTTGGAAGTATTTTTCTATTTCCTATAGCTTATAATCTCATAGTCGTATCAAAAAGCGTCCAATGGTGGGATTATCTCTTTTCGTACGACCTTCCTGAGGAACGTGTGAAAGAAAATTTCTATCGCTATTCAGAAGTTTTTTACACCAGAAATCGATCTCATTAAGGTCATGTAGCTGTACTACCTTTACCAACCGAATAAACTCACCCATTTGACCGCTAGCTTGACCGATATTATTCAAAATCTGACCAGTTCTAAGTTGGAAAGAACCGCGTCAATTGATTCCGAACTAGTTTTTTTTCGTAATACTGACATCGTTGAATATTTAATTTCACATCATTGCACCGATACTTAGTATAATCAACAAATGTCAATCTTGAACTGAACATTGGGAAAAACGAAAATTTGTTTCAGTGACTTTGCAGAGAATGGTCTTCTGATTATTATTAAAAGCTCATTCCGGCTCACATCGTAGTAAACATATTAAGAGTAGAGCGATCAGCAATTGACGAACAATCCTGCAGGCATGGTGCTATCGTTACCACCTGATGACGTTTTGACGATTAAATTACAAATGGGATTCCTCGAGGAAGAATTAACCATCTATGGAAAAAACTAAATGCATGTAAAGAATTTATTATAATCACCCCAAAAATGAATAGTTGAGTTTTGAGCACGTGTGTGGGTTATATAGTATACTATTTATAGGGTGGTCCTTATTTTAGACTTTTACGAAATTTAACCGGGACGCCCCCCAAATTATTTCCCGATGATTAAACAGAAATCTCCTCAAAAGTACAGGTCTTTATCGCAACCTTAAACCCTCTCGCAAGTTCTGTGAGGTTTGCCATTTAAAATATCAACATTTTTACTCAACTTTCAGTATATGTCTAATTGATCGTGGGACTAACGATTTGCAAAAAATCTGTAAGTGTAATTAAATTGATCAGTATTGATGCTACTATTTGATAAAAAGATCAGCACCGTTAATCGAGCAGTTTAACTGTAGTAAAAACGTATGTATTTTAACCCCCCGTAACCACACCACCGGAGAATGTCACGGTTGTCACACTGGATCGATTTATACCCAGTCATTAAAAAAAAAAAGAAAAGAAAACAAAAAACGATCGTGAGAAAACTCTCCGTCTGATATAGATCGAAAAATTGATTTATAAGAAATGTAAAATCAAGTTTCGCGATTCACGCAATTTCCCACACCCCCCTCCGAGCGATGATTCGTCTTTTACTAATTAGTATGATTAAAATCGAAGTTACCTAATCAATTTCGAATTTTTGCGGAGCTGCTAGAATATTCCACATCAGTCAACGAACCGCGCGCCGTCACCGCGCGTTGTAAAATCAAGTTTCGCGATTTAAAAAAATTCCCAGACCCCCGTCCAAATGATTATTCGACTTTTGCCTGACTAGTATTTCAAGAAAATTGGGCAAAATAAGAAGTGATACAAGTTGACACAGACGTGCCAAGATCTACCGTATATAGCAATTTATTGCCGTCTGATAATGAAATCCTGCATTAACACAGGCCGATGATTGTAAATACTCGATAATAAGACGGTTGAAATTTCAGATTTTTAATTGGCCCAAGAGTTTTCATATTTTATTCGACATTTCTCCGATTCGAGAGGTTAGATTCTGATACATATGGTCCACACAAGTAGCAATAAAGTTTGACTCCGTACGTCAAAATTGAAACTGAAATGAATTTACCAGTACACCATATCTTGTCACTCTGACGAGCTAGTCGCAATACATATTTTAGAATCCGAATGACAGTTAGAGTAAATTTGTGACTGCGATACGAAACTTCAGGATATTGTGAATTTCCATTTCTTCGTAAAGCCATATCTCTAAAACGTATCGGTACTACAAGCTCCGAAAACTCGCTGTAACCTTGGGACAGCTTATCGAAATAAAGTTTTATCGTCCATCGGTTGGTCCGTTTCCGTCCATTTTTCGGCTCTTTCGAGAATGGGAAAACGAACCAAACACTATAAAGAGAGGATGAGAGAGCGAAATTACAAGGAATTACAAAAGATTTTTGTGATAGCAGCATGGCCAAGATGCTTCAATCCATATGGAATGGAACGTATGTACGGTAAAATTTAGAAATTTCTTATTTCAAATCAGGAGCCAATATTGTTTCCCAAAACAACTGAGAAATTATTGATCCGGCATTTATAATATAGTTATATTACGAGTGATGTGTAGTTAGCCTTCAATTACGTCGAGTCGTTAATTCGTGTTTTTCGATATGAGGGCCCCCAGCATGATGCCAGAGCAAGTAGAGGATAAAAAAAGAAGTGTTACAAACAGCTTGCAGAGGCTAAGCTTGCTCTTTGTGATTCACGAGCAGCTACCAGACACGACGGAAGACAACTCTCTGTACTCTGTATAGTATGTTGAATTGATTCTGACGTTCTACAAATACGTTGATAGTGGTACTGACCTCTTCGAGATCACATGTTGAGCGAATTAGGCGAACACATGTAGCAACTCATCACCATCAGAATCACTTCACTAGATTAAAGATAGTGAAATATGGAAATACACTTATTATATGATCTCAATACTAAATTCATGCTTTAAAATTATGAATGTATACGATATTAAATGCAAAAATTACATTTTTCCTGAGGAAGGAATTCATTTTGAAGATGCTGCCAGACGCAGTACTTAGAAGTCTTCTTCGAGTTTTATCAGCAATTTTCTGTGAGAATTTTCTGCCCCTGACAACGATCGTTTCGTAAGCGGTAGGTTAATTTTTAATTTGGAACTAAAGGATATAGATCAACGATTCCACGATGAATTCCAAAACGAGTGTTGATCCATTTAACGCATCATCATTTATCTCTTGCCCTGTGCACCCGACATACATCCATAACGATGCACTGGCAGCGATCTGGGATGGAAGCTCGGCTTTCATACTCTCGGAATAGCTTTCTGACTCACTGACAAATCTTCCGTCTCATATTCCCATTTTGTACTATGTGCACAGTTTTTGATCCGGACGTGGTTTCAGGATCAGGTTATAACAACCATTCAGGTTACATTAGGCATCGCGCGTATCATCTGGCGGTAGATTCACGTCAGTCAAGCTTGACAATGAGTTTGATAAAGCTTCTCTTCTGAAGGAGTGGCCCCTGGCCCAGCAGCGTCAACGTCACATTTAATACTGCACCCAGTTGTTTGTATATCTAGGGTTGGTTGATTCAGTGGATACGGAACACGTAACCTGGAGGCACTCCTTTGACTTCAATCCTTCCTTTTGTTTCTAGGCATCGTTCGATTACCGTTGTAAGGTTGAATTTTACGTAACCGAATTAGGGTGGATCGGGCGTGCCTGGTTTTCACTTTTGACAACCTTAAGTCTCGCGAAAAATTGTTTCATTCTCCTTACAGTCAAATATATATTATGGCCAGTCTCAACTACTTTCAAGACATCTGTAGATCTTCTACGACTAACTATTACCGTACAGCTCAGCAAAACTGTGGGCAAAAATAAGCTGAAAATAAAAACTGTACGTCACACTATTTTTTACACGACCACTGCATGCGTTATTTCTTTTCGTACAATCACGTTTTCACTGATATACAGCATTTAATTATAGACGGGTTCGTAATAAGCTCACGCGCTATCACGCTATACATATAACATTACTCGTTACTTTTGGATTACAGTAATATTAACTCTGTTTGCACCGTGAATATTTGACTTGCGAATATATTTACGATCATTATATTCCTAAGCGTGCACTGAAGTTACGCAGCGTTCACGAATTCATTGACAGCGAACTTCTCAAGTGGAATTGAGAGGCATTGATTCGGTGCTTGTCACTAACAGACTGTCTTTAATGAAACGTCACACTGTAAGCTTGAGTTTGATATTCCCATCAGTGATGTCGGCGGTCACTATCGCAATATTTCAACATAATAGATCGCGTCATGTCGTCTAAGGAGAAACTGTTTACAAAGCATTAACTTCTCTAACGTAAAAAATTAAGAAGAGAAAACAAGTCTGGTTAATTCGATTTAGAACAAACTATTTATGAATTCTTATGTATTTACTACCTGCAAAAAAATCAAACTTTGAATTAAACACCGTCAACTGTGCTTCTTCTGAAAGCACCAAAATTGCTGATCTATAAATTCCACTACACTTTAAGCTGGCTCGGATCTTTCTTGAACTCTTGGTTTAAAAATAGCACACTTCTAAAGGATGTCTGGTTTTATTTCATCTCAAGCATGACTCGTTCTTTTTATGCCAGACGGCTTCGATGATGAAAAGTGAATGAAACTCAAAAATATTATGTAACACTTGATTGACGCGAATTTTGCCGTCTATTATTGTGTATTCTGCACACTGTTGTTAAATCTGGGACGATAACAGTACGTGATCTATTTTCTCAACTTATCATAGAAAAATGCGTCAAGCGAGAGAAGTTTTTTTTTTTTATACCTTCAAAACCAAACGCAATGAGAGGCTTTATTGGGGTTGCCAAATTTGATGATATGTAGTATCTATAGAAGTATGACAAAAGAAAATTTATTTCGAGGTAAAGAGATATTTGATGTAAGAAAAGAAAACAGTGACGAGAAGTAAATTTGTATTACTCAACTGCTGTTTTTACCAGACTTATTCATAGTGCAGAGCTGAATTTAGATGAACTACGGTAAGAATATGACCTTCTCAAACCGATCGTACTACCAAATCATCATGCTTCGATTCACAATTTAATTCAGACGGGAAGGTAAACTTGAAATATAAATGTCAATGACGCGACACCCAACTTGGATTGCGAGATTGGTAGCCTTTTTTTTTTACAACAGCATACAAAGAAATAAAGTAACATCAACCCGCGTTTCATGGGCTTGCCATGCGTGACGCAATGCTCGTCCTTTCTAGTTTATTATCACAAGAAAACAATGCCCATCAGATGAAAATGTTGTATGAATTGGAAGCTCTGATAGCTGAATAAGAAACGTAACCTTCCCGTCGACAAACACTTGTCACTGTCATGCGTAATGAAAAATGATTGCACTACACGAAACGTCTTGGCACAATAGGCTTGGATGATTATTGATCGACTGTCGTCAATTCGGCAAAAAAAATCTAGGCCAATTAGCTCGCTTATCGATTATCGTAGAGTCTTGGCAGTTTGTACAGCGAACCTCTTTGAACCTAGAACCGATAGCTGACACCAAGTGTGTATTTAACCTCTTTACTTTGGTGTTTATGAACCGAAGAGTTCTGCGCAGTTGAGTTCTCGTCTAGATTCAGCTTTATCAGACGGAGTAGGGACATCCTCTAAAATAAACCGTAGATGAGCAATGTCGAAGCCTGAATGAGTGTAAATCTCCGTGTAAATTGAGCTATAGTCGAATGCAGTCTAACTTTTAACGAGCTGGTCGAAGATGTATCATCGATTTAACTTTGACTAGGCCGACTTTACACTAAGCTCACAGCAATTGCCAGACACTGTAATGACAAGTGTCATGTTACTTGGTAGCTTAATTTAAGGAGGCTGAAAATTCAACCTTGAATATGGTGTACGAACGTGAACGGTGTTAATAAATTATATAAGCCTTGTCCGCGATGCATAAATTCTGTTTTGATCAAAATACACCAAAGCGACACCTTTGACTTTGCTGTAAATTTAACAGGGTATTTGGCAGTGTATTGGGAACGGCTAAAAAAAAATTGGCATCGTGAAACTCGACTTTCTTGCATAGTAGAAAAAATATTTTACCGAGAAAGGTGAATTAGGATACATCTGAGTTCCTCTTTTCCATGAACTATTTAATGCAATATATGTTATATTTTTATGCCTGAACAATAAACGAGTAACTTAAAAAATATGAAAAAATTCACAGACAGTACCTTTAAGTAGTACTGCTGTATAACCAATTACGGAACAGATGCGAGAGGATAAAAAAAAAGTGTCTGAGTTGGTGGAGAACGCCTCATAGTTACGTTGATGAACAACGGTTGAATAAATATGAAACTTACCAAGTAAAGACATGGTAATGAGACCTGCATTGTCACATCAACAACAGATTTAGCATTCTGTCTACACGGATCGATTGCAGATGTGTACTTATACAGTCACCCAGCATATAATGTACACACAAAAACACGCACACACCTCGGAAACTGAATGCCAATTACGAAGGCATGAAAACAGAAGATCGAATTGGCTCCATTGCTTCGTAAAATTGTTCAGAGTACATGTAACGGAGCTTTAGACGTAAGAATAAATACAACGATTCACTCAGTGATTCTCTGACTACTGTGACAATTGCCAATCTTTGCATTCACTTTGTGTGGTGTTCAAATTGGACCTGCGTGCCTATCACTGATCACATGCAGTAACACAGTCTGATGTCGTATCTTTCTGATTGCCAGCACTTATATTTACGGTTCACTGAATACACGCAACACCGTTTTGTGGCGAGAAGTTTTTTTTTTCCGTCGGTACAGCCTGTACCCTACAGGCATAGCTATGATTCATTTCCTTTGAGGTTTACTTATCGGCCTCAGCCACCCATAAAATGAGAAGCACACTGTAAATGATGAATAAAATAGTAACCGTGGTAAACGCGATCAATAGAAAACCCTGGAGCGAACTTTATAGGTGTAAATTGAGTTTATCCTTCTAGTGACGCAAGAGTCCTGTACGAGACTATGATTATGTAATGAAAAGACAATAAAAAAAAAACCACCCCGGCTGTTTCGACGCCTCGTACATAGAGGGTTATATGAAGGATAATGAACTGTTTTAATTGTAATTATAAGTCGTGAGTATAGACCATTATGAGACACATACCATCTAAACAAAAGATTTTGTTACTGCTAGTGAAATATGATGAAAAACAGGTCGGCTGTGGCATAATTTATATTTATGTTACCAAAAAAAGAACTCTATCGACCGGTTCGTTCTCCTGCGTGAGATATTAACGTATTGTATACGCGTTTGTTTATGTCACGCTTATAGGTAGAAAATTAGCGTCGTTGACATCGATTATTCAAGAGTGAAAGGCGTCGATTTTTTTATAAATTTATTTCACCCATCTGTATTACACCTGCCATTCAATGACTCGTTGAAAAAAAAAAGAAGCACGAAATGTGCGCGCTGCGAAGCAGAATACGTTTTTGTTAAAAATTAAGCCAATTTCACGAAGTTACTTGGATATTCTATGGGATTACAACGTGTACAATGCATGTATACATGTATTTTGGTACGTGTCCGGGGTAAGTTGTGTGGTGTTCTCATTCGAGGCAAGCATACAGAATTATAATGTACAAAGAATTATGTTACGGGATTTTTCCATTAAGGATATTGCCTAATGAATAAATAATATAGTGCATTGACTTTTGTCGTTGAAATCGGTTGAAAGAATAAGAAAAATCCAGACTGAAAGAAATACATTTTCTGTTAAAATACTACTTCTTAACATTATTGATACGATACTTCCGAACAACATCCCACTTTCTGCTTTATTATACCTGTACGTGGCACTGTTGGTCATAATCTTTTGTAAACGTATTGCAATTGGAACACAATGATACAGCACGTTCTGCCGTACATTATGCCGCAGTAAAGCTCTTCAGCTTTAAAGCTTTTAATGAAACGAAGAATGTAATCGTGACGGGTGGTTTTCCATTTTAATACGTATATAATGCCTGCAAACACGTAGCGTGTAGAGACTTTAAAATCAATAACTATAGTATAACAAAACCTCAAAGGCATGAATAGTTGTAGACGCGTGTCTTTCTGAATGCCCTATTTTTTAGGTCTTTGATTATTTCCAATTCACCTTTTCAGCCCTAAAGTCACTTTCTTAGAGTGCCAAGTTTACGGATTCAAGAATTAAACTCTCGTCACAACAAACTTTATTGCATTTGATGTTAGCTTCCAATGTGTCGTCATCTTCTGATCTCTTCTAGATATTTCTACACTTGAATTACATAAAAAAGGCGAAAAAAAATAAAATAAATAATACATTAACATATGATTGTCTTGCCGTGACGTTGCTAATTGTGGTTTACATTCCTGGCTACAATGTCGTAAGTTAATTTGTACCAGTTAATGACACTAATAGAATGTAGCAGCAAAGCATCAACCTCTAAACAGTAATCACATCACAGTCTCTGATAGCCTAGTTTTGCCGGAAACATATATCATATTAAAGTCCTAGTTGTTTTCTACGTAATAATTTACCGCCGGCGTCCACACTATTGGCAACAACAGTAGAACCCCCTTATAATCAATTTAGACCAGGAAAACTGATGCCTCAATGCAGTAGCCATTAGCAACGGTGTCCAAGCGCTCTCATTGCAGCGCTGCCAACAGACTCTTTTCCTGTCTGTAGGCAAAGCTGCGAAGCGAGACTCCTTCGTTATTATTAATCTACGATCCTTGTGATTATCAACAGCAAGGCCCTAATACTCCTTTCTTCAGTTTTGTATTTGTTTACCGGAATCCAAATTTTATTCGAAATGAGGGTTTTGCAAAACTGCAAACCGGTTTATAAAATCAGTTGACAACTGCAGTAAAATCGGCGTAACCCGTTTTTAAATCTTTGCAATTGAATGAAAAGACAGTAATGGTTTGATGGATCGATATCTGACCATATCCTGAAATAAGAGTTCAATTACTTGTTGCCATACGCACAAGATGAAAACGGAAAACAATGAATTGGTATAGTACAGTTACCTTTGATAGAAAGAAGTTGGCGAAATGTTTTTATTGTACCAACTACAAATACTTACTACCAATAAAACTATTTACAAGTTATGAATGTATAATAAATAGTACCTCCTATAGTGTACAAGCTTTGACTTTTATGGTATGGTTCCGGTGTGCCATTATTCGACACGTATAACGTGCATATAGATATCGACTGCCACTGACTTGTCAAGTGCGCGTGCAGTCACTCATCATGCGAATTCGTATGTCATACATGGAATCGATAAGGATATAACAATACGAATTTTTGTATGTCCAAGTAATAATAACGGGTAATCGACCCCTCGGCCTCCACGGCACGTTAGATGAATATGACATCGTACACAAATATAGTTACATACATTCGTGACATCAACGGAAATGTGGTAACATGCCAAATGCCGAATGGGCGCGGCATTCTTGTTGCCACTCCCAAGCATAATTTGTTACTGAAACAACTCAACGAAATGAACCCGTAGATGTTCTTTCTTTAACCTTGTGCAGATACACTTAAGTTAACGTAGTATATACGTTTGAATTTTATACTAACGTCATCCTGTAACTTCTGGGTTCGTCACAAAGAGTCACCGACGATAATACTTCATTCATATTTCATAAGGTGGTGGCAACTCGAAATTTGGATACGTGACATTTTTCCATCAGGAACAAGTTGAAATTGACTAATTTCTTATCGCAGTTTGCTGATAGTAGAAAAAAGAACGCGGGAACTGTGGATAGTGTATATCGCGCATGCGCGCTAGTTGAAAACCTTTCTTGAAGACGATTGGTGAAAATTTAAATTATTTTCAAACACTACTGATTGGTGAACTTTTTTACCTCAAGTTTGTGTACACAAAAAAAAATGTGCTCCATTATACGACTTACCCGCACGTTTGTATCCCAATCGATCCATGTGTATGTGGGTGATATCAGTATGAGTAATTAAATATTCAACGCTCTGGGGTACGAGTCTTTATTCTTACGGTGTAAAGACTATATAGAAACTTCCGAAAATAGATCGAAGTATCGATTTGCCATTAGATGCATACATCCGCATGTACAGGGGCTACAGTAACTTGTAACCATTTGAGTGTTAGTGGCAAGTTTGTACTTATATATATCGAAAAATAAGACAATGCTACGTGCGAAACATTGAAACTCTATCACGCTGTTCTGAATAATCGATCAATTGATAAACGTGACATCATACTGTGACAATGAAAATAGTACATCAAACATTTCATTCGTATTTTCAGCAGGGAGATTTATTCTTCGTCAATGTATTCAAACAAATTCAACTCGAGCTTACGAAAGAAAGTCACATGAAAGGTATAGCTTTGGTGTGTTTACTTTTGATTTTTCTTTATAAATCAAAACAATTATAGGTGGAACGTTTTGTTATCAAACAATCAAACTATTACTCAATTCACTCAGCGAATTATCACGAAATAAAAAAAAAAAAAATGCAAAATAATCGGGCCACCCGGTACGTATCGCAACAAGTGATGAAAATTTAGCAAGACATAAAAACTGACCGATCGAAACATAGAGAGAGGCTATTGGCATTGGATGTTTTATGTGTAAGTGCATGCTGAGAATAAATGGGCAGCCACAGGTTGTAGTCAAAATTATCGAGGATGAAGTAAGCCCGCATAAAACAGCAAGAGTTCGTATGTAATACAAGGTAAAATACCATAACCTGAAACGCGACAAGAGAGATCGTTGACCTGAAAATTAAAAGGAAATCAGAATTACTCACCATTTTGAAAGTGACGAGTAATTTATACCATGACACACGTGTTGGTGGATATTCGGCATCTCACATAACTCCAAAATATCCAACTTTCAAAACCACCTTCAAATTTTATTAATTATAACAAAAACTGGTCACTATTCTACGGTAAACACAAAGCGTTACACACTGCACCGACGCGACGCGCTATACGGTTGGAAAGGTAGCGCGGACAGGTGAGCCAGGTGGTTCCTCCGTCTCTGCGACACATCAACGCACACCGACTTTACCGATAGCACGTTGTCGAGCTAAGCTGGGGCTCCAACAGCGAGGTGTGTCGCTGCCCCCAAATAACTTCGCGTTTCAGGGCCTTCCCTTTCTCCTTGTTTAGCATTGAAGCCAAATTTATAACGTACAGGATACTTGATTCATTCGTTCATACTGCACTGGGTATACAACGTGTTTCCGGAGTTCCGGACAGAACGATTAAATGCGGTGGTTCTCAGCTTTGTGAACTGTGTGTTGTAGCTTCAGTTTCGAAGCTGCGCACTGGGTTTAACGTTCAGCGTCACAGTCTGTGCTCTCTGGGAGTTGCTTAAATTGGCTGCGTCGAGCGGAGTCCTAGCCGGCTCTGGCCTAGGCCAGTTCATCATGCGGAAGCGGTTTATGTTGATACAATTGAGCCAATATTATTACGGGAGCAGTGTTGTTCTCTTGGAAACTCTGAAATCAATTTAAATCAACGAATCATGCAACGATGATTTGCTTATCAGTAAAAATTTATTGTAGTCTGGTATATAGCATTAAATAACGAAACGTCGAATAAAAGCATGATCTAGTGCGAATAATGCATCTTTTCATCCTTGACCGTTCACCCAACCATAATTAATTCATATATCAACAATATACTGTCACAAACGTCAAACTCATCTATAGCATTAATAGGTTCAACGATGTTTACACGAATTTCGGAACAGAAAACGCACCATTTTTCAAAACCACGATTCCTTGTTCTATTGTAACACTGATTCCCCGCAAAAATATAGCAATAAACATATTGACGTCCCTCTCAAAGTTATCTCGGTTATAATATCTTTTTCTTCAATTTACTGATAAATATTATAGGTTCGCTTTCAGTAAAAAGGCTTTTAATGAAAATTATTAAACTTGTATTATCTTATTGTGCAAGTGATTCCCGAAACTTTCTGATACAGCCGCAAAGGTGATGACTGTATTGTAAATCGAAAACTATAGGACTAACGACAATACTGCAATTTTGATTTCAACAAATGAACGTTGAAACGCGCTACGTATTGCGTATAAATGATGGGTAATCAACTTTGGCTTCACCAAGTCTCCATTGATTTAGGCTGAATGCATACGTACATACATACCTACATACCTACATACAACATACACTGAAGTTTCTATTAGGGCATGAAGACGATTATATACCCGCGGAGGTTAGACTTGTCGGTATGCATTATAGTTTTCCAAATAACTCGCAACCAAGATAGTAAGTTGATTTTTTCAATGAGTAATTTAAGAGATATAGGATGGATTTTAGCCTAGATAAATTGAGCGGGATCGAAAAAAAAACTATATATACCGACCAAAATACCGACAATTGCAGTTCTCAGCATCGCATATGGTACATATATTTTGTGGTAATCAAACACTGAGGGCGTGTTCGAAAATTGACTGAAAGTACTGTCAGTACTGAAAATCTGCAGTATACGTCACTTGGACTATACCATTTTCAGTACTGACAGTACTTTCAGTCAATTTCCGAACACGCCCTTTATACTCGTCTGTTCCTCTCATGGTCTTACATACAGGTCCGGAAACTAGTAGGGTGGGGAATGACTCAGATAATGAGGCAAAACCGTGGTTCTCGTCTTCGCCGTCTGCAGCGCTGCCCCCTCGGGGTGAGCCAATCATAAATCAGATCCGAACAGCTGATTTTTCGGAATCAACAATCCTGAATAACACTCAAAAATGAAGAAAGATGCGAATAAAAAATGATTGAGATGTTTACTAGCATTCCATGGCGGGCGTGCTAATTGTTTTATTTTAACGGAATCCTCAAATGTTTAAGTCAATAAAATCCATAAACATCAAGCGAGGGCTCACAACTTTTGAGACAGTTCGAGATCTTGTGTAGATGATCCACCGTTTACACACTTTACACTGAGTTATGAACTGTCAAAAACTTCGATGAGCAGGTTATCTTATCGGTATATATCTATATCTATCATACCCCGGGCCAATGACGCCCCTAGCGGATAGATAGAAAACAAGACCGTGTGCCTCACTAACGGTGATACCCCCTACCACTCAAAAGTGCCGGAATTACCAGACCTGTATGTAAGACCGTGGTTCCTCTCTAAAGTGCGCAGGTGACTACTAGCGCCACGTACTGGCCGGAGACACAGTAAAATCAGGAGTGCCAGGGGTCTGGTACAGAATATGGCCACTAGGCCAGTGACTAGATCGAGAGGATAGAGATCAGTGGTCCTAGTGGGCAAATGCTTTAAATTTACGTAGTGACATCTGTGCACAGCTTGCTGAACTAGCAATTTCTTCGAACAAGTCATTTGCCTGAATACCGACATATGCAAAGAACCCGCTTGAATACGTGTTTGCTGATAAAGTAAAATCCACTAGGGATACTACCGACGATTGTAGAGTTATAAACACCAAGTATCCTTCTTACTTCGTGGTTATAAAGTACGTGGGTTGCACACTTTACAAAGATTACGGAGACCTGGTGTTGAATATGCTATAAATGAACTTAAATACCGTATGAAAATCACAACTAAGGTTTATTAATTTTCTTAATTTTTTTTTGTAACTTTTTCACTTACAAATGGGCTCACTAAAATACCGTAAAACAATTACAGTCCAGTACTCAGGTACTGTTGTTGTTCACTTAAATTTTGATATTGCACTGCATGCATAAACTGATGAAATCAAATCTAGCTGGTCTTATTGGTAACAGGTTAATATATGTGCATTTGTGTACTTATGGTACGAAGTTCGACACTTTGGCGACATGAGAAAAACATCTTACATCTCTCTTGTTCCGAAGACAAACTGCCGTTATGGATGATATTTTATTTCCTCAATTTGTGTACGATCAACTTATACATGTGTATAACTCATGTCAACCAAGTGCGAAAAATACACATAGGCGTACACAAAGTGCGGGCTGTATCAATGTCATGATAGTATGGCTAAAGACGGAACAATGCGATGCAGGCGCATCGATAACTTTTCCTCCTTGCGAGCGGCAATTTCTGTAACACTAAAGTGTATCATAGAACATTAACTAAGGGGCTGATGATAAATGTCACGAGAAAAATAAAAACATTGACCCTCATTTCTGAATACTACATAGATTTTCACAATATTCTTATCGTAATTCATTCTAATGATATGTGTTTTTAAAATGGTTTGGTAGAGATATTAAAAAAATGTGTGTAAATGCCTATGCATAATGCAAAAGCCGAACAGTTAAGGATACGCACACCGGTACACCGTGATACTGTTTTTAAATGGACTTTGAATTGAAAACATACGAACTTTTAGTGTTAATGATAAATGACTATCGAAACTTATATTGGGTCGTTTACCTCGAATATCCCATTTGGAAATTAAGCACTGGCATATCACCGGGACACTTAGGAAAAATTGTACTGAATGAGAAAGAATGGAAAACAAAGTTGATCATTATCGAGTAAATGTTACAGTGAAATATCGAGTAACTCTTTGGATGATTCAGCAAGATGAACTTTTTGTCCAATTGTATTTCGTCCAATCTAGAGATCGGTGTACGTAGTCATACGTTTTAACACATAAGGCCGCAATTTCTATTACACAAGAAATGCAAAAAAAAAAAAAATTTTTTTGTAGTGAAACCGGCTTTTATTTGTGATTAGACCATTCTACTTCAACCATCCTAATAAGCGGAGCTAAGTTACACGCCACTTTACGTTTTGATTTGACTCACTTATGAGCAGGTGGAAAGTTAAGGCATCCATTCCTGCGATCTAGTGCCTAGCTCGACCCAACTAATTTGCAGTTGAAGCATGTCCGCGGATTGCCGGCTCATTGCCAGCTGACACTTTTTCCGCGTTCTTAACTAATTATGACTGATACGACATAGTGTAATTATGGACAAACCAAGTGTACGGCACGCCGTACATCTAATTAACATACAGAAACTTATCGACCGTTCAGTGAGGCTCATACCTGTCAAGTGCACTGGTAACTGGCATTTCATTTTAGGGGAAAAAAATGAACGATAACCAAAATATGAGTCCGAGCCACTACGCTACGCTGTGCAATGGAATACGTGCATTGTATTTATGAATCTGAAAGTCGGTCTGTTTACGTGAATATTGATTTGAGTAGCCGCATATCGTATCCAAGGCTATGCTAAGATAATAAAAGTAAGGCTGTGGCGGGTGGCTTTGATCGGAAGGACGCAAGAATTCATCCTGATAACACATTTGTGTACTTGAAAATTCTATATTTTGCATTTTTATGGTCTTTTCCTACAGCACGGGTGTTCCCAATGCAAGTCAAACAATTTTCAAAGATATAAAAACTGTGTCAATTACCTTTTATCAATGCTATCTCTTCAAGGAAAATCGCCTCTGGCATGGTCGAATATAACATTTTTATTTCCTCTTCAAGGGTGTAGGTAGGGTACAGTACACTAGAAGTAACCTTCGCGTGCGTTGTTCGAATTGAGTTTCATTTTGACTGATGTTTTCATTTTTCTGAAGTAACCATTCTAGGATGTATGGAGATGTATTTACCACACATTTATATATGTGGTTCTAGAAGATCCTTGCCCGTTTAGTTTCTGGCAACCGAAGCTCCTATCGCGATTACATTTGTCACTACATCCGGGCTTCATCAATTTGAAATTAAACTATTGCCTTCAGCTGTCAGAACGACTGTTACGCCATGGAATTTTCCACGAAAGTATTTATTATGATTGTACTTCGGTCAAAGAACTCTTCAAGGGTTACGGAATCAGACCTTGTTCTGGAAAACTTATCCTAATATTCCTTTCATAAGAAAACCTTTCATAATATTTTACCCCTATTACATAACATATTACATATTTCCGTAACACATTCTTATGGAATTCACAAGGGATAGAAATAATTTCAAACTATTAGTAGGTATCCTCATTAATACAAATTAGCATTACCTAGTGGTATGGAGACCTACGCTTGTCAAAGTTTAACTTGGACGATCAGATGGTGGCTGATTTTGTAACTTAACTTTGAAGAACTCCAAAAATTGCTATATCGTGCACTGTAAAAATTATAACAGATACAAAATGTTATTTACAGATGACATCAGGTTTAAGTTTGTAGGTGGTAAACGCGCTTGCCCGTGATTTTTTAGCACTTACAGAGAAAGTACCTGTGGTGTACCTCACCGATTTCCTTTAATCTGAGACATGTTGTGGTGAATCGAGAAATGTAAGAGATGTATTTCCTTACGTGCTGATTCAGACGTTTAAGAACTAAAAACCACTCATAAATTTTACCCTCAAAGAATAAATGATGCAACCCCTGAGGGTAAAAACAGTGCGCTTTTTATGATTTGTTGATTTTAAGTAATGTCTACTTGGTTTGATCCAAAGATTTTACGCTGTTACGGTGAAAATCTAAAAATTGATTGTTGGTTGTAAACTTTAGACGTGGTTTTTACCAATTAAACGGCCGAATCAGCCACTGAAAAAATACGTGTCCAATATTTCTTGACATATTACATCATATTATAGAATGAAGAAAATCGGTGAGGCATACTTTGTATGCTTTTTTTGTTAGTTGTTGAAAGTTTTTGTATTTTTTTCAACCTAATCAAATACCATTGTCCAGGTAATTTTTACTCCGAAAAAGCCAGCTTTTTGTATTTCGTTCTGTGTATAACAGAAAGGGTTCTTTTTTCTATAAATTTAAATTAGTTGCATCCGATATATTTTGAGAAATTTATTGACGATCAGAGGTGCTGTCATAGACAGGGTGCTACTTATTTATTTTATGTACAGACGAGCTTCAAGGTTCAGTTGAATGAACCACAGTTTTGATACGAAATCGGCATCTCATAGAATTTTTCTCTACATGCATATTTTGATTTTGAAATATATTTATTCACATCTGTTGATATTTCGGAAGCTTCGCTACTTAATGTCCATCTTACTGACAGACGAAGGCATTGTTGTAATACTCTTACGTCAGATAGTTCTGATCGTAATGAACATCTTTAATTATCAAGGTGATGTAAAAATTATCACTCCACGTCCGATACTTACTGGTATGCTCTTGAAGTTCATTGAAAAAGTAATTAACAT
This sequence comes from Neodiprion lecontei, assembly GCF_021901455.1. NCBI lineage: Eukaryota > Metazoa > Arthropoda > Insecta > Hymenoptera > Diprionidae > Neodiprion > Neodiprion lecontei. Next base: position 11,268,066 of record NC_060265.1, on the reverse strand, counting down.
TGAAATACATCACGGACCCTCGAAAGCAACTGTTATCAAGCAATACAAATTTGAACATTGTCATCATTCACAATCTCCAAAATTGGGGTATCGAAAGGGAAACAAAAAACGTGACAGGTGGAGTAAAATAGTGTAACCATAGTTTTATATAACGCGAGTATATTTTATGCGTTTTCTTCGTACGTGTTTTTCGTATACAAAGTACCCGTTTTTATGACGGTCGAGTGAGTCTGCGAATGCGCATGTGCGGAGTACTGAAAACACCACTTTTAAGTCCTAGGAGTTAAATATGATTTCTTTAGTATTGCGCGCATGCGCTGTCGCCTACAAGTCTGACATTACGCGACCCCAACCTCGATTTCGTGCTTCACAAAAAACGCGTAACATACTCTTGTTATGTAAAGAATCGTGTGCAACAAGGAAGCAACGGTCTTTTCGCCTCACGTATTTAATAAAAACCTATATTTTACGTAATCAGCTCCTCTGATACCTGTGGCGGTTCAAATGTCTTCGTCTAAATATCACCCTCCGCATGCTGCTCCCAAATTTAAATTAAAATAAATACGAGGACTAAAAGAGACCAGTTTATCTACGTTGGTGTTATCCGTATCTCAAACCTGCTTGTCAGACTTCTGTCCTTTGTCTCTGCGACAAAGCGGTAAACACAGCTGTTCGGAAGTTTCCTCACTGACAGGCCAATCGTTCCATTCATTACGATAAGTGTGAAATTACGAAAAATCATGTAGGTAATTTTTCCGTATGTAATTTAGGATAATTTCTCAACAACCGATAGATATTGTTTCGATTGTAATTTTTCAAAGTTAGATACTGATCATTTGGAAATACGTGAAAAAGATGAACTGAATTACAAATATTCTTAGGATTGAGATTTTGCATAACATCAGAACTATCAAATTACAATCGTGATTAGTTTGCTATGGCAAAACCGAACGGCTTCATACAGCAAAAATTTCGGTATTTGGTGATATTTCGATGATTTCGAAATTTGTATTTACTTTCTCAACTACAAGCGGGATTTCCTATCGTAGGCGAATACCGATGCTTTGACAGCACTGTGTAAATTTAAGTTTGCTCGTGCGAAGGTAAACGCGATATATGTCATTTAAGCCGATGGCCGATCCGAATGACCGATAGGTATACGTATTCACAATAGCTGGGAACTAATCGAATTGTTCAATGAAAGGTTGTAGAGCACAAAGAAAAAAGGTAAAATAAAAATACAAGGTACGGTCATGTCGAGTAAATAAAAAATGCAATGCTGATAACATCGGATGCCGAGTGGAAATGGTGGGGAATGTGATGCGGAATATAAAGTGGCCTTAGATCAAGGGGAATTCAGTCGAACGCAACCATTTGACATGCCGTTGTACAAAAATCCTCAGCCAGGCAGAAAAGTAGAGTACATAAAAAAAGGCTCTGGCAAATGTTCGGTTGGAATGGACTATAAAACTTTCAATCAGTGCGCATTGGTCGCCGTTTTCATCGCCGTATCAAATGCCACATTTCTTGGGTATAACACAAACTTTTTTACTTCCGTTTAATTCACACCGCTTATGACGCCGGCGCAATTATCATAATCATCATCGTCATCATTGTTATCATAAAACCTTCATCCGCTGCAAGAACTCGAGGTGAATCAGTTGATCAATTGAGTTGGAAACAATAAGGTGCACATGTCTTCTTCACTGTTCATTTTCGTCGGTCCAGGCTCAGAGACAAAACGATATCTAATCTGATTCAGTTTGATGCAGGTGCCTGGTGTCTCGGGTGCTTCGGAAAGCGACTTTTACATCTACTGGAACGTTCCGACGTTCATGTGTCACCGGCATGGGATGTTCTTCGAAGAAGTACCCGAGTTCGGAATACGGCAGAACAAGAAGGATCATTTTCGCGGTGACCAGATTGCGATACTTTACGACCCGGGTGCTTTTCCAGCGTTGCTGAAGGACGAGAACGGTAAGCTTTTCCCGAATTTCAGACACGACGGTTATTAAAATGCGATTATTGCAGGGCACACTGTGAGGAGGAATGGCGGCGTTCCTCAGGAAGGAAACGTGACTTTCCACTTGGAACTTTTTCGGAAGCACGTGGACCAGCAGATCGAGGACGTCGGTTTCTCGGGTCTCGCTGTGATCGACTTTGAAAGCTGGAGGCCCATATTCAGACAGAACTGGGCCTCGCTTGCTCCATATCGCGACTTGTCAACGGAAATTGAAAGAGCCAGGCATCCGTTCTGGGATAAGAATCGAGTCGTCAGCGAGGCGACGAGGCGATTCGAAAAATCAGGCCGACTCTTCATGGAGGACACCTTGCGTCTCGCCCGTACTCTGAGGCCGAAGGCTTCATGGAGCTACTACGCTTATCCTTACTGCTTCAATTTGACGCCAAACGTTCCAACCGTCGGCTGCGACCCGAAAGTTTATCAGGAGAACAACAGGTGTGTCTTTGCAACAAAAAAAAAAGAAACGATCTCAAAGAATTTACACGTTTACTAACAGAAAAAATGGTGAAATCCATTCTCCCTCCGGGTCATCAGTAAATACACGTTATGTAACGGTACTGAGTACTTGTGCTACAGGAGAATACCTGCGGTTTGTAGTTGACTTCAGTAACGCTTGAGATTTCGTTCACATAAGAAGACAGTGATTATATATTTAAGTTGCACCAAACAGTAGTGTCGTATACGTATGTGGTTGCAAACACTTAGACATAGTAATGACGCCATTCGCAATAATTGTTAGTAATTGGCGCAATTGGCGTTGCATAATGACTACACGGAATAGTTTTCCCCCTGTGAATTTTCATTCGAGTTGGATACACTCTGCAACTGGGAACTGGAATCGAGTGTAGAAATCGAAGCAGAAGTGAAACACAATATCCGAGTGTCCGTATTTAAGTGCTCTGCTTTTGAGCGAATGGGCTGTTTTCCACTTGACATGTATCGTTTTTGATCTAATTTTCAGACTTTCTTGGATGTTCAACTTGCAGAACGTTCTCCTACCATCCGTTTATCTTCAAGCAAGTTTGCGTCACAAAGAGAGAATGGAACTTATCACTGGCAGAGTAACGGAGGCGATAAGGATTTCAAACAGGTCTAAGCAGAATGCAAAAAAACCGGTGATTGCTTACTTTTGGTACAAGTACCAGGATAGTAGGAATGAGTTCTTGACAAACGTAAGTCATTATTTGATTTGATAATTGATCACGTAAATTTTCATAAAAAAATGTTGGCTGCAGATCAGTCAATCAAACGATGAAGACAATTGTCCAGCTCTTTGCGTACTTGCATATTTGATGATGACTAGTTACGATTAAAGCTCAATAATTCACAAGTAATAGAAATTCATGTCCCTTGTACAGTTTTTTGGGAGTTGAGCGACCATTTATGTAATAAATGGGAATGAAGCAAAATTGTTAATTTTATCGGCCGTCGAAAATTCTGAAACATCATTCATGACTTTTTGATATAGCCAGACTTCATTTCAGTACCAAGTTTGCAACTGAAACTATTCACGTGCAAGCTGAAATGCTGTCAGTCGTATTTTCATATGATAGAATGCAAAATTAAGAATGTCAACTCAGTGGCATAGAAGTAAGGCCACGTGTCTAATTTTCCGCATGTTGCCGACGTTTATGGACCACAATACTCCTTAGATAAATTGTTCCTATCTGACGTATATGTATGCTTCTTACGACGCTCGCAGTGATTCATGCTGCAGCCGCCTTTGATAACGAGACAGTACTAGATATCAGCGGTTTCATGAATGAGTCTTTTACAACCGTCAACGAGCCTTGACGTAACGTAAATCAGAGTTGCCTCGACCCAGAGATAGGGATCGCTAACAATCAAATTAAAGTTTGCAAATATCAAACGAACTAGACTGACTGCATAACAATGTTTCCACAATACATGTCCATTTCTTGTTGATGTATCGTTGAATCGAAGAGGTACTCATTCGTTTAAATGAAGTCGCCTGTGCACTGTCGTCGAGAATGATTAGCAACAAATTACCGAAATCGTTGAAACCTATTAATCGTAAGATAATTTGAAGATTTTCAATTATCGGTAGACTATACATGATTGAAATTCATCTTTTACAGGATGACGTGCACGACGGTTTTAAAACAATCAAAAGTTTGGGAGGAGACGGAATAGTGATATGGGGAAGTTCCGGCGACCTGGACACAAGACTGAAGTGTCAGGCGTTCAAGGATTATCTGAACGAGACGCTCGGTCCAATCGCAAGGAAATTCAACGTGGGAAGGTCTCTATTGGACTCTGGGAAACTTGAAGAAAAAGAAAATGAAGATCCCGATTATACCTCGACTGTGTCAACGGCAGCGAGTATGAACACCGAAGAAGAGGAGAGTGCGAGGTACAATTTTATAGCGCAAAAGGTTTGACGCTAATGAGGCTTATGCGAAATTACAAATATTATGTAATTATTACAACTGATCCTAGACCAGTTACCGTGTAAAGCCAGAGCGGCACTGCACTACAGAGAGCGCGAACAATAAAGCCAATCGCAACGAACAGTTCCAACTGATTCGTAAATTAGGCTCTTCCGTCTGTACACCTGCCAATGGCTGAATCGACGCGTTTTGCTTTACTCATACGGTTGTTTTACCTAGTTTTCATAGATGTGTCTTCGCATAAACGTATTATATAATGTAGTATTTACAAGTGTAAGGGTAACGATCAAATTATTCTGAATAATAAAAAACCAAAGAAAATAGTAAAGTAACTCGATGTATAGGTATATTGTAAAAATAAAACTCGAATAAATTATGGCTTACCACCCAAGTGGAGAAATTGCAAGTTATACCTGTCACATCACATACGTTGGGTGAAATCTCGCAAGAATTTATATACATATATTATGGACATACCGAGAATCGATGCCGATCCGCTGTTGCAGAAAACGAACGAGGGATTAATAAATCAGTGACCGAAGGTGCGCTCGTGTGAGTATGCGATATAGTGTGGGTACAATTCGTCACTTTGCGTTTGATTAATTTGAAATCAATCCAGCTGAACTGGAGAACTCGTATATTATACATCTGCACAGACGCGGACGTGCCTGTGGGGCGAAAGACGTGTGCGCTGCAGGTATCAACCTATAGGCCGTACACGCCGTCGCATAAAAAGGTAAAAGAATTGCTATTAATCATGCGGTCGTGTAAAATAAAAGTGAGAATCCTATGACAGGGCGCGGAAGCCGTGGGTATATATACACCGTCCGAGACAAACTCTTCAAACCGCGTTCGCAACGAACGCTCTGTAATCAATTTATTATTCCCTACAATGGAACTCGTACATCCGAACCGCTGAGCCGAACACCTCGGTTCTAACACGCCCTGCATAAACGTGCATCTGTGCACAGGCCCTCTACGTTTTGAGCCCGCACGTGTCAGGCCCGAAACACGCATGCGCGATATCGCCGCGCGAACGCGACGGGTGGCCGTGAGAATCGGCAGCGCTTTTCAACTCCGTTTCTCTGAACTCCGGGGTCCGCGACGCGTCGGCGCTCCGCGATTTCGTTTTGTTTTTCCATTTGTTGATTTCTGTTTTTGCAGGTGTGTTTGTCGAAAACGCACGCATGCGATCGTCACCCTCTCCGCGGTGCATTGCACGGTTCGATCCTCGTTTAATTGGCCAGTAGACTCGCGTGTGCGATAGCGACAATGCGGCGCTCGGTCGAACCTCGTGTAAAATGCACTTTAGCGTCAGAGGACAAGACAAGTTTTACTGGTTCGAGGTGTAAGGCCCCGGGCGATGTGGCTTTTTACAGTCTCCTCCTATATGTACAGTCTCCTCGGAACAGTCTCTTGCGACGGTCGTAGGTAGTCGAGATCGGGCCCCGGGTCCAGGAGAGGAAAGAACAGCACGCCGCCACCGCCACGGGGCCGTCGAGATCTGCAGCTTGACCAGGCTCAGTCGGCTCCTGGCAGCCTCCGCGCGACGCACCAGGGACCTCGTTAAGAGTCAGGATTCCGATCGCGACGAGGACGGTCACCGATCCGATCGCGTACGCGACCAATTGCGCCGAATTGTTCTACACGCAGGATCGACACGCGAGTCGGGTATTAACAGCCGCGTCTTTGAATTGTACGTATACTTGTAACCGCAGAAGTACGTAATAGGTATATTAATCGAATTGATAAGCGGGAGCAGCACGCGAGTGTAAATCGGTTCGCGAATCGCGATATTCCAATTTCCTATCGTCTAGCTAACTGAAGCGGAGGTGGTACATAAGATACAACCTTCTTTTCCGGTGAGTCTCTATATTTTGTTTTTCATCATCCTCATTTACTCTCGACCCCGTTCTCGCTTATCGGCAATAAATCGAGGCATCAGTTCATCATACGTCGTGCTAATCCTCGATTCGCGACTTACGTCATCGTTGATATTTGTCCATTTTGAGCTAGCTAGGAGCCTTGTCAGACTGGTTGGCTTTAGGCGCAAAAGAATTGCGGCCTTACCGAGCTGCAGATATACACACACGCCGTGTTTCCCCCACCATATGTACATGTTTTACCTCGCTAATATTCCGTGCCGATTTCCCAGCAAGTTCCTATACCGGCTTGCTTCTTACTTAGGGCAACGACCGACGAGCGGTCGAACAAAACCCGCACAAATGTTTAACAACGATCGGCCGAAGATCGTTTGCAAATTTTTTCATGCATTACTCGTTTAATTTTCATGATTTAAGATTGTTTTCCTGTCTTCCCTCGATCGCCTTTCGTAAAATTTATCCAACCGATTGTTGAAAATCGACTGATACACCGAGACACGATGACTGTATAAGTCGTCTACCGCGACGAATTAGAAATTTAGATTTTTGTATCCACGGCAGACGCTGGGTACACATGCGTATAGGTATAACACCAATAATTACTGACGTATACATACGACCAACACGTTTCTTCTCAGCGGATGTGCGAAAATGCTCCACACATTCACACTTGAGCAAAAATAATAAAAATTTCACGATGCGATAGTTTGAGCTCAACACTAGATCTCTAGAAAAAATGAAACTGACGGCGTAGCAATTATTATAGTAGAATACGACGACGATTATGGATACTCACATACTAATATGTTATTGATGCTTAAGTGAAGATAATTATCGGCTAGGGAAAGAGCAAGGATTTCGAAACAGTCGAGTCATGATAATATTAATTGCATTTGAAACGAATAAAAGTGAAAGATATCTTGCGATCGGTACAATAAACCACAGCGTGCTGCATGGATTGTTGCCCACGCAATGAGGATCCAGCGGAAGAGCGGTCATTGGGCCTTGGTATACGTATAGCTAGAAAGATTACCAATGCATCGCATTTTCCAAACATAAATATGGTAATGACGTACGGTGCTCTGTGGTCCACCGGAGCGCGTGGGTGCCAGTTAATAAGATCGTACGCGATAGCGATACATGAAGAAAAGGCGGTCACGCGAGGGAGAAAGAAGGAGGGAAAAATGCCGGTGCCCGGAGGAGCTTTACGAATAAGAAGGGAGAGAAAGAGGCGGGTGGATAGGACGTCGAGAGACGAAAGAGAAAAAAGAGTAAAAGAAGAAGAAAAAAAAAAGGCGACAACAGCAGGGAGGATGCCCCGAAAACACGGTCGACGTGTGGCGCCATCTCAACTTTTCTTATTCCTTTTCTGTTTCACCCATACTGATTCTTCCCGCGTACGAGGCCCCGGCGGGGGGGGGGGGAGATTCTTCGCCGGCCCAAACTCAGCCCCACGGGCCCTGAGGGGGGCCCAGGGCCCGACGTTCGACGCTCGACGCCCGCGCACCACGCGCGTATACCTCCCAATACAGAAAGCAATTCGTGTGGAGGAGCCAGTGCTCTACCTCTGTGTCTTCATGCACGGACCAACACCGAGAATACCCTCTTTATAGTTGGGTAGCGCGGAACAGATCGTTAAAATGTAATGACATTGTTGTTTTTAATGCCCACCTCTTAAAAATGGGCGGGTATATCCGAGGGGACTGCACATCTTTTTCCGAGGCTTGTCTCGCAGGGATACGTAGGTGTATGTATATGTACGTATATGTATACCGTATACCTATGTTATAATAGCATCGCTTAGAAATAAATTAACAACCGCGCATTCGGTGGCGCGAACACCTTTCCGACACCTTGGTGAGAAAGGTCATAACGACATAACCTCTTCCGATGAATTTGCCCCAACGTTTCATGATTCTTTTTTTGTTTCTGAAAAAAGTAAAAAATCAGCACATGTCAAAACACATGTAGGTATTTCTTTTTTCTTAAACTTGTTTATTTTCAGCCGTCAAGTAATCGAATAATCGTAGTTTTTATATCTAATTTAAAAACATATTCGATAAACATAACCTTCACTTTCTTTCTCTCTACGCATCTACGTTTTGTCGATTAAGAATTGTTGTACGGCTACGAAAGGTTAAACCATCACGTCATACAAGAAACATCGAAACATCCTCCTTCTGCAATTTCATTGGTTTACGCAGTTCAAACATTTCTTCTCATTGGTTCACAAATTGTAATTTCGACATCATCATCGTTCATTCGACCAGTTGTCCGATTCTCCGTGACTTTCAAGGTTACCATTCGAAAAACAATCGCTTGTACGGCGAACCGTCGCCACGTAGTGATGTGGTCCCTAAATTGAAGCCCAAGAAGCCTTTGCGGCATTCTTGAGAAAAATCGTTTCTTCTCACGGCGAATAGAAACAATATATGCACTGTGTATGCAACGTATTACTCAGCATTTGCATTCTGTAGAAATTTTTCGTCCCGCCGCGACGCTCGTTGCATTTTCGTTACGACGCCATTTTGGCGACTCGCTCGTCGATTTCATCACTGAAGGCTGCAACCTGCCGCGACGTTCAGAGGCTGAAAAAGCGAAATTATGCGAAAAAAGATGATCGTGAAATGAAAACAGCCCACCGGTTAAAACACAATATTTCGTACTTGACCCAAGGGCTGCGGCTGTCTTTATCTTTTCAAGAATCATCCGGTGGCACACTGCGTTGCATGCACATCATGGCTGTGTAATTGCGTCGCGGTACCTGCAAGGCCTACGATTAAGCGAGGTGTAGCCAATATAAATGTGAGGAGGAATTCTAACGTAGGTAGGTATGCCCGAGGAGGATGCGTAGTACTGTAAGGTATTCTTCGAAGAACGCAAACATCAAAGCCGTCGGCAAATACCTAAGAATCTCACGAATGTATTTGTTTTCACGGGTGTATGTCACTCGCCAAGCCTATAGTGGCGACAGCCTTCCTATCTACACTCGTGCGACGCTTACAGCCCCGATACTCGCGGTTACTTGTCGCTAGCCTCCATGATGCCCATCGCCACGGTTTCGCGCAAAATTTACTTTGCGTGACTGATTTGCGACTCGCGCGTTTGAAGGTACTTGCGCACATGAACGCCGGGCGTAAGCCTACACCAAGAGCGCACCTGGAACGACGGGTTGGTAGCTTGCGGTTGGTGACGTCGAAGGTGATCCGGCCCCGGCGGGGCATGGATCTTTGGTGTGTATTATACACGCGTATACAGCCACAAGCATGCCGCGACATTAATGCCGTTGTGCGTACGAGTACGCGTGATGGGACGCAAGTCTGTGTTGGTACAGCGCTAAGGCATCTACCTATCCCAATATCAGATTACAGACGAACGGACGGACGGTCGGGCAGATGGTGGTGATGCCGTTTGCGCGGGGACTCGTTCGTTTCAGTTTTATTTCCTTTTATTTTATCTTTCCCGTTTTTCTTCTTTCTTTTTTTTTTCTTACTCCTCTCTTCGATACTGTATAATTCTGTGAAATCTCAACCGTCGACTCACGGCAAGAATCGCGAATATGCAGTACGCGACTGCGGCTGGTGATTGGAAGCCTTTAAACGTTTCGAGTGAATTCTGATGATCTCGAAGACCGCTTTTTCTCATCTGCAGCTGCTGCTACGTGGTTACATACTTTGCACCAGCAATTTTCGTTCTGAGTTCTTGATTGGATATTATACCCTGATCGATACTACATATTTGAAAATTAAATGTCATTACAGACATCTGTAAATACCAACTGTGCCGTGAGAATATATTTGCATACTAAATTCTAGACTTTTTTCGTTGTTGCGATTTTCGAGATTCCTTGATTACGTGAATGAAAAATATAAGATATCACAAATTAACGATGAAAGCCAAACACACTTACGAGGAATAATAATTTTTTAAGGAAAAAACAAAGTACAGGTTCAGAATCATTGCTTTCGATAAGTGAGTTCAACATTTCCACATAAATTCACATCGAATGTTAGAGAAATTGATGAAAGCCTATGGTTCTTTCAGAAAACTACGATATAAAAAATTTGTCTATTTTTACGGAACGGCCCCAGAGATACAAAAAATACAAAACTAAGAGCTGCATGTTCGGCTTTCAATTTCACTTGAAATTGTTGCAAAGCATATTTTTCATTCCAGCTGACACGTTGAAAGTAACAATTTTAATCGTGAAACGAATCCCAAACTCGTAAATCTCAGGATTTTCTGAGTATACATATATAATCATTTTTCGGTAAAATCTTGCTGTACATTTCCGTCAATATCTGTAATGGTAATCGAAATTGAGTGAAAATCTGACGAGCGTGCGACGCACTTACAGGTATCAAGTAATGGAACCACACCGCCTCTGTCTTACGAGAGGAACGTGTAGCAGATAGCTGGAGGACAAACGGTGTTACAACGTGTGTTATGTATTTCGAATGTATATTAAACGAGCCCGCAGATGGTCAAGGGATGCAGCTTGTGGAACGATCTCGTGTAATTACGGACACGATCGGATAGATTAAAAGGAACGTTAACCGTTCGGCTTGTAAACTATTCTGCCGACGCCTTACTAAATCGTTTATTCGGGTACTACGTAATTGCTGCGATATGTGGTGTAACAAACGGATAACCTTATAATATACGTATAACATAGGCATGCGTGCGTGTGTGCCGAGGTAAAATCATGGTGGCATAATCGTTAAGCGTTCACGTACCTGTATAAATACACGTGGTTATATATATAGGTAGGCACATAATAAGGTATAGCTGTTTATCAAGATCTCCGTTATTTTTTAATTTCGGCACTTTCTCGTTGCGCTTTTACACGTCTATTTCGTATTCGTAGGTATACATACCTGTTTACACATGCTCACGTTGATGTATTTACTCTGAACTGACAACTATTGCACGAGACTATATGTATATAAGTATGGACACCGAACACATACCTATATTATATGTATACTGCAGTCAAATGCCAGCTAATGAAATTCGGTCTTTCAAGTGTATACCTATTATATCGATGGCTACCTGTATATGTATATTCATACCAGTACTTGCACTTTTGGTGTTGCCATCACGGACAGCTTCATCCCAATCTCAAGCATTCAATTTAAATTGATGTGTTTAAATGTAAATTATGTTTACACACGTCTCCGACGAACTTCAAAGTCGCTTGAATAATTAACTCTATATTGGGTCCTTTGAAGAACAGAACCGCGTCAGCTTACATTAATCGACGATTCATTTTTGCTTGGAAGATTGAAATTGCACGTCAGCCAAGAACAAATCAAATTTCAAATTTGAACTATTTAAATTTGAGCAGCGAAGAGCGAAAAGTATTCGTGATTTAATTTATAGCATTGGTCTCAGTTGTGTCACTCGAGAATTTTGAAATAGAATGAAAACGAAGAGATGATAAACTCCTAACTCTACTGTCCGAGACTTTCGTTAACCCTATAATGTAGCTAATAAATTATTATTTTTTAGCAGCATGAAACTGTTACGTAGGATCGAATCAATCAGAAATATACATTGACGTTGTAATTTATATGTGAAAAACAGGACAGCAAATGAGTGGTTATGAAAATTAACGGCAATTGTAGAATACTCGAGGGGATATACGGAAGTGAACTTTGGACTATTATACGCGGGAGTTAGCTAGATCGCAAGCTATTATTTAATTAGCTTAAATGATTTACCAAGCCCGTTATGCGCTCGTACGTTGATTTTGAACTACAAATTAGTATCTTCACGGTATTGCTGAACGTGGAAAGTATGGCTCGTAGGGTGGTAAAGGATTGCTATATCAGAAATAGAACTAGCGTTTGGTTTTCCATCTGTTTAATTTACGACGATGTAGCCAAAAATCTGAGATCATCGGCATTGCAATGAAAATGTATCTCGCTTTTGACAAAAACCAGTTCAAAGAAAAAGAATCAAGGTGTGCAGGAGTCCTTTACATGTTTTGCGGCAACGCCGTTTAAAACGGCGAGTTCCTCAAGTCTTTTTCATGTACCTAATAGAATTTTCATTTTTATGCGACCTCTCCTCTGGACGAAAAGTAGTTTTAGCTCAGTCTTCTATACCAGGAGGGAAAAAATCGATACACTTCTGACTCAATATGAATCTGAAAGTTCGCTTTAATTGCCTACCTTCCTAAAAACGGCTAATGAAAAAGAATTTAACAAGTGTACAATGGGGATATACAGGGGAGAAGTTAATTTGAAAAATTGTCCGTCAGAGTTGAAGGAAGCTTTGAATTATATTTCAAGCTTTGCGGAGGAGCGGTTTACGTTATAAGAGACGGTTTCTTTGATTGTGAAGCGATAGGAAGGTTGCGCCGTTGAGTGGCAGCGAGGTGCACATAATATAGGTAAGTCCTTATTGTTACGAGAGAAGGTAAAGGCGTCGGAATGGGCGGAGGGGGCGGATGGGCACTTTGCGGTTTCGGAGCGCGTCGAATTTTGTTAAGAATCAAATTAAACTCACGGCTGAACGTAGCCCTTTTATTCCCTTTGAAAAATAAGCAAAGCGAATCCTGCAGCGAGAGTCTGAACGAAGCGAACCTGGTGCGAAGAGGAGGTGCCGGGCTCAACGGAGCAACAAAGAGCTATTGAGCCGGGGTGCGATTTTCGACCGGAGATTGCAGCTGTCAGGGGCGGGCTTCGCTGGCGTCAATTTCAAGACCCTCCCTCCTCTCTTCGGCATAGATTGGCTCAATGTTTTTTAATCACTTTTTTTCCAATCGCCCCGATAAAAAAAAATTGCATACAGCTTCAGGAAAATATTATATCCCCTCGCGTGATGCACCTGATATGGCTCCGATCTGAAAACCGGACAAGTACGAGTAGAACTCGCGCTCTGAGGGTTCCGTATAAACTCGCTTCTTTTTTTTTTTTAATGTGATATAACTGGAAATTAACTATTTTCTGACGTTTTTTTTTTACTTGTGCTATAAGACCTTACTTCACTCCAAATCTCGTGATTCTAGGTCAACGGGAATAGGTTTTGATTTGTGAGGTTGCGAGTATCAAAATATACGACATAAATTGCCGCATCTTCTGATTGTCTTGCCTTAAAAGCTTGAATTTTTTGCACCTCCAAGGGAGCATAGACCTTAGTATTTGATATTAATTTCAACTTGATACCTCTACCCTATACTGTGAAAACGGCTCTTGACAGACGGACAACGAAGTCATCCTGTAAGGGTTCCGTTTTTTCTTTTTGATGTACGGAATCCTGCAAACGGCTAATATGAGACTCGAATATGGGAAAGGTGGATGGAATCTTTGAATAACGATAAATAAGAGCTTTTTACGTGTTCTTTTATGCCAAATATTTAGTTATTATATTGCAACTTGTATTTTAGGATCTTGTTCATGTTGGAAATATAATAAGTCATTGAAAGAGAGGCTAACTACAAGGATAGACTTGAGATAGAATTAAGATTAAGACTTAAGATTCTGAGTTGACCCTCTAGATAGTTATTATTCTGTGGTCTTCTTCGTTTGTCGAATACAACACTACCTTCTTGTAACAGATGCCATCAGTGAAGCTAAACAGACGCTATGCTAATTGTACGAAGTTCTGTTTCTTGTTATATCCTAATAAATACATTATAAAGATTAAAGTGTGCTATGAACGAAATCATGTCCCATAATCAACTTTGCAACAGTTCAAAGCTCGTCCAAGTTTCTTCAAGTGACTTCATTTTGCTCTTATAGATCAGGGATTACGCACGTTGTAGAATAAAAAATTTCTGCTTAGAAAACTTGCAAGTTTTCGGTCAATAATCACCAGGTATCAGTGAACCCCAGATTGGAGCAGCAAGGATATTGCAGTTCTGTTCTCGTTGACGAAACGCCGGTATTCTAAACCTGTAGTAATCTAAACCCATATTCACCGATACTGCTTGCAGTAGATACACGTTTATTCTGCTCCGCGCCATCCGCTACGGCAATGAAACTCATGTCAGTCTGAAAAGTTTATCGAACCAAACATTAAATCGTGCAGAATATCGTCTTGATAGTGTACTGAAGAAAATTATATCCATGTGAAAAGGAAAGGTCACTCTACTTCCGCTACAGAAACTTCTCTTCACGGAACATCACGATCGGTGTTACTCTCTGTCTACATAGTACAAATGTTGAAGAAATTTCGTACGTTCGTCGAGTTCTATACAGCTTCGAAGAATGCGTCTTTTGAGAGCTGAAGTATGCAGAACGAATTTCTCAATTACGAAAATTCATCTCAGTGATGAGGTACAAAAGTTTGAGAGATAATTCTGTCATATGTAGTTTTACGTTTTGTATCGCGAACTGAAACCAATTATCGTAAGGGATTGAATGAAACGATGCTTAGACGTTGAACATCTGCGGTTTACGATTGACTTGTAATTCTCTACCAGAATACTATATTATAGAGATTCTGGAAACGCGTGATCATCGTGCAATGATTTTACCCAGAAAAACTTCTTTATCCTTTAGCTGGCACCTTGGGGTTGTTCGCGACCTAAGGGTTCTTAATCAAGACATTCGTAACGTGAATGTTTCTGCCGTTTAGAAAAATTTTAACCACCTTAGAATTAAAAATTATTGTGCGTCCTTTTTTTATCTTGTAAAAGATACTTAAGTGAGTATCCGAAAATAAATTCAAGTCAAAATATTAAATTGCCTTGGTGCATGGCCTCAACGTGCCAGTAATGTAATGCTAGATGAAGGGGCCAGCTAAAAGTTAATGTATCAAGAAATTTGATGCGATAACTTGGATTTTTTGGCATTTGAATAAAAATGTAGTGAAATTGTATTGAATTAGAATACGATTACGTTCGTTCTTTTTCTCATTAACGCAGGACTTTATGCAAAAAACATTTTCGATCGGAAATCGCGGATTTTTTACCTAGAATACTGTTCAATCATATGAGACGATTCACTCTACCAACATTCTTTGTTTTCTAATGCTGCAAGGGTTCCTTCAATTGCGAATGAAATTCCTCGACGTTATTTCAAAACCTATCGCATAGCCTGTTCCTAAACGACCTCTGCTGAAGAAACGATGACTGGCAGGCATTACATGAGGTCGAGTACGTTGCTAGATATAACTTGTGAAGGACGAAATTCCGCTCTTCATTTCCGACGTAATAATGCTCAACTCCTGAATGTTCCCAAAAAATTCGAAAAAACCCTAAAGTGAAGAACGCTTCACTGTGTCGGTATACTTTTAATTCTATCCTTTATTATCCGGCCATCGAGATGGAGCCCCGGTTTAAATTCTCGGCCCGTTTAGTTCGGGGCTGCAGCTGCATGGCTGTGCAGTGCACCTCGGTAAAAAAGCCTTACGAACGGGGACGGCAGTACCTTTACTGTGAGGTGTTGACCAACAATAGCAGGCTGTCCTTTGGCCCTCGTAAATCAGCCTTGGGCCCCTCGATACCTGCGGACCGTCCCTATCACGTTGTCCACTGCCATTCAAATCTTCGTTCGGCGCGAAGCCTCTGTTAAGATGAGGACCGGATACCTTATACACCCGTTCCATTGCAGCTCGGTGCATTGGTACATTATAAAGGTTTCGCTGAATCCCGCAGACAAGAATTACTGGTTCCCCGTACGCCGGAGTCGTCCATGTAATATCTACCGCATGTGCATAATGCATGCGAGTTTGCAACCGCGGCTCCATGAGCTGGCATATACATATATACCTATATATATGTGGGTGTATGAACTGCGAGAATACGTGTGTACCGATGCATGCCTACATATATTGTATACATGCAATTTAGCGCTATTGAAAGACACCGTAAGCTCCGCAGGTAGGCTACAGGGGCCACCATCCTGCACTGCGCTGCGGCACCTTCGTGTAGAATCGTTCTTGGCGGAGGCTGCTGCAAGTTCCCAGAACTTGAAATAAGAAACGGTTGAAAATCACCGACGCTGAACGTCGAGGCAAAAGGCACAAAAAGCAATACAGCGCCACACGCAAAATAGAAAAAACGTGAGCAAACAAACAACAGGGAAACACAACAAGTTGGAGCGAAACCAAAAGGTTCGGAATGCACCGTATTTCAAAGAAAAATTGGTGCTATCAAAGAACGAAAGTCACCTTTGTCAACAGACAGCATCTGATACAGCCGATCTGTGCTCGTTAGTGTCAGCTTGTCTGGTCCCCACGTTTATGGTGTGTGGTGTGCGTGCATACACGTATTAGCCAGGTGAGATTCCACGGCGTTTAATTAGCCCCGTTTTGTCGGCAACTCGTTTCTTATTTCACTATATGTCTGCTACAATGTCACGAATATAATGAGCATTTTTGCACCTCAAAACGACCGTAAAGCCAGCTAAACCGTGTGTGATTTTCCACATTTTTGCACTCAAGGTACCTGCAGGTGTTGAGGAAGACGATATTTATTTGATGTTTTTCGAATTCGTTAAGCCGTAAATCGTACTTTGAATCAGAAATTTGGAAAAATCAGATCTTTCCATGTAAGCATATCACCGTGTCTTTTCATACATCAATTTTTTTCCATCAATGCTCGTAAAACTGGCTGTCTCGGGGATGCTCGGCTGCGAAATCCGAATATGCTTGAAAATTAGTGCCGAGAGCCATTGTGAGATCACATCAGAAGTTTTCACAACTGGTTATAAAATACTTAAGGCATTGGTTTTAAACACAGTGTGAAGAAAAATCATGTGTTTTACTGCAATTTAATCGGAAACATTTACAAGAAATTACTGAAGTTAGCAGTGCGACAAATTTTATCTCTTGTTTTTGGTTTTACATGATTTTTCCAGATCTACACGAGACCCGCATAAAATGATAACAGGAAACGGTCTGGAAATACTGAATTCCCAACTCAAAGAACGCAGAAATGAAAAGTTGTAAAATTTAATCGTTGCTTTGACTCGAACAATTTGAACGAAGTCAAATATTGAGTCTATTGCTTGAATACCCTGTTTCTCATGAAAATTCCTATACACAGTCTTGTCTATATCTGCATGTGGTCACTTTATGTCAAGTAAATCGTTGAATGTACTAGAATCGTATTCCTTTTTCCTTTCGCCTATAGACAAGTTAAATTTCCATCAATAGTGACAGTTTCGAATTCCCGGGATGTGATATTTAGAACACGATTCGATATTTTTGCTACAGCAATTTGGTGCTGAACGCGATGAACAAGCTTCCGCGTCGAATATGGGTGTGAAGAAGAATTTTTTATGTTCATCTTACGCGTTTTACAGTCTGGGCAGGTTTAATGCAGAGCGATTGTTGGATGGTCATAATAGTCGGGTAGGGCAGTGCGGTTGTGTTCCTACCAGCAAGTGACGCAACTCGAAGCGGTCGTCGAACCTTGGTCGACCTGGAACCTCACCTGCAGCACGAGGCCCTCGTATCTGCAGCAGCCATTAACTTTCATTCATGCGAAAAAATCAACGGAATTTAAATGACCGTGTTTCATTGCGTCCGTCTAGCCAGAACTCCCGTCGCCACATGATAGTAGAGCCTATCGAAGGGCCGCCATAGGTCGACTTCCAAAAGCATTGTTCTGAGCTTTTCAAATAGACCTTCATCTTTTCATTATGATGATTGAATTTTTTGTCCATTTTGTTTTTTAACACCATGCAGATTTACTCTAATTTTTGTTTATCTATCCAGAGAGCTTTCAGATCTTGGAAGTTTGACAGTCGTACTTAAATGCAAAACTTTTCAACTGTTTCAGCAAACATGGGCTTGACAACAATATCGACTTTTCTCGCAATCTTGACGGTGCAATTCTCGCTTCTACGAGCCCATCGAGAGCATAAGGTACGCTGATATTATCCAGGTAGGTGATGCCTATCTCAACCTTTCACCTTTCGATGTATTCCCATTCGATATAAGCGGTAGATACCTTTGCGCGTGTGCGTTTATAGGCTTACACGTCCGCAGCCTCTTCCTGCCCATAGAAGGGTCTCAGACATGAATCGAGGCCCAAGAGGCAGCCCCCGTCCTTAAAAGACTCGCAACCCTCTATGGGCATCAAGGCCCGATTGTACACGATGCGATATATCTTGGGAAGTGCACGAAGCTACGTCTCGGCGGTACTAAAGAACGCTTCACTTTGGTTTGCTTTACCTTTCTTGCAAGAAACAAGTCGGAAGATAGCAAAGCTGAGAACTTGTTCGGCTAAGGATTTTTCGGCTTATAGTAGCCAAAAACAGTCGTCGGATGTTTTTGAGTTAAACAGCAAGCACGAGAGATTATTTATCGAAGGTGATGATTCTGGGGCGTTCGGCTTCCCGGGTCCAGAGTTGCTGCAGGGCGTTATATCCTGCTTGTTTAGAAGACAAGGTTTATTGGTGAGGACAAGGTTAAGCGAGCAAACGCGTTAAAAAGTCACAAAGAAACACAAGGCGAGTTGGGCTAACTTGCACGGTAACCCGTACACCTCCCAGTCGTAAATGTCTGCCGTCGTGGCGTTTATTGATGCGAGGAAGAATTTGTGGGGGCTTTCCCCGCTCTGCGTCCAACCATTCCATATGCAAATTTTCATCCTGCCTTTTACTGTGCGGATATTTAACCTGCGGTACTGGGGCGTTGTTGTTTTCAGGTGCACAACATCGTACTCTATCCCGACAAGCACAGCTGGTGCAAGACAACCCCCATCAAGCAGGTCGTTACCTCGCCGCAATGTTCCTCCCAGGAATTGGATAATAACGTGTGCGTGGGTGCGTGCTTCTCTTATATGGTACCGCACAGCGAACCTTCAGCACCTGGTGACCTCATAAGACCTTACTGCGATTCATGCCAACCGTTGGACAGCATCTGGCACACGGTAAGAAAACACTTTCTCGATGTATACATACCTATATGCACTTCGGTATTTTGTTGTAGTTTTGTTTGGTTGATTTTCCAATCGTGGTACACTTCATCTTAGTCATACTCAACGGGCATTCACTGCAACCAGAACGTGACGTGACTGCGCGTTATTAGTACAAACATTTTGTCAATCAAACTATTGTCGGTTGCATAATTAATTTCATTATCGATTGTGGTAGCTGAAAATAATAGTTAGAATAGTTCACAGACATTCATATCTTCTTGCTCGCATTATTGGAATTTGTCTCAAGATGAAATCTTATTATTACTTCTTTGGTCTACGGTAGATTTCAATGGAATAAATGTTTAGTCAGCAAAAAACGTAATCGTTATTATTACTTTCGAGCAGTTGTCACCGATTGTAAACGAAATGTTTACTATTTTGATTAGAAAAATAGTAACCTACACAATTGATTAAAAATGCTCTGAAGTTTACGATACCATGGACTTGGTAAAAAGTCGGTACCAAGGCGTGTTGTTCCAGGATTTATGTCTGTATATGCGTGCGTGTATTTATATGTTTTGTTTTCAACAACCTTTAGGTGACATTGGATTGCAAAGATGAGGAGAGCAAGCCGATCACAATGCAAAAGCAGGTGCAGATAATCACAAATTGCTCCTGTAGTTCTTGTACCGAAACATCGAAGATTAAGTTGGACTACGCACCGTTGCTGCAGGAGCCATTGCCTGAGGAAAATTTGGACAAGAATTTGAACATCGTCGACGACACTCCGGACATATTGCTGACACCAACAATCGACGCTTCGGGAAATAATTCCAGGGATGTGGTACTGGACCCCGAAAAGGTTCTGCAATTACTGGGACAGTTGAAGGAACCGGAAGGTGTAGAGAAGGTCAGTCCGGTGATGAGAGAAATTAATCAAGACAATTTCGAAAACGTTGAGGAACTACTCGTCAAGCTTGAGAAGCGAGAACCGGAACACAAGCCGCATCACGTCGGATCGATGCATCGAGGACCCCATCATTCCCTTGTTTTGGACCCCGACGTCAAGGAGAAGATTGACGTTGAACCGCATCACCTCCATCCAGCTGTTGCGGGTCAGGAGATCAGCTACCACGACAATATACTCGGCGAAAAGGATAAAAAGAAGGATTTCTGAAAATTAGGGCTTGCTAAACGCCATTTTATAAAGTCATTTTGTACGAATTGTACGCACTTTGACGCTGGTCGCCAAAAAGGCAACGGAATAAACTGCCTTTTCTTTTAGGAAAAGAAAGAAACCTTTTCACTTAATGAATTATTATTACTATTATTACAATTATTAATATTATAATAATGTTCTTATATTAATTGAGCTGTGGTGAACCCGATGAAGACTACTGAAAATATTTCTCTAAGTGCAACTAGGTGGAAGGCAAGGATTGAATAGATCTTAAGTAGAACGCTGGGTATTTTTCGACATCTTATTGTACTTGTTATATGTACGTAAATATGTAAGCCTAGGTGCCACGGTTTTTTCATTTCACCTAATTTTGATATTTACGAATCAAGTATTGTCACATACTGAACTACAAGTGTGATACGAATACAGTTTGTATATTCGATTTAGAGGAACGGCGATCGTTGAAACTATTAAAAAACTTGCTGAATTTCAATCTTTACATAACAGAAAAAAGAATTTGGTTCCTAAGCTTTAGTTGTTGCACTAATATTTGGGGTGTTAATGATTTTAGTTACCAATTATGTCTTATGTAACGCTGGTTTCTACCAAGTAGTCGCTCGTTTGAATCGAATAGTAATCTGTACACGTACATCGACTAGCGAAAAAATAAAACACATGTATTATATAAATTATATTGAGAATTTCAACATTCCCGAAGAATTTATTTATTTTTACAATGCGGCAAAAGGCAATTTGTTTGAGTCAATGCGATTTTTATTATTATTATTTTTTTATTCTTTGCGTAATTATTATTCTTATTATCTATAATAATATTCGTTGTTGAGGAAAATTTTAATATATAATGAATAATAATAATTATTATTTTAATTATTTAACAATAAATTTAAGCATTTGTTTATTATTATTTTGTATAATTTATATAAAATACTCTCCAGTAGCTATATGATATGTATCATGTATTACATATATGTATGTATAACCGAGTCTTATTTTATTACTTGACTTAAAATATAGCGCCTATGTAAGTCGAACTTTGTTTCGTTTCGTAATGCGCAGTCCAATGATAACTTCTTGCTATATTTACTGTAGATCAGTACCTTCCGTTTTCTACTAGGAAATTTATTCTCATTGAATATAAATACAGTGAAAGCACATGTCGTGAAAACTACTAACAAGATAAACAGCTTACTTGGACTTGGAAAATTTGGTGACTAATTTCTGGAAAATACTGCATGACGTGATGAGCAACATAAATGTACAACTTTACGGTATCTTTTGCAAATAATCAGAAATAGAATCTTAATATTTTCAACCGTAGAAAAATTTTGGGAATTTTTTTACTGTACAATCGAAATCACTCCTTCAAGAGCAAAAGTTTTTAGATCCGGACAAGTATGGAGCAACACTGAATACACAAGACTCGTAATATTTTTAGCATTTTATTTTCGACATGAAATTTTGTAATATTGTCTGACTTTCGGTCAATCAAATAATCAACTTTCATGAAGTGTGAATTTTTTAAATACACAAAGTAAACTCTGCACCGTAACTTAGAGAATAGATGTTAAGTCAATAAGCCATTATATATCTTGTAGCAGGTCATCGTCGACAAAAGTGAGCATTCTGACACACAGATTATACTATTAAAAACAGAAAGATCTGTCAATGTTTGCATGGAAAATTTAATTAAAATCGAAGACATGTCATCTCAATTCATGTGCTCAGTTCAACCAACTGTTTCAAGTATTGTGATACACTAGTTAAATTGCATATCTCGTCTTATCGCATGTATAAATCTTGAACTTCTACTGTTATGGGCTGAGTTGGCTGATGACCAAACCACTCCATAAATATAACGCTTAGTTGAGACTAATTTTCCCGAATATGAGTTATTGGAATTTGATCACTTGAAAATGATCACTTACCTTTTGTTGTTAACTGTTGATTCGGGCTCTGTGGGGCGGCTCTGCGTGCTGGGCGAGGACTGGATACGGTGTTAATTGACTGATTGTTGAGCTTTTATTAGCTTGTAAACTGTGTTACTTTATTTGTGGGGTTTCAAAAAAAAAGAAAAATAATTATGCTAGACGGATTAATTGAATGGATGCGTTAAAGGTAAT
The DNA here is from genome assembly GCF_021901455.1 of Neodiprion lecontei. NCBI lineage: Eukaryota > Metazoa > Arthropoda > Insecta > Hymenoptera > Diprionidae > Neodiprion > Neodiprion lecontei. Next base: position 11,245,608 of record NC_060265.1, on the reverse strand, counting down.
TGATTGGTGTACTCATGATATAAGTTTTAAAACACAATTATTCGTTTATTTAATTTAGGTTTATAAAGGTGGTTAAAATGGTTTTAGTTATAAATAATGGGAGAAAAAAAAAGTTTATATTTAAGTAACAGAACACGGAATTAATTTAGCGCTTGATGTATCGATTTCGTAAAAGACCTTTTACGGATATTTAACAGACTCTTCGACTTGATACGATTGGATTATCTAAAACTGAGAGAATGATTTCTTGTTGAAGACTGAATGACGACTGTCTGACGACTGGCTGACGACTCTCCATAAACTACTTCCTGATTGGTTCCCAGTATCCTTAAGGACCAATAAGGAGGTCCTGATAAAATTTTGAGTCCTTTCATTTGTCTAAGCTACCCCCGCCCTTCCGGTACGGTGTAACATGAGAATTTATCGTGAACTATCCCGCCTTTTCCACTCGTGCGGGTAGGGATTTCCGTGCTTGTTTTTGTATATAATAAAGATATCCTTATTTTATGTTCGGGCCAATACTGCCCAGACAGACACTTGAGATAGACCCATACGGATCTAATCCGTTGTACCTGTTAGGTCATTTGGTTCCTCTTAGGGAGTTTGTATATACGAGTCTGTTTGGATAAGGATTGTCCCGAAGAATTATCTAAACAGTAAGGTTATTGATAGCTTAGGGTGTTCATTCCCCGAAGTAGTAAAAAGTAATAAAGAGAGCCGTATGCATGCAACGCATACGGAGACTCAAAAAAAAAAAAAAAAAATAGAAAATATAAATGTATTCATTTCATTTGACGAGGACTTGGAGGATTTAGTTTTACGTTATTATATAATATATTTGTTATTCGTTCCAAAATTTGACACGAACCTCTTCCAGAAATTGGGCGCTACTGTAGGAACAAATAATTTAAATAGTGTAATAACCAAAGCTTGGACAGTTGTCCACGTATAAGTTTGGCTGCGAAACGAAGTTTTCGCGGAGAAATCGAGTGCATAGTGCAACGAGTTTAGTACTTTCAATGGCTTCTCGTACAGCCTGGCACATAATAATAACAATGATACCCTGGCAATAAACTGCTTTGCGAATATCCACTGATGCGGCCCTGCATGCCGCAACGGCGATAACGGTCAATTTAAGTAAGGTATGTCTTGCTGCTCGAATGTGGGTAGGGCTCGGAATATGCGAGGTATGCTTCTCGCAAGATTAATCAGTACCTCTCAACCTGGGGGTAAGATCGTAACCGGATAGTTAGCCGCAATTAATTATAAGTACAGAGTTTCGTGTGCCCAATGTCCACGCACCAGCGATCGTCTCGAATTGCTCAGTATTTGTTTATAGTAAAAATTGGACTTGCAACAATCTGAAATTCAAATTACGCTTATAAATAAGGTTTTGAATAAAAATTGTTAAGCTAGGAACATTACAAAGTGTGTCTTACCGATATAAATCGAAGACCTTATCTTGAATCCAGAAATTATTTGTAATAGATATCAAACGATTAGAATTACATGAGACTGATTCCGAAATTTTCTCACGTAAAATTATCGCAAGATAAACATGTGATCAACTTTACTTTCGTATTGGCCATAACCACATAAAAAACGGCAAAGGTGGCCGGTTTTCTATATCTTGAGGCAGTCACAATTCTCAAACGAGGATCCGAACAGTTGTTGAATAATTTTTTCAGAAGACTTCACAAATATTCGAAGATGTTTAAGTCGGTCATGAATGTACAGCATAAGTCGAATCGAAGTTTAAAATGAAAAATTAAAATAAATTATGGCAATGTTCAAAAGCCAGTGAAGCTTAGATCAGCATCATTACGTTACCGAAAGCGACGGAGACTTGAGAAAAATTGTGTGGAATCCATCTGCAGAACGAACGATATTTTTACCAAAATTCCATCAGACTCCGATTGCACTGCTTGGAGATTTGGAACTCGATTCAGAGGCGGGCAGGAGAAATTCGACCGAAATTAACAACATCGATACCTGTATACATACCTCTGGTATAAGTAATCAAAGATTGTGCGATTATTTATACACGAGAATACGTGTAATTAAAAAATGAGATATTGACGAACGACCGTTTCGATCGAATTGATAAAATATGAAGTGTCACGCGTACTCAGGTTCACGTACATACCACTTGGCAGTTGCTTACACATCGATACACCCACGCCTGTATTTTTTATCGAGGAAGTTTACGAACGGCTGTGTTGAGACTTGGTCGAATGAAAACGAATCTACTCGCGATGGAATTCCGACTTTCGAAAGCCCCAATTGGCTCGGAGTTCAGCACTAACAGAACGGTGCGCTGATAACTCCTGCAGCTAAAGGGCACAACATCTCGCGCGACCCTCTCAAACGTCGGCCGATTGGCGCGGGCTGTGGGACTTGAAAGAACGATTCACACATTACGCATGCTGGATTTCACTCTCAGTCAGTCAGATCGTGACCCCGTATCCGGAGTGAGTCGGGTTGTGGTTTCAGTGCTGGTGTGACAGTGTGACAGTTCGCCACAGCGTGCATCGACGCCTCGTAAAATGTAGTTTCACTTGGAGCCAGCCTTTCCACAGGGCTCCGCAGCCATGAGGCCTAAGAGGTCGTTGGTCGTTGACTACTTCTGAACTGTGTACTGATGCCGATCGACGATTATCAACTCCTGCCAAGTTTTCGTGCAATCTCGCCCCAATATGGATATTATGGACGGTAAGTTGCAAAATGTGGACGCAGGCCATGCATAGTCCGTTTCTGCTATCACGTTGCATCCTAGCCAGGCTGCAGGATCAGGTTCTGGATCAGGTTCCTACGGTCAGCGTTAAAAAAAAAAATGACGAGATATCAGAACGCACGAAAGTATTTTCTACGGCTCTTTCATATTTCACTGCAACTCGCTCTTTGAAAATTCGTTTTTTTTTCTCCTTTTACCTTCGTTGTACGCGTATCTCACATATAAAGATATGAAAAAATTACTGTTATCACACTTGAAGCCGCTGGATGGATCGGCCAGTCGATGTAAGTCGATGTAACGCTGTTTAAATTTTACCCGATACTGCGTACAATTACGATAACCTCTGCAGATTAGTGTCAGCAGTTGTACATGCGTACATGCATGTACTCAACCGACACCTGCATGGCATATATATGTGATATGTACACATTTGCAAGTTGAATGGAACTTTCGTACATCTAATATAATCTGTCAGTTGAATCGAAAATCGGTATTGAGTGAGACGATGAGGATAAACTCAAATCTGTTTGAACATAGTGCAGTATTTTGAATGTACAGTTTATTAGCTATGAAAATGAGCAAATAGGTAACGAATGAAAGAATTGGAACAGCCTTCTCTGCCTTTCTATTTCCATCTGATACCTGTAGGTATTCGTTCAATGTGTACCGGATTCGTAGTATTTTCTCCAGCAACGGGCGAACTTCGTGCAGTCGAAGAAATCTAACACATGCTACTAACGGTCTAGAGATGAGAACGACTAGCGTATCGTTATCAATGATCTATATTATGTGTAGGTTTTGATACGAGTGATACCACCCTGGGAATTAAGTAAATGGTCCAGACCGTACAATCTTTATTACGTGGAATTACACACTTATCACACTTTACGTGAATTACGATAAGCTCAAGAAGTATTTCGGTTCATATTGGTAAGATTCATACCTAAGTTGGCAACTCTTTCCTGCATGGCTTTGAAACCTCGGAAAGATTGCAAAATATACGTCGACATTGTTATTGAAGATTGTCCGTTTTCAAGATATGAATGCATTAACGTGTAAACAATAAACATGGAGGCTTATCTTCGTGGGCAAGTCCTTGGCTAGACGTGAACTTAATTGCTGCTTCATGTTGCATTGGTATATGGCTCGTCTATATTTCTCATTTATTAACAGCGATGCTCGATTACTTAAGACTTCAGGTCTATTCGTTCATTATACTAACCGGCTAGGACTGAGTTGAGGTATTAGATAGTGTCACGTGCGGAGCGGTCTCGCACGCGACGACTTCAACCCTCTAAGTACTCGCAGAGGTTTATATTTATTTTCTATGTGGGTTAGGAGGCGAACGTCCTCTACAGGGCGTTCCCCGGGAATAGGATTGGAGGATTTAAATTTGTCCTACCAATGTTTATGATGGAAAAGCCAAATTAAAAATGTTTAATAAGTCATGTGAACCAAAAGCAGAGAATTCTTGAAACAAGGGAGCTTACAATTTGTTCTAAATCTAGTTGGTTCCACTCATTCAATTACTCACTTTTCGGTGGTTACAGTCCGAATGGCTCACACTCTCACACGATTATACTCTATAGCAACACTCACATACGCTTATCACTACACTTCTCTATGGAGTTCGTGGCTTAACGTTTTGCACTTATTACTAACTTCGGAGACTGACGCCGCGCCGCGAGAAACCTTTCCGGCCGTGGGTAGGATTAGAGAACTACGCTCTAATCGTCGGTATCGAAAAAGCGCTTACAGCTCTACACGCGGCAGCTCTGAAGGAGCCTGTTTCCGTAGATGTTGATTTTACTCTGTCTCTAACAGGACTGACTTCGCTCGCTCGTCCGACACGAGGTTTTCGCTGAATACACAATTTTGGAACAAAAGCTCGTCTCGCGACAGTCATCCTTGAAGCGCGTGATTTCGCGCTCGCCTCATCCCGGTGTTGATTACACCCGGGATCTGGCGGGCGCGAAGACGCTGACGTTGCTGGCCGTCCAACTACGCCGTTGCGCTCGGTTACTCCACGAACTGTTCATGATGAAATATTTCATATAGACTAACTAATATATTTATGCTATGCTTCCTTGTTTCTAAGATAATAATTGACATAATCCGTGATATATTCCGGGTAAATATGCGGCGCTCGTGACAATAGTATAGGGCTGGCATTGGCACAATTAACATGGCAAGTGGTGTAGTGTTCGTTTGAACCTAGTATGACAAATTTAACAGCGCAATCAATTGTTGAAAGTTCACTCTGTTCATTTCAAACTCAGTGGCGTTTGAATATAAAGAAAAACTGGCCGTAATTTTGATAGGTATTATTTCCACTGTTTGATGTCGTAGCTGAAGCCGGTAGTTGCGTAGAAACAAAAGCATACAATAAACATTTTTTCTAGTTGGTAGACTCCTCTGGAATTGCTTTTGAAAAAGCCTACTGCATGTTTCAACACATAATGTCTTACAACCGAAAATGGCATTAATATACTGCTAGTAATCCGTACGGGTTCGCATGGTTTTCTGCTGATAGCAACACGTTTGATTGAAATCAGGTGTTCAAATATCGTTGATACTAAAATAAGCGAAAGCTCGTTCTTCGTTGTATAGTCTTATCTGTTAAAAACTTTCGATCAACTAATCAACTAATTTCGAACAAATCGTTCTATGACTGATATAAATCCTACAAATGAGTTCATAAAATTCATCCGTTTTTGAAGGCTGTTCGGTCTGGGATTCTTTTTCTCGCATTATATCCATTGACTCAAAGTGTTGTCATTTTTTTCTGTACATAGCAGTAGACGAAAATTCTTTCACAAAATTATTCTATAAAAATCGCAAATGCTAAATATCAAACTTTCGTTGAGATTTATTCATTTTGGGACGGAATAGCTAATAAGGAATAAGGTATAGCATTCTAAATCCTGGCACAGTGTTGAAGAATTAAAAACCAATACCTTGGGTTCTTTAAGTACTACGCAAACATAACCGCATATTAGTGCATCATAAAAGTAATTCCTTAGATATGACAATCTCCACACTAAACAAGTAAAAAAATCATTTCTATCGTTTTGAATTAGGGAAAACGATTGTAAGACAAAACGAAATTACAGAGTATAATCTTGACACTCATTTGAAAATTCCTCGAAATTACACGTCTCTTATCGTTATGGTCGTAATTCAACTGCTGCCCGTAAAATTTTTTATTGTCGTCCATCGCACGTCACAGTTCATTGAACGGAAAACTTTTAAAGCCTAAGTATGTTTTTCAGTGATTCTTCGTTAAGAACTTCCATTCTGCAACAGATAAATTCTGTTGAGCTTAATCAATTTAAAAATTTTCATCGAAGCGCCATTTCGAAGAAAACCATATAATTTATCAAACGCTATCATACAGAGTTCCGCCCGTTGTATAGAAACATGATCTACCTCCAACCGTTAGAATTAGATTTCTTACGTGATAATCAAATGGCGAATACAAAAACTCAATGCGGCACCGCTTAAAAAAATAGCACGGCGATTTCTTTTCACCAAGTTGAATATTATGTTAGAAACTATGGTTGCATGAAGTGGGAGATGGAAAAAAAATAATGGTTTTTTTGAGGCAATCTAATGTTCGTATGTACAAACTATGGGTGGCCATTACTGAGCAACATAATAAAAGTTCATAGTTCGAAATTAAAAATTATTTTACGTAAACCTTATGGCAGACATATTCCGGGTGCACTTCGGTTAAGTAACTTTATTACGGAAACATTTAAATTTTTTCCAAAAACTGCTGTAATTAAAAATTAGTACCTGAAGAATCCCACATCCAATGTATCGGACGAGATCCTGGAAATAGATCCCCATGCTGGTGAAACTGTCAACCAGTGTACTGTACCAGTCACATTCGTGGAAGTGAAAAAAAATAAAAAAAGAGAGCGCGATACACGTATTACTGAAAGACTGTGAAGAGGATGTGGCTTAAGAACCATACATGATAGACCCGATTCGTTTTGAAATACCGATTGGCAAACGGAGGTCAAACATTTATAAACGTCAATCAAGCCGGGGAACAACGCTCGGACTACTGAATCTCTTATCATCCGTAGTGTTTCTGCTTAGAATAACTTCTTTCGAAAAGCTGTAGGATGTTATCAGTGACAGTGTGAGCGTAATGTTCATATTCCTTATTCACATTGGCAGGCAGATTATTACTATTTGTGTTGAATTCTGTATGCAGAAAAAATTTTACACAGCTAGCACTGGACCGATTGTTTTGTAATTCACTAATTGAACGTAATTTAATGTTAACTCTATTTCCAATAATCCTGCTCTAGATATTGTCTAGTTCTATTTAGGACCAAGACTAATTGTAGATTGCACGCGTTGAATCTTTCCTATATTCGTTTTGCGTGATCTCCACCACCCATGACTGGTGATTAGGATCAATGTTGGTTTATAAGTATTTTATAAACGGAAATTTGGGCACACATTTTTTGGCTGATGGTAATAACTGGATTAAACTATTCAGACACAGAGTTCGATGTTTCGCTTCAAATACTCAACAGTACAGTCGGTATAACCATTCAAGACACGATTTCTCATGTGAAACGTGGTAGTAGTCACAGATTCCTAGTGTGGCATCCCAGAACTGATTCATTTCTACGCAGGTGTAGAGAAAAGCACAAGTTTCGTTACAAGTAAAAAAAAATCAATTCAATATGCAGTTTATTCTTTACCAATGAAACGGAATAGATTGCAGAACAGTATAACCAGCGATCTAATCAACCATCTGGCATCCATGACTGACTATAAGATATGTTTCAGACCAACCGTTTCCAGAATTTGTGAATAACGAAAGAAGCGCTGATAACAGGTACTGTTTCTCTAGTTTCCATTTTGAAAACTAGATGAATTAGCAAAAGTATTGTCGGAGAGTTTCGTTCCTCACTTATTTCTTCATTATCATTCCTAATTTGGGATGTGCTCCGAAATGGGCTGCAAATGCTGAAAACTCAGTAGAACAGAAACAGAGCTTGTCAGAAACCCAAATATATTACTGAGAAAAAAAGTTATTGACACCAACAGCTAATTTTTTCGATTTCCAGTTTATTTGATTCAAACAATTTCTCACTGAGACTAATCACTTTTTAGTTGGAACAAAAATATTGATGCATTGATTTAAATGCTATATGCCTCCGAGTTTAACGTATTTCAAATAAGTACACATTTATCTCCTACGATTAAACTAGAACTATCGGAACAAAAACTTCGCTTGAATCAACAAACCTCGTTTAATTCGTGAACGAATAGTACTTTAACCGCTGAAAACGTTAGTTCAAAAGTACCGAGAGATTGGAAACAATAATGCCACGCATGCTGAAATATGAACTTTATTGCCAAATAGTATATTTGACTGAATGTGATGTTTGTCGGACATAATGAGTAATAACTATGATTAAAGAAATGTGTAATATGTTGAAACAAGAATTCGTTTCACAAGACAGGTTTTAATATTCATTTAAGAAAATTATTTTGTTCTTCAGATTATATAGCTACTTCAAACAAAAAAAATTCTATCCGAGTAAATGAGGACATGTTTGAGTGGAACCAAGAAAAAGTCCTTCAGTTGCTATAAGTACCATATTTAATTCAAGTTGTTGACTAAGACAGTCAAATGAAACTTTTCTCAGTTGTAAACAATCAAGTGTAACTGAAAATTGCAAACATACATTTGAAATTAATTTCAAGAACTCTCGATACCATTGCATACGTGCTTGCAACAAATGAATCATCGCTCCGATGAAATGAATATTATTTCACTGAAATAAAATTTTGAGTGATTCGATAGTCTTCTGATTCTTCGATGTGCATGGTTCACGTTTTTAAACCGAAATGATAATTCATTCGAAGTAGTACCAATTTCGATAACTAGGCAGCAAGTTTTCCCGCTTGAAAAGTAGCTACAAAGATGTTTATATACCCGAATCCTACGCAGTGGGAAAACTTAGATCTCTATGAATTCTGGTCTCGATCCCACCATAATTTACAGAAAGTGATTTGGAGGTAGTGAATGACAATAACACATCGCGTAAAAAAAATAATAAGTAATATAATCCAAGCAAATTTGTATTTACACTTATATATCCTAGAGCAGTACATGACGTGTCGCAGAACTGGGATAATACACAAATACTAAAGGAATCATTGAATATTGAAATGAATTGTAATCCAAATGGGGAAGGGAATTAGTATTATGATTTCAGTTTTTTTTCTGTACAATGCCATATCTTTGATTTGAAAAATATCCCATTGAGATCCTTGTTAATACTATGTGAATGAAGAGACTATTTCTTTTACGTGAGTCATGCAGCACTTGGTTAAAAATACCTAACCAGAAGAGCAACTCAGTGATTTATGTCGCTCAATTTCTATTTAATTCATTTAAATTATTTTTTATTTGTCGTAAATGCGTATTTTTTAAATTAAAAACTACATGAATTGTCGCTTTAAATAAGTGTGCTCTCAGTGCTATACAAACGCGTGGATTATTTGGATTAATTAATATTTACTTAATTTAATAATTTTTTTTATCAGCGGGCAGCTCTTTTTCTTGGTTTCATACGTTGCAATATTGTTAAATACAAGTAACCCCGTAACGTTTAAATCAGATTATCAATATGAAAGATCTGCATTTTCACAGTCGATTAGAAACGAGATTATCGGTATCACTTTCCAATGCGAATTTTTCTGTTGAAATGCCTGACATGAAATACCACCATGTAGATTTACGGTTATATAGGTATTTTCTCCCACTCTGTTTTATCCTTTCCTCAGTCGATAATACGGGTTTGATCAAACTAGTTGAAGCTTATGCTTGTAGGTGGCATCTAAAGTCTAACCTAGGCTAAACCTTGGCTTGCATAGTGCTATTGTGAAGTACGTGATACGTACGATCTTCAGGAATGCCTTGTCTTTAGTTTTACAATAAGCTGGTGTAGGTTTCGCCGTTAGGTGTAATTCAGGGCCGGCATAACTGCGCAATTCAATGGAGACCTCTGATGGATATTGCGATATTTGAAAAATCAAATCAATCATCCTGTATACGAATAGTACGATCCACTTTTAGTGTACAACGTTGCACGAACAATTCACTTCTATATTTTCTGTCACTGAAGTACCGCAGCTGTAAAATAATGTATGACTGCATATGTCGTTCGGCTGTAACTCAGACTTCACGTAGGTATTTTTGCGCAGAAGCGAAACGACTTATTTTTATCTTGAATTACTTTGAAACAGCCCATTCATGTTATTCGAGAAACTGTTTCTCATTATAGTTATATTCACTACACGTGCAAGAACTGAAACAAAGAAATGTATGGAGAGTAAAACTATAAAGAATGTGACTTTGTGTTTTTCCATTATGATCGATGTAATATTTGGGAAAATTTTTGAAATCCGTTGCAGGTCATTAAAAAATTCAAAGGTCTTTAATTAGTACCACGAAAAATCGCTTCTAAAAGCTCCCTGTAACCAACTATACTGTCTTGTTGGCTTTCATAAGGTTAGACAATAACTATGTTATTTTTACAAATAACAGCTATTATAAAATTCATACCCCACCTATTTTTAACATTTCAAGACGCCAAGGAATCAAAGTGAACCGAACAATTGGAATGAGAAGTCAGGCACGTGCTTAAGCTTATCAGCGATCAGATAAGGCAAATGTGAACTGCTTCGAATGTCTGCTAGACGAAAAAATGAATGATGTCATGAAGTATTGTTATAAATCATATTAACGAGAGGCATCAATAATGCGGTTTTACGGCTGTGTAAGTGTGGGTCGTTCCAAGAATGAATCAAGTAACTTACAACTAGAAATTGTGGAGTAACGATACGTAAATAGCATAGTAACCGATAACATGATAATAATTATACGTTCTTAGAAGTTTAGATTTGTAATGCCTATGATCAGTAATTTTGAAGAAACAGGTTGTTGATGGAGCAAAATACAATTGGGGTCAATTGTTTTAAATTATTGGAATTGAAGTAATTTTTCAGCAAGTGTCAAAAGTGTTTTGAGGTCATTCAAATATTACGTCACGCTGTTTTCAACCATTTTGGACCCCCCCCCCCCCCCCCCCCCTAGCAGCGAATCTAACCTCCTACGTCGCCTGAGAACGTGACGTAATATTTGAATGGTCTCATTTAGCTTTCCGATTTTTTTTTTGGTATAAATGTGGTAAATGAAAAAATCAAATGAAGAATGAAATAAAAAAATGTTTTCCTCGCTTAACGAACAAGTAGAATCCAAACATAGGTTATTGTTGAGATTTGGAGAAAAAAAATGTCGCATATTGTGGTTGCACGAGGGAGAAATAATTGTATAAAGGTACGAAGGTTGTATCCCACTTCAAATTGTCGGAGTGCCAATTTCTTAACTGTATCAGATTACAGCTTGCGTCAAGTCCAATTCGTATTATAGTGCAAATTATATCGGAATATTTTTTATTGAATGAAGATGATCGTATGGTTATAGCTACAGAGAATGATCTATAAATACGACTGTAATGGTCGTATTACCCTTGTCACATATTATCTCAGCATTGGTGAGCTAAATTTCATTCGATTCATGATCCGCTAATTTATAATTGAATACGGGTCGCAGATCGATTAGGATATACCTTGAATATACTTGATACGATATGAACGGGTCCGCAGGTACGAAGGTACGCACCTGCCGTATAGATTCGGTATGGCATACACATAGAAGGCGAGCGCGTGACGTCAGGCGGTCAATACTCAACAATAAAGAGTCAACTCCCGAACGTCAGGTTTTGATTGGTATTCGACGTTACTTGGCTCACTTCAGTTCGATTAATTAGTGAGGGAGCACTGTATGATTTTTAGACATGTATATATGGGCAAAGAAGAACAAGCTTTGGCGGTAACGATAACAAATGAGTCAATGGACGCTCCTGGCCGCTCCGAATGCGGGCTGCTTCATTCTTTCTGCTCGAACCTTTGCCGCGGCGATCAGGAGGCGCAAGGGGAGGCAATATGGCTACGCGCATGTCTTCTGCTAGAAAATGTGCCCGCATCGAATATCCCGTCTCGAAATATGGATGAAATCAATCAGGATTTTGTATTTTTCCCACAGAAAATCATTTAATGACCAACCGTGTCTAAATCCTGCTCTGGAAAGGAGCTTCTGAGATACTCTGACACCTTTAACTCCAAAGACTCGGTCTCCGGCATTGGCCAGGCTCGTTTTACCACCATCTTGTACCTCAAGTCAGTTACTCGCCTGCTCAGAGCACGTTCGGCACGTTGTCGTCTCCCTAGACGTGAGCTATCGTACTTGAAATTAATCGTATAGAGCGGCCAGACGTCTGTACAGCTGACGTTGCATGGAGATTTTATATAGCAAATACATGCGGATATTAAAGCCGTGGATAAAAAAGTCTGCGATCCCGTACTAGCCTGTAAACTATATAAATGTGAAATACAAGTGACGAAAGTGATTCCGGAGCAGGAAGTAACGTTTCTTTTTTTTTTCGTTTTACGTTATCTCACTTTCGCTGAAACGACCGCCGTTCAATCCGACAATATGAATAAAATTTTAGGCATAAACTATTGCACAGTTTTCTCTGTACTTAGAAGTCCCGAACATGGCGAATCATTTAAGCTATTGATGTGAAAAAAGTTTCGAATAATAATTTTCGTTAAACATTTCTTATACGAAAAACAATAGCAAAGTTATCGAAGTGCGAAAAACCGGTTGAATAATAAAATCTTTAACTCTACGGTAAATGTGACTTGTTTTAAAAATTCAAATTTATTCAAGCTGAAACAGCAATCCGCTTATAATAACAGTAATCGTGCAAGTAATTCTTGCCTGATGCAGAAATTAAGAATTTACATTCGCAAAGAGAAGTGAACGGTATAATAGCGTATTAAAGTGTGAAATAAACAGCGAAAGAGCCATATTGAAGATCCGAATGAAATTCAGAATACCCGAGTGATTAGATCATGTCGGTATTTAGACACGCGATTGGTTGATAGTACCTACAAAGTGATCAAACATTTGAATTGTGACATAATTTACGAGAAAGCAGGCGCCATACCTTGAGTCTGGCGTGACGTACCGTTCAAGTTAAATATAAATTAGTATTTCTAAAATAAGGATATTTCTATTAATACCGGCATCGTCAGTCGGTGACGTACTTAATATACAAGTGAGGAAGGTGTTGTACGTGAATTATAGTTTTACAAGTTATAAACCGTTGATTACTTTAAATTTAAAAGAAACATTTCTCCAGAAAGTGTCATAAAACTTTTGGTGCTATATCCAATAGTTGTAAGTCTGATTCATCGTAGCGTGTATAATTGCCACGTCGTCGGTAAATATCATTGACTTTGTTACCGGTGGGACATTAAAAGTCAAAAGACTTTCAAGAACTTATCGATTTATCTTTTAAAGTATTACTGATCAGTTATTTATCAACTTTGTCGGTCGCTCTCGATCGCACTCCATATATACTTTTAACCCGTAATGTATTTGAGGTCGAACGATACAGGAAACGGGAGGTTCGCGATAACTGCAGCATTTGCAGCACGAGTAGATACCGCGCCACGCGGTGGAGGTGCGTGGAGTGGATTCGGTACCAAGGAAAACGGAGGAGAGACAACCAATAGGAAGCTTGATCGCCATTGCCGTTGCGTCCGTGATAGGATCACAGCAAAGAGCTTGGCAAGACTGATCGCTGATAGCTGGAATATTGTTCGGCACTCGTCCTGCGACTTTGAGAGGAAGAACTGCGTTCTCCAATTGTCGGTAACGGCTGGAAACGCGTTGGAAGATATCATCGCATTGGTACGAGGAATGAGCGAGGGTGAACGAGCGGTTACGACGCCTCGAATTGGCTGGAGAAAACTCGCCGATCCTGGTGACTGACAGGAATTTCCAAAAAGGGAAAACCCGAAGCGATAGCATCAGCTATCTTTCAAACTACCGAAACTCGATATCACGTTATTGATGTGCCGCTGTCTCGTTCGCTTCCACGAAATTATTAGCTCACCTAGCTAGCATTAGGCGAAAAGCATAAGGTAGACTAGCACTTGCCGCATGAGTTAAAGAGACATAGTTGAAAACTAATTTTTTAACACAATGCCAGCTTTCAATCATTGGCGGTAGCAGATTGGGCGAGAAAGAATTTGGCACTGCTCCCCTTTACTCCCGTATGCACAATGGCAACGATGATTTTCTGACACATGCTCAGAGGTTTCTTCCATACTTTTCCGTGTGCTGAAATAAACAGTTAGCAATTATCGTCAGCAAAACTGGAATCCAAGAGTATTTTTTCCTGACTATAGCGAGCGATCTTATTGCTTTTGCTTGCTCTTCCCGGTCATTCTACATCTTCCGTTTCTTTGTCACCGAATATCATCACTTGAGTCAAGCCGAATGAGAAGTGAGAAAAAAGTTTGAAGGAGCTGATTCGGTTGAGAACTGTGACCCCCGCCTGCTCGTTGAACGATTGAAATTTAACCTTAGTTCATTTAAAGATTGGTTACTTATTACCATAGACTATACACATATGATAGATATCACGTAGACAATAAATACCAGTATATACATACTATAATATGGTGTCGGTGTTTGATGAATGTTGAAATTATTCAAACGAAGTGTGTTTAATTTAAATTTAACTTTGCTATCAAAGAGGCAAATTGCCACCATTTTTATCGCGGTAAAGTGAACTGAAGATAACGCGTTGCTGAAGAAAAAGGAGGCTTGAAGAAACCTCCCAGAGAAACAACGCCTCTAATTACACTTGCGTATGAAATACCACGAATAAGAATTATTTAATCGTACTGAAATTGTGTTGTAACGGACTAAGTTAAAATGCCAAGCACACCGAACAAGTTGAATCTGAGCTTTGCTCGAAATGCTTATAGTGTTTTTGGTAACCGCAACGCCAACCCATCCACCGAACAGCAACATGAACAGAAAACAGAACTATTAGAGGGTGAGAATAACTGGTTTAAACTGCAAATTATTTCTTAATGATACCTAGTTTGAATCAGAAACAACGCTTAAAAAAATATCTTTAATATCCCGCGGTGAAGTTCACGATTTTATGTCCGAGTTGCGCAGTTACATTATTAAGATTCTCTATGCAATAAATCATAGTCATATTTTGTAGCTCTGCAGTTGTTATATTATTTGCTACACATCAATCTCGACCAACGGTCAACAATTATTGGAGTCAAGTAGCGCACAACTAGCTAATTACCTCAAAAAACTGACTTCCGGAACACCTGTCGACTCACTTGATTGTCAGTTTTTATATTCCCATAAAAAACGATCCGAACATTTTTCATACGATGCCAAGTTCGATATAAAACTATCCAACAGCCAGTACTGCCACCGACAGTCAACAGAGTACACTTTGACGAATATGGTCACAGCTAGATGTCGACGTTTCCATAATTCTGTCGCTCGCTTATCATGTTCCGTGTGTTGGTCATAAATTTTGTATTATTACAATGTAAAAATAGAACTTTAGTCACGGGTATCGGTGGGTAGCTTTACAGTTTTACATATCCGCCGACCAAGGATATGCACTTCTGCCATCGATAGATCAGTCGGCGAAGATCAATATTGGAGAACTTCTTATCTTGTACTTCGGAGAATTACTCTATCTCAGTGGTTATCCTGAAAACGCTTTCCAGTCATTGGGCTCTCCATACGGGAAAAGACGAAGTAGTTTCCGAGTGCGATGTTCGGCAAATAAAAGTGATGACACGAAACTTTACGACCCAAAGCGTCGTATGTCATTCTCACCTCCGCATGAAAAGGCGAAGATGGGAAGAGTGATGTCAACCGTGTTTTAGGAGTGATGTGGTGTTCGCCTGACAGATTGTGCCAATCTGTGCCAAATAAGTACCAAAGCATTACAGAAAAATTTTACTGGGACCTCCTAACGTAGTTACGAGAAACCATTAGGACAAAGCGCAAGCTCATTCAATGCAGGAGACTGTGATACACGCAGTTACTTTGGGTTGTCAAACTTTGTCTCATCCACCTAATTCGTCCAACCGTTTGCAGAATAATGATGAGATCATTTCTGTCACTGAGCAATTTTTCAACACATGAAATGAGTACATGGTTTTAAGTCGTTGATCAAAGAAGGCGCAACCTTTCCACCGATACTGGTTACTGAAGCTGTATTTTTTCATCAAAATAACATGAATGTATGACCAACCCAAGTTTGATTTTGATAATAATAGAGCGCTCGTTACGGATGACTAACAAATTCACCGACGTCAGTCGCGGTATGTTCAAAAAAAATCCTGACAAAAGGCAATCAGTACCTTCAGTGCAAATAATTGAATATATTTCAAGTGACTTTATTCGACATTCTATTTCGATTCCAATGCGTGGTGGTCCATAATTTCACGAAGTAAATAGTCCCTTGGGTCTATTTTGTATTGCAATATTGAGGTGAAACATTATATTGCATTAACAGTTCATGCTTTGTGTATTAGGTACTCGAGGCAATGGCCTTCTTCATCTTAAGAATGGCGTTGACTATATCAACGCGGGCGAAGAGGACCAAATGGAAATTTATGGGTTGGTAACCGTTTTACCCAACTTTTGTTGAATCATTTAAGAAATTTTCTTTGATGGGGTCGATTCAATATGAATCAAACAATTATTGCTGCAGATACAAAAGGAATCACTTATGGACATCGATCACATGGATATTTATCATCTGCACAGCGGGTCTGTTACGCTTATTCTTTCACTGGATACCGCATTTGATGTTACTTGCCACACATTCGAAATGCTCATTGGAAGAAGCAGAGGCAGTGCTTTTGGTAGAAAAGTTCCAAGGAAAACATACCAGTCGCTACGTGAAGAAATTGATTACCATCAGCGCAGAGGAAGTCTCGTTAGTATAAAATAACAGTTCTGATTTTATTACTAATTAGTGAGCAGACTATCACTTTTTGTATCAACTCTTCTATTACTTATGCAGAAGACTGTCCAAAGATGGAGAATCATTAATTGGCAAGGACACATTTCCAGAGGATGATTTCTTGACTGAAGTCGAAGAAGATCGAGGTCCGCTTACTTTATCAGTTCATTTAAGCGGTGGTCAGTTTAAAGGTAAAAACATGTCGAGATTGTTACGTATTAACGTATCGTGAGTCAAGATTGCCGATTGATTTTGTAAGAGATGACTGAACATTTTTTTTTCTGCAGATTTCAAATCTATCCTAACATTTTCCTGCAAGAAACTCACTTACGTTTGGGACACGGACAGGTGTGAATTTTTAAAATTAAAAGGTTTGGACGAAGGGGTTCTGACCTCAACGCTTCACCAAATGCGAGGATTGACAGCACAGGATCAATTTATGCGGTGAATACTCATTCCATCGCCCACTTTCCTAACCGATTAACTATACCTAGATTGAAAATGTTCCATTATTTTCACAGGCGTTTCGTTTACGGGAGCAATGAAATTGTTATCCCGGTTAAAAGTATACTGACACTTCTCTGCTTGGAAGTTTTGAATCCTTTCTATATATTTCAATTATTCAGCTTCTGTCTTTGGATTGCCGACGATTATCTGTACTACGCTATGGCTATTCTGACTATGTCTAGTTTCGGTATTATTATAGCGGTGATTCAAACAAGGAGGGTAAGTTTGATTTTATTCATAACTATGTATAATTAAACAAGTAAGGAAAGCACAGAGGATTTGTGACTTCCAATAACCGAGTAGAACAAGGCCCTGATTACATTCAATAAAAATGGTTTCCTGTGGTGAATGCAAAGTCTGGACAACGAGTCAGACTTTGTATCACAGTTGTAGTCTCCCTTAAAATGGTAGGAAAAAGGAATAGTGTTGATGTTCCGCACGTATGAACATCCTTAACTTTTTTTTTTACATTGTAACTTTTTCTTGCAGAACCAGCACAACTTGAGGTCTACTGTTCACGCATCTGATGTGGCAACGGTTATTCGCGACCCATCGAGTGGAAAAACTGCGACCGTACAAACGGAACATTTGGTACCTGGTGATGTGCTCGTGATTCCATCTCACGGATGCATTATGCCTTGCGACGCTGTCCTGTTGACAGGGAATTGTATCTTAAACGAATCAATGTTAACCGGGGAATCAGTACCGGTAACAAAAACGCCTATTCCCGCTTCAAGTGAGCTTTTGTACGACACAAAAGAACACGCGAGGCACACGTTGTACTGTGGAACGCAGGTAATTCAGACAAGGTACTTCGGTACGGAAAAAGTAATCGCTGTTGTAATCAGGACCGGATTTAATACTAGCAAGGGTGGGCTAGTGCGATCTATAATGTATCCACCACCGGTTGACTTTAAATTTGAGCAGGACTCCTACAAGTTTGTAATACTCTTAGCTTGCATCGCTAGCATTGGTTTCGTATATACAATTATCTCTAAAGTGCTCCAAGGTATTTCCGGACACCGAATAGCATTGGAAGCACTTGACTTGATCACTATTGTGGTACCACCAGCTCTTCCGGCTGCTATGACGGTTGGACGACTCGTCGCTCAGAACAGGCTGCAAAATAAGAAGATTTATTGCACCAGTCCAAGAGCTATCAATGTCTCGGGTTCAATCGACTGCGTATGCTTTGACAAAACGGGAACGTTAACCGAAGACGGATTGGATATGTGGGGGGTCGTTCCCATATCAAACAAAATGTTTCAAAGTCCAGTCAAAGACATATCTACTCTTGAATTAGACGAAGTACTCGTTGGTATGGTCACCTGTCACAGTATTACATTAATCGACCGTCAGTTGTCCGGAGACCCCCTGGATCTCAAGATGTTTGAATCGACGGGTTGGACACTGGAAGAGCCAGACGTTTCTGATACTTCCAAGTTCTCTATGCTCTTTCCAACTGTCGTCAGGCCACCAAAAGGGTCAAAGTTCGCCGGAGTTAATTGTAACAATCTCACGATATCGCCGGAACGTCAGAATTCCAAAAGATCAGCCATGAACGACCAGATGACAGACACAACTAGCAATCTTGAGGATACCCTTAGTGAGTCGACGATGCAGCTGAGTGAACAGTCTCTTGAAATCGGTATTGTCAGGCAGTTCCCATTTACATCGAGCTTGCAGCGAATGAGCGTTATCACGAGAACGTTGGGAGCCAATCACTTTGACCTGTACTGCAAAGGAAGCCCTGAGATGATTTTTAGCTTGTCCAAGCCCGAATCGAGTGAGTGACAAATTCATCGTTATACATTATACGAAAGTAGATTCAGAGCAATTGAAAATTTTGTATTCAAACTGATGATTTTACTCTTCTTCTCATATAGTTCCATCAAATTTTGCGACCGTTCTGCAAGAATACACTTCCGAAGGATACAGGGTAATTGCCCTGGCTCATAAATCGTTGAATAGATTGTCTTACGCTAAAGTACAGCGGATAAGTAGAGAGTCAGCGGAAACGGATTTAAACTTCTTGGCTTTCGTGATATTAGAGAACCGACTGAAGCCTGGTACTTCGCCAGTTATCAAATTGTTGAACGAAGCCTGTATCAAAACAGTGATGGTGACGGGGGACAACATGCTAACTGCCTTGTCGGTAGCCAGGGATTGTGGAATTGTGAAACATCACGTCACTGTAATTGCCGTGGCTGCAATTACGCAGCAAAACCTCACGAAGCCGCAGATTTATTTTACTCAAAGTAATAGTCAGTGCAGTCCAACATCGCCTATGGGAAATGACATAAGTGAAATGACCGATTTAAACAGCGTAGCCAGTTTGGAGACCGTGGAAAATGGATCCACACAAGGCAATCACACCGGCAATCAAATCAACTATTTGTCAGACGAGTGAGTGTGATTTTGCTTGTAGTATTATAATTGTGGTTATATCTGTAAGGAAGACTATGCATTCAACTGGCTGCCGAGTTATCCAATTACAAGCAAGTGTAGAATGACATAGATTCTTTTAATTTTACGGTCAAGACAATGAGAGATTAGCAGGAATTCGTTGTGTAACTTTATGCACCTATGAAAATTGATGTGTTGTTTGAAATAGTAAAGTAGTATCGCCATATATTCGTTCATTTCTGGTACCATTCCGTGGACTAAGCACTAAAAACAATTACGGTACATATTGATATTAAATATTTTCAATTTACTCTGCTTGTAAAATCAGCTAAATACTGCACACATATTCATGACGCTTTTGAAATTCGTAACCGAAATAAGTGGCAAACTAATCATACATAGTCAAAATGTACCAGCGTAATCTGACAAGACAAAGTATATTTGAGCATCAGCGAATTGAGATGTATAAAAATTATTGAGAGTACTACGCATGTACTTCCTGGACTCGTAAACGGTACGGTCGCAGATGATTTCAAGTGCTGTGATATAAATATCCATTGAGAAAAATCTACCACAAAAGTCCAGCGAATATACAAAACCGTTGGGTATATTCGCTCGAGTTTGTGCGCGGATTCTTCCTCAACAGATTCAAGTTGAGATTTACAGCCTATACAGGCCCACTACATACATATTTATCGCAACGTTATATAAGATGTTACTACCCGTTATCTAACTGCAGTGCTGCTGTTAGATCTTGGAAATATAACATATTTACATGTATGCTATGTACCCGTCACCCTGAACTGAACGGGAAATTAGAAGTAGCGAATCGGTAGCTGGGACTAGCCAGCTATAAAACACGTTATATTGGGTTTGATAAATGTTACCTTAAGGTTACATAACTGCGTCTGTTTGGTAGTATAGTATTTAAGTCCAGCGGTCATGGATAAAAACCTTCTTTATTTTGAAGTAATTGATAATCGTTACAAAACATCGTTAGTACCCATCAGTATTTCTCAAAATAATAAACTTTACCATAGAGTCGCTAATTTTTTAATGATTTTCTGAGTTTTCATTAATGACCGCCAGCTTTCAGAAATCGATACTATTCAACGATCTCAGTTTTGATTCATGTCGAATTACTCTGGCTACCCTGTATGATAATTGTACAATAAGATTTACATAACGTGTGGCCTTTTATCTTACAGTTTGCACATTTCTACAAACAAATACGTATTCTCATTGACGGGAAAGACTTGGTCAATGGTTAAGCAGCATCATCCAGAATTGATACCAAAGTTAGCTACACGGGGAGCCATCTTTGCGAGAATGTCACCGGACCAGAAACAACAACTCGTACAAGAGCTACAAGCATTGGGATATTACGTCGGTAAGTCAACAATTATTTTGTTACGATTGCCTCCAATAACCATTACCGCAAAATTAAGTACTGCACAACAAGTGAAAATTCATTAATGGGAAATCTGTTGCGAATAGCTCATAAATAAATAGACGTGCGAAATGTTACGTCGCATTGGAATATCTTCGTTAACGGTCTGTTGCAACGCGTACGTGATACACTACGCATCACATTTAGCTAGTAAAAAGTAGCATGATACGTGCAAAATCATGAAATCTAAGTATAATAACGATCTCGCATCTCACGTAATCTTGATAAAGTTCTCGGTTATAATGCTCGTCACGCGGTTGAGCTCCTTCGAATAAAGTCCACACTAGCTAAAAGTTTCGTTGAAAGCTAATTGTACTCTAAGCTGCTTATATCTGAAGTTCAAAGAGTTCAACTACATTTCGTATATTCGTTCAGAAATTCAAAGACATGTCACTACAATCTGAATTGTTCATGTTCTGTAACCATTTAGCAGCAATACCGTTTTTGTCCTATACGTATACACGCGACAGATATATATCTAATGACAGCATGGTATTCGGTCAAGCCTTTGTCTAGCATGTCTCGCTGGGTGCTCGTTAAGCCTTTGGTAATTGGGGCAATTTAATTGCAGCGATGGTCGGAGACGGTGCCAACGACTGCGGTGCTTTGAAGGCAGCGCACACCGGCATCTCATTGTCAGACACGGAATCATCGGTAGCTTCACCGTTCACGAGCCGTGACACGGACATATCATGTCTACTCTCCGTCATCAGAGAAGGACGAGCAGCGCTATCTACTTCCTTTGGAATCTTCAAGTACATGGCGGCTTATTCTCTCACACAATTCGTTTCAGTTATGCTGCTCTACAATATCAGGTCGAACCTCACGGACATAGAGTTTCTCTACATCGATCTCTTCGTTATATCAATATTTGCCTTCTTCTTTGGTCGGACCGAAGCCTACGATGGTCCCCTGGCAAAAACAGCACCTCTAACAAGTCTCATCAGCACATCCCCGATTCTCAGCTTGATATTTCAGATCTTAATCGTGATAATATTCCAATTTATGAGCCTTTTCCACCTGGGCCAACAGGATTGCTACAAGACTTGTATTGAGAATCTCGAAGAAAACGCAACAGAAGAAGAGGAGGTTGGATGCTTCGAAAATTATACCATATTCATAATCAGTTCGATGCAGTACATCATCTTAGCCGTTGCATTTTCGAAGGGTCGACCTTACAGAAAGCCGATATGGACGAACTGGGGTCTCCTCTCTTCTTTCATACTTATGTCACTTTTCTCAATCTACATGGCACTGAACCCCTTTGAGTGGCTCGCGGACCAGTTCGAATTGGTGTTGCCACCGGATATGGGCTTCAGGTACGTCTTGCTTGGTTACGGGCTGGCCAATTTCGTTTTGTCAATGGTCGTCGAGTACTTTGTAGTCGAGTACATAATATTTGGAAAACTGAGATACCGCTGGCACGATGTTTACAAGTCGAAGAAACGGTATCTTGCAATAGAGCGGGACATGGCCTCAAATCACAAGTGGCCACCGATATCGCAAGAGCCTTTGCCAGAAGCAGCGCCGGACATATTGATTCGTCAGAATTTAACGGAAATCAAAATCGAGAATATCACCGAGACTAATCCGACCAGTGATTTTATCAACTCGAACGTCATTCAAGAAACGAATTCTGATTTCAAGCGATTTGGTTCTGCTAGAGAAGTCACGTTGAATCCAAGGTCGTTGTTTAGCGATCGGCGAACAGCGGTTTCCATGCAAACTGTTCCCAATTTTGACGATGGCAGAGAGATCGACAGGGAAGTTCGCTATACGCCGAGTTCATGCAAGCTGGAACTTCCTGCAAAGAGGAGGCACAATTCCGAATCAGAGAACGGCATTTATCCATACGAGAAATCGTACCGAAATTATAACACAAACCCAATAGCAACATTGCCAAGACATCCACCTAGCCAGCAAGTCGCACCATCGGATGAGTTTAAAAGCGTAATGGTGCATAAAAGCGAGGAAAGCAACTTCCGAAGTGCCACTCAAAGTGTTCTCGAGTTGGACATTTTGCCGTCCTGAGGTCGAGCGTTGATAGGGTTAATTTTCAAAATCAGCTGACAAGAATTTTTCACTTTTCGAACACATCACGCCCAAGAATCGTATATTCTACTACTTACATTTACACGTTATACAATTTGTTAAGTTTCTATGAACGCGTTATGATATTGTATTAGAGTGGAAATTCTGTGCAGGACTAGGATTTCCGAATGTTTGTGAAAATGAAATGTGCGGAAAACATTGGCTCTGCTATCATTGCTAGGAATAATTCTAGGTAGACTTGTGTGTCTCTCTTATGGTTGGGGCACCATTTATTGCGTATTCTTACTCGATTGTTTCTTTTATTTTTTTTGTTTGTTACTTATTAGTATTTAATCTAAACTACGAAGCTGTTCTTCAAAGTATTATTATTATTTCTCTTTATGTGTCTCTTACTCTACATCATTCTTACGGTGAGTTTTGTTTCACTTTCAAATCCAATATAACTTAATTAATTAATTCTATTTGGATTTGTTTGCAACGATCCGTGTAATGATGCAGGAATTGAATTGACCGGGAGAAGCAACAATTAACAAGAAATTTAATAAATATTTAAAGTAACATGTCTAAAATCAGGGGTCAAGTAACTCTCTACCGCGTAGAAGACATTGTATGTGTAGTTAATTTTTTATATGCCATGTGTCAACATAACCTAACTGAAATAGATACTTCAATTTTATGGTAAACAATTATAGAATGTGAGTAAAAATGTTCAAATATTGAAAAAAAGAAGTTTCAAGCCAATAGAAAAATATTAAGAAAAAAAAACTGACATGTAACAGATAATTAATATTTGAATAGACGAAATATGTATTAATTATCGCCGTCGTGCGCTAGTCGCCTGGATACGGTGAAAAAATGGTGATGTTCACTTTACCTATAGTATAATATATAGTTTGGTAGACAATTTAACTGATAATATTTACAAATGAATATTATATATGTGTGTATACATATATATATATATATATAATATATAGTAACGTGTACTTATACATGGATATGTATACTTAATTGTATGAATTTACACTTAGCGTTGGAGCAACACTTAACATATTGAATAAAATATATTTATAACGGAATTTCAATATATAAGTATACTTCATTCAATGAATAATTGTGTATTGTGTAATAAGACGTAGAAGTGAAAAAAAAGTCATTTACTCATGATAATATGCTAAAAAAGGAAACATTAGATCTCTTTTGAAAGTGACTGTCGAAAATATTCAACGTACATTTTATACTTCGTTTTTTTCTCGAAACTTGATCACGCGTGACGCGTACTGTATACGAGCAGAATTTTTTCGCTCAACGTCAGTTATCTATTCTGAACGCGTACGCGCCCCTTGTGGCTATATTATACATATACGGTTTTACTCTCATTGTAAATATAATCTGAAAAGAATGGTACACTTTCGTTGCGACATGGTCGTTATTCTATTGCAGGATATAACAGTTCACAGGTCGGATTTTATATATCAGGTATTAAAAGCCAATGGGCAGCGTTGCTTCAGGCATTATTACATGCATCTATGGGCGCCTATTCAAATCAA
This sequence comes from Neodiprion lecontei, assembly GCF_021901455.1. Taxonomy (NCBI): domain Eukaryota; kingdom Metazoa; phylum Arthropoda; class Insecta; order Hymenoptera; family Diprionidae; genus Neodiprion; species Neodiprion lecontei. Next base: position 11,220,936 of record NC_060265.1, on the reverse strand, counting down.
TGGTAAGCATTCCTGCGCATGGCTTCGTGCAATTTCAAACGAACTATCTTGGTCTGTTCTATTACCAACTTGCGAATACAATAGATAGTCTCGTAGAACTATTTCACAACTATTCACAGTAGAACATAAATAAATTGCAACAGAAAAGAAATCGGTTCCGGTTATTCTGAGTATATTTACATTTAATGTTGAACTTTCAGATTAGCCATTTATTATTTTTTTGTATCTGAGGTCTGTTCGATCAACTCTCGTCAAATAATTGAATCATACCAAAAATTATGACATAATTATATATAATATTTCCTTCATCGGTTGAATTTTTATTTCATATTTATAATAATTTTCTGACGCAATAATAAAAAAACATTATAGTGGTTCAGCGGCAACTTCTAGGGTTTGACAAGTTGGACCCTTACCGCAGGCATAACATAATATTATAAAGGGAGCACAATTTCAGCATGAGACTCGATATGAACAAGAGCTTTGCCATTCTCTGAACCAAAAATTATTCTTGTTAAATCTTTAATCATTGGGACACCATCTCGAGTAATTAGGACCTGGAGAGCTCGAATATAAACAATAAACATCGTATAACCAGACGTTCAAGAAATATAGTAAGATTTAAACTATTGTAACTTTTAAATGCGACATAAAAGCTCAAGCGGCTTCAGACTGCTCATCTGGTCACGGCTCTGTCTGTTAGCCGTGAGCTAGTTAAGTGGTGTCTAGGTTAGTTAATTTTTTTTTGCATACAAGCAAATTCTGCAATGATTCACTGTTCGGAGCTTACAACATAACCAACATGAGTCAACCATGCAAAGAACAACCTTGAATTCGATGGTAAATTAATGAAAATAATCATCTGAAGTAAAAGTAGCAGATATATGTATTATTCCGAAATCTTCTGATGGGCGCCTTGAAAATCAGAAAGACCAACTTGTTAATGCAAGTAGCGTAGATCATTTGCTATTAATGCTTAATTTTTTCAATTAAGATTCCTACATTTAATTTCTGTGCGTTTCACGTCTTATCGTATTATGTTGAAGATAAACGAGTAAATATTATAGTGTGATAAATTTTTCGGGAGAATTACCGTTCATTATTTGTTGGTATAGATCTGCGCACACAATAGAAACAGAATGATGTTTATGTTGCAAAATTTGTCTTTGAAGTAACACGGAGAGTCTACTGAATAAAATGACGGTAAAATTGTATTTAGTAAAAATCCGACAGATCTCTTTCAACAAAGGCCATAGGAGGATAAGCAGGGTAAAAATCCCTTTTCCGAATATCACAATGATATTTCATGGATAAGTAGGCACTACCCAAATTCTAAGATCCTGAAACTACCAGACCTCAATCTTAATTCGTTTTGGAGCAATAAAAAAAAAACTGAAATATATAAAACAACTTTTTCTCAAGATTGATTTGATCGATTTGTTTGAAAAATTATTGTGTTATCGAGGGAGTCAAGAGCTTTTATAGATACAGTAGAGTGACTTTGAGCTCAATAAGTTCACGATAAAAAAATTATTTTCTCTAATTTATTCTTTTTCATTATGAAAGTTTTCGGGCAAAATTATGCGTCTATTCTATTTACATTTCTTATAGGTTAAAAAAAAGAAAACCATTCGTCTTTTAGAAAAAACTGAATAATTAACAAGTCTTAGCCGTATTACTTCAAAATGTATTCCTATTTGTACATAAATGATACACTAAAATAATTCACTTAGATTAAAAGGTGTAAACAATTTCAAAAACAATTACATTATTATTTATATAAAAAGTTGTAGAAAATATTTTAAAAAATGCACATTTCTTTCACTAATTTTAACGTAAATGAATTATTTCGGTAAATAATTTATAAATAATTTAAGAGTACAATTTTACAAAAATGCGGCGAAGACTTATTTAGTAATTGAGTTATTCTGAAACAGATGGTTTGTCTTTTTTTTCACTACGATGTATCATTAAGAAAATTTTTAAAAAAATTCGAGCTAATAAGAATCTATAAGAAACGTAAAAATAATAGTTTCATAATTTTGCTCGAAAAGTATCAGAGTGAATAACCAAAATTTAAGAGAAAATAATTTTTTTCATCGTGAATTTATTAAACTAAAAGTCTGTCCATTGTGTCTATAAAAGCTTTTGATATCCTCAATAACATATTAAATTTTCGAACTGATCGATCCAGTCAAGCCTGAGAAAAAATTATTTTATACATTTTAGTTTATATTCTCATTCCCAAACACCGATTGAGATTGAGGTTTGATACATTCAGGATTTTAGTATATTAACAGTACTTATGTATCCATAAAATATCGTTTAGATAGTCGCAAAAGGTATTTTTACCATGTTTATTCCCCTATGGCCTTTCTATTTTACTTTTTGTTCTAGGACTGATGTTACAATATTACATTTCGTATGGAATACCACGTATACACATAAAAGGAGCATAAAGAATGGTGGCGAGGTTAAGGATCTGGTACCTGTTTGTCAATTTAACCCGGAATGTCTGCATATTACGCTGGCTAATTTTCAGGTAGACAGCTCAATTTTACAATTACTAAAATCCGTCGATTCTTACGTAATCACGTTCATTGAAGTGTACTTCTTATAAACAAAAATGAGGCAACGTGAATTAGTCAGTTGTATTGATTTAATATTATACTAATCTTGAAAATTTCGGTCAGCAAACATGAGGTAGGTATTGCTACAACAGTAGGTACACAGTCTGAAGTATTGTCAAACATGATATAATCCTGCACTTACGCTATACCTTAATGTGTGCGAATCGTGGTCTCGTCGTTCGAATAAATTTCTGAGATTGCCAAAGTTTAAACTTCTCTCCTATTTTTAGAATTCACTTTATTCAGTCCAATCCCGGGTGAAAATCTTCAATCAGACTTTATAAGGAACCAACTTTGATCACTCGCTTAGGTCAGCGAAACCATCACTCCTTCGCTTCGAAGCAGGAAGATGCATCTGCATGGTGATAATTGAACCGGAAACGGAAGCTATCAGAAGTATGCACCTTTTTCTCCGCTCCACGTTCACGTAAAGCGTTTGGCGTGCAGAGATTGTATCGAAATATGTGTGTAGGTACCTCTATGTATGGGTAAAGTTGTTAAAGTCAGTTTAGTATACCTTGCAGGAAACTTTCACCGTCAGTCGACGCTTCCCACGACCTCGTCTTCATGTTCCTCACAGTACCATACAATGAAACAACCGGCCAGTCCACCTCTTTTCATCTCACGCATGTACTCGCACGGGGGACGACTGTCCAATTTATATCTCATCCGACACGTAAACGGTCCTCGTATGCACCTACAGCTAGTATATCGACAGTGTGATCTTGGACAGACGAATGACGGTCGGAAATGGTGTGTGGGCTACCCAAATCTGGGACAAGGATGTTCAGATGGAGTCTTATGAGGATAAATCGTCCGCTCGGAATTCCTTGATACCCACCAAGTCCCGGTTCCTAGGTGCCATCGGATCAGAGGTATCAGCTGTCGATATTCCAGCAGCAAATAATTTCTGGTCCATGAGGTACCTACTGCTATGTGTATAATGGGGTATACTGACCACTGTTTTACTGACACTGCGATACGTTAGAAATTTTAATGGTAAACACAGTGACCCGATACAGTGTAAATTTTCCTCACTTCGTTAAACAAATTGTAAGAAATAAGCCCAGTGTTACTGACGATACGATGCTGGGTCGTTGACGTGATCTTGATAATGCTGACATCCTTTCTTCTGCTAGCTCTATTAACTAAATACTGAATCTGTTGTATTGCCCTTTGTGCGGTGTAAAGATACTCATCACAGAAGCTGCAATATATATATATATAACGATACACTCAAAATTACTGTCGGGCACGCAGTAATTCATTTCAACCTGACTTGCTGCAGTTTTAAAGCGCGTTGATTAAAATGTTTTCTTTCATTATCCCGCTAGGTGACTAGCATCATAGGCGAGATCATAATTCTCCTCACTATTCTCATGCGTACAGTATAAAAGAACTTTGATTGACGCACGAGTCGGGTAAATGTCCGGTGCTCATAGCGATGCAAACGTGCAGCTTGCTCCAGCTGGTTACTGGCTAAGTGGAGAACGCTAAAAATTATATATATCGTTTACACTTAAGTTAGGTATAACATTCCAAACGTCCAAGACTCTCGTTTCTGGTAACAATAATCCAACGGATGTCGACGGTTGAGCATCCGGATTAACGACATGACCCATCTGCCATATCGGGTGTGTTATAATGTCTAAAACTGTAACTATAAGCATATGGTAATGCCGCAGATATACAGCATATTTCGGAATTACCATATTTTTTATACTTTCGGTTTCATTAGTACTGAAACCATTCAGGATAGCTGGTCATCAAAATTATGTTGGGACGTTAATCGAACTTGCAATTTTAATTACCGTAACGAGTATATTTTCTCACTAGTTGTCGTTTTTATTCCTTTGCCTCGTTAAATACTGAGTTAATGTAAAATTTCTTAAAAATGACAACGATTGATCAAGTGTGTCAATCGTTAGATCAATAAACGCTCAACCACAATGTAGGTACACCTATGAAGTTACTGCGATCCATTTACTCACAAAAATACTTGTGAAGATAAAACCTTATACAACTAACTTGTTGAAACAACTACCACTTACATGATACAATTACTAAGTAACTACCTTCATTATGTTTCATGAGTTTTTGAACGTTATTCTGAGCTCTTTTTCAACGTAAAAATATGGTGAACGTATGACAATGACAAACATAATTTCTTGACACTGGACTACCCTGAAACTTCATGGGATTTATGAAATTAACCGAAAAGTTTATTAGTTATTTATAATATATAATATGTAAATTAGTAGGGCAATTGGTATTAATTGTCAATTAATTTAGCATACTACAAAATACTGAATAAGTATATACAAGATTAAAGTCGTTTGAATATTGTTTCAATTTTGCAAACATTTCAAACGCCACGCAGGCACGGGAAGTCGATACCTTCCGGTTGTATGCAAAAACAAGAGAAAAGTTCCTTGAAAATTATCTAAATATTGCAAGATCAGCGATTAGATATTTTTATTTTGCTTCCTGCAATATTTTACCACTCTCATCAATAATAATAATAACAGTCTCTATGTAACAATGAAATTTGCACGTCAATATGAATGAATTGTTACTAATAACGTGATGATAGAACCGTTAATATTTCTTTCTATGTTTCAGACATTAATAAACCTGGCGGGAATATGAAAAGCACATTCCATAAGTGGTATGTCTTCGATGTGATAATCAGGCCATTATACCCGCGGACATTGACTGCACGTTCTTTATATATTTCTAGAAAGTGCAAGCGGTGCCCTGGAATATTCCTTTCATGCGACCAAATTCTAAATATGATATTCCCAGAACGTTTCACAAATGCCGGGTGTAATTGTTGTTTGCACTTGCGAATTGATAGTCTGTTTTATCTGTCATAAAATGATAAAACAGATGCATATGAACAGGTATTTTGAAACGCGTCCTTAAAGTGGCAACAGCAGTCGTTTATGGCATCGAATCTCAAGACTTCATTGCAAGAAGAAAAAGTAAAAGCCGACTCTTTAAAACTACACTGCAGGTACGTATGGAGGGAGAACTTTGCAGTGAAGCGAATATGCAAAACTTGAAGTAAATTTGAAGCCACGTTTTACAATGGCGGACAGACCGGTAGACGGGCCGTCGGATGGAACACCAGGGCAGGCTTGATACAGTAGTGAAAGAAGTGGCATGTATCAAACACTATACCCACCGCAATATGCTTCGTGAAAGACTTGGACAAGTGACGTGAACATCTGGTAATGTGACGTCACAGGTTAAAATGAAACTCTTTTCTGCAGTAACGGACAGAGAGCAGCGTCGAGGCGTCGCGATATTCTTCCTCGTCGCTTTCTGACGAGTGTATATATGTAACAGCAAAGACGGCGGACGTTCTCTTTGAAACACCGAGACGACGAATACTGTTCACTCCTTCGGGGAACAAGATGAGCGTGTTTCAAAATGGGACCGTATTATGGGCTGGGAGAGAATGAGGGAACGAGAGAGCGAGATGCGGAAAGAAGCGAAAGGAGGGGCAGGTAAATGAAGCGGAGATAATGCAGGACTTTCGATGTCCAACGAAATGTTTCCCGTTCAAATTGGAACAGATTTCGTTCCGAGACATCGAACTTTCACCTCGAACCACCGGTCACTCAGCAGTCCATCCTTGTCACCCTGTGCTGTTTGATCGCTCAGGTAACGTGGTAGTAATATTGGTACGTGAGGCGGGCAATAGATTTGGCCATAATCTTTACGTCGATGATTGCAGCAGGTATTCGTAAGAACTTGGAGAGCTGAATCTAGAGGATGTGCGGTGTATTGACGCTGTGTAGAAGGACCAACAGAAAGCATCGGAGTCATGTGCACGGCAGCTTTAGACAATGAACATACATCTTAGGCAATTTACACTTACGGCGATTTGATCAGGCTGTGAGTAGGTTTGATTGTACGAAATTGATTCCAATTATTTAGTCGAATCGTCGCAGAGATATTGAACACAACGCAATTTATTGTGAAAACTAAACTCAGAAGTGACATAAAATATGTCATCGGAATAGAATGATGTAAACAGTACGTTCAAAGTTTCAAGTCACGGTGTGGCCATAAGCGTTCATATCCATTGCATTGCAACTCGATTCGTCACTAGCTCCACAAAATGAAGAACACGTAGTATCGGTACAAAAACGAAAGGAATCGAATCATTCGAAATTGTTCCAGTGCTTGTATTTTAAGTGTCAAAACTACTTTTGGAAATATTAGGACTGTAATAAGTTTCGTTTTTATTACAGCCCTGAAATGAACAGAGTAAAGCTTGATTGAAACGATTTGCTTGTATCGTGAGAAAGAGATGGAAAGTATTCGACGCATACGTTGTATCACGCACCGATGAAAAATAAGAGATTAAATAAAAACCGTTGAAATACCGGTATGAAGTAAAAGTCAGAAATATTCGCCTGCACCCCTCAGCCTGCACGACGTCGATATTATTACAGAGGATTCACATCTCCCCGGCAGACAACGTCTGTGGCAGCTCGGTGCCCAGTAACAGAATGTGAAAGTCGCCGGTCATCTGGTCATCTTACGATTTAAGTACACGTCTATACGTCTGTGTGATGCCCCGGTAGATGTGTAGCCTGCCGCAGGTTATACTAAATAATATGCGATATAATGCGATTGCCCGTAAAAGATACGAGGCACTGATCATGCAGCATGTGAGCGATTGGTCCATGATACAAACGTGTGTAACGAATTAATTCCACTGTAGCGGAAATGAAAAATATTCAACGGCGACGAATTCAGATATCTCAGGTGAATGTGGCTAGTTGAATATACATTACCACTATACTACGATGCAACTTCCGGCGTTATTAACTTTTGGCAATGGATATTCCGCTGCGATTAATGATGGTGGTATATTGGATGAATAATTATTACATCCTATCTGTCGGTATCTGTGGTTGCCGCTGATATTATTATCGTTATGTTATTTCTCTTGTTACTTTGAGGTTTTCTTTTTCTTTTTTTTTTTTTTTTGTCAATTTTTTATACTCTCTCTTTCTCTGTTTAAAGCGATTTACTTTCAACCTCGACGCGAAGACGTTTCACGTTACTCGTTGGCGTAATATTCCTTGCAATGTGAGGTATGGTAGAAGAAAAACATGTTATTGCGGGATAAGAAAAACGAAAACAAATTAGAGTGTGTAAAAGACGTTCCAGCTCATTTCCACCAGCCTCGGAATCTCGGACGCAAATTATTACTATACTTTACTTGATGCTTGCAGATCCTACAAGGAAGTCTATTGTATAGTGTAACGTTTATTCAGCGCAGAACAGGATTAATGAAAAAAATTAGGCAGTATTTAATTTCGAAAGTTGTGCAGGGTACGATGATATTCATATTTACTTGTTTATTCATTTATTTTTATTTAATTTCCTTTTATTACGCACGCTGTTTTTTCGCAGCTTCAAGCTCAAGACTTAAAAAAAAAAAAATTTGATTGTCATATATTCAGACATTTTTAATATTGTATAATGCTGTGAAGCATCAATTAATAGATTCAAATAATCGGCTAATTTATAGGAAAAATATGCCTGGGCATTTAATATGGATTTCTACGGTGATGCGTTTACAGAAAAAACATAAGGTAGATGTCTATAATTTATTTAATTCCATCGCGTAACTAGAGTTTTTATATTTTTCAAAAATTTGCAAATCCCGAAATTGAAATTTAGAATTTTTTTTGCGATGAGAAGATTTCATTCAAGAATACTGTTGATACAAAATGAATTTCTGAACTGCAAACAGTGACTCCTAAATTAATTTTTCGCAGGTGAGGGAAGAAAATAAAATTCCCAGAGATAGTTTCTCTGAAACAAACGTGTTTTGCAGGTAAGTAAAATAAGAAAATCGTGCAAGGAATGCCCTATAAATTCCTGACTGTACCGACAATGTAATAAAGTATGCGTACCAGACTTTTGCATAAAATAAAATCACAATTTCTTATTCACCTATACCTCCTTCAAGTTGACCATTTCAGAATCGCTCGAAGGCACTACAGAAACGAACGTTAACCTGCGTAATAGCCGACAATTCTCTGCAGAATTCCTCTTTCTTCAATCAGTATCGCTGTTTTGCTCGCTTGTCGCATAGTCGATTCCACTCATCTACATTTGAAAGTTTCATCCTCGCAGGATGTAATTTCGACAGGTATTCACCGAAGTATAATAAAAAAAAAAAAAAAAATTCATTCGCGGCACTCGGCTTCCGCATTGAAAAAAAAAATAAATAAAAATAAACACTCTTACAGACGAGTCTTGGTAGCTTTCTGAAATTTACGTTCAAGTAAATTGGACCGCGCAGTATATAGTTACAGAAAATATTTATGAAAATTTTGAAACATAATTATAATATATAACATAATATGAATATGAAAGTATGTAACATGCCAGTTCACGCAGCGGGGTTTCAAATAGTGGCCGAACAAGAAGAATTTTCATTATTTGAATAGGGACGCACTTGAAGCATACGAGAAATTTGAAACCTTTTACACAAATTTGACAATTTAGCATTCTGACTGTCGATTAATGATAAATAGTATTTTCAAACTGAAATGCACATTATGAATGTATTCTCCGGTGACGTACGACTTTGTTAGAAGTTTACGGATCCAATAAAGTTGCATGGTACCGAGTCCCAAATCGTTTCAGCGATTATTTTTTATAACTGAAGGCCAACGGTCGATGTAATTACAAACGATTTATTATTAAGATAACAATATGAACGTAACAACTGCGTATCAAAGTGTTAAATCGTATTCATAATTTTTTCGCTTTCATTTTATTCGAGGGTAGCTGCTGCGAAAAAGTAACTTTCACATCCTACTGTGCATTTTTTACATTCCATATTTGCACGAATTTCGCCGAATTATACGAGTTGCCCTTTATAGGTCCGTCTATTGTTTTATATTTTATATAAAAAAGAATTCTAACGCTTATAGATATGAACATAACGAATATACGGAGTACCAAATCCCTTTTCCATACATTCTATGACCGCTAAAAGTATTTCAACTTGCTTTCATCGTCACTTTCAGAATTCTTCACAGGCGGTGACACAAATTTTAATGAACATTCTCATAGAAGTACAAGATATTATTTCATTTAGAATCTTCTCAAAGAAGATGTTCAATCTGCACAAATCTTCACACCCTGATCAAAAAATCCTGATCCTGCATTGCGACACATCGATATTTGAATTCAAGTTATCTGCAGGTACTTTCTTTCAGTTTATCGGACCTGGAACTTGGAAGAGATAGTAAATTACTTGTCCATGTAGGCAGTTAAATTCAGGACTGTCGAAGATATCTGTTTGTCAGAATTGCATTATACCTGAGCATGAATCTTGACTAAGAAGGTAAACGTGGAGGTGAAGTGGGCAGGTGTAAAGGTGTTCATACGACGTTTAACAAGCCGAATGGATGGCGGTTACTACGAAATAAACCAACAATATAAGTACACAATCGTATACGGATCCGTATATATAATAATAATTACGGGTGAGTTCGTTCTCACCGGGAAGATTCTCATAATTTCTCTTCCTAGGTTACGAGAACACTCACAATGAGCAGCGGGCCGTTTATTTTCACGGTTCAACTCGCTTATGTATCCCGTGCACCACCTCGAGTCCACTGACATAACCAGGCTTCAGACTTTGGCGGCGAGCTTAATGGAGGGATATGCGAACCGCAGACGAACGATGGAACAAGCATCGGGCGAAAATAATTGACTTTAATTCGTCCGTTCGCATTTGGGTTCCTATGCGAAACGCACATTATCCATTTGTCGAGGAAAAATCGGCCTCACCGCGGTTCGCGTAACACGACTATACGCGAATGTCTTTCACGCGATATAAATCATTTTTCCCGCCCATTTTATCCCACGATTAGAATCTGCACCATGTATACGCAGGGTGTTATATCCTCTCCGTCGGTTCATTCTTTTCACATAACAGTGTGTGACGTGCTTACCTCGTGGCTTTTTTCAAGTCTGGCCTGCATGCAGGTTGCCGGTCCGCACTCACCGAGTCGGCAAACTGCTTCTGTGACTCGGTTAAAACAAAAGATGGTGCAAATTGCTTTGTGCAACACGGAGTAATATAACATAACACGAGATGGCTGTTACGAAAATCACGAGTCTCCGCGTACCCACGTACCTGCATACAACCTTATACAATATACATGCATACACACGTACGTAACATGTACAGGGGCAGTCGGAGGTGGATAGGTGCAGAAATAAACGAATAGGAGTCTTGCACAAATCTCGACGAGCAGCGCCGGGCTGTTACACGTAATCGAATTTAAATTATGAATTATTGCACCGTGGCGAAACGATCAAACGTCGACTCACAAATGATAGACTGTCTACGCGAGTATTCGTAATGCAACGTTTAGGTAAATAGCTATGTTCGAAATAACGGCTAAACTCATCGCGCTTCGGCCGTAAAACCCACGTCATACCTTATGCCCACTCTCCTCATAATCCATGAATGACGCCTTCTTCGCCGGGTCGAAAATTTCGATTTTACGAAATTCCAACTCGCTTAATTAGGATCGTCGTAAAATGTGTTAAAGCCTCTCACCTCAACTCTAGTTAATATTCACCAAACGCGTGCGTTGAAACGTTTCGCTGACCGGAGGTATTATGGGCATAGCAAAATACTCACCATTTACATCTTTTCTAACGCCGTTTCTATTTAGAAGCTGAAATATCAATGTTCGTTTTTACGCCTCTCTGCATCCCATTTTGCGCAATACCAAGAGATATTTCTCAGTTTCACTAACGTGCCACGTATTTGTAAATTCGAGGTACACGGTTGTGTGCCTGTACACCTGTCGTCGCGGGTATTATTATTATCATTGTTCTTGTTTTTTGTTCTGTTTTTTTTTATTTCCTTTGCCCAACGCCGGTCGCCAAAGGCTCACACCTTGTACCGCCATAAATTCGTCTGCCCCTCATTTCTGCAATACGCTGTACATGTGTATGCACGTGTGTAAAGACAAATATTTAATCTTACCCTACATAAAACACAATTATAACATTCACCTGCTGCATATACGGTCGTAGCGTGACGGAATTATCAACTCACGGGAACATGCACAATAATCCTGTCAACGGCAGTGACGGGTTAACTTCTAAAACCCATTTACGTCGCGGTAATTGTTTAGCCGGTGACAATACCTTCCAAAATTATTTTTAAGACGGTCGGTCAAACTGGTTAGTTCATTTATTGCTCACGTGATTTTCTCTTTTTAATACAAACCAGACCTAGCCAATATTTCAGACACAGATTTCGAAACTCCCATACAAAATTATCGTTTATTTTATCACTCTACCTATCAAGCCTACAGTAAAGCAGTTGCAGGCAAATTTTTGGGAAACTAAGCCTCCTGAAACCATATCTGCACATTATGATGTTTCACGAGCTTTCCAGATTTCTGAGTCATGATACAAACGTGGATCGGACTGAATATGATTTTTTGTACAATAGTTTCAGGCCCAATTGTCTGCTAATTTCTTTGAACGTTACGAAAAGATATTAGTGTAGCTTATCATTGGCGGATATACCTAGTAGTTTTTATGATGTAATTGCAGCGGGTCGTCGAAGATATAGACCACAACCACAATTTCAAATTTTTTCGAATCGGACCGAGCTAGTCTTGGGCAAAAAATTATTTCCATATCAAATCAACTTTGGTCTCAATTGAACACATTTTGGGACGTCTACTGTAAAATCGGTGGCTTCACTTCGTTCACGAACGACCTTCACAAACTTGGTGCAAATCCTCCTCTCGGTCCATAATGATCTAATTGTAACATGCCTCGTGCTCTTTCGAGCTGTAATTTTGTGCAGGGCTCTTTGGAAGTATAACTTGTTAGTCATCGGTGAATTTCATTGTGTTGCACACTTTTACCACGCAGTCACAATATTGTGGTTGCTGCAATCGGCGAATAATAAAAGATTGAAAAATCATGAGAGAGATAGGAATAAAGTAGTAAGAAACAGCTGACCGCAAAAATTATCCTAAGACAAAGTAGACGCGCATTGGTCAGGTCGAAGAATTGCGGTGCAAAGATTTGATCGGTCGGATTAAGTGAGAGGCTCGGTTAACCGAGCACGCCCACGTTCGTTTCCAGTTGCTCCATTTTAACCGAGATCTCCTCGAGATAACCCCGCAGTTTCAAATCGTAACGACGCGATCGATGCTTCGGAAGTTGAGTATTATCCAATAAAAGCATCGATATCTCCAATTGAAAAAATGACGGACGATATGATATACCCACTTGTTCTGAAATTAAAAAGGAAAAAACCATTGACAGCACATCATTGTATGTATAATATAAGATCTTGAAAGCAATGGATGTGAGAAAAAATATATCACCACTCCTGAATTTTTCGCTTGAGTAAAAAAAAAAAAGAAAAATAATAAAAGTAATAATAATAACAATGTACAAAAGAACAAGAAAAATAAATTTCCAACTTTCGATTAACACGTTGTACAACTGATTTTAAAATTGATGGTATGTAGTCCTTTTACGGACTGTGGAAACCTATAGTATAGAGAATAACACGCACCTAACAACAAGGCGAGCAAAGCAATATCTCACGAAACAAGACAGGCGTTAACGTAGCATGAAATGAACTGGCGGAATGCACAAAGCAGGGTATATATGTATAATGTTACGTGAAAAATATACTACGTGATACATAATCGTTAACGGACGGTTAACGAAAGAAGAGTATACAAGAAAAGTATCAGTGAGAAATTGTGCAACACGCTTTTTATAAATTATTATGTGTATTACAGCGAACCCTTTATCTTTTATAGTTGAAAATGAAAGCGTTGCGGTAATTCAACAAATTACATACGGAATATGAAACTTTGATTTCGTATGTAGAATTGCGAATTTCACACAAAGGTTTGCGTGATCTCGTGAGAAAAATTTGACACTTCCACAACGTACTTATGAAAAAGATAATGCAAAATGTATCGAATGTGTGAACATCCTCGTTTCTCTTGTGTAAATGGCGCATGGACTTGAGACTAGTTAAAAAAAATCCAGCATTGCAGGCGTATAATTGCAAGGTTGATCAATCTATAAGCGTACTTTTGACGAGTATTTTTGTGAGGCTTCATTCACTGCCGGGACGTCGAAAATAGAAAACCATATTTATTTACTCGCGTGAAGATGAGTATAAATAATTTCGGAGATGATGCGAAAGGTCGTTGAACGATACGATTCTCTAAACAATTCAACCTAGATAAAACTACAACGAATATCCAAACAACCACCTGGGTCATAACGGCCCCCGAAGACAGTGGATTGACCCAATGACACACTAAACAGGAATCTGTGAATTTCTAAACATACATGCAAAATATTTTGGTGACCCTACGTTAAACGGAGCTAAACGCAACTGCCAACTGTGTTAAACGTGTTTACCCTGCAATTTGTCGTCATTATGACTATAAACAGCCGCCGCATGTTCGTCACAGACTCAAGAATACTTCGAAATGGAAGAACCTGTATCCACGGGAGCATGAGTATACTTTGCAGTGTCAAAAGTTCTTATTTGAGAATGAAGAATCAGCAAGAAGTGTTCTCAATTCACGGCGTAAAGTATGCTGGAAATTGCCATATAGCTTAAGGGACTTATTTGAATGAAAGAACGTTGTCTCATTAAGCGTAACACCGGTAATCGGCAGTCACTTGAACCCACAGAAGGAATTTTTTTTCTTCCTATGCATCCTCGGATGAAGAATGAGGTAAGACAAAGTACGTGCTGTCGGTGCTACTGCTACTGTTGCTGTTACTCCGAAGGAGCAGGCGAAGTGTGCGAGAAACACACACGTGTGATGATATGCTTTCTCTAAGAGGTGAAAATTCTTAACTTTCTTCAGCAGCCATAGAAATGTGCCCGCGCGTCTTCCGATGCGTCGCCCTCCCATGTGTTCGAATATATGCTCGATACTGTATATGCGCGTATGTACGTATAAGCATACGTATACGTACGATCGTAAAACATATCTGTCCCCCTTTGCGATAAATGGATTATCTCTCCTATTGTTATCGAAATGCAAATGAAAAAAGGAAAGGAAGTAAAAAAAGAAATCACGATAGTGAGAGTACGAGTCGGGGAATTCGCGAGCTCTCCACCGCTCTTTGCGCGTCTGTATTTCAAATGGGAAGCGAGTATCTTCCACAATGCGGGTCACTAGGAAGCGATGACCGGCCTTCCTGGCTGGAGGATCACCAGGAACTGCCTCGAAGTGTCACCGCGCAGACATGGCAATGTGCAATTGCACCATCATTGCAGGTTCGCCAGGCTGTGATTCTCTCCCTCTCTCAGCTGCCACATGAATGCCGCTTGCTGCACCGTCCGAGTGGACAGGTTGGTTTCAAACGCATGTAGATGTAAGAGAAGACGGCCACGCACCCACGCCAGGCTAGGCGGCGGTATACACGGAAAGTTCGATAGGTGCAGACAGAGAGACAGAGAGAGAGAGAGAGAGAGAGAGAGAGTGTGACTCGGTGATTAGCATCTACAAGAAAACATTTTCAGCTGGCCAGTCAGTATACAGGAAATCGTCTTCGCTCGGCGACAATCACCTGCAGGTATTCATGCTGTGATCTGCAGGCGCGAATTGGTCCTACGACGTGAAATTTGTTCTCCTTTGGTTAAACGCGGCGTCGACCGAGGAAATTCTTTTTGCCATCGTTACTCGGGCAGCCGTCACAGCCTATAGCTCAGAATGTTCGTCGTGGCACTTGCCTTTCTTCTTTATACATGTATCTACACTTCCTTCTTCCTAGAGAGTTAAAGGTCAAAGGCTGGCACCGGGTGCGTTCATTTCGCTTGAATATATTCCGAGTTAGGCTACTTTTGCAAACGTTTCTACGTGTTACACTTTTGCCCACTGAAGCCTATTTGTAAGTTGACCGGGTAAAAAAAAAAGGCAAATGTGTCAGAACCGTCGTGTCGAAATATAGTTGGCGAAAATTACTGACGGTATAGAGTTAAGCGGCAATCCAACCTATTTCCCCTCGCTCTCTCATTACACTCCATAAGATTTTCCACTCTCTAAATTGCGACAATAGTAATTTCTCGATATGTATTGCTTCCTCAGGCTGCACGAAGTCTGCCGCGACGGTAAATTTATATGTCTAGTTGGATTCTCCTCACGGAATAAAAGTTCCATATAAACTCCTGTCAAACACTTACTCTATGCACATATGTATAGATGTACATAATCGCGCGGCAAACTCGATTGGCATTAAAATTCTCAACCACACTTGATGACAGTAACATTTTTATCGCATACATGTACATCGAGTTTTAATCCAACCATCGCAACTTTCCTGGCTTGACAATCCCTATACATTTATTTCCCTATACCTAGCATGAATGTTCATATCAAACGTCAATTGTAGAAATTTTACATTTTATACAGGTGAAAAACATCAGACGGATCGTCGGTCCAAGAAAATGATGCGAAACAGCTTGTGATTCGAGAATGTTCGGAAAACTAGCTTCGCCTAGCCTGACCTCTTCGCCCTTGTGTTTGATCGCAGCGCATGTATGATTCGTATGCGTATGCTTGAGTAACCACATTAAGTATGAGGAGTTGCTCTAGTTAATCGTGCCTGTTCGACGACTCGCGGCGTTGATCTAAACGGGGCTTACGCATCCACGATGATGTTACTCCACTATAACGAGTTCTGCTGGTTTTCTCACGATGATGGATACCCAACGTGGTGCGTTCAAATTACAAAATCAATTAGGGAGCCAATTAGGCACTGGAATATATCACCCGTATTACATACCCGAGCGATTGCATTTGCGAAAACCATAGCGAGGGCGTCAGGCACGCTGCACGCCGCCTAAATAGCATGGATTGGCTTGTTTCGGTTTCACTTGGCGCACAGATAATGTCAAATAATGACATATCGCGTTATTTCCTACGTACGCTGTACAGGCATCTGCCGAGCTGTGATGATTGTAAGTATCAAAGGCAGAGGTTCGTAAAGGTCGCGTGAACTTTTTGGTCACGGCGAAATCCACTTGTTATATCTCCGGGAACAAGCGACATAATGCGCGTGTAATGCGACGGCTGGTAAGTATATGTAACTGTGTTTATCGGGGCTGTAATTGATTCAGGTGTTTCGAAGCGCGGTCGCGTCTTTTGGTTTCACCGCATCTGCGACCATGAGAGGAATGAGGAGAGGATGAACCCGACGCTTACAGAAGGACTTTGCCTTTCTGCCCTGGAGCATTCGACTTGAAACGACCGGATGATGCCGGGGCGAAGATGTGGTTTTCCCTCGGAGCCAATGGCCATCCGCTTCAAGTCCGACTCCATATGTGGAACGCAGCCTAGGCATCTCTTCACTTTTACTCACCGCCTCTGCTGCGACTGCTGCAGCAGCATCGTAATCCCGTTTCGTGTCATTTTTTCCCTCCACGTTAACCATCCTTGATTTTAGGATGGCCACACACTCATCCGCAGACTGTGTAAATTGACGTAATTCTCAATTTGCCGTATCCAATTCGAGCCCGACCCGTCAGGCATCCTGCGACCGCTTCTATCTAGCGTACAAGACACAAATCTTCGAACTAGGTTCCCCTTTCGACAAATATTACTCGGTTAAGTGTTCGCTCGAGGCTACGATCGAGTAATAAGAACTAGGAGAATCGTTCTGTACACAGTTAATTAACGGGCAGAGAATATGAGATTTTGAAATACTTAACAATACGCCGAGTTTTCGGCAGCCGATTTGTTTCATTCCTTCTTTTACATCCTCTCCATTTTCGTCCAGTGTTAGGATCTAAACTCGTTATTCAAGTCTTGAAACTAGTCTACAGAATTCTAGAAGCTGTTTGGAATTTGATGGCCTGGCATAAAAGCTGTGTACATGCGTGATCCTTACAGCATGCGATGCGAACAGCTTTTGATTACCTCACACTTGTGAGATTTCTTTAACAATAAGTCAGCTGATGTACGTGCCGTGACAATGTATCTGTCGCCATTTAACACTACAGTTCTATTGTAAACCTAGGGTAATCTCATCTTCAAAATATTTCGAGACTGCTCACAATCGGTGATTAGGTGTTGAGTGGTTCGCAGCACAAGCGTTTAATTTCAGCTACATTATTTATAGCTATTCGCACTCAGAAGCGTGCGTTATGCAATCTCTGGGTAATAGGCATGACATTAAATTATCAGGTATTTTGCTAGTTTTTTACATTTAGGCGTACAAAATCATTTGGCGCCTCATCTTGTGGGAAAGTTGGGTCAATATTATTTAGAAACAGTTTGCTCGAAAGTTTGAACTCTGATTCAGTGAAGTGCGTTTTCTTTTCACGGAGATCTTTTTTATAATGTCGATCCGTAGACTACAGAGTAGTTTTAAAGGTTAGACCACAAATTGCAGTTAACTATGTAACTTTGAATCACCGCTGAAATTAAATTTTTTTCGCTCTTTCCTTTCATCCTTCCAACTCATTTTTTCCTGCTATTTCTATATTTTTTTTATTTTTGGACGCCGTATTGCTGATACAAAAAGTTCAGTTAAATTGAAAAAGAAGAACCCATGCCATTTGTCAACTTTTATCAAGCTGATTCGTCTCCAGATTCGGAAATCACGACGTGTCCTCGACAAATTATCGGAACGTGAATCGTCCCTCTACACCTTGATGCTCAACTAAACATAGAAGTGAAACCGTTGATAAATAATATCGTAGATATTTATCAGCATTCCGGGATGTACTCATATGACTTGGTCGATAATTTTTAGCTAGAACAAATCTTGAGTAGCAGACCATTGATCATTGACCCACATGTATATGCATACCACACACACACACACATGTAACCTGATGGAGGCGCAACGCGTTAAAGGAGAAAAGTAGTCCGGTTGATAAATTAATTTTAAATCAATCGGAATCCAGAGTTACACCGCAGGGAAATCGATAAGTCGAAGTTCATTTCATGAATCCGTGTGCAATTAGGCGTGCAAGCGAGCTGGTCCTCAGCTTTTTGCTTTTTAGTTTTATTTTTTATTTTTGTCTTGGTAATTATATTAAAAACTGATCATGATAGCGCGAGTCAAGAATAAATGAATATAACCGGGTCAGATGTATTTCGACGCCTTTCTACAGACAACTAGATGTCCGGTGATTTTTTATTTACTGCTCTTTTTTGTCTTTTGTTTCGCAAGATAGATTAGGTATAAACCTTCACGGGTACCTACGTTTATCCGAATTATACCCTGCATGCAACGATTGCTGTACAACAAATAGATCGTAATTAAGTTTCCTTTAATTACGTATGAACGAGAGTGGTACAAGGTCAGTGAGCCTCTTCACTCCTGCGGATCTTAAATAGTCTCGTAATACGTTGGAATACAAAAAGGTGCGTACGTTGGCGATAACTTGCCACTAGAAAGATACACAGTATTACCATGATTTCATAATATGGAGCCTTTCACCCGATCTAACCGAATTATTCTACGAATTTGCATCAAAAAATTTTCACTTAACTTTCGATTTAGGTCGTAAATTTCATATTTTTTTGTTGTTCTTTAACTGAAACAATTTTTTCCCCAATCGTCTAGGTAATAATCGAGCTGTTTTGGATATCGGCTTAATTAAGGTGAAAAGTTAGAGAGTAAGAGAATTAGACAAAAATAGATAGATAGATAGAGAGAGAGAGAGAGAGAGAGAGAGAGAGAGACAGAAAGAGAGAGGGAGAGAGGTAATGAGATGTTTGAAGAGAAATTGAGAAAGAAAGAAGACTGCTGGCTGACTCTCAATTAAAGAATTAAAATCCAAGTTTTGTGCGACACCTCTCGTTCGAGTGGCTCTACAGTGAAGATGCGGTGTTTTTTAAATGATGACTTTCTATTCCAAGAATGCATTGCCGCTAAAGGTGTAAATCTCACTGATAAATTTTTCGAATAAATTTCATTTATTGGAAAACGAAGTGCGGTTATGACGGATTTTTTTTCAAATTTTTCCGACCACTCTAACAGATGTAAATAAATAAACGAACAATGACTGGATTTGCAATAACTCTACCGCATCTCATGGGTGATGGGTCGGAGCGAGTGGGGCCTAGTCTGTATAAAAGGGGGCCTCAAGACATCCACGGAGCATCAGTCCTCAAATCAAGGAACCGCAGCAACCATGAGAGCATTCATGGTGAGTACATCGTATACTCAACGGAATCCTCGAAGCTACGGCAACGTGTTTGTTCTCGTTGTTTCGTTTTTTCTTTTCTCATCCTCTACCCATCCGCTAAGCAACGATAATAATTACACTGACGAATCGCGGTGCATGTGACGGAAGATAATAAACGTATAACGAGAGATTAACCATACGAACTTCTTCGTCGTCTTCGTCGGAAGGAAGGAAGGAAGGATACTCTCAAAATATTCTGAGGATTATTTAACAACAAATCAGGAACGAGACGGATTATATGGCTTGTGAAAAATAATAACGAAGTGCAGAATTTCGAAATAAAAAAGAACCTGAAACGAAAAAGATTGCGAAAAACAGATTTTTCTTATAATCTGTGAAAAAAATTATCACTCACTCTTGTTCTCTTTCACTCACTCGCACAGGAATATACGTGTAAATTTGTGATTTTCGTTATTTAACGAAGAAAAAACTCAACCTTTTTTTTACTAAGAAGAACAGATCGAGTATTATATTTTCTTATAGTCACTTCACTTTCACCTCCCGCTGCCGGGTGCAGTTCCGGGTCGACGGAATCATCTTCGGTGAACCGGCACTAAACCGAACGTGTACTTCCGACGAATAATTACACACTCTTTTATCATGTCACACAAGACAAAAAACGAACCTGAAAGAAAGCCCGGGTTGTTTTTCGTCTAATTCTTTCAATCGGAAAAAAAATCGAATCGCCAAAATGTCTTCTTCACACCTCGAACCGGAAATTAACGTCAAACCTAACCTAATCTTGAATATTTTCAGATCGTGGCGCTAGCCGCGGTGGCTATGGCACGGCCGGAGGCCGGTTACTCTTACTCTCAGCCTAGCGGAAGCTACGGCGCACCCGGTGGAGGACTGGCAGGACTTGGCCTCGGCGGTGGAATCGGCGGAGGCGGTCTGAGCCTCGGAAGCAGCCATGGCGGCGGCGGCGGAGGTGGCGGTTTCACAAGCTTCGGAGGCTCCGGCGGCTCCGGAGGTTTCGGAGGCCATTCGTTTGGAGGCGGCAGCTCGTTCGGCGGTATTTCCGGAGGAGGCGGCTCGTTCGGCGGATCAGGCGGTGGATTTGGGGGTGGATTCGGTGGCGGATTCGGAGGCGGCGCCGTAGGCGGCGGTGGCTCCCTCATCCAGAAGCACATCTACGTCCACGTCCCACCCCCAGAGGCGCCCGAAGACAGACCCTCCAGGCCTATCTTGCCCCCAGCGCCCCCACAGAAGCACTACAAAATCATCTTCATTAAGGCCCCAACCCCACCCACCCCCACCGCCCCCGTCATCCCGGCTCTGCCGCAACAGGACGAGCAGAAGACCCTCATCTACGTTTTGGTCAAGAAACCCGATGAGGCGCCAGAAATCAATCTGCCAACCATCGCTCCCACCCAGCCCAGCAAGCCAGAGGTCTACTTCATCAAGTACAAGACCCAGGTGAGTGGAAAAAAAAAGTCGCGCTGGTAGGGAATTGAGAACACGAATGTTGCACTCCTTGCAGAGTTTCTCCGAGTTTAGCTTTATAATAAGTATGTAAGGTGGATTCAACTCGTTGAACAAAGCTAACGGTCCTGGGGCCTGATATTTTTCCATTTTAGAAAGAGGTCACGTCCGGCGGTGGTGGTGGAATCGGCGGTGGAATCGGCGGAGGAATCGGCGGAGGAATCGGCGGAGGAATCGGCGGAGGAATCGGAGGAGGACTCGACAGTGGAATCGGCGGCGGAATCGGCGGCGGTCACGGCGGTGGTATCGGCGGCGGTATTGGCGGCGGTCACGGCGGCAGCGACGGCCACGGATCGATCGGCGGAGGCAGCGGCCCCAGCGGACCGAGCTCAAACTACGGCCCCCCTGGTGCCTCAGGCCCCTACTAGTCAACTATATTTCGCGGTCCCTTTTCCCCAGCCTTTAAGACCCCCAAATCCCACTCATACGAACTCGCGATGCTCACACGTACACAGACACACAGGGACGAGGCCCGGGACTCGCCCAATCCCAGTCTCGTTTCCCATTTGTAATATAATTATACGAAACGAATACACTATTATTTTTATACGACTGTATTATATAAGCGAATATGATGAGAGGATGATGATGATGATGATGTTTTTTATACATATTTTTTGCAAGAAAACGGTGGCGAAATAAAGCTTTTTTATGTAGTTTTACATAAAAATTAAAAAATGTATTCAATTACTATGTATGTATATGTACTGTATGCATATGCATTCGTCGCAAGGCCCAATGATGTTAATCAACAATATTTTCACCTGCACGCAAATCTGTACATTCACAGCTATTCGAAAACTATAATCGCTCCAGTAGCTATTGCAGTCTCAAGTCGAAATTTGCTGAAAATTAGTTGAACGGTAGTAACCTTGCTGGAAACTGTTGCCGGATAGCTGAAACAGGTAGAAAAAAGAACATATCAATAATAAAGGAGTAAAATCGTAGAACGCAAGCTAAAAGTCCATAAAAGGATACTTGGGGAGGAATGAGCGAAAGTGAGAAGCGTGATTGCCTGACTCATGTAGGCCGCTCACCCTACATCTGTACCCTAACCCTGGTAAATTGAAACCACGTCCAGCTTGTAACTCGCGCCATGAATCATACGGATCTACGTAGACCATTGAATAAGAAAACAAATGAAATTTACCGCGGCGATCGCCTCGAGTCTCGTCTTAATACGCTTATTACGTACACGTACGTGGATAATATCCATACAACCCGAGGTTTATCGCGCTCCACGTTACACACGCGCGTCTTGCAGCAGCCCACGTTGCCAGGGGGCAACTTTCACAAGAAGGACTTGATTTTTTCGTCAAGACCCACAAAAAGGTGTAAACAACGAGAAGAAAAAGAGAAAGAGAGAAAGAGAAAATAGAAGTCGAACGAAGAGGAAGGGGACCACCTGATAAAAAAAACAAAGATCAAAAAATATACTTTCGAAAGGTTAGCCAACGGCCTCCTTCAAAAACCGGGACATCTGTTGAGCGATCACCGTTCTCGTTGATATAAGGCAGATTCTGTCTGCATACGCTGTTCGCGTTTCGACGTTTGAAATTCCGATGGCGCGACGGCGCGCGCACACTCACCGTGAAAGCGATCGATTTTGAAAGTAGGGAATCGCCAATTTAATCATTTCCTTCTACGGGTTTCACGTATTTTAAATTACCCACCTGTTATTATACACTCGGATACATTATACATTTCTCTACTGTTTTGCAAGGGAACAGGTATTCTCCCATATCCCCGCACCCGGCGTGCAGTCTAAACGCGGATGTACTCCCAGTTTTACGATATTTTTATTTACTTTCTGTTTTCTAAGCTCACATTTACCGCAACTCCATCCGCGTAAAATAATAGAGGTTGAAAATAGCGCGGTTTATTGACCTCGTCTACAGGCTTAGAGATATCACACAGACACGTGGCGAATTCTTTACTATACATTGTAAAACATCGCACATTCAGAAATTACACCGTTTTTGCATATTTATTTTAGGAGTCTGTTACCCTATTTTTTGAACATTATCAAGGAATTTCAAGTACACGTGAACAGATTGGGGCTTTTTAGCTGTTCGTAATAGATCCAAACAATATTTCTTTAGATGGATAATCTATTGGACGTATAAATCTTGTTTGTGAACAGCATCGATGATGGAAGAAATTTCTTCAAACTCTACACAGAGAATCTTATTCACCTCAGGCAGATTCATTTCTAAAACGAGACGATGAATATGCATTAAAGTCAGGTCAGTGCCACTTTCTAGATTTTTCAAACCAATCGTTATAATGTTGTTATAGTTCTATTTTCTTCAAGCAGAACATGAAAATTTTTGCGACGACAATTTAAAAGTGGATATTTAATTAAAGATTCATCTACGTTACCAGTAGCGATGAAAGTATGTGTATCTTTAACAGCACAATGGCGCTAGACCATTTCTATGCAAATCTAATTATAAACAGGCGTAGTTAATAAGAAAATAAAATGAATGAATCAGATTTGTGTCAGTATTGTAAGTGAAACTAGGAAGCCCCAAGATATAAGTTTTTATTTCGTAGAAAAGCGCACACTTATGGTTGGCAATAGTTGGTTGTGCAAATGAGCAAGCAAGGAAACATTTTGCTGCATTTTTTTAATTTTCGCGTACGTCCTGAATAGTAATTTTTTATTTTTGCCATAAAATCCCGATAAAACATGAAGTTTGTAGAATTTCACCACGGAAGAAAACAAATGACTGTTGAACAGTTTTGAAAAAAGTATCTAACAAACTAATCATCACATGTAATTGATAGGACCTACATGGAATCCAAATATTATACGCTGTACCGGTCGATCCTTCTAAGATATTCCTTGAAGCTCTTTTGATGGCCATTGCGTTCTCAGTTGGTAGGCACGCCCGAGTCGATAATCCAGTTATCAGAGTTGAACGATCTTTCAACGATTATTTCTTCCACCTTATTAGCGGTAGCACATTCTACAGTGCCGCTGGCTGAATTAGGTTCGCAAAAACGGTATTCCAGACGCATACGCGTTTCTGCTGTAAGAAGCAGTCGAAAGAATCGATACGTAATCTCGCATCCTCGATGCAAATCAGCCGCATCGAGAGAGTACAGAAATAATAGACCTGCAGGCAAACCATATGCGAGTAATAAATTACGCATTCTACTACCGACTACCGTATGACGACCTACACTCTGCGTTTTTACACGATTAGCGCCAGTCGTTTGTCTTGCAAAGGTATTTATTTTTTGGTGTCTTCACGTACGCATGTATCACGCGCAAATCAAGAGTGTGCGTTAGGACTTCTACATGTGTGTACATCGGGTTTTTCCGGGTACCCGGAATTGCATGCGAAATCTCACGTAGACTATAACGTCGTAGTTATGACGGGGTAATTGTGCGAGGCGAACGATGAAGTATTGTAAATGGTAAATGCGAGTGGAAAAGCTGTATCGCACACATAATTACCCGCCAATAATTTTCACCAACTTTTGTATTTGTGTCCCGTAACACCGGTGATACAGTTAACGGAAAAAAATCTGATTGATAACGAGGGATTCGTCTCCAACATTGACATATTATTTTCGTTTCTTTTCAAATTTAATATTGCTCATCCTTGCATCTTTGTATCCTTTCCGCATTTCCGTTGGCTGGCTAAGATTTGCGGGGCAAGAAAGCAGTGCTGTTCCAATTCGTTGACACTGGCCGCGACATACATTCTCTGAATTTCTTGGAACGTGATGATTTCATCACGCATGCAGAAGCGTGTAGAAATTTTTTTTTTTCTTTTGGGAGGGTTTTTTTCAAAGCATTGCAAAAAGATGAAAATTCTTTCTTGTTTCTTGAAAAACAATTTCTCAACATCTCTGCGATCAAAAGATTGAAAGGTGTTCGCTGGCTGCTTTATAGAGATTTTTTACTTTCATCAGTTTTGTCTTAAAGAAATCGAAGACTCTGAAAAAGGTGACAGAAATTTTCATTCGTTAATGAGAAAGAAAATTTTTCTCTACGACTTTCTCCAAAATAAAGATTATTTATATTAATAAGCATTCCCGGAACCTTCGGCAATTTACATGAAACCATGCAATGGAAATTGGAGGGGTGACTTTCACTGAAAGTGTTTTATGCGAACTCACCGACGTTTTTATTTTTGTTAATATTATATACATTCACATGTCTTATAGCTGCGATTATCAAACCTAGAATCAGTTAAGGTCAAATTCGAGAGTTTATCCTGTAGATCTGAAATTATTTGTGGTGACATGAGTGCAATAAAAGTTTATGTGATTTGGAATTTTTTTTTTTATTTTTTTTTTTTTATTATTAATATATATTTTTAAATATTTCAATTTCTTCAGAAACAAAAAACCGTACCGTAACTTCAGATTACATATCTATTTTAGCTATTTGAATAATGTTTGTTCTGTAAAATTCTGTGCCCTAGATATGAAAAAGCCCGTACATAAACACAAAAAAATATACGCAAATTACATACGCTGGCAACTAGATAGAATTCAACACTGGTGAAATATTTCCAGAACAAAATATTCACACATACTTGTATAACAAGTCCATTATTCCCGGAATAATATGAAATTCACCGACAATTTCCTGAAATATGTAGACGCTGTACCCCGATCAACTGATTTATCCCAGAGAATAAGTATAATTAGACGTTTCACAAGATTCTTTTACAGATAACCCTGCAGCAGCTTTCTGAATACATACGTTCGCTGCCAATACAGACATATCTATGAAACATTCTACAAACAATTATATGGAATTTGTGGTAATTAACGAGCTTTTCGGAGAGAGGTAAAAAGAGCCTCCATATTACGTACACGAAATTGTAAATAAATGCATAAAAATAGTGTAAGAAAAAAAATATATCGCTATAGAACTATTTTAAAATGAATAAATCAACGCGACACATCAAATCATTGATTTATGGCAAACATGTATTCCCTGCGTTTCCGGATTTGTAACGGCTCTGAAAATGCGATCATCGCGTTTGCGTGACGTCAGGCATACCTACCTTCCTAGTTCGTCTGGATCGACGGAGTCTCTCATAGTTAAGACGTAATAGTTAACTGCAGCCGGAGAGACGCATGACGAAGCTTCGAGACGGGGATGCGAACGTGTCAGAGGCGCAGCATTCCGCGTAACAACCTGCCAACGTAAACCGAGTATGTGGGGACGACGTCGATGTACATCGCATGTATCGGAGTGTCGGTATGGCCTTTACGCTGACCCTTGCTTTCACCCGGTAGCGTCTCCGGTGGTCACCTACTTCGGGCCCCGCGGAATGACGTAACGCCCAAGAACCGTACAATTATATCGTTACAGAGACTGAATTCCGACTAAAATTACGCCAAATCTTTCACGCGCTGTTCTATTATGTTACATATTTATAAGTTGGTGAAGCTTCGGCCCGTAGCGTGGACGCTATATTGCGATATTCCCAATCTTCTTAATTTTTTTTTTTTTTTTTTTTCGTGGCTTGTAATTCTCTTATCCACGAATTACGCGCACACTCTGTAAACTCGCCTGCATCACATCAGCGGTAAGAAGTATTGGGTTGTATTCGCGTGGCAGGTTTCATTTCGTTAAATAATGAGTGGGGAACACAGTATGAATTAACTTTGGTAAACCAGGGAGATGCTAATTCGGTTATGTCGTAATTACTTCCTGAAAAGTCTGATGTGTTAGAGGAATGAAAAAAGCATTATACGATTTTGGGTCATCGGCAATTACTGAAAACGATTGTAGGTTTCACGTATAGGATTCGCAGTTGATTGTTCATCTGGAGATATCAATTGCCAAGGTTGTGAAACCTGAAATAAAAAGAAAAGATAGTCACCCTATTGTCAAGACAAATCAAATTTCAGTTGAGAAGAAAGTATTTTTCTTTTTTTTTTTTTTTTCATAGACAATTCAATTTTGGTGGGTATAACTGACAATAACGAGAAGTTTGCATTTTCTTGTTTAGCATAACTTAGCGGTAGATCAGTCAATGAATATTTGTCAAATTTCCACTGTACAGCGCCTTATGTTATTTTTTTTCTTTCTAAAAGATCAAGTACCCGAACAATGATTCGAGATGATTTTTGGACAACTATTTTTTACACATCTTGAAAATAGGGCATTCCAGATTAAAGAATCGGAAAGACTAATTTCGCCCTTGCGTGCCATCTTTATGCATAAAAACCGACTACTCGTTGACAGCTGCTGTCACCACATGGCGACAGTGACGTCATCTACACCAGGCCAATCAACGTCGTTTACGGAATCGTACAGAAAGAAAAGTAAATTAAATTTCAGTTGAAGAATGTAAAGGTTGAGAGTGGTTTGAATAGAAATCTTTGAATGTTAAAAATATCGTATTTTATCGAAGTATTATAAAATAATAAGAGAACAAGAGGGATTCTTAAATCTCACGATAATTCTAATTCAAACCTTTGATACGAAACGCATTAGTCAATATGTTTGTGATAATTTATATAATTTTCCCGAAACTGCTTGCAACTGTAATCGATTCCTGAACATTAATAAGCCAAATCCCTAATTGTTATCAGAAATTCGATTCATTAATTTCAAAAAATAAGTTTTACTAGAAAATAATTAAAACTTGACCGAACTCGTACTCTGTATACCCATTTGTATAAGTGGCTCTCATTGAACTGGTTCCGTTATCGAATGCAATCTGTGTTACGGCAAATGCGTTCATTGTCAATCAACATTTTGCTCTACTGAATATGTAGGTGAATCTACAGATCTACATTTTACCGTACGATATATGATTGCATTTTCGGGTACCAAAAAACAGGCAACAAAAAGTGTAGGAAAAAATTGCTCATCTTTCAGCAGCGACATCCCTGGGAGAATATTTGTACTCGAAATCATAGCTCAGAAGTATTTCTACCGTACCATCTAGGCGCCCTAAGATCTTGTGATTTTGAATTAGGCGCCAGCTCTTTTTACCGACGCAATTCTCTTTCCTTCCGACGTTATATGCTATCGACCGCTGCTACCTTGAGGATCCGTTACCTTTGGCCACGCAGTATCAGCCTCCGCAATCCTGAGATAAAGTGATTTTTCTCTGTTGCACTTACGACTGATTTACCGGAGAAGATAAATCACAAAATTGTGATGAAGCTTTTGAGAATTTTTCACTTTTATTGGCTAAGTCTATTTCTTCAAATAGCTCAAAGAATAGCTTCGGAAACTTTTGCACTTTGCAATTTTGGGATTAGAAAATTAACGTACCGTTTTGTGTCTCGTGACGTTGACGGATCAAAGTGGTATTCACAGAAGCAGAAAGATTCAAGGGAAAAATTGAGAGCGATCTCTGTTGAATTGTATTTCAAGGGAAACTCACATTCAAGATAATCAGTATTAAATATACTGTATGAAACCACTCCACCGTATAGCAGGTGCCCAAGTTGGGGTTTAAAATATATCTATATTAAGGAGAAAGTGATACACCTTTGTCTCGGACGTGAAATTCTCCTGAATTCATTTGAAAAAATGATGATTAACTGATTGTATTCTTGAATCAATGTGTAAGTGTAATATTACCTTATCCGACTACTTATGTTAGATCAAAATCTTGACGTGTGAATAGTAAAAATCGTTCGAAGAACAGCGTTTAGAATAGTACGCAATTGGCTAAAAAAATTGGTAGCAAATTTTGAAATGTCTTTCATATTTCTGTGCAATTAAAGTTGAGCAGAACGTTTCAACGCTTATGAATTATGTGAAAATTTGTTTGTTATTAAATTTTTGAAGAATGATCGCTGAATTGTTTGAGACTCCATGAAGACCAATTTACTTATAGTCATAACAGTTTATATTGGTATGAATTTTCGCTGAAACAATTCATTGTACTGAAGTTGAGTATACGAGTAGAATGCGTGAGCGCACGTTGATAATGCTGCAACTCCAATTACATTGGACATTCAAACCGTCTGTAGCTCAATTGGAAAACGTTGTAGTGAGACTCCTTTCTCTGCCTTCTTCCGCTTTATTCTTGTTTCTTTTGTTTAACGAGGGATCCAACTTAACGCGATCATCCACGATCCAAACCACAACAACTGCGTTTTTTTTCCTTCTGGGATTTGTAGTACATGAAAACTGTAGAGTAGTTTAGTATATGAAAAGATCTTCCCTGATTTTTTTTTTTATTTTAGAAATCCTGTTCCGTAGTTTTCACCAGATGAAGATTACTGGCAATCGTTGAAATCCAATCATTGTCAATCGATGATATTTTGGAATTTAAAACTCGTATCAACAAGCACAACATACAGTGATTGAATCAGTTTTACATATTTTTAGAAAGAAAATATACTACAAATTGATTCTAATCTATTGATTACCAAAATTAATTTGAAACGTAAAAACTGACATTTCGATAATTATAAAATTTAAATTTTTTCCCACAATTTCTTGAGGAAAACCAAAAACTCTAAGCTCCTACCTAAGATAGGAATATCTTTATTGGCTTGAAGGAAATAATTTTCTTACTGTGCAAAAAGGCAAACTATCGCTGAAAATTTCAAGAGATGAATGTTTCACCGTTTGCAGTTTATTTTTCAATTATTGCGACACAGATTTTCTAAAGCGTTAAAGATATACCTTCTTTGTCAGGTACTTGAGATTTTCGATTTTCTTCAAAATTTTGCAAATAAAAAATCGTTGATGTCCAAGTCGTATAAATGGTTTTTTGCTTCGAAATCAATTTTGAGCCGCCAAAACATTAGTTAAAATAATAAAATAAATTTACCGTTTATCGTTTGCCAAAAATTTAGATTTAAAATAAATGTAATCAATGCCTTGTTTTTGTGGATATAATTTTTCAATTTCGATGTATCATCAGTCGAAAGTTACGGAACTTCAACAACCGCTAAATTTCAAAAATAAACTAAACTGATGAGAACCGCGAAAAAGGCACAAAAATGTTTAAAAATACCAGGGAGGGTACTTTCGCATATTGCAGTGTAACAATATCTGAAAAATATAAAATTCTTAAATCTTAAAGTAGTTAGAATTTTTACGAACCTAATATATAAACTATAATATAAACCGAACGAAATATATATATATATTATTTAGATCCTAATACGATAGTTGAGAAAAGAAAGTACGGTAGGCAAAGAAATTCGAGCCTCAAATTTATGTGTTACTTTTATTTCTACATTTCTTTCTTCTTTTTTCTCTCTTCAACAGTCCGGATAATTTACATATTTTCGGTAACTCGCCTGCGAGTCCGTATAGCGTGATGAGAGGTAATTTTAAACACTGAGATCCATTTTAATGAAAAGCTCTGATACGGGTTCACATGAGTTATATGCTTCCGCGAAACTAAGCGATTATCCGCACTCCGCTCGCCTCTGCTTCCGCTTACAAAACGCGCAGGTTATACCCACAAATATATGTATACTTACGTGTAGTGTATACCCTAGTGAAATTCTGCCTTCGTTCAAAATCCTGTCAAATTGAATGTCTGTTTGGCTCACCTGGAAACAATTATGGAAAGTCTGAATTCTTGGCATAAATGAAGAGTTAGCCGACCCGGAAGCGAAATTATTTCGTTCATCGGAGAACGTCGCAATTGCAGGTGATCAAAATGGCATATTTTTTCTGTAAAAAATTGAGACAGATTATATGGTGTAAGGACGACGGTAAGATCATTCAGTGATAACAGGTATTGTCTTTCGATCATTACGATCGAAAAAAAAACGTGAAGACTATGTAGAATTTGGAATTCCCAACGAAATATGCTATTCTACATTTTTCCCATAATTTTATACTTATCACGACAGAGCGGATTGTTTACCTAGCTCTGTCGTTATAAAAGTTGAGAACTGCCTTTTTTATGGTCTGCGAAATATTGAAAGTCTAGCGTTCGTTTTACGCACATTAACGAATCGGATACTCAAGCCTAAGCAACACTGAAAGTCGTAAATATTTTATGGAATTTAAGTTGCCATTAATTGTAGACTCACAGCTGCGAGTATGCCGGAGCGATTGAACTTCGATCATCATCAACGGTAATATGGTGGAATGTAAATATTTGGCTGTACACGATGTTAAGGTATATTCTTCACTAAATAACGGATAAGGATAAAATGAACAGGGTTTGTCATACGAATAATAATCTAAATCGTTTGAATAGTTCGAACGTTTTGAAACCCGGTTATGCATAGAGGATTCTAAAACAATTGTGGAAGATTTCAAACGATAGCAAAACATCACGCATCAACGTCCGTGGAGGCTTATAAAAAATCGTATACGATGTACCGGGGCCTTCAAAGCTTTGTCAGTCGGTAAAAGTTTAAAAATTTACGTGTCACGTCATCACAAAATACGTGATTCTTCGGCTGAATATCATCCGAATGCATTTAAGTAACTTTTGTGAAATTTGGGATGGCAATTTGTCCCCGTAAACAAAAACTCACCACACACGCGCGCATAAGAGTAAAGAAGTATTAGTACACGAATATACTTGTAACGAAGCGTGATTGACAAAATTAAAAGGAATAATTGAATCTCATTTTAGAGTGATGTTTTGCACGTTAAACAAATATTAAAAACACTTCGTCCCGTGCATTCGTGTCTCGATAATGCGAATTAATGGCGAGAACATGATCACTTTGCGTGCCTGGATATTGTGTTAATGATTTTATCATTAAAACTATTAACACATGTAACACTGACCGATATAAGCTGCATGAGCAAGGTACCCTTAGATACGCTTTCACGAAATTATCCTGATATATTGGATTACCTACCTAAAACATCGGCACTCGCGTGCTGGTAACTTGGCCGAATAACAACGCTCTAAGTTTTCCCGAGTAAAGCCGAAGCCTTGGCCTCGCAAATAATTTGGTCAAATTGGATTTTCCTCTTCAGGTTTAGAATGTCGTGCTAATCGTTAATCACCTTCAGCAGGCTGGGCGGCCGTCGTTTGCACCGGTAAGCAAACCTACCCTCATTTCAGTGCGTCTTATCGGTCCTCAATGACACGGTTTTCCTTCGTGTGAAAGTACCGAGCTCTTACTTATTTCAACAATTACGGGAAAGCCAAAAATTCTAACGGATATTTCGGCCGTTACAATAGAAGGGTAGTTTTCACTTTTCGGCTATATAAGTCAGTGGATTAAATCAGCCGTGGCCAGTCCATATAAAACCGTAGTACGGTGCAAAAGTCTTCTTATTTATTTTATTTATTTCACTCATAACATAATATATATTTATATTTATTATTAAACTACGAACTTTCGTTTGGTACTATTAAGTGCGCGGGTGTGTAAAAAAAAAATGAGAAACCAGGTGCGATATATATTACAAATATTTTTTTTTAATTGCCAATCCACATTTGCGGTACAGTTCTGTCATTCATTGTTACCAAAATACGGAATCAGTGATTTACGTAAGCGCATAAGTATATAAATATGTATAAAAGTTTGATAGTCGTGCTACATAAAAAAGCAGAAATTTTAATCAAGGAGCCCTTCAATCTCAAAACGTTGTCAAACATATCATTTCCAACATTCTATGGTGCTGGTGATAATCATGAGAAGAAATTCACGCTGTTTGCTTTTACTATATTAAAAAAGAGAAATCGAATCAACGATTAAAATTCTTTCATTTATGCATCCAGGACGAAACATCCTCTCCGATTGAGTTTCTGTTAAGTTGTGAATTTTTAAACTCCTCTTTTAATTCTGGAAGACATTCGGTATAGAATTCATGTTTTTTTCCACAAACTGATAATCACGATCCACTCTATAAAACGATGAAAATGCTTCTCAAAAAACTCGGCATTCTCTTTTTCGAAGCTCAGGCTACATGTATTTGGATCTTGTACTGCCAATATCATTTTGCAACTATCATCATGTAATATCGAGAACAGCGAGTGCCGTTCCGGCGCTGGCAGATCGTATAATTATCGCTGTCAATAGCGTCTCTTCGAAGAACATATAATTACAAAAGACGAAATTAACCATTTGAAGAACGCTATTCTCGACGTAAGAATGACACACTTAATACGTACGATCATGTTGTTTAATTGCCGTAATCCGCGTAATAACATAGCACGGAGTCACGGCTTCATAGTGGGTAATAATCTAGACCTTACTTTTATGTACCGTACCGACAAACGTCGAGACACATAATATCTACCTGCACGCCTTTCTCATCCCATCAAAGTGTCTAGTACCTAGTGTGTAGTATGGACCAACTACACTTTAATCCTCCTTCACGCCCACGTTTCGTCGATTTTAATGGATTTTTGAATTTTTACGTTCCTAGATCTTATGGCTTTCCATCCTCGGACTCACTCTGGCCAGACCACCAAACCAGATCGATTTAACAGCGTCCAAAGGACTCGAGAAACTACAAAGGCAGAGAACATTGAGAAGTATATGGCCATTCACATCCTCAGAAACCACAACTGAGGCCCCAGAAATCTACCCAGCTTCGGTGCCCGAGAACAACCAATGGTTCGTCCAAGGTGAGACGGCAATACCCGAGGGAATCGATTTGACCAAATATCCGGTTTGGAAAATCCACAAGTACAACGGCATCGATCTTCACCCGGTAAATCTTCAGCCACAGAACCTGTACCCGCCGGAAGGGGACATTATTGAGGTGGGATATGCGCCGGGCGCAAGTCCGTCCTTGGACTATGCTTCGAGTAGTTACTCCAACGGTTACGAGCAATCGCAACCTGCCCATGAGACTTATCCCACCGGATATTTACCGACGTATTCATCCCAGTCGGCACCGTATCCTCCCGCAGTAGCGAACCAAAAATCTGATGAATACCACAGCTCCAGTTTCACAGCTGAAACCGACGACTACAACATCCAGACACAACAGAAGTATGAGACCTATGTTTCGCCACAGTCGCAAACTCAGGCTCAGCCACTCACGGGCTACCCACAGGCTCCACAAATCAACTATGGACCACCGAACTTGCAGAACGTTGACTACCAGAAAGGGCAAATGCAGATGTACGGCTTGGGCGAAGGCCAGAGCTCTCTGGCCCAGCCCCAGTCGGTGGACGGAGAAAAACCCGACTTGAGCTTCCTGGACAATCTCGGTGGCCTCGGCGCTTTTCTGCCGGAAGTTAAAGACGACGAGAGTGCTAGTAACAAAGAAAACACCGACACTTCAAGTTCAGGATTTTTCGAAGGTTTGTTCTCCCGATTCCGTGGAACGACCGAAGCGCCGATTGCAGAGATTGCTGAGGAAGAGAAGCCAGCCAGCAGCGGGGGATTTTTATCCTCAGTATTCGGCTTGGGTTCCAACACGACTCCGCGACCCGAGGACGACGCTCCGACGACGCAGTCATCAGGGAACATTTTGTCGTCGCTGTTGTATGAGCCACAAACGGAGAGAACAGTGGTGATCCCACCGACGACTTACTATCTGCCGAAGACCAGGGGCTCCTACATTGCCATTAAACTACCGGCGAACACTGCACAAGAGACCGTTACGAGAATCGTTGAACCTTACAAGGGTGTGTCGAACATCGCCATCTATCAAGCACCCTCGGTACCTTTCACACAGTACGAAATCCCACACGTCGCTGGTCTGACCGTGGACTCTAAATATCCTTACAACCTTGCAGAGTCGGAAGTGCGGAACTCAGGCTCACATGGCTTGGCTACAAACATAGATTCTCAGTCTCCTGTCATCTATGGTCGGACCTCACAGTCACCTCCCAACGAGCATCCCTACTACACGCAAAATCGCGACACCTACAAGCCCCCGGGTTATGAAACGGCTGCATTTGCTCCGTACCAAGGTGGCGCTCAAGGTTTTGCGCAAGCGCAGTACCTGCAGTCAAACAAAGGAGTTCCTCCTCCATCGGGTCAACCGATATACTACTACCAGGAGGAAGATCGTTCACAGAATTTGGGAAATTCCGATACACGGCATCAGAGTCAACATATTCAAGAAATTTTACAAACGGAGGGACAATCATTCGCGTTGACTAACTCAACCAGTTACGATCAGGATCAGAACACCCGAGACCAGCAGTACCAGGATTACGATACTGTCCAGGCTGTACAAAGTGCGGCCGTAAACGAAAATGAGCCGAAGTCGTCTCCCCAGCTGTCCGATAACTTTGTACCTTCCTTGGTCTACGGACAGGGTACAGGTAACATAGGTAATCAGGTGACTTTCGACGTTGGTAGCGATCCACGAAACCGCGGTAATAGCGGTGATATTTCGTCCCAGGACTTGGACGACACAGAAGCCCTTGTCGAAGAACTGGTACCACCGAAGAATAACGAGCCATTAACCACCGTCCCGGTTTATCAGATCTCGTATTCGACTTATCAGAGTCCTGAGAATCCTCTAGGGCCAGCAAGGACCTACACAACTCCGCCGGTGAAAGACGCAACGAATTTTCAAGATGTTCCGTACTTCGAACAGGGTGACAACAGCCGTTTCATACAAGATTTGTCGGCGCTCACTTCGTACGGAACACCGACGAATTCTTATCAGTCCGATCCGTTCGTTTCTGCGTCTTCGCAGGTGATAAGGGTTGCCGTTGACGCGCCGAATTCGGACAAGGTCATCGACAGGTCGGAGGTCGGCGTCAATGCGGACGAGGACACGGTGCGCCTTGCACCTGTAGATGAACAAGAATCGGGTACGAAGAAAGGCTCCGGACTCATGCGCAAGGTTACGAAACGGAGGAATTTCGCTGATGGTATAATGAGTAGTAACGCGCAGACGAGATTCACGCCGGAGGGACAGACACCTACTCAGGAAACTGACGTGTCGATGGTAATTGGAAGTGAAAAGGATTCGATACCGGAAGTAAGAGGCAACCGACAGTTTAGTGGCACGACCGTAATCGATGGCTACTCGAGAGTGCAGCATGAACACCATCAAGTTAGTGCACCAGGTGAGTAAATATACGCTTCGCCAACGTTTTACTTATTTATCTATATAAACCTACTATCCTCCAGGTTCATGGCGCCATCGGTAGGGATAGTTTCACGAGATGTTACAAAATTTTATCACCACAATGACCGAAACCTCGTTTGAAAGTTGAAAGCGATCGTTTTTTTTCGGAGTTCCTTTTTTACTTGCTTCTCTTTTTCCCTCTCGTTCTCATGTCCGATAAAAAAAGGAGCTGTATAATGGACTAAAAAATAAACACGAAAGTTCCGCTCAAAAACCGAATTCAAGTATATGAATATGTGTGTTTGTGTGTGTATATATATACATATACATTCACAGGATGCATTTATGGTTACGAAAGTTGAGTTTTATGCGAAATTTTGTCGAAATCACACCAGTCGTCTACTACAGCGATCAGGTTTCTGCGCTGACTAGATAGGAGCACACGAGATCACGCGAAACAGTCGTAAGGCATAAATATGCCCATGCTCCTTCGCTGAGGGAATCACCATTAGGGATATTGTATACAGAGTCACGACGTATTTAACCTGCGTTCCGTTACAAGAGTGTGTATTTCTGTCGCAGATAATGATCAGACCATGGGGCTGCCGGTTAACCATGCGCCAGAAGCCGTTTAAGTCCGTGCAGTGAGCCAAACACGACGTCCTAGAGTGCCGGTTTGCAGAAGAAATCGCATACAGAAATTATCCTGAGCAGAGTAAACCAGATGTGTAATTTTATTTATTAGTAAATTATTGTTGCGTCGAGTGCGACGTTATAATACCAATGTCGGGATCTCTCTTCGATTAGATTTTAAGGCCCACGTCGACCGGCTGTATATTTTATATAATAAAATATTCTAAACATGTGAAATATGCGAGTAGATATGTATTTATAATTCTAGCGTTTATGATCGAAGTCTCGAAGCGACCACGAAATATACCTCTGTCCATACATATACATAGACACAAGAATATGAATACTTTCAACAGAAAAGAAGAAAACGGTACGTATATTGCATACCATATAAACTTCGTCGCGGGTTATAACGAATTATTGCCATGAATAAGATAATGATTTATCAAGAGGCAAGGCTTCTCGTTAGACGTATCACCGATCGTTAGAAGATATCTTGACCAATATTGCTGCGGCGTAACCAGCCTGCACCACCATCATCATCATCGTGCATCGTTAGCCGTATTTCAAGTATAACTGGTAATCTGATGAAAGATGAAAGATCCGCAGACGATTACGTGAATCCAGACGCAGTCGAGGTACATGTTCATTGAAAGTAAGTGAAACCGTGCTGAAGATCAGTTCAACTTTTACAAACGGTGGCAAAAACTGTTACAGTATATCCAATCGCCTCACTTTATACGCGTATGAAATGCCTACATCACACGCGTTCACACGTTTATAACACATAACATCGTGGATAAGTATGGTAATTTTTCCTCACTGCGTTCCAAAAATATCTAAAGTCTTACCGCATTATATTGAACAATTCCGTTACTTGTTGTCAGATGTACCATACGTAAGACGGGTATGTACACGTTTAGACCAATTTCGTCGAACCGCAACAACGGCTGGAGAAAGTCGTGCTAATTACAATTACGAGCGTTGCAAAACGCAACCGGTAGGTACGTACCTGCTTCATGCGGTGAATAAACAAGAGGATTCGAACCTGTATGTGTAAGTCAAGAATGAAGGAAAATACCATTGAGAATTTTTTTTATACTTAAAATCTCGGCAATTACCAACAAATACAATTGTACTGATACGGGACACACTGACCTCGAAATAGTCTCGCTACGTGAAAAAAATTATCGAGCTACTATACATTAATTAGTCATTTAAATCAATTTCAATCTATTAACGACTCGCATATTTGACGCAAAATTAACCTTATTCTTTCGGTAACATTGCCGAGTTTTGAACAGTGGTTTATGGGCATTTCAATACTGACAATGAGTCTGGAAACGGGTCTTCATTGAACTACTAATATATGCGTTGAACAGCGTCTACCAATACAACAATAATTTACAAACACAAGTTCGCGTCAGGACATAACTTTTCCGAACATGCAATCAGTGTTTAGGAGGCAAAATTTATTTGAAGCAGATCTAGCATTGGCAGAATGATAATTCCCATTAGGCGCCAGATGAAATGTGGGGTGGTTTTATAGCTTCAGTCTCCGATCATTGTTGTCGCAATACCCGATCTACTTTCATCGCGGGAATGTTGAACGCCTTGCGAAGTCTGATGGCCGCTCGCAGTACTTTTAATGACTCGTTACATCTTGTGATGTATCAATGACATTTATGTATCGTGTGGAAATCTGCCTACAGTTTATCTCTGTAAAATGCATCATTCACCACGTGATCGGAAAATGGACGAAATCATACGGAGGAGTAAAATGGATTTGGTAAACGTGTTGATTTCGACATGAAAAATTCATTATTGGCCCAAATTGTTTCTTACAGTGCATCTATTATAATCCATCGTGGATAATATCGGATACGTATGCGTACAGTGTGAGAGTATATCTGACGGGTATTTCGTCCCCGCGTTAGCGATTAATGCAGTAAGAAAGTGAATGGCATAAAAGTCGGTTGACGGTATTCAAGAGCAGACCCGACGCGACGCGACGCAAAACGGACGGTCAAAGCTTACAAATTTCATACATTTAAGATACGCATACGTACGTACCTACCTCATCACACTTGCATAACCTCAATTCAAAAGAATGCCGCGTGGCTTCGATCACTTTCGATTTAAGCTGTGTATTTTCCACGGGTACAAGACCCGCCGGGGGGACATGACTGCATATACGTTCGCCCACATGAAATCGAGACCTTGAGACCATTTCTTACAACGAGTAAAGTACTGATCTTGCTGGTGGGAAAAAAATTCGCGATCAAGTTACGTTGCGAATATCGACCTGCGGTTTATTCTTCTACCTAATAACAATAACAGTACTCTAGTCGCATAGGTTGCACGTAGTGAACTTAATTTAGTACGTTGACAGTAATCACGATTTTACAGCGATAATAGAATGCACAACAGGTACATACTGAACTCTCACTATTGTTTAACACGTAGGTGTGAATTACGCGGGGAAAATGTCGCGAGTGAACGCTGGTCAGAGAATATCTCGCCAGACTGCACTAGGGGCAAGCAAACTTTAAGAATGTATATTCTGTTGAATTTTTACAGATCCTAATCCAATTGCGCGGAATGACTTTCAACTTTTTAAAGCTTCTCTGACTTCCTTCTTTTTGAAAACACACAGTTTGTATGGAATTTCTTTTTTTTTTTGTGAATATATATGAGAAACGATCCGATCCGTGACGAATCTAGATTCTAATTAGGCTAATGACCATAAACCGTTACGCTTCGCACCGTGAATCCAGAGTTGTGTCAGGTATGCAGGTAACGACGTACGAACTTGAGGAGGTACAATCGCACCACCCTTCTCGTGTGAAAATGAAATGAAAGGTAGAATAAATTTTCCTAAATTGCCATGCATGGTATAGTTTTATCATTCGGATAATTCAGATCTTTTCTTCTATTTGCAAAGTAGTACCGACCCTTACTTCATAAAACCTACCGTGGGTTCATTGTATAGGTACATGCATGCGTTTTAATGATTATAATCTGTCAATGTTTATGGGAAATATTTTTGTCACAGGTAAACCGGTAGTCTTTGATTCAATCTCGTAATGCGATAGTCGTGGAATTTAGCTTGGACAGATTTCAAAGTTCAAATGCATCTTAATTTTCGTTCGTTTCTCCATTGTCAAATACGTATCGTTTCAGTGTCACTTTAGATCCTTGTGCACATATACGTTTAAATAAAATTGGCCAACGTAGTAAATGCTAATCAAGGAATTCATACCTTGGTATGGAAATTTATCTTTCATGAGATGAACTTATGCCCAAGGATTTCAGAATCGATGTGGACATTGAAATTTGATCAAAACATTCACCATCCGAGTATTCAATTTATTCGCGTCATCATTACGGTAGTTAATAAGCAAATAAATATACGCATTTTCTCTTTCAAACTTCTTCTTCTTCTTTCTTCCCTTTAAATACAGTACGCAACCAGCTATTGGTTAACAACTATACGCAGCTCTCAAGTTAGCGTAACTCGAATTAACATATCGAGGAATATCTCCTCCTAGTACGCAAGTTCTACGACAGCCCCCCTCCAAGCATAGATGATCCATTTATCAAGGCGCTTCGACTCTCCGCATACTACCTCGCTTAAGCCTAAATAAAATACCAAAGTGAAATTCTTTCACGCGACTTGCCCATCCAAATCACGTCTGTTGCCCGCTGGTAGCATTTGAATCATGATTTGAACTGATCATAAATCTATGATTGTCGTAACGAAAACCTATGATAGTTCGTAACGTGGTTGCATATAATTTGATAGACCATACCAACCATCAGCTACGTAAGGATATGTGATCTACATGCAGGTTACAGTGAGTACTTCATCCCAAGGTGAGGACGCCTTGTAATTATTTGGTCAGCGGAGAAAGTCTGACGGAGGAATTAATGTGGAAACCGTAGCAGACCAGATGCAAAAAAGAAAAATATCCGACAATTATCCACATCAAGTTGATTTTGTTATTTTGAAATGAATCTCTACTACCTTACTCTTCGTACACTATGAATGAATTCTTCGAAATAAATATCTTCTGTATTACTTAGAATGCCGACAAACTGCTATATAGAAGAGTGAGAAATAAAACAGAAAGAAAACGATGACTGCAAAAAGCTGAAAATTAGCTTGAAGTACAATTAATAGGTACTCGTACAAGTATGAGTGATGTCGCAACAATTATCCGTGCGAAAAATACTCATACAAATATCTCTTCGAATTGGGGTAGTAATTACATGCTGCACCTGTCACAAACTTATAAGTGCATGCCGTTATACCTATATGGATACAATGCACATACCTGATGACTAAAAAGAGGCGGAGCAAGGACTTTCGCAGTTCCGCACAGTTGGTTCATTCTGTTCCACGTTACAGAACATATTTCAATGATTTCGATACATGTTTATAAAAAAAAAAAGCACAAGGGTACCGTAATAGGTGACACGATTATCGCGGGTGATTGGTG
The DNA here is from genome assembly GCF_021901455.1 of Neodiprion lecontei. Lineage (NCBI taxonomy): Eukaryota > Metazoa > Arthropoda > Insecta > Hymenoptera > Diprionidae > Neodiprion > Neodiprion lecontei. Next base: position 11,179,488 of record NC_060265.1, on the reverse strand, counting down.
CAAAGCAAAGCTTTACAACGTGGTGGTTTCGTGGATCACTATAGTGGTATTTCCAAGCGAGCAAAAATCTACGGATCCAAAGCTCAGTTAAGAGTTTGTTAATATGATAGGTTATAGGTTCAAATTGAGTCTACGCTATTCCGTAATGCTTGTGTTATGGCTACAGCAATGGGCTTCAGGGGTGCATTATGAAAAAATACACTGCTTATTATCTTTAAATCTTATTTACTGTCGTCGCATTATCTCAAAACTGTTCACCACTGTCATTGGCGAATATCTTTGTAGTTACCCAGACATTTTAACCACACCGGTTTTAAACCCCTTTCCCCGATACAATAAGAACAAATTAATGCAACTTATAGTGCACCAGTTTGAGCCAAAATAATAATAACAATTTATGCTGATTTATCACTGCGGTTAGAAAAGACACAATTCTTTAATCCTAAGCATCTCAATGCTGTATCTTTTACATTTTTTAAGTAAATAATCGACTGTCCTACACTTTAACGAGTTGGTTTTAATTTCAGATAACATTAGCATGAGCCTTCAGTGGTGCAAATTTGAGGCCAAATCCAAACTCTTCCATATATCCCAAATTCGTAATCCATCCAGCATTCAAGCCCGACACGATTCGGTGTAGATTCAACTCCAAAACGTCCAGTACCATTAGCTATCATGTGGAACGAGTCGAATCTGAGAAATCGAAAACGGTTTCAGATTCGATAGCAGATTTTCACACCGTGACCAGGTAAGTTACGGTGGTGTAAACTTTTTACGATGATCAAAGCACAATATAGATTCAAGAAATCACATTCGATCTAAATTTACTATACATTAGGGGAGGTTAGGCTGAACTTAATCCAAAAAGTAAACTGTTCTAAAGTTAAATACCTATGTAGATATAAACGAAATACGGACGGATGCTACAAAAAGGGGGACAAGGTCATCGCTGACACATCCTGTTTTTCTTTTCTCTGCTCTTCGGTGTTTATATCTGCAATGTGAATTCAACAAATCATCCATTAACACTACTGGTGCGTGTATAAAATTTCTTTCCGACTTCGGTGGAGGGGTACTTAACAGATCAGTAACACCGTAGCAGGCCTGCACATTTAGAGTTCGGATTCATCTGATTGCTCGATACAGAACAAAGCCGTTAGACACGAACTGACCCAATCCTACATAAATCTATATTTCAACCATCTTAGATCCATACTACACGAAAAGTGTACTTAAATTTGTAACTCTTCGATGAATTCCATCGTAACGATTAAATTACGGCACTTTGCGGGTCATGAATTACACCACCAAGATAAAGTACCGCAGTAGGGTATCCCTTGGTCCCCAGGGTTGAGTAAGAGGTTCGCTGGGACGGCCCTCATGCCCCAATCAAACGGGTCCTTGATTTGGCTTGCCTTGCACCATGCACGGGTTACCATGTCCCCTCCACCGGCAACTTCTGACGCGGTAATCAACCGGACAGGCCATGCAACACGCGGGGTGCTGCTGGTCTTTGGGGGAGTTGGCCAAGGTATAAAAGTGAAGAAGAGGCGCTACCGCGGCATACCGAGTCAGTGATTGTGTATGACCCAGGCAGTGAGCTAAGGTGGTCCATCATCGTCGAGCTTTGAATCGAGTAAAAGGCTATCCGTTCAAACCTTCGAATAAGCGCGATATAATGAAGGTCCTATTAGTAAGTAATATTATTTTTGAGTGTCTCTAATTCGAATGCAAACATCTCTATTTCGCGGACCTTAACCGAAACGGATGTCGTATGAACACCGAATCGCACGTGAAATTGTTTCTAGAAAGTGATTGTTCCTCCAGTCCGGATAAACTCAACTTTTTCCGTTAAAAGAAAACGCGTCAGTAAACCATAACTCGAAGTTTAAATCTTGAAATTCACTTTTAGCCATACTTTAGAACGTATCATTGGTTTTTGGGTAAGGCTGTTCAAGGGGACGTCTAACTTCGTTATAAAAAGTTGTAGCTTTCGAAAGAATCACTTTTCGTTTGCGCTGGTGTAGTCGATGTGGATCGCACTGAAAGAGTGTTAACGGAGGTTTAACAAAGCAGATTGAGGGTATTTTGTCAAAGTTTTAACTTCTCAATTAATCCGTAGAATCATTTTTCTTAACGTGCACAATATTACTGCATTATTTCCTCTTCCTGATATGAGACCTAATCTTATGATTTGATTTCTGACCACGATTTCTGAGTAACGGTTTGAGAGGCAATGCTTGGAAATAAATGATGTACTTATCATTGCTGTACAATTCATTTTCTCGACGTACAAAAATTTTATGCGCTGTATAATCTCGTGTCATCCGATATATTACAAATACTGAAATTTTTGTTTTGATTTCATCGCCTTCGCAAGTGCGCAATTAGTATATTAACGCAGATTTTGAGAACTATAAATGTCAGTTTAAGAAGTTAGTGTACCGCTAATATATATATTTTTGTTTTTTTTTGTCTACGGACAATACGTCCAGCCAATAGTTGGATGAACATGTGCCAAGAAGCTCTGTTACGTGGATGACAAACTAGCTGTCCTAATGAACACAATTGCTTCTATTATTCTCGACAAGCGATATCGCTTGTGCTGAGGGTAGGAATTTTCATCGGAGTTTCTTAAACGAAAGTTCTTGCTCTACATTCTATTTTTTTATTTTTGTTATTTTTTTTCTGCTGTTCCAACGGAGAAATAGACTAAAAATAAGTGAAAACTTGTTTAGCTTATTAATGCATAAGAAAAAATGCAACAGAGTTTTTGTGTTCTATGGAGCTTGCGCTATGTGTGAAGCTATAAAAATATTTAATGTGACCAGCGAAATGATCATTAGGTGTAGGAAAAGGAGTAATTTTTATCGGTACTTACATAGCGACGAGTCGTTAAGGAGTTCTTGAACTTGAAGCGAAGCTAAAAATAAGGTCGAAAGAATCATTATATCCAACGGCAGTCGAATATATGGCCTTTCTACACATATAGTTTTATCATTAATATCTGACCATCCAGCGTGAGATCCCCGGTAGAGCAAGAAATACCACCGAGCCACATTGAAACATATAATTATGAACCAGGAGAGGAATGCTTATAAATTATACATCTCACTTAACTTTCCATTTCGTTGGTTTTCTCTTGCATCTAATTAAGACTATCCACAAATAATGATCTTTTACCCAACCGAAAAAATATTTGAATGCAATATTGAAAGTGTTACAGCAGTATTTCAATTAGCTATACATGGAGTACCATGCTACATCTCTAGGAATTTAATGCAACGATTAGTAACATATGAATTAATTATCATTATCAGTAGCTGGTTATACTTGGCCAATTATTATGCAACTACACAGTAGATGACAAAATTAATTCGTAAAAAATTCTGTGGATCGAAAAAAAACTGGTTGTGGAACTGGTATAAAACTATCGTGAACGAAGATGTATATGATATTTTGTCACATTACACAATCTCTGACATTCCTAGGTCATCGTTTATCTCTACGGTCTTCTTTATACCAAGAATTTAAAATGCGTAAATAAATCGTAGGCGTAGATCGTATTGGGACTAAGGTCAAAACTCAAAAATTCGAAATGCGAAAAGTAGCACAACAACAAATTTCGCAATCCTCACTTTGAGATACAGAATTAGGAAGGGGATAATCCTACAGGACATAGATTATAATTTGCTGACGCAACATTTATACTGTTCGGGACTTATTTTCCGGGATGGGTTGGACTCAATTTTCTACCGGACGTAATTAGTAGGTAACACGTGTACGAGATTGTGGTAATTACGGCAGGGCATTACGATGCCTACGAAAGCGTGAAATCCATCATCATTGCACTATATATAACATCGCCGGGCATCAAGACGGCATACCCGCCAGCCTCGAAAGGCATAAAATTCGTGTGTTTCTTAATCTATAATATAACATTATTTGTCCCGCTACACCTTTTACCAATTATTCTCTCACATGCGGGCACGGCGTGGTACATATAAATGCCGAAGGTGAAACGCTCTCTGTAATAAAACACAGCACACTCTCGCCCGATCGCTGATCCGGGGAATTGAGGAGCCAGAGGCAGAGGTGAAATTACAGAGGCATTCGTGAAACTAGAAATCGTTCGATTGTTCCAGGTATTCAGTGCGGTCTGCGCAGTGTCCTTGGCAAGGCCGGAACCGCCATCGTACCTTCCGCCATCTAGCTTCGGCTCCTCATCTTCCTACGGCGCCCCGGCACCGTCGCTGCCCAGCGCGAGCTACGGTTCTCCAGTCATCCAGGAATCGTACGGACCTCCAGCCCAACAGGCTGTGATCCACAAACACGTCTACGTCCACGTACCGCCGCCAGAAGCTCCGGAGTACAAAGCCCCAAAGCCCGTGCACCAGCCTCCGCCGCCCCAGAAGCACTACAAAATTGTCTTCATCAAGGCACCTACCCCGCCAACCCCAACTGCTCCTGTCCTGCCACCTCTGCCACCACAGGACGAAGAAAAGACTCTGATCTACGTCTTGGTGAAGAAACCAGAGGAGGCGCCAGAGGTCGTTCTTCCTACTCAGCAGCCAACTCAACCGAGCAAACCGGAAGTTTACTTCATCAGATACAAGACGCAGGTGAGTGATTGGATTCGCTGATGAGACCAGGCGCACGCAATTGACGGATTTGTTGTTTACGTGATTTTATAACATTTCATTTAATGTTTCATGAACAGAAGGAACAGGGCGGATACCCAGCATCTGTTGGAAGCGAATACGGAGCCCCAGCACCATCTGGCCATGGATCATCATCTTCATCCGCAGGTTCGGTTTCCGACAGCTACGGCGCACCCGCGCCATCGGCGAGCGGACCTTACTAATCATATGTTGGCAGTATACAACGGTGATCGTTAATCACTATCGCGTATTTATCACCGTCAATTGGCAATATGTAACGTCGAGTTTCGGTATGACCCTGATGACTGCGCTTTTATGGTTCAATGGTAGAGAGCTATTCGACTAGTAGCCAGTAGGCAATATGTAGAGATTAGGAATAAAGTTAACATCAAAGCACCGCGATCGTATAGAGCAACGTCGGAGATATAGACAACCTGACATACAGCGATACGAATACTGCTGCAACTGCCAAATGTTAAATTCAATACCGAAATTTTCAACGATGAGACGACGTTTGGAATAACGAACTAAAGGCAGGGTAACAGATACAACACAAGAACTCGAAATTTCTTAATAGCACTGAGTTAATCAGAGCACAAAGGTAAAAAGTCAATCAGCAAACGCGGAAACTCATAATACTTACTTATAAACCTATCTCAAAGTACCTTTGTAATTTTATATTTTTTATAATGTAGGCAGTAAGTCTAAATATTAAGTTGTCTGTTTTGTAAGAAAACTTATGAAAATACAACATTTCAATATTTAAAGACTTCTCAATGTGTCCCTCCCGTTATTCCGCGTTTAATAACAGCCTCATAACGCGTATTACAATTCAATACATCAAGAAATAAATAGTGTTATAAATTTTTGTGGCGGGTGGAGAGAATCATTTTGTAAGACCTATTTATCGCAAGTAACGGAACATGCTTATAGCAGAAAAAAACTGCAGAGAAAAGAAAGAGACAACGACGAAGAAAAGCGTGCAATCGAAGTCTGGTATTTTGGGACCTTCTTTTTCTTTTAATCATCGTTCAATAACTAATGAACAACCGGTTTTGTTTCGAAATAACTGGTAAATACGTTATAAAATGATGAAAACACATTAAATATTCAATTTCAACTTGTTTCGTCAACACCGGTGTCAATAAGACACATCACACAAACGGCAGTACATCAAAATTGCAAATGTGATTGACATTCGTGACCATTAAATCGGATCTTATCAATTCGAAGACTCGAATTCTCCAAGTATCTCAATTTATTAGAGTTTCAAAATAGCATAAAATTCAAGATCATCTATAGTATAGAATGCTACCACAGAGATTCCTAACTATTTGTGATTGTCTCCAAATTTTCGTTACGACTTCTTCCTTCAACGTCAAGCAAATAATGCAAGTTCCACGAGTTTTAACAGAGATGACATCAATTCTTAACATGATAGCTGCACCATAATTATTATTGTCTGCAAAGCGGAGGATTTAAAAAAATGTGTAAAGAGAAAAAAACGAGAAAAGTTGGCGTTCAGATGCGAACGTTTGTTAGTTGATTTGAGGTGGAACAACTCAGCAATCATTGTGATGTGGGCATGAGAGCTATCGGCTCTGCTGCAAAATCGATATACTATATCAACTGTTCGGTTAGAATTCTATGCCACTTGACCCAAACAAAATTTTGAATACATAATATGTAACAGTTATTTTCGTGGCAAGTGCGCATAAAATTCTTGACGAATAAAACGGAAACTCACGAGTCAAGAAGAGTACATGCCACAAATCCTATTTTCTGTGATACCTCCAGTCAAAAACGACAAAGTACTTAGTTGGTTGTTGGAGGTGGTAGCGTAAAAAATATTTTTTAGCACATAGCAATGACAGAAGCGGCCATTAAATCATTTAACAAGATGTCCTGATGTACACATTGAAGTTGAAAAACTGACAATTAACAATACATCAAACATTTGTCTTAAGGTGATATTTTGTTATTTTGACCATAGAATCTAAGGTGACAAATTTTTGCTGTCGTATTGAATTTTCTTCTCCGTATTACTATTGTGTAGAACCAACTTTAGTTTTTTTGGATAATTTCATACCTAATTTCATAATCTTCAATCAAAAATATTCTAAATCACCCTGCTTCATGAGATCAATGTAGGAAATCTGGAAGATAAATACATATATAGATAGCAATTGTAAAGTTGAATGATACAATAAATTCACTATTTCGAAAACAGTGCTTTCACAATAGCAACAATTGGAATAATAAAATTTATCTGATAATTCGATACCATAAAACGGTCACGATTTGCTAATTAGATTTCACACGTGCAGTTTTATAAATTTTTAGGTAAATTCACATTAAAAAGAGATGAAGAAAGTCGTCAAACAGTAGTATAACTTCTAGAATTAGGAAATAAACGAAAATATTTTACAATGCTCAAAAATATATTTATGGAACAAATGAGAAATAGTCTTACAAAGTCACACTTAATTGCTAATTTGTGGCAAATACTTTGGGATTTGTCCTAGTTTTGTTTAGCATAATTTAATAAAGTACATTGAAGACCATTGATGAATTGACCGAAAAATTATATTAATATACATATTATTATAAATAAATAAATAATGTATTGTACCATGATAAACATTATGGGACATAAGAGTAAATTTGAGCTTTGGACAATAAAGCTTCTGAAATTTCTTTACCATCTTCCAAAAAGATTGCATAGGAAAAGATATTTCGTTATTCTCAACAACTCGCAATAAATTGCCCATGTATCACGCAACTTTGTATACATGAATCAAATCCCTGTCTCGAAGTAATTACGTGCCGAAGCCTCTACGTATTTTCCACCTTTTCACTGATTTACTTACAAAATTACAAAATACTCTGTTCCACTGTCATACTCTGTTGGATCTACTATTCGATCATATTGTATATTCTTTCGATTGAATTTCCTATTGGATTTGACTCTTCCATAAAATAATGTTCACTTTATCCATTAATTACATGTATACTTGTATACCTGTGTTACAGCTATAATACTCTTTTCTATCTCAATCTTTGGAGGTAGAGTTTTCAGGTTGTTAGTCGCAACAATAAAAAATTTGCACAGATAGTTTCAGAATTAACTGTATTGGAAATTCAATACAGGAATCAATTTTTTCAACTAAAACTGCGTATGACGATACAATAATATGTGATCGAATATTCTCGTCTTTGCCATTGATAATAGATGGACAGAATATGTTGATTGATACAAGAACACTCAAATCTACTGACCATTTAAATCGAGTACGACATAAAAGTTCATCACAATAGTTTAAGTGTCAAACGTTTAATTTCTTTGATTATTTGGCAAAGTGAAAAAGAACGTTGATTCTAAAAAGTACCCGGCATAAATTCGCATGGAATATGAATTTACATATATCCTCTATTCGTTGTGTGATCTCTGCCGATTTTCTCGAATAAGTGATTTCAGAAATGGGGCTATCAATGGGTAGCCCATGAATAGTATATGTCCGAGAAAATGAAAAGTCGCAAATACTTGTAAGTATTTACTGTGCTTAAGTAAGACAAATGGTATTAGCGCATAGCCCATGAATACAAACGTGTATATTTTCATGACAAACCAGACCAGCACTGCTATTATAGGATTGCTCAAATGTGCCTGCAACTTCTTATTTGAATTAAGTACAGGTCCAATCTGAAAAACAAATTATCATCATAGTTTCCATTTGCATTAGATCCGAGTATCGAATGGTAGAGGATGGAAATGCTAAACACCCCAGATACGTTTCAACCAACAATGCCAAATTGTTCTGCGGTAATGATTGCAGACGATAACACATTTCATGCAAAGCAAGAGTCACAATTTAGACATCATAATAAAACTCGGGAATCTAAAAAAAAAACCATGAACGCAAATTTACATTCAAATTCGATAAACTGTATTTTGCAAGCAGGTTTTTAACTTTTTTTTCTTAGCGCACTGACACCCCACTGTTACTAATTGTAGTTTAATAGGAAAAAACGAAACGATTGCATTTGCTGACGCTGAGAACTTTGATGAGATAATGGTAATTAATCAGAGGCAATATTAATGAAACTTACGTCTTTTTCAAAATACATAATGATGAATTCGATGAAGAAACATATATAATATCCACTGTGAAAACCGTGCCAAACGGCAAGGAATATTAAAGTCGCTGCTTGGCTGTAGAATTTTGATCCTAAGAACTTCAATCTCTTGTAGATATACTCGGCACACCAGTGATTAGTATTCGTATTGAAGGAAAGAATGTAATGATTGAATTGTGTCGCGTTTTCGAATACCAATAGCTTGACATTGGCACAACCGTCCCATCTTTGGACCTCGTTTTCGTCTTTTCCATTGTAAGTTATACCAAAAACAATACAGACCTAACAAAAAATCATAGTGCGTTACGTTCAAGTATTTCAACTCAGTTTTCTTCAAATAACTTGATTCAATATTTAGTAAGTAGTTATTACCCCCTCAGTTATCAGCCAGCAACTGATATACTTATATAAATTAACTCGACCCCACAGTCCCAATAAGAACCACCGCTTCCAAAAGCTCTCGTTAGAAAACGATGAGTCAACTATATAGTCGTCAGAAACGTACATGGAGCCAAGTTGGAAAACTACAATGTAGCCAAAACCAGCCAGAGCTCTCAAAAAACCAGGAACTATACAAGGTGGCAATTCGTTTGAGGAGTCCTATAACACACAAACAATTGAATACCAGTAACGTTGTAAAACAGGATTGAAGAATAACTGTTCTCAAAAATGGAAATACCAGCGAATGAGGAAAGTATTAAGTAAAAACTGACATACCGGATCCCTCAACTCGCCATTGACGTACTTGAGATATCGGTTCATGCTAAATTGCGGACCGACTAAAAACGAACCAGGAAAATATATGTAGGCTGCGATCTCTAAAAACGATGGCACCGATTTTAAGGCTGTCTCCTTTTGGGATGCTGATAGCATTTCCTAAATTTTTTACCCAAAAACAAATAATGAATTGTGCGTTACATTCCTAACAACTTGTAATCATAAAAATAGTTTTATTCGTACTTCTTTTTTTCTGCCGTCGTATAGATCGAATGCTAACCCTATTAGCCTCAAGGTCAATACACATTGTGGCATTGTCCATTTTATATCGTATTCCTCTGTACTTGTTGTATAATAACCTTCAAACAAAAATTGAGAATGAATGAATAAATGCTTTAGCAAATAAATAAATCAAATAATGGGAACATTTTTTGACTAAAACTTCATAATGCCCAAACATATTTCAGTTAATGATCAAGTTTTTGCAATCACTGGAAAAATATGTTACCTGTGTGTATTCCAAATTACAGTTAAATTATCCTAAAATTTTTATCATCAAGTGCATTATATGTTTATGCAATAACACATGAATCGAATTCATGTCTTCACACACTTCAACTTTGACCCACAACATAAATAAGAAAATGACGTCATTCTCATCAAACTGCTTGCACTTGTAAACAGGTTTGTTGTTTTTTTGATAATATGTGCTTGTCTCATGGCTTGGCTCTATCATGTTATTATAAACAGTATAAGCCATATATTATTATTGTCAATCAGAGGTTGGATGATGCTGTTATGTTACGATGAACACGGGACATGTAGTTTGTGAATAAAACACTTTTAATCGCCACTTCAGCATTTTAATGGGAGCTCTTTGTAAATAGCGTTTCTTGTTCAGAACAAAGTATCGGTTGTTAAGCTTATCTTCACAAAGAGTAGATGAAGCCATGATTGTAATTGTACCCATTGCATTCCTGAGCAGTACTACAACTTCAAATAATTTACAATTAAATTATGAGCAGTAAGAGCTATTACAAAAGGAAAAAAAAAAAATAAAATTCATTCTATTGGATTGAGGGGCACTGAAAGTCAAATTATAGGCTGTATTGACTGTATTCTTACGATTATTATAGCATCAGACGTCATATGTTCCAAGTCTAATTATTCAGAATAACAATGAAGTTTGCTTACCCACTAGCAAGTATGTCAAGTTGAATATAAAGGACATGATCACCGATAAATTCGTTCCACCAACTATCTTCAATATCAGATAGGTAACACATAGTGAAAATGCAGAGTGCAGGATATCCGTACCTAGAAATATTTATAATTGAAAATGAGCGTTATTAAAATGAACAACAAATCTGAACTCGAAATAAAGATAACGTTATTACAATGTGTAAAAACTTGAAAAAGGAAATGTACCATGAGTAAGGCAATGGCTATCTTATCTGAGATGTAGTTCAGCCTCATGCTATCAACTGATAAGTATTACACTTGTAGAATTAAAATATATAATATTATAAAACTATTAGCTGACAGAACTCTGTTAATTCACCACATATGCATAAGTAAATTTGGATGATAATTTTATAATTGTGCATTATTCAGTTTCTACTACTAATTCTCTCTTGACTCAAATAACAAATAGGGCCACTTGTAACTCTGTTACAATCCACTTTGTGAAATTTACTACAATATTCAAATTCTCTAAAACTGCTGAAAATGTATGAAGTCTTTTTTTAAAAAAATTAAAATCCCACAAAATCTTCAAATCTAAATTAAGTGTTGAGAAATTTTGCATCATCTTCTTGATGTATTGAAATCTACTGAATTCTTTTGGAATCTTGTGAAACTGTTAGAAATGAAATGAAATCAGATTTACACAAAGCTGTAATTAATTTTTTACCGGACAAACTTCCCTAACAACTGAAACTAAAATATGACAATCTTTCAAACAGCTATTATTTTTGAGTGTATAATATTTTATAAAAATTTTGCATTTGCATTGAGATTATGACCTTTTATATTCTTGAACATACTCTGATTAATAAGAAACCAAGTGTACATTCGTGAAGCATTTCATAGAGAAAAAACTTCGCAGTAAAGCAAAAGGCAAGAAATTAAGAGGCTGAAACAGTTGTGTAATTGTGTTTATAACTATAGATAAATCTTTAAACGACATTTATAGGATTACACAATGTGTATGAAATTTCTCAAGCATAACAATCTTACCGTAATTCCAATACCCAATGCTCAACCCGGAGATTATAAAAAATATGTGTTGCAAGGTTTGCTCCTTGCCATATAGCTTATATCTGTGAAACAGTGCCAATGGAAAACCTGTAAATTAGACAAAACATTTTAGTATTTGATAGTTAAAGTTTGTATTGATAAGAATATTTACAGAAAATGAAGTGTCAACATTCGGTACAAGAATACTCGATACAAAGAATAACCGCAACCCAAATTCACAACGATATCGAAGATTTTTACTTCAGTTGTCAAAGTCAATGAAATAAAAATGACAAGCAGCGATCTGCAAATGTCAAGGAAATTTACGTACGAATTAGGTTATGACCGAGATTCCTGGCCGTTTCAGAAAAGCGCCATTTTATTGTAGTCCGATTAATGACAACTACCCAGTAATATGTATTGAAATATAAAACATCACTTACCTAGTAGAATAGAAGCCAAAAGTCGAACTGCAGCTTCAGGTACGTTTAATGATGTCGCTAAGCCTGCCAACCAGCTCTGGCTAATCACCTCGGTGGCCATGTTTGAAATTCCAAATGCGCTCGCGGCTATCGCCACCTGTCGCCACCAATTTGCGCGATGATCTGACCGCTGACGGGAGTCCAGCGACGCAACGACTGACGCGACATAAATTCGAATTCTGAAACTCTGGTGTACTAAGCTTCGATTGGAGGAAAATCGTGACGTAGGAACTAAATGGTTGTTATTGGTCAGTAACGAATATCGCTCCGCTAAAAACCAATCAAAGTTCGTTTGGCCTAATACAGAATGTACAACCATGGTGTGCATTTCATTTGAAAAGCAAAAAATCGACATCGACGTATTACGTACGCGCATTGATAATTTACAGGTGCATAATAACAATATATAAGTCGAATTAGCTGGTACAGCTGACTGTTACCGTATTTTGTAGTTCGTTATGAATTGTCATTCATCGATTACGTATCATTGTACAGATATGTCTGAAAAAGTTGGTCGAATCTTTTAATCGGAAACATTTAGAGTTTAAAATGAAAGGCAACACATTTGTAAATGAATACATGAAGACGTTTGTAAAAAAAATAAATAAAAGCGACGGAAACAGTTGTGTTTATGTCCCAATCATTACAATGGTCCCTGAATTATTCATATTTTTTTAATGGATCATCGAGTCTTTTTTACTGAATTTACATATAATTAACTTTTTTTTTAAATCGTTGACCATGAGCACTTTCTAAGAGCATCGCAGCGCAAAAAAACCTCACATAAAAAAAAATAGAAAATAGAAAACAATAAAAAAAAAACACAAAAAATATAAAAATGGGGCTATATTACGACAACGTCCTCGCCGTTGGTCCTGGGTAATGCCGAAAGTGGTTGATATTGAAAAATAATTAAAAAATCATAAAAAATTAAATATCTCGCGAAGGGAATCAGCTAGGATTTCCAGGTTTGTGTTTTATTCATCTACAAACAGGCTGAAAATTTTCTCAACGCACAATTTATGGTTCCGTTTTTATCAAACATTGTGCACCTTAAAGCTCATCGTCCCAGGTAACGAACGGGCAGCGGCTGTTGTTGCTGTATTGTTGGTCTTTGACCCCCTCCTAGAGGTGCAAGGTCCACAGTATGGCATGCGAATTACTGATTAAGTGTAACTTGCAAAAGAAGAAAAAAAATATTATTTTTATCCCCATCGAGGCTGCAAAAAAAACTTTTAACGCATTTATCTCGAAACTGTCTGTTTGCAACTTAAAAAGAACACCTTGCCTCCTTACGAATTACAGACAACTATCAAATTTGAAAATTCCGATTTGTAGGGCAATAATGAGTTTTACATCATATGAAAAGTCAGAAAGTTTTTAAAATTGTACCATTTTGTTGATTAAGAAAAAAAAAAAACCATCATAGTTCAGACGATAGAGACTAGTTTTCCGATTACAAATATGCCTGGATTTTACTTTTCAGCAGTCTTACAGCTCAGCTTGCACCACCTTAAGGATGCAATCTTGTGTGACAAAAAAATTCCTGCACTATCTTTATACAGGTATAAAATTCTTCCCTGCGTCTGTTAGTGTTCGTTTAACTTCTGAACTACTTGATCGATTAAGGTCGTATTCATACAATATGTTTATATTGTCGAGAGGACGGTTCATGGCTATGCTCAGTTAAGATCCGATTGGCGGTGATTGATAACTTATTTTGCGTATTGTTAACGAATTATGGCGCACCTACCGGAAAAAACAGAACAACATGATCGGCCAGGCCAGCTTGTATAATAATATAAATAAAAATATTTTTTTCAGTTTCATTGCGATAAACAAAAAATATTCTTTGAAAAAATTCTTCTCTATCCTTAAAGAGATCGTTAGCGAAAAGGAGGCGCGACCACATGAAACAATCAATCAGGATCTAGAATATGAGATAGGAACAATTATACTCGAACTATAGTGGTATTGTGGTCATCGATGAACAATTAACAGTAAGAATTGTCAATAACGTGTGAATCCGCTAAAGACAAACTTGAGAAATTGTGCCTGATTCACAAATGGGTCTTCGGAACGAATAAATTAATGCTATATTACATAATTATTACGTGTGATCGAATTCTCACTCCGCAGTCTACGACTTACTATCCGCGCCATCTATCTGTCCATGAAAAACTGGAGTGACCCTTTGTCCGATGATATTTGTGGCAGGGATCGAACACTGAATTCAATGGATCGAAATGGTAGAGGAGAACGAGGAGAAATCACGCGCCTATATCCATGGCTGTTCCATCCAGCTCTCTTGTCTTGTCTCCCACCATCACGCCGATTGAAAAGAGAGAGGAGTTCTCCCAGCACACCTCTGTCTTCTCTAATCTATAATAGACCGTGGGATACCGACAGATTTTAGGATACGATTTTACTCAATATGACTTTCAGAGGACAATATTATCCGTATATTCTAATGATAATGATGCATGAATTAAAAAGTAATCATGGGCTCTTCATATTAAAAAATGGTTCGTTATTTGTTCGAAAATGATGTGTTTTAATACGATTTGAATCAGGCTTTCATGTGTTTTGTAATGAAATACAAAATAAAAATTCCTCGGAAAGCCATTGGCATACCAATAGGATGGGCCTGAAGGGCTGGTATAGTCATGTGAACTTGTATTTGAATAAGGAAAACTTCCGCAATTTGAAACAGGCTGCCACTGATAAGTATACAAGTTCTTGTATTAAAATTGCTTAAGAAAAGATGGCATGTCGATTGCATATGCCCAAGTACTGTTTACATTGCAAAAATTTTGTACAATTATGGAATAACATTCCGTGATTTTAATTATTATACCATTTTATTTTCATACAGTTTATGGAAACGTATGATGTACATTAAATTGGTATATCGTTTGAGAGGGTAAACACTACAGGCATGCCCAAAAAACATTGCAAGATAGAATAAAAAATTTCTGCGTTCTTAAGCAGTATGTCCTATTGTTTTTATTACAAACATGGTATATGTAGGTGGAATAAGAAATGGTATACAGGTCGATAATGTCCAATCTTGAGGAAAATATTAAAAACAGATGCAGACAGAGAGAAATCCGTTGTAAGATAAACATAACATTTTTTTATGCCTTTCTGTTTTTATTATAATCATGGTATATGTAGGTGGAATAACAAATAACATAGCAATTGACGAGGTCTCAGGTTTATAAAATTAGAGAATAATAATAGAATTTATGACATTAGCGTTTATTGGAAATCAAGCATATAAATCATAATTATGGAGTAATTTTTCTTCCATCACTCCGGAATATTTATTTCAAAGTTTGGCTCATCCTCGTTATCATTCTCCTTTTCTCGTATGTCATTCTCCACGTCGATGTCGATTTTATGACCATCACATGTATAACGGTCATGCGATAGTGGACCAACGTGACAACGTCGGAAAATCGAATTAGTAAAGAACGATAGATTACATTTTTTAATACGATAAGCCCGCACAACTTGTATGCCATATTACATATCAACAATTTAGGGTACTAACTTAATATTACAACAAATTTTGTATTGATTAAAATTACGGAATATTATTCCGTAGCTGTACAAAATTTTTACACAATCGGTATGCCATCTTTTCTTAAGCAGTTTTATAACAAGAACTTGTATACTTATCAGTGGCAGCCTGTTTAAAACGTGGACAATTTTTTTATTTAAATACAAATTCATGTTGCCATACCAGCCCTTCGGGCCCATCCTAACGGTGTGCCAATGGTTTTCCGAGGAATTTTTATTTTGAATTTCATTATATCTAGTGAATAACATATTTCATGCATTTTGATTCGTTACCGCTCAACCGCGCTTATGTTGAACGTAGCCTCAGTCTATGAGTACGTTTACACGGCGGCTGTTATTCCGGTTTTACTATAAGCGACGTAGCAATACCGGATTTAAGAATGCGTGTTAATCCGTTATATCCGTTGTAATGTAATGCCTTATGTACACGCATTTTGAAATCCCAAATAACAGCGCCAAGTAAACGTTCTCTATGCGTGAGACGCAACATTCATTTGTATTACGGAACGAACGCTCGGAAAGCCTGAATCCACGTAAACACATTTTGAAATATACTGAATTAATATGCAAATCTTTAATAACCTGTAGACAAAACATTTAATCAACTACAATCAACGTTGAGTACAGCCCCAAAATCAGTGCTCGTATTTTGCGTTTTGGATAATACTTCATCTTTTAATACCCGCCAATATTTTCATTATATATATATTTTATCTGGGAGGTTGGCTACATTTGGCTCTTTGTGCGCTCCCTCTTGGCGACTTAAAGTACCATTTATCTGGCAACCCTAAACTGTACAACTTACCACAGGCGCTACGGATAAGTCAATTCTGGTTTACAAGAAATACCAGCCGTTGGGGTTAGGGAGGAGCGAATGGTTATAGGACGCGACGCGTTGTCCTCCGTTCTCGACCAAGCGATTCAGTGATCAGTGTTCAGTTGTCCACAGGCAACGGTGTCGTGAGGTAGTAATTGGTAGTAGCAGTGCAAATATTGAGCCTTCAGTTCTAGTATCGTGTAGTCTCATTGCGCGTGTGGTTTGTTTCCCGTTTTTGATACTTCTTTCGTGAATATATTGTATATCAAATAGAATAATACGATGGCCGTTAGCAAGGCGTATTATGGTATCAGCGGTGCATCTTACGTATCGGGTAATGCGTACTACGGTTTTGTGCCGCAAAATAACGTGAACCCGGAGCCGGGTAATTGTAGTAGTAGCTGCTGGGACGTGAATATGAAAGATACGACGAGCGGAAACTGCCACGGTGCAATGGAAACCGACGACGAAGGCCGTGCCGCTGATCTCGTAAATAACTATTGCGTGATTCCAGAGGCTTTGCGCGGGGTTAATCCGGCTGTTTATACTTCGGATGATCACGATCATCCGGTATCGAGACCCGGCGCTTTCGGCCAGGACCGACAGCAAGCGTGTCAGGATGCCGCGCTCCGATACAACCGGAAACGCAACAATAACGGAGAGCTGATGCTCGCTGACCCGGATCAGTTCAAAAGATTACGGAAAGGTATAATTTTTGATTATCCATTTTCCTGTTTCGTATGTTGAGTATGGATTTCATGGATTATACCCGAAATAATCGAGCGCTATATATGTATATGTATGTACGTAAATCATGTGTCATAAGTTATATTTATCAGCATTTACATACCTATCTGCATACGTGTTTGTATATACAATATATCTTTTATCACGCATACAGATACGCATTCGTTTACCTGTACGATATTTCGGCTTCATTTCGCCGAATAGAACATAAAAACTTCCGTCTGTCTGGTGGCGTGAAGTGTGTATTTTTTTACGGGAACAAAGAGCGCCAGTGTTGAAAATGATTGCTAAAAATACCGCTGATGCGAGATAGTTTTGAATCTTCCTTTAATCGTTGAAGTTGCCTATTTAATCGAAATCCACCATTTAAAATTCCCGAGTAGTGTAAACGAATGAACAAACGAACAAATCAATTACACAGACAACTTTTGATCATACAATTTTTCCAACAGCCAAATTTAGTTTTGAAAATGTTTTTCTGTGCGTTTTCTTCTTTCTCTTTTATTGTTAAAAACGATGGCCAACGGAATCGAACGAGAGACGAAGATAATTTGAGAGCCTTCCAATCCTTTGTGAACTACACCTTGCGTTATCAATAGTAGAGTAAAGCATACCACAGGTTGCTGGGTCTACTCATCGAATGAGCCCAAGTAATTAATATTAAGACTAGTAATAATTTAGTTATTAAGCGACTGTAACTTTCATAATATAATACTTGCACGTCGTTATGATATTCTGATATAATGATACAGCCATTATTTATTTTTTGTTTGTTCTGTGGCGGGCACAATTAATTAGGCACTAAATAAGAGAGTATTTCTTTTCAGAGGTAGTGGTAACTGCTGCACTTACCATGGTAGAACGTACGCCAAAGACTGTGGATTGGCCGAGATGCGTTGTAAATCGGCACGACTATGCATAAATGGTGAATTGAAATATCGTGAGCAACAGGAATTAATGGCTACGGTTAATAGCTGTTTCCACGCAGCAGGTAACCATGGTAAATTAGTTAATCACGATAGTAAAAAATGTAATAATCCATTGAATGGTAATTTAAAATTGAAATACTGCCACGATGACGCCGAGTACGAGAGAATGTTGTTAGAAACACATGGGTGCTCGGTGTATCATCATCAACGATTTCAATCACAAAGTGGAATTGAAGAAGCAGAATTTTAGAATTTTGTGGCACTTAACAATCATTTAATAATTGTTCAATGTTTTTTTTCACGAATTGTTTTTACTACCAGTTGACACGCAGTATGTCGTTACCACTCATACTTGTCAAGATTTTCAATGTATGGGACTACAATTGGTACGATATTAAGTAACCAAGTTATATATATGAAATGAATAAATATTTACTTTTCTATGTAACAAACATGTGTTATAAATGTTTTCCCTGTTCAGAATAATGCGTTTTGCGGGTTTTCATATCTCATGTCAAGTACGTTATAATGGGCTTGGAAAAGTTGATGAAACTAGGGTGTATTGAGAGCAGTGAGTATACCAGAACTTACTATATTTCTGTACTGTAATCGGGTAACGATGCGCTTAGTCAAGCATATTTCAAGGACAAACCGGTAATCTCGAATATTTGAGCAAAATGTTAACAGTAATTTAATCTTTAGCCATATTAGAAAACAAAAATTTTTTGCAATCAGCACATTGAGTTATACAATGTTAGATAGTCTTTTTCGAATTGCTCAAATCAAATGTACAGGCAACAAAAAGTACGACCATGCACCTATTTACTCGTATTTATCGTTTCATTCGTACATAGCCTTCACCATGGATGCTCTTAAACAATAACATAGATTGTAATTCTCAATAATAGTGTGGGAGCACCGAGGGCATGGGGTCAATGTAAGCGGGAATAAAGCCAGTTGCCAGATTTCAGATTGACTCGTTTGCCTGATGATATAATCGAGTAGGAACTCTATCAAGCCCAATATCGTCACTTCTTTCTCCATCTTCTTCCATATATTCCATTTCTGCTACCAAATCAGCTATCAAAGCATTGGCAGAAGCTGTTGATGCATCTCCACCACCTTCTTCACCAACATTTTCTTCACTAGCAACCTGCTTTAAAATGCAATTGTAATAATCAAACTTAAAATACGAATGTAAAATAGAAAGGTACCTGGGGATTGTGAGAAGTTTCGGGTCGCGATTGATCAGCTTCCGCCAAGTCTTCATTGTAACCCGGTGTTACAGATGCTGACGCATTAATGCCCACACCTTCTGGTTGAAATCCTCCCTGTAAGATGTGAAAGAATTGTTCCTTATTATCTGCGATAAAATTTATTTTCTTCTGATGTAAGCGCAGGGTGGCCACTGGTCAGGGAATTCTAGAAAATCTGGAAATGACATAGAATTCGGAAATTCCGAAATAGTCAGGGAAATTTCAGGGGTTTTTGCGGCGTCAGAGAATCGTTTCCTATATTTTTTTTCATACAAATATGTCGCACAATTTTTGCAAGCTTTAGATAAATTAGATCGAACACAAATTTTTTTACCATCGCTGGAAAAATTCTTTTCAAACTTTGAATATTCCTAAATACAAACGATTGTGCGCATCGACCAGATGGGACAGTGCGACTCAAGTGACAGTTCGTACTTTCATAAAAAAATGATACGTAAAAAAACGTATATTTTTATCAATTTGCTATAACCAATTTATCCGAATTGGTCAGGAAAAATTATCAAATTTTTGTTTGGCAAACCTGGAAAAGTCAGGGAATTTCGTGATGGAGATTTAGTGGTCACCCCGAAGCGTTACCACGTCCAAGTGACTATGTGTTTTGATATAAATATTGTCTCTGGTAGAATGACAGAGATGTAGTATATCAGCAAAGTTGACAGAATTTTTAGGTCTTAGTATTATATCTACTGCTTTCATCACCAAATTTTCTAAACCTGATTTTACCGGCAAAAGTGGTAACGTCATAGACAATGGCGGTGGAGGTAACGGAGGTGGGGGTAGTGACAAAGCACCAACTGCTTGGTTCACTGCATTTCCTACTGTATTATTGAGGGTACCCGTATCAGAATCTTCATCACTAGATTGACAACTTTCACTGGCTGTCTGATCAGTTGTTTCATTTTGTAACCAGTCAACCTAGGCAAAACAAATTTTATCGGATTAATAAGTAGATCTTAAACATTTGAGTTGAGTAACGCTAACAAATTTTAGAACCAATTAAAATTTATTTTCAAAATACGAGTAAAAGCTGATCCTTTAATTGTTATTATTTTGAGAAAATGATTATCAACTGTATAATAATTTCGATTACCAAGGGATTATTGGATGAATGTGAATCCCGCAGAGCCCTCAGTGAACGCAAGAGACGAGGACGCAACCTGTGATCTTCACAAATAATTTTAACCTCCCTCAGCACCCGAACGAGGTAGCCAGGTCTTGAAGTATTCACAGTTACTAGCGATGACACTGCGTCGCTCATTTCATTGCTGTATCAGAATAATTGTGATTCAAGGGTTCTGCGACCTTTTGGTAAAATACTTTGGTATTATAAATGAAGCGTTTTGAATGAAGACTTTTAATTTAGTGCTAAGAATTAGTAAACATTCTTCGTTACATGATATTAACGGTAGTTTTTCTTTAAGATATTAGTAGGTTAATCATCTGTTGGAATAACAATCTTACCTAAGCTGACGCAGACAAACCTGACCATCGTTATTTGCGGATACTGATCGAGTGCAAGCCAACTGTTGTTCATCAAAAAAGTTGTCCACATGATGCGACTGTTGTAAGGTCATATCATTGGCTAAGACATTATTTAAGCTGCTCCTTGAATTAACAACTTCTTGCTGTTGAAAATTAGACTGCAGCTGAAGATTTTGTGGGTACTGCATCTCAGCCGATAACAATGTTGGTAATGTCAAATTCTCCAATCCATGCTCCCTATTGCGCTTGTCTTTCCTAGACCTAAATCCAATGTTACTGTAAGTCAACATAATTTCATAAATCGGATATTTTGTGAACTCAAAGATTCAAATCTTCCATTTTCATATGTTATCAGTTTTGAGTCCAACCGCTTTTATTTTGGACTACCGTCACTAATTCAGTTGAAACCAGTTGGTATGCTATTTGTATACATTAAGATTATTATTATCTAGGTAACTAGTTTTATTCTAATAATAGAATTTTTTTTAGTAGACCTATTCAATTTACCACACCTTGGTAGCAAATTAACATTTCGTACTAATATGGATTATTCTTAATTAATCTTAACAGACTTATCCTAACTCAAACAGATAATAATCACGCTAATTTTAACCAAATCGATAGTGGTGGTCTAAAATTTAGTCGATCTGACCCAAAAACTCCCCACTTCTTCCATGAACAACTAAGTACAAGATTTAATTTGATGAATAATGCATTGATAAGTTGTGCATACGTGAGTCCAGTGTTGTTTCCCCCACCAGACGCAGTACCTGATGCAGAAGACACAGTGTTTGTGGTTGGAGTACTTGCGGTTGTATGTGGGTTGCGGTCCGATGCAGTTTTTCCATTCACAGAGAGTAAGTTTTGCCTCGAGTAACTGAAAGGGAACAATCGGCAAACCCAAATCTCATGCGTAAAACATTAATATTCAAAATCTGTTATTCAAAAATATATGAAAGGGACTACTAATTGAACTAATTAATTGTAATGAACTGTTAGATGGAACACTTTTAAATAGTTAATCAATCTTTCAAGATATTGCTACAACTTTTGCTGTGCAGTCTAATTTCAAGAAAAGGGTGACATAACGAATTTAATGTTAGTGATTACAGTGAAAATCAAATGTAAAACACACCAATTAAGCTGTTTCAATAAAGTAAGGCAAGAGGTGTATAATGTAAACCTACCTAGGGCCTTTTAAAGAGAAACTCTTTCAATTTTTGATATTACAAGCAATGCTTGAGAACATGATTTAACAGGGGTTACGAGTAAATAGAAATACACGAAAATGAATACACAAAACATGATTTTATTTTATATATATTCGTCGGAGCTGTACAATATTTTAATTCTACTCTGGCGTTCGAAATTAAATTCATACGTTCTATATGCAGTTGAGAATTTTGAAAAAAATGAGCAATCGGTAATCAGGTACTTAACAAGAAGTTAAAAAGAGCGTTTACCAAAAACACTCAACTAACATTTGTGTTTAAACTGGGGATATGAACTTGTAGGGTGTCTCTCAATTTTTAACAATAATGCACGTGAAATAAAAATTGAAAAACTTAAAGAAAATAGGTACCTTATCAAATTGAAATTGAAAAAATGATAAAATACTAAATAGTGTAATATGTAAAAAAAAAAATCAACATCTACAGAAAGACGCGCAGCCAGTTCACCATGAATTAAATAAAATGGTCATCGAACATTCATACGAAGAGTTAAGAGATTGAAACGAAGCAAATGAATAGTTTGGTACTAACATCGAAACATGACTATAACTTTATAAACCTACATTAAGACTTTCACGAATTACCTTCGAAAGTTGTCCCAATAGTTGTTGGCTCTATTTCCTGGTGGAACTTGGTTGTTCAACTGTTGTTGTTGGTGTGGAGGATTGGGTATAGGAACGGGTACCGGTGTGGGCGTAGGTGTGGGTAAAGCAACAAGATTAGGGAGTGATGAGCTCGGTGGCAACGTAGCGTCCAATGAACTCCCATTGTGTTGCACGACACGGTTAAGATTGGAATACTCTTCAGCATTTCCCACATTACTATAATTGTTATTGGCCCGTCCTTGTAGCTGTTGATGTTGTTGTTGCTGTTGTAGCTGCTGTGGTTGTCGTAGCTGTAATTGTAGTTGAATAATTGCTGCTCGCATTGATTGTAATTCTCGTTGTTGAGCCCACAGTAATTGGCAGCATTGCTGCATAGTCATTCCCATCATTTGTAATTGTTGTGCTTGAGAGCCCAATAACAGCTGTCGATAATATTCAGCCATACCCACCACTCCTGCTAGACAGTATTCAATCCGTCGATTCTTAATTTTGCAATACAATTTGAGTTTCATTTCTTAGCTTCAAAAATGTGAATTGGGAGATGAAGTAGATTTTAAGCTCACCTTGTGGAGGCTGCTCGACCATTCCAATTGGTGGGGGAACACCCCACCAATTACCATTTGCCGCCGTAGCATTACCATTAGGCCCAACATCTAATAAATTTTCCGAAATCGACGCACCATCTACACTTTGTTCGTTAGATTCCCCTGTAAGGAAATAAGAGGAATGAAGGGGAACCAAATTTATGAACATTATAAATTGATTTTATCTTCGTAGTTACTATATATTCGTTGCTAACCTGTGGCAGGATTCGGCAAAGGCCACAAGTTTGCTGCAACGCTAGTGTGACTAAGCTGTGAATTGGTTTCTCTAACACCACCCCAATCTCCTCTACCAACATCTTGATTCACGCTAGATGAGTGTACCTGTTCCTGTGTCAAAGTATATTTTTGTAAAAAAAAGAAAACTATTCATATTTTACTGAGCACTAGGTAATAGGTATAAAATCTACTCCAGACCTTTCTCATCAAGTCTTCCAGCTGACGTCTCTTTGCTTGTGCAAATTGCATTTCACAACGTTCATCATTACTGCTGCTATTAGTATTGTTGTTACTCTGTTTCTTCTCAGATAAATTCAGTCCAAGAAGAGAAGGGGGTGGAGTTGATGATGTAATGACGGGTGTAGGAGTCGTTTGCTTCAGGCGTTGCAATTCAGCACGAGCTGCCTGCAGTAACACGGACTGTTCTTTGAGTTCCCTGGTCACAGCCTGTCAATCGAAAAGACTAAATTATGTTTTTTCAAAATCTTTCGTTTTTTAAAACGTAGATGGAAGAAATTCATAAGTTGCACATGAAGTATAGTAAACTTTGTATAGTAACTTTTCAGCTGGAGTGTGAGTTTCACGTTTCATGATGTATGAAACTTAACAAAAATTTAGTCGAGCGACGTACTTGAACTTGGTCGACCGAGGGCGCATCTCCAAAGTTACCAGCCTTCCTTCTCGACAAATCATCAGGCTCACTCTGCCGATCTATCGAATTACGAGAACTATTAGCAGACACTTCTACTCTGACTTCTTCATCGGCTTCCGGTTCGACTTCAGATTCTGATGGATGTCGATCTCGTGTAGCATCTTCCATCAGAGCCTTAAGGCGTGCCAACTGTGCTTTCATTGCATCCAATTCAGCAACTTTATCTCTTCCCGGTGCGCGTGAACCTTCAGAGCTCTGCAACCAAGATACAAAAATTGATGTGATTAACTAATGAGTAGATTTGAAATGATTAGGTACCAATGATCTTATACTAACACAGCTGCCTCTATCAAAAGTGTCCACAGTTTGCAACTCTGCGACGAGATGATCCATTCTTTTTTTCTTATTTTGTAACTGGACCAATTTTCCCCTCAGTGCAGCGTGTTCGGACTCCAGTTCATCGGCGTTTGATTGCCCTTGATGCAGTCGCCTATCTGGTCCTTCCCAGGCAGAATTACCCTGTTCACCCTGTTGCAAAAATACTTGTTGGGCTTGACGTGCTGCATTCAATCTTTCTTTAGCTCGCAAATGCATTCCTAAAAGAGAAGCTTCTTGTTCCTGAAGCTGGGCAAGCTTCCTTTGAGTTTCTTCTACCTTGCGTTGGAGCTGAGCTTCTCTGCCGCCATCTCCGTGTTCGTCAATTTCACCATTCTGAATCGAGTAAACCACAATTTAAATCTATTGAAATTGATTTGATGCACCCAAACTATAAGTTTTGTGTTGAGTTATGAAAGTATAACGCACCATGCAGTTAGGGTTAGTCAAGATGCATCGTTCTTGTAAAGTTAGAACATCCATTAAATCACTGAATCGTCTCATCTGGTCGGACTGCTGTACTGGATGATCACCAGACTAAAATTGCATGCAAGTTTTAGTAAACAACAGATCATCACACAAGTAATGTATTAACAACCTCATCAGGAATTCCCCGATTTTGATAAGTCTCTAGAAGATTGGTCAATTTTTTTTCACTGTCATAAAGATCCTCCACCATTTTAGACAACTTGTCATGTTGCATAACTGCGCGCTAAATCAACAACCAACTCAAGTATCATCCGTTTACATCAGGAAAATTGCGATGTAGTAATAAATGGATGAACAAAACTGATTTACTTACAGGGTCACTGGATTGACTCAATGAATCCATCATTGTAGAAGTCACCCGAATGTAGTCCTTGATTTGATTAAGTCGACTTTCAACTTGTCCTCTGTCTGGCTGTTAAAATTGAAATGTTCTGATATTATTACGAACAGCCATTCAATGATATTTTTTTTCATTGAAACCAAAATATTCTACCATTTTATCTACATTTGTAGGCTTGTTCGCCTGTAACTGCGGTGGTGGTGATTGGGTGTGAGAGTCTGGTGGTGCCATTCTATGCCACTGAGAACGATCTTCGCCTATGTGGTTACGCTGTTGGCTACTGCAATCTAAAGTTATTTTCAAATATGTCAATCAACATGAAGCACTGTAAAATAGACTTTGAGATCAACTTGTACTATGATAACCACAGACACAAGAATAGTATTAGCAAATTGAAATTTATCTTAATATTTTTCAAATAAATTGATCATTTTTATAAAAGGATAATTTCCCACGAGTAGAATTAAGAATTTTTGCATCCGTAACTTCTTAATTATAGCAATGTGAAATCAATACCGAAGTCTGCGAGGTCCTGGTAGCTAATGGAAGGTGTGGATGAGGTGGGTCGAGTATTACTATTTTTTTCCGACCTGTGTGGATCAGTTACCAGATGCCACTCGAGCTGCAACAAATGTACGAATGAATAAATGACATGAAATTTCAGGATTAACAATAATTGGAAAATGTAAAAACACCTATAATAAAAGATTATTTTTCCTTTTTGAGGCCCGATTGATTGGATTGACTGAAGATATCTAAACCGTGGTGGCTTTGCAGCTGAGAATACAAGCTTGACTACATTTATGTGTCGGCAATGTATATTCTTAGCGCAAAAAACTCCCCGCCTCTTCATACCCTATTTATAGACAGATCTTGAATCTAATGTGAAAGTTTACCACCCGTTATACTGAACATACTGTGTGATGCGCTTAACAAAAATGATAAATGATTCAGGTGTGAGTCTTGATGTAAAAAATAATTTTTATGTTATGATTAATTAATTAAGGAAATTATTCATGTAGTGTAGTATGAAATCCATTGTGAAGCTCACGCGCATGTCAAAAGTTCGCCTTGTATTCAAATCTACTTTGATATACAGTGAATAATAATGGCATTTGATTCATAGGTATTTTTTCAACATTATCAGAAAGAGAATGCAGATTGAAATGACTGATTTCAGCTTACCAGATTATTTGGTTGGTGTGAAACATCCCTCGGATCAGTTGGCCCAATCATTACCTGATTACTGTTGGATCTTTCTCGATTTCTATCATTTCTACGATTACTTTTTGGGACGGTACCTGTGTAACGTGGGCGATCATTTATACCGGGTGACATGTTTTATTAATTTTTTTTATTATCCTTTTCGATTCGGTTATACGTCAATAAGTAAAAACGTGATAGTCTCTAGTTATTCTTCAAATAACTATTATTATAAATTATTTAAACTGGTAGGAATGAGGGGTCAAAAGTACTTGTCAATGACGT
This sequence comes from Neodiprion lecontei, assembly GCF_021901455.1. Taxonomy (NCBI): domain Eukaryota; kingdom Metazoa; phylum Arthropoda; class Insecta; order Hymenoptera; family Diprionidae; genus Neodiprion; species Neodiprion lecontei. The sequence continues at coordinate 11,152,414 of NC_060265.1, read as the reverse complement.
TTTTATTTCTGTTGTTTATGAACTAATGTATATGAATATGTGTATGCAGTGTGCGCACTTGTGTAGATATATTTGGTTATTTTCACTAGATGTCAGCGTGCACTTTCTGTGTACTGCGCCTTCATTTAATACTGCAGTAATGTAATTATTCGATAACCGTCATTAATGTCAAAACGGTATTCGCTATTGACGTCCCTTGCGGACGAAAACTATAAATAAATATCGTTTTGTTACATAGCTTCATCAGTTTAACCACTAAACAAAACACTTAACTCATCCATTTTGACAGAAGAACAGCGATATCCACTACTGGATCTCTGTTATATCTTTAGCACGGTCTTACATACAGGTCCGGAAACTAGTAGGGTGGGGAATGACTCAGATAATGAGGCAAAACCGTGGTTCTCGTCTTCACCGTCTGCAGCGCTGCCCCCTCGGGGTGAGCCAATCATAAATCAGATCCGAACAGCTGATTTTTTCGGAATCAACAATCCCGAATAACACTCAAAAATGAAGAAAGATGCGAATAAAAAATGATCGAGATGTTTACTAGCATTCCATGGCGGGCGTGATAATTGTTTTATTTTAACGGAATCCTCAAATGTTTAAGTCAATAAAATCCATAAACATCAAGCGAGGGCTCACAACTTTTGAGATAGTTTGAGATCTTGTGTAGATCTTTGTGTCCCATTTTTGACGCAATTTTTCATCCTGTGGAACTTTAAACACGGAACACTTTCCACTGTCGTTCTTGAACGTTTTCCAGCAGTTCGAGACGATGCAGGCTTCCGGCATTTCTCAACGCGGATGAATCGGTTTTTTACACCGTTTACACACTTTACACTGAGTTATGAACTGTCAAAAACTTCGATGAGCAGGTTATCTTATCGGTATATATCTGTATCCATCATACTCCGGGCCAATGGCGCCCCTAGCGGATAGATATGAAACAAGACCGTGTGCCTCACTAACGGTGACACCCCCTACCACTCAAAAGTGCCGGAGTTACCAGACCTGTATGTAAGACCGTGATCCTTAGTCACGGTTTTGTATACAGGGTTCTACCACTGATATATATATACACGTGGGTTCTACATACGACTGGAGACGGTCGGCGGTGGGGAGGCCCTCATTTTGAAGCTAGCTTTGGCGTTCATACTTTGGCCGCTAAAGCGTTGATAGGTAAGAGTGTTATGAAAACCATCCATCAACCACCGATCCAAGAAGGCTAGAGAACAGGAGACCGAACTCCTATTGTAATGTGAGTTTGAGGTGGCCCCATATATGACCGCCGCCTGGCGTCACTGCTAACCGTAGGGTACATGCGCAATCCGATACTGCGCATCTTTACATTCATTCTGTTTTTAGACCACGGGAGGACTCGAATTACTTGACTGCGCAGTACCAAACTGCGCATGTACACTACGGTTAGCAGCGACGCCAGGCGGCGGTCATATATGGGACTACCCCCACCACCCGAGTTCGTTCTCCTGTCTCTAGCCTTCTTGCACCGAACTATACTCAAGATCACGGTCTTACATACAGGTCTTGCGACTCTGAGTTTCGACGTGGGCCTCTTAACGTGTCAAGCCGCTAGCGTCGCTGCGATCGAGGGATGCCCGGTGCGACAAGGATGACGATAGTCGCGCTCGCGCGTCACATGGGCGTGGAATCCTAACGTCAAAGACTTATTCAAACATTGTAGGTTATGTTGATGCATCCCTCGATCGCAGCTCCATCTGGATTTTTCTACAACAGAGGGGCCACTCTCTACCATTGGAATTCTATTGAGTCGCAAGACCTGTATGTAAGACCGTGCTCAAGATGGAACTTCTTATATCTATATGGATGGAACGTGCACTGCATCGTTGACTGAAGACTATAAAGACAGTTACCCTTGTGGGCTTTGGTGTGACAACCGAAATTCGTCGCGCGCTTGCGCCCTCTGCGGTGTTCCAGCGGCAGTCAATATTTAGCTTGTGCGTACTTATATAACTTCCCCCCCCCCCCCCCCCCCCCCCCCGCCCGATTCTAAATTTTGGCTGTTTTTTCGGTATCTATCACCGTTCTCGAGATATTCGTCATTGAACATCCGAATCCTGGATTATGATTATGGCGGCTTTCTGATCTGCGTCATATACTTCCCTCTTTATTAAATCCGCTAAAATTCAGTTAGTTCTGCCGTATCTCTTTCCGTTTTTGAGATGGTGACCCCTGTGACAGAATAACAATTGAAATTACTAATTCAGATGTTGATATTTGTATAGATTTGAGAATATGGAACTATCAACAAGTTTATAATACCGTGGAAGTTGGATTGTACTTCCACATTTTGTACTCTAAGTATACCAACAATTTTGCTCACCTTTTGTTACGTAAATTACAGTGTTATAAACAGAATCGATCAATACTGATCGCATAGGGAGATATAATTGATATCCGTATTCCAAATCGTCATGTGTGATCGCGCAGCACGTCAATGTGATTTAAATACATGACCGATCACAGCACGACCGCAATGGTGTAGAAATTTCGTAAAAAACTACATTACCGACGACGTCAATGTTTTTGTCGTATTAAAGGAACACTAATAGTTTGTTCACGTTATTTTAGAATCATGACTTTTACGTGAACTTGTAACAAAAAGGTGAACTTATTAAAGGGCCTTTATAATTTTTATTATACTATAACAGGCTTCACATATTGAAATGTTTGTAATTTCATTATAAATGTGACAAATTTTTCCAATTATATTATTAAAATAGTACATACACATAATATTTTGCTATATGTATCTGCTTTATACGTTTTTTAATTTTCCATGCAGCAGGAAGAATGGTCTCTGGAAATTTATAAACTTTCGCTATCGAATCGAATCTACCCCCACCCCATGGGAAGAGTAAGAAAGAGGGAGGGAGAATTATTATCTTCCGTCATTCAGAGAATTGATATCAGACTCTTCTGAGCGCCGTGCGGCATCAGTCGTTTCCGAACAATCGGAGCAGAATCACGTGTTATCAGTATCAGTTCAACATTCAAACCGTGTTGATCAAGTTATGTCGCGTTGTTTGTTCAATCAGTGTGTTTTCACCATATTCATCTGTGAATGATACACCAGGGTCAGTGCGTAGCCTGAAGAAAGTCCGAGTTACTGAGATAAAAACATTCTACGAACGGTGAAAGTGAATTTCGTGTCTCTAGTTTCCATTGTTTTGTATAACTTCAGATTTCAGTGAAGTCTACTTTTGTTTCGGTGAGTCGAGTGTCAATTATTTCTTTGGCTGATTTTCGGCAAATACGCAGTTGCATTGTTAGCAAGTTCATTCAGTCGGTTCAAACAGACAGCAACAGTACAAAAAGTGAGTGTAGAATCGAGTGTTATTGCAGTGCGGATTTTTGGATTACAAGTGATTAGTGAAGATCTAAATGACCTGACAAGTGCGTCGTTTCACCAATAAACATGAGATGCTACAAGAACTACTACATGTGGAAGTGTGGACCAGCCCCGCGTCGAGGTAACAATACTTATTTTAATTATTGATTGATAATCCAAGGTGCAACATGTTAAGCCAAACTTTTGCTCTTGCATAACACGCTATATAATATTATAAAAACTGGACAACAGTGATGATTATATTGAAAACTAAGAAAGCAACTTCCTGAATTAATCCAAATGTTCTGTTTTGTTTTTCACATATTTAAGCAGAGACTTCCGAGTAATTTTTCCATTTCCCGACAACATTGGTGAGTTTGCACCTTAGGATTTTTCTAAATTATTAGGAATTGTTAATTATAATAGAAAAAGTTATGTCCCCCATCCAGGTGATCGCGAATTTTCGCTATTTTTGCCGTATCTATCACCGTTTTCGAGATATTCGCGATTCAAGATTGTAATTAGCTAAATTAATAGAAGTTATTAATTATAATATTGAAAATGAATGTCCCCCACCACCTGACCCCGAATTATTGCTATTTTTGCCGTATTCATCACCGTTCTCGAGATATTCGCGATTTAAAATTGGAATTAGCTACATTGATAGGAGTTATTAATTATAATATAAAATATAAACCCCCCCCCCCCCCTACCTGATTCCGAATTTCAGTTATTTTTGCTGATCGACCAAGTCGCGGTTTCGCGTCTCCTCACGGGGATGATTGAGCTGATCGACGTATGCGGGGCAATGTTAGTTGACCTCCTCGTTGCGTCCCCTGAAAATGGTCGTGAGCAAACGAGTAGCTAATAACTGACAACACAAGTACGTCATCAATATACAAAACAGTAATCACAATTATAAGTTTCAAGTATTTACGTCACAATCTATTCCATGATCTCATATCATACAATTCAAATGAATACGGAACTAATAATAAGTATATATTATGAAATTCGACTCAAAAAGCACAATTATAGATCTTCGTATGTATGTGACGTGTTTACCAAGTGTATGACACTACTTGTTAAATAGTCCAGGGAAGATAGGAAATAAATCGGAAATTTTTGGAAACTGCAGATATCGAGATGCGGTTTTCTGCATTGTGTTCAGGAAGGTCCCAGGAAAATAGTCTATATCGTCTGGTGGGGCCATTTTTCGAAAAATGTATTCTGGGCCAATAAATGCATTTTTCAATTGCATAATTACTTGAAATATTATGAGAACGACTGGAAACTCTGAAAAATCGCTCGGAAATCGTTACTCGGGGGTTCTTGGGGATGCTGAATTCAATTCTGGCGTTGGAATGAATCGGTCGTGCCGGGAGGGGATTTCAGCGTCCATGAAAACAAACGAAAATCGTTACTCGGAGGTTTTTGGGGATGCCAAATTCAATATTAATAGAAACTCCTACGATTTATCATTTAAATAAAACGTTATTTTCATAATTTGTGATTTTTCATTTTCTCCATTACCTTTTCCCGTAGAGAAACCGGAAGCAATTGTTTATAATACATGTAATATGACTCAAGATTAAATTAAAACGTTTATAATTTATACAGCCCAATAATTCTAATGCCATAGTTGAATTCGGCATCCCCGGAAACTCACGAGTAACGATTTCCGAGCGATTTTTCCGAGTGTCCAGTCGTTCTCATAATATTACAAGTAATTATGCAATTGCAAAATGCATTTATTGGCCGAGAATGCAATTTCGAAAAATGGCCGCACCAGTTGATATAGACTTTTTTCCTGGGACCTTCCTGAACACAATGCAGAAAACCGCATCTCGATATCTGCTGTCACCAAAAATTTCTTTATTCCGGCTGATTTTGATCCAAATGCCCTGGACTAAAAAGCCACGTAAGACGGTTCCGGCCGTCTATGAAGTGATATGAAAATACGTCATATCAATTTTAGCGAGAAGAAAAATGCTAGCGAATGTAAATTCGAAAATTTTTGGTCATTTGAAAAATTAACGACCGAGCCAGGAATCGAAACTGTTGTTTTTATATAATGATTGTAACAAATATAATTATTTCGATAATTATGACAATTTCTCATGTCTCAAATTAATTCGTTGTATTCAATTCTGCAAGAAATTTTGGTCGAATACAGAGAAATGAGGGCAAGCGACTTTAAGAAAATGATGTCACATTGAAATGGTATATTACGTGGCAAGCGTCGAAAAGAGGTCACTGCAGGGCATGCGACTTTACCGGGCGAGCCGAAGGCGAGCCCGGTAAAACGCAAGTCCTGCTCGACCTCTTTACGGTGCAAGCCGCGTATTCTATTTTTCGTTCCATTTGCCCGAAAATTCGATATTAAGCGTCTGTTTTCAGACCGGATAAGGTTTCTGAGCTGGCACTTAAAAACAAACATTATCCGGTCTGAAAACAGATGCGTAATGCCGAATTTGCGGGCAAATGGAACGAAAATGCATATCCGTATTATTGGAATAAAATAATGACTGTGTCGATAAAGATATGGTACTAACATTTACAATCAGTACGTAGTTTTACGTACTCATTTCGTACCGTCTCAATCTCAAGCTTCCATACCGACACTACTACGCTGCTACGAATGTCGGTACAAGACCGTTAGATAGAGTCGATAGAGCAGAAACCTCCTACGCTCCCAGGCCCACCTGGGCCCACTTGCCCGCCGAAAACTGATGCACAAAAATTTATCCATGGGTTAACTGTCTTTATAGTCGTCAGTCAATGACTGCAATCAACACAAATAATTGTATCGCTTTTGGACAGATCGTTAGAAAAAGTCTACACTTTATCCGATTACATAATTCTTTGCATATTTTGTATAAGATAACCGTTGTTAGTTCCAAATTTTATTGTGAAATATTAAAATAGATGAATATAGTATATCATACCCTCGCATACGTGGTGACCCGCGTAGCCATTGATGAAACTACCAAGTTGGCCTCAAAATGAGGGCCTCCCTCACCATCTGAAGATTAGGATCGTTTCCAGACGTGTATTCAAGACCGTTCTTCAATCAACAACAGGACCATTTTTAATGAATGCTCGCGGCGAGTTGTTTTCTTAGTTATCTTACCCGTAAATGTAAATCAGCCTAAGACCATATACCGATCTTTCCCTTATCGGCGGAGTTATCTCATTCCAATTTTTTGGTTACAGGATAAACAACCGAATGAGATCGGTTTAAATTTCGACTGTGCTTTATAATGGAAGAATTTGGGTGAGCAATTTGTATCAAAGAACATGAAGTTATGTAGAATACCGGAATTCTTTAACGCTAAAGATTATAACCCGTGATATCTATACATAGTATAGTCTGATATTACCTTTACATATATGTTCAGTCAACGATATTACTACCTTTAAAATTAGTACAAATGAATCTCCAATGGGCTGTGTAATCCAGGGCATTATCGTTTATAGCTACTGTTACGTCTTCGCTCGCGGCTTCCTTTCGCCTGATGCTACGAATGACGGCAATTCGGTAAACATCGGGCTGTCTTACCTAGTTGGTCACCATGCCCAGTTCATTTCGACGAGCAGTCGAGACTTAAATAGATGAAGGTGTTTAGTCGGAAGGGTGAACCCCGTTTGGATACCAGCCTATTGAACACCAGTGTTATTGGACACCTAAAATAAATCAAAGTTCTATGGGACACCAGATTTATTGGACATAAACTTCAAAAAGAAGAATCTTTCGTTTAAAAAATAAGACTTTCTCGTCCGATAATTTTGGTTTTAATCGAGCATCTAAATATATTTTTAATCTTTCGGACCCGATAGGATCGGGTCCGTAACACCGCTTGTGTCCAATAATTCTGCGTGTCCAATTGGGGACTGTGTCGAAGAAATCTTGATCTCCAATCGGGCTGTGTTCAATAAATCTCTGTGTCCAATCGGTCTATGTCCAATGCAGCTTCCAATTATTTTGGTGTCCAATAAGATAAAAGAAAATGGTATCACTTTTTTATTACAAGTATATGAATTCACATGTGGGCGCGTCCGAAATAATCACATGTTCATACTAGAACGATCCATGGTTGTGGTTGAGTAACTAAAGACTTTTCGCGTCATTGAATCCGAATCTAGGATAAAATTTTCCACATAGGTGCCGTACACATATCTATAATTCATTATATTATAATTAACTATGAATTGATATTACAGATTTTTTTTTATCTTGTTATGTTTTTAAAAATTTTCAGAATGGGTGATTGAGTCTTTTAACGAGTGTACAAATTTCATAAAGTAATTTATCTCATATGTGTAAGCTTTGTGTATAAGTTAAAATAAACGAGTTTTCGTTAACTCTACATATTCAAGACTCTCATTTAATTCAAATTCAATACATTTTTATCGCAATCGATTATTGGTCGTTTGCTGATTTTTGTGAATTGATTTCCAACATTAGGCAAAATGTATTGAATTTGCATTAAACGAGGGGATGAATATGTAATACCAAAAAATGAATTGGTATCATTAAAGATGGAGATATTTAAGTCATTACCCCAAAAATTACTTTTACCGGTGAACTACCGACGGTGTACATTTTATCGAATTACAGTTTTGTTCTTGTGTGAATTAAACTAAAACCTCATATTTTGAAATACGGTAACGCTATTAGAATTGTAATAAGCTTGGAGCTAAAAAAAATTCATTGGTTGGATTTGGTATAATAGTCCAATTACATCGCATTGAGTTGATCTGTAGAAAACATGGTTGCAAAATGAAAATAGCCAAAAGTAAAGTCGTTTCTTTTTTTGTTTATACAAATGATAGTTTGATGTTATATTTCAGTTACTCTGAAATTTGCTTTTTCACTATTCTTCAGTTAATCAGTACTGTAATTTAATTAATCAGCTAGTTCCAATCTGGTCAAAATTTGATATGAAATGTGAAAGTTTGTGAATTATATGTATAACTACACCTCGCGTAATACATAGCGGCAATTTGTCAGACGTTTGTAGATTATTGCAAGAACGCAATCGCACACCTACGATCGCCAAATAACAGTATGCTAAGAATAGCATTGTTGCTTCATCAAATTACTTCTACATACAATCTTAGGCACCCCGGATGTCTGTAAAACGGAGTGACATTGTATCGTCATGGCGAAAAAAAGTCTGCTCGCAACAAAAATATTCGTTATTTCAAAACACATTTCACTATTAACACAACCGTTGTCTAGCATTTTCTAGCATGTGGAGCGCGCGCGCGCGTGTGTGTGTGCAGAAAATATTGTATCCTGAATTCCGAATAAACGGCCAGATCGATTAGACTGAAGTTTAGGAAAGAAAATCACCTATTCAATGGAAATACGACACAATATTTACTATTTATCAACTTTCGGTTACAAAATCGTTTTGGTCTGTAGTTCGAAAAAAATCATGATACTCGAAATTTTCTATCAATGTTCCCAGAATTTGGTACACGACCATTCGTGTTCAATTAAACGATGCACGTATATAGCGTTTTGTACTCTCCTACTTACAAAATTTTTTAGCCAATGCTAAATACAATATCCTCCTCCATGAACCATTAGCAGCCTTCCTACTACATGTAGAATTATGATGTTTACGAATCTTGTATTCCGATAAGACGAAAGAATTTAACTACCAAACAGTAACGATAAGCGAACTCACTGCACTTCTCAATTAATCAGACATCAATCTTACACCGAGTATCCTAATATCCAAAAATCGAAACTGAAAACAAGAAATAAAATATTTCCGTTAGGATACAGCCCTTACGATTGAACTGTATTCGCACACCCGCAACAAGTATTATGATTTATGATTTCATCTTTGACTCGGGCGCTTTGATACCAATCCGTGCGCTGAAGCTGAACAGTCGCGAAACGTGACGTTATTTCTACGAATAGCTACAAGTAGGTATGTGATGGATATCGTAAAGTATGTGTTTGGTCAGATACTATTTATACAGCATATTTTGTGGAAGATGAACGATACGTGATGATATAATGCCGGATCAAAATACATATGGACAATACTATATCATACACCTTAGAGCAGTGTTTTTTAACATGTGGGACTCGGAGTGTTGTGGTCGCAAGTCAGGTAAAAGTAAAAAATACAAATCAAGTTTTGCAAGAAATCCTTTGATTTTTAAAATTATTTGAAGTCACTGACATAGTTTTATTATGGACCTGGAAGGTGACCAAAATTTTTTTACTTGTAAAGGGGTCGCGAGTTGAAGAACGTTGAAAAACTCTGCCTTAAAGTAACCATGTTAGTTTCTCTATAAAAATTTATACCGTTCCCAGTAAATCAATATCTGTCGGCCTGATATTGCTTTTTTTCATTATTCATGTATCTATACAGGTAAACACAAATCTTCACTGTCAACGACTAAAAGTGAAATAAAATGATGCTTTTATCATCTCAACGAAATTCCGATAACTTCAACAGTACAGTAGTCACGATAAGTACCGTGATGGCTTTGAAAGTTCTTGATTACCTATCGATAGTGCTGGGATTAATAGGGATGATGAATATTCCATAATAATCATTTCTGTAAACCAGATATTCGTTTTATTGTAATATCGTTGGAAAAAACTTACAAAAAGTGTAATTATATAAAAAGTAAAATTACTGGTAAATTGTGCGAACGAGTATTGTTTATCATATGCAAAATATATAAACTGGTATATGCTTACATATTCATACTCTAGCGTGTTATAGACTTATACTTATGCACATTATGTTATATGTCATAGTACAATATATTATTATGATATTAATGAATACAATATAAGATATATGCGGACAATTTGAAAATATACTTAAACCTTATATAATAGTATAATATTCAATGTGCGAATCAGGAATAAAGTACAGAAAAAATGTAGTAATCATGTCGATATGGAAAATGAAGTAAATGAGGCTGTATTTTGATTGCTGAATAATATCATTCGGATTGAAATTAAATAATATTACTTATATCTATAATAATTATGAAGATTTTTTGTGAAATAATGCGCAGAACAACACATGAGGTAGTTCTTATTCGGCAGGTGGCGATTTCTCCCCTTAAAGGACGTAGTCGTCTTGGCGTCATTCTATCATTTTAAATAGAGCGCACGAGAAGACCATGCCGAAGAACTAAAAATAACGCACGTAATTTGAAATATTTTTCAACTTTTCGGAAAAATTATACATGGTGAACCGATTCAGCCCTTTGTAAGGAATTGAACGCTCCAGAAAAAAAATCCTTCAGCATTTTACGATAAATCTATTTTTTCAAAAGTTATCTAAAGTCCTTAAATAATTTTTCATCTCAAATAACTTTTGAAAGAGCAAATTTACCGTAAGATGATAACCGACGTTTACTGTAGAGCTTTAATGACCTACAAAAATATGTATGTGAATTTGCTGTACGACGCATCGTTAGCTAGTTTTAAAAATCAGAAGGAACAAAAACAATTCTTCCCGTGTTGGTCTTAGGAAAAATAGAAAAGTGCGAAGCACCACTTCTTAATGTTAATATTAAGAGCTCAAATTTCAACAGACGTATTTTTATGCCTAAATGAAACTTTTCAACCTGCTTCCATGAAAAAAATAATTATTTTTGACACACCCTAATAAACAATTAATCGATTCTATGATGAATCGATTAATCGCATAGCTCTAGAGTGTACCAAAAATAACGTGTTCACTATCTACATGATATAAATTGAAATCAAAGGCAAAACGCTTCGGTAAAAAACTCACCATCAGACAGGCAACGGCAACTCCCGCGCCGCCGACGATAGCAGCGTGTTTTTGTACGTAGAGTTGAGTACCGTTCAGACATCCAACCATGTAGGTATTCGAAGGATTGACTTTGTCCGGTCCTCCACTACAGTCGAAATACTGGAAGCAGAATGAGACGCATGATTTATAAATGCTTCAACGATTTTCAATAAATCGCAAAGCCTCGTTTAGATATAAAGATAATAACGATAACAACAACAAAAACAACGATAATAATAATAGCCAAGGATTTATTACCCGCCCTGGTGATATTTCCTTGCAGCAACTTTTCGGTATTTCAAGTTCAAATTGCCTCCAGTCATTCCAGGAGTTCACACCACAACAATGGAGCTATGTGAGAGACAGAAATGATTATTTTGAGTATGACTTTGTGTTTCTTTCAACGGTGAATATGAATGAAAAAAGTGGACAAGATTGGCATATTTGTAATACAATTAAACGTAGAGAACCTGTCAAGAGGATCTTAACAGCCATTCTCCGAAAGGATTATCTGCAGTTCATTTGGCTGCTCTTCCATCAAATGCCATGAAATTGGTCTTATTAACATCTAAATACAATTAAGCAAGTTCACGGTGTGCGATTCACCTTCCAATTGCAATAATTTTTTTCTTCTTTACTTGCAGATAGTTACGAATAATGATTTAATAATGCAGTTTTACAAAATGGTCCCTTTACGAGTCACCGTGTTATATTTATAGTAATCAGTGACGTCAACTTAGGTATATGCGTGAATAGTCTGCTGAATAATACCGCCTCCAGTAATTCCGCATCACGAGCCGTCTTCTACGCAATATTAATGACGGAAGTGGTTGATAAAAGGCGTGTTGGAAAAATAGGCCACTTACTACAACTATAAGATGACTCATTAGTGTAGATGTCGCTATGAATGATATGTTATACAGTTTGGCCCCCCCCAAAAAAAAAAAAAAAAATTGTCATGAAATTAAAATGTGATTATATCTACTGTAATACTGCGGTGAAAAGAAAATTCTTGATACGAGTAATGTATAATTTTAACTATGGCTCAGCACACTGCAATTTTCACCAATAGCGACCGGGCATAAAGAGTTTGATTTGCCTGCTAGTACCCTACCTCATTCTACGTGAAACGAGACAATGATTTGTAGCTTCGAGAAAAATGTTGAGCCTTTTTTCTGCGCAACGCAGTTTTGACTTTGTACGATTGTTTCTTAGATCTACAGGTTATTCGTAAAGTATAAAGTAGAAAAATATCGTTGATATAACAGAATCTAAATTTTCGGGTTGAAATACCTATTTTTCCATGTGGGTTGTTTTCACATAAAAAAATCACTTTTTGACGATAAAACCATGTATTTGTAGATACCAGGAAATGAAAATCAATTTTAATTTAGTAAGTCTACATTTTGTACAGTGGTATTCCAAGGGGATGGCTAAAGTCTTTTGAACATAAATCTATATTATAAAGAAAAAAAAAAAAAAAATTAAACGTAAATATGACATTTGTCAAATTTATTTGATAGTCATCACATTCAAATTCAACTAAACAAAATTCAGTTACTGCGGAAGAACGACACAAAATTGCACGGGACAGAATCAAAATGAATAATCACTCTGCGAAACCTATAAATACACGATGTTTAGACAAAACACGTTTCAATTTTGAGACTCCGAAAAAATAAAAAAAATTGCAGGAATCGATCTGATAGATCATCCCAACCCTGGAATCCAGAAAAGTAATGTTTTATATTAGTACTAACTAAAGAGTTTCTTATGCAGTGCACGCACTAAATTAAGGCGAATGAGATCAGTCGACGGGTATAACGTGTAAACGTAAGTATTGCACGTATATGTATAACTGGAATAGAAAAAAATTTACAATGGTAATTATAATACAAAAACTGGATAACTGCGAGTAGAATTCGCGCCCTGAGGGTTCCCTACAAACTTAGTTCTTTTTTTTATGTGATATTACCACAAATTAACTATTTTTTAACTTTTTCCTTCACCTACTTGTGCTGTAAGACCTTGCTTCTCTCCAAATTTCATGATTCTAAGTCAACGGGAAGGACCCTATAGGTTTTCATAAGGGAGTTTGCGAGTATTAAAATATGTGATATAAATAGCTGTATCTTTTGCTCGCGTTGACGTAAAAACTTTAATTTTTTACACCTCCAACAGGCCGTAGATCTTAATGTTTGATATTAATTTTAACTTGATACATCTACCCGTGAGAAAAAGCGTCTTGATAGACAAACAGATGGACAACAAAGTGATTCTATAAGGGTACCGTTCTTTTTTTTCGTGACGTTAGGAACCCCAAAAATAATAATTCAACTTAATAAGGTACCGTGCTTTGAGTGACGTCCCAGGCGTCCCTGACCCGTGAGTGCTTGTCGTACTGGCTCATTGAATTCCTCAAGTCTTGTTGGACGCTGGTTTTTACCTTTTCACGGAACACATAGCCGAGAACTCCGCCGATCAGAACGGTGACGAAAAGCAGGAGAACCACGATGAAGTACTATAAGGAAAAATTGTTAAACGTAGAAATTGCAATTTTGAGAAAATAGTTACGAAATCTGTCTCGACATATCGTAACTCGTCGATTTACGCCTGTAACTATTGTACGATTGCACAAATCGGTTACCGCAATCCTTATGTGCTAAGCGGGTTGCGTTACACAGGCGTTATGCGATGCGCGCGTGTTCGAACTACAAATTTTCCCCGTCTTAAGTAAGATTTGAAGAATTGGCGTCATTTGGTACAGGCAGTTATGCCATCCGATGTTATGATTCAGGTGCTTTACTCACGCTTAGAAGCATGCACTTGATTTCTCGCGACGCTCCGATGCATCCCAAGAAAGATATGAAGGCGATTACGATTCCTCCAACAAGTAATACGTAGACAGCCCCTGTCAGCAAGTTCGTCCCGATTAATTCCGAGATCGCTGTCACGTTATCCACCAGTGACCAAATACTCAGTCCAGCAATAGCTACACCTCCGATCTGAAAGGGATCATCAATAACATTCGAATCGGTTGTCATTATTTCTATAGTCAAAGTTACTACTTTATTCAAATCCAAGCATGGGGATATGTTTAATAAAGTAAACTCACGAAGATGATGAAGTTCGTGAAGAATAGCGAATACTTCATAAAACGGCCGCAGCCGTCTATTTCAGTGCCGTAGCCCATTCCTGCGTTATTACTTGTTGAACTGAAAGCAAAATGTACACTTTATGTTTTATTCATGCGAAAATGCATGGTAATGATTGTTGAAAAAAAACGAGTGATGCATTAGTATGCATAAAGTGCAACGTAGGCATTTCCTATACCGATATGTACGATATCAATTTAAAACTAACATATCTGTATTTCGGGTGGAAAATTTTCAACACTCATATTCCTTAACCGACTTTCCATTGCAAGAACGTGCAGAATCAGCATATATAGCGGCGCGTGATTGTCTTTCTCATGCTGCATTGTTTCACAAGTTATTAATATTATTTAACGCTAGTTCAAGTCCGGTTTGGCCTTCTACTGAACGTATGAACGTGTAGGTATCGGTGACTCCACATTATTTTCCCGGTGACCACCGGGAGGAAATTATTTTGTAATCGCGTACAGCAGTACGAGGTATACGGCGATGACGTAATCGGGATAGTTTAAAAACCAAGCTACACCTCTGACTCTTCATCGCTTGCAAATGCGCGAACTAATTACGATTCCTTTCCAAGCTTGTCCTCCCACTGACAATAATGATTCGAAGTGACCATGGTTCGTCAATCGTGGTGAGTGCATTTTGTAATGCGCAATCAAGCCCTGATAAAAATTCCGTTAAACGCAGATAGATACGCACAAAAACTGTGCCAAGAACCGCATAGAAAACAGGCATAGAATCAGTTTTCTGTCCGTTCCCTCGCGGTTTTTGGCACATTTTCTGTACGCGTTAAACAGAATTTTTACTAAGAAGACGAACATTACGCGCTCGATTCATCACGCATTTAAATGTCAGGATTTTCCACTTGGTTATTCAAATACCTAGCTACATGTACGTCCAGTACGTACTTTTTATGTGACCTCGCTTTACGGTAGCAGACACGTGAAACTTATATTTTGATTGATTTTGTAATTCTCAAAGTACTCATTGATGTATAATCACGAAATGTATTCGCGAACAACTGTTATTTATTTCGCTCGATATTTAATTAGGTGACGAGAGAAATAATATTATTTGAAATTAGTCAATTATTGGTTAACTCGAATGTCCGGTCATTGGTAATATTTGTACACGTAGATATCTATACTAATCTTTTCACTCTGCAATATTTTTCGTAAAATACGAACGAGTACTTTGTCATTACTATTTAAAGTTACAGAAGTGTAAAAATTCGCACCAAAAGTTACGCAAGATGAAGCTGAACTTGTGCTTGATACTTTTATCAAAGTCAAGCTGTAATATTTATCACTGTATTTTAAAGTGACTTTTCTATTTTTTTTTCTTTATCATCCCACTTTTGAACCCTGCGCACTTGATCCTCCGCGTGAGTGAAGTACGTTATACAAATATATGACGTTATAAAAATATATTCACTTCAAACTTTGAATCGATCGTATATTATTGTTTCTGTAGCAATATCGTAGTGTGGAAATTGTTATCTGGGGAGAACTGTGTAGCCTTCGAATAAAAGCACGTATGACACGTTATCCACCAGCCTTGTGGTAACCAGATGAATCAGTTTTATTTTTACGTCTATCGTCGCTTGTAACTGACATTATGACCGACGGCAATTTACGACATTCGTGATATTTTCCAAGAATATAGTAGGTGGCTTTATTATTCCCATATCAATATTGGACAAAGATCAGTAGCAAGAATCACAATTGATAGTGATGTAAACAAACAAACAAAGTAAGACGAAGGAGTTGAAACTGAGAGAACTTACCTTCAAGCACAGAAAAGTGAAGAAGAAAAGAAAAACAAAGAACTTCAGCACAGATAATGCAACAGGGATACGTAGATACAAGTTCCGATTCTTGTGTGAAAGGAATCCGCTCCTTAAAAGATATGATAGGAAATGAAAAAAGTATATACAAAACGCTGCCTGAAGTTCGCGTTTGATGAAAATCGATACACTGAATGCTGTATGAATTGTGCACAAGTTTCGTGTAAGATGTAATTTTAGTATCTTGAAGAATTGTGAGCGGTGACCTTGTATGCGTATCTTCATCAATGTACTGCTCAATTTCGTACTATTTTTTTACCTTTTGCTATGCACTAAATTAGTAGGTCAATTAGCGAATCGTTTGACTTTGACCTTCTGGGCCAAGGCTCATTCTCGGTGCAACCATTCAGTCGGGCGGATATGATGCTAGATTAGCTGGTTATACATGTACGCCTACTTGACTTGCACCTCGAAGAACTCCTACATCTCGCATCACTCGGGTAAGACCTAAATTTGTACGTTACCCTGCCGCTCAAAACCGGCATGCTGCGCACTTAAGGCTGACTTTCACGGCGGGAATGGGAGAGTGAATATATATATACATATATATATAGACAGTACAGAAGACAAAATGCCTGCGTATAGTCGACTCTTTCAAGCAGTTTTTTGGGTAATTTAAATCTTTGCGATAAGTCGCCTTGTCGAGTCATCTTTCAACCGAGTACTAAAAGTGGACTAATTTCAGGCATATTTATTGACTATCGGCATCTGCGTTAAAGCCGAGTGAGGAAAGTGTGATGTATAATCGAATAATCGAGATATTACTTGGAAAATTATACTTAAAATTAATTCAGAAAAGTTCGAGTAAGAATGTACTTAAGTTTTGTGAGTGTTGATTGTCAGAAGACACTGCTGAAGTATTATTATTTTAACTTATAACCCTAAAAACAACATGATTTCTTTCTCGATTGCGATAACGCAATTTCTGCCTGCACATTCGCAACCGCTTGCTTCACGTGAATTTCCATTATTATATCTAATATTGCCGATCTAAGAATGTGTTTGAGAACTTGGAAATCGTAGTTTTGAAATTAAAAGTTTAAAAATCCAGGGTTGCCATTCCGTAACCAATTCGTTATAGTTAAGAACGGTCTTTCCCGCTTGCAATATGTAACAAGCGGCTGACGCTGCGTCGAAATGGTGAGACACACATCGTCGCAGGCATTGTACGCGATGATCTTGGGAGTGGGCGAGAAGCAGAATAGGTATAATAGGGAAGCTGCAGCTGTGCAGAGTAATGCGGAATAACAGTCGGAGCGGTAGCGCGGCTCTACGCAGCTAGTTCCGAGGACGAGGGAGACGGAGAGATGCAGGACCGGCATCACGAAAGATGGTCTCCGAAAGTTACCCGAAGCGAGGTCATCCGGTTTTACGTAGGGTTTTACGCTACGCTTCGAGTACAGCGTGCGTATATCGCAGACTCGATCACGGACGCGAGATGATGCACGGTATAATTCATTGTAGTAAAAGCATGCACGACGCAATAGGTGAATCGGTAGTATAAGCAGCTCCGACACCTTTCGATACGTGGGAAACGCGAGCGTTGTATGTGCCAGTTATAACACGAAATGCCGAGAGCGGACGCTTACGTCGTGCGTAAAGAGTATATCGAAAACGACGCTATTTGGGGAAGCTTCGTGATGCAGAATAATGTTTGAGTCTCGTTGTTTTCGAGCTGACATAATACCTCATCACACTCGATGAAGTTGGATAATCGTTAATTCTGTCGCGGGTCGGTTTTAGTGGAAATGCTTTGGGTGCCGTAGTTTGAATAGGCGTGACCCACGCCGTATTTTTCCCTACATGTTGTAGCATTCTGAAAAGAATTCTAATTCGGGAAGTGAAAAAACTACCCATTTATTCCTCTGCCTGATGTACCAGCGATTTTTTTTTTACACACCAGGGAATGAGGTATACAGTGAAGTCTATACGTGTCGTCGTAATGCGTAACGGTTTTTGGAGTAGTTGAACATACCAGCTATTTACACGCGATTTATGTATGAATACGTTGTAGCCAAGTATACTTATATTTTATTGTGCGTACAATACGTTTAGACCCGGTGAAAGATATAAGACGTAAATATTATGTTTTTCGGAAACGAAAATAAAAATCGAAATCTTGCATCAAAGCAGTGGATATATAGATTAACAATCTATTATGTACAATAAACGAACGGTTGTGAATAATTTTCTGACCTCCTTTACAAAGTATCTGCAGATTTGATTAACCGCACGACGTATCTCAGGAACAAATCAAGTCGAATAGCACTGATTTTTAACACCGATAATAGAACCAATAAATAAGAAATCTAAAATGTTATAACGGCTAACGCTTGGAGAGGCGTTATACAGCTACGCGGGACGGGTTTTAGGAACGAACTGAACTGAAGCTACTTTCGCTGCAACGACGAACGCTTACCCACACCAGTATGCAAGCTACCATACACAACTGTACTAAACTTCGCTTTGTATCCTGGTAAACTTTACGATTCTTCAGACCTGGTGGGGTTCGGTTACGATCACAGATGCTACACACTCACCTGTCGACATTACGCATCTGCATGCAATACTCAAAGCTCACAACTGTGTTTATAAGTTTCGTTCCCTAAGAATCTACGCGTATTTATGATATCTACGTTATAACTTCGAGCTCTGTATGAAGAACTGACGATAATGAACGTGTATGATAAAATTCAAAATATACAGTTATTCTCAGGGCTCGGATTTCTTGATGTAAGAACAGTGTAATTCCGTATAATGCGATAATAATTCAACCAGTTTTTTCGTTTCATACGTTCGTTCGTCGTCATTTATTTCAAGCTGTATCGTGGTGCACAAATTAATGTTCCTATACGAAAATCTCATCATTTTCATCACTTCAATGAAATTCATTTATTTTTCCGTTGTGTACGTCACGTACTTGTACAGATATAATACAAGAATATATAAGGCTCTTACAGGTATATGATGATCACAGCCTGATTCCCACTTCCCAATTCAGGCGATTAAGCATTTGGCCGTAGTGTATCGTAGATACATTCCACCGGTATAAGTTTGACTCTCTGCTTTCTCTGTATATACTATATTACAAACTCACGGGGTCACGTACAGATTTCCGATACCTTGGCAGCACCCGTTACCAACAATAACATGCTTTACTCTTAGAGTAATACGTATAACGTCTTTGGGATTGCCGATCTCACCTACCTGCGGTTAGCTTCAAGCGGCAATTATTTTTGTACTTAGAACATTATTTCGAGTCTGTACTGTACGGGAGGTGTCGTATCTGTCGGTGTAACGTACACCACACCAAAATGTCTGTACAGTTTTTACATATTGAATGACAAGACGATCGTAAACTTCTTACGGTGTGAGTCGATGACATATCCGGTGTAAAATGACACTGGTCCATATACCTAACTGTACAAGTAATATTGGATGTCCTAAATCTGTAAGCAGCGCATCCATCGGCAACGGAAAAGCCACGCCCTGTATAGCTGGACCTCTCTGTTGTTTCTTAGATAATATCATTGATGTATATTTACAAAGCATCTTACAGAATATCTTATATAGTTGACTCAATGTACGATTACAAGAAAAACATGTTTCACGATTACAAGCAATTCACCTATGTTATACATGAATGCATAAATTGGTTTGGGTTATAATATATTGAAGAAGTATTCTTGAGTAAAGTTGAAAGAAATATTCAAATTCTTAAATCTCATTTGTAGTGGATATTAGAAAATACCTGGCAGAGTATAACTGACTTGCAAATTGCGGGATATGAAATAATGAGATACCCATTTACTTTTAAGCTTTTGCAGAGCTATTATTTTGTAGTTCTCTACTGCAAAGAGGTTCGACGGTTTTCCAAAACATTAATCATGCCCAAATCTATAGATGTACACATGCTCGCTCCAGGGATCTCAGCGACTATATTGAATTTTGGCTTACAATTAGCAATACGAGGATTTATATGTACCTTACAAATGAATGTAAATATTTCTGACCTTTGTTTCAAATGAATCAATACATACGTGGTGACAATTAAACCTTTATCAGAAGATGCGTCATTGTTCGCTTTGCAGTTACAGTAAACTTCCGTTACGTTGGCTTGGTTTTCGCGTGAAATCGTGTCATTCGGTCAATGAGTTTGCTGAGTGAGTTTTATACCACGTGGAAAATTAGTAATAATAAGTTATCCTCCGAACAGATGGCATTCTTATATTAAATAGGTCGTTAATTGCCAAGTTTTGCTGTGCAAAGAATTAACCCAATACCTGATATACGCTACCACCGATTTCAGTTAGAATAATCCTGCTGGAATGATCCTTGCAAAAATAATTTATTCGAAAAGCAAGACTAGGATTGAATAATATTTTGATCTATGTACTTATTGCCGCAATGCATTGCAAAAGAGACACCTCTCGTGAAGCCGAAAAATTATCAGCATCGTTATAATAATGAGTTTGTTTTCAAACATATTCGAAGGTTGCGGGTAACATCACATAGATTAATTAAAAAAACATTATTATAACATATATTATAATGAGCTCATTATGGGCATCAGGTCAGTTAAAATATTATCAACTAGGTACTGTATATGTTTTATGTAGTATATTATTATGCTATTATATGTTTAGTGTACGATCCAAAATCGCCGAAAAGTGTTTAAATTTAACGACTATCTGGGAACCTGAAGACGTGGTCCCATAAAAACATTCTTCGGGACGGGCTTTCAAAATTCGCTCCACCCTAATAATCATGTATGAATTTATGAAAAAAACTTCTTTTATTCTTAGACGGCTATGCCAACAATAAAAGCGTCAATACCAGTGTCTTCAGTATGATTTCATATGAATACGTAATCGGATCTGTATTAATCTGTTACGAATATATGGTTACTCGATGGCTTAAAAGATTCGAAAAATCTTTACAGCCTTGCTTTGCAGTAATACAGTATTACAAACCTGCAGCGCCGGGATTCAATGTCGCCGCCTAATTCGAGCGTCGATTTCGGGTGAAAAAGTTGTGGCGATAGAGTCGCGTCTTTTCGAGAATCGACGAAGCATAATCTATGGTCATCCAAAATGGCCGACACGCATCTGCCGTGTCCTGACCACGGTTAGCTGTTTCGGTTTTAGTGTAGTCAAGTGCTGTAATAATAAAAATGAATAATTAATGTAAACAATTCCCAAACTTAAATAAAACACTTTGATCATCCCGGCACATCACTTCACATCCAACCATCAAATAATTCCCCTTGAAAATATTTCGGCGAGTCGTCTAACGACCTGGCAGAAATGGATGAACTTCGTGCACAGGGCTGGTGAGTTCGATTTTCTTATTATTTTATAGGCTCGTTTATAAGTGTCAGACAACACTTGTGTAAACAAGTCTTACCATTTTGTTCACGACGATGTTACCCCTCAAAAATGTCTAACGCATAGACAACTCGCTGATTTGATGTATTTAAAATTTTTTTTCTCCAATTTTTAGGTATCTGTCAGACGAAGGTTACAACCTCTTGGGAGATACCAGAGACGTACAAAAAATAATCAAAAAGGCTTTAGATGTAAGCAGTTTTTCTATGTTTACCATTTGAGTATATTTTTTTTTTTAAAGTATCAACATTATTCAGTGATGATCCTCGAAATAAAGAAAAACTTGTATTTATATGGATTAACAGAGCTGATTTTATTACAGTATGATCTTAAGGAAATTAGCAGTGGCCAAGGAGACTTAACTCAGGGAAATGTTGTGTGGCAAATACAAAAGTTGCGTAATGTAGCGGCACCAAAAGGTAACGAGGAATCTCGATCAACTCCGCGTTTGTTAAAACTCTCTCTAACAGATGGACAAAACAATTTTCAAGCTATAGAAATTGAACCAATATCTTCCCTGAGGTAATATATTGAAAATACAACCAGAAATAAAAAGTCTATTTCAAGTCTTGCTTAAACAATGAGGGATTTTTTCTTAATCCACAGCATCAATACACCACCAGGTACAAAATTATTGATGAAAAAAGGTGTGTTGTCAATATCTCATGGTATTATCTTACTAAAACCATCGCACATCTTTTCTGTACTTGGAGGAAAAGTACCTAGTCTCGTGGAAAAATGGGAAATGAACAAAGTAATGGAGTCTGAATCTACTTTTGCATTGTAAAAAGCATTGAATATGACTGACGTGAATATCAACCTATATTCTTTTAATATTCGCCACAGAAATTAGCTCAACATACCCGAGTCAGGCCAGCAGAAGAGGGTGGTCCACCACCGTGGATTCCATTTGGTAAAAAAATCATAAAAATCTCTGAACAAGATAAGAACTTCAAGGCTCTTGCTGATAAGGAAAGGGCATCAAAAGAGAATGCTGAATTTGAGGCGCAAAGGAAAGATGCTATTGCTGAGGCTGCTAAACAGGGAAGTAAAAAAGTATTTGGAGGTGGAAATAAACAGGTGAGAGTCAACTACAGATCAGCACGATTAATCTTCAGTGAAATTCAACCATATTATTTTCACTTGTTTTTTCAGCTTTTGGATCATAGTGTACAGAGGATTGTTGATCAAGGGTATTCGATTGAACAGGCCGAGTATGCTTTAAAGCTAAGCCGAAACAATGTTGATCGTGCATTACGGAGTCTACAGCGTAACGATAACAGATATAATAAAGAGCCTGGGTACGTTTCAGAATCTGAGGGTGGGTGTAAAATGAGTTACAAAAGTGGATAATTTTTATTTGTGTTTCACAGAGATTCTACCAGCGCTAGGGAGGTCAGAGAGCCAAAGGGAAAACGATTTGAGAAAAAAGTAGAAGATGGAAAACCCAGCAGTGGTAGAGTGTCTTTGTTTGATTTCCTTGAAGACAAGCTTCCTGCCCAAACTGATTTACCAGAAGAAACCAAGCCCCAAGGAACGAATGATTTTTACACTAGTAAAGGACCCCATGATCGATTTGAATCAAGAAGTACCGATCAAATGGGGAGAGGTGGAAGGTAAACGATGATAATCATACCATTCGAAAAACTAAAAACAGAATAATATTCTATACTTTGTATATTGAATTTTATGTTAATGCAGTGCAGAACTGTGTTTTCTATTTAATGAAAATTACACAGAGCTTGTATTAAAGTAAATTGTTAGTGGTCGCATCAAGTTTCTTTCCTGAATATTAGGATGTCAGTATTCTAATTCTAGAGTCAGAAAAAATTGCATTATAGCCTGACTCTTTTTTATACTTTGTTACAGTTGCTTTCGTTATGGTATAAAATTGTTTCGATTCCCTTTTAGAAAAATTCTCATTGTTTTGAATAATATTTCTGACAAATTTCAGAAATCCAAGGGGAGGACGATCTTATCAGCCTGCACCACGATATTCAGAAGAAGTGAAATCTAGTAAGCCGAAGCTAAGTAAAGCTAACTCTGCAGCAGTCCAATATCCGCAATATAATTCTGCAAATACTTCTTCCAATCAAAGGAAACCACCTAGGTTTCAAAAATCACAAGAAAATTCTACCGCTACTTTCCAGCATGAAAATAATTACAAAATGGGCTTTAATAAAAGTTCCCATTTTCCTGACAGCAAAAATGGTATTGCCCCTCCTCGTTTAGAAAGTTCCAGTGAGAACGGTAACAATAGAAATCGACTTGAACAGCAAGGAAATAACTACAACAATAATAGACAGCAGAACCATTATCAAGCAGAACCGAAACCTAGAGAGAAACAAGATCATAATCCGTATAATCCTAATGTACATAATCGAACAAACACGATTTATCAAACCCATAAAAATACTTCTATAGAGAGCTATCAAAATCCGAATGGGAGTTCAAGTGAACAAAATTACCGAAATCGTCAAAACAGAAACCTGCCTACTGTATCTAATGGGCGATACAACAGTAAAGAGACTGGTAGTTTGAATGAGCAAAAAGGTGGTGGCAATAATAATAATCAATTAGCTATCCCTCAAGCTGAAGGTATGTGGGTTTGGCAGCCTGGTGACAAATGCATGGCCAAATATTGGGAAGACAACAGGGTGAGCCACTTGGATATATACCTATTCGTCTCTTCTTATTTATCTGCAACTAATACATGCCCTCATTCGTTGAAGAGGAATTAGAAGTCCTAATTGTATTTTCTTTTACTTGTAGTATTACAACGCAGAGGTCACAGCAGTTTCACATAGGACTTGCGTGGTGCTATTCAAGGATTTTAACAATTTTGAAGAAGTGTTACAAGCCGACTGTATACCAATCACGATCGAGGTATTTGACTACAATAACCTCTCTTTTTTGCCATCTGAAATAAAGCATATCATTAGATATTAAATAACTTTCAAATTGCTAGGATGGTCCCATTCTGCAAGATGGTAGTCGAGACTTTAAACAACATGTACAACGTGGTGAAAATCGTCAGCAACGCAACAATCAAGGCAATCATATAACTAGTAAGTAATAAGTAATAACCCATCGACCAGCAGTGGTCTCTAGTTTGATCTATTATTTTGTTTTCCGATATGAGTGTGAGAGGAAATCATTTATTAGCAGAAAATTCTAATGAATTACTTTGTAAATCCATAATAATCGACTCTTATTAAAAGATTAAACGTATAACGTAGCAGGAATGGAGTTCCGAAGAGGGGGTGGAGGTAGTGGAACTGGTACCAGAGGCTACAACAGAAGGCCGCAGCATCGCAGTACTCGACCTATATATCAGCCGCCAGGTCAACGTAATCACTCGCCAAGTCGGGCACAAAAGGATACGAATTCAGCTTCTTAACATAGTATTGGTAGCCTCGATTAAATTTATTAATGCAAATATTAATCATGCAAACTTTTAGAAAAACAAAATACTTCAAAGCTGTCATATAATTAACCAAAGACTGACTCAGCTAGCAGCAGCCGCAATCTGCAACATTGTCTCATGACAGCGCATTACTTAAGAGCGTTGTGTAACGTGTATTGATATAATTTAATCGAATAATACTTTCATTTGTTGGAGGGTATAAGTTTATGCCTAAAGCTTGCACATTAATCATGAATCTAAAATATTCTGACTCTTACCCTCATCGAATATAGCTATAAGAAGAATGAAGATAAGAATCTAAAATATTAATGCAGTCGAATCTCCTTGTAAGCAACACGTGTGCCAGAGTCCCATTTTCGCGTGCGATTCTATAATTCATGCAAAGAAAGAGTACAGGAGCTTCATAATGATGCTTGTAACTCGATTCGACTGTAATAAGAGGCAGCATAACGCGATAATACATGTTGAGTAGAAAATCGTAAACCAGGTGATAAACTTGAAAAAAGGTATTAATTGTACATTGACTGTGGCTTTAGCAAGATTTACATTTAATTTACAATCGTAATAAGCAAGAATACTTTAATTTGCGTCTGATGTATCTTTCGTATTAACAGTAATATTTATAATTTTACCAACTATGAAGAAGCGATAACTCTGTACCTTGTATACCTTCCTAACACAGTAATAAAATTAATAATGTAAGAAATTGTCAAAAAAATTTCACTTGGTTGGCTTTCACTTTAACTGATGTTTTTTTCCGTCAACGGTTTTCAATTTGGCATAGAAGCAATTTTTTGTCGACTACGTAGAACTACATGTCACTGACTTGATTTTATAATTGTGCTGGAATGGCGTGGACGCTGGGTAAACAGAATACCTTCAGTTAGAATATACGGAAGCTCCATGGGCGTTGATTGAAAATATAGGTATAAAGACTAGATAAAGACTCACAGCCCTGGCTTATTTTCACTGATCGCATAATTACAGAACTATAATAGAGAGTGGTCATTTTTAGCGTTTTAAAACAGTTTGGCGGGTCTGGGCAGGTTGGAGGGTATTCGCAGTTTCACGTATCATCAACCAAGGAACTGATCCCGCCGGTACAAAAATAGTTCTTCATAACCAACACTATCGTGTGCAAAACGCTGGCATTGGCGTGACCTGACCCATAGACTTATAAAAGATAGACTGAGCGCTCTTATGAGCCGCTTGAAGCAAACATTTAAAGGACAGAAATATGCCGGGAGTACTCCTTTCTCTCTCTGACGATATTTGCGGCGAGGATCGAGGCGGTAGAGGAAAATGAGGCGAAATTATGCGCCTATATCTATAGCTATTTCACTTCCACTACGCTCTTGTCACCCGGTATGGAAACCGATTGAAAAGAGAGAGCAGTACTCCCGACATATCTCTGTGCTTTATATGTACGCTTCAGTACCTCTTATAGGAGCGCTCAGTCTACTTTTATAAGTCTATAGACACGGTCTCATATACAGGTCCAGAAAAGGTTTCTCTCTGCCAGAAACTTCATTGGAG
Organism: Neodiprion lecontei; assembly: GCF_021901455.1. Taxonomy (NCBI): domain Eukaryota; kingdom Metazoa; phylum Arthropoda; class Insecta; order Hymenoptera; family Diprionidae; genus Neodiprion; species Neodiprion lecontei. The sequence goes on along the minus strand of NC_060265.1, from coordinate 11,125,879 downwards.
GGGGTATGTCGCTTATTGAAGCAATTTTTGTGTACACTAGTCGCCACTAGGTTCGTTGCGATCTTATCAACAGCGGTGGCGGGGCCGGGGGGGTCCAGACAAGCCGTGGTTTCGCGTATATGTATATGGGTATATTTGCCCACTCATGCTCATTCATCGTATTTATTGAGGTTATTGTTATCTTGGTAACTAGACCGCAGCGACAACTGGTGGTGCCGTCAGAATCGTATTTTGCACTCGCTAAGCGACACGAATAATCGGGGCAAGGAGACTAGAGGTCAGGAGTCCGAACCATAGACATATAAGAATTGACCACGTGAGCGGGCTGAGAAGGCGAATAGCGCGGTAGAAAGAGAAAGCTGCGCATAGGCCCTCCTCTATCCTTGTCTAATCGCGCATCCCGCTATCGCACTCACCAGCGGGCTACCTCCGAGCTCGCGCGGTCTATTCTTATATGTCTATGGTCCGAACGCAATGCTAGCCAAATGGTCGGTGAGAGTGATGAACGATCTGCGGATTGTAACCGCCTGGCAGCGCTACCACTGCGAGCTCCGTCAGCGCGGTGATTTTGAATCGTCGATCCTCACGTATGTATCCTATTCGTAATCAGGCGCCGGTATTGCTTGCGGATACATCCCGGACTACAAGATCTTTCATCGCTTTCACGAACCACTTTTCGACGATTCCGCCATATGCGTTCGCACTCCTTTACTCTAGTCTCCATGAATCGTGGCTTCCAGCATAAGAGTTTCCAGACCTGTATATAAGACCGTGTCTATGGAACTGACCACGGTCGTACATACAGGTCTGGAAACTCTGGGGTGGGGGTGTCCCGCTTACTGTTCATGACCGTGGTCCGTGAATTGTGTAGTTCTAATATTGGCCACATGGTTCGCGATATGCAAGGGGTTCCGATATTTTACCAGATGGCGGCGTCCTAAACAATTATCATACGCAATCTTATTTCGAGAATTTTTGTATTTTAAAGTTTGTTCCGAAAAGTATTATATAACGAGATAATGATGAGATGGTGCTGTGTGCCGAAGTGTAAATCAATAAACGTTTGAAAAATGTAATGACGCATGCATTTTTCTCTTCAAATACCTCTGTTTATATATGCTTTTGATATATATTCTCTATCCAAAATGAAATTTTTCTGCACAAAATGTTATTTGCCTGCTTTTTCCAAAAAAGTAATTTACATGGTGAGGCGGAATCCAAAATACTCAATTTAAGCTTGAGCGTTTGAATTGAAATACACAAATGTAAAAAATGCTTCAAATTTTCATCCCCGCTATTGAGCATATAATAACTGCGGTTTTATTGTTGGTGATGAGATTTTATATCATTTTTTCTATAAATAAAATTTCAAAACTCATTGTACTAATTGTGATGAATTTTTCACAAATACTTTAATAAACTCTCATTTCAAGGTTTGAAGAAATAAGTGGTATGAGTAGGGTCAGTGGAAAACAAAATAACTATCCATCTTTGACTCGCAAGGAAACTGAACAGGCGCGGCTGTGGACCCCTTGCATGTAGCGTTCCATACGAACATTCAGCGAACTATGGACTTTGCTACACATAAGCGGGACACCCCCTCCGCCAAAAAAGTCGAGCAGTTTCCATACTTGTATGTACGACCGTCGGCGTGACTAGGTCTCTGTATGGTCGTTGACTGAAGAATATATAGATCACGGTCTTACATAGTGTGCTTTCCATTTACTGACTCAAGTCGACTTGTGTCGCTATTTTTGGTGTATTCCTTTGCCCAGATTAGCCGGTTACAACAGAAATACCGACACAAGTCGATTTGAGTTAATAAATGGAAAGCACCCATACAGGTCTTGCAATTCTGGTGGTGGGGGTGACCCACTTCTTGAGTGCGCTTTCAATAATTCTTAGATTGGCCGCAAGGGTCGCTGTAACCTAGTAGGGTCACCCGTGTCACCTCTGACGTTCTGTAACTCAGCCCTACTAGATAGTAGCGACGCAGTGCCGAAACCGTAAACTACAAATTGATTCAATATCTGAGTCACTCCTAGCCTACCCCCACCACCACAGTTTCAAAACCTGTATGTAAGACCGTGATATAGACAGTTGCCCTAATGGGCTTTAGTGTGACAACCGAAAATCGTCGTGCGCTTGCGCCCCCTGAGATATTCCAACGGTAGAGTTGAAAACTTGTTGCAGAACATCAGAGAGTTCGATTTCGACTTGATGCTGGGGCTGCATTCACCATCCGAGTAACACAGTCTTCGCAATGATAAGCCCAAGCCAGTACATAGCCTGTCTGTACTTATAGTCTTGCAGCGTTACCGACTTGTCGGCGATACAAGAAATTAATAATGAGAATAAATTTCTTGCAAAATTCGTAGCAAAAGAGTGATTTAGTTAAAGTATAGGTACCCGAGAGAAAAATTTATACACGGATCATAAATAATAATGGATCAGATGTAATTATCATGCGGAGACCCAAATGTATATACGTATATGCGGTCCATGTACGGTATCAACATATATAATCCATTTACGATTAATACGTGATGCATACTATAAATTTTATAATTTTCCTGGAGATAAACTAGATTATCTACAATAATACGGCTATAATATGGTAATAGAAGGATTATTTATTTCGAAATGGGATTCTATACGACACGCGTTCGATATATTCCATAACATTATTATTCGTAATTATTCCAAAAACTTTTCATTTGCTCTCTCGATCTTAAGTTTTCGTTAGCATAAAATCAAAACGCTGATTTAGCTAGTTGCAAGTGATGTATCTACGTTGGGTAGAGAAGCAGAATTGTTTTTCGAAAAATCTTCGGTTGGAAAAAAATTCAGAGTAGCTGTAATACGAGTACATCACGGATGCGCTAATTTTGATCGAGATGAAATGGATGCTCCGTATATGAGACAGTATTTAACGCAGTGTAGCGATTTAAAGACATAATGAGGTGATAGGGAGAGATAGATCGAAGCTTCCTGAAACTTCAAGTGTATTTTAATACACATTTGCAAGGTACGAGCAAAATTTTTTATCGTTCAACTGCCAGAAAACCGCAGCGTTATTAGCTGACCCGTTCACCGAAGAATATATCTTTGGTCAACGGCTGACTATCGAAGGGCCTGGCCGTTTGAGTCTGGAATCGGCAGGAAGGATAAAGTGCGTATTTATTGTATGAACTTAACTAAAATCATTATACGAGTATGTATATAATAATAATCCGTACTCGTACATCATATCATATCACCATACATCATCACACATAGTATTAAAGTTCGAAACCAAAGTTTAGATGTAACTTTCTGCCGATCGATCTGCTTGAAAATCTGCTAGCCGGATTCCTCAGTCTGGAAACAACCGCGCAGTAGAGCGGACGGATGAGAATCGCGCTCTGCAGATTTCGAGTGCCGGGTTCTCAGCTTCTTGGATCCTGCGCTCCAGGTCCGCTTTCTGGTGAAACTCGACTACCGGGACAAGCGCTCCGTAGTTTCTGAGCTCCAGGTCTGCTACATGGTGAAACTCGACTTCCTGGACAAGCGCTCCGTAGTTTCTGAGCTCCAGGTCCGCTACGTCGTGAAACTAGACTTCCGGGACAAGCGCTTTGTAGTTTCTGCAGTTCAGGTCCGCTACCTGGTGAAACTAGACTTCGGGGATAAGCGCTGCATACTTTCTGCGCTTCAGGTCCGCTACCTGGAGGAACTCGACTTCCAGGACAAGTGATCCGTAATTTCTGAGCTCCAGGTCCGCTACGTCGTGAAACTCGACTTCCGGGACAAGCGCTCCGTAGTTTCTGCGCATCAGGTCCGCTACCTGGTGAAACTCGACTTCCAAGGTATAACCCGAGGTGGTTATCGGTGGTTGTTGGAGGTGGTTTGAAGTGGACGAGGAGGGGAACGAGGAAGACGAGGAGAACAGGGTGGGCGAGGAGGACGACGATTCGTGCTCGGTGAGTAAAACATTTTCATAATATTTGATGGCAATTGTAATTATATTTCATCTGAAATATTACAATCTTTTCACGTTTATAATAAATTATTTCAATTGATTTTTCGCGGAAGCACATATTTAGTAGCTATAAATGCGCTAATTAAATTTATTATATTATTTGCTAATTAATTAATTATATTGATCCTTGCACAATATTTTTGATGTGTTTTTATACTGAAAATATTAATAACCATTTCAGGTATAACCCGAGGTGGTTGCCGGTGGTTGTTGGAGGTGGTCGGAGGTGGTTGGAGGTGGTTGGCGGTGGTTGGAGGTGTTCGGAGTTGGACGAGGAGGAGGACGAGGAAGACGAGGAGAACAAGGTGGACGAGGAGGACGAGGATTAGTGCTCGGTGAGTAAAACATTTTTATAATATTTGATGGCAATTGTAGATATATTTCATCTGAAATATTACAAACTTGTCACGTTTACAATAAATTATTTCAATTCATTTTCCGCGCAAGCACATGTTCAGTAGCTTGAAATGCGCTAATAAAATTGATTATATTATCAATTAATTAATTGATTATATTAATCCTTGAACAATATTTTTGATGTGTTCTTATACTGAAAATATTTCTTACTATTGCAGGTATACCCGTGGTGGTTATCGGTGGTTGTTGGAGGTGATTGGCGGTGATTGCAGGTGTTCGGAGTTGGACGAGGAGGAGGACGAGGAAGACGAGGAGAACAAGGTGGACGAGGAGGACGAGGATTAGTGCTCGGTGAGTAAAACATTTTTATAATATTTGATGGCAATTGTAATTATATTTCATCTGAAATATTACAAACTTGTCACGTTTACAATAAATTATTTCAATTCATTTTCCGCGCAAGCACATGTTCAGTAGCTTGAAATGCGCTAATAAAATTGATTATATTATCAATTAATTAATTGATTATATTAATCCTTGAACAATATTTTTGATGTGTTCTTATACTAAAAATATTCATTACTATTCAAGGTATAACCCGAGGTAGTTCGCGGTGGTTCCGGGTGATCGAGGTGAGCGAGGAAGAGGACGAGGATGACCAGGACTTGTACACTGTGAGTATATCATTTTTATCATATTCATTAGAGTAGGAGTAGTAGGAGTAGAAGTAGAAGTGGTAGAAGTCGGAGTAGGAATAGGAGTAGTCGTAGTAGTAGGAGTTGGAGTAGAGTAGGAGTAGAAGTAGATGTATGCGGGGAGGGGCGGGGAGGGAATATTATCATATCAAGTTATCAGTAATAAGCAATTGCGGGTAAAATATTAGCTTACTTTTGTAAGTATTTATGAATATAGCATCCATGAATATTCATTGTTGGTATATAAGGTCTGGCAACGTACCTACTTTCTGTAAGAGATGTTGAAGATTTTCAACATAATTATGTTTCAGTTCTGTGCCCCACCTAGTGATCCACCAGTACATATCCTCCGACGTGACATCGCTGTACTACGTATAAAGAAGAAAAGATTTATTAAGATGCAAATTGCTCCTCTCTTCTTGCCATTGTGCTTTCAGCCATTGTTGTGCTGTGTGTTTAAAATTTAGGACAGTATATAATATAGAATAACAGGTACAGCTACGAATATAGCACTACAATAAATCTTATAGAAATAAGCTCACATTGAGATTTCTCTGTATTTATAACTCGACGCGAGAAGGCAAAAATCAATGTAATGCCATCTGTAAGGTAATTGGACTCGTATTTGCACTACGAGAACTCGTTGGGCATTTTGCGGTGAAATTTGAAGAATTGTTGTACAAGAAATTAAATAACTATAAAAATGGATAAAAAATATTATCTCTAATAGTGAATGTAGCTAATACAGCTTTAACCGTATATTGATTATGTTAATGATCTATTGTGACACGATCGGAATTAGATAAGCTCTCTAAATACTCTTTTCTAGACTATTAATTTATATCATGTATATGTAAATGTATATTTATACAATCACTGCACTAGGATTACCCTTGCCATGTTTTATGGTGCGCTTGTGTAATTTGTATATTATTAACCTTACGTTTTACTCTATTTGCGACAAGTTGTGAGTGTTTCTAATTTCTTGGCAATTATTTATGTACATGTATGTGTATATATGTATATATATACTTATGCACGTGTATATGCATATATGCACATATTTAAAACTGGACTTTTACAATAAACACAGAGGTTTTAGTATATTCACATACGGATTTCTGTGTATAGGTATACTTGAACTAAAATATCCTTATCTCTAATACGGAGTTCTTCGTAATTCGCATTTGTTCTCGTAACCCAATGTCCTACATACAACGGCAAAAATCGAGATCCAACTTAACTGAGTCTCAAAGCCCTGTTGATATAAAAACAGCTATTTGATAGAAATTATAGTTTATAGTTTACACAGCCCATTGCATGATATTTCATTATAAATACATATGTTTCAATGTATTTAGGAATAATTTATCAAATATACAAAGGTCATGTGCAAATAATAAATGAATTCGACCGCAGTTTGATGTATTCGTTAGAGCTTTAACAATAAATTTAAGCTTTGTTACTTCTTTTATTTTATTATGGATAATCAAAAACATTTCCGACTATTCGTGCTGTGGAAGCATGGGGATTAAGCCAAATGTAGCGAAAGATTAGAAACAGTGTATGTAGAGTACGGGTATTTTTCTAACAATGCAAACACGTGCCGCTAGCTTAGTTTTGACATATCAAGAATACCACGCCTTGCGAATTAGCTTTCCGGACAGAGATGAATGATGAATTTTAAGGACTGCATTATCGTTGTTGAATACTCTATGCCTCATGGGAAAAGAAAATCTGTAACGATAAAATTGATGCACCGGATCATCGTCGACTTTAACTTTTGAAATGTCCTACCATTTTCGAACACCTCCTACCTCCCCCTGCCACCTCCGACCATCAATGGCCACATTCGACCACCCCCTATCACCTTCTGCCAGCGCCGACCACCTCCTACCATTTCCGAACACCTCCAACCATCCTATTTACCTATATTACTAGATTAGCTATGATACGAAAACAGAAGAATTATTCATTTCGAAATGGGATTCTATTCGACACGCGCTCGATGTATTCCATAACATTAGTATTCATAATTATTCCAATAACTTTTCATTTGCTCTCTCGATCTTGAATTTTCATAGGCATAGAATCGAAACGCTGTTTTAGCTGGTCGCAAGTGAAGTATCTGCGTTGGGTGGAGGAGCAGAATTGTTTTTCGAAAAGTATTCGGATGGAATAAAATTCAGAGTAACTGCAATACATAACGGATGCGCTAATTTTGAACGAGATGAAATGGATGCTTCGTGTATGAGACGGTATTTAACGCTGCGTAGTGATTTAAAGACCTAAAAAGGTGATGGGGAGAGAAAGAACGAAGCTTCTTAACACTTCGAGTGTATTTTAACACACATTTGAAAGATACGAGCGAAATTTTTCATCATCCAACTGTCGCAGAACGGCAGCGTTATCAGCCGACCCGTTCACTGAAAAATATATCTTCAGTCAACGGCTGACCATCGAAGGGCCTGGCCGCTTGGGTCTGGAATCGGCAGGAGAGATAAAGTGCGTATTTCTTGTATGAAATGTGAAAACTAAAATCATTATACATCATATCATATCATCATACATCATACATCATACATCATACATCATACATCGTACATCATACATCATCATACATAGTATTAAAGGTCGAAACTAAAGTTTGGATGTCGGATGTTCAGAAAGTGACGTTACCGATCTCAAATCAGCTAGCCGAATTCCTCAGTCTCGAAACAACCGCGCAGTAGAGCGGACGGATGAGAGTCGCGCTCCGCAAATTTCGAGTACCGGGTTCTCAACCTCCCGGATCCCGCGTTTCGGGTCCGCTACGTGTTTCGAGTACCGGGTTCTCAACCTCCCGGATCCCGCGCTTCGGGTCCGCTACGCGGTGAAACTCGACTTCCAGGATAAGCGCTCCGTGGTTCCTGGTTCATGTCTACAATAAATTATTTCAATTCGTTTTTCGCGCAACCCCAAATTCGGTAGCTGTCAGTCCGCTAATAAAATTTCTCGACTTCCAGGATAAGCGCTCCGTGGTTCCTGGTTCATGTTTACAATAAATTATTTCAATTCGTTTTTCGCGCACGCCCAAATTCAGTAGCTGTCGGTGCGCTAATGAAATTTCTCGACTTCCAGGATAAGCGCTCCGTGGTTCCTGGTTCATGTTTACAATAAATTATTTCAATTCGTTTTTCGCGCAACCCCAAATTCGGTAGCTGTCAGTCCGCTAATAAAATTTCTCGACTTCCAGGATAAGCGCTCCGTGGTTCCTGGTTCATGTTTACAATAAATTATTTCAATTCGTTTTCCGCGCAACCCCAAATTCGGTAGCTGTCAGTCCGCTAATAAAATTTCTCGACTTCCAGGATAAGCGCTCCGTGGTTCCTGGTTCATGTTTACAATAAATTATTTCAATTCGTTTTTCGCGCACGCCCAAATTCAGTAGCTGTCGGTGCGCTAATGAAATTTCTACAACTTTACAATCTTCTCATAATCTTTTTGGTAAAATATGTCGATAAAAAAATTATATCAAACCTTACACATTATTTTTGATTTGTTCTCACGCTGAAAATACTTATTAGTATTCGAGGCATCGAGGTATAACTCGAGGTGCTTGGCGGTTTTCGTTGGAGGTAGTTAGGGGTGGTTGCGGGTAATTTCGGTGATTCAGGAGGAGAGGGACGAGGATTTGTGCTCGGTGAGTAAAACACTTTTATAATATTTCACGGCAATTGTAATTATATTTTATCTGAAATATTTCAAACTTCTCATGTTTACATTGAATTATTTCAATTCATTTTTCGCGCAAGCACAAATTCAGTAGCTATGAATAATCTTATACAATTTATTATATTATTAATTAATTATTTAATCACTTACTCAATTATATTAATCCTTACACAATATTTTCGATGTGTTCTTATACTGAAAATATTTATTACTATTCAAGGTATAACCTGAGGTGGTTGAAGGTGGTCGGAGGTGGACGAGGAAGAGGACGAGGAGGACGAGGATTTGTGCTGGGTGAGTAAAACACTTTTATAATATTTGAAGGCAATTGTAATTATATTTCATCTGAAATATTACAAACTTGTCACGTTTACATTAAATTATTTCAATTCATTTTTCGCGCAAGCACAAATTTAGTAGCTATGAATAAGCTTATACAATTTATTATATTACTAATTAATTAATTAATATTCTTATAATATTTGATGGCAATTGTAATTATATTTCATCTGAAATATTACAAACTTGTCACGTTTACAATAAATTATTTCAATTCATTTTTCCTGCAAGCACATATTCAGTAGCTATGAATAATCTTGTACAATTTATTATATTATTAATTAATTATTTAATATTCTTATAATATTTAATGGCAATTGTAATTATATTTTATCTGAAATATTACAAACTTGTCACGTTTACAATAAATTATTTCAATTCATTTTTCGTGCAAGCACATATTCAGTAGCTATGAATAATCTTGTACAATTTATTACATTATTAATTAATTGATTGATTACATTAATCCTTACAAAATATTCTTGATGTGTTCCTATACTAAAAATATTCATTACTATTCCAGGTATTACCCGAGGTGGTCGGAGGTGGACGAGGAGGAGGACGAGCTGGACGAGGAGGAGGACCAGGTGGACGAGGAGGACGAGGAGGAGGCGGGATGGGTCGTGGGAGAGGACCTCTCCTCTCCTCAGAGGAGGGGAGGGGGCGGGGCAGGGAAGGGGGAGTGGTGGGCGGGGAGGGGGAAGGGAAGGGAAGGGAAGGGAAGGGGCGGGGCGGAAAGGGGAGGGAAGGGAAGGGGTGGGGCGGGGAGGGGAGGGTGGGCGGGTGGGAGGCCGGGAGGGAGGGAGGGCGGGAGGGAGGGAGGGAGGGCGGGAGGGAGGGAGAGAGTGGAGGACGGATGTCAATGTGAGCCCGTTAGAGTTAATAGAGCAGTACACCCCCACCCTCCCACGCCCGCCCGCCCTCCCACCCTCCCACCCTCCCTCCCTCCCGCCCTCCCTCGCCCCTCTCCCTCCCGCCCCCTCCCCGCCCCGCCCCTTCCCAGCCCTTCCCTTCCCTTCCCTTCCCCCTCCCCGCCTCTTCCCGGCCCTTCCCTTCCCTTCCCCCTCCCCGCCCGCCACTCCCCCTTCCCTGCCCCCCCCCCCCCCCCCCCCCCCCCCCCTCCCCCTTCCCTCCTCTGAGGAGAGGAGAGGTCCTCTCCCACGACCCACCCCGCCTCCTCCTCGTCCACCTCGTCCTCCTCCTCGTTCTCCTGGTCCTCCTCCTCGTCCAGCTCTTCCTCGTCCTCGTCCACCTCCGACCACCTCGGGTAATACCTGGAATAGTAATGAATATTTTTAGTATAGGAAGACATCAAGAATATTGTGTAAGGATTAATGTAATTAATCACTTAATTAATAATATAATAAATTGTACAAGATTATTCATAGCTACTGAATATGTGCTTGCAGGAAAAATGAATTGAAATAATTTATTGTAAACGTGACAAGTTTGTAATATTTCAGATGAAATATAATTACAATTGCCATCAAATATTATAAGAATATTAATTAATTAATTAGTAATATAATAAATTGTATAAGCTTATTCATAGCTACTAAATTTGTGCTTGCGCGAAAAATGAATTGAAATAATTTAATGTAAACGTGACAAGTTTGTAATATTTCAGATGAAATATAATTACAATTGCCTTCAAATATTATAAAAGTGTTTTACTCACCCAGCACAAATCCTCGTCCTCCTCGTCCTCTTCCTCGTCCACCTCCGACCACCTTCAACCACCTCAGGTTATACCTTGAATAGTAATAAATATTTTCAGTATAAGAACACATCGAAAATATTGTGTAAGGATTAATATAATTGAGTAAGTGATTAAATAATTAATTAATAATATAATAAATTGTATAAGATTATTCATAGCTACTGAATTTGTGCTTGCGCGAAAAATGAATTGAAATAATTCAATGTAAACATGAGAAGTTTGAAATATTTCAGATAAAATATAATTACAATTGCCGTGAAATATTATAAAAGTGTTTTACTCACCGAGCACAAATCCTCGTCCCTCTCCTCCTGAATCACCGAAATTACCCGCAACCACCCCTAACTACCTCCAACGAAAACCGCCAAGCACCTCGAGTTATACCTCGATGCCTCGAATACTAATAAGTATTTTCAGCGTGAGAACAAATCAAAAATAATGTGTAAGGTTTGATATAATTTTTTTATCGACATATTTTACCAAAAAGATTATGAGAAGATTGTAAAGTTGTAGAAATTTCATTAGCGCACCGACAGCTACTGAATTTGGGCGTGCGCGAAAAAGGAATTGAAATAATTTATTGTAAACATGAACCAGGAACCACGGAGCGCTTATCCTGGAAGTCGAGAAATTTTATTAGCGGACTGACAGCTACCGAATTTGGGGTTGCGCGAAAAACGAATTGAAATAATTTATTGTAAACATGAACCAGGAACCACGGAGCGCTTATCCTGGAAGTCGAGAAATTTCATTAGCGCACCGACAGCTACTGAATTTGGGCGTGCGCGAAAAACGAATTGAAATAATTTATTGTAAACATGAACCAGGAACCACGGAGCGCTTATCCTGGAAGTCGAGAAATTTTATTAGCGGACTGACAGCTACCGAATTTGGGGTTGCGCGAAAAACGAATTGAAATAATTTATTGTAGACATGAACCAGGAACCACGGAGCGCTTATCCTGGAAGTCGAGTTTCACCGCGTAGCGGACCCGAAGCGCGGGATCCGGGAGGTTGAGAACCCGGTACTCGAAACACGTAGCGGACCCGAAACGCGGGATCCGGGAGGTTGAGAACCCGGTACTCGAAATTTGCGGAGCGCGACTCTCATCCGTCCGCTCTACTGCGCGGTTGTTTCGAGACTGAGGAATTCGGCTAGCTGATTTGAGATCGGTAACGTCACTTTCTGAACATCCGACATCCAAACTTTAGTTTCGACCTTTAATACTATGTATGATGATGTATGATGTACGATGTATGATGTATGATGTATGATGTATGATGTATGATGATATGATATGATGTATAATGATTTTAGTTTTCACATTTCATACAAGAAATACGCACTTTATCTCTCCTGCCGATTCCAGACCCAAGCGGCCAGGCCCTTCGATGGTCAGCCGTTGACTGAAGATATATTTTTCAGTGAACGGGTCGGCTGATAACGCTGCCGTTCTGCGACAGTTGGATGATGAAAAATTTCGCTCGTATCTTTCAAATGTGTGTTAAAATACACTCGAAGTGTTAAGAAGCTTCGTTCTTTCTCTCCCCATCACCTTTTTAGGTCTTTAAATCACTACGCAGCGTTAAATACCGTCTCATACACGAAGCATCCATTTCATCTCGTTCAAAATTAGCGCATCCGTTATGTATTGCAGTTACTCTGAATTTTATTCCATCCGAATACTTTTCGAAAAACAATTCTGCTCCTCCACCCAACGCAGATACTTCACTTGCGACCAGCTAAAACAGCGTTTCGATTCTATGCCTATGAAAATTCAAGATCGAGAGAGCAAATGAAAAGTTATTGGAATAATTATGAATACTAATGTTATGGAATACATCGAGCGCGTGTCGAATAGAATCCCATTTCGAAATGAATAATTCTTCTGTTTTCGTATCATAGCTAATCTAGTAATATAGGTAAATAGGATGGTTGGAGGTGTTCGGAAATGGTAGGAGGTGGTCGGCGCTGGCAGAAGGTGATAGGGGGTGGTCGAATGTGGCCATTGATGGTCGGAGGTGGCAGGGGGAGGTAGGAGGTGTTCGAAAATGGTAGGACATTTCAAAAGTTAAAGTCGACGATGATCCGGTGCATCAATTTTATCGTTACAGATTTTCTTTTCCCATGAGGCATAGAGTATTCAACAACGATAATGCAGTCCTTAAAATTCATCATTCATCTCTGTCCGGAAAGCTAATTCGCAAGGCGTGGTATTCTTGATATGTCAAAACTAAGCTAGCGGCACGTGTTTGCATTGTTAGAAAAATACCCGTACTCTACATACACTGTTTCTAATCTTTCGCTACATTTGGCTTAATCCCCATGCTTCCACAGCACGAATAGTCGGAAATGTTTTTGATTATCCATAATAAAATAAAAGAAGTAACAAAGCTTAAATTTATTGTTAAAGCTCTAACGAATACATCAAACTGCGGTCGAATTCATTTATTATTTGCACATGACCTTTGTATATTTGATAAATTATTCCTAAATACATTGAAACATATGTATTTATAATGAAATATCATGCAATGGGCTGTGTAAACTATAAACTATAATTTCTATCAAATAGCTGTTTTTATATCAACAGGGCTTTGAGACTCAGTTAAGTTGGATCTCGATTTTTGCCGTTGTATGTAGGACATTGGGTTACGAGAACAAATGCGAATTACGAAGAACTCCGTATTAGAGATAAGGATATTTTAGTTCAAGTATACCTATACACAGAAATCCGTATGTGAATATACTAAAACCTCTGTGTTTATTGTAAAAGTCCAGTTTTAAATATGTGCATATATGCATATACACGTGCATAAGTATATATATACATATATACACATACATGTACATAAATAATTGCCAAGAAATTAGAAACACTCACAACTTGTCGCAAATAGAGTAAAACGTAAGGTTAATAATATACAAATTACACAAGCGCACCATAAAACATGGCAAGGGTAATCCTAGTGCAGTGATTGTATAAATATACATTTACATATACATGATATAAATTAATAGTCTAGAAAAGAGTATTTAGAGAGCTTATCTAATTCCGATCGTGTCACAATAGATCATTAACATAATCAATATACGGTTAAAGCTGTATTAGCTACATTCACTATTAGAGATAATATTTTTTATCCATTTTTATAGTTATTTAATTTCTTGTACAACAATTCTTCAAATTTCACCGCAAAATGCCCAACGAGTTCTCGTAGTGCAAATACGAGTCCAATTACCTTACAGATGGCATTACATTGATTTTTGCCTTCTCGCGTCGAGTTATAAATACAGAGAAATCTCAATGTGAGCTTATTTCTATAAGATTTATTGTAGTGCTATATTCGTAGCTGTACCTGTTATTCTATATTATATACTGTCCTAAATTTTAAACACACAGCACAACAATGGCTGAAAGCACAATGGCAAGAAGAGAGGAGCAATTTGCATCTTAATAAATCTTTTCTTCTTTATACGTAGTACAGCGATGTCACGTCGGAGGATATGTACTGGTGGATCACTAGGTGGGGCACAGAACTGAAACATAATTATGTTGAAAATCTTCAACATCTCTTACAGAAAGTAGGTACGTTGCCAGACCTTATATACCAACAATGAATATTCATGGATGCTATATTCATAAATACTTACAAAAGTAAGCTAATATTTTACCCGCAATTGCTTATTACTGATAACTTGATATGATAATATTCCCTCCCCGCCCCTCCCCGCATACATCTACTTCTACTCCTACTCTACTCCAACTCCTACTACTACGACTACTCCTATTCCTACTCCGACTTCTACCACTTCTACTTCTACTCCTACTACTCCTACTCTAATGAATATGATAAAAATGATATACTCACAGTGTACAAGTCCTGGTCATCCTCGTCCTCTTCCTCGCTCACCTCGATCACCCGGAACCACCGCGAACTACCTCGGGTTATACCTTGAATAGTAATGAATATTTTTAGTATAAGAACACATCAAAAATATTGTTCAAGGATTAATATAATCAATTAATTAATTGATAATATAATCAATTTTATTAGCGCATTTCAAGCTACTGAACATGTGCTTGCGCGGAAAATGAATTGAAATAATTTATTGTAAACGTGACAAGTTTGTAATATTTCAGATGAAATATAATTACAATTGCCATCAAATATTATAAAAATGTTTTACTCACCGAGCACTAATCCTCGTCCTCCTCGTCCACCTTGTTCTCCTCGTCTTCCTCGTCCTCCTCCTCGTCCAACTCCGAACACCTGCAATCACCGCCAATCACCTCCAACAACCACCGATAACCACCACGGGTATACCTGCAATAGTAAGAAATATTTTCAGTATAAGAACACATCAAAAATATTGTTCAAGGATTAATATAATCAATTTTATTAGCGCATTTCAAGCTACTGAACATGTGCTTGCGCGGAAAATGAATTGAAATAATTTATTGTAAACGTGACAAGTTTGTAATATTTCAGATGAAATATAATTACAATTGCCATCAAATATTATAAAAATGTTTTACTCACCGAGCACTAATCCTCGTCCTCCTCGTCCACCTTGTTCTCCTCGTCTTCCTCGTCCTCCTCCTCGTCCAACTCCGAACACCTGCAATCACCGCCAATCACCTCCAACAACCACCGATAACCACCACGGGTATACCTGCAATAGTAAGAAATATTTTCAGTATAAGAACACATCAAAAATATTGTTCAAGGATTAATATAATCAATTAATCAATTGATAATATAATCAATTTTATTAGCGCATTTCAAGCTACTGAACATGTGCTTGCGCGGAAAATGAATTGAAATAATTTATTGTAAACGTGACAAGTTTGTAATATTTCAGATGAAATATAATTACAATTGCCATCAAATATTATAAAAATGTTTTACTCACCGAGCACTAATCCTCGTCCTCCTCGTCCACCTAGTTCTCCTCGTCTTCTTCGTCCACCTCTGACCACCTCCAACCACCGCCAACCACCTCCAACACCTACCGATAACTACCTTGGGTTATACCTGCAACAGTAATCAATAGTTTCAATATAAGAACACTCCAAAAATATTGTGTGAGGATTGATACAATTAATCAATTGTTAATTAATATGATTAATTTTATTAGCGCATTTATAGCTACTGAATATGTGCTTGCGCGAAAAATGAATTGAAATAATTTACCGTAAACATGAAACAGGAACCCCGGAGCGCTTGTCCCGGAAGTCAAGTTCCCACTGGTAGTGGACCTGGAGCGCAGAAACTAGAGAGCGCTTGTCCTGGAAGTCGAGTATTCCCAGGTAGCGACCTTGAGCGCAGGAACCACGGTGCGCTTGTCCTGGAAGTCAAGTTTCACCAGCGACCTTGAGCTCAGAAACCATGGAGCGCTTGTCCTGGAATTTAAGTTTCATCAGGTAGCAGATATAAAGTGCAGAAACCACGGAGCGCTTGTCCTGGAATGCGAGTATCACCAGGTAGCGTACCTTGAGAGCAGAAACCACGGAGTGCCTGTTCTGGAAGTCCAGTTTCACTAGGTAGTGGACCCGGAGCGCAGAAACTACGGAGCACTTGTCCTGGAACTCGAGTTTCACCACGTAGCGGATCCGAAGCGCAGGATCCGGGAGGTTGAGAACCCGGTACTCGAAATTTGCGGAGCGCGACTCTCATCCGTCCGCTCTACTGCGCGGTTGTTTCCAGACTGAGGAATTTTGGCGGTCGACGTCACTGACGGATTTTGGTGACGTCACTTTCTGAACATCCGAGCATCTAAACTTTGGTTTCGAACTTTAATACTATGTATGATGATGTATGGTGATATGATATGATGTGTAATGATTCTAGTTCTCACATTGCATACAAGAAATACGCACTTCATCCTTCCTGCCGATTCTAGACTCAAACGGCCAGGCCCTTCGATAGGCAGCCGTTGACTAAAGATATAATCTTCAGTTAACGGGTCAGCTAATAACGCTGTCGGTCTGCCACAGTTGGATTTAAAATAATTTTGCTCGTACCTTACAAAAGTGTGTTAAAATACACTTGAAGTTTCAGGAAGCTTCGTACTTTCTCTCCCTATCGCCTTTTTAGCTCTTTAAATCACTACACTGCGTTAAATACTTTCTCATATACGGAGTATCCATTTTATCTCGATCAAAATTAGCGCATCCGTGATGTATTACAGTTACTCTGAATTTTTTTCCATCCAAACACTTTTCGAAATACAATTCTGCTTCTCTACCCAACGTAGATACTTCACTTGTGACTAACTAAAACAGCGTTTCGATTTTCTGCCTACGAAAATTCAAGATCGAGAGAGCGAATGAAAAGTTGTTGGAATAATTATGAATAATCATGTTATGGAATACATCGAGTGTGTGTCGAATAGAATCCCATTTCGAACTGAATAATCCTTCTCTTTTCATGTTACAGCCGTATTATTGTACATAATCTAGTTTGTCTCCTGGAAAATTATAAAACTTATAGTGTGCATCACGTATTAATCCTAAATGGATCGTATATCGATATCGTATATGGACCGCATATACATGTATACTTTTTGGTCTTTGCATCATTATTACATCTGATCTATCATTATTTATAATCTATGTATTCATTCTTCTCTCGGGTACCGATACTTTAAATCAATCAATGTTTTGCTACGAATGTTGGAAGAAATTGATTCTCATTAATCATTTCTTGTATCGCTAACAAGTCGGTAACGCTTCAACTCGATAAGTACACACAGGCTAAGTACTGGCTTGGGCTTACCATTGCGAAGACTGTGTGACTCCGAAGGTGAATGCAGCCAGCATCATGTCGAAATCGGTAACCCTCTGATGTTCTGCAATAAGTTCTCAACTCTACAGTTGGAACATCTCAGGGAGCGAAAGCGCACGACGATTTTCGGTTGTCACACCAAAGCTCATCAGGGCAACTGTCTTTATATGCTTCAGTCAATGTAGGAGGTGTTTGGAGGTGGTTGGCGGTGATCGGAGTAGGTCGAGGAGGACGAGGACAACGTGGACGACGACGGGGTGTGGAGGAGGTGGATGAAGAGGACGAAGGAGGTCGGCGGTGGTCGGAGGTGGTTGGAGGTGTTCGAAAATGGCAGGAGGTGGTAGGGGGCGGTAGAAGGCGATCGGCGACGGTCGGAGGAGGCAGGGGGAGGTAGGAGGTGTTCGGAAATGGCAGGAGATTGCAAGAGGTGGTCGGCGGTGGTAGGAGTTGGCCAGCGGCGGCAGCGGGTGCTAGGAGTCGGACGGAGATGGTAGGAGGTGTTTGGCGGTGGCTAGCGGTGATCGGAGGTGGTCGAGGACGACGACGACGACGACAAGGGGGCGGCGGCGAAGGAGGCGCAGAGGGCCCTAGAGGACGAGGAGGACAAAGGTGGTCGGTGGTGGTTGACGGTGGTTGGTGGTGGACGCGGTTACGCTTTTTCTCACGGGGATGATCGAACTGATCGACATTTCTAAATCGCAGTCGACAAGTATTCTTACGCACTCGCTTTGTACCGACTCAATCTTAAGCTTTCATACCGACACTACTTTGGCTGCTACGAGTGTCAGTGCGAGCTCGTTAGGTAGAATCGATAGAGCAGAACCCTCCTACGCCTCCAGGCCCCCCTGTGTCCGCTTGCTCGCTGAAAACTGGTCACAAAAATTTACCCATGAGTATCTGTCTCTATGTTCTTCAGTCAACGATGCTATAAACAAGCATGAATACAAATGGCGGGCACCTGTGATTGTTGTGTGTCACAAGAAGTTATGAAATATAATTTCAAAGTGCGTGATGAGTGTATAAAAACATAATTGGTACTATTACATCCGAATAAAAAAAATTTGTGTGATTATTTTGAACAGAAATAAATTAGTTGATGCGACAACGGTATGCCTCCGCTGTCGGGAGGATTTGGTGAACAAATAGAGGTTAGGATTTCAAATACGTTTTACTTTGATTAAAAATATCTGGTACCGGAAAGCTGCTAATTTATAACTAAATTGCTACAGGATTATGAAGTATTGAACGTACTAGGAAAAGGAGGCTTTGCCAGCGTCTACAGGGCAAAATGCCTCCGAAGTGGAATGGAAGTCGCGATAAAAATGGTTAGCGGTAAATACTTACTGTGAGACTCGTCTCAATTTCTCTGTTTTACTGCTACTACTCAAGTAACAGTTTGCAATCTCTAACTTTTCTTGGTGATTAACCAATTTACCAACAACTTTAGATTGACAAGAAGTTGATGCAGGCTGCAAATATGGTAGGAAGAGTTCGTCAGGAGGTGGCGATACACTCCAGGTTAAAACATCCAGCTGTCTTAGAATTATATACCTTCTTCGAAGATGCAAACTATGTTTATTTGGTACTTGAGTTATGTCACAATGGTGAACTCCAACGATTTCTCAAATCACAGAGCTCTCGCGCTCTTCCGGAGGAGCATGGTTTGTATTCAGAATATTACTATTCCAACTGATACCTTAAAGTTTGAATATAAGTGTTGTTATCAAAATATCTTGCGATACCAGTATTATTTAAAAGAAATTTATTTGTTCAACAGCCAGTCGTATTTTAAACCAGGTTGTCCAAGGCCTTTTATATTTACATTCACATCAGATACTTCATAGGGACATGTCCCTGTCAAATCTACTTTTGACAAGAGATATGCAAGTGGTAAGTGTTCTTCCAAAACCTGTTAGTTCGTGTACAGTCTGACACAATTGAAACGGACTAATTATCTCTACTTTGACTTTAGAAAATAGCAGATTTTGGATTAGCGACGCAATTAACACGTCCAGATGAAAAGCATCTAACCATGTGTGGCACACCCAATTACATTTCTCCAGAGGTAAGCAGCCCAGTGTAGGAGTTGGGATTACAAAAATTTCATAGTAAGACAACTTTATACATCGTAATGTAAATTGATGGAAAATTTAATGTTTCCTTATCATAGGTTGCCACTCGATCATCCCATGGCTTGGAGGCAGATGTATGGGGCCTGGGCTGTATGCTTTACACTCTGTTGGTGGGAAAGCCTCCCTTCGATACGGATGCTGTGAAAAGTACATTGACACGTGTTGTAATGGCTGATTATGCGTTCCCAACAACTTTATCTGAAAATGCTAAGGACTTGATAAATCGTCTCCTGAAAAAAAATCCAAGAGACAGAATACGACTAAGGGATATACTTCAGCATCCCTTTCTCGCTTTACGTGATAGAAATCATAGTACCAAGGTAACATTCACTGTGTTAACAAAAATAAATTATACCATTTTGTTTCAAAGACAATATACTAC
The DNA here is from genome assembly GCF_021901455.1 of Neodiprion lecontei. Taxonomy (NCBI): domain Eukaryota; kingdom Metazoa; phylum Arthropoda; class Insecta; order Hymenoptera; family Diprionidae; genus Neodiprion; species Neodiprion lecontei. Next base: position 11,105,731 of record NC_060265.1, on the reverse strand, counting down.
AACGATTCTTACAATCAAAGGATAAAGGGAGTATGCCCCGAGGATTGTCCGGAGTTGAAGGTGGGGATTCCGGAGTGGGCCGAACAATGTCTTCCTGCAGTCACCCTCGTCTACGATCCAGGTCTGAAGAAAGGCTACCGAATTTTCCTGCTAGTCTAGGACGGTGTCCCACCCCAACACCTACTGCAAGGAGCGAGCCGTATTATGATTACATAACTGACATTCAGCCATCTTATAAAGCAAAGCCAAATAATTACTCTCAAAATAATAATTCAGTGTTAACTGGAATACCTCAGCCTCCACGCAGCAGGATGTTCTCAATGTCTGAGCAACAAAGTAATTATGACATACAGTGGGGAGAAGATAATGAAAAAGTTGATAAACAGCATAGAAAAAATAGAGAGAGAAAACAAACTGAGGGTGAAGACGAAGGGAGTAACAAACTCTCTTTATCACCATTAAATTCGATAAGGCTGCAGGCAACTAGGCATAGAACGAAGAACGCTGTTCTAACTATATTGGATAACGGAGAAGTGTGCATTGAATTTATCAAACGACGGAATGGAAAGGTATGCCTTTCAACTTTGAAAAATCTAAATTGACGTTATTTTTTATCCAATGCTTTGATTCAACAAAAGTATCTATCTTGATGTTTGTTACTATTCGAAGACCTCAGGGATATTTAAGACGATTTATTCTAGTATGTTTGTCATACTTGACAGCGATCATTTACTACATTCTGTACTCCAGGAGAAGGTGAGTGAAGTTTGTCGTATATCTGGGGATGGATTACGTATAGTCCTTTATAAAGCTAGTGATGGAACGAGCGTGGGTAATGAACCTCCGCCATTGCCATCTCGTGGTGCGGACAGTATTCATTCATACGAAACTCTGCCCCAACGTCACCATCGAAAATACATCTACGCAGCTCGATTCGTACGGCTGGTCCGAGCCAAGACGCCAAAATTAACCCTTTACACACCAAAGGCGAAATGTTTATTCATGGAGAATGGTCCTCATCCAGACTTTGAATTACATTTTTATAACGGAGCAAAGGTGCACACAATCATACCTCCCAATTCATATTTGGTGCTCGATATTTTTTACTTTCAATTGATGAAAAGATAATTTTGTACAGATAACTCGGACCGAAGGTGCGGTAAAAGTAATTGAAGTGCCTGGTGGGCCTACGTATTCGGAGGATGACTTGCCCCCAAGATTAGAAGAGTTTTACGAACATTACTCGCAATCGTATCAACGCTGTTTGCTCTTAGAATCCACACTGGCATCTCTGGAGACAGCCACTGGTCATTCGTGCTTTCCAGCGATAATCGGACGGAGGCCAGCTACCGCCTCAAATGACGCACTCTGCTTAAGAGGAAAAGAAAATATATCACAAAGTGCAACTAGCACACCAATAGTAAGCCTTAAAAATTTTCATAGTCAACCAAATACAATAACGAGAACTTAGGCTTCAAAATACTAAAATTATATATTTCGCATAGCTGATAAAGTCTTTGGCGTAAAATAATGCTAATCGCTGTGTAGAAATTCGTATGTAAAGTAAATTTTATTGTAACAGAGGTTGGCGATTCAATTCTATGGCTTAAATAACCTGAACCTTATTTCAGATGCCATCATTTAATGCGAGCTGTTCGGTTGTCTCTACCGTTGCATCTCGTTCACGGAGGTCAAATTCCGTCTGCGTATCGACCAATATTACCAACACCAAAATATCAATCCCAGGAGTTGGTGTAGCCACCCAATTGTCCTCTGGTGATGTTAGAGTTGACTATAGTGATGGGTCGACGCTAACGGTAAAAAATTTGAAATTGTTTTCAATCTACAGATACTGTTATAGAATCCTGATGCAAACTTATTGTGTGAAAAATTACCATCTTCTTTAATTTCGTTGTATACGAAAATTACAGGTGAGCCCACAAAGTATGGGAGGCGGGCTGACTTACGAAAGTTGTAGTGGCACTGTGACAAAGTACAATCAAAATTATCAGCAAAATTCAGAGGTGCCTTCTGCCATTAGGGATAAGCTAAGGCATTTGCCCACCATCATAAAACATCTCATGCAACCGAAGCATCGAAATATACGCTAAACAGCCCATGAAATTTGAGTCTATATACATGAATTCCGTTATTTTTAATAAATGAATTAACGTAAATAGATATATTTAGATAGATTATGTAAGTATATACAATTATGTAACATTTTCTTGCGAAATGAAGATATGTATTTTGATATTATCCAAACGTATTTAATCCTCGACTGAAAGTTACAGAAATATGGCTTTATAAAAATTAATACTAGCTGTTTCCAGCTAATTAGAGCCACAGGAACCCAGAAATCGCAGTTAAAAGAAATTCCTACTAGCAGTTTCAGAGGTAAAACTTCGTTTTTTGATTCCCTAGTTGCAGTTTTGAAATCATTGATCGAAGCGTCTTGGTGCGCAAAAACTTTTTATCGCAGAATTAATTTCAGGGTGTCCTTTTTCACTAACTGCACCCATGTGAATTCAAAACTGACATCCAGAGCGCCGTAGGATCAACTGCTGAAAAAATATGACACCATTTGTACGTTTTACGGTCGTAACAATTAGCTGATTGCTCCCAGTGATTGCAGGTAATGTTGAATGGGCATCCCTCGCCAAAATACGCCGGAATAGCTTCTGAATTAATGATCACATCATTATTCAAAATCGGCTCAAATTTATCGAAATAAATTGTAAGGGATTAGTTTTTTTTTGACGCGATTTTTGAAGTCGATCATTTAATTGTTCCGAAATCAATTTGTTGTACCGTTTCTGTAGTCAATGAAATCCGGTGATTTTTAAAATATCTTGAAAACATATTCGTATTGTTATGTGATGATCCAGCTTGACTTGAGAAAGTTTCACACGTTCGTTTACTACGATCTTGGAATCCTCCGCAAACTTACAATGGCACTGTCTCAAACACTTTCCTCAATTTTTTATTTTTGCTATGCCTCCCCAAAAAAGGGGGGAAAGTTTTTCTCGTTTTTGCCATTTGCAAACAAATTAATTCTATCGATCGGAAGGAGTTGGATTACGCTTCCCTGCAGCGGTACGGTGCAAATCTGCATTTACTATCCGAACTCCTCGCCTATTTTTATACGTAATAATTTAGGTAAAAAACTGACTTGTCATCCTGCAACATGTTAAATAAATGCACCCGCACTCCCAGCTCTGCCTTTGCTGAATTATAATTTTTGTTATAAATTAAAAATAAATATTTTCTTGCTTAGATCTTAACAATGTATATTTTATATGTAACATTTTTTATCATTGGTTATATATCGTATGTAATTCAATTCGTAATTGAATAAAGCAGTACAATCCTGATCAGGCTGCTGTATGACAAGAATGTTCGATTGTGCACATTGTTATCCATTACTTTTTCCAATCGAAGTTGCAGTGTTGTGAAATAATACATAAGTTACGTAGGGAACACATTTAAAAGAAGTGAATAGGCATTTTATTCACAAGAGGCATGTATAGTTACAGTATTTCAAATGAACTGGTTTATAATAATAATTAGTATGATATAATAATTCATCGATCCAACTACATATAGAAGTGCAAGCACATTGTCGATATCATTATTAGAACTTGTCCAAGTATCCAAATTAATATTCATGCCCATACCAATTTCATTGTTGGGCCACATTAAAAATCTAATACGTATGTGTATATCATCTCATTAAGCGACAAGCAGTTATAAGATTTATTATTATACATTTATTTATCGCTAAATAAATAGTAAATTTTTCAATACTATCTCATTTTGTGTTCTGCTTTGTTCCATAGTTTTTTTGCTCACTCACACTTTGATATTCTCTGAAGGCAAAGTCGGAAGTTTTTTCACATCATTTTTAGCACAGTTTCTTGTAAATCTGACGTTCATTTTATTTTATATATTTGCAACGTTAAGCTGGTGATGTGTGATCGAACTTCTCAAATGAAACTTAAGTTACTTCAAATTTCTTACAGACAATCCGACAATTTTCAAATTTCATTGAAACTTCGCCATTATTACGATCATTACGTCTATATAGACAGATAAAAATTGATTTTGTATCGATCATCATCGCGATGTAATTTTTAACGAACTTGCCTGTCAGAAATCAACTCGGGACTCACAGCGCAAACGATGATTTCACCTAAGAAAGTTCCACATAATTATATTACGTTAGGTATTGTCTCCAATGGGATATTAACTTGCTTTCAAACTTTAGCGCAATGATATTTCAATATTTCATTTCATTTATTCTAAGCCTGTACGTCGCAGGACACAACCGAAGTTTCAAACCCCGAAACATGTAGATGCGTTCGCCAAATTCCTATCCAACTCCACAACGATGTATTATATTGAATTTGCGTTTTATATTTACTTTTCGCCTGAAATGATGGCGTCTGATTACCGTCGTATCTATTTTGTCGTCAGCGAGCTTTCTTGAATATTATTTTTTTTATTAACGTCGCTTCATCACAGTGATATTTTACTGATTCAAAAAATTTGAACTAAAACAGAATACGGGATTCCCTTTTTTAAAATGAGATTCATGCTTATTTTACACCTACCCTAAGAACACAAAGCGTATAATAAAAATTAACAGTTTAAACGCAGGATTATAAGGACTAAAAAAAAAAAAAAAAATTCACTTAAGTATAATAAACATTTTAAAGTTGTTGAATTCAGCTATGAGAAAAGATATGAGTTCCAAGCTCAAGTCGAGCATTCCGTGCCAGATTTTTGAGGAACTGCAAAAAGTGAAAATTGAAACTACTTGCGTGAAAAATTTGCGCCATGTGTGATTGGACAGGTTTTTTTCACGTGGTAATTGTTGACGCAAACTTGGATATGATGTTGTAAGACGTAACTATTTGATTGACTAATTGCAACTGAAAACGAGCTGGTTACTTAACGACAATACTCGCGTGATCGTTATTGTATTGATGCATAACACTTTATGCATGGAGGTAGTAATAATTAGCGTAAATTTACGTACTTTTGAGAGACTATAATTATTAAGCATCATGTTTGTGCAGAAACAACTCTACCATATCAGTAGTTTAGGGTTATTACATCTCCATAGTAATAATTTAGTATTTGCTATATACTATCAGTTACAATGGTTTTTATTTTATTTTAATATTCATTTTATTTTTTTGTGGCGACATGTCAACACTTATAACACAGTTAAGCTATGCACGTGTGATGTGATGTGTGTGTGTGGGTGACCGTGTTCTCGGTTTTGTGTGTTTCTTTAGCGTTTCGCACATGTGCCCATTCTCGTGTGAGATAATAGTAGTGCTGTAATGATAAACGTTATTTTTCACTTTTTTCTTACCAACTATATTGTATTTATATCTATCTATAAATATATATATATACATACATACATGTACATATATATGTATATATATATATATATGTACGCCTGTATGCCTCTGTGTGTGCGCGCGAATATATACGAATATATACATGCACACACATTCACACAGACGCATACAAATATATGTATACATACATATATGTGTGTGTGTGTGTGTGTGTGTATTAATTCTTATAATATTTACATACATTTAATCACATCCTGAACGTCATATAACATACCGGTATACAGATTGCAGGTAATTTGTATTTTGGGATATCTTGTTGTGGGTTGCATCGGTGCATTTTAGATTCTCAAAAGACAAATTTAACGCATTCGTGTCACACTCAGCGTGTAACGGTTCCTTATTGTTCATACATCATGGGTATCTCAAATCTATAATGTACATAAAAATTGAGAGAATGACTTTGTTGAATATATTATGTAAAGAACGAAAAAGATTACAAAATGAATGTTATCATAGTGCGGATTCAAAACCGGGCACATTGCGTTATCGTTACATCTAGCTGGTTATAACAGCAAGAGCGGCGCATTTTTTTGTGGTAAATATATTATAATATATATGATAAATAATATAATATAATAATATAAATAGTATAATATATTATAATATATATTATAATATATATATATATATATATATATGTATATATATGTCGTGTAATATTACAGTAAAGGCGGGCGATCAGCGTGTTACATTATGTACAATAATAATCGATTTCTCTCATTATTTAATTACTTGATTCAATTAATTTAGTTAACCTAGAGAACGCAGATTTTTCTCTGACCTTTTCATTCGCTTATACTATACATATATGCATATTACATAGAAACATCGTCCTGGGTCCCGCACAAGTTTACTCTTCGCAGTAACAGCCTTTGCAAAACATTAACTTATTTATTCATTTTTTTTTTTTCACTATTTCTGATTTCAACAACAAGTATTTTCCTGTCCTTATTCCTTTTGTCTGTTTTTTTTTTTCGTTTTTTTTTTCTATTCACCCTTCACATCTTTTGTTCCGTTTTATTTGTGGTAATTCAACTTAATTAATTTGTTTTTATCTCTCGTCAGCGGCACCGCAGTTTTCTTTTCTCCATTATTTTTTTCCGCTTTACTTTTTTATTTTTTATCTAGCTATGCAATTCATCTGTATAATTGCAACGATTTATATAGGAACATTTGGATACCGTCAATATTGAGAAATACTAGCCGTTGTAATCGCTTTTTTAATGATTTTTTTTTTCTTTATTTTGGCCCATTGCTACATTTCGGATCCAATTATAACAGAATCCCCAGCTGTCTGTACAAGAATAATCCATCATACATAATTGGCATGGCTTGAATTTTGTGTCAATTGATAGTTGATAATATTTCACGCGAATAGTGTGCTTTTATAATTAACGATTTCGAATTTTCGAGCAACAGTTAACCCACTGGTCGCGATTTGTCCTGACTTTTCTGCAACTTGTTGTAAAATTGCTTGAATTGGACGCAATATTTGCGAATACATGGCAGTGAATTGCACCGTTTAATTTTTGCCTGAAAAGCTATAAGCCCCATGCCATGCCATATTTTTCCTCGTCGTACTTACACATTATATGCGTGTTATTATCGTGGTAAATATGAAATTCGCCCCAACGATGCGAATGGTAACATTATAATCAATAACGGTACTTGTCCGCGAGTGTCATCAGCTGTAACTGGCAGTAAATGAATGTAAAAAATGGTGACAATTAGTGACAACAAGAGTAACAGTAATTATAAACATCAGCAGTTACAGTGTAATAAAATTAATGATAATCATACAATTAATATATATACATATATATTACTTGTCACGGTTAGAATATCATTATAATATTATTCCCTGCAACCAGCAACAGTAGCAAATATCATGTTTTTGTTGTTATTAAATATTATTATTATTATTACATCTATGTATGTTTGCAGCACGATATCAATTTACTGTGATAATAAAAACAATTCTTACAGTAATACATAATAATTATAATATGTATAATATATGTCATTATCAATCAATCGCGTTTCAATTTAGGGTTAGATATATAGGATACGTATAATATATATTTACTAACCTATACGATTTGTTATATACGTAATCCTTATACTATAATTCAAGGGTGCGTCTAGCTTTTTATATTCAAATTTTCATAGCGTTTATCTGTTTATATGTGATAATATATATATATATATATATATATATCATATATATTATATATATTTAACCATAAATTAATATTATCTTCCGTTTCGTTCGAATATAAAAAGAAAACGCTGCGTGATCCACAAATAATATGTGTTTATACACATAAATTTGTAAATATACATAATATACGTGTCTTATGCATTCACAGCAGTCAGAATTCAAGTATAATGTCAATATAATACACATACCCATTACACGTATATAAATATACTTGTATGTACATACACATACTGTAGATGTACCGTTATAGCTCGATCTTGCGATTTAATTCGTCTCTGAACATTATTAATTAACGCAGGATATATGCGAGAGATATTTTGATAGCAATTTTGTTTTCTTTTTTTCTTCGCTTTTTTCTCTGTTCATTCCGTAATTATTCATAACACTACTACCTTATACGTATAGCTTCTTTACATACACACTTTCAAAGTTGATACATTCTGACACTCTGCTGATCACGCTAATATTTGTCATATCACCTCGTCGCAGGCTCTCCCTAATTAACCTGGCATTAAAAAATAAACACCTATCCCTACGCAGTGTAGTGTGATGATTTGAAATTTCTTCCCTTCGATTTACTTCGATCTTCCTTTTCGTACTGTACACTCAAGAATATATAATAAGCTCTATAATTATGTAGCTTTTCAAATGCCTTGTGGATACTCTGTATATTATAAACTTATACACCTCTTTTTCCCTTTCTTTCTCATTAATCCTAATACTTACATTATCGTATGGTAATAATATTTATTAAATTAATCACTCGTTCCTCGTATGTACAGAATTTAGTGTTTTTCATTTTCTTTTTTTATTTGTGTGGTTTTTGTTTGGTTTTCTTTATTCCCTTGTTTCTTTAATTTCTTTTCTTCTCTTCTCTCTTCTTCAGTAACGCAAAGGTCGTTCTGCCTGGTCACTGCATTACGCGAAAAGTTCGATAATATCATTTAATCAGCTAATTCAATAGGGTACATTGAAAAATTTTCTTTTTGATTTTTTCCTTATTAGTTTCATTTACAACCAGTACTTAATATAAATCTTATATACGTATGTATTTATATATATATATATATATATATAATATATATATATATTAAATATATATTCATATTTGTCTACTTGATATAATTATACGGCGTCTGACGCGCGTGATGATTATTAAAATTGAGAAGCTGTTTAAATTTTATGTCATTATCATAAAGTTACAGCTTCACGGAATGTCCGAGCAATTTCTGTATCGTGAAAATTATCAGTGATATTTATTCAATTCATTTAGCTCTTACCGTTAATTATCAAAGAAACCATCGTTTGTCTGTAGAGCGGGACGAAAAATATAAGATCGTAGGAACAGTTATTTTCTTTAACTCGTTTCCTTTTTCACATCTTTTTTTCACGATCATATGATTTTGTAAGAGACGAGACACGCATGTCGAATGCGTTGTTATTTTTGATTCTCTTACCAATTTTCTTCTGGCCAACGACTAATTTTGACAGGCAAGTTGCACCATCTACGTTTTAATTCAACTACAAAAAAAAGTCTAATCTTGATTGTGATGCTTTTAATATATGTTTACGTGGATGGGGAAAAAAAATAAAAGAGTACGATATTAAACAAACAAAAAAAAAAAAAGAAATAGAAAAACCTTAAAATTTTATGTAAAAAAAAAAAACTTTAAACAATTGCTGCGGATGTGTTGAGTATTTTGCTTCTTTCATATCTTTATCCGTTTTATATCAACTCAGAAACTGCAATGTAATATTAACACTAAGCCTTGTCGTTTATAGGTTTCATATAGCACGTTGCTGAATTCACGATATTTTTTTTTTTTGTTTTTTTTTTTCTCTTATCTTAGGGACTGAAGGAGAGGTCTTATGGGCAGCGACACAACATCAGTGCCGGAATCTTGACGTGGGATTATTTTTCTCATTTCTTTTTCCATTCCTGTTCTTTCTTGCCATCTTTTCAAAATTATTCATCTTTGAAAGAAGGGACCGTACGTTTATCTAAGGATTGCTTTCCCAGCGTGCAAGTTGTATGCGCCTTGTATCCAACGAAGGCGAGAGAAGTGACCGCAGAGATGCACTAGGCGGTGATCCTCCAAAGTATTTCAGGGTCAACGGGGACTGCAGATGTCTGTGTCTTATTACCTCTCGCTCTGCAGGTAGTGGCCACAGTTCCTGCGAAATTACAAGTAAAACCTTCTTCAACAAAGAAATCACCTTGTAAAATACTGCTTTCCAGGGAAACTCGGAAATTCGCACTTCCCAGTTTTTTCAAAGTATATTATTACGCCTTACGGATAAAGGTAATTGATCCAGAACACCGGATACGCCGTTGCGAAAACTTACCTGCAGCGAGAGAGCCTCATCTCAGGATTCACCCTGCTTATTTCTTCGACCAGTAAGAGATCCGACAAGAGACTTCAAAGTGGCTCCAAGACCCCGTCCTCCAGGAGTGTTTAGGCTGGTTGCATTCCTGAATCCTTGGGGATGAGCGTCTAGGCATTTCTGGTACCTCAACTGTGGTTGGAATCGGGGGATGAGTTGCGATAATCGCATCAATAGCGTCAAGCGATTCTTGACGAATTTATGACCTACCTTGCAAGCAGCCTCGATAGTTTTGCACAGTGCTCCGCTACTCGGTTCGCAGTTGAATACGTGTGCGATAAAAATGTCCTGAGCCGTATGCATTATGAAGGCACACTGTTTCACGTTGCGGCCGATCCCCAAAAAGGACAGGTAACGAACTCGACATTCGGTTATGAGCTTGTCGTCCTGTTCGACGGTAAAATTTCCGTTAATTAACGATCGTGCAAAGTTGAATATTCATTGTTACGGTTGAACCTCGATTATTCGAACTAATTGGGGCCGAGCCTGGTTCGGATAACCGAAAAGCAATTTTTATCTTAGGAATTGATACCACATACGACACAAATTTGAATCCACAGATCGGAAGACCGAGAAACGCGCTTGAGCTTACTCGAAGACGTGCGGTTCTCGCAAAACCGTACAAGAATGTATTTTTGGTACCAAGGTGCGAATAAATCAAGTCATGGTTCGGATAATCGAGCTCCTACTTTATGCGAGACAAAAATTGATTGCTCACATTTGGCGTCAGTATGGATATCATGCTCGGTGCCACTGCAACGTTAACATTTCGCCACTGATCATTCGGCGTGTTTGTTACCATATGATCTATCGCGTCATTCAACACGTCCATACCGCTGGCTTGCGAAACTTGCATCGAGCCTAGGTATTGTGCTCTTAATACTTTCTTCGGCTCTTCCATTGGCGTCGGGAAAGATTGTGCTGAAAAAGAAATCGGCACAGAAAGAATAAGTCTAAAATTTATCGACATATTTGCATACATTTTTATATTTATAATTTATTCTTTCATATCGGGATAATGTTGTGTAGTAAGATGAATTTTCACGCCAATTAAAAGTTCCTCTTAAAGCGTAAGTTTTATCACGTTCTTTTTGAGCGAGTTCCTAGGGTAGGATCAGTAGAAAATGATAATCTTATTTGTTCGTTGTGGCGAGACTAATGGACGGAATAGAATGAAACAAAATGCATTTGAAAGCTGCAAATTTTCACGTGAGAAAACAAAAACAAAATTTCAACTATGTTAAAAATTAACTTCTATACGTCGCGTCGGCTCAAGTGGAGATCTATAGAAAACGATTAGGAAAACGGGAACCACTTATACAGGCGAACGGAATATCCTAAACACAAAAACAAAGACTTTTAAGAATCGTCAATATATCCTCTAAGCTACTGCGGATCGGATTTTTTTGAATTTGAAATTTGGCTTAGCTGTAATTTTTTTCATCGGAAGTCGTGTTTTTTTTTAGACTGTCGGGGACGTTTTTATTAATTTTTCAAAAACAAAAGATCAAATAATAAATTCGTCACACAGGACCTCAGAGGATACACCGACGATTCGAAAAAGTTTTGGTTCTAGTATTTCGGATATTCCGTTCGCCTACAAACGTGATTCCCATTTTACTAATCGTTTCTGAAAAGCTCCACTTGAATCGACGCGACGTACAGGAGTTAATTTTTAAGACAATTGAAATTTTCTTCTTCTAGTCATAAAGCGAAAATTTTCAGATTTCGAATGCATTTTGTTTCATTTTATTCCGTTCATTAGTCTAGCCGTATAGCAACAATAAAATCATCATTTTCTACTGCTCTGACCTAAGAAATCCCCTCAACATACGAGAACTATTCGTGCGAACAGTTGTTTTTTCGATAATTTACATAAATCAGTAGGTATAAATACAAAACGATTAGATTTTGAGGTAGCTTCTGCAGAGACATGATAAAAAAAAGAAAAAACTATAATACTTACTGACTAGGGCCTGACCATTTCTGTGGAATCGTCTATGTTCCGTAGGAAGATTAGTCGGTCTAGTTGCCAAACTCGTTCTCCCGTTAATATCAACTGGCTTAGCAAGATTCTGATGAAGCGATCTCTCGATCATAATCTTCTTGCAAATATCGCGAAGGGTGTTGGCGATCGTGCGTGCCGGCATGTCGCAACGAAACACGTGACACATGTGTCTTCGCGTCGATCTGTCTCTGGCGACGTACGCAAAGTCCCTAGGTTTGAGAAATAGAGAAAAGTGCGATTAAAACTTCTCCATCTCACAAGGCGTTGCTACATGATTCGAGCCGGAAAATCGAGCAAGTCTCGAAGATACGGCCGTGTATATTATGGATTTAATTAATGCAAAGCACGATGCAGTAATGATTTATAGTCTGGACGGATGTGGCTCCGTTTCCGTGTGTTCACCAAAATGCAGTAAATTGTTTCTATGTTTGTGGGTTAATGCTTTGTTCTGTTTCTCTAAATCCAGCTCGGTTTGCAAGACAGGAGAATAGCAGTTCCATGCAGTTTTCTGAAAAGTCTGTGTCGATGCAGGTTCAAGTATTTGAATTACCTTTCGCTGTTGTGTCCATCCGCGTCAAAGGCAGACATGGAAGAAACATCGAAGTTAATGATGCTTCCGAATTACGTAGCAAGTGATTATAAATGTATACAAAAACTTAATGCGATCGACCGCGACACAGGCGATTATAATGTAAACGAAACGAGTATCTAAACCCGAGCGCTATCAAGCACAGAAATGGTTACATTTATACACCGATTGCTGATCGATACTCCGGCTTCCATGCGACAGAATCGTATGGAACAAAGAGGTTCCGAATAAATGTAATTTCCCGATAAAGTGGCGAAAATCATCGATTGTTCAGGTCGACGTTAAAACGCATTGACAATTGAAGATTTATCACTTTGTAATAATGACCGGCAGATTGGTACTCACCGTCCATTGTCTCTTCCAACGCCCCACACTCTGATCGTATGAATGGGCTGAGTATTGAGTACCGTCAGGTTTTCCGGATCTATTAGCTTAAGCGCACCCTCGTCCAAGTCCATAAACAAGTCTTTTCCCTGAGGAGGTCAAAACGGGGTGTATGAATGAAAGCAGCCGGAGGAAAAAAGCATACAAGACGAATGCCGAAAAGATCTATCCGCACACTCACGTCTCCCCATCTTCCGACAACGTCCAGCAGATCGTTCCTCCCCAGTGACAAATCGACGATGCACTTGTTGACGGCTTTGCTACTTCGCTCCGGGGTCAGATCCTCTTCGGCCACCTCGACCCACCCCAACGAACGGACCGCAAACCTTATTGGCCTGTCTCTGCTCTCGGTGTCGACGCGAGCTGGGTAACTCCTTCGCCTTTGATGGGGCAGATTGAAACTTTTGTAAATTATTGGCAACAATAAAATGGTGGCGGTGAGGGGTTGACGATGCGGGATTCGAGTGAATCGACACGTCTTGAGGGGGTATGTGTAGTATACGAGTAAATGGCTGAAGGAATAGACGATTTTTGGCAATTTATTTTCTACTATATCCAAACTATTGTTTTTCATTCTTTCAACAGAATGCCAACCGTTTCGATTTGAAGTTCGAGTTTTATTTCAAATTTGACCAGTTTTTTTTTTAAATTTAACAGACTAAAAAAATGTGATAATTAAAAAAATAAGTAGGATGCAGCGAAGAGGGCAAACTATCCAACAATAAATTTGTTTTTTTAGCAGAAGTAGTGCGGGTGATGCAATACATGTCACCGAGGGAGGTGGTATACATATATAAAAAAATGTACGTAACTCTAGTCCGATCTGCATATTTTTTAATGAAACAGACAAACAATCGAATGGAATAATTAGTCGTCGAGCTTTAAGTTCTCAAAATTCATCCGCTCTTTCAGCCGTCGTATCCACTTCGAGAAGCGAAACCTACTTGAGAGCTAGATCCTCTTTCCTCTTGTTCTCCAGATCCTGATCAAGGGCAGAGCTTGTGTTGCTGCGGGTGACAGTGTTCACCATTCCGCCGATCGAGTGAAAATTGTTTATCTGAATAGAGTATTCGTAACGTTGTTAACGGCCACCGCTTCCATTGCCAGTAAAGACAAACTTCATTAAGTGTAAAAATTAAACTTACACTATCGTTATCCTTAACTAAACTTCTGCGAGAGTCTGATTTCGAAGGCAGAGGAGCCTCGGGTGGTTCTCTTTGGATGGTGCCGCTTTTTATGTGCCAATAATACGGGCCGTCGTTGTCTGAAAGCAATTCGTAAGTGTTACCAATTAATGGGACGGTAATAGCCCGGAGATTCCGGCCGGCCCTGGGTGGTACCGACCTTCGTGCTTCTCCCATCCCGGCGGGAGATTCTCGTCTTTGTCCTCGGAGTCAACCGCGTCGATGTCCTCGGACGCTGGCAGCTTCTCCGTGCTCGGTTGCAGCGGCAAGTCCTTCTGGTCTTTGTGCTCTTTTGGCTGACGACGTTTTACTGGAACCGCGTAAAGGTCGCTGTTCAGCCCACCTTCCACGTGAGGTATTCCACCCATCTCTGATTCGTTGTCAGGCTTCTCGCAGTAGCTGAAATACGATTTTTATTTTCAAATTTTTCAGTCAACGTATTACGTGGATTTTAGGGAACTCGTTGTATAATTGCGTTAACTTTGACAAGATTCGGGAGAAAATGCGAATTCGCTCACAAGAAACCTGACTCTTCGGGGTAAAAAACAGTAATCGTCGTCATAAAAAATTTGTATAAAATGTTGATCAGGTTTCAATTTAGGTTTCAAGTCAGGTTTCAATAGTCTCTTAACTCTTGTGATAAAATATTTTGTTTTTTAATTCGACCAACTGTAAGGCTTTCCAGAAACCAACTACAACTCGACTGAATTTGTATCCAGGGGTAGAAACTTACGCAGGATCGCTAAAAGCGGCAAAATTCGTTGCATAATGTATAAATAAGAATTATACTTTTGAATATTTGAGACGAAAAAAGTAAGAAAACCCAAACGAAAGCTCTATGCAAAGATATAGATACGAAGTTGCGTAAATATCACAGGCAGTAAGAGGTGGTTATCATAAAAGCGTGAAGGTAAGTATAACACGGCGCCATTTTCAAGAGCTGCATCTGACAGAATGTACCAACGTTGAGCGTGAGCGGAGATAGGAAAGCTCTGAATTCACGCCGAGGTGTATCTACAAGATAAATTTGACGATGCTCGGTGTCGGACTAGTTTTCCCGACGTGAAGTACCAGCTCCACAGTTTCGCCGTGGTGCAGCGTCGAGTAATTACCGGGCGCAAATAGAAGGAAACAGCAATTCGGGGCATGGCGGAGGATCAAGGTGTACAGGGTATACTAAGCGGCTAAAGTGAATAAGCGTTAACACAGGCGAAAAGCAACGTCTAAAAGCACCACCTAGCTTCAAACGCCGTCGCAGCCCGGTTCGAAAAGAAATTCGACGAACGTACAGGGCGCTCGGGTGGTTGGTCGAAAACTTTTTACTCCAAAGGCTCGCTGTTTTAAATTAGATAACGCCGAAGTTATTGCAGTTTGCATTTTATAAATCTCCTATCACCCGACGCGAACTTCAAGCGTAATTCTATGTTCGGGACCGACGTTTGATTCCGCGTCTCAGATTCATTGCTTTACCCCGCCGAGTCCGATCCTCGAGGGTGGAAAGAAGAGTAAGTATGCACGAAGAATAAAAGTCCAGGGTTTATTGTCGATACTTCTTTCCAGAGGCATGCCAATAGTTTACCGCAAGTTTCACTCTAAAGCTAGATAAGAACGTCTGAGGAGCTTTTGTCTGATGACTGGTTTCGATTGTGAAATGATCTAGGAATCGGCGCGTCGGCACTTTATCGATCACCGATATTAAAATAGTTGGACATCGATGCATCAGTGTGCGACGTAAGCTCTAATTCGTACGTCAAACTGTATGCTGCTTTCTACCATATTATAATTACTGATATTGTCAAACAGTGCGACTTGGCGAAGTTTTGCGAAAGTGTTTGGAATCGCGTTTGTCGAGTTTCAAGAAAATAGCGAAAAGTGAAAGGAAAAACCGCTGACTTATTCGAACCAGAGTCATTCTACTTGCTCTTCATATCCGTAAGTCACCGGAGGATCGCGACTTGTGCCAGTTACAGGGCGTTGAACCGTTTTGCTATTCGCTCACCGCAATCGTTGCTTCGATTACCACAGGCAATACTTAACCCCGACGCAATCTACCGCGTACCTGCAATACACATACCGGGCTCGGGGTTGATAACAGTGGTAACCTGCAGTACTCCTGTTCCATGTACGTATGTATGTATATTTCCCAGACAACCAGGTGACTCGACTCAACTTCCGCTGCGGCTCCATCAACCGGTAATTTTCAGCCATCCCCTTTCCGTTCCTTCCCTTGCCTATTCGTCCTAAAATAGCCAGCCTACAACCTTTGGCTATACACGAGGGTTGTAAAAGTTTACGAGCTTCGTGTACCGAGAAAATAATTCAACGGGTCATTTGGGTGAACCCAAGGTAGGATTGATTTAATTCTTACGGGGCTGCGAACACTTGACGTACACGATTGTTTATAGAAGTAAGGAGACATCGCTCACCGAGGTTTCACGTTTCGTTGAATTTCGCAAGTACGATACGATGTTACCTACGATTGACACGTCAAATTCGCATTCAAAAATGCTATGTCTTTTTTTTACATTATTTTGGTACGTGCTGTTTGTCGGTTATTGTAAAGGCCAAGCAACTTGGATTGGCAGTCTTGGATTGCTTAGAGTCGCGATGGTGAAAAGTATGAAAGAGTCACTGTTGGAACATGAATAGTAGGAATGCAAAGAAAGGTAGCGTTGGGTTGCTCGAATTCCGCTGATGCATCGGTAAGCACGAATTAAAGTTCAATACCTATATTATACAAGTACAGGCATGTATTAAGCGTAACGTAGAGACAGACGCAAGAAGAGTATAAACTATGCTGATATACAGAGTGAAGGATATAGACGTATACAAGTAGCCAGTGAAATAGATGAGGGTGGTGAACAGAGAAAGACAGAGAGAATGAGAAACAGAGAGATATATAGACAAGCGACGATAGTCTACAATTAAAGCTCAATGTAACAACGCTGTACAATCGGTATACTGCTGATAATCTCCAACCGCGAGATTGGCAGTTACAGTCTATGGTTAATGCCACAGTTATTCGAGCCAACTGCGAGTAATTACAGAGACTGTGCGTCCAGACTTGGCAAAAAGGATCAAGTGCTGCAAAAAACAAGAATCCGCAATTTCTAGAATACACATAATAGTAATACCACTTGACGTCAACCATAGCAATTGGCATTCCTTCAATTTGTGTTTGTTCCAATTAGACACCGTCAACGACGTAGTTCGATTTCTTTAACGCGGGCTTGGCGAGAATGGCTGTGGACTTTTGGTACTATAGAACCGGTCTTAATAAAATAAAACATTTTTTTTTTTTGGCATCTTGCCGTGTATCCGTTGATCACCAAAATTTGCGCGACGGAAATATCATAACGATCAGCAATAAGAAGGGCGCAACGAAAGTCGAGAAACGTACTCCCTTAAGGTGGCGTTGGCTCTTTCAGTTTGATCTGGACCGCGAGTGCAGCGGATAGATCCGACGGAATCCGTCAATGAGGAGGCGCTAACTTGCGGAGGCAATGTTGGACCCTTTGATCTGTCGGCTCGGTCGAGTACATGAACGTGAGGATTGCCGTTGAGGGTGTCATCGACCAGCGTCGACTCCTCCGCTACACCCTCATTGCTGTACCTGAATCACATGTTTTCATATTACAGATTTACCTGAGTGACAGCACCAGGGCAGAAAAATATAGTCAGACGAAGAGTCGATATTTTCTTGTAATGTCATTTTTTTTAAATTCCGTCTCTTATTTATTCCTGCATGATAGGTTTGATGAATTTTTTCACAATCCAAGATTCAGATTCCAATTCCTCCAAATGTTTGAGTCAGTTGGCAAATGTGTATATATTATAAACACAACACTGCGTGGCGTCGTTTTCGCTAAGTTTGTGAAAAGTGCGGCAATTGGAATTTCAATCGAAGATGGTGTTCAGATTGTGAAGAAAAAAAAAAAAAAAACCGATCAAGAATCATTCGACGAGAAAAGTGGCTCGGATGATGAATAAAAAAAAAAAACTCCGAATACGAAAAGGAATGTTGAAAATTATATATCCCGTACGGCAATAAACGAAGTTATGGAATATCCGTTTACAGGTATGACAACAAAACGTCGTCTTAAAGCGGCGGTTTCGGTGGTCGTTGAAGCGGGGTCGCGAACCCTGTCAAAGTAATTAAAGGACCAGCTTAAGCGGTTTAGTAATTAGCGTATAAAGTTTAGCGTCGACCTCGAGAGTGTTAGTCGTGGGGTATTATGCACACTCGCGTAGTATCCCCATTTCTGTTTTATTAACTATTAACGTTGTCGCGTTTGCTGTAACAGTGCACCGCTTAATAATATATGCATGCACGTGTACTTTGTCACGTGCATAGTGCGAGGAGAAGGAAATAATTTAAGCCGATTAAAACCATGCATCCAGCGGAATGCGCTTCGCCAATAAAATGAACGAGGACTGCACGATATGTGTGCGTGCGGGAAATATGAAACAATGTTACGTAAAACGACCGAGTTTAAATAAAGGCGTACTTGTTCGCTTTTCAAATAGTTGGGTATACCGATCGGTCTTCTCGTTCCAAGTTCGGTTTTACCACTAGGTGGGTAACTCTGGGGTAAATAGAGAGAGAAAGAGAAAAAAGGATAAGCTACCGCGGTTCCTATAATGGCACTCTCGTTCAAGTGATCGTTTGCAGGACAATGTGAAAACCCCCCTGAACAATTTCGCTCCTTAACGAGGAGTAAAGTTTCCCTTAACTCTCGGAACAAATTAAAGGACTAGAAATGGCAATCGTCGCGCAGTTAATCCACCAGTTTTCAAACACCTTCTGCTGCAGGGTGTATAGGACTGGTTGGCTAACTGGTAAAGGCGCGAGAAAAGGACTTGGGTAAATGGTGGTTAGGGAATGATATTCCCCTGTAGAGAACAACTTCGCAATGTAGAGAATGAGAAGAGAATGGTTCTTCGAATGGAATGGAGGGTTCCGAATGTCCGCAAATATTAAAGAAAAGAATAAAAACAAAAAAAGAGTCATTTGATTCTTGCGTTACCGCGATAAAATCAGAGGAAAGATCAACCTGTTTTGAAATTCCAAACCCTCGAGGAATTATAGAGGAAGATTTTACGACAGAAAATGTCTTACTGCACGGATTGATCACGAAATTACATTAATTGACAACTTGGCAACTTTGCAATTTATAAATGTCCTTCATATTAGGCGATTTTCCCCCTTGTTGGAATCAATTTTATAAATCACTTGTAGAGTCGTCATGACAGCGTCCCACCAGCATTAGTGCCAGACTTCGTTTCGAGTTCGTTTCCCCGAGGTATGGATTTTTCAATTATCGCTCAGTTCGAGGGACGAACACTTGAGCTAAACGTTTAGCATTGTTTTAATTCATTTCGGAAGGGTTATAAATTTTATTAAAAGAAACTATCGCACGCTGAGTGTTATCGATCCAATAATTCGCTAATACTATGAACAATCGCCAGATAATTCAGAGAGATCTGGCAACGCGCGAGAGGAATCTTAAATTTGAAAAAGATCGGAACGGGTTATAAATGAGAGTTAAATATTATCACAAGAATTACCTCATCGTTTAGGTAAGCGAGAAGAAATAAACTCGCTTGCCTGGATACTGGGCGTTGGTCTTGACCTGAAATCCATTCGTTTGTAATGGTATTTATAACGAACGTGTAAAAAATTGAGAACTTCTACCGCGCATCCGCAAGGCGATGATGATGATGATGATGCCGATGATGACTCGTGAGGCGGATAAAATGTTCACGTTCGGTAGAGGCAGACCTCAAGGTGTTGTTATCGATTGGTGAATGGAAGAAAAAATAAGAAACTCGTTTCCATGCGGAGAGCTACTTTTGCCAGTTGTGGGCCACGTGGTTCCAACGTTTGCATTCGCGCCTCTAGCAAGCTGACTATTAATATTAACTAGGCAAGGCCCTGCGGTGAATGATTCTTAACCGTGACTCGTGACATTTGGAAGGGGCCTCTCGGCGGATCCGCTTCGAAAAGAGGGAACACGAAAATTATCTTCTCGATACACGTGATACACTGCAGATATTTCCAGACAGCCGTTTTCAGGGATACAAAATTGAGGTATTCTTGTCGTTGTCGGTAATTAATTTTTACCGTATACAGTATACAAGGTCGAAAAAGTATTGAAACAAGACCATGGAAAACAAAAATACAAAGGAGTTTGAGTGATAAGCTTGATGTGTCATTGTTTATTTCGTTCGTTGATGAAATTTTGGAAATGAAAATTTACCGAAAGATAGGTTTTTGATTCAGCATTTTGGCAAATGATAAAATATCAATACCGTGTCTTCAGAGTTAATGATCGTCAAGATTTTTCAAATGAAATTCGAAGTTTGAACATGTTTTTCCGGCCGAAAGAATATTGCTTGAATGAAACTTGAAGCAACAAATACTGTTTGCATTTTTCAACCCTCCGTTTGATGTCTCCTCAACATTCATGCTACTTTTATCAGAGTATCCGAGTGATACGACGCCAATTTAGGAAATTCATAAGCTTGACTGCAAGCCTCCTGGATCAACACACAACATAACCGAGTCGAGTTGGCACTCAATTAAGACAGAGCCGATGGCTAATTGCGATCAACGGGGCATCAAATTGGTCGAATGGGTTCGCTCAGGGCGTAGGTAACGTGCCAATTACCAACGAGTATGCCTAGTCTGCTTGCAGGGTACGTATTTACGTTGTTTAGCATGCCGCTAATCATTTGAAAGTATATATGTGTACATTGTACTGTATAAACGTCGTGTATTTAGAATAGCCTTCTAAGCATTTCACCGACTGCAGCATTATATAGATCGGGTTGTGAGAAATCATTTAACGCTCAATTTAAGCCTCGCCGTTATCTTCATTTATCACAAGCGAATTGGGGACTCGACCTTTTACCATGTCAACCTGCGTTCATGAATTTTTGTTTCTACATTTCAAGGATCTGGTTGATCGAATAGTAATATTGAGATTTTGCACACGTAGGTTGAATCGATCCAAGTTGAATTTTATCGCCACGGTTAATCATTCTCTTGATAACAACGGAGAAAAATATCAAGAACAAATTTTAAATGCTAAAGTAGATTTTGCACCCAGCTGTAATCAGTTAATCCTCATTTGGGTTGATCATTGCAAATCATCTTTAATAGGTTCGTTGCTGTTAACCTTCATCATGATTGTATACAGAATGTTTTTTTTTCTTTCTCAATCAACTCAGCGAGTTGAGGGAAAACTGTATTTCATTGTCAGTTGGTTTGTAGAAAATTTATTAACGGGTGAAGTTATAAAAGTCATTAATTATAACCAGGCGATCGTTAAGGCTTCATGCGTTAGTAAATAATACAGCAAAAAATAAATGATAATATTCCGCTTTTTGAGCTTGTTAATGACCTCACGTTCTTACAGTAGGAATTAGCGGTCGGTTTCATCTCTAATTCAATGCAACTCTCTTCAATTACGCCTTACTTGAGTGTCTATTTTATCATTTGTTTGTTTCCCAGCCTCCGTTAACCAGCCAATTAATGCAAAATACATTCTACGAACTCGGTTAAGCGCCTCTTCTCTAATTCACCTGTCGCTTAGACAGTAACGAGCTTGTAAAAACTGTAAGAGCGAAAATTACGTAAGGCAGGACGCATTATTGTGACGCTTGAGAATCGATCGATCTTCATAACCGTTTTCTTTGTTATGTTAATTATTCTGAGATAAACGGGCAGCCGGGCAGAATTGTTGTCATAACGAAGAATCAACGTCCCGGGTCTCATTTACGCGGCTTTTAGGCTCGCCTGCATGATCAATTATGAATTTGCATCGAGTCTGGAGGCTGATAAGTTGCGAAACTGTTACGCGCCGTAAACAGACGCAGTGATTTACTTGGACAGCTGGAAGTCCGGCTGCGAAGAAAATTTCAAAAGCAGGCCTCGCGATGCTTTGCATAAGACAGAAAAAGAAAGAAATCACAACGGGTCTTTCGGTTGACGGAATCGTCACCGAGACACCGCCAACTACGCAGTTTCCACAATCTGTCACTCTTGCTTAAATGCTCGGTTAGCATTGGAGACAGAGATGTATTATGAGGTGTGTGCTGCATGCGGAGTGACGGTTCACAGTTACCTCAAGCAGGTGTCAAGACTTCATATTATTATACTGTTTTAGCCTGTCGTTGATTTGCATGGTTACCACCTGATCCCAGGTTTCGAGACATTCTGAGCAATTTTGACAACATGCAACGAGTCGAGTGTTATTTTCTTGATTATCGCAACCACGAATTTCAGCAAGAACCGCAGCTTCTGCGAATGATTGATCTGTAAAAAGTGTTTCTATTGCATTCTTTTTTGCTCTCTCGTTTCAGAAACGTTGAACGCATAGAGAAACGAATGAAGCGGAAAGCTGACAAAATGAAATAGTTTGTAAGCTATAAACTTGTACGGTTAGTATACAGTTCTTACGTATAGTTATCTACGCTAAGTCATCCCTCATAAATATTCCATGAGTCCACACACATACACACTGTGTATATTTGTCCTGTACTTTTATTGCATCGACCTATGCAATCTTCGTCCCCCCGACGATAAAAGATAAAAGTGAAGTAATCTACAAGAGCCCGAAATAATATCTCCGTACAAACGAGAAAACAGTCATGCACTTATTTTCGTTTTTCCTTTCTCTAGCCCTGAAAGTAATAAACGAAGCCAACCATGTGAGTGAAAATGTACATATACATTCACGGCTATCGAGTTTATAAGTACATACTTGAAATCGCGTAAAATCAGCGATAAAACAGTCGTTCGCACGTCGCGGACGGCGCGTCGAGTTTCGGGAAATTTTAACCGCTGCTCCAATAACAGAGTGAAAGAGAAAAATGTATCGGAACTAGAAAAAAAAAAAAAAATAAAGAATACATATACATATATATTGTACCAAAGGGTGAAATCACCCTTCTTACCCCCTTTTAATGATCTAGTAGTCATCATAGATAAAAGAAGTATATAAACCTCTTATGTCTTTAAAAAGAATAAGGTTGCTGCGTCAACCAACATTATTGTAAAAATAGTCTTGTTTCAGACTTTAAAGTAGAAACACGTTCTCTGCTATTAAAGCTTTTTCACAATATTTTATTTGCGCCTTTAATTTGTCTCATCAAATAAGCTCACGAATCCTTACTAATTTTTGCAACGTCATAGAACGTTACAATGTATGTACATATATATACATGTATCATACATCGAATAAATGGAAGAGAGAAGACAACCCTGCTATATTGTTAAAAGTGTTTGATACTATTTCGTATTATCAACTAGAGGCAATTATGTATGCGTATAAGACCGATAAACCGATTTATCGAAATTTCGAAATTCTAAAGCATTAGAGGCAACAATAATTCCTGATCATTTTCAGCCACTTCAATGTATTTTTTCGGTTTCTTATCCGGAGATATGAATTCATGACGCGCAGGGATGACGCCTCGTCTTTGGGTGATGGGATGTCAGTCCAGCTCTGGTGACGTGACAGCAAATGTCAGGAATAATATTATTTTCTATACGAAATTTCTCGCGGACTTGGCTCGGATGCGGCCAAATAGACGTAAGTTCCTTAATTCAGAAATATGCTACACCCGCACTGTTGCCTATATTCACGGTTAAACATTTTTTTCTTCTTTTTTTTCTTTCAGTAAGGGGTCTGCAGAGGACTGCCAGTGTTCGTTTATTCAGTCGTAACGTTCATGTCGGTGATTAACTTTGACACGGTTTGAGACAACGCGTCGCGGGTTGTTTGTCTCCGGGCAATTTTAGGGGGCTGTATAGCTAGAAGATGGCGGTATGCAAAGTATGCTGCGAGAGATACGTGCCTAGCCACTGCTGGTGCACGCGTTGGAACTTTGCCGGCTTAAGAGGTAAATTCTGACGCGAGTTTTGGACGTCTAGATTTATTACTCTTCGCGAGAAAAATCGTCTACTACAATCTAGGACTGCACGTATTGCGTACAGTACGATCGATGAATACACGGACCTGCATATATTTCCACCCAAATGTCGAGCTCTCCAGAAATTTTCTCGGAAAGTTTGAGATCGTTTAGATGAGTTATTTTTCAAACATTTCACTGGAAAGTTACAATTTGAAAGGAAAATAATCTCAAGCTAGTGCTTCATGTTTATTGGAGTTTGTTAAGGGAGAGCTTGTTGAATTTAACCTGTGAATTTTTCATCAAATTTAGATGGTAATTTTGTTTTTATAAAATTCCAACAAACATTTACGCTGAAGCCTTATAAACGGGCTTACGAAGTCCAAATAATTACTCAACTTTTGTGGAGTTCTTTTGGGGTTCAAACATTTTTTAAGAATCTTAGTGTCAATTCAACAGAGAAACAAAGCTGTCAATTAGTCGCATAAAACATGAAATTTATATAAATCCAAGATTTTCTAATTCTTTTCTTGTTTGCCATATATGCGCGAAAAAGTGAACAATACAACAGAAAAGAAAATATCAACCCAGAGGGAGTATAGTCGAAAGTTTTGCTCGGGAAGGGTGACAATTTTCAATAGAAAACTTTCCTCCCTTTCACACGATTCGAGATGTACGGAATTCGAACAAATATATTGTGCGACGAAATTGAATCGCGACGCTCCGCAGCGGAGCAACGAAAACATGTTAATACCTCGAAGAAGAGGAAACGCCGTTGATAGAGGGTAAAATAGGCCAGTTTCATGAATATTGGAACACCGTGGGTTATTTTATGAAAACACAAATGGTATAAACGAGCGTAGAGAATTTTGGATAGATACGGAAAGGCGTGGGAACCGACACGTGGAGCGGCGTCGCGACGCTGGAGAAGCGTGATCGCATTTTACGACAGAAGTTAGATTAAAATCTTGGCAGGATGAGAGAGTTTGGGGCGACAGGCGATCGTAAAACCTCAGGAATACGCCGCGGCTTGCCTGAGAATGTCGCAAGGACGGACCTTAAAAAGTAACCGGGCCTATCTATTGCCAATTTGGGCACAGATTCGTGGTGACCACCCTTGGATTCATTACCGCGGGAAGAAGGTTGTAGAAAATAAGGAAAAAAAAAAAAAAGAAATGGGGTAAGAATACGAAAAAGGTGACGAAAGAATCGGGGCAAATTTGAGATAGGCGGTTGTCACACGAGTCTATGCGAAATTAGGTATACAAAAGTGTATAAAAAATAATCATTTCCAATTAGATCGGGTAAACGGTCATGTTTATTTTACTTCAAACAATCAAACACGCAGTATTTTAATATTTCTTAAACGTCCTCAGCCTGATTCGAGTTTATAGACAGAATTGACCGGCTTGCGATGCGATGTTTGTTTCAGGTTGTTTAAAGCCGCACTTGCAAACAGCGGTAAAAAGACGGCTCAAAGAACTTGATCGTTGCTTTTCTCTCTGGCTGTCAAAGAGCAGTAATTTCGCGTGCATTATTAGGGGAAGAAGCAGCCCGCCGGTAACGATGCGTCGACTTTCACCGTGGGGTTTAGAAAGGACGAAGAGCGTGAAGAGCATAATTTGGAAGGAGCTTCCAGCTCCTGGGTCGCGTAGAAAAGTCACCCGGTGTCACGAAAAGAAAATGGCGAAGGGTGGTGGGGAGGGGGATGAAGATACCACGGGCACATGTGGTACATTCCATTTCAAGGATTTATGGGTGAACCCCCGTTTACGTGTCTTGTAGCGCGCATGAGAGGGAAAAAAGAACCGCGCGGCGAGACGTCAGTATTTTCAATGGAATACGCAAGGGGGGCGAGGGTTGTACAGGTGGAGATGGGGGGAGAACGCGAAGCGAAGGTTCTTCAAAAAACGAGGAGACGTAGAGTAAGAAGAAAATAAAAGACACGTACGAAATGCAAAATACGAAAGATAAGCTCGACTGACACCGAATCCGACGGCACATTCGGTCTTGTTTTACGAATATCTTACGGTACCGAGAATTCGTATGGGAGAAAGAATTGGAGAGGATCGCGTGTACGTCGATTTTTTACTCTACAAGCGTGCATACTGAGCGAATCATTTAAAAGCTGGGCACCGTGCAAGGATCAAAGGTTACCAAAAGAAAACGATTTTATTGCAGTTTTTCCTAAAGCATTCGTAAGCTAAGCTGTAATTTCAACTTCGATGTTTAAAAAAATAATAACAGTAGTAAATATTACATATAGAAGCTTAGAAATTGATTATAACGTTGTTTGTTGGCGATAATCGATATCGGTGCAATGTTGAACGATTAAAGATCTCACGATGCAATAATGGGTAATGAAAAGAGTGTTTCAGTGTAAAAACAGGTTTCTCAATAACGTGAGAAATCCCACGAATCTGCTGAATTTTTAACCATTTTGAAGCGATTAAAACGAATCGAAGTATAATTGTAGTATTTTATATTTTCTCATCGCGGTAGCTTACGAACATAGTAATTTGGTGAATACGCGATCCACGAACAGGGTAGATGCCCTATTATTGGCGACTTCAGTACCGTCCGTCGCCATCCGACGCAAATGGTATAAAACTGTCAAATCATCGTCAACATTGCTTTTTAAATAATTGATTATCCAACAGTTCCGTTTAGTAATACCCGCATGTTATGTTTTCGTACGGAATTCAATCATAGAAGCCATTTATAGTGCAGTGATAATTCGAATTTCTCGAGTAATCCGCATTTCGAATAACTCGAATGTTTCGAACAGTTTGCTTTTCAGTTCAATTGGCACCGAACCCCTCGATTAACGACGGAATCCGTTTGTAGTGGTTAGCACAGAATAGCATTCGGTGACTCCTAAGGGCTGTAAATTGTCGAGCAGCCGTTCAATTTGAATGATTTTAGCCGCTAGAATTATAATTCAAATACTCGAATTGTTTAATATAAGGGTCTGGCTCGGATGAATAGTTTAAAGGACCAAACTGAGTCCGCGGGAAGAAAATCCATATTTCAAAGTTAATTATAATAAACGAAGTAAGATAGGAAAAGTAATTGAAATCGGACGAATAATCGTGGTGTTGTAACGTGAGTAGATCTGTATTGGAAGAATCTGAAAAGTAAAGAAACAGTGTTAATTCTTTGTTGATTGACGAGGTTTGTCCAGAGATGTAGGCACAAGTTGGTTATTTTCAAAGAGTATACATACAACACGAATATTCCATTCGATTCGACCACTCTTCGCGCACCCCTAATTTACAGTACGTAGTGTAAGCCAGTAAAACATATCAAATAACGGTGGCAAAGGGTGGTGCAGTGGTCATAGGCGGTGCTCCTATCCTATCTCGGGATAAAATTAATAAAATCTATCGACATCGCTATCCAACCACCCCAACTTTGGAGGCGTCCCAACCCCCAACAGCCAGCCGCCCTGAAACCGCGCAAATAAGAATCAAGAATCGGAGAACGCTGTTGCGCGTCGGTCGTCGTCGGTCGTCGGTCGTCGGGCGTCGCGACTTCGGGTCGACGGGTCGACGGGTCGGCGGGGCGGGCGGAAGGGACGCCAGCGTCGCGGCGACCCGCCGGTTCGATCAATACCCGCAACCCTCGCAGCCCCGTTCGCGACTGGCGTCTTACCGGCTGGGCCGCTGCCGCGGGCTTGACTGGCTCAAGAAAGGAAAGTAGAGGCGAGTGGGGTAATTAAGTTTATGCTGATTCGCCACACCCCCTATGTAGCCCTCTGTTGCCGCGTCACCGGGCTTCGGATATGGCTTTCGCAACCCCAAATTTGCTCCGTACAGCCCGAGGGAAACTTTTCTCCTCGCGGGGCGCGCAAAACAGCTGCGAGGTGTTTCGATTGTTTCGCAGAAATTGCGATGGCGGTTGAGCCATCTTTTCGAACAATTAGAAGAAGGAAAAAGAAGGTAGGAAAAATCTGTCCAAGCGGACGGAAAATTAATTGCGGAACGGTGGCTTGTAGAATCGAATTCGAGATGACGATATTCGCAGCTCTGGGTTACTCGGGTTTTCTTATTTTCATTTTTAACGGAGGATTCTCACGTGACAGGTTACGCGGGGTCGCGAGAGAAAATTGAAACGGAAGATTGTTTACCCATAAATAATACAAGGTTAACGATGACAGTGTGATAGGTGGGAGTAAATAAAAATTCATCACGGTACGGACAGGTTTTTGTTAAGAAGAGAACAAGGCAAAACAACTGTCTAAATTTTTATTTATTCAATCTTCACTGATGATTCAATTCTATCATTTCAGAAAAATCATCGTACAGATCAGTAACCGTTGACTATATTTCGTTATTCCGAGATCCGAATACGCAATAACGTCCGGCAACGACGTTCATTCTGAGTCGGGTGAAATTATTTGAAAATTTGGATACGGTTGTAGGCCTTTGTGAGATTTTTTCTTTAAGTTAAATCTTAGTTTTATGAGAGTAAATCCAGCGAGTTCTGAAATCCTGAAAGGACAAAAATTTGCTGAGCAAAGTTCACCCTCACGCGAGAATCTCGAGTAAAAATAGTAAGGACGAAGTAACAGTAATGGAAATCAATTAAGGCCAATAATAATCCTTCACTTCATAACGGTGAAATTTTAGAGTTACTCGAAGCTGATTGAAATTAGCTGTTTGCGTTCAATCGATAAGCAGGCTTCACAATTAAGAACTTCAAAGAAATAACGAGCGGCAATCTGTACCGCGGAGAGTAAGTTGTGGCGTCGACTACTTAGGTGTTCCAAAAGTGGTTGCCTTTTCTAATCTGAAGGCCCTCGAAACGTTCGCTCAGTTCATTGCTCTTTGGGTGGCAGGGACGGGAACCGAAATTCAGGGACTCGAAATACCAAGGAGTTTAAAAATATCCAAACGAGGATAACCGAGGTCTGGTTAACTCACCTTGACCGAGCATCAAAGAGCCATGTGGCTGACTTTGACTGCAGCTTCAGCTTCAAGACTGTAGAAAATTTTCATCCGAGATAATATCCACCCGCACTTTAATCTGGTCGGCGTGAGGAAAGGAGGACGGACATGCAATAGGTGCAAATTAAAATTGAAGAAGAAAATTGATCTCGATTTCGTTGGTTAAATGAATTAATTGAGCGTTTCTCTTTTTTGCTTTGAGAATGCTATTTTTAACCCCTAAATTTGAAATTTTGCAGAGTTTTTTCGAAAAATATTGTTAAAGGCAGTATAAAAGTGGCAAGCATAGAGATGGAATAATCATGAAGTCGTTTAATCGCAAGATTTCTGAATCTGCAAAAATTAACTTGGGAAGCAAAAATTCGAATGGATTTTTTTTATGCCTTATTCGATCATCAACTACGGGTATTTGTTGTTTCTTTTAAGACGGACGCGAAGTCTGTTTTAAGCTAAATCAGTACGCCACCAAGTAGTATGGTTTTTTTAACTTGTAACTATACATGTATAACTCATTCACAGAATATGGGGCAGAATTCACTGTCAGCATTACGTGTTCAATGGTTGCGCGAAAGCGCGAAGTATCTTTGAGGACAGAGGACTCGTCGAAATTTTTTTCAAGATTTTTTGTCGAATGAAAAACGAAGACACAGAAAAAAAAATCAAATAATATCGGCACTAGATAATTGAACGCAGGTTAAAAAATTCCATAGAATTCTGCTTTCAAAATGATCGCGGAGAAGCTACTGCTTGCTAAATAACTTTAATTTTGCAGGTGCAGAAATTTTGAAGGTCATCAAATTGTGCGTATTTTGAAAGAAATTGCTGAGAAAAGTTGTTCATCCTCCGCACTCTTTGTCCTGACCTTAAATTGGGATAAGATTCGAGGTGTTAGGGGTTCAAACTGGGATCAAAACTGCAACGATGGGGTTTATCGATTCTTCACTCCGAAAGGGGGAGTTTATTCATCAATTCTTAGGTACCTGAGACCTGATTATCCAGCACGGTCCTGAACCGTGTCTAAATATATACGCGGCTCCCAATCATGAGGCCGGACTGGAGAAGGTGACAAGAATAAAGGATTCCAACGGGCGAAGAAATGAGGAGATGGGGGAGGGGGTGGAGGAGGCAGGCAGGGTAAGGAGATGACAGGCGTGAAATGGACTCTAATTTTAGAACCTTGTCGAGAATTGGATGTATGCCTCCTCCTCCTCCTCCTCCTCCTCGCCGAGTTTTATTAATTTTATTTGTACACATTATTCGCCTCGCGTTCCGGAGGAGGGGGGAGCGATGACGACGAGGAACAAGTGACGCAGAGAGAAAGAGAGAGGTCTTTAGCTATCGAGAGGCGTGCAGCCGCCAAATATTTTTTAATACGTACACGTGTAACGTATGCGCTTGTCGCCGTTGTCGGCTTCGAGGACAAACCTGGTGCGTAACGCGGCATTTAAACTCGAAGTCATCTGTGTCTCACAATTGGTTAGTCAACCGTCAATTAAACGTTCGAACTCTGCCTGCCGACGTTCGACAGATTCTTTTTATTATAGCCTCAGGCGTACGTCATCTTCTCACGATTGTCCCATACGAAAATATCCAATCAACGATGTTTTGTCGACAGGTTTTATCCCCCGAATTACATCGGAGAATGTCATACGGTAGATAGGATGATCCAAGTCTTTCTTTCTTACCAATTCAATTTTCAGTTTCTTATAATCCGTTGATTTCAAAGAGCTTATCGACGTTGACCGTATATCTTCAGATCAAGTATTAATTGACATTGACATGTGGGTGAAAAACGAGGAACCGGTTAATTTTTTAAAGAAGTTATACCGATGAGGAAAAAGTTTGCAAGAGCGTGAACAGCAGCTTGAATTTTTAGAACTTGCTTATGCGACGTTAAGTACGAAATTTTTCTAAATATGTCGCAGATTTCAGTGCAAATATTTGAAACTATAACGAGTAAAATCTGGTATTCACCGATCTTTTGTATTCATTGGACTTGAGAAATCATTGCTTCCATTTTAATCACTCAACGTCACATCGAATTATCTCCGTTGAGAAGAAAAATCTCTTGAACCGTTTCAACGGAACTGAATATACAACCCATACAATTAGCCCGGCGAAGTTTTGAACCTTGACTGAATAATATTATCGAAAAGTCAGTCAATATTCTAATTTTGTCCGAGGATGTGTATGATATTTGAGTTTCTGTGGAATGTATCATCGACATGGTTAATGCGATCTTTTGTCCTCGATAATTAAAAAAAAATAATCTGAACCAGTGCTGCTTGTCCTTGAATTTGAAAATTAGCTGTATTCAATACCATGCATGATACGCCATTGCTACAAAATTTCAGACCACTCAAACGACTTCCGTTGAAAAATGTCAATAAAAATACATAAAATAACGCGTGAATGAAAGAAAACAACCAAACCTATGGCCGGAAAATTTAAACGTTTCTTAGAGATTCGTGTTGCGTGCAGATATTCTTTTCTATTTCATTTTCCTTTATCATAATTACGTCACGGTATTTGACCTATAATTAATACTTTGTTCCCCGGCATATCTATATATGCATATATGCATGGAAAATATTATGCGCATAAATTTTAACTCTGGGACGACTAAAACGAATTTCAACAAAATTTCCATAACGGGATATGACCGCTTTGGCTCGATTCATCGCATTCGAAAATATCACCATTGCCCGACCTCCTTATAATAGCTGCGAATCGAATGAATATGAGCACAGCAAACGAACACGCTCAGTATTTGACTGTTTTCCCGATGAATGTTCGTATGAATATTCGATTATTACCTGAACGGAAGAAATGAGACGATCCCGCTTTATCGCACTATGGCTGCACGCATTGTCACGGTATCAACGAAAATCGCTTCACCCGCAGGGTGCTAATACCAATTTTGCAGCTTTTCCCCCTTTTTAAGTTAATCGCGTGGGAGTGAGAAGTGTATTCAACCCTGCAACAGTGCAATCAGGCGGCCTGGTTCTCAGCTCATTACAATAACTCCGCGCCTCGTTCGTCAGCAGGTGTCAATGGTCCTCTTAACTCATTCCAAGCCTAGAATTAGGTACGTATGACTGTAATTATACGATAATTTACGCAGCTTCAATTTACTTCGCGATTCCACAGATTATGTACGTACATTATAAACCGGCATGAGTATATTATGTATAATGCCTGCTATCCCACAGCTGAGAAACTAATTAAAATCCAGATTTTACTCTCGCATGTCTTTACAGTAAATAGCTGGATGGTAATTTACACGTTTAGAAATGAATTTAACTTGAACGACGATTGCACGGAAGCAATAAATTCGCAAAGTTAAATTTAATCAAAGTATGCAATTAGTAGTTGAAATTTGTTTTAAACTAGTTTTCGTTCTTTTAAGGAGGTCGGTGGGCCAAAAATTTATACTTTTCATTAATCTTATTACAAGACAGTCGTAAATAGCGGATCTGTCAAATTGTTATATTCGTAAGCTATGAAGATCTCTTTAAAAAAGTGAAGGTCGCAAATATGAGAATTATAAAGAGAAGGTTAGATATCGATTCGTCATTTCAAATTTCTTCTAAATGGTTAAAAATTCAATATATTCGTTCGAATTCACTTTGCAATGGGTCATTTCATTCAGAAGACTATTTTCTACAAAGTCGTTCAAACGGATTTTCATTTTTTTCAGTACACAATTCAATAATGCCGTTGGCTGATCGTCGTCGATATCGGCACGTGTGGTATAATTAAATATTTAACGATTCTGACATGTTAAGAAAAAAAAAGCGATTCAGTCTTAAGCAATGTGAAACGAAGAATTGATACGTAAACTTCATTCCAGCATTTTCTATTTGTATTTTCAAAGAGATCTACGTAACTTACGAATATAATTAATTTCATAAATGGTCAATGTACTCAATCAGCCGCCTTAATTAAAATTGATGAAAATAAAAACTATCCACAACCGTGATACGGGGTCTCAATTGCTTGTTACATTATCTTTCCATGAGTATGCGTACAGGTTTTACTAGTGAAAACAGTGCGTAGGCTGCGACGATCATCAGCTGGGTGCCATTTAATTTGGATTACTTACAGTCATCTGCCGGTGCTTTGGAGATCCGCGTCTAAAGGTAGTCTAGGCATCAGCTCAACTTCCACAACACTTGGATTGTTGTTCATTTCGCAATGGTGATTGAAAAAATATTTTTCAATCGTGATAACTTCGATTTAAACGTCGTTCAATGTAAAAATTGGAGAATAATAATAACAACAATATCAACCGAGAACCGACTATGGACGAGCACTGCGTTACGCGAGGACGTGATTGATTATTTAAACCTGTCGATAACTATCGATTTTTCTATACTGTAAGTTTGTTCGATCGGCTGAGATTCGAAACTTGTAGAAAAAGGGAGGGAAGGTATTCTGACACATTAAATGAAATAAAACCCTCTGTTTATCTTTATTATCCTTCTTTTTCTTTGTACAACAACTCACGTGTTTTCTATTTGTTCTTATTTATTTGCAAAGAACCGTATTGAAACATTGAATTGAAAATTAACTGCCAAGTCTGTGGCAACACTGGAATTTCACTTGGGTTTATCGGTAAGTTAAACGAACCGACTCGAAATGCCGAGGCGAATAAAATTCGTCAACTTAGTTTGTTGGCTAGCGATAGACTGACTGCGGTTCCCGTGCCGCGCCTTCGTGAAAGTCCGTTTGCCGCCGGAAGCATTCGGGCCCCGATGACGTCAGTTTGGCGTACCATCGCGTGTTCGTACTACTGAAGAGGGACAGGGTGGCGGCCAAGACTGCAGCAGCGTCCTCCCTCCCCGGCACAAGGGCTGTTAGCGTTTTTGCACGTCGTTACGTTGTTCACGGGAAAAATAGACATGGGAATTCGAACAAGAGATCTATACTCGGAATCATTTTCTCGCGTTATTACGATATAAAATCTCGGTTGAATCGTTGAGTTCCGTCGTTGATTGATCAGTGATCGGCAAATGTGTTTGCAGCCGGTATAACTATTCCAATCGATGATCGTTCTTCGAGTTTTACGCATAAGTTTGAACAAAAAAGTTTCATAGGTACTAGAAGTCATACCAGCGATGGTTTTCGTGTTCTAAGCGTAGAGCAAGAGTATTTTTAAACATTAATAGGTCGTGATTTTAATTTTCCGTTATAAACGTCAATTCCCAAAGTTGCAGATGTAATTGTAAAATTTCGATTTTTATCACAGATATACATATACTTAGCACGAGTGACGTCACATCGTCTATTTATTCAACCTATGCATTTATTGAGAATCGTTTTATGCATGGTTAGACTGAGTATGGAATATGATATTGATTTTATTAAATATTCCTTCTTTTCTTAGACTTGGATAATCCTGCCGAATGACCCTCGTGAAATTAGTTGGTGGAACTAACGAACGGTTAATTTTAAGTGACAGCTATCCGTCTAATCAACAACTGACACTCAAATGGATTGCGGTGTTAAATATCTCCTTGAAACTATGAAAATAAAAACATTCATCTAGGTCAGTCAAATTTGTTTCTACTGTACCTCAGTCTTCAACAACAAACAATTTCATGCAGCTGTAAGCCGTTTTCTTGGTTTTTCAACATCGATTATAAGTTCGACAAAAATGCACCATGCTCTCTTACGCGAAATGTTACGGGTTATTCACTTGCGGATCAAGAAATAATTTCATATGGATTCGAAGTAGTATCAAACAATTTAAATATGATTTAAGACGTTTTCAAATTAATCTAAAGTATTTTCATGATTTTCAAGCGATCCAAACTGATTTTTAACTGATTTCAAGCGATTTCCGAGTGATTCTAATCGAGTTCAAACGATCTCGTGTGATTTCCGAGCGATTGTCATTAAAATGTGTTTGCGATTTCAATTTGTAAATAGCCTCTCGGAATTTACCGTACACTGCAGAGTCAGGGCGCGATGTGGGTTCGATACAACGGCGCAGGCAGGAGTTTCGTCGTTAAATCAAAGCCTCCCTCGCCAAAGTTCGATATAAATACTGCCCCAGGGTCGGCGTGGAGAGTCGGAACCATAGTGCATTCGCGTGTACGTCCGGGGGTAACGACTTATGTGAATGGGAGTCGATGACACTCCCCTGCAGTTAGCCCCGATATCGGAATGTTTCATCAGGTACGGAAGTGATTCGAGAAAAAGTACTCGATTTCGGAGTTTTCAACATCCCTCGATACCGTGTTGATAAACTCCGTGAAAGAATGGGAGGGTAAAAAATAGAAAAAAATATTATGGCGGAGAGAGCGCAGAGCAGTAAGTAAATTCGGAACTTTTAAACTTCCGCGTCAAGGGTTGGGGGTTAAAACAAAAGGGTATCGCGATGCTCGCCGACGAAATAGTACTCCCTCTAATCGAGTACGAGATAAGGGAACTTTTCATCCGAGAATAATGACTTGTTTACTGAGAAAACGGTCCCGTGATACGACGACGCGTCTGCGGAGTGCGCTCGGAGAAAAAGTTTCGCCGAGTATTCTGAATGCAGAGTTTGCACAATGATTCAACAAACTTGCTTATTTAACGACTCCCCGCCAAGCGACATTCCTTGATTGCTCAATGAGTCAACTTGTTCTAACCTTTTAACACGCAAGCTATCGCCTCAGGTCAGCCTATGTCTAGTCGATCATCAAT
This sequence comes from Neodiprion lecontei, assembly GCF_021901455.1. Lineage (NCBI taxonomy): Eukaryota > Metazoa > Arthropoda > Insecta > Hymenoptera > Diprionidae > Neodiprion > Neodiprion lecontei. The sequence goes on along the minus strand of NC_060265.1, from coordinate 11,069,965 downwards.
CAGTTTTCAATTGCCGGGAGAGTTGCGCGTTACGTAAATTTGCATATTTTCTGTCGCGTCTCATAGCATTTAATTACGTTGTGAATATTTTCTGCAATAAACAAATTCAATTTTCAAGATTGACAAGGGTAAAAGTAGATCAATAAGCCTGAAACTCGTTTTGCAAGCTTATTGACCATCAGCGGTTGATGACGAGGTACAATGAGATGAAATAGTGAACTTGGGTTACTTTTCTGAGGAAGTGGACTATCCGAACGAGCCTCGTTAGTCATTACAACAAAACCTGGTGCACTCACGCTGATTCTAAAGCACTGGGACCAAAAAAACCATCTGTAGCTATCTCAGTTTTTAGAAGAAGGTTAGGTTGATAGAAAAATATCGTAGCAGCATAGACACGGAAAACACTCGTCTGCATAACGATAACGACGTGACGGAGAAACAGACGAGATTGAAAGAAATTTTGACAAAAACTTTCTCATTGACGACCGTATACCAATACCCACATATACATATATATACACGAAATAGTAATTTTCTATATTGCTTACCGTTGAACCGTAGCTCGGCGAAACGTCCCTGGGATCTTTCGATTGGCTGGCTATCCAACGACAGCGCGATATAAAACAAACAGCTATCCCGCCTCCCAACTTGTAAGATTATTTGTTATTTTTCCCCTGTTCTTACCTCCTCGCCCCGTCAGACTCCTTCAGGACTGTGTCGCGGGGGGGAGGAACAACCCCATTACGCCACGCGGCGCCGGACTTGGAAGGAACGTTGTTCGCAGATAGACGCCGGGTGCGCTGCACTGACGCGAACTCGGGATATTCTCGTGTCGGCAAAATGCAGCCAATAACATCGGCCGAGTCCGCTGACGCCACTCTATTGATTGGCCTGCGGCATTGTGTCGCGAATACTATGCTGGTAATCGAAAGAAGGTATACACTGAACCCTGTTCCACGTACATACTCTGTGCAATTCACAACACACCGTGAGCTGCACCAGGCGCATTGCCCTCTTCACTGCTATAGACAGCTCGACTTTTGTCAAGCTTCGACCATTTCGACAGGGTATCCGTATCGTTTTTCTTCCCTTTCAGGGTGCATAAGCCGTTTGACGTGGCCAGGCTGCAACGGAGGATGCACGGAATGAGACAGATCTCGCTCTCCGGGTTCCAGCAATCTTGACGGGGTGAGCAAGAGAGTACCGATCCGCGGGATGGATGATGGCTGACGGAATGGAACCATTTACCGAAAAGACAACGCGTATGTGCAGCTGGTGGATGATGTCGGAGGGGCGAAAGGGGGCCTGGATTTTCTCGGACCATTGAACCATAGTTTAAGGCCCTGCGGAACGTATGAAGGAACTGCTTCGCGTGTCCGTGTCTTGAACACACCGAGGAAAAGCTCCCAAAGCTCGGGACCCGGCCATCCGTCATTCGCGGCGTCGCTCGCACGACTGACTCCAAGAGATCGTCTCGGTGGATTCTGAATCTCTCAGATATTCCACTCCAAGTAATTTATTGAGGATGATTCTTTCGCGGTTTATCCCCCTCACCCCCTCGCCCCATTCTCCGCCATTTATACCCTCATAAATTTGACTCATGTGCACACCAAATTTTTCCACCTCTTCGATTAATTGCTACCACGTGTCCTTTAGCTCGCAATAAAGCATCGATACACGCGTTATCAAGGATTCCTTTTCCATCAGGAATTAATGGCCATAAAGAACAACGTACAAACGGCGGAAGAGGAATACAACAGGATTGATGTGGGCGACAGCCGTGTGCTTAAGTTTCTCAACCAAGCCAAGCGTTTCCTACTGGTTTGACAATCGAGAACAGAATAACTTCCGGTCTGGTGGTTTTACCGCTCAGGAAATCCATCAACATCCTCGAGGTAGCTTGCAGACACCGTGGCTAGTCGTTCCCAACGCCTTATGCTCTCGGCAAGATCTCGGGGTCTTCCGAAGACACGCGCTAACTCGTGGTGCGCACGTCTCATAAATTGGAATTTTCACAGATCACAAATCATCCAGTTTTCAGTGGGTGACACCGATAAAACACTCGTGCAAACAGATTCACGTGGAATACTGCAGGCTCTGCGTATAGGTATACATACGTATCCATATTTGCCGCCAACCCGGGTTTCAAGTTTTTTGCAATTTCCCGGGATGGTAGAATTTTGGGATTGGCATGCGACGCCCTTCATTCGCACACACTCGGGTCGTTTTGTGTCATTGAGTTTACCCGCGCGTAAGGTTTTGTCGGTCCTTATTTCAGACGGAGATAAGGGGCCACAATGCCAATGCGAAGTATCCATCCCACGCCCCCCGGGCTGCTCGAAACTGGAAACCAAAATAAGGTCGATAAGATCTTACAAATGACGGTGGCATTCTCTCCGGCTGTCTGGCAAAACAGGTTGTTCTTATCCTGTGCGTATACCAACTACGTGTAAGCCTGTATACAGAGCTGAGAAAACAGTGGTGTTAATAAACATAAATGGAAAAGGGAAGCCGTCTCGACAAAAGAGAAGGCGCGTCCTCAACGACCTAATGAAATTCATTAGACGACCAAGTTTCAACCGGAGTTTGCCCGCACGCAGAGCCTGCCAAATACAGTATCCTGTTGTAAGAAAGAAGGAGAGACAAAGAAAAATAGGAAGATCCTTGAGTCCCCCTTCCTCGAGCAATATGAATGTCTTTTTTCCACTCGGCATCTGCAGCGTCGCTCTTCTCAATATCCTTGATTTTGTTTAGTTAGTCTCCACGATTCGCCTGCTCATTCTCTCGTGACGAACCAGGCGAGCGTCTTTTTTACATAACGGCCGCAAGGTGCTCGGCGTTAGTGAATCATCAGCGATTATTACATACAGCTGGGAAAGAAGTGGACTCAGACTCAGTTGTTATGATCCAATGAGATTTAAGACATCTGTCGACTCATGGGAATCCTGAACGACGCCAAGCGATACGTTAAAAAAATGACATCCAAGAACGGCAGGAACTTCCGTTGAAATCGAATCGCAGAAACATTTTTCTTTGTTCAATATTTTAACGAGTGCTGGTTCACATCCTGGACCAGTTCATAATCTACCGCGATGACAATGAATGATCGGTGATGGGCCTCTGCAAATGCATATTCGTTTTCCGTCGAGGCTTTTCACTCGACGTCGAATTACTGACGAATTAAACTGCTTGCATCGAAACTGTTTACAGTAGTCGAAGCACTGGAACTGGATAATTGAAATGTGTTTGGCGAAGGGCAGACGGTACGACTTGCGGGTGCAAGGCGAGCTTCGTTTGGTCGATGTTGTAGCTGTGAAGCTAGACGTCGAAACGGGATAAGGTGTATCCTAGGAGTCGGTGGAGCGCGAAGGGTCTTTGCCAGCCGGGACCCCTAGTCAGTATGCAGGCAGCACCCCCGTATAATCAAGAGAGAACAACCCTTGTTTCTGCTCCCGGTGTGTCTTACCAATTCCCTCCTTTCGACGCCCGACCAATACAGCGAATGAATGAACCCGCTGCGACGCGTCGAACTTCCTGTCGGACGAATATGCACTTGCACATTTCGGGGTGCAAGGGTGGCTTGCAAACGGGGGAAAGGATTCGAGGTGAAACTGTCTTTACTCCGCAATTTCGATCCCAGACGGATGCCTCGAGTAAGAGGAAACAAATCGCACCGCGGTGCAATTTCACGGTGCAACAGAATATGCGCGTCAACTTATTCCAAGCAGATTATGCCGGCACGGGAATTCCCGTAGACGAGTCGAGCTGAGCTGGCTCTGTTCGTAGCTTCCGTTTGTCACGATGAAAACGTGTCGCGTGCTGCGCTGTAAGTCTGCCCTTTTTTACTGCTCCTTTCGCCCTCTTGAACCCACACTGCTCCACCCCAGATGATTTTCTTGACGGGTGTTGTGGCGAGGGTATTGAACTTGAAGTCTTTTAGCACTTCCCAAATTCCATGTGTTCCATTTTCACGCCTTTATGAGCACACGCGTGGGCATTGAGATTGTTTTCTCACGTATCACGGCGTTCGAGTTCAAATACAGAACTCGGACACTGCAGAGGCGAACTCTTTCCGCTTGAGGAAAGCGAGTCTGTTTACAACGAAACGAATGGTTGACTCCGCACCGGAGGTGCGCCGTTTTTATTGTTCCTTCTCTTTCTGATACGATGGCTAGCATCGTTCGACGAGGGTCTCGCAATACGTATCCTATTTTACCAAGAAACAGCAACGGCGCCGTTAAAACGGTGCCATGTGGGTGTATCGCTGACGTCGAATCTCGTTCTACATGGTTCTGCATTTCTGCGGATTCTGGATCGTAGGATTCAGGAGGCTATCTGACAGGATTAAAAAAAATTGCAAAAAAAATATGACCGACTTCAAAAATATTACTCAACATGCCTTTACTCTGAAAAGAGCGAAATAATTTTTTTGTTTTTACGTATCATTTGATGAAAAAAGTTCAACTTTTAGAGGCAGGCAGGCTGCGCCGAGAAATATTTCGTATAAAAATTTTACATGACTTGAAAGATTTACCACTTGTTGTTACATGTATACCGTAGACATTCGAACTTTGTGAGAGCGTCGTCTTCTATACTGTCGGCAACTTGCCTGCGAGAGACTCACTTTCAGGTGAATCGTGCATATTTCTTGGCACTGACTCCAAAAGTTTAATATGATCCATCAAATCATAAGTAAAAGAAAAATTATTTCATTCTTGTTATAGCAAAGGCATATTGATTGTGAGTAATTTTTTGGAAGTGGTTATATTTTTGTTCGGAAATTTACCTCACGTATACTTTTAACTCTCTTTTTTTATCACCTTAGAGAGGTGATACGAAGAACCCCTTGTTTCTGCTCCATTTTTTTTACCTGCCAGTTCAAAACATCCAAGCCGATATACATGATCATTAACAGCGTATAAACGGCAATAAGTTGTGCTGGGATGAAAATTCGGATTTTCTAGAACTAGCTGTTAATGGACCAGTATCATTTTCAAAATTTCATAGAACCACCAGCGGAACAAACGCTTTCAGATAAAACAAACAATCATCCAGATCGTTGCATCCGTGGGGGACTTGACACCCAAATGACATAATTTTGAAAGTAAAATGAATCGAAATAAAATTTCTGAAAACAAAACATTAAGGATTGAAAAAAAATAAAATAAATACGTAAATTGGGAAAAGCGTAATCGCTTAGTAAGAGAAAGTATAAAGAATGAAAACTGATGGTAAAATTTTCTATGTTTCAAATTTTATCACACGGAGCCGTTTCCGAAATCATTGCGGGAGTTTGTCGGACAGACCGACATTTTTCCGAAAACCTGTTTTTCGGATTATAAGGATTCGAAAACGTGATTTTCGACCGAAACCAATACTTCTTTTGCATCGCCAAAAGTGATAAAAAGTAAAAAACAACATACGCAACGAATTGATGATTTTCTCCTTTTGTGAAGTCGGTCAAAAATCATTTCTTTAAAAGTTTGATATCCGCACGGTTCAAGCGAATAGACAACGAAATACAAAAATATGGTAAGTCGTCTCTTTCACTGAGCGCTTACTCTTCGACAGCCCTTGCTAATTTTTCGATTCTCAGCATTTTACTTTCTGCATATAACTCACGATAACGGTAATTCTATAAATATTCTATTTACGACTGTCTTGTAATGAAATTTGAAAAGATTATCCTTTTCGGTCTACCAAGCGCTCCAAGCACATGAATATCACACTGCATGAGTAAAACTTAATTCATAATCAGTCTAACGCGTTCCTAGAGTGAAAAGGATAGCGGAAGAAAAAAGAAGGAGAGAGAGAGAGAGAAAGAGAGAGAGAGAAGAGAAAAAAAGCCAAGTGTTGAGCAGGCAGGCAGGTATTCCAGAAGGTGTAAATATGATCGCTCGTTTAAGCGATAGCTCCGAGGGAGACAATCCTTTGAACCACGGGGTGTAATAGGGTACTTTGGTAAAGTAACAACCACCTCCCCCATCATAAAACGAGGGGCGCTTACTAGTTGGCGTATTGCATGAGGGAAAGCCCCATGTTTCAGTTGAGAGAAACATCGTGGCGGTTTCTTGCAGCGTCTGGCATTAAGATGGAGGAAATTCAACTCTCAATTAATGCGTGCAGGGTTACAACGTCGTAGGGTTGGACCGTACGACCTGGGACTTGCGTCGTATGTCAAAGCGGTAGCGAAACGCAACGCGGAACGCAACGTAAATGACGACGCCGCCGGGCGCGGCGTAAGCCCGCGACGCTTAATTACCATTAACGTTAATTAGTGGGGGCTTAAGCTTCTCCCGTAATATTACGACCGGTATGTAGAGTCGCCTCTACGCACCCACTCGAGCCTCTTTCTCTTCACTTCCTTTTCGCAGGTACGATTTGCATTTTCCGCTCCGCGAAAGCAATAAAAATGCATGTAAAGGTTGATACATTTTTATTATGGCGGAATTCCGAATGCGTTCGGTATAATCACCGCTTTCTGTAAAAGCAAGACTTCAGTCATTCGGAGGTCAATGTCATATTAACTTGTAGCCCGTGGGTAAGATCCCGAGTAGTTGAATTGCAAGAAAGTTTCTTGAACCGTAATTGAAGTAATTAAAAATGCCGTTCCGTTGGAAGAATCGATGACGACGTATTTTCTACAAACGAATTATTCAAATGATAATTACCAAATTACTCGATATCTAATATGAAATTAAAGGTTACCTATTCCCTTAAATTCACTTTACGATTTTGAACATGCTTGTTTCCATTCTTCTTCATTGCATTGTTATTATTTTTTTTTTTTACATTACACAACCGAAAAGTAACTGGTAGATCATTTTTCAAAACAGAAGGTTGCTTCGTGACACGGATTTCGTCAGTATTAGACAGTCATCTACCAGAGCGAACAATCGATCATATCGCGATCACCGATCAATTATGACACATATAGTGGAGTAATCGGCTTTCCCATTCAGGATCGACTCGAGTGCGGAGATTTCAAAACAGCGCGTCTATCGACATTGATTTAGTATTATACCTGTCGGACGTAATTTTTATTGTTACGCCCACACGTGCGCTAAAGTCAGTTGATCGATATTAAGCAGATTGTGACTGATTAAAGCGAGGTCGAATAACGTGCCGGAGAAAATCGTTAATCCGTTTAATAATTGACCGGACCTTTTGATCGTGGAACAATATCTTCGAGATTTCGGACCGAGGTACGGACGTAAATGTACGCGTGTCGTGTATAACATAGCGTAATTGACTCGGGTGGGAGTGAAAGCCCGTAATTCTAGCCTTCGGACGAAATAAGACTTGACTTATACTGGCAGAGCAGACTTGATAAGACTATCGAATGCAAGTGGCGTTTTCAGTTGCAGAACTTGCTGTTGCTTCCATTTTTTTTTATTCTGGAATTTAATGACAACGAAGACAAGGCGCAGTTTACACAGGAAGTGAAAATTTCTACTATAATATCGCGTTATCGTGAGATCGATACCCGTGTAAAGGTGACAGGATTTCCGGATTACTTTCAGGAAGTCGAAATGGACTTTCCACGAATTCGATCCAAATGTCGAAAGATTCTCCGAACAATGCACATTGTACGCAATGCAGGTCGCTGTAATACATTATCTCGAAGAAAGTCTGAACTCGAATCAGGGAATCGCTTCGCGTACGATTATTCAACGGAAAGAATTTCACTAAAATGAACAATCTCTCACCCGAATCGAACGATGTTTTACACACGTGTTAGGCTCTGTTCATTACAGCGACACTATCTTTCTAATTCTATTTCGTTAGAGTAATAACAAGTGATTGTAGTAAAATGATGATACTTAGTTTTGAATTTTGTATTTGTCAATAAAAAATTTTCTGACCATTGCAATTCATCAAATTGCAAATCAGGTTATTCAGTTTTCTACATTATTTTGGTTACGTAACATCACAAATCACTTTATTGCTGCGCTACGATCAGATTCTCGCGACATTTACAAGATATCAATTATACTTGATTTTTAGCTACAGTTACAAATCTCCCTCTCGTTTCGTACCCAGAATCGTATTTTTCGGCCATGGTAAAAAGCTAAAAAATAAAATAAAAATATAATATAGTAACCAGAATATAAAATTTTTCTCGATAGAGTCAATACTGAACTCGCGATTATTTTTCAATCATTTTTCACGCAGATTTTATAGCCCCTCGATAATGTAATAACAAAAATGCCTTATTGAAACAAGCTACTTATATTCGTTTTCTATTCCTTTTTTATCGTTAGTCATCACTCTGTCAATCTGTCTTCGCATTCATGGCTATTCTCTGAGGATCCATTGAAAGGTAATACAATTAGTTGAAAAAATCGGCCCGCAATAATAGTCGAGAGAGAAAGCAAGGCGTATCGGATATGTGGGTCCTACCTACAGCATATTTCCGAGGCTGATAAAACTCCTGGAATGCATCGCGTGTGCTCTCGGCTCTTGAGTGACGGGTATTCCCATTGATATTCACTTGGCCTCGCGGATTTCATTTATATGCTAACTTCCTCTTTTTCTACGTTTGCAGCCAAGCCTTGGTTTCAGCCTTTGCCATTCGGCTGGTCTGGACTCCGTTCCGCGGACACGTTGCCCCTTTCTCACGTGTCTCGACGCTTCTTCGTCGCTCTAGTTTCACCGTCGACGATGCGATCCTTCGAATTCCTGCAACTGTTAAACCCACTTGCACGACACTCTGCGAAAATGTTTTCCGGATCGCGTTACACCCGCCGAGAACCGCGATTTGGATCTGAGGAATTCGCACTACGTTTTACCGAGCAAAGCTAACGTACCATTTCGGTTCCACCGTTTGAAACGTAAGAACGAGGCCTTTGGTCGTTCGATTCAACAGCTGGTTAAACCTCACTCAGTATTGAAGAAATAAGAGTGCAAATAACACGAGTTGGCGGAAGGTGTCAGAAACTTCTGGAGCGGCAAGGTTACAACTTGGCAGCTCCCTCGTACAAACGTGTGAATAAGCGGCCTCACAATGGACTCAGAAATAAGCATGATTGGACAACTGTGCTGTACCAGCGTTATTTTTTTCGAACTGTAGAGATCGTATCTGGAACGGTGATCGTGAAAAATTACTGTTCAAGTATCGGAGAACCGCGCGTATATCCGGCTACTAGATCATAAATAAAACCCGATAGGAACACGTCGTGCGATGGGCAACCAATTTTTGGCATCGATTTTCCGCACGAAGTGTGTAATTAAGATGAAAAGTTTATTTCTTTGCTCACAGCATTCACGATAATGTGCTGGATTATACCTAGAATCAAGCTATTCGAATATTTCATATCTCTAATTGTGGTTCTTGATAATTTCGTGCGAAACTCTTGACTGAAGAACATTAACGTTATTACACATGTAGATATGCAATTAACGCTGCGTATGCAAATATTCGCCGGTTATACAAGGCGTGGACGTTATTTTATATACCTCCGAAGGTCTGGGTTTAATTTTTTGCAGGCAATATTTGCAGGTCTGATTAAGATATCTTTTTCACCACGTGTCATTACGAAAGGGCGAATTGCTCGGAGAGCAAATAAAACTGAATGTAAATTTTTTTTTTCGAGTCAACTTTACCAGCTTTGTGTATAATGTGTGTGGAAAAAAAAAAAAAGAAAAAACGGCAAACACACGAAACCACGTGGCGTGAGAGCTACTGTGGCGATGATAAAAAGAAATTTGAAAATAAAAACGAAGGATAACGAAGAAAAGTACCTACTCAGCTGTGAAAGAATATCACCTCATCTCTGGAGTTCTTCGAATCGTTATTTTCATTTCAAGCTCAACATTGTTTTAAGAAAAGCAGAGAATTCGAATAATATGAAAATTGCAAATGAATTTTACTTTTAGTAGTATAGAAATTCGATCGTTCCAGAGGTAATTTCGCGCTGTGGCTTTCTCTGCGGTATACAAATTGCCTCCCGGATGTGATGAATTTATTTTGCGAAAACGGCCAATTAATTACAAATATTAATATCGGCTGCAGGAATGAAATATCCTGCAAGAACTGACGGGGTTCCGCAATTTCACGTGAATCGAGGTCTACGATACAGTCTACGTCTTATAACATTTTATTTACATATATTACATACAGACCTTTACCATATTTACCATATTTATTTACCATATTATGCTCTATAGTACCGCGTTCCGTGGTGTGGATAGAGATAGCTGCCTGCCCTGTGAATTGTTATTAAAATGCTTATTTCGAATGAAATGTTATGGGAAAATACTTGCGGCCCTTTACGAGACGCGTCGGGCGCTTTTATTGTGTGTTCCCTCTCTACGAGATAATAAATTCGTTTTTTTTTCCACCAATTTCGAGCCTCCCGTCCGTTTATCCGTTCATTCGTTGGTTCGTTTCCTCGCAACGCGAAACAAACTCCCTCAGACAGGCGCGGTACATAATAAACATTAATAAATTGCATTATACGCCTGGTGGCAGGCAACCAGCCACCGAGGGAATTCCCGGCCCCGCCTCTCGCGTTTTCAGCTTCCTGCAGCTTATTCAACTTTGCTTAAATTCTCGTTAGTCCCATTAATGCCCCGCGAGTAATTTACCGACAGGCGTTCAACCAGGGTTTACTCCTCCTAGGTGACCCGGAATGTCGCCTACATCTCGCCCCCAACCTTCCGGCGTAATTGCACCTTTGCTTGCCGATAATGCGAGGCTCAAAACGCGCGATAATATCATTCGTCAGGTTTATACCTGAAAGACGTCAAACAACAACCTCGATAATGTACCGAAGCAAATTTTTATTGCTGAGGTCGCAGTTATAGTGCTTTTCTACGCATACTTCAATTTATGTTAAAACTGAAAAATATAGTTCTGGATACGAAACGTAAATTAGTTTTTTAGCTGCAACCAAAAAGTCTAATGTATGCTATTATCCTGTTTCGATATGCCCATTCGTGATATATTTTCTCGCAGCTGTTGCGATAATTTCATGCTGGTGCAACATTAAATAGACTCCAAGGACTTGTTTGACTGAAAAAACGTAGCGAACTAGATAAATAGATTGAATGCTGCAATAACCAGAAAATTTAGAATTGATAACTATGATCACACTAGATCGTTACTCTCCTTAGCTCTCTACAATATTCATATCGTTATTATAACCATACATATTTTACTACAATTTTCCAATCACTACTGAAAACTGGATTACGCCATTTCACTCGGTTTTGGAATTTATAAAAATGAGAAATATTTTTCTGGTAAATGATCCATGTTGATAATGAATTAGGTCATTGAATCTAAAATTCCAATAGGTCTATTAGATAGAACGTCCAAAAATGATTCTCACATTTTTTTTCGTTTTTCAATTCAATGTTTATTAACAAAGATATAGCAGTTTGAAATTGACGCGTGACGTCACAATTTGCACAAATATAATTATACTACAATGTGAACATTATGACGTCACGAAAATTCAACTGGTTATATCTTTGTTAATAAACATTGAATTTAATCACGATAAAATAGATGTCAATTATTTTTTGTTATTCTATCTGACGAACCTAATGGCATTTTTTGGAATTTTTCGTTTATCTACCTAATTGCAATTAATTAGTATTATTGTTTTCCACTTTAGTGGATCCGTCTTGAGATTACTTGGCTGTATAAGGATACTGAGCAATCATATTTTTAATTGTCTATTTCAGAATTTTAGTTTAACAATTACAATAATCTGGCATTATGTACGATGTATGTATTTATTGATTTGCTTTTACTCAGACGGTTCTGTGCTACTTAGTTATACTAGTTGACTATTGCTGCAGTTTCATTACATTAGTGAACATTAAATTCAAATCTATTTACGAATGAAGCACGATTATTGTACAAGTCCGTAACATAACCCGTTAATTAATCAAGCATTGTAAATGAAGGTATATTATTCCTGTAAAATATGGAAACAATTTACGCTGATGTACTGAAAATTGTACGCATTTTAATGACGGATTATATATTTGTCAATTATTAATAGCAGCAGAATCGTCAAATTTCCTGATCATTTCTTTCTCGAGTTTTCAGGCGATTCATTCCCGCTTTGAAAAAATTGATACCAATTAACGAAAATCGAATCCAGGCAATAAATGTGAGAAAAAATCCGGCGAATCGACTCACACTCAAGAACCAAGTAAAAAATTTTCTACCTTACATTTAGGACCTTTTTTGGGATCAATCCTCGTTTTGTATAATACGAACGCTACCAACTGCACTGTCATCGTGTGTTTCGGCCATTATCACCGAATTATATCACGGGCACGATATATTTCATTACTCTCGAAGGAGTAACCGACGTTGTTTCCGGCACTGAATCAGGTGGCTTTACTTAGTGTCAGCTACTAAGTGCTTCTGTAATTATCGTTTCGATGATCGTTATAGTTAGTTTATAACGTGGCGTGCAAAGACCGGCAAGAGATCAGAAGTCCGAAGGGTCTCTAAATTCGAACGACAGATATTACCTCGCCGTCTTAATGTCTGTGAGACCTTTAAAATAGGTGTAATGGGCAAAAATCGTCTATGTATCATAATCATCGATGCCAAAAAGACATGAACAACGATGAAGCCAAGTCACGCCAGTATCTAATTTCTCATAATAATTCGTTAGCTAACGGTATAAAAAGAATATTCTAATCGAATAAAATTTTTTATTCAAGATAAAAGTTTACTTCCACTCTACGTTTATTATTCCGATATGCGTAACGCATCTCCACGGGCCATACCAGCATAAGTTTTCAATACACTTGAATGTGATTTATCTTTTAAAAAATGGGCAGAACCTGAGTAGGTATACCTTTGAATGTTATCACAGCACTGGCTTATCCTAGTTGAATAGTACCGAGAAGGATGGCGCCAGGGGTCGCCGAGCTGAACATACGACACGCAGCAGGTCGAAGATATTTTTTTTAACGCGAATAGATTATGCGGGAAAAACATAGAAAAAAAATTTGAATTGTTATCATGAAAAGAATTCGTTCCTTTCTGCACACTGATGTCCATATATTGCTGTAATTTTTTTTTCTACTTGGTTTTCTCGTAACTTTTTTGTCACCTCTCTCCAATAAGGTGTTAATTTGAAATGATGTTTCTTGCCTCGACTAACTGATTAGCCGGCGAAGTTGAAATGGAAAATAACTGTTCACTCCTTGTTCTCGGCATTTTGATGATTCCAGCCACCTGCGTGGAGTGAACTGAGAAACGATTATCTCTGTTCCAGAGAATAATTAGGTGAAAGGCACTAGCATTGAGCGAGGAAACCTGGGATAATGGGGACCTCGCGCGAAGGAAACAATTTGTCGAATAGTTTACTGCTGCAGCCGTTCCGTTTATTTTTCACTCTATTTTTACTGATGGATAAAAAAGTTTTTCTTACATCATCACGTTTATTATAGAGTTTTAATATTCCTTTGTGAGAACCGCGACGAACCGCGCTTCGTTTTAATTTCGTAGAGTTGATCTTCTCCCGTTTCTTTTCATCTTCTTCTATTCCATACTTCGTCACTAATGATAATTTCAAGATTTCACACACGTCTCCAGAGTTACGTTCGCATGCATTTCACGTACCTAATTTAACGACGAGCTCAATCGACGTGTGACAAATTCTAACGCTGTACGAAGTCACGCTTGGCCTTTTTTAATTTATTCAAATCGAAAGGCGCCGGTGTTGTGTTACTAATTTATTGAAAAATTGTCATCACTGGCGTAAATATCATACCATACGTAGGATTGCCATGTATTCATTAACCGCAGGATGTAAATTTTAATTCATTGAATAATTCATTCGACTGACCGAAATTCTGCAAAGCGTATGCCGCGTATAATCGACAACACCTTCGTTGTTTATTTTTATTTTCTCTGGATATTTAAGTTGTCTTAAATCGAAGTCTGCCTCATTCAAGACATTTGAAATTTAAATACTCCTTCCAACTCATTTCTTGAATTCCAATTACCTCCTTTCACGTATGTGAAACATTCCAGGTGCTGAAATTGCACCAGCTGACCACACCAAAACCATTTGTGTGTTATCACGTTAAAAAATGGAATAGTTCCTTAATCTCCGATAATTAAAAAACTAAAATCTGTCCGAAGGAGGTAAAGTCAGACGTGTTCCTGATAATTTCCACGCACGCTAGACATTTTTCTTTCTTCTGCCAAATAAAATAATCACGACGTGTTTGCTCGGCACGGTGTGATTTCTGAAAGCCAACTGACACAGTGTTTCCATTCAAAATCGTCATCAGCATAGAGATTCCAATCGCATTCCAGTCTTTTATTTGTACAGCAAAAACACAGCGGGACAAATCGATACGAAGCCTTCCTAGATACTTATTTTTTCCGAGCGATATTACGTTTTTGTGCCAGGACCTGTGTCACCCCTGCGTCATGTCCTAATATATCGGGTCTCGCCGCCAAATACTGAGTTAATACGTGTCGAGGAAGGATTGACGAGTCTCCTGCCATAAATCTAACCCGAGTAAATGTTTCACAGAGAAAAACAGGGCGAATTATGGTGCTGAGATATGTGGCACGCGTCGGTTAAAAAAGAAAATTTCGTCGGAAGAAAATAGAGAGAAAAAAAAAACGAGGGGATTTTTCCGGGTTAAGGTTTACAAAACATTCACCCTTTCCTGGGTGTGGAAACAGAGATGTTATCTTGGCGTGGCCATGGAAGCGCGTCGCTCTTACACTGGCTTCCATTAATGTAATGGTTCGTCCATTTGTAGCCACAGGAAGGGAAGTGCATCGACTTGTTCGCGGGCAGATAATTGCCGCCGCACTGTTTCCTTCGTGTGTTCTTTGTTTCTTTTTTACCGACCTTTTTCTCTTCGGCTCCTTTAACCAATCACATCACTTTCCGTTTCGATCAATTTACTCCTTGTATAAAGGCTCGGGCTGAGATTTACCCTCGATTTACTTTGCGGACCTTACAATGGATTCATCCTCTCTTTTGAACCTGAACGCGTACGCTTCGGCTAAATTACATAACCGTCACTCTGCTGGTTTCGTTTCGGATCCAACCATTATTAAAACGATTGCTACAACGAAGCCGTTTGAATGTTTGACTGGAAAATATTTTAAAGGAACTTCGAAACATCTTTTTTCAAGCCGCGATTCGTTTTTAACCTACAATTTGATTTTGAATGTGAAGAGAAATTCTCAAAGCAAAACATCATAACTCGTACGATATTTGATATTTTAAGCTAAAAATTCAACCTGACAGTCTCGAGATACGATACTTCAAGAGAAAAAATTAGCCCAATAGTGATACGAAAAATAAAAAATCGCGATCACGGTTTCGTATTTATCGCGCCATATCCTTATTGTTCCTTAAAATAAAAATGTTTTTGGTTCGTACTGTTTCGTTGGAGTGGGACCAGCATCGGCATCAGCTTGGGTCACAGGCGATAACCTTGAGTGACTTTGGCACGTAGAAAAGACGAACGTACCGTCGCGTTGGTTGAGGAGGCGATTGGTTGAAAGCACTGCGATTTCGGGGGTGGATCTCTGCAGGGGTTGTGTAAGGCGTTCGTATACACCAACGGAACTAGAAATCGTCTGACTCACGCTTACGAGGATTATGGCACGAAAGAAGACTCGGTTCACGTCACATTAGGTTTCGTTACGATATTGTTACGTGCCCTACCGCCTAGGAAGACAAGCCACCAAATTTCACGCGTCATAATCCAACGCTCTCTTACTTCACGGCTCGGAATTACGATTTGCCTCTTTGAGAAGATCGTAAACTCCGGATTTCGCATCCTCCTCACTGCAGCTTCGTGTTGAAATGGATCTCGGCTGTTTGAATTACGACGAATACGACAAACGAACGATTTTCAATATTTTAATCGATGTTATTTTTAACGACGATAGTCGCGTCTTTCATGTCGATATTTAAGCTGACAATGAATAATACGTTCATTGAATTAATCAATTTTATTTACAAAGATAATAAAAGTGATGTATCAAACTTAGACTTTGTTATCCCGTTTTCAAATACGTATCGATTTTTTGATAAAATACCCAAATTTCAACGAACTTTAAAGACGGAGGGAATTTTTTTTAAATTCCAACTCTCTCAAAATGAGTGTAAAATATTTCAGTTTCCACTTGCTGACCACTTCTCAATTCATTTGTGCTACGCAAGTTGCTGAAAGACAAACAGAAAGATTCTGTATACACCTGTGGAGATAAGATTAACTTTGAGCTTGGTTTAAATAAAATATCTGTCGTGTTCTCCACATTGAGATTTCTTTAGACAATGGTGTAAAAATTACGGATTCAAGTGGTTCCACGTCGTGCATAGTAAGTCATGGTTGACCAAAAATTGATACATATTGTTGGATTTATTACCACACAGCCTTACGTTAAGTATTTGTTAAATTATTGTATATGTAAGCCATGGAGATCTCTGTAATAATAATACACAAAAAAAAAAAGAAATACTGAATACAAAATTAGATACAAAGACTTATATTTAGAATGTAGATGCTCCATTTCAAATCACTTCAAGATGGCTAATAATCTGATGCATTTGTTCGATTTCGCACTCATGTGACGGCGCATTTTATTCAGAAGACGCTTCTCTGTAAACTCATTGATATGTATATTTTGTAACAAGCAATTTGATATGGCTATTTACTGGTCGTAATCAACGTTGTTGCTGGGTTATAAAAAAAATATATATATTCCAGTGAAATTATAAAAAATAATCAACCCAATAAAATGAGCCTCTTAGTGCGGATTCGAACATATTCACTAGATTTTAGAACATTTTGAAAGGGTTAATGGTGAAGCATCGACATCTAAGCTGTTGTTCACAATTATAGTATTATCTATTTTTGTACATTGAAAGAGATCTGAATAGCTTACGAATAAAAAAATCGGGCGAGTATTGCCAAATAAATAATATTAGACAAATACGATTCTCTCGTATAATAAAGTAGATTTCAAAATTATTTATTTTCGCCTAACCAACCTCTTTGAAGTAGACCAATGTCTAAAATAAAAAACCTCGAACACCTCGAACATGTCAACGCAAAAACATTTATCCTCATTTACTGATAATGCATTATTATCATCAGCACACAACCAGCGCAAGAGTATTTGTAAGCAAACGCGTGCACGTGAAAGCTCATTGTCAGATAGTACAAAATTGACCCATACGGATAACGTTATCGATATGATCGATAAAGTAAATAATAGATACTGTCTGAAAATCACTTCAGTTTCGTACCTATAGGAGGGATATACTCGAATCGATTCGCAGTTTCACGTATATTCTGCATCAAACTGAAGGGTAATACTGTGACGGTGAATTTGCATCATAGCATATAGGGGAGGAGGCCGAGAAGAAGCGATTTCCCTGAATATATTTTTCCGGTAACTATATACAAGGATATCATCAGGATGTCTCAGGATAGTTTCAAGACGCTAACAATAATAGTATGTAAACAATTTTTACAGAGACGTAGAAAGAAATTAAGGCACCTCTGACCTCTGTATACATCGGTTAGGAAGACGTTAAAAAAAATACGTCAATTTCGCGTTCAAAAAATATAGCATGTATGTCTTTTAGTATGAATGTCTTTTAGTCGCTTTAGGAACAGATTTGAACGTATTTCAGGCGTCTTAGAACAGGTTTAGATCTCTTGAAAGAAAATTCAACATTGTTGAGCATTTGGAAAATAGTTTTACACATCCTTAATATTGTTTCGAAACAACGCAGGCATTCATACATGTGTAAAAATCAGTCTTTCTGACTTAAGCTCGCTCGTAACTCGAGACGTACTGAAAGAATTTTAATTCTTTTTTTTTCTTCTGTGAATAACTACGACGTCAGGCCAGATTTTAGGCTAAATAGTTCGTTACAACCAGATCAATAGTTTTGAAAGTGTAACGATCTTCGTAAGCCACGTCGGAACGGGCTCACACATTTATGCGATCGCTGACTAAACTCTTACAGATAGCGGTTAGGTTAGGTTGGGTCTTAGATTATGTCAGATATTATCAATTTTCATTCATATAGATTCAACTGTAAGCAAGTTGGTTTTATCTGAGTGAAATTTTTATTTGATCACATTAAATTTGGATGCAGGCACAGCTGCGACGTGGTGTTAGTTTTTTTTAGCAAGTTTTTTGGGAAAATGTTTGTAGAACTGCTGAATCAATGCTTTGTGGGGCGGGCGGGAAATGCTGAACAGACTTTCTTCAATACGTTTTCATTAAACGTAAAAATAAAGAAATGGGATGATTTCTACGAATTTACTATCGCGATTTCGTAGAAATCATGCCGTTTCTTTATTTTTGCGTTAAATGAAAATGTGTTGAAGTGATTTTCTTCAGAATTGCACGGAAATTGGGGCTGTTATTCCCCTTTTGAGTTTGAGATGGTTTTTTCCTTTCCCTAACACGTCGCGGATCAATAGAGCAGCATCAACGGTTCCCCGAATAATCCCCGGCGGTTCAACCGGCGTGCAGATATCTATATGCAAACTCCATTAAAAACTACTCAATTTCAAATCGATTGACGTCCCGAGGCGAGTGGGTATATTGGCCGTGAAATATGGACGATAGGAGCTTTTTGTTATCTGCAGCACTGCACCAGGGCGCTTTCAGGACGTTCAGAGGGTTTGGCTGATGTTTGTTTTCGGCCTTTCCATATCACGGTCATTCACCTTGGAAACGGTATAAATCATTTGCACGTAGAAAAAATTTCTGGTTGTGGTTGTTATACAGATCTTGACTATGTTCATGTTCGTATATCACGGTTGAAAAATATAGTTCTGGATAGAAAATGGAATTGAGTTTTGTTTCTTTGACCAGAAGATTTACTACATTATACTAAGAACTATTTGTGATTATGGTCACTTGTACTATATTGTTTTGGAACTATTGCGATAATTTGATATTAGTGGATAAATCGCCGTTAAGGACTTATTGAAATAGAAAAAAAAGTGGTCAACTAAACAAACAGATTTTGTTGCGATAACAAGAAAATATTATGCTGACAACTATAATCGCACTAAATACTTATACGACATTTTCCTGTAATTCTAAAAGTATATTTAAACCGTTATTGTAATTATAAGAAATCCACTTTTTCAACAGCCAGCGAATCGGAATTAACCGCACTTTTTCTCGGAGCAGGAAAAGGACCCGAATCTTCTTCCTGAGCGTGACGAGGGTTTAGCTATCGAATTTATCCTCATTTCTGCCCGCGCCGTTTGTCCCTTGTCTTCGAACTCCAAAAATCTGTAGGGATGGAGCGAGGTAAAAGGTGCAGGAAAGTTCGGAGAAATTTCACCGATAAAGCATGACAGGTAAGACGTTTCGGTGAACGATCAACTGCGCAGAATTTCAACCCGATTCGTGCGTGAGCAGCGAACGCTGGTTCCTGTTTCCTTTCTCGGTGAACAACGCCACGCCGCCTGGGAATGGGATAGGAGAAGAAACGGCGCGGGCGTATCAAGGCTTTCCTAAATCTGATGGAGATTGATGTGGTTCGTATTAATCTACCCCTGTCCAGTATTCCTGAGGTGGTTACTCGGACCGAGCTGATTCTGAAGGATGAAGAATAATACGGATTATACATTATGCTCTCTCAACATCCATCCCCTGGCGCTTCCAAAAATGTAATACTTGAAATCCTAATCCTGTCATTTTGATGGTCCGAGTGCAGGCTGGGAATCAAAAAGTAGAATGGCTACACAATAGAAGCGTGGGAACATCGAATTTTCAAGGGGATGGTGACAAAAATGTAGAACTCTTAAAAAAAAAAAATTAAATTTCCCATTATTCTAGATTGTGACCTTCCAGGTATAAACCTAATTTCATTTTATTCCGCATTTTGACTTTTCTCTATTTCGACAATTTTGTAAAACAGATTTTTGAATTTTTGAAAAATCGATATCGCGATCGTTCTACTTGTCGGCTTCCACCTCACGTACATTGTGCGATTTGAGAAGCCTTGGACAGAATCTCTGTCGTGAGTAGTTTTTGGAAACTGACCAATTTTCTTGTCTGGAAATTGCAAGTTTCATAATCACGCGGGTTTTGTTTTGTCAAAATAGCTGGAGAAACTGATGGGTTTGGTGTCGATATATATATAAGTTGATAGTTGTGTTTCACAAAATTTTTCTGTAATTCGGAACCTTCTAGATTGTGTTTGTACGGGCAATGAAGCGTCGTTTTCTACTCACCCAACTCTCACGACTCTCTCGCTAACCGTGCGAGATTCGTTTTATTGTATCCACATACGCCGGCGGAATATCCAATTTGTGAAAGGCGTTTTGAGAAGAAAAAAAGTTGCGATTTCAACTCGAAAAGTGTAAAATACAAATTTTCTAGTTTTATTGAATAAGGAAAAGTATAAAAAAAATAAAAATAAAAATTCCAACTGCGTTATAAAATTGAAGAAATGATGACATTCTTTTCTCGAAAAATATAGTAAAATTACTTCTGTACAAATCGTGAAAGTCTGAACGCATTAGAGTTAATAGTAAGTCTCGCAAAGTTCAAGGGAAAAAGTTCGAGCAAAAAATTGGCGATAACCCAACAAGTTTGATGCGGTACGTCATTTGAGGAGTGCTGGGTAGGCTATTCCAGACCCTTTGGTCGTGTTCGTATTAGTCTTGGGGAGTGCGGGGATAGGAATAGAAGGGGTCAAAAGTATACAGAGATTGCGAATGAGAGGCCGAGCAACTTTGTCGCAAGTTTAGATTGAGTTCAATCTGAACTTATAGTCGGGTGGCGTTCGCCACGGCTAAAGGAGGGAGCCAAAAAGAGAGAGAAAGAGAGAGAGAGAGAGAGAGAGAGAGAGATGCAGAGGCCGCCTGCTTCCAGTTGTCATCTAATATTTTCTGGCCAAGCGAGGCCCGGCCAAACTGTCTTTCTTTTTAAATTACACGAGTTTTTCCCCGCACTTCCATCTGCGCGCAATTTTTCGTCAACATTGTTCAAGCACTCTGTGCAGATTCCCAGAGAACACCGAAACCTGGAAAACCGAGACGATGCTTCCTCTATGCATGGAAGTCCGCGAGTCAAGATTAACTCCTCGGCTGGAAAAAGAACTGAGGGTGCGGAATACTCGTTTTACCATTTTACAACTTTTTTGCATGCGCGCGGCTTGCGCTGTTATTATATTCGCGATGTATCGCTGCAGTTGCAGCCTTTTGTACTTTAGGGTAATTTTTCAACGCCGGAGGAAAAGCCTCGCTTGAATAGCGATTAAATTTTATCTCGCGAAACGATCGCCAGTGAAAAATTATGCCGTTGTAAAGTTGGTGCAAATATTCACCCATCAAGAGTCAAAAGTAAATCTCGGAATAAACCAATTTGCAATTTTCCTTTTGCCATTCCAAATATTTCACGATACGCGGTATTATTGAAGAGATATTTTAATATAACTTTATATGAGAAAGAATCATATTTCTGGTTGTATCCCGTATACTTGAAATTGTTCAGAAATTATTCATGTTCACCATTTTCGATTTGCTACCGAAGACTCGAAGAAAACGAGAAAAGTTATTTCGACGTAACGCCGGTGTTCTAATTTGGAAAATTTTATAATTGTTAAACTTGCTGTTAAATTCTTTGAAATTCGTCTCAGGTATAAAGCGTGCAGGAAAGGAAGCTTGCGAGAGAATTCAAGAAGGTAATTAAGAAAATGCAGAACGTCTTGTGCAAACGGAAACACCGCGGCGGGAATTGTGCAGCCTCGCGATTCGAGATTCTGGTCACAGCTGTTTGCCGCTGAGAAGAAGAAGGAGCCGGAGAAGAAGATAAACAGTGAAACAAGTCCTGTTAGTGTTGGAACTTTTGTGTCAGCGTGTATTTTCCTCGCGGGATTCTCGTATTCCTCGAGGTAATTCGCTCCTGGCGCGGCTTAGGGTTCGCACTTTTGTTCAACGCTGAACAAGATTAACGCGAGATGGGACTGTGTGACGGATTTGACACCGTCTGTCGTCGCTACTGTTGATGCGTGTGTGTGTGTGTGTGTGTGCGCGTGCGTGTGAGAGAGCAGAAATCGCGAGCTTGATAAGAGAGAAATTATCTTTGACGTTTCACCCGACGATTTTTTTGCCCGAGGGAAATAATGTACAAAAATTATACCTGTGATATATGTCAGGAACGCTGCAGAGATTCAGGAAATACGTTATGATATTACACTGCAAATCCCCTTTGTTCCCGAAGCGTAATTATATGCCTGACACGTACAACGATTTTACAAAGACTTTTATTTTATATACCCCACGCAACTTCGCTAACTGGATTGTCAATGGGAAGTGACTGCGTCACGTGAATTTTAACGCATTTTTTTCTTTTTTTCGTTCTCTCGTAGTTCGCGTTTCACGTACCTATAGGTACTCTTTGTAAGCTCCTCGCTTCACCCAGCGGCAAAACAAGTATTCCAACTTTATTCTTACCCCATTAGCTGTACACACAGTCCGATTTTTAGGGAAGACGAATCTATCCGGCAAGAGTGCTTTTTTGCGTTGATTTTATCTTCACATAACTTTCAGCGATCATCTTATCGCGAAAGAAATATATTATTACACACATCAAGTTTATCAGCCGAGTTGTACGGAAGCCTTTAAATTTGTTTTGTAAATTTCGGAAAAGTTTGGAGAGCGGAAAGCAGAACCGAGAAGCTTAGAAGTTATTTTTTACGGTACGGGAACGCACGGCGTAGGTGTAGGAAAATTGCGGAACTCTTTCCATCCATTATTTGTTACCAAGTAGGCTCACAGCATGTGGCGCGGACAGCGTGGAGCTCGTGGAAAAACATTTATCACACCCAATTTGTGAAAGTTATCGCATCCATAATAATTAAATGCGTCTAAGCATGACGCTCGGAGTTGATTATACGTAAGAGTTGAAAGAACAAATGCGTACAGGGCCGTGATTCTAAAAAAATTGTCTAAAATGAAACGTGTACATATTATAGGGTGTTTCAGGAATAAAGAACTTTCGATTTTCCACATAGCATCCTTTCTGAACAGTTTGTTTGGGTTAAACGAAAGACCCTGCCAAAAGATGAGCGTTCTACGTTATACGGAAAGAGGTCCTCATCGGATTTTTAATACTTTTTTTTAAATATTTTTTGTTTTGAATTCATGTAAAAACATGTCGTAACACTTTCATTATTATTTGTTTGCTGAACTTTATATTCAAACCAAAGATCAAATCCATAACATAACGATGTATCGAATGGGAATCTTATTTTTTTAAATCAATAGTTCATATTAAATTATAAATATTTTACAAGATTGAATTAATAATGAAAAAGTCGTAAGATACACTTCTCAAACATCAGCTGGAGACAATATTAGAAGTGACTCTTTTTTGTAACGTAAAATGATATTATGATTAATCTAAGCAATAGAGAAAATTTTAATTAACGATTCTTCGTGAATTCGAAAAAATGTGAAACAGAGAAAAATGAAATGAGCGCGATGTTTCGCGTAACGTAGAACGCTCATCTTTAGACAGAATCTTTTTTTAAACCTGATCAATTTTTTTGAAGGGTCCCACGTTAGAAAACCGCAAATTATAGGGCTCTGAAACACATTTTGACAGACCTGTACTTTTTATAAAGGCTCGGGATAGCGTCGGTTCCTATTCTTGAAGAAATTCATTGCAGGTTCTGTGGGATTTTATGAGTAATTGAATTTTACGATTTTATTATACATTTTAGGTTGAAACAAGCTGGAATGAAATCAAAAAGTTAACAGAAAACTGAAATCTCACAAGAAATTCTGAGTATACAGCAATTTAGGAAGAAACGCATCGACGTTCCGATTTGTTTGAAAAATCTTGGAAAAATGACCCTACTGAATAGCATATTGCGCGTTAGACAATATACAACATAGAGAAGCATGGTAGAAATATAGTGATATGTAAATTGAGGAGAAAGATAACACAATCGTAAATTTGAACTCCTCCTCTTTGGTTCGGAAGAAGAGTTCGCGGGGTCCGAGAGAGATCGAAACTGTCCTCAATAACTCTGAACTACCTCTTGAAACATGGGGAGTTCCGTTTGGTTTCGTCCGGTTTCATCCGTTCGTTCTATCTTTCACCCCGGGCAGATTTATTGAAATTTTATGCAGTCCTCGACGAGGTCTAACTTCGGAGTTTTATAGCCAACCGGGGTGAAATAGACGTCGTGAGAAGATGACTCGCGAGTTCTTACAGCATATCGTCCTGCAGCCTCGTTTATACGTAACCGCGAATTTACAATATTACGTGTCCAGCTTTCGCAGCTCCAAATCTGCGCACTCGATACATTACTCAAAGGTTCAAACTTGTTCGCATTACTGTACCGTATGAATGTTTTTTTTTTTATGATTGATATGGAAACGTCTTATCATTTAATTTCACGAGCTTAGGTTTCTTCAAAAATGTTCTCGATCAGTTATTCACGTATATTTCACGCGACTGAACGAGTTGTTCGGGTTTGCTTATTTCTTTTTGTTTTAGTTTCGGCATGAAACATGCGACAATTAATTAACGTACAAAACGCGATGTCGCTTATTATCTACGATTATTAATATCGTTTGCACGACGAATCGAGCCGCCGTGCTGGCTCTTCGACAATAATAGTTTCGCCTAATAGAGTAACGGGCGAGAGAAATTTAGTGCCCGCGGATAAAACGAGGTTAATCGTGTTCTCAATTTAATCACGTGCTTCCTAATTACCTTGCAACTATCACAAGGATTCGTGAGAATAGGCAACTTGCTTTTGATCTCCGGCGAATGTTGATTCGTTTCTAATCGAACCGCAATTGCTACCAAGTTTTGAGAAACTCGGGCGTGAATTATTAATTGAGTAACAGTGTTTATATCACGAATTTCATTGTGAAACTAGAAAATTCAAGTAGGCAAATTCTCCTTGACCTCCTCGATCTGTTTCTTTGATCACAATAACTTTTCGCGAACATTTTATCTGCGCGGCCCATTTCTTACGTAAGGATAAAGTTATTCGTTCTAATTTCTCATTGGTTTAACCGCCATGCGACTATATTCATCATCGAGTCGGGAATGTTGGAAACTGTGTGCTTAGAAATGGCTGGTATCGTAGTTTGATTATGAGAAATATGAACTTGATCGATTACACAGATTCAAAATCAAAATTCTTTACGAACTAAACGTAGTCTGTGATATCATGGATTTTTTCACACGAGAAATATGACTGTTTGATTTAGTAAAACCTTCCTCACACCGAGATAAATTTTTAGTTCCGGTTACCGCTCAGCCCTAAGTATTTTCATTTTTTACCACAATCGAAAAATCTAGTTCTAGGTACAAAATGAAAATTATTTTTATAGCTGTTACCAGAAAGTCTAGCATCCGTTACTATTCTTTCCCATTACGACCACTGTTACTATATTTTCTTGTAACCGTTGCGAAAATTTAGCGCTTGTGCAAGGATAAATTGACGTTAAAGCCTTATTTAGCCAAAAAAGTAGAGTAAACTGAACAAACTGATTTTGCGTTGCAATTACCAAAAAACGGATCGACAATAGCGCGAAATGGTTAGGCGTACCTCGTTTTTCGTAATTCCAAAAATATTCAATCAGTTTTTTTTAACGGTACTTGTTTTACTGAATTTTTCTATTTACTATAACAAATGAAATTTTTCTAAGTGTAAAATAGGGAACTGGCACAGTTTGCTACGTTAAAGTTACTAATTCATGCTGCTGCGAGTTGCAAAAATGTTTGTAACGTTAAGAACGAAACCACAGCGAGTCCTAAAAATAGTGATTTTTTGCCCATGATAAGTCTAGTCTGAAAGCTCAATTTTAGTATAAAATGACTGTGAAATTGGTACGAAATCCGCACTTGATCGCTACGCGATTGTCGTATTTTTTTCTGTCAACCAGAAATACGAAAGCTACAAGAATACGGGTACCGGGGTAAGAGAATCGATCTTGCGAAAGAAACGTTTAGCCCAGCGACTTAGTGGGAATTCGGTGAGGCCGCAGGATGTCTGAAAGCCGAAATAGAACCGGGTTTAAAGGCTAAGCTAACCTCAGGTTGTGATTGTCGGTGTTGTCGGCGGCGTCCTCCCCCGACTCCTGGGTGAGAGGTCCTTGCGTTACGTCGACCCCCATACTTCCAAGGTCAAGTGCTGCGTAGGTGCGTCGGGCCTGTACCCTGGTTACGCCTCCGTCTCCGCCGCCACCCCCGGTCACTTCTCCGCCGCCAACCAATTCCTGGTAAAGCTCGTCGTAGAGGGAACTGCCGCTGTTACTGTTCAGGGCGTCGTCGAGGCGCGCCGGGTCCAGATGATAGTTTGGGTTCTCGAACGAGAGGAGTCCGTTCTCTGAAAAATGCATTACACCATTGGTTATGCGTAAGAATATTTGTACAGATTCCAGGGTCTCAACGTTTTCCCGAATAAATTCTGCCTAATGTAACGCAAATTTTGTAGCCCAAAACAATTTTCGGTCTGGAATTACGGCCGAAAAGGAGACGCGTTTTTCGTTTAAGAAAATGGTATGGCTGATTATTTGCAGTGTCATGTGGCAGCTCAGTAATTCGTCGCTTGGTCGCTAAAATTGACGTATCTGAAAATCAATATTGCGACTGGTTTCGAGACACCAACGCGTATGTACTAGAAAAATCTGGAGAGTAGATACATTTTTAAATCCGATGATGGACTGTATGCTAGTTGAATGTTTTGTCAAATTGCATGAAAGTTGCTTTCGAATATATCGGATCGTAAATTGCGAATACATATGTTCGTAGATTTCGATGCTTTCACAAATAGTGATAACAGTGCCACAACACTTTGTCTTGAATGCTGGGTACACAGATTGATTCACAAAAAACACAGTCAAGTATCAAAATCGCCACTATCGTAACAAAGACAGAACAACTCTCGGAGACAAAAATTGATCTGAATTTCTTTAAAGCAAATAGGTTTCGTTTGAATATAAACCCATTTTGGATAATCGACTTGGCGTGGAATCAAATAAATTTCTGTTTCTAACGTCATTTCAACTCACTGGAATTAATTCCGTCTCATCAAATTCAATTAAAAAAGGACTTAGGGGAAGATTTAAAGGTGCTGAGAGCCAAAAAAAAAGTACGAATGACAAAAAGTGAAACAGTTGCATGCACACTTTGCACTCCTTGACACCCTACAATGCATTTCGTAATGAAAATTTCCAAACCACAACGAGAGACGATCGCTCGTATCGTTGATATTCAGGGTAGGCACATGAATAGGGGTGCGTATTACGGTATCTCCATTTGTGGCGTTAACAGCGGTAGATACATAGTCTACGAATTATACGTGCAAGTGCCATACATTTCCCCATGAAGCGTAGCCATGTGTAGGTGAAAGAGGTGAATATGCCATGAAAATTATGCATATTTGTCGGCATAAGCCGGCCATCGTGTGTCCCCGGATTTCGTATGCAGCAGTGCGGGTATACGCATATATACGGTAAATACTGCATGTACAACAGCAAAGACTCGGCGCGAGTTCCGGACGAACGAGCGAATCGCGAGTCCTCGGGTAGGTTTTCCCTTGGCCTCGTTTGTTTGGTGTCTATCTGTGCCGCCGCCACCTTCTTATCGATTGCCCAAGACTTGAAAATGTCGTGGCAGTCCATTCTCTGCACAGTGCCCCGATAGACTGGAGACTGATGTAGAAATTTGTCAAAGTCCCTGCATGGGAATTTGGATGATCGAATTTGAAGAGTAGGTACACGTGGGTATACAAGGCTACGTGTCCGAATAAGGTTGGTACAGCTTCTTCAAATCCACGCTGGGATTGAAACTGAAACGAACTAACAAAAACCAACAAAAACTAAAGGAGAAGATAAATGGGTGAAACAAAATGAAAATAATCGCTGCTGGAAGAGGATGGGATACAAATGAAAAACTGGATGCCTCAGGGATAAAGAGGACGCGACGTGAATGTCTTTCTGCAGTACCGCATGACCTTATTTTCGTTTCTCCTCTCTCTTATTCACCTCCGGGACATTTTCATACTTTTCTTTCACACTTCCCTGGGTAACCTCTGCAATGGGAATGTTTCTTACCAAGGCTTTAATCTTGACCATATAGTCTACAGCTGCTGGTCATGAATTGAAAAATGGAAAATGAGTATAAACAAAGAATGGAATGGAAGGTACAAGGAATATACCCTCTTCGGATAATTCGAAACTTACTGATACTCCTTAAGACGTTCACTGCGGCAAACACGACCCTGTACAGGCATCGGTAAAGGACGTCCATACTGTGTTTGGGTCACCATATTGTCTTCGGTTGAACACTTCCATTTGTTAATAGCATTTCATTCTCAGTACTCTGTCTTCAAGCGAATAGAACAGATTTTTAACGTTGTCACATACCGTTCCATAAACGTTGAAAAAAACTCGTCACTTCCAAGCATTTTTTTTCTTTATTCAACAATTATCGTTCAAGTATGCTGCAAGTATCATTCGACGCGTTCTTTGGGCAGAAAGTTGGTGAGATTAAATTTCAGAGTACTCTCCTATGCTGAGGGGGTAAGCTGGAGTTAGGGAGCAAAACAAATTGGATTTTACCAGTACGCTAAAAACTATCGCCACGCGGTTGTCTCGGTTCTAGAGAAATTTCGTCGTCGGTGGAATTAGGTTGCGTGCACGTGCGATATTCGCTCGTTTTAACCTCGAGCGTGTAAATCCACGAGCTTGAGATCGAGATGGAGCCGGAAATAACGACCGACCGTAGCGCGTCACTTGAAAAGCATTTTGAAATAGTTTTGGGAAACTCCGTCGTCTGTACAGCGCTCAGAGACCATGGTCGAATAACGAAGTACGATATGAGAAAGCGGTGCCGTTTTCACTCGAGAGCGTACGTGGCAGAGGTTAACCTTTAGACTGGCACGATAAATGAGGTTCGAGGACTACAACCCTCCCCGAACGACAGCGACAGACCCCCCTGTCTCTCGTTGTTCCTTCGGATGTGCCCGGCTCTCGCCCTCCCCTGCATTGTGCGACATTTCCTGGAGAGCTGCCCTACGCTCGCACCTCCGGGTTACACGTATATAGATAGATATGGACGGACGGGGAAAAGCTTCGCCGACAGCCATGAGGGATTCCGATGGTAGCTTTTAGGAGGGAAAACCCATCGCCGGGTAACCTTCGAGCTGTATATCTCCCCAGGCGAGAACGCGTGTCACTGTTGGCACGTGACTCGACGGTCACGGTTCGGGTTGGGTATACTATGCGCGAAGATTTTCGGGGGATGATGAGAGTCGATGCGTGTTATTTTGCCCGCGAGTTCTCGTTAACGAGATGGATTAATTCTGAGATTGATTACGCAACATGCTGAGCGCGTGCCGAGCGGGATCGATTAGACGGAAATCAGTTCTACATGGCAAATGTTTCAGAGAATATTTTTATACGGAAAGGAATTCGAGATTCAGGTCAAAAGTAATACTGCATAAATTATTCTATAGAATTGTTTGACAGATATTTTTATACAGAATAGTTTTATAGTTTCACAGACCCAATGCAATTCACGTTCGACACGACGGACGTTTAACACGCAAGTAATGAGATTAAATTAAGTTAATTTAATCTAAATGTACGAAATTCACGATTAAATGTATGATTTTGACAATTCGATCATTGCTCTGACAGAATGTGCGTTGTGTTAAACGCAATTTGTAAAAAAATATTCTGTACAACAGATCATGGAGGATTATTACTGATGCGAATCTCGAATTCCTTTCTGTAGATAAATATTCTGTAGAGCAATTCTCCTGTAGAATAATTTATGCAGGATTATTTTTGATGTAAATCTCGAATTTCTTTCTGTCCAAAAATATTTCTGTAGAAACGAGTTTGTAAAATCTATCCTGTAAAACGTTTGCTCTGTAGAACTGATTTCTGTAGAACTGAACCACATTCAGCGCATGCACGCGTCTCTATGTTCAGAGAAAAGAAAAATATTTCAGATAAGAAGAGCTTCCATGGTGTTTTTTTCCCAAGGGATGATAGGTATAACCATTTAAATCAGAGGCTAGGAAATGAGAAGAAATCGTTCGAAAAACCTCCAGCAATGTTATTTTCGATGTAACGTCTATCGTCCGTAATAGATTACGTGAATCTGGGCAATTTCAATAAATGAAGTTAATTGATATCAACGGTCTGGGAAAGGTTTCATAATCGGAACGTATATTAGAGTTATAAAGCGGAAATGTAACTGTACCGTACTTACTAACATACATTTGTACTCACTCTGGAGGTAAGTATTTGTACAATTTTTTAAGACGATTGTTGGAAATCTCTACAGTGAGCAAAATAATTCCAGAAACAGCGGATGAAAGATATCTGAGATTAATCATTTCCAACTTGCCAACTACAAGCTCTTTTCAGAAATTTTGATGCGTTAGCTTTTGTTATTCGAATTTGATAAAATTCCATTCGATTATATTCATTGATCCTTAAGTGTCAACGCAAAATGCAGTGAATAATTATCGACAAAAATGGAAGTCAAACCAATTTTATTTTTCTTATTTTGTAGCGCAGGCCATCATGTTTCCCCAAAATAAAAGTGCTCAACGATTTTGTGTTGTTTTTCAAGATGACACTGCCGTTCTTTTCATTCGAGCAGTATAGCATTCTTAGAATCCAGCCTGCAGCCCTTTAATTTACAACTTGCTCCACGTGTACAATTTTTGTCTCTTATCAGGAAGCATATCGCTCTAAAGATCGTATCGTCCGAGTCTACTCCGTACTTTGATTTTCCCCCTATTACAAAGTCACAAAGTTTAATGCTCGACAAGTATCCGAATGACAGAGCGCAACGTTCGGCTTTCAGCCGTCTATTTTTGTTTCATGTACCTTTATCACCTTTAACTTACTAGACGGTTAATAACAGACGGCGGCAGCTGGCAGGCTAAAAAAAAAAAGATAAAATCGAGCACGTAAGATTTTTAGATTTTCGAACGAAAATTACTGCACCCAGGTGGATGACGCGAGGTAAAAACTAATAACGAAGCGATGATTAATTGACTCACGTAAGTCCGAGGTAATTCAACGTATTCATTTTTACTCAGTTTTAAGCCTCGAAGCTACAAAGACATTGAGTAATAGCTCGAAGCGACAGGAGTTTGATAACCTCGGGATGATTGATTGAGATGTTAGAAATGAGCTGTTACATGGACTTTGAGAGTAACAAACGCCTGGCACTCGTATCGCGGGTTTTAAATCCTGCTTCCGTATCATGTGCGAAATGGCCGCATCTAAACTCAGGGGCTCGTAAAGCACCCCCAATCAACAAATTTCCTCGGGGTTAAAGCATTTCGCCCTCGAACGCATCGCGCGTGGTTTGCAACCCGCTCAATTGCCTAATTACGCGAATTCCACGGTGGAAGTCATTGTTTGCCCAGACGCACCATCCGACTCCGTGCCCAGCCGGCGAAGATACCTACCCTCTTCCTCCGATGAAATGGGAAATGGGAAATGGGAAACGGGAAACGGGAAACGGGCACGCCAGGATTTAGTGTTTTAATCGCCCGAGGTGTTCTTGCGCGTCCCTCTTCCCGCCCGCGGGGGGTCTAACGCCGATAATTTAGAGGATTGAAAACTTACTAGACACATGAGCTGGATATTAATCCCCGACGTTTAAACATTCCGGTACTACCTCGATTTACACAAATTTATACCCAACACCGTTCTGCTACGGGTTCAATTACGCTAATTTCAACATTTCTTGAACCCTCCCTAGAACGACCTTTCGAAAATGAAATTGAAAACTGACTACGATTTTACAACTCTCTTCTTCAACGACGGAAAACTGTTGGCGAGACAGTTTCAACAGTTTCATACGGCAATTGAAATAAAGCTGAAGCTAGCAGCCAAGCGTGTCGAACGTTTTCGAAATAGAAAATTGCAGTTCAAATCTATCCTCATAATTGCATAAAAGTATTGGGGATTCAAGACATTTCACAAAGTTCTGATTCTTGGACTTCACTATTTTATTCGAATGAACATCAGAACGTTTGGCTGCTAATTCTGAATGCTAGCTTCAGCCTCGTGCAGCTGAAAAGGTATGGTATCGATTCGAGATGAAATTAATAATGTTAAGTAAAGTTGTGAATCCAAGCACGCTAGAAAATTCCTCCAGCTAAGACTAGTCGAGAAGATTGATACAACTGACGGGGCCC
The DNA here is from genome assembly GCF_021901455.1 of Neodiprion lecontei. Taxonomy (NCBI): domain Eukaryota; kingdom Metazoa; phylum Arthropoda; class Insecta; order Hymenoptera; family Diprionidae; genus Neodiprion; species Neodiprion lecontei. Next base: position 11,037,758 of record NC_060265.1, on the reverse strand, counting down.
GATGGGCAAGAAATTAATTAACGAAGAATGGTAATAGAATTACCGAAAAATTCACAGCAATTAGTATGACGAGTGCCATAAATTCACTGCGATAATTTAGAAAAATTTAGAGAACTATATAGTGCTGAAGTTAGGAAACTCTAAAAATACTGCGTATATGAATTCTTATGGCGGAGCTTTTTCGACTGCGGCACGATGAGTTTCGAAATGGATTTACCGGCAAACGAACTTCTGAAAATTTATAAAACCTTAACGTCAACTTGTTCTTAAAGGAGGATGTTTCGAGTTTGAATTAACATCCACATGTGTACATGATCGCAACATCAACTTATACATGGTTGGTGAGAACGGTGAGCCTTGATTGTAGAAGCGATTCGCTTTTCGTGTCGTTTCAACAAAGTAACAAGTCCCAACATTTTACGATTCACAAAAATTCATAGACACTTGGATTATTTTGTCGACAATCTGCTTGTAAGCGATTATCATGAACGAAAAACTTACTCTCTACATTTGAATGGGTGAAAATTCACTGATTCCCAGTTATAAGTTCACCGGACGGAAAGATTAGTGTATGTACACTAGAAATAAGTGAAATTTCACCAAACCGTCGGTGTATTTACACTGGTGTTTTCCAGTAGAATACTTATCACTAAGAATCGGTGAATTGTCATTAATTCAAATTTACAGAGTCAATTCAACTTTCCAAAGCTCCATGCGCGCGAAATTCAGTGCCAAAATTTTTTTCACATGGTCTATACAGGCTTAAAGTATCAATAACCGTACTAGGATAAATCTTCTGATCGTTCGGTTAATCGCGCTGCGCAGTTTACTTATTCGCATATTACATTCACTTTTCCAACAAAATTCACAGGTCGTCGTAATAATTCAATGTACCAAGAAACAGCGGAAGGGGGTGCAGGGGCAAAAACACAAGTCGAACAAGCAGCCAAGTCACTTCTCGGAGGAATCGATAAGGCGAAGCTGGTGTGACTCATAGGGGCGGTGACAGGACCTCTACTAGTGGGGCCGCCTCCTACAGATGCACGTGTATGGCTAATACACGAAGCTATTTAGCCAAAGCTCGGGTTAACTTTAGCCAATCCAACCTAGCCCAACCCAATTCCTAACTCAGCCTCGCTTTTCACTCGATTTCCCCATCGTGCCTCTCTCTCTCTCTCTCTCCTTCTCGCTTTGCCCCACCACCTTTCGAATAATGAATAGCCAATTTCGGAAATAGTGGAGAACACGGAGTTACGGTAGAAAATGAAATTAGCCGGTTGATCAATTGAAATTGCGTTTAAAACAACGTGCCGTAAAGCTCGAGGCGCGATGGGGCGCTTTTTACTTTTTCTCCCCTCCGCCCGTTTCCGCAACTTTGTTTCCTTCCCGTATTTTTAAGCCGGCACGGGTGGTGGACCATACCGGAAGATGGTGCGTGCTCGCAGGGGTATCTTGACATCGGACAAAAGCTGCCGCAGAGATGGGGAGGAAGGGAACGCACGCGATATCTAAATGTTACGGGGTGCAGAGTGTCGATGCGCCCTGGGAACTGGGGCTGGTTGGCTGGCTTGGTCCAATCCGAAAAGTGATCGTTAAAGTTTATAGCGACGGCTCACCGAAAGGTTAAGATTTCCTCCTCCGAACGAGCAACATTTAGCTTTACGGTGGTGGTAATTCTGACATAACAGGCAACTGCAGTCAGCCGGCTAGTCAGTTCGCCTCGCCACCTCGATCCTCGCGATAAAAATTAATCTCCACTCACTCTCCCTGACGGCGACCTGTGCAGTTTTACCAAAATTCGGTATCCGTTATACCTTTGCCAATTTTACTAGTTCTGGAGAAGGAAAATACCCCTGATTCACTTTTTGAGCTCTGGAGTCATATATATATATATATATATATATATGTTAGATTGAAATGAAAAGAAGAAGGGAGGCGAAAACGCCCTCGGGAAATCTGTAACGCGAGAATGAGCGTAGCCTGCTGGAGAAATATTTTACGAGTGTACGTTTAAGAAACAGGAAATACAAAATTGGCACTCGGAATAAGCGATAAAGCATAAAATTGCTAATATACGTTGTAAAAACGGGAGTGTATAATTTGAAAAAATCGTTCCAAGACGTCGTAATCTAATGCCATTTTTCCTTGTTTAAAATAAAATAATTAACACGTAGAAGCACATTTCTGTTTCCTTGAACTCCGACTTTCGGTACAAAATGAAATTTCAGTTCACTCCGTCCGTGCCGTGGCTAAAATTTCCCAAATTATACATTAAATACCGTTGGCTGGTACGGGGAAAATATACTATACTCTGCGCACATATGAACAGAGATTTAATTACGTGAACGTTTAGCAGGCTAACCGGTACCACGTTGAGCTGGTGCAAGAGTTATAAGTGTTGCAGAGCCGCGCAAATTACTTGCCGGTTAGATATTATATACGGACGGCGATAAATAGAGTCGAAAACACTCCGATGTGACGAGTTCACGCGAATCAACACGTTCTCCTGTATTTCTTTTATTTTTAAGAACGGCGCGTGAGAGTGAAAAAAAATTGTAATAAAAACGAAAAAAATTAAAAAAAAAAAAAAAAAAAAATTAGATAAAATCAAACCGAATAATATACTAATACGGTAAATCACTATATGTATAATGAAACCTCATGCTCCACGCGGACGAGGAGGGGCGCGATATGCGGTAGTGGTAATTTTTTTGTCAGAGGAAGGGTCCGCGTTTTTGCCCGGCGCAAGATCGCCTATCTTTATGACTTAATAACCAACTGACGCCGGCCGAGTTGAACGGGGTTAAGCCTCTTTTTTTCGCTGCTCTGAATGCTTTTTAAAAACGCGATCCCTCGTGCAAATTCGCCATACGAAAGCCGTTATTGTCACGGCCCTTGATTTGTTTCTCTCGGTACGTTCTTTCCCTGTTTTGCGGTTTACTTAACCCCTTCACTATTAATTTCTCTCCACTTACCCCCAAGACTACACGTGCGTGTAATCAACCAAGTCTTGACTCTCAGCGTCATGTAATAAATATCAACAATAAGACTTCGTGTAAGACTTAACGATCGGGTCGTTCGGGATATTTGTTCGTTGGTAGCTTTGGGGAAAGGTTGGAAAAACCTTACGTTTGACGACGTGTTTTCGCTATAAAAAGTGATATGTTACCATTGATCCTTCGATGCTCTGTGATTCTGTCGCGTTTCACACACATGCCTAGAAATGACCATAAAAGTGGGCTGTAACGGGAAGGAAGGGATGTCCAGTTGATCTGACTTCCGTTGAGTCGGAATACGTGTGCCGAAGTAACACAGTAGCGTTTCCGAAGCTTTTCAGTAGTCACACAGAGAGGGATAATCGTTACGTGCAGCTTCAATATTTCCATAAAATTCTAAAAGGGTTCCAAGAGCATCTCTCAAAGGTTAGTAATGCTTCGCTATGAGTGCAGCAGCACCAGCAGCAGCAGCATCTTAAAACTTGTTCGGCAACTTGAAGCACAATTTCGAGGGTGTCTATGGGGTGGATAATAGTTTGCGGTGTAAGTGCGCGGCGCATAATAACAGCACCGACTACCGCGAGTTTACGTAATAAAGAGAGCGCGGAAAGTTTATCCTGCAAACGGGCAATAAGTCAGTCGTAACGTAGTCGCGGTAGTTTGGCTACTTTAACGCCGCGTATCGCGTCTTACGGAGACGCAGGGGTGAGGGGGAGGGATGGGGATGGAAAAAGAGAGAAAGAGAGATACGAGTAGAAAGAGTCGCGACGAAGGCGCACAACTAGGTGAGTCAGTCCGCGTCGCCGCTCGTTCTCATTCACTTGCACAGACACGTTACACGAACACACCGCTAGACGAGAAATAGCGTTTAAGGGTTGCGTGCGGCGCCAAGTATGAATGGCGCCGGGTCGTCTAGCCTCCGCGGATCGGCCGTCTCCGTCTGCGTTCCCGTTCTCGTTCCCTCTCCACATCGTCACCGTGCGTCACTAGTTTCTGGCCAACCAACCTCTGGCCACATTAGCAGCCGCTCTGCAAGCCAAGGTCCGTTTTGCACGCAGAGCGGCCGATATACCTCGCTTCGTACAGTCTGGCCAAATTAAAGTGGCAAAACAGAAGAGTGCAAACAAACAGTAGATACGAAACAGCGATGACTGTACGAATATCTTTATGACGTAGTCGTGTGGCGCAGAATCGTTCCCTCGCCAGTGAATAACGTGAACCAAATTTTCTTGCAGTAGGAGAGATGCTTCTTTACGGTACCGTTCGCCGTTGTGACCATTCTTTGACCCAGATTCGGTCATATTCATTAGGGGTAATCGCAAATGGTACAGGGATAAAGTAGTAAAAAGTTCCGTGGCCATTGGAAGTCAGACTTTGTAAGTCACAAATTGAGTAATTAAACAGATTGAAAGTCATATTAATAAATACAGATTTTTATGAGGGTGGCCACAAATGGTGAATCTGCCTAGAAAGTTATGATACACTACCGATTTTCATCCTGTATAATTTGTGTTGAATTAATTTTTTGCCCAGGCTGTACTGCCGATATATTTTCCGTTTGAAATAATTAGAATTTCTACCACCAGGACGGACGTTCACGACCTCGCCAAGTGTTTGGCGTGCGGGGAGATACTTGCAGCTTTTTCGCACTGCTAATTGGCAACCTCTGACCTTTAACAAGAATTAGAGGATCCTAGCCTCGGCACGGTTCATGGAGGGAAGTAATATGCGCACACATACTCGAATCACGTGGTTCCGAAAAATTACCTCGGTTTGAGCGTTTTTCTCGAAAGAAGGTTTTTTTGAACTTGCGTACGTCATGACTCGACAAATTATTGATCGATCATTTTTAAACTTGGTGTACGTTTACCTTATTTAATCACACAGAATGCGAATCTATACTCTTAAGATAATCGGATTGTTCAAAGTACCCCTTTTCATTTATAAAAAACTGTGAAAAATACCACATTCTTTTTAAAACTCGCGTAAAGTATCAAATTTTCGATTATAACGGGCAAATGTAGAAAAATAATCTAAAGAATGAAACGATTTCAGTTTTGTTGGTCTGAGATCGAAATTATGACTTCCACAATGCACGGAAATTGCCAACGCGAATGAGGACCTGCTGCGGGACGTAGCTAAATAACTTGATCAATTACGAATCAAATGACTTGAAAAAACTGCCAGATCTTGTTCAAACTGGTAATAAAAGATCCTTAGAGTTCAAAGAATAACCATTCAATTCTTCTCTATCGAAAAAATTTCCGAAAACTACTTACTTTTCGGCCTGCTAACGTCGGTTCCTCCCCTTAAATACTTCGCAGGAACTCGACGACTTAGGGAGCTTTGTGGCGTGGGTTTGTCTTCAGGGACCTTGAGCCGCCTACGCCTGACCTCACCGACTTCCGCAGCTACCTCCACTCGTCAATAATCTATAATCTATACTAATCACGGACCTTGCGACCTCCGTATCACTCGGTCCTTGAGACAGTCTCGATTCGGTCGAACAGCCGTCTTTCTGACTCGTGTCGTTTCGATCCGGGCGCTGATCGCGCAATTTTTAGTCGATGGTGACTCTGTATTTGGCGCTTGATGAAGAGTTTGTCTTGTTTAACCCTTCGTGGTCACTGTTATTTTTTGTCCCACAAGAAATACGTTAGGTCGTATCGACCCCAAGTGACCGCGGATGGTTGAACCGGAAACATGTTTCGTTGCACTCGTGTTAATATTTCCTTCTAGCGTGGCTTTAGACGCGTATTTAATTCGTTGAAAATCGATCACTGGCTTAAAATATACTTTCGATGATTTTCTAAAGAGGAAAACTTGCGAGACGTTCAGTGCGTTTGATTTGAATTTTGCAGGTTCGTTTTTCTTATCCAATTCTGCTCGAGACGCTGTTCGTTGAAACATTTTCCAGAACAGTACGAGCTTTCGAGGTTCGATCAATGCTAAAATAGGATTGCACAAGGCTTGCCTTTAACTCTGACCCGAGTCAGTGGTACAAGGTCTCTCGTGCACGTAACGACACTGAGCTTTAAATAGGCGTAGAAGGGCCCGTCGTGAATGTTATACGACGTTTACATATTTTGATGAAACCGCGGGTGTTATTAAATTTTTAGATACATAAAGTAGAGGGTAGCTTTTGCAACGTGTTTCTTTAGCGTGTGGTTTACCCACCAGTTTTTTTCAGAAAACAAATACCTGTATATTTGTATAAAATACATGTAAATAATCTCGATGAATTTATATCAAGATCGGACACGTTTTTCTATTATTTTTACAATGTCTGTGACGGCGCTTTGTTTCAAACGGATTCGAGTTGACTTGTTCAATATTTTTTATCCTGCCCAGTCCTAGACGAATTACGCATACTCGCGAGTTTTTCGTATCAAATCGTGTAGTGGTTCAATTTGAGATGCGACGTTTAGAGGACAAATTTACAGTGCACGTTAGTTGTGAAGTGGTTTAAATAGTATATGCTTGTGTCCATTAGAAGAGATTGGTGAGTCTGGTAGAAGAGGAAAGATAGACAACCGACTGAACAACTGACACGATATGCTGTTTTTCAAAAATTACACAGTTTATACACTTACGATGAATAATCGATTCGCAAATTCCGCGTCCCTTATTTTCTCAATTTTATTTATTTCTTTTTTTTTTTTTTTATTCTACCAAACTTCAACACAGCTTTAGATCTCTGCACGGATACTCAGTACATGAATTTAAAATTCTGCTCACGAGAGTTGCGCACTGCTATACATGTATACATGCCTGTACTAACACTCGAGATTAATAATAATCGATTGTCCGACTCCGTGGACTTTTACTACTTGTTCGGACCCACTGGCGCCTTGAAGGGCTTAAGGGCTTCAGGTATTCACGGCTGGCAGGTAAAAGCAGCGAGTGACTTGAGAATGAGCAGAGAACCATATATCGTAGATTTACGATGTTTAGAGAAAGAAGACTCTGCGCTCTTCGTTAAGCTAGCTGGAAAATACCAGGAACGAAAATTGAAGATTCTTTGTGCGAAGGCGACAAGTGTCTCTCCTCCAGAAAAATGCCGATAAGAGTCAAAATTACCCTCTCTCTCGCCTCTTCGTGTCCGTAAACAGGGCTTGCATGCCACTTACATATTTGAAAAATCTAGAGCCAGTTAGACCGAAATTAGTATCAGGTCGACATCAATTATCCATAGCAAACATATCAAGGAATTACGTACCTTATACATTTTCCATGAAATTTTAGATACTCATTGACATCGAAACATTAAGAGCCCACAGCGCTTATGTAAATAGTGAAATATCTGTTAATTATAAACACTAAGTTGTACAACGTGGTCTCACGATGAAATTTATTAATAACCAGTGTGTGCACCTCACGTATATTTTCACACGCAGAGCCGGTAAGCTCAACACTACCGTCGGACGCCTAGCAGAGACGTGTCTGACGCTACCGCGCCGTTACTACTAGATGCACTTCACAATCAGCTGAAGTTGTCGGCAATTGACGTTGCGCGGTAGAAATATCGAATACCCATGTCGATTTAAACGAGAAGAATTCAAAGACACGTTTGGTTCGATTTGTGTTTTTACACATGTAATTGCGTTCAAAGAGGAAATGAAAGTTATAAAAAGAATCGATCGTCGTTTAAGTGCCGAAAAATGATATAAACGGATAAATAAGTAGTAACGCTATTTTTTCCCTCAACAATGGAATGAATTTAAATTGATTTCGAACTAGCGCATCAATGTTTTCCTTGCGTTTTAGTATAACGGAAGAAATTACTAATTATATATTGATCATAAAGCGATTCTACGCTCACGAACGTGCCTTTAAAATGCTAATGCGGTAAATATATAATTGTCACATGTAGGTTGGTGCAAACAAGCCGCCGTACCTGGCTCGCTATTGGGTTCTACTATGTGATTATTATGGCCGATAAAGCCGCAAAGCCATTTCACCGTCAACGTCGTGTTTATCGTTGAATACTTGTTATTCATTCGCTGTCGGTATTTATTTACGGCAATACGCTCGCTGCTCGTTATACACGTATACGTGCATATACCGCAATAAATTGATACGCGATGCACAGTCGTGTACTTTGATACCGGTAATTACGGTGTTTCCCCGTATAATTAATATTCAGTGTTCCTTTCGCCGCAACGACGGAGTAAAAAATAAGTGCGTCATTCCTCGTCCGACGTTTTCTATAATTGAGGAAAGGCACGGGCCGTAGAAACACCGAGGTAAAGTCGACCTCTCTTATCATCTGCCAATTGCGCAAAGCATACTGCCTGCATGCCTCGTTAAAGTTTATCACTTTACAGTAGCTGGTAGCGGCATCGAGGAATAGGGAGAAGGGAGGAAAAGGGGTACTTTGTCTTCCTGGAAGTTCCATTAGCGCATTAAACTGCCATTTCCGCGTCCACTAACGCAACCAGGTCGACAGGATATCGCTATCGAAGTTGTCTTGCACGGTGTATCCTGCAGCGGAAATTCGAGAGGCATTATCGCGCGTGTCGCGATCCTTGAGGTGTTCCTTGCGTGGGGGCCTAACTGGCCCCCTTCTCAATCACTCAAAAAATAGGACTGACTCTTAATAAAAATGAGTTATAATTAATTATTACACCTAACGACAAGCTGGAATCTAAAATTTCTCGTGAATTCTGTTGCCGAACGTAACCCCTGAAAAGTCGCGGTTACGAAAATTCTTCTGTTTGTGAAATTTTTCCAAGTTTTATCACTACTGTTTTCTTAAACATTCTATTTCCCCCTGTTTCTATCGTCGTTAGAGATTCTCTGAATTTTTTACACGCGTAGGGCAATTTTTATCAGACATTTAGAATTATTCGGTATATAAATTATTAGACAGAAATGTGGCCAGCATGTCATCTCCGTAAAGAGCCGTATAAATTTATCGATTGTTGAAGTAGTCATTTTTGGATAAACATTCGGTAACTTGGTTAGGAATTTTTCTAGTTCAATGACATATATTTGCAGGTACTTTATAGCAGACAAAAATCAATAAGTTGTAAAACATTCGCGTTCGTGCAAGGAATACCTTAACTTTGTTCCGAAGAACAAGCACGAGAGAATAACGTGGAATTATTGTTCCTTTATTGCCTTATGGAGCTGAAGGATGAAAATAACCGTAAAACAAATGGTACCCAGTAATTTGAATTGCTGGTAACACGCGTATGCGCACACACACAACGATTCGAAACCCTCGGGTCATCCGTCACCGGGGAGAGAACTGTCCATTGCTCACTGACCAATGTCCACCCACCTAAAACCCGAGCCCAGAGGTAGCCTATCACTCTAAATACGGCTGGCTCACCGCCGGCCTGACGTTGTTACTCATTATATCCCTGAATGAGCCCTTTCTTGCCGCGCTACCTTAATTAACAAGTAGCCACCGCATGCACATCAGCCACCGAGTATTTTTACATAATTAATAGCGCCACTCGGACACGCGATGTATCATGTTATCTTATCGACGTCCTCCAACAGCCAGGGGATCAAGGGAAATGTACAAAAAAAAAGAGGATCGACGCTGACGGAATCACGCGCCGTCACTGGAAGGAAAGGATTCGCCACGGATTGCCTGTATGAGAAGTCAGGTTTTCGGATCGTAATCATTTTTTGCCAGACTATATATGTATATTAGAGTGTTTAAAAAAAAAATTAAAAATTTTTGGATTCTTCTTAACGCTACCCGATAAAATGCCTGTATGAGACCTAAAAAATAACCTCTTAAAATTTGAGCCACGTAGCTTATGCGTAAGAACTGCCGCAATTGATTTTTCGTTTTTTTTTTTTTCACTTTTTTCAGAAAAGAAAAGTCAATATTTGAAGTTGTAATTTTGCATCTTGTAAATATCTTGATAAATACGTAATATATGAAAAAATCACAAGAGAGTTTTTTCACGGTAAATTGAATTTCATAAAAAAGATCTCAGACTTTTTGTCATATATGTTATATTTTGGGAGATTTTTAGGAAAAAGTGAAAAAAAAAAAAAACGAAAAATCAATTGCGGCAGTTCTTACGCATAAGCTACGTGGCTCAAATTTTGAGAGGTTATTTTTGAGGTCCCAAACAGGAATTTTATCGGGTAGCGTTAAGAAAAATCCAAAATTTTTTTTTTTAAACACTCCAATTTATATACATAGTCAGCGGAAAGCATTTGTATTTTGCTTTGGGATAGACTGACGATTTTCAATTCTGAAATTTTATATGTACCTCATCCTAACTGCATCAGCTATGTATATGTAATCGACATATCGAAACCGTAATTTCTGTAAAAAGGTTTACCTGTCCTGAATATATGTTCGATTTCAAAGAACATCATGAGTGCATTTTTATGGAAATGTCGAACAGACTTTGAGAACCTAAGAAATTTGCAATAAATATTGACTTATTATTCACTTTCAATCATCACAGGTTTATCGTATGAAGTACAATTTAGTTTTCATGAGCTGTAAGAAGTCCAGGTGTACGTTTTTGGATCACTCACCGATTTTACGATAATTTACTAAGTATTTCGCGATTACCTATTCTTACGTATTCAGCCACACGTCATTGTATGCATGTGCAGAAAAAATTACGTCGGCTTTAGAAACGCAGGCAAAATGGCGCATGACGGATCACTTCGAGTCAGTGAAAAGAGTGCGGTATCCGAACACCGAAATCTGAATGAAATGCATATAATCTCGCACGAAACTCGAGTGAAACGATGACGTGAGAAAGGAAAGATTTTTCTCAGCGATCACAAAAAGGCAATCACGAAAAACTCAGAATCGCACTCTCGTTCATTTTAAACCAAATTAAATTTCTTATCTGCTTCTGGTATCGGGCACGGCTCGAGCCACGCTATGCTTAATGCACAACCAGAGGCAGGAAGCAAGTGTGGTGTTATTGGATTCTCGTTTTATTTTTTTATGTTAACGAATTTAATAACCACTCGGTCAAAATGCGACAGCTGGACGAGATAATGCGACCCACAGGAAGTTTGATAATTAGTGAATTTTTATTTTTCTCAAACAGCATCAGTTTACACGAGCCAACATTTTATTACGATTAGACCACCCCTAATTCATTTCGATAAATATCTAATCGCGCATTATATAATTGCCTTATTTTTCACCCAGTTTATAGCCCTTATCAAACAGACATTATCCTTTTTCCTCACCTACAATAAATGACGATGTATATTCGAAGAAAAATTAGCTCCTCAAAAAAAGGATATAAGATATCTGATTTATACTTTTTATGTACACCTATAAATCTCAAAAATGCTGCAACCGAAAGTGTTCAATGTGGAAAAAAGATCGATTATGAAATTTGTGAGAAAACAGCTGAGGCCGGGATGTAAAGAATATTCGAGAAAGAATATTCACCATCACTCCGGTAAAAAGACTATGAATATTTGTTCATTAAATAATTAACGACTGGTGTGTAATTATCATATACCGAATACGTGCGATTTAGAGTAAATGCTGTTCACAATTAGAATGCAGTCACGCTCACCCGCAGTAATTATTCAAATTTGGTAATATAATAACGTGCATTTAACAACGCGTGTGCAGTGATGTTTAATTAACAATGTTATTCAGCGTAGCAGATTGCCCATCTACAAAATGTATATTACCGATCAAAATTTTCACTCTACAGTGGTAAAATTGCATAGTTATCTCAAAGATCTGCAGGATGCGATTTTAAGAAACGTGAACTGCGAAAATTTTGATAAAAAACGCACACCCGGATTGTCGTTGTCAAATTTTTCAAACATTCTTGCGGTTCGATATAACTTTTAAAACGCGTTGGAACATAATTTTTCCGGCAAATGAGCTGAAGTCAGAGTAATTGACGGGGGTGTTATTGTTAAAAATTCACAAGTTGACGCGCTGCGTTTATATTAGCGATTGCAAGCGTGGTTGAACGGAGCGGGGGATAAATCCATATCGGTTATAAAGGTCGGCGGGATAATCGATATGCACATAGGTAAGTACGCTTTGACGGTGCAGTTCGTAATCGACATTAGGCTGCTACTTGAACCGAGAGAATAAGAGCCACCGATGCATAAGCGAAACGTAGCGCGATTTTGGCTATCGGGTATCAGAAGATGACGGAAGGATTAAAGCAAAGAAATAGAAAAAGAAGACAAAAAGATAATGGCAGGGCTTGCAGGAATCGCGAAAATTCCTTTGCTATCGTATTACAGCGATAAGGCACAGTTTTGTTTTTGCCAATTCAACTGTTTTTCATCTTTTTCCCGGTTTCCTTTCCAAACTTACTACGGGAAATATACTTATCAGGGCATTTGTAGAACACACCTATGTATAACACGTATATGCACAAGTTTCTTGGTGTGATTTGAGAAAGTCTTCTCATTAGATTCGCATTTAGATACCCGCCTGGAATTGTCCTAATGTTTTCAAGTTTTGTCATTTTTTCTCGCTTAACTCGAAACGCAAGTTACTAAGAACTCTCGACTTACTGGCCATTTTACTTTATACTTCGTTCTTGCCATAATAGACATTAGATCTGGACACGAAACATATGTTTCAATTTTTCGGATAGTTACTGCCCTACAGTGTGTTACGCTTGCAAAGCTCGTTCTTCAAATCTTGACATTAGTAAAAAGTCTTCTTTCGCGGAAATTGTTTTTAGACAATACTCTGGAATCGCGTAAACAGTTTCTCACGTACAATCTAACACCAACAACAAATTTCAAGCATGCCAGTCAAAATTGGTGACATGAATTAATTAGGTTCGGGCTTATTGAACCGAGGCTTATGGTTCACCAATAATTACAGCAATCGATCATTGGTACATACGTACAGAAATGGACGATTCACAATCATTTTTCAGAAAACTGAGTCGAGTATGAAAACAGAGCATTCTGGTAAAAATTTGATCTACTACATGGATGAAGGCCTAAAAGAAGAATTGATGTACATAATAGAAGGGTCACAATATCGAGATTTCAAAGGCTTGAAAATCTGTTTGATAGAATTTAAAAACGTGAAAAGTCGAAACATAGAAAAGCCAAAATGTAAAGAGTAAAAATTATGACAGTTCCTATATTTTGGTTTGACACATCTCGAGGATTCTATCATCTGATCTTTCTACATTTTGACATTAAGCATTGTGATTTACTTTTTTAAATGTTTTCAAATTATACCAACTAAATTTCCAACTCTGTGAAAGTTCAAAATTTTTACCCCTTAACTGCGTGACCATTCAACTTTGTCCTTCCGAAAACTAATATCCACGTAACCACGCTGTGTGATTACTGCTGATGGTTGAACCAAAAAAAAAGTTTCGGGACAAGAACCGCGTGCAGCCTCCAAGGCCCTCCAGTGAACAGCTTGAGAACGATTCTAAACCGTGAAGGTACGGCGACTGCAGCCGGTCATACGGCGAGTGTGAATATGCGATTAAACTTAAACCACTCGGTGAAGGAAACTGGCGCGGTGAAGGCTCGGAGTCGTTTCGAAAATATATTTGACCCGTTTCGCCGTTTGCTCCCCACGCCGGGAAATGACGACCCTTAGCGATGGTGTTACTCGCGAGGAAAGCTCACAGAGAAAGCTTTGAGCACGTTCAACGGCGTTTCCCCACCTCCTCAAGCTTGAACCGCAATGTTACGCTCTCTTCATCCCCCTGTTTAGAGTTTTTCCGCGGTGTGGCCATCTGGACACGAACATTACACCCCTTCCCCCTTTCTGTGGTAACTGCTTACGTGCAGTTTAGGTCGCTGTACCTGCTGCAGGTGCACGAAAACGACACTTACTACGGATCAGAGTTTTATCCCAAAGCTTGCTCACCGCGCCGTTTAAACAATGGGTTGCGGTATTTTTACCCTCAAACTGAAAACCGACCACCACTTAGAGCAACGGGGTATTGATTTCCGGTTTCGAATTATACGCGTTGCTATCTACCGGGACTTGTCCGTAACGATAAAAAAATTGGGAATAACTTTGGCTTAGGGACTTTTATAACGCATAATATTAAAGTTCGTACGTAAATACGGCGAACAAATAAGTCTTATTTCCTTATGTATATTGTACGACGAAAAATTTGAAGAAAACGCACATTTTTTTCGTAATTTTTACACAGACTTGGCCTGCTTGTTCACTTGTGCCACAGAAACAATTATCCGGGATAAAATTATTCGAATCAATTGAGTTATGGGTGAATTTTTTCTCGGCTTTGCTGTTACTCCGCGATATTTTTTTTCTTAATTTGACTGATTTCGCAGAATTTGGTACTTTGGAATTTGGACTTTTCTTCATCGGATTATATCTGTAAAAATTATTTGACGACGTTATAAATCTGAGAAAAATATGTATACCGGAGAAAAGAAATATGATGTAAGTTTTTTGTAGGTTGAAAAACATTCGATTTAAAAATCGCTGTTCCCGCTACTTTTGAAATTTACGTAACCGTGGAAAGTGTAGAGGAAATTTTTTTCCAACCCACCAGCTGCAATAATTTCGCACAGCACAGTCTGACCTTGGGTGTTCTGGGCGCACGGCTCGCCGGGTGGCTCGTTTCCCTTTATCGCTGGGGGTGGAGGGGTTGGTTGGCTGGTTGGTTGGATGGTGCGAAACGGCGATAAATACGTGAATAAATAAGAGAAGAAGCCCAAGAAGGTGTAAAGAATCGTTTGAAGCATTTCACAGCGCAGACAAATATGGCGTCGCGTCGTCGCCAAGGTATCTAGTATAAGGAGCTTAGTTTGTCGGGGTTTGAAAAGTTTGCAGAAAATATTAAGCGTCGCGACAGCAGTGGCGCAAGTATATTTAACCAACAGCGGCAATAACAGTATTTCTCTGAAAATATTAACCGTTTACCCGCTTGTACGCGCTTACAAAAATTTTCAAGCTTAAACTTGGCACTGCGAGCTTTCGTACAACGTCCGCTATTTGCTGCTCGTTCGGCAATGATTCCCTCATTCTTTCTCTCTCTCTCTCTCTCTCTCTCTACATGCACTTGCCCTTCTCCCTCTCGTTAATTGATCCGGGAAAACTCGACCGAGTCAACGTCGCTAGAATATAATTGTATGGGAGGGGGAGAAATCATTATCGTTATTTGAAATTTCAGAGTGCCGACTAACGGTGTCCAGAAAACGACGGACAAGCCTAATGGCATACCGGGTGTAACTTTCTGCTAAAACGTAACAGCGTTCGGAGCATATCCGGCAGGAGATCTTAAGGGAACCGGTACGTCACGGAAACTGATTGTTGAAGAATGTAAATGTCGATTTTTTTTCGCGACTATCCGAAATCCCGATGGTTTTGGGAAATTCATTATTGATGTCTGCTGCTTGACCGTGAAAAATCAAATTCTACGTAATTTTCCATGGATGATACACAAGTAGATTTTTCGATAAAAGGAGTTAGTTTCGTGAGGTCTTGAAGGTATACCGTCAATCTAATTTGAATTCACAAGGTACTGTTTTCTGAACAAAACATTTCATTTCTTGTCGAATTTGGAAACCTACGGGATCAAATTTGATACAGAAAATATTGTCTATTTACTAGACAGTGAGGAAAAGTTGAAAAAATAAATCGTTATTTTTTACATGATTCGGTTACAACTGAAAAGCAAAAAAAAAAAAAACTTTGCCCTCAAGCGGAAATGGGATGTCTTCCGAAGATAACAGTAATTATTGTACGAGCTGAAATTCGACTAATGGTGTACCTTCTATCTACTTATGATTTCAAGTAACTGATTTTACTGAAAAATGAACATTTATGCTAACCTATAATGCGCGATCCGTTAGTTGACTATGTAAAATGTAGTTTTTCATGTTCAAACAGTGAACATCAGCTACGAGAATCGAATTTTTAATAGGTCACGAATTTATAGTGCTCGTGAGAAAAAGTATTTGTATTCTATAGTAACTAATTTCCGCGTATTATAGTAAATATTTTCTCATCAAAATTACCACTAGAGTATATAATATAAAGTTAGACTTATGATTCCGTTTTATATTTTGATTTATTGTAAATTTTGTACACCAGCTACTCGCGAGCTTGCAACGCGACACGCCAGGATAAACGGGTAAAAAAATAAATAAATAAATAAATAAACTTAAAAAACGCACGGGATCAGGAAGGACGACGTTTCTGTCGGTCGAGGGTGGGGGAGGATCGCACATGGAGTACCGTTGTGTGAACGTAACGTCGAGGGAGAAATTACAAGGGGTTAATCAACGAAAGAAACTACCTGCACTACCGACCTACAACGTTGTAACTACCTCTGCGCGCTGCAACAACTTCGGTGTGCAGCTCAATTCTCTGTAAAGTGTAACTGCGTACATCCGAGTGCCTGCAGTGCGATACGTACGGGTGTGTACGAGAGTGCATCTACGGAAAGTCGGTTGTATGTACGAAATCTAGTGCTTGAACGTACACGGAGCTAGAGGACGCGATATCCGAACGCAACGCGGTGGCCGGATTTTACGACTTGGACGTGGAATACAGCCGAATGGATTTCTGTACCTGTACATCGTAGAAAGCTTTGCTTCGGTTGTTTTTTACCTTTGTTACGACGGCGAAGTTCGCCGAGAGGTACGATAAATTTTTCCTCGAAAAAATCCAACTCGGAGTCATCGATTACGGTACTTCAAGTTTGCCGTTTCGTATTCATTGAATCTAATTTTCTTGGACAGTGACTGATATCAAAAATAGAACAATTATCGCGATAGTAATCGATTATAAATAACGATTTTGAATCTCAAAAGAAACATTGTTTCACTTTCAGTCAATGTAAAGGTCCATTTATCGTCAATTTTAATCAAAAGAGCAAAAATAGAACCTTGCGTACAAGTTTCGTGAAACACGGCCACTTGTGATACCAAATTGATTTGCAAAATTTGGATAAAGTTTTACTTTTGATCGTTGATGAAGGCCTCGTTTCTATTTTTCGGTTAGTAAATTTTCTCCAGACACTAGCAAAGAATAGCGAGAGTAAAGAGCCGGTCCTCGCGTATGCTTAAAGAGAGAAAACAACAGAGATTGATTTTCATTGAAACATATTTCGCACTTGAATCCGCAATGTATACAATGTAAAGAGGAATATATTCTCTTTAAATTTAGCGCGCTTAATGATCTCCACGCACGCTTATATGACACCTGCTAGATGCCTCGTCGAGTACGAAATGGACAGGTAAACAGAGTCGAGATAGAGAGAGGGAGAGATAGAGAGAAGAGTTAAACAATATACAGAGCGGTGAAAGAGAGACGAATAAGTGGCCTTAATTGTCGTTTCTCTTATTTACAGGTAACTGGCCACGTGTATATATATTGTAAATAGTAATGTGAAGGGTAAGAATTCTCGACCTCGTAGATAGTATATTAGTGAGTCTTGGTGAGCGGTCATAGAAATGTATAACGTATATTTTCGTTAACGTTTCGGCCCGGACATGGGCCCTCCGCAGAACGATTAATTTTTTTTATTTGACTGTCAAGAACAAAAATTTTCAGTAAGACACAAATTACTACGGATGTAATACTATTGAAAGTTATTGTCTATTGTAGGTTAGTAAGAACATATCAAATATCTGATATGATTAAAAAGTAATAGAGCTTAAAAAGTAATTTACCTTTTGTAAGAAAGAGGATTAAGACGCTGGTCAGAATCATAAAATACTATTTGGAGAGCGAAGGTTCTTCAAATAGCATGACAATGAACGTTGTCGACTTCTCCAATTGTTAAAAGTGTAGGTGTAAAATATATGAAAGTTAGTAGTTAAAAAAAACTATGTATATTCACTGTGTATGAGTCAAAATATTAAAAAGGTTTAAAGAAAGGTTTCATGATAGTTAAAATAGTTTAATCGATGTCGAAACAATGGTAGTGGAATCGTTATGACCCTATTCTCCATGTCTAAACAATTTTGTTAAACCGTTTGAGTCGACCGGTAAACGACGACTGTTGGGAGAATCAAATATGACCCAGAGTGAAGGTGAACAAGTATAAACATATACATTGCAGAACGCGACGATTTATTTGGAAAGAAAATTTATTTTTCGTTAACGGTATATTCGTGCAAATATTCAGCTGCGTGAAAAACGACCCGACTGATAACGATGTGTGCCCAAGTACCTATAATAAGAGCGAGGTGCACACAATGGGGAAAGTTGAGCGTGGGAGGTGAGGGGGAGGTTTACGAAATAAAGTAGTTTGTGGAACGTGATCGTCTGAGGCTCGTAGTCATGGTCGTTGGCGGCATACGCGACTTATCTATACCTATATGCTTCGATGTACTCTTAACACACGTAGGGATTTTTGACGTCCTGCAAGCAGAGAATGCTCCCCGCAGAAACCGGCGCAGCCCTTGCGCCACACCCCCAGCCTGAAGATAAGAGAAAATTTATAGTTAAAGTTGAGACTCGCGAGGCATAAAGGGCGGCGAACGGAAGGGATGAAACAGAAATACACAGGGGGAAAATGGGGGCTTGTAATGTTATTAGGGTGGTTTCTTCGCTAATTCGGAGAAACCTTTCTCCCCAGCTTTCTCGCCCTCTCTTTTTCACCCCTTACCGATTCCTGCCCCCGCCCTTTCCCCGGATTACAAGACTGCTAGATTGGTCGGCTGGCTGGCTGGCTTTGAAACACCGTAGCAGCAGCAGCAGCAGCCCCTAGTTGAATTTCATTTTATCGCTGTCCTGTTTTTAGGAATAGCTTTTTGTCAGGAGTTGAGGCTTCGCGAGTGAGTTTTTTTTTTCTCTTTTTTCTGTTTTATTCGTGACATAGCCGTTAAACTAACCGCGGAATTAATTTTATACCACGGAGAACCGGTGAAACAGTCACGTTCCTCACCTTTTAATGAACCTTCCCTCTTCTCCACGTTACATCCAACAGCTTCCCGCTGCTACGGTATCCAATTTCGCAAAAATTTACTCTCAAACAGTTTTTTTGTTTCATCCCTCATCGAGGTCTTGAGCAAAAAATTGTACCTACAGAGCTGAATCGTACCTACACCTACACTTGTATATAACAGTTTTTCAGTTTAGTTTCAGTTTATTCAAGTTTATTTTCAGACTCGCTGGGATTCTACTTTCAAAAGATTACTGCTAAAAGATTCGTACGCTTATTCACTCGTAGTTTTCAGGGCAGTGCAATTCCTAGTTCATGATCCGATTCCGCTCTCTTTGATTTTCATTTCTGTTACTTTCGGTTACTTTTACGCCGTGAAAAAAGGCATCCCCTTTTCTGCCCACCCGGTTAGCTCTCTCCTCCCTTCTCTCTCGCTCTTTCTCTCCATATGATCCGCGTCCGTGTCGTATAAAGATGAAAGGTGCTCAAGGGTCTAATACAACGTAACATTTATGACCGACCCCGAGAAGAAGCTTGGGGGAAAAATACTACTTTATGCTCCATAACGGCTGTCGTAATTGTGATGCGATTACCAGCGCCTTAATACTCCAACCGAATCGAAAAGTCGCGTCTGAACTAGCACATTACAGCTGGGCTAGGTTTAATATCACTCTCGGTAAAAAATATCTCTCATCTCCTAATCCTACATAAATTTTCAAAAATGATCGAAAAATAAAAAAATGTTTATCCAGCTTTTCATTGTGATTATCGTATCAGACATAAACTAATGTTCAACCAAATTTATTTCAACATATGAATAATTTCTGTTTTTCGTTCGGCACAAAATTGTGCATCGTAATATCAATATATTTCACAGTAGTATCAGCTCCAATTTTTTATTTTAACATTAACAAATTTCAAAAATCTGATCTTGCGATAAAAGGCAGGTAACAAATGAACAGATTGCGAAAAATCGAGTGAGAGATGTTCTAGTGGTAACATTGCCATTAGTTGGGAAATAATGCTTGCGGATTCTGTTGCAGAAGCCATGCCAAAGGTCAGACTTTTCAGCTCAGCATTCTGCGTAGAACGTGGCGGGTTGCTCAACCAGTTTCATTCCCTCGTCCTCTCTTTCAGCCATTCCTCCGAATTGATATTAGCCCACAGAAGAGCACAATTTTTCAAGTTGGAAAACTAATTCTGAGTAAGAGATCCCCTATTTTTCATTGGCCCCTGAAATTATCGGTTACGAGCGATCGACGATCAAAATTAATCGGCGCCACGAATTCACCTGCTTCGTCTCCGCGAAAAACTATTTTTTTTTTCTGTTTGCCACTGACAATGAGACACTTTACAACTGGTGTGGAAAACGTACCTCTTCCTCCGTGATAATAGCCCAGCCAGCAGTTCATAAATGGAAGTAACTATGCTGCGACAAGGTGCTCGGCATTCTCCAATCCCGTCATATTTTATGCGGCATGTTTCACGCATCAGAAAGTTCCTAAGGTGAACCATAAATAAGGCTGGACAAATGGCATGCCGGGTGATGGTGCAGGCGGTGAGGTATGTACGTAGGTATAAGGGCATAAGTTTCTTCGTGTCACGGTAACTACTAGAGAGAGAGAGAGAGAGAGAACTAGGGAAATACGGTAAGACACTACAGAGGCAGAAGGGCGGCGCTGAGACCGATGGAAGCTAATCTACTCGTTGTAACTCTTCCAGTCGGAATGATAAACCGAGATTGCACCGCTGCACTTTAACTCCTGTAGCACATGTGTCTTATATGTATACCTACCCGCACCTTACGCGAACTGTTTACGGGTGGGAATGGGTGTAATTTATTTTCCTGCAACGTCTAATCAAAATGGCTACTGTCGGCTGCACGGTAAACCAAAGCTCAGCATCGTCAAACCATTACATCGTATTTTCAGAGCGAGATGGTGCGAAGGTGCGTCATTGATAGTATCGCAGTTATTTCATTTTTTTGAAGACATGTGAAATGTCGATTCACGGTGATTAACGAAGACGTAATAAATTCAATCATCAATTATGCATTATACAAATGACATTCCGAAGTTTCTAAGGCGATTTTGCTTGTTTCGCGTGTAATATATTAATCGGTGCACAAGCGCAGTGTACTGCAAATACGCATTTGCACAAACGGTTTATACCGCAGGTGATGGAAACCGGATATATAGAAGCTGGGGCTGGTGTTCAGCGGGGCGAAAATTTCATAATCCCCCGGAGAACGGGATGAAATAAAATGGCGATGAGTGAAGTGGTTGAAAAATAAAATCTCCGGAAAATAGGATTGTTCCGAGGCGATAAAGCCGGGAAACCATTTGATGGCGGCAGGTTTATATACGGGTAACAGATTTTCGCGGAAAGTTTTGGATATTTCAAATTTATTCGCAAGTATAACGCGAGTCCGAAGATTTTCGCTCGATCCCATAATATTGAGAAAGAATAACTCTGACCTAATCATCGACGATACCGCGCACAATTGACCCTCGTTCCTCATTTCCGCAGCATATTCAGGCTTGCTTCGCGACCGCAAGACAGGCAATAAAATTCACCGCCGTTGTAGCATCGGCTGATTTCAGGTAAAGAGGGTGAGGTGTAGCAATTTCGACAGGATTACTTTCGAATCGATTCACACGAACCTTGAATAGCCTCCATTCGTTTCTGTCCTGCGGTAATCGGATATTATATCCTCAATTTTCCAATCCACTTGGAATCCTTTGCAGGGACACAATTTTACCGATACCGGCATAATTCGCAGTGTCAATGTTTCGGCTCGTTTCGAGACGCTAATGCCGACCCTCAGATCACCGGTTTGCAACCTTAAGGAAGGCTAATCGACTTGTGAAAGAGCCTGATACGCCAATTACGCCAAAGTACCACAGTCCGCTCTTTTTCTAATCACCTAAAAGGTCGACGACGGGCATTTTAATTCCCCCTTGCAAATCGAACGTTGATAGCTATTTTCCCCAAATTATCCTTCAGGGAATCCGATGATCCAAAGAAACCTGTTTCCGCATTGATTTCGCCTTCGGTTTTTTCATTCGTTTGATTGTTTATTTTATTTTTTCGTATTTCTTTCCCGCCAGCTTGTTTTCAGGTAATTCGAATATTGGATTACTCACATTGATCCCGATGGTAGAGACACTGGGGTATTTTCTGTACACCTTACCACCTCCGGACATAAATCAATATCAGAACTACAGCTAACACCTGATTAAGGGGATTCCCAAGCGGTGAAAAAAATTGCTGCAAAAATACACGCCTAACGGGTGCCAGATATCGTCTTCTATCAGCTCGAACTCATGAAATAAATCAGGACGATTTCGAGACACCGTTCCGCGAATGTGCGCGTCGTAAATGTAGAATTTACGATAGCCCTAATCCTGTCTCTTTATTAACTATTCATCGGTCAATCCAAACGAAGAATCGAGACTTCTGCTATCGAAGAATCAAGATTTGGCAGTTTATTGGAAAGAGACTCCATTCGACACACGTGCATTGATGACTGTGTTCGCAAGAAAAGAAAATACAGCATAAATCCATCCAAATGAGGCAAATGTTTAGATAATAATTCACGATGTCCAAATAAGCCAGGGTATAAGGTATAATCAGGAATGAAATTGTTAATTGGAAAGTGCTGAGCTGGGCTGGGATGCCTTATCCTTAGCCAAGCCCGTGCAGTCAGCCTATGTACGTTGGGCCAAGCAACGGAATAGGAATGAAAAATAAGGGTAGCTTTCGACGAATCGAGATTACTGTGATATTAAAAAAGCATCGTCATATATTTTCTTACGGGAGCTAGGGCAGCGATCGAGCACCCCTGGAACGCCTGACCGGTGGTGGGTTTGCTTGTTTATAGAGAGTCTCGCTCAGATTAACAGGGTATTATTAGTAACAAGATTATCCGAAGCGCAGGAAAGCAGAGGGGAGTTTGGAGCGCGCGTGCTCTAGTTGAAGCCCCAGCTGCTGCAGGTGTGTCTGCGTGCTGGCCCTACACTGATCTCATTACTGTCGCACAGAAAATAACCACGCCCGAGGAAACTTCCGATATGCGGGAATATTTTCACCTGCCATTCCGGTAAGTAAACATGGGTTTAAAAGAAGACAAAAAAATAAAAAATCAATAAGAACTGAAGTGTGCAAAATCAACACAATTCTATGTCTATTGTAAATATAATTTTCCACGAGCGTAAATTGAACACCGTTATTTTAAATATATATATATATATATATATGGGGAATTCTACGCCAACGCAAGCAACGTCGGTTCCTAACCATTTCTGATTTTATTCAAAAATTTGTGTACGATTGTCACAACTCCAAAATAGTACCCTGACTTTTTGAAATTTTTTTTAATACAGTTGTTTTACTCATGATTATTTAAAACCAACATGTCTTTGACGGTAATTTAAAAATCCCTCAAAGTACTCAAAAATTTCCTTTACTGTTTTTTCGATTTTTTTTTGGAAGAAAGATTAAAAAAAAAAAAAAACAAATCAGAAGTAAGAGTCAATTTACTATGGGTGTTTGCGCGAACATTTTCATATGTAACACCGAATATTTGAGATTTTTTCGCAGATTTTTAAATTACGGCCAGGCATGTTGGTTTTCAAAACCCATAAATAAAACGATTGTACTGAAAGAAAACTTGGGAAAATTAAAGGTGCTGTTTTGCAGTTGGCACAATGGCATAAAATTTTTTAAACAAAATCAAAAATGTTGAAGTTTGAATATTGGTTGAGTCCGCTTGGAATATTCAGAAAATTCAGACACATCGTAGCATTTAACTGATACAATGATATTTCTTGAAAACCACTTTAAGAATGTATGAGACCTTCGCCCGTGTAAAAGATTATTTCAAAAATTCTCACGATCCATAAAAATGTTAAAATAGGCAATTTCACCTTTAACTACCTCGTTTATAATTAATGTCAGAGAAATCACGTTATTCCGATATGTTTTTCTTCTTAAACAATGCGAACAGTCTATAAGAATTCAATTTAAATAATCGCTCAATTTATTCACAAATAAATTCCCTTCAAATATTTTGAAATTGTTCTTTTTTCTCAGCTACTCAATTGGCACAAAAAACCCGACACGTACAACGTTATAATTTAGAGGTAATAAACTTATGACTTAGGTAATAATAAGTAAATTGTTGTTTGGATAAATATCCGATTCATTGTCAGATGTTTAGTGGAGAATTTATTTACGAGTAAAAGGAGCTATTGCTTATCACCTTTTTTTCGGTGAAACAATGGTACAGTAACGTGATATCCTCGTATTCTGTGATATAATTTTTTAACCAGATGACGTAATTGTAGATTTAAGCTTCTGCACAGTTTTTGAGCGGTTGTTTCGTTACTTGTTTGCTGCAACAATTCTTTTTGATCTGACCGTAAATTCCATTCCACGCATCATCAAACAGCGTCATCGAATCGGCACCGCGATTTGGACATGTCAGATTCGTCCAACCCCGTCTCTGCATTTACCCTGAAATCCATCGGTAGTGCCTAATTTTGATTGACATAGAGTCAGCGAGCGACGATTTCACTTGTGTTTATGGCGTTCGAGAGTTTGTATCCCCCTTGCTCATCGGTTGGCGAAACTTAATTACGAAACACGATTTTAGGTGCATCAGGGTGCCAAGCGGTTCATCCCGTTTCGAGTGCAGAGAACGTGACGACAGCGTCGTTCGCTCGAAAGCGGAAACCAGGAAATTCTAATCAGCCATACTACGTTGTAGCAGGCATCCTGCGGCTAAATTCCACGCACGTATCCTGGAGTAGAAAAGGAATACATCTGCTGAAATACGCGACGGGTGAATTACGATCGCGTCATAGGCGCGATTAGTTCTCACTCCGGCGCAATATGTAACATTCATGTAAAATGTTCCGAGCACCTCGAGTACCACTGTCTCTGTATTATGCAGCGGTTTAATTGCGACCAAGGGATATCACGCCCCGGATTCTACCGGGTTACCGGAGGGTGTGACGAGAATAGCCCGACGCTACCAGGCCGCTTCTTAATAGGGAGAACCCACCCCGGGGACAGCTATGGCATTTTGGATGGATTAGCTGAATCCTACTGCGAATCCTACCGAAACTAGCATCCCTGCGAAGAATGCCCTAGGATCGTTCTTATCTTTTTATGGCCCCGAATCGGAAATAAAAAATTATATAATTATATTTCATTCAAGACTTGAGTTAGATATTCAAGTGAGACTTATAGATTATGTCGATCAGAGATTGGAAACATCGCAAACTGGAGTTCGAAATGGGCGGACGGAGGAAAAATCAATGAGGAATTGGAAAAGTATACTTTTTTCTTTACGGAAATCACACTGTCCACAGTTTTTCTTATCACGTATGAACCGTTACATGTTATTGCCGTCCATACGTTACCCGGAGGTTAGAAGTCACTTTGGCGCAATGGAAATTTAGTATTCATGATCGAACCGAGCGACGAATATTATTGATTTACCATTAGGTATGCCTACAACAATTTGGAGATACGTTAGAGAACCCGAAACCATTATTATTTATTATACCCACGCGTGGCGTCGCTGCCGTGCCTTCGGCGGATGTTGTTGGGCACTTCCCAGCTACGTTTTGGTGGCTAATTTAAAAAATTTACCTTCGAAACTTTTAATACTTCATATAGTAGCGAATACAGTTTTTTTTTTTAATTTTGTTTCAAGGAACGTTTAATTATTCGTACGTCAAATCTTTCGATAAAAATTCACACGATTTCACGTTTCGTAATCGGGTGCGCAAGATTCTCTGAAATAGTGCTTCGAACGACGAGATCGTTCCAACGGAAAACCAGAAGGCCGACGAATTTTCACATTGAATGAAAATCGAATTTCGAGATTAAAATTTGCCTATGTCCAATTAGGCGCGGAAAATAAGTGTACCTTGTGCCCGGCCAGGGTGAATATTTATTATTCCCGTGAAGCTGATTTAACCCAAACGCCGAAATAAGGGCCTGGACCCGATGCAGGATGTGGCATAACCGGAATAAATTGGCCGAATGACCGTTGCGCGGTAGGGGATGAAAATAGGGGGATAACCGATACCCCATAAATCTGAATGAAGCGGCGGAAGGGCGGGAAGCTAGCCGATCTCAGAGATCATGATTAACGCAATCGTCGAGTATATTTCTGATGGGCGTGACACGCTGTGCTCCGCAGTAATAAACCTCCGGTCGAGTATCGAACGAGCATCGGATGTGAACGGCATTAATGTCGCAGTCAATGGAATCGGCGATAAAACAACGTTGAATTGTTCGAAACGTCCTGCCGGCTCGAGGGCGCGATGCATAGTCGCGTTAATGTCGCGACTAGGTAATTCCATTTGCATAGTTGCAGCGAAGGCTGTGGGGTTGCGAAATGCATGAAAATATGCGAAGCGTAGAGGCGTGATTTGCATGGGAAAACAAGAAATATCAATCCCCGGACACGATATCAACGATGGCTAAGAAGGTTGAACCGAAAAAAATTTCGGGTTCTAGTCACTGTGCAGTCTATAACTGTTTTCATTTCATCTTTTCAAATCTAGTTGTGGGTAAATGTTATTCTACTTGTTTTTGATTATGGTCAGTTGGACTGTGTTTTCTTGAATAACTGTTGGAACAATTTGATGTTGGTGCAGCAATAAATTGATTCGAATGCCTTGTTCACTCGAAAGAATTAGGAAATTAACCGAATATTTTCGATTGAATGTTGAAGTAACCAAAAAAAACATTGTTTTGAAAAGTATCATACATACATTGTTTGGAGAGATGACAACAGGTCCTGGATCGTCGACGTTGAATCCGCGAATTATTGATAGATGGCTATAGCGAGGAAGCGGGATGATGATTACAACTGATTACTCGGTAAAGATTCTTTATTTGAGAAGGATGCACATGCGATGATGCGATGTGTATAGCGCGAGAACAGAACGATAACTGACGATTTACAGGCGGGAATACACTCGGATGATATACAGACGTGATTTCGCAACAGTATAGAGAATAGGACATGGATGCAAAGCAGATTTGTTTTGATTCGCGACACGGGCAAGCGGCTAGATTTAACGTAGGGACGGACAGGTAAACATTGCACGCGAGTGTGAGTTCATATGTGACGATGATTTGAAATGCTTTTGTTTCAACTTATGCGTCACTACTTTGCCGAAACATACGTCAAATAGTTACCGGTACCAAGTTTTGTTGTAATTTCAATAATATTTGAATCGTTAGTGTAACGGTATAAAACCTGTTACAAATTTCTGGTTGGTAACTTTAACAAATAAAATTTTGCAGATTGCCTACCTCTACAGAACTTCAAGCATACGCTGCCTTGTATAACCAACTGTTAATTTACCTTACGAATAATAATTATTTGATGTATGTAACGTGCCTACGGTATAATTGTGTAACGATATAGAAATCCTGCACATCGTGTAGGTTTTGCTGGAATTTGAAACTTTAGGAACTGAAAATACATCACAGGTAACTGGATTATTGGGAGGGTACAGCTTGGCCGGTCTAAAATGATACCTATTTTTATGAGTTTTTTTTTTTTAAAGAAATGAAAACACTTAGAGCAATTTGAGTTTGAGGGCTTTATTATTTACAGTTTCAAGAAAATTCTAGAATTTTTTTTATTGAATTTAATAACAAAATGGGGGTATGACACTTATAAATAGCGAATGACTCCGAACTCGAGGGCTTTTGCGGCGGCGCATTTCCTAACATCACTGTCTAACTTGTAACAGATAGAAACATTTTTTTTAAGTTAAAAACACCTTTTCACGTCCGAGTGCGTAGCCTGAATATTTTTTAAAAAATTGCCCTTAAATATATACGATTATGACCAAAAACTTGATGAATAAATTTTTATACAAAGTTTTAGGATTGAAATTCAAAAATCTAGCCACGGGTTCGAATCGTAAACAAGTTTTAAATATTGTGTCAAAATTTCAAGTCGATCGGATAAAAATTTACCGAGGAATCCGCGCCGCCGGATTAAAACGTGGTCGTTCGCTACTTACATGCCGTCATTTTGTTATTGTGTTTCCGTTTTCTTTAAAAAAAAAAACTCCTAAAAATTGGTATGATTTTAGACCGTCCAAGCTGTATCCCCCCACCCCCCAAGTACAATCGTATAGTTTTCAATGACGCACTTTTTGATAGAGAAAATGAAGCTTAAACTTACCTAGATTAAAATTACGCTATAGAAGTAGTAAGACAGTGTTGATAACTTCGTAAGCAAGTTGTCAAGACTGATTACTGATTGTAGATTGAAAGATTTTCGTATACAAATTTCTCTCAGAGCTCAGCACCTACACCGGAATCTCTGATATCTTTTGCCGAAGTCCATAAGGCGTTCTTTCTCTCCCCTTTAGCATCCAATTTTTTATCGATGTGTACCTATAATCCTGAAAATAACCTGCAGTATTCCGTGCGAAAGATGACGATAACAATGATAATGGATGTTACGAGGCGGAATAATTGTGAAGGTGACGGAGAAAACGAACTTCTTTCAGCGCTCGAAAGAGGGGCGAGAGCGAGGTGACGGCGGGGCGGGGGGCGGGGGTGGGGGTGGGGGGGAGGTAAACGGGGGTGGAATTCTAGGCACGCAATAACGTCTTCACTTAAGGCGACGAGGAGGATAGCAGCAGGCGTGAAAAGAGTAATCAGGTGACCGCGGCGCGTCCATGGAAATATTCAGACGAATGCGGAGAACTTCCTGATCGTTTTCTTATCTTGGAACCTGAGGGAGAAACGGTGGCGGCGAGAAATGGAGCTGAGGAAGAAAGGCGGGCAACGTCAACGTCTACAAAACGGCCAGTTTCTGACGATTATTGTTGCGAATACTGAAGATAGTATTTTTCGCTACAAAACCGTCGCGTCGTCGTCTGCGGGACGACTCGGTTTGGTGAATCGTAATTTCTTATTACAGGAATATTGTACGTGCTTGGAAAGACGGAGATGTTTGAAGGTTAATTTTTCCTCCCTCTTCCTTCCTTCCTTCGTCACGGATTATCTCGAAAAATTACCGGTAATTAAGATAATTCGGCTAATTTTACAGATATTTATCATCCATTTCGTCAGCAGTAAAGAGATTCAAAATCTTTCGAGAGTAGAATTTTTTACTTTTGCGTATTTACTGTTTCGTGACAATAGCTCGACATTTTATATCAAGTAAAGTGTGCTACGTTTCTATCATTACACACATTGATTGTGAGATTAACAACGAAACTATCAAACTTATCACAAAATGTCATGGAGCCTTCTTTGTGGAGCCTTTTACAGCTTTCATTTACCGTTGAATATTGTCTATTAAATAATTTACAATCCTAACAGCTTAAATTCTAGACGATTGAAAAGTTTATACAAAAGTTTAACTTTCACGTTGAATAACTTTCGAACGAATAGATTTATTATACGACGACTGCAGATATTTTTCATAGTGTTCAAATCTTTACAAAAATATATCTTGGTTGTTTCTGTATTTTTACCCGTTGGCAAGTTGTAAAATCCAGAAGTTACAAATAAAATTTCTCCTGAGTTAAAGGAATGGGAAATGGAGAATCGGGATAAGGAACCTCTGAATATTAATACTGAGGGCTGACATTTTGACAGCCATCTTATTTCACCTTATCTGCCACCATTGAACGTATGACTTTGGAATAAAAATAATTGATTTTGTTGAATCAGCCTTTATACGGCGTCGTCTATAAGTAAAAGGGCGTTAGAATTTTGAAGTTGTTCGAAAAAATAGCATTGCAATCGTTCCACTGGTAGTTAAATTGTAAAGAAGAATGGAATCCACAGTGAATCAGCAGTTAAAAAAAGTAGAAAGATATATTCGAAAAATCTCCAACAACATACCTGTTATATAACAAAAGTGAACCTGAGCGAATTCGAATAACACAAGCTAAGATCACAACAATGTAAGACAATCATAATTAGAATGATTAAAATTCTTCAACTTCGGTGTGTTTGATTTGATTTCAATAAATTTGGGCTTGTTTCGTTTATCATAGAGATAATTATAAGTAGTGGATAAATATAAACTCGGGTGAGTATAGTTTAACAGATGTATGCCAATAATTAAATTTGCGCATTATAACTGTTCTGTAATATAAGATTTCTCGAATGTTTTTCAGAGAATGTGTGGATACCTGGTCAGCGAGTTGAATGAGCCCATCAATATTGTAATTATAATTCAAATTACAAAACCTTCCCTCGAATTGTTGATATTTTATAGAGTGTGATATTCAGACTTATTCAGACTCGTTTCTCTTCATAGCAGAAACGTTGTTTAATTCGTATTCACTCTAATTGGCGCAAATCATATTCTTATTTCTCTTTTTGCAACTTTTCATTCGGACTACGGGTCTCATTCATCTTGCTCTACGTACATTAATTTCTTTGATAGCTCTTTTCACGTGTAAATTAAAGTGAAATTGCACAGTCGAAATGAACGTTAAACCGCGCTATACGGGCACCCACACCATAAATTTTGAAACATTTTTTCCAACCGTAAAATGCCAATTTACGTTTGAATACCCCAGTGACAGGCGGGATGCGGTCAGGGCGGGTTTCAACATTGTACAAAATTCGCGAAATTAATATTCGTCCGGCGTGACAGAGGCGAGAGCGTGTAGACGATACACCCATACAGGTGCAGCGACTATCCGGGACGTAGTGATATTCATAGCTTCCATTTCCAAGCCCTAATCCCCAAAATTCTCCCAACATAGCCTGGATATCTCTACCCATTCCAGAGCGCCCGTCCCCAACAGTCTGGAACCCCGGCGAGAAGACCCTCTCGAGTTTGCATTCCGCTGGTAATACGGAGATCGCTCGAACTTGCCGGTGAAAATTTTCGCTCGCTCCAACAGTTGCGATCAGAGGCGACAGCCGAAAGCGGAAACCAGTCTGGACTGATTGTGAGAAACGGCAAAAGCCTTGAATTTTTATCCCCAGTCACGGTGCCCCGTCTTTTTTCCTTCTCTTCTCTTCTCTTCTCTTCTCTTCTCTTCTCTTCCCCTCACCTTATTTTTTACTTCTTGAAAATCGCAGAAGCGCCACTCCCGATACGTATAACCCGGAGTCTCTCGCTTTGGGGCCAATTTATGGTAAATTATTTTACTGGCTTGTTCTGGCAGCACCTGCTGCCCCGTCTCCCCCTTCACCCCCTCTTCCGAGACGTATGGAATACCAACGGCTACTTATACTTGCAATATTTTGTAGTCGTAAAGTCTGCATCTCATATATGTTAGACAAGAGGACGCGACTCGCGCTTTATGCCCGTAGCCAATACGCGTCGTCTGCTTTTCTCTATTCCAAGACCTCGCGTTTTACTATTCTCGAATTAAACTTTTAATGCGGATCCATTTTTTACATGCAGTAATCAGAAGGTGGGACTGAGTTATTTCAATACATTTTTTAACCCCGACGCACTTTTTTTTAAATATCATTGATCAATACGCAAGGAAAATGCTGACAAATTCTAATCGCATTGTAATTTGGTAGATACTATGCGATAAAAGTATTCATGAAAATTGTGAGCAAGCAGTGCGAGTGAGAGAGGTATAATTTAAAATAGAAGAATGATTTTTTTACACGAGTCAATTGTTTTTTATTTATAACATTAACGCAGGGTTATATTGTTTCATCGCTGTCACAGTGCTGTGTTAAATCCGAACGTAGTATGAATCAAGTGGAATTTACGGTCTCAAATTATTAACGAGATAATAATACAGGGATATATATTTCTGGCGATGATACCGGCTTAATTCCCTTGTCAGCAGTATAGCAGCTGGAGTGGTGGAGGAGAGCGAAATAACGGATGGATTGAAAAAAGAAGAAGAAATCTCCGGATAGCCGCTCTCGACGGAATGTAAGCTTGGATTACCCGAAGATTAAAGAATATTGCACGTTGCCGAGTATCCGGCGTTTCGAGTCGCGCGAACACACGTCCGGGTTCGCGATTTTACTACTTGATCATCATTAAGTAAGAATTTTGTGGAAAAAACCTTTCAATTCGAACCCCGCATACAAGGAAGAAGAGAAAATCTAAATTTAGCGATTCGGCGACAGGAGAGAAGGAGCGAGACCTTTCGGAGAGAATGTAGGAAAGTGGGAATGGCGGAGAAGAGAAGAGAAGAGAAGAGAAAATAAAAGTGGAAAAAGGGAAAGGGCCAAGAGATTCATAAAATAACAGCGGGGCAACATATTGCTCTCCATGACATGTATTATGCATGAGAGTTGAAGCCGTAAGGTGCTCTATTAGTTCCAGAAATTTGTTTTTATGTATTACATATTTAGAAAAGTTTATGTACATCCCGGATGATCTTAGTTTTATATTAAATAATAATGCAGAAGCATAATATCGAGTTGGCTGGTACTTTTGTTCCTCCGAATTGCACACTTCGCTCCCGTCTTTCGCCCTTCTGAAGAGCGCCAATACCGAACACCACAGAGTTGACATCCCCCTCGACTCGTCTCTTCGTTGCAGACAATACCCCCTTCACTCTTAAGTTTCTCCTCGCGGATAATCGACGAAGCACTGCTCCGCAAGCCGCTAGGATTGTGAAATATACGGATTTTCACTTTTCACGGGGTTCCAAGTTCTTACGTTGCCGCGACCTCAATATCCAGGCTTCTTAATTTTCGCAAGAGAAAAACGATTCGTACTTTCAATGGCGAAGATATATTTCAATTTCAAACGGACAAAGTCCCGAAAACTTGGGGCCCTTTCACCCGCGTACAGTTATCACGAGTTATTGAAATTCAAACGACTTGAATCTTACTCGCATCATTGTTCTTTTATTATGCGTTGCTTTTTATATTATACTTTTTTCATTTGTTTCCCCATACAGTTGCAAGTTTTTCATAAAATGATAATTACAGTCTTTGTCAAAATTACGTCCGGTTAATTAATTTGTCGACCATTCTGATTATTTTTTATTCCTTCTTCTTATACCACTTCTACGGGTATTCATGATTATGCCGCATATAAACATGGGAGCATGTAAATACGAATACGCGAATGCCTATGACTCGGTAAATATATACATATATACGTATACGCGTAGAGCCATAGACGGGGCTAGAATGACTTCGGTAAGATATCATGTGGGATCGAGGACCGAGGGGCTGGCGGACTTCCCTCGAGACGAGCATAGCTGGGATATTTTCTCCTGCAATATCCAAAGCAAATAAAAATCTAATATTTACCCTCCGAGCTCACCGAATCGCGTCTAACGCCGCGAATACTCCTCTCGGCAATTCCAACGACACACTGCACCTATCCTCTGACAACATTATCGGATTCGCATCAACCCCAGTTTACCCTCGGTGCATGCATATATACCCCCCCCCCCATCCCCCGCCGCCAACTCTGTCGCGTCTAACTCCCTTACATTCTTACTTTGTTGCCTCGATCAAGCCCTCCCTGCTACTTTCACTCCACGCTTCGGACGTTGCAAAATTGAAAGGCGCAAAAATGTATCTTTCGTATCAAAATTAAATGGCAGTACAGATTTGGCGAGTAAAAAAATTCCAGTCCGAAGTCCGTAAGTTGTACCTTACCAAACTAGCTGTTTGCCAGCATTACGAATGGATTACGTAAAATTCTGGATTTAGATGTGTAACTTTGGTCATCGTGACGTACTTCAATTACGAACGATTATCGTCAAATTCTTTTATCATTTCCGCGAAATTCCGAGGAAACGAAGAGGTTCGTCCAACAAATACCAAGAAAATTGAACCTGTACCGGGGAAAGGCGTCATCGCGATTTCCAGGAGGTCGAGTCACTCCCCCGCTTTTACCACGCCGCGACGTTATGTGGTATAAAATTCGGCTCCACTCTTTAACTTGCAAATGAGGGGTAACAGCTTTTTGTCATTCCACCCTTGCTCCTTTTGTTAGGTATACACGCAGACGCACACATACAGGCTTAGTTTGAGTTACATGTAAAAGTTTCTCTCCTCAGCTTTCCCCCGCTTTCTACGTTGGCGCGTCGGTCAACACTTTTTCTCCACCCACCGTACCTTCGATCTTCGCTTCTTCTTTAACTCGTTTTTCGTTTCGTTTCTTTTCGTGCCGTTTTCTCGGCTCATCAGTGTGTATTTCTTATAGTCCGCCGCCTCGCCTCCCGAAAGAAATGACGATAAAGATAAAAAATATAACGACTCGGCTTGTAGTCTCTGTTTCGTGCACTGTGCCGCACAATATCGTTATACCTGTAATATTAACCTCCGTACTTTGATTGCTAATTAACTTCCCACTCCTTCTGTTCCGACGAAAAGATAAAAAATAAATAAGGATACCTAGTTATTGTAATCACCCGAAAATGAAAGGTTTCGTTTTCTCGAGATCCCAACGTTTCAAGATCTCGAAAACGTTGACGTACTTCCGCGTGTGTGATCAATATTTGTCGGACGACATCTGGAGAACGAATGAGCGGATTTTGATGATTTAAATTTGGTCACAATCAACGCGTCCTTTCTTAACTCGGAACTCATTAGATTTGTGATTTTATCGGTTGGATGGCTTTTGAGTTATTTGAATAATAAAAAAAAAGTCCCGTTATTCCAATACTACCATCAATTTTCAAACGCCTGCAAAGTTCCTCCGTTATTTATAAAGGTATGTCCGTCCTTTCGAGTGACAATTTCTACGCGATATTGCGATAGTTGAGTGTGCAGGGGTTGTACAGCGGAGAGGCGCAGCACCTAAGGGTTCGCGGTCGTCCGGCAGGATAAATTTACACCCATCGATGATGATGTGGGCGTTCTACGTCAAAGGCTGACTCGCTTACCCCGGCATGACACACACGGTGTTCTATACGGGTGATGTAACGCAGGGTATCACCAGTGGGGAAGTCTGGTCTAGTGGCCAATAATCAACGCTCATATCGAACTAGATTCTGCGTTGAAATTTTACCTCCACGGATTTTGAATATTCCATGTAGTTTGAATATCGCCGATGAGGATGAAAATTTTTTATCGTTTCCGAAGAACCGATCCGTGCGTCGTTGTTGGTATTATCGGAGCAAAGTGCGAGCATGTTTCATGGTGTGAAAACTCAATTTGCAACCTCTGAATAATGCCGCAATTAAGAACGTCTGATGGCGTCGCTTCGACGGTGATTCTCTATCTTTGAAACTATCCATCTTCTTCCAGCATCGTCGCGTGAAGGTGTAGAGAGAAGCGAAGCGGCTTGTCTTTGTACCCGTATAATAGAAATGCTTGTAGTCTCGGCGTTCGGGAGCCTCCTTATAAAACACAATTACCACCTTAACCAAGTTTGCTGCTACGCACTTAATTACCCCGAAAGTTATAAGCAAGTCTGAGCACCCGGCAGCCTCCCTTCTACATCCACTTTCCGTAAGCCCACCTTGTATCTTTGTACCCACCTGTCTACCTCCTCACGAGCGAGTCCCTGATTTTACAAGCATGCAGATTTCAGACGCAGCGACGTAACGTGCGATAAATCATAATTTTATCGGCTACAATGACGATGTAAAAGAAGGAAGAGATTCGAGGAACATTTTCGCTTCTCTCCAACCATAGATTTCGCGTTGATCTTAGAAATATTAGATATTTTCCACTTTGTATTTCTACTTCCGTTTTCGTAGCGCACAAAAATTAGTTGAACGAAAATACTAGATCTTAAGGAGAATTGTGAAACTGTTCAGATGAGAGGATTCAAACGATATAGGATTTCCAATGAAAATGACGAAACCTCTTCAGACACGCTATTCGCACGGCCCGATCTTGAGTTGAGACGAAGAAGAAAATAACGGAAGATAGACGAAATTCGGGGAGACGTAAAAAAGCCTAATTGGCAATGTGGGGTTGATGAGGTATCCGGCAGAATCGATACAACCCTCGACCGCTCTTTTTGTGTATTGAAGACACAGCGGCTTTTCTCGTTATTAGAGGGAAAAGAAAACGAAGGAAGAGAAAGAGCGTATAAAATTCTTGAAAAATCTTTAATTCATCGCGAAAAGGTCTTTTCTGTGAATTGTAAACCGAAATGCACAAGCCCCTGCTACTCCTGCTGTTGAATATTCGCTGAGATATCTCTAAAGTATTCTACGACCTGCGTGCAATGCGTATGAATCTTCGATACAGCAGCTCTCTATAGAATCAGTAAAATTTCTTGTCGACGTTTTTGAATAGTAATCCAATCGTGAAGAGGAATAAAGAAAAGCACGGAACTAGAGTTAATTTACTAATTGTAAAGAATGGAAAATTTTTAGATCATCGACAAACTGAAACAAGTTTGAGAAGCTTTGAACCTTGACTGGCGTCGACGCCGATCACTTGCGACAGTTCTCAATTTCCCCTGACTGTGAAATTTTTTACATTTTTTCTGGAAATATTTTTTTCAACTCCTAAATCTTGGTGAATATTCAAAGTTTAACAAAAAAAATCTATCGACTTTTCCTCGATTTTCCCCAGTTAAACTACAATTTTTCGTTGACTAGAATTCCAACTCATATCGCCAATTCGATTATATAAAGATGTAACTCCGAGTCAATCGTTGTTCGAAAATTCAAGACACGTTAATGATCTATTTAACAGTCATGAAAGCAAGAGCGCGCGAATATAAAAATATGTTACTTCTTCAAGAGGGAAGCTTTATTTATTCTCGTTCCGTACCGCCACAAAATCACCAGTCTAATTCCTAAATTCCCCGACTTTTACTCGGCCACTGACCACTACGTAAATATATTACACGTCGAAGAGCGATTGGTCAATGTTGCGATTCTTAATCGCTTAATGCGGTTGCGCAAAACTGGGCGGGCATGCTGTGCACAATAACTCGACACCTAAGAATACGGGGCATAGATGGGATGTGAACCCCCAGATTAAGGGTCCGATGCCCGAGGGCTCGATTCCCTTTGGTTCGACTTCGCGAATATCTGTTGTCCGCATGCACGTGTGCGTGTACGTTGTATCTGCACGGATGTATGCGAATTCCCCTCCCCCTCCTAGCTCGGATGTATACGTGGGTACACGTACGCGTGGATCCCTGTGCGTATGCCTAGATATATAGAGATATGCAGATGTACCTCGGCGTGTCTGTCTCCTACGTTCGGTATCGGAGAAACGAGGGATTCCACGATTCCACGATCCCTCGTTTCTCCGATCCTTTGCGATCGATGCAAAAAAATAAGATGTAATAAAATGCAAATCCACACTCCAATATCGGCGGTCGGTCAGGTCGAGCCGAAAGTCTCGAAGGAGAAGGAGAAGGAGAAGGCGACGGACATGTAGGCGTGTGTATGTCGGCCTCACAGGGTAGAATTTTCATCTCCCGCAAGGCTCGCCGACGGACGTAAGTAACTAATTGTAAGTACATAACGTTGGCGCAGGTGCTTAACCAATCAACGAGGCGCTGAGTCGCGAGACTCTCGATAATTTGCTTTACTTCGTTCTTATCGTTCACCCTCTCTTATCTCAACTGGTATAACGCGACTTGGGCATATACGTAACCCGCTTTTTTCTTTACAAACCGGATATCGCCCCGCTGATATCTTTCTCACGGATTTGGGTATTCGCGCTTTCAATGTGATTGAATTTTGGTGGAAATTTGTATTCCGGTCACGGAGATATTTGCAATCGTTGGGGCAGGGAAATTTTGTAAACAACGAACGTAGAGGCACTGCCATCTTGAATATTTCTTACATCCTACGACTTCGTTTCTCTCTCTCTCTCTCTCTCCCTTTCCCTTTCTCTCTCCCTCTTCTTCTTCCACTCTTATTCCTTCCTTCCTTATACCTTCCTTCTCAGGAATTGAAATCTTTTCCAAGTACTTCTCATGGATTATATCATCTCCTCCACAATACTGTACACATATCGGGCCTAACCGTGGAAGCAAGCCGCCTTGGCGCCTACATATAGGCAACCGGGCGTTACAATTTCGTTCCCGAGATGGTGAATTGTAACTCTGGTCGCCTATCTTTAGGCGCCAAAGTGGCGTGTTATACTGTTTTTGTTTTTTTCTGTGCAACCTTTGTATTTCACTCGCCTTGCTCCAAATCAGAAATTCGTTGCCTCGTGGTATACAGATGCAGAAATGAAGTTGAAGTCTTGAAGATAGACGAACGGATACAAGATTAAGGAAAAAAACAAAATTACATCATGCCTCGACAGACGAACACGCGTTTGTCCGAGGATCAAGAAAGGGATGGTGCAATTTGTGTAGCGGGGCAGATGTCAAGCCACATTGCATTAGCTGACTTCGCGTTCCGCTGGTCAGGACCACGGTTAAATTTTTTCTTTTTCAATTTTTTAAATCAGTTGTTCGCTAGAAATAAGAGTGTTTAAGTCTCGTGGTCGGATATTATGCGACAGGGATTGATTATACGACAGGATGTACTTTACTGGAATTGGGTTCGAGTATGAAAAAATTTGACACGCAATGAACTATTACTATATTATTATTGATTGAAACTTACGATTCACACCGTGAAGCACCATCGTGACTGTTTCAAACGTTCTCGACACTACTTTGGGACTACTTAAACTCTTCTTACACTAAACAGTTCCGAATTTCTTTTAACTCATATTCGGTCCAGGTGATTTATGAATAATTATTATAGAAATCGTTCGTCTGACCACACGAGATCGCACTTTCTACGTTACCCTCGACGAAACGTTTGATTCGCGAAAAATTAGCGACTTGTTGAAATACCCTTTAAGACTCATGCCGCAGAAGAAACTCATAAAATGATAAAACGAAAGACGCAATATTTATTTGTATAAAAAAGTGTGAAATTATGTTTTTTCCTCCCCTCGAACCGAACTTCACTTTTCAAAAAACTTGCAGATAGCTAATATATATATATATATCTAATGGGAATAAACTTTTCCCCTCAAAAGCTGCGCGTAATCAACGACGAGGGTACATGAGTGTACCTGTGTGTGTATGCGTGCATGCGTGAGTAAGTATGCATCGGTGTGTACGTGCGCGAATGTGTGTGTATATCCGTGTACAGAAATGGCCGAGGTTTATCAGACAGGCGTGCGTGCCGACGTGGAACGACGGAATGAAAATATTAATTTGAAATACGACAGGTTAAGCGGACGTCGGACGTCGACTCGAATTTCTCAACTCAGTTCGAAAACTCGTCCCGTTTTAAAAATTCGAAAGAAACGGACGCCCAACTGCAGTGTTCTTGCAATTGCATCGGCCCTAGACGTCTGCCTGCAGCACCGACTATAAACCGGGAGACGCTCGAACGTCGCGGGCTTCGCAGTGACTGCTGAGCGTCGCGGCGCCCCCTTCAACCCCCTCCAAGGCGCGGGATGCCCGAGGGTGTGGTCACGTGACCCTCCACCAGCCAATGGGATACCCGGATGACGTCATCCAGCGGTTCTCAAACGTGACCAAAAAGGGGGTGCAGAGGATTTACCCGGCGCATGACTGACTCAAGTTTCGCGATCCGCATATGCATGCGGCTCTCCCATTGTTACGCGTAGCTGCAGCCGAATTGATTCTAGGGAAATTTTAAGCCATATAATCGACATACTCGAGACAACGTCATCCGATTTAAATCCTCCGTTCTTCGTACACTCCAAGGTTGCACGAGCCGTAAAACGAACAAGTAGTACGCTTATCGCAGCATCGAATCAAATTTTACACCATTTGTAAAATGTGGCACATTTATATCGGTGTATATAATTTTATGTTAGCATCTAACAAGACAGATTACTGGTAAATGTATGAGTCGTTTGAAATCACGTTTTTTCAGTATAACCGTGAAAAGATGAGTCGAGGGCGAAGAAATTCAGAGCTTGCGTCCCCGACTCGCACGGTTTATTCTCCTATTGTTATGCGCAAGCGTTTAAGTGATAAACGACGAAGTATACAAATCTTTACAGCGGAGACTCGATTAAATTGTAAGCAAGTAGAGACTGGTGTCGAAGTATTTGAAATCCTCGTTCAGACGTGGAAGGTGTGGTTCTTAAACCTGACGTGTCAGATTTTTAGACGTCTTTGTAACTCGGAGTGATGCATCGGTCTCGCTTGCGAAACCCAAGGTTCGCCTTTTTCTTGCATGGGATTATGCGCCGGGCAATTTGTATTAATAAAGTGAAGAGCGTGAATTAGGCATGTAAAGGAAGAGGGAGAAGCCGGAGGACCGTGAATGCCGGGGACATTTCTTGGTTCATCAATCTAACCGCATCGGGTTCTCGCATTACACGTTTATATACCTTCAAACCCATCAATCATAATCCAACTTTTTATCAATTACGTTCCTGGATGGCAAAAGGCTCGGCGACAATTTTCATGCTGCACGAACCTCTGGCTTTCAGCTTTACTGACGTCGATTTCACCGCTCATTTACCTCTACCATAAATATTAGTCAATGTCAAACCGTGTGCGGCGATACCGATAATCAGGACCAACCCACCGAATACAAAATTCATCGCTGAATACGCCAACTCCTCAGAAATTCCACCCACACTCGTAACACCCTGTTACACGCATCTGCATCGGTGTGTGTATACGCCGAACAAGGGGATGGGAGGAAAAAAAAATCAGAATTCAAGAGAGCCTGCGGCGATCGTGGATTATTCTTGTAGTAAAAATCCTTTCAGAATAATTGAATATGCTGTTTTTTAGATAAGGAAGCCACGTTTTCACGTT
This sequence comes from Neodiprion lecontei, assembly GCF_021901455.1. NCBI lineage: Eukaryota > Metazoa > Arthropoda > Insecta > Hymenoptera > Diprionidae > Neodiprion > Neodiprion lecontei. The sequence goes on along the minus strand of NC_060265.1, from coordinate 10,997,235 downwards.
CGGGAAGCTAAAAAGTGTTTCTCCGCGATATCAAAACGTACGATAGGGGGAAAACATATCGATTTTGATCTTCCGTTCGGGGTATTTCTCAACCTGCAAGAATCGCGGAAGACCTGAACAATTCTCATGAATAAGTCGCCCTCCAGTTTACGAATGCGGTTAACAAATAGCCCATAGCGTTATTCGAAGATGAAATTTCCCTTAAACTCGTGATGATTTATCGAATCGACGTTGTCAATTATGCCTGGTTTTAAATTGATTCGAAATTGAGACTCGCAGGGTGAAACATCAGGCAGGCCTCGTAAATTTTTGGAAGATCGAATCCCCGTATATAAACATACGTCACTGCGCTGGCACTCGGAGCGAAGTGTCATTGAATGCAAATTAATATCAGCTGACGCGTAGGAGCCGAAGTGTCGCCAGCAGCCGGCCCTGATTCGGTTGGCAGCAGGCTGTCCGCATGTCGCTTAATCGGTTTCCAATCATCACCGTGGGGATATTTTCCCTCCCCCATTGAAATATTTCTCCGGCCGCGTTTTTCGCCTCTCTCTAATTTTGGCGCACAGAAGGGTGGATTAATAGCCCCTGTATCGAGAAAATCCTCAGGTGATAACCGGGCCCGCGCCGAATAATCCATCGCTGTCTGGCAGCCAATATGTTTCCAAGATTGTGGGCGGGCACCTTGCGGCCAGGAGTGCTTGTAACGGGCAGTCACGTCAGCGACCCCGGAATGACGAGCACGTACACGAGGTTAACCGCGGGGACGCGGCCGTGGCGGGACTCTGCAGTATTTACGGCCGAACCTGACCGTTGCACTGACAGCTCAATACTTGCCGGACCGATTACATTTCCCCGGGTCCTTAAACTTTCATCCCCGGGTTTTCTTGCCCGCGTACCAAATTCACCGTGAACAAATAAAAAATTTCCACGACTTAAGCGTGGGGTCGATCTTCCATTTGTATTAAACTGATGCAAAAGTGAGAAATAAAAAAAAGGGGAACAAATAAAAGGCGAGAAATATTCTTTCATTGGCAACGCGTGTTTCAAATTGGAAGTCTGAAACAAGACGGTTTTTACTATATTCATAGGTTGACGTAGTAACCTTATTCGTTTGATAACATCTGATAATTCTTACGTGTCTTTTATCCATACCGACTACTAGATCACAAAAAGGTGAACTCAAGGGGTGATTTCACCCTTTATAACAATGCGAAGAGGTAAATCGACTAGCATGGAGGAAAGTTTACATTTGTAGATACATAAGTAGGTATACGAATACATGCACTCCTCGATTATTTTTATCGTTCATCATTACCGTAAAATAATAGTGTTGTGTACTAAATGATAACGAGTTAAAATTTTGCGACAAGAAAGTTTAGTATGTGATATTATTCTTTGCCATTATTGTCACTTGTACTAGATTTTTTGAGAACGATTAAGAAACTATATGGTTAAGGAAACAATAAATTGATTTTAGGATCGTGATGACTGAAAAAACGTAGTAAACCAAACAGATTAAACGTTGCTGTGTAACCGAAAAAATATAGTATCGATAACACTCAATAGTTACTTGTGACACATTTTCTTGCTATTCCAATAATATTCAAACCGTTAATGTATAAGGATGACCGTTTTACTGTAAGGTTTTTCTAGCAGTTGACTATAATAATAATTGGGTCAAATCCTGTTTCTTTTTTCAAATCATGTATTTGAATAGTTAACGAAAAAATAATAAGGTCATATTTTCTTCCAATCGTACAAAAACAACAGAGTTATGACGTAACCCACGTTAAGATACATATATACATACATATGTACAACGAATACACTGAAATCCAAATTCTCAATTATTGCACGAAAGAAAACAAGAACGAAAAAGTAGGTATAATTATTTCAAGTTACTGCGACAAATCTACTTGTCAACATTCGAAATGAAAATTTGTGAGAAAGAAATTTCACAAGAAATTTCGTAAAACGTAAACAAATTACAAAGCGAGTCAAAATTTTACCTGAAAGAAGTAGACGCTTTGGTCCAAATTCTTATGCATTTTTCATTATTATACCCAAGAGCAATATTCTTCGTATATCACATGAAATTGGAATTGCAGGATTTAGCCTCGAGGCATTTCTGTCCCAGTGGAGATATTTTGCTTCAATTTAGCGGAAATTTCGCTTGCCCCGTACGTTACATAATAATAACAATGACTTTTTCAGTACGCCTTATTTTTGTTCCCCCTCTTCTATCCCCAACGAAGGATTTTTCAGAAAATTTCATGTTTACAAATACGTAACGACTTCGTTCAAAAGTAGAAAAATCTGTTTTAGACTCTCTGCAGTATCTGTTATTTACAATTCCAAAACCGTGTCCATTTTGAAATTGAAAAACTCGACGCTGCTGAGATAAATTTTTGAAATTTAACCGAGTACCTGCAGTTATTTTAAAGCCGTGTACCAGACTTCAAGCTGCTGGTAATTATTGTCGCTTGGTATGTATATTTTTTTTACTGGGTGTAAAAGAAAATGCTGGGTAAGTATATAATGACAATCTCGCTCAGCAAAGTTGCCGTTTTAATTTGTGCGATATAAATTTTGCCCAACTAGCCAACGTGAGTCGAGTGCAGGTTGGTTACACGATTTCCAAACGGACGTGGGGTGACGTTTTGAAAATGGTCACAAGTTGCGAAATGAATACAGCTGCATATACGCCTGTTGGCAAATCCTCGTTAATGTGCTACACCTACCGACCGGCGTGTAAGAGAAAGAGAAAGAGAGAGAGAGAGAGAGATAGAGATGATGTGAAGTACGTTTTAATTAATGCGACATACTTTTATCGCTACAAAGTGCCAGCTCTCCCACCGCACTCTCCTCCTCGTTTACCTCTGGCCCCTGCACTTATACCTGGTTCTCGTTATGCATGCAGAAATGTGGTTCTTAACGGGGTATAACTCGAGTATTTTTATATGGCAAGGAATTTCGCACATTTTCAGTTGCGTTCTACGCGCTATAAGCCCCGTGCCTTGTTTGATCGAGCACATTTCGGCATAATTGTCAAAGAATAATTCAGCGCCCTGCCTAAAGTTTTATTCGAATCAAGGCGTGGAATCGGCGTGACAGATGCAGGCTGCGGTATGATTTACCGGTTCGTTATCGCAGCTTCCTCTCTCCACGGTCTGATTGCACACGTCACGCTTCACTGATTAACAACGATATACGCGATCAGATATCGTCGCGTATCTGCAGCTTCAATATTTGATCGGACAGCCGATAATTTAAAAATTATCTCGCCGCGCGGAGGACGAAAACACCGTGAATAACGATGCGATCGTCAAGTTGCAGGCGTCCGTCTGAACTTTATTTGACAGATGAAAATAATTTCACCTCGCGAAACTTTTATGAAGAAATATTGCGTACGGAAAATAGTACCTACAACACGGTTCGGTAACTTCCACTGCACTGCTGTCTCTTTCGCGCATGTGAATAACACCTGAATTATTTCGCAATTAAAAACTCAGGACGAACTTGGGTCAGAATAAAATTCCCGTTGCTTGCAAATGAGGTGATGAAAACAACGAAATCCCAGCTGCTCGGTCATTCTTCACGAACTGTGATTTGAATTTCGGAGAAAAAAGTAAGGCTGAAATTTCACAAACCCATATGAAATTGAACGGGCAGGTATTGCAAAAAATTTGCAAGTGATCGTTCGTCGCCTAGACAAATTTCTTTAAAAAAATTCATCACAAGCCAGTAAATCAGTTTTCCACCGCTGACCAAAAGCTCACAGAGAGATTCTCTTACGAAAAAATGGAAGAACGTTAATCTGAAGGAAGAAATGATCGCCGTTACAACGGAGTCAGAAGTCACGATATCAGTGGTGGTTCGAGCACATTGTCAGCCAGCTTTTTCCTGCTATATGTGCATAACATTTTTTCAAATCGCGTAAGGATTCCGTGGATTTGACACGGCGCAGGATTCGTTCGCTGCAACGTAGTGAAAAGAAATCGAAGCCGTGCTTTCGAGCGGTGCTTGCAGCAGTCGTCGAGTACATGGAGTTAACGAGCCGAGAATCGTTAGACGGTGTTAAGGGATGTTAAAAAAGAGGTGGAAAGAAGACTGCAGGTAAAACGATAGGAAACTCCCGACCCGTAGAAGCGGAGACACAGGAGTTGACGGGAGTAAGTGGCGATCAAGATCGCGCTGCGAGTGAATCCCGACGGAGTTTGCGCTTTCGTCATCGGCGTCTATCAATCGGCGACCCGTTTCCGTTCAGCGAGAAAACCAGTTGAAGAAAAAAGGCCTCGAAGAGTTCGAACTCGACGCGAAAGCGCGCCTCGACGATTTAGAGCACGATTGCACCCGGGCGGCGTTTGCATGCAAACTCGAACCCGGTGCTGAGGGAGGCGATGTCGCCAGTCGGAGGTTAATTGGGAGCCATCTTTCAGTCGGTCCTCGTTTTTTGACCGACGAAGTGTATCCCGTAATCGGGAGAAACGTCAAATCAAAAGTACCAGACGAGATTGTTGCAGGGTCGAATTTTCGAAGATTCAACACCTGCAGTGCTGTACGTTATCTAGATAATTTTGTCTAACACAAATACAGCTCATCTTTTACATCATATAAAGATAATGTGAGTTCAGTTCATTTTTCGTCTTCATCTATGCTTACGATATAAAATTGCCTTCTGAAACATAATCAATGTTATTCGGAGTTGGGACTCTGCAGCTGTAATTTTGTCAAAATGGTTGATTCGGCAAGAGAGTTTTTCTGGACATACATACGCTATGAAAAAGAATTATTTTAGCCAAATCGATATGTTTTCTGTCCGATTAATCGCACGAACTCTTTCGTTGCTTCTACTTAAAATTGTTTGCAATAATAACAAATTTCTTTCCCACCTGCGAAGAATTATTTTGTTGCATCAGCAATTTTTATATCTCACAATCAGTGTATCAAGAATCTACCGTTTTTATGGCCATCTTTTTGAAATTGTGGATAAAAATGAGCCTGATCTTATTTCCTGTAGATAAAATCTGATGAAATACTATATCTCATTTTATCTAGTTGAATTTGTATGGTAATTTTATAACATTGATCTTGTAAAACACTGCTCTAAGTGACGGTCGGAGTGATTCTAATTTTTAAGAGTTTCTTCAGGATATAAACGAACAACGTTGAATTCCCCCATCAATTAATTTCGGTAATTGAAAACCGTTCGGAGTTTTGACCATACGGAAATTCCACCGCTGCAGGGAATCTCGATCCGCACCCAAATCGCTCGTCGACCATTTCGCTGCACCGGTGTATTAATTCGATCATTGCATAATAGAGGCTACTGGCTCGACTGCGAGGACGGCGGGTGTCTGGATTTGATAGGAAGATTCAGTGGTCCAGCGGCATTGGCAGCATCGGGGATCTCGTTGCAGGCTGCGCAGGCCGGCAGTGATTCAGGGGGTTTCGAAAGCAATTTCCGTCCTCAAATTGAAATGTTATTACATTAGCGAGACTCTCGCCATCGTCCTCCCTGCATAATGGTCGAGCCGATGTGCACCCTACGTATGTTATATGAAATATACGGGACTTGAACTTCTCCGCATCTCTCTTCACCAGCCTTTCGTCAATTCGAATATCTACTTGTCGTTCACACGTACACGCAAGAAAATTCTTTATATAGATATCCATTGTTTCTATTATCTTGTACTGATTCTCAAAATTTTATGTCGCGACTTGGCCATGAGCTCCACCTCTTTCGAATTAGAAAAAAAAAAAAAATTTTATCTGTAAGATATTGGATTATTGAAAAAACACAATATTCTGTAAATTAATTTTCGAGTTTAATTTCACCGTAAGCGTGCATTTAGTTTGGCAGATACGAGCATTATTTGGAAAAAACAAATACGATAATTGATCCACAGGTCAGTAGAAGAAAAAAAATCTCCGGCATCGGGGTTTAGCAGTCCGTGTTTTATTTTCCATGAAGAATTTCTTTCCACTGATCGCTTTTGTTCGATTTTTTGTTTTACTGGAATTGTTCATTTCATATTGATTTGCTCGTATATCTCGGAAATTAAATGAACGGCCACCTTCGTCCTGGGCTCAAACCTTTTGTTGGTTTTTACAAACAATTCACTGCTTCTGTTTCATCGAAATTGAGTATTTGTTTTACCCATAACAGTGATTTGGACAACAGTGCAAAGTACTGGAATACCCGTTTTTTTTTTCGTCATTTTTATCAATCTGAAACATTGCAAATTAGGTTTTTTGTGATGCCCCGTAGCATGTAAACAGGAAAATGGTGTTGAAAATGGTGCGGGTCGTGGGCAGGACAGAATTGTTTCGAATGCCCCGTGCATAGAACCGAAAACCTCCGTCATGCATTATTGCCTAAGAATTTACGTAGACAAATCGATTAGGCGTGAATGTTGGTTGCCCAAAACAGCGTTTAACAATGCTATTCAGAGCCTGATCGGCGTTTGGAATTTATAAGGCAGACAGAAGGCCGTTGTTCTATTGAAAAATCTACCAAACTTGGAATGAATAGGAAAACGAGGGCGTGCCTACAACGGACTCTGAGCGAGCAATGTCCGATCGATTTCCGTCAGTTTGTTCAAACTAATTGCTAGTCGGGGTTCGAAGCGATGGATCAGCCGCCGGCAATTTCCGTTTCTGACAGAAAATAATTTGCTATCTACATTTTTCCAGCGCGTGTATAGTATGAGGAAAAGAACTATAATTTCCATCATTCGCGTTAGGTGATTATAACTAGGAATTGGATGAACTCGTGAGCACTATAGCGATTACATGCTACGAATCTATGCAGCCTTACATTTATCTCAAGTCGAGGCTCCGTCTTGATGCCAAAATCAATGACGAACCGTGATAGGCTGGATAAATTTTTTTACAGATCGTCTCATTTCGTGGCACGTGATGTGCGATTCGGTAAAACGCTGTCCCCTGTCTGAATACTCGCTACGCGCGAAAGAGTGTTGATGAAAAATGGCGGAGTTTGAGTAGACCAAAGAATCGGAGTAAGCTCGGAAGACCTCCTTCTTATACCTGCCAGTGTCACATTAAGGTTAAGCCGCTTATAATTGCAAATTATTCATGCCGTTTGGAGTAGCTAGGATCTAAAAGTGCAGAAATAAAATACTCGCCGAGGCGAGGTTTACTGTAGAATGCAGATCGTCTGTACTCTACGTAATCTACGAACTCTGGCCCATGCGAGTGAGAACCTCGTCTCTAGATCGATAAAATTGTACCAAACAAGCTAGTCGAGTTGAAACGTACTCGATTGCGTAGCAAGAAATTTTCGTGCCTAGCACAGTTCGTTGTCATGTAGACATGATTGTTCACGTCTTATAGGCAGCGGAACGAACCTTTAAAATGTTCGACAAATTTGCTATTTGTTTTTCATGGGTTAGAACAGGTACCTGCATAGTTACGGGTAATTGAAACATTGCGCACTGGAGGGATTGCAACAAAAATTGTCGAGACGACAGGGTATTTTGCGAAAGCAACTAAGACGAAAAAATTGCTTTCTCAATTTCGATTACAGAAAAATGAACAATCGTTGGCACCAAGGAATTCTCGCAATTTTTTTCCTTCCTGTTTCTACTTCACTGGTTTTCTGACACCATCGTTTGAGTGACAGCAAACTCCGTTTCGCACAGCCAATTTTCATTGGGATATTAATCTTGGACTATGCTTCGATCATTTTCCAAATCTAATAACCGACCAAGGCACTCGGCGACGTGGAAAAAAGGTTAAAAAAGAATTAAAAAAAAAAAAAAAGAAAAAAAAACCAACAACAAACAAGAAACAAATATCATACAAGGTACCCATCTGGTTGTAATCACCGAATAAAGATATCACTGGTAAAATCTCCGGTGACTTTAGGAAGACGGTAAATAGGTGCTGAACATTATGTAACGCAGCAGTTTACCTACAGTTGAACAACTCTCGCCATAATCATTTCCATTTTCTCAGTCCGCACGGGAAAAGATAGAGCCGGTGAGTGAACGAGCGTCGTTATGTACAGGGAATGCAGGTGTATAAACTGACAGACGTGGCTCGGAAAGGTGCCGGTTATAGAGATAGAAGGATCGAGACGGAGTTAGGCTAGGTTGTCGACGCAGCCCTCTGGAGATATCACGTCGGCATCTTGGCTCGAATGTAAGCCAATACTGACGTACAACCTCGAGGTTCGACCCGCCCGCCTGCTCCACGCACTGCGGGGACCGGTAATCCACTTACGAAGAACCGAGACCCAAGGTGCGGCCCGGGGCTCAGTTAGTGCAACGAGTTTATTCCGGCCTGCAGGAGGAATTGGCAACATTAGTAAATAGGGTCGCTAAGGTAGGCGAAGCCTTTTCCTGGCTTCTCCTCCACCTCCGGAGACCTCGCCTTTTCTCAGGGTGGCGTTCATTTGAAGTCAGAACATCGCGTCGCTCGGTTCGTGGCCCGAGATCCCGGCGGCGGCGCAAAGTGGCTGGAAAACAGAGCCATTCTCGGGTTTTAATACCACTCGGTCGTCCATCCTTATACGACGGTGCTGCTACCACGGCGCTGGGTGCCGCCGCAGAGAGGCTTCCGAAGACTTTTATTGCGCGAGCTCCCGCTAATCCCGACCACCCATAAATTCATCCCACGGGAATTGCTTCTTAGCCTCAACTGACGCTGCTCTACCCCCCGTACCGACTACCTGTCAAATACTAACAACCGCCTCGTGCGCAGTTCCGACGACCGTATGACCATCCCGATACGTGGAATCAGCGTGCCGACTGATGAGCAACGCTTTTCGGTTCGAGCTCATATGTTAACCAGGCAGAGATCGGAGCGGCCATGGTATGACGGAGCAAATGTCTAGCTGCTGGAACCAGGTCGTCAGGGGGATCGAACAGGGTCTTCCTTTTCTATAGAAAATGCGGCTGGTATGCATAGCATGAATTATCTTGTGCCAAGCATCGAATATACACCGTTCAATAACTCAAGGCTGTATTGTTGATGTCCTGACAGAATCCGACGCCCGGAACTTCTGTACAGGATGAAAAGATCCTTTGAAACGACGTTAGGGTGTGAGTGGTAGTTTCGGGCATGACCGATGGACGATGCTTGTCAATGACAAGTCGATCAGGAGTATGCGGAGGAGAATGCGGTAGTTTGTTTTTTCTTTCTGTCGTCTGGTTTCAGTGTACGTGAATGATTTTTCTTCTTAACGTGCGGTTTTCGAGCAGAGAATGAGGAAAACCCTTGACTCCGAGATTCGAGGGTGCCGGAAGCGAGGGATATAATTAACGGTCGGTAAAACGGGGGTTAATTGGTGTTCGAAATGAGTAATCAGGCGCATCTTGTTAAAGAGAATAAGGAAAAGGGCGGACGATGGAGAACGGTAAGTGAGAATAGAGCAGAACTCATTTCAAGTGAGGGACGAAAAGGGAGGGCGTCACTGATAAAAATAAAGGGAGAGCGGGTGAACTAGGAGGACTTTTAATCACACAACTCTCCATTACCCGGGCAGAGTTCCCTTTGTCCAAATTCTTTGAGCCCGATCCCGGGTCTCTGCTATTGGCTCGCGCGGCTTCTGCTCGAAGGTAATCCCTCTTACAGGCATTAATTAGCTTCCAATTCCCTCCGCTATCAATCCTGCACCTGCTCCTCTACTCGCTGAGCCTCCTTCCTATAGTTTCTCATTCCTCTTTCTCCCGCTAGGCTACCTCGCCTTTTCTCACGTTGCTACCTTCCTCCCCGTCTTGGCCATACATTAATTTGCTTCTTTCGCGCTCGCCTAAAGCCCCCGCGAACAAATAAAATAAATAAACAGCTCTCGCTTGGCTAGCCCGAAATCAGCTACGCTTCTTTTCCACCAACACACCCTTCGAAGAAGATAAGAACAGTGTAAAAAAAAAAAGAAAAAATTCATCAGTTAATCAAATCCAAACCTTGTTAAATTCAACTACGAAAATTTAAATTGTCTGTCAACTCGATAAGTCTCGCTTACCTTTTTCCCCGTTCTAGGAAATTTTCGAAGTGAAATCATTCGTCAATGAAACACCGCGAGACGGTTTTCGTAATGTTGCATCTACTGCAAACTTAGGATGTTCCATTCGATAAAGGAATTAATACAACGATAACGTGTAAGCATTTTGAGTTGCGACTGTTCAGAAATTGAATGCTGCAAGTACATCCTCGAATGGAAGATTTGCTTCTTTGCAAAGAACTTGGAAATGGTGTTCCAAAAACCGATAGTAACATTGAGAAAAAAGTTTTCAAATCCAATGTACAAAGCCTCGACTCTACCCGGACGTGGGTGTCTGGTTTGAAGCGAACTGTCAATCAATCGCGGCCTGTCGCCACTTGAAATTGCGAATTTCTATCGCGCGCCTTTTGGTTGCTAAACTCATACGACTCTGCAGGCGTCTTATATTTTCGCAACAATTTTGAAAAAGTCTCACACAGCTTGCGGCGTATGGACAGTATTTTCTGTTCCAGGCACGAGCCTCCCTTATGTCACTCGAAGAAGGAACACCGGAGGGTGGCACCCAGGCCTTCCTCTCCCCCCTGACTCAGGGCCGATTGTATTCCGATCAGGAGCGCGTTGTAAAGTAACCGCTCAGCAAAGACGTAGGCAGGCCGTAAACAAGAGGGTTACCTCTAAGTTTCTTTTTTTTTTGGGGTCAACACGATCTTCATCTTACTCATTTTATGAATTTTTTAAGCCCTGCATTACGCGTCTGCATGAAATCTAACACCGCGCAAACTGCTGTCGTTTTACCAAATCCCGAAGTGCAGCTTATACGCTGAACGTAATTTCACACGGAAAAAAAACTCTCACCAATGACGCGTGACGGTTGCACAAATTCTTCCGCCCGCGACGTTTCAGCGAGTGCAATTTGCATCGAGTCTTGCTTGGTATTTCCCTCGTCCCTCGCCACCCTGCGTCGCGTACGTGTTTCTCGATGCTCTTCTCGCCCCGTATGCCCCCCAGTGATCTTATATTTTACTCAGGTTCGCAGCACCGCGAAAGGACATTTGCATTTCAGTAGCTCTCGGCGTGGCGTCGCGTCGCTCACCAGCGATTGGCAAATCCACACCCAGATACTCTGGCATTTCCGCACCTCGGGCGATTATTGCAAGCCATATCGCAAATTGTGCGACTTAGAAATACACCTCGCATTAATATTACTTGTAGAGTTGCAGTGCGAACAGCAGCGTGTCACGATACCGTGAGAATGGGGTGGATAACCGTTGGTGGAGGTGATTAGGGAGGAAACAAAAGAGCATCGGTATCTGTCACCGTGGAGAGAGGTAGAGGAGAAACGTGTGCATCGCAATGATAGCCGCGACAGACGAGAGCTTACGAAGGCAGACAAAGTGAAGTCGCTGTGAAGCGACAAACGACTGGATGCCGAATGTAGCTGAGTGGAGTGGCTAAAAGCTGAGGGATACTGTCGAGCCGGCGGAAGGGAGGAGAGATGAGGGATGAGAAATGAAGGAAGAAGAGACGGTCGAGAGAGAGAGAGGAAGGCTGCATCAGTGGGAGAATTAGACAGAGAAAAAAAGAAGGAGGAAGATGATGAGACCATGGTTTGCCAAATGCGGAAAGAACTACTTTGTCTCCGTTGTAACAAAGAAATCCTGGCTAATTTTCGGATGGCTCTATTCACCCAGGATGATTTGAGAGTAAAATAAGTGAAGAAAACAAGAATCTCGACTCGCGGAGTCTGAGGGTAATCATATTCTTATACCGAGAATAGGGAATATTGTGTCTGGTTGTGATAATGTCGGTAAAGTCGGTAACGTCGCTCCAGAAGCATGAGGTAAGTTAACGAGTTACTACTAGTCTCTAAATATGTTTGTCATTCAAATTTATCGAGAATAGTTCGTTAAATTCTAGTACTAGGAATATTCCAAAGCTTATCCCGAAGTTTTGTGCCATAGGTGAAACATCTTTGTCGCGTGAAGCAAGCAAAGTCCTAAGACACATTTGCCTCTTGGCGGATATTCCCGAATGTTTAAAATTCACGTCAGCTTTCATGGTGGCGATGGAGAGCGGGGTCTGTAACTAGCAGCAGTCTGGACAATCGATCGCTGACAATAACAGTGAAACGACTAAAAATACAGCGTCATCGTCGTCGTCGTTGCCGGGTGTAGTTTCGGTAGGCAAAACGAAAGCTCCTCCCGTATTTTCCCATTATCAAATATATAATAGTACAAAGTAGCCGGGAGGATTTATTTATCCAAGCGAGCAGATCGAATGGGACAGATAATACCGGTTTACTCGTTTATTTGGCAAACATCTGCTTGTAATCTCGGATCTACCAGGCTTTCGGTCGGGGGTGGCTCGAGGAGTGTTTGTCGGAGATGGCAAAGGCACCGAAAGGGAGATGTACAGCGGATGAAACTGGCACAGAGAACGGGAGATAATACGTACCATAAACCACGTTTCTGATAGTCCTACACAAGCGCACGGACGATTGCTTCAAGATGCCATCACCATGTTCGCCTATCCATCATTCGTGAAAATGATATATTTTGTTTTTTTTGCCTACTCGTCAATAATATCGCGAAATTGCACTAGCCCACTCCGTGAACTACGTGTGGATCCGGTATTGGTCCCTGCATTCACATTGCCTTATATCTCAGGCTGCGTCTTTTCAGAGGCACTTGAAAGGACCTTGTACGGGTACAACGGAATCGTTTACGAGCCTATAAACCATTCCGCGAAAAGGGAGTGTGCATATGGATATTCGAGGGGTGAGAGTGGATTAAACAGATCTCATACCAGCTTTGAATAAGAAAAAGAAGATCGAACAGGTTTTATGAATTATCGTGTGTTTCAGGGTGTCCGGCGGTCTTCTTTCTGATAAAGTCACATGGGATGCAGGTACCGATGGAAAAGTAATCCGATATTTCACCGCTCGATGAATATCTATGCATCGATGTTCCCTAGAGAAATAGGGAAACGCATAGGTAGGTGAGTACTATTGCTCTTTCGTAAATTATCTAGTGCGCATCGTGTCCCCGGAGAACGCATTAAATTATACATGTTGCACGGAACGTTGTCTGCGGTTCACCTTTGCACTGGAAATTCCCTCTTCCCTTATCACATCTAACGTTGAAACCAGGTTTAGCAGCATTGTGAACAGGCACTGCCGTTGCACTCAATGACGAAAGAGGTTTGACGCTACCGCGCCATTCGCATCGATCTCCCCTCACCTACTTCGTAGTCAGCAGTGCCGTATTCTGATTTTCTCAATATTTTTCAATTCGAACTCTACGGGATCGCGTTTCGAGAGGTGAAATCCAACTTCACACTTCGGAACTGACGATGCAAAGTGCCAAGTGGCTGCAAGTAGCTCTGAAGTTTAAATCACTTCAACCGTTTGCCCGAACCTGACCGACGAAGAGAGTCTGCGACTAGGGGAATGAGATGGAAAAATTGTGCGATATTATACCGCAAGGAATGAATCCCCCCGCAAAATCAAAACTGGATGCGGCGATGAAATATGCCAGAGTTGCTGCATTAACCGCGTACTGCATCCCTTGAACAAAGAAGGCCTGTGAAGATAATATTTTCACAACACGACACTTTCCTGCCGTATGAATAATGGATCAGGAAACGACGGCTGTTTGGAATAACTTACTTTCCACGGGCTGCTATTAAACCAATTTCAATGAATTACTATTCTCAGTGCATCGAAGTTTCTCAAGTGTTTTTCAAGTTCTGCTAGGCGCTTCGTGCACGTTCTAACGCAAATACTTCAAGACTGCAAAGACTCGACGACCCATCTGTTAAAACTAGTGCTTCAACATGATCACGTTAGTGCAGCTTTGTTGTCCCACGTGTATTGTACTTTTCGCGCGAAATTACATAAGCGATAACCATGTGTATGTGCAACGGAAAGATTCCTGCTATGTTTGTACGCGTGGTGAAATTGCTCAGCACGTTCGTAAAAAACAGATTTAAAAAACAAAATTCAAACCAGACTAAGGTTAGTTCGTTGGAGATCAATTTATGAAATTCACGCGAGTTCCTTGTCTGCTCAGCGGTGGAGTTCCTGATATCGGAAAGGATATGGAAACGGGGGGTTCGAAGATCAGTTGATCTGGCGAACGGCATATAAAAAAAAGGATACCTCGCGTTTTTTGACCGCAGAAGAGAATTTGAGTCTGCAAGAAGGACGGAGGGTGACTCGGTGGCTCTGGTCTGGGACCAGGAGATGATGGCGAGGGGTCAGAGCGGAGGTTGAATAGGGGATTCTGGATTCTTGAAAGGATACAATTCCTTTCACTGGTTTATCTAAGCGATATACACGGGGGTTAGCCTCGAAATAAGGTTTTATTGATTTTTAGAAAAGGACAAACTTCGAGGTTTTTGCTATGTGTGTGTGTTTGTATGTTTTTTTTTTCTCTCTTTTACTTCTACTCCTCTCTCTCTAAAACCTCACGTTATACAAGAGATACGATATTGAACACAAGACTAGGATAGTTCCGCTTTTCTTCTCCGTCCTTCCCTCCCTCCCGTTCTCTCTCTCTACATCTTTATTTACTTCTTTCGACAGTTTATATCAGTCGTTCTCTTGCAAAAGATTACCTTCTCCGACTTCACCCTGTAACCACGAAGATTATTTCTCTCTCCATTTCTTCATTTCATCGGGCCGGTGAAAGTTATCAACCACATGTTAGATTGGAATTTCAGCCAACGTTTCCTGAATGCACATAGGTGTCTACAATACTTATGGGAGATAAGTAAAAAGAGGTAAAATAACCCCCCTAAGATAAAATCAATTGTAACACATAGAATAATAATTTAAAACATGCGACGATGTTGGGCATGATTTTTTATTATACTTTAGCCACAATTTAGATTGTTTTTGCCATTTTTTACTTTCCGATTTCTCTGTTTTCAGAGAAAAAAGGAAGTTATTGCAATCACCCCGAAAACGAAAAGTTGAGTTTTCACTAGATCTCGATGTTTTCGGATCAAGAGAACCACTTGCGACCATTTTCGGACGGATGTCTGTGAGCGCGTGTATGTATGTATGTATGTGATCAACTTTTTTCTTCGACGGTATCTTGAGCCCGACTGACCAAATTTCGATGAGTTTGGTCTCAATCAACGTGGCTTTTCCAAACTTAGAACTGATTCTATTTTGGCTTTCACCGGGTCAGTACTTTTTGAATTATTTAAATAATAAATTCACAAAAAATAAAGTAGAAATCATGATATCTTGAGAATGGTCGAACGGATTCGAATGAAAATTGATAACTTTAAGATTTGGAATCACTGATCACGAATCTGAGGTTAGATTCGCAAAATCCAAAATCGTGAATCCATTATGGTTGGAAAAAAATCTAAAAATATTCAGTTTCTTATAGAAATTAGTAGGCGGAGGTGTTTTGGGTCACCGAAAACGAAATCAAAATCAGAATTCAAAAATTTATAAGGGTGGATCCATTACAGTGGTTCAAATTAAAAAGAAACATAATATTTTCATATAACATCGTTTCCAAGGGCTTTTGCATCGTCAATAATGAATCTGAATTTGTAGTTCGAAATTTGAATTGGATATTAATATTTTTTTGTTCCGGGAACTTGGAACATACAATGTGAAAACGGGAAGTTCGCGGGTTGGCTCACAATCAGCCTAAAGCCGCTTGTTTCCGATGCTACCGTTGCTGCAATTTATTAGCGAAAAAATTGATTATTTGCCTAGTGTGCGTAAAACCAGTGATAAAACACTTGCATTATATCAGCGTTCGATTTAAATGACACCGGTCAGACGCACAATTGCTTTGTATTATCGAAATTGATTGTTTATGTCGATTGCAACGCATACGTACAATGACGGGCTCAAACCGCGGGATGATAATTTTGTTCCGGTTTCCCCTATTATACCTACTTACTATGATGATTGCATGCATTGGAATGAAGCATCGCTACACGCTTATTTTAATTGCCATAATTACGATTATTATTGCCAATATGACTATTAACACATTACGTAGGCATTAATGAACGTATGTGTGGATGTATTGTTGGTGAGTTATGTGATGCAGTTAATGGCGAATGCCTCGAGCAATTGGCTTTTCGCTATCGCATATTATATGTAATATTAGTAATTGAGATGAATTAATGGCATATCGTGTACGTACCTAGTTTCTGTGCTGAAAAATAAAAATAAAGAAATTACAGTTACATGTCAAACGTATATGTGAGTGTGTAATGATTAGGTATATGTATATTCTATGATTGCACGAAGACAAACTAATTGACATTCATGAAGTTATATAATTGGTTTTCGCTCACGTACATTGAATGAAGCTTCTTCGGATAAACTATCCAAGCTGTTGATAGCAGCAAATTTAATTGATGGATCAATTGTATACGCAAAAATTAGGACCCAATTTTGTTTGAGTAACAAAACTTGTCGTTTCAAATATTTCTCTTCTTTCAATCATAAATTATTGAAGTAAAAATGATCGATATTCATTTCCCTTGATCGATCGGGAATATATTTGATAAATGGATCTTGTTTTGTCAGCCTCCAAGTGTATAAAAACTTTGCCAAGTTTGCGAGAGAAATTGTGGATTTAGTGTGTGAAAGGTTTAAATCGAAAGCACTGGAAAAAGCATAATAAACGTGGATATTTTTCATCCATTCTGTTTGATCTCACAGAGCGTAATATCCGGCACGTACTGGAATAGCATACACGTGTGCACGACGATAAGAAACGTGTTGAACTAAAATTGCGATTCCTGCATCTAAATGCGGAGGAATTTAATTAAAGCACGAGTTGCAAAATAGGGAGATGGAAAGAGATAGCGAGAGAAAGGAGAGTGCTTGATGATTGAAAGATGTGTAAGAAAATTAAACCTGAGTGGTTGACGATGGGGGCGACCGGTAAAGCCCACGTTGCAGGGTATTTTAATTGCGTCAGTCAGGTGGGCATTTTAATGAAAATTAAATCCGTATAAAATAGTATTTGAAAACCGAAAAGAAAAAGAAGATGAAGAAGAAAATTACGAGAGAGGTCGTATAACTGTATGTATAACTTCGACAAGCAGGTTCGCAGTCGCAGATTTCCTCGCATAAATTGAATCGCGTTTGGTACGCGGTTGAAATACCAATCACACGTACAAAAGGATTCTTTTACTTGGATTATGTTTAGCCCAGTCGCGATAAAGCGGGAGCAGCATTTTTTAAATCTTTTCACAGTATGTCAGTAACACGTCTCGAGACCGAGGAAAAAATTTACGGTCACAACATCAGTACCTTGCGTCTTGCCTACCACTTTTCCTTGTTGCACAAAAAGACAATATCTGCCAAACCTAATTGTGTCAGGGTTCGCCATGACATAACGTGAACTCTGTTGTATTTGGAATTGCAATTGGTCCGCGAAAAGTAAATCATGATAAACAGCGGTAAAGATTGCAAGCTTCGACCGTTATTTCTCAAAGCCGTCATGTACCCTGTATACTCCGTGCTGCGTTTCTACAATGACCAAAGCTTGGTTCGTAGCCTACACTGAGAAAAATTTCATTTGTTGTAGTAAATAGAAAAATTCAGTAAAACAGGTATCGTTAAAAGAATCGTTTGAATATTGTTGGAATAACGAAAAACGAGGTACGCGTAACCATTTTGCGCTATTGTCGATCCTTTTTTTGTTATTGCAACGCAAAATCAGTTTCTTCGGTTTACTCTACTTTTGTAGTTAAATAAGGCTTTAACGTCAATTTATTGTGGCACAAGCATTAAATTTTTGCAACAGTTACAAGAAAATATAGCGACAGTGAGCGGAATGAGAAAGAATAGTAACGGAAACTAGACTTTCTGGTAACAGCTACGAAACTAATTTTTATCTTGTACCTAGAACTAGATTTTTCGATTGTCGTAAAAAATTAAAATAGTTAAGGACTGAGCGGTAACCGGAACTAAAAATTTCTCTCAGTGTATACACATTGTATCAACACGTGCCGATATAAATCCAAATACACACGAGTCTGTATTTTGATAAAACCTCAATTTTGATATTCGCAAATAGTGATTCCGGTATATGATGAAACTTCAAATTCAACATTACAAGAGACCACGAGTCAATCCGGTATCACTGATGCCGTGGTTTTAGCGGTTCAGTTTTAGCGAGAGCGAATGCAACGCGTTCGACGTGAATGCGAGCGGTAATTTTAACTGCCAGAAAGTTCGTCGATTTTGGTATAACTAGACCAATTAATATGGAAAACTGCTCTGAAATTGAACAGGGATTCAAACTGAGTAACCGCGAAGTTATGAAACTTTCGAAATATGCGCAACGGCGTATACTTCTAGCGGGAAAGCCGAGAGGCTCCGATTTCGAGTGAAATTGGTTATTACCCTGGATTGTAGGGATTGGGGATACGCTTCGAGTTCTAGGCAAATGTTTACGCGGCCTGTTGTTAAACGCTTCGAAGAACACCTCGCGAGCCGCTGGCATAGAACAGATCTGTAACTCTGTTCGAACTCCGAGGACCGCGGTATAATACCCGAGCTCAACAGTCGTTTTCCCCGTCGTCCTGCAAGGATCAGGATATTTTTCGCTACGTCTGCCTTTCCACGAGAAATCTCTCTATTACCAGAGCCGGGGAAAATATACCAAAACATACCAAGTTTCCCACCCTGCGGAAGAGGGGTGCCGTTTTCATCTTACGGTCTCTGATTTTCGCTGGTGCAGCTCGAGCTAAACGGAGCGTGCTGATAGTTCGTCGTTCGGATCGAAACGAGTCGAGGAACTCTCGCGGCTCTTGGACACCGGCCGTGACCCGGAAGTTGGCGGGACAAATTACACATTGTTAGGCCCAAGTCATTAGACCACTCTCGCCACTATCCGAAAATCGCGCTCGAGAGTTAGTCAACTTTACAGAAGGAATCGGTCAGACGGATGGATTGAAAACTCACCGAGAAAGACGTCCTCGTCTATGTCGTGGCCATCGAGGTCCAGGTTGTCGGCGGAAGGGTGATTGTCGAGGTTGTTCTGTTGGGCCTGGGTGAGAGCCATGGTGTAGTAGCTGGTGGCAAGGAGCTCGGCAAGGAGGGGCAGGTAAGGAGATATGAGTCTGGGGCTAGTTGCGCGCAAACAACCGGGTAGCCAGAGCCCGCGTCCTGTGGGGCCGACTGAAGCCGCACCCGCTGTCACAAAACTGCCGCTCAGGAGTTCTCCGCACAACAACATATGTAGAATATCACTCCGGCACCACCGCTGACCTTACACTGGCGCCCGGGCTAGTAATCGTCCCTGACGATGAGGCTAGGTCACTTCCTGCTCCAGGACGAGAACCTGAAACGTAACGAAAATCATCATGAAACCAAGAAGCGCGACTTCTGACCGTCACTACGCGGCATGGACGTGGTATAGCACTTTGTCTTTGGACGACGTACGCGCAGCTGTTGTCGATGGATATCCATTACGTCATAGCGAAGTCTATTTTCTAAACGGCGATCAGGTGAACTTAATTCGAAGCACGGAACTCGACCATTTCAAGCGCCTGCTTCGAAGAGCATTGCTTCTACCGCTCGGACGGTAATCACTGATTGTCAACGAAGCCAACCGTCGTTCGGACTGCCAGTTTTTAAATTAATGTAACGTGAAACGTACCGGCACGTCATCGAAATCCGTCTTTCGTTCGTGAGTGTAATTGACAAGATATTATTTAAGTATGTTTTAACTATCGACGAGTTCAGTATTTAAGGTTCGAGGCTATAAGGCCGATTAGTAATACGTGACATAACGTTTTGGTAAATTTTCGATTTACTTGAAATTTGAACTAATATTAAAGTTTTACAAAACTAGTGGTCCATGCCCAGTTTCACTGCGTTTTTTGAAAAAAATCCATCGATCGAACCAGTTTTTGACGTTATTTTAAAGAATATCTGGATACGTATGAAATATAATTGATTGAAACCGGGTGAAAACCACTTTTGTTACGAAGATCGATTATGAGTTTGAATTTCAAACAAAACAAAATATTGTAGCATTTCACTGATATTTCCCCTTAAAGGTATAAAACATCAGGTGTAACGGAATGCTATGTAACGAATAATAGTAGGTATTTTAGCCAATTAAGTAACGAATATTAGAGTCGTATGAAAAAAGCTATGCACCGGTTATCTCGAATATGAAAAAATCAATCCGATAAATCAACGAATGAATATTCATATCTGGAGAAAGGTAGTTGACCTTCCATAATCACATTCAGCGATTCAAATTTGGCAAGATCCGAGTCTCAAAGTGCGGCATAGTTATGCAAAAAACCGTAGTTCGCTCATTTCACAACGCTAAACGTATACCTAAGTAGGCTGTTAATTAGATCGCAGCTCCGTTAAAATTCTGGATTAATACCATATCATTTACAGATTTTGTGCTATTGTTGAACAAGGAAGTCCGTAAAAGACGTTGTACGAATGTAGATTACACAATCATTATCATATCCAGCGGCTTAATCACCGTCGATACTATTCGAGCCATCGTTACGAGAATATTTTATCAGCGTATAATCAAAAAATACAACAATTACAATTAAAAATCGATTTTTCATCGCTAACCATATTTTTTCCGTCTTGATTCAAGTGTTTATCGGGGTTTGAGAGTCGCGTGACAAACGGATATGGACACTCTGGGGTGTCGAGTTGCCGTCGCTGTTCAACCGAGGGAAAAAAAAACCACCACAGTATCAAAACTGTACCCTACGGAGTGGAGGGGTCGAGTATCACGTTGAACGGAAGGTCAAGGTCAAATGGCAGACCGTAACAGCACCTCCGTGGCGCCGCCCTGTCAACGTTCACCAGAGCAGCGAGCCGCTGACTCAACGTTGTCTGGCTGCCTCCTGCTTTCACTGACTTGTTAAGTCACCGTGGCGCAACGAGATCTATGTATAGGCCTATAGCCAGCATTGCGTATCCATTCCATTCAACAACGAGACGGAAAGCAAACGTAACGCGTTCCTCCGTACGACGAAGGAATTGTTGATTTTTGTTTTTGTTTTTTTTTTCAACATTTACGGCAATGTTACATTAAATAGTGCTCGAAGTACCGCGGCTTAAGAAATATAGTTGGCTTCTCATCGTTCAGAATTTTGACAAAAAATACGTTCTCTCAGTCTTTCTTTACCTGCTTGCGATCTGTTTTCTGAACGATACAGTTTCAGTTTGACGGGTATATTAGTTATGAAATCGTTATCGGTATGTCAATGTTCAGCGGATTTTTGCGACTCTTAGATCATTGCTTTAATGTTTCCATTTCACTTTCGATTACCTCGTTCTCGTTTATTTTGAGAATTTTGGCAATAAGCCAAAAGTCACGATGCAAGAAAAATTTCATTCTACATTCTTCAATGACATCACTATTTCTCACGGCGAATGACCCAAAACCATTGAAAGGGCTGTTACATTTTTGACCGAAGACTTTAAGCGCAGCTTCTGCAGTTCACAGCAAACGGTGTTTATTGCAAATTGTTAGATGAAATACGCGTGTGGCAGATCAATGCACGATGGTTCGCGGGTCACGCATGTTGGACAATGACGCAGAATCATCGCACGCACAGATTTGAATACTCGGCTATAAGTGGTACCGCGCACGTTGATAACGGTACAGAGTCTCCGCCCGTTGCTGATAGTTGAGGAATGCGACGCAGCGAGTCAACTGGATGGTGTTTAACACACGCCGAGCATGCACGGGCTTCGGATCCCTGAGCCACGGTGAACCGGGTAAAGTTGACGATTTATTAGTTCTATCCGCGAGAACAATCCGTCCTCCCTCTTTCCAGACTTCAGTGGCGTTTTAGAAGGCTTGGTCAGTAATTCAGAGTTCTACTTAATCGCGTAGATTCAACCGCGATCGTACGTTCTCACTCGGAAGTTTAGTGTTATGGGTTTTGACTCTCAACCACGCTTGTTAATTTTGATTCCATTAGTTCGGTTTCCGTGTTACAGAAATTGCTCCAAGTGGTATTTGGACGGTGCTGTTTCACCGCGAGAACAACAACACGCGCTTAAATTTATATTCGAGTTAACAAACCAGCGCCGTTACCCAGCTCTAAATTACGACCAACCTAATTAGGGTATCGAGGTGTTGAATTTCGATCGCATACACCTACCTCGAGTTCGTTCGACCTCGGCTATAGAATTTCTCTTTGTACAACCATCACGGTCTCTCTCGATCTGAGTAGCGCATGGCGCGGTCACTAAGAGCGGATACCGCGCTGATGAAAATTGACGATGTCAAACTAAACACAAAGCCGAGGTGAAGAAATGGAGACACTTCGATTTGTAAAAAATCGCTCAATTGACCGGCTTGCCGCAGGACCTCGAACGAATCTGACACTTGACTGATACTCACATCAACACGATTAACTTGCGATTAAGTAAAATTCCATGGTGAGGTAGTAATCGGTAATCGGTAATCGATGGTGCGGATAATGCGAGGTAACCGATTGGCCGAAGTTGCACAAGAGCAGCGTTTAATCACACACAAGAAATGACAGGACTCTTCACTTCTGCACAACCAATCGTAAGTGCTGGTAGTCACGTGCTGTGCGGAACATCCTCGGGTTTATGATCCAACAAAAGTCGTTGGGAACTCGGGACAACTTTTAAACCGTACTGAGTAATTTTCGTGAATGACTAGAGATCGTTAGCGCCGTTTCGACCGGGACTCGTGACGAAAACGTTGGATCGGCACTGGCAATGAGGCGGTACTGAGCCGACCTAAACACGCTGGATCGCTGCTCGTGGCGGCATCGGCGACCAACGACCTACCGAGGATTCCCCTCGCACCGGCGAATCGGGGCTTGGGCAGAAAGACGATCTCCCGGCAGCTGGGATCGTGGGTGCGTGTCGGCGAGAGATGATGTCAGAGGAGAGCCTCGCGACTGGTTTGGAATATTAATAAATTCTAGTCTGCCGTTGGCCAATCCCGTTACCCCATTAGAACCTATGCGACGAAGGAATACCTGAGGAGCCGAGAAAAGAAAGGGTGGCTATTCTCTGGGCCCTTCCTCCTCCTCCTCATCTTCCTCCTCCTCCTGCTCCCAGGGCACGGCAGGTAAGTCCGGTATTTTCGTGCAGGCATCGTTGGGTTAGTGCGTTAAAACGACGCCACCGTCGCAGCCGCTGCGCGGCTCGTTCGACTCCGGAAGTCGACGCAGCCGTTTGACCCATTTGTGTGGTCAACTTATTTTTATTGTCTCCAACGTTTCGAATCCCTCGACGCGCGGGGACCTTTTCTTGACGAAACTTGTATACTGCCGGGTACGGTTTTACTTCTTTGAAGGATTTCAGTAGCTCGTTTCGGAAGTTTTTATACTTTTTCGTAAAAGCAAAAGACAGTCACCTCGTGTCGGGACGATTCAGATTCGATTTTCCGATGGTGCGAGACATGTAACCATGCTACTTTTAATTGCTGCAAATTGACGCTCAATCATGTCAATTACAGCTATCCAGTACAACTTTACAGCAGGACGCGTGTTTTTTGTATTTTTTATGCACTGAAGAGTAACGTAATATTAAATTTAAATTAAGGCTTTAGAATTTGGGTTGGAAATATGCATGTGCTTCACGTTTAATATTTTTTCGCGTAATGAAAGAATGAAAGAAATTATGTATAAAAAAAAAAGGGCAGGCTGATACGCTTCACAATTTCTGTGTCCGTTTATCTACTAAACTAATGAAAAATAATATTTTTTCCTGCATTAGATACTTTTTTCAATTTCGTCTTTTCTTCCTTTTGCTTTTATTATCAACGTTTTGAAATTCTCCTCATGAAATTTTCCCATCTTCCTTCTATAGCCACCCAAGTATAAGCCTAATATGGGAAAGTGGCCATGTTTTTTGACGACGTCATATAGCGAAAACAGAGGGTTAGAAAATTGGTCTTACGACGGAAAATTCTGAGATTGAATTTATTCTTCGACATGTGTTTCGCAATTTAAAAATAACCTGCAGCTCGGTTACTCATCTTGTTTACTATAGTTGCAAAAAAATAGGAAATTAAGTAATTTCCCCAATTCCTGATACCCAGCGCTTGAATTCGAATATTTGCTTGAGATTGCATCACTCGTCACACCAGTAACAGCGGTAATTTTTCAAATTTGTACAGCTTGGACGATTTTTTTCAGTGATGAATTAACATTTCTTCAAAATTTATAGCACGATAGGGATGATCACGCGTATGAGTATGGACTTGATATTTTTCATCCGAAGCGTATACAATATACATACATGCTCTGTAAATAATATAGCTATTAAATAGGTACAAATCGAAAATAGAACCATGACGATTTAATATACACTCGCGTTTGCACCGAGGAAGGGATTTGCCTACCAGCGTTTCTGTGCAGAAAATTCTTGATCTCGACTCGGTAAAACTCTGCCCTAAGGTAAATATACGCGAATACCTGAGAAAGAACAAAAAGGGACAACGCGCGGGTCTTCGCTGTTTCGCGGTCGCTTGGCACGGAGAAGCCTGAGGAAAGAGAGAGCGAGAGATGGTGAAAAAACTGAGTGTTAAACTTAACCGAAAGATAAAGCTGAACGCGTCGGGGCATCGCAAAATAAACAGCGAGTATGAGGTATAACGAAAGTGTAACCTCCATGGTCGAAAGCTGGTTTATCCTGGTCGCACTCGGTTGACCTTCCAGCAAAGCAAATGGCAACAAATAACCTTGGCGGGTCGTCATCCCGGGGGAGAAACCGCCGGCATCCCGACGTAACCCACATTAGCGTTAAAACATTGTCACATCAAGTTAATCAATCTCTTCCTCCCCCAGCATCCGCGAAATGCTTCCCCGCGTAATTCTACGTCTTCCAGGCCGCGTTCGCAAATGCGACGCAACCCGGATATATTCCCGACGCTGTTATATAGGTACAACCGGGATCCGGGATCGCTATGCAGGTATATTAAGCCTTGTACCCGAGTCGCGTTTAACCCTCCATCGAACGGCACCCTCAGTCCTCTAAATACCAATTCAATCTAACCCGAAAGCATTTCCTATATCAGTAATGTCGTGCTCTGCCTTTCCCATTATCGTATATCGACCGATTCTTCCATCGACGCCACACTACATTTCCCATTGACGATGCGGAGGTACACCGAGTCTCTTCAACCTTAACTTTATACACCCGGAGAATGCAGGACCTTCGTCACCCCGGCCACGCGTGGGCGACATGGACGACACCGTATCGACAAAAGTATCCTCTTGTCAATTTTTGATCAACAATTATATCCACCTCCTTTCACCCCATCATTCATCATTTCTTTTTTATCATTCTCTCTCTTTCTCTCGCATTATTCTCTGGATAAACAACGCGCGCTACGAATACCCCGCGACCCAATGAAATTCTCCGTGAACGGTTGTCAGGGCGCTTTGCCACACTGCTCTTCGACGTTTTACAGGGAGAGTAATGAGACTTAATTGAATATCCCCTCCTCTCTGACGGTGGGTTTCAATGTTTACTCATCCGCGAGTGCTAACTTTTGGCTAATTCGATAGGGAAGATTGAATCAACTGCACAAAGAATAAGTTCCATGGGGTTTCACCTTGAGGGGGAATTGAAATCGTTTTGTTATCTCGAAAAATACCTCACAAATTGCGATGAACAATTCTTTCCCTTTCATTTTCTTCATCTTCTTCTTCCTATCTGCGCCGAAAGCCGCGTCAAGACAGTAAACGCAATTCAGGATGAACATTTCACGCTTGATAAGTATTCGACGCGAGTGAAAAAAAATTACTCAATCTTGGTGTTTATTTCCATTCAAACAAACCGGTCTCTGGTTGTTCAGAATTACCGCGTACGATTCAGTAATGGGTCGCATCCGTTCTAAACTAGAACTCATCGCTTGCTGCAGTATACCTAATTCGTCGTAATTTTTCGACATCACCGGAAAATATGCCGTTATTTGTTTTGAAACAGGGTCCAACGAATAGTGCGAAAATTCATCCACTCTCTTGTGCCCCGACCTGTAAACCTATTTGATGAAACGGCTTACAGATATTCATGGAACGAAAATTCCGATGAACAAATTCGTTGCTCGAATCAGGCTTGGTACGCATGTTCAACATTGGCAATATGAAACAGATTTCAAACCGTGGAAAGGACCGAGTGTCGATTTTGAAAGCGAGATCAAACCGGCTGGTAAAAAATCAAAAACAAACAAAATTGAGTCATTTCATAACCGAGTAATATTTGAGCAGCGAATCGAGACCGTCGTCATTAAGAGCCGGTCGTTACAGCCGCGGCCTTGTCGTTAGCGCTAAACTGAGTTCAGAGTAGTTTATTTTTTCTTCTCTCCACCTTCTGCCGGACAGGTATGGAAATAAATGGATGAGAAAGCTTTTACCGTAATGTCAGAGGATGATGATGCGGACGAGGTATCTTTTTCAGATATGAATACACACATATACCTGTGTATTTGTATATCGGTATCGACCGCTTCGGGTAATCGGCTGCGCGGCGGTTCTGCTATTGCGAAGGAGAAACCGTTCCCTAAATGGGAGTACTCCGGTCACGATTTTCGGTCTAATACCTTACATACACTGTGCCGTACAGGCACGGAGACGTAATCCGGGTGTCGCTTGGTGCCGGCGACTCTTCGTAAGGCGTGATATAAACTCGGAGGGCGCCGGGGTACGTCGACACCTTTTTGAGGGCTAAACCTGACCCTGAGTTTTACTACCCTTCAGCCCTTGTGCGTAAATTAAATCCAGAGGAGGTCTGTGCGCAAGGGTGTAAGTTCATGTACAGGGTGTCTCATCTTAATCAACCCGGTCAAATATCTTGCAAATCAAAAGCGTGAGAAAAAAATGTTTCAGACAAACGTTGCAAGGTTCAAAGGTGGAAAGAAGATGAGGGCGTCAGATTTTTCGTCAGGAATGATATTTTTTTTTAATAGTACTCGCACACTTACCACCTAAACTCGACTGGCGATGAGATACGAGCCGGTCAAGCTGCTGCGGAAACTTCCTGTCGTACTTGGTTCATGAATTTTGCGTATTAAGCAGGATTCGCAGAAACATGCACCTGACAGGGGCCGTGACGTGAACGCTCTTTAACCTTTTTTGCTAGATAATTATATTGTTCTTCAAGATTTACCTTCAGATGCCGATGAAGAAAATATACCGTTCCATTGAAAAACAACGAAGTTGACCTTAATCTGTCCTTGCGTTGACCGCATCTTCTTTCCTCTATCAAACCTTGCAATTTCTGTCCGAATAAATTTTTCACACCACTTTTGATTCCCGAGATATTCGACTGGGTTGATTAAAATGAGATACCCTGTGTATCTGTGTGTCTATGTATGAAATATATTTGTCAAAAGCATTCGTCTCGCAAGCTCTAGATTAGGCGCGTCTGCTCGTGCAGGGGTAGGAACTGTGGCGACGACCAGGGCGGTCGTTGTGCCGGTCACGGGGTTGGGATGGCAGACGTCGAGGCGCCTCCCCCACTTCCGACATCAAAACTGGAGCACGCTTCAACGGCCGTTATCCACCAGCCACCCCCGGTGGGCCGCATTTACACAATGCCACTGCAGCAGGGAAATTCAGGATCAAATCAGCTCGACTTCGGCGGCAAGGGGTGGCCGAGTTTAACGCCGCCTCACGAGGTTCGAGCTTCACGATTCACGATGGAGTATGAGGAAAAGAAGTCTGGTGAGAAGGAACTCGAGTCTCTCTTTCTCTCTCTCTCTCTCTCACTCCGGTTCTGACATTTTCGTAGTTTTCTCGTGCAGCTGTGCTCCGCGCAAATTCCTTCAGGATGAACTGTCGCCTGCAGCTAAGGATCGACGAAGGATATAGGCACGTTATTCGTATAAAATCGGAACCAGAAACTTCACGTTTTTGCCCTTGCAAATTATTTCCAACATTTCGGTCCAGACGAGTAATCGGATTCCCTGATTCGAATTAGAACATCTTTAGGAACATCTCACAAAAATGTCGACAAGTCAATCGATCGTAGAACGATTAATCTTTCACCTGTGGAATTGATGAGAGGAAAAAAAAAATTGAACCGCAGAAAAATCAATCTGATCAATGTCTGTGAAAATTTTCATTCAATGTCGAAGAAATTCCATTCTAAATTGAAAATCCTTATCAAATGATAGGAAATCTAGTAATTAATGACATCCAGTTGAATTTCATTTTTCTGGATTTTTTATTCACTGTTGTATTTAGGTTTCAAATCCTGTATTATTTTACACAATATTGTTATTACTTTGTTATTGTTATCATTATCGTTGTTATCGTACAACGTGTAACTCGGAGTGCGATTGGTACACATATTTGGGTCGCATCAATACCCTACGGGCGTACAATTAACTGGCATCAATATTACATACAGAGATATTACACGATGCATTGTGTAATCTTGGGAGTACACTCGAATGCTAATAGCCACACGTTGTAACCAATGTTACCCTCGGGCAAAGGTAGAGTGACAGTGATGTTACTCTTCGCATAATCTGTGATCCAATATTTGGGTGAAGGCAATTTTTGCAACGATATCGTGCCCACATCGGAGAGATAGAAAGTAGTGATTCTTTTATACGAGTTCCAAGTCTGCTGACGAGACTGTCTGTCCCGAGTCTCTGACTAACTTGAGAACTGGCGCCAGTGAACAGCGGACCATTCATCGCGGGGAACCGAGATAAACATCTTGAGTTAAGCTTCGATGAATCACTCGGGCGGAATTGTGCACTTTATAATGCTCGTTTGATACGGGATTGGGTATCTGATGGTGACGTGGAAAGCTGCAATACGAGTTTATCAATCCCGCGTGAAATAACAAGAAAAGCCCTCCGCGCGACGCGGTCTTTGCCTCGGCCCTCGGGGCCTGAGAGCAAATATTATCGGATCACTTCTCTTGTCTGCGCAAACATCGGCACACCGAGGTTTGCGAATGTACCTGTATGTGCCTATGTACCTCCATATACGTATATAGACCACCACTTTCCCTGCGACATGCCGGATTCTCTCAGTTTTCGATACATCGATGCTGATATATAGGGAAAAGTTGGAGGAAACCCTCTTGGCAAACTTGATAATAAGTGTAAAGTGCTTTCAAAAAGGTTCGAAAGAGCGACGCGGAGTAACGTTAAGAATATTTTAACTTCCCAAACCTCTTTTCTCGAGTTTCCTGTCTGCCCTTTTTTCAGTCCAACTATTCGCATCAAGCTTGGAAACTTGAGGAATTCCCGAGCACAACAGTTTTTAATACGGCACTCGGTGCGGAAGAATTCTGAAAGCAATGTTGGTTCTAACGAGTCTTAGAAATACAGCGTTAGACATTCGTGACAGGAATGAGAAATAAGTCTGAGGGTATTTTGCTGTTCTCCAGGCTCACGGGCAACGAAATTAGCGACGGTAAATTTTGCTACCCCATGCCAGTTAATCATGTGTAAAATCTTTCGGCGATATTTCCGACCTGTTACACCAATAAAATACGACGTTTCAGTGGCGGTATATAAGCAATTCTAATCGTGAACGCTGTATTAGTACCCGCCATTGATGCCATCGGAAGTAGAAAATTTACCGCGCATGGTGCCATGCATCTGTCCAACGGACGCATGGCACACGATTGTTACACCTGCTGCGCAGTGGGTGCAGAGAAATATTTCACCCCCGGAAAGAAAAATGTCACGCGAGATACGCGCCACCGCTGACGAAAGTTGAGCTGAGTTTCGCTACTGCAGGAGTTTCATGTTAGCCGACTTCCGAAATTGAAGATTGTTCGATTAAAGCAGCTTACGCGGAGAGTAAACGAGAGTAGCAACTTGGCCAAAATTAAGTGATTACCGCAGCTCTATAGGATCTTCAAATCATAAATATCGATTCAGGAAATTCTGCAAACTCCTGGGAGGTTGGCGGATATAAGCATGGAATTTATTAGTAACATAAACAGTCCAACGAGTACCCAAGGGTATGAATTTGCCTAATTCTCGATGTATGTAAACGGTACCTGCAGCACTGATGACAAAATCGGCAAACTACGCAGCTCGCAAATAGGGTAAAATGCAAATCTGGCGGCCTGGACGATGAAAATCTGAATTATCGAACACCCTCGATTCGAAGAAAGATTCACTCGCTACTTTGCCTGGGTGGTTCTCCCCTCGAACGATTGGAGAATGGCGTTGATGCATTTATCCGTGAAATGTTTCTACGCGGGAATTTTAGAGAGCACGGAAATTCTCTATCAGCGCTATTGGAAATTTTATACCACGTGTATAAGAGAAAAGTGAAGAGTTTGAAACGAGGTTACCTCCGACTCTGATAAGGTTACCGTTTCCCGTCAGTTGTTATTGCTTGAGCTCCGGTGCTTCCCGTGCAGATCGTAGCAAGACGCAAGATTCGCCAGAATACGTTACTTCATACAACGTGTTACAATTTCGCTTTTGTTTAGCATTCAGAACGGCACAGCTCATCCTGAACTGATGGTTCAAGAATATAAGCCAGCTGACAGACGCGAACCTCACAGATGGCGAACATGACACGCGGAGGACTCGACAGGCCAAGGAGACGTGTGCCGTGAGTTGGAAGGAAGGCAAGGAACGCGTGAGCACGTCCGACGCGTTTGTAAAAAACAAAGTGATAACAGGAGTGTAATGACGTAGCTGATTGCGAAAACGACTTTCATGCACGGTCGATGAATCAGTTGAAACCTTAGCGCTCCAATCGCGATTATTGGAGAAAATTCAGAGATGAGCTACCGAGAGGATTCGATGTTTATTTGAGAAATAAGAACTGTGATATGTTGAAAACACCATACGGAAATAAGATATTTGTAAACGTAACGAAGAAGGAATAAATAAATTGACAACAGCTGAAGGCTTGTCGAAAATTCACAACATGAAATATAAATACTAAAACTTCTTTGTTTTTTTGTTTTTCTTTTTTTAATTTCTAGCATGAAAATATGCACCATGTTCATCCTGTCTGTGCAGAGCACGGCATTTTTTGATTTGGAGGACAATGAGCGAGTGCTGAGACACGATTTGTTACTTGGAAGGGAAAAACGGTAGGGGGATGCTATATCGGCTCGGCTATATGCGCTGTCTGCTGTTTGTCACACCATGTACGAAAGTCGTATAATTTTTAACGATCGAGATAGAGACTCTGATCCAACGTGAGAAGCCATTCTAGTATAGATCCCCAAGTTTCAAGACCAATCTTTGGTTTACCGACTTAATCATCGTAAGTTCTGCACCAACCCGATATTATATTCTACTGGGTGGGGAGGTTGTAACAAGTTTTTTATAGTCAGCTAGAACCTCCATATAAAAATATAACCATGAGTGGAGATGGAAGGTAATTTCGTTACAGAGATGCTCTCGAACGCTGACATTACTGCACACGCCTGACTATTCCTACCCGGAATCATACCTCCATTTGGTCAGTTTTGATCGTGTTATATGAGATAAATTTCCAATTGTGGTTATTGTACAATCCTTGATTGAAACGTCATTTTTCACCGTAACCGAACAATAGGTATAGTTTCAGGTATAAAACTAAAATGAGTTTCGTAGCTGTAACTAAAAAATGTAGTGTAGTGTTGTTATTTTCCTTCAATTAAGTGACTCGGATTACGGTATACAGTATATTCTTGCACGATTGTTGTAATAATTTGATTTTGGTGCGACAATACAGTGGATTCAACTAACAAAATGATGTGAATCAAACGACCAGATTAGATAATGTTCCAATCAATATTAAATTTTGTACGGTACAGCTATAATCACAATAAATAGTTATAATAGTAGTAGAAACGTCATTGTTGCGATATCGATTTCACGAAAATGTCCCATTCAACTATAACAAAATGAAATTTTTCCGAAAGTAAAGTTAATATCCGAGTGTAACTCACCCATGTCGTATTTCTTTGCACAATCAATAATTCAATTTCAAGTGTGACAACTACCCACAGTTGACCTTGATTTGATTTTGGCACCTTCAAATAAGATCAATCGAATGTCATGAACTCAAGTATTTATTGAATTACCACACCATTAGTGAGAAATATTCTCTTTTGGAACGCCTTGTTTTCATCTGCGAATCATTCAACGAATCTCTCACGAAGTGTCGAGTATAAAGGGATATTTTTACGCATAAAACAGAACCATGCCCGACTTTGAAAGAAACATTTCGAATATTTTAGACCAGCGTAAAAAGTATGCCTAAGAATAGAGTAGCTTTATTTACGAGTGTGTAAGGAGCTAACAATGATAGGAAAAACCAGTGCCTCGAAAGTAAAGCAGAAACGTGCCTTCGATAAATAACCGTAAAGGTATTTGGATGTAAAACAGCAGATAAATACGGCAAGTCTGAATACGCACTATTATCTGCACGTACAATCGGACACGCTCGCGTACCTTGAGGTGTGGTTGCGAGAACCACGCCGGCTAATCACCTTCTCCATCGATTGATCGAAGGCTCAGGATCCCGCGTCGAACCGTAAGCTCTTCGAACAGCGTTTCCCAAACCGAAGAACGAGGGTGGAAACTGTAAGGGGTGGTAAAATTGATCGCGATATCATCGTGTCTACGCAGGTACCTACATGCGGTGAACTCAACTCAGGTGAAACAAGCACTACGATTGGTAAGGGTGAAAGGGCGGCTGGACGGGGCGGGGGGGTGACGGTAGGGGACAGGGCAGCAAGTTGATTGATCGCGTGTCAGGCTCCAGCCAACCTGGCGCCAGATCAGGGGCTCTCAACTTATATTTTCCTATTTATTATTTACCACAGACCGCAACGTGGAGTGAGCTGCGTAATACGCGGAGGGTGGACGAAAGAGTTTTATTACTGCTTTATTCTCTGAGTAAAACTCCATTTAATTTCTCATGCTTGCATTCTGTAACAATATCGACGGTACGAAATTGGTTTTTGCAAATTGTGCCTTCATTTTCTCAAATAACTTGAAATCGATCTCGCGAAAGGAAGAAATATGTTTCGGTTCAATCAATGGCTTTGCGCTGTTGACCTCATTCGTTCTATTCTCAAATCAGACAATTGCGATTCGTCAAAGTTTTTGTCGTCACGGTTCGTGCATTGAGCTTCGAGCTCGTCGGACGAGGGGAATGAAAGTGAATCGAGAGGTATTTCGAGTTGGGAAATAAGAGTCCTAATTTGACCCCACAGAATTACAACTCAGGTACACCATCCCATCTTCTTACCATTCCAGTAGTCTCGTGAAGTAAAAATACTTCAGTCTAATCCTTCTCCTGGCACTACTATATCGACCTCTACCACTCTTATAAACTGTCTTCATTTAAGGGTGGTTTCTTCCCTCCTTCCTTCTTCTCTCTCTCTCTCTCTCTCTCTCTCTCTCTCTCTCTCTCTCTCTCTCTCTCTCTCTCTCTCTCTCTCTCTCTCTCTATATCTATCTCTCTCTCGCCATCTCTTTTTACCTCTCGTTCTAGGGCCTTATTCTTTATTTAGGAGACCAGGGAGGCGCGTACCTTCGCTGAGAGGGGCTGGGGCGGGGGTTAAGGTAATATAACTTGTACGTGTTTACTGTTTCGCCCTACCCTTGCCCCATAGATACATGTACCCGCATGCGTGTAAGCCCTCGTAGCATGTGTTGGTGTACATTCGGCGGGGGCGCACGAAGACAAGGAAAAAACTTCTACACCCTCATACTTGGTTCACCCTGGAAGGTGACGTGCCAAAAGAGTGGGCGGATGCCGAACTTTTACACTTCACGTTCATACCAAGAATTTTATAACCCACCCCTCGCGCCTACGTCTTGGGGACTCTAATTGTCGGACAATTAATGGAAGGGCAACTGAAAGTCTTAATGCGACGTTAATTGCCGAATCAAACGCAAAATACGTTTTATACCGATCAAATTGTCTATCTGTAAATGGTGCGCAATGATTGAGTAAATTTAAATTAGGCTTATTTCAGCTTCGTGGTTCAAAATAAAAATACAGCAATCTCCTAATTCTTGTTTGAAATGTTCAAAAAACACGTGATAGCTGGTATCCAAAATTTCAGTGATCTAACGACGCACGTGTTAATCGAAGTCGGATCAGATTCGTTAGCAGTGATTGCAGCAGGCGAGTCATTTCCATTTAAACGCAAATATGCATTCGGTGCATATTTGCATCGCTTAACGCCGTTCACCTCATGACGTCGATATACCCGAATGCATCGTGTGTGCGGAATTAGACATGGAATTGTATGGCGGAAACAGAATCGTTAAAACCTACGCGTTTCTGATGGTGTGGCAAAAAATTATACTAACGTCAGCACGGTATTCGACACTGTTGAAAATGAAGGATTTTACGCAGTTAGATGAAAAATTTTTCCGTTAAAAGTTTAAAAAAAAAAAAGAAATAGAAACGCCACTTTTTCCAAGTCAAAAATAGTTGTGACATTGTGAAATCATCCGTGATCACATGCATTCTCTGAATAAAATGTGAATTGACTGTTTTTTTTCTCTCTTTCTGAAAACAAGTGGAGGACTGTACTCACGTATTTCCGTTCCAACGACAAGTTGACGAGGTCGACTGTGACAAGTACTTCTCTGGCAAGCCCAACCGCAGGTGGGAGGTGAACGACTGTAGACTACTTCATAACACTCGAGAGTTCCGCGGCAACCAAGTGCTTAGTCTAGTTTATTCAAGTGACGGTTCTCAAACTCATCAATCTGCAGCGGCGCAGTATGCTTATGAATTCCTGGACGCAGGAACGCGTGGAGTAATAACCTTCACTTGTCACTGAGGGTTGTAGACCACCCCGGGCCTGTTCTTCCCTTAATTAAATGAATTTGAAAAAAAAAAAATAATCGTAATAACCAAAAATTATAAATTGTTTTGTAAGAATAACAATTTTTTTTTTTTTTTTAATTCCTGTTGCATTTTTTTTAGTATATTTAAATTTAATTTTTTACTGTATTAACCACGCGACGCTTTGAAGTTAGATTTCAATACGTTCCGAAAAAAATTTCAAGTTCAAATGTTCGATAGTTTATTTTTTATAACAATATTTGTCGCTGGGGCGTGAAGCACCCCAGTCTGGCAAGTGCGCGATTTTGCAAAAGTGTGGCAAGCGAGAGATAATTCAGTATTCTTGGCTTTAAACACGATGAAAATCGAGTCTTGTGTGATTGTGAAATACCGAGGGACTGCACACAATAGCGGAGAAATTTCACTCGCAGGTGAATACAAGCTGCAGACGAGTTGCAGTAATCGATAAATACCACAGTCGGTCTTCAACCAGCGATTCGTTTGGCGAACGTAGGTACCGATCCTCGAAAATTCACCCCGAGAATTTCCCGTGCGAGGGGAAGGATCGTATTAAAAAGTTGCCCCCAATTAACATGCCGGGCGTTTACGCGGCTCTCCCTCCCTCACTCCTCTCCTTCTTACCATTCTTCCACCCTTATTTCTCCCCAGCTTTCTATATTCCGAAGCTCCCTGGCGCCGGTATACGACACCATCACCGCAGGGTGAAGCCAAGAGTCAGAAGCGATTGCTAGAAGCACTTTCGTCATCCCTTCGTTCAGTCCAACTTTTATAAAAGGCCCGATCTAGAGATTATGGACATTTCTGCGGCTGATGACTGACGCGGAAGACTCAGGGGGAGACGAAACGAGGATCACTTTTTAAACCGGGGATTGTAAACTAAGGAGCCAGATGAAAATTAATATCCCCGTTCGTCGGAGTGCTTCATAGTTTAACGAGGGTGAGCCAATGGGCCACCTTTTTCCCTCTCTGAAAGAATTTGAAAAATTAATTTCTCCGGTAGTTATTTCCATCACCTCAAATAACTTCGCGAGTATATAAACGTTTCAATTGACGAACGCTTGGATCATTAACGTTTTTCTCCTGCCTCGAAAATTCTCCTCTCTCTCCCACTAACAATAAGAACGAGAGAGGTATAAACAATTCCATGACACGCTTGTGTGATCGTGAGAATTGAAAAAGGAGAATAAACAATGTACGGCATGGCGTGCAGGTTAGGTTATGGTTTATACAGCCTACTTTATGGTTTTGAGCGAAAATTCGATCAGGTTTGGGTTCCGCGGAGGATTTAGTATGCGTATTCTGCGCAGCTGTCGCAATATATCAGCGACTAAAACCCCGTGCAGTAGGAGTACAAAGTTTATACCCGGGTATTTGTGTGTATAAAATAGGAAAAAGCAGGGTGAGAATAACGTCTGTTTTTACTGAAACAACTTCGCGGTGTTTCGCGAGGAACCTTGCCTTGCGCAGTGAATGAAACGGACATAAAGCGAGGGCGACTCGTAAAATGCAAGGAAACAGCAAACGGCAGTTCCCTCGCACCTACTTCCGATGTTTCTCCCGGCTTCCTTCCTCCGGGTGACATTCGTCTCTGGGATACTCGAGGCCAGATAATTGCCCCGGGTGCGACACGACTTGCTCTACGCTCAAACAGGCTGCTACGCTCCTCGGCAGGCCCTCGGCCAATAACTTGGCCTGACAACTCTGTGTCGCGTGTGCAAGCTCCGCGAGAATATCAAAATAATTATGCCAGAGGTGGCGGAAGATTCGCCATTCTGACGCCAGCCGCAACACCGAGATCTCCAATTAATCAACCTCCAGCCACCTTCGCTCCTCCTTTTCCACCTCCGTGGGAATCAGGATTTTAGCAAACCGGGGTCCATTAGGCCTGGCCTCCGAGAAGTGCCAAGTCGAAGCGCCAATGAAACTCGAGTTCTCGCTCATGCCGAGGACTCAGACCGTGGAGGCACCTGACCACCTACCCGTAACTACCAGCCACCGTTTCCTCCAACTTGCCTATCTCGTTGCTGTTCTCCCACTTGGTCCCGGTCTCGGCACTCGAGAACGATCATTAATCATACCGAAATGAGCTATGCGGGACGTTGACCTAGTTTGGGCTGTTTGAGGTCGCTCCTGTAACGCCTGCAGCGAAACTGTGGTACCTTGAATCCGTGAATAAGTCATTACTGGAGATTCCGGAAGAAAGCAGAGCGTCGCGTCACCATTGCAAGTTGGCAAATATTTGTAAAATGCTGAAACCATGTTGAAATAAAGTGTACACCAGACTTCGAGAATTCATTAATTCAAATGGGGTTTAAAGACTTTGAATGAACGTGGTAAGACTAAAATACTACCGATCACCATTGAACTGGAATGCTTACCAATTCATGAAACTTGTGAAATTTCACGTCTAATAAGAATTTATGAAGAACTATTCGCAATCTGTCGATTATCTTAAGTCGTATCTATCCAAGAGTCGACGCTTGGCAATGGGCGAGCTATCGCATCTAGCGAACCGTTTCGGCTTGTATTCGAGAGAAGAACGTGCAAGTATACTGTACGCCGCTGAGCATAAATGAGAAAAGGTCCGAGGTGAGTTGGAAAAGGAGCAAGAGATTTGAGGATAGACGAGAAATTGAACCGTTTGGGGAGCGGGAGGGTTGGTACAACGGTGGGAAATAGGAAGGCGGATCGTTTCTGTGAAAAGAATGAAGTTCAAAAATACGAGGAAAAATCCGCGAAGTAAGGAATTGCTGCGACCAGTGGCTGGCTCGGGTCGGAAGCGAAGAAGTCGAGTTCCTCCAATGCTCGCCAGGTCGCCTCGTCCAACCCCTGAACGAGAACGAGACATGAATACGTAGAAGGAATTTCGCGACTCCGCGTCGTCGGCATCTTTAACACGTTCACGCAGACAGGGCAAAACGAATTCATGAATAAATGCAAAATGTTCACCGATTTTCGGTGATTTCAAAAATTTCGGGTCAAATCATCCATGCGGTCTAGCGGGCAAGTAAAAACGAGCCTGCAACAGCGGATCGAATGAGTCAGATTGATGCATTCGCTGTTCTACGTGAATACCGAACTCACCGTTCTGTGCTATTTATCCTCTAGGCGCTACGCGTCGATCCTCTAAACCAATTCGTGAAAAACCGCAAGTTAGTACTTGTCGGACGTCTTACCCTCCGGTAAATAACCGTTAACGGTGACGAAACGGTGAGCAACATATTTCAACCCTTGGCCATTCGCATTGATCTTAACTCGATAGATGTTTGCAGAATCGTCTGGCGAATACGTTTCGCACGAATAAACATTGTTTACACTGTAAGTTGATATTATTCCCGTTTCGAAGCTGTTTGCACGTGTTCTTATTATGCACTTGATGCGAATCGGGTATATGTAATATGTATGTACGCTGCACGGACCCTCGGCTTCTTCCTACCGCGATGAATATACGGGAGTGAAGGCGTACCAAGTTTAGTTTTAGTACTCCACATCTTACCTTGCATAAACTAGATTAGTTCGCAAATTTTCATCTCATACCGAATATATGCAGTCGGGGAACGAGATTAATATGCATATTGCAACGCGCTACACCCCCGACTTCTAGGTGTGCAGACTCGGTCTACCATAGATGGATTATATCTCTTAAAAATTCTCACTTAAATTTGCGTACACGTTACATGTTATACCTACAGGTATATAATCCCGAACCTTTCCATTGCCGTAATAATTTCTCGCGCACCTGCAGCCTCGCGTTGTTTATAATAACCGCATTAATAATGGCAACAATAATATTTATAAGCTGCCGCTCAAATAACACCGGCATTAAATCAATTCGTTTTATAAAATATGGATACCTATAAATATATCACTTGAATACCTGCGGTGTACTCGGTACGGGTTTTACTTCCCGGTATAAATTCAAGCGTAAATGGTTACTGCCCGACAGACCGTAAAACGCGCTGCGTACGAAATGATTGGCCATATTTTCTTCGTATAATTCTTATTCTTCCGATATGTTGAAAACGATCGTTATTAATTGCGGAAGAATAAGACCGGTTACTGCAAGATTTTCGCAAGCAAACGTGAGAGAATTAAGTTCGAAATAAACGAGACTTACACGCTTTATCGTACCTTGAAATCTGACGACGTTATGCTAGAAAGGACAAGCAGTACAGGCACGAACCTTATCGACAACCGTGACATTACATAATAAATACGTAATCGATGTAATAAACGTCGTTGCTACCTAGCATCGATTTGTCTTCCGAGGATATGACAAACGATGGAAACATCGTCATCGTTCATTCCGGGAAGGGGGAGATCGATTTTCTCATCAGACACACAAGTCACTAGGCTATTCTCGACCAGGCAACGTCTATACGTATCTATAATCCCAGCAATTTTCCCTCTCCCTTTTCAGGCGGAAAACTCGAGAGGGGTTGGCTGGTGTGAAGAAGTTTCCGTCATTACAAAAGTCCGTTTACCTCGAGCGAAGGTCCACCCAGATTCGAGACACGAATACACGTCCGGAGGAGGAGAAAAGGATGTGGAAGTAGGAAGGCGGAGAATTTCACTCTTCAAGGAGGGTTTCAGGGGGTGAACCTGACCCGAGAGGACCTTGAGCCTAGACGGCGGGAGCGCAGGGCGAAGAAGAGAAAAGGCGGAAAAGGGGTAGCTCCGTGAAGCAAGGGGTCAGAGGCTACAGGAATCGGGGAGGGGGGCAGTTTACGAGTATTTTACGCGGCCCACAGTCAACAGGGATCGAACCGAAAGTCCTGGGATCAATACCGGGCAGGCACGCCGCTACCGTTTCTGACAGTGCTCTTGAACTTCCGAAGCAAATGAAAGTGTGTGGTTTCGGCTGAGTTTTTTTTAACCCTCTTCCCGACTTCTTTTTGCTCTCCCCAGCTCTCGCGAATCCTCCGCCGACGTCACATGAGTCATCCCAAGCGATAGGCTATTTTCTGATTTCGAAGGTCTGCTTCTAGATCCTTGGAAATATTCTACGTTTGGACTGTTTCTCACCTTTGCTCTCACTTTTCTCTCTCTCTCTCTCTCTCTTTTTCGCCCGGCCTATCGGAAAGTTTTGCGAATTTGAGTCTTGATTTTTTTGCACCTGGTGCAGGAGCGTAATCGTAGAATTTGGCACCTCGTGAACCGAGTTATATTCTGGGGAGAAGAACTCCGTCGACG
Source organism: Neodiprion lecontei (assembly GCF_021901455.1). Lineage (NCBI taxonomy): Eukaryota > Metazoa > Arthropoda > Insecta > Hymenoptera > Diprionidae > Neodiprion > Neodiprion lecontei. Next base: position 10,957,277 of record NC_060265.1, on the reverse strand, counting down.
CCGTACCCCAGCTGAGAAAGAGAATGGAATAGCTCCGCTTTCTATACCTTTCACCCCCTTTCATCCTGCCTCCTTCTCAACCTTTCCTATTTGTCTTCCCTGAGTATGTCAATGAAATCCCTCAATTTTTCAGGATCCCTACGAAATAGGATATTTTATGAATACCTTAGACGCGATGAAAAATTCTTCATGCTAAAATCCACGAGGATCATGCACCTGGGGATCGTGCTTCCAGCTGCTTCGGGATTAAAGGTTTTACACCTGATGCTAATTGTCTCATAGAAACTTAAATTAGCCCGTTTGACGTACCTGACGTCATTTTCATCGTGATATTGATGTCATTTCAGTTTGCCCAATATTGTTAGTATTTTTCTGGGAATTCGAAATTCGTAATCCGCAAATTACATAAAACCGACCGCAATCTCGCGCACGAAGAGAATAAAATTATTTGAAAAATATTGTGACCTCATTTTGAAGAATAACAAAGTGATCGTTATGAAAAAATCTAATCGGTCAATAATTCTGTTCACTCTGTAATCTGACAGGTCGTTCAGCGTTATTAGATTAAAGTTTTTCTCCATTCAATCGAGTAGATCGCAGGAACAAACGTGTTTCCGAAATAGCCTTGCAGGGTCTGAGAGGCAGCTCCTTAATGAAAAGTCCGGGAGGGGGTTGTGTAAAAAACGAGGATATAAATTTGATAGAGTTCGTTTTTTCGATGGGAAAACTCTCCAACGTTTCTCCATAACTTAGGCGTGACAGTGGTTTTTAAGCTTAGTTTTTGGATACGATTTTAGATCACCTCGGGGCCCGGAAAGGGAGCTGGGTGTTTGCACCACGCTTACATCCCTCCTCGAAGAAGATCTACAAGATAGGAAATCAACTTGAATATATCAGGCGGAATGGGATGTCTCCTTTTTTCCCCTCCTGTTCTCTCTCGCTCTCTCTCTCTCCGTCTCTCTCACTTCCTGCTTTTCTCTCTCACTCCGAAAGAGGAATCGCTTTGATCCACGGGGGAACAAATAACGCCTAACGGACGGCTTCCATACGATTCACCGTCGTTGTTTCCTCTCTCTGGAAGATGAGCATCCGCTGCACCCTCGCCTAAGCAACAAAAACTAACTGCTTTTGACACAGGAAAGTTCTGTTTCATGCGATTTGTCAAAGTTAGCATGGTTCTGTTTCCCCCTGCAGCTGTTGTTCCGCAACAACCCGCCACCAAATCCCGGGAATTCTCCATAGGTATATATATATGGGGCAATCCGTGCCAACTCAACCTACCGCGGAACTTGACATTTTTAATTTGGCTGAAGCTTGGCTACGTTTTTACATTCTGTAAAAACGGGTTTCCTTGATTTTTTTCAAATTTTTTTTTCTAACCGTTCATGAGATCTGAATTTCTTAAGATATAAATTTTTTTTTTCAAAATGCTTAAAACTTTTTGAAAAATCCATCAATGTGAAAGTTTTGTTTTTCGAAGTTTGTCCTTGCGAAAGACATTTTTAAAAATGAAATGCCAATAAATATCCCAGACTTGTTTCCTCAAGTTTTATTGATTCTAAAATTAAAATCTTTGTTTTTAATATCAGTGTAACAGATTTTTTTTTTTTTGAAAAATTCACACAAATACTAGTGTCTATTCGATAAATTTCAAGGCTGTTTTTAACGTGGGGAAACAATTTTTTCTATTTCTTTATTCAATTACATTTTACGAATTATTCTTTTCTTCAAAACTTCAAATATTAAGGTAAGTGTACCAATTATTGACCACTTTTGGTTGTATCTGGTTCATCCTTGGTTCTAAAATTACCAAAATATAAATCTGTGGTGTCTAACCTTGTAGCAATTGGCTTCAGTCATCGAGATATATCTTATACAACGTCTCATTCAACGTTGTAATAATAAAAAGTTACAAATTAAGGTAATCGGAAGTTGTGAAATCAATCAATCAGTCTGTTCAACAAAATTTTTTATTTTTGTTTTTTATTTCATTTTCGTGGTCGCTTACATATGCTACATATCAAATTTTGAAACAAATCTCAAATTGTATTTCTTTGGGATCTATCATGGTAAAAGACTGCGATGGCGTTGGGGGTACGACAAAAAGAACAACAGCACGAGCAAGTCTTCAGTTGCCGTTTAATCAACAAAATTTCAATACCTCAAGAGTCATATGAATCAGTAAAAAAAACCAACTAAACATGAAAGTAAAATTTTCAATAATTGAAGATTATGATAAAGCCACGAAAATCTTAATATTTGATATACGAAGATTGAAACAATAACAGGAACTCAAAAATTCCATTCTAAAAAAAAGATGGATCTTTAACATTCACAGTGATTTCGAACTCATATAAAAATCATTTATGTAAAATATTCAAACGATAACGGAAATCAAAAAAATCATTTATAAATAAAAAAGAAACCTCGTTCGAAATACTGATTCATTACTTTTACAACTTCCGATTACCTTAATTTGCAACCTTTTTACGTATAATATATTGAATGAGACATTGTGTAAGACATTAAAAGTAATATTAGAAGTTTTAAATGAAGAAAATAAATTTCACCAACTTTAAGGATTCAAAAGAGAAAGAGAAAGAATCGTTTCCCCACGATGAGACCAGCCTTAGAATTTGTAGAATCGACAGTAGTATTTTTGATGAGCTAAATAAAAACCGATGGATACACTGAAGTTTGATAAAGAGATTTTGATCTTGAAATTCAAGAAACTTTAGTAAAAAAGCTTTTGATATTTTTTTGCACTGCATTTTCAGAAAGTACATGCGAAAACACACGATTTGAAAAAAACAAAAACATTCGTGTTGATATATTTCTTACAAAGTTGTAAGCATTTGAACAAAAAATGTTAAAATTTTCAAAAATATCAAGATACAGTTTCAGCCAAATGTCAATTTTCGCAATAATTTGTGTTGCCATGCAACGCCTCTATCTATCTCGAATTATTCCCGTAACTAGACTGCGAATCTGACGGTACACATGATGACAAAAATTTTACATGCACACTACCTACAGAGTAAACGAAGTGAAAGTAACGATGGAAAGAAGAGAATCCCGAAAGAAGAAAAATCTGCCGCAATTGGAGCACAGCTTGAAGGCTATCGGAAAACACGGGCAAGACGCTGTCCTTTGATCTCGGCGCGTAAGAGCTGACAGAGCAGCGATACTCGGTGTGGTAAAGATAGCTCTGTCGACTTGGCAATAGCAACGGCCTGTAGCGTCTAGTAATTAGGTGGAGCAAGCGGCGGCTAGGCTCCATTGTGCGAGGCAAATGGGCTGTTTAGCCTAGATACACGACTCTATCCCTTGTTATTGTGCATGTAGCAGAGCCCGGTCGATCGATCTCTCATCCTCCTTTCCCACATTCACCCCCCTTCAAACAACGACGACGATACCTTCTCCTATTGCCGCGTATAAAGCACCATATTGGCTGCCCCGGCGTCAACTTGAGAAACTCGAACGAACTCGCTACCATCCTACCCTTCTATGCGATCCCGGAAGATAGGATATCGAGATTAAAAACGAACGTTGGATCTCACTATCGGATAAGTGCCAGCCAAATTCATTTTCGTAAAAACATTTTGCTATCAGCCATCTTAATCGCGGTAAACTTGCGGATGTGTTACGATTTTGTCAATCATACAATTGTCAACTGTTTGCCACGTTTATATGTGTATCATTTTTTCTGTTTCATTCTTGTTAATGTCAAAAAATTCTGAAGTTAACGTTTTCATTGAGTTTTGAACTAAAATTCTATTATGTAGCTATAAATTCATTTGACACCTGACAATTATTGTTATTATTGTTGTTTTTTAAGTCTGTCAATTCATTCGTTTCATATATAAAGTGTTTACAATTAGTAAATATTGATGTTTGAACGTTTTGAATTCGTTGAGAAATTTGAACCTGTGCAAACATTGCAGTCCATGTTTTTAGATCGGCAATATTTTTTACATCTGGGTAAAATCAATTGGCATTCAGTAAGCCTGTATCCTCTTCGCATTGGCATATTCTACTCGTTTCCCGAAAACTTTGCTCCCCGGTCTCTTATCTTGATTCTTTGGCTCGCTTTCTATAGTCGTGAAATCTTCGAACCCTCGATAAATTCATAATGAATTCGATTGTGAGGGGCAAGTCTCGCGAGTGCGATATTTAATTCGGAAGTCAAGAGGAGAAAATTTCTGAGACTGAGAAAGAACGTTTTACCGGAACGCAGGCGCTGCTGGCTGATTATATTTCGTTTGGAAATAACCATTTCGTTTTAACTAATTTTACTCGTAACAAAGTATTCGAGCTCATCAAAATGCCGTAAGTGTGAAGATTTCACGAGATAAGCGAGTATCGAATGTACCTAACGAGTAGTTTATTGATAATGCTATTACTTGTATACCAAATTGTTCGTGATAGGCAAGACACGGTTTCATCAAGATCTTACAAGAATAACTCAAACGGTGCTGAACGCGTTTCCCAACTTGTGTAAATGATAAGTTTGCGGTACGATTCCAGCGTTTATTGAAGAAACACCGACGCACACTTCGGTGATAGCGGGCTAAATGCCGAGCAGCGAAATGAATCGTCATGCCAGGAAGTTGGATGGAATATTTAAGTTTGTACTCTCAATGGACTTGGTTTGATTTCGCCTGACAATGAAAGCCGTTTACGTTAATTTACTGTTTTTCTACAGCCTTAAATTTCTCGACGAAATCTTGAATGACTCCTACACTGATTGTTAAGTGGATTTCGAAAATTTAGACGCACATTCATTTTTTGAGCTGTCAGCATTTGACAAGAGAGTGCATCCCTAATTCATAAAATCATTGCTATATAAGTGCCTTTAATTATCAGGCGAAGATATCATCAGGGAAAATCATCGTATACGTATTGTAGCCGCGGATAAAGACGTCACGCATAGGGTCCGCATGTATGTACAGACGTTGGTTTCATAAATAGTATTTGCATAAAATACAAATTCCTAAGCAGGCCAAGCTTACATAAGGCTGCGTTTACTCGGAGATTGCAGATCACAGGAAACATCGCGTACCGTAAATTTAATTAAAGAAGTTTAGTTTTCGGTGGCACACCAAGTTGAAAATTTTCTACAACCGCTCTGATTGTTACAGTTTTGTCGACCTAATGCAAACCCCTCATGAGCGTAAAGTAACATCTCTTTTTATGAAATTGCAATAAACTGTTGTTACCACCGGCCGTATTAAATAATTATTTCATGATAAGTAATAATTGTTTATTTTTTCAATAAATAGTCCCGCTTCTTGATCGTCATCACCATACGTGATTAATTCCGAGGCCTTAGATTACCGCAATTCACTGACAAAACATTATTTACGTGGGCATTGCATGCTCCCGCAGTTCTCCAGCTCGAGTAGTCGTGAAATACTACTTATTGTTAGGATTGAGTCGAATTGGCTTTTTCGTACGCGGCCGTATTTCCGAGATACATTTTTTGGTCATCGTTGGAATAGCAGCCTTTATCTGAAGAGTGGCTCACCTCTGACCAGGACAAGTGCGATAACCTTCCCCAAAAATAAGAAATACGAATTTACGTCACTCTTGTTTGTTCTCCTCAGAAAACCGTTCTGAGACAAACGCGTCAGGATTTGGACAGTACTCGGAGTTGCTAAGTAAGCCTGTAGTCTTTGTAACAACACTAGTCTCAGGAGTAACTCGACAGGTGATCCCGTCCGAACGAGTGAGCTCGATTTCCTTGGTGCAGCGTTTCATCACAGTAGCAAAGACAGGAAAGACTCACCCCGACTCGTTAAGAACCATATCCATGTACGACATATCTTGAAGAGCCTCGTAGATTAGGGCACCACGTTTTTTGATTACGGTATCGACTCCTCGCGAAGACGTTGTTGAACAAATTGATAAGCCAATTGATAATCGGCAAAGCTTATGATGATGCTGGTCATTTCGTAACCATCAACAAGAAGCAAAACCGAGTGGATCAAGACCACATCGTTGAGCAGTGTACTGCTTTCTTCGCCTGGATCATCAACTGCGGAAAGTCCGGCTGCTCAATGCCTTGCGTCTCTTTGTCTCAGCACGTCTTTCACGATTCCTCTGCGGCCTGGGGCGATTAAAATGAAACCCCCGTGTACATTGCTTCCCGATGTTTCTTGTGAATCGATAATCGTTTGACGAATTTCGCGATTTATTACTGGCTTGGCTGATTATTGCCCGCCAAAATAAGTCAGTGAGAAGAGATTGTACCGTGTTATTTCGTGATGCAGTCAATAGGGACCTGTAATTATAGGTAAATCAGGATACGTATCTAGCTGGCTGACAGAAGAACATTGGATCTGCTCACAGAGTCAACCTGTATCCTGATTTGCTTGTAATTGGGGGTCCCTATGTGACGCATCGCGGAAATAATCCGGTATAAATTTCGACGTCTGACTGGTGATCAAAGTCAAGCCGATATTCTGACTGATTCTTTACATTCAAAGAGCAAATCTGTTTGTACTTGGGTTATTCAAACTGTTTCTTCATACCCTTTTGGCAGATAGGCAGCGCTTGTAATGCGATAGTTCTCAAGCCTGTTCCATTTTGTAAAAACTATTTACTTCCGAGCAGTTTAGGGTGGATCTAAGTCTCCCTATCTGTCTCCTTCGAGCCTCCCTTTTAATCAAGTATTATATATTTAGCGATATTTCCCAAATAGATTACATTCGTAACTGAAGAGTGAATTATTGAACCAAACAGAGATAGGATTTAGGTTTCATAAATCGCAGACGGATAAGAAAATAAATGTCAAATCACATTCAATACAAAAGGAAATTAAGGATTCAATTACATTATCTTTTAACTTACAAGAGTCCTGAATTCTACATGCCCCATAATTCTGAAATTTTACCTGTGTTTCTATGTTTCAATAAACGGAGATTATATAGAAACTCTGAAGGGATTAGACCCGAGGAAGAAATTCGAAACACCCTGAGATTCTTATCTGCTCTTCGATTAAGACATCTATTGCTTTTCCCAATTAGTGCCCAACTACAAAAGCAAGCCAAAGCGTCTCAGTATCTTTGACGCATGTATGATACCACTTGACATTCCAGAAATTTTCGTAAAACTTATCAAAGACGTATGGTCTAAGTGTTGTTGACATTTTTCAGTGATTGTTTATTCACGGCCTATTTTTTGTAAGAATGTTGAGGAAGACATGCGTAAAAGTCATCGGTAAAGATTGCTCCTGATAGCGGTGTGAAAAAAAGGCAGAACATCCCCAATTTGCAAAAAAAATAAAGAACAATATTATTTGTTCAAGGCTGCCACTCTCTGTATTGCTTGTTTGGTAGTCAATAATTCTCGCCATAAAATTGACAGATCGATTGTCTGGTTTGAAGAGGGCTGCAGGTTACACCAAATTTGTCGTGTGAACGACGAAATTTTTATTATTTGATCAAGTGTCAATTATTTATAAGTTATTAATGGCAACAGTTTTATGTGTACGTTTCTATTAGCAGAACAAAAAATCGGGATTCATCGCCTGGTAGAACGATATGAACATCTTTTGTGCACGCTTTGATTTCATGTTAGTCCGGTCGGGATGAAGATTTGAAATTGCATTGATCAAACACCACAAATTTATTTTTCAAATTATAGAGGGAAGTGGTGGAGATCATTAATAGTCTAAATCCAGATTTTCAACCAGATTCTGTAGGAGCTTTGGCCACTATCTTTAATGTAAGCGGGAATTTGTTTTTGTCAAATAACTCGTTTATTTTCAACTTTTGAATAAAAATGGTAAAATCCAAACTTGCAGGAAGTTGTACTTTACTTTTCGAGACCCAATAACTACCGGGCAAGCAATACGGAAAGTGGCAGACTTTTGCCCATCTACCGGTGGATCATTCATCAATTCAACAATGTTTTGAAGATGAGGTTTCAACCGTTGCTGAAAAGCACAATAGAATCATGTATGAAGTACTGCAGGAAACGAGTGCAATGGTGTACCTAAGACATGCGCTACTTGAGGCCGCCAGAGAAGGGGTCAAAATCTGGACATGTAACATTGAGCTGAAACGCTTGTGACGTTGAACGTGGAATACTAATGCAATATTTGGATTTGGATAGCCAAAGGAACAGGGGAACTATTTGGGTGATCCTAGATATAAGATAAGGAGATTACAAAATTTGTTTCGATCTCCCATAAGTAAAGGGTAATTTCAGTTTAATCAAAAACATTCATCGCCAACTATCCTTACATCGGTAAACATTGACAAATGCTACAATTTCGTTAATTCATTATCTGGTGCACAATTTACAAGTTTTCAATTGTTTACCATGCTCATACAATATTTGTTGTTTTTCTTTAATGTCATTAAAAATATAAGTACGTTCACAGTTCTCTGTGACCACAGTATCAACAATTCGGAACTTTATAATCGTAATCATAATCACTACGGACATCCGCCATATCCGACAGGATATGTCCCCGGTAGACTGCACCTGTGTAAGGGAGGGATGGATTGATGACCATCATTATACTTTAATTTGATTCATTATTAATTGAAAATTCTATTGTGCAAAAGTTCTTCCGATGCAAATAAGAAGAATATGTTTATTCTATACGCCCATACATTAATATCTCATTACAAGTGTTTCTGGTCAATATCACCTCACTCATTTAATTTTACAATATCACAACCTAGCGATGTGCTTAACAAGATTTCATTATTTGTTGTTCCACGTATCGTTGAGAAACTATCTTTCATACGTGATCACGATTTCAAGAATTCTGTAAATGAGCGGTTTGAATGGTATAAATAATTCAAATTCGTGTTATAATTGCACCACGCGTTATCGACTCGACAATATTTTCTACATCCGAGTGAAATCAATCATGAGATTGAGGTTCGTAAGTTCAACGTATCAATGCAGTTTTGAGGGAAAGCGTTGTTTCGATATTTCAGGATTATCTTAACTGCGGTAAACTGTAATAAGGTGAAAGCTACACAATGCAACACATATTTATCAATCAACTCAACTAATTGAAAGTTATTCTGAAATTTTAAAACTGGTTTCTTTGGTGGTTTGTTACGTTTACTTGGCTGCCTTAAAGCTCCTGATCAATTAGCATTTTTGTAGCAAGCTTGAATCCCCTTCGCATTGTTATATGTATTCTACTCGTTTCCTTAGAACTTCCCTGCCTAGTCTCTATCTCGATTCTGCAGCTCGTGCATTACTATAGTCGTGAAATCTTCAGGCTCTGGATAAATTTATATCGATCTTTATTGCAAAGGGCAAGTTTTACGAGAATGACAAATTCAAAAAGCGTATGCAGAAAATTTGTAAGATTGAAAAAGACCTTTCTACCAGACTGTACATGCTGCTGGCTACATTGTATTTTAAACGAGAGTAACGCTTCGTTTCAAGTACCTACTGAGATTCAATCCGAAGTGTTCAACGATAAACTTGTCGAAATTCAACGGCAGTATTACCGTTCAACGATATTGTGAAGGGACGTAATCGTGGACACATTGTAGGTAACCCCTCATAAAGGCGTCATGCATATGACCAGCGTATGCGTGCAAACGTCCGTTTCACAAATAATATTTACGTGAGATATAAATTCCTAAGTAGGCCTATACACGCCTCCGTTAAATTGGAGACCGGATATCGTAGGTAATATCACGTAGCGTGATTCTAATTAAAGGGGAAGCGTAGCTTACGGCAAGACACTGAGATGAAAATTTTTTACAATGGCTCCCGCTGGTTCAGTTTTAGCAGTCTAATCTAAGCCTCTCATCTGTGTACAGTAACAGCCATATCAAATACAGCAATAATCTATTGTTACCACTAAATATATTGGTTGACTATTTATGGTTTAGAATAATTTGGATTTTAGGAAAATACACAATCCTATTTAAGGCCGCCAGAACTATTTCTCATCAATTGAGAGACCTTGGATCATTGCAGCTTACTGGCTGTCAGAAAGACTTTTTATACGGGTTTTAAATTTACCCACAGTCCTCCGAGTGGCAAAGTCATGAAAAATCTAGGGTCGAGTTGGACTGGCTCTTGAGTACGCGACGATACGTCCAAGGTGTATTTTCGAATGATCGTCGAAATACCAGCCTTTATCTGAAGAGTAGCCAACCTCTGGCCGGGACAGATGCGATAACCTTCCCCGAAAGGAAGAAATACGAATTTGTGACGCCATTCCTTGTTCTCCTCAGAAAAACGTTCCGGGTCGAATACATCAGGATTTGGCCAGAACCTGGGATCCCTATGTAAGCCTGTAGTGATTATAACAACATTTGTCCCAGGAGTCACTTGACAGGTAATCCCGTCCGAACCAGTGAGCTCGATTTCCTTGGTGCAGCGTTTTATCAGGGTAGCAAAGCCAGGAAAGAGTCGTGCTGACTCGTTAAGAACCATATCCATGTACGACATGTCTTGAAGAGCCTCGTAGGTGAGAGAACCATGTTTTTCCATAACGGCATCCACTTCCTCGCGAAGACGCTGTTGGATTTCAGGGTGGGCGGCCAATTGATAAAGGGCAAAGCTCATGGTAGTGCTAGACGTTTCGTAACCATCAAAGAAAAACGAGGAGGCGTGAGAAGTGATCACATCGTCGTTGTATTCTTCATTGAAAATGGCGTCAACTTTCCCGAGGGTCCTTACCTGAATCATCAGTTGCAAAAAGTCGGGTCGCTCGATGCCATGTGCCTCTCTCTGCCTCAGCACGTCTTTTACGATGCCTCTGAAGAACTTATCTGCCTTAGTCGGTATGACGCGCATCCTGAAGATTTGAGCGACAATCGGAATGAATAACACGAATATTTGCTTCATTCCTTTCCAAAACGACGGTTCGAACATAATTCTCCCTATTTCTCTGAACGGTCCGTCTTTCTCGCTGATGAAACTACCGCCTTCAACACCAAACGCCGCAGTAGAGACGACGTCCGCGGTAAACTTCGAGCAAAGATCTTTCAGTTCCAACTGCACTTTTTCGCCACTTTTGCTGCATGATCTTTTTAAATAGGATGACATGCTGTCGCAGACCCCTTGCACGGACACGTATAAATATTTTAGCTTACCCGACGTAAAGGCGGAGGTTAACTGCTGCCGTGAAGTTTTCCAACTGTCTTCATTGGTGAAAAATGGATTGACAGCTATCAAAGGGTCACGGTTTTTGTCTATATCAAAAGCGTTCTCAGCAAAATTTTGGAAATTCTTCGTCAGCACGTTCTTCACCAATTCCGGATCGCGCAGGATTAAAGCTGGAGTTCGCAAATTATAGAAACCAACCATACTGCTCTCCGGAAACTGGTTGTAATAGTCCCGATACATATCAGCCGAATTCTTCGTCATGAAAACCAAAGGCCACATGTGTCCGAGTCCCGGTACAGCCCCACTTGCACATGGTATTGATTTATTTTGCCAATAATTGAACGTACTAGTAGAATAATAGTACAGAAGGTAACAAGCTGCTATGATAAGCGCGAACACGCAGTAGAACTGCTCCATGGCTGATCGTGACTTACTGACGATCTAATTCCCGAGCTGCGCTTAAATAGCGTTCCGCGAAAAATGAACTGCGATAATCGTATATGATAACAGCATCATATGAGCTCCTACCGCAGTACTCAAACCGTGATTAGTCAAATACTAGAGTCAGGATAGCGATAAAGATCCGTGGCCAAAAAGTAAAGGTCAGGTCTTGAACTTACGTATAATACAACAGTACGTTACGATAGCACAGGTCTGCAACGGAATCCTCATCCAAACAATCATATTACAGACACGACGGTTTTCATATGCCGAACCTATAACTGCTTTTCAATTTTCGCCGTCACGTGTACATTACATGACATGATTTTTTTTATTTACTGTTAAAAATTGAGAACTTGTTGTGTTTTGTTTTTGCATTTACACTACTTCAATCAATCTAAATAGTATTTGTACATGAAAAACCAGTCCGAACTGATAGATAGAAAAAGAAAGATATCGCTTGACGGTGTTTTCACACCAAGTCATGCGCCTGCACAGTTCTCGTTGTGATTTTAGATCACGCAGTACGTAAAAAGTTGTCCGGTAGTTATTTCCGTTTCACGCTGTATACTTTGGTTAGTTTTGCACAAAATTTACACCCGTATTGAAACTTTACGTTTTTTATCTTCGTTATGTTTAACTTTGTAACTTTTTTAAAAATAAATATTGTTGCTTTAGCGCTTGATTATAATTCGTTCGCAAAAATGGTGTTCCATTGAAGAAAACATTGCATGAAAAGTATAGATGAGTTTGATGTTCGTGACCGTTTATTATATGACTCAATTTTCGTTGGGTGAAACAGTTAAGGATGAAAAGATGCAATTCACAATGGATTATGCCTTTATTTCGACGTTTCGGCAGGATCCCGCTGCCATCACCAGGTTTCTTGAATTTCAAATAAATAACCGATTTTACATATAGAATTTTCAATTACATTAAGGTTCAAAAATGCCACTGTTAAATATTATTAATGAACTATTGTAAAAAAACTAAACTGTTCCAAACTTACATTTTTTGACATTCCTTAGCATTCAAAATGTTTATTACAAAAAGGTTTTTTCACAGACCAGTGTAGTCAATAAGACTGTCACAAGTCATAATCCAAAGGTAGACAGTCATAATACTTATTGTTAGTTTCCACCTCGTGGAGTGAAGTTTACCTATTACCAAATTTGTAGGTAAATTTATTGTTCTGTTAGACTAGTTAAAATTTTCATCCAATTATGAACTGGAAAATGTTAATAAGTCATTCAATTGAGTAGCTGGTGTCAGTAAAATATTCCGACGAATTATACGTTTTGATCTTACAGTTTTGTTAAACAACGATTGAGTAACATATTTTTAGAGGTCTTGCAGAGATAATAAGTTCATTTAATCAATTTATGTCATCATCTCAGACGCCTGAAGCTAATTTTCTGAATCTTCACAAGCATGAAATAAAATGCATAACATTATTTACATGCCCCGCTTCCATAATGAATCACGTCATATTTCACTCAAATAACATCAAACTTCAGTTCAACAAGAATTTAGAAAACTTATGAAATTATGTCAGATAAACGACCTTCGTATTAATCTTTTGATAGACCAAAGATCTACAAGATTCGTCAAATAATCAAAGCAGCCACTAATTATCGGCAGTCCTTCAAGTTTGTAGTATTCTATTTTACCTGTTTATCTGTTTATGAAGAAAAATTTAAAACCAAAAATCTCGGAAGATTACTTTACGTGGCCAAACAACGGGAACACTGGAACTAAACCTGAAACCTCGGACTAAAAATTTATTGCAGATGTTACAGCCAGTACCTATAGTATTTAGCACAAAGGATAAATCATTCAAGTATTATGAAGATGGGATGTTAGTAAAACTCAGAGAAATAGCCTTCGAACCTTCGATGATGAAAGGAAAAAAAAATTGTACTGAAATTTTACAAGTTTCTTTAACGCATGTATGATACCACTTGACATTCCACTAATATTCGTGAAACTTAAAAAAACACGTATAATCTAAGAGCTGGTGACATTTTTCGGTGATTACTTATTCACGGCCTATGTTTTGTAAGAATGTTGCGAGAGACGTGCGTAGGTAAGTGTCATAATCAAGTTCCAATTATTATTAAATTATTATGGCAACAGTTTTATGAGTAACGGTTAATTAACCCCCTAGTAGAACGATTTAAACATCCCTTGTGCGCGCCTTGATTTGATGTTGCCGAGTCGGGATGTAAATTTGAAATTGCATTGATTAAACACCACAGTTTTAGTTATCTAATTACGGGGAGGGGGAGGTCATTGATATTCTAAATCCAAATTTTCAATCACATTCTGCAGGAGTTTCAATTACTCTCTTGAATTTCACGGGGAATTTGTTTTTGTCAAATAAGTTCTTTATTTTCGACTTTTAAATGAGAATCGTATTGACCAAACTGGCAGGAGATTTGATTTCATTTTGTGAGAATTATCCACTACCTGGCAAGCAATACAGAGAGTGGCAGCCTTGAACACATAATAATTGCGTTCACTGTTTTCTGCAAATTCGGGGTTTTCTGCCTCCCTTCCATACAGCTGTCAGAAATTATCCTTTATACTGATGACGTTTCCACATACCACTATCAATGTTCCCACAAAAAATATGCCTTGGAGAAATGATCACTGAAGAATGTTACCAGCCCTCCTACAATACTAAAGTGCAGAACAGACCATTATGAATAATATAAACACGTCCTATAATCGACGTCAGTCCAACACGAAACGTTGAGAATTTAATGGGGAGACAATCACTTCACACGCAGCTTAATCTTTTCTCGAAATGTACGAGATGTCAAGCATTTTGTTGAATTTTTTTCTTCATCTGCCAGCGGATCATCCATCAATTCAACAACGTTTTGGCGATGAGGTTTCAACCGTTGCGGAAAAGTACAATAGAATCATGTACGAAGTACTGCAGGAAACGAGTGCAATGATGTACCTAAAACATGCGCTACTTGAGGCCGCCCGAGAAGCGGTTGAAATTTGTATATATAAAATTCAGCTAAAGCGCCGATAAATTTGAACGTGGAAGTAAAACAATGATATTTGGATTTGAACTGTCAAAGGAACGGGGGAACTATTTGGGTGATCCTAGATATAAGATGATGAGATTACAAAATTTGTTTCAATCGTCGATTAGTACGGGTAATTTCAGTTTAATCAAAAACTTTCATCATCAACCATTCTTACATCGGTAAACATTGACAAATGCTACAATTTCGTTAATTCATTATCTGGTGCACAATTTACAAGTTTTCAATTGTTTACCATGCTTATACAATATTTGTTGTTTTTCATTAATGTCATTAAAATATAAGTACGTTCACAGTTCTCTGTGACCACAGTATCAACGATTCGGAACTTTATAATCGTAATCATAATCACTACCGACATCCGCCATATCCGACAGGATATGTCCCCGGTAGACTGTACCTGTGTAAGGGAGGGATGGATTGATGACCATCATTATACTTTAATTTAATTCATTATTAATTGAAAATTCTATCGTGCAAAAGTTCTTCCGATGCAAATAAGAAGAATATGTTTATTCTATACGCCCATACATTTATATCACATTACAAGTGTTTCTGGTCAATATCACCTCACTCATTTAATTTTACAATATCACAACCTAGCGATGTGCTTAACAAGATTTCATTATTTGTTGTTCCACGTATCGTTGAGGAACTATCTTTCATACGTGATCACGATTTCAAGAATTCTGTAGATGAGCGGTTTGAATGGTATAAATAATTCAAGTTCGTGTTATAATTGCACCACGCGTTATCGACTCGACAATATTTTCTACATCCGAGTGAAATCAATCATGAGATTGAGGTTCGTAAGTTTAACGTATCAATGCAGTTTTGAGGAAAATCGTTGTTTCCATATTTCAGTATTATCTTAACTATAGTAGACTGTAATAAGGCGAAAGCTAAACAATGCAACACATATTAGTTAATCAACTCAGCTCATAGCAAGTCATTCTAAAATTCTAAAAGTGGTTTCTTTGATGTTTCGTTACGTTTACGTGACTACCTTAAAGCTCGTGATCAATTAGCATTTTTGCAGCAAGCCTGAATCCCTTTCACATTGACATGTATATTCTACTCTAGTCTCGATTCTGTAGCTCGTGCGTTACTATAGTCATAAAATCTTTAGGCCCTCGACAAATTTATATCGAATTTTATTATGAATGGCATCTTTACGAGAACGATAAATTCAAAAAACGGAAGCAGAAAATTTGTAAGATTAAAAAAGTCCTTTCTACCAGACTGTACATGCTGCTGGCTGCATTGTATTTTAAACGAGAGTAACGCTTCGTTTCAAGTACCTACTGAGATTCAATCCGAAGTGTTCAACGATAAGCTTGTCGAAATTCAACGGCAGTATTACCGTTCAACGATATTGTCAAGGGACGTAATCGTGGACACATTGTAGGTAACCCCTCATAAAGGCGTCATGCATATGACCAGCGTAAGCGTGCAAACGTCCGTTTCACAAATAATATTTACGTGAGATATAAATTCCTAAGTAGGTGCGTACAGGCTTCCGTTAAACTGAAGAATGGAAATCGTCGGTAATATCACGTAGCGTGGTTCTAATGAAAAGGGAAGGGTAGCTTGCGGCAAGACACTAAGATGACAAATTTTAATAAAAATGCACAATCAATCTGGCTGGTTCTGTTTCAACAGCCTAATTTAATCTAAGCCTCTCATCTGTATACAGTAACATCTCCATTAAATACAGCAATAACCTATTGTTACGAATAAATATATAAGTTGACTATTTATGGTTGAGAATAATTTGGATTTTAAAAAAATACGCAGTCCTATTTGAGGCCGCCACAACTATATCTGATCAATTGAGAGGCCTTGGATCAGTGCAACTTACTGCCTGTAACAGACTTTTTAAATGGGTTTTAGATTTGCCCAGAGTCCTCCGAGTGGAGAAATCATGAAATATCTAGGGTCGAGTTGGATTGGCTCTTTTGTCCGCGGCGATACGTCCAAGGTGTATTTTCGAATGATCGTCGAAATACCAGCCTTTATCTGAAGAGTAGCCAACCTCTGGCCGGGACAGATGCGATAACCTTCCCCGAAAGGAAGAAATATGTATTTGTTTCGCCCTTCTTTGTTCTCCTCAGAAAAGCGTTCCGGGTCGAATACATCAGGATTTGGCCAGAACCTGGGATCCCTATGTAAGCCTGTAGTGATTATAACAACATTTGTCCCAGGAGTGACTTGACAAGTAATCCCGTCCGAACCAGTGAGCTCGATTTCCTTGGTGCAGCGTTTCATCATAGTAGCAAAGGGAGGAAAGAGTCGCGCTGACTCGTTGAGAACCATATCCATGTACGACATGTCTTGAAGAGCCTCGTAGGTTAGAGAACCATGTTTTTCGATAACGGCATTCACTTCCTCGCGAAGGCGCTGTTGGACTTCAGGGTGAGCGGCTACCTGATAAAGGGCAAAGCTCATGACAATGCTAGACGTTTCGTAACCATCAACGAAAAACGAGGAGGCGTGAGAAGTGATCACATCGTCGTTGTATTCTTCATTGAAAATGGGGTCAACTTTTCCGAGAGTCCTTGCCTGGATCATCAGTTGCAAAAAGTCGGGTCGTTCGATGCCATGTGCCTCTCTCTGCCTCAGCACGTCTTTTACGATGCCTCTGAAGAACTTATCTGCCTTAGTCGGTATGACGCGCATCCTGAAGATTTGAGCGGCAATCGGAATGAAAAAGACGAATATTTGCTTCATTCCTTTCCAAAACGACGGTTCGAACATAATTCTCCCTATTTCTCTGAACGGTCCATCTTTCTCGCTGATGAAACTACCGCCTTCAACACCAAACGCCGCAGTAGATACGACGTCCGCGGTAAACTTCGAGCAAAGATCTTTCAGTTCCAACTGCACTTTTTCGCCACTTTTGCTGCATGATCTTTTTAAATAGGATGACATGCTGTCGCAGACCTCTTGCACGGACGCGTATAAATATTTTAGCTTACCCGACGTAAAGGCGGAGCTTAGCTGCTGCCGTGAAGTTTTCCAGCGTTCTTCATTGACGAAGAATGGATTGACACCCAACAGGGGGTCGAGGTTTTTGTCTATGTCAAAAGCGTTCTCAGCAAAATTTTGGAAATTCTTCGTCAGCACGTTCTTCACCAATTCCGGATCGCGCAGGATCAAAGCTGGAGTTCGCAAATTATAGAAACCAACCATACTGCTCTCCGGAAACTGGTTGTAATAGTCTCGATACATATCAGCCGAATTCTTCGTCATGAAAGCCAAAGGCCACATGTGTCCGAGTCCCGGTACGGCCCCACTTGCACATGGTATTGATTTATTTTTCCAATAATTGAACGTACTAGTAGAATAATAGTACAGAAGGTAACACACTGCTATAACAAGCGCGAACACGCAGTAGAACTGCTCCATGGCTGATCGTGACACTTACTGACGGTCCAATTCTCGACCTGCTCTCAAATAGTGTTAGGAGATATGAACTGCGATGATCGTGCATTATAACAGCGTCATTCGAACTCCAACTCCAGTATTCAAACCATGATTAATCAAATACTAGGGTCAGGATAGCAATAAAGATCCGTTGCCAAATAGTAAAGGTCAGGTCTTGAACTTACGAATAATACAACAGTACGATATGATAATCAATAAGACTGACACAAGTCATATCATTATTTTTAGATATTATGTGAATTGATCGTTCAATTAAACTAATTAAAATTTTCATCCAAGTAAGAACTGGAAATTTTGTTTCAACTCATTCAACTGAGCCACTAGTGTCAATAAAATATTTAGACGAATTATATGATTTCATGCTGCAGTATTATCAATCAACGATTGAGCAACATATCTATGGAGGTCTTTCAGAGGTGATGAGTTTATTTAATCAATCTACGTCATTATCAGTGCGTTACTTGAAAGTAAAATTAAATGATATTAACCAGTAGGCAAAGTAGAAGAGTTCCAAATTTTCGATTTCTATCAGTTTTCACCATTTTTTCGTTAATGTTTATAACAAGTTTTGTTCGAGCTAACTAGACAGAGAAAGAGAGAGAGGGTATAAAGGAGATTGTGGGGTGGAGGAGGGAAAAGATGAGATAGAAATTCTATTCAGAGCCTTTTTGCAAATTTATTTCATTTTATATTTCATTTTCACTCTTTATATATTGGGGACTGACATGATGATCAATGGGTTTGGGTTGCTGCTTCTACTGATAAAGTAGCGTAAGTTTTGCATGGTTTTGAGATCTAGCGACGACTCAGCCGGCTCCAACCAATCACCAGGCTCCGCAGTTCAATCCACCACTTGAATGCGGGCGCGGTGAACTCTTCCTCACATGTAGGCATATATATGATAAAGAAATATACATTCGAGATTCACCAACGTCCATTTTCTCCGTCTAAAAAAATTAGATCGAACTGGCTTACATCACTTGTATTTTCAACCTTCGTATAAATAAATCTGTAGGCAGCCATGCGTGTGCAAGAAGCCGAACCCTTCGATCATCGTGTCAATCCTCAAGATGAGAAGTGAAAATATAACGTAAAACAAAATAAATTTGAATAAAGACTCTGAATAATCAAAAATTCCACCTCGTACTCCCCCTTCTCCCCTCCGCCACTCCTGAATCATTATTCTGCTCCGTCTCTCTCTCGTTACCAGCTAATATCACTTCCTCCCCTACTCTAGATACATTCAAATCACAACTTTTTGCACATTTTTTGCAGCTAGAGCAGAGTTTGTTAAGTGCTCAGACGTTATAAATCCATTCATTAAATTCGGCATGAATTATTTCTGATTTCTTCTTGGTTCGGCTCAGGTCTGTGTATATTAACAATATATCATTGCTTTGTTATATCGGAGAAAAGCCTCGGAAAGGCGAAGAGGATGAAAAATGATCATCCTGATGGGGATTACTCATGTTTAAGCGTGACGATCCCGAACACGTCCGGTCAGCTCTCTCGCTTGCCCGTGACTGTCGATTTCGTCCAAGCGTTGTTATAAACAAACCATTCGCTTGTTGCTAAGATCCCGTCATTAAGCTATATTCATAGCTTGCAAATTAACGCTTGACGCTTGATACAGTGGACTCATCGAGAGTTCAAATTCAAATACATTTGATTTTGTACCGAATGAATATGTGATCTTTCAATTTTCTGAGTTGGACACGCACGTCTCTAATTGGCAGTAGAAACGATTGGATTTTGGTTACCAGCGAGCAAGAGGAAGTTGCCACCTGACAGTAGCCGCGAGGATGTCTTGATTATTCCTACCGAGATGTAGGTAGATAAAACATCTACGCATCCATATATCGCTATACATACTTTGACTTACTCTAGGGCTGAAGGTACACGAGAAACCACTCCAACCAACGCCAGTATACACGCGAGACGTACTATCTACCGTAGTAAGTGTGAGTGCCAGGTAAAGTGGAACCCCGTCCCAAGGATTCCCTTTAGTTTTTGCGGAATCCCCGCGGTTAATTTTTTCCATTTCAACCTTTCCGTAGTTTTAACGTTCAACCTTCGGCGAAGGTCTTCTATCCGGTGCGTCGCAGGATCTTCCGCTCTGGAGTGTAAATATTAAGTTGATGAATGAAAGGAGAAGTCCCAAGAGTGACTATGTGCGTGACGTGAACATACCTATGTAGTATTGATTTAACGATTGGACTCGCGAAGCAGCCTTCTGCTGATTTTTCATAACGCGAGGCTACGTTCGACATGCTGCGGTCACAATAAAGAGACATTACTAAAGTGGCTGACCCGTTCAATTGCTGTCGTCATCGTGTCGCGCAGAGCTTAATAACTTCAGCCAAGGACGCGCATCTGCAATTGCTTCATCATAAGGAATTATCTTGTAAATGTGCCGCGTCATGTCGTAAGATCTCCATACAAATGCTTCGAATTTGCCCCTTAGTATCATTACGCTCACAATTCTTACCCTTATTTTCCTTCATCCTAATACCGAAGATCTCTGTGACCGCAATATCTTTTTTTTACTCCTCTATGTTTCACTCAATTCCTGATTGCTCCGTCTGCTCTAATTATCGTGTTTTTTCCTCGACGATATACTTGCATAATATTACCATTTATGCCAAAGTTTCGTCTTGTTTGTTCATCCTTTTTTTTTTTTTAGTTTTTGTAAATAACCCAATTGAGAAAAATGGATAATCACATATTTTATTACAATCAAGGTAAAATCAATTTGTATAAAGGTGCTCAGAATTGTAATCCGCATTGAGGAGTTATTGATGAAAAAGATCGAATTCGAATACGTGAATAAGAAGGGAACGTCAGAATTATGCAGAACTTTTCTACGGGAAATGAAATGATTCTCTCCTCTGCGCCCTGATCTTCCTCGCATATCCTGCTACCCTCTGACGATCGCCCTCTCTGCACAGTGGGCAACGGGATAGTCTTCCCTTGGGAAATCAGAGAAAGATGCACTGCGTGGCGAAATCCTTAGCTACACGCCTCCCCGTACCAAAGGTCCGACATCCCGACCAGTAGCCCGTCAACCTCCATTAGAGGCTACTGTAATGATGACCACCCACCACAAATTACACATCCCTGACTCCTCTTCGACCCTCTGAAAAACTTAGTTATTTAGACTTACATTCCTTCGTTATTTCCGCGTTACGATATTCAATTTGTGCCTACTTGAGTCCGAGTCCCATTTTCAACACCCGGCAGTCGATGATTCAAATGATCGTAAGCCATAAATGACGTCGACAAACGTTCATTGAATAAAATTTAAATGTAAATGTAAGAAAATTGGAGGATACGTTTTCGTCTAAGTGTCGAAATACCGTGAAAAAGAGGAAACTACACCGCCGTGCTGTGATCAAACCGATTTCGAAGTGAACAAATTTCCGCCCGAAGGTCCAGCGCAGTGCAGGAACGTATCGACTCGAGTATTGGAATAGCTTTCCAGCATCTCGGCAGGGCAGTTCAGCTTTACACGTGGGTGTAGACAATACGGAATTGCACTGCCTCGGTGAAATGGCGGAGGGATTGTGTCCGGCGAACAAGGGGCCGACGCCAGATGAGCATGGGTCGAGTCCTGCGGGCAGGACTAAAGTGAAATACCGGTACTACCGGACGAGGACACCGGTCAATGCCCGAGGCTCTCGTAAGCGCTAAAGTATTCGCCCCTGGTGGCTATTTGTCCGGTAAATACGTAATGCGCATAACCCATACGAGATGTAGGTAAACATTGTCCATGTGCTTGCACGCCATCCTGTGGGCGTAAGCATCTCCGGTTTGGATACCTACGAGTCATGGGCACCATTATGCAATTACTCGAGTTCAGAAGTCGGATATGAAGTGAGTAAAGTTTCCTGACATTGATTGAATTGGTCCCGAAATTACTTTTCCACTGCACCTTGCTTGGCTGATGTTCTTGAAACCTCAAGTGGAGCATCGGACTAATTCGGGCTTGCACCACTGTAACGACTGCAAATGGTTAATTTCAGAAATCGTGAAGTTCTTTCAGACTTTAAGCCGCCCCCAATTTTTGAAACAGAAATTGGACATCGCAAATAGGGGTGGTTCAAGAGACCCCAATCACCATCCATTCATAGGACATTTCCAAAAGCGGGAATCCCACATAGACAATGAACCTGCAGTGCCGACTGCGGCCTCCGCAGACTCCCTGAGGGCTCGAGAAATCGCTCAGGTACGCCGTGGTCCTGGATGGAGGCAGAATTGCCTCTTGCCGGAGGGTCGAAACCCGTCGCCCGCATCAACGTGACACCCTACATTCATTCATACCTGTGGAAGGATAGTCTCGGAAACTCTTGTCTTCATTGCATTAGAGACTGTGTAAATGTTCGCTGCATTGTTTGTACGTGGATTAAAGCGAGAAGTCTGAATAGACGGGAAGACGAGCCCTGAAGGGGAGGATTTAATTCCCCGACAAAGTTCCACGCACAAAATCTCCTGTTTAACTATGCGAAGTCTGCAGGCTTCGGGTATGACTATAAGCTCTGCGTCACGTAAACGACGTCTACTATAATACTCTCGGCTTTGATCTCTCTTCGGAACGCCGAGCAAGCAAAAATCCAGCCGAAGGAGAGATCTTTTTCTATTTAGAAGTGACACGCCAGTGCAATGCAACGAATCGGTCAAATATCATTCGTTCAATTTTCAATACTATTTCGAAGTATTCGCATGTGTACGAAGTTCATTTTGACGTCTCAAACATCGTCGAAACGAACGTTCGAAACTTCAGGCACATCTATTCGCATCTGATCGGTACCGCCACAGAGTCGAAAAATTCCAGGGGGAACTCGAAATTTCAAGATTCAACTGTTGCCAACTTACTACGTTAGATTTTAAAGAGAAAAATATCTGGCCTTGTGAGTTTTTGCTTCAGTCTGTTCAAGAGAAAAGTTTTCCGTTAAAATAGAATCACTTCACATATTAGATTTACCTATAGTAATATTTCGGGGAGTAAAATGGCATAAAAATATTCCAATTCAGCCATCTGGGTGTGGTCGAACGGATACTCTGGACGTTACGAAACTTTTTCAATCACCTTATCGGTCCACCATTTTCAAATATTATCGGCAAGTGCACGACCCGTTATCGCAAGCGCGTTCCAACGTTGATTGCTTCCATCCATGTGCACCGAGAGTTCCTAAAAATTCACCGAGCCTATCTACGAGCCTGAGGGATTGGGAAAAAACGGTAGGAACAAATAAGTAAATGAAAATCATACAGGAATCGTTGCAGCATGGCCGTGGACGGTGAGACTCTGGAGGCACGAGAAAGCAATCAGACTGCAGATTCTGTGACCACAAACGAAATTACCCGACCTCTGTGCGCTCGTAGAGCGAGCATGCAGCCCTCGTGGAAAGCAATTAAATTCTTAAATTCACTCCCGAGCGGTCAACCATCGAAGGCATCAACAATGGATGAAATGTATAATTAACTAGTTGCGGAACGGCCGGTACATTTCGCGAATCGCAATAGATATAGGCATTATAACCTAGTCGTGGAGTATTCTTCATGCCTTGTACGCCACCCTTACGGTTCGCGTTTGTTACAAGCCTGCGTTCATCACGCTGCTTTGTTCTCGGATTACGAATTATTAAGCTCACCACGGCTGTGCTGGGATTCTCCCTTCTGTCGGACCGGCTCACCACAAGCCCAACGGTTTCTACGTATCCGGGTGGAGAGCGTAAAATACAGACCTTGAAAACTCTCGTGTGCTTTTCAAAACTCCGATATACTTGTATCTAGAAATAGATTTCTCTGCGCAATGATTTCTCTGCTAGGAACTTTATATTGGTGATAGTTCTAAAATCAAATGAAGTATTTCAAATAGAGAATGAATCCTCTTGAACAGGGATGGCCAACAAATCCTCAAATCTTTACCACAGAATTAAATGAAACATTTTTTGACAGAATCATGTATTTTTCTTTGCCTTGTCGCGCCCGACTGACTGAATAGTCATATCGACCGGTTGGCCATCCCTGCTCTAGACAATACTTCAGAATTTATAGAAAAGAAAGCAATTTACTGAACTACGGTATACTTTGAGTCCTATTGAAGGAGAAATTATTGATTTTCAAAATAAAGGGTGAGAAAAAGCACGACACACCTTGAATTCGAGAGAGCTTTGCTCTGTAAGCATATCTCGGATCTGAATGCACGCTAGAATAACACCAGAGAATTACATACATCCTACCGCATAATTACATCCGCGTTGAGAACCGAAGCTACGAGACTTATCCCCCGTGTTAAACGCGTAGTTTGAAGTGATTTATGGACGCCGCGATAGAAAAGTAAACGAAAAACTTTTATACCAATTGTAAGAAATTTTCCATCAAACTCCGACGAGTGGAAATTGCAGGAGGGGAGAACATGCATCCTCAAACTTGTGTAAAGTTGTCAAGTTATCGAGTACATCCATTTCTGAAAAATAAGACGTTGCGCGTCTCGCCCCAACCTTCGGAACTGACTGGATTAGGAGAATATTTCAAGAGGTTCTGGCTAAAAATTATAATTTAAATCCACCAGCATTTCGCTTTGCGTACATACGTAGAAAATAAAAAGTGAGGAAAGGGTAAAGAGATGCAAAATGGAATACGTACATTCTGCCTTGCTACACAACGCGTTGTTGATATTTACCAGTGCAAAACGCAACAAGGGCCTGCTGCTACATGAGTGTGTAATTAACTTTGCATAAATTCATCTCTGTACTCGTTATAATTATAGGAAGGTGCCGACACTCGGCAATCAATTTACCGGATATAAATTACGGAGGTGGGTGCAAATGATTTGGTTGTAGAATGAAAGTTGTTCAAAATTTCATCTACGTATAATAATGCACTGCGATTCACGCTGCGCAAAATTCTCCAGTCATACTGTATATCGTAACTTCACAGTAAGACTGGAGAATTTTGCGCAGCGTGAAACGCAGTGCATTATAATTGTTATATTGTTGTATTAACTGTAATTATTGACACAAGTAGGTAACAAGAATCAAGTTCTCACTCAATGTTGGTCACAAAAACAAAAATAAATTATGCATTTCGAATTGATGAAAAAATGTTGGACTGAAAACGATTTTAGAAAAAACATGTTATTGCAAATTTTTAGAGTTTGAACAATTTTTCTAGCCACCATCGTTCAATACATGAAAACTCTTTGGCCAATACTCGACGTCACTTCGTTATTATTACTCAACAAATTTTTATCAAGTGTTCTCTGACTCTGCACGATCGGCATAAAACGGGACTTTGCGACGTTTTTTTTTCTTTCGGAGAGTAACTTTGCAATTCATAAGCATCGTTGATTACTCACAAGAAAAATCTATACTTCATACGTAAAACTATTTGCTATCGGGAGATACGAAAATAAATCATATACACTTATCTTGTACTACTTGCCACTTGATAAATTTGCAACGAGTGTTACACCGAACGAGTTATTAATCTTTCATACTTCCAATGTACGACATCACTGCCATTTTTCAATCCCAATATTACACACGAAACTTGAATAACCAAAATAATATTGATGTAAATTCTCGTTTCATCGTCTCAACGATAAGCGAAATATGATATTGGAAAAAGCATTTATAATGTAGTACCAGTTTCGTGCATTCATTGCAGCCAGGTTGTGTAATTAATTATAGGCAATACGAAACGTGAATAAGAATGTTTTATCCAAGACACAGAGTTGGTTTTTTTTTCTTGTACCAGAATTGAAACGATAAATTCACTGGACGATAAATAAATTATTGTTGCAACGAGGGTCCTACAGGTGATCAATAGGCGAAAGCGAGTGGAAGGGACATTTATTGCTCGACTACGAGCACGTTAAATAACGATTTAATGCTTGCACGATAAATCATGAGCATATGTACTCATGTATGAATATGGAGACGCATTCGTTTCAATGAAATGCCGGTCGTAACTCAAAAATATATTTTACCTGTAACGTCAACGTGGGTAGACGATTGTTATACACTTTTCGTTTTTCACGCTGTAATATAACGTCATATTCATTGATTTCCGTCATGTTACAACTCATGGTAAATCGTCTTATTTTACCGTTTAAAACTGTAAAATTAATCTCAATGAAATTCGTGACTCCTCAACGTGGAGTTTTAATTTCTTTTCCAGTCAGCACTTCGAACCACAATGGTCTACTTGCCGAGTGAGAATGTGTTGTAAAAATATCTTTTATCATTTTTCATCACTACAATAGCTGAATCTTTGGACAATTTTGAATGACCGTACTTTCACTTGATTCTTTTGATCATTGGATCCTTGATGAATTGTGTGATAATGAATGTTAGAGAAGAAATAGAGGACGTCATTTGGAAGGGAAAAAAATTTCTGACATCGTTATCATAAACGCTGATTCTGAAAGTAAACTCTCTGATATCACAGAAGCTATGCAACAAATTGTTAATTTATGCTCTGTGAACGTACCACGTTATCACTTGTGACACAAAACTCGCTAAAATAACACCACAAGCTAGATTAATGATTGCGTAATACGTTTCTCAGAGCTAACATGGCGCATCAAAGATATTTTTTAAAGTTTGATAATTAAAGCGAGTATTATAGAAGTTTACCAACAGACTGATATGATATTCAAGTTGCGAGGAAGATCACTCGACCCGTGTTCTTGTACGAGATTTGATTCATACTGGTAGTAAGATTCAAGATTATACGTCAATGAATATCAAGATTGCATTTTTTTAATATTTGAAGTAATCAAAGACGACTTTCAGTAGATACTTAGCTATCTTCAAAATCGGCAACAAAATAGTGACCAGTCAGTTTCTTTATAAAAAAACCGCAGAAAAGAGCTTTTTTCTGCGCTTTTAGCCTAAATGAGGTCTGGTATAAATTATGTATTTTCAACTACAAATCGACTTTTTCGTACGAGAAAAGAGTTACCTACAGCCTAAACAAGACGAATCTTTTTTTATCACTAGGAGAATACAAATTCTATGATAACATTTAGTATAATTGTGCTTAAAAGATTGGTTTGAAATATTCATTCATAACTTATGCCCGAATTATTTCTGAAATAAGTGATCAATTAACTCTATATTATATACAGTCAATAGCTACTGTATTAAACATTTCATGAAATCGACCACTTTTTTTCATCGTGTAGCGCAAACAAATGTCAAAAAATTTGGTAATAAAAAAAAAAATAATAAAATGTTAAGAATCTGCCACCGTTTGTAAGAAATGTCATCTTATCCCCCGTGAAATGTTTAATATAATAGGCTTTATCAGTTTGATTACACAGTTTTGAAGAATAACAGAAACGCGTGATGCGTTTGAATTATTCAAGTTCAGAAGTTACACTTTACGATGTAATCACGCGACCGATTGCTCAGCGCCGTTGCACGCAGGATTGTATAAAGTTCGTTGTCCGAAAATGTCGAAAGCAGCTCATGTTTGGTGACTTGATGAAAAATTTAATCACTTCATACGGAGTGAGTAGGTAACGGTCGAATGTTCAAACGCGCATGCGCGAAAATTCCCGAGCAAAAGGAATTGTTTCGACAGGTTGACCAACCGTCATAAGTTCAGATGACGGGTCGCCGCGATGTATGTAACCTCAAAAACGTTGATCCACCTGACCAAACAACACCTTTCGCTCTAGAATTTTAGCGCATGCGCGTTAAACCGTCGGACCGTTAGCTACTCACTCTGAAGATAGCGCACCTTTAGGAATGTCCGAAATTTGTTAAACTATGATAAACGAAATATCCTAATATTTGGCAAAACTAAATCCTTGAAAGTCACTTCAAAATTGTGAAACAATGATTTTTTCCCTGACATTTCGTTGCGTCGACGTTACTAGCTTCAGCCTCGTGACACTACGGCAAAAACACGTTAGAATAGAGGAGCGGCCGAATAAATCTGAAATCGATAATCGGAAACGAGGTATTCCGGTAATCGAATTTGTTCATTAGCATTGATAGGGCCGATGAAAAGCGCGAAGAGGTTACCTTGGAAGGCCAGCCGCGGGTTCTTCGCTAAGTTAGCTGCCCCGTACAACCGCACAGCTGTATGTATATACCATAATCGTACCCCACCTTTGCCACCCCCGCCCCTCGACCTCCGCCATTCCTCTTGGCTTGCGCGGTAATTCTCGCCAAACCAAGCCACCCTGAATAATATTATACCCCCCTTTCTCCCGCCCCAAGCCCACCTCCGAACCTTTCCTGGGGGCGTGCTTGTTCCAAGGTCTATTGACTAGAGGCCTGAAATTCTTTCACCGGTTACGGAAGGCGTATGTCCACCTGCCTGTCATCGGCGAAGATTTTGGAAAAGATGCGGGAGAAGCGTAATCGGCGTTGCGCCTACATGCGCGGTTTTCGATTTCTGTTAATATTGGCTCGGGAAAATGGTCAAACCTCGATTTCGATCATTCCATCTCACGAATGGTAAGACTTTTTGTACAGAGTAAAATGGAGTGAGTGCATCGGTAATGAATGAAGGAAGCTGGAAAACAATATATCATGTCTTCGTCAAGTTCCGCAGTAGGAATTTATATTTTTTACACTCCTTCTAATTTTACGGTACTTGACACGTGTGTACGAGGCATTCCACCTTAAACCGACCTAAGACTGAGCTTCACCATCGGTAATTTTTGTTCATTTTTAAGTATGGTGTAGACTGGGTGAGAAAAACAACTTTCGCCGCGTTTCAGATTTTTTGGATCATGGGTTTGATTTTTACCGACCACGAAATCACGAAAACCCAATTTTCGAAAGAATTGATTGAAAAGTGAGAAAAAACAGATAAAATATAAATTCGTATTTCTTAAATTTGCATTCAATTCGATTT
This sequence comes from Neodiprion lecontei, assembly GCF_021901455.1. Taxonomy (NCBI): domain Eukaryota; kingdom Metazoa; phylum Arthropoda; class Insecta; order Hymenoptera; family Diprionidae; genus Neodiprion; species Neodiprion lecontei. Next base: position 10,928,346 of record NC_060265.1, on the reverse strand, counting down.
ATGTCACTTTTTAATTACTTGTTTCGCCTGTAGCTTCTAAACCACAAGCTTGCACAACCGCTTCTTGGTCTCAAAATTTTCGTTTTGTTAACAAAGAACTCGTGAAAAAAATTGGAAGCCAATCGATCGGGGCTATTCTTTCGAAAGTTGGGTCCTCATGTTTTCCGAAGGGGTAAAAATCGAACCCCTGGACTAAAAAATTTGAAACTCGTTGAAAGATATTTTTTATACGCTCTTCGCCATACTTGAGAATAAATAAAAATCGCAGATGGTGAGGATCATACCTAGGTCGATTTGGAGTGGAATGCCACATATATACTTTGTGCGCAAGTTCCTATAGTGCGTGTTCGCAAATTGGTTATTTTGCTTATGCATGGATACATTTTTTCCCCTTCATCACGGTTACAGGTACAGCTTCAACGTAAGAAAATCCAACAATTATTTAATAATTGCCCTCCGTGCTCCGATCGACGAAATTATACGTTGCCATAAGCCAGGGAAAATGCCAATCCATGGTCACTTCACCCTAAGTGATCCAAACGTTTACCTCCCTGCCAACCATAATCTATCGGTTTGAGTAAGCCGGGGATGATAAAAATGGCAGAAGCCAAATAGGGCGAAATCGAAGGGCCTAGCAAGATACCTAAAGGGGGTTGAAATAATTCGGTCACCATTTGTATACGCCCAGGCTAAACACGGAGAAATCGCATACGTCTTCGTTAGGTCCCTTTGCCTGTAGACTTAAGGAAACAGGGGCGAATGGTGGCGGCACGCACTCACAAATTGATACAAATAGTCAAGACTCGGAGGAGTTAACCCCGGTGTTATAAATATCCTGTTTAAAATGGGCAACATATTTTATTTCAACTCACTGCGCGGCTTCTTCCAGCGCCAGATGAGTAGCGCGCCCTTCGAAAGGGCAGCCTCGACGGCTGATGCAGAATATTTCGACGAAGAGCTGAGCAACATCGATTCTACTACCCTTCCGAATATTGGCACCTGTCTCGCGGTCACGCCACGGCAAACCCTCTGCAGGCACAAAAATCGGCGAGTGTTCGAGTCGCAACGTACGCAAGGCAAGACAATAACGCGATAAAGGGTCTGAGCCGAATTGCTCAGCATCGGAACACCCCCGGAATGGCCTCGGTATTTTATTCTTACAGGCTATAAGTCCTGCTTAGTTCTCTCCCTGCGTGCCCCGCCACTTTGTTCACTCCCATCCCCAGGGCCGAGACTTCCACCACGTCTTCGGAAGGAGCAATGCACCCGCGCAGCCATCTTGCAGTAACCAGTCTTCAGGTTCAACCCTTCCGCCGGCCGCCCGAGGCGCCTCTCGTATCGTCACAATGGTGCGTCAAGCAGGGTCGCTTGGCAAGGGGTGGAAAGGCGACGGCGAGAGCCCTTACCGAATACCGACTTTGGCCCCGACTACAAGGGATAAAGCCGGTTTATATCCCCGGGAGGTCGTAAAGATACCAAAGGAGCATCTCTGCGGGTCGCCTTGTGTTAACTGTACGAAGGTGTCTGCCCAGGTGGCAACGCGGACGAGACGAGGATATCCACCGGCGAGATTTAATTGAAATCATTCCGAAAGTGCCGTTTCGAAAGACCCTTGCAACTCCGACTCTCAGCCCCACTTCGAGGTCGCTGTTATTATTGTTGCAAAAAACTCAAGCCAGTGTTCAAATCGAACCCAAGCTCAGTTCCAACCAAACAACGAGGTAAACTTCATCGGAATGGCTCGTTATCCTACCACTTTCTATAACTAGTTTGCGTGGAAAAGTTTACTTATGAAATCTCCTCATTATCAGAATTGTAATATGATTTGGGTGGATGAGAACGACTACTTATCAGTGACCCTTTCAAAAATTCATCTTTTGCTATATTATTTTCGCGTGTTTGGAATTTTGATACATCGACCATTCGAAATATTGACACTTTCAAGTTTTGACCCCCACCTTATGATTTCATCAAAGTTCAATGCCTGACGCGAAAACATTGAAAGCCTTCGAATCTCCCTTGTGGTTCAAATCGTGCATCTAGATTCTAGCACAATCTTCTCAGAGGTTAAATGTACTTGCTACGAACTTCGTATACTGCAACTTTAACCACTATAACTCGTAGCTTTGATTGGAGTTCCCGGTAAATCTGACTAGCTAATTGAGGTCAGTTTTCATGAGCGTTGTTCAGACGCTTTGCGATGTGATATTAAAAAATCACAATTGTAATCTAAGACTCTTTCAGTGAGATTCTCAATTTTTTCTCTCTTTTCTTCACGGTCATCTGAACTCCTTTGAAGACTGAAGATACAAGAGGGATCTGTTAAAAATCCTTTAAAACAGCTTTCTATCGAAGTTGAGCCACTCTCCGCAAAGCACTGCATTCCACGGTCCTTTAATTTCGGTGCTTTAGCGCAGCGGAAACACCCGCTATTTCCGTGACCAAATTTCATCCGCATTCATCCGTCACTGTGGAAGTTTCCTGCCCCCAGAATGTAGCAAAGATAAGCCTCATATAACTTGACTAATTCATCAAGAAATAGAAGGCCAATCTTTTCACTGAATCTCGTACATGTAATTTCACTTCAAAAGCTTCTCTAAATGTTCCACGAAATTGTAAAAAAAAGTGTTCATCTCCTTCTTGACACCTAATGACAGTCTTCGCGTGGCAGTAATTCGGAAGTGATATTCCTATCTACATACGGTACGGGAAGCCGCGCCCGGGTGAATTCAGGGCGCATTTCCTGCACCTTGGTATACTACATCGGAAAAAACCACCATCAGAAGCAAAACGGAGATAAGTAGTTTCATTTCACGCGGGATGAATGCACGTCCGATCAATGCTCTTCGCCGAGAGTGCATAGCTCTGGTTTTATCCTCCATATTTTCCACCGCATTGGCGATGCAACCGCAGACCTTATCTAGCCACATACATACGTATACGTGTGAGATAAACTTGACGCTTACCCAGCGAGAAAAATCGTTCGATTTGGAATTCTCCGTTTTTCTCTGCCTTCTCTCTTTGCCTTCCAACATTTCAGATAGAATCGGTTCGAGCATTATCTAGAAGATAATTTGTCGAGGTTGATATCATACCCGCGTAAACGCGATTGTATTACGTTACATGTATTAAACAATGCATGTTGATCGTAAAAACTTTATCTGAGTTACAGTGGATCCACACAGACGGGCTATTCGCAACAAATGTACGCATTATTATAGCAATGGTGGCAGTAAGAGTAACGACGAAGAAGACGATAGATATCGAACCTAGAATTCACGGTCGCCACTAATTTTCACTAAATAAATTCCATCGCACCTCCAAGGTTTCCTCGAACAAAAATGCAGTTTTTCCATGACATTTCCGCCATCCTACGAGTATAGTGAATAAGTGTATTATTTCCTTAAGATACTCTATTACCACTGCATTCGTTTCAAATTTCATGCTTATCTCTTCGTGTCTTCGCCTCTTTGAAAAGAACTCAAATTCATCGTATCAAATAGTTAAAGGTACGCTAACTTTGAATATAACAAACGTACTTCCATTTTTTTTTTCATGACCACGATTCACCCCGATAATTCCAGATCTTCCATGACCGTTTTCAAATACTCTGACATTTCCAGGTTTTCTAGGTTATCCAGGTTTTCCAGGCGAGTGACTACCCTTTGAATACTTTGTCCTGAATTTTCATTGCAGGATACAGGTACGTCCTTTCTGTCTGTGTAGTAGGTTCTGTTTTCTGCATTTGACAATCAAATCTAATTTACCGAAACTAGGAGCAACTTTTGTCCGGCTTATTCTTATGACATTCTGTATCAACTAATCGACTTGTCAATTAACGAGCTTCAATGCGCTAAGCCTTTAAAAAATTTCAAATCGAACAAGATGCGATTTTCATCGTTTCCTCCGGTGTGATTCTTTTGACTCAAGAATATGCAGTAAAATATTTCATGGGACAGCTTCTAGTTTTCATGCATGCACCATCTCGTAGTTACACGTCCCTCGAACTTCCATATACGTCTTAGAAGAGAAGAGAAACGCGAAAAGTTTCGCTCGTCGTTCGACGTAACTTGAAAAATTCAAAATCCACGTACAGACTCTCTGTCCGTGCGAACTAGGCAAGGTAAGTATCAAGGATGTATAAAGACGAACAAAGTTTAAATCTTCGTGAACTAATAGAGGGTATAGGTTCGGCTTTTCAAACAACTTCTGCCGAGCGAATACCCGCGGCTCCGGGACTTTGGTCCAACAATAATTCATGCCTGGTAAATTTGGACACGAAAATATAGTCTTTTTTCACAAGTTATGCAATTTTGCGTAAAGTGTAACACCGCAGTACGACCAGACTATTAGAAATCAGATAGGAAAAATGGGGCGGTATTGATATTTCGAAATTGAAAAGTTCCAAAAGCGCCAAATTCCAAATTTTTTCGTGGCGAAACTTCAAGTAAAGACATTAAACTTTGACGAAACATCAAAGTTTCGAATGCTCCGAAACCAGACGCTCAAAGTTCCAAGAAAGCAAAATTCGGAAAATATGAAAATAAGAAAACATAAAAATCTGATAAGTACATCGAAATTCCGAATAATTGAAGGTTTTCAGTTTGGTGAATTTCTAGTTTGGTGAAGTTTCACTTTAATCTTCCTCTGGTTTTTATTTTCGATATTTTTACGTTCTGAATCCTGGTCATTCTGATTTTCGGTTTTTTTGATTTCTCATACCCACTGATTGAGTAAACTACGCTGTGTGAGTATATTTTAATTTTTGGAATTTTACTCTACCAAAACTTGATTTTTCGGAACTTTGCTCTATCGTAACCTGAATTTTCGGAATCTTGCATTTCGGAACTGTGAGCCATCGGTCCTACCATTCGAAACTTTGTTATTTCTTCAAAGTATGATTTCTTTACTTCAAGTTTGGCAATTAAATAATTCGAAATTAGGTGCTTTCGAAACTTTTCAAATTCGGAACTTCAATCCCGTTTTTCAAAATGCCTGCTGGTATAATACAACCACCTACACGGACTTCGAGTGGCTATTTATTCCAGTGAGCCATCGATATTCTTTCACAGATTCAACTTCGACGTGGCTTCGGATTGTTCCATTATCGAGAGGATCGGTTAGCGAAGTGAGCTTCTACCATAGTATATACGACTCTATATTCTTTGATGGTACGATATTCCGATATTCTCTTTGTATGCATGTCGGACAGACGGAGTAACAGTGAACCGCGGATTTTCCCCTGCATGTTTTCAAATCCTAGAGGCATCTTATTCGTAGAATAACGTTTGGTATACTTTTTAATTATAACGGAGGAAACGCGGTTGCTGCTTTTAAAAATATCTCCAGCCATGAAAATATGCGAATCTAACATCTGTACATTTTATAACAGCACGGAAAATGGAACACAAATATTATTCCTAGGTGTCGGTACATTGTACGTATTACATACCTGAAGTTTAACTCCGGGTGAAATTTACTAACGTGATTTTCCTGCGCTATGCGGTCAAATTCTTTATTTTTCTTTGGCAGTAGATTAAAAAAAAATAAAAATAAATATAAAAAAAAAGAATCGAAAATCAAATATGCTCGTACGTGAAAAGTTTTTTTTCCGATTATTTTCTGCAATGAAAGGGCGTTAGATTTCTCGAAATTACCGATCGTTAGCAACCTTCCACCACCTCTCGTTTCTTCCTAATCCCGAAGCTCTCTCGCACGATTAGTTTACTCAGCATATAACACATGACATGTATAATGTATACGCATGTGTATAAAATGAACGGAACACGCGTTCTTGTATTACACACCTTGGCCCAGGAATAAGATTCCTAATTGAGGAGAATTAAATTATATATTTCATTTTCACACCCCTGTCAAGCCCCAACTTATCCGCAGCACGAATATGCACCCTACGCCATCCAACACGTAGGCATTTACTTGCCGCGTGCCGGTGACTTATGCTCATAATTATCACTGTCTTGCAATACCCCGTTTTACATGCACATAAGTAAAACGTAGAGAAATTCGGTACGGAACATAATACATAAATATGTCCTCCAGCTATTTTCGCGATTACACTTCGCCTTGCGCCAGGATAATATCTTCTGGCACTTGTTTCACGCATCCCTGACTTCCCTGATTATTCAAATAATCAGACAACGTTCCTGAGCATAAAGCCTGTGCAAACCTCTCACTGCAGTTGCCTCTTCCCAACTTGAGGTTAGATGCCCGAAAGGAGGGAGCATTTATCGCGATGTTATAAAGAGTATTGAGAACATATCTCACGTAAGGTCAAATATTTACGTCAAATTATTCACCGAATATATATAATAATTATTCTATACAGGCATAGGGTGTGACTCTTTGAGAACATATCGGCTGCAAGAAAGAGAGAAAGAGAGATAGAACCGTTTGAACAATTTCCAGCAATACTGTTTGCCGCTATGATCCCTGCTCTGTAATAGAAATGAATCCGACCAAATTCGAATAACACGAGCTAATAGTAAAGATATCGGGAATTGGAAAAAATTTTTGGTAATTAAATTGTGTCAAATGATAAAACACTAGTATTTTTGATCCAATTTTGATGTTTGTGGGCTCTTTTGCCCAACATATAATTATTCATAAGTCTCCTAGAAAATTTGTGTAAAAACATTATGAAATCGGAACGGAATCACGAGAATAAAAGGGTTGTTTGATTATCGGTCTAATTATAAAACGTTTTCTCGATTTGATGAAATTTTATTGGTAGCCTGTATTATTGTAGAAATATGCTCAGTTTCATTTTCATCACAGGGTAAAAATGTTGTTTAATTCGCGTTAACCATTACTGAAGCATAAATAACAGTGCTGGAAATTTTTCAACAGTTTCTTTTTTTTTTGTTTTTCTCTTTTCTATAAAGTCTTGATTCGGACGGTGGAGCCTATTAATTCTCAAGTGTAATTAGGGCAATGGAAATAAATATTTCAATCGTTCTCGGAGTTCTCGGGGCGGTTCGTTAGTTCGTTTGTCGGGTGGGGCAGGGCCGTATCTAAGAGAGAGGACCGTGAGGGCGGCGCGAGAGTGAAGGCTCGCTGTATGGGGTATATGGGGGGGGGGGGCAGCCGGTGGAGATTTATGGGCGCAGTGCGAAACTTGCCTTCTTGGAATTTGCGAAATTTAGAGCTTAGCAGAGTCTGCAACGGCGCGCTGGGAAAGGCGCGAAGCGCGGGGGCGGTTCGACTAAAATGTTAACACCTTGGTTCGGTCTTTCCTGCAGCTCCTCGCGACGACCCCATTTCCCGGAGATTCTGTCCTACCTTAACTAAAATCTTGAAGTATCCCGCCTGATTCCTGGCTCGAACAGCCCAATCTCGAAATACTGTACGAATATCAAAGGGAATCATACTTTTAAGTAGGAAGTATCTAGATTTTTTAAACACCAAAAGATTCTGTGACGACGTCACTCGAAGAATGGACTGGGTAGCTTTTTATACAGTCGCTTGGAGAGGTGATGCAGTCGAAGAAAATTTCAGGGGAACACTCGCAACGAATATCAGGAAAACTTAATTGATTGGAACAATTTGTTGCGTCATGTAAGAATATAAGAATTTATTATCACAAATAATTGACGCTAGAGAAATATTATCATTTTCTCGTCGGATTGTTTCTCACATTTGTGACAAGTCAAATTCTCACAGAGCAGGTGTGGTGAACACGTGTGATTCGACGAAGCCAAACAACTCGATTTTTAGTTTAGACAGAATTTAGTGGCATTTTCATAAACGATGCCAATTTGGATGCTGGTATTACCAACTTTCATTTTCAGAGTAATTTTCCTACTCGAAAAGTCCTTAAAAGATCATTTTGCGTGAAATAAAGCAATAGAAGGAATACACTGAGAAAAATTTCATTTGTTATAGTAACTAGAAAAATTCGATAAAACAGGCATCGTTAAAAAACTGTTTGAATATTGTTGGAATTGCGAAAAACGAGGTACGCGTAACCATTTTGCACTATTCTAGATCCTTTTTTGGTAATTGCAACGCAAAGTCAGTTTGTTCGGTTTACTGTACTTTTTTTAGTTAAATAAGCCTTTAACGTCAATTTGTTGTTGCACAAACCAAAATTTTTGCAACAGTTACAATAAAATATAGTAAGAGTGATCGTAATGAGAAAGAATAGTAACGGATACTCGACTGTCCGGTAACAGCTACGAAACTAATTTTCATTTTGTACCTAGATCTATATATTTCGATTGTGGTAAAAAATGAAAACAGTTAAGGACTGAGCGATAACCGAAAGTAAAACTTTCTCCCAGTGTAGATTTCAATTTTCTGGTTTCACTGTTTTGCAATGCCAAAATTGACAAATATAAAAGGATAAACATCTATAATTTCAATAGAGAATTAATTTTGAACAGTAAAACGAACCAAGCGAATAGGTATACAAAAAACTAGTTTCTCATCTTTGTTCAAATGCAATATATTCTACTTTGCGGCTTTATATGAATGAATATAAGTGAAAAATTCTGTAACACGAGGCCCGCAAATTCCCTGACATTTCCTGGTTTTCCTGTAGTTTTCCCTGGCACCCTGATACCAGGTAACTTTGCTCTACGAGGATAGTCGACTTCAAGCTTTCTCCGTGTTCATTTTTTTTCTTTTTTTTTCAAAATGAATAGAATAAAATTTCCTCCGGCCAGGCTGTGTATACCCTCTTATTTCTCATTTACTTTCTTCTCTTCTTCATGCCCTCTTTTCATTTATAAATATATATACACACACATATATATATATATATATATATATATATATATATATACACACACGTGCATCGTTTCGGTCCATTTCTCTCCCAAGGTACCTCATGCATCGTCATAAAGTGTTCACGGGGAGGGGGCGAGAGGTCATCTCGGACTCGGCCTCGCGGGCCGGATGTAATATATGAGTATGAAATTCCAGGGCTCGCGTGCTCGGCGCTGCCCAGAGGCGATGACACCGTACATTCGTCATGGAGTGGATGAAATTAAAGTAAATAATCCCAACCTATTCCGCCGTATACCCGGAGTCCGAGTGTGGCACAGAAATCGAGGGGATAAATCTCGCGGCTGCGGTATCGGACCTCCAGGATACCGCGTCCTCCTCCTCGAGGATTCACGAGTTACACGCGTTGCGTGCTTCCAACCGCCGCGATCTGTTTTCATTTTACCAAAATTCCGACGAACCGCTTTCATATAACGGACTCACACTCGCTCCCCTAACCGCTTTATTCGTTTTATTCCTTCCTCCCTTCGGGGGCTGTCGGTCAATCGTAAAGAAGATACGAGATTTAATTTTAGGGAGGATATTTCAGTTTTTCTTTCCATGTCCTCGCTTTATTGCTCCCTTTCGCTTACGTCTCCGTGTGAAATTGAAAAATGACTTTCGTCTACGATTAGCAGGTTCTAATTCGTTATCGTTTAACGCAGCCCCGTTTCTGCATTTTCAACGATACATCTCCGCTTCCATTTTACTCACACGCTTGCCAAAATAGCACCATTTTTCAATCCTTCTCTATCGCTGCACCGGTAAATTGCATCCCGGTATTGCCTTGATCATGTTTAATTGAACACAGTGCGAATTTGAACGTAAATTTAGTTCCAGATTCGAGATCACATCCTGTTTTGTAGCCAATCAAATTTCCGTCTCTTCTCTCCGAAGCAAATCCCGTTTTCTCGAGTAATTTTCGTTCAATCACCCGGCGGGTTGTATGAATGCACAGAACGGTAAAGGAAAACAATAAATTTCACGAACGCTGAATCAACCGGGCTTTGATCTCGTCTCGATTGAACAGATTCTTGCATATCTACAGACTTGACGTTACCCGTTGAAAGCGGAAATATATGTGTTTATTTCCTCCGACACGCTCTGTCATACATTCGATTGAAATTCATCAGGGAGAAACAAACGTCTGCTTCGTATAAAAACCCGTGACTATTTTCATCCGTCGATTTACATTCAATCGCATTCGAATAATTCACTCGATATAGCAGAATTAATTTTCCCGCAAACAGCGAGGAGTATAATCCATAATAATCATTCGATTGAATTGTATTTCATTATTTACATATTTCATTTAACTTTTCCTTCGTATACAATTATAGGGATTCATTAATAACTTTCATTAGCATTTTAGCATTGATTTGCCGTTCTACTTATAGCTCTCTTCAACGCAGCGAACGATTCATCAATTCTGTAATTCATGCCGACATTTTTCGTAAGAATGATGAACCGTCGACGGTATTGTGGACAAGAGTCGATTCATTTGCATTTCATTCCCTGTTAACTTTTCAGTGCAACGTGAGGTAGAATTAACTTGCGTCGTTACGAAGCTCTTTCTCAAGTTGTTTGCACCAGAGAAATATAATAGAGTCTCTCTGCAGTATCGCGTGTTCTCTTCGTATACTCGGCACGACTTGCATGCCATAACTGTTAACAATCCAACTTTTATTTCGGAATCTGCGAACCACCTTACTTCTCTACGAGTTTCGCTTTCCAAGATAAATAAGTCCCTGTTACATGTCTAGATTTTACGGAGCTACAACGTTAATTACGGCATTATTACTGCATTTACAATTACTTAACTTTGCACTATTATTATTGTTGTCGTTACCGTTACTGTTGTAATTTTTTTTTTTTTTTTACCTTTCAACACGCTTGAAGTTTTACTTTCATATTCAATTACTCTGTAGGTGATTTATTCTTAGACACTAAAATATGAGGCCTATTCATAAATAAACGTTTCATCGGTTCTGACCAGATAAGGGGTTATCTGTAACACATTTCGATATCACTGAAAACATGCCGTCTTTATCAATATACATACTTTGTCTGCAAGCAAACATCCATGATATCGCGAGTTTCGTCAATTTTCGCAACTGAGCTGATTATAACTGACACAATTTAATTCAAGTTGGAATCAGTAAGATGATGGAATTTTTGTGATATCATGTCGAGTCTTGACCCCGTTGATAAAACACCGAATAGGCTAATGAATGTATCACTGAGTCACAATCATTCGTGTAATGTCATTCTCATAATCAGTATATGCTCGGTCACGTATCAACAAATTTACATTTAGGTGCATGCGAATAGTAAGCGTAAAATTTTAGACTTTGTTTCATTTTAGTATATCAAGGATGCCGAAACAGTCAAACTTATATGTTAAAGCAATTGTCCTGTCAGTTATCTTTTGTCCTTGAAAATACTTTGACACAAAATTGAGCCATATGCCAAGCCTCGAAATAAGTATATTCAAAGAACGGTTTCGTTGTAAATAATCGTTCGTTCAAAAAAGTGAAGAATCATCGGTAACTGGACTGCACGTGGTTCTACGTCTATGTTGCGTGCTGATTAACCAGGTTCATTACCCTTGAGTCTTAAATTATCACTGGAATATGGTCAGTTGGTCATTATTTTTTATGCACATTATTGTTGTTGATTTTTAAAATTTTTTTTTACTTTGTATACTTCCCTGTTACATAGATAAATTGTGATAAACGAACGCGCTTGTATTGTAGACTTGCTTAATACTGTTCTTCAACCTTTTCTGACGTTTCATCGAAAAATTCAGATCTTAGGGTATATTTACGTCATAGTTCGCGTGATGGAGATTTGTCGGTGCATATAAATGAAAGATTTGAAAGCCTGTCTTGGTCATTATACGGTGGTGACTTCATTGGGTTACGTTTTTGGATTAGAAACATCACCTATTTTAGTTATAATTCTTTACCAAGTAACATATTGACTTTTTTCCAATGCGTACTTGGTTTGAGCATCTCTAACTGATTCTAATTCCATGAGTATTAGGGTGATCCTTATTTAGGGCATTTTCGAAAATTCCTGCGGACAAGGCGGAAAAAGTTTGCAAAAAAATCAAAAAAAATGTACGGAAAACTTGAAGTCTGTAACTCAACTCTAAGAACTGCCTCTAAGGCAGTGAAATTTCCCATTTAAATAACATGGGAATTCGAGCTTACTACATTCTTTTTTTTTCTCCCGCCTTAATAGTGCTTCGAAAAATCTGAAATTTGGTTTACGTCTTCCCTGTAGTCATAGGTATTTAAAAAAAAATTGGCCGATTTCAAACGATAAAAGTTTCGAAATTCCACAACCTCAAAGTTGTGTTTCAAAAAATGTAGTAAGCTCGAATTCCCATGTTATTTAAATGGGAAATTTAACTACCTTGGAGGCAGTTCTTAGAGTTGACCTACAGGCTTCAAGTTTTGCGTACATTTTTTTTGATTTTTTTGCAAACTTTTTTCGCCTTGTCCGCAGGAATTTTCGTAAACACCCTAAATAAGGACCACCCTATTGAGTATAGCCATACACAAAGCACAGTTTTCAATTTTCGTAACGATTTTTTATCTTTCTCGGGGTATTTAGATCTCTATCTTCGTTCGAAACGAAAGCGGAAGCGCTGGGTCCTGGATCAGCGCTACAGATTGAATACTGGGAGAGGAGTCTCAATAACGCTACTGTAATGCGAATAAATCTGCAAGTCACATACATCACACGCTTGGTTAATGACACAGCCTCTCAGAGTCAGTCGTCGACCGAATGAATCGCGCATTTTCGCTTATCACCGCGGCGTGCTCGGTTAGGTACTATCATCTCACTGGTAATTGTCGAAAGGAAGAGTTATCTATAGACGGATAATTTTTTGGATCAACGTTCGTTTCATTGCCTATCCGTAAGTTGATATATTTTTTTGTAATGACGCGTAAAAATATCAGACTCTTACATTAAAAGAATTACAGTACTTCCAAATCATTATATCAAATTTTACAGTAGACTCGAATAGTAGAAATTGGTACAGTGCTTTTAGAAAAAGCGACTAAAATCTGCATTGCGATTTCTCTAAACTACTATACGATATTTAGGAGTCACGTGATGATTGTGCGTGACGCTGATCTGCGAATACTGTGATATGCTACGCATACCATATCTTCGAACCCAATCGTAGAGCTTTGCGGCCTACGTGGCGAAACTGGAAAGCTTTGTAAGAATGTTTACATACACTTTTGGTTCTACGTCCATCTCTATCAGGTTATAAAACATGTTCTACATATGAATGATCAAAAGAACAATGTACTTTAATATTTAAGAACGAATTTATCCAACATATGACAGTCTAAAACTAATTTTTTTTTTTGTATTAAAAATGTTGCGACGTTATTACCAGGTGGTACATATTTGCAAATTGCTTCCATATTCGATTAATACTTACATATCAAGGGATTAAAACATACAGAATCTTAAAAAATTATCACGCACTTCACACGTGGGAGATCGTAAACGCATCGCGCAAATCGTGCGTAACATTCTAAGAAAAATCTACCTTTTTCCTCCAACCTGAAGCCGCAAACTATTGGAATTCCATATAGAATTATACCGCATATCGAATAGCGATGTATAATATGGTATAATAATATCGGGTTAACAATAATGGTTTCATCCACCGCAAGCAGAGTAATGAAGTGTGAAACAATCTGTATTGAATTTCCGTAACGACACCGGAACCCAGAGAGTCACATTTATCGCCAGTTAGGTATAATTATTGTCCCCCCCAACCGTCACCTATATCATGCGTGCAGCCTGCATAGTTTCCTCCGTCTTCATTTCACGCCTGGACGCCTAGACGTCGGCCTCATTTCTGCCCTCCATTTATAATTGTCATAACTACCTGAATACTTTCCTGCCTCCGCCTCTCGGTCCGTCCCAACTCTCGATCAGCGAGAGTTTCCCATCCCCCCCTCACACCCCTGCCGCACCAAACCCACCCCCTCGAAAAACTAAACCATCCAGCGATGCGACTTGGCGTGAAAAGACCTCTCGACGCTTCGGTCCAATAAAACAGCTGGATCTCACCCTGCGGCGCAAGCTCTGCAGGACTTGGACTCTAGCCTGTACGTACATCGTGTACGTGTGGATCCACATCCTCCTCGGCGTCGTTGGATTCATTCGGTGCTTGTATAACTCACCAAAGTTCTCCCGCCGCCATTCCGGTGCAGAGGAAACAGACCCGGGCGAGGGAAGAACTTTGTAGGCAAATTCAAGGAGAAATCGAACGATAAAGCTTGCGCTACTCTTTTCCTCGTCCCGGTTAGAAACAGGTTGACAGACTCGAATCGCGGCGTGCTGCAGGTTCACGGGAAAGATGTCGCGGTAAAACAGGCTTTACGATTTCACCCCGGGACCTCGGTTTTTTTCCTCCCATTCCTTAACTTCCCTCCCTCTTTCTCTCTCTTTCTCTCTCTCTCACCCAAAGTTTTTTAATACTTTCCACCCTCTCGAATCTTCTTTGTCTCCCGGACGGCGGTAACCTTGCGGTAGTTATGCGACCGACGCGACGCGAGGCTCGGGGTTGCCCGAAGGAGAGCTTGCTCCTGGATCCTGGCTTCGCGGGCTTTCGGGCTGCTGGCTTGCAGGGCGATGGGGGTGGATACGGACCCAGGACGTGACTTGGGTACAATATTTAAAACCTTCCCGACGTCAATACTCTTCACAATGCTTTCACGCATCTTCTAAGTAGCTATCTCCCCTCGCCTTGTACGTACCAAGATGTCTTCACAAGGACAAGATCGTAAAATACATGTCATACGTGTACACCACTTGATATACTGAATAATCGCCGATCACCCAGTCGCTATACCAAATATCTTATCTCCTCGGTTCTATTTCACTTTGTTTCAGTTATTATTTTCACTTCTCGTCACTCTAACGCGATCTGAGAAGAATTACCAACGGGTCTGGGGAAAAAATTAACTTTTGCCCTAATTTTCACAATTTTTTTTCAACGTTTCTCGACCACCACAGAAACATGAAAAAATTACAATTATCTCCAAAGTGGCTGTACGTTAAGATCTGAAATTTTCAGGTTATTTGCTTTGCGGTAAACAATATTAATCAGCAGCCTGCAAGTAAAGAAAAATGACGCGTCTATTTTTAATTTTGCAAGCAACTTTGTAATACAGCTGTCTCACTTCTAGAGAGCAATAGTTAATGTTCAAGTTCTACTCAAACGGAATATACGGACATCTTTTAATTTGCAAATGCGGAGTATAACGTGCCGTTCATTCGAATTGGAATTCCTTGGAGTTGGTACAGATAATTGCGATTGTCTTACACGGAATGTCGAAACTCGAAAGTGCACCGCAGCTCTTGCAGGATGCACGGTAACAACACCGGAGAGCCAATTTCTTTCCCAGGCTCTACACCGGAATGGTGAATTTATATACGAAATCCACTGCAGAGTAGCTGCAGCCGTTCCTCTCGGGTAGAAACGGAGAAAACTCATTTCTCGCGTGCGTCCAATTATCCACTGCCCTCTGAATCGCCCATACGGTATATACATATATATATATATAAGGGTGTGCCAAAAAAGAATTTCTTGTTTTTTCTCAAATACGCGTCAAAATTTCTGTAGGGCAGCTCAAATAAAATATCTCAATCAAATATGAGCTCTTAATATTAACATTTAGAGGTGCCGATTTTATTTTTCCATTTTCCAGTATTTAATTAAAACGTAAAAACAATTGGAAAATGACTGAATTTTTTCTTCTCGTAAGCAGCTTGGCTTATGAACTATAAAACGGTGAAGTTAAAAAAATTTTATATTAATACCTTTTTATAGAGCATAAAATTTCCCATAAGAATCTGTATTTAGATAGTTTATACGTCAAGCTGTTTACAAGAAAACTTTCAAACATTTTTTAATTTTTTTTTTTTATTGCGTGTTATGTAAATGGAAAACGGAAAAAATAAGATAGATACCTCTAAATATTGATATTAAAAGCTCATATTTCACTGAAAGAACATATTCTCTTTGAGTTGCTCTACCGAAATTTTGATGCGCGTTTGAAAAAACATTTTTTTTATTCTATGACAAACGCTGATACATATTAGACTAGCAGTACAAAAAAAATGTTATGTTCAAAATTTCAATGCTCTATCTCACTATCAAGGAGTATCTGTAATTTTTTTTTTCATATTTAAACAAAATGTTTATAGACTAATTTCTGGACTATGTTTTTTTTGGATGCCATATTGAATGTTCCATCATGAAAAATTGAAAATATTTGAGTAAAAAATATTTTCAATCCCAGATGTATTCATTTATATCTACCGTTTGAGTTTTTTGAATCGTTATAAAATTCAAAAAGATCAAGTTCTCTAAATGGTCAACATCTTATTTTATAAGAAAAAAAAAATTACAGGCACCCCTTCACAGTAAGATAGAGCATTGAAACTTTGGAGGGTCTTGTTTTCTCAAGGTTAACTTAAGATTCCTCAACTTGAAGAACAAACATTGTTTTGAACGGCCAGTCTAATATATACGTATATTCGTAAATTATGTGATACCAAATTTTTCAAAAAAAAAAACCCTCGCGTCTACGTAGCAAAGTCAAAAAAAGTTATTCGATTAAGTACGTAATATAAAATTCTAGACCATAGGCACAAAATTCAAGAGGCAGGCATCCATGTACCGTCAATCGTCATTCTTTCTTCGTCTGACTCCTTTTTTATGGCCAATAGGAAATTTTTTAGCATACAGCATAAGTGCACTGAAAATATACAATATGAGGACCTCGTTCCCGAACCCCGGTGGTCACGTCATATATCTGTACGCGCATACGCGGTTTATACGTGGGGTTTGAAAGGGGCTGATCACGGTACACAATCAAGGGGCGACACATCATTCGCGTTACATAAGGGCTGCAAGAGGTTTGAGCGAGCAACGAAGAAGGCGAGGAGAGGCGTTATCACGCGCGAGGTTAGATCGTGCCGAAGTGGGTGTCAATAGATCCCTAACACCCGGTCGACGGACCAAGGGACGATCGCATACCTATACGGAGACACCTATCTGGATGCGCGATGTCGCGTAGAATAGCAAATGGATTCGGAAGGTGCAAAGAGATCGAGCCCTTCTCTTCGGTCCGCGCGACACACCGAAAGGTAGGTACTACATACCCACGTATACACATGGATACCGGAGGTGGAGCGATGCGATCAAAGGGATATTTCCATTCGAGATCCAATCATCGCGGGCGTTATGCCGGCAGCAACGCGGACGGTAATGGCGCGATCAAAATAAGGGTACAACATCGGGAGGATCGTAGATATGAGGACGTCGCGTTGTCGCATACGGGATACGTTTCGTATACACCTCATCTGCGGATCACGGTTTTGACACAAATTACTCGTTACAAGGGCTACGAGGTACGCTTTTCCAGCTCGGCTCAACGAGCTTTCAAGTTTCCGGCGTAAACTAAGCCCGCGCTTTTGAACGGGGGCCGGATTTTGGGGGTCCAACTTACTTCGAGCCATCGGAGAAACTACTACGGAGAGTATTGCAAATAATTGTTCGGCCCGTTATGCGACCGGCGAATTAGCGAGTGATACGAGTACGGCTTATGTTACGAGGTAAGACAGTTTTAGCAACAGTGGCTGAAAACCTCGATACGGTAATTCCTGAATAATTTAAATACATACGATGTATTTCGCACGAATTCGACCAATGATTTTTCAAAGTTTCTTCGTTCAAAAACCATTCATTCTAGACCATATCAGAAAGTGGAAACTATTTTCCTCATATTTGTGTCACTTGTTCGAACATATTTTATTCGTGACTTTGTTCAATTTTTTACTCTTATTGCCGATTATTTATTTTTACCGACCAAGCGGGTGTGAAATTATAGATACATTATTGATGTGCACGTATATATTTACATTAATTTACGTCGAAATAATATAACAATACGTCTATCGCAGTATGCATACAAGTATGAACACGTCGATATGTATTCGCATGTCTAAAACAAAACCGTCACTTTTGGAGAAAAGTTTTTTCATAAATTTGTGAATCAATTTAAGTGAAAATAGTACTACATGAATTTCTATGGCAGGTTTAAGAAAATGAAATTTTTCGAGTTTTTACAGTGTGATTTTCGATGTACGATATGCATAATTCCACATCCGCTTGGTGCATAAAAATGAATAATTACCAATAAAAATACCGAATTTAACAAATTTACGAAGAAAAAACTTCAAGTTAGTCAAACACGTATAAGAAGAATAGTTTCCACTTCCGGATATGGTCTAAAATGTTTGTCTGTGATCGGAGAATTTTTTAGAGAAAATAAAAAATGTCTTTCTGTCTTGAGGTTTAAAAATTCATGAAAAGAATAATGGTTGGAGGAAAAAAAATTAAATAATTCAGGAGTACTATTCAAGGTTAGGAAGATAGTATAAAAAATTGTGAATGAAATCAAAAATGGTGAGGGAAAATCGTTGGTCGAGTTAGGATTGAACAGTTCGTACATATCACGGATTGACGATTCGTGAAAAATTTTTGGTAACGCTTCATTACAAGACTATTGCCAGTTACGCTATGATTAATTTTTATAACATTGAAGAAAGAAAAATAGTTGGACGAATGAAGGTTCAGGCCTTCTGAAACCTATTTGTGGTTTATTTATTATCATCTTTCCAAAGTTGTCTTTTGTGCAATGCATGAGCTTGGTAATAATTTCTCAAATTTTGAGAGGAAATATTATTTCACTGTACATCAAGAGTAAGAATTTTCGTGAGTTTGGAATATCGAAACGATGAAGAGTGATTACCTTTTTCACATTGATAGCGGCACAGACATCCGAGATATTATTTCTACAACCTTGAAGCCCGGGCCAAAATTGAATGCAAATTTCTCCGAAATTCTCGCGAGAAATATTAAAAGCAAAATGATATAATCGTAACTAAAACGGCCTCCCCGCGTATAATTTTGCAGTCCATTCGTCGGCTCGATATCATAAACTCCGACAATGCGAGTGCGGCGGGAGATAGAGATCCATGGGGGAGGGAAAAAATTACGGGATGGAGCGTGACCTACCCCAATGAAAATTCAAACGTTAAAAGGTAGATAAAACTCGTCGGTAGGTCGTCCGATCCTCACAATATATTTCCCTTATTGCAAAAGCTTCCGTCCGCCGCGTATGGGTAAAGAACTTTACGACAATGCGTATAGGTGGTGACTATTATAGTGGGTGGGTGGTCTGACATACGTGTACGTCGTGTGCCAGAAAACTGACAATACCCGTGAGTTGTTGTTCGAACGTAGTGTTTTCAAAGGTATTATTATCTGCCATCGAAGCCGCGGGAGGAAAAGACAGTCGGAGGAAAAGAGAATGGGAAAAGGAAGAAAAGCTGGAAGAAATAAGAAGACAAAAAAAGAAACAAGCGACAGTCGGCACGGTGCCGAGAAAAATATACGTATACACCTCTAACAGGCTGTACGCGGAAAAGCGCGCTGCGGTAAAACGTGCACAATGCGGAAAACTGCCGAAAAGCATCCCCGTCTCAGGAGCCTTGAAATTATACTCGTGAAAATATTAAATTCTAAGGAAGTGATGCTTACTTTTTTTTCACTCGTATCTTTCGTCGCTTTATTCTTCCGTCTACGTGGAATTAATTTTTGCCACTCAAGTGTTTTCTCTTCTTTTTATTTATTTTTTCTTTTCTACTTTCTAAAGCGTCAATGACGTTATTCGGCGAAACTAAACGGACATTCATGTTCATTCGAGTAACCGCGAAACAGAGAATTGGAAAAGGAAAAAATACATACAATAACGAGAAAAATTAACTTATCGATAATTGATAAGAGATTAAGCATGCTCCGCCACGTTACCTGCAGCCTTTATTCATCATCGTCCCACTGTTTTGAAAATCAATCCCCTTTTCACGTGTGACAGTTACGTACCGCGGTGCGGTTTGTTTCGTTAAATAAATAATTAACTTTCCACTGATCAGCGAAGGCAAGAATTTGTGCGGTCACGTAGAAACTCGGTTTGAAAAAGGTGTCAGATACGGAATTTCCACCCCGTTACGTTGATTCGGCACAGCTGATGAATTCCAGAGCGGCAATTACAATATTACGCTCCTTGCGAGCATAAAGCGGAGAAATAAAACGGACACGACAAAAAGAGAAACACCGTTACACCTAGCGTAGAGGAAAGAAAAAAAGTAGGCCCATAAAAAAACGACACGCGTTACGCTGCTGGGTGGGGAAAAAAAAAAAAAAAAGGCGAGAGTGCAGGAACGCTTACCATAGAGGGTGATCGGCGTCAGGATGCTCGGAACTCGGACGATGCCTCGGAGTAAAAAACTGCAAGCTCCTCGGCGCGCGGATGTCACTGGTAAACACACACAGGGCAAAACCGTGTCGATATTAATTTCGCCTCGTCCTGTATTCGAATATTCGAAGGATAATCACGGCGAAAGTGAGGCGGGATCGTGCACCGCACGGGTCCACGGAGCCGCAAATAGGTTAGAGCGAACGGTGCTGGTTCACGGTCCGACCGCCGTGGCGCTTGTGAGGGGGTGGTTTTCGCGTTTCGGCTCAGCAGCGCCGCGAAGCTCTCGCCGTACGAATACGGACCGAGACTACTGGGCGGCGGGCGGCCTGACAGGTATTGACTTGCAGGAAAGCTCGCGCGTCGCCGGCGTTTGTTCGGCGAGGGCGGAAAAGGAGCGAGAGCGGCTAACGAGTGGGAATTAAAATTCGCCTCACGGTGGTCACGGCGAAGTTGAAACGCGGGCGAGGATGGAATAGAGCTTGACGGAGGGCTCCGAGGGAATGGAGGGGGGATACGTTCGATGAGAAATTTTTTTCTCCGCGGGATGAAAAAGCTCCCTATCACCACCGGGTGTACTTCCCTGGAAACGGGACGAGACTTTCACCACCGCGATCGATTTCCTCGATTTAATTTCGTCTCTAGCCTTGTTTTACGTAACGAATTTATGCACGCTCTCTTAACCCTGTACCCCCATCGCCAACGGATGTGAATCGACTTGTCGATTTGTCACTCGGTTCACCTCTTCCCGACGTTCGTCAGGGAAGGGGCGTTTTCAAACTCGAAATAGAAAAAAGAATAATGGAAAAAATTGATAAACAACCCCGAAGCTCGGTTCTCTCCCAATTTTTACGCCGTCCCGTTAACGGACAATACTTTCTAAGCGGGGGGGCCAAGTTGTATTGATTTTTGTACTGTTGTCGCACGGCGTGTATAGTCCGCCGCCTTCTCTCTACGTTAGCCTCGTACGTACGTTGTGTATCTACGTTGTATACGTATTAAACCTACCTACGTACTATTCGCTATTGTGTCCCTGCTCGCCGTCGCCGCCTACGCGCTCTCTCTCTCTCTCTCTCTCTCTCTCTCTCTCTCTCTCTCTCTCTCTCTCTCCCCCTCCCTTCCTCCCTCTCTCCCGCTATCTATCTCTCTAATTCGCTCGGTATCCAACTTCACACTATGCAAGTCCCGTGCCAGCAGCTATGGTGTGATATCGATAATAAGTACACGTAGCCGCCACCCGATGCCGATCCCACTTCCACTTCTCTACTGCGATACGTGCACCCACACAAATGCAACGCGCGGCGCGCGATATTCCACCCGTTTGAATACATCCCTTGACTGTCCGTCCCTCTGTTCGTAAACCACCACCCCCACCCCCACCCTTCACCCTGCCGCTTCATTGTTATATGATAATTACCTTCGTCAGCTGCAGCATTTACCGGCTGCACTCACGTCTCATTGCGTAGCAAATAATTCGTTAACTCTTGAAAGTTGTTTTTTTTTCTACTTCTCCCTATATCTCTCTTTATTGCATTTTTTCACTCCTTTACGCGTACGCGCGCTACTTTAATTATTGATTAATCAACTTTTATATCGAGAGCCCGCGGTACGTTTACGCCGCTCATTATCCGCCATTTCGCCCACAGTGTTTCCTGGAAATTAAAACCATTCACTTAACGTATCTCTCTCTCTCTCTCTCTCTCTCTCTCTCTCTCTCTCTCTCTCTCTCTTTCTCTCCCTCCCTCCTTTGATGTGCTTAAGTATCGGGACTCGGATTTCCGTCAATTTCTTTCTTAGCTTTTGTTTCCCGCGGAAAGAAAAATTCTAAAATTGTAAATTCGAATAGACTCCCTTACAGCTCAGTTTCGCGTTTCTCAGCCTATGCGGATAATTAATTACCGAGTCTTGACGATTATTCTTCCCTGTACCACACCGTGTTGACGTTTCGGTTAAAAGTACAAAAACTAGGGCGCTCTTTATAAGTTTGAATTATTTACATATAATATAACATTGCGACGATGTAGTATAGAATAAAAATTTAGACTACAGATTTTTGCCAACTTTTTACATTGTATTAAATTCTTAGTCGATATTCCTTCGCTCCTCCTCCTGAAAGGGTACGTGGGCCAAGTTCTGATCGGTGGCATCCCCTTTGACCGCGGTGTCCGTGTCTCGGCGAATGGAAATACGAACTGCGGTCAGCTGACAGCGGTCAACCGGGGTTGTTTTCCCTCCCGTTGGTCCCCACTGAGTAACACGTGGACCGTGTTACGCCACGTGTGAAATTACAAATTCTCGACAAGGCGGCATTAAAGTGTCGGATGTCTCGGTGGTACACACTTCTGACGCGACCGCGTAATGCTTTAAAATTCGGGCTAGACGTCAATTGGTTTAATTTTAAAACTGATAAACAGGGTGAAAAATGTATTTCATTTTCCAAGGACGCGCAATTTTGGGCGAGTAATTATTAAATCATCGCTGTACCTACAAGCTTCGATAAACGAAGCCTGCGCCGTCTAAACAGAGAAAAGTTTGAATGCGAAAGTTATCTTGCAGGATACCTACTTTGGTCTTACGATTAATTGAAAATTTTCACAATTTCAACCTGGCGAAGACAAATATTCTGTCAAAATTTTTGCAGTACACATAATAAACTTTTTATCGAAGATTTGCCTCAATCATTATTGTATCGTGTGATATCCTCGTCCATTTTCGCCTTCCTATCAATCATCACCAATTATAAATTATATTAAATTGATTCGTATTGAACAGCAAATTTATGTTGAAAGCCTGATGAACCTTAATTTGTATCCCTAATATTTGTATACTTGTGTTATATAGATAACGCGTTTGTTGGAAAATAGTATTACGTGCATAACAGCTCGGGCTGAATCATTGCATCGTTCGATCATCAAAGTTAAGTAACCGATACCGGATATATACGCGCTCAAATCCGCTGTCGATACCTTTTAAACAAATAAACGTGCAGCCTGTACCATTAGCGATACGAATCGACGTGTACGAAACGAATGCGAGCTAATAAAGAATGCAAAGTGTTTGGCACCGGAATATAACGCGGTCGACAGTGATCGATGGCTGACACGATCGGTAACAACAAGTAGAAAAATTCCGCTCAACGATTTCCAAACTTCTCTTGTTTTTGCTGACCAATAATTCACATCCGAAGTTTACCAATCTGCTTTCACTTAGGTATAATAGTGTATATCTGTGCACGCAATAATAACTACCTATAGGTTATCAATTGATTTCAAGTAACAAAAATGATTTTTTTATTTTTTATTTTTTTGCAAATCATGAGAAAATGTAAATAACGGGCAAAAAAAATTTACAAGGAAAAGACCGAATGGAAAATTGAAATTCAATCTACACGGTTAGCCGTTAAAATTCTCCGAGCTGGCCGAAATCTTGCAGAAGAAGTTACATCGTTGGGGGTGCTCATTAAGATGCAGAAGCTCTGAAATATGAAGCAGTGTAGATTTCTTGAGCTGGGTTTTAATTGCGTTTTTATATCCGTCGTCCGCGCTCGAGGTTCCCTACCGCGGATGAAGAACGCGCAGAGAGGGTGGAGAGGGAGGCCTTCCTCCTTGGAGACGACGTCGCTCTGCCGACATCGAAATACCGCACGTAGGTACGTCACAGGTATAAAACGTGCAGGCAGATGCGTCGCTGAAAAAGCTGGGCTGAAACAGAGGTGTAGAATATATTTTTTTTTTTCAAGAAAAAGCAAAACAACACAGTTGCAACAACAGGTTAGTTTCATTGTCAGGCTCGCTGCGAGTCTCCGGCGCAAACATTAAAACACGGTACAAGAAGAGGAGAAGATATAAAACGGGACGACCGTGCAGCGAATATGGCGCATAACTAGGTCGGTATATATGTACGTATATTCATCCACACGTACAACAAAACTGCCGAGCAATTATAACGGAATATTCGTATACACCTGCAGCTATTCGGGATGCGAATTCTATTCAATTTCATCGGACTGCAGACTCGGAAATTAATTTTTTTCACCGGTGTTAATGACTTCCGCACTCTGCATGATGTCATTGGTCAGATTCCTTCTTTTTTTCTGCAGTTCATGATGTGAAAACGAAAAGAATACGGAACTCATCATCGGAATAGTAGTTTTATCTGATACGTAAAAAAACACCTTTTGCCTATTTCATTTTTTCAACTAAATCTGTTCAACGTGAATCGAACAAGCCAGGCTGCAGTGAAAAAGGAACTGTGACTCAAATAGCTTTATTTATATTCTTGTAAAAGGATGTTGTGTCATGAATTCACGACTTTGACAGTTTGTATTTGAGAGTACTAAATTTCGAATGTAATCATGTTGGTATGCGAATTCGTATTATTTTTTTTTTTTTTTTTTATATACGTACACAGATCCTGAGTGATTCTGAATTGAAAGGATTCCTTCAATGTCAAATATTTTATCGTAGAAGATTAATAACTTTACAGTAAAAATGTTTAAACGTATAGTATTTGTTGACGACGAATCGTACGTAGATACAGCGAATCACTTTACATATCACGCACAATAAATTGCCACTGGACGACTCTCAACGAAATATAACTAGAGCGGCTACTCGTGTACCAGAAAATTAATCAGTTCTTTTGTCGGCAGACAGCGGCGCAGACAAGTGGACGCCATGGCGTCCCGATGCGACGCGTCTTTCGGGTCTGGTCTCAGTCCGTGGCTGCAGGGCAGAGTTGAAAAAAAGTCTCCATGGTAAAAGTGAAAAATTTCAGAAAAAACAGCCAACAAGTGTGATACAGTTAACAGGTTTTGGCTAATTACAAAAACCCGTGCGCGTTTCATGGTGTCAAAAATACATCCGCAGCCAGACGGTGGCCCGCTTTTCTTCCCTCGTAATTAATTTTCCGTAATTTTCCCGATTTTTCCACTTTTTCTGGTCGTTTTCATTTCACATTCAGCTTCCTTCTTCAAAGTGATGTGAAATCACAACTTCACTGAAAGAAATTTTATTGTAATATTTGCTTTTCC
This sequence comes from Neodiprion lecontei, assembly GCF_021901455.1. Classification (NCBI taxonomy): domain Eukaryota; kingdom Metazoa; phylum Arthropoda; class Insecta; order Hymenoptera; family Diprionidae; genus Neodiprion; species Neodiprion lecontei. The sequence goes on along the minus strand of NC_060265.1, from coordinate 10,903,164 downwards.
TCATACACAAAAGTACAATAGTGAGTAACGAAATGCACAACATTTATAACAATGTTTCAAAGATCATATAGTAATTCTTGCTTGTCAAGATAATATTAATATATATATAGAAATAGTATAATGTCCTATTATTCTAGGAACGTTTATGATTGTACCTCGTTTGTCCCTAAAATGCTATGCGGAAAACCAAATATTGCAATAAAATTTCTTTCAGTGTTGGCTCTTGGTTATTTTCTGTCCCTTTTTTAAGTAATTATTTCTACACGTAGCCACATTTATTATTTTTTTCGTTTATTTTCCTTCGTATATAATAAACACTTCTTCACGTACACTAAAGTTGGTATGTAATACGTAGGTATTCGGTCAAAAGATTATCACAGCGTATTTTATTGCATTAAACTTAATATGCACTGAGAGAAATTTTTAATTCCGGTTACCGCTCAGTCCTTAAGTATTTTCATTTCTTACCACAACCGAGAAATATAGTTCTAGGTAGAAAATGAAAATCAGTTTTCTAGCTGTTACCGGAAAGTCCAGCATCCGTTACTATTCTTTCTCATTACGATCACTGTTGCTATATTTTCTTGCAACTGTTGCGAAAATTTAATGCTCGTGCAACAATAAATTGATGGTAAGGCCTGATTTAACTAAAAAAGTAGAGTAAATCGACCAACTGGTTTTGCGTTGCAATTACCAAAAAAGGATCGGCAATAGCGCAAAATGATTAGGCGTACCTCGTATTTCGTAATTCCAACAATATTCAGTTTTTTTTAACGACACCTGTTTTACTGAATTTTTCTAGTTATTGTAACAAATAAAATTTTTCTCAGTTTGATAAACGAATAGTATAAAGAACAGGATATTATATCCATTACACAACCCGCAAGTAAAAAAAATTTTAACCGCGTACAAAATCCTTTTTTCGTGAACGCTCGAGTACGTACTATGCTTATTCGTCGTGCGACTAGGTTCACAAACCCAAGAATTAAGCATCGTTCAGAAACGTGTGAAAGATGTGGCGGATTGTAAACATGGACGTACGGTAGGATATCTACTCTAAATATGTACAGAGGGATAATTGGCCAGTTTAAACAACCCCTGCAGGCTAGTGACCGTCCATTTCCATTTGTTTGCGAAGCAGCCCAATTCGTCGACTCAATCATATATATAACGAAAATGGAAAACACCGCAATATAAAGTATACGTACGTATAGACGCTTCTGTGTTAGATTTAGTCTCTTCGCTGATGGGATAATTTACCATTTTCTGAGATGCGCGTCGTCGAAAGAAAATAAAATTAACAATGATATATTGTCACGCGGTCTGGTTGTGGAATTTGGCTAGCTTGTACCTCGCTTGTTTAACTTCAGGTGAGCGAACGGAACTCTCTTTGAGCTGTAAAGTCAGAAAATGCGTCATCAAGCGTGGAGGCAAGGTCAATGAAAGGGAGAAAATGCGCGTTAAACCCTTCATACAACGCGAGACCGAGTACCTTCTTGAAAAGCACTTAGCGTATAAACAAGAAAAATGAGTGCTAAAAGCCAATTTAACCCCGGAGGGAATTTTGCCTCTGAAAAACTATGAGACTGAGTACTTGCTTCAAGCTATTTTTCGGAAAGTTTGAAGAAATTCACGATTTTCCGACACTTCTGCAAAGAGTTTCAGTTTTTCTCTACAATCTTGCAGAATTTAACTTGAAAAGATTGGTTAAATAACAATTGATACGTTAGATTATTATTTTATTACGATATAGTCGTATATTGAGTACTTATCAATCCATTATATTTGTAAGCTACGAAGATATCTTTACGAATACAATTATAAAAGAAAACTGGATTTATAAACGAAATCTTAGGTATACATAATCCATGTTTCACTTCGAATATCATCAGAATGGTTAAAGACCGAGTAGATTTCTTCGATTTTGCTCTACGATGGCTGATTTTATTCAAAAGACTATTTTTTACAAAGTCACTGAAACACTTTTTTAAAATGATTTTTAAGTTGTTCAATATTTTATTTTACAACCTTGTTGAATCGTTGCATCACCTACGGAACAAAAAAAGAGAATCCGTTTCCGTGACAATGTATAAAATAGATTTCTGGCTAAAATGAGCCATCGTAGAATGAAATTGAACGAATATCTAAGATGTTTACCAATTTTTAATTGATTCGAAATAAAGCAGCAATGTTCAAGTTTTCGTTTATAGTTTTATAATTTCGTATTGCCATGTTTTTCACGAGTTCTTCGAATACCTAGCTCACTGTTACAAATATCTTGAGGAATACTCAACGCACGACTGTTTCATAATGAAATTAATGAGAAATCCTCGCAAATCGTTATTACCCATAACACGACAAACGATTCTTGAAATATCGCACGAATACAATGAAAATGGGACAAAACCTCGAGTGAAAAAAATAAGAATACCCGCAGTCACAATGCATTTGAAGTTTGAAGAAACCTAATTTCGTACTAATTCTGGCTACAGAATGAACGATCAGGAGGGTGAAGCTGAGAATTGACGAACAAACCAATTACGACGAAGTTTCATATAATTTTCATACTTCCCGTTCTCGGAGGACGTGCGCGGTGGGAAGGAAACGAGGAGGGAAAACGGGGAAATGTGCCACTTGACTGTACACAGGGTGCAGATGAAAATTCGAGAGCAACAATTCGCACCCCGATGAACATCCTGAACGAGATCTCCTTCCGTTGAATTCAACTCTTTGTCCGCCGTCAACAGCGGGGGTCGCGGCGGGCGGTGCCGGTTAAACGGTTTTCAGTTCTTTCCCAAGAATCCCAAGCCATGGCAAACATCCCTCCGGCTACAATATTTAATATCTCGGAATGGCAGCAGCGGCAGCCAACCGGGGTTTCGAGAGGGAAGGGGGAGGGGTGGCACCTTATCAAAAATTAAAATTTCATTCGAGCAGGCGGCGCGAGAAGCGGGATAACCTGGCACTCGGATCCGGAAACCGTGAACCGGGAATACGGCTTAACCAGCAGGTGGAGAACTCTGATCGTAGGAAAGGAATCACCTCTGCACCCTCGGGAGCGACTTTGGCCCGCCATTTCGCCTCGAAACATGTTTGAGCAGTTGGTCTTCCGCCACTGTCTCTCTCTCCCTTCCTCTCCCTCATTTCCTCAATCCCGAATAGTCTGTCCTTCTCGCGTGCAGATAAATTCATCTTTTTTTTTTATCTCCACGGTCAGAACGACGTGAAATGTTACTATAATGTGGGTACCTGAAATATCGGCCCTTCGACTATTCGGGGTCATAAAATAATCAGATATTTAGATTCGGTAAGAGATACGAAAGTTATATTTTTTAATATCTTTGTTCAATTTCACAGTCAAGCGAAAATCTGTTCGAAGTAATCAGAGGTTCGTTTCTTTCTGAGCGAAACGTAGCGGGTTTAAATAAATATCTTTCTTAAATTCAATCAACTCGAGTTGTCTTCCAAAACAAACACTTTGCTGAAACAAATAATCGATCTGTTTATTTCAGGTAAAGAAGGGTGAACAAGTTATTATTTGAAAATAAACAAGTATTTGCGGTTCAACTGTTGGTATACCAACTATAAAGATTTTTAGAAGCTAAAGAAATTTTCTTAAATGCAAATAAACTAATTTTTTATAAGTGCTCTGCACGCAGCCGAATGGCGGAATCTTAGGCTAATCAGGAGAACAATTTCAAGCTTTTGCGGAACTTTTCACTCCAACGCAACGCCGCGGTAAATTAATCGTCGTGTTTATATAATATCCACAGGGAACTGCGTGAAAAATCGGTGATGAAAGTGTAAACCCTAGCATTTCTCACACCCTTTAATAAAATGGGCTGCCTGTCTGTGTGGAGGGGATCGGAGAATTTCAACATCTGAAAAAATTATTCAGTGTATATAACCAAACCACATATGCTGAAGAGTTCATTCCTTCGGGCAAAAAGTAATATTTATTTTGGCACTTTGCTGATGTTATTTTTTATGAACGACGACGAAACGAAGCCGCAGATATGAGTGAACTTGGTTATCCAGGGCCCGAATCTCCGCCTCGGTACACTGACAGAAATTTTTAGTTCCGGTTACCGCTCAGTCCTTAAATATTTTCATTTCTTATCACAATCAAAAAATATAGATCTAGGTACAAAATGAAAATTAGTTTCGTAGCTGTTACCGGAAAGTCGAGTATCCGTTACTATTCTTTCTCATTAAGATCACTGTCAGTATATTTTCTTGTAACTGTTGCGAAAACTTAATGCTTGTGCAACAATAAATTAATCTTAAAGCCTTATTTAACTAAAAACGTAGAGTAAACCGAACATACTGATTTTGGGTCGCAATTACCAAAAACTTAAAAAAATTACCAAAATGGTTAGGTGCACCTCGTTTTCCGTAATTCCAACAATATTCAAACAGTTTTTTTAACGATACCTGTTTTACTCAATTTTTCTAGTTACTATAACAAATGAAATTTTTCTCAGTGTAGTTCTCCGCTGCATCTGTCCGAATAGCGTGCCTTTCCTGCATGTCGCCGACGACAATAAAACGCAACCCTCTACGGCGATCGCTTACACCGCTGTAAATCTAGGTTATACAGCTTTATTAGAAACTTGTCTAGGAAAGACAATTTCTCAAGGTTTCCAGAAAGCTCGACATTGATACTCGTGCTTATAGATTACCCTACCTCAAGTCGTATATTCACGAAACTTACATACATCACTTCCGGTCGATTCATTCCTTCGGACTTTCGGGGCTAATATCTAGTAAATACAAATTTCGAAGCTTTGTTTTCAACGATTTGGGTCCATCTTTACTCGCTTGCGAAACAATTCGGCACTGGTACAAATTTTTGAATGGAACTTCCTACACCGTAGGTATTGGAAGTTTTATACCGATACGGAACAGTGAATTCACCCAACATTTACTATTTATTCAATTTACAAACACAATAAATATACTACACAATTAAGTAGATTCAAATTACTTTTTTGTGATTTTATCATAAATTTTAGTAACATCAAAAACTTTTGTTGTAAATTTGCGACAAACACACAGTGATTTACGTCGCCACACCAAATTTGTAAATTTGCAACCTGATTTTGTAAATTGAAAACTCTTTTGTACGGTAAATGTGTGGTAAATTCGCAATCATTTTCAACAGTGAGAACACTTAAGAAAATTTGGAAACTTACTTTCTCCGCTGTTTGCAGAAACGGACTTTCGACCTGCAAGATCAGTCGACATTCCGAAAGAACAACTGCTGTCCCTTCAATAACCCGCGAAACGCGGCACTTTTTATTGTTCCTAGAAGGTACGATGAACAAGCCCCTTAATTTAAATTTTCATTTCTCTTTTCTCAAAGTGGCAGTATAAGTGATCCTTCAGGTTTAAGCGCAGTAAAACCTTTGTTGGGCTTGGCTCGATCGATGAAGAATATACCCCTTATAAAGGCAGACGGTTCGAGTTAACGTCATCGTGTAGTCGCCGATAGATAACTTGATTTCACCGAGAAACGACGGCGACGGATTGAATCCAATTATAAATCTGTACAGATCCGGCTCGACGCTCGTTAAACTACCGCTCCTCGCAAAATACCTGCCCAACGATCCTTTCGGTCGGAATTACTCGCATGACGAGGACCCAGCTTAGCATCGGGACGCCCTCGACCTCGACGTCGGCGTCACGCGGCTGAATTATCGAGTAGAATAGTAGGTACGGCGAATCGACGCGATCCGTTCGCCTCAACTCCGATCCTCCTCGGAAATAATCGCCTGCCACGAAAAATTGTCAAACCTGTTTGCCAAATGCGGGTAGGGATGAAAAACTAGAATTGCTGATTGATGGAAAGACCAGAGTGTCGAATTTTCATAGAAAACGTAATTCGTATTATTTTAAAATCTGTAAAGTTCAAACGGTACCGAAAAATTGAAAGCATAGTAAGTCGGAATACGGAAAAACATAGCATGGAACAGCAAAATCGAAAATCTGTACACGATTCTATATTATCGAGAGGAATTCCGACGATTCTACAGTTTGACAGTCTATGTTCTGACCGTTTTAACCTTTTACTTCTCCATACTTCGGCTTTCGACATTTTTAAATTCTACACATTTTATTGCTTATTTAAAAATCTTTGTATAGTTTTACCCCCACCCCCAAATGCGAAAATGGACCGACTATCGATTCAGCCCTGCAGTAGGTACACTGCAATCGGATTAAACAAATCAGTGAAGGATTTCCAATTTTGAAATAACGCTCGCAGTGTCAGGGAATTGCGACTAGGATACGTGGGATAGTGTAAAGCCGTTTGCAGTTTCGTTGTTTAATTTTTTCATATTTTTTTTTTCTCTCGTTATTTCAGAAACGTGCACATCATGTTTCGACGAGAATGGATTTTCGCTGCTCGTCGTTATCAGTTGTTCCGCATCGGGAATATTCATCCGGCGATGAATTATCGGCGCGTTATGCATGCTGGTACCAACTCCAAGGCACGGTATACATACACGGTGAAATGCAAAACCTCAACGTAGAATATTCGGTTGTAGGTATAATAATGCAAATCGAATACCGAATCGAAATTTGAATCGCGAGTACGTAAGGCTGCAACTACAGGATGAAAATAATCGGGCCGTGTAGGAAAAATAAAATGGGGCGAATAAAAGTAGGTATATTATATATGGAGAAATGGAGATAGAGAACTGAGTGCGAGAGAGAGAGAGAGAGAGAGAAAGCCGACTTTCCAAGCTATGTAAGAGGGAAATAAAAATACGAAGGGTAGAGATTGGGTTCGGGTATATATCGGAGTGTGCAAAAAGAAAACCATTCTTTATGAAAGCATCTTTTTCCGCTAGAAACGACAAAACCTTAAACGTGGCAGCGTCTGGCGGCGAACTGGAACCTCGAGAAGTGAGTCAAGGCTCACTTTCCATTAGCGACGTACCGGTAGCACAAATTTTATTGCCTCATTCAATTAAGGCTGTAACTGTACCCGGTCATTTGGGGTGCATCAAGGAAATAAGCCGGTGTAACAAGTGGCGAAACAAAGAAAAAAATTCATCAATGTTATTCGGGCGGTACGTGATGAGAAAATCCATTAAATCTGCACGAGTCGGAGATCGAAAAGTTTTCCTCGTTATTATACAGATACCGGCCGTAAAACTGAAGAACCGCGACGTCTTCTCCAACGTCTTCCGTCAGTCATGTTTCCCGTTCTCCGATTCTTCTCTGCGGCTGTATTTCCAGTTCCTTTCCATTATATGCAGAAGGTAGATTTTAAGGAAGATGAGATTCAAATTTTCTTCCAAGATACGAATGTTCAGAGTCGTCGACATCGCTGAATTTCAAACGCAACCGTCACCGCGGACGTCGACGTAAAACGACGTCTGCAGATGCAACTGCAGGACAATTCCGCAAAACTAGAGACGACTTATTGGCCCAGAGGAAATAAGCTATACATATATGTATATAATACCGATACGTAAAATATCGCAGTTGAACATCGCCTAGACATAGAACAAGTTTTCCCGATCTAGGGGTGTTTTTCTTCTTCTCCTTTTCCTTCTTCTTCTTCTTCTTCTTCTTCTCTCGTTCGTTTTATTCTTGTTTTTGTACGCGTTCGCTCGAAAACTCGAGGAAATTCCCATTTAAAACGAGCGGACTTTCGCCTCTAGTGCGGCGAGATAACATGTCCCTAAAGTGCAGTAACCCAACGTAGCTGGAGGCGAAGGGAAGTTACACCTACCTCACCTTTCGAACCCGTACAGGACCTTATGACTCGTGCAAAATAGATGCCCCTGACGGCCTAGCCGGCTGGTACGTGTGTGCGCGTGTGTACGCTCGCTAAATCGACCATAGAAAACGATACGGCAGAGTTTAATTTGATCCCATTATTTTTCATCGTCACCGTGAACGCGAGCTGCGCTGTTCCACGGGGAAGGAGACAAGAGCAACAATGCCATGCCGCTGCAGGTCGAACCCGCAGGATCAATGGCGAACCGGAATCGCCGTGAACGCGGTCTCTCGGCCTTACGATCTCTGAATCGCTATTGCACGCATTCAGGCTCTATTGCCAACTGCCGATAGTCTCCTGTGTAATGAAAACAAAAACAAGCAGATGCGGGGATGCGTTCGAAATATTTAACACGACGCGAGTTTGTTTTACGCGTTTTACGTTTCTGTCCACGAGTGTTTTTATACACAAAGTACTCGTTTCTGTGACGGTCGAGTGAGTCTGTGAATGCGCATGCGCGGAGTACGGAAAATACCACTTTTAGGCTCTAGGTCTTTTCTGTACCGCGCGCATGCGCTGTCGCGGACAAATCTGACCTTGCGCGAGCCTAACCTCAATTTCGTGCTTCGTGAAAAACGCAAAACATACTCTTGTTGTATAAATATTCGTCTTCGGCTCACCTACGACTCATACTGCAAACTTACGCTCGGCTCGAAAAGACCGAGTTTGCCTCCTTGTTACGCAATATACTATTTCGCTCTTAAAAATTGTCGCTTTTAAAAAGGCGCAAGTTGAAATTACGTAATAGGATGCGATCAGTGACTAGTGAATATTTGAAATTGTGCAAAAGGAAATAATTTCATCGAATACTGTACAGCATTCTGAATTTATTTTATATTTGAACTCGAATGATTTCAAAAAACTCTTTACTAATTAGATCACTGCAAATTTTCGCGAATCGTGAATCGGTATAAGTTATAGTTCTCATAAAAGTTTGATATTTCCTAATATCTATGTGATTCAAAGATTTGATGCAATAGATTTTTGTTAAATTCTTCCCAGCAAACTCTCTGGCTTTGCAATTTCGGTTACATTCGTCGCGAACTTTAATATTATTTCCCTTGTAAATTTTCGTTACACGTTAGCGCTAAATTCGCAAACGATTTGAGCGCAGAGCAGGATAATCCAAACACACTGATTTCGCAGCATAAACATTGGCCTGTGTATTTTTTTTCGCAACTTCACCCCGCGCACCTTAAGATCGAATTTTTCTATTACAATTTCACATTTCACTCCAGGTAGCATATCGCAAATTGTCGAATAATATCCCTACACCCACTTTTAAGCCCCGCATGCCGGTCAAAGCAATATTTCACAAAAGAAGATTGCGTGCACGTAAACCGCGCGTATGAAAATGAGAAAAAAAAATTAAAAATGAAAGGATATTATTACTCCGGAGCGGCAAAATTACAGCGCGTTACATGTCGGATCCCTGCGCTTTCATCTCCTTTCCCCTGTCTCGATTTCCGAGTATGTTACGTAATCAATCTTCTAATGTGACAGGTCGGTACTTTGATACATATTGGGTTACTATTTTCGACGCGTAATACGTAATTACGTATTGAATCATAGGGTAGATGCACCATTGGTGCTCACTGTGCCACATTTCACAGCCATCTTTGTAAGGTTTCGTATTTTTAATTTTACTTGTAATATCTCCTATTATGCAATATTTGAACAAAATTCGACGTTGAACAAGTTTTCGTCAAAAGGTTTCAATACTCGACACACTTCGTTGTTTCACATTTAGTTTTCACGATAGATCAAGGCACCTCTGTATCACTTGTCGACATAACTTCCGGTCACGGTTGTAAAATTTTTAACGGAAAAGTAACGGGTCAACCGTTATTTTTTATTCTGTAATGGAACTAATTTTTATTAAGAATTGAAACTTAACGGTTAAAGGAAATGATTTCGCATTAAATTAAAAATTTAACGATTAACGGAAATTGTTTGTCATTGAAAATTAGGATTTAATCGCGAATTGATATGTCTTGCACTACAAATTCAGAATTAATGGGTGATCAAAACGGTAATGCGTTAAAAAAAAAGTAACGCATTGTCTACAATCCTGCCTCCGACTCCTTATTTTTGTACGCAGATCTCCGTTTTGTCCGCTGATCGCGATGTCTCGAGTAACTGGACTTGAACCACTTGAGTTAAGCTGATCGTTTTGCCCTGCAAATAATTCGCGAAACGTTGAAATCGTGCGCTTGCAACCCTAAAGCTCGAAGAGACTCAATATCAAGGGATGAACCATCAAAGTTTACAGAGATTAATTAACGCAAATTCCGGCTTCCGTGCAAAATTTGGTTAAGAAATTAAAAGGACTAAAATATAATCGCATTGTGTGCCGAGGATCGAGCTGTGGGGAGGGCTACGAAACGACATCGTACAACAGCCGAGAGAGAAAATTTGCTACGCCGTGCTTTATTAATTCGGGCATGATTCTTAAAGTGGCGGTAATACTGCAGAGGAAGCGAGGCTGTAAATTGAGTGAAAAATTATCCGAGTAAAAATTAATATCGACTGAGGAAGGCTTTGTCCCGCTTTCATCCCCCCACTCGCCCTTCTCGCTTCCTGCAGGTGTCAAAAAAGCCGGGGCGCGTATAACCGTGCCATTAGGCATTCGGCTGTTTCAAAAGAATACCATCCCCCGTCCCCTCAGCCCCTGAAATCACTTTCATGCCTTGGCTGTTAACCGTATTGTTATTTACTGCACGTTGACGCTTTACTCTCCCATTTCTTACGGCAACGTGTAACGTCACACCCTCGTATCTACTACGCCACGTGCGTGTGACGCTCGTATTATTGATGACCATATATGTATTATATTGAGACCGGAAAAATTGATGGTAATACCCTATTTTCTGGGGAAAATATTGTCTCCCGTATGTGCGGTCCGTTAGTCGTGTAGTTGGTTTAACCCGTTCACTTTAAAATGATAACATTGACGCGAAATGTCTTTATTTGGGCGAAGGAAGACTTTTTGGACAATTTTGAGATGTTCTGGACATGTTTCAGATATTGAGTTTTTCCGCAATGTGAGAATAATTCTACAAAATAAATAGCGGCAATCGATTCGTCGGAAAATTTCACCCCTATTTCATATTCTTGACAATCATTAAATGTGCAGTGTATCTCGAGAAAATCGGAAAAACGAAAATCTAGATTGTACGAAAAAGCGAATTCCTTGCGCGATTCCAAATATTTCACAATTTACAGATTTTTATCTACAATAGAGTCCAAATATGTACGTGTCATCGAACTAGAAAAAATTCAAGCGAAGTTACAGAACATTTATCCAAAATTACCACTTCAAAAATCATTAAATTTATGAAGATGACATGCTGGCCACATTTCTGTCTAATAATTTATATACCGAGTAATTCTTGATGTCTGATACAAATTGCCCTAAGCGTGTAAAAAAATTCCAAAGAATTCGTAACAACGATAAAAACAGGGTGTCACCGAAAGTTTAAGAAAACAACAATGATAAAACTTGGAAGAATGTCACAAGCAGAAGAATTTTCGTAGCCGTGACGTTTCAGGAGTTATGTTTGGCAGCACGATTCATGAGAAATTTTCGATTCTAGTTTGCCGTGACGTGTAACAATTAGTTAAAAATAATTTTCACCAAGATCCAGTATAATTTACGAATGATTGAGAATCGGGGCCCCACTTATGCCCCCGCAAAATAGGGCCTTCCTCGCAAGGAACGCCTGATAAAAGTGATCGCGATTTTTGTCAAATAATTATTGGGAATTGGCGAGCAGCAAATCGTGCATTTGATATCATTACGAGATGTTAATACACCGCGTATCTCTGCAGTTGGAGCTTAATCAATTAAAAACTCTGCCTTTCCCTATTACCCTAGGGTAATCGTTCTAATTTTTGAAAAGTAATTAGAGCGACTCTCGGCCGACTTCGACTAACTACTTAAACGAAATTACCTCTCAAATTATGCTAGCCTGCCGCCGACGACGCGACGTCGTAAGCTTAACCAGGCGTCTGGATATAACAACTTCAACACCTCTGGGACTCCGAGTCCCGATTCATGGAGGAGAAAAAATTTCTCCAACCCGTTGGAATCTCTTTTTTAAATGTCATTCGACTCGAATTGTAATAAAAACATATCCAACTTGCGTGAATCGTGACCGTGCTGCCGATGAGACTTATCTTATGACAGTATCACATTTTGCCTTTCGAGTCTAAATTACATCACTACGGGTAGTGGAACACTGCGCGATATATCACGGGGACACGAGGTGCTCGGTGATATCACTCCTACCCGAACGATTGAGTTCCTCTTTCTACGAACCAGGCTCAATGCTATCAACAAGTGTTGCGATTTGATTATACGCTCCGATACGTACGCTTACATCAATCGATCCGCTTAAATAGTAGCTGCACAATATTTCACCTCGGAATAAGGGCTGCTCTGAGTCGTCGTCGACCTGGCGCAAGTACTGTACGGTTTCCGATAAATTGTCGCAGGTGTACCGGAGTTGAAAGCATTGTAAGCATTCGTTATTTCGGAGAGCTTGTACAGGAAGAATAGCGTAAATTACTAATATTTGCCTGTTGAAGTAAAATTGATCGCGACTTTACAAGCGAATTGTTTTCTTCGAACTGGTGTATTTTTACGCCCGTTATTCAAATATCGGAAATATTGGAACCTCCAATTTTTTTCAGTTCAGGATTAGTTTTGCAAATAGTTAAAATTTCACGGTCAATGATTCATTCTTGAAGTTTACTTCAGGGTATTCACGCACGTTATACATTCGATAGATTCAACACCTCAGTTAGCAGAATGCAAAACAGAGTATCAACCAGATGATAATAACGAAACGGGTGGATAAAATTCGCCTCAATAGTCCTGTCAGAATAGGTTTGATTTAAAAATATTCCGAACGCGGCTGTATGTTTTGTGTATGGCAGTTTTCGACCGTCGGGAACTGAAATCTGAAGTCATTTTTGAGCTGCATAGTCGGCGTTTCGGGAAAACAGCAAAATTTGACGTTTTTGGGGTATTCCTCAAAAACTGCTATCGATAGATGAAAAATGATTTGACCATCGTGTGAAGCAGAAATTTCTACATCGAATTATGTACTCCTATGTCGGAAACGGAGTCGCATTATCAAATTAAGAAAAAAAAAAATCATTTCACCAAAATTCCCCAGATGCAGTCGATAAGTAGAATTTCTTTTTTCACAATTTGTTAATCCGATTCCGTTTCCAACATATGAGGACATGATTCGATGTAGAACTTTCTGCTTTACACGATGGTCAAATCATTTTTCATCTATCGATAACAATGCAGCACAAAACTTTCAGATTTGAGATCGTGGGAGTCAAAAAGCCATGTACATAAATATTCAGCCACATTCCGAAAATTTTTAATTCAGACCTATTTGGACTAGACTAAAAACCGTGACTTCTCGTCAAATTTGTGAAACATTAATGCCAGAAAATAATTAAATTAAACAAGAATGCAAGGAACAGAAGCTATGGGGATAACTACAGACGAAAGAAAAAGCTCGAGACCCAACAGCCGAGAAAAACCAAACGGAGGTAAGTGAAAATGACTAAGAATAAAGCGATACCTTGCTGTCATATTTGAGTTGATTGGAAAAAAAAAATAACAGTCGCAGAAAGTAAGCCGTATTCAAGCGTGAAAGTTAGTGCAAAAATAAGAAAGCAGAATAATTTCCGATCTCTCAGCGCACCTTAAACCCGCAGTTTCCCTTTTTCCCGGTAATAATTCACGGCAACAAATTTACAGTCGCGCTAGACTACAACTTCTCCAACTCTCGAATATTTATTTTTCTTCTTCCGGGTTCTCTCGTTCTCCTTGGCTCTCCGTCAACGTTTATTGGCATTACAAGGTGAGAAACTTGCCTCCGACGGTAGCAACTCTTTCTTGCATTTTCATGCTCATATCTTCCGCAGCTGGAACTCTGCGCGAGCGAGCTTGGCAGCTTTACGTTGTCGAACAACCGCGCCGTATAACCTGCTTTTCCGAGAGCAAAAAATTACAACACCCACAAATGCATCACGCTCTCGTATCGCGCAAACAGTGCGACGGAGAGGCGGACAATCCGATTCTATCGTTACTTCCGGCAATATTATACGTCTGGTGTGAAAGAACGATGTGATACCTTCGTCGCGACTTTCATTCCATAAAAACTTTCGTGTATTTTCATTATTTTTCCTCGCTTTCCTTTCTTTCATTCCAGAAATAACGATTTTCGTACAAGAATAGAACCTTTTTTCAATTTTATATATTATTATCATAATTATCGCCAGTACTGTATTTTACTCGGAGGATCGAACTTTGAGTTGTTGATAAATTAAACAAAAGAAAATAAAAAATTGTTACGATTTATTATTTTTAGTCATGAAATGCGACATTTCACCAACTCAAAGCTTTCACTATGTACAGGATAGCGAGATTGGATATTAGATATATTGATATTTGAAAAGGAAATCTCGGTATTCCAATGCTATTTAGACAAGTTTTCCTCAAAAAGTGGTCAGATAGTGAAAAAAAATTGCAAAAAAAAAGTGCAAAAATCGTCATTTCCGACTTGACGCACCACTAAAAATAATCTGAAATCATTCGTATGCGTGAAATACACATGAAGCAATGGAATGACAAAGTAAAAGTTTCTATTACATCGATTAGATTTCGAAATATGACGATTGTTAACTTTTAAGGATTTTTTTCCGGACCTGGGGAGCGTCCCTTCCTACCTAAATTAATTTACATCAGAGATCTTTCAGTAATGGTTACCTATGATTTTTTTCTTAAGAGTCCGTGTGTTATAAAAAATGGAATACATGACATGTCATTTCTTAACCCCCCCGAAAGGGGGGAGGGAGTTATTGAGTTATGAACCGCTGGCCATTTTACGACCTAAGAAACATTTCTGAACGGATACTTTGAAAATCCCGAGACAGAGGCATTTGGCCCCTCTTAACCAGGGATAACCTTTACTAAGACCAATGCAATGGCTGTTTTATTCAATTTTATTCTTCAACAACAAATAAGTATCGACTAAGGAATATTTGAGTAACTAAGGCGTTTTGAATCCCCAAAATATTTACGTGATGTAAATAAAAATTATTAAATTAGACGAAAAAATTCGAATCAAACAAACATTACATTGATGGTAGTGAATTTATTAGATCATCTTACGTCTTATTTGGATGAAAACAAATAACTTATTAAATAAAACAATCCAACGAGAACAAATAAATATGTTTACTTGTATTATTATTTACTTGTATGAAAGCAGTTTTTTCCCGTGTACGCTCATTTTTTGAACTACAATTAATCACTGCAGGTGAAAAATCGTTTTGAAACGCTTGACATATTTCCAAACCATGTACAAACGGAGTAAAAAATCAAATTTTTCTAGACAAGTGCTTATGGGACCCTCACCCCTTTCGATTTGGACCCTGATTTTTTGTGTCGTATTATCGATCGAAATAAGAAGCTACGATTTTTTCAATCTCTTCAAGCCATCCTCGAGCAAAATGTTTTCGTCCCATTATTACGATCTTCACACACGATGAACATGCAGACAAATAAAAATTTTCAACACGCTAATACTAAACTTTTCTCTGCAAAAAATGACTTGCAAATATCACTATACTTTCAATAAAGCATCTTTATTTTCTTTCAAAAAATTAGGGAAAATTTTATAGCTGAAGTCGTGAATTCCGATTCCGATTAATTTTCATTGTCCTGTGTCGAAATTTCGATGACAGGTTCTCAGATATTCGAGTGTGAACGAATATATTATTATTTTAGTACCATTGTGAAATATAGACAGTGAATTTTTGAAAACCTGATCAACTGTAAAATTTGAGAAGGAAAATGTAATGGATAGAATTATACATCAGCAGCTCCACGATTTCGTGGAAAAACTGACAGACAATATTTAAAGAATTCTGGTATTGCTGTTGCGTGTTTTTGAAGAAGTATAAAATTAGTATAATACACTAACACAGCAGGATCCTCGTTCGAACGATCTGAGAAGACGAAGCCTATTCCGAGTATCCAAAATTCTCGTTGTATCATCTGAGGTGAACATGACAAAGTTGGAGTCAAGAAGTGATTTGAAAAACACAGTGTGTCGATACAAAAAATACATTTAATAAATAATAATTACAAGTTTTAAAAGTTAGCACAGTATTTTGTCAGTAAATGATTGCTTGCCTAATTATTTCTAAAATCCAGAATTTTCTTTCCCAAATAACGACGAAATGCAAGTTGCGAACTATCAAGTCACTTTCTCACAACAATTTTTTTTTATTTACACAGTTATAACCGCTTCCGGACGGGTTTTAACTTTCGCTTGGCTGCAGAACATTCTTCCCGTTTTTCATAAAAATCAAAGGTCCGTTGTCGGAGGTAAAATGAAAATTTCAGCTTTTCTTTAAAATAAAAAAAAAATGGAGGTTCACCGGTCGAAAAAAACTGCTTTCATGTTTGCCGGAATGGTCATTAAGACGCGTAACTTTATCGCCATGTGAGTCTTCAAGTAGGTATGTCGCTCAAGAATGACTTGAAGAAATTTGCAAAAAATCGCAATTTCGTGCTGCGATCGATACTATGAAAGTCTAGTGACGCATATCGAATTTAGCAACTACGTCAATCAGTTGTGACAGATTATCGTGGTGAGTCTATTATCGATACGAAGATATCCGTTCCGGCTCATCCGACAAAGCTGGAATTAGGATTCGCCCCCGGGCAGCTCCGATAAAAGCTGAACCTGGCGCGCCGCTATTTCCACACAAGCGGAATTTTCGCCTAGCCGCAAACAACTCGGCCAGCCCTTAAAGTACGGTGTCTGACTGGGGCGAATGGGGGTGAAGATGCACGTGTCTCGGGTCCTCTTCCTCTTGCCCGCATAAGCCGCCGCGGCGGCAACCCTTCTCGTCGGGACAAGGTGGCGGTCGCATAGTTACTCCACCGCTGACACCCTTCCCAATTTCTCCAGCCCCGAGTAACAAACGACTGACGGGGTATTACAAGCCGCAAATTACACACTCAAATGGTATTATATTGCGACGAGGCGGGGCTAGGTGGCTGGAAGGCTGGAAGCTCGCCGACGAAGCGGCGGCTCTCCGAAATTAGACCGGTATTAGAGCTTAATGAGCTTTCGATTCGCTCGAAACGGCGCGGCGGAGACACTCGTTGCGTTGGAATCTGAAAAACGAGCATGGAGGAAGACGAATTAAAGAAAACAGAGAAGGAAGAGAGGAAGGAAAGGGAAAGAAAACGGTAAATAAAATGTGGAAAGGTAAGCCCCGCCTTATAAGTCTCAATTATTTTCAGCGGCCTCGAAACGAGGGCCCTGGTAAACACCGGCCGACCGAAATTGTCTCGGAAAAATATCCTCCACTTGTGTCAACCCAAATACCAACGAAACCCTGTATGCTTTTCCCAAGGTAGAAAATACACCCCTTCTGACCGTCTCCACGTGCTGACGATGCCCCTTTTTCCCGCGCTCAGTATGTGTCCGGAATTATTTTGTTGATTAGTATGGTCATCTCCGCTAATGAGCACGGAAATTGTTTGATAAAATAGAAGCTGGGCTGTGTTTTAACCGGAAGGTATCGTGGTGGGAAAACAAGGGTGTGTGGGTCGAAGTTCCAAATGGCCGAAACTTCGAACGGTCGAAATGCCGAATGCTGTGAAGCGTTTCGACTGCACATGTGAGGGCTGATAACGTTCGGTGTTCGGAATTTTCTTAACCGTTAGACGTCTGAAATGGCAAAACGAAGAAAACATTTCTAAGGCCACTGTTCTTTTATTCAACGGAATGTTTTATTTTGAAGAGTCGAAAATGTCTTTTACTAGACTTGAAATAATTTTTCATCAGATTCCTTACGCAAGAAATTAATTTTTCAAATTAAAAACAGTTTGGTAAACGTTATACAATGCTTCTGTCTAATGGTCCCCAAAAAAGTGTCCATTACTTACTATAGAGACACCATTGAATAATCTTATCTTATAAAATCAATAAAATTTTCTTCAATTCGAGAAGTTCGTTATATGTATACTTGATAGAAGTAATTAACTATTTCTATAAATGAAATAACATACTTATTTCAAGTCATCATTCGTTCGCCAAAAGATATTTTTCTCCCTACAGACCGCCAAATTAGCGATTTATTTACTTAGGCCGCATCAATGACGTCAACGAATTTTCAATAATTACGTCATAAGTATAATTGGATCTCATCAATACTCAATTCTCATACGGCCACTCGTAATCGTCAATTTTGCTGGTTAAGTTCGATTTTATTGGATCAGTGGGCCGAGCTCACAGGATAATTTGACACTTGACGAAATCTCAGTGAGACCGCGATGTACCTGCCGACTGAAACTCGACGCGCTAAGTGTCGGTAGTAAGGCGAACTTTGTGAAAATTAATAAAGAGCTCTCTTCATTCCGAGGCATATTAATATTAACAGCTCATAACCGTCTTTCTCTCGTCGAGGACCTTATCCTCAAGGTTCAAAGCCGCACTGCCCTACCAGAATTTCATTCGTTATTCAAATAACCATTGGCACGCTGTTCGTCATCAATAATCCATACACCTTGACGTGATCCAGATACGGGCAATGTGAAATTCGTTATTCTCGCTTGGAGAAAAAAAAAAGTAGTAATCGCGATGAAAACTTCGCAGCTTTTTCTTCTTCTATCCCTCTGCACTTCTAAATAAAGCAAAGAGTAACTCTTCCAATGCGAGCTATTGTCGGATCCATTTTGCAACTTCTGTAGGAAGACACATATCTGGAGATTGGACCTATAGATTTCAAAATGAACAATCATCTAGCGCAGATACAATCATGGCTGCAGGCTGTTCATTATACACTCGTATACGTAAAACGGTCAAGTTTCGACAGTGAATTTTCGGTTGATTTTGACAAACTACTAAACAGTCATTCTTTGAGATTGAATCTTATTGATAAACTCGAAACCATATTGAAAACAATTCATCTATACATGCGCTGCACAATTTTGTGTGTTAAAAAATCGCAAATTACTCGTTTATATCGAACGTTTATGTGCATTACAGAAAATAACAATGGAGGATTCACGATTCGAAGTAATAACTTTTTGACAATTAAACATTTTGACGGTATCAGCTACGCGTGAGTTGGTTTAAATTACTACATTACATAATCTAATAAGCCCGTGTGACATGAGTTTTCACTATGAAATCCTGCATAGAGGTATTTTCAAAAAATGTTGCGATTTATCACAGATACGGGAAGTTATTCATGTAAATTTGTGGTCTCTACAGAGAAGTTTTATTTTTGTTCGTAAGCGTTATCCATCAACTTTGTCCAAGACGCCATGAATTATTGAACGATTTCCCGTGCAGTTCCTAGATCATATATTCGTGATGGATATGCGATTCTCTGCATCAATACCGACAATTCGAATTTATTATGTATTATACTTTATTTTAGCAAGCAAACGAATTTATAATTTATTATACCAAGATCTGGTATAACAAACTGTTTCAATGAATATACACGCATTCTAGTCGAATAAACATACATTGCTAGAATTGAAAACCCCTGCAGTACTACAGACGTTGGAACATACACGGAGAAACGTGAAAAAAAGCAGTATTTACTCAAAAGTGCAGGAAAAGAGGGATACATCAAGCTCTTTGGTAAAAAATACCCACGTCGACTATATTTTTTATTGTAAATATAGCAGATTTTACTCAGCATACAGTGATTCTCACTTTTTCCATCTTAAATTCCCCATTTTACGAAGTATATTTTACCAATAAACCTGACATATCGCTATTTTCCTACAATTTTAAGTAGAATCTGCTCTTTTATCCCCTCCGTGTACTCAACCCTTCGTTGTCACACTAACCAAAACACCACGAAACACACTTTAAACATTCTAGAATAAGGATCCATCGTTTTTTCGAAAAAATAAAATATCAACGTATGAAAAAAAAAAAATCAACATTTTCAATTTTCAATATTTTTTCCACATATTTCTTGGTGGACGAATTACATTCAACGATTCACCGTAAATTCTTTGTGTCATAGATACGAGGAGGTGATCTATGAATATGGGTTCGGATATAACAACGTCTCTAGTGTGAAAGCAATTTGGGGTGGGCGAAGAGGGGTTCTCAAGACGGCGAGGCACGTGCGGGGCTGTAGCGTCGTGTAACATTAGTTTTTACGGGTGTGGGACCCCGGAGACGAATTGGAGCCCGTGGTATATTTTACCGCACTCAGGGCAGCAGGCAGCGCCTTCGGCTTCTACCCGCCGACCCGACATCATCCTACAAGGTACAATTAGGCCACTGGAGCCCTTTACGTCATTCCGGCTGACCGTAGCCCCGGCACCCTTACTTTTCTATACCTCCCCGCAGAAAATCGCGGAACCCTTGTAATATTTATTATTCAGGCACTCTCCGCCGCTTCGCGAGTAACGCGTCCGGCTCAGCTCGTGGCTGCAAATCGATGCAGTCCGACAAATCATCTCCCCGAACGATCGCTGTTACGGGAACGTTGATTAATTACTCAACCCCCCTCCCCCTTTCGAAAAAAATGTTTTTTCGACTTTCGACTTTCTTCTACCAACAATTTCTTACGCACGTATAAGTCACGTAAGTAAGACAATGCGAGACAAGCATAAAAGAATCCGCCGGTCCGAATTACCTAGGACTTACCGATCTTCCCAGTTATTTGCGAAAGTAAAAGTTTTGGGTAAAAAAAGCCTTTATATTTTCGAATAACTAAAAGTCAATATTATGACAAAAAAAAATAAAAATTGTAGTGGAATACCAAGTCAAACCAATATTGCATCGAAAATTTCGGGACCAAGTTTTCTGTTTTCGAGTTATAATTGAGGAACAAAATATTTATATTTTGAAAATAATTCGTAATCTGGAAGAGCTCGATCATTTTACTTAAAATCTTATCGTAGACACAAGTTCAGGAATCGATATGAAAATGATCAGAGATGCAGATTCTCTAAGCTTCAAAATGTGGGGAATTAGAGGAAATTCAATTTTTCATATCCGGGGTGCTAATATGAAAACTGCCTCTCCTCCGCTGGAAACGGACAAGCGGGGAAACTTGAAAATTGAAACTTTAAAAGGCACCACAGTCATCGTAAATGGATCTGCGACGTATAGTCAATATTTTAATATCGGTGTTATATAAAAATATTCTTTATTTCTTACAGACAGGGTTTTTTGCTTGAACAATTGTGTATGAAATTAAATTTTACGTACCAACGGATTCGAGTACATATGTATGTATACAATGTGTAGAATAATCACAGGACAATCATTGTTATAAATATACTTTTCAAGAAATATGCAGTTTTCAAGCTTCAATGTTCCGCTCGAAGTATGTGCTTTTGGTTCAAGGGTACTTATGACGAAATCTTAATGTATGGATTGATCAAGGCTTTGATAACAACGGTACGTATGTGCAGAATAGCGAGTGTAACGAAACTATTGGAAATTCGAGGGACGAGAAGCTTGATTCAATTCCGTAAGCCTAACGATTATTAATTAGCAGCAATAAATTCAATCCGTGAAAAAACAAAATCGACACCGCAAACACGAACAAAGAGGTGCAATCGAAAAACAAAAAGGAAATAGACACGCAATATTGTTAACAACAAAACTGATAAGAATCTGTAGTATCAGAGACAATAACATATGTACGAAGAATAATTTAGAAACTTATATTTAAAAGCGTTAAAATATTGCTTTGATTCAAAAATACATCGATCTTTATACTCGTGTATTTATCGGAGTGGTCTTTATTTAGAGCACGGGCAAATTTTTCAGCAGACGCCACCCAATTGGCTCAAAAAATATTTTTTTAAGTCTGTGTAAATGGTCAGATCTTCATCTCAATGGGAGGGTGTTCTTCTGGGGACTAACTTCAGTCCTTTTAAATGACATGCGTTTTTATGATGTTGCCACCTTCGATTTTTTATTGTCACTTTCTGGGTGCTAGAAGCATCTGGAACTTGGTACATCTCTCGAATAATACCCTCTGTAAGCCTATGGAAAAACCGAAAGTCTCTTGCATATTTCATTATTACGCTTGAAACGATCATATTTGATGTAAATAATCATTTTCTTCGTATACCATGATTTATTTTTATTATCACGATCTAGACGTTAAAATCAGGAGATACCAAAAAACTGATTGTTTAAAGCGTAATAATGCAACATGCAGGCGACTTCCAGTTTTTTCCAGAGGCTTACAGAGGGTGTAATTCGAGAGACATGCCAAGTCCCAGATTCTTTTGACACCCAGAACATGATGACAAAAAATTTGAAGTAAATACATCAGCAAAACACATGTTATTTAAATGAGCAATAGTTAGTTCTTGTCCCAACCCTTCTTATTGAAATAGAGAGCTGATCTTTTAAAGAGATTTTGACAAAATACATTTGGAGCCACTCTGAGAAAATTTTTTTCAACCCCAAATAAAGGCCACCCTAGAATTTATATTAGTGATACCACACTTAAAATTACGTTAATACTAAAGCTTGAGAGCTTATTATGAGAGAATATATATTACACGATGTATATCGAACCTATCGCTATTCTCCTCAATAATTTTCTTCCGTCTGGATGTGTTTTCTAAACCTACATTAATCGTCACACGAACTGTGTGATAATGATAAGAAAATATGAATCTTCGTGTCCTTAGCCTTTAGAATACGTCTCATACACGGTAATACACCGTAATGACGAAAGATTGTTTTTAAATATTGATTTTGGTTCGCAATGCACAACCTATTGCAGTCTATAATTATTTATAGATACCGATTTTTTGTATCTTCGAGGAAAAAAAAACCTGTACAAATTACACGTGCGAAGGTAAGTATATGGATGACACTTTTTCGAGTAAAAGTCACTTCAATTGCGATATTTGACTAGTTCAAAGAACATTTGTGCATGTAAGCCGAGCAGGTTTTTAATTCCGTGTTTGAATCGATATTCATCTCTTCAGCTTCAATTCAATAAATTTACAAGTTAGGCTACTGATCAAGTTGAACACGTTTAGTGTAGATAAGTTTTTTTTTTCCATAAACAAACTTATGCGTATACAAAATTATTATTTTCTTTCTTGTAATTTTTAGTAAGAGCAGATCACTCCAATTTTGGTTTGATTTTAATCCAATTCGTTTGCAAAATATTCGAGGATATGCAATCGAACGTTTGACTTCAGCTCTATATTACATCCTATTAATTTTTTTTTTTCTTGTTCTATACATTGATTTGTCTTTCATTTCCATAATAAGTTTTACTTTCAATGCTCAGAGCTACAAAAATGTCAGTACCACAGAAAGCATATCTCTACTCAGCGCCAAAGTTTTGCAGTATGAGTAAGCTTAAAATATTAAACAGAACACAAAATTTGTACTGACGCTTGCGCTATGGTAATAAAACTGTGGCTTTATGCAGCGTTATGCAAGGCACATAAATAATGCGCATATAACAATGTCATTCAATAATATTTATATTCTTTACAGATTATAGGTTATATCGGGGCGCATAAAGCGAAATTCGAACGAGAAAATGGATTTCACTTAGCAAAAACTTAAATCAATTAAGCTTAAAACAGTTGAGACTACGAAAATAAAATCACGATCTTCATCGAATTATATAAATGTAGATATATGCAATATCAAATTACTAACGGCTATCCAATACTCAAGGTGGGCTTAAATACTATAATATCTATGAGTTTAGAGATTATAATTTCTAGTTGATGAATGAATGAATTTATTGTCACCAGGATGTCGCGAGATGAATGGAGGTTGTTGAAGACTTATACTTTCAATACAGAAAAGAAACACAATACTAAAAAGGATCAACTGTAGAGTTTCAAGAAATTCTCGAACTTGACATGACAAATATTAAAATTCGTCATTTTCTTATTTAATTTCCACTTTAAATTCGATCATTTTATGAATAACACGCCTATCCTGTACGATTGATGAGCTGCCAAAAATATAAATATTAACAATAAATATAGTGAGAAAAATATGGAACGAAAAATGACCTCACGTACTTATATACCTATGTATGTTACAAATATACGTATAAGTATAATGTTATAGCTGCGATTGGTTAGGATTTCCGATTTAGGAGACTAGTGTTATCATCTGTACCTTGATTTTGTGTAATACGCTGATATATACTTATTAGCAAGACATAAATTATTGTCATCGGAGTAAGCACTGCAAGTTAGCGGTAAGGTTGCTCCACCGAGCACTTTGAACAGTAGTACTGATTTTCAGCAGAGCCAAAAAACTGACAATCCCCGTTACGGCACGGTCTTACAGTCCGTTCATCCTGAAAAACAGAACAGTTTACGATTAATCCACTTGTCTTGAATTACAAGGGAACCCTGATGGCATTCACCTATTCAATCAACGGATATTTACAATAGATACAAGGATATCCGCTCCAAAGTTATACCGAATATTAATTAGTATAATAAATACAAGAAAAGTGAATTCAAACATGCCATATATATAGAAACATAGTCTCCAATGTGCCTCAGCGACGAACTTTATTACATATATAATAAATACAGTAGCTAACCTCAATCGCAATACTGTTATTCCATTTTTCAGATCTTACATCCCCGGAAAATGGTTGATTGTTGTAGAACGTCGATCTGTAAGAATTGTCATCAGTTAAATAATAATTAGCCAGCAATGCATATTTTTTAATAATTCGGTACTATCTAGTTCCGTTACCGAGATAGATAAAGAGTGCGATCTTTGCTGTTCGGGTTCGTTGGAAGTAGCTTGCTGACACTGACATGACTACCTCTGTCGCTCGCAGCGTAAAACTTAGACTTTCCAGCTCCGTAATTCATTTCACTTCCAGTATCCGAAACCCGCTGTTCACGTAAATACCTGCATTAACATTCTACAATTACTATTACGCCGCACTAGCAAATAATTTAGGTATTAATTAGGCAAAACTATTAATTGCTAACAAACTCTGTAAAGTAATTTGAGCAGTAATTATTTACACTGATATAACACACCTTGCACTCGCACATTGTAGATAATTTTGAAGCATTTGATCAGCGTATTGATGCCGTTTACTTCTTATTTGAACACAAAGAGCACCAGAAGCCCCTGAAGCAGAAGGTGGACTCTTTGGCCTTTTCGCCATTGACCATAGTCTCCGACTTACAGATTTACCAATTGACCCAAACTGTTTGGCAACTCCAAGTAACTGCTTTGCTGCTCGGCTTTTGTTCGATGATGGATTATCAGTTTCAGAATCCCTAATATTTTGAGGAAGCATTGAGTTTCAACATAATCTACAACACTATCAAGTAGTTACTTAAATGGTAGCTGCTGAACATCTTTAAGGCATCACGGCTACATAAATGACATAATACCTTTCTAGTTCCTCAGCAGTCAACAGCTGATAATCGCAGTCCAAGTATTCTCGAAGTAAAACCACGTCTTCCTTAAAAACCAAATATGCTTATACAAACAAGTTGCCGTAGTACAATGAAACACTAAGACATTTCAAATTTCCAAGTACTAACCACTTCGGGATGTGAAGGTGGTAGAGTTTCAGAAGCATTACTGGAATCCCAGTGTGGACCGGGGTCTACAGAAAACAAAACTGGTAAGAGCTGCCCTGAATCTGGATCCACTAGAGGAATGCTGACCCCTTCCCCGCCACCGTTTTCACTACTGGATCCGTCAACGGTAACGAGAGGTGAAAAATGAGCAGAATGGTATGCCAATAGTAACGGGGTTCGATGACATCGAGACGGTGGAACTTCAAATGGTAAATAAACTCCGCCAAACGGAATAGGTGCTAAGGCAACCCCTTCTGCATCCCTCAGCATCGTTTCAGCTATCACTATTATTGGCCGACACAGTACGTGCGCTAATGCTAATACATGGACCTAAAAATATGTGATTTTTTAGTAAATACACAGGCAATTTCAGTTTTAGACGAATTTTCTTATTGTCAGCAATAATTGTAGAATTTTCTGTCTTCCCTAGAATCGGTTAACACACTGATGCTATCGATGATATAGAGATAATTGGACTTCTTTCTGTATTGTGAACGTGATTATTGCGTTTACCTCTTCCAAACTTTGGTACGAATTAGCGGTTGGATTACGAGGATGTGCAGATGCCATGTCCACAAGGCTCTGCCATTCGTTAGCCCATTCAGCTGCGGAATAAGCCAAGCCAGCGACTGCATTCAGTCCCATTTGCCTCCATTTCCATCGCCTTATACAATGATACGTAGATCAATCAAACAAGGCATTACCTAATGTGCAAAATTACTATTGCTACGTGTGCATTGTTAATGAAATTATATTATTACTACGTCAATGAGTTTTTTTACAAACTAATATGAGCGCCTGGCCCTTGTTATTTTTAAATATGACAACTGACGGAAAATAATATTTTTATACCTATAAAGGGCGTGTCGACATTCTCCTTTAGCTAATGTCGTATGCAACGCGTCTCTAAGGGTCAATAATCTGTCATGAAAGCCCCACATCCCGAGCGATGCTGCATGCAGAAGGCAGTTTCCATCGCCCGATGTAGCCAACGGCCAGAGAACTCTGGATCCTCCATTTTTTCCATTGACTCCGCACCACCAATTCAACCGTCCCGCAGACTCCAAAGATGTTAGGCAGCCTCCTTCTATCAAATCTCTCTCCAGAAATTCACGGAAATCATCTGTCAGACATAACAAAAGTAATTCTCCTGACATTTGTACAAGCTTTAAAAAATAAGATCGCTGCAGTTGATTATTATATATGTGTTTGCTATCATCATGCTGTTTAGTCGATTTTGATCAGTGACAAACAGACCTGGGTATACAGAAAGATCTGGTAAGGAGAATGTGAATTCTGGCGTATCGACAGCTCCCAGAGGGGTGAGTTGGGAGCGAGCGTGAGAAACTATCGCAGCATTTTCGGTCGCTCTTGAAATGCCTCTCGATAACTTTTTTGTGACACCCCCGCCATTTTCCAAAGTATTGTTCTTAGAAGTCGCCTCTTTCTTTTCGGTCCCATCGTACAAAGAGACCGCTCCACTCATATCGCAGCGTTAGACTAAGGTAAAAATGTCAAAGTATAATGCAGTGGTATGTAGATATGCGAAGAATCAATTAGCATACGATTATAATATGTAAATTGCGAAATGACAATAACAATAATAATGACAGCAGTGAAGCGTGCAATAATAATAACAGTTGGTGATGGACCAACTATAGCTGGTTACATTGGAACAAGACTGAGTTTCTAAAAGTATTGCAAAATATCATCGAATTTTTATCCACAGTCGGTGAATAGTTCGAACCTTGATTTATTATTAAACAGGTACCCTATATGTGGCGCAACAGCTCATGTGTCAAAGGCGAATTATGATGAGAAATTTTTATTATTATCAGGTTTTGCGTAGCTTTGCTCATATTTCACGTTATTTGTTATATTTTTATCCACGATATTTTCTCAACAACGTTACGTTCAATTCACCGTACACATATTCGTATATTACTATTCGCGCAATATTTATTATTATTGTTATTATTATTACTAATTAGAAAGCACAGATGTTCTCGGTAGCACAAATTCAACTGATGTATGGCCCACGGACCACTGTACGGACATAACCTCGGAGGTTAAAGTGGAAGTCCAAAAGTGGAAACACGGAGAAATAATAGAATCGAAATTCACTGACGTTCGTTGAGATTGACTATTCTTCCACTCCGTCTGCGGGCTACCTTCGTATCTTCGGCCGGTAAATGCGTGCATGGTTTTCGCCCATCCTATCTTATCGACACAAATCAACGAACCTCGCCTCCGCCTCCGATCTTAGGCGAAGATTGACAACTGATTGACAACCAGCGAAGTCTCGTATTTTACCTATAGACTACATATTTACCTCGTCAACAAACTCGTCCATGAACTCTTGAACGTAGGGACTAAAATCATACAAAACGCTGTGATATTTGATGACGGAAATTACTCATTGGCTTTATCTGATTTCCACGATTGCAACCGTGATACATGATATCATTGATTGATTGCAGCTTATGTAATATCTGTACCGATGAAAGCGCCGATAATTTAGTTTTTTCGGGGTAATTGGTCTTTATCGGAGTATTTGCAGAGTTTGGTCATCTAGTTATGAACCTTGGCGTAAGTCGTAGGTCAACAACCCTTCGCGACTTATTTTATGACAAACACACGCTGTGTTAAATAAATCGACCACCGGGGGCGTAGATCGCGCGGATCGCGCCAATGACGAACGGCCAACTTCAGGGTTGTGTTGGCACAGTTTTGTAGCAAGACGCGCAGACTACCCTGGTGAGACCGAACTGATATTTGCAATATCAATAAAATGAGTCACAATAATTTACTACAGAGCTACACATGTGAGTTGATATTTTTCGTACCATTTGCCTGATCTCTACGACCGTTCGATAATCCGGATCGCGAACCTGCTCTTCTAGTTACCATTGCTGCATTTATTTTTGTGAAATGAACTGCCAATATGGCGGTTTTCGTTTATTTACTATAACGAGGAAAATCGGAGTAGTGGGTATCTCTTGCTGGCTTGTTTACGATTGGGTTGATTAGTTTTGTTTAAAAAATGAATTTTGATCGTCGCGGTGCATTCATCCTGCCCTTGCGATCTGTATTTCTACGAACCGACAGCTAGGCCCTTACTATTCAATGTCGCGTTCATTCCCGATTCGTATCCCCGCCATGAGCAACAATGGCCAAAGGCGTAGGTCACGATCAACCTATGCACTAATGCCTACCGCATTAGTTTCTTTTCTCCAAAACCGGTCCGTCTTTCGTCGATTTTAAAACGACACGACACCTCTTCGTGTCTGAATCAACTTCAGTAGGTTCGGTAACAGCAGCTTAGCATTTTTTTCAACTTGACGTAAGCACGCTTACATGCACGGAAATATGATAGGAGAATGTCCCGATGTATAAATTGATAACTTGGTTCGGATGGACTTTCATTCGTAACTGGGTCCATTTTCTTAACACCTCTTGGATATTTTTAAATTTAATGGATTATCGCAGTAACTTATACTTGTTTGGAAGATGCTTTGTGATTTATTAAGCAGTTTTGTAACCCATTTGAAACAAACTGTCTCGGACATGTGTCGTAGATTTTTTTATTCTCAATTACAGTTTTACCGTAAAAAGTACGGATCATCTAAATTGGACTAGAACTCTACGAACATCTGGAAGCAATTTATCTTTATAAACCATAATTGGTTTTTTTGAAAATGCCACGTTTGCTGTGTGCAACCAAACATTGAATATTTCAGGGCTGGCAGTTGGTCACTTTTTCACTGTTATTTCCTTATTTTAACTCTAAGTCACTTTTTGTGACTTTTTGCACGAAATGGTCACTCGAGTCACTTTTTCCTTCGCAATTGAGTTACATCCATAAAAAACTTGGTTGCTCAATTTTTTTCCCATAATGTATCCACTAGACAAAATTTTGTTTGTTGAGTAGACCGGCATTGCAGTATTTTTAGCAAGAAAATCAGCATCAGATTAACTTCGGCAAATCAATTGTGATCACATTTTTCATTAATTCTCTATCGAAATGTTTCGCCCGAAAGGATAATACATTCATATTAAATTGCCAAATACCATATGCTATGCAGTGGTACATTTTTGTATTGTGGACAAATACGTAAAAACCGAGGAAAACCCGTATATAGCGACATAATTGAAAAGAGGTCTACTTCTGATTAAATGAATAACATTGAGGTAGCATTTTTCGTTTATTTGCTGTGCAAATAATTAATTGTCCTTAGTCACTCTTAAGTCATTTTTTCGGTCTAAAACAATACTTTTCTCATATTTAACACTGATATTTCAATTTTTGTAAACGTTTTACCAAATTTTCGCACATGACGTTGACGTAAATTTACAAACGGTTACTCCTGGGCAAATTTTTGTGACCAGCAGTTGGTGGCTAATTGTAAGTGGGCCTGGATGGACTTGCGGCCATAAAAAGCCGTGTTAGCGATTCGGCAGCTTTTTTAGCGGCGGGAGCTGTTTAACACGCAATCCCACAAGACCCACAGAACCCCATTAGAGTAACCGTTTTTAACAGTCTTCAGTCAACGATAAAGTACACAAACATCGTGCGGAACTTCATAGAGTGATGGTTTTATCGTAATTGGAAATGAATAATAGAACAAAATAATTGCGAATGATATATATAAAAAAAAAAAACTGGTTTATAAGCAGCAGAAGTATTAACTGACTTTCCTTTTTATTTTTTAGATAGCGAACGAAATTATCGAGGATTATTGATTCTGTAAATCCAAGAGTCCGCAATTTATTATTAAGTTAATGAAAAATTCGACGCAATAATTTGTTGAAAATATAATTCTTGATGATACATTTTCGTTCTGTCTGTTGCAGGGGACGCTCCGTACGACGATCCTCAACAACAGTTTCCGCGTCAGGTTCAAGATGAAGTTATCAGGTGATTATTCCGTTTATCATATCTGTTGCTCAACAACGAGTTGAGCTGGTAGATTTCGCGGCGTTTATTTACTATTTTTGTTATGAAAAAAGATATTTCATATATTTTCAGCGTTTACGAAGTGTACGTTAAGGAGGAAACCGTCGGCCCTGATGGGCGTAGTGATATTTCGATGATGTCAGGCGAACCAGGATCCAGCAATCAACTCATGCAAGTAAGGGGACCAGATTTACAATGTTGATCACATTTTTGATATGGTATATCACAAATAATAACCAAAATTCAGTTTAAACTACAAAATGTAAAGAAATTAGAAAAATTGAAGACAAAAATCAAAATTTATTGACATTTTTAGGGAGATTGTTTGGACCTCGATGCAGCGATCGGATCCGAGGTGATAAACGTTGACGGATCGATAACGAAACTGCTGGCAAAAGACACGATAAAATACAAGGTACAACATAAGCTATCAACGATCAAGCGTTATATCATTAGAAAATCTTATACTAAATTAGAATAATTAATAAACCTGTATCGAAAATAATAGTTTAAAAGCATTTCAAAAGGTTTCTAACCCTGCTATCTTATCATCAAGATTTTGGAGCAAAACGCTACTGATGATAATAACGTCGTGATGTATTCTCACCCGATGAACGAGGTCCCATCCGCTCCGCGGCTCGTCGACAAGGACGACCCTCGATCGAGATTACATTTTGTCAAGTATCTCAAGAGAGACGGGAAAACCCTAAAAATCTGGGAATGTGGAATCTGTAAGTATACCAAAATCAATCGATATCGTTTATGCGCACATTGAATATTGGAGCAAATCGATAGGTGAATATCTATTTGTTACACCAACATACGTATTATGCGTAAAAAATAAGTTCAGACAAAACAATCAAACTTAATCGAAAAATAGGCTCCAAAGAATTTCGGCACCAGTACACCTTGATGCGACACTTGCCGACTCACACGGACGAGCGAAATTTTAAGTGCGAAGCTTGCGGCAAAGCGTTTAGGCAATTATCCACCCTGAGTCAACACCGTGCGATTCACAGCGATGCCCGTCCCTACGTTTGCGAGTTTTGCAAAAAGACGTTCAACAGGTGGTGGTCATTTAAATATACGCGTTGAACGCTAACGATTTATCGACAATTCTACGTAACGGAAATTCGTTCCTTTCTAATCCTTTTATTTCTTCAACGTTTTAGAGTATCCACCTTGATTTCCCACCGCAAGACTCACTCCGAACATAAACCCCATAAATGTCATTTGTGTGGAAAGGGTTTTCACCAAAAAGGTAATAATCCTATCTACCTGTACCATTTATCCATCCTATTATCCGATCTATCCATGAATATTACGAATTTCACGTTAAAATATTATGTAACATGAGAACCCCGGCTACAGTTGTTTATCATCGGACGCCTAGATGCAGATTGGTGACTATGTTCGTATTTTTTTTGAATTTTTATATGAACGTGAAAAAAAATTATGGTCACTTCCGCAGTAAATTTGAATATACGAATAAAATAACAGAAACGGTAGAGGTGATTAGGTTTCTCAGAAATGTGTAAAACGAAAGGGATGTATTTTTTATTTGATGAGCCAAAGTTTCAGACACTTTCGAGTAGAGAAAATGGTGAACCATTTGCCGAACAGTAATCAATAATGCAAAATAACTGATCGCTTTTCATAACTCAAAAAAATTTAAGAATTTAATTGAAACAAGTTGACGCAGCTAAAATTTAATTGAGCTACTGAAACATTATCTGCAATGCTCAGGCAAAAGAACTATAGAGAGTGGCAAAGAAAAAAAACATGCGAATCAATTTTGCAATAAAGAAAACTGAAGCTTTGATTGAGATGAATAATGAAAAATAAGAGAAATGATATACACGTACTTTATGTATGTATTATGTATATTAGGTACCGACAGTTAATTATTTTGCGTCTTAACCCGCGATTATAAGAATCAATAATAGAATTCGGAATGCTTCGTCCCGTCTTAGGAAACTTGCGAAACCACGTTTTCACGCACACAAACGAGCGACCGTACAAATGCGAGATTTGCGGCAAGGGTTTCAATCAGATGTCGAACCTGATGTGCCACAAAGTAAAGGCTCACGCCCACGCGGAAAAAATGCCGTACGTATGCGGCATATGCGGCAAACAATTCCCCCGTCGATTTTCACTAAGATCCCACGAGGAGTACAAGCACGGGATAAAATATCGCCAGCAGAACGCTCCCGCTGTCCTACAGGACGCCGCCGGTTCTGAAGATGGTCAGAAAAAGTACGACATCTCTTTTATACCTCAAAACCTTCTGAGAATTTGACTCTCCGCAAGGTAGTTATCTCTACCGCGGACCGATTTCCAAACTGCTGTTTTTCTTCTAGCAAAACCGTAAGCCTTGTACCCATGCCGAACGGGGAACGTCAGGTGCAGATCATCGACGCAGTAGACGATAAAGAGAATTTAAAGCCCGTTGGTATATTTGTGCAAAATAATGCTTATATTTTCGATAGCTCTTGGCTTTCGTAGCTCGTACGCCGACGGCGAGCATAACTAGCACGTAGCCAAATCCTTATATTTGTCTGTTTCTTTATTCGAAAAAGGATGGATTACACTCGGGCAGCCTGATTGTAGATAAAATTGATACGAAGGCGATGGAGAACGCTATCTCAGAAGGGCAAACGCCGTTTGCCCTCTTCAAACCAGCCAAAGGAATTCCGGTCCTCGTTAAAGTCGGGAGTGCCGCTAATTGCAAACAAGTAATTAAATAAACGTTGCCTCTTTCTCTACACGTTTCAAGTGTTGTGGTGCTCTTTATAACCAGTATTTGCAAGGTATCATCAATCTACTTATTTCGTAGATGCTCGTAGTCTATGTCAAAAAACAACTTTTTGGTTTGATTCTATATACTTCAAGTATTTAACTGTAGCATAGTTCTTAGTATCGCTTACAACTAAAATGCCCAATTGTCAACTAAACGCTTAATACATAGTTTCAACAGCATTTTTATTGATAGACGTCTTTTAAGCTTACCTGGAATGTTTCTTGAGTTTTTGCCTTGCAAGAAGTCCTTAAACACGCACCCGTACCTATGAGGCTTACATCCCAATTCGCCGACTTTTAAATCTGTCTCGAGGTCAAAACTTGGACGGATCAATATTTCGAATGGCTGAGAATACCTACTAATCAGTGACACTTTCAAAAATCAAGATTTCGAACAGTTCAACTTTCGTTATTTTATTTTCGCATGTTTGAAATTTCGATACATCGGCCATTCGCAATGTTGACCCTTCCAAGTTTTGACCCCCACCCTTAAGCCCCACCGTTTTTAATTTGGTTCAAACTTCTTTAGGTGTTAGGAGCAGCTCAAATCACCTCCAGTTTTTTCCACTTTATTTTTTGCAAATGTCTCGGAATAATGATTCTGCAAAACTTCTCGTAAATCGTCTTTTTATGAATTTCTCAAACAATTCTCTTAAATCGTCATTTTTAATACGATCAGCTTATAAGATCAATCTCACTATGGGATAATTTTTCTTCTATTTTGATAGCATTTTGAACATTTAAAACATTTAAAACATTTCAAATGCTCCGAAAAATAAGAAACAAATAATTCTTTCATGGGCTGGCATGGTAGTTAACATAAATTGAATATTCAAGAATTATTGCGGAATTTTTGAGTCGTTGAAAATTTCCAATTATTCCGTAATAGTAGTGATATCGAATGATCGGAAAAAATGCAATTTCTGAAAATTTTATGAGGATCGTAAAAGTGGATGATATACCTATGAAAAGGTTCGAATATTCGTCACTCCAAAACTTTTTCGTGAAAAGGAGAGACAAAAGCTGGATGTGTTTTATAAGTGCTACCATCATTTGAAAAAGTTTCAACCGAGTTACAACTGGTGAGGTTTAGAACTCGAAAATTTGGCATGCCACACTCATTTTATGCTCTCATCCTTTCACGATGACCTTGACGCTATAAAAACTTACATCATTCATACCCATTGGAACTGTTCTCAGGAAACGGACTTGATCTCCATCACTTTCAAGGATTTCCACGGAATCGTACAATTCAGGTTTTAATAGCAAAAAGTCGTGAAACGGCGACATTTAAAGTGTTTAAATTTTTAAAATTTTATTTTTATAATCATTTCATCTGTTTTTTCGGAAAATACATGGATTTTATTTTAAATCGTTACATTTTAATTTGACTGTCTCGAAACGAACACCCTGATCAATGCTCACCCAAAAATCTTGGAATGCAACATTTCTTTGATTCTGTTCCTTGGAATAGAATGAGTTCTGTTGAGTATCGTATTTTCAATTTGAAAAATACAGTAGCTGTGCAGATTCGTTAATTCTCTTTTATTTCGGCGTCGGAGATTACTCACACACTGCCGGTACTTCATTTCTACATGCATACATCATACTGATCCATGCTTAGCAGTAGAGAGTTAGAAACTTAGATCGTAATTTGTTCATCAAATTGCCAATAACACGTATCACCGTAGAAAATAGATATTAGAAATAGAAAAACGTAAGTTGCAAAAACCAAACCAAACAATGAAAATTGAAACAAGAAAATCCACGCACAGATGCTGACACCGGCTACTGCTGAGGACTTGCGTATGGCTGGAAAAATGACCCTCAGCCCCACTTTAGCTGAACTCGACGGTATCAAAGCCGTGCAAATCAAAGTACCTGTCGTCGCCACCGTTACCCAACACATCGGGCCCGACGGCAGCTCCAGCTTCATCGTCGAGCCACCGGGCCCCGGTCAGGAGCAAGGTACATGCGAAGAATTACGCGAATCCAGACGCGTAGAACATAATTGCTTTACTTCTTTTGATCATACAATATATCTTTGTTTCCTGGCCAACTGCAGAGAGTCTGATCGAGCCAATCGAGTCCGAATTCTCATGCATAGACCAGCGTGAGGTGCAGCGAAGCGAGGGCGTGGATAAAAATTCGCAAGAAGATTGCAACGATTTGCTGGAATTGGCAGCTCAGGGTGGAATTCAATTTGTGCGAGCGACGGAAGACGGACGTTACGAGGTGATGACGAACAGCGAGGCGCGTGATCTGATGGCTCAGAATTCCCACGACGTGACGATACTCGACGGCGAAGAGGCCGAGGCGTTATCGGTCGTGAACATGCGCGGCTGCAGCGCGAACAACCAGGGCATGGAGGTCGAGGATACGAGCGGCCAGATAACCGTGCTAAACGCCGGAGGCGGGTCGGGACGTCCTCTAAAAAGCGTCCCGATGGAGGGGATCGAGATCCTCGATGAAAAGGACATCGATATCGTGGGCGGTAAGAGTCTGCATCAGCTGGAGCCGGTCCGACCAACGAACGGAACGATCATAACGTCGACGGTGTTCGATCAGGAGAAAATTTACGACTACAATAAAGATTTCTGTAGTCCCATTAACGGCCTCTCGGTTCAGCCGATTCTGGCTCTGCAGGACGACGCCCTGCAGACTGCAATGAACAAGACGGTTGGCCGAGATCTACAGACGGATTCAATGAACCCATTGATTCAGAGAAGCACGTCGATCCTCAGCAACAGCTTCACGAGCTTTAAACAGTCGAACAACTCCACAAGCGACCACAGCATCGCCGCCATTCTCTCGTCCAACGATCATGCGATCCCTAAAAGCCAGCTCATGGATGTCGCCTCGAAAGCACCGCGGTTCCCCGACTTTGAGAACGGTAATGATTTGCTTCTCAATACGGCGGCGATTATTAAACCGGAAGTGAAGATACTGGGCCCAAAGAATCACGGCAAGACGACTGCGCTCGGTCAGGAGAAGATTGTCCAGTTCGGTAAATCCGGGACTAATGAGGCGGTCAAGGTTCTTGGACACGGGGATGCTTACAAGGATTTCAACATGCTCGGCAGCTACAGCTATGATCAGTATCCGGGTTCGCAGTATACCTCTGTTTTGGCTCCCGATCAACGATTACAGAAAAAGGAAGTGAAGATACTTGGGCGGAAAAACGAACCTTCGTTAAACCATACGATGACAACAAGCGGTTTTGAGGTGAGCAAATGCCACGGGCAGGAGAGTGAGATTCAGGAAAATTTGCCAAATCCTGAAACGAGAGTCGATTCTAATGCCGAATCAGACAACGAGACTTACCTTTCTTTGCTAAGAATCAACACGTGGTTGAGAAAATCTTGTTAACACTTGGCGACGCGTTAGTACCTGACAAGACTTAGCAAATACCTACGTATACATTAATTAAAATATACCAATGAATTAGCGATACTGCGTAACGCAATCGCATAAATACATATATACACACAAACACATAGGCATGAATAAAAATGAAAATTGATGGTTAAAGGTGAGATCGAGTACCGAAACGGACCAAAGGTTCGTGCCGGAAACGATCGTGATCGAAGATTCCCCGCAGAGTACGAATAACAAGTCCACGGACTTTGTTCAAGTAAAAAGTCTCACAATTAGTTAAAGAAGGCTAAAAGAAAAAAAAATTGTTTCTCAAGCCAATATTTTCCGTCCCTGAAACTTAGCTGCAGGCGATTCGCAGAACCGGTGGCAGAGATGACCAGATCGAAATTAATATGATAGAGAGTCCCAGCGAGACGCAGGCGAACGCCTTGAGCGATGATGTTGGTCATCGGCTTTTGGAACTCGGCGATGTCGATAGAGATGGTGCTAAATTTAAGGAGGTCACTTCGATATCCGAGTCAGATTTGGAACTGATAGAAAACTGCCGAGTCATCAGCTACGACAATCTTCCGGATTTGGATTGGTATCGAGTAGCACATTTTTAGTAGTTTTTCATTTATTCGTAATTTCGTTAAAGTTTAGCTGATCAATTTTGTCAATATAAATAATAAGATGTTGTAACACGTTATCTATAATGCTCTGCGGGAAACGTACGTTCGCTGCCGCCAACCACTCGTGCACACGTATATCCTAAGTCAAATTTTAAATTATATATTGATAAA
Organism: Neodiprion lecontei; assembly: GCF_021901455.1. NCBI lineage: Eukaryota > Metazoa > Arthropoda > Insecta > Hymenoptera > Diprionidae > Neodiprion > Neodiprion lecontei. Next base: position 10,865,800 of record NC_060265.1, on the reverse strand, counting down.
AATGAAAATACGTATATGATGTATGCACGAATGAATTTAGACTAATAATTACACATTTTCTATGATGGTATTCTCGACGAAATTGCATAATTCTACTTGCACATAATGATAACTATTATTACCGTATTGATCAGAGTATTTTTCTTACTGACCCGCGCATAAGATGGGTCTGCGTATAAGACGTGGACAGTTTTTAGCTGTTAACGACAAAAAATCTCAAATTATATCCAGAACAATACGGTAATATGTATTGTATACGTACTGTATTTGAGACGTATGGAATAAAAATTTAAATTGATTAGTAAATAACTAGAATGTTTGAAATCTTTTAATTTTAATTTGGAGATTTCCAATTTCAAACCTGCAAATAAATTACGGTGATTTTTTGTTTAAAACGTTCTATTTATTTTGATTTTTCAATATATTTTTTAAAAATTATAATACGCCCACATTCCTAGGAACGATGAATTGTTACATTGTTGCATCATTTAGATTCCGGACGTATTAAATGACTGAGTTGAAACGATTGTACAATGACGTTTGGAAACATTAGGAATTATTCATCTCATTATTAATTTTTCTTATCAATCAAGATAATTATCTACATTGTCTAATACTCAAGTATATATTACAAGCGGCCAAACCTTACGCGTCATAAGGTGATCGAATGCCATCTCCACGATTGTTACTGCACGTATTGTATACATATACTAATTTATTATGGTTCGTTGAAAATTAGAAAACTAGATTTTTATTTCATCGTGACGATGATCATACATATATGTCATATGTAGACACGTAAATAGTATATACGAATCGGGATCGCTTTCTAGACACACACACACACATATGTATATATATGTATATAATTATATACATATATATATATATATATATTTATTTATTATCGCAAGAAAATGATATTTTTCTTTAATATTTTTATAAATTACGCTTCAAAAAATTATTTTAAACTGTTGGTAAAAAATTGTTCATTCAAAAGCTAAGCCTGGCAAAGCTATTATCGGGTATGAACAAATTACGTAAGGAAAGAAGAGAAAGGTCCAAAAAAAAAAAAATGGAAAAATTCCACCGTACGGTTTTATCTATAAACGGCACTCTCAATGTTTCTACAGGCATACGCCGACCACCTGCTGATTGTTGACCGACCGACGACGAATCTGGTGCTACACTTTACTTCGGTAACAAAGTATTTTATAGGCCTCCAAAATTTGACTCTCTTCTCTTTCTACTGCAGTACCAATCCAATTTTGCCTGGCGGCATACTTGGACAGCGCCAATTATACAAATAGTATTGTAAATTTCCATCACCAATACCGAATTTCAGAGGCTCCAAGAACTCTTTGTTGTCCATCAGGTCCAAAGCATTGAATACGTCGAAGCCAAGCTGTAAAAGAATACGTAAAATTTACTTGTCTTTATTTCTCAGGTGTGTTAACTAAGACTTCTTTCAAATGCTTATAGCGAATGAATCTGATCCTCACGAGAAACATCTTTTTGAAGTTCTTCATTTAAACGATTAAAGATATGGTCGTAATGATCTTTATTTGAACGGAGTTAAACGGTATAAAGAACCTTACATTGCGTGCGGAGATCAGGGCATCGGTTATCAATTCGAGCCACGGAGTGGCGCTGGATACGTTGTAAAAGCTGTAAGCGGCTTTCAGAATTTTGTGTGTTTGATGGTGCATCACTGTGCTGGGTAGCGTGTAGTAGCTGACCATGTCCGTAACTTTTCCGTCATTTTCGACAACGAAACTGTCGACGATACCGTTTTGCGGTAGAAACCAATGTTGGAATTCTTCAAGTGAGAATACCGGCGCCAAATCAAATTTCTCGAGGTACTGCAACGATCAATAACACGTACTGTCAGATTTTTTTCATCTAGCCAGAACTGATATCAAAAAAGTGAAGCAAACTGTAATATCAGATTACTATAGTGAGATTCGATTCTGTGGACTTGAAAATTGAATCCACGTCCAGAATTCTACCTACACGTCCGAGAAGCTCATGGGCCTGTGTAACGTCAGTGTATAGCATTTTTCTGAACCCCGTGACCTTGGTAGTCTCGGGCAATTTGTACAGTTTCAGGGTACGTTGCATTGTCATGTTGCGCGATAAGTGCGAAAACTTCACTTCTATCAATTTCTTTGGGTTAAGAGAACGGTGCCAGTACCTGCAATTCAATCATTAGCCAGAATCACTAAATGTAAGAAAAAACTGTCAATTCTCTCTCTAGCTCGTCTATTACCTGCAAGTACTGACTGGTTTAGGTAAAACCACGCCGGCTGTATACACGGCTTGGAATATACCTTGGAGGTTGACCCTCCGTGTAATTTCGCGAATTAGTACAGGAGCTACTCGCTTCGACCTGAGCTTCTTGTGAACACACAAGAAGTTGATTTCCACCATTCGTTGGGAGCTGACATGAAAGCAGAGACAAATATTAATTGCCGATGCTTAAAACAACCGTAACCAGCGCTACGTGTTTACATTTGTAGTACCGAATGATCTTACTGATTGTAGACGCGAAGAGTGGCCGGGATTGCCGATATGAAACCGACGAGGCGTCCGCTTTTACTAACACGAACACCACAGTGCCACTCTTTCCGCCACCCGGGCGGCTGGAGCGCCCTGAAAATGGGAAATATTCAATTAAAACGAAGTCACAGAAGACCGTCTGCACTCAGCGTCGAAATAATACTAACCATTTAATGAAATTCGGCGGGTAATCGAACCTAAACATAGCGTCGTCATCCTCGACGTAGTTTTCCGATAGTAGGGAGTACAATTCGGCCAAAACCAAGGGATCGTCAAGGGCCAGTGTGTCCCACTGAAAACCAGCGGGTAACGAGTAGGGTTTCGCTCTGATGTCGGCCTTGTCGGCCTCGATTGGCTCGTTGCATACGATCTTCTCGTCTGAAAATAAGAAACGTACAATATACAAATCACCGCTGATTTTTACCAACAATTTGTCACATTTTCCTTACGAATACGTGTTTTCGTCTACGAAAAAGTAGAAGTGAAGAAATTTGTTATCACATACCCATTTTCGGGACGGGTTGAGTGCTCCAGAACTGATAGGGCTTCTGAAGAGCCTCCTCCTGGGTTTTGGCCGGTTTCTGCTGCATATTAAAGACCTCCATGGCCATCTGAATGTCCTTTATCGAGATGTTGCAACCCCCCGGCATTTCTGATTCTTCCGTTTCCCCGGTGTTGTTCTGTCCCACCTTTTCCGGCGCGTTTGCAGCTTGCATGTTCTTCTTTCTACGATTTCGTCTTTTCGAGCTAGTTTCATCATTGTTTTTTGTGCAAACCAAATTATCATTACGTTAGTCCCGCCACCGCTAGCGATCCCCTCGCTTTCTATGTTGTTATGCATCACACACTACGATTCATTGCAAGGTATCTACGACAGAATAAATGCCAGAGTGCTGCTACGATACGTAATATCGTGCGATACGGTCCCAAATTTGACGGTCAATTTGCAGATAGGCATAGACAATGTACATACATACGTACAACTGCCGTAACATAACCCGCGATATGGAAGAATTATCCTTATTCCTATTTGCCGCCGCGCCGCAAGATGAGACGGTGCTGTATTGAGTGGCAAATTATTTGATTACATCGAGTTTCCCGGCTCTCTATCTTTCGGGCACCGTCGCCGTTTTCGCCAAATGAAATTCGCTATGGGATGGTAAGTACGGAAGAATAGGGCCGTATATAAGCCCACGGAATTCAGAAGGGTCGCGGAATTACTATTCAAGACCGCGATTAGGCGTCGGCGAGCTACTCATGCGATAATAGAAGAAAAGCGGAAGTCAGTGACGAAGTCGAAAAATCTGCAGCGGATTCCAATGAATTTAAATCTCTTACGTTCAAGTTTTCCTACGATTACGATAGCTTTTGTCGCGATTATTTTAATTCGTTCACGTTAACGCGTCTACAGCAGCACTCTCTCGGAACGAACGTAAGTTGGTGACATTGAGAAGTTGAATGCAAGAATTGGAATTACGTGACAAAACACAGGACACGAAAAGATGAATGTAAACCTGGGTCCTCGGAAAACTACGATGCAGGTAATCTTTACAAGCAGTGTGGAAAGCGACTATAATCATAAGCGGCGGAGCAGCGATGGGCGTTGAAAATCAATCGTTTCCCGGTGACGTTGAATAACTGATAACGCCGAATGCCGAAGCGAACACGGGGTGAAGGATAAATGATAGCAAATAGGAATTAAGCACGGATAGAATCGCTAGCGGCCCATATTTGCCGCTGTCAAAACGAGGATGGGCGGTCTGCCGACAAACCGAGGGTTAAACGAAGTCCGTTCAGGTATAATTCGGCATTTACAAAGAGGCGACTGGGGAGCAAATTGTCAGCGGAGTGTCATCGTCGATCAGGGCGTCGTTGGTGGCCACGAGAAACAAGGAAGAATCAAATGTGTCCGTCATGTGGCTGCGAGGCATGCAGGCGTGCAGGAAGGGGCCGGTCTGGCCTTGCAGCGTCAATATGTGACAGTGAAAGCGGGCTGACGATTAAGCGTTAAATGAGATTGAGTTCGGGGGTTTATTCGACTCCCGAACGAGCGTCACTTACCTCTTAGACTTGGCATCCTTGTCGAGAACATCCTCTTTTTTACCCTTCGGTTCTACAACCTGACTTTTATCCTCCATTTTAACATAGATCACAGAATCGACCACTGCGCAAGACTGAGGAATTAATCTCCCGACTCTAGCGCCACCGCTCGGCAATTTCTCCGACCTTCCACCCACCGTCGCATCGCTAGAATTTTATCTTTGCCTTACTCTACGGCGCTGCTTTCGAGAGTGCGATTCGCTTACCGTGACGCATGACGCAGGGTCCGCGTTGTCGTGAGTACTAGTTGTCGCCGCTAGATGTCGGAACGAGCGGTGCCATAGATTGAAGTCACGGAGTAGAATACTCTGCGATTGAAGTTGTAGTTCAGTGTTTGAAACAAATGAATGTTGTTGATTAGAACGTTGCATCATATGCGGCTTCGCAGTGATTGAGAAACTAAAATTGGACCTGGTAAGTAACTATTTTCCATCTTATAATTATGTTTTTCTCATTTTCTTGGCTGCATTGGGATATTTTGCAATAAGATAATCGGAAAGGTGATTCTTGTCGCTTTCGATTGATATACGTACATATTTACGATACTTGAATGACGGGTCAGCAAGATATGCAGATTTTTGATAATTTCGCGACATTTTGCCTTATTTCGACTTTACCGTAGTCTTCTGAGTCCGAGTCAAGTGTTTTTTTGGGGATTTACGAAGCGTGAGTCGAAGTTTTCATCGTTTTCGAGGTGCCTTGTGTCTAGGTCGAATGTTTCGTGGTTTCCAGGAAAAAATACAACGAAGAAAAGTATTATTGCTTTAAAATGTACACATTGAAAACCCCGTGTTTCTCACATCAAAACGAAAGCAAGCAAACGAAGGTGCAAAAACAAATTATTCATAATTTGTTACCCGTTTTCGTCATTTAACACACTTGGGACAACTCGGCAATTTTTTTTTTGACAGCTATAAAAGCCCTATTCAGACTTGCTTTGGAACAGCCACGAATTTTCTGCAGGTGCGTAAAGGATGCATCTACAGTGCCCCGTATTTGAATTGAATCAAATTTTATTTTAAAAAATTCTAAAGATCAGAGTGTGGAAAGTGTAACAACTAGCCACCGTCTTCTCTAACATTTCATTTGTTTTCGGACCGGTTTTGAATTTGTCAACTTCCAGTTCTGACTCAGACGTTCTCAGATTACCAAATAAAAGAAGAAACGAACAATCAAGTTTCAATTGAAATCTCAGACAGCCTAGATCATCTGCTGGATCGAGTTTGGAAATGAATTAATAGATACCCGTAATTATTTATTCCGTGGGTCACTTCTTTGTGGGTTTATGACTAGCTAATATACAGAAGTGTTCGATCGGACTATAAGACTCAGTCAAACGAAACAAAATGATCTATTTTTTGCCAGACTGTACGAAAGGACTAGGGTTATTAATTCGTGGCGTATGTTTTGTTTTTTTTTTTATTAGTCATGTCCGTTCTTGCACAACCCCTTAACGGATGCACCGATTTGGATGGTTGTTTTTTATCTGAAAACGCTTGCTCCCTTGGTGGTCCCGTTAAAATTTAAAAATGATACTGGTATTGCTTATGGTTAATGTTACTGTTATTTTCAATAATTTCATGTCTATTACGCATAATAACAGATTCGCCGAATTTTTATTCTAATCTGAAAGCTTGTGCTCTGCTGCTGGCCAGATGATATTTTCAGAATGGTACTAGTCCATTTATAGCCAGTTCTGGAAAAGCTCAATTCGCATTCCATCATAGCCGCATCTTTTTTTTTTTTTGCCGATATTGAAATATATATCTGCGGTATATAGCCAAAAAAAAAGAAACTTAAAAGTGTCAAATAAAACAATTATTGACAGCAAAATATGACTAACTTCAAAATAATTAAACAATATGGCTATGCTCTGAAACGAGAAAAAGAATTTTTTTCAATCATAATTCGATGAATCAAATTGAACTTTTTGTAGTCGGCGATAAATTTCAATTACACAAAACTACCGTCAATTATTATTCCGAAGCAAATACAATTTTTATCCAATATCGTCTCTCATGTGTAAGAAATATGTGGTTTGTAATAAACGCATGCCGGTTTATATGATTGCGCTACTTTCCTATAGGGGTGGTAAGAAGGGAGCGTTTTGCAAGCGCGTTTTAGCAGCATAGGAGACGGCGTTCTCACAATCAAAGTTGCGTTATCTACCGTATTACTTATCTAAAAGTGGTAGTTTTCAAGCCTTACAAGGTTTGTATCGAAGTTTGTACTCAAAATTGCATTACATTATTAATTAAACTTTGTCGCCGGCAGCAAAAATTTTAATTTGAATCATCAAATCATGGGTAAAATTTTTTTTTTACTCTTTACAGCAGTGATATTATTTAATTGATTTAAAGTCGGTCATATTATTTTTATCAAAAAAAAATGTTTTTTTTACTTCTGAAAGAAAATTAACATCAATTGTATATCAAGAATGTCGTTCAGGTCGATCGTTTTTGTTTACTATTTCGTGGGATGTGAAATGAGTGCAGTTCGCTCACCACGATCTTGTTTCTAATTTGGTATACATTGATTATATATCTCGCGATTCTTCGCGATGTAAACATAAACAATTCGAGAACACACCTGTCGACGGAGCTTCCCAAGAATTCGACAGTTAAGTGGGACAAAATTTTTCAGGAAATTTTTTAATTACGGGTATACGTTGCACGGTGTGAGTCAACTTTCGTAAAAGAGCCGCTGTGCAGTACTTTTCGGCAATAATCAGATTTAACCCTAGAAAAATGTGAAAAAAAACACGATCCCCTTTGACCGTTCGACGATGCAAATTTTACAGAACGGCGATTGCCATGTTTAAATATTGATTGCAATTGCAAATTAGTTGATTTTTTCATTATTTTTTGTTGTTAAAAAGAGAAAACCATTTTCTTCAAACTTAGATCAAGCTCTGTTGCAAATGCCATTTTATTATGTTTAAATCGTTGAATGTCAAAAAGAAAATGTACTTCATAGCTCCGATCAGGAGCACATTGTTGAAAAATCAAGGCGATAGTAATACTAATAGTACCTAATTCGGGAAATTTATGTATATCGTAATCTCCCCGATTTGAATACATTTTCTCGCGTTACGGCTGCATAACCTTGCACGATGTAACTTACACCTATCGTTAACGGAAAATAGGTAATGGCTGGTACTAGCTTAGCTGAAAATTAACTGTTGAGTTTATCGCCGACTGAGTCGCAGAACATCGTGGCACACGTACAGTGAAAGGCGTTACAAGTATAATCTGTTTTATTTTATTACCAACAGTTTTACATTATGCGGTAACAATTTTAATATGTCTATATCTTTATAATATAATATATCATGTATAATAGCAATGAAATTTTTTTTTAGTAGGCGAGTCAATGGTATAATAATTAGCATTAGGTACATTTCTTTTTAATTGTTAATAATTTGAATTCTTTTCCCTGTCATTCTACATTTTCGTCGAAAGAATTATCTGCATGTTTCTCTCTCTTATCTAGCTCTCTCTCTCTCTAACTTTCGTCTATTTATCTTTCCATCGCATCGATGCCGCTCGTTTATAATTCTTGTAGACATTCATTGATTCGGCGTTCTTCCAAGATATAGAATTATTATTATAATTATCATTATTACTATTATTATTATTATTATTATTATTCTTATTTTTATTATTATAATAATATTCTTTCAATCGATTAAGGTAACCTTGATTCGCATAGTGTAACTTAATTACTTTTTGAAACGGCATTAGAAATCGTTATATTTATAATATAATATAGTTGTCAATCTTCTTTAATTTGTTCACGGTTGAATTGATTTAATTACATTCGTCTTCCGTTTCATGAGTGATATGCATATAGAAGTGACGCGGCCACGAGATACACAGGACTGCACGAGGATACGCCGCTTCCTGTTTTACCGTTGGCGCTATTCCGTGGCGGTTTACGTTTAGGTTTCGATTTCGTACGTCTCTTCCTTGAGAAAATAGCATTTGTCGCGTTCGTTGGCGACTCGACGTTGCAGTAGCTAACATCGCAGCAGCTAATACATATCTGGAACGAAATAACCGAATTTATTGATCGATCGATTAGTCGATTTTTGGACAAATTCGCTATTTCGTACCTTCTGGGTGTCGATCGGTACGCATCCCACCGATGCTGGGCCGCACTCGTCGCTCGTTGCACAGCTCTTGCTCACCTTTAAAACAAATTTGGCATTACGTCAATTTCGTAATTTCGTAACGATTTTCGTACGTATCAAAAAATCACTGTGCGTGTTGCATAGCGCAAACCTGTCGAGAGGAAGGCATGATGCTGAGAACTTAGTGCTGAAAAGATGAAAAATGCTAAAACCTGGTGCCTTAATTATTCTAAATGCAAGAATAACCTCCTCAAAAGTTTTTGGGATCAATGATTACGGGTCCGATCTTCGTATGACTAAAGTTCAAAACAGCGGAAACAGTTCGTCGGGCAAAAATTGGGGAAATTTCCAAAATTCATAGGAGAATGGGTTTCACAAGTTAAGTCTTGCGTTTTATGCGATCATCAAAACTTGTATGGCTCGCCGTGTGTGCGTGAAAAAAAATGACTTTGCAATTCCGAGATGAAACCTGATAAATTCAATGTAGAGTAAAATGGAATCCGATAAAAAAAAATACTGTGACAAAAATTGGTTTGAAAGCGTTTTTTGAACACTTTTGAAGAATCTCTCCTCCAAGTGATAATCTTGGAATGAAGAATTAATTTGGGTATACTGAAAAATGTCCGCTTCTGTCTAATTGTAATTTACTCCTGTTTCTCAATCTACGTTGATCTATTATTTACAAATAATTTGAGTCGCGGAGCTCAAGTTCATGTGATCAGCGACTCCCTAATCAAAGCTCTACAACATCTGTAATGACTGATTAAAATCTTCCGATTCAATAGGAGCTCTTTTTCCCGAACTATTCAAAATTCAAAAGCAGACTGAAACTCAGAACGAAGTTTAAATTTCTCATATAAACTGTCATTAGCGAAAGTAAAATTTTCTGAAAATTACCAGACTTTGTACAAAAAAAGATAATGTAATAGATTAATTCGAAAACCGTCAAACTGTTCGGAGGCTGGGGGACCTCAGTGTGCTAGTAATGATCAAAAGATAAAGCATGCCAAAACTCAGCAACTCGACGGTTATAGTTCCGGAAAAACCGATAAATTCTCCTCACCAGTACGCTGTTTCCACGACTGTCTAGAACGTGCAAAGATCGGCAAAAATCCCGGCCCGCCGTTGGGCACGGAGTGTCTATCGCCCATTCGTTGCACATCTGTAAAATAAGAGAAGGAAAAAATTTATGAAAATAGAATCGTCAAAGAAGCTTCCACCCCCCACCCCCAACCCCCCTCCCTCGTCTCTCTGTTTTTCTCTTATTTCCTCTTCCCCGTTTGGTCCTCTCTAAAGATAGCAGAAGCTAGGGAATCGATTCCTGATTATCAGGCAGATGCACAGACTTTAAATTCTTTTTACAGCACACAAAGCATGTTCTCTACGTATCCGTATAATGCATCAAAAGAGTTCGTTGTTCCTTTGGAGTGTATGAAACGTCGTACATATACATAAGTATGGTGTCTCCGAGTAAACAACACAGTATTTTGGGTTGCCTACCACTGAGGAGAACAAATATCGGTACGAGTTACCGGCAGGTAGCGCGATATAAAATTTTCTCAAGTAAGCTGGAACCGCCCGTGTTGCCAAGTTGTGTGGATTTGGCCAAACAGTTGTTTCGTTGTTTATGACCTACGACAAAGGGTTCAGTGATCGAACTCCAGAGCCACGTTAAAGTGATCGTATGACTTGACTTTACCAAAGTGATAATGACTTGGTAGTCTGTTTTACCGATATTTGTTCTCCTCGGTGGTAGGCAACCCAACATAATCGCACGTTTACTTGGAAACACCCTGTATTATGTATAGGTTTCAGGGATCCTAACTGGCCACAATACCTGTAATCGTGCCGAGAAGATGAGGATATTTAGACGCATGCGAGTTGTGTGTATTGTATGATATGTTTACCGGAAATGACACGTGTGTACGAATATATTTCGATGCTGTACCAAGGCCCAGTGTGTATAACGGTTTCTTCAAAAATTGTTCCCCTTTACGCTAGTACGTACACCTTTACATACAGACATACTACGTACATATATTATGTGTGTGTGTGTGTGTGTGTGTATAGAGCTACGTGAGACAAGCGTATAAGGTATACGTGATGTAATATCGCAGCGTTGTACCACCCTTTTCAAGGACAATACAACCGCTGAGCTTTTCCTTCTTGTTGTTCTTTTCCCTCGCATTGTTCGCAGTCCTTTATTTTCGTTTCCCTACACTCTTTTGTTTCTCTTTTTATGTTTATTGTTTGTTTTTGTTATTTCCTTATCATAACAACCGAAAAATGTACTACATGTACATATTACACGCGCGTGGGATCGAGAAAGTTTTCATTACGCGCATAACTGCAATCATCAATAATATCTTTATTGTTTGGAAAATCCTCTGTTTTCATAATATTCGAATCGCATGATCTCACGATGTTGCATTTAACTTTTCCGCTGATCGTCTCAGTTAATCCCAAGTTGAGGAAAAACGCATGTTCACCGTTGTGATATTTTGCACGGAATTTTCCATAGCTTGCTTCTGGTTTAAAATACACAGATTTCAGTAAGCTTCTAACAAGGGAATTAGTTAATTCAATTTATTCAATCATTCCACTCAGTCTCAGTTTGTATCAGCGTGAATTCATTTCAATATTATACGTATACCTTAATCTCTGAAAAATATTTGTGTACTGCTGGACGATCGGAATTTAAATTTGTTGCCAATAATTGATCCATAAATTACACTGCTTGTGGAGAACAGGCGTTACTTTGTCTCTTTTGCAATAATACGGGTCATTGAAACTTTGGGATTCTTGTATGTGTTGCTGCCTCTAACGAGAAGAAGACAAAGAACTGCAATCAGGTGAAAAAGCGCCCGGAGCTGAGCTTGAAATTGCGCGGTGTACGCTTCACCGATGGTGGAAAATCAATTTCAATCTACATTGTACACCTCAGCACGTGGCATAATTTCGCTTTAATGGATAATACGGAGTCTGTGTTTCGCGTGCTCGTGTTACGTACATTATAAAAAACTCGCCACGTGCGGTAATCTGAACTCTCGCGGTTCGAAGTTACCGCGTCTTCTTCGCTAATCAATCCTTACGATCGTATTATAGCCTTGAGGCATCGCTGAGTTATAACGAGATAATTGCAATCGGAAGGAATTAAAGCGACTTATTTACTGTATTTGCAAGAATGTTTGCACGAAAATTACGTACAGCGGCATGGAGTTAGTTTTAAGTAGCATTGATATAAATCAATCGATGCGTTATACGAATTGTGATGTACAAAAATCGACCTAATTCGTCATAATACTCCGACTCTGCAGAGAATAAAAATGGATAACACTATGAAGTCGCTTGAAACATTTGGCTACCTTTGTTCCGAACCGAAATGGAAATAACTTATAAATTTCAATTGTATATCGTTAAGGTATAAATATCGTAGTAAATAAAGATACAGGGCAACGGGTCGTAAGTTTAGTTCGATTGTATCAAATGGTCATGGTTTTTCAAACGTCTGGTGTTTGACACAAGTATATTCATGTTACATAAAACGACTGGACCATTGTACTTCGAACAATGAAGGAATAACATTCGAAACAACAATCGTGGTCTCCGTTCTTCCGAACCCTTTTCCTTTCCATTGCTCAGTTTTTCCGGCAAAAATCAAACGAATACGCCGTACTTTATTCTTGGCAGCATCCGAAGCATCCAAAGTGCAGGATGCAAATCTGGGTGCAATGCTGCCTGGAATGCATGCATTTATTATAAATTGCGCCCCGCGGTTACAGCACTTCGAACTGGATGGATGTAAAAGACTTCCCTCGGTGGCTCATGCCGTGCAACGAGACTTAATACGGTTACAATAGTATTCCACCCCCGTCCCTGACATCGCGCAGCTCCAGGTCGCTCCCAGGTCAACCCCGGCCCCCAGGTCGCTTCCAACTCCGCGGCTCCGCGTCCAACCCTCTTACGTTCTCCTATTGATTAAAACAGCAGAACGCGGAACGTCACTTCCGGCTGGGGGGATAGTTTGGCCGCAAGATAGACGATATTACGGAAACACACGCGCATTTACATATACGCAAATCTGACGTATATCATTGCGGTAATCTCATTCATTTTTCATTTTTCATTTTTCATTTTTCTCTTTTGCACAGCATCCTTGATGTATTTTTCTGCCGTGTAAAAATTCCGAACTTTGAACGAAGGATCTCCCACCGCACGCGTATCTGATTTTATCGTTAGAAAAGGAAATTCGTTCCTCAACCGATTTTCTACAACAAGTACATTAATTATACTTCGAATCATCTCCGTGGAACGATCAATGTTCTAACCATGCACGTGCACACGTATCGTGATTTTGGCTAAGGTAATGAATATAATTTCCAATCAACGACGTGTTTTTCGTAGCAATTCATTGGGTATTTCAAGTTCTTTTTTCGTCACTTCTAACTCACGGTGAGTAGCCTGGACTTTCTTCACTTTTTCTCAGATATCTGAAATCGTATCGCAGAGAAGCCGCACGTTGTAAAGTTGAAGCTCTGAAATTTGAGAATTCCAAGTGAAATCCATCGAAATTCGTCGTTTCAAAAGTACCGTTTCTTTTGTTCAATACTTTTGTTGGGAATTTGCTATACGAACGGTATAAAGAATTATTCAGGGTGTCGAGGACTTGGTCACGCCGCTCTAAGTTCGTGGAAAAATTTCTTCACCCGGGTGCCGAGAGAATGGAACTTCGGTCATTTGATAAGATTGATCGTTCCTTTTAGGCTGAATTTTGACTACCCCTCAATAATACATTGAGAAACTCGAACGCGTATCTTGCAGTGGGGTTGAAATGGGAATTACAGTTTGCAGAGGTCGTTCGATCGAGAAGCCCTTGGCCTCTGCAGGGCTTTAGGGACCGGGTTTTGTTTTCTTTCTCATCCCCGGCAAAAACGCTGCGGTGCAGGAAGCTTTTTTCAGAGGAGATTTAAAAAAAGAAAAGAAAAAAACGCCCATCGACCGCTTTTAGGTTATATTTTCTCAATCTTTCCACCGTCCCGCGGCAGCAGCTTCGGTTACAAAAGGCTTATTAGGTAATATCGTCATTATCTCTAGTGATTATTATATCTATGTATATGCGATGCGTGCAGGTATCATTTTTTATCCCCCTGCAGCATCTATCGTGAGAAGGGTCCACCGGGAACCCTTTTCAATATGAATAACATTTTATCACGAAAAAAGGAAGTGTGTCCTCAGATCCGCGCCCTGCACGTATTATGCGTACATATTTCTCATCGTGATTTCATCGCTCATTAAATAATTTGTAACCCCCCGGAACTTTGATCTGCTCGTCTTTAATTTCGCGTCATTTCGTCGGGTTTGTAAAATTTCAGTGCGATTGAATTTGTGCAGTTGACAATAATTAACATCTCGCATGGACTTGAAACAGTGATCGGAGATACTCGATCAGCATCTGTTCGTCCACATTTCCTCTTTCCTTCATGTGAAACCCGTCAACTGCAGGCAAACGGCTTGGCAACACAAAGTTTGCAGTTCATATTCTCGGAGTCTGTTGTTGATCTACAAAATTCATCCATCATAGGCAAGATCGAATGTTCAAAAATGATATACCACGTATACGTACCTGGTTGTCGCTGACGTTGACGCAGGTGTAGCAGGTCAGGCCTAGGTAACGAACAGAAAATTAAACAATGTTATTTCGAGCACTCTCTGCACGTCGAGGTATACATGTATAGGGCGTGTATGTGTATATACCGTGAGCGGTAATGAAGTAAAATTACCGCGGTACGCAGCTGCTAGACCTAAAGGCAATGATCTGTTTGTGAGCAGGTAGGTCGCCTAGCTTCGCCAGAGCTCGACGATATGAACAAAACGATTTTGTACGGCCATAGAGATAATACGTTAATCCTATCTGAGCGCCGGCGTCGCTGTGCATTTCGAAGGTTTATATTATATATACGGCGTTATTTCAACTCGCTTGTATTATTCTGTTATACGCTCATTGTACCTATAAGGATGTGAAACCAATAAGTCTGTATGAAAAACTCGGTGACGGAACCGCCATCAACCCCTTGTCATACGAAACCGCGTGACACTTGGAGCTTGGTAAAAAACATTTCTCAGAATAATATACAAAGTGCGTGCGTGCGCGCGTGTGTGTGTGTAGCAGGAAAATGCGAGAAAAAAATCCGCGAAATTTTACTTGACGTGCATCGTGCATATATATATATTAAGGTGGTCCTTATTCAGGGTATTGAAGAATTTTTGCCAGAGCAATCCCCCAAACCAACTTCAAATAATTCGAAAACAATCGCCTAATTTTTTCAGATTTTTACATCCAATCTAAGATAGTCCGCATTGTGATCGAAGTTTCTTATGGAAATTAACATGGGTAAAACTTTTTTTCTCAATATATATTTTATTGCAGGATTAATAATGTTCCAAATAATCTGTAACCGCGAGGTTTTGGTGAGAATTAGTGCTACTATCTGGGAAAAAATGCACATCATCGTACGAGGTAATCTAGACGAATTGCACAACCTCGAAACCTGACTTTTTTTTTTATTTAGAGGAAGTGCAATTCGTCTAGATTCCCTCGTACGATGATGTGTATTTTTTTTTTCATATAGCATCACTAATGCCGACTAAAACCTCGCAGTTACAGATTTTTTGGAACATTATGACTTTCACGATAAAATATATAATGCGAAAAAAAGTTTTTCTCGCGTCATTTCCATAAGAAACTTCGATCACAATGCGGGCTATCTCAGACTTGTTGTAAGAATCTGAAAAAATTTGGCGACTCTTTTTAAATGATTTGAAATTGATTTCAGTGATGGGGCTGTAAAAATTCGTCAACCCCCTAAACAAGGACCACCCTTATATATATATATATATAGATATACGTATAAATATTTTAGGAATTTTTTTTTTTTAAAGAGAAAGAAAAAAATGAAAAATACAAAAAAACCTGCAACGGACCGAATAACAGCGCTCTTCTCCGCGGGCGCAGCAAAACCGGGGGTATAAACGAAGCGAAAGAAAGTTAATACCGGTAAATTAAGTTGTTTCGAAATGTACCAAATACCCCGGAGGTACTCTTTTGTTTCGGCCAGCCCCCGCAGAATATTGCGAACTTTCTGCTCTTTTTCTGTTTTCTCATTACCGTTTCTTTTTTTTCTCCTTTCTTTCTTTTTTATTTGCCTCTTACCGTTCTTCTCTCTCTTTTTCTTCGGGCCTCCATCCTTCATTCTCTATTTTTTTTTTTTTTTTCGCTGTCCACCTGATTTCGCGGGATCGAGCTTTAGGCGTCCTAAACATTCGCGCAACTTCCATCGCTGGTTGTAAACGCAGCTGTACAGAGACCGTGCGCGGAGCCAAGTGAAATTAATCAATTATCTCCGATTCACGACGATTGCACGTACGCCGCTTGGTATAATAACGTCGCGAATTTGTGGCGCGCGACGGATCATTGCCGGCTCCGTGATGATATTTAACCAGCGAGTTTACGCGGACCCGTTCTCGTCACGTGTACACAAATCCACGAGCCCGCGAACAATAAATATGTACCCCTCTGTTATATACGTACTATATTCTATTCGTGTATGTTATAAAATTGTATGTATGTGCATATATATATATATATATACTCTCCACGTACGATATATCTCCTCGTCATCAGCGGTAGTCGCCTTCACACCGCTGCTCTTTTGTTTCGAGTCTTCATTTCCATTCCCGGATTGGACGTTTCTGCCGCAGGTCGTTTCCGCAGCCAGAAGCAGCCCGACCATCACCCACGTGATCATTCCTTACATCTCTGATGCACACGAATATCAAATTAATTCTGATGTCGGCCTAGGGCGGTTCATTACGTATCGTTTCTCAAGATTAAATACACATTTACGATATATAGATATAAGAAAAAAAGATCGCTCCCTCGATTGAATTCGGTACATGTGACCGCAGCGATCGCGAAGACGGCTAATTTTATCGACCGGTCGGTTACGTCGGCAATGCAGATTCAAACCGCAGCGTGACCGCCGGCCGTCCGTGAAACAGACTCAATCTTTGTAAAAATAACATGATCCATGACCGTTGAATTTTGTATTTTTGGGTTAGATTCGTTGTAAACGTAATATTAAAAAAAGTATAAAATTCGACGGGCATGGATAACGTTATGTTTTCAAAGATTTCGTGGCCGGCCGGCGGTGGCGCTGCATGCTTATTCTACGTTGCCAACAGCCGATTCGACAAAGAACTAGAGGTCTCAGAATCATTGCCACCGAGTGTACGTACAGTGTCTACCTTGAAACGGTGGATAAATATAAATCCATTCTTCATATTTACTTGTACGTTCGTTACATTTCAAAAATTTCCCAATTGGTTCTACTAAGATACGTATAGATATATTCGAGAAATTGTGGATTATTTTTGAAGTGAGAAAATTTACTTTAGCTCTCACTGAATATTTTTTACTCTGTCTGAGCGTGAAATTGATGAATACGAAATCGTGCAGGAAGCTGACAGCAAAGTCGCAAACACTGGACCTTGGAATTCATTACTACCGTAGATCCGATCATCGAACTTCTTTAATTCTATTCGACATCGACAGGGAATACGGAAAAAGAATTAGATTCAAACTTAAAACTCGAATTGACCCGCCACTGAGTAGAAGCTAGAATTACAAATCAAGTAAAATGCTTTTAATTCTCGAGTCTAAAATTAATTGAAATACCAGAATTAGTGTCTCGAAATAGAAATTATCGGAGGTTTGCTTTGGGGGGTTCACAGACGACTGTCTTCCGAGGGCGAATCAATTTCGTATTTCTAACAATTCAACCCGCGTTTAATGACCAATGTACGTCCACTCGAATATTGTATACGAATATTGTCAGATTACCGGTTGAAAATGGTCCAATTAAACGAGAGGATTGGTGAATCAAATTCAGCACACCGACATACCGTTATATGCAGCCTAACTAATTGCAATGTTCCATATACATATCAATTGCAGAGAATGGAAATTGAGCCTCATACTCTTTTTCGTTCCACTCATTCGCGTATAAAACGTATCGTTCCCCGGAATTTTTAGTATAACAAATATCACTGGTATTTCAACCGATTAAGAATAAAGTTCCGGTTCACAATCAGTAAAGAATATTATGCATCTTCACCATTTTCATGGGAAATCGGCAAAGAATTTCATAGTTAAATTCACGCAACTAAGTTAAAATCCCAACACTTGCATTAAAGCAAGAATATTCCGTTTACCAAGTTCAGAATATTCGAACAAAATGTTGTACGCGTGTATCTGCAACTACAATACGAAATTCATGTTATTTTCTGTGAATAACCGGCTAAGCTGCAGTGTCAATGTTATTATATGAAAGGATTTGGTATCCCTGCACATTTCGCATTGAATTCCAGTCCACATATAAAATAAAAATACACGACGGTAGGTAAAAGTTGCTTTTTCGCACCCGAACAAATTTGTATGAAATACTCCAGTATACATACATATATATATATAGTGTATACAAAACTACACGTTACAGAAACACAGTTCATCGTGTGAAGTGTATTGGAATGAAAAAAAAAAAGAACTGATATACTTTACGACCTGCGTGACCTGCAGTCGCTAAAAGTGAAAAATCGATCGGATTAAGGACGACCGTTTTGCATTCTCGTAATTTATTTATAACACCCACGGGAATTCGGTTCAGATCAATTTCAAGAACTGTAACTAGTAAACTTGTCGTCGACTATGACAGAGTTATAAAATCGAATAACCCTGTAAATAATGAAATACGCGAGTAAGTTGTAGGGTATAATATTCTGAAATGCCTACGTATATAGACCAGCGTCAAAATCCTTCGTCGTTTAATTTTCGTCCACGACTCTTCTCCGAGCTGAGCAATATATTGATCGAGCCACAATTCTACGTACATATAAATTATTACAGTATAATTCAAGGAATTCTCATTTAAGGGTGTAGGTGCGCGATGGCGATAATTGGCTTTGTTTGGCTTCGAGGTACGTCGAACGGTTGATTGGAAAAATGCTTACCGCCCTGAATAATACATGCAACACATGCATATTTACCATCGGATATACGTCTACCAATTTTTATCGTTCGTGAAAGAAAAAAAAAAAAGAAAAAAACATACTCCAAGCGGTAACTTTCGCTTGACCATCTTATCGCACTCATCCCGCATGCTTCAGGCTGCAGTAAAAGCTTCGCGTCCCCGTTTTAACACCCTGCTGATACATATTTCCACTCGGTAGGTACCTTATAATACATAGAAGAAAGCATGTAGCTTAGACCCTTGTACCCAAGCACACCGGGGGCATCATTTCATATTTAGATAATTTTGGGTGAAAACTTGCGGAAGAGTTCCCTCGTTCAAACTTTGTCTTTACACCACCTAGCCCTCCCTTAATACAACCCTCTAGATTCGTCTCCGATGTACGCGGCTTAGCGGGTTTACTTGCATCTTTGACTCGGGTTCTCATGAATTTTCCAACAGCATTCATTCGCTTCTTCCTTTACTTTCATGTCAAAAACCTGCCGCGGTGCTCAGCCGAAATTGTTTAGTCGTTAAATCGATGCAGCGTCCAGTCTTCAAATCCCCCTCCCCCCCCCCCCCCCAAATAATTATCGCCTAATCTTCTTTCTTTGAACACGAACTCTGATGAGCCTTACTTTTGAAAAGATTCAAAAATTCAAATTTCGCGTAATATGTTCTCTCTTCTGTTGTGATCCATGAATTCTGGTACTATTTTGAGCGTTGAATTTAGAAAATTAAACTTATTATTTTACCCTACTGTCTCTCGGCTTCTGTCATATGCAAAGGACGGTAAATCAAAACAAAATTACAGAAGATGGCTTCATGGTTTCAAAATGTTTTTTTACAAGGTTCGTTTTTATCAAGAAGGGAAAATTCATTCGAATCATAAATGTCGTAGGTTTCGTTCGATATAATACACGTATAAAAGTAATTATATAGCCTTGGAAATTTTGAACTCTCAAAAATTTCTTCAATTTACAAATATCGCTGGAAATTTTCGCTTCGAATAGCGAGCTGTACAGAAGTTACAAATTAGCTTGATTGAGGCGATAGAAATGAATACTACAGTTACTTTTAAAACATGTCTCTGTGACTTTGGAGGTATAAACTCATTTTAATTCATTGAAACAAACCTGAAATCGCTGTATCAAACACCGCTTTGTGAGCCGTACTAAACTGATTTCCAAATAACTTTAAACGAACAGAATGTACGCTATCAGTATGCATACATCGAGCAATTTGATCAGTGAACGGGCTACGAGTTCGTTGATATAATGACAGTGGAAAAAAAAAAAAACAAAAAAAAAACAAAAATCAAATCAACTCATTCCAGTCAATTTGTGAATTCGGGAAAACACGACCCGCGTTCCAAAAACCGAAACCAGCTTCTAATCATATCCTGCATACACTGATTGTACATTGTTCGGCAAAGCAGCGCTAGCGGCGCGATGCGGCGTACTCGAAATTTTCACCTGACGATGTCCGATGAGGACAAACCTCCAATGATTTATTCGGGTAAGAACCGAAGGGCGGTTCGAAACACGGCGTTGAAATAATTATAATGTATACGAAAACTGGCATCGCCCCATTTCTCATTCACCGTTCGCGGCCTCCTTCATTGTTTAACGAACAATTAACCGAGAGAATCGCTTTTAAGTCTCGATCCTTCCACCCCTCTCCCGAAGCTCCCCTACGAACAACCAACTTGACGAGAGTCGCGCTCTCTCTCTCTCTCTCTCTCTCTCTCTCTCTCTCTCTCTCTCTCTCTCTCTTTCTCTCTCTTTCTCTCTCTCTCCGCCGCTTTCGCGATCTTGGAAGTGGAAACGGCCGATGTACACAACTAAATGCAAATATACGAAACACGTACTCGTCAGCGAAGGCACGAGGGGGAGGCTCACGAGGCCGAAACCAGGGCCACTTCGCCGCTTCGGACGTGTTACAGTTTGCGCAGTTGCTACTCTCCGCGAACTCGGGTTAACCACGGTTGAAATCTGATCCACAACCGTCGGAGGGATATTTCAAAATTCGCACTTAAAATATACGTTGGATGTTTGAAAGCGCGTTTAAACTACTTTCAACTCCTCTCCGGTTGAAGGCTTCGAAAACAGAGCCGAATTATATTTGTTTATTGTATAAGATTTCTGAAATATCTCTCCGCGAGAGTATGAAATACATGAAACTTTTTTTTAAAAGCTTTGAAACGTACGAAATCTCTCACAATCATGGCGGAGTTTCCTTTTTCAACGAAAAGATGTAGAAGAATTTGATGAAATAACGGTTAATCGAATGAAATCCTTAAAGATCGTTTCGCGTCCTTAAATCGTAGCGAAATCTTTGAAATCCTGAAACTCTGGCGTTTACATAATCTGAAATTAGTTCTTGTCTTTTCATAACTTTGTGCCCTGTGAATGAAACTAATTTCCTACGAACCGCGAAGTTGGACGAAGGCGATTGCTCGGCCTTACGCAAGGACGTGTAGGAGCACCTTAAAGCATAGGAGAGCGGGAAGTTAGCGCGCAATAAGTTACGCGGAGTACCCCTTGTACTTCGTGTCATTTTTGTTTACGGTCGAGCATGGCGGGCAAAACGTACCGCCCCAGATTCTCTCGGGTGCTTTTGGGGGAAATTGAAAAATGAAAAACTCCACGGGTCGTTGAAACTGGAAACTTGGCTTTTTCCGTACCTCTGTAACATTTTATACCCGGCTTTTGGGAGTACTGTTACCGGTTTCCTCTGTTTTATCTTCGCTCCTCTTTTCCTACACATACATCGTTCGTTTGACAATAACTCGATCAGTCTCGAGTTCTTGCATGAAAACCGATCGCGTTTCTTTGGTAAACGTATAATTTTCGCTTGTTAATTCGTTGAACGTGCAGTGTGGAGTAAAACGGCGTCACTGTACTCGTTGTAAACGTTAAACTCGATTTTTGGCGGAATTTTAGCCCGGCTCCGATACGCGAAATTACGAGATACGCAATTACGCAAAACTAGAGAGAATTTTCATATGTATAAAATATAAATTTTATCGTTCGGATCAGCGGTTGATATTCGATAATGGTTTCAACCGCACACAGATCTGCAGCTGTATCGGTCAGAATAATATAATGTTTGTGAAAATGCGTGTAAAACACATATGTCCAATACTTGTACACGGTCGTTATAGAAACGAATCTATTCCTGATATCGCAGCAAGCTGATTTGAAATCTGAATCGAGCCGGTACGCGCAGATTTTGAATCACGGTTATTTGCAGAAAAAACACCAGAGTTCGCGCACTCGATCTATGCGTAATTTCGGTAATGCGATAAACGTGTACCTGCTTCGTGACGCCGTGTTGAATTCATTACATCGACGTCGTTTGGCACGTGATAAAATTTATCAAGATAGAGCAGAAGCGATACTTTGCTTTCTAGAAAATTTGCTTTCCATGTAGTAGAACAGAAATCATTAACTCGCGGAATATATTACAGGCATTAATTCGTGATCGCAAAAGCGTAAGAAATATCGGAGGTTCGTAATATTCGTATACAATAACTCTCGTTTCAATCCGAACAATTAATGTGTCACGATTATTTCAAGCCGTAATGTGAACATATTTTATTTCACAACTGCATGATTACATTCTCGGAGTATAAAACTAATACAGCGTTTAATAATTTCATTGTCATGTACAGAGCAATTTTCAGCAGTGAAATAAGTTTCTTGGGTGCTGAAACTGCAACGTAACATCCCGTTCTCGTTTTTCTGCACTCGTAATTTGCAATAAGTATTTCCTTTCGCCGACGAGCAGGGAAAAGTTTCCGCACGCCTTTTAGGATCAGGTAAAAACAGGTGGATCGGTTCCATTGTAACCGTGCGTATTTCCGCGCGACATTCGTCCCTCGAATTGGATTATACGTAGACGAAATATCGCGGTTCGTGCAGTTCCGTGTTAATTATTGCGCCGAAAAGCCGGATCTTTATCACTGCAAGAATTCAATAAACGTAAACGGTAAGCTCGGCGCGTATCTGCTACTGCAGGCCAAATTAAAACGCGAATACGAGCTTTTCGTGGGGTGAAAATTTAGCGTTAGTGTAAGTTAAACGAGGTGTTTAAAGTGATGGGAAATACACAGAGATGAAGATAACTGACTGATTCAATTACAGTATCGCCCAGGTACAATTACAGTCCCCCAAGATATTCAATCAGGGAAACTCTCCGACGCAGCTGTGGAAATGTGGAATAATACCAGCTACCTAACTTTGTTCAAAGTTCAGGGGCGTCAAATTTTTACGTCATGTTAGATAGCAGCTGCAGTTTATCACGGAGTTAGCTTAAAAGCCGTGTGCATGTATCGTACAAGATTCGTGATGGGAAAATGTTTTACGGGCGTCTTTATGGGATGGTGGGATATGGTGTGTCGCACGTGCTTCCTCGCAGTGGATGCAGAGGTTTTAGCAAGAGTTTAACACCGAAGTGTGCAAGATGCAGGCTTCGAGTATCCGGCCATACCGCAAATTTAAAAATCTCCGGTCGGCCACGGCCCTGCACCTGTGATGCAGTTCGAATTTCGGGCACTTCCGGTCCCGCTAATGTGTTTCACCGCAATATTTCACGTCGCCTTATTTATTAGCCCGGTAAAAGCCAGCCTGGGTCCCGCGGGAAATTGACGTACCGTAAGTACATTCCAGGGTGAATATACCGAGATGAGAGTGGAGAGTGAAGAACCAAGAGCCGAGAACATGACTCTGTTGTAGAAACAGGTAGAATTTACGGCTGGGAAATTGTTTCTACGCGATTATACCGCAGTTCTTCCTTATTAATTATTGCAAGCAGGTGATTTCCAAGGGCAAAAACGTCGCTACGATAAAAGATTGATCCCCTCTGCAGCCTTGAGGCGCATAATTTTTCAACCTGCACTAGAATTTATTACAAGTTTATTTTTACCATACTTGTGGCCTAGAAGTCGATAGAAAATTTCAGCAATTTCTCACCCGAAAACTTGATAATGTCGGGAGGTTGTTTTTTTTTTTTATACATCTACAAAAAAATTTCCATCCCAATAGTTTCTTCTTGGTTATAAGCGTTGTTCTAAATTTGACTAGACTTGTTTTTACGCCGGGATTCGAAGCAGTAAATTTGGAACGAGACATCATCTAACGATAAATGAAATGAGTATTGATCACGACACGAAGCTGAATGTGAGAAATGAAATCGTAGGCGTTATTCGTGATGTAGAAATTGCCACCGTAGCAACTTTGGCAAGAATAATAAGTTTTGCGGTGTTTTAGATATTCCGCGGTTCTGCCTGATGTAAACTTGAAATGAAATCATGCCCAACGTAGTTAACTTGTTGATCAACGAAACTGCAATTGATCAGTAAAATTAGAAACAGGTCTTACGCATCTGTTGCGTATTTTATTTCAGACGGTTATTGTTTTTAAACGCGGGTTAATTCGCCAGGCGTACAACTCGTGAATAAATTGATTTGAATGGAGAGTTTACGTGCGTACCGGCTCATCCGATGTGAATATATGTGCTAATTAGAGAGAAAGATTTATTTTAACCGGGGTTGACAGTGCAGGGAAATTCCGTATACATACATGATTTATAACACGGTCCCGAGTAACTTCATCCGGAAATCTCGTCTTTATTTATAGAATGAAGCCAATCGATACTTCCTAACCCAATTTTATCAATACGATTCCAATTTTCCGCGGGTTATTCTCAATTATGATCGCGGATAGTAGGTACAACGTGTCGAGTTCCGCGAATACTTCTAGATTTGAAATACTTTTTTTCATCCCGTCTCTGCAATAACAATCATTTATCAAACCGTCCACGGTCGAAATGGGAAATTGTAATTCATTATTTTTTTTTTTTTTTCTATATCACTTTGTTTCGCTTTCTATTCTTCTTCTTCTTCTTCTTCTCCTTCTTCTTCTTCTTCTTCTTCTTCATCATCTTGTTCTTTTTCTTTTTGTATCGAAGAGTTGTGACATGGGTCTACCACAGGCTCGAAAAAAGTAGTACAATTTTTTCCTTCTTCTTCCTTCGTCTTCTGAAAGAAAATAAAAGAGAGGATCTTTTCCGACGTCCGTAACCAGTGGGCACATCATACATACACATAATGCCCCCGTAAAAAGTATATCCTGATGCATCTGTATCGTTACACGAATGTTATACGAACCCTAGAAACATACGACCCACATTGCCAGCCACGTACACTGAGTTTCTTTATCTGTGGAACGATTCGTGCGTCTTATTCACACAACCGAAGTTACAGCTCATGTTCAGGTTGAACATCGTATCCTGCCACTGTTTCGATTACGTAGAATATCATTTGTTTTTACAAGTTTTGGGATGGCCGTGACTCAACCGAATCGTAAAAGCTTCAACTCCGGTTGTTCGAAAAAGTGCGCGCATCGTTGCGTAGATGAAGAAGCTCACTGTATACGTATAAACGTCGTTGAATATGGATATGTAATTAGTTGGAAAAAGAGACAAAACGACACAGATATTAACCAGCAAGTCCTTTGAAATTGAAATGGCGCTAAGTTAGCGACGGAAAGGTGAAACAGCGTGAAACGCGTTTCCTGCTTCCCAGTTTGGTGAGAAATTTTCATCCCTTTATACAACTTACACCTTACCATATGTATATAACGTATGTACTTTCCCTGAATTCGCCAAACCTCTCCTCGCTCCTATTGCACGCAGGCGCGCCCCCTCCCCCAAAAAAGTCTCGAATGTGTGTAATTACTTTTCTTCGACTTTCAGACAAATCAGCAATATTGCGACAGATATTATTTTACTATTCTAACAGCACCTAACAACATTGCACACCAATAAAGTACCGGCCATTACGGAAATTAATTCTGCGACAGATAATTTTTCCTATCACTTTCTGGGCGGCACGCTATGGGCTGAAATTCTTCAATTGTAATTCATTGCCAACGTAACTGGTTAGGGAGGAAAATTAACAGTCGCAGAATCAATTCCTGTATGCGTACTATTAAAATACTACGGCCCTAAAAGTATCAGATCTTAACCTAGGTGTTTTTGAAGTAGAAAAATTATAAACACAAAATGAAACAATTTTTCTCTCAGTATTGACATAATTGATTTGATTCAAAATTTATCATGTTGTTGAGTTTTTGTAATAGGTTTTTGAGGAAGAAAAATTGCAAAAAAAAAAAAAAATTAAAGAATTTTGTTTTACATCATTGGTATAACCGATTTTATTGAAAATTTAATCTGTTATTGAGAGGGTCAAGAGATTTTATAGACACAATGGACAGATTTCTAGGTCATTGATCTTTATGCTCAAAAAGTTTCACAGTACCTAAGGAATAAAAATTTCATTGAATATAATTTTGTATCACAAATTTAATACACTCAAAATTTGTCCATTGTATCTATAGAAACTCTTGACTTTTTCAATAACATATTAAATTTTCAAGTAAATTGGTACAGTCAATCCCAAGGAAAACTTATTTTGTATTTTTTTAAATTATTATTATTATTATTATTATTATTATTATTTTGTTTTCCTTGTTCCATATACAATTGAGATTGAAGTCTGATACTTTCAGAATGTTAGTATTTTATTAGTACCTACTCATGCAATATTCTACTATAAAATATCATTGAGATATTCGCGAGAAGCATTTTTACTCTGCTTTTCTCCTATGGCCTTTTTAAAACTATCTCAACAATATAAAATAATAATGAATTAATTGAGTATAAAAAAAATTGCTTGCAATATACTGCTTCATGAAACCGAACCTTCAAAATTGATTGTCTAAAATTGTTCATTGTTGAGTTTACATTACTTTTAAATACATACATGACATCAATGAAAACCTTGAAGTTTCACTGGCTGTTCAGGGATTACGAAATCGCAATAATTTACTGTATACGAGCGATTTTTATTAATCTCACAAAAGTTACTTAAACAGTACTTTTGCCTGTTATATGAATTTTTGACTGAAAAATCAGATCGGAGCGATTTGGTAGATTTTTTTTGGCTCAAGGCTGTTAGTACCACGCACTGAGAAATAATTTTTGTCGGGGCAAACCTAGATTTGAAGTTTAAAAACAGAAGGTGTGAAAGTTTAAAATACAATCATGAAAGTACCATTCGTTTGATATTTATAAAAACTTGGTCATTTTACTTTTGCCCCTCCCCCCAATCGACTCGACTTCGCGACTACCTTCTCACTGCGGCAGCGGCGGTATATCATTGCCGCACAGCGGGCAGATGAAATAATAAATTTCATCTCAAGAGTCCTTTCCGCGACTCTCGACTTTCGCCGACGATGCGGCTAGCGTTCTGCGAGCGGTAGGTGACGTATGTACACCTTAGGTACCCACATCTACGTCTAAAAGTCTGACTGTTTGGAAATTTTTGTCCCCCGAAGACAACTGGCCGTTTGGCCAAGACTTCCGGTGTATCGTGTATACACCTTGTTATAACTGCCCACGTAACTGCATCGATTTGAAAACGTTGCTAATATTAAATTTTCCATCCGAATTGCAGCGTGCCCGATTCTTGTAACCGCCTGTCGAACGTTCGAGTACAGCTGCAGTGATCTACAAACGTCTGCTACGATTTATGATTTTATTCTCTCCTTATGTCATCTACTACATCCCGTTTTCATGTAGGAATAATCCATACGAGGTACAAGATGCACACAGTTCAACGCGAACTTCCTACTTGGAATATCGGATATCTGTCGCGTTGTGCTGCAGTTTCTCGGCTATTCCCGCGTTCGAGGAGGATGTATTATCTAGGTTTACGTTACAAATGTACGAGCGATTGATTATTTCGATTCCGACTTCTCAAGATATCGGTACGCATTCATATCTGCACGGAGAACGAAATCGAGATGATGGCAAGTTTGCGTTCCGAAAGAAAACGACTCGGTCGAACTGCCGTGATAATCCGACAGAACCTGGTTAACAAATCAATTCCGTTGGCAGTTTTGGCAGGAAATTTACTTTTCTCTTTTGTTATTATTCCTGACATCATTAGTAATTTCTCAAAATGAAAACGTCGTCTAGTCAGTCCGTAGAAGAATTGCACAAACAGCTTATATTTCTTTCCTATAATTATATGAATAATTTACATGCAAATACCGTTTCAACGAAATATGTCGTTCAGATGAGACCGAATGCTTTGAGCATTTAGCGCGATGCGAAACGCGCTTCGAATCACTGATTCTCCGCGCGTTTCCCTATCAGAGTTCATCGTTAATTTCGCAAAGTGTTTGCCTCTAGCTGCGCACTCTGGGAAGGTAAATTACCGAAATCCCTTGACGCGAAGGTCCGGGTTGGAGTCAAGGGACGAAGTCGGGGCCGAAAATGGGGCCGGATGTGCGGAAGCTGAAACCGACTCGGTCGTTCCCCGAACAACCAATCAGTCGAGCCGGCCATGAAAGATCCAATCGCGGGACGCAAAATCGTCTTATGGGATCTCGTCCGAGTATCGTTAGCGTTTCGATTCGTCTATTCGTTCTTTTTACTACTTATTTCTTTTTTTTCTTAACTTTATTTTGTTTCGTTTTATTCGGTGAGTGTTTTTTCCTTCGTTCCGTGTACGGCTTCGGTTCCGTTTCATGCTTTGAGATCAGTTTCAAAATAACACTTGATTTTTGGCATCTCGAGCTCGGCACTGAGAAAAAATTTAGAATCGTTTCACCTGTGACATCTCGTCGGATTGAACATAACCTTTGCGAATTCTCGTCCCTGCACTCGACTCTCGCGTATAATTTTCTTATCGAGTGACCTTCGATGAGACCAACTTCACACCCTGGAACGCGGGCATCTTTTAATCAACGAACCCTCGTGGACTCGCGTGAATTTTAAACCCGGATTGATATCGCGACGAGAAATTCAAGGGAAACGAAGATAAGAAGTGTTATTGAAACGTTAAAATGCGTGTTTTCTTCGTGCCTCTATTCCGAATTAACAAAGTATCATTGTGTCGCAAGTGAATTTCTTTGGGACAATGTTGGCAACACCGGTCATTCAAAAACACCGCCTTGGAAACGTTTCTTGCTTCTGTTTCCTGTTCTAGTTTCAATCATCCAATCGATCAACGCAAAGTATTACGCAATCTACATACTGTAAACCAACTAAATAGTCGCGGTTGCATTCTCACAGATTTCAAAGTAATTGATAATAATAATTTATTTTGTAGTGCGAACAACATCGTCCGAAGCACATAAAACCTGAGTAAAGAATAACAGTCTATAACAGCTGTATTGAATAACCCTGCAGTGGTATTCGGAAATTCGGAACTAGTTTCAGACCAAAAAGAGTCGCAACCCGCAGGTTCCACCTCGGCTGAATGTACGCGGTTAGGCGATGGCAGATGGATAGTAAAAGGTTTTTCGGTCGATTTTAACTTCTCGTTTTTCCACTGCAGATACTCTAGTGCTCGTGAAAACTTCTATACATACCTTTCGCCATGCGAGGCTCTTTACACGTATACCAAACGTGCCTGTGTACGTATGCATCGAAGGAGGGGAAAACAGTGTAGAAGAGAAATGAAAGATAGAAAAAACAAAACGAAGCAAAAAAAAAAAAAAAAACATAACAATAATAACAATGATAATAATAAAAATTTGAGGTAAACGGCCGAACGAACAAGCCAGCCATCCAAAGAACCAGGAACCGTGGAATCGGGCCGAGGCTTAAATAACGCCGGCAGCGGCGCGGCGGTAGAAAAAAATGAGAATATAGGTTGGCTGGCAGACACTGGATGCCCCTTTTCCACCCCCTCGCCCCTTGGATCTCTCTGTGTACGTGCGTGAGTGTCGTGCTTTTTTTTTCCTTTATCATCTGCTACCCTGAGAGAAGAACGCGCCCGAAAAACTTTGGCTAGGGGATAATTTTCAATCGGAACTACGTGGAACAAGGCTGAAAAAATCTTTCATCCTGCAGAGTAGTTGGTGGTGCTGGGTGGTTCGACTTGGTTTAGCATCGTGTCATTCGATCAGAGGGACAAGTCTTTCGTGTTTTGCAGTGGACTTTGTCACGAAAAACCTTGAGGAGATGAGAAAGTTGATAAAAAAAAAAATTTAAAACAAACGCCCAATTCCTCTTTAATCGATTGGAAAAATTTCAAGAACAAAATGAATATCGTATGTGTAAAACTTTGGCAACTGTGCATATTTTTAATACTACTGAAAGGTTTTTAAAGCTCGAAGCAAGTATTTTCGCAAAATGGATGACTGGATACTGTTGCGACGAAACATTGAAAAAATAAAAACATTCGACGAAACCCCGAATATCATCAAATAACAGTTGCATGTTATCGATATTATTTTTATTTGAGCAAATATTACTACATTAAATTCGATGCGTCGTTGTAGAAACACTTTCGCACATTTCATATTTTATCGCTGCTTTTCCGGCGAAGATACTCAAGTATGGTGAATTTCTCTGTTCGCGAAATTTTTTTGACATCTTCCGCAAGATGCGCAGCCATTCCTTATTGGGGTCGGGATACTTTAATATTGTAGAGAGCATATCGGACCCACTTCTCTTCTTGAAAATATGTTTCTCACGCTTGAAGCTTTTTCGTTTGGATGTAACTGAGAATATGAAAAAAATTTTAACTTTCGGAGACGCGACATTTGTGTGCGTGAGAAAATTTTGACGTATTACTGGAGAATGTGCATAACGATTTAAGAAACAAACAAAAAATCAAAATTGTGACCTTCGGTCCGGAGAAAAACAAGTTTTTTTCTGCCGTTAATCTGCAGAAGAGAAGGAGAATTAACCTTTTTTCATTTTCGCATTGCGATTTTCAACCCAAAAGTAACGATTTTCATACGTATAGTGTATTATGTTAGGTTTGAAATTCGAAACGTTAATGTAACGATGTAATTTTATGAAAAATTTTTATTTCGCTATGCTTGAGGATTGTGTGAAATTTGGTAAACCGTAACAAAGCGGACCGTATTTGTACCTTACAAACTTGCACCTTGTTCAAATTCATTACGAAGTTGTAAAACAGCGAGTTTTTATCTTAGCATTTCGTTGCTTTTTAACGTTCCAGCGCTATTCAATCTTCGGAATTCGACAAGAAATCAAGGCTCCCGTATTCTACGTGTCGTCTCGAACGCAGTTGAGAGAATTGGGCAGCAGCAGGAAACCTTCCGATGCCTTCCGGAAACGACGAGGAGAGTTTCTAACGAAGGTTAGTGCCTCGTGTCGATGGTACCAAACTATCTCGGCCTCGGGGTCGAGTGTCTCGGACATTTCCTAATTACGGTGTAACTTCATACTTTGACCATACGAGAACACCTGTGAACTGGTCTTCCGGCTATGTTTTCCTCGCAAACAACCGCGCTCAACCGGCAATGTAGTACGCCAGGGAGTATAATTAACGACCCTTCAAGTTATACGCGTATAACTGCTGCGTTCTGAGATCGAGAGGTTTCATCGGTTCGTCAGAAATTTGAGGAAGATGTTACGAACGATTTCGAAAGGATTTTAAACGAAACGAAAAGAAAATAGAAAACCGCTGGGAAGGATCGGAAAGTAATTTGCTGCAACTGTTGAGAAAATAAGCTGCGCCTCGGTACTTTTTTTTCGAGAACGTCGAGGTTTTTGAAAGAAAATTAAAAATTGGTTTCGCGTCGATAACAAAAATTATTTCAACCAGAGGTTTCGGATTACTGAAACTAGTTTCAATTTCTTATTTCTTTCACCGCATCCCTTTTTCCTACGCCATGATCATCGGAGAAGCAGGACTTTTCTTGGTGTACGATTACCCGCATCTTTCCTCCAAAATTGAAATATCCCTGCGAGAAGATCTCTTCTCCGACGGATCAGAGGATCGATAATCGATATTGATCTCCGGACCTATTTGGGATTTTACGGCAACTGAGCTACGCTGTTGGAAAATGTCAATTCGTTCGTTTCCACAGATATTCACTGTGAAAAATGGTATTGGTTCGTCTCGTTGTTAAATTTTTCAGATTTTCAATACTTTTGTGAAATTGACCTAGTTACTTAAACTCGACTGCTATTCTCCTGTAATTATTCGAGTGTCACATACGTATTATTTCTGGTAAATAATATACAACGGCTTTACAATGAGCGCTCGGGAATTGATGGAAAAATTACAGTCGCAGATTCAACCCTTGTCGATTAGTAATGAAACAGTGCGTTGTTAAGTTGAACCGATAAAATTATATCCCTGGTTGTACCCGGAATTGTAAAATCTAATTAAATTTACGTAAGATCGAAGTATAGGTGTTGCATTGCATTTCATATTCATGAGAGAATTCAGTAGATTTCACAGACGGAAATTGAATGTATCCAATTTTTCTTTACTCGATATTCCCGCAAAAAATTTAATCACGCAATATCGGTTAAACAGCGATTTTATTTTTGTATACACGAAAAAAGAGAGGAAGAAAATGTACTTAATCATTTTACTTCGGGGTCGAACTTATCTTAGGATAACGTAATATTCGATTTGCCGTGATATCATGTATAAATAAAAAAAAGTTAGTCGTGGCATTCGGAATGGAATAATATATTTTTCGACGTAAAATTTAAATGGAACGTATATTTATCTTACACTGCACGCATTCTACATATAGGTACAACGGCAAAAGGAAAGGAAAATAAATCCAATAATATGTATGGTATAAAACACAAGTTTTTTGCGGGGGTGAAAGGAAATAACAAGGGTAGGGCGTTACTATATGTATAAGTCTTATTCTTAACGTTGAAAGAAAAGTATAAAGCCAATAAATCGAGGCAAAGTTTTTCTTGCCTTTCAAATTGTTGAATATGCGTTATTATACGTATTTACATATACGTATCTATATATAATATATATACTGTATAAAAAAAATCGACCATTTTTTTTCTAATTTCAAGTCGTGGATATTGTTCGAAAGGACGAAAAAAAGATACTGTCCATGTTTCAGCTCTTAATATTAATATTTAGAGGTGCATGATCGCGATTTTCAATTTCCCATTTACGTAACGTGGGAAATTTTTTTTTTTTTAACTTTGGAATTTTATAACTGGTCAACGCAGTAGCGTACCGACAACACCTGACCGTATTTTTATAGGGTATCGAACGCTCTACAAAAAAAAGATCTGTTACCATTTTACGATAAATCTACTTTTTCAAAAGTTATTTGTTGTCAAAGGTCAACAAAGGACCTTAAGTAAATTTCGAAAGAGTAGATTTACCATAAATTGATAAGAGGCCTTTTTTGTACATAGTTCAATTCCCTACAAAAACACGTTCCGATCTTATCGGTACACTAATGCGTTGACGAGTTGTAAAATTCCAAAGTTCAAAAAAAAAAAGTTTTCCCTTGTTATTCAAGTGAGAAATGAAAAATCGAGACGAGGCGCCTCTGAATATTAATATTGAGAGCCAAAACTTGGACCGTATCATTTTTTCGTCATTTCGAAGAAGATTTTCGTCTTGAATATTGAGAAAAAAAAGTAGTCGTTTTTTTTTTCACATAGTCTAACGTATCATTACAATCTATGTATACAATACCGACATTTACACTTACGTAATATTGATACAACACGTATACGCTGCACGGGAGCTGCCGAACGAACATCTTGTTTCTCAGTTTTTGGAACGCGTTCCACCCATGTATAAATACATATACATATATGTGTATATGTATATATAATATATATTAGCAGGTATACGTGCGTGTATTCAGCCACAGTACAGAATCTCATTTAATTAATCTGAAATTGGGTTAACGGGCAGAGGAGGGGCGGGGCACGACGCTCAGGGGATATCGGAAAAATAATAAAAGTGTATTTTTTTGGGTGACTGTACCCTCGGGCAACGGTGGCGGCAGAGATACAGCTATAGCAGTCACGCACATGGGTCCGCGGGAGGCTGCGTCGTCCAAAGGGGGAAAACGGCTGCAGAGGTGGTCCGCCGAAACCTGGGCTGCCTCGTATATTTTGTTACGGATTTACCTCGAATGGTTTTTCTTTGGTGTCGCGGGGGAGGTGGGGGCCGAGAAAAATAAAATTATTTGATTTAGGAGCGCGATAGACGGCGATAAGTCGATGCCCGGATGTCTCGTGAGAGCTTTAAAGGTTCCGCCCTCGTTGACCAGCCAGGACGAATTTACCCCACCGAAGATCATCCCGAGGACTTGCGAAAATACTCCGACAAAATGCCTAACGACTGCAGATATCGGATAAAGGACGGCGCGGAAATTAATTTCCTTACTACGCGTTCGAACGATGAAAAATATATCTTATATAGGCAGGTATACGTAGGTATATACGTACAACCCTTGTATATATTTATCCGTACTTGCATATATGTACCTATGTATTGCCCTGCAGATGTTTTATACGATGAATTTTTGAACGGTACAAATGATACTTTGGTATATATTTACTTACTCTCTTGCTTTTTCGTATATATATATATACGTATATACGTATATTTGTATGTACGCATATATGTGTATGTAGGTATGCGCGTACATACCTACAGCCTGAAGAAATTCGGTTGAAAATTTTTTTTCCCCCTGTACGGAAAAGAGACGTATATGTGCCTTATACCACAGCCGTGTATCTGCATACTTATAAGACAAGAGAATCCCCAACGGCTGATGTGCAGATCAAAGTTCAGGAACGACGCACGGTTTGCGACCTGGTCGTAAACTTTCGGCTGAACTTTGGCTTGTTGGGAAATGAAAAATCGGTAAAATCAAAGGGATTCCAGTGAAAAACTTCTACGAATTCACAAGAAATATTGCGATGATATTTTTAGGAAATCACGGAACAAATATTTACTCCGGTGGTTCTTTTTTAATAATTTTCAGTATTAGGTATTTTTCGCAGCATAATTGGCTTTATTTTCAATCGAACTTTAACGCGATACTTGACTAATAATATTTCTTTGCTCAACTCTTGATTTTAACACCGTCTTTGAGGAAAAAGTCAGGAAATTCAAACCG
This sequence comes from Neodiprion lecontei, assembly GCF_021901455.1. Taxonomy (NCBI): domain Eukaryota; kingdom Metazoa; phylum Arthropoda; class Insecta; order Hymenoptera; family Diprionidae; genus Neodiprion; species Neodiprion lecontei. Next base: position 10,830,977 of record NC_060265.1, on the reverse strand, counting down.
CTTTTAAATTCGTTTTCAACTATCGTGCCATTGCCTCGTTACAGGGTATAGAGAAGTTTGCCAAAGTAGCCAATACATGCTTTCCATCTACCTGCACCAGGCTAACGAAAGCGGATTTGTAATTGTTAATTGGCTGCTGGTCTGGTGCCAATAACCGTTTCCTTGTTTTTTCCCCCCAGGTACTTCTTTTTTCCCACCTTCAAAAGTTTGCCGGTGGATGCGGGTGTAGGTACATGGAAACTTGATTCCGCATCTTTCACTGTGGGGTGTGTTTCCCTTTCAGTGGAAACGTAACGCGGCCTTTGTTATTTCGCTGGATGTATACGAACAATGTCAATATATATCCACTCTACATAGAAATTTACGTACCTATGTATCATTATCCCCGCATTCGAGTTACAGGTATACCTATGTGCATGTAATAATGTACATGGTATACTTTAGCCGAGAAAAGTGCTCTCCACCTCTCAAGATTAGTGGCTAATCTGACGAAAGGTATACGCGCTATATTCCCCAGGTACAACGTTCTTTCGTATTTCCGGTTCTTTCGCTGGAGCCAGCGTCTGTCCTCTTTTCTGAATCGCGAGTGCTTCGGTAATTATTTCCTCTCTGGTACATCCATGTCCGAGTACTTACATTATACCTATACGCGCAGGTGACGTACACACCAGGGGAGATAATTAAATTCTGAATTAGATACGGACTGCATTTTTTTTTTTTTTGCTCTTTTCATACGTGCAGATTATTATAACGGAGAGCAAAACTTTTTACATTCCGTTTTAATTAAACTTACTATTACGTCGTCATTATTACTAAATCCAGTGCCTCCGTGTACCGCGCGTCCAGAAATGCGAGACCTGCATAGTGAGGTATCTGCGAAACTTTTCGTTAGAAACGTATCACCCGTTTTATTAGACATCACGGGAGAATTGTTATCATTCCGTAGAGATCCTGATAACGTCATTCGTTTTCCAAAGCCAGCGGCGACGTTGCGGAAAAATGGTTGAGTTACAGAGCTCCGAGCATTACGAAGCCGGTGTAATCTGCCGTCAGTTTCGCGATACGAACGAAACCGTTTCGCTTACTGCGGATCGACGTTGAGATTTTAATAAATATAAATACTTCGCTCAGCAACTCACCCTCAATCGGATTTCGTTGTTAGCCGGATTCAGGCACGCGCTAGAGCAGCTTCAGCCTAATAAACTTTGATCCTGCAATAATCATATACACGATATTAAAAATATTTCGATACCGTGAATCGTACGCGTGTTTAAGCTTGTTTTAATTCCGTGCGAATTAACAAAGGGGAAATTTAGCGATAAGGATGTAGCGTGAAATTTTACGCAAAGTTTTATATAAGTATGCAAGGTAAGGCAGGAGACTTTCAACACGCGTCAAACTCGCCAGGGTTAATTTTAAAACACGCGTATAGAAATTTCACCCGCTGCGTAAATTTTGTGTATACCTGTACAAGCCTAGGTACGTGTAATATACAGCAATAGTCAATCTATTACAGACGAGCTTCGCGTGAGATTTCGTGCGCAGGACTGCACGTACGCTTAAATGTATAGATACGCACGGTGTCAGCGTATAAATTATACACGCACGTTGACATGCGTTGGTACTCGTGTGGATTCGTAAATTAGGAGGCCGCGTGTACGCGTGCATTAATGTACGCACACGCGTGTTTAATGGAGCTGAAAATATTACTTTAAAGGTAATTCGCGGCATAGTGGCGGAGGTTTCTAATTTAAATGTTTGACGCTGCGGATCTCCTTTTGTTTTCATCCCCGCAGGAACTGCGGCATAGCGGCTTGCCGTATTGAAATGTAATACATACATATACACACCGCTGTACGTGCGATAGTTGAGGGAATGAAATAAGAGCGATTCGCTTATCGCTCTTATTCGCCGTTGCTATTTAAACGATAGTCCTTACGTCACAAGCATTTCTTCTTCTTCGCTATTTCACTAATTCTCCGATTGATTTTCACCTGCGACGACTCGCGCCTGTAACAAATCGGTATACGGAACCTTTTCGCACCCCCTTGATGCAAATCGCCCCCCCCCCCCCCCCCCCCCCCCCCCTCCAATCATGCAAAATGTCGAATTATACGCCCGGCGTGAGAAAAGGTGGGCTCGATTTACGATTACGCATAATGCAACGGCCGTTCGACGTACCTTCGAATCATCCGACAAACCATTTTTCACCCCTTCTTTGCGACCGTTGTAAGTGAATCTTAAGGGTCTCGAACTGCAGTTTGATTTGACGCTGGTACTTTGAAACGATCACGAAGCGATTAGGATAAGGTTTCGAATGAGAAGGTGAAACGGAGTGTGAAATCGATGATTACAAATGGTTACTACAGTACTTGGTATATATGTATATATACATACTCACTTGGAATAGTCCATATGCTGTGCCAACGTGCTCATTTGTTTCTACTAAATCTGTCATAATCATTATTCCCTAATTGTCGTGTAATATCCTATACGAGTCTAGATTCGCAATAACGTCAATTGCGTGAAAATTAGCGAAGTAGTCATCGCCGATATTCATTATAATATACCGTATAATACGTATACATCAATGATTTCTAGACGTACAAAAATCAAACGACATTGCTACTCGATCTCCGGCTTTTTATCGTACCGCGATGACAATAATCGGTGAACTTTGATGATTTATTATCGCAAACGCTAATTTTATCACACGTAAACATCGTCGTACGATATTTACAATAATACGCGTAGATAGATCAAATCAATTTTCTCGCTGTGTCCGTCCCGCGAGAAAATAATTGCGATAACGATAATGGTGATAATAATGGTAATAATGATAACAATAATAATAAATCACTCAAATTTTCATTCTCTACGTATGTATTGTTATTCCGTCGATGTTTGATCGTCGGCGGTTAATTCGGAAGCTTAAGCGTATTCCGAGCTACGGTGTAGCACGTTTCCTCGAATATTGGCAGCCTTCCGTTTTCCGCGCGACCTCCTTCTTCGTCCGTCTTCATCTTCTCACCGGTGCACTGGTCGTCCTTCGTTTTCATTATTAACGTACAAAGAAATAAATAAATAAATAAAAATAAAGAAGACTAAAGAAAACAAAAGGGAAAAACTTGGAGCGAACTACGGAGTAGGTTAAGGGGAAAAAAACCTCACTATATCCCGATCCCGGATCACTTTACTCGGCACGACATGTGGCTGCGTCTTCTTCCACCTCGCTTATTTCCCTCTTTATCGTACACTCGTGAACGCGACAGGTAATCGCGTGCGCCGCGAAACGTCCGTCGTCACTCACTCGCCGTTGGAGATGCAATATCGCGTCGCGGCGTGGAATTTGACTCAACGTTTATACCGTATCCCTGCAAATACCGGGATCAACGGTTATTCGAAAAGCAAGGGTATCGCATCACCTCAAGGCTTTCGCAGGCTGCGCGAGGCTGACGGAGAGGCGCCTGCGGTCCAGGCAGCCCACTCGACACTGAGCCCGGGACTCGCGCGAGCCGTACCGAAAATTTGCGAAGATTCGCGATTCGATATTTGCGGCCGAGCGGCGGACCCGAACGGAACCCGCCGACTCTGACGACTGATGCGCGCTCTTCTCTCTCCTCCGCTGCCTGCCTACCCTGCCGAATTTTACTTCCTCCGAATCGCTGCCCCGGCATTCCAACAGTTATTATATCGACCTTCGGGGAGGGAAAACGCGGACTCGGAAACGGACGAGTCCAAGCCGTCTCGAATTGCCTCGAATTGCCTCGAACGCCCCCGATTGAGCCTTGAAATTAACGAACTTGAGGCCTGCAATTTCTTCCCAGGGCCGAAGTCGAAGGCTGCGAATCGAGCTCATTGCGGCCGGAGAGGGGAAACGATGCGAAATCCACATTGAGATCGACCCGGCATTCCGGAGGTGGAGAGCGAGGCGGAGTCCGCGTCCCGGCAGCGGAGCCAGATTTCGGGATGCAAGGATTTTTGGCCTGGCATGCAGGGTAAAAAGTGTTGACATTGGCGCGTGTGCGCGAACCGCTCGTGGGATCTTTGCGTGGGTCCGGAGGGTCGGTGGTTTTGCGGACCGTTGAGAATCGAGCAGTTTTGAATGACCGATGAGGGCCGAACGCGGCCGAGCGCGCGATCGATTTAAAATAAATCTGCGCCTGCGCAGCCCGGATGCCCGCAACCTGCACGGCAACTAGCGGACGGAACTTTGAATGAAAGTTCATTCATGACCCGCGACCCCTTCCCCTCACCCTTCCACTCGCCCCCGCAACCACTCGCCGCGACTCGTCGACGCTCTCCGTGTGTAACACCCTCCTCCGTTAACTTGTTGAACCTCGGGCCACGGCGACCAAGTTTCCCGGTTCAAGTTCCACCCTCGCCTCGCTGCGGAAGAGCTGTGGGAATCGGGTCACCGTGCGGTGTCCTGCATCCTCTTCACTCTGCGGAATCTGGATCGCGGGATGATACGCCGATCGATAGTCCTATTAGCGTTAATCACCTACCTGTACGCTATTTCGATCTCTAATTGACTCCTTGTTTCACCAAGAGTGCCGAGCCGTGCGTTGCCGCTTCGATGCAAACTAAATTAAACCTCGCACGGAATTACGTTCAAAGTGAAAAAAGATTCATTTCGAAACTGTGAAGAAATAATCGCTGTTTTTTTTTTTTTTTCATATTAAATAACCTCAGTCAAGTACTGACTTTCCTCGTGTTCGGGGAAAAGAAGCTTGTGAAGTATTTGACAAACGTAGTTGACACACTTACGACTTTTTTATGGCTCTACGATCGTTTCCAATACTTGCAGCCAGTTATTGAAAGTTATTTCATGTCGAGTAAAATGACGGAACTTTCATTTCACTTTGAGTGACAGCTTTAACCAAAACAAGTAACGGATTCCGATGCCTCTCAAGCTATCGCTGAATAACATACGTATAGGTATATAAATACGTCGTCACGAGTTTCCCCCTCTTCGTTGTACGGTTCGTACTGGTGACCACTGTTAGAGTGTTGTCACTCGTCTCAGATTTAGGCGAAACGTCCTCAGTGCCGGACAAGTATCGTTATACCAGCTCGTTAACCTTTCGCGGTCGCACTGGGTCGATTTCGTCTCAAGCGAAATTACACTTGGGGATTCCCGGCAAACCGAAAAGGAGCAGAGCACGGCTTCCGTCTTTAAAAAAACTTAGTACAGGTATGATCCTGCAGGCGTCGTCTGGCCGTCCTTTGCCGGTTAGTCCTTGAGCTACAGCGATGCGAACTTGTCGAGTCGCGTGAGTAAAAGATGACATTTACAAGTTTTCGGTGGTGCCTTAAAGTATGTCAATTAATATTTAACTATCTGAATCTTTTGTTTGCATAAAAACAATAGTATTTTTGCAGTAGAAACAATCGTTTCTTTATTTTTCATAAATACCCTCGATTTTTCTCTCCTTGAAATTGCGCATCTCCAAGCGATCCAATAATTACCCTTTTTTCAGTAGAAACGATCAAAACCCGGTTTTTCTTGAACATTAGAGTTTCGATGACGACAATCCATGCTAATTTGTTTTTTCGTGTAGCGCTATTTTTAATTGTTGAAATTCAAGCCAAAACACGTTTTCCTAGCGTTTCCGCTCAGATTCCGATGTATAGTATAAAATATAATAACTTTTGTACTCAAACAATCGCGGTGAGTTCACATTCTTTCGTCTTTTCTTTGATTTTTCAAACGAATTAACACGCGGAAAATTAAACGAGCACATTTTCGACCCAGCCCAGGGTTAATATATGTGTATACTATTTTTTATTCTAATTCACGCATTAAAAATCTTGGTGCAACTCTCATCTCGCTCAAAAAGGGTAAGTTAATCGTATCCTGTTTCCCCTGCTCACTTAGCATTGTTCTTAACGCTTATTTTCTTGTGTATTATCATAATTAACGTCTCATTCGATTCACCCTACACTCCGCTTCGCTTCTGTCCGACAGGACTGTCTTATCTCGATTCCTATACATCACGAGGCGTTTGTGTGCTGTGCAATTAATCAAGGTCCTTGTATCACCGATTAATCGTCCAGTCGCATGCAGTACAATTTAACGGATGCCACCGTATTTGAGCTGTACGCTGTATACCGCATATTCGCCGCGTGTTCGCAAAAACATTCAGTCGCAAATGCGAGTTTACGAGTCGTTTTTATATCATAATTGAAACACCCCAATGTTTTACGCGAATTAGAATTTAAGCGTACCAAATTGTCGAAGCCTGTAAGCCACTTTATTGCAGCGTTATTTTACCTAATTTTTTTACGTGCAATACGTGTCAATTGTCCTTACACCATTTTTTCTCTTTTTACTCATTTTTTTACTCATTACACGACTTATTGCCGTTATACTCATTTGACTTTGTGCAAGTTACTATTTTTGTATTAATGCGTCGTTATCTAATTTTCGTTTTTCTACACATTTCTGATTATACAAACGCCTCGCCATTTTACTGTTTGCGGTACGTTATACCATTTGTGCACATTTTTTTTTATATACTCTATAATGGCTCTCGCAATTGAACATTCCCTTACACGGACACGGAACGCCTCGAGCGGTTCCCGGCGATTGGAGTGATAAACTCGCTCAAATCACCCCAAGAGTTGGCTTCGGCCGGTTCATGTGAGCTGTGCTTCATTATTTGTCTTTCTTTCATAACGTAATTAATATAAATTGTATCGTGTCGTTAGAGATCTTATTCGTAAATCGTTTTGTTTGTTCGTTACCACGTTCCTGATGAGTTTATTTTATTAAATCTAATCTGGTTCTATAATTTGTTCCTTTCCTACCTTTCTCGTAAATTGGATTACAACAACTTCCCGATTAAATAAATGAAGCTTACAAACAGAATTCCTAGTACTAATTAAAACTCGCTAATCTCACCTCAATTTTCAACGCGATCCTATTCGCAGGTTTAAATTTAATAGTGAGCAATGCTCAACTTCGAAAGTCTGACAGATGATCGTCGATAACGTAGATTGCGCTGTCAGCAACGTACTAGAGGAGGAAAAGGTCGTCCGACGGCCCGATAGGCCGATAAAGTAGCAGACCTGCGTGACGTCAATGTTTTCGAAACGATCGATGAGTGATCGGCTTTTGCAATCTAGAATGCGTTCTTACCAACGAAATAGCTTCGACTCGCTACCGTACGAGCGTGCCTAAAAAATATCCCCACTGTTACCGACTTTGAAGGGCAAGAAAAAGAGCGGGCTCAAGTGATTAGTCCGATTCTTGCTCACAGATGCCGCTCCGGTATGGCGCAGCACCGAGGGGCTGTAGCGACTACTCGTCACTGTATCAGGCGGCAGTTTTTTAGCTCGTAAAATTTGTTTCAATTAAAAATTAATTTATGTACGCCCTGGTTCCGAGAAACATAGATGGGCCGTTGCGGTGGCAAGGGGGGCAAGGGTGGGGCGGTCGGAGGTGGACGCCATCTTAAGTATTTCTGATCGAATTCCGAATGGTTCGTACGTCGGCGTCCGCGGCAGCCCCGGAGGAGGAATTCAAACCTCGACAAACAAATGAACTACGAGCTACTCGGACCCCAAGGAACAAAATGAGGATCGAAGAAACTTCGAACGCCACTGCTCGGAGCGACCGATCTTTTGATGACGGCAAAAAACTTCCGCGACACAATTTAATTACGACGGTTAATTAACTCGGTCCCCATACCAAAGAATTATAAAACTTGTCTATGATCCCCAGCGTGGAATAAATTCACTTAACTCCTGTATAATTTGTTTTTCGTATACCTACCGATACACATAATTTACCGAATTGAAAATTAACTAGATATCGTGCGTCCGGGAAAAGTTACTGTGCATACTTTTGCTTTGTCGATAGTTATTCGTCAGATGTAAAGTAATTCGAAAATCGATTGTACAAGAATTCCAATCATTGCCACGACACTAAGAAATGTGCAATTACATGTTTCTTGAAAAATCGTTATGTCCTCATTGTTATATTGTGGTTTACTAATCCAAATGATTTCTATCAGAGTTAAGGGCATAAAATAGCATGTTCTCAATAGTTACAATTATATTTTCTATGCTGTTTTAGGGCGCATAGTTGATTCGATAAAATTTTCAATGATTTCAGTTGTAGTTGAGTCCCACAGTTATTGTGAAACTTTTACAGTCGACTCATCATCATTGGTCATAATATCAACCAACTAACATCAGTATGACTGTAAACTAAAAATTCAATTTAAAATAGCTAAATTGCACGTACTTATTTTATTGCTCAACTTTACTACTGGTTATCCAATTATGTGTTACTCGTTCTAATACAGCTTTTATGGTAGGTATCATTTGGCCTGGATGTTGACTCTGAAGTCAGCTGTTGTAATCCAGTCATCTCAATCAAATATTCATCTCAACGTTAACGAAGAATTTTTCAAAATCGTTTACGTAGAAGGCGTGTGAATATAATCCTGGTTTTTTTCTCACTTACTAATAAACTTAAAAAAAAAAGGACTTGGAAGTTGTCTAGTTTTGAAAATTTTCGCAAATTTTCAGAACAGTTTTTTCACGAACGTATAAAATAACACACTGAGAGAAATTTGTAGTTCCGTTTACCGCTCAGTCCTTAACTATTTTCATTTTTTACTACAATCGAAAAATATAGTTGTAGGTACAAGATGAAAATTAGTTTCGTAGCTGTTACCGGAAAGTCTAGTATCCGTTAGTATTCTTTTTTATTACCATCACTATCACTATATTTTCGTGTAACTTTTGCGAAAATTTAACGCTTGTGCAACAATAAATTGACGTTAAAGCCTCGTTTAACTAAAAAAGTAGAGTAAACCTCAGAAACTGATTTTGCGTTGCAGTTACCAAAAAAGGATCGACGATAGCGCAAAATGGTTACGTGTACCACGTATTTCGCAATTCCAACAATATTCAAACAGTTTTTTTAACGATACCTGTTCTTCTAGTTACTGTAACAAATAAAAAATTCTGTGCATGTATCTGAATCGTTTCTAGAATTCTCATAGATAGAAATTTGGAACGTATTTGCATTTAAATTTTTACGGATATTTAGAAAAAATTTCAGACCTGATCGTAAAATTGTTTGAAATAAATTTTTCACCAACTTGTTGCACGAAGCGGAATCGCCGTCTCGTCTCATATTGTAATAATCAAGTATGCCACGCTGCACCTATCGATGAAATCTAATTGCAGAATATGACGCAGTCGTACGTTTGCGGCGTTTGCGGTGAAGCGATTCTGCATTTGGTATTAGAAATTCGCGATTAAACTTACGTGAAAGCAGCAAGGTATCGTACGATATTTCTGTTGCGCGGTTGGAATGAAAGAAAAGGCGTGGAATAAACGGACGCGTAAAAAAGGTATCCGCGGCCCCAATACTTGGCATTGAAAGCAAATATTGATTCCGAGTTACCTATAAAGCGCCGAGGTAAGATGGTCACGCGATCTGCACCGCCTTTATTAAGTGATTACTCTCATTAGTTACTCCGCACGCGAGCCGCTTTGTACACCCGAGACGAGCCGATGAAACACAAAATGGCGCTTTAGCCACAAGTACCAAGTCCGTGCGGGGCTTTCCGCGTTTTATATTATACATATCGTCTATCTGTACACGTACGTGCATTCACACACACACACACACACACATCCCCATCTGCAAGCTAGTGTGCGAAATGTGCACGTGGTACTCTGACTGCGAGCGCTCGTCTTCGCTCCAAAGTTACGAGCAAATTATTTTCGCCTCTATATACTTTACCATGGGCAACCACGAACTTTCCGAACAATATTTCACTACAGGACATATTCTTTATTGTTTTCGTCGTTTCTGTACCGAAATTACGTGCCCTAACGCTTCGTCGAATACCTGCATATATTGCAGATGGACGGCGGATTTGCTTTTTATGTATTGTACGATATATACACTTCAAGTTTTTACACCGTTAAAAATTATTGTCAATTTACGAAGTCAGATTGCAAATTTACATATTCGGTGTAGCGACGTAAATTACTATGCATTAGCATTGATTTTACGATGAAAGTTTTTGATTTGATTAAAGTTTATAAGAAAAACACAACAAAGTAATTTGAATTTACTAAATTGTGTATTGCGTTTATTGTATTTGTAAATTGAATAAACAGTGAATGTATGGTGAATTCACTGTTTTATATCCGAATAAAAATTCCAATGTAGCGGAGGCAGTTCCATACAGATTTTTTTAACAGCGTTAGAGTGCATTGAAATGAGGGAAATCGCGTAATCTTAGGTATACAGCAGGAATTTCGAATGTTTCATAACCTTTGAGAAGTACGTAGAAAACAATTTACCCTGCAACTGAAAGAACTTTAGGAAATACAGGTTATGTAGTCTGCAATTTCTCTAAAACTTGCCTGAAAACTTAAATATATAATAATATAATATTTAATGTAAAATATATTTAAAAATGCCGATTGACGCAATCCACAGACCGCATATCGGTGCATCAATGATCCATGATAGTTAACTCGCATTTTCGATAACAATACGCTTTCTAGAAAAAATATGAATAAATATAATCTCACCAAGTAGCAAAACACGAATTTCTTATTCAAGGGTACGTGAAGTGTGATACTTTATCACAATAAGAGCTATAAAATCATATACGAAATTTTATTCAATTTTCTCGCAATCATTTTACACATAGAGAATATTTTTGTACCGAAATTCATAGGTATTTTCGATTATTTTGCGAAAATCGTTGACGGTTTTATTCCATCTCCGAACTCCACAGCTGGCAAAATTTATAAACGAATCGTTAATTTCAGCAGATTGCATCGCGTGGAAGACTGTGAGTCTTGATTGAAATGATTAAAAAAATTGCAGCAGTTTTTTGAAAACTTCTAGTAATTCAAAAACATTTTCAGTCACTTGAATTCACTGTCACAGGTAGACGAGTGACGTGTGATCAACAGACGCATAAGTTCATGTGATATCGAATGTCCCACACGCAAGATGATCATCAGTCATTCGTTCGACACCCTGCAGAAAATAAATAACACAAATGTAGAGAATGATCGGGGTGCAGCGTACATATATGTAAAGGGTAAAACGAATGCGACCGGTGCACATGGGTCGCTGTGTCCGTGAAAATTTGAATTAAGAATTCGGTACCCCAAAACTTTGTCCCAAATTTTCAACACATGATCGAATTTTCCATCCATCAAACTTCCCGACTCCGTAGCGAGAGTAGAAAGAAAGAGAAAAAAAAACAAACGTGGTCCCGAGTGCAGCGGGAAAGAGACGAACGGAAAGCGAGAAACACTCACGTCGAATTCAAATTTCTGATTCGTTTTACGTAAACCCCTCCGATGCGTCCGTCTCTGCGCCTCGTATGGTTATAAGCTACACGGGTATACGCACCGAAAACCTCGATCCATTTGTCACCCGACGAAAGATGAGATGAGGGTACGAGCGGGGGGTCCTGCACGTCTTGTGAGAAATGATTTTATACCTTTTTACTCATTTTAATAGCTGCTTTTTTCCCCCGACAACCGGTGCTTCACTTCCCCTATACTTACAACGAAACGCCATTTCCTGGATACATGCTAGCCGCTTTAGAGGATCCCGATGCCGCAGCTGCACGATTTTACTTGCGGAACTATAATGTTAAAATTAAAAGCTTGGAAAGAAAATTACGCTACACAATCAATTCGTTAGAACCAGCAATTCTGATCACACGGCTTGTCCGACTTGGCTGTACACACTTCATTTGGGCAAACATGAGATCTGATTCAAATTCGGCTTACCTTGAGGTGAGGAACTTATTTCAATTGACTTACTTATGATTCGCGTTAATTTGTTTGAAGTACTGTTCAATTGATTTCACGTTTTCTCACCGAACCATTTTTTCTAAGATATATCATCTTTTAATGAGGTTGATGAGGCAAGAATTATTACACTTCCGCTTATTTTATTACGCGATAGTTCCACGTTGATAATTTTTCGAAGTCACATGCTTGTCAGCTACGATGATTTTCCTCAAAATGCAAGAAAAAAAAAGAATATTACAATGATGAACAAAACGCTGAGAATATCAACTTTTCATATCAAATAACTTTGAAATGGTTGAAATCCTGATAGATTCGTTTGATTCCATTACGCGATGGCTTGTTCGGCTGAGAAGTCTATTGTAATATTCTTCAAAATAATCCACATTGACATCAGTAAATATTGAATTTATCAAGAGCGCATGGATACTGGTATTAAATTTACTTTTGACAAAAAAAAAAAAAACATATGCATAACAGCAGAGTTGTGAAAAATTACTCTCCCGAGAAAATATACCCTCGCAATGTGAATTAGAACGAATCTGCTAGAGTTTAAACCGTTTCAGAGCGATTTGAAATGAGAGACCGATATCCAAGCCTTCGTTCGCAATTTCGTACTTTGTTATTCTTGAGTTTATAGGAAAGACATCGTACAAGCTCACCGATATATTAATTAGATAAATTACAATAATTACCTTCTCAATAGAATTGACGTAAAAAAAATATTCGGGTACGTGCGAAAACGTGAATTAGTTAAACATTCACTGACGAAAATCGTCTTTTCGGTCAAAAATGATATTCTACAAAATCGAAATACAAATGCATAACGACAAAGGAAAATATTTTATATACCATTGAACTTCCATCGATTCAAGTAAATGGATAAAACATTTTTACAAATGTTGTATTTACACAATTTTTGCATGTATGCGAGCTGTCTCTCAGCCGTATATACGTGTACCTAACATGCAGCGCCAGGTGGATATAAAAATTTGTCCAGACATAGGCCGCGTGAAAGATAAAGAGAGGGTAGAAAAAAAATGTTTAATTCGAGGAGAAATAACCCCTATGGGAAAGGATTTTGGTTTATACCTGTGCGGTATAACATGTATGTATGTATGTAAGTACGAATCGGTGTGAGCGTCGCGTTCACGTATATATATATAAGCTCGCAGGGGAAATAGATGTATATACGTGTATATAAAATTATAAAAAGGGTGAATCTTATTCAAATAACAGACAAGATTTTAGATTTAAACAGACCCAAAGGTCTGCTGCGGTGCCGCCACGGGTTCGGTGTAACCTCCGATTCCCCAGCCGAACCTGACCTAAGTATACCTGACCCTGGGAAAGATCCTTGGGATTTTTGTAAATAAAGAGACACTCGATTTAAATAAAAACGTATTTTTTACCACTCGCCCGATGGCTGACGCTGCGACGATGCTGACTCTTGAGGGCCGAGTGTTATGGGGTGAGATTTCACCGAGACCTCCCTCCTTTCTCTTCTTCCTCTTCTTCCTCTTCTTCCTCTGCTCCTCTCCCGTTCGATACGTTGATAATTACGCACGAAGTGGGTAACTTACAATTAGCCAGCTAACGAGGCGACTCATGGATCGGTGGCTTAGCCATGCGGCTCCCATTGTCCATGGGTGTATGGATACGACGGACGACGCCTAGCCTTCCGTTACGTACATAGGAACCGGGCGAGTAAATACAGTACATAATATAATTAAGAAAATTGAAGGGTTAAAAAAAAATGGAGAATCACCGCTCGATGATAAAGGATTACCCGCGATGAAACGCGATGATTCTTCGAAAGCGTATATAATATATGATATAGACAGATACGCGGTACGTGTATATGCCCGCGTGCATGGTATATAAATAAGGTGGACGTATGCGAGAGGGCATAAATGTATGGGTGCAGGACCGCGGGTGAGTGTGGGTGTGTAAGGCCCGAACAATGTCTCGAAACTGACACCGTCATCCTGTTAGAACCTTTGAGAAAATCTCCTCGAGTCCAGACAGTATCGGGATCTAGCGTCAAACTCGATCTAAAAAGGATTCCGGCATCGCGGGGGAAAAGAAAATAAACAATAAGACGAAAATCTGAAATCTTTTAAGAAAACACAGCTGGGCCGCAAGGCCCAGGTATATACCTACAATGCGCACGCAGACCGACCGACTGCACACCGCGGATACGTCAGGGCGAAGGACCCCGTCTACGTCCTACGTCAGGACGGGGTTGCTCCTGCTATTGCGCCGGCGTCCTTCCTCCTTCCCGACAAAACGCGATGTGGAAGTCCGGGAATCCCGGCCCGATGTCATCTTGCGCAATTTTTCCCTCCTTGGCTTCTTTTCCCCCCCGTTCTGTTCTCTCCTTCTTGGAGCAGATATCCTTTGGTTGCGACTGAAAGGGTACGGGATCCCGTATCCTGCAGGTCGCTTGTGCGTACCTACCTACCTACCTACCTGCCTGCCCGCTGTTTTCTATTCTCGGATTACTAAAGACACGGAAATCCAAAAATTGCGAAAGGGGTTCCTTTCATCGGCGGGTCTGCGTCTGCGTGGAAAACTGGGGGTCCTTAACCCCTTTTGGGTCAGCTGCTCTGCCTCCGAGCCAAAGTAGTCACTGCGCCACTCGTCTTCCCGCCTGTGTATAATGCTCACGCACGTACGTGCATCACAATCGAGTCAGGGCCAGCTGAACTTGGATCTCTCGCTCTCTTTATTTCTTCCTCGCTCTCTCGCCGTGATGCGTTCGATAGCGTAAGTGCCGGGTTGTAATGCGCGTAGCCGGTACTGCGTCGAGCACTTCACATCGCATACGCATGTACCCGCGTGTTACGTGCGACGTAAATTTCGTCCGCCTGTTTTAATTCTCTTCTTCCCTGCTTCCTTTCCCTCTCTTATTTCGACTTCAATCCCCGGTTGAAAGTATTCTCCGATACGTCAACGAACACGTCTTTCCGAAGTGGTTGTTTTAATCTGTCTTTTATTATTCTACAACGACATCGGATATCTGGAACCACTTACGATGCTTTCCTCGACTTTCGTGAAATCAAAGTCTCATACGCAAAATATTAAATTTTGTTACAAATCATCGTAAGAATACAGAATACAAAATTGAGCGGGTTTCAGACAAAAGAATTTTACCAATGTCAAGTTTCGCAATTTCACACATTTCCAAGCTGGTGCACGGTGTAAGAAGGTTTCTTCGCTAAATTCCACCTTTCAAAATGTGCATCTGATTGTAAGCCATTAAGAAATTCGTAGACCTACGATAAATACACGTATGTAATTTGTTCAGTCGTCACATGATATTACGAGCAGAAATGTATTTTCGACGAACACGGTATCGTCAAGAGGTTCGATTTCGGATCTAAATCACTTTTCAGTATATACAGCGGTGATTGAGATATTGGTAGCCCTAATACGTTGATGGGAAAAAAATATCAAAGAAGTTTTCATTCCACTATACGCTATGACTACGATTATAAATATTGTTCTTATATCACAGTTTTCTTCTAAAATGATTCAGTCTGTTTGAAGTGCACGTGAAAAATGGATTCCGATAGATACACCCAATTTGTAATACACATGTATAATAATCTGTATACATACCGTAATTGAGACGGTTTAACGCATGCACCAAACGTGCGATGACGCATTAGGCGCCCGACGAATTTATGTGTATTCAGAAATCTAAAATTATATATTGATAAGCGGAGCCGATGCCTACCTCCTCCTCTCCTCCCCCCCCCATGGTTTGACGGCCATGTGCGCTGTAAGGAACTTAAATTAACGCGAGTCTGCTGTTTCTCAAGTCCTTATCTCTGCGGCAGCAGCAGCGGCACCATCACCGTAAGCCGGCATGGCAAACACACGTTCGGGATCAAACCGTGGAGCATATAGGTATGTGTAATAGGCGTTTGCCGGGCGCACTCGTACTTTACATACGTGCGTGCGGCACCCACATCTTACGGCCCCTGGGTTATACTTACTCAGCCGGCATATGTGTAATAAGTATAATAATAAGTCGAGTGCCCGGAAAAGACTAAAACGATTTCAGGATCCGAAGAACGTCGGTTTTTCAAATTAATAGACCCACTAGAGAAACGGGGTGCAACGAACTCTGGGACGACGAGTGGTACCGCATCTCCTCCAGGAGGCGTGGGAGACGGATATCTCGCCGGTCTGGAGGACCTCGTCTATAAGCGCCCCCGTCGCCCTTTATTCCCCCCGCCTCTTCTCTCCTCCATCCGCGTCTCTCTCTCTCTCTCTCTCTCTCTCTCTCTCTCTTCCCCTCTCGTCGCGAAGAGGGTTGAGACAGAGGAGGGGGAGGAGGTTTTTCTAAATCTCAGGAATTCCATGGGGGAGCACGTTTTATAACAAACATATGCCGCCCGACGTCAAACAAAAACATTTCCACTTTTCGTAGAGTCATTCATCTTCTGGCCCGAGTTCCCTGATTTCGTATGTATTTTCTTTCCATTTCTTTTTTTTTTTTTATTCACCGAAACAATTTTTTTGCACACGTTTTAACCACCTTCCCCTCGTTTATCATTCCATCATTTTTCTTATCGGGATATGCTTCCGGATATTGTACAATTCGCCAAGTCCGCGGGAAAGTAGGAAATCTGGGAAATCGGCGGGAATGTTGAGAGATCGATTTGTTGGGAAAAATTAACAGTAAATTTGAACGTTTCTTAACGTACAACTTTCACGTTTACATAAAACGTAAAGTAAGCTGGAAGAGGTAAGAAAAAAAAAAAAAAAAACCTTTAACGGCAATCGAATTATGGAAAAAAGAAATATAGAATTATTCGGCAAAATTTCGTGATAAAAATTAGAATTTTGGTGTTCGAAACGAGAGACTGACAAAGTTACAGCAGGAGTCGAGATCTCATTATTTACGACCACCTTGCACACACGTTTAAAACGTAATTCATGCGTGCGTTGAGACTTTCACAGAAACTGGGAATCCCCCGTGAGCATAAGATCCTTCCCAGTGGGACATGCGTAGAAAGGGGAGGGTTTTGTTTACACGTGTTAACACGACGCAAAAACGAAGGGAAACAGCGGCGGGTGTCGTCCGTACAGAGGCACGGAGGATAAAGGTTACGTAAAAAAGTAAATGTTTCACAGGTTGTGGGAAATGCTGTGATACACTCTGCCGCCGCATAGAGGGTGTGAGGCACCCCGATAATAAAAACCGAGAGTTTTATGCCGCCAGTTTTAATTTGTCTCGACTCAAGGGTTACAATTCCACTTCCGCCTTTCCTTCGTAACAGCTTTCGCGGGGGTCTCGCGTGGGATTTTTCTTCAGACGTGAAATTCCCGAGCAACGCGTACCGCTTTAATTGATGGAGTAGGTATCGGTGCCTGTGGTGAAAAAAAACCTTCCGTCATTTTCGCGTATAACGCATGTGCCACTTTTTTTTTTTTCATTCTTCCTCCTTTTGCTTCCGAGTTTTCATCATTATGAAATTTCTCTGCGAAGCGATGGTTTTTTTCTTCTACTCTCTCTTCACGTTTCATCTCCAAAACGGTTGCGACGTCGCACGCTGCGCTGCTGCTGCAGCCTTGACGTTTCGCGAGTGTGAGTCCCAAGCCTTTTAATCGATCTTTGGGGTGCCGAGGACTCGGCGGAAAGAAAGGAATCGGGGACGAAAAAAATTGCGAGAATGGCGCGAGGTCTAGGGTCAGGACCCTCCGGGCCCACAGCCAACGATTAATCATCTCCCCGTTTATTTATACACACCGTCGTAGACTTTTTCCTTAAATTTTCACGTTTTTTACTTCCACCATCAGTCGGTTTTCTACTTTTCTTCATTCCGTACCTCTGCGTACCTCTTACGTAGGTTTATATTATACGCGTTTTTTTTTCCATTCGTACTCGGCGAAAAATCGGGAAGGGGTCGACATCATCGATCAGAACGGCGTGAAAGAGTTCTGGCTAGCGTGAAAATTCTAATGATCGAACGCCATGAGAAAGTTTTAATCGTTTTTCGCACTCTCGATGTCCGTTGAAAAATTGATAAAAAAAAAAAATACGTGCGTGTATCGCGTAGTGTGCGTTATTTGGTAATGAAATTCTTGCCAATGTTATACGTATTTCTGAATCATTGTAAGCGCTAAGTGCTTATATTGAAGTTGTTGAATTTCTCGAGTGTCCGATTCGTCGGGTAATATTTGTTTATAAAAACAGAAACACAAATATGATTATACGTGTGCGAAGAGTGTGTGCGTGTGTACAATGCGAGTTATCCGAAAATCCGATCATGCTTACAATCAGTGGTTTAAAATACGGTGTATAATACTAAAACCGTACCTCGTACTTGTTGATAAGACAAAGCAGCGTCGTTTACTAGATTGCTTCCATGGAGATAAAACTTTGCAAAACTATTTCCATTACCTCTGAGCGAGTCGTACCGATCAAATATCTCACGCATGAACACATGCACAGGTGTATATTTAAACCGTGATAAGTAAATTGAGATGTGTATAAACGGTGTTGGGTTTGTTTGTGTGTAAAATGAATTTCCAACGCATTGAAATTTGTCATTGTTCAAACGGTGGTTGTATGTTTACTTTCCAGCTCGAGATATATAGGCGTGCTTGTACGGATATACGCGGCATGCGGGAGGGAATGCCTAAATCATCACGACGGGACGACGCACCCTCAGCAAGGGCGAAAGAGTGGAGGACGCAAAGCGAACGAAGAGTAAAACAAGACACCTAAAAATGGTAGCAATACGAATCTCAGGCACTTTCCCATTTCGGATCAGTTTTTATCCAAGACCGGAAGTACCCGTAGCCGACGAGCCGCGTACGAAGGAAACTCCGCAGCCGAGGGTAAGGGCAAGGGTAAGGGTAAGGGTAAGTTAGCTCTGCAACCACAACCCTTTTTTTGTTTTTTAATACGTCCCATATTGTCGTGGGAATGGAAATGTGAATATTACGAAGGGTGGCAGCGTCTATATTTAAATTTTTTGACGGGGGTTCTTCCACGTCGCGCGTACATCGTCTGTACCACCTCCTCCATGCGCGTATGTATGAGTAAACGACAAAAAGTCTGGCCCTTTTACGCGCCCACCGCGCGTCGTACGCCATGGTGAAATAAACGAAACAAGGAGCGAGTGCTCCACCAGTTGCACATCGTTTCTACGTAAGCCACGTAATATCGCACGGAGAAAAACTCGGTAAAACAGGTATCGTTAAAAAAACTGTTCGAACGTTGTTGGAATTACGAAAAACGAGGTACGCCCAACCGTTTCGCGCTATTTTCCATCCTTTTTTGGCAATTGCGACGCAAAATCAGTATGTTCGGTTTACTCCACTTTTTTAGTTAAATAAGGCTTTAACGTCAATTTGTTCTCGCCCAAGCATAAAATTTTCGCAACGGTTGCAAGCAATTATAGTAACAGTGATGATAATGAGAAAGAATAGTAACGGATGCTAAACTTTCCGGTAACAGCTACAAATCTAATTTTAATTTTGTACCGAGAACTGTATTTTTCGATTGTGATAAAAGATGAAAATAGTCAAGCGCTGAGCGGTAACCGGAACTAAAAATTCCTCTCAGTGCAGGTATACCCGATACGCGAGGTATTCTTGTTTCGTGTCCAATTTTCTTTTTCCTGCAATCATTTAACAATGTGAGCGTATCGTTGTGATCCGGGCTGCATATAATTTCCGGCGTTGGAATGTACGCGCGACGGAATCTACTCGTCAGATTAAACGACAAGTCTTATACGTATGTGTAAATACGTGTGTATTAGGTAAGGACGTGTAATACCTGGCCGCAGAAAAATGCGTAGATTTCGACGTTGCCCTGGCGAGAGGATTACCTAGACCACATCAGATGATGATAAGGCATCATTTATATTTTTGCTGGCGATTTCACGATTAGAGAAAGCCTCTAGCCATTTATTTGGCGATAAGATAGATATATTACATGTTTCGCGTTATTCGCTTGTAGTCAACGGACTCGATTATACATATTATACGAAAGTTTTTCGATTTCACGCGGTTTGTCCGCTCTTGTTCGCTGTGAAATTTCAGTGATAAAAAAAGTGACACAAAGGTGCGTCCAATTAACTCGCATCGTATTCGCCACGCGATTCCGTCCAAAAAGGTAATTAGCTTGTGTGAAATTGTTTCCTTAGATACGGATCGCGACCTTCCGAAGCGTTGTAATTTGAAAGAAAATAATTCAACGAGGAAACGTGTTCTTCCTACGAAAGTGCGGTGGGCATTAATTCCTTTATTTTCAGCCTTATTATACACGACCGCGATGTTACAGCGAGCGGGTGATATTTTAGAAAAAAGAACCTTCACCCCGGATCAGTTGAACACCACTGCAAGGCATTCACTGATTCGGGGCTCCGGCCTTTTCGATAATTACACGCTGCATGGCGTAACAGCCCTCGAAATATATGTTTGATCGGGATGGTTTTTTGAATTATTTGAAAAGAGACAGCGTGGGTTTCGTATTATCCCAGGCTTTTTTCCTCCTCTTTCTTTGCCTTCTTTTCTTCTCATCTTATTCCTTTTCTTCACATTTCTTTCGGTCAATATTCTTCTTGCGGTTTCGCTTTTGGGCGTGCGTCGGATATTTCGAGATTGTGGGATAGCCTGTTCCCTGAAGCACAGCAAGATCACACGCGTTATATACTATGCACGGATTTTTCTATGTATTACATACATATTACGATACAATTTCCTACACACGAGTCACAATATTATACGTTTCAAGTTCCGATGGTCCAGTACGAGATTCTATACCATTTCACGGATCGGGCTGGAGGAAATAAGGTTCCTGGGAGATTTTCACTCCGGTCCATTATACCGAGCGTTGTCGTTGTGTAATGACCGTCCGTGTATTCGGAAGGCGTGATTTTTCTTTTTTCTTTATTCTTCTTCGGAAAGGAAATTTTTCTCTTTTTCTTCTTTCGAACGGAGCGAAATGAAAACAAACAAAGCGAGACGAAAAACTTATTCGCTGGCGTAAATCTTGGGGAATTTAAATAAGCGATAGGGACGTGAAGTGTGATTAGATTAGATTAGACTCGCGGTCACAAGTATCTGGATTTTTGGATTACTCGAAACAGATGTGTTAATCTAGTTTTATTTCGACTCGCAGGTAGAAGAATTGCGTCGATTTCAAGAAATTAAATTCTGCTACCGTCACATTCACGTTACATAATCGTAACGTCGATAATCGATCGAATGTCGAATCATAAATCCATGCCCTAATGCCTCGCTCATTGAACAAACTAATCGTGAATTTCACTTGCAAGTATAACAACGCGTACGATCATTCATTACGGATCATTTGCTTCTTGCCATGATGTACAGTAGTTAATTTTTCTCATTAGTAACTATCCATTAAATAAAATTAAATCACGTAGAGTACGGATCGTGAAATAAAAAGCGTCATATTCAACGTTCGGAATTGAAAATTTATCGAAAATTGTTTCATGTGTTGATTCGATTATTACTTTTCATCGATGGATTACTAGCTCTCTAATCACGATAAGATTTGATCGTCCGTATGTATATGTATACGCGGGTATTCGCGGTATGTACGGTACACACATGCGTTCATTCAGATTATTTGTTTTTCGACCGCATAATCTGTTTTTCATCGGTGGTGACTGATTCGCCTTTTTATTCTCAGTCCACATTTTCTTTCGCTCATTTCCTTTACCCTTTCGTCGTTACGCTGTGCTTGACGCTATTGCGGAATTATTGTAACCAAGAAACTATTATTAATCAACAAGCATTCGCTGATAGTGCGATCGAATATTTACGAGCAATTGTCCTTTCAACGATCACATAAAACGCCGCAGATGTTATAATTTGACCTAATACCTAACGTGCACAAAATACGTACAAAAAATATGCGTGCATATGACGCAAGACAATCATCTCCTGCAGTACGTACAAATCCACCGGCACAATGTATACCTATAATCTAATGCGTGTAACATTGCACCAATGCACAAACATCGGGGAGATCTTTGGCCCGCGGTTTTATACACAGCAAAGCAAAAGGTTTGTGCCGAAGGTGAAGGAAAAGGAGAGAAGAGAAAAGAGCGATATACACAGAACCGAGATCGTACAAATGACTGTGTTTAAAATTGAACGTGACAAAATTTAAAAATTCCTTCATGGAAGGGGAATTCTCCGCCTTCGTTCTCTCTTTCTCTCTCTTCTCTCTCTCTCTCTCTCTCTAACATCCTCTGCCACCACCAACCCAAACTTTTTATTCTCATTCGGTACGCATGCGCCGCGCCATTCAATTGTTTTGCTCTCGTTCCCGCGAAATTGGCTATAATTGCATCGAGTCTCCTCCTATCCCTCCTCCTTCCCCCCTTTATCATTTGCGGAGCCCTCCCTCTTGCCCTTGTACACTGGCACCTATAGCACTTTTTTCTCTTCTTGTTTCTCTTACTTCGGTATTAGCACATTCGTTAAGATCTGGCACCGACAAATATTCGAAAATAAATACAGATTTGGCCACCTGCTGGTATTGATATTTTTTCGAAAAATTGAATCTTGTGGTATGTTTATGCAAAAAACTTGGCGCAATATCAACGAACGTTTAAGTTTTTTGAAACTTGCTTACATTTATTGATTATCAATGATTTCAGTACTAGGGTGATTAAGCACCGTCCTTCGGTATATGCAACTTGATACGTCTGAACAGTGTTCAGGGAACGTTTCGATCGGGAACGAATAATATAGTCAGTACACAGCAGCCACGTGACTAATACAATGTCGTTTACCTGTGCAAGGAACGAACTAACAAAATTTTATACACAGAATGTCGAAAGCAGCAAAAAGTCGAAACGAAATAACAAACAGAATTAAAAAGTAAAACAGAGAAATGACTTTGCCAGCAAGATTATAAGAAAACAGGTTCCCATTATTCCAATAGATTATACGAACTCATGCTTCTAGTTCTACTCAGGAATTGGTATAGCCGCACTTCTCCGTACATAATATACCTTACCAGCTCTGCTTGCTTACACGGACGTGTGTATGCGTATTACACACATATATGTGCGTATATATGCATTCGGTGTACGCATGGATCAGGGGCATACGATTCTCGTGAATGTACGTATACGTGTCCATGCGTGCGTTATGTGTACGTACATGGATACGTAGATACATACATACGTAGGCTAGATTAAGGTCGCAGGTATGACTCTGGGATTTTAGCCGCTATCTGCCCGTCGAGATCTCGTTGGAATGATTTTCAAAATATGATTAATTATCTTTCGAAGGTATTTCTTGTCCGAGAACCCCAGGGAGATGCGGAAGATATTTTTTACTCACATTATGTACGTACGGACACACACACACGCACACATGTATATATATATATATATGTATATATATAAATGTCTACTACGCGTGTATGCATGTAAATATTATATATAACCGTAACGACTCGTATTCCGTTCGCGTGTCTATTTTACCTTTAACGCTACATTATCGCCTCACGTTTTAATACGCTGGTTACGTATTGTATAGACGTAGTATAATACACATTACACGGCAATACCGTGAATAACACGCGCGTGTGTTACAATCCGTGCATTCGCGTTAACACGGAATCGAATAACCTTCCAGTTTGCCAAATACAGTGCGTAGACCACCTCTGCACGCATACGTAATATGTACATAGGTACAGCCCCAGATACCAAGCAGCTATATATAATCTCAAGCTGAATGGCATGGACCCAGATAATTACCTCTCGTTTTTCAAAATCAAATCTTTATCAATTATTAGTATCTCTAACAGTTGTATAGACTGAGAGAAATTTTTAGTCCCGGTTACCGCTCAGTCCTTAATTATTTTCATATTTTACCACAATCGAAAAACATAGTTCCGGGTACAAAATGAAAATTAGTTTTCTAGCTGTTACCGGAAAGTCTAGCATCCGTTAATATTCTTTCTCATTACGATCACTGTTACTATATTTTCTTCCAGCTATATATAATATATATATATATATATATTACGGATAAAGAAAAGCATACGGGTGATCGAGTAAGAAAAATAGAAAGAAAGTAAAAGAAAAGTAGAGTAAAAATCGCCCCCCCAAAACTCAAGTCGATCGTCCGAGGGCGATCGGGAACGCGAACTCGTCATAAAGCCATAATCCCCACCGACCGGCAGGGAGGCGGTATCATGATAGCGCACGGCTCTGTCTTCTTATTTCGATCGTGAGTGTTTATTTTTAAAAATTTTTTTATCATCGGTTTCCTTCCTTTGTATTATATGTACGTATGTATGCATGTATAGATATTAGATACGTGTAAGCTTTTGCTCTTTTTCTCGGAATTAAAATCGAGTTTGAATCACGAACAATGCGTATCAAATGATTTGACGTTACTGTCGGAGGACCCGCCGCCTCTTGGAACCGATCGGACCCATTTCGGCCCGGCTTTTCGGGGACTCGGGCCCCTCTTACCCCGGGGATCGGTCTTCCGTTCCATCAGAGCCCGGTGCTGTACTGAATTTGGCCGTTTCACCGTCGTCCCGCCGCTGCGCGGATCCTTTACACGACCCTGCGAGCACGTGTGCGAGTGTCCGCATGTGTGGTGCACACCTATTTCTGCGTCCAGAAAACGATGAACCGCGTGCGGCGAGAAGTAATCTTTCTCCAGGCCGGTGGTGTGTAATTATTTGTTGGACAGTGACTCTTAACCCCGTGTACTGTGCGGAGAAATTCTTCTCCTATCTTAATAGACACATCTTTTTCGGAGATCGGAGTTTCTCTAATTTGATGTATATTTTATGGAGGATCTCCCGCCGCAGATTACGCAATTATTCACCCTCGATGCATACGTACGAAAGTATTTATTGGTGTGTCAAATGCGTGACGCGCACGTACCAGATACGTTGACTTGTGCACATATATAAACGTCGTGATTTAATTTTCAAATTGACGAAGATCTAGAGTCGTAATTAGTATTCCTAATTGTGTCCGTTGAATCGCCGAGATGAGATGTATCGTTTTACGTACACCTAGGTGTATACCTATCGCTCTTCGTCTATATCCGTACGAAATTGAGTTTCGGTGACCTTGAACTTTCTCACGGGATCGATTTGATTCCTTTGCCTCTTAATTAGGCGGAGGAACTAATAAGACATTCTTTTATTTCCTCACTTGTTGAACTTTGTTTTTATCTTCCTATTGTTGAACAGAGAATAAACGCTTCGACGCATTGTCAATTTTCACCGCTTCGTAATGTCGTAATCTTTTCTGTACCCCGTAATGGTAAGTGACTTCTATGGTGCGGTATAATGTCTGTATTAAATAAAATATAACGCGAGGATCAAATCAGTCACAGTCTCGGGTCTCATCGGCCGAGAGACCAGACGCAACTCGAGCAGCTGCCTTCCTGCGTTATTGGTTTCGAGGCGAACGTGAGACATTCGAGTTGTACGAAAAGCTGTTCCCACATCGGACGAATGCACCGCTGGACAAAACGAAAGATGCTTGCTCTAACATTTTGCTCGTTCTCCCCCACAAGGTTCGCTAAAGAACTTACATTCTGGGCCCGAAATACGAGGTAATCAAAATTAGCACAAATCGAGCAGTTTGTTTCTTTTTTTTATTCAAGATAACAGTTTGGATGTCAGGTTTGATATTTCAGTAGTTTGCGTACGATAGAAGGACAGTATTAACTAGTTCTTGGTACATCAAGAAATGCGACACGTAACAAGACGCTAAATGCTTAAACAATGGCTGCAAACATCGTGGAATATGCTAAGTAGCAACATTTCTCAGAAATGTCAGGAAGCCTTTAACTCTTGATTCCACGGTCATCCTAGTTTGTTGTAAAAGCCAAGGATCTCGGCTTGTGGAAGCGCTCCGCACTCACAATCCGTGACATCTGATGACCTTTCTTCGGACCCTCCAGTGCAGTGACTCATATCTCACGAATAATCGTGCCAATGAAACGGTCGACAAATTCGATATCTTGCAATCAGCGAAGATCAATCATTGGCTGAACCGCGTTCGTCAAACTTGCAAATTTCGATTCCGACCGTTCAACAGCCGCCACAGGCGGTTTCGCAAAATGGGCACAATTACGAGACGTGTCAATTGTTGGCAGAATCTTCGTCGTTCAAACTGCATTTTCAAAAGTTGTCACCAACACGCGGTACAGAAGGCGACGACGAACCTCGTTCGCATGTGACGCGGAATTATGCCTCAAAGTAAGGCGCATACTTTCGTCTTATATACACAAGTCCATGTACGAGTACATTCGAGTATACAATACGTATGCGTACGCATGTACAATAGAGGCTCGGAGTCTTTCTCGCGCGGCGCAGATATCTCGAATCGGAACGCGTTCGATTCATTTCAGAGATAAGATCTTTCATTCGAAATATGAATATTATAACCGCGTGGCTGTTCTGGCCCGTTCTGGCAGATGGCGGCTGGGCGCGGGGGGGGGGGGGGGGGGGGGATGGGGAAGGGTGGCTGGCCCTCGTTCCCTCCGCAGAGCCCGCAACTCGGCGACGATGAGAAGGAGGATGAGGAGGGCAGCTTGGCGCGCGTTCCTTTTTCAAATCTAAGATCTTTCCGAACGGAAAAAAGGACGGAGATAAGAAGAGCGGTGGGCAAGAGAATTGAGAAGAAGAAGAAGAAGAAGAAGAAGAAGAAGAAGAGGAGACGCGAGAGTGGCGGAGGGGGAGGAGAAAGAAATAAAGAAAGAATGGGTGGAAAGAAATAAAGAAAGAAATCGGTCGGTCAAGAAGTAGAAAAGAAAAAGAGACCCCGGGAGCGGGGGAGAGCCGACCGAGAGGAGAGCTGGATCTCTCTCCCCGAGCGACTTCGCCGGCCGCGACGAACGAACGAACGAACGAACGAACAACCCGGAGTATTACACGTCAGGTTAGGTCCTCCGACGGCGAGACTCGCCTCGCCCGAATTGCCGCGCCGCTGCTGCCGCTAGCTGCCGCTGCCTCGACGCCCGTCAGTTTAAAGAATTCTTCACGAGTCAGAAAAATGAGCATCGTCATGATTTTTGAAAGTAAAAAATGAATAACGCCGACCGACCAGGCGCGCGGTGGAAACCTTCCCCACCCCACCCCTGCACCTCCTCCTCCTCGTCCTCCCTCCCCCCCCCCATCCCTCTCTAACCCCATGCTCGACACACGGGTCACTCCACACTCCGCACTCTCCACACTTTGGTACAACAACTGTGACGCCGAGATGAGTGTATGCAGTACCTAATATCTACGTACAAAACGTATACGTTAATACGCGTGACGTACTTCATGTACCGAACCTTGCACGCACATGCACACACCTGTCTTGTGCGTATGTTGCTCATAATACGCACACGTGTCTCCGTCTGTCTAACGAAAAATACCTTAGACGCAGTTTTTTTACGCAATAAGTAGCTGGTGCGTGTTCCGCCAGGTTAACCGAACGGGATAATGTCATATCCGGATATGACACTGAGATATGTTACAAAATACTTAATAGCTGGGCACATTTGTGCGGTACCTGTGTACGTATTAGGTATCCGCCATCATTGTTAATATATGTACACACGCCTAGGGTATTTTACGCTGAGAAAAATTCTGTTTTTATGATTGATTACGATTGAGTATAATATCGTCCGAGTTACTGGATGATGCATGACACACAAATTACCGTATCCGTCGTGATAATATAGTTTTAGTTATAGTTGCCTCGTGCAGTTACAAAACTAGTCTGTGCAATCCATTAGGCTTGTTTACCATGAATTTTTAACCGAGTTTATAGATCCTTGACTTGACTTTCTTGTCGAATCCGTGTAATACGACCGAATTGACTTATCGTACGGTAACAAGATGATTCGGTACCGGTTACGACACGGTAAAAAGCACTGCTCGGTGCGGACTTCGTGTCGAGTAATGGCTGTGGTTGTAAAAACCGAAAATAGTCGTGTTCATTTTGCTAATCCAGAACCATGTGGTTCAACGGTGCAACGATAGTGATGAAAAGTAGTTACGGTAGGTAAAATTCGCAGTAAAACGGTAACGAAGTCTGCGGACGGCTTCTCGTGATATCCTTTGACGTTATATGTTGACGAGGCAACTTCGGAAAACTAACCCAACTGCGGTGTACTCCTTACAAAGGCCGAAAGTATCGGCATGCCAAAATACCGTTGCAAACTTGTCGAAGAAAACTGTTCGATCTCACCGTAGACTTCAATTGTTATAATCGAAACCTGTAATACCACGTTGTCGACATTCATCTTACCGTAAGGATCAGACTACTTCTTAAGAGCCAGTGGCAGTTTCATTTTGCGTAGCGCGTGACTAACGGAAGTTATATTACTCACGACTGTATTTTTTCTTTTCTTATACAAGTACTACGGCTGAAGCAGTCGCAAAATTGTTATCGTAAACTTATCGAACATACCTATACTTGGTCCTAATTCGGACCGTTTTCAATGACCACATTCGAATCGAACACCCCTCGATATTCCGCTACTGTCAAAACCGTTTTCCGCTAATACAAAATTTTCTAGCGTATCTTCCGACCAACAAACATCGAACAACCTTAAATTCAGTACCTATTATACCTACAGTCGGACAAAGAGTAACGATCCAACTGTGAGGTTGCAGCAGCTTCAGGTTCGACATGACATTTTCACGGTGTATAAACCATCGCACCTCGACGATGTGTCAAGCAAGCATATAGAATTGTTCGTCCGAGCGTAGGTACACGCGGGTTAGAGGTAACCTGCAACAGCGTTGTCCGGATGATGTGCACATATCGAGGAATCTGTACCTACACGTCTCGCGATGCACCTACGCGTGCGGCACGACGCGTCATGCCGCGTACAGTACGTCTTGTGCCGGATGATATTATACGTATGCCTAGGTATTGTAGACGCATTCGAGCATTGTGATCATTATTGTGATTATTCAAAGTTGTTCTTTTTTTTGCCGGTCCGTCGGTTGGGCATGGCAGCAACGGGGCCGCCCGGCGTTTGAAAGGAGAGAAGGAGAAGCGGCAGGGGGGGGGGGGGGGGAGGGGAGCGAGAGAGGCCATTGTTCGATTATTTGAATATCGAACGTGGACGAGAATCGATTCGTGGGGCCTAATGGGGATTACACGGCCAATCAGGCCTTGTGGGCCCGATCCCCGACTGCACGGCCACCAGAGGGTCTCGATCCCTCCGGACTCCGACCCCACAGATCCGTCCCGAGAGCCGCGTCGGAATCGTTCCGTTTTTAACCCCGCCGATTCTTGTCCAACTTTGGCATTTTTGAATCCACGAGAGACGCTGAAATCGGACATGGTATCTACGGCTTGTGAGTTTCGAACCGGGTACCCTTGACGCAAATTGTCTTACGGGAATCAGATGCAGGGTCGATAGGTTGGCGGCGTGTATAATCTAATACGATGTATAATGTTATTTGAAAAAAATCACAAGGCTTCGTTACAACCGTCGCATATACGAACGCATGGCTCGGCCCGAGATCGTCGATATGATCGATTTTAAATCCGTCAAGATTTAAGATTGACAATAATTAATTGGACCGACGACGCATGCCTCGCGGCCTAATTCTATAAACTCAACTTTGTGCGGTTGATCTGCATAAAACCTCCCGATCGTTGAGGTGTACCTGTAAGGTCGAACTTACACAGATTACGTAAAACCGATTTAGATACGTGTGCGTACAAACACGTGTCTCTGCCTACGTGTCGTGTTGTATTGCATGTGATGCATGTTCACATTCGGATGTCGGGTGAATTTGTCTACATGCGTGTATTCAAAAGTACGATTTCTTTTTTCAATCTCCTCCGATTTGTCATACATCGCCTTTGGCGGGCGAACTGGTAATAATTTCCTCAATTCCGTCACATCGACACACAAATACCTGCGGTATTCTTGATAATTGACACTTTAGTCGAACGATCGGTAAGACGGTTTCGACTTTTTCTATCTTCGCGTTTTGTTTCGCTGTCCTTTATTTTTATCCATTTTTTCCAGTATGTATATGTATACACATCAGCGCGTCGCGCGTGTTTCAAATCTATGAGGCATACGATATTATCATTGCGCAACTTACGTATACCGGTCATAAATAATCGAACGATTAGTTTTTCTCGGAAATCGAAGGGGGAAAAAACGAGTGAAGAACAAAAACGAAACAAAAATAAATGACTAAGCAAACAAACAGACCAATCGTCGAGTCGTAATTGACATGTTGCCGATAGAAAAAAAATTTCTGGGTATATTATTATTAGTTTACGATTAAAAATAGACAAACTCGCATCCACATCCACACGTGTTACCACGGGATAAATGCACACGTTCAGGTAGGTTGTATACAAGGCATAGGTATACGGATTACCGATTTCTTAAAACCATTTGTCAAAGAATTTATTTGAAATAGGAGAGTAACGATAATCTCTCCCATCCCCCTCACGCTCCCTCACAAAAAAAAAAAAAAAAAAACACCTCGCCAAGTACATTAAAAATGTGATCATTATTCACAAAAATACCTTCTCTGATGAGAAACGTATGCGTATAATTAACTTGTACAAAAAAAAAAAGTATGATTGACTTGAGCCTCAGCTTCCACATCACACTGTTGTCACACTGGGGTCAAACTGACCCTAAACTCATCCAACTGCAAGTGATAATTAAGTATGAATAAAAAAAATCACTCGCAGATTGATGAAAATTCAGAAAAAGAAAATCGAGTCTGACCGATAAGAATGACGAGTTTCTGGGTTAAGCGACGGCAGTTTTGAGTCCGGGGGTGTGAAGGAAAGGGCGCGGCATTTCTCGAATCAGTGACCGGGACACGCTTTGCGGGATTCGATGCAGCGTCGGAAGCCCCGGCCGAGACGATTATGAATGTATCGGGGACAGAGTGCCGCGATATGACTTAAGATACAGTTATAAGTATAATATGACGTATAAACGGACATACCACTGTGTACCCACAATGGGCGGCTTCCAGTTTGGAAGTTGGGACCAAGGCGGGGTAAAAAAATAATCACAAGAGGTAAAAAATTCGTTGACCGTAAAAAAAAATACACACACACACACACGCACACAAAATAAGAATAAATAGTATCGACAATCTTGTGCGTCGTGAAAGAGCCAACTTCGGCTTATAGCTTAACCCGATTAACTGACCACGTGTACTATTATACCGTGGCCTAACCTCGTACGCCGCTGACCGTAACAATCGTTAACTAATAAGATCACAGCCGTACGCAATGGAATTCGTTCTACGGAGCGTCAGATTCTAGTGCTTTTATAAATATTTGCAAGTTTCTTCAAGAAAGAAATGAAGATGAGGCTCAAACTCAATTTCTGGTCCAAGTGAAACTACTCCCGTTTCTCGTTATTATTATTCCTCTGCAAACGTACAAGAGAATATAACAGAAATTGAGCGTTGTACTCCAAGAAGATGTGTGTATATATATATATATGTATATAATCCACATTTTAAGCGGGCAGATGAATTTATTCTTGTTTGATTTTTTGTGTTTTCAGAGAAGCAAAATTCGCCGCCTTGAGCAAGAACGCGGGCGCAAGAGAATAGGAAAGAAATGCGGATCTAGCGGTGAGTCGATTGAAGTTTTAATCATCATTAGCGCACTAGCCTGAACAGAGCAAACCAAGGGTAAAGAATTGAAACGTATACGTATTGTATTGTAATACACGATATAGGCAGTATACTTAATTACAATTCATGAATCAACGAAGATACGACCGCGGAGCGTATTACAAATTAGGTGCGAAAATCCATGGGAAGGAGGAAAACGTTGTTATACAGACACATGACGCGGCGTTTCTTCAACCTTATACTTATTCTTTCTTGACTACGCCTTCGTTTTCGTCTTGTTGGTTTACTTACTTTTTAATTACGTAGCCGGGTTTCCACCGGAGCGAAGAAGGTCCGGCCCAGATTCCGTGGGAATAATATCGAGAGAGTGTATAATGTAAACGTAATTCGTTGTTAATCAGAACAAACGAGCTCGGCATACACTCGTTTCCCGCACCTCGGGTATCGAGCCCGGAGCCCGCAGCACGTTAATATGACAATTTACGTAATTATACATTCGCCTCGGTACAATCTCGTTACTAATTTGTAACAATAGTTTCTCGTACGAGTCGATGGGCACGGTGCGCCTACTGGTTTTGTACAGCGGTTATGATAAGTGGGGTCGAAAGGTATGCAAAAAGGAGTAGGAAAAAAAGGAAGGGCCGGTGGTGGAGGAAAATAAGAAAGAGCCGAGGAAGAGACGAAAGAAATGTGAGACAATCGCGGTCGCTCGAAGAGGTGGAAAAGGTGGCGGCGGTGAACAGGGAGCGAATTAATTTGACGTCTGTGGGATGACTTTTGATCGGTAACGAATTTGGTCTTGGTGGCTGGTACCCGTGTATTTTATTATACGCGGGACTCTCGAAGTCGATCGGGCGAGTTTTCTGGGTTCGGTTAAGCCCGCTCGCACGAAGACAATGATTCATATTCGAGATATATTCGTTGAGATCGAGCGATCGGTCGACACAAGCCGATCAAAGCACCGCCTATTACTGGCAAACGGACTGCACGGAGGACGGGGATAATAATTATTCCTAATCAAGCTCAATCTAATACTCGTAGCATGACGGAGCTGGCAGCGAGGAGATATCCGAGGCTTTTTTTATTAATTAAAAATCTAGTCAAACGATTTCATTCCCCGATTACATTTTGTTCCTGCACGCTGCTCGACCTCCTGCGTACACCTTCGGGCCTCCTCCTGCACGGACTCCAGGATCGCGTCCTCGAAGGTACCGGGTACACGGGCCGCACCAGGAATCAAGTGTGCACTGCACCTTATTATACGCTCCGCGCGGCGAGGGGGAGGGGGCGGGGAGGGATGGAGGAGCCGAGCCGAGGGCCAAGGACCGAGTTCCTTCGTGTGTGCGAGATTATCGGTCCCGGTGTAGGTATGTAAACGAATACACAAGGCGCACAAACCATCGGGGATCCTCGTTCCCACAATATTGAATCGAGTCGAGTCATCGTTTCGAGATGAAAGAACATTATTATTCCAATTTTAAAGGATGCGCGAGCTGCGCGAGCTGCGCGCGTTTCGAAACTCCCCGAGAGAGCGAACGCGGTTCCCTCGAGTCCACGAGTCCATCCGTCCGTCCATCTTACTCAGCGGCTTAAATTCCGAATACGTCGTTATTCAACTTTTTATCGAACCACCGCTCGCCCTCGCTGGTTATTAATTTCATTCGATGTTTGCTCTTTTTGGGCCGTTATGGAATCTTTCACTATGTTCCGTCTCTCGTTCCTTATTCCTTCGTTCGCGTCCGTCCAGAATATACGTATACGACTCGACAGCATCTGCCGCTGCCGATGCTCCGCTGAAGAGCGAGCTTTTTGTATTCTTGGAACGCCCGCGTATGAATATGCATTGATTAATACATACTTACTTCGGCCATCGGTCGGTACGTACGTACCTACGTCCGTGCTGCGTTCCTGTCTCAGGATTACCGACATTTTTTTCATCCCCACCCACCCACACGCATCGCCCGATGAATACATCCCTCCTTTGTTCGGGCACAACGACATCAAACAAATGATTCCCGGTCAAGTTACCACCAAAACGTTCGTCCCATTAATCCCCCGCAACCAATCTCTACAATTTCTCTCGGCCAATCTCCTCCCATTAGTCGGTAAATCGGGTATTTATGATGCGGCCCGAAGACGAATAAACAAACAAAAATAAAAGATAAAGAAAAAGAAAAACAGCGAAGCAGATTTGTCCAGTCAATTTTCAATCGAATTATACCTGATCGATTGTACCCGAAGTAAAGATCTCGAAGCAATTTCTTCTGTCGATCTCAAAAAAAAAAAATAAAAATAAAAAAATAATTTACCTCGTAATAATAATCACGTGGTAGCACTAAAATATTATGACTCTGTGACCTGTAGGGATCCGATTTCGAAAATCAGTGATACTTGATGTATCGGTAACTCTTCCTTAGTCTTGAAAAAACATTAACTTCAACCGCGCGCTGATTTCAACTTCAAGATTTCTAGACCACAAAATGAAATAAAAATGTTTCTCGATCTTCGAGCAATCGAGTTGGAGGACAAATTCTTCGCAAGGACCCAAGGAATGCAAGACTTCATTCGACTCGAATGACGTTGATGAACCGTCGAGGTTTGCAAAAAATTGACAAATCTGCATACACCCAAAGATCCTCGGGGCTCGCGCACTCGTCGCGAAATATTTGACCGGCGGCTAGACCGGTAGGCCTGCTGACTTGTTGACGGGACATATTTCACTTTGCATATTATAAATACAAGCTCCGCACCTACAGCCGTGCAATGGCAATGTTGATAATAATAACAAGAATGATCCCGAAATGCCCTGACAAATACAATAACGTCATTCGTGACGAACAGAGGCGTACAGAGGTTGTAACGCGTATCGAAAGGTTCGGCCCGACAATGGGAATTGCACAACGTCGGGGCTCGAAACCGCGGCTTTCTCCAAATTAAAATAAGACTGCCCGGTTTGACGTATGGCGTAAAGTGTTTATGAGGATCGCGATTTATACGCCGGTGCCGACTCGTGTACGAGGCTCGCGGAGCGCGGCCGCAGCATTTGATAATTGGAAGAGAAGATTTTGAGGCAGTATTTTAGAATCCTGGATTCGACCCGAGTCCCGAAGGCACATTTTGTGGGGGCCGGACGGTCGGGCAGCACCGCTGCACGGGTTACACGCCGGCTATGTATAAGCCGAGCACAGCCCGAGCAGCCAAATCGTTGACTATAACTCAAATCCAGCCACTTCGATTTATTAACTAAGGTGGTAATTATAAAAGATACTAACCCGTGTAAAAACATAACCGAACGGAATCGCCCCGGTCTAAATATACACCCCGCGCCTTCCGAAACGCGTGCGTTGGAAATCGTGAGAAACGTGGCGTTTTCCTTCGGTACACACCGAGCACCCTCTTCCTACGATGTCCCGTACAATCGCGTACGAGCCCCAAAACGTGCCGAGGTATGGTAAAAAAGAAGAAAAGTTTTAAACTAATTTCGATAAAAAAAACTGCAAAAGGTCATATGTTGAAGCCAATTCCACCAATCGTAAGCAAGTGCGTTATTTAATACTGCTTCGATATAAAACGAATTTTATTTCTGAGTATATACGCGTACACCCGTATGCATAGACCAGCAAGCGGCTGATTACGGGCATGTGAAAAGGGCAAACTTGGTCGGTTGATCAGGTGGCAAGACGATATCGTTATACGGAACGGACGCGCGTTTCGTATACCGCAACGGAGAGATAAATCGCAGTGCAGGATGTAACGAAAGTGAAAAAAAATGCTCGAATGTCGAAAGTCAAAGAGTAATTTACAGTTAGTGTACGTACACCCCCTCCTCCTCCTCCTGTCGCCCAGGCAACACACCCAAAGTCCCAAAGTGACTTCGGTCAGGCCTCAAGTCAATGCGTACGGTACGTGATATTAATCTCGTCGGTTGTATTCGTATTGCTTCGGGTATCCTCGATTCCTTTCGGCTGCATCTTTCGCGCGTCCCCTCGGGGCAAGGCTTGATGAATCACGCGCGCCCCTATCCACGCCTCCAAAATTCTGGTGATTAGTTATGAAATATCGGTTTTCAAATCCGGAGAAATTACACCCTAAAGGAACGCCGGTACTACGACCGAATATTCCTCAGCACGCTGGTCAACCTCGACGATTCGACTTGTATCTCCCGGGTGATACGATGTTGTAAGAAATTTGGAACCCAACGCGCAGAGATTGCACTTTTTGCGAAATTCTACGGGCCGATGGTTCGATCGAGCGGCAAAACTTATCTACAATATCATCACCCTCGTGAAACGCTAAATTCTTTTCTAATTTTTCAGCTGATATGAAAACTGGGCGTTCAGTAGCTGCGGTGACGAACGTGCGGGGGTGCGGTTGAATTATTAAGTAAATGCGGGGCAAAAAGGCGAGAGAGCACAGAGCGGATTTCTCTTGTAAAAATATACCGCGTTTGTACAGTAAAAACCTGAGGCAAAAGATGGAAGCGAACGAAACCTACGGGGTTAGCGGGTTGTATGCAAGGCCTGAGTGCAACGTGTGTACGGGAGATTTGAGAACCAGTCGAACAATTAAACATCTCGAGACGAGCAAAACAGAAAAGGGCTCTGTTGGAAGCAAGAAAGTGAAAGAAAAAAACGTAAATGAAAAAAACGAGAAAGAGAAAGAAAGAGAGAGAGAAAGCGAGAGACGAGGAGTGACGAGGAGGAAAGGGGGTAAAAATAGAAGTAAAGAAATGAAATTCGCGGTTGTAAAATCCGCACGGGTTGCACCGAACGCAATTAAACGCCGAAGCCGAGTGAGTCCGCGGGCCGCCAACGAGTCCGAGAGAGTTCGGCGCAGCCCGGCTCGCTTCAGACTCGGTTTGGGCAGCCCTGCCAGCCCTTAGGGCTCCAGACGGAACGCTTTTAAAATTTATTGACAATCATAAATTTCGAAAATAAAACCTTATATTCCGGCGTGCAGTGTGCAGCGCCTGCAAGGCCCGGCACCCTGCGCGGCCCTCGAGAGACGCGTATAACCCCGCTGCAGCAGCCCGCTCCCTGTTCGTCCTCGCATCCTTTTCCTTCGATTTTTCAACTCTCCGGAGCAGTCGAAACAAAAGAATCCGATCACGCTCCGCGGATCTGCCTCTCGGTCCGATTCTTTTCCGCTTCTTCTTCGCCGCCCCCTCCCCACGTAATCCCCCTGAGCCGAGATGCGCGTTTCTCATCGACGGATTTTGAAAAGTTATTGCGGAAATTTATGCACGTATATACGTACATCCGCGTCCCGCTCAAATATTTTTCCACACTGTATACGGCGTATATAATGTCATGCGAAACCGATTCTCCTTCTTGTCCTCGTTCCAAATTCCAGCCTCACCATGCACACCGCGCTGTTCTCCTTACCAAATCCATCCTATATGACTATTAATTTAAACAAATTTATACGCCAGAAAAGTCTAATTATATTCTACAAGTGTTCACCGCGTACGTACCTTCTTACCTTCGTCTGTCTTTAGTCGTACCTGCATAGATACGGCGGCGACGTAGACTTGGTCAGTGCAACCCAAAATCGTACGACCTGTGTTTGATTGATTTGAAAATTTCTCTCGACTTATCGCATTTTTCAACGCGCCAAGCACGTATATACACACGGAAATTCGACGGGCGATAATTCTTCGCCATTTCATTCTCGCCGGCTATTCGCGAAGTTTAACTCAGTTTACGGCGTAATTATGTTTATACATATATATATATGTATATGTATATTATATATATATACATACGTATGCACGTACTTATATGCCATTGTACGTGTAAGTCCGAGGTTAATTTTTTACGCTGTAAAGAGCCACCGCCTGTCGTTTTTTACAGCTTGTTAATTCCCAACACGAAATGAGAATTGAACACCGGTCGATGGCTACGATTCATTCCATTTCTGTATACCTGCACCTGTGTGACGTCCGTTTTGACATTGACTAAGGCGTATACATGTATATTATAACGACTCGTGTACGCGGTCTCTGCTTGGAACCGACGTTCACGTTCCGGGAGAATTTTAATTCAGGAAACGGTTAAACCACCGCTAAAAACCGACATGCCAATCCCTCATTGGTAAATCGAATTAATTTTTCTCATTTTCTGATCCTCCATCTCGATATCGAACCATTCTTCTCAACCCTCGTTCCAGTCCGGATACCTTGTTCCAATTTATTCCAGCTCGTTTCTGTCACCCTTCGAAGTTCGCTGCCCCGAACCGGAAAATAGTAACGGAATTAGTGGCTAGCCTGTGAACGCGCCACCTTAACCTGCACGGGCTAATTGGCAACTGAGGATTATCGCCCTGGCGCGTTCGTCACACCTGTTCCTCCCAAAAAGTCAGCTCGCGCCCTTTGCCTATTCCGACGCCTCGCCCACCTTCGCTCCAATTTAATCTATGCATGTATATTATATGTAAATTCATGTACAGGGTGGGCCGAGTTCGTCCTGACGCTTCACTTCTTCCCTATCAATCTTAAAACATACATTAACCATTTGTACAACGATATCCGAAGAAACTTTCATCGTGAAATATTTTGAGAATAGTTTCAGTCCGGTTACATTATCGGATCATAAATGTTCTTGTGCTTGCGCTGTACGAGCGCACTTGGTGTAATAATTCGCGAAAAGTTACAAGTCGGTCCGACCGAAATTTAAAAAAACATATCGTCATATTTTCGGCGTATTAAAATTATCCGCGATTCAGAGACACGCGAAACTAGGCGAGCCTCGATCGATGACGTGAGAAAATCATGGGAAATTGAGCGAAGTAAGAATCGTGCAGAGGACCCGCATACGCTCCGACTCGTCTGACTAATTTTGGACCCTTAAACCGACCTAGCAAGTCTCGCTGGCTGTGTGAAACGGGGTAACGCAATTAGTAGACGTCTGCCGTCTGGAGTTTCGAGTGACCGTACGCTTGGCATACTCGCGTGTATCAAGTTTGTATACCGGTTTACCTATGCGAGTGTGAAGCGACCGTATTGACAGAAACTATCGAATGTCGTTCAACATCGATTCGGATTAATACTTGTGTTATCAAGCCTCGCCGACGGGCCTCTTAAAACAAATAAAATTCCAGCCTGCCATTCGCTTGTAAACTTCACCAGAGTGCATCGGTGCCGCGACAGTGTGACTTGTTCGCTTATTTATTTTTTCTTCTCACAAATCAACGCCTCGGTATGCGGGGTGAGAAATTATCTTGCACAGCGCAAGGAGAGGCGCGGTTGAAACGGACAAACCCGACATTTGCTCGAACGAAGATCCGTTCGCGAGTATCGAGACCCTCACGGTGAACCCCCCCTAACATCGAGAGCGAAGTGGAACGATTTTTTTCCTCCCCCCGTCATCCTTTTCACCGTTTATGTATACGCTCTCCTTAATTTTTACTCGGTTATTTTGACCAGGCTAATTCGTTTGAAAAGAGGGCCAGTTGAAATTATGGTAATTCAGGGTGGAATACATCAGTCCAAGTCAGAAATAGCCCGAGAGTGATACATCACTCTTGACCGCCGATCCTTCATACGGACTCATATATGTTCTTGCATTGAATAATACATTTCTGGCGACACGAGAATACACCAATTTTCACCTTCTTCCTGCTCTGCGACGTAGGTATAAAAAAGGTACGCGTTGTACCAGCAGCACCTTGAAGATGGTCGCCTCAATTCTAATTCTTGCACATTCTTCGTTAATTCTTCCTCGACTTCCATCAGCCGTGACGCGCGACGATCGCTTTCGCAGCAATCCTCCTCCATGTGGCTCGAGAATCGTGACACAGAGAGAGATGGTTGCGGCGGTGGCGGGGGCGGGGGCGGGGGCGGGGGTGGAGTGCCACGGTGCCCCGTACCCGCAGCACACGTCCTCATTGTCGATCGATTAAAATGAGCAACCGTGTGTCGAGGCGTACCAGGAAACGGAAGTGACGTCACGACATAGCCAAGACGTTCGCCGTGCGTATGCCTCGGCATGCGTATTTATCCATTCGTTTTAGTGGAACTGTTTGTTTGCCTTTTGCTCGGGCTTATAGACTTCAGGATGAATGGGTCGGTCTCGCGTTCGCCCTGATGGGAATATCTCTCTCTCTCTCTCTCTCTCTCTCTCCTCTCTCTCCTTCTCTCTCTCCCTCCCTCTCCTTCTCTCTCTCCCTCCCTCTCTCTCTCTCCCTCTCTCTCCCTCCGGACGTTAGACCGTTCTGGGGTACAACGACGAGTGCGCTTCGTCTGCCTATGCGGTTCATCTGGATGCCTGCGGCGTGTATCGGCGCACATGTCTCTTCTTCGGGAATCTCTATAGCCGCTGCATTCGCCTCCGCATATGCGTTACATCTATGCGCCTACTCTCTGTGCGCGGACGGCTTATGCCTTATACGCGAGGCGTACCAGCGTCGATATATCAGCCGGCCGAATGTTTATACCGTGCGTAAAGTTCTCAGAGATTGAAATTAAACAAATATATCCGTGTCTATAAACTAATAGGCCGATAAAAATCTCTTTCCTTTATATACTCCGTTTATGACGCGTCTCGAAAGATAGATACGTACATCGCCCTCTCCCGAGATGCACCGACGATCAACGCGAATGTAGTTGTTATAATATCCAACCTACAAGTTCGTCGAAATGGTCTTTCTCGTTAGATAAGTTAGACACGCTTTGTTTATTTCTTCGTTTAGACAG
Organism: Neodiprion lecontei; assembly: GCF_021901455.1. Taxonomy (NCBI): domain Eukaryota; kingdom Metazoa; phylum Arthropoda; class Insecta; order Hymenoptera; family Diprionidae; genus Neodiprion; species Neodiprion lecontei. The sequence goes on along the minus strand of NC_060265.1, from coordinate 10,790,841 downwards.
GCCCACTTCTCGCTATTTCCTTCAAGTTTAATTCAGATCCTCCCGACGAACCCGACCAAGTGTTGGAGAATAATCTTGAAGTATAGAGTAACGGATATGATATTAGCGAACTCGAATACTGTTGTCGTAATTATAATATCCCGTGTGCGATTGTCTCAATTTTAATTTACCGAAAAGGCTTAGGCACAAAACTAACATCTATCAGATTCCAGCTACGACCTACACGTTTCGATTTACTCGAAATAATGTCACGCTCGCGGTACAAGACGTTTATTTTATTTTTGGTTGATTCTTTCTTTTCATCGACAACTTGAAAGAACGTCTCAGATTCGCGTTTGATATTTGTCTTACAGATCCACACACGTCATACACATAAATATCTATATATACATATATATATATATACATATATATATATATCAGATACAGGTTGGTACCTTATCAAACGCCACGCCAATAATTATTCGCTCCGCAGAGTTACGACGTGTGAATAAAGGCGCGGGCCACCGGGTGTATAAACTTCGTGTATAATTAAACGCCAGTCCCTTCACGTGTCGGGTGCTTATCGTTGGGCAATTAGTCACAACATGGGGAATAAAAAGGAAATTCCAACCCCTGTGGAGCGACTGATAAAAATTACACTCATTGGTTTCTAATCAGAATCAGAGCAAAATAGGATCTCGGAAAGTGGGGAATTTTTTGAATTACGGTCGTTTTGTTTTCAGGAATGAACGTCAAGTTTAAAGGGACTTTGCCTGATACGGAGAGGCATTTTTGTAACTTTAAAAAAATATGGATAACTCTAACCTAGCTTCTTTTGGATAGGCAGTCATTTTAAGAAAGTTCTTCGACGTGGAACTAGAATTTCGGTCCTTGGTTTCGTCTCGACGTAAAAACTGAGATTTTCCTCCCAGCTGGGTAGTCTGGATGAAAAAGTTGATAAATTTCGCAAAAAAATGCCGCATGATTATTAAGTCAAAGAGCTACGAAAGTATCGATAGAATTGAGAAAATACTGTCTTACGTAACAACAAAAAAATATGTATCAATATTGTATTCCCGTTAAAATCGAAGAAGTAACGACGTATAATGAAAATAGCAATTCCAATCTTTTATTGCAGAAATGCACAGTCTATTCTCAGTCGCTTAATCTCGCCTTAATTATAACGACGCGCTCCTCGAAAGTAAGATAAACATTTCATTGAGAGTCCGTGGATCATCGGCACATATGGTGAGAATTAATTGGCTCCTCGGCTGGTTTAGTTTGGCTGGACACCGTTGGCCACGATGTCCGCATGAGAAACACCAAAACGAAAGAAGTCTCACAGGTAGCACGGGCTCTTGACAGGTGCTACGAAAGTATTTTAGAGATGTTAGTGATGTTAGAGGGAGACAAATATTCGGAATATCCTTGACTAGCCGCAGTTGCCACGGGACACTTTGACCCCCCGAGTTTTATCCTTTTATTTCCATATCATTTTATCGGTTTTAGAGTTTATTGTTCCTCCCTCAGGAGCGGACCCGGCAAGTCACCGTATTCCCGAAGGTTCGTACGCCGCGCACACCTTGCCGCGAACATAATTATGATCTATCGAGTATCCGAGCTTTATGGTCCCTCGGGGTCCTAGAGGTTCCTTTTCTACCGCCTTATCTGAAACTCGCCTTCTTCTCGCCGTAATATCTTTCTTCTCCTCCTATTTCCACTTATAAATTTCACTCAAATCTTTGTGTCAGCACTCCGACAATCGTAAACAAAATTTTTACAGCATCCAGCTTATAGTTCTTCGTACGTGTAACACGTGCGCAACGTTCCTCGAGTCCCGCTCGCCTCTCTTTTTTATTTCCCCGCCGATTTTCGTCCATTTGATGAAAAATCCGAGCATCCCCAAAGCCGTCGACGAAAACGTAACGGCAGCCCAGCGATTACGCGATTCTTCTTTCATCTCTCGCTTCCGATTCGCAGGTATTCAACTTTGTCGACGGTGCTTGCGCAGGAAGAGGAGAATTAGCTCTGGCAAGACGGAATAGAGCCATAACGCGCCGGCGTGGGTAACTGCGGAGGTATAAACCGAGCTTGATATGGTAATTGCGGAAAGACGGAAACGCACGTGTGCGGGTGCACAAGCCGCAGGTATAGACAAACGTCGAGCGTGTGGGGAGTCGGGTCGGCTTGTTTTATTTTCCGTCCGCAGCCTTTTTTCCCCCCTCGTTGTTATATACCGCTTCTAATTGAGCACGACCGAGCACTCCCTCAAGTTTTTTGAAATTTCAAATTCGGATTTGCGTTGCAGATGCGGTGGCAGTGTCGCGCAAGCTACGAGTAGGATGTTTTCTCTCAATTAAGCCTTAATTAAGTTAAAATTAACATTGCGGACTCCCCCACTCCCCGGCACTCCGCAGGCCGCATGCATCGCGTCTCCAACTTTGGGTGGCCTCCGCGGTCGTACAGCCACGCCGAAAAATTCAATTGACAATGCGTCTCGTCGGTGAAAAAAAATTTACACGCATTCACCCGTGATTCGAAATCAACGACGCGTGCGATTTTCGGTCTCAAACTGCTCCGTAAAAATCCTACATCTATCGCACGATTCGCAGTAACGACGAAATTACCGTCTGCACTCTATTCGACTATTTCCACGAATTTCACCGAAATTGGACAGAGCTTCGCGAGAATGGAACGGGAATTGTGTCGCAATTCGGGGTTCTTGATCGTCGCGCGTATTCGATCGGTGGGGGTGGGTGGAGGGCGGGCGAGGGAACTTTTGCACCCGGATGTACGGAGTGGATCGCAAAGGTGTCCTCCTCGGCAGGACGACGCGGTGGTTGCAGGTACGGTACGCGAAGCGTAGGTATATGGGAATGGGATATACTTGGAATCGAAAGCCTTGGCAGATAAACCTTTTCAGCCTTCATTAGGACGCGGGTGATCAGACAAGGGCCTATACAGCTCGACCCTGCATCTCCGCTCCTCCACGTATATAGAATGCATTCAGGTCCATAGCGGTGGCGAGGCGCGATCTGCAGGTACCCCTCGCTATTATGCTGCCCCGGACGCACACCGACTTCCTCCTCTTCGCGTCCGTGCACGACGCCGCCTCTGTGTGAACGCAGGCGAGATTATTCTACGTGCGGATATACCCATGTGCGACGGGGAATTAGGCAGGCAGGACATGTGATCTTGCTTGTCCACCGCGACGCGGCGACGTCCTGCAGACGCTGCTCCTTCCAACCTCGAGAGCTTCTCGCACCGCGTTTGCATCTCGTGCCTGCGGTAATCTTCTCGTGGGGGGTCTCGGCCAGGCCGAAGATTCCTTCCACGGGATCATTGATGGCCGATTGGTGGGCAGTTTCTTTTTCGCCGTCAGTTCGCGTCTTTTCGACGACTCGACCGTCGCAACGACCGACCAAAGAAATCCTCATCCCTCTCGGTGTGTGGATAAAAATTGTTCATCGACTGGGTTCAAGTTCGCTCGTTCTTTTTATCATCTTGTTTTACTTTTTGCGATCAATTTTACGCAACATTGGGCAATCCCGCGTTCTGCGTGCACGCATCGTTTGTAATGCCGGGAACCCCGCGTCGGGGCTAATCGGGTCGGTTAATGGAAGACAATTTCCTCGGTGAGAAGGAGGACACGTATTTTAAGTGCGTAGTTTATACCAAAGAAAAGCGTCCCGTGCGCCGACGAACGTTACATGCACACGCCGTACATAAAGTGTACCTACAAAGTCTACGCGCGGTCAATTTTTATTTAATCCTCGTAATTCTATTGTTTTCACGGACTATTAAGTTTCCGATAATAGGTGACTTCCGGTTAATGAGTAAGACTCTACCGCGGGAACACTTCGAATGCAGGAAAGGGCGCGTCGCCCTCCCCCTAGAAAATTTTTTTTTTTAAGGCGAGGCTTCGCCGCCGATGGTCATTTGCTTCCTTGCTGCATATCGTAAAGCGATTACATCGCGTAGACTGCAGCAGCTACCGCATTATGTTATTTACTCGTGTGACCGTAATAGATGTCTGTAGCTTTTGCTTCTTTTTTTTTTATATTTTTTTTATCTTTTCTTGCGTGCGAGCACGATTACTCTAAATCTGCAATGTCCCGAATATTCCAAGGTGAACGTAGTGCGGCTGACCCGACGTGCAACCACGATCTTGAAACGAAACAATTTCTCTCTTATACTCGCGGTATTTACAAGGCATAATACCTGAGAATGTTTAACCTGTAGGTGACATTCTGGCCAAGGATTACAGAACTGTAATGTGCACGATGAGATTATTATACCGGGGCATGAAATTTGTCGCGACGTAACACGGACCGCTTTCTAAATTCCTTTCATAAATTACAATGCATGTGATTTTTACGCGCGGAAAGATGTTCGACTGAATTGTGCAGATACTCACTTTCGACTCACCCTTTCTTCGATCCTGAAATCAAGACAGGAAATTATTCATTCATATACTACAAGCGTGTCTTGAATTTTATGCGAATAAACAGTTTGAACCTCCGATTATCGCTCCGATCGCGTATTTCAAAGAACGCCTTAGCTATTCTAACAGTTCTGTAAAGGCGTGTGTTAGTTCCTGAAGGAAGTCGTCCCTGATCGGTCCACCGACTATCAAGAATGTGCAGCGGTAATGGGTTCCAACATCGTGCACAGTGGGAAACACAATGTTCGCAAAGGCATTCGAGTGACACGGTCGATCGTTACCTGTCATTACCGATCTGGTTATCGAATTGAATCGCATGTACCCGGGAAAACGATAATAGAACGCGGATAATATCCAAGGAACCGTGAAGAAAATGTAAATTGAAACGATTTCACATTTCTCGCGCACCTATTTGTTTCAATTTACATCTCCTCACTTTTTCTGGACGCTCCATTTTCACTACGTAATGTATAATCAGCTTAATGATTTCTAAGCAATCGCAACTCCGAAGTAACGCTGTGAAAACTACGGTTAGGTATACGGCAATTGTTGAGCGCAATTACCAATTACTACTTCTGTTACGGTTTTATGCTCTCATTATACTACAATAATTCTTGAATATTTTCAGAGATCACTTTCGCTGAAACCGCACGTGATTTTTCATCGAGTTACCGTAATTTCCGTTAAAAATGACTGCGACTGGTATTTCTCCTCCGGCATCGTAACAAATTCCCCGAACCCCATTATCTATCAACGCCCATCTTTCACCACGACACACTTATGCCCGAAGTCCGATGCGGGGGTTGTTCGTATACCATGTAGTCATCGGCAGTGCGGTCCGATGAAAAGATGTCGAACCCATGACATTGGACTGACATGTACCTAAGTTTTGAGTTATAATCACGAGGTGCGCAGGAACGTCGAGCGCATTCGTCGATCTCGGTTTGCATCTCGACTCTGTTTACAATGTTGATGAGAAAACAAAAAAAAAAAAAAAAGAAACGTAATAACAATATCGCAAACTTCCGGTAAAACAAACTCACGCAATGACAAGGTGGAGCGTACTATCGATATAAACTTTTTCCCATTTTCGTTCGCATCGACTCGAGTTCGAATCTACGAATCGTTTCATAAAACGAGTCAGCGAAGGCCAAGGCGGAGGATAATCGAGGGCGTGAAAGCAAGGCGAGAGCATCCAAGTTACGGGTTTCGTACCCTCCGCAAGCGGGATCCGCGTCTGCGGCTAGTTGGATGCACGTCGCGGTTCGCCGGAACGCACACACGTACCTTTATAACTTGCTCATACGTACACGTGTGTATAATCGAAGAGAGGGCGGTGTACCCCGGTTGGCCGTAAGTTTGGGGAGGGGGGCTTGAGCGGAGGTTTGGCCGTATACCTAATACCGTGCGCCCAGGGAGCAGCATTATCGCGCGGTGGTGCTATTCAAATGAGAGAGCCACATTCTGAAACACACGTTTCAAGAGCAACGCGTCTCGACCACACGCGCGTGCATGCACGCGGACGTATTCGTGTGTATAGTCGACGACGACGAAGAGGAAGGTTTGTACGGTATAAACGCTCCCGCCGAAGGAGAACGTTCGGCAACGCCAGGTTGGTCGACAGTGGCTCCGCCTAGCATCCGCCCCCGAAACCCGATTGGACGTTAAATTCTCCCGCCTCGAGGCTCATTTGTTTATTAATGTTGTAATCACCGGCGTGATCCTCTTTTGTTACGTTCCTCGCCTCACCGCTTCACCACTGTACCAACCGGGAATGCGACCAGTTTCTCCTTATATTTCTTCTTATGTATTTCTTATTGCAACGACGATCTTGGAATATTCTTTCTTTCCTTGCCTCCCTTCCCCCCCCCCCCGCGAAGTCCTTCTCTCTTCTCTCTTCTCTCTTTCTCTGATTGTGAGACTCGGACCGAGCTGCAATAGAGTCTCTCTATCGCTCTCGTTCTCTCCGCCCCCTCCCCCCTCCCCCTCCCTCGCCCTCTCTCTCTCTCTCTCTCTCTTGCTCTCTCAGAGCCATGCGCGTACCGCGCTTTACCACCGCCCCCCCCCCTCCCCTCCCCCTCTTCATCTTCCTCATCAGTTCTGCTCCGTCGTTCTTCTCTCTCTCTTTCTCTCTCTCTGTCTCTCGTTCTCTCTCCGTTCCGACTGATCGGTGATTCTCGGCCAAACTCGCGACCCTTCGTCATCCCTTTACGGGGGGCGGGGGTGGGAAGGAACAGCAAGAGGCGGGAGGGGAACGTCGGTAGAAGAGAAAGAGAGAGTAATATCGCGTCGCGCGAAGGGGGGCGGAGGGGGGCATCAGCGTGGCGCGGAGCGCGTCGTCGCGACTCAACGTCGGATTTCACGGGCGTCAGTTATCGCCGAATTGGTTAATTGATATTGGAAGGCCCGCGGGACGATCCTGTGCCTCCGGCAGGACTCGGGTGGGTGAACGCAGGGGTAAGGTTAAGGTCGGAGGTAGGCATGCAGCCTGCAGACGTGTTCGTACCGACGGACGGATAGGATAGCGTATAATAGGATAGGTGTCCTTAGAAAGCAGCTAGGTAGAGTTCCACACCTTTTAATAATAGATTCTTATTATTAGACGACAGACGGACGACTGGGCGAGCAAGCGGCGAGCAGGTCAGTCACGTGTCGTCGTCTGTGTCTCAAACTCTCCGTGTAATACACGCAGGACGTCGACGACTGTGTTTCGTCGTTAGTTGTCACTCGCCGACGACGACGACGAAGTAAAGACGACGCTACGGTGCGTGTTGGTTATTCTCCCCCACCCCTGCCCCTCTTTCTCTTTCTCTTTCTCGTTACCATCTCCCTTCCTTCCCTTTTTCTTTCCTTCTGCCTTTCTTTCTTTCGGATCTCTTTTGACACTTGACCACCGCGACACAAGGTGTGACGGAATTAACAATATAATAATGATATTAACGACACGTGACGCGGAAACGATGTCCTGTTACGAATTAACGCCGTATAACGCGTTACAGGTACAACCTTTAACAAACTTCTTAGAAACTACGCACGCGGGTCGTTTCGTATTGTGAACCTACGCGTACGTACACTGTGCAATTCTACAACTTATTGTTAGCTTTTGCAGGATTCCAGGGACTGTCGCAAAATTGCGGAACGCTTCCGTAAGTGACAAATATCGTTTGGGTAATCCGTGTAGTATAGATTGAGGAGTGCCATGAATTATTCATCGCACCCTTCTCAAGTCTTCTCGAACCCCAATCGAATCGTACGTAGATTTAATTTTCATCCATTTTATAAATTATTACACGCGGGTTGTCTGTTGATTCAAGTGTGTAATAATAAGAGTCAGGCGAGGAAAGCATTTGGAGCTCGTTCGGCGTGGGGCGTGATCGAATGTCTGTTAATTCTGTAAAAAGCAAAACACGAAGAAGAAGAAGAAGAAGAAGAAGAAAAATGGAGAATCGAAGAAAGTAATAGAGAAAAATAAAACAACTGAAAGAAATCAAACAATATTGATTCGGGTTCCGATAAATACGTAAAAAGGTTTTTAAGCGGGAACGCGAGCCCGTACCTATTACGTACGCATGTACGTATCCACGGTGAACTGGAACCGCGTTTCACGGATTTTTCAACAGCTTCCTGGCGCCTCACTTTCGACGACAGTTAAAACAAACAGCCCGTCAAATTGAGACGCGAGGGTGACGGGACCGCTTGCAGAGTCTATAAATATTGTAAAATCAAATATATACATATATATGTATATACATATGTACGTAAGCAACCCACACACGTAGGCGTACGCGTACACATACACGGCGATCCCTCACGCAAGAAATTCCAAGGCGAATACCCACGCGCGCGTCTATGTATTCCGTAATATAGACCACGACGCGTACGTATAACAGGCATCTTATACCTACACGTGATTGCAAACGTACAGTCGTTTTAAGTGTATGCAGGCAAGTGCAAATTCGACCAAAAGTCGAGGAAAACGCTACACGTACGTACGCAGCCGGCTTACGTGCATTCGTACGTATTCCGCAGCAATGCTCGGAAGGGCCGTTCGTACGGCATATATGATATATAGTTACTATTCGCCGAGCCGCACCAGACGTAAGATAATATGCCTGAGTTATAAGCGAACTGCGGGGGGAATGATCGAGGTTATGCGTATATACCTACCCTGTAAGTGTGTATATCCAATATACCGTAGAGACCCGGCTGCACGATGCAATTTGTCGCATCAGAATCCAGCCATATCATTAACCATTGAAATTGGAGAATGGATATATAATGGTTGCAATCGGAAAGATTCGGCCTGGCCGGACGCGAGGGGGCGAGATACCGCCAGGTATAATACACTGCGGACATGCCGCACCGCGGGTACACTGCGGGATGCACGGACGCACACAGACGCAACGCGGTCCAGCGACGCGGACGCGGGCGAGACGAGGAGGGAGAGGAACCGAGGATTCCTGCGGGACATGGGATAGGTCAAGGGCGAATATGCCCGCGAATATTGACCGGAAGTCGGGTCGGGGTGCAGAAGCCGGCCGATTCCTAGGTCGCAGCTCGGACGTTGCGTCGTGGCAACGTGCAAGGACGAAGGTTAAGGAGGAAGGTGCGGGAGACGAAGATCCAGGATAGGTAGAACAATCGGGCGCATCCTCGTAACGCAACGGCGTTCGTATCGTACAGGTTCTCATCTGCAGCTCTGATCCTCGGTGTCTTCTTTAAGGTCTTCGTGGAACCCGAGGCTCATGCAATGTCAAGTAGGTAGGTAGGTAGGTAGGTAGATAGGTAGGTAGGTAGGTATAATATGGTAGGCAGTCAGAGGCACCTCTGCACTCTATCCATCCATCCATCCGCGGGTACACGAACGTAAGCCGTGGCGTACCGGGCATGGCGTGCAAGGTAGATACGTACGTACGTACGTACGTACACCGAGGTGTAGACGAATGGTAAAAAGAAAGTATTTTCAGAGTGTGTCCCAAATGTTGAATTCCATGTGCAGGGCGTGGCGGCTCGGCTTGCACGCCGCCCGGCTCTCCTCGGTTCGTTGTTATTCCGAAATGACGAATCATAATGTATAATATGCTTCGGGTGTGCATGTGGCTGTACGCGATGCTTCCCCTCCCTCCCATATCTCGTACCTACGTACCGCCGTTTGTCCGCCCGTCGTCCGTTCATCCGCAGCCCGCGTATCTACGTATACGTTGTACGCATCTATACCTGACTGCGCGCATGCACGCACACTCCTGCAATCCTTCACCGTCCCGGTACTTACATGGCTTATTCAAATGAACCCCGGGATTGTCTGATATATCTAAGCTAACTGGATTCTAAATATTGAACAAGGAGAACGAAAAGGCAGGAAAAAAGAATAAATGAATAGAAAAATTGAAGGAAGAAAACAAAAAAAAGGAAAAAAAAAAGAAAAAAAAAAGATTGAAATAGGAAGGAGGAAAAAAAAACGAGGCAAAACGGACAGAAAATATAATTGAAACCGTTGTTCGTCAATTTCTTTTGCCCGCGTTATCTTTCACGGGCGCCCCGCGTTAGAAATATTCTATCTAACCGAACTACGAGGTGGATGGCTATATACCTGCCTGTCTATCCGTATATATATATATATATATATATATATATATATACATACTCGCGTAACTATGTACAACCATGTACGTATATCTATAGATGCGATGTATCTATAATCTGCCCATCTATATCAATACCGAGTTATGTACGCCGCGAGTATCCATCTCCAGGCGCGGACATACGGAACCGTATAATTTAATCAATCAGTGATTTCCAATGACATTTACGAGTGTTATAGGCGCTTTTTGCGAGATCCGGGACTACATGACACAACTTTCAAATTCAGACCGGAGCCTGTTTACAACGAGGAATATACCAGTCATTTTTGCCGGTAATAATTTCGACCCGACTGGTATTTGAAGCTGCGATAAAAATCACCTCTCCTTGCCTCGCGTTCGCGTCTCAACCGTCGTCCTGCTTAAGTACACACGTAGATCACGGACTATGCCGCCGCATCCTTCACCTCGTACATACCGCGTTCCCTGCCAATGATCGTTTTCCGCCTAATCGTTAAATTTGCCTGCCTGAAATCTGCGTATAATGAAAAGGTCCGCACAGGCAGAACGAGGTACAGCACGGTCTACATATGCCTGTAACCGCGAGTACGTATCCACGTGTCTGCGTCTGTTCAACAAGCGATTCTTCATCCCAGCTGCGTGGTGTCATTCCTACGGGGACACGTATGTAATCCGCTTCGATCCAGCAACACCCGCAATTCTCGACAGTTCAAAGCCCCGACTTGTCACGCTTCCGTCTTTTTTTCCACCTTTACGGAAAGATTGTGAAAAGAGTGAAAAACTCACCGTCTCAAAACCGCATTAGAAACGTATATATATCCGGCTAAGCCCGGAGTCAACAACAAGTGACTGTCGTCGCCCGGCCCCGGATTCGTAACGGGTATAGACGTTCGCTGGTTTGAAAGAAGTAAAAGGGAGAAAAAAAAAACTGGGGACAGGGATTGAAAAAACAGGCCAAAATCATCAAGAGTTGAACGAAATTTCCACGCTCGCAACCCCGCTTTGTATTATATACACGAAGCTCCAGTTTTGTGTGTAACCCGGGGATCGATTTTCAGGGCAAAAAGTTGCTAAATATGTCCTTAATGCTAGGGGGTCCTCTGCAAATGCGGTCACATTATGACGCAACTCCCCAACCTTACAGGTATAAAGATCTTCTCTACTCCATATACGCCCCGGTTGTATATATGCATTATGCGTACCCAAAAGTGGCGAGCTGTGGCACCGGTTCGGGTTTCGAATAGTGCAGCGGATTGCGGGAGAGGGACTGAGGGGAGGAAAAAGGGGGGGGGGGGGGATAAATTGCGGACGTCCCGAAAATAGTTCCCCAATTTTTCGTAACCCTGCATCCTTTCTCGTTCTTGATTTATAGAAAAGAAGGTCTGCGCGCATGTGCCCAGTTTTGCAGAAGTTCTCCTATTATTCCTGTATATTGTGACGAACTCTCGTCTCCTTCCCTTCGCCCCATTCTCTGGTCATATTTCTTAAACTCCACCTGGCTGAGGGTAGCGATTTTTTCAATTTCGATTCCTTTCCTCGCTCCTTTTTCCGTCATTCCTTCTTTGAGCTTTTCTTCCGTCTTCGTTGATTTTTTTTTTTTTTTCCTTACTTAATAATTATTCTTCTTGCTCAGACATGCTTGGCGATATTTGCTTACCCGTTAACGAAAGCGGCACTCGTGACCGTGTCCAAGTGCGCAACGATTTGCTCGCCTGTGTATCAGGGATCAGAGTCGAAAATCCGGAGTGTAACAGTGAGCTTCTGTGATTCCGAGATCCGACAGTTTCCGAGAAGCCTAACGATATACGTATACACACACCGCGTTTACATAACGTAACGTAAAGACACACGTACGCGTGTAATGAAAAACTCGGTTATATTGTCGACCGCCCGGCGGATGTTTGAGAAATTTTTCAAATCTAGCTGTACCGAGCGGTACAACGTATTCTGATATAAAAATATTTACAAGCTGCACGTGACGAACTCTCCGCCCTGTATACGCGCACCGATATACATATTACACATTGTACATGTATACGCTATTCGTCTCTCCGAGACGGAGATGCAGGTTATACGTGCCTCGGAGACGGCAGAAACGAAGATATCAAACAAAACGAACGATACAACCGTGTGTGAGAAAACGTACCGAATACGTTTCGATCGACTAAACGATCCATTCGAATTGAATCGTTCCTTTGGAAAAACGACACTCGCCCGCATCTCGTAATAACAACAGCAGACTTTTCATTATCTTCCGATAATGGTAGATTTGATTCCTCGCGTTGTCGCAGACTTAATACACAGCTGCTCGATACAATTGGCGTATGCACAAATTGACATGTTTTCAGAGTCGACTTGACGTTTCGTACTATTACGTCGGTTTTCAGGAATTTACCGAACGTTCAAATTCGCAGAAACTTACGATTCTTGACAGATTGAAAAGTGCGGAGTACCATATTGTTGCCTTCCGACGAGGAACGGAATTCAATTCTGTAACAACCTCCGGCGACTTTGGCCCTCGATATCATTCCACACTTCGGTCGACACCCGTTTGACATTTAGTACTTTGTCGTATCTTCCGTGCCAGGTCAGTGTCAAATAAATCTTACCCAATGAGCATTGATCTCGTTCCAAATTTGAAGTAAATTTTAACGTCGGATGAAAAATTGAAACTATGGTAGTTATTTTTGCGCGCTTGGATGTCTCGATAGTTAATTTGACACTTTATTTCAACAGTTTCACCGAGAATATTTGCTCTGTCGAATACAAAGCTGTGCATAATTCTTGTGTCAAAACAACTCACAAACTAAGGAGTTAAATCTGGGTCAGTCCTTACACAACTCGTCTTACCCGTCAACGCCTCGTTCGTAAGATCGTATGCGCGTGTCTGTTGAGCGGAAGTAAATTTTCGGAAGTTACAACGAACGTTGTCTAAATCTCGAAGCGACAGAGGATAACAAACATCCAGCAAAATTTCGGCAATGTCGTCTCGTCTTTGATTCAAGAGACCGCCAGAAACCGATACCGCGATATCGCAGTCCTACTGCCGGCAAAGGCGACCGATGATACACCGGAAGTGGACATTTGATTGCCAGAGAGGCGACTAACTCGTACGCACCAACTGCAACGGCGTACGTCAGCCAACGTATACGTGCATCGACACAATGTAGGTACTACGCAATTTCTCCAATTACCGTATCCGGTCCAGATGAAGTAGACGCAACAATGCATCGCGCCGGCCGCATGGAGTGGTAGGGGATTTACCAAGAAACAACTAAGCATAATATTGATAGGGTCTCGCGGGTACTTGGTTGTTTTGTTCCAGTGATATCGGTGTGAAGTTCGTTGCGGACGGCAGCACACGGCTCTCACTTCACCGGGGTAGTGACTGCTGCCTTCCTTCTCTGGCGAACGTTTCGCAAACTCGCCCCATCCTCGTCCGCTGATAAGACGCTGGCATGCGGCGTGGGCGAGGAACCAAACACCGCCTCGCCGCCAAGTTCAAATTTCGAACAATTGCACCGAGTCGAGTGCCAACCGGTCAACGCTTGAATTACATATTCAGGGTAACTGGGACCGAAGCTCGTGCCGCGATCCGCTTCACTTTCTGCACGGTAAGCGACAATCAGATTTTCCGGGAAACCGTGAGAAAGATTCTTCAAAAATTTATATGGCACGAACGTTACAGCACTTGCGACGAATATTTCGTCCTTTCTATTCTTTTCTCCGAATTTTTCACTGCGACCTACATACGTATGCGAACTGTCAACGATCGGAGTAAGAATTAGGTACGATTGGATAATTGGTTCTGTTCTCTCCCCTCGTTTAAGCTCGACGACCCCTTATTAACATCTCCAGCTACCCTATGCAAAATGCGTTCTCATACTTGAGGATTTTCACATCCAGAGGCAAAGAAAACCAAACCTATTATATACATTGAACGCTTTTCCACTCGTTGGAGCATTGGACCTATTTTTCTGACTCGTGTCAAATATTGAACCATCGGTTGGTCGATCATTTATGTGGACCGTAATGCAAGTGACGCTCGCTTTCTTGCATCTTGGAATATATGGTTTTGAAAAGAAGCGAATAAATGTCAATATTCTGTTAAATTTTTACGTATAGTTACCACCACGGTATATACGAACTCGGCGTACGAACTACACCGAACCCTTACGATATAACTGGTTTATGAAACGACAAAGGACCTTTTTCTGTCACAAGTTTTTCCTATGATGTTCCTTTTAGTTTCCCGTTGACTATATTTAAATATGCTTATGGAAAAGCGACGGGGCCGAGCTTGGTAACTAGATCGATCGTTATGCAAACTAGGGACCGAGATAAATCACGCGTAAAACATATCGACCATATTTCATTGAAATTTTCCAAACACTCTATTCCCTTTGGCAATGACACTTCGCACCCCGATCGTCATATGTTCGAAAGAGGAGATGAGAGGGTGTGTGTGTGTGTGTGTGCGTGAGAGAGAGAGAGAGAGAGGTAAAAAAGTGAGCATCGCTTCACCCCTAGGGCGACATGCAAATCTTCTCGATCTTAACAATGACAACACCCCTAGCCGCCGGCTTCTGGCTCCTGGCTCCTGGCTCCTGGCTCCTGGATCCTCTCACTCCTGGCCGAAGCTACAGCCGATCATGACCACTGACTGCAGTCCTTCTGTCCTCCCGTCCGCCTGGCTGGCAGCCCGGCAAAGGTTTGCGGTTGTGAAAAACTCCGGAATCATCTGCATATCTAAATAATCGAACGCTGTTTGAACGCAGTGTGGACTCATTTGAATTGCAAATGCGGGTTCCTTGAACCAGATCTGATTGGCTGCTGGGTGGCAAATCTAGATATCCATTGGTGTTTCCATCGTAAGGACGAACGGTATGGCAACGGTGTGGTATACGTGCATATCGAACCCATTGATTACCAATTGAATTCAGTTTACCCTTTTGTAAATCATGTATTTAACAACAATATGGCGGAGGTAGGAACCCTTTTTTTATAAGGATCGTTAGTGGCAGCTGCCGATAATGAATTTCGACGTCTTCCCTGATTTATCGACTAATTTGCATGAGGCATCTGTCCGTACCTTAACCTGCACTCCAACATACGAGACGTGGTATAACTTTGGCGTAGGCACCCATCTACCCGTGTACGTACACGAATAGACAATTCCCTTTCGTTGGCGAGTTGGATCCGGCAATGAGAACAATGCGACACTGTACAACAATGGAAGAATTCCATTTGTTATCAAAAGATAGGCGTTGAATTTGACGCCTTGGTGTTGAAACGCGAAGCCTGGCCTTGCTCGTGTGGTGCAGGAACTCTGCCCCGTGTCTATTAGAATCGGTTGGACGGACAGAAACTCGCGACTATACTTTGCTCCGGAATGTCGTGCTGTTTCAATACCGAGTCATCATCGACTCACCCCAACTTTCACCAGCCAACTTACACATTTATATTCAAGAACGAAAAGGCGCAAAAACTGAAAAAGAAACGTGGCAAGAACGAAAGTGCGAATATCTCGTTTTCGCGACCTTTTCGTACATTCGACGAGTGTTTTACCAATTACAATTTCCTGCATCACCTTTTTGTCCTTCGCTCTGTATGCCGCATTCTGTCATTAGAAGCAGGAATATCCGTATGCACGCACACCTAGGCGCGTGTGTTTTACGGAGAAAACGCCCACAGTCGCATACCTCGAAGGGGCAGCTGCAGTGATAACCTAGAAACGAGTGAGAATTTCCCGAGCTAGTTTTGTCTTAAATATATACGTATAGGTATATATATATATATATATTATATCGGAACATTTACGTTGGCTGAAAATCATCTACGGATTATATACACAATGCGGCACACGTATATGATGTTGTACGTGTGGACAACGCCATCAAGCGCAGCTCCCAGTGATGAACCGTCAAGTAAAACCGAGTCGTCTTCCTGCCATCAGGGAACGGGTTTAATTTTAGATTTCCGACTTATTTCAACGGTAGTTCATTTCTATGAATGAATGTGCTAGACCGCGGGACTCCGTTAATAACCAATCGCCAACGTCTCCGACACGTTGGGCTACGTTACGGTGTTCAATTTATGGAGTCTGAGAAAGGCATGCTCGCTGCTGCGTTATCGACTATGATATTTCGATTCCGCATTTATCAGCAACGAAGATCCATCAGGTGTAAAGTGAGCAATACGTGTTGTCGTTTCGCGATGAGCTGAAATCGGCTTAGCGAGACTGTAATAATTCGACAGGATCGAGAAGATGGTAAATTGATTCCGATCATGCACCGCGTTTATACGTTGAATATACATTTTTTTCTTTTCTTTTTTGTTTTTACTTTTATTTTTCCCTACTTTTTATGTTTTCGGCGCGTGTCGCGACATCTAAATTCAGAAAAGAAGCAACCGATTCTGGTATCCTCTTCATGCGTTGGTCTATCATGTACACTCGCGTGCATGTCGATGGATACGTGTGCACGCTCGTGCGTGTGTGTGTGTGTGTGCGTGCATACAGCACATGCCTCTCTGTGTATGGTTAGAAATTCTTAAATCGGCGCTCGATCGCCGCATTGCTGCAGGAATGTATGGAAATGCAGAGAGTGGCGAGTTGCCATTGTTTGTTAGCCTCCCACACGGTTGTCGCGTCTCGTTTCGAGGCCCGATCATCATATTATACGCGTGTGACACGTGTCGAACGAACGGTGCACAATGTCGCCGATGTGAATTTCCCCCTTTGTCGGCGTCGAAGGGCCTGCGATAAAGAAACGAAAGGAAACGATATCGCTACGGGTAACGTTTCGTCCGATTTTTTTTTTGAAAAATTTTTTTTTTCTCCCGTCGACGGATTCGTAAAAATTATGCTCAACGTATGTTTCGTACACGTACCTATACATCCACCGCATTCTCCCGCATGCGGTGAAAAACGTGAGTATACATGTAACATATTAATCGATACGCAACCAAGACACGTTTTCACGACACACGTGTTGCAACGACGGAATGCAGACGTCATATCAACTTTACTAATTCGTTTTTCACGTGCCGCAGCTTTTGGAGAAAATGCTTGTTCGATCATCGTCGTCGGTACACCTGCAACGCGCTTCGTTCCATGCATTCCCGAACCTCGAGACCGGCACGGAGTTTCAGCCTCGTATTTTCGTACTCATCATCCGCCTCAACGGCACAGGATAAACGACGAACAAGACGGCCGAACGCACGCCGTTGGGAGCGTCGCGTCGCGTCGCTTAGGTGCCGCTTCAACGAATTTCCGTCCCTTTGTGCTCGACAATTGATACGACGTAACACAGTCGGACCGTAATTCCAGTGATATCTCTATGAGGGCTCCTCGCCATGTTCCAACGCTTCCTCCTCGCGGCCAGCTCTGCATGATCTGAGATTTGACCCGCCGAGTGAGACAACGACGTCCCAATTGCCCCAAGTACGCGGAGAGGAAGAGAAAGAAGGCGACGCCCTCCGCGGCTTCGAAGCTTGTCGGTAGTTCGTCCGTACCACAGGCTGTCTTTGATCCGCGGAGCGTCGATCGAGGCAGCGTGCGTCCGAACACATGGAAAATGTGTGAGATTGACGCGTGATCGACGCGACCCAGCGGCGGGATACTTGGAGTGCACGTGTGAAGAAGCGTCGGGACGCTTGACACGCGCTTACCTGAAACACCATTCGAATACGTGATAACCACGAGACTCGCAGCGTCATCTCGTGTTCCCCGCGTTACACCTCCTGCGGAAGGATCCGAGTCCAGGCATCGTCCACCCGCACGGATCGATCCACCTTGCCGCTTGACGGATATTTCTGTATCGGATGTCGGACGTGCAACAGGATGTCTTCTGCTTCGGCAGCTCTTTCTTCCGCTTCTTTCTCTCCCTGCCGGGAATTTGGATAATACAGACTCGTATACAGGAGCGTTGATGTCCCGCCGGATAGCCTGAATACTTTTACACTGTTTAGAGGTAGAGTTGTCCGGTTGCGGTTCGCGCGCGCGCGTTCCTGATTAGCAAACACTCGGAGAATATTAATAGGCCGATTAAAGGGCATCTCGTAGGAGTGGCTCGATCCGTAAAACACCGCCGAATATAGCATGGGGCATTTCTTTCTTTCGTTCTCTCGTTCTTTCTTTCGACACACCTCTCGAATCGATAATTATACGCCGATACTCGATAATGTGTCTGGGATGCCTAACGTGTGAAAAATTTGACACAAATTTCGTATTTCCTTTCCATAACGATCGCATGAAATCAAATAATCATTCCGACTGTGTACTGTTGAATTATTGATCGAGGAATAGCTGTAGGTGTTGGTACGAAATCCGGAGTGATTTTAAGGACTTGAGTCGCCGCGGGTTATTACAGTATACCCGACACTCGTCCCCTCTATTCTCTCTCTCTCTCTCTCTCTCTCTCTTTCTCGCTCTATCGACGATGGATATGGTTATACTGCCCCGCGTACCGTTAGTAATTCACATTACGTAAATCGTCGAAATGAAAGCGCTGAATATTGCAATTAGCATTTACCGCGTCGCTCGTAACGAACAGATAGGAATTCAAACATTTTCCGCCAAATTCACCGTCCAACGCGTACCCGTGTACAGGATACTTCGATCTGAATACGAAACGTTGAAACAAGTTTAAAAACGAGTCTAAGATTGAGATAAAAAAAGGTATATTCCGTTGCAAAAAATTATTTCCATTAGTTTGTACGGCGGGCGCGCGTGGATAATGGATCCAGAAAACTTGATCCTCGAAGTTGTATACGTAGAAATTAAATGGCAATGGCCACATCCACAGAAGTGATTACACCACACACGAACGCGCGTTTGAAATGAATTGGCAAAAAGTTAATCGATCCGAAACTACAATCTCGAAAATTCGTACCTAGGTAATAATAAGTGGCATATACGCGCTGCTTGTGCCTACGTCGGAACGAGGGAACATCGACCTTACGGATCCACACATCCAATCCTCGGCGGGCAGTCAGACACACGTGAGCGCGTGAACTCGGCTTACCGCAGGTCCGTACCTACATGCGCTAGCGGAGAATCGAATGCGTGAGCTCGTCGTACGTGTAATACGAACGCGCACTGAGGCCCTCGTGTGGGTTCGTTATACATTATACATTATATATTCTATATCCATCCGGCAACAATTAATACTCGGGCACTCGGTTCTCTCGGCGGCGGAGACGAGCTCTGGTTTCGCCAGCCCGAGGCGACTCTGAGACCGGTCAAGAACCCAATACAAGCCAGTCCGCAGTCCTCGGATTGGGTTGTTGGCGCGAGTCGAATGCAGATAGATCATACACATTCGTACCTCCGCGGGACTCTCTCCCTCTCTGCCTCTCTCCCTCTCTCTTTCTCTCTTCACCCCTTCGCCCGAGAGAGAGGGAGAGAGAATCACTCCCACAACGCCGATCCGATGCAGGGTTCACTATACTCGTACACTTACTCCCGGCAACCGGGATACGT
The DNA here is from genome assembly GCF_021901455.1 of Neodiprion lecontei. NCBI lineage: Eukaryota > Metazoa > Arthropoda > Insecta > Hymenoptera > Diprionidae > Neodiprion > Neodiprion lecontei. The sequence continues at coordinate 10,771,331 of NC_060265.1, read as the reverse complement.
ATCGGTAACGCTATCACGGCTTCCCCGTCCGGCGCAATCCCCGCATTCTCGTTGTGTGAAGGATTTTTTCACTCCGATGCTGAAGTTTCTCCACCGCCGCCGCAGATCATTATGGTCCACCGATCGACTTCGGACCTTCCACCTACAATCCGGGCATTCCCAGCAACGGGTCATTGAAGGATACGCCGTAGTGTAGGTTCGCAATTACGCTCGAAACGATGCTGACTCCGGGATCTTGCGACTTGGAAGATAAGCGCTGGATTACCTGTTTTTTTTTTCTTTTTTTTGTTCAAAGATTTTGAAATACTTCGAATTCGAACACCTCGCCTCAGAGTATATCGTAACAGACCTTTCGGAGTGAATGAGAAAAGAGAAGGAGAAGAGATTCATTCCTCCCGCAAACTGAGCAGTAAAAAATAAATGCCGTGTTTAAAAAACTTCTCGGCCACGTGGTAAGAAAAATGCTGTGGGATAGTTCTGGAGTCACCCAACACCTTCTCTAACGCTGAATTTCCGAATCGACCGCACAAATTTTTCCAAGCAGTCCACGTCGGCCAATTGCGGTCAATCGCAGCTCGACCATTTTTGACAGTGCACCGGTCATCTTGGCCTCGTGCACTCGGGTTCATGTTCGAGACGAGGCCAAGGGTGCACGGCTATGTCGGTTATATATGTACACGCCGCACCATGGGAATCAATGTTCGAAGAAATTTAATCCATATAATACGCATCGCGAGTAAGATAATCATGATAATAATAATGACGAAGGAGAAGGAGAACGAGACGTACGTGAAAGAGAGAAAAAGCTGGAGAGCGATTCTGGTGTGTAGATGATTGCCGACGCCGATGCTCGTGCTTGCGGAAAAAATAAAAGTGAACTCTCTTTCTTCGGGGCGAGTGTGCACGCGGTGCGGTGCATTGAGTGCTCGTCCACCTGGATTACATTCGTGTCGAGAGACACATGTTGGTATCGTCGTCTGCGTTTCTGGGTACGTCATTACACACGGCCGCGAGTAGGTATGAGTAAATTCTTAATCGGTTTAAATTCCCGACAGTCTGGTAGGTAGCCGTGCTCAGCCAGCGGCGGTCTAAATTTCTTTTTTCTTTTATTTAATTTTTTGCTTTATTTTTTTCTTCTCTCAGTTTTCTTCTTCTATATCTCTCTGGTAGCTCATCGAGATCACTCCCGTTGCATCGGAGGCAAAGCATTAGTTAACCTTTCCAGCGATCGGCGATGAGATCGCGCTTATACCTTTGGTATGAGAATTAAGCTCAGCCGCGTATTCGGATGTAGGTGAAAGTATAACGAATCGGTCGGTGATTCGATCGGACACGATAAAAGCGAGGTTGATCGGCGTGTATAACGGAATTTGAGAAAAGTTACCGGCTAATTTATTAAAAACGTGCGGCTGTGTCCCATGCCCATGCCGAGGAGAGTTTCGCGGTTCGGAATACGTATATCAGGCGCGGGGAACAGAAGAACCGACAAACTATCAAATCGTATAAATCGTATAAATCAGACTTCCAATATGTTCAATTAACATCGTGTCTCGGCTACACATGTATATGTATATTAATGTATATCCCGGCCCGATATTCGGCTGCACGTGGTTCTTATTTAAATTTTATTTACACAGGATTGAGAAATAGTTTCATTCCCGCGTGTTGGTGGGCCTGGATGCGTGCGCGTGTATGTTGCACCTATAATGCGGGACATTCATGCCCAGGCTGTATAAGAGGGGGCGTGCCTCACTCCGGCATCATTACTGGTCTACGAGGACAATTAATTATCTCCTGATTCTTTTTAAGAACCAGTCCAAGTACGCTCCGACTAATACCAACGAACCGGCCGGACGCACACGTCTCTCTTTTATAGACACATATGATGGAACACTCTCAGGCTGATCGTGTTTCAAACCACAGAGACTCTTAACAGAGGGAACGACGCGTATACTGCAATATCTCTCGGCCGGCTGCCGCGTATACGACTAAATTCAGATCGAACTTAACTAGCTCGGCGAGATATTCACGCAGTGTCCGCGCTGCTGTACCCCCGTATAACCCCAAGACGTGGTTGCGGCAACCTGAGATAAAGCCACTTTTGTATTCGAGAAACCAGTAGCAAATCTCTCCCCTCATCTCGTTTTACTTCTTGCGGAATTATAAGGCCGATTTCGTCACGCCTCGCACATCTGATCGCAATTGCTGTTTCAAGTTTACCTACTACGCGCAGTAGTCTTCCCGGTCGATACGTACGATAGGTGAAACTCGACGGTCCTCGGCAAGCGATATTGTGCGAGGAGGATGACGAATCACGGTAAAAATCTCGGGGAAAAAACGGTGACAGTCTCGCGACGCGATTCGTGATTTACCGAGAAACGCAAATGTCGCGGAATTGTTTTGTCATTCGGACGTGAAAGCATTTTCTTGTTTTCTGATCGTGCGATATTGTATATTTCTTCAGCATTTTCACCGCCTTAGATGCGGAATGAATTTCGCCAAGTTCGAACGATTCCGTAAAGTAATTTTATATGTTATTCGGTGCGTGTTTTGATCGCAGTTTTTGTTAGAGTTAATTAATTCTTCAGAAATACTCGGCAAGTTTTTTTTTTTCGGCATGTATATACCTATGCATATGACGTGGCGAACAGTAGCGTGGCAGATATAATCTTCACCCACTCACGGAAATTATTCTCGCGACAGCCGAGGTCGCGTTCCGCGGTGAGAATTCAAATGAAATCAGAAATAAGGAAGTGGCCGTGCCGCACGACGAATTAAGGTAAAAGTTGAAAACACGTGGGTATAAGAAAAACAGAAATGCGCATAGAACATGAATCAAGGTGACAAAGAGTGAGTAAAAAAATCACAGCGTATAGTGCAAGGTATATGTAAGCACAAAAATGAAACACCGTGGTCCAACATGACACGTGGGCTGTGTAGGTAATTAATAACCTAATGATTTCTCATCTCAAAATGAATCTTACCGTCATTGATTAATTATGCACGCTCCGGGAACGCAGAATTTCAGAACGGGCTAATACGTGGCCCGGGTTCATTACACGTGTACCTACATACATGTATGCGAATATGTTTGTACAGGCGTGTACAATATTATTATACTTTCGTCAGTCATGCCAAATCGCCGTACAAGATTACGAAAACTCTAATCGACGGATACACGTGTATGCCAACAGCCGAACCTTTCGCAGCGGTGTAAAGTTGAGAATTAGCTGTCGAAAAAGCCGGGACGGTAGGCAAACGATTAGACGAAGAGAGAAGATGAATTCGCGTTTGCGAGCTGTAGGATATATTTCGTCCGCGAGATAATTAGACAAAAAAAAGAAAAAAATTACTCCAAGTTATAAAAAAATATTCATTAACTATGCGGTGGGATGTACATGTATAATAAATAGGTGAGACGGTCTCGCGTTAGGGTGAAGATCGGAATTCTCACAGGCCGCGATCGGCAGGGCGAAGGACTCGCGAGGATCAGGGGTTGTTGGAGAGGGGAGGGATCCGGTCGAGGCAAGACACGCGGAGTCGCAGGTACTTTTTACCGCAATTAGGCAAAGTGTCGAGAACAGGGAGTCGTTTTCTGGGGTTCCGCCCAATCGCCGTTCAGATTATACAAATATTCAAATCAGCGATCCCGTTCTCCGGGTGGGGGTGGGTGGGGTTCGGTCTCTGTTCGCAACAGTTACGGATTATCAAATTATTATAATTTTATCACGGGGCAACAATAATCTCCTCTCCTCCGCGGGGGAGGTGAAAAAAGTTTCGGAGCGACACGCCCATCGTCCGCGAATGCATAATACATCCGCGCATACACACCCCCGCATCTTACGGAGGGTGATTTCCTCGGCGGGGGTGGAGTTTCGGCCGCGACTGCGCGCCGCTTCGCCCCCTCGCCTCGGGGGCGCGTCTCCGGGTTTCCTGATTCGCGGTATTCGCGATTCGCTTATCGCGCGAATCCCCGAGGCGGGGGCGGTTCGCCCTCGGCGTCGGCGACACCCTCGGGAACGGCGCCCCACGCTGTTACGCACCTGGTCATTACGCCCACACCCTCTCACGATCGGATCGTAATGCCTGCGTATATCAGTCATGGTCTCGGGATATCGGAGGAGAAGTGACGTCACGTACGTCGCCGGATATCGTGAACGTGTCGCCCCGTCCGCGCCCTCGGAATAACAACAGAAGTCCGCGGGTACATCCAGGTATGTATGCAGGAACGTACGTGTGTGTCGATTCGGCTGCGCCTCAGCCGCACACGCGACAGCCTTTCCTTTCCTTTCCTTTCCTTTCCTCTCCTTTCCCTTCATTTCCCTTCCTTTCCTCGGCTCGATTATATTTCAAAATTCATATTACGAGGGTCATGTGCCGTTAGCTTCCTCTCCTAATTGCGCGCGCCTAGAGTTCACCGGTCGACTGAACCCGCGGCTCGTAACGACGCGTGAAACAAAAGAGGATCGCCGATCTCGTCGTGCGCAATCGCCCGTGCGTATCGCTTTAACGCACGCGCGTCGCGTGGAATTTACTCTATTAACGGTTGGCGGGCGTTCGATACCCATAATACACCTATCCGTTAACCGTCGTGCCTTCAACGCCCGCGTGAAAGCTCACCCGCTATCTCTAGCCGCTCTGCGTGCTCCGAGGAGCGCGGTATACTCGATGCGATCGAAAATCAACTGATAATCGCTCCTCTTCTCAGACCCGGAGGAAATTCACGACCAATGGAGCGAAGATTTTTGGTCGAGGGGCTGCCTTCGTCACAAGTCCAAGACGGTTCGTAACGAAAGCTGCAAGCTCTAAGAGTTAACGAGAATTCTTCGAAGACGTTACCGATGTTTGCAATCGACTTTGCAAATTACACGAAAACATATTCCGCTGGATTTTTTAACAGGTGTCATTGTCGCTGTTACGATTTTTTCGCCATCCGCCTGAATGGGTCATGATACAGGATAACTGGTCGAACAAACGTGTCGTTTGAAAATAATTTTTCGCCAAGGTTGTATGGGTAGAAGCGATGTCCGGTGTGCGAGGACGTAAAACGCGGCGATGCTGGAGTCCGCCGCCATGTGCAGCGGCACGGGAGAGTGAAGTACATGCTGGGTAAGGAATTCATCAGCCAAAGGTTGGCAAACGTGCTCCACCATAAAACCGAATGATTTACTCCGACATTTTATGGTCCCGCGCCAGACGCCACCAAAGTTTTGTGAATTTTTCTTAATTCGTTGGTAAGTTGTTTGGCGAAGGTAAAAATACCGTCGACGATCCGAAGGGCGGCCGTATTTTTTGGCGCGTTATTCGAATCCCCGCGCGGTCGTCCCGCAGCGATAAAAAATAATCGCGAATCGCCTCGCGATCGTTTTTTGGCGCGGACGGTACGTCCGTATTGTTTCGCTTCGGGCGGCGCGCGAACTATGGAAAAATCGGTTTCATTACACCGACGAGGCGTCGGGACGCCGGTGTGGGTTGCGTACCTTCGTGTGCGTCGCGCGAATACTTGTGTCTGACTCTCCGAGGTTCCTTCTTATCCCTCCACTCGGCATTCGTTGCAGTGTGAGTTTACGAGGCTGGGAGCAATGTAACCAGAGATTCCCGTCTCCGGACAGTTGATTTCCGAACGGTTTCGTCGTTCGATCGTTCTCCCGCAACGTTTTACATCCCTCTCACTCTTGGCACTGATTTTTTCACCGATATCTGACTTTTTCGTCCTCTCGTTGTCGGATCCTTTCATTCTCTTCGCCCGCTGCCAACATCATCCCTCTTCTTGGACATAAATTACCTCCGCCTATCCTTCCCCCAGCAATAATTCTGCACCGTTAATATATATCACGCGTACATGCGCGCTTTTCAACGTCGACCTTCCGTATTTCCGAAGAGTAATATCGGCTATTATACGCAATTCCTTCCTCAAACAAGCTGTCGTCTAGCCTTAACTTCCTACGTAGGTACTCCGTCCGTCTATTATCCACCGTTTTTCATCACCTTTTTTACCACGCGTTTATTTCTGCTCAACCGCTGTGAAAATCGCCATTTTCACACGAATCCCGCTCGTCGTCCGTATTGCGTTATAAGGTAAGGGACCCTCGGCGCGCGGTCATCTTTTTTTACCATCGGTTAATTGACCGTTTTTGTCTCTTTTTTATTCGCCTCTTCGCTCCGTTCAGCTTCTTTTCTATTCTCTCCTTTTTTTTCCACTCTTACCTCACCGCCGTTCTCTCTTCCACGATCCTTCGATAATCCAGGCGGTCAAGTCTGTCAAAATATTTCAAGTATACCCCATTGTGCCTTCTTTCCATAGTCAAAAGGCAACAAGGGAGTGCTCGTCTCGGGGATTCTCATTCGCCCTTTCTCTCGCTCTCGGGATTTCGCCCGTAACTTCGGCAAGGGGATGGTCAATGGGACGGGGAAGGACAGTGCGGACGGAAGGGATCGAACCAGAGGTCAATGGTCCGCCGATGGCTCAATTTCACAAGTGGTTGCGGACCATCCCCAAATCGCCACTTAAGATTTTCCATCTCGCACGGCTCTCGCTCTTTTTACATCAATTTTTTCGCTCTTCCCTTCGGCTTCTTTTCACCTTTCCCCCTATCATCGCGATACTCGCATCACGGGCTGTTTTTTATCCCGCTCGTTTTTTCTCCAAACTTTTTTCACCGCGCGTTCACCGTTCCGATCCGAGACTGGTTCTCACCTAATTTTCACGAAATATTGCCAGGGGTGATGAACCGTCGATTCCTCCGCGATGCGAATACGCGTTATACCCAAAAATGATTAGCATTTTTATTTATTGGGATATCGTGAGATTATAGTTTACATTTATTCGCATTGGGCTTGTGCACGGTTATAAGTACCTATCCTCCGCGCTGCGGGTACATTCCTCGATATAAAGTTCACAATATCTTCTTAATAATTGTATTTAGATTCTGGGCATATTCGTCGTCGGATCGGTTGATAGGTATATTACGTATACCGGCGGTGATTGCGTGACGGATAAATAACTCGAGCTGCCTGGAAGAAGAGGACGATAGAAATTAGAAGATGCTAGGAGTAGAGACGGAGACAGAGAGCGAGAGAGAGAGAGAGAGAGAGAGGAAGAAAGTGAGAGAGAGGGAAAAAGTAGGGAAGAAGAATCGAAAAGAAGAGCGTAGAGGAAGGAAAAAAAAACCGGTTCCTCTGGCTACCTTAATATAAACCCATCGTGTTATTATAATGTATGCATGTGGAGTTGAAATGAAAATAAATGTCACAAATGTTGACTACCGGAACTACACGTAATTATGTAGGTGCTATATGCGTCGTTTTCATTTCTAACTAAATGGAATTTATAAGAGACGAGAAACGGAGAATCCGTGATACAAGCTACACCTGCACGGTATAATATAGAGAGACCCAAGAGTTATTCGTTATACCTGAATCTTTATCGATAGAGATATACATATACCTATGTATCATGTATATATATATATATTTACGGGTTTGTGCTTTGCTCTGCTGTAAGCGCTTTATTAAATACCAAAGTCGTCGGTATGATTTTTTTATTATTTACAATAAACTATTCGTATTTCGGTTTGTAGGTATATCAAACGAACCGTCGTTATTCAATTTACACGCCAACTCCTTTATTTTCTATTCCTTTCGACTTGTATGTAATAATCTCGAATTTAACACCGCGATCCCATCGTATATTACACCTGGCTATATGCGTGATTTAATAGCGTCGTGGAAAGAAGAGAGGGGGGAAAAAAATATGTACGTATAAAAAAGCGTCGAGAAATAGTAGCAAATACTAAACCACGATATTCGTGACCAATAAAAGGTCGTTGACGCCTCCGTGACGTCACGTATTACATACATACGCACTCGTCTCGGTACGCATACGCCTGCATCTGTCTATCGCTTGCCCATTGTTTCGTGGACTCATCAATTAAACACCCTGCAATGCGTTACTTACGCATCACCGGACAAATGTGACAATAATTATACTTTTGCAAATATCGGTCGAGAAGAAGAAAATTTCGCTGTGGAAATTCGGTAATTTCGAAATTGTTGAACGGTTAAGAAGGAAAAAAAAAACGAAGTCACGAAAACCAATTGTTGCACTGAGAGAAATTTTTAGTTGCGGTTACCCTTCTGCCTTGACTATTTTCATTTTTTACCACAATCGAAAAATACAGTTCTAGGTACAAAATGAAAATTAGTTTTCTAGCTGTTACCGGAAAGTCTAGCATCGGTTACTATTCTTTCTCATTACGATCACTGCTGCTATATTTTGTTGTAACTGTTGCGAAAATTTAATGCTTGTGCAGAAATAAATTGGAGTCAAAGCCTTGTTTAAGTAAAAAAGTAGAGTAAACCTCACAAACTGATTTTGCATTGCAGTTACCAAAAAAGGATCGACAATAGCGCAAAATGATCACGTGTACCTCGTTTTTCGTAATCCCAACGATATTCAAACAGTTTTTTAACGATGCCCGTTTTACCGAATTTTTCTAGTGACTGTAACAAATGAGATTTATCTCAGTGTGGAAATCGAATTGCGAAAGTAACGGTATAAAAGACAACAACAACAGGCGCGACTTATAAATTTATACGATATAAATATGCTTATACGCGTTTGGATCAAGAGTTGCGTATAATACCTACAATCGAGATTTCAAATTAATTACCTTTTAATGCGATTTCCTGAAAAGCACATAAAACCGCGGCCTGCAGTCGAGCTGTCAGGCAACAAGTCTAGAATATAAATTACGTAATGTATAGGTGTACTATCGCGTATACGGTTGATACCTATACGTACAATCTCTTTAAAGTTAACCACATTCCGAGCGAACACTACAATCGCCGCGTGTTACTTTATTTCGTGTTATTGCGCCTCTACTGCATATCCTGCTGCAGGGCAGCACGTCGTATTACAGCCACCTACCTGTAATAATCCGCGAGGTAACATACGCACAAGCTCTGTTCGCGTAAAAGATATATAAATAACGAACCGGCTATCCCTTGCTAAAAATCATCTATCTCTCGTTACGTCGGTCTTCGGCTTTCGGCGAACTTCCCACGGTCCTCGATTATTTCATACCGTTTCATTCGACATCCGGCGAACGGTTAGACCGAACCATCATCGTCTACCTCCTATCTCCTATCCTCCTGCCTGCCGCCCGTATATACATATGTATAAGCAAAAAAGATTTATTAAATGTAACGTCGACGTACGTACGTCTTTATGAATATCGGGAATATACACAGATTATACAGCGCGAGATTATAACAACGCCGCAAATCATCATCTGTAACTTCCGGTTAATTTGCGGGATAAATCTATCCGAAAACCAAACCGAGATTTAAACGCGCACGTTATACCCTTGATAATACGCGGTACGTCCGCGGCGTGTGTAGCGAAATAAAACGCGTGTGTTACCTACGTGCGCGCACATGCGTAAGCGCGTGTCCGTGTGACGTGAATTAATTTCTGAGAGATGAGAGAAATGCGCGGGCAACGAACCTAATCCGTGAGCCCGTGTAAGCCGCTGCACAGGAACAGCCTTCGTTCCACATATTTCACTATTTCTTTAGTATTTTGATAATTGCCCGTTACTGCCGGGATGCTGGGATTCTGGACCGCGCGGTGTGTTATTTAAAACTGATTAGAGTAGGTACCTACGATCGGCGTCGTGTGCGTTGCAGTGCGGACGAACAGAAGGAGAGATCACCGCGGGAGCCGCTCCGGACGCCAGGCGGAGAATTATTTTGTAATTCTTGTTAGCAAAATCGAGGCCAAGAGGCCCCGGAGCAAAGCGAACCGTTAGAACAATCTCGGATCCGCAAATTCGAATTTCTGCTGGAAGCATTACGCGCGCAAAGAGTCGCGGGGTCGGAGAGAGCGCGGAAGAAAAGAAGAATTAAGAGAGAAAGAGAGACGGGCGGCCATTATATTCAACGATTGCGTCATCCGTCGCCGGTTCTTACAGATCGTTTCTTGATAATCAATTCATATTCTATTGAGTCCTGGTTCACCAAGGTTGTAAATTAATCGCTTAACGCGGCCTAGTTTGTATATTTTGCTCTTGTTATTATCATACGTTTTACGCTTTGTCCTCTGTCGTGACTTCATTTCCCCCCCCCCTCGTCGCCGCTCTTTCTCACACTCTCGCCATCGGTTCGTAGACGCATACACGCGGTATGTATTACCTCGTGCCGACGGTTTTTTTAAAACGTGGATTTCACGCCGCTGTTTAATCGGGCTTTTCCATTGCGGCAATGTAACGAACGCGTCGAACCGATCCGGTAAACCGATATTATACCAGGTATTAACCCGCCTGTCGGTTGAAAAATAATCTTTGCAAATGTTCGTTGCTGTAATAATCGATGGAATAAAAGAGGAGTTGAAGAGAGAGAGAGAGAGAGAGCGAGAAATAAGAAGAATAGAATAAAATAAACGAGAACAAAGCAGCGCCTTCTCTCCCAAGGTGATACGAGCCTCCCGCAGCTGCCCCGCAGCATGATGATGTTTCGAAGATTGAGAAATATGAGAGAAAAGGCCGATACCCCGGGTACTCTAATTCCAGCTTGCCGCGGGATAGGAACAAAAAAATAAATGAGGAAACGAGATGAAACCAAGCATCTTGTACCAGCCACGGTGGCCAAGATGTTACGAGGAATTGTAAGAGAACACCCGAGTTAATTTTGATACCGTGTGTGTTCAGTTTCTACGCATATCATTCGAAAAAATTATACTCATTGTCAGTCGCGATGAATTTGTTTCCGCTAAGAACTCAAGATCCTGACATTTTTTTTTTATTCGGTCACCAACTCGGACTTTAATTTACGGCTTGGATGACTTTGAGAAGACTTGCGTTATCAATTGCGTACATCAATTTTGCACGATCAAACGTTCGGGAAAATTTTCAAGTCACGTACTACGAATTGAAACATCCAGATGTCGATTAAAAAGTATTAATCATTCTCGAATTTTTGACCGACTCGATTCGACGCGTCGTATCTGAATGGTGGAGGAAAATCGATTTTCGGGTTGCCAATTACAATTGCTGTACGTCCTGCCGAGTTTCTAGACTCAAAGATTTGTGCGATTTAACGACTGGTCTGCGCGAGCAAGAAGTATCTCGGATTTTCATATTCTCCTACGGGTTAAATTATTCCGACATTTATACCACGCGTACGTATGTCTGCGTCGTATGGAAACTCGAACGTGTCTCTGTAAAAAGTAATCGGTGCTGTGTTAACGGATGTGACATACATACATATATCGATCTATCAATATTGCAGATGAAGAGATAACAGACTCGCGTCCGTAAGCCGCGTACTTCCACATAAAGATTCCAAGAATTTGCGACGTTGTAAAATTTGATCTCAATTAATATACAATCTTTTGACATTTGTATACATAACGCAGGTATGCCGATAATCGGTAAAACGCAAAAGGATATACGACAAGTCGTCGAGCGTTTTTTCTTCCTCTTCTTCCTTTTGCTTCGCTCGACCGCGGAGAGACAGAGAGAGAGATAATAAACCTGACAAGACAATGTACTAAATTAAAATAAATATATAATACACATGTGCCTATGTACTTAATAAATACGCATACCCTTTACGTTACGCGAAAAGTGATCGGTAATCACTGTCCTTCTCTCTCTCTCTCTCTCTCTCTCTCTCTCTCTCTCTCTCTCTCTCTCCGTACATATATACAACAGTCTTGATAATCATTCCATGATTTAAAGCGCCGCACTCCGTATTACATAATAATGCAGGCATACCGAAGCTGACACAGACATTGTCCCTATCGAGAGTCTATAAAAATGGAGTGTACCGGACGAAGAGGAAAGGCTAACAACACGAGCGCATTGTGCGGCACGGACTATATTCTCGGTGCACGGCAGGCGTGCGTGCGCGTGTGCGTGCGCGTGCACACGCCCTGGACGCTGCACGACCGGATCGCAATGTCGGGGGTGCCTACTGGATTTGATATACGAGTGCACCAACACCAGCGGCCGAGACACGCGCGTGACTCATATTGGAAACCAGTCTTTAATCCAATACCGCATGAACGTTCATCGAGTGAATATTTTATCGTTAGATGTGCCCGCCTGCCTCCGCGCGTTTCGCCTGGCATTGCGCGAAACGCAAGAGCTGGACGCCGAATCGCGGTTGTCGGGAATCAGGACTCGATTTCAGCGGGAAAATAAAACAATCTCCGTGATAATTTGCAGTTTGCTTTACCCGAAACCTACCGGAAGCGGTCGGTCGGCTTCGTTCGCTTCGATCCAGTCATTTGTATATTCGAAACGAACTGTGCCGTAAAAGTTTTCATTAATACACAGGCGTTGCTCGTTTGCGATTGTTGTGTTGATTTTTTCGGCAACTCAACATTTTTTATCCTCATCATGTGCCTCGAGACATAACGATAATGATTATAGTATGTGTTGTGCCGTTAATTTTTGTTCCGTTTATTTGTATTTTTTATTTAGTTATTTATCGTTTTTTTTTTTTCTCTTTTTTCTTCCACTTGCTTCCTCCACCTTTCGACACGCCCTAAATTCTGAGGAAGCGTTCACCGAAATTGTCTATTTTTTTTTTTTTTTTTTTTTTTCCCGTACACGTGTAGTTATAAAGTGTAACATATCGCACGAAGTTGTAGTGGAAATAAAGAAAGCCTGTGTAAAGAAGGAGTCAAGGAACGAGAGAAAATTCTTCACTTGAAACTGACGCCACTTTCTCTTACACTGTTAAACGCGGTGTAAGTACGTATTATATACGTAGAGGCGTATAAAGCGCAAGAAAGGAATTCTGAACCGCAATCGCGACATATTTGCATTCCAATCTTTTTTTTTTTTTTCTCTCTTCTTCCGCTTCGTTTCTTTTTTCTTTATTCGTTTTCCTTTTTTTTTTCTCTTCAATCTTCTTCATTTCTTACCTTTCTCTCTCTCTCTCTCTCTCTCTCTCTCTTTTCAAGTATCACTCGACGCTCTTGTACAATATAATACGTATGCGCGTACACGTATACATGACACGTCTTCCTTTTTAACGCCGGGCTGCGTTTTCCAAACGGTTTTTTATAACCGCTTATCACGTTATACCGTAATCGATGTTGACACGTATGTACGGCCGCTTCGCGGTTACCGCCTTCTGGGCTATATGGGTAACGTCGACTTTGCGGTGCACAATGGTATGGCCATAATTATACACGGTTGGAAATAAATCGTCTACCTGTAGAATATTAAACATTTCCGTCTTCGGCCGATTCGTTTTTACAGTGAACTTCAAGCTTCTGTGAATATATAAAAAGAAATTCTACGATTGCGAGACCTTTTGAACGGAAAATTCGACTACGCGTATTTTATTTCCGATCTAGTAACTCCAAGCTTCTACATTATTGAGCTGAAACAACACGGAATTTAAGTAACTACTCGTACAACGGACGGTGTCACCAAATAGTCACCAGGTGCTTATGCTTACAAAACTCCGGGTACAAAAGAAGCTCGAAACTGTAACAATAACCTCCGGTGACTCAGGCTCTACAAAATCACACCGGATTTCATCCAACACCTGTTTCGCATTTAGCACAGCTCTGTCGTATTCTCGGCGCGATATCAGTGTCAAATAAATATCGCCCGTAACATAAGCGCGGTTGTATAATGTATAATTAACTTTGTTTTCGAGCTGAAATTATATTTTCAAACGGTCGTACGAATAATTGATGTTGTCACGATTTCATTCGCGCCAGCTTTGATGTGCCGTACTTAAAAACGGTCGATTCGACAGTGATTTTGATACACCGTGTCATCGAAATTTTGTGAAATTTAACGTAAGAGAAAAAAAAACAAAGCTGAAAAAAAGTAATCGCGTTGTAAAGATAGTCACGAAAGACGAGCGTATCGAATTGACGCAAATCTTACTCGAAACCTTTTCCTCCGAGGTTGGAAAAATGTGTTGGCATTAACATACTTTGTATATCCAACAGCGTGCCGGTGTCCGCAGGTAGGCATAACGTGAAAGCGTATTCTCGAAACTGATGAACGCCTGTAGGAGAATGGTATAAAGGTGCGCGCGTATAAGATCAATTGCCGCGCAGGGATCGCCGAGGTATAAAGTCCCTTTTAAAGTCGTGTTTCCACGCATTTATCTCTATCTCTGCACGTTTGAAGAGAAAAAGCCTAGACTTGTTCGTTGTTAATAAACTCAGCGAGGGTTATTTGTCAATGAAAAGATCGCTCCGTCTTAACGCTGACGTCGGTATTACAATACGTACCCGAGGTGCACGGTGTGCAGGCATATACCATATATACAAATATGTGTGTGTGCGTACGTATATACAAATTTTCGTGCTTTCCTTTTTTTCCTGCTTTCCGGAAATACGTGATCCAAATTGATTACAATACGCGTCTGAAGTGCGGAAAAGAGCAGACTTCACTCAAAACTGCAAGAAAAAAGATTGACATCAAGGTTTTTGATAAAAAAAAAAAATCCCCGTGTCAACTATATTTTTTACTATAAATGCAGAAAATTTTACTCTGCACGCAGCGATTTTCACTCTTCGTTCTACCAAGTCTACACATTACCACAAACACCTGGCGTATTCCTCGTTTCCCTGCAGTTTTCGAGTAAAATCGGCTCCGTAAAAAATTTCTACCCCCGGTATAGACGAGTCAATAACGATTCCCGAACGGCGAATGCGGATGAGATCGCGTTGTAGGTACGGAAGGAAATTGAAACTTGCATCCGCGGACAATATGCACCCACCGGTACGTACGCACACACGCATGCCCATACGCGTAATAAACGCATACGTAGACGTCCGGGAAAATATGCCGGCGATAACCGGCGGTCATGGCGCGGTGCTGCCGCAACTCAGGACCACACATTAAATAATTCATGTAATTACAATACGCGAACGAACGCGAGAGCGCTGCAGCCTGAGACTGCACTTCCATCCGCCCACGCGGATCTCTAACAATAAGTCCGCGACCCGATGCAATGTAACGAGGCTAGAGTGCGTTACGTGCGTCGGGCTATTATACATAACGCATTATGTTATGACAAAAAAAAGGTAACTATACCAGGCTCTGTATCCCGGGCCGACCACATTCCACGGTGGTCGAGAGTCCTGGTCAATGCAACAGGCGCCTGCCGTGCGTTACACGGGCGCACGCTTACACGACTCGGCTCCTCCGTGTTCGTGCACTGTTCACGCGTTCCTCGGGCACGTGCGTCGATCCACCCGTTTAGTTCTCTCGATGCCGCCTCTCAACCCCTAGACCCACTTGCTTTTTTTTCACCGCCAGGACGTCCTCGGACGCCTTCGGACCCGTCTGATTGTCCAAAACGTGGTTTTCGGAACGATCGTCGTCGTTACGATGGATATTTTATAATTTTTATTTTCTTTTATAAGACGGTGTTGTAAACAATTGAAACGGATACCTGTCAAGGAATTTTTCTTGTGTATCGTTGAGAAGAATTTCATTTTTTTATAGTGGCTAGAAAAATTGAGTAAAACAGGTATCGTTAAAAAAACCGTTTGTATATTGTTGGAATTATTATATTTTGGTAATTGCAACGCAATATCAATTTGTAAGGTTTACACTACTCTTTTAGTTAAATAAGGCTTTAATTAACGTCAATTTATCGTTGCACGAGCGTTAAATTTTCGCAACAGTTGCAAGAAAATATAGTTGCAGCTATCGTAATGAGAAAGAATAGTAACGGATAGGCTAGACTTACCGGTAACGGCTAGAAAATTAATTTTCATTTTGTACCTAGAACTATATTTTTTGATTGTGATAAAAAACGAAAATAGTTGAGGACTGAGCGGTAACCGGAACTAAAAATATCTCTCAGTGTATGATATTTTTTCAATTTGAAGCAATTGCTATTACATAATATTGTATGAACATACATTGTTTATCATAAAAATGTATAATGTTAATATTGTAAACGTGAATTATCTCCTATCGATAAAATTGTCGCCATGTTCTTTCTTTATTAATATTTCGCGTCATCTCTCTTTTCTTTCGATCAGGGTTCGGTAAAGTTTTGACGTTTTAACGTTTCGAATTGTTTCCCTGATAATCACTGAATTTTAGTTACATGTAGATCCATGCGGTTCTATTTGCGAAAATGATTGAAAAAAATTTATGCATTACTTTTCACTGACTTGATTAAGATGTCGCGTAAGTTTTGCCAAGACACTTTTTATTAGAAAATTATTTTAATGATTGTCAAAGTTCAATTTTAAAAGAAAAGAAGACACTTGCGAGGAAAGACAATTTTACACGTGGTGCTCTGAATAGATATTTTGGCAGAGAGAGCACATCTCCGAGAAAACAGGTGGAAGGCGGAAACCACGTGATCCACACTGTAAGTAAATTACAACTGGGTGCCGGTTTTGATTTGAGGCGGGCATATTTGAATCGTTACACCGTAAATAGCGGCACGAAGAAAGAAACGAGCCTTTTTCTCTTTCTTTTTCAAACATACACCGTACTTCCCGTTGACAATTATGGCGATAATCGTGATTGTCCAAGCGAATGTTTATAATAAGAGTAATCCGCTTGTCAGGTACTTGAATCGTTTGTTTCTTGAATTTTTTAAATATCACTCTAATTTTTATCATTATATATTGAAATGTGTATCGATTGAAAAACACCGTCTTCGGTAAAGGGTCAAGGCTTTACTTACCTCGAACAAAATCGCGACGGCGTCCGTAAATTTTATCTACAGAACTTCTCTCGTCCGGTCGGAGGATGCGACGTCGTCGGTATATAAACGGAGGTAAATCTCGGATGAATTATCCGCATTGCCGTTATAATTTGCAAATTTATGTCGGTATAATGCGGATTTAGGTACGCCGTAGAGAATAAACGAGTTGAGAAAAATTTTCGCATTCGCGGCAGCAGCATCCATCCGTTCGCTTAAATACAGTAGATTTGAATCTCGAGTCGCGCATAATATTTCGGAGCGGTTATAATACGCTGGCTGCAGACAAGACAGCGGTACACACAGCCCAGGGTACATGCGTCGGGGGATAAAGTTATTGTTCCGTATGCATATAGAAAAGTGTGTATATATAAGAAGGAGGAATCGGAAGAATAAGAAAAAAGTAAGGGAACTAGTCGGGTCTGCGTTTCGCCGGATTTCGGGGAAGAGAGACGCCGGAGAATGCCAAAGGCGGTTCGTCGACCCTGTCGCAGGAAGATTTCTCGTCGGGACACATTAGAAGACGAGAAAAGAGAGCGAGAGAGAGAGAGAGAGAGAGAGAGAGAGAGACGGAGAGGAAGGACGGTGCCCGCACAGAAATATGACATTCGTAAACAAAAACACCGTAAAATCGGAGATGCGGAAACGCGGCTGGGACCCCGAGATCTACGCCCAGGCGGCGCATGGAAGCGCACGCATGTATAAGAAGAAGGCGAGCAACCAACCCTTTTCTATCAGCGCGCGCAGCGCCCGGCAGCATCGGGCACCGAAAGCCTTGAGCCCGCACCCGAAACACCTTGGAAGAAGTCCTGGCCGCGCCACGCCGGCTAAAAATATTCTTTGGTGAAGTTTTTTCGATATACCTTTTTTATTTCCATATCTCTACTCTTCCCTTTTCTCAATCCTTTTTCCCTGTCGTTGTCTCTCTCTCTCTCTCTCTCTCTCTCTATCTCTCTCTTGCGCACTTCTGCCTCTTCTTCTTCTTCTTCTTCTTCTTCTTCCTCAACTCTCGCGAAGAAGACGACGAAGAAGGAGAAGAAGAAGAAGAAGAAGAAAAAGAAGAAGATGGCTCGCCTCGCCGCACCATATGGCCGTGGGGAGATAAAAAAATTAATATTTCTACAAGAAGGGCTGAGACTAGTAGAGTCTCGTGGTATTTTTAAACCCCGGTACGGTTGTACGGCTGTAGTTACCTACCCGCGTTCTCTCTGTTACAACAGTTTTGCCCCACCGCGGTTCAATTGCAGCTTAGAGTTTTACTCTTGGTAGGTAAACGCGCGTGTAAAATACCTGTTCACCGCTCGTACGAAACGAAGTTATCTTTCTTCGGAGCGGAATCGCGATAGAAACGTGATCGAAGTGAGTAACGTTACTGTGACGACGCATGTTTAGGAAAAATTTTTACTTCGCGCCGTTAGAATTGTCTGGAATTCAGTAAATCACACCGAACCAAACACAACCGTATTTTTCAAACGCCAACTCCTTGAAAGTAGTTTTAAAATTGCAAAATAATGAATTTCTTCTCGATGTCTGGTGACGTTAACGTTACTTGACGTCTGTTAACAAGTGCGCAAAACTTTATAAAAACTTTCCATACATTTGTACTTCACAGCTTCTTACAATTTCGATATCTTGATACCGGTACTAAAATCGCCTCGAAAGACGTTCGCCTAAAATTCGATTTGGAAGGAAAGGCCTCGTAAACGGGTCGTTATAATACAAGCTGTGCGATCACCGCGGTGAAAGTTGCAGTTTTTTTTGTTCTTCGAACAATGCGTGTATTTCTCTTTTCTCGTTTGAAGTGAAAATTTTATCACCAAGTGTAACGAGCTGGCGAGTGTCTCGTGTCTATGCCGTGTGTGGAAGACAGATAACGACTTATCTCTTCGTACCGCACTATAGTTGGGTTCCGGTGGAGGAGAGCCGCACGATGCACGCTGCTGCGTATAACGAGTCCGCAAGTTGAAATCGAGGAAGCACCGCTTACCAGGTTTCTTTCTCCTCTTACCGCTGTCGTTATTATCGCCCATTTCTCGTTCTCCTAGAATTTCCGAGGAAGACGGATTAACCCTCGGGATTCCACCCCGTCGGCGTAATATCCCTTAGCCAGGTAAAGGGCGCGTCGCTGCTACCTGAAAATCCGGAAACCAAGATTTGATTTCCTTACCCCTCGGGACGAAGGAGTGGCTAGACTGTGGGGCTGCTCTCCCTGCATGCGGGGACACGGGGTCCTTCTCGCCCAGCTATCCCGTCTTCTCAGGCTCGGCGCTCATTTTTTACGGGAATCATTTTTCCTTTAATGGACGTTTTCTCACAGGGGATGAGGATCCGGCGTCCCCCTGCATCGCAGATTGGGATCGGTAGGGAAACCCTTTCATCCGCGTTATTCGATCGAACCTTGTATAGCGGGATATTTTATATTTACACGCCCGAGTGTGCGTGCTGTCTATATTCACGTACCTGACGAATTTCGACGATTTAGGGACAAATTTGATCGGCCAACGATTTTTTATTCCCTCACGTTTCGCAGGCTTGAACGCGCCGAGTCCAAAATTCGCTCACCAAATTTCAATGAAATTGTACATCATTCTGTAATACGCGATGATCAACGTGACTGATAAGAATTTCGTCAAAAATCTGAAACTTGGCGTCTTGCAATTAGATTTCTTTTTCGCCGGGTAATCAAGTAAGCTTTTAGTTCGTAGATCATAATAATTATACAGTGATCGTTATATATATATATATATATATATTCATATTTTATTATAAAATGGGATAGGATAAATTTGTGAAATTCATTTATGGCCTGCAGGTATATTCTCAGCGTTTTGTATGCACATAGCGATAATTACAGGATTCAGATATTGCGCGCTGCTGTATATATATGTATATATATTACAATACGTGCAGTACGTACATGTATGTGCATATATCATCACGTCGTACGGTACACCCTGAGTTAATAGGCTACCTTGTGTAAGGGGATATTTTATTGCTGCTAAAGAGACTTTTTAGGAAAATCGTAACGGGTTTTCAAGCCGAGGCCACAGCAGCAGCGGCAGCAGCAGCACTCCTCGTCTCGCTTTTGTTCGGCTTTTCATTCCCTCGTAACCCATTCGGAAGTTGAGGATCTTTCCCTGCGGTAACCCTTCCACTCGTTCCCTGCGTGCCCTCCACTTTCCCACATTCCAATTTCGCCCGATTTTTTCCATGTGTAAGTGCCTCGATTAGAATTCAAACAACGACGAAAGAAAGAAGAATGGAATGAGGAAAGTAGGGTTAAAAACTTGACGGAAAAGCGTCGATTTCTTTGCCCGGAAACATAATGGCTGTACGAAATATTTCTTCTCTTTGAAATTTTGTCGTTTTATCGGGCGTTTCCACGAACGTTTGGTGAAAGAAAAAAAAAAAAAAAAAAACACCAACAATCTTGCGCGACGATTAATTATCTCGCATTTATTTTTAACAAAAATTTGACACGTGCATGTGATTTTTCATCCGTGGAATTGGACTGAGAAGTAAGAAATGAAAAAAATAAAGTAGAACCAACATTCTGTGAAAAGTAGGGGAAAACCGTCTCGGTTCCCGTGGCATAGCGGTACCAAAATATTCCAACAACGGCTTGAGACAACCCTTTCAAAAAATGAAGAAGCCCTTCTCGCCACCAAGCGGGGCGCGCTCATGGTGTCAGCCAGATATTCGAGTAGCTCTGCAGCGAGTAGAGGATGATGCTCGCATATGGAAAGAGGAGAAGGATGAGAAGCGTGAGGAGGAGGAGGAATCTTCGGTGGGTTGTGAGAGATATATGAATCGGAGTACCGCGGCACGTGAAAGGGTGCGCAGGAATACGGAAAAAGGATGGGCAAAAAAGGCAAAACACCCCCCCCCCCCCCCCCCCCTATAACTCGGCTATTATTGCATTACGCCGCGGTCTTTTTCCGCTGTTAAAATTCTACCATCGCGTACCGAATTTTGATTCGCGCGAGCGTCAGCGTGTGTGTGGAAAAAAAAAATCTCATTTTTTAAAGAGCGCTTCCGCGTGTAATATTCGTACAGGTATAACGTATCGTGTGTAGTTACAGCTTACTTTTGAAACTAGAACACCGCGGCACGAAGTCGTGGTGCCGAAGTTTGAAAGGATATAATTAAGCCACATGATAAATTTCACCGGGGTTTTCAACAATCATTGTTCAACGGTATCACGTATGGGTGTGGAGTATGCAATAAGGTACGCGCACGTGTACGAACGTAAGGCGCGGCTTGGAGATAAAAGGTTTTCTGATTTTTCAACGGATTCTATTTCAAAGCGCGTAGTTCGACACGATCCGAGTTTCACAGCTCTTGACGCATCGCGAGTTGCCCGAGGACTAATATCGACATGCATCGCTATTTTATATCGCGATGTAGTTTTGTTGTTAAAATATACCTATGTATTTATCATGGCTGACGATCAATTCTATCGTGTTGAGAGAGTTTTTTTTTTTTTTTTGTTTCTTCAAACTGTATACGCAAAATCAGGTCGTATCTTATTCCTAATGAGTACTGTCACCCTAGGTTTACTTCTAAATGCATACCATCGTTTCGCGAACGAACGTGAAAGATAAGAAAATAGCGGATCGGGGATATTTCGAAATATTGACAATATTAGGAGAAGCAAAAATTTTTAGTCCGATCGAGGCAATTGTTGAGCCGGGATGTCTTCCTGTTATATATTCGATGTTTCTTACTCTCTTCCAAAGCGTTGACGGGTATTTACATCTGTGTTTATTTACGGTAAGAATGGTAGGTACGTTTTACGCGATGCTTTCTCGGACTGTGGGATCGTTTGTAACGCGTAAGGCGAAGGAGCAACAACAGCAGCAACAGCAGCGTAGCAGCCAGCCGGCAGTGGGCAGCTAGGTATAATACGTGGATGGATGCCCGCAATATGCAACTGCGGTTTAAGGGGGGTAATTGTAACAACAATCGCTTCCCTATGCACATCAAGAAAATACTCGACTATTCGTTGCCGCATAATTCTAGCACTTGAAATTCGCCGTTTAGTATAAGCGTAGGTACGTGCACGCATTTCACTGCAACAAAAGCCCAAGTCTTCGCATTTTACGGTTACGAACGATGAATTTTGTACCTACTGCAGACGCGGTTCAATTATCGGCTTAAATTTTATATTGCCGCAAATTCATGCAAATAGAATTTTACTCTTATGACCCGTTTACTCCATGTTTTTACCTCCTCCGTGCAAGGGAGGTACGCGCACGTTCATTTTTGCTACAAGGTCTACGTATGTTATACGAACGTCTAGTTTCCACTGGAAAATATTTTTAACTTCGCAGTATTGGTGAATTTACTTCGCAGATCAATGTATTTTTTAATAGGTATAATAATAGAGATGATGCATGTTTTATACGGTCAAGATATTCAATTTTTTGGTAGATCGTGAGCTGGAAACAAAAAATGTAGTCGGATTATCGGTTGTACCAGATTGAACAGACAAAATCTTTATTGCTAAGTAGAAATAGACAAATTTATGATCTAAAAAATACACATATCTTGATTGTATGTGTGCGCCAGTGTTGCCAAGTTCAAACGCAGTTCGATCTTTGAAATAAGTACGAGTAACATTTCCTCCGGCCATTCAAAATAAGAGTACAGATTTCCTCCTCGTAAAGCCTGCGGTTGAAAAAACTCTACTTCCCTAAGGTATTTCAACCATTACCTGCAGGTTAATACTTGAAATTTGCATACGATGTTGGTATTTTCTGATATTTTTTTTGTTTTTAAACAACTGAGTCGAGCCTAATATTGTAAATTACAATCATCAAAACATCCAAGGAAGCTCATTTCAGTTGGCCAAAAATCGACATCTTCACTAATTCTATCACGAGATGATCGCAGATCGGGTATTCAGTCAAACCGCTACAATCTTAAGCCACGCACAGATTGCTTTGAAAAATACAAGAGTCAAATTGTGAACGAAAGCTTGAATGTCGATGCATCATTTCAAACCGTTACAAGGTGATTAAAAATTTATAGTTAAAAGATTGTTCGATTTTCGTGTACGATAGCTGATTTTATCCGAACAATTATTTTTCTTTAAAGTCGGAAACAAAATTTCTTTTTTTTATTTAGTGGTCTGTTCAAAATTACAATCTGTTGATCATAATCTGTATCGATGCAATGTTGTAAAATTAAATATTCAACGATGCTAACATGATGAAAAAAAAAAAAATTTCGCGTACTGAAAAAATATTTCATTTGTTATGGTCACTTGAAAGTTGTAGTAAAACGGTTATCGTTACAAATTGTTCACGTATTATTAACCCCTGAGAGATACGCATGATTTTTACTGCACTTGACAGGTACACTGACCTGAAAAGGGTCGGCGACCTTTAAGCAGGAATTGTGACGACTGTGATGATCGTAGAAAGTTATTCATTTTTCTTTTAATAAAAAGAGTGTTTGATTTGTGGTTTTCAAAAGTCTACTTGTTTTTTAAATTATCTCAGTTCTTATTGGCAATACAAATCCTTGAATGTACAAAAGTCGACGTTGTTTTTTGGCTATTTACTGAATTTTATATATCATTAATACTTTTGAAGATATTGGGATGAAAATTTTAGGTTATATAGTTAAAAATATGCTCTGTCACGTGGGATCGATGATTTTTAATTATTGTGAAGTATTCGATTTTACCTTGCAAGATAAATTTGGATAATAGGACCTTCTTTAGGATAGGTGAAATTGAATGCCTAGTCGGTTTTACATATGATAAACAATAAAATGCACATCAAACATATCTTTTATTGCAAAACGTCATTACATTGTTTTTTGCTATTAGGTGGTCTCACATATGGTGAAAAAAAAATTAAAAAATTGCAAAGTATACGAGGGAATCATATGCCACTTTCGTCCCGTTTATTAGATCAACAAAAAAGTGAACACCGTGGTCAACATTTCGGTTCAGTTGAGAATAAAGTACATTTTTTATACCCTTATGCCTACGTGCGTATTTTTACAACTCATTTTAAATACGAATAATCAAATACGATCCATGCTTACATTTCACAGTAGTCAAATCATTCAAAAAAATGATATAAAAACGAAATATTTGGTTTTATGAAAATAAAAAACTTGACGATTCCGTTACACTGTCCCCAATTGGGTCAACAAAGAATGCAGACGTGTTTACTACACGACGATTACCTAACGCCGAAACTGAGGAAAGTCGGGATTTTTCGAGGGACGATAGAAATCCCAAGATTGCAGTTGTTTTGTGTAATTCTTACACGAAGAATTTTGCTCGACCCGTTTTGGGTCAGTGTACCTCTCACGCGTTAATATTACTACAAGAAAATGCGGCACAAATAACTATTTAGTGTAATCATAGTTATCGTCGGTACATTTTCTGGTTATTGCAACGTTAGAACTGTTTGACTAGTTTGCTGAGTTTTTTCAGTCTATGCGCCAATATCAAACTATCGCAACAGTGACAAGAAAACAGTGGGACTGACAATAATAAAACATGCACGCTAGCTTCTCTAGTTACAGCTATGAAACATAATTTCATTATCTGTACTCACAATCAGAATATATTCGTCGATAATGGTCTAGGGTAAAAACAGTCGAAAGATCGCACAACTAGACATTTCTGTCGGTGTGAATTTATCGGACAAAATGAGCCATTGCTACAGAATAAAATCGAAAAACTCTGCTAGCGTGGAACAATTGTTCGCGATCTGGAAGGAAACATCGGTATCCAAGATTTCGATAATCGACAGAATAATATTAAAAATATTTCATTACATCGGAATAAATTATCTGATATTATTATCGACGGTTTATCGCATAAAAGTATTATTAGCACCCTGATTAAGAAACTACCGATTACCATAGATTAATAAACAATGTACTCTGACATCTGTATACATTTCACAGAATATTGACAGCACATGGACTGTTTACTTTGAAATAATTGCTGTTCAAAATTCTCCGACAGAGAAGAGATGTCAAGGAAAATGCTAGCTAATTTTCGTTGAACGCGAAAACGCGCTCATTCATCATGTTTGGGTAAAACAAAAACAAAATGTATCATAAAACGTGAGAACAATTTTTCGAATACTAAATATCTCGAAATTTTCATTCATTATTATTATTTCAAATAAACAGATTGTTTTAAGAAAATGGATGTTTGTTTTTTTTTTTTTTTTTTGTCCTATTTACAGACATATCTTAGCTAATCAGCAAAAGAAGCGTTTGTCTTTTTTTACTTGTATTGATTTGTCTATTCTAAAAATAGTCTAAAAATGAATCGATTACTTTGTACTTTTTTTTTTGAAACGGATACATTTATTCGAAATCAAAATTTGGTAAAGTTCATTACGTAGTCCGAATTAAGTGGGAAAGTTTCCTGATAACGTACAGTTTGATTAAAAATATTTTTTTGCAATCTCACTTAAAAATATTCATTCATCATTGACTAATAACATCAAACAGGTACTAAGCGAGTAAGACAAAGATAACAATCGATACTCGAACGACATGAATCGATAATTGTACCGCGTCGTTCACGAGAGTAAATAACGAAAAACCGACGGCGATGAAAAATGACCCAGTCGGTGGACTGATCGAGTTTGATTAATCGTAAAAAAACTGAACAATTCAATCGGTAATAAAACATTCCAAGTTTCGCAGGCAAGAAGGAATCGAGGTACGCACGTGGGTATCGTTCGTCGGCTTGCGCAGAGTGTCAGCTTTTCGCGGAGGGTCGTCGTCGTTGTCGTCGTCGTCGAATCTCTAAGAGGGGCGCAGGCGGTGCCGCAAAAGTGCGACGAAGAACGTCGCGGAGTATCGCGGTAGGCGGCAAGGCGGCAAGGCGGGGAAGGCGGGAAAAGGGAGAGGAGCCGTCGCGCCGCTCGCTCCGCGCCACCCTTTCGTCCAAGCTCGCCTCGGCGGTGGTGGGGTTCAGTCATCTCGCGCCAGCCGAACCACGCGCACTCGAATCCCACCTTTGAGCGGCGAGAATTGGATCCTGCGAGGAGAGCGCGAGCCTTGCGGGTTCTCGACGGCCACACGACTTTTCCTCAAACTGCACGGAGACGGGCCACGCCGCGTATCGCATCGCTTGGAAAATTTCCCCGTTTCTTTGCAACCGGCTTCGGTTATCCCCGTTTTTTCTTTTCTTTTCTTTTTTTTCTTTTTTGTTTTTTTTTTTTTTTTTTTTGTTTTTCAAACAGTTTTCCCATTTCTCATCTTCGGTTTTAACCCGTTTAACCCCTCGTTCGTTCGTCGTTCTTAAGTTCGTAAGAGTCGCGCGTTACGGTTGTATACAAGGCGTACAACGATCGGAACACCAAGGACACTTCGGCTTCGGTTTGAGGCGGCTAATCGCAACGTACGGAAAGGGTGATAAGCGATCCGTCGATCGTCATCGGGAAGATATCGCATCGATCGAGATTATTGTTCGGGGTGACTTACGCTGAACGAGAGGAGCGGAGGGTGGTTTTAAGGAGGAGAAAAGAGAGAGAGAGAGAGAGAGAGAGAGCCATGGAACGGACAACAATGTCGATGCGGATGAAGACTGGCGAGCCGATAAAATGGAACGGGGAGTAAGAAGGGAGCTCTTCTCCCCCTGCCCCCTTGCCCCCCGCCCCGCCAACCCTCCGCCCCACCGACAAAAACCCTTGGCCGTCGTTGCGTTGTTTATGGTGTACATGCAGTGTGTGTGTGCGTGAATTTGATCCGACAGTGTCCGTAATCGTAATACTAATCGGCGATGCGACGCTGCGCGTGTTATTGACAGTTTGCCGAACGGTGAGGGGTGGTGAAAAAACAGAAGGAAAGAAGGGAGACGAAGAGGAAGAGGAAGAAGAAGAGGAAGAGGAAAGGGCTTGACGAAGAAATGGTGCGGAATCGGTCGAACTATCGCCACTGACAATATAATTATGGTAGCGTGAAGTCGTATATAAACGAATTACGTACGATTCGTGTATCGAAACAGTGCGGAAAGCGGTGAGAAGAGGAGATAATACATAGTTTAATTTATACACGGAGTTGATTGATTGTCGCTGAATTGATAGCTGTATTGTTGTTGTTAAATTGTGACGATGATGATAATTAACGTGTGGACCTGCCGCCGGAGGAACGAGAGATTATTTTAATCTTTTATCAAGGTAAAGAAAGAATCGGTACATGTACCTAACGATGATATTATCTGATCCTCGCCCTCTCGCTTTATTGTTTGTTTTTTTTCCCCAATTCTCCAGTTCATACGCTACGACGTTACACGTTACACGTACCTACCTGTAAAATGGACTGCGACGGATCGTCGAGTCGTAATAAAAGAGACAATCGACCCTCGTCGGTGTATAATAAGCAACGGGGAATTCGTAAAAGAGATCGAGGGCATCGTCTCGAAATTAATCGTCGTCAACCTCGTCGTAGAGTTTCGATCCGTCCTCGCCGCGTCAGCCAACGAACGAACGTATAATATTATTTGAGACATCTTGAAATCCGAATCTTTATTGCCGGACCGACTAGGCTCGTCCTTTATCTCGCCGGTTGTTGTTTTTCTCCACCTCTTCGTCCTCCCTCCGCGTCTACTATTCCCTAGGGAAGCGGGGCGAGGATCTCTCCTCTCCCCCCCCCCCCCCCCCTCCACCCTTCCTTCTCTGTCCGACGTAGTTCGGCCGTTAAAAATCTTTAATGTCTAAATTTTAACTTTTAATTGTTTCTGTCTCACACCGAGGCGCCGTCCGAGAAATTCCGGAATGACCAATAAAGTGGTAAAAAGAATAACGAAAAATGTCGAATAGTCGTTTCCCGAGGTTTTAAGTTTGAAACCCCTCATTCCCGGGCAGCGCGACGGCCGAAAAACCAACAATCTGATAAATCGTTATGGGTCCTTCGGGATCCGGGCTATTCGATCCCTCGAAGCTCTCTTCGGCTCTTACCTCCGTGACCGGATGATGACGAGCCGTTCTAAATCACCGCGTCGCTTTTCGCTCCTTCGACGGCTGTCTCACGCGTAAGCTTACTCGCGGGGAATGTTTTTTGTCAAGGGAAATATTAGAGGAAAAGGAGACTCCGTCACCGTCCAAATCGCTCGTCGCACCTCTACCTGGTTTCGCTAAATTCGCTTCCGTTTTCTCGCGTGTAAATAAATACTCTCGCGGCACACGCACGTGGTTCTCTCGCGATTACGTCATCGCTCGTCCTAAGGCGCGTTAAAGAGCCGGGCTTTCCGCTCCTTCGACGCGGAGGAAAATAAAGGACGAGCAAAACGAACGAGGAATCTGACACACTTTCGAACGATCCGACCTGGGAAGAAGGAGAGAGAGATAAAAATAAAAAGTGGAATATCGCGTGGAGAAAATTGTAGCGATCGATCGAATTCGGACACTGCACCCGAACTTTTGCGCCGTGTTTGATTGCGAGAGTTTTTCGTCGGTCGACGATTCGAGTCGCGAGCGCGTGCCTCGAGTTTTCGTTCTTTTTCTCTTCGGCCAACGTCGATCGGCTTTCCTTAAAGAGTTTTTATCCTATTTACCTCCTTTTTTTTCTTCCGCCTCTCTTTTCTTATCGTCGTAAATTATAGTAACGCGAGCGGTGGTTGTGTGTATCCTACGCACCGCCATCCACGCGGCATCGGGTCGCAAAGTGTTGCACACTACGTGTTATAACCCAGTTATAACCCAGTAACGGGTGCGGGTTTGTTCAGATTAAAATTCTCCTCGATTTACAATACAGGTAGCAACAGGGCCCGGTTGTTCAACCTCTGCAAGCACGGCACTCCTTGATCTCGCTTGCAAACGCGTTATTTCTAACAATATTTGATTTCACAAATCCTACCTTCTACCTGCGTCGTTACCTTTTACAAACGCAAATTTAACCGTATTTTATCTCCGTTGTTATCATCGCCGTTTGCTTGCTCATATCCAAAGTCGCTTCTCACCCTCGTTTACTATTCTTCCTCCGCTTTATTGGTGGGTTACACCTAAGACGAGTATTCGCCGTTTGAATTCTGCTTTCTGCAACTCCTATCCTCGGACAGCAAATTCCACCCTGCGCTCTACGCCCAACTGTCGCAAGTTGCACCTTCTTTTGTTTTTTTTTTCTTTTCTTTTCTTTCTTTTTTTTTTTATAAACCATTCACGAACGGCCGGTTGGTCTTGATTCTTCATCTTGTCTCGTTGATACGTCTGTACATAATAAAATACATAAGCGCGAGTGACTCTACCTCCTAGGAGGCAGCGAAAGGAGTATAGTAGTAATAAAAGGTCTAAACTTTTTAATACTTTCAGTTGTTGTTTTTACGGCGACTGGCATTTGTCCGTAGTCCGTGTGCCTGTGTGTTTACGTTTTATTATTTTTTATTTTTACGTTTTATGCATCTTTTCTTTTTTTCTAAATTTTATTTTCATTTTATATTTTCTTACCTTCTTTCTTTATATCCTTTATTTTATTTTCATTACTTTCTTCTCTCTTTATTCCCCTATCGTCGAGACTTGTGAGCTACCATTGCTGCTCGTTCACGGAGGCCGCAGACTGAGAGAGAGAGAGAGAGAGAGAGATAGAGATAGAGAGAGGGAAGACGGCAAGCAGCAGCAGCCCTCTTCTCCTGATGTACGACTTGGCTTACAGCGTGAAAAAAATCCCATAAACCAGTAAAAAAAGCATCAGGATATAATATCGCCAAAGGAATTCTTCTCCTTCTTCTTCGTCTTTTTCTTCTTATATATCCCCGCAGCACACAAGCACGCACAGAGAGAGAGAGAGAGAGAGAGAGAGAGAGAGAGAGAGAGAGAGAGAGAGAGAGAGAGAGAGAGAGAGAGAGAGAGAGAGAGAGAGAGAGAGAGAGAGAGAGAGAGAGAGAGAGAGAGAGAGAGAGAGAGAGAGAGAGAGAGAGAGAGAGAGAGAGAGAGACACACACACACGAGCGTTCAATAGGCGCCCGCGTACCTGTCCACGAATTTATATACGTGTATATGTGTATACTATATTATATTATATGGGTGTATATATACCTGCAGTGCACTTCACCGTAACACAAACGCGGATTTATAACGTGCCACGATCGTGACGAACCCTTAAGGGACGAAGCGTGCGCTTTCGAACGGGATAGAAAATTTGAATACGCATGACGCATCCGTGCGCGCGTTTAAATGCGTGCATATGTATGCGTACACGCGCAATGCGTGCCGTGGCGGACACCCACACGCGGATGTAACATCTGAAGCGACGAGGAGCGGTGAGGAGAGGAGAGGAGAGGAGAGGAGAGGAGAGGAGAGGAGACTGAACTCGTGAATTAAAAAGCGAAGACACGAGAATGTCAAATGACAAATGACGAACACATGTGCGTGCCTCGTCTATTCTTTACGCCTTTGGTGATGCCTGTGGCGGATTATGTGTGTATATGCATGCATGCATTGTATATCAGGACCTATGACATGGACGATATGCCGCGCGAAGAGTTGGCAGAAAATTTTGGCTCTTCCCTTTCTCGCTCTTTCGATCCTCTCGATTTTTCTTCTTTATTTTTCAAACGTGTTCGTGCAGAAATTGACCTAACGATTTATACTCAACCGCGTACGACGATTTGTTGTATTGAATTTTTGACAGACATTTATTTATATCGAACGGAGAGATACGCGAGAGGGCGGGGCTTTTGTTTCTACCCTTTGAATTTGTCTTGCCGTGCTTTCTTTTTCTAAATGTTTTTTTTTTTACCAACTCCGTTTTCAATTACAAAGGCAACATTTGCTTAAAAATGAATCTTAATTTCCGCTGTGCTCGTAAAAATTTGATGTTAAATCTACCCACGATCACGATGTGGGATCTTGCGAAGTTTTTCCCGCGTATCGTTGGCGTAACGTAGGAAACGAATATCAGAGTTGCGCGAGAATATGAAAAATCACACGTGATTTCGATTTACAGTTGCGGGTACTTTAAAAACGCAATTCCAACTCTATCAGACAAAGCAATCGTGTAAAAAACTTGTCAATTTTCGAATTTTTACCAATCCTCTTCAACGGGATACGAAAATTCTGAAAAGTGTATAAAAGTATACACACCCACACCATCTACCGCGAACGAAGCATCGAGAAACGATGTTACTCCACGCGCGTTATTAACAACCACCCCGCAGAGACGAGGGTCTTGTGATACGTACAAACATTGCCTGTGCATATGCCGAGGTATATACGGTTTATTTTTTATCCATAATATTATTTTTTCCCTTTCCTCTCCTGCCCGCAGGATTCTCCTTCAATTTAAAGGAGTGACTTTGCTCTTCTCTTGCATATATGCGCAAGAATCTCTCCTCCACCCCCGGGTTCCCAGGGTTAGAGGGAGAGAGAGAGAGAGAGAGATTCTCTTCTTGATTCTTCCACGCCGAGTCTGGATGGAGCGGGTCAGTACCGACATATCCACACGCGTGTACGCCCTTCTCGGCGAGGAGGAGGCAAAAGCCCTTTCCTTGACACGGGGAAGAAGAGGAGTAGGAGGAGGAGGAGAAGGAGAAACAAAATAAGATCGTTCGAAATGCCCCGACTACTATTCGTTAGGCTTAACGACAACGACCGGTTATTAAGCCCCGATAATTATCGATTTTAATTATCAACGTGAATTGCTATAAACTACTGCGCCCCGCGTTCAGCGCCGAGTTATAGGCACTCGTCTCTGAATCGTCGTTGGTCGTTCTCCTCGTACAAAACGTTGTTATACCTACCTCGGATACTCCTCTTATTTGCCCCCCTCTTCTTCTTCGCCCTCCGATCCGCGTTTCGAATCGATTAAAACAAGAAGGAAGAGAGCCAGAGATAGAGAGAGAGAGAGAGAGGAATAAAAAACAACAGAAATAGTCGAGATAAATGAGTGATAAAAAATCATCGCGCAGAGAAGACTTAAACTACCGGCTCCGCAAACTAGTCGGTAGCTCTCATCACGCGCAGCGGTATCGCTCACCGCGTACGTGTAAGTGCACATAATAATGACATCGTATATTTATTTATCGCTTTGCTTCCTTGTCCGATTATATATTTGGTGTTTTTGCTTTTTAGATTTTTTTTTTATTATCATTTCTGCTTCATATCTCCTTCGACACATCGACGCGAGTCCTTTTAAATCGCGATTTTTCAAAATTTATCCGCATATCGTGCGTATTTCAGGCGAAATTTAGCAGTTTATTAATTCATAATCGTCCCGACCGTTAAACGACAAATATATGTATACGCTGGAACTAAACAACTGTATCACTTTGAACCTCAAAAGATATACGCCGACGCCGACGACTCCTCGTCACGCCAGCATCCCCCATTTCCTGCTTTTCGTGTTGAACGACGAAATTATGTGAAATACCGCGCACCCGCGCGTTTCCCTTCCCCGCCCCCGTATTCCTTGTTATTAACTTTTTTTTATTTATTTTATTTATTTTATTTTTTTTTATCACTTTTATTTTCTCTGATATTCGATTCAACTTGGGGAATTTTCCTTCTTTTCGTCCTCGAAATGTGACTCATTCGTTCCGAGATTTGTTTCAATAATTCAGAAGCTAGGAATTCGAAGTAAAGTAGAGAGGAAGAAGAAGAAACTTAGCGATCGGTTTCCTAGATTTAAATTTTATTCAATATGTACATGATTGCAGTCTCTTGCTTTCCGGCGTCTATTAGAAACAAGAATTTCGTCGAAGTTCGTCACGTTATACTACTACGTGTATATTGCACAAATAAGCTGTACATGTTATTCGCGAATTTGATCACATTCCATTAATTTACGCACATACAGTCGATTATGTATGTGTACATACATACGAGTATACATGCGATTCAACATCGGTGCATGTTTATACATATATTATTATAATGTCCATCAAGCAAAGAGGAGAAAGGAGTTCAGCGACCCCGGGGTGTAAATGATTGTTTCTTTCTTTTTTCTTCTTTTCGATCACTTATTTTGAATTAATACTCATTCTTTTCATTCGCTTCAATTTTCATCATTTCGCCGCATTTTTTATTTTTTTATTTTTTTTTTTTTATCTCTTTTGTCGTTCGCCGAGGCGCGTGCCGTCCGCGATATTTTTTTTTTTTTTCTTCTTTTCCGCAACAAGTAGCGTATATTTGTAATTTGATTATTTGACAAAAGTTATGTACATACGTATCACGCGGATGTGTACACACACATGTATATGCAGACACACGCACGGCGCTGTGGGTATATTGAAATCGGGATCAGGGTCGAGCAGACCAGCGCGTGTTGAGGTTGGCAGCCTGTGACACAAGCCTCCGGACACATTTGTACGCGTTGGCGAAAAGCGTCCGTGTGTTGTATATCATATCCTCCGGACGACGACCCGCGGATACTCGATGTCAGCAGTTTAGCATTCTTGCATTTTGATTAATTAATCGGCACGGGAATACGTAAACGCTCCTCCGATTTTCCGGATAGACGCGTCGCGAAATCCGTAATTAGCAAAATTCGTCGGTCCGTGAAACAAAACTTGCGTTAAACGTATATATTACTGATGTATCGAAACACAGGCCAGCTGACGTCTCGGTTATTTGAACCTGACGTGGACGGAAATTGGCTATGCACGTTATAAAGTAATACACATATACACACGTCGCACAGGCTTATACATATTGTAGCATGTATATTACAGGGATTAGGGAGGTTTCTTTTATCCGCGGGTTATCAGCGGCTGCTTGCTCGTCGTCGTCGTCGTCGCCGAGGTGAGATGCCGTGGTATGGAGGCGGGTCCGTTCTAATTATTAATTAATTCCGGAATAACGGTCTCGACTTGTACATATACCATATAATATATATATATATATATATATAAAGCATAAAGCGGTCGAGCGACATTCAAATTTCAATGTGTTACATATCAGAAGTGCAGCGGGTTCAGCCGGCAGTGTGTATAAAATAATACCGACCATGTGACCGACTCGCCGGGCCGATTATCGAGAAATTGGAATTGGATCGTTGCGTCAATTTTGTAATTCCCGGACGTTATTCGCGATTTATTCAGATATACGTAATCGGTGATGAACGTTACGCGAAATACTCGGAACTGTTTGCCAAAAGGAACGCAATAAACGACGCCAGCTGGTTTTGCGGTATCGATCATAAAATTGTTTGTGAATATTTATACAAAAATAAAGGTTTCACGTGTCTTTTATATAATTCTGCGGAGAATCTGGGAAAACGAGATTTCTATTTATTTCGACGAATTAACAAGAATTCTCACCTAAGCTAGCGTATAATCCCTGTACAGTTTTACCACGCTTATAAATAAATGCTTCGATAGCACACATGCGCGTATGTGTATATTTTCATATACGTACAAGTATACCCACGTAGAATTTTCTTCGGAGTATGTGTAATTTACGTGATTCTATGCTAAACGTCAGGGATTTACACAAAGTGTTAGGAGTGGCTCGCCGCTCGGATATAGTAGGTACGTTGTACACGTGTTGTGTGTGTCAGCTATTTAATACTTCATTGTTTAGCACACCAGCTGAGGATGAGCTGACTCGATTTATTCAGGAATTCGTGAACGAACCCTTTGCCCTTTCCCCCCACTCCCTCATTTTTTTTTCACGCGCGTCGTCCTCCTTCAGTTTCCCTCAATTTCCCTCGCAAGTTACCATTATTATCACGCACACAGCCCTGCCATTGTATTAACGCTACGTGTGCCTGCGATGACTCGGTTTATAATGTCCGAAATATCGCGCCATATGTTGATTTCCTCTTTTCGGCTCCGATCCCGGGATCGCCACTGCTCTAGGTATATCATTATGTACCGCACGACGGCTGTATTTTATTATCCGTCTACATATACATATTCATATTTATACCTTACAGTACAAGATAGGCACCTTCCCGTTGATACATGCCGCGTATGATCCCCCGTGTCGTAGGAGAGGAGGAGAGGGAATTTTTTTCCGGAATAGTGGTCAGAGAGAGAGAGAGAGAGAGAGAGAGAGAGAGACGTGCAACACGTCGGAGTGAGATAAAGTGATATAAAAAGAGATGAATGGACGGATAGAGGAAGCGAGAAAGAGAGGGAGAGAGGGAGAGAGGGAGAGAGAAGGAGCGAGCGTTTAGAACTCTGGTGCAGTAGAGCAGCAGCGGCATTAATTTATTCGTCCACAGAAGCGATGATGGTGACGAGTGAAGCTTGTTAACCGTTTTATAAGAGGATAATTATTTTCTCATTGTTTGTCGAGGAGAAGGGGAAGTTTTCGGACCTTCTGGGCCCGAACAACTGCGGCACATTCAAGGGATCGTCTCATAATACCTACACTACGGAACTGTTGCAGGTATAACGCACACGCCCGTAATATACAGATACATTTGTGCATGCGTGTGTATACGCGTTCGTGTTGTCGGGATAAATTCGTTCACTCGGAAATGAAATGAAGACGGTTGACTCGGGAGACAAGCTGCCCGGGCGAATCGTAAATTTAAATTTAGATCGCCCAGGTTTTTCGTATAGAAAAAAGAAAAATGAAAAAAAAAAAAAAAGTTGCGCCCGCGGAGAGAGCGACAGAGAGAAAGAAAGTGCGCGTGTGTGCGCGTGCACGAGAGAGAGAGAAGGAGAGAGAGAGAGGGAGAGGAAGAGAGACGCATTTGAATTTCAAAATATAACCGCAAAGATTGGCCGAAGGTTTTGTCGTAAATTGCAGTCTCTCTTTTCTGCCCCCGTGGGGGCATCGCATCGTCTTCCGAAAAAGTAGTCAATGCTCCGATTTTTCAACACGCTCGTCCATCGCCTACGGCAGTATCGTGTACGTGCATGCGTACCGCCTAACCCTTACACACACGCCGGTAGAAACGCAGCCGGCAATATAAGAGAAAAAAAGAGAGGGAGAGAGAGAGAGAGAGAGAAAGGTAGAAATAATACGCCGTCTATACTCTCTTCTCAATAAGGAATGGATCGGGCCGAAACTCGGCTTTCAAAGTAACTCCTCACTCCTCTTCACTCTGTGCTCTGTCAGAATACATGCCTACTTCCGTTCTCCGGCTCTGTGTACGCCGAGCGTGTGTGTACAAGCAAAACTATTTATCTGAATCTCACTTCCTTGCTCGTGTTTTTCCGTTGGTAAAGATAGGGGAACGATAAGTTGAAAAACCGAAAGAGACAACGAGAAAAAATTTGAAAAGAAAAATATCAAAAGATAGAATATAGAGAAGAAAAAAAAAAAAATTAGTATAAATAAAAAAAATGGAGAAACCAGCGACGGAGCAGGGATGCAGACGTTTGGTCAAACCTACACCGTGTTAGGTGTCCGGATATTTCGATACTTCGCCGTACGAGCACGCCTACGCGTCTAGGCGTCTATGAGCTTGACGTCGTTGGATGTACAACTGCGTTTGTAGAGATTATACGCGTATGTATAAATCGGCACGTTGTCTACCGATATTGCGTTGCGAAACGATCGTCACGCGATTGAAATTTACGAAAACAATATGTACGTATAATTGCTGTACGATTTAAGATATGCAGCGTACTTTCTTATCTCTGTATAGCTTCTGGTGTTAATTGTTCGATATAACAACTCCCACGCCAGGAAGTTGACTTCCTATTCTCTGTAATCTCTTTCGGGAAATTTCATTTTAATGAAATATCGTTGTATCAAGTAAACAAGATTTTTGTCGGTGCTGTCTTCTCTACTTTGATTTCATTTCATACTTTTTTTTTCAAAATTACATTGCTGCTTCATTACAACGCGTGTACGACATAATATCCCGCAAAATCACGCGATATTTGCGTCGGCTTCACGCGGTTTTTCATTCTTGTGTTCACTCGTGATTGTTGTAAAATCAACGCGAACACGCTTCCCGGACGGATCTAATATTTGATGAAACATTGTGGTGGTGAAGGGAATATTTTTAACAAATCGGTCACATTTTGACGAAAAATTTCGCAATTGAACCATTGTTACACTCGTAAAATTAATGAGGATAAAATAATATACGTCTTCGATAAATATAGTTCGCATTTAGTATGTAATTATAAAACGATATTGCACGATTAAAATCGTTTCAACAAATTTCTGTTCAGTTGAAAAAGACAGACACGCAATTCCTTAAGCTTCCAACATATGTAATAATTAATTGTTTGTGATTGTTTTACAGATATACGTACATTTTATCTTCCATTGAACTAATTGTAAGATAAACGGGTTCATCGAATCAAGCCGATTTATTAATTTTCTCTCGTACAACGAAACCATTTTTCACAACAACGGAATGAAATTCGACCACGAGTCATTTTTTGAACGCGGAATAGACACCACGGACAGCGTTTAATCGTTTGTCCGATCAACTTGGCGAAATAACCGGTTAAAAAACTTTCCACCCACTGGGAACAGTAATATTTTCCAGCGTTATTTCATTCCCGCGGAGGTATAGAAGCTTTAATCATATTAGTCCGGTTGAAATGATACGCGATAAACGCGAGCCCGTGTACTAATATGTATCTAGGGCTCTGGGTGTGGCCGCTCATGATGCATTGTTTTTTAATATTTGTTTCCTTTGTTTGTTTCTTTTTCTTTTTTACTTCTCTCTTTTTTATTCTACTTCTTTCTTCTACTCTCCTGTGGTTTTGTTCTTTCAATTACAATATTGTCATTATTAATATATTATACATTTATACATTCAAGACTCTGACTTTCTAAAAGCTCTGTAGGTATCGGCAGATGTTATGTATGTATGTATGTATATACGTACGTGTATGTAAGAATGAGTGTGTCTGTATGCATACATATACATGTATATATATATATTTATACATACTCGACAATGGTCGAACTCCCCGCTTCAAACAACGGGGCAACTGTTCGTACCAATCCGCTAAGATTATGACGTGTCACGAGGTTCAGCTGTGGATATGCATACCTGTATCCTTGCTGTATGCGTATGCATATGTGTGTATAATGCAAACATACGCGTGCATCGGTAGAGTATCTGTTTAAGGATTAGAGAAGGATTCGTCCCCAATGATTCGCAAAGTATTGAGCGTTTTTTTTTTTTTTTTTTTTTTTCTTTCTTTCATTTTATTTATTTATTTATTTTTTTTTTTCATTTTACGCAATTCTCGACTGCTCGCATAGCGCGGAACTTATTACGACACACGACCACCGCCTATCGTATCCTTATCCGAAGGTTGTTACCTCCTTAATTAAATCACGTTTCCAATATTCTATACGTAGCTGAAAATTCAATTGTACAACTCGAGGGAGAAAAAATTGATTGTCGTATTAAGTTAAATATCGTTATGATCGAGCGATTGGTATCGCCAACGCGACTCGATTCTCATTGGCGAATTTGACAATTTCGAGAGTAACGGTTGTCTTCGTTCACTCGCTGACGAGTATCGTTTGCCTGTGATAACCTCGCGCGTAGCATGCGTCGGTTGTTATTCTTCCTTACAGCGAGAGGGCTTGTAAGCCGATTGATTGTGAGACCAGAGCCGCGAATCGGCATCGGACGATATAATTCCACTAGGACTAGACCCGGTAAAAGAGTTGGCCATTTCGAGCATAGGCATAGGCAGTAGAATGGCGTTTGAACAGTTGAGTGACGTTTCGGGGGCGAACCGCTCGTTTGTCACAGGAACGCCGGACTTCATTTGTTTCCCCCCTCGCCTCAGCTAACCCGACGCCGCCGTCGTCGGGTCTCATTTGTTTCTGTTTTTTTTTTTTTTCTTTTTTATTCTCTCTCTCACTCTTTATATTTTTCGTTTTTGTTTTTGTCACATCTCTCCCTCCCTCTCGCTCTCTTTTTCTTTCTTCGTCTTCGTCTCATTTCCGTGCTCTTTTCTCTAATTTCAAATGAAACGAATAGAAGAAAAAAGAAACTAACATAAAGCGAACGGACAAACGAAACGAATCATTTCACCGTTTCGTGTTAGTATAAGATGGATAGATGGAATGGATATGTATAATGTACGTACATGTTCACACCGCACGTTTCAAGATTACTAGAGACGATATTTTGCCGTATTCGTCTACCCCTTGCTCTGACATTTCTCAAACTCAGATTACAAATAGCTGTCCCTTTTATTCGGTCGTTATAATTTATGGATCCATCGGAATATGGTTCATCATTTGCATTTGCATTTCGAGTGCGGAGAACAATTCTCGTGTATTTCCTTCCTCTCTCTTTTTGCAGTTTACTAATCGCGTTAATCGGTGTAAACCTCGCGTTACAGTCGCATAATTTTTTTTTTTTTTTTTACCATTCCCCACGTTTAAAGCAAGACATACGTTGATAAAATATGACTAGGTCCGCGAAACTTGGAACAAGTTGTGACCGGTTGTGCGAGAAGGTTGAATGTAATTTCTAACCGAATCGGTGGTGCAAAAGTTGTGCCTCTCACAATCAGCGGGCAAGAACCCGAAGGGTCTGAAGAACTTCTCGACGTCGCTTCTCTCTCTCTCTCCCTCTCTCTCTCCCTCTCTCTCGATCATCGTCGCTGGTCGAGGTTTGATTTCGTCGGGCACACCGGGTATACGCAGTAAACGTACCTCCGCGTTATGCCGCGTGTTTTGGTAATTCATATCGAACGCGTAGGCGTTCGCGCGTACACAATTGAAATGCGCACGATAATTGATGGCCGTCTCGCGTATATCGACACAATACTTCCAATACTTGCAATACTTCCAATACTTCCAATAGTTCCAATACCATATGCGAATATGGAACGCCCAGATTTCCTTGGCTATAAAAATGTCAGCCAATCGCCACGTACCCGCGAGCTACGCGAGGCTAAATCGCATTAATGAAACAGTAACGCGGCATGTGGGTATACCTGGGTATCGTGCATGAGCGATGTATCGTTGGCCGGTTAGTTTGTTAGTTGGTTATTAAAGTTGATCAGCTTGCCGTTGTATCTAAGTCGGCTTGTCGTTTCCGTTATGTATGCAGGTGGACGCGTATTCGAGAAATGAAAGACCGCGATGAAGGGGCTTCGAGAGCCAAAAAAGGACGGGTATAGAAAACAATGGAATAACAAAAAAGGCGCGAAATCCAGAATATGGCCGCGGATTATGGCCGTTGTACGTTACGAACGTTCTTGATTTGAACGTGGAACACGTTCGCCGAACGCTTTTCAAATAAATTAAACCTCCGCATTCTGGTATGGAATCGCATAATAAATATACATATATACCTGTATGTACGTAGAAAACTCGGTTCTCTTCGATTTACTCGCAGCTCTCGATTATACCTCGCCAAGTTTACAAAGATGGCGCCGATTTTTAATGTCAACGTAATTTGCGTTATTACGTACGCGAATCACTTACCGCCATAATTTTATAACGTTCATCGCCGTAGTCGCTCGAACGTAATTTATAATTGAAGCGAACGCTTGTTGCTTATCGTAGGAAAACTTGAGTCTGTACCTAGCAGCTGGAACGAAAAATCCGCTAAGCATTCGTCAGCGGCTACGGATATCGTTGCTGACTTTCTTTTCTACTCGTTGCAGCTTCCGGGTCCTTTTATCACGGAAACGGTGAGAGAGCTCGGCAAAGCATCTAGCGAAGATTCCTAACATTTTTCAACCGGTGACAATCTGTATTAACATCGCTTATCGTCGTGTTTAAATATGCATATATTCCTGTACAACTCACCTTTTAACATGTGTAAACAAACATAGGTATGTAAGACGTTTCGAAGAATTGCCAGAAACGCTAAATGTTCAAATATACATGAAAATTCTGTACGTATGTGTTAATCTTGGTTAAACGATTGAACATTCGCACAAATTATTTCAAACAGTTCACACACGCGTGCTTGTTCGCGATCGTTTTCACACGACTAAACCATACGCGGCTTCTCCGTACACGTACAACGTGTGTAACGTACGATAAGCGTCGAAGAGAAGAGAAGTCGGTAGCAGCTCGACGATCGAGTAACTCGATAATTGGTCGATTTCGCGCAACGGGACAAGAATTCAATTTGTCGTCGAGTTGTGCAAGAGTTGATGCGGTGTCCGCATCCACCATCTTGTATTTAACTGACCCGTCAGTTGGCCTAGAATCTCAATTTCCGTTTCTCCCTCCAACCGATCACAAATGCGTGTGCGACGAGCGCGTTCATCGCGCTCTACATCGAACGAATATCCCCATCTCCTCCGACCTGCGAGGTAAAAATGGACTGGGAAAAAATTGGTAAAAAATTTACCGCGATTAATACAAGCGTGTGTAAGGAAAAGCGAAGAAAAGGAAAAATCGTTGCGCGCACCGCCTTCTGGCAATGCCACGTATAATCTAGCGCCGCGCCGCCTCGTCTTTCGACTTCCGATTTGAATATATCTTGCCTCCAGGGACCGCGGGTTGTGGGTACACCTATTGCCCGCTACATAAAACACCGCGCGACGAACGTGCGTGGGTATATAATGCAGTCAAGTTTTGAAAACATTCATCGGGCGAAGAGCGCCGCCGCCACCGCCGCGGTGTGCAATTGGTAGTTGATTAACGTGGCTGTTACC
Source organism: Neodiprion lecontei (assembly GCF_021901455.1). Lineage (NCBI taxonomy): Eukaryota > Metazoa > Arthropoda > Insecta > Hymenoptera > Diprionidae > Neodiprion > Neodiprion lecontei. The sequence continues at coordinate 10,730,125 of NC_060265.1, read as the reverse complement.
TGACCGTTCGATTATAACGCACCTATTCCCAACACAAGCGCAGTGTCATTAGAATACCGTGCGTGTGTAACTACGTATCGTCTTTCACGGGATATGGATGAATTCTTTTTCTTTTACGCAAGACGTCGACTCGTCGAATTGTAAGAACAATTTTTGGCCAGCGGTAGATTCGAGATTGAGCGAATGATCGAAAAATTGTACGGGATTTACGAGGTTGAAGTTGGTAACGTTGTCGTAACGAAACATTGGGGGAAAAAACGATATTTTTTTATTTTGACAATGATCTCGAATGAACTGAGATTGCAAAATATGAGTACGTTTCGTTTCATTACGGCTTACTGAATTTCAGACAGTTCGGAAATCGCACCGGAAGTAGGATGGCTTCTAGTTCGATTTATAATTATGCTATCGCATGTCGCTAGGTCGTGAGAAGGAGCTTTGTCAATTATCCGGACTTCCTCGCGACGGCTTCTGAAAAAATGTTTGATTTGTCATAGCTGTAGGTACGTGACTATCTTGCGAAGAGGCGTGTTTGAACTTGTAACGTCTCTGTTTCGCGTTCGCTCTTCGTCCGCTCGGCTTCCAATCCTTCCGATTTACCTTTATCTCATTTTCTCCTTTTTCCCCGGTCGCAATAATAGGAAACAAGAAAACCCACGAAGAAGTGGAAGTGGAGAAAGAATAAGAATAAGAATAAGAATGAGAATGAGAATGAGAATGAGAAGAAGGGTGCCGGGTGATTAATGAGTCGCAGGTCGCTATACTGCTGCAGCCAGCGCCAGCCTAGTCCTGCCGAGGATAAGATCTCGAATGGAATTCTTCTCTCTCCCTCTCGCTTTTACATTCGATTTTTTTAAATTCGTTACTTTATCTAGCCTTATGTTAATAGCTCCTGATATGAGAAAGAGCTCACCGGTTAAGAGGAGTTCATTTGTCATTTGTTTCTGGCAACGCGTGAAGTCGAACGGAGGCTGAGCAGCACTCTCTCCTCTCCTCTCCTCTCCTCTCCTCTCTTCGCTGCCGTCCGTAGAGGCCGGCAATAATCACCGCCACATGCCCCCGCGTCGCGGCTAATATATAGATGGATAATCGTCCTAACCAGCGGCAGCGGGCTTAATAATTTCGTATTTCCTATTAGAGTTGCCGGGCGCGTTGTGTTCTCCGGGTTTCATTAATTGGAGCGCATTAATATCGCCATCATAACCGGCCGCTTGTACACAGTGACACCCACCAGTTTTTGGTGGCCGCGCGTTTCGATGGGAGGACGGGCCCGAGTTCCAATGTGTATCGGACGATGATGGCGTTCCTTCATGCTTTATGGTGTATTTGGTCGAAGGTTCGAGCCGAAGTCCCGGCGACGTTGAGCTCAGGCCGCTTCGCTGTTCGAGGTTCTCCTGCATGCCCGGATGCAGGAGAGAAGAAGAGTGCAGCCCGGTGTACCTCTTAATCCAGATTGAAAATATGTAAATAAATCCACTCGTCCGGTGCAGAGGAGAAGAAGAAAAAGAAGAAGCAGCAACGGTAGAAAGGGAAAGAAGAGAAGAGAAGAGAAGAAGAGAGGAGAAGGAAGGCAGGCAAGCCAGGGCAAGGCCCATTCTGTATTCTACGTCGAAAAAGTATTTTAATAGAAGCGATCCATCATTCCCTCGCTGCCTATAGTAGTATACTTTTTCTTGCCGTTCTCTCTCTCTCTCCCTCCCTCCCTCTCTCTCTCTCTCTCTCTCTCTCTCTCTCTCTCTCTCTCTCTCTCTCTCTTTCCTCCCTCTCTTGCTTCGTCGCGATACGTGAATGTGCGCGCTTGTGTCCATTTCTCTGATAGTGTACGTACGTCTCACTATTGCGTCCAGATTGTGGATTGGCAGGTGTGCGTTCGGCTTATACTTCGCGTCTCTACGAAGGTGGTGGATGATACTTGTAACCTCTCGCACCGTGTATGAGGTGCCTCGCTCGTACGTGAGAGAGCGGGATAATATTGCTCGAAAAGTGGAAACCTCGACCACGCGCACACACCCACGAACCGAACACGAACGAGCCAGTTTTTACTCAAAATTTATACATTCCAAATTCCGTTATAGTCTCCGAGAAAACTCCGTCAGTGTGCTTGCCTGGGCATAGACACAACGCCCAACCACGTAACTCTGTTCCAATTTCAAGCGGACTTGCCGTGAACTCGAACTTCTTGGCTAGTCGGTTATTTGCACGCCGATTGTGAAATTGATTTAACGACGCGTTTTTTTTTTTTTTGGAAAATTTCAGTTTTTCAAACCTTACGATCGTCTGAAATATTCGGTAAACCGTAATACTGTTGCGTTCTGGAACGTTAATTATGTCATAGAAACTCGTATTTTGTAAATTCGTTACTTTTGAAGCTGGATGCCTAAGTTGCTAGATTACAGTAAGTTTTCGTTCAACGTTTTCTTCAACGTGGAGTTATGGTTAATAACTTCGACCTCGTAGTTATGCTTAGACATTCCCAGAAAAGTTGTTCATTCTCAATACCTTCGATAGTTTCAGGGTATATACTGGAATCTCGTGAATAAATTATTTCTTGTACCGCAATGAATCCTTGTCTCATAGCTTAGGTATTGGACGGAAGCGTGCAATTTATAATTCGTGGATGAATCAGTTGACTTCTCCGGATTCTCGTTTTATTGTAGCCTCGATCCGTTCCACCGTAGCGTAATAATTGATCCCTAAATATTGTACAGTGATTTCGAACGGTAGAGTTGAAAAAAAAAGAATAATGTTAAATAAAAATAAAGCTCGGAAACTTTTGGCGAAAGTTAGCTTCGTCGCGGTTCGCTTTTTCTATAGTTCATAATCCGCATAAGCGCACGCGGAAAGACACGCACACACGCATCGCTTAATCCAGTTCACCGATGACGTCATCGCGGGTACGGGACTTGAATTTAGGCAAGGCGAGGACGACGATTGCAGGGGGAGAGGCTAATGAAAAAAAATTGACCCGCGAATGGTGGGGCGGTAGGCATATATTTTTCAGCATTGCGAAGAGGGGGCTGGGGGGCTTCGAACCCCAACGCGGAGAGAGAGAGAGACAGAGAGAGAGAGAGAGAGAGAGAGAGAGAGTCGGCCACGTACTATAAATCTCGAAAGTTTTTAATGCTTTGCATCAAGCTGCTGTTGCTGCTGCTGCTGCAGGCTACGCTTTTCCACATCTTCCTCTCCTTCTCTCTCCCTCGTGTACACGGATCCGCCACCGTATGCCTCTCCTCTCCTCTCCCTCATCCACGCCCAATGCCACGGTTTACTTCCCCTCACAAAAAACCCCTTGCAGGAAGGACATATTTGCATACGCGCATAATGGGCCCGGGATCCTGGGCCGCCTCACCGCCGCAGTAGCCTACCCCCTTTACTATTAATTTTATAAAATTATTCAGCCCATTCGAAACTGCGCAGCAGCAGCAGCCGCAGCACCTTTTACCTACGTTACTTATTTAAATAACGGATTTTCGAAATCTCGTTTTATGGGATGCTCGTACCGGGGTTCGTTCCCTTTTTCTTTCCCGTGTGCGTAGCTACGTATACGCTTACGCATCCTCGTCTCGTTTGCTCCTCACCTTTCCGAGAGACGGGGAAGGCGAATCGGAACCACCTATAATAACGCGCAGCTTCTACAATGCAGATTTGTTGGATTAGGTATTCGCCTCGCTGCGAATGCGATGTGTGTGTGTGTGTGTGCGGAGGAAAAAATTGGTGTACGAGAGAAGATGAACAAAAAAAGACAAAACGACTCGAGTTACGAATGCTGAAACTGAAATCCTGTTTGCATGTAGGTACCTAACCCGGCATTCGACACAAAACGTGCGGTTTAACGGCGTTGTTTCATCCGTTACGGAGAAATGAAAAATGCGTTACGATATCCTGTTGTACGGCTGCGTTGACTGTAATTTAAAGCGCAGTTGTACGCACTTCTGTTTCTGATTCTCTTCTTTTCTATTTCCACCTTTTTCTATATCCCTGTTCCGAGTTCAAGACGAATACCGAAGTGCCGGCTGAGTGATCTCTGGCAGCGTGTGTAGAAATTCGAGCTAAGGAAATGTACAAATACGATATTGAGTTTTGACGGAAATCAGGTTAGCGTCACCGTGCCAATGCGCGGACAGTTCTTCTCTCCTAATTTCGAAAGATGAGCGTAAAAACAAAATTTTTGTTGCTTTTTTCGTTAGAACCGGCACACACACCGGCGTAGCCTTGTTCGAATTGGTGGAGAAGCGAGCCGAAAGGTGTCAAACCGGCATTAACATCGATAAGGAAAGCCTCCTAATTTCCTCACCGAGAACCGATTACTTCGGCGGTAAATTACGGATCGGCGAGTCGATCCCGAGCTGCATCGGGTGACATTTCGACACGGCGGTTGCACCGCATCCGGAAAAGTCCTGACGAGCCGGAGCTTCCGATAAGCCGCACGCGTGCGCGTGCAGCGCGTGAGATGCGCGCGAAACTTGCTGAAACAATAATATTTTCCACGCCATTGCCCGTCCATTAAGACGATTTAGCATATTTTGAGAAATGAGCTCCAAGGCTCGTATATCGCCGGCTACTTAGAGTCTCCTCTCCTCTCCTCGCCTCTCCTCTCCTCTCCGCCTTCATCGCTTCTACACCAACTCGCTACGAGGTAGAGCCAGAGCTCTAAATGCCTTGCGCCCCGCTAAATGGCCTAACAAGATTAGTACATTGTTGCCTGCTCTATTTTTAACCTACATACCACCAACCCTACCCTCTTTAGAAAACGTTTTAAAAGAGTTTAGCGGAAAATCAGTAGCCTCGTACATTTACAAACAGACTTACCGCCGCAGCGCCGCAAGCTAGTTTATACTCGTAAGGACTTCATCCCCCGCGTTCACTTTGCCCGTTACGGTTTACGATATTCGTGTTATGCTTTCTTTGAAATCCGTTCGTTCTAGCCGAGGCAAGAAAATTAGCTCTCTTTTCGCGACGACGACGACCAAGTTCTGCTATTTTTTCTTCTCTTTTCTTTCCTTTTTGTTTTTTTTTTTTCCCTCACACTTCTGCAGCCCGCTTTGCGCTTTGTGCACACTTCTTCCGCCGTATTCTTCATACGTATGTATTTATACCTATAACGTACCTACGAATATGTTATTATGACTCCTTGAACCAGTTCTCAGAATTCCATGTTTTTAATTCTTTAATCTTAGCAGGGCTCTCGCGTTTCACACTCTATCTTACGAACACATTCCCTCACGGCACACACGCTCGGCGTCTCTCTTTTTCCATCCATTTTTCTCTCTTTCGGTACTCGTCTTTAACCCGCCACACTACCACCACACCACCCACCGACAAACAGACACGTTCGCGATAATCGGATCGTTTTTGCGCATACGGAATAAAGACGAGGAAAAAACATAAAGGCAGCCGTGTTGTGACCGTCGCGATTGTTGGAATAGAAAAACTCTGGGTAGCCGTTTTGATTCTCGCGTACTCTACCTGCCAACCTTCCACTTAACGCCTAGAGAAATTCTACATACCTAGTCCGAATATATTCCGATCGAGAGCGTATCGTTCGTTGAATGAATTTCACGACGATAGCATTGAGACGGTATTCGCATCGGTGATTGCCAACTGCAATCGAAGGTGAGTCATTCGTTCCAACTTTGTACGATCTTACACGCGTGTGTTTCAAGGGATGGTGGGTACGCGTTCGTTGTTTGCTCTGAAATAACAATTTCCACGGCACACACTCGTCCTCGAAGTAAATTATTTATTTTAAGACCTTTGAATTTGAATAATCCTCGGGGATTCAAGACACTCGAAGAAGAGCCGGCTGCTGGACCGCGCAAGCTGCATGACGGACGCTCTGGAAGTTGGTTTGGTTTCTTCGTTGGACGGCTTTGCTCCGTATCCACGGTAGTCTTAGAGCCAGTCTCAGTCTCGGTCTCTCGCTACATTTGAGTGTTTGACGAATGTTGAGTTGAACGTCCCCCCCATCATTCTTGTTTCTTTATTTCTTCTTCCCTCTTGTCTGCTTTTTTTTTTTGTTTCATCATTCCGCAGCCTTTGGGCCCATCGGGGCTCGTCGGAGAACGAGCAGCTACGTCGAGTGGTCAGAGACTCGCCCTCTGAAGAACAAGCCGTTCGTTCGTCTTCCGCGTCCAACCGTCGCGAGCATCGCACTTTCGAGCAATTAAACGACACGTCGGTAGATCGGAATTAACATCGGAGAGCGGAACGTCCGGTTGATCGTGGCGGGTTGTTTCCGCGTTTAAAATTGACTCGAAATCTGTGCTTTCATCAATTCGAAAGAAATCTCTTCTTGATTAAAACCTGCAGAGAACCCGACAATGAGTAATCGTCGAGGTGACTTCTCGAGGTTGTAATGAGATTATTACTATTCCGTTAGACGACGGAGCAAATATTTCCACGACGGTTAGACACGCCGTTTCGACCGGACGTATTTGGTACGCAGAAAGCCTCACCGGATTTGGAACTTAAGGGAATGCCAGTGAGCGATTCGCGACCGACGCCGAGGAGGCAGTCTTAATTTCCTTGTTTGTCTTTAAAATTAGAACCTACACTCCGGGTAACATTTCAAGTGAATCTAGGTCACCGTTTGCAGACTACGTACCATACACTTACCATTCTAGGTACCCGAAGACCACGAATAAAGACGGGACTCGACCGCGTTTATACTTATACACAAAGGCGTACTTTACTCGGGTACGTGAATTTCTTAAAATCTCATTCGACGTGCTGAACATCCGATATTGGGGCAGTTTAACTAATGCCAACAACGCAGATTCGATCGCATTGGCATTTTTTGATAGGAGCTTGAGGTGACGAATAATCGAGACCACTAGAAAACTGTTATGGTTGCGTTACAAAAGAGAACGAATTTGCTTTGCTTGATTTTTTTTATTCTCTTAGAAAATAATCTGGATTTCGCAAGTTTCCAGCTTTGAAATTGTTCGGACAATTATTCTCAAACTCTGTGTCCGTTCGTAAGCTTGGAAGTTTACAACAACGGAGTATGTTTGCTGGATAACGGTTGTTAATTAATTTCCGTACAGCTGTAATCGGCGCCGATTGCTGCTGACGTAAGGAAAATGAAATGAATTACAGCGCAGCTGAAGCTTATCGCTGAGCGAAATCAATTGTTTTGTCGAGCAATCGGAACCTAATTGAATCTCCTGTACATTTGCCGTTTGTCAAAGTTGACTCGGCAGTACGCCGGTTTGTCTGAAAAAGCGCGACCTCTACAATGATTTGGAAACGGTTCATGTGTTACTTGGCCGGTTTTTACAATATCCTGACCAACCAACCCCCTTTGATCGTAAATTCTCCGTATACATCTGATAATGTATTCAAGGTCCGCCCTGTGGGAGCGTGGTGGGGTAAAACTGGGCGTTCACCATAGGTACTATAACAGATGTTAATTACCCCTACTGTATATGGTCGACAAAGAGAATATATATATATATATATATATATATATATATACACACATATATGTATGTGGATACAGACACGCGTTCTCACCTACGTACACGTCTGTTTTTTGTGTGTGAATAGACTGTATATGCGACGGCGTGTACCGCGTACGTTGTTCATCTACCCGCACGAAGATCTCGCTCTGGTTTTCTATGATCGGGCCATTCCCAATCATTCCCAGCACCACGGCAAGTCGAGGTCATCTTCTTGACAGCGACCAAACATTATCCTCTGTAATTCCATTATTATGACAAATAAACACTTCGTCAAACAAACCGAGAATGTTTAATCAACGAATCCGGTGTGTTCCATCTCGTGTGCGAGAAAAGCGTATCCGTAGGAGAAAGATAGGAAACGGGGGAAAAGATTTTAATAGTTCGCAATTTCTTAGTCTTTGATTTGACTTCTGATTTTATTTCCCTTGTCTGCTCGAAGTTGGCCCGATTGACTCGAAGGCAATTAATAATCTCGCCTGACCAGAATACGCGAACTTGTGTTCGCTAAAAAATAGTTGGCAATCGTGCCAACGGTCACTGTACCAGTTAGCAAATCTAGACGGACCAATCTGAAGCTTCTGCGTGCGTTTGCATCTGCAACAAGTACGTGTATATATCTTAATACCGATGCGAACTTCGCAAGTACCAAATACATGCCGACCTTTGTTCCGCGCTTGCTTACTTCTTCTCCTTCGTATTTCTCTCCTTCTTTACTCCAACGATTTAATTAAAGACATTGTTTGAATTTCTGTTTTAGAATGCACTGAGGAAACGAGAGGTGGAAGGACTTTGAGATGTCAGCTGTCACCAGTCCGTATGGCCCCAGTAAGTCGCTACAGATTTTATTAATATCCGATGAAAATTTAGTTGTTTTTTTTTATTCAAATCTAACCTTGACCGAATTTCAAATATTCCTCTACCGAACGCATGTTTCGTCAAAATTTCCACGATTCTTACGCCAGTGGCTTAAGTTACGGACCTACGGAGATATCCATAATTTGAATTGGCCCAACGATCCAATCGCAACCTTCCAACGACTTGGTCGTTCAATTAAAGGACGGCTTCTCGTTCAGTTCCATGTAATCGTTTTTACCGGTTACCATACTTGTTTCACTGGTCCGAACGGTAACGACGTACAATTTTCTTGATTTTCGGCAAAGTTATGACGCAGCGTGAAAATAGATTTGGATTCATCCAGCCATCACTCACGGCTCGCGTTTCTTGCCTCCCTAATCTAGCGGAGATGCTGTCCGACTCCGTTTACAATTACGCAACGGCTCGCACCGCCGATCAGGACTCTGACTCTCAATTCGAGTCGCAAACGCCGATCCAGATATCGTCGGGTCAAAAGCCTAGGAACAAAAGGAAGAATTTTAAACCAATTAGCAGCCGGATGGCCGAGGTCTCGGACGAGTCTGATCGCGAGGAGGTCGACAGGTACATCGACGAGGAGGACAACCAGATTGACAATAACTCGAACGACAACGCCGTCGAGATACTCGAGTACGAGAGAAAGAAAATGCTACCGGTCGACGAACAGCGGGTCAAACTTCCGACGGACGAGAGGGTGAAGCAGGGCTTGAACAACAACGAGGCCAGTCCGATGGATCTCTCGGTTACGACCCGGCCTGCCTCTTCCGAGGCTGACGACGACAGCAGCGACTCGATGAGGCACAAGTTCATCCTGGAACAGCTCAGGTCCCAGAAGCTCTACTCCCCGAGTCGCGAGGTAAGACTTACCACCTTCAGACTACTCCCAAGGGTTCGCTGTTATCTCCTTTGCGCTTCGGTAGGGAACTCGCGTTGCTGCTCACACTTTCCTTTCGAATCATCGACTGTGAAAACGAAGACGCGTTCGCAGCGAGCGAGGCAGTTGAACGTGAAAAATTTTTAATCGCCCGCTCGCTCTGACGCCAATCATTTGTCGGCGATTGCGCGAAAGCTCTGATCGAACCTCTAAGGGTATCGAAGATGCGGTTTGCGCTGCGAATGTATTATTCTTGTTGCTTTGTTTCTTGGTTAGCGTTTGTATGCGCGATGGATGAATAGGAAGTTGGATTGCGTGTCCTGCAGGTAAGGAGTCCTACCTCGGATTCGTCGGAGAAAAGCGGCGGCAGTGGCGTACCACTCGACCCCGAGGTCGCGGGGGGACGGCTCGACGTAAACGGCGGCCAATTCGACGACGAGCGACCCGGGACCGAGGAGAGGGTACCGACCCAGGGGATGAGGGAGTACGCCGAGTCGACGATGCAGGAACTCCTCGCGATCTACGGCCTCGGCGGAGAGCTCGCCAAGTCAGTCACGAGGCAGCTTCCGCCCACTTTTCTCAATCCTCCGGCCAGCCATACCCAGGGTGAGTAAAAGCTTTCCTTTCCCACCGTGTCGGGATGTGTGTTTGTTTCATTTTGGTTTTTCATTATCGTTACCGCGCTGCGACGGATCAAGTCGAAGATTTTTCATTTTTCGCCGTATCGTGAGAGCAGGATCGAAAATTCCGTCTTTCTTTTTGTTACGCAATTTTAAAACGCGGCGAATGGCCGTAGCGCAGGAATGGGCGTTATTTTTCATTCGTCATTTTCGAACAAATGCCGTGTCTATGATTTACGGGAAATCGAGATGAAAGATAATTTACTCATTTGGCGCGGCCGAGTTTTACCGCATGATATGTATTATTTTTTTTTTTTTTTCTAACTCTTTTATAACGTTTCCGTTTTCAACGCCCACTTGAACCCTTGAACAATTTATTACCGACTATCATTGCGTGGCTAAGCTTTTATCAAATTTAGTATCACAGTTACGGCTACTTTCGATACAATCAGTAGTGCAAATCTTTCCGTGAACAATTTTTACGAGTTACCGAAATCCAAGATTCGATACAAAATACAAATTTTTAAACCGACCAAAAAGAAAAGATTCGCAAGTTTGTTGGAGAGTTCGAAAGAAAAATTGTCATTTTGACGACAAAATAATCTTAGTCCTCGGTATAAAATTGTAAATTGGTTGGATTTTCCGTAAAGTTGAATAATTAATTTACCTCTTATTATAAAGGAATTTAGCGAAGCTTTGCGTGGCATTCCTTGCGCGAAATGCGAATGCATCGAACGCAAATAAACGAAGTTCTCCTGTCCCTGTCCCGTGTAGTCTGTGATTTTCAAGCTTACACTTAGGTATGCTTATGATTCCTGCATATATCTGAATTCTTCCTCGTTAAATGATGCGAGCGCAACATTTTTCGTCTTTCTTCAAGTCTAATCCCATGCTAGGATCGATCGCAACGATAAGAGGTTCCTAACGTATTCAGATTTCGATCAATTCGTTCGCGTCAATCGTTTTCATTCGGCCTTGCGGAGCTTCCAACCCTTTGAAGTCGGTAAGGAAACCCGTCCAATTCGTTGGTTGAATACCGAACGGACTCGATTTCGAGTTCCCAGTTCTCAGTGCTCAACGGGTGGGCTTCTTCTCGGCAACTGGCGGGTCGGAGGATATCATTTTAAAAATCGTCGGTAGTGAAAGAAGAAGAAATGGTATAAAAAGAACAAAAAACAAAAATAAAAAAAAAAACAAAAAAAAAAAAAAAACCGTAACACGAACCAATGAAGTAAAACGAAAAGTGAAATAAAATGTATGGTAAGATAAAAAATAACACAACACTATCAGTTAATGAATCTTGCGGTCGTTTGGCGTAGAGGGGCGAGATGCCTCCTCACTGACAATGGGTACGCGTCCCGACGAAATTCGAAAAATAAAAAATGATTCCTCGGGTTCCCGACCAGAGGCGGTCGTGCCCTCCCCCCCCCCCCCATAAGCGGGGGTCTATCTGTCCGGCTGTCCGTCCATTCGTTCGTCTCCTTCCATCCTTTCTGGCTTTATCCGAGCCGGAATGATTAATGGGGTTTACAGAAATACGACGTTCAGATGTTTTCTAGTTTTCTTCGGACCCGGTGGTGCTGATGCCGCTGCTTCGCCGCGCGCTACATGCCTGGGCGTTGTGCTTTCTGTCGTGCACGAAATATGTCGGCGTGAGGTGCGTCGCCTCTCCGACACGCCATGCACGCACTCGCGCACGCATACACCAACCCCGCGTGAGTAAGCGAAGCGTAGGCTCTTTGAAGTGGAGTGGGTGTTTTCTTAAAGTGTGATAAACTAAAGAAGAGGGATAAAAAGAAGGAAGAGAGCCGGATAGAGAAAATCGACAAAGGCGCGAGCGTTTTACTCGTTGACCACTTTTCACGCGATTTCTCTGACGCGATGCTCCCCGCGTTCCTTCTTTCCCCTCGTCCCATACTTTTTATACACTTTTTCTTTCCGCTCTGCAGCAACGCCCTTCTCCGCTCTCCGCAACAGCCGCAACACTCGGTCACGACAATTTCAATTTAACGCCACTAATTTTCTCGAATTGGTTACGAAAAGGAGATGACCGTGCCGCTCGTGCCGCGCTGTTTGCTACCGATCTCAAACGCCCGCACTCGCTGTATCTACAATCCGATAATCCATGCTCGGTCTTCGCCTCCGAGCACAAATAACCTGCTTTTATCGTCTAGTTCCCAAAACCATACCGTATTCTGTCTCAACGGTCACACGGTTTGCGCTCAAATCCGCACACGTGACGGTATCGCAGTCAGTGATTTCGAAGGTGGTTTTTCAATTACAGTCACAGGATCATCGCGAAGAGTTATTGCATACTCTAATGTTACAGCAGCCTGTCTTTACACTTTGGAAACTCGTGTCGGACGCACTTTCCTGCCTCCTTCTCCGAACTCTTTCCTTCAGAAGGGAAAATTTTTGTTGCAAAATTCTCGGTCTTCTTCTGTACGTGACGCATTACGATATCCGGCGATTCGAAAACAGTTATAATCGTCTTGTGATTCATTAGCCACTCAACTGCCTAGGCGTCACAGCGGCGTAAAGCGCGTCCGTGCCGTAATTGAAAAAAATCGCGGAATGGCGTCGCAAAGTAATTAAATGTTTTCGGTGTCTCGGGTGAATATATATTCCTTTGAAAGCATGGGTTTTAAGTATTTTCGATGTCAAGGAATCCGATTATGACAATAAAAAGTTCGTTCTTTCGCGCATTTGTACAGACCACGAGGTTGACGAATGTTTTTATCACTTTCTCAAATGCCGTCGTAGAACAAGCTATCATTTTCATTCTCGGTGATGAATTTTTCTTTTGAAAAACATTGAATAATAATATTTTTGAGTTCAAATACGCGATCTCAAGAATTACCGAGTCATTTTTTTAATACAAGTAATAGTTGTACCGTATAATAAATCACATTGACTCGATAATTTGCGAAATTGCGCATTTGGACTCAAAAACAGTATTATTCAGTGTCTTTCAAAAGAAAAATGCATCCCAAAAAAAAAAGAAAATGATCAAAAACTTGTGAAATTTGAGGAATCAAAACTGTATGAATGCGCAAAAAATACAACTTTTTATGGTCACAATCGGATTCCTTGGCCCCAAAAATACTTGATACACATGCTTCCAAAAGTAAATAATCACCTAAGAAACCCAAAAACATTGAATTACTTTGTGACGCAATTTCACGATTTTTGCTACGGCGCCTTGGTAGTTGAGTGGCTAATACCCTGTGTTTGATTATACTCTATCAAATGCGGTGAATTGGAAATTGCGTTTTCGTGCGACACCTCACCCATCAGCCCTTGCGGGATGAGTCACAAGTTGTCGTGGATTCGACGTTTTGCTACTCATTGCTCAGCGGTGTAAATAACTTCCCACTCCATAATCAACCCGCTGAGAAAATCGATTAATCGATTATTTCAGAGTTACAACAAACTCCAATTAATTCTGAAATTCGTTGATTCCATCATCGTTCGATTCAACGATACATCGCAATCCGTCTCTAACGTTGCACGCGGCACTACGACAGCGAAAACGACGAATTAGACACGTGAGTAAAGAAGTGAAAAAAAAAAGAAAAAAAGAAAAAAGAACGATAAAAAAGAAATGTCAATTTTAATTTCTGAGAAGTTGACCTTTCCGCCTACGCTTCGCTTCGTTAATCCCACCATCCGAAAGTGCCCGTAAACTTCGAGAGTCGGTATACCAGATATCGGTCCAGTCTGCGGATGCAGTTGCGACACGTATATCGCCTACAATAAAATGTACGAAGGGTCGCAGGTGGGGGGCGATAATTGGCATGGAAGGATTTGTCTCGGAGCCGGCCGGCGGGAGTGTCGTCGCTACGACGTTCGCTGAGAAAAATTTCATTTGTCATAGTAACTAGAAAAATTCGGTAAAACAGGTACCGTTAAAAAACTGTTTTAATACTGTTGGGATTACGAAAAACGAGATACGCCCAACCATTTTGCGCCATTGTCGATCCTTTTTCGGTAATCGCAACGCAATATCAGTTTGTTCGGTTTACTCTACTTTTTTAGTTAAACGAGGCTTTAACGTCAATTTATTCTTGCACGAGCGTTAAATTTTCGCAACAGTCATAAGAAAATCTAGCAACGGTGATCGTAATGAGAAAGAACAGCAACGGATACCGGACTTTCCGGTAACAGCTACGAAACTAATTTTCATTTTGTACCCAGAAGTATATTTTTCGATTTTGGTAAAAAATGAAAATAGTCAAGGACTAGTGTTACACGCGTGTGATCGTTCCCCATGCTCGCGGTGTGTCTCACGAGCAACGAGTCGCATTAGCGTGCGACTGCCGGCCCACGACAAGTCGACGATTCGGGGGAGGCGAAGAGGGCGAGACGACGGGCCGATACAAATTATTACGTCTAATCGACGCGGTGGATCCCGAGGCGCATCGATAGGCGGAATCGTCGCGCGGCGATTATCAGGCGTGCACGCTGAGCGCGAAGTGGGTGAGCGCGTACTTGAGTAGGTGCGCGACGACGCAGCGTGTACGATGTACGCCGTACGTACATTTATATTATACATTATACATGTGTGGTCGTACCTACGCGGACGAACTTTATGAGTTATAAGTCGGCCATCTTGCGAGCCATCATATATTCACGTACGTGCCGCACATGTGAGGGCAGCCCCGCACCAGAGCAATATGTAAGTGCCACATTCTGTTCTCTCTGCAAGACCGTACAGTCGATGTTAAAAATTACAATCTGGGCCTCGAGAGCTGGATGTCACGACGATTGCTTGTCCGTCGCTCGTTTCCTACGGATAGTTACCTTTATCCTCCAGCCTGTAGCTGCGTTACGCGTTTTAATCCCTTCCCCCCCCTTTATTATCGCATGTCCTCACCAAAACACCCAATACGAATTTTGATTTATTCTCACACCGCGTTGCTCAACGCCATCGGCGCTACCTAACGGACTTACGGAGAACGTTACCGTGTATTAGAAAATATCTCACGCGTTGAAATTAATTTGTAGTTATAACTTATGAGCAGAGAGGAGGATGGAAACGAGGAATAAAAAAAAAAATAAATAAATAATCAAATAAAAAAATACACCCAATGAAAATGGTTATGCTTGTATAAACGGCCAATCATCGGGCTCCGCGACGACTGACCGACCGACTGACTGACAGCTGTGGGTATCTGATTTCCCATGATTTATAGAGTTACACACGGTAATCGGCAATCTGTTTATTTTTACTCATTTTTTTATACCTTGATCGCTATCTGAAATTGGAGAGTATAATTTTCTAGTTTTATTCCAGCGTTGCAGGGTAGCGTGTACGATGTTGAATATTTGTCGCAATCTCCTGTCGAATTTCGCACGCGATTATTCGAAATTTTGCGATAATTCAAAGTAACGCACTCTGAGATACTCGAACATGTTTTCACTGTTTGATATGCATCGGGCGTAGAGTACAATATTTGGGTGACCAAGAAGACATTGAAGATTTCACGTGCTGTTGTTTGTTTGTTTTTTGTTTTTTATTTTTTCCGCTGCTTATTTTCACTTTTTTTCACACCAATTCCACCGGGGCGAATCGAGCGTGAAACGTTCGCCGCTGCGAGTGCAGTGATGAATAGATTTTTGTTTTTTCTCAAAAAAAAAAAAAAAAAAACGTAGGAAAACGTGAAACTGCAAAGCGGGCAATATCTACCACCCGACCAACTAAGACGAATATCATTCTTCAACGATAGTCGTTACAAAACGATAATAAATATTTCAGTTCGTCCGAAAAATAAAACAACAATCGTCAAAAAATGATTTAAGACGCGGTATAAAAAGATTGTCGCACAGTTCAAGGATACGAGAAATTCGACTCTGTTAATCAATGATTCGGCGACTATTTAAACGGTTGACGCCTTTTCGTAAAATTCGAACGATGATTTGGCGATGATGACGCCTATACGTATACATGTACGTATGTGTGGCTGGCAGCAGTAGTTGCGTAGTAGTAGTAGTAGTAGTATTAGTTCGCAATGGTATATACGGTTGGGAACGTCTGCAGCAGGCAGCGGTAGCATCAGCGGCAGCAAAAGGTATGATGAGATCGTAGAATGTTTTATGAAACACATTTTACGACTCTTGGCTGAACAGAAATGACGAGCTGCTGCCAGTGGCCTGGGCTCGGCTCTTTCCCTGCACATGTGCCGTATGTTCTTAGATGATTTCAATAAGCTAAAACTCGCACATGCGTGCGCGTATATCCGTTGCGATATATAATTGTGTACACTTTAAGTTGTAATTTAACTCGCAGGGATAGCGATAAACGGATATACGACTTATTTTTCGTTTGCGTAAACGCTTCGCTGCGCGAAATCAATTTTTCCGGAAACAATTTACTCGAGATTATAACAACTTGGTCTCTGGCGATTTTCGCAGAGTCTCCATCCGAGTTTCTTGAAACTTGACTTCATCGGCTGACGGTTTACGTCACTGACGACTATTCTCGAGCCAATTGGCCACTATATGTGCTTTTTGCTTCTTAATTAACTCGGCGCTAGCGGGAGCCTCCGGCTCGTTCTACCTCCTCCTCCTCCTTCTTCTTCTTCTTCTTCTCTTGATTGTCTAAACGCCTGTGAGAATCCCACTTTTTGTTCAAACCTCTCGAATAATGACCAACGCAGACGAATCGTTCGGCTAACGCGCTACGACGACGAGACGACGAAGACGGCGACGTTGCTTAGAACGAGAATAGGGAACACCCGTCTTACAAGAGATACTTTCATCCGCCTCGCGCGCATCAACGCTGCCTCCGACTGTCGGAATATCTCGCCGTTGTCGTCTCCTCTTTTATTATTTTCAATTTTTTCATTCCTGCCTCTTTCTTCTCGACAAACTTTTTCCCGGTTTTCTTCCTCTCTCCATTTCTATATCACAGCTTTTCGCCATGCACGCAACTTTAACGTGTGTGAACCAGCCCGAGAAGGACGATAGAGTAACAGAGAGAATAGAGGTAGAGATGGAGAGAGAGAGAAAGAGAGAGAGAGGGAGAGAGAGAGCGTGAGCGCGAGGAATACCGGGAGTGAGATGGAAACGTGCACGTTTTTTCTCGGCATCTTGTTTATTTTGCCTGTCAACTAGCTGACACTCGGACATTCGTTTAAATTTAGAATTCAATGGAGTCCTTTTAGTGGTAGCCTTTCAAATCTTAACAGATTTCTGTACAACTTTTTCGATTATTTATTTAATTTTAGTGTAACGTTGCCACGCACGCTCGTACGTACGGCTCCAGAGCCAGCCGGAACTCGGCTCAATTCTGTTTTCGTTTCAGCACCTATATGTACGCGTGCGTTGCGAGATCCGTACAATGCATGCGTACAAACGTATCATCCGTATTCACGGTTCATCGGGGAATTCCACAGCTGGTCTCTGTCCTAACCCGAACTAATCCCTTACTTCCCGTTCAAATCGCCTCTGCGTCGCGCGACATGCGCGCGAATAACGTGCCGAGGGGAAAATTAAAAACAAAAAAACAAAAACATTGATGTCGATCGATGAAGAAGCAAGAGGAATAATAATACATCGATAAATACGCGACGGACAAGGCTGCATATTTTCCTCGACACGTTCCACGGGCAGGAGAGTTATTTCGTACATATTCCGTGTCAAGTTTTGCCCCCTCTCCGTAAGGCACCGATCGCCGTGCTTATGCCGATTAACTTTTCAAACAATTCCGTTTTGAGTTATTGAACTTTGAGAGGGCGATAGGCAGCTCGAACCGTACGGCTGCCCATTAGGAGGTACAGTCGTAGACGTCAGTCTCCGAAAACCAGAAAGACTACTCGTCAAATTAATCATGGACCGATCCATCAGTTGTATATAGATATAGGCATAAAGCGTAAACCCATACACGCAGCCGTATTATTCGTCCGATGGCTTGCCCACACTTTTATATGCCTACGTACAGCACGCCCATCGTGGTACGCGTACCCGTGCGTATGGTCAAGCTGGCCTCTCATCTCGTTCGGAAAAGAAATGCCGTTTCGATTCTTTCGTTACTACGGCTGCTAACGCTATTTAAGCTCGGAATTTCTTACGCCTATAAACGTATGCGAGTATTCCATACTCACTGCACCCGCGGTGTTCTTAAGCCCGAGTTGCGCTGACGGAAATTATTCGACTTGCGAGTTCGCTGTATATACTTTTATTTTTCCACTTCCTCATCTCCGAAACTATTCGTTATTTTAGCTTGTCTTTTTTTTTTTTTTTTTTTCTTCCTCCTCGAACTGAACGTTTGTTCTTTAATGCATGGAAGGAAGCAAATTCCAGTCGATGGATCTGAATTTTTTTTCTTCGCGTAGACGAGTGAAAGAAACATCAGAAAAATTCTGTAAAAGTCTCTAATAACGGAGGAAAAAGTGACGGGAAAATGTTTTTTTTTGTTTCTTTTTTTTATCTCTTCGACTCAAGTGGCCAGACTGTAGAAAAAAAGTGTTTTCGGTATGTATAGCCGAAGGATACAGAGAAGAGAAGTTGAAAAAAAAAAAAAAAAAAAAACAACATTGCTGGCCACTTGACGTTCCTAAGTTGCAGCGAGGGGCAGGGTGTGGGTGAGTCGAGGAAAAACTGAAAAGAAAGAGAGCGAGAGATCGAATCTTACTCGAAGCCACATGGCTGGTGCAGGTACAGTCGATGCCACGAAACGATTCATCGGGACAGCAGAAGCTTAACCGTATCAGCATTCTTCTGTAACTTGTTAATGGTCCGTACGCGGCTTGGTTCCGATGTATCGTACATACTTGTACAGGTACATAGGTGTATGTACGGCTCAGGCACTGCTGTGAGGTATATAAGGCCTTCCAGTCGTGCCTGACTTGATATTTTGATTTATTGGAGGCGAGCTAGTCGTGCGAGCCTAGCCAAGCGAGCCGGTAACCTCTTATTTCCGAAAGTGACGCCTTTAAATCCTCAAACGAGAAACAAGTAATTATTGATGAAATATGAAATCAGCCGCGAAATTATGTATCTGGGTACCCAGGGCCACGGCCTACGTCGTATTTTGTTTTTCTAGCCGTCCCCCTCCATCCCCCTCCCCCAACAGAGATTTCCTCTTTTTTTTCTTCCACTTTGTAATATATTCTCATACGCTTGTTTTCTCCAACCGTGGAAATACCCATATCCTTCCGCGATCACTTCGGCTGCACGATCTGATAACGCGTTTGGAGGTAAAATAGCCGCAATATCTCGCGTATCCGCGCATATTCAAGTCCGTCAAAAATGTCGCATTGGTGGAGCGAGTGTAATACGATGGAAAAAATAAGGATAAATAATTGATGAGCAACGAATGCCTTTTTTTTCTCTTCTATCCCTCTCTCTATCTTTCTCTTTCTCTGTCTCTTTGTGCCGGTGATGACATTTTTTGTGGTGCAGTCAACCCGCGGTTCTTGGATGCTGCGGTGCCGGGTTCGACGGCTCAATTCTCTCACATTCTGACGATTTTTCTTCCGTTTTTCCCCCTCATTTCCCTATCTTCCGCCGTTTTCGTTCATTCACCTGTACTTAAACAATCGTCGCGGGTTTGTTTTACGGTTTTTTAAATTCCGCCCGGTGCGGGTGGATCCTCTGCTGCTCGAACACTCGAAGGAGGAACACGAGGCACGTGAAAAGGTATGCGAAAACCAGTTTTATCGGTCGTCCAATGTGCAATACCAATATTAATAAGCTTCATATATACACGCATTGGTGACCGTGTCGCATACGTGTTTGTATCACGCACCAAATTCTGGCTTCGCCTGTTCTCGATTCGCTTTTATACCCACGCTCTGCGGCATCGGATTTCATTCGCCGTCTTATCAACTTCCGAAACAACGTTGAACGATGACATCCTAGAACGTGCACTAATTTTATAACCAAAAACAGCAGAGAAGTCGTTCCATCTTTATCGCACACCTGGAACAACTCGGATTTTGTAAAATTGCAAAAATCAAGATAGTTTGCACAGTTTTGTGGGGGGAAATTGTACGAGCTTGTTTACCGTTTTAACTTGTCGCTGTGGGAACAGCGAAGGTGAATTTATTTTCTCCGTCCCGGAGGGAGACAAGGGCGAATTTACCGATCGAAAGGCGTGTCGGAAAATCACTGCCTTCCGAAAGATCCGCTGCCGGAAGGTGGATGATTTTTTCGTCGGTGAAAGAGGCGTTGTTATACGGCGAACGGGCATTGCGGCCCGTACTGTCTACGGACGGGGTAAAAGCGGTCCGAGTATTAAAACCGGCTAATTTTAATATTTAAATCTGGATGCGAAACGAGCTTGAAGGAAGAATTTGTGGTGCACCGGGGCTGCATGCTCGGTGGAATGACGCGGGGCCTCTCTCGGGCCTTTTGGGCCTTTCGGGTCTTCCGAGTCGCTGAGCGAGAGAGCGAGAGAGAGTGAGAGGGAGCCGCGAGCCCGGAGGAGAGTGGCACACCGCACATAACCGATTCTCGAACTCATAAATTTTAAATTATGTCAAAGAAAAAAGAAGCGCGCGCGCGCACACGCGGTGGGACCAACCTTGTAGAAATAAAAGAGCGCGCGGGTTTGAGTTTTGGTCCGCGGGGAAAAAACAGAAAACGGATCGGGCTCGGCGGTGGCGGATAGGAATATGGAGAGGGGTACGAGGGGAAGGGCCCAAGTTATGCCTAAAACGATCTCGCTCGTTTTACGAGGTCTAGACGAAATTTCAGCCCCATTAGCGAGTCGAATTTCCAGCATTAATTTGATATTACAATATTCAAATTGATCATTTGAATTTTCAAACCAACATACCGTATACTTATAGAAAGCAGAGCCGCGCGACGATGATAAGCTTTAAACGGGGGATTACGAAATTTCGAGGAAATATCCTCGGCGTCGACGCGTGTGTTACACATGTCGCACCTGCAACCTGTTGCAACGAATCTCTCGTGCGCCCGAGTACCGCGTAAATATGTACGACATTCATTTCATAACGAAAACGTTGTGCCGTACAACAATTGTTACGGTTCCTTGTGTACCTGCGTACGCAAGGAGGAGAAAGCATCGGAGAAGAATTAAAAAAAAAAAACAGAAATTGGATAAAATCGACGAATAACCTGCATAGAGTTGAATAGAGACAGAGAGACAGAGAGAGAGAGAGAGAGCGAGAGAGTGAAAGGAAATATCTTCGCTGTTCGTCCCAAAAGTCGGAGAAGCTTGTGCAAGTTTGAGCCGCCGAAGAATGAAGCTTTAACGCGTCGGGAGTTATCTTACGTGTCGACTTTTTATCCAACCGCTAATGACCCTTTGGTCGAGGCGAGAGAGAGAGGGAGAGGGAGAGAACGAGAGAAGGAGGAAGACGAAGAAAAGGAAAGGTGTATTTGAGAGGGGGGAGGGATGAAGAGGGGAAGAGAGAGAGAGAGAGAGAAAGAGAGAGCCGAGAAAATTCAAATTTTCGAGCGTGACGTGGAGGAATCGTTCCCGTTTTCGAGCTCAAACAATAGAAGAACGATTCCTATAGCGATAGTGGCACCCCGCTGCTCGCCATATTGGTACCCCGACCAATGTTTTCGTTCTTTTTCTTCCTCTCCTCTTTTTCCATACCTTTTTTGTTTCTCAAATCTCGGTTTTTTTTCTTCTTATTCTTCTTTTCTCTTCCTTCGTTTTCGCTCCGTATGCACGTAAGCGCGTATTATATGGTACATACGTATAATATCTCGGGTGATTCGTTGACCGGAGACAAAAGAAACAACGGTGTCTTTGAAGGGTGGGGGCGGGAGGGGGGGGGGGGGGTAAACCCGATCCCCCTACTCCGCAAGGATACGCGATGCACGAATGTATTACGGCGTATGTAGAAACAAATGGGTGTAGCGTAATAGGAAATACGGTCCGCCCGCTCACACAATTTTCCAGTTTCCGGTACGGTGCGGAGTAAAGTTTACGGAAAAGCAAAAAAGAAAGAGAATTATAACGAGGCCGAAGAAACGAAACGTAAGGGAAGAATCTGTTATTGTGAAATTTGAAGAGGATGACTCTCGAGGAGTTGGCATTGTTTTTTACGGTTAACGATATTTGTGTCGCTGCAGTATCGCTTGCTGGATTCAATATCGCGAATTATAGGCCCCGATACGGAGAGATTTTTGTAAAATATGCGGTGACCCGCGGAGAGCGAAATGCAACGACAACGATCTTTCCTCTCGTCATTTTGTACGTTGATTCTCGTACCGCTTGCTGCTTACTAACGATAAGTCATGTTTCAACGAAATGGGCCCAGCCTGTTCTGCCCGCATCCCGCGCGCCTTAACGAATAATACGATCCGTTTGATTTTCGAGCTTATTAACGGGGGAGTGCAGGGAACGTATTCGAATGTTCACGGGTTTAGTGCCGTGTATATAATACCGCGTGTCTATCCGTCGTATCTCTCACGTGTCCGCGTATTATTATAACCGTTTGCAATGCACCCGAAGCCGGGACTTGCTCGCCTTTGTTTGGCTCGTTTCATTTCTTGAATATGGTAGATAATTAATCTTGGAGGGCATAAAAGGGTTTTCGGGTACGGGCGCGAGAAAAAAAATGAGCATGCCGCATATATAGCCCTATTTCTTTCTCCCTCTCACCTTCTCACCTTCTCACCTTCTCCCCTCGCAGGCAACTTGTCCGAACGCTGCGTGCACCGTGGAGAAATTCTTGGCTGGTAATGATTACTGTTAATTTTATTGTTGTTATTATCTTTGACATCGCTGTCGCACACATTTCGGCCGACATTATCGCCTGTTCCCAGTCGATGAATCTCTGCGAAAATCAACGGACCGTTTTCGTATTTTCTTACTGATGGTGTTTTCTTTTTTCGTTTTTTTTGTCAATTTTGTTTCCTATTTAATATTGTTGTCGCCATTATTATTCTTATCAGTATTTCCTCGCGGCGCGTCGCCTAACCCTTTTCAGAATTTGAGTCAATAAAAAATTGTCTGGAACAAAGGGTAACGGCCTCTTATTTCTCATATAGAATGCGATGTCGGGTTCGTATAATCGCGGTGCTTCATCTAAACTTCTGTTAGGTGTTAAAAATGGACCCGAGACTCTTTATCTCTGGTAGTATCCTACAAACCGGCGGTGCGGCTACCTGACCTGAGAAGTCATCGTCGTTCGGGGATAAGATTCATCTCAAATATTAAAATTTGGAAACCTAATACTTGGGGATATTTCAACCTGAAAACCATCCGCCGCTCGGTGAATAACCGTGTCCAATTTTACAAAA
The DNA here is from genome assembly GCF_021901455.1 of Neodiprion lecontei. Classification (NCBI taxonomy): domain Eukaryota; kingdom Metazoa; phylum Arthropoda; class Insecta; order Hymenoptera; family Diprionidae; genus Neodiprion; species Neodiprion lecontei. The sequence continues at coordinate 10,707,065 of NC_060265.1, read as the reverse complement.
TATTCTGTCCCATATTAATCAGAGTCACGGTCCCGGCTACCTACCATCATGTATAACGTCAAATCCCGCATTATACCCTCGTTCGTTACTCCTGCCTCCTATGCGGAGGCGCTGCTGCGCGTTTTATATACCCGTGTATGTATTATACATATATACATATATATATATATACACATGTATATATTATGCCTGTGAAGTTATGATATTCATATTCTTGCATCAACCGCGGTACTGTGAAAAAAAAAAAAAAATATGGAGGAGCATTTGGCGCATGATCGCGTTGGATTGCATTTTAGCAAATAAAACGACTGTACTTTGAATTCTCGGATTCGACGCTCTTGCGTGCAATCTAGATATACAGTTTCCTATGGTGCGCACGTGCGTGCGTGTGTTTGTGTGTATGCATAAGGGGGGGAAACGCGAGAAGCATCGACCTCGAGTTATACTAAACGACTAATCAGTCTGAGCAATTTCGAAACGGTTATAGTAGCATAAATTGACCGAAGGGATTCTATACTTGTTATTTTTTTTTATATGCCCGCGGGTTCTTCGCGAGCTCGTACATTTCTTTTCAATTTGTTTTTTTTTTTTGTCCCAGTCTTTCTAACGTTTATCGTATATGCAATCGTGTGTAAATTTAAAGACAGTGAGGTCAGTAAGAAAATATTGAAACTGTGAGAATGTAGTTTTTGTGCAATTTCATTATTCCTTTCTATTTTGATATGCCAATGAACTGTCAGGTCTAGGTTGACACTCTACTTAAAACTTCCGAAATTAGTCCCGTAAAAATAAAAACTAGTCTTTGATGCGTGTAATCGAAATTACCGTATTAGCGAACGAAAACCATAGACGCGTAAAATTTAGCCTAAAAATAGAAACGCTGGTCGAAAAATTATCGGTATAATGAGAATTATTCAGTCTCTTTGCATAGTTGGAACAATTGGAGCGCCTCTAATTGATTTTAACACTGCGCATTCAACATCTCGCGTTTGTATACGAAGAAGTCGTAAGTGCGTTGCCTGCAGCTGAGAGTCACGGACACAGTTTCGTGCCTGCTTGTATGAGGATCGTATTAGGAAGAATCGCAGTTGGAATTTAAAAGTCTGACGGGGCGGGAATTGATTTTCAATCTTTACAACCTCGGTAACGTTGGTTCGTATGAATTAATCGCAGAGCCATGGGTGTGAATATATCACGTGTACGAGTGTACGTTACACCTTCGCTCCTACGTCTCCGCACAGCAAAGACTTGATACACTCGCGTTAAAACGACCGAGAACAGCCAAATGGAACAATGAAAAATCTACCGAACCGATAAGCTCGTGCAGCTTTTCCATTATGCTCCGACGATTGGTACCCATATCTCTTGAGGTGCTCGCAAACAATGCCGATACGAGATTCGACTTTTGTTTGCGCGAAACCTCAAAACGCGAAGAACGATTAGAAAAGTTAGGAAAGTATAAAGAATCGATGCTCAATACGCCATTCAATTCACCGAGGCTCTCTACTATCCTGCAAAATTGGGACAAGCTACGAAATTTTAGGTTGTTTTCTTTAATATTGGTGAAAATTTAAAATTAGTTGTATTTGAAGTGAGATCATCTACGCAATTTAGCGCAAGGAATATGACATTCATGTTCGTTTCAATTTATCGTAAATCGAGCTCTGTTAAAGAACGAAACGTTCCGAACTCACCATTTTCAATCGATTTTGAGAAATCAATTGATCGCACATTACTCGACACGCGAAGAGAAAATCTCCTCGATTGAGATAACTTCGTACATCGCGTGGTAAAAAATCGTCGAAGGCGTCGTTGAGTGTGTCGATTATTACGTGTTGCGATTAGTTTGGAAAAAAATCCGATGAAACAGTGTTGTAATCCTGCGAACAGCAGCCGTGCAAACCCGTGAAAATTCGTCGTTGGTTCTTTCTCATGGCGAAGGCGAACATGCGAAGCGTCGAGTGGATACAACGCCTGTCCGTCTCGCAGCTGATCGAGGACGACCGTGTGCCGTCTTGAATGGTTGAACGACCAGCGATTACTCAAATTTCCGGGTCCCGTCGTCGGAGGGCAACCCCTATCCCAGGAGTAGGAATTTTTTCAGTCCCCGAACTCTTCTACCCTTACAAATCCGAAGAGAAAACGTTGGAAAAAAATTAGAAAAAGAAAAAAAAAAAAAAACTAAGGACGCTATAAGGAGAGAAGATCGTACGGTGTAAAAAACTAACGGGGAGAAAAAATAACCTCCGGGTCACCGGGTGAATACCGTTTTACCAACTATTAACTCAGTTTCACCCGTTTCCCCGGTGCGGAAACCTCTTTCTCTACGTTGCCCTTCGCCTTCCTGCCGCCTTTCATACTTTTACGTAATCTTCCGTTTTCCGCATCGGGCGGGGCGCGTGCAGGTAGACGAAACTTGGCGCACGGCTACCTGCGCCACCGAAGACTCAGGGGACACGCTCGATTTAACCTGTGAGAAAAATTGGGGCCCCGCAACGCCCCGGAGGGTTAACCGATTTCCCTGCGCAAAATTTGAAATTTGAACCGATGTCGTTGACCTGCTACCCCCCTCCCGTCCTCTCCCCTTTGCCCCATTCTCCCGTTAAGTACCTCGTGAAAATCTCGACGATGTCTGTCAGTGATCGCTGTCGGGTTTACAGCCATTCTTCTTCGCAAGCCTATCGCCTTCGGCTTCTCGTCTCGGTAACGTATCAGAATTTTTTCTAGTAATCAACTGTACTAAAAGTTTGTCGAATGTTTCAAACGTGTCATTAGATGAGACGAAACGATCCACACGTGTTTTCGTCGGTACGTTAAATTGATTCCGAGATATATTGTATGTCCGTTTAATTTTTTTAATCGCTCGTTTGCAACGTTTGAAAAACTTTGCGGATCTTTGATGACGGAAAAACTGATCAAACTGAGCAAACTAGAATTCACGAATTGTGAAATGAAGAAAAAATTTCAGACTGAACACTTACATAATTACCAAATTTCCCAATCGCTCGATTAAGTAATATTTTTTCAACGATTTCCTAACCGACGTTAGTAACGTCTAGATTTTATAGACACGTTTGTGCGACTGCAGCAAAACACCTAGCGTAAGATTGCCACGAATTTAGCAAGACCATCGTATTCTTGGGGACAGCGACGATTGTTTAACAATTGACAAAAATCTTATCGAGGATTTCTTGAAAATGGTTTATCTAAGCGGTGCGAGGCTGCGCGAGATAATTTTTAAGCCGTCCCGTCCTCGAAACCAGTTTCAGCTGGCGCGTCACCGTATCCCAGTTTTCTTGAAAAATCGTTAGTCGTTTGTTATCTTAATTATTATTAATGGAGCGCACCGAACAATCCGACGTTCCTCGGAGCGAGGAGGTCAGAAAAGGAGTAACATGATTTTGAAATTAAAAATTCTAAGGCATCCCGAGAATTAACTCTGGATTCTCGGATAATGATTGAGTGGTCGATCCCACGTGCGTACCAGCGTGCCGTCTTACTCTCTCTCACTCCACCCCTCTCTCTCTCTCTCTCTCTCCATTTCTGTCTTGTATTAAAAAAATGTTTTAAAACGAGAGAAACACAGACGCCCCGCAGCGGAGGCGTCGTTTCGAACCGCGAGCACTGTGAAAAAAATTGCCTCGATTTCAAGCGCAACTTTTGAAATACGGTACACTCATAATTTCTCACACAGTTTTTCACCGTGGAAGATAAATAAATAATACAAAAAAAAATATATATAAATAAAAATAAGATCGTAATTAAAGAACACGACGATCCAGCTGGAGTAACAAAGTTCAAACAGACGCACGTGCACAATTTTTAGCCAATGATTATTAGGACTTTTATATCTATGGGAACGAACGAAATTATCTGTTGAGTTATTATCGCACCGGGCCAAATTACCCGGCGTAATTTTTGCCAAATCATCGATCAACGCGTTCGACTGAAAAAGGGAAAATAAAAATAAGATAAGCAAGGAATGAGGAAAAAGGGGCCCCACGGGGGTCTCTGGGCTGGGTTCTCTTTTGGGGCCCCCTGCAGGGGACTTTGCCTTTCCCCTTTCCCGTTTTAGTCCCAATTTTTTTTTACCGGTCGGGTCAAACGTGGCGTGTAGACAGGTATATGAGCTTTGGCTTTAGCTCAGTTCTCAGGAGCCTCGGAGCTGGCAGCGCAGCCCTCCGGCCTAACCTGATATTCCTCATATTATACCTGCGGCCTAAGAGGCATTAGAAATACAACCCCCCCCCATCCGCAGAACGTGTTGGTTTATCGTTTATATCAAAAAATGAAGGATATATGCGTACGTGTGTGTGTGTGCGTGTATATGTATGCATACGTATTCTTCTTAGGCTTACCACTTTTTCAATCCCCAGCTTCTTCCCGGTTATTCTTCCTTTTTATCCCTGCATCGTTGAACGGTCTAGCCGATTCCTTAAATTTTTCTCTCGCATCCTTACGCATACATATGCAGGCATATTATTTTCTTCGTTAACGGGTATTCCGTTATTGCCGCAGAGTTGCGAATCGAGCGTTAAACCGTTTTCACCGTGACTCAATACTCGATCAGCGCTGATGTCAAGTTGATGTGTTGCAGCGTCGATGCATAAATACGGAATATTTTTCTTCGCAGAACTTACATTAGAACGATAATGGAATTAGCGATTCGTACTGTTTTCATTATCGCTCATTGTTTTGCCCTCTTCTTTTCATCCTCTTTGTCGAGTCAAGGTATATTATGGCAGCGAATTGTCAATGACTATGATTATCGCCGCACATATCTACGATTCCAATTTGTATGCGAATAAATTACTCACCCTTCTAAGTGTCTAAATCATTCTATATGGCTGGCAATCTTTTAACGAGCTCACAATTCACCGTGTACACTTATCGGAATGCTATCCGCATATAATGCTCTACATTTGCAGCCCAGACATGTCCATAAAGTCATTTACGCGTTCTATATTTTACTCAAACCTCAACCGACGAGGGTTTTTTTTTTCTCTCCCTTTACATTATGTCAGATCACTTCATTTCGATCGTTTGCATTCTAAATGTAACTACGTGACGAAATGAGTCTTTTATAAATTCGTTCTGTTCGGGTGGCAAATTCATGAACTGACAGTATTTTAAACCTGCGCTATTTTTATTTATAATTTTTTTTTTTTTTTGTTTCACCAAGGCGAGATGATACTCGATTAATTATTTTACAAGAAATATTGATTACTTATTTATGAATCCAATTGTTGATGAAACAGTGGTGGGGAAATTTCATTCAACACGAAAGCAGGTTACTCGACACGGACAACCCGTTGATTTTGTAAAAACTAGGAGCAGGTATACGTGTATAATTAGTAGCTTATTTCGTCAGCATGTTCGCTTCACTCTAATTTTGCGACAGTCAATTTTCGTCAAAAATCCCATCTCAATTGGCCCTCCGGCACTCAGCGTGGTCGAAGACGCAGATACAGCCTAATAACAGGGTTCCGATTAGTATAATTACACTAGACGCTAATTAACCAAATTACCAAACCGTGCAGGCCCAAGTAAGTTTCCTCCGGTAAAAACTAACTCTCTTTATAACACTCGAATACGTAACTCGACTGCGAAACGGCACAAAAAGAGAATCCTCAAATTTTTCGCTGAAAACGTCTCAATTCGGACGAAAATCACCCCGAGATGCGGCTGAACATCACGCTGAGCGCATGCATCTTTCCCACCCTTGGTCTCCTCGGCTTCGGCTATACGATGCCGTTTTTCTTGGTCACCACCCTTCGTCCGAATCAGCCAATGGAAGGGATCCACGGCACCCTATCCCTCCCCCCACCACCATTCGGAAACCCCGCTCCTTACAGCCCTGCTTTCCAAAATCTCGGAATCTCCGAAAGTCAGTCTTGCGCGCAACGCGTCTAGGTTAACATCTACGACGAGATTCTGGCTAGCCAAGACTTTTTTCTGTCCTGCAATATCGGCACCGGTGATTCGGTTCACTTTCTGGATCGAACTAGACTTTCGGAGAAAGTCGTGCTATATATTTTCAACTGCATCGTCATTGCACATAAGATCCGTTTATCCTTCCAATAGTCGGATATAATTTTTGTTTTTCCTGGTTATTTATTTTTTTACCAGAATTTGTGTTCACTTTTTGTATTCTTATTTTTTTTTTTTTGTTTTTTTATTTTTATAATTATATTACCACGCATCTTCGTCCGTTTCAACATATTTCATTTTACTCACGTATCGTATTCGCACCTCCGCCATTTTTTTCGGTCGATATAAAACGTTGTTCGCGGTTATTTATCTACGTCGTAAAAATATTTTTACGATTGGATCGTGGCCGTAGAATGTTTGACAGATTTTTTGCACACCGCGTCTAGATTATATACGTGCAAGAGGGGGGAGAAGGAAATATAATTAGTATTTGCAAAATATTTCGCACGTTAACGAAATAACGAATATACAATTCGGTTTCCGGACAATCTAGTCTAACAGGTGACGTTTTTTGGCGAAGCAACTGTTCGCACAATTCGCGTTACACCAGCGTTCGGCTCTTTTTACTCTTCGATCAATCGCGCGCGATCCAAACGACGGACCTTGGAATTGGACGCGGAGAATTGTGGGTCCTGCAAATGCACATTTTCCGCCACGTATGCTGATACAAGCGCGGCAACTTATTATTATTATTATTATTCGCGAAACGCGAATTCCACCTCGCACTCACCTCGAATTCAATTCACCCTCGGTGAGTTGCGAAATAATTTTCAGGGCGATCCGGCATCGCGTGCGTCAATTTTCGGTGCTTTTCAACATGCAAGCGGCACGCTTACGGTTGTCAAACTTTTTCAATAAACTGGCGAAAATAAAGAAAACTTTTCCGTCTCGGGGAAAGAGACGCATCGATTATTTTCCACGACTTTTGTAACTCCCGCAGCACTCCTCTTGGATTTTTCTTTTCATCGACAGACAGTGAGTATATAAAAGGAATATGCGTATGGTTCGTGACTTTACAATTGATTGAATCGGAATCGAGTTCTTCGTATACTCGGCGGTTGAAAGCGGAACTCTGACGTTCTTCTCTTCACGCTGGAATTTAATCGTAATTGTGTTACGTGCGTATTGCACATCCTATAAAGGTGCGTGTGTGTGTGCGTGCGGCGAGAGGAGGCGGAAGTATTGCGAGATGGTGTATTAATCGTCTCCGCAGGTCTTCCGGCAATTTTTTGTCGGAATGTATTTACAGAATTTTGTTTGTTCCACGTGACAAAATATCGTAGATACTACACGGAAGTGCGTATACCTGATAATAAACGAACAAGGATCGTAGAGTTTGAAGAGTTAATTGCACGCGTAGGGCAAAACGGAAGTACTTACGCGTATTATAATGCCGCGCAGTGCGTTTCAAGCGTGTGTTACGGAATTGAGAAACAAAACGAAATGAAAAATAACAACAGCAACAACAAGAATAATAATGATAGAAATGTATTCCGTAGAGCACGGACGGCATGGGAAGAGCATTCCGGACGTGACTACCTACCGACCTGGCTAACGTTATTGTTTTCGCTTTTGTCTATCAACAGGAAAGATGAACGACTCGTCTTCAATGGCGCCTGGAAGTCCACCGACGCCTCCTCACACGCCGCAGAGTCCACCGCGGCAGAATGTCGCCTCGAGTTTGTCGCAGTCGAGTCAAACCTCGAATCACGCCCCGCAAAATTTCCCGCCGCAATTACACGCGGTACAGAATTCACCGCTAAGTCAAATACTCGTACAGAATCCCGCCCTCGCTCAGCTGCTACAGCAAAACCCGGCCATCCTAACTCAGCATCCCCAGCTCGCTCAGCTGCTGCAACAAAATTTGGCGCAAATGGGTTCCGTTCTATTCCAAAACGTACGACGAGACGACGTCGAAGAAAGGGTAAGACGCAGATTTTTTATTTCATTGTTCCCTCTTTTCATATCTCGCGTTCGACAATAAATCAAGCTTCGAATTACAAGGAATGAAATCGTTGGTGAGTCATTGTAAATTCAGGGTGTCTAGCTGTCGGGGAATTTTTACATTTGCTTCCTCACTACCGTAGGATTTTTTTAAATGTAGAAAATAGTTCTCTTCGGGAGACAATTTAGGGGGTTAAAGCTAAAAGAGTATAAGTGACGGAAATTATGATTTTTGGAGGAGTTTGATATGCTGAGTGCTGTGTAAAATTTATGAAAAATATGAAGAACTACTGAAAACAGTCAAAACTCGGATTCATGTTTCTACCTTTGTGTTGAGAAAGAATGGCTAATCCTAATCTTCCCTTAGTTTCTTAAAATTGGAGTGCCTTTTGATACAAAATTGAGTTTAAGCAAAATTGAACTGACAGAAAAATTGGACTATTTTAACTCACGATGGGTACATTTGATGTCTAATTTTGAAATAATTTGTACGAAAAAAGTGAGTTTGTTGGTAAAGTTAGGTAGAAAAGAGTTCTGGAAAATGTGTATTATTTTCAAATGTCAGAGAATTTAATATATCTTTGACGCTAGACACTCTGTATACAATATGAGGGTGTTTCGGAATAAAATAACTTACAATTTTCCACCGTGGCATCCCCTGTAAAGCTTGTGTAGGTAAAAAGAAATATTATGTCAATAGATGAGCGTGCTACGTTACGTTGAAGATCGCGCTCATTTGATTTTCCGCTTTCGTTTTCACATTTTTATTTTATTTTTTGAATTTGTGAAGAAACACGTTGTAGCACTTCAATTATTGTTTCTCTCCCGACATTTATATTCAACCCAAAGATCTCGATCCATAACAGAATAATATGTCATCCATTAATCTTATTCTCTTAAATTAAAAGTTCATATTAAATTATAACTATTTTACGAGACTGAATTATTAACGAAAAGATCGTCAGATACACTTCTCGGAACATCAACTAGATACTTAATGTTATGAACCGTGGGTCTTCTTTCTGACATAAATTGATATTGCGATTGATGGAAGCAATAAAAATTATTCACGATACTTCATAAATTCAAAGAAATGTAACTAAGAGAAAAATCAACCGAGCTCGATCTTCCACGTAATACTAAAACGGTCATCTTCTGACAGAATCTTTCTTCTGATCAAAACAAACTTATTAGGGGATGCCACGGTGGAAAACCGTTAATTATTTATTTCCGAAACACCCAATATATATATATATATATATATACACAACCTATATGTATATAACATACTTAGTTATGTGTACAATTACGATTCGAATCGAAATCAACTGTCATTGCTAAGAGCTTTTCATGCGCTCGTGATTTGACCACCGCAGCCGTAAATACGTGACTTGTGTACCGTGAAAAGCTTCACTTAGTCGGGAGAAAATAGGAATACACGGGTGACGATTCGAAGCTGGAAGGGGATTCCGTGTGAACGATACTATTGTTTCAACGTTAATCGTTCGTGGCGAATGAAAATTTAACAGTCCGCACTAAATCGTCGAACACAAATGGCTTACCAATGGAAGTTCTAGCCTCGTTGGTTACGGAGAGTGAGACAAAGATAGAGAGAGAGAGAGAGAGAGAGAGAGCGAGTGAGAGAGGCCTTCGACGCAGATAGGTAAAACGCACGGAGTGTTACCTACTTTGCGGTATAAAGGCGGAGGATTTTTTTTCTTCTCAAGTTTGTTTTTTTTTTGCGTCACTTTTTTCCCTGGCTACGCGTGAAAAATAGAATAGAAATAATAAGTAGAAAAAGAAGACGAAGAGAGAGAGAAAAAGAGAGAGAGAGAGAGAGAGAGAGAGAAAAAACTAATCGTGCCTAACGCAACACGTCCTGTCCAACTATATTCGCTTTTGTTACCGGGTTAGATACCTACAGCTGTGTGTAAAGTGGTTATAGGAAACTTGGAGATTGTCAGATGTGTGTATCTAATCGTTATGTTCGCGCAAATAAGGCCCTGTAATCATAGAATCTATGACTATCGGAACATCGGCGCTTAATTGTATGTCAGTTTCCAAGTATTTTCGAATACAGCTATAACGAGAGGTGTCGGGTGAAGGGGGGGGGAAAAAAAAACGTAAGAATAAAAAGGAAAAAAACGAAGTTGCAAAAAAAGAAGCGCAAACAAGTATAACCGAACAAAACACAAGCCTGGTCAAAGTTCCTCTTTCTTTTGGCTTCGTTACTACTGAATATTTCAATCCGCGTAGGTTTCGTTCTCGCAAATTCTTATTTCGTGTATATAGAATAAATTATTGTGATAAACTAACACCGGCTATAGCTTACCCGGAAACGACCGTCTCTTGAGTTCAGGTATTTATATCATACCGACACTCTTGGTCCATGCTTACATACTTCGTATTAATAAAAATGATTTCAACGGCTATAGGTGAAAACGTATAACCCATTATAATAATCCTTGCCCTAAGCGTAACTCGCGTTTTTTCTACATCTTTTTATACCAGTTTGCGTAATATTTGCAATTACCTGTTCGAAGAAGCATTTCAGCTCTTGTACGGACAACATTATGTATACATAATTATATATATTTGTTTAAAAATGAAAAATAAAAAATTTTATAAAAAATTTGGGAAACCGGCAAATCCACACGTCAAAATCGTTGCACACACGCGGCTTTCAATTGAGTGTGTTTGTAATTGATTCTCATGTTTCTTCGGTGATTTATACATCTCCTACCACTTCTCTAGTTATTCTGTTTTCTCTCTCTTTTTTTTTCCAATTTTGTTTTTTTCACATTTTTCACCCGTATAACGTTGTTTCGTTGGCACATCGCCTCTCTTTCTGACGGTTGTTAATTGTTTCGTAACTTTTGCCACCGGTAGTAAACCGGCGGCAGAACCAGGAGCATGAATGACTATTAAAGGCAGCGGAAATCGCGTTTTAGTTACATGAAGAGCGAAACGTCGCCGTCGTCGGTGAGTCTTCTTCTTCTCCTTCTTCTGCTTCTTCTTCGCGTGCATCTACGTACTCGTATAAGACGGTACTGGAATTGAACCGTACTGTACGAAATTGCGATGTACCGTATATGCGTACATTGTATGTATGTGTACGCAAATAAAACACACATATATATATATATTATATATATATATATATATATATATATATATATTTATTTGATTGAGTGTATATTTGTGTACGCGTGTAGAAGAGAGGAATACGTACAGTACGGAGAAAATTTAAATTATTCTCCAATTTTTTCGTGACGTTTACATTATTTGCCTTTGAATATTAATGGGCATATGCTCTCCCGCGTTATGGCACAAGAAGTAACAACGGCGTATAATACTTGACTCTTAACGTTATTCTATTGTTTGCAAATCAGCTCTATTGTCTTCTCATGTACTTCACCATCCCCTGTCTCTTCGCTCCTCGCCGCGGCCCACCGGCCACACACTCACACAAACCCAACTTCGCCTATTCACGATTATACCTGTGTCGTCACACAATCACTGCAGGCGTGTGCTTGTGCCGAGGTAGAATGAAAGAGAGAGAGAGAGAGAGAGAGAGAGAGAGAGAGAGTAAGTGAAACGGGGATGGCGATACTTTTGCTCTTGCATTAAATCTATAATATTAAATGCAGCCCGCATGTAGAGGGTCGTTTGGTACCGAAGGTATATATGTACATACACACATTATACGCATGCATATGAATATAAGTATACGTGCATAATCCACGTGGCCGATGTTAATTCTCCGATAAACTTCGAACAATGCAGATTCACGTTATACGGGATAAAAATTACACTTATGTAATAATTGCACATTTACAAACTAGCTCTCTCTGATTTTTCTCGTTATTTAATTTTTTTATTTTTTTATTTTTCCTGTCGTCTACACGCGTATAATTTATTGTAACGGCGCACCGCGCGCTGCGTATATACGTGCATTCGCTCGGTACGTACGTTGTCTGCTCTTTATATCCAGTATGTGGGGAACCGTAATTACAGTCACGCGATGAACACCGGGCCCGATCCCTTCAGCATCTTCAGATTAACGAGGTTTCATTCATAACTTTTTCAGAACGAAATCGCGTCGGTGCAAATCGGATCGAGCACGGTCCATTAAATCTTGCACCTTTGCGGAAGAAAGGTTAATGTCCGTTATATCTCGTTTTTTGTACGCTACATGTGTAGTATTTGAATATGCGGTTCTTTGATACTCTAATTGGAGCAGAGGTTTTAGAAATGTAGCGGGTTTCGTTCTTGCGAATTTTTTTTTCTTTAGCTTACTATTAAAAAACGCGGAGTTTCGATTACAATTTTATTTCAATCGTATTGTAGAAGGCTATGGATTCATTCCGATAATAATCGGCCATGGATTTTCAACGAGATGATACAATATCGTTTTATTTCTGTAACCACACTACTTCCACTTCTATCCGCGGAACTCGGAAACAGATAAAAAGAAACGTTGAGAGACTGTTTGTCAATTGTGCGAGATATGTGAAATTTAACCGGTGGTTTTTACATATAGTACATACGTATACGTATATCGGGTGTACATATGTAAGGTGCAGTGGCTCGATTAGGTTACGATGTGGCAACCACTTTAAATTCAACGTCTTGGACTCTGTGAGTAAGGCTTCGGAAATCGTACAGGATTCGAATAATTTGAATCCCAGTGGGGCTTCCTTCTTCGTTCTCGCATACACGTATAGGTATACATACACCTTGGGTGTCGTTTTTTTTTCTTTTTTTTTTTTTTTGTTTTTCTATTGTTTGTTGAAATATACTCGGTGTTTTTGTTTTTCCACCACCCACCATCGGCGCCATTTTAATTTTTATCGTATCGTTGTTGTTTTTAATTTCATGCCTTTTATCCGTTGTCCGATTCATTGTTTTGAAGATTCGTTACCAGCGCAACCCGTCGACACTTCGAAGCCCAACCGCGTTGCGCCGCGCGGTTGTCATTAGCATATAAATTCTAATTGTTCCCTATTTTTAAATTAATCAGAATTATTACGCCGGACGGAAATCATTTGAAATTCGAAGCCATTGTCCGGCGGGGAAGGTCGTTAATCTTGAGCCCTCTTGATAATCATTCTGCTTTGAGGAAATGAGAAAATATATACATACCTATATATTCGTGCCACCGCAAATGTATTCCCTTCCCCTTTGTATGCGTGTGCGTGTGTGTGTGTGTGTGTACACATATGCCTTCATACTTGCGCTGAAATACGCGCGTGTTCAAATTTCAGGCATTTAACGGCAACTCGGGCGGGTGAAATTTTTTTCTTCAGTTTACACACCGTTCTAAAGACATCCCTGTAACACGTTGCGATTTGTATGTATGCATATGTATAAACACACACACACGCACGGGAATATGTGTTTTATACCCACGCACCGCGCATATTTGTCACCGCGATACGTACCTAAAAGTGAAAAACGTACGCCTCCTTCCGCATCTCGACGTGATTTTCACGCGTGTCCTTACAGCACAGCACACCGTTCACATACGGACGTGTATATCTCCATACACACGCACACACACTGATATGCAGTTTATGTACATGATGTTACTTCCTCGGTTCTTTCAGGTTCCCCCCACAATAGCCAGCCTGGCGGCAATGACAGTCGAGGCAGCTGACCCCAAGGTTTCCGGTGAGTCTCTATTTCCTTTTTATAGAATTAAGATTTAAATTAAATTTAAATGAAATTTAAGCAAGTACATTTCCATCGAACTTTCTCCCCGTTTGCCGCCTGTATACGCACAATTTCTGTTCAATGCTAGTTACACTTTTCCCCCACTGTACGATACATACACGTATGTATACCACGTGCGTGTGTGTTCGCGTTGGTCGTGTTGGTCGACGACGCGACGCCTTCCTATTCCAAACTCGCAGCAGCTCGACGCGGTCTCCCAGCTTCCACCGTTTTCAAAGGGTGTCCCCCCTTTATTGGAATATCCGCCCACAGCATTATGGGAATTATCAAGGAAATGGGATGAAGGGGGCGGGATAATTCGAATTCATAAAAATAAAATTGAAAGAAGGAAAAAAAATACATTCCATGTAGGCATAGAGGACACGTTGACGCTCGGGATATCTGTAGCCGTGTGACGAGATGAATCAAATCTAACAACAGAGGAGGAAAATTTCATTCAATTTCTCGGGAATGCGGTATTTCTTGTCTTCGCCGGAAATCAATTTCATTCGTTTATACAAACGATCGCGAGAATAGTTGATATTCAACAATAAAAATGAAAATTCAGGTTACTTGTGTTGCGGACATTCTTTTTGTCGTCTAATTACTTGATCAGTAATTGACAGTGGTTTAAGATACAGTTAATGACTTGAATCGGCATTCGCTTATCGAAGTGACTCGGCTTGTCTCGCGTTAGGTACCAAATCGATCGTTCGAAATTTAGATCTGTAAGCTTTCAAAAACAACCCTCAACTGTTATCGAAGTGAAAAAATGCGCTACCGAACATTTTCCTTCGCGTTATCGACCGTCTTCACTGAAATCTAATTCTTTTCCGAAGCGTTAGTCCGGTCGTGTATCCGAAACATCTCAAGTTGTCGACGTTGCCCGTATCAGCTGCTGGCAATCGGTAAATCATGACGTCCTCTTAGATTTTCCATCTTGCAAACGAACACCGTGCGTAAGTTGTGTGAATTCATATTGCAATACGAACAATCGGCAGAGGGTTGATCGCGGTGGTCGACGCGATGCGTGAGCACGTCCGATAACGATCCCACATTCCGGGGGTGTCGAAGGGATAAATTGTAGAGAAGCGCGGGGTAGGTACGGAGAGTGAAAGAGAGAGAGAGAGTAGAAAAAAAATTATATGATATAGTATGGCGGGCAGCAATCAGAGCTGATTAAGCCCATGGGGAATCCAACTGGGGAATCTGTGAGTCCTCTGGTCAGTCTCACGCCAATCGGGACCAATCAGCGACTGGCCGGGGAGATTTAAAAAATAGAATGCTTCTGTCAATTGTCCCATAATTTAAATAAATCGAATAAATGGACAAAGTGGCCAATTAGAGTAGTTGCTTGCTACTGCTTTAACGTATTCTATCTGTCTCTCTTTGGAGGAATATTGCTTCTCTTAAACGGAATTACCAACGACGGCCGTTTCATCGCTCCTCGTTTCTATACCAAACTGCCTACTATACCTTATAATATCTCGCCTCGCTTCACAATGAACCTTGTGCTTCGCCTCTACCCTCCTATTCAAAAATAATCCTATACACAGAGGCTCGACGGACGCGCGCACGTCTCGTCGTCCTCGTCCTCGTCCTCCTTGTTCGTCTCCGTTTTTCCCTCCCCTCGGCAAATCCATCGCGTCCTTCCTCCTCTAATTACGCGCATCCACCTACCCTCATCGCTTCTCGTCCTTCGCGTACTCACGTGCAATGCGAATTTACGCCGTTTTCTCCCAACGCTTCGCCTTTCTTCCGCCTTTTGTTGCTTCCACGATCCGATCGTGCGGGTCTCTCAGCCCGCTTCTGACATACGATACCTACCGGAGAGTCCTGCGGGTTGCGGAGCACAAGGCGTGGATTCAAACTCGCGAATCGCATTTCACTAGTTCGAATATCGCGGTTATTCGACGCACCGACGTAACCCAAAGTTTAACCATACACCATGTACCACATAAAGACGAATGGTGACTGTGAAAATTTGTTGAAAATTGGATTTCAAAGTTTCTTAAGTTTTATCAAACAACCGGATCAAACGTTGGTAGTTGGAAGGAAACTGTGTTCGTTGAAATAAATACGTACGCCTCATCAGTTCTCAATGTACTCTTTCGATGTGATTTGAAATTCGTAATCTGTGAAATAGATGTGTATCGAAATCTCTTGAAATGGTTCGAAATTATTCAAATCTTCGGGATATCGGACGTTTGAAATTCTGAAATCTGGTATGCACAGAAATTGATCGGAGGCTCACAACCCTAGCCGGTATATTATAGCTACATATAACGAGACGAAGAAACGTATGAGAAAGGTGGGGAGAAGGCTTCGAGGGGAGGAATCTGAACGGAATAATAGGCATTAAAAGTTAGGGACTGCATTCCGTCTCCGAAGTGTACCAGTTTTATTGTGCCAGAGTCCGAGTATCGTTCTTTTTGGTCGTTTCGCTTGGCCCGGCGTCGGAATGGCCTAAATTAATAAAAAGTTGAATAACGATAAATTAGGCCGACGGCTGCTGGCTCTCCTCTCCTCTCTCCTCTCTCCTCTCTCCTCACTCAGCCAATGAACTTTACCGGGACTTCTGGATCAGGATGGATGTAAGCTGTGCAGGTGTAGGCGAAACTGTGCGTGTGTGTGTGTGTGTGTGTTTGTCAGAGTCGGTGGCAGGAGTCGTTCTCCGATAAATTTCAAATATCAAATTTTAAATCCTGTTTTGTTCGAATTCACTCCGTCTTTCTCTCTCCCGCGTGTTAACTTAAGCCTTTTAACCAGAGGCGAGCTTTTTATCCAGTCAACTGCAGATATTATAGAAATACATCCCGATCCTTTATCCAACCGAAAATGAAACATGGATTTTTTGCTTCTCACTTTCGTTTCTTCAATCTCGTTCGATCGTTCATTATTGTTTTATATCAGAATATCTGTTTTATTTATTTTATATCTTTGGTCAAAACCGCGCTGTACCGTCGCACTCGAGTGCCTGTGTGATCGTCTGGTGAAATTATGCACATTTAGTTTCAACTAATTTATTAGGGTTTAACGTGCACAAATGTCGTGTGATCACCCGTGTATAGATTGACCACGAGATCGACAAGCCGAAACATCAAGTTATACATACTTGATATTCGAATGAATAAAATTGTTAGCAATTAAAAAACTTGACAAAATCGCGATAGGACATAAATTTCTAACATGTAGCCGTATCGTTATCGAACTGTCAAATAGGTACTTATTTTGCCGTTAATTTGAAAAGTTCGAACCCCGTTTATATGCGTCGGCACGTGTAAACCGTTTAAAAGTTTCGAATGAACCGTGAAATTCGTTCAAGCTTACTCACGATTGGTCGTCGAACGGTTTTGTTTTTAATGGTATTTCTTGTATACACCGTACGCGTGTGTGTGTATATATATGTATATTGTACCGCTCGAAAAATGGAGGAACAAAACCGAAGGTACGTTGATTATTATTCGGCGTAACTGCGTTGTTCAAATTCGAATAATCGAATTCAATTTAGCAATTTTCGATAAACCGAATGCGTAAGCGATCGCTATACGCTCAGCTTCGTCACACAAATAAGGCGTGCTTAAACACACACTGCACTCTCACACACGCGTAGGTTGTACGTAATACCGAGAACACGTAGTAATACATCGTACTCAATGCAAAGCTCTGTTTTGAAATTATTTTATTGACAAATTACGGTTCTTACGAGCTTCGCGATTAATATCACTGCGGCATCACGAAGTGATTGCCGTCGTTTTTCCGCACCTTTATTTATACTTACCCTTTCGGTGCCCCAGAAACTCCAGTCAAAATACGCGTTGTTAGGTATTGATGAATAGAATGTTTTTTGAATAAATTACAGAATATTAACACGCATCGATAACTTTGTTCCAGTAAACACGTAGAAACTTGAAATTTTTCAATAGATGAAATCACCGCGTACCAAATTTGTCGGGATATAGAAAATCAAGTTTGAAAACGTGTCGACCGACAAGTTTCAACAATAATTGCTCTACGAAGGTACGTCACGTGCACGTGTTGTGAAGAAAAAAAGAAGGAGAGTAAAAAAAAAAGGCGGAACGTTAGCGATCGTTGATAAGTAGAAGAAAAAAATGGCAAGAACGGAGGGAGAGGGAAAATGATATAACACACGCATGTACAAGTAGCGATTTGAGATTATCAGAGTATTTAATTGGCACCTGGCAGTATAATTCTAACCTAATAAAATGAGAATTAATTTTTTATCAGCACTGCACCGTTAAATGATTTTTGCCCAGCGGACGCCTTTGAAAAGAAAGGAAGCTTGCACTTGTGCTGAATTCGCAGTAGTGGGTGTAACTATAAACGCACGGACCTTGACATTTTGTACGGTTTTTCTTATCTTCTCCGGTGTTGCACGTCGCATGCGATGATTACTTGGCAGTCTGTGAAAATGCCGAATAATTAGTCCGCAGGTGTGCCGCGTTGTGCGGAATGAGTAACGTTTGTTAAAACCACGTGCATAATACTCGCAGATATCTGCAGCCTTGGGAGTTGCATTATATGCAGAATCGACGTCTACCATATTCTCTACAATATCCTTTTAATTAAGACAATCTGTAATACCCGTTTCTCATATACCAACCTTGTCCGTCGCTTATTACAGTCTCTTATTCCAACTTCTTTCCTACTTACCGATAGATTTATTTATACAAGTATTTTTGGTGTAATTACAGTTCGATAATATTAGACAACTTTTGACTTTGAAAATCTTAAGCTGACTAGTCCGTTCAACGTTTTGACTTTCAAGTATCCTACACTCTCTCACGATCGAGATTTTGAGCCTGCAAACCCTGATTTGTACTTTGAAAAGGAAGACCATAAAAA
This sequence comes from Neodiprion lecontei, assembly GCF_021901455.1. Taxonomy (NCBI): domain Eukaryota; kingdom Metazoa; phylum Arthropoda; class Insecta; order Hymenoptera; family Diprionidae; genus Neodiprion; species Neodiprion lecontei. Next base: position 10,688,549 of record NC_060265.1, on the reverse strand, counting down.
AAAAAAAAAAAAAAAAAAAAACATAATTTAACCACTAATAATTATAATGTATCGACTGATCTTTTCAACGAGCTTTACAGAGTAACGTAGTCGTTTTCTTAATTCCTTCCCCCCCTTCTTCTTATCTGTACAATCTTAACCAAATTGATCCGTTTTGCGAAATTGTGGGTATTATTGCGGTGATAAATCAAATTCTAGCAGGGCAGAATGGTGATTGCGGGTGATTTCGAAAACTAGGCGACAAATCTTTGGCGAATAGATAATTACAGCAGCCAAGTGTAACGAACGGCAACGTCAAGCAAGACGACGGTGATTCGTTTGACGGATCGCCCTTTCAAGCGCGGAGCAGGTATCAAGACGTCTCGAATCGACCGTCGCGACGCGTATCGCACGTTTGAAAGTCACACCACGCTCAAAGATAGATTGACATCGATTTCCAACGGGGAGGGCAACGCAGTGATTGCGAGATCTTAGCAGTAATTGGTTCGGCGATCGCTATAGCCCAGTATTACATCTGTTGTGCCATGCAGACCGAATCCGCGAATTGAGATGCGACGGCGTTCATTGCAACATTACGTCGGCCCGAAGTAAATTTCAATGCGAAACGCGAGGTTTCAGCAGAAATTTAGCGCTGTGTTTTCATTTTACCCGTACCCACTCGAACTATCGACAAATGTAATTTCCTCAGAATTTTAGACTTTGTTTATCGATTCGGTAGAAGTTTTAGTTCGTGAGAAATTACAAGTATTCGATTAGCGATAAGATGTAACGTGTCGAGCTATTCAAACCGTATTGTATTTATGTTGCAACATAGCAACCCAATAAACTTGTCAAAAATCAACAATTTCCACGATCGTATCGACGAATTTTCTTTCATCGCATAAGTTTATTAAATATTACTAAATTGTTTTGCAGCTTTTACCTCCTGCACACGTGTTTGCGCAATATCACAATTAGCACCATTTTACATCCAAAATGTGAATAATTTTTTTTAGAAGCCGTTGCTTCGATTTGCAGTTGAAGAACCGAATTTTACATGACTGTGAAAATTGTTTCTATGTCTCTCTGCGGGTAGTAAAGGTTGGTAGCTGCATTGGATGTGTACACACAGGGGCGGGGTTCAAATTAATGTAACGTTTTGTAACATTCGATGAGGGGGGGCTAAATCGAGTTCAGTGGGCTCCGATTCTATACAGCTTACGATTAGCTTAGCTTAGCTGAGCCTAGAGCTGGGCGGTGTCGACTTGCGAAATGTTGCAAACTTCTCTAGCTCGCTAGCGCGAATATGCGCGTGTTGCATACATGTCTAAATAGTTATAGGCGTTTCGTGCGTGACGTGGTGAAGCTAGCGTCGCAGTTGGCCGCTTGGCCCGGATTGGTTCGCTTCGGGAAACAATTGGCAATCGCGTGCCTGTCCTCGAAACTGGGAATTCGACTGATTCGACGAGTGGTGCTCGTTTGTAGAAGTGACGAATAGACGCGGGGAGAGAAAGAGAAAAAGAGAGGGAGAGAGAAATTGAGAAAAGGAGAATCGTACTCAGCGCACAAGTCTCGCGTTGCGTATATATATATATATATATATATATGTATATATATGCGTTATACGATCCGCGCGAAATCGCTCGCATGGAGAAGAAGAGAGATATGACAGAGTCTGAACTATCGGTTACGTTAATTCTTATTACATAGATATATTGCAGACAGCCACTCGGTGTCAGTCGTCGCGATTTTTCGGCACATTACGAGCTCTAGCCTTACGGACCGTTATCAGCAATCGTTGAAAGTTTCCGACCATTAGATTCTAGCTGGCATTACTCTTACATGCGCGTCATGTCGTTATAGAAACGGAGGAACGAAATTCACTCCGTCAATTCGTTTCATTGATCGACCGAACCGATTTCTTGAGTATAATTTTTGTCATTTCAGAGGATTGATTATCCTCGAGTAAGGAAAGCTGGATTAGGTTTTTTTTTTTTCTACCACGCATAACGGGCGGAATAAATAATTGTTGCAGTTGAATGTTACAAATCTATGCAACGCGGTACGCGTCTGTACGTAAATCGAAAGAGAATAAAAGATGACCGAAACTTTGTCCAAAAATATATGAATATTTTAACTTCACGTCTGCCTAAACGACATCCGGCTGACTATTTTCATAAAAGACGGCGAAAGATGAGCGACGTGCGTCTCGTTCGTCGTTAAGGGCACTGTCTTTATTGGAAGGAAGCGGGAGAGGGAGGCCAGATAAAGAGAGAAGAAAACTGGGAGAGACAGGCGGAGAGTTAAGTAAAAAGATCTATAATGTCGGATGAAAATATAATGATGATAAAAAAATTCAGAAATGGAAAGAAAAAAATATTAATAATAACGACAACGACAACGACAACAACAACAACAACAACAACAACAACAACAACAACAACAACAACAACAACAACAACAACAACAATAATAATAATAATAATAATAACGAAGCGAAAGGAGGAGGAAGTGCGGAGGTAAAATTAAAGCTGATGACTTTTGGTTTATTTCTTCTTTGTTCTTTCTCATTCCCTCCATCTCGCTTTCTCTCTTTCTCTTTCTTTCTCTTTATTGCACTTTTTTTTTTTACGACGTTCGTACGCGGCGTTACGGCAGGCGTAAAAGCTACGTTACAGCTGCAGGCGTGCTTGTATGTACATATACCTAAGAGAAGAAGCGCCGAGGAGTCGGCGAGTCCGAATGCAAATGCCTGCGAAAGAAGAGGGCAGCTTTTAACCTGCCGCGTTCTAGTATATTTCCGTGCTTAATAAAAACAACGTAAGCATTAGCGTGTTGCGACGAGGTTCTTGACGATCGTCGATTGTTTTAGCCGCTTGCATCGTAAGATCGTTTTGTAAGAGTTGAAACTTGCGGCGTTGGCTGCCAAATCATGCGAACGGAATCGGAGAAATTTAAAAAATATTCTAAATTTAATTCGTACGGTCGACCGTTTGGTCTTTCGAAATCGTCAGGCCGGCCTGCCAATGACTGGTGAAAAATAGCCAACGGTATAAAACCTACCGTACTAATCCACGCGAGTCTTCGGGTATAACCGCGATTATTGTAAATACATCCCGGCTCTGGTTTCGATTTGAAATTTTCTATACATTTTCAACCGCGGTATCAACATCACACGTATTATTCGAAATTTCAAGCTGCTCATGCGAGAAAGGTTTTTGAGCGTTAGGTTGCTCAGCGAATTATACGCGGCCTTCCAGTGGATCGACTGTGTCATCGATTTTCCCAGTTTCACACAAGATCGTCAGGGAACGTACGATGGAAATGCGAAGAAACGAAAACTTGCAATCGATAGTTATTTTGGGGCGACGACCAATCGTTATATTACGATCGTTTGTCGAAATTTTCACCGCGGGGAGCCCTTTCACTTGGAATACGTCGTCGAAATCGCATGATATATATATATATATGTATATATCTGTGTAGGAAATCTCGCGAGGCATATTGAGTTATCAGATTTCTGTTTTGACAGAACGCCGATGATCCGTGGAGCGGAGCCGGATTGGCACCGATCGTAATAAAATTGAAAAGTTTAAGCTGCGGACAAAGAGATCCGATTGCAATTCTCCTTTCAGGCTTTATTTGAATTTAGAGAAGCGTGGGGGCTCGCTAGTGGGTTCGAACGTAATACGGCAGGCACGCATATAGTGCTTGCATAGTGTAGGTAGGTACATATATGCGCGTAGGAAAGGGTTCGATTCTGTTTATTTTCAAGGGGTGGGAGGGGTCGGTTTTGTGCGGGTAATGTTACACACCGGGCCCCCTCTCTCTTCGTAAAAACTGACACTAGGGGGGTCGCTTTCGTTCGTTCGCTAAGCAGACTTTCGTAGGGGCGTCGAGCCGGCCTTGCGGACTCCCGGCGTCATACGAAACGGCGGGGACGTTTTTAATTCAGCGTCGTTGAAAAATCTATAGAAAACATTTCGGCAGGGTTGCGGGAAGGGTTGCCGAGCCGATTTAAAAAACTTCTCAATTAAAATGTTCAAAATTTTCACAATACCTGTATAAGCCGCTGCTACGCCCGCGTCCTGCATCGTCCCCCGTCATTCTATGACCGAACCCCCTGTTCCGCCGTTTCGACATTACCGAACTCAATTCGCCCCCTTTGATATAGTAGCGACTACCGTACTAATTGCGACCTCGTTTGAAGCAGTGTGGCAACTCAGGTATGCAATAAATGGCTCGACTCGATTGATCCTTTCACGAAATCACAATGTCGGGTGATTCTGCCCGCGGATATCGTCAAGTTGCTAAAAAAATCTCTCGTCTACCGATGTACCAATTCGATTCGGAAAAGTTCGCGCGCGTTTTTCCGTTCATGCTGACGAATCGGTCGACCGCGTTACTTGTAATACAATCGTTGTAACGGAGCATCTGCCAAGTGCATGGTATAAGATAAAGCTCGCGATGACAGGTGAGTCTGTTAATTTGGAGCAGACTCAACAAATCGGCGCATTCATAGATCTTGTAAGATTAGAGTTAAGCTCGTCGTCTTAGCCGCAGCCTATCTACAGAGGGGAGGTAACAACGGTAATTAGAATTTTCTTTGTCACGGGCTTGTTCGTGTCAGGTTATGCGGCAGTCACCGCAGCGGCGTTTATTCCAAACTCGTAAGTTACAATTACCAAGAATTTCCGTTTATTTTTGGCGTCTTCGCCGCCACCTCCTCTGTATAGTTTCGCCGCTTGGTCAAAGGTGATAAACGGCCCCTGCAGGACGACGAGCCGTTGCGAAAAGAGATGCATAGGAGAGAAACGCGAAAATGAGAAAATGAGAAAAGGGGGCCATAACGCGCGTAATTTTGACGGAAATAACACCGACCAGTTCTGCTCCTCTGCTGGAGACAATAAGACTCAAACTGTACCCTTCCCGATCTGAGAATAGTTTAGTAACCAGACGATGCCCATACAGTTTGCAGTTCACCCTGTCCGCACTCGAAAATCTAATTTTGCGGTAGTATCCCGTGTGTGACCGCTTCGCAAGCTTACATACATATTGTATACACGCGCAAATCTGCTTGCACATAACCGTGTCGTAAGTGCATAAATCTCGACGTAAATGTGTTATGTGATTCGAAGGTGCGGACGTTGAACGTTTGCACGTCACGATTCGTACTTTGATTTAGTAGTTCGTAGAATTTTTTGCCAATTGCACGAATTACTTTTCCTATACGCTGTCTTGACTTGTGAAAGAATGATCGGTTAGCGGTAATGATTAAAACACTTTGCCGACACTTACGCGAGCTCTCGTTCGTTTCTGTGGTTATCGATGATACTTTTTGCGATTCCATCGTTTCATCGCTTCGTATGTACTTGACAAAATCTTGGACCAAACGAACAGTTGAACCGGATTCAGCAGAATTTGACTTATGATAAAAAAAAAAAAGTCAAACAAAAAAACCGTGTAAAACGCTAATGACGGACAAAACCTGTTTCGAGAACACGAGTGTCGTGCGTTTCGCATACAATTTACCTTTAGTTTAATAAATATATATTAGACATCGAATAAATTTCAGCAACGATATCAATATTTCTGCGCATTAATATATTTCGCACTAAGTGGTATACCTACTAGTTTTGAAGCATATAAGATATTCGGAGTAATGAGCTAGCGAGTATCATTGCTGTGAGTTTCTTTCTCAGGTTTTTTTTTAAACCTTTATAGTGTTTGATGTCGTTGATTTGTTGAAAATAGTAATAACCGAGGCCAATGGTTCCTATAAATGGATGGTAAAAATTATTTAAATAATCCATAGCATGCATCCTAAACGGATTAGCAACAATTTCCTGCGCACGTCGTTATAAACCATTACCATATATCACTCAGAATCATATATTACGTCGCGCTGAAACAAATGTTGTCCAATGGGCTAATTTTATTATCATATTTTTTATTGAGGACGACTAGCGAGTTTTTGTAAATCATTACCGAAAATTCGTTCCTTTTTCTTTTCGCTAAGATCCCCGATATGCACGCTTCGAAGAATTTGGCAAAGGTGCGGTGTGGAACGATTAAATCGCTGGGAACAAGCATCGGCATCGACGGGAGTACACCGTACGGAAAACAATATTGTGACAAGCATCATTAAAAAAAGTCCGTTGGGATTTTTCGGTATTTGGGTCCTCGTTGAGACTGAAAGGCCCCTCTTGGCCCCGGGGCCGCGGATTATGTACAGGGGCATATATGTATTATACATACGCGCAGTACACATTATATTATATCGAAAATATACGTTCTTAAAATACATTATATGCTCAGGGTCGATTTTATACATATGTAGAGCACCACACGTACGGCTCGCGGTGTAAGGAACTTTTTATAAAGGGTTATTCAGCCGGGGGCCCACGGATTAAATGATAAAAAAGAGAGACCCCGTTTGAAATACGGGCCTTTTCAGAGCAGCTTTTTCAAAATTTTAAACCCCTTCGCCCGGCTGCGCGAGTTTTAAGAACCTAGAATAAAAGGGGTTTCGTTGAAAGAGGCACGTAGCCGTGCTGCTGCTGCTTGCTGCTTGCTGCTGCTGCAGGGGCGCGGGTGGGGCGGACAACTGGAAGAGGAAGAGGAGAGGAGAAGGGGGGGGGGGGGCGGAGAGGCGACACGGAGGGGATCACGGGACCCGAGGTTTCTCATATTTTTAAGATTTGCCCTTTAAGCCGCATCACGTTTTTCGTATTCTTATTTAAAATTAAGTCTCGTCGCACGTGGGTGGTATCAGCATTAGGTGCACGAGGGCATAACCCACTCCCCGATGCACCCTGCACCGCCTCAAGGCGACTCGACGTACTTCAACACCACGAGCTCGGCGTATCGCACCCACATTCGCCGTTTACTTCACAATACGAACACTGGCGGTGATCACATGTGCAGGTGTTGCAGCACGCCCGGCCCTTTTCGCGCTTCTCTCGCCATTCAAGAACAATAATTGAAACTTGCGCCCGCAGGCCGTGAGGCGGGAATCGCGAACGGTAATTCGAACGCTCTTTGTTCTTCTCGATCGATTTAAATCACTCCGCGAGTCAGTTACGCGTTATGATCTTTGAAGAAGAAAACACGCATTTCGGTCAATTGATTGACTAATCATTCGTACTTCCCTGTTTTTTTTTCCCCCTTTATTTCTGTTTATTATTAACTTCGATATGTAAGGAAACTTCTTAGTTTGAAACTAAATTCTTCTAACAATTTTTAAGAATAGCAGTTTGCCAGCTAAGCGACTTACGATGCTTGGTTGGTTTGTACGGAAGGCGTAAATGATGCAATTCTTTTTGAATTTGTGATATTTCTACGATCAATTGCGTCGATATTATTATTAATGACCATGTGAGCATAGAGAAAGTTGGCGTAGCTGGTGTAACACGTGAATCTAGATATTTGATAAATCGTGACTCGAGCGCAGACGTCGTTCGTGTTTCGTATATACTTTCGCAAAGGTGATACAGATATGTATAGGCATCTATAATATACCGGGGATATTTGAAATCGGAACATGTACACACGGACTGTGCGAACATGAATCTTCGGGTGAAATATGGGCGAAATTTTTTTGGGTCATAAGAGAGATTATAAGCGTAGAAAAGGCGAAGCTGCAGGTATATCTCAACATACACCTATAAGGTGCATCGGGGAATGGCGAAAATTGTGAAAAAGGAAGAAACTGTGATCCGATTCGGTCGGTGCGTTACGCATACACCTTTGCTGCAAGTACGCACGTGTATAAGTATGATTCCCCCTTCGCATATTTGGAGGTCCCATGCGTCTGCCGGAGAAAAGTAATGCTCCGCAATAATGCAGCGCTCCGCGTCTCTCTCTCTCTCTCTCTCTCTCTCTCTCTCTCTCTCTCTCTCTCTCTCTCTCTCTCTCTCTCTCTCTCTTTCTCTCCGAGGCTTTGAACGGAGCGACGTGCCTCGCTCTTATATCTATACCGGCGGACCGAACACGAGTGAACATCGGAGTCTCTCCCATATGTGCGGGGATATATGTATCTCGCATACACGTGATATACTCACGCGTGTACGCAGCGCGCTGTGCGCAAACGAACGAAGGACCGGCAGGACGACGCCGCAGCTGAAGAAATATTCGACAATTTTTAAACTCGTTTCTGAACGCATTCAAACTGCGCCAAATAATTCCTGGAATCGAGTTCGCGACCGTTCGCGGCTGTTGCAGCAGTTCCTTGCAGATACTTCGACACGGGTCCGCCTGCGTGCGGTGCAGCCCGCGATTCCGCATAAACGAGAAATTCTTACCGCGCAAGGCGACGTATCGGGGTTCATTTGTTATAACGGAAAGGGGTGTGGATACATGCGGATGCGTCCGTGTTGAGAACTCGGTTGATTCAGATTGTCCGGCGTTCCTGTACCTCGGCGGGTACTTAGCCGGAGACCCAGAACGCGATAGCCCTTCTTCTTGTTCTTTCCTTTTTTTCCTCCGCACGCGGGCAACTTTTTCATCATCCCTACTTTTTTTCATTCTCTTTATCTTTTGCACTATTTTTAAAACCCTTTTACGGATCGAACCCGCGTCAAGCGACGTTTTAATCGCGTTTTGCGGAGACCCCGGGAACCGGAGGGGGCTAAATTGGTAGAAAAACAGCTTGTTAGCCGGAAAGCGACCGGCATTTGTTTCAATGTCGACCCGCGTGTTTTATCGCGAAATTCTTTCACCGAAGGTATAAGGTAGGTAGGTATACTTGAAACTCTTTTTACGCGCACTTGTACAACGGCGGAACCAGCGTGCAGAAATGACTGTCGTACAGTCATGAGACCGCTTGCTCTAAACCGATCAAATGCCGTTTCGAGCGGTACGTTCATACCATAAAACGAACCGTCGAATTACCCACCGATTCGAAAATTCGTTCAAACTGCAGTCCAACTGCTCAGCTGAGCCGAGTCGCGAAATTGCTCTGAAACGATTCGCGAGGATCGTTTTCACGGACGGACGGATCGCAATGGTTTTCATTTCAAGTACCAGCGCCCATATGTGCGATACACTTTTTTGCTCTGTTCCTACAATTACCTTCGACTCATATTCGTTTTCTTCCATTTTTCCTGCCTGCATTCTCGCCGCTCTTACTCTGGCTTCGCATCGCTCTCGCTCTTATTCCATTTATTTCGCGGTGCCCTAACAACCAGTTTCGGGGCCCTCGATATGTACGGAACAAGCCCGCTGCCCCGGTGTCTTGGAGGCGTGGGTCGACGAACGGGGTCCCCTCCGCTCATAACTCTTGATATGTGTATCGGAAATTGTCCCCTCCGATGTGTATCGCTGCATTGTCGACCCATGCAAGCGGTAGGTACTGGCATCTTCCGGAGGTAGCCGCGCGCGTTGTGCGCTCGCCTTTTTGTCCCTATTTGGATCTGCTGCAAGCTACTTACCGACAAAATCGTGCTCCCTGCGGTCGATCAAACAACCCCTACCTTATTGGCCGCGTAAGCGACTCACCGATACTGGTTTGTATGTATCTGTTGATGGTAATGTGCCTATTACCTTCGCGCATTCAGTGTCGATAACGTAGCCATCTCTCAAATTCAAATATCCCTGCTATAAAAACTTGCAGAAACACAAAAGTGTGAGGGAATCCCCGAACCCGGGTGACCTACCATGCAAAAAGTTCTTTGAAACTATGGTATACTTTGGCGATACATAATGAAGGCACAATTAATAATAAGTGGATTCTATTTAACTAGGTAGCCAGCTAAATTTACTCTACATTTTCCAACTGTGAGATTCAAATTAGCGTCGAAACTGGGTCCGTTGCCACGTGAAAAGCTTGGCCTCATTTGTTTTTTCTTCTTCATACCTTGGCCTACAACTTCGCTCAACGACAAAGACAGTGATTCAAAAATAGCGATTCTTTCCAACCGTAAGCCATCCGCATACCGAGTGAATCACGATGATCTGCCTGGGTCAAGAAGCATTCCATTTATGGATTTTTAAATATTAAAGTCTGATTGTAACGAAGTTTTTTCTTGTATTGTCATTAGATTTATCTGTTCAAAAGTTATACACAGAAGATAATAGTTATACTCGGATGCCTTCTAAATTCTGGTTTTATGAGTTCATGCTTCCATGTTCGATTAGATAAGAAAGTTATAGTTTCAGAAAAAAACACTTAAAAGTTGCCGTATTCGTATAAAATACACTCGTCTTGTTTTTAACAATTCACTTTCTTATATTCAAGGTCAGGTAATCACATCCGTATAACACCTTTTGCATTCCACATAAACACGACTGTTGGTAAACATTCCATTGTTCTTGGTGAGGAGTGGAGGGCATTAATTAGTTCAAAGATCACAGATATCTTGACTGGCTCGAAATAACCTGCGAACATTCACTGGTTTCATAAAATACTGAAATCCAAAATCGACTGGAAATTTTTGGATGTGACGATTAGGGTAGCGTTACTTCAGAAAATAATTAATACGTTTCGGTTAACTTGAAAAATGAGGTTTTTTTCTTTGACAATCTTCTATTCTGTGTACAGAATAAAGCGTGAAAATATATTTTTAGACAGATTTTTTCGTACATTTTCGTTCCACAAAATTATGATGAAACTTTAAACTTTCAACCGCGTAGTTTGTCCATGTATTTTGAAATTTGTATACACCTCCTGAAATATGTTCGTCTGCGCCTTGTTTCAGCACTGTTGAGGCAAAGCATGTCCCCGGTGGCGGACCCCTTGATCGGCAGCACGAAATCTCCAGTTCCTCAGCCAATAATCGATTACTCGCGATACGTCCGTCGGTATACGTCCGGCCAAGAATGCGGTAACTCTTATTGCAAGGAGTTGGGTTGCAGAGAACATTTCCATTGTCTCGACTGCAGTGGCAGGGTGTTTGTGAAGAAGGAGGAAATGATAAGGCACTTCAAGTGGCACAAAAAGAGGGACGAATCCTTGCAGCACGGGTTTATGAGGTATTCGCCAACGGACGACTGCTCGGAAAGACACCCTGGCCGTGCCTGTCCCCACAACAGAAAGCAAACCCACTACCACTGCATCCACGAGAACTGTGACAAGGTTTACATATCAACCTCGGACGTTCAGATGCACGCCAATTATCACCGGAAAGACTCTGCTATCATCCAGGAAGGTTTTCAACGCTTCAGAGCCACCGAAAGCTGTGGCACGGAGTATTGTCCCTTCGCCGGTCAGCGCACAACTCATTTCCACTGTCGCCGACCCGGCTGTCGATTCACGTTTAAGAACAAGGCCGACATGGGTAAGAGTCAATGTTACAAAAAACCACGTGCCTTCGACACAGGTAATTTAAGGTGCGATGTTTATTTCGCTGATTGTTCTTTTCAGAGAAACACAAATCGTACCACATCAAGGATGAGCAACTGTCCCGCGACGGGTTCAAAAAGTTCATGAAGTCGGAAGCCTGCCCGTTCGACCAGTGTCGCTTCTCCAGGGTCTGCAACCACATCCACTGCATCAGACCGCACTGCAGCTACGTCCTCCACTCGTCCGGTCAGCTGTTTTCCCACAAGCGTAAGCACGAGAGACACGACTCGGAATTGGCCTACCGGAAGTACAAGCAGGCGGGAAGCACCGGGATCCGACCTCCGAGTTCTTGGGCTCCGGAAGATCTCGGAAGTCAGAGTCTCGCGCTCAGTTTGAACGGGGAAAGTTCTAACGAGGGGAGAGGCTCCCCGTCTTACTTCTCCTTGGATGACTCCTTCCAGAGTGCGAGCGACCTCGCCATGGACCTGACTTCTTCAGCTTCCGGTCCGCCTACGGGGAACTCGACCGTCACCACGATGCCGAGCTACTCCGGCGAGCAGCAGCAGCAGCTAACTCCCGTCGAGCTAGCGTACCTGGCACCGGCCACCGCGGACTGCCCTTGTCAGCTGGGGCGGGATCATCACCACTGCGGCCTTGACCGCTGCGGGGCGACGCTGCGGGACCCGAGGGAGGTCAGGGAGCACCTCAGGGAGCACGAGACTCAGGAGAGGATAACCGACGCGTACTTCGAGGAGGGCGGTTGCGAGGAGGGCTGTCCCTACATGGACAAGGAGAAGCACTACCACTGCAACTGGGACAATTGCCGCGAGGTGATTCTCGCCACCGACAAACCCTTCCGGAGGCTGCAGCACTACAAGATACACGAGTACAGCAGACAACTGAACCTTTCCTCCTCGTCTCACCCTCTATCCTCCGACGTCACGTTGACCCACCTGACCAACATCGACGCGATGTTCAGGCGAAAAAGGGGCAGGCCGCCGAAGAACCGTGTCATCGAAATATGGTCCGGCGGCGACCCGGCTACCCAAACTCACGACTCACCTCAGGCGATTTTCACGAGCTTCAAACTACCAAAGCCGACTCCGTCGTCAACCCCGAACACCCCGACCGAGGAACGCGAGGGCAGTGTATCTCCCTCGAACAGCCTCGGCGAACCCGAAGGATTCTCAACGTACAACGCGGAGTGCTGTCCCGAGGCTGTCTGCGCCCTCAGAGCAACGAGGCATCATCACTGCTCCCAGCCTCGTTGTCATTTTTCGACGGACCGTCCTGACCAGCTCCTTATGCACAGCAAGGACTTTCACGATAACGTTGACATTTTGCCGGGGTTTTCATTCTTCGACAAGATGATAGACTGTAAGCTCAACGGCTGTCACAGCAACCGGGTTAATCGTCATTTTCACTGCACCAGACCGAATTGCGGATATTCTTTCGTACGGTACTCGGCTATGGCTTTGCACGAGAAACAACACAGTAATTCCTCAAGCCATGGTAGCGGGGGTACGAACGAACCGGAAATTAGCGAGATTAGCCAAGATATTAAACCGCGAATTCAGGTGAAAAATCCTGCCGAACTAATTGACAAGCCGGAAGAAAATTTCGTCGAGGAAACTAGCAGGACCATCATCACAGCTGACGACAAGGAGAGAGAGATACCAAGTCCTGACTCGAGCAAGACTACGGGTGAGTGAAATCTCTTTTTGAGAATATAGGGTATAGTTTATTATGCTCTGATGAATTAGACACGTTTTTTTTCTCGATATGTATAGTTGTATTTTCAATTTTAGTAGTGGCTCAATGAAGACATGTATTTTTTTTCTTTTTCTTCACCAATTATACACACGAAATCAGAAAGCATGTACATCATCTATTGCACGACATATAGCACCGTTATCAACTACTTATGCATACCTACTACACCAGATCACTGATTTAGATGCCAGTATTTTTAATGAAGCCCATTATACGATGCCGAGGAATAAAGGTATGGAGTGGGAAATAGGAAAACCTAGGAAACGTAATATCACAAATCCTTTTTCCGCTCGTCTCTTACCAATAGACTCAATATCTTAATAACCCACATCTGCAAACTATCACAAGCCATTTATCATTGCGCATACCCATATCATTGCTGAATCATTTTGTCTCTTGGTAACAGCCTACGCCTGATCTCGCCAGTTCGTGAACGAAAATCATTTTTCCCACTTCATTTTTCATTGCTCATCATCGAAAGGCCTCTACCAAATACCGAATTTGGTCATTCCTCGTTTTTTTGCACCCTCCATCTACCTCACTTTTTCGACATTCCATCGCACACAATGTATAATGGGCTTAATTGTTATCGTTTTACTTTCTCATATATCATGTGGTGGTTGTATTATAGTGGGCGGTATTTGAAGTGTTGGTTGTTTGGTTGATTGTTGCTAGTGGTGAGGGCGGCAGGCACCTATTATCCGGTCAGCGGACCGCCGATCGAAACGGCACATCCGGGCGCCATGCTATCCATGCGAGCTTCCGGTCATCAAGGTTCGTGTCTGACGTTTTGCATTTAGAACTCCGTATACCTACGTTTCCATTACAATCAATAGTAGATACTGTGTTTTTTGCTCCTTCTACACACATATATATATATATATATATATATATATATATATATATATATTTATCTCTGTCTTTGTCTTCTTCTTTTGCATAATTACCGTATGTGCCTATGTAGGTACAGAAATACAGCTGATCTCGCCACCTTGACGATTTATATTGATCAACGATTCATGCATTTGTCATTCGGTCAGAAATAATTAAATGTACCAACAGAAAAACACCTCAAAGTGGTGATTGCAGCTGCCAGCGTCCAACTTCTGCCTTCTTGTCATCCTCGACAGAGCTACACCCCAGTAATATCCATTTCTTCTCTTGTTTACAGAACCCCAAGCAATTCCATCTACCAGTTCTTCACCCCACACTCTTTACGGACCAGAGCAGAGTTGTAGCCGGCCATTTTGTAAGCTGAAGCGTAAAAACCATTATCACTGCAACGCGTGTAACCAAGCATTCTCGGAATTGGACAGACTGGTGGCCCACATCGCAAAACACTCGACTGGGGCAATCTTAAGCCAACAGCAACATGAAGTGGGAAGTAGCGGCCAAAACTCGCAACTTCAGAGAGACGCGATTCTGAATCAACAACAGCACGATTACCTCACCCAGTTTTCGGTGCAGAAGCACGAATTTATGGCGCAAAATGCCCAGATTGCTCAGAACGTACAAAACTTTCAAAACATGCAGAGGCAGATCCAGCAAAATCTGACAATGAGTCAGCAGTCGGCCAAGGAGTGCAGCATGACGAAGTCAGGAGACGGTGGCAATATGAACCAGAGGATAGATCAGTTGGCGGCGGCGAGCGGAACCAGCGTTAAACGTGAACCAGCGGAGAGCAATCGCGAAGAAGAAATGATGCATAACGAAAACGGCCAGGCGCAATCACAGTTGATGAATCAGACGCAGTCCCTTCAGCAGCCGTCGATTTCTCAGGGCTTTGAGATTGACCTTAGCCACGGATTCCACTTTCCTAGTCCAGCGGTCATGGCCGCGATGAACCAGCAGTTCGCACTTATGAACCAAGCGTTGCCACCCTTCCTTCAGCATGGCGGGATGTACGCCGGTACTCCGGGACTTATGTTCGCCCCGGGTCTGCCCCCGGGGAACTTTTTACCGCCTTCCAGAGACGAGAACCCATTAGCGTCGCTGGCGGCGAACCTGAACCTTGGTGGTAAGAGGTCCTTGTCTCCCCCTGATAGTAATTCACCGGAAGCGAAGAAACAAAGGTTACATCATTCGATGAGGATGCTGAAGGACGAGCCCGTACCGGAGGGTTACGTGAGGTTCAGATTTAACGAGGACTGTCGTTATCAGCACTGTGGATACCGCGAACACCAGACCCACTTTCACTGTATGCGCCAAGACTGCGGTTACTCCTTTTGTGACAAGACGAGGTTTGTCCAGCACACCGCGCGGCACGAACGTCTTGACACTTTGATGGGAGGTGACTTTCAGCAGTACAGAGCAAACGTACCTTGCGGTAGGCCCCAGTGCGCCTACACCTCTTCTTTGGGATCGATGCAGAACAAGGCGTCGCACTTTCACTGCTTGAAGTGTGACTTTGTCTGCACGGACACAAACAAGGTTGTTGCTCATCGGAGACAGCATGCTAAGTTAGATAGCATTGCCGCAGCTGGTTTCCAGAAATTCACACCCAGCCAACCTTGCGGCGCTGTACAGTGTCAACACTCCGGAAAGCAGACCCATTACCATTGCCTGCAGTGCCAGTATGCGGTCTTGGGACTTGCACAGATGTCAGCGCACAAGTACCGGCACATGGATGGCTAGTATAGCGATTTGAATAAATCCGTTGAACGGCTGATATAAATCGATCGAATTCAACCTTATGTGTTCTGTCGAATACATGTATATATCCCTAAGGGTATATCCGTGTATGAAGCATACCGTGTATAGAGGCTCTTAAAAGACTTACGAATATTCGCCCCCACAGACGGCGAATGCTTGGACGAGGGGTGACGACGACCAAGCATCTGCATCGGCGTTGCTGCGCTGGTCGATGTCAGAAGTATGGACTATCGAATGGTGTAAGAAACAAACAAAAAAAACAAAACATCATACACTAACAGACGTGACGAGGGACGAAGGAGGATCAAGATATTGAAGAGCGAAAATAAACGTTATAAATATATAATATAATATGACCTTCCGGGGAAAAAATTTTTTAAGACAATAAGATTATCATTGACGCGATATAGCTTTAGCATGAAAAAAAGACAAACTTTAATATTTAATAAGTATAATAATGTGTAACGTTGTAGAGATATTTACATGGAAGTGTCGTACTATACGGTTTTAGACTCGTAGTGTATAGTTAGTAAAATAGTGAATAGAATTATCATCGAAGGATGAGGCGTAACATACACTGAATCAAATTACTTGATCAAAAACAAACAAGTCGAATTGAATATTCTTCGATCGAGGAAATGACAATTGATTGGAGACGATGGAGATCACCGGACAGACCTTACGATGCCCAAGGTGAAGTATGAACAGTCGAATAAGTCGGTCCGGATTTATACAAAAAGACAAGGAAACAAAAGACAGCCGTATTTATTTTAAATCGTAGATAATACGAAATATGTATATCATAATAGATGAACTAATACTGACTTATGATCATTTATATATTATCGTACTAGATTTATTTCATGGATTAAAAAATCCACGAGGTAATAAAAATATTATTGTATTACGAACAGTATTCAGAAAATTAAATAAAGACTGCCAGACGAAATGAATATGAATAATATTGAGGAGGTGAGAATACGAAACGCGATATACATGGCAAAATGGAAAATTATTATTATTTTTTTTTTTTTAATTTTGCGAAACAGTATATAACAAGAAAGGTATACTCTGAAATCTAAATCAATTTCATATACTGTGTTGATCAGAGATGAAAAATAAATTTTCTAATATATTTAAATAAAATCATTGATATACACTGTAGGTTTCTTGCGTTGTTTCTATAGGATCATGCTCAAGCGAAACAATATTCTGTACATTCTAGTGTGTAGTTGATGTATTTGAAAGTTGCATGTTGTATGTATACCACAGAATTATAATTATATCGTAATATTGTATCACAATTGTAGGCACGGCGATTATTATTACAAACAAAAATTTTTTTTTTTTCAATTACCGTTTTCGAAAAGCGATTGCGACGTGTGAACAAGACTTGGTGAATATATAGTGTTTTATAGTTTCAGTCTTTATTTTTCTGCCTTTTTGTTTTTGCAAACGGTCGGAGCTATGTATTTATGTATTTGAAGTGAACTAATTAGGGAGACAGACACAGTTTTACATGTATCGCAGATATTTTTTAGATATATAAAGCTAGATATGTGTATACAACTGAATACATACATATATCTTTCTGACTCACATTAGGGTGCCTTTAGGGTGGTAACACAGTTAGAACCGTGCCTTAGCACCGAGAAACATACATACAGAGATGAAAACGAACTTCTGGCAACTTGAGACAAATAATCTGAATTTAGTGCCTTACACGACAAGAAAAAGTGAAGAAAACAAAAACAAATTGTGAAACGAATAAGGAAATGAAACACGTGACACACCAAATCTGTTTTAAAACCGACAACGTAGGTGTTATGTAAAATTTGTCCTATTTCTCAGATTTTTCACTGACTATTTCCTATCATTACAACTTAATGAATAAAATGAAACTACGTAATCCTGTTGAAAAATTTATCTGTTTCTCTTGTCCGTCCTGTTGAGCGGAATTCACACAATTGTAATGAACAATATAAATTAAAAAAGTTCTGAAGTAAGCAATTATCGGGTGTTTGATCGTCGTATCGTTTAATAGAGAACCGTCAAACGAAGGTGAAAAAAAAATAAATGTGAAAATTACAAATAGAAGAAACGTGAAAATAATAGTCTAATTATATTAATAGTAGCATTCCATAGGAAGTACACACTGATAGTCATCCATCCTAGCCCTTGGCTTACAATTTTCACGCAACAATTGCGATAGTAGTAACTTATACGAATATATATATAACCAGTAATCGCGAAGAAAACGGGGGAGAGGAAAAAAGAGAAACATGATGATGATGATGATAATAATTATAATAATAACAACAACAACAACAACAACAACAACAACAATAATAATAATAATAATAATAATAATAATAATAAAAACAAAAAAGAACATGTTAACTGGCATCGGATCCGTGCTTAAAAATGGAAGTCGTAATCACAGAGGGCTAGGCTAGCAGCCATACGAGTGCCATACCACAAATAATAATAATAATAATGATGATAATAATAATAACAATAATAATAATAATAACGAAATAAATATACTTTTTAGAGAGAGAGAAATCCCTGTAACATATTTATTTAGCGTGTAGATGTATGCATGAGATATATATTATACATATATATATATACATATATATATATATATATATATATATATATATATATATATATATATATATATATATATATATACACATATATATATATATATATATATATATATATATATATATATATATATATATATATACACACACATATATATGTATGTATACATACACATATGAGTATATAGGTGATACAATAAACACATGTATAAATACACCGTTAATTAATATTGTATTTCAACTTAAGTAACAAAAACGAACAAATTCATTCATAAATACGATGCAATTGTCAGGAAAATTGAATCGATTTTTGAACGTAACGTGAATCGATGCCTATGATACGCCCATTTGTATCTACGACACTTACGACTACCTTAGATTTGAAATCAAGTGAATTACAATGTACTCTAGGTTTATTCAGAATACAATGTAAGATCATTAATATTATAATATTTACCGTATGGATGTATAAGAGAGAATCATTATATAATTTTATCCCTTATTAATATTGTCTATTATTATCTATTATCTATTATTATTACTATTATTATTTTAATTTTATTATTATTATTTTATTATTATAATATTATTATTATTAATAATAATTGATAATATTCTCTAAACCTATTATTGAACCACACATCTTATGTAGCTGTGATTTTGCTTTCAAAAAGTAAAAATTAAAAATATTTATAGCAAAAGAAATCAATCTTCACTGTGGTCGCTCGATTCGATATCCCTGTAAAATCAACTTTGCCAACCACACGTATTGTCCGTAATAAGATTTTGACACATCAATGTGGAATTTCGAGTTTATGGAAGTTCGAGTACGCGTAAAGGCAGGATAAAAATGAGTTTTATCGACCGTTGCTAATTCACAAGTTGCCACGATTACGATCGTGATGACGTTAAAATTTTTTTCTTTCCGCAAACAAATAGCAATTATCTTAGTTGTTTAGATATTGGTTGACACGTAGAAGTACTAATTCCAGTTTCCAATTGACGCCTGAGCCACCGATACCTGTGTATTTGTGATGAAAACCGCGTCTACAAAATGCTGATGCAAATTTATTCACAAGCTATCTTTTTCGCCATCAACTAAAAACTTTTTACGAGTCACTCATTAATTTGTCTATATTATCTCTTGTTATTATAATTTACTCGTAATGCTGAACATATACATACACTCTGATAACTAACTATTATAATAATCAGAATTATGCATATTTTTACATTGCGCGAAGCCGTAATTGAGACGAAATTACCAGATTATTTACCATAATACGCAATATACAAGCAAAGGACAGATACCCGTTAATTTTGCAGGCTGAATTCTTAGTTTTTATGTCTTCATCGGTTGTAAAATTTATACTAGTTTGCTGGCGTTTTGTTCGGCTTGAAATAATGCTAGTTAACTGGCGACTACTGGTTACAATCCTTCAGCCGAAATAAAATTGCAATTTTATCAACGGCGGCCATATTGTTTTTTTTCTGCGTGCGTTCAAACAGATCTGGTAAATATTCAACGAATATCTGTTCGTTCACAACTCTAGTCCGATGATACTTTTTATCTCGCGGTGAATAATTCGATGTAAAAAACGATTTGTGCGGTGTCGCGGGTTCAAAAAATACATGTCCATATCGGAAAATTTATTTTCAAGAATTTCTTCATATTATGCGAGTACGCGTAACTTATTTTTATGCCAAGATTGATAGATATATTCTTGGCTCTCTATAGGACTTGATGTCCATTTATGCATAGGTTTAGCGTCTTGACGCGTCGATACTTGAGTTTACCTGGAATCTACCGCAACGATGTTTTGTTTTACGAAAACTATTGTGTGTACTTGTATTGCTTATAATCTTCCAACGTAACGTGTTCCAACATTGACTCTGCATGCTATTATAAAGCCAACATTCTTCGAAATTGTTATACGATTTAACAAACTAAATTTTTCTGCTGCGCCTGGATTACGAATGGTATTTCATTCGTGTTTCATTCCCAAAAAAATGTAAAAAGGTACCTATACTTTGCTTGGACTTTTTTGTTGTGATCAGAACATTATAGATATTATATGTTGACACGAAATAGTACATTTCGTATCCAGGGCGTAAAGAACGACGATCACACGAGAAGTTTAACGTCGTATGTCCGAGACACGAACAATATTTTTTGTCACAGTAGGTGTAAATTATTGTAATTTAGTCGTAAAGTAGTTGATTCGAGTAAATTTATTAAAAATACACTAAGAAAAATTCGGTAACAACTTCTGTAGAATGCAATTTAGTGTCAATATATTACTGTATCTCATGTCGAATTCTCGAATTTACCACAAAATAGTTCTGCAGTAATCGACTTCGACGAATTTTAGTCAATCTTAATACCACCGTTTTTTGCAGTGACCACCTGTCTTATGGTTAAAAATTTTTGGCTTACTTTATGGACCCGATCGCCGGCAGTCGGTCTAAGTTATCTGTAGCTGCCTCTCATCAAACTTCAGAATAATTGCTCTTCTGGTCAGAAAAACTAAGTTTTTGAAAAATAAAAACGACTATTTCCTTCATTTTAAAGGTGAGAGAGATTAGATCAAACTACACATTACTCAGGCATAAAAATTTTGTTGATCGACGTTACGTATACTTTAACGTTCACACGGAATTCGATGTGCTGAATGCATTTAAATATCTTGCCGGTGAGTGTCTTTGTCCGTTAATCAAGTTTTATCGATTAAAGGGAACTAAATTAATTTTGGAACTCGGCATGAATATGGAGAGGAATCTTTTAGTAGTCACTTATGCTATCTCTAGCTAGCAGACGCAGGTAGTGATGCCGTTGCTGAGAGTTGCAAAGGCGGACTGTAAAGCCGTTCCTGAATTCCTGAATATCCTACCTATCGCTATGGCTAGGTGCCGATTATTATTGAAAAATGTAGTGAGCCAGTTGGGCGCTATGCGACGGGTCTGCTGTTTTGATCGTCGCTGCGTTGACGGCTTAAGGTTGTTTAGAAGCAAATCACGTGTAATGAAAAAAATTTGAAATTTACACAGTGAGTAGTCGAACATTTAAACTATGTCTCCGTAAAATTTCAAGTCAGTTTCGAGCGTATTTATGAAGCAACAAAATCGCAAAGTTGCGTACTCTTTGAGCGGCCAATGATATAGCCTCTAATGGACAGTCATGCGCGATCTTAATAAACTCGCGATATATCGGATCGTGCCATTGAACTTTTGTTACAAAACTAACCAAGTATTCGCTGAAACATTCTACTTCGATCAATACCAATCTTGTTAGCCTTTCGAGAATTTCCCTGAAAATATTGTAACTCATCTAAGCAGTATGTATGTACGATGCCAGACCTGATGCATGAAACGAAAAGATAATATCTATGTCATTTTTTCCTCCCACTCACTTCATAAGTCCAGCACATGATAATTAAGTCACGGTCCACTGTTTGTACCAAGACTGATTATCAGAGTTTTTTCTCTTACCATTAACTTATGTTTTTTTCCTGTTAAAATCGGTTACAACTTCCTTTTAAAAACGACTTCATAACATTTCGAATCCTGAACCATATACGATATACGGCCAATCTTTACGTGCAGGTCCGTATAGTGAAATACAATTAATGCGCACCTGCATCTTGTAACAAAATTTAAAGACGTAAAATGTATAGCCTCCAGAATCATTCGAATGCGTAGTAGTCGCGTACGGTTATCATAGTCATATTTTGAAGTCTGTTTGTTGAAGCATTGATAAATTCCGTCAGTCTGTGGGAGATAAGAATTGTAGTAATCACGTAACCATGCACTGCGATGCACTTTCATGTGTGCGTGCATCATCACACTTTGAGCCCGAAAAAAAATCGGGTCGCTTCAAACTGCAGTTGGAGTAACGCAACTGTTACACCGTTTTATAAATTCATTCTCGATTGAGTTGGCTATTTACCCATGCTTCATTCACATCTTTACAAATCAATATTTGAAACATTAAATACATTTAGATTTACATGAGGCGGTACATAGAAACGCAAAAGCCCTCGACTTCGCAGTCGTTCGCTACTTACATACGCCATGCCGCCATATCGTTATTAATTTCGATGAAAAAATTTGAAAATATTCTCAAAACTATAAAAAATAAAGCCCTAAAACTCAAATTGCTCTGAGTTCTCATTTTCTTTAAAGAAAAACAAAACTCTGAAATATAGGTACGATTTTAGACCGTCCAAGCTGTAAACCTCCTTAATTAAACAATTCCTATTGTTCGTCACGGACAAGTTATAAAGACAACTAAACAATTGTTACAAGCGGCACATTTGGTTTTTTTGGGAAAGGTTGTATTATTTAGGTAATCGTCCACCCGGCCCGCGCCCGTATAAATTTTCGGGCCCTCGGACCTCACGGAACTTTTGCAGGTTCCTAGAACCCCGGACAGGCCGCCTTCAATTCGTGTCGCCCAATTGTTCATAATACAATCGAAAACGGCAGTAGTCACAAAGTGATATTAAATTGGCTGGCGGAGAAAGACCGATTACTGTTCCTCAAGCCTCAAATATTTTGTGAAAATTAATTTGTATTAATTCGAAAACTAGTTCTCAATTAGCCGAGTAACACATCGTTTAAGGGGGGAGCCTGCTTTAGAGGCTTCACAAAATCGATTTTTTCAAGGATTTTTTTGGGAAAGAAAGAAATATCCGATTGAAACGAAACTTTCAGGTTTTATTGTTATTTATTTCAGCAGTCTTCTTAAATTTTTTCATTAAAATATATGTCATATTATGCCTGGTACAAGCATTTCACCGAGGCGTCTCGAGTGTGCATTTGTCGTGCGGCGGGAAAGGTGCAGGTCGCAATTTCCATCTGAAACAAAGAACTCAAAAAAATTATTACTTCTCAAAA
This sequence comes from Neodiprion lecontei, assembly GCF_021901455.1. Lineage (NCBI taxonomy): Eukaryota > Metazoa > Arthropoda > Insecta > Hymenoptera > Diprionidae > Neodiprion > Neodiprion lecontei. The sequence goes on along the minus strand of NC_060265.1, from coordinate 10,665,356 downwards.
GTATAGCTTCTAGTTAAACCAAGAAAATTCACCAAAAAGCGAAAAATTCAACAATTTTTCGCAAATTGAAAAAAAAATTCATTTTTTTTGATTAAAAAATTCACTTTAGATTGTTTAAAAAGTGGGTTAATGTTGACTTTCGTAAGGTTTTTTAGGTTCAACTAGAAGAGAATTTAATCCCGAGTACAATGCAATTTGTCTCGTTTCGATAGGACGTTTAGTTTTTTCCCTATGTTTCCTGCCAATTAGGAAAAATCGTAAAAATGAAAAACCGAGAAATCGTGCGTCAAAGTTTTCGTATATAAAAAATCGTAATTTTCTTGAACTTACCGCGTTAATATGCTAATCAGCGATTCCTGGTCCATAGAGTTGCCCTTCAGACTCTTCAAAAAACTGGTTCAGACTCTTCGAAAAACTGGTTGAAAACTTCAAAAAACCGCTCGTATACCTGCTCGACGCTTGCTCACTATTTCTTCTGTAACTCCGAAAATATTTCGAATTTGCGTCTGAAATTTTAGGGACACATCCTTGGATAGTTTGGGAAGACATTTATGCAAAAAAAAAAATAGATTTTTTGAAGTCTCTAAAGCAGGCTCCCCCCTTAAGCATAGAAAACGATCGGCTGCGCGGTACATTTCTTTCTTGTTTGTTATTGTTTCAATTTCTGTTGAATTATTTTCAAAGTATATTATAGTTGTGGTTCTGTTAAGAATACCAGTTTCCAAAAATCACTGTCGTCATTCACTTACACAGAGATACTGTAAGGTCGTAAATATTTACTTACAATAACTGATCGATTCATTCGGATAATTTACTTATGATGCATACCAATCTCCTCAACAGGCTCCGGTTCTAACAAGACAACGTTACATCCGTAGAGGAGGTGTGACGAAGTCTTGTCAATGTAATCCGACGAAATGATCGTTCGGTACAAAGTTCAGGACTCGTTAAAATATACTATCTCATTTCCAGTATGTATCGAGGATAGTGAAATCGGGACGGTTGTTTGTACAAATCGGATGAAAATGAAACATAGTTTGTATATATATTTTATACACGTATGTTTACCGTAGACACAATATGCCTAAAAGAACGGATTATTTCTGTAATAGGTACGTACGTATCAAGCGTTTTCTGTGAAACTCGCCGCTGAATCCCAGCAGATAGGCAACGAAAACTACATTTCGAATACGTAGGGATACGAATTGTTGAGCGGTTGCCTATCTGCTGGCGTTCAACGGTAAGTTTCACAGAAAACCTTAGGTTTGCGGTACGCTCAGTGTGAATACATATATCGATGGGTATTTACCTAATTCGTTGAACTGAAACGCTGGGTTTACAATTCCAGTGAATATTCGACATCGATCGAACTACCAGAGGATCATATCCCACGGGTAGACCTAGGTGTAAAATATGGATTATAAAACGGATAGTTATCGGCTTATCCTTGCCGATCATTTGCACAAATCCAGAGGCATAGAAAACTTTGTAGGATTGTTTCAAGGCGTCTACTTTCTTGGATACGGTAAAATTACAATTTGTGTAGTTAAAAGTCCGACTCTGGAAGCAACGCACATACATATTTCCTTCCACACAATGGCGTGAAATTCAACATTTTTTTCCTTTCTTGTTCCGTTTTTTCACGTGAGGATGCGGTCACCGAAGTGCACCGACCTCGGAAGTGCCGCCAGCTGCAGGTTGCTCGATATTGTTGTTAAACAGATCGAGCTGGTCCTCGCCGTTTAAAATAGATCGGGAAACCCCGTGAGATTACTGCGAGCGTGAGTCGAGCCGCGTGCGGCGGCTTTTCATGCGCGCTGCATTCGGTTTGTTTTTGATCTTTCGAATCGCGTGGGACCCTCGGAATTTTTGGTCGACGAAAGCAGACGACTGTTGAAACATCATATACAATATGTCTTCCAGGCCAACTCCACTTAAGACTATTGATTCCGTTGTGTGAGTGATCTCGAGTATGTTAATGATTTTACGCCTTTACGTATAGCACAAAAAGATGTCCGCCGATGTTCTACACGTGTGTGAGTATTGCTGCAGAGAAAACTTCAAGACGCTGATCACGCTTTCAGCGCGTGTTTCAGCGTGTTGCATGGGATCTCGCTGCCAAACCACGTGTGCCTAGAATATAAGATAAGTATGGGTGTAAACTGTGGACGAGTTGGGTATCACGCGCACGTGCTCGAGTATATACGTTTCAGCGCGTTAAATATTAAACCGTGTAAAATATTTTACTGCACATAGATGAACGATGCGCATATACTTATGTACACGGTTGATATCTGCAGCCGGTTAATTCGCATTGGCCAATATCCGTGGAACCGTTAGACGCCGATATAGCCATTTTTTGACGTACCAGATCATACACGTAACCGTATATAAGCATTGAGGAGCATTCGAAATTTTCCACACGACGTATTTACACTTTGCATACACCCATATGTGTAAAAAATCATAAATTTTTGCATCAACGCTCATCGATCACTAATTGGCTATTTTGCTTTTCAAAATCTGTAGCACGCGAATAACAACCGGATTACGCAATGTGCAGAACATTCAAGCCGCCTGCTCGAAACTGGACAAAATCACCGCTGCCTGGTCGGAAGTGGAATGAAAAGTCGTGAAATATTTCAAACGGAATATAAACTAACAAACATTGATTTCAATTGGACAAAATCCAATAATGTCGTTTTTCCTATGAATTAAGCTGACGCTTCAACTTGTCAAATTTCGATAGGTTTCGAAGAAGGAATACACGATTAACCGATTGAGACCCTTGAAATATGAATATGAAAGATTTTTTGTCGTTTAAGCAGCATCGTATACGTAATATGTACTATTTTAATCTGGCATCTTTCCAATCTTCCTGCAGCTTGCGATTAACTGCTACTAACAGTTTCTTGAGGGCACAGTCGATGATCTGTTGCGATGATCGGTACAAGTATTAAAATGATCTCAAAATCTACAGACTACGGCGATTAGTCGTGGCGATACTTTTGGGTAATGGTATAATATGTCTCACCGAGAATTAGTTTATTCGAAAATATGACAATCGGTACAACACAGAGAGTGGGAAAGTTGCGCTGACCAATAAAGGATCAAAGTTTCGTCTTTCTCTTCTTGAAATTTCAAAAAAATTCTGAACGGCTGTAAATCGAAACCAAGAAATTGTCCGAGTGGAAAATAAGTCCGAGAACTTGGTCGTTACAGTGGACACTTGTGATTGATAAATTTCCAATCATGATTTTTGTGAATCTTGAAAGGCCCTGAAAAAGCATCGTTTCGATCACGTCCCAGTTCCGGTAGCTACGTGACTGCGCGAACGTCGTGAGCATTCTTCGTCGCTCTAACAGAGTCCCGGTTATTGGTCAGGGATGGCACAGGGTTCGGGGGAAGCGGGTTCCACCGCCAATCCCAGAGGGCGGTACAGATATCGACGCTGGCATGGGTGTCTGGAGCGCCCGAAGCAGACAATCAGTAGTTGTTTGGACGTCGCGAGGGATCGTTGTTCGACACCGAAGATAAACAAATAGAACCCGGACCCGAAGGATGGGCATTTTTCGTGAATTTCCCATAGTTTTCAATCTTTATAAAAAGTATAGTTAGACGCAGTTCATTTTATGGAAAATGCGAACTCTCTGCCGGGCCGAATCCCAACTGTAAATAATACACTGTATATTTGGAACGAAGGTTAGTACTGTTCTTGTTCACTTTTATCAACACCGTTGCAATCAGGTATAGGTAGGTATCGTCGATAAGTATTCAGGATTTCCGGTAATGCTTGTCATCATTGCTTAAAGTCGCTGTTAATTGATTCATCTTAAATAATAACAATTATGTGTGGTTGTTTGACTAATGAATGTTCAAGTAATTTCTAGCATGAGTGATGTTATTTATACTATTTGCAGCCATTCAAGGTTGTTATTGTTGTTTGTCAAATTCAAATGTTCGGTAGAATTGACATTTTTAGACTGTTATTTTTGCAGTCGGACTAGTAGAAGTATACTCGACATTACCGATGCTACATAAAATCTCTTGGAACATGTTTTGTCTGCAATTGTGTTGCTCGTGCCTCCATTTCACAATAATATATTGTGTTTTGCTTTTGAAATGATGATAATAGTAATATATCCGTGGTCAAACAACACATTAAATTGAAAACATCGTTACATAGACTCATGGTCAGTAATGATGTTTATAAATGTGTATATATATATATATAGGGCATTCCATGACATTTCTCTATTTTTTGTATGAAAGTGAATGGCGAAAAACGGAATCCCAATTTATTTTTTATCATTTTTGACCCAGCGTGTCTAAAGTATAATTTAAAAATTTGAAACAAAAACCCCTACTTTCTAAAATATGAAAAGAATCAGCAAATTTTTGACACTTATTAGAAGATGGAGATTTCATAACCTCAAAAGATAAACAAGAAAAATAGAAAAAGAATATTTATTATTATTCGGTTGAATTTTTTAGATATAAATGTACATTGATATTATGTCTGAAATGCAGCAAGATAATAATAACATTTTTTTTCTAATATCACAATGTACATGGATCTTTAGTCAGAAATGCAATACAATAACAATAACATTTTTTTTTTTATATCAAAATGTACATTGATCTTATCTCAAAAATGCAATTCGGTAATAATAATGTTTATTATTTTTTTCTTGAAGTTATCTCCACCTTCTAATACGTGTGAAAATTTTTTTCATATCTTGTAAGATTTTTCTAAATTTTTTCACATTCAAGGAAGTAGGAGTTTTCATTTCAAATTTTTAAATTATACTTGAGATACGCTGTGTCAAAAATATGTAAAAAAAATTGGCATTGCGTTTTTCGTCATGCACTTTCATACAAAAAAATTATAAAGCCGATCTGAAACATCGACTTAGAACCTTGATCGAGATGTCACGGAATGCCCCATGTATATTGTATAACTCCATTTGTGACGTATACCTACATATAATACAGACAGAGAAGGCCTGCGTTAGCCAACGTATGATCGAACCATATTCGGTAAAAATATTTGTTCGTTTAAAATGCGAATTGTTATAGTTAGATCATGTGAGCGACGTTTTGCCACTCACAGTGCAAACTATTGAACTGATCAGTTTTTTTTTACTCGAAAAAACACTAGTTTCGCCATACTTGTATCAGCTATGTAAATATTAGTTGCCTCTAAAAATCTCCTCTATTGGCCTTGGATTTGGCCCGACGATGTATTGTGCAGAATCGTAAAAAATTTGTGCGTGTGTGTGTCTGTGTATTATATATACAAATTCATAAAATGCAGTATCAAAGTCGGTTCGGAAATTGCATGCCTGACGCACAGAGATGACCTCTACTGCAATTTTCAATTGGCTATGTAGGATCATCAGTTTCCTTGATCTTGACTCGGACTGAACTCAAATCGGCGCCCGAGGATTGACAAGGAAAACAAATATCTATACGTACTGTTCGCATCATAGTCGGTATTACACTGTATATAGCTCGTCGTGTATCGTAATATAGTACGCATCACGCATCTCACAAGATCGGTGAAAAAACGTGTTCACAAGCTGGGTCTTAACTGGTTCATTTTTGTGACCGTGGAACTAGGGTCGCGACGTTTAATGGCTGTAATCTTGGGTCAAAAGTTATCGCGCGTTTCAACTTTTTATCCAGCATGCATTTCGAATATTTCTCCCAACTGGCTGACAACCAGTGTGAGTTGAGTCTTCGATTTGTTCAACATTACCGATGGCAGTCCCGACGGATGATTCGCTATTGTAATTCCATGAATTACCATAAAAAAGTAAGACATGTCGCCATTATTAGTTGATCAGGGAATACGCATTCATTGAACCACATCTAATAATTAATTATAGCTGTACAGCAAGTTTGGTCTTTACGCTCATCCTCTACATTTTTTTAAATTATATATCTCTCATCTGCGTATTAATTTCAAGTAATTACTGTTTCATCCGTAGAGAATTTTGGTCACAATATTTTGATTAACTGTGCATGGAGATTTTCTTATGTAATTTCTTTTTTTCTGAATTTAAAATAATTTTTTTTTTTTATTTTCATCTTGTAGATTACTGTTCAAGAGTGAAGCTCATACATGACTAAATGCTCAATGTCTGTACTATATTCTTCTCCACTTGAAACTTCTCTATACTACCACATAATTACATACTAAAATTTAACAATAGCATGATTTTGACGAAATTCCTACAAGTAACGTAAATGACGCTTCGAAATTTTAGATTATTATTGAGGAAACTTTATTTTTTGTTACAGCCAAGTCATTACCAGCTCTTCACCTTCGCATTTACACCAAGCGCAACGATAATAATAATTGCTGAAGTGTTGACATTGGCGGATCAGAAATAATACTCTGCAAGAAAGCATCATGAGCGAGAGTACCGAGTCGGTGAAAAAACAGTCTTTACCGATCATCGAGCAGAGACACACGCTGGTACGGCGTGTTTCTGACATGTTCAGAGGTAAATTTCTAAGACATCTTTTTTGCCTCGATGCGTCGTTACGTTTGGGAACAATATACATGTATACACATTGTATGCATACAGTGAGTCACAAGGTGTCTCGGATACGCTTTTGTCCACATGACCATGAATTGCGTGTTTTTCATTTTCCTGAGTGATCTCGATTCTCTCTATACGACATTTTGCGATCTGCATATGTTCTGCCTGTCTGCGAGTAATAAAATTGCACGCGGCGCGGTGCTGGATAAATATGAAAATAAAATAACCACTTGCTATGTCTACGGTGATGCTGGCAAACATGATCATAATAATACGACTCTATAATTAAATACATATTTTTTTTATCAGTAGAGTAAAGCCCAAAGTGCATGTAATAATTACTGTAAATTGCAAAGCTCTGTGCAGGCGTATCCGATTCTGGCTTAGCGATCAATTTTTCAACTACGAAATGAAGGAATGAGTATAAAAATCGTTGGCAAGGCGTGTTTCGGCAAAGAAATTTCCAACTTTAACAACTGACAATCTATTATATTTTTTGTATGTGAGCGACGAGGAATGACGAGAAAAAACTTGAAGCAATTTTGGTATTTACACCTTGTTCCGTGGTTATAAAAATTCGGGTGTTATTTTCTTTCAATTATTGCACACTGAGAAAAGAAATCAGCGTGAATTTTGCATGTGATAAAAAAATAATTACTCGCTGGAATTTATTCTTGATACTTTAATCTGTTTTGCGTTGTATGAAGCGGATTAAAAATTATCCGGTTAAAACTTGAAACTGGAGAAACTGGAGTCGTATTCATTTACTCGTGATAATGTTCGTTTTGTAAATATGATATTGAGTTTCACACTTTCTATGTAAAGTTGCGGTTATCACGGGTTCTTTCATCATACACAGATATCTATGACCTATCATTTTATCGAGTTTGTGCTTCAGCTTGACATTCTGATTATCCTTTACAGATGGAAAATCGAGCGGACCTCCACTCCTCTTTCGTCACGCATCAATGCAGCGCCTTCGTCATTGCTGCCAGAATTTGAACCTGTTTCCGTACCTGCTGTACTCATTCGGCAATTCGAAGTCTCATCCCACTGTAAAAAAACTCCACAGAAACTTCATACTGCTGATGCACACCCTTTCGATAATCATACAGAGCATGCTGAACTCGATACTCCAGTCGACCCCAGTGAAGAATTCCGTCCGTTTCGCAATCGGGTTCCAGCGAGTTCTTCTCAAACACCTCCATACGCAAGGATCGACCAGATCCTCCGAGGCTTTCGCATCACTTCGACGGACCTCCAAGTCACCGCAGACGACGCAAGAAATAAAAAATGAAGAAGAAGAGAAGTTTGCAAAGTTCAAACCACGTGAACGGAAGAGGATCTCCCTTGTTCTTACGCTGGCCGTGTACTTTGCTCTTCTAGTACTCGCCTCTCAGCTCGTTGGTATCATCAGTGTTATGCTCGTTGGCAAATATCCACCTGGTTTCATATTCCTAATGTTAGCTCTACTCTTCCTTGGATATATCACTTTGAAAATAATGGCATTCGACAAAGGGGGCCATGGATTCAAAGAACAGAAGAGGAAAGCCGAGTGATACTTTACCCTAGTCTTTAGAATTTTTTACCAGCTTTCATTTTTTAAGAATATTTTGTAAATTTAGCTGTAACAACTGGCATGTTCAGAAATTACCACATTTCTGTATTCTATTCGATACGTTATCTCCTCACCCTCAAAACTGCAGTTCTCCTCTGCAGACCGTAATCTGCGATAAATATTATCGTGCTGTGACGAAAGCTTACATCACGTGAATGATATTCATTCTTAAAAAATTCGTTATCATTTATCGTATTGAAGATGTAACTAAATTATGAGTTTACAGATTAAACATCCATTTGAAAATATTTTTGTGCCAGCTGTAGTGGTAGAAAATGAACTGACTGAATATACTACTGGTATCGATATATCGAAAATATATTTCGAGATGAGCTCTGAACGTCTTCAACGTCATATGAGAAACTTATTTGATCAATCCATTTTGTGCTCTCATGAAACGTCGGTAGTTTATGAAAATGTGATAAATACGTGATTCCAGATTAATGTGCACGCAGAGTTTGCTGATCTTTCAGATATGATCGGTATCGTTAACTCGATTATACCTTAGTTTGAATTTCCACAGATCAAGTCAGATTAAAATCACATACACATTTTTCGAGCGAATTCCAGATGTTTTCTATCAAATCCTAAACAGCAAATTTAGAATGGACTCGAGTGCTTCGTACATGGAAACATGCAAATGGTTCTCGTGATAATGTTATTAACATGTGTGCAAGTTGTGTTGGAAGTAATTTTAAAAGGCAAGGCTCGGATTAAAGCTACAAAGTGGTATATATTAATTTACTTTGTTGGCATAAGACTAAGCACTGCTTTGTGGCACTGATTTGTAAATAAATATTTCACAAGTAAGTTCGGCTTTGTCATTAAAAATTATCTGATAGACCTTCGATCTCTAAATTTTTACTAACGTTAGAAACGCTATATTGGACTAGTAATTATTCAAACTTCTGATACACTGAGAAAAGCGAACTTCCTCGCTAAATACGTCGCCATGTTGCATCAGAATTGTTGTACATGATTTTTACATCAATCTTGCCTTGTGAACAAGATTTTTGCAAGTTTCTGTTGTAAAATCTGAAAAATTCATTCTTCACGCGAACTGGCGATTACGCGCAATGTTGTGATTTGCGAAATAACGTCGGTATAGTGTTTAACCCTTTCGCTACGGACGCATTCTACGTCGCGCCGTCCCCGCTGATCGAGCAGTAGCGGCAGGCGTCCGTACTTGCGGAACAACTGCAAGCGCCCGTCAGACGCACAATACCACGCTATCTTACGCAGAGCGAGTGCAGTCGCTCGTAAAAAAAATGCTTAAAAAATTATAACATAATGTTGGGTTACCATGGTCACCGCTCGGACAGAGCGAGCGTCGGGGGTTGGGTGATTATAGTCACCGCTCGTACAGAGCGAGCGTCGGGCATTGGGTGACAACAGTCACCGCTCGGACGGAGCGAGCGTCGGGCGTTGGGTGACTACAGTCACCGATAGGGCCGAAAGGGTTAAAAAAATTGATTTTAGAAAAGACGTCCGTAACAGCATCGGACCAGCGGCTGAAAAATATCAAAGAAATTTCAGCATAAAACTATTCCTGGTGTCGGAAAATCATTTGGGCCAAGGAGGTAGCTGAAAAACAGGGGTTAATTGATTGATTGCGTCATCGATACTGGGTGCGTGGGCGCATACAATGCCTGCTAGCCCAAAAAGGCGTGCAGGGGCTTGCTTCTGCCGTTGACTGAAGAATATAAAGACAGTTGCTCTAATGGGCTTTGGTGTCACAAATGAAAATCGTCATGCGATTGCGCCCCCTGAGATGTTGCAACAGTAGAGTTGAGAGCGTATTGCAGAATATCACAGAGTTACCGGTTTCAAGATGATGCTGGCTGCATTCGCATTCCGAGTAACAAAGTCTTCGCAATTGTTAGCTCAAGCCAGTACTTAACCTGTGTGTACTTACCGACTTGTCGGCGATACAAAAAATTAATAATGAGAACAAATTTCTTCCAAAATTCGTAGCAAAACAGTGATTTAATTAAAGTATAGGTACCCGACAGAAGAATGTATCGTCTATAACATGAAAATAGAAGAATTATTCATTTCAAAATGGGATTCTATTCCGCACGCGTTCGATGTATTTCGTAATATTAATATTCATAATTATTCCAACAACTTTTCAATTGCTCTCTCGATCTTGAATTTTCGTAGGCATAGAATCAAAACGCTGTTTTAGCTAGTCGCAAGTGAAGTATCTACGTTGGGTAGAGAAGCAGAATTGTTTTTCGAAGAGCGTTCGGATGGAAAGAAATTTGGAGTAACTGTAATACATCACAGATGCGCTAATTTTGATTTAGATTAAATAGATATTTCGTATATGAGACGGTATTTAACGCAGTGTCCTGATTAAAAGGCCTAAAAAGGTGATTGTTGTAGATTTTTTTTTCATAGGGAGAGAAAGAACAAAGCTTCTTAAAACTTTGTGTGTAATTTAACACACATTTGAAAGGTACGAGCAGTAATTTTTATCATCTAACTGTCGCAGAACGGCAGCGTTATTAGCCGACCCGTTCACTGAAGAATATATCTACAGTCAACGGCTGTCCATCGAAGGCCCTAGCCGCTTGAATCTGGGATTGGCAGGAAAGATAAAGTGCGTATTTCTTGTCTGATTGTGAAATGTGAAAACTAGTATCATTATACATCATGAAATATCATCATACATCACACATCTTACATCACGAGACATCATACATCACACATCATACATAGTATGAAAGTTCGAAACCAGAGTTTGGATGTTCGGATGTTCAGAAAGTGACGTCACACAATTTTTTTTTCTCTTGACATCATCAACCTAAATTCAGCTAGCCGGATTCCTCAGTCTGGAAACAACCGCGCAGTAGAGAGGACGGATGAGAATCGCGCTCCGCAGATTTCGAGTGCCGGGTTCTCAGCCTCTTGGATCCTGCGCTCCGGGTCCGCTTTCTGGTGAAACTCGACTGCCGGGACAAGCGCTACGTAGTTTCTGAGCTCCAGGTCCGCTACCTTGTGAAACTCGACTTCCGGGACAAGCGCTCCGTATTTTCTGCGCTTCAGGTCCGCTACCTGGTGGAACTCGACTTCCAGGACAAGCGCTCCGTAGTTTCTGAGCTCCAGGTCCGCTACGTCGTGAAACTAGACTTCCGGGACAAGCGCTCCGTAGTTTCTGCGCTTCAGGTCCGCTACCTGGTAAAACTCGACTTCCGAGGTATAACTCGAGGTGGTTATCGGTGGTTGTTGGAGGTGGTTGGCGGTGGTTTGAAGTGGACGAGGAGGGGAACGAGGAAGACGAGGAGAACAAGGTGGACGAGGAGGACGAGGATTTGTGCTCGGTGAGTAGAACATTTTTATAATATTTGATGGCAATTGTAATAATATTTCATCCGAAATATTACAAACTTGTCACGTTTACAATAAATTATTTCAATTCATTTTTCGCGGAAGCACATATTTAGTAGCTATAAATGCGATAATTAAATTTATTATATTATTTAATAATTAATTAATTATACTAATCTTTACACAATATTTTTGATGTGTTCTTATACTGAAAATATTTATAACCATTTCAGGTATAACCCGAGATGGTTGCCGGTGGTTGTTGGAGGTGGTTGGAGGTGGACGAGGAGGAGGACGAGGAAGACGAGGAGAACAAGGTGGACGAGGAGGACGAGGATTTGTGCTCGGTGAGTAAAACATTTTTATAATATTTGATGGCAATTGTAATTGTATTTCATCTGAAATATTACAAACTTGTCACGTTTACAATAAATTATTTCAATTCATTTTTCGCGCAAGCACATGTTCAGTAGCTTCAAATGCGCTAATAAAATTGATTATATTATTAATTAATTAATTAATTATATCAATCCTTGAACAATATTTTTGATGTGTTCTTATACTAAAAATATTCATTACTATTCAAGGTATGACCCGAGGTAGTTCGCGGTGGTTCCGGGTGATTGAGGTGAGCGAGGAAGAGGACGAGGATGACGAGGACTTGTACACTGTGAGTATAACATTTTTATCATATTCATTAGAGTAGGAGTAGGATCAGGAAGTAGGAGTAGTAGGAGTAGAAGTAGATGTATGCGGGGTGGGGCGGGGAGGGAATATTATCATATCAAGTTATCAGTAATAAGCAATTGCGGGTAAAATATTAGCTTACTTTTGTAAGTATTTATGAATATAGCATCCATGAATATTCATTGTTGGTATATAAGATCTGGCAACGTACGTACTTTCTGTAAGAGATTTTGAAGATTTTCAACATAATTATGTTTCAGTTCTGTGCCCCACCTAGTGATCCACTAGTACATATCCTCCGACGTGACATCGCTGTGCTACGTATAAAGAAGAAAAGATTTATTAAAATGCAAATTGCTCCTCTCTTCTTGCCATTGTGCTTTCAGCCATTGTTGTGCTGTGTGTTTAAAATTTAGGACAGTATATAATATAGAATAACAGGTATAGCTACGAATACAGCACTACAATAAATCTTATAGAAATGAGCTCTCATTGAGATTTATCTGTATTTATAACTCGACGCGAGAAGGCAAAAGTCAATGTAATGCCATCTGTAAGGTAATTGGACTCGTATTTGCACTACCAGAACTCGTTGGGCATTTTGCGGTGAAGTTTGAAAAATTGTTGTACAAGAAATTAAATAACTATAAAAATGGATAAAAAATATTATCTCTAATAGTGAATGTAGCTAATACAGCTTTAACCGTATATTGATTATGTTAATGATCTATTGTGGTACGATCGGAATTAGATAAGCTCTCTAAATACTCTTTTCTAGACTATTAATTTATATGATGTATATGTAAATGTATATTTCTTCAGTTTGTACAATCACTGCACTAGGATTACCCTTGGCATGTTTTAATGGTGCGCTTGTGCAATTTGTATATTATTAACCTTACGTTTTACTCTATTTGCGACAAGTTGTGAGTGTTTCTAATTTCTTGGCAATTATTTATGTACATGTATGTGTATATATTTATATGTATACTTATGCACGTGTATATACATATATGCACATATTTAAAACTAGACTTTTACAATAAACACAGAGGTTTTAGTATATTCACATACGGATTTCTGTGTATGGGTATACTTGAACTAAAATATCCTTATCTCTAATGCGGAGTTCTTCGTAATTCGCATTTGTTCTCGTAACCCAATGTCCTACATACAATGGCAAAAATCGAGATCCAACTTAACTGAGTCTCAAGGCCCTGTTGACATAAAAGCAGCTGTTTGATAGAAATTATAGTTTATAGTTAACACAGCCTATTGCATGATATTTCATTATAAATACATATGTTTCAATGTATTTAGGAATAATTTATCAAATATACAAAGGTCATGTACAAATAATAAATGAATTCGACCGCAGTTTGATGTATTCATTAGAGCTTTGACAATAAATTTGGGCTTTGTTACTTCTTTTATTTTATTATGGATAATCAAAAACATTTCCGACTATTCGTGCTGTGGAAGCATGGGGATTAAACCAAATGTAGCAAAAGATTAGAAACAGTGTATGTAGAGTACGGGTATTTTTCTAACAATGCAAACACGTGCCGCTAGCTTAGTTTTGACATATCTAGAATACCACGCCTTGCGAATTAGCTTTCCGGACAGAGATGAATGATGAATTTTAAGGACTGCATTATCGTTGTTGAATACTCTATGCCTCATGGGAAAAGAAAATCTGTAACGATAAAATTGATGCACCGGATCATCATCGACTTTAACTTTTGAAATGTCCTACCATTTCCGAACACCTCCAACCATCCTATTTACCTATATTACTAGATTAGCTATGATATGAAAAGAGAAGAATTATTCATTTCGAAATGGGATTCTATTCGACGCGCGCTCGATGTATTCCATAACATTAGTATTGATAATTATTCCAACAACTTTTCATTTGCTCTCTCGATCTTGAATTTTCATAGGCATAGAATCGAAACGCTGTTTTAGCTGGTCGCAAGTGAAGTATCTGCGTTGGATGGAGGAGCAGAACCGTTTTTCGAAAAGTATTCGGATGGAAAAAAATTCAGAGTAACTGTAATACATCACGGATGCGCTAATTTTGAACGAGATGAAATGGATGCTTCGTATATGAGACGGTATTTAACGCTGCGTAGTGGTTTAAAGACCTGAAAAGGTGATAGAGAGAGAAAGAACGAAGCTCCTCAACACTTCGAGTGTATTTTAACACACATTTGAAAGATACGAGCGAAATTTTTCATCATCCAACTGTCGCAGAACGGCAGCGTTATTAGCTGACCCGTTCACTGAAAAATATATCTTCAGTCAACGGCTGACCATCGAAGGGCCTGGCCGCTTGAGTCTGGAATCGGCAGGAGAGATAAAGTGCGTATTTCTTGTATGAAACGTGAAAACTAAAATCATTATACATCATATCATATCATCATACATCATACATCATACATCATACATCATACATCGTACATCGTACATCATCATACATAGTATTAAAGGTCGAAACTAAAGTTTGGATGTCGGATGTTCAGAAAGTGACGTTACCGATCTGAAATCAGCTAGCCGAATTCCTCAGTCTGGAGACAACCGCGCAGTAGAGCGGACGGATGAGAGTCGCGCTCCGCAAATTTCGAGTAGCGGGTTCTCAACCTCCCGGATCCCGCGTTTCGGGTCCGCTACGTATTTCGAGTACCGGGTTCTCAACCTCCCGGATCCCGCGCTTCGGGTCCGCCACGCGGTGAAACTCGACTTCCAGGATAAGCACTCCGTGGTTCCTCGTTCGTGTTTACAATAAATTATTTCAATTCGTTTTTCGCGCAACCCCAAATTCGGTAGCTGTCAGTCCGCTAACAAAATTTCTCGACTTCCAGGATAAGCGCTCCGTGGTTCCTGGTTCATGTCTACAATAAATTATTTCAATTCGATTTTCGCGCAACCCCAAATTCGGTAGCTGTCAGTCCGCTAACAAAATTTCTCGACTTCCAGGATAAGCGCTCCGTGGTTCCTGGTTCATGTCTACAATAAATTATTTCAATTCGTTTTTCGCGCAACCCCAAATTCGGTAGCTGTCAGTCCGCTAACAAAATTTCTCGACTTCCAGGATGAGCGCTCCGTGGTTCCTCGTTCGTGTTTACAATAAATTATTTCAATTCGTTTTTCGCGCAACCCCAAATTCGGTAGCTGTCAGTCCGCTAACAAAATTTCTCGACTTCCAGGATAAGCGCTCCGTGGTTCCTGGTTCATGTCTACAATAAATTATTTCAATTCGTTTTTCGCGCAACCCCAAATTCGGTAGCTGTCAGTCCGCTAACAAAATTTCTCGACTTCCAGGATAAGCGCTCCGTGGTTCCTGGTTCATGTCTACAATAAATTATTTCAATTCGTTTTTCGCGCAACCCCAAATTCGGTAGCTGTCAGTCCGCTAACAAAATTTCTCGACTTCCAGGATGAGCGCTCCGTGGTTCCTCGTTCGTGTTTACAATAAATTATTTCAATTCGTTTTTCGCGCGACCCCAAATTCGGTAGCTGTCAGTCCGCTAACAAAATTTCTCGACTTCCAGGATAAGCGCTCCGTGGTTCCTGGTTCATGTCTACAATAAATTATTTCAATTCGTTTTTCGCGCAACCCCAAATTCGGTAGCTGTCAGTCCGCTAACAAAATTTCTCGACTTCCAGGATAAGCGCTCCGTGGTTCCTGGTTCATGTCTACAATAAATTATTTCAATTCGTTTTTCGCGCAACCCCAAATTCGGTAGCTGTCAGTCCGCTAACAAAATTTCTCGACTTCCAGGATAAGCGCTCCGTGGTTCCTGGTTCATGTCTACAATAAATTATTTCAATTCGTTTTTCGCGCAACCCCAAATTCGGTAGCTGTCAGTCCGCTAACAAAATTTCTCGACTTCCAGGATGAGCGCTCCGTGGTTCCTGGTTCATGTCTACAATAAATTATTTCAATTCGTTTTTCGCGCAACCCCAAATTCGGTAGCTGTCAGTCCGCTAACAAAATTTCTCGACTTCCAGGATAAGCGCTCCGTGGTTCCTGGTTCACGTTTACAATAAATTATTTCAATTCGTTTTTCGCGCACGCCCAAATTCAGTAGCTGTCGGTGCGCTAATAAAATTTCTATAACTTTACAATCTTCTCATAATCTTTTTAGTAAAATATGTCGATAAAAAAATTATATCAAACCTTACACATTATTTTTGATTTGTTCTCACGCTGAAAATATTTATTAGTATTCGAGGTATAACTCGAGGTGGTTGGCGGTTTTCGTTGGAGGTAGTTAGGGGTGGTTGCGGGTAATCTCGGTGATTCAGGAGGAGGGGGACGAGGACTTGTGCTCGGTGAGTAAAACACTTTTATAATATTTCATGGCAATTGTAATTATATTTCATCTGAAATATTACAAACTTTCACGTTTACAATAAATTATTTCAATTCATTTTTCGTGCAAGCACATATTCAGTAGCTATGAATAATCTTATACAATTTATTATATTATTAATTAATTAATTAATATTCCTATAATATTTAATGGCAATTGTAATTATATTTCATCTGAAATATTACAAACTTGTCACGTTTACAATAAATTATTTTAATTCATTTTTCGTGCAAGCACATATTCAGTAGCTATGAATAATCTTATACAATTTGTTATATTATTAATTAATTATTTAATCAATTACTCAATTATATTAATCCTTACACAATATTTTCGATGTGTTCTTATACTGAAAATATTTATTACTATTCAAGGTATAACCTGAGGTGGTTGAAGGTGGTCGGAGGTGGACAAGGAGGAGGACGAGGAGGACGAGGATTTGTGCTGGGTGAGTAAAACACTTTTATAATATTTGATGGCAATTGTAATTATATTTCATCTGAAATATTACTAACTTGTCACGTTTAAAATAAATCATTTCAATTCATTTTTCGTGCAAGCACATATTCAGTAGCTATGAATAATCTTGTACAATTTATTACATTATTAATTAATTGATTAATTACATCAATCCTTACACAATATTTTGGATGTGTTCCTATACTAAAAATATTCATTACTATTCCAGGTATTACCCGAGGTGGTCGGAGGTGGACGAGGAGGAGGACCAGCTGGACGAGGAGGAGGACCAGGTGGACGAGGAGGAGGACGAGGTGGACGAGGAGGAGGCGGGGTGGGTCGTGGGAGAGGACCTCTCCTCTCCTCAGAGGAGGTGAGGAGGGGGGGGGGGGGGGCAGGCAGGGGGGGGCAGGGAAGGGGGAGAGGTGGGCGGGGTGGGGGAAGGGGTGGGAAGGGAAGGGGAGGGGAAGGGATGGGAAGGGAAGGGAAGGGGAGGGGAAGGGAAGGGGAGGGGGGAGGGTGGGAGGGAGGGAGGGAGGGAGGGAGGGAGGGAGGGAGGGCGGGCGGGAGGGAGGGAGGGAGGGAGGGTGGGCGGGCGGGCGGGGGGGGGGGGTGTACTGCTCTATTAACTCTAACGGGCTCGCATCGACATCCGTCCTCCACTCTCTCCCTCCCTCCCTCCCTCCCGCCCGCCCTCCCTCCCTCCCTCCCGCCCCCACCCCTTCCCCTCCCCTCCCCTCCCCTCCCCTTCCCTTCCCCTCCCCTTCCCTTCCCTTCCCATCCCTTCCCCTCCCCTTCCCTTCCCACCCCTTCCCCCACCCCGCCCACCTCTCCCCCTTCCCTGCCCCCCCTGCCTGCCCCCCCCCCCCCCCCCCCCCTCCTCACCTCCTCTGAGGAGAGGAGAGGTCCTCTCCCACGACCCACCCCGCCTCCTCCTCGTCCACCTCGTCCTCCTCCTCGTCCACCTGGTCCTCCTCCTCGTCCAGCTGGTCCTCCTCCTCGTCCACCTCCGACCACCTCGGGTAATACCTGGAATAGTAATGAATATTTTTAGTATAGGAACACATCAAAAATATTGTGTAAGGATTGATGTAATTAATCAATTAATTAATAATGTAATAAATTGTACAAGATTATTCATAGCTACTGAATATGTGCTTGCACGAAAAATGAATTGAAATGATTTATTTTAAACGTGACAAGTTAGTAATATTTCAGATGAAATATAATTACAATTGCCATCAAATATTATAAAAGTGTTTTACTCACCCAGCACAAATCCTCGTCCTCCTCGTCCTCCTCCTTGTCCACCTCCGACCACCTTCAACCACCTCAGGTTATACCTTGAATAGTAATAAATATTTTCAGTATAAGAACACATCGAAAATATTGTGTAAGGATTAATATAATTGAGTAATTGATTAAATAATTAATTAATAATATAACAAATTGTATAAGATTATTCATAGCTACTGAATATGTGCTTGCACGAAAAATGAATTAAAATAATTTATTGTAAACGTGACAAGTTTGTAATATTTCAGATGAAATATAATTACAATTGCCATTAAATATTATAGGAATATTAATTAATTAATTAATAATATAATAAATTGTATAAGATTATTCATAGCTACTGAATATGTGCTTGCACGAAAAATGAATTGAAATAATTTATTGTAAACGTGAAAGTTTGTAATATTTCAGATGAAATATAATTACAATTGCCATGAAATATTATAAAAGTGTTTTACTCACCGAGCACAAGTCCTCGTCCCCCTCCTCCTGAATCACCGAGATTACCCGCAACCACCCCTAACTACCTCCAACGAAAACCGCCAACCACCTCGAGTTATACCTCGAATACTAATAAATATTTTCAGCGTGAGAACAAATCAAAAATAATGTGTAAGGTTTGATATAATTTTTTTATCGACATATTTTACTAAAAAGATTATGAGAAGATTGTAAAGTTATAGAAATTTTATTAGCGCACCGACAGCTACTGAATTTGGGCGTGCGCGAAAAACGAATTGAAATAATTTATTGTAAACGTGAACCAGGAACCACGGAGCGCTTATCCTGGAAGTCGAGAAATTTTGTTAGCGGACTGACAGCTACCGAATTTGGGGTTGCGCGCAAAACGAATTGAAATAATTTATTGTAGACATGAACCAGGAACCACGGAGCGCTCATCCTGGAAGTCGAGAAATTTTGTTAGCGGACTGACAGCTACCGAATTTGGGGTTGCGCGAAAAACGAATTGAAATAATTTATTGTAGACATGAACCAGGAACCACGGAGCGCTTATCCTGGAAGTCGAGAAATTTTGTTAGCGGACTGACAGCTACCGAATTTGGGGTTGCGCGAAAAACGAATTGAAATAATTTATTGTAGACATGAACCAGGAACCACGGAGCGCTTATCCTGGAAGTCGAGAAATTTTGTTAGCGGACTGACAGCTACCGAATTTGGGGTTGCGCGAAAAACGAATTGAAATAATTTATTGTAGACATGAACCAGGAACCACGGAGCGCTTATCCTGGAAGTCGAGAAATTTTGTTAGCGGACTGACAGCTACCGAATTTGGGGTCGCGCGAAAAACGAATTGAAATAATTTATTGTAAACACGAACGAGGAACCACGGAGCGCTCATCCTGGAAGTCGAGAAATTTTGTTAGCGGACTGACAGCTACCGAATTTGGGGTTGCGCGAAAAACGAATTGAAATAATTTATTGTAGACATGAACCAGGAACCACGGAGCGCTTATCCTGGAAGTCGAGAAATTTTGTTAGCGGACTGACAGCTACCGAATTTGGGGTTGCGCGAAAAACGAATTGAAATAATTTATTGTAGACATGAACCAGGAACCACGGAGCGCTTATCCTGGAAGTCGAGAAATTTTGTTAGCGGACTGACAGCTACCGAATTTGGGGTTGCGCGAAAAACGAATTGAAATAATTTATTGTAAACACGAACGAGGAACCACGGAGCGCTCATCCTGGAAGTCGAGAAATTTTGTTAGCGGACTGACAGCTACCGAATTTGGGGTTGCGCGAAAAACGAATTGAAATAATTTATTGTAGACATGAACCAGGAACCACGGAGCGCTTATCCTGGAAGTCGAGAAATTTTGTTAGCGGACTGACAGCTACCGAATTTGGGGTTGCGCGAAAATCGAATTGAAATAATTTATTGTAGACATGAACCAGGAACCACGGAGTGCTTATCCTGGAAGTCGAGAAATTTTGTTAGCGGACTGACAGCTACCGAATTTGGGGTTGCGCGAAAAACGAATTGAAATAATTTATTGTAAACACGAACGAGGAACCACGGAGTGCTTATCCTGGAAGTCGAGTTTCACCGCGTAGCGGACCCGAAGCGCGGGATCCGGGAGGTTGAGAACCCGGTACTCGAAATACGTAGCGGACCCGAAACGCGGGATCCGGGAGGTTGAGAACCCGCTACTCGAAATTTGCGGAGCGCGACTCTCATCCGTCCGCTCTACTGCGCGGTTGTCTCCAGACTGAGGAATTCGGCTAGCTGATTTCAGATCGGTAACGTCACTTTCTGAACATCCGACATCCAAACTTTAGTTTCGACCTTTAATACTATGTATGATGATGTACGATGTACGATGTATGATGTATGATGTATGATGTATGATGTATGATGATATGATATGATGTATAATGATTTTAGTTTTCACGTTTCATACAAGAAATACGCACTTTATCTCTCCTGCCGATTCCAGACTCAAGCGGCCAGGCCCTTCGATGGTCAGCCGTTGACTGAAGATATATTTTTCAGTGAACGGGTCAGCTAATAACGCTGCCGTTCTGCGACAGTTGGATGATGAAAAATTTCGCTCGTATCTTTCAAATGTGTGTTAAAATACACTCGAAGTGTTGAGGAGCTTCGTTCTTTCTCTCTCTATCACCTTTTCAGGTCTTTAAACCACTACGCAGCGTTAAATACCGTCTCATATACGAAGCATCCATTTCATCTCGTTCAAAATTAGCGCATCCGTGATGTATTACAGTTACTCTGAATTTTTTTCCATCCGAATACTTTTCGAAAAACGGTTCTGCTCCTCCATCCAACGCAGATACTTCACTTGCGACCAGCTAAAACAGCGTTTCGATTCTATGCCTATGAAAATTCAAGATCGAGAGAGCAAATGAAAAGTTGTTGGAATAATTATCAATACTAATGTTATGGAATACATCGAGCGCGCGTCGAATAGAATCCCATTTCGAAATGAATAATTCTTCTCTTTTCATATCATAGCTAATCTAGTAATATAGGTAAATAGGATGGTTGGAGGTGTTCGGAAATGGTAGGACATTTCAAAAGTTAAAGTCGATGATGATCCGGTGCATCAATTTTATCGTTACAGATTTTCTTTTCCCATGAGGCATAGAGTATTCAACAACGATAATGCAGTCCTTAAAATTCATCATTCATCTCTGTCCGGAAAGCTAATTCGCAAGGCGTGGTATTCTAGATATGTCAAAACTAAGCTAGCGGCACGTGTTTGCATTGTTAGAAAAATACCCGTACTCTACATACACTGTTTCTAATCTTTTGCTACATTTGGTTTAATCCCCATGCTTCCACAGCACGAATAGTCGGAAATGTTTTTGATTATCCATAATAAAATAAAAGAAGTAACAAAGCTCAAATTTATTGTCAAAGCTCTAATGAATACATCAAACTGCGGTCGAATTCATTTATTATTTGTACATGACCTTTGTATATTTGATAAATTATTCCTAAATACATTGAAACATATGTATTTATAATGAAATATCATGCAATGGGCTGTGTTAACTATAAACTATAATTTCTATCAAACAGCTGCTTTTATGTCAACAGGGCCTTGAGACTCAGTTAAGTTGGATCTCGATTTTTGCCATTGTATGTAGGACATTGGGTTACGAGAACAAATGCGAATTACGAAGAACTCCGCATTAGAGATAAGGATATTTTAGTTCAAGTATACCCATACACAGAAATCCGTATGTGAATATACTAAAACCTCTGTGTTTATTGTAAAAGTCTAGTTTTAAATATGTGCATATATGTATATACACGTGCATAAGTATACATATAAATATATACACATACATGTACATAAATAATTGCCAAGAAATTAGAAACACTCACAACTTGTCGCAAATAGAGTAAAACGTAAGGTTAATAATATACAAATTGCACAAGCGCACCATTAAAACATGCCAAGGGTAATCCTAGTGCAGTGATTGTACAAACTGAAGAAATATACATTTACATATACATCATATAAATTAATAGTCTAGAAAAGAGTATTTAGAGAGCTTATCTAATTCCGATCGTACCACAATAGATCATTAACATAATCAATATACGGTTAAAGCTGTATTAGCTACATTCACTATTAGAGATAATATTTTTTATCCATTTTTATAGTTATTTAATTTCTTGTACAACAATTTTTCAAACTTCACCGCAAAATGCCCAACGAGTTCTGGTAGTGCAAATACGAGTCCAATTACCTTACAGATGGCATTACATTGACTTTTGCCTTCTCGCGTCGAGTTATAAATACAGATAAATCTCAATGAGAGCTCATTTCTATAAGATTTATTGTAGTGCTGTATTCGTAGCTATACCTGTTATTCTATATTATATACTGTCCTAAATTTTAAACACACAGCACAACAATGGCTGAAAGCACAATGGCAAGAAGAGAGGAGCAATTTGCATTTTAATAAATCTTTTCTTCTTTATACGTAGCACAGCGATGTCACGTCGGAGGATATGTACTAGTGGATCACTAGGTGGGGCACAGAACTGAAACATAATTATGTTGAAAATCTTCAAAATCTCTTACAGAAAGTACGTACGTTGCCAGATCTTATATACCAACAATGAATATTCATGGATGCTATATTCATAAATACTTACAAAAGTAAGCTAATATTTTACCCGCAATTGCTTATTACTGATAACTTGATATGATAATATTCCCTCCCCGCCCCACCCCGCATACATCTACTTCTACTCCTACTACTCCTACTTCCTGATCCTACTCCTACTCTAATGAATATGATAAAAATGTTATACTCACAGTGTACAAGTCCTCGTCATCCTCGTCCTCTTCCTCGCTCACCTCAATCACCCGGAACCACCGCGAACTACCTCGGGTCATACCTTGAATAGTAATGAATATTTTTAGTATAAGAACACATCAAAAATATTGTTCAAGGATTGATATAATTAATTAATTAATTAATAATATAATCAATTTTATTAGCGCATTTGAAGCTACTGAACATGTGCTTGCGCGAAAAATGAATTGAAATAATTTATTGTAAACGTGACAAGTTTGTAATATTTCAGATGAAATACAATTACAATTGCCATCAAATATTATAAAAATGTTTTACTCACCGAGCACAAATCCTCGTCCTCCTCGTCCACCTTGTTCTCCTCGTCTTCCTCGTCCTCCTCCTCGTCCACCTCCAACCACCTCCAACAACCACCGGCAACCATCTCGGGTTATACCTGAAATGGTTATAAATATTTTCAGTATAAGAACACATCAAAAATATTGTGTAAAGATTAGTATAATTAATTAATTATTAAATAATATAATAAATTTAATTATCGCATTTATAGCTACTAAATATGTGCTTCCGCGAAAAATGAATTGAAATAATTTATTGTAAACGTGACAAGTTTGTAATATTTCGGATGAAATATTATTACAATTGCCATCAAATATTACAAAAATGTTTTACTCACCGAGCACAAATCCTCGTCCTCCTCGTCCACCTTGTTCTCCTCGTCTTCCTCGTCCTCCTCCTCGTCCACCTCCAACCACCTCCAACAACCACCGGCAACCATCTCGGGTTATACCTGAAATGGTTATAAATATTTTCAGTATAAGAACACATCAAAAATATTGTGTAAAGATTAGTATAATTAATTAATTATTAAATAATATAATAAATTTAATTATCGCATTTATAGCTACTAAATATGTGCTTCCGCGAAAAATGAATTGAAATAATTTATTGTAAACGTGACAAGTTTGTAATATTTCGGATGAAATATTATTACAATTGCCATCAAATATTACAAAAATGTTTTACTCACCGAGCACAAATCTTCGTCCTCCTCGTCCACCTTGTTCTCCTCGTCTTCCTCGTTCCCCTCCTCGTCCACTTCAAACCACCGCCAACCACCTCCAACAACCACCGATAACCACCTCGAGTTATACCTCGGAAGTCGAGTTTTACCAGGTAGCGGACCTGAAGCGCAGAAACTACGGAGCGCTTGTCCCGGAAGTCTAGTTTCACGACGTAGCGGACCTGGAGCTCAGAAACTACGGAGCGCTTGTCCTGGAAGTCGAGTTCCACCAGGTAGCGGACCTGAAGCGCAGAAAATACGGAGCGCTTGTCCCGGAAGTCGAGTTTCACAAGGTAGCGGACCTGGAGCTCAGAAACTACGTAGCGCTTGTCCCGGCAGTCGAGTTTCACCAGAAAGCGGACCCGGAGCGCAGGATCCAAGAGGCTGAGAACCCGGCACTCGAAATCTGCGGAGCGCGATTCTCATCCGTCCTCTCTACTGCGCGGTTGTTTCCAGACTGAGGAATCCGGCTAGCTGAATTTAGGTTGATGATGTCAAGAGAAAAAAAAATTGTGTGACGTCACTTTCTGAACATCCGAACATCCAAACTCTGGTTTCGAACTTTCATACTATGTATGATGTGTGATGTATGATGTCTCGTGATGTAAGATGTGTGATGTATGATGATATTTCATGATGTATAATGATACTAGTTTTCACATTTCACAATCAGACAAGAAATACGCACTTTATCTTTCCTGCCAATCCCAGATTCAAGCGGCTAGGGCCTTCGATGGACAGCCGTTGACTGTAGATATATTCTTCAGTGAACGGGTCGGCTAATAACGCTGCCGTTCTGCGACAGTTAGATGATAAAAATTACTGCTCGTACCTTTCAAATGTGTGTTAAATTACACACAAAGTTTTAAGAAGCTTTGTTCTTTCTCTCCCTATGAAAAAAAAATCTACAACAATCACCTTTTTAGGCCTTTTAATCAGGACACTGCGTTAAATACCGTCTCATATACGAAATATCTATTTAATCTTAATCAAAATTAGCGCATCTGTGATGTATTACAGTTACTCCAAATTTCTTTCCATCCGAACGCTCTTCGAAAAACAATTCTGCTTCTCTACCCAACGTAGATACTTTACTTGCGACTAGCTAAAACAGCGTTTTGATTCTATGCCTACGAAAATTCAAGATCGAGAGAGCAATTGAAAAGTTGTTGGAATAATTATGAATATTAAAGTTATAGAACACATGGAGGAGCAGTGGGACGAAGAGGACGAAGGTGGTCGGCGGTGCTAGGAGGTGGTTGGAGGTGTTCGGAAATGGTAGAAGGTGGTAGGCTTTGCTAGGAGGCGGTTGGAGGAGGTACGAGGTGATAGGAGACGGCATGGGGTGGTAGACGGCGGACGGAGATGGTATTCGGTGTTTGGCGGTGTTAGGAGATGGCAGGGGGTGTTTGATGGTGCTCGGAGGGGGAAAGAAGTGTTTGGCGGTTGTTGGAAGTGATCGGCGGTGGTCGAGGAAGACGAGGACGACGAGGATGATGGCGCAGCAGCGGGGATATGCAGGCGAAGGAGGACGGGGACGACGTGGACGTGGAGGACGCAGGTGCTCGACTGTTGTTGCGGTGGTTGGTGGTGGACGCGGTTACGCGTCTTTTTACGGGGATGATCGAGCCGATCGACATTTCCAAGTTGCAGTCGACAAGTAGTCTTACTTACTCACTTTGTAGCGACTCAATCTCGAGTTTCCATACCGACACTACTTTCGCGGCTACGAATGTCGGTGCGAGTCCGTTAGGTAGAGTCGTTAGAGCAGAACCCTTCTATGCTCCTAGGCCCTCCTGGGCTCACCTCCCTGCCGAAAACTGGTCATAAAAATTTATCCACGGATATCCGTCTCTATATTCTTCAGTCAACGATTCTGCGCTTCATAACACAAATATCACATGATGTCCTTTTTTGGCTGCTGACTTTCGACCCGTTGCTCGCAGCGTTTGTTGACTGTGCCTAATCGATTTGTATCGCAAAATTACGTCAATGTAGGATTTTGATGGAAAGATTTTTGCGATTTTGAAAATCTTTTGTTGATGAGGCAAAATATTGCAAAGGAGGAAGTGTTACTTTTTTCGTGCTTTTCGGTGAGAATCATTTTTCGTTTCAGAATCGATTTGTACGACTCTTTACAGACTCATTGAACCCCCAGAAACGCGAAAAAGTCGACGTATAGAGCTTAGGACCAACAGCAGCTAAATTGGAGCGTAAATTCTTTGTTCTTCGCAGTAACTCTTGATCCTCTACTCGCAACGTATTTGAACTACGCCTAATCAATTCCGCTCGCAAAATTACGGTGGTATAGTGCATCAAATAATTTATTCGAGGACTTTTCGAAATCGCGAAAATTTTCGCCAAAAGTACGAAGGGGTAAGACGCGTGCCAACTACACCAACCAAGGAACGCCTCGCTTAACGTCATTTATTGACGAAACTATTCTAATTCGTAGTTCTCGTTTGCTGAACTCATTATTGCATAAAACTAGCCCTACGATGGCTCATTTTATTTTTCATTCTTTTCAAAATGGCGGACAGTCTCTCGTCCATGGACACTATGGCTTCAGAAATGAGCGAAATTACACATTTTTCAATAATTTTCAGGGTATCAGTGACTTTTATAAGTTCTGTTATAACAGAGTAACGCACCTACGATATTTGAACCGTTCCCGTTCATTCGTTTATTGATCAAACGATGATGAGAATGGATGCGTTTGTTCGGTCGGTAAAGGTAGAAGTCCTATACGCCTTGAACATTGTGGTAAACGATGTATAATTCAAGTAAATTCCATCACAAATTATTTCATGCAACATATTTATAAGCTTTCACTCGGCATGCACACCACGATTCATACGCATTGTGGTCATAGGTCCAAGAACGCTGATTGTACCTAACGTTACGCAACTCGTGTCTCATCCCACAATATCGGATGTCGGTACATACTGCTCTTGATTTTATTTCAATTTTTGATTTTCACACCATGCTCCAACAATGAAATTCAAATTCCAGCGCTCTCTTTGCCAGTGTAATAATTCGTCTTAACGAAGGGCATCTTCGAGACCGTAGCTTTGTAAGTTTTTCCCCTAATCTCTACGAGGACACCGGATCCTGGGTGGCATAAGTTCAGAGGTAAGTAGCCCATGGCGATGTGCCGACCCAAGGTAGGACTCGGCCCTCCAGAAGTCACTTTTCCAACGGCTTCACCCTCCGGTGTTAGTAGCACGGCTCCTGCTCTCGCAGGGGGTCCTTGTCCTAAAAGGAGCCCGACGCGCTTACGTAATGGCTTTGTTAAGATTTGGAACAATATCTTCTCTGCCCCCGGAAAGTTCTTCTCGGCTCTTCGGCGTTTCGCTTTGGATAATAAAGCAAATTGTTCCGTGTTAGTATAAAAGTATGTAGTGTTTTTGCTTGGCATGAAACGAGAAAAAATTGACCGGATTCCATACTCACCGATCAACCACGTTAAGTCAGCTTCCACCGGCGTTGTTGTCTCGTTTATGTCGATTCCGTAAAGGCAAAGGCCGGCTTCCAATCTGCGTGTTAGTCAATCATCAAAAGCAATATTGAAATCATCGTGAGTACATGCATGTAAATTGGACGAAGATTATCGGTAAAGAATGTTCCCGCACCTTAGACTATCCCTTACTCCTAAACCAGCCAATTTGACATACTCGGCGCTAAGTATCAAGTCAACAAATTGTCTGGCAATCGTTCGTGGTAACGATATTTCGAAACCATCTTCCCCCGTGTAACCGCATCGTGATATTCTGATTTGGTTTCCAAAAAATTCCGTTTTCAAGCTGTGCATGAATTTCAGGTCGTTTAAATTGATCGTTGTGAAACTCTGAAGGGCTTGGCTTGCCTTCGGCCCTTGAAGTGCAACAAGTCCCTGCTCCAGGGGATCGAGGAATTCCAAAGAAACTTTCTTGTCGTGAGACGTGAATATTTTCTGTAAATATAAACGTTTTTCGTTTTTACACTACATGATCTTTGTTACCCACTACGACTCTCAAATCAATCAAGTACCTGTTGTTTCAGAAGAAGTTCGCTATCTTCGTCGCGTCGTCCCGCGTTGGAAACAACGAAGAATTTGTCTTCGCCGTCCTTCGTTATAATGAGATCGTCAAGTATACCTCCTTGGTCGTTCGTGAAGACAGTCAAAGCCGCTTTACCGATGGGGAGATTTTTAAGATCGCTCGGTGTTAACGATTCCAAAAATTCACCAGCGTGTCTGCCTGATACAACAGTCTGCAGCATGTGTCCAACGTCGAAGAGAGACGCGGCCATCCTCGTGTGCTGGTGGGAAGTTGCAATTGCTTCTCCATATTGAAGAGGAAGAAGCCATCCTGCAAAATCGACCAGCTTTCCTGTAATAAGAACGTGTATTTGGTTACAGAAATGTTCCACAATTCTCAGACGCATTGCAGTCGGCAATATTTGGTTATCAAGACATTAAATTGACGCCAAGGTATTATTCCGACTTCTTACTAAATGAATAACAATAGTTCTGAAACGATATTTTCGAGACTACAATGAACTCAAGTCTTTCCAAGCGCCAGTAAATCAATTGCATTACGTAATTTACTTGCGAAAAGAAAAACCCCCAGTTTACGTGATTATTTTCCACTTCAGCTACACTGCGTCAACAAGTGTATTTGCGCATTGAAAGTGGCGGGTCGTGGCGCTTTGTTGATGTGACGTCAGTGCGCACATCGTGGGAGTTTTATCATCGTGCAGCGAATGATATCGGTTTTAGTTATTTTTAGAGAATATTACCAATTCCACCGGTCAGATCATCTGATAATAGACAAATAGGCGTATAATTTATCCCCATTAGGCAGTCTCCTCCAAGTTGTCCTTAGCCCCTGACAAGCAAACATCCAAACCGTACATCTTTCGTAGCAATGAGTATAAAAAATACCCAATGGAAATTAATTTCAAATATCTCAGCTGCTAATAAAGCTAGCAAGATTTCTTTTTAAATTATAGTTCAAGCAATTCCGCATCAAACGGTTGTATTATGAAAGTAGTTAAGTGGAACTAAACGAATAAAAATGATCGTTGAAGGGATTCAATCCTTACAGTCTGCGCCAAGAGTACAAGTTTTTTAAGGGGGAAATTTCTTCCTCATTGCCTGTCAGGGGCTAAATTGCAACAGTCAAAATATCTAGCAAGTGCAGAATCACCCTTCATCCCAGGATTAATACCCGACGAGACTCACACTAAGAATTCCTTTATTGTACCGAACGCCCACACAGTCGCATATCATGTGGGCTAATAACCAAAAGAGCGCAGCCCAGAGTTCTTCAATAATTGCTGATTCTACTGGCATAAGGGCGTATGCAACAAAAATGAAAAATATCCGGCTCATTCCGCAAATCGGTAAAGCAGTGATTTACGCCCGTTTCGATCTTACAATTAGCCGTCGATATCAGAACTAGTCTGTGTGCCCAAAGGTCGGTTTTGAAGTACGTAGCTTGCCGGGGACGATAACGTCAACAATGGACCTGTCAACATTTAGGCCCGTGTTATGTGCGCGGCTCATGTGATGGAAGAAGAACGAACTTGAAATACTGGCTCACCTTAGGATCTGCCTCTCACCCTAATTTATTTGTGTTTATTGTTCATCCTCACCGATCATACTGACAATGACCTACGAATAATGTACACAAACATAAACCGACCCATGCCCCGCGTCTTCTGTTATCTTCCCATTACTTCTTATTACGCACGAGATGCTATATCCCCCCTCATATTATCATATGCTCGTTACTTTTACTGTAAAGTGCTATCCTTATTATACCACGTACACCTATATGATGTATACATGTAAGATGCTTGAGTCGTTAGGAGACGTCGTCGTCTCAGGACGAACAAATACACATATTTATATATGCTGATTTGAATTGTTTAAACTGTATAGACAAGCGAATCGTTGTTACAAAATACTTGCCATGATGGTCAATATGTAGATCGTAGAGACAGGTTTTTCTTGCCTCACATCTCGTAGAAAATGGCTTGTTGAGGATACAGCCGTTGCAGGTGCACAGAAACCTTGTGTCATTAGCGCGTTTGTTAAACTCGTGTTCCGGTATGAGATTTTTATTTAAAGAATGATAAGACCTTGATCCGAATAAAGAACGTTTGTGAATTTTAAATGATAAATGTCCGGGCGAGCTAAGGCTAGACGCGCACTTTAAACAGTAGCATTTGTTCGCAGAAAAGGGCACCAGGCACTTCTTTGATTTAAAATTTTCAGCACTGAAAAATCGGCGGAGCACGTTGTTGAATTGAAAAACGCTCACGTCAGCTCGCCTCGAAATTCTCATCACACGGAACATATTGTTCTATTATTCGTCTTTCGCACACTTCTGACGCACACTCGTCAGTTCCCAAACCGCTAATGAAACCTCTGACATCTCGCCGGCGATATGACAGAGATACCGCTCGGAATAGTGGTGGGAATGAAGGAAGTCATCTGAATCTTGTAGGCAACGCGATATTTCTTGTGGCTGAATTCGTATTTTTCAATAGACAAACAGCGAGGGCCGTAGTGCAACAAACTCGCTATGATAATGACATGCGGCCGAATCGGTGCAATCGAACGACGATTGCAATGTAGCGGAGAATCGTCAGCCGTTGCATTCGTCTGTATTGATATGCAGTCGGGAAGAATATAGAGAAAAACAAGGTCTTATCAGAGTCGATTGCCAATAACGTCGTAAACGAAGCGAGTATTTTATGTAACAAGTATCACAGCCGTAGCGATATTCATATGTTTTTTCAATGTGTATAATATCACACATTTACACGATTGTGGACGAAATGAGAAGGCAAGAAAACATTAAAAATGTGCACGGGTATTCAATTGCTTATTAAATTTTTATTATACCATGTAATAATAGTAATAATAATAATAATAATAATAATAATAATAATAATTAATAATAATAATAAAAGTAATAATAATGATAATAATAATAATAGTCATCAATGACAATATTAATATAATGCGTTGAACAGAGAAACAATAAACAAAGTGTACTTCTTTTTTCTTTTCGTTATTTGTTTTTTCATTATCGTATTACTGAACGCAGAATGTCCCAACAGTTCGACAATGTATGCTTTAGTTCTTCTCTTAAATCACGTTTTACTTCATCATCCATTCACACTGGTTTCATGGAAACGGTAGAATTACTGTATAAAGTATTTAAAAGTGTTGAGTGAAGCCATAACCGTTCGAAAAGAAAATTTTCCCGTGACGTGTTTTAATTTACTTTATTTGTATAAAAGTTTCGCTTGTCGCGGTTTGGCTCTTTTCGAACGGTTACGATATAAAAAAATTAGGCTAACGTTATTTGAATTTCTAAACTGTATGGGTCGCAAATTCTTATACCCAGCTAATCCTAGAGTGTCGAAGATTACAAACAGAAAATCGAACACCAAGAATCAATATTTGAGTTTTAGCTGCCTGGAACGCGCGAGATATCTTTACAGATTTTTGTTTTCTTTGAATAACCAATTTCCAGCTACTATCATACAAACATATATTGTCCAGGGCCAATATTATAATATTCTCAAACGATATACAAAAACAATAAGAACACCGAATACGATCGTTTTCATTTACAAATTCAAACGTGGAACGTAAATTTTATCTTAGTAATTATTATGAGTTTTTTTTTTCAAGTTTTTTGCTGTGTTTTTTTCGAGGGGGGACGTTACTATTTTTTTTCTCTCATTTTTGTCATATTCTTGTTGACATACAATGTACAATCATTAATTAAATCTTTCTGTCGATAATTTTGTCTAATTTTTTTTTTTCTTTTTTGCCTTAGCTAACATATGTATATGCATAACCACGACCGAATACGTCACTTCCAATATAGATATAACTTTTATGTAATAATAATTAGTCATCGTCATCGTATATATCTATATATATATATATGCATGTACATATATATATATATATATAATATTTATACATACATACATATAATATAATATAATATAATATAATAATTTATCAAATGAAAATAGGTACAATTTTGGACGCTTTTTGAAAAAGACGCTCCACGATTTTTTCTTATTTTTTTTTTTATATCTTCATAATGCCCATCGGTTGCGATTCTAGTCCACTTAGTATTAGTTGTTCTTAATTTCATCATTTCCATAATTTCTAATCACTTAATTTTAGACGAGCCGAGGTGCAGCTACCATTTCCGAAATTTCGAAAAACTTTTTTTTCCTTCATACAATCGTAATTTTAAGCCTAACTTAGTTTCTATATGTTTAATGCCACATGTAAAATTTGATATTTATTGTATATATCTTACAGAAATTTTGTCCCCGTCAAAAGAGAGCAAATTTGGATAGAAATTCCATCGAAACGGTAGCCTTAATTACAACCCCAGACTCTGAATTTGATCTTAGTCTACGTTTTTGAATATTCAATTGTTTCGCACATTAGCCTAAACATTGCCTAGTGTTTACAGTAATTAGAAGTGCCTATTTACAAAATGTTTTGGAACTTTGAATTTCGAATTTATTTTCTTCCTGCATATTTTGCTTTGCCTAATATCGACGTTTAATCTTAATGTTTCATTCCCTCCTCCTGTCTTTCTCTCTCTTAAACAACGTTCAACTCTTGGAGCTCACTC
The DNA here is from genome assembly GCF_021901455.1 of Neodiprion lecontei. Classification (NCBI taxonomy): domain Eukaryota; kingdom Metazoa; phylum Arthropoda; class Insecta; order Hymenoptera; family Diprionidae; genus Neodiprion; species Neodiprion lecontei. The sequence goes on along the minus strand of NC_060265.1, from coordinate 10,632,486 downwards.
GTAACCGAAAGAGACTAAATGTATATTACAATATGTCAATATGCAAGTTTATAGTAGCCTTACTGTGCGAACTATATTCGAATTTAAAAATTGCCTATAAGGTAATTTTGCAGTTCGTTTAAATTGGCAAAAAACATTTCAACCGTATAAGTAACTTTCATTCTTTTATGCGATAATTTTCTTCGATTATAATTGGCACGTCAGTAAGGATTCGGCAATAATTGCATGTATAGTTTGAAATAAACGTAATCAAAGTCTTCCCGAAAATCGTCCAATTACGTTATTATACTAATCACATATGTTTATACGAGTAAATGCACGGGTCCTTGTTCTGTGTATATATGACAATCGTCAGCGTATTTTAACATCGTAAATGTTGGCATTAGCAACATATAGTATACATATATATATAGTAGCTAGTGATGAACTAAAATGTGAAGAGAATAATACGTACGAAAAATAAAATATTGTACAGAACACATGATGAAACTAGAATATCACGTCAAGTAAATAACATATTGTATGTAAACAATGAAGACAAGAGTTTACAAAAAAGAGTTCGCGCTGAATCAAGCATATCATACGCATTAATAGTTGTTAAACTCGCAATTATGCAATTTTATCTATACACGCTCCGTAACATAAATCATTTATTTATAATTTAATACACCGAACCTAAAAGTAGTAACTAAAGAACCGTAATAATTATAGTTTTCCCACATGCAGTTCAAATAAAAACTTACATAAATAATTCTCAACTCGATTTTGAATTATTAACCAATTTTGACTAGCAAACATAACTTCAATTTTTCTCTTCCTTTTTTTCCCCTCCTACTTCGTCGTTCAAATTATTATCATTTCTATCAGTCTAATTTATTATTATCAATTTTTATAATTACACATATGTACTTGTACAGTTATTTTGAACGATATTATGATAAGTCTAGGAACTTAAAAACAATGTATAAAGAAACCAAGAAAAATAACAAGACAAAAGTTGAACATGCCCAACATCTTGCATATATAATATAAAATTTTTCTCAGCTTTCCAGACTATAATAATAATTGTTATTATTATTATTACCATAGCTATACCTCAAACGTTATGCGAAAAACTTAAATTGGATAAATCATGTGGTACCTTTAAATATTACTGATTACAGAACATTCAGTCATATATGCACAGTTAAAGGAGACCTGCCGCGTGCAATCTCGAGAAAAAAGAATACCACCGCACACCATTTCAATTTTTTTCGTTATTTTTTCTTACTCCTAAATTCACGCGGCATGCCTTCTTAACGTTCAACAAAATGTTAACATGAATTAAGACTAATTGAATGACGTAGCAATTAAAAAAAAAAAAATTAAAAAAAAAAAAAAACATCAATACTTAACCTAACAAAAATTATTTACGTAGGTTACGTACATGTTCATATTGTATAAATATAAAAAATCTCGAAATGTAGTTTTTAATGCGACGATAATTACTAGCGAAATTTACCAAATATTACTAAAATACGCTTTCAATTGCCTTAATATTAATCATTGTATATTGTAGTTAACAGACCTATCGAAAAATCGGAGAAAAAAAATTGCAAACAAAAAAATTAAAATATTGCCCAGGCAACGAATTTTTGTCAGTAATTCATTTGTGCAATCTAATCGTATGATTTCATGCTGTTCTCGGATGCCTGTTTCATTCGAAATTCCTTCAATAGCATATACGGGGTTAACGTGAATTTTGTGGTATTGTTTAGACGTATTTTTGATTTGATTGGAAGGTTTTCAAACGATAAATTCTAAGCTTCCGCTGCCTAGGCAATTGATTGATGATTTGTAATATAAAATTCACAATTTCAAACTTCATTCGCACCGTTCATCCATTGAAAAAGTATCAGTTATAGCTCCCAGTCGATAAATATACAACAAATTAAAAAAAAGGCTATTCTTTGTCAACATGGATATTTTAGTCATGGTCCCGTAAACCCTGATTAAGAATTTTCGACCGCTATATTTTACACAAATCGAAAGTTTATCGTATACGATTACAATGGAAATACACGCCAGCAGGTCGAGACGTCTTTTCGCAATATCTATATATAAGTATCGATTTCACCCTATATACTAAAGCTAAAAAGTTTCGGTATATTTGTACCGTTTTTTGACTAGAATTGAATTTCGAACAATTTTTATCCTTTCTTGTGTTTCATTTCACACTCTTCTCATTTTCAAATTTTTCTTCAACTACTAATCATTCTCAATTGTCGGGAATACGGGACCGAAAATTCGCCAGTGTGTTTGCCCAAAAGGGGACTTTAGGAAACTTAATGTATACCTTAAAACTTTGACAGCTAACTCGCACAGGTTTATCCGTCACATGCGGATACAACTCATGGCACGAGCCGCTATACGTGAAAATCAACATTACTTTGCTTTGATGTAACTGTACGTAAATTATTTGAAATGGAACGTTTAGTAATTTGCGCGCCCCGTATAATATGTGCGTGGCAAACATGCCAATCATGCCATGCTAGCCTACTCGATATTCAATCACGTCAAGCTTCGTCTCAATTTTCTTCCGAACACCATAAAATTTACATGATTTTGAGTTATGACAACCGCGTTACGCTTGCTCAATTGACTAATCGACGTGAGAAGTTCAGATTTTTATTCCTACAAATTTTTCTCGCCAAACTGTCAAACCAATCATCACCTTTCTCTTGGCAAATGGCACAACAAGGGGCGCGCCTACACACATAATAACGAACAAACAAGAACGTATGAGTAGAATTAGGGGTGGGTAGGGGGAGGGTTGTATTGAAGGGGTGGTGGGGATGGTTGTATTGTGGTAAAACAACGTTGTAAGTGACATAACGCAACGCTGTGTTTCAAACAAATCTCCGAAAGTCAGGACACGCCATCTTGAAACATTAAATCAAACAGAAGTTGATCTATTTCTTCAGACACATGTGAAAAATAACGAAATTAGCCGCTGCTCGGAAAGAAATTTTTGTACTACGAATCTCGTTAGAGTGAAACGGTGAAAAAAAGCTGTATAAGAATTTTGGTAGTGTGTCTATCTATGTAAATCATTCGTAGGAATCGGCGAATGAAGGGGGGGGGGGGGGGGGGGGGGGCGAATAGAAAATTTAAAGTAATTGTAGGTCTTGGAAATCTTGCAGGGCTTATAATGCTACGCAATAACAATTGTTCAAGATGGGTGCCATGTTCGAGAGCACTCCGATCCGAATCTGAGTAGAGTTCTATTTACCTCCGTAGTGGGTGCTTCCGCGCTAAAATCATTCCTGTTTATTAATATTGACACTGGTATTTAACATTGTTTAAATATGGCTGTACGCGTTTAAGATATTTACGATCATCTCTATTGTGAATACACGTTGGCTAAGCTACACACTTAATACATTTATTATCATATTATTCGTATAATATATTATGCGTATAGTATGGAAAGGACTTGAAAAAAGGCTTAAAATTCTCCAAAATGTAAACATCTTGCAATGATTATTACTGTTGGCGTTTTTTTTTTTTTTTTTTTTTTTTTCCTTTTCCGGGGACACTTTTTGTGATTTTTTTTGTATGATTTTTTTTTGTTTTTGTATTATATTTACTAACATCTTGATCAGACTGGAGACTTCGGAGAAAAAAGTAATTCGTTGGAAGTCCGCATTCTTTTTGCGGTGATGTATTTGACAGCGACGTACATTAGTAGTATATATATTTTTCTTAGGCCATTTAGAACCGGGGTTTTTTTCTTTTCTCTTGCTTTGATTATATAATGTGAAAAATAAAGATGGGTTGTTTTTTTTTTCGTTGTTCGAAAAAACGCGGTTGCAAGCAGACACTGAAAAATCCTGTACTTACTTACATAATTATACAATTATTTATCGGTTAACTTTTATACTGTTCTCTATACGTATAGCACTAATTGATTGTTGTATATTGATAATGTTTGTTACTGTAACGAAATCCCTTACAGAAGCACTCACTAGCGGACTTTGACTGTTTCATTATGTTTTTGCTGGATACGTGTTTTCTTTTTAAATTCATTTTTGTTTGCTTTCGTCGCTTGGGAACCGAAATTTCTTGAACATCGCGTTTGTGTAACAATATTTTACAAATATGACTAGCGTCATTGTCGCCGAATAGAATGATTTCTTTCTTGTGTGATTTTTCGATTGCATTCCAGCAATCTTTGGGAACTCGGTTAACTCAGATTCGTATGCGAAGGAAAAAACCGAAAAGAAAACATTCTCATATCAACAAAAAAACTTTCAGAATATTCTGAAAAGAAATTTTTTGCCAGACGGCACTGCAATTATCATGCTAAATTGTAAGTCGCAGTTACCTATGGCAAAAAATACAGTGGGCCCCTTGGATCGTCCATCTATTTCAATCGTTACACGTATTTAACCATAATGACGGTTAGGTTAATTAACAGAGACATGTATAGATTAAAAAAATTTTTCTTTACGTTACTAATTTTGTGACAAATTTCTTCTATATTCGGTATATACCAATTTCTGCATTTTAATTAACGAATTCAACCTTTCGTTTCGTTCGTCATCCGCAGATCTGCGCTTTGTACGAAAATGTTTACAGCAAGAACAAATTTTAAGAAATATTTGTCGATCGATGTAATTTAAAATTATCCTCTCCAATTGATATCGAATAAGTAGCTGAGAAGTGTGAAAAATAAAATGTGATTTTTTTAATGATTTTGTCTGTCTTTCATCTGGTAATAACGAATCTAGATCGCTATCGGATATGTATGAACCGCATGATTGAGAATCAAAGGTGACATAATAAAAGCGGGATGTCTGCGACGGGTGTTGTACACACCATCAGGGGCCCACCATCTTACGTATCTATAGTTTATTATTATAGTGAATATTTAAACAACTTATTCCGGTTTATAAACGTGCAGAGGCTCAGTTCGGCAGCGCGTGAAAACGCGTACCGCGAGGTGCTCGCTCTGCTAGACTGTCGGTTTTTATGCTGCGTATTACATATTCATTGTATAAGATTATTCCACTAAAAAATCAAACCCGATCGAAAAGAAATTCATTTGTTATTTATTATACTTCGTTATTTTTTTTTATTTTTTTCTTCTGTTTCTTATGCTTGTTCGCCTGTTTATGTCTAAAAGATTCTGCAACTGTTCACAGCAGAAAAACAGTTGTGGGTGCAGGCTGCTTGTGCAAAGCTTTATATTCATCGTCGCAATCGGGTATCGTTACGTATGCATAGCCTTTGTTCCTTTGAAAAGAATTCGCTATGTCGTCATTTCCGGGATAATATTCTTTCTCTACATACGTGTAAAATGTACGTATATATGTTTAGATTGTGCTGGGTGATAATTATATCGTTAATTTTTTGTACTAGAGAAGAAAATAAAATAAAATGAAATAATAAATTGATTTGTTAACGAAATAACATAAATATCCGTAACGAAATAATCGAATTTTGCATCATATTCCAGATCGAATCCGCGATTATCGTGGTATTAAATTTTTATTTTCCAGAATTAAAAAATGTATTCGGTTTTTTTTTTTTTTAACTTTTGTCACTAATTTTCATGGCCGTACATACACCGAAAAGTGATGAGAATTTGGATCGTTGATAGAGATTTTTTTCTGTTTTGTTGTTTTTTTTTTTTCATGTTGATTTGTTTTTGAATAATTTACAAAATCAATTGTCTTTACATATCCGTAAATTGTGTGTTTGCTGTGTGCGTGTGAGTGCGTGTGCGTGTGTGTGGGTGGAGGGTCGACGATACAGATACCGCAACACCAGGGTGTGTGTATGCGATAAAACTGTATTCCTCACGTCCTCCGATTTTTGGTTGATGTATGAGTGTGTAAAAAGCATTTGGTCGCGCTTTTGATCAGGGCTATCTTGCATGTAATTGGGCATATTTATACATGTATTGTTATTGAATCGAGTCTGTGATTGTATATTCTTGTATTACTGTTGACGAGATGAATATATATATATGTGTGTATATATATATATATATATATCATCGTTTGCATATTTTTTTTTCACTTTTATTATTGAAGTCGAGTCGTATTTGTGAGTGTGTATGCACTGGGAGTATACACCAGTGCATCCGGGCTATGGCATTAATTTTTCATTAGTTATTTAACATTTAGCAAATTTACATGGAGAGATTAAGATTATTGTATATTATAGGACCGGTTTACGCAGCTTTGTATATTTTTCAGTCATCGTCAATTGATTCGGTACCCGTTTCGCGCTTCTGTCTTCGTACATGATCTTGGTCGATCACATTTTTATTTCCTGTTATTGCCTCGTGCAATTCGATAAAAACAAGGCGCGATTATTCGCACCTTTCCACGATCGCGTTACGATCACGTTACGATCAACCTGACCTATCCTTCGGTCACATCCTGCAACCTTTTAATCGCTGTTTCTTTTATTTTATTTTTAATCATCTTTATTCCTGGTCGCGAAACGAGCACTTTGAAAAAACTAAAAACTGCGAGACCAGTCCACTTACGGGCATATGTAAACCAATATATTTGTAAATTTTTTTGTGATTTTTTTCGACGACCATCCCAGCGGCGCAAAGACGGTCGCCTATATTTTGTTTTTACCTTTTATCATCGATTACAGAACATACACTACAAGCTATTGTGTTTTAAGTATTTTACATGTTCGGGGGGGAGCGAGACAAACTTCGTAAAATCAGTAACAGAACTGAATTTTACGATGTTACGCCTCGAGTCCCGGTCAAAAATGTTTTACTTGTTTATAGCAGTTTTCAAATGTTTCAACGTTGTGTTTTTAATTGGTTTTTTTTTCTGTTCAATTCTAGGGACCGGTCATGAATTTTAATTAATTTTATATTACACGAAGCCGATAAGAGAATTTTCATTTTTTATTTTCTCATTAAGGTATAACGTATAAATTCCCACCGATGGAATCGCGGAAAGATATCTTAGCGATGTTGAGATGGAAAAAAAAAAAAAATTCTCAGCGAGTCAATTATCATTAGTATTCGATTGCAGCCAAATTTGATAAAAAAAAATTATGCATGTATATTTTTCACGTGGTCTTACGACAAAAGACTCACTTAAAATAAAACTTGAACGCAAACTGTTGGCAATTTTGATTAATCTGTATATTATTATCATTATTATTGTTATTATTATTATTATTATTATTTTCCCAGAGACGGAGAAATACAGATCTTGTTTGTCTTTAATCCGAAAGTCAAGGTTTGAAATTACGCAATTAATTGTTGTTTTAGTTTTTCTTGTTTTTTGAGAAAATAATTTTGGTCCCTATTATCGTGTGGAGAGGCCAGTGGTGCATGATATTATAGTGTGAAAGTGTCGGCTTAAAATCTATCATTATAGCTGTACAATCCATCGCAAGGCTGTGATAATTTGTGTATTTGTATATGCGTGTGTATATTTTTTGTATTGAGTGAGAAACGGAAAAGTCGAAAAACGGAAAGTTAGAAAAAGAAAACATTTCCGCGCCCGAGAACCCCTTGGTGAAGTTTATTTTTTCATTCCAAAAGTAAGAAAACTGTTATACGTATACAAACATCACGTGTGCACCTTTCGCAAATACGCAAATTTCGTTCGCTGTGATTTTTCTGTGATATCTTCGGAATGCCCGGGGAACCAAGGCTTTGCGGAATATTTTTCGTGGTGGCAGGGCGAGGGTGAACACTCACCCGGCTTTAGGTATATGTACATATAAACTAACCTATTTTCTTTATGTGTAAGTTATTATGTTCTTTTTTTTTTTTCTCCTGTTTAAGCTATTGTAATTGTAGTATGGTTCGTATTGTGTATTTACACTAATTAGTATGAGGAAAAACGCACTGTAACGGAAATATTGATAAAAAACAAAAAAAAAAAAAAACCTGCGATAAATTAGCCTCTGCATCCGAGTGTAAAACTGGAACTGTGGAATTAATTTCACAGACTAATGTTCGTTAATAATTCAATTCGTAACCTGCGGTGATATAAAATTATTACACCGTATTTAAATTTTCTCCTAATTTGGTATGCGGAATTAATTTCTTTTCAATGTCTAATGTCGCGACGAAAGCCAAACACCTAGAATTTATCATGTGAAAGCATATTTTCTTCGTACCAGTTTCACACCGATGCAGGGATCGTTATCGCACGGCCATTATATGGTAGCTTTGTCGATGAATTTTTAGCGATTTTTGTCTCTTTCGGATAACTCCCCGTGGTTATTTCTCATTCTCTTCGAGGTGGGGGTTGTATTGTGTTGTTTCGTTATTTATATATTCCTTCACGTGACGATCATTAATGAAAATTATAAACAAGAGTTTCTCATACCGCGAAAATTTCTTACACGTGTATGTACACAAAAGTAAGAAGCACACGTCTTCTCTCTTATATACTGCAAGAAAAGAAATAACATATTTTGATTTCTATTTTCTCTATTCCTTTTTACCTCACAGTGTTAAAAATTATTGAAAATACCAAAAAAGTGAGAAAAGTAGTCGGTATATATCACTCGTACGGTTTCCATTCATTCCGCGCTCCTCAGTCTGCGATTGCTTGAAAATAAAACGTATATAATATATTGTCAACGTATGTTTTCTTTTTATTATTATTATTAATCTTCTTCTTTAAATCATCTATATATTGTTTCCGTTGCACATTTTTTTAAAATCTTCTACTCATCATCCGTATACAAAAGACCACCGGAAATGAAAATGGCGAAAGAAAAAATTAATTAATATAAAATCGAATGGTTGATCAGCGATAACGAACCGACGGAAGATTATTTTTCATATAATATAAGCGATATAAGCCTATAAAAATTTTCTCTACAAATATATTGCGAGAACGTAATTATAATTATGCATATATTTTATGTATTGCAATTGAAATGAAAATATGAATAATAGTTATGCAATTATACGTGTTTATTTAGACGTTATTTTGAAATAAGAAAATATCTTGTTCTTTTTTTTTTTTTAATTCTTTTTTTTCCTTAGTTTTTTTTTAACGATCACAGGACCTCAGATTCACCTCAAACATTCTCAAACGCATTTTTCGAAAAAGATTTTCACCTAATTTTTTTTCTTTTTGTTGCGCGTGCGCGTGTATCTCGCTGCATATTTTTCCGTCTAACTACCTTAGTCTCATAAACCCTATATTTATTATTTATAATATTTATATATAATATGTAGCATTTAGTTACTTACTCTTCCTTGCACACTCATTCTCTCACATTCTCTCGCTCTATCTTTCACACTTACGATCTCCATATTTCGTATGCGTATATATAGATATATATTCAAATATATATATTTATATATAACTGTTATTTTTTTTTTTCTTCCTCGTAATAATAATAATATTATTTTGTTTGTTTGCTTACGAACTAATAGTTTTCGTGCTACGCCGAGCACACGTGTACGTGTGTATATGTGTATGTTGCATCATTATTAATATTATTATAATATATATATATATTTATATATATATACCTAAAGTTTACGATCCTTAATTAGAATTAAAGTAAGATTTAGGGAACCTCAAGTTCTGGCTTTTATAGTTTTGCTGAGCCCGTTAATGAAAAAAGGTCGCCCGTTTGACCTTTGTTTCATCATTTGACTCGTCACATTAACTATATATTTTATATATTTATTATCGTGTCACGCCGCAAGAACCTTACAAATATTCCCTGACCTCTACCGAAGTTTTCTGTTTACGTTTATCCGGAAATATCTGGAGCATTTTTTTTTTTTTTTAATAGTATAGGATACAAGTATATAACCATCGTTATTACAATTTTTTCTTTATTTTATGTTTTTGTCTCATTTTGCTATACGGAAATTTGATGGGACTTGCGACGGTCACGTTATATCTATGAAAGTAAGATTTTGCGTAGAACGATTTTCTTTCGTCCCCGGTTTCAAACCGTATGTAACTCTCAATATCTCTCAATCGTTAATTATCGATGCGGTTACATACGCCAGGAAATCGAGCCGTAACACGATCTCAAATTCGAAAACGTGTCGAGGTGAAAAAAGAAATCTTACCGTACGAACTTGCTAGTCTCTCACTGAGCCACGGTGAAATCTGCATTTTTTTTAAATGTCCTTTTAACGTGGCTCGATGTGTTCTTATCGTACAATAAATCACTTCATCACATCACGCAGTTCGTGTGTATGTGTGTGTGTGTGTGTGTGTGTTTTTTATTCGTTTTTCAAACTTTTATTCGAGAAACTATTTTCTCTTCGTTCTTCGCTTGTTTTTGTTTTTATTTCATCATTAACGAGTACTGCTGAGACAACGAGCAATTTTCAATTGACCGCACTTGGACGTTGCGTTTCGATCCCTTCACGAACAACTGAACAAAATCGGCTTCTTCCGATTCCGTTGCCTTCGCGATTCTTTCTGTTTTCAATTTCCTTACGAAGCAAAGTTCTACGCACTGTTTCCGTCATCCCCGATATCGTCCAACTTCCGTTTCACGCCTCTGTCTGGCATCTCGGTAAGGTCAGCTGGAGTTGGGTTTTGTTCTTGCGCCAACAGACTCTGCTGAATCTGCTCGTCGGAAGTCGTCGTACGCTCCTGGTGGTCTTTCTTCGCCGGATTAAAGGATTGTTCGCCCGTCCAAGGGGTCCACTCGTCTCAGTAGTAGCTGAATTTTCATGGTTGCTGGTTATTTTGCTGGTTAACAACGTGCTGGAGGGTGAAACCCAGCGCCCGAGGGTCACCGTGCAATCGCAACGCCTGCTCCAAACGTTGCTCTTGTAATCGCAGCGCTTCACCTGGAAAATTTCATCAATCATTCATGTTTTTTAATTACTTTCTTTCTCGTTCGTTCTATACTTCGACAAGACATGGTTAACGCGTCAACGATAAAAAAAGATTCACGTCCATACATATACCTACTACGGTGAAAATACTGCCTCTACAAATTATTGTTCAATAAAAAGTTTTGAACTTTGTCGCAAATAATTGATCAGTCTTCGACATGATCATAAACGACGTCGTCAAACGATTTAAAAAAAAAGTTTCAGGAGTAGCCAGCGCACTGATTCTAGCTGATTTCAGGGAATTAAAAGATCGGTGTTAAAAATCAGCAAGTTTTGATACAGATCTGAAAAGTATTCTTTAAATATCGTAAGGAATTCCATGCGAAGAGTTATACGTATCTACAATCGTTTCGTGTCGTTTTAGGCAAGCGGAGAGACCCGATAAAACTGTCAGGATAAAATTACAAATTCATAGTGAAATTAAAAGAGATTCTTCACATGAATCCCGGAGAAATGTCCGCAAAATTTTTTCCATCATTTGTCCAAATAAAGCGCTAAGAATTTTACGAAAAGAAACTCAAACTCCTTCTAATGTTCCACCGACTCTATAGCGGGCAGATACTTAGCGTAGTGTGTAAAAAAAATCTTTCGGACTAAGAGAGATGAATTTTCTCAAGACTATTGATCGCCGCGATCGTAAGAGAACCGGGCAAGCCGATTGTGTCTGACGATGAGAGTAACACTCACCCAAGTCCGGGGAGAGATTATCTTGCTGGGAAAGTTGTTGGTTTCCATGGTGTCCGGGCATTCCGGATGCGCCACCGTTGTGCTGTCCCAAATGATGCCTCATGTCTGTACCGGAGCTGGCCGCCACGGCAGTTGCCTGCGAAACCTGGAAAAAGAAAGAAAAAAATTTGAGTGTCAGCGACAGTGAGTCGAGGGCGTGTTTCGGGCGGGCTCGAAGAAATGTCCGAAGATTCAACCTACCGCGAGTCTCAGAGCCGCCTCGGCCTGCGAACGAAGAAGAGCCCCGGCCTGGTGCATTCTGAGGGCTTGTTCCGGTACTTGCCCTTGGACACTTTGTTGTTGAGGACCCGTGGAACCCTGAGGTCCACCACCCATGTCGCCGTTGTTTCCCATGCGCATCGCCGCCGCCAAGGACGCGATATCTGCCGGTGATAGGTTTGGCGATACCGAATTTTGCAGACCTGGTGAAGAGAAGAGGAATACCTTTAATTCGGGGAGCTAAGATTAAGGCGCAGGATTTGCCCAGAAATCGTTTTCATTGGATTGAAATATTGCATAAACGTAGAGAATTTCATCGAGAGTGAACCACGGGGTTGAATTTGGAAGAAAGCAATCGAATCGACTTTTTGATGTAGGATCAACGCGGCACTGAATCCTTTTGCGCTTTGAAACAAAGTGTTGCAAAAAATTTCTAAGAACGTTAAAGTCATAAGGTACATTGATATGAAGGAGATGCACGATTTTTCGATACTCTTAATATTTAATTGCGATAATGAGCAACGCGGGTAGATTCAATGCATTTCTTCCAGCCAGAAGCTTGTTTTTCCGCATATTCAAATCTCGATGTTTGTAAAAATTACAAGGCAAAACTTTCCCTTTTTTGCCAAGCGGTTTTTGACCAATAATTTGATATCTCAGTTAGCGTTTTTGTTATCATTTCAACGAGCAGTCTAAGAAGTAAGCGAAATGACTGAATTGACTGTGAACATGCTCAGCGTAATCCTTAACCTTTTCTTCTTTACCGGAAAATAATATTTTCTGTGTAACTCAGTTTACCTTTTTGTACCTTCAGTGTCAGATGCTACAAGGCCAACCGTATTTCCATCAAGTTTTAGGTCGGTATCTGGTGGAGGGTATTACCGACACAAGGACGAAAATTATACTCCCAAGCTAAAGAGACCATTGACCGGCAAATACCGAAGGAAGGTACATACGTAGATTTTTGTTTGGACAATAACCGTTCGTTACCGTTTCGACAGTCAAACAATGCAATCCGGTCAAAGCTAATCGATTTATTTGCTGCTATGCGCTGTGTGCCTTTTAAAATTTCCGGTATTTGACCTGGAGAATGTGGTTGGACACAATTTGTATCAATTGTAAAATATATTTGGTTTTCGAATCGCATTTTCGTTACATAGGTTTACAAATATAATTGTGTGAAATCAACCGCAATTTGCAATTATATCATTATTGAAGTGTCCGTAGTTTTTCTAGATCAGGGAATTTCAGGCTTCTATCATTTCAGCCATGTAATGTAAAATAGAAGCTAATAATGATACAACAGCTGATCGCCAGATGTCACTAATTGTTCGAGTTTACTAGCAAAACGTGCGAAAATTTGTTGCAACGCCAGCGATTAACTATCGAAATTATCTCGGATTTCATTCGGCATCTTTTTGGTATCGATGACTGTAATTCAGCATCAGATCAGTATCGAAATTTGAATCGTACTTCATTCAAATGAGTAACAATTAACAGAACAAGTTCTTTGTCGGTAAAGGGAATTGAATCAACATTCAATATTATCAATTTCACCCAGGATATTCATGCTTTTTATTTTACATGCTATCAAGATGAAAAAATAACTGGCAAAATGTATCCGTATAAAAAATAGACATTTTTTTTTTTTAACTTGAGTCGATTCCTCAACACGCCTTATTCGCTAATGCTTTGCCTAATTCACGAACGTTGAATTAACGTAAATATTTGATCGAACCTTCCGGGAAATTTAAACAATGTTGAAATTACCCTACTTTTTTCAGCGAAGCATGTATACTCATAATGCGTACTATAATTATTTAAATGTCACGTTTGTCGCGTCACGGAATTACGTGATTAGGTACATGTACTCGTCGGAGTAAGTTGATCTAATTCAAGGTTCGTTAAGTGACAGCAGTTGAACAATCGTGATAATTTCATAAGCCGAGACCTTATTCAATTACCGTATAATTCTTGATTAGTGGCAAATAATTCTGCAGTGTGAGCGACGAAACATCGATAACGATTCTCGGATACTCGTACACACACATGTATTGCAATTTAGTAATATCGTTTTCATTACATATATTCCAATGTCTTTCGCAACGGCGTGTTATTGCGGATCATTATTGGGTTATACATTTGATCTCAACTAACTGAATCGCGACGTGCATGTAAGAAGCAGCACGTCATTTTGAACGACGTCTAGTGAGTAATCAAGTTTTGAAGAAGCTTCGACGATTCAAATTCGTTGCAGTCATTTTCTGAGATTTCGATCCTCGTAAAAAGACCTCAAACACTGGAGAACTTTTATAGAACGTTTCACCTTACGACCTGATTCACCAAAGGTCCACTCGATATTCAACGCCAAAAGGTCGAGAAATGGAAGTTTCGCCTATTACTCAAACATGTCGTAAACTCACCAGCCGATACTGCCGCCATAGCCGCTGCCATGCGTTGTTGTTGGGACTGCATTTCGTCGTGATACTGTTGTGCCGCTCCAGGTTGACTCCCAGCACGAAGCATTTCGCCAAGTTTATTGCCACTCGGACCAGGCGACGCCATGTTGTTGTTGTTGTTGTTATTGTTGTTGTTCAGCAATCCGGCGCCTACGCAAAAATCTGCTCTCATCAGAACATCACAAAAGTACTTCGGAGTAACATCTATAGTTTTTAATTTTACTTTCTTTCCGTATCTCTTTTTTCTCAATCCGAAATTCTGCAGGAAGAAATTACTTCCTCTTTTTGATTAGATTTGTTCTTCACCGAACATTGGTGTTTCATTGTCGTCAAATATCGATCGAATTAATCAGAGGATGGATTTTTTTCACCTCAAAGATAACGAATTTTGAACGTACCAGGTTCACTTCCGGCGGAAGAAAGTCTTCCGTTACCACTACTACTGTCGGAATGAGCCGACGGCGATTGACACATCGGCGGTTGCTGTAAATTTTGCGGTCCTCCAGTCTGGTTGCCCAAAACACCCAAACCTGATCCTGGATAAAAATAAAACGGGGTAGTATTAGAGGTAAGAGACAAAATGGTTCGGTGCGTGCGGTCGTCTTGCATCTGGATACTTGTTATTTCATGATTCGCCTTTGTAGGCGATCGCTCGGGTGTGAACAAAAATAAAACGAAGAAAACTACACTCACCTAAACCTGATCCAGCCAAACTTTGACTAGTTGCAGCTAAAAGCTCTCTTTCTCGTCTCTCCGCTGCGGCACGACTCAGAACATATTGGGCCGCAAACTGATGTTTAGGGTCCATCCTCATATGCTCCATATGGCTCAGTAGGCCTGATACAACGAGCATAGAAAGCGGATGAATAAATAATCCCAGCAGTGTATCATTGCCAGAAAGAGAACGATGGTAGAACGTCGCAAGCGTGCCAAAGACCATACGTCGAAACGCGCATTTGTCACTCTATCACTGGCAATATCGGAAACTTGTATCAGTAATTTGACACCACAACTGCCATATCGGCAACGCTTTTGCCCGACGAATGAATATCGTCCGTTGGCAGTGCAGCCAGCGTTTGTCAATGACCATGGGATTAATTCTGTTTGCAGAACGTGGAACATGAATCTAGATCAGCTCAAGAGGCGGTTAGTCCGGATCTCAGGCGCTGCCGAGGGATGGTTTTGAAGAAAAAGCATCAGTGACATGGATTCGTGGTTCCGGTCTTCCGATTCTTTCGACATTCTACCACCTTCGCTGGTGTTACTCGCGTCGAGGAACCGTAGGCGTCAGGGTACTCACCGCTCTCATGAGTGAAGACGGCTTGGCAGACGGAACATGGCCACATCCTGAGACTCGTACTGAGCTGACTGGTCTCTGGGTGACAGGCCAAGTGTTTCCGGAGACTTCCCTCGTTGACGTAGTGTTTCCCGCAAACGGGGCAAGGGTGGTTAGCAGTCCGTCGCTTCGCTAGGTAAACCCCGGCAACGGAGGGTGTGCAGTCAGCGGGAGGAACAACAGGGGGACACAATTTCAAGGTCAATGCCAAGCAGGAAAAGCGTCCCAGTATCAAGATTTACACCAGATTTGTATAAACGTAACGACATCCTTATACCCACTTTCGTACACCTCATTCACACGTTAATCGCTATGTAACCGGTTTCCCGATTTGGTTAGACCCAAGAATTAAGGAACCGTGTGTTTCTCGTCTCTGCAAAACACTCATCGTTGATCTACTCACCGTCATGTCTCGAAACAATTGACCAGCATAGTGTTACGACAATTGTTACGAAGAATTGCACTTAGACTTGGTCACGTAAATTTTCTAAAATCCTTAATTTCTCAAACAGATAATTTACTCAAATGTGACAAGGGTTATGATCTTAGGATTAGTATACTCGACTCTGGTACGTTATACTCAATCGCACACTCTCTCACACATATACTAGACACACGTGAAGAAGCGAAATCCACCTAATAGAAGATAGTTAGTACAGTTTTGTTTGATATATATATATATATATACATATATATATATATAATATGAGAAGATGTATTATATAGAGAAACATGCAAAGGTATTATGAATATGACAAAAATACATATATGCCCGCGCCAAAGCAAAAATATGGGGGTAAGTCGGGGGGTGAATGGAAAAAAAATATCTTAAAATTATGATAACTATAGAAAGTAACGAAGTCTGCGGTATTGTCAAAATACCGCGATGAAACCAGAACCGGCTGGCCAAGAACGTGCCAGCAACATGACGGTGAAATCGTTATACGTGATGATAGCTGGCAAATTTTTTGGCCAAACCACTTTTCTGATGGTGCACGTAAACCGAAAGCTTTTCAGTTTACCTTTACAAATATTCGTGAATTTTTAATTTTTCCAATGTGATTACTCTCTCGGTACTTGCACTTGGCTGAATATGATCTGAAAAGTTTTCAGGATTCGTTTGAACAGCGATTAATGCTACCATTACACCGCTCCAATCCACAATCCCGTAATAAGCGATACCTATTGATTGATGCAAAAAAAAAAAAAAAGGGGGAGGGAAAAAAACACCAGCTCCCACGTATGCACATCAGGGATATGCAACGCTGGTGAACGATTCGAGTGCAAATGTACTCTATAGGACAGATGGAATGACGTGTTACGAGCGTGTATACACGTATGTTACAGCGTTCGTGAATCTGTTCTAACGGGAAAAACTAGCCAGCAATAGATTTATTATTATCGGTATCGGCCAATTACACTTAAACACTAATGGCTAAAAGGTTTTCTTCTGCATTCATGTAGCGGCTCATAACTACCGCTTGTCCGATATAGTTAAATTACACTCGTTCGCTTCGGGGTTTTCTCTCCTGTGTCCCGTAAGACGATCGATTATAATAATGAGGATGAAAAGAATGTCGGTATGGTGATTCGTCGACGGTCACGAGAAGCGTGTGAAAAACGAGATAAGATTGATCGGAGGGGGGAAAAAAAATGAAGACGGCAAATTGAGGTAGCAAAATTAGATACTTACTGGCAACGCCGGAGGCGTTTGGGTCCTTGTGGGTGTGCTTCATGTGTTCCATGAGAGCCTCGCCGCCTAGGAAGAGTTTGTTGCAGACAGGACAGCTGGTAGCGTTAGGGCCGCCAATCAGGGCGGCGTGTTGCTGGAACACAACACGCTGTTGCAACTCCTTTTTTGGCCGAGACACGGAAGAGACGCGGACACCAGCCCAAATACCACCAGTGAGTACCAGAAGCGCAGGTTGGGCACAAAACAGAATGATACCAGTCAGACCAGGCCTCGCGCCGCCACCCATTATTGTGTAAGCTAGGGACTCGTGGGATTCTCGGGTTTACGATGATCTTACGTTCTCCCAAGTTACGGGGATTTTACAAAATTTCGTCAGACAGGTGTCATGCGATTGACAAAAACACATACGAAGGCTGCATGTTTACTGGATGTGAGCGAAGAAGAAAAAAAATGGAAAAAAACAAAAAAAAAAAAAAACGGAAACGGAAACGAAAAAACGATAGCAAAATGCGGCGACGACAAAACCGGGGAGATTTTAGGTTAGAAGATGGACTGTACATCAATCGGGTAATCATGGTGGATATTTTATACGTGTGGAGAAGTAATTGTGATGAAATAAAAAGCGAAGCCCGCACAAATAATTATTGTAGGAAAAAAGCGTGATATAGGCAATCGAATGCAGATAATGAAAGAGTTTGCAGAAATCTTTCACTTGACGAAAGTTGTTGCAATGGTCTTACTGTTTATTATTCAACGCAACTCGACGTAGTATTTTGCAAACTCTTCCGTTCATCGTTTGCATAACGTACACACAGTCATGCGTACGTATACATATATGTATAAATACGGAGGGGGAATTGGATGACACGCATCAAATGCGATTAACGATATATTGTATGACATGGGTAAGTTATGTAATATATATATATATATATATATACATGTATGTATGTATACAATGTATCGTAAAGAATAATGGAAATTAAAACAAAATTCGACGTCCATTTTGAAAAATGTTGTTTCTTTAACCATGTGAGAAGTACTTTATATTGAAATACTTAATCTAATTACACTGTAGGATAACGTTAAAATTCTTTTATCATTTGCTCAGCCGAATTCCGGACTCACGATTTATTAAATTCTCCGGAGCTTTATTATCGACAGCAAGTATTTAATGCGCGTAGGTTTATTTATTCGTTTATTATTCATGCGATTCGTTTACTCGTTTTCCGCCGGAGCGTATTTTAGCATTATTCGTTTCGCATTGAAATTTGCGGTGGCATCGTTGCATACGTCGGATTGTTCGGTATGGAAAAAAAGGAGGTCAGGAACCTTGCCGAAGGCCTGGAGTTTAAATTTGACGTCAAAACATAACCCCGATTATCGCGTAAGGCTGAAACGAGCGACCATGACGACGGCAATGACCTGAAAGTTCGGGGGCCCCTTCTGCCCGTTTCTTTTCTCTCCTTTTCTTCCTCTCTCCACCTTTTATTTTCACATTCTCTTCGTCGAATTTTATTTGCGGGACTTTACTCCGTCTCCTTCTAGTCCCGGACCTAGGGCAACGCATCTCTCCTTGCGGAGGCACGACGCTGCAGAGTATACGAGAGCATAAGTTATTCTTGGAGGGAACCTGCGGTCCGAAGGTTCGACGCCCCGACCTGGCCCAACTGGAAAAAACCGGTTTCTTCCAGCGGTTTTTCTTTTTTCATCTTTTTTTCTTGCATGATCCTCGTTTTTGCACACCGAGGAGCTGCTGCAACCGAGCGAGTCCCGAGTCTCGACCAGCGTGGGCGATTCTCTGTTGCATACTCAGGTACACACACACACACACACACACACGTGAACACTTGAGCCTGCCCATGCCTAACACCGCAGCGTCGCAGTCAATCCTAATGATTTATGGCGTTGTCCTCGAAGTAGCGCGTCGAGGACTCCCGA
This sequence comes from Neodiprion lecontei, assembly GCF_021901455.1. NCBI lineage: Eukaryota > Metazoa > Arthropoda > Insecta > Hymenoptera > Diprionidae > Neodiprion > Neodiprion lecontei. Next base: position 10,613,245 of record NC_060265.1, on the reverse strand, counting down.
AGGACCTGGACTCAAAGTGAAATTTTGATCACCTTGTCTCGATTCAAATGCCGCGCGGTCAGGCCTTGAATCACTTTTCCAGCACAACAATTGCGCTGACCGCCGGACTGCTGCTGAATTTTTTCGCTATATTTACACCGCAGCCTCCAACTTGCATAATTTTATTATCGAAATGTTGTAATGCGATATCCCTGGTTTTCTGTCTGCGAAAGTGTCAAGTGTTCTGGGATACAGTTTGAATAGCATTAAACTGACCTGTGGATCAATTATTTCCGAGATTGACCAAATTTTTGTCGACGAATGTATTACATAAGATTTTCTAGTGAAAAGTTGATGGCAAATCGTGCTTAAATAAAGACCGTGTTTTTTGATAACCGTTTCAACGAATCGTGAAGGCCTCAGAATAATTATCTATACAAACTAAGTATGAAACTTTGATTTCATGTTTGTTAAACGAAAGAATCGATGCTCTTTACGCATTATCATAAACAGTTGAATCGAGTTAGTAGAAGGAGCATAACAAGCGAATAATTTCATCCCTCTCCTTGCGGCATTGTAAATCGAACTATTGGACAATTGGCGTGCATAATCGAGTGCAGCTTGAACATTATCCTAATGAGAGAAGAAGCCCCTAAGATTTAAATGATGTTTACAAGTTGGAAGGCCTTTGCCATGTTTTTGTCGTTGATCCTTATTCCGTCATCCCGCAGCTGTAGCGTAGGTCGTTATACTTATCGTTGGAATAAGTGTTTCTGCATGCTAGACTTGCCCGATGGTATGCAGTTACATGACCGAGTAAAAAGGTAATGTTACCGCGATAGATCCTCCCCGAAAGTAAACTCCTTTAAGAAATGCCTCCCGAAGAACCCGTCAGGGTTCGTGACAGGGTTGACCTATCGGTATACAACCTTGGCTATTATTACCAAGCCGAGAAACTTTTGATTTGCTTTTCAGCCCAGGGTGGATGGGTGCGTGCCTCGTGCCGAAGCAACCATCGCCCCTCGCGATCAGCCCTGATGATTTTCGATTTGTCGGAAAGAAAACGGGCACGTGCCCAGTCTCTCTCTCTCTCTCTCTCTCTCTCTCTCTCTGTCTCTCTCTCTCTCTCATCCCCGTTGATTCTGGGAGCGGGAAAACTCTTTTCCTGCAATTAAACCATCTGCGACTCTCTTCCGTGCCGCATGTGCGGTGTATCCCTAGACTCCTAGCAGGGAGTGGCATGGAGTAGGAAGTGGGTGTGAGTACTAGCGTAGCCATGCGTGACGTCGGGCAGCGAGTAGCCATTTTGTTTGGATCAACACCGAATCGCCTTCGTGCGAGTTACACGCACGTACGACTAGACAAGTTCGTAGGTGTGCCGCGTTCCCGCCCGTCAAACACCCGAACTCGACACCTCCGGCCTCCGATTTTCCGAAATTTCACCCGCGACCGTAAACTCGAATTTCCTGCCCTTTTCCGTATCCCGAGAAATTAGCGGCCGCCGGTCGAGTAAACGAATTATTACACCGGCGATTCGCCCGCCCGGCAGGACCCTCGCGGCACCGGGACAACGACGGCTGATGCGAATTCGTCAAAACGCACGCGATTCCGCAACCCGCGGAGGGATAGGCAACGCGGAAGATGTTTCGGATGAGTCGAATAAGGAAAACACGCCGAGCTCCGCGGGGCGAAGGAGGAGAAGAAAATTAAAAACGGGTTTTCGTGATGGGCACGAGGAGATTGCGTTAGGCCGAAGGTCTCGCCGCGTGCAGCGTGTGCAATTTTTCTCGGCGCTCTTGCAGCTCGATGCACTTCTCGTTCCCTCTCATGCGATTTTTTCAATTCTTACATCTCCTTGTCCCCCCTTGGTGCGGTTTTTATCTTTTTATCTTTTTTCTTTTTGATTTTTTTCTCTCTTCCTCCTCCTCCTCCCTCCTCCCCTACTTCTTCTTCTTCTTCTTCTTCTTCTTCTTCTTATTTTTTTTCTCACGACGTCGAGGCCGCCCGCGGTGTGCGGCAGACAGACAACCTTCGTAATACCTCGCTGCTTCGTACTGCGCGGGTTATATACTTGGAGAGTAATGCCGCTGCAGCCTCCGCCTGACCATGGGTCGTTGATCGTCCGCGAACAAAGAAAATCGTCATTTCGTTTTTGCGTTATTTTTTCCATCCGAACACATAGCGCTTCTACGCGCGAGCGAGTATTATGTATACGAACGAGTTGGAAAACAGAGGAGAAGAATGTAACGGATCTATCACCGAGTACAATTGAAGTTGTACTTTTCAAGCGTGCCAATCCGCCTTAGCTAGCTCGTTGGAATTTAAACCTAACTATGGCAAAAAAAAAAAAAAAAACGAACCACAGTCTAAGCGACCTGGAGGGCGAGCGAAGCTGACAACTGGGAATGTTACAACAAGAATAACGCCTCGTAATCCTCGAATAATAGGCGTTTAATCAACACCTCGAATATAAGCGAGAGAAAGAGAGGTGCGAATGAAAAAATGTGGAACGAGAGGAGTGCGTGGAAAAAAAATGAAGGAAAAAATGCGACCCACGATGCGGAAGGGAACGTGTTTTGCCAATAGGCGATCCGGTTCGTGACGTAGCGCTAGTAATAATGACGGGCGGGTACCGCGGGGCACGGCGGAGGGGGGGGGTGAAAAAAAAATTCATCGACAATGGAAAATCCCACCCCAGCGTAAGAATCGGTACAAATGATTTGATTGCACACCGTGTAACCGTAAGGGTGGTCCCCTTTTCAATCTCCGTATAAAAACTCAGGGCGGAGCGATGAAAAAAAACCTTGTACGCATGAACATTTGTGCGATGAAGAGGGCAAAGGCAGTGAGAGAGGGAGAGAAAGAGAGATGCTTCGGTCCCTGTATTGAGTTGAGTATATCGGCGATGGTGATGATTGTAATGACGTACTGTGATGCATAAGAAAAAGAGGGTGGGGTTCCGAACGCAGGCTTGAACAGAGAGTTCATTTGTTTCAATTAGATACCGTTTCATATACCTATATATATATATATATAGATATATATACCTAAATATACGCGTATACATATGTGTGACGGTATATACGTGCGTGTGCAATGCGCTGCTTGACTAGCTTCTAACGAAGAACATTTATTTATGAATGCAGTCTTAAAGGCGTCCCAGATATCTATTTTAAAACCGAAAAGAGACAAAGAATGTCCGTTTGGATATTCGCCAAAAGTCGATGTTTACGGGGAAAAACCAGTTTAATTGCAAACCGGGCCTTACGACACTTGTGGAAAAAAAAAACTACGTCCATGTTTTGATTTGATTTTTTTTTTTAGAAAAGATCCGATCACGGTCAAGAATTTATTCGTTGTAATGAAAAGTACAGGAAATCGATTAATTTGGTTTCGTTACGTCAAAATTGGCCAGATTCTATAATCAAATTTACCAATCAGCTCGCAGGTCGATCGTTTAGCCGTAAATTGATACCCCATTAAATTAAATAAATTTGGAACGTGGAACGTAGTTTAAATACGTATTTTGTTCCAAAATGAAATGCGAAAAAAGTCCATTTACCAATTGTACAAAACGATGCACAATGTTTTATTTAATTGGCTTTTCGATTATTCAAACGGTTCGCAATAACGCCGGAAAACGAAATGGAATGGTAAGAATTAAATCGAAGCGAGTCGCGTTCGTTTAATTCGCGAAGTTAAAATTGAAAAAAAAAGGGGAGAAATGTTAATGCCTGCGCACGCGGGGTTGTCTAAATATACACACGACCGACGGGTTCAGACGTTGCGTCTAAACAGGACGATACGTCAATGCTAGGAAATTAATAAGGGAAATAAATCCAATGGTTAACGAGTTTTTACCAAGTAGCGCTGCAGCGGCGGAGGGGCAATTAAGAAAAGGGGTGACGCAGGGTGGGTGGAAAGTGGCCTAGGCTGCAGGTATAGGCGAGGGTGAAATCGGTAGGAGCCGGAGGATGGAAGGAGATATCGTGTTGCACGGCATTCAACCCTTGTACTGGCTAAACTGTAGATAAATAGAAGGGATACGCTGTATAAAACTGGGTAAAACACCAGCGCCGTGGATAGATACACCGTGTATACATACAGAACGGTTATTTCTTGCCTATTACAATATTGTGTTCGTTTGTTATATAGCTAGCTGCTGGGCAGGTGAATTTCTCTTCTTACATGATAATGCTTAACTAGCACGCACTGGTCCGCGCAATATTTATTTATTTTTTTTTCTTATTTCTATTTTTCATTTCGACGTTCGCTTCACTTTTCAGTATTTCACGAATTCTCATATCCCGCGACAGAAGCGAAAGTTGACGAAATTTTTCCCTCGAAGAAAAGGAAAACGAAGATACGAGCAAAAAAAAAAACGGGAAGAGGGCATGAAATTCGTCAGTCGTTCGGAGGGTGTAATAAATTCTCTAAAAAATTCGTTTATCGTGTAATTGTATCAGCCGGAGCTGATTCCGATTCTTCCACTCTTCTGCTCTCTCTCTCTCTCTCTTTCTCCCCCTCTCACTAGCATTGCACGGGAAAGTGAAAAAATTAGATAGCTTGTACGAAAAATTTTACTACGTTACGTAATCTTCGGTCCGAAGGTGCGATAAGAAGAGGCCGGCATGGCGAACGAGGAGAGGATGGATATTCCTTAAGGACGAGCGACTAGTGAAAACAATTTCAAGAAATCTCTGGGAGAAAATTCGATTAGCAAGCTAGATGGGCTGTTTTCCCGTTTGTCTCGTTTTATTTCATCCCCCGGAGTTTCATCTCCGAGCGTCTTAATTATCCTTGTACATATTATATATATATTTTTGCGCGAGGTGGTTATTTTTAAGCTTTAAAGCTTAAGTTGGTAAGAGATGTCTCTCTTACCGTTAACCTCGTTAACGGTATGAATTAACCTAGCTTAGAGACTGCCGCCTTCCTGGTCATGCGACTGCTGCTTCGACTCTCCCTTCGTCCCCCAGGAAGACGAGGAGCTCACGAACATGCCCGACAACGTCTCCGACGGGACCTCCGTTCGCATCGGACAATGAACATGCAGGACTCACCGGACTAATTAACATTGCTCGACGGATGCTCGATCGGTAAGAACGCTACGCTGTTACCATAATTTAGGACACTTCTCGAAATTAGCCGGAAGAGTTTTAGTTTTTTTTAAATTTCAACTTGGTGCCGGAAACTGTCAAAGAGAGAAAGAGAGAAAGAGAGAGAGAGAGAGAGAGAGAGAGAGAGAGAGAGAGAGAGAGAGAGAGAGAGAGAGAGAGAGAGAGAGAGAGAGAGAGAGAGAGAGAGAGAGAGAGAGAGAGAGAGAGAGAGAGAGAGAGAGAAAAAGAGAAAGGGAGAGAGAGAGAGAGAGAAAGAGAGAAACGGGTCAGCAGTCTCCGAGGAGATTACGTGCGAGATTTATCGGTGAAAAAGACGATGTGGGTTTTTTTCACCGCCTCTCTGTTTTCATATTGATATTTTATTTCGAAAATTAAGCCAAAGCTTAACCGCGGATTAAGTTTTAATTAGGGGATCTTGTCGAGTATGTATAGACAAGGAGGGTGTTAAAATGTTAAAAACCTGATATTTATTACCTTTGTTAATAACGCGGGGATTAACTTTGCAGATACATTAGCTGATCAAACGGCTGTGTTCGAGGGCGGTTAATTTACACGTGAAATTTAGACCGTAATTAGAGGCGCGTTGTTATTTTTTTTTTTTTCTCTTTTTTTTTCGCTCTCAACGCCGGAAGCTCTGCAATCTTAAACGAAAAAAAAATAGGCAAATCATACCCGGAAGATTTTTATCAGAAGTTAAAATCGAATCCCAAAGTTCGCCACTCGAAACTATCGGATTAACAATATCCCAAAGATATCGCAATCGATTCGAGGTATTATTTCGTGAGAAGACAGGGGTCGACCAGATGTCTTCTCACGTTTCTTTCTCGTCTCGCATACAGTATGAGAAAATCAGAGATACAGAAACGGTCTATGGGCGAGGAAAAAAAACGTTTCGTCTGAGAAGAAGATCCGGTCGTCGGGCATTGTTAGAGGGGTGAATTTGATTAGGAGATTCCTACCGGCTACCCACAATGCACACCGGCAGCTCTCTGATCACTCACGAGGGTATCTTTTTTACTTGAACCCAACATTTTTTCTTCCCATCCGATCTCCGGGAATGCAGCCTGCACCGTGAAGCGCGGCTACAAGTTCGTTAAGTATTCAACTTGTAACGTTGTATTTTTTACGTCACGCACAAATGCGAGTCTGTTCAGACCTCGAACCACGAAAGAATTTTTGCCCCCTCGTATTCTTTCACGCGATATTCTTTAACGTGTTTAATCGATTTTTATAGTTTTCTTTAGTTTTCACCGTAGTCGTGACCAGCAACGGCTAACGGGAACTAGAGCGGGCCGGAAGTCTGAAAACCGAGTGATTTCAGGGACCGAAAGCTGTAGAATCCGTGGTTTTCAACGGCACGCGTACAGACGTTGTCGAATTTTAATCCCTGTTGCGGGTGCACCGTGAAAATTCCGTGGATATTAGAGGAGAAGCGACAATGCATGGTGGATGTAAAAAACGACCCGCCACCTTTGTTAGTTTGCGCGAATTATTCGATGTAATATACAATGCAGGTATTATCATACGTGTATGTATAATACAATGCACGTATTAACGCTCGTTTTAGTATAATTAGATTAAATATAGAGTGAGAAGTGTGTCGAATATAACGTAGTAGAATGACGGACGTCGGATTTGGTACATACATGACTGACCTTGGACGTGTGGGTCCTCAGGCTTGACTCCGTGGCGAATCCCTTTCCGCAGATGGTGCAGTGAAAGGGTCGATTCTTGGCACGCTCCACCTGAGCGTCATGATTCCGAAGATGCTGCTGCAGGTTCGAGAGTTGAATGAAGGCTCGGCCGCATTCTGGAAGGTGGCATTTGTACGGTCGCTCTCCTGGACAAATCGCAAAAATAATAAACTTCGGAAGGGGGAAAAAATACCCCGAGCAGAAAATTGCAAAACTTCAACATAATTACTGACCGCAACCGTGCGAAAAAAAAAACGTCCCAAACCAATGACCGTGGAAGTTATATCTCTCTTTTTATCACAATTTTGACGTTTCTTATTTTCCTCACACCATTTTAAACAATTAAACCTGTGCCTTCAATAACAATTGCATACCCGAACGATACAGATTCACCTTATTTGCAGTAGGATGTAGCGAATGTGTCTTGTAAGTAACGGTAAATTCAGGCAAGGTTCGAAAATTGTTGTTCGCATATTGTTGTTGTTGTTTCATTTCATTTTGCAGAACCGTATATGCTACGGACTTAACGACAACCTGAATATCCCCCTCGCGAATAATTTAACCTACAGATAGCGTCAGGTTGACAGTTGGGTAGCGATTAAACTCGCGAGGGTGTTTGGACTGTAGAAAACAAAAGTCAAGTGCGGTTTATTCAGCAGAGAAAATTGGCATCGTTTGATGCAAAGAATCTCGATCAAGGCTTTTGTTCTACGTGTATCGCAATTTTTTCTTCTCTCCAAACAGCTGCTTGATCACAGTTTACGATATTATGTTAAACTCGCCGGAGAATTAAGGATGAAAATTTCAATAAAGGTATGTAAAACGGTAACAATATTCCATGCCAGGCTATTTTTATTCCCGGCGTAAGCGATTCCGACTCGTTGATTTATCCTTTATTAACATCATCGACGTTCTACGAGGCTATGCCCTTTTTTTTTCTTTCCCTCTTCGTCTTCTTTCCGCTTACTTTCCCTATCCCCACGCGTTTTGTTCCAATCAATTCATCTTTTATTCAATCACCGACCCATCGGAGAATTCCAACGTTTGATTTAATAAAAATAACTTCGACTACTGTAGGCATCAAGGCAGCACCACCGGCCGCATTTTATCTCTCCTTATTTTTTTTATCCCCCTCTTTCTCTTATTTTACTTTAATTTCATCGGATCGTCGGGGGTGCCTTCAAACTCTCAAGCTTCATCCCCCCTACCCCCAACTCCACCCCTTCTAGACCAGCATCCGAATCTCGCTTTAAGCTTACGCTTAAGCGTCAAGCGACTGCAGAGTTTACCCCCTTTGCTCTGCCTGACCAGGTACCGATTAGTTATTTATTAATCAACTTTATCGAGATCCAAGGAGATTCGATTAGCCTTGTGACTGTCAATTCGGCATCGGCTGGAATTATTTTTATTCGCTTGAAATAATTCTCGCCGCCAACTGCTACGGGGGTTCGCGTCTTATTTTATTATAATCTGCACAGTGTACGCGTTAAATTTAGGGACAGGCACCTACATCGAGTACCTGTCGCAAGTAAACCTACGCATTGCCCGAGCTCTTTTTCTTCCTCTTCAATCTCTCATCGTATCGATTAAGGCTGGCATTTCTCCACCTCGTAAAGTTTGTTTTATTAACGAACGAAATTGCGACAATTTTTCGTACACGCTTTTACTAATATTCAACCGTCGGAGTTGATCAAGTCTCGTTTCGTTGCAACGATCTGTCGCGTAAGTATATAATTGAAGATAACTTTTTCTTCACCCACGCGTGTTATCGATGTATAATTGTAATTCTTTCGCTCATCCATACCCAATCGTTTTCTTATTTACCCACGTAATTGTGTCGGCGTTAAGAAAAAAAAAGACTCAAGAAAAAAAGAGGAAAAACAAAAACACAGAGACAAGCATTTCTTATCACATTTACAAAGTATTGCACGCGGTATCAGCCTTGCCCTGGTACCCTGCATCGAATGATTCTCGAACCGTGGCACACTTTTCCGATAATTGACGCTGTTGCAGACGCGATTGAAAAAATTGAATCAAACGAGAAATTAGTTTTCAACGCACAAAGTCAAGCTGCGGAGGCTTCGCGTTGCCGCAATATAAGATATCTACCTACAACGTTCCGCGGGCCGGTAAAGAAGTAATGACACTGTTATTAATAATAATAATAATAATAATAGCGATGGTAATAATAATAACGATAACAACAATAATCATCGTTGTTATTACCATTATTGTTGTTGTTGTCGTTGTTATTATTTTAAGTTTATTACCACTCCTCGGATAGCCAATTATTCGTTACTTTCATCGCCGCTACACGGACACAACCATAAAGAATAGCTGATGTGTATATCATACTCGTGCATGCGCTTGTATAGAGACCGATAAGTGCTACGGAACTCAAGAGGGCAGCGAATATAATTATTTATTTATCTACAGAGCAAGTCGGTACGCATGTGACCGTGTATGCTTCCAAGTTTCTGGCATTCGTGACTTTCCAAAGCCGGATGTTACCACCTTTCTGTCCCGCAGACGTAGGTACGGTCGTTAATGCGTGCAGCTTACCCAGGGTGTACGTATCATGGCCGAACGTACAAGGTACCGACTACTGTTTTCTTTTCTAAGCAATTAAAATCGAATTAATTGTGACCATGAAAAAGGGCGAGGAGGGATGGATGCTTATTGTTAACTCAATTTCACTTTCAAATATTTATCACACAAGGTAGGCTGCAACGTCTCGAACCGATGGAAGTATCGAGACAAAATTTGATACGGTAGGTACCGGGTATGTATCTGTGTAGGCGTATACATATTTACCTGTATTTACATACGCGCGTACGTCATTCTCCTGATACAGCTGAATCGTACGTATAAACCTGACGCAGGTGGCGTCGACCCGGTAAACGAGTCTGAATATACCTTTAGTGTCTCTGGTAGGAGCGCGAGGCCAGCATCGGGTAGTGTCAAACATCAAAAGTGTCCTTATCGAGAGACGAAAAAAAGGGAGATGTAAAGAAGCCGTTGAGGTCCGAGATAATTTTAAAAGTGTCGGATGCGTGAGCAAGAACTTCCAAGACACGAGACAAAATTTTTCCTCAACGTTCTCCTCTTCCTCTTTTACTTCCATCCATCCACCTAATGGTTTCCCTTCGATAATTGGCGGGCGAAGATAAAGATGTGTAATTATAAAATTCTACATCTTGCGTGCCGGAAGTAAAGAGATCGGGGCGGTGCCGCTACGGTGCAGGGGCGACGCTACGACCGTGGGGAGAAACCTGGGAACGCAACCCTTGCTTCTCGGCGGATACTTCTTTCTTTTGTCGAAGTCAAGAATTAATATTCGTATAAAGAAGTCTGACAAAATCGGTGACCCGCGACGCATTTGGTTTCATAAAAGATTCACTCCCGCCCAGACAAAGCGTAGCAAAGAAATCATGGGTGGGTTGATAAGAAGAATCGAAATATTGCGCGGTGATTCAATTCGAGGATTATAATTAGCTCGGTGGGTAAAAAAGTCACCGCTAATCGTTACGTGTAATTTCGTCGAATCGGGGGAAATCCCTGGTCGCATCCCTGTCTCGACGCGTCGATACGATGCGTGTGCAACGATACTTTCGTCTCGATTCGCCCCTTTCCATTCCGCGGACGTATCACACCGGCGGTGCAAGTACGGACGGAGCGTGCATACTTCTTCGCCGAGTGGGGCCCGGCAACTAGCCTACACGTCCATGCCAAAGGCAGAAAATTAATGTCCCCTGCAATCCATGTATAATGCATTCGGTCAACGAACGAACGAACGAACGAACCAACGAACGAACTAACTAACTAACTAACTAACTATAACGAAACAGAGAGCCTACCACTGGCCCGACATGACACTAGAAAATTTACGCCCAGCACGCCTCGTCGTCGGACTATCCTGAAAATACGGGTCTGAAATCATTAAACTCGCCCATTGGCGCTCCGCCCTGATAGCCGGAGACCGTGCACCATCATCAACGGCTTTGACGCATCGCCATATCCGATTCGTCCGACTTTGACAAGACTTTTTTCCATTGGTTCCGAGCACTTCGAAACTTTCGAGTCCACGTTTCCGTACACGCACAGGGGTGCGTATAACGGCCTTCGAGATGAGCGAACGGCGAGAGAAAGCGACATTTTGCAATATGAAATCTGTTTTTGATGTACCAGTGACGCCGGCTGTATAGATACAGCAACGGGTGTGTCTGACGCAAGTACTGATCCCGGGCAGAGCCTGCGGATGATCCCGGTCGCAACCGGTGCAGCCGGCAGAGAGTACCTATAAACCGTTGCGAGTTTAACGCATGCATGGAAATGATGAAAATAAAATGGCTGATAACAAATGACTGTTGCAAAGAGGTGAGGCTGGACGGCCATGTTGGTTCACGTGACCGTCATCCGGGCAACCACGAGTACGCCACGCCCATTTAATGATTTCTACCCCCCTGGATGCAAGCCGTGTACGCGGTGCGAAATTTCATGAACGTGTGCCTGCGTGCACCGGGGTGGCCCGATATTGCGCTGTACAGTCATCATCAGTAGTCTGCAGGACTACCTCTGCTGAAATTCAGCCCAGCTTTGGCGTCGATCGCGGTTTATTCGAGGGGTTGACAACTCCTTGACATTCGCCCGGATCGCATTGCGTCGAAAGGAGTATATCAGGAAGATTTCGCGGCTGCTCGAGGAAAATTCAGTTTCCAAAGTCTCGGCTGACGCCGAGAAAATCCGGGAAAAGTCTCGTTCCAGGCTTGAAATTTTACAACCTATCACGATCGGCTGGGCAATCAACGTGCGGGTCACGAAGGATCCAATCCTCTTTAAAGACCCGGTAATCATCCGCTGCAATGACCCGTCCGTGGGTCAAGCTTTCGATCGCGAAGGTACAGTCCGAAAATTGAAGGGGTTGGCGGAGGCCGTGAGTGCTGCCGGGGTGGAACGGTGCACCGGACAAGGGTAGGTAGGCAGTGCAGTGCACGCGGTTCGATCCTGTTCGCAAAATGATTTCCCGACGGTGGCAACCGCCAGGCTGTAGCGCAGGGTGAACATATAGGGTAGATACCACGGATGCATCGGATGAGTTCGATTCTCGTTTCTTTGTTCCTGCGGTAATGAGGAAAAAGGAACGAACACCGCAGGTTCACCGGATGACGAACCGATTTTCGGGCTCGTTCCTTGGCCCTGGAATCTGGTCGTGAACCGGAACACGTTGGATAAAATTCGAGCATTCGGGTTTTTACGGTCCGGGTCTGATCGTGCTCGATTACGGGAGGACTCGCGCTCGTCTCGAAGGATTCTGCCTCCGCGGCGCTCGTTTCTCCCCGAATCATTCGGGCCCTCGTTCGTCCTCGGACACATGCATGCGCCACGGGATAAGTTACAATTAATTCAGAGTGGCGGGGGAGTGGCAGGGCAGAACGAGGCACGGGACGGACGTACGAGGCTGGCAGGAGAGAGGCGCGGGTGGACTCGAACTTCGGCATATGGTCTTTCCTTCCACCTGCCCTGTGCCCTGCCCAAACTTTTTACCTTTTATCCGAGCCGTTTTTTGCCCAAAGGGCACGGTCGCTGACCCGGCCTATGAGAACCGGCTAACCGGTGCTAACCCTTCCCTAAAAGGGCGATGAACTTTTTACTTTTATTTTATTCCGTTGACTTTCTTTTAACCGATCGATCGATCGATCGATCACCCCTTTCGTTCCCGGGAGAGCCTTTCGGTTATTAAAACTTTTCCTGCTGAACGGAAACGGCGATGACGATGACGATGACGATGACGACGACCGTTTGCTAACCAACGTACGTATCTTATAGCCGACAACGGCGTTCAAGAATCTGGCGATACGAATCCGTCGCGTATAGGTACGTATAAGTTATAGGGTTTCCGTTACACCAAGAGGATGTAGGTAGGTTTAAGGTTGTAACAAGTGAGCTGGAATCGGAGCCGACTATCTTTCTCTCTCACACCGCGGCGAGCACTTTTAAATTGGGACAAAGTAGTCAGACATTCGAATGTTTCCGGATCGTTAGCAAGCCCTACTTCGCAGGGCGATCATTTTTCTTGATGTCAACTGTAATTTATTCCCGATTCCTGAAGAGTCTTGCCCATTGTGCGGGTAACTCTTTTGTCCAAAGAAGGGAAGGGAAAGACGATGAGAAAAAAGGAAGAGCAGCAACAGAAGTTGAAAAGAAAAGATAGGAAAAAAAATAAAAAAAAGAAAAAAAAACATGAGAGCGAAAGAGAAGTAATCTGGTTGTTTTGCTACGAAACGGAAAATCCTTTTTCGAAAAAGTTTCCCACCGCGCTAAGCCAAACATTATAAATATTTGAAGAAAAGGAGCAAAGGCAATTTGTGAGGAGACGACGACGTTTCATATAATTGCGAAGCTTGTTTCGCGAGCGTCAAAGACAATTCGCCCGACGACGACGCCTGCAGGACCGATTCCCGGCTCGCTTCGCCGTTCTTTTAAATGCCGCGCACTTAACGTGCACTTTGCGGCAAAATCTCGGAGAGGAGTGGAAAGGAAAAACCAGGCGAGCGCCAACCCCGGGTCATTAGGCAGAGGCCCTACTTGTCGAGGAAAAGGGGTAAAAATTAATGTCTCAGAATGAATGTTCCTCGGCACCGGCGTTATTCCGCGCTTGTACCGGCAACTCATATTTTTATGATTTCACCTCCTCACGAGTCATTTGTTTGCCGGTGCATGCTTTGATATGCCGGGATGTTAAATGGACGGGTTACTCTCTCCGCCCCATTTTCTACCCCTTAGATTGTTGAAATCCTTTACTGCCCGCTTGTACAGCAGAACGCGAACAACTCGACGTTCCCGAATCGATTTCTTTTCTGTCTATCCGACGTCCACCGTAGGTGATTATATTATCAACGGCAGTTTTAACCAGAGGAAGATCTTTTCTTCAAAAGCTTCTATCACGAGTATGCCCGTAAAGAAGCGATGAGCAATCATTCACGATTACTTTCTCCTACGGCAAACCCCGATAACGTGGATCTCGATTAATTCAGTCGTCGAGCTGTCACTTGATTCGATCTGCTAGAGGAATGAAAAAAAAAACAACAGAGAAAGCCTCGAAGCTTGATAGGAGTTCACCCCGCGTTGATTTCCATTACGTACCTAAGCAGCTTTGACGAAACAAGCTTCTATAAGAAATTCGCGGCATTTTGAGCATTGCAATAATATGTATATACGTCCATACAATATACAAGAGCGATAGTTTCTGGCGTTCTAATCCTCGAGGCTAATGTTATGGGGTATTTTTATCATCTCTGCAGAATGGCCGCAGCCGAGCGAGTTTGTGTAACGGTAAAACAGTGCTGTGCGTGCCTCGATATGAGATCTTGCGGTGGAATCTAGGGTATAGTATCTGCCTCTTCCTACTATCACTAACTAAACTAAGCCGAGTACTCGACACGACCGAACTCGGCCCTAAGCCGACCTCGAATGCGAGGGGATCGGTAAGAGTTGTCTACATCATCGAACGGGGAAAATACAGGCATGTCTGTCTCAATGAAATTCTTTTCTCGCGGCTTGCCAAAAAATTCAAACTTTCTCGGACTATTTTTATGCTTCAACGGAAGCAAACCGCACTTCACTGTTCACCATTCTCAACAACAGAAGTTCAACGTTTCTTCTTCGTGTCGAATAATGAGACCCCCATAAGTATGTAAAAGAATTAGAATCAGATTAACGTCTCCGATTTCTTTCCTCGGCACGTGAAACAGAAATGCTGCGAACATAATCGGTCATAGCAGCTTCGGAGAAGCCAGATGTTATTCGTTTCAACTCCCAAGGTTGTCGGTACCGCAGACAAGTTTCGGGTTAAAATTGGCCAGGTAAATCGAACGGTTCTCTAACGCGCGAGGTGCTTTATATATATATATATATATACTCGAGGCCTAAAAGCAAGGTGGTAATTACAGGCGAGTAAAATAGTACCGCGAACGGTGTCTTTTTTCACCCTTGCCGCCCTCCTTATTCTTCCTCTTCCTCTTCTTTTATCGCGGCCGTATGGAGTAGCATCGAGTCGACCCGCGGAGTGTCCGAGCAATCGCATGCGGCGCATACCCGCACGCATACCACGAAATAACTCGGCGTATTCGATGGGTTAAGCTCCCCGTTTAATATACCTCAGGGTATGCGAGTTGCGTCTGTGTGTGCGTGTGTACGTAGATGCGTCCGTTCGTCCGTGGAATAAGTACACGGCCCGTATACCGTATGGCGTCTTGAGAGAGGCCCGTCTTGACTCCCACACACGCCGTTCGTAGAAAGTCCTCTCGAATAGATGGAAATCTATATTTTATTGTGCGCCAGTGTGCTCAATATTATTTAACCCCTGAACCACTTTTGCAGCCGGTTTTCAATCCTGTACGTATCTCCGATAGATAAATCGGGGAGAGAGCATGCCTGCGTTTTTCTCGTTTAACGTGCGATCGTCTTTCTAGACGTTTTTTTTTCGCAGATCTTTATTAACCCGTGAGATGCAAAAGTAACGAGCAACTTATTTACCGCTGGTGGAGAAAAAAAGCAGAGTAATCGCGATAACGAATGATTTCTTTTCACGCAAAGCAGCACGCTGTGTCACGTTTCACGAGGGAGAAAGTAAAAAAATTCTAACAAATACACGGAGTGTAATATACATCAATTTATAAACAGAGAGTGCAGCAGCAGCAGCAACAGCAGCGGGGTATCTAAAACTCATAAAAAAGTTAGCGAGTGCCTGCGATATTGCAGGGGTGAGATTTTTTTTTCTCCTCCCTCTCTCTTCTCGGGGGGAAAGGGAAGTTCGAGCAAAGGGTTGAAAAGTAAGTCAGTGCTGCGTAGACTTGGACGTCCGAGAGCCTCGAGGGCAGATTTTCTCTCCTCCCTTCGTTCGTTTTTTTGCCTTCTTCTTTCCTCTTTAATCGAAGATATATTTTTACCGGTATTACACCGCAGCCAGATGATGTCGCGCGATGAATAACACCGCGCATCAATAATAATGCGAGTTGAATGAGAAGAAAAATGTGGTAAAGTAAATTTTCCCAACGCGATACCGTCTCGATAATTTTCGTAACTTGAGATATTTTCAAGACTGCAACGGCAAGCATTGTTAATTCATTTTGTGCATCTCGGCCGTTGTTATCAGCGCGAAATAGATAAGATAAATTGAGCGTGAACGAAAAAAATAGATACAAACAAACGCTCACACGCGCACGCACGCGGGTCTACGAACACACGTATATACTTTGCGTAGCAACTATCTGACAGCTAGCCGACTGACGCTTACGATTTGTGGACTAGATTCGCGGAAAGTTTTATTCTCGTACTTATACAAGAATGCAGATGCGTGTGTGGGCGTCTGTGTGTAGACGCATTATTGCGGACAGTGTACAATAATACAGGCAGAATGGAAAAAAGTGAGAGCCAAGCTGAAAACAAAGGCCGCAACTTGTGTCGATCGGGGAATACGGGAGGATTATAAAAACTAGAAACAAAATAGAAAAAGTAAGCAACGCTGCGCGAACGGAACCCTCGATCCTCAAAAGTTGTAGTCATATCTCCCCACAGGGAAGGTCCGCTATTCAAATGAACCCCCGTAGAATGAAAAAGAAGAAAGAGAAAACGAACACCGTACTCGAGGTGCGTTGTAGATGCGTATGTGTACGTATACGTAGGCCGCGGAAGGGTTAGAAAATTAGAATAGGCCTTTTTCGATCGCCGGTATATTACTCGCCCTGCATATGCAGCATGACTAGGTTAATTCCTGGTGGCCATAAGGCGTTTTTTGGTTAATCACTTTTTTTCAACTACTATACTTCACCTTTGATCCTTTCTTTGTGTATTTTTTCGTTTTTTCTTTGCTTTTTTTCGAGCGTGTGCGCGCGTGTGTGGAACAAATATTTTGTCTCGGTAAAGAACGCCGCGCCATCATCACGGGCACGGTTGCCGCACGGTCCGAGAAGAAAAAGATTCTGTTCCAGCAACAAAAGTCTACCCGTTCTCTCATTCCTAAATTTTTTTTAAAACTCGTTCGTTACGGATATGCCGATTCTTCGTTTTCGGAACGTCGGGGCCAAGATAAGTTTCCTCGAGCTGCCACTTTGTTTAATCTTTAATTCCGCGCCATTTGTGATAAAAGGCGCAAAAAGACACGCCCGTCTCCAAGAGTTGTTAGCATTTTGCTTTGATTTTTCCCCAAGACGTCTGGTATTCCCTTGTATGAATTCTTAACCGGTTGAAATTAGCGAATTAAAGACGGGCCGAGACGGACGGACCGGCAGACGCGGGGCAACGGATGGGGGGGAGGGGGGGGGGGGGGTGATAAAAATGTCGAGTAAAACAAGCAATTCAGAGTGGGCGAGAGAGAGAGAGAGGGAGATAAAAAAAAAATGGCCATTTTTTAATTATTCTTTACTTCTCCGTATATTATACGGATATACTCGTATATATTTCTTGTCCACGAATCCTCCAGTCGCTTGCATATACTAATTTAACAGGAGTAGGTGGTTAATTTTTATTCATGCTCGGGTGAAACGGCAATTTTTCTCAGTATTAAGTGGGCTTTAAAATTGTCCGGTCAATTTCGCGCGCGAGACGTGAGACGTTTTTTAAGTATCCGGTTATAGGTAGGATGAAAATTAGAAGCGGAAACCGGGGAACCCGTGATTTTTGAATAATTCAAAATACATCTTGCAACTTTTCCATACACGGTTCAATACGCGAATTAATTGGGTTTAGAATAATTTTTTCATACGCCGTAGAAATAGATTCGGGATAAAAAAAATAAAAAAATATTTCCAATTCCGATAATGTCAAAGGAATCAGTGCTTGTAATTCGTTAAAGTAAAAGAAAAAAAAAAAAAGAAAATAATGAAGCAAAATAATAATAATAAGAAATAAAAATAAAGGTTAAAGTTTTTCTACACATTCGACTGAAATATTCCGCGTCCGAATATCTGTCGGGATATTTATCGTCCGGCGAAATTCAAAAGCAAAAACGACAAACAATATGGATGAATAAATAGAAATGGCTGTGTATCCGATAAATTTTCGGAGGAACCATCGGTGACATTTTCGCTGACAAAATACCTCGGCGCATACCGAGTGGCATGCATTGAGTTTAGGGTATAGTGCAGCGTCCCCATCGAGTATTTAGGTTCACCAACGCCCGCCCTGTGTACGAGGCTCGTGTTTCAGGGGAGTGCGTGGTTCGGCTGCATTATTGAGCGATCGGGTAATCGAAAAATTGGCGGGCTTTTTCCGGGATCTAGGTGGTGGGAGAAACGCCTCGGGGATTGGTCGCCCGGTCCAGCGCCCCTTCCGAAGAGGGGTTAACTACCCGAATATATATTTGTCTAGTACTCGCTATTGACCGGCTATCAATATCATGTATTTTCCCCAATATTATACGTATATTAATGCTTTCGCAAATTTCGTTAAACAAATTACCCGTTATGATGCCGATGGGAACTTGGCTCTTCCCCGCATGCAGTTTCAAATTATTACCAATTACTATCGGAACTTCATCCTAACGTTGCGAGGCTCGTCATATTACCGGCTTATCCGCCGTATAGATCGAGTTGAAGAAGAATGTATTCAACTTTATCGCAGGTTCAATCCCCATGTGCGTCGTTTTGATTTCGAACAGCTGTTTTTCAGGTTTTAACATCCCATCGCTGATCGTCGTAGTTCAACGGCAGTTCTTTTTTTTTCATTCGTAACGCGAACAGGTATTAATTTCTCACGAGGTGAAAGAATTGCGATCGATAATTTAAATGAGAAATATTTTCAACCGCATACAAAGAGGAAAAGACACTTGTATCCATACGCTGTATACCTGTACGTGTACGTACACGGTCTGATTGTGAATAAAGCACGGAACCGATGCGCCCACCTACTTCGAGGGAAACAGTAGTGGTGGCTGGATTATTAATGTAAGGGGTTGTGCGTTGAACGGCAGTTATTCGGTATTCTCTAGCTCTCTCGCGGTTGCTACAAGGGAGGGTCGAAATCAATGCGAGCCTTTCTTTTATCGCGACTCGGCGAAGCCCGAAACTGGGAGAAGCGGCTGGCCGCGTTGTCGATAAGAAGTCGAAGACCCGAGCGGTGATTTCCCAATTTTTGTTTACTCGCCCGATGCGGATACCTCAATCCCTCCCTCCCGCTCCTCGTTCATATCAACTCCTGCAATTAAATTGCTCGCATTCCATGCTGCGTCGCCTGATTTCATTATACCTGTTTTTTTCCTCGTCTTCTCTCTCCATTTCTCTCTCCCTCACTTTTTCACCATACACACGTACCCACCACCATTAGACTTGACCCTTAAGTAAATTTCAATCTGAGCAAATGAGATTTTTCTTTAAGGGCTGCAGAGCCGAGCCTGCCGCTGACCAGCGATCGGCCGGTTCGAGCTACGGGGCAGATAATACCTTCCGAATGACTACGCTCATCTTTTAATGAAATTCTTTCTCCCGAGGTACAACGGCCAAGGGCGGACCCGGACCCGTGGCTCTTGAGGCCGACCCCGTTTTCGAGTTTGCATTCAGCCCCGTCTCCGCTGCTCGAAACAACAACAACAACAACAACAGCAGCAACAAAAATTGTAGCAATTACAAGGACTCCACTTACCGGACCCAGTGCGGGAGTTGACTCGAGATACGTTTACCGGATACGGGGAAGTTGGCGAAAAATTGTTTAAATCAAAGGAAATCAAGGGAAAGAGTAAAAACGAGGGTGAAAATAACGAGATGAAATCTTCGTTGAATTCTCCGACTCACCGGTATGAAGTCTGGTGTGCTGCTGGACGTGGCTCAGCTGTTTAAACCTCCGATCGCAGTAGCTGCACTTGTACGGTTTTTCCCCGGTGTGAACCCTGATGTGTTGTACGAGCTGGTGGTTGCTCGAGAAGGACTTAAGACACTGCTGACACTGGTGCGGTTTGACCTCGCCGCCGCCGATCATCCCTCCTGGGCCAACCAGCCCTGCCAGACCTCCGCCGACTCCGCCACCCGGACGACCGGCCAAGCCGCCACCCATGTCTCTGGCGTGCATCTGCATCACGCCTTTGTGCGTGATGAACTGCGAGAAGAACTGCCAGGGTTAGTTGGTATGCTGTGCTCTGCGCCGAGTAGCGCCGATTGGCAATTCGCGGGGTTGTCTTGGATATTATTGAGAAGATAGGTACGAATTGCCAATCGATTCGTTGATTTCGGGTTGCGGGGGTACGATACATGTATGGTGCGATATTTCGACATATTCATGGCGTTCGCGCGATCGAACAAAATCGTTGGTGGATGGGTGAATGGGATGAAAAATTGTATTATCATGCTACGACTGGTTTGTGCAACGTTAAGGGTTGAATTTCAAAATGCGATTTACGTGTACGCGACAGAGGAAATACACATGTACTACGTATAATAATGTAACGTGGTTAATGGTTATTGGTAGGGAGAGGTGGACGGGAAGTGAGGGAATTGAATAGTGCTTCTCCCTGTGAAATTAGTGTTTTCATTTTCATTTTCGTCGTCGGTGTTCCTGTTCCTGTTTGTTCGTATTATTTTTTTCTTTTTTCTTTTATTTGCTTCTTTTTTCTCTCGATTCTTACCTCGACGAGAGGGTATAAATTCTCTCGGGTAAATTACGCGCGTATCGTTTCCCAGAGTGAGCTTCTAGTCTAAAAGAAGTAGGTAGAATATAAAGAACCCTATGATTAGGGGAATTCGGCAGTGGGTTAGTTAACCTGAACAGGTGTTGCGCGGGTGGATTCCTCGGGAAAAGGGTTGAGATCTTTGGGCGCGGACCGCGTACAGCCTGGTCGGAAAGTATTCGAAAAGGGGATCTGATCACGAGGCGATGGAAGTGCGAGATTGTTTTGTAAACAAGGCGTTGATCGCGACGGTCGGGAACGAGGTCGCGAAATTTGGCGTAAACGATCGGAGGAAAAATTTTTGGAAATATCTATCGCGCGATACTTGGTTGAAAAGTACGGAGAGGAAAAGAAAAGACGAGGTGAGACGAGAAAAGAGACGAGACGAGACGAGACGAGTGGAATTAAAAGAAAGGGGTTGCAAGTGCGAAGGCGATTTTATTAAAATATGTTAAAACTGTAATTAAAATCGAAAAATCTCCTAAGAAGTTTTAAGAATCTTATGGCCCCAGCGCGGGACTTTCTTGCCCAGAAGAAGTAGAACAAGACGAAGAAGAAGAAGAAGAAGAAGAAGAGGCGAAGGGAATTGAAATTGTCTCCGAGGGATTGGTTCTCAAGTTTCTCGCTATGCCGAGGCTGGATTGACGTACTTTTGTTTTTCAAACGACCAATCAACGTTGAGAATCACTGTCCCTTAATCCTCGTGAGAGAAGCACGGCGCTACTTGACGATTTTCTACTCTTTCTTTTCCGTTTTCTTATAATTTTTTTTTTTTTTTTTTTTCTTCATATTACCTACCGACTCGAAGAGCCGATCTGGAATTCTTTCACTCCCTCTGTTCTTTCCCCAAACCCTCGTCGCCCCTTTCTTTCATCCGTTCCCTTCCTCTGTATAATGCCGTTCTCTGCACTTGTATAGATATGTATATTTTAGCCCCGTCTACTTGACCATTTTCACATTTTCTTACGAGAGATTGTAATTTGTTCGCGGAGAATTTTTCACTCGTTTCTTTATACCCGCAACTTGTACCAACGCTTTTAGTAACAGACTTTTACGATGATTAACTATGGACGGAGCCAAGTGAAGCGAAAACCCGAGTCTTTGGGGTAGGGTGGGAGAGGGGGTGTAGTGACAAACGATTTGACGCTCCCGCTAAAGTTAAGTTACGGATTTTTAATGACGATCCCACGGCGACTCGCTCGTTATGCCAGGACGATTGTCTTTTATCTCGAGTGCCTCTTCTTGCATATTGGACAATTTTTAATCCCACCGTTTTTCTTTCCATCTTACAGGTCTTTTTCCATCGGCGCATTTTCATTCGGCAAAGGTCCGAGAGAAGTTGACGAAAGAAAAAGAAAACGAAAAACATGCCGCGCATACCTTGCCTTTTATACCTGCATCATCCCTCGAACATTAGTCAACGACCTCGAGAAGTTCGTAGCTCATCCCGCGCGTGCAATTATGTCTACGTACGGAACTGAGATGGTTATCCACGCTCTTTATCAGATAAAAGAATACACGACGTGTGTGACGCGCGGTGTGCGGTAGACAGATATAAATAATATAATGTAAGCTGCACAAATCCGAGAATTGATAAACGCGGGAAGGTCGCCAGGGTTGGGTGCGATGAGATAGGCTGCGTGGCACACAACCGCAGATGTTTTCTGATACGTGTCGTTTAAAAATCACGTACAATTTTCCCGAATCCGCAACCGGCCGGCTGTTAATTAATCAAATTTTTATCTCCGAGAGGACAGAAAATTGCCATTGCGTGCGGTTCGCGGTTCTCGTACCCAGGGTACGAGGGAAAAATCTTCAACCATCTTTCTCCTTTCGTTTTTCACCCTCTCCTTCTTTCTTTATTTTGCCTGATTTATCACCGTGACAAAAAAGAAAATGGAAAGAGTTGCTTGCTTCCTCGCGCGCAGCGAGCAGCGGCTTAATGTCTTTAATAATGGAAAAATATATCAACAGACTGAGCAGGCTATTTCCTAAAAAGCAGTAGCGTCTGTCTGTTCCTCGCTAATGCACTCAGACCAGTTCGTTATTCTATTTTATTTCATTTTTAATTTCCAAGAAACTTCGTATCGAGGATTCAAATCGAACAAAAGTGTTCCCCTGAATCATCCCGCGCACGATACGAGAAACATTCACATCACCCGCACCTGCGGTATGTTGTACCATTGTGAAAGAACCGCTTCCAAAGAAGATTCCATCGGTATCACGCGTCGTGAGAATACGACGATTTTTGCGCGAAGGGATTCGCGTCACTTCACTTTGACAAATTGGTAAAATACACGGACTCGGTCACTCTTCTGTAATTACTTATAATAATCTAAGAATAATCTCATATATTCGATAGAATTTTCAGGAATAAAATCAATGCCATCTAGATCTAAGAATAAAATCAGCGGAGAGATTTGAAAATGTTGGAGGAAATCTGCGACTTTTTACAAAAACTTATCATCAAGAACAATAATTATTGAAATTTCGTCTCTTTGAATCACGAAAGATTGCATATTCCACAGGGTTTTAAGATTCTAAAGACATGAACGATAAGATTTTGCCAAGACATTGACTTGAAAAGTGATCCACAAGTTCCAATGGACGGGAAGCTGTTAAACGATCTCCTCCCAAGACTGAATTATAACTATCGCATACGGATATGATTTTTTTTCATTCTTTTTCCATAACAATCGTCACAAGAAATGCAGGACAGTTTTCGGCAAATGTAAATTACAACGGTAGCGGAAACTTCGTGTATTATTCCAAATTTGTGAAAGTTAATTCGTTCTCGTCCCCCCGGCTTATTGAATCAAAATTTCTCGAAGCAGCATCTGATCTGGACCGGGGCAACCCTTTCAAGGGTGTCCCTCTCGCTCATCGCCGGCGTCTCTCTCCCTCGCAGCTTGAATGTTCTTTCTTTGATTCGGCTCGTCGATCCATAATATCGTTGCCCTTGGCACTGATGCCCTAAAAATTCGGTCCCTTTAACCCCCGGCCTAGCGTTTCCGATCCGTAGCGTCGCCGGCGACGAAGATCGTTAGCGTTCCGCTTCCGCGTGTGTTACGGTATGGTATACACGGCAAGGTATAACCCTTTATATTTAGTAGCGGCGTAACCGCGTCACGCCGTAGCGAGGGGGCTACTTTATATTATACCTACGTATGGAGGAACATCGCCTCGGATACACCACGAGGAACACAAAAGCAAAGGTCTCACCTGCTGCCCATATGCCCCATTCCCAACCCCGGACACCGAGCTCCTTCCTTCCTTCCTTCCACCCACGCATGTATCGCCGCATCGCGGTGTACAACGCATATGCTTCCAAAGGTGCGGTACCTCTATCCATCCGCCTTCCCGCTTTATGCAACGGCGTACTTTCGAACGGCCGATTACAAAGGTACCGAGAGAGAGAGAGATAGAGAGAGAGGGGGGGGGGATGGGTTTCTTGTAATTGTTCGACTTGACTCCGTGCAGTTGATTCACTCAACGATATATCTCGGACTCGCCGTAGATGCATTTCCGGTTCTCTACCGGGTTATATATCACGTATACCTACGCAGAGGTATATAAGGTAGGTACTTGATATACCCGGTAAGCAACAGGCGTTCCAAACACTTTGGGAAAGGTGCAGCGGGAAGGGTTTAAATCGAGTTTTTTCACTCGGGTTGTTTGGAGAACCGACCATCTTGCGTCGTTTTTTTTTTCCAATTCCGATTAAATACATTCATCCTTTCTCCTAAGGATTCGAAACGAATCGTCGGAGGACCGATGGTTATTTTTCGTATAAGACAATGGATGGTTAAAATTGAAACAGAATTCATGATGTGGTAAAATTCGTTCTTTGATCGGATATCCATCACCAATCTCTTACGCGATTAGCTCAATTTTCTTCACGTGACAACGAGTTATAAAATAAAGGTTCTTAAAATAATGAAATACTCTTGTAACTTGAAATCATTTGCTTTCGTTTCATATCGCGATGAAAATTATAAACGTCCAGAGCTTGAAATTCTGCAATTCTGGTTTGAGATGATTTGGAATATTTTATTTCCTCGTCAAAAAGCAACACGCAAATGGATGAAAAATTTAAAGAAAAATGTTGAGCATCGCTCTTTTAAAATGAACAATGATTACCTGGGGCGCCACCAAATGGTGGTGTGAATGCTGATACGGCGGAGGAACGTGGGGGTGATTTTGGTGGCCGGGGTGGGCCGAGTGGGGATGGGAATGAGGATTGGGATGGGAATGGGAATGGGAGTGAGGGTGAGGGTGGGAGTGGGGATGGTGTTGGGGAGGGGAGGGGGGTCGCCAGGCACCCTGGGGCGGAGGGGGTGGGCCATGGTTTTCGCTCAAACTATACATCCTCATCAAACTTGAATTCCACGCGTGTTTTCACCAGGGTTCATGTCAATCCGTTCCACGATAATTACCGTCGAATATAAAAAATGAAAAACCGACAAACCGTCACCAACATCTTTCCCGTTTATAATTATCTTCGATCTTTTTCTCTTTTATTACGGCGATAAATTATCGATCAAATACATGCAAAGGAAAATATGTGTATATGTGTTTGCAGAATGAGCAAAACTGTCCAACCGAGTTGGCACATTTTTTAAAAACTCCCCATTCGTGTATCCGCGTGCGAAAATGCATCCCAAGTTCCAGAGATGGAAAACGTCGGCGTAACTCTACGTTACGTAAGCATTGTGGATCGGTGCACTCGCGAACAAAGTCCTCGATCCGCAAATAGAATGACAGAGTTTATTATAATCAAGAGCGGTATTATTCAAGTTACAGTCAATTCTACGACGTGTGCGCGCTGTTTAAATTCTCCGTTTGGTGAAAAGTTGCGATAAAGACCCGCTCGCATGTGTGCGACGAGGGCGCTAGCCAGCTGTAGGCGGTTTTGCAATAATTATCGCGATTGTAACGTAAGAAAGGATTTTTCGGTACGGCTATCGCGGCGCACTGAGATTTTTCAATTTTCGAAGTGAAAGAAAAAAAGAAAAAAAAGAAAAAAAAAAAACGGAATTGGAATTAAAAAAAAAAAAAAGAAAAAAAGTCGGCAGAGTTTTTACAAAACGAGTAGACGGTCAGCGAGTAAAAAAAGAATATCTTTTCTTTCGATTTCTCATAAACGCGATCGCGGCTTGGCACAGGATCGTGTATAAGTGCAACGACGTCCGTCGAGTGGCGTCGCGAACTAACGGGACGATTTCTTGTGTCGAGAAACTAAAATTAAAAACGGACGAATAGAGATAGCGTCATGCGCGAAAAAATCGCTAGGGAGATATCGATTGAAATAACACACGATGCAACATCCCGTAGCCAATCGAACGGCACCGATAAACCGGCTGGACCAATGCCGAGCTTTCTTTGACGTGCTGTAACCCCGGTACTTCAGAGCCACCGAGTTGCAGGAAGTCATACCAGATTTTACCAGCAGCCGCCTTGACTTGATCTCGTTTTTGCATTTTTTTTTTTTTTTTTTTATTCTTCTACTACCACAAAAAGTAGCCAGACACCAAAATGAATTATAGATTTCATCGGTGGGACGATTATCGAACACGCTTTACAACATTGCGACGTGGGTAGAAATTTGAAAATAAAGTAAGAAAAAATTTCGTAAAGTATATTCGAAAACACGGGCGAATCGATTAGAGAAAATGTGTGAAAAATGGGGCGGAGTTTGTTCCATGGTCTTGTTCTTTATGCATCATGGCCGCTGCTCGTCTTATCTGTGACGTCATTGCAAATAAATCGCAGATAGGAGAGATCTGCCTAGCTTAGAACTTGGCCGCATGCACATACGGCGAGCAATCAGTTTTTCCTCCTACTCCCCCCCCCCCCCCCCCCCTCCCCCTTTCGTTGCATTGATCAACGAACCGAGGTTATATTATGCAAAATAAATAAATAAGCGACAGATTCAATATACGCGCGGATAAAGGAATATTACGAATAACGAAAAAAACATAATTATCAGGAACAATCAAGGACAGTAAAATTAATGTTTTCATTCGGTAATAGATAGAACTAAGCTCTACGTCTGCGGAATTTGTGTAATTTTTTTATACATACATTTTTTCAGATCAAAGTCATCATATGTATTACTCGGCCACGTTGTTACAGCTAAGGCCAAGGAAAGAAAACGAGATCTAGTCTTGTCAATCATTTATGAAATTTTCACTGGAATCGGATTTACCGAAGTACAGTGATCGAGTGGGTAAACACGAAGGGAACGAGACGTGTTATATGTTACGTGTGCGGACATGAGAGAAACTGACCACAGACAACGTGCGGCGGAACCGACTCGAGTATGCGAAAAGAAAAGGAAAAAGTAAGGCGATGCAAAAGAATGAAGAAGAAACGAACGAGCGAACGAACGAAGGAGAAAAATAATATAAAGAAAAACGTACGGCAGTGGCGTTGGCGTCAGCGTCGGTGGCGGACGAAGAAAATAACGAAAGAAACAAGTAAGAAAGTGAGAGAGAGAGAGAGAGAGAGAGAGAAAAAATGACGAGGAGAGGCGAAGGGAGGACAAAAATAAAAGTACGACAGGCCTTGGCTGCTGCTGCAGTTGCAGTTGCAGTTGCAGTTGTCGGCCACGTTGCCAAGTCTGGTATGTTTATCATTTTGCAAAACTTTATACATAAATGAATATCCGATAATGCAGATTGAGCATTTGCAGGAGGCGGTATTGTCGCTAATGAACGCCGAGGGAAGGCGAAAATTCTAAAAAATCTATCCACCCCCGTTTCCAGTTTCAGCAAATCGCAAAACAATGAATTTTCTCCGACTCCCGCGACCTCGATATGTAGGTGAGAAATCCACCTCGAGGCAAAGAAATGAAATTAAGTTGCTTTCAATTGCATTCGGATCGTCCCGTCGCTCCGCGCCGCTCTGAAGTTGCGGAAGGTTTTGCCGCGACTCGCCACAGACTCGTTTCTGAGTCACCGCGGTACGTGACTCTCTCGCTTTCGCACTCAAACGACCGTCAATTGTTTTCATCGACAGTGGGCTGGAAGTGAATCGGTTCACTAATAAGGCAAAAAACAAAAAAACAAAAAAAAAAATAGAAATAATTTATGAAAAAATCCACGTCTGAAATAAATATCCATTCATCGTCATCGGACGTTATTTCGATGATGTCCGCGAATAATAGTGGCACAAAACAATAAAAGAAACAAAAAAAAAAAAAAATTAATCTGAAAGTAAGATCCGCATAGTTGCATAAATGAAAAAGTAAGCAGGTAATCATTGCTAGCGAATAGAATAGATCGATAAATAGCTAAACAAGTAAACTGGTTCGTAATACAAACGCGCGCGGAATGCTGGGAGGAAAAGTCATTAACCCAGTACAACTCGCTGTGCACTTGTTAGGTGTGTCGCATCGGTGTAGGTACATACATGCTGACACGACTCTGTCTGGGTGGGATCTCAAGACTCACGAGAATCTAGCCGATCGTCGTTCTCTTCGTCCGTTTAACCCGACTTGCCTGCTGAATTTTTTACAACAATTAATTTTCAAAGTAAAAATCGGTACAGTTAAAAGTAAAACTGATCTGGAATTAATTTATACTTTGTACACGTCATTAACATGCGTTAAATAACATCTCCTAGACTCGACGATTTTTTTGTTCAAAGATTCGCGAATTGACGGGATCTTGAAGCGATTGCAAATGTTCGTTTTCAATCAATTCCGATCCTTGTTCCACTGACAATGGATAAAATAATTCATTCGAATTCGAGGTTCTCGAGTAAATGCTTAGTAACATGTGGATTTTATTCGAATCATTTCTCTCCCACCGTATATCAATTAAAATTTGTTCAATTTGTAACATAAACGAAAATTCACTTCTCGCAAACAAATTGATTCCCGCGTTCGTATCCCTGTCGAAATCAATCTTGCATCAATTACAATCGCAGCTCAAGACTCTGGATACCTTTGCCTGTACACTCGGGTATAAATTTCTACCTATGGAAATGGGATATTTATGTGTAAATGCATTCACGATGCACTTACACTCACAGACTCGCGTCATGGCTGCAGTCTGCCGCCTTGCGTTTCTTCGCGGTATGACAGCAGACGCCTGTGGCAGTAACCTTGCATACGTCACGGTATTATTTATCATATCAAACGTATGATAACGGACAACACTGGGATAGGTGCAAGGTAGGTACTCGACTGCATGGATCCACCGACCCGCGTTACGTATATCCCGCCTCGACAAGGTTAGACAATACGGACGGGTTTGTCGGTGGTCAGTCCTGCGGTACAGTCTGTTAAAAATTCAACGTCACCCCGACTTACCCGGCACCGATATTAAAACGCGTGTTGAAAAATTCACTCCGATTTTCACGAGTAGGCGATTGTTATAGACTTTGATTAACCGCAGAGGATTTGTTTTTTTGCTAAGAAGGGAGAATATTCATAGATGCTTTGCGATAAGTGTAACGAGTGGTAATGATCCAACAGGAAATCAATTACCGTTAATATCGATAATCTTATTTATCTTGTCCCAGTCCATCGTCGAATGAATATTCATGAGGGAAAAGAAACCAGGCGAGTTTGAAATCGCGCGGGTTAACTCGCGGCATGCGAAACAGAGGGACGTATCTTGTCGGGGTCTACGACCGCGTGGCAAATAAACGCCCGTGACTGAAACTGCTAAACGGTACGGTTCTGATATTGAAATTGAACTTAGTAGGGTGCACGCGTTTACGCGACGATAAACGGCGCGGATTGTGGTTAAGAAAAATTACGATGCGAAGGTCCACCGCATCCACGTTTTCCCCCTTTTTTCGCAAAACCTTCCCCTCGATTCGAATCTCACCCGAAAAAAAAATTCGAAAACATCGAATGCGTAACGTACCTTGACCAAACCCAACGTTCACGAAGGCGTGAATTAACGATGTCTAGTACTTCTTTGTTTTTCGTTTGATTTTTTTTTTTTTGGAAGACGAAGATCGCGTGACGAAATATGTTGGCAATAACTGTGTGAAATTGTTAATACGGATTGACGATAAAGAAATTGGAAAAGATAGGAGATGAAAAATAACGGGCAAACAAATTACGCCGACCGCGCAGAACTTCTTCTCGTATACGATGCGAAGTTTAATTTATTTTAATGACATCCAACGTGACTTGGGCTGAGGGAATGCAGCGGGCGTGCAGTGGTAGAGGTCAGGTTCACCAACCGCTGGGAGCTAACCGAACGAAAACAAGAATAAAAAATAAATGTAAATAGAAACAAATAAATAATTAGGAACGAGAAAGAAAGCAGAGCGCTAGAGAGCGAACGGGACGAGAATTAAACGCGATCGGTTTACTTCCGTCATTCGCGAATGCTTTCACATACATACAACAGTACCAATTTAAAGACAAAAGTAAATAAAGAAATTTGAAAATTTTGACAACGCCTCAGCGGAATGATAATAAGTTATCCAAAACTCGCATACCGTATTATAAGTGTATAAATTATCGGTAATAAAAATTCATCCCGCCGACGAAGAACCTCGCGGACCGGCAAGAGTGCTGCACCTATAGAGAAACGTTGCGGTAGGATGCTGCTGCCCGCTGCATCTTGCATATGTTTTATGTCAGCCTGCAATTGCGCTGTTGCCACGATTCCCCTCAGCATGTCTCGTTTTCTCGTTCTTCGTAGGTGTACAAGGCGTATTATACGCTCCGCGTCGAGCTTGTTCGATGCGCATCCATCCGCGCGATCCGCGCACCCTTTCCTCTCCCTCCTCACCCCTTTCATCCCGTTGCATTTTGCAAACTTTGGACCGGGTCTACGAGAAACGCGGCAAGACAATCGGTGAGTCATTGAACCTCAAAAAAGGAGAAATGAAACTTCCGTAACGTAACACCGATCGGCAGGAACGACGAATGAACGTTCCCAGAAAATTGATAAGAGATGACCGATTTGTTGTGTAAAAAAACGTTCAAAGACTGACAAAATTTCGGGGAAAATTCGCGACCGAGAGCTTTTGGCGCGCCCTTTTATAAAAAAGCTTTGCGAGGATCACGGCTGGTTGTATGTATAAGTAGGTAGGTAAGAACGTCGTGTACCTACTTCGACAGCAGGCATGCGGAGTGAGAAAGAGAGAGGCGGAGGATGAAGATAGATGCAGAAACAGAGAGACGGGGGTCTACCAAGTGCAGCATGCTGCAGTTTTAAGCGGCGTCTTCGTTTCGGCAGCAGCGTTCTTGCGCCAGTTTGGGATAGGTCGGGGTACTTTTATATTTAACCGGCCTCGCCTCTTAACTCGCTTTGCGCTTTTTCGCGCAAACTTTTTTTTTCCCCGTCTCAATCCGGCTCTCTTCAGGTTTTCGTCTTTTTTCTTACTACAAATTTTACTTTTTACCCATGTATCCGCGTATCCCGAACTAGCGGCTCTTGTAACGTTACACGTACCCATACATGCGGTATTATCGCATCTTTACAAAAACCGCGCACGTAATTATTCGAGTATGAAAACGCAAGCATGCGAATGTAACGATAAGATCCCCGAAGTGCGGGACGATCTGGAAAATTGTAAATTGTAAACCCCGTGTCATTCGCACCGTGCGTACTGATATCACTTATCAATCGGATGTCTCTACGTGGAGAAGTCGCGATTTCGGGGACGACAAGCGTTTCTAACAGGTATACTGACGTAAGGCCGATAGATAACTGCCAAGTGACAAGCGTCGCAGGACCAATTCGAATTGTGACAGATAAATTGTGAGTCTTCTAATTGTTCGGTTCGTAAGAACTGCATCGAAGTATTGAAAACGCGATAAAAGTCATTCAAGTGTTGCGTATTTATCACTGTTATAAGATACAAGCGATTTATTAGAGGTTAGCTAAGGTTGAATCTCTGTTATGGAATACAAATTGTTAATATTGTTATTTTTTTTTTTTTATAGCTCATCTATCGTGAAGTCATTCTTACCTTATATATACGGAAATAGTTCGAAGCGTTTATTGATCACAGTATTTATGTAAATATATCTAGGTATATTATTTATACTATACGTTAGGTTGAAAAAATCACAAAATATGGCACACTGTTGGGGTCCATTGTCCGACACTTGAGAGACTAACTTTTTTTTTTTTATTTTTATCTTATTTTATTTATTTTGTATTCGATTATTTATTCAATTTGTTCTGTTTCGTATTTTTATTCTTTTGTTTTACTCGAAATACACTTCTGACAGAATCTGTAGACGCGTGATAGTGACTATTGGCAACGCGGTAGACGAAGAAGTTGACAAAATGAAAAAGAAAAAACAAATGAATTTTTTTCATGCAACAAAAAGTGGAAAAATTTGTTCATATGTCAAGGCAAATATGCGTATACTCTGGTGAGTAATGCCATGTCTACATCACGTGACTTTGATGGTGACGATAACGATGACGATGATGATGATGATGGTGACGATGACGACAACGACAATGATATAAAGAAAATTCTACGAGCAGCGATCTAACACCATCTTGTAATTGTTCAACAGTAACATATATACGTGATAATACAATCAGAGATGAGAAGAAAAAAGCAAACTATTATTTTCTCTCTAATCGCAATGGAAAATATATTTTTGACAATTATGTACCTTACAGAAATCTGTCATCACGCCGTTCGGTAAGTCAAGTGTGGACGGAAAGTCTGAATTTTTTTTTTTTTGAAATTTTTTTTTTTTGAAATACAAACGAGATAAAAAAAATTTTTTTGTGAAGATCAGGTGAGAGAAAATTGTTTATTAGTTATTCTCTGGGAAAATTTGGAAAAAATTGAAAAAAAAAAAAAAATGTTTATTCAATTAATTATTTATTTAAATGTTTCTTTGATAATCGGTTGAATGTATTTTTCCTCTTTCAAAAGGTATGAAGAAATTTAAAACGAACGTTACGAAAAAAAAAAAAAAAAAAATACAACTCGATTGCGAAAAGTTAGCGTTTTTTGGTCAATTCTTTCTCCCGCGGAGTAGAGAATTTTACGTATCGAAGGATGAAAATGTTGGAAATGCGAATAAAAAAGTGAAAACGGTCGTGACAATAAAAAACTGCCCGGCGTCTTCTGCCGCGCGGTACGATCGTCTCTCTTCTATACGTGATTCCCGAGCGGCGAATTTTTAAGCGCGTAAACTTTTGAGTCGAAAGACGAATGCGTAAACGCGTGTTATAGTAGAAGTTAGGTTGCGGCGGCTGCGTGCGCAACTTCTGTTAAGAGTCTTTCTGTATAAAATGCTCGGCCCCGGAGAATTGCCTTGTGCCTTGTGTATCGAGCCTGGGCTCTGTGCAACCGCGTCCTCGATCCTCATTGGCCGAGGATCACGGAGTGGGGGATCTGGCGCGAAGGTCTGAAGGTAGACGGCTGAGAGAAGAGATGGGAAACTTGAGGAGAGGAGGGGGTCCAGGATGATGGAAGGTTGAGGTTGTCGGAGGTTAAGGAGCCCGCGTCGCGACGCCCGTCGAGATACAACTCGGCTCGCGCGTCGAGGAGTCTGCCCTCGTCGTTCTTCTTGCAAGAATTTCAAACCCTCCCTTCCGCCCGCCTCGAAACTCGGCGGAGGCATCAGAGAACAGTTTTCGATAGAATCGAAGGGAACACCGAAACGGAGGTTCAGAGTTTCAATTACGATACTTCAGTGCACGTTCCCTCTCAATTCTTCGACCGCGCTGTATCCCTGACCCACGTTTCGAACCCGGTTGCCGACTAACAATGAGAACGCAACGGAGGAGGGGGAGGGAGGGGGGGAGGGGAAAGCGCGCGAAAATCGAAGCAACGCTGACGACATATTTGCGCGGGAAAATTGTTTAACCTCTTATTGAACTCGTGTGCGTAAATGGTTAGAAGGTGTAGGATTAAAATTTCCTCTCCCATTACCCGTGTCTGCTGTATATAATATCTGGGCATAATTTGAGCTAGGAAATTTTTCCAACAACGTCGGGTTGGGAAAAAAAACCGTTAAGATTGCGTACGTATGGTAAAACGAGAATTTTAGATACAAACAGAAAAATCGGAAGAAAGTAAAAGAAATGAAGATGACTTTTAATTTTTTTGCTTCTATGAAATCCTATAAAATTAGCTTACGCGAAAAAGGGTTGGGAATAAATGAAAATCTCAAATTAAGGAAAAAGAGACGAAACAGTGTGGGCAAATAAGAACGTATAGAAATTGAAAAAAACGGGGACACGCGTCGACGGCGTAAAAATAATTACGTCTGGCGGTGCAACGAATGCATCGAGGATAAAGAACTGCACGCGTATATAGGCTTCATCGCAGCGGTCAGTCTCCTCCGATTGGTTATTTTTATCATTCCTCTTTCTCCCTCTCTCTTTCTCCTTCGCTCCCGTCGTCACGATGTCTGTCTCCCTCGGTTCCCCCGTAGGAGCTCTCTTTTTATACCCCCCACCGCCGATCGAGTGCAGCAATTTTCTCTTATTTTTACGCACGCTGCCGCACGTTCCGTGACCCAGATTCGGAATCAGCTTTATTTTTTCCCCCCCTCCACCTCCTCCCCCCAGCCCTCTCCTCGTCAAGAGAGAGAGAGAGAGAGAGAGAGAGAAAAAGAAGGAATTCTTTTTATCTCGCGGTCGTCGTGGTCGTCGTCGTCAGGGTCTCTCGCCTCCTTCTCGCACAGCCGTCGTCCTTCGCTGTCGGCGCCCCGACCTACGACTACGTCGAAGAGGAGGCGGCGAATCGCCCGCGAAATCAGCCCGGACGTCGGGAGGCTCGTAAGGAGCATAATCGCGGACCGTAGACGCGGCGCTGCGCGGAGGGCCGCAACGGCCATGCGCGTCTCACGAGGGAGGCCAGAGGCGATACGGTGCACATCAGCCCCTCTTTCCCTCCCCCCCCCCCCCCCCGCCATCCCCCCCGCCCGCCCTCCTCTCATTCTTTTTGCAAGGACCGAGGCAAAACTCGGCAGTTTTGCTCTTCGATTTTCAAACTTATATTTAGAAGGGCAACGATCTTTTAGCCGGCTCGGAGGCTGTGGCTGCGGCTGCCGCACCATGGCGACCTGCAGCCCCGGCCCACCGAGGTTCTGCCGATCGGCCTAGAACGAGGAAACTAGTATTTCAGCGCTGAAATCCACTCCGGCTTCGACAATATTCGAAGAGCGAGGAAAATCGGCCGAGCGGCTGTCAAACGGCGGCAGGGAGGAAACGCGGAATAAAGAAACATGCCGAAATCGGTAGGAACTCGTCGCGGTAACGGCGAGGATTGAAAGAAAATTTTTTTTTGTTTCCGAAAACGCGTCCAATTTCATCAAATTGCGGCCTGCAGCGAGGTTCGCGTATGTGACGGCATCAAGTTCGGCTTACAGCATGCAGAATTGCAATCTTATCGCGTATATAGGCGGAGGAGTGCAGTGTGCCGGACGCGGGCGACGCTCTGGGCCGCGAGCAGAGTCAACGAACGATAAAAAAAGGAAAGAAAAAAAAGAGGAATACAGAGAGAGAGAGAGAGAGAGAGAGAGGTGAAATGAAATAAAGAAGTGCACCATCGCCATCGCGATCCACACATCCAGCGGCCGACTGCAGGCTCGCACAAAGAATTATATGCACCCGGGTTGGCGGGGAAAGACGTATCGCACGCGTGTGTGAGAGCAGCACGTAAGAAAGTATCTCGAGTGTTGGGGTAGGTCGTCGCTGGGCGAAACCGGAGACGCCTCCGAGCACGCGGGATCTTTTGCGGAAAAATAGTTGGCGAGTTTGCGCGCGGTGTAAGATGCCCGATTTGCGAGTCCTTTGACCCCGCGCGGCACGTGACCGAAAGTCGAAATCGGAAGCTCGTGGATTTTCAGACGGTTTAGATTGGAAAGAACCTCGCGAATGCTGCAGGCACGTATTTATACATATGAGTACGCGTGTTACGTATTTATAGGCGGGTCCGGAAACCCTTGCGCTTGCTGTTACACCGCGCGTTCAATCGTTGCGGGTTATTATATCAGCGCATCCGTTATTAATATCCTGGACGATGCAAATGAAAAAAAGAAACGATCCAACTTTCATTACGTAATCCGTGCGCGCCTTGTACCTGAAAATATGTGAATTTCATGGAGTCATAGGCAAATTCACTGTATTGTGAGTGTGCGAATCCCCAAAATCAAAACACGCAGAACAGTCTTTACAGCGTAAAAGTTTAGTCTCGTAACTATTGATACTTCGATAAATATGGCAAAGTTAACTTCCATTGACAGCGAACCTAAAGCTTGGATCTGTGATCCCGTTTCATTATCGATTTCGAGATAATTTTTCTAGTTTTATCAAATTATCAATTGGAACAAATTCTTGTTCCTTCTCTTTTTGTGTTAATTTACAAGAAAAATCTAATACCCGATAAATCATCGGATCAAAGAGCGCGAAAAGTTGCGTACCTTACATATCGTGCGAGTAAGTCGGTATACCTCATGCAGAAATCGTGAAATATTAATTATCAACCCTGATATGTAGGTTAATTTAAGGGCAACGTAACATTTGTTGAAAACAATTTAGCACGGTGGGTTGAGGCGATTCGGATGAATGTTTTGAAGTGGAATACCCGGTGTTATTATGTACGATCATGCGATCCGAAAATCATAGAAAATTACTGAAAACCGAGTAAACTTCGGCCCGTATAGAAGGGGTTAAGAAATTATAATTTCGTTCGCAGGAATAAGGGTGTAACGGGCGAGCGGCACGGAAACCGTTCCGATCTCATGCCCGTTGGGGGGATGAAACAAAAGACGACGGTGCTAGGACCGTTATTTAAATTAGAGAATAGGAAGAATGAGAAGAAGAAGAAAATCCTCGGCTAGAAAAAACTCTGTACGACGCGGCGAACGGCTACGTGAGAAGTATTATTATTCAGTCGGTGAGTATTGGGGTTGAGACAATAACCACGTATCCAATTTGCATCTGGAGAACGAGTCTACCGTGTCCTTAATTTTTTTCCTCCCCCCCCTTTCCTACCAATCTTCCTCGCTTATTCTCATCCCAATTTTTTTCATCCTGATTCCGAAACCTGTTTCCACACTCCGCGATCCGATTCCCTTCCGGGGCGAAGAACAACGGCTTGAGAAAAAGCATGCGAATCTCCGTCCCTCCCTTCGTAGTCCTTTTTTAATTGCCGTGTGTCTAAACGGGATGGGTTAACGGTGGTTGGCGCTCGTTCACATGTAAGCACCCTTATATCGCGCCTGTATACGGGACGTTGTTTGTACAACCGTGTACCGGCTCACACTTGCATCGGAAAAAAATTGATTTGAATAGCTGAGGCTTTAGCAGCAGAAGGGTGGAGCGCGTCGAGAGGTGGCGAAATAATTAAAATTTAATTTATAAAAAAAGAGTCCCTCGATCGGCAAAAAACAGAGTCTATGGGAAAACGACGAAGGGGTCGGAACCATGAATGCGAAAAATATTTGGATTGGGTCAAGTCGAGTTTTTTCTTCCCCTCGTCATTTTCCCTTTGTTTCTATTTCTCGTCTTACTTTCTCCGCTGTTCCCACGTTTTTTACACGGCGCGAAGCAGCCGCGAAACAGTTTCGCCGACTACAGTGGCAGCGCGACCATTTTCTATCGATTTGACGGTTTCCGATTGGGCACGCTTTCGACGAAGCCCCTCCGTAAAATATCTTGAAAAATTGCTCGCCCGGAAGGAGGGTGCCAAATATTACGTTGCCACACCCGGAGGGTCGGTCTCAAATCGGCTCAAAGAATATATGTCACATCCTCGTTTCGGCAGGGAAATACAAGAATTTGACAGTTTGAAAGGCAGGGATATAGGATGGTGCGGGGTGGCAGGGTGGAGCGAAAGGGGTGGAAATGAAAATTGGTTTTTAAAACTGCGCGGAGAATGATGAAAGAATCGTCAAACGTTAACGCATGGCGCCGAGTCGAGAAGGGGGGTTTAATTTAAGTAACGCTGAGATTGTAACTTCGCAATAAATTCTTCTTCGTCGGTATTTTTCCCATTTTCGCAAAAGTTTTCCAACCGCTATGGCTTTTAAGGGAGAGTACAAACCGGGCGGATACCTTCGTTACCCGAGTATACATTCACTCGGCAGGAGTCGCGCGGCGGTATAAAGAATAAAAGTAAACCGCAAAAACAAAGAACCGCCTTGGCTACTTAACGAAACAAATTGTTGCTTCACGGAGAGGCGAATTTAAAAGTTTTCTTCGAGAAGTTACCACGCGCCGCCTCGTTTCTTTCACCGTAACACAATTCCACGCTCGTTAGACGTACTTTCTTTAAAACTCATGCAAGCTTCCCGCCTGCATCATTCCTGTTTTGCGAAAAGTTGGAGCATCGTCTGAACGACGAAATTCGGGTCGATTCCGCGCACGACTGACACTCTCGGGATTCAATCAGTCCCGAATTTTCCCCCGAGCGCTATCATACGCATGGTTTAATACCGCGGTCAGCGAAAACCGTCGCAGGTTGGGAGCTGGGCCGAAAATCGAACCAGCTGATCGGATGATCGGTTTGATAGGAGTCCCAGGAGCTGGGCGCGAAAATGAATTTGTTAATACCAGCGCACCGTTGGCTCAACCTCGGGGTCTCCGAGAACATGGGAGCCGACACTGTCGAGTTGCACATTCGTAGCATCGATGATGGGTAAGAGGGGGCTGGGCTCTACGATCATCAGCCGATGACGGAGAGACACGCGTCGCAGATGCGGGGACAACAATTTTCACAGACACGTGCATACGTTGATAAACAAATGTCAAGTGTGGGTATAGAAAAATGCAAGACAAATACAAATCTATAGTATATGATGGTTTACCTACACTTTGATGTTTGAGAATTATTATTGCGTCGGCATGCTTTAAGTGCGTTTTGGCGTGAACGGCAAAGCTAACAATTTATAAGTCTACACAACTTAAAAGGATTTTGCAGCGATGCTAAGCATATACATATAATCATATATATATATATATAAGTCGTAAGATAATCCTAAGACGAGAATATCCAGTCTAGAAAAAAAAAAACAGGGAAACAGGTTCCTAGCTTTACGTTATATATATACACATATATAACAATGACATTTACATTAATATTAACGAATATACGTGCAGAGTGATGTCAGTACAAGAGATGAATAAAACTGCAATGAAAATCAAAGAGAGCGAGATATGGATAGAGATGGAGAGATAAACAATCGGACGGTGAAAAATCAATGGGAAAATATTCAGAAACAAAAAAACAAGTGAAATTCATTCAAATCTTCTCGCTGCTCAGAGGTAGCAGAATAAAAAAAAAAAAAGACAATTAAAAAATCAGAAGACAATGAATGACAAACAGGCGGTGCACCGAGTTGGACATTTCAACTCACTCGCTGCATGTAGGACAAGCATTCCTCCAGAGAGATGTTCGCCATACCACCGATACCTCCTAGGCCAGCTGCAGAGGCGCGGGACTGTTGAGGAAGAGGATCGTGTTAGTCAGGATTTGCGGCGCGGATACGAATTTGTATCAATCGTGACGTATTCAACCGATTGGGTTTGCATTCAGCCTGGCGTACGGTCGAAAGGCTGGGCTGTTGGCGACGGACCCGTTCATTTAGCGTGAAGGGCAATTTTGCGAGAAGAAAATTGCGGTTGCAAAGTTTTCAGTCAATAGTCGAGAAAGTGTTGAACCCATGACGCGGCAGAGACTAATGGAGTTAGGGAGACACGGATGGTCTGAATTGAAAGAGCCATCTTCATCTACGCGTGTGCTTGTGTAGGCGCGATTCGATATTCCGTTCGACGATAATTTCGCGACCTTGATATCGTGCTCGCGAGATGAAAATACCGATACGCGAGTCGATGTTTGATTTGGATTAGTTATCGATGAACAGTGCCTGGAGTTATATTACTCGCGCGTAATTGAACCAACGTGTTGAATTAGTACTTCGATTCGATGAAGATGGGAGTGAAAAAAAAAAAAAACACAACACAATTTGTAGTCGAGCTTGTGTACAATTGGCTCTCGAAGCTTGCAGTACCTGCCTACTGCGCGAGAATATAGCCGAGCAATGAAAAGGTTCGATAAAAAGAAGACAAAGAGTCGAATCCGACGCTGCGCAAAGTG
This sequence comes from Neodiprion lecontei, assembly GCF_021901455.1. Taxonomy (NCBI): domain Eukaryota; kingdom Metazoa; phylum Arthropoda; class Insecta; order Hymenoptera; family Diprionidae; genus Neodiprion; species Neodiprion lecontei. The sequence continues at coordinate 10,573,739 of NC_060265.1, read as the reverse complement.
GTAAAAGTTTTGACATCTTCTGTCTAGAAATAATATTGACTGTCGTACGCCTACGGCCGTGTCACTGATGCGTTTATTCGCACCTTTTTTCACCTCGACACTTGTCATTGAACGTTTTTCAATTAATGCTCATCTTATCTGTACCTATATATTCGCATTACTTGTTCTACAGAGCTTTGGATAATAATTTGAAGAACAAATGACGAAAATAAGCGATGTTGTATACTACACCGATAAAAACCAGGCACGTTCGCACAACCACGGAAAAGTTGTATTTTTCAGTAAAAGCCGAAAGAATTCCGATTTTACCGACATTTTGACGCGTGAAATGTGTTTATTAGGAGACTGGTTTTGATTGACAAAAAGATTGAAATATATTCCAGTTGAAATATCACACGTGCAATTGAAATTCCATGAGCATGATAAAATTGAGTAAATCTATTACAAAGCTCAAACAGTTTAAACGCGTTTCCGTGAACGAGACACAAGAGTAGATCTACCCGGGTGATTCTCGTGTATAAATTCAGGTTGTGTAATTTCTTTTATTCCATTTTGTTCAATTTTTTTTTTTCTTCCCATTCTCGAAACGAGCACGATAAAACCGTGCGATAAATACCGTTCGATATTTTCTTGAGATGTGTACCAGGCGCGTTATGCGTATGGCATTATCTGTATTGCGCGGGTCAAGAACCCCAGGAGACGTATCTGCATCCATCCCTATCTGTGTGTGCCTACGATCCGGGATACGTGTGAGTTTGGCACGAAAGTGTGTCCGTGTATGCGGGGTGTCGGTGTGAATGTGGTACGGTAAGTCAGCGGACAAGGCAGCAAGAGTGTGCGCGAACCGTGTAGTCAGCACGCTATATGTTATATCCAGCTCGGTACAGTCTCGAGTTCCATCGCAAACCTGAGACGTTTTGAAACCTACAGGTTGGAGAGCTGCAGGATACACACCGACGCTGCGCGGACAAGTATGCGAAAGGGATCTAGTTTTGGTGGGTTTACTTTGACGCGAGAGGCGCCGGGTCTTCGAAAACGGTTTCGTAGGTATTCGGATTCCCGAGGAATACTCACCTGGAACTCGTTAACCAGCTTTTCGGCGAGAGTCACGTCGTGGCTGTCCTGACTCGCCGCCCCCGGACTCAGCATGGAGTTCTGATTCTGCTGCTGTTGTTGCTGCTGCTGTTGCTGCTGCTGTTGTTGCTGCTGTTGTTGGTTGACCATTCCCATCCCGGCGAGGGTGCCGTTCTGGCCCATTGTTCCGGTCATGTTTTGAGCTTGCTGAAGATTCTGACCGAGGTTTTGCTCCTGCTGTTGCTGTTGTTGCTGTTGCTGCTGCTGTTGCTGCTGCTGAATGTTCTGTGTCAGGTTCTGAGCTTGCTGCTGAAGCGATTGCTGGGTTAGATTCTGTCCCAAATTCTGCGACAGGTTTTGCGCCTGCTGCTGAAGGCTTTGCGACAAATTTTGCGCCTGGTTTTGAATGTTCTGCTGTAACGTTTGCGCGTCGAATTTCATCTGACTCAAGTTCTGTGGCTGGTTGAGCAGCTGCTGCTGTTGCTGCGGCGACAAACTCGGCGTCAGATTATGGGCCAAATTTTGCTGCAGCGTCTGGCTAAGGTTTTGCTGCATGTTCTGGGTGAGTGCCTGCGTCAAAGCCTGTCCAAGATTCGCGTTGAGCACCTGAGCCGGGCTCTGGGTTTGCGACATGCTCTGCTGCTGGGCCTGCTGCGAAAGGTTGTGCAGGTTCTGGGCGATGCTGTTGGTGTTCATCGCCGTGTGATCTACGCTCTGAGACGGCGAAGGAGTCGTCGGTGCCTGAGGCGACGTTTGGTGCTGATTCAACGGCGTGTTTTGTTGACTTGACTGCTGGTGAGCCATCGCTGTCATTTGGTGTTGCTGCTGCAGGGACTGCACCGTGTTTTGGGTCATACCCGTCACTGGGTTCTGCTGTACCTGCGTGGAGTTTGATTGTTGCTGCTGGCCGATCGGACTGTGCATCGAGTTTTGTTGCTGGACAGTCTGTTGCTGAGCGTTCTGTGACTGGGATACATGGTGCTGCTGTTGCTGCTGCTGGTGTTGCTGCTGTTGCTGCTGATGCTGCTGCTGCTGCTGCTGCTGAGCCATGGGACTGTGCTGGATGGGACTTTGTCCGATCGGACTGTGCTGAAGGCCGAAGCCGTGCTGAAGGCTCGGGGAATGCTGAGGCGGGCCTCTTTGGGGCTGGTGCCAGTAGTCGGACATCTTGAAGACGTGTTGCCTTAGCGCGTGGAGGTTGGCCGCTGCTACGGATACAGCCGACGCCTGAACTTCCATGGGTTCCGGTTTCGGCTCCGGCGAACTGCTGAAACTGTCCTCCTCGTCCTCGTCCTCCTCGTCTCGCGAGCCTATTTCCTTCTTGGAGATGACCTCCTTCAGCTCTTCGTCCTCTTCTTCCTTAAGGCTGTCCCATCCCTCCCCGCCGCCACCCCCGTCGCTGCCTCCGCCGCCGCCAACGCCGCCGCCTCCGCCTCCGCCGCCACCGGCTAACCGACCCCCCGAATCGCCAGAGTGATGGTTTCCGGCGTGCTGTTGATGGTCCGGACTCTGTCCAGCTAGGACGAAGTTGTTCGCGGATTGCGACTGGGCGCGCAGGTCCAGTGCCGTCGCGTCCGAAATTTTGAGGCCTTCGCGCGAAGCCCGTGCTATCCCCTTGCGGCGCAGCTTGCCCGCTTTTTGTCAACGCTTCCGATAAGCACCAGCTCGATCTCGACTTCAGTACGGTCTCGATCGGAAGACTTGTCAGGGAGCGGATTACACTTCAGTTTCTCAGCTCGCTGGTGGTGCAGATTGCTATTACCGCGCGAGGCGGTTCAGGTTTTTCCTTAAAATCTTTCCGAGGTTACTGCTGCGCGTCTCGGCAGTTACGCTTACGTTGGCTATCGGTGCAGCTTGATCCTTTCCCAACGCGGACGTTTCTGGATTTTTCGATCATGTATCGTTCGGCCCTTTCGAACTGTTCGCCTCTTATCTTACTTTAATAATAGAAGAGTTTGATCGAGTTCTGCGATTAATTATTATTACGTATATATGTATATACATGTATATATACACGGTGTCGGCTGAAATCCGGCTTGTTATTCCGACGCTATTATTATACCTTTTCGCACCGATTATTCTTTAGCCGAAGATCGCCGATCGTCTTAATGACTATATTCCTTTTCCTCTTCTTTATCCTCCTTTTATCTACTTAACAGCTAGTACACTTATGTTCAGGTTAGTTTCAGGATTGCCCAGCCCGGACGGTGTAGACGAAGCGTTGATTATCCAGACAGATGGTGCCTCTCGCTCTGATCGCAGTATTAAAAATCCGCTGCAAGTCTGTGTCCCGGTTGCCCTGAGTAGCCCTGTGATTTTTTTGACCGGGAGGCGAACTTGGGGGATTTTATTTAAAGCGAAATTATTTTATCAGGAGATAGAAATCTTTCTCTCCTTATCGCGAATTTATTTCTCCGTATAATCGTATGAGATATTATCAATTTCTGCCTCTTTCTCTGTCTGCGAGATAATGGGAAACGCCTCGTAATGCGACTCTATGTTTTTTCCCTTTAAATTATTTAATAATTATTAATTATCGTGTCGAATATCTCAATATATCCTGACATTAATAATTACTTTTTATTATCGTTTAGTAGGTTTTATAAATATTGCACTTAGGTACACTCGTTTTTTGAACACACTGAAATATACGTAATATATATGGTAGAGCAAAGTTGATCCGCAATCTCTTTTAGAACGGATAAGAATTCTTCCAATGATGATCTCTGACAAATTTTTGTTTTCTTTTAAGTGTTTCCTTTTTTTTTTTTTTTCTTGTTTTTAATCTCCAAATTTCTTCGTAAATCTTTCCTTTCGCTTGTGTTTTTAATTTTTTTCCTGTAGCTTTAGCTTTATCTTAATTATTGTTTTTATTTTTATTGTGATTATTAGTCGAATATCTTCTTCTTTTGGTTAGCACTTTGTCGTCTCTGATCGCGCTACGCTCCCCTCTACTCTTCTTCTGTACGTATTTCTAATACTGAGACTGCGCCTTGTGTCCTCTTCTCCTTGTATACCTTCGATTCTGCTTCTTGTCCTTCGTCTCTGTCTTATTTTCTTCTCCTCTGCGGGATTCTCTCGCTGCAATTCGTCTCCCGCTCGCAGCTGCAATTCATAAAGAAAGAAAAACCAATAGTTATCAATCTGATATTCTTCAAGTTGTAAGAAATTCATAACTGTATAGTAGGTACCGAAAGAAAATATTATTCTAATTCTCAAACGTCACGTATGTCCAAATTATAAGATTGGAAAAATTCATGCCATTTCGTGAGGCGTAAAAAAATTCTTGGCAATTGATCTTCCTTCATATTTTGAAATTTTTAGTACAAGCTTCACTCCCGTGCGAATAAAGTTAAACGATACATTAAAGTTGCATAATATACGTCTGAAGCACTTTTTGATTCGAACAAAAACACGAACTTCACTGATCGTCAATTATTTATGCGGAGAATATTTTCCGTGGCAAGAAAACAACGAAACGAACAAACTGATATATATATAAATATACAAGATTTGACGAAGTAATTCTGTAGCTGAAAAACTTTCACTTATTTTTTTTTTTCATGAGTGTAGAACAGTGAGATTTATACCATTAGTATTTAAAACGTTTATTATAAATGCGTCGTGGAAAAATATTGGTTAAACTTATGTTACTGAAATTCTGGAATCGAAGTAATCCATTCGAATTTTCACCTACGAAATTGTAAAAAACTGAAGAGAGAACAGAAACCACTAAACTGGAGGGCGATCGAGCAACCGTCGGAATTGTCAAGAATTCGAATCAACGACGAAAAGTTAGAGTAAACGAAACGAAATGTTGATATCGAGACGATCCTTCGCCGTCGCGACGCTTGGCGCCGTCCGCGTTGAGCCGCAAAGTCGACGAATTAAGTATACATAAATGAAAAACTGAAGAGAATAAATAAATATAATCTTAAAAACTAGGAAAGGAGTGAATTCATGAAAACACAAAATAGAAACAACAACAACAAAAAATACACTCACATGCTTTTAACGAATAGTTTATTTGTCGAAAATCATAAATCGGGTTGACAGGTGTGGGAAAACACGTACAAAAACATAAATTATATACAAGACACATTCTCGCGACGGCAAAATTTATCATAACAGTAATTTTTAAGTTTCAATTCGATTTTAATTCTGCTTAACGAAAAAAACAAATGATTAAAAATTCTTTTCACGAATGTTCATAGTCCTTGAGAGAAATTTCGAATTATATTCCGTGATATGTATACATATATATATATAAATACTTATGTATCGCATATATCAAAAACACTATTACATTTATTAATTGACTTTTACACAAATGTTTTCTCTGTCTCACAATGCGTTATATTCACGGCGCACAGTTTATTTTTACACTGAATAAAAAGTGTTGTTCCGTTTGAATGTCTGTTAAAAAATTATGGTTGGTGAAAATATATCGGTGTTAGCGTGATAGTAATTGAATGAGTAGGATCTTCGAATCGACTTGAAAATAATATTTTGACATTTGCTTTACTGGATATCGTCACTTGCAGCGTTAATTTACTTGACAGCGTCAATGTTCGGCATATTCGTTGTAAAACATTGCAAACTATCTGAAATGGAGTGAAGAGTTCAGATTTCAATTGCTGTTGACACTGACAAAGCACTTCCGAATTGTGTTGTAAAGTAGTTTTGGCATATTTCTCAAACTGAAACGCTTCCTAAGAATTTTACTATTTCGATCTAAAACATCAATATCAAACTGAGTAAATAAAGGTGTAAGCCTTATACTTTCAATTGTATTATACGTAACGAAAAATCACACTCGTTTTTTGTTTTTTTTTTTTTTTTTTGCACAAAGTTTTATCCGTATATCAATACTTTGATAAACATGGTATTTCCGCGGAGAAAAAATTTTAGTCAAGCACTAACAGCAATTTATTTGTATTATATGTATTGTCTTGGTTATTATTCTATTCGTAATTTTTTTTCTTTATTTTTCGTTTTGTTTGTTTTTAATTCACACAACATCACCAAGGCACTTTATTACGTTACTGCCCGTTGTTGTTGTCTTATCGAGGTTTTAGTGAACAATCGTCAACCGATAACGTAACAACAAAATTCTCTACACGTAACATGTATACAATTATTAAATGCGAAAATCATATTTTAAACAACACTGAACTGAGGATGACGACGAAGAAAATAAAGGTCCAGGCTTCGACGTGGGAGATGAGGAAGAAGTGAATGCAAAGAAAAAAAAAAAGAAATGAAAAAAAAAGAGGGTAAATCGAGTTTCTCTCAACGGGACAACGTGAACGTGACACGTCGACGCCGGGGGTCAGCGTAGAGTCCGGTTGCTTACTGTGGACTGAATCCAGGGAACGTGTTCAGATTTAGGGGTTGGCTCTATCAGACACGGTGGATACCGTTATGCAACTGGGTAGGTTTCAGGGTAGGACGAGCTAAGATGCTTTCCGAAAAAGAGTCCTTCCGTGTTCAAGTCCTTGACGCGGAGGAACCGAACTGACTCAGGTCTGTGGCTCGCGACAAATGCTAAGTCGTTCTCCGTTGCCGGTGGTAGATCGCGTCTCAGACCGCGTGCGTCTGACTAAAGCCACCCCCCGAGCCTTAAAGAACCCGGCGAGTAGGGGCGTTGTCTTAGGTGGCGGGCGCCGGACGAACTTCTGCTACCTTTCCGAGCGTCCCTCGCGATTTACGGGCAATAAAAAATCCCGACTTAAATTCCGAGCACCTGGGTCGCTCGGTAATTCAACCCCGTTCATTTTCATCCCCGTATATCCTCCCTCGCTCAAAAAATACACCGTACAGATATCAAAAACTGAGCCGGTTTTGGACAGGAGTTTCTAGTCCACCCCTCTTTTCCTTTTCTCCCACCACGTCTCGGCGCGCGCCCCTCAAGGTGGGGGCGCTCGAGGGAACAGGGATGGCTTGAGCCTCGGTGGTAGGGGAACGTCTAAGGGGTGTCGTAGACGCGGCAAAGAGTGGGGTGAGCCGAGCGAAGGAGGGTTGTAAGAATCGACGCTGCTTTTATCCCTCCGTTCTGCGTGTTGCTATACTTACTACTTTCCTTCCACTTTGTCCATTCTTTATTTCACCCCGTAGAACCTAATCTCGTTTATCTTTTTGTGCTCGCTTCTTTGCCATATTTCTTTTTTTCTTCAATTTTTAATCCAGCACTGTTCACCAAATGTCTTTTCTTTGCAGTCAACCTGACGCGCTCGGTACCCAATTTTGTTTCGTACTGAAAAACTGTTCGACCTACGCACGAACTCCTTTCAAAGCTGTCGATTTCTCGTCTCTTTAGCTTCATCCGTTCCACTGGAATTCTTTCGCAAAAAAATTATTCGAAAAACTACGACTCAATACAAAAATCGCGTAAGCTGTGAAGAAATGACATATGCATCATTTTCATCACCACCCCGTTTCGCAAAGTAACCGCGTGTCGTTGTTTTGGTTTCTTGAGAATCACCCGCGTACCTACTTGACAGAATTAGTTACACATTGCGCGCAGTGAGCGAACGCCTTATTCATTAAGGTGAGCCACGTGTGTTCTCGCGACGAACTTAAAAAGTCGACTGAGAGAAAAATCGTAGAGGGGGCTAAGCGTGGGTACGCTCGTACAGAGCGAGTATAAGGGGGCGTTATAGTCGTGGGGTACAGAAAGTGAATTAAAAACAGGGAGAGCTGGACATAAAAATGGCCTCCGTCTATAACGCGCGTTACGTGCGGTGTATATATCGTACATTCAGTAGCGTCATGGTGGGCAACATATGCGTGACTGACACGAGGGGGGCTGATGACCCACCGCATGACCGTTGTCCTACCAAAAAGTTTGGGCCATCGTTACGCTGCCTCCCGATTACGCGTCGATGAACGAGCCGAGGCTGATCGATCGATCCTGCGAGGAGTGCGTGTACGCACTGATCCAAGGTGTACGAGGCACGGGGTTGACCCATCACCGGAGCCGATGGTCATCTTGGACGAGAAAACTAAATCCTCCCGAGACGAGGAAACGAACCCCCTACTATTCGTTTCCACATCTCCGACACCCCCTCCTCGTCCACCCCCACCTCGGCCGCACACCGGCAGCAAGCCGTTTCCAACCCCTGCGAGAAATTCACCCCTCTGTTCCTTTTTCTAACGTGGCAACATCTCCCCTCCCCTCCCTCGCGGGAAGCAGAGCGAATATCCCCACCACGATAGCGTCTCTCCCCACCAGTAACCCGTTTCCCTCCCTGATACGGCAACCCCTGCACGCAAGGCTAGTTTGTTTTTTCGCTCTTCTTCTTTTTTTCCACGTGTCTGCCACGTGTGTAGAGACGAGCCTGCACGGCGACGTCGGCGAGGGAGAAGTGCGCGATGTTCTCGCACCTTTCGGCCACCGCGATCCGGGGAAAGTCGGTGGGTTTCGTTACTTTTGCCATTGGATAGACCGCGAAGGTCGAGATAGCATCAGGGACAGATCCGGCTGATTCTTTTCTCCTCCTTTCACCCGACGTGGGAGTAGCCCCGTTCGGGGAAGAAAAAAATTGGCCAATGAACGGACGGAAAAATGCGGCCAGGGGCTGGATTCTTTTTCTCCGGACAACGACTCAGGGGTGGGCGCCGCAAGGTGGGACCAATCGCTGCAGGGGGTAGAGCCCGCCTGTCAAGAATCAACAGCTTCGTCAGTTCGAGGCTTTCGCCGTTTTTCTGACGCCGAGATTTCTCGTTTTTTTCATATTCGACGGTCAAAGTCATCCCTCCATTAGCAAAAATTGGCAAGAACCACGGGTGGGTGCAGAGTTCTGCTGTACCGACAAAATTTTCATCACGGGATGAAAGTGATGACTGAAAAAAGGAAAGAAAAAAAACTTGACCAACCCACAGATTTTTGGGATCACCTTTTTGAACAGGTGGGACAAACGTGAGAAAGCGTCGATCCGAATCGTTCGGTGTTAACGGATATAACGGAGAGAGGTAAAACTGCGGGGATGAGTACACTTTAAGGAACCGGGTCGTGTACCCACGTACTGCATATATCTGTGAATCGAAACCACTTTAAATAACAAATGAACGTGGGTAAGTGAAACAGGTGAGGATCGAGCCAGCCGAGCAATGTACGCCGGGAAGAACTTGTATTGTGGGTGGTTGGGTTCCGATCACGATCACGATCGGCAGCTGGACTTAACGGACGAAGTAAAAGACGGTGGAGGAGGCGGCGTTGCACGAGTCGTTTCACGACGTACCTTGTTATACGCGTCTGTACGCGCTCGGGGTTCAACACACCCACGCGATTCGAACGAAACCGTGGCACAAAGCGATATAGGTGCAGCGGTATACTCGTAAAAAGAAAGATCTCTTGTCGAGATTAACAGGCATAGGAAGACATTTGTCTTGGCGGTGGTGCGGCCGGCATGGGAGATATTGTCATTTTTATGGCGCCCTAATAGAGGGTGGTCGCAACCTTGATACTTAAACTGAAATAAAACAAGATACTCCCTGTTTTTACTCCGATCTCCTTCGATTCTCTTACGCGCCGAGAACCCTCGAATCACCGTCAACGACCATCGCGCTCCTAAAAATTATTCGATTCATCATTCGAACGAGAGGACTCTGTGGCGCTGACGGAACATCGCGTGGGCGCTTCGAACGATCGTTAACACCTGCACCAATGCAGCTGACAATGAGAGCGGGAATGCAAATTCAAGTATATTTAAATCTGGACAAGAGATTTCGCGGTAAAGTACAGATTTTTCAACCAAACATTTGCGACTGGAAAAATCGAAGTCAGTGGGCAACGCCGATCGGAGTAAATCGATTTGCTTTCGACGATGCTGTCTACTTGTGAAGTCAACGTAGAAAAAATTTCTGGCATATTTGAACATTCTTTTATTGCGATAATTTTTTTTACCGTGAAAAAAGTAAATCCAATCCAGCTGTAACACCCGATTTGAAAATTTGACATCACACGCCTCGCCGTCTGTAGATTCGCTTTCCGTGTGGTTCTCAAATTGGATGATAAAACCCTGCGAGATGTTTCGCCCCGGTTAATTGAACGGGGCTGATTCGAGGACGTCGACAACCCTGCCCTGTTCTAAGGTGACGTCTGGTGGCAAGACTGGGAACCGAGTAAGGGGTTGAAGCATCGCGGGTTCTTGTCCGGGCTAAATCTACCGAGTTATTCGAGAGTGAGAGAGAGGGTCGTGGGATAAATAGCGGGAAATATTCGAGGAGAATAAAACTAAAGTGCACGGCGCGTTGGGATCGGTATATCGTCGAGCGTTGTTTAAACTGCGCTAGAAATTGTATGAATTAAGAATTATACAGCTGTGGTCTGTAGGATGAAATGAGTGCTGCGTCCGGCGGGCATTACGCAATGAAAGAAACAAATGAACCTTAATAGAAAAACCGCTCGCGCTAGAAAAACCGCCTTCGTACAGCTGCTTTAAAAAGTCAACTCATCGTGCGAGGGAAATAATAATCATCGGTGCAACGTGCTGCACAGTCGATTGCCCTGCAGAAGGTCGTTGATGAGTTTATACGAACCTCTGCCGCTGCGTTCTTCCTGCTCAGCGCAATAGGATCAGGGATTAGGTGCCATGAATGAAGAGCGTTTCAACGTCGGAGACAACCGAGGGAAAAGATTTACCGGAATGACTCGGAGCATCCGCGACTCCCAACGTTTCAGTATCGGACAGTTTCGGTAGGAGAATCGGAATCCGGGAGCAGTGGAGGATTACGAAGATGAGCCACGTGACGCGTGTCGCGAAAAATACTTCGATACCGTCATTTTTCCGGACTGTACGAACCGCATTATATCCGCGCCGCAGCAGCTCGGCTCGCGTGCTTGTGTCAATAGAAGCCAATCTAAGTACATATGCACACATGCTGCACTATTGCGCGTATGATGCAACCCGGCGAGTACAACCGTCCAGTACGTAAGTGTTACCATGCACGGTTGCATCATATACGCGTGCAATAATCCATATCTTGTCGCGTAGCGCGAACCGCAAGCTAGCCGCTTCAAAGCATTGATTCAGAGGATCGTTTTTTTCAACCAGACACAAGTAAATTTTGACCCATATTTATCGTCTGATCGAAATATCGTGAGGACGTTTTTCACGGTTACAAACTCCCTCGGCTGGAGATAAGATAAGAGTCGACCATCGGCGAGTTCAGGATCAAGGTACCATTTTCGAGCGGACGGCTCTTCTCCGATTATAATCGATAATAAAGCGATGGATGATTTTGAGAAAAAATTTGATTCTAGGTAACATTTTACAACGGGTCTATTTTCCATAAGCTGTCTGTAACGCCAGGAGGGCGAAGGTCACTGACCCTCTGCACATGCGGAGGAATTTCGCTCAATTCTACGGGGGGTTCGAAATCTGGGCGGTACCTACAGCAAATCACGTTATACTGTCAACTAAGCCAAGTTTCGTCCACTTCGGTGTTGAATGTTTCACCACGTCCGTAGCAGTTATTTGGTAGAGTTGTGATTGTCAGGTGTATCGTGGTCGATTTTCAATTCTCACGTCGAAAGATTTACGGTAACTTTTGAAAAGTGCGTAGAGAAAAGATGGTAGCCGAGCCAAATTGCAAACCCAAAGTGAAAACAAAGCTGACGTACGTTGCGGAGAAGGATAATTTTGAAGAATAAAGAGAGATGTTCAAATTCAGAATCCTTCCTGTTTAAAAGTTGCAGTTCGTTATATCTGTATTACCGAGGTCCTGCAGGGATAAAACCTATTCGCTCGTTCTGTCGCATCCCTCCGTTTGCACGGCTCTAGAATATTTTCCAACCAATAAGCGAAGGATTTTGAAACGATAAAACTTTCATTGGACACCGTTTCGCGATGCGTGAAAGTTGATGAAATAATAGCAGCAGTTTCAGCGCGGACCTTTCGGAGTGAGCGGATATTGTTATGCGGAAATGTTAAATTAATTATCGAAGCATCCGGCGTTTCGGCGCAGGCGATGCTGCCGGACGGAGCGAGCGGGGGTCCGGCGAAACGGACATTTTTGTCCCCGTGAAATTTTACAAAATCATCGAACGGTCATCGGAGAGTCGAAAATGTCCGGGCCAGGGTGAGGCGGTAATCGGGGTGGCTGCAGCGGCGCCGGTCTCCCATTGGCCGGTCCAGGGGTTGCCTGCTGCAGTCATCGATTCACGCAGTCATTGGCTGACTCTGGCCAGCGGCCATTTTGAATGACTCCGGGATCAATACGCGCTGTGCCGAAAAAATCCACTGGCGCAAGGCTGACGGGGAAACGGGGGTTCGGATCGGCCGAGAGTCGTGGGGGGCGGAGAGACAGTCATCGAAAGGAAAAAAATACCCTTCGTGCGTTATTGGCTGCGCCAGGGCGACACACGCGAAAACGCGCACACAAACCCGCGGGGCGTGGATGCGAGACACCCGCATGGAACCCTGCGTGTATGCCTTGCATAAATATATTTCACCGCTGCGGATTCCGCGCGTACGTGTGGCCAGCCAGACGCCGATACACCGACCGAAATTGGAAATGGCCTCCCGTTTCGTCATTTTCGGAAAGGGTTCAAATTTTATTCCCTCCTCCGGATGAAAATTGAAAATTGTATACATGATGCCGCTGAGTATAGAGTTTCATTTCAAATGACTCCGTGCTTACGATACGTAAAAAACCGTGAATGTATAAGGTACATGAATTCAGATCCCTGCAGTATAGATATTTCATACATCGTGTGATGTATATACAACGTATGAGATGTATCCAATTTGCGAAAAATAACCGTTTCCGGCTCTTTCGAACAATTGTAACCGAAGCTTAAAAACGTTAACGCGAGGCGCCGAAATTTCGAATTATTTTGCGAAGAGTCTGGTGTGAAGATATCTGCAAAATGCAGCGGCTTGGAATTATATTGGATTACATTCGGTGACAGGTACTAAGTGAAATATGTCGAGTGATTGATTCGATTTCCGTGTCACGCAGCTCTCACTGCGCAAAGTGTAGTTCTGGGGAATTGTTCATGCACGTACTTCGATTTCGTCGATTGAAATTTCCTAGTGATTTATCTTTAATCTCGGAATTTTCAAGCGCGTTGCAAACATCGGATTTCAGTTTCGAAATCTGCGAAGGCGTATCCCCTCTGACTCGAGGACGAGAAGTATTCTATAACTAAAAGGCGCGTCTGTTCGTTGATTTGTTAGAAATTTATCGCTTATACAACGATGACAATGACCGTTATCGAGCGAAATTTTGCAGTGAATCAAATTGATTCGTACATGCTCGACGTAGATAGCTTACATACTTATAGTACATATACCTTAAACTACGAAAACTAGCATCAGTGAAGATTATTTGGTTTGATGGATTGTTGGTTTACTTACATTTTGAACAAAATTAACCGGAGCAAGGACATAAGGCTCTCTCGATAGCAACGACTTTTATCAGATCACATTTTTTTGGTTATTTTAAATTTTGGCTCTAGACATTTAGATTCTTCTTCTTATTCCGTTTCTTCTTGTTCTTCTTTTTCTTTTTATAAATTTAGTTGTTTATTTCTTTGTGTGTGTGCAATTTATTTATATAATCTAAAGTTTGTCAAAACTTGTTAAAAATATACTTTAGCCATATCTTTACAATTTACTTTTTTAACACCTAAATTTTTCTCTTTGTGAACATCTATGTTTTTTTTTTGTATTTTCTCTTTGCTTCAAATTTTGTTCTTGTAGTGTAGGTATAATGTTGTAAGGCAATGCTTGAATTTTGTTCCTTTTTTTTTTTAAAGATTTTTCTATTTTTTTTGTTTTGCTTTTTTCTTCTTCTTTTTTTATGATAATTTTGAAATTAGAGCAACGAAATAAAACGAAATAAACACTTTTCAAACTAGATGAAAGAGTCTTCGATATTCGAAACGTAAATTGGAGTTGTTCAGACTTGTTTTTTTTTTTTTGTTTTTTTTTTTTTTGGTTTTTTTTATGTTCCTTTAAAGACGAAAAAATGGATTTTTCAACGATGAAATTAATTTTTCAATGAAATAACTATTACAACACATAACAACACAGTACGACGCGTCTGAAACAGTACAAAAATATTATACGTTAGTATTAGAAGATTCAAACGAATGCAAATCAGAGTGATCGAACTTGATTTAATCGCGGTAGCACTGTTACGATTCTTGCATTTCATTCAACATTACACGTCAGTCTTGGAATTACCCGCGGGCAAAGTTGTTCGAAAATATCAATGAAGCAAGTCATCGGCGTGAATTGGAAAATGGTGAAGAGTAATTCTGAAGTCAAGACGTTCGGGACGAATTAACGATCGATCTTAGAATTGATAGAAGAAAAAAAAATCAAAAAAAATTCCACACAAAAGACGAAGCGGATTCATTCGAAAATCGGCATTCCGGGTTGCGAGTATTCAAACGACGCGGTTGAAAAAAAAGGAGTAAGAGGCCAGGATCACGTGAATGCACGAACGAATGAGCGTCTTTCTATCCGCCCCACTCCTTCCCCCACCACGGCGCGAAGTTCCTTGCGTCGTAAGACGCGCCGCGGGGCGAGAACAGCAACGGCGCTGCTTTCGTACTTTTCTCCCCACGTGCCGTTGCTCCAGCTCGGCACTTCCGTTTCAGAATTCGCGGGAATCGTTTCACCCTCCCGAATTCCGCACAATCGTCTACCGGTTCCCGCTGTCCCCGAATCTCTTGCCGGGACGCGGCTTTTCTTCCGTGAAAAATACCGAAAGCGTCGACCGTTCGCACCGTCGCGAACTCCAGACGACGGTCGGAGAAGGGGGGCGGAGGTAAGGAAGGCGCGCGGCGTCGCGACGCCCGAGTAGTTTAACGCGGTGGTAAAATAACGCTGCACTTTGCCCGCGGGTACGAGACCGGACGGAGGATGAAAAACGGCGATTAAAATTTTTATGATTTTCGTGAGTTTCGAACCTTTGATAGAGGCATTGCGAGCATCCCCGTGTCTGACTAGCAACTGCGCGTCGGCCCCGTGTCAGGCACCCCCACTACGGGCAAACCTACCCTCGCGTCGCGCCCGCTTCGGGACGGGATCGCCGCACGATTTCGCGGAGTATAGTTGATCCCCGCGCTATGCCGCACGGGACTCTATCGCACGTTTCGAATCTGCACGGCTGGCACGGGCTCGACCTTACTGACCAGAGACCACAGCCCGGCCAAGGTTCGCGCGAACGACGTCCACGTTGCCGCGGTCTCTTCGCCGGAGGCTTGCCCAGCTCCTACCTACGCTCGGAGAGCACCACTCGACGGACTCCTGCCGTCCGGTTCTATGCAAGTATGCACCCCGCGGCTCGACCTACCACTGTTACGACATCCTCTGCTGGAAAGCGTCCGGGGTGCGAGCGCGTCTTCCACCCTCCGGGCATTATTGCTTAATCCAATTTTATACGATGCGATTTTAGATCTTCACTTTCGCGATTGGAAAACACACCGATAGAAGTTTCTAGATTTCTGTTATCATTGCTGCGGAAACAACTCAACTATTCTCATGTATTGCTGAAACCGAAAAAGATTTTCTGGGTATGGACTGAAAATTAATCTTGTAGCTGTAAACGGAAATAATCTGCTACGTGTTATTATTTCGTTTTTTTCATCACGGCCACTCGTGTACCGGGTTCATTTTATATGGCAACTATCGCGATGATTTGATAATGGTGTTGCAATGAATTAGTTTTAAGGACTTATTTCACTAAAAAAAAATCAGTATAATACGACGGACTGTTGCTGTAACCTACTATTTCTACCTGTTTCAAATATTTTTCACAACGATTCATGTATTTCAATCGAACCCTTTTATTGATAATTCGTCTGTTCGATAAAATGGAGCTCCTGGAAATATAAATCAGAGCAAGGGATCAACTATTACAGAATTTCATGAAAACCGCATTATTTTGTTGAAAAATCGTTAATTGCTTGCCTGTATCCCAAAACTGGAATTAAATACTACTGACATAAAGACATGAATGATTGTCAAAAAGATGTTTCCAGATTTATACAATTAGTTACTCTACAACATTGAGTTGGAATAGAAGAATAAAATAACAATGTGATTGTATAAAACTTGTTCTTTTATCTACTTCTTAACTATGTATTACTGATTAAAACTGTTCGACTTGAGTTTCTCAGCGAATTAACGGATCGTGAGAATTAAGGTAAGTCCGGTTTAAAAATCTTCTGCCTTGTGGATCGGTTATCAATTCTTATTCCAGTTTCTAATTTAAAATCTCGCATTGTTGTCTTCCTATACCCCAATGACAACAGCTTAAACGAACGTAAAATACCGTTGTACAAAATGTTTCGTTCAACAGATGCCTCGTAGTTGAGTAATTTTTTGTCCCGGGTAATACTTCAGGTCTGTTTAATCGTCGATTGTCCAGACTAAGATCCAAATACACATCGCTTTTTGTACTCAAATAAAGCAATGTGCTTGCGACATGGATTACACGAATGGACCTGAGGTTAGCCCGTGTCAAATGGAATGCGGTCCAAAGTAGAGACGTTGCAGAAGCGTCTGCATGCCTGGGTAAACGTCAGGGATACGGTTACGTACTCGGTGTGTATAAAATCCACGCAAGGGAAGGTTAGTAGAATCCTCGAGAAGCCAAATTCGATCAGAAAAATCATTGATCTCAAGTATTTTTCAATTGACTTAACTAAACGGGTGAGTTCATTCGAGAAAGCGGATCATTTTTTGTTTTTTTATCCTATATTTATATATACATTTATATATATATATATATATATATATATACATGCATATTTTGTGAAAACCAGAAATAAAAATAAGCTCTTCGGTCAAGTAACTGAGATAAATATCAGTTGCCTACGAAACTGACGAGAACAGAGGATGAGAGCGAAAGGTATGAATTTTGTCGTAAAATTTGACAAGCGACAACTTCACGCCAGACTTGATATCGCACGTATTTTGTTGACGAGACCATCGAATGATTCCATCGATACCTCCGTAGTTACACATTGCGAGAAACAATCAGACTTGCGTGGTACTGGGTACGAAATTTCGATGACGTGTATCGACGCGCTGATGCGCATCAGCAAAAATACCCTCCTAACACTTCTTCGATTAGGTAATTGCAAAACCCTTCGCTGGATGCCAATCACTCTTCAGATTTTTAACCTAACAATTATTGGTAAATTTTGATGGAAAAAATTCTATTTAAATCTATTTTACCCAAACTTTATTTTAAAACGTGATGTTTTATTATGATCAATGATTTTATGGGGGAAAAATTTGTTTTAAGTCTTACAGAGGATAAATTTGGGCCAGCTTCTTAACTTAAAGGATCAGTCTTCAATTTTGTGTCTTTTAAATACATTCCGGTCCAGTATTTTGCTTGTAATAACTTAAATCGTCTCGAATACTGAACTGCATCCATGATATTTCATGGCCTCGTGACGCCAAGAAATCGTACAAAGTTCCAGGAAAATTTACTAAAAATTGTTACAATTGGTTAAAAAAATAACTTTCTCCCGACTTCTCCAAACTGAGATTGTATAGAAAAATGCACGTACAGCATACTGTGACGAGTGTATACCAAGTTTCTCCAAATTGTTGGGACATACGTATTGATCCTGACCCCGAATTGGTTGATACAGAGTAATGCGAATTACAGCTGCATGCGCGAACGACACAAAGTGCGGAGTACCAAGCCGAAGTGCTATAACAATCGGTCACTGTAAGCCTTGATAACGATACCGAATTCGTGTATGTATTACAGGGATAGAATTTTGTGCGAGAAATTCCGAGAATGCCAAAAAAAAAAACACAAATATAAGATAGAAAAATATTTCACGAACTCGACACGTGAAAGCTCCACAGGTGCTCGTGTAACTAAATCCTTCTTTCCAATTTTAATTACGTACGCGACGAATAGCGCGAGGACGCGAGACGCGGGATGAACGAGTGTCTCCGTTTGCCCTGCGCGGTTGAATTGCCCCTTTGCTAACCGGCCTGAAGGTTCAACGACTCAATTAAATATGTACCTACGAACCGAACCGTGCCTATACCTATCACACATACGTGCGTGTGCGTACACCTCCGTTTACCATCTTCCCCGAGGTAGGTAGATAGATACCCGTAGTTGTACCTATACTTATACCCCCGTTTTAATTTCGTTTCATTTTTATCTATTTTTTTTTTTTTTTGATTGCGTTTTTAATCTTATTCACGCTAGAAGAATCAGAAGACAGTCTGAGTCTCCTCCCTTCGCTGCTATAGATGTGCGCCTACTGGGTGTACAAATGCAACGTTTCACAAAATTTTTTTGTCGTGCAACCCTTCCTCTTCTCCTCCTCAGTCCTGCAATTGGTACCTGCAGACACTGCGTCTCGAAAGGGGATTATTCAAGGGCCGAGAAAGAGGCAGAAGCAAGCAAGCAAGAAAAAAATATGTATATATATATCTATATATATATCAAACGAAATAAAATAACCCGGCGAAAGGTGTCTTAGCTTTTTACGAATCGTGTCTTAATTGTTCCGATTGTTTTACGACCTACTCGGGTGCGACTGTTGAATAGTGTTCCAAACCGTTGCGGAGCTCAACCCAAAGCTTTTCCCCGTTTCCGTTCCAGGGGTCACCCCTTTGTTATTTCAAATTGAAAAAGAAAAATTTTTAACTGGATAAAAATTTGACCCGAAGGTTGTTGTCTTTTTCCCCCTTTCTTCTCCCCAACCCTCTCTCTTTCTCTCATTCTCTTCGCGTCTTTTTGTTTTGTACATCGGGTTTGTCTGCGGAGACAATGCGGGGTAAAAAGGTTCCACGTATGGTCTCTTAATTTACATATACGGCCGGCCCGCCCGGGAGCGCTGGACCATTTCTGCCCGCTGACGAGACCCTGATTTCATTTTATTTCATCCATGCACTCTCGCTGGTTTCACGACATTCACGGCCTTCCACCTCTTATTTATATTTTTCACAACGAAGGACGAACCGAGGCGGATCTTCCGTATGATATTCAATTTTTTACTTTGTTTTATCTCGAACGTAACGCCAAATTCGTGGGTAGGTAGTTTCTCGCTAGTCGTTACCGCTGTTACGCTCGAAGGTGCAAAAGGGTCATTAACACAGGACAGCGCGTATTTTTGCAGGCATGGCATTGACCAATCTGGCCGTAAGTTCGAAAACAATTGACGGGGATTTTTTGCCCCGGCAGCTGCAGACCGCGGTGATTATTCGAATCCCAAACAGCGGAGCGGTTGACGGACACTGGACCCTTTTCGAATTGACAATAACGATGGTAACCCATCGCTTCGTCCCGGGCCCACCCAAATTTACCCACCACCTATAACAGCGCCTGCTCTAACGCCGGGTAGTAGATAAATTTTTATCTCGAGTCGGATCCAACGTCCGGTAAATAACTCACTTGCAGGTGGACGGTGATTTTTTTTGTTCTCGGTATCAAACCGGCACCTTCGCGCACTTTCGGGCAATTCTTATCGCCGATTCGAGGTGAAAATCGCGGCGAAAGCTTCTCAAGCCTCAGCCAACCTAATGGAGCCTAACCAAAATTAACCTAATCTAGTTTAACACCGTGCCGCGAATGAGGGGGACGCGTGTTTGGTTGGAGCAGATGATATTTCGTGTCAAGCTAGAATCGAGTCGGCGACTATCGCTTTAAGCGGGCACGGAAATTGACGCGTGGATCGTAATTGGTTTGCCGATTGTAAATAATGATAATTCGAATTATTCGGAGAAAAGATAAAACGCGCCGGATGCTGCACGGAACGTCCCTGTAACTGCGGATGGTTCGAGGTTCTGGGGTAAAATTCTTAAAACACATTCTTGGCTGGTGGCCTAATGATCGGGGCTTGGGGGTAATTAGTAAAAACAAAAGACTGCGGTGATGTAAAGGAATCACAAAATGGCCGGGTGTATAGACGGTGTGGGAGAGAGGCGGGCGATAAAATCTAAATGAGAAAGTAATCCCCTATTCTTAACCGAAGACCTCCAGTTTGAGGTCAAACTGAAAATAGCAGCCGCGAATGGTTAAAATAATTAAGCCGCTCGGCGGGTAATTAATAACTTGAAATAAAAAATTACAATTATTATAAACGAGAAATACGGCGACTTGAGCAAAGGAAAAAGACATATCTATAGTTACGTAGAAATTTATTTTCCATCAAACAAATTTCATTCCCGATAAAATTATATCATAATATTCTCTGCGAGGGAGAAAAAGTTTGAAGGAAAAAATAACAGTGGCAAACCTCTGCTTATTATAGAGGTATGAAGCCTTCTATTTCTCTCTCTCTCTCTCTCTCTCTCTCTCTCTCTCTCTTTCTTTTACTCAAGTTATTCCGAAAGTTTCTTCGATAATTTAATGAAAACAAAAATTTCTCCGAAGAGAGTTTTCAAACTTATTTTTCATCGCAATTTGCTGCCAATTCATCCGTGAATTGGCCACGTTTCTTCATTCTCTCAGCATGTCTCATCATCATACCGACTCACGATATCGGAGTGAAAACTTTTTTAACGTGCTCTCGTAGATTCAATGTTCGCTCTCCGACTGCGTAGAAAAAAAAAAGTACATTTCAAAAAAGCTAAATTCTGAAACCAGTATTACATGTGCGAGACTTGCTATATGGCATAAAAAGATCGTTAAAAAAAAAAAAATCAAAAGTAATCGTCCGTCTGGTGATTCGCGGGAAAGTTGGAGAAAAAAATCATCGCTTCGTTCGATTTTCCCATGATCGATTCTCGAACGAGGCTCGTTACAAAATTTGACGAGCTCCGCACGACAGGATCAACGTAATCATCGTTTGTCCGAATGCGTAAGATTATCGTGTACTATACGATACACGTTATACTTAAGGAGTAAGTTTTACCGAGAGGTGTCATTACGTCCCGCCAGATGCCCATGCATGAATGCATCTCACGGAAATCTCTCTCTGGCCGACATATGCCATGCGCGTGCGTGCTGATCGCCGGATTTCTTACGTGCGGACGTATTATGGGAGGAGGTTTTAATGCATGTTGTTAGCTGCGCTCTCCTTTCTTCTCCTTTTTCTCCACCCTGTAACATCTCAGATTTTCACAAGTAATTCAATTTCCTCCGTTCTTTATCATCGATTTGCCTTCTCCTGCGATCCCGTTGAAACTAATCGGTGTTGCGGAATCGCTCACGGAACGGAAGAGGAATGGAACATTGTACCGCACGTAAGAAAGTATGACGTGTATTTTGGTGTTTGACTGGCCGAGGTGACGAGCGTACAGCAAAATTACTTGACCCTGGTAAGACGCGAGAGTAAATATTTATCTGCAGGTAGAGGCATAAGACTGTGAAAAACAGTTTACACAAAAGTGACGTAATATTTCATTTCGGTCCTCGCGTGTACAACGCGAAGCGCGTTAGGTATATAAGTTCGCGCTTATCTTTCGGCGGGCGTTATATAATTATAATGAAATTTTGCTGCGGGATAGAAAGTTTTTAAAGTATTATATATAAAAGTGTGAAGGAAAGAAAGGGAAGATTTAAGAGAGTAATAAATCAAGCTCCTCCTCGCAAAGCGGCGCAAGGCTCTCGACGTGGACGCGGATGAGAAGTGGCAAAGAAGCACCGGGGAAGTGCCAAGGTCCCGGGTACCCCGAAGAAAAGAAAGTAATCTCATTCGAGCGAGATTTTATCAAACCCTTCCTGGACGAGTGCGCGCGAAAAGCTGAGGGTAAACGCGAGTTATGCTAAACAACGAGTCCAAGTCCTGTTACAGGAACGACGGAGATAAAGGGAGAGAAAGAAGGGAACAGAAAAGAAGAGAAAAGAAAATTACTAGTTTAAAAATTCCTCGAAAACTCGAGGTTTATTATATACAGCTGTTGAGCACGAACGTCGCGAAATTGCGTATTGCGTTAAGCTTCTTAGACGGTGAGTAAAATCGTCGATCGTTGTACGAAATAAAAGGGCGCCGGGCCATTCGATCGGGGTGAAAGTCCAACTCCTTTGTTAAAGGACGCTCTTGAAATATCTGTAGAGTGCAGAGAAGAACGGGGCTTGGAGGCAGGGCAACGGTCGGCCATTTTTAATTGAAAGTAAAGTCTGTATTTTTAATTAAGGAAATATAAGATCCCCGTCCATCCATCCGTCTATCGAGAACTGCGGGTGTCTACCGCCTCCAAGGCTCCTCAAACAGTTTTATAATTGATTTCATTTTCATTTATTTTAGCTCGCCTCTTCGGCGCGAAAGACATGGAACCCGTCCTTACCCTTTTCACCGGTAATCAATTTAATATTTTAATTAAGAGCGTATCCGCGGTAAAAATATTATTTTAATCGGATTCCGCAGACATTTAAATCGGCGAGCTTCCCGCCTTTCTGCGGTATCGTTAAATCGAGACGATCAGCGCCGCGTCGTTGATTCCAGTTAAAGTGCAGTTTTCTTACAAGTTTTTGCGATTCGACCAGTAGAGTAACGTCGCGGTTCATGCCGAAAGCCGAATCGACTTGCAATAAATTTGAAGCGATTAATTTATTGCCAGTAAACATCGGCCATTTTAAAACTATTTTCAAGTCTTGTGCAACCTGCGGGTTGCATTTAGCTTCCAAAGTATACCGACTCTGGTGCCGGACCGGCGGATCGCCGATGCAGGCGTGCAAAAATGTTTGTTTTCACCTCGTTTTGCACCGCTTCTCGACGCGCGAGGCAAAAAGCCTTGAAATATTCCGAATGTGAAAATTTGCGAAACTAGCACTCGCGTACTTCGGATCGAGGATCGAGGGCACCTACGCTAATTTGATTGAATCAACAATCCGATTATACATAAAATGCGCCGGAATTCATGCCGCAATGAAACACAACAAATGCTGATACAGGTATCGTGAATAAATTTATAATATCAATAAGTCGTTGAGACATTTTATTGTTAATCATCTCTTCGGATAAGCCAGCAAAATCGATTCAACCCAGAGCAAAATTGCCGATGAATATTACTCACAGAAAATGATCGAGATTTAAAATTTGTGGGCTAATTTTCTTGCTCGTTGGAATGAATGTTTGTACGAAAAAAACTATGCTGTATGATTGCTATTTTTAAAAAAGTACCGCAAGTAGGAAAACAGATTCAAATCTTACTCGAACCAATTAACAACGCAATCGATCGATCAAGTTCTTTTGCTTTGAAGGGACACGGATAACTTTTCACAGCTTATATCTTACTATTGACGAATCAAAATAATTTCTATTCGAGAATGTACGACTTTTATTAATTAGAATCTTCTCATCGCAACGTCAAAGTGCCAACTGATGTTTAGAGGAGAAGGATGCCGAAGGGTGGAATCTGCAGAGGCAAAATACATGTGTGAAGGTGTCACGGCAGTTGGATCGTTGAATAATCCGTGCATTTTATTCTTCGAGCTCTAACGAGACACAGGATCCTTAATGGACGTCTTAAAAAGTTCGGTAGCCCTTGGGGGCGTATAAAATATCAAAATCTCACAAGCTCCGCCAAAAATGGTTCGGGTTTCGAGGCGCCCTCCTCCCCGAGGACAGGCGCCGAGTCCTGCCTCCCCGGTTTTTCGCCCCCAACTTTTTCACCCTCCATTTTTGCGCCATCTTTTTCCCCCAACCCCCGCCCGCCAACCACCCTGCACTTCGATTGTTTTGATCAATAACGGCGATTGCACGGAGACACGGACCTATCTTCAAATTAAATTTTACCTTCTGTAAATTTACATTTTTTTTTTTCATCCAATTCTCGATCGTTGTATTTTTTTTTTATTCCCCCTTCCGCATACCCTTCCGTCGTCAATGCTGCGACGAATAGTATTCCTCAAAATTGCCAATGATTGACGATAAATTTGAGTAATTTGGTAAACAAACGAAAATTCAATTACATCACGTTGCCGAGCCTGCAGCAGGCGATACGAGCCGATAATAGATCGCAACGAGGATCCTTACAGCTGAATTAGCGCGCGCGGATTGCAAATCGTTTGCGTATATTTTGTTATGATAATAAAGCGGCGCGTGTGCCTACACGTAGGTTTACACGACTTTGATTAAAAGTTTCGCCTTCAAGGATCCAGATTTATTGGATTTATCTGACTGCGCGACTGTAGATGTACCCACGTATATTACGCACACACGCGCATTAGCGGTACGCGTCAGACAAACGAATATATCGCGAGTCGAGTTCTGCACTGCAGCGAGACCGGGCAATCAGCCAATTACACGCGAACCAAAGAATCTTACCGATACTTGCTCCTCCTCCCTCATTTCCATTCCCCCCGAATCCGGTTATTCGTCAAAATTGAATTTTATCCGTATCCGCAACGAATTCGTAAACACACGTATGGGCGTGGGAAATATTATCACCGATATAAAATGACGAAGCCTCGTGGCTGCTTCACCAATTCGCCAGCGGTGGAAAATTTTTAACCTTTTTATTACGACGCTGGGACGGCAGAGCCAATTTCCGGTTGTCGGTATCCGGCATGACGATCGAATCTGGGCGAATTGAACGCGACGAAGGGGGGGGGGGGAGGGGGGGAAAGGACTCGATATACTATAAAGGGTATAAGATCAGTATATATTTGTCGAGAAATGCGAATTCAATCCCCCGATCCTCTCCTCGCGACGTATATTATGGTGAAAAGAAAGAACCAGTACGTAGCTGAGACACTTATGATAGAATCTGATCCCTTGTTACCGGAAGTCGCGAAACCAGCTGATTTGTGTTCTTGACGCTCCAACGGTTTCACATTAATTTTAAATTGATAGATCGATAAAATTGTTACATGAAAGGAACTTGAAGAAATTTTCTTCTGTTATTTTTGAATCAACTCATTTTTAACAGAAACAAACGTTTGAGAAAAAAATTTGATGCCAAGTTTTGTCCGTCGGTGGGAAGAGAGCTTCTTTTCTGTGAAGACAGACACGCCCCAAAAGTTGAAACGAACCAAGAAAATCGACTTGGCACCTCGAGACGACGAGTCACGTTGACTGAAAAATGGTTGCCTCTTAACGTGCACAAATGCGATAACTATAGTTGCGGTGAATCGAACGAATTGCCAAAAACCCGGAGTCTCAATTACCGTCTGTGATTGATTGTACTTTTATTGGCATGTAATAATAAAAAATCTGGACATCCTCGTAAAAATAATTGTAACACGAGTGAATCTTTATTTTTCTCATTAGTAAAATATCGCGAGTATTCACCACCTTCGAACCGAGAGTTGGTATAATTTTCCAAGCATAACAATGTAACCCAAGGGTAATTTTTTCCCCTTTTCAACCTTTTTACCTCCATCTTTCGCCCTTCCTTGATTCTTTTTCGCTCTGAAATCAACCCCTCAGTTTTTCTCGCTCGTTGCGGTCGGAGAAGTAATTATTTTTCCGGCCCCTTGACTGGCCCCTACAGCAAGCTCTTCGGCTCCTCAACTCCTCCACCCTGCACCCTCTTCTTTTCTCCGAGGGCGCGAGATTTTTAACGTTTGCTCGTTGTTCGGGTCGCGCGATCGAGAGGGAGAAAGAGAGAGAAAGAGAGAGAAAGAAGAAGAGTGAGACAAGCTCTTTTTTC
This sequence comes from Neodiprion lecontei, assembly GCF_021901455.1. Classification (NCBI taxonomy): domain Eukaryota; kingdom Metazoa; phylum Arthropoda; class Insecta; order Hymenoptera; family Diprionidae; genus Neodiprion; species Neodiprion lecontei. The sequence continues at coordinate 10,548,123 of NC_060265.1, read as the reverse complement.
TCGCGTAAAAGACGAGGGGCTCTTTGCCGGATGAATCCTGGGCGTTGTACACAAGAGAGAGGGTAGTCGAGAAGATGGAAAATGCTCCTCTGTAATATGAGAGGGGTTCAAAAAAATCTTCCTCGCACCCTTCCCGCCAGTTTCTTCCCGTGCCAAAATCTCGGAGGACAGTCGATGTAGAGTACTTTTATATATATGTATATATAATATAATCAGGTAAAGATCCGCATGCGAAATACGTTTCGGTAAATCGTGGAGCAAAAATCGAAAAAAAATCGAAGGAAGATAAGAAACCGAACGATCCCAGCGAATATTGCGCGCATACGACGCGCGTTGCAAAATAGCGAATAGAAAAAACCACGAAATCGTCCATATTTAAAAATCGAATCAGTCCAATTCACTCGTTAACCAAACCATTCAAATTCCCCGAGATCAATTCGAGTTCCGCCTCAGTTCCTGACGGAACTCAATCCTAGTCCCCGCAGGATAGTTATCGCACGATTCACAGACATCCAGGCTGACCGACGTTCCGGCGGCGCGGGGGGAGGGAGGGGGTGAAGAAGGAAGGAAGTTAGGGAGGGGATAACCGGGAGGGGATACCGCGGCCAATGGGAATGAAACAGAGCGACGCCGGTTGCGGAGCCACCGCGCGGTTAACATCGCGCTAGGTTAATATCGGTAGGGGAAAATTTTTGGATTTTGGAAAATTTCAAGAATTATCGTTGAAGTATGTAGAATAAAAAAAAAAAAAATGAAAGATGCAAAAAAGAATGTCTACGCACAGAAAAATATTTGGGATTTGTATAAGTAGGACAGATTTATATTCATACCGTTTCTCAGTTGCAGATCCATTTTTCGTCGGCATTATATACATTGTATGCATACACGTACGTATACGCGGGTGCGTGCTTTCTCTGTTCCGAGGATTGTGTTAATTTTTCACCGTAATATCATCGGTGCGATGACTCTCACCGCGGTTATCGTAGGTACAAAAAAACTTTGAGAATATGTTTGAACTTGCTCATGATGGTCAATTTTTATCATCTATGTTGTTATTCGAATTCTCGTAACTTTGAATCGTCACTCGCGGCACTTTGTTACACATCTCGAACGATGCACGGTTATATGAAAGACGCGATGTGGATTGGGATTGGTGCGGTTTCAAGGTATCCGAAACTTTGTCGTAAGGGAGCATCGATCGATCGTTATTCGCGTAATTTTGTTTGAAATCAGTTGACAAAAAATAAATAAACAGATATGTAAGTTAATTGACGTAATAATAATGATAATACAACGACATCGCGGGTAATTTTGCGCGCCACATCTTAATTCGTTGCAGGCCCGTCGAAAACTGACCCGCAGCTGCCCGGGTCAAAAAACCGGGTGTCGAATAGGGAGAAAGGACCAGCGTCCAAATTTTTTTTTCAGGACAGGGCCCAATGGATCGAAAATTCAGGTATGTAACCACCGTCGACTACCCATCGCACCGTACATTACACGTGATATACCTGTACACCGTGTGTCCGTGTTCGTCTAACGTGTGTGCGTTTCGTGCAGTGTACATATTATACCAGTTACTGCGGTACGTGTCGACGGGGAGGGGGAGAATCATCTTATGCAAATTAGTATATAGGCCGTACTTATAGCTCGACGGACGCGCGTTAGTGTTGGTATGACCTTTTTATTTAATCGATATAACAACGTACAAACAGCTTTTATGCACATGTATAATAGACGTGTGTGCGTGTGTATGCGTACAGTGGATAGCTACCGCGGTTCGTCGCCGGCAAAAGTATCGTACAAAGTAAGATGAAGGTAGAAAAAGGGGAGAAAAGAAAGGGGAGAAGAGAGCGAGAAAAAGTAAAAACGTATAATTGATAGAAAAATAAAATTACTATCATACTTTATGTACGTATGTATCGCAGTATCTTCCGTATGTTATTGTATATTTCGCCCGGTTATTTATCAATTAACATAACTGCGATCGAACGTAGGCGAGAAAGTAAAATGCAATTCAATCTCTGAAAATTGAAAATATCAAATTCGTTTATTGATATCGAGAAAAGTAAATCAAATTAACAAAACGGGCAAGCACACTACAGCCGTAATTTTTTGATAAAACAAAACAAAACATGAAAAAAAAGCAAAAAAAAAAAAACCTAATTTTGTCGTTACAATATTATATAGCGAGAGTTAAGAGCGGTGACCACAGCGTCCACAAGCGTTCCGTTTTAGCAGCAAAGCGATGCAGTCTGTAAAGCAAGGTTATGACTTTCATGTATTAATAATGTTAACAGCGTCAACCTATTTTTCAAACTTCAATAATTAATCATTGTTCCCGGTTTTTTCTTCATTTTGAATATTATTATTTTAGTTAAGAAGTGGTAACCGATAGAGAATAAAGGAGGAACATACTTCACCTTAAAACATTTTTGCTGATCCCGTCTTTGACTTCTAGTGTTTTTCCGCTGCAATTCCTTTTCCTCTCTTTCGTAGTGATTTTTTATTTATTTTTCGTACCTTCCTCAACGTTTCAAATATTATCAGCACCAATGACGCATTTTCTTCTACCGTCCCGGTGTAGCGATCATTTTCTGTCCATCCGATACGTGTGTAGTTTATCTCCTCTTGTTGGTCGCTATTTTTACCACGTCTCGCCGGTAAATTGGCAAAATCATTGAGCCGTAATGGTAGGTATGTAGAAAACACTATCAGGTATTTAATTGTCTCGTCGATTTTGATAATGGTACGTTGTAGAAAAAGAATTGCAATACAACAACGAATAAAATCACTTTGATATGTAATTATTGTACATCTGTCTCTGCGACGAACGACGCGCGGCGGTATATAAATCCCGGTTTTGTACAAGCCGGATATTATACAGAGTCGGTTAGATCAGCGAATAAATCGGCACGCGATCCAGCGAACTACCCGAAGACGGAGTAAAAATAATTTCAATTCTTCTCAGGCTGCAGTTCTTCGCCAGAAATCGAAAATAGTAAAAAACTTGTTTTGGCCGTCCGACGATGGTGGGGGTGGCAAGCGCCAGCGCGACGCGCTAATGCCGTCGTACTTCGACTTCATCGAAGTTCCTTGTATCGATGGAAGTGTAAGGGATAACCAAGATTTATCGACGAAAACAACAAATAATCGAGCGATTACGTACGGAATAAAACTAAAGACAAATACGAAACGTATGTTCGTTTCGGTATATCACACGAGGCGTTGCTGGGTCAACAAACGATCGACGAGTTTCACATTGGTCGATGATAGGCGTACAAGAGCGATGCGAAAGAGGAGAGTAAAAACAAAAAAAAACGGGTGAAAATGCAACGTGAGCATGAAAAAAACTAAAAAAAAAAAAAAAAAGAAACCAACGATTCCCGACGAAAACCGACGCTCGCGAAACACGAAAATCAGTATATAATATTTATGCGATTTATTACGAGCCGACTTAGAAATGCATCTAATGCGGTGCACGCAGCATAGAGTGCACCTTGGCGACGGGAGGGGAACAGAGCGAATCGCGAGTTTCGCGCATGCGCCTCACCGACGTCTAATGTTTGAACCAGTGACGTAGGTCATTGGCGTCGAGATCCTAGACAATTGGCGATACGGGGGTTACACGGTTCCGACGAGAAATCGCGGGAAACTCGGTCGATCTTGGTTAACGCTCCTCGCTCCCTACGCCTTTGGTCTAATTTTTTAACGAACGATGAAAGTTCGTTGTAAGATATTCTATTTTAAACTTTCGGCCGCAGTTGTAGGTGCCGCGTGGTTGCCGACTGCAACGCCTGCGGTAAGAAATGAACTTCCTATTTTATTTTTCCCTCCCCTCAAGCCGCCCCGCTATTCCCTTCTATTTTTCCTACATACGTACTTTTATTTTACGAGACCGTACAGCCAGCGCGCAACTCGCCGACTCTCTCACAAGCGTTCGCACTTAACGCAACGACATCTGCTCGGACGTTATACTTTGGGTATAATCGGTTGACTTTGATAAATCAAAAAAAAGCGAGATCCGAATCGGTTGACGTTCAAAGTTTCGGCTCGATGACAGTGGGTATATATTTGTCGACGTGAAAAGAAGCGTTTCCATTTATCGGCAAAACGAATCTGTGTACAACTCGATATTCATTTTTAGAGCCTTCAAGTTTCTGGAGGGAGGATCGAAATATCGATTTCATCACTTTTCACAAAACTTCGTCTAAAAACCTGCATTTTTTTCTTGCATTGTACCTGGAGCGCTGAAATATGTTCGTACAAATGTCTTGCCATCGTACGACGGAGGCTCTTCTCATTCAAAATTAATACAGTCTTTAACTCCATGATGTTGAACCTGGACTAACAAAAAAATTTAAAACCTTACGCCAACGAAGTAATTTTTGCAACAAAGAAAGTCCCGTCTTGTCAATTCCTAGAAAGTTAGAGACTAAAAAATGATGGTTGGAAAACTTGAACCTTCGTTTGCGCTTATTACCGATACCTTTTGTCGATCCAAATAAATAGGCTTTCATTCGGGAAGTATAACCGTTGCGCCAAGGCAACGTTATATGCAAAGACGAAGGTACAACAGCTGGGTAATGTATCCCGGGTGCAGGTGATTCGCGAACTGAATATTTTCTCGGTGAAAAATCAGCACGCGGAATTATCTGCACTCTTGACAAAGGATATGAAAGAAGAAAAAATCCCGTAATTCCTGCATTTCCTTGCGGCACGTTAGATTATTCAGCATTTTTCCCTGCCCGTGTAATAATATTATATTTCTTTACCCCTCTTCCTTAAATAATATTATGCACGGCTCCGGCATAATTATTTTATCATAATCGGCGTGGTTTGAAGCGTGCAACTTCCGTCAAAAGGCGTACGCTGTCGATTAATCACTCGCATACGTCCGTACGTTTCTCGGGCATGTGCACGTGGACTTCCGCTCTGTTTGTACATGTGAAACGCATTCTTTTATAGTTAGTAAACGCGATGTATAAACCGCTATGTACTTAACCATTTACTGCATGACCTCACTGTGTCAATTATATATAGATACACAGCGAGGAAAACCGTATCATAGCTTTACAAGAATGATAGATCATTTCAATTTATTTGATTTAATGAAACTTTCAACCGAGCCTATTCGACCTTAAGGAGTCTTTTTTTCTAACTATACTGAATTACGAATTACTTGGTCGAATTGCTAGCGAAAAAGTGTTTTGCTGAAAAAAAAAAAAATCGATTTAGCGGAACGAAAAGAAATTTTGTTTCACGGAAAGAGATATTTGCCAAGCAGTCAAAATATATTGGAGCAAAGTGTATATTGCAAGAACGTAAAATTGATTGAATATTTTATTGACAGCTCGTAATGAATTCGTTTAATTTAAATGCCCTGTATTTTTCTCATACCAACAAGATAACTGGTTATCTCGTAAATTGTGAGTAAACGCATCCTTCCTTGTAACAAAATGGAATCGAAACATATGTAATTTCAATAAATCAGACAACTGTAAGTCGACTAACGTTTGTTTTTGCAGTACTTCACACGCGTGATAAAATTTTCAATCCGCAATATTGAAACATTCATTTGAAAAACTAGCACAGGTCGTAACTCGTTAGTTCCGGTGATTGATTAAACCGAATTAGTTACCCCGAAACGCGGGTTCCAGTTAAATCGATTATTCCGTCACTCGGGCTAACTAAATATCAGTTGACACAATCGATCGGCATATCTCAGGCGTGAACGAATAGCCGATACGATTTATCGGCGCTCGGTCTAACAATTGTTAATAATTATAAAATATCCTCCGACAGACGGTTGATTCTGCGGTGATTTTTCCTGATGGATTTATACAAACGCGTGTAGGTGCGGAGCAGCTGCAGGCTGTAGAGAGGCGGATATACCGGGAAGGGGATGAAAGGTCCCGTGGTGTTTTTTTACTTGTTCATTTTACTCTTTAGCCGGCAGAGCTGCTGTTTTATTTTCCTCTATTTTCCGGTTTTTCCAGTACGCACGCACCGCGAAGGCTCTCGACACCGTCGGCGCAACAAGTAGCAGATTATAAAAATCACCCCGAGGGCTGCTGCTGCTGCTGCTGCTGTTGCTACCGCCGGCGGTGGCACGAGAGAGGGAAAAAAATCCACGGGTGGAATGAGGGGGATGCTGCTGCGCGGGTGGAAACGAGACGAAGGGATCGCCGAGAGGAGGGTGGAAGAGGAACGGAGTTCGTCTCTTTTTCTATCCGAAACGCCCGCTGCAACGTCCAGAGGGAAACATTTTTTACAATTTATCCACATCCACCGGATCGTTTCGCATACATCAAAGAATGCTCGGTTTTTTTTTCCAATTTTTTTCCATTTTTTCTTTTTTTTCTCATCGCCAGAAATGCAAACACAACAGGCAGGATTTAAAGCCAGAGTTATAGCTTCTATTTATTTTTAACAGTCGTACAATGTGAAAAAGATATCGTTTCGGAATTTTGTAGACTATATTTGATGTCGATTCAGTGTCGATGTATATATCGGCTAATTTTGGTCAATTTAAACACAATCGTTTTTTACTGTCATCAAATTACCGAATCAAATTTACCATATTTGTTGTCGTATTTTAATAACTTTTCAAAACTCATGACGTCCCTTAAATGAGCATTCTGAAAACAATTCTACTAGTTATTGTAGACAAGCTCCTTGTTTAGGTATTCATTTTTTCTGAACTTTTGTTTGAATTATCCGAAGATGTATTCGATAAAGAAATTGCTTTCTATGTACCGCGCGATGTTGGACGTATTCAGATAAGAAATCATATCAAAATAATCGTGTATTATTCTCATTTCATACATCAATTATTTAAAAGTTTGAGAGCTCGATGAAATCCTTTGTTACCCCAGTTCGACAGAGTGAATAAAAAACCGTCTACCGAGCGTCAATCAGCGATGTATAAAATATTGAAACGAGTTTCATATAATTAGTGAGCTTTGATTTTCTCCAGCTGCTCTCTTTTCCGCAGGTATTAATCATCGATCGGTCACCGCTGATGTGATTATTGGTAAAAATAAATTGACCATTCGCAATTGGATATAGCGTGAACTTTGTACTCGTGGTTTGTGAACAATGTCAGCTGCATTGAAATTTGAACACGTAGACGAGTTTTCAACGTTGAAAAAACAAAAATTAGAGAGGGATAGCAATTCTTTTCCCGCTCATTTGCCTCTCGCTGAACCGTGCACGATATCCACCCCCGCTGTCGCACGGGGTGTGATTGAACGCGCTTGCGTTTGGTTATGCGAAGCGTTGATGTGTACGCTTTAATTATGGCGTGGATTTAGTAATGATCGACAAACTAACCACTGATACACGCAAGATTGCAACTCGGAGCAGGGATTTTTCGCGCGATGAAATTGTCCAGAATCATTAACGGCGAAAGTAATGAGAACGAAACCATTTCGAGAGCAAGTAAAGGAAATTTTTTTTTCGATTATATCGCCTAAGCAACAAACGGAACGTTAGGAAAGGGCGAAGACTTTCAAGTGAACGTTTTAAATCCGCTCATCACGGCACAGCTTCGAGTGGTGAATCGCACACGGTTCGTTCCCTCGACTATCTTAACAGCAAGTTTACCAGCCACTCGTAACTCTCGTTCTTGTGAGTGGGAGTCGCGAATCAACTGCTAAGTAGGTATCTAGAGCTTTTGTTGCCCTAGGCTACAGGATCTCGCTGCAAGGTTCAGGTCAAGCGGAAAGATATCAGATGTGTTCTTTACTTCTCGCTCGTGCACTTTTAAATTCCACTTTATTTTACGTCATTTAGATTTCCGAGGTGCGCACATGTTTATATTATACCCGATCACGTAGGACATCCGAATTTTTGCCTGAAGTTTTTATGAATTGAGGAAATTGATGGAATAACGGAATGAAGCGAAAAAAAGTCTCGCAAAATATATCAACAGTATAATAAGAACTGTCGAATTTCTATAATTTCAGATTACTGATGTTGTCCTTTTCTTTCGCCATATTAGGAATCACATGTGGAACAAATCAACTTCCGGTTGGTGGCCGTAAATTGAATCGATAATCATGGTAATGATTCGGATATTGCACAGTGTAGAGTTGAAATAAAAAATTAAAAGTCATTTAAAAAAAAAACCCACACATTCCACTCCTTATGTGACATTTAGTTTTTGGATCTTTTTCAAAACACTATTTTTATCCAGACACAAAAGTAGTCGGTGCAATGTTTTCGGTACAGTTATATAAGTTTTCGTTTAACGAGATCTTAAATTTGGCTAGGTTCCTTTTTTCACTTGTATCCTCCGTACTCCGTTCTAAATCCTTTTCGTCACATTCCCGATAATATTTATGCAACACCTAAAAGCTCACGTGGGAGAAGAATTGACAACCAAACTTCAAAGTAATCGGTATCACGCGTGAATGATATAAATTCTCGTTAAAGAAATTTGTGTGACGAGATGACGCGTTCCTCAATTTGTAAAATCACAGCTTGCGGCATGTGATCGCACTTGGAGACAAAACTCGATTGCGGCAAACCGAATACAGCCGTGATTGAGTTCTCAATTTTTTCCGTGCGGCCTTAATTCGACAAAAGTGCATGGCGCGAAATCCTGGAGAACGTGCCAAGTGCATATAAACGTCTTGAACAGCGATGCCGGAAAAATAGAGGAACGATGCGGGTTAGCAGTCGTTTTCTAGAACATCTAAAAATAAAATATACGTACCTAGAGTGAAATAAAATGGCAAGGCTTAAAAAATCTAAAATTGGCAAGACCTAGGCTTTGGCAAAATACCACGGATTTATGCAATCGTCGAAGCGGATCGACCATCGACTAGTTTCTTTTTTTTTTCTTTTTTTTTTTAAACTCATTTTTATCTTCCACTTCCGTTTTCTAAGGGATATTCGAATCCAGTCAGACCAATTCATCCTCACCTGCACCTCTTCGTCGACTTTGTCTCTTGCGTGACCCGATCGACGATATTTTTCAAGGCATTTCGTCGCATGCCCCGAGATAAAAAATGCGTATCGTACGGAGGCTTTCAGCGAAGCATGGGACCTTGTGCAGCAAAAGATTGCCGTCACCCTGCAGCATCAGGGGGGCGAGGAACGAGCGAACTACGGTCAAGGGGGTAGAGAGTAAGCGGGGACACAGCCGGCCTTGATGAGAATAGCCGCACACAACGACGATGCCGGTTGTATACCAGTTCGGATGTTAAAGAACCGAGAGAGACAGAGGGAGAGAGAACCGCAGACAAAGAATTCCTTGATAGAATTTAGGCCTCCCCTGGCACATACCGTTTTGAAACCGAATCGCGTCGGAGATCGCGGCCGTACCGCAAAGGGTGAAAATCGCGATCAGCCAACCCCTTCGATTTATCCTCTCGACAAGTTTCCGCAACCCTGTTACCCTGTAAGAAAGAGTTTGTTTGAAAAAAAAAAAAATATCCTAGCCGGCCGGTACGCGAGATCGATTTTTGCATCATGCCACTCTGCGTATAACAGAGTGCAAATCTTCGATGATGGGGTGAGGAGGAGGGAGGCAAAACACTAACACTTGCAAAATTGATCAATGGTGCGCCGGTGTACCGGCAGATGGCATCAGCGATTGAAAGTAAAAAAGCAACTCCGTCCCGAGACGATAAATACTGAAGAAAATCGTCGTATCTTAGGATCGAGATGAAATTTTTTTTCACAATGACAAATCTGCAGCCGTATACGTGTTTCTAAATCGAGTCAGCGTACCGGTAGCTGAAGAGAAGTTACATATCATTGATGGGGAAGAAAAAATGAGAGCTGACGTTAGGTGGCGCAAACGCGGAAGAAATCGTACGAGATACGGCAAGGCATTAGCTTGAACGGATTGATTTATGGACGAAAAAACGGTAATTGGTGTATTGGAAAGCGATCGTGAAGAAATCAAGCCAACTTGTGTGCATGCACGGTTTGAATACGCGGCGAGAAGGACGCGCGAAAGTGCGGAGGCTTCGACCAGGCTCGGTCGGCCAGTAAGATACCGACGAATGTAGGGCGCCTGCAGATGCCAGCATCGAACTGCCGGCTCCAGGGTAAGTCGGGAACGGGGTTCGGTTCCGTGCTACGCGGGGAGGAAACGCGGCCAAAATATATCCGTTCAAAAATACCTGCAGCGTGTCGATGCGTTGTCGTTTGAATTGCTATTTTTTATCGAGACAATAATTCCTCGCCGATGGTGTTGAAATTACTTTGCATGATGTTGCAGAGATTATTACGGTGCATAAGTCAGCATCCATGCAACGCTGCGAATACAATTGTCGGATAGTAAAAAAAGATGGGCTGGAGGTGGGGAAAAAGAAACTACGTAATTACGAGGTAGAAAAAATGGGGAAAGAAAGTGGATTAGAAAAAATGAAGGAGTAAAAAAACATCGATGAGGAAGGGGCGAATGAGGGTAGGGACTTGGATATCGGATAAAAAGAGGCGAGGTGTCAAAACAAGGGGTACGTGTCAGTCTGTGACCGCACGGTATGCAGCGGCACTTTGCGCCCCGAGGTGAGGTTTTTTTGGCCGACTTTTTTGCTCATAACTAGACGTGTATGTACGATGAAGAAAAAAGGTGACTGTTGGGGAAGAAAAAAATGACGGGTGTGGGGAAAATGCGAGGCCTTAAATTCTTTTTTTCCCCAGACGGCGAAGGGTGGCTGCCACCGATCGGACGCCCCTCGTGCCGCAGCCCCAACCCCGAAACTCGACCCGAGACTTTCGCGTCTAAGTGTCACCCCACCAAGCGGCCTATTTTACCCCACTTTTAGCCGAGCCACTCCGCCTCGCCCCTCTTTCGCTTAAGGCTGGCCACCCCCCGCCAACCCGGGGCTAGCCCCTTCTAACCCGTTCTGTTCTTACCCCTGGGCAAACGTACCGCGACCTTTTACCCCTCAAAAATAAGGGAGAATCTGGACCTTACCGAGAGCCGAGCGATGAGGGTGGGATTGTCGTTGGACGCTTCTCAATTTTTATTTATACAAATATATTGCACGAGTATCTTTGCACAAGCGAGCAGCCGGTAATTTCTCTGTTTATTACCTGGCGATATACTTGACGGAATTGAAATGAAAATGAGAAACGAATTTAAGGAAGATTGAAATTGATGTCCGTGGATAGAAAGAATAACCAATTGAAACCGGTTTTTCCTGATCTATTTTACATATCTGCGAATAGCCATTATTACAAATATACAGCTCCGCTGACATTCAAACTGGGAGGGAAAAATCATTAAATCAACTAAATGCGTGATCACGGGTGGTGAAGTGAATATTAATTTGGTTTAACTCAAGTTTTGTTGTTCTAACAAAATGTTTAGTTGATTTCAACTAAACTTTTTCAGACCAATAGATCTTTAGTTGAACCAAATAAATATTCACCTCGCCGACCGTAACCATACATTTAATTGAGTCAATGACTTTTTTCCCTCGGTGCAGAGTCGAAAGGAAACAAATTTTTCTCTATATTGTATACTTGTCGACTCATTATATTTTCCATTTTACGCACTGGACGTTCTACAAACTGAGGTGCAAAAGAGAACGTGGGCGTAGGGACGAAGATTCGATGGGTTACTCAACTGTAGGTACCAAGGGACAGAACAGACGACCTGCGGCAGGGCCGTCTTGATTGGAATTTCCAAAATCACGTATAAAATGCAAATTTTCTTCTCCCTCGGTCGAGCTCTCCAGCGAGACTCGAGAGGGCTCTTTAAATCTCTTACACGTTTACTGCTCGCCCAGTTGTTTATTTTTTAATTAAAGTCTTCCACCCGGATTAAAAAAGGTCCCGCAGAGTTATTAAGCTAATAATGTGCCCGCCGTCCCGTGCTTTGTACAAAAAGAGAGGACAGAAAAAAAAGAGTCAAAAGAAAAGGGATGAAAAAAAAGTCGGGACTTTGGAAAAGATTCGAAAAAAAAAAAAGGAACAGAAATGTCGACGTGTAAATAAAATACACTGCACCGAAGGTACGCGACGCGATGAGGACAAAAAATAAGGGTCGGAGAGCTGTCTTCTTATTGTGCCTCGTGTAGGAAAAAGTTCACCCTTGCCGACGAACCCTGCTATATTTAACCTGACATTTTTATCTTCTAGTCTGTAATTTTTTTCAGCGAGAGACAAGGTGAAGAACCGCACGTGACACGTGTCAGGAGTAACAGAATGTCGGGGAATATTTGACCGATGGTCAAAAAAGTTGGCAGTATAATTTCAATTGAAACTATTTCAAGTATTGCAGATTAGTGTGATCGGTATGAAAAGAGAAAGAGACGGGGACTTTGGAATTGAATTACTTGGTAAAACTTTTTTTTCGTCATGAGCGTCAGATCTGCAACTTGTCAATAGAAGAAAAAGAAAGAAATAAAGAAGGAAAAAAAAACCTTGAGAAAAAAAAAACGATATTTTTTTTCCTAAAAAAATTAAGAACAAGGGGGGAAATATCGGGGTGGGATGAAAAAAAAAATGCGGCGGAAAAGCCGAGCCGTTGCCGAGAAAAGGAAGGTCGGACCAGCGGCGAGCCCACCCCCTCCCGTCATCTCCGGGGCGATTTTCCACGGCACCTAAGAGAAGGGGCCAATGAGACGCTGGGCGTCGGTATTGATCCGAGGCGTCGTCCAGGAGACGCCCGCTCCAAGACGCCCAGCATGCCCGCCGCGCGTGGGGCACTACCGACGCAAAACGACAAAGCTCCTCTCTCTGTCGGAGGGAGGACGCCGTGAGCAAGGCCCTCCGCAGGGAACCAGAGCCCTAGGAATTCTCGCGGGGTTCCGAGACGCGGTCAGCTGGCTCTTCTTCGTTCTACGACTACGACGGTCGACGCTTTAAATATCCTATTCCGCTGCGACTTGACCTCATATATCAATTTTCAGTGAGAGGGATCGGCTGGGGGAAAATATCGTGCAAGCTTCGATGACCGCGAACGGCTCGAAAACTCATGAATCACGTTTACGTTGGTTCGTTTTTCATTCGTTCGTTTCAACGTTCCGCAAGATTTGGTCTTTACTTTACTTAACTTTGTAAAGTAACGTTGTCGCCATTTTTCTTGTACCAATAAGAAAGCAAGGAATGTTCTAAATTTTCGAGGCAAAGTGGATTTTTCAAAAACCCCCTTGCGTCACAATTTCTTTTGAAATAATAAGACTCGTATATATTTCACTGCAGTGTAACCGCAGCTGCAACTGCCACGTCAAAAAAATGTTCTACAAGTTGTTATATGATTGGCAGCTCCATTCTCGAAACATCTTTATACCTTGTTATGATATTGGAATCAATTTTAATCAATGTATCGAAAAAGTCGAAGTTATGCACGAAAATTAGCAAAAGTATGTCGAGTCGTCTCAAAGTCGTCTTTCGTCCCCGAGAGTCCGCCTTCAACTGAAGACGACCCTCGCATTTGTTCAGTGCGCCTTCTGTCGTTGCCAGAGCTTCTCACCTTCTCGCCACACGAGTGACTACATACTTCAAACGTTCCCGTGTATGAACGGAGTTCTCCACAAGCCACCTTGTCTGCGGTCCGATAGCTTAAGTCTGTTCAACATCGTAAATGTACAGGTACACGCGTGTACGAGCAGTTTTTCTTTCAATCCGCTTATGGTTTTTCAATCACTGTACCAAGCTTGAAACTGTCCATAACTGATCGTGCCAAAGTTACATGCAGTTGACTATTTTGAAGGGGCGTGTTCTTTTTTTTTTTCATCTAATAATTTCGTGTGATCAGTGACCACAATTTGTGCTACAAGTTTGATCTTTGTGTTACCATGACTCCGAAACTTAAACGAGTTTGTTCGAAAAATATTGTGACGCAAGGTTCTCTTTATGAAGTCTCTATATATTTAACTTTATTCCGACTAATGCGTGCGAGGAATGTATTATATAAAATCGGGAATCGGAATCAGGATCGGAATCGTTTTGGTCACGATTATTAATAATGATGTACATTTCGTATTTTCAGAGACGGTATCATTCGATTATTGATCAATGAGATGTATCGCAGAACATCGATTCGTGTGAATAATGGATATTTTTTTTCTGCAATCATTTAGAGAATATCTTTCCGGACGGTTTAAAATTTCGACACTGTATCATCATATCGATTCGCAGAAGACACTTGGAAAATTACGTTTAAAATATTCGGGGTAATTTGATCGTAAAGTATGTCAAATAAACGTATATAATTACGATGTCAATTGCTACTTAATGAAAATATATAATTCTTCTTAGCCACAGAAAAATTCAATATGTACAAAAATTATTTTCAACCACACCTCCGTTGAGTCGAGAAAATTACGGGCACGAAGAAAAATGCAAAGATACGCATTTGCTTCACAAAGAGAAAAAGAAAAAGGTCTTATTTTTCTGTAAAAGTCGCTGCATGTTTGTTTACGATCCTCGTTCTATGATTTCATGAAATCAGTAAATAATATCATTCGACGCCGCGTTTTTATACTCAATTCCTTCTTCGTTCTCAAAAGTTTGTACGGCTACTGATAAAATATTAACTGATACAATTAGACTAGACGTTACAATTGTTACGTTGTAATTATCATCCGAGCTCGTCATTATATTGGTTATAATAAGTTCAAAGTGAAAATTTTTAGATACTGCGTTCACTCATTGTTTATAATCAAATACAATCCCACCCTAAAGTGTCTCAAGTCTCACATCGCACAAAATATTTGGTTATTTTCAATTTCTTAATGATTTCTTTAATCTTATATTTTATCTATAGAAAAAAAAGTTTCATCAATTAGACGATAATTAGACGAGAAAACTTCTCAAAATCCTACGGATTCTGCATTCAAACATTTTCAATCGAAAAATACATTCTTCTAGTTAAATAATTATTACTTGAACCGATTCTGAGAACCATGGAATAACTTGACAGAGCGAAGCGGAAGGTATGGCTACGTCCGATAAGAAAAGGAAAGTTTCTTAGATCCTCAAGCTAGTTAAATTCATAAACGAAATCAATTAGCGAAAATTATCGATTGACTCCGCCAGGTTCTGATCCATCGATCAAATAATTGGCTGTCAAGCTTGCATTTGTCCGTATTCGTGCTAAAGTTACTCAACCATGACGAAGCCCTCGGCGATTATTTAACTGTATCATGATTGTAATTTATCATAAGTGACAACAACACGCGAAAAAAATTACACATTAACGTTAGAATAACTCGTGTAATACCACTCAGGAACTCTGACATAACGGACGTGGACACGAACGTCGATCATGTCGCGAGTCCAATATTGTTAGAATTTTCACTGTCGATGCGACACATTTTGTTGAAGCAGCAGAGTAACAATCAGTGAAAGAAACATTCCTTAATCTTCGAAAGCTCTTCGATTTAATCATCTACACTAACTACGTAAGAAACTATCAATCTAAATACCTTTATCAGTAGCTCCGTTTATTCCTTCTTCGTTTCCGATGACATTCTCGTCCACACGACGTTGCCGATCCCTGAACACGCTCCATATTGACCTAAAACAATGGAAAAGATAAAAAAAAAGACAATATTGCAAAAGAAAAAAAAATTGTCATCACAGTTTACACGTTTTGTTTCGAGTTGATTGAGCAGACTGAGTATAAGAATATACCTACGCATAGTATAACAACATACGAACGCTCCTTCCGAAGTCAGAGCAGTTGAACAAGGTACAATAAAATATATATGTATACACGTTCATTTCTGCTAGGTATTTATTTAAAGAAATTCATCTCAGGCTTTCCTTAGCGCGCGCAGGGTTGGTCGTTAAAACGTAACTCATTACGTTTCCACGTTTAAAATTAATTATATACCGTGTTATCAATCACATCCGGTTTCCATAGGAACCGAGCCACCTCTCTCTTCTCCCGTCTTGGTCTCTGTCTCCTGAACGCCACCATCTCCCTCCTCCTCCCCCCCTGCTTCCTCTTCACAGCCGCCGACAGCATCGCTCCGCCAAACAGATGAGTATTCGGTGAACAAATACTGTTGAAATTTACAACGCACACTTCTGGTAAGAAAACAGCTCCGCTTCACCTAAATTGAACGAAAACACTTCGGATTGCTGCCTTTTGGAATCGCATCGGACTGACGGATATTTTCAGCTGTGATATACTGGCGCCATTTTCGACATGCACTATCCAACTCTCGAGGATTGTTTATCTCGACACAAGGAATGCAGTTTTACGTCCGATTGGCCTGTTTCATCGCTCACAAAACGAATAAGAGAGACTGAAAGTTGGTATGTAATGTCACGCGTACTGCAATAGTGAAAAGGTGACAGGAATGCGATGTGACACGATTCGTGCAAGGTGAAATGTTAGGAAAAATGTTAATATCGCGTTGTACGATTATGTCGCCGAGCACCCTGTCAAAGGTGGAATTTTACGAAGGAATTTCCAGGCGGAGAGTATCCTTTTATTTTCCTTCAATTTCCTTCCTTTCAGCTTTCCCATCAGCCTTTCCATTAATATTAAAACAGGAGCGTATAGCCTCACGTTGGGGGTTGGTTGGACGGGTGGAAGAAGGTGGAAGGTGGAAGGTGGAAGGTGAGTCGGGGAGAAAGGGGTGAGAGGAGGGTTTGCCGAGGAGGAGGGTAGAGGGGCGTCAGGCGTTTGGGTCGTTTTTCATCTTAATCTTCTAGAGTTACCAATTTGAACGCAGTCTTCTCACGGGCGCCAAGCTGGATGTATTTTGGGATAAATGAAAATGGCGGTGAGATTAAATCTTTGTAGAAAGTAAGCCGGAGATATAGGTAAGGTATACGTTGTAACAATATCAGTCCGCTAAGAAAGTCACCCAACGTACGGCAACGTCGTGTTGGCATTTGATCTGAGAAACCACCTTGCCGTCAAAGAAAAATTGTCATTGATAAAACGGGCGTCGTTCAAACTCGACCTTCACCTACTGCTCCTCACTTATCTGCCAGACACGATGCGTACCCTCTTTCGAACCGGTGACAACAGGTCTTCCAGGACTCCGTTCTTCGCTCGGTAAGGTGCAGAATTGTGAAACGCCGGGTAACGTGGAAGAATTAGAGTCGAGAGGGAGGAGAAGGTCATTGGGGTTAGTGTGCTGACTTCGTTCCTTTCTCAGAGCGGTTCGTCAAATTTATGATCAATATCCGCACGAGCCATAAACAATATTTCCATCGAGATATAATTAATGACTGACTAACGGTGTCCATTAGTTCCGTTTCGACAAATCAAAGTATTGCGGGTGTTACCTGATTTATTATAAAAAATGCCCGCAGAAGAGAGGTCATCGAAGGTCCGAAAGGCTGGTCATTCGTGAACGTTAATGCCGCGGCTTGTGGGTCGTCACGCACTTAACCGAAAACACCTCACTGACGATGATAAGACTGTAGAGAACAGTTCGAACACGTCAACACTATTGTGTACACCGAAGCGAGAACCTCGCTGTGCCGTGTCCGAAGCCTGACTGATTGCGAACGTGAGCAACAGAGCTCGAAAGTATAGATTGAAAAATGAAAATATACTAATCGCGGTCACACGCATCCGCGTAAGAACGACAACACAAACCGGGTAAAGGACACTTCTTGCTGTGCGCGATTTGTTATGTTAGCATGTTGGACTCGAGCTTCGAACTACCGGTAAGATTCTCACAGGATCTTCTGCCATGTGGTACAAGACTTATAGGCTGTAGTGTAAGGTAAGTGTATCAGTTATCGACCCGGACTCAATGATTGACCTTTTTTGGTTGTATCTGTCTCATTGTTAGTTCTAAAATTACCAAAACATAAATTTGTAGTGCCTGACCCTTCAGCACATGGTTTAGTCATCGAGAAACTCATAATTTGTGCCGTCGTTTTATAATTCTTGAAAATAAAAGGGTCAATAATTGGGTCTAAACGTGTGAATAACTGGTACACTTACCTTACGTGACTGACGCGTAATAACCACCACATCTTCATTATATCATGTACTGAAAATACAAATCACTACGCAGTATTTTGACGGCGTCTGGTAATTTTCTGATTCCTCCTCATACTCAAGTAGTACGCAAATCGCGAGATAAGCTGTTTGTTTATTTGCAGGTGAAAGCTAAGGCAATAATTTACAAGTGTTATGCGTTATACGTATTCACTGTAAAAAATCTACAGGTATAATTCCCGCAAAAATTTGCTCGAACGTTATCTTTTTTTAATAATTGATATCGTTGCAGGTTTTGCACTTAGATAGTACGTGGTAAATGTTCCCACGGTATCGAAATTATATCCTCTTCGTTTTATAAATTTATACGAAAAAAAAAAAACCCCGATGATTATACCTACGAAGCCGTTGGCATCTGCATAAGTAGAGTAATCGTTCCCGGCGCTAGTGTATTGTTTCTGATCCAGCTTTTTCCGCACCTATTTTTAGATCCCTCGATGTGCTTCCGGAAAAATAGCACGGTTGGTGATCGACCAGCAGCGGCGAGTTCGTGTTATTCCTATCGATAACGCATCCATCGTTAACTACAGTTGAAGTTTCCGACGCCTCGGTGGATTACGCGCGACGCTTGTTCGGCGTGTAAGTTCTCACCCCCCTCCCCCCGTTAACTCGGGAAAGATGCTCATCGTCGGTGGCCGTGAGTGAAATGACCGGTGCGAGCGGTGAGAATTTACCGACGTCCCCGACTTCCCCGACTTCCCCGACCTGACCCTTTCTTACCCTCGCGTAGCCCTCCTTTGGGCAACCCTCAGGGTCAGCAAACGGTCAGTAAACCCTTTCCGTGACAAAACCGGTTTTTGGCGTACCGCTATACGGGATTTTTGGTTGGAATTTTTATTCGCCGACTAGTTTGACCGGTCATCACGTACGTGTCCAGGTGGTCACTTTGTGCTTACCAGGCAGGCGGCATTTCGGCACGTCTGCTCTACGCACGCACACCAACGAAAGCACAAACGGTGGCCGTGCGAGGGTCAGTTGTCAGAAGGGATGCGCTACCCCGATTTTTATTTCCGTTCTTCAAAACAGGCTCGTGGTCGTCTACACCTCGACAATTTCGATACGAGAGTCCCACACTCGTGCAGCAAAATTCGTTCGTCCGACCGACGTACGCGAGTCTTGGTACATGTTGCGCAGACGGCATTACGTCTCTTTCCCGACATGCGAGTAATCGGCGCATCTCGACCTCCTCGCCCTCGCCGGTTTCCTTGTTTAACATTTGTTCGAGATTTTCTGACGTCTGGGTCTCGAAAGAGAGAGAGAGAGAGAGAGAGAGAGAGATAGATAGAAGGAGACCATTCGTCTTAGTATCTGCCTCGGAGGGCGGTGAAATATAAGCCAGATCTACGGGAAAGATAAATGAATCCACCCCCTTGCGAAGACCTCCCCGCCTCCCGATGCCAACGAGACAACTACAATCGCAAGACTGTTTCTGCAGCAGTGTAAAACGGATGGGTAAAAAAAGAAGGAAACCTCTCGCTGACAAGACCGAAAAACAAACCGTATGCGGGAGAGCGTTGCCCACGCACACACTCAGCCCGATTGTGATCCCGTCTTACACCGCGGCACGGCGAGAGTCTGTCTTATCTGAGATTTCAGATACCCTTCAGGTATTCCCCAAGGCGGGCATCGCGTATATCTCGTCATCTTTTGTTTTCTCGCAGAGGCAACGGCACGCGTATGCCGATGAGGTGTACGAGGTGTATGTGTTACAAATCGCACCGACCGATACGTACTCCGAAGCATCGATCGCCCTTTCGGAGGGATGGCAAAAAAAATTATAGGGCATTCGATTATCGGGCGAGATGAAGGGTGGGCGGATTGTGTTTGCCTAGTTATGCCCCGCACACGTGTGTACGTGTATTATATGTACATGTACGACGCGCGTATACAGGACGAAAACGCGATACCTTTCTGCGAGGATAAGTGCTGCTTTGCATACGGGCGCCATTTTGAAGGCCATAATTTAAATTTCGTTCCATTGTTTTGCCGCTTTTCTTACCCCTTTCGCCCGACTCCGCAGGGGGAGTGCCCCACCACCCAGCCTTGGCCGCCCCCACCAAGCGGCCATTTGCATGAAATTAGAATCAGAATTTTCTTGCTGGAAAATTGGCCCGGGTTTCCATGCCGCTATGCCGAGGCGCCCTAGACTTTCCCACCACCGTCGATCCGAGCCGTAGTGCAATTACGAAATTTTAATTAGTTTGTTAATTAAAGCGAGATGAAATAGAACGTAAAGAGGGAAGAAAAAACACACGAATTGTACAGATCTCGTTCCGCGGCGGAGATTCGGCGACTCGAGGCGAGTGGACTCGGAGGTAATTATTGAAAATCGATCGTCACCTTATACCGGTTCTACGGACGATCGGTCGTCTTTGGGTATTCGAAAATTTTCGAAAGAATCGTCACGCTTCCGTATCATACGATGTCCGTGTTTCGTAAAACCATATCGCGTTCTGCACTTACAAATTTTCGTTTCAATTTTCCGCCACTTTTCGGAATGCAGTATTCTCGGTGAGATAATGCCGGCGAGGAGGATTCCCAACGGGCTTTGAAACAATGGACGGAAATAAATAGCCCGTCTTTTGTCTTTTGTTTCTTGGCTCCATTGTTGGGCGGAGATAAGAAAACAAGAGACTGCCGCTGTTTACGAGCTACGCTCCGCTACAACGCTGTACCGGGGACAACTGAGATGCTTTTTGCATCATCAAACACACTCCCGCCTCTGTTTAACACGACACATTTCCATTTTTTTTTTCTCCTGCCATTCCGTTTTTGTTTGTTTAATATTTGTTCGTCTGCCATAACCGCGTTGAACGGTCAAATAAAGGCCGAAGCTTTCGCCTCGTTTCGACCGCGAAAAGCGATCGAGACCCTGTTGAAAGTGACGGATTCTTCGAGACGACGCGTGTTTCGAAACCCCGTTCCCGCCAGGCTTCTCAAATTCAAATCCACGCGGATACCAACGGCCGAATTAATTCCAGACGTACATGATCGTTATGCATAAGTGTAGCTGAGCTCCGCTGCGTACCGCGCAATGGACTTCTATACAATTCAATTTCAAGTTAAGCCCTTTGACTGGACATCGGGCAGGCGGCTCGAGGGGGACCCTAATATCGAAAACGGCAAACTGGTTTGTCCAGTTCTTGGCTCCTTCCGGGCAGTGGTCATTTTTCGGGGCCCGATCGAGCCAGTCCCCGTTGGGCCCGGACGACGACCAGTTGAATTTTTCGCTCGCGGTAATTCGGTTCGCTCGCACGCTCTTGGTTCGGGAGGATAAAGAAATCCGGTGAAGGAGATGTCTAGAATTACGAGAGTAAGAACAGAGTGACGACGAATGAAAATCCCGTGGTGGTTAATCGACGTGTTCCAAGGAAGAAGAAGAAGAAAACTAAAACGAGGAGAGATTAGGAAGAATTTAACGGTGTAATTTTGCATCTACGGTTATGGAGGGGTAAAATTCGCGAAACGTTTTGTCTTTTGACTGGCTCTGAGTATAATTTAAATTTGGTTAATTTCGGTGATTTTTCAAAGTTTCATTAGACTTCGGGGAGAGAGCCGGAGTGAGGAATGGTCCCATACTTTACTCTGCGGTCTGAAGGCTCCTCACTGCTGTCTTAGGCAACGCCAATGCCAACGCGGAGCGGGTGTCGGATGGGTATATAGAGGCGGGGGTGTAGAACTCTAGGGGAAGCCCCGGTGCCACGGTCGGATCTTAAATTGAAGCTACCTCGATTTAGATTAGATAAATTTATATTCCCCGGGGGAAAACAGTACGGCGGTTAGATTAGGAAAGTCGGAGATGGAGTATGAAGAAAAAATAAAAAATATAAATTCTTCTCCTTCGAACGAAATAAGAGTGCGTCACGATAATATTACGAGAATGATAACGGCGAGACTGAAGTCACCTGACGTAATGAAAATTTCACAGTCAAGAAAAATTTCGAATAACACCGAAAGAGTTGAAGTTTGAAAAATACGAGTATATATTAATGCTGACGAGTTCTCTGAAAGAAAAATTCATCGTTACAAGAACGTTACAAATTTTACCCAAGCCAATAGGCGTGAATCTTGGACGCTAGTAACAGCAGATCGGACTTTCTTGTCGACTCGGTTTAGTGATTTCCTTGTGAAGTTTCTGTGACTGTTAAGTTTCTACGTCTGTAATTACCGAGGAAAACGGAAACTACAAACGATGACAGAACTCGTTTTTCCTCCTTTTTTTTTGATCTAGTAGTCATCATATTACAGAAAAGATGCGCGAAAGCTTTCACATGTTACCAAGTGAATAAGTTTGCCGCGTCAGTTCGTATTGTCATAAAAGCAGTCTCGTTTCAGACTCTAAACCGTAAACGCGCATTGCTTATTCAAGCATTTCTCCTCGCCTTTTAATTTTGCTGCCCGTTTATTCGCTTATAGTTACAATACACATCTATTCTGTATCGGCAAAGTCTTTCGTAGGAGGCGTACAAACGGGGCTTGCCACGGCATCTGCGAAGCTTAAATCGCACAGCCATAGACTCTCATTTGAAAATAATGGGTTTCACTTTTTTCTTTGAATATCTGGCGAGGCCAGGCTCGAACGCTGACCCAAGCGTGCATGCATGAGCGTCTCTATACGCAACAAAGTTTGTCCACATGTCGCGTCATCTGGTGGCTCGAGATTTTTTCACTTTCCCGATTTTTCTCGGACTCTTCCGGCCGCCACCGGTCCCCGACGCTTATCGCCCCCCCACCCCCACCCCCTCCTCCATTAGCCCCTTTCGACGCATCCCACACACGTGGTGCTTCTCTCACGTTAAATAACTTATGAGAAAATAGTAGGGAAGGCTGTAGTTTTCTACCGTAGACTTACTTATTTACGCTACGTTTACACGCGTACCCAGGCATTCAGCTATTCTACTCTGTTCTCTGTTTCACTCCTTTCATGTGTTTCCGATAAATTTATTATCTCCGATTACCCCTCCCCCTCCCCCGCCCCCCCCCCCCCCTTCGCTCTCTTTCTTTGTATGAAAATCATCTAGATTTACCTATCTGTCTGTAAATTTCCTTCCCCCCCAGTGGTCGGTAGGGTGCTTTGAGCTCGACTGGTTATTCTCGGAATCAACGATTATTTTATGCGGTTGTAATTACTCGGTCGACGGTATATAACATATTTTGTGTACCGCAAACGAAGATAGAATTTAATAACGATGCGATGGAAAATTAGGGTGGGTTTTCATCGAAGTTTATTACGACTTGTCGCTGATTTTCTTCGATGCAATTATTGTCAAAGAATTTTGCAACAACCGTATCTATGTCGAATTTTGGTTTCTGACGTCTCGGAAACGTATTCATATTACTAGTTGATTTGAGAGTGCGTTCATTGTATATTCTGGGTTACGAAATCGTCGTCTTACCATCACGGGCGTCGTGTACACTTTTTCCTTACCGAGGCGCCCACGAAATAAAAATAGTCGAACGGGAAACTGTCGAGTGGAAATTTTGCCGCCTCGATACCTCGTTTCGATATGTACTTCTCAAAAAAAAAAAAAAAAAAAAACAAACAAAAGTGCGCCAAGTTTGAGTAACCAAAAGGTTGTTTCTACCCGGGAACAATTCTCGTCGACCGCGACGTAACGGTGAAAGGTTCAACGGTGAGTGAGCAACATGAACTGGTTGCGCACTAATTTACGTTGCCGATAAATATCTTACCTCTCGGATTTCCGGGGGAAAATCGGTGAACAAACAATTCGGCAAAGTGCAAGCAAATAAGACAGAAAGTGGAATTTCGAAACGTTGAGTCGATCATCGCCTTCGGAAAATAACGCCTTCAAGATATCAGCACCGAGGTTCTCCTCGCTCTCGATCGATCGTCGAAACCTAATCCAATAGCGAATGAAACGACTCGCTTGCATCGGTATCGGTTCACAGTTGAATCAGACGCGAAGACGGGGGGCGGGGGCGAGGCGGGACGGCTCACCCTTTTGCCCTTTTCCCGCGATATTTGGTCGCCCCCGTCTGAGATCCTGAGAGTTTCGGTGTTCGGCTGGTTTTAATGATTTTTGGGGCTCCATGGACGAGCGAGCACCGACGTAACCGACCCTTTCTCGTCTCCCGGAGCAGCGAGGGGTTGGTACTGGATTTTTAAGCCCTTACTTTCGCAACCCTTACCGTTCTCTCCTTCGCCCTCGCTTTTAACTATCGAGGAAGAGGGGACCCGAAGCGCGGGGGTGGCACCCTGGAAAGATGGCTGAGCAAAATGGAGGGATCTTTTCAATTGTCTTTACCTTATTCTTCGCGCGATATTTCATTAAACAACTGCGATACAATTCGTCGAATAACGTCGCAAGTATACGAAAATCCGATAAATAATCCCCCGCCGATGAATTTCAAATTTACAGATATTTGTTCGAGTACTTTTATTTCTTGTTCGTAATCTGTTGTACACACATAAAAGAGGAAGATCGAAGCGGTCCAGCAGGCTTAATGTTCGAGGGTCTCGTTCGTTAGGGAAGTTTACGGGAAAGAATAAAAATAGAATTAAAAATAAAAACGAAAAAAAAAAAAAAAAGGAACCAACCACGATGCGAAAGGTTTGAACGGTTATACGGGAAGGAAAAACAAACGCCAGGGCAACTCAATTTCAACTTTTAAAATATAATTAATTTTTCGAGGAGAGATTTTCACCCTCCCACTGGACCAACTCTCCAGCCTCTCCGCTCTCTTCCCCTTTCCCTCTCGGCAGGTTCGCGATCTAGTTTGCTTAATTTGTTCCCTAACGAGGCCTCGGTCTCCCATCGTCGTTTTTAAAAATTTCGTTTCATTTCGCCCCAGGTTTCGCCTCGTTTTTACCTTTTTTCCGCTCCGTTCAAGTTCTTACGACGTCAGCACGAGGCTTCTTGCTACGTGCCACAGCCTTTTCGCTAGTCTACGTAGTAAATTCCTGTCTCTGGCTCGCGTGAAATAAATAGTAACAGAATCCTAGCTCAATGTATCTCAACGCTCCTGAGATCCATAAACAAGAAATAACAAGACAGGCTCTAAGCGGGTTGTGACCCTGCTACAGCTATACCATGGAGCGCATATCTTAGCGGCATATTTCCACGTCAGAGGTTCTCCTAGCGGAGCGGTTGGAAAGTCGGAATATCGCCGCATTGAAAAAGCAGGGAACGAGGAATGAAGAGACCAAAGAAGGATGAATGAAAGAGGAAAAAGGGCTGGATAATGCGATTGAATCGTAATTTTGGAGGTGAAAAAGGAAGAATTATTTAATACCTCTCTGACCGGGCGAGAAGCCGGCCGCTTTTTATGTACAGGGTTTTTCACCGAGCGTACGAGACTTTTGATTTGGACCGAGGACATCGGGGGCGTATAATATTTCTTTGCGAGATATTTAACCCCCGGGATTTCATTTCAGTTGAAGTTGGTAAATGTTTGATTCAACCGGGGTAAAAATTTTGTTTGTACTTTGAAAAAATTCGAGCGGTATACGTTAGTGAATGAAAATAACGAATCGGATTCGGTTCACTTACAGAGAATTTTACGTCAAGCTGTAGGCTAACCTAAACTTGCACGATTTCATCGTTGAATTAAAAAATTAGCAATGTTTTGCACCAATTGTCACGCATTTTCACTCCAAGTCAGTGCAGAAAATGCAGAATACACGTGTATACGAGGTTTAGAGAAAACGGCTGGGACGTATAACTATGCAAATGAGTAGAAAATGCACCTTGTATGGATTTTGCGTTTTCTGCATCGAGTTGACGAACAATCTTTAATTCCAAAGATAACGGAATTCCGAAATTTTTTATTCAGCGAAAATGACATGCCAAATTGGGATGGCTGGTTCGATGTGAAACTTCCCTAACACGATGCGAGTATCATGCTTACCGAAACAAAAATTGAAACCCCAAATGCAACCTATGAACGAAAAATATAGTAATTTTCACGCGTATCTCACGACAATTGTTATCTGTTTTCTGAACTCGAAACACCGTTTCTTACCTCTGCCCGCATTCGCAATTTCTGGAACGTTAAGCGGTGATCAAATATTAGCCGACACGGTAGAATAGCGATAGCCACCCGCTGTATTCTTGCAGCTGAAATGAAATCGAATCACTGGAAATTCTGACGATTACTACGCTAACGTAATATTTCTACAAGATTACAACAGGATGTGCAAATCTTCGTCGATATTCCGTGCTCCGGCAATCATCGAAAATAGCTCGTTAAATATTTGTCCGAAATGAAATTAATACCAAATCTCAAGATTAATATAAACCGCCGGCGCGCAGAGAAATGGAGAAGCTGTCGGCGAGTCCTTCGGTGCTTGGTCAATTTGTTTCAACAATTATTCGACCGATTTCATTCCACTTATTTAACGCGATACAGACTGGGAAATAATCTTCGTTACGATTCTTGAGAACTTTTGCACGACTCTATTAACGTATCTCGTCTCCGCCTGGGGATCACGTGCGAGTTTGAATATTTCACTACGTACAGAATTTATATGCTCTCTCTGAATCTGATTCAATTACGCGGCGGTATAAGGAGTCAGCTATTTTATTCAACAAATGCAGAACGAATCTCGAGCTTAAAATTTTTGGAAATAATAAATTCATTCTCAACTTTTTCTTAAGGCTTCTTAAAATTTTTCATCACGCGACAATCTTTTCGATATTTCCTGCACCTGACGCACGATTGTAAAAAGTAATCGTATCACCAATTCGATGAAAATTCTACCTACTTGTCAACAGACTGAGAAATTGCGATCGATGGATGTGGACGTACTTTGACACTCGTGTCACGGGTAGAAGTGTGAGCTATTATTCTGTTATTTGTTATAACGCGACGGTATAATATGCCCGAATTATCACGCCGGTTACTATACGTGAGTGTGTACGTGTAGGAATAATTTTGTAGAACTAAATTTTCAGGGTATTAAAACGAGAAGCGCGCGGGCAAAATCGCTGGGCTCGTGGAAAGTTTTAAATGATTTTGAGGAAAGTTTACTCTTCACGAGTTGGTTTATGAGGAAAAGTCAATTTACTCAGGCTGCAGAGCTGCGACCGGCTGCGACTCTCGGCAGCTCTAAGAAAATTCTAGCTCTTAAACAAAATGACGGCACTGAAAACCCGGGAAATTTTCAGGTCGTACGGTCTGCCGGGTGCAGCGGCTTCGCCGCGGTTCTGTAACAATTATTCCCGAAAGCTCGCGGCACGAAATCTACCGTAACAAGAAAAAAAGAGGGAAACGAAACCAGGCACAAGTGTTAAAAAGGTAATTTCAACATCATAAAACTCTCGACGAGCATTTCTTTTCTTTTTCACTAAGCTGCGAAGCGGTGGAAAAACTCGCGGCGGTTCTGTGGGTTGTTTGAACACGGGTCCAGATTTAGAGGGATTTAATCTCGAAAAAGAAAACAAAACAGCTGGCTCAATGACTGTGGAGTAAGAAAATAATACCTTTTTTTTCAAAGAACCACTTGCAGATATGAGAGAAATGAAATTGTCATCGTTAGACGCGGGTTCGGACGATTCACCGTTAGAATATCGCGCAAAGCGATTGATCTAGAAATTTTAAGAAGTCGAATGACTGTCGACACGCGTCGGAGTTGATGCTGAGTCGAATAGTGAAAAATGACAAGTACAGATCACTGACTAACCCAAGGAAGCAAATTTCTCCCAAATATTGCGGTGGTGTAACAAATTGGCGTGACAAGATTCTCCCGTAACGATTGGGAGTGATTAAAGCTGTCAGAGGTGAGCATCAGCTGCGGTATGAAATTATTGACACCTTGTGGCATGGAAGCGTTGAAGGCGAAAGTTGAAGGCATCGTAAATTTTCGCACGCAACTGCACGTACCTGTAATTGCAACCGATTCAGGATACGCGTCGCAGTTGTTTACCGGTTTCGGTAACGGAAGCGGAAGATGAAGGGGCGGAGAGAGAGAGAGAAAGAGAGAGAGAGAGAGAGAGAGAGAGAGAAGGCGAGTGGTACGAAAGGCTAGAAGACGGAGGGTAAAAAATGGTGAATAATGTATATTCTTTCGCGCGCAAGGTCCATAAGCGAGAGTCCAGGATGGCTTCTCGCGGAGAGGGTAGCTCCTCTGAATCAATAAGAACTCTTCCCCCGCGCCCCCCTTCCCTCCCCCTGCAACCCCCGGTCCGCCTCCGCCCACCCCGCGCCGGTACCTTCGAGTCGCTTCTCAGTTTTCTCCCCTTTTTCCTTTTATTACCCCTGGGCCACCCCCGGGAGGTGGTAGCGGCCATCTTTATTTCACTCCGCGCGGCCCTCCATCCGTCTTGCCTCACCGCCCGGCAACTGCACGCCGTTGAGTTCGACTTTTAGAAATCCCGTCTTTTTGTCTGTCTTCGCGCACAAAGCCTTCGCGAAATTTCGCATGCCGCAGCGTTTTTCTCTTGGAGAAGAAAAAATCATGGCCCAACCGTTTCGTACTGGAACAATATTCGCTTTTACAAATTTCATAACCATCAGCATTTTCATTACAGCGAGATATTTCGCCGAATTCGTTTCGCATTACGTGCATCCTTCTCCGATATCTCGAGATCCTCACTTCTCTCTTCCGAGATTCCGAATTTCTTGACAGGGATTAACCACCCGCATATATATACATACATATATATATATATATATGTACATACATATATATATACGTGTAAAGCTTGTGGATCTAGTTGACTGAATAAGCTGTTCACAGATCCGACGTACTTTCGCAGCACACCCGGATCCTACTCCGATTTTGGCAGGGTTCCAAGTACACCAACTTTCGACGGTTCTTTTTTATTTTGTTACTTTTCCCCCCCTTCTCATTTTTACACATCGAGAGATTATTATCGCGTCGATTTGCGGCAGTAACAATGGGGGAACGGAAAAAGAGGAGAATTTGTCGTGGTAAGAAAAAGCTCGAGAAAGAGAGAGAAAGAGAGAGAGGGAGAGTGACAGAAAAGCGTGGCGGGGAGCCCGAGTCCGGCGACTGTTGCGAATAGTTTCCTCGCGGTGTTGGCGGATCAATTTCGGTGGACCGCAGACACAACCGTTTCTCAGTGGACTCAATCGAGCGGTTCCACCGCGGTTTCTCTCTCGTATCAATTTTCTGTCCTCCTTCCTCCCCCCCTCCCGTTCCTCCTCCTCCTCCTCTTCTTCCTCCGCCTGCACCTTCTTCTCCCTCTTGGCCACAATCTCTCGCTCCTGCAGAGTCCGTGTGTATACCCTATCCAACACAATCATAACTCTAATTTCAACTCGACTTAAATTTCGCATTAAAATTACCGTCGAGTTAGAACTGGAGGAGGCCAGGCTCCTCGAGGAGAAAGGATTCGCGATGAGGCGAGGGTGAAAGCAAAGCGGAGGTGGAACTCCTTCTCCGCAGGACAAACTCCGTGCCTATATTTATAATTTTATACCCACACGTTTAGACTAGCAGAATTCACATTAGCCAAAATGAAGCCTAAATCGAGCCCGAGGACAAACCAGTGAAAAATCTTGAAAGGGTTTAGAAAAATATTTGCGATCGCATCGAGAAAATTTTCTTTACTCGCGAAATTGAGTAGGTACGTAATACGTAACGTACACGTTGGGAGGAATTATACAAGAACGCGCAAGGACAGCTAATTTCAGCCGCTTACAGCACGGTCTACCTCTTGATTTTGGATACTGATTCAACGGACATATACATATACATATGTATACAGGACTATACACGATGCTTTGAAGCGAGAATCTAGGGTATGTTTCGCAGATGCGAAGGGTGAGATGCCGTCTTTAATTAGCCATTTTCCACTCTCTAATTTTACGCTGATTTTTCAGTAGCAAGATCTAGAAGCGCCTGTACACACCATTGCGTACAATGCTCCCTGACTTCAAATGTCACTTTGCGAGAATAAGGTACATAATTGCCTATGACGCTATTGATTTTATAATTAAGAATAAAATAGCGGTTCATATTAATTTCTCCTAACCCAGAGTTCCAGCCACTCCCCTTGCCGGCTACTCAAAACCACTACTGGGTACAATGGTTCTCCTTTACAATATCCGCAGAAATAGCAATGGTCAAAATGTAACCTATACGTTATTTGTATCATATATCTGGATACGATCGAGTCAGTACAATCATTTTTTTTTTTCATCGAGGATTGAAAAACTGACACTAAAAATTTCCGAGACTTATCATCGATTAGAAAATGTTTGAGTGTTTATATTATAAAAGCATATTCATTTGTTACAAAAATTCTCTCTAACTGTTACGGGATAAAATTCCAGTATCGACGAACCGTTATCGAATTAATTCGGATACTTTTGGTTTCGATTTCGTCGCTACTCTTAACGCAGTGAATGGAGAAAGGAGAAATGATACGAGCAAGATTTATATTGAATGTACAAATGATTTATTGGAACAATAAAAAGTTTCAAGCTATTTAGTTGAACGAAGTGGATTTTGGAATATGATTATAGGTGGAATTGGTATTTGGAATGAGGAATTGGTCTCGTTCAGTTGTGAAGTAGAAGTTAATTAGTAGAATGTCGAAATAGAAGTTGACTGGTTGAAATATGAAATGAGGTGTTGACTCGTTGGAAGATGGATGAAAAGTATGTTTGATAAAAATCGACACACAAGTGAGCTAGAGACAAGTAGTATGGATGCAAGAAAGGTGCAAGGATCAAGAATATCGGGTAACAAAAGTAGCCGAATGAGACTGATAGCTAGTGGCGTGACAGAAAAGAGATTACAAGGTTACTATGAAAAGTGTGAGAGAGTTACTGACAATGAGTATAAGCAATAGGTAAGGAGTTACGTAACATAACCATAACGCAAAAATTTCCCATAATTTTAGGTTTCCTTTTCGATACGCAGGTATATAATAAATTTATATGACAATCTAGACGTATGCGCAACTTCTCGGGTGATTCAGGACGAAATTGCGACACTCTGTTTTCCGCATTTTTCGAAATTGCATAAACTACCGTTGGCAAGAGTCCGTTGACGAAGCAAGGAATCCATTGGTTTACAGAAGAAGCTGCAGGTTGTAGATGAACGCGTATATATATATATATACGCGTGCGTGTGTGTTTGTAGGTAGATACTTATAGGTCTCCGTATATAAATGTATACGTATACTCGTATCCGTATACCAAGGCTCTGAATTTCAATTAAAATTTTCTTCTCTAAAAACAGGTGGCGGCGTCGGGAGGAGTTGGGGAGGCGGGAGAGGCGGAGGACGACCGAGCGAAACGAAGAGGCTGAAGAGAGCGGGGACGCGAGGCTCTGGAGGGAGGGAGCTGAACGTAATTAAAGAAGGGGGTTGGAACACAGCCCTGCACACTTATTCCAGATACGGAAAATATAGGAAGGAGAGTAACGAGAGAGAAAGATAGGGAGAGAGAGGAGGAGAGTGAGAGGGCGCCGCCGGTGGTCCGGGCTATGCCCCAGGTCTGAGAACCCTCCCCGAGCCGAGAGCGAACGGCAATGAGAAGGCGGTGGGGTGGAGGCGGGGGCGAAAAAGGGGTAAGACTTTGTTGTTTCCCAGGGACTTTCCTCCGCCTGTCTTCTGTCGCGCCCGCTGCGCCTTCAAAGAACGCGCAGATATTCAAATTCTGTCGAATTGTGGAATAGGGTATACGTGTATACGTGCACTCACACACTCGCGCGCAGACGCATGTATGTGTATATATTTATATTATACGTACATCCATCCGCGGATAGGTACGTACAGCTTTTTCTTCCTTCGAACATGCGCGGGGTGTGATTCTCTTCGAAGTAGTCCAGCTGAATCCTCCAAGCCCCCCCCAAACCTCTCTTATTCGTACGTGGACCCAACGATCAACAATAACATGCACTTCGTTTAACACGCGTGCAAAACTCGATGTGCGCCACGAGTTCCAAACGACGACGTCTCGTGCATACGTAGCGTGAGTTTCCAGGCAATCGTCAAATTCTCCCGTAGAACAGTCGGAATTTGTTCGATTTTTGTTTTTTTTCAAGACATACGATGCTTCGGCGAGGTATTTATTTTTTTTTTCTCCCACTTAATTCTTCATCCGTCGGGTCTGGGAAAATGTCTAAGACGCCTTTTCTCGGGCCGGGATCAATATATAAGCGAGATAGGTGGGTGGAGGATGGCGAGCTCGGGGCTCGGAGCTCGCCGCCCCACGGGGGTTGATATTTAAATCTCCCCTTTTCTAATTTCTCTCCCTACCAGGACCCCCGTTCCCCTTTCCTTCTCCTGGTCCCTGCACCCCTGGCAGAGTCCTCCCCGCCGCCTCCCCGTCCACCCTCCGCCGGCTCCGCCAACGCGCCGGCCGCCATCATGAAAATATTAAGAACTCGGGAAAATGGCCGCCCCACCCGCGAACTAAGGAAAAGCTTTCCGTCTCTCTCGCCACCCTCTGCCATCCGCCCTGCGCCCCACCCGGCGCTCCGCGCTCCCAGCTAGGGGCAGAAACTCGTTTTCTCGTGACTTTAACTTTGTTCTATACCTCCGCTTGTACACCCGGCTCTTTGCCCCGCGTTTTCTTCCACGCTCCGTTGAAACGGAACACCTCAACGCGTCCGATGTCTCTTGCCTGACGAGTTTTTGCGACACGAGATTAGACACGGAACGGAAAATATGTTGGATGAATAAACAAATATGACGGAAGATATTTCTGTGCATGGACTTTCCTTCGCGTTACCTAAAAAACCGGTTTCCGCGCTTGACTGCGGTGACCCTTCTTTCCTTCGTCCGTTTGATTCTGCTTCGTCGTATCTGCGGTACGATAATGCAAGGCGTGGGTAAACTGCTGCACCGCGGTGAAAGTGTTCTATATTCGTGTAGGTACCTATCTCAAGTCTCAACTACCCTCCCTTCCACACACGAGGAGATCGTGAACGTACGAACGAACGCACGTACGCAACCACTCGCGGCCTCACCCCTTCACCCCCACGTGTATACTTACCCAACGGAGGATTATGCGGTGTGCACTTCTCCGAGTCTCTCTTCCGTTGATTCGAACATACGTGTACGTGCTCGCGTATGTGTGGAGCTGGGGTGGAACAGCCAAGGTGAAGTTAAACGTTTTGTTACCCACCTCCAGCGGGAATCGAAGGCTCTGCGGTTTGTTGAGTTAGGTCAGCCGAATTGCAGGAGAGAATATTGGCCTGCGAAAGTTCTTAAAAATGGCCTCATGTACTTACGTGCGCTTCTTTTAGTTTTAATTTTCTTCAATCTGTGACGAGTGAATGCAAAGAATCCGTCTCAAAATTTCACAGAATAAAGAAAAAGATGAAAAAAGAAAAAATTTTCCACGCTGTAAGGTGTGATTTTGATGCAAATCATATGTTACATGATCGATGAAATAAAAAACCCAACATTGACAACCTCGACATTTACAAGTCCGAATATCACGGTGAGATTTTTTTTTATCCCTCTCACTGAATCCTCAAGTATCCAATCTCTTAGAAACCAGTTAGGTACATTCACCATCTCCATCGACTCACCGTTGGGGTAATATGTCTTCGTCAGCGGACGCCATCTTGGTTTGAGGGGGCGGCCAGGGGTAGAGCGATTAAGAAAATGAAGATAGATACTACAGGATAAAGGAGGTGAAGGCGGAAAGGGGGTGAGAGTCGGTAGAGACGGTGCGAAGGATGGTGATCAGCAAGAAATAGCTTCGAAGAACGGTAGATCGTGCGGAAGATTTCAGACGCCTTGGGTTAATCATTCGGAATCGTTCGGGGGGCTATCCTAATCAATATCCAGGATCCACTCTCAAGGAATTCGCTCGATCAACGGACTCTGCTCGAAAATCTCCCGCGCGTTATCCGATACCGTGAAATTTTTCAAACAGCGGGAAGAATTCGATAACTCGAAGCCCTTTCTCCTCCTTCGGGATCGCCCGTCCAGCCCTCTTGCGGGCGGCGAGGAGGGGCGGTTGCGAAGGAGGAAAACCGCAATACTCGGCCTCGAATGAGGATGCGAGAAAGAGGAGAAAGAGGAGCAGGTATCCTCGGCTCGCGGTTCTTGAGGTAAAACGAGCGAGTCGTTCGCGAGCGGTGGAGTGCACGGAAATATGGTGGTGCTATTCATCTTTTTATGGGCACTTAAGAGGCGTAGCCATGGCAACGCCCGGGGTATCAGAGGCAATCGTAAAATTAAGTAATGAGAAGATAAGAAAATATCATCTTGCTACCGCCCCTCGACTACCGCCCCAGTCTTGCCTCGGGGCTTTGCCCCCGCCTCCGCCCCCATGGCCTCCGCTCGAGAGGGGTTCGGGGGCAAAAATGGGCAAACTTTGGACCCCAGCCAGAGGCGCGAATTTTCAGATAAACTGATCCGCAGCGGTGGCATTCTGCTCCGAGTTATTCACCGCCATGACGACGTCTTTCCCACCAACTTTAACTCCGCGTGCTTGATACCAAAGAGGAGCGAACCGCCAGCTTTTGGCGGACGATAACCGGGCCTAATGTACGAGCAGGCAGACATCCTCGATTTTCCGGAAACCCTGGGAATCGAAGCGTCAAATTTTCGCCGAGAGAAGACACACGCGATACGATTGTGCGATTTTACTTGCGTGGCGATCGTGCCTCTTTACTGCGCAAGGCTGCCTGCAGACGGTAGAATAACCTTCGACATTTATGTTTTTGTCGGTGGTTTGCGGCTGGGGTAGTAAACAAGTGATATACCTGCGCTGCACCCGGTCGTTTTCCCTCCTCTCCGCCAGCGGCGGGTAAATTCGCGAACAGTAGCGGATGCAGTTCTCCAGGAAAACCGCCAACAGTCAACCGCCCTCGACGCGTAAGATCTCGGCAAACCCATGACCGTGCACTTCGAGCCCTAGGATTATGACGCGGCGATACTGCATGACTTCCCCGTTTCCCCCAGCTCGACGTCGAAGCGTAAAATTTCGCCTTTGCTCGCTCGTCGCAACCGAGGACGGATAAATTTCGCGGGAAAGATTCGTTGAGCGTGCCGCGATGTGAATATATATTTTGTGCAAAAAGTTTTATAGTTAAATTTTCCAAAGTTCACACGGGGGGTAGTTTTGCAGAGTTTAAGGGTAGTTCGAAGTGGCCGTAAATTTTCCCGCTCTGAGTGAGAGAGAAGAGAGAGAGAGAGAGAGAGAGAGAGAAAGTAGCTGTGGGTGAAGCCGCGGGCGGGCAACGCTTTACCCGCCACATAGGTATCTTTCTGCAATCTTCTATCAATAATTCGTGCATGCTCGAGTTTCCTGAAGTTTAGTTCTTACGCGAAGAATAATGGCCCCGTATCTGGGATGAAAATCAGTGTAATATCTGCTCCCGCTTCGTAATTTTGACCTGCTTGAAAAAAAGTCTCAAGAAATTATATCGCATATCCACATTTTTGCCCATGGGGAGTTATATTCGCAAACTTTTGTCATGTTTGAGGAAAATTTCAACACGAGTGTTAACGAGCGACTCGTCTTAAAATATTAACGCCGCGAAGCGTTACTTTGCTCAGATATACGTATAAGGCCGCTTGAAAGCGGATGTAGTATGCAGATTCACTAAATAAATGCCCGAAAGTTTCACTATAACTCTGAGGACAAAATCTCTGGCTTGCCCTACCGCCGAAAGTCAGGCTTTATTTACTGTTTCCGTGTTGGTCGTACAGGGTGTACTGGAAAATGGAGCGGCGAATGGGATAAAATCCCGCCAATATACGCGTCCTTATTATCATGGACGTGAAATAGCGGGTTCCAGACGAGCGTTTGAAATATGCATCCACCTAGGACCGATCCATAAGAATAACGAAACCCGAAACGGCGTTAACGAGTAGATCACGTGCAGGTGGGCCTGCGTACAGACCAGGAATCAGTCGGTACTCGGTTACTCTATCGACGGTGACAAAGTGGCACCAGCTATATTGATTTTGTTTGTCAATTGATGAGTTTGCTTACCCCAGGCTGGACGCCGCAGCTCAAATCGCGTCCACACATCGGTCTGCGCGAATTGACCGCCTGACACCCGACGATTAACTTCACCTAAATAAATACGCATACATAGTCAATGGTCAGTCGCGTTCGCGAACGCGACCATTGCATGTACTATGGCAATGATGAATCGGTGGGTTTCAAGACGTGCGGATCATGAACTTGCAACTGTCTGCCGGTCAAATTGCTAATTAAGAAGAAGAAGCAGACCGTTTAAGGATAAATTCTTGAATGGCTGGGCACGTTTAAACGATTCCATAAGCGTTTGTCTGCGTGGAATGCAGGACACTTTTACAGCGGTCAGTATTGCAATCCGATCCAAATTTACACCATTCCCACAAATTTCCACCCTCTGCACAATTGTCGAATTGAACCTAAACAGCAATTGAACGAACGCACTCTTAGCTGGCGAACCGCATCGTTACAGTTGAATTTGAACTACGATCAGTCAATGTAACGTTGTGAATTGAACTGCCTGTTACATTGTCCACGACTGTGGGTTTACATTTCGGCCGTAAATGAGCTGCCGCATTAACGTTTGTTTAGCACGGTAAAATAGTGATTCGTGAGTGTGTAACGACGGTAAAAAATTCCAACTCGAGAAACGAGTCTAGGGAGACATCGGAACGGGGTGAAAAAACCGACCGAAATTGAGCACGACGAAAGGAAAAGTCCAACGATCGCGATTTGTCCGAATGATCGACGACGTGTAATCAAGGTTTCAGTTGTACCTCAATCAGCGGGTCTATTGCGTAGGTATCGCGACGCCAGCCTCAAGACTCTAATTCCCATGCATGGCGGAGTAATGGGATGGAAAATGAAAAGCATGGAAAATACTAGGGTCCTTGCCAAATGAACGAAACGCTCCGTGTATTATTTACTCGGCTTGCATGCGTGCCTGAGTATGCGTGGGTGTGACGAGGGCGCGTGTCCCTCACGGTGATTTCATAACACGACGCCTCCCTCTCTCTCCCTCTCTCTCTCTCTCTCTCTCTCTCTCTCTCTCTCTCTCTCTCTCTCTCTCTCTCTCTCTACACCTTTCTTCCCTTCCGCCGTCTCTCGCCCCACAATAACCGTGTGGGCACAGGACGACGATCTTGCAGCGTGTATAAGTATGCCCGACACGTGCTGGATTGCGGTAAGGAGGTAGCGAGCCGCAAGATGCGAATTTACCCTCGACTTTTGTGACGTCCTTGGGTAACAGATATCTTCGCGAAGCGGAAATCTGTCTACACCCGAGTACCTTGATTAGTCAACCGTGAAAATGTAGCCTCGATTTAATGAGGGATCAGGGCGCCAGCCCTGCAGCAGATACCGCTCGATGCTTCTGCCATGTATCGTCATATGGTGTTTTGCAACCTTTTTTGCACTCCGCATATCTATGCGCGATTTGATATTTCACATCTTCTATTTAGTACCACACGTGACATGAGGGGAAAAAAGAGTCAACGGAAACGAGAGGAAAATAAAAACTGATCGAAATAAATTAAATGAAAGTAAGGAAATTGAAATAAGAAGAAGAAATAATCAAAAATCCTTGAAACCAGAGTAAATAAATCAGTCGTGGGAAATCTCTGCTGAAATTGAAATTGGCCCACTTTACCATACGGAGAGGGAGAGCGTGGTGTGGAACTCGCGTTTTACGCTGAACACACGTCCTCCAATTCCCCTTCCTTCACCTCGTCGCCCGTTCATCCCCTAGTCGTACCTCCGGCGTGCGCCGAGCTTTTTCCACCTTCCTTCTTCCGCATTCGTTGTTTTTTATTTTCCTACCGATAAACGCGGCCAATAAAAATAACGAGTGGTTCTCGCAGACTCGTTGGTCCGCTGGACGGCGCCGCGGCGTTCGACCGTGCGGGGGATGCGGGGTGGTGAGGGGTCGGGGGTTGAGGGGGCTGGCCGCAAACCACCAACAAGTGTACAGGGGTGCAAGCCACCGCTGCCACCGCCGTCTCCTATATCTGCGAAATTAATTCTCTTTTCCTCCTTTTGAAACAGCTGGCTAGGTTTATCGGCGAATCGTTGAACAATGCTTCCGATTTAATGTTACACAATTCGTTGTCCTATGGACGTTGCATCACGTCGATGGGGGGGGGGGGGGGGGGGCAAGTTACGTCGATAGGTAATTGGTAGTCTAATGTGTTTGTTATTGTTACGTATAGTTCTGTTACGTGGATCGGCGTTCGTTAACTTCCATAACAAAATCGTTTTCGAGAGATAGCCGCATAACCGTTTAATTTATCGCTTCTGTCCCTCAGTAAAATAGATAAAACTTGAGAGGTGGTATGAAGAGAGTGTCTCTGATGAAATCAAGGTTTACTTATGTGGAGGATTGGGTGGTCGAGTACACATATATGAACACACACTCGTACCCACATCTAAGTATGTTCGCGTATATAGGTGCACCGTTGCTGAGAAGAGGGTTCCGCTAATCCAGAAGGATTAAGCTAACCCCTAAAAATGTTCAGCTAAGTCGCCAACTTCCCTTGCAAGACGTGCTTAAAACGCGGAGAGATCCTTAATTCTGGGGGAAAGTGGTAAACAGGCATTCTCTGCAGCAGAAGCAGCTCTGCCGTATATCCGATGAGTATATTTCATTTAATTTAAAATTTTCCGAGTAGCGATTTTATTGCTTTCAACAGCTTCGAAAGAGGCCAGTCACTCATTCAGAGTCAATTCACGCATCCAATTTATTGCATAAAGGACGAACTGTCCGAGCCGAAACGTAACGAATGAATTATACCGGTGTATCGTGCTCTCATCCCTTTTCTTCGACATCCTCAGAATCGTAACGGTTCATTGAAGGAAACTCTGGTAAAGGTCGATTGTTTATCCAAACAATGTTTATTGATAAGAATCGAAAGAGGATTCACGCACGGTGGTAATTACGACGGTGATTCGATTGCCCAGGCTCTCCGGACACATACGTTTTTCTTCAACGAACCACGTGTCTGTGTATCGGGCACACGTGATACACTGAAAGGATATATCTCTCTCTCTCACTCTCGGCATGTCTTTAGAGAGATGGCAAAAAGATATGGATCATTG
The DNA here is from genome assembly GCF_021901455.1 of Neodiprion lecontei. Lineage (NCBI taxonomy): Eukaryota > Metazoa > Arthropoda > Insecta > Hymenoptera > Diprionidae > Neodiprion > Neodiprion lecontei. Next base: position 10,509,200 of record NC_060265.1, on the reverse strand, counting down.
ACGTAGGATCCGCGAACTAGCGATTGAGGACGAGTGTAAATGAAACGAAATGATGTTGAGATGGAGAGGGATAATGATTAACAATAACCGAGGTTTTTATTGATCTTGATGCGGCGATACAGACCGTATCGCAAGAGAACGTTACACAGACCGATGGTTTACAGAGCGAGAGAACACACAGATTACACACATACATGATTTTGAGACAGCAGACGATACACGAGATGCAGCTGATAGGTTTTGAGTCGCGACACGGGCAAACGGCGAGATTTGACGCAGAGACGGCAAGCAAACATTGCACGCGAGTGTGCGTCCATGCGTGAGGACGATTTTGAGTGTCGCGAGACACACATTTAACTAATTCGATACTTTGACGAAACAGCATGTGATAGAATCCGAGATCCGAGATGGCCGAGGGTGAAACTTAAAATACGAACCCTTCGGGCACTCATCCCTTTTCTTCGACATCCTCAGAATCGTAACGGTTCATTGAAGGAAACTCTGGTAAAGGTCAATTGTTTATCCAAACAATGTTTATTGATAAGAATCGAAAGAGGATTCATGCACGGTGGTAATTACGACGCTGAATCGATTGCCCAGGCTCTCCGGACATAAACGTTTTTCTTCAACAATCCACGTGTCTGTGTATCGGGCACACGTGATACACTGAAAGGATATCTCTCTCTCTCTTTCTCTCTCTCTCTCACTCTCGGCATGTGATAGAAAGTATCCATATTTTAAGAAAAAAATAGAACTACAAATAGACAGAATTCAGAGTACTGATATATAGCAATCAGGAAAGATGAACACAGACAGAATCAGAGCAATCTGGTTAAATCCGCAGCGATTTTTGATACATAAAAACGAAATGGAGAATGTTTTGATAAGGAAATACAATTTGAGTATAATAGGATTTACAGAAACTCATATAACGCAACGTATGGAGGATCACAAATTATACATCAGCGGGTAGATGGTGTAAGTACACGGCAAAAAGAAAATATTTACATCAACAGATGTAGAACTAGGAAAGAACAGAAAATATTATCGTACGAAGAACTGAAAATGTACAATGTGATACCCAACGGAATAAAAAGAGATGACAGGTTGACAAATTTCAGAAGAATTTTAGTGAAACATATTAAGATAAGAGCGAGGGGAGCAAATATATACCAAATATATAATATATAACAGAGTTGTTTTCAGCAAGCTACTTTCAGAATTATTAATGTCAGATATGTATTGTTATAATCTATAAGCAAACTTACGTAGCTATTCAAGCTAACAAACGACTATTATCATCATCTATCTGTTGTTTACGATCAAGTCTTGGAAAGATCCTTTCATTCGCGGCAATTTATCAGAATAATAGGCGTTTATTCAGTCAAGACTATTTCTTTCACGAAAATACTGATTTCTTGAAAACGAAAATTAGTCGATAGAGACAATTAGCTGTATCTCATATCGTTAACGTGCTTACGTATGTGAAAGCCGCTTTTTCAGGACTTCCTTCTATTCTTTGAAAACTCAATATCGAATAAGCAATGATGAAAAATTTTTACACTTGATTGATCAAAGTGTCTCATTTCGATTGGATGGTAGACGGAAATTTCGTTCCCACCAGGCGTACCAGAACAAAATAACTTCTTGTGTTAACCTCAAGCAGCCAAATTATGTTCGTGCACCATTGAAGGAAAAAAAAATGTATCTTAATACTTTGAAAGAAAATGTCTTACACCCGCTATTCGAACATTCAAGGGTTCGTGCCAGAAATCGATTCGGTTAGAGCGAAATTATGGAGCACTGTCATATGCAGATGAAAGGTATAAAACGCCCAACTCGATAACTGCTCTTAGAAGGGTTAGCGGATGAAACGTATCTAGGTTCTAGTTAATCCATATACTCCTGGGTATGTCAACGTATAAACGATCTTGTACAAAAATCAAACTGTAGTAACTTGAATGAGTGGAAATTCGTGATCAATGAATGATTTTTCTTATCGCGCGTTGCGATATCGCTGTAGCAAAACCAAGTTAGCGTTGGTTTTCATTGTTCGATTTTTGAAAATCACTCACCAGTTGAGTAGATTTCGGTGTGAAAGTGAATACGGCGGGTGTAGATGTTTCCGCGTTACAATGCGTGAACGACAAAACACACGAGGGAGACAAGATTGCTTAGCGGAGCGTTGCTGAATTAGCGTGAGCATACAAATGAATATAACATCAGTAAAATCCATATATTTTGTCGGCCATGTTTGCCGAGGCTTTCTTAGTGAAATATGAGCAGTATTCAGACGTTTCTATTATACCGTAATGGAAGGATACCAAATGAATGGTACAAAATTGATTATTATACTTAGCGAATCCCCTCCAACTTTATCCCACACCAAAACCCGCTCGCAGGCCCGTCAAAACTTTCGATTGAAATACTGCTCGTGCGTAGAAAGGTTTTGCCTGTTTTCGATATTCATAACGTGAACCTAATTATATAACATATTGGTATTTCATGATATTCGAAAAAGAGAAAAGATGGGAAAAGGAGAGAGTAGGATAAATCCCTTTAGACCAAAATCATATCGTCATAAAATCAGTGTGTGTGTGTGTCTGTGTGTGAGAGAGAGAGAGAAGGGAACGGAACGAAGGAAGTCGTCTTCTTACTCTCTCGAAAAAAATCGGCAGGTCGAAAAACGTAAATTTTTTAATGAAAACTCAAGTGAAGGAGGAAAGCGTCATACTGATAAGCAGAAATGATGGCCCGAGGAACGATGCTCATTAATTGTCAAGCCGTTCGTGACGAGGCAGTTTGTTGATAATTTTGTCAACAATAAATCCATTATTACCGGCTACACACTGATTGAGAAACTGATGCGATCGTGCGGTTCGTATGAACATTCATTTTCAATTTGAAGAACAAAACGCGTTAATCGAGGGGTGGACTTACACACTGATGTATTACAAGACGAATGGCGGAAAAAGCAACGAATTTTCGAGGTTGCCAGCTCGCCAATTGTCAGAGAATTCAGAGAAATCGGCTTGGTCACAACTCACCTCTGTCACAACTCTTCTCGGTCTCCCTCAGAAGTTGCCCGAATTGCAACATTCGAGGGGTAATAAACGGTTCGAATCTCCTTTGAGCTTTCAAGCCTCCGCGCTGACGTCAATTTTCGAACAATGACCATCGACCACCGCTGCAAGTAGAACGTTCGAAACGAACATGGTAATCGCAATAACAATCACCCAGTGTTAAGCTTTCGGAAGCTTTTTGCTTCGTCTGTTTCTTTATTCTAAATAAGAAAATAAGTGATGAAATCACGGTTTGTAATTTGTCGAGCTTTGGGTTGAATCTCGAGCGGAAACCCTTAAATGTGGATAGCGGGAGGCTGGGGAGAACGATTTTTCAAAGGGTGTCCCTTGACAGGCGGACATATGTTGAGGTAGGGTAAAAAATTGTCCTGAAAAAACCACCCCCGGACGTGTAATAAAGTAATTTTATGAAGTGGTCGCCAGTGTCCGTTGTCCAGTGGGGTTCCGTGAAAAATTACAGGCTGGACCCCGAGCCGTCGACTACCGGTTAAGTGAAAACATACTGTCCGTTGTTCTCCCGTCCTTTCTCTCTTTTTAACCGCACCGCTCCTCCTCACTTTTCACGGGTAATAGCCACTGTATACGTCTAAATACCTCACTCATCTTCCAGCCCGCGTGCTGCAATTACGAAGCGCTATTCTTTCCATGATTGAGAAGAAGCTCTGCTTAATTAATTACAGCGAGGGGCGTGTTTTTCACCAACCGCACTAATTAACCAAACAGCCACGTTTTATACTCCGGTTTTTTCGACGATCCTCTCGACGATTTCTTTTCTTTTCTTTTCTTCTTGCTCTCTCTCTCTCTCTCTCTCTCTCTCTCTGCCTTTGCGTGCAAGTTTCCGCAGGATTCGCGGAGATGTATAATTTAGCTCTAGAAGCAACGGACTTTATCGAAACATAAGTGCTAGACCGCGGTCTGCGGGACAGGAAAAGTTTTACTTGCGAGTGGGTCGCGTGGGTGCGAAGGCCGCTTCGTCGTTGCGTAGAGGGTATAAATATAATCAGAAAACGGCATACCCTTATAAATAATGAAAATAACTTTGTTGGGTGGTAACCGTATGTGGGCGGAAAGAGGGAAGCCGAGCCTTGAAGCCCCCGAAGCAGGCGGTAAAATAATAAATTTCAAAAAGCCAGCATCCGTAACTTTCCCAGCTCCTCTATTAGATTACGCCGAGCATCTGCAGAATCTCGGGTGGGCTCGTTAATTTTCGTTAAAAACCAAATGTTCCACGGATGCGGGGAGGTGAAGACGGGGTGGCGTTGGGCCAGCCACCCGCGATAGTGGGGATGCTGTTTTAGTTTCGCGCGGTGGAAAGCACGGGATAAGTAAGTACGGTTTCACATGGTTACCCGAACATTAACGCGGTCTTCCAGACTCCTATTAAGATTTAACGCCCAGCATTCGTTTTCCTTAAGTCTCAGCTGCGAATTGCGACCACAATAACTCAAAACTCCGATGTAAAATGTAATAACTCCCCTATTCGCAAATTACAAAGTTAAGAAAGTTCCCACCGGCGAATTTTCAAAAAATTACAAGCAACGAAACTTCGCGTTCGTTACTTTTGTCACATAAGTTTTCCGACATAAAATTTCTCTAATTTTTTTCTTTTTTTTTTTTTTTTTGCAACTATTTAAAAAACGTTTCAAAGACGTAACAACAATCCGACAAAATATTTCATTGATTAGGAAAACAATGTCGATGCTTTTTTCGTCGTATTCTTTTATAACGACCGCACAGCTCGCATAGGTTGTACGTATACTTCAAATTGCTGTAAGGTGAACCTGAAATAAAACCGGCTCTTATAGCCGCAGAGCTAACGCGATAACGGCAGATCCTATTTCTACTTGGTTCGCGGGTCGTTTTAGAGGTAGCGCCACCGTCCGCGAGACGAAAGGGTTGCGGTTCGAATCCGTGCTAACGAAAGGCGGGTATAACTTTCATCTCGCGCTCCTGTCGACGCCCGCGGTTTCGAACGCCCAAAGCTTTGAACAAGAGAAAATACGCCTGATATTATATTTATTTCGAGAAAATAACGAAACAAGTAAAGTAGATTTTTGAAAACGGTTATGTAATTTTTTTTTCGACAATTCAGACGACTTATGGACGAAATTTACGCTTGTCTGCGGCATCGAAAGTTTCGCAAAAGAGTTTCAAATTTATCGTTCAATCCTCCCGCGATTCACGTCCGTCATGTATCACACCAAAACCGCCCGTGTATTAATTCGACGTTTTGGTGGAAGCGTAGCTGAAAGTTAATCAGCGTTGCTGGATTTTATGGTTTCCTCGAACAGGTCAGATACGATTTTCCTTTAAAAAGAGATAGGAAAGCGTCCAGTTATTAGGCTCAATCTTTATCGGAATTAGCAACTGGCTTGGTAAATGTATTGTGTTAATTTACGAATATTCGATTTCAATTAATTAAAATACCTGAGGGTGAAAAATCTGGAGGAAGTGAATAGCTGCAGCAAATCGAGGAAGCAATAAATGAGCAACACTGATTATCCCAAAGCCCCAGAATCCACTCAACGTGTCAGGTGATGAAAACAAACCGCGGGGGTAACCGTAAACATTTTTTTCCCTTGTCGACCCCTACCCTCAGGGGTTCCCCGTAATGCACCGGGGGAGGCCGGGACCTGAAAAGCCGCTTTGAAAAAAAACGTGTCCCACTTTGCCCACAAGCCCCTCAACACTTGTCGGTAAACAGCCACCCCTGGCACGCGCTAGGGGTGCCAATGTTTTGCGCACGCTTGTTTTTTCTCCGCGTCACCCTTTTTTCACTTGGTAGGTGCAGCCAGGCAGCGTTCTTTTTACACCCTGGCTGCAAGTTCCCGAGTGAGACGCGCAAAAAATGAAAGATAAAAAGCCAAGTGGGACGAACTTGGAAAAAAACTTGGGGAAAAGTCAGCACATCAAAGCGAGTAATGATTGCGATAATTCCGAGACCGTCACCTGGGTTAAATACAAATAATTCAAAGACCGATCTTGAAAATTAACGACACAAGAGCGCGTACAATGATTGAACAAAGTTCGGTAAACAAAAAAAAAAAATTGACGAGCGAGTGACCACAAGGATGCAATTCAAGTGGCCGGTTGTTCGTGTGTTCACCCTGAAAGCAGGACGAAGATGAGACGAAGGGAATGGAATTGCGGTTGACGACGGTGGAGAAAAAAAGTGAGATATTTTGTTTACTCTCGATATTTACACACCATAGTCGAGATAATCGTGAATACTTGGCGAAGTCAATGTTGCCCGCATTGCGCGTCGCTGGGAGGGGAGTTGGGTACTTGGTACGAGGGCTTTTAGGCGATTTCAAGAGCAGTCGCCTCTTTCTTTTCGTTTATATGTATACTTTCTTGAGAGCGCGTGATGCCGGGAGGGGATCCGGGCAACGTGGAGGGGATGGAGGGGAGTTCGGCGGTGGTGGGGGCGGTGAGGAGCCCCTGGAGGGGTAAGACTGGCGCCCCCTTAAAATCCCCTCCAGGAGCAAATCAATAAAAATACGAAAGAGTTGTTCCGCAGGGGCTAAACGTAAGAACGCTCCGTATTTCGGCCCGAAGCCGAAGCCCTCGCGTTTTACGTATTCTCGTCAGTTTCACCTTCGGAAACTCGTCCCGACCGCGGATTTCGATAACAGCACGGCCTCTGCACGATAAAAAAATTTTTCTGAAAGCTTAATCGAGAGCGGTGTATCACGATAAAACAAAAAAAATATTTTCGAGCTCGTTGTGCGAAGGACACGCGATGCTCGTTCGATGTCATTTCCTCAGTAGCTGGTATCGATTTCAAGCACGGCTATGACAATTGGTAATAAACAGTATCGCTCGGCCGTACGTATTCGATGGAGAAAAATTAAATCAGGCAGATTTAGAACGTAAACGGCTCCCGTTCGTTGGCTGCACAAGTACGAATCTATCATTGATCAAACTTTTGAGTATTCCGTAGCTTTGCAATTTTATCGAAACTCGAGACTGATGGGCTGTTTCTACGGTTGGTTAACGCGTACGGATACAACGTATAATTGGACCGGTCGTTTGAAACTGGAAGAGGAACGAAACGATGCGGAGAGAGAGAGAGAGAGGGAAAGAAAGGAGGAGTCCACCTATCGTATCGAGTGAATTTTTGTCCCGTAATTATTCTCTGACTTAGAAAGCGGTTCGGAAAAAGCGATACATGGAGGGCTTGATTTACTCGGATCAGTCGTTGTTGTGATCGTAACGGAGTGCCGCTGCCGGGGAATGCGGGGAAAATTCACGCGCGTTTACAGAACGGGCGAAATAATATTTGAATATTTTAATTGAAGACGCGAGTGGATTGCTATGTGCGTCAAATCTAAAACTGTTGGGGTTGCAGTATGAGGGCTGCGAGGAGAGCGGGCAGTAGCAGCCTGATTATGTAAAAATCCGCCCCTTTCGGAAGGCTGGGCTGGATCCGAGATAGCCGAGGGTGAATCTTAAAATATGACCCCTTCGAAGACTCATCCCTTTTCTTCGACATCCTCAGAATCGTAACGGTTCATTGAAAGAAACTCTGGTAAAGGTCAATTGTTTATCCAAACAATGTTTATTGATAAGAATCGAAAGAGGATTCATGCACGGTGGTAATTACGACGGTGATTCGATTGCCCAAGCTCTCCGGACGTATACGTTTTTCTTCAACAAACCACGTGTCTGCGTATTGGGCACACGTGATACACTGAAAGGATATCTCTCTCTCTCTTTCTCTCTCTCTCTCACTCTCGGCATGTGATAGAAAGTATCCATATTTTAAGAAAAAAATACAACTACAAATAAACAGAATTCAGTGTACTGATACATAGCAATGAAGAAAGTTGAACATAGACAAAATCAGAGCAATCTGTTTAAATCCGCAGCGATTTTTGATACATAAAAACGAAATGGAAAATGTTTTGATAAAGAAATACAAACCGAGGATAATAGAATTTACAGAAACTCATATCACGGCCTCTGCACGATGAAAATTTTTTTCTGAAAGTTTAAACGAGAGCGGTGTATCACGATAAAAAAAATATATATATTTTCGAGCTCGTTGTGCGAAGGACACGCGATGCTCGTTCGATGTCATTTCCGCGGTAGCTGGTATCGATTTCAAGCACGGCTATGACAATTGGTAATAAACAGTATCGCTCGGCCGTACGTATTCGATGGAGAAAAATTAAATCAGGCAGATTTAGAACGTAAACGGCTCCCGTTCGTTGGCTGCACAAGTACGAATCTATCATTGATCAAACTTTTGAGTATTCCGTAGCGTTGCAATTTTATCGAAATTCGAGACTGATGGACTGTTTCTACGGTTGGTTAACGCCTACGGATACAACGTATAATTGGACCGGTCGTTTGAAACTGGAAGAGGAACGAAACGATGCGGAGAGAGAGAGAGAGGGATAGAAAGGAGGAGTCCACCTATCGTATCGAGTGAATTCTTGTCCCGTAATAATTTTCTGACGTAGAAAGCGGTTCGGAAAAAGCGATACATGGAGGGTTTGATTTACTCGGATCAGTCGTTGTTGTGATCGTAACGGAGTGCCGCTGCCGGGGAATGCGGGGAAAATCCAGGCGCGTTTACAGAACGGGCGAAATAATATTTGAATATTTTAATTGAAGACGCGAGTGGATTGCTATGTGCGTCAAATCTAAAACTGTTGTGGTTGCAGTATGAGGGCTGCGAGGAGAGCGGGCAGTAGCAGCCTGATTATGTAAAAATCCGCCCCTTTCGGAAGGCTGGGCTGGATCCGAGATAGCCGAGGGTGAATCTTAAAATACGACCCCTTCGGAGACTCCCACCCTCGGCGTCGCCCTCGCCTTCGCCCTCGGCCACCCGCCCCGAGATTCCCCCTTATAGGAGGAGGCCGCTTTCACACTGCAGGAGAGATCCGGCAAATCATCCCAGAATTTTTCTTTTGTTTAACGCTACCAGGAACAATGCCCAATGGTTTCGCTGGCGTGCAATTAAAAAGGACTTAGTTGGGAGCGTTTTGGGAATCGTCGTTCCTGCCTGGCGCCCCTTTTGTTAACGTTTCAACGAGCAAGATCCAGAAACTCACGCCACCGGGTTCTTCTTGTACCTGCAATTCTTGTTCATACTCTTTTTTTTTTTAATCTCCGTCCTTAATTCCTTTCCCTTTTTCCCTCGAGGAAAAGTCACTTCGTTGAGTCCAACATCTGTGGATGAGAGAGAGAGAGAGAGAGAGAGAGAGAGAAAGAGAGAGAGTCGCGCGATTGTCGGGCAAAAAAACGACAGATCACGCGGAAAGGGTGGAACAGAAAATTGGTATCTGGTACCTGGATATCGCGTAAAAAGTGGATACAAACGAGGTACCGAAAGGATGAAGGTAGGAGTGACCGAAGATCGTATTTAAGCGAGTGCAGCTCGAGTACAGGCCGGAACACATGTTGCCAGAGCCTTAACCGTGACGGGATGAGAGAGAGAGAGAGAGAGCGAGAGAAAGAGGAGGAGGGATGGGAGAGAAGGAGGGAGCAAGTAAAAAAATCCCAACCATATTGCGATGCTTACTGGAACTCGACGGCACATGTCTAACTATAGGTATACATAGAGGTTTAAGAGATTTTTGACCGGAAGTCGATGGGTTTTTTGACCGGATGCAATTGATAAACCATATGGTTGCATGCGGGCGAAGAGCAAGCCTCACAGATAAATCTGTTCGGTTCATTGGACATGCAACTTTTTACACTGTTTCTTCAGCCTAATGATCTAGACTTTTTACATGTTTTTTTATTCGCTATTACAACGCATCATTATTCAGCTTTTTATTCTTTGACTTGTTATAAGACACACGTTCTCGTAGACGATTGTGGCGGACAGACGAGGCACATGCCGTGTAGTTCTTTGAAAAGGAGTTCGAAGGGAGGGAAAATAATAATTCTAACTAATTTTGATCGAGCATACCAGGGATAGAATAATTATAGGTCCGAGAATATCAAATTTCAAAATATCCCTTGCCTAGGAATAAGTGGGTATAGAATTATCCACTCGAAACTTTTCCATACCTGATTTGGATGGATTTAAAGAGGATTGGAATTTTGTAAAGTTGCGCAGTGTTAAATGATAATATTGAAACGATCGAATGATAGAAGCAAAATTGGAAGGCTTCGGCTGACTATCCGAGTAAACCGACAACCACGGATAAATAAACGAATTGCGAATAAATTTCCGTCCCGATTTTTACGAAAATTTTGGACAGGCGTATTCGATACGCCATCCCCCGCAAAGTGTTTCACGACGACGTGAGCGAGCAGAATTTCTGATTTCGTTCAGCGAGACAAGCTTTCATCAGAAGAGGAAACAAAAGAGAATCGGGTGGTCGGAGGGGAAATGGGTGGGTGTAAAAATCGCCCCTTTGTCTGTGGCGCCATTTTATCATTCCTCGCTTGCAGCCCCTTGGCATATTTCAAATGACAAAAACCACCTCGCCAACCACCCCACCCCCCACCCATCAGTTCATCCCTCCGAGGGGGGCGGGGGTGGCAAGGAGGTGGAGGAAACGGGGTGAGCGCCGGAGAGAAGAAAGGAGGGTGGCCGTCTTAAACTTTAATTGCCTTTATTTTCTCCGGAGAAAAAGTCTTGACTGGAAATTTATGACCGTTCGGAATAAGAATAAGCTGATGTCGCCATTAGCCATTACGGAATAAAATTGGACAACGGTTGTCGCTGATAATGTAGTACTTATTTTTTTTAATATCAACGGTAATGACGATAGCAATCGTAACAACGGGGAAGTAAGTAACTCGTTTTGAAAAGTTTTAGATGAGTTTTAGACGAAACAGACTCAGGCGCGTGGAAAACAATTTCCTGACGTTGTCAAATTTCTTTTCTCCTTTTTACTATTTTTCAATCGGAACCTCACCAGATATTATTATTTCAATACCTACACATTCTAATGAATTTCATTTCCTCCTTATATTCAACTAATTTCATCGATCGTGACATCGTACCGTGTCATTTATATCTTCGCATGCTCAACAATTTCGCAGTTCGGACGTTTTTTTTTTAATGCAGAGATGCAAAATCAAAGTTACGCGTGAAATGTTTAACGTTCCGAAAAACACATGCCTAAAATAAAAATGAATAACTAGTAATAATTTGGATATACGACCGTTATGATTATTTTTAAAATTAATTAATATCGCGAATAGTTGGCAATAATGAGAAAAAAAATTAAAATAAAATCTATAACCGCACAAATTCTGTCACGGTGTGAGATGTGAAATAACGTTAATTCCGTTATTGAAGAAGGCGGTTTGTATTTTTCTCTACTTTCATTAGCCAAGCACGGAGTGAACGAAGCCAAATTGCGAAAACGTGTAGAAAAACAATTCTTACGTAAGGAGGGAGCGAAATCATTTATACAATTCAATTCTCGCTCTGGTGCGAGGCGGCCCAATTTCTGGCGTGTATATTTTAGGCATTAGGCGAGCCATCGGCCATTTTATTCGTCTTTCAACCCCTGAACCGGCGGGGAGCGGGGGTGGGTAACGTCAGAAAAGGCCACCCCTACCACCGCCGAGCACTCAGTCGGCTGAGGGGTGACTGGGAAAAGAATCTTCACGCAAAATGGTCGTTATAGAAGATTCTTCCCCTAAGCCTCGCATCGGCTTTTTTCGGCTACAGCTCGACACTCGGATCTCTGATATGTTAACAATTGACCAGTTAGTCGTTGGCAAGAATTAATTTCTTGCAATATGTATACAAAGGGAGAGAGAGAAAAAGAAAAGGTTCACCTGAAGACATTTTGCGTCCGAGGCTTTCGCAAACAGCATAAATTCTCTAACAGGAATAACAATCCAATGTTTATGTGAAAATCATACGCCTAATTGTGATGTAGAATGGAATGAATTTATTCAACAATAAATCTGCTAGAAATTGATTATTCTGATTATTTGAAAAAGAGAAAGCGAAAAAGAAATTGTATTTATTGTATTAATTGTATGCCAATTGTATGAAACAGGTGGTTCGTAGAGAAAAATGCAGTTTAAGAATTTTCCGGGTATTTGAACAGTTATCTAATCAACCGATTATCGCTGAAAGTTTGAAAACGTGGTTAAAACGTGAACGAATTATCGCCAGAGACTGATTGTGAGATTTACGAGTATAGGAAGGGAGAAATACGTTGAAATTCACTCGTTGGCCAATAAAAATTTGTAACGAAACGTTTCCGCGATAAATTATGTGTTAAGGAGTTGTACCTACGTGTGAAAAATGGTTATCCATATTAATTCGTACGAGGAGTTATTGCTCGAGATTACATCGAAGACCACTCTATGCACCATTCAATTCTGAACCGTTCTAAGCAAAGTTAAAGTGGCGCTGTTGCGCCTCTGTCTTACGTATAGACGAAAGTTTAAAGTCGAGAGCTCTGTCGTAAGTTTCGGCAAAGATACACGCGCGCGTCGAACTGACTCCGAGAACTGAATCCTTGTACCGGCCAGTTTTCTCTGCTTCCAAAATTTGTCGGTACAACCAGACTAAAGAACAGCACGCATTTGGCCCGTGGAACCCGTCGATCATCCCTGAAACTCTGTTGAAAAAAAGAAGTTGCTAATAAAATGAGAACATAGACAGGCAAAACAACTCGACCCTGCAAGGCACGTCTAACCCACAGCACACGCGGCAGAATTCGCAGTTTTATCGGAATAAAATCGCGGTCTAAGGTTTTTTTCCCTCGTTCAGGCTGAAAGAACTTTGAACGTCAATGTACGAGCCTGCATTTAAGTTGACCAGCGTCAAAATAACCGAACAGTCTGTGCGAAAATGCGTTTTATTCGTACCCGTTAGCTACAGTGTTTGAACGCAAGACCGTCAAACGCAAGTTCTTTCTGATCCATCGGATTTGCGTCGATTCGTCGATCATTGGCTTTTCCCGTTTTCAGGAATAAACAAAAAAATATTATTCCGACGCGCAAGGATAAAGGCTCGGCAAGAAGTTGTTCGAAGTTTGTCGACGGACTGTACGACTTAAAGCTAAACGCATAATTTAGGTCTGGAGAGTGTGTGAAAAATGAAGAAAAAGAAGAGCGGACCGCAGCTCTCGGGAGATGGTTGGTTCGATTGTTGAGAATTGGAATATATTGTATCAGCCAGGTCGTAACTCTTTGGAAAAAAAGCGAGCGTATAGAGATGGCTACGTACACCACAGCTGGTCAGGGGCTGCCGGGTTATGATCGGGATATCATGCTCGGAATAATATTACATACACGAAATGTGAAGGAAATTATACTTTATACCACCGAGGTAGCTGATAATTTCCCTTATAAATTTCTGCCTATCGATCTGTTTATCCCCCAAGAAATTACGGTCCGACTGTTACAGGGATAATTACGGAGCGAAACAACAGCCCGTCGTATCTCACAAAATCGGAAAGCAAGAGGCAGAAGTAGTTCCTAGACTCGGATCTTCGATACTTCGCTTTCTGATATATTAGCGGAATTACCGGCCCTAAAAACGCTCCACCTCCGAAGTCTGATCCAACCGTTTGACAGTGGGTACGAATTTTCGTCCCGGTAAGAGGTACCAGTCACTTTTCAGACAGGGAGCATTGCCTGCTAAGGAAGCACAACGAATCCAGGCTTTCTATTATTAACAACCGTCACGTTGACCTCGGGCCCGACAAGCACGCAATAACTGGGCACCGAAAACTTGAGGAGCTTTTACTCCCTGAGCACCGCGTTCGAATCCGCGAAGTGGGCACACCCGGTAGTTGATGGAAAAATCCCCACAAGCGATAATCGGAGCATCGGGGGATAATCCGTTCGATGTTCGAGGCTTGCGATCAGCACGACGCGAGGAAGACGACGGCGAAGTTGCTTTACGACACATCTCAGCCGCGTCGCGACGTCGTGTAACGACATTTCGGTACAACGGATATAAGAAAGCAATCTCGGTGCGCTTGGCAAGACTCGGCGAGAAGTTCTGCAGGAGATTATCGGCTTGCGCGGGATGCGGTGACCACTAACTTAACCGACCAGACGCGTGCCCGACGCGGCTCTGACCGATCGTTTCGTCACCCCACCTAAACCCTTGCGGAAATAAAAATTGAAAACCCGTTTCTCAAAAGTGACCCTCCCAGCGTACGAGGGGTTTTGTTATAGGCGACTAGGCGAGGACCGCTGGGGCTACTAAGGGCAGCCTAGGGCGACGTGCCTCTCTCTCTCTCTCTCTCTCTCTCTTACTTTCTCTCCCTCTTCCCCACTAGACCCGATTACCATATCCTTTCTAGAATCCGATGCGGGGACTCCGGTGCAGGAGAACTGGTCAGGTAGGTTTTTTCGCATTTTTTAATTCCCGATGACCAGATGCCCGGATGGGGTCCCGGAGATTCCGACCTGCCCTGACCTCCCCTTTGCGATGACCCCATAAAAATCCTAGGAACCGGTTTGACCCTTTGCGCTTTCGGACGTTACGGTAGAGAGAGAGAGAGAGAGAGCGAGAGAGAGAGAGAGAGAGCCGGCCCTTCGGATCGTTCGTTCATCCGCTCGTCCGTTTACCTTCGTTCAGGCAGCGACGACGCCGCGACGCACGTAGACGTTACGCTTCATGGTACTATGTATACATGCGTGCCATGCCTATGATACACAAATGCATCCACGAGCGGCACCCGGTTGCCCATTGTTGGCCACGCATAATGACCGTTATGTAATCCTAGCTCGCTTTGTAACGCGCCGTACGAACGTGCGCGTCTCTTCCTTGACGGCGTAAGAGCCGATGATTTGTCAACCAACGAGGTAAGGAAATGGAAAAAAATTTACCCTTCCGTCTTGCGAAGCGATCTGTGCTTCTTTCTCTTCGATCGTGCGCGTCGCGATCTTCGCAAATTTACCAACTTCGATGGTCAGTATTGTAATTTCAAATCCGCGAACACATCCAGACGAGGAACGTACGTGTCTCCGATATTCAAAACTGTAAAACCGACGTTTCAACCCCCGTCCCTTCGGCAAAATGAATCAGTTTATAAAGTGGAGATCAAAAATTTTGTGCTCTTATAACCGGTGTCAGTGGAGTAAAACAGTACGTTTCGTTCGGGATAACCCGACGGAAGGTTTCGGAAGAATTCGGGATTCGAGTTTCGGAGGTGGAAAATGACTGTACGAACTGGATTTCAAGTCTTGAGAAACAAATGCGCCAGTTAAGGGTATAGCTTCGTGAAGGAAATCAGTGTTATTGTAATGTAAAGCAAAATCGATTGGCCAGAGACTCGCAGGCGCTTGGCAATTTAGCTAATGACTACAGCAGATATTCTACAACGACCGAGTCAGTTCTTACTTAGCCTGCAACTTCCTCGCGATAATTTTAAGCCCGAAACGGAATAAAGAGTATTCCGTCTGAAATCGGCCTCGCAGATTTTCATTGAAAATCAATATTCGGCACGGTAATTTTCGCTGTCCAATATCACGTTCCGATATACTTCACTCGTTCGAGTTGAAAATTTGCCAGCCGTGTGATACGGCAGCCTCGTTTCAATTCCTCCACACGGAGAATCCGCGAGGAGAGAAGTATCTCAAACTCAAAGCTGCCCGGTCTAATAAAGTTAGGAAACCCCATCTTGCCTCTTTGATGGTTGTATTTGCAAATTTGCATCGATTTGGCACAAGTGCTGTTCAGCTCGATGCACGGAGAGAGTTGCAGAAAGTACCGGAATATTTGCATTCAATCCGATCGTTCGATTGCGCCTAGACTTCTGTATCATCTGCGGTTTTCCGTAAAGCTCGGATACAATCTGGGGTCGTTAACGGCGTTGTAGAAATTTAAAAATAACTCGACAAAGGTGGATCGTTCTCTTCGGAGTGATCGGAACGCCGTTACAAGTTCGGTTAAGAATAGGAAGGAATTGCCAGCGGGAAGAAGCAGCAAAGGTGGATCGAAAAGGGATAAAATGCTCGCATCAAGGTCGGACTCGTTTCTCCGAGCTTACTTTCTCGATCCTGCGTACAAGTATTACGTACATTCACAGTTTGACTTCCATTCGGCGAGAATCAAGACAAGGGGAGCGACGGGCGTTCGGGTAAAAGTAAAACGTAAAAGTAGAAATAATGAGTTTCCCCAGCGAGTTCCCGGTGCTGCTTCGGAAAAAAGTTAAGTCGAGGGTCTTTCCCACCCCTCAGCCATTCCCTCCTCCGGCCGCCCCTCCACCACGTGGATGAGAGCGGGAGAGGCGGAGGCGTAGAGGGTGGACGGGGGTGGCATTAATTACGGTCCTTTATTATAAAAACTGAACGCCCTCCGGCCAGGAGGAAAGAGGCGGTGGAAAAGAGACGGAGAAAGAGCCGCGGAGGAGTGGGAAGGGGGGGGGGGGGGGGGGGGGAAAGCGAGAGAAATAAGGAGGGAAAAACCCTCGGCTGTCTCCCTCTGTTCAATTTAAAATACTTAATCTGTCTTAGTCTCTGGCACGCGGGTTGTCAAATGCAACTGTCGCCCTGTAGCTCGAAATTGTACATTATAACTGCGGCCCTTATACCGCGTGAAGCAGCAGCGGGATTCGCTAAATTTCAAAGAGCGGCTCATCACTTACGATAAACTGATCAAAACATATTAATTAAGATCGATAAACGACGCGGCGAGAGATATATTCTTCTTCGATTTTCAGGAAAACGTGCAGCGTTCGTTTTCTCCGCCAATCTTCGTCAATGTCACTCGGGATACTGCGTGACTGGGTAAACGGAAATTGTATATTTTCCACGCTCTCTTTCGCATCATAAATTTCACGGACTTGGACGATTTTTATCCATCTCGACTTCGACTGTTACGAAGCCCTGTCCGCGGTTCTGTAACCGAATTGTTGCATTACAGAAATATTTCAACACAGCGGCTAAACTTGGAATCAGTTGGTCTGCATTCGAGTTTCTGGTCAATATCAAGACCGGGATATGGCTGAAGTACGAACGGCAGACGGTTGAGAACCTCTGAGAAAAATAAGAAACAGGAAAATGGCGGGGATTTTAATTTGCATCCCCGCCTCTGTCTATTCCAGAATCCGGTCCAAGACTTTTCCTTCCCGTTAAAAGGGGGATGCCGGAGTGAAGCTGCTATACAGGTTCTCGATGATGCCTCTACTCTCGGCTATTTTCCATGTACTTTTCTCTTTTCTCTTTTCATCTTTTCTTCACCTTCAAACTACCGCCAGCGTCTTGCCTCGATATTGGATATCCCAATTACGATAATGCTTTTTCTGTTCCAAGACGTTACTGATCGGGTTCAATCGATCCTGTGAACGAAAGTAATAACCGCTACTTATAACTACTCGATAACAACTGCCAGTGTCGGGAAAACCATCGATGGTTCAAGCAAGGAAACTATCCGCAGTTATAAATAAGTGGCAAGTAACTACGGGTTGACGCAACTTCGTGTCAACGGCTTTTCTCTGACGTATCAACTGCACTTCCGACATGTTTATGCAGTACAACAGAGTACAAGAGAAGGTTTCACGATCCGTGAATAACGAGAAAGCGTTTTGCCGAAGGGAACATGTGAATTGCAGGATCGGTTGTTCGTCGTTACACTGCACTTGCAAAACAGTGCGACGCGAATGTTCATCAGCGAATATTCACCGACTTAAAAATATGAGTACGCCAATAGTCATTAAGACACTTCACGAATCTTTCGTACCAATCTCCTACTTTCTATTCCGTACGGTTTTTCAATTTTGAAACTGTTACTGATATAGTGGATTGCTCACTGTTATTGCCTGAAAGTCACTCGTGAATTTAAATTTGATCTAAAAAATTACGCTTACCATTTTGAGGAGACCGTAAAGCTCTATCAAATACCGCGAGTATTGATATCACGCGGCAATGAAACTTCAGAGGGAACTGGCGTCAAAGGAATAAAACGTTTTTCCGGATTTCTCAAAGAAACTCTTTCATTCTTTATTTCTTTATCTATCAGAAGAACAAAGATTTATTCCTATCGATAGAATGGTTGATTAGTCTTGATTTTCAACCGATTGAAGATGCATTTTAAATACGATATCAGTCGCAAAAATTGACGTACGTCGAATTAGAATATTATCGGCGATCGCAATCTAGTTGATAAAACTAAGAGTTTTAACTCAAAACTTATCATCTTACCATCAGAACTGGATCTTAACTATGGATTTTTAATAAAAATAAATTCCGAGTCCGCTTATTGATCTAAAACTTTCAGAACTGCTACGTGATAAATGTTCCTGTAAGTTCCGTAAACATAACCGGTAACTTGGTGAGCTTTATGAAAAAGATGAACAAGTTCAATGTGTCCAATTGGCCTTTTTAGCAAAAAAAAGAAAATGGAAACAAGTGAAATCTACTTGATAAAATAACAGGTTGAGCGCAGAGAAGACGAGCACTTTTTCGGCAAAGCCATCACGGTTTTCACCCATAATGCAAAAAATTTATAAACTAGCGAATGCGAAGACGGTAAAAAAAGAAAACGTGGACAACTCGAGAGAAGAAAATCCTCTTCGCATCATCTCGAGGCGTATCTTTTTCCCAGTGACTGTACCACACGTAACGCTTCGAACCGGCGAATCGGGGGTCAGCGCTTGGGTCAACTAGCCCGCGTAAGTAAGCCGCCCCTTTGCCGCGATCCTCATACCGGTGCCCACTGCCATTCAACATATGGCTGAAAGCCCGAGCACATGGTCATACACGTACGTGTACAGCGCGGGTATAGGTATACCTACGCGTTATTCGTGAAGCGTGCGTGGGCAACGCCATGTAGGTCATTCACACGAGGCTGCACGGTGAAACGTGGTCGGCCGTTCGGTTTCTTGGGGTGTTTAAGGAGGCTTGCACATCCCCGCAATACCATTTCCAAAAATCGATCCTTCCTTTTATTCGAGGAATGAAGGATCACCGGTAATACTTTCAGTAGTATTTAAACTTCTCGATTCCTTGTGCCAATTTCTTTAACATTTTTTAGAACGTTGGTCGAAACATTTTACGATTTCTTGATTTCTCCTTTTGTTTTATTCAGTGGATAATCGCGGTAGCAAAATTCTTCGACGAAACGGAAACAACTGCGTAAGTTATGAAAGAAAGACGACGGTAATCTGAATACTTTTTCGTCGTTCTGTACAGGAGAACGTCCAGGGATGCGTACATATCCGTCTCTCTGATACTTTTCAATTTTCTTTTTGCGATCGAGCGGCGCATACGATGAACGTCGGAGCGAAGGGCGCGGAGGGCGCGGCGAGAAAAACTCCCTACTTCAAGTTAGCCGGGGGTGGCGAGGGTTTTCGAAGGGGTGGGTCGGCGGTAGACACCCTTTAGATTGGGTACCGAGATGAAAGAAGCCAATCTTACGGCGGCTTCGAGTTTTTGCTCCGGAACGATTTTTGGTAATTAGAAATACACCGCGGGGCCTTCAGCTATACTCTCGACCCACCCTCGGAGGCGATATCTCTTTCAGAACTGGCGAGATAAGGCGCCCGGTCCGAGTTTAAAAGAACATCGGAGATGAATGATTCCCGCTCGCTATATACGCGCAGAGACGGTTCTTCGCTACACTTTCCTTTCAGCGAGGCAAACACGGGGGTTAACGATGGACGGATCTGCGGCGATCCCGCGAAATTCCATTCGCTCGATTCTAATTGCCGAAAAATTCCCCAAAATCTCGCGGAAATTACGCTTGTTTTTTAGTGAATCTTTGTAAACCGTACACGTGTATCTTTCTCTTAATAATTTTTACTTCTTTGTGTTTTTCTTTTCACTTTTTCTTCTCCGTTGGAGGATGAAAAATCATTAAGACAGCCTTGGTTTTTCTTTATTTTTTTTTTTTTATTTCAAGCGACGAAGAGAGTACGAATCTTGGCCTTCGAGCGCGGGGTTTCATAATATTCCAGTTCATTAATTTCTCGCAAAGACAGTGTCGGGGCCGCGGGACCCGCCATTCGTATTTAAATTCAAAAACAACCGACTGTCGCTTGCCCCCCCTCACTCACCCCCCGACCCTTGCCGTCCACCCCGCTCTTCCTTATTCTCTTTCCGTCTCCCTTCCTCCTTATTCTTCACCCCCGCCCCCATCTTTCTCAGTCTGGCTCTCGTCCGCGCACCAATTTATAACCTTTTCCATCCTCGTTCGCTGCGAGGGCTCAGTCAATAAAGTATTCTAAAAAGCCCACGCGAATAAGAGCCGTCTTACACCCCCACCCTCACCCAGCACCCAGCCGCCCTCGGCTCGGCCCTCGGGGGTGAGCGGAAAAATAGGGGCGGCAAAAAACGTCAATAATATCGGCAAGATGGAGCCTGCGAGTGTTTCGAGGTGCCTAACATTCGTTGGGAACTTTCAGATATAATGTACGGACTATGATTTTGAACCGTACTCATGCGAGTTCAGCCGTGCGGGGATTTCGAAATTTCGATCTGAATTAACGGGCTGACACTCAATTCCTTAGTACAGGACCCTTATTCGGCAACCTATTGCGAAACATTACCACCGATATTCAGTCGGATGATGAAACAACCAAAGGTTAGCAGGACTTTTGAGTTTTCCCCAACATTTGATAAGAACGAATCTTTTTCCTAGCGCACTCTCGAGATAAGAAAATGAATTTTCAATTTTTGTTATTATTGTAATCAACGCCGTGACTCTTACTAGTCTTACCAGTCCTTTTCAACATTTATTTTTGTTGCTGTGGTAATAGAATGTCACAGGTTTTCAAATAAGAAAGTGGAAGGGGAAAATTGCGTCACCCCGGTGATCCGAATTGACAACCTACTTGCCCTTCGATTCGTCCGTTTCCCCGGACTTTTTTTACAGCTCGTCTTTGCGAGCTAAACGCCGTGCTTTCGCGTTATTCTTTTCGTTGTCCTATTAATTATTATATACGCCAAACTTACAAGCGCGGTGCAGACAGGATATACCCGGGTACACGTCCATCGGAAACACCGGCGTTAAGGAAATGGCTCGTATTTCCACCCGCCCTCAACCCATTGTGCGGCTCTTCATACGTATGGAGGAGAAAACAAAAAATAACGAGCGTTAACTTCCGCGAGCGTTATAAACGGCGACGTTGAAAATTTCACGGCGCAATATTCCAGAGGGAATATCCTGCAGTTTTCCGTTTATGATTCTGCGATAAATTTCAGATACATATACATACATGTATACCTGCAGCTACTTTCAAGTTTCGTACATTGATGGTTTCATGAAACTGTTTTTTTTTTTTTATTTACTGAAGGATCTTTATTCTAAGATATTGCTTGTATCGAACTATCAATTTGATTTTTATATCCAAGTATAAATTACGTAATACGTTATAATTAATATGTATTAATCAGCTGCAGTTTTTTGTTTACATACAATTTACCATTCATAAGAGATTTTCATGGCCAGTAACTTTGACGGAAGTCTCTAGAGAATGCAAAGCTATATTAAAATCACGTGATTTGAGTTTTAGCGTAACGATGATGTCTGTAATTCATAGATCAATCTTGAATCTTCTTACCGTTATTACTATTATTACTTTGTGTACCAATGTTTATACCATGTCCGTAATATTTCTAATAAATCGGAGCCAAATACTCGCAACGAAAAGTATCAATGTGATGAAAATTCGAGAAATACTTTGTTTACGTCAGACGTAATATTCTATTTGGATGTCAATACAAATATTCAAGGAAACTTAGATGATCAAATTTAGTCTATCGCTCCAGCGTAACAATAATGCGACAAAATTTCACCACCGGTTTCTTGGAAGGGTTCCGGCGTATCGCCAGAGCTTTCCCGACATAATTCTTCCTCTCACATTATTATCTTATCTATCTCTCCCAACCGAGCTACCTGAAATTTCTTATGAAAAAAAAAGTAAAAATAAAAAAAAAAAAAGAACAAGAAAATAGAATTATAGGAAGATAGATATTGTACTTGAATTAATTTCCTGTTATACAGCGTTAAGAGAACCTTGCATTCCTGCAGATATTCGGATTGGTATATACGGTCACTGGTTAGGACAAGTGAGGCTTTAATTGTTTTATGCACTACTACGTCAATACGACTATCATCGATTCCTGACGTTGAATGAAATCCAATAATTTCGGAGACGGCTGATTTCCTAATGCTCACATCCCAGTTTCGTTTTTTTTTTACAGTTTAAAGGATGAGTTTTTTCATAAAAGAACGTTTTTTTTTCATAATTTGTTCCGTGGCTAGTTGACTCGAAACTTGACCGCTTAAAGATGTACTTGACATACGGTCAGGCCAAAATAGTGCCAAAATCAAAATATTCTAATAAAACGATTCGAGGAATGTGACTGAAGCTGAAATTTGTTACAATGGTTTCTTACTTGATACAGGAGAAATGGTCTAGAAAATCATAAATTTCGACTAGTACAGCGTCTGGCTATCTAAACAATTTTAGGTCTGACTTGAACGTTGAGGGTCGAACTCCGATGATAATTGTCAATCAACAAGCACAATATATAACATTATGGAAAATTATAAGCTACAACCACAACTTCTAGTTCTTTTGAAAATCATCCTTAAAAGTCCATTTTAAAAGATTTTCTAAAAACTTATTTACGAGAAAAATGTATCTTCATGCAGATAATAAGAATTAGAAAAAATCTCCCTAGCCGTAGACGTAAATTGACCGGATCTTGTTGGTAGAAACTTTGGATTTAAAAATTTTTTTTACAGTGTCCCAAATACACTTCGATCGACTTCATTCGTACCCCCCCGTCCATTTTTCCACCTCTCCATCTCTTTCCCGAGCAACAATGCATCCTTAACAAGAACGCGGTCGTTGTAAAGCAAAACTAACATCACGTTCCCCAGGTATACGTCACAGATATTAAACCTGCCTACCATACATGCATAGATGCAGTGGCACCGTCTTACCGCATACGATGCACCGGGCCGTCGCGTCGCCGATGTCCCAAGCAGGTATAAGACTAGGTCGGGGTCGGTAGGTTGGTGAACGGGGTTTGTTGGGTGGTTGTGGCCTCTTGGCTTGTGCCTCGCGTAAAGGGTACGCCGCCCGGTGGAGGCGGCGAGGGGGTTACGGGGTTAGGAGGGGTCGTGGGGGGTCGTGGGGGGTCGGGGGACGGGGGGGGGGGGTCTACGCAAACGTATAGACATGCCTCCGTATATATAACGCAACGTAACCGAGTTCCGTCGATAATGGCACTTAACGGAAAACATGGTTGGGGTAATTATATTCCCACGCGTAGGGTATGTGTACTTACCCTGTACGCTCCGCTCATTTTCTCTGCTTCTCGGCTGCCGAGAGCTACGTATTCGCATCTCGCCTATTCCTTCGCCTAGACCAGCTAGATAGCTAGCCTGGGTACGTATACACACAACTGGCTCCGTGCCTCCCTCCATTCCCTGCAGCGCATCCTCGACTTATACCTGCCGATGCGGCGACGTGCTCCGGACAGGGTGAATCGCCGATGAACTTCACCGAACCTTTCTCGACCATCGCTTAGGTCACTTATGGTCCTGAGATTCTCACGGTTACAACTGGCGACGGAGCCGCATCGACGAAATTACCGCGTCGATGTTTCTTTTTTGAAATATCTTTTCACCGGGATATAGGGGGGAGGATTATTTTTTAATTGACGAACGAGCACGTGATTTTCTTGTTTTTGTTCTACTCTGCACTTTGGGTAAAAGTGTCAAAAAATTACTCGGAAGCGTTGAAATTGAATGAGGGGTTTTTTTTTTTTTAGAGGCGAGAGGTCTGTAACTTCAGAAGAAATACTCACCTACGCTTATCGCATATGGTTGTATTTGTCAAAAATTATTTCCTCTCAACCCGTGCTACGAAAGTTAGATTTTCCAAGACTGCGGAACGTGCGTCGAGTATCCCATTTTTTAACAGTGCGGTAAAACAACTCAGGCAGTTGCGTTCAACTGCAATTCTTAATTTTACACACTAGGGCTTGCGCACTTTCCTAAAACTTAATTATGCCGCTAACTTTGTACTTTTATTCGTGTGACCGCAGCACTCGCCTTTGCGGCCGCATGGCGCTGCAAACTTCACGCTTGTCGGAAATCGCCCATCTTCCTCACTCGTAACGCAACGTACTATTTCTGATTCTAATTGGATTCAACTATAAATTTATCAATATATGGCTTGCAATTCTTGTTAAAAAAAAACAAAACAAATGGTAGTTATAATTTGCCGCCGCGCCGGTATCTTTAATTTCTTCAAAATCAAGGTCTTACCAGACTGACATACAAGCTAATTCAGTATTGATTTATACATTTTTATAATTCTTAGAGGAAACAGTAACTGCAAAAATAAAAAAAAATAAAAAAACAAGACGTCATCCTTTCACCAATAAAATCGCACATAAATTATTTTTTGCCGATTCCACGATGAATAATTTATATATATCGTAGAGCTCGAAACGTTGTTTTTAGTTTTATCGCGAATATAATATAACTTAAGGACTGAGTTTTGCCGGTGAATTCATCTCGGGCGATCCGGCGTCTTTTTCTCCGTTCCCTTGGCCTGCAAGAAGGGAGGAAGAAACACCATCGTCGTGAAATAATTCCATTTTCTTCCGCGAGTACAATTTTGCTTTCAATTTATTTTACCTCTTTCGTCCCCTTTTTCCTTCTTTGCCCCGTTACAGTGCGATCTTCAGTCCCTCCTCCTCCTCCTTCTCCTCCTCCTCCTCCACCTCCACCTCCCCCCTCCTCACCCTCCTTCTCCCTCCAGCCTCCCCGCCTCATCGCGGCTGCTGCCGCCTTCCTTACTCGCTCCATAGGCCCCATGCCCCACCCTTTACCATCCCGGCACCGTTGCTTCGACCGTTGTAATTATTAAACATTGCGAGAGCCAGCGGCAGTAAGAAGCGTTTTATAACTGCATAAAACGTGAATGTAATTTGTAATATAGAAAATTTTTCCACCCAAAGTTTAGAATGAATATTCACAATTTGTATCGCGGGCTTTGTACGTATGAAATATTCTTGTTTATTCCGTGATCGCTTTAATATTTGCTCAATTTCTCAACTCTCGACGAGATCAGGAACAGGTTTTATTACAACGCGCTGATTAATGGCTCGTACCGAAGGAATGGGGGGGGGGGGGGGGGATAAAAAACAAAAATAAACAACAGCGGGCACGCCTACAAGGAGGTAGAACGGAACGGGATTGAAACGAATTGTTCTCCCCTGGGTTTCCGTTTAATTTTTCGTAGCGGGCAACTTCTTTCGCGGATCGGCGACGCCGAGAACCCCTTCCGGATCCCGTTGACGTCAATTAATGACAAAGTTGGCCCGGTAAGGGCGCAAGTGCTGCATCGCGGGGCCAAAACTGCGTGATCTTCATTTGTTTCGTGCCCCGGAGCAAGAATTTCAGGATCATCTCAATCTGGATTTTAATAATTCTGGAAGCGACGCGCGGATGGAAGAATTCACCTAGGGGTTGGGGTGGATGAGAGGGTCCTAAATTATTTCGGGGTGAAAATTTTCAGCCCGCGGGCCTCCTCCGGAATTAAGGAATGCCCGTGTATACCTATACATCCTCGATCAAGTCCAAAACAGATAGAAAAAGTTTTCCAACTCCTCGCGCAAGGTCGAGATCGACTCCTTGATTCAACAATAAAGTGCCTGCGAAAAAATTATCCTTTCTTAACCAAGACCATAGTTTTATTTACAAATTCCGCCGTTACACCTGAGCCGCGCAATCAAGACAAAGATGAACCGAAGCCCAAGGATCGAGTGCAGGACTCGGGGCGCTTTCCCGGTGTGACTAATCGAGCGAGGGTAGAAAAAATGAAACGAGGGGATAGGGGTGCATAAAAAGAGAGCCACTGTTACCCGCTTCTTCTTTTTTTTTTTTCTTATCCGCGTCCAGCGCCGGCGCCGCCTGGCGAGAAAAGGGCGAGACTTTTGAACCCCGCGAGGGGCAGCTGGAATTCTCATCGAGCGCCATCTGCGAGAGGGTGAATAAAGCCCGTAGTCGGGTAGAAAATCGATGCCGCGTTGCGCCTAACAAGGCCGACCCTGCAGCATCTGCAGTGAATTGTTACCGTCGAAAAGAAATCCGTCCGGCAAATTCGTATCAGCAATTCCTTAGACGCGATCAGAGGCACGGCGAATGATGTGCGTGATCGAATGACGCCGATCATACGTATAATACCGTAACGTCGTTACGCGGCTTATACATAATGCACGAAGCACGTCGATCACACCGTCAATTGCATATAATTATCGCGAAATATGCATTGTATGAACGCGAAGAGGAAAGGGCGGGTCGAAATACCGGATTTGCAGGATAGCATTCCGGAGGAAAGAGAGGAATCAAGTCGGTGCCCGAGGAACAAAAACACTTCGACACATTCTCATTTGAGACAGAAATAAAGAAAAGGTACGGGCTCTGCGAAATCGCAATAGTAAATTCGTCGAAGTCTTGCCATTTTTTTTTACTTCTTCGGCGAATGAAAATCTATCGGAGTATTTTTGTCCAGGATCGCGTATAGAACGTGGCCGTTAAGCCCCTTTTCGCGTTTGAGATACGCGGACTTTGATGTCGGAGTTGTATTCGTCAACATCGAAATCGACGAGGACGCCCCCTTAATACATCTCTCGGTAGCGTAAAATAGGCGGTCGAATGGCCAAAGACAAAGTCCCAAAGTCGAACGTACGTATAAAAAACTCATTTTGCCCCCGAGCTGTAAATCACCATGACAAACATCGCGAGGCTTGCGGTCCGGGGACAATGAGCCTTCTCCTGCTCAATGAAACAATGTCCTCATTTTTTCAATGCGGTCGATATGCAGCGTGCTACTGTAATAAGTCAATCACTAATTGGACACCCGGCGTGACGCTGAAGGCATATTACGACCGCGTGATTGTGCTGCGGCGAACGGCTGTACAGACGACGAAAATTTAAGTACCGACGCGACGTAGTGCTCGATTACGGAACACATTCGATTGAGATTCGTTGATCGGGGGGAGACGATGATACTGGAAAAACGAAACGAAACCACGGGTGCAGCTGCCGGAGTTGCAGGGAAGTGGAACGTTAACATACGATTAGCCACTGTGTTTGGTGTGCCCGTCAAAAGCTCGTTGGCGGAACGGAAAACGGGGAGAAAATAGGGAAAATAAAGAGAAGCTCGTTAAGGTGAAAAATAAAGATAACAGTTATCGCGAGTGCAGAAGAGGCAGCATGAGGGAAATGCAAATTACAGGATTAAGCTCGCGTCACACGTCGACGGCATTGCGTTTATCTTCGGCGATCTAAAAGACTGGCTCTTGCTCGTTCTCTTTCCACTTAGGTCGCCGTTAAACTTTTCGCTTCTGCTTTACGAGCGGTTTGCCCGATAATTATTTTTATCTCGTAATACGCGTCCGACTTTAACGAGCACTAAAAACAAAATTCTTACATTGTATTTCGCGATGCCGAAGACCATAAAATACGGGAAACGGGTGGCATCTAATATGTATTCACTTTACTAGCATTCTTTGTATAGGCGAAGAAAATCGGAATTCTAACGCCGCGGAGATCGAAGTATAACACGGTAAAATACGTTGGTTTAACGAATATTGAATTGCCCGACAATATCTGGCAATAAAATGTGAAAATATGAGAACATTTCAGAGCTGATGAGATCAAAATTAACTTCTGTACTTTGTATTTACCTGTCAAGTTGTCTCGGACGACAAAACAATTACAGCACAGGGTGGTTAGAAATAACACTTTTTTTTTGTCGCAAATGTTAGTGTTTTAATGAAAAAACATCCTCTCGGAACAGATAGCTTTTTTATTGTTATTTTCGATTTGTTCAAACATTTGGAAAATTTCACTTTTTCGTTTAAAGTCAAAATAGTTGGCATCATTAGAACACACCGATTTTACCGCAAAAGAAGAAATCAGTCAATTTCAAATGACTGTAACGTGCGTTCTAATAAGGATAACAATGCTTAACTATAGAGGTTTGAAAATCTTGAAGAATAAGCTTGAAGTATGTAATATGCACGATCTTAAGAAATATTGAATATTTTACGAGTCTTTTGACTTGTAACAAATAGAATAAATTCTCCATGTTACATAAATGAGAAATAAAAATGAAACGAGTGATCTATTAGATTTGAGCCAGAAGAGCTCATCGTTCGGGAGAATCTTTCTTCCGTCAGACACTCACATTTCAGGAGGTAAGAAAGAAAAAAACTTTTTAACCACCCTGATGTACGGATGTATATAGGTATATATATGGGACATTCCACGTCAAATTTGTAATCCATGTACCTCACCCCCATTGATTATGATAATTTTAGTGTGACGTTACAACCAACACGAGAGCTCTCGGACTTTTTTTCCAGAGTGAAATCTTTCAGATTTAAAAAAATAACGTTTGCGGAATTGGTTATACATTTTCTTTAAATTTCACTGGTAGCTAAAAAACTCTAAAAAAAAATTCCGAGACCCTTTTGGGTCGGTTGTGACAGCATAATAAAAAATTAGCAAAATCGATGGGGATGAGGTACATGGGTTGCAAATTTGACATCGAATGTCCCATATACGTACCCGTTTACTGGTTCGGGAGAATATAATTTTAAGCTAGAGTGATTGTATTAAGTACGAAATTGAAAATCGATACATTATTCAACATTCGAAACTACCTTGAATTTCAAAGCATCATTATGACTTGTTTGCCATTATACATATCCCGCTACGCATTAAATTAATTACAATGGACGGGTATATACGTATATAAATATATGCATATAATGTCCAAGATGAATGTAATTATAATATCGGTGTACAATAACACAAGTGAACAATGGACAAAGGAACGGTTAATTGTTTCAGAATAAATCCTCCGTAAATAGGTAAGCTCGGGAATCCTGAAACCTCGATTCAAATTAACCGTCAATCCTGTCAGCGATGGCGAGCGAGGAACGCTGCTATCCGCATGTATAAAACAATTAACTGCAGACGGCAATTGTAGCTTCGTTCTTTGAAGGAAAAACTGGCCGCGCTTCGTATATCTACAGATTAAATTACACAACTATCGCGTAACTCGCGGTTATAATTCCCATTCCAAAATTACATAATACGAGTGATGCGAATCGTCGATCACTTATTATCGCTAATTCGAGGATTGGAGAAAGGATGTAAATTTCTTCCACACCTCCTTCCCGGCCCCCGTTATCTCGATCATAATTAAGCTTATGGCTTCCTGACGCATTCACCGCGGGTAATTTTCCTTCGGTAATATTACAATTACTGCTTCCGGAAGCGGTAATGTTTCGGTTCCCCGTCTGTTCAACCTGGCCGCCCTCCAGCTTCGGAAGGATCCGCCTCGCCCCTCGTAGTTCGGCGGGCCCTTCCGACTGGGCTGGGCCCAGATTAATTAAGGGTTGGGCCTAGTTGCCGAGGGCCCATTTGAGGCGGCGCCTTCTTCAGATAATTTCGTGCAGATAAAACCTAAAGCCGGTATTACACTTCGGGGTTAAATACTTCGTGCAGTTTCACCTGAAATATTTACCTGCTGAAAAAGGGCTCAGCTACTAATGAAAAACGATGGCGTGTGTATTAGTGTAATTATAAAACGCAGCGAAAAGTAGACTGTAAGAGAATTATTGAAAATTCCCTCGCGAGGTGATCCAGAGATTTATAGAAGTCACGAGTAGACACGTTTTTGCGTCTTATTTATTTATGTATGGATGATTTACTAACTTCTGTGAGATCTTATAACGGTGTTGACGGTTGAAAGTGCGAACAAACTTGGTTGAACTTTTGGAATGCTACCTTCAGGAAATCAATCTTCCCGCGTGACTGAAGATAATCATTTTTGATGAAAATGTTAAATGACTTTTTTTTATTCTGGTGAAAAAGTTTACCGCGAAAGATAGATAGAGCAAGGGGAGAAATTTACTAAAAGAAAATTTAATCACGGTTGTAAACTGCAAACAGTGTTCTACAGTCAAATGAAACTCTATTCGATTATCCACCTTAAGAAATAAACTATCTATTTGCGGAATAGAATAGACGTTGAGGAAAAGTTTTCATTTGTGATAAACGTAAGAAAGAAAACTACGTCAGCACGAAAAGTCAAACACCTTCAGCTTTGTGTAATCGTACCTAATAATTAGCTTCTAAAAAATGACAGATCGTTTGGATTATCCTACGATAAAAGTTTGCTTCCACGAGACAATCATTTCCCTGGTGTTTGAAATCACGAATTTTGCAAAACTAGGATTAAGGAATTCGTTTCCGTTCAAATTCCTCTCGGTAGCTTACAAACCGTGAATCGACTTCACCTCGGCTTTGACACGTAAAGACAACGGTTTATGTACGATAAGGTGGGAAACAAGTGTCCGTACAAGAATTGCGAGAGCGAGGCTTCGCGTACCTAGATTGCACCTGCCCGTTCTATTACGCTACAAGTTCGTCTGGTACGGGTAACCCGACCTCAATCCTTCTCGCGATGGAAGCGTCCCTATTATAAGTTGCGAACAAACTTTACTTATACACCGAGAGGCATCCGCATGCGCCGTCAGTGTGGGTGCTAGTTCGTCTCCTTCCACGCCCTATCGGCATTCCCCCCCTAAACCCCCCTTTTTCCATCCCCTCTCAACACCCTCAACCACCACAATCTCCGTCTGCACCTACGCCACCACATATACTCCTCATACAAGTCTATGCAGGATGCAGCCACTAAGTAACTCCGAAACGTGTTACAAGTTTAAATTGGAAATTCATACGAGATGCGGAAACTTTGGCGAAAGAATGGAGGGAAAATTTGTTTTTCAGTTTTTCTTTTTCTTTCTTTTTTTCAAAAAAAAAAAAAAACAAAAAATAACCCCAAACCGGGCATCGCGTGTACGCATACTTCTTTTCCACGAAGATTTCACCGCACGTAGATTTTCGTAGAAGGAAAAATAAATCCAACCGTTAGATATAATGCTCGATTGTTCGAATGAAAAAACTGGATATTCGTTGGTTTTTTTTTTTTTCTCTCATTTTATTCGAGACCGATCCATCCGGCTTGACCAGTGTCCAGTCTCGGGGGAACAGGACTGGGGTTGAAGAGAATCAAGGGCAGCCGAGGGAGAACTTCACTTATACAGGGTGGTCCAAAGTGATTTATCAAAACAGCTCCTCGCGTCCGACCAAAAACGTGAAGAAAGAAGGTATGTTTTTTATTATTTTCAAATGACCGAGGAGCGTCTTCAAGTTTACGAAAATATTATTCCGCCGTTACACTTGGGAAATTGAAATTAAACACGTTTTGCGTGATCGTACAAAAAGGTGCAGGATTCTTTCCTTATCCTGTTGTCTGGACTGGGAATCATGCACGTTATAATTCGTCCCTTCGGCGAGTGAGTGACCAGTGGTCATTCAGAGTTCCAAGAGTGGACAGAGGGGTGCCGGCAACGCCTTGGGGCTCGAATACCTCGCACAATGCCAGGAACTCTTTTATTTTCATTGTGCGATGAAATCTTATACACGTCGCCTAATGAAACGTTAAGTAATTGCTTATTAAAGGCCAACTGACCACATCGAACATTGTGACTGAAGGCTGCAGGCGCGGACGCGTTTTGGGGCTTTCGGAGTTTCTGAGCTTTTTATTTCTCGTCCTCCCGGTTCCGAGACCGAATGCATATGTAGGCAGTGAAAAATAAAGAAATTCAAAACATTCGGAAAAGACGAGCAAAAGTCGAGGCTACACGGGTACGCGGGTTATACGAATGGTCGCGGGGTATAATAAATTCTTTATGCGAGGGACGTTTGAATCAAAAAGTAAATTTCACCTTTTGAACGAACGAATTTGTATGGAGACAGTCGGTCCCCGCATCTGCTGCCGCAAAGAGAACCAGCAACATTGTCCTGTCCGAAATATTTGAAAACTGGTCTAACTGGACGCCGCGGTACAATGCACGTTCTGCGGCAAGCGTTCGCAGGATCGCCGAACCTATCGTTACAAAATTTGAATTCGCTCGCAGGCTTAAGTTCGGATGAATAAAACGGCCATTCTCAAAGAACGTTGAAATTGCGGTACAAGTGCCTCGGCCATAATATCCAATATGATTTTTGATCTATTTGTTAGATTTGCTTACACATTACGATTGTATTTTTTATAACATCGGTCAAAAAAAATTTTTGATCTGGGATTCTAGACGTCAAATTTTCATTTCTTCTACATGACTGATAAAAGAAAAAATAATTTTATTAGATAAAGTTTACTGTTGTAGAAATCAGAACGATATTTTGGATTTTAAGAAAAATGACCTATTTTTTCAAACATTTATTATCAATAACAATCGTGCAAACTTTAGTTTCGCATTTAAATCACTTTTATTCTAAAAATAATAATTAATCACAGCTAAACAGAAATAAATTCTATCTTTTTTTTGTTTGGGTGTATATTTGAAGAAATAAATTTTGTTTCTGTATATCGAATAATAACCAAAATCTTCATTTATTACTTATAAAGTTTGCTTTTGTATTTTTTACGCTGATAAATAAGTCTCGAAGTTTTTCGTCATCGCCACCAACCAAGAACTTCACGACTTATCTATCAACGTAAAAAAGACAAAAGCAAACTTTATAATTAAAAAATGAATGATTTGGTTATTATTCGATGCATAGAATCGAAATTTATTTATTTAAATACAAACTCGACGGGAAATTATTTTTTTTGTCAAACCGTGTAATCGGGCAATGACAATGCGTAAGGTTTCAGCGTCTTAGCTCCTACAGAAATATTTCCCACAGTGATCGTCAGCGCGTCGAAGAAAAAGGGTCAGCGCGTCGTCGACTGACCTAGAACAGGTTTGATTTCAAATTCAGGAGTCGAAGTGACCCTTCGGTGCGATTGTCCATCTTTCCTCAGGACTCTGTCTTGTCCATAAACTGGTTTTCTTTCCCACATCGGAGTTCCGGTCATTCTTGTTACTCGCAGGGGTTGATTTACCGTGGATGGATACGAGGGGTGGGATGGACACCCAGCTACGGACTTTGGACGCGAAGTGGTCAGTCGGAGAATTTAGTTTGCGCTTGTTGGGTCAATCTAGTCTGTTTCCAATCATATGTAAGTGTCACTGCAGTGGAATCTTACAAACTGCGTCAAGCAGGTAAGAATGCGATAACGATTGAATAATGATAATTCGTCGATTCATAAGATAAGTTTTTTCTCAAATTCGCATGTCTGATAAATATTCGCGTCCTTTTATAAATATTTGTGTAACCGAACTAAACGATCGCAATAAGTTTAATTAAAAAAGATAAGAATAATTTCGTTTCTAGCAGTACAAATAAAATGTGTTAAAAAAAAAGTTATAGAAACTTTATACTGTGAACAATTTTTGTGTACATCATTATCGAGCGTAGAGGTGAGGATGGAAGTGGCGACAAGTTCTTAAAAAATGAAAAATACTTGCGAAATGCGATGCGAAAGTCTGGTGAGTAACGATTGATTCGCGAGGTGAAACGCGGATGCACCCACGCCCGTGTAGTCAAGTATAGTTTGTTAGGTTTTATAGAATTTCTCTCCCCTGTGAAGAGCTACTTGAGGGCGGAGTCCCGGCAACGCGGCCATGTTGCCACCCCCGTCTTACCGCCCCCACCACGATCTCCCCCCGAGCCTTAGTAAAATAAGGGATGTAAAACGCGCAGGGAGAAATGGTGTTTGAAACTTCAATGGTGCGTCGCAAAGTCGGATGATGTGAAATGCAGGGCCATTCTTACCCGAAACGCGTTCGAACGACGTAGACACACACAAACACGCACACGCATGCACGTGACACGCGCATGCAATGTGTATTGCACATGTATCGGGCATGTAACGTTTTGAATATTAAGATGCGCGCGGTTGTTGGGATTAACAAATTACGATTGAACGTACTCGTATAAGGTGTATTATATGCACACAGGTACACACGCTTTACGACAACTGCAAGCCTCCGCCAAGGGATGAATTCTGATTAGTATCGCGAAAAGGATATCCCCATAAAAAAAACTCCGTAAATATTCTATACGCGCACTTCGTGGCCGGGGTATCGGTTGGGTTCGAAAGCTCGTAAAAATATCCAAGATAAAGAGAGACAGAGCGGTGAAAAAAATTATTAAAATTTATCCAATTCTTCTTCGCTCTTCAGATTTTCCCCTATTTTTACTAGTATGGAATTTCCGAACGTGCAATATATCGCGAATTTGCGGTGTGCGCTCTCAGTGACAACGAGTTACGAGATCATTGTTGCAGACGAGCTTCGGCCCGCCTAATTCTCACAATACACACAGAGACAGGATATATACGCGACGTATGTATATACACATATATACACGCACACCCATGACACATAGGTACGCTCATTGACACGACGAAATAATTCCAAAGTTCCAGCAAGGTTCCACGAATCGTCTTTCGACGTGCGAAACGCGCCTACCTTGGTACATCATGCCGAGCTAGGTGATAATATTTCTCTCTCTCCTCTCCCCTTCCTCTCTCTTCTCTTCTTCTTCTTCATACTCGGCAGGAGTTGCTCGTGGCGTTCGCAAGTCTGCAGGAGTGAATGCGCCTTAATTTCCTTTGAGCCGTTTGCTTCGGAGCAGCCTCCCCCCACCCCCCCCCCCCCCCCCACCCACCCTACATCAGCTTCTTCCTCCCGCAAAACCCCCGCGACCCCCTCATTTTCCTAACCCACCCCCCCCACTCTTCCTCCCTCCCTCCCTCCTCACCCACCGCCGGCCCTGCTTCGTCCTCTGAGCTCGCTCTCTCAACCTTATTCTGTAATTTCGTTTACAAATGAAAGGTCCTGGAGCGTCGACTTTGTGCTCATCGCGTCTGCTCAGGCTGTACGTACGTAGGCACGTGTGTGTGTCTGACTGTGTACACACGAAGCCGTATCTGTGTGCGCAGGGTATGAGTTGTACGTACGTCTTACCTTCGAATTGATTTCACGATAGGACTTCTTACCACGCCTCTGATGTCTGAGGGTCGTACGTGGTCCAGTACCTAATTGTTCATTCGTATTATAAGGAATTACTCCGTACAGGATACTTTATGATCGAATTGACCGAAGCTCGCATCATTTTTTTAACGTTGAATCGATAGAGTGTTTATTTTTTCGCAAAAGACCATTCTTCGGCAAAGTTATACGTAAATTGATACAACGAAGGGTTGACGACCACTCGGTTTCACATTTACCACGCTTAATGTGTTGGCAGCGGATCAAAACGTCACACGTGACATAATTTTATCGCGTTGTTGAAAAGCGGAACGTTACGAGGAAAGAAAGAATCGCATAAATTGTTTCGTCTTCGGGAGTTGCGTATAAGCATATGAAAAATTATTTCTGCGTGGCAGCAATATTCATCAGGGGTTTAATACAAAGTTTATTTTGGGTGGATTTTACCTCCCGACAGTGGACACGGAGAGGTTTGTCAAACATAACAGAACGTCGACGTTGACTATACCGATCCCTTGAGACGTTGCGATGGGGTTGTTACAGCTTATATTTGCATCGCCTTGCGCTACCAATAATAATCCGCAATAATTTTGGCGCTAAAATATTTCGTCAAAATTTCAAACAGCTACGCATTCGTCACGATATTCATCGGGCGATTAATCATCGAGATGATCGCGCGTTCACGCGCGGTGTTACGTCGTGGAAATCCGGCAACAGGCCTCTAACTTACTATCCTCTGAACCTTACACAGCCGCCCGTTTCGGGCGGTATTTTAATTTGCACGGAATTTTGGCCGCCATCCAAACGGCCACCGAGATTTCTTAATACGCCAGCCACGAATACTTAGCGTCACATTCATCCCTGCAGTGTGCACGGGTTATAAACATGTGTGTACGAGTAAATGTGTATACATAACGGATTCTGCGGCTCAGACTGTGCAAACAAACGAGAAGAACCGAACAGCTTGGCTCATCCCGCCGTTCAATAACTGCGTAGCTTTCAACATTTTTCAACTTTAAACTATCGTATTACGCAACGATCGCGATCGAATGATTTCAACGAATTGTGCGAATGAGATTGGAGAAAAAATTACGAGTTCCGATCAAATCCGGGAGAACTTCTCCCCGTAAATGTTAGGGAAAATTGCCGGGCGATTGAAAGTTCGGTGCATGGTAAAAGTTTGACGGAAGCTCGACGCGTCGAGAGCGATGATCGTGCAAAGTTGAATTTCAGTTTTGGCCAATCGTCGTCGCCGTGGAAATAAATCGAGCCATCAAGCAGTCACGTCCCAAAGTTGGGGCCCCGAACCCCCGCACATCGCAGCCGCGATCCTTTGTCTTCAACTTTAGGCTGGTGTTTCGCGATTATAATTTAACGACGACGCCGGTAACGAAGCGAAGTTGGCCCCAGAAATCAATGCAGAGACAAAAGCTAGCGACTCC
Source organism: Neodiprion lecontei (assembly GCF_021901455.1). NCBI lineage: Eukaryota > Metazoa > Arthropoda > Insecta > Hymenoptera > Diprionidae > Neodiprion > Neodiprion lecontei. The sequence continues at coordinate 10,472,791 of NC_060265.1, read as the reverse complement.
GGTTGAGAGTCGGGTGTTCGGCGGGCGACAGGATGGGGCGGAAAACTGAGGCCGCCGGGAGGGGGGAGGAAAAGGATGTGGGGGAGGGAAAGTCGGAGGAGAGTGTTTTGAGCGGTGGGAATATAAGAGAGGGTATCTAGCGGGGCTCTCGGTGTGAGAGAAAATACGAGGGCGTAAGAGGATGTCGTAAGTATTTTGAGTGCGCGCGCGGGGTGAAACTGTACACCTACCCTAGGCCTACGGCCTATGTATTACACGATATTGTTTCACCGTGTGACGGGGCGTCGTTCGAAGAAAGGTATCTGCGGAAAATCACCTTCGTGGAATTTACAACGTGTCATTCGAATTCCGTCGCTTTAATTAAAATGAAAGTTGTTACAGCCGACGAAGATAGAAACGGAAGAGAAAAAACACGGGCAAGAAATACAAGTAAACACCGATATTTGCCAGCGTCAAATGATCCTGAAATAATTCCAACTTTTTTACACCGCAGCGCAAAATAATTGATTTAATTTTGTTTTGTTCGTTTAGTACGAAGACACGTGCCTTTTTGGCAAAGCAACGCGCAAACTCTTTGCTTTTCCGGCAAGGAAACGAGGAGCATATTTTGTCCTGGAAGCTCGGTTGATTGCCTCCAGCCTTGCTTTACTCAGACTTAAGAGTTAAGACCGTATACTTAAACCCCGGTATTTCCAGTTTCTCCCCGCGGTGTTCCAGCAAGTACGTTCTATCTTTCCACACGTAGATTTCGCCGGCAGGTTCTTCTTGAGCCCGGAGCTAGCTCGCGAGGAGGAGTCGCTCCCCTTCGGAGAAACAGAACTGGTAGGATGAGGACCGAGGAGGAGAGATGCCTTAAATAAATGAAACTTCAGGAACGGTGCGCAAGAACAGGCGGCACCAGCATATAAATTCTCTCGCTTCGTAATTTCAAACTCAAACAGCACCGAGGCTCTCGCACTCCGTTTCCACCCCCTCGGGCGGTAAGGTGCACGTGGGAGTTGCCGGGGGGGGGGCAGCGCTAGGGAAGAGGCGAGGAAAGGAAAGCCGGAGGGGGGGAGGGAGGGGGAGGGGAGGAGGAGGAGGGTTGCTGAGATTTTAGTAGGGACAGGGATGGCAATAATTATAATAGCGGCGCCCCTGCGACTCAGACCAGGCCTACAAATTTTCTTAACCAAATATGAACCCCACGTGTCATGAATTTTCACCCCTGCTTCATCCTTTGAGACGCCGTGGCGTTTCTTCGCGAAAAAATTTCGCGCAAGCCGTGATCGAGGGTGGTGAATAAAGAAAAATATGTTTTCCCGTAGCAAGAGCGTGCAAGAATTTTATACGTGGGACAGGATCTGTTTTTTTAAGAAATGAACGGTTTGTAAATGTATAAACGACCGAAGCACGGGATCGTTGGGCGGGGGCAGTTTTTGAGCAATCGAGAAGGAAAAACGCTGGCCATAGGTATACGATAAGACAGGAGAGCGCGAGAACTGGGTTCAGCATGGTTCCCGGGGGAGGCTGAATGTGTGCGGGTATTCCTGGTACTGTTTTGCTATTTGCGAAGCACGTATCTTTCTCCGTCGCTCGGTAAGCTCAGCCAATGAAAGCTCCGGCGAGCTTTTACCGCGTTCTTACACGACGCGGCACGAGAGTCAGGGTGGGGCTGCCACGGCGGCGTTCTTATTGTTTCAACCCCTAGCCCACCCCGGCAGCGACTCCAGCCACCCCTCGAGCGAGACTCTGTGCTTAGAATTTTAATGGACCAGCTTAGAAATTGTTGGTGGAATTAGATTTTAGAACGAGATTAGGGATGTAGAGTGTCGCGGGATGCTGCTCGAAATTACTCGCGGGGCTCAAATTCATCTTACCTTATAGAAATAATTGTCTCATGTGGGCTTAAGGCGAGAAGACTATGGCCGTACCCACCAGTGAATTTCTTTCCATGTTTCAGAGAAAGATGGACGCGAACGGGGCGTCGAAAGAGAACCTAGAAAGAGACGGCGGAGTGACCGATGAATACGAGCAACTGTCGAAATCCTGCAGGTTTACATGTCTACTGCCTTTGACAAGCAATCATCGTGCACGACACTTCGTTGGATGGGTCTTGTGCATCGAATGAAGGCCGAACAGCTGTGACCAGGTTTCCATTACGAGGTGGCGTGGGTCCTGGGCCCGTTTATTTGGATTAAGGGCCCCCGATGGATTAAGGGCCCCTGTATGAGGCTGAAATTTCGTCTTCTGCAACGCGGCAGCACAAGCAAAATGTGGAGGCAAGCCTGGAGGGTGCCAACCTGGCCTCTCTTCTCTTCTCTGCAGTGTATGGCGCCTCGTTGTTCCCTCGGCCTAGCTGCATGAGAATCGAGTTTCGCCGGTAGACACAGAGAGAGGGAGAGAGAGAGAGAGAGAGATGAGGGATGGAACGAGAGAGAGTAACGCTGTTATTGCCAATAATAGCATGGGTGCCGTGGTGTGTACGCTCGTCGCGGTGCTCGGTAAATAGAAAATTTAGAGGACGAAGGTGCAACAACGACGAGAAAAGGTAATCAGGCGCTCATCAACCCCTATACTATCCTCCTCGAACTTCCATCAAGACGCGTTGACTCGATGTTATAGGAGTTTGAAATTGACCGTGTCCTACAGGTTCAAGGAACTGCCCAGGATCGCATCGGGCTCTTCAGTATCCGATATAGTAGCTGGAAGGGATCCTGGCAATATGACAAAGTACATCTTTCCCAGCATATTCACGAGTAGTTGGAGGTGAACTTTTTGAAGACCAAACTAGGCTGTTGACGATCATGAAGCTCCAAAATTAATGCATTAACTGAGTCGTTCCAATAATGCAATTGCTTGGTCATTAGATAACGTGTCGAGAAAACGAAGTTGGAGAGAATCGGCAGAAAAAAAAATTCCAGAATGGCTAAACCACACACGACTTCAAGGATTAATAAGACTTATCGTTAGCAAAATATGTGGTAGGCGAATTCGTCAAGATTCTATCAACGTTCCCGTGTCGCGGGTAATTTTTGTGTGAAATGGTCGGGTGTGAAAAGTTTACGGTGGCTAATTAACGAACTTATATTCTTGCGAAGCGCGAGAGAGCTTTTTCTGAAATTCTGCTAAATTGGATGTGAGGATTGTAAAGAATTCTACGAAAAAGGTAGAGAGATGAGGGCGGGATTTTTGGTTAGTCTTATTCGTTCCGTATCGTTTTTTCTCATTCGGAATTTGGCGCGTTATCGCGGGAGCGTACAAAGCTAGCCGAGACTTCAATTTAGGAAACAAAAGCTTGAGCTACCCCCGAATCACCAGTTATTCAGCGAGCGAGGCATTCTCCGTAGTTTGAAAGCACCTAATCCAAGTTGAAGTAAATCGAATGAACTCTAGAATTAAATACAACCCTCTCTGTATTCTAGGCGCGAGGCAACGCGACTCGAGGTTCCTTGTATTTAATTACCAACTCTAAGTCTCCAACCGGGAACGAGAAGGCCTCCTCGCCTCCTCCAATGCGCGAGGGACCAAGATGATGTTATAGGTGAGGTGCAGGGCGTCTCAAATTAACCGACCCCGTTACCAGGAAAAGGAGACCTCGACAACGAGCCCTTAAACAACTGTTTTATATTCCGCCACCGTATTCCACCACCACCTCCTCCTCCTCCTCCTACTTCTCGTCACCCTTCGCCTACCGATCGATCAAAATTTCCGCCTTTACTCCAACAATCTCCTCCTCTCTTTGATCCCACGAGTTCAATCATACATCCCATCGTTCTACCAACGCATTAACATCACTCAACACGGTTCCTCCTACGCACGCATACATTATATACTTTACGAAACATCAAATTACATTTCCATATCAGTGAATTCATACCCACATCATTTGTCTGCGGTGAAGGGTAGTTTTTCTCGTCGTCTGATTGAAAAATGCAGAAAACATCGCGGTTTCTTCTGTTTTGGTTTTTGCTCAAGTTGAGCTATTAACACGCCAAGTTCGGGCATTTCAAGCAAAAAACAATCGGTCCTTTTCATTTTCATACAAAGTGACGAGGATTGGAGAGAGTGGATTTTTGTCGAGTACGTGGCAACCGGCTTCGAGAAAATTAGATATTCAGCAGATGACATCAAAGACCGTTCTCCCAGCCTCAGAGGCCTAGGCGCCAAAGAAGGTTTTCCCCTTCATCCGGTAAATCCCACCCGAGCCGTATTTACGCCCCGACCCCCCTTTATCCCGCCACCGCCCCGCAGAACCGTCGCACACGTTCGCGCAAATATCACCTTTCATATTCCTTCGAAGGAGCAGAAAATCGTTACCGGGCCTTTTGCGCGCGCGCTAGTGAAATACCTAGCCTTGTCCTTGTCCCACTTATCGCACTCGTATCTGCTCCTCGCCGGGGTGGGTTGAGGTTGGGGGTGTGTAAGTAAGTAAAGTCTCTCAACCGGCTCCCCCACCTCAGGCTACCCTTCCTCCCTTCCTCCTTTTCTGCCTAGCGCCCGCCTGCCCTTCCTCATCTAGACCCAACCGCCGCCACCCCCAGACCCCCACAGCGCCAAAGATGGCGGAAAACTAAACACCAGCCAAGAGGGGATTTTGACCCGTACCGAAGCGTGCATCTCGCGCCTTATCCCTCTGCAGAGACTTTCATAATGGTTAACGAATCGCGATTGTCACTCCGTTTTCAACTTTCTTTCTTTCTTTTTTTTTTTTTTTTTTTTACTCTTCATGCTTATTCTGATTCTCACGCATACGTTGCGTGTCGACACATTATGCCCGCGATTCGACGTTGTGTCTCAAACTTTTCTGCCACATTCAAATTTAATTTATCAACATTTTTTCAACCCTGTAAGATTTCTTCCGGAACATCACTTTTAGACATCGGAATAAGCGGATTCGTTGAAAAAAATTCGTTCCACCAGATATTTCTTCAACGAAATAACGAATTAAAATAATTACAGTTCTGGTTCACACACTCGTTCATCGCAATTTTGCTATTCAATGGTAATGGCATCAGACCAAGCATGTACGACAAAAACAAAAAGAAAAGAAAAATCAAAGGCATAAAATGCCGATACGATAAAAACTGAACATAACGAAACGAACAACGAACCAAGAATGGATTCAGAAATGAACAAACCTAGGAAGAAGCCTACGGGAGATTTTCATGGGCAACTCGTTAAGAACCGTCCCCTGAGTTTCCTGAATAAATTATGTTTAATCTTCATATCAGAAATCCGAGAGGCTGCAGGCAACGGCGCGGCGAGGCGTGCCGAGGGGCTGCATGAAGATGAGGGGCAAGACGGTGGGCCGGGGGTGGGATCGCGGAGGTGGATGTTGGGAAGCAGGAAATTTCTAGAAACTTCAGGTTTAGTAATTAACGTCAGAAATTAACGATGCTCGGTGGCGTCGTGCAAAGCGCCAGAGAAATTAGTCTCGGAAATTCTCGTAAAATTTTGCTTTCCTGGCCTCTTCTCCCGCGCCGTGCCGCGCACCTCGCGAACGGTAACTTTCAGGAAATTTTCATTAAGTCTGACAGTAATGACGTCATCAGTCAGCCAACGTCGCCATCGTTTCGCGCTTGCAAGGCGAGGGAACAAGTGGTCCACGTTTAACCCTTTTATAAGTATGCACCTTCGTGTTATTTCAAACGTCTAAGCGCTGTATTCTTCGTACCGTGCGGGTAAAAGTCGAAGAAGATGCAATCAGCTTGTTCAAATTTTAGCGTCAAAAGTACGGTCGTGTGCGAGCGTAGATGTGAACAATTACCTGCTGGTTTAGAGAAACGGTATAGGAAGTTGCAGCATCAAATTTTAAGAAAGGGAAACTCCTGGTTAGAAAATTTATTGAATTTTCCATACGAACTCAAATATCTTGACGCGAAATGTCTGGTAAGTTCTGATAATAAATTCAACGTTAAAGAAACCCTCAGGGCTGAATTTGGCAAGAATATTGGCGTTTGATAGTTTTACAGGTTTCTTTGAAAATAACAACTCATCAAAGTTACGTGCGCGTCTCCACAAGATGTGCGTAATAATTAGCTTCGTTACAGAGAAAATTGAGGTTCAAAGCAGCTTCGTCTAGATACCTACATTGTTTGTGCAAACTTGAACAAGATAATCTAAGACCGGTAAAGGTGTCACCTTCTCTATTCTGTACATCGGTTTCACCGCTCGACTAGACAAAGTAGCAATTCTGGACTCCGTTTGCGATAATGAGAAGAATACAAGAAGCAAACGAGCTAAGGCAAAAAATTTTCATCACGTTGTGTCATTGAACGATGAAAATGGATACGATGGAAAGATGAGAAAATATCGCTCATGCACGGATTTGATCTAAAAATTAGCAAATTGAATTACGAGTATTGAATTCATCCCCTTACTCAATGGGCTGAATATGTGTAATTATAGCTTTTGGGGAACAATTTTTGAAATATTCGTATAAATAATAGCACTCCTCGAATAACTCTGTTGAACAGAAACTGCAACCAACATTCGAAGGACACGTAAGATGATCGGGATATGCTTTTATATAGAGCAGAGACTCTGCGGACGGTTGTAATTGAGCGAAAAGTAAACCGGGAATTTGTACTTTCCTCGTCTGTCCGATTTATCACACAACATGCGTCCCTATTCTTCTTGTCCCTATTTTCCCTTCCCCATCCAACAGTTATTGATCACCCCGAAATCGATCGACAAAAAATAATAACGGATGTATTCTCGGTCTCGACCCCGGGATACATGCGCCTAATTTCTATCGTACATAGATATAAATTATACCTACACATCGGCAGTTTTCGCAAGTAATCCTGGCGTGCATACCTTCGAGCAATTCTCAAACAATTCTATACATCCGAGGAAGAGGGTGATCAAGCGGGAAGGAAGGTGAAATAGACAATACACCTTCTCGCGCTGGGTGGCTTATCTAAGAGTCCGCGGCGTAGCCCCAGGGGGACAGTAATAACCAGGCAGGCGATAGAGGCTAAGAAATGATAACGGGAGTCGCGGAGGCGGCTGCTTGGAGGCGGAGAGCCGGAGCGGGAGCTTGTGAAGCTACCATTTTCAAGTTATATTGTCGCCCGAGCAAACGCGCTATCGCATCGCGGGGTCTTCGGGCGTTACTATCCCTTGGGACTGTCTTCCATTCTCCTATTATGTTGTACAATTGTTATGTCTTCGTTACCGCACTACACACGGTGGTGTATACCTGTATATGTAATATTACACGCTACAGGTACCTACGCGGATACACACTTAACGCTTCCCCGAAAGCCTTTCCTACCTTGATGCCGCCAATCATCGACAGAAATTACCGACTCCTCCGTTTATCGTAAGCGTCTAAAAACCTAAGGTGTTCGGATTGACCTTCGACCTTTTGTACAGGGTTCGTTCTGTAACTCGAGCGTTAACCTTAGTTTTGTTCACCGATTTCGGGCATAGGTATACATTTCTCACTACTTCGACTCGGAATTTCAAGAGCCCAGGTTTTTGAGGTTGAGTTACTACGAACTGACCTCAACATTCGGGAATTGAAGTTTTGGCTTCAATATTGAAGACGAAAATTCAAGAAGTTACTTTATTAGATCAAACTTAGTGCCCGGAGGCTTCTGAAGGTTGCTGATTGCGACCGAAGGCCGAAATCAACGTTCAGAAATTCAGAATGTCTGAATCTTTGTTCGCCTAACCTCGTTTGATCCATTATTTTTAGCTGAAATATTTCAAGTTAGGCTGCGTAATCAGCGTTCTAAGAACGAATTTTCAAATCTCCAGCAATTAAAAATAAGAAAAATGGAAAAATGACCAGCCTTATTGCGTCACAGCTTCTACAATATGCTCGTTGTTTTCACGCTCGTTACCGTGAGTGAGTCGCGGGAAATCTTGACGTATATAAGTATCCGTTTGCGACCCAGAGATCGTTGCAATCGTCCTGCGACGGCGTGGAAAGATGAGGGGAAAAAGATCGACGCCTGAAGGGTAAAAAGATTCGAAAAACATAGCGAATAAGGTTCGGATGCTCGGTTGGGGACCGCGGTGAAACGTACGGTTCACTCAATTTGGCAGAGGGGAGCGAGAGAAGAGGGAAAAAAAGTTGGAAAAAGGCAGGAAACAGCTTAACGGGGTTAAAACCGCCCGCGCGGGTAAAAAAAAGCTAAGCGGTGTTTTATAGACTCGGCGACCACCCCGCCCACTTTTTACACCCTCGTTGGAAATTAGAGGCTTTTTGTGCTAAATATACCCTCTCGACCTCCGCCGCCAGTGAATCTCATTTTCATTTTCACATGATGGGAACACTTTTTTTAACCTTTCTCATTGCCTCGTCCTTGTTTCACCGCGTCACCGTTCTCTTTCAGCATTTTTTTCGTCAACGATCGTTTCTCTTGCAACTGAAACTGTGACGGTCACTACTATTTATGGAATCAACAGTGTTCCCGAGTTTCTTGTTCGACTGCTGTGTCACATCATGAGACAAATTCTTCACTCTTCACGTGACGAAAATTGTACAGCTTTGTTTGCAATTGTTTTCCCCCCTTCTTTACCGATCAGGCAGTTGTAAATTCGAATATTTGAAATTCTGCTTTCGTGTCAAGTGAATCGTTTCGGATACCAGAAATGGGCGGCACGTGACGGAGTGTCTGAACAACTGCCTGAAAAGGACGGTTTTAATCTCGGCATATTTTACCATACAAAATGATACGCGGGGTTTTACTTGGCTTTGAGAATCTTTTCCATGTTAAGTGAAAATAAAACGCTTGAGTGGCCAGGCAAGAGGGTGTGAAACAAGGGAAGCACACTTTCTACATAAATTACCTCGACGCCGGCTGAATGCGAAACATTTGCACGAAATGTCCCAGAGTGTTAAAGAAATTATCTTGTTTAGGATTACCACTGAATTTCCGTCCGACTCAAATAAAAACGTATGGGCGTATCGCGCGTACTTCAAGAAAAGTGTAGGGTAACGACCGTACAGTTTCGCGTATAAAGTTTTGAAATTTTCTCCCCCTTGATTCGTACGGTTTGCAGTTTAATAGTTTACCGAATTAAACTAAAGTTCATCCCATTCCGTGGCGCTAATCCCATGCATTAAAAGTTGACGTAGTATACGAGAGACCGAGGATGTCCTCTAGGCATTAGATTTCTGAGTTTCCAGGGTGAGTTAGAGGAACACCAGACCTGCATTTCAACTTCAAACAGCGTTAAGACCACACCTGAATATCCGGTGCATGTTGGGTTCTTATGTGAACCGGTGAAAAGTACAAAGAAAAACAAAATTCTAGGCGCGATGGGCTTTTCGTTTCATGTGACAAGATGTCGTGCAAGTACGATAGGAAGTTGTCTCAAGCAGTGGGTTGACAAGCCTTGGGGATTGAAGTTTTTATCAAAAGAGGAAGAATCGGTAGCGTCAACAAGGACTGACGTGCGACTATCAGTCTTTGTCTCGAGAGGCTCGAAAAGGAGTTACGATCTCCTTAAGGCTGCGGCAGGATAAAGGTGTCTTGTTTTGCGGAGGATATTAATTTCTCGCGTTATCTGAGGTGGAGCTCGCCATTGTAACCGAATATTCGACTGCAGGGGTAAGAACGAGCCCCTAACATTAATCAACCGAGATCTTTGGGCTCGAAGGCGCCCCTCGGTATGTACCGTTCACGTTTTTCATCTTTAATGATTTCAGCCACTCCTGCCAGAACAGCTTTGCCAAAAGTAACTTTAATTGCACCGAACGTGGGCAGCGTTTATAGTTTGGTTCGAAACAACGCCGAGGCTCTCGATCATCAATCTACCCCCGTTATCGGCAATAAATCCGAAACATCGACAGTCGACGATCCAGCTACTCTCCGTTTATGAAAATTGTGAATTTCTTCGTACCCTGAATCGCGAGGATTACAAGCCGCGCGTGATAGAAAACAAATGGCAATACTTGTTCGGCCTGGGGGACGTTTCGAATAATGACTTGACGCTGGCGAGAATGGGGATGAGCGCCATCTTGCCTTACCTCTACTTATAATTATTGATGTGGCCTGAACTTTATATAAACTCGAAACTCGACTCTCGCGCTATCGCCCACCCCTCCGGGCCCCTGCCTCCTAGAGCTCAACCTACCGGAGGGAGGAAATTGTTGGAGTTTTCAAAGTCTGACGTACAGGATATTATACTAGAAGTCTCGTTGTACGACGGGAGGGCGGCGTGAAGGCTTAGCTGACGAACCTGGAGGCTAGCATGAACGGGGCGTGCAAAAGCGTCAGGGAAACGGATGGAAAGATGATCAGGCCCAGGGGGAGAGGGGAACGCGAATTCGCGTCGCGTGTCGGCTTACATGCTTCGCAATATTTCCACCCCACACCGTTCGAGAGTATTCATCATTACCGTGGAAATTTCTGTTTCCTAAGTTCTACAATTTTCCCAATTTTTATGAGAACAAAATCTATGCTTCACCGTAATTTTATGGTAAAGTTCGTCCAAGTGTTTTTCGAATCATGAAGACACGAAAATAATCCGACATATAACACTGGCCAAAAAGTGAAACAAATTTCTTGCAGGTTTGTCGATCAGAAAAAAAGACATAACAATTGTACTATATCCTAAGTTTGAGATTTCCCTCGAATTCCTCCCTTAACGTCCCGAAATAAAAAATTTCGGGCACTCTCAGAGGATCGAAGACATGCATACATCCAGTTCTGCGAAAAGTCCAGATGCGACAGAGAAACAAAAAAGTGACGTGGTAAACCGGTGCGTGGTATCCATGATGCAGATACCAAGTGTACGTTTCATTTTCTCGAGAAAATAGCAAGTTCACAAAGCAAGTTTGATATTCGGATCAAAGCGGTTATTTCGAAGCAAATTTTCCCGGGAACGGTTGAAAGCGAGCTCCCGAGGACGGGCGGAGAATATGAGCAGACTTTGTCTTAACTATCGCATACTTTTACGACCTTGAAATGAGATTTCCACCACCCGCCAAGATAATACAGAGAATATTAGAGGCCAAGAACGTGGCATAGCCTCCTCGCGCTGGATGCTATAGCTATACCGCATATACTATACGGGTAGTATAAGCTTTCCTCGCAAATGAGGTAATATATATACAAAAGCTAATATGAGCAAAAGTTCGCAACTTGGATGAGTCTCCAAGCTCTCTACAGACTAAATATCTGAAGGGATCTCTCTCTCTCTCTCTCTCTCTCTCTCTCTCTCTCTCTCTCTCTCTCTCTCTCTCTCTCTCTCTCTCTCTCTCTCTTGCCGGTAGTAATTGATAATTCCTAATCTCGTAAAGGGTGGACGAGAAGAAGAAAGTGTCCTAATTAAACAGCAATCTGACGCAAGAGGTAAATACACGAATTAGATAAGCTCTACCTCGAGATATTGAATTCGACTCAGTTCATAATGAAAAAATTTTACCGCATTGACGCAGTTGTGACAAACGAGTCAAATGCACAATAAATATGAGACGCGTATGAAAAGTTTTGCAGTTCAGCGTCACCGGAAGTGTTGGATATTTCCAAACGACGTAATTGAAATGGAAGATTGTAGGTAAAGGCGAGGCCTCTGTTATAGTGTTTTCAGTAATAAAACGACGTTGTATTTTATCGAACACGTTAACAGCTCCGTAAATCAAGGAGAAACTATTTCAGTTTAGCGCCCTGAGACTGGGGCGTAGCAATTTAAGACGCTACTAGGACTTCGGGGCAAATCGTAATCAATTAGACGCAGAGCAATTACCCCAGAGTTTATGCTATTACTGTGACAAACCAACACTTCGAAGCCAATGAAGCGGAGAAGAGTCTTCTTACCGAATAAGTAAAATGTTGTAGAATAGATGATTCAATGGAAGAATTTTAGAAAATGATCACAGGTTCATTGAACGGCGTCTAAGTTAACCCGGGCGTCGAGAACGAAGTCGAAACTTTGAGACGGTGGATCTCGATCTTCTCGAGACTTTTCACAATCAGCCGAATGACGCTAATCTAAAGTTAGATTAAACAAACATCAGTTCCTCGGCCCGGCAAGTCTGGCTTCAGAGAAGATGTAGAGAGAATATAATCTCCACTGTTTGAGCAGTGAGCCAACAGTAAGTTTGAACAAACGTAGCTCTCCGCGGATAGAAGGTACCGTAGTAGCAACGACAGAATTCAATCCGCCCGTGAAGTATAATTATTACCGGTCGGTCTAAACATCTTATCATTTGCCCATCCGTAATAGTTACGGCATGATTTAACTATAGTTGCCATAAATTCCCGCGAGGTGAGTTGCGTAGACACTAGAGCCAAATATTCCCGCAGAACTTGATTCACAGTTTCGGTGTCGGTGACTTTAAAAAATGATTCCACATCCAAGACCGAAGCTATTCCAGTATGTGGGATATAGAATAATGAGAAGCTAGATCTAGCATAAAATTTTGAAGCTTTTTTACCGTTGGGTGAAATATGGAATCTTCTTTTTCCTGGAATTGTTCCCGAGGGGTAGGTTGGCTCATGAATATTCATTTCTTGCCGGTTTCTTACAGGAGGGTGGCAAAGGGACGGGATGTGGCGTCGGGTCGGGGTCGGGACCTGGAGTTTCAGGGGCGGAAGGTGGAAGGAAGGGTGTACTTTTGAGCTGGTGCTAGAGACGGGAGTGGGGGATGCTGGATCAATGCTGAAACCACGCCTCCTTCGTCTTACGTGCCTCCCCTTCTTCGGTCTGCGGAAAATTGAAATTTTCGCCTTCGCCTAGGAGTGCCGGAAAGGCGGGCGAAAAATTTGGCGAGAAAAACAAATGGACTCGTTTTTTTCTTTATATATGTGAAAAAATTTGGAAAAAATTTTTTGCCCTCCAAAAACTTGACATTTTTCATTCTATATTATTTCGGCGAAAAATTCCTTACATGTATTATGAAATATATATATTTTTCTCTCGATTGCAAAATGATAAAAATTCCCCAAAATATTTGAAATTTACCATGAAACAGGAGTGACTTTTTCAATTACCTCCACTTCGTCCACTAAAATAAATAAAATGTATAATTGTTGAATAAAAGAACGAACATTATTAATCCCTTTCCTGCTCAAGCCGAATTTTCTTGTTTCTGTTTATCAAATTTGCCTGCGTATATACATAGGTATATAATTCCACGCTCTGCTCGTCGCGAGGAAGATGTTGAGAACAATATGGAAGACTCTCAGCCAACGGTGGGTATCGTCTCGAATACATCATGCGAAAATGTCTGCTGTTATTTCAGCGTTCCCCATTTGGTACACCTAATTTTCCAGAAGCCTCGCAAGCCCAGCTAGCTGTTTCTCATCTCCACCTCAAAAGCCTCGGGCGGTTCTTTCCTTCGACAACGCGGAGTGCTTCTAAGCCCGGCTCTTCTCTCGTACCACTAATTATACATCGAGATGTACTCCGAGTGATAATTACTCAAATTACGTACTACAAAGTCTTGCAAGCGAAAAAATCCACTCCGATGAGTCCCGTATCCTTGCTTTGATCGTATTGTCTATCAATTTACTCATTCAATGAGCATATACAATACCCACAAAATTGAATTACCTTTAACTGCAGCAGTTTCAAATAAAGACGATTTCATGTTAAATTTACAGAGAATTTCAACCAAAATCAGAGAAATTTCGACAAAACTTTACACTGAATAATGAAAATACATAGTAAATTAAACGCATGTACTGAACTGAACGTTAACAAATAATTTGTGAAATTTTCACGTGGTCCTATAATAACATGATATGTGATATACAGTTGGATGAAACTTTTAACACAGCTTACAATTATTGTCAACGATGATAACATTAACGTTGAAGAATTATATCCTAGCAGAGTTGTGTTTTCTTTATAATGATTGAATAAAAACTTTCACCGTCAGAAATTTAGAAAATTGATGCAAAATTTGACAATTGTAATACACATATATGTAATTTTAGAAAAGTATAAAAAATGAATTTTGTTCCTCTTATCGATGTAGTCAATCAACTGTTATTCGTACACTGGTTATAAAAACTGTTGATCACGAAGGTGGATAAATTCGGTGTTAAATTCAAGAGTAGAATGAACGACCGGCCCGAAGCTGATTAAGAACTTGGTTACAAGGCTTGATTAGGCTATAAAGTGAAATCAATAATTAGCGAAGAATGCCTATCGAGGCAGTATCCACTCGTGCATGGAACCCAAGTTGCCGTTCCACAGGCGCTTATGACCGTGACCAATTTACCCTTCGGCAAAAGCCTTGACGCCTTTTCCAAAGGAATTTTGGAGTGAGCAGGAAATCGCCCGGCACGCGATCTAAGTGCACCATTTGCGGCTGATAGCTGTACTTTGCTCTAAGCGCCAGGATTTACCATTTCCCATCTCAAATCGCCTATATAGCAATTCTAATGACCCGTGAACCGATTCTGCTACCTCATAAATTTTCAAGATTTTACCATCCATGAGCCGCAGTAACGCATCCATTGTACTTCAAAGTACCGTATTAAAGCTTGGCCAAGAAATTTAAACAAAATGAGAAGCTTCATTTTTAACGGTATATTCTTTTTACTATTTTTTTTTACTTTCAGTGCTCGATTATCGATTTATACATTCTGGGTGAAATTGTGTAATAGTATACGTTGGTGGTAAATTCATTCGATTGTATGAAAAATGTTTGCTTTGTTTATTTATTGACAGGTAGGTTAGTGAACGTTATTTTTCAAATAAAAATGATAAATTGACTACAGTTTAGTTGGAGAATAAAAAGCTGAATAAGTAGCTTATTATTTTGCGTTCAGAAAGTTTATTCTATCTGACGTAGGAAATTTTTTTACTGACTATTATTATTACTGCACTGTGATACATGAATTTTTTTTTTTTTTTTATCTAGATTACAGATTTTTCAGTTAATATTAAATATTGTCGAAAAATTTTGTCGTGTTCGTCTAGGACCGTTTGCTTCGTTTTAGATTGAATGCGAGTAGTGTAAATAATCGTAATGCTATAAAGTAGAATATGATGATTACACTTTGGGAATAATGAACGGTTCGATCCGATACCTTAGTACGGAATTTCGCCAGAGCGCAGCAGCACCGGCTGCACTATTTTAGCACGGAAATCAACCCTCGGTTCGGTGAATAGTACGGGGTTGTAATCTGGTCTAGACGAGTTCCGAACCGCGATACCTGCGGAGCGTGTTCCCTGCGCGAAGGGTAAGTGCACGGGTATCGTCAATAAGATATCCTGAAATCCCTACAGCGATATGCCCGCGAAACCTGGGGTAATTAATTTTTCTTCATTTTCTCTTGTCCATTTATTTTCCCCAAACTCTGTTCTCAAATGGTATTTAATTAAAAAGATAAGCTGCAGGAAATTGAAAAAGTTCCCGCCATTAGCCGAGTCCTCATGAGAGGATTAATTAAATGATAACACGATACATATTCGTTCGTGGATTAACGTTCGTGAAGTACAATTCTACGGCGTAATATAAAATTGTAAAGTCCGTTCGTACTCGGGCGTAAACTCGATACGTAATCCGACTGTCTTGAAAACCCAGCTCTCAGCTTCAACGAGTCACAATTCGTTTTGATGCTGTACCTATTTTATACACCTACCTCGGAATATTCCGCGGTTGACAAGACATTTCTTGATTTCAAATTTTTGCAAAATCCTGGCATAAAATTTGATGAATTAAATACGCGTTCAAAAATTCATGCATTATACATTTAACGTATTGCGAGTTGTTCCTGAATTTTTATATTATGTATTACATTGTTCAGAACGATAAATCTTCAAGTGATATTGAACGAAGTTGAGTGTCGGGTTAACTAATTGTTCATCGAAGAGTATCTCCACATAAAAATAGTTTTCAATTTATAATTGATTAGATCATAATTTGAATTTGAAACAAAATCCATGTTTTTAAGGAAAAATTTATTGTATTTTAAATTTCTTGTATCTGGATGTGAGAATATAACTAATTGTTCAATGCCATCACTTATCAAATAAGATGCAAGATAATTTAAAAAATTTAACCTCCCGAGATCAATCAAGTTCCTAATTTCTCTGGCTCCAGAGAAAAATCGAGAATTCATTAACAGTGACAACTGGCGACCATCGGTTATATCAGTGCTTTGTCTCACGATCAGTGAAAGAACGGAAACTAGAAATTTTGCAATACAAAAAATTCTGCTTACACGGGAATTATGTTCAAAATTACGAATTTTTCTTATATTCACCCGCAGATTAGATACTTCATCCTATATGCCGAAAAGAAAAATAATATCGTGTTTTGAATACGAATCGATTCTAATGTTATAAAAAAATTTTCTATAACCTACAAATTTCTTTCACATAACGCGTATTAAATTAAAAACAAATATTTGATGTCAGATCGTTGGATCGTTCGCGTTAAAACTATTCAACAGGTTTGATTGAAGTATTTAAATTTTGTCAAAACCAATGGACACGGAACTGTCCAGCCGTATTACACGCGATTCGTATAATCATGTCTAGTTAGGATACGAATTGCATGAAACAGGACTCCTATCGGGTGAATCAAAGGATATCGCTACAACTTTCGATCTGGGATTGCGGTTCGATACCGCGGACGTAGGCGGGTTTAAGGCGGGCGTTAAGGTAGAAGGTACGCACGCAGAGGTCGAGGGCTTATCTTTCGGTGTTGCCTCGGTAAAGTATTTCTGGAGGCGAGCCGCAGGCAGGCCTTAGGAACGTAATTAATATTTATTCCATCCCCCGTTCGTGCAGGGGAATCCCGTCCCCACCCTCCCTACCTGCCGCGGCACCGCGTCCCGGTTTTCCCATTCCCTCTTTCTCCTCGATCCAGAATTCCGCCTCGCCATAGAGGGGGCTCTCTCTAAAATCCCAGCTCGCTCCTTGTAAAATCTAATATCTGAGGAGGCAGCGGGCGGCGAGGTGAGTCTCGGGACTCCGGCGCTTCGAAGGCAGCGTGAGTATTCAACCCCTGTTTTCCCGGGCGTTCAAGGGGCGGAGTCAAGACGCTGAGCTTCGTCGAATAGCGGCGCAAGCTCGCGAGCATCGCGTACCGGGATTGGCGGAGAGCTTTCTTAGAACCTACCCAGTTGGAAAAAAAAATTGAATAAAAAATTGTTATCCACCGACGCTATTGGCCCCCGAGTTTTCTTCGCTTTTCCGAACCTTTAAGGGGCCAATGGCGCGCTTAAAGCTTCCTCGAGAAATCGATAAGTTGGAGCAAGCAAAGCAACGCGCCTCAGGCTGCATCCGTATTACCGCACATATAAGTACTCTACGCCCGAGCGTCCGTCGATCCCTTGCACCCACGTGACGTCGCGTAGGTTTCACCCTTCACCGATCACGCGAACCTCTCGGCAGGACTGTTTTTTATCCCCTCTACGGAATCGAGTCTCGCACTCCGAGGGGTATGAGGGGCTGGAAAATAGAAGGGGTACGTCGCGCGTAGCCTGGTTCCGGTTTCATTTCAAGTTTCCTCCCGTAAGACAAGATGAGACAAGGCGAGTGAACCCTTTGATAATGCTCAGGCATCCCACTTCGACGAGACTCGCTGCACGACCGTTCAATTTCTCGTCTTCATTATCGGGCCTCGAAGGCACGGGCCAATAATGGCGAAATATAATTCCACCGTCGGCGAAGGGGAACGACCTCTGCGAACCTGCACGCCTTCGTATTAGTCAGACGCAAACTTTACACTGAGTTTGCGATTAAAAAATGTCCACTAATTAAGATCGGGTGCGGCCATTTCACGTTTGAGATTTGGTCGAAAAATTCTTTACGCAAAAACGTACTCGTCAAAAAATAAACTCTTCATTTCTTACCGACTTTTTCGACCAATCCGACCCGCAATGTACTTAAATTTGTTACTTCAACAGCGCCTATCCACCAAAATCTGATGATGATCGGAAAAATCTAGTGAAATATAACAAAATATTTGATCACTTATAGTAGTTATAGGCAATCTTAAATTTAACCTGTGTTTTTATGAAATCTTCATCTTTGGCTGCAGTTTAAAAATTTGGTTGTATCTGACTAGATGTTTCTAAATTGTAAGCATCAGAAAACGGGCATTGCTGAAATAGCCTAGTTTATCATATCTCAAACGATATTGAGCGAAAAAAAATGTTTAAAAATTATTGGCTCGTTTCTTAAGAAGTTGGTTTTCCATTAAAAAACAAATTTGATGCGTGAACTTCAGATCTTGATCAAGACCTCGTAAAAGTCCCCATAGCATATATTCTTTTTATCATATTCGAATGGACACTTTTAGCGGAGAAACGTGGGAGGGAATTTTCACGAGATTCGGTAATCCGAGGATAGCAACGACTTTGTTCCAATTAGTCGTCAGACGGCGGGATTCGGGCGCCCGTTGAATCTCCGAAATCCATCAAGGGGCGCCGCATTTGACCAGACAATGGGAAGAGACGCAGAGTCCGCAGACACTCGAGTCGATTACATCCGGGCACTTCGTTCTCGCCTTTGAGACGTCGAGTTGATGGCGAAACCTGATATGAAAAACTGACGTTCCGAGGAATAATTTAATCACAAGCAAAGGCGTGTGAGACGTCTGACTTCCTACTGCAAAAGTCGAGCGTTAATCGAGCGAGAAATGGCGACGCGTCATGTATTTTTGCACGCGTCAATGCTCACCCCTGCATGTTGTATACCTACATTACCAGCCACGTACGGTTTGGCGCGTTGACAATTTCGGCCAAAATTCTAATTTCAGTTATGCCTGCAGGTAATTGCAGGCAACCCGATTAAACGCGTGGACGTCCCTGCGCCGTACACCGAATATTTGGAGAGCGTCAAATATTACCGTAAGTGGCCGCAACCAATCGAAAATCAAGGTTAGGCTAGGTGTAATCACGATCAAGTGGATAATTCAACGCTCAAACACTGCAACAGCACGGAGATGTTGCAGGTACAATTTTGCCCAACGTTTCTTCCTTTCTCGTACAGAAAGAATCGGCGCGGACTTTTGATTAGCTTTCCATGCCAGTTTTTACGTTGCGCGGAAAGTTTTCGACACCATCTTTTTAAGATTATTATCCGTAAAACACGTTCATAAACAAAATTCTTTGGAAAAAGATGCGCTATAATCGAACGAAATCAATAATCGACTCATGAACTGGTCAACGGATTTAAAAATATTTTGAACAACTCTTCAGCTATTGAAGAATCAACTTTGCGAAATTATTTGGCAGAAGAATTGAAAAGTCACGTTCTGTCGCGTATGATAGTTCTTAGGTGCAATGTGGATATCGGAAATTTGCAAAAGCGAGAACGGCATTTTAACGTGAATATGATTTTTTAGAAGATTGAAAATCATAATCAAAGGCACACGTTTCAATGACGAAAGATTGTCAGAACGGAAGAAAAAAGTTGTATATTTGAACGGAATTTATAACCGACACAGTGATACTTAAATATTAATGAATATTCTACATAATACCTACTGAATTGCAGTAAATTCGACTTTGAGGATAGGTAGACTGGAGCCGACTTCGGATCGAATCAAGAATGCAATAACCAAACTGATGTAATTACGGGCAATAATCGAGAAACGCGACACTTTCAAAGTACATTAACGTCAATTTCCATCTAACCTCTCGTGCTCCTCAGTGTTTAGCGAGAACTTACTTCGAGTCTAAGTTGTGTTACTGGCTGCAAGAGGGGCTGGCTGGATGCTTTCGAGGCGAGAGAGGAAGAGGAAACTCGGATAGAACCAGAGGGACAGAAACAGCGAGGGTAAGAGAGGCGACCTGGCATTATTAATGTTACAAGACACGTGAACCGAGTGAGTGACTGAGCGAATAGCAAGGCATACGCTTCACCGTCCATGATTGTCTCATTGTTTAACACGGAGTTAAGGCACTAGTCGAGAGAGTCTCTCTGCGAATGCACCTTCGTTGCGCAAAAAGCGCGGTAAGTCCTTGGTTGCAAAAACACCCAAGAATCGTTAAAATTCGGAAGGAAATTCGATGGGCGGAAACGTATATCTATGTTTTTGTTCAGCTTGTATCGTATGATTCCGCGGGGCTTTTGCTAAACACCGTTCGCAATCCGAACCGACAGATTGCCGAATCCCTTTTCGCCTGATATTCGCTGGAGGCGCGCCAACACCCCGTAAATTTATTTTTAATCCGCGGCCCGGGTCTGATTGGTACTGCTGCTATCTTATATCCTCGGTGAATCCATTCCAATCCTGCGGTATCAAACAACATTTTTTTTTTTTTTTCCGAAGATGAAATAAAAACGCGCGCTCGATCCGAAGGGTGTGATTGAATCCGTTATAGTCAGTGGTCGGACAAAACCACGGAATTGTTCAATCGTGGCTCGACGATTCAAATTACCGCAGACCATGCTGGACCCACGTGTTGAACGTCCATCATTGAACCCTAATGACAACTCAAGCTCAGAGGCTTTGCTTGATGCCTGGTGGGATGTTGAAAAATTCACGATCGAATGTGTAGGTAGAACCTGATGTCGGAATACTTCGTGTTTGATCATATGCATGAGCCATTTGTAAGGATTTAGGAGCGAACAGATGCAATCGGGATACGTACGAAGGAAAGAAGTTTCCCACCAAGCAGAGGTGAAGAAGAAATTTATGAACACCATTACCGAATCCTGTTTTGGTATTCTTCGCGTTTCCTGAGATGGGTGCAGGTTTGAATTCTCCGTGAAAGAAGGGTAAAGAAAGAAAGAAACACTGATGCCAACCGCGAACCAGAATCAGAACCCAGAACCTAGTTGTGCCAGGGTGCCGTGAGAGCCATATCTCGATATACTTGTTTCCATCAGCGATTCCCCCCCCCCTCCCCCTCCCTGGGTAATTGAAAATCGTGTACAAGTTCTTCGCGTAACTGGATCGCCGGCAGGTTTACTGTTCCCGTCTGTCACTGCGAAACGGACGGGGTTGAGTGGAATGGGGCTGGGGAAGACTGACCAGCGGTCAAGCGTTGGGAAAAGGGGAAACTTATATCTCTAAGAAACAAGTTTTGAGAAAATCGTACAGAGAGACGGTACGGAGAACGAAACTACTTTCAGTGCACGAAGTCAAACCGGATATTTATTTTCAAGTTGTTAAAACGAGGGGTGTTCTTTACAACGTTGGTCGATTCTTCATACTCACAGTAGCTTTCTGCATTTGATGTCAGAATATGCTGTACAATCTGGCTAGACGCGAGGGTGCAAGTCTTATTGTTAGATTTTCGGTTTTGATTGGGACTTTGAGATCGAATGTCAGTTGCATTGTGCAGAGTGAAACAAAGACTTGGTGCGATTTGCTCGAGTGAGAAAAACGAGAAGCAGCTAGTGAGAGTGCGGACAGAAGTGATCAAACCTTGAACTACCGGTACATTAGAATAAGTCGCAGCATCGCAAAGTGTCAGACTGCATTCTGAGGGATCAGCATAAATTTGGTCGGTTAATACGCTATCATCAATAATTTTCTAACTTGCGAGCGGAGCCAATTTATAGGGAGGCTGGCAGGTCGGACTCCTTAAACTAATATTATAATCCAAACTGACATCAAGCCATGCCTATGGTTAAAACCAGCGTCTGACAACTATTGTCCGTAGATATAACCGAAGGTATATCGCAGGTGGAAGTGGGCAACGATATTCGCCGGTATTTTTTCTCCAATAAATTTGACGGGATGAGGGGAACACGAGGGAACTGAAAAATCCACCGCCGGTAGTTTCACGTCGATACCACTATGCGGGGGAATATTTTTCCGCAGGCATAAACAACACAGCCACCTTTCCTAGTATGCTAATAAAACGGATCTTATAGAGAGAAGACGCCATTTTGAATAATGTCGACCAATCAGAACGAGCGAAGCGTCTTGGGGGTGCGCGAGGGTGGAAAGCACCCCCGACTCGGAGCTCTGGCACAAACTACCCTTATATTACACTATGAACCCCCCCTCACCCTCCCCCGTCTACCCATCGCGCTGCCGCCGCCACCCCACCCCCTTGAAACTCCATAACCAGAGATAGAACTAAATTGCTAAAACATTTTCCATTACGAAATCCGCTCTACCGATTGTTATTCCCTGCGAGGGTTTCCCCGTGCCTCGTAAACATTTTTCGCTCGAAACTTCACAATCGCGGAACGATATTACCCTGTAAAGTGTAACGTTCGTAAAATCAAGGATTATACTTCGACTGTACTACTTCAGCCGTTGTTTTCGCCCGTGTGATCAGGGTTTATCTTTACATCGAGACGTTTTATACAGTTATGGTATTGTTTCCGTGATAAAAATTACAGTATGTACGATTCGTGTGTAATTACGATCGATGTTGTCACAACACGATGCGTGTTTTGAATTATATTTGAACTCTGAGTAGCAGTCAGCGAAGGAAACGCATCAAAGAAGCTGACCAGTTAGACATGTGACGCAAACTATCGTCTAGATTTTTGAAATACGTATTGCAGGAAAAAAAAACGGGAAGTTAAAAATATCAGGTATCAACGATACGATGGAATAGTTCAAATATTTGAGGCAGAGCAAACGATGTAGTTACTCTAAGACTACGGATTTTTCCTCGTTATATGTCACGCATATTTTTATGTTGAAAAATATGACTTTGTTCTTTAGGAAAGGCTAACAACAAATACGTGGCATCTATATTCTAATGGTATTTACTCAGAAACACATTTTAAGGTACCTATACTTGACTTAATTACTACGCAAGCATATTCCGGGCGATTTTTGTTCTACGTTTGGAACTTTTTTAGAATAATCATAATCTGAAGATTTGTTTCTACTTTCGATTAGTACCGATGTGAAAATTTCATTTTTTTATTTCCTGAGAGAAATGACGCTAACTCACTCATACTTTTATTTACTCTGAATTTTCGTTGCGGGAATAATTTTCTGATAAAATAAAGTGGAACGAACTTCTTCTACAGTAGTTACAGGTACATCGCTTAGATAAATTTGACCCGCTCCGCTACAGTGCCTGGGTCAACCAAACACTCCATTACCACTGGAATCAACAACAGTCGACCCCGACAAACGCCGATACTAATATAGGATCGAGTGGTCCCATCAAGGCAACAGACAAATATAAAATCAAATACTGGTACAACATGTAGGGTCGAAGTTATGAGTAACGTTAACGCGGAAGAACAACGAAAACATCGAGTATATCTTGTATCTTTAGGATCGCTTCAAAGACGTTTAGTAGGTACGCGTGTTTCGCGTTATTACGGTTTCTCGAATTCTGGACTGATCTTAGGTAGCAAAATAACGATTTTTCATGCAAAATACAGCGTTGCACGAACGTCGGGAATATCATCACCTTGAGTCAACTTGAGGACACTAGTCGCAACTACAATTTCACGTAGGCATAGTATTCGCGACTACTACGGTTGAACAAGACGTACGCGACGTATTTGCGATTCGAATAATGTATTTCTGCATGGGAGGAGGAAATAACTGAACCGAAGCAACGATGACGGTTAGAATTTACGGGCGAAGGTAGAACGTAAACTGTAAGAGCATCAGCTGAGGAGAATCTCTCTGCTGATTACGATGGCTGGGGCTGTCGTCTTAGACACGAAAAGCGGTCTCGAGCTCTCTCGCCCGGTCTCCGCGGTATAGGAAATGTAGGTATTCAGTCGGGGGTCTTAAGGGATGGTGTCTCATGTTTCTCATTTCATCATGCAGCGCCCCTTGGAAACCCAACCTAGCACATAGGTGGATGGGCTGTCTTCTGTTGGGTGGCTGTTGGATCTCATACATACATTAACGTCGCTTGTCAAGGGAACCAGGCCTCCTCTCTGAGACTTAAGATATTGCTGGAGACCCGTTCGCCTCCTCCTCCTCCTCCTCCTCCTCCTCCTCCTACTCATCCTCTTCCACTTCCTCTTCCTCTTCCTCAGCCACTCCCTCTCTTCGGTTCTCCGTTCTCTCTTTACCGTCTCTACTCTAGCCTGTCAGTCTCTCCGGTACCCTCTTCCATTAATTATGAAGCTTTCCAAGGCAAAACGGAAGTGCGTGAGCCCAAAGACTCCAAGATCCTACCCCTCTGAATCGTTCACCAACGTTACCAGGCGTCGGAACCGAGAACCGAGAGCCGAGAACGCTCGCGGCACACCTAAGATCGATTCACGTCACCAAGAATCACTGCGCACTAAATATTTCGGCAATCAATACATGCTGAAAAATCAAAAGAACCTTTTCCCAACAAGAGACTCCTCAAGCTGTCCGTAACGCTCGCAAACATTACCTCTCATCCCGCATAACCCAGACCGGAGTTTTGCGGTCCACGAGTGTCGGAGAGAAAAATCCGAAACCGCAAGTCCGTGCATCGATGTCTCCGTTTTTCCAACGTCGTAACCCGTGGTGGCAGCCTAGCTTCAACTCGTCAGGGTTAAAACTCGAGGATGTACATCGCATGTGCATATATATGTATATATATATTTAAAGCGTGAGGTTGAAAGGCCGGGGTAGAAGTTGCCGAGTTTTTACATATGTATACCTACACACGTAGGTCTAGGGAGTGCGGAGGGTCCCGCAGGATGAGAGTAAGACGGAGGAAAATCGTTACTCACTAGTCGGTGAACCTGGCAAAGGGGCAAGGAGGGGGACGGGAACGGGGGCGGAGGAATAAAGGGACCCGGGCTCCGGATAGAGAGGCGTAGGAGGAGAATAGAGGAAAGTGGAAAAGTGGGGGTAAGATGCGATCCCGGGAAAATGGCTAAAACGCGTCGATATGAGCCTGAGATGCTGCGAGCTAGGCATACACCTAGGTTTAGGTATACGTTATACGTGATTGTACGCGTGTTGGTGGGCTGCCGGCTCTGCCTGCATATACGAATGTGCCGCGTATACTCGGAACCCTACCTTTCCTAGGGACAGAAGTATGCCTAAGCCTACGTCCCCCTTTACTGTCTAAAATGAATGCCCGGGGTAAATTGTTGGCAATTGTAAACTTGGTCATTATCCGTGCAGCTTTAAAATCTTTTTAATGAACTTTACGCGGCTCTTAATGACAAATAAACATTTTTATTTTTCCCCTTCATTCTCTAGAATATAAGAATTCATGAGTATCGATGTCACAGTTTTATGAATTAACAAAGAATTATATGATCACGGTCATTCAACCGCAATTTTTCTAATCTTGTTCATTTATAATTAACCGATTTATTTTAGTTTCTAAGAGCTACTGACAAGACAAAAATCCTTTACAGAGCAAAGTGCAAAGAGTACGATCAAAAAACGTAAGAAAGTGTTGACATTCCCTACTTTGACCCTGTTCACCCTATCAAATAGTGATCTTGAGAAAATGAAATCGGCAATTTGTAAACAGCTAAAGCTACGATTTCCGAACTGACTGGTCAAGTAATGTCCGGTTAATCAGATAACATATGAGTGTAATATTATTTCTAACAATGTAGCAGATTAATCTTCTAGTCTGGTATTTTTCGAGTCAATCTCGCGTAGGGTAAAAAAATTTTGAGTGGCATAATATGATTTCACTTAAATAAAAAAAAGTCAGTATCAATCAAAAATTGGAAAAATTGCGCCAGCAAAATCGTTGTCAACAATTAGAATTACGTGTAGAAGTAAAGTGAAAAATTGATGGTATCATTTTTTTTTTTTTCGTTTCATTGTTTCTTCAAATGGCAACGCTTCTCATTAAAATATTTATGAAGCAGTTCAAAAATAAATAACCTATCTTGAAGTCAGAGTTTAGAGATAATGAACACGTGTACCTCGGCTTACGATTGACCTCAGTGAAAATATTGACCGTCATCGATCGAAGGAAATTGGCTTACTTCAAGAGACGTAAACGTGGTCTGGTGGTGCGATCTGAACGTTTATACATACCTATATTTATCACAAGGCACCCTGATTCGTGCCGTTTGGCAAAGTTTATATTTCACTGTAAGAAACAAGTAAATAAACAGCATAACTTCATGCGACTGGAAATAAAAAACGATAGAAACGAAGATTGGTTTTTTAATCGTTTTCGGCCGACAGCACTATTGGATCAGGCAAATTATGCGAGCTGAAAAAGTGAAATAACTCGACCTTCGGCCAAAGTTAGGAAATCTTGTGAAATATTTTGAAAAAATGAATCTTAACGACCGACGATCACGGCTGAAGCTGAAAGCCAACCAGAAATGTACTTACAAAACTTAAACTGTATACGAATGAGACAAAATTATAGGATGTCAAGGGGAAATATGGAGTCTAAGCAAACAGAACGGAGACGAGGGGAAGGCGAAAATGTATAGAATCCGAGATATGACGAAAGGTCTGATATAAGGGTAAAATCAGCGAGGCAAGCTGGAGAGGACTCGGCCATTTTCTATAAACGCGTCTAGAGGCAAGGCACGGCTGTTTGGAATGGCTCCTTTGATATTTTCGACGTAAGACGCGCAGCGCAGCGGCGTCGGTTGGTTGCTTCAATTTAGATAATTAATGATATGGGGGTCGAGGTAGGGAACGGGGAGGCCAAACGACGGGTTAGATGGTAGTTGCGGGCGACGGGGGTTGAAAGGCGCGGAAGGAGGCTAGTTGCTTTTGCAGTTACCAGGATGGCTGGCTCCGATCCTGAGAGAGCGAACGGGGAAACGAGAGGCGGCCAGGAGAGACGACGATACCGAGCAGGGAGCAGGGTTTTATCTCTAAGGGCTGTTTTGAATGCCAACGCAAGCTTTGCTAGTTCTGCAAGAGAACGCGATGGCTGATAGCGCGGAGAAATTGAATTTACTTCACCCCGAAACACGCCACGCGGGTGTATCTGACATCGGCGCGACGGGGACTGTTTTCCGAAAGGTTCTTCAAACAACCTGGAACCTAGGAATACCGCAAGGACCCGCTCCTATCAGCTACGCAACCTTGCCTTATACATGGCTAGGCATAAGGCGTACACTCGGCAACGCCGAGCATCCTACCCCCGAACCTTCTCTAGACTCCTCCCTTTATCCAACAGTTCAATCGCCGATCCATTATTTGTCAAAGTAACGTGAATGCCAAGAAATGTGGAAAATTGAGAAAAATCCCATTCGGACATTCAGCTAAGGCAATAATGAGGCAATCGAGCGTTAGACTGTCATCAAATTCAGTTATTCATTGCTATAATGAGGTGCGGGATACGGTGGCTCAAACCGGACATGAGGTGTAACTTCGGTTGCCTGTCTCAGGTGCAGGGATCGTTTTGTTGTTAAAACAACTCAGGGTGTAAATACGGTCGAACAATTTAACACGCGGTAAAATTATCAGATCCTGAATGATTCCGAGCACCGTTGAAAACTGGTTTTTCGAATTTAAATTACGACGACTATCGTCTTTCGAAAATTAGTAATTGTAGCGTGCAATCTGATTTCCGTACGTTTGTTGAAAATAAATCAACAATTGTGCATTCGTTCCGTTAATACGTCAAGGCATGGGAAAGCTAACTTGGCTTGAGTTTTGACTTCCGTGCTAACGACTTGATTGTACGCTGGGCAGAACTCAAGTTCACGTTAGTCAGGCCGCTGCTGCTCAACAATACCCGTGGTATCGCATTGTCCTTTGTACAACACTTACCATAGTTCTACAACATCCCTAACACTAAACACTTCTCAACAATACGGCAGAAAATCTAATTGCATCGAGTATTTCCATACAGTGACAGAAATTCTGTCAAAGGAAGAGTTTTCCTTATTTTTTTTTTTTTTTTCTTCCTCATCATTTCGTCAACATACTTTGAATGGGACATAATCGTCGAGTTCATCGATCTTGTTCTGTTCGAAAATGTCCATCTTGACAGTTTACGACAACAAGAAGTAATTGTAGAAAATAAAACTTACCCCGAGATATAAGATGTGTCAAATATCAGATGGTTCTGGTGAAAATTTCTACTACCACGAATTTTTACGGGAATTGAAACATTTCGTATTATTCCGTACAAAATAGTAAATGTGCGTAGTTTTTCGTAAGGAATTGTTAATTTATTTAAAAATTGTAGCAGCTTGTAGATATTTTACTGTAAAAATACAAATTTTCATGAAAATTCGCAAGTTTTTTATGAGAAACTGTGCATATTTACAATTTCATACGAAAATAATTTTTTATACAAAATTATACGAAATGTCCCATTTTCCCTAAAAATTCGTAGAAATTATTTTCGTCGAGAATGCCACGGGATAGAAGAAGAATTAAATCCATAGTATGCTCGTCAAAGAACGTTACTTGAGCTGCGACACCATATTCATAACTTTGTTTTTTCTCTTTAAAGTTGTTTCCCAACCATATGATACGAATGTAGGGGTTTTCTCGGTGTCAACGGTCCATAGTTAAAAACATATAGAATGGCCCTTTGGGAGAGGACTCCTCAGACTGGAATATTAATTAACAACAAAACATTACTAATACACAAGGAAGTTGGTTAAGAATTTAGAGCCTAACGTAAGTAGAACAGCGGAAAAATTAATTTTCATTTAAGAGAAGTCAAAACTGAGAGAAAGATGAAGTATAAACTTGAGGTCGTAAAGTCATTCTACTTGTTTTCAACTGTGGGTCGTTGACACCGAGGAAACCCCATATTCATAACCACCTGGTAGATGGAAAATGGATATCCGTTTCTCAATGTCAGTAATCAAAGCGATCGGAACGACACTTCGCGTAGCTGCTTCAGGGTCAGACGCAGGACCGAATTCGCCCCTTACGGAAGCAAGGAAATGCCGAAGTGACTACTTACACTTTTACTTTCAAAGGGTGGACTGGACCCTGCCGATGCCACGTTAAACCGGACGCTTGACCGGTATCCCACGATCGATGTGAGCATTGTTCGCGCTCAGAGAAATTCCTTGAGCAGCTACGCACTCTTAGCGCCTGCATCCGGTTTTACCCCGAGCCGTACGAGGGGTGATTTTCCTAATTTTAAACAGTTTCGAAAAGTTTCGAGGGTGAAGGAAAGGTCGGTTCCGAACGCGATATTCGAAAGTCGTAAATTATTCTTCACACGAAACCCTCGTTACGTGCTTAGAAATCATTCATACCTGCGTTTATGCATATGAATGACACAATTGCTCGCTTGCCCGAACAATTCTTAAATCACATGGCAAAAATACCTGCGTCTGTAATCCGTCTCAAGTGAGTGTATAAAACTCGGTTGAACGCGATGAAACGCAAAAAAAAACTTAATTTTTTGAACAACGTTCAACATTTACTCCCGTCATCCGATCATCTTCGTCAATGATTTATCAGAACTTCGAAGCCAGCGTGTAAAAATACAAAGTTGCTTCCACTCACGTTCATTGATCTCTCTCCAGTTACGTTTGCGATCATGTCGGTGATCATCGGACGAATTCAGCAAGGTATCTGAAACCGAAAGAAAATTTACTTTCATTTCGACTCTCCTCCCCGCGAAGGTGAAAATATTTTTTCTATTTACTTGACTTGTTTATTTTAATTTAAAGTCGTCGCAATATGTCGGAAAATTAGCACATTCACCAGTGCAAAAAGTGAGAATATTTTAGAATCGAAATTATTGGCAAGAAAATACAACACGATCCGACACGAAACCCATCGAGCGTAAACAACTCCGTAAACTACAAGTGACAAGGTCATCGGACGTTGCACGATCATCCCTGTGAAATACAAGTTTGGTAACCCCATCCTAACTCAAGACCAGTCGAAGGTGTCCTCGAGGCGACGACGCGACTCACCATCCGATCAGTGGTCAGTCCAACAGGTTCTCAGAATGTTGACCACTCGCTGTCATAGTTGCACGGTGGGAAACGCATCGAGAAAGCGTCTTGGATTCCGACCTGCCAGGAAAATGAATCAATTTTGTGTATATAGAAACCGGGTGGCACAGCTTCGCGGCTTTCGCCCTCCCCTCGTACCGCCGACTGGTCAGTCCAACAGGTTTTTCAAATTCTGACCACCACGTGATACAGAGTTGCACTGTGGGAATCGCTCGCATCTAAGATCCGGGGTACGTGATACGAAATTGAGCAGTTAGTCGCCGCCGAGACTTCTCGTCAATCGCAGAGGACCTAAGCGCGGCATTTATCGGAATTGAAATTTGTCAAAGAAGCGTTTAAGATCTTGTATGAAAGTGAGAAAAATTTATATTCCCAAGTGCACGCGATATTGCGATCAGTGAGAGTAACAAACGGGAATTGAAAAAAACGCCACCCTAAAATTCCGGGCTTTTATCTCGCGTTATTACGCAACGATATGCTTGTGAATAATTCATCATGTCGTGAATTCAACGGTGGTAATACACCAGCGTCGGGTTATTTTGATACACTTTTTTTGGCATGGGGTAAATTGGCGCGGGCGTGAAGTTGCTTAACCGCGGGGCTGCCCGACCCCCGCTTTGTTTTAACATTTTAATTGCTTCGTATTTATTCCGTATTACACGCGCTTTTCAAGGGGAAAAGGGAAGTCGGGGTGGAGGGTCGAGGGTAGAAAAAGATAAATACATACCTGGCGGTTAAAAAGTACTTAACGCCGGCCACCAGTGACTAAGTGGTTGAGTGAAAATTTAGCGGAAAAAGTACGTCTGCCGAGGTCGCTGGGGCTCGTTTGTCGGCGTGTACCTACAACAAGACGGGTGAAAGTGAATTAAAACGACACCCTTAATTAATCACCTCACTCGCTGCCTCGTGCTGCGATTAAAACGCAGCGGTGAAAGAAGCCCGAGTTACAGGCATGGGAAAATTAAACATCAAGCAGATGCGGTGGAAAAATATATTGCACGCAATTGATGTTTCTTTTTCTTTCTTACACTAACGTAAGAAAAGATATATGCTCGAATATGAATTACCCATAAAAAAATTTCCATTGGGTTGAAATAAATTTGGATAGAATCAAAAGTAATTGTTAAAGAGATTCATAGGTTTTTAAGTAAAGTCCTTTTATATCAAAAAAATGCAAAATTTAAGAATTTTCTTCCTTCCTGCCAAATTCACAGTTTTTGCAGCTTTTCCGCTAATAACTTTGTCGGAATTTTGAATCCCGTTAATTTACCTTCCGCTAATGTGTACTGATCCAAATTGAACTTCGTTGAATGATTTTTCGTACGAAATATCTATCCTTGCCAAATTCGTTGGCTTATTTTATTTGAAAACTTTATTGAAAGTTGTCGAGCGAAGAAATTGTTCAACCTCGGCCAATTCGTCGCCCGCAATAACAAAGATATTTCGAATCTTCCGTTTTATGGGACATCGAAATTCCGCAAGGAGAAATGAATACGGGAAAGGGATCGGAATTCGAACGGTTCCACAGATTTCTCAGATGTATGGAAATGTCTTTAGACCGTATTCGGAGGGGTAGCCAGGTAATATAAATTCAAATCAACTTCCCTCGTCCCCGTGACCCGGCGCCCTCCCTCCGCCGGCCTGTTTTCTCACACAACAAACTTGGCCTTCCGAGGAGGATGCCACGAACGGTATCCAGGAACTAAGTGCCTAATGAAGACATGTGATCCGCAGGGTCTCGGCTCAGAAACTTACCGCACATTTCTCCCTATAACTGCTAATAAACCAGCCCTCAAACACCGCCCCTCGAGGGTAGAAAGCTCTCGAAGAAATTTCCAAATAGACGTGTCACGCATTTTCTTTAGCAGGAATAGAGAAAAACGGAAACGTGTATGATACGGTCACCCGCATTTGCAAGTGTTCGCTTGGCGAATACGTGCATAAGTCTGTTTGTTTGGGACTCCATCACGCTGTGTATACCTAGAATATATACCTAGTTGTGTCGTGTAGTGAGATTTTGACAAAATTTCAGGGTACATAATTCCGTTAGATTTCCATAATCTTCTAAGGTTGCCCCGTAGGGGGTGGCTGCCGGGGGGCGTACGGAAGTAAGGGCAGAGGGGCGGGATCGACTGGCGAGGGGGGAGTAAACGGGTGAGCCACCCTTATAATATAATAATATGTGCCAGCCAGCAGGTTCGCTTGTAGGACGAACGACGTGGGGAGGAGAAGAGAGGTTAAAAGAGGGTAGATGGGGCTTTGGGCTGATGCAAAATGGCCGCCCACGCTAATGCCCTCTTAATATTTAGGGATCTTATACGTCCTCCCGCCTCCCCTCCCCCTCCCCCTTGAACTGACTACATCCTCCGAAAATCTAGTTTGCTGTAGCCTATGCCATTAAATACGGTTAGACGTTATCAGACCGGATAAACTTATCTAAATTTGTTTCGCGTCTGTGAACGAGATGAGATCCAGCTTCTTTTTATTACTGTCTGAAAACCTTGACCTGTAAAGGAAGTGGGCAATTTTTCATTGTCAGACGCACGATGGTTCGCGGTAAAATTGAATGAAATTTTACTGATCTTTCCAAATTTTTGCTTGGTATCCAGAGAGGTATCAAGATTTGTGGGTGCATATCAAGCAATCGTTGCGTCCTTAACGAGGACCAGACGAAGTAGGAAAGAACGAGCGAAGGTTAATTTGTGTACCGGGTATTTAAAAACCGACAGTTGAGGAACAGAGTGAACCGATCGCGAGTCGCTAAACCGTTCTCGCGATATTAAAAACTGTGCAGCATTAGATGAGAAAATGTGCCTTTTCTTATTTTTGATCCATCTCCGGAGTCTGTTCGCGGAAATATATCAGACGAAGAATGTTAAGAATCGGGGACATAAATTATCCAGCGAAAGAATGAAAAAAAAAAACTTCCAAGAGATTGTTTGAAAAATCATCATTTTCGATTTTTATGGAAAGGTACGACTGCATAAACACGATTTATGATTATTCTCATGATGTATTCTGTCATGATAAGCTTAGAGACAAAAAAAAAGTGTAAAAAACTGATTCTTATTTTTTGAGAAAATCCTGTAGCAGAAAACAAAATCGATCAGGTCTACGAATTCAAAATTTTTCGCAACTCAAAACCTTCCTTTATAATCGTGATCGAAGATCGATTTCACCGATCAACGAATACCGACAAACGCGTGAACGCTTCCCCGACTTTCATCCTTCTCTAAAACGGCAATGTAGCCGGTTATACGTAGAATCTAGGAAAACACGTATCGAAGTCAGATTATCCCAAAGTCTATGGCCCAGCTGGTGTCGCTTTGACGTAAATCGAGGAGTGAGGAGCGCGTTTGTACATCCGAATTCGTTGCTAGTGAAATATCAGCCTAGCTCGACGAGGGGGTGGAGGGTGGGTGAGTTACACGGAGACGAATAAAGCAGACCTGCACCCCGCGCGGATACCAGGGACTGGATCGGCGGCCGCGATGCGTCAAAGTCGAAATTAACCGGGTTTAATACATCTTCGAACGAGGGGGCGGCCGGGGGATGGGTCGGGGGTTCGAGAGCGGGCCGCGGTACCGCCGACTTGAATAGACATGCATCATTTGCTATTCCAGGCGTCTCAAAACGCGAAATTTGAATACTCGGTGCGCGGGTATTAGCGGAGTTCTCCCCGAGTTCGTCGGCAAGGCGGCGGGGGTGGAGGTGGAGGAGGGGGCGGAGGTTCTGGAGATCCAGGAGTACGAGGATGAGGAGTGGAACGAGGAGGAAGAGCCGGCGCGCGTGTGAGTCGGAGGACGAATAAAGCAGGGCCGAGAAGGGCGCAGAAGGCGCGGAAGGCGCGGAAGGCGACGAGGGTGGCTGCCTCTGCAGAGTCTAAGGTAGATTATATTATTTCTCCGCCCCCGCCGCCCGCCCCGGCTGAGCAGCCGCCATTTTGTGAATGTTAAATCATTTATTGATCCAAGATGGTGCCCCTCTCCCTCTGGCCTCCACCTCCTCTCTCCGCCGCCCCGCCACCCTCATCCTCCACCTCCTTTTCCTCCATCCAGTAACGCGCCCGGGCTGTGCAGGGAGCCGCGCCGCAGCCGCGAACGTCTGAAAGGGGTTCCAGCTACCCCGGCAATCCTTATTCCACCCCGTGAATTTATACTGGGAGGAAATTCTACGAGAACGAACTGGATTTATGGCCGAAGAGGGGAACCGCCGACCCGCTGCTCGGCTCTCGGGGCCGTCTTAAGGCTCCGCGTCCTCCCCCAATTGGCCACCGGCCCATTATTTCCGACAACCCTCGCCACCCCCGCGCCCCAACTACCTATGCATTAATCCGCGATTCTTAACCCCGGCGTAATCGTACGAGCATTCTTAATCGACGATTTGTACCGACCATTTTGAGTAGAAACTCGTGAAAATTTTTTTTTCTCGTACAATAGCGCACAACAATTTTCGAACGGCTATTAAGGGTTGAGATTCTGATTTAGATACAATCTCTGTAAGTATAATGTACGCTAAGGTATGAACGTCCAGCATTCTTAGGCCATTAGCCTTTGCGAGTGATGTAACGAATGTAAAGTTTTAAGCATTGGCCGATTCGAATGCGGATGCGAATATTTGTCATCAATATTTGCCAAAGCGAATAAACAATTTTAAATCTGCCGCGATTTCTCTATGACGAAGAATTGACAATTGATTGACTGACAAGTACATCGTGCAAGTCGCACGCACGCATTAGCACCGTTTGCATCTTATACCAGAAATTGCCGAGCTGATTCTAACCAAGCTGATTGTTTGTTTGATTATCAAACGACAAATTGATAACAGAAACAAATTAATTTTGAGATTAAAGTGTGGCTCAAACGTGAAGACAAACTTTTATAATAAAAATTCAGTATCAAACTAATGTTTTTCGTTTTATTTAATATTATTTTCACAATTTTTACAAGCAAAGTGTGAAGTATTTGCGACAGTCACATTCGCATAATATTCGCACGATTTTTGCGGATGCGAATGCGAATATTCGTTACATCACTGGCCTTTACCATTGACGAGAAACACTAATTTGATGAATCCGTTTTCGAATTTTTATGATTTTCTGACGGCTGAAAAAATATATCCTTACCTTCATTCCGTAGAAGGATTTCTTTTTTATTTTATTTCTTTTCTTCGTTCATGAAAACAACATTCAGAGACAATTGTTCAACTCGAAAACGTTATGAAATTGACCAGCGTACTTCTCGTAAACGGGAAGTTTGGATTGCTCAAAAATTAAACTATTTCCATGTCCTATGGTTAATGTAAACGATAACATTAATTACATTTGAATTACTCAGCTCAACCAAAATACGCTATATACCGTTGCTTGGGTATTACTGACGAGAATTGTTGACCCACGTCGTAAATATTCCACCAGATTCTTACTGGCGGAATAATTCTGCGAGAAAAATTGGTTGCGACGCGCTAAGAAATTCAATTCCGAATTTGATAAAACTCGATAGCTCGATTCTACAGAATTGATCCGTTGATTTACCGAGCAAAGCCATAACGAGAAAAGCTGAAAATCTATTACGGCGAAACGTTTAAAGTATCTACGTATATAATATTCCAGGACTGAGAAAAAGAAAGTGCAAAAAAAAAGAGTTACGTCGCGTATAGCGGGAAATTAAAAAACAGGCAAAACAATTTTCGTACCAAGCACCCTCGAAATCTATGTTCATATCAACGAAAGCAAAGTAGATATGTACATGTACGTACATACCTATATGGCAAGCGGAGGACGAGGTGGTGGCTGCAGATCCAGGGTTGAAACCGCGTGGAATGAGTGGCTAAGATTGGGAGGTGAAAAAGAAAACCGCAAAAAAATCGGCAAAGAGTAAAGTTGTGAGGGATGAGAGGGAGAGAGGGTGGGCAAAAATTACCCCGAACAATGGAGCCCTTTAATCGAGAACCTCGGCCGAAAATTGGCGCGCAAGCTCGCGCAGCTTTGTACGTATACGTGTAGCGTATACGCGTACGAAAAACGGAATTTTTCGCGCGCAGAATCGTAAAAATTAGGGCTCGGGTAGGGGGGGGGGTGGGGGGTGGCGACAGGGGAAGAGGGGGAGGCACAGGGGTGCCGGGTGAAAAATAGGGGCGAGGTCAGTACGCCGCGGGCCGTGGAAAAATTCGCAATATAATTCGGAGAAAAGATATTGGACGGGGTTCGAGATGTTTTTCTCTTTTTTTGTTTTTTTTTCTATGCTTTTTAATTTCGACTCATTGTCAATATTTGTTGCGTTTTGCGCAAGGTAGTTAATTGTGATCTGGCAATTTATGCCCTCGGGTCAGGAACGGCTCGGTTGTAAATACGTTTTTTACGAGCAATTTTTACCTCAGTCGCAATAATTGACATGGTCGAATCTAATTGAAGATAAACTCTTTGTGTCGACGCGATTGATTAACAATATTGAATACACCGTTTTCAATCAGTTGATTTAAACGATTAGAAAATTGTGCTGTACATTTGTAAGCCTCCTGTTCGATTGAATTTATTCCCGAAATTCATTTGATACGACAAGTTCTACTAACCACATAAATTTGTAGATTAATAAAAAGACTGAAACGAATATATAGATAAGAAATATTATTATCCAGTAACAGTTTTTATTAAATCTCACGATTTGTGCTCCGTTAAAAAATCGTACTAAAACTAAAGAAACAGTTCCTATCTTGTGATTTCGCACGTCATGGTTTCCAAGAAATACGTATTTTATAATTCAGTGTAGTATATATATGCAAGGTGAATTCGTTAATGGTGAGTTGAATCAATGAAGATGACGGTTCGGTAAGGGTACGAAAAAATCAAGCTATTTCGAAAATATTTGTAGTCGTAGTTATAATAATAACAATAATAAATATGTTATTAGAACAAAGTGAAATAAGTAGAGTGAAAAAAATTACGTATACATTAACTTTGATAGAAGTTAGGAAAAAAAAAATTTATCGGAATGATATTTGTCCTTAGAAATACGAATCGGTTTCGTGAGCTTTTTTTTTTTTTTTGCAATTCACTTCTTGTCACCTCTGTTACTTGTTACTCGTTGAAAGTTACTAGTTTTATTATTTTTGTTATTACCTTTTTTCACTCAGTAAAATACGTATCCGTTCTAACCGCGTTGCCCCAAGAATTTAGACGCAGTGGCACGTGAGTTTAAATCTGGGTGGTTGCTGAAATTTCTGGCATAGATACAACCCTCAGCCCTCGCAGCATTCCAACTAGGTACCACTGTATGTAGTGCCCAACGGCCGGACAGCAAAATGTAATGTAATAACTATAACATTCTAAACTCGATGCAGCTCAGCTGAGAAAAGCGGCTAAAGTTTAGGCAAAAAAAAAAAAAATTTAACTGCGCTCCACATCCGATCACGATTCTCGATACCAATTATGCAAAATAATGATCACGATACTCGATGATGAAAAACTTACAATAAACTAATCAAATTTTATTTTTTATATTTTTACAATATCACGCGAAGCTCGTAGAAAATGCTTTTTTCGTGAACCATTTCGTTGCAGATTTATTTGATAAATACGTATTTAATATAATACTTGAGCGGTGAAACGAAATTTCTACGTGATCGTATCCGAATACATCGCCAAGGTTTGAACGGAACACGCAGCGCATAGATCCAACGCGAATGTTATCCAAGCCGTATAAAATACACCATTCCAGTTTGAGACCATCTCAGACGAAGGGTGCGCCATACTTTCAAGGCCCCACCCTCCGGGAGTTTTCGGGGGGTTGGAGCGAGGGCGAGGGGTTGGTTGCCAGCGAACTATGGCCAGAGATGAGAAGAGTAGAGAGCAGAGAGAATAGAATAGAATAGAATAGGGGCGACGCCATCTTGAATTAGCCACGCTTAGAAAGTAGGGGATGCAGGGGGAGGGGGTCGGGGTTGAAATTTTTATGAGGGCAGTTTTCGCGGCAATGGTTGCCGGTGGGGACCTCGTTAAGTTTTCCTAATTTGTTCAATTATTTCCAGACACCGGAGGCTCGTAATTTTCAACCAACCGGTATACACAACGCGCACGAATATTGTTCCCGGTTTACCGCGTGTGTACGTCAAAGATTAAAATATTCCGTAGAACGAGGCTAGCCATTCCCGTATATCTGCAGCCCCTAATTCCCCTTTAAACTGACAGGGTTGTTTCGCTGCACGACTGAAACTACGCGCCACCCTTCGTGAATTAAAAACCATATTTTAAAAATTCACGAGTATCCAGAAAACTGCAACCGTAAACCAAGAAATTATTTCGAAAGCTTCGGAATATTTCATTCGTTGAAAAAATTAACGGGAACGCAACGAAAAAACGAGACAATTTACAATTTTTCCAGAGAATACAGGCATTTCATTCGCTCAGCGAATGATATAATTATTCAGAACAGAGCTTTCATCGACGAATCAACCAGCCCCGCTATTTTTCGAAGAGAACTATCTTGCCATTGTCCGCCTCGCTGTACCGACCAGCTCGGCTTTGGTTCAGCAACCCTCCGTCAGAGGCGTTTCACCAAAGTTCTAACTCCGGTCGGTAAGGTAGAGAACCGGGATACCGTGGCTCAATTTAAACGGCATCGATGCAGAGGTACTCAAGGCACTGGTAGACCCGAATGGAAAGTAAAATACAGCAGCTTCATTAGCGAAGATTTGACACGTGCTGCGGTAGCTTTTGTGATATGGCGTCGTTTCCCACAAATTTCGGCTGATTTGATTTCTAATTTGTTATGAAAGTAGAAAGGATCAACGGACACGTGGAACTCAGTGACGCGCGTGGTTCGCACACAGATGCGTTTTACAACTTTAACGGCAAATTTTTTCTCGTGTACAGCAAAGCTATGATAGCACAACTCGCTGCGTTCAGGGTGCAGGGTGTATAATGTACTCGTAAATTTTTCTACACGAACATGCAGCAATTTCGCAGTGCATTGTAAATTTTGCAACGCTAAGCAGGGTAGATCTTGGGGAAAAATCTATTGCCCAGCTTAGGAGCGGACTTCTACTAATTGCCCATCCCCCTCCCAGCTCTCCGCCGCGATTCCTCTCCTCTCCTCTCCTCCCCTTGCCAGCCAGTCGTCTAGTTATCTTTGGTGCAACAAAAGCGGTCAGAATAATTCTTGCTCTTATATTCTTAGATGTATGATAACTGAACCGAGCACGTAAGAATCGTTCCGTTTCGCAAATAAGGAGAGGTTCGAACTGTGCGCGTTGCGTGGCAAGCGACAGGAGGGGTTGAAAAATGAATTAACGCTGTACAGCCGGGGATGGTGGGAAAGGGATTGATAATTTATCAAACTTACGGAGCGAAGTGATAATAGCCCATCGCTCGGGCATATAACTTTTTCCTTTTTAACTTTTAAATAGTTTCAGACAAGTTTTAATTAGGAAATTCATCCGATCCCCCCGGTCCCCCTGCACTCCTCTCATCCACACCGACACCGAACATCGTTTCTCGTCGCCGTTTTATACCCTGCCCAAAAACAATACACCCGTTATTTTCTATCTATATTCTACACATGCACGAAAATCAGAGGAACTAACCAGCCGACGATTCGAAAGATTGTAACTAATATCGGTCAACGGTCAAAGGTATTCCGATTGCGTAGTGCGGAAAGAGAGCATTGAAAAAAAAAAAAAATAAACACACAATGACCAAGAAAAAGAGAAGGTGTAAATTTCGGTTTGCCAGGCAAGGGAAGGCATCGATCGCAGGCGTATACTTTTTGCCTTTCCCGGGCGTTTTGATATGCCACCCGACTTCGCTCCTCGCCCCTCGCCGCCCTCCTTCTTATTCTCCACCGCTCCTCGCAGCCTTCCCCGACTCTTTATTCTTATCTCAAATACTTCGAGCAGGGTGCTTTTACCCCCCCCCGACGCAGCCCTCTCCTGGCGGCTGCCGGCCTCGCGCGCCCTTCCGCCCCTCCACCCCTTTGCCGCTTGGAAAAGGAGATGAATAAAAAGGGAGGAAAGAACTGGGCAAAGAGGGGGAGAATTTCCAAGAAAGCCAAGAAGAAGGAGTCGCGAGGTGATGGTGATGGTGGCTGTTGGGGGGGGGATCGGAATCGGGGATGGGGATGGGGAGGATTTTAGGGGCTGATCTCACCGCGACGTCCCGTGGGGACTCTCTTCTTACGACGAGCCCACCCCTTTTTTTTACGGGACTCGCTCCGCGGGCACACAACCTGTACACATCCCTACTTTTTATGATACGATATACAGGGTATAAAAACCCGACTCCCCGGCACCTTTTTCTCTCAGACCGCCCTATCTTGCCCACCCCACGTTTCGGGCCCCCACACCCGAGGATATATCCACGACCGTGAAACCGCGGAGTTTTTAGCGTTTCACACGCGAACCGCCATTACGCGATCTACGCGTAAAATATGCCTTCCAAACATTGAAAGAAGAAAAAAGAAGTACCGTGGACCAATTTCCGATTGTGAAGGACCGAGAATACAAGTGAACCTCCTTTTGTGCCATCGTTACGATCCGTGAAAAATTTGATACGTAGATTCGTATATTTTCTATACCCATGATTAACGATGTAAAATTAATTTATACAATAAATTGTGTCAAAATTGTAACTCTGTTCGTATGTAGACAGTAATTAAGTATCATTTTCAGCTCTTCGTTCATCGTTATAGGATGAAATGAAAACGACGTCTCTTTATCGGAGTAAAGTCGTACTACCAACCGTAGAGAAGCCGAAATTTTTATCGTTATAAGATGTAGAATGCATGTATAATAGAGACGTAATTACTAAAACAAATTTTATTTACAGCCCTTGTGCAATATACGCGACACCCCGGTGTAGAAAAAAGGAAAGTTCAGGATAAAAGTTTTCTTCTTTAACGTTTTCATCTCATCTGGCGTATTTTCTTCATATCTTCGTTAATACTGCAGTGAAACGTGTACAATCGATCGGTACAATCTCTTGAACCTATAAATATGTAACTAATTCTCAGACCCAAACGTTGTCGATGAAACGAATGCTGATGAATCGAGAAAGAGCGTGGCAAATGAAAATTTTAAACAGGTTAATACAAGGTTTCAGCGATGAAAACATGTTATTTTATATTGCAGAGAAATAACGGACTGTGTATTAGAATTACCGACCTGGGTGAACGTATAAAATTATACAATTTCATATCGACTCATTAATAATAAATAACAAAACGATTAGTAAAATATCATTAATAACCGTTTGTTTTCTCATTTCGTGCCAATTTTCCCCGACGTCAGTTTCTTTCGGCTCGCCCATATCGCGTAAGCCTTCACACTTTAAGCGCCCAAAACAAGCGATTAAACCTCTCAAGCTTCCTATTTCCTTCTCCCTCTCTCCCATTTTCGCGTCATTTCTCGCCGTCTCTTTCGCCCTCTCGCTTCTCTTATATCCATTCGAATATCCTTCCGCGTCCAAAAATGTCCAATTAATTTTGACCGACACGGCGAGGCGGGCCGGGGGTGGAGGGAGCGGCGGGGCGTTATCGATCAGCCTTCAATATATATATCCATAAATATTCAAACTAAATTCAAATTGACGCAATTACAACCGATGAATAAAATTTCCGTCACCGCAAAGTGGGTTTGGCGGTACCACGGTTAGAGTCGGCTGCGGGGGGGGGGTGGGGGTGGGTGGAAAAGTGGGCAAAAGAGGCACGAGGCGGGGGTCACCGTCTGCGTTCTCTTTTGTCTTGGCTTTTGTGCGGCGCCATCTTGAAAAATAAAAGACACTCGGGGGTGGCTTTGGACTGCAGAAAGGAGGCCGAGGAAGCCCTGGACGGAGAGAACCGGGGGTGAAATGGCTGGCGCGGCTTTGCTGCCGTCTCGAATTCGTTTATTTTTATGTTAATGTTAATCTGCACTCTGGCGAAGCGACGCCGCTGCTGGCTTTTTCTTCATTTCGGTCTCAAAACAGCTCCGGAATTCTTCCGATGGAAAGCTGCGTCGACCGTTCGAAGACGCGGTTTGGACACCCCTGGCCAAATAGGGTCCGGAACGGGTCGAGAAAAAATGTTGACCAAGGGGTGGCCGAACCCTTGGAGGACAAACCTGTTTGCCTGCCGAAACGAAAATTCAACCCTTAGAGCCCCTTCATTCCGACGCTACGTTCCATCTGCATCCCCCTTCCCCCTAGAGCGTGTATGTATCTATATATGTCTATTCTACTCGAGGTGAGTATACGCGTAATATAAGATTTCGGATGTAGGTAGCTACAATTACTTATTATTAGATACAATATACCATTTGGTGAACCAAAAGGCATGCTTCATCAGCCACGTGTGGGCGAATATCCGAGGAAAGACGAACCTACGGTCAAAACCAATTATCTATGAAACAACGATGTTCGAAAAAAATACAAATGAAACTTATTTTTTAACGAGAAAAAGAGGAGGTAGAATTTCAAGAACTTTCGAGGTTATCAATGAGCTCGCCTGAAGAGATCTTAATGGCATATCGGGTAAAAAATATATTGCAGGAAAGCAAGGCGTGTGAGAGAGTAATAATTATACTAACCAAAATTCTTTAGAAAAAAAAGCTCGACCCACAATGACAATTCTGCAGAAGTAACACGGCCGTTTCCAAACTCGGAACAAACATTTCTCAAGAATGTCGTGAAAAATTTTTCTGCTTTTTCAACATTATCAAACTTACGCGTATACCACGTGAAAGTCTAGAACTTGTGAAATTGAAACTCGTAAGTTAAATAATAAACATCGTACAACATTCTACATCACTCGATACCCCTGAAACTGCACCACCTCCATCTCGATCGCGCGTAGCGATGGTCCAGGCGAATACTCGCGGTGAGGAGACGCAAAAGGAGAGGCACAAAGAGGGGCGAGTTATTATTCCGCAAAGAGAAGAAACAATCATCCAATATGGCGGACGAGCAGAGCTCGGAGTTTGGTTCGGAGAAACGCGGGGCGCAGCGTTAAAAACAAAAGCGTTTAAATTTATGGTACAATTAAAAACTCGTCTTTATTATTTTCCTGCCACCCCCTCCCGCCCCCTTCACCCTTCCGCCTACAACCAACCCGGTGCCGTGGTGTAGCTAGATCTTCTTTTGTTTCGCCTTCGAGCCTTGCCTTATGACGTCATAACTTATCTCGACCGAGCATTGTCCCCTGGAAAACAATGTTGGTAAATCAGATTTTATTGTTACTTGGGCGCGGACTGCTGCTATATACGAAGTATTTAGATGCGAGCTGCTTTCTTTGTATCAGCTTCGTACCCGTTTCAGAGAGACTCTTCGGTACGTTTCGTGCCTCAACTGGCCAGCCAACCTGGACTCAAAGAGGTTGGATGGCCGAAAGTCGATATTCTTCTGTTAATCTTACACCGAGAATTTAAGTTAGTTAAATTAACTTAATAAAAAAATTAAACCGCGTAGATTCGTTCGATTTCACCATATCGAATTACTTGTTCTGCTTCTCTGGTAATAATATAATCTCATGATAAAATTGCTAAAAAGTATCGATGTTCGGTCAACAAAGTTTCTTATTTTTATGACAAATTCCGTAGATTAAACGTGTTGTATTTCTTCGGTTATTTGTTTTTTTTTTGTTTTGGTCTCAAGAAGTTACTAGTCGTACTTAACGCTGAAATGCAAATAAAGATAGTGAAGGAGAAAATTGTGGTGATATAAACGTACTGTAGGACTAGACGAAAGTGTGTATATATATATATATACGTTTACATCGTTATTTTTTTACATTGTACACAGTACATGGTACATAGTATACAACACACCGATGAAAATTCTTTTCAATAATTTTTGTAATATCAAAGCCTCAGCTTATATATTATACCTTAATTAGCGACACGCTGAAGGAGAGGAAATTAGCATTTACATGAAAAAATTAACCAACTCAAATTAATTTCTAAGCCGGCACAAGCTTGGAGCTGCTGTGAATTTTAATAACTTTGCGCAGTCTATTTGACTTCTCTTTTTCTCCGTTCATTTCTTTATTTTTTTTCTTTTTAATATCTTTTTTTGTTTCGTTTTACTTTTTGACCCCTCCAGTTTATATCGTACAAGGTGGTGTGAAAAACAATTTTCCACCCTTAATTTCTTACTTTGCGTACAGGCAAAACACGCAAGTCGAGGGATGGAGAAAGAAAATTGCTGCGGTGTAGAAGGAAAAGTATGGAATGAAAAATTCGATAACAAGGTGAGTGAGGAATTAAAAATTTTATAACTAGTTAGATACGTAGGGCGATGTTGTTTACGTTCGCTGGCAAGAAATTGGAGAGAAAAAAATACCGGGTGTTTGTTAAAATTTGAAAAAAATATCTTAGTTTCCCTTCCCATCGCCGTCGACCGAATGGTCAGTACATGTAACAAGAATGGCTGATGACGAATGAAAATCGATAATTTCAATACGAGAAGTCTGTTTAAATAAGATGCATTAATTATTGATCTTCGGTTAATTTTTCTCTTTATGTACGAGCTGCTATTAAATTCAATCGACTCGATTATACCTAATTCGTATACGACAGAAAACTTTCGACGGTATCGATAACTGCGACTGTTAACGAATGGTCAGTGAATATTTATGTCCCTGTAAAACCAAACGATCATTCGGTGCATCGCGCCGTATCAAAATCATGCCAACTGTCTAATAATTGGGTGAATAGACAATATGTGTGTTATGTAAAATATACACAATTGTCGGGCCGTTGAAGGAGTCTGGATGGGCGGTGCGTAATAGGGCAGAAATGCTCGTCGGTCGCGGACAGCTGCTTGAAACTGCCCGGATGGATAATAAAAGGGAAGGGAAAAAAAAAATGAAATAAACCCTTTTCGGGGTGGTCAGATAATTTGCATACCAGTTTGACCGGCCGTGATCGCTGTCCGTATGACCACGGGACATTAAAGCTACGGTTACGCCTGTACCGCGT
Organism: Neodiprion lecontei; assembly: GCF_021901455.1. NCBI lineage: Eukaryota > Metazoa > Arthropoda > Insecta > Hymenoptera > Diprionidae > Neodiprion > Neodiprion lecontei. The sequence goes on along the minus strand of NC_060265.1, from coordinate 10,428,187 downwards.
CCCCTGAACATTTATACACACCGCTTCTAGAGCGGTAGAAGCTTTCCTACACGCGGGGTGTCCGTAACGTGTTTGTAGTTCGTGACCGAAGTCAGTCGCAGAAGCATCTCGATCGAGGACATTTGGCTGCAGAGATTTTGGTCAAGACAAATCGCTGGTGTCATGCTTTGGAGAAGGCGTCGTGTGCCGGTTGAAAAGGTGAATTAAAAAGGATCTAAGTTGGCATCTTTTTCAAAATAAAATTCCGCAAACGAATTCAAGGGATAAATGCGGTGAAAGAAAAATAGGTTTTCGCCGGGTTTGTTATTTTTTGACACAGGCACTTGTACAGACTTTTTTTTAATTCTCCTCTACAATTACTCAGGAAAAGAGACGAGCTTTCCAGCTACATCTTTGAAAACGATTTTTGGTGAGATTGGTACGAGTCTTACAATTGTCGTATGGGTTATTTAGAACGTAGACGATAACAGAAGTCAAATATCGTGCAGAGAGACTTTAAACAGATCATTGGTGTTGAGGGTGTACAGTAGAAATTTGCTAAACGTGAAATTGACGTTCGGTATTTTCATCGTGTAGAAAGATAGACGTAAATTTTGCGAGGTTACGGGTTTGTAGAATTTGGAAGAAAACGAAGGAGGTTCAACGTAATCGAAAGTGACCTGGTACCACGATTCGAGAAGCTCTGAGGTACTTGGATTGCCGAATTCTCAGCATCTTAACTTAGCGTTTTCGATTTCATAGCTATAATAGTCAGAATCTGGCAACTCGATACAATTACATGTTCCGTCGAAAAAGAAGGCTTACCAATATCAATTTCCTAAGTTGCCAGCATTCTTTTTCTTTTTATCATAAGAATAGGTGAGTGTAAAATATTAACGCTTCAGCACGCCTAATTATTTTTGTAACACAATCCAGAGAGAATGTGTAATTTGATGTTCACCTAAGAAAGAGAAAAAGGACTGGTCAGAGTTCGCGAACGAAAATTGTCAGATTTGATGAATAAATATCTTTTCTTTTTATTTGCAGCACCGCTTTGTGGCATTTTCGATTCGAATCCGTTGTGACAAAATAAGACAATGCGGCAACACGCTTTGAGGTGAACTTTGGGAGAGTAAACGAGTACCGCCTGCCTTATCTCCGTTTGAACTCTGGGTTTGTAACTTGAAAGTTGACATTTCCGTGAAAAGTTTTCAACACCGGGTAGGTGAGACGACGTCTACGTACATCTACTTATTTTAATACACAAAACCAAGCGAACGCGCCTGTCCAAACGCAATAAAAAACAGGGCCGCGCCGCATCTCGTCTTTGCGAAAACAAGAACAATTAAGTCGCGATATTTCCCTACATACATTTCGCATTATCCCCCTCCCCTTGTCACCCCCGCACCTCCGCGCGCTTGTTTCTCGGCCTCACTTATTATACGCATTTCTACGTCTACTCCGACGTTCTACCCTCTTGACGCAACGAAAACATCTAGAGTACATCTTTTCGCTATATTTTGTGCCAAAAACTTGACTCTAACCACAGCCCGCTCGCTCGGAAAGATGGTTTTCAGAATCTCTTCCTATCTTCTCAAAAAGCGTGACGGACGAAAATATAAACTTGACCCATTAAGTTAAAAATGGTCAATCCTTGATTAATTGAACTGGGAGGAAGAAATGACATGATCTAGGAATGGATCATCATCTCTACTTACGATTTAATTATGATTCGTTCCGTTGATGATGGTAAAAAGTATTACGAAGAAACTGAGTTTACGATTTTTGTAGAATCATGACGTCAAGCTGATAAAATGAACTTACCATAGAAATACCAAATATGATACAAAACACAATTTGATGTTGGAAATAAGAGAAATTCAATAATTTCTAATTTCATTATTAATGTTTAATATTCAGGTATAACATATAATACGCAATTCAGCGGTTCTAATAACGAGTACGAACATGCTGTGGAATCATGTAATCCGCGCGACGCGACATAAGGATAAAATGATCACTTAGTGAACTTGGAAAATAGTTTCGAGTTAATCGTTCTTAACTGTAGACTGAGGCGGTAGCAAACCGTTCCAAAAACTAACCTTGCTCAACGCAAGTTTCTCAAGTCACAAAGTTGCGATTCAAGATGCTTTCTGGTGGAAATGGTGAGTGTATAAAGTTTTTGCCCGCCATACGAGTACCTAATTTTTAGGGTAATCTCATTTACTCCGCGACGTTTCATTTTGGGAAAATTCTCACATTCAAAGCATTTGGGCATCTGTCCGTGAGGAAATAACACAACGGAATATTTGACGATACATAGGTGTAATTAAAACGTTGCGAGCTGATGGGAATATGATTATGACGTTGCGTTCGATTTAATTTCACTAATTCCTACAACGCGACTATTCAATTACCCAATCGTTCTATACAACTGTCGATATTAATTAACCGCGATGAAATTCTAACAGCTGAATATAATACCAATCTACACAGCTCCATCATTTCGCAAAATATCCAGAAATCAGATTATTCAACATTATACGCTGTACGATTGTAAAACAAAAAAAAAAAAAATACAGACAACTCGTGTGCTGATCGTATTTCCGCTGGCTAATTTCTTTCATTCAAATTCGTCAAGAAACGAGTTTATCTCAAACCGTTGCGCTCTTTCGGCAGTATCTGTAAGAGGGATGCGAATGCGCGAGGGTGAGAAAAAGAGGGCATAATAACGAGAGAGAGAGAGAGAGATAAAAGCGAGGAGGGGGTGCAGGCCAGCCTCCGTCTAAATTTCCCTTTAAAATATCCCTGCCCATTTTTCATCCCTCCTTTTCTTGCCGTTCCTTTCCTTTCCGTTCCTTCACTTCATTTTACTTTCCTTTGCTTCGGCTCGCTTCGCAAAGTGGGGTGGGAGTCGGGGGGCGGAAGGGTGGCCGGCCGGAGAAGGGTGGAAGGGACGGGGGTGGGGGTGGTTGAGGGGCGGGGGGGAGTAGGGGAAAGACAATGGAAAAACTCCCGCCATCTTTAATTCCGTCCATTCCGACCCCCCCAAGCAACGACGACGGGGTAAGAAAAAATAGGCGATCAATAGATTCTTCTCATTTTACTTTCAATGCGCGAGGCCCACGCGCGTCTTGTTGTTATAAACTCATCCGGTCGCGTTATTATACCTGGTTTGTCTAATTTTTATCTACTAAATGTATATATACGCATGTACCTAGATCACCGGTCAAATATGCATGACATGAAAAACTTAGACCTACACCCGAAATTGGAAACTTTCTACGTGAAATTTTCAAACTACGTTAAGGTACTAACGAAATAAAATTTTTTTTAAAGGTACCTCTCAGTCTATTATTGAATATCTTGAATTTTAATATAATAAACGTTATTAAATGGATGAAAATAGTCTGTGCAATAAATGTTTGTCTCGTTTATCATGTCACCTTTCTTCTATTATAATCCCCAATTACAACTTTCCTCTATATTTATTTCTTTGAATATCATATACAAATCTCTCTTTAATACAAATAATACACTTTTGCTATAAAATTCTCTTTCTCCGGTACTTTCGTTCCAGCTTCATCGGACTTCATCATTTATGGTGTATTCCCTGCGTCGTAAATGAAATATACGCAAACGAGGTACGTGGAGACATTGCACAGGGTGTTAATCGAGTCCGATTAACTCTTTTAGACCTTAGTGATTAGCGACGCGCTAATTTATACACCTGCGTGTGCATTACATATATGCATATCTGTATATGGGGTGTTCTCGGCCATCTCACTCTGGCCCGTCACCCTCACCATACTTAATTTTATTACCTCTCCAGTATGTTGAAGGGTGCTACGATAAAAACCATTGGCAGAGTTATAGATTGGAGAAAATATTAGTTTTCTGCTTGTCATTCGATTAACGAAATCAATGTTAGCCATAATCAAATCTTTCATGAAATTCTCACGGCAAATTCTTTGGAAAAAACTTTTTAAACCATAGGTGAGATGAGCGTGCATTCAGTTTTAGAGATAGGAGGATGTGAGGAAAAAAACTATTCAATTTGAAAAAATGTAGATAATTAGACAAAAATTTGAGGAAAAGAAGTAAAATCTCCAGCTTTAGGATTTTGCTGTTCGTGTTTAAATCTCGGTCTTCTTCCGGATCATTTTGTGCCATTTTTTCTGTTCTATTAAAGCTTCTTGTTTCGTATCGATTTCCTCGTATATCCTTAACTTTTGTATCCGGTCTAGGCTCAATATTTTTATATTCTTATCTCGGTAAAGTATTTATTGATTTACCGTGTAGATTAACTTCATAAAAATTAATTATTACTATAATGTATGATTTCTCCGACTGCGTAATTATTTACAGGAAAATCCGTCTTCAAAAATTAAATAATTTAGATACCCTACGACGTTATAATACTAGCAGGAAAATGAAATTGAAAACCGTGGGGGTTATACTCTGGTTAGAATGATCCAGAGTATCGGATACGCAAATACAAGTATCGTTTACATTACAGACATCTTGTATACATTTGCATCAACGGTAAACATTATTTTTTGCTGTATACCAGGAATTTTGTAACCATGTCTCGAGGCTATACGAAGAGGTTCCATTAGCAGAAGTAGATTCAAGAAAATCAGCTATTTCTGGCGAGATAGCTTATTGCCAGTGTTGGCAATGTTGAAAACGTCTCCATTACTTACTTTCGTTGTTTGCTTACGCCGTTCATTTGAAATGCGATAATAACTTTTGATACGTTATATTTTGTTGAAATTCACCGGAAAGTAATACGAAGATCATTGAAAGAAGATCTTGAAACTGGGACTGTTATTCATATCAGAGCTTTTATACAATGCATACGTGGCATACTCACAATACATGCTATTTGAGAATATTCGACAAGACAATTTACCACGGAACAGTTTAAAAGCGATAAAGAGAAACGAAATGGGCTCGCATTAACATTTGGATGAACCTAATTCGTTGCAATTTTAAATACATACAATGCTAAGGTACGAACATTAATCATTCCAAACGTGAAAAACCCGGTATTGCGTGTCTGTCTTTTTATCGTAAAAATGTAAATGTTATACCAGCTCCTTTACTTTGTCAACTAGCAACTCTACAGTATAATATACTTAATTATCCAAAAGCACACGTTACCACGAGTATACATAACACTATGCCGAGAATAAAAACAACTACCGAAAACAAGTAACCCTACATCAATTTTACCACCTTGCTATCGTGCACCTCCTCGTTCTGCTCCATTCAAATAAAGCTGACGATTGGTTGAATACACTAAATGTATTTAAACCATTGTACCTATAATCAGTTGGTTCAACTAGACAAATGTTATTTAAATCAATTGAATTGTGTTTGTTTCGGGTGTCTAATTTTTATTCGTGGCGTGCAGAAGAAACGAAAACAAGAACCCTATTAATAAAAACTTGAATTATAGTTTTTTTTGTGTTATTTTAGACACGCAAAACAATTATTTTCAACTGAGGAAATAGATAGAAATTGGTCAAAACGTAGTTCGTAACTCCGGCAAAATGTAACTCTCAAATATTTTGATGAGGACCCGAATCAGTGTATTGCAGTATTTTTCGTACTGTATACTGACTCGTCATTTTTGTATCAAGTTTAATTTTCTTTTGATACTTGGATTAAGTCGACGTGCCTCTAGTTCATCGGAGAAATTTTAAGGTATGTAGAGATTACATTTAAATACATTAATACTGTACTGATGTACATTAATACCGTAATTCACCTCACGATCATAAATGCAAGCGATAAGAGTCTCGGATTTGAATTTTTATATTCCTTAGATATATGCAAACTTTGCTGTAAGTATATAGATTAATTGTAGTGACTTCTGCCATAATTCATTGATAGATTTTTAAAATTGCGCTCAAATTCGTGTCTATGTCTCTATCGTCTCCGTGTAGTATGTTCGCATTGCACAAACCACTCCGCGAAAGAGACGTCTCTGAATGCCTGGCGGTATGAGCTTTGCACTACAGTGTGAGAAAAAAATCAATAGCCGAACAGTTACCCTGAGAGTTTAATATACCGTCGTCAGGAGCTGCCTTAACAACCGTCCATATTTTTTCCGAACCTACCAATTAGTTCTCCAACTCCAAAGTCAGGGACAGCACTGTCTGGGATTATTTGGCGATGATGGAACACACGAGCTTAAATGATAGTAAATATGAGTCGTCTCAACTCTGGTAATTGAAATCTGGTATAGGACTGCAATATATGTCGAACAAATACTCGAATCGAAATGAATATGCAAGAATGTAATTTAAAATCCTCGTTTTTTCTATTTTTTCGACTGAATTTTCAATCGGTTTTACACTTATCAATATATTTTTACGGTGATGTCTACTTGCAAAATTATTCTTCGAAAAGGAAAAAAGAAAAATACTAAATCTAGCTTGCGAAGTATGCAAAAAATTAGGTAATCGGTCAGGGCGTGATAACACATCCGAATTTATACCTGCAAGCATTAAGTATATTTCGACTGATAACTGAAACAGCGGTCTGATGGTAAGCCACTACCAGCCACGCATCCCTTTAATCTGTTTATCATTGACGAAGATAAAGCTCGCCCCACTCTCAGCTATTTAGACCCGCATACTAACGTGGTACAGACAATTGTAATGATATAGTTAAACATAAGCCGATGCAAAAGATAAAAAAAAAGATCAATCAAAGAGTTGATGCGTTTCAATTATTTCATTTCATCCAGAGAATTACAGACGCCGATTTTATAACAATCCGAGGGATTAATTTTATTGCTGCAGAATTTTTTGAGTCTGACATTGAAATTGTTATTTACGTTATTCAAACTCATTTCGTCAAGATCATTTTACAAATGGAACATATTATTACGACACAAATCACTTTTCAGTAATTCGTCGCCTTTCAATCTGTGATATATACAAAGTTGCCGATTATCAGGCTGTTTCGTTTCAAATTCAAGACTTTATACAGATATTTTTCTGTGCTATGAAGATAGTTATATTTTAGCTTCAATACTTTTCTCAACCACTGCTGACAATCTTTCTAGCAGACTAAGAACTCTCACATCGACTCTTGCGATCTACACTCATACTCGGTTCCACTGTACATTATGTTTCACAAACGCTGATCGTTGAGGTTATGTAACCTAATACTAACCTTATCGACCGAGTGACCTTGTTCATATTTTTGTTATTTCAATGAAAAAACGAATGGGATAAGCTCGAAACAGGACAATGTATTACTTTTTCATCGCTGAATTCGAAAAATATTTATTTATGACCTGAAAACTATAAAAAAAAATTGATTTTCCACGGATTGTGCAAAAATACATTTTTGAGCGTTATTCTCACGTGAAACAAGAAAGTTTTTGAAACTTTTCATTCATCTTTGCATCGTGTAGAATTACGCTATCTGCGGAATTTTCACGGTTAGCGGTGCCTAGGCTTTGATAATAGTCAAACTCTAGTGCCACTTTACTCGGTCGGTAAGGACTGACTGTAACGTCCTCTTAAAATTCTTTCATAGAAACGCGGCCTTGCTACCTCTCGTGACTCTTTTATTCTATCCCCACTTTTTCACGTTTCTCTCGCACATTAACTGTAAAAACGCGGCTGTCGCCAATGCCAGCCCAAACAAAATCAGGGCCTGGTGCAAAGTCGACTTGACGGGCCTTAAAACAAATTTCGTATAAGAAAGTAACGATTTATTACATTTTGCTATTTATTACATTGCACAAATTGTTATAGTAAGGACTCAAGGTATGCTTGAAAATTATGAATGATTAAATTATTTTTATGAAGTTCATAATTCAATCATATCAAAAATCATTTAATGATCAAATGACAAAAATAATTGCTTCATAAGCTTATGGAATGCAATTTGGAATGTGTTAACGATAAGTATAGAATAAGGTTAGAATATGTAATTTTTCGTTCATTTACTGACATGTATTATAGCAAACTCGTTGTTAATATCATCATAATTTAATTTTTTAGCCACTTTGGATTTCATGGCTTAGGAAATCAATCGTTCCTGACTAATGCTAGGGATGAAGTAATCTTTTATTAGTTTCAATCTTGAAAAAGGTCTTTCCGCAGATGCGACGATTATTGCAAAAAAGCTCGATACAATTTTCAGAACAGAGATAAAATTTGGATACAGTTGAAATAAATTGTTTTAAATTTTCAAAAGAGAGCTACATCCCGAAAATTTGATTGTCATATTTCAAATTGTGTGAATTAAGTGTGAAGACAAAGCCGTAACATCGCCGAAATATGTTACCTAAATATTGGCTTCTTCCTGTACAATTTCATCGGCTTATTTTTGTAAATCCATGCAGTAGAAGCAAAGATATAAGCGTTTGAAAAAGCATTTTCAGAAATTTATCACACCAAAACCATGTTTAACACGTTGACTGGCACGCAAGTAAACAACTTGCAAAAAATCAAGCAATTTTTTTTTCACAGAATGAACAAAGATAGTCAAGTTTCAACCAAATTAAAAATGTCAACTTTCAAAGTCTTGCCAATTGGCATGGAAAGCTCTATATATATTTACAATTCACTTTTTATCAGTACGATTTAGTAGTATAATAATAAACGACAATGAAATATATTATCATGTAAAATTCAATAAAAAAAATTACATTCAACACTTGTCTTTTTTTCAAATACGAACGTTTCGTTAATTCTCACACCCGGCGATAAAAACTTACGAAGTACGACCAGCCGTTATAACTCGACCCCAACAAAACATTTTCACTTTTCTCACTAGATAATCGGCAAGCGACTGTCGGCGCGCGGGGCCTCAGAAACGCGGGGCCCTGTGCGCTCGTATCGTTTGCACCCCTCTTGGGCCGGCACTGGCTGTCCCACCAACACTTGTCTAAGTTTGAATGCAAGTAAACCCAACGGAGAGTCACTTGATGCTAGTTGTTTGAACGCTTCGCGAGCAACGAGTCTGCTTTCGGCTTTTCGCTTCGAGACATTATGGGTTCTTTTCCTCAAACAGTTGTATCAATTTTTCGTATATTCCTAGCCGTGACGATACCGCTGATCTTCGTAGACGAAACATATTGCGCCGAAGGTGAGTTCTCGATTCCGGTTCCGTACCGACATTTCGTCAATATTATGATGGATAGAGAAATTTGAACATCGCAGACCCGAAATTTTTTTGGAGAAGAAATAATCATTTGACAGAGTTCTACACCAGTGTACGAATAGACACCAGAAAATACGAACAAACTACAGGAATATAAAATTATCCACAGTAATTTTGAAACGGTTGTTAGTTAATTCACTGGTGTATTTGCCCTACGTCGATTATAAATGATCATTCGCAATTCCTAGTAATACTATATATAGTCAAATCAGAGATAAATTCTTCAAATGAGCTGATAATATAGTACAATGCATATTGCATTTATAGTATAAATCGAGTAGGGACAGGTGTGAAATTGTCATTACTTATTATTCTCTTTTTTTTTTGACTTGACACCACAGATAAACATTATTGGTATCAGTCAGCAAACCTGGACTTGAAAGAATCATTGTCGTACGCGTGGAATACAAATACAGCCAAGAACGTGATCATATTTCTCGGAGATGGTATGAGCCTCGAAACCATCGCAGCGAGTAGGATCTACAATGCCGGAGAGGAGAGTTATCTCGCGTGGGAGAAATTCCCTCACATCGCCGTGACGAAGGTATAACAGAAAAAGATATTTCAGTCATACATTTAGCTACTCATGCTTCACGAGAAGGAGATTGAAAAAAAATAAACGAGAGAAAATCAGAGCCTTGGCAGACCCGGCAGACTAAATAACGAAGTCACCAGTATTTCTTTGAAAATTGTGAAACGTTGTATAATTCGTAGAATTTTATTACGCAAATGCAATAAATAGACGCGATTTGTTTTATGACTCGAACGAAAAATTCCAGCTGCGAATGTAGAAACAGAAGTTCGGCTAGTCTGTCAGATCTGCTGATGCGACGTATACGTCTACATAAGTATAATGTGTGCTGTGGGCACAGTGCCATACTTGCAATTAAAGGCAAAACGCGATGTCATAGACCTTACGTAGAGACCTTGGAAATTGTGCAGAGCGAGGAGATACACGACTGTCGAATAGAAGAAATTTTCGTGTCAGTAGCTTTATCTATGCTGTATCCGAAAATAATCACGGATATACATACACATTAACGTAAGTGGTTTTGAAGTGAAAGAAAGAAAGAAGCAATGACAAGTGTTTCGGAGAAACAAAACTTGCCCATCAGATATCTGCGTAACAGGTGAAGATAAAGTTGATCACGAATCGCGTTTCAATTATGAGTAAATTCTGATAAGTCCAAGAAAATCCCGTCAATCACATCTTTCACATTATGCGCATTTACTTTATCGTTAGATCTGAGCAAACCTTGATTGATACAAAATCAATGTTTGTAAGAATTTCAGTCAGTCGACGAATATGTATTCAGAATTGGTGTCATTTTCACAATGTGCGAAATTACGAGGCTGAAGTTAGTAAGGTTGTAGTATCGAAACGTTGAAACAAAATTTACCATATTGCACCTTTAGAATAACTCTAGAAGTTGAATTTACAAAATTTGAATTTTTTCATGCTTTATTAAAGGTTTCTTAAATTTCAGGTAATCATTTAAAGTTGCAAAATAACGAGCTTTTCCAAAGATGCATCATTATGATAACGTTACAAACTTCAGCCTGATGCGGAATTTTATTCGTATACCTGCAATGTTTACTCAGCACTCAATTCGGAACGTAACTTTTACAAATATATAGTAATGTAGTACATAAAAATAGACATATGCATGGCGATAAGCCGTAATAGACTATAAGTCCGCGCGTCGCGTCAGTTCGAGGCATCCAAGGTCGAATGCAAAATAATCTACCTGTGTCATTCCTGCATTGTGACTTCGGTGCTCTGCAAACCGTATTCCACTTTTATAAGTATTACACAAATTCGAATAAAAACTGGGTAAGCCCCGAACGTTAGTATTAACTGTGGAACTTAGGAAACGTCAGGGGTTGAAGTTAGTAACGTTATCGTAAAGAAGCATTAAGGAAAAAAGCTCTGTTTTCTCAATTTTACAATGAGTTTAAAGGAACTAAAATTACGGAATATGAGTGTGTTTGTTTTATTGCGTGTGTTTTGTTTTTCCTCAGCATCAATCGTTACGATAACGTTACTAACTTCAAGGGTGATGGAAACGTGAATATAATTTCGAATGAACTGTCGAAATCCACCGAGCTACTTTTTTCGGGCATAACGAGCGATTAGATTTTCAAATGATGCCTAAACTTGAACTTAGAATACGGTATCGGTCATTAATTTTCACATCGGCCATACGTTGATGCGTAAGAGTTCAGACCGTTCAGACACGGCGACGACATTATGTTTCATAATACACTTATCATTCATCAACTAAACAGTGAAATTAGTTAACTTACGTCTGACTAATCTGCACGATTGTTAGCGTCTCCTTCTGCTCGATTCGACGCATCGCTCCACACATTTGGCATAATTTACCTATCATTCGAATGAGATGATCGCTTTTTTAACGTTGAATGAAATGAATTTCGCAGACTTACGACTCAGACAAGCAAGTCCCGGATTCCGCCTCTACCGCCACTGCAGTCTTTTGCGGTGTTAAAACGAACTACAAGGTCACAGGCGTCGACAGTAACGTACCGCTGAACGATTGCGAAGCGAGTCTCAACGAGGATTATCACGTCGATTCAATCCTGGCCTGGGCTCAAGCTGCTGGTAAAGACACAGGTGAGGTACACGGAAGTTTATCGAGTATAATCAGACCCTGATGATTAACATTGCTCCATAATTGGTGTGAAAATTGAAGTTAACAATCAGCCAGGAGACCGTTCTGCATTATCGACCGTAATCTAACGCCTCGACCGGTGGGTTACGTCTGATTCCAGTTTTGACCCGTATCCGCAACACCTCGCACACCGCGGCCATATACAACGTTGTTCATTTTGATTTCCACTGAAAACAGGATTCGTCACGACAACGAGAGTTACTCACGCTACTCCGTCGGCACTCTATGCGCACTCGGCCAGCAGAAAATGGGAATGCGAAGCTAATATGCCGGCCAGCGCCGCTAAGTGTAAAGATATAGCAAGGCAACTCGTCGAGAATAAACCGGGCAAGGATATAAAGGTAAATGACCATATTATTTAATGAGTAAACTAACCTAGGATCTCGACGTTATCACCAGCCTATTCCGTCGGTAAGGTGTCATTTAGACCGTGTAATGTGGATTGTATATAACAAGGCGCTTCGCTAATTGCATAAACATCGTAGGGATTTGGAAATGATTATAATCACTTGGGTGGTTTTTTAACTTTTTTTGTCTTCTCACGTACCCTTCGAAAAGTTAGTTTTAGTTTAAAACGAAGCCTCGTGAAACCGGAACTCTGTAGCAAAATTCTAAAAGGTGACTCATCTGGTTTGAATTTTTCAAATACTCCTAGCGAAACATCTCAAAAAGTATACAAGTTGGAAAGTTATTTTTCGTTTTATTTTGTAGATAATGAAATTTTCTATAAAAAAAAAATGGGTGCGTGTACTTATGTACGCGCGTGAGAAGTTATACTTCTTTGGCATCTTTAAATAATAAATATTCAACATTGATAATTTAATAATATTTAGTATTAATTATATTAAATAATGATATTTTAATTTATATCAATAAATAATACATACGGATAACTAACCTCAATTATATTGGAGCACTTGAAAAACTATTTTAGCACAATTTTTTCACTAATATTCACAAATAGTAAATAATATTAATCCAAATATTCAATTTAAATCACTACTGAATATATTTTATTGCCACATATATAATTCGCACTTGTATGAAAATAAAACACGTGTTGTGACTGTAAAAACTAAAACCATGTGGATGAATATTATAAATAAATATGAAAACAGTGATCAGAGGCGACAAGCGTACCAACATTAGCTTTTTTTCGAGACTTAATGAATTCGGTTGAGTGGGCAACTTCATCCTGTTAATTTTGTGTTACAGTGATGCGCGCGCATCTTGAAATTTCACTCTCATCAGTTTTTCATAACGCGCCTAAAGAAGTATAACTTCAAAAGGTCGAGACTACTATATAGCTAAATGTGCTTATGCACGTTCGTATTATTTTAAACGTTCGTATCGAATACATGATAAACATTTAGGTGCATATTAGTCTTGACCTTTTTTATAGAAAATTTGACTATCTGCAAAATGAAATCAAAAACACCTTGCCAACTTGTATAGTTTTTGAGATATTTCGGTTAGACTGTTTGAAAAATTTAAACCAGATTAGTCACCTTTTAGAAATTTTGCTACCGAGTTCAGGTTTCACGAGGCTTCGTTTGAGGCTAAGAACTAACTTTTCGAAATGTACGTAACAAGAAAAAAAAGCTGAATAAAAAACCACCACAATAAACACATTTAAGCGTATTTTGCACAGGTTATTATGGGAGGTGGCAGACAACAGTTACAAAGTAATTCCACCGGCTTGGAAAATGACGAGGTAAATACTTGGAGTTGCTACAGGCAGGATGGGAGAAAATTAATAGACGAATGGGCCGCGGACAAGACTGCAAGAAATTTCTCGAATGTCGTTGTTCAGAACAACGAAGAATTGTTCAGTGTTGATACGGAAAATACTGACTTTCTTATGGGCATATTCAACAATGCTCACTTGAGCATGGATTGGAACAGAGACACCGGTCCCAAAGGACAGCCAAGCTTGGAAAACATGACGGTTGCAGCTATAAAAATTCTTCAGAAAGCAGAGAAGGGATTCGTGCTTGCGGTACGGTTTGAACATTGACGTGTTTTTATTAAGATTCCATAGTCGACGACACTCACTTTGATGAATAGTAAACAATGATCATGTTGAATTATTCGCAAATCGATATGGTCCGAGCGTACGATGTTATTATTACTCTCAGGTCGAAGGGGGTTTAATTGATTATGCACACCATCGTGGACATGCTGCGCAAGCATTAAGAGAGACAATCAGATTTTCTGAGGCAGTAAGTGCTACCTTAAAACTTATTGACACCACTGAAACTTTGGTCATTGTCACGAGCGACCATGGTCACGCCATGACATTCAATTCAGGTGCCGACAGAGGACAAGACGTTCTTGGTATGCCAATTTTTTAAATAAATAACAAAACTCATTCATTTTGTCTCTTTAGACGAAAAGGGAACATGTATTAGAAATAAACAATTACGTTAGAAATCAATGAAAAGATATTGAAAACATTTGAATAGTGAAGTATACAACTGAGAAACGCCATTTCAGAAGGTCAAAGTAGTCGCTTAACCAAATTATTCCAGCTGTTCCAAATCAAGATGTTTTTATCTGACAGTAAAATGAATTTAATGTGAACGATTCAACAGTTAAAAATTTAACAGTGTTCTTGAGTAAATAAAATGCGTCCCTGATTGTGAAACGTGAATTAATCGTGAAAATGTGTATTCACAATTGGTTCCTTTATAAATCACCATAATTTAGAAGCTTTATTGTCTAGTTTTCATGCGGAAATTATTAATATAGCAAACTCTTTGACGTTTAAGGAATCGCCACAAATTCAGAATACGACAACATTCCCTTTACGGTATTGAGCTACAGTACAGGGGGTCCAAACAACATGGCTTATGAAGTTTATAACAGCACCACGGCTATCAGGAAGGATCCTTCTTTGGAGAATACCACTGATTTCACTTACAGTCAACAAGCTGCTATAGTAACTGACGAGGCCCAACACAGCGGAACTGATACGCTTGTATACGCCATAGGTAAATCCGTTAACTTATTTTAATCGACTCGAAAGCTTTATGACAAAATATACCTCATTTAATACAAAGTTCAGTCTCGAACTAAATAGAATTTAAATTTGCACAGGGAAGAACACACATATTAGTTGTATTCATTTCGAAATTACTGAAACAATCATCAAGAATAAACACCTTCGAATTTTTCTTTTTTTTTTGAAAAAAAAATGCCGATTGCCCATCAAATGTTGTGCCAAGTGGAGAGACATTTTGGCTAGATTTTCAAAAATTTGCAGAGGAATATATTGCTGAATGAGAAACGCTTCATATGCCTGTGTTCGATTTTTTGCAGTTTATTTTTGCATTCATTTTGTATTACATTTCTCTATCTATTTATTTCCAGGGCCGTACGCCCATCTGTTGCACGCTACACACGAGCAAAACTACATAGCCCATGTCGCAGCTTATGCAGCAAAGATTGGTGAATACTACAATAATTCTAGTTCGAATTTTCAAGCCTACTCTTTCATCTTCCTGACAACGTTGATACCCATTTTGCTACCAAGATTACATAGATAAACAATTGATGGAATTAACGGAAGTTATGCATACACGTTAGGGTGGTCCTCATTTAGAATGTTGACGAATTTATTCCAGATCACCCGACCAAATCAACTATAAATAATTCAAAAACAATTTACAATTTTTTCAAATTTTTATATCAACTGTAACCCGTGCCTGTAAGAGGAAGGATTTCCCAATTTAAAATACACGTGTTTCGGACACGTTCTTAGTATATATTTTACTCTAAGAGTAATAATGTTCGAAACAATCCATGAATGTGAGGTTCTAATGAGCATTAGTGCTACTATCTGAGAAAAAATTCACATCATCATACCAGGTAATATGGACAATTGAATTTCTTATAAATAAAAAGAAAAAGTCAAATTTTTAGGGTGTGCAATTTGTCGAGATTGGTTGGTATGATGATGTGAATTTTTTCTTAGATAGTAGTACTAATACTCACTAAATCTTCGCAATTACAGATTAATTCGAACATCGTCACTCTTACAATATATTATATGCTGAGAATGTATCTGAAACAGGTGTATTTGAAATGGTGATATCCATCCATTTACAGGCAAGGGTTAGAATTGATATAAAAATCTGAAAGAATTAGGAAATTGTTTTTGAATTATTTATAGTTGATTTGGGGGGTGGTCTGAAAGAAATCATCAACACCCTAAGTAAGGATCACCCTAATACACATTCATGTCGGACTGTTGTACCAAAATGAAATTTATTCTATGTGTTTCGAAAAATGAAGAATGATCTAGGAAAAGTTTGATATATTTACTTATTACTGCCTTTATTGAACGTACAGACAATTGAAAAATGATAATATATTTTTAATTGAACACCATTTGTGAGTACGTGGATAGTGATAAGATTACATTGAAAAAATATTAAGGAGTGAGCTGTAGGTTTTATATATCATGTAAAATGAATTACGGATTAAAAAGAAAAGATTGAACCGGTAAATATGAGCCGTGTGAACACAGTGAGCGTTTTGCGCTCACTACATCGTAAAGCCTTTTCTATAACGCTATCATGCAATAATATTGGTAAGCCGAAAATAGAATAAATTGTTTGAAAGACCTATCAACGATCGACTGTGCATTATATGATGTACGTATCAGTTGAAGATACGAGAGTAGTCATGTTGAAATGTTCTGTTGCAATGTACTTCAACGAATCCAGATATTCCGTCAAGCAATAATAGATCGTTCATGAGCGCAGGATCATTGTTTTCTCCAGAGCGTGCCATTGCGAATCACTTTTTACACTATCTTGTAAAATGTATAAGGATTATTTGTTTGCACGTAATTTGTCGCAACAGAATGAAAAAACGGAAAACAGCAAACAATCAAATCACTGCTTCTCTTCGTTCTTATTTTTTTTTTCCAACGCATACATTTGTAGATTCAAATATTCGGTATTGATTGACTTCAGAGGTAACAAAGTCTGCTCTTTTATTTCGGTCATATCTTCTTCAGCTTCGATCCAGGGAAAATTTTCACATCTTGGATTTTCATTTAGGGCAGCGTGCGCCGCTTCATGGGTATGGATTTGAATGGAAAACGTAGCATTTTCAGGTAGTCGTTTCAAATATGAACCGGATGTTGAAAGCTTCAAGCAAAAAGTTCTGAGAGCTTCTTCTGTTTTTAAAAAGAATGGATCCTGTCTGAAAATAAAATTAAAATAGGTACAAAATCATGAAACAAGAATTCACAATGATTTGAATCCGAATGCGTTACTTACACCGCCAGATCAGCCTTTAATTTTCCGAGATCAAAGACAAATTGCTCTACCGGTGTTTTATCCTGATTGTAAAAGCAGAGATTGATTTTTCTAACGCTGTTTTCATCATGCCTGATCAATTCTCTGATCGAATTAAGTACTTCTTTCAGGTAAGTGTTCAATTCTGGATGCTCAGAAACTTGTGTGGCTATTCCATATATTTGCTTCCGTACAAAAATTTCTTTGGGATACAAATTCCTGACGTACAGAATATTGTGGAATGCTACTTCTAGAAATTCTAATAAAATATCCGCACCAACTGAAACAATAAAAAATAAAATATTTGGCGAATGCACAATATCGGAACACCAAGTCCGCCTGCGCGCAGGCAATTGTGGATACGTTAGTGTAAATGCAAAAGTAGTTGCCCAAGTGTAGGCGAGTTTTTAATTTTCTTGTGTGCCATTCTAATTTTGGAAGAATGAATGAATAAACCTGCCTATTTGTTGCTGCGTTGACATATCATCACAGGCTCTATCCTTCCGGTGATATTCAATGCATTCATTTACGGCGAATTACATCACACCAGCAGTCCATATACAGCTGTCTCCATGCCGTCACGACTGCTTGTCTAGGTTATGAAACATACGTTTAGGTATTTCGACTTCAGTACGTGGGTCCTCGTATTTCTTCATATATCACTTCAACAACTTCTAATAAATTGGTGCACGATACGTCAATTCATCATCGCTCACTGAAGAGCGATAGTAAATTTACACCGCACAGTTTGTAAACACCATAGGCATATGAACACAGACTCTCGATACATTCAATTTTAGCCAATCGACTCGCAACCCAGGAACGAAACGATGCGTATCTCGTAAAATTCGTGAAATTAAACGAGCAAGCATTGTACTCCGGGGTAGATACACATTGTAATGCTACGAAGGCGGTCAAAGAAAGCGGTTCAATCCACCACGTAACTCAGCGATTTGCATTTCTCATTTGATTTTCGTTGCGATAGCTGACTCGTTTGAAAAGTCAGCCGCATGCGGATGCGCACGCCATTGAGACATTGAGCTGCGTACTGCATATGGCAGCGTTTACTGCGGCTCCAGCCCAGCAGCGAGGTTTGCCATCGCGGCGGACTGATGTATTTAGATGTTCTTTTTCAAAAAAATTCTACTGTAAATAAAACGAGACTTTTGCGTGAACTTCGGGACAAGTAATCGTGGGATATTTGGAAAGTAAGCCCACGCCGCGGTGTATTATTTTCTCACGTTACTGAGTCACGAAGAGAGGTGTAATAACGTAAACAAATACTCGGCTCAAAAACCGTGTACTCTACATACGCGGATACGCATTTGAGTATTTGACATCGATAGTTAACCTCCAATACCGTCGGAATATTGGTCGCATTTACCGGTGAGTATATCTACCGTATTTTTCTCCACTTGAGCCGAGCTAAACTGGGTGAATTCATGCCTGGTAAACTACGCGTTTCTCGAATGATCGGGACTAACAACGCTAAGGGAAAAATTATCAACACTCATTTGCCGCAAATTTGTTTCCCTCATCACCACTGCATTTCAGGCGTAAACATGCCTCCAGTTAAGAAAATTGAACTGGATAAAATGGCTTGGGCTTGGGTTGAAAATACACCCGTCGATGAGATGCAGTCGATACACATAAAAACAGCGTACAGAATCGGATTGAAGAACTGCAAGACATGCAAGTAAGACACGAGCATCCTCCTTTATCTACGGAAATTATACAGCTGCGTTACGATACTTGTGTCAGCGAATAGCATCGTTTCTTGTATGTATGTTATGTCCTACCTTTCAAGTTAATATTGATCAAGTGTTCTCTGTTTCTTCCAGACGAAACTGTACGAACAATCCACAGTGTTTGACTGGTATAGGAGAGGAAAAATACATGAAATCTCAACCAGCCGAGATTGCTCCCTTGGAAAGTTCGCTTTCTGAACTTCGTGATCCAACCCAGTATGTCGGATTGAAAAATTTAGGGGCTACGTGCTATGTCAATAGTTTAATACAAGTTTGGTTTCACAACGAGGACATGAGGTATGATTCAAGATTAACTGTAAAATCCAATGAAGAGAACTTTCCTAAAATGTTAGTATATCGTACGTTTGACGTAGATGTTTTCAAAACATTGATATATCTCGTCAAAGATTATTGCCCCTGTTTTATGCATGTGATGTAATGGAATTTAAAACCTTATTGCAGGAGGGTGATATATAAGTGGAAAATCACTGAAGACCCTGAAGAGAGCGAGAATTTACTAACAGCTAAAAAAAACGGACAGCCGTATCACCCTATTACAGCAGTTGGCCAACTTCAGTATATATTCGCAATGCTACAGTTTGGGAATAAAAAGTCATTGGATCCAACGAACCTAGCAATCGCCTTGTCTCTCGATACAAGAACGCAGCAGGATGCCCAAGAATTTTCCAAGCTTCTTCTCTGTCACATTGAGAGGAAACTACAGCAAAATACTGTACTCACTGATACGTTACAGAGACTGAGCCAAGGCAAATACAGTTACGTAAATTGGTGCGTGTTGCGGAGTGAATAGTTATTTTTCAAGATGTATCTATTTGTAGGATATTTTGAAGGAAACACTTTAATTAGAGATAATCAATTGTTTCATAGCTGTACAACATGCAGGACAGAATATTCCACGCCAACTACGTTTTACGAACTTGATTTACAATTGGCCGCGACTTTGAAAGAAGCATTGGAGACCTATCTAATGGAGGAAGAATTGACTGGTGCTAATAAGTACCTCTGCGCTACATGCAACGATAAAAAGGATGCTAGAAGATTTATCAGACTTGACGTACTTCCAGAGACCCTAAACATTCAATTGTTACGTTTCGTGTTTCATCGGTAAGTAACAAGTTACTGTGCCAAGTAGTACTGCTAGGCATAACGTATCGAGAACTGATTAGATGAGTGTTATATATTTTTCTATTCATTACAGAGATTCCGGCCAGAAGCGGAAATTAAGCTCGTACATTCAGTTTCCTGAGGACTTGGACATGTCCGAGTACTTGAAAAGTTCACCCCAAACACACTTCTACAATTTAGTTGCTGTCTTGAGCCACAAGGGTGCTTCGGCACATTCTGGTCATTACATAGCAAATATATGCAATTCAAACGGTGAATGGTATCAGTTCAGTGACGACAAGGTCGAAAAGATGCACAACAAACGCATCGAGGATGGTCTCAACGGTAGGATTATTGTTAAGGTTGAGTTGTAAATGATTCGCAGTAAAATTTCGATTACCTATTACGTGTATACAAGTTGTTTCACCTTCTAATCATATTTTGAAACTTTGTCATTCTTTCAATGTTATAGATGCTCCTAAAAATGTGAAACGATCACGTGTGCCGAAAGGATTCTTATCGTCAAATACGGCCTACATGTTGGTGTATAAAAGAGTGAATGATACGACTAAATTAAATGTGTCAAAGAAAGGTAGACCGAAAAAGGTTGGTTCTGAAACGAGCAGCTTGCAGGAAACGGAGAATTTCAACCACACTAATCAACTGGAAACTCCAAATGATGAGAGGAAGGCAGATAGTGATTCAGACATGCCGAATTCTGAAGTTATCAAATCAGAAAGTATATCAGCGGAATTTTCAACAGAGAGTTTAACAGAGAAGCCTCAAGAACCTAATGCAAATAAGGAAGATGAACATTCAAACGAAACTGCTGACTGCGTCAAGGATCGTGGAACAGATATTTTGAAAAAGAGTGATGTCAACCAGTTGACAACAAATAATACGAATTCCACACAGATTTTGAAGAATTCAAAAATTGATTACAAAACACTAAACGGTGCTGCTCATAGAGCTATGAGCTGTGGTCAAAGAGATTTTTATGAAGAGGTAATGCAATCTTTAACGACAAAACAAGAAAATCGTTTCGCAATTACCGATCAAGACTTTATCAGATTGAGATTCAATTTTTCATTCAAATACGACAATCGTATTTTTATTTTCAGATGGAATTTGAGAGGTGGGAAGTAAGCGATACTGTACGAGAGTTAGTCAAGCAAGAAAACGTTAAACATGAATTAAGCTTACTGGCGATTCAACAGGAAAAGGTATCTAGCCAGCTGTGTGATATAATTTATGCGTGACTTTATCTTAATAAAAACTAGGAAGCCAAAGAAAAGAAACGTTTCGTTAAAATAACTGACTACTGGAAAGATTAACATTTGGCATAATAATCATTCAAGAATTATTCACAAATTTATTACCTTTCAGCAAAAGGACATAGAGGATCAAAACGACAAGAGACAACTAGTTATCGATTTTTTCAATATAATTTTAAAGAACGATGGATCTGGCGATTTCCAATGGATCCCTTCTGATTGGTTGTCGAAATGGCTTAACAGCTCGGCATCAACGTCAAATGGAATCATGCCAATAGATAATTCTGTCTTGCTTTGTCCGCATCATCGATTGGATCCACTTCGCGTCAATCGTGCTAAATATGTACCGGCAATTGCGGCTGATATGTTGTACGCCAAATATCGTGGCGGTCCGCGTCTCGATGATAATTCGTTATGCGAAGTTTGTGTCAAACACCGATGTAAAATGTTGCGATTCAAAATGGCCCTAGAAAAGGATCAAAAAGAGGTGACAGAGCTAATGCGAAACTTCAAAGAACAGTAAGTCAGTACTTGAGTGTCCTCTCACATATTTTCTATCGGGAACAAACCATTACGTTCTTCAGATGTATCGAGCCTCGAATATTTTTGCGTTTCATGCAGGACTGAATCCAGCTACATCGTTGGTGCAGATTCATTGAGATCGTGGCGTCGGTTAGCAATGGAAAAATTTACCGAGGTAATGGAAAACGAAAAGGAGACCTCGGATAACAACGAAAATCAAGGAGATCGGGCAGGCAGCCCCAAAGAAAATGAAGAAAGTGAAGTAATATTAAGTTTCAATGAAGATTTGCTATGTGAGCACAATTCCTTGAAGACGCCAGATGCCAGCAGAAAACTGGTACCCATTGAAGTTTGGACAATACTTCAGAAGTATTTTCCTAACGCTCAACAATATCCCATCACTACATCTCCTTGCACGACTTGCGTGGTACGTAATTTACTATCTTATGTTCTGTACCATTTACCAAAAGGTTTTCATTTGTATGCGCACACACACATACATTTTGTTTTTTTTTTCTGGTCCAGCCACAGTCTTTTCAAATAGATCAGTAACCAATGAAGCGTTGTTCTAGTCATTTATTATAGTCAAACATGTTTAATATAGGAACGAATGGAAAATGCGCAAAAAGCAAAGGAGGACGACAAAATAAAAGCGAAAAATCAAAAAGATGAATTACCAGATTTCTACTATGCAAAAAACAGAAACGAGATTCTCAAGTGCGAAGATCCCGAAAAGATATATTATGCCGTTGAAAAAGGATTTGTTGACAGTTGGAGATCCTTCATTCGGTGAGTGATTTAAAATTATATCCATATAGCAAATAGGCTGTTTACACAATTTGCAAAAACTGGACTCTTGAAAATGTTAGGGAATTTTAATTATCTGAAAATTCAAATTGTCCCAAAACAAACTCAGAAAAGTTAGGAAATTCGTCAGTGAAAAACTGTAACAATTTCGAGTAAAAGACATTCCTTGCTAACTGTCCGAGTTTTGTTTGTTCGTTCTTTCAGTTGAAATACCGAATGACAATAATAATTTAGAGATTTTTCTGTACTGTAAACAAAGAAGAGTTTGATATTCATTTCACTGCCGAACCACGTCTCACGTTTTCTAGTCCATAAATTTGAATCCAGCCTATAATTCTGTTAAAATATTTTGCCAAGTCCATGAGAATATCTGATTTAAGAAAGTTTCTAAAGATTAGAATTTTGAAGCATCCAAATATTCAGTGAACCCAAGAGAAAAGAAATTATACTCAACGAAATTGTTTTTGTATTTTGCTAATTTGCGAACTTCATGGTGATTCGATAGATAAACATGAAATATTTATCGATCAATTTTACATAAAGTGCATGAATATGCGGTAAAAAATAGCGATCCAGATAGAAAACTTATAAATTGTGAATGATTGACCAATTAAAGTAATAGTAATTTTTGTCGTCCGATTCGAACCAATATTTCTGTTAGAAGCCAGGCTTCTATATGAATTCTCAAATTCATAGTAGAAAATTCATTCCAAAATGTTCACATTCGATTCGTTTGAAAAGTCGTTGCCTTAGTTACCGAGGACTCAGCAAAATCCGTTGGTAGTTGGGTAGCGTTGCGCTTCTGATTACCATCAGTCGATAAAAATGCAGTTTTCCTTCTTTGTCGATGGTAAAGTATGTTGCCGATGATTGGCAAATTCACGTTGGACGACGATAGGTAACCCCCCTACGGATATCGTACAGTTGTCGGTGATTCTTTCACGCGTCCATAATTTTTTATGAATACATATTACATCATGTGGCCAAGTGGGGCCTACGTGCTTGAATAATTCACCAATCCCGACGTATATACATACATTCATCCATTATGCTCATTGCGCAATCAATGAATTGTCGAGCTACTGCGAGATCAGATATACCTACGTATAAATTTTACCGGCAAATGAAACATGGGGCTTCGTACACGTCTGCATGGATTTTCAAATACCCTAATGATTTTCTAATGCACAATGGCATCGATCAATTTTGACAGGCGTACTTTGCGGCTTAATTTGTATTATTACACTTTTTGCACTCTCGCTAATACGTGCAGCTAAGAGTGTATATCTAGACACAATATTCATTACTCCGTCGCTGATCGACATCAGTTTTGAAAATTTTCGCCATGGGATTTGAAAAGTATTGGTTTAAACTTAAACTTGCACTTTCATTTAGTGCACGGCCCAAGCTATTCCTTGTACGTGTTGTACAGATTGTCGAATGTTCTCGAACCCGCGGGACGGTCACGCTGCATAATAAAACGAACGAATTGCTCGATGAAAATTGTCAAGGCGTAAAGGATGGAGAACTTGGTCCATTTCACTCGGCGTTATATACCTCGAGTGACCTAGGATCCTCGGGATCGAGGGGAGAGAGCCGGCGCTCCTCGTCGCACATTAACGAGCTTTTCCTAATTATAAGAAAAAACTGGCCCACACGATTAAGGGTAGCTCCGCGTGGGACGGTGTGGGGCGGTCAGAGCTAGGGAAAACTAATTGAAACCGGCTAACGACCTCCGAGCAAATGATACATCGCCCCAAGGAAAGATCTTTCTCCTCTTAATACCTTTCCATCTTACTCAGAGTCTTCGTCGCGGCTTATCTGTATTCTATCTCGTCCACGATCCACGCCAACTGATACCCGAGTGCATTCTCTTCTACGCATGTGATCGTAGTTTCACTTTCAAACGGATTGGATATTACAATTCTGTTTAATTGACTGAGAGAAAGTTTCATAATATCGAGAAATTAATCTAGCGGGTGACGTTAGATTGGTCAGAAAATGCATGATTGATATTATTAAAAACCGATCGTCTGCTTTGGCTATCGCTAATCGTATGATCCAGTTTCGTTTTCTCCAAACACATTTCCGCAGCATTGTTCTTGCAGATTTCAGGGAATCAATCAATCAGTCCTTGACTTTTCTTTCATTTGTTTTCACTATTACTATCGCTGTTTTTATTCATCTAGTTTTCTTATTATTGTTTTACGGGAATTAAGTAAGATAAATCCTACTGTTTTTCCCCGAACGATGATGAGGAATTTATATAGCCTCGGCGGATTTGAAGCGTGAAATCGCCGTGCTAAACGTCGTTAAATAAAGTAACACTGCAAAGTAACAACTGTCATAAATTTTTCATCACAGCCGTGTATGAAGCCTAATCGTTGAATAATAGGGTGCCATAAAAAATAAAATGACGAAAAAATTTTCAATTCACGTATAAATATAGGCAAAATTATTAACGTTTTTCAACCGTATAAAATGGGTGTATTTTTTAACTCTGGTTTTACACACCTATTATACATAATCTCCATCTCTGTTCCCTTCCGCAAATTAATCAAAGACCTTTAGAAAGAGGAGCTTCAAGCCCGAAGACAATGGGGTTAGCAGAAAAATATTTTCGCCTTCCACGTGGCCGCGCGCGCAATTTCGCGATAACAAATATTATGTAGTACATAGGCGCCTACTCGAGACCCTCGTAAATTTTTTTAAGGGTTACGTATACCGACGTGTGGCAAGAGAGAGAGAGAGAGAGAGAGAGAGAGCGAGAGCTGCTGCAGTCTTCCCGGCTCTGGCAAGCCTGCAATTTTTCCCTTCGTGATTTTACAACGTTACATATCCATAATTTGTTCGCCGAACTGCTGCGGGGGGTGGGGCGGGATATGTGGTACACGGAGGGATAACTTAATCGGGGAATCCGACGAAGGCATATGTGACACCGGACATGACGTTGGTATACGTATAACCGTATATAAGCCGCGTAAAGAGTTGATCCCCGGTTTGTCCAACTGTCACTGAGACGCGGAGCATAGCTCGCGGATTACCTAACACCGCCAATTTAAATATGTCAATCTCAGTTGTCACGCTAAATTTAGCTTGATGCCTGCTTGCGGACTCTAAGGATTCGGACACGCGTGGTGTGGCTTTGCATGGGAACTCGTGGTATTCACCGCAGTCGTGGAAACCCACGGAATATACATCCAAAAGTCAGGAGGAATCGTAAATAGTCGTAAAAACTTACCCTTAGGAAGAACACCTTCGAAGTTCTTTTGCAAAATTACACCTTATGAGATTGTTTTTTCACTCTGTTCAAATTATGTACCTGAATCTGTTGCGTTTGGAATTTCTAAAATTTTTAATTCCACGCAGCTTTCAATCTGAAAACGAAATTATGACGGAAAGAAAACTTCTTATTTCTAAAATTTCGTATCATGAAATGATAGATCAGTCGATCGATCGATTGACTAGGAGTTTAAAACTGTCGTGGAAATCGTGTTGCTCAACCGCGAGTGGATCAGGCTGTCTTATAATTAATTATTAAATATTATAATCGAGAGTGAATGAACCGAGTACGGTCTCTTAGTAATCGCAGTAAATTTCCGTCGAATTTCCCACTTTAGCATAATAAATAATTAATGAAGTGTTTGCAATTCGCACGAATCCTTATGTTCCGAGTCCTGCTGCAAGGTGGCGAAAACAAATGGATTTTAGGATCGCAATTTGTCTGAGCGAGTTTTAAAGTCTTTGCCAATTCGTCAACGTCACTCTGACGGATTTTAGAAAGGATTAGACATTTGCATAGACGATCGCTCAGAACATCCCGCCGCAGACGTTCGGGTGTCCCGACCTTCTCGAAGAGATCCAGAGAATGCGCCTGATTGTGAGATGGAGAGAGGAAGATGTAGAGGCGGACGCCAATCGTGTCTCTTTAAAGAAATTTGAAATGTTTTTAACAATAACTTGCCGGCATTCGAATGTCGCATAATTACGCCGGGAAACATTCGACGACTTTCATGACGCGCAGGCGAAAGACGGTCGAACGCAAAGCGCACTGCAAGTGATTAGCAATTTATTAGGGCGTAAGTGCCGCGGGCGTCACCCTACCGAAATCGGCCTCTTGCCTCGGTGAAAAGGGACGCTATCTCAAAATTATTAATCATATTGTAACGCGTCGGGGACCGGGCGACCGCTCTATAGACTTATCTGACACCTTAATCAATCCCAAGTTATTAATTACGACGCCCTTCGCTCTTCGCTCTTCGCTCTTCGCTCTTCGCTCTTCGCCCTTCGCCTTTTGGCACGCGCACCTCTGCCGCGAACTTGCCATTGTCCGCCTGATACAATGCTGTGTCAACAAGGATGGGACTCGTATTTTCAACCGCGGGAAACCTGCCCCGCCAATTATTCATTCACTACGCTCTATACTCGAAATTAAGTCTTCTTCAATATTTCTGCCAAGAAAAGCTTTCTCAACAGCCCCGAAACGGGATCCATTAAGGGGTAAAACCACTGTAAAACTATAAAAATTTGATAATTTATTTTTTGACGGATGAAAAGGTAATAAGATAAAATAATATTTAACCCTTACGGAGTCTGCCAATTCACATTTTTATTAATAATTTTCTGAAATTTTTTTTCAACGATCTGAGACTCCCGATCCTCGGAATTCAAATTGTTTAAAAGCTATTTCCGTGTTTAAACATGAAAAAAAAAGACTCAGTCACCTGGAAATAAGTTTTAATATTGATAAAATGTCTTAATGAGATAGCACAGGTTAATAAAAAAATAAGTAAACCCATGCTACGCAACTACCATTGCGACTGGCATTCAAAGATCAAAACTGACCGCGTGCTCCTTTTGCGGCAACTGAACTGTTCTATAAGACTTGAAAATAGCTTGAATATTTTTTATTTATGTTTATTTGATAAAGTAAATCGATTTTGGATGGTTACGTTCACATCCGCACTCAAAAAATAATAGATACGAGAGATGGGTATCCGGGTACCCTGGGTGCGCACGTAAGGGTTAAGGAAGTTATTGGGCATATATTTAAGTGTAACATAAAAAATTGCTATCGACAAACATTCAAAATTGGCGACACTGGAGCCATTCTCGTGAAACATGTTGAATATTATGCGGCACGCAGTGTAACTGGTGCAAATTTGAATCTGGACAAAAAAAAACTACTAGGAGTTTCTTTAAAAGTGAAAGGTTACTCGGAGTAACTTTGTAACCTCCAGCGTTCATCTCCCAAGCGTTCCTTGTACCACGAATCTGTATAAAGATCAGCACTGTACTGCAGGATTGATTTCATTGACCCTTATTTGACAGTGCAATATTTTTCTAAATAAGAATTTTCACCATGAACAGAAACTTTCTTTTTCCATTTCGTCAATCTTCTGTGTGGTCGTTTCATCACAACTATTCGAAGAAAGATATAGAAAAAAGTGTCGCATCGATCGCACAAAACATTTGAATCCTGAAAGCAGCCTGCACCGAGAAAAATTTCTAGTTGTGGTTACTGTACAGTCCTTAACTGTTATAATTTTTTACCATGCTCGAAAAATATAATTCTACGTACATATATGTGAAAATAAGATTGGTAGCTATGACCAGAAAATCTAGTACGTCTTGCTATATTTTCTCGTAGCTATTCCGATGATTGGACGTTGGTATAACAATAAATTGATTTTGAGGCGTTACTGAATTCAGAAAAAGGGGTAAACTACAAAAAAAACAGACTTACTCTTGCTATAATTGAAAAATATACAGTAGTGAAAACTACGATTACACGAAATGATTGCTTGTAAGGCATTTCCTTGTTATTTGAACCCCGTATTTCACTAAGTATAATTTTCTATGACAACTATAACAAATGAAATTCTTCTCAGCGTATTCCTGCAGCAGCCCGCAATATAAGTTTGACTATATTGAAAATCCCACGTCAGACGCGCGTACCTAGCATTGTTCCTTAACTTGGTTGCGATTAATACTGTCCAACTGTAAAAAAATCGATGGAGTCGCGAATAATTTGCGCTCATTTGGCAAGATCGTGTCGTCGTCGTCTGCGTAGTCGTCGATGTTTTTCAGGGCTGAACGGGGGCGGCTAGACCAGAAGTACGATAAATCATTCCTCGAACCCGGTCGCGGGGAAAGTCCCCGTGCATCGACTCGCGAAATCCAACTACCCTTAAATAAGTTGATTCATTGCGCTGGGGGAGGGCAGAGCAGTTGTTGATATTTTGCTAATTCCTGGGAGATCGGGACTCCTTTGCCGTTCCCTCTTTCTTCTCTTGCGTCTCTTTCCTCTTCTCTTGGTCCCTGCCCAAAACCGTGACGAAAAAACTACAGTCTGTATTCGTAAGAAATATAAGTAAATTAACTTATACGATTTGTAAGACCAACTTCAGCCTGTATTTGAGGAAATTTCCTCTTCCCTATAAAAAGTATAAACATAAAAAAACTAGTCTCCGTTAAAATCTGTCGATGAAAAAATTTCCAAAAGTACGATTGAAGAAATCGAGAACGACAGGTGGATTGAAAAATTTATTCGTGGCGTGCAAAAAATTACAACTTTCTGCAAAAAAAGAACACAGTTAATCTGGTTTCGAAAATTAAAATCCTCGTAAATATTGGAGAACAAAAAGAAAACTACCTTCAACAAGTTTGCCGGAAATTTAACGAAACATTCCAATTTCAAAGGATTCCGGGGCATCGACCGAGCGAATTGGTAAACGTCGAATACCGAAATTATTTTTAGTGATCGAAAGACTTTCATCAATTAAAAACGGAGAATCGTCGTCAACTACAAAATCCTGTACAGTGTTGTACGCAAGTGTGACCAGTGGTAGAAATCAAAGCTGAGGATTGAACATGATTTATAGGTGTACGCGATGGCGTATATATATATATATATATGTATATATGTGTGTGTGTGTGTGTATATATTATATATACATATATGTACAGATAGCGAAGTATAAAGGCGGCATAGAAAGGTATATCGTACGAATTCTTCTCCGAGATTCCGGCCATCCGCGTGTCTCGCTCTGCAGAGGGCGGCCAGTGTCTCGGGGGCGGCCATATATCATCCACCCCCGGTTCGCGGGAGGGGTGGAGGGTGGGTGTCGGGCGGCGGACTGGGTGGTGGCAAAAAATCTTGCGCGGCAAAAACTATCATCAGTGCTTCGCGGGGCGAGCTCGCCGCGCCGCGGCAGAATTTGCGAAAGGGAGGAAGCTGCTCGAAGAATTCTGAACTGAAATCCTGCTGGAATTTCGTGATTCGACCAGGATTCGCGGACGAGCGAATCTTCCGCCACGCTTTATAACGTTTACGTACAACCGTATAAGGCTAGACTTGCGGGTCAACTTTCAAATGAGATGATGAGAATGTTATTCGGGAGAGATTCTTCTCGAATTGCGTGGTAGCAGGTATGATGATCAGTTAAGGGGCGCTTAAACTTGGGCAAAAACGCGTTTTGTTTTTTTGAATATGATAGGAAAAATTCAAAAATTCAAAAAATTCCGAACGGCACATTCTTCCGAAATACTTGTTTGGTTGTGTGTAGAAGTATTGAGATCACTTGTGAGAAAAGCCATGATTTTGAAAAAATTCATCTTCTTTCACAAGTTTTAAGATCCGTATCTAAATATTTGTCACCATTGCGAAGGATTTTCAGCAATCGCTAGATTCGGATTTTCGATGCAATTTTTTTTCACCAAGTATTTACAGGCGTGGAACTCCCCTGTTCGATGGAAAAGAAATTTCTTCCGATTACGTAGTTATGCAGGAGTTTTTAGCAACGAAGTCTACATTCGCAAATTGCCTTTAAAATGAAAACTCAATGCGAAAAAATGCACCGAAGCGAATTAGCGATAAATCGATTCACGGAAGTGTGTAATAACACGGGAAGAATCTGAAATGAGGTAAAAGAAAATTTTCAACCATTTTACACTCATAAATACTTCAGCAGTAAACTCTTTTGATAATATTTTACTCGGAGACTAAAAAGTGGCTCACCTACCACCGTAATTCAAAGGGTCTCGGTAATCTCATCGCTCTCATTGTTGAACAATTACGGTAACGATCCAAGATACTTATCTCGAGTAACCATATCGCCCTCAGCCACGAAAGGCGCTATAGTAAGTGTATATATATATATTATACCATTCAATCCACCTTGAACGAGATGCGAGAAATAGGGTTGCGTGGTTCATTGACGTTTTAAATATCGAGTCTCATTGCGACCGGACAAACCCCCCTTGGCTGAAAATAATTAAGCCCGGTTCAACTATGCGCGATATTTTATATATCACCTGTGCGATCGTTGCTGTGATATTTTCACGCCTGCATGAAATCGGAGGGACTTGAGACGAGTGATAAAATTGGTATAATTTTACGATTCATTTTAATTCACTGAAATTATAGGTCTACACACACACACACACACACACACACATGTCCAGCTGTATCAACCTGCTACTTCCGTCGACACTTTAGCGTGCAGGATATGATTATTTAGCGGATAATTTATCTGCGAAGTTAATTCACTCCTGATTCCATATTCATTACTTTCGCATCGCATAAAAAAAGGAATAAAACTGTCGACATTCAGGCACATATTACGTAACATATACAGGTTCTTGTCGAAGGTGTTTGCGGAGCGTCCCAGAATCAAAAACCAACAGTTTTCAACTTGGAATGTTACGTTGGCAGCGTCGTTTTGCGTCAAAATAACAATTGACGTGAACATCGATATAAAATGGGTTTTAGAACGCCTTTTTTATCGTTGGTCTAAAAAGTTTGGCTTATCCATAAAGCAATTATTGCTATCTAACTCTAAATCCGTATATTTTTCCTATTCGCCAAAGTTGATTCAGTTTCCCGGTTCCATCGCATAAATTCAATTTAAATATATACGCTCTCCGTCATAACCGGTTCGATAATCTTTCACTGTTACGCCGTATACGTACGTATATCGATGTACAAGAATATAGGTATATTACGTCTAACCACAACTCAAAACGGTTAGTCAAATTTCTTGGATAGTTTGTTGCAACGTCGTCTAACAACGGAGTCTCAACTGACAACGCGCGTGTGTGTTTGCGTGACCAGCGTGACCTCAACAGCTGCAAATATCCATTTCACGTCTTCACATCTGTATCCCGATAATATCCATATTATAAGCAGATATGCATGTATATGTGTATGTACTAGTTTTCACTCACCCTCCCAATTACACTATCGACCGTAAAATAAGTAAAGTTATAACATGCGTAGGTAGCAAAGAAGACTGTAGCGGCGGGAGAGAAAAACGTGGAATAGAACTAGTACTGGAATAGATGTGTGTGCGTGTGTTATACGTAACGATGAAAATAAATGAAACACGTCGCGTGGTCTGCCATCATGCAGCGGCAAGCGGCATGTTTAAATGTAGGTACTTGTATTCATCATCTTCTCCGATCGGACCTCGTGGTCGGGAACTCCGTATCTCTATTACATTCATCCGGAGTAATATAGGTATACCAGCTACGAGGAGGATCAGCAGGAAGGCGGGTACAAGTGAAGACATTCCTATCCGCGGTATTATACACACAAAATCACGGCGCACACGAGATCCTGAGCTGAGTTAGCGCCGAAGGTGTGCCGCGTCCGTGTGCCTCCGCGGCAAAGCGGAGAGTCAGCCACCTCTGGCATGGCGTGGCCGTAATATCCATGCATCTGGATGATTGTCAAGTCGGAATAAGACGAGGCAAACTCCTCGAGACGAGATCGCCCGGAAGAGGGGGCTGATGCCGAGATGCTGGCCATCCGACTCTTGTATGTGCCTCCGATCTACACCCGAGGGTCCGGCTCTCTGACGGCGAAGCATTCGACCGTACAGCGACGGTCATTACGCGAGAGGGAAGCAGCTACGTGTATAGCCGTGAAATAAAACGATATGGAAAAAACCAAAAAAAAAAAAAACAAAAAAATTCCGGGTGAGAGAGGTGCAAAGGTGGAGAAAAATAAAAAGTCCGGGCATTGCCAGAAAAGGAAGGAAAAATTGGAGAATAGTTGTTACTCGGTCGAAAGATGAAAAAAAAAACAAAAACAAAAAAAAATCAGGCGCGTTGTAGAAACCACGGCATCGCACGGGACGCGGGAAATAAGAGAACTTTTCCATGGTTAACAATAAACGGTAAGAGCGAGATGCGCTGTCGGCTGTGCAAAGGCCTGGTATCGGAGATGAACGATCGTCGCGAGGATCGGGAGCGTATCGTACCTTATACCTACTCGGGGATCATGCGGCGGGTGTCAGGGAAATAGAGGGGAGACGTGAATGAACGACGGTTAATCGTATTCCCGGAATAGGCTTGCCGCGCGCCGTTTGTCGCTGCGGGTTGGTACTTTTATGACCGCGGTGCCATTCCTTGAGGAGGTTGGCAGGCGCATGGTGCCTTCCTCCCCCTTCCCCATCCTCGTCCTCAGCTTCTTCTTCTTCTTCGTCCTCTTCTTGCGACACTTAACTGCTCGCCGTGTCCGCGGTAATTATTCTCCGTTGATGCTTCCTACTCGCGCATCTCGAATCGGCTGCCTATTGTCACCTGCGGCTCACTTCGTCGCGCATTCCGCAATCGTGGGCTCACGGTGCAAGTATAAGGCGCAGCTTTTACAACGAAACCGCCGATCACGATGCCCACGGGATGATATGATTTGTCCACGCGGCAAAAAAGACGCCAGAAACGCGGCTTGACCGTCGAATTGACTCGCTTCTGGTGAAGCGGTAATTGCTGAACGCGACGAGGAGTCGACTAATTAAGGATACCTATTAACGGTGATATTAAGCTGCCTTCGAAGCCGGGTTCGGCGAGCTCATCGCTGTTTCCTGTGGAAAGGTATGTGTCTGTCTATTCGCACGAGAATCGGGATGAATGGATACGGAAGATACGTTCGCTCGCTTGCGTCTAACGTGAAATCGACACATACCGCGTTCGTATCGGAGCGGTACAAGCGCTTAACGCGGAATGATGCCGCGGACGTGTGTACGAGCGAATGCAAAGAGTGCAGTTTGAGTTCGTCCGTCGTACATGCGTATAACGCAAGACGCTGACGAAAAAGACGAGAGCCAACTGCACTCGGAGAGTGGCCGGTGTCGCAGCGGCTTCTCCCGATCGGTGCACTTGTCCGCGAACGGAAGCTGGAGCCAGACCAGGGCGTGCTAGAACAACGAAAGCTAATTATGCCCTCGGATAAAAACGAAATGGGAGCAAAAACCATCGATAATCGACATCCTGTCGGTCGATACTTTTTCAACCGAGCTTTATAAACACCGTCGCTCAGCGGCGTTACATCTCGACACCGAACGGGCCTCGCGCCTCGCGAACCGATCGTTGGCTACCTGTTGTCCTCGACGATTCGAAAATTACCTCGTGTACTTTTGCGGCGACAGTTCTTTAAACAAATAGCCGTTGTAAAAACGACGTAACGTAATCGCGTATCGACTCGACTATTAGGGGCGATTCAACCGTGACGTTTGCGTATTAGGGTAAGGGCAGGAGGACAGGGGTCGAAGCAACGGTATCTTCACAAAATTTCACTTGTTAATATTTCATTAATATTACGTAATTGACAATCTCAATTATTTAGTTTTTCAATATTCAGCAGCTATTACGACCGTAACACTTTTATACGCATCACTTCCATTGTGAGATTCAAACAAGTGCCCAAGAATGCGGATTTTATAGTTCCAAATCTAATTTCAAACTTTGGAATCGACGAGGACACCCACGAGATGATATAAGATCGATTCGGTGTACCAGGTTTTTTTAAATTCTTTTTATCGAACGTTTTTTCTTCGTTTAAACATATATGGGTAGATCCATTACTTTTCGACCGCAGCCTGCGGGCTTGGGTTAGCGATTCGGCTGCTGATTTTTTTCAAGAAAGTAGGTTATAAAAAAAGACGATTCTCCAAATTTGAGATTAATGTAAGAAAATCTGGCGGCTATAGAAATTTTTGAAATTTTTAATAATTCAATTTTTTAGTTATTTTCATGATTTTTTCATGCGAGCTCTATGGGACTTAAAGACTCGAATGAAACGGCGTTCCCCTCTTCTGACCTTGTATTTTTAAGAAAAAAATAGTTTTTTACTCTAAAGCAAAATCCAGTTTAATTGGGACCCTTTTCATGAACTACTATTTTAGCAAAATTTCGCATAAATTTGAAACGCTGCCAAGTCAAGAATTTTCCAAGTAGACGGCTCAAATTTTTCGTCTAGGTATACTTTATCACTACCTACACGAATTATTATTAATTACCACGTTCCTTTTCATATACGGCCTCGCAAAACCAACTGATTTCTGAAAAATCGCCGTTTTCAGATAGCTGTAACTTTTTTCTATCAACTCGGAATCGCTTGAAATTTTCAGAGAATATACTTCATTCTATCCCCAAACAACGCTGAAAATTTCCAGCTACGAGTCGAAGTTGTTAACGAGCTGTGAATTTTCGAAATGTTCAAGTTTCCCACATAATATTTCGTATTTCATAGCATATACTATAATATATATATAAAAATATTGAACGAGGTAATTTTAGTCGCACTCGTTTTATCCATTCGGTAGAACGAGTAGCCTCGAATCCTGTGATCCTCTCAATTACATTCGTTTAACTGATAATTGGATGTAATATCGTTTTTCATCGGTATAGTTAACTTCGACGATTACCCAAATCATCCTAATTAAAACCTGCATTATACCAATGATCGTTGGCTCGCCCGATCGAATTTTCGGCAAATCGGCAAGTGAACCCGAGTCGGTATAGCCTAGCGAATCGCATATCCATATCGTATGTGTCAGGCTAACGTTCCTCGTCTATAGACCTTGAGCTGGTCATCATCCGCCTCGGGTTCTTCACACTGCAGGCCTCGAGGCAAACTCGTCAGCGATGCGCCTCTCGGTTTTTCTCCATTTTTCGAAACCGATCTCGGCCGATCTATACGGATGAAACGCAGGAGCCACGCGGTGCGGCCGGCATGACCACTGACCACTGACTACAACCTCCTCGCCGCTACTGAGATACGCGTGAAAAACATGTCTCTCGCTATGCTTCGACGCACGTCTGCCGGCCTGTGTATCCCTGTTGTTGGGTACCTGCTACATGATTCGAGTGACGCAATGTTGCCTCCGAGCGCCCAACTATCCGTTCCTCTCTAACTACACCCAGGTATTACGCCTTTCCTCGCTGCCCGTATTTTCATCATCCGTGGGTCCGTGGTAACTCTTCGCCGAACGAGCCCCGGTAGTTGAGGCTTGTTTACGCACATTGAGGATAATTCAGCGCAAATTTGCATCGAGCATCAAGCGGACTCCGAAGAACGTTCGAACCATCTGCCTGCAATTGCGTGGTCAGAGAAACTCGTAATTAAAATTGATGAGTTACAACGACTGGCCGCGGTCAGCTTAGCGATCAGCGACGTTCGCTCGTCTGTAAAATAGTAATCTCGAGTATAAGTTGAAAAGTTGAAAAAGTATCGAAAGGAAAAAAAGCGAGTATTAGACAGGTCGGATATAGTTGTTCGCCCGGCTTTTACCAGTCTACTTACCTACCTATGCCCACTTATATCGGTATAACTGGTGATATTTTCTCTGCGGCGATATAATCCCGAGGAGTGGTGAACGATTGAAACCAATCGAAGGAGGAGTCGGACGTTTCCTGTCGTACACGCGACGAGCGGTAGCAGTGTTGGATATATAGCACGGTTGGTATCGTCGAGGCCGAGGCTGCTATGAGCTTACAGAGTATCTTGGGGGGGGGCAAAAAATGGTAGTGATCCAGTCATTGCGGTTGAGATCTTATTATTTGAAGCTGGGCCATAATATCCTGTTCTATGCACGAACGGCGACGGTGACAGCCCTTAACTAACCGCGACGAGTCGCGCGCGTATATAGGCTTCGGTTATTGGATATGAAGAAATGAAAATAAAAACCAAAACTCCGGAGCGCAACAACGGTCTAATAAGCTCGATACTCGCTCCGAGACTCATCTGACCGGTTCAAACGCACTCGAAAATATCGAAAAACCATTACCCGACTCTTACACGCCGTACGAAGGTATGTATACAACGTTATGCCCGAAACTGTAAACTTCGCTCTTATGCACCGGCAAAATTAGTACAACTTTCATGATTATTTGCACTTTTTCGTTTCCTGACTAAAATCCGATTCATCGTTTCGCAGAAGTTTGCTCACGATTCTGTTTCGGTCATAGGCCTGTAATATCGGAGTGGATGAAAGAATTTGCTTGCTCGGTAAAACCAAAAATGTGTTTTGTTAACGACCGCAATATCTGTTCACTGTATATGAGTTTTTGCTCGAATTACGAGCCAGCTGTCGTTTGCATACGTTGGTGAAAAGTTCTTCCGAATTTTCAAAACTGACAGATGCATTTTCGTCTTCCTTAGACGGCAGTGGTTCATTTCACACTCTGAAATTTACTCTTTCGCAATGAATTACCAATCCCAATCAAATCTTTCTTACATTCTGACAAGTAACTTTCGTGCATTGCGTCGAATGGTTCGTGGTTTTGATACCGAATCTTATATGCGTTTAACCAGGGTGGCAACAGACTGCGAATAGTTAGGTAATCTCGTTTCGTCTATCAGGAAAAGTGAAGAAATTATGATGGACCGTAGGAAAAAACGTAAGTTTTCTATAAATTGTTTTCAATTAAATTCAGTTGAGCTAAATTTCGGAAATGTTATTGTTCAATTTCTAATTATTTGTGCGAAACGAAACAATAATACGTGTATTTCGGATGCAAATTTATGCATATTCACGGTGCACAACTTCTGGAGCTTTTGGTCATAAAATCAGTCCGACATTCTAAGTTTCTTGGCAAAAAAATTAAGGAATTTTATTTGAACAAAGTTGTTACCATCCTGTTAACTTTTGGAAAACCCTTCGGACCATTGGCATTACCTGCCTTAAAATTTATATAAAAATATTCTCTCTCGGAGTCACATACTTCGCACTCTCCGGAGCTAATATATTTCTCCCTGATCTTTTTTTCGCGGCTCGATATTAGCAGGAACAAACCGCCCTACAAACGACACGATTATTTGACCGTAGGGGTTCGCCGATGTTTCTCCCTCCGCTCCAGCCGTCTCTCTTCGCCGCTCCCTTTCTCTCTCGCTCTCGGCCTCGGCCCTCTAGGCCGTGCAGAAATAAATCTTATGTTTTCGCGTATAAGCGACCTTTTAATATCACCACCGCTGATTTACGAGGCCGGGATATACACGAGCCATGCATCTATGCGCGCCGACTGCCCTCTTCAGCGCTTTCCTGACCGGGACCGGGATCCCTATACACACCAACGCCGTGCCGTCGCTGCCCTCTTGACTATATTCGTCTTATACCGAGGACAGAATTACTCCCCCGGTGTTATATCATTCTGCACCTCCTAAGCGCGTCTTCACCTCTGATTTACCGATCCTTATTCTCCCCCTTGAATCGCGCGTGTCTTTCATCCGATTTGCCTACAAAGTCATCGGCTTGCAATTAGTATTGCATACGACGTTCGAACGAGATCTGTACTTATTTATCCCCGAACAACGGAGTCTTTTATACGGTATAACGGACTTTCTTCTTGCGAAACTCAATTCCCTGTGACACTGATTTTCATTTTCATACGAGGACAAGGTTTCGCCTGACAAGCCTAAGAACTTTCAAGACTTTTTCTTGTTTATTGTAATTATAGTCTGAAAAAAGCATCTATCCTCGTCTTGTTCTTCACTCACGGTTTAACCTTGAAAAAAAATATCTGTCGTGCAACGTATGATTTGAAATTTGATATTTTTCAGCACTCGCCTTAGGATAACTTTATTAATACTTGTACCGGCGGTTTGGATTGACTCACGGATGCTTAATTGTTCATCGTTACGAAAATGCGTAACCTTAGAGAGTTCCAGGAATTTACAGGCTGATTTTAAACACTTTTACGTTACGAAACTGGCATATGAAACATCGTGTCCAATGCTCATTTCCCATGAAAAACGACACAGAAATGAGCATATTCTTACATATACACCTGCCTCCAACATAAACTTGTCAAAAGTCGTAATCGCCTGGGATAATGCAGTGTGCGGCGTCGACGCAGAGCCGTATCCTTGCGCGAAGGACTAGCTAAGGACCAGGATGAGGACAGGGTCGGAGGGAGGGTAGAACCTTCCTCGAGGCTTCAGCCTCCGGCTGGTCGACCGCCCTGATCCCTCCCTCCCCGGGGAAGGGGGAGGAGAAGGAGGAAAAGGAGGAGGTGGAGGAGGAGGGAGCCAGGGATTGGGGCTGTGCATCATTTTTCACGCACCGCGGGGGTGGACGTTTTTGCTACCCCTGCCGCTGAGTATCCAGATAATGTCCTTAAAGACAGATATCTCTTACAACTACGCATTTACCCGGCGACGCACGGCTAATAGGCCGAATCCGTTTCGACTCCTTTTCCTTGTCTCCCGGGGAACACGCCAACCGCAAGATATACCTGTAGGACCGTTATATGTCGCGACCTTGCCGGGGAAAATTGAGAGCGAGAGAGATAGAGGAGAGAAGAAGGGGGACGAGGTCTCGTCCGTGCGGCTCCGCACCTCCGCACCTCCGCAATGTCCGACCTATCCTTCGTTATCCAACGTCGAATTGTTGTATTATCCCTGTTTACGTATGTACCAACCTTTTACGCAAATTCATTGTGGGGCACACGATTCGATCTCGCTTTGCACGAACGAGCCTTCGTACCTTGACGTGACGACGGCAACGGTCGGCAAACGTACGTGCATCGCCGCTATTCGTGAAATCGGTACTAACCCTGACGTGTTTTACGTTCAGCTTTGCGTCACACGTGCCTACTTTCTCTAAAAACAGTCGCGGTTACACTTTGTAACGAAATTCATATGCGTGCGGGAACTGCAAGATCTATTCACGCGTGTAGTTTCAACCCTAATACGCCCCATGAGCTTTTTAACGTTACCCGACGTACCGCGGGTTTCACGCATTGACGAGATAATTTTTAGATATCTTCAAACTGAAACGAACACTGTGAAAAATTTGACGTTCAAATTAACCGACGTGGAATACTGTAGAACAATTTTTCGGATCAATCTGGAAATTTAGTTCACGCAAACTCATTGCCTGTAGAAATCCGTACCGAAATTTTTCTCGTCAATCCGCAAATCGTGAAGGAATCAATACCTGTACTTCAAGACGGGCATCTATGCAGTGACTTTATACCCAGCTTCCCATATCATCGGAAGTGCGAATATTTGACTGTATGGGTAGTGAATTTGAAGGGTCGTAGCATCATTGGAGTATCCCTTTCGCTCAGATGTGAATATATATATTAGGGTGTTTCAGACAAAAATAATTTAAGACTTCACCGGCGCACCCCCTAAAAAGCTTGTTTAGGTCGAAAGGAGGATTCTGTGAAAAGATGAACGTTCGATGTTATGTTGAAGATGGCGCTCAGTTGATTTTTCAATTTGTTTACAATTTTTTTTTTTTCCCCTGAATTTGAATTTGAATTTAAAAAAAACGCAGTGAAACACTTCAATTATTATTTCTTTCCTGACATTTATCTTCAACTCAAAGATCACGATCCATAACACAACGATATATCATTCGGGAATCATTGTCCTAAATTAAAAGTTCGTATTAAATTATAACTATTTTATGAGATTGAATTAATAATGAAAATGTCGTCAGATACAGTTCTCCATCATGTATCAGAGACTCGATACTACAGGTATGGGTTTTCTTCGTGACGTAAGTTGATATTACGATTGACGTAAGCAGTAAAAAACAAAATTATTCGCGATACTGCATAAATTCAAACGTACAAAAGCGAGAAATCAACCGAGCGCGACCTTCCACATAACGTAGAACGTTTATCTTTCGACAGAACCTTTCTTTCGACCTGAACAAACTTTTTAGGGTGTGTTATGGTGGGAAGACGCAAATTATTGTTTTCTGTAACACCCTTCTGGAAATCACACCTCAATTAATCGTACCCACCTACCATAACTTCTTTATTGCGCGAAGTGGAAAACTCGGCGAGGGTGGATTAGGGCGCGATTGACACGCGTAGGTGCGTACCTACAACTGGCGAAGAGTCGACATGTTTGTCGTCGGAGGTTCTCCCGGCCGTCGGCGGAAACGATGCCCAGCGTTGTCGAGGCAGATAGGTATTAATTATACGAGGCTTGTTCAAACACGCGAACAGCCGGGGACGGAGCCCGTCCGCAACCCCTTATTACAGACAACCTACCCTTCCGCCATCCTGCCGCCCTTTACGTTTTTTCGATGCTTTGTTCAACTTTTGTCGCGAAATTTTTCCGCTCGTAACGGAATTATACCCCAGAGATATCCCCGGCGGTAGGCTCCAGTATGCGTAAACATTGTTC
Source organism: Neodiprion lecontei (assembly GCF_021901455.1). Taxonomy (NCBI): domain Eukaryota; kingdom Metazoa; phylum Arthropoda; class Insecta; order Hymenoptera; family Diprionidae; genus Neodiprion; species Neodiprion lecontei. The sequence goes on along the minus strand of NC_060265.1, from coordinate 10,387,105 downwards.
TCCACCTGACAACGGCCCGATCCTACTCGTACTCCAGTAATTACTCGTACGAGGGACGGAAGATGTTTCATGGTATCTCATAAGGGAGCTGCGACTTGACAACCGAGAATGGATGAATATTTATCAGATATCCGCATTTCTCATCCTCTGCGGAACGACTGCTTTCACGGTTTATACAACTCAAGTGATGTTAAAATTAATTGTAAGCCTGATCAATTTTTAGTTCTTCAGAGCCCGTTGATTTGAAGGTCCGCAATCGTTGTTTTTCAAATTCTTGAGAATAGCTGCAGACGTTTGTTTGTGATGAACTTGGAATTGTTTCCAACGTTTACAAGTTTGCAAATTTAAAAAACAAATTTCATGCATAACTGCGGAAGTTTATCATTGAAAAGTTATGAGACACTTGTATTCAATGATGGTAAATTGTTGACAAAAAAAAAATTTATTCAAGTGACGAAATGTTAAGCTGTAAATCTGTGAAAAATAATTCTACCGATGCAACGCTCTTTTGTGATTGGCAAATGAACGTATTGAGGACCTGGGCTGCGGTTTGTAGAGTGCAAGAAGTCGCTCCTGGGAATGTTTTTTGCCTTCTTCTTTAACACTTCAATCTTCCATCGTAGCTAATTTGTTTTGTTTTTGAAATTCCATCCGTTGATTAAATGTTTCTTCAAATAATTTTTCTTGTAACACTGTTTCAGCTACGCGGAAATCTACGCTCGAACGCCACCGCCGGGAATTCAAAACTCGGTACTACTCTGCGAACCGCACAAGGGACTCCTCTACCATCCCAGCGGCGTTAACGAACAGTAAGTGTTTGTGGTTTATTTCAGTAAGGCTCGGTCTGATCGAGGTTGACGTGCGATGCGAGTCGGCACCATTTAAAACGAAAAAAAGTAATGCCCACCATGTTTGACCGTACGTTTGTAAATTTTTAACCAACTTGCATTCGGAATCCCGTCATTAGCGTTTAAAAGCTTTCAATAATTCAGCACAAATTAACTACAGTCTTCTTTGCGAATTTTTCTTCGAACAAATAGACACGACGCTACGCACACTCTCTAAAGATCCGATTTAAGTACGGTAAAAAAAATTAGGCGAATCAATCAGCGTCAAATCCAGACGATTCGTTCAGACGTATCACGCACACACAGCGCGGTATTCTTATTTCTACAAAAGAGCGAAAGAAGGAAAGGAAGCAAGAAAAATTGAACCTAGTGAAATTTTCCCGAGAAGTTGACTCTTCCCTCCTTGCCATGCCGCCATGCCGTAACCCAACGACTAGAAACACTTTGCATGCCCGCGGATTTTCTTGAGAGAGACACACGCGCTGTATTATAAAGTGAAAGGACCAAGTTTCCACCCCAACGAAACGCTTCCCAGTGATGGATACGCACTGGTGTCACCCGCACGCCCTCGGGGGCAACCCCTGACCATTATGCCAAGCCATTGTCCACTATCGGACTAAGATAGCGACGAGGATGCCGAGGCCAAGTCGCGGTCTCGCCAACTTCGCTGAACACCGTTAAAAAATCATTTCTCCCCGCCCGCGCCCCTCATATGCCTATATATTACTATATATGATGTTGTACGTTTATGCATGTATATATATATATATATATTTGAATGTATACGCGCACGGATTTATTATGCATGTGCACGTATTGTACGTCCGCTGTATGTTATCCAAGGATCGTATAATACGGACGGTTCGTTTCTGCACCGCCGCCTTCCTCGATCCATGCACGCGGTGATGCTTAATTGAACAACTTTTTTCACCGCATCGCTCACGTTTAAATCCGGAATTTTCTACCCATAACTACCGGACGAAAAAGGTCCTCTCACTCTCTCCGTATTGTGTACATATAACGTGACACGTACCGCGACTAGCAAATAGACCGAGAATTTCGCCTGTACACATTTTAGCCAAATTTTTCGACTCAGTTGTTCGCTGTATGTTTGATCAAACTTTTTTTCAAGCGATAGAAACAGGAAAAACTTTAAATTTCTCTAGTGGTATATAAATGTGTTCTAATTTTTAAAAGTACTACACTTTTGAGGATCTATATGGTTAGCAATTTTTTTTCATCTATCAAAGTTCTGTAACTCGTACAGATTTCTTTTTTCTTTTTTTTTAAACATATTAGCTCCGTTTTTCACGTATAAATAGAAACAATTCATTTTCTAAAAACACGTTCTGTATTTTCGTATGAAGAAATCATTTTATCATTCCGTTAAACTAATTTTCTCTCCTCCGTCGGTTAATTTTCTTTTTTTATGCAAACGCTATAAGAACAGGAAATTTCGTAAAATACTTGCATGTATTATAAAAACGAGAATCTCTACAAGCGTACGATAGATAGGTTATAAGGTAGAGATAGGTAATATCCGTCGATCGGGGTATGCATAATGTAAATTTTATTTTCCTCGAGTGCATTTAAACGAAGATCGATAATGTTTAAATTAACAAGTTTTTGCCACTCATCATTCAACCGTTAGGCAAATATGCGGCAATATGCTCGTCAACTGTTTTTGTCAAGGGAAAATTCAAATGAGACCGCGCGCGCGACGGCATATTGCGCTGAATGAAAATTAATGCCGCATAGCTAATTACAAAATGAAAACATATATATGTACAAGAGATTCGGATACGTGTATACGTATTTATGTATGCGCACAAGTATCGTTAACCCGTGTCTCGAACTGATCGCGCATCTGTTGAAAATTAAGAATAGGCCTTACGGGATTTCGCGTAGGGTATACCTTACAGATTGTTTCAAACGACGAATTCAACCAGCGTGCCAAAAACCTTTTTAACCTTCTCCGGTTCGTTTGGTGGAAATAATTCAGCGAATTCAAAGTTAAAATCCACGCTTCCACGGGCAGATGGTTTCGATCTGCGGAGCAAAAAGCCAGGACTCCGCGTCCGTCTCTGGGTCTGCAAGAAATTTCTAATTTGCGGTATAATTAAGGACGGGGTATGGCAAAAACCGTTCCTAGCCTCGATCTAAACTGTAAACTAGGAAAATTGAGAATTCCTTCGCAGGGTGTGAATTCCACCGGTTCATTTATCGCCGTTCGCGTTTTATCGTCAGCTGCACCTGCAGCCTGCCATTGATTGATCCAGCATCTGCAACGAAACTTTTCTTTGTTACAGATTCAGCATCGTGAATACCGAGGAGTGGGTCAAACTGACGCAGCATTATCAGGTCGATCACGCCATCACCCTCAGAAGGAACAGCGAGCGCCAGATAATCTCGGTCCCCGGTGAGTTGAATGGACTAATTTTCGCCATTCGTGTTGTACGCAAGCTTCGAATTCCACGCGATGAGTCACCAAAACTTCTTGCAGAAATTAATCTAATCGCTTTCCAATAATATCGAGAACGGTGCTCTGATATTCGCCACTTGATTTTGGTCCGTTTCGTCGATAAATCTGACACGATTTGCATTATACGTTATACATAGTCCAAGGTTAATTATGCGTTTCTTGAATGTCAGACGTTGCAGTCGTTGGTACACGGCTATATACCAACGTATAGTTTTGTTTGACGGATATCCTCGTTTGTTGCGTAGAAGAATATTTATGGTGGCAAATTATGGTGGATTTCTTTCACTGCAAGGAATTAAGTTTGTACTCGTAATGATTCAGGATTTCGATAAGGTTCGGCAAGTCGCAGTAGTTGCTTTGCTTCTTCTTGAAGAAGTAAAAACGAAATGTATGTATGTATGTTTTGAGGAGACGCAAAGAAAACGCGAAATGCTGAGAAATAAAATTAGAAAAAAATGGTTGAAATACATGTCCAAGCTAGGAATTAACATATCAACTCGAACGTTGGAGTATATCCCAGGGTGAAATTAACATATCAATTTGTCTAATCGCAAGGTTTCGGCCGGGATAACTAATGACTTTTGTATTCCGGGCATTTCGATCTTATCGGCAATTAATTTCAGGCTAATTCAAGTGTCATTATGTAAATACTCGTCTAGATTGTTACGTAGCCACCGTCTCCTCCTCCTCCTATTTCGAGCATTTACCAAAGTGCATGCTAAGTATGTACGTACGTATGTATCAAGTACACGGCGAGGTCCCCGCGTACCCTACACAAGATGACGTAGCTGTAGGGATAATGCCAGAAGACATTAAGCGTCATTTCCATAAAGTCCTCGTCAGACACGGTGACAATTTAGGCGGTTCCTCCCTTCAAAGTGTCTCGTTATAATTAAGAAGTATCTCTTGAAAATTAACCGAGAGAAAAACTTCTCGAAGCATAAAGTCGGCGGTAGCGAACCCGGAAGTAAACCCCCGATTCTCCTGCACTTCCTTCTCCTATATCACACCTCTCCCAAACCTCTCGAGATCCGTACTTACCGTCGGCCAACCGACGATTAAAGCAATCAGGAGACTCGAAGCTACCCGGAACTTCCGCGTGACGATTATAGGTGTATTTATCTGTTGGGAAAAGCATCCCTCATATCCACCCACAGTGTGTCGGTCAGGTGCTCGTGAGTTGCGCTGCCCATTGTGAAAATAAGCATAATGCACCACGCGTCGTTAATACGATCCGCGTACACCAGAGAGCAGATAGCGAACGAAGGATCGAGCCGGTGGGACCCTTTCGTTGAAGCAAATGTACGCAATAACCCGATCATTTGTAATTTTCGAGGACAAAACACGAAGAGTTAATTCAACGAGACAGTCTCGACGGTGCTGATAAATATGTCCTCTTGCCTTGCGTGAGTGTCTTCCTATTATCATTTTTGCTACCCTTTCAGGCTAGTCGCGCGTTATTGTCAAACACCGGTTAGTAGCGAGCGTTATAGGCTGGTCAGTCTTTCTGCGGAAGGTATAACGCGTCGACGTGAACTCACGCGTCTTCGATCAAAATCGAATTCACGTTAGCAAAAATGAGCCCAGGGATATATTAAAAGGAGGCACAAGTTTCATTCATAACTCCGAAGTCACCCCATGAATGAAAGATTAATGTTCGATCCTGATATCAGCCTCGAGCAATAGTGGCCCCGACAGATTTCCTTCGACTTCTTTTTTTTTTATCACGTTTTCTTTCAGCCCCAGGCCGGCTCATATCCAAGCTTCCGCTATGCAGTCACCGAATCAGCCTATGAGGTGTAGTACAGGCTGATACATCGGCCAAAGTTTGAACCTTGGATAATTGAATTTGAAGAAACGTATACCGAAGTCTAAACAGAAATAATTTTTGACATTTCTATTCTAGTGCTGATTAGGAATTTGAAAATATTACGGTGACTCTGCGTAGTTGTTGAGTTCAGGAAAGCCAATTACCTGTAACCGACGACGCGTTAATCAAAGTCAGCTTTAGTGTTCATCTTAACTAGAGTCGAACACGGAGGGACCCGGACTCGTCTAATGCTCACAATCAGTTTTAAAGCTAATTCACTAAGAAGTGGTTAACATCTAAGGGAATTCTAGAAATTCGTTGTCGTCGCAACTACGGCATAAGCGGGAATAAGATCATTTTAGAATAATTATTTCAGTAACGAAGATCTTGAAATACCACAACAAAGTCTATACGTAATCCTCTTACCTGCAAGAGATCCAGCTAACGCTGATGCAAACTTAGTTAGGAAGACCCCCTTACCTTTCGTTACCTTATCGTTACGAAGAAAATGCTTATCTCGTTTACGAAACTCTGCAGAAGTTCCAATTAACGGCCCGATCTTACCTCTCAAACAATTTTCTATCTTCCCCCGGTTAAGTAGTTTGTTTTATTGAAAAATATGGGTGTTATGTGAACCTCGAAATTTCTTTGTATTAATTTCAAAAATGGCGCAAATCATTCCTAATCACCCCGCGTCACCATTCGGACTCTCTAATCTAAATTGAGCTGCGCGGCGATACCGCGAACACTTCGAAAGTCAAACGTACGGAAGAAAGCTGCAGCGTATTTAGGGGAGGAAAGCCCCGGGCCGGAAAGCGATAGATATAAACGTTGCAGGACAATTTCACAGGAGCAAATTAGTGCCTTTTCCGACGGCCCCTTATCCCGTCCGAGAGAAATCCTCTTCCTCTTCTCTCTGCCCCTGCCTCGCGGGGTTGACGGCTTCCTAGCTCGGTCAGCGGGGGGTGGCTTTCGACTGGGATTAAATGGTGCGTTCGGATGACCGATGCTCGACTTGGGGTGCGCGCTTCGTGTGTTAGAAGGGCCTATGGGGCGGAGAGAATAAGATAAAACAAGGATAAAACGTGCTTAAGGGACTTTCAAAAGACAAGTTATTCCACGCGCCTTAACGGTTTTCGGAGTGGAAGACTCTCGTCGCGATCTACGTCATTCGATTTATGCCTGCTGCATGTATTTTGGTGTTTGTGTAAAAAAAAAAAAAGAAAAGAAACGAAAAAAAGTTCGACCTCAGCGCTGTTATCGGTATACTTATCGCCACGATATTTTCAGCATGCATTTCAACAACGGCAGGTGCGCTTCCATCGAAGACAGTATAACTCTACGGTTGACGCATTGTTGCCAGTCGTTTTTTCCCTCTGTCTCTTGCTCTCGACCATTCCTTTGGAAAAATTCAGCAGCAATCAAAGGTTATGGGGGTATAGGCACGCCGCGCTAGCTGCATTATTACTTAGAAAGCAGTTAAACCCTTTCTGGGTATCCGATCTTAACTCGTCGGAACAATCGGTTGCCCGAGTGGTTATAACTCGAGATAAAAACGTGGAAGGAAGCCGTACGAAACAATTCGATGATCGTGCGCGTTACCTGGAACAACGTTGGAATTGGATTTATTTGATCCGAGTTTCGTGATAATTTCTATTTCGTAAATCCCTTTTCCCGGCTTGGAAATCCTCCGGAAATTTCTGCCCCGGATGCTCGAGGTAATTTTCAGGCGAGATGACAGAGCGGTCGAGGAGTACGTCTCGAAGTGTCGTCGGAGCTAAAACACTGTGTAAAGATAATACTGCTCCGGTTTAAACATCCCATTGTCTTGTCCATCTTTGCGTTCCAATTTTTTGCAGTATTTGTCAAATGCGGCGTTGGCCTATCGCATTCCCATTTGAATTGCAAAGCGTCAGCTTCAACTGGATCCGTTCCGTCCTCCTCCGCAGGTTCTCTTCTCGTCCGACGGCCCGGAGTTTCGGACGCTTTCTCCACTCCACAACCGACTATCATTGCCGGTTGTCGGAAAATGAAGACGTTTGCCAAGGGTCAAGTCTAAGATCTATGACCAGATATCGGAGATGATCGGAATGGTAAGACGCTTTCGTTACACGTTGCGAAGTTAGTTTTCGTTTGAAACCATTGGAAACGTTTTCCCGGTTTAAACATGCATTGGTATTGCCAACGTCGCGCGTATACATCGGACGAAATCACTAGGGACAACGGGAGATGTCGAGAGCAAACAGACAATTTGGCTTATTTTAAGGGCAACCTAACCTTACTTAACCAAAGCCGGGCTAACCTCGCGTCACAAAAAATTAGGGGCTGCGTTTTGGTGACTGATACGGACCTGCTAACGAGTCTGTGGGCTTAGAGGGTGGTCCTCGTCCGGTCACGGATACGTTACTCATCCCGTCGTACGTTGTACTTCGACGGTACGAAAGTTACGGAATTCAACTCAAGCCTTGCCGTCACTTTTGTGTGGAAACAACTATCGCTACTCGAAGAAAAAAGTTTCAGGAGGAAAGGAAAAGGAAGTGGGTACTAGAAACGGAGTTATAGACTACTTCCCGAGCTGATTATTGTCTTGTCAAATAAATCCTGAAAAGAATTTTCATATAATCATATATCGGAGGGAGTTGGCAAATCGGTAGTGTTGTAACGAGTTTTCGCAGTGTTTCATTTTGAGAAGCAGTCACGGTTTCGAACGATGTACTACGACAATGAGTGTAAAATTGTTTTGTAATTAGGTATCAATTATCATCGAATTCAATTATTAATATCACTACAACGCTCTTTATACTACAAGCATTCGTCAATTGTCGTAAAGTTCGTGATACTTCTTGAAAAACTTACTTTCCCCAGCAGTGCTTTGACCGAATTTTTGAATTTCATCCTCACCTTTCAAGAGGTTTGTTTCGTGTTTGGAAAAATCGTCCGTAGTCCGACACTAAACTAAACGGAGATCATTGCTGATTCGTCAGTCGCGAGGGCGCAAAATTACGCCGATCAATTTAGCAAGTCTGTTGAGAATCAAGAGGGAAGTTATGGAAGCGGTACACTTAGCTAATGCATAAATTGATACTTGTCCGTAACACTTGTGGCGGTAACAAATATCGCCGACTGACCACCCCATTCCGTACCGTCGCTTCGCTTCGCGTCGCGGCGATGGCACCACCTTCTCGTGGCAGAGCTGCAGGGAGGCTAAATCTCGCCTGACCGCACTTCCTAGAGGAAACTAATCTACAAATTTGTGTTCTAAATCTAAACGCCATCCGAATATTAATCCTTTGTCGAGATATGTTTTGTGATACAGGAAGGACACTACGCCCCGCCTTCTCCAGGCCCCGCTGGAATTGCCAGTTTGATTTGTGCCCCGGGCTTGCTGGATACGCTCGTAATACGCGATACGGTTTGACCACACTTAGGATAATCTCATTTGTTGTATATAGTTACCAGAAAATTCTAGTGAAATGTGCGCGACAATGGTGGCGTAAGCAAATACTTAGTGTGATTATGATAAGTGTTGATACTGCGTTTTCGGGTTATTGCAACATTCAAACTATTTTTTTATTTTCAGTTTAATACTGGATTGTTTTAATTGAACAAGGCACGAGCAAACATCCATTCGTTATTGCATAAACATCACATCGTCACAACAGTTGCAAGAAAATATCATACGAATGATCATGATAAAAAAAAGAATAGTAAGACGAATTAGATTCTCTGGTTACGGTTACAAAAGTGGTTTTTATTTTATACCCAAGACTGTATTTTTTGGTTATAGTGAAAAACTGACACAGTCAATGACTGCATGGTTACTAAAAAAATGAAAATTTTTCTCGATGCGTATTTCGCAACTGTGTTTCGCCACTTTTAACGGGGTTACTCCGGAATTTTCACGTCTCATGCGAAATTTCGGTTAGGTCTCGAGAGTTCGCCGACGGAGCTGCAGCGTCTTTTTATGATCCATACACAACTTGTATAGTTATACACACTTAAAATACCATCGTTCTAAGACTCAGCTGGACTCGTCATCCCAGCCTCGAGGCATTCGGAGACAATTCCGTGCGTCTACCCATGACGCGATCCTTTTTTGTTTTACCGTTTCGTCCCCCCCTCTCGACTTCTTTTTCTCCCTTCCAGCCCTTACCCGTGTCTCTCTCTTTCTCTCTTCCCTCGAAACACCCCTCACTAATTCTCCCGAGGATTTTCTCAGTCGCGCGGTTCTCCCGTCCATTCGTCCGTCTGTCTGTCTCTCCGTCTGTCCGTCTCAGCTCCGTGTCTGTCCACATTTTGATTTATTATACCTAATTAGTCTTTAAGATTGTATGTGAAAATCTGGATGCATCGACTCGTCCCTCCGGGGGCCACGCACGACGATTGCATGGCTTCGGCCCTCGCGATCGATTCGAGCTCAATTTCGGACCCGTCATTTTATGTATAAAAATTGTCAACCGTTCGCCGTAAGATTGTCCGAATTTTCCCTCAACTTTTGCAGTTTCTACTTTGCTTATTGCCGGAAAATTTCCCTCCGGCTGTTCGGCGTGTACGTACACGAAACATTTACGTATACGTATCACACGGGATAACGGAGTTGCCGAACGACGCGGGACGGTTGAAATGAAAACCAAGACCGCCGAAACGCTTTGGGCAAACTTTGTCCCGTCAAAGTTTTTGCACTTCCCTTTTATGGTTTGACTGCCTTCCAATGGCACTTTAGGGAAATACGTCGAGCACCGGGCCTATTGTACGTGTGTATCCTTCGACGTTTTCCTAGCGAAACTCCTCGCGCGGCGATAACCGCTGTTTAGATTACCTACGTCGACTAGCCTAGCCACGTAACGGTATGCGAGAACGATTTTTGCCCGAGTGAGACATAGACGGCGATGGAAACGCAGGCGAGAACAGACGCGTGTAGACGCCGCGACGGAGGGAAGCTGTTTGTTTATTTTCAAGTGTCTATCCTTCGAGGCTACATTTCTTGGCATAACACTTCCAAGTGCCGTGGCTCCATTTATACAACCCTTACGTTGTGCGAATGGGGTGGAACGGTTCGTTTACCGCGTTTCGTGTACCTTAAACCCATACGCGGTCGCGTACATAGATATATTATCTTCCTGCCGAATGGATATTATATTTAAGTGCGTCAACTACTCGCCCTCTTCGCACGAGGAGGCGAACTCGATTTTATTACTATTATCACAGGAGACATCTCGTTACGACGCGATAACAGTAAATAGTGATAATTGAGTGGTCCTTGAATTCAACATTTCGGTACTAGGAATTGCTTCTTCCTTCGTTATTGCGAATATACCATTCTGAATCGCAATTCACCAAGTTGGAGAAAATCGGCACGACAATTGAATTGCACCCTAAATGAAGAATTTAAAGAATCCGTATTGTCACTAAACCAAGACTTATTTACAGAGAACTCTTCGTTGATCTCAACTTTTCGCGTCCCTTCAATTTTCACTACGATCCGACAAAGTTATACTTTATCGTCAAATGGTTTTATATGTCCAATTTCGCGTCCGTTGCAAAGCCAAATAACTAGCGTTACAATTGTACGGGTACAGGTATGGTGCAATTAATATATGCAAGGATGGAAAAAGGAATACGGTAGAGGAAGGCAGGGACGGGTGGAGATCGGCAAAGGTAAAATCAGGGGATACCCCTTATTAGCTTAGATTCGCCGTATTTCTCAGGCGCGTGATTCCGGTGGCTCTATCTGGTTGTCCTATCCGATATCGCAGGGTGGCATAGTAATTAGGAGAGGGAGGAGGTGGGAGTCGGGAGAAGGCGGCGGACATTCGAATGCGTCAGGTTAGCCCGAACCCCTTCCAACCGCGATCCAATTTCACCCCATTTCCCATTTTCCCAACCCCCCGCCTGGAAAACTGTCTGAACATGACGTAACACTCGAGGCTCGCTAGCGTAGCCAAAGTTGAAGCGGTTTTTGTCGTGTCCAGCCGGTAACAATGGTCGCTTCTTACTCCCTGGTCACCCTATATTATTAATTACCGTATTAATCACCACCATAAGCAATCTATTATACATGGATAAGAGCTCCGGGCAACGGGGAGTAGTCGATGCGGTCGTCGCTGGCCTTAACGCTCCTCAGGGTGGAGGCTTCGCTGATGAAATCTCGGATATACGAAACTAGGTGTAGGGAAGGGTCCATCCTCTTGGCGAGGGTGCGAACGGGTCAGCCAGGCTCCCCGAGGGTGATTACTGTACTTTACGTCGTTTACCGCCTAGGAAATCGTGCTCTTTGTCACCCCGCTCTGGAGAGCTCGACTGCCATGCTGAAAAGAAATGAAATTTCACAGCAAAAACACGCATGCCTTATACGAAAGTTACCGATAGACAGTTTTTTGGAGAATTTCACCGAAAGTGACTGTTTCATTGAAAATATCACTAATTTTTAATTCTTTATTTACTTCTTTATCAATATATTTAACCTTGTAAAATGCTAAAGTGTATATTTGTTTACTATCTGAAAATGTTGATTAGTCGGATCGATGATAAAATCTTGAAACTTGAAATTTTTAAAACTTGTCGATAACGTTTTGCGAAATTACAAAAATCCTAAGAGGAATATTTCAAAATTCAGCAATGGCTCAACTACACAAAACTTTTAATCCCCAACAAAGCGACGAGTGATTAATCGACAGTTAATGTTCATTGTTATACTAAAATACGACATGTTGAACGGTATAATTAATAACAAGTCTTAAAACCCTCATTTAAAAAAAAATTATAATGTCGACATTTTTTTTAAATCCAGGCAAAAATGGCATTTTGATAGTAGCTCAACGTAGTATTTCATACAATCATTGTTTTTCACTATGAATATTATAGTTGGTGATTACTTTGTTCGAACGAAAAAGCATTGAAGCCCTAAAAACATGGCGACGCTTCGTTTAATGTCGGTCCGGGAATAAGTGGGAGTCAATTGAGGAATTTTTAACCGGATAAAACGATGAATATAAATGAATGTAGAGGAGTTTTGGAAAGTTGTCGAGAAGTAGGTAATATGCCTACCTGTTGCTCCCTCAGCGAGAAGTTAATAAAACGAAAACAGATTGATTCCCTGATTGCAATTATCGTTAACGGTTCTTGCTAACTGTCAGTAAATTCATCATTCCCTGATAAATTTTAACGGGAAAGAATTTATGTATTTTTCAGAACCCTGTGCCGTCTGTATGCTGGCGAGGGTAGAACAGGAGCGGTTGGAGAGCTTGAAATACGAAAGGGCGACAATATACGTCAAGTGCGTCGACGATAGCGAGGACGGGAAAACGGAAGACGATACTGAGGTGAGTACCTCGTTGCCTGAATTATCGTGGTTTACCTTATTCACAGAATATTGTCTCGATACGTGTATATCTGCCATTCCTGCTCATGGCCAACTCTCTAATCGTTCGATACGACTTCGATACGCTAGGTTAGAACCATTGATTTGTATGTGTGCGCGCAACGTAAGTTACTTGGTCTTTTCATAAAGTAGGTCTATTTAAAAGTACGAAACGTGTAAAGTTGACTGTCCACATTGAAAGAAATATTTTGTTGAACACACGATATTTCATCTAAAAAGGTTAATTGAAAACCGCGAGGGCAAGCTCACATGTCTAGAACGACTTTGTTATTCCGTAATCGGTATTGTACCATGAAAATTTGATCACATTACAATGTCTGAGAATTTGATGAATCGTATTCAGTTGTAAAGTAACTGCATATCGCTATGCACTCATTTGACGACTGAAAATCGTCGTGTAGATCAAGAATTACCGTTAATCAGGGATGAATTGAACGAATTTTATCTTGAGAAAAACAGATCATTAATCCTTGAAGATAATGTCCTGATACGGTCGTTGAAATGTCAAGCCACATCGAGTCTCAGGGTTCTTGAGAACCGAAAGAAGTCTGATAATCGTTTCTGAAAACGAAAATGAAGAAGTCTAAATTGACGGCAAGAATTGATAATTGTATTGGCAAGACTGCTCCGTATGGGTATATATATGATGAAATAACGAATCCTATATTCACAGCGATGTATATAATGAAATGCTCTGTGCGTGCCGTGGTGTTTAAACATATTTGATGCGTGCGATGAATTTTAATGGCAAAATGTCGAGTCATGGGAGTGCAGGACGAACGGAGGAACGGAGAGCACACCCATAGGAATAAAGGAACGGCAGAGAAGAGACAGAAACCAGAGCGAACCATCAGATTGATGGTGGGTGATAAGGAAATTGGTTCCATCTCTTTCACAATAATAATTGTTATTACATCTCTGAGTGCCCGTCGACTCCAAGTCGTCCTGGGACACCTGCTTCGGGATACAAGACCACTCTTAAGTACCGACGACTGTAGCCTTCCTCCGTTCTCTCTAACCTCGCCATGGACACTACTAAGAAACTGCAACAAATCTAACTGATCGTGTGTCGCACTAGAAGGAACTTATTGGGCTACAATGCCAAATATTTATCAAGGTGATTGTGGTCAGGGAGTAGAAATTAGCGAAGGAAGTATCTGAAGATTTCGGTACTGTCGTCGAAGAAATAGAAACGTATTTCGACGCTTTAAAAACTGTTTGACAGGATTAAATTTTGCAGCGATAAGGATAATGATACGCGGTGCCGATTTGTTGCTGGGTTTTCTTGGTCGATTTTCTGTAATTATGTCCGTAACCATTTTACCGTGTATCCGTATTCTGTATTTAATTGTAATTATAGTTAGGAGACAGCTGGTTGAACAATGTTTATTCACGTTTGCCGTTTCACTCTATTTATCCTAATTCTGAAAACTGTAATATCTCTCCAGATATCTGCCAAGAGGCCAAAGATTCAGTGCCAACGACCCTCGAGGACGCGGAGAAAAATCAAAGGTTCTCACGAATTGAAGGTTTCCTCGGAAGTAACGCTGAAGGAGTTGAAAATCATGGTAAGTGCTTTTCACGTTCACCTGCCATAAACGATATCGAATCGAAGCGTTAACATACGACTAATTTTTGCAAATATCAGCGACGGGGACCTTCTACACAGGCACGCAGTAATATTGCGTGAAATGTAGGCCCAAGTTATATTCCTCTTTCTTCTCCGTGGCACCAGGCACGTTTGATCCATCTGACGATAACAGCTTCCTTACGGCAAGTTCGCAGTCTTCGCACCATTATATTTTTATATCCCGACCGGTGGTTGGCTCACTGAGGCAAAAGTAGTTAAATATATTATAGTTCGGGCTGGTTAGCATATACGCGAGCCTCTCGAAGTGTGCTTAAACTATTAAGAGTATTATTTATATTACGAGGTCGGGACCATCTCGCGGGGCCTACAGCAAAAAACCAAAGAAGCATAAACCTTGCGCTAATAACAGGCCTCGCGGAGTCCACCAACCACTCCACTCCACCTCGCTTCACTTCACTTCACTTCGGATCTTCGGGGTTATGCTTCCCTTCCTCCTCCTTCGCCTGCTCAGTCCGCCAGTTCGCAATTCTACTATACCTTTTCTTTCCTTCATTCTTTACCCTTCTATCTCTCCATTTATTTGTTTGCGTCCCAGGTTTACTTTTATCTCCTTCGAAGCCGAACTAAAGACGCGCACACGTCTCTTCGTAGACGGAAGTTGAAACCAATGCTTGTGCATTTCTTTCCCGTCGTTGGAAGGAAGATATTTTTGTTTCGTTACACTTATCTCACGAACGAAGTAGGTACTCTAATTTTTCATTTCAACACCGTACGAGCGAATCAAGGTTTTCTCACAGATTTGCATGATGCTGGTAGGTACACCGATGCGTTCCGTGTGAAAGAAGCTTAAGAGTTTCGCCCGTACTGTGTGCACATCTCATCACTAGGTACTTACTGCTCTTGGCGTGTTTCACTCGTAAAACGAAACTGAATATGCTTACACCAACACAGCCCCAAGTCACACTTAAAAGTAGTTACACTGACGAGCGTTCACGAATTAAGCAATTACTCACGTGCGTGTTCACCAGCAACTAGAAGTCAAAATTGTTTTTTAACTGTTGCTCGTAAAAATTTCGAACTCCGAGACACAACTGCTCCTCTTATCCTTCAACACGCACGTGTGCTGTCAATCCGTACCTTCTTTTAACCCGAAGTAGACGGTACGACGGTACCCTATCCGACAAGTTTCAACCCACCTGAGTTGCATAACCTCTTCTTCGCAAGGTACGAGTACTCGCGAATTATTTCACGTATATTCAAAATTAAGAAATTTTCCCTCAGAGCTTATTCGTTCCTGTCTTCACCTTTCCTCACTCACGATCAGTCGCGGCAAGTTGAAAGAGCTTCGCAATCTCGCGTGAAAGTTGTACGCGGATTACGTCAAGGGGAAGCGTGTCGCGTGCAATGCAGAGGATGATCGCGTGCTCTCAAAAATGGAATCTCGCATTCAAGATTCTTGGTGTCCCGTTACAGATGATGCAGATATGTGGAGCTGGTCCGTACGATCAACACCTGATGTTGGGTGAACACGAGCTAACGGAACATGACCAGAGTCTCGCATCCCTTGGAATTTATCCCGGCGCTCTTCTGACTTTGAAGGTAAGGAGGATCCGTCATTCTTTTAACCCACGATATCATCGTTGATACACTTTAAAGGGGTCTTTCAACGCTTTCGAATAGTAACGCGGTCCTTCCGTCTAATTAACGGAGCTCTAATCTCGAGGCGTTCCGAGTAATCCTTGGGAAATGGTTAGGTGTTCGTTCTCTTCTCGCCGCCGCGGCGTCTTATCTTAAAACGACGAGCGTAACTTATCCATTGTTGGCCTCGCAAAAGGGCTGCGAAACAGATCTTAAATCTAAATTGCAACTATCTGTCACCACCTACGAAACCACAGGCTAGCGTTTATAGTTACCAACCACTCGTCTCCCCGCGGTTTGATACCATAACCATACCAAGTTAGTGAACGTTGTAGGTGGTAGAACAATTATCCGTAGATGCCTATTACGATGATAATAATTCTGCACGCGGTCTGCCTCCGTACAGTTTGGCCTTTACAGTGTGAAGTCAGTCAGTTGGTAGGTGGCTAGGCACAATACCACTGTCTGAGCTCGAGGCGTTATTGTGCGAAGAGTTTTTTTTTTCTCACTCCTATTACCTTACTCGGTGGCGGTTTTTGCTCTAGACACTGCACCGAGTGTGACTAAGCTGTCAAGATATGTTGGAGTTTCTACAATTTATGTAACTACTCTAGCTGCAGTGTTTGTAGACAGATCTGATTTCATACTATGGAATATCATTTCAATTTATTATTGTACTATACGCCTCTGCGCGTGAGGTGGTGTAAATGACTTCTGCGTCCAATACCCATGCGCAGTTATTCATCGAGGACTCGGAACTATGTCTGTGTGTGCGCGTGTGACTTTCGTGTAAGAAAAGCGTCAATGGACGAAGTGCCATGAATGATCTTTTGTAACGCGTATCATATACGAAACTGGATCAGCATCCGTCCGTTTTGCTGGCGAAGCGTCGGAGGAATCGGTATAACGGTCAATATATACCTCTCTTACAGAGCTCTCGACTAGTTTCATAAAATCAGTCAACTGTGAACCGGAGGAATGTGTCGGAATGCTGAATTGTCCGCGTCTACTCCGAGCACCGCGCGCGTCCCGTCGCAACGGCCAACTGATCTTTTTCTAACTTTCTTGCTTGAAAATTCTATATTCCGTTAAAACACACCGCGATACTCAAACGGTGAAACGGTGAAACGTTCACCAGTGGCTGCAGGCACGGATACTATTTTCACAAAGTCGCGGACCGCGAATAATTCCAGTTGACAGACACGAGCCATGCACCAAATCTCCAACGACTTCAACGGGATACCTCGAGCATGACTTGCAGCCCAACTCCGAAACGGCTAACCACGAACACCCGGAATTTCTTGGCCTCTGCCGACTTACTTTTAAAGTATTATCGCGCGGCGTTCCGGCGCTCATTTACCGAGTTACAAAAACAAATCAAACAGACCGAATTGGCAAGTAACTAGATCGATGACGAGCATCTCGCGCGACGTACCCTGACTCGTGATCGCCCGATAGATCCTCCGACTCCTGCAGCGTAGTGTTTCACATAATTTCGAGCGAGTCTGTATCGCGTGGGTTGGGTAACGAGTCGAGGATGCATTTTCTGATCAAAAATGTATAAAATTGGCCGATGCTTTTTTGGTCTACGAGACTTCATGGCTGATCGAGCCGAGACTTTAGTATGGGCACAGCGGGCGGCTTCCCCCTTTTGATGTTGTGTGACGAATGTCCACCTTGGACGCGCATCTCCTCCAGTCCCCGACCCATCGCCGGTCCACATCTTGACCACCGTCCCAGCATCCATCTCATCCCGATCGCCCTCGCCTTCTGACAATCAAGAATCTCATACTGCTACCGAGTTCCTCTCAAATGTGCCGCACCGAACCGCTCCTCAGACATCAGAGTCTAGCCTTTTCGGGCTTGACAGAAAATTGGAAACATCCTGCATTCTGTATACACCAGTGTGTGTATTTGTGAGCGTACCTTATGGTATGGTGAAACGTAGCAAAGGATCGTGTCGAAAATAATTTAGTCACGGTCGCGAGATTTGAACGGCGCGACCACGTTAAGAAAACTCAATTTCTCCTTCCGATTCCATACACTCGTTATAAATTATATAATACACAGGTGTAACGGAATAAATAAATCTCTCGAGCCATTGGGAAATCCCCGTTCAAATCTTGTGCATATATATAGTCTTTAATATTTACCATTTTGTTTCTCTTTTGTTTGAGAAAAATCAACCAAACTCTATCCTGGACCGGATAGAGACCCCGGGAGCGTCTCGGACGTAACCACGCTCTCTCGTGCAGGTAATGGAGACAATTACGTGGGCTGTTGACCTCGACATTAAAATCAAATCACTCTAATGCGTAGGCGCGCCTGAAAACTCTATCTGTATCGGCCCATATAATTTTCTTCAGTCTCTGTTTATTATCGAAATAAACAAGTTGCTTCAATTGAAAGAAAAAAAGAAGAAAAAAGAAAGGGAAAGAGATTGAAATATAAATTTTTCTTATTAGACTTTAACTCTCGACTGGCCAAACTAATGAGATATTATCGCTATTCCTCTGGCTACTGAATTTTCCGGTCTGTCAAGCTTACTTCGCACCGTTATCCAGCAATTCCGTAGGTATGTAAGGTGGACGTGTAATTTGGCTAGCTCATCTCGTTCACGGGATGCAGAAGAGTCCCCTGCCTCTCTCAGAAATAAATCAATTAAGACGCTGCACATCGCCCTGTTGTGCATCGTCATCCTTCTTTCCGTTTCTCCTCTCCTCCACGCTGCTGTCCCTTCCTCGTCCTATACCGAACGAACGAACAAACTCGTCTACTAACAAATAACCCAACAAAAATTACCCATCGACGATACGTGCCACGGATTCTAATAAAACTGAACAAAACGTGACGCACGACAGCCCGCGACCTTCGAAATTCGAGCACCGTTCACCGATCGGCCAAGAGATCATCCGGCATCTCGGCATCGGTCTCTGGTATTTTTCGATCGGTTAAAAAATAGTTCGAACTCAAGTTTTGAACGACCGATCGTCAGTGGCCCCGAAGTTTCCCGTCGGCGTTAGAACGTGATGAAAATTCATTTCTCGACGATCGCCACAGTTCCACGGTTCGTCTCAATTCCCAGATGTGCCGCGGTGCATGAGTTTCGTCGTGGGTATAAGAGAACCTTCACGACTTTTCTCTTCTTTTTTCCTACTATTCAAAAATTCTTGGTCCGCGGCAGCCACACGTATACACGTAGACACGCGCGCGCTCTGACGGGCGCGAAACCTCCTAAGTTAATATTAATAGCGATATTTATGACCAAGGGTCAGTACCGGTGCGGGCACCCTAGTAGGCGACTTCTGATAAAAGGAAATCTGAAAATGCTTTGATTTACGAGCGTTTTCCGCAAGTCCTAAACGGTGAATAAGTTATGGGCAGGAATTGGTATTTATGTTTTGCCACGGGGAAGTTTTTTTATCCTACTTTTTACCGATCCCTCTGTTTTTTTTTTTTTATACCTTAGCTAGGTATGCGTGTATTGGAACAGTTGCCACTCGACTTACCCTCGGACGAGCGACAAGTGAAGAGGCCAATATCTGGACCCGGGGTCTTATCGGTAACCAGGCCTCTCCTCGGTCGAGGGTCTGTCACTTACGGGTCAATTTACGTACAAGCAATCGCGGAGTTAAGACGAATAATATTCATTCATCCAAATTCAACCAAATGTTTAATCCTAGTAGGTCACACCTCAGTAGAATCGCATAACGGTCACACGGGATGGAATTCGCTTCAAACGTGATATTTTGCTTAAAAAATGAGTTCTAAAAATCTATAAAAAATATCTCGGTATTGTTCAAGGATCGCAGAAAAAGTTCTGTCAGTTTTCCTAACCAAAATTGATTGTTTAAGTATTGTAAAACATCGGCGCAAAGTTGAAGAAACTGCCAAAAATGTCGAAAAGAGTATTTCGCACGAAGAATGGCGCCACGAGACTCATTTCCACGACTAACGGACTCTACAAGGAATTTGAAAAATGATTGGGGTAAAATTTACCCCCAGTGACCTGTCGGGGTTAACGAACTCGTCGAACGTGAAATCTTGGTGAGAATTATCGAGTCTAAATTGCGACGCCTGAGGGCGACGGACGCGATCGTCGGAGGTTGGGACGCAGCTCGAAGGGTTACAGAGGGAGTCGAGTATAGTCGAGCACTTAGCTATCTCGTCAACGACATCCGCCGTATTCTTCCGCGCGTTATACAACCGAGCTTCTGTTTGTTGATGCTAACCTCAGAAACCAAGGCGCGACCACCGTAAGATTACACGGACTGCCGCGCTGTCTTTATTGCTCTCAGGCTCTCTGTCTTCTCCCTCGCCGCTCCTTCTCGGTCCGTTCGATCGCACACATGACGCTGGTAAGTCAGGACGACATGTGGCGTCGCGCCTCGTCCGTCCCGGCGTCCGACCCCCGAAAATCTCTTAGGGACAAATGTCGCACTTATTTATATCCAAACGACACCGCGGAAGCATTAGCCGACTCGTGTACCCGCTCTACGTGCTCATCGCGTCGCTACAGGTTGCCTCTCGAACAAGTGGTCGTCGGTGCTAATTTTGGAATCACGTTGAAAAGTAACCACCGACGACGCCCGCCGCTTCGTCGTCTGCTCGAACCGCACGCCTACAGGGGAAGTTGGCACGCAGAGTCTCAGCATCTCCGGCACACTTCGAAATGTGTAAAATATCGACGACGAGGTTAATACGGATCGTGAGAAGTGGAGATCGGCATTACCCGGCCAGCACGGATTATCCCTTCCGGTCGTTCCTAGCGAGGAAGCGTTGAGAGAGGATCGAGACCGACTCTCACGGTGGATCCGAGCACCTTGAAATTCCACCCTTTGGCGTGTGAAAGACCGTGGCAAATTGAAGAACATAAGCGGAGGGCTGCGGCGATTTCGAGAGTCGGGAACCCTCCGACGACTGTCTTAGCCTTAGTGTGTCGCTTAGCACCCTATCTGTGGGGATCTTCGCGAACGCCCCCGCTGGGGGCTGCGTTTGTCGTGAGCATTACTCACTTTCGGGACGTCCCCTGGAGGAGAAGAACCCACCCTCAACCCGACGCAGGAAGAGCCAACCCTCGGCTTGCCTCACACCCCGCGAGTCCACTGACTACATTAGAGAACGAATCTTCGCCTCTTGCTTCTCTTTCTCTCTCTCTCTCTCTCTCTCTCTCTCGCTCTCTCTCTCTTTCACTCACTCTCTTTCTCTTTTTCGTTCTCGGACCGATGCAGAATACGTGCTGCAAAATTCCTCTGGGAGCAGACCGCGATCTCCGTGACTTTCCCTTCTCGTGCCTGCGCGAGCCTCGGTCGGTGCTTTTGTTCCGTTGAATTAAGCTCGCTCAAAGTTCCGTGAAATTAATACCGATCTATCAATATCTTCCTCAATTCCTACGATCGACTACGCTATGCATCACGCTCTAGCCGAGAGGAATCATATTAACCCGTTGGCGAATGACGATGTTCTCAACCAAAACCAACCCTGCCCCAAGGAAATTTATAGGAACCACAGCCATGGGACACAATAAAGATGAATTATTGCTGTTATTATATACTTTTTGAAACTATCACTGTGGTGTTTGCATGTACAGTACAGGATGTTGCAGTAAGGGCAACACCATACACATTATAAGAACGCCTTCTAATTTGCGCTGCAGTAATTGATCTTTGTTGCGTCCGTAACTCAGATGCAACAAAACACTGCATTCTATTGAGGAAACTTTCATTTTTACTAATTCTGTTTTCACTTACACCGGCATTCTCCACAACTGTTTCAAATCCCACTTTCAACAAATCCGTACCTAACTATACTTGAGAACAGCACACGATAAAAATCTCCATACGACACAGCAGCGAATGGATTGTGAATCGCGGTGTGAGGGTCGGATCTGTGTTGTTCAAAACGTCGTATTACAAACTGTATACTAGAAATTCTGCCCTGTAACAGAAACACTCGTCTATTACAACATCGTGCAATAATTTACATCGTACCCCTTTCTTGGTGACCCGATACGTAACATGTAATCAAGTTCACCGCCGTCTTTCCTCCGCCAATTTATCACCGCGTCATCGTTACTTATTTTTTTCTCTCACAATTAGCCCCCAAGCCTTATTATTATCTTCTCCCGGCATCGAATTCGAGCGTTGCCGAAAGGTTCTTCGTAGCTCCGAAGGTTTTCAGAATCCGGTAGATATTCCGTGGCTGAGTCGATGGTACGAGGCACTGACTCCTGGCTTCACGGGGAGGCAGGGAGGCAGGGAGAAAGGCGGGCAAGAATCCCGCGCGATGACGGTGTAAGATTTCCACGCCCTAGACCCTTGCATTTGGAACGCACGCCGCAGGATCGTTGGCCACGGCTTGTCGTTTCTTAGGGTATAGTCCGACGATGTCGGGGCGCTATGACGTCGCAAAGAAGTCGCGGGTCCCCTAGTTTCGATACTGTAGAAGAACGGCATCAGAGACGAACCATGCTTCCGCCGGGTACAAAGACCGCGTTCATGGGGCACCATGGATGTACAAAATTATCGAGTGACTCAAACGTATCTTTACGCTTCGATTTATCAACGCGTTTATATACGGAATCGTTTAGGAACGCTGCTACTCCGTCTATGTATCTACGTTATACATGTACCGATTTATATTACACGTGTACCGTATCCCCCAGAATTCTCCTTCTGCCAGTTGCACAAGTAGGATTCACGGATCACTGATTCACCGTTAAGACCATTCGCTATCGCACGGGTAACCTTCTCCCGCGCCAAATACGTATATTCGGCTATTTTCAAGTCGTTGTACAGGAGTAATTAATCCTTGAGATAAATCCTGTATGGATTGGTCGTTCTCGAATAGGGTTGTTACATTAAAAGTTGGAAAACCATGTAACATCAAGGAATTTAGTTACATCTTTGAAATTCTGTGAAGATAATCAATCCCGATACTATCATCGGAATATTTGTGTCGACTCCGTAAATGCCTCTTGCAATCCGTACAATCCGTATACGCGTATAATCATACAGTTTATGTTGCAAACCGAAATTATCTTCGAAAAAATCTTCAACTTTTTCCGACTAATGAAATACATTTTTTAAAAAGGCTTCTTTCAGACAGTAATATACCTCGGTCGACACCCAGCTGTACCTTTGTAATTGATGGTTCAAATTAGTCGCGGACCATTGCTTCGCCGAATAGTTAATTAGCAATTCGTTATCAACAAACAACGGGTTTTTGTCGAATCTCGTGAAGCCACCCCACGCCAC
The DNA here is from genome assembly GCF_021901455.1 of Neodiprion lecontei. Classification (NCBI taxonomy): domain Eukaryota; kingdom Metazoa; phylum Arthropoda; class Insecta; order Hymenoptera; family Diprionidae; genus Neodiprion; species Neodiprion lecontei. Next base: position 10,364,099 of record NC_060265.1, on the reverse strand, counting down.
GCAGTAGCTGATCTCTGGTCGGATTCATTGAGCATATCGCGTCAGGTTCTTGGATCGGTATGAAAAAGCCACGAACCATTGTGTACAGCAAGATACAGCGCGCGTTGACGCGAGTTGCGATCGCGGGCCGCGTGTCTTACTCGATCAAGCGGAAAACTCATCAAGTCTGACCACCTTCGAGGGCCCATGATGCCTCTGACAAACTCGGTCATCGACCGTCAAAAGATCTACCTCATCTCTTTGCTTTTATAACCCATCTTTTTCCCGGCTGGTCTTCTTCTTTTTCTCCTACTCCTTCTTCTTCTTCTTCTTCTTCTTCGTCGTCGTCGTCGTCGTCTTCCGCTATCCTCTATGCTATGCCTACGGATAAGAGTGTGTCTGGTGTTAAATTTATTTTTACAATTAATGATCGAGTAAACCATACTCGTTCACCCGATACTTTCACACCTTTGCCATTAAGGGATCGATCGATGCCTGCCGCATGAATCACAAGAAAAAGCGACGACTAAAAGATGGTGTTAACGAAAAGAATCTTGAGTTAAAATTCAACCGTTTCACGGAATTTCCGTCCATCTTGAAACTTCGTATACAACTTGATCCGTTGCAACATTTACACAAGATTTATTTCTCTTGGACAAGATTAAATTCGAATATTTCGTACGTGAATACACCGGAATATTCATCCGGTTCCCATTGATACTTGAATGAAACTCTTCGGCGAATCGTCATTTTTCTATCGCGTCGTTTTGGTCTTCCTCTCAGTCTCGCCCTCTTGAAAATAATTTGAATAATTACCTCCCGGTTTTATATCAAGGATGCTAAACAGCTGCCGGCTGTCTTCTGGGTTTCTCGTACGTGTGGCGCGTCTTTGTCGTAACCCTGCGTCGCCGTTGGGTGGTGGACTCGTAATTCCGAGTCACATGGAACGGAATACTCTAATCTTATTAAACGCGGTATAGTTTGCCGAAAGCAAAACACAAGTATTTCATGACGGTGAAGTCTCAACCCCCGCGGAGCAATAATTTCTCCAGTGAATTGGCTCCATAAGTTTCACCCTGAGACAGTGCAGGGAGTATATTAATTTACTTTGAATTTACCACGGTTCACGTTCTTCTCAGCTGCCCCGCCGTTGTACATGCGCGACCACGTTTGGCACAGCTGAAAGCTTCCACATTTTTTTTTTCACCCCCGTCAACCTCGTGCAACTTTTTACCGCGACTAGGTTGTGATCGATTTCTTTTTTTTTTCTCGCTTTTCGTTATTGCTTCTTTCTATCTCCGTGTCATTTTACAGATAAACCCAGCGATTGTCGGCAGTCTCACGTTATCTTACATACATACACACATATACACATATATATATAAATTACTGACGGAATTAGAAACCTGCCGGTTTATTAACTGCTGTGGTTTTGGGTATTAAGACGGTGCTCGAGGGGTGAGTTTCACCCCACCGCGAATAAATAACCCCAGACAGGTTGGGAATAACTTAAGATACGGACCTTCCATCCTACCTTCCTACCTACGTATCTACGTGCGTTTGCTGCTCCGAATGGGCGGGTATTCGAGTGTTTGGTATACGTGTGTACGAAATCGTTGTAATACGCAGAGCGCACTTAAAACGTGTAAGGAACTTGAAGAGTGGAAAAAATGAGCGGTAAGGTAAGAGGATCGAGGCAGCAGCACCACCAGCAGCAGCGACTGCTCCGCGCCGAGGATTAAGACATTTGCGAACTAATAATTTTCAGCATCAACTTGAAATGTTTTGTCCATCTCGTGTGAAATTTCACCGAAGGTATATCGGGGTTCGGGCCTAGTTTTTCGCTTCGCTTTTGAACCGCGAATATTTCCGCATCTCTCCCCATTCGATGACCGGTAATTTGACGTTCGATGAATCACCCTTCGATACCGGGGCCGAAATCTTTGCAGACTTTTCACAGGACAATAGGTGTTAGCCTGAGAAGATGCACTGCCTCGAGGTACTCAGTTCGAGAGCTTACTCTACAATTATGAGCCATACCCACGTCCGAGCGAAGCTCATAACGAACCCAGTATATTACCCCGTTCACTCCGAGGCCTCAATTCGCTATTTTGTAGTCCTCTCCTCTCGGCAACTCGCCCAAGACTTGTATATATACATAAACATCTCTCTCGAGTCCTGGGGAAATATTCCATATACGGCGTCGTATCACCTTCGCTCTGGTTGGATACGAGGCTGACCGCGTGCTCCACGGGGTGGCGATATTCAAACCGTCGCGGAAATTCGAGGGAAAAGAAACCACTCGACTTTCGTCATTCTCGTACTCATCGTCGAAGAACTGTCACGGGTTTTCAATACGATTTTGCTATTTGTACGGGTATGAGATAAAATGCTGAGAATCTAACGATTACTGCGGGGCAAGTGTACGACGACTGTTAAGCTGTAGTGTAATTAGAAGACACAACGGCGATACTTAACTGCGGAGATGCTCGCTCGTTTCTGTGTCATGGAGCTCAAAACCCTTTTCCCATAGGTCTAATTATAGCAGTCTCGTATAGCCTGAACGGGTGGATATGTGTCCTCACTCCTCACACATGTCGCGTACTGTTCACATCTGGCTACTAGAAGCTAAACCACGCTGCCTATCTTTCGATTTGATTTATTTTCAAAGAGCGGGAAAAACTTGTAATTTAAAAAAAAAAAATAACCGTACCGATAAAAAAAATTAGGTATACTCGGGCTCATCCTCGTTCGTTGGACATTCTCTCCGCTCGATTCGCATACAGATTTGGCCACATAATGTGCCGAGTCGACTGAACCTGCCGCGCATACGAGGAGCAAAAGATTCCGAAGATGAAAGGGTTGACGTAATTAAAATTTTATACTTGAGCTGAAACCGCCCGTGCACGGATTTAATATTTCGTATATTAAACCGCAACAGCCCGATACGGTAAACACCTGTTCTCTTTTTCAATTCATCTTTCGACGGAGAAGTTGGGGAAAAAAAGTACGCACACGATATTTCAATATCGCTATTTGTCTGGGCGTGCGGTGTCTACTCTCTACGTGTAACGCCGTTTCCCGTCAGAATTTATACCATAATAAATCGCGACACGATATTATATTGAAGGTAACTTTAAACTCACAAGCTGAAGATCCACCCAAATGTTACGTGGCATTCGAAAGATTTGATTTGTTGCTTACCCTTGTCGACGATTTCTCAGCGTACCAAAATATTGAGGAACGATTTCTTACCTGAAATTATCCCGTTGCTGTACTTTTCATTATGTCTTGAAACATTCGAACGTTATCGTTTATAGCGAGCGAAGCGTGCACCGGGACAAAATCGTGCGAGAAAAATATCTGGATCTGTCAACCATGAACTCGAATATTCACACCCCGAGGGCTTCTTCGTTTGGGTTTTTAATTCACTTTTTCCATCAACGGTTTCGTTTTTTCCTCGTCTTTTTACGCGTTATATTTCTCTCTTTTTCTCTCTCACTCTCCCTTTCAAGTTATGGTTAGTGTTTTTGCGCTAGCTTGACTAAATTTTTTCTCAACACCAGGTCAGGGATCATTAAGAGGAGGGTGAAGAAGGTCTGCAGACGCATTCTTCAGGGTGCCTCAAAGTGTCATCAACCCCTTTTTACACTTTTTACCCCGATTCGAGTTCTATGAGCCTCATATGGTCGATGCACAAAATCCTTACGCGAGTGTGCGCCGTCGGTGTTCGGCTCGTCACACGTCGTTCCAGTTTCTTCGTGTGTGTTGCGTTTAGTTGCGTACAACGTATATAGCGTGCTAACGCTGCGCTGCGCCTTGCGTAGATAGGAAGATGCGTGGGAAGAGGCTGCCTCTCTATACCAGCCGTCGGCAGCTGTTCACACATGTCGTGTATAACCGCGTAACTAAAACTGACTTACACCTCCAACAAAAACAAATACAAAGAATCGCCTCCCCTTTTCCAATAGACAATTCCGCCTTCGCAGCTCTTCAGGCCACGTATTCTTTTACGTAATCCGCTTTACACGTTTTATTATTATATGTTTTAGACATGCACCGTCTCAACTGTATGGGAAATACGGTTCAAGCTTAATATCACGTAATCGGTTATCCCAAAATCAACATGAGATCGTTTCTCAATTTTAATTAAATATTAACGTTACCATTTGGTTATTATCAGTGAAATAAATCGAAGAAATTTGATTACATATATTACAGCCCTGCGGAATAAGATTCAACCAACAACTGAATCCAGTTATGGAAACTCATAATGTAAAATCGTAAGATCAACTCATTCAAATTTTTTCGTTTTGTTTGAAAATATTTTTTCACCACATAAGTCAAGGCAGCGAGTTTGGATCAGGCACAATATTATCCTGCCGACAAGTTTATCAGTTCAACGAGTTAAAAATATGAATTTTCAGTAAACAGTAATGTGTGAATGGAAAAAAAATTTGATACGATTTGATAAACGCCAAATGTGGAGAAATGTGCTAAAATTATCAAATTCAAGGGTCATCATTGTTTCGAATAACGTAGGAATCGTGCAATTATTATATTTACACAGCATAAAGAAAACAAATTTATGATACATGAACAATGCATTAGTTGTATAACCAATAATATAAAAAGTCAGAAGCGGTTGCTCAACGGATTTCCCAAAATATATTCCACTTTCCAAAGAATGGGAGAAATCGGTGGTATATGTGCGTTGCAGCAGCCTGAATTCCCATTTCACGAGTGATTAAAGTGAGAAAACAAGTCGATCTGGTCTCTCTCCAAACCCAACCCCACGTTTCAGGTTTCACCCTCAACGCTGTGTGATAAAATTTCCCCGCATATTTATGCAACACGTAGAGAGAGAGAGAGAGAGAGAGAGAGAGAAAGAGACATCGAGAATAGAGTATTTCCCCCAACGGGTTCTTTGAAAATAAAAATGTACACGTCTCTTTATTTCCCTTGATCTTTTTCATGTCCCGAAGTCATTCACGTTTCGTTTTTCCATCTCACTGTTCTACGTAAAATTTTAATTGTTTTTCTTGAATCTTCTGTGCAGACGGACACGCCGATCGACAGCGAGGTGGACGTGGAAGCCGCCGTGATCAACCACCAGCAACCATCCCCGGAAAAAGGCTTCAAGGGTAAGTCTGTGCAGTGCCCGATGTATCGGGAGTACGGGTCTAGCCGACGTCTTAAGCGAAGTTCAATGTTAAGTCGACATTAAGTCATCCTCCCGCCGCTTTCCCCCTCACCTCGGCCCCCCGCCGCTCCCTTGCACCGGCGACCAGGAAACCAATCCACTTAGTCTCATAGAAGGGGGCAGTTTTGTTCTCAAACAAGAATCTGACAAATATGCCACGATTTGCCGAAGAAAGGAACCAAAGTGATCCGACCTACAGTAGCAGACGAGCCCTTTCCCCCTTGTGCAGGGGCGATGTAGGGGCTGACTGTTGAATTACTTAGACCCCGAACAAAACGTAACAAATGACCATGAATCAAGCCACTTATGCGTTATTGGCCATCTTGGCCCGTTTCCACCGTTCGACCGTCTCTGCATGCGTGTATATTGATACGTCGCATTATCGCCACGAAGTGTCAGCAATGGAGGAGAAACCCCTCCAGGATATCGCCTCGGGACAAGCCCGGCCCTTCCTGGGTTTCGATTTTGAGACGCAAAACGATTTTTCGAAATATGTAATCTTGCACGTTTCTTCTTCTTCTTCTTCTTCTTCTTCTTCTACAATTTTTACGACAGATTCACATTCACTCAAGGAATCGCTGAAAATTATTTTAATTATTATTTTTTAAAAAGACACGAGACATATATGCTACTCGTCTGTGTTTTATTACGACTCTTTACTGCAAGGAATATTTTATTTGTGAAGAAAATTGAACGCCAAATAATCGGGTTGAATTTTTAACCAAAAATAAATATTTATTGGTAAAAGAATCGTGACCTGAAAATTCGCCACATGGTGGTTGATTTTGGAACTATTGAAAAAAGGAAACAAATTGTCGAGGTTTGGTCATAAGTCGATTCACGGCCGAAAATATTACTGATACATTTATTAAAAGTATTGTTAAACCACGATATTTCATCATGAAGTTAAGTATAGGGGAAATTTATGCATTTGTGGATTGTTCATCAACCAGTATAAACTTTGTGAGGGTAATAAACTCTTCGATGCTGATCACGTATTAAACTGCAGCAAACTTGCAGATGTTGAGAAAAATTTCCGAATTATTTCATTTTGCCAACAAACATCTAATTTACAGAAGACCTTCCGAAAATAGAGAGTGAAATACCCGCAAACAGGAAAATTTGTGGAATGAAGTGTAGCTACAAAGCTGGCCTGAACAGTAATTGTGAGCACACAGTTGGTGTGTTATTGTTCTGCAATGGGTGAGTGATAGGTTTTATATCATTTTGAAATGCATTTCGTAGCTATGATATTTGAACTAAGAATTTTGTTATATTTCAAAAATAAATTGAACGATTTCCAAATAGTCTCGAGTACCGCTTTGACAGCGCTTCAAGAACGATCACTTGAGGATATTAAAAAAAACTTACCATTGCTAATATAATTTTTTTTAAATTCGCAAATATATTAACAAAACTAAAAAAAAAAAAAATCAGGAGAAAATGCTCAGACATGCTCAACCATCGATGTGTGGTCATAATTTGTTTTAAGTGTTACTTTACGAATAGCACACTCTTGTTCTTCGAATAGCTTGATTTCATCGCGACGTCTAAATTTATTACTGTAACAAGAGTGATTTTTTAATGGCGTTGTCTGATATTCTTCAAGTGATCGCTTTCGAGGTTCACACCAAATGCACTTGACGTCGGTCCTCGAGAGCATTTGCAAACCGTTCAATTCATTTCTGTAATGTAACAAAGCTCTGAGTCAGTACAATATAGCTATGAAATGCATTTGAAATAGTGTATTGTGTAACAAAGAGGAAAACTCGGTCTTTTCGGGCCGAGCCTAAGTTTTTAATATGAGTCGTAGGTGAGCTGAAGACGAATATTGCAAATACGCGAGGCGAAAATGCCGTTGATTTCTTATTGCACACGATTCTTTACATAACGAGAATATGTTACGCGTTTTTTCACGAAATTGAGGTTAGGCTCGCCTAATGTAAGATTTTCTCACGACAGCGCATGCGGGTAGTACGGAAAAGACCACTTTTCATTCCTTGTAGTTGAAAGTGGTATTTTCTGTATTACGCGCATGCGCATCCGCAGACTCACTCGACTGTCATAGAAACGTGTACCTTGTGTACGGAAAACACGCATGGAAAAAACGCGTAAAACATGCTCGCGTTATGTAAATGAAATTAAACCGATCACTTACCGATTGCAGATTAATAACACACCCAACCATGTGTTCACATGTACCGCTTAGGCCAGCTTTGCAGCTACGCTTCATTCTACAAAATTTCGTGTCCGCACTTATTTCATTCTCTATTTTATGAAGCTCTCTGCTTAACCCTTTAACGGCCAAACCTCTTTCCCGATGTAAAAAATCATTTGTCTTGATCGAAATGTTTGAAAAATTACACCTTTTGAGCATAGAGTTCTTCAATTTTCATGCGTATATTTTAAATAATAGCTGTTTCGTTGTTGTAGCAAATATGCATATAGCGAAAATTTCCCGGGTACTTCACTTCATGATGAAATATTGTGGTTCAACGGTACTTTTAATAATTGTATCAGTAGTGTTTTCGGCTGAAAATCGATTTATGACCTAACCTCGACGACTTGTTTTCTTTTTTCGATAATGTCAAAATCAGCTACCAGGTGACGAATCGTCGCGGTTGTTTTACAAATACCATGGAGTGTGGACAATTGAAGTTTTACTCTGGAAAATCATATCATTCAAGTTTCCACGCGATAATTCTGATCTTGTAGAGTTTTTCGAGTCACTGTAAATACATCGTCTCCGTTTAAAATTTAAAAACGGCTGAAACGTCAGCTATCCGAATTGAATAATTGTAATAAGTGTAAAAGAACGAAAAACCTGACAAAATAAGAATAAAAGCTTTACTCTTGATACGATTGAAAGATGACCGGTTTTTTATAAAATTCATTTCACCAGATTTCTTTTTTTTTTCCAAAGTCGATTTACTCGTTTCGCAAAATTCGAAAACGACGCGGTCGCGTGATTTTCGCTCTTGCCACATCAAGCCGTGAAATGAGATCCACGTTTTTATTTCTCATTTATTCATTTTTTCCGTCGGCTGGCGACGTAGGGTTTAGCAAGGATAATAAACTCGCTGCGTACACACACTTACACGTATAGCAGCCTAAACGCATCGGCGGTGTATCGGCGAGAATCCGTGAAGGTAAAAAATGAACCTTGAAGAATTTGTCTTGAGGACTTTAGCCGGTAGTATAAAAGCTAGTATCTGAATCCTTAGTCAAAGGGGCGCTTCTCTGTAAGACCGAAGGTGGGATCTCTCTTCGCCTCTTCCAAAAGTTTCAACGCCTCGGCCCTAAGTCTCTCGCTCTCGCTTTCTCTCCTCGCCGTTATTATTAATGGTTTTGCGAACTGAGTTCATTAGAACCGGCAGTTCAAACTTCCCGGCGTTTAGGAACACGTCTCTGACACTTTGCACTAGGCTCTCGTTAGGCTAGCGTTACGTCATGTGCAGTTCACGCTCTATAACTCTTTCAAAGTAGGCAGTTGTGCTCGGTTGTAATTAGCTTCCGAAAAATCGTCTTCTACCAGATATTTTTGCTTAATTACTTTTATCCTTTTTTTTTTTTTTGTTTTTTATCTATTGCCAAATGAGAATAAACCCTTGTACCGCGAATTCTCATTAAACCATATAGGATTTTGTAATTACTTAACTTTGGCACAAAAACTCGTGTCGAAAAACCGTCCGCGCTTTGCCTCTGTGTACGTATAAGATTCGGGCAGAATGCCCAGGTGTTTTTGGCCAAAATTCGTTTCCCTCACAGTACGTCGTGTGCTCAATTTTAGAACAGCCGTCCGCATGTACCGCATGTTTCTTCTTTTTAACTTGGCCTTGGTATATAAGTCGCGTTCCGGTTTATGGCTGACGAGTATAAACTGGGTCAAAAACTAAAACAAGAGAAATAGATACTCTCAGTAACCTGAAAATCAGCCCTCAACTCGATCGAATCACCAACAAAAATCTCGAGCTCTTGTTAAAGGACAAATCGATTAGATCTCTCAACGGACAAATATTTTAATTTTTTTTTTTCTATTTCACCCGCACCTCGAGCGTCGAATACACGGATCAAGCTTTTTAAAATCCTTGGACACGGGGCATTATCTGAGTAATGACTGTAATAATACAGTTAAAAAAAAAAAAACAACGAAATACCGGCTATTCGCAAAACTCTAGCGATTTGATTTTCGGGCAGGGAGGAAGACGGGGTTCGGTGAAATCGTTGCGCCGTACGTATACGTATACGAAAATAAGGCTCGAAGGCCTCAAAACGACATAATAGTTGGCCAACGTTGAGATTGCTGCACGGGTTCACCTAACTTATATTTATTATTACATTACCAGACCGGCAGAGCTGTATAGTGTGTAATATAATTCACGGGGAGGTTATACGGCGTCGGGAATACCGACGGACTTACGAACACGCGTGTCTTCTACTCGGATTTTACGCTCGCACAAACACGCAGGGACGCACAGACAGACGTACGCAAACGATGTTAAACTTGTGTGCAGGTATCAGAATTCGGTCTCGAGTGCAGTGTGCACGCGTGCATTTATTCAGGTCTACGCAGCACTTGGAAACTTTGCTACGGTGGTGTTACATTCATGGTTCATTGTACATTCGCTGAGGCGGCGGGCCGCTCGGTCGGTTTTTTGCGTCAAGGTAGCGCACCGGCTAAATTACGAAATTTTCTTGCGCGGTAAAAAATTAAGCGAAACAAACAAGAGCGGAATATCGTACAGGTAAAACGAAGAAGAAAATCAAAACCCCGTGTTCTCACATTTTCTACGTATACAGGCGGTCCGATCTTGGCGAAATTACGCGAGCTGAGAATCAGGGTAGCTTAAGACGTTGATGCCCCGATCCGGGGACAGGAAACCACCTTCCGCTCATAACCCCGCAAATCTACTCTTTCGGACAGGTTATCCACGCATTAGCCTTCTCCACGCCGCCCCATCCGTGACGAGCTTGACGTTTTCATTATTTTCGAACCCATCTTTCCGCAACTGAAATTCAAGCCGATCCTGCAGGAACGAATTTAATTTTTTAACTGTACGATCGTCGACGTGTTCTTTCAAATTCCCAGAACGTTGCATAAGGCACTGAAATTTCCATCAGGTGTTCGTCGTCTTGTAAAAAGACCGAAATTCTCGATACTTAAAATATACCGTGTTTATGTGAAAGAGGGAAAACACATGCTTGTTATTTTAATCAAATTACCAGGAATGTAGAAATCAGAAATTGGTAGTACGGTATATAAAAGAAAAAAAAAAAAAAAGTGTCACATCTTAGCGGTGAAATAATCGATGCTAATAAACCAAATCGGCTGAATTGATCCGAATTCATCGTTTTCTAAATTCAGCATATGCCGAAACGTTATAATTTTCCCGTTCGCCTATGAGGGCGCTTTTTTTATTCCATTGCAAGCTCTGATGCAAATGTCTCGAAAATAAGGCACCTCAAACCTTAAGGTCTCCGTTGGATCGCGGCCAGACTAGGGATGCTCCTATCTGTACAACGTCCCGCAGGGGGGATGGAGGGGCGGCAGAGAAGAGTGAGAAGCTAAGGAAAGAGAAGGGAAGGAAAGGGAAGGGAGGAAGAAAGAAATTTTTTGCTATTAGCTAAGTATACGGCTCTGGCTTATGTTAAGCTTTAGCAATTATTTATCATAGTCAACTAACACAAAGCGAAACAAAAGAATAATGAAGCAATGAACAAGATACCCGGCATATATACCCTACCCTTATTCAACGCGACATCGTTAATTATATCCTTATTCCTTTCTACTCGAACAAAATATCCTCGGATAAAATAGAAAAGAACCAAAAAAAAAAAAAAACCATCTTTTCTATAATTCCCGCGTAATGAAATTTAATCGAGTGCGCATTGCCGCCTGCAGCGTGAAGGTTGAAGTTGGGTTAGGGTTTTGACTTTTGAAGCGTCAAACTATCCCTAATTGAAAACGGAAGTCGTCGCGGACAAACGAGTTAAAAATTACCAGGCATACCCTTGATTTCCGCCGGGTAGCTTCTTTCGAAATTACCTTTCACCGTCACGAAACGCTGCTAAACATTTTCTCACCTAGTTTAGAACGCCACTGTCATTTTCACGAGTCCTTTTTCCTCGGCTGATGTATTTTTAACCGGCGTGGAAACACACCCGCTCTACAATTTCACCCAAGGATAACCTGTCTCGGGTCTGACTTTCTTAGAGGGTTGAACTTGAATCCTTTTTATACTTTCATTCATTTTCGTCCCAGAACCCGTTTCGCCGATCTCTCGGCTGCAATCTGTGACTTACATTTTTTGCGATCTGTAAATATCGGTAATTTTTCGTTCATGCATCGGGTCGCGTGAAAGTGTCAAGTTTTGCTTGTTCGATATCCTTTTATTTTTACTTCATCATCAATACGCTCGATTATCCACCTCTTACGCCCGACATGCATATACAGCGTCGCTTGTCGCGAGAGAAAACTTTTCACTTATACGCGGTACGTGTTATGTTATAGACCTGTATACGCTGCATTGTTGTGTGTCGGAGCTGTTATACTTCGGCTTTTGGCGATTAGAAAGGCCGGCTGAATCGTTCTATCCACTTTTTGCCTGGAAAACATATTCGGTGAAAGAGTTATTCGAGCAGAAACCTCCGACGAAGCAACCTAATGAACTGACAGACCGATGGCTCTTTTATATCGATACGTGCACGCGTCTATAGACACCCCAAAACTATCTCAAACTTTCGTTCTCTTCGGCGGAGAAGCTGGCCGACGCCACTCGCCGCTCCTAAATACAAAAGCTCGTAGGGAAGTTTTCCTCCTTGTAAAAGCCTGACTCCATCCTATAATCTGGCCCAATGTTTACCCGAGGAAAACTCATTCTCGTTGTAGACGCGATAAGCCGCAGCGAATATAGAGACGCAATTTTATAATTAATACGGATTGGTCACGAACCAAAATCTATACTTTTTAATAATCGTATTGCGAGACACTTATATATCGAGTTATTAAAAAATATTATATTCTTAAGCTAAGAATACCTCTTCGAATGTACAAAAATAGAAATTACTGGAATAATAGACGTAATCTTACGGATATCGATAATTCGATTCGACTAACATCAATTTTTTGGCTAATCAACTTCTTTAACGGTCACGCAGATGCTACATATTGATAAATTTACGTTTATCGTATTTCCAAGTTAACGATAACGCGGTTGCAGTATGTAGTTGTTTAGCTGTTATTATAATAATATGATTGGTTTACGCAAAATGGCAAGTGTGTGTAATTTCTTTTTTCAGGAACCGAGTTGATTCCGAGCTGATCTGGATGGACGGACTTAAATAGAATTTTAATATTAATAATAATGATAACATTCACTATTGTCAATCCACATTATATATTTTTATACACGATCTAGAATTTATCTATTACTATAGTAAGTAATGTCGTACTGTAAAAATCGACGCAATCTTTCAGCTTTCTTTTCTCTTCCGTTTTTCTACTCTTTACCCCCTTTCTCGTTATTTATAAAACCTGCATTACTACTCAATATATGTAATATACATTTACATATGTATATATGTATATACGTACAGATCAACACTATACATATACGTATAAATACATGCACACATAGTCGCAAGATTATCTTATCTTATCTTATCCCTGTATATTTTTTTCTTATTACGTCGCACCTCGAAATTTTTTATTTTTCTTATCATGAATGGATCGATTTTTTGCACCTCCTGCAGATGTGCAACACACTACATTTATACGCTATATTTTTTTCTTTTTTTTTCATCCCTGTCTCTCTCGCTCTCGCTTTTCCGTTTTACATCGATTACAGATAGTCGAAATTTGTAAATAAATAAGGTAAATTAAATATATATATATTACAGGTGTATATGTCAGGGTGTTTCTAACATTTTTTGTGTTTTTTTTTTTTTTTTTGCAACGGGTTCCAAAGTTTCGTTTAAGTATAAAAATACGCTTGTTAAAATTTGAGCTCTTGATGTTACCATCAAGAGGTTGCGCATCGCACTTTTCTATTTTCTATAAGATAAACACGGGAAAAATGGTTTTTCCTCCTTCTGATTTTTATAACTAGCTAACGATGCGTCTTACAAGAAATTCACAGACATATTTGTGTAGGGAATTGAACGCTCTTTGAAAACTCATTTGAGATCAGAAATTATTTTTAGACGTTAGATAAGATTAGACGTTAAGTAACCTTTGAAAGAGTAGATTTATCATAAAATGATTTGTGATCGTTTTTGTAAAGCGTTCAATTTTCTACGAAAATATGTCTGCGAATTTTCTGTAAGACGCTTCGTTAACTTATAGTTATAAAAATCAGAAGGAGCAAAAAACCATTTTTCCTGCATTATTGTTATGGAAAATAGGAAATTTGCAATGCGCAACGTCTTGATATTAATATTAAGAGTTCAAATTTTACCAAGTAAATTTTTATACCTAAATAAAACTCGTGAACCTGTTTCCAAAGAAATTTTTTTTTTTTACACCCTAATATATGTGTATATATATATATATGTAACGTACGCATATATAAATAGTTATGGAGTAGAATGCAGGGTGAAAACGCAACTACATATATATACTGGAACTTCGGCAAATCATTTCACTGAAACATCACAGTTTTTAGATTGAACAAAACCTCGGAAATTCAATAAACGAATTGTTCGTGGTATAAATTACTTCGGAAATACGTACATACATACATTTGTAACTATAGAGTTGTTCACAGATTAATAAATTTAGAAACATATATGCGTGTATGGGGCATTCTTCGTAAAACCATCGGGTCAACGACCTGACCCCCTAGGATTCTGATGTCCAATGGATTTCTTGGTTTGTTTCGGTCAAAAATGACATCTCTCATTTTTCAAAATTTTCTCGCAAATTTGTAAAAGTGTGACGACCTGAAATATTCTTGTCATGAAGTTGGACATCTTAGAATCGATAAAACTTTTTTATAAAATCAGGCACTCGAAAGCATATCTTTTCGTTATGATTCGAAAATGCTCAATATTTTTTTTTTGGATTATCGTTTTTAATAAAAAACATAAACTTCTTGTAGTAAGAAATCAAATAAAAAGAAACTTTGCCTTAGTAAAATTCGATTTTTCTTTTAATTCAAAAGAAAAACGATGAAAACGAATTTTTTTCTCTCGCATTAGGCATTGTTTCCTTCCGATTACTTTAGGAAAGAAGAAAAGTCAAATTTTACCAGAACAGAGTTTCTATTTATTTTTTTTTATTTTTGAAAAACAAAGAAACGAAAATATTCCGCATTTTCGTCCCATTTTCAAACCATGACGAAAACATGTGCTTTCCAGTCTCTGATTTTGCAAAACAGTTTCATCCGTTTTAAAAATGTTCGTCTTCATGTGAGGGATATTTCGGGTCGCCACAGTTTTACAAAATGGTGGAAAAATTTTGAAAACTTGGAGGTATCATTTTTGACCGAAACAAGCCAAAAAATCCATTGGACATTACAATCCCAGGAGGTCAGGTTAACGACGTATTGGTTTGACGTGGAACGCCCTGTATATAATATATATTATGTATAAAATTCTGTGTACGTGTGTATTATCCATATATTTATGTATATACGTTTATATCTAAAGTACGAAACGACTATTGCGCTAAGTTTGTAATACACGAACGTTGTAACAATGAATTGAAATTTGGTATGATGTATTTCGGTTTCTTTTCATTTCTCTCGTCAACTACATGGCCTGATTCAATTATTACAGTCGTGCTATACGTGCCTCTTTACCGTCCCAGCCTCTGGTCCCTCTTCCAGCTCTCTTCATATCCGATCCAACGTCGATTAGTTCGGCAATAATTAAACGCGGTAGAATCTCTCTATGCTTTACCATTTTCTAACGATTTACAATGAAAACAGTTATACGTGAGTTTTAAAATACGGAATGTGGCGACGTCATAAGTTTGGACGGACGCGAAATGGGCTGCAATTCCATGGAAACAAAAACAATTCTCACCGCAATTATAAATAACGTAACAATTTATTACCACATTGTCAAATTTCTTGACAACGTTAGAATAGATTGACTAAACGTTAGACTCGTGTGTCGTAAAGCTTCTAGCTCGACTTTTTTTCTACTTCGGAAGACAAACTATTCCGACAAAGCTCGGTTAGATGATTTGTCATGTTTCAAAAACCGTCGACTACATTCAAAGACACGATACCGCAAACTTTTGTCAATCGAAACGATTATTCTCGCCAGTCGGTTGGAAACCTGATGAAAATCGTTATTTCGCATTATCGTTATCCGCGGTAATTTTGCTATCTATAAAAATCGGCAAGGTGAATTACACGCGAATCAATGCCCGGGTCAAAGCTTGTGCCTCCGATCCGGACAGCGATGATTTTTGCCGAGGTGGCAGTGCTGGCGCGTGACGTATGTACCTACCTACATAATAGAAACCCCCAACAAAGTTTAATTACACGATGCCAAGTTTAATATGGTTAGGCGCATTGAACTGCTCGAAGATTGTTTTAGCGGTAAATGAGGCAATGATGACTCGAGCCTTCTGGACCACCTTGCAGCATCCAGAGTCCTGAAACTAATTAATACGTGCACAGGCCACGTGGACCTACGCAGCGGCTTGGCTACACGCTGCACACTCGCAAGGGATGAATGGTCGGTGTAAAACGTCGCCTCGTTACGCAGCAGGCTCACGCATCATCGCCCGAGGTTGCGTGAAAAGGAATGAATATCCAAAGGTGAAAAATGAGAACGAAAATAGCTGGAGGGATATTTATGTCGCGAGGGAGGGGAGGGGGACGAGAAGAATTAGGTGGAAGGCTTTGGCGCTAGATTTTCCTCCTCGTCGGTCTCTTTTTACTTGTTTCACCTTAACCTAATCCTTACAAATGTGACACCAGTTTAGTTTTTCCCTAATTTGTCCGCCCGAGCGAGGCCCGCATGCGGCAAAGCTTAGCTTTGACTGAACGTCGCGTCGCTCCGCAAGCCGCCAATCCGCGTTATACGACTCCCTGAGTAAACACAATTAGTTTATATAATTTGAAAATTTGTTAAAACCCACGCCCCCAGACCCCATCTCACGCTTAAACCTGACGAAATTCCAGACGCCGAAAGGAAGAGAGAAGTCCTTTCTTCTCTTCCTAACACCTCCTCGTCACCCTCGGGATTCACTTGCTCTCGACACTTCGAGCCGAATGCCATGTCCATATGCAGAAGTCTGTTTTGCGCCCGCGATAAATTCAACCGCGAGGATCGACGACGCTGAAGAAATCGTGCCATCCGCAACATTTCGCCCGGAATAACAATATGGCGTCCGTGTACACGAGCCACTCTCCGGCACGTATAATATAACATCTAGGATACAAATGAAACAGTATACCTACCTACGCAGACCGCTTGCGACTCCTTTCATTTGTCATCTCCGTTTTGCGTTTGACTTGCCAGTTTCCCCTATTGTCTTGCCGGCGTCGAAAGTATTGTCGCGTCGCCGCGGATTCGGTGGCTAATTCCGGGCATCGTCGGGCCCCGATGGGCCCGAAAATTGGCGACGTCGGGCGGCCGGCGCGCGTGACGATGTAGGAAAAATTTGAAATCGATAAGTGACCGGGTTTCCCGACGCCGAGCGTCTTCCGAAACTCCGCAAGGGTCGACGGCTGCGCCGCTTTTCCCGCTTCTATGACGCCTCCCTCGTGTTCCGGTTTTTTTGCCTCCCAGTTTCTGTTTTCTTCACGGGCAAAACTTGTGACGGTTTTTGCTCGGCCGCAACTCCCTCTCACGATCGAAGCTTAAATCCGGCCTAAGACTGCCCTAACTTGACTCAACTTCTCTCCCAAGTCTCGCTTTATATCTCCAACGCGTATCGGTCCATTCGCAACATTCGCATCTACGTCTCTTGTTCATACTTTCGTGCATCCGATACCCGCCCGCGATTTCATTTTCCTGTAATAAACAATCCTTACCCGCTTTCTCCCAGAATTTGATAATCCTAAATCGGTACAAGCCCTATGTTACACGTAAAACCGAGTTTCATCGACAAACGATCCTGTCTCTCCGAACATCAATAAGCTTAGAAAGAGACCCGGGCGATGATCGGATTGCAGGTATAAAATAATTAAAAAATTCATTCCCAGAATGACGTTTCCAATTCGCATCAAAATTTTTTGTAATTAATCTTTAGACTGCACACGAGACCAGTCTGCTTCTGCTTCTGCTGCTGCTGCTGCTGCTGCTGCTGGAGCGTATCTACTTTTTGCCCGACCGTCAGATGACAGTCGCTTATTTACAGGGCGCGGCCATCTTGCAACGAGTCGAGAAGTTGAATATATATATATTATATGTGTGTACATATATATATATATACACATACATATATGTATACATATGTATATATATGTAGACGTGAAGTTGCATGTGAAAATAGAAGAAAATAAAATGGAGAAACAAATAAATAAACACAATCTGCACCCTTATGACCAGCTATTACATATATATATCCGCTGATATGAGTTGAAACAAATATTTATCAATTATTCATGAAGATCGGCAATCCGTGATACCTACTACTCGCGCACATATCCTCACGTCACGAGTCACATCCTGCCGCGGGTCGATGCTCAGGACGTCATAACGCGTGTTCTTAAGTTCTTGCGCCGTGCGCGAGGTAAAAATCTCTCCTATTCCTGCGGAGCGATAACGCATTTATACGGAACCGGGAACCGGGCCCAAATGCTCTCCGCTCCTTCGGGGACCGAGCCCTTCCTTTTCGGTAATCTTGGTACAAATGACAGACGGTTTGGGTCGGTGGTCAATTATAATGACATTACGGCTCCTTCCCGCGCAAGTACACGGTGTTCAAAAAGCACCGACGACCAAGGGTCGCGTTCTGTTTTAACGGTGACAATCCCAGTCGCCACGCGCGTTGCTAGGATTTGTAAAATTTTAAGACGCGACCAGACGAATTCGACCTACGAATACGTCGTCGGAAATAATCTATTGTAATCTAATAGCAATTAATTCATCGTCATCCGACCGATTGTCCCAGGACAATTATTTTAGACGCCCGCAAGCGCAGGCGACACGACCGAACGACGGCTCGCGCGGGGCAATAAATTTACCAATTAATCGTAAACTGTAATTATCGCGTTAACTCGAACTTGAAACTTGTCTTACGTACAACGTTGAAACGATGTGGGAAAAATAGATGTGGAAAATTGATGCTCGGCTAATTAGATTAATCGTCGGTATAATTGATAATTGCAGCCTGCTGTATTATACCGGTTGCGTAATTGAACCCGGTCATCATCCGCGTCGGAGCGGTACGAAAGGGCTCGACGAAAGTACGATATCGGTTCGATGACGCCGAGAATTTGGACGACCTTTTATCCCCCCCTGTGTTTATGCCTTTTTCTCATTTTTTATAACATCACTCCCAGAGCTGCGTCTACAAACCGTTCAGGCATACAGTCTCCGTCCAGTAAAGGTATCCCAACACACTATTCCGAGGCACAATGCGGTATTCCTGGAAAGCCTTTGACCGTCCGAAGCCGCTCTCGAATCCAAAACGTCCTTTAAACGAATCACCTTCGTACCTTCCGAGCGTCGCGAAGCCGCACCGATTCGCGGTCCTCAATTTTCTGCGGGAATCTCTTACCTACGAACGAGGATCCGAAATGATCGTTAGAGAAGAAACAGAAAAATGGGAGCAATTGCGCACAGCGGTTGGAAAGACGAAATCGTCGTCTCTCCTCGAGTCGATTTTCGGTAGCTGAGTCGTTTGACAGCGGGATCGAGGAGAATGTAGAATATAGGAGGGTGGGAGGTGGAACAAAACAAATACCTACGCCGGAGGGATCGGAGATCGAGCGAAGGAGTAAAAGGGCTTTGTGAGTCAGCGGGAGGACCGCCGCAAACGGTAGCTGCCTCGCGCCGATGCGCTTTGGTTTTTGCTTTAGTCCTGCGCTTTTGTTTTAGGCAGGTTCCGTGCGTCCTTTTATTTTCAAACTTCCAGCAAGAGCAGCGAGGAACTAATTTAGAAACGAGCGCGAGTCCGCCATGCGGCGTTGCAGCAGCAGCAGCGCGCGTGCTCGCAAAAACTAATCTCCGCGATATTAGCATTTCTAATTTTTCTATCTGGAATTAAAGCACCAGCTCCTACAGCTTCCCCGATCCTTGCGCCCCAAATCCTCGGGCTGAACGTTCCTCCCGCCGTGCCGTCCCGTGAGTTCTGACCGTCAACTTTGAGAAGTGAGATTCTTATTAACGCTTTTCTTTACATCGCTGACGGACCGCGTTCGTGAACATAGGGTAGAAAAAGACCGAGTCCTCCCTTCCAGAGATTCTTTTATATTATCTTTCAAGAATACGTGAACAGAACGGTACTTAATTCCAATTTAACAACAGGCGCAGGAATTCAATTGCGGCGGAACTCGGTAGATCGTCAAGAGTCGTACGTGTAACGAGTTTACGCGGTAGCGGGTTATAATTGATAATATATACTCCTAGTTTTTCACCAAAGGGATGGAGGTATTACAGGCACAGGGTACAAGGTATAAGGTATAAGGTATAAAGTGTAAGGCAGGCTGTGGCGTGTTCTTTGAAAACTCATTACACGTTATACAGGAATATTAAACTCACACACGTTCTTAATTGGGAATTGTTAATAAGTGGGATTCGGAAGGTAAAAAGGGAATGGATAATACCACGGCCGTGAGTCGCGCTCCTACTTGCTCAACTCGGACCCCTTTCTTAATCCACGGCTTAGCGAATACGGAAAATGAAAATCCGACCAACTCGGTTATCAACTTTGCACGGCGGCACCGCTTCCGGATAATTTCCCCCGAAGTTATACAAAACTTGTTAAATAATTCCCACGCACGGCACGAATACGAGGATGTTATGTAAGATACAACAACGAGTTGTACGGAATGAAAACGGTAGCAGCATACCGCTGCTGCATTATGCGGGATTTCTTTCTACTTTATTATTTTCAAATATACGTACATATACATACATATATATACATACGCATATGTTTACCTTGTTTATTTTCGTTTGCCGTTTTCTTTTTTTCTTATTTATTTTTTACATCCATTTCGACGGTTGTAAAAGAGAGTTTTACGAGTGTGAATAGACGCCGTCCAATTATACGGCTTAATTTAAATGGGATAATTACCTGGCAGCATTATACATACGTCTAATTGGGTTGGTTAAAATATTCATTTGTTTTACCACCGCCCCCCGCCGTACCCTCCTCCCTACCTTGGCCCCATCGAACCCCCGAGAAAACTAACGATTCCTTTATTATTTCTCCATTCATAATTCCCGTGCCGTCGATGCGGCGTGATATCACGGTAGCAGCTCAGATTCCATCGACAAAGGCCTCGTCGATGCGACGTTTCCCAACACGAGCACAACCATCCGTGCACTCTGCGTACACCGTTGTGAATAAAGAATCGACGCGAATCGGTTATCCCCGTTGATCCGGAACCGTGACCCGGCCTTAAGAATTCCCCTTTTTTCATCCGGGTTCACGAACCCGATGCATATCAAACGAAACTAATCCCTCGGCACCCAATCAAAGTTTACTTCCTTAAGAAAAAATGATTCGGCTTTCGTCGTCGTTGTTGTTGTTGTTATTATTATTATCATGTCATGCACATGCTGTAAGATTTTCTTATATTTTTTGTGAATATTTTATACCCCGATGTTCCTTTTTTTGTTTTTGTCGTGAAGAAATCGTCGCATGGATCACGTTTCACTTGTTACGTGTATTTTCAATATGCTCATGACTGCAAAAAAGAAGTTTGTAACGTTGTACAGCTGTCCGTGTTGAATTCTATTTGAAACCTTTTCTTTCCTGACAACTCGGGTAGGTGGGTAGGTACAATGTATAAGTTATAGTGTACGTTCAAAAAATTTCTTGATTAATATTAAAGCAGAGCCAAACGTAAATCAGGAAGTCTTTCGCACCTGCTGCTGCCTACCCAAATTTTCACGCGGTTTTTTATCGCCTATAAATCCTCCGGTTACCGGAAAAAAGAGGACTGAACGAGAACAAAAAATGAAGGCCCAAAGACCGGTAACACCATGCGTATAACCATATCGTTAATGACGAACGCATTTTTCGACAGCGTTTTAACGCAATCAATTATTCGAAATGTTGCTTCTCCCCCGTCGTTTACAGGTGGAAAAAATTTCAGCAGCTTCGATTCTTTGCGAATTGTGATTACGGCGGAAGAGATGTTTGCGCTCATTTCGACGACGAACGTTGACGCATGGTACGTATTTGGGGACGCGAATGCCAGAAGCAATTATCCAGTGCGCAAAGCAGGGGTCGCGGAGTAAAGATTACGTTGCATAATCCGCAAATGACTGAACTTAGTTCGTGTTCTAATTGCAAATATGACTTTGCTCAATTTCTCCCCTGTGCTTCAACTCGCAACGTACGATGCTGCACGTTAGTCGTGATGAAATTTGTTCCCCGCAGTATCGAATTCAAGAAAACATTTTACTGCGGTGTAATTTGTATTGTGTGGAATTGAAATATTCAGAATACATGCTACAATTACATCTTGGTGTATTTTTACACTTTTTTTTCCATTGTCGACCTTGCTCCTTATCTGAGACGAGACCTCTTCCATTTTTATACTAAAGCATTATTTTTTTTTTTAAATTTTACGAAATACGTGTTTCCTTATTTCAATTTTAGCGTAGAAAACAAGGTTAGATTGACGTACTGTCAGTTTTCACAATCTAATTTCTGTGCAATTTAGGAACGATAATTATCTAACAAATCTTCTTAACGTCAGTGACTCGGTGAGGAAGTTTTCTACCGCAAAAAGGATTCGATACGTTATTACGAATGATGGTTTTAATTGAAATTTCCTCATTTCTATCGTGTCGCGGGTAAGGATTAGCTCTGAGTCTATTCGATTCGTTACGTCGAGCAACAAAACGTTCTATACAACTTCATGGAGTAAGGTTTAATACCGTTCGTGTTGCAACACCTAGAAATATCAGTCGATTGTGAGTGAATCGAAAGGACGAGATAATTTCTCGAAAATTTCTTACAGGCGTTGCCGGTGCAACGGCTGTCTTATACCTCGGTGTGGTTGTTGGTACTTTTTGCCTGAAATATCAAGAGGTAAAGAATTTCAACTTGAATGTCTATGGAACACCGTCCGTGTCACGATCACGTCTCTCGTTTAACTGTAACGGAAATTGAGCAAAGCCTCCTGCCCCGATAGTGACTAATTGCAAGATCAAGTCAACCCGTGCCAATCGAACGCCCCGAAACAAACAGCGAACCTCTTTCTCCCCCTCCATCCATCCATTCCGCATTTATTCGTTACAACGCCATCGGATCAAAGGAAAAGCAACGATGCTCGGATCCTCTTCTAACTGTTCCGCAGCTCCTAACTTCTTCGACACGGCATTCGATTAGCCATGGAGAAGCTATATAGACAGGGTTCCAGTTATTCGTTCGTCACCGTTGCAGCCGGAAATAATTTAACAATAGTCGCTGAAAAAAATTGCAAATACCAGTGTCAATAGCGTTTAAAAGATTTGTCAAATTCGTAGGAAACGGTCCTTAAAATTTTCGCAGGGCAAACCTGTTCACCTTACTTTCCTCGTTGTACACTTTGATGGAAAAAAAAGATCATTTTTCTTCTTCCTCTTTCGCGTAAACTGGTTCGAATTCGGAGCAGAAATTTTAAGACGAAGCGAGAACCGATCGGAGTGGGTGAATTTCTCGGAAGAAAGGATGCGCTGGACGAAGGTACCGGAGGTGCTTAATTGAACCCTGAGGAACCTTTGCACGGTTGAGTGGATAGCGATGAGAAACGTGTATCCATCCGCCTATATGATCCAGTCCTTGCCCTGAACGAATGGGAAGCGTTCGTGCAGTGCGGGAAAAGGAGAAGCTGAAATTCCGTGGTCATATTTTTGGGTATAAGAGTTGAGATTTCATGATATCTAATGATATAATAATGAGTTTTTTTTAGACCTTTGTTTTCATTCTTCTCGCCGCTTATTATAACCGTCGACAATTCTTAAACCTGATTTTTTTTTTTCTTCTTCTCTCCCGCTCTCTTTCTCCCTCCGTTTCATAGCTTCTCCGCAAAGCTGCACGAAGTCTCGTTAGAGAGACAACGGTGAAAGGCATGAGGGAGGAAAAGGGAGGGAAAAAAAAATTGAATTAGGTACGACAAGATCGACACAAATTGCTGAAAATTGTTTTTAACGACAGTAGTCGGCCGCGGTTTATTATATTGTACGCGCGGACGTGTCTTCGAAACGAGTTAATAATCGTGGTAATATTACATCTCTCAGACTTTACCGAGGTCTTGCAATTAAGCTGTTTTCGCGCCGGGTCAATGTGTCCAGGCTCCGTTCCCATATCAATATAATTATATCTGAAGAATAAGCCGCTGGATTTACCACCGAACATAACGTCAACAGGGTGATGCGCGACTACTATTGCAGGCTGCCGCCTCTTGAGGCGTCGAGCAGACTTGCCGCAGGTATGATTTTCATTCCGTAATTAGCGAAAGATGAAACGGTAGGGTGTGATGCCGGTTACTCGTTGACTGCTCGGAAAAAGCATAACGAGACGAGACGATGGGGCTCATGCAGGTAAACCCATGTGTCTGGGTTATAAGAGTTTAGAACCCGACCGACGCTGAAATGTAAAATTATTCCGCATAAGTGTGATAATCCTCGCGAGTTTTGCGACGATGAAAATTCTATTTATACTCGCAATTGAAAGTATGTAAAACACGCTCGTCGCGAGTGCTGCTCGATACTTGAGGCGTATCGCAAGAAGATACTCACTCCTCTTTGCCAGCGCGATGCAATTACGGCTCTAGTCGCGTCGGCCATCGGGTGGAGGAAAATAGCCAGCAGAGCAAGGTGGTTCTTGCTTTTTTTTTCTTTTCTTCTTCTTTTTTTTTTTTTATATGTATAATATTTTTGCGACGCTGTAAAAACACGAGAAACTAAACTCCAGGTTACTTTCAAGTGAAAAAACGTCCGGGGAAGAAGCGTGACTTCGGTGTCCGAGATCGTAAAAGCAATTTTTCTTTCAATTTAATAGACGGGCAAGTTTTACGGGATTAATTCAAAAATTTTACGACCAGCGAGAAGAGTGGGAAGTTTGAAGAAAGGGGTTATTTTGAACCGTGGAAACATATTTAATTATCAACACTCGACTCGAATTTTACCGCTGGAGTTTTCAAAAATTGGTTTCTCGATCAGTGTACCGAGAAGCGAAGAAAACATGATTCTGCTCCTTGCTTGCAGCCACTACCTTTTGGTAAAATTTTTTCGCACTGAAATATAATTGAGAATGAATCATTTGTACCACGAATAACGAAAGAACCGGACTAAGCTGCAGTGTCAACAATTGTTGAACGGTCCAAAGTGACGCCCTTCTATGCATTGAAATATTCGACGGAAAGAAATGTTAAAAAAAAAATTAGTATATCAGCGAGGGGGAAAAGAAGGTAAAAATGGGCAGTGACAACGACGGAGATCGTCGACGAATCGTATATAATTGTACGCTATTAAAAATTTCTTTATGGAACTTCTTACACTGTATTTTAAAAGTTTTATTCGGATACAGAACAGCAAATTCACCATACATTTACCGTTTATTCAATTTACAAATAGAATAAATTTACTACACAATTAAGTAAATTCAAATTACTTTTTCGCGGCTTTCCTATAAATTTTAGTAAAATCAAAAATTTTTATTAAAAATGCAAGATAAATACGTAGTAATTGACGTCACTGTACTGAATTTTTATATTTGCGATTGATTTCGCGAATCGTCACTTCTTTCGTACGGTAAATGTGCAGTAAATTGACAGTCATTTTTAGCGTTAGAAAAATGGTGAATATCGTATCCTCATTTCACTGTTATGGAAGGTGTAAATTGACTAAATTTTTCCTTTAATTTTTAGTGGAATATTTTTCTTTCCCCGTTTCTCGCCAACTCCGTTGACACGCTGTTATACGACTTTTACCCAACGGAGCATTTCAACGTCACGTGTTCTCGAAACTGTGACACACACACCCGACGTCGGTTGGTTGGATCCGTTTTTCTCTATGGCTGATCTGGGTCCCCCGCAGCTTCTGGGACCGCGCGAAGGCGTGAAACCGCGATTGGAAACATTCTGGCGCGGGCTGACCCGGCCTCGGGCCATCGGCGAGAAAGAGTTAGAAAGTAAGAAAAAAAACGGGAGCAAATAAATGCAGGGTAAATAAATTTAGAAATGGAAAGAAAACGAGATGGTGTAATAAATAGGAAGAGGAAAGAGAACCAGATTCCGGCAAAAACTTCACGGCTATCACTCCAAATCCGCGGCTCGTGCGACGCCGAAAAACCGTTAGGCGCACAGTGCTTCGTTCGTCGTTGTTGTTGCCTTGTCTCATTATTCCGTATAAAATCCGTATGAATTTGAAAAATGAAATTAGAAGCAGGACATCGACGTTTGTGGCGGTAATTAAAACTGCGACGATTGACACGGCAGTTAATGGATTCTTCGATCGTGTACTCTTGTTTAAATAAAACCGTTTTGGTAATTGATTCCCATCTCGGCGAAAAATCATTTTCATCAATTTGAAATCGACTCGGGCTTGTACCAGCCTTGGTAGCGATTCGAATACGTTTCACAGAATGATCAGAGAAAGGTGATTCGATTTTTTCTATTCTTCGTCGTGGGTGGCGCTTCAATTTCTGTGGTCGATACAACTTGGACCCTTTGTTCTTCGCAACTGAAGTATAAAACGAAATCAGGTGAAAATCATGCTGAAAAAATTGATCGACAGATACCTAACGAGTGAGTTTTTGTATGTAAGTAGAATTAAAAAACACTCGTTTCTGCTGATGGCGCGAAAATATAATACAGTTCTTGTTCACACGACGAAAAATTCGCGCGTTGTAGTTGATGTAGTACCGACACGTGATATCCGAAACTTTTCGCAAGGTTGAAAAAAAAAAAGTACTTAATAATCACTTACACAGTTCGTTTAAGCCGCAGGTTTAATTTATAGCAAGGTCGAGCAATTCTTGCACGATTTGACACGGTTCGGTTAGTATAATATGTATTATAAGATTTCTGTGTAGTCGTGAATTGCCGAATTTCATCTCGACGGAATGCAAGATTCATTTTCTTTTCGCCAGTGGGAAACTCGCATAACATGATACATCGTTGCAGAATTTCTCTACGAAAATCATACATCTGTCAAAGACTTCGTACCGAGCCCAGATACTGTTTGCAGCCCATGTATTCGATGAAAAATCGCACAGGGTTCTACTCAATAAAACGAAAGCGACCTCGATGTGTAATAGATTATACCTATATACAAATCTATAAGATATATATATACACACACACATACATATCTACGTAAAAAGGGTGTGACAAAATAATCGTGTGACATTATTCGCACGGTATTTCCCGTCAATAACGTTCGTGTTTTTGTCTTCAATTATATTTTACACCAAAGATATAAAATCCTAACTTCTACCATTGTACCTGTAGATATAACAATCAATAAGCATACGAGTGTAAACCGTAGGGTATAAAATTATTTTAACTCGTGCAAACTCGTTTCGCAAACACAGACCATCAGGGTATACACTTGTTTTATAACGCATAATTATCTTCCAAGTATATGGTATATTCTTGTACATCATTCGACACATTGTGGGTTTTGAAGTGATATTTCTGAGCTTTTATTGACTGACGCGGTCTACTGTACTTTGCAGTCGACTTTGAATTCGGCGAACTACTATGGATTAAGGAAGAAATGAAATAGATCTAAACTTCACTTGCGGATGATAATGAATTAGATTTTTACGACCGAAAACGATCGGCCGTGATTTTATGAAATCAGATTTAGAAAAGTTTGAACGAGTATGAGAGCTCTGAATAAATTTGAATGATTACCATAATCACCTCAATCTGTTATATTTTGAAAATTGCAAGTCCTCCATTTCAGAGGGAGATTTGAAACACGACAAATTACTAGATCTCATGATTATAGCTGGAGTCTATTAACAAATCAAACTCTTTACCTACCGGTACGTCAGAATGATTGATAAAACAAAATTACAATCACTTGTTCATTGAACCCATCGTCCTAGCTTCAGATCAGATCGTGTACAAATTATCACCGGCCAGAATGAGAATCTCCGTCAAATTTCAAGATACACATTTCTGTTAGATATAGATCGAATCAAACAAGTCTGCACCGCCGTAACTAATCGTACTAACAAAATTCTGGACGCATCTAAAAATATCTCTACGCCCGCATTCGTATATTTTCGTAACCACAACGTAATTCAATTTTCCATTAACACCGACGGCATCGTTTTGCAACACGCGCGATAATAGCGAACGCCTAACTCAACTTGCCATAACCTAACCTAACATAACGATCGAAGAGAGAGAGAGAGAGAGAGAGGCGTAATATGTGAAAATTAAATTTCTATCATCGATGTAACTAGACAGCGTTTATCGCTATGTAAACAGCATTCAGCGAGGCTGCGAGTGAATCGGAATGCCGAGATTGGCGTCCGAAAGTGCAGTGCGTAATGCGACAAATCAAACGCGAGAAGTTGTCCGGGATTCGAAAAACGAAGTATACAAAAGAGAGTATAATCAAGTATAGGAGGACGCGGGACGGCTCTCGCTAACCAAGCTAAATAAACAGAGACAAATAAATAAGTGAATAAGTAAAAAACGAGTATATAGTTGATGAAAAAAAGGAAGACAATGACACAGCTAAGATCGAAGGAGAGAGGTGGAACAAAAAAAAAAAACAAGAAAAGGGAAACAGGCTCACACACGGACGCGGCTGGCGCACATGCCGGGGGAGGGAAAAAGGATAAGGGAAAAAAGCAAAAAAAGGAAGAAAATTAGGAAAATCAAGCGAGTCAAGGGCGGGGCGCGAGCTGTCATGGCGTCGGTGGCTGTCCTCTCGCGCATCCCCCCCTTTTCCTCTCCCTCCCTCCTCTCGCAACCCTCCGATCCGCTCCAGCCGCCGCTCCGCTCATGCAAGCCGATGCACTCAGCTCATTTCGCTACCCGAGCTGGATCTTTTGTTTTCCGTCACTACGGCCGGCGGCGGCGGCGGCGGCGGCTGGCCGTTTTTTATCATTCACGCGCCTGCGATGGGAGGCACCGGGTCCGAAGGCCCTGGCCAATCGGCGAGAGGGATACGCCTCCGCCGGAGGGACCCTCTTCAAGCCGGTATTGAACCTCCGCACCGAGTGAGGGTGTCCGCCGGAGGCGCATGAGCAGAGCAACGTCTCGAGGTCGACGCCGCGGCCCTCGGACCTCCGGAGGTCGACCCTCCCAGGTGAACCGACGCCCGGCGCCCCGACCTCTGCGTCGACGTCGGCGAACCCACACTCGCCGATCAACCTTGGCTCTCGACGTCTCTGCGTGTCGGGCGTATCTCACCTAACCGATATTATCCCACACACACGGTGTGTTTATGCATTTATTTTACACGATCGTAATTTCGCTGCGGGTTGGCAATTTACTCAACTTCTTACGGAGCGGAGGAGCTGTTCGCTCTCGGGTTGGAACTGGAATCGCTCGTGTTTTAGCGCACTCGGCTGTAGGGAAAAGATTTTACTCCCAAAGGTTAAATTCGAGTCGCCGTTTGAATAACGGTGAGATTATACGTGAGTAAATATGGTAGACGTAACTATTCGGTGCGATAATTATTGTTGTCGGTAATACTTTTTCTAGTTATTGCAACGTTAAATCTGATTGCTACATTTTTTTTCAGCCGAAGAAGAATTATTGTTACGCTAACATCAAATTATCGTAATACTTACGAGACTTACGTAGTGCGAATGACCATAATCAAATAAGGAATAGTGTTAATCATGTACGATAGATTTTCTGGTTTCAATTTTATACCCAGAACTTGTATATCTTCTATCGATTAGGTATGCTAAAAATTAAGCATATTTAAGAACTGTACACTATCCGTGAGTATAAATCGAAATAAACAGCGATTATATCTGCGACGGAAATTCAAAACACGATTCGAATTATTCGTGGAGGTGGGTATAGGCGAGCTATTTTTGAGAAGCACGCTCAGTTATTTCAGCAGCAAAAATCACAACACAGCCTTAAAATGCGAGTGAATTAGTCTTCCCGTGTATTTGGCCGAGAATCGTTACGTTTGACCCGCACGAGCCTTCATCAAAGATGCAGTTTTTCGCGATTTTTGCAACTTTGCAAAACTTTGATCGAATCGTTTATCGTAGCAAGCACTCTGACTGCAATGCGTAGCCATATCACGACCTCTGTAATTAATCGTCTAACGTACCTGAGGCTGGGAAGAGTAGACGATACGCTCACGAGCGAAGCGCAGTGTAATCATCTTTGCGTAAACGCGTGTATTCCGCAGAAAACAACTACGCGTGACCGCCGTGTCGGCTGGATGCGTGCACCACTTGCGCCTCTATTTCGTGAGTGTACGGGTTAATTTAGTCGTTAGTGCTATGCACGTAATCGCTGCTGCACCGATGGAAATCCGGTCTCACACTCGAGGATTTCCCCGAGCTCGAGTTGAGTAGACGCCATTGAGTGGGAAATATGTAGTGTGTGGCACGCAGGATTTGATCGCAGATGGTTGGATTGGGTTACCTGACTTGAGTGCAAGAATTTGATGCTCATATATTGCTGTCTTGGAATTATAACGAGCAATGATCTCGACCAACTGCAATTTATACGGTATACAGATCACACGTCAGGCAGTGAAACCACACTAGCTAAACCTTTGATAATATTGGTGGATATTATTTTTAAAGCAAAGAATCGAAGAGTTGAATTTCTTGCACCCGATCGGCACTAAGAATTCCGCAGACTTATTGCTTTAATCCGTTTTACCTACGACGGTTGGATTGTCGTAAAATAGAACGAGGGAAAATGGCGGATGAGTGAAGAGTTGGCTTAATGTAATATCTACTAAATCACAGCTAGAATCGAAGTCTTTTGAAATATTCTTTTTTACGTTACATCCGTTAGACGCACGTATTGTCGATCAGAATCGTATCGTTCGATGGTCGTGATCCTGAGGGGTTAATTCCCCGTGAAACTGCTGCGATCGAGTAGCGATGTAATAAGACGAAGGTCAGGTACGTCTCAAAGGATAAATAAGATGGCGGATGCTGCTAGCAGTCCTCAAATACGATTCTCGCAACGATTCGTTTACAATAAGTAATTATGTGTTAATAATATCACGACCGCTTGCAAAATCTGCATTATAGGCGTGCGTATATATATATATATATATATATATATATAGAAATGATACGCAAGTATAAAAGTATCGCGTAATCGTAGAATCGACGTAATTGGATACGGCGTGAAAGCGGAAAAACCGCAGCATGTTACGCTGCGGGGCGGCAGGTATTAAAAAATCATGCCTCCTTTGCGAATGCTTATGGGTCCACGATACGTGTGACCTCGTGGGTTTGGATAGACGATGTATGTATATATACATATATAGTTATATATATATGTTATATTGTTAGTTATATATATATATATAAAGTGTATCCCTCACCGGGTAAAAACCACAAACATTGGAGTTCAGCGGCGCGCGTTCCTCGAGGCTCTTGCCCGCGGGTACCAAAAAATTATGAAGAATTGCACGCGAGATTTTCTTACTCAGAAAACTTTCGGTCATTAACCGTGACCTAGCTCATCCGCAAAGATGGCCTCCACGTTCTTATTCCCCTTGTATAGATATACGTATAAATGTGTAGCATCTTTTTCGCGACTATCGCAGTAGGTATCAATTTTTGGACGACGTTTCATTGTTACAGATAATGTTACGGCGATTCAATTGATGGCGAGGTACTCGTAAAACCTGTTGGATTTCCACGAGCCACGTTAATTTATACATGGACAGAATATTTTTGGAGCAAAAATTACGGTGAATGCGATGTATTAACGTGTTACTAATAAGTAATTCCCGACGCAATTCCTGTTATTTTTACTCCAAAAAAATTCACTACATACAATTACCGTCGCGCATGTAAATCCGACAGGTTTTTTAACCGCGTTGCAAAGTCGACTACGGAGATCTCAATCTGCAGATTCACAGGCTATGTATATACCTATACATATTTGCGTTGCAAATTTTAATTGCAACGTCTACGCCTGCATGTATAATAATACTCTCCTGAAATTTGAATCGGTGAAATTTCAATAATTCCCGCAGTTATGAGTATTAACCACTGGAAGAAAACATTGAATTTTCAGTGATTCAAATTTAGGAAGTTGGGTGATTGCACAAGCAATATAGTGACAAATATAGTGTATTACAAATTTTCGTCTTGATTGCTCTGGCGTGTTCTTGTCAAGAACGCTCAATTGAATCGACACTGCAGCGTGACCTAACGTCCGCAGTTTTATTCTAACGATATAAGCACATCGTCGATGACGAGCTGCAGGACGGAGCTAAAGAATTATAGGATTGAGGTGTACGTGTATATTAGGGTGGTCCTTACTTCAATAATATTCGAAATGAATGTTACGAGCTCCCCTCGATACATTGCACATATGTACAGAAAAATTCCTGCAAAATTTGAACGCTTCATTTCGAGATTAACACGTGTCTCACAGCTTTGAAGGTTTTGAATACATGAAAAATACATGTAGTTTTTCCAACCGGTTACTGTTTATTTTACGTCTTTGATAAAAATTAAAGGAATAATTTGGAACTTGACAGAGTTGTTGCTTATAACGATAAGAATAAACGTTGAAAATTTCAAATTCTTATAATAATTATTTCCTTGTGTATATAAGCTCAATAGCATCGATGCGAAACGAAACTAAATGTATTTGAAACTTTCGGAGCTTTGGGGCACGCGTTAATCTTGAAATTAAGAGCTCGTATTTTTTGAGAATTAAAAGAAAAATGTATTTGCATGGTACCCAGGATGCGGGCGACAGTCATTTCAAAAGTCATCGAAACGAGGACCACTCTACCGTAGGTACGTACAACGTAATCCGCGATGGCAAAGAATACAGAATGAACTCTGAAAGGTCGACTCGCACCGAGATCGACGTCACGGCGCAGTCGAAAAACGCGAGCCGGTGGGTTTGTACGAAAAAGTGCCGTAGCGAAACCGCGCCAAAAAATGGTCTGGTATGCCGGGGAAAAGGCAGCGCGGCGACGGCGGCGGAGGAGTCTGAAGCCAGGGGGTAAAAAAAGCCCCGTCAACGACCTTGAACTTTGGGGGATGCCCCGGCGTTCGAAAAACGGTGTCATAGTTTTTCCGCAGCCGCGTGTCGAGGGCGAACTCCGCTCGCGCGGCGCCGTTTCTTATTGGCTACTTGTTAGGATACTACGCTTAAGCTGCACCGCTTTTATACCCCCGCGGCGATAAGATTTGTGGTTATGGCTCGTTTTTGGCCCTCGACCCGGGTGCAGGGGGATGCAATCCTATCGGATGGGCCGCGTCTTGGTGACTCTCGTGCGTATAAGGTAAACGTCCGATGCTCCTCGCCGCCGCCGGGATCCGTGTGTTATATGTAGGACACGCGGAATTGGGTTATCGCCTTCGGGACAAGAGTCGGAAAATTTTATCCGCATGAGGTAAAAGACGCCACGTGCGTGGACGGTGACGTTTTACTCGCATATCGATACGAGTGTGTTGACCCCCGGTGGTTTCGCAGAGCCTCCAGGGGTGACTTTTTACCAAAGCTTTTTTTTTTTCATCGCCGCATGCTACCGAATTACGAATATCAATTCTCGCGAGGTTATTATTACGCAGTCATAAGTGGCTTGTGTAACACTTTTTTCATTCAACACCTCCTGCGGTGTGTTGTACAATTGTACTTTTCAAAACCTCAGCCATTGCGGCAGCTTATTACTATACACCGACCTACACGTGTCGCGTGAAAGTGCGTAAACGCTTTCAAAATTCGAAAATGTTTCACAGATTCACTCTTAGGGTCACCCTGTCAAAGTATCACGCCGTTTTAATCGCGTTAAACGATATAGGTACCGCATTGATTATGACGAGTTGAGAAAACGTAACAGAATACCGGATTGACGTTTAGGACAGCGACTGACACGTTCTCTCGTAACTTGAGACGTAATATGTAACACTTAAATAATAAGTTGTATGATGTTTGGATTGCCAGATTCTAACCATTTGTCCAATGATAAATTCTAAACTGGGATAGTCGACCCTCGGAAATTCATTACATGTAGAGTGTACTTTATATCGTTATGATCAACTTTACTTCCACGGGACAATTATTTCTTCATATATCATACCTCGATACACATCGACAAAAATCAAATCCTTTATGAATTCACGATCACGTAACACAAATTATTTGATAAATCATACAACACTGGGTAACCTGCACGATAGCTCCAAAAGGATCGTAAGACGCTCTGCAGGACTACGTAATTGACGATAAAACGATAAACCATTCGAATAACGTTCGAAGAGATATAAAACGCAAGCCTGCCTAAGCTCAGAAACAATAATTTCCAAAAACCACATATTACTATCTATAAATCTTCTCCGTGACGTAAAAGGGTAAAAATAAAAATTATCTCATTCTTGCAGATCAGCTACAGCTATAGGTACCTTAGATAGGAAAATGTAGGATTTCATAATTTTCTTGCAGCGTCAATTTTCAATCCGAATCCACGCAGATATAAGACACGTAGTCGCGTCGTATCAATCCCCCCCCCCCCTCCTTCCCCCTTCCCCCCGCACGGTTTACCTTCCCCCTCCCCGACGCCTGAACGCCGCGACGCCTTGGCCACACCGGCGTCTTTGCCTCCTCCCGCGGTGCGGCTTCAGCCCTGCGCGCCAGTGGTAGAGGACTGTCAAAGCCAGACGCGAGGCTAGCCGAGGCGAGCCGAAGCCGGCCGAATGTGCGTTCGAATCGCGGTGCCCGCTTCAGTGTATCTACCGCGTTCGCGGCCCACGGTCGAATTTCCGGGCGATGCACGCATTTTTTGCTACCTGGGTTGCCCCGAAGTGATTTTCGGCGTGTCAGGGAGAGAGAGGGAGAGAGAGAGAGAGAGAGAGCGAGAGGGAGAGAGAAGAAGGAAAGGAGAGGGACGCTGCGACCGCAAGAGGAAACCGAAAAAAAAAAAAAAAAAAACAACAAACCCCACGGAAGGGGAAAAGAACTGCGTCCCAGGGTGGATGTAAAAAAAAAAAAATATTCGAGACACGCGCTGGATAGATAAAAAAAAAAAAAAAAAACCCCTACCACCGACAAAAAAAAGAAAGACGAAATCGACGCGCGCACGCGGAACATAAAAACCTTACCCAACCGGCGTATTTGAACGAAAAGCTTGAAAAAAAAAAAAAAAAAATCAGAAAGAAACAAAAAACACTCTTCGCAACCCCCCGCGACTTTTAACCCGCCTGGTTTAATACGACCTGACAACTGATGACGTCACGCGTCGATCAGGTGTTGGCGCTACAATGAATTCCCGGATCATATTAGAATACGGGACTATTTATCCCGGGAAAATTTTGGGACCCGCGCGTTGAGTGGTATCGTCAGATTTTATGCATACCCGAGACAATTTGGAGCGGGTTGGTTTCTCTAAAAATTATTTAACGCGTTGTTAATTTTAACTTTTAATTAAATAAATTTTTTTTTTTTTTTATTCTTGTCTTTGGGTCAGCTTTTACCTCGCGCATTACGCATTGTTGTTGAACATAACAACGATCGGAACGCCTGGTGTACTAAAATGAGATTCGAGAAAAGTTGATGTTATATTGTACTTATGCATGATATATTTATGTACATTTAATCGTCGAATCCTGCGGCTGCAGCAACGATCGGGAATCGCAGTAAAGTTTACAGTATCCACCTGAGGATTTCGTTTTTTCCTCTATACTCGACGAGGAAATCGAAACGCGAATCTGACGCTCGATGATCGTGGACGAGATCTCGGTCAGCTGGCAATAAACGGGGATTAAATAAACATCGCTACGCAATCACAGTGCTGTAACAATTGTTTCGGGATAAATAAAAAACAAGGAAGGAAAACATTGAAAATCACGTGATAATTTTACGACGCGAATAGTTTACGAGAAAAAACAATCATTGATAACTCTTGCTGCATAATAGTAATAACGATAATGTTGAAACAACAGGTGGTTATCAAATGAATAATAATTTCTTTCAACGAATGTGTGTAATTAAAGTAAAAATAAACACGAGGTGGTAAAGTTGACAAGGAAACAATTTCGTGGCCAACAATCGGAGATCACCTAGACGAGCATAATAACTGACGAATATGCGTGGCCGTTTGTTTATCCTGAGGACTGTCGAGTGAGGAAGTATAATATAAGGTTGTAAGCCGTTATAAGCTGTGCAACGTGGACTAACACTCCTTAACCCCATACCTATATTATTATTCTCTCAGTGTAATACCCGCGGTTGTTTTTCGGACGAAGGAGATTATTTTCGACGCGGTTGACGATTTAAGCGCGCACGGGCGAAACTCATAATCGCGTAAACAAAAATCGGACACTCGGAGGAGAGAGAGAGGGGGAGAGAGCGGGCGAGAAGAGAGAAACAGCGTCGAGGATTCCGAGCCTCGCGATCAGTGCAATACGTCTCGCAATAATCGCCCTCGCGTCAAAGTCTAGTCAAATTCAACCACCTGACTGGTACGCGTATTTACTCGAAATTCCCCCATCCGGGTAGAGAGTTTATTGTGTACGATCGTGTCGGGAAAACACGCCGGCGGAATTCAAATGCCCCGGAGAAAAACAGACGGAGCTTGCGACCTCTGCGGTAAGGAACTTCGAAGCTGACTCCCGCGTGACGGAGAATATACTTTGCGCGTAAACGCGTAAAAATCGTGGACGAGGACGGAGTAGTTACGAAGATTCTTGAACACCGAAGCCGGAACCGCCACGCCTGCTTGAAAGCTCCGGTCCCTGCCGTCTGGCGTCTAACCCAATACGGGCCGCTTCTACTGTCGCCGAATAAAGTCGCGTGGGCTCTTCGCCAATTCGCTTGCATATCGGAATCGGATTGAGCCTCGACGATTTTTCGGTCTTTCTTCTTTCGCGACGTACTGTCTCTGCGTTACATGTATATAAATATATAGAAATACAAGAAATACCTATTTATAGGTACCGTATGTGAAAATAGACGTAAATGCATTGTGTAAATATTGTGCGAAGTGAGTTGTACATTTCACGTTAATAATTTTTCATAAAAAATTTATTATTACTCATAAATTGAATAATACTCAACACATTATATACATAAATAAATAATTGAATAATATTTATTTCGTTGTTAAAACAGTGTGTATAATTCAAAGCGGGGAAAAGTTTGTTTGAATTCAGGTTAGTTGAAATACAAACAAAAAATCGTAAATAAATATATACATGCATGTACGTATATATATGTATATATCTATACATATATATACATAGTGAAACACTAAAAGTGTATAAAAATTTGTGCAAAGCCGTAAAATAAAGAAAAACAGACAATTCGTGCAATATTAAACCTATACACACGGTAAAATAATTTTATTAAATAAAACTAAATAAATAAACATATTAACGTGGTATATATATATATATATATATAACGACTCGAGTGTGACCCGAGTTTGGTTTTCTTTTGAGAATAGAATAGAAGGGAGAAAAAAAAAAGAGAATCGTTTCGTGCAATATTATAAATAATATTACAAATTAGTGGAGCATCGGTAGGGGGAGAGAATCGTTCGTGAAACCGAAAAAATAATATCGAAAAAATTGCACCGACTCTGAGCATGTACCCCTGGTACCGGGAGAGCGTCGCGGCGGCTGCCGCCGCCGGCCTTGGAGGACCGGTGGGCGTCGTCGGTTCCGGTTTCTGCGCGACAACCCCTGGCCAAGGTGGTACCACCATCAAGACCGAGAGCGGTTACTCCGACTGCATGCTGGCCCTCGACTACGTGCAGAGCAAGGTGAGATTTGTTTCCATTCGGAGCTTGCTTGTTATTTTATTGTCAGAGCAATTTTTATGCCACACGTAACTTGCGACATGTATATGTGCGATCCCTACTTTTCCGACTGAGAAAATAACGAGGCTACGTGTGATTTTGACCGTCCTGATAACTACTGCCCGTAAATATGGTTATTGACTTTGAAACGCTTCGTTGGAATCGAAGAAATCACAACAGCTCGTTTCGTCAAAGAAATGAAGTTATGGGAAAAATTCGCAACGTTCTAACGAAATCAATTTATAAAAACTGCAACAAAAGTTTTAACGATTGTAAAGAATCGTCCGAGTCAAATGAGACATTTTAACGGGTCGAAATGAAAAGACGATAATCGTCTTGTAGAATCAAAAGAAATTTAGTAAGCGAATTTATTTCCATTGCGTATCTTCGACGAATGTTTTGCCAATATTTTACATATCTTAAACGAAGTATAATATGATTGTCATTGCAATTGATTTTCGTTCGATCGAATCCGAAGTTTGCTTCAAGTCCAGGCTGTTATTTCCCTGAAAATATATCTCTCGCCTCCGACTCTTCCCGTTCCACCGTGTCGAAAACCGTTTCCTCCCTCCCCGTGTTTTGCGCGCGAGTGAATTTTGGGGTTTTACACGATGTCCGACGGTGGTTTTCCCCCTCGTTTGTATGCAAACGACGAGTGTCGATCAGCTGTGAGTTCGGTGCCGAGTCCCGCACTCGTTGCAAATACATAAAAGTAGTAAAACGGGTCGAAAGGGAAAGAAGAGAGCGATTCGCGGACTGCAGGCGACGTACGTACGGTGAATGTAATTCCGGTACAACTTTAGCGCTGCAATGATGTTGCAGTTGCACTTTCGTGCCTCGTTCTTCTTGCACTTCTGATATCCGCACCTATACCCACCCAACGCGTTGATGACGCCAATGCTGGTGCAGCCGTTTGTTCTCTTCTTATTCTTATTCTTATTCTTTTTCTTCTTCTTTCCTCCAGCAGATTTATTCCTCCTGCTGCACATCTCGGATGATGTGGCTGCAGAAGAAACAATTATCGGTTCTATACATGTGTATATGTGTATAATCACCTTAATCACCTCGTGGACGGATGCAGGGTGATTTACGATTACGTTATACGAGCCGTACGTATATATAGGCGCTCGTGCAATTCGGTAATTCGATGCCGGTGTCCAATTTTTCCTATTGACATTCCGTTTGATTCAATTTTTTGATTTTTTTTTTCGGGTCTGCTTACCAAATCATCGAAAATTCTGCAATACACGACGCGTCTCGTAAATTCACTTTCCTACCATCCGTCAAGTGCGTATTGTAATCTTATTGAAGTTAGTAACGTTATCGTAACGATTCGTACTGAGGGAAAATCGGTTATTTTGCGATTTTGGTATTGTCTGAAATTCAGTAGACCGTAATAAAACAGCAATACTCATATTTCAAAAACTTTGTCCCTTCAAAGTCATTGTAAAATACGGAGAGTAGTGATTTTTTCCCCCCCAATGTTTCGTTACGATAACGTTACTGACTTCAACCTCGTGTATCACGTGATACGCAGTTATTACAGACGAATTCACGAACTACTCGTGTGATGAAAGAATAAATCTGTCGCATTTGCCGAATGGTCGCGTGCTACGACTGCATAATAGCAGAATTGCAGATCGATCTGATAATTATTTTTGAACACCGTCCGTGTTTCGTAGCGTTTTGTTATCATTTATCTCCATGTATGTGGCAGAGTTTTAACGTGCGGTCTATGTTATTGGGATATCGGTATTCCCTATAATATAGGTAACGTACAGTGCAGTAGGTAGGCAGGTCATGCAGAATTATGCAATGTTTACCATGATACATGTTAAAATTACAAACCAGCTATTAATAGCGCGTTTGCAGTTACGGCAAACGACATACTATCCAGAGTTTTTGCATCGCTTTGTAAATACGATCGCGCGTTCTTATTATGTCTCTACGATATCGTATTTCAACGCAGATTTGTTTTTCATCCTTTTTTTTTTTTTTTTTTTTTTTTTTTATCTTGACTTTTTACTCTTTTCTTTTTTACTTTCTTTCACCTGTTCTATTCTCACCTCAATGACTCGCTCATTGTATAAATCATAACTGTGATTTCGCAATCTTTGATTACATGCATAGGTATATAGGTATTACGTTTGTTCTTTCGCTATATACGTAATTGTTACGAGAAAATCGGGCCCTAGATAACAAACGGTATATGTCTAATCGCAGCAAGTTCTAAGTGGCTGTGATATGAAAAAAGTGAGTATATATTAACGGAAAAGCGTTTTACATTCACATTATTAAACCTGACGTGAAATTTAGAAGCGGGAGGTTGTAATAATTTCATGTAATCAAGAGAAAGCTTATAAACATACCTATCTAGTCAGCTGTCAGAAAAACGAACAAGATTAATGAAAATAACGAAGATTCAGGTACTTGGAAACTCATTTCAGTTTATTGACGATCGTTGTAGGTATAGTTTATGCGGAGAAATAAATAAGCGATACTTCACTTGGAAGATAGAAAAAAAAAATGCTAGATTTGACTGGTATAAAGATCGTGTCTCCGAAGAGTTAAGTATCTCACGAACTAATTACACAACTTTGCAGTTTACATCTATTCCTATTTAAAAAGTGTGAAATACACGCCCCAAGAGCTTCGTACAAAAATTACGACGGAGTGAAATTATAGAGCGTAAAAGTTAAGGGCGCGTTGTGAGAAAAATGACGAACAATTCTTTGCTGTGGAAATAAAAGCTTGTAATAGCTGAAACAAACTTGCCGCTACCTACACCTATGCAATGTAGGTACTGTCTCATTCACCGAAAGTATCTCAACCAAAGTTCCCGTCTGGTGATACAGCCACTGCAGGCATTCGCGCCTACATCGCCCAAACTCGGCAGACAATATCCTCTTTCTGTATTCGAGAGTAGCGTAGGCCCAGAAAATAAGGAGAACAGATAGTCGATTGTCGAGAGGAGCTCGAACACGAGACTGAATCGTTGAAAGCTTCAAATTAAGCATCGCGGAAATCCCAATGACCTTTTTCAAATGTCCTTCAGGGTGAATATAACGACGGTTGAAAATTTATCACATCTGTACCTCATACAACAATCTTGTGTGATCGCGCGGATCTTTGGATAAGTTTTTGGACGTGCAGTGCGGATGATAAACGAAACGTTAGTCGTTCGAATGAATTAAATCGTGTATAACGATTGCAATTTATTGTCATTTCACATCGTAAGTTTAAGTTTTATGTTTGATAAATTTAACCTAAGTGTATCGTTACGTGTAAATTTTGACGTCCACCCAACGCTTACATGCCGTGTTTGTTATTTACTGATTGTATTAACAATGGTTACAGCAATGGTCGGTTCTCGAAGCGTTTAAGTCCAGCGTTAAATACCGTTCCTTGAAAATTTATCGAAAGCTCGGATCGTCGTTGTACGTTTCATATCAATTTTC
Organism: Neodiprion lecontei; assembly: GCF_021901455.1. Lineage (NCBI taxonomy): Eukaryota > Metazoa > Arthropoda > Insecta > Hymenoptera > Diprionidae > Neodiprion > Neodiprion lecontei. The sequence goes on along the minus strand of NC_060265.1, from coordinate 10,323,386 downwards.
ATAAATCAGAATAAAATTAAGAACCCCTGTTGATTTTTCCGCTCCGCGGACTGATTCGACATCGTGCAGTGTGTCTGCGGTGTACGTACGACCGGCGTTGAAGGTACTTACGAAGCCGCGGTAACACGAGAGTCGGTACGGCGATGGTTACGACTCGCTCGCCGATACGTAGGTAAGTTTTAAAAAAACAACGGAGGAAAAATAGACGCTGAAATCTAAAATAATATTCAACGTATATCAATAGTTCCGTAGCGTACGATGCGAAACTAAAACTTCATGCGTGGTAAAATTCGCGATTCTCCAACTTTCGGGTGACTTCGAAGTGCGAGTTACGTTAGAATCTGCTTTATCACGCTTTCGTCACGGCAACGAGCTCGGCTCGGATTGATCTTTCCGAAATTTTGATACGGGAAAAATGAAAGTGACGGTTTGAAAATCCCCCGTCAGTTTCCGGTCGATATCGCAGTCAGTCGGTGCAGCTGCACTACACATGTAATACGGATGTATGATGCAGTATTGCAGCAACGTGTCGCCGAGCTTCGGATGTCAAGTTGAAGGCAGCCATTGGCGATTCTATATATATACGATAATCCGTAAAAGGACCGCGAACGGGTTTCCAAATCTGTCAATACGGCTGTACTACTTTTTGTATACTTTTTCAAAAATGGTCTTAGCTCCACCCTCTCTCGTACCACTGCAGGAGCGCGCTGCAAACCAAGGCTAAGATCGTCGATGCAAGGTTTGCGTTACAAGCTGCAGCTGCGTAACATTTGTGTACCCTATCTATATTAATACACCTCGCTCTTCGTCCGACGTCGCTTCTTCAATCCAGAAGGCATTAGACCGCAGGTATATTAAGTGGATGGATAGATATGTACATATTGCGCAATCCGTTGGACCGTCGGCCTCTTCCTTGGTTATTTTTATTTATTTTTCTCGTCCTTTTTCCGCTTTCTCACTCTCGAGGCAAACTCTTGAGATCACGCTACTAAACGAGCGGTTGTCTAGGAAAGCAGCTATGATAATCATAGGAGGACAAATATGCCTCTTGATCCTTCAGCGCGTGTAACAAGACGTTCTTTTCAAAATTTTTGACCCAAACTTTTCAGGTTATATTTAGGATAACAGTTTCAAGTTATAGATTGCTCGACTTCGTCTCTGCAATTTTAGTTCAGATAAGAATGAAAAAAAAAAAACCCGCGAACCTGTTTACAGAAATTGATTACGCGTATATGTATACGGAAATGATGTACGTAGAAGAACGTATAATGCTTATGGCTCTAAATTTATTGGTGAAAGATTTTAGAATCGTGTGAAATTTCGCACGAAATCACGCGACATGGTCAATTAACACCGTAGGTGCGAATCAGGACGATTTTTAACCATATTATACCGTGTCTAATATTTATTTTCAGCGTCTATTTTTTATGGTTATTTGTACTTATTTACCAGCGTTGACAATACAAAAGTGGGAATGCACGGTATGACGCACATGGTAAATTTATTGATAATAGCAATGTGGTAAATTTGTAAAATCGAATATTGGAACTGGCAGCACGCTAAGCGCTTATGAGCGAAGCTGTCGGAAAATAATACATGTCTTGAAACTTTCTAACAAACGGATTAGGCGCGATTTCGGCGCAGTGGATGGAAAGTATCTCCTCCTCAATCCCTCGGGATTCGATACTCGCAATAACTACGTAAATACAATTTACGTACGAACTATCAATAAGACACGATGGGAATCATCGCTTTATTTTCACGATTTCTTATTTCGAACACTACTTTATATCCCGCGGGGTAAAAATTATCAATAAAACATGACGTATCGCATGGGGCTTTCGAGGGGGGCGGGAGTCGAGGATAAAGCTCGGGGAACCGGAGAATCAACGCGAGGAAGGCGAGCAACGAAGAAGAAAAGAAGAAGTTTCACGATCGGGGAGCTGCTGGTTCTCATTGGTAGGCGTACCGCAGGTGCGCGTGGGTGGGGAGGCGTGGTCGGCTTCCTCTCATTGGGCCAGCCCCTTCCTAGACCGGAAGTGGGGGCAGCTCGCGTGTGCAAAAACAATATCGCATCGCCTCGACCTGCAAAAAGTAGCCAGGTGACATTTCGTAGTGCTCGTGGGTTTCACCGGCACTCGATGAGCCTCACACAGGTATGTAAGGCGTCTATATGTGTGGGTACATCGTGCCTCGACCCTGCGTCGGACTCTCACGATAAAAGTTATAAATTTGTATCACGGAGAGAGTGAGAGAGAGAGAGATTAGTTAATTCCCAAAGTCACGGGGACGCGAATTCTCTCCGTAAACTTTTTTTTTTTTTCTTTTTTTATCTCTTTCTCCTTATAAACTATATCAATCGTACTTATATTGACTTTGATTAGGATGCGTATCGAGTTCCACACATAAATTCACTCGCAGTATAGTTTTAGTGATTATAGAGATTTTGAATTTTTTTTAACAAATACATTACATCAATGTATAGCCAAGCGAGTATTAGCGAATATAAATTGAAGATGCTACATATAAAAGTTTTGTCGTTCATTTTATATAAATTTTAAATCCATACATTTATAAGATTTGTGTAAGTTTTCGTGGGCTCTCTTGATTTTTTAATAATAAATTAACATGATCGGAGTCAGGTTGAGTCAGAATGAACTGCATTTAACAACACGGCTTTATTCGTAGTTGGTAGTCGGTTTACTTCACTGAGATAGTTTTAGCATGCGTATTATGTATCTTATTTGATTCGAATTATAATCCGTTCAGCTCGACCGATCGATTTAAATCGATTTCGAATTTCACTGCTTGATAATCTGAATTTTCTCCTTTATGTAATATAGTCGCACGAATTGTCAATCATTCCAATCCATCGTCGCAACTGTATCGTCAACATTAATCGGTTCATGGATACGGCTAAGATTTACGTTGGTTTGGCGTGAAATGGTTATTAATTGAAACCAACAAGTTTTAGTATTACGAAAACAAGCCTAATATACAAGGTGTATGAAAATTGGTAATTGTGGAACACAGTGTTGAGTTCGTCTGGATGAGGAAAACCGAAAAAAAATTTTGTTACACCCGGCATAATGTAAACGTAATATTTGCTATTATTTTTGTCAGCGACTCGACTGTATCATAAACTGCAATTAAACATGAACTCACTGAAATCAACATCTGTTTATAATAAAGAGAAGATTTGCGGCGGATTCGCCGAAGATTCCGATCAAAAATAGTTCCTAATTTTTTTAGTGTCTCGTTCCATTCGACAAACAACCTCGAAAATGTCTGAAATTAATAGAGTATTTCTGAGACAGGGTCAAGAATTCAATTTTTGGACAAATTATAGTAACAAAAATTTCATCGTAGAACAGATTGTTTACAGATTGATGTAATCGTAATATTCCCATGTATATCGGAATGTATTCCATTACAGTAAAGCATTAAGAGAAAGTATTACAGCACTGTTACAGTTATAGGAAAGGAAATATCAGAAAGTATTTTGCTCTTATAGAGAGAAGGAAAAAAAAAATTATTCCCGAATAAAGTGATTGAAATGCGATAATAAACGAATTTGTCAAAAATATTCTATGATTTTTGAAAATTAAAGAAAGTTTAGTATAAGAAACGTGTTAGAATAAAAAAAAAAGAAGTTTTATAGCGATGCAATTACGCGAAAAAAGATTATAATTCCGATCGCGTATTCTTTCATATCACGACTTCCTGAGCGGGTGTGAAAAGTTTGATAAAAAAACGTTAGCTCTGCAACCATAAAAAAAATATATTCGCAATAACAAAGAATCGAAATTCATGTTCGGCAGAGGCTCAAATGGTTACAATTTAGCTGAGATTATATCGTTTTCCCTCGAATATCTACCCAAGTTGTGTTTGGTTGGCCCTTTTTATTTTTCCCCATCCCAAGCTGATGGGTGGATGGATGATGACTTGTTATTTCGGTTACGCGCAATTACCTTGCACCTTCTGCGCAAGTTTGCGTACATTATACGTGTAATGGATCTATAACAATGCACGTGACATGTAGGTACGGTTACATATTACGCCAATGATTATTCGAATGAAAGGGAAAGAGCGAGCTTTCCAAAATCACCTGAGTTGCCTGTCCTGAACTAGGTACGTGTACTCCGTTTACGCGCAATGCCCTGCGCCTGAGACATAAGCTGAGAGCCAACTCGATTAGCCAAGCGTGTATCATGTGCCCAGTTACAGTTGTACATGCATGAACGTTCAGAAATAGTTTATTGCACCGCAGGTATACGGAGGAGGCAGACCGCTTGAATATTCCATGCAAATTATTAATTAGCTGTACGTACAAGTGACTTATAGCTTGTTAGAATTACAAGATGAATTACAGTGTCCGCAGTTATTATTCTTACCGCTTGTTTTAACGGCTCTGCCGCAGTCCGTAGTTCTACGTAGTTATTCGCACGACAAATCAAACGCAGTGGCTAATTTGACCCCGCACGGATATATAGATCTCGTCATCTACGTTCTCATATTTAGGACAAAATGAATTCACCACGATTGTTACTACACCTACTTTTGCGAAATAACATTAACACTCATTCTTTATCCGGTGTCAGTTTCTCTCGTTTATTCTGATATGATCTCCGAGTAGGAGCATATACAGGCAATACTGGATCGCTGATGTTATAGAATCGATCCGAATCTGTAAGAAAATTTTTAACACCGATCGACCTGCTTGGTAAAAAAATTCAGGTACCAATAATTTCGCAAACTTCGCATAAATAAACTGCATTTCTGCAGTATAACTACATCATGGTCATGTTAATATCAAAGAGACGGTGAAATTTCAGAAAATTTGATTATCGTTAGAGTAAAATCGGTGGTTTAATTTTCACAAATCGACGACCTGATTATTATTATTACCCTTATTATACATATAATCAATTCGACATGCGCAATTCGAAATTTGTACTTGTTTACAAAAATTCATAAACTTTGAGGTCATAATGAATTTCATAGTGCACGAATGTAGAGATGCCGGTGACATAAATGCCGCAACGAAAAGTTTAGAATAAATTATATTAACTCGCTTTTACGAAAAGTCCTTCGTCGCGGTGAGTTCATTAGCTGGACGATATTGGTCGACGGCTTTGCGGAGGCAACAGCGCACACGCACACACACGTATGTCGAGGCAAGAGGTAGGCGTACAGGTATAACCGCGTAGCGTTAAACCGCGCAGCAAAACTCGGTCCCCGATATAAATTAATTAGATAATTAATCGTGTAATGGGTTTAATTGGGTCGTGTTAAGTGTCAGCGGTAGTCGAACCCGGAGCCGTAATCTTATTGCCAGCATCTCCACGTTGCATCGGTGCGGCGGACGAAGAGCGAGATGCGAGATGCGCCGCAGGGTCTCAGCATCCACGGCAGGAGGAGGAGGACAGTGTGGGTGAAAACCGCTGCGTAAGTGCGCGAGTCCCCCGATCTTTCATCCCCGCGTCTTGGTGTGCATTCGAAGGCACTCGGTACGCCTCCATATTATACTCGATTAACTCCCTGCATGCCGATGCCTCGGTCACCGCGTTGTTAGATTCGCACGATAAGACGAGATTTAATCGATCTGATATACGTCTATTAATGCGGCTCTGCACCGATTTCTTGGCTGCACCCGCTTTGACCCTTTCGAACCGATTGCAGTCGCGAGGCTGAAGTTGGTAACGTTAACGTAACGAAACATTGCGGGGGAAATCGCTACTTTGAAAATTTATTGTGACCGAACAGGGTGGCGAGAGAATGGGAAAACTGGGAAAGTCGGGAATAGTCAGGGAATTATGGACGGATCGTGGGGAACAACGTACTTTTTTTTATAAATCTTTTTAAATTTCAGCTACGCTTCGTTCAATTTCTAATAATTTTTGTGAAACAGAGCGATAATATGTGTTGCTTAGATTCAAATTTATATATTCAAGATGCACAACTTCCTGAGCTTTTGGTCATAAAAGCTGCCCAACTTTACCTAAGTTTCGTGGGAAAAGGAATTTTTTTACCGGAAAAGTCAGGGTATTTTATTGGAGAAAAATTGTCGCCACCCTGTTGAAGTAGTCAAGATGTCAAAATATAAATACATTTTGCCTTATTACGTTTTACTTACTTTCAGACATTCCTGCAATTGTGAAACAACGAAAATTTTCGAAACGTTAATCATTACAATAACGTTAAGTATTTGCTGCTTTCATTCCGATGTTCTGAGTGATGTAATTTTGCCTTCGGTCCTGCATCCTGCGAATTTTAATACAACTCATGCGTGTAATGAGAACGATTTTCACCCGTGTTTGGGAACATCTTTCGAAACGATTTTCCCCTGCAGGCAGCTATTGGAACTTTGAACAAAGATACGCTTTCTTTCTCTTTCAATTTTTGTGTTAGTTATTTATTATACTGTCGAGTTTATTTTTGGAACACATTCAAAAACAGCTTCATAAAAAATTGAACCATGAAAAAACTCTCCAGGCTGTAGGTTAAATTGGAAGATTGTCTGATAGTAAAATTCTGCTGTATCTTTTTTACAGTGATCTCGGTGCTTGAATTCTTGGTAAAGTTATACATCACGGAAGGATTGAGAAATTTTTTCTGTACAGAATGCGAATTTGATTCCTATAGTCTGCATAGATATATACACGTGAAATATAACCGAACGAAAACTAATTTGTCATTGACAAACGCAGGCTAAAAACGAATTGAGCTAAATTGATTATTTACGGATCAAAAGTGCTAAAGATTATTTATTTCCGGTCATAATCTCGTAATGAAATCGATTTCTTTCAATTTGTTCCAGTCCAGTTTTCCAGTTTTAGCCCTACAATTGGGTTCAACTTCGTATTCGTTTGTGTACTATGTCGATAGAATTTATCGTGTATATTACACAGGTCTGCGAGAAAATATTTATTTTTTTTTAGATAGTTGGGATGTTTTTGGTGAATATTATGTTTTCCAGTGTGCTGAAACCAAAAATGACTTCCATTTCCTTCCAGCACGTACAGTATTCTTGCAAAATACTAGGTGTTTGCATAAAAAAAAAGCACAACAATAATGAAAAAAACCACCATTTTATTTCATTGAACTAATGATTATTTCTTATAAAATAAAACAAACAATTTTTTTATGAAATGTATTTAACATTTCGTGTCCATTCTTTCCGCCTGTGAAACTTTTTCTTCTTATCTTCTTACATACTTCCGCTTTCCATTTTCTACTTCCCTCTTTGTCTTTATTCTTGAATCTCACTCTAAAACATATCAAATGGAAGTAAGACATCACTTTTGCAGTATAGGATTTTTACAATCAAAATAGGGATACCAGATTTCGAAGCAAACGGCAGTTTAACTCCAAATGAAACCGTATACACGAGTTCAAGAAAAAAACCTGAAACAGTGAAACGTTTCAAGTATAATTCCCGGTTTCATTGAGTCAAAATTTATAAGAACCAGTGTAAAAAACCTGTGCAGTTTTTTTACTGCAGACTTGTGTTATACGCAAATACCGAACGAAATATCTTCTTCCATTCATATTATATCTGATTATAATCCCCTGATTGTCGTATTTGATTTTCAAATCATTTTCGCACACGTGCGGTAAACCATCGAGAGCAAGAAGTATTATTTCTTTTCGCTTGCGACGGTAAAATGATTCAACGCTCCAGCGTACCTACAACAATGCGTGCCGTGCCTGACACGAAACTTTCCAAGTGTTCGAAGCAATATATATTACCGCGTGCACAGCGGTTAACCGACGTGTTGAAATGACGTTTGACCATAGATCATACGGAGGCAAAGGTAGAGAGGAAGACGGAGAGAAAAATAGGCGACGACCGAAGAGGGAGAGGAAAAAACGCTAGGGAAAAAAAAACTGTTGTATAATGTGTCGTGCCGTTGTTGTGCCGGAGTGAGAATATTAGCGCACCCTGTACCATCCGCAGACGAGATCTCGACGCTGCGAAGTTGGCCGTTTTCCCAAAGCGTGGCGCTAGCAGCCTCGCGCTTCTGCTCGATCGTTCCGAGTTTGAAACACGCCTGCTGGAAAGCGAGGCAACCGTTCGACGGGCGACGAGCGAGACTCGATTATTGAAAACTAATCATTCGGTCGGTGTATAATTAGCAATTACTTGCTCGATGAAAACAACCTGATGGCGGTATTACAACCTCCTCATCCTCGATGAGAATACGGATGATGCCTGTCTGTGACGCGGAAATAGGTGAGGAATACGTACCGGGATTTCCCTTTCTGCGGATATTATCTCCGCATGTCGTACCAAAAAATTGAACGTCTCTTTGTTCGTATGTTCGCTCGTAACTGTAGAAGTACCGAACCGATTTTGATTGTTTTTTTTTTTTTTGTTATTATTTTAACTAAATTTAGGTTGTATTTCGTTACAAGCAGATCAGTAGTTTTTGAGGTATATAACGATATTTGTTGTAAGTCAAGCCGAACGGGATCAGACACTTGTATGCGGGCATTGACTGAACTCCTTCAGATGGACGAAATTCACGTTCGAGAACTTTCAATGTCTCGACGAACTCTACAAAAAATCTGCGAGAACATGTGGCTTAGATATCTGATACTTTTGCCACAAGAAGTATTTGAAAATATTCGCGATGAATATAGACACGAAACCGTTATTTCATGAGGGATTCGTTTTTTGATCTTCCATTGCTTCACGGCTGTTTAGACAATATAATTAAATGAGAATTAATCCGCTCTTACAATGTTGCACCGCTCGAAGTAAAAAATCTTCAATTTTTGTCACAGCTTCTTTCATCTTTTGTCTCGTATTCTTGAGACGTGTTTTCAGAATTCGGGGATATCTTATAACCGACGATGTCTAGGTATACGGTCAAACAAAACAAGTTACACACTTTTATTTCAACGGCAATTCACTTGCACCGCTTATCCTACTCCACATTTTCTCGATCTGCAACTCGATCGAACTGAGCTCCCAAGCGACGGCAACTGATGCCGTTCAGTTCATTTCAGTATAAAATCATGCCTTATTATATTCAGATGTTATATGTATATTTATTTTTTTAACAATAATTGACTGCATGTCTGCGATTTAAGGGTACTTTCTTGATACGAATCATTTGTAAGTATAGCACAGGAAAAAACCAATGCACATACGTTAAAAAACACTGAAATATCAGTGAAAAGTCAATGGATCGTTAGCGTATGTGCGCCGTTTTTTTCCAGTGGTATACTTGTAACTGGGAATCAGTGAATTTTTCTTGGAATTTTCATTAATTTAAATTTAGATAATACATCATTTTAAACGACCAAAAAAAGTATTTGATACATTTTTTAAAATTCTTAATCGTTAAACTACGCAGTTGCGATGACGAATTAACTGAAATTATTTCGTATAAAACGATCCGCATATTTGTGCAGTTTTCTCCTAATCATTCTTATACTTATGTAATTGTTGAACGGTCAATCGATTACGAATAAACAATAATCTGTAAAGAAATTGAGCGTGTTGCGACGGTTTCGCGCAACGAGCCGATGGACTGCTAAGTACCGCTTGTTCGACCTGTAAAGGTTAATATAATCAGCGTCGTAAAATCTTATCAGAAGGGTTTTAAACTGCAGCGTGCGTGCTGGTGAGGATGCGAGTTAAAACTTTGGTAAGATTTTACAATACCGATACACGTGTAAGTCGTGATGAGAGAGATTTAAAAATGTTAACCGAATAAAGCCTGTACCTTGTACAACAGCGGGGAGAAATCATCAGAAATTCAAATATACATTTTTAATTGTTGATGAAACAAGACTAAAGAGCAGAGCGTTAATGGCTCTTGACTAAACAGTGGCTCGCATTGTGACCGTATTATATACGCGTTATGAAGTAGAAGGAGGGAAAGCAGACGAAGAAGAAGAAGAAGAAGACGATGATGATGCTGGCCTGCTGCTTCCGCCGACGCGGCCGTCGCGTTCTGCCTTCGTTGCATCCCGCGCAGAAGTTACGACTCCATTAAGAAGAGGAGAGCTCCGCTGATTTTTTCGGGTTCATTTCGGTCGCATAAAACAAGCTATTTAAAACGCAGTGGCGCGGAAATACTTGTTGCGAAACATCATTTCATCCCAGCTATACGCTGCGACACGTTTTTACCAAATGCCCATTTTCCCGAAACCGGGAAGTTAGGAAATAGAAACGCCAAGGCATTGAGTCACGCGCAGTGTACATACATCCAAGAAATGAAAAGCCACTCGTCGATCATCGTGCCACGAATCGTTACACCGACGGTTTCCTCGAAGGATACAAAAATTCGCGACTCCCGAAGGAACAATCGGACCTGCAGGAAAAGAACGAAGACGCACGCCTGCGTGCAATAAATACATAGACGAAGAGCGAAAAGAGCGAAAGGATCGAAAGGAGCGAAGGTGGCTCTGCTCCTGCTCTCCGCGCCACTGTGGACGGCAAGACAGTTATGACTCTCCCTTCGTTCGTCAGTTGTTTTTTACTCCTCGATTTGCTTTTGTTTCAAGCCCCTGATCCTCTCTCCGTTGTCCGCGCGCCGCGGTGTATAGAGAGAGGATAGCCGTGTATGTTTTGCTCCTGTTTCCACAGCGAGGAAGAGGATATTCCACTCTCTGCTCCGTCTGCTCCGTCCCTCTCCTTTCGCTCCTCGCTTTTATTCCCTCATTCTCCTTTCCCCTTTGCTCGAGTTTCTCCTTCTTTTTTCCCCAACCATTTCTCTTCCCGTTCCTTCTGCCCCCTCATTCTTCTTCTTCATCTTCTTCATCTTCTTCCTCTCCTTCTTCTTCTTCTTCTTCTTCTCTTCTTCTTTTTTTTCTCAACCCTTTTTTTCACTTCTTTTTTCGTCGGATGAGAAGGCGAGCTTGAAAGGAGCCGACGGTGCGTACAGTAGCGGCTCCGGAATAGTGTACCCAATTATTCCACCGTACTGTACTAATGCCACCGCGCATGGTGTCCCATAATGCGACGATGATGCTGGAACTCCTACAGTCCGGTCGCGGCTAACGCCGGTAGCCGTCGGATTGCTCGGCGAAATTGATCGATTCGAGAAAAAGAGGAGAACGCGATATTTTGAGAAAAGGTACAACTAAACATATGCGATCTTCGGATTAAAGGTCGGGGCTACTTTGTTCTTTGCTTAATAATACCTGAGGATGGATTTCGTCCCGTTTTAGCTAATCGCCAAAGGTTGTCATCATCCTCTATTTCTTTCGGTTCGTCTAACACAAATGCGTACTGACGAAATAATTTCCAATCTGTTTCAGCGTTTATCAATATCAAAATTGACGATTATTGTGAGAATAGTTTTTGGGAAAAAGTTGCAAAATCGATCGAATTTGGCAACCTTCGACGATCAAGCGTGAATCCACCAATAACTGATATCGCGCTCGCGGCGTCGCAGAATATCAAACTATGTATAGGTACCATATACACACAAGACTGGGCCAAAAAAAACGAAGAATTTTTTTTTAATGGTACTGTAAAAACATTGTTCATGACGAATTGTATTCAAAAGTAATTTCAATATCGAATAACTTTTAAAGGAGTAAATTTCATGAAAAATGTTAAAAGACTTTTTTTGTAGAGCATCAAATTTCCCACAAAAATAATGGTTTGATCTATGAAAATATTGATTTTTCTGGTAATTAAAAAAATCAAAAACTCAAACAAAAATTTGAAAAAACAAATCAATGTTTAAGGCACGATTACAAGGAAACGGCTTGATCTACGTCAATTTAGTAAGAGAGCTTTTTTGTAGGAAATTTAATTTCCTTCAAAAATATGGATTGATAAAAATTTTCAGATTGATAATTGACGGATTTTGAGTAAAAAAAATGCGGTAACTGTTAAAAAATCAATAGCTGTAACGATACACCCCTTAATATTAATATTAAGGGCTCAAACTTTCAGGATAATTTTTATTTGTCGTCATGAACAATGTTTTTACAGTACCGTTAAAAAAAAAAATTCTTCGTTTTTCTTGGCCCAGTCTAATACACACCTGTATATTATATACGTATCTTGTAATTGTGATTATTCATTGCCAACGGTCTCGTTGATAATTATAACAAATGTCTATGGCCGTATCACAGTGTCAATAATTTTGTTGATAAACATCAATCCGGAAAGATAACTTGATAAATTGGCTTCGAGCCAATTAGAGATACGCGTATTGGGGTATGTCAATGTAGTAAAGTAAACATTTCGCTATTCTGAACGTTGTTACACAGTGTGTATGAAATCAATCCAGGTGCGAGTTCGTTCGGAAAAAAAATATACAAGACAAAAACCAGTTGTTATCTGAATATCTGTATATATATTCTTTTCACGCAATCAAAAAAATATATATCGCGAATCTAATTTTTGTTTTATCAGACATTTCGTATCAGTGCCAAATTAAAGCTTCTGGAATTCTTGCAATTTCTTCTTCTTTCTCTTTCAACTAAACTCTCGCATCTTCCAGCACATTCAAAACCATGTACGTACTTATAGTTCGTTGCGATGAGTTGTTCATGTAAAAAGTGTTTAATGATTACATTTTCAGTGGAATTAGAGAGATTAATAACAATATCGTGATTGTAAGTAAAAATATTACTTCCTCAGCTCAGGTAGCATAATATTTTGCAATTGATAATGACACGAAAGATGATGATGTAAAATTTAATGTTCCGATTAGATCAGATTCACATTTGGATTATTTTATATACCTACCAATTAACGACGGACTCACCTTTTCCACTTTTGCCCAAGCTCGTATCTTTCAACCCGGCAATCAAAGAGATTTCAAAATAATTAAAAATATTTCAATAAAACTGAAACAATAATGAATCAGCCTTTTGTGTTCAAAAAAGCGTATAAATCGTGTCACATGGTATAATTGCCTTAAATATATTTCACTGCTCTTTGTATACACGAGTAATATGTACAAGAAGACTCGACGTTGTTGATGTTTAGAACTAAGATCGTAAAAGTTTAAAATCTGGCGAACCTTGAAAATGTTGAGAATGCTTTTGGGGGCAAAGAAAACATACAATCGCTCTACTGACTTGCAGCGACGTACGAGACCCACAGAAACTATCAGGCTGAAGTTTGTAACGTTATTATAACGATGCATATTTAGAAAAAGTCGTTATTTTGCAACCTTAGGATTATCTGAAATTTAGTAACCCATTAATAAAGCATCAACAAACTCAGGTTTTGTATACTAAACTACTTCAGTTATTCTAAAAGTGCATACTAATAATTTTTGTATCAACGTTTCGATACGTTAACGTTACTAACTTCGGCCTCGTCTGCAATTGTAAAGTTAACATTTCAGCGAAATGTTATCGTTACGTTACATTAAGACAACCTGATTGTCATTCGAGAACAATACATGAATATTCCGAATCTGAAATTGCTTTTCAAACTACTTGAAAATGCGAATTTTATTGAATTTTTTCATAAAAGTTACGATGGGAAAGACGCGAATCGAGTTTGCAGTTCCGAAAATAACAACTTCGAGGGATTACAAATTTAATCTATTGGATTCTTCTAAGCGTGACACAACGAGTAATAAGGTATATACTTCATACATATATAATATATATATACATACATATACACATATATAGATGTGTATATATATATATATAGGTATACGCAGTACGGATGTACGTAGGTGCGGCGATAGCGTAAGTTGTGACACGATTTTTCCTCGCACTATTATTCTTTCTGTCAGTTGACACAGAAGCGCCTGCAGCACATCTCGCGATCCCCCCTCTTAGCCCCGAGTCCCGCACCCTGGAGAGACAAAATCAGGAGACACCGAGTCTGGACGTAATTTTTTTGCGTCATTTTTCGACGTCATTGGCAGATACACCCCCGCGTCCACCCCTCCTAGCAGACAACCACGTTTCTCAACCCACGAACCCCAGCGCCAAAACGTCATGTCTCCTTCTGGCTCGCTTCCTGGCTTCCCGAACCCTCCTTTGTGTCACCCAGGAGAAGAGAGGATCACTGACAGTTCCTGATTAATACAAACCTTAATGCTGCTTTGCTCGCTCTTTGGGAAAAATATGCGACGCTTATACTTACACTCGCGCCTCGCCCACGTTAACTAATCCTTTTTTATTCTTTTACTTCTGCTTCTTTATCTTCTTCTCGATTCGCTTCCTCGGCACGTCTACGATCAGCTAACTTCCGGATACAAGATAGAAATTAACGGTACGTCGAAAAATAGAAAATCTCAGCATATTCTAACAATAATTGTTATCGCACCTACGAGGCCTGAATAATCATTTTTATCGTAAAGTAGAAATATATTTTCGTACAATAAATCAATCGTAAATAAATATAGCCATAGGGATAAGCTCACGGAAAAAACCCTCAACCTGGGTGTAAATTCGTACCCTCAACTCATAGACAATGCTAAATCCCCGTAAGAAAAAAGTTGAGGGTACGAATTTACACCCAAGTTGAGGGTTTTTCTCTTTTTCGTGACGGTAATAGGGTGTAAAATGATCTATCATAAAGTTACTTGTTATTTACAGTAAGGATAAACTGGAACGCATGATTACTTTTAATACAAAGTCGGCTTTATGTCAGAAAAAAAGCGAAACAAGGTACAGAGAACATGTTTCTTAGATAACGATGAAAACTAAAAGTTACATTCTTAAAGACTAATCGCAGAGTGCGGGTGATAACTAGAATTTTTCATTAACGATCATACGTATGGTTCTCTTTTTCATATTCAATTGAATTTTGTTAACATAGCGTCTTCGCCCATGTACCTAATTATTCAACGCATAGTCTTATTGTGCAATCGTCAAACTTACCGTTCAAACCAACACTCCGAACTCATCCCGAGAATACCAAACAATGCGACTATTCGCGATATTTTACTTTCGCGTCTGCAGAGAACGCAAAAAATACAATCTTGCATAAGAACTGGAAGGGTATGTGGTGGGGGTAAAAAATCGTGGAAAATAACCTTGCGTAATTTACGGATGGGCTCCTCTTATACGTGTGTGTGTGTGTGTAATGTATATATATATATATATATATCTCGACGAGTGCCGTTCGAACATGGTTAGTATAATGTTGGACGACGGTAGCCGCGATGATCTCTGGCCGGTCGTCTCGCGTCCGCATGCCGTATTATATACGTACGTACACACATACACGAGGCTACCGGTCTGATTCGTCTTGTTTGACTGGTCGCGTTGCGTTGTGGAGTCGATTAACATTGCATGGAAAGAGGGCCCGGGGCTCTAAATAGCTCCGTGTACAACATCTCTCGAGTATTTCCAATATCCTGCAGGGCGATACCCGAGCCTTCCCCCCTTCCCCCCTCCCCCCTCCCCCTCTCTCCCTCTCCCTCCCTCATTCCTCCAGCTCTCTATCACCTCGGCTTTCCCTCTCTGGGAGTTCATTCATGCTGCGCGCGGTGGCGAGGACCTCATTACAGCCGGTGAATGGGCCCCGAAGCCTCGGGTTGGGCCCAACCTAACCGACCAACACCGCGCCGACCACCAACAACACAAACTGCCCTCTGCCCATCCCTTCCAACCACCGCAGTATGCTGCGTGATCACCTACACCTCGGATGCTATACCCGCACCAAATTATCCGAGGTACCTATCTATAACACGGCTTGATTGCGCTCAAAATTCTTACCCTTTCTCATCCCGCGATCAATGGGCCCTGAAATTTTCCCTCTCACGATATTCGGGATCACTGAACACCATTTTCGGCTGCATGCACAATCCGTGCAGTTTCATCCGAACGGCATTTCTATCTTCGATCAGGGACGTCGTTAATGTTTTTTTTTTTTTTTTTTTTTATCAAATGTCATGATTTTTACCGTGTTTCTGGGTCAAAAATTATCATTTTTCAGATACGATTTGGCGCTGTAAGAATTAAAGTTGTGAAAAAAAAATAAATAATTATTCTATCGACTTAGACAAATTGTTTTATTTATTTTAAGGTCGTCGTAGCTCAATCGTGTTGTTCGAATTTCTTGATCAAAACTGTAAATCACGCATAGGTATGTGATCACACGTATGCTATGTGATTTGCTGAAACTGTCGTAATTACAACGATGTAAAAGTTCAAGTTTTAAAATTTCATTTTTTTCTCCAGGTTCGACAAAATTTTATGATTTTTTCACGATTCTTCTACGCAAAACAAAATCCTTTAGCTATTTCGCGTTTCTCTGGTTTCCAGGTAGAATATCTTATTATTCGAGCCCTGTCATTGCCACCTTTTTTCAAAAACAAAAAAGTTGCGATTACCCTTTTTTTTCTCATCGTCTTCACAAGGAGGATAGTAATTTGTCTGTGTTAAATTCGCTAACTATTGATCATATTCATAGGAATAAGATTCCTACCTAATTCATATACCGTGCATAAAGTAGAGTACTTTTAAATAACTGAATCATATATTTTCAATTTGCGTTACAAATGATAATTGTAAAATTAACATGTAATTTAATTTCACTGTTTGATATAACGTGCGTGTAACACAGATATCCTACTCGATCTTGGGTGATGTCATACAGTACCTTTTACAAGGTGTTGAAAATTTGCTGTAAATTTGTTTAAAACGCGAAGAAAAAAAAACCACCAAATTATTCTTCCCTAAACGCACAATCCCAATATCTGTGAAATTCGTCAAATTTTCAACCGCAGTGTTTAAATTCTTATAACAGCCTTGTACGAATCGTTCGACGTGATAAATCGTTGATTGTTATTCGATCACACATACGTACAATTATCACGACGAAGTCGGTCAAGCTAGATCCCTGTTTTTCGCATAAGAATACTTGTTCGTTCTCTAATTATTGCTAATCGCGATAGTAATATAATCGATCGGCGATAAGAGCAGACCGATGGCGATGGTATAGGTATTTTATCGACGCTGCCGGGCAAGGCAAGAAATCATTGCTTAGAATAATTCAGTATCGCGCAATATCGCGATCTCACCGCCCAGGCTTTTTTCCATACTTTTTTTTCTTCATTTTTTCTCAATACACATCTTGCGTATAAATTCAATATACCTGTCACATACTTCACGGTAAATCAATATTTATCCCATTCACACTTACGCTTATCCGTTTTTGATAAAAAAATCATTCGGTTACCGGATTCTCACTCAACTTTTGACGTCATTGTTGATTTTCCTCTCCGCGGCAACAGCACCCAATTTTTCTTCGCCTCTAAGAATGACCTGCGAGGTTCCGAAGCAGCTGCCTTATCGGCATGTGTGACTTGAATTCGTTATCAATGATACTCGGCTATCGTCAATGACCTGTGACCCCTCTTCTCGAGCCCTTAAAGAACGAACGTTATCTTAAGCCTTGCTCAAACTACAGTTAGCTTGTCGCACGGGAGAACGTTTATACACGACCGTAAAATCGTAAAATCATAAAATATACGTTTTATCCTTGCTGCAAAAGAATTATTCGTCGCTGCAGTGAATGGGGGGAAAATTAGAAGTGCAACATCACCGTTTCAGTAACATTTCAGTTTTAACGATTACTTTTTACACCTCTACGTGTATAATATCGACGCGTGCAGTGCAGAGATTAGCTTTGCAAATAGTTATTTTATACTTTATATCTAATTTTGACCGTACACTGTTTATAATTTGTGATAAATGAAGAAAAAGATAATAATGCGTTCCCGCTCTGCACGTGCCGTACTTGTATACCTTGAAGCGCAATTACAGTTAGATAACAATTAAGATTATATTGATTTTGAGTTGTAACAGGCTTTGACGGTCTGCTGATAAGCCAGTCGTAATACACAGCTTGTTTTACGTCGACGCGATTCAAAATCGTCCGCATATCGCGTGTGTTTCTAACGTGTCCAGCGGACAGTGATATCGTATTGTTGTTTATTTTCTTGTTTTTCTTGATCCACGCTATTCGGCCGCTGCTATACGAATAATGTCCATCTACTTGAACTGGACGCACAGAAATGTCAAAAAACAGACACTCACCATCCCGCGACTTTGACTCTGGGACGGTTCGAATACTTAAAAACTTGTCCTTATCGGCTGACCATAATGTTCACACCTCCGATCGATCGGTGAAGAGGAAAAGAAATCACTCGAAATGCAGTTTAATATTCATTGAATAATGACTTTGGCAAAAAATCTGTCGGCCAGTGGAAGTGACGGGGAGGGCAGATGTCCATCTCCTTCACAGTCGCCCGAGGGTCACGAGTTATTTTTTAAAACACTGAAAAACTACTACCGCCAAAATGCTCCCTACTACTACTACCAGGCAGGATATTACGGACTGGCTTGCAAACCTCGGACTCCGATCGGACAGACGAAGTTACGGAGTCCAAGTCCGGTAAGGGGTCGATCAGATCACGTGCCATTACGGATCGTTTTTTCTTTTTGTTTTTAAGAAATCGTCCAAAGCCGCGTGACGTGATCGCTCGTTGAGTGCAGATTGAACGTAAGAAGTTGCGAACGCTGCACTAACCGTTACGATATTCCGAGACGAGTGATCATCTCGCCAGAAAAACTGTACGATACGATGACCGACTAAGTGTTTTTGCGCTTTGGATTATAACGTGTCTACACCGACGCATCGTCCGATGACATTGAAGCAGTCCAGATACATTTTATGAGAAGCGCACGTTTTTACATCCGTTATATTAAGCTCTCCGTCTCTTTTTCTCTCTTGCGAATTTAGCCGAGTTGAATTTTTGGCACAGGTGTACGCGAATACCTCTACATTGTCTTTCTATAGTCGTTACGCGTTTCTGTAAATTGACCACTAAATTCGGGGCAATCGTTAACGAAACATCGTCGTGATTGCCGAACGGATTACAGAGACGACCGCGCGATAGGTGTCTAGGTGTACAAGGTACAGTTTTTACTGAAAATTATCCCGTGGCCGAACTCAACTCGTTCCTATCTCACTGCTGATTTTCAGGCGGAGAAAGTCGAGGATGATATAAAATAGCGTGCGTGATCCTCCTTAAAATATACGACGACTGGAGTATAACTTGTAGACTCGGTGCTTTTGGAACATGCTGTAACATCGCGTGTTTGCTCTGGGCGGGATTTTAACCCCTAAGGCAACTCCGCGGTCCAAGGACTCGCGGCTCTCCGTACCGAGAAAAGTATCACACCAACCGGCGCGGAATCAAATAAAATCAAGACGAAACCTTGGATACTTCAGGAAATGGTATAGCTACTGTAGCGCGATCAAGTGTGGGAGACGACGCCTACTTCGCGTATTTTTTTTCTTATTCTTCTTTCATACCCACATTTGTCGAACCTTACATACGGGATATACAGCGGTTATCGCGCCGTGATGTGTATTCAAAGTTAGCGATCTCTCACGACACGTGCTCAGCCGATATGCGTTTGTACTTGCGGATGAAATTGTCTTCCACGTTCGACAATCCATCGATTCTCTTGATCCTGCCCGTGACTAAGAGATACGAAACGATTTAAAAATTTTACAGCGATATCGTTTGCACCGATGACGGTACGTATATAATAGAAATGAATCTGAAAAATCGCAAAAACAAACAATACAATCTAAGGTATCAAAAATTTGAGAAATAATTGCATCGTTAGAAATTTTTAAATTACTAAACTCTCTTGTTTTGATATAATTCTAATGTTTTTTCGGGATTTTTTTTTTTTTTTTGTTCGCCATAGAGATTTTTAGAACTGCCCAAATAATTTCACGATCAGTTATTCCCGGAGTAGGTGAAAATGAATTTGTACAAGTACGTTAAGAATTACATTCGCGTGTTATAACGATACCATAATATAAGATTTTTGGAATGTTTTTCGCAAAAATTTCCGGCGCTTCGGTCAACGAATAAAATCAATTCGAAAATATTACAATCGGACTTCGGACAGCCGAGTTTAATCATTCTTAATCGTTCTTACTGCGTCTGTGCTTTCTCAAATAATTATTATTTGAACCCGTGTTTATGGAATTTGGCGATACTCATTTCCATCACATAGCAGGGATATTATTCAATTCCTGATCACCGTGTCATTGGCGCAGATATAACTGTTACAGGTTTTTCAAACATTTTATTTTCCCAACTTTTCATTCACGATTAAATTTACAAGGTGTTGGGTATACTTTGAATTTAGCATCGGACGAACGCGTGTCGTAGGCATATTTTAAAACCGAAATTCCTCGTTCGCGTTCGCTCGTAAGGTTCATCCGAAGCTTGCCGCTGAAGGCGACGTGCTTAAAGACTCGTTAAGAAGCTTTGCGGCATAACGCGCGCTTGTTCATTTTCATTATTAGTCTTTTTATTTCGTCTCATTTACTCCCTCCACCGCACGCGCAGGAACGAGCCAGGCTTGAACACCATATTCTCGGTATCCCTCCATGCGATGAAGTCATGCAACACAGTTCTAGAAATCATCTCCAGAAGCTGACGGTCCCGAGTCTATTAGTCCGAAGGCGTGATCCAATCCAAGATCCTTGGCTCGGCTGATCGATTCCAGACGACCCCGAGCAAAAGAATAAAGAAAAAAGACACTGGTTAAAATGAATTTTAAACATCCTTCCGTTGCACGTCCTATACCTACTTCGGTCTGATTGCGAGTCCCGGTTCGAGTCTCCCGCAGCACTAATGCAACGACGGTTGTCTTAATCGACTCCAATTTTCCCAAAAGATCTCCTCTCCTCGAGGATGATCATCCTCGCATCCCTTTCCCATCTCCCGGCGTCGTTCCTTCTCTCTCATCTTCTCCCCCCCCCCCCCCTCACGACGATTCCTCGGAACGCGAATGCAGCGTTCGTGTTCGTCTGTCTCTGCGTACGTGTGTGGCGTACCGGAGGCGAAGAGGTACTTACTTACAGACACACAAAGACACGCTCAGCCACACACTTCCCTGCACCTCTATCCGTCCATCCGTCCATCCGTCCATCCGTCCATCCTGCCGTCCGCGTGTAACGCGCCAGGCTAATGATGATGACAGTCTTATTTCTCGGGGACGCGGGTCATTTTTCAAAACCCCGTACAGCGACGGCGGCAGCAGCAGCAGCAGCAGCAGGAGCAACAGCAGAAGCAGCACCAACTACAGCGACTTCTCCGTCGGTCCGTCCGCGAGCGAGCGAGAGCTAATGTCCGGAACGATTCTAACCATTAGAGGCTAGACCTGGGGGAGTCTTTGGTGTCCTTGCTGCTATCCTGCGGGATTCTACTCGGTATCTTTTCGGCAGGGGGGAACCTCGCGTTGCGATATCTTAATCATCGCCGTCTCGTCGGACGAAGAGAGAGAGAGAGAAAGAGAGAGAGAGAGAGAGAGAGAGAGAGAGAGAGAGAGAGAGAGAGAGAGAAAGAGGGGAATCAAGAGCACCGGGACATCCCTTTTATCCGTCAACCGCTTCCCGCGTATAATATAAGGTACACACAACGTGATTCAACGATAGTTTTGACTTATAGTCCTAGAGGTTGACCTATGGACCAGATATTTTATCCAGATTCTCTTTTACCATGTAATACCTAGATAGAAAATAAAATATTGCCGACTGTAAAATAGGTATGATACTCAACGATTTTTTTATGAAGGGAAGATTTTTTTCGCTGAAGAAATGCAATGTCGATACGTAACTTGTACTTGTTAATTAATGCGTGTTATATGGCGAAGAGTTTCGCGCGGAAATATCGAAATTGAAAATATAATTGCACGAATCGTCCGAAACTCAAGCTGCCTTCGGCGTGACTCGCAGCTTTTCACTCGTTTGACGGTGACGAATTATCCTCAACTAATGAATATTACACTTTAACGTGCGTAAAGGATTTTTTCGATCCTTACGTACGACGCGACGTAGCGCTGTACGGCAGGTAGGTTACGCTAAAATTACACTCACGATACGTACGGCGAAAACGCCTGAGCGTTGCAGAAGTCGGCGATGCTTACACAAAATACGTACGCGTACCTACGTCTCTCTGCATTCGTATGGGTGTAGGTTCCAAGCTTAAGCTCGATAAATTATTCTCCATACGTACCGATTTAACTTAATTCTCATCCCCTTCGTATTTAAACATAGTCAATTATTCAAATGAATCCCGTATACGCGGTGTATGTCCAGTGGTCAGTCATCTCGTTAAGAAGTTGGTCGTTGGTTCATTTTATGTGTAATTAGTTGTACACTTAGGTATAGGCTGCAGGTTATTACGCCAAAGAACCCCGAGTACGCGGCTCGTCGTCGGTTCGCGAAAACGTTAAAAGGAGAGAAATCGAAAAGAAAAAAAAAACCGACAAATCAAATCTTATCGAGACTAAAAACTCGATGTAATAGCTACACTGATTCCATCAAAGAGTTTTTCCTTTGTTTATATTTAAACATAATTTCAATGAAGTTTATAAAGTACGCAATTACACGGACAAATTTTAAGTGCAATTATGAAGACACCGTACTTAGCCGGCTGAATTTTTTTTCAACCCCATTTTGCATCCTGCGTCTTTTACGCTGCAGAAATTGGCTGCATTACAGTTTCCGCGCGTGTGTGCGTTCTTTTTCTTCTTATATTTATCCGTGACTTTCCTCACTCTCTCCTTCTCTTCTTTCCCACCGTATCCAGCGCGTATCTATAAGGCACTCTGCGGTGAATTTTCCTCGGATTCTCACAGGACGGAAGTGCACGGCTCAGCTGTAGGATAAGATAGATGTGCGCTACTTCCGGTTGCGACGAGGCATGGCGTCTGCGGGGCGGCAGAACCGACTCTCGGCTGTAAAAAAAGGGGGCATGGAATGAGGAAAGGGGCAACAGCGGGAGGAAGAAGGGAGGAAAAGGGGGGTTGGTAGTTTCGCGGAATATAATTACCGGAGACTATACGTTGTACACGATAAACGTACTCTCATGGCGAGCCGGGTCAAGCCTCGAGGAAGATCGAACGATCGGTGGAAGTTTGTTATTTCGAAAATTTCTCTCATTCCTTTAAAAAAATTTTCCGTTCCAAGTTTAAAGTCGGGAGAAAAGAATTTGCATCGCCTGACGCGTGCCGCCTTTTTAATCGCAACGGTTTAACTCATTCTTGCCCGTTAAAAAATGTGGACGTATAAAATTTTGCCATTCTTCGGAATTGTGCGTCACGCGCAATGCACGCACGGTATGTACTACGTGGATGAACGATACGAGAATAAAGAATTGGTTCGGCGAATGGTACGGAGTGCCGCATACAGCTTGTAAAATTCACGACGAAGTATACCTGCCGATACCGCGTAACACGAGATGCTCGAGGAAAGGTAAACCTGTGAAAACGATTAAAGATCTCGCCTTACCGTGACAGCTGAGGGCCAATATCGTTGCTACGCCTGACGATGATATACACTTGTTATAACATGTAGATCTACCTGCGTTTCTGCCATCTGGAGACAGTTGTGGAATAAAAAATGAAAAATTTGGAACAAAGTTTGAGGATTTCAGGTAAAAGACCGTCCTGAAAAAAGCCTGCAGTTTTGGCGAAAAATCTACATAGAGTAAAAGAATATAATTGCAGGTCGGTTCTCTGGAAATCTTTTTTTGTATGTATATATTTTTACAGATTAGAAAAAATTTGAACAATTCACAGATTGAGTTTTATATGCTAACGATTTCAAAACAACTTTGAATTTTTTATCCGCTATCGTTCGATCGTTAAATTTTCATCGTTAGCAAAGTGTGCGAAATAAATGCTTGGAAGATTCTTAATGATTGAAGAATCAGCGAGATGTTGAGTTGGAGTAAATTTTTTACGAGACATGTATTAATCGATTAGTCAAGGCCGGACGTTAAGATTCGCGTGATTTTAATTATCGCAAACTCGGTGGGTGCAAACCTGTCAGATTAAACATACACGTTAAATATTTCTCGGCCTTTGCCGTCCGACGTTTCAGTAAAGCCGAGGAGATAGCCCGAGGCTCGCATTCGCGCCTTCCGAGGAATAATTAAGTGTCGTTTGGTATCTCTATTTTTAATCGAACAATATGTACAAGAGTAGGTACTTATTTCAGGGCGTGGTGCGGACAGCTCCACCTTATGGGCGTTCACCTGTTCCATATACTCAGGCACACGTGCCCGCGTTGCAAAGGCGTTTTGTATACCCCACACATTTAACAGACGGAATTTATATTCGAGGCATTGTATTGTATACGCCGCAAAACTACGAGCATTCGACGTGTAACGTAATATTCCCGCTGTTCGCTGTACAGGATACGTTATCGGCGATAGCATCGTAGGTATGTGTATACAGGTGTGTGTGTGTGTGTGCGCAACACCTACAACGTGCATGCACGGCGTGACGAATAAGTCGCATCCACCTGCTGCGACTGACGCGAATTCGGGAGAATCGGGTATACGTCTCGCCATCGTGCAGATTCCTAATTATTAACTTTACGTTTCTCTGTTTCCAGAGAACGAAGGATCTTATCTGTTGTAATCACCTAGAAATGTAAAAATTGAGCTTCCACTAGATCTCAACGTTTCAAGGTCTAGAAAAGCTCTGCCTACCATTTTCGGCTGGACGTACGTCCGTGTAACTTTTTTGTCCGACGATATCTTGAGAACGATTAGCCGGATTTCGATGATTTTAGTCTCGTTCGAGACGGTTTTTTCAAACCTAGAACTGATTAGATTTTGGCTTTGATCGTTTTAGTAGTTTTTTAATTATTCAGATAACAACATTCTAAAGAACAAAATAAAAATGACGATATCTTGAGAATGGATGAATGGATTCGAATGAAAATTGGTAGTAAGATTTTTGGGTCGCTGATTACGAATCTAAAGTCAAATTTGCAAAATTCATATTCGGCAAATCCAATATGGTGAAAAACAAGTGAAAAGATATTCGGATTTTGGTAGAAATTAGGATTCGGAGGGTTTCTGGGTTAACGATAACGATTCCAAGGTCAGAATTCCAAATTTGTAACGGTGGATTCATGACAGTGGTTCGAAATAAAAAAAAAAATGGTTACATTTTCATGAATTTGTAATTCGAAATTCAAATTGGATATTAATATTTTTTTCACTTTGAATTTGGAACCTGCAGTGTCAGAACGGGAAGTTCGATGGCTGGCGCACAGCCAGCCTAAAGCCTCTTGTTTTTAATTTTATTCGCGTCTCGGTATGATTTAGTGTAATACGTAAAAATACGATTAGCAAAGTATCGTATTTAAAAAAAAAAATCACTCTTCTAATTACCTATCGCTCGATTAACCAAAACTGTATTATCTATAATCGATTTTCACAAAGTTTAAACATCAATAAATTCTTCGTAAAACAACGATTATTTTTCACCCAGAGTGAAGATGGGCCTGAATTTAATTTTGGAGATACGAGCAAAAATGCGTTAAAGAAGAAGCCAAGAAAGAAATTTGTTCACTTATAAAGACAAAAAGAAAAAAAAAAAAAAACAAGTCAGCGGGAGAATAAATATTGTGCTCCGAGTTGTAATTTCAATTAAGCGTAATCGCTGCCTGCTAATCTTCGTTGTTCCTTCTTCCGTTTGGTTGAAATTCTTCTCTTTTGCGATTGATTTACTCGTATCTCCCAAACTAAATGCACACCCATCTTCATTTTGGGATTAAAATTTTGATTTCTCTAATAAATCAAAACTGATTATGGCTAACAGTGATTTTGCTGACCGAGTGATTACTAGCAATATTTTTGAATGATCTGAAATTTTGAAAATTGTGTTTCATTTTTTTTTTTTTTGCAACGCTCTAGAACGTACTATGAACAGGATTAAGTTTAAAATTATGATGGTCGAGATGATATATGTTACAATGCTCCATATATTCTGCACGTTACGAACTGGTAGATTTTAAACCGTGCGGGACGTAACTGCGGGAAATATTTCTGCATCCTTTCCATTTTCCAACATCAATTAGAGTTACCTGACTCGCGGTAATTGGACGAAGCAATTATGCACCGGCAGATCTATCGGCGCATTTTTCTCAGCTGTAACTGATACTGTTACGCATTTGGATTCCACAATTCGCTGATCTGCATTGTAGTCTAGTATGATATTTGATGAGCGTCGTGCAGAATATCCACTTAATATGAGTAGGCGAATGCGGAAAATATCTCCATTCTTTGTAATTTGACAATTAGTTTTCATTAAGCTCAGAATATCACTGCATAAATTTATTAATAAAAATTGAATGATGGATTTTTTTACACGCGCCTTACGCGTTATCAGTAGCATTTCGATGGTAAAGCGAGTACCGATAAATGGATTCCGATATTAATATTGTAATGCAAATGTTATTCTTTTTTTTGTTGTGATGAGTTCAGATACCGTAGAAATTAGCACCATTATACCCCGTCTCCACATTGTGATTGAATAATAGGTGTGTACTTAATTATCAAAAAAATCTTTGGGCGACTGTTTTGGTGTTTCTTCTCTTTTTTTTTTGTCTCTCACTCTCGATTCTTGATTTTAATTACATCGACGACAAAACACCGTATACAAAGATATTCCTGCAAGATATCGTTACAGTTTTACTACAATAATAATACATTGTTATCTTGCATAGTTCGCTAACTGATCTCGAAGCAAGGAGGAAGATTAATAATTCTAGGAATCGTGAGTTGTAAGATGTTTTGCGATCACTCGTGTATATAATTATATTTGAAAATATTAGTTCCCTTAGGCTTGTCTCTCGTACGTCAAGAAATCGTGAGCTAGAAAGGTGATTATGGAAATTCGGAACACTCTTGAAACGCAGCCGTTTTCTACCCAAGTGTTGTTTGACGAATGAAATATGCAGTAAATTAAAAATGGCAGTCAAAGATTGTATCAATGTTTGCTCATAGAGGCGAAATATAAGAAAAGGGTGAAAATTGAGCGTTTACGTAATGTAATACATAACGTAACCAATGATCGTCGAATTTTGTATTCTTGGAATTAAATTTGACGGTCACGAGTTATGTTATGTTTACAAGGTTCGAACTTGTTTCGCGGCCGGCCGACGGTGGCGCTGCGGGCGATTCTTCGTTGCCAACGTTAAAACAAATTAATCGCCTCAGAATCGCCGCGACCAAGCGTACCCTACGTCATTACGTATCGTTAGAAAGCGACGTGTCACGAAGTGCAAAACAATAACCAGTATCATCGCAGCGACGTTGTCGATGATAAAGTAATAATCCGAGTTATAACGAGGCATAATTATATCTGCGTTGAATAATACCGACGATTCTCGTTCTAATGTATTCTAAACTTGCGGATCGGAGTGCAGCGGCAAGAGGTAAACGCTGATTAAGCCCACGCGCAACACTTTTATATCCCATAATAATAATGTAATACGCTAACCGATTAGCGGCGACCCTGATAATTACCTGTTTTATCTAGCAGCCGAGGCGTCTGCACCTGCGCCGCATGTAACGCACGTTGTTACATACCTGCGATCCACACACTGCTCGTAAGCCCGTTTCAATTTAATATAATTTTAACTCGTTGGTCACGGTGAGCCGCTCGCGTAATTATCGTGTCCTCAACGGCTCGTTTTGCCCCCGAAATCACAATTAACCTACCGGAAACACGAGGTGGGTAGGTACGTTCTCTATACCCGTAAATACGACGCGTCTCCCGGATAAACGCACGCGTATTATCATTTTTACGTGTTTGCGGCCACGTAAAATAACTCTCACTCTTTCGTTGATGGAATATTTCAGATGCCAAAATATTTTCGAACCATGCCGCAGCGATCGCTTCGGTATAATTGTACGTGTACACATGCGTATAGATAATAGAAAAATATTTCAATGCTTTTTCCTGCCTGCAGTGAATGAAATTGTACAATTTGAATTGTTTGCCTGTCTTTTTTTCGCCACTTTTTTACTGTCAACATTATTTTCACGTCGTTTTTATCGTCCAGTAAAAGAACAAACGTTAATTGTCATTGGAAGATAATAACCTTTTCTAACCATGTGCTTTCTATTACGCACGTGTATAATTCCCGTCTCCCTGTGTGTTAATTTCCATTGTATCACGTCGTAAATATACGTAAAAAGTACGTCATTCTGTTCCATTGATACTCGAGTATACCGATAAAAAAATTAAATTATGTGATAACTCGCGTGGCTTGAAAACATTACATTCTATACGCCTTCGGTGTATTATAATAACGCAAATTCTTTCCCACGGCAGTTGCATTATATGCAACATAATCCATAATCGACTGTACGGATTGATTCATTATTCTTGATAGCAAAAGATACGTTTGAAAAAAAAAAAAAAAAATTTGCGTAGCATTGATCGATGCAACGGTGAAACTACACTTGAAACCTCAAAAGTATACACTGAAGAATGTAACATGCAGAATCGAGTGTCAATTAGTTAGCCATCTATAAACCTTCGCAACTTGAAATTATCGAGTTACTCCTCACGCAACATGGCAATCAATATACGCATAACGCGAAACTTAATCGTGTGGTTGGAGAAGATTTAAACTCTATCGTAAAACAAGATTAATCGATTGCCATGATTGATTTCTTTACTTCATATTTTCTCATTTCCTTTTCCATGTAAATCTTTTCCATGGAATCGAATGATCTTTACACTGCGATCTCTGTATAGTGGAATAACTTACCGTTATTTTTATCATCATCATTGGAGGCTTGCTGCGGATTTGCAGTAGCAAAAGTCTGACTGTATGTACGGTTCGGCACTGCGAGTTGAAATTGTCGAAATACGAGTCGAACGACAAAATTGATTTGAATTATTTTCAAAATACGTATGTCTATTTCCGCGCAAGCGTTAAAAAAGGTTCGTTAACCAGAAATAAACTATGCTGCGAGACCGATTCTGCATGTCTTGCGGAAGCCGAGCGAACGGTAATCGAACCGCTTAAAGCGAGTCTTTCAATGTCATTCATACGGACGGTTAATTTATGTACATTATGAAACGGCACGAAATTATGCTAACTAATTGAAATCGTTAACTATGCTTTTAACAGATCGCCCGCGTATTTAGTTTTATGTAGGAAGAAAAAATACAATATATATATATATACATATATATTTATTAAGAATGTTAGGAAAATTTTGAAATTTAAGTAAATACTGATCATTTTTAATGGGATTTATCGTGGGCATGAGCACGAATATATTAAGTTTAATATTATGTATGGATGGGATAGGAAATAGGTGGCTGTATGCAAGAGCGTTGCGAAAAACCGTTAATTATCGTCAGGTGTCAAACAATGAAATGAGAGAGGCGAGAAAACTTGTACTATACATTCAAGTCTGACATTCAAATAAGGGGAACATAACTCGGATGACTCTTTGGTCACAATATACGCATTGGTATTAATATCGTGATGTGTAATCGTGGATGCAAAATAAGGTTAGAAGTTGCCTATCAATCACCATCTTAGCATTGAACCTTATGCCGGCTGTTTACGTCCTGCTTGAAGCAACGGTAATAACTAATAACAATACAGCCCCCCTGTATATATGTAAATATATATGTATATATGCATATGTACCTGTAGTACAGACATAGTATGTAACGACATTCAATACGGCTATAAATAATCGATACCGTCACCACTCAGTGAATTCCGAAATTTCAGTTTCTCGAATCACTTGAATATCGTATAATATTATACCCATAGATATATATTTACACCGAACTCTTCAATTATCATCATAAAATTCCTAGTCTCCTTGTAACATGATTCTTAAATTTCGTCTGTATAACGAGTTGAATATGAAAAGTTTAGAAAGATACGGAAACGCAGCCGAAACCAAAATAATTTCTTTATTCGTTGCTATTATCTTAATGTTGTGGAAGAGTTGTTTCAGGCCTTATTTCAAGGAAAAAATCTCCGCATCCTTACCGAAAAATGTCTCCGTTAGAATTTCCTTTAAAACTGTGAAAGCTTATCATTTTTGGATAGTTGAAAGACTTTCGAAATTGAAATCAGATCAGTGACGAACAGCTTTGCGTTTCGCGAGACAACGAAGTCATTCTGCCAAGAAATGATCATTTGATGACGAATATTTTCATCCGCGTATTATGACGGGATTTTCGTATTTCGCGACGGTCGGTAGCGAATCCGTGAGTCCGACGATTTCGCTTACGTAAGACAATAGGAGAATAATAAAAATAATAATAGATAGTGAAATTACGGAAGCGCACATGTACCAATAAGCAATTCGTCATCTCTCGGGTACAAAGTTGCTATGCTGGAATATCTGAGGTCATAAGGTCAGTTAAATATTTTACCGGCTGCGTGACTCTCGGAAGTATGCCGGCCATTAAAACAATACATAAAAGTATATAAATATACGCCGTGAATTGTCAAAGACGGTAATTTATTTATCGGTAATAAATGTTACGTGTGTATAATACTCGTGATGTACGTACACCCGGTTTTCGAAAAATATTCATTACACCTCACGTGCACCTTTTTTAGCCCGTGATGTATAGCCGCGATGTAAACTTCGTCACGGGGTCTGTTTATCGTCATAAAATTTCGTATGAATTCGTAGATCGGGAAACGTGTTTCGGTGATATCGTGTGATTCTTTTTTCTTTTTTTTTTCTTTTTCGCCAAAGTTTTCCCAGGACAGAAGGAATGAACAAAAGAATGAAAGAAAGAAAGAAAGTACGTCTTTAAGTCACGTCCGAGTTCCGGATTCCGGAAGAAGTATTTCCCGCGTCCCTGGGGTGTCCTCTGAACCATGCACGCCACGCAAACTGGTTGACTAGTAGTATCCTGGACGCCATCTCTATGGGGAGGATTTAGGGGAATACCAGAATACATTGCCGCGAGCTGGAGGATGTCAACGGGCGACAAATAATTGCTGGGTGTATACATATATGTATGTGTGTGTGTGTGTGTGTAATTGACTCAGTTTGCGCTTGAAGCTCGAACACTCTGTATAGTATACTGGGTTGATAAATATATTTAAAAAGGTTAAAAGTTATTCATAAAGTCATTCATATTCTGAAAGTTGACGATTTTCACATCTCGCGTGCAGGGTAAGTAGGTAATCGAAGCGGATTAAACCAGATTTATCATGAAAGATCGGCAGAATTGTAAAACGTGTGTTTATATAAATTTTCAGAACGATGCCAGCAGATTTTATTATTAATTGTAACATAAGAGATTAAAAGATCAAGGAGAATGACGGTACCCTTCGCACAAAATTGTATACGAATATCAAATATGGAACTCAATTTTTTTCAGTTTTGTCGAGTGAATAATGTGTTGAAAAAAAGGAGCAATCGTTTAGCTCATTTTTACCGGGAAGCATATTTTCCAATTAACCTCTGAATTTTGAATACGCGTCAAATTTGCTGAGTAGCGTCCATAAATCAGTCCAGTTCATACACACTTGGTTAATGCATACGTATAGCTACTGTCTGTCAAAATAGTGACGCAAATATTACCAACATGATATACATAACGCTGATATGTACGCATATACACGATATATTATAATTAATAATATCACTCGGTAAAATTTTTTTCGTACATGTTCGTCTTTATATAAATACTTTGCTATTCAATTTAGGTATACGTGAGATTAATTATACATGTACGTTGTTAATCAATAGCAGTCACATATCTGATCGTGTTAAGTTGTACCTGCATGCTCATTTCCCGTTTAAGAATCGTCGAAGGACGACTAGCTTACACTTTGACGATGTTATTAACACGGTTTCGATTATAATACCGTACAAATAGTGCAATAATAATTGGAGGACAAGATAAAGCTAAAGTCTGAGTTCCGTGAAATTCCACAGCTGTGCAGCTTACGAGATACAATTGACTAAATTAATCAGTAGATTAAAAATCCTACATCATTCCCGCCGAAACCTGTTACACGCTATTTGTCTATGTAAATATAAAATCAGAATCCGGAAACCTAAAGCGAGTGAATAGACAAGTGGATAATTTGGATCGTACGCAAGCTAGGCAAGATTAAAAAAATTAGAATAAAAAAAAAAAAAACATCTAAAATTCCTCGCAGCGTATACGAGAATGGAAGAAATGAAGGTGAGCGAGAGAGAAAGAAAAAGAAAAAAAAAAACAAAGTAAGAAAATCGAATCACGGGGACATTTCTACGCGCCGGAGAGAGAATCTGCAGTTCTAGTCGCCTCGTTGCAGCAGGCAGGGCGGCGGAGGTTTGACGAGAGATTGATGCTTGATCCACGCCGCGCGCGGACCACGGATGCTGACGAACAAAAGAAGGAATAACCCCGAGCAGTCAGTCCGTAGGAATAAGGAAAAGAACAAAAAAAAAAAGAAAAAGATACGCCGACTCCGTGGGGACAAAAGACACCGCCCGGAATTTTGAACGTCGGCGATCTCCTCAGTTGTTGCGCCCGGATAAAAACCGAAAATATTTCCACCGCCCCCCCTCCTCCTCCCCCGCCGCCCCCCTCGCGCCACACGCACGCCGCCGAAGACGCGGAGCCTCCACCACCCCCGGCTCCTCATAAGTACGTGAAAAATTCCCCAAGGCGAGCCATCGGCGTTTGCCGATTTTCGAATTAAGTCAGTTTCTATTATTTTTTACTCATCTTTCCTCATTCCTCTTGACCTTCTTCGTCATATCGACTTTTGCCGTCCGCGCTGCATTTGCTGCAGCGAATTCGCGTTATTATCGGATAGTTCGATGATCGGTTCATCGATCGGAGGTATTTTCTTTGTTTACATGATTTACGAATTTAAGAGATAAAAAAAAAAAAAAATAAATAAAAAAAATAGCGACAGACTACTATACGATATATTATTATCAACTTGTGATACGGATGGAAGAATTTACTTTCGAAATTGTGAAAGGTACGATGCGATACGTTCGTTTGTAGAAAAAAATTTCGATGTAAGTAAACTTCAAGGGGTTTCAGAAGAGTAGATGGGATTTTTTTTTATCCTCTTTTTACCTCGTTTCTGCGTAACTGTGATAAGTTTCGATTTACACCGAATATTTAGCGAAAATTTTAGCGAATATGGCAGAAAGTGAAATCCGACATCCATCGGGATTTTTTTTCTCAGAACTGAGCTGAAAATCAATTTTTCTATTCTAATTCACTCGTAGATGAAACTGTCGCAAAATTGACGTTATCGATTTTGAGGCGATTTGACATCATCTACTTTGTTACAATTATTTCGTTTTATTTTCTACTTTATTCGTATCTTACCTACTTCAATTCGTATAGTACGTATTAAGAATGTTCCCTTGGTATTTCGGTACAAAGGAGATTGTGTACATTCTGAAAAAATTCACGGAACGTCATTCGGAATGTAGAAGTAATTCCGGTGCATCAGGTTCCTATCCGCGCGCTCAAAGTTCTGCCAAAGTACCAGTAAAGGAATTTACTCAGGTATACCCGCATTCAGAATCGCCACCGTGCGTCGGTCTGAAGGCATTTTGCGACCCTACCGAATGTGGTTTCGGGGGCTGAGCAGCCTCCTTATCTGCCGCTGATAAGATAGAGTCTCAACCTTGCCCCGGCCAAAACTGGGTTAAGCAGAAAAGCGTATTGATTTATCCCGGACAGCAACCCCTGCAATTCGCGAACCGTCAAAGTGTTTCGAAACAAAGATCGCATTCCTGAACATCTTCCGGCAACGAATCGAGGAAATTATAATTTTCAAAAATTCACCTTGAACTCAAATTGTGCGGTTATTACATACAATTTTCGATATGTTTTTTGTTTTTTTTTTTTCCTGTTTATTTCATTAACACATTGAGTTTATTTATTGCGGTTCACGCCAAACGGAATTTTAATTATCCGCTTCGATCTTTAATCACCCTGTCGAAAGAAAGTAGAAAAGATTCGCAATCAAAGCCGCTCCCGCCTCCGCTTCCCCTGAGCTTTTTCGCGTTCCCGCCCATGCATATGCGCCTCTACGCCAATTCGTATCACGGATCGCAAGCTCTGTGCGCAGGAACTTAAGGGGCAGAGCGCCGCGCGGTGGCGACGCTTGGAACTACTGTCGTCAGTCAAATCAAAATACGAACGAGACCGGACGCCAATAATACGCGCCCCGTAATAAATTATTGCAAATCTTTACAACCGTCAGTTTCAAGAGTCGCCGAATAATCAAGCATCGCCGTTTCATTTCGGCAACCGAATAACGAGTGTTAAAAGGTGTTAATTTGAAATGAGCCTCGTTCAGCCAGTGTCGAAACAATTTATAACGCCGCCTGGTCAGCTGATATGACGGCACCAACATGCGACTCTTGTTCCAAATATCGTTCTCGATTCCGTTTATGCAATGTTCATCAATAATCGACTGATTCTCCGATCCTGAAAAGTGACACAGACGATGTTAAGATGCATTTTGACTTTTGTTCGAGGTATGATATATTGTACAATTTCACTCTGTTACTCATTTCTCGCATCGATTTATACACGCGGTGTTCGCTTTCTATATCGATATTATTGTTTTTTGAAATAGAATATCCTGCAGAATGGATTCTGCTGACGTAGCTTTGCAAATATTGCAACGATGTAACAGAATTTCACGCTTATAATTAATTTCTGAAAAATATTCAACAAACCTCGAACAAGACGCGGAATTTAATCATTTTACGCACCAGATCGAGTCACTGTATGAGTATGCGAAACGTTGTCACGTTCTATTCGAACCTGGAATCGGTTGTCTTGTTTTGCGGTTTTAATTGTACAAACAACCTCGCGAACAACGAAAATAAAAAAGCAATCGATTGGTTATGCTATTTTCGGTGTATATACGCGATTGTCCGTTCATCCAGACGCCTATCAGACGTAGATGCAAACGTGATACAAGATAAAAAAAAAAAAAAGCAATCGCTTCGGTTACTCATTCTTTTCCGAGACTCAAGAGAATCTTCTTCGTCTTGTTCTTCTTATTTTTTGTTTCGCGTCTACCGGTTTATATTATATTTCACGCCTATCCTGTAATTGCATACCGAACACGTGTTACACACTTCGAAATTCCATCGATAAATATTTACAAACTGCTTTGCCAATTGTTTATATTTGCAGTTGAAGATAACGTTGATTGTATCGATATTGAAAAAACATCATTCTTTGCTGTTCTCTTTTAATTACCGTATCCGTTATTGCTCCGGCTCTTGTTATGTTTATTGTTTTGATACTTGAAAATTATCGAATCCCGAGGATTAAAAAAGGCGTACAGGACCGGTTGAAGATGTGGTGGCGATATTTTTTCAGAAAATACCGTCGGTCTTACGGGCGGTGAGGTGGATGTCCCAGGAAAGAATGGAAAAACAATATTTTTACAATACGGGTAATATTTTTTTTACGCCTTTCGCCGTAGTTTTTCCTCCGAGTTGGAACACGAGCCGTCTAATGGTACCGGGCTCGTCTGTTATCTCAAAACAGCGAGTTTACGCTGGAACGACTAATCAAATTTTCAAGAACCTCGTCCAATTTCACCGACGAGTCCCAAGTTGAGATAATATTAATTGATGTTAAATATTGATATACGCGGTGGCAGGAGGAGGAAAATTCAATCGTTTTGTGTACACCTTGCTCTTGGAGTTTGAAATTCCGTTTAACCTTTCGCGAGTCCACCAATGTCCAACATTCCTCCCAGTCAATCTCGGCCTCGTCCGACGTCATAACCGCTAAAATAACTACCAGATATATCGAACATGTATCGACACTCGACGTATCCGAATATCGCTTAAATGTCTGTAACATTATAAATCTATTACGATAATTGACTCGTAGCCCACGATGTCCATAACCTGTCACCGAATTACTCTGACTTCGTCATTTCTACGAAATAGGTATACATCGACTCCACGATATTACCGAGTGATCGATATGTAGGACTTTCATATATATATATATTTCATATATATATATAAATGACAAATTTTTTCGAACGCACGTTTTTTAGTATGAGTATCGTGTTACTTGTTGTTATTCAGAACTTGTGTCATCCTGCATGATCTATCGTTACCAAAATTTCCGAATCGCTGTTAAGGAAGTTGATTCCCCGTGAAATAGTACGTTTGCTCCTTCTCCATCCTATTTGCTCCGAATCTAAACTAAGACTTGGCGATTAATCGGGTAATCGATTAATTTTCAGAACAGTTTATTGTAACAGCTGATTAATCTAATAATCGAAAAATGGTTACATCTAGTCGAAACTCAATATAGAAGATGTCCCTACGCAAAAAGTAAATATTTTCTAGTCGAAAAGATCCATTCTACCGCTGAGTAATTAATGAAAATAAAAATAAAAATTCGTTAAGAAAAATTAACAAAACTTGGTTCGAAGTTACGGAACCTTAGAAATACACCTCGTGTATTTTTATAACGAACCGAGAGATTCTTCGAATGGGTCAGAAGGCGTTTAAAAAATTTGATCTACTTTGCAAGCAAGCTTCCTGAAATTCTCAAAAAATCTTACATCGATTTGGTTATTGTTGAAACTAACGAACGAAAATAGTCGGGCAACTTTTGCACCATCTTTGACGAAACGGTGGTAGATAATATTTTCAAATCGTTCGATCCCCCGTCTTTGGGCGAGAAATTGTTCTCCTAGGCGTCGGGCGGCGGGATCAGCTTTAACAATGTTTTCGATGCCGTCTGCTTTAAGGGATGGGCCTTTATTTAGGCTGGCGGTGCGGGTGGTTTCGGTGGTACGACGGGGGCGCCGTTATACTCGGGTGTATATAGCTGTGCCTCCGTTGCCGACCCGTCGACCTCTCCGCCGCCGCCGCCACCGCCGCTGCCCTCCGCCTCCGGGGGGTGGTTATCGATTAAAAAATGTCTGCCCTTCAAGACGGCCTAGGTCACGGAGCGTCCATCAACCGTCTGATGCCAAAATCACCCTGCATTTATTTCAACTCCATGTATAAACCCGCTCGCTCATTTCTATCCTCGATGGCTCGATTGCATACTTTATTATTGTTTAATATATATCTTTTTTTTTTTTAGGGAAAAACTTTTCTATATTAACGAAACGCAACGGGTGCCGCAAAGGGACAATTGTTCCTTACGCGTCTTTCTTCGCAGATGATTTGCGTTGTACATCAGCTGCCGTGGTCTTGAATAATACAGAGGGATGATTTTTACGCTGAAATATTCCTGATTATTACGAAATCAGTTTGTTTCGATCGTTATAAATCGAATTAATTATCCCCTCGTATCGATTTCGTTTTATCCTGTTCTATATAGTTTTTAATATGAATTTATATACCTGTTTTTTTTTGCAGGGCTTTAATATTATTACGCCGAAAAAAATTTACGGCCTAATTTTTACGCGGTCTAAATTACAAAAAAAAAAAAAATAACAGGCGCTTAGACTTGAATGATGCAGGCGAACAACTTTTAAAACGAGTTTAAAATTAGACGTTAGTTCTAATTCAAAAAACCTTGGACAGTTTTTTTTTCGCGGTATTTAGTCAGTTGAGAATCACCGGATATTTATGTTTATGATATTTAATCTAACACTAATTTTTTCAATATTCATGATAAAACGTGGGTGTAAATTTATTCTGGAGAAAGTGAATACAAATGTGTGTGATCGACCTTCAAGAATGAATGACGACCGGATCGCCATGTATATATAAAACCAAACTATCAGAATGACTTATTATGGTTATTTTATATTATGAACAGTATCTGTGACGTGTTATTTCACAAAAACATCTCTACAAATTCAACACAACAACGACTTTTTGCGAGAATTCAAATCGATATATTTGAATTTTCTAATTAACCATTTCCACTATCCGGATAAAATTCGGCTCAGAGACACACCGCCAAGAGATCATGTTGAAAAACATTGATAAATTGATTTTTGCGAAGTTACTCGTTCCTCTGGCCAACCACGGCGCCTAGGCCAAATTTTATGCTCCGATTCGTTGCACAGTACGCGCGACGCAACGTGATTTCTATTTACATACTACCTATAAGAAATGAAACGACGATAAAATATCGAAGCAGCGACGAATTGTTGTAACGACGGCATTCGTGGGAGTTGACATACTGCGATGGCTATACAAGCAAACCATATTTTAGGACGCAAAAGACCACTGTTCGTTACAAGGTCCACTGATTGTAAGAGATTCCTATCGTACTCTCTACCTAAACACCTGACAAGGTAAAATGATAGGATCTGCTGTCTTCCGAACAACTTCTTTGCAACAAAATTCTCACTGCAGCGATCTGCCACGTAGAAATGATGTGCTGTCTGTCCTGCGCCTGGATGCTTGTTATCGTACCGCTATAAATATTCATTCCAAGCACTAAGCGGCAGTCCGGTCAATCAATTCGGCATAAACGTATTCGGCGAACAGGCGCAGGATGCCACTTCTACATCGTGGTGTAAGCAAAAACCGACAATGATATCGAGTTTAAGACAGTATCGGCTTCGCGTTAGTTTTTCAGAAACAGAAAATAACGGCCTTTCAAGTGTATTAGACTCGGAATAGCAGCGTGGCTAGGTGTTGTATAGAAATTGGGTGAACGGACATTGTACGCTTGTTCGCATCGAAACAGGGTCAGATTCGGCGTACGATTTTTACCAGCCAAGAACCCCGGGTTCGCTTCGCGCAACTTGATCCGCGTGAAGGGCGGAGGAGGCAGAGAGAGAGAGAGAGAGAGAGAGAGAGAGGGAAAGAGCGAGGAGAAGGGACGGGACCCCGATTCGCGTGGGACGGGGTTGCCTGGCTGGTAACCTTGAAATTCGCCAGCCCTTGGAGACGACACGCTCTGAACGCTCCGGTATCCGAAGGTTGAATTAACCAACCCAGCTGGCAACAGCTGATCCTGACGGGGTTGTTTTAACGCTGCCATGTATACGGTTTACGTGATATTCAATTTTTTTGTACAAAAATAAGGACGCTGGAGATCCATTCTTCAAATATCCAGTAAAAATGTTGACAGAAATTTTTCAATACTAACATGATTAACCATACCCATGCGCGAATGGATTTTCACGTCATGATAAAAGTTCAAGCGTCTGTTGCTCCATCGAAACAAGTATAATTCAAATTCCGTGTACCGGTACCAAGGATAGTCCGTTGAATGGTAACTACCGATCTCTGACCGCTGAGCGATTCGGAAAGTATTTGAGAACTGTGACGACCTCTGATCAGATTTCATCGGGACACCGGGTCGTCCACCGATGTACTCGAGAGGTAAAGCGGTACAGCGGATATGTATGCCTATGCTCTTACGTGCGTACTTTGAGTCGACGATGAAAGTTAGGCACGATGATTTTGGTAACGATTG
The DNA here is from genome assembly GCF_021901455.1 of Neodiprion lecontei. Classification (NCBI taxonomy): domain Eukaryota; kingdom Metazoa; phylum Arthropoda; class Insecta; order Hymenoptera; family Diprionidae; genus Neodiprion; species Neodiprion lecontei. The sequence continues at coordinate 10,284,185 of NC_060265.1, read as the reverse complement.
CTACAGCGAAGATAGCTGGTACCAAGCTATCCACCGCAAGCAACGTACGAGTATATACCGCGTCATTGCGATCCTTACGCCATAACGTCATGCAGATTCGAGATGAAAGAAGCTCATTTGATCACCTTGAATTTTATAGTACCAGTGACGAATTGAGCCGGACACTCGTAGGTATATATACCTGCGGTATATGAAGCGCGTCAGAAACGTTATGACCTTGGAAGTTTCCAGAGGTCCAACGAGGAGAGGAGAGATGCTGCGACGCGCGAGAGAGGCTCGACGGGTATTCGCGATGGAGCTGTGCTGTACATTACACTTCGTACCACGGTTATACGATCCTGTATGTATGCGGGGGAAAATGCGTGCGAGTGCGTGAACGGGTGAGTTGCGACAGGTCAGGAGCGCCGTTGCGACGGACAAAGCAAAGGGGACGTCGAGGGGTAGAGAGGGGAGGAGAGGAGGACGATAAAGGGAGGGAGAAGGACGGAGATTGCGTGCCGACGGGGTGGGTGAACGAGAGAGGAGAGAGAGAGAGAGAGAGAGAGAGAGAGAGGGGGGTGGGAGGTGGAGGGGAAGCGAGTGCGCGAGAACCCCGGGATAGAGACAAAGAGAGAGACGCCGGGGATGGGCGGGAGAGAGAGGGAGAATATAATCGATAGACATGGCTAGACGCCGCCCCAGACAACCTTTTGCCTTACCTTAAGGCACCCCCGACCTCGACACCTCCGCGTCGCGACGCCACCCACTCTATGTGCGTAGGCGAGCTTTTCGCCGCGCCGCGCCGTGTCAACATACGATATGGTGCACGCACTTGACCTGCGTGAACAATCTGACGCCGTGATGTACGTGTACGCGTACACGCGTGAAAATTTTCCTGTTGGCGTGAAGAATTTTACCACTTTACGGGGTAGTCGTAATCGTTGTTCGATGGAATCGATGTCATTTGTTTTGTTTGTTTGTTTCGACGACTTTTTACAGATCTGTGAAATAAATCGAGACTTTACGCAGAATCGAATTTAGATACGATAGGGGAAAGAGTGGAAAATTTTGGACGCTTAGGAGAAACCTTACCTAGCTTGGTTTATGAACGGAATGCAGATACCTAGATGTCGACGAAAAAGTAGATACCTAACTTGCGAATAGAATCGCGGATGAGATGAATCCGGATCTTTTTAGTACGTAGATGAAGAATGTCTCGAAACAAAGATCTGAATAATTCTCTCATCTTTTTGTTCCACTCCGCGTATTGATACGGACCGTAATGTACCTAATGCCTGTAATGTTTTGACGTATAACGATGCGCGATGGAAGGAGTGGGACCACCACTTCGTTTGAAGTATCCGTCTGTATTATTCATTATAACGTCGTCCCACGCGTAGATCTTCGCTGAGACGATGATTGTTAGGAAAAAATGTGACAATGAAAAATGAAAAGTAAAGAATCAAGGAGATACCTTATGATAACGAATGAAAAACTTATGCACACAGTAATGGTTATTGATTCAATTTTTGTTACTCTTGTATGTGTCGGTGATCCTGCGTAATGGAATTTTATACCCATATTTTTATACAATATGTTGAAGTGGTTTTTTCATTCATTTACCGCTCTTATCATTGGTACTACGCTGTTGGCTTATATCGTTTGCATATTATACTGTATAACGACGTACATGTGACAATATTTTCTTTCTATAATTAATTATTAGAACTTTTTCATTTGTCAGTGTTGTTTAAAAATCATCGAGTAGCACGATTTTGAGATTTTTCAATTATTATTCAATAATTGATCGTTTCATTTTACGTAATATACATATTCATTTTTCGTCGACTTGTCGCGTTTCAAAAAATTTCAAACCCAAAAAATAATGATCGAGTCTTCACCCGTCGATGCGGATATGGTATTTAGACGGTGAAAGAAAATACGATTTATTCTTTTCTGCACTATTCTTCTTTCATTTCCTTTTCTAAACGAAAAAACTTTTTTTCACATTCGAAGAAAGATACAAGCGTGTGCACACGCTCAATAGTGCGAGAGAAACGCAACGAATTAGACGATGAAGAAATGGGCGGATGAAAACGACGCTATGGAGACCGTATTATTCAACATGGCTGTCTTCGGGTAAAGCGGTGAGATTCTCATTATGCGATAAACTTGCAAAGGGGGTTCTCTGACGTTGCGGGACCGGCCAATGAAGTCACTTCACTCCTCTAACGAGATATTATCTTCCTTCGCTTAATTTATTATACATCATACCGCAGCGTATAATAGCGATATGTATAACATTATACGCCGGGTCTTCGTTATATATTTAATACAGACACAGGGCTGGGCATACGTGCGTGTTCGTCCACCTTTCAATGGCCGCCCTCAGCGTTGTTACACCGTCACGATTCGGCCGCATCGGGTATTTTATTAATTTTCACGGCAGTAGCAACGACCGCATGTTTGTCGTAACTTCCAATCTGCTAATTCCATTGGAATCGCAACTCGTGGGAAAGATGAAGATGAAAATTCGTCACGTCGTATATGGCTCATTGTCAGTTTTCTCGTCGCATCGATCGCACGAGTTTTATCCAGTTCCGGTGCCTCTTTTCAACGTTTCGGTCTGTTTTGTCCCATTATTTCGTTTCGCACTTCCGGCGTGCCGTGATCAGAAGTCATTTTTACATAACGAAGGTATTTAGCTATTTTTCCCGTTTTGTAACTTTATAAAATCTCGCATATTCTCACGCAAATCAGTACGTACGACAGAAATAATATTCCTCAACAAAGGCGTTTTCCACATTTTCTAACAAATCTGTAATATCAATTTTTCCAAATCACATCAACGTACCCCGTGTCGCCTTACATAAGTATCGACTCTCTCGATCTGAAAATTAACACCTTATCGTTACGGACTGCAGATTTTCCGTCCATAACACGAGCCCTTATGGAATTTATCGAGAATAATATCTCAACGGAGATTGGAATGTACATGCATGATCTAGCTGTGCCCGTGACGTACAACGTCGGTAGTGAAAAATGCAATATTACGTTTGAAGGGTTGAACGGGGGAGGGGGAGGGGAGGGGGGGGGGGGGGAAGTCCCCCGCTCCCGGGCAATAACCAATAGGGGCGAAGTGGGCCACCCAAGAAAAATGCACGCGGGGATGAACGGCAAAAAGGTGGGCAAGGGGGGTGGGGGGGGGGGGGGGAGGATAAGGGTAGGTGCACGGAAAGGGTTCCGTGCGATCGGGTGTGTTTCTCTCAGTTGTGTGCAGCGCAACGAAGGCGGCGGCGGCGGCGGTGCTGGGAAGTTGGAGTTTGCGGAAAAACCTACCCCAAGCCGAGTTGCAAAACGAAAATAAAAATGAAAAACGCTTCAAATACTCGCGTACAAGAGACGAGATATCTGGGTCGACGAGACTCGGCGTCGCCGCCGCGTCGCGGAGGCGCCGGTCGTCTCTTCTTCGGTGCCCCCTACCCTCGTTCCCGTATCACGAAAAGAAAGTTTGAGATGTATGCACGAAAAATAACACCGCCGAAACTGAAGAAACGAAAATTATACACGCTTATCAATAAAAACGCACGTACGAACGTTGAAAAAATACGAGCTAATGATTGTGAGAAAAATTAAGAAATTAAATATTAAATCCCCCCCCCCCCCTCCCCCTCTCTTGTACGCACCAGGTTTCTACTCGCCGTTTAATTGCCTATTCGTGCCCCCCCCTCCCCCTCCCCCTCCCCTCCCCCTCCAACCCTGCCCTGCCCTTCATCCCTCTAGCGGCGACACCGGTTCAGGGCTGCAGATATATGTAACAACGCGAAGGCGCTATGCCGGCAACACCATCGAGGTATTCGAGTCAAGGTGAGAGAAAAGCGGCTGGCCTCACGACGCCCAACCGAAAGGGGGTGGCGAGGTAGCGGGGGAATCCAGAAGTTTAAGTTAAAGTTAGTTACTCGGTGTCCCCTCATCTGCATATCTACACCCCCGTAAAAGCCCCTCGACAACCCTCTCGTTGCACCCGCGCTAAACGTTCAACAAGTGGTTCCTCACTTCCCTTTCACGCTCGGCTTAACGCCCGACGCTTAATTTTCCCGCCAAGTTTTACCGAAGCCTTTTTATTAGCGATACGCGTGGATACGCGAACCCAGCTGTACGTAGGTACTGTTCTTTATCGCTGGTTGGCTTTTGCTGGGCTTAAACTGGGAATGATAAATAGTGGACTTGCTTCTCTTCAACCTTTTCTAAATTTTGTAATTTGTGGAATCTTTTTTTTTCTCACCCGCAATGTCTGGAACAATATTTTGGACGGAAAGGGAGAAACGCGTGTGACGGTGGAAATTATTTCTCACGACATGAGAGCGGTTTAGTTCTGTCCTGTCGGCTTCGTCTTTCAAGACATTTAAGAATAAACGATCAAGTGTATGCCGTATTAGATATAGGCCTTGGTGAGAGAAAAAAAATAGAATGAGAGAAAGAAAGAAAGAAGTGGAAATAGAGAGACCGAACGACGCCCTTGAGATCTCGAAATACGGGCAATTGTCGTAAGACGGTGCGTTTCTTCCGGGCGCTTCCGGGCGCCGCCCCGAAAAACCAAAACACAAATAATATCATGTGTACCGTGCAGTAAAGGAAACCCATTTGTAGGGCTATTTAGTAGGGCCTCGGCACCCCGTCCCAAGACCCTGCGGTGTCGAGAGAGTGTGAACCCATCTGCATGCCGATGGAATAATGCCGTTTCGGTAACAAAAAATTATCATATAATACGAAGTAAACGGAAATGTATATAGAAAAGAAAAAAAAAAAAAAAAACAGAACCACCGCAACGTCCACCGTTACACAGAAAGAATCACACGCGCGGTGCACTCGAGCAATGATCAAATTACTCCGCCTCGTTACCGGGATTTTTCTCTCCGAAGCGTTGCGACTATACGGCAACGCAAAAAAAAAAAAAATAAAAAATAAAAGTAATAATAAAAAAAGAAAAACATTTTCTGCAAAAACATCTACGAACACCAATTAAATTCATTATTTTGGAAATGTAATGTATTTTTTTATTTTTTTAATTTTTTATTTCTCTAGTTTGTTCTTCAATATTCTGTACACGTTGCCGATAAAGGAGGGTTCAACTTTTTCACAACGGTCCGCACTTACCTTGTCCACATCTGTTATAAGTGTAGACGTACCTGAAAAAAAGTCATCTACGCGATTCAATATCTTCGCGTGTGCCGGGTAACACATATATAGGATGTAAGTTGAGTTACTGCTGTACGTATGTATCTGAGAGAAGTGGGAAGTGGTATGGAACTATATGTATAGTCGAGGTGCACAGGCGGACGTGTCTATACGTACCTACGTGTGTATAGGTATATATACAGTACATCGTATCGATCGAAAAATACCAGTTTCGTATAATATTCTTATTTTTCAAAAGCTCCGTACAACCCATCTCTTACAATACAGTCCACACATCGCGTTTCGTTCCGATATAGCAGTTCTGCCCAGTTCTACTATATACATTGACCCAGGTTAGTGCCAGGTTACACGTTGTCCACCCTGCGTCGTCGTCGTCGACGTTGTCGTGTCATAGGCAGAAGAAAAATAAAGATCTAAAAAAGCGACGTGATAAAATAGAAATAAAGAGAGGAACAAAAATTAATAAAAATTAATGAAACGAACGTAGAAAGGATAAAAAGAGAACAAGAAAAGAAAAAAAAAAAACTCGCCAGTCCGCGCCGAGTAATTTCGCACACACTCGTACACGCCTTTCTACACTTATACGATACCTACGCACGCGTGCGCGTCTCCGTGTATTTATACACACGCGTTATGCAGGAAAGTTATAAGTTGGTCACCGCGCGCGAACAACGATTCTCTCCGCGGAATTTTCGCGGGGGTGCGCGGGGGGCTGGGCGAGGGGGAAGGCGGCGGTGCAACGGCGAAGAGAAAAGAGGGAATCATCCACCCTCGGTTCTCTCCACCCCGCTGCCTCCACCTTACCAACCCCTCACCTCCCCCGCCGGCAAAAAGAAGGCGGTTGCACACACGTGCAATCGATGTGTACCCCCTTCAATCCTCACCGTCCCCCCCCCCCACCCTCCTCATCCTCATCCTCCTCCTCCTCTCCTCTTCTTCCTTTACCAGTGTTACCACCCCCTCGCGCAGACTGCACCGCGCAATGCAACCCCCCCCCCCCCCCCCCCCCCTCCCCCGCCGTGCTCTACCCCCATTTCGCTCTGCACTTCGAACCTTCTTCCTCCCTCTTTCTCTCTCTCTCTCTCTCTCTCTCTCTCTCTCTCTCTCTCTCTCTCTCTCTCTCTCTCTCTCTCTCTCTCTCTCTCTCTCTCTCTCTCTCTCTCTCTGCTCCATGCTTCGCCCGAACCGTTGCATCTCTCCTCGCGTAACCCTCGGTACAGCCCCACCCCCGCTGTTTCACCCCCTTCCTACCTTCTCTTTTGCCTCCCTCTCAACCGCCCCCGTCTTATTATTTCCATTTTTCCAATTCGCTCGCGCGCCAAGGAAAATATCTATATTTATCTGTTTCTTTGCCGGTCTTTTTCCTCGTTTTTTACTCGGGAGCTCCGACGAAAAAGGAAGGAAAAGATGGACGAAGCGTGCGCCTTCCAGGCGAACCGTCTTTCCGCTTCCTTATACCTCCCGGCCCCGGCGCCGAGTGCACCATCAGTCGCGCGGTTCACCCCGGTCGCGCTCATGTACAAGAAACTGACCCCCCGAAAACAAGTGAACGCAGGTTTTCGATCGCCCGAGACACGGAGGCCGAGACGAAGACGGACGAGTGACGGATAACTCGCGGCCGGAACCTTTCTTCGAAAACGCATCGTCGACGAGATACGTAGATATATACATATATGTACATATATGTATATATACTCATCGTCGGTCGAGACAATCGTCACAACAACAACAATAACAACAACAACAACCATCACCACCGCCGCCAGACGGGAAATAGAGAATTAAATTAAATGGAAATAAAGAAAGAGAGAGAGAGCTGAGAAACGGAAACGGAAAGAATACACGAAGGAAAAAGTTACGCTACATCGGGAAAAGGAAGAACGAGGAGGCGGCGAAGGTTGGGAAGGAAAAATATAAGACCGTGCGTGAGGAAGGCTTTTGGAACAGTGGAGGAACCCCTTGCGGAGATTACTGTTTTGTCCGGGCATGGAAAATATGGATAGGAAATTGAAAAGCTCCGTTTAACGGAGATCAACGTTTCGGATCAGTTGTTTCTGGGGAGATAAAATAAAATATTACATACCAAGCAGAATTGTGTATCGTATAAATATATACATACTCATACGTTATACACGTATATATATATATACATATATATATTGTATGTACAATGACGAAGAGATCCGAAAACCGGATTGGAATGAAAAATCTTCCGCCGAACATGAAAGGCCAAGCCCTAATATTCAGTTTTCATTCGCAGACTCGATAAATTCCGTCGGAATTCGTAAAATCAATCGGCCGTAGCATATACGGATGCATTCGCGTACCGTCTCGTTCGAGGGTTGAAAGTATATTTTGAATAGGGGAAGGGGGGAGTTTCGAGGTTGGGAAAGGGTGCGAGGCGTCGGGGGAGATCTGACGAGAGAAACGGAAAATCTTCGTAGAGCCGGGTTAATCAACGGTCGCTGACGTTTTTGTTTTTCATTTTGTTTTAATTTTCGCCTGTTTCAACAGTTGGAACTTAAAGCCTGTATAATAAATGTAATAATCGAACCAAAGTTCCTATTTTTTAATGTAGAAAAGTCGAAGAGAAATTATATATCGTAAACGGGGAAAAGATACGGGAATTCTGTCGCGTCTTTCTTGTTATAAGGTATACACGTATACGTTAGAAAATAGTCGCACGTTGTAACCTCGTGGCGGGAGCGTTTCCCGCTTTAATTAGTCAGCCAATTAGAAACCACCCTGCGTAATGAGCTGCGCGCGCAAAGTTCCTAACGCACACTTTGAGTTTTAAACGATGCACACACTCGGAACGCCGCTCATCCTTTTCGCGTCACGACACAATACGTTTTTTTTTTAATTCTATACATATATATATATTCTGTGTGTAAAAAAACAAGTATTAACAGTAATGAAACAACTCGAAGCAATTTAAACGAAATTAAAAGTTTTAATAATAACCGTTTTATTTCTTAAGAAATTTAAAAGCGAAAAGAGAAAGAAAAATAAAACGTACTGTGTCTTACGGCAATAATATAGTAAAATATGGAATATGTATATAATACACGAGAGAGTTCGTTATTTTAAATATAATGTTACAATCAATGAATTGATTAGCATAATCTAGCATCCAATGCGTAATTGGAGGACGGGATAATAATATAATATAAATATATATATATATATATATATATATTATTACATAAAATAAATCTACTCAGTAGAGACTCATATTTAACCAACGCTATTCGTTTGTTGTAAAACTTAAATTGTAAAGCATAGGCCTATTAAATACACTTACATATGTATAATCAATATTTATAAACCTACGCATGTACACGTCACGGTATGAAATACAAACGTATGTGTAATAATAATAATAATAATAATAATAATAATAATAATAAGCGAAAAGGAGAGAGAGAAAGAGTTTGCCAAAGGTAAAGAGAGTTTGAGTGCAAAACGAGCTTTCTACGTAAAACGTGTAACATTAACTGCGAAGCAATCCGAATACTTCAAACAAGTATAATAAAACGAAAAGAGTAAAAGTAAGATAAACAATTTCGATAATCAACGCAACCCGGCCTGTCCGAGGTCCCCTTCCTTCGTTCGCACGACAAATTCATCATGTCTACGGTCAGTGTTGTATCAAATTCGTCGGTGGACGTTGATTCCGATTCATCGAGCGAAATGATGCCGGTGATGACGGACAGCGGTGACAGAGATCAGAAATTTATACTACCGAACGAACTGTACAAGAGCCTGCTCGCCAGTGCGGTGCTGGGAAAAACGGTTCTCAACAGAAATCTCAATCTTAAAGATAACCTGGCCAATCTGAAGGACAATCTAAACGCTCTCGGTGCTCTCAAGGAGTTGAAAGATTTGAAAGGATTAACGGTCAGCAGTGTTCCGGCATTTCCGAGAAACTTGGCGCTGCACAGAGAAGATCATGACGAGGTTAAGACCGTGGCAGCGGTTCCTTAATATACTCTTTATTCGCAAAAAAAAAAAAAAAAAAAACATCACGTTTTAATTTTTTCACGATATTGAAAATCAATTCTTCGCACATCATCGTAAGATCGCGAGAGATCGATCATTCGTAAGCTTGGTTATTTCCAAACACACGCCTATTTAATTAAATTAAATTTAACTCGTACGAAAGAAAAAAACATTCCAACGTAGGAGAGCGACCCCGTCTCAGTGTCGAAAAAATTTCAATGATTCGTATGGCTAAAGACACGAGCAGTGGAGAAAAAATGATAGATATAGAACGAAAGAAAAAGATGGTGTGATTTTTTAATGGCGGAACCGATTCTGCGGGAAAAATTGCACGAGAGACGAGAGGAATAAATAAAAACGGGACTAGGTAGAAAAAATAAAAAAAAACAAACATAAAGTAGCCGAAAAGCGAGACCGACTTGTATTCTGTCCGGGTGTATGAAACGCGGTCGTATGTATTCTAGTTTAAGTAAACTTCGTTGTACGTTCGAAAGTTGGTTTTGAATCTCATTCAATTTGGTTCCTTTTATCCTCCCTGAACGGACGACCGCGCACACAAGTTGAATAACCCAGAAATCGCAGGTGACATTATTACTCATCTCGTCGTCTCCAAGTTCATCCCCTCGTTTCGTGTACCACATATCATACGAAACCTTGTTCTTTATTGATGCAATTAATAATGCATCATACAGGGAGCGAAGATATCTCGCATGATCCCGTCACCCGTGACGCGAGAGGACCGAATACATTCAGCCGTCATCTCTTAATCTTCCGTGAAATCAAAATCCATTTAATTACACACGCAGCTAATGGCTCGACGGACTCAATTCCCTAATTACTATAAATAGGTACCGACGAGTTTACGGCTCGGGTTCGTCTCATTTCCGTATATCTTTCTCTCGACTGTACACACGCGCACACATAGGTATATATATGCTATTATACTTGCAGCGTTGAATTCGCGTTACACACGCGACGGCCAAAAAGAATGATATTGCACAAACGTCATTTACCCTATAAAAGAAATTCATTTATCATAATTAAAATACAACATTATACACGTGAATATATAACACAGTTGTAATAAGAATCATGCGATATTCACCGTATTATTATTTTTCTTTACATCCTATTGCAGAAAGCTTCCTTCGCATGGTCGGAAGGGGGTGAGGAGGGTGGAGGGGGTGGCGGGGGTGGCGGCGGAACCGGAACCACCGGGGGTCCAGGAGCTGGGGCCGGCACTGGTGGCGGGGGTCTGGCCCATTGGGTCAGTGTCATGGCGGAGCACATCCACAACCCTCATGGCACGACCGGCGTCGGAGGTGTTCATCATCAGCAGCAATCGCCACCCCAACCGCCGTATCCCTGGAACAACGGGATTCCAGCGGACGTAAGTTGACAAAAATAATAAACTATTTTCTTAACTGGTTGAAACACGTTATTTTGCCAGATTGATTGTATTCAGCGTGATCCGAAATATTAGTTCTAACGAAAATATTCCCATGAATATTCAATTCGAGTGAGTCGACGATGTCGATTTCGTAAAAAAGATTGACCTTGGAATCAATTTTGACACTAGATTTTTCCTTTTTTTTTTGTTCTCGTTTCGAATTAAAGTGGCACAGTTTGATGTTTAGCAGTCGGATTAAAAACTTTTGATATTCGTGCTACCGATTGGACAGCTGGTGTAAGATTATTTCATATTTTGATTAGAATAATTACAACGCAAGGAGCTCTAATTCACAGCAGACACACTGAATAGAATAAATCCAAACAGGCGGAAAAGTCCTTGTTTCGCGAAACTTTACCGACCGCGGTTGAAGTTTCGCGTGTCAACGGAAAAAGAAACTTCGAGTTTCACTAACGTTTTCATCCTTAAGGATGTTCCGTGACAGAGAGAGGTGTGGGTAAAATTATTCCGAAGACTATGATTCGCGGCAAAAAATTTTTGTATAAAAAAAAAGTAATGACAAAAAAGAAAAGCAAGCCTCAGACTAAAGGCGTCGTCAGTTGAGAGTGCAAAGAAGTAAAGAATCTCGCGCTATGGTTAACCGTACGTCGTTCAGGGTGCGCCGGTTTTTCCTTCCTGCATAACTTATGGGATTAGATGCTCCAGCGAAGTGTATACGGAACAGATTAGTCGCGTTTGTAGGTAAAAAAATAAAAGAAGTAAAGGGAGATAGTCAGCGCTCCACCGGCCAAAAAAGGGTTGCGTGAAGCGTTGTTTTGCATATTATACTTACACACCGTGCGGGCACAACCGGTATACACATCTGCCGGAAAAAATTTCCGGAAACTATGAGGTGAGCAAAAAAAGAAAAAGATCCCGGGCAAAAAACATTCGGACGAGGGAAAAAAAATGTCGAGCAGCAAAAAAGACCCGTTGCAGCGTCGCTGCTGCTCATTTGAATAGATCGGTAATGGGCGCCCCGTTATATACTTATATGCTTGTTGCATCGTCGGACTATCGTTCGCATCATACGCTTATACACATGTCACGTACAATTATGTATGCGTTTATACCTTCGCGCAAAACCGCTCTTTATACAGGGATGTTCGCAGCGTTGAACAATCGACATTTCCTTTCGATTGTTCTTTCACTTTTCTCTCGTTAGGTCGATTCCTCTGTGACCCGGGTGATATTGAAATTTCAAATTTTTCTTTTGTCACTCCTCGATCCTTTTACCTTCGATTCGTTTCTACGGTCTGTAACGAGTCGGCTTGAATTTTACTTCATTTTTTTCGTCTTTGATTCTTTTTTTTTTTTTTGCCATATTTTTTCTGTTCGGATCGTTTTCATTTCTAAATTTTTTATTTCTCCGTTTCCTTGCCGCATTGTTGTGCCGCAGGGGAAATTCTGTGGGACTGTATAAAAGTTTCGGATAGATTTGGACCGTTCTTTATCCTTGATCGACCTCTTGTTCTTTCATTTTTTCTGATCTTCAATTTCGCCTAAGTACACGAGCTAGGTACTCGGGCACGTCTTGGACGGCTTGTTCCCATATCAGCAATGCAAAAATTCAAATTTCGAATCATTAATAAAAATTAAAGAGACATCAAGGGCCACCCTTTTTTTTACTGTTCTCGCGCTCAGGGGCGCGGATCACGGCACCCCTAGCGATTCTTTTTCGTGCGGGTAAGACCCCTTTATCTTACCTGTGGGGCATAATAGCGTGAGACTATGGGCCCTTTATGCTAGGATTCTTAGGATCATCAGCATAGACTAGTGCGCCGCCACCCTGTCTATAAGAATCTGCATAACGCCCTGTGGCCATTTTTTAAGGGCGCACCTTCTGCTCTTTCTCTTTCTCTCTCTCCTTCTGTTTTTTTTTTTTTTTTTTTCTATTCTTCGACCGATGTCTCCTACCTCCATGGGACCTCTGGGAGCTGCTGAGAAACAACCCGATACGTATTTAATGGTGATGAAACTGAAACGGGCGCTAATTTCCTGCCTGACAAAACCGGCTACCGTGGACACGTTTACCGTTTCTACGTTTACATTAATTTTGGGTAACTGCGGTAGCTGATTCTTTTCATCCTTTTTATCTTTATTAAAGATAAGATTTTTTTCTTAGTTTAGAAAGACAGAGAGACAAAAAGTGAGATAATTGACTCCTGTGCGATGCTGCATCTTTTTTTTTTTTATTTTTCCGGACACTTTTTTGTCCGTATTTTTTTTTTTCATCGCTTCTAACCGGTTAAATTTATGAACCGGTAGGAAACGCACATGTAGATATAACGGGCTGGGTAAGGATGCTACGTGCGCTCGATGCGGGCTTCTTCTGTATCGGTCTACGCTGCATGATGCAGGATACACTGGTGCACGAAGATGATCTTGTACGTGGTTACTTACGTATGGGTATATGGGCCTGGGATTCGGAGGATGTAATCTCCCATTTTGTTGCCATTTGCCCAGCGGGTGGTCAACCCTTTTAAGCCTTGGCGCGCATTTTTTACGCATCTTTGGTTATAATCCTCTAAAACGCTTAGAGCTCTTTAGGCTAATTTCTTTTCGAACCCCGCTCGATCTCTCCTCCTTTCCATCTCTCTCTCTCTTTCTCTCACCCCTTATTTTTCTTACTCTTGCACCATGCAGCATACCCTTATACGTATACTTATACACGTGAGGAGGTGAAATGCAAAATGCTCTTTCGCCCAGCAGCAGCGTTACGTGTGAGAGAATTTTTTTTCTACCGCCATCCAGCTAACCCTCAAAGATTATGTAAAAGAGCCTGCACTCTCTAGAAATTAAAATAATGGTTCCCCCACTCTTCGCGGCTAAGCGTCAACGCTGCAGCAGCCACTCCTCTCCTCTACCACCACTACCACCACCACCACCATCACCATCACTGTACCATTGCATCGCGAGGAGGAGAGAGAAGGGGGAACAAAAAAAAGTACGGGAAAAAAATTTAGAGAGAAAGAAAACCCCGTTCATTTTTTTGATCACGTTTTTTTGTCTTCGGGCCATGCAAATCGCGTTGCAACGGTATTTGTCTAGAAAGGAAAAAAAAAAATCTGTCATTGTCTAACTGCAGAGATGATGAAAAAAAGGGTCACAGGGTACCGGAATGGCTAATGAATTTTTCTGGGGGTTTCTTCTCTCGTAACGGTGTCGCCAGTCCTCCGTATAGAGGCAAAAAAAAAAAAAAAATAAAAGAATGGCATACAGAAGTGATCTTTCGAACGAAATTCGCGACCGGTGATGCGTGGTGTTGAAAAAATGTTGCTCTTTTTTATCGTCGAAAGATACCAAGCGTCACGTGAGCGTCGTAACTGGCATGTGAATTTACTTCTTCGTTGGGTCTATATTACGTGCTCTAATGCATGCTCGATGACTTGGCTTGAGAATTGTGACTGGAAAAATAGCATCCCGCGGGGCGACTTTCCCTCCAATGGCTGTGCTTTCGGTTTTGTTTATCTCTTCCTTCCTTCTTTCTCTTACCGCGTTATTGTTTTCCGCGGTGATCGGTAAAGATCAGCAAACAAAAGACGATCGGTGCGACAAACAAAAGATGGTGTTGTCACCACGATCCCATCGCCTAACCCGTGTCACAACATTTGTCCCCCAAGAAAGTTTATGGGACTCGACGCCTTTTCTATCCTCCTGCTGCGGACGCCAGATTTTTCGAGGGATCCTAGCCGCCGGGGATGATTGGTGTAAAAGAGAAACAAAGGGGAGAAAAGTGTCCCACCGATCCAACTTTCGGGTATGAACCTTTTGAGCATTTTGTTCCTTTTCTTTTTCTTTGTTTCCCTGCTCCTTCACCTTCTGTTCGCCCGTCTTCTCGTTCCTGAAATTCATTGATCACTTTTTTGAAACCTGTACCAGAAAACGTGGTGTGTTATACGTATCTAAGATGAGCCTCGGGTCAACGGCACGCTGTGGGCCAAAAAAGGCGAGAGGGAAACAAGAAATGGGGAAAAAAGTGAAACCCCTTTTTTTGGCAAAGTCATTGAACTTTCGGTCTGAGCTTCGTCTATCGACTAACTGCTTCCGGAATCCCTTGAAGAGCGCGCGCGCGCAAAAAAAAAAATAAAAAAAATAAGGCCGGGATTTCTACCGGTAACAAAAAAGAGCAAATATTGAGTCCGATATTTAAACGAGGTTCGCGGTGAATTCACGAACACACGCACACCTCGCGTCGCGTTTCCACTTTGGCAAGGTGATCCTTTGCTCGCTCGCTGTCACCGAGACCCCCGTCCCTCCCCCTTCCTTATCGCCTCTCCGTTGGCTAACCGGAGGAGCGTAGAGGTCGAGGATACTGCCTATTTAATATTCGAGTCTTTTTGTTCAACCCTTTCACCGTGCGGAGAAGATGCTGCGTGGCTGAAATCGTTGTTGATTTTTTTTTTTTTATTTTTTTATCCTTCGTTCTTCTTCTTCCGAGAGGGTTAGGAAAAAGGTGCGGGGGGGCTGCTAAACGCGAGCTTCGAGGCCTAGAGCGCATATGTAGATTGAGCAATTGTCTTGGGAGATTTTTTGGTGGGTCCCGCTTTTTATGGTGGGGTGTCCCGTGAGAATCTCGTACTCATATAGCCATCGATTTGCATACAGCACGGATTATTTAAATCGTTTTCTTTGCTATTGTAAGGACTCCTTGTTTTTGATGGAGATCCTGCGGAAGGAGACAACTGCAGCGGCGCAGCCGCGATTAGCAGGTCCTCCTGTATAAGATTCGGCTTTCGAGAACACGTCGTCGAGTGTTCTCCTTTCAGATTGAAATTTTTATTTTTCTGTCTCTCCTCTCCTCTTCTCTCTCTCTCTCGCCCTTTCGAATCAGCCTTTCGAATGTTCGTCCTTTTCCTTTATTCTTCTCCTTTGTACGAATGTGTGTGCGCGCGCAGGCATGCGTTTGTTTTCTTTGCATCCGTACGTGTATGCACGTTATACGGACACTCGGTAATTTAACTTTTGAAAAAACAAACGTTGACTCGAACCCGCATATCGTTTCAGACGACGTGACCCGCCGTTTTGTACACACACACACACACACACAGACACACACATGCAGATGCATAAACGATCCTTTCACAATAATTTATTACCGTTACATTCAAAGTTCGCGCCCTCATTAAAATTCTGTTGCAATTTCGGTGAAGTCTCATCAGCCTCGTCGGCACCGCTCGAAAATACCTGATGTCACACAGCACAATGCTAATGTACTTATATATATTTGTCTTTGAGGATATAAACCCGAGTCAATAAATACATCGAAGAAAATCAGCTGGGTAAACAAAAATAAAAAAAAAAAAAAAGAAACTCGTGCTTCTGCATTGGAAGAGTTGATATTTTGTTCAAATCCCGGAGCATATCAATCTTGATTTCATTTCTTGGGATGAAGAATATGATTTTTTTTCAGACATTTATTAACAGCGAGAGACTACGTTAACATCGTTGAGAATTTGAAACCGGAAGTGACGAGGGTTGTCTGCACACAACAATTTTACCACAAATTCTCACAGTATTTAATAAAAATTGGTCCACTCTTCAAGGATGTGTAAAAATTATACAGGAATGTGAAAAAAAAAGTTTGAAATGAACGAAAATTTTTTCACATCGGCTTGAACTTTCGTAAAATTGTGTTATATCACTTTTCAAACTGAAGTCGAATCGGGCACAAGCTAAGACGCGTCTGCTTCATGTCACAAAACGAACACGTGGCCTGGGAATAATGAGGCTCACTGTCTTATGACACACTCTAAAACGTACTCGTATAGCGTATAACGCGGCGTGCCGGTGCCGTGACGTGAGAGAGATACGGTGAACACGGAGCGCATAATATCACCGAACGGAAATTAATAAATACAGTAAGTAAACCGTTCGAAGACTCTCGTCTGCGGACGATGCTCTTTTTAAATTAAAAAACCGTGAATCGCTGCGGTCCTAAGTATAATATAATTTTTTCGCCGTCTTCTTCGGGCGAAGTGATCCTCGACTGCGGTGATTATATCAAGGACAATTTCCTCGATCGGTTGTTGAGGCCACACAATATGGCTTATTACGGGATGAACGAACGAGGGGAACACCAAACGCTCACGGCGTCCTGCGGTGGCCGAAAAGCAAGAAGGATGGACTGGGCACGATGGAGTCGATATCTCGTGCTTAAATGGTCCGCGTGACCTAGTGGGGAACCGACTTTCCCCGAGGACAACCCTTGAGTTAACCCATCTCCATTCCACCCCATTAGCCGAGGGTATATAGGTACTATCGCGGCCGGCTTGCGTTGGTACCGGAGAAAATCGTGCTTGAATATACCAGATCTAGGAGTGTGTTTGACCGCGTTGATTATCAATTAGCGTTTACACTGGCCTGCAGGAGCCTGGGGTTGGACCCGAGCGATGCGGCCCTCGACAACCACTCGCGAGTGGTTTATTTCCAATTTTATGGCCCTGAGGCTGCTTCTTAATAGACCGTTTATTCACGCGATTGCCACGGGTATTCGAATAGTAGACGAATTTTCGTACGAGTCACGCCAACGTACTAAACGCGTGTGCATGTGAGTAGGTGGGCACTTGACAGTCCAGCCTACCGGGTAGAAAAACAGTGTTGAAATCATCGGTTACACAGACGATTCATTTATTATTTGAAGAATTTTTAGTGCCTGTTTGGTGGCAGACATTTGAAATTATACAAGTACTGCCCGTCGTAGGGAAAGAGAAAGAGAAAGAGCGAGAGAGGGAGAAGGAGAAGGAGGGAAAGATAGACTTGCCGAGTCTCAAGTGGCAATGAAAGATTTGTTGAGAATCGAAGTGTCAAGACACGGTAATCTGGATATCGTAATGAAGGCGTCGACAGTTTTATAAAATTTCACCGCTGACGTTGTGCGCGCGCGGTAGGTGGCACAATATGACCACTCTTCAAAGGTGCCTGCAGTTCATCCTTTACAGTCCAACAGAGATTGCCTCATCCTCGTATTTTACCCAGATGAAGAACTAGCCCTCCTTTCAACGTTCACTCATTACTCACATATGTATACGTATATTCGGTCGGCTTTATTTCAAGTAGTTACATCTTCCAGGAATAACTTGGTTAGTCTCTCTGCTCGGCGTGGGTATATGACTGTATCTCACTTCGCAAGTACCGATCAATCACCTTCTACATCAGTGGAACGAAAAATTTTACTTCGGTTAGATGAATCTGAACATTTTGCCGGATATTCTCCGCGGATTTTATAACGCGTAGAAATTTTTGTGCTCAAGGTGTGATTGGTTAGGGGATCTAGTCAGGATTTTAATCAACTTGGCGAAATAAATGTTGTAAATGAACCCACTTGGCGCTCGTGATCTTAACGCGAACCACGTGTGCGCCTACATTGCCAACGCTCGTGCCAACTTTTGGCCAAATCAGTCCATATATCGACTGAACAACTATCATGTACTGGGAAACTACCCTTGAACTTTGTATCCGTAAAATTGGATCAGTCAATGGTAAACTCAACACCAGTTAGATTCGACGCTATCTCTTTGTGTTTTCTTGTGCCGCGCGTTGTGCTCACGCGTCGCAGTGAACATTCAGCTTATAGTTTGCTTTGAAAGCTTCCAGATATGTAGTTGCCCTCTCCATTGCTCATGGATCGAATTAAACTGATCTTCATCTTCCACCATGGACTCTCTGCGTTCTCCACGTGGACGCAAATTCCTGTACATTCTCTTCTCCCAAAGTCGGGGTCGTCGGTCAGAGCGATGGGGGTAGTACAGGTTTAAACCAGAACAGGAAACCCTTGGATCATGGACCGAGTTGGTTCGCGCGCGTATTTAAGGGACGCTTGTGTTGTGCCGGGTTCTAGGGAGCAGGGAGGAGGGGTAGGAAAAGGGAAAAGGGTGAAGTGGGGGAAACGGGGAAATGCAGGGGCTGGGGTGAGTAGGTCAAACTTTACGGCCGAAGCGTCTAGACGTCGTTGCGCCCCGTTCGGAGCAGTAAAACAGTTTTAAGGGGCTGTTTTACTCGCGAACGAGCCAGACGAAGACGGACGCGTTCAGCCGGCTATTCGCTAAACGAGGAGGAAAGAATCGCTGCACCGAACGGGATGAAATTTCGTAATTTCGTCAGAGATGGTATATCGTTTACTCAGCCACCCGTGCCGAACGGGTTGTCACGGAAAAGTTCAGCCTTGTTTTCACCCCCGCAATCGACGGTGTTGTGCAGATGCAGGCGCGTTCGACAACGAATAGGTGTAAAAATTGTTTAAGAATAAAACGACTAGACCGCGAGTGTTGAGTCATTCGTTATTTCAGAGTAAATTAGTCACGCCTGATAGTTGCAAGATAAAAAAAAGAAAAAGAAAAAAAACTTTTTATCTGCAAACAAGTCCGTTGAACGAATATAACTGCAAGACTTTTTCTGTTTTTTTTTTTTTATTTACGTTCGTTTTTTCTGCCGTGTTACGTTTTTCGTAGTTTTTTCCTTTGTTATAAGTGCAAATTTTTTTCCAGTGAGTCGGATATTTGCAAACCGATCGATAATTGCTCGAAGCTGTCTGTTACTGTAAAAATGTTTCTAAGATAGACTTTACTTTTTTCTCTGCCCTTTTTCGAAACGATGGCAGGCTTACATCTAGTTATAAATGACATCGAGGTAACTGAGCATTAGCCGTCATGATTCCAGCTTTCTTTTACCGCTGTCGAAGCTGCAATTCAGAATTCAATGTTTTTTCAGTACCGTCTAATCGGGGGAAATTTAACCTGTAATAAATTTTGCTCGGTTTCAACCCTTTTTATTATGCTAACCCCCCCCCTTAAATAAGCATGCTATTGAGTAAGCGAGTGTCAGAGAGAGTGAGAGAAAGAGAGGCACTTCACGACAGCTGAAGAGCACCACACGTGGCTTGGTAAAGGGTCACGCTGAATGGGTGTAAAGTTGAAGGATTGTGATTAAGAAAATAAGAGTATAACAGAAGTAGCTGAGTAACTGTAAACTCGCGCGGCTATATTTCCACAGTAATTTTTAAGCTTTTCCAATACATGAAATTCCGCAATCGCGTTGAAGGTTATTATCGGTTACATCGAAATGGCGGGACAAGTAAACGGTAAACTACATTTTCACAGTAAAAGTAATTAAAAGAGTTTATTTAGTACGATGACATCGCTCGAAAAAATGTGAACTCGTTCTAACGTAGTAGCTATTTTTTAATCTGAACAAAGTATAACCAAGGCACGTGCTATCTGGGCCAAGCATATAACCTCCGTGCCCTCATCCAGATTCTCGTTTGCTTGACCATTTCTAATGTCATTAAGTCCATGCCCCTAACACTGATACGTATATAATCGATATGAAAAATGGTGCGATGTGCCAACAAAGTGTCGAGACCAACTTCGTGCCGTGGTCCGAAATTGAACCGTCATTGATAGACGGTCGAAATCCGTAAGATATCTGGTGATTCTGAATGGAACCTTGTACAAGTGTATAAAAAAAGTCAGACTGAAAAAATAAAGTCGCGAGGTTTAATTAGGCGCACTAACCGCTGCCAACGACTTGGAAGCTTTGTAATATTTTGTGCGCAGCTTGAATCGAACTTCAGACTACTGCAGATCTCACGAACGTTGAACGATGGAAAGAATTTGGGGGAGGCATGAAAAGCGGTTTGTCTCATTTCGCAATTTTATTGGAAATACAAAGTAACGCCTACCAACATGTGAAAAGTGTAAGTTGTCGAAGAGTTATCTGGTAGTACAGTGCAGAGTTTTCGGGAAGTTCTAGAACGACATATGTGTTATCTGGGCCAAGTGTAACCTCCGTGCCCTCTCCCACACTTCTTGTCTCGAATAAATTTCTCTCTCTGTCTCTCTCTCTCTCTCTCTCTCTCCTCCCCCTCGAACCGACACTCGGTCAGTTAGTCCCCTCGAAGAAAGTAATCTGTCTCCGTCTCGCCTCGTCTCGGTTCGTTCCTTCCCTCGCATTCGGTATCATCGGCTCGCTCGTCTAGGCGACGACTAAGCAACACGTGGTGACCGTTCTAAGCCTGCAGTCAAGTGTCTGGAGCATACGAGTATACACAAACGCGTACCTTAGACGCCGTGCTCCGCACTACCACCCAAGCAAACCTAACCTAACCCTAGCAACTCTCTCGAGTGTTACGACTGTGTTTATGTGTTGGTACAAAAGATAGTGTTACAGTAGTTAGCAGCTGAGGGCATACAAGATGTAGGGAATTTCTAAGCGGACGCATCCTTTTCGCTTCGCGCCATCCTCAGTTTCTCAGCCTTCGTTGGAAGCGGGGAAGTGTTGAATGAAATTATTCGTGATTCAGATCGCAGTCTTGGTTTTTCGAGCGAGCGTAGAATTGGCAAAGGGTATTTGTATTCTAGGTCTCTTGGGTCCTTTCGCCCAAGAGGTCAAATTTACCCACCACTCGAAAACTGCGTCATAGAATCTCATCGAAGAGCCGATCCACGGACAGACCACTGGGATTAGAATTAAACTGATTTCAGGTTTACTCGATACGTGTATGTTATCTGGGTTTATACGATAAACGAGAAACTAGGTAGGGTATACCTCTGTATATCCATCAGTTTATGGACTTTCCCGTCTAGCCTGCAGCCGCGGCTGGTGGATGCTGGCGGAGACTGTAAAATTTTTACTGCGAATTGTCTGCAGACCTAGACTGGCGGTATTATGACTATAAAAATAAAGAAACAACGGAGAGTAAAGCACGGGGGAAAAGGGAGAGAACATGTCTAGGTCAGGCGTTTTATTATTTGGGCCAAGCGTTTCGATGCCCTCCACTGCGCGTAAGGGATTTCACGAATGAAAAAATGTTTTTTGGCCACGGTGCCGGTGCCAGGTCCGAAATTCATCCCTCCGAAGCGATATTTCGATGCGCGACAAGTTTCGAGGCCTCGAGTATTATCCCCGAGACAATCTTGGCCGCGCGGGGCGAGCAAAGATCAACCAACCCCACGATCCGAGGCCAACTGTTGAGTTTTATCACCCCAAGAGCATGAGATAGGCCACATGTGTCTCCTTCCCGCACCCTTCGCGCAGTCTTTACTCCTCTCGTCTGGTGTTGACAAAAAATACCGAAAATGATAGCGCGGCCATCTTTGAGGCCGTGACGTCTGTGTGGGAACACATGTGTTATGGATATATTCCTAGCCGAGTTTGTTACGCTGCTGAGGGGAATTTCGGAGCGAACCCGGCTCCTCTCGTGTCTTCTTCTCCTTCGCCTGCATGCTCCAGCCTTTTAGCTCCGTCACAAACCGACTATCCGGGATCCCCTGATACCAGAAGTCAAAATTAAACTTAACGACTCCACGTTTCGTGTTTGAATATTTTATTGCACGTCCGTTTTTATCTTTATTATTTTTTCGCCATCGCTTATTAGAGTTGAGCTGTGTGAAAATTCTTCCGCTTTTGTATATTTTCGAGTAATATTTGCTTAATCGTTGCGCAAATCTGCGTTTGGGGAAGGTGGTGAAAAAAATAAATAACAGAGAATAGATGCAAGATTAACGAAGCATCTCACTTTACGTGCGGATGAAGGCGAGCAGAGGCGGAGAGAACGGGTCGTCGAGTCGCGCGGAGCACGTCTCCAGAGTCTGTTAGGGGACCTGAGAAATTTAAATCTTGGAAAACAATTTGTGGAATCTTTGCCCGTTTCAAAAATCCCGACCGCGCCTTCTTAGGAGTCAGATTTCTTGTCGGGACACTTTGAAAAATTGCCTGGTGGATAGGGTTTTCGACATTTGAGTCAAAATCTTAAAAGAGTGAGTGATAAATTGAACGCAGCTGCCCCAGCCAGCGTTTAAGGGTTACCTATACTGGCTGCACGTGGGCTGGACAACCCGTGACACAAGCAGAAGAAAAAAGGAAAGAAAAAACGAGACTAAGAAAACATATTTTGACTGCAAAATGATCCGCGATAAATCGTGCTCGAGTGTGCGTGACTGTATTTTTGTGCGTATAACGTGTATTTATACACGCATACACGATTCGGTGAAAAAGTTGTGCTCCTCGGTGAATTTTTATCAAAATCTACTAATAGCGTGTGCACGATTTTTATCCTGTTCTAAATGTAAATCATTTTATAACTGCCAATCGATATCCGTCCTCGCGGCTATATTTTTTTGTTTCGTTGCATTTATATATGGTGTCTTCCTTACATCTCGCGTCTTTACTTAACCTTTCAAACACAAAGGTTACAGGATACCTACCACACAAAATTAAACATCTCACGCACACGATCCGGTATGAGTCGAGAAGTAATTTTTCTTATTGCAACTATACTAGTCCAATTTTCAATTATACAAATTACGCGACGAATCCAGACGCGCTAAACCATCAACGATCAACGATCGACTTTGGACGAAAATATGTAGTAAATCCGGTTTTTCAAGACCCGAGCAACCTTATCGGGTCACACAATTTATGCTACGAATTTCACACACACACACATTTCAACCTACAGAGGTGTAGGTAAGCAAGAATATATATTTATTTAGATATTGTGTAAACGGGGTTGATATATAGCGGCGGCGGCGGCGTCGCCGATGACGTAATCGCGTCCGTTGGGCTAGGTCGCGGCGCCCTCGGTCCTCCTCCACCTCCGCCCCCACCTTCACCGCCGGCGAGGCATCCAACCTCCCCCCATCCTCGGCCCCCTCCTCAGCCCCATCGCCTCTCTTTCGTGCCGAAAAAAAAGAAAGGCTCGCAGAAAGGACGCCGGGCGTCGTGGCGCTCTTTGGCTGATCAATACACCGCCTCGTACGCCGACGGACACGCATGTGCAGGGCTCTTCTTTCGTCGTTGACTATTTTTTCCTAATTTTCTCCTTTTTCTTTTCGTTTATTTTTTTCTTTTCTTTTTTTTTTCATTTATTTATCTTTTTTCCCCAGTGTGTGTGTGTTTTTTTATCTTACTTTTTTCACGTTTTATTCTCTCTTACTCGATCTCGTTGTCTCCTTCTCGCTCGTTCCCTCGCGCTTTCTTTTATCTATTCTGTTCTCTTCTCTTCTCTTCTCTTCTCTTCTCTGCTCTTCTCTTCTCTTCTATATTCCTGGATATTTTTTTTTTCCCCCGTTTCTTTATGCTTTTTGGATTTTTTTCACCATCCACCCCCGACGTTCGTCCACCTTCCACCTTCCACCTTCCACCTACCGCGTTCTTTTGTGTACGCCGTTTTCTCTGTACGTGTATTAACGTGTCGTACTGTATCGTATCATACCTGCGTACTGCGACCAACGCCGATACACGTAGGTACGTACACGCATACACACATGTTCTCTACTCTCGGTTATATCTGCATGGCCATGCAAGTCGCAGCTCTCATACCTAGACGACGCAAGGCTATAAGCTGTACCGGCTCTCTGATCAACGAGACGTCCCCGCGTACTTGGAACTCCCTGACACAACCGACCAATCAAATTCCTTTTATAATAATTATAGTGAAATGTATGTAGTTTCTCATCGTGGCTGGCGGGTCTGGTTATCCGAATACAATTTAAAAAATAAATAAAAAAATAAAAAATGAGGAACGACGCGCAGATGTATATTCATGGGTATATTTTTACTAAAATATCTCCCTCGGCATATTTCGCACGCAGAAACGTATCTAAAGAGCTTTTCTTATCTAATTACTGGATGCCGTTGCGAGTGATAGATTTCGAGTTGATATACGCCTAGCGCGCATTGCTCGAGACGAAATATTGAATGACCTTATCAGGCCATGCGGTGAACGAGCCCTTGCAATGAGTTGCAGAACTAATTGATACGACGAGAGAAACGGCCGAATGTCGAAGGGTATTGGCTACGAGCGTATCATCGTCGATGAAAGATTGAACAACGAGAGGATATTTTCAGAATTTTTATTCAAAGTTGCGTTTCGGTCACCGTGAAAATTCCGCAGGTATCAAAAAATTTTATCATACCTACTTGAACGAAACGAGGCCGGGCGAAGTTCGGTCGATATGCTAATTCCAATTTGTCGAAGTCTGGTTAGATTTCTTAAAATTTATATGAGATTTTCAGGGATATTCTATTTCTTTCACCTTTATACTAACACCGCGAAAGCCAATCGATTTCTTTCGTTGCATTGTTTAAACCTTGTTTAATTTCGCTTGATTGTATAATTCGTCTGACTCATAAATCACAAATCGTCTATCCGGTATTATGACAAACTGGGAATAAAAAGTGCAGGATGTAGCGGACCGACGCGATCAAACCGCATTTAATCGCAATTCTCCTCCTCGTGCCTACAATGTGTTGAATCATGATGTACCTGTACGCTTGCAGCTGTACGGCCGACAAAGGGAACATTCACTCCGCGGGCCCCTCACAACCACCGTATGCCGTCATCTTGACCCCCTTTCTGCGGATTGGATGAAGAAAAAAATCCGATACACCTTTTTGCACCACGCGTTTGAGGGTTAAGATTCGAGGGTATTCGAACCGAGGTTTCGTCACGTTTCGTGCGATCTTCGATCCCGGCGCACCTGTGCGACACATCCGTCTTGAAGAGAGCGTAACTCTGTTCATTCGTTGTTACATCATCAGGATTTTACCGTTTTCGACGCCTGGATTAAATCCGAAAGTAGAGAAGAGACAAGAAACAGGAATATCGTACAGATTTTTCTCACACCTATTGTATGCGGGTTTTTTTTTTTTTCTTCACCAGCGTTTCTTCATCATCGCGGAAAGTGGAAGTGAATGGAGGAAGGTTAAACAGATACAGGTGGACCGAAGGCTTGTAAAAGGTTTTTTCCTCATGAAAGAACCGCGCCGCGTGGTCAGATCCTCGTTTTAATCTTAATCCGTAATGGTTTGTTCGGACATTGTGTCCTTCGCACGTCGAGTTCGGTGAGGTCGACGGAAATAGAGACGGTCCGAGTTTTCGGGCGCGGGGCAGCCGCCGGAAGAACAATTTTTTTTCAACCTCACCGGCTATCTTTTTGCGTCTAATATATTTTTTCGTCATTCATCCAATTTCCGAAAGTCTATACACCCTGCTGAAAGGAGGGGTCCATCCCCGGCATTCACCCTCCCCCCCCTGCCCGTTATAAAAAACGATATCCTTCCTAGTTTTTCTTGAAAAGTCCTGCAGCGGGGTGCGTGGGACATCCAGTGTTGCATCCGACGAGCCCTCATCCCCCTTCTCCGTCGACGGTCCGACGGATGGACTCCGCTTTCTCACAAGGATGATCCACCGGACCTACTTCTCTCCTCGTGCACTCGCCACCTGTAGCCCCCGCCGTTTCACCCCTCATCCTTGATCTAAATATAGGACTTTCCCACTGCCCGAGTCCTCCCCGTCATCCTAACCGCGGTGTGTACCCACTCGGTCAAGGACCACACTTGCTTAAACACCGGGGTAGCCGCGCTGATGGAGAAAAACTCAAAGGATGACCCCCATTTCCCTTCCCAGGACCCCTCCGCACGTACGTCCGTCCGTCTGTCTGTCTGTCTGTCTGTCTGTCCGTCCGTTTGTACGCCAGCCGGGACGCGAACTCCCTCTTCGACATGTTGACCGAGTATCCACCCGACCTGGTGTCTCTGAGTGCATCGGCACGTAGGCGAAGACATGCTCCGCTCGCTCCCCCGCGTACATTTACTGCTTCCGAAATATTAAAAACACCACGTATATGTTTAGTTCACGCGTGTGGTCCGGCATGTTCGCCCATGGGACCGTACGCGCTGTGGGGTGGCCGACGTTCGCTTGTGAGAACAGCGTATACAGGTCATTTTTCAAGAGACCACATATCGGGATGGAAAATACAAGGTGTCGGATATCTTTAGGGCGTATTGTGATTTTATCGTTCAGGCTTCGTGATTACTGGGATTCGTCCTGCGATTTAGAAAAATTTAGCAATACCGAGTTGGTCTTCTTTGTCGACGAGGATTTGGACACGTTCTCGGAGATCCAACGATTTATTAGGGTTGATGCAAGCTAGCGAAGACTTCTTGCCTTGACTTTCAAGAGTTTCAAAACTTCTCGTTTCAGAGGGATTTTTTCCTTGGGCCAAGTCTTTTCTAATCAATTGGAGAACAAAGGGGCAAAATATGTAAAAAATGTAACAACTGCGTTCGCTTGATTCGCTGATCGTATAAATTTTTGTACGATTACGTTTGTACAAACGAAACTATTTTCATTCCTCTTCTTCTCCCCTATCGACTCCCCAAACAAGTAGCTCTAGATTTGGCTCTGAACAACATCCTTTGCCTTTCTAAAATTCGGTCGATGAGGTTGAGCCACTGTCGACGATGACGCAAATTCCTGTTATATAAATAAAACGCACACCCCGTGTCCGTTTTCACTCCGTCCCAGTGTGGACGACGAGTAAACTAGGTGTAAGGGACAGAGAGAGCGATGTATATAACGAGAGAAGAAATACTTGAGAAAAGATTTTGTAATCTGAAACTTATTCGGTCGAACCGAACGGAGCACAGGCTGGGTCGGGGCGCGTTCATCACCATAGAAACATTGGGATGAGATGCTCAAGGTCACACCCCCGCCAACGCCGACCCAGCCTCTGCCCTCCTCCCTCCTCCACCCCCGCCTCCCTCACCCTCGCGTCCCGCCCGCTGACACCGTGACGCGCACGTCTGTGTTTTGTCTAGACCATCCTGTGCCCACCCCGTGAAACCTGGGCGGTAAACATCCCTCTCGTTTATGCGTGGAAGCAATTATTCAGCTGATTACTTCCAAGGTGAAGGGATCTCGAATCAATTTTCAGTCTCCGGTTTTCACGTTTCATCCTTTTTTTACCTCGAAAGGATTTTCCTTTCTTTCCCAAGCTAGTTTGGAGAGAGACAGTCTTCCTCTCTTCTCATCGTCGATCGTGGCTTTAACACCTCGTTGCCACCTGACGAGTTTCTGGAAGACCTCACCTCGGCACTCCGGCACGCTCATTTTCCCCGATAAGCTTTTCTCTCCTCACCGCAATTCCCCGACGCGGGTGAAAGGTGACATTGCTAACTACACACATAGGTATGTTTTTTGTTACACGCGTATCGTGCCAATTATCGATCATTACGATTCATTCGCTGCGTATCGCTTCGATTAGCCACTTCGTTTTGCTGAATAACCGCGATAATTGCATCTTTACATGATTCGCGATTATTTTTCTTCACGGGTATACGGCTATTATCGTAATGACTTCGTTCGTCAAGGAATATCGAACATTTCCGTTCATGTCGCAAGCACTGAAACAACACGCGAACGTATTGCGTGAATTTCCCTGAAGCAAACCGCGGTTCTTTCTGATTTACGATCATCCGAATACGATAATAACAATTTTGTATTTCTTTTTCAGCAATGCAATCCTCACGAGAAAGACGGAGATTATTGGGGCGGCGGACGCACCGCGAAACAAGGCTACGAGGTAAGCTGAATCGTTCCAAAATTCAATCAATGTCCCGCTCAGTTAGTCCTAAGCTCATATCTGTTCATTCTACTTGGTCAATCCCAGCACTTTTTGTTACAGGCCAAGATGAACGCCGATCACAATCAGCTGCAGAAAGGTGAGTCCGGAAAATTTGTCGTTTCCTTAGCGTAACCGCTGGTCTATATCGAAATAATATATTACACATTCGGCGAAGGTATGTCTAAGCGTACGATGAAACGGGTGCGAGATAAGTCACGATGACGGCGGTGAAAAAATAAAACGAGAAAACATCACGCAGGAGTATAGATTTTTTCCTCGACCTCTTTGTCTCTGCTGATTCTTCTTCGGTCTGTTGAATTAATTCGCATTTTGCCGAGTGGCGCGCGTTCGTGTGTGTAATGAGCACCGAACGATAGTGATATAATGAATCGTGTGTTCTCACATGTTTTTGTCGTCTGTACGCCTAATCGTGGAAGCATGACGTCACAAATGCAAAATCAGAACCGGTTCTTTTAACAGCCGTATGAATGTATATACACATAGACGCGTATATAGGTGTTCGAGCAGACGCGTGTATGTGTGCTATATATTCATGTGTTCGTGTACTACGGATAGGAACGTCACGGGCCTGCATACCTAATCTCGAACCGCCTTCACCGAGCGAGGTTTGATTATAAAATATGGTTCGCATCTCGGATGACCGTCTACTTTTTAGTAGGTAGGTCGGTTGGTCGAGTCCCGTCGCCAAGAATTAGCGAATGGACACTTGAGAGCGTTTCGTCTAAAAATTTTTACTCCAGACGATGCAAAATTTATCTGCGTTTTATAATTTCAAGGTTGTCTAGATGCTGCAATGCACCTTGTTTGTTTTTATGCAGTCTCCGCGTGTAGCAGGACCAGATAATCAGTCATCCTTAATTAGGATATTGAATCCAGGAAGTAATCGAAGGACTAACCCAGCCACAAATCTTTCCTGTTTACCAAGGTGCAAGATACCAGCGCAATTCTCGTTTCCGAACCTACCAATACCTTTGCATTGACGAACAAACGACGAGATCGTATTTAAAACTTTGACACCGTGATGTGGAATTGTTTTCAGAAGGCTACTAACCGATATAGAATAGTGAAATATCGTAGGGTCTCCACGAACGGTCCTCGTACATAGAACGAAAATTTCAAAATGTTTAAATTCCATCGCCGTGCAGGCATTTTGTACTATTTGGTAGACGATTATAATAATAGAGGCAAAATAGCCCAGGGCATAGAGTCGAGATGGGACGTAGATTTGGGCATCATGCGATCTGTGCATTAAGGGGGCTCCCCCCAATCTTGAGCTTCTCTCTCCTTCTCTCTCTCTCCCTCTCTATTTCTTCTCTCTCTCTCTCCCCCCCTTCCTCTTTATTCTCTTCGTCTCGTGCTCGCGCTAGTCCGAGGTCTTGCGCAACTGGGAATGAACTCAGATGCCTTGAAGCGCCTTCGGCTATTCATGCTAGCCACGGACGAAATAGGAGTCCGAAATTATAATTTTAATAAATAGTAGGACCTACGAGATGCCCATACGATACCCAAAATGGCACTCGCGGTTCCAGTTTGCCGTTCCATGCTCGTCCGTTTCTTATATTTGCCAATAGGCTTGGCTGTGAATGAATTCTAATTTCAATTTCGATTCGATCGAGGCTACGCGCGACAGAGTGATATATATATATATATATATATATTTGATTTGGCAGTCAAACGACGGGATATATATATATATAAAGGTGAAATTTTGTCACCGTTAAAACGATCGATGATAAAATTTGAGGATGATCCGTCCGCATCGGTAGTTCGAGTCGTCCTGATATTTTCGTGGGATATCTGCAGGGTTATTATACTCGTAACAGTGGCATTGAATAGCAATGGTTGTGCTAACGGTATCGAACTTGAAGAGTAGAACACCTCGGAGCGAATGGTCCAAATGTCCAAACAGCATTATGTACTATTCACTCAGCATTACCGTAAACCGCGTTGATTCTGTCTACGTCAACCTCACGGTACCAATCATCGTTTCCTTCGACTAACTGGCGTCACACGTGACGGTTGGACCTTTTCAACCTCGTCCCTCAACGTGTCGCGCTGTTATTATAACATACAGAAGGAAGTTTGAGGGATATTCCAGTGAGATCAGAATCTTGAAACGACGCAAATTCATTCCTTCCTTATTACGCTGTGTTTCCAAGCACACGCGTAACACCCGATCGAGCTGGAATGAATCGGGACGACGAACTGGGCCGCAGGTTTAAGGTGCCGGTGTAAGCCGGCGAATTAAAAGTTGGCAATTGTAACGCGAACAATTCGCAAAGTCTTGGTACTTAAGTCAATGGTGCTTAATACCTGCATGCGCGGACCTACGGCCACACAGCCTCGCGTTACGTAAAGGGTAAAAAGAAGTCTGCGCTAGGTAGCATTGGCAGTGAAAACGGTTATGGAAACATGATTCTCCTTTTATGATCATAGACTCTGATTACTCAATTTCTCTCTTAGGCGCGTAAGAAAAAATGGCGGGCAGTATACCTGCTCGCCTGCCTGCCGTGCAGTGCCTAGGTCAATGCTAATGCGCACATACAGGCTCGGCTTGTTGGCCCGTGATTTTTATCCCATACACCTACACGCTCCGCCGTTACGGAGCAATCGATTGCAGAATGACGAAATCGATCCTGGGACCGTCACTTTGCAGCCCCTCTTTTTACATTTACTCCTGAACCATTTTGTCCCTCTCTCTCTCTCTCTTTCTCTCTTTTCTCTTCGTCTTTTTCGTATAAAGGACGGTTTCATTCTTCGATGGTAATTACTTAACTTAACTCGGTACCTCAAGCCCGGGCTTGCTTAATTGACGTACGGACGGGTTCGTTCGTTCCACGCACGCGGTTTATAAGGCTTGTAATTTTGAAACGCTGAAAGGCGGAAGAAGTCTTAACGCGCCGCGGCGTTACCCAGACGCCGAGCAAGTTCACCCGACTTATGGCAGAGGTTTCCCCTTGGCTGTCCACGTTCCCGAGGTTAAAAAGTATACCACTGCAAATAGGTGTAGAAGATAACTATATAAATATTCCGAATTTAACTCTACCAAAGCTGATTTCATTACCGAGAAGAATATTAAAGCCGGACTTTTGATCTACCTTCCTGCGTTGCGTATCAAAGCTCAAAAAGTCGAGAAATGACTATGGACGAATATATCCCCGATCTCAAAAGGCTGATTAGATAAATTATTTCGCTTATAATCAGAGACCGGCGTATTCAGGATTTAGACACAAAGGTGGAAAATCCATTCCAACATCCCGCGGGGCGAACACGAGTGAGAAGTCGAGCGAAAATGAAAGAGGTAAGAAGAAAAAAGAGGAAGACGTGTTGTATAAAATCCGGTTGAAATATCGCAGAGTAATGTATGCATATTCCATCTCGTTAATTAGCCACGTCATACATATATATACATACATATATATATATATATATATATATATATATATATATACAATACCTATATATAAGTGTGTGTACAACATATAAATATACGGTAACACGAGTAGTTAAATATTGAAAAATAGTCTGCAGCCTGTCGGACGCCAAAGGCCAAGGGAATGCCTCTGAAAGTTCCTCGGCTGCCCGGGACAACTCACCTTTTATCTCGAAGGTTGCGATTCGCGAAGGGAATGACCCGCCTCGCGACGCGACTTACGAAACGGGGAGAAAGAGGGAAGGGAAGGTAAGGGTAGGGGGGGCAGGCACAGGGGGGACGTTAAAACGCTCGAATCCGTATCAAAGGACACCGCGTCTCTCCTATGATGATGGCCGGTGCATTAAAGTCATGCACCTGTTATGCCGAGACGTTGCAGGAGTAGCCGAGAAGAAAACCGGCAACACTCCGAAAGAGAAGCAAGAGCAAGAGCCGGCTGCCGGCCAACGCGGCACGAACGAGATTCGTCTGCCAAGTGCACACCACGGAGGGAATGGCTACCGTCTCGGCTACCAGTCACGGGACACAAGGATGGTGCTCCTCTCATACTCTCCTGCTGACCATGCCACGCCATGCCACGCCATGCCATCCCGGTCGAGACGCGGAGAGTCACTCTCTTGGGCTGTAGCAGTATTTCATGTTTTTGCGTCTACTGCAAAGTTTACTGCCAATTAAAACTGTCTGTGGGTCCCCTGATGATGCGAAGGTCCCCTTTGCTCCCGGGACCTCCTCAACCTCTATCGCTACCCCGCGCCGCTCGGCAAATATGGAAATTCAATATTATCGGCACTTTACTGTTTTCTTTGGGTGTCTTTGAAAAAAAAAAAGAAAAAAAAAAACAATTTTAGTTGTATCCTTTTTTAGATTCAGCAATTTTTACTAACATTTTCACCTCGTTTTCTCAACTCTCGCCTTCGTCAGATTCAATCTAAACGGATCGTGCCAGTTCTGTCGTCACGCGAATTTGACCAAAACAGAAAATAAATCTTAGCGTAGTCATAAACTAATTCGAACTAATTATAGTTGTATGAATTACTTTAGCCACACACCGAAATACAAACAAGTTTGGCTTTATTTTTTTTTTTTCTACATCGAATCAAGATAAAGCTCAATTTCGTTCCGTTTTTCAAACACCACCTTGCATGTTTCGCGATAAAAATGTCCCATTTTTATGTAATAATTGCAAAACCCAGTGGCTCAATCTATCTACTAATTACCCGTAACAATTGACGTGAAATGGCGGGAAAAAACAGACTCGTTTGACTCAAAGAGATTACAAAGAGAATGGAATGGTATTCTTCGTTGTCGATTGTCTAAGATCGTTTGGTTAGTAATACGCTATATCCACCACGATAAATTCGATACCGAAAATCGTTACGTAAAAGGCACTCGACGGGTGTATGACGTGTATCTGTATATATATATATATATACATGTATATACGCTGTGTCATGTGTTCCATGATTTTGCCCGATTGCCAAGGTCAGTTGTTGATTTTTGAAAGTATCTGCATGCAGGTATGTAGGACCGGTTTTAGTGGCTGGTTATACGTGTACACACGTTCGAATAGATTAATTTGACGCGTTAACGTGTCTGGTACGTGCGACAACTTATATAACGTACCTACTGTGACCTCCAAATTTAAAATTGCAGCCGGACTGGTATTGACCAAATTATTACATTTTGTTATTAATAAAACGAATCTTCTTCGCTATCTTCGACTAATTTCGAAAAATCTGCGCCCCAAACGTTGTTACCATAATATACGGGTAACACGAGAATAGTTCTATACAATTATGTGTAATTTTATTTTATATACATATACATTAGATATTATAAATTGTGTTTAGCCACGTTTTTCGTTTTTCTTCTTCGCAATCTCGAGGTACACGGCAATCCCGGAATCCAATCAATTCGTCAACACTGACACGAATTCACCTGTTTCACCATTGAAACACACGTACAAATGTTTATTCAATACACGGGCAATGGAGGAATATTTTTTTTTTATCTATTTCTTTTCTCAAGACCTATCGTAAAAAGTCGTCGCGTATACCACGCAAAATCGGGATAGGTCATGGTTTTAAAATTATAACTGTTTACCTCACAGCAAACTTGCATATATATGTGTGATTCTTTTTTGCAAACGACCGCACAAATTTCTGAATCCTGACTAAAGAAAAAACAAGTTTCGGTATAAAACAAATTGCACACTTTCTCACTCGTTATAGTAAACTTGATAGAAAAAAATTCACGTTCCGTCTGTTCTGATATTGGGATAAACAGAAAAAACTCGATTCAATTAAATAATACATAAGGATGTTAATTGATCAGCGATCACTGATTTACAAGTTTTTCTCTCACTGCAACGAGTTTTACAACAAAATACAAATTAAAAAGTACAACAAAACAAAAAGTATCAGCACACTACACACACTCAACTGCTATTATTTTATACAATCTTATTCCGGGTTGACCGAATATATACGTGGATTTAATGATCAGTCCGTGGTCGTTGTTGAGGCAGTTCGGATGAAAGTTTTCGTCTTTCGGTTATCATTTTGTACAAATATCACACCTGTATCAATGGTTTGATTTTTGCACAATTTCATGACTTGACCGAAAATCGCGACTGTTACTTGCCTTTTTTTCTGCAAAATCGATTTCGTTCGTCGCGAGAGATTAGAATCGTACACAACTAACGGGCAAAAAGACTGGTGTAACTGACCTGGGCAATAAATTTGAAAAAAGTAAACAGACAAAAAACACGCAAACTGTAAGGTCTGAAGTGCGGTGGTTTTTCATTCATCGTCATGCTGCTGGAATTTCAACTTGATTATACAGGTCATTATTTACGATTCAATCGTTTTCTTTTCTAAAACTATACACATGTATCTATGCTCGTTTTATTACGTGGTATAAATATACCGAGTGAAAGTAAATCAGTGATAATTGTTAATTAAGTACAATATCAACTTTTTATTTTGATCATATTTCTTTTTTCTCTGCCAGGTATTCCCTGAATTTTCTTTCAACCAAATCCGTGCCCGAATGCAACGTCAGTTTGTCTTGTATGCAGTTTTCAGCCAACTATTTCCTCGTTACAATTCACGTTACGTCAAATTTTCAAACAGCCGGAACAAATAGAAAATAGAATGAGCATCAACGAGTCGTGACGGTCAACTCGCTCGTGTCAAACCAGAGAGTTTGTCGGCTATAGTTATTATCTCCGTTGTATGGTGTATACATTGAATATAATATAATACAGCGCTATAAGCGTCAACGCGTGACAGAGTAGAAAAACAATTCCATGTGTACAATGAAAATAATTGTCGAGTTCCCACGCTCATCAGTGCAATGATAATTTACAACTATGTATATGCAATATAATGTATGATGTACCTATATGTATAATATAACAGCGGGCAAATTTACCAAGCCTAACAATATACTCCGCGTAAAATTGACACAAATTTTTTATTCATAACCGCCGCTGCTTTACGAAGATAAATCAATTTATTCGTAACGGACATTTGTAATCTTACTTTCTTCCGATCGTACGACGGTAAAAGAAATTTCTATTTAATTTATTGCTTGTTATTCTCTTCCTCGAGTGATTCGGTCGAAAGATTATACAGATCCAACGTGGAGAAGAGGTATATTTGTAATTAGAATCGAAAAATGAGCGATTAAAAAAAAATCACGCACATTGCCAAATTCGTCGCTGTCTTTTTTGAATTTTTTTTTTGACTAAACCACGTTTGCTTTGTTCAAGAAAGAAAACAAAAAAAAAAAAAGAAAAATACATCCGCTGGGCCGTATTTGATCGCCTCGAAAAATTTCTTCCCTTCTGATCCCTTTGTGGTTCACGTTAAAAATTTACGGTTAAAAGAGGTGCGCGTATAATAATGGTTCGCGTTATAAATTGTTGGGAACAAA
Organism: Neodiprion lecontei; assembly: GCF_021901455.1. NCBI lineage: Eukaryota > Metazoa > Arthropoda > Insecta > Hymenoptera > Diprionidae > Neodiprion > Neodiprion lecontei. Next base: position 10,248,754 of record NC_060265.1, on the reverse strand, counting down.
TCGAAAGGTAGAAGGATAAGGTAAGAAAAATGAATGTCAATAATAAATAGTAATAAACGAACGCAACCAAAACCTTCCAACTTGGTTACGAAGCCGCGGGCGGTGGGCTATGACGTCATGTGTTACTGTGACACCGATCTTCGGAGCATGGCATACGTTGCCCACGCACCTTACAATCCGTCTATGACCGACTCGGACAGTGGGTTACTGTTTCAAATCGGTTCGAATCAAGTCCGCGGACAGCGATTATCAACGCTGAAATGATAATTTTCCGATAACCGACAGCGTCCCGAGTCGCGAATGAGATTCTCAACTAGGTATTCGAGGCTGCATCGCATTACAGGTACGCGACTTTAACAGCGAATTATGCATTCGTTGGCAAACCGCAAAACATTTGCATGATATTAGAGGAGAAAAAAAAGGAAAGAAATAATTAATGAAAAATTCTGAAAACGCGTTTACACCTTCGGGTATTATATATGTATTTATTATACACTCGAGCGGATTCACAATAACGTTCGCAACGCGTTTCATACTTACTTGCAGAGGCTTACCTGAACACGGCTGCGTATTCCAAAAGAAATAAATAGAAAGTAAAGTACTCACGGATAACACCGCGGCGTAAATATTTGCCAAGACTGTAAAATGTATAAATGTTTGCAAACTTTAAAATTTGTTTGAACAAAAAATGCACGGCTTGCGTGTACTGATTGGGTTTTAAAAAAATTCATTTCTAGTTTGTTTTTTTTTTCCGTTCGTTCGTTCATCCGTACGCTAATATAATAAGTATTGTATAGGTTTTAACGCGTAGTTAAACATGGGTGAGATTGATTTATCGTTTATTGTCAAGTATTATATAGTTGAGAAACACACAATTTACGTAACATGTATGAATTGCAAATTTACAATAATCAGCGGTTTTGTTGGAAAGTGTATTTTTTTTTTTTTTTCTCCGGCGTTCTGCTTTCAAACGCCTGGACCTTTTTCATCCTGCTATATATTTATTTTCGAACTAACGCAAGAAGAATCAGCTTTTCATAATTTACATCACTGGGCAATGAAATATAGCGACGACTTTTTATAAAAAAGACTTGATTGTCATTTGCAAATTTCAAATCTGATCTTTGGTTTCCCTTGAATTGCACAAGGGTGTCATTATTTCCGCAAGTGAATTTACTGTTTTTTTTTTTTCATTTTTTTTCTCCGTCGAACCGTCTTTTGAAAAAAGTGATTTTTGTTTATTTCTACGAGTTATTTCCCGCGTTATCCCTGTTCGCGGTACGGGGAAAAATTCTTTCCCTGATCCTCTTGACGTGAAAACGAAACCGAGGCAAGCACGTTAGGTAAATCTGACGAGAGGTTGTAATTATTAACCGAACGGATGTCCGACCTATATTTGCCTTTCAGCGCGAAGAGAAATATTTTTTATCGTCCATGCACCGTGGATCACCTTTATAGCTTGCAGTCCGTGGTAAAAATGCCTATACGCAAACACGGACACAGACGCACGCACGCTCGAACCCACAGATGGAAACAACTGTTGCAGTACAGTGTCGTTTTAAAAAGTGTGTATAATATCGTTTGAACGCAATGCGGTTATTAACACAAGTGGTAATGAGGAGCGGAACGTAGGGTGTAAGGTTTTCTTAAGAAAAGATCAGCTTACCGCAGCCAGCGTGCATTGAGCATTAAACCTAGAATGTTTAATGACACAGGTTTGTGCAGAGGTTCAAGCGGCCTTGCAACCGTAAAGATCCTTGCCCCTTGCACGCTGCTTGCATATTGCGTCAGTAAAGTGACGGGAGGTCGTCTTTTCACACATATGTACAATAAATCGAGAGAGATCTCTCGCATGCGCGAACGTATATATGTGTATATCCTTGTGTCCGTGGCTCTGTCTCGGTCTTTAAGGCATTCTAGCGACATAACACGAGACAACACAACTAATTGATCTTTCTAGCGAGCTTGAACCTGATAATTATCATTTACATACGTGATTACGTAGGCACCTGAATCCCATTCGGATCTGCTCTCTCGACGCCTCAAACCTCACTACGGAATAAGTCAGGCGCGATATACCTACATATTGATCGAGATGTATGTTTAACCCGACACCTTGCTCCTTGCAAATAACCTTTGACCCTCCAACCTCCTCCTTCTCCTCCTCCTCCTTCACAATGTCGCCTCGCCCAGAAACGCTGTTTGTTTCTTTACCGCAATTGCCGAGATCATTACTGTTTAATCGAGGCAATGAATAAACAAACTCTCAATTATGCAACTAATACGTACAATTTTATTGCCAATAACTCCAACTACGAGTTGCGCGCACACACACACACACACACACACACACACACGTGTGTATAAAACGATACACAATGTATCGTTTTAAACGTGAACACGCATTTTTCCACTATTGCTGCAAAAGAATATCATTTTCCTCCGTTTCGTTAATGATCATTCTTCTGCAACACATATTGCAATGTTAACGTAATTTATTACACCGGTTCAGAAAGTTACAACGCGAATTTATTATTGTTAATATAAATCTGTGTCAAAGTCCATAGCCCGTATTATAACTGCATCGTTGAATAAATATATATTTTTCTTCTGATTTAACAGCAGATGATCAGTATCGAGGAGCGGGCGGAAGCAGCAGCGGAAGTCCGCCTGCGAGTCTGCTGGTTGTGCCGCAGCCTCTGACCGTCAAACCGTCTCATCCGTCTCATTTGAATCCGCACCTCGGAGGTCCGCATTCGCATCCCCCGCGAAAATATCAGTGCAAAATGTGCCCGCAGGTGAGTGTCCGTAAATTTGTTGTTGTCGTAACGGTGAACGGTACACGATAAATTGGTTAAAAAACGGCGCGAAGACGAGGCATAACGCCGCATCGAGCCGATACGTATGCTTATGTACTCGGCCCGGGGTCAGTGGACCCCCTCGGCTCCGACGGAAGCTGCGTCCCTGACGATCTTCGCGCCGCCTGGCCCGTATCGAACGGGGCCCGGTTATATAAACGAGATGATCGCGGATACGAGGCTCATCCTCGTCGGTAACGTTTTTTACTATTGTAACATTTTATCGCGGTATCGAAATCGACGTACACCGTGCAGAACTCAATCAAGTCACACGCGTCGAGTGATCGGAAACCGCGGCTCGTACAGCGCCGATGGGTCAGATACGCTGTACGCTTTTCCTTTTTCCCTTTTTTTTTTTTTTTTTTTTTTTTATAGTCATTTCGATTCTTTCGCAAGTGCAGCGAATTCTCGTTTACAACTGTCGCTGTCGTATTTTGTAGACATTTTTTCTCTATTCTTATATTCCATCGTTGATCATTTTCTACTTCGTTTACCCATACGTTGTGAAAGGGTCGTAAAATATCGGTGGGTATTGGTACAGGTATACCTACCTGTAATGCTGACCGTTATAACGTACGCGCGCGCTAAAAGCTAATCAGTTTTTGTTAATTACCTAATTAACCGTCTGTTATAATTAGTTGCCGGGGTGGTGGAGCTACCGGTGCTCCGGCGAATAATACCTTGCTTTGATTTTACACCGTGCGGCGGCATTGTTTACCACACACAAAACCTGCGTCGCTATTCTATAACGTTGGTACCCTGTCGCTTATTCTTCGTTCGTACCTGTAAATGAGCTACGTTTTACACATCTATAAATTACGTTCGTGAAACGTATTTAATTTTCCACGCGTTAAGACGCGTACATACGGCAAAACGTTTGCGTACAATATATGAATAGAGGGATAGAGAAAAGCGGATTATAGATACTTGGATGTTTTTGTCGAGAGAAGAAACGAGTCGACTTGGACGAGTCGGGAAAATACGAAGCCTGTCACTTTTCATTCAAGTTCTTACTTTTCTAGCGAGCCTTGATTTTTCACGGAGTAACGAAAACGAATTACCGACGTGAATTTATTGACTATAGTTTTCTTTAACCCGTTGCTGTTTCATCGATCATCAACGATGGACGAAATTGTTACATGATAGGAACACATGGCTAGTCTAGTATTAATGTTCGGAATTTCTCCGACTCTTTAGAAAAAAAAGTCTTTCATTAGAATCAGTCTATTTTAATTTTCATAAAACTTTATTCGATTTGGTTACGTTGTTTAATAAATTCAAATTATTCATTTTAAGTTAATATTTCTTTGCCGAATAATTTCTTGTGTAAAATGTTGGAAGGTCTGAAAATCGGAAACAAGCGTACAGCGATTATTAGTTCTCAGGATAATCGAGGTGTTTCGATGATCAATGTTTAATCTTACCGTCGTCGATTTCTTAGAATGAATAAACTAGAGTGAATTTCGAAAAGCCTAAAATCTCATCCGGTATATAACAAGTTTTTTATCGTCATTCGAAAAAGGCGAGTATTCCAGAACATATATCAACGAAGGGGTTAAAAGTTGTAGTAAATAATTCCGGTCAATAAAACGACACCTAACTGTACATATTTTTTACTTTCTTCTCTCTTCCAGCATATTTTTTTCTTGTTTTTTTCACTCTCAATCTGAATAAATGGATTGTTTTACAGTACGTTAACCCTTTACGACGATCTCCTCGGTAGATGCGTCTATAAAGGGTAGAAGGGTGAGGTGTTGGGGTTAGTGCCACTGTTGTAAAACACCGACCATTCACGGGACACCAGTCCTTGTGGTGTAATATACCGTGGGCCTTGGCTGCGGGCCCGACTATAAGCAGGTAGCTAAAAGGGTTGAAGCGATTTTAGAAAATTGAGTTGTTGGGCAAATATTTTCCACTTTACGACAGGATTTCAAAGGTTAGGATAGGTCAGGCGAACCGAACAGTAGCCGTAACCGGCTACACGTATGTACTATGAGCAAATCCCTCAAGTGAGTATGGATCCGAGGTTTCCTTCATCCTTGCGTAACACGTTTATCCCCCGAATTTATACGACCTACCCCTTGAAACAATCGAGCTCTGCGAGCCGCAGGCTTATACCCAATAAGCAATATCTTGTACGTTCGAAGGGCAAAGGACGCGATTTAATCACTTGCCGAACAATTTTCTCTGCCTTCCTTCATTTTTTTATTCGTTTATTCATTTATTTATTATTATTATTATTATTATTATTATTATTATTATTATTATTATTCTTTTTTTTTAAATCCGCGTGATTGAATATTCACCCGATACATAATCCAGGGATTATTATAGTCGGTATCAAACGAGAATCAGTTGATTTTGACTGACGTTTATTTCTATCGAGCGATATTCATTACACGTTTCAAGTAAATATTTGATCTTGACTAATCTTGAAGTAATGTTTAGCTAATTCAATCATTTCTCCACCCTCGATCTTCTTCGCGCATGTGTACATGTGTCGTTTCATCGATTATACGAGCTTATATTTATCGCTGTAGAAATAATTCGCCTCGGGAGTTTCAACAGTCTCAACCACTGGATAGAATTCGATTCTCGGATGTTATTCTCTCTCTAAAAATTTTTTACTCGTTTTCTCGTTCTCAAAAATTCAAATATGCAAAGTCAAAATTCTTAGCCGCACTCGCTTACAATTAATATTAACGGACCTATCGAACGTGAGATTTTTCAATAATTCTGTAAAGCAGAATAAAATAAAAAAAAAATAAAAGAAAGAAAAATGAAAATATCTCTTCACACCGAAATGTGGACGCTTTTAAGCGTGTGTGGACTCTAACAAGGGGTTTATTTCTGTATATTTACCCATACATTATCGAAGGCGCGTTGTACCGACGCCGCGAAGGAGCAGCGTACGCATGTAAGTGTCGAGCGAGGCAAGTTCTCGACGAATATCCGTATACGTGTACACATATACGTACGTGGATCTTGTAGAAATACGAAGGCTTCGACGAGGCGAGGCAAGGCTATGCCTTCTTTGCCGGAGGGCCGGGATTCAAGTCCGGGGGCTAGTGTACCGTGACGGCACAGCATCCTGTCTCCCCTCTGTACCCTCGTCCCGGGCTGAATCCCCACCGCCGCGCCGCGTTCCCTCACCGTTTTCTTCATCTTCGTCCTCATCTTTCTCAATTGATCTTCTTTATTCGTCCGTCTCGACTCCCGATCGAGGTGTTCTCCCCGTCGCCGCTTCGCATCTCAAAATCGACACCTTTCGGTTATCAAATAATCGTGGAACTTACGCGGAGAGGAATTTTTTATACCACTTTTTTTTTTTTTTTTTTTTTTTTTTTACAGCAATTTACTCATTTCCTAAGGAAAAATTACTCGCGATCGTTCCGGTAGGCGGGGATGCGCAGAATATTGTGCGATGAAGTGACGAGCGAATGTTCGATAGAATGAAAGCGAATAAAATGAGGAATTTAATTACACAGAAAGTTAAGGACACACATACCGCAGATTGTATGTATACGTATATACGGAGTGAATGTAATTAACCGGATGCTCTATGAACCCGAAGCGGTTATATCTCTGCCTATATCTGTGAAAGGCGATGTAGAAACTCCAGGTTATGTTCCCTCAAACGTCTGCATGTGTGTATGGAGAGGAATGCACACGAGTCTAGCTGTGTAACGTTAAGTAAGAAAAAAAATAAAATAAAATAAAAAACTCAACCCACCTACAAAATACACACCGCTGATGCACCGTCGTAACCCAGATTTGTACAAATACACTTCCTACTTTTCTCTCTGTGACATCTCTCTGCTTTTTTCACTCTATATACAATACATATTATAACGGGTGAATCTTTTATGCGTTTTATCTGTAGATAATTAAAAATCGCGTTGAAAATTTACCACAAATAAATCGGGATAGGAAGAAAAATCACAACTTTTTTCGAAAATGAAATATTCGGATTTGAACGCTGGCACCTCGACGAATTCGCAGATCGAAAAAGCGCACGCGAGTCACCTCAAAATTCTCTACCTCGATTCGTGTAAGAGGGAAATAAGACGGTGAGGAAAAAAAAAATTGTGTTCATAAATAAAACTCTAGGCCTTATTTGATGAGCTGGCAAGTTGCGTGAGGCCCGATTATTCTCTGCCAGCCTCTCCTTACTCTCTAGCCGCGCTAGGTACTCGGGTTGGCTGGCCCCTCGTTGGGCCCTCGTCTATTTTGACCGTGGATCGTAATGGGAGATGAAGATGAAAGAAGATACGTAAGCTGAGGACTCGATAGCCGATACTAAACTATCGCGATGGATTCGATCGTTTCTTTTTCTCTGTTCCCGTTGTTTGTTTACTCCTGTTCCTCACCTCCCTCGGTATTCCACGTAACAATTACGAAAAATCATCGAAGCCCGTCATGTCGTCGAGAATACGCATTAAACAGGAACGAATATCCCCCTACCAAGGGTCATTTCGAAAATCTGGAATACTGCTATAGGCTGACAAGTTGTGAGAGAAGGAAACGAGGGGGGGAGAAAAAGGAAGGAGAAAAAACGCTCGAGATCTTATTCGATGCGCTGGCGAGTTGCGTGAGGCCCCATTGAGGGCCTCCGATGCCGCGGCGGGTATACGAGCCGGGGCCTCATCGGGCCTCATCTGGCCTCATCACGCACGGTAGCGAGAGGCCTGTCATTTTTTTCACCCAATTTTTTTTTCCTCTCTCTCTCTCTTTCTCTTTCTCTTTCTCTCTCTTTCTTTCTCTTTTTTTTTAGCCCTTTTGTGGGCAGCATCCCCTCTCGGACAAGCCCCGGGCCCGTACTCTATTCTAAAAACATCGGCTCAGATCTAATTCTAATCGAATGCAGCTCGTCTCACTTTGATCCTAGGTTGGGTTGTGTACTTGTCGTGTATCTACGCGTATAACACATGTTTGATTCGTCTCACTTTTCAATAGTAACGCTATCTCACTTCGATTCTTTTCTTTTTGATCCCGATCTGTCTTCTCCTTTTTTATTATGAACTAATCTGTGTTAGTAGTTTGACGCTTCCTCTTTTTCTTCTTCTTCTGCGTCTTTTTTAAGGCACAGAATTTTATCGTGCAAAAATAATATTATACATTGTGATGTGTAAAAATAAATGTACGGGAAATATCAATTTTAGATCAAGGGGATCGGAAGACTTTGCAAAAAAAAATCGTCAGGATAGTTATTCGAAACTCACGCTTTTTGAAATTCAATTCAGTTTATCGGTAGTCATCAGCAATTAATTATACTTGAACAATACTCAACTAGTCTATACATTGTGCAGGATAATGCCTCGGTTTTCGTATGAGTTCAGAGTACATTGTTAATCCGAGTTGAATTGTCAGGACTTGTGAATTTCTTAGACAATAAAATTCCATCCTTGCCTGAGACCACCAGAGATTCTTTGGGAAAAACTTTCGATTGAGGTTATAAACAGTTTTAAAGTATCGCTGAAAATCGTATTTTCATTGAATTAGTCAACAAAACTGTTTACGCAACTTTTTTCTGCTATACTATACACATAACTATAATCAATTATTGATTATAAATCTGAAACAGAATAAATTTCAAGGATCTTAAGGTTTACTTATACCACTGATTTTTGATAACGATGAAAAAACGAATTTCATCGTAAATAATCTCTATTTTCTTCCACTTTTCGAAAATGTGTACCATGAGATAAATTTTCCTTTCGAAATAGGATTACCGAGTGAACTGAATACAGAAGCTCGTATTCTCTGGTGTTAAAAACGACAACAAGGCGAAGATATCCTTATACCCGAATAGATGAGCGGTCGCCGATCACTGCAAAAGCATCGTGTAGGTATAAGGGCATACCATAGATTCGATCTAATCGAGGACAAGTTCACACCGCTCCTCGGAAAGTTATCGAGATTTTCGATCGTGTATACAACGTGGTATTGAAAAGCTAGCCCCATCGCTCTCTCTCTCTCTCTCCCCCCCCCCCCCCCCCCCTCTCTCCCTCTCTCTTTCTCTTTCTATCTGCCTATCTCTACGCCTGGTGTACGTGTACGCGTGTACGTACAATGTGTATATATATCTTTTTGAGGCATTCAGGGTTACATAATTCCGCGTATTGTGTAGTCGCAGGATGGTGTACGTACAGGATCTCGTGTGTGTCCACACCTATGACGTTATGTGGCATATAGGACTTAGAAATTTAGTATATAGGGAGTAAATAGGGTATCATGTTCAGTCTAAGGCTTAAAGACTATTGTCTGGCGTGGGAGGCTAGCTGCTGCTGCTGCTGCTGCTGCTTGCTGCTGCTGTTGCACTGCTCGGGCACCCGGGCACCTGATCCAAAAGCTATTCACTTCGCATCTCGTTTCTCCTCGTAGCCGACGTTGTCGTCACGTGAGTCGCGTGGATGTGCCTTATAGGTATACGTATATGTACAGCGCAGGACACTCGATGCGTACTCACGTAACCCCGAACACCGTACATTTCTCGTCTTGTGTATACCGCACGCAATCCACACATGTCGAACGGACATCAGAGATGTGCGAAAAAATAACGAAGGCCGAATCGGTGCCGGTCGACGCGAAACGCCGCGGGATAAAACGTTGCGAGCTACGGAAGTGGGGCGCTGATCGTGATGCGATCAATCTGAAATTCCGGTGATACGGGGAAAAAAAAAAAAGAAATAAAAACCAACAAAAATTAAACCGAGGAATCAATTGATGAATAAAATACGAAAGAAAAAGGTGAGAGAATCGTGAATTATCATCTAAAAATAAGAATTACGTGCGATTCGTTTCCTCACACTGTCAAACCTCTAGAAGCAAACTTACGGGTGCATTTTTCCTTACGTCTGCTCGTTACATTTATTTCCTCACTATAATCTTTCTTTTTTTTTCTTTATTTTTCGCCCCTTTTTTCCTCGTCCCTTTTTTCATTTGTCTTTACGCAGAGAGACTCGGAGTCGCGTGGCATTTTTTGGGGTTAAAAACCTGAATAGGTTAAAATAGAAAAGGAAGTATAGCGTCGTCGAATCCCGTTTGCAGGTAAAGTTGTATAATGGTACGAATGTTGGGCTTCGAAGGGGGAATTCGGTAAACGAAAACTAAAAGTGGACGGATCGGGTCGTAAACTCGCGTGGCGGCGGGCCTCATCACGAAATGTTCCCTTTTGCCGGGTCCTCGGGCCCAGTGATGCTGGTTTTATCTCCTTCTTTATTGGCGGGACTAACGAAAATGGGCCTCGCTGCCGTGTCTGTGTACGATCGCACAGGCTTGTGATCCGGTAGCCGATTCTCTCGGGAATTGAAGTGTAATAAAATTAATTATCGTCATGCTTTATCACTTCTATAATATACCTACATGCGTAGTGAGCATACAAGATATATGTGGAGTTTATTGCAGCGGCTTGCTCGTAATCACCGTTGTGACTGTGTACGTTCCACGTTCGCGATCTGTACGGCGCGATGAGAGGAAATTTTTGTATCACATTTCCAAAATTATCGACAAGGAACAATTCTATTGGCCGTACTGCTAAAATGGAGAGAAAAGTTGTCATGTATGTATGCGTAGTGAAAAAAAAAACTATTTACTGTAATTACGAACAGAGATCTTTCTTTCGAAAGAGTTTTTATTTCTCTCTTTCTCTCTCTCTCTCTCTCTATAATCGAGACCCGCCAACCTGCATTTGTCAAAATCTTACCACTGCATATAAATAGAGGCAAGGCGTGTTATATAGTCAAACCAGAATTGACTCGGAGTTGATCATTATGTAATCAAATTTATTTCGAGGGTGGGTTTTCCCACACTCGACGCCCCAGGAGCGAGAGAGAGAGAGAGAGAAAGACCCGAAAAGTCTACCACGCAGCAGCCTATATTTGATAAGCCGATGGATTTTTTTGTGAAACAAAATCTGACCAGATGGCTGGGCTCAGGTAAAAAATACCTTTACGAGAACCCCGAGCCTTAATTCGTGCGTGTGGGTGGGGTGGAAAGGATCGAGGATCGAGACGGGCAGAGCACGGCGGGGGGAAAGGTGGCGGTTCATCATTAGCCCACTAAATCAATCTCTGGGGCTGGAAGAATGAGAGGAAGAAATAAAATAAAATAAAATGGACGAAAAATTTTATAGGAAGTTTAGAAGTAAACGCCCGGGGGGGGGTTTTTTCGAGAGGAAGTTACCATGCACTTAATGTATATACCTGCATACGTACCGCGTAGTATACACGGCGTATACACGATACACACGCAGGCACAACTTTGCGCGTGTTTGGTACAATTAATTATCAACAGCCACACGGCCGTGTATAATTATAATTCTTTCGGGTACGACCTTTTTTTTTCTTCTTCATTTCTCTTCTCGTCTCTTCTTTTCATCCTCCTCGCTCTTTCCTTCCCTTATTTTTTTTTCCCACGACTTGTCCTACATCTATACTCATCATTGTTCTTCCTTGAATGGTTGTACGCCTAATTCTTTGATTCATTCGGAATCACGATCACTGCTACCGTATAATATCTATATATAGTTTAACCCTTACGCTGCACATCGGGGTCAAAATGACCCCGAGGCAGTTTCGCCGTGAATTCCGTATGAAAAATATTGAAAATTACCTGATTTGATCCAAGATAAATAATGAAACGTCGTAAAAATCGTAAATTCATTCTTTTTCCCAAAATTCAAATTCACTTACTCAAATAAATACCTTTTTGTATAGCGCAGTATGTACATATTTTTTTTCTTAAATATCCGTGTCTCGAGAGTTACTCAGTCAATTTTCAGCTCAAAATATTGAAAATACAGTGAGTTATGATTTTTTGAGTAGAATGATCCATTTTCCGGTATTTTGTTGATTTGTGATTTTTTTTTTCATATTCAATCTTTCGTTCTGTTGAAGATAACTGATTTTTCTTGAAATATCATACTTAAAGAGTATTCCAGAATTTTTTCGAGTTATTCAAATTGACTTCTCCCTTTCCACGAAATGATTTTTGACGTCGGGTCTCCAACGACTGCAGAGGTGCAGCGTAAGGGTTAAGAGAGATCATACCTGCGCAATCAAGTTTGAAATAAAAGGAATCTTACAATTAGAGTTTTGAAGAGGCGGAGGAAAGACTGAAAAGAAATTATTCTTACAAATTAAAAAATAAAAATATAATAAAAAGGCTCGGTGAGTATCCAAGTATTCGTTTCGCGTTGATTTTCCCTGTGTTACCGGTCAGTTTGGTGGTTCCGAGTTGATTTGAAAACAAAAGGTGGAAAATCATAATAATAAAATGGTAATAAGAGAAAGAGATAAAGAAAAAAAAAACACGAAACGTCGGTTGAAAAACCTGCAATCAAGAGACAATGGGCCCTCCGGGTTGTTCTACATGTAGGAAGACATCGCATAGGGTCCAGACGCAGGGACAGGTGGCAGACTGGGCCTTATAGACGGCGGGGGGATTCGAGGGGCCGGCGGAGAGCAGGACGGGAGATACAGGGGGCATGGGAACCTGACTTGAAGGGGCAGCATCCCTAGGAAGTGAAGCGAGCTCCCCTCGACGATGCGGCGAGGCGGCCCCGACTGCACTGCGCTGCAGGACGGGGAGAAAATGAGAAATAGAAGAGGACGGAGAGCCGACCGGGAAGGAGGAGAGGGAGATTCGGTTCACGAGAAAGACTCGGAGCTGCAACAGCTCCGCAGGCGATCCGAGATTCCGCCTTTTTTCACCCAAAAATCCGCGCGGTCATCAGGGCATGTGATACGGGTGCAAACAGTACCTACGCGAAATCCACCCCTCGACGGCGCGACTCGAGAAACCGTTGGCCGAAATCATTCGGAGACTTGTAATTTCGACGCCTCGATCACCCTCCTTTTTCTTTTCCGTCCGGTGCGCCGAGTCCGAAGACTGCCCGAAGGCCAGGATCAACCGCCTTGCGTGCCCGGAAGGCGGATGGAAGGGCAATTTTCAAATTCTCCACATTTCCGGACGAATTAAGTAATTAGTACGACGATTTTTTGACCGATTGGTCACGAAACATATATATATATGTATATATACCCCTGCTACGCTGTAACATTCTGACAAATGACCCACGTTCTCTTTTTCTCCTCCCTTCCAGTTTCTCTTTTCAACTTCATCAGTTTTCCGGCGACAAAGATTCTTCCTCAATTTTCCGCCCGGCTTCTTTTTCCCTGATAATCGATATCGGACCAAGTTTTGAATTCGGACGATGCGCCGTTCGTGGTAACCGTATCATTTCTTAACACCTGATTACAAAATTCCGTATTCGTCAATTTGACTGTTGATCTCTTCAATAACTCGATTCGTAACTATAATCCGAGTTTCGGTAAGTCTTGGACACAAGTTTTTTTTACCCGGTATACCTCGTTAGTCGAAAATCGGTCTTTACGTAGATCAAAGCATCTTGACGTACCATTTGTAGCATTAACCTTAAATTACAAGTAATTAATGTGACCACTTAACTGGTAGCAAAGCGACCCAAACCGTATAAACTCTTATAAAAATTTGTGACATCTTACTTCTACGTGACGGTCATCAATTCGCGCGGTGATGAATGAACGCCCGAGCCCCGAAGAGTTTTGAAAAAGTTGGAACGACCAGCTCTTCCCCATTTACAGTCGGAGTTGACTCACGCCCGGTTGGCGGAAAAGGATGAATTGAGCGATCCCGAATCCACTTTTGAATACGCTGCGCATCCGTTGCCGCGTAAGTTTTACGGTCTTAAATGGCTCCTGCACGGACGGCTAAGTATTCGATCTTGCAAACAAACAGAGGGAACAGGGTAGAAAATAGAGGGAGGAAAAAGGCACGACGATGAAGGATAATACGGGAGAGAAAAGGAAAGGAGAAGAAGAAGAAAATGAAAAAAAACACGATTTTCGGCACTTTTGATCTCGGTGTGTTTCTGAGGATGGGCCGAAGAGATAGACGAACTTCCAGAGAGCGGACGGACGTTCCCAAGTGGCTCGAACAAGTGCCTCCCGGTCACTTTTGGGCCACGCCGAGATGCCGGAACACGGCGTATATGCATATACACGCCGTCTTTCCCCGAGACTTGGAAACGGTCATACCGAGACCAACCGGGGGCGATTTAGTGTGGGTGGCGGAAAGCCCTGCTGTTTGGACAGGTCGGATTTGTCTGTCATGGATATTCGGCAAACAATGAAATTCCACGTCGAGCCCCCCTCGAACAGTGGCTGGTTCGGTATAACTTTGCGTCTCGCAGAATCGAGTGACACGTATAAAATTGTGCCCTTTATTCTTGCCACTTTGCATTCGCGGTTCCTCGAATTTTGTTCCCAATTTTTTTCTATTCCCTTCCTTTCTGCCTCTTTTCCCTAATTTCACCACACCAGAAGCTCAGCCTCAAAGTTCACCACGAAATCTACGAAATTTCGGTTCGCGTGAAAAATATCCTCTCGAGACCGCTCGGTTTGTTGTTCTTCGATTCCGCGGGATGAAGTTGAAAGTTGGGGCGAGAGCTTGTATCGCGGAACTGGGACAGGGGTGAATTTTTACGGGTGTGTTAGAGAGCTGCTAGCGTGGCAGAGCCGAGACGGCAAAGGCAAACGATCAACGGAATGGCTGTATAAGCTGCCAGCAGCAACAATCGCAAATCGTCGCTCTGCCTCTCAGCGATTATACAAAATTTCTTACCTAAGCGTACGGGATTCGATGCTGTCACTCAGAAGGCTTCTCCCGTGGCATTATTGGCTTGACAGAGAAATCGAGAAATCGGTTTTCGAGCATTGTAAACACCCGCAAACATCTGTAATCCGTTTAAGTGTGCAAATTTCCTCATATTTTGAGGCCGCATCAACGAACGCCGGCACATAACCGTCGAAAATTTTTCACCCGGGTTTTTCCTTTCATAGAAAAATATGAGGAAGCGTGCCCCGGAACGTTTTTCTCCTCTTTCTCGCTTTTTCGATCCTTCTTCATTTCTTCGGTACCCGAAAATCCATTGTGTACCGGACAGGGCAACGCGCGTTTTGTGTATCCAAACGCACACGGCCAGCATCACGGTTAGGCAAATTTTTGAATAAGTTTTTTTTTCTCCTCTTGATCGTACCTCATATATGGCAGAAAAAAATTAAGGGTCCAGGCCGGACGCTGGGCAGGGCTGCCTGGCGGGGGGAAACAGAGGCCACATTCATTTTGGTATAAAATACTTGGCGTGCTAAAAAAAAATGGCGAAAAAACAAACAAAGCTCGCCACGCTGCCATGTGGCGCGTGGTACACGCGTTGCCGGGAGGAGCATTTTTTTCTACCATTCTCTCTCTCTCTCTCTCCTCCATGCGTGTTTTTTTTTCTTTTTTCTATTTTTTTCATCGCTATTCCTTTTTCGGGTGAAAATGCACGAAACGCGCCCAAACGAGGAGAAAGAAGAAAAAAACTCCCCTAATCGTAAGCGTATGCAGTACCATGGGTGCCAACTATAACGGGAAACGTTTTTTCCTACTTCCCCCCCCCCCCCCCCCACCCCCCGTCTCGTTCCCCCTGAAATTTCCAAAAATCCGGCACATAAATCGCAACGTATAAAAACCGGCAAGGCGTTCCCTCGCTCGTGGCCACCTCGTGTATCAATGTTTAAAAAAATCGGTTACACGGCACACCCGTGCGGTGGTTCGTTCGCTCGTTTGGGTTCGCAGGTTTTCCGTAATTTGAAAACTATTGTCAAAAAACGTTGAGAGCGCGTGCTTACGCGTGGCTTACACGGTACACAAAAGAAAAAGTCTGGTTAAAACCATTTGGGGTAAATTCAAGACGATGAAGATAAGGAAAAAAGTCCAACGAGTCAATGGGTCTCGTGTGCGAGGCTCGTGCAGCGTAATGCCACGATTTAACGAGACAAAAAACTTCTGGTTTTTTTCTTTTCCTCCAAGGTAGATCGTTGTGCCCCTATTCAGTTTTTGCTAACGTAATTGCAAAAGGGATGTAGGTAATTAACTCGAAAGAATTCGAAAATACTTGGCGTATAATTATTGTTTATATAGCCTGGAATATCGATGACTTACAGGGTACGTGTAATACGATAAGCGATTAGTTTTTTCTTCTAATCTATTGTAAGCGGGTTGACTTTACACCTCAAACAATGCGTTTACAATAGCGATATGATGTTCTATTCAAACGCGTCGATCGCACACGATAGGCTCTCACACGACGTACATAAAAGAAATATCGAAATCGAAATCCCTTCAGAGAAGTGAGTGAAATGAAATAAAAAAAAAAAAAAAAAAAACACACACACACACAGATTTGAACAATAGAAAACTAGAAAAAAACGTGCCGGCAAACCGATCGCGTGCTGTTGAAAAAGGAATAATCGGGTGTTACTGCGGAAAGGTTCAGTGTATACGTGTAGAGATCAGTGCGAGAAAGATCGGCGTCAACCCCTTTTTGAGGGGGGGGGGGGGGGTTATACGACCAATAAGTCCCTTTTTTGCCGATCTACTTCTTTGAGGATGAAAATCCTTTGATATTCCCCGATCTGTAACACCTTCCCTCAGGAACGGCGGCGGCGGCGGCGGCGGCTGCTGTGCGGTGTAAGCCGAACGTCGAACGGGGCACACGCCCTTTTCTAAAGGGGTTACACCACGAGCCCGTCATTGTGCACGAACCAATTTGGGTATTGAACTGCAATTGAAAGGGTATAGCTCGGGTATAGATTCTTCGATAGCATTGTACCCCGCGCATTGAGCTATCAAAATATTAAGGGGTCCGCCCTTCGCAGGTACATTGATTCCCCGGTTAGACTCCTCTTTATTGTGGTTTCTGTCTTCTGTCCTCCTGTCAATGGGATAACACCCTAGTTAGCTTGTTTCATTGATTGCCACCTATACCTCTTGTGCCTCATACCTCGTACCTTGTATGCACAAAGCGGGATCGGCTTACGTTTCTAGAGAGTGACGAGTAATGAATGATATTATAATCTAAATGATAATTTTCGTACTCAACGAACGTTGGTTGGCTGAAAACTGATACTTTCTGTTCATTTAAATAGGAGACAATCGTACACTGAGTCGCTAAAACGTTATTTCACTCGTAAGCTATGAAAATATAACTTTAAGAAATGGAAAATATTAAAATTTTTCACAAAAACTTTTCGAAAACGTCGAAAATCTGGTAAAGTCGTTCGACTTCACTTTGCTTTAGTTTCACTCGCGTTTTTTTGCATCCGAGGAACAAATCGAATGGATCTACCAGTTCTTAAACAATTTTACAAGCGATTCGAAATAAAGTCTTGATATTTCTGCCATTGTTTGGCGATCGAGTAAATTTTTATTTTTTTTTAACAAAACACAGATTTCTGTAGCTTACGAATATAATAACTTGTTAAATACTCGACGTGCGACTGTCTCGCAATGATATTATTGAAAACAATCGGTTTTCAGCCAACCAATTCCCTGAGACGAAAAAATTCAAATTATCGCTTTGACCACCTGCTCGCGACGGCATTTTCTACCATATATTACGCAGTGGCGCAAATCCATCCCAAGCCCCCCTCCTTTGGTGATCTTAAACCAAGCCATGCTTAGATTTGCAAGCGGCATTTTTCTATTTTCCTTAAAAATATCCCACACTCCTTCCCGCTTCTCTCGATTCCCATCCAAGCTCACATCTACAATACCTTTAGCAGGTTTTTCTCATTTCTGGCTATTTTGCGTAAGGCAACGGCTAAGACCATATGCGTGACCTATGACCGGCTCGAACTCCAAGTCTCCCCCTCGGACCGAACACCTTCACCAGGGTCAGTGGAGGTCATGGGAACCCATGGGGGTCCAGACGCCGAACTTGGCCACTCGAGACGACGTAGTGGCTCGCAATGCCGTGACGTCACACGGCACCAGGTGACTCCGCATACCTAAGCCCGAGCCTGTACCTACTGTTTTTTTCTTAAACGTCGCTAACGATTAATCCGCGTTAGTTTTTCGTTGCAGTTGCGCTCGCACGTGACTCTCGGCGTTTGATGAAAGGGGGAAAAAAACACCGGCAACTCGTCCAAGGTAGGAAAATCGGCGTGAATTGGTGATTTCGACCAAGTGATACGCGAGTCACTGGATGTAGTCGCAGCCGGCAGCAGTTGCGCGTCTTCCGGAGTTAGCCGTGCCATATTTTCTCGAAACTGCAGGAAGCTTATCCAAATGATATTATTTATGGTACCGTGAAGCGTGAAGGAATACCTCAGAAAAAAAAATTGCTGCCTCTACCAAACGAGTCGAGACCGACGAGGACGACTTGACCTGCAGTATTGCCCCAGAAAAAAAAAGGGTTTTCCGTACTCGGAGGTTACCTTGCCAAGTGCACTCTTCCGAGATTTGGCGACGGAGAGAGATAGATGGGTTTACAGGGAAACAAAAAAAGGAATGAAAAAATCGGCCGACAAATCCCTAAAGCCGAAAGGGTTGGGAAAGGGAAATAAACAAATGAATATATTGAAGCAGTATGGCGTTTGCGAAAGGTTGCGTTTTTATTGCTGAATCTTCGCCGTGCAATATGCATGCAAGGGTTAAGCTCATTTTCTTCTTTTTTTTCTTTATCCTTTACCTCGAGTCGTGCGAGCCAGAAACACCGAGATTAAGCGTGGTAGCCACGGCTTAATGGGGTAATACGCCGGTAAGCCGGAGGTAAGGCTTTTAAGAATGTTTCCGAAATAATAAACTTTTATTGTTCGAGGGTCATTCTTCGGCTCGCTTACCTAACGTAACTGCATTGTCAAAGCCAAAACTGCACCCGTGGATAAATCAAGGATGGTAATTTTTTTCCCTTCTCCTCGCCGTTTTCTTTCTCTTTGTCTCTATATCTCATTTTCTCTTCCCGTAGCTTAAAACTTCAAGTTTCAATAAAATTACAACTCTTGACGCAAGAAAATTTGCAGAACGCGCTGCAAGTAGCAGTTTTTGCCTGGTTATATACAGACGCCAATTAAACCCGCAACGGCTTCACCAAGTCATCATATAAAAATATTCAATAAATTTCTCGTCTAAAGGTTTCTTCATCTTTTTCTTTTTTTTTTTTCCATCACCGATGCCCTTTCGCGCTCGTCTCGATCGAGATTGAAAAGCGCAAAGTGATGCAAAACTGTTCAAAATACCCGACGTTGTACAGAGTGTGCAAAATTCTAATCACGGGATATTTTTAACACCCGTCGATTAATCACGCGGTGTACAATACAGAATCATTTATTAAACCCGTACTTAGACTTGTCAAAAGAAGACTTGTAGGAAAGCGACGAGGAAGAAAAGCGAAACTCTCTCACGGCTCGGGGTGTCTCAGGGGTGGAAAAAAAAAAATGGAAAATTAAATCTAAACGCGGGGAAATGGAAAGGCTAAAAAAAAGAGGATGAAACGAATGCAGGTTTGGCAAATCGTCAAGTGTCGAGGCATCGAATGCCGCGTCATTTATCTAGCACGGATGTACGGATAAGTAGGCAAAATATTTGCATATCGGGTTGCGCAAAGACGTCTTCCGGGTCATTTTTTGGGTCTTTGATCGATCATTGCCCGATCTCCTTAGGCTCGGCCCCGCATTTCTGGGTCATTGTCATTCAAACGAGTTCCTGCACTCCGGTGTCGGCGCTGCAGCAACAGCAGCAGCCGTGAACGGTTGAAATCAGGGCGCTACGTACGGAGGGGGACAGAATTAAACAAAAAACGATCTAGCAAGGGATGCTGTGACCTGGACCATATGCATATTAGGTACACAGATGCCTGCAAGGGGCTCACAGAGGGCAGGGTAACGTCCAAAAAGCCGGTTTTTTTTTCTTACGCCAAGTATAACAAAACATAAAATATAAGGAGGGAAATAGAAAAGGACCAGAAGATTATTTGTGTAAAAAAGAAAAAAATTGCGGTGATGACCACCATTGTCCACTTCGATCTTCGCCGAGAGGAGAGAAAATTTGATCGAGCCTTACAGCTTAACGTCCGAGGGTCAGTAAATAAAGGTTTACCCGTATAATCGGCACACGTCCGTCTTGAAAATATCCGTTGCAGCAATTTTTTTTTTTTTTTCGTCCTTCGCATCACCGCGTCAAGCAAAGAAAAAAAAAAAAAAAACTCCTCTCACCCATGGTATGCGATATTCTATTCCAACTTTCAAAATGTGCCTACGGAAAATGAAAAACGTTCCAATTGGGAGGGGAACGAGAAACTGTTTGAAAAATCCGAGTGATAAATACAGTTCCTTGCGTATATCTTCCAATAATCTGTTGCACCGAAGGTGAGTAGTTGCGGTGCTACTGGGTGTCTTGGTTTGAAAAGAGGCGATCTCGGCACGGTCTAACGCGCGTCCCTAATTCGTCCGGGGGCCCGTGGTGGCCCCCCGAAAGATAGAAAAAAAGAGGCCCCGATGAATCGGAGTGGGTGTGCGTGAGCCAGACTCGGTTACTCGCCCACGGTCTGAGGGGGTGTCAAGCCGTGACCGTAGCCGAGTTCATGCGAGACCGAAAATTTAACTTTCAGACTATCCTAGACGCGGCTGAGGCCCCTCGACCCAGTTGCGCGGTTTCGTCGCGCGTACGTGTATCTCCTGAATTTCGTGTCTCTATTTCTCTCCTTCTCTCCTTCTCTCCTTCTCTCCTGGTAAGAAAATAAAAATATCTCCGGGTGTTTTTGTCGGAGGAAATGGGTTCCTGGGGTTTTTTATTCTTCGTTTCTATTTTTTTCTGTTTTCCTCTTTTTCTTTCTCGTTCCGTCCTTTTTTCGCTTCGAAATCACGTTTCAATTAAACATTCTTGTCTCGCTCGCTCGCGACTCATCGACGTGGTTTCGTCTCTGGTTCAATTTACTGACCGTGTAACATTGTACACAATATCATACGTATATGTGTCGAGGAGTCGAGTAGCGTGGCTTGGCTGTGTTTTGGTTACGGATTTCTCCAAATTCTTCTTCTAGCCCTGATTATACGGCTAGGACGGGACGCATTTGCGTATGATGTCTGAGTCCAAACAAACGATCCTAGAATCCATCAATCCGAGACGATACGAAATTCGTGTTTACTAAATCTGTCCTTCAACGATAACTAAGTAGACGGTGGGCAGGTTCGACGTATTTGTTTTCTCAGTCTCACCACTAGCCTCGTGTTTCTATCAATTGATGCCTGCGTCTGTTAAACGCACAATACACAGTCTCCCAATACGCGTATAAACGGTAACGACGGTTGTCTCGACCGTTATAAACTCGTGAAGAATTTTCCCATACGGCAATTATAATATACATACCCGTCACCGAAGCCGAGACGGATGAAAATAGCCCCGATATAATTCGTCGATCGTTTTCGTTTAGACTTTATAAATAATCTCGCCATCCTGTAATGTGTAAACTATGCATCGCGCGGCGACGGCATATTGGGCATCGAGTGTCCGAATTTTGAAAATACGGTTTCCGGAAATGACGATCGACGAAGAAAAATTGATGATTTTGGTGCCGGTGACCATATGCCGATTTCTATCTATAATGCACGCTCCGCAGGAAAGCCTGCTGTTTGCAAACTGCGTGTCTAATTTTCACACCAACGAACGCCAAAGTCCATTCAGCCATTCTCCGTCACGTGGTTCGGTCTCCGTAATCCGTCGCGAAGATCTCGAGAGGCGAAAGTGTTCAGAGATCCATGAAAATGGAATGAAGTAAGAAAATCGGTAATCGAGTATATTCAAAGAGGGCGAAAATGATGCTTCGTCGAGCGAATTTACCCAAAACTTTATCTCTTGCGGCAATCTTTTCGCGCTGTATTCCGGCTTTGCCGAAAGAAAAAAAAATGGTAAGAGCCATCCAATCTAAAGAGTGGTAAAAAAATAAGAAGACAAAAAAACGGTGTCGGTATGTAAGCATGGCACGGAACAACAGTAAACGGCGAGGATGAACAAGAAAGTGTATCGTCGTGGCTGATCAACCCGATTCCTAGGATACGAAGCTAGCATAAAAGCTCGTGTACGTGGGTCACGCGCGATCTGCGTGAAAATCGGCGTGCAGAGAAGGAAAAAAACGGACAGATCGTCAGATCGCGGTGACCCAATTCGGCGCTGAGCGGGCGATCTTTGTTCCGAGGTATCGCGCCGTGTGCTATCGGTAGCCCGGCTGTTTTTAGAGCAGAAATCGGCAAGAAATCGGCAAGAAATCGGTTTTAGGTATAATAAGATACGCGCAAACAGCCACCTTGGCACCTTTATTATCATTGCAACCGGCCAAGCGTGACCTGCCCGCCACGCCGATCGGGCCCTGAGCACCGGCACACCGTCGCAAAATTCACTCGAGCGTGATTACCCACCAATGGTGGGAAGCAGATCGGCACTTATGCCTCCGCTGCCCACGCCGCGCCGCGCTGCCGGTGCACGCATACGTACATTCGCCTTTGGCTAGGCTGCATGTCCGCACACAAACGCCGATCGGTAGAGGCGACCATTTTCTTGGTCAACTCTCGGTGTCCCTGCAGCGACCGATCTCGAATCGGCGGTAGAAAGCGTTTTGCGTAATTTAGTAAAACTGCTCCACTTTTTCCGCCGTTCGCGTGCGCATACCCATATCCACGCCGCTGCGAGTGAGGCGAGACGAAACACGGGAAACGGAAAACCGAAAATTCGTTACCGATCTCACGCGCATTCCGTCGGATCGGCCGGGAATCGCCGCAGCCTACCAGGAAATCGAAACAGGATGTCTCGGGGTGGATCCTCTTGACTCCTGAGTTTCACCCACCGGGAAACTGCATCGTCATACAGCCGAGGGCCCGATATCCTCCTGCAGGGCCTCCCGGGTGCAGGGTCCCGCGCGAACGTCCTTCAGCGATAGATGAAAATCGTTTTCAACACCCTCGGCAACCGGGAATAAGCGAGGTGACGCATCGTTTCCTTACAAAAATCGCGGCGCCCTTTACCGATCTCCGGACGATGCCGATGCCGCTGCTGCACCTACCCCTGCATACATATTCTTCGCACAAAACACTCTCCCTTTCCTCGCTTCAGCCGGTTCATGCGCAATCTATCATTTCTATAACACGGCGAATATAATGCGCAAGTGAAAGAAAAAAAATTTGTCAAAAATGCCCACATCGTTGCTTGTACCGGCGGCGTAACGTCTCCATAAAAATATGTCTCGTATCCCGGTCCTTTCAAATTTGGACACGCTATTTCTAGTTCTTTTTTCTTCATTTTCTTTCCCGACCTAGCGCCGATTTTTGCGGTCTACGACGTGTTTGCACACATACACACTTGCGAATACACACTCGTACCGAATAGTCAAGGTACCCGTACACGTTGCGTTATTGTACAAACCGCGGGCCCAAAAGCCGTGCGCGTCGACCGTGTGCCGTTTTTTGCGCAGCCGCGCCCGCGCGCCTAAGTTTTTGCCGGTGGCGCACGCTTTTTAGGGGTTTTATAAAAGTGAGATAGAGAGAGAGAGAGAGAGAGAGAGAGAGAGAGAGAGAGAGACAAAAAAAAAAAACATAAAGAAACAGCACAAAAAGTATAAGAGAAAAAAAGATTCGCTGGAAAAGTTTACAGGCGCCAGGGAGAAAAAGTCAAACGTGGAAAAATAAGGTGCTGGGGGATGAAGGAATTTTCTTGTACGAACGTAATATGTTCTTTATTGTGCGGTTAACTAACTTTGTCGGTTTTTTTCCTTTTTTTTTCCTCTATCAGTTCATGCTTCTTTACTTTTTGCGACAGGTAGTATTGTTTTTTTCATTCTCTTTTTTTTTTCTTTTCCACACTCCCCCCCCCCCCCCCCCCATCCCCCCTTCCCGCCCTCGCCCTCATATGTATGCAAGATCGTTTTTACCGCCTTTTTTCATTATCTGCACTATAATACGCACGGGTTCAACGACACTTTGTCAACGTAGAGAAGATTTAATACACTACACGTTATACAAATACACGCACGCATCCATCTACGTGCCTACTTATTGATTCGAAATAGCATATTAGTCGGCGATTTACTTTCACTTGTATCTAACGTTTTTTACGGACACGTCTCGTGTTCAGGTGTTATGCATACATACACAGAAATATAAACGTATATTTTATACGGGCGTGTGTTAACGCTACGCGTAGACGTGAATTTCGCTCGTGAATAGCGTTCGAAAATCCGTGATACGTGCTGCACTCATCTTCGTTTATGACAACACAGTTTTAATCTCGCGTTCTAACTAGATTTTGTTATACAAAACGTTCGTTCTCTATAATAATCAGCCGCGGTCTCGAACAGCGATAACCCAGCCATCCCGCGACTTGGAAACTTAGTAAATATGCATACATAAAAAACGAAGATTAGAAGAAAAAAAAAAACATCATCACCATTATATCCCTCGGTGTAATACATGTACATCTAAGCCCGATAAACCAAACTATCAGTAAGCATAATTTAACACTTTATGTACGACACCTATATCGCCGTAGCGTTACACGTCCGGAAGTAATTTTCTTTTTTATTCTCTAAAAATCTTTCTCTTTGCTGAACTTCTGCACGCTCGGACAACAAATTTCGCTCACAGAATCCGTTCTATGGACGGTCTAATTCTGACAAAATATCGGCTACTGTGATTGCTGAAATATCATGTATATAATTTCAATCGTTCAGAAAATGTTGAAACTGAAACTTGGCGGATATCGCCAGAAAATTGTAACTAGCAGAAATCTCTTCGAATGTATTCACTGTATTTGACGAACCAGTATAAGGTACCGCATGTACGTAGGTATAACAAAATAGATTCGAAAATTCATGAAATTCATTAGCGTCTTCAGTTTATGCAAACCACGTTA
This sequence comes from Neodiprion lecontei, assembly GCF_021901455.1. Classification (NCBI taxonomy): domain Eukaryota; kingdom Metazoa; phylum Arthropoda; class Insecta; order Hymenoptera; family Diprionidae; genus Neodiprion; species Neodiprion lecontei. Next base: position 10,224,134 of record NC_060265.1, on the reverse strand, counting down.
GATATGTTGTTTGTAAAATCATAGAAAGTAGAGAAATTAAATTTAAACACAGTCGAAACTAGATATTTTGCGAGAAATCAATCTCCGTAGAAAATAAATGTTCGATTTTCGCCATTGTTGAGATATTGCAATTAAAGGAATATTATATGATTACCGTCGATTGAACACAAGAATTGAAAAAGAAAATAAAACGAATTTCATCCCTTCCGTTTTACCTTTTTCTTGAAAACTTCGATAAAATTCCTCCGCAAGAGTCATGGTGTGTCGGGTTCCGTCAGAAAGTGAGAAAAAAGGAAAAAAACAATGACAAAAATCGTCAAATCAATCAGAACGTGTGAAAAAAAAAACAAAAAAAGTTTTGATTAAACAGAAAAATTTCTCTTCAGTTTCGTGGTTTTTTTTTGTTTTTTTTTTTTTTTTTTTAAATTTTTTTCCCCGTGTCCCCCTCCCCTAGGAGAACAATCTCGAGACAGCGGACGACGCACGACGGCACAGTACACTCGGTTAATTATCCCCACTTCGTATGCGCGGGATTCCATACACACCCATCTCACTCTTTTGGTAGCTCGGCTAGGCTAGCTCTGTGTGTTACACGTATGGACATACAAATATACGGTAGGTAGGCATACGTACGTAAGTAGGAGTACGTATAGAGCGTAGACGCGCGCGTCCTCCTAGCCGCCGCCTGGGGTGTGGGGGAAACCGCCGTCGGCTCTTTGAGGGTCGCGGAGGGGGGAGGAGGAGGGTCCGGGGGGTGGAGGGGGGGGGGAGGGCGGCCGGCCGTGGAAGGATCGCTGTTGCGCAGGGGGGAGAGAGACACCCGAATAGCCGGAGTGGGGAGAGAAGCTCCCGGGGTGGGAGAGCTTCGCGCTCAGTTCGAACGAACGAACCTAGGGCCACGGCGCAAAACATTCAGTCGGCAAAAAGTAGCCAAGGGGTGCGCGTTACCCCAAGGTATATACGAGGCCTCGTTGAAAAACTGTAAACACCGAGCAAAAACTTATCCTTATAACAGATAGTTGAGAATTCCGCAAAAGATATATAATATATATATACATATATATATTTATATATATATTTTCCAACTAATTCGTTTCTTATTCGTTAAATTGTTTGTTTGCGCAATTTTGCGCACGTTTGGCACTTGTCGTTTTATTTTTAATACTTTAAACAGAGAACAAAAAAAAAAAAAAAGAAAAAAAGAAAACAAAACAAACACTTGTTCCTGCTGCTGGTGTTACTGTTGCGCTGTAAATGCACACACTTGTCGTGACTGTTATAATATATATGTATAATATATATGGACGTATATATATTTATTCTTCAATTTTAAAACTGTAAATTTCAACTAAAATGACATAAAATAACACAGTTATGTGAAAGATAAAGAAAACGGGGGTTAAAAAAAAAAAAAAAAAACGATAAACGGAGACGAAAATTATGTGAACGGTTTTTCATACAAATGTATTATGTGGAAGTAACGTTGATATTGATGATAATAGTATAATATTTATTGTATCATTATTTTTTTAACTCGTTATAGTTGTGACGATCTCGTTGTTTTCTATCTCTATTTTTATTATCAATTATCGTTAATAACATCGTTGACGTTTTTTTTTTTTTCTTGTTAGAATAGGAAGGATAAAAGAATTTTCATATTTAATGCAAATTTCGTATTATAAACGGGTTAAAGAAATACAATACATACGACACGTCGAAATACCAATATCACAATTAAAATTCGTCTCGAGAACTCGTCTGTGACATATTCCAAAGCTGCCTAACGTAGATTAGGCTTTATTATATATACACATTATACACATGTTATAATATTCTATTTGCACAAATGAACGAACAAATCAAGATAAGTTGTAAATCAATGTAAGTCAATCAAACGGGTACAAATAAAACAAAAACAAAAATAAAAATCATAAAGTTAAAGCTGACGCAAAGATAAAAAAAGAAAAAAGAAATTAAAAAAATATACAAATAAATAAAATAAAACACCTCGTGCGCGTACAAATTTGTGCAGGAAAATTCGTTTCATTCTCTGCAATCGCTGTATCTATTTGTTATATCTGTAAAAGCCGCCACGTGGCTGGTGATCCACCCTTATAGTGTAAAGTTTGAAATGGACGCGCGAATCGTCGTGTAAAAAAAAAAAAAAATTAAAAAAAAAAAAAACAGTAAAAGAAAAAATACCAAACAAAACGGAAGGGTACCGAAACACAAGAACACTCGTGTCTGATCCTTAAGTGTGCGTGAAAGAAGAAAAAGAAACAAAAAGTAAAGTAAGAAAAGACACGAGCAAACGGAATAAAAAAAAAAGTAGTAAAGAAAAAGCCTCAAGCTGGTTTACTCGGGTTTTTCGATCGGGACAAAAATGGAGGTCCGTGCCATGGAATACCGGCCAGTGGTGCCAACGGGTGTCGCCGGTTTGCAGGACTATCACGCGACGATTCCAGACTTGAGTCCTCCCAGGAGCCAAGGGTCCTCAGCTGGTGGCGCGTCTCTCCTCGGAGACTACGCGCCCCGCATGTACACGCCGCCGACGCCGCCAACCCCCCACGAGGACGAAAAGGTAACGAATGTCGGATGCGGTGGCGGAGAGAATTGGCGAAATGTCTCGCTGATAATGCCGCGGTCAAATACCTCGTCTTACGAGGAAAATCCGGCGGTTCGCGATTTGATTCAAGGCGCGAAATAGAAGTCCGAACGAAACCGCGGTCTAACCGCGCCGCAGCGTGGCTGTTGAATTGAGCAATTGTGTGTATATATGTATATAGCTGTGTGGTATGAGAGGCGCGAGTTCGTGCCGCCACATATTATGTGGCTGTGATTTTAAGCGGGATTCGGAAAAGGGCGATATAAGTTGTTGCAAAATGTGGGGGAGGGAAATAGATACACACGCTCTTCGTGCCGCGATCACTCACTTCGGAAGTGATGATGATTGCACGATATCTCAACGACATAGCCCGGATTCATTCAAACGGCTTTTGGCGCGACGTATACGTATTATATACGGATATGAACATATGTGTGAACTTGTGATAAACGGTTTGATTAGCTCCGCCGTTCGCGGATTGTTACTTTAGAGATAGCGAATACGTAAGTCTACGATTACGTGATTCCGAAACCCCTCGAAACTCCGAGTTACAATGACCTGATCGCAATCTCTGTGTAAATGTAATATTTTCAGTAGATCAAGTCGAAGTGTTCGGTCGAATTCAGTTCGTCGTGTTTAAGGTGAAGAACGTTGTTTAGAGAGGGAAGTCAGCGAAGCGATACACGCACATGGATAAATGACAATTTGTTCATTTCTATACACGTACGTATATTCATCCCGAAACTTGAGTCATATGTTGTCCGTCAAAACGAATACGCGGATTTTCCCGATTTCTTCAAACCAATCGACAAACCGGAATAATTTCGATCGTAAATTAATATACCGTATAAAAGTTCGCCGACGTACAGCGACCTTGCCATTTGATACGTATGCGTGGAAAGATCATCGAGATCATAGACTGACGCTATCCTCGAAAATTTTAAATCCGAGGTAACCGCGAGTCTATCTGACTCGAGTCAACGTCTCTACACGTTCGTTGAGGTAGATCAATCCCACACGTTTTCAAGGCGAGCAATTACGCACGGTAATATAATTGGTGGATTGAAAATTTTTACTACACAATCTAACCGCGCGATCTCGGCTGAGAGCCGGATACGCGACTCGCCTTCCTTATACACGAGTAGACGAGCTTCAAGGTAATTTTACCAAAAGAGATTTGCTCGCTGCGATCTTCGGGGCATTTCTTCGTCGCGAGAGGTGAAAAAAATTTTTTAAAATCGTCGTCGCGGCGGGTTCTTGTGAGGAAGAAAAAGAGAAAGATGCAGGGAATTTCAGCACAATGGTATATAAATGGCGACAATGAAAGCGATGAAAAATAATCGGCAATCCAGGGTAACAAAATAGAAATGACAATCGTCAGTTGTCAATACAATTGTGAGCTTTGAATGGCTCCCGGGAGGCGCGTGCATTGTAGATCCTTGCAGGGGTTGCGAGGGAATAGAGGAAGAAAAAAGAAATCCTCTTCTCGCCCCTGGACACACACGGCTCTCGTCTTCGGGTAATGCCCGCTAGGATTTCGGAAACTTGACCTGTTAAAAAGTCCTCTCGTCCTTATTATTTCTCCTTATCGTCTCTATCCTCCCCTCCGCCTCGGACAATGTCCGGAGCCCACGAACACAACGAACACTTCCACGGCGCTCACACCTTGGTATCCAGGGCTGATTTTTCCAAAGGACATTCTCACGTCTCGCCTCGCGAGTCCTGCAGCCTTACGTTGTACCCAGTCGTGACTGCCTGCTCGTAACACGTGCGTGTGTTGCCACTGCTCAATCGATTCTAAGGACCTCATTGTCCTCGCTCTGAACAATGATCAAAGCTCGAAACTTTTTAGCCTGTGCAGCAAGGCACCGACGACTCTCGACATCTCACTTGCTACGGATGAATGACAAAAAGCCACGCACCGTTTTGCCGCATGGGGTCCGTTTCTACCCGCGATATTCTCCACCCTTCGCTCGCCGAATTTTGTTGGCGCAACTATTTCCGCCGCTTCGATCGTTTGTTCTCAACAAATCAATTTCACTTAACAGCGGTTGTGAAAATAAGAAAAAGAAATTAGACTTTTAGGCGGGTGAAACGATTTATTTTCAAACGTGTTATCGTACTTTATACGTAATATTACACGCTGCGTGGAAAGTAATTGAAAAATGTGAGCCAGATCCTGAAACAAATTGTAGACACAGCTTCTTCAAATTTTCTACCGCGATCATACGGGAAGACTAATAAAAACTTAATTGAAATTTAATATAATTATGCGGTAAACGTTCCCTTCGTCTCTTTACATTCCTGAAGGGAAAAACTTTCTACAACCAGTTTCGACCGTGTCTAACATGTTAACCCACTTCGATAGAAACTGTTGAAATAAAATTCAGGGCTAAATTCTGTTTTTATCTCTATTTCTCTTTAATCCAACTTCCTTACTCTCATACCGTGACGATATTTTCTATCGTCGCGAAACGCGTCTGACCGGATGATCCGAGAGCAAAACATAACGGAAGAAATCTGTGACGAGAGAAAAAATTTGAGAAAAACATGTGTACGGTAATAATACTACGTACGTATCGTCGTTTTATGTACCGCGTTGCATAAATTCGTACAGCTCTCGTATTGATGGAACTTTGGAAAAAAAAATTCAAACGAACTTTGTCTCTCTCGCATCCATTCGTTCGTTCGGTCGTTCATTCATTCATTCAATTTGTCGTCTCTCGCCTAAATCGTAAAAACCGGGGGAACACGTCGCAAAAAAGCAACCGACTACCGTATTTGTACATAGATGTATACGCGGACCTTACCAACTCGCTAATGTTACGCGTCTATGGTTACAATTCTGTCCGGTACGTAGTACCTGCGACTGTAGTTTAATTCCTCCTCGCTGCTAATTCTTTGTTTCTTATTGTCCCACGAATTCCCGCATCGTTTTCTTTCCGATGAAAACTGCGCTAATCGATAGTTTGATATAATATTGAAAAAAATGTCGCTCTCGTCTCTCAGTTTTATTTTTTTTTTTTTTTCATCTTTGCCTCTTCATTTTTAATTTTACTCCGATCGTCGAAACGCGTCAAGATGCGAAACGTCCGAGGGTGACAAGTCGGTTCGATGGATGGCGGATGGGTGAGCGTCAACTTCCCTTGCGGATGGTAAACACGAATGTATAAGGTACGCGTTACGTACACGCGGCAAGTATAAGGCAATGAGCCTGACGACTTTGGGGATGCGACTTAAAATAAAACAGCAGACATATTAACTGGCTGGAGTAGTACCCCGTATATATACAGGATACCATATTTCTTCCGTGCTGGATGAAAAAACTTTACCGCCTTGGAAAAAAATCCCCCCCCCCCCCCCTCCCTCCGCCACCTCCTCCTCCTCACCGTTGCTTCTATTTTTATGTACGCTTTATAGAAAAAAATCAAGGAGACACATCCGAAAAAAGTGCCATTTCTTCCTCCGGTTATACCGGTATCACAGCTTAAGACCGCGCCCTCGCTTCTGGGGTGGTGGGTAGGTACTAAGTCTGCTCCTTAACCGTCATCTACGTATGCTGAGTGAAAAAATTCTCCCCTCTTTCCCCTGTTGGGTTTCATTAAGGGCTCGCTCCCGCGTCCATCCGTTGCCAAGTTCCGCTCGTTTATCCGGAGCACCGACCGCGTATATTTATTACTCCTCCGCGTTTGAATTGTTCTACAAACGTTGACATTTATTTATTTTTTTTTATTTTTTATATCACTTCAAATTATCGAATTTGAGAGGGTATTTTTGAACATGTTCAATTTTTTGACACTTTTGCATGCGCTACATCGCAAACAGAAATATTTCGAAGAAAGCACGACAGCTGCGACAATCGTGAATCAAATGCTTGCACCAGCCTGAAATGATATTAATCTGTTTCAACATTCAGTCAAACATCTTCTTATTTTGTTAATGTTTCTCTTCGTTCGTTTGCTGCACGAATCACGCGTTCAATAGGTTCCTTATATAGTTGAGCGCATCGATTCTTCGTGGTGATTTTGCTTATTTCATTGAAATTCGATTCGTAAGATTCTCCGTCCACGAGTCGAAACCATCCACGAACAACGCTGCATTCCCCGAGTCGGTTGTTGTCCGGCGGCGAAGGTCTAACTGTGAACATCCGGGGAAGAATAGATCAATTTCGCTGCCGCGGCCGCAGCGACTTGTGGAGGTATCGAGTGTAAATTTCTCGAGTAGTAGGTACAAGGCATATTACACCTGGTCAGAGATTTTGCTCGCGTCACGTCGCCGTGCGGTCGGGAATATCGGTACCCGGAGACTGGACGTCGACATCCGGGCTTGCAGTTACGTTGTGTGTAATTTATTGTGGAAAACGATCGTCCAGGGCGATGGATTTCGGGGCCTTTTTTGTTTCTCCATTGCCTTGCCGTCGGTCGCATAAAATATAATGCGCGTCAAAACGGATTAGGACGAGAGAAATGTAATAATGGCTGATCGAGGCGATCGGTGGATGTGTGCAGCGATGAAAGGTCTACTTATCCGAGAAATTTGCGATGCCGGATCACTCGGGCAAAGAATCGCATAGAGATTATGCCTCCTTTCAGTGAGTCCCACCTATCCGGCCCACGGTGCGGGGTTCCGACCGAAAATTCAAAAAGGCACTTAAACCGTACACTAGCTGCGTCTTCAGTGACGATCGTCTCCCCCTGTTTCATACCTGTGGCTGAAGCACGAGTGCCGCGCTGTGTTCGGGCCCATCCGTCATCGGCTTGTTTACCGAAAAACTCGAAAATCCCTGCCCCGCATTGGGGAGGTGAACTAGAAATTTCCCTTGATTTCCTACCTTTTCTATATAACTTTCCAGCCTTTTTCACCAAACTCGTAAGAGGCGACGTCGATCAAAACGCGTACACGCACATATATATTCCTACCCCCAGATGGACGCATATTATTATACCTCGGGCCCCGGCAACCGAATGCCTCATGGATCCGCGCCGCGCTTGGGGATAAAGATCACGAGGCAAACGTGCGGACAGACGCGTGCTCCTCGAATGATGAACGCTAAAGAATGGCGGAGAAAAGGGAGGAAGAAAGAAAGAAGAAAAAAATACCGGGAGGAAAGGGTTGCCCAAGTTGAATTAAGGGGGTCCCGAGTAAACAATCGCCAGAGATCTTCGAAGCGATTTTTCGGCACAATTATTCTTTGTGTTCGTCCTTCTTTTTCTCATCTAGGATAGAAACGGACGATATTAGTTTTGGGCCGATTGCCGCCGACCGCGAAATCTATTGCAGCCGTTTCGTTTCGAAATTTCAAGGTGCGGCACGACTTGAAAAATTACACACGGGACTCTTTTCTCATCTGGAAACTGAGTGTTGCGCTATTTAAAGTCAAGTATAAGGTCACAATATATTTATACCTTATCGTAGTATATAATTGCACGGGTTTTCATATTAATTGGAAAATTGTAACCGATCTTTCAAAATTGAGTAAACCATTTTGACACTTGTTCTCAATGTATTTGACATTTGCGAGGGATTGAACAAAACTTCATCCCAAAGGCCATTGCCTGCAATATTTCCGACGTAAAATTCAAATTCAAATTTTAATCATCGATAATAATAAAGATAATAATAGTAATGAATAAGTTACGTGAAAACCTGCAACGTTAGAGGCAATAATGAGTCTAAACACGTATACAATCGGAACGGTTTCACATGTAAATTAACGAGCAAAGTTTACTTTTATATGCTGAGCTGAAATTCCGCGTTGTTTCAAACGAATATACAATTTCTCGATACAAAAGTGCCATGTGGATAATCGTTGAGCTATCGGAGATTATTGCGAAAGGCAACGATATGGTTCAATGACTTTGAAAAATTTTCAATTTACATATGTCACCGTATTCGAATGATTTTAATTCGTATTATACCCGATCCAAGATTGAAACGCGGGATAAAACGAACACTTGAGATTGTCTATCTAATAACCCGGCAAACATATTCATTCCAGGGTCAATAATTTGCCGCTTACCTAATCCTCGAATCTCAACACGAACGTTGTGACGTCAATTATCACGTATATACAGGCGTGATCAAACGATGTTTATACCGGTAAAGGGCAATAACGCCTGTCAAAGTGTAAGCAGTTCGATTTGGCGACGCCTCGGGCTAACACCTTGCGACTAAACCGGACTGCATCGCCGTTACGATGCGTCGCGATGATGAGAGAAAATAAAGAGAAAACTTGCAAAAAGCACTCACGGAAACGAGTCTCCGCTAAATACGTTATTCAATTCGAAAACAAATAAATCCGGTTAATAAAACGCCCGGTCACTCAATCTCGTTTAGTTTCATTTCGTCTCATTTTGACTAACTATATCCGCCCCCTTCTCTCTCTCTCTCTCTCTCTCTCACAGCAGCTATCTCTGCGAGTTAAAACTGGTTTTTTGGTCCTTGATGATCATTTGGTCCTTCGCACTTGGCTCCTCGCCTAGTCCGTCGTTTATCCTTAAATCTTGATACCTGTTTTGATTTATCCTTATATGGGACTTTGCCACCTGTTGGCGCGTATAGCGGATATTTAAATGTATCGCTCATCTTGACTTTTTATTTTTACTTTTACCCTTCCTGCTTCTTCGATTCACCGCATGTTGATTACGTAATCTTGATAATCCCGGATTTACAGTTGTGCAAACGAAGCCTTTGACTGATCTCGAAAGATAAACACGATTTAGATTTTCACTCCTGATTCTGGACCGGTTGGAAATGTATCGTTGTAACGAAGAAGAGAAAAAAATCTTAATCGAGGATCCGCAGTCGTGTTGGTCTTTTTTATTCCGAAATCCGTAGGAGACCAGTCTAAGGTTCCGGTCAAACGTATTCATCGGTATAATTTATTGAAATTAGACATTTGCATAGTTGGGCTAAAATTCCATCCAAGGCCAGCTTCTGCCCGGGCTATCTCGGCAGGTGTATGTATTTGTACCTATCTACAATGCGTAAAGGCGGATAGTGAAGCTAACTTGTAATTAAAAATTCCGACATCTCGTCCAAAGTTCCGCTGTCCGCACGTTGTAGGAAATTAATGACCAATCAAGCGTTACGCATTCGCGGTCGCGAAACGCCGGACACTTAATACGAAACATTCTTACCGCCACGAGGCACACTCTGTCATGCCAAATTTCGTTTTTCTTTTTTTCTAACGAGATTTGTTCAACATTCAGTTTTGTCAAATTAAATCCAAGAACTCGGCTGAAATTGATTTTTTATTACAATCGCAATTTGTAAATCGGCTCTTGACTACCTTCATCTTTGCTCCCAAACTATACGACACTATAAAGCTATCAACCACTGTCCAACTTATACTTTTGTCCTTTGCAGAACGCGTCGGGCATTAAAGAGTTAGCCTTGGGCCAGCGTTTACGAATTCAATTAAACTTATTCACATCCTCGATCGTAATGAACGAATCCCAAAGAGTTTCGGAAGAAAAAAGGAGAGAGAAAGAGACAGTGATAAAAAAAAAGAAGAATTTCGATTACATACACACAGTCACGGTCAAACCGACGTTTAATTCGTCAGTCCGCGTTACTTAATGAATTAATCAGAGGTACACCCGAGTTGCGGGTATATTACGAGAAATATTTGAAGAAATTTTTCAATTTTCACCAAAAGTGATTTTGCAGCAATATCGCGAATACGCGTCGAGCGGTCTTCACGACCGTGACTGCCTCTAATAAATTATGAATATACGGTAATAACAAATGATACCTCGAACCTATAACTCCGTCTGGAACTGAGAATAGAAATTAGATAGCTACGTCGAAATGATCGGAGTGTAATTCCGTGCGAAACATAAACGTAAATTATCGTGTAAACGAAAGAAAAATAATAAGATGGAACAATAGACGGCTTAGAAGGCACGTTGTATCGTAAATGGCTTCCAGATAACAGTCGTTCGGCGAATGAAGAAGAATTAGGAAGTAAGTGGAGGAAAGAGATCACGCGCCAGTCCCGGCGGAACAACTCGACGGGCTTTTCCATCTTCATGTTTCATTTCTCTGAAAGAGAAAAGGGGCAGGGAGAGGAAGAATTGTCGGCTGCAAAGGAATAAGAAAAGAGAGGCTCGGGGGGTGAAAAAATAGTGAAAGGAAAAAATTTAATTTTATATTTCAATCTCGGCGGACCGAGGTTCGTTTACGACGGGTAATTGTTGCAGTCGCCGAAGCATTCCATCGAGTTCCTTGAAACCAACGCGAAGTATAATATCCGCCGGGAATGGCTTATACTTATAAAACCAAGTGTCAGTCGGACCATGGAGACGATAACGCTTATTATACTTGAGCAACAAATACTATTACGATTGTTCGTCCTCGGGGCATCTATCGGCGGCCGCGTTGCATCCACCCAAGCTTCTTCCTCTTTCCGCACCACCTCAAGCTCGAAAGCTCGCTTCTTCCTTCACCCTGCAGCACCGTGGTATCCACTCGGTTCTAACGACGTAATTTTAAAGGTAAGCTTAGTTAGGCGGAAGTTCCGAACGACCCGGGGCAATTACGACGGTCAGCTCAGCCGCTTCACCGCAGTGCGGAAATTCGTTGGAAGGGTAAAAAATAATTTTAAATGGAAGAAAAAATTGAGGACTCCACCGGGTCTGCGTTGGTTGATCCGAGGATCCTCAGGATTGCGGAAGGACACGCGATTGAAACGCATCGCAACCGACGCGTGCGGTAGTTTCTTCTTCCGATCTCCCTCTGAACGACCATTAATACCGCTGTTGCATCGTTCGATTCGTTAATCGATGGGCGTCATTTATTTATTTACTTATTTTCTCTCTCGTCTCTTCTCAGCTGAGTTTTTTGCTATCGTTCGCGCTTCAGCCGCGTAAATCGAGTCTCGACTGGGCATCAAAGAGTTACGGCTGGTAATTACATCGGCAACACGGGTGCGCGGAATTTTTTGACGCGCAGGTCAGGGCCGCCGAAGATCGGTGATCTGCGATCTCAAACAGCGGCACTGTGTGCAGTCGGTCTACGGTGTGGACTTTTTGAGAGACGTTGCTTTTTATCCAAAGGGGAATTATAGCTAGAGGTATACCTTATACCGCAACTCGAACTTCGTCCAAAGCAGCATCGTTAAATATGTACCAAACGCGATGTCACGCATCTGGATTTTAGGAATAAATTTGTAGAAGGATCGCGTGCGAGCGCAAAAGAACTTAGGTACCTACCTACCGATATACTCGAGTCCGTATTTCAGAACCTACGCGTATTTCTCTCGGCTCGGTTTCTCTCTCTTTCTCGCTTTTTTCCTCTCTCCGGCTCCCTCCATCTCACGGCGAGTCCGATCCAGACTTCTAGGACGCGGACTAGGTGTGTGTAACAAGGCATCGTCTCCGGACTGCGGCGTTCTTGTGCGGCCAGAGGCGATTACGTGGGCCTCGCGCGAACTTGACTTCTCTGCAAGGACAAATTTCGAAAGGAGGAAATAAAAAATATCACTGCACAGATTGGTGGATTGCTCTCGTGAATATACAGATATGTATGCGTACGCGTGCGCGTGTGCGTTTGTGTATATACACAATATATGAGACCGCGAAAGGACGTGTGCCGTCAGCTGTTAAATTATATCATTACCTACGTCTATAAACCTACCTACCTACCTACCTGCCTGCCTGCCTGCCTGCTCGCGGCCCAGCTTTACACACACGTGACGCTTTTTTCCCCTTCTTTCTAGTATTTTTCTTTTTTTCTTACCGAGACACATACCTTAGATTATACATCGTTGATAATGATCGTTTGCGTAAATATTAATGCTCTGGAGTTACACGCACGCTTTTCGAGCTTACACAATTTAACACATTTCAACCCTTAGAGCTCATAATTCCGCAATTCTTCCCAGCCAAATATGTATTTGAAATTGGGCCGGAAATAGGCGTGAAATTTGCATTTGCGCCGAGTTATTGTTTGTATTACTAGTATAATGATCACTAATATATTTATTGGCTGTAATAAATACGTCTAGTTATGTCTGACCAATGATAAAATGAAGAATGCTGCAGGGTCACCGGGCATCAGGCGACACTGTTTTGTTAACGCTGGATGCTCGCGCGTTAATAGAAGCTTGAAATAACTGCAATAAACAAAATTACGTCCTGCATCCGTTTGGTATTTAATACCCCGTTCTACTTTTATGCATAACCCACTCGCTTTGTTTCGGATCGGAATTATGCTTCGATCCTGCGTACACCGTCGAGTTATAATCGAGTATTGCACTCTCTTGGATAAGCTGATATAGTTTAATTAAATTTTCTTTTTTCTTATCAATATCAGTCCGTGACTTTATTCAAATCGTAGCAGTATCGAAACGTCGAAACACATTCGTATAGATAGATATACAGGTAGAGTTTTATTAGGCTCCGGGACAAAAACCTCCTAAGAACCGCAAAAGGTGAGAGGTTTGTATGTAATCAGGCAGTAATATGGAGTAGAGAATACTAGATAAATTTAAAAACTACAGAAGTTAGAAGTAGATTAAGTTACAAACTAGTTCAGAGTCTTCGTCCCGCGTTGCGCAACTCCTGTATCGAAAAACGAAACCATCGATTTCAACCCGATATATTTATTTTCAAACTCGTTTTTTCCCAAATGCGGTGCAGTTCGCGAACCCTTCAGCGTTCCGGGCTCATGATCCTATTGCGTACACGTATGAAATAAAAGCGTGCACGAGACCCGCGGCGGGGAAAAAGTCCGAAGGATCGGCGTCGCGGCGGCCGCACGGCCGGCTCGCGGGTACAAAGCAAAGTAAAGCGGATCCCTAATATCTCTCGGAATCTCGTGACGAAGATGAATTATTTGTGCGTCTGTGGTTTATGAGCGCAGAGGCGTCTCTATGCGGTAGCTGTGCGGCCAGTCAGGTAGCCCCCGGGGCGATTCCATGATAGACAAGGCCAGCCTCTCTCGACGTATGTGCTCGCCGCTGCGGCCGCTCGTTCCTCCTTGGAATTTATTTATAACCAGGCAGGTAGCGGGTACGCCCGGTCGGTGGAGCTCACGCACGATGTCGCCGAATAGACGAGGAGCCGTTGGTACCGCCGGAAAACCAGAGGCGACGCGTCCTCATTGTTGCGGAAACCACCCTCTGGCCTCAAGCTTCGAGATGCAGCGCCTTTACAGCCATATAACACGGCGACAGTGGTTTCCGATTAATCGCCCGCCTCCTGATGATTTCGGCAATATTCGCGGTAGGGATTTACCCGGTGGTGTAACGGTGTCAAAGTCTAAGCACCCGATCGAGTCTCTTCCAGGCAAGCTGCAGCTTCGTAAACAATGCTGGAAACAAGAAAAAAAAATCATCGAACGCGTTGAGGAGGCAAATATTGGCTCGCTGTCTTGGAGTAGAGACGGTTTTTCGATTAGTTTTAGCGTTGAGGCTTGAAACGACAAACTCGATCTTTTCTCCCGCCTTTTAGTATTTTCGAGTATACCCAGTACTTCGCAAATTAGCATATACACACAGACCTCTTTTATGTGGCGTTTTACTCTGCTCCCGGATTCAACGATTCCGGATTCGGATGAGAGTCCTGTCGGTTGGAACATGCATCGAATCGCGGATCACCAATAATTATAGTTTCACCAGCTACACGGTTGATCTTGGAGTTGCACTGGACAGGGATTCAAACACGCCCTGTTTGGTATTTGTAGAGAAATTTTTGTGTGTCGAATTGCACCAGCAAAAATGAACATTGTGAATGTCGCGCAAACCTGGACTCGTTTATAACTGTGACAATTTTTCTCGTTATTACAGATATTCGGGAGCAAAGCGGACCTGCAACTTCACACGCAGATACACATGCGAGAGGCAAAACCGTACAAATGCACGCAGTGTTCTAAGGCGTTCGCGAACTCGTCGTATCTGTCGCAGCACACGAGGATTCACCTCGGCATAAAACCGTACCGATGTGAGATATGCCAACGAAAATTCACCCAGCTGAGCCACCTTCAGCAGCATATCAGGACGCATACCGGTGACAAACCGTACAAATGCAGGCACCCTGGATGCACGAAGGCGTTTAGCCAACTGAGCAACCTCCAGAGCCACTCGAGGTGTCACCAGACCGATAAACCGTACAAGTGCAACTCGTGCTACAAGTGCTTCTCCGACGAGCCAAGCCTCCTCGAGCACATACCGAAGCACAAGGAGTCGAAGCACCTCAAGACGCACATATGCCAGTACTGCGGCAAGAGCTACACCCAGGAAACTTACCTGGCGAAGCACATGCAGAAGCACGCGGAAAGGACGGACAAACGTCCGCCGATAATCGGCAGCGGCCTCAGGCCCTCGATACACGCGATGTCCCACCACCAGGACCACTACTGGCCGAAGGTCAGTCCGGACTCGATGATATCCGACCTGCACGAGCGGCTGCCCCATCACCACACGGAATATCACCAGAACCAGAATCCGGACATGATCCTGCCCCACGGACACAGGGAGTCGATCGAGAACGACTCGCGGCAGCAGACTCCGCAGCCCGGAAACCACCCGAACAGCTCGTCGGCGTTCACCCCGATATCGTCAATATCCATAAACTCCATATCGTCGATGCAGCACCCCCTGAACCCCCTGAACCACCTCCACTACCCCGGGAGCCATCATCCCGCGTCCAGGCCCTACCTCTACGAGGCGTTCAACCCCCAGAAGTCCTCGCCCACATCGTCGGCCGGCGTGACTTCCGGCACGACGAGTAATCAGAACGCGACTTCCTTCCCGAATCAGCTGATCAGCTTGCACCAGATAAGGAACTACGCTCACCAACCGAATCTTGGCAACCTGAGTAACCTTGGCAATCTTAGCAATCTTAGCAATCTGAGCAATCTTAGCGCAACTATGGAAAATCACAACCTTCTCGGTGGGCTCAAGGAGAAACAGTAACTCACGGATTCGGCTTAGCTCAAACGACGGCGAAACCGTCTTACGATGTAATAACGTGCAGGACGTAGGTATGATTGTCATTTATTTTTCACCCTCTTCGTCGAGGGTGACGAGCAGTTGTGCAAGCCGTAGTACGTCTTGGACATTCCAGAACGATCGTCGTGGATATTTTTAATTGCCTTTGCTTTTTTTTTTTTGTTTTTTTTTTTACCACACCCTTTTTTATCGAACCCACGATCGTTCATTCACACTGATACACTTCACCGATTTAGCAAGAATAATGTAAATGCGTTTTTTTTTTTTACGTTAAATTTTTGTAAACTTTGTTGCTATTTTTTTTTATTTATTTTTTTTTTTTCTCCAACCTTTTCAGTAAATCTACTTCGTTTCATTCTCACGCGTATACATAATATAGAGATCTCCGTAGAATTATGAAAACAAGGACGAGCAACAGTACTTACCATACCAAGAAAGTATATATATAAGGAGGGCAGGTATCTTCCGGTGTTGATAATGGAAGAAGTATAAATAGGTATCTAAATACTATAGATAGTTGAAGGCGAGGGACACGAGTAACGAGAGTGGAATTGATTGTGCTGAAAAGAAGGTCCAGGAGGGAGGAAGGGAGGGAAATTCGTTGAAATTACGAAAATAAGTGTCTCATCACGTTGGCTCGGTTCTACCTGGCACCTGTACCGAAACTGCTTTGCCAAATTTGATTTTTGGTATACACGTTGAAAAAAACGATATCTAGAAGGGCACAATAAATTCAATTCGTGTGCGAGCGAACGTGCGTTTGAAAACATCTGCGAGGTAAAGGATGAAGAAGACGTATAGCGTAGATTAGAGTTTGACTGCATGCGGGAAGGAAGTAAAATAATTTGGATAAGAATAAAAGAAAGGAAGGGAGAAAAGTAAAACTATGGTGTTGAACACAAAGTGGTATGCGAAACCTCTTGTAAATAGCTATTATATAAATATATAAATAAATATTATATATTATTAATTAATTATTATATTAATAGGTGTGTAAGGTATATGATATAGACGTATAATACAATTATAAGTACCTACCATTAAAGGCAAAGAATAAGAAACCGTGTCCATTATTACGAATTCTGAAAGACTTTAGGATGAATACATTGCAACGTCGAAAGATCCGGCAGTCAACTATTGGCGATTGAATTTATCATTTTTTTATTTTTCAAACTCTAGGTATACCATTACCTAATCAATTATTTGATCAATTGAATCATTATTGTTATTGACTCAACGGTTTTAGTTTCCTTTATTTCGTATCTGTATTTATCAAACTAGGTTTTGTTTATTTTCTTCCCTCGTTTGAATAATTTGAACAGGTGCGTATATGGTGTGTATCTATAATTTCTCGTCAAAGTTGGCCGCAGGGATGAGTAAACGGCAAACAGTACACAAAACTTGGACAAAACCAAGCAAATGAAGAAGAAAAACCAACACACGAACACGCAAACACACGTACACAATGTAGATCTTAAGCGAAGAAGACAAAAGAAACGAAAAAACACTGTAGATAATTTCTTGTTATGGTGCATATAAAATACGGTGGGTTTTGTTATATATACATAATTATACGACGAGGAATCTGAATTATATTTTATAAAAATTAATTCAGTCTCCTCTTCCTCCATTGTATGTCCATCGTTGCGCCTCACCTGTGCTCAAGTTGTTTATTATTAGTTTGTTATTAAGAAAGTATAATATTATCTATACCTATATTATTACGAAATATTATATGTATAATCACTTTTTGGGTTATTTTTTTCCTAATTATTTCCGAAGAATAAAAAAAAAACACGCACGCATCATCGTAATATGTATACATGTACACAACATGTATATATATATATAACATACATATATATATATATATATATATGTACGTATAATATGGTGCCGCCAGAGCGCGCGCCACCGAACCTCTTTTTTCATATACCTTATATATAAATATACCTAATAGTAAAAAAGGAATACAGTGGACATTAAAAAAAAAAAGAGAAACGAACAATTACAGAAAAAAAACAAATGAAATAACACCAATCGATTTTTTTTATTTCCCACGAAGGAAAGTGAGCGGGAAGGGGGCGGCAGGGGGGGGGGGGGGGTAAAAGAGACCAGAAACAATCCCTATGCTTTAATTGTGATTTTTTTTCTGTCTAATTATTTTTAGTTTAATTAATTATAATGATAATTATTATTATTATTTCGTTTAATAAACTATTACGTTAAAAGAAATTTCATTTATATATTTGTCGTGAGTTTGTTTTATTATTGTGTTTATGTGGTTGTCGAGATTTTTTTCATTTTTCTCTCTTTTTGTCTCACACTCTTGTGTCGTAGATTTTTTTCTTCTTTATTAGTAGTAATTTCGATTTTTCTAATCGCTACTCTCATCAAACCATACTGGTCCAATTATCCGCTTGGCCTCACATTGCGATCTACTACACAATTCATATTGCACATTTTTTTTTTTTCTTCCTTGAGTCGAAAAATTTCTGACCAACTCGTTCTTAATGTCGCCATTTCTTTCATTTCAATTATTTACTACAAAAAATCCTTGACTCATCTTTCACAAGAACTGCATTATCCATGCATTAAATCATCATTAACTAAGCAATCGAATTTTTTTTAATCGTTCTTTGTATTTAGTATAAATTTCCTTCAATTTCCTGTTTTCTCACTCTTTCCTCAGCTGCTATCCTTACAAACTACTTTGTGTTATGTATCATCCCTCCACACGTGGTTCGCATTTTTTTCAATACCCAAAGCAAAAAGATTGTATTATATATAATAAACGAATTCCAAACGACAGTAACGTCAAACTCTCCAAACGTTCAGACATAAGCCGTCCAAACCAATTGAGGTTTTCATCGTGGTGAAGTACAGTTTCGGCTAGTATTCCGGAACTAGTTCAAATTTATCTTCATTTATCCTTTTTTTTTTTTGTTCTTTTAATCATTCTCGGTTTGAATAAGCTGTAACGTTTGTATGTTTGATTCGAAACTGGAAATTTTCGTTATTTCTTTTTTCAACCAGTAACTGCAAAAAAATCTTCCGGCTGCGCCTGCCAATCCGCAACTCAAGTTACGCACGTCTAAACGGTGCAGTGGTTGCCATCTAACGGCCTCCGTATAGAGTGGAATGGAATGTCTTCTTGCGGAACGGTAAAAAGCGAAACTCCGCGATTTACCTGCGGGTGAAATCGAATGTGAAATCAAAAATAAAATACAAACAGACACTTAATCAATTATGTCATTTCCTTTTCGTTTTTGTATTTTCGAGGTTATCGACGGATGTCGGAAAAACTTTATACGGCATTATTGTGGCGAGTACAATTGATATACAAAACTTCGTACTTCAAAAGTTTTTATTAAATTCCGTTACATTTCACACTTTATTTCTGCGGAAACAAATTTTACAAATGTTAGCAATACTCGAGCATCTATCTACTATTTGGACTAGATCTAAGAACTAGAAAAAAATATTTCTACCAGTTACGATATTTAACGTTTTTAATCGCTTGGAAGTATGAAAAAAGATTTTCATGAAACCGGATGTTTGCAAAAGTCATTTTAAATGTTTGAATAAATTTTAATAATATATGTATGTATGTATATATATCTATATATATATATATATCCATATATGTATACTATCTATATATGTATATACATATGTACTACTGTACTATCGATAACAATTAGCTGATTGTAAGTAAAAGAGCGCATGCGCGTGTGTAGAGGAAAAGAGAGAGAGAGAGAAACGGAGAGAAGCAGAGAGAAGGATTATTATTTATAGACAATGCGATGTAAGCACAATATTGCATGGCGATGGTACGAACAGAACTGTGATATTTTATTGTATAAATTTAAAAAAAAAAAGAGAAAAAAAAGAACAAATTAAAACTATGTAGAATTGGATAATGGATGGTTGATGTATTTTACAAAAGTGGATCTTTGGAGTGATTATACGATAATCTCAGAAGTGTACAGGCTCTTTGTGAAGTTTTAAAAATTCAATTGACAATTTTGAAGGCACTTTTTTCTTACCTATTTTGAAAAAAATTTATCTTAAACATGTCGCATACTTTACTTCCGCCACCGGAGTGTACTCGGTTCGCTGAGTCAGCTTCTTGACACGAGTCGAAGCTTCAATAGGCAACCAAACATACAGCGGTGTCAGCTCGGACTCGCCTTTAACGGAGTACGCATTTCACGCAGAGCCTGTATTTTCCAAATTGATAAAAGCTCAGTGTCTGATCGTTTCCTATTTGTAAAATACTAAATGTTTCACATAAAGAATGAAAAGAAAATGAAAACAAAATAAATACTGTCTAAATGCAACAGCATATTGAACAATTTTAATTAATAGATAGTAATCAATTATTGTCTGTAACTTTTAACACTCGCCCTTACGATGAAAATAATCACTATTTTCAAGATTAATGAATACGAACATCACTGTCCCGCATTTCGAATGCGAACGTCAAGTGCAATAGATTAACTATAATAAAAGATTTATTAAATATAGCGCAAAATAAAGGTTATTGATATTAGATATTATTAAACATAAACGTAGCAAAGGTAATAGCATAATATAGAAGCAACCATAGCTCAACAGTTCTATAACGAAACGGTCGAGCACATTTTTATACAATTTAACCCCAGAATCTGATATTCGTACAATCAATTTTCATACATACAGATTATACTTGTAGTACCATTTCATTTCCGGTCAAATCGAGTCAAATGCCAACATCCACTCGCCACGTGTCTTTTCGACAGTTATTCATTGTGCGTAATAGTCATTTCGTGCAAGAATGAATTGCAACACTTTATATTGCCCACGGAATAAGAAGTTGATTGCTCACTATAAATATTGCGATGTTGTGGATCCTACAGGCTAAAACCGAACGAGCATGCTCTCAAAATTGAAAATGATCAAGTATTTCATTTAACTTTGTACAATAGCAATATATAGTATATGAACCGTATACTCGGTACAAAAATGATGTATTAGCAAAGCTGACCATTTCGCGGTAAAATTGAGGGGCTAACAACATTACATCTATCGTAATAGATTATAGACTTGAATCGAATTTGTCTTTGATGTCGTTAGACGTTTTATTGTTTCTATAGAGACGCGTAAAATGGATATACCTACCGTATGGATAAATTTGAAACATTATGTCGGCTCATTGATACACATATACCTTTATATGTAGTACGCATCAACGTCAAAAAGTGATTATATTTAAATTGCGATACAACGAAATCACGTTATTTAAGAAATGATAAAGTTAGTCTCTATTGATTTTATAAAAAGTTTAATCTCTTTTAACGTGAGCACAACTAACGTACAAAAGTAACAAAGTATTCTTTGACAGAAAATCTGATTAATTAATGAAGAAAACATGTGAAATAATACATCGCAAAGAGTGATACTTTCGTTTTGCAGTGAATTAATAATTCGTCGCAGTGTTAAAATGTCGCGGAAAAATTGAAATTCAATTAGGTACTACTGCGAATACAGATGGTGACTGAATCTCGATGCTCTGGCGTGCATTATACATATATGCATGTGGATACGCAGAATTGGCTTATTGGCACGATGTTATTCCCCGAAAGTGTCACAGAGTATTTTTTATAATACTTATTTCGAATGATACACAATCACAATTTGTATTCATAGACTTATGATCAAAATGAATTAATTTAAAATCCCATTTACCACTGATCATATTTAAACCTGTGTAAAGCACCCTACACGCTAACTGTTCGTCCTTTATAACAAATATAGCAGAACTTACGTCTTAATGTCATTTCATCGAGTCCCTTAAGAAACTTGCAAGAAGTACTAAACAAAATTTGTATCCGTGTTTCTTGAACGGACAAAATGTCGATTACTACTCCAATTACCGCGTACAATATTTGAACTCGATTCTAGCAGATTTCTCAAGGAGACACGACTCATTAATTATTTCCCTGTACCTCTAATCTGCTTTCCTGACATTCGCCTTTAATAGGTTCTCGGCCTTCCTTAACATTTCCAATACTATGTAGGATCGTCACGCAGTGGTTGTGGAGTTCATATTCTGATTCTAACTGCACGTACCTTCAGAATGGCTTTGGTGCGGAATGGTCGCATCGTCGGTTTAGAATAATTATATTACTGACGAATAGTATCAGGCATCTAGGAGAAGCGCTATGAAATAGCGTATGCAATAAATTGTAAGCAAATACAGAAGCATTGATGGAAATTGAAAATAAAATGTCTTTTTCACTGCAAAATGTCAAATTCTACACGTGCACTTGCCGGCGATACAAGAAATTAATAATGAGAATGAATTTCTTCAAAAATTTGTAGCAAAACAGTGACTTAAATGAAGTATAGGTAACCGAGAGAAGAATGTATACATAGATGATTAATAATAATAGATCAGATGTAATAATGATGCAGAAACCAGAAAGTATATAATGTATATGCGGTCCATGTACGATATTAATATATACGATCCATTTACGGTTAATACGTGACGCATACTATATATTTTACAATTTTCCAGGAGACAAACTAAATTATCTATAATAATCGGCTATAATATGAAAATAGAAAAATTATTCGTTTCGGAATGTGATTCTATTCGACACGCGCTCGATGTATTCCATAACATTGATATTCATAATTATTGAAAAAAATTTTCATTTGCTCTCTCGATCTTGAATTTTCGCAGGCATAGAATCGGATCGCTGTTTTAGCTAGTCGCAAGTGAAGTATCTACGTTTGGTAGAAAGGCAGAATTGTTTTTCGAAGAGCGTTCGTATGGAAAGAAATTTGGAGTAACTGTAATACGTCACGGATGCGCTAATTTTGATTGAGATTGAATAGATGCTTCGTATATGAGACGGTATTTAACGCAGTGTCCTGATTAAAAGGCCTAAAAAGGTGATTGTTGTAGATTTTTTCTTTCATAGGGAGAGAAAAAAGAAAGCTTCTTAAAACTTTTAGTGTATTTTAACACACACTTGAAAGGTACGAGCAGTAATTTTTATCATCTAACTGTCGCAGAACGGCAGCGTTATTAGCCGACCGTTCACTGAAGAATATAACTACAGTCAACGGCTGTACATCGAAGGCCCTAGCCGCTTGAATCTGGATTGGCAGGAAAGATAAAGTGCGTATTTCTTGTATGAAATGTGAAATGTGAAAACTAATATCATTATACATCATAAAATATTATCATACATCACACATCTTACATCACGAGACATCATACATCACACATCATACATAGTATAAAAGTTCGAAACCAGAGTTTGGATGTTCGGATGATCAGAAAGTGACGTCGCAAAATTTTTTTTTTCTCTTGACGTCATCAACTTAAATCCAGCTAGCCGGATTCCTCAGTCTGGAAACAACCGCGCAGTAGAGAGGACGGATGAGAATCGCGCTCCGCAGATTTCGAGTGCCGGGTTCTCAGCCTCTTGGATCCTGCGCTCCGGGTCCGCTTTCTGGTGAAACTCGACTGCCGGGACAAGCGCTACGTAGTTTCTGAGCTCCAGGTCCGCTACCTGGTGAAACTAGACTTCCGAGGTATAACCCGAGGTGGTTATCGGTGGTTGTTGGAGGTGGTTGGCGGTGGTTGGAAGTGGACGAGGAGGACGACGATTCGTGCCCGGTAAGTAAAACATTTTTATAATATTTGATGGCAATTGTAATTATATTTTATCCAAAATATTTCAAACTTGTTATGTTTACATTAAATTATTTCAATTCATTTTTCGCCCAAGCACAAACTCAGTAGCTATAAATAAGCTGATACAATTTATTATATTATTATTTAATTAATTAATTACATTAACCCTTACACAATATTTTTGATGTGTTCTTATACTGAAAATTTTTATAACTATTTCAGATATAACCCGAGGTGGTTAAAGGTGGTCGGAGGTGGACGAGGAGGAGGACGAGGAGGACGAGGAGAACAAGGTAGACGAGGAGGACGAGGATTTGTGCTCGGTGAGTAAAACACTTTTATAATATTTGACGGCAATTGTAATTATATTTTATCTAAAATATTTCAAACTTGTGATATTTACAATGAAATATGTCAGTTCACTTTTCGCGCAAGCACATATTCAGTAGTTATGAATGCGCTAATTATATTTATTATATTATCAATTAATTCATTAATTATGTTAATCCTTACACAATATTTCTAATGTGCTCTTATACTGAAAATATTTATTACTATTCCAGGTATAACCCGAGGTGGTTATCGGTGGTTGTTGGAGGAGGTTGGCGGAGGTCGAAGATGGACGAGGAGGAGGACGAGGAGGACGAGGATTTGTGCTCGGTGAGTAAAACATTTTTATAATATTTGATGGCAATTGTAATCATATTTCATCTGAAATATTACAAACTTGTCACGTTTACAATAAATTATTTCAATTCATTTTTCGCGCAAGCACATGTTCAATAGCTTCAAATGCGCTAATAAAATTGATTATATTATTAATTAATTAATTAATTATATCAATCCTTGAACAATATTTTTGATGTGTTCTTATACTAAAAATATTCATTACTATTCAAGGTATAACCCGAGGTAGTTCGCGGTGGCTGCGGGTGATCAAGGTGCGCGAGGAGGAGGACGAGGATGACGAGGACTTGTACACTGTGAGTATAACATTTTTATTATATTCATTAGAGTAGGAGTAGGATCAGGAGTAGGAGTAGTGGGAGTAGAAGTAGAAGTGGTAGAAGTCGGAGTAGGAATAGGAGTAGTCGTAGTAGTAGGAGTTAGAGTAGAGTAGGAGTAGAAGTAGATGTATGCGGGGAGGGGCGGGGAGGGAATATTATCATACCTAGTTATCAGTAATAAGCAATTGCGGGTAAAATATTAGCTTACTTTTGTAAGTATTTATGAATGTAGCATCCATGAATATTCATTGTTGGTGTATAAGGTCTGGCAACGTACCTACTTTCTGTATGAGATGTTAAAGATTTTCAACACAATTATGTTTCAGTTCTGTGCCCCACCTAGTGATCCACTAGTACATATCCTCCGACGTGACATCGCTGTGCTACGTATAAAGAAGAAAAGATTTATTAAGATGTAAATTGCTCCTCTCTTCTTGCCATTGTGCTTTCAGCCATTGTTGTGCTGTGTGTTTAAAATTTAGGACAGTATATAATATAGAATAACAGGTATAGCTACGAATACAGAACTACAATAAATCTTATAGAAATGAGCTCTCATTGAGATTTATCTGTATTTATAACTCGACGCGAGAAGGCAAAAATCAATGTAATGCCATCTGTAAGGCAATTTGACTCGTGTTTGCACTACGAGAACTCGTCGGGCATTTTGCAGTGAAATTTGAAAAATTGTTGTACAAGAAATTAAATAACTATAGAAATGGATAAAAAATATTATCTCTAATAGTGAATGTAGCTAATACAGCTTTAACCGTATATTGATTATGTTAATGATCTATTGTGACAAGATCGGAATTAGATAAGCTCTCTAAATACTCTTTTCTAGTCTATTAATTTATATCATGTATATGTAAATGTATATTTCTTCAGTTTGCACCATCACTGCACTAGGATTACCCTTGCCATGTTTTATGGTGCGCTTGTGTAATTTGTATATTATTAACCTTACGTTTTACTCTATTTGCGACAAGTTGTGAGTGTTTCTAATTTCTTGGCAATTATTTATGTACATGTATGTGTATATATTTATATGTATACTTATGGACGTGTATATACATATATGCACATATTTGAAACTAGATTTTTACAATAAACACAGAGGTTTTAGTATATTCACATACGGATTTCTGTGTATGGGTATACTTGAACTAAAATATCCTTATCTCTAATACGGAGTTCTTCGTAATTCGCATTTGTTCTTGTAACCAAATGTCCTACATACGATGGCAAAAATCGAGATCCAACTTAACTGAGTCTCAAAGCCCTGTTGACATACAAGCAGCTATTCGATAGAAATTATAGTTTATAGTTTACACAGCCCATTGCATGATATTTCATTATAAATACATATGTTTCAATGTATTTAGGAATAATGTATCAAATATACAGAGGTCATGTGCAAATAATAAATGAATTGATTCGACCGCAGTTTGATGTATTCATTAGAGCTTTAACAATAAATTTAAGCTTTGTTACTTCTTTTATTTTATTATGGATAATCAAAAACATTTCCGACTATTCGTGCTGTGGAAGCATGGGGATTAAACCAAATGTAGCGAAAGATTAGAAACAGTGTATGTAGAGTACGGGTATTTTTCTAACAATGCAAACACGTGCCGCTAGCTTAGTTTTGACATATCTAGAATACCACGCCTTGCGAATTAGCTTTCCGGACAGAGATGAATGACGAATTTTAAGGACTGCATTATCGTTGTTGAATACTCTATGCCTCATGGGAAAAGAAGATCTGTAACGATAAAATTGATGCACCGGATCATCATCGACTTTAACTTTTGAAATGTCCTACCATTTCCGAACACCTCCAACCATCCTATTTACCTATATTACTAGATTAGCTATGATATGAAAAGAGAAGAATTATTCATTTCGAAATGGGATTCTATTCGACGCGCGCTCGATGTATTCCATAACATTAGTATTGATAATTATTCCAACAACTTTTCATTTGCTCTCTCGATCTTGAATTTTCATAGGCATAGAATCGAAACGCTGTTTTAGCTGGTCGCAAGTGAAGTATCTGCGTTGGGTGGAGGAGCAGAATCGTTTTTCGAAAAGTATTCGGATGGAAAAAAATTCAGAGTAACTGTAATACATCACGGATGCGCTAATTTTGAACGAGATGAAATGGATGCTTCGTATATGACACAGTATTTAACGCTGCGTAGTGATTTAAAGACCTAAAAAGGTGATAGGGAGAGAAAGAACGAAGCTTCTCAACACTTCGAGTGTATTTTAACACACATTTGAAAGATACGAGCGAAATTTTTCATCATCCAACTGTCGCAGAACGGCAGCGTTATTAGCTGACCCGTTCACTGAAAAATATATCTTCAGTCAACGGCTGACCATCGAAGGGCCTGGCCGCTTGAGTCTGGAATCGGCAGGAGAGATAAAGTGCGTATTTCTAGTATGAAACGTGAAAACTAAAATCATTATACATCATATCATATCATCATACATCATACATCATACATCATACATCATACATCATACATCGTACATCATACATCATCATACATAGTATTAAAGGTCGAAACTAAAGTTTGGATGTCGGATGTTCAGAAAGTGACGTTACCGATCTGAAATCAGCTAGCCGAATTCCTCAGTCTGGAGACAACCGCGCAGTAGAGCGGACGGATGAGAGTCGCGCTCCGCAAATTTCGAGTACCGGGTTCTCAACCTCCCGGATCCCGCGTTTCGGGTCCGCTACGTATTTCGAGTACCGGGTTCTCAACCTCCCGGATCCCGCGCTTCGGGTCCGCTACGCGGTGAAACTCGACTTCCAGGATAAGCACTCCGTGGTTCCTCGTTCGTGTTAACAATAAATTATTTCAATTCGTTTTTCGCGCAACCCCAAATTCGGTAGCTGTCAGTCCGCTAACAAAATTTCTCGACTTCCAGGATAAGCGCTCCGTGGTTCCTGGTTCGTGTCTACAATAAATTATTTCAATTCGTTTTTCGCGCAACCCCAAATTCGGTAGCTGTCAGTCCGCTAACAAAATTTCTCGACTTCCAGGATAAGCGCTCCGTGGTTCCTGGTTCGTGTCTACAATAAATTATTTCAATTCGTTTTTCGCGCAACCCCAAATTCGGTAGCTGTCAGTCCGCTAACAAAATTTCTCGACTTCCAGGATAAGCGCTCCGTGGTTCCTGGTTCGTGTCTACAATAAATTATTTCAATTCGTTTTTCGCGCAACCCCAAATTCGGTAGCTGTCAGTCCGCTAACAAAATTTCTCGACTTCCAGGATAAGCGCTCCGTGGTTCCTCGTTCATGTCTACAATAAATTATTTCAATTCGTTTTTCGCGCAACCCCAAATTCGGTAGCTGTCAGTCCGCTAACAAAATTTCTCGACTTCCAGGATAAGCGCTCCGTGGTTCCTGGTTCGTGTCTACAATAAATTATTTCAATTCGTTTTTCGCGCAACCCCAAATTCGGTAGCTGTCAGTCCGCTAACAAAATTTCTCGACTTCCAGGATAAGCGCTCCGTGGTTCCTCGTTCATGTCTACAATAAATTATTTCAATTCGTTTTTCGCGCAACCCCAAATTCGGTAGCTGTCAGTCCGCTAACAAAATTTCTCGACTTCCAGGATAAGCGCTCCGTGGTTCCTGGTTCGTGTCTACAATAAATTATTTCAATTCGTTTTTCGCGCAACCCCAAATTCGGTAGCTGTCAGTCCGCTAACAAAATTTCTCGACTTCCAGGATAAGCGCTCCGTGGTTCCTGGTTCGTGTCTACAATAAATTATTTCAATTCGTTTTTCGCGCAACCCCAAATTCGGTAGCTGTCAGTCCGCTAACAAAATTTCTCGACTTCCAGGATAAGCGCTCCGTGGTTCCTGGTTCATGTCTACAATAAATTATTTCAATTCGTTTTTCGCGCAACCCCAAATTCGGTAGCTGTCAGTCCGCTAACAAAATTTCTCGACTTCCAGGATAAGCGCTCCGTGGTTCCTGGTTCACGTTTACAATAAATTATTTCAATTCGTTTTTCGCGCACGCCCAAATTCAGTAGCTGTCGGTGCGCTAATAAAATTTCTATAACTTTACAATCTTCTCATAATCTTTTTGGTAAAATATGTCGATAAAAAAATTATATCAAACCTCACATATTATTTTTGATTTGTTCTCACGCTGAAAATATTTATTAGTATTCGAGGTATAACTCGAGGTGGTTGGCGGTTTTCGTTGGAGGTAGTTAGGGGTGGTTGCGGGTAATCTCGGTGATTCAGGATGAGGGGGACGAGGATTTGTGCTTGGTGAGTAAAACACTTTTATAATATTTCATGGCAATTGTAATTATATTTCATCTGAAATATTACAAACCTTCACGTTTACAATA
The DNA here is from genome assembly GCF_021901455.1 of Neodiprion lecontei. Taxonomy (NCBI): domain Eukaryota; kingdom Metazoa; phylum Arthropoda; class Insecta; order Hymenoptera; family Diprionidae; genus Neodiprion; species Neodiprion lecontei. Next base: position 10,195,489 of record NC_060265.1, on the reverse strand, counting down.
AATTATTTCAATTCATTTTTCGTGCAAGCACATATTCAGTAGCTATGAATAATCTTATACAATTTATTATATTATTAATTAATTAATTAATATTCCTATAATATTTAATGGCAATTGTAATTATATTTCATCTGAAATATTACAAACTTGTCACGTTTACAATAAATTATTTCAATTCATTTTTCGTGCAAGCACATATTCAGTAGCTATGAATAATCTTATACAATTTATCATATTATTAATTAATTATTTAATCAATTACTCAATTATATTAATCCTTACACAATATTTTCGATGTGTTCTTATACTGAAAATATTTATTACTATTCAAGGTACAACCTGAGGTGGTTGAAGGTGGTCGGAGGTGGACAAGGAGGAGGACGAGGAGGACGAGGATTTGTGCTGGGTGAGTAAAACACTTTTATAATATTTGATGGCAATTGTAATTATATTTCATCTGAAATATTACAAACTTGTCACGTTTACAATAAATCATTTCAATTCATTTTTCGTGCAAGCACATATTCAGTAGCTATGAATAATCTTGTACAATTTATTACATTATTAATTAATTGATTATTTACATTAATCCTTACACAATATTTTTGATGTGTTCCTATACTAAAAATATTCATTACTATTCCAGGTATTACCCGAGGTGGTCGGAGGTGGACGAGGAGGAGGACCAGCTGGACGAGGAGGAGGACCAGGTGGACGAGGAGGAGGACGAGGTGGACGAGGAGGAGGCGGGGTGGGTCGTGGGAGAGGACCACTCCTCTCCTCAGAGGAGGGGGGGGGGGGGGGGGCAGGGAAGGGGGAGAGGTGGGTGGGGAGAGGGAAGGGAAGGGAAGGGAAGGGGAGGGGAAGGGGTGGGGAAGGGGAGGGGGAGGGGAAGGGGAAGGGGAGGGGACGGGAAGGGAAGGGAAGGGAAGGGGTGGGTGGAGGGGAAGGGGGAGGGAGGGAGGGAGGGAGGGTGGGCGGGCGGGAGGGAGGGAGGGAGGGCGGGAGGGCGGGAGGGCGGGAGGGCGGGAGGGAGGGAGGGAGGGAGAGAGTGGAGGACGGATATCGATGCGAGCCCGTTAGAGTTAATAGAGCAGTACAACCCCCCCCCCCCTCTCGCGCCCTCCCTCCCTCCCTCCCGCCCGCCCACCCACCCTCCCTCCCTCCCTCCCTCCCTCCCTCCCTCCCCCCCGCCCCTCCCCTCCACCCACCCCTTCCCTTCCCTTCCCTTCCCGTCCCCTCCCCTTCCCCTTCCCCTTCCCCTCCCCCTCCCCTTCCCCTCCCCTTCCCCTCCCCTTCCCCTCCCCTTCCCCTCCCCTTCCCTTCCCTCTCCCCACCCACCTCTCCCCCTTCCCTGCCCCCCCCCCCTCCTCTGAGGAGAGGAGTGGTCCTCTCCCACGACCCACCCCGCCTCCTCCTCGTCCACCTCGTCCTCCTCCTCGTCCACCTGGTCCTCCTCCTCGTCCAGCTGGTCCTCCTCCTCGTCCACCTCCGACCACCTCGGGTAATACCTGGAATAGTAATGAATATTTTTAGTATAGGAACACATCAAAAATATTGTGTAAGGATTAATGTAAATAATCAATTAATTAATAATGTAATAAATTGTACAAGATTATTCATAGCTACTGAATATGTGCTTGCACGAAAAATGAATTGAAATGATTTATTGTAAACGTGACAAGTTTGTAATATTTCAGATGAAATATAATTACAATTGCCATCAAATATTATAAAAGTGTTTTACTCACCCAGCACAAATCCTCGTCCTCCTCGTCCTCCTCCTTGTCCACCTCCGACCACCTTCAACCACCTCAGGTTGTACCTTGAATAGTAATAAATATTTTCAGTATAAGAACACATCGAAAATATTGTGTAAGGATTAATATAATTGAGTAATTGATTAAATAATTAATTAATAATATGATAAATTGTATAAGATTATTCATAGCTACTGAATATGTGCTTGCACGAAAAATGAATTGAAATAATTTATTGTAAACGTGACAAGTTTGTAATATTTCAGATGAAATATAATTACAATTGCCATTAAATATTATAGGAATATTAATTAATTAATTAATAATATAATAAATTGTAAAAGATTATTCATAGCTACTGAATATGTGCTTGCACGAAAAATGAATTGAAATAATTTATTGTAAACGTGAAGGTTTGTAATATTTCAGATGAAATATAATTACAATTGCCATGAAATATTATAAAAGTGTTTTACTCACCAAGCACAAATCCTCGTCCCCCTCATCCTGAATCACCGAGATTACCCGCAACCACCCCTAACTACCTCCAACGAAAACCGCCAACCACCTCGAGTTATACTTCGAATACTAATAAATATTTTCAGCGTGAGAACAAATCAAAAATAATATGTGAGGTTTGATATAATTTTTTTATCGACATATTTTACCAAAAAGATTATGAGAAGATTGTAAAGTTATAGAAATTTTATTAGCGCACCGACAGCTACTGAATTTGGGCGTGCGCGAAAAACGAATTGAAATAATTTATTGTAAACGTGAACCAGGAACCACGGAGCGCTTATCCTGGAAGTCGAGAAATTTTGTTAGCGGACTGACAGCTACCGAATTTGGGGTTGCGCGAAAAACGAATTGAAATAATTTATTGTAGACATGAACCAGGAACCACGGAGCGCTTATCCTGGAAGTCGAGAAATTTTGTTAGCGGACTGACAGCTACCGAATTTGGGGTTGCGCGAAAAACGAATTGAAATAATTTATTGTAGACACGAACCAGGAACCACGGAGCGCTTATCCTGGAAGTCGAGAAATTTTGTTAGCGGACTGACAGCTACCGAATTTGGGGTTGCGCGAAAAACGAATTGAAATAATTTATTGTAGACACGAACCAGGAACCACGGAGCGCTTATCCTGGAAGTCGAGAAATTTTGTTAGCGGACTGACAGCTACCGAATTTGGGGTTGCGCGAAAAACGAATTGAAATAATTTATTGTAGACATGAACGAGGAACCACGGAGCGCTTATCCTGGAAGTCGAGAAATTTTGTTAGCGGACTGACAGCTACCGAATTTGGGGTTGCGCGAAAAACGAATTGAAATAATTTATTGTAGACACGAACCAGGAACCACGGAGCGCTTATCCTGGAAGTCGAGAAATTTTGTTAGCGGACTGACAGCTACCGAATTTGGGGTTGCGCGAAAAACGAATTGAAATAATTTATTGTAGACATGAACGAGGAACCACGGAGCGCTTATCCTGGAAGTCGAGAAATTTTGTTAGCGGACTGACAGCTACCGAATTTGGGGTTGCGCGAAAAACGAATTGAAATAATTTATTGTAGACACGAACCAGGAACCACGGAGCGCTTATCCTGGAAGTCGAGAAATTTTGTTAGCGGACTGACAGCTACCGAATTTGGGGTTGCGCGAAAAACGAATTGAAATAATTTATTGTAGACATGAACGAGGAACCACGGAGCGCTTATCCTGGAAGTCGAGAAATTTTGTTAGCGGACTGACAGCTACCGAATTTGGGGTTGCGCGAAAAACGAATTGAAATAATTTATTGTAGACACGAACCAGGAACCACGGAGCGCTTATCCTGGAAGTCGAGAAATTTTGTTAGCGGACTGACAGCTACCGAATTTGGGGTTGCGCGAAAAACGAATTGAAATAATTTATTGTAGACATGAACGAGGAACCACGGAGCGCTTATCCTGGAAGTCGAGAAATTTTGTTAGCGGACTGACAGCTACCGAATTTGGGGTTGCGCGAAAAACGAATTGAAATAATTTATTGTAGACACGAACCAGGAACCACGGAGCGCTTATCCTGGAAGTCGAGAAATTTTGTTAGCGGACTGACAGCTACCGAATTTGGGGTTGCGCGAAAAACGAATTGAAATAATTTATTGTAGACATGAACCAGGAACCACGGAGCGCTTATCCTGGAAGTCGAGAAATTTTGTTAGCGGACTGACAGCTACCGAATTTGGGGTTGCGCGAAAAACGAATTGAAATAATTTATTGTAGACACGAACCAGGAACCACGGAGCGCTTATCCTGGAAGTCGAGAAATTTTGTTAGCGGACTGACAGCTACCGAATTTGGGGTTGCGCGAAAAACGAATTGAAATAATTTATTGTTAACACGAACGAGGAACCACGGAGTGCTTATCCTGGAAGTCGAGTTTCACCGCGTAGCGGACCCGAAGCGCGGGATCCGGGAGGTTGAGAACCCGGTACTCGAAATACGTAGCGGACCCGAAACGCGGGATCCGGGAGGTTGAGAACCCGGTACTCGAAATTTGCGGAGCGCGACTCTCATCCGTCCGCTCTACTGCGCGGTTGTCTCCAGACTGAGGAATTCGGCTAGCTGATTTCAGATCGGTAACGTCACTTTCTGAACATCCGACATCCAAACTTTAGTTTCGACCTTTAATACTATGTATGATGATGTATGATGTACGATGTATGATGTATGATGTATGATGTATGATGTATGATGTATGATGATATGATATGATGTATAATGATTTTAGTTTTCACGTTTCATACTAGAAATACGCACTTTATCTCTCCTGCCGATTCCAGACTCAAGCGGCCAGGCCCTTCGATGGTCAGCCGTTGACTGAAGATATATTTTTCAGTGAACGGGTCAGCTAATAACGCTGCCGTTCTGCGACAGTTGGATGATGAAAAATTTCGCTCGTATCTTTCAAATGTGTGTTAAAATACACTCGAAGTGTTGAGAAGCTTCGTTCTTTCTCTCCCTATCACCTTTTTAGGTCTTTAAATCACTACGCAGCGTTAAATACTGTGTCATATACGAAGCATCCATTTCATCTCGTTCAAAATTAGCGCATCCGTGATGTATTACAGTTACTCTGAATTTTTTTCCATCCGAATACTTTTCGAAAAACGATTCTGCTCCTCCACCCAACGCAGATACTTCACTTGCGACCAGCTAAAACAGCGTTTCGATTCTATGCCTATGAAAATTCAAGATCGAGAAAGCAAATGAAAAGTTGTTGGAATAATTATCAATACTAATGTTATGGAATACATCGAGCGCGCGTCGAATAGAATCCCATTTCGAAATGAATAATTCTTCTCTTTTCATATCATAGCTAATCTAGTAATATAGGTAAATAGGATGGTTGGAGGTGTTCGGAAATGGTAGGACATTTCAAAAGTTAAAGTCGATGATGATCCGGTGCATCAATTTTATCGTTACAGATCTTCTTTTCCCATGAGGCATAGAGTATTCAACAACGATAATGCAGTCCTTAAAATTCGTCATTCATCTCTGTCCGGAAAGCTAATTCGCAAGGCGTGGTATTCTAGATATGTCAAAACTAAGCTAGCGGCACGTGTTTGCATTGTTAGAAAAATACCCGTACTCTACATACACTGTTTCTAATCTTTCGCTACATTTGGTTTAATCCCCATGCTTCCACAGCACGAATAGTCGGAAATGTTTTTGATTATCCATAATAAAATAAAAGAAGTAACAAAGCTTAAATTTATTGTTAAAGCTCTAATGAATACATCAAACTGCGGTCGAATCAATTCATTTATTATTTGCACATGACCTCTGTATATTTGATACATTATTCCTAAATACATTGAAACATATGTATTTATAATGAAATATCATGCAATGGGCTGTGTAAACTATAAACTATAATTTCTATTGAATAGCTGCTTTTATGTGAACAGGGCTTTGAGACTCAGTTCAGTTCGTCCGCCTCCGCGTCCACCTCCGACCACCTCCAACAATCGAACAACCACCTCGAACAACCACCGATAACCACCTCGGGTTGTACCTGGAATAGCAATAAATATTTTCAGTATAAGAACACTTCAAAAACATTACGTAAGCATTCATATAATTAATTAAGTGATTGACAATATTAATAATTTCATTAGCGCATTCATAGCTACCGAATTTGTGCTTGCGCGGAAAATGAATTGAAATAATTTATTGTAAACGTGACAAGTCTGTAATATTTTAGATGAAAAATAATTACAATTGTCATCAAATATTATAAAAATGTTTTACTCACCGAGCACAAATCTTCGTCCTCCTCCTCGTTCATCTCCGACCACCTCCAACCACCTCCAATCACCTCGGGTTATACCTGAAATAGCAATAAATATTTTCAATATAAGAAAACATCGAAAACATCACGTAAGGAATAATATAATCAATTAACTAATTAACAATATTATTAATCCCATTAGCGCATTCATAGCTACCGAATTTGTGCTTGCGCGAAAAATGAATTGAAATGATTTATCGTAAACGTGACAAGCTTCAAAAATTTTCAGATAAAATGTAATTGCAATAGCCATTAAATATTATAAAAATGTTTTACTCACTGAGCAGAAATCCTCGTCCTCTTCCTCCTTATTCACCACATGTCCCTGAAGTCGAGTTTCGTTAGGTAGCGGACCCGAAGCGCAGAAACTACGTAGCACTTATCCCGGAAGTCGAGTTTCACGAGGTAGCGGACCAGGACCTCAGAAACTACGGAGCGCTTATCCCGGAACTCGAGTTGCACCAGAAAGCGGACCCGGAGCGCAGGACCCAAGAAGCTGAGAACCCGGCACTCGAAATCTGCGGAGCGCGATTTTCATCCGTCCACTCTACTGCGCGGTTGTTTCCAGACTGAGGAATCCGGCTAGCTGGATTTAAGTTGATGACGTCAAGAGAAAAAAAAAATTTTGCGACGTCACTTTCTGATCATCCGAACATCCAAACTCTGGTTTCGAACTTTTATACTATGTATGATGTGTGATGTATGATGTCTCGTGATGTAAGATGTGTGATGTATGATAATATTTTATGATGTATAATGATATTAGTTTTCACATTTCACATTTCATACAAGAAATACGCACTTTATCTTTCCTGCCAATCCAGATTCAAGCGGCTAGGGCCTTCGATGGACAGCCGTTGACTGTAGTTATATTCTTCAGTAAACGGTCGGCTAATAACGCTGCCGTTCTGCGACAGTTAGATGATAAAAATTACTGCTCGTACCTTTCAAGTGTGTGTTAAAATACACTAAAAGTTTTAAGAAGCTTTCTTTTTTCTCTCCCTATGAAAGAAAAAATCTACAACAATCACCTTTTTAGGCCTCTTAATCAGGACACTGCGTTAAATACCGTCTCATATACGAAATATCTATTCAATCTTAATAAAAATTAGCGCATCCGTGAGGTATTACAGTTACTCCAAATTTCTTTCCATACGAACGCTCTTCGAAAAACAATTCTGCTTCCCTACCCAACGTAGATACTTCACTTGCGACTAACTAGAACAGCGATTTGATTCTATGCCTACGAAAATTCAAGATCGAGAGAGCAAATGAAAAGTTGTTGGAATAATTATGAATAATAAAGTTATAGAATACATGGAGGAGCAGGGGGACGAAGAGGGCGAAGGTGGTCGGCGGTGGTAGGAGGTGGTTGGAGGTGTTCGGAAATGGTAGAAGGTGGTAGGAGTTGCTAGGAGGTTGTTGGCGGTGGTTGGAGGAGGTACGAGGTGATAAGAGACGGCGCGGGGTGGTAGACGGTGGACGGAGATGGTATTAGGTGTTTGGCGGTGTTAGGAGGTGGCAGGGGGTGTTTAATGGTGCTCGGAGGGGGAAAGAAGTGTTTGGCGGTTGTTGAAAGTGATCGGCGTGGTCGAGGAAGACGAGGACGACGAGGATGATGGCGCAGCAGCGGGGAGATGCAGGCGAAGGAGGACGGCAACGACGTGGACGTGGTGGACGCAGGTGCTCGGTGGTTGTTGCGGTGGTTGGTGGTGGACGCGGTTATATGCGTCTCCTTACGGGGATGATCGAGCCGATCGATATTTCCAAGTCGCAGTCGACAAGTAGTCTTACGTACTCACTTTGTAGCGACTCAATCTCGAGTTTCCATACCGACACTACTTTCGCGGCTACGAATGTCGGTGCGAGTCCGTTCGCGGTAGAGTCGATGGAGCATAAACCTTCTATGCTCCCAGGCCCACCTGGGCTCACCTCCCCGCCGAAAACTGGTCATAAAAATTTATCCAGGGATATCCGTCTTTATATTCAACAGTCAACGACAGTGCGAATGATCAAAATACCTGCTTAGAGCGCGCCAAAGTGAAGATGAGAATCAAAGCCAAGGATGTACACACGGGATTTCCGGAGACATGGTTTGAGATCTGAACTCGAAAAACGAAGAAATTTCTTGGTGTTTCTTCAGCTACTGGGCCTACACCATTATTAATGTTTCTTTCGGTTGGGCATGTTTCGCTCGGTCCCGAAGCAGGCCCAATTGATGTCAACACATCACCGATTTGAATTTTGTGTTGTTGGGTTGTGTCACGTTTACGTCGCCGGTTGGCGGTGGCGTTGCGGATTGATTCTACATCGCCAACGAAACTGACCCGTGCAAAAAATCAGCTGTTTCAGAATCACTGTGGCTATTATGTCCTCTTACATGTGAAGACATGTTGTCATGAGATACACGCAGAGTACTGCTACAATGTCAACGGCATGAGTTTACTGAGTACAGTACATGCTAAAGAACATTGATGCTTACACCAAAGCCTTCGCAGGTTTCATCATGTGTAAGACTGTATAAGAGTCATGCGGAAATTTCAATAGTTGAAGAGATTCACGGATAGGCTTTGTCCATAGAATTCATGAAAATTTGATCGAAAACCAGTCGACATTTGTTATCTTCTTTATTTTGTGTACGATTAATCCGAGTAATAATACTTTACAACTGAACTATGGATTTAGTTTTAGAATCAAAAAGTAGACCGAGAATAATCTCTTTATTAACAGCTTTACCTCGGCATAGGCCCCTTGAATTTTGAAGAAAAATCCTCATCAAACATGCAAAAGGTGGTTTGGTGACAAAAACACGGAGCAATCTTCAGAATTCACAGTACTTGTATAATTCATCTAAGGTATTCATTAAGCCTCAAACATGATTATTAAAGTTAACCATAAGTTGGCCAATTCCCAAGAAAAATAGTACATCAAAATTAAACAACTGAATATTTTAACGAGCGCACAGGATTTTTATTATGCTTGACCGTAGATACTACAAACACTACGTAAAATTGAGGTTCGGTTACTTATGCTCAATTACGAAGCTCGTAGAATTGAGGTGAGGTCATTTATACTCAATGACACAGTCCCAAAGTATTGAGTTACACAAAAGTACGTATGCGCCAAAGAAAGTCCTAGTGTGTAAAATCTAGCGTTTCAGTTGTGCGCATGCGCCAACGTCATTCTACAATACTGTTCGGACATGGGGCACTTCAAGCACGCTACACAAGCTTCGAAAATCAATTTTTCCAAACAGACATTGAAAAAAAATTTGATTCAAATACATTGCCATAATATTTCGTATTTTGAACACTCTTTCCTTCGCCCAGAACTTACCAGGTATGAAATCTACCCATAAATACAAGATTGCAATACATCCAGGATATACGATGATGTTGAAAGTCACGTATAATGTTCAATAACCTGCATTGAATTATTAATGAGATTTGTAATACTAACAGCTATTCGACCATTGCTAAAATCGACGAAGGCATGTAAGTAATTTTACCTAGAACGTTCATCACTTATTTGTTCATTTATTTAATTATTCATTTGTTTCAACTGGAACAATATTAGTTAAGTAACAATAGATTAGTGTCAACAATTTAATTTATCAGAGCGGTGGCTCGGCCGTGTCAGCCTCCACACCAATAAATATAATAATTAATAATAATGATAATGGTGGTAATAATAATAGTAATAGTAATAATGATAAAATGAAATAAAACAATAATAATAAAATAATAAATAAGGGCGAGTAGTTATACATTCGTTAAAAGCGAGTTTGGTCTCTCCTTGGTGCGGTTGCCCTCTCGTCACTCATTCTACGCCTGCATACTGGTATGCCATGCACATTCATGAGTAATATTATTTAAACAACGTGAATATAAATCAAAATTACGTACTTGCAAAAGTACCGTACAAAATGATAACACCACACGCGCATTGTTGGACGTAATGTGGACTATACATCCCACGTGAAGGGATAGAAAAGTTTGAAATATAAAAAAATAATACGAAACAATGATACTATTTCTATTGCCAGAAATGTTGTTACAATCGAAAAATCTTCGTTCTACGTTCGTAATTGGCATTGCAGTAAAAAATACAGCCGTATATTTTGTTAAACGTGACAAATATAGTTAGGAATTTTTTTACTAGTTTGAGGAATCAATGCGGATCGTCAAAATTAGGCTGAAACAAATATTGTCTGAGGTGAAAACGAGTAATGGAAAATAAATCAACAAATAACTAAATATCCTGAGTATACTTTGTGTCGTGAATTACGAAATTCACTAGCAATTTTAAACAGCTTCCATTTAAAAAAACACAAATAGATTTTATGCATACCATTATTGTGATTTGACTGGCAAAAATGACAATGAAAATAGAAAGAGATGGCATTAAATAGCAAAAACAAAGCAATCTTTGATGATCGTGTTTGTACTGAATAGAGAAAAACATGTGAACCATAATTCACAATCATTTATGATAAATCAACTGAAGACAAAAATAATTAGACTGTTATAAGTTGATACGCCCAGTTAGAAAATCATAACCTGGTTGTATATTTGTGAATGCATCATTTAAATAATGTGTTAACAACTTCTGAAAAACAGTATCTATTCACGAAACATGCAAAATCAATATAAATCTTTACGATGATAATCGATTTTTTTTTTAAATAAAAATAAAGTAACAGAAATTTTTCAACCGCGTCATGAGAATGCAGTCCACATTACTATCAGAACGTAGAACGGTGAATCAACAGCCTGTACATATATCAAGTGATCAAGCATTGTGCTTGACTCGCATTTGTAGTTCTACTAGAACCAGAACTACTAAACTTTCCTGTCCGTCGTTTTTTCGTTTCAGTTTACTTTTTTTTATCTAAGAGTCTCTTTACTTCCCTGGTGCCATTTCAGAACATGCCGATATACATAAGAATCATACTTCATACACTGTGTGCTCACCGTAGATTGATAACTCACTTTAAAACTAAAATTCCGCTATGCTACTAGCAATAAAAATTAATGACAATAACAAAACAAAAAAACATAAAATAGTAGTAATAGTAACGTTAATAATAATAATAATAATAATAATAATAATAATAATAATAATCGCGGTAAAATTAAAAAGTGGTATTAGTTACAGTATTGCCAAAAAAAAAAAATTTGGCACATTGCGAGGACAGAATAGTTTAGCTCCAGTAAACATTACTCAAAGTAGAAATAATGATATTCTATCATTATAGTAGTATCATGACAAAATAACGACAATAATAATAATAATAATAATAATAATAATAATAATAATATGCATATAAATATATTACAGTTACAATAATAATAAAGAAAATAATAAATCGAACAGCAGTAACCAAGCTGCTTGTTTTAGAGAGTTTGACAAGATTATTTTGCCAAATACCAAACGGCAGCTACTGGGGTACTTTGTACAGGTATTTTCATTTCCTCTTAAATATCTCATAAAATAATATTATTTGCTTTAGTATAATTTTACAGTGATTAAATTAATAATTCATAATAAGAAACGTTGATCGATCTAATAATGTTGGTGCTTGCTGTCGGGTTTATTCAGCAGCGCCTTCTAATTTTTCTCTTTTTTTTAAGGCCGGTAGGAACGAGGATTTTTCGAAAAGAGTATCTGCTTTACTACAAAACAGCGCGAGCAGTGGTTTTTCTGTTTTTTTTTTTTTCTTATTCCTCAATAGACACAATGTAACAGATAATCCACATAGGTTATAACGCGTTTTTTTTATAAGTGACTGATATCTATAAATGTTATTTAATGATGGAGTAATATTACGACGAGGTAAGATCTCACAACGTTACACAACCTAGAAGAATACTTGTATCTATTACATTGATTATTTCAATGGAATAACGCTTCACAACTTGAACATTATTGCGAGCTGGTGGGCCTGGGCCTGATATACGTATCTCTTATAAATATGTGTCTCCAAAATATTGAATTTTTAATACTTTTTTCATTTTTTTTTCATTTTTTTTTTTTAATATAGCAAGCTTGCTCCGTGTTATTTGTTCATATAAAATTGTATCCCATGAACCATTGGACCGCACTAGTTACTAGGGCCTTTTTTGCCCTCCAACTCTGTTTCTGTGAATAGTTATAATTAACGCGCTGATTGATTAAAAAATTTTTTACTCTTATTCATTTGCTTTTGAAAATTTATTCAGCTACCCACCGCTCCGCTAAAATAAAAATACGTTGTACAAGATTTTCATTTAATCAGCAACTATAATTTTCATTTATTTATTCTTTGTAAGTATAGAAGCTGTGTCGCAAGTAATGATGATTGAGTTTACAAAGGATAGAGTTCACTTCTGGTAAGAATTCCACTTAATTTCAAGCCTCATGATGAAGCTTGTAATGATTTGTCTTTTTCTCTGATAAGTTCTTCAAATTTCTTGAAATGAATATGAATTTCTAAATTTTCCTTTCGTCAAAACAATTTTATGATCAAATTATTACAAAACGTCCCTTCAATCAAACAATATTTTTTAACGATCACTATCGTGACTTTTTCCACTTTTCTTTAAACGTTTTTTTTTTTTTTTCTTTTTTTTACTTAAGGTTGTCGTCGTTCTAGTAAATCAAAGAAATACAGTAAATTGGAAGATAAAAAAAACGAACAAGAATTATCTCTGCAGTGTGTTTTGTTAATATTCATTTAATCTCGTTTTCAAATTCTTCTTGAAAACTCACAATTAGTGGACAGTCTACCAGAAATAACCTGGAACATTTCGGTAAGGTGTGGTAGCAAAATGGGGCGGGCTAGCCAGACAAAATCAGGCTGCCCTCAAGGCGGCGGCACTCACAATATCTATTTACAAAAATATACACATGAGCAACTTGCTTTACTTATTCATAATCCTTCTTCCCGATGCTGCTTACATATTACGTACTTTTTGTTGGTGTATGTATGTGTGTATGTAATTATGTATGAACGCGTGTATACCTAAACTATGTTTTTATGTATGTATTTTTTATTTATTTATATATAGTTTTTTTTTCTAGAACCACTACTCCCCATACATTCTAGATAATGTAAGTTAATATGTGTTGTTGCGTATTAATACTAATCTACAACCTCACTTATCTACAAATTGTGTTATTTTTTTCATTTATTAATAGAATTATTTTTCCTTTTCACTTCTCCTTTGTCATCGTCATCAATAATATTACAATATTATTATTTTACGTGTGTATATATAATAAACTATATCATTGTTGTGTATTGTTGCTTTAAATATGCTCAGGTAAGCCTGCGTTAATTTTATCTCTTGAAACGCATGAAACTTCCGTGGCCAATTTATTGTATCTATGCACATTTTACAAAAGCGGAACACCTCGGAAAATAGAGATAAATTATTATTATTGTTTATTATTCACGATTGGTAATTTCTTAGTGTTTCTTTTTTGTTTGCTTAATTTTTTTTCCTTTCTTTCTAATATTCCATCGTGTGGCACTCAGTCCTTTTACTATAGTAAGTAACATACTTTACAATATGGTACAGTACATTGCTATTGCTCCAAGGCATTGGTAATATTGTTATGAATTTTTATAAACAATATCTCGTTCCCCTACATTGTGTGCAGGATCTTAAGTTATATCGTTCGGAGAGTTGTATAAGAATTGACTATATTTGCTAAGTAAGATGATACCCTATGCGAACGATGTGATTGTGTGATCCTCGGTTTTAGTTTCCTGTCTTCGAAATGCTTAAAATTGCAATATAGCTAATTCACGATATATCTTTTTTCTGTTACTTTTATTTAAAAACGCAACTTTTTTTGTCACGTGCGTTTCTAGTGATTAAATCTCTTACGCATAAGTATTAACTTCTTTTATTTTATCTTACCAAAATTCTTGCGTGATTATGCCTGCAATCTCAATATATTCTTGTACCTTATGGAATAAATACTCATATCGTCAAGTTATCCCTGACAACCCATTTCTATTATCGCAATATACGAAATTCCCACTGGCTAAGTATAACTATGCGTTTAATGGCAAAAGTACGATACATTTTTCTCTCTAGATTTTACAAAGGTGTCCAAATATGCAAAAAAAAAAATACATTCCTTGATCTCGATACAGCGCAACCTTTATAACACACGAAAATGATATCGTATCCAACCATTCTTTTCATTCGATAACGTGGACGTCGAGTTACTTCTATGGAAAAGTTGTTGCAATTAAAGTTAAAAAACGAACGAACAAGAATTCTTTTGAAAATCTAATCGATTCGATATGTCAATAGTTTTCCAACTGGATACCGATTTTCCACTATAGATAGTCAAACGGTAAAAATTTGTAAAAATGGGTATGTATATACATTTTCGTACATATATAACAATTTTTAGAAATACTAAATCATATTTCATTAACTTTCAAATTTACAAAATACTAATTTGTATGTACAAAGTTACATGATACAAACTATTTCCTTTTCTCTTCACGCAACGTCCACATTATCTTTTTTCACAAAGATGCCTTTGCAAACTGCTTTTCGGCGTACCAACCGTACTTTTCGATACCTTACCTGACTTACACAGTTACAGTTTTGTACTTTGCCAAAATCGATAGGTGACTCCTCTTGTGCTTGGCAGTTTCCAGAGCTCACTATGTGAGCATAGTAGGATATGTAGCCATGTTGTGTGGAAGAGAAGTCACGTAATTAGGAGTGGGTGGTCGGGGGCTGTGCCACTGGGGTCAGAGAGCACGAAGTTTCTTTATTCCAGCTTGTACATAACGGACCAAGTCACGAAGAGAACTTTTCAAAGTCAAAGGACCACTCTGTTCATCCAACTCGATGAAAAAATCTATAACACACGATGAAAAATGTCATTGAATTAGAATTCCATGCATCAGTTACTTTAAGTCAGCATAGCAATTTCTGAAATCAGTAGTTTTTATTACTGAGACTACTTGAAGTCATTTTAATTACCTCTATGCTTGTCTGTGACCAAAGAATTAGCTTGATCCCATAGGTCGTGGCAGTTCATCAGAAAACTGAAGTGTTGATTCTGCTTTTGCATCGCACTGTGAACACTTAGAGGTACGCTTACGTAAGGAGCTCCTTGCACTTGTCCAGATACCGCGCCCCTGTTGGCCAACTCTCCGCTGCTGTAACCTGAGCTTTGGCTACCAACCGAACCAACCGAACCAGCAGGAGATGGAGTTGGCGACAGAGGGGAAGGTGTACCTTGACCTTCCGGTTGTACTAATGTAGGTTGTGTGGGCTTGAATAAGAATACATTAACAATTAGTTATATTGAAAGTGATTCGAGAAACGATTTATGTATTTTTATTTATCCTGTGATGTAAATTCAAAAAATTAAGTGACTCACCTTCTGATAATAATCCGTTAGTAGTTTGTCACAGTCCTTTACCTCGTGCTTACGCATCTTGAATAATTTGTAGTACAAAAGAGACTGGCACCACAGGCTGTAATTATATCATTTTCCATTAGTACCCAATGCTTAAGCTGTTTTGTTATGTTTTGGATTAAGGATATATTGACTTTCGCTCACCTCAAAACAGCCAGTTTGTTATGTATACTGCTCTCGGGAGATTTGTTCTGTTGGCTCTTAAACTTGGAAGAAATGTACCTAAATCAAATAAGCAGAACTAGTTGAAACCAAGTCCACACTACTCTCATCACAAGCTCCTATTTACTTTGTTACATTGCGACATATCGATTATAGAAAAAGAATTACAAATTTTGCATAAAATTGTCTATTATATTGTTGGAAGATTTATAATACTGAGAATATATTACCCGACACATAAAAGCAACAAAATTTTAGCACTATTTCAACTTTCAGACGACTGGATATAGTTGGTCAACTTCAATATAGTTGTACTCACTTAATTAGACTAAGTGTGTCTCTATACATGGTAAATGCGGCACGCTCAGTCACAGGGTCTGATTCCATTGCATGACCCGTAAGTAAAAAGTATAATACAGCTTCCAAGTATTGCATGCATTGCGCAGTCAGCTCGCACTCTTCGTCGGCACTGTGCTTTAGGCGCTTTGCTTCTGTCAGGTACTGGTTCTGGTCCCTATTAAAAAAAATTATTAGCACATTTCAACACATGATGCACATTATCACATGCAAGAGTCGCAATGTCTATTCGTAACTGTATATTTAGAAACTGAATTGACTTGGGAAAAGAGCATACTACTCAGTACATAGTGTAATAGTTTCAACTGAATTTATTTTGCTTATAATGTGTGAATTGACGAAAATTTTAGAAGGATATGTGGATTTTTACCATAAATAAAATCCAAGGGAGAAAAAAATATGAGTGTTAGACCTGTAGTGTTTTACCTATCCTGATCCTCCAAGATATCATGTTGAGGGTGGAAGTAGGAGTAGTAGACACGTTGAGGTGGCGGTGGTGGAGGCAGAAGATTGCCATTTGATTTTTCTTCCCGCTCATGATTGGTTGGCTGCACATCACACTGCTGTACATAAGTTACCCATGATTTAATAATATTAAAAGATTTCTGTGCAAGTCACAGCAGGAAATGAAGTGGTAAGGTTTGTTTCTACTTTTTGATATTATTATAATAAATTATACACATGAATTTATTTCATGCTAAATAATCATAAATTGATTTTACGTTTAAACCACGATATTAGCAAAAAAATAATGTAACAGATTCGGCAAATTTGGGATTTCTCTACTCCCTTTTCCTTCAAGAATTAAGCTGTGTAATATGTAACGTATTCAGCTGCTTCAAAATCACCCCGAGAAACAGCTTGTAATATTTGATTGATTATGAATATCTTGAAAGCAGTTAGATAAGTTTTCCTTGGATCAACGGAGAACTGTATTCTTCGATTTATTCATCTTGTTCATATCAATACAATTCATCAAGGCAATATGGTAAGGGTGAAAAGATGATATAAGAACACATTAGGGGCCGTCCATTAATTACGTGATCTTTTTTTAAGCATTTTTCAATCCCCCCTCCCCCTTGGTGATACGTGGTGAGGTTTAAGACTACCCCCACGTGATTTTTGTCAACCCCCCCCCCCCCCTCCCCCCCCTTTCAAGCCTCACGTGATTAATGGACGGCCCCTTACCTGACTGGAAGATGGTCTTGGCGTTATGCACTGACTCTCTGTGTGCTTTCGTTTCCGCTTTTTCTTTTCCTTCGGCTCGGAAGTTTTTGCTTTAGAGTCTATAGAACAAACAGTACTCAAACTAGACACTGAACTGCAACTAGTGTTACGTTTTCGTTTAGGCATACTACTACCACTCCCACTTGCACTACTATTATTAACACAACCACCACTGATACCATTACTGTTCGATGCACTGTTGTTTTTACTGTCTACTAATACCTGTTCGATTTTAACACGATTTTGTTTAGCAACACCTTCCGATTTCATAGGAGCATCACTGTTACGTGTCCTTGTATCAGAGCGGGGCATGTCAATTATCTCTCCTTCTTCAGGAGTCGGTGGACGAGAAGGAGGTAGACGACTGGCTAATCTCGAAGCCGGCCTCGTGTCGGGAAGTTCGGTGCGCTGTCTCAGTTCCTGCCCTCGAGAATTCTGTGGTATGTGTGAAAGTCGGGTTAATGCGAGTCGACACATCAGGCTTGGATGACCATGAACATAATTCAACGGTGGTAACGACATTTGGGACGATGGCCTTTTATACGGACTTTCTCCTCCAGTTGGCGTTGGTACCGAGTATTCCTCGACATAAATTCCACACTTTCCGCCACCCTTGCCTCCTTTTCCACCCTTGCCACCACCTTTTCCACCCCCCTTGCCTGAAGATGAGAACAA
The DNA here is from genome assembly GCF_021901455.1 of Neodiprion lecontei. NCBI lineage: Eukaryota > Metazoa > Arthropoda > Insecta > Hymenoptera > Diprionidae > Neodiprion > Neodiprion lecontei. The sequence continues at coordinate 10,177,530 of NC_060265.1, read as the reverse complement.
CTTTCTCAAAGTATCGCTCTTCTTTTTATCCTGAACATTTCCTCGCTCCTCTTGCAATTTCGGCGCCGAACTGATGTCGCTGTCGGAATTATTCGGTGAGCTTGATCTGGTTGGTGGTGGTCTGGGTCGTGGCGGTACTCTGGCGACTTTGGGTTTCTGAACCTCGACTTCGCTGTCGGAATCATTTTCACATCCAATGGTATTTGACAGCCGAGATCTCCTACTTGAATTCATTTTATTAACTGTCCTCTTCTTGTCGGATTTCTTTGGCGAATCGGAAAGTCTATTTCTCTTCATTGGATCTTCGCGATCGCTGGGTCGCTTTTTAAGGGAAGATCTACGCCACGAGCTATCATCCGAGTCAGTTCCTTTAGTTGGTGCTCTTTCATCTTCACTAGATGACCCGCTCGTTCTTCGTCTGGGTTTATTGACTAACGAAATGGGAGAGGCTGGTTGTCTCGGCAGACTGGGATGATCGCTGTCAAAGTCGCTGGAACCTCCTTGCGATCCAGCATTACTGGCGTCATCACTTGTTGATACTGTGGGTTTTGAGACTGGTTTTTTCTTAGAACTCGTCAGACGGGGCCTTCCACGTCCCTTCTTGTTCCCGCTATCGTTATCGGACGGTTGACGCGAACCCTTGGGACTTTTTACAGTCTTTCGAGGCCGACCTCTCTTCAGTGGCTTTGATTTTTCACGTTGCAGTGATCGAACCGACTCTTGAGTAACAGGCTTCTTTTCGTTATCAGAGTGAAGATCGCTGTCGCTCAAAGAACTCAACAACTGTGTGTGATGTTTGTCCAACGCTTCGTTTAGTTGCCATTCGCTTCCAGAGTCATGACCCGGCCTCTTGGTACCAGTAGGCTCATTCGGAGAACCATTTCTTCTCGCATCACCCTGAAAAATCGTCAAAATCTAACGTGTAAATAGAGAAGCTTCAAATATCAACAAAACAAAATTTATCAAGGATCTTGCCCAGGGAAAATAATTTCGTTACGATAAGTGAACCATTATTTGAAACAAGTGTCAATGCTGCATGCTATATTCTGGATTATGAATAAAATTCCTTGCATTTTGGAGTTTATTGAGAGCGGTATATGTACTGCGGAAGCGCAAAATTTCTTCGAACATACCTGTAGACGCTTTGCTTCCTGAGTCTGATCACTAGAATGTACAGCATTCCTATTGATAAAGGATTCCAGATTCCATCTAGGAGGTTTTGCCTCTTCGACGGTAGGTACCGGTTCCTCCACATTGGGTATCGGTGATACCGACAGTGGAGTAGAAGGACCTTTCTCTGGGGGTCGATCTCTCTCATCCTCGGATTCATCGCTAGTGTCAGTGATGCTAGTGTCAGAACCTGAGCTTGAACTTGCGCTCGGAGAGCTCTGAGGTGCTTGATCCAGTGGACTAGGAGGCCTCTGCGTTATGGGGCTAGGTAAATCTTTTCTAGGAGGATTCAACGGTGACTGAGACAATGGTCGTAGAGGCACAATTTGATGCGACGGTGACACCTGGTTGGGTGCAGGACTCGCCGATCTTGATGGTGGTAATGATCCTGTCGGCGACTTATCTAGCGGCGACATTGGCGCTAAGGGTGCTGGTGTCATTGCTGGTAGCAGACTGAAATTTATCATAATATCGAGCGTTAATAAGGCTTGCAGAAAAACATGGTTGTGGGGTGAACTTATTGAATTTATTGAACGTATCGAACAACGTAAAGGACAGGGGTAAAATGGATTTGCAACTTTGTTTTCATCGCTATTGGCTGCTGAGCGGAATCAAATAAGGCACAATGCGTATAACGCGTGTTTTCGTTGGCTGGCAATTACGAATGACGCGCGCACATTTGTCCCGATCATATTGAACGTGTATCGTGCCATTCGAGTAGGCTGACGGGTCTGAAAATTGCCTGACGTTTAAGTCTATAAAATATTCAGAATACCGAGCCGGTATACGGACATGACAATTATGCCCAGGTATATCCTACATGGCCACCTGACTCCTGCAGTTTCACCGCCAATTGATGTAATACACAGGCATATATATATTTCCACGGTGAATTGAACTGTACATAATCAATCCGTTTAATTATTCCACGCTATTAAAGTAGTCGATACCGTGATACTCGCTTAGGAAATTGTCTCGATCGAGCTACCCCGTGTGTAATTATGTGTAATAATTTCAACGCTCCGCGGTATTGTAAGGATATTTTATAAAAAAAAAAAAAAAAATTGAATAACTCGCAATCCGGATAAAATTCACGGCTTGTAAAAATCGTCCATAGTAATTGCATCCAATGCAAATATATCTGATTACACAGAAAGGGTTGAGGGGCGTCGCGACGCCAGCAATTATTGCGTCGTTGCGTCGAACGCCTCCCGCCCACAGTCGTTTCGCGACAGATGTGCTTTGCAAATAGGGTTGCCACCGATCCGTGTTTCACCGATTAGACGCGATCTCCGCTTACTCTCCGGATACGCGCATACTTTATGTAGGTGTCGAAATAAAATTCACGAACGTTGTATAATGTGCAAAGATCATAAAAGTGCAGAAAATTAATAAATTTCACCAGAGGGTGTAACGAAAAGGATACTTATAGCGTCGAATTACCTTATAACGAGAGAATAAAAAAATCGAGCTGTTAATTCGCAAATCTGTGAGACTACATGTCTCGATCGTGCAAATTGTTGTGTAACGTCAGTCGGGGAACGACGGTAAAAAAAAATCTCTACACGCAAGAAGAAATTGCACTTTGATTTGAATTTGCGAAATTCGTCGGATCACAAAATCGACTTGAAGCTGAATATATTGAAATGAGAGGAAACTCGTATGACTGTGTGTATTGTATATGCATGTTTACTCGTTTGCGTGCGCGGTTTTGAACACACGTCTGCTCCATACTTCTTCAACCGATACATGACGAACCGAATTTAATTTACGCGCAGTGTATAACTTCGCAATATAACGCAGATAGGAACCAAGCTAAATATAGTTCGGGATATTTGTTTTCTCTATGGGACGGAGGAATACTCACTCGACTGGAAGATTCGTGTTCGGACTTCTGTTATCTCTTGTCGTCCGCGAAGAGCCCTGTGAATAAGTGAAAACATCAATGAGAACAATTTCGATTAGACTTGTACGGGTGATAAATTTTCTACGATTCATTAGTTCACACAGCGGACTTAATGTCGCCTAAACATTGAATGAATTGAAATGAAAAAATCTGTGCATGAAACTACTGAACGACTGATATGTAAAAGTAATTTTCAAAAGATCACAGAGATAATCTTATTAATTAGAGCAATTCTATTCGTTCATAACGCACCTTGTTTCCTTCATCTTCGCTATCGGAAAGGCTTAGGTCATCGACCACCACATCTCTGGAATAAACAAAAGAAACGCATTATTACAACAATTTTTCACTAACAACTCACACATTTTTAGTAATCACACGCTATTTATGAACGACCATCGGCATTAATCGTAAGAAATAACGTCTCGAATGACGCCTGATGAGAAATACGAACTTAAGCTGTGTGTTTGCTCGTGACATCGTAAAAACTAACGATATAGAGCGGATAATGATATCAGGTATTAATGATTCCTTTCATAAACTGAAACCCGTCTGTATTCTGTTTTCTCGTTTCTTCCTTGTCAAACGATACTTGAAAGGATGAGACCTTTCAGCGCGTGCCGTCTCATCTAATCGTCGAGTATTCCATCCATCGTCAAGATACCACTCAAATCATTCCACCTTATTAGTATCTACTGCCACGTGTACACTGTGCAAAACGAGATTGCATAATAAGGACTATAATTGAAGATAATAGCGAAAGAGATACGAAAATGATCACAAGAACTGACGACAGCTGTCTTCGTTTTTTCCAACTTTCAGCAACCGGCTTGACACAAAACTCACCGGGTGACATGTAGTGTAACTCTTACGTGAAAACACCGCCATAGATAGGAATCACGTCACGGCCTGCCTAAATTACGTAGTAAGGACGTAGGTACAAAGCGATAAATTGATGCAACCCTAATTGTAATATAAACGAGGACAAGCGTGTTTGCCATATCGTTGAAAATTCCCCCGCCATACCTCGTGACACTCCGCAAGTCGTTGCTGCACGTACATGGAAATAGTTGGATAATAAAATAAACGCGCGGTGCAAAGTGCGGCGCCGTGAATCGGAGCAGTGCAGCAGGATACGGGTGTGTAAATCTCTTTTCTCTCAGGGAAAAGGGACGATCACCGACGCGTGATATCGTAAGTGTAGAGAAAAAGAAAAAGAAAGTAAGAACGAATAGACGAAGATGAAGATGAAGATGAAGATGAAGGAAGAAGAAAGAGCAGATCGCACTGGGTTGGGCTCGGTTCGCCGGGGTTGGGTGAAGTTAGGTCGTCGAGCCGAGTTTATAATGCCTAACGTAGAACAGAGGAGAGCAGAGGAGAGCAAAGCACCGTGGAGAAGAGGCGGGCGTACATCGACCCCGGAGTGTATCCTATCCCATCCCGGCTTCCCACCCGCCGCGTACGACGACAATCCTTTCTGCGTTCCCAACGCGCCACGACCAAGCATCCCCCCCTGGTCCTGGAGGACGAGAGAAAGAGGCGGAGAATGAAAGGATCAAAGTGAATAGATGTTCTGATTCAAATGCTGTACTTAATATGTACTTCGCAGGCGTGGCCTTTCACAGTCAAATCAGCCTTCAAATCTGAGCCATACTCCCTTAATTCATTTTATTCGCATTCGTACGCGTAAGGTGTGGCTTTGGTGCGGTCTATGAAAGAATTCCGAAACTTGGAAACAAGTTTATAGAAATCATCAAGAATCCAAGGTACGAATGATTTCGTCACTGCAGGCTTGGTCGGTCGCACATGCCAAAATTGTAACGTTCGATCATTTGACTGCGTACAAATTACTGACTCGTTGATATACATGTATGCCAACGCGGTATTAACTAATAATTATTCCATATAATAAATTACGGTTGCACATTCGCAAAGGTGGACGATTGGTTGAGTTTCTTATCCGCGATTCATTTTCGTCCATCATCGATGGAATTGAGTTTAACCGGGATTTGAGAATATGATATTCGGTGAAACGAGGTCGGTAACCTCCCCGAGTGCATCGTGGAAAATAGAGGAATATTTTTCAACGGCAATCGATATCCTGAGCCCTACGGGCTCTGAAAAGGACCAACCGCACGGCGGAGAAGTTGTTGCTACTGCTGCTGCCGCTGCTGCTGCTGGTGGTGCAGGTATTCACAATTTCATCTCGCGATACATGCAACAATTTTATTTCACTTTATTCCACAGGTTCACTACAGGCGTTAGAGGTTAGCAACGATAAGAGCCTCGGACGCGTCTAACCGGGAATCAGCGATTGCTGCAGAAAGGTACGACATGATCACGACATAAAGTAGAGAGGAAACCAGTTTGTCCTTGGACAAGGAGGAAGGAACACTTCCTATTATCGCTACTCTCGCACTTTGGCTATAGTATACCGGCTAGAGTCATACCGAGAAGAGGGAAGACATATGGAGTAGTGACCCGAGCGCGGATTGCCTGGGTGAAAAAGGAAGACCCTTTTCTCACGAAAGAGGGTAGCCGTGACAGCCGATTCCGTCAAGTTTTTTCTTCCCTTTGTTACCCTTTTCCCAGATCTCTCAATTCGCGTAAGCCAGCCAAATGGCCCAAATAATTCCCCATTGGCGGAGGTCCCCGTCTTTTGTCAATACACATCAACAATTTGTAGCTTTGATACAAGCATCGCGCAGCAGTTGGGTTGTTACTGCACAGAAATCTGTCGGTACCGCTTCCACCGCGTCTGGGGGCTTTAACGAGTGACCAGTTGTCAGAGAGTCACGAGATCCGCTGCTGACACTCCTGGCAGAGAATCAATTTATCTTCGTCTCCGGTTGGACGATGGACACTTCCGGTTTCACATTGAAACAGAGTGAAGAATAGCATGAGAGCGATAACTCTGGTCAGGTAATAACTACGGAAAAGGGTAGGTACATTGTATATAATACAACGCGGTTCGCGGGTAAGCTAAATTGTGAAAAAAAATTGGGGTTGCTAAACTCGACTTGAACACCACTCGTCAAGGTTGAATTGCTGCATCGTTGTTGGTGGCTAAAATGAGGATATTTTCCGTCGACTCCGGCGAATGTATAGCTGTGAGGTATATACCGAGAAATTGGCTTCGTCTTCGAGCTTCTGTGTTACTCGAGAGATGGAGGAGTGCAAGCTCCGCTGCTTCCTCCCGTTACGAGCCAACAACCTCGGACCTAAATCCCTGCCAAGTTTCTCAGACCCCGACAGAGCGTTTATTCATCGAACGGTGTAAGCTCAATTTTTTCCCCTCTAAACGGTCCGGCGTCTACAAAAGCTTCCACTGCCGATGGCAGATCGACGAAAAGTACTTCATTCGCGTCCGAATGTTTTCTCCTCTTATTTCTTCATTTTTTACTCTCCACTTCAGCACCCAAATTCATTACCGAACCCGTATAACTCCAACCGTGTGCTACAGGCGTCTGCCATCATCAAGCACACGAACGTCCACACTGACGGGACACTCGACGTCGCGACGCTAAGGGGTTCCTCCCCTTCGCTACCTCGAACAACCGTCACCACGACCGGGCGTCGAGGGGATGAGCATAATCGATAACAGAAGAACCCCAACACTCCGTGTGCGTTGTTTTCTTTCCTCGAGTCGAATGAGCCACAACGTAATCTCGAATATGAGCCAGGGATTTTTTAATGGCTAAGCGTTTACCGCCTGTTCGTATAAGCTGCCGTACTGCATACGAACAAAAAACTTATACACTGCCAAATTGCAAAACTTGTACAAAATGAACGGCCTTTTGGAAAGGTTCAATTTTGCGATACCGTATGTATTAGTCTATTTGACGATTTATTTGACGCTGGTTGAGAGCCACGTGCAAATACTACTGACTCCTGGCTCAATTTGTTTTGTGTCAATAATTGTTTTCTACAATTGTTAACAATACCGAGTAGAACACCATTGAATCTGTAGGTGTGATTTTTTTTCACGTAATCAAGTTGACTTTCCCTGCCTCGTCGCACCAGGACATCTACGATCGAAATATACCTCACATTATAGGCAGTGGAGGGTTATAGGAACATGGTTTGTAGGTGAATCAGCTTTCGAATAATTAAACCTTCATAATTGGTAGTTTGCAGCGAGATACGTACAGTTTGACGTGTTCATAACTTGGATAGGGTAATTTGTCGGTTGATTGAGAGAGGTTAAAATTTTGCAGATGTAATCCACAGCTGATGGTAATTTACATGATTTATCAGCTATATTCAAGTCCAGCGTAACGTTGATTCAACCATCAAATGCACACGGAGAGATGAAAAAGGTTAAGTCTTCCTCGAATGTGGAAAAGGATGCACACTGAGATAATTCAACTGTTGGCAGAATGATTCATTGATTGACTGACTGACTCTCAAAAGGATGCTGAAATGCAATATCACAGTCTGATAACAACGTGAGAAGTCAGTTTTTCATCGACACTTCATGGCAGATTGGGGGGAAAAATAATTAGTTCTACCTATTTGAGAATTTATTGAAAGAAAAATGAAAGCGAGAGCAGAGAAAGGTAAAAAATTTGTATCACCACATGAAGCCTGACACGTATCGTACATTGCAAATACCTACACCAATTTTATTCTTCGTGTATTTGGTGCCCGCGCGGCCTCCAACTCACCGGGACAGGCTTTTCCAATTTTCCTGCTTCTTTACCTCTACCTCATGTACCAGGGTAGACACAACAATTTTTAAAAATAGATCCACATTTCCCTGAGTTCCTTGACTAAAAATTTATTTATTCCCTGACCAATACGCAAAAACATGACACACATGAATTGGGTTTTTTGAGATTGACGAAGGTGGATAAGAATAACTGAGATAGATAACAAACGTGAAAAGATGTTTAAAATAAGATAACGTTTATCTTCTATTGGCATAAACTATGGACACCGAACGTTTTCGATTTTGAAAAACTTTTGAACACTGTCGTTTAATGAATACATTCTTTTCTAGTTCTGTCACGGAATGTCTTTACACGGTGTGGGTTTTACTCATTTGATTCGTAAGAAGTAAAAAAATGGCATGAGTTTGTCAGACAAATAACAATACGACAAACAAGTAATTTTATCGCAACCAAAGAGAAAAAAATTTCCTGACCAGTAATAGAATTCGCTGACATTTCCCTGAATTCCCTGACCTGTTTTAAATTCCCTTACGTTTCCAGGATTTTTTCATAACTGTGCGCTGGTTTATAAATCTCAACAAAATTGTCTCTGTCACGAGCATCACTTTGGCTGGTCCTAGCGCGATTTTACGAGCAGTAAGCTGGTACAGTAACTGGATCTATAGTCATTCAGGAACGAGTTGAGGACATTCGAGTCATAAATTTACAGAGTAGATAGTATAGCAGGATCTTTTCGATCGCCAAAGACGTGTCAAAATTTGCCGCTTCTCAAATTCACTCCTCAGCTGCACATTATACCTTGGATCGTTGTTGTTACACGTGTCTCATGCTTGTCAAACGAACATCGTCCAAATCGCGTTCTCTTCCGTAACTACGAAATGTCGGTAATATACAGTAGCCTCAAAGGTTTCGATTCTATCCAGTCCAAGTACTACTTCGCTCATTCCTCTTTCTTCCGACTTCCCTTTATTTCGTTTTCTTCCGCTCTTCCTTCACCATGGATCAGTGATCCGAGGACCGATCTTCGCTGGTTGTAGCAATCACTTTCTACCGGCGAGTTCTTGGCGTCCATTAACGAGATAGGCGATGCCGATGCCGATGGCAGTGACAGTGGCACCACCACCAGCAAATAGTCGGGGGACCAGGGTGCCAACCGGGCGAGCCGCCGGGCCTCCCAGGTTATAGCTGAGAATCGAGCGGAGGGCGGAGAACGGATGGAATAGAGAATTCCACGAGACCAGACCGCTGCCTCCACCACCGCCATCAGGAACAGCGGCAGCCGCGGCAGCAACCTGCTTGTTGCAAATAACTTCGGAAGTTTCAGGACGGGTACACTACCGTCCTGCTATATAGAGCTCGCTCGATATGCTCAGCCCCCCTCTCTCTCTCTCGCCCCGTGTCCTCATCCTCATCCTCTCTGTCTCATCATCTCCGTCTTTGTCGCTCGCTCTCGCAAATTCCGGCATCCCTCTTCGCCCTGAAGCGAAAGCCGCTTCGGTCGGTCTAGTATCTTCAATCGCCGACCTCTTCGCATCTCCGTTTCTCCTCCTCCTCCTCCTCCTCCTCCTTCTCCACCTCTATAACGTGGCGGCAATAATTCTGTCTCTTATACCCGCTTGCACGGAAACACGGACCGGTATAGTTCAAGCTTTGAATTTCTGCTGCCACGGGTTTACTCAGCCACGGATGAACGGCGACGCTGGTTATCGTCAAAAGTGTATAATATTGATAAAATCCGTCTCTTCTCCCGACCGCAGAGCAGACTAGACTCTCTTGCAATCCGCCAGGTTAGATAACGAGAAAATTCTGTACTTCACTGTTTACTTCTTGCATTCATCCGAGCATAATTTCTTTATTTTATTTTACTCATTCCAATTTTTCGTCAAAAATGATTTCACGCGTGAACCGTATAAATCACAGCTGCAGCGCATTAATTAATGACTTTCAATTAACAACGATATTATCGCATTGCCAATTGGAATACTCCGCCACCCCGGATTTCGCGGTTAATTCCTACGCCTTGTGTACACAAACGAACAATTCCGAGTTTCTGCTTTGATCAGTAATCGACGTCTGCTGAGCTTCCACTCTCGTGTGTGGTTACGAAGTTAATCTAGAATGGATGAAATTCAAATTCGAGCTAATTTTCTGATTTCACTGGATGATAATGAAGTTGATCGACGCAATACGGTCTAAAAGGATTACAAGCATCTCATTTTATTGTTAGCCCGTTGAATCAGTCGAACGTGGCTCATTTACTTTGTCGAACAAAGACGTGAAGAGTGATTATCATTTTTACATCGATTGAGTCGTCTCGTGCCCTAATTTTTTCAATTTTCTAATGAACCAAGGAGCAGGTGCGCATATATATATATATATATATATATATATATATATATATATATATATATATATATATATATATACTTTACTGAACGACGTCCGCATATGCAACGAACAAAACAAGACAAAATGAAAAGAATGGACCGGCGAAGTATCCTCTCGGCGTTACCTCGACTTCAATCGAGCCCGTTGACGTGGTAATCGGTAATTTCATCCTAATTTGACGGTGCGCTGAAACGATTCGGAGAATCATGGTGATTTCATTTTGCTTTATATCAGGGATTTGGGGGTCTGCATTGGAGTGGCGGTCATTCGATAATTAGATTCGTTTTTGTTTATTGCTCCTTTTTTTCCTTTGCTTCCGACACTTCAAAGTATTCGCCGGCGAGATTAAACTTTCATCATTAGATCTGACGCGATTTTGCCCACATTTGAAATACCCACTATACACGGCGCATCGTGCATATAAAATCAGAAACATACATAAACCGCTCGCTGTTATCAATTGGAGTTGTTTATTTCTTGTTATTACTTTGGTTACAAAGAAAGAAAATCCACCGACATTCAACCAAGAATGTGCTTTTCACGTTTCATGAGTAAATTACCGCGTGTTTATAAGTTTCGATTCAGCTTGCCCCATTTATTGAACACGAAGACTCTTTTGTGAGTATTTAATACGATTTCCAGAATCCGAAGTCTACTGAGATGTACGCGCATATCATCCGATCGCTGAAAAGGTGAATGTCCGCGAGATGAACCAATATCGAAATGTGAGTCAATTCTGACGATGACAATAGTTGTCATATTTATCTACAGCCGAACGAACGATTAGTCGTGCTTTCACGATTAAGTTCCAAGTGAACCGAGACGAAAACGAGGCAAGCCGGCAGGTATTGACAGCTGTTGTAAACGTTCAGAGAATCGAATACGATATCATTCTCAGCGTGTGGTGGAAAATTGAACTCAACAAACTTTGCGGCTTTGCACAGAAGGGGAGAGATGTATACGATTATTATACATGTTTACAATCCCGTACGTCGGACTAATTGAAAACCGCTACCGAAGACAGGATGGATTTGTTTCGTGTTTAAACAATACAATACAGTCAATCAAGTACGTCAATCTTTACCTAACGGATCGAGAGTATCAACATAAATACGTCACGCAGGAATAACGTTAAACGGAAAGTATTTTTAACAGCGTAAATATGTTCCTGAGCGTTGTAAGTTAAGCAGAACTATACTATACAGCAGTTTAACCTTGGAAGAAAAACAGTAAGCTTTGCTCGTTTTACACTGCACTTAGTAGGTATTATCAAACGAAATACCGTTCGATACCGTGAGAGAGTTGTAAACGAGAAAAACAGGAGTATGGCTTTCATCGTGCCTTGATGCATTTCTGTGAAGCGCGTAAAACGGCCTTTTCCATAATTGGTATGATCGAAGGGGGAAAAAAAAAGAAACTAAGCTGCAGAGTTGCAGAAACTACGCCTGCTGTGATAGTGACAATGGACGATTGAGAGACTAAAACGAGAAAAAAATATAACGGAGACTCGAACAGACACTCGATAATTGACGAGCTGACAGTACCTACTACACTTGAAGATGAAATATTGAATTCGACAGACGGCACGTAGATTTTGGGCAGGTACAACTAAGCAACTGAAATCTACTCAACTTGTAGAAGAATGAAGGTGGATAAAAAGATTCCAAATCGTTAGAAGCACAATCGAGTTGGTTACACTCAGATGAACAGGTATTGTCTCGGTGATTAATCAATTCAGGATAAACAGCCATGTCGACTGTTGAGGACGTGGTCCGCGTTAAATTAAAAAAAAGAATGTTGTAAATTCGACATTGATATTATCTAAAATATAAAAAAATCACTCGCAACAACCATCATACCGGATGGAATCCGTCAATTTGTATTCTAAGTTAGCTATCGTTACGACAATGGTGTATGAACCCTACCGAGACCAAAACCTGAGGACCTTTCACTTTTCCCTACTCCAATGAGAAATTTGTATCCACATCTACTCAATCGTCAACTATGCGTGTTGCATAATCTGTCCATTGTTGTACACAAGCTTTGATTTTCAGAATTCGATAGAAATATTGCTAGCAAAGTTAAACCGGAAGTTAGACCGAACTGCGTGACTTTTCGATACGTTTGCGGCAATTAATGGGTTAACGGAACCGAATACCCATCCGGGATTCCACACAGGTAATACAGGAAGACAACTCTCGCATGACACGACACGAAGTAGGTACCTTTGGGCTTTGCAATTAGAGGTGTAAAAAAATATCGAGTCCTCCGTCGTTCTCACTACGAACTCGGCGTGCGGTGCCTGAAGGTAATTCGTTGCCAAGACCAAACACCATTACCCGGTCAGTCACTCCTCGCGCGCGCGCAAATCTCCATCCGTTAACGGTGACTAAGTTGACGGCAAAACGCGTATGTCGGTAAAACGTTATCTCTTCTTCCGACCTTGCAACAAGGCGTAAGGTAGATACTGCGCACCTCCGATTCGTGGGTAGAAAAATAACACTCCCGTCCCCGGAAACCTGCGCGAGGATACAACGGTCTTCTTCCAAAGCCGCGAAAAACGTTTCGCAGCGTTCACCTGCTTCCGTTTCTGTATACAGGACCGAGTTTCATTCGCTAAGATTAAAGTAAAGGGCACGGCGTGAGTTAAGGCTGTCGGAAACTGAAACTATAAGAACTTGGGAATTGGAACTTCAATAGGTATCCTAGGTTATTCGTACATGTTGATATGTTGGGTATCTGGAATTCCACTAGTCTATACTATACCCCATTTTAATCCCCAAAGGCTATTCATAAATCCCTCTCACGTATGGAGTTATTTACCAAGTGTAAAGTAGTTTTCTGCTGCTACTACAGAGAATTCTTCTCGCGGCATGATTGAAATTAGTCATTGGATCGAGTTGACGTCTTATAGAAGTACTGAAAATTATAAATTGGATTTCCCATGTCTAATCGGGACGTCATAATCTGAAATAATTACCAACTAAACTTTAATTACAAGTTCCGGTTATTGTTACATTCACAATACATCTGAGAAGAAACATGAGGGAAAGTTAAAATTTATCCGGTAAAAATTTCTTGTTGGCGTAGAACGGATCGTATGTAGGTACTTTACAAATATATTCAAGGCTAATGGATAATTGTGGATGACCTTTGGAGGATAAAGTTCTGAAATATAGTTTTAAAATTTTAAATCCAAGAATCTATCATGCGAACAATAATGGTTAAAATTCAAAAAAAAAACTTCTCAATAATCTCAACTTCAATAATCAGGGTCTAAATATAGATTGAATGTTACGTGTGATTTTGTTACACATCGAAATGTGGAATGCAGATATGGATTATGCGTAAACACGAGATGTCGGTTAGCGGTCGAACCGGTTATTTCATAGGCTGATGATAAAATACAGGCAACTTTGCAACGATGACAGTCGAGTGCAAAAAGCGCACAGAATGGTGTCGAGAATTTTATCGTGAAAGGGAAAGCACGCGCGCCACAAATAGAATATTATACTGAAACGAAACACGAATACCCACATTTAAGCTTACACAATTAAGCTGTGTATCAGTGTAGGAAAATGTTATCGGTTCGTTAAATAGTCGTAGCGCTTTATCGCAATAGGGAACAAGGTTTGCGGGTTTATCAGTGAGGATCTGATGACCAATAAGACTGATACCAATTCTCATCCATCAATTTTGAGTTCGTTAGTTTCTCTTTACATCCTCTGCGCTCAATTGTAAGGAATTGGAATGAGATGGCATCATCACAAAGAAGAAATATGCGCGATTGGAATAATTATTACGTGTATCTCCGACAAAGATGGAGTTATGAAATTGAAATATAGGTTTCGTACGAAGTGTGCTTTAAATTGGTATCTTAACAGTCTCCCAAACATCCCGCGAAGATTATTTACCTTTTACCATCGACGGGCTCCTCCATTAGGGAAAAACAATTAGCGACCGCTGTCGTGTTATCGATGCAAATTACAAATAATTTAATTACACTCACAGTGTACAATTGGTTATGTCGTTTTATTGAATAAACAGCCCGAAATTTTCATCCTCAATTAACACCGGCAATTACGTAACGCAACCGCATAAGTCGAAACAAAAGGATGTGCTAAGTCGCGATATATGGCATATAATAAAGTACGTAGAGCCTCTGCACTGTGCTGCATTTTGTGCAGAATTGGAAAATCCATCGTTTCAAGGCATGTAAACGCTGACGACGAAATCGTAGGTATTTAAATTGCAAATTGTAGAAAATGCCGGCTGTACCGTCATATTTCGTCAGTCGGTCGAAACGAATAACTATTCATACACTATCGTACCTACAGATGTATGTAAGTACGTATGTACGACTCGAAGCAGCAGTCTTACAGAGTAGCCGGCCTCGTGCATATATTACTATGTAACGGATAATTGCATCTGGTACAAAAATGATAACCCGCCTCACTAACTTTGCTGCTAGAACGAAGTTATATTTGTATAACTAACATCGCGCCGTCACGAATCGCTGTATATTATACAAAAGTTGAAGATAGAAGCATGTGTGCTACGTACAAAACGACGTGTATCGTTCCGCGACCACAAGTTCTTCGACGCAAATTAATCTGACTGAAAGTTCATTCGAGTTTAAACTTTAGAGGGCCGGCATTTGTACCTTGAAATTCGATATTTTTTAGAGGCATGATATACGTATATCAATAATAGTCAACACGTCCGGTGGAATTTTCGAGCCACCTGCTGACTCCGAAAAGAGCCAGGCCGACCATCTTAAAGGTTAACCCTATCCTGTGAATTCAACCGTGTCGTCAAATTGTCCACGGAAACACAAGTTTAGAGGAAAAGAAATACGAAAATTAACGATGGGCGTCGTATGCCGCTTTCGACACGTTTCTGCATCCTCGTCCTTGTACAAGACAGATACGACGTGTAGGATTACCAAGTCGCGGCGAAGGCTTGCTTTAGAGAAAGCATGAAAATATGCAGTGTCGATTGAGTAAACGACGACTGGAACATCGCGCTGTCCATATCGGGAACGTAAATACACGAGTGTACATTACGCGTACAAACAGACGTAAACTTTTTACTCGTTGGTATTGGGAAGAGGATTGAAAAAAAAAAAAAAAAAAATGCATGATTTGTCCGGAAATTAATATGCATTGTATTTGTCATCGGGTAAGATAACGAGAGGCAGCTGTCGCTTGAACAAGAGGTTCCGTGTCACCAGTCTCTATCGAAATTGTTTGTCATGACTTTTTGCGTTGGTTGTTGTTTTAAACACCTAAACACGTTCTACCAGATGATGCCCATGTATAATCTATCTGGCAAAGTTCCATCGGGTTTAAAGTACGAGTTCGGAGGTAGCGGGTCAAACTTTTCCAGCAAATCCTTACGTTTTGGGAGCCAACGCAGATGTTCGGGGCCTCTAGTTTGAATTAGAAATTCCCTTTTCCTGCCGGCCGGCACCATTTTTTGGATAGATAGATCAATGATTGTAAAAGATGATATTTGTATGGATATTCGAATTTATTTTTATGGCTTGTAAGTTTATATATTTGTTGGCGCCGTGATGGACTTGTATGTATATTAGATTACTTAAGTATGTGAGATGTCGCCTTCATAACCTTTTCGATACCGTTTCATTTTTTGAAACTGTTGCATTTTTTCGCGGAGGTATCGTGTGGGGATGATAATGCCAGCGATTCGTGGAAATTGGTTAACCCTTCCTTGCAGGGGGTGACTAAGAATTATTTTCTCATGACCACGACGTCTCCACGTTTTCTACATCGCAAGTCAAACTCTCGAAGCACCTCAAAAGTCGATCTGGTCCAATGTCTTGAATGACAAATGACAGACCCAAGAGACCAGTCGTAGCGTAAGACACCCAGGTTTTCCCATAACTTAGTCTAGGTTCTATGCAATCTCAGAAATTGCTTATGGTTAATATTATGTTAGAAGAGCACAATTAGCCACATAAGAAACGAAATTCGTGATAAAATGTAAAGAAACGTGTCTCGGCATTCATCTTTGATGGAACGTTCAAAATTCGTACCGCATTTTCTTATCCGTATTTCAACAATAAGCAGTAAATGCACGAAATAAATAATTGCGCATCGCCGATTACCTTTTTTTGTTTAAAAAATCAAGTTTTTATACGTCACTAGCCCAAAAATGTTTCTTTTTAGTTATAGAAAAACGAAGTGTCACGAAAACGCGGTATTTCCCCATCGTCAAAAAGCTCTGGCCCGTGGCATCTCAGGGTGCAATATAAATTACTGTAACCGGGTGGTTTCTCGTTAGCGAGGAGCTGGGAGGATCACCGGCATTGTCAGCTTGCCCGTCGTTAGCTTCTTTGTGCTGGATAAAATTAACCACCCGCAAATAGGGAAGAATGGCAAAAGGCCAACGCGGAGCTTGTGCTTGTGTGAGAGAAGGGTGGCGGAGTGAATTCCTAATTGATACAGGACCTACAGCGCGCGGAGGAGGCGAATAATATGGAAGAATAAACATACCAGGAACTTCGGTTATAATCCGAGCAACGAAATTCAGTCTCGTGGGACGAAAAAAAGCTTTTATTTGATTAAAAGCCAGTTTTAAAGAGCTTACAACATTGCAACTGGAATTCGAAATCAACGGAAACAAAAAAAAAAGGTTGAGCCAAATTGTCGGATGACGGTTATCGATATTTTTTCATTCCCCCCCCCCACTATTCTCGGCGTAATTTCAACTGCGAAATGTTTACGGGTATACGAATACACTTCCACACGGCATCCCTTTAACGTCGTACGTGCTCATTCATCATCACCTGGATCTCGGTCCCCACGCTTGCCACACCTGTCCTCGATACTTGAACGTGACGACACGCATACGTTGGTGCGGGGAACCTCAGGTGACGCGAAATCAGGGGCGATAAGTAATCGCACAAATTTGACACTCCGTATCAGTTACGGAATAAACGAATTAGTTGAGTCTAATATTCGGTTAGGTGAGTAAACAATAATATCGAGGAAGAGGGGACCGCGCCATTTTTAGCTTCACTGTCGCCCGTTAACGACTGAAATTTCTCGAACGCAAACAGCTACTCGGCACTTTACTATGGGGCAAATGATCAATCAAAAGTTGTAATTAATTATACATTCACGGACGTGAACTCTTGGCACGATTAACTCGTCACGCTGTGCGGGAGATCGCAGCCCGAGCCTTCCGTGAAAATTTTTGTGCATAAAATCTACCATAAACTTTGCCCGGAGCAAGTCGCGACCGTGGTGGTTTAACGGACGTTTATTTCTGGCAATAACCAGCCTCTGGTTCGGTATTAATTGAGTTTAGTGTAATCAATCACAGCAGTTTACGTTGTAATGATGTCATATCGCACCAATGTCGACGACACAGGTGAGACCGAAAACGATATAGAATTTTGTGCGAAGAAAAATACTGCGGAAAAACAAAATCTCAATACGCTACGACTTTATCGATTCAGGAGGGCAGCTGTAAAGTGTGTATGGCCTCATTCTTTCGCTTCAAGAATTTATCAAATGGTAGACTGCCTTCGCGAATCCATATTATAATCGATACGCGCGGAAAGCTTATTGACTTTAAAATAGCTATAAATAATATGGTGCTTGCACGATTACTTACGAAGCAGGCCTTGTAGTAGGATGTCGTTCTCGCTCTGCAACAGACAAAACATAAAGTCGATGTTAATTTCTTTTCTTTGTCGTATACACATCACAGAGATATTCCTGTCGTACTCTAATTACAGTTCAACGGATGCGAAAAAAAACAAAATCTTCCACGACTCGCCGAGCCTCGAGATATTGCGCAATTTGCATATGAGCTGATCGCACAACCGCGCACTAATCGTTCCGCAAGTTCCGAAGCCCGACTGGTCAAACAATGGCAATTCCAATCCGCACGCATGGACATATCGCAGGCCTATGATATACGTTCACCTCTCTCGTAGGCGAGTTACGAGGCCCACATTCGGACGATAACTTGTCCTTGATCGGATCAAATATCCGTGCGTGGAATTCCTATCGTCGTTGTAACGAATTTATTGGGTAGAGTACATTTTTCCGAAAATTTTCGTATACCTCCGGATGAGTTTTGGTCGGGTAAATTCCGTCCAACGGGCTCAGTGTGTACTTTTCTCTTTTCATTCGACTATTTTCCGTGGACGTGAATTCTTACCCAACTTGCAACAAAGATTTTCGTTGATTGTTAAACTGAAATTCAAAGAATGAAGCCAAAAAAAAGTTACTACGTAACTTTAACTCAAGCGTGCGATGCCATTCTTACGGTTTATGTTAAATCTGGAATCCATTGTCTTGGATTATACCGAACAACATTCTCGATCCGATCATCGACGCATTGCGAAATTGTTACCGTGAAATTTTCTGCAATTCGTTTACGATAGTTTCAACGTAGTACAAAGAGCAGTCCCATATCGATGCTACTTCCTTTTACACCCAAGTCTGTGCGATAAATCCGTAGAGCGGGCTATTAGAGAGTGTAGAATTGTAGATACAGGCACAGGAAAGGAATGATCGTAGGACAGGGAAGATAGACGGTTGAAACATATGCGGCCAATTAGAAGTCACGTCACGTGGCAAAGACTGACTCGTTTTGACTCGGTAAAACAGGCATTTTACACAGATGCATAAGGTGCCATACAGATATACGTATACGAATGCTTCCTAGCTTGGTCGGTTATGTGCATATACATGTGTACACGTGATTGCGTTCCGGCTGCACACAGCTGTGTGTGTAATACGTTAATACGGATAACTGTATTGCGGTGTCTCGTTGCAACGTTAGTGGAAGAAGCGGCGACGACGAAGTAGAAGAAGAAGACGATAAGAGCTTCGTTGCAACAACGTAGCCGGACTGCGCTGCAACAGATGTTCGTTTGTTTCGAATACCACGTGATACGTTATTTGACTGATTGTGAAAGTGGAATCGATTATCGCGCCGGACTATCAAACACCGTGTGGCAACTGGCAGGAATCGAATGAACACGTGTTCTATTGCGATCAACAAGAAACCGGGATACAAAAGTCCATCGTTGCGATGAAAAGAAAAAAAAAACAAATTACTCCAATTTCAAAAATCAATTTTAAGACAAGATTGAATAATAAATGTCGATTTGACAAATGTCAAACGTGTTTTTCACGATGATAATTGAAGAGAAAAGGCGCCAGTGTACCCCTTGTAAACCACCGCAACTTCCCGCGATCGAACAAAGTGTATTTTATTTCATTCCCCGTTTCTTGTCGGAGGCTCCCACGGTGGTAAGCCACGCAATTCTCCCTCTTGCCCCCGCGGCCTTGTGCCCGACCGGCTCCATACCCCAAGCCCTACGAAGGGAGGGAGGAAACAATGTCTAGTCGAACGGTGGCTAGAATAGAGCAGAGAGAGAGAGAGAGAGAGAGAGAGAGAGAGAGAGAGAGATTTTAGCGGTGACAAAAGTTAGAAGGGGTTGAGGGGGGGGGGGGGGGTATAATCGAAACGAGAACGGATCGATATGTGTGCACACCGGGTTGAATTCACGGTTTGGTAGGCGACAACCAGTTGCTCGTAGATGGCGATTAGCGAGATGAATTAAGAGGCCAGGCAGGCGGCGGGTTTCGTCGTGCGTCAGACGACGCGACGCTGGGCGTCGCACGCAACGTGTTGGTAGACTTGGCAACGCCGTCGATAGTAGCGGGCACGTAGTACCGAATGGCGAACGACGCAACGGGGGAGAGAGTGGGACGGTATGATGAAGAGAGTAAGAGGGGGAGAAGGGGAGAATGAGAGAGAGAGAGAGAGAGAGAGAGAGAGAGAGAGAGAGAGAGAATGAGGAGTCACACGGACGTCGACGGCGGCGGCGGGACGGACACGTGGGCGGCAGGAAGCGCGCTCACGCGTGGAGTGAGTAAGGCTTGTATACACCTAAGCCCGAAGGCCTTCCGCGCGCGGCGAAACGGGGACCGGAAGTTTCGACTAGCGCCGGAAGAATCCCGCCAAATTATCGCCGGTACGGGGTAGGAAGTGGAGCACGAGTTGAGAGGATAGGCAGGCACACCGCTGATCGAGGTATCCTTAACTGTACAGCGATGAAACAGATTTTCTCACGAATTATCATCACCTGACACTAGTAGGTAACTGACAATACCCTGCAGCACTTCGAACTTGGTGTACATCCCGGAGTGGCGAACCATGCGGAATGAGAAAGTTCTCGGCAAACAGACGCGTGAATGGAGCGAACGAAAGGAGACGGATAAAGAAAGCGAACAACACCCGAGGAAAACGTCACTTTTTCACACGGTTGTTTGTTATCGGTGTCACTACATCCCGTAACTTCCGATTCATACGAAAAAACCCGCTTCCGGGTCCTTGGAAAGACTCGCGAGTTTGAGTCGCGTGGTTCGTTACTCGTAATCGAAGCAGTAGTCCATGTAAGAATGAGTATTCGGCAAAACAAAACCGCCCGAAATATACAGTATCGACCGCGTGTCAGAGGGTTGGTACGTTCACCGCGATCGGTAATCGATGCGAGACACTGCGACGCGGTTAAACTGCAGCGGATACAGAGCACGTTACGAGTAAACCGTATACACCGAGATACGTGCGGATATAGTGCAGCAGGCTAGAGCCAAGGAATATCGAGGCGATACGTTTAATCGCAGAGACGAGCATCGGTTGACTGAGGCTGGTTGGCCGGCTGGCCACGAACCCCATCATCGGCCCCGGTAGTGGCGCGGTGTGCGTGTGTTGTGCCTACGTGCCGCCGGTTTAGTCCTTCGATCGTGTGCGTGCCGAGTAGGCCTGTGTGAATGTACGCACAGAGCCGCGAGAGAGAAAGAGAGAGAGAGAGGGAGAGAGGGAGGGAGGGAGAGAGAAGCGACGCAGCAAGCAGCAGGCCAGCCGCACACCAGACGGCGGCATGGTTCACCTGCGTAGCGATAGCTGCTGCTTGCTGCTTCTGCTTTGTTGCGTATTATAGCTAGTCCCGTGGCACGGCTGCGTGCATTTGTAGACGCAAGTAGACTCGCACGAACACAGAGGCATCGACCGTGTTCCCCCTTGCGCCTTGTTCACCGGGTCCTCTCTCTGTCCCCTCGAACATCGCGCAACGAGCGTGCACTTCGTAGTAGCACCGTACACCATTGTACACACACCCGGGCTATAGTTACCCGCCGTTCACACAACTATTACGAAATATCATGTTCAAGTGTACGCTTGAAATCGAATTTACGGTATTGACTCTTTTTCTTTTTTTTTTTCTTTTTTTCTTTTTTCTTTTACTTCCATCACCGCATCGTGTGAAAGTGCGGAAGACTCTTCGAGAAGTGTGGCCGGTAGATTGTACGTGCTTCGTCTTCGTTTCATTCGACATCGTATATAATTACCGGTTTCCTTTCGGTGTACCTAGTAAACATCGGTTCGATGTTCGTTCAAACTCCCTTGCAGTGTCTTTTCTTATCGGACACAGATTGTTGAGTCGTAAGAAAACGGTTGTTGAATTCGTCTCACAGATTATATCGATTTTAACACGTCATAATTTCCTCTATTTTCCTGGACATTCTTTCCATCCCATGGATATGAATTTTCCACAGCAATTCGAGATCCTTGACTCATTTTAATACGCGCGTTTTGACACAACGTGTATATAATAAGCAATTACTGATATTTGGTATGTGTGGGTAGAATCCTTCGTAGTTTTTTTTCGAATTTCCTGCTCAACGTTTTGCGCTCAAAAGAATAAAAATTACGAGCTGCAACGAAATGAGGAATAAAAAAAAATATATATAAATGTATCAAAGTTATACCAGGGATGAGTCACTTGGCAAAGAGATAAAGTATTTTCCGTAGAATGTGATACAGATACAGAGATGAATAATTTAACGAAATGAAACCCAACACTCTCAGCTCCATACATTCCAATGTTGTGGGACTGGTTTGCTCGGCGGGAAACGGTGGACTTTCGATTTCGTCGAAAATTCAACAGGTCACGAAACAATGTGCCACATATTAAGATAAGTTTATCGTAACCAGAACGCAGCACAGATGAAAAAGAGCCGTGTTCACGCCTATCAGCGCGGCGCCGAGGCATCCAGTGTAGGATAAAAAAAAAAAAAATCGTTATAGGCCGGAAGGGAATGAAAATACCCTGGCTGTTACGTTACAGTTTATTTAGGCAAAGCCCGCAGCAGCTCCCAGAGAAACGCATCGTCGTTAAATGTCGAGGGGTAGACAAGAGGAAAGACCGGAACGAGATAACGGCAAAATATGACGCAAGAGTGACGGAAGCTCGTAGTAAAAAGATCGGTTGGAACACCGCAACGCTCTATCACTCGGTAGGTAAGGTGGCATCCCGCACCGGAGCGCAGCGACAAACGGTCAACAAGGCAGCATGCTTCTTTCATCGTGATCGATTACGTCGGCAACGTTTCTGATCATCGGCAATCGTCGCCGTGCAGAGTTTACGAATCGAAGATCGGTAATCCGCGGCCCATAATACTCCGCGCTTTCGGGTCAATCGGTTACGATCTTACGGGCGACGTCGATCCCTCTACCAGCTCCTCCTCCTCCTCCTCCTCCTCCTCCTCCTCCTCCTCCTCCTCCTCCTCCTCCTCCTCCTCCTCCTCCTCCTCCTCCTCCTCCTCCTCCTCCTCCTCCTCCTCCTCCTCCTCCTCCTCCTCCTCCTCCTCCTTCTCCTCCTCTCCTCGTCGTCGTCGTCGTCAAGGTACAAGATGCTAATTGGTAATCCATATAGAAAGCGAGGGACACAATCCGGGCGCGCCAAGGCGAAGGAACACCGAGCCGTGGGCTTCGCGGTGTAATTATCCTTGTCCCGTGTTATTAGCATCGTCCTCATAGCCGTGGGCACGGGTTCGGGCACGCGCCTCATCTCTCATCCCGGTGAACGCGCGTGTGTGTAATACGGGCACGCGCCAATGGGCAGAAGGCAAGCGTGCGAGGAACCGTGAGCACAGCACCTGTTTCGTGTTAAGATCTGGTCGAACCAGCGTCCACCTAGCATCGTCGTCTTTCCCCGAGCCAGAGTTGCGAACGACGGCGAAAAGCGTGAAAGACCGAAAGACACTGCGGCGTTATAACGTCGTTGTTATTAATGAGCGATAGCTCGGAACCGGTACGAAACACCTTGCATTCCGCAATTATAGCATCCGACAGGTGTACCCACGAAGGCAAGGAGCGCCGGAACGTCAGAGAGAGAGAGAGAGAGGGAGTCTGATATCGATTTGATAATGGAGACTTTGTCGTACCGGACTGTACCGTCACCCTGTGAGTATGTTGTACCGAGGAATGGAAGTGTACGCTACCTCATGAAGGAATATTCAGTGTGCAGCAGCGCAATGAAGGTCCTTGGCGGTATAGCGTCATTGGAAGGTTGTTACACCGTCAGCATCTCGAGTTGTGGGAACGAAATTTACCGACAACGAGTAACCAGCTACCTCACCTCGCGTGATGGCAATTGGCAATTATCGATGCCAATAATAGAACCCGGCTAGTCGCGTTAACGGCAAGTTACTCAAGTGTAATAAATTATTATACCGACTGACGCCTGGTGTAATATAATTCGTGTGATTAGAGATTTGAACAATTTTCGAGAGACTATAGCCGTCTGTCTCGAATCGAATTTGCTAAGCTAATCAGGAGGAAGAAGAGTCGAGTTTGAACCGACTTCATGGTTGATCGAATCGCGATTCGGAACGTACTGAAATTAGTAAGATATAGGAGGACGAGAAAAGATTTGCTCGATATTTTTTCAGCACTGCTGACCAACTACAGTAACGGCTCGACTCGCGTCTGATCTTACGGTTGTCCAGACCACTCGATCCAAGAACCGACAGCTGTGTCTACCATTGGAACAACTGTTTCCCGATCGCATAATATCAACTCGCCTTGAGCGAGCGTCTGCGGACAGGAAAGACACCTGCACGTGTAGGTATATAATATAATAGATGGAATCTCAAGTCTTGAATCACGCAGCGTTTTCGGTAAAAGTAGATGAAAATCTTTCGACGACACTGAGCCGCGTGCGGATTGTCAATTTTGATAATGTTTTGCACGCGTGCAAGAAAAAAAAAAAAAAAATTGGTGAAAGAGGAGAGAGAGAGAGAGAGAGAGAGAGAGAGAGAGAGAGAGAGAGAGAGAGAGAGAGAGAGTGTCTTTTCCTCCCTATTTTTCATATTACATAAAGGTGAGCTTTGCAACCCAATTTGCCACCGCCAGAGGCTACCGCTATGCATATATCACCTCGTACTTGTTAACCCGACCTTATAGCCGAAGGTAACTTTGCCCGGGTTAACCTGGATAATAATTCCGGGCTATCCGTGCTGCACAAGCTCGTTTCATGCTTTATTGTTATCTTTAAAACCTGCACATAACGTGGCGTGCAACCGGATTTCGAAGCAACGTATACAATTGTGCCGAAGGTGGTGACTCGCTGATCTCATTCCACACCTGTGCAAATTAATGCGGAGAAGAAAACAGATCAAAGGTTAATCAATTCATTGAATTTATTTTGCTTTAATAACTAAAGCTTTTCCGTGCCTCGTAACGATGAGACCGTTGCAACTGCGTAAAATGCAGGGACGTGCGAAGCTAAGCGAGTTTCAAACAAACCGAATCGATCAAAGGTCTATCCCGCGTATGGTCGGAAACTTGGTACGTACTTAGATTGCGCGAAAACTAATCCAATCAGGCTCAATACTCCTCCACAGTTTGTAAATCTTTAGATCGTTGAAAGCTGGGTAAATTTTAACCACCGACGGAGGATTCTTCCGCGCTTCGGTGACTCGATCAAACTCGAAAGAGCTCGTGTGAAATAATTTTTGGAGTAAAAAATTACATCGGCAATAGATGAGAATGTGAGGTATTTTCTTCTTTTATTTTTTTCGCCATCGGAGTTGCGGTTGAATCAACTATCTGCGTTAAGAAACTAAGTAAAAAGCCTTTGTGTGCTCTGTAATAAGCCGAGTATACGATGCCGGGTACATCAAAGTAACAAAGCATTTCGCTACCACAGTCATCGTTATTTTCTGCTCCACCTCTTCTTCCCGTCGCTCGCTTCCCGCACTCCGCATTCGTATTTATTCAAGGCCCGTTGGCGATGACTGTGACAAAATACCAGACGAGTAAAAATGAATGAAAAATTTCCTCGGGAGTTTACTAATACATCTATAAACACCGGCGCACAATCGTGATGCGCGCGCTTGCACGCGACTATCATTTATCCTAAGAGATACGCGGCTCGCGCAGAAGAAGCTTGGAATATAGAGAGCGAGGACGAACTGACCTGGGTACGTGGAAAGATACGCGACGTCATCACCTAGTGAGTTTGGAGTGACGCAAGAGGTTCTTCTGTGTCGGGCAAACATGCGCGAAAGCGAATTTGCTTACGTGCGTGTATGTATATGTAGACAAGGTGCGGGTGATGGACTGGAAAACACGAGAGGAGGGGGGGGGGGGGGGGATACATCGTCGACGACTGACGACTACGACCTTGCTCAACTTGAAACATCTCTCCTTGCCGGATTGAAATACATACTTTATTGTCTGTCTGTACGTGCAAAATTTTTATTGCTTTTTAAAGCCAGAGTTGCAGCAAGACGGGTTCAACTTTTTTTTTTCCTTTCAACTCCGATAAACACCGAAGTCGATCGGATGTTTCTAGATGTGCAAATTTGCCAAAGATATTACGAAGAACATTCGTTTTTCCATCCTCTTTAGATGTCTGCATAGGAACGAGAAAAAGGCTCGTTCATCGTTAGTCTTTTTTCGTGCACAGATTTGTTTTCGTCCGCTTCGACATAGTCATTCCAATGTCGTTTATTACAATAACCTTGAACAGGTTGTGAACTCGAGTAATTTTGTTGATGAAAACGGCAATTTCCGTACAACTTTCGAAAGACTAATCGCGCTTTTTGCCAATCCAGTGTACCTCTACAGGCGTTCCAGCGAATTGCTTGAAAACTTGCTACACATACTGACGGGATGAAAAATTCTTGAAAAAAAAAATCGTGAAGCAGGTTACCATGCCGTAACGTCAGAGGCCCGTGATTGATTGCATCAATTATCGGAAGGAGATCCCTGCAGACGGACGCGATTAATTAACCATGTCTGTAATAAGGAAGGATCCCCGTCCACCTTCTCCTCCACCTCCACCTCCACCTCCACCTCCACCTCCACCTCCACCTCCACCTCCACATCCTCATCCTACCATTCCGCCGATGAAACTCGCATATTCTAGTCAACGAGTGAGAGACTCAGGCAAATGCAATTAGCTGCCGTAGGAGGTCTTAATTAACTTACGACGCCAGGTGCAAAGCATCCCTCCAAACGTCATTCGGGATCTACTCCTACGAGAAACCGATCTGCAATTATTCCTGTGTCAGTCCCCTTTATTCGTTTATTCATTCGCCTTATCTGCATAACCCTCCACTATCTATCTCTCTCTCTCTTTCTACACTACACTCGTCTATACAGAAATATAAATAAATAATTGCCACAAACTAAATTTAAGTTAATTATAAGTAAACCTGATCTCTCACAATGAATCACTGTTTGTACCCACGGATATTTATCCTAGTATAATAAAAACATGTTCTATCTATCTATCTATCTCTCTCACTATTCGTATTCACCCACCAATTTTTCTTCTCAACTGAAACTTTCGCTGTGCATGAAGTTACTTGATCCCAAAACCAAACATCTTCTCCGAAGCGTATCCAGGATTCTACACTTTTCTTCAACCTCTGAGACTTCGACGAAATAAATATTTGGTGAAAATTTTATGCGATAAAGGTTGCGAACAATATCCACGCAGTAGTCCTTCCTGTATGTAAGCAGGAATGTGACAAGATATCTCAACGAATGCGGATTACTAGAGACGGAACGAGTTTGTCTCACAGTACCTACCTTCCTTCCAATTTATCGGTTTGCTTTCTAGCACGAGTTTTACTGCGGTTATTATATCGTTCGTTCCCTTTCTCAGAGTGGAGAAGATCCGGAAGCAACCCACACCGCATACTTCGGCTTCGAGTTTTCTCGTTTACATCCGTATGAGCGCGTGTGTGTGTGCGCAAGTGTAACGTACATCTTCCCAGCTAAGAAAGAGCATACTTTATTCAAGAGGTTAGCTACGGCTACCGACGATTTAAGACGATCACTTCTACGACCGTAGGAGCGAGCGTGCAAGGTTCGGCAGTAAATTCCTGCGAAGGGTTTCCCTTTACGTCCGTTTTTTCTCCAGACAAGACGCTGCAAAATCCCTACGTACACTATAAAGACGGTGCGCACCTTCATGATTTAACAATATCTGTAAACATCAAGCTGGCTATCCATCTCGCTGGAATGTAAAAAAGTTTCGAATCATTATTTTGCGATAAAAACGATCGTCAATTTTCCTCTTCACGTTCAAATCGCATATCGAGCATTTTTTGCCGAACCGTGAAAGCGTCATAAAAAATACGAATTGCAAAAAAAAAAAATTCAGTAGAATGTCAATTGTAACGTACGACTTAGTGGAAAACGATTCCATCAGCTCAAGAATTTTATACCCCGTTACGGGATGTTATTCATTCAACACGTTAAGTGTACACAGATGAACTTGTTGCAAATCGAGAGAAAGATAGAAAGACAAAGAGAGATTAAATGGTAGCTATAGGGCACCACCGAAGCATCGAGCCCGCATAACCAATTGGTTAATCCCAGCAAATCCGTCCCCAAGGAGAGGCTTACCAGTGGTTAGTATCCGTTGACCGGGTTACTGCCTTGCACAACGAGAACGCGATTTTTTTTCTCCCCGTTAATCACAGTTTTGCCGGCGCGCTGCAATCTCGCGAAAATCGCTGTTTTTCACCGACGATGAGAAAGAACTCCCTCAGCTGAGGCGAGAGTGTGCGGAAAAACAAAAATCAACAATAGTCGCTCTCTTTGATGTTCTGGTTATTATATTTTATGCACTCGGACGTTGCAATTATCGATTATAATCAAAAGATCACATCGGACACTGCGAAGCTAACGAATGAAAATAAAAAACAAATGTATAAAATAGTTTGAATCTAATCAATATCGGACACAAAGTCAATTAATAGCGTACCCGATACGAGATCAGCTGTTCTCTGATCGTTGAAGCACTGCAGAAATGCGAAAACACCGGGAAAAATAAAAAGTATAGAAACTATGAAAAAAAAAATTTACCAAATGTTCGAGAGAAACACCTTTGCTGGTGCGGAGAGTCGCTTCTTGCTATTCGTTCATAGGCGGGTTGAGATAAATTGCGCTCTCTCAATCAAGGTGGAAACCGTGACACAAAGTACGTTGGTATTGCGCGCGTACGTATTCCCACCACTCCGGTAAAAGCCTCGTATTTTCCACGATTTATATTTAGTGCAAGTGTCCAGATCGCATACACACACGAGTTCGTTGGCATGTTTGCGATGCTTTCTCTATCGTAATACGTATATCTACGTCTGCCGGTAAAGTACGTACAATCACGGTATTGCACAGACTTGAAATTGATGGGCCGACGTGCGACTCTGGGGGGAGGTGGTATTTTGCATAACGATGAAACGTACGTGCAAAGTGTACATACGTGAATGTATTTTGAAAATTGCACCGCCCGTGTAGCCGGTCCAAACCAAGGCTACGGATTCAACGGATCTCTGACCTGCTAATTTACAATTTGCAATTACAGATATGCAGATTCGTGCAGTTCCTAATATGAATAACAAAAAATAAGTCATTTGTTTTTTTCAGTGAAATAATTCAGCAAAAATTTGATAAAATTTTAAAGTCGGATACATCACGATAGACAATTACAATGACGAAACACTTGGAAGACTTAGAAAAACGATAAAAATATAGATAATGTACTTTATTTTACACGAAAATAATAATTTTACAATTTTCCCGAAACAATAGCAGTCTCTTGGCGCGTATCTCTATTCTTCGGGCAAATGATGATGATTCTAAATGTCCAATTACACAATTTTTCTAGCCAAACCAACATAAAATGGAATTAAGACGTTACTGAGTATTTTCTTCCGAGTTGTTTATAAGTGTCCATAATTCACCGTATGCGTAACAACGGTAAGGTCAATTTATATTTCTCACGTTCGTTCTTTGCAGCGTTAATCTTTTCGTTTTAGCCCGTGTTGAAAAATATTACGTGTACCTTGATTCGCAAACTTTCAGCGCGACTTCACCTGTCAATAACTGTTAAAAAAAAAAACTTTTTTCTTTTCTATTCCAACGCCTGTAATCGAAGGAGAAAAAAAAAAAACAACGTTCGGTTCCCAACGAAATATTAATTGCCACACTCCTCGCGATAGGACTATTCTTCTTACTGAATATAAAAGAACAAAAATATTTCCCTGTAATTAAATTTAAACGAAACTCGACTCACTCAAAGAGGGATTCAAATTGTCGAGTGGCTATTGAAACGAATATCTTTTGTCGCAATTTCTCTCCGTTCTCGCACTCGCCCACGTCCAAATAGGCATGAGTTGACGATATTACCAAAACGACAAGAAACGGCCCGTTTAGCGCTATTCAATCAATCTCACCTATGCCCACTGCGACGCACACACGTCGTATCGATAACCATACCATGCAGCGACGGATCGGCACAGTTCGACGGCGATATCGTCGTCGCGGCGGTCGGTTCGTACCGAGGAAGTCGATGACCTCTCCGGGCATTACTCCGTACGTGAGCCAGCTCGAGGGGGATACACACACGTGAGCGTGCGCTCGTGCGATTGTATTTTGCAAGAAGTGAGGGTGGGGGGCGGGGGCTGAAACGGGCGAATAAACACGTCGAACCGTCGCCGCCGTCGTGGAAATTTGCGAACTGGGCAAAGTAAGTGCACGACATACTATATTATATATATATATATATGTGTGTGTGTGTGCATACGTACGTGTGTTACGTATACGATACCTACGTCGCGGCGAACTCGGGGCAGCAAAACAACCTATACGCGTACAAAAATCTATGTATACCTGGGTACGTGATATAAAAGTTGGTCAAATACGGAGAAGGATTACAACGCAATTTAGCTAGCTTGAAAACGAAACGATCGAATCTTGTAACCTTTTCTTAGAAGCTCTCGCGCTTTCCGTCATCTGGAATCTCACTGACGGCTATTTTGAGCACGTTACTCGAGGGGGTTGAATTCTATCCTGACCATTTTTTTAGAGGCACGTATTCATGTAGGGAAAGGTGTATAAGTCTTGTTAAGCGTGACGAAATTATTATCAAGAAATTATTATTGAAATTCTGTGAATTTGTCAGACTGCAACGATATTTTATTATTTTTATTACAAAAGTGTAATTCAACGTCATGCAGAGTAAAGCATAATTTCAGCCGATGGTGGTAAAATATATGTTCATTGTTTTCGAATTTTTCTTGATTTTTTTATTACTTTTTTTTTTTTTTTTTAATCCCCGAAAAGAAATACGTATTAGTCCTAACGAGATTTTTAATAAGATTGATACGCTGATGAATTGAATTTTTCTAAATCTTCCGAAATATTTACAAAATTATACACATCTCGTTGGAGCCACTGCGAACCGTGTTTCAGAGAAAGAAAAAATTCCTCCAACTCAAATAATATGTAATCATCGAACTTGATGACTAATGACAAGTGACCACGGAATTTTTGATGCTATAATGTTTTCATTAAACATGCATATGCCAGAGTTAAACGGCGTATTGGTAGAAAATGAAAAACTGAAAGAAAATCACTGTATTTCTATCCGTTTGAGTTGTTCTTCTTTCGTCCTTTTTCGCGACTGTGTGCAATAAAAAACGATCCCGGTCGGCCGTACGTTTCAAAAGTGCGCAGTGTCTATGCATGTATGTATGTGTGAAAAACTTGTGAAAACGCGAGGTAAAGGATTATAATTGACGAGCGGTAGAGAAGCGGGGAGCAACTATGTGTTCAAGGTTTATCTGTTGCACATGGCAGAGTCACGTAACCAGTCTGTCCGTCAGATTTTGAGCCGGGGAGAGAATTACGCCCGATTTTAATTGGCTGTACAATTATTGATCATTTTCCGTGAAAGCGGGACGAGGCGGGCGGTTGGCTGCGTGTGGAACCGGAATGACCTCGTTATTATCCTTAGAGCTATACGTATGGTACCCGTTTGTGTCATCTACTGGGCACCGTTTGATTTCATCAATTAAATATCGTGTAGAATCAGGGAGCTCGATATTGCAATATTAAACTTGTTGAACGGTGTTCGTAATTGCGTTTAAATCATTTGTCAAAAAAATTGTATGGCATTTCTTTTTCGCAAATTTAATTATGATTGTTGCAAAAATTCGGTCGATTCGATGCCTTTTTCGGCATCCATTTATCAAATTACAACCAAATCCTGAGATCGCACGTGAACCTTGCAATACAATCTGAATTTGAAATTTGACGATACGTATTACGGAAGTTTTCCCTGTCAATTTCCATCGATTTCGTCAAGATCTCTCCGGACTCCACCAATTACAACAGAGTAATAATACACAAAATGGAAGTCAATTTTTATTGTTGAACTTCTTTTTTATTAATTTCAGCAAACATATCGGGGACACCGTTGATTCATCGTTAACTTTCTCCTCGCCCCAGTGCGTCGAATGAAATTTATCCCAGTTCTGATTTTTTCAACGCGATAGGTGATTTGATTGCTTATCCGGTTTGAACCGAATGTCTGTTCACCGCATCCCTAGGGTAATAAAGTTAAATTTAACCCACAGCAAATTCAAGGTCGTTGGATTCATTTCTCACAACAACCGGAGGCATCTCTTTCACCCTTCCCTTTCCATATACCTATAGTACACTGAGCGAAGTGATTAACATCCTGGCATCAAAGTAGATAATATAACACACGATGTATTGCATATCCTACGTATGATAAACACATACAATTACCAAAAAATATCATTAAGGGTTGTCGAGGATACAATTCGTATGCTAATTTGACAACGGCTATCAATCCTGTCGCCCAAATGCTCGATAATACAATGTAATTAAGGCGCGTAAAAGATTTTCTTCGCAGCGTAAAAACATAACGCGTACTTGCAGGGGTATCGATTAATTACACAATCGCTAAATACGCTCCTCGGGGTAAATGGCGCGAATTGTATTATATAAGAAAACAAAAGATTGTCGCGAGGTTTTTAAGCCCCCCCCCCCCTTGCCAGCTTTCGAAAACCGATCAAATCGTTCCGCGCTGGCTCCTCACTTTCAACTCCGTAGGGCAAAAAGCACACGCGCGTTTCCTCCCCTGATCGCCTGGCGAAGGAGGAGGGCGGGTTTAATCGCGTTAAGTAACTCCGCGGGCGAGGTTATGTGCTTGACAGCAGCACGGCGAGGAGCAAGGGGAACGGGAAGAGGAAGGACGAGAAGGAGAGAAAAGGAAAGGAAAGGAAAGGAAAGGAGAGAAGAGGCAAGGGAAACCGAAACCAAGGAGAGAAGGTGGAAGAGGAAGAGAGACGGGGAAACGAGGAAGAAGGGAACCGGGTGCGGAACTAGTCGCAGCGGAGGAGTGAGTTTGATATCGACCCTCTCCGCCAGCGCCCCCCCCCCCTCCCAGCCTTTTCGCAACCTCCTCCACCTCCACCTCCACCTTCACCTCCACCTCGAGGCTCTCCTGCTGGTTATTTATCGCAAACGGAGCGCCCGCGAAGCCAACATTGAACGAGGCGAGGGTGGGGAACGAAGGGAGGATACGGGGTCACGGAGGGACGGGGGGTTGGAGAGAGGAAGGGAAGAGGGAAGAGGGAAGAGGGAAGAGGGAGAGGACGAGGCTATCTGATGCATACAAAACGAAAAGGGTGCGCTTAACAAGAGACGGAACTCCTACGGAGTTTCCGCACCGTCGTATCGGAGCCTGCCTCCCCTCCTCACGCCCTTAGCCCTGTTTTGCACTCCGGCAAAGCCTCAAGTCCGGTTATTAGGAAAATTGACTATTATCACACGGGTTGGTTAACGCGGGGCAAACGGGCTGCAGCATAGGGATGGTCAGTTATGTATATTAGTATCGAACATAGACGGAAAACGATTTGTGGGTCACGTCGTTGTATCTTTTCGATCCAAACTTACCGTTTTCAACCATCATTTTTCCGCACATTTGGTAGGATAGATCGGGTTGGGGGTAAAAATGTGTAGATTGTGTAGGAAACAGAAGGGTTGCTACATCGACTGTTTGAAAACGCGAAAGTCTATGCTATGTATAGAATTGCAAAATGTAGAGAGGTAGGAAAATGTCGAAAACCAAAATTCTGATGTTTCTATAACTACTTCAGTTTGCTGTACTTACTTTACCATTCTACATTACAACTTTTCTACACTTCATACCTTCTCCGGTTTGAAAATCTATGACACAAATTTCTCCGTATCCGAAAATTCGATATTGCAACTCTTCTATGCATCCATTTGGTCTTCCTACATTTTTACTACCGCTAACGTGTGTAATGTTATTTACGCGGCGGTTCTCCAAAGATGGTATTTGACTTTCCTTCTTCACACTTTTTACAGACAAAAGAAGAGTCGTGTGCTGATGTTCGATTATTATTATGTTTACAATGCAACGATCGCATGGAATATCGATAATACTATATATTCACCGTTCTATATTTAGTGTTGTTTCAGCAGCGAGAGGAGGATTTAATTGGCACGTCGTACAACCAATTCTCGCCCGTTTGACGCAACGGCATTAACAGCAGCAGGGCTTTTAGCTTAATTGCCAAAGAGGATCAGACGATCATAGGTATATTGAATACGGCTGTTCGTCCAATGGTGCAGGATGCCTTTTTACCTCACGGATGGGAGGAGGTTATGCAATTTTAACTCAGATGGTCTCGCCAAATAGGTAAAATATATTTACCAGAATAAAATGCTTTGCAATATTATATCAGCTAATCATGATAGAGAGAAGTTGAAAAAGAAATGTAAAAAAAAAAATGCGGTAGCGTTTCTACCAACTTCGGATGTATGTATATTTTTACGGTAACAATCAAAAAAAAGGGGGGGTGTAGAAAAAAAATTGTATTTATATCATATTTACAAACCCACAGAAAATACGACTAAACCGTGATTTGCTTTCTAACGCGGGAACAACAGATTAAGATAATGATAAGAGAAAAAAAAAAAAAAAGTCAAGTTGTTAAACAACGAGCAAGTTTTCTTGTCGCAAGAAAAGCAAATTAGACTTGTCGCGTCCAGCCGTTATTAAATGAAAGTACGGGGGAAATCAACTTTCACGCGTATACGTATAACAATCATATTTTGGGCCTGTTTCGGTAATTCGGCGAAGAGTTAATCGCTCGCGTGTTGGCGCGATTATTTGCCTGCGGAGGTCGTAATTATCAGTGCCTTAGGTGACGCACACCCTCGCTGCAAGTCTCGCACGCGTTGTTGTTGGGACCGGAACGGCTAGGCCTCCAGAGGAAAGGAAGAAGAACGGGTGTGCTGCTGCTGCCTGCTCGTTCACCGCGGACCGCCGTGACTCCCTCGCCGTTAATTAACGGCCACTTTGCTAATTAAACACAACGAGCAAATGCCACGACATCGCCGGTGCTTAGTACCCCTCCCCCTCCGCCGTGCATGTATGCATACCCATATAATGATACAGGAAAGCGACGCTCGATAAGAACTTCTCTTCTCCCGCGTTTTACTTGTAGTGAAATATACATTTCAACGCGGATATCGCATTTCGTGCAAAATGAGGAAACTTTCAAGCCCCAAACATTTTGTAGACTAATTTCATATTCTTTTGTCGCGGTTATAGAGGATCTGCGATTATACTGAAGATACTCATGCGTTTCAGCGATAAGGATTTGTTGAATTTGCGGTACTAACAATATTATTTATTACGTCTTTTCTTTGTTGGCTTCGTCAATTTTTTTTTTTTTTGCGAAACGGAAAGATGAAAAACTGGGATTTCAACGGGTTGAAGGGTTGGGTTGCGATAAGTGGTTCAATAACGTTGGCAAACAAACTTCTACTCGTGCCGAGTAATTGATTCTTGCAGGAATTGTTATCACAGGGCGTGTAAAACGACGATTTGATCGAGTATCGAGAGAAGGGCTTTTGTAAAATCGTTCCATGCAGGATTGAACAATATTTGAACGCGCTACACCGTTAACAGTTTGAAAAATCGAAAGGATATTCATTTTCGTGGGAAATAAAAATGAGAGAAAGTAAGAATGAATGAAAATTAAAATCGACGAGTTCCGAAGGTTCGAATAAAAGATTTAAATTTTATCTTCTTCTAAACCTAGGGTCATATTTTCAATACGCACAAAAACAGCTAACGAGCTACAGAGATAATTCATATACAAAAAATCAACTTGCCTTTAATTACACTAATCAACCCAGTAATTTAATCGCGGGAGCGTAGAAAGCATTATTATTTCTATCGACCACTCTTCTTCGACGGCACGAACTTATATCTTTACAAATGTGGTCAAGATATAGTTGACCAGAATTTCTTGTAACTAAAGATCTGAGTGATAACGATTCGAATACGTTTCATAATTTAATAGAGAAAAATGCGGTTCGGTATCTAAAACAAACCTCCAGGTGTAAAATCTGACGGGATTATCGAGGGTTAATTTAATTAGGATACATATAAACCGCTCTTTGCACTTTAAACTATAATATTGTTTGTTCAAAAGAATTCTTCTCCTAGTGCATAAATCCTTTTTCCTCGTATAAAAAGTAAGGGATCATTCGTCGATTGACGTCCAGAATCGATATCACTAACGGCTTAATTCGTTAACAGTCAAGTTGTGTGACGCGAAGCTATTTTTAATTTAAACTTCCAACAAAATTTAATCCTTCCAAATTCGAGAGTATCACGAGGTAATGAGCGGGAGAAAGAGAGAATGAGATAGAGGAATAAAGAGAGAAAGAGTAGACAGTTTTGTGATATAAAAATAAAACAAAAAAGAAAATCTCAGCCCGACGAGAAGAGTATTAAATTAGAGTGACGCCGAAGGCTGAGGAATGAGGGAGCATGATGAGAGGAAGGTGGAGAGAAGAGGAGAGGAGAGGAGAGGAGTTTGCGCTGGCTTCGGCAAAGCAATTCCCTCGACATTAATTATTGAAATCGCTCGTGGCAGGGTTTCCGCCCTTACGAGGCTCGTCCGCGTGCCGCTCATCGGCTCCACCGTTCCAAAGTTATGCCGAAACTTTGGAACGCTTAATATTCAATGAATTACTCGTCATCTACCGAGTCAAGTACCTCAGTCAAACGAAGAACCCGACATCACCTCTCCGTACAACCCCGGAACATTTCCTTCACTTTTCAGTCTCTGCCGAGTCTCAAAGTGTGATTCAACCGTTGATTCTCATTTCGATAAAATGCTTTCCTGACAGTGTAATTGTTGCGATAAATGTTAAATTAACAATGCGATACAACGCTCACTTCGACTCGAATATTTCATAACTCCCTCCCTCCGAGTTGCGAAACCATACGATTGAAAAAGTTGGAAAATTCACAGAGGTTAGATCTAAATGATACGAAAACATTTGAAAAATCGTTCTATTACAATTAATATTCTAATATTTTGGAGCGAATTTTATACCAAACGAAGGTTGGGAAGCGAGATAAAGACAGCGCCTTGAATCGCGAATGTTTATAAAAACCAGCAGCGCAATGCAACAGGGGCAAAATAACAGGTAGGATTTTCCTCGGTTTTATATCCATATAGATAGACGGCTAAGAGGTTGTACAGATGGTGAGCTCTGGGGTGGCGGCGTATCCATGGAAACCATCATCCTAGGGTTGTAGAGGGGTTGAGAAAGGGGCCACGAGTCGGAGGCGAAGGAGGAGAAGGAAGAGGAAGAGGATGGTGCCATGTCGGCTAGCTAGGGGGGAACACTGCAGGAAGTGAACCCGACCACCGTTACGCGGGGAAAAGGAAGAAACGAGGGAGGGGGGGGGGGGATTAGAGCGAGGGTGAGAATCCGAGAGTGCAAGACGGTAAAGAGAGTGAGAAAAAGGATGGATGGATATTTGTTGGGGTTTGCCCTTCTGCTCCCGAAGTGTCAATCGCGGTCGGTATTTTCATCCGAGAATCTGTCCGCGTCCTCCTTACTCTTTCCGCCCCTTATAAAATAATACTTCGACCACGGGAGAAATCCAGCCGAAATCCATAACGATATAACTTGATACGTTTGCAGGGACGCGCGATATCTCGGTGTACGGTGATCCACAATTTTTTATCTCTCAGCTTTTTGAAATTAATCACCCGATCTTTCTTTCCGCGCAAAGTTCCTGGCGCTTTGCGAGCTCGAAGATCATTGTATAACATTAACACATCGACTGTGAAACATGAAGCGTTTTTATTACGGATCGGAATGATTTACCCTGTGCTGCGATTATTCGCGGTTTATTTCCGTTCACTCGCCAAACGTCAGAATTTCACCGGAAATTTTATAGAATTCATTTCCAAACCGAAACGTTTCGTCGTCTCTCGATTTATACTGTCCCTGGTCGAGTTAAAGGGTTATAACACTTGTAACCCCAATATTATGGCGACATTAAAAAACGAAAAAGGTAAAAAAAAAAAAAAAGGTAGAAGTAAAAATAACAGGGGTAAATAATGTCTTCAACCCTTTTTACGTATGAAATTTAATACGCGTTTAATAAGACCTATGAATTTTCCAGCAGACGCCGGCATTCATCGTCTGCGGCATTGTGAAGTAATTTTGCATGTAAAGGGAAAGGTTCGGGGATAATTGTGAGAGAGGGTCGCTTCCCGTTCGAGTATGTAATAGACAGGGATGAATGGCGGGAAATTCTATTATCAGACCAAGCCGCTCGTACTTCCTTCAATCGTCGCGCAGGTACGACGGTGCTGTCTATAAGGCATATCATTGCGCCATTAATCGATGTGACGTGCAGCGAGGCGATAAAACGTATGCAGAACTGTGAAAACCATTGTTGGTTGAGTAACCGATCGTTATCGAATGAGGTAGATTGAGACAGACGGAATTTCCGCCTTTCGCAGCTAACCGGAAAACAAAAAAACTTGTCCGAAAATGGTATTGATATATAATTTTTCTATATTCTTCGCTTCGCGTTTTGTCGATAACGGTAATTTTGTAATGTTCGCAATATCGAGAAATATATTACAATTTTTTACTGTCGCATTATTCACTAAATGGCCACGCGGTTTCGCTGCAATCTTTTAATTTTACGTCGGATCTAGGCTGCGAACTGCGAGCGTTAACGAGGTGTCAAAGCGAATCACTTTACGTCATGTTAAATAATAGGTGAAATAAAATCATTTTAAAATTCTCGAGTGAAAAAAAAATTGTGGAAAATTCTTCGCATCAGATTACATAACATACGCAGCTTGAATGCAAGGCTTATATATATTATACGTATCGTAAATGTATATGACAGGTATATGCCGTGCGCGATATGGGCTTGACGTCACGATACTACTACACGATGACGCGGCCAAAGTGCCAAGCTGCACCGGGAATAGGGTTTTCTATATAACCACGTTAGAGTCGCGTCGACCGAGGCGGAGAGCGATGAATAGCGAGAATTTCCTATTATTAGATCACGTAGCGTTTATTTCCTTCATATATTGCGTGATCAAGAGGCGTCGATGTATTGTGCGCAGAGGAATTCCCACCTACGGACGAGATAGAATCGAATTTTTCGCTTCGTTTTTCAACTGCTGATTATGATAAAAAATTTCTAATATCACGCCTATTGACGGATTGGATTACGTTACAATATACACGAATAAGAAAATGTTTCGTGACGCAGGTTTGAAACAATGTCACGGTTACTTGAATATGACATAGAAAGGAAAATCCGATAACAAGTTTTACTCCGGGAACAAACTCACGATAATTAATTTTTCAAAAGTTTTAATTCATCCTGTCGTATTACCTTAATCGAAACGAAACGTCAAGCTGACTGCGACGATGATTCTATGATTATCTCAGAATTGTCTCGAAAGCAACTGTAACACAGCGATACAGTATCCAGGTGAAGTATCTTTCCGTAGAAACGACAATTTCTTTAAACATCATCCGCCAGTGGGAATAATCCAAGTGTGCGAATTACGGTCTGACTCAATGTGCGTACGGATTCTGCTCTGCGTTGGGGTTACAGAGACGATATTTCGGTGAAACGATTCACAAAATTCTCGGCTATTTTCGGCTGATTGCAAAGCGCGTGTAAAAGACAACACCCAGAGTTATATTTGTCGGTATTCGTACCTACCTGTAGAGATCTTAGAATTACGAACGCGTACGCGTCGCCAAAATATGCCAAATTTCTGGTCAATCTGCAGGATATAAAAATAATCGTTAAAACGCGCGGATTCGTGTTTTCCCGTACGTCAAACGCGAACATCTCGTTCGATTAAATTTCAACCCCCCCCCCAGTTCCAAGATTTTTGCGTTAATTTAACGCTAGAAGCCGGCGAGGCGAGGTAAGCCAAATATTTGCAACGATTATAACTAAATCACAGCGCGTGATAAAGGACCCGCTATCGAGGCTCTATAACCGAAGCCTCGATTCCGGTCTGTTTGTCTTCGTTGAAAATTTCGGTCCATTGCCGAGGATGATGTACACATACGCAGTGATACATCGAAAATTCATCAAACTCGAAATATACGTCGCCAAGTGTCAGGTTGTAATCGTAATCTCTTTGTTGACATAGGATCCGGTGGAAAAACGAAGCGTGTTCTTCTCTTCTGGCTAACCATACCGGTCTATGTACACAAAATTTCCAACTTACACGAGCCTGCAATCCATCGGCGCCGAGGCAACAGAATTATAAACTAACCATCGGATTCGAGATCGAAGAAAGCCGATGTCCTTGTTTCCTCGTTCAATTATCCCTTTTCCAGGATTACTTCGCCTTGCCGCGACGATGTAACCGCTATATTATTGTCTAACCAGTTACAGCACATCGAACACGCGGTCGCAGGTTGATAAAACAAAGGACTTTTCAACGGGTCGAAATAGAATGTTAGCGAGGCTGGAATTACGCAAGTAGACGTCTCCGAACTTTCCGTTCCATCCACTTCGCCGTCTGGATGCTTCGGTGTAATATTCACCCTCTTTCAAGCCGGCAAGCGAACGAACGTCACGAAGCGTCGCGACGCCATCCAGCGTCGCCCCCGTTACGCGAGCAAGGCAGAGCAACGGTTTTTAACGGGAATTGGCGTAGCTCCCCCTCCATTCCCTTTCCCGCCCCCTTTCCTCGAATGAAATATTAATCTGCCATATTTTTATCCTCGTTTTACCTTTCTCCCTTTTCTTCTCCATTCTTCGTATATTCGTCTTTCAGCAAATTTTCTCTTCTTCCGGCCCTTTTTTCCCTTCCGTTTTTCTTATTATTTTTATTTTTATTATTGTTGTTACAACTCTAATCTCAGCCTCCTACAAATACCGAAAAGCTGACGAATCGCGTCGCGTACCGAATATGCGCTGCACGTACCAATGTATCTCTGTATATATGCGATCTGCTGTTTGCCCGAATACCTACGACGCCGGGAATCGATATTGTACCAGTGAAAAGAATTTCGCCTGCGTTATGACCAAACCGACGTCCTCGCGTGATAAATTCTGATTCAATGAAATGAAAACTAACCAGGTCTGATTTGATAATTTCTTTTTTATCAATAACAGGTAATCGCGGATGGTCCAAGAAATTGAATCTCACCGATTTCGTGATATACGTAGTAGATACAAGTACATCTTAAAATGGGTTTTAATCTGCTGTAGTTTCCTAGACTTTTGTTAGATCACCGATATAAAATACATGCGAAGTGATTGATTGTGGTTTCTTCGATTTATAGTGATGAAATAAAGGAAAAACATTTCTGATAATAACACGTTGTTCAAGAATATTTCGTTGAGATTACCTCGAGCGAATATATATGATAAGTTACAAAAGCTAACAATGGCGCGGGTGTGTTCATAGGTTATACCTAGTAATACAGACGTATGTATATACGTATATCCGTACATCTACTCACGATGTCTGTATACGTGTAAGAATAGGAAACGCAAGTTTGTTTTATTGTTGAAGCTGTCAGAAACACCCGGTTTATCTACGCCTGCAGCCCTTCCTTCATTTTCCTCTACACGTTTCTTAGTTTCACGTTCCTTTTCCTTGACGCGTTATATTTCAGCAGCAGCATGATGCAATAGTTCAACGGCCAGCTTGCGCCGACTACCTAATGTTATAATACCTTATAAAACAGTGTGTAACTTTGAATTTCGTATAACTACAACCGTTTCGCGTCACATCTTACAAGCGCGTAACTTTCGTATAATACGATGTTGATTTTCAAATTGATAGAAATTTAATAAAACGAACTTAATATAATATGACATCCGCGATGGATCGAATATGTACGTTGGAATCACACCACCACTTTTTCTCTACATCCTTTACTCCCTCTCTCTCTCATTCGACATTAACATCTCCAAATTGCCGAATGAATTTCACTACGCGCGATTGAAGAGTCGGGTTAAAAAATAATTGTAAGAAGTGCGTAACCCACATTCGTACATACTTTACGTGGCGGAAGTTCTCAGCAGCCTTGGTCGAAGAGGACGGAAGATGGAGGGGGTGTTTGGAGGAGGCGTCGGGCTATGCTGGTCTCGTAATAACCTCGAGGCGTTGAATAATTCCGTTATCAACTCACCGGAATATTTCACGCCGATATAAAATATGAAGTTTAAATTCTATTACGTCGGTTAATTTGCTCCCGATGGAATCTTGCCAAGCTTTTCCGTAAGTCACCCCTATTAATAGGAGAAATTTCTTATACCTGCTCAACACGAAAACTCTGACCCCCCCCAATTCACACACACCGCCTTTTATACATAAATTCTCTGATATCGCATTGCGGTGGAGATTATATATATGTAGAATTGGATCGATGGATCTTTATGCGATAATTAATAGCCACGATTGCTTGATTCATTTTTCTTATTGCTGATATATATATGCATATTTTTGAAAATAAATTTGTCGAATGGTATCGAATTTGTTATAATTCTTTGCCTACGTGTTACACCAAATCGTGTTACACACACACACAAGAAGTAAAAATGCATAAATCAACAATAGCAACAAATGTTGCGTAAAGGGTTTCCAAGTTAATACAGCGGTACAAAAAAAAAAAAATAAATAAAAAATGTGAATAAAGTACGATGTCCGTGTGGTTAGACTCGAATATTTAATTGTCTGACGGTGATATATCGTTATGGGTGATTGGAAAACAAGAAAAAAAAAAGAAGAATCAAAATTGCACAAACAAAAGGTTCGAAGAATAGAAAGAAAGAGAGAAAAAATAACCAATTTAATTACACCGAGACGCGTGGCGGAAAAAAGCATTATTACACACACCGTGCGAATCCGAGCTAATGATCGCCCCGGGGGCATACGTATATATAATAGGGGTGGGGGTGGTGAAACTGAGAGGCGTGCGAATGGCTGGTGATTCGGACGTGCGACAGTTCGGAGCTATTTCATCACCCACCATCGTTGGTTGGTTGGTTGGTTGGTTGATAGGGTGGGTGTCCGTCTATTGCAGAGGGAGCTGCAGGTTGCCTGCAGCCCCACTCGTGTGTTTCTGGTAAATTAAATTATCTCAAACGTGAGGTGGAGAGAGAAGACCGTGAGTCATCCACGGCTCAATCCTGACCGATACAGTCATCCCCGAGGTTGTTGACGCCAAGGAATCGCAAACATATTAGGATTTGGGATTTGGCTGTACGTTATTGCGCCCTAGACCGAAATCATACGTATACGTCTAACCGATGACGAAAGTAAAGTTAGAAATGCCAGCGAATACTTTGTGATGTTGATAGATTATGTTATATGAAAAGGGTGAAATTCTGAAGAATGTGGATTCGATCCAATGCGATACTTTCTCTTTCCTTTTCTTTCCCCCACAATATCAATCACGTCGTGATTTAGCTGACTTTCGAAATTGATCAGACATAAACAAATATAGTATGTGAGCGGTATAAGCTTGTTCGTTTTTGTTGCTATTGTTAAAACTTATTTCATGCAATATACGTACAATTAATTCCATTCAACGGATGATCCGTTGAAGTTATATAACGCGACGTTCTCCGTTATTTTGTTTTTAAATGAACGCGATATATAAGTTTTTCCTTTACGCGATTTCAATTCAAACGCCTTTCGATTCTTCTACATCAAAAACAATTGGCACAATTATGATCTAATTTTCTATTTAGAAATATTTAACCTTTGTCGATGGATTTTTCATTGATAAAAAATGAAGTTGAATTTTGAATCGTGCAATAATTGATTCAATTTCGAACTACTCGCTTCAATCGTTGATTTTTTATAGTGTATAGTGCCTGTATGGTGTCTATAATTATACCGATATTGAATTTTTGTCAGATCAATTATTCAATGTACTTTGCGTGTTGCCTGGTATCCTTTAACGAATCTTCTGATAGGTAAATAGGTCACAACAGTAGTTCAAAATGCGATGAGTTTTTCAATTAATTTATGATTTCGCTCTAATTAGCAGCTCTAAAGTAATTGGCAGGCTGATGATTAGAGAATATTCAAACCATCGCGTTACAACTTCATCCAAACAGCAA
Source organism: Neodiprion lecontei (assembly GCF_021901455.1). Taxonomy (NCBI): domain Eukaryota; kingdom Metazoa; phylum Arthropoda; class Insecta; order Hymenoptera; family Diprionidae; genus Neodiprion; species Neodiprion lecontei. Next base: position 10,133,744 of record NC_060265.1, on the reverse strand, counting down.
AGTTATCAGCGATGACGCATACACGTGTACCGCATATAAGAGGTACGTACGCGCAACGCGTTCCCTTCCCTTTTCCCAATATTATCACTGTTAAAGTAACGGTTACCCGAATCGTTCGGAAATATGACTGAGAGAAGCACCGATTTGATTTGTCAAAAATAAGGCGGTTGAATATCTCACTTTCATCCTTACCGCCATTTCGCCAACGGAATTATTCACCCCCGGTCGTTGCCTTAAGCCCGGCAACATTCTACGGTGTGTAAGAAAAAATCTCACGAATTACTCACTCTCCAACTTATATGGTGCCAGACGTTATGCCCTTGGATTTACGTGTAGAAAGGAAGTTGAAAGGCATGACTTTCTTTTCACTCCACGTCAAGTATTCAGATTTACATTTTCACATGATATTGCGTATTAGACATGCGATATCTATATACGCGATTGTGAACACAATCGAGTAAATTTCAAGTAAAAGTTAAGAAAAATTATTGTACTTACGAGTTTTCCCGGACTCTGGCGGAGGAGCCTCAGTCAGCTGTAAAACAAAACCATCAAAATACAAAATAGTTCTTTTGGAAAAAATTTCACCTAAACTATTTTTAACAGGGTAGGCAGACCGCGGCAAGACGGAGTAATTACACTTCTCAAAAATGTGTGAATATCGGAAATACGATATCTCAAACAATTGTACTGGAACAAATGGAACAGTCTTGATAATGTCCAAGGAATTTCAGTGTTTAATTAGTGAAATGGCTTGTTTGTGTGATTGCCCAAACGCTAAGTGAGTACACCTTTTTGCCCTGGTCCTTTTTACGCGAGCGGCGTTATAACACCGCCAGATAATATCGACGTTGAATATCGCAACACAATTGAAAATTGAGTCTGATTTGAAAAATGAATTAATCAGCGGCACGCTATGGCAAAGTTGTTCATTAATATCGGTGGATTTATTATTCGGTATTTTAGGATAAACAAAAAGCGATTATGCAGACCCGCTTTTAGTGTTTGCTCCGACCGAGCGACGCGAAAGTGTGTAATCTCCGGCTATTAGCGCACTCACACTCTACGATTATGCAGGGGGTGCCAAATTACAGTCTCGGAGGCGTTGTGCCTGAACCGTGGCTAGAAAACTAGGTAACTAAATATCTAATTACAACAGCACCAGTCTTGCCAAAACTGAAAATCGTTTTACGCCCGCCTATATATATTTGGATAATTATTCCGTTGTACGAATGCGCCGGGTTCGCAGCAGTGTCGATGAATCTTGGCATGCGGTAGTTAGAGACGTACGTAGCAACTCGTTACAGGTTACAGATGTATCATCTGTTAAAAATACCTGTATCTGCAAGAGCTTGAATATAACGGTACGAGAAACTTGACGAGATAATCCGACTGGCGAATTTGAACCGAGCCAAAATCTCTGACCGGAAGCCTGTATTTTCAGACGGTCGGAAATTAGCGGGATAAGGTTATTCGCTCGGAAGTTGGACAACCACGGCGACGTGTTTCTACGTACAATTTGCCGCCATTGATTTTCCAAAATACCTGTTCTATATCCATCGATTTTCACAGATTTCAAGTGAATCGAATAATTCGTTTCGTTTCGTTTCGCGTGTCGGGATCTCAAACGTTTGAATGTACCCGATATGCACCCCAAGTGACTGACGAACCGGTAAAAAAAATTTCAAGGAACAGAAAATTTACAAGGTTACCAAAATGCACGAAACCGACGTTTTACATGTAAACAGTTGCATGTAAATGTCAAAGATCAGCGGACAAATACAGTTTGCGCCCTCGAATGGTCGTGATACGATTTCCAGTCGATCGACGAGGAATGGCGATCGAAAATCGCCTCCTAATCGCGTGGGTCAAGGTTGGGACGAGTCAAGGTCACAGCCGAATATATAAAACTGAGCAAATCGGCTTGGTCATTATTCGGTTATCCATAACGAAATCACGATCAGACAGACTTACTTTTTAAGCTTCTATTGCTTGCTCGCGGTTTCTCGCAGTGTGAAAACAAACGAATACATGCACCATGGTATTATAATTTTCGTCTATTCGTGGACGTGTATTAGAGTAAATTGGATAATTCGAAATGGTTGATTTACGATCTGTTTACAGTTCTCGCTTACCGAGTAAAGCTGGTAGAATTTACTCGATATTGTGAAATTTAGCCAAACTAGATGGAATAAAAAACTCCGTCGAATGTCAAAGATTGTAGACGTCTCGTACGAAATCGATTGCGCTCCATTATACCGATAATCATAGTGCACGCGACAAAATATTAGATTATTGTCGTTATAAGCACAACACACAGAATTTGGAAGAACATTGAAACCTACTCGCTAAAATGTTCCAACAATAATTCATATGTTTACTGTTTCAAAATTGTCCATCTCGTAAGTTTTTGCATCTGGGTCGACAATTCCTTTGCGCCGCGAAATATGTATACTTTTTATACGCTAGAAATTTGAAACCAGTGGGAAAAAACTGTTTATCCAAAGTGATAAACGAATGAGACAACAAGCTGCAGCGCACAACGGCCAGGGGGCAGGACTAAACGGCGACGAATTGAAATAAGCGTAATCTCCCCACGTGGCCGACCCAATTTCGTAGGAATTTTTCATTCCCAAGCCACTCGGGGGCAGGTAGCTTCGGTATTGGTCTTTGCCAGTTGCTCTTCTTGACTCGAAGCCAACTAGCACGAACTATTTACTGCCAAGTATAACGCTCCTCGACAACGTTCTGTTCCATGCACGAGCAGCACTGAAACCCGTCCTCGCGATATAAACTAAAATAACGCCAAGTAAATCGTCCGACTGCGGTCCTGCATAATACGTCGACTGCGATCGAATTCTACGCGTCACTCGCCCAGTTAGCGATTATTTCAATGCAGTTTATTGGTCCTATTAAACATTTCGCACCTTCATTCGTTATCCGTATAAAAATGTTCAATATTCAAACAATTTTCAAACTATTTTGGAGAGGATAGTGCCATTGAAGAATGTTCTTATCGCGGTTTTTTTTTTTTGCTTTTATCGCTTACTTTCTTCACACGATAATTATAGGTATACGATTTGGAAAGCTATTTGTGTCAATTTATTAAAAATTGTACGATATTAGTAAAATTCTGAACGCAGATTCCTTTACCGACATTTAGTCATGACACAAACCTTTTTTTTTAGAATATTCGAGGTGAGAGATAAGTTTGTACTCGCAAAACCCGATATGGAGAACAATAACGAAAAAAAAAAAAAAAAAACAATACCAAATGCGACCCCTGATTGATTTGAAAAAAAACGTTCAGTAAACCCAACTCACTGAAAATTGGCATGAAAACGAAATGAATCTTATACGATGGGTAAAAAATCGTGAAAAACGAGTCCTCGATTCTCGGATCGTTTCTTCGCTCCGAATAACAGGTAAATTGGTGAAATATTGAACGCGTATAAAGAATGAACGAGTTCTCTGTTCATTATACCTTAACAGAGTGATACACGTTATGTTACATCGGAATTACGTAGCGAATCGGAAAAATAATTGGCACAGCACTACCGGTTGCCCACACAGAGGTGACGGGAGTGAGTGAAGAAATAAAATAAATAAATAAAAAGGAAAAGAAAATGAGTAAGTTATTCATAGAATTGGTCGTCGCCTTCGTCGCGTAGGGTCGAAAGTCGAAACGTGAAAGGCGAAATGCGAAATGCGAAAAGCGAATTCCCCTCTTGGCCGCAGGCAGCGGTCATGAAACGAGGCAAACGAAGAAGCAAAACTCACCGAGAGAGGACGGTGAAGAGAAAACTTCAAAGAACCGTTAGTGTCGGTGGCCCAATGGGATGCGATGCGCGCGGAAGTCGCGAGGGGCGCAACTCAGACGTTGATACGATCCCTGTCCTGCTGTAATACACGTACGCGAAAAGACAAATTCTCCTTTTTCACCGTCCGTGTATTGTTTAATTCAGTGCAGCAAGCAGACAGGCTAACTTCGATCGATAAAAGCGGCAGTAAGTAGGCATGCAAGTGCAATAGCAACCAAGGCTAGGTTCATTGCTGTTCTTTACAGACGATTGGAGATGAGGGATGAAAATGCAGTGTGCAACTTTCGTCGTTCAGTCGTCTTTTTTCTTTTTACCCCAAGAATTTTGGACAATGTCAAACAACTACTTTTCCAAATTTTCATACCTTGAAATATGATAAACAAACAAAAATAAAAAAAAAACTGTAACGACCCCTTTGTGCCCGTGAAATTTGACATCAGTGGTGAGAAATGTACACGGGTATTGGTATTCTAGTTTATTGACTGGAAAATAAAATCACTCGAGACAGCTTAATGGAAGAAGTTCCAGCTTTTCAAACCTGTACCAGTTCATCGACCGTCAGCGATCAACGATGATTGCACTAAATCGAAGAAATCGTATCGAAGAGACGAGATTTTTGTAAGACTCCTAATTTCAATGGTCAGGGTCTCTGTCTGTATCTATCGTACGAGCGGAGTAAATTTCGGATAAAAATATTCGCAAAGATATTTGAATTTCAAATATTATGTTACGTGAAAATATTATTTCATCGAAATATTATATTATCGAATTAACGATCTTTTTTCATTCAAACGTAAACAACATCATCGATTCTTTGTTCCTTGATACGAAATATTAATATTTTGTTACAATAAAATATGACGAACGTGTCCTCATTGTCAAAGTTAACTCGTACTGGAATCTAGTTAAACAGGCCGATGACGTTTAGCCGGTCAAAGGTATAAATCGCGATCCTTGTTACTCGGGAATCTTTCGTTGCACAAGCCCAACATTGAAATTTTCCCGACTAATCATGCCTCATTGTCAGCATTCGTATCGTTAGATTTCGGACCGATGTTAAATTCATAGAAAAACGAGACAAGGTTTCCGTTTCCCTATTCTATTTGTTCTTATTCTTCTTCGACAATCACAGACCGTTGTAATTCAATCACAATCCTCGCCCCGCGCGATTCAATTATCACACTGAATTGAAGTCGACTTAGTTTCTATTTTTATTCCCTACTTTATTTCACACAACTCCGTTATAATCTTCACAAGACAAGAAGAGTTCCAAGTCGTTGTTGACGACGACGAAACGAGAACGTAACGTCGCAATAAACGCGTCAAGTGTTGTTGTTTCATAGCATAAGCGACGAGATACGATCAAATGTTTTCGCAAGGATTTTAATACTTGTGAAAAAAAAGGAAAAAATGTTCACGACTTCGCTTTCCTTCACTCCGGTCTTTAATAATCGTACTTAAACTTTACGCGTAATTGCAAGTCAACGAATCGCATCCGTTCAATTGAATCGTTAAACGGAGGCATAACAAAAAAATGAGGACAACGTTGCGAACGAAGGTCGGATGCGGATCGGAATCCAGATTGAGGAGGTGTCGAGTATTTTCAAAGATAGATCGCATGGTTCTTTTATTTCACGTCTTTTTTTTTTTTTTGCATGAATTGTAAGCCGTGATTAATCTTACCTTGGGAATGCTGTACGGGTTGAAGGTAAATTTTGATTCCGACTCTTTCCGCGGAGTTTGGGCGATCGCTGTCAAAGGTGTGATAGGTACTGTCATCTCCTGAAAGAAGAAATAATAATCGAGGGTTAACATCAAATATTCTCATCATTTTCCTTGGTTACCAATTTGTTTCACCGATTAATTCATTTCGACGACAAGGATAATTCATTAAATTCACGATAAGACTTGTGAATGGTAATTTTAAGGTTGTCGTTTCATACATAATACGATTGGATGATCAATCAATCGTCGGAGATACTTTCGCGGTTCGGAATTTCGATGGAAATCGTCAAATCGCAGGACATGGGAAGAGTGAAAAAACTCGTCGTAAAAATTATAATACCAGAAGAACTTGGCGCACTTCCGCCATTACCGACACGCTTCGAGTATCTCATCGTTCGACCATAACTACCGGCGTGTCCCTGGGCCAAAATTAAACTCGTCGTACGCGGAATTACCATTCGTAACAACATTTATACCTATACGTCGGAAGTGATCCGCGAGTTTTAAAACGTTTTTTCAAAAGAATAGCGCACAATTTTAAACTTAGAAAAAGTCAATTTCTGCATTGGCGAAATTGCCGCGCTGCACTCTGAGTGGGCGGGAAAAAATCTGCATTTTTATACGGAGAGACTAAAAACGCATTACATATCGTATGTTTACGCAATAGGATTCCTCGAGAAGTGGGCCATGCCTTGGTATGTAAAACTCTTCCTACGCCTCCTTGAGTAGTTTTGACAGTTCGGTATATACATAAAGAAGAGCCACGAAGCTGTAAAAGCTCCGAGGTTCCAGTTTTTTGTTTTTGTTTCTTTTTCCCCCCTTTTTTTTATTCCAATTTTTCAAAGAAAAACTGATCTAAAATCTTACAAGTCGTTGACCAATATACCGACAATAATGGAAAATACATATTTTTGTAGAGAATTGAACGATCTACGAACAAAGTCTAATGCATAAAATTCGTAAATGAAAGCGTTCATATGCTAATCAACGTTCATAGTTTAATTTATATAAAATTATCATTCTGTCAAGTATAGCTACGAAACAAACTGTATCATAAAATATATTACAATGTTCGTCAACGACTTATAAACTTCTAAAAAGCAACAAAAGTTTTTCTCAAGTTACTTCCATGAGATACTTCGATCACACAGCAGAATATCTAAGAATTGATATAGAGAGCGCAAATGTTCGGGGAATTGTTTCTTTGTTTTTTTTTTTTTTTAACAATTTGAAGGCGTTTAAGCCCATGGGAGCATAAAAATTCGAAAAAATCCTATTAAGGACCACCCTGATCTATATATATGTATATGTTACACGTCAAAGTGTAACTAATGTCACTCCGAAAATTAATTTAACGCCGCGCCGTCTACATGATGCTCTTGATTGCAAGTTCAGTTGCAACCGTCGCGAGTCAATGATAATAATATATCGGTCTGCGATAGGTTGAGATAAACTCTGTTATAGTTTCAATTATAAATCTGAGCGTTAATAGTTGTGCGTAGAACGTTTATCTTGGCTTGTAAAATGTGTACGTGGATCGCTAACGTAACAATTTATCATCCATAGCGAATAGATATTCCGTGGTTAAGTTAATCTCTGATCAAAGAACAATTCGAATAATCGTCGAGTTCTATAGTTCCTTTCACTTGACACAATTCATTGCAGTCTCGCGCACGGATAGTGATAAATAAATAATAATCAGAAATATTGCGTGTCTCGCGTGATAAAATTTTAGGTATTGATAATGCAATTTCGATCAGAAAAATTACAGTTGGTATAATTTTTTTCATTCGGGAAATCGCTTAAAGAATAATCCATACGCGGAAGTATAAGTGATAATTAACGGACGAATAATCGAATCTGTACAAGTGCTTCACGAATTCTAACATATTTGATACCTATTTTTTGGGGTTTGAAATGCATACGCAATTGGAGAGATAAAAAACACATGAGATCTTTAGATTTCCCACGTTGTTAACAATACATGATCTATAATATACGCATTATATAATACAAATTACAAGCGCGATAAAAAGAGACGCGTGAGGTGTATGAAAATATACATATACATTTACATAGGGAAAATCGGCAAGGTTGTTACGCCGACAAGTTATCACTCATAATAAAATATAGCTTTTATACCTACACGGTGGTTTTCTACGACCGCAGATTATCATTACAGTTTGTCTCCGTGTACAACCGCAGTTAATAATTTATTTTTGATGCGAACTTTGCATAACAAGCTGCACCAAGGTCCTGAATATTTCGCATTTCTAAACGAACGAGGATAGCGAAGAGGAGAAGGAAGAGAGACGAAGTTTGCATATGCATGACGACGACGTTTGCACACCCGGTATACATAAATTTCTCGTGTTATTTAAATTCAAAGAGTTAAGCTGGGCTGAGAGTTTTTAGTTTTTTTTTTTTTTTTTTTTTACCTACCTCCATCGTCGTATAAAACTTGACCAATTTTAACAAGCCATTTGATTCAACAACCGCACTCTAGTAAGACAAATTAGACACATTAGCCCGCCTTGCAACGCAGCGGAATAAAAGCCCAACAACTGTGTATAATAACGTAATCTCTCGGCTGATCAAAAGTAATCAAGGACCTCAAAAGTTCAATATTAGGTACATCTACCGATCGCAATAAGCCGCCTCTGTGTCGAAAGTCGAGCTGTCTCGAGTTCAACGAGGATCTCCGAAAGAGAGGAAGAAATAAGGCAAGGGTTAAGGCACTTGGGTCGTGAAAATTTGTATATAATGCCCGCGTACGAAGGGTATGCATACGTATACGGTGTCCCGTGTATATATACAGCTATATTATATACACACCGTATACTACACAATGTTACAGGAGCGTGAGAAAGGTCCGCGGAGATGAGATAAGCCGCAAAACACACGGTGAGGTATCTTTTGAGGAAACAAAAAAAAAAAAGAGGATGAAATAAAGAATTACGCAGATGAATGAAAAGCTTGTTTGTACAGAGAAATAAACAAAGCTTTTTATTTTAGTCGCAGTAGCTGGCAGCGCGTGGTATTGTTATGATATTTTTTTTTTTTTTTCATTACATGTTATAACATTATTATGCTCAACATATATTATTACTTTTTTTTGTTTCATTCGAATCGTACGTGAAAATTGAATGTGTAGAAAAGAGAGAAAGAGAAAAATGGCAGAGAGTAAATATTGTTGGCGATTGATTAATATGTTATTTTTTATTACACAGATTCGGAAAAACAAACGAAAATCAACGAAGACGGTTTCAGTCAGGGTGGTCACAAATTGCTGGGGAAAAAATTCCATGACATTTTCTGATTTTCCAGAACCTAAACGTTAGTTTTTCCTGACATTTTCCCCGTTCTAGCAGATTACTAAAACCTAAATCGTTCAGCTCATCAACTCTATATTCGGTTCGAATTCAATTCAAAGTGAAGTTTTCTTTCTAATTTTGTACAATATACAAAAAAGTCAGTTTAAGCGAATTTATTTTCTCGACGAAAAAAAGGAACCTTGTTACCTCAAAAAATTATTTCCAATTCCCATGACAGAATGCTAATATTTTCAGTATTTCCATGACCTCTCTTAAATACCCTGACATTTCCAGGTTTTCCAGGTTTTCCAGGTTTTCCAGGTGTGCGGCCACCCTGTTTCTGCATAAAACTTTTTACCGTAAGAGTCGACTGTAGAAGCATGGCCAACACGACCGGCACCGACAGAGTTGTTATCGCGAATCAAGAACGAGTTAACGATTCGCGTGTCGACGAATAACTACGAACGGAACGGCTGATAGAGATCTGCTAATTCGCACGAAGGCCTGCCTAACTCTTGTACACCCGCTTATTGACGATGACCTTTTGTTATTGTACGCTCTTTTACTCCCTCGAAATACAAGTTCTAAACTCCGAATTTGTCATTTTCTCCCTAATCCTTTATTTTTCGTATTTATTTCTTATTTTTGCGAACAAGTTCACGCACTTGGCAGTAAAGATTTTGATTTGAATATTAATCGTAGGTAACGATATTGTTGCTGGTACTTATTTGAATGTACGTCATCAATTCGGTGATTTCCGTAAGTTGCAAAGTAAATTTTTATTGGTATTTTTCACTTCAATGGACTTGGCGCAGGGTTTTTACACTCGACGTACTTTTCTAAGGATTATTTTCACCTGATGAAAAAAATTTTTCAAAATCATCGCGTTAGCAAGTGTTGGCAACTACACATTACGAAAAGTGACCGGTAACATTTGTTCATAATTCGGTAACTATCTCGAAAATTGTGTATATGTGATATGTTCGACGTATTCTTTTAAACGTATGAATATTTAATCCTCAGACATTTTTCATGCTACTTTACTTTACACTTACGTACAGACTGATAATTATCGCACCGTGATTGCGGGGCTCTCAATTATAAACTCCAAGAATCAATTAATTTCGAAGCGATTTCGGGGTGAAAAAAAGGTTTTAAAGACTGGCACAGTATTATCAACAAGGTTAAATTGAATCTTCTTAAAGCTGATATTCAATTTAAAGAATTTTGATCGTCAATCATGACTTGAAAGGAAAGATATTCACATGTTATATTATCATGTTGCTTCAACTCGAAATTGATTATCAAATAATAGACAGACATATCGAATGAAATTATCATCGTGTGCTAATCTGATGGTAAAACAATTTAGGGTAAAAAAAAAAAAAAAAATATATGAACAGTACGTACCTTGAGAATGTGATCCACGTCCGAAGCGCTTTCAGTCGCAGAAAGTCGGGACATTGAGCTCTGAAACACGTAAGGAATAAACGTTTCAGATAAAAGCTAGCAAATAAAATAAAGAGTGAAAAAACTAGCGTGCCAAAAGAAACCCACGTTTAGACGCGGCTGGAAATAAAATCAAAACCTTTTTTTTTACTTTTAAACAGTAACAAACACTGCAGGATGTTCTCCAAATTCTTTGCAATAGTCCACTAACTGAACATTTAGCAAAGCATGGAAAAACGACAAGTAAAAAAGTTTTAGTATTTTATATTGAAACACTAGTCGACCAACAATAAAAACATGATCTTAGCGATGTTTTATTCGTCTAATTTTTCTCACTAAAAAAAAAAATGCAACTTAAGCTCTGTAGATTTCGCTGCAAGTTTAGCAAATTTTCAAAATTCGAAATAAAACTTATGAAATGATTTGCCCATGTGTGTTTCTCTTTTTCCTTCTTTAATAAAAATTGGCATTGCTTTTAAAACGCAAGGCAACAGCAGCACACCTGTCGCTTCGGGCGTTAATTACAGGTATTTTATAGCTCAGGGAAAGCTGCTCGTTTCGTGATGCGACTTTCTCGGAATGGCGAATGCCGTCTAGGAACTGCTGACTGTGAAGTCGTAAATATAAGTCCCAGAACTGCTTTGACACGGTTCTTCTTCTATTCGCGGGAGGCGTTAATAATTTCTCGCCGGCGTTTTTGTCCCCTTCTGAACTTTTTTTCCCCGGCGTGTTTAATTTACCGAATACTTAGATACACCCGCGTATAAAATGTGAAGGTACTTCGCGTTCATCTCGTCGACTTTTTTGTTTTTTCGTTGCCGCAAACAAACTCAACTCGTTTCGTCTGCAGCAAAATTACTGTTGAAAACAAATTTGATGTTAATCCCCGTATAATGATGCATAAATTTACAAGTTTGCTCGAATAACATTGGATAAATTTATTACGGATCACCCGAATTTATTTTTTTGACAACTTTCTATTTCGAGTACGAGTTTAAGAAAAAAAAAAAAAAAATTCTGTGATTTAAATACGTACCTAAATAAATAATTAAACGGACGACGTTCAAGTTATTCGGTTAAAAATTTCTTGACACTTGTGCTTTTAAAAATGGCAACGAAACGAAGTGAAAACAATGCAGCAGAGTGATCGGCGAATAAGTAGTTAAACCTTGGTGTACTAAAACCGTCTAGATAGGTACGCAGGCGTATGTGTAGAATGTAGATACGTACATAAGTGTAACGTATGATACACAACACGGAGCAATGTTGAGCCTGTATAACTTTGGTCGTAATTCAACCGTGGCAGGTTATCGTACAGCTGTATAGCTGTATACGGCTAGATCAGATTGAGTTCGTACTGATCTTGGGCGTGTACCTACGCCTTCGACGATTATCTGATAACGCGTAGGTACTTCTGTGATCGTAGTTTTAGCCGTCAAGCCACTTTCGTTAATTGCCCCAAACAGTGGGATTTTATTCACATATTCAAAACTCAGTACTTTCTCCCCTTTGAACCTTTTTTCACTATAATTATACTAATTTTTCATTAGTTTGTGTGTTTTTTTTTTTTTGGTCTCAAAATGAATATAAGCCAATGTTGAAGTTATATGTGTATTATAAATATCGATACAGAGTTTACTCAAATACCGGTGAAAAACAAATGAAAAGTAAGTACTCTTCGTACCTGGGTTAAAAATCCGAAGGTTCAAAACAATCGATTTGAGAAATTGAACAGAATTTGACAACTAATAATAATGAACAAAATTATCGCATCGTTTATAATGCAGAATGTATAAAAAAAATATCACTCATTTCAGCTATTGTCGGAATGACGTATCTGCATGAAAAATATCGTCGTCTTGAAAAAAAATTTTCCCATAATTACGTATCTCTCCTCTATCGGTATCTCTGCATACACAAAACTGATCGTCGTATCTGTTCCTATGTTCGCGTGTAACTCCAGAACTACCGAACCGATTTCAGTTACGTTTTTTTTTTTTTTTCCATGGATAACCACGACATCTCGCCAGATTTTAGGCTATACATCGTTACAACCGGATCAGTAATTTTTCAGATATACAGATACTTGTGAGCCGAGTGATAAGGGGATCCGGACACTCACGTGCGAACTCCGAGTAAACTCTAACAGACAGCGAAAAGTTACGTTAAAATTTTTTAATAATTTCACGAAAAACGGGCTCCTGGTTGACTAATAAAATTCTTCTAGTGGAGAATTTTGCTAAAACAAGTAATCAGGATTATCGGTAAGACTCACGTTGTCCATCGGTAACCGCGACAGATGAATGCCGGCGTTCTGTAGTCTCCCGGAACCGGAAGATGACACGTTACTTCCGTTTCCACCGGAGCCACCGCCCCTGGAAAGAGGATTCGGCGGCCCCTTGGCCGGCAGAAGGCCGTGACTTCGATGATCGTTGCTGCCGCCGCCGTGCTTTACGGGTTGTCCAGGGTAGCCACCCCTCCCCATGTACGGCGGTTTTCCGTCAGCAGGTTTCACGTAGCCGCCATTGTTCGGAGCGGCGTGCGTCCCGCCGGAATTCGGACGAAATCCTCCGGGCTTTTTGAACTCTTGAGGCATCGGCCTCCGCTGCACGAGACTACCGGAATTTGGGACGCCTTCGAGCCGCGGCACACCCTCGATTCCAATCAGCCTCTTCGAGTCGTCAAGGAGGTGTTTCACCAGGTGGAAATCACCCAGCGTTTCCTGGACGTGTCGGGCCGCCGGATCCTCGGGGTGATTAACCTTAAACAGACCGATTCAACCTCAGTTTGCGTTACGCGATTCCGCAGGGCTCCCACACTGATTTTCCATCGTTAAAATTCTCAGACTTTTATTGCGTAGCTTGGAATTGAAATAATAAACGATAAGATCGAATAAAAACGATTGTTATAAAATATATTCAATTTGTTCTACACGCTCGTTATATTTCGATTACTTTTCAACCCGTTCGTTGGAAACTGAATTTCTTAACGGATAAACAGGCTGTTATGCCAAGTAAGAGTTTCACTGAAACTGCGACACTTGCAACGTTGCCACAAAAGTTCGACTTTCAAATTACGATTTTTCCAAAAGTTCAACGAAATTCCCTCACAATTTCATGATTTTTCCAGGTTTCCAGGTCGACTGGCAACCCCGAAAACATACCAGTGATTCTCATCTATACACGCGATCCCGAATTCTCTGTATTATGCAACTTCTTGACTAAGAAGAACGATCTTCCTTGAATCTCTGCTGACTTTGGTACTTCGGCGTCAGTGAGGCGAGATTAATGAACGCGGCTCTTCGAGCAACTGGTTGCCACGGGTAGAAATTGTCTCGATCGACGATTAGGCGGAGGATTAAATTCCAATTACAGGTTAGAGTTCGAAACTTGATGATCGACCCCGCTACCGAGATCGACTTCCTCAAAATTCTAGCTCACTAAGAATTAGTTCCAATTTGAAAGATGGAACCAAACAACAAGGCAAGATTAGCCCGAGCTTTTCGATGCTCGCCGAAACCTTGAGGCTTTGCAAAGACGTGAAAGCGTGCCGTTAATCCGCTTCAAGTGACTGAAGAAAGCCAGACGCAACAGGGGCCGAAAGGGATATACTGGAATGAAATATCTAGGTTAAACTCACATTCGCATATGTGCAACGAATATAAATGCGACCAAATGTTGCGAATGAACTTTTGTCGACGTTACGAAATAGATGTTTATTCAATTTTTGTTTTTCTTAATTCCGTCTCAATGCACAGTAACAACACCACATTTTAAAACGCTCGCATCGCAACGCGGTTATACAAATTTCAATCAGCTACCACCACCACCGGCATAACGACGGGAAAACAAATTGCACTTGGATTTGTCTCGCGATCAAGCTGACAAGTGACAGAGGATCGGGGGCTGCAGATAGAGATAGACGGATTATAGACGAAGCGTGTAATGTAAAATCGCGAAGCATCCTTCCGTCTGTCATTGTTTACGCACGTCGACGACGTCACGGCGACCACGCGATGCGTTATCGCGTGTCAAACGTGTCATTCGTGACCATTAGTTACACCCGTTCGAGTTTACGATACGCTTGACTTTTATTTATATTTACCTTCGCAGTTCATTAGCACGCTTCGTTTATACATGGCCGATTATATACAACATTGTCATAATCATTCGCTGCACGATCGTACCCCGCGTAATTTGCGATCCAATTTAATCTTACGTCTAGGTTGCAGGTGCGTTATAACGTTCAACGTCCGTCTAACAGCTATGTTGGTTCTCTTAATTAGTTAATGCTCGATATCGATTTTCTATTCTCAAATTGACAATTCATGCGAAAATATTGATATTCGATGAATTTAAATTTTTGTGTTGAAAACATGCGTATTGTTAGATCATTGCACACTACATTTTTTCCTCGTTAAATAATATTGGAAAAGAAATTCGTTCCGTCGCTGGTAAGAAAATTGGTGTATCTAACAATCATAGACAAGGCGGTGAATCTATTTCCATACGATAAATCACATACACTTCTAAATCAAACTTTAATTTAATTATTCAATGTCTCGCTATGATTTTTCAAGATTCTTCCGAAAAAAATCTGCGATATTGTAATATATTTAAATATATACCATATACGAGGTTCAACGGGCAAAAAATTTCAGCAAATATCCGGTTATAAAATAAACCTCGACTAACGACAAGAGAAGAGCACGGAGTTCAAGTGGTTACGGCATCGATCCCCGGTGATAAATTCTGACGTATACATACATAATATACACACTCGTAATACGTACTTCGGAGATCTCTGAAAGAGGGAGGACCGATAAATAATCGAGCTTTAAATCATCTCTCGTTGCAGCTCGGAGTACATACATACGTGTACAGATAGATACGTAAAAGGTGTTGGTGTAGTAACGAGTTAATCCCGATCCAATCTCCTGCCCGAGATCGTGTACGCAACAAGAGATCCGCAGTGCATGGACCAACATCGACGCGCGAAACATTCGAGCTGCTCCGAGAGATTGCCTTATACCTATTTTACTGCCGACGAAATGCATGAATTTGCTGCTTGGCGTATTAGCTATTCGACGCTTCGTATGCGGAGGGTCGATTTACCGACACCTGTAATCAATTCTAGGTATTATACCGTCGCAAAACGAGGGCCGGATGATTTCTATCTTTAGTTGGGCGGCGCGCTGCACGGTGCAAATCTACGAACAGGTGGGTACGATACCTAGGTACGTCATAGATGCATGCGTGGTAACGTGAGTAAGTATATACCTGTGTACATACACCCGATGAGTCGGTAAATCACGCGGATATAAGCTATAAGCCTATTCTGTGCAACGTGCAATGATTCGTTAAATGAAATTTTGTTATTTCGATTTTTGTCCAAGAGTTGAATTTTTATACTTATAACTTGCAATTTTGAATTCCCTTCGCGAAAATTGCTTCATATTTTTCGTCCTTTGAACAATGTGATCACGGCATGAAAATACTCGTATTATCGTTGATGAAAAATCGTGTGATACTCTTTCGCATCGCATCGTAATAGTGGAGGAAAAAAAAAATTCAATTAAATAAAAGAGAAAGAAGTACGTGTAAATTGAGTGCTGTAAAGGCGTGGCACTATTCTTCGTTTTCTTCTTCTTCGTCTTCTTCTTATTATTATTATTATTATTGTCATTATTATTATTACTGTTGTTGCCATTATTTTTTTACCAACGAAAACGAGTCTTGCCAAAACGGTGAATTAAAAATATCCCACCGACACACTAAACGTATAGTAACAAGACGCCAACGCAACTTGCGTCGCAGTGCGATGAATCAGACGCGTAGCCGTCGTCTCGACGATCTTCGCACAACGTCTTGTTTCCGTAGTAAAAAATGCCGCGAAAATCGTCGACGATATATTAATATTTCCTTCGGATCTTTTGACATTTGAATGATAAAAATTTGCAACTGTACAGTAAATTATCACGTCTATAAGGGATCACGTGTAACACATATTTAGGACATTATTATTGTACAAGATACCAATGCGAGAAGAGAAGTGAAGCAAAATTGTCAAAAATTTGACATCTTGTCAAGATTCATTCGCCGCGTAAAAGCTACTATTTTTCGTCAAGTTCGTTACACGGAGAATGCTTACTGTCGACCGGCTGTCTTTTGCGATTTTTCTGAATATATTCGAGAAGAATATTTGTGTGGTTTTGAACACGAGGCTGCTGCAGGTGCGGCTGAGCATAGTTGAAAATTTAGAGACTGATTAGCTAAAAGCTTGGGAAGTTATTTCGTTTGCAGATAATAATAAAATGCTGAAGGCAGAGGGGGGACGAATTCCGCGGAATCTTTCACCTATAGTCAAGTAAACGCGCGATTTAGAATAAAAACTTTGAAAGAATGAACCGAAATACAACAGCAAATCGTGTTTTTTTTTTTCATATGTAATTACAAACCTTTGTTGAGATTCTGGATGATTTTAATTTATTTTTATTTTTTTGCCAATCCTGTGTGACTTGGAATGATGTGAAATAACGTATGCGATTTCAAATCGTTGATTTCGATTTCAAGTGATTTCGGACGATTGGTTAAAACTTTTTGCGCCAATTTCAAACCACTGGTTCCCGATTTCAACTGACCTCGGCGATGAGTTCAATTGTAATTTCGAATCTGCGGTGACGACTTTACGCGTGATTAAAAATCTCGTTCGCCAATTAGAAAAATCGACACCTAAACAGCGGTTCTAGATGTAAGAAGCACTTTAAGCTTCGAACGAAAAATTCCAAGATGAAAGGTCGGTCGTCTTTCCGCAGATAAGAGAATCTGAACACGAATTCATCCATTTGGATTGCGTGCTTTTGGGGCGTAACTGTGCGCCGCTCAGTTTCCCCCGAATGCCTGTGCGAGGAGGAGAGAGGCAAATGCGACCCGAAGCGGCAGTTAACTGAAATTTATACGAAACACATGGCCGAGCCGTGATGGCAGCCGTCCCCCTCTAGCCGGCAAGCCCCAAAGTTCCGCGTTGCGTTTCATATCTCAACTTTCCGAATGTTCTGCTCTTTGACTTTATTATTATTCGTCGATGATAGCGGAGGATTTTATCTGCCCCATGAAATCGTCAGTTTAGTGTTACACTGAATAACCGCCGAACGTTGGCGAGGGAGGAAAAGTCCAACAAGATAAGAAATTCTTCGACAAATTTGTCAAGAATAATATTGCAACTTAAATATTACGCATTAATAACGATAACGATGAAACAAAATTATGCCGTAGAAGCAAATCATAGATTTTTGTTTATTCGCAACGTAGCACGATATCGGAACAGAATTTCATTCAAATATGTACCACCCGTGCAGGTACGACAGAATCGTTTTTTCCGAAAAGGAAAATTCACTTAATCGCATGAAAGTGAATAAATTTTTATCTAATAAACGGATAAAAGCTTCTCGCTAACGCTAAATGAATTATCCAACAGCCGATTGAATTCATACATTCCCAATGGTATTTTTAGAAAGAAAATACGTATGCACGTGAGGTGTAGAAATAAAACACGTGGGCTGTTTTGTTTGTTACAGTCCTCGATGAAAGTTAACAACACAGTGTGCGGTTAGTCCGACTTACGTGCAGTCTTATCTACGAACGTGAAACATGTAAAATATATCTATACGTACGCGTAGTAGGTTGATTATAATCTGGTCCAATGTGGAATGACAAGAAAGAACGGTTGAGTGCACAACTTGATCATGACGTACGGTACGCACACATATTTATACAGTTTGTGTATAGTACATGTGTTTTAGATTGAAAACCGCGCCACGACTTGTTTTTACAAGATAACCACTGTTCCAACTACCAACACGTACGAGTATATTGACATTTCAATCGGTCGCTTCCAACGCGTACACATCGACGAGCAAATAATGTTATTCAATTTCACAGTAAATAAATAAGAAAAGGAAACAACACGGTCTTACGTCACTAAAATATGCTGATCAACGCGTAAGTAATCCATGATCCCGGAAAGATTACAACAAAGCCAAAAAATTGTACACCTAAGAAGCGAGAGAAAAAAAGATGAATTAAAAACTTCGCTTTGGTTATTTATTATTGTTGGTATAAATATTTTTATAAATATACGCGAGCGTTGTTCCAAAGTCGTCAACGTCATCGACGCGTGACCAAAGGGGAAACGAAAAAAAAAAATCGACAATACATTTCTCGTGCGGGTTTTACCTCGATGAATAAAATACGGCCTAAAATTCCCCCGACTTGGGACAAGATTACCGTGATTTTCGGGGTTAATAATCGCCACCCCGGCGCGGCGAGCAACAAACCAAACTTCCTTTTCTCGTCCTTAAAAATTGAAGATAAGAGCCGGCCCGAGGAAAGGTGGACGATCAATTATTTATACGTAAAACTAAGAGGGTGCCTGTGGGTGCAATGGCCGGCCTAAGATTTATCCGAGGGGTGTTTCGATTCGTACCGTTCAATGTTACGAAATTGTGTACGTAATCGCGCTGCATCGAGCAGCGACGACGATGATTACGCGGAATCTTCTCCTGCGATGCTAATGACTAATGGCTGTAGTTTGTATTCTGCTATTGCCCGAATTGTGAAAAGAATTTTATAATTTTGGAATGTACACAGTCACATTACTTTCGACCGAGTTTTCGGTTCTTCGATAAAGACGTTCACACATACACGTAGTAGGGCTTATCGTTACAACTAGTACGGTCCTTCGCTTTTTTATCTTGGCAATTAAGACGACTCGAGACTGGAGTTTTATACTTGCTGAGAAGAACCGCGGTAAATTGTGTCAAGTACCAGCGGAAAGGGAGAGAGAAAGAAAGAGCGAGAAATGGAAGAGAAACGAGTTGATTGATATACATATATATTCTTCGAGGACGGACCAGATTGGCCCGGAGGTGAGTCAGGTTTCCACTTCATCCGGCTATCCGACAAGTCGCGATAACTCTTGCGAGTAATTCGACACGTGAGAAATATTACCGGCACTTTAATCACGGTGAATTCTTATTCAATGAAACCCTTCGTCTTACAAATCCCTGTCTGCAAACGGAAACATTAATTTGTCAGATTTTCCGCATATTACACTAACATGTAACGCACACTTGAGTAATTATCAGGAAAAATTTAATACGTCATATATTATGTATAATTATCAATTGGTACAAGACGCATCCGTACATGGAAAAAAGTATTGTCGATTTTACATCTCCTGCGGTGAATACATATGGATACAGCAATTGTGGCAAGATTTACAAAACCAATAGTAAGAGTTACAATATGCTTAGGTAGATCTACCACAATTGATGCATATTTAACTGTAAAATTAACTGTAAAAAAAAAAAAGAAGCTTTTTCCCTAATTCGGCGTACGGCAAAAGGCACTGCACCGAGAATTGGTATTTGCCACTTTCGCAAACGGAAGAAATCTTACGTACGCCTTTTTTCACAATATTGCGGATTATTTTCCCGTATGAAACTCGCGGAGGAAGAGTAGGGAGGATACGACGTGAAATAGCTCGCAATGATAGAAGAGAAAGAGAAGCGGCTGAGGAGCTGGCCAAAATCGTTGGATCGCGGCGAGAGCAACGCAGGCAAGAAAGGTCTCGGTGCTGCGGAATTCAGCCCTGATATATCGAGCTTCTGCACATTTTTTTGTAGCGTTATTTGCCGTTCGCAAACCTCGGAACTCGCGAGAGTTGCCGCAACCTCCTTTCCTCACTTCACTTCTCTTCTCTTCTCTCCTCTTACAGCTGTAAGATCAACGAGCCTACTCAACCAATGCGGTTCGCCCAATCTGTTTCGACTGCAGATTTATACTACGTATCTACCGCTCTGTGAGTCTCTGCTCCATAGCCGATATGCGGCATGAAAAGTTAGCGTTTCGCTGCAGAGGAGAGAAAAGACTCGCGCGATTTAATTCCACACGTACATGTAAAGCTTATACTTCACTTTTCATTCTCATTTCTTCTGAAGTATATCTTGATGAGTATTTTTTATTTTTTTTTCTTCTTTATTATTTCGTAATCGTTAGTCCACTTGATTTTTTTCTCCCATCTTCCACGGAGAGAACAGATTACGCAACGTTGCGTCACATAACCAGAGATTATCGTTTATATTCATATTTTATTCAACGAATAACTCCGCTGACTTTAAGAAAAGAAAGTGCAAGTAAAAATGACCGCTTCGATTAATACTCGAAATTGTACAATATCTGAAATGCAGTTAATTGAAACACGGATTCAATAACAGTTGGAATATATATCCGCTATAACGATAATCCCTTTAAAGGGTCACGTTTTAATAACTGCACGGTGTAATATCTGGATACAAAGTTCGAATCAATTAGCATCACGTATTGCAACTATACATACACGGTAGTATGCTACGTATTCACATTAACGTCGATGAACGAATTACCGGGGGATATAAAATACAGGCGTAATACCATCGTGCTTTTTGGACAACCATTCGTACTTAAGCCAACGCAATTTAATATGAAAATGCGCATACCTATGTGTATATTATATTTGTAACACGTGTAGTAGAGGTCGGTACTCGGTTTAATTAACACGAGGAGAGTAGCTCAAGTCGCGAATGAAGTAATTAGCACGTATATATGCTTCACATTAATATATATAGAGGCTATTCTACGCGCAAAGAATCAGTCGGGTCTTGGGATATTTTCTTTTTTTCGCCTTGCGTGTGGGTATAAATACAGACTCCAAGCGAATGGAATTGTCTCTGAAACGATTTCATCCAGTTAAAGATGCAGTGCTAATTTTTCGCAAAATTGTTTCTTCCTTTTCCGCATATACAATATCTCAACACTTTTACTGTTTATTTGTGACGTGAGACGTTATCGATCAACGTTCATCGTTCTATCTGTTCCAACCGTTTATACGTACAACGAAGCTTACTCGTTGAACATAAGTAACACACCACAAAATTTGCATCGACAAAATGACGAGATTTTGAACAAGTGCAGGGTCAAATAAGAATTCTACTTTTTCTATAGGCCTGTCGCAAAAAAAGAATAATAATTACTTGGAACACGATAATTAAGATAAAAAAAAAGCATACAACCACGCGAAAGAAAATAATTAATTAATCAGTCGCCACATGCCGTGATCGTTCCACACAAGCGGAAGGGTATCCGAGAGGCACTACTGTTTAATATTTAAAATGGTCCCATTTAAAATGTAAATGACATTTTGCATTTAACATTTTAAACGTTCTCAAAGTAACCATTCACATATTTGCCCATTTAAATTGTACTTTCGAGGGCATTTTCCATTATTTCATCTTAAACGGATCTATCGAAGCGTTTAACCCATCAGTGCCAAAAGATCGGAGTATCGTTTAATCAAGTGTGTGGAATTCCGGAAGCATCGGTGAAACAAGAAAAATCGCGCGATGAGTGAAGAGACAGAGAGGCTGGGGGTGGTAAGGGTAAGAGTAGAACAGGGGAAAGGACAGCATCCCGGCGCAGTTTCCCCGAGTTTAATTCACCGGGTCCGGGGGACCACCCCCGTTCAATCTTGGTCAGACCTGGGGATCGGCGGGGTCAGCGAGTATACGCGAGCAAGCGCCGGGAACCCGATTCGTCCGTGATGCCCGAGAACCCCGGGGCGTATCTCCGACAAAGTGAAAGGTGAGCTCCGTGCGGAACTCGTCGGCAAGTATGTACCTACCAACCTACCAACCAACCAACCTACCTACCTACCCCACGTCGCCTGTCCGCCTTCCGCAGTTCCACGCTCTTCTTCCCCCTTCCCCTACAAACGTTCCAACGGGCTATACCGATCGAATCTCCGATAATCAGGGAACGTCGCTCGATAGGGAGGAAATCAAAAAAACAGAGCATGTATGTTACAGGCTTCGCAATACTTGAGCCATCGGATAATTTTATGGGAAGTAGGGGAAATTTTTGGTGAAAATAGGGTGGTATTAGGGTTTCAGTTATTTTTTTCACAGCACTGAACAAATAGACCGAAATTAGGGTGTCCATTGTTTTGGTAGTTTTGAAATTGTTTCGATTGCATCCCAAAAATAAGTTCGTATTAGGGGGGGGATAAACATATTAACACGTGCCGAAGGGCGATTGAAATTTCGAGGGGCTGAAAACATTGAAACTTTCGATGTGATTTTTTCGTAAATTAAAATGAATTGAAAAAATGTGTTTCATGCTCGAGAACGATGTTTGCATTATATTATAACTTTAAAAGTGATTCAAATTATAATTTATTTCGTCAGATTACGCAATTTTTCCGAAAAATGTGTAATAGTGACGTTAACGCTACGAAACTACAACCTCAAAAATATTACTTGCTATACAACAGTGCGGTGCATAGCACTGATCACAAGACCTCGATCGCCAAATTTATGGGTTCGTGATATCGGACCTTGACGTTTTACCGATAAATTCAGTAGATTGCATTTCCTAAACTTTCCGATTATCCTGTGCGATTGAATCACGCTTGTGTGACCCCTAAGAAAAGTTCGTCAAGTTAACGAAGGGAATCGAAAAAATATGCGAATCAGCTGTAGGGTAGCGCGTGATAAGTCATAACCTCAAAGCGAGTAAAAATCACCTGCAAATCTGTATGATATGTACACTTCACGGTGTATCCGCGACTTTGTGTTTTTTTTTTTTTTGTTTTGTTTTTTAACTTTCCTTGCAGACACCGTACAGAGCACAATTGCAAAATGTATCGCTTGCCGAAGTTTAAAACGATTTCAAACTCAAATCGGAGAGGTAAAAAAGTGCAGTATTATGTAACAAAATTCGCTTACTGGGCCGGTACCTGCTTGAACACACCCCTGAACCCCTGAACCCGTGAAAAATATTTGAAAACCCTTTTTCTGATGCCAACGTCGTTGATCATCGATCTCGCCCAGTGAATCGGGATAAATCAGTGACTGTGTCTGATTGGCGCTGATTTACAGCTGAAAATACACGACGACATGGCGACACCGCGATGCCGAGATTCGAGAGCGGCGTGATCCGAGGCACGTCCGCACCGTCTGCCTCTCCCTCTAATACTGTGATCCCCCTCTCCCTCCCTCTCTCTCTCTCTCTCGCTCATCACCCTTCCCTTCTCTAGCGGCTCGTTTGTCAATTCCCTAAAGGTAATATAAAGCCCTGAGCCCCGAGATGGGGCGGTAACGCGTGTCGGTAGAGCGCACAGTTAGTCGTGGGAGGGTATACCTGCGGTAGTACGTATTAGAGTACTCGACTCTGTATTTATTATCGCCATGTCGGACCCAGCGCGACCGTTACTACTGAAAAACAGCGCCACCTTTCTGCCCTGAATAAAGCAGGGAATCCAGCGAGGTCACAGCTGGAGTAGTTTGGATGACAGGCAGGCAGGTGGGGTTGGTTCTGTTTACCCAATTGCGAAAGAGCAGCTCGGAGGTTATATTGCGGGAAATTGTTTCACCGCACGAAACCCTCCCGGCCACCCTCTCGTAACCTCTTTACCTCTGGTGGGCCACAGCCGCTCCTCGGGAAAATAATAACAACAATGAGAGGAGGGGGGAAAAAAAAAAAACAAGAACCGTTTCACAAATGTCCGGTGTCGGCGTGCGACGGACGTTGGGTAAGCTGATAATATACATTGCTAAGATTGCCTTCCGGTACTTGACCGGCTTCGCACACCCCCAAGAGACTGACTTTGTACGCCGAATCGCGACTGCATTTCTCCTTAGTTTCCGTATATGCGCCATCCGCCCTTTTGGCGAACAATTTGTAGAGTCTGAAACTTATTACAGGATACGCAAAAGATTTCAAACGACTTGAAAAAGCCTGAGTAAGCTCTTCTCGCTTTCGGGATTCTTTGCGTCTTGTAAAGTTTTGTCCGATCGTTGATGGCAAACGGTATACCCGTTAGATCGGGACACTTTCTTTCATGGTATAAATATCTATGAAGAATATCACAAAGACATCAATCGCGTGCGCAATGGCAACGAATAATAATAATTCGGATTCGCACAGTGTATTTTGTTAAATAATCAGATAGGAAGATGGAAGTTAAGCAATACTTCTGACAATGTATGATGAGAGAACAGGAAATTAGCCAAGAGATTTTTGTGTTCTTGTTCGAGGAAAAATGACAGGGCCTTCAACCCTATCGTTGCTCGAGGAAATTCAAGCACTGTTATACGTATAGCGGAGAGGAGAGAAGGAGCTTAATTAGCACTCGAGCGAGCGAGCTGAGGGGGAGAGAGAAAGGGGAGAGAAAGAGAGAGAGAGAGACAGACAGATAAACATCCGCTAAGGTTGACTCCAGCTGGGCTGGTTTTAGTTCGGTTTGTTATCTGCGCGTCATATCCGGCGCATAGCGTCGAGACACCGTCCCGGGGCTCTTTGCGAATGTCGAAACAATCATGGTTGTTCACGTTGAACACGACGCGGTTGCTACGTGCCAAAGAAATATCACGGCAGTGGTTAAAAGCAACAAATCCGTGTCGTACGGAGCAAATTGGTTCTCTTTTGCTTCTCTTTTCCGTCTCTGCTCTGTTCGAGCCGATAAAAACGTCGAGCAATGTCTGCCACATATATGCCGGAATGAATCATTTTATGCTAATGCAAATTGAAGGGTTCTTTCTTACTACAGAGTAAAGAGTCTACCTCGACCATTCGGTGGGTTTTGAAAATTTTTCAAATACGTTGTCCAAAGGTAACGAGCTCGTCCGAATGCACGGTGTTGTTCGTTTGTACGAGAAACAGAGCGGAGGAAAATAGGGAAAATGTGATATGAAGAAGAGTGGGAGGGAGAGAAAGAGAGACGATGTCGCGGAATGATCCTTTGCACGAACCCCGGGAACCCGTCCACCTCTCCTGCTTTCCATTTTCGAGCCAACGTGCCTGGCATCTCGTATCGTTTCTGTACATTTTGCCAAAGAACGACAACGACACGCGCATCTTAAATTCGCGATCTGAGTTGAAGCACTTTTTGCAACGTATAGGAAGGTACAAGGTATTACTATTATTCAAGAGTGATTAAAATCTGACAGGCGTCGTCTTACGTGTAACGTCTACCGTTTGACATATCTCTGACACGCGATTAAATCCTTAGCTACACTAGGTTCCAAGCTACAAACAGGCTGGGAGTTTTTTCACCTCAATGGCTCGAACCCATTCAGGACAGTGAAACACTGTTCATTTGGTTGCGACAAAAAATTGTACGGGTATAGCACGAGCCAGATCACCTTGGACGGACTGATAAAGAAATTGATGTTAGACACGCGTTGAAACCTTGGAGCTTTTCCTCCCTCGTTCCTTCTCCATCCTTCTTCGCCGAAAGCGGACACTTCGTATAAAAAAAAGTTGGGCAAGGCAGTGAGGCGTTGGAGAAATGGCGTTCCTCCTTCCTTCGAGTGGAGTGTCAATGAGATAAAATGGAGCGGATGAAGTTGAGCAGCATCGCTTAGAATTGAGCCGGTCATCATCGACTGGCTTCGGGTCAATCCCGAAGGGGATCTTTAGAGAGTAATAGAACAGTGCTTGTCGACTCCGAAACTCATCAAGGGTGGTAAAGTTTCACTGGAGACTGTGTACGTGCCGATTACCATCCGCGACTCTCTCGAGCATGGCATCTGCTCTACTCAACAAGTCCGCTTCGTAACTTCGAAGAAGAACGAAGGATCTGCCCGGGGTTTTGCCATGCCGAAGTCTTCAAGTGCGACAACGAGACGAGACTCGTGCCACCGAGTGTGGAGGAGCCCAAGTGAGAGAGCGAGGTAGGATCAATTAACGCGTCGACGGGGAAACAACAAATACCCAGGTACAAACAAATAAGCCACACCGAAGAGAAGAACCTCGACAATTCTACCGCTCGCGAGTGGTTGCAGCAACCAATGAGTGTTTGTCCCTGCAGCGTTGCACCGTGATACGTACCGATCTTCTCTCCGAGGAGGTATATCAATCAATAAAATGCTTCGAGGAAAATAAATAAAAAGAAAAAAATACCCTACCTACTTGAGATTAATACGTCTCTCAAACGAGACTCCCCCACCAGCTTCGCAAGTTCTATAAAGCGTATATTTTCTTTTTCACTGCTTGACTCGTCCAGACAAGATATTAAATTCTTTTTCCTTGTTTCGTAAATTTTTTTTTTTCTCTCTTTTCCGGTTTCTCCTCGATTCAATGCGCCACCGAAGCGATGAAAAACTCGCGAGTAATTCAAAGTGCTTTTGAAAAGAAGCCCGCTGGGTTGTCGCACTCAGCTTCTGCACTTCCTTGTGAAACGCGACGATGACAGAGTCAAGATTGCGCCAAACACCATCGTCTACAGCTGCAGCTCGATGCATTTTCAAAGTGCTGGGCAAACGTTGAATGTTTGCCGGTGATCTCGTTGAAAGTGACGTTTCAAAGATGATCCGAGTCTCAAGTGACATCGTCAAGTGCCGGTCACGTTTCGCATTCCAACTACCTGCAGCTATTATCAGACACGGTGAATACTTTCTTCTCCCCATACGTCAACCGTCGCGTGCGCCGCTATCTTTCTCTTTGATCGCTTCAACGTAGATCTATGCGACACTGTACGTAGGTATGACTGATTCAATAAGCGTAGATAGATCGTCGGTTGGTTGGGGGAAAAGAGACGCAAACAGCTGGGTAAAGTAATGAAAAAGTTTCGCCATCATTGTATATGGGTATAAATCAGTACAAAAGCAACAAATCTTTGATATAAAAAAAGTCAGAACGAGGGCGAATAAATCTAAACAACCTTTGAAACGTATCTCGCAGAGTAAACATCAAATATATCCATAAATGATATATATATATATATATATATATATATATATATATATATATATATATATACATATGAAAGTCTTCGAAAACAAGAATAAACATTTTACAGAAGTAGCTGAATATATCGTCAACTTTTCTCGCAGCGATGGTGACCAAAGCAATTTCACCGCGAAATGCGAAATGTCGATTAACGCCGTTTCACGAATAAGTCGATATTTCTGATATCGTAGAAACGAAGCGCATCCGTGACAAAGTGACGAAAAAGGCCTCACCCTCAGCATATAATACAAATTTGCATTTTAACCGAGAAAATAGCGTTTGAAGTTTCCAACCTTGCAGGAGACCCTCCACCGTGGCGGAGAGAGTCCTGTCGGCAGAGGTAGAATAAAGATGAATTTCCCATCCCCGTTCGTCGTTGAATCTAAAAGGCCACCCCGTCTGTCGCGCGCCGCCGCGCAGAACGAACGAGGGGGTGAGGAACGAGGGAGCCGTCGCGACGCTGAGACAAAGGTATTCGGTTCTTTCCTTTTGCTTCGGGGGGTAGAAACGACGGGGCTGCACCGCCTCGCCTTCTTCTTCGAAAGCAGGCAGCTAGCTGCCCGCAGGTTTGGCCAAACTTCAATTTAGTCCAACAATGAGCGGGGCAACAAATATCCCTCCTCGATCAGGTGTCTAACGACAAACTCACGCTCTTCGTAGCCCGATTCACACGTTTCTTAAATTTACCGACAGCGTTGGAGGGCTAGAGAACGCCTCGCGGACCGGCATCGAAAACACCCAAATTCAATTAGTCGAATAATCCATACCTAAAAGCCCAGTTAACACCGCTGCAGCTAACTAACAATAAGCTGTGCCGAAGCCGGTTACCAGAGTTTAACGATTAACTGCCGAATGTACCGACTTTTCGCTTATCCTCCAAGAACACCACTAAAAATCAATACTTTGTTAGACTCGACGATTCAAACGATCGATCCACCCAAGAAAACTACCTACAATAGCTACGCGGTAATATTTGAACTAAGACGAAGTACAGTAAAATTATTAATGCGCAATTGTTACAATGAAAATTTTGTTATTTTTCTCCGAAGTATATTACACGACAAGCTTGTAACTACAGATTACCATGAATCGTTTGAATTGCGAAAATAAAATAATTCACAACATCGTCGAGTTAATTTTCTCAAATCAGTGCCTCTTGTGAATAGCACAGGTATTTTGCAGACACAAGTGTAATGATCACGTAAACAGAGAACAAGCGGGTTTCTCAACATCTCGAAGAAGTCGAGGTGAGTCTTTTCAACTGGCTACGCAAGTGTTTCCGAGATTTTTGAAGTTGAACGTCGTTTGGCATTGATATTATTACGCGGGTACTTTACTCGTTTCGGAGTAATGTGGTACAATTCCACCTGAATATGGTTAATCAGTGCGTTACAGTGTATCGGGAAACGGAAAGACGAAACGAAGTCTCAAAGGTGAGGTTGAAAAGAATCAAGAGACGAAAGTCGATCGTCATCTGGCTAACTCGCTAATCGCCTTAAGGTCGAGACTCCGGCGTATACGGTAGCTCCGCGTTTCTCTATCGAGCTTTCGTTCATCCCCGATAATTTTTCACTCTCCTGACGGCCCCAGCCCTCGACGCCCTCGACGCCCCCGACGACGGGGCGAATCTCGTCTCACTCCGTCGGTCGGGGTCGACGTCGTTCTCTCTCGCGTCGCGCCTCTGTATCCTTGTATAACCCCTAGACGCCCGCCGCCCGCCGCCGCCTACTAGTAAAAGCGAAAAGGGTCACCCCGTTGGGTGAACGCCACGCCGTGAATTAAGCTGAAAGCACGTCTGCCTCGGTCTGACACACACAAACGTCTATTAAAAATTGTCCTATCAATTATTATATCAAAGATATATTAATCGATGAAATAACCTCTTGCCCACGACGCTGCAAAGTCCCTCCTATCGATCGATAGTCAAACATGTGAAGGGAAAAGAAAGGGAAATTGGAGAAGACAAATGTGCTAATCACGTCTTCTCAATATCGAACATCGAAACGAAAAACGTTTCGATCGTAAGTTGTACGATATTTGACGACTGATATGCGCAAGGTAAACAACCGCATTTAAACAAACAGTTTCGAAAATTCACTATTTTACTGTAGTTTAAAAACAACGACACGGTCTATCTGTCGTTTCTATCACACGTAAGCTTGCAGTCGTTCAAACGACTCTTCGTCGCCAAGTCAAATAAATAATATCAAACGATACACTCGATTATACTTCCTCCAACTAATAAGTAGCTTGGTTGGTCGTAAGAAGATAATATAAAACAATATGAATTTCAATCCAACCTGACGTTCGCGCTTGCAGAGAGAAGGGTTGAAATCGTCTTAGTGTGCGCCAGCTATGTATGTACCAGCTATGACCTAGTTTCGGTAGCCCGTGTTGCAGTAGGATTACTTTGCCGACCGACAAGTTACGGGCAGCAGAATAGGTAAGAAACGACCGATAGAATAAAACCGAAGAATATTGAATAACATCAGTCAAGCGTGGGTTTCAAAGAATAAAATAGTTTAAAGATATGTGAAATTCATTCCTCATTAGTAAGGCAATCCAAATACTGAAGCAGGATCCGTTTCTGAAATCATACGCTTTCGTAAAGTGAGCCTTTTAATATCAGAGATGAAGGAGGAGGAGGAAAGTAGGAATTAGATTACGACGAGGGTCGCTCTGTAGAAGGGTAATAAATGGCGCCCGGGGGGTAAGTGTACGATTTCTACGTGGGTGGTCTTTTGTATGATTTTTACGATAATAAAGCGAGGTGAATTCCTACCGGAGCTAAAATATGTCACCTGCACAACGACGGTTGAGCTTCGCAGCCAACTTCGAGCTCCAATTGTCTAACGGTAGTCAAAGCGTGTTCCGCTAATTGGCGATTACCAATTATCAAGTATAAATTCAAAGCCGCGGTACAGATATAGGGGTGGTGAGATAAAGCGATGCGGTGACACGAATATCGAGTGCCGAAGGAAACGACGCTACGCTGTGCACCAGAAATCGTAACTGCACGTTCCCGCTGTTTCGCATTACACGAATATTTCGCAACGTTTTTACGCATCTTTATATTCGCGTTTCAAATGCTCACAGTCCGTATTTCGGGTAATCAACGCTGACCGATGAATCCTCGTGTAGATGGAATAAATTCGAGCGTATACACGCTGCACGGTTGTTGTGCGATGATTTTTGGTCCAGCTTGTGTTTCACCTCCTGATTAACTCCAACATTCGTGCGATTCCCTTGATAGAAATTCTCCGTGCCCACATAGATTTCAAGTAGGAAGGATCCAGCGTTACTGTTACTGTTACTGTTACGGTTACTGTTAGCACTGCTACTATTTATACGCACTGTAGTACCGGCGTTTCTACTCTAGCAATTTGCAGTAATTAATACGCCCGTCTCGTATCCGAATCTATCCTAGCGAAAGAGTCTCTGCCGACGAAAAGATCACCCCGATTAATCAACGCCGTTTTCGTCCTAATTCGCTCTCATAAGTTTTTCGAACCCCCTTACGCGCTCGTTCAGTTTCATCCAACTGAATTTCACGCCATTACTCCGGAAAATTGGCTAATTTATAATTAGCATAGTATAGGTATATATTGATAAAGTCTAATGCCCGTTATAACTAACGTGGGTATCGCGTGTTTGAAATCTTTGGGTAAACTTTTGCAATTATTGGATTTTAGACGGCGTCTGCAGTCTGGTTACGCGTATTATCCCTCCTCGTTTTCGAACGTTGAGTAGAGAGATGAACCGTCGGAGAGGTCAAAGGTGACAGTGGGTCACCGGGTTCGGGGCGTCGCGTCGCGACGAGGCAGTGACTCGACGTAACGTCACGTCTCGACGGCAAGCGCACCCGATGCCGACCGACGGTGAGATATATACCAGATTCGATAAAAGCAAGACGAGACTTGAAGCAGTAAAATTCCGAAATGGCGCTGAGCGTAAGCTTATAGACGCACGCAACATCTTCTGGTAAAAATGATCGCTTTTCAAATTCAAGGTCTGGTTAAAATTCTGCCGAGCTAGTATTCAAAGTGGTTTAGATTGACTTTTTGTGACCCCAATTTTTTAATTGGCAATGCAAAGAAACAATTTCGTAACGTTAAATAATATGAATATTCAGACTGTTTTGTCAATTTCAGGACGAAGAATACCCGACCGAAGCGTCCGTTCGGTAACTTGATAGCTACGGTCGAAAGACTAATTACTCATACCGTGTAAAATGATCGAAAAACACAAAAAAAAAAAAAAAAGTGAAGAAATGATCCGTGGGGAATTTGCTGAAACTTCATAAGTAAAGAGTTCAGTTAGAAATATAATCGTTTATTATGATGCAACTTCGGGGAGAGCATCTTGAAACTTGCGTGCAGCGAATCTTGGCAAAGGAGCAATAAATAGGTAAACAGATAAATAAACGAATAAACGAATGAACGAATCACTCGAAAAATTGAGTATTGTTTCATCTCCCTTGGTCTCAAGACTGTCAGTGGCGTTGTATTGCGAGTATACGTGAGTTTCGCGAAGCCGAAATGCGAGAGAGAATTTAGAAGCGATACGTCTGAGAAGCCCGGATATCCTTGGTGTGTAGATATATGTACTTGAAAAGAGTAGTAAACGGAAAAGCGTCAAACTTTTGACAGCCTCCTGACTTTTCTCGGCAACATTTTCTCGCCGCAACCTCGTCTCTCTAATTGATTTTCCACTGGCAAATCCATCGACCCTGCTTTCTTTTCTCCCCTTTCACCGCACCGCACGAGAGATGAATATCCCGACCAAAAGCTCCCCCAACCATCCCAAGATGGGAAAAGAGAAATCTGGCGAAAAGTAAAGACTTTCCAAATCCGTGGCAGCCCGTATAAAACCGTGTTCGCAAAGATTGCTGAGGGTTAAAAAAGTTCGCCGGTATATGTACTCAACGCCGTATTTGCACTTGAAGAAATACTCTTTTCCGATAATACAACGGCAATTGCGTTAGTCCCTCGGTTATCGAAGGATTTGAGATCCGGCCTTGCATTGTTAATAATCTAAACGACTAATAAATTCAAGTCCATAAAACAATTCATAACAACGTTCTTAGATACCTGAAATGAATTCTAGAATAACAAGATATGTGGAAATTATTCAATACGAACCGGCCCAATTTGTCAATCAAAATAAAAAAACACCTACTACCCGTAATTTTTCTTTAATTCGAAGCTGAATACCGTTACTTCTTATTTTCCGATCAAATCAAAGAGAGCTCGGGTTGAAGTTTAGAAAAAATTTTCACCAAGTGCCAAAGTTTCCAGACAAATCCTTTCACTTAACTAACTTCATGGCATTCAAAACACGTTTGTCGCGTAATTTCTCCCTGTACCCAACCGAACTTCATCCAGATACACGTATATTCAACTTTCCTCCGAATTCCGGAATGTAATTCAATCGCGATAACGACGATAAATAAGAACCATATATTTTACTTGTTCAGATTTCATTGAAAGTCTCCTGATTCTTCCAACGAATATCGAGATACGAATAAAAAATGTGAATAAATATTTCTAGCTGCCGCAGACGCAGGGGTTGAAAAGTTTGTTGACGAATAACGCGTGCGCACGTATTGTAAAAGAACGCGATGCTTATTTAAAAGAGGAGTTGTTAATTTGCGCACAGACTCGGTTCAGGCCCTCACAAACTCTCGTCAAGCCCACCACCGCATTATCCCGTCCCAACTCTCTTCCTCTCTCTGACACAGGTATTGATTGTGCCCCCCTTCTGTGCCCACCTTCTGATTCCCCAACGTTTTGAGTGTATAGCGAAGTATACCAACCCGCCGCACACAAACGCGTCTAGGTACAGAGTATACACAGAGTCGGGTAGGTATACCTGTAAGAGCCCCGAAGCTTTTTCCGAGTAGTATGTATACCGGTGCAGTGGAGGCCTACAGTCAAAGAGGGTGAAGAGACCCCTGGAGCAGTTTAATAAATTACGCCGAACGCGAACCCGGGGTTAGAAGAAAGGGGAGCCCACCGAATGAGTCGCAGCAACGCCGCTGCAGGTTGTCTATAATACCTACGCATACGTGAGTGTACCTCCTACGTACAGGTCGCCTGAGCGTGTATTTGACAATATTTTTCACCATAATTATACTCTTTCCATCCTCCGCATAATCCTGCCGCAAAATGAAAGGAGTTTGAGTTTAACGCTTTTACTCGGTTAATTGGATAAATGGAAGTTTCTGTTTTTTTTTTTTTTTTTTTTTTTCTTTTGTCGTCTTTTTCTTGCTGTTAAATTACACCAAGCCTACAATCAATTCGATATCGATACGCGAATCTGCTGTACGTACAGGTTTGTACACTGTGTAAAACTTTGCATATCTATTTGATCAATGTTTATGTTTGTACTCCGGAAATAAATAAAATTGTAACCAATATCAGCTACTACGCGAAAACGTTCATTGAATAAATTCTTAGAAATTGATTGACCCTGTGATTTGATATTCTATTCTACAATTGTGATAAAAGTAGGAAATTAGGAATCCGCCCCGCCTATTATCCCCAAATTTTCTCTTATTATTATAGTCGATGTAGGTCAACGAATTCTTATCCAATATTATGGCTCATACGGTTCTCGGAATCAAGAGTTATAATCATTAGATTAGGAAGACAAGGAGAACAAGGGCGAAAAAAGTTTCCCCCGAGAATCTCTGGATTTTTCCATCAAGGTCTTCCTTGTGTCTATAATACATGTGGGGGCAGGTAAGATTTCACGATGTAATCATCAACGCTGGAATTGATATTGCGCCCGCTGTAATTATTATACCTATATTTCGTCGCATGCGGGTTACACTGCTGCTATTACAGATTACAGGGTCGAATATAGTTGACGTCGTGGCCTAATTCGATTCTGTAAAACATTACGATTTCTTTTTAACCTTCTTTCCTCGGAGAGAAGAACACGAGAAAACAAATAAATATAAATAAATAAGTAAACGAGGCTGGGTAGGATTTCAGATGGTTTCATTTAAAATGTGAAATGGAATTTGGCGTTTTCTGTTTAAAATAGATTTCTGCATACATTTTCTATTTTCCGTTGCAAATGGATTTTACACTTTTCCAAAAATTTCGTAGCTAACATTCTAGAAGGAGTCTTTCAAATTTTCAACTTAAAGAGAGTCTGTTTAACAATCGATTAATTATTTCGCTTGTACGAAGCAGCGATTTGATAAATATCTCTACAATGTTGCAAATATGAAGACCAAATATGATCAACTGCAATTGCTTGTCAAGAATAATAATGCCAACAGAATAAAATAAAACGACAAACATAACAAGACGTATCTCAATTGGTAAAAAAATAAATAAATTAACTATTTGACATTTTGAAAATCGTTTCAAGTCCCCATTTTACATTTTTAATTTGATACATAATTACAAGAGTATTTCCATTTATCTGTTTAAGATTTAAACGATATTTCGCAAGCATTTCATTTTCCATTTACCACTTTAAATGCATTCATGAAAACATTTCACCCAGTCGTGTAAATACAGAACATTTGTCACAATTGCTTGTGTACAAAAACTGAATAAAGTTTTGTTTTCTTCTCTCTTTTTTTTTTAATATGGGACAAGTGGACGGGCAATGTTTCAGTCCCGGGGGAATTTTTCACAAGGTACGGAGTTTCTTTAAACTCGCCGCAAGTATACTTTGAACAAATTTGAATAATGCAGGAGAATAAGGTTGGCTCTATTCCCAATCCCCCTGCAAACTCCGAACTGTCCTCTAACTTCCCAAGTTCCACGGCGGAATCCCTTCAAAAATAACAACTTCCAAGGTATGTACCTACATCGGAGGAGCATTTCACAAAAATTCTGCACCGTCGTCCTCATTTACACTCATCATCTTCGTGCATTCTCGCTATCTACGTTATTGCGATAATACCAAAAGCACGCTGATGATAGTAACAACAATAATAATAGTAATAGGGGGGGGGGGGGGTCAATTTCTAAAGAGAATAATAAGTTTCACATCGCTGGATATTGAAAAAATCATTATTGATATCGGTTCATCATTATTATACGCTACAGAGGGACTCGAATGAGAAAAAAAAAACCGCGCAACAAAGAATGCAGGCAATGAACTGTACACGTTAAAAGCGAATAGAAGTCGTTGCACCCGAGTTGAACTCGTATCTGACGAAAGAAAACAAATAAAGAATAAGTAAATAAGTAGGTAATAACTCTGAATTGTAAGAAGAAAAATGAAAACTTCATGCCAAAGTTCAAGATATTCAGCTCTGTAGTATTCTTTCTAGTTCCAACTTTTGAAGAGTATTACACCGTATTTATTTTATAATATTGTCGTGGTGGACGTTAGAGAGATGGTGGTGGTGGTTGGTGTAACGCGATAGTATCGAGGATAGTTGCGGCGTGAGTCGGAAATGAGGTCATACACGGTCTAATATCTAAGACACATGGCGGCAGACGACTGGTTTTAATTTGGTCGTATAACAACGGAAGTTTACGACTATGTAAGAGTAGGCATTGCTGGCGCAGGGAGATGGAATCCATCCCATAATCCTAGTGAGGAATGCGACAAATTTCAAAGTCGAGTGTTGGCACCCGCAGAGAAGCAAATGACTCGCGTTTAGTTACACGGTGTGATGAGCTTGTGATCAAATTGTTCAGAAAAAGGGGGGGGGCAGAAACAACGAATACAGGTGAAAATTTTTAAATTACCGAAAACGGATGTCGAAAAAACTTTGTCTATTCACTTCAGAATTAGTAAAATAAGCCACCTAGAATTCCGAATTGTAGATCAAATTCTGTTTCATAATCATTATCCGCAAATATGCCGGTGAACAGAGTCTTCAAATTCCAAAAATTGAAGTCAATAACAGCCAGCAATGGTTTATGGTAAACCGTTAAAAGATCAAGCATAAAATTGAACTTTTCTTTTCCAAACAAATCAATTCCTCACAGGCACATAGAAAGGAATTCCAAGGGAAAGAACGTACCTATCAGTAACAGTAGAAATGAAAAAAAAATGTAAGAAATCCGTTCTCCAAAGTATATTCCAATCCCAGTAACGTTCAAATAAAGGGAAGTGAAAAAAAAAAGTGAAACTGCGCGATCGAATGAATGAGGAAATCTCTGTTGACCCGATAAAGTCTAAAAACACCTGTTGATTCATTTTTCGTTTTTCCAACTCTGAACGATAGCTAGTTAAACGCGACTTCAAATGGTCGAATGGCCAAGAGTGCAGGTATAATCTCGAGTAAAAGGTGATGCTTATCTATTTAGCCGGATAAAATAAAATGGAACTGACCGCAACGAGGCGTAGCTCGGTCGCCACAAGTTTTTCTGGGAGTTACAATAATACTCGAGTTAGGTGTGTTATTCGAATGTTTCCTCTAGCGAATGATGTTGAAATATGTGTAAGTTCCAGCTTAGGAGATCCACACGACTTGACATTACATCTATTAACAGATCTAATCAATCATAATCACCGCCATTGCCGAATAGGAAAAAAAAGACAAACTTACGAGATAATGTATCGCATTGCGGTATCGCGCGAAGGTGAGTGCGAGAAGAGCTCAAGGTAGCTTTCTACCCATTGACCGAGAATAACCAACCAATCGAATTGCTTACCAAATCAAAAAACTAAATGTCATATTGTTCCGCATCACATGGTTATATGAAAATTGACAAACGTTTCTACTTATATGAAAATGGAAAAATATTTCTGCTGTACACGAAACGTCTCCCAAAACGAGCTAAATGCCGTGTAAGCCATTGTCGATGATATTTTAATTTTACAGAGTATTTAAATCGTCAAACTTTGTATCTACAGTCTTTTCGTTTCAAAATTTGTTTTTTTTTTCTCTTTATCTACCTCGATAGTCGTTTCGAGCGGATAAACAGTAGAGTACATAAAGGACGGTAAAACAAAGTCCATGTTCCAATGCGATTTAGGGCACGCAAACTATGTACAGCAGGCGCAGCCGCAACACGTTTGTTCAAACGACTTTTCTTATCTAACCCGGATAACGCCCGATGCGACGAGGAGATGCTTTTCAAAGCCTGAACGGAAGAAAAAAACAAATGATAATTGGTTAAAAATCCAATTCACTTAAACAAAGAAGTTGGCGAACAAAAAACGACGGATTGCATTTAAAGGACAATTGATAAATGCAAGAGAGAGAAAACAAAATAAATATCACTTTATAGAAAAAAATGATTCGTAACAACATTCAGCTCTTGAAACTATTTTTATTTCAATATGCAGATTATAAAATTACCTTCCTACGAACGTCGGAAGAGTAAAATTTATCACTCAAAAAAGATATCGTGAAGAATGAATAAAACTAGAAAAATAAATTACCACTGTATATGACAAATGCTACAGGTTGAAAGAAATCTCAGCATATATATAAATGACGGTAAGCGGATTTAATTTATTACATTCCAAGTAAATATAATACGTATACGTATATTTATATATTTATTAAAAACTGTATATCCCGGAACTAGAAATCTCCGTTACCTACCTAAATATTGAAATTTATCGTCCGCACGTTGGTCAAAAATCATGCAAGGCACTTTCTCTGTACGAATAAAATCCGGCCACAGAAGTCTGCGTTATTTGGTTGATAATCTAATCTAACCGTGACCAACCACCGCTACGGAAAGAAGAAAAAAATAATCGGCCAAAAAAAAAAAGAAAAAAGAAACATTTTTCACCACCGTACGATGAAGTATCGCAAAATGTGCGAGGCAGCCATTAAGCAGGAAGCTCTGCTTGATGCTGACCGATCGCCTTGCACGCGGTGCGAGAGTGAGTGACTGAGTGAGTGAGTGAGTGAGTGAGTGAGTGAGTGAGTGAGTGAGGAGTGAGAGAGTGAGTGAGAGAGTGAGAGAGTGAGTGAGTGAGCTGGAACGAGCCAGCGTGCAGACCCCAAGTTGAAAAGAGAGAAAACGAAACTTGGCGTTTCTCCGACAGAGGGCAAAAGAGAGAAAGAAATGTGACGAGGGGGAGAGAGAAAAACAGATAAAAGTGGGTCACCTGCGGAAGCGCAAAGTAGGATGAATACGTCACTGAAGTGTGGCGAGTGACAAAATATCATCAAGTATAATAAGCAAGTTGACCAAGCCAAGTACAAGGATATAGTCGGTCTGAACGTGTCGCGAGTTTCGTACACGTTCTACCGCATGACGATCATGACGAGCAGCTTGTTTTCTACGACGTAGAGATTTCATACGAATATACATTTGAGATAAGCGTTGACGACGGCAGCGGACGACGTAGCTTACCACGGTAATTAGGATACATATGTGTACCCAAACACAGATTTAAACAATATGCAAGTCGAAGAAGAATCTCATCGGTAGGATAAAAATTTTCAATGAATATGGTCACACTGCACGCGCAATTTTGAAACTGAAATTTTCGATCGAAGAAATCAGATCCGAGTCACTGGATAGTGTATTCGTAAAATTTAACGGGCAGTCGTTAGTGTAAAAAGAATATAGCAATGTCTACAAGTGTTCGTATTGTGGAAAGGTACGTACTTCGATCGGTAATGAAGATACCGTTCGTACAAGAGAAGATGGCGGCATTGTTGTAGCTGCCTGAACGTCTGATTTAAAACGAACAAATGTCGACTGAATATTCAATAGATATTTCTCGTTGTCAGATTAGCAGTCGCATTTACATCATTGGCGAATTTCGTTTCAACACGACGACAGTTGAATCCCATAACCACACGACTCAAATAATTGAACCGCCACTTTACAGGTACGTGAACCAAACGTTAGTTTAATTACGCTACGGTAAACGTGTCGTTCCGTGGAATTTTACGTCTTAAGGATGATTTTCGTTCGAAAAGGACTGTCGGCTTGCGTTACAGTTGCTGATGTAACATAAAAAAAGCAACCGTGCTGCGCAATGAGACGATGATAATGTGTGCGCGTGTAAGAAAGGATAGAGAGTGAGACAAGAAAAGGAGATGAAAAATAAGAGAGAAAAAGTGAAGTCAAAATAAACGGTGTTGTTACAATACGCATGACGGAACGGGACTAAAGGCGGTACAAGTGAATACTTGGCAGACCGCGACCGCAAGTTGCTTATGTTGTTCACATTCTTGTTTGTCGTATTCGCTCTATCTTTACCTAGCAGTGTCGTGCCGAGCGTTATTTCCGGTTCAACGAAAGACAAACAGAGATTTTAGTATCTTGAGACGATGGGGAAATGCGACTTGAGGCTTGCGGCGCACGAGGAACAAATTGCCCTATATAAATCTCGACAACAATCGCAGCGCAACAGTTGAATGGTTGTATTATACGGTTATTCTCATCTTCACAATTTTTCATACACCATGAACAATAAATGAATCGAGAGTCGATTCTGCTCAGTGTTGCAGATCACTTGATGCGGGCTAGACATTCTTGTTTTCAAAGTCCAATCATTCTCCATGAACTTCGTTGTAACCGCATTGCGTGAGATTCAAGGTTACTGATAAAAAAAAAAAAAACCGTTTTCTCCAAACAGATCGCAAATAACGCGGTTTGGCATTCATAACACCAGCGTTGCGTAGTTGTTTTCAATTCTGACTGTAAAATATTTCTGTTGAATATCAGGCTAAATGAGACTAGGGTAACATGTGGAAAAAAAAATCTTTGTAAGAAAATCAACGCGAGATTTTTCCCAACATTTGCAAATCATTTACCGACTCCTCGCAAAAACCTACGAGTCAGGTGTAAAAAAAAAAAGAAAAGATAAAAACCTTGCACATATGAAAGGGTACCGTAAAACGGTACGTGAATTTTTTCGTATCGGCGCTTTCGACTGACAGTGTACAACTTTACAGGGCATAAAATAGCAGGCACATCAGGTCGGGTTGAAGATTCTCGACAATTTATATTAACATGTACCGGGGGCCGAAAACACCGTAAACAATACGATTGGACACGAGATCCAGCGGTTCCGTGACGATAAATGTGAAACCCAGTATGGGAATCCCGCTGTCAGCTTGCTTGCCTCGATAAATCACCAAGAGCGCTGTTGTCGGCGAAACGCTCCGTTCGAATTTCCCGCTCGCGCAGGCGATTCGCGTTAGCCTTTGTAATTGGGATCTGTTGGTCAAGGATTAGCCGTTCTAAGTATCTAACCAGTCAGTCAGTCAGTCAGTCAGTCGGTCGGTCGGCCGACTGAGCCTTGAGCATATCTGAACGAAGGGAGACGGTGGTAGGATACTTTCTGCAGGAACGTGAGTTTCATTTCTTATCCATGAAAGGAAGCGAGTAGAATTCGCGCGGCAAAGTTCCAATCCTTGATATTTTCGGCCAAGGTTAATTCTCCGTAACGGTTTCGATTCGCGTTACCACCACCGCCGATACAGCAACACCGTCTCGAATCCCACGATCAAATTTTCATACCTCAGACGACTGTCCTTTCATTCGCAATCACATCCACGCAGAAGATTATCGCAACAATGAGCCGAGTTCGAATGTGATCGATGGTCTTTATTCCAATTCGTTCTTATACGATCTCTGACAATGAATTATCGGAAAATAAGCTTTTACGATAGGTATTTAAAAGACGTAATTATTTTCAGAGAACTCGGCACCTCGTGAAAAACCCAAAGTTACGTATACTTAGAATTGGTGAGATAAATTTCAGGGGTTCTACAAAACCCTGGATTCGTTGAATAGGTCGTTATTAACACTAAAAAGAGAAGGAAGGTTTGTTCGGAAGATAAACACAAAGTTATACCGTTAATTAAACTTCAACCGAATACAGAGTGAAACCCCTGTGTTCTTATTTACGGAATTTTAAAATTCCGGTAGTAACTATTTTATAAAAAAAATAAAAAAAAAAAAATTCTCCACCTATTAAACTTATATACTATTACAGGTTAGCCGCGCGGGCGCAAAGATTACAGCTTGCAGACTGAGGATAATTTGTTCCCGACAGTTTCCCTCGAGCTGGTGCTTCTGAAGCTGAGCAGTGCAGCGCGCAGCAGGGTATTATATGAAGTATTACGTAAAAGGCGTAATAGCTGCGGTATCACGACGCCATGACATTTCGCCGCTGAAGACACCTAATATTCAAGTCGCCATTGCAGCAGCAGCAGCAGCAGGCAGTAGCCGTAGTCGAGGCTCAAGATGCATAATAGTTGTACATACATACATATATATATATAATATACTTTACCGCGCGTTGTTGCGTTGCGTAATATTATACCGGGGCGCGAATTAACCTAGAAAATAAGCGAGAACCAGAGGCGACGAGCATTTCTCGATCCCCGAGGGAATTCACTTCCGTGGATGCAGCAATTTATCCGAGTACAGAGAAAAACGCGTTGTTTGTACAGAGTTTGAAATGAAGAAGAGTAGAGAACAACGGTGAATATCATTTTATTTTATTTTTGCCGTCAACGTCTCCCGTTCTAAATCAAACTAAAATCGTCTCGTCAAATAACAATTTTGTGTAACAATCCACAGGTCCAATATTACAAGTTATCGGATTCGTGAAACGAACTCGATGCGTATGAAACTGCGGTACATCTGATTGTGAAACAATATCTTTGACGCGTCATCCGATGGAATAGATCGGTTCATCATTATACGTAGGTACCTTAACCTTTGTTATATACACGTTTGTAAACATGGAATACGAAACTAAAAGATATGCGTTGTTCGATGTCTCGCGGGCATCTCAAACTTATGTAATCCGTTCGTTGACATTCACAAAAGTACGACGAAGCCATTCGACGAGTAGGGAATTTGCGGATGGATGATACTCGATCCTCACAGCATCTCATTCCCTACTCCAGCAATATATTCCACCTCGTGCGCAGTTTTGTTTATACCGCCTGACTCTACACAGCTCATTATAGGCAATTTTTTATACTCAACATATCGCAAAACGCGCGGTTATTACCGGTAAAATCCTGCGAGTCGCATTTATCGTCGGCTATATTCATTGCACGGTTAAAAAAAAAAATATCCCAACAGATTCGCTAAAATTTTTTAATTGATTCAACCATTTTTGGGTAGGTATACGACCATTTGAAGAAAAAAGTAATGATTACAAATTAAGCGTGAACGATACAATTACAAAAATTCTTGTGATATTTACCAAAGGAAATGTAATAAATAGCATAAATATAAAGTGAACCTGCTGAAACATTAGGTTTAGATAAATTTTTGCCGACAATGATGCCCTAGGCTCTAAAATTGGATATTTACCAGACGTGTCTGTAACTTATTTGTATAACTTGTAGGCCCAAATGCAAAAAGGTGATGCCGACACGGCCACCAACGCACGGATAACTTTCCCCGCAGAAACCTTGCCTTCTATATTACAATACACCCACCTATCCGTGTATTGTTATACAGGAATCAATTGTCGTACATCGTTCACCGTGCTGTGATACAATATTCGTTTTTCACCCTAGTGATTTAAGAGGAAAATGAATGCAAGGAAAACCGTTCGTCACCTTCGGAGAAAAGGAAAATTTACAACCTTCGTTGTGACAAAGTTCAATTGTCGTAACGTATTATAGTTATGACGCAAATTGCACAGATTACAAGGATTACGAATAAAGAATCGAAAACGAGGTTGAGCTCGTCGTTTACTTTGAATACCTGTATGAGAAATCTATATCCGCTTGCAGTCTGCCGACGATTTTCTATCTCTCTCTTCGGGAAATTGCGTAACTCTATACTGAGTAATTATACGCGTCAAACTTGTCGTTGTTCTACTTCTTTCCGCCGCATTCCTCTGAATTTAACATGTTTATAAATTTCTATCGAAACAGGGTAAAAATTATTTAAAAATATTACGTTATAACCGCTGGAAACAATTCAACGTGCACTTTCTTCTTAATTAATCGATGAGAATATAATTGCGAAACTGTCCATTGGCAAAAAAATTATTATCCCAATTGAATGAAATTCGATGAAAATAAAAGCGTTCTGCAGATTCGAAGGAAGAAAATTTGAAAGAATGATCGTTAAAGTGACGTGAAACGAGCTTTATCTACAACGAAAAAAGCGACGCGTTACGCTGCAACACTCGAGTCCGTGAAGAGGAGGCTCTTCAAAGTCCGTGAACTTGATCGGTCGATTGATTCATAGTACAGTGTAATAAATCCCGCAAACTATGTGCGTTAACGAGTATATTACAAATACCTATAATACCGACATACCGAGCGGGAAAACGAACTTGCAACTAATTCTACTTTTTTTTTTGTTCCCTCGTTTTGTTATACGGTATTAGCATACGCATCAATTCGTACATTGCTGGTTGGTACATATAATACGTGTTGTTTTTTATCGGAGCGATAAAAGACAAGGCAATGAAGCGCGGGAGGTGAGAATTATTGTATCCAAAAATAGCTTTCAGTTTAGGTTCATTAAATTCCGGAAGACGTCATTTTATATACGTCACCCCGTCGCATTCTTTCTAGCTCTAGCCGCTTCGTCCGCGACAATATTCAAATAAACTTATTTCATCACATGAAAATTTTCATTTCATTTTTCATCTCTCACGCCTTCGGTATACTTTCAAAATACTGTATTTTGCATGTCATTTTCTTCACTTCTCTTCGTTAATTTCCATTCTTCAATTTGTATTGTTCTTAGAATTATGACAGTTAGGAGATATATCCTCAGAGGTGAAAAAAAAGCAAATAAAATGCATCGAAAAATACGATTATAAATTCTTAAGAACGGTTTAAACACTTCGCTCTAAATTTTAAAGATAAAATGAAAAATAAAAAATAGTATTTAAAATTTTTTTATAATGAATCATCAA
Organism: Neodiprion lecontei; assembly: GCF_021901455.1. Taxonomy (NCBI): domain Eukaryota; kingdom Metazoa; phylum Arthropoda; class Insecta; order Hymenoptera; family Diprionidae; genus Neodiprion; species Neodiprion lecontei. The sequence continues at coordinate 10,089,803 of NC_060265.1, read as the reverse complement.
ACGGAAACATGCGAAACTATACGTTTATTCTATACCTAGCTATCTTTATACGATATCGTCGCTATCGGTAAAAGATATTTACAATATTGCACACAACGTGACGAACGTAGACTTTTTTTGTGCAGGGGAGCATAGAGGTGAAGAAAAAGAGGATGCAAATAAGTGGAGATAAAAATATCGCAACAAAATCTCTGTATCCCCTCCCTTCCCCCCTTCCTCCTCCTCGCTATCGCGTTACGTAATTTTGCGGATCACGCTACACGTGCGTTTTTGATGCCAATTCTTTTTTATCAATGCCATAGGTATCGTTATCCGTATGTGATAGTGTTGTTTTGTCGCTGCTTTCACGTTCCGCCAAGCCCGTATACGATATGTCGTGTAAACAGTTTGCAACTTACAACGCGAAACGAAGACGAGAGTCAAGTTAATAATATTACGCAGGTAGCGACCTTTCGTTGCATCCCGAAGTTTAATTATAACAACCGTGTTGATTTGTTGCAAAAACTTGAAACGACAGGTAAAGGTGAAAATAAAAAAATAAAAATAAATCGGAATAATCTAATTAACGAGATAGGAAGGTAAGCGTTGGTAAAAAAAATCAAATCGCGTCGATAAAACGAATAAGCAAATTTTTCATTACATCAAACTCGGAATAACTCTCGACCCACCGGCTGTCTTATCGATATCCACGCATATCGCACGCACACCACGCACCAGATAAATATCGTCACAGTCACCTCGCGATCAAACTAGCAATCGGCGAGAATAGAGCTCTACTTTTATATGCGATATATTAGAACGAGGGGAAAAAAAAACGTATCTGCAACTTTGATAACAGAAGAGAGAACAAATTTTCCCTTCAATTCATATAACTTCTTCAAGTTGACGAGTTATCGCGAAATTTCTGCGTGGTCGGTTAATTTTTTTTTTTTTTTCTTTACTTTTTAGTCATACTTCGCACAGATGAAGATATGTACACACACACACACACACACACAGATAATAGCTATCTGTTATTTAATAAACACCTTCTCTAAACTATGAAACGCTAAATTGAGCTACAAAAAGTATGACATTTATGAAATTTATTGCATGTAACACGTAGAGCTGTTACGCAATCAAATATTATACAAGTATACATTATAGCTATATTATACAGTTATACACATTGTATTTGTATATACACGTTTTACTAAACCGATGATAATTTATTATTTTGTAAATTTCAATACGTAATAAAAATGACTCAATACTTTGCGGGTAATAAATGCTTTGTTTCCAAAATGTAAGTAAAATTGTAAATAAGATGAACAAAAATAAAACAAAAAATCCTACAGAAAATCCGCGAAGCGATAAACTTTTTTCCCCTCAATCGATAACAATAATAATACAGAAATTACATTTCTTGTAATCTTTACCATATTTATTTCAAACCCCTCCGTAAGGCGTCGAGAATGTACCAGTGAAACTTTCTCCGAAATAATTCGATCGTATGTATAAATTTTAATCCGTTAATGGTAAAACGATTTACAGTAACTACACGGAGAGAAAAACAAAATATAGATGAAAGCAAAAAAAAAAAAAAGAAAGAAAACCAAATTGAATCCTGAATCGTCGTAGTCGGTAGTCGGTGATCGAAATTCGGAAAACATTTATTAAAGGCCATATACACGGTGTGCGTACAATAAACACCGCCGCGTGCCTCTCGCAAATGGCGGAAGTGGTATTTCCGTCCAAACTGTCGAACGCGCGCGTCTCTTACAATAATTGTAATTTATTCATCGAACTACCGCGAGAACCGATACGAGCCGGTTAGTTGAGTCAGCTAAAGTCACGTCCGAGGGAGAGCACAACCGACGTTGTAATCCAGCAATTACTTGAAGAGGATGAACCTGCGGAGGGTTCTTGGCTGACGTCCGTGATAATTTTATGACCCGGGTCCTCCTCCTCCTCGACCCCTCAGGACTCCGGCGAGCAGCCCGCCGGGATAGAACGAGGTTTACTCGTATACCTCGAGTTACCTCGAGTTACCTCGACGCCCGTGAAACTAGACGCGTCGTTTTACGAAAAACCAAATTGCGCAACAAGCTGTACGATTCTTTCCTAATAAACGGCGGAACACGGTATTTTTTTTTACAATTCGATTAGAAAAAGACATTTTCGTGACAATATTTTTAATTGCGTGAAACATTCGATGCGAATGTAAGAAAAAAAAAAAAGTCACTTATCACACTAGCAGTTATACCGCTGGGTCGTATTAATTGCTATAAAACCATAAAAGGATTGATTTGTTCAACCAACGGTAACAACTGGCACGTGCGGATCTATTATTATCAATGTTAACCCGCAAGTGCCAAAATATTATACAATAAACCGAGTAAAAAAAAAATGATAGCGTCTTATACACTTGCACAGTATTTGTACACTGTAGATAAACTTTTGGAAAAAACCGTCTCATAGATAACATTGAACGAATCGTCGGGTTACATCGATTACTCGCGTCTTCGGGAGGGAAAAGAAAAAAAGAAGGACGTGAAAAAACAGTCACGGCAATAACAACAACAACAACAATAACAATAACAATAATAATTCTCTGAATATCCAATAATGTCAGAAAATCTTTTTACCGACGATTGTCGCCGCGAGAGTGCAGCATGTATTATATAAATAATTTCAGCAAGTGTGCGCGAAAAAAATATGATATACGTGAGTAGACTCGCGATGAATTTCTATCTCTCTCTCTCTCTCTCTCTCTCTCTCAATTTCTTTCTCGCTTCGCTGACGCGCATGACTCGTTGCTACGACGAAGTTATTCTGGTGCGCAGAACAAGATCTTACCGAACGCGTTGCACGTGTGGTGTTGTAATGTAATAATGTACATACGTTTTACCGTGCATCATACAAGTAAACGGATATGTGTATCGGCGGACATACGTCGGTGCTTATCTTTTACATCCATACTCGTATAATTTACGTACACTCACTCTACTTCAGAGTATTCGCGAACCTTGTGATACGCCTTATTTGCTTCAATTAAGATATTCCTTGCGCGAACCGGAATATTTTACAATTTTTCCAATTTTTAGCTATAATAAAGTACAAATACATGCCCCATTGAATTGGAAAAAATTCAAGCCAAGTTACCGAACATTTATCAAAAAATGACAACTTCGAAAATCGTTATATTTATACGACACTTTACGGAAACGACATGCTGGGCACATTTCTATTTAATAATTTATACATTGAATAATTCCAGATGTCCGATACAAACTGACCTATGCTTGCAAAAATCGTAATGATGATAAAACTTTGAAAATTATCACAAGCAAAAGAATTTTCATAACCGCGATTTTTTATGGGTCGTGTCTGGCAACACGGTTCGTGAAAAAAAATTTATTTAAAAATTACAACTAATTATCACTAGGAGCCAGTCTGATCAACGAATAATTAAGAAGGGGCCCCGCTTATGCCCCCGAAAAATACTGCCCTACGCCCAAGGAATAATTTAACGCAGAGAAAACTCACACTCATCCGGAATGTAATAATCCGATAAATTACGGATTCTCAAGTTTTGCAACACGTTTCGTTGCTAGGAAGAGATTAATTTAAACGATTATAAACTGGATAATGATGCCGAAATTTCATGTAAGATACAAGGAAAACCTGCGCGACTTTTATACTTCGATCGAACTCATTGAAAGGAGATTATATACTTAGAAGTTGAGTAAAATTGTCTGAATAAAAAAATGAAACTATTTTCAGAAACAATGATTTAAGATGCACTGTTAAATCAGTAAGGATTTTATTTAGACTGTCCGTATTGTTTTCCGTTTCCAGGTGAAAATTTCTTTAACTATCAATAGTCAATGGGTGTTGTATTTTCTTTTTCTTTTCATCTTTATAATATTTGAAGGAGGTGCCCTTGTCGATTTCGACGTTAACATACGTGTTTCAAATTATCAAAGCCTACGTATCTCAAGCGCAAAAAGAGCACAACAGCCCCGTTCAACGTGCGATTCTGAACAAACCCACTTCGACACGTATTCATTTGAGGCAAAAATATGTGACGTGTTTTTGTTTAGAATTGCAAGTAATTGGGTTGATAGCGTAGACTTCGATATTTACAGATACATTACATGCGTCACGTCAAAGCCAAACACGGCACCCCTTGAAGAGGAATTTGAAAGAGTAAGTTGATTCTGACCTTCGAACGAAAGCTTTCTTCGTCCTTCTAACAATGTAGAAGAATAAATATTATTCACAAGCTGTGTCATAAACCTCAAATTTTACAAAGATACAAAATTTTACCGGTACACCTCGACTCCGATTTGCAAAGGTTACTTTTACCTGTTTTATGCCTGCATCGTTGAAGTTTCCCTTTACTATTAGCAATATCTCGGGTAACATCTAGAATAAGAAAATTTTCCTTAAATGGCTATTCTATAAATAATATAAATATAGTAACATATACCAGTTCTTCGATACGATTTTTCAACCGTGTAAAGCAGGACTTGACACGGTAAAGCAAACAGTAGTTTAACACTCGCTTTCGGTAGATCGTAGCGATGATACGGCAATACGTGATTTGAAATATTTCGGAAGGTCAAGAAAGACAACGTCGTCAGAAGCAGCGCAAAACATACGCGAAAATCGCCGGCCGAACTTTGATCAATCAATTAGCATACCGGTCATGCTGGTTTTCATGAATTTCTACTAGGTCGATAACTGCGTGTATACATAAAACATACGTGTACATATTCAACTTAGCGAAATAGATGTATAAATATACAATTGAACTTGTCACAACCATCGGTATAGAAAGTGAACAGAAAAAAAAACGACAACTTACAGATCAGGCGCTAAATTACACCTGATAAATTTCATTTTCTACTATTGTTATTTTTAATTTTAAATTTCCACGAAAAAAGACAAAATTCACAACCACGAATGAATAATAATTACGTTTTTCAAATGCTATTGTATTTTGAAATCACGACGTTATCGACCGCGGCTCAGAAACTATGCGGACGTAAACAAATTGTTTGGCAAAACCTGGATAATGAAGTAAACTTAATGATTATTCTACAAATTTTTTCTCAATATTTTTTCGTTAATGATATGCCACGGGCTTGTGATTTAATCATTCGAACCGAGGTGAGTCAATACTTTCAAACTACTGTACTTACATAAACTACCGCCATAACTCTCTCTCTCTCTCTCTCTCTCTCTCTCTCTCTCTCTCTCTCTCTCTCTCTCTCTCTCTCTCTCTCTCTCTCTCTCTCTCTCTCTCTCTCTCTCTCTCTCTCTCTCTCTCTCTCTCTCTCTCTCTCTCTCTCTCTCTCTCTCTCTCTCTCTCTCTCTCTCTCTCTCTCTCTCTCTCTCTCTCTCTCTCTCTCTCTCTCTCTCTCTCTCTTTCTCTCTTCCAAATATATATACGCGCGATTGGCGACTCTCGCAGGCGATTCAACAGGTGTTCGTTTACTCTTAACTTGATAACGTTTTAAAATCTGTTTACCCGTAAGTTGCAATAAAAGAATCTGTGCACAATTAGCATCGAGATTCGAGTCAAGTCGATACAGATAGTACATTATTTATATTTGTATATTGCCTATCGCGCGTTACGTTGTAAGTTTTATTTAAAAAAAATTAAATTAAATCTTCTTTTTTTATTCTTCGCATTGTAATATATTTATATTAGCTGTATAGAATATTCCTTGTTTGATTGTATCGTACCCTGACTTGTTGCAAATTCAAAAGTGAGAAAAATAATGTGCGGTTAAAAAAAAAAAGAAGCATTCCAGTCAATATAGGTCGCGTAAGAAGAAGAAAAAGGAGTTAATACACCTTTACTGGCAATTTATTACCAACCGCACGGAAACGTGAGCCAAAGAAAAATAAAAAAAAAAAAAAGGAGCTTCGCCAAACCATCGAGAGTCTCTCATTGTCAGTGACGGTCTTATCAGAGGAGCGAAATAGCCTGTCAGGATCCTGAGGGTAGATCAACGCTTTTTTTTATTCTCCAACTCCGTCGGCACCCTCGTCGTGAACCCTGCAAGGCAAGGCGTTTCGTCTCTGGAGATAACCGCTACATTATATACATACATACATACATACATACATACATATATATATATATATATATATATATGTATCTTCTATCTCTATCTCTAGCGATGTTCAGTTTTTAACCGTCTGGAATGATCCAACAACTCCGCCTTACTGCGGGACGATTTTCGAGAGATAGAAAAGAAGGAGAAAAAGATAGAGCGCGTGATGATGAGAGGAGGTAACTTGGAGAATTGTTCCAGCCGTATAATTTATACCCAAGGCATCTTTACCACAGCTGTATTATACATATAACCTAAGATGCAACTTTTAGCTAACTTCCGTCTCGCTGCACGTGCTCGCACACCCTTAAATATACCAAGATAACTTATTTCCAGTCTCTAGTTTGCATTCGACACGAATAAGTGATGAAAAGTTATACACGAGACTAGGAAAATATATTTCTGAATCTTACCAGAGTGTAAAATTGTATGCAATCAATCTCATGCGGGGGATTAATTATTTTTTTCAATTTTCGGTGTCATTCTTGTCGACGTTATTTTTATATCAGTCAGAGAAATATTCTAAAATGTACAACGTAACGCATGCATAGTAATAATTGGCAAAGTTGTAAGCTCGATGAGTGTACTTGTTTATTTATAGACCTGGTAGCTTGTACTCAGCACTTATTTACGTACGTAACATATATGCACGTATATCGAAATAAGAGATGAGAATTGAACCGACTGCACGCCACTCGACAATGTCTCATTCTGTGCAATTGTAACCAGACGACGGAAGTGATGCGATAAAGAATATAAAATAATGTACAGATATCTACGTGGAAGCGAATACCTACGTAAAAATTATCGTACAAATATTTATACGCGTGCGCTATAACTACGGTACGACGATTCGGCTTCTCTTCTTCGCATAATATATAGGGCACAGAATATTCAATCAAGTTGACTTATGCAAATTGTAATAACCTGCCAAACGATTGAAACGCGTTGTAAACCGTGGAATGTAATAAAACGATCGACTTGGATTACAAGGTACAACAGCCAACGTGCGATAACTTTGATATATATTATTCCGTGTTGAAAAAAAAAAAAAACTACCAGTTCAAACTTGGAACGCGTGGCTATCGAAATATAACATCGAGATAAATATCTCGTCAATATTCTTCCCTGCGGAATGTTTTCATTTCTCCTCCTGAACTTTCCTTAAGTGAAAAAACCAACAACCCCGATGACGATGGACTGAAGAATTTGGATTGAAAAAAAAAGAAATGAATGTAGAATTAAAAAAGAAAGAAAGAACGTAGAAATTTTTTCATCACTTTTTCTCCCTTACTAATTGACCACCGCAGGTTTCGTATTGTCTAAAACCGCTCTTCCTACTTTACGCCGCAAAGGAAAATACGCAGGAGCGTCGGAAAAAAAAAACAAAAAACCAACAAGATTATTGAATCTTGTAGTATAAAGTACGAGTGCACATATAATAATTATCGCAGCTGTCTTAAGTCGGGTCTGTAATTTGCGTCCATTATTCACCGAAAGTCTCGAAATCAAGTATGCACGTTATGCATACGTACGTAATGTTACCTTACACGCCACGTGCTCGTTTCTCACTAGCATTAGAAGAGCTGGGGTATTATAATAGTAAGTGACACTGACACGTAGGAAAGAAGCGAAACACGTGTGGCTCACGTGTTAAGACGTGACTCTCGTACTACCAAAGCCTAGTCTTCGAAGATGACGGACGCTGCTGCAGGCTGTGTGGGGGGGGGGGGGGGGGGGGGGGGGCAGAAAAAGTTCGAAATAAAAAATCCGCCCCTACTCCATACGCGCCGTAAGCTTGTAGGTGAAATAATTTTTTTTCTCCCATATTATCGATGAAACAAAAATTTTTGCCCGAACCGATTTTTCCGCTACAGACACACAAGTGTTATACTTTCGCAATCGGAATCGCTTGTACGTGTATATACATATGTACACCAGAGTAGTTTTCTCTCAACGAAGGGAAAAAAGAATACCGCCGTAGCGCGATAGTGAGAAAGTGGAGAAATGGAAAACTAGACGGGGGATACAAGCAGCTGACAGGAAGAGAAGAGGGTGTTTTACACTCGTGCATCGCGATGCGCAGTCTTCTATCTATACCACCGGAGTCTCAACAAAGTCTCTATATAGTGTTCTTCTAGTACCCTCAGATGCGAGCCATTCGTCTCTATGCAGTTGGGAACTAACCGAGTAAGAAGAGAGATTTTATGGATGTTGTCGTTGGGGTAGGTAGGTAGCAGGAAAAATAGACGAAGAAACATAAAAACGTTTCGATAACACGCGGTGTGGGTGACAAAATTGTTATTTTTAGAGGACCTTATAATATGTATTTATATACTTGTACGCTCTTGCGGTATCGTCGTAAGATTTCACGGTGTTAATACCAAGTTGTACAGGGATAAATTATAGTTACGTTTTTCGCCGTTTGACGCGTGTCCTTAATTAGACAATTTACTTCAAATCTAATATGTAGATTTGACGAAAAACTATTGCAGACTATAATCGTCGATCAACTCTATCCACAAATAATTCCGTAAATTCGAAACGTTGAGAGCAAGTCTCTAGTTGCGATTACTGTACCGTCCTTATCTATTTTCTTTTCTTTTTTATCGAAACCAAAAAAATCTAGTTCTAGGTACGAAATGAATAAAAAGTACAAAATAGTAAACTTGCGAATGAAATCGCGTTTCTTACGTACACAGAACGCGGAATAAGCGAAAGCTTGAATTTTCAAATGAAGCTCGATTAATCGTAACTCCAGATCGTACATTGTCTCCAACTTGTTTTACTATTGAACGTAATCACTTCAATTCGAACAATATTCACGGATCACGCGTCGCTCAAATTTCTCCCGTTAAATATATTTGTGTCGATGAAATCGCCCTCATCGTCGTGTACGGAGAAGTAAGTTTACCGCAGTTAAAAAATTACGAATCATTCGAATATCAGGCGGGAAGACTCACCCTGACTGGTGCTCTGGGGAAGAGCGAGGAGGCCGGGTTCGTGTTGGAGCTGTGATGGTGATGTCCGTGATGATGATGATGGGAATCCGGGCCACCTCCAGCAGCCGCTTGTTCAGCTTGGACCGACATCGCTGCGCGTGCTTGTCGCTCGCGCTCCCGAAGCCGGTCCCGCTCCACGCTGAAAAACAACAATGGCAAAGATAATTAGAGACGTCAACGATGTAAGTGGCAGGTCTCGAATCCGGGATAAATTCGACAACTTGTCCGTAAGCGGATTCGGATTACAATTTTTCACTCGAATTTCATATTTCACGTCGTCTCGTTGTAACAATTTTGAAAATTTTTTTAACTTTTTTCAATAAATATAAAATAGACTACGTAATAGTCGAGCATCTACAGATGCGTTAAATATAAATATTGTAACACACATATTTATGTAGGTCTTTCATTGTGTATGGAATAAGGAAAAAGAAGAAACAAACAATATGTAAGCCTAATCTTAGTCAGCAATGAGAAGATGTTGGAGCGGGATCGGACTTAAGTTAAAGTAAAAAAATCTAACTTTGACGAAACATCAAAGATCCGAAACGCGACGCTTAAATCTCAAAAAGTGCAAAGTTCCGAATTTACGAAAATGAGAAAATTTCAAATTCTGAAACATCGAAGATTTTCAGTTTTGCGAATTCCTGGCTTGGAGAAATTTCGCCACGTTTGATCTTTCTTTGTTTTAGATTTTCAATATTTTTATATCCGGAGTCCTGGTCGTTCTGATTTTTGAATTTTTTTTCGTTTTTCACACCCGCTTGCTGAGCAAACCACGCAGGGTGAGTATATTTTAATTATCGGAATCTTACGCTATCGTAACTTGAATTTTCGGAATCTTGCGTCACTGAATTTTAGAGCCGTCGAGTTTCCTGCCATTTTGAAACACTGCTGTTTCGTTAAAGTTTAATTTACCAACTTCAAGTTTCGCCAGCAAATGATTAGGAATTAAGTACTTTCGAACTTCAACCTCGCCCCAAAATGTTTATATTTGTGTGGTTCGTTAGAAGTCACTTTTTCAACGAATAGAATATGGGTTGAACTTATAAACAAAACAAGATATGCGTGGAACTTGACTCTCGGTTAAGCCTGCGAAGAAAAAAGTAAAACGTCGAAATCATACATATCCAGTCGACGAGAGAGATGATCCTTTCAGAAGATAGAGAGCAGCGAACAAATCTTGTAAAAACTTACTCAGGAGCAGGTTGAGGCGAAAAACTCCTCGGAGCCGAAGAGCCGAAGAAAGAATGAGAAGGGCGCGGACGACGCGAGAAAGAACTTCCCTTTTTGAATACCAAACTTTTCCTACAAGTCTCCCTGTTTATATGTATTCCCTCCCCTCATTTTCCCCTGCACTGCGATACGGTACATGGCGTACACGGAAAAAAAATTAATATGTTTTGTTATTTATTTCATCATTCTCATTATCGTTGCTGTTGTTATAGCATCATTTTTCTTTTAACTGTCCTCCTAGAGTTCTTTGACCCGAATTTGGACAATTTAGAGGTTATATCGTCCACTTTATACCAAAGTATTAATTGAGAATGATAAAAGAAACTAACTTCCATGCGATTATATCGCGTCCGGATAAAAACATCTCACCGAATTTATTCATTAAATATAACTAATTAACAAAGAATCAAGTTCTCGCAGATAACCGGCGGTAAACATGCCGGCTGATAAATGCACGCCTGTGAAACAACGGCACGAACACTGAACGGTAAAGTGACAATCCGATGTAGGCGTTCCGTTTCGAGTTTAATTGCACCTTGAAGGCCATTACACGGTATGTTATCAAATCGGATAAGAAGAAGAGGCGTAGCGATATCGGTATCAAAACATCGATCGCTGCTATTCGATACAGGTGACGTTTTCCACAAAATTCATCTGTTCTGTTTGCACTTAGTCCGTGAGTGCTGCTTCTGCCGTGTAAAATAAGAAAAAAAAAAAAAAAAAAACGAAGAAGAAACATACAACCGAAGCCTGCAGTCCTCCGGTGCATCTAGAGTATCGTCGATATTAGAACTGGTTAGAACTTGGACGTGAAATATTTGGAATCTAAAAGCAGGATCTATCTTTTCAAAGGTGAAAAGTCGGCTCTGTTTAGTCAAGTAAGTGTATGAACACGAGAAAGAATATTGTCATAGGTACAATGACGTTCGCGAGGTGAGTGTTAATTTCGTTAAACGTTCCTAATGTTACATAATACGTCGAGTTAGGCGTATTATCGTCGGTCATACTCATCGTCGATAAACCGCATACGTGATTGTGAAAATAAATTTAGATTAAGAAAAAAAAAAGTAAGAACAGACCCTGATATAAATATTGGAAGAAGTGAGTTTTCGCACAAAGTGAAGAAACCAACAAACGTTACATGCCTGTGTTTACCGTGTAAACTGTACAACCTCTCTACCGCCAAAAGTATCGCAGAACATGTTCACGTATGCAATTCGTTGCACGAACAGTAGGTTCAAGTGTCGAGTATTTATGTACGAAGATATGCGTGCATGCCTCCATAGCGCAACGACAGAGAGAATCGTAAAATATGTACATAGATATAAAAAAAAAGTGCTGGCTGCAGCAGCGGCAGCGTGACGGTAAACAGATCGAGACGATCTTCTCAAGTCACCTTGGAATAGCAGCTGGAGGGGAAAAAAAAAGTCTTTTGCGCAAAATTCGTCATCGCATATTTGACTTTTTGAGAAAAAACGGAAAAATAAATAAACTTCTGCAATAGAGCGTGTTCGTATACTTGACATTCCGCACACAGTGTATAAGCATAAGTAACGAGTATGTACGATATGTATGGATATTGTAAAAAAAATGATACGAAAATCGTATACCTGTGGTGCCTGTATGTGCGGACCGTGAATTGAGGAAGAATAAAGGTAAAAAGGAAGAAGAAAAAAAAAATACATAAATAATGACAAAAATACGCAAAAGAAGAGAATTTTCAACACTGAAATATCGTTTTTTAGAATTCAAATTTACATTACACGGGTACTATTAACGGAGCGAGTGTATATGATATGCGTACCTGACTTTTTTCCACTGTTCGATTTCTGCTTGAAGCGCGCCATTCGTGACAAATGGTTTGTACATCGTAGCAAGAGGGAATGAGAATGAGCGAATAGAAACGCATGTTGAAAAAACAAAGACAATAGGGAAAATTAATTTTCACAATTTTACACTTCGTAGCCACACTGTTAAATAATTTCACGGTAGTCACACTTTCGATTAGGTCCAGCCGGTTGGTGAAGGGGGAGGAAAGGAGAGGGAAGAACAAAAAAAAAAAAAAAAAAAAATAAAAAAAAAATAAATAAATAAATTAAAAAAAAAAAAACTCCTAAGGAGGCTGATTCGTAAAAAGAACACTTTCCACTTTCGCTCAAGAAAAATCAGACCATTGTTAGTTATTTATATTTTCAACAAAAATTGGATATTGATTTGAATTTGACGAATAGTGTCACATGCCGCTTGACAAAAACCGTACTAATTCAGGGCACCCGATGTTGTCCGGTCGATTGACAAGTCAACACTGAACCTTGATCCAAGTCGCCCAGTCAGTGCTTACAGGGGATACTTGGTTTACCCCTCCAGGTATACGGCGGCTGAAGTCAAGTTCAAAGCCAGGGAGTGGTTGAGTTTTAGGCCCAATGGTGATCGACGGGTCGATTTTACCCGATGTGACTACGAAGAATTAAACGGCGGTATAGAAGCCGCTTGTTGCATTGCGTGAAAGATTTCCGCATATCGCAAAAGCGATATATAAGATGAAAATGATTAGAACAAAAACTTGCGCAAATATTAAAGATTTACACATACGATATAAGTATGAGTGAGAGACGGTTAAATGCATAACAATCCAAAAAAAATGTTACGTACCACGACTAATAAGTACATTGTGTAACAAGGAGGCAAAATCGATCTTTTCGGGCCGAGTGTGAGCCGAAGATTAATAATAAATAAAAAAAGATACTAGGAATTTTCTGAGTAAATCGAATTTTAAGGGAGTTTCAGAGGAAAATTTAAGATTTGACGACACCGAACAAACTGTAATTAAAAAACGGTAAGTTACATTGAAACAAGTTTGAAATTTAAAAAAAAATGAGCGATCTAATTATGTACAAAAACGGATTGTATGTTTTTCATTCTAAATTCAACAGATTTTGATATATGATATAAGACCCGCTTCTTAATGTGGCGACTTACACGACACAAGTGTGACCGCAGAATTTTTAAATTAACTCCTGATAGGTAGACGTCCAAACCGTACACCTCTCGTGGCAATGAGTGTAAAAGATACCCAGTAGAAATAAAATTCAAATATCTCAGCTTCTAATAAAGCTGGTTTTTATTTATTTTTTCTTCTTAAATTAATATTTAAACAATTCGCACATATGGCATCGATTTCTTTTACACATTCGCTTTTCGCAGCGGTGGCCACATCATCGACGTTTTGATATATTCGATAATCTCATCATCGGATGTTTCACTGTCTACGAGCATATTGAAATTACGATCTTGTTTTATAGACAAAACAAAAAAAAAAAAAAAAAACCGTTGCAATCATAGAGCTATCTATGACGCCTCTAAAAATACCTCATACAAATATGTTTACATATGATACACATACGTACGTACTGTTTTTTGTTTTTTCGTACAAAATTGAATTCACAACGTTAATTATTTACCGTGAAAAATGCGAAAAACACTCGTAGGTTTCGAAAACAAAAAAAGCCGTGAAAATTTTCACGTTCGCTCAACCGGCAAACGGTGTCAAAGGTACCCACAACCTTTCTGTTTCACGGCTTTCTAGCGTCCGAATCGAAATAACTACCAGTGAGGACGCTTCCCCAAAGCCACAACAAAATATCAGTGGACCGAAGAACCCGGGGTTTAACCCTAACGGTTTGCTCCAAGAGTACAAAGTTTTTGGAGGGGCGGGGAGGGGTCATTTTACCCTCATTACCTGTCTGGGGTTAAGCTCCTCGGCCATCAATAAAACCAATGCACAATTAAAACTGTTTATTCAGAAGTACGCACTATACACGAATCGGCGCCTATTGACTTTACTAGACTGGGATCAGCGGCAAGTACACAACCAAGACGGCAAAGTAATCACCGATGCACGGCTTAGCCGAGCAACGGGATTCGAGCTATCCTAATCAGGGGATAATCCTGTTCCTTTCGCCGACGTTATATTGAACCCAATTTTTGGTAAGTGTAAATTTACAAACCGGCCAGCGCTCAGCAGGAGGTGCAGAATGTATAACAAAATGCGTCCGTGACTAATTACGATATGGGAGTAGATGACATAGAGCAAACCGCCTGCCTGGCTGGACTTTGACGATTGGCTCTAATCGTAAAAGGGTAGGTAAATTGTTCTTCGGAAACTCATTGTTCGCACTTGGGATATTTCCGTTATTTCGCTTTTGAGAATGACTCCACGATGAGTCCAGAATAATAACGAGGCAATAAATGAACCACTTCCCGTAAGCGCAAATTATTTGTTCTCTTATCCGACGATACGTTTGGTTACTTTCGTAAAGTTCGAATGGGATCAAGTACAGTCAGAGCAACGGCGAAACGGATAAATGTGTGCGGCACTGAGTAATCCGTATTCGATGGCGTACGTATATATTTGAATATCCCCAGGGTGATGCAGGTAGAAAAACTCGTAGAATAACAGCTTACAATTAGATACGAGGGACTCGGCGCTTTATGGCCCAATTATATGTGTGTAACCTACCCGAGTCCTGATAACTAGAAACTCGAAATAGTTATGCTCGAACGGGAAGAGGACTTACAGCCCCATTCTATACACATTTCCGCTAATTTAGAAAAGTCCAAAAAAATTTAAACTGAGAATATATCGATTTTTAATTGCTTGCGCTATACCTGGATCATACAGTAGTGTCCTTATCCTTCCTCGAACTCGTTCCGCTGCATTTGTTCGAGTCTAGGAGCCGTAGAATCCTCTTTAGTGTTAATTGGAAGTGACCGACTGGCGCCTGTTCGCCGCTTCTTCCGATCCGTTGCGCGTCAGCGGTATCAGAAAATATTTTGCATTGCTGACCAATATTCGAATCCAGCAACTGCGTGGTGTGTTCAAAATGACCGAATACCCTTCGTTGAACATGCCTGCAGCCAACTAGACGGCAATTTCAATGACTTTTTGGCCGGAAGGCAGGTGCTTCGGATTAATGCGCCAGATAGTCAAGTTGAACGACTGCTTTTGAATTTTGAACGTGACCATCTAAGCATCTCGTTAAAGGTCCTCTTTCGATAGTTCTTCATAAATCGTGCTAGCGTGTGCTTCTGAAATTTATTCGTCAATCAATCAATCGAGCAGGATGCTTCGATGATCGTAGTTGATTCGTGCATTCGGCTTTGCGCCGTTCACACCAGCTATCGACGCCTGTTGGAGAATTTTCGCGTCGAGGGAATTTGCCTTTGGAGCAATTACAGCTTTTTTCATTTCTTGGAGAGAATCAATATTTCTTTTAAATGCCAAGCCATAATAAGTCCTCATCTTTTTTTAACATCGAGCTTCTCTGTCTTCCTTATATTTCAGATTCGCGTACCCATTCGTTTTTTTACATTATCTTTATATTTTTTACATCCCACGCACTAACATTTTGTAACAGAGAAATCGTCACCGTACGAATTGTCTTTTAAAATACCTGGAAAAGTTTTGGAATCACCGTCACCGTCGATTTAATTCGCATATATCACCCCGAATTTTTCTTCGGATCTCGAAAAGATTTCTACGATAAAAACCACCTCCATCTTCCCTGCTGAACCTTTGTGATTTGAGGAGCATGTAACGATTCTTCCTGATTTTCATCGTCTAACGCTTTCTTTGATACGGCACACGCGTGACCGTTGTGCACTTTTTACGATAAGGTCCATTACTTTGCCGTAGTAGTACGCAATGAGCGTTGTTACGTCGAACAGTGAGGTAAAGCGACATTTTTTTCCACGTTCCATCGCCGGACACTTTCAAACGAGTTTCGATTCTACCTTTGTAAACATTCTTTTACCGCTTTCTTGCTGACCCTTTTAAACATTGCTGCACAGTTCCATCATACGTTGATTTCGCCAAACCTTGGCACAGGTCCACGAAGTCACAAAATACATTCGTGCCTTCTCGTGACATATCAAGTCATTTCAAATCAAGTAGCCTCATAACGAATACACGATCCCTCTGTTTATTTCGTAACCGGTGATTATCAACGGTCCTGAATTAATGTCTCTTCGACCGCATACACACGATAAGACCATTTTTAAACCTAAGCCTCGATGCCCGCACTTCTGAAATTTAATGTCTTGTTTACACGATCTGCAGAATTGGCATCTGTGGTTTTGTGAATATATTCTCGGACAGTTCATCTATCGACGTAGGCAATAAAAAACAAAAAAAAGACGATTTTTTGAACCTTCTAAACAAAGATCCCCTCCCTTAATATTTTATACATCAGTTTTAAAATTGATATATCAAGATGATGCTACCGTAAATTTTTACCGATTACGTTAAATGTCACTTATTTCGACTAATATCGAACCTACGCGTCACTGGTGTTAAAATAAGCGCTGCAGTCATGCGAAGTCGAATACAAATATTCGAATTATCTTATCTCATTATCATCGAATAATGAGTGACATTTTACTCAGTCGGTGAAGACTGATTACAGCACATCCTCTTAATTCAACCGAATCCATGATAATTTCTTACAGCGCAGCAGTGAAAAACTGTATTAATGAAATTACTCACTGGTCGATATTCCAAGTAAATAAATTCCTACAGTTCTACAACAACTATACAACTTCAGCTTATCATATCATATAAATCTGGCCCAAGTGAAATTGCATAATTGATATACTGTAAATGTTATGTTTCATCTTCGTATATATATTCTTTTCTCTCAAATTCAAATGTAATTTCAATACGACAACGAACAAGATACAACGTGATAAATCTAGCAATATCCTTGCGTGTACATATTTACAGATTCTTGTTAACACCAACGTGCGCAAGTAATTGTATATTCAAATACGATATGTCGAGAGCTGTAAGCGCACCACGATAGGCGTGCATGAAGTTCCAGTACGTACACAGCGGCGGCTTATCGCGTGGCGTCGATATTTCGACGTAATCGAGGATGCCGTGACGTCACGAGCGGCAAAACCCGCAGCCGGCGGTACAACCAGGTTAAGTGGAACGACGGCGACGAGACGTGACGCGACGTCGGTCGAGGCGAGCAATCCGGCCGGCCTTCTTGTATAACGTCGAACCTAAGGAGAAGGGGGGGGAATAAACTCGGAGGCATACCTAACAATAAGCAACGTACACTCGGGGTCGGCGATTGAGGAGAATTTCAGCCTCAATCTTTGTATTTGAAGGTTATGTCATACCGTAACATCTCAGTATGGCCGCCGCTCGCACGCTTGCGATTTCGCTTCGGCTGCAACAATTGTTACCGTATGCGATAAAAAATAATACATGTATCGAGCATTGATTCATCCGAAGCAAAATAGTGGCAAGAATAGTTTAACGGTTGTTATCGCGTACGTGTAAATAAACTTTGGCGAATGTTTTGAAGCTGAGAATTTGTCTTAAAACGTTTATAAACAAGGATGAAAAACTGTATCGATGACGCGTCGTGCTGTTTATCGCCTGTTGCTTTAAATTTTATAAATGTTAAAAATGAAAACTATGACCGAAGAAAAAAATCTGTGTAACAGCTGAAAGTATTTGATGATAGGATCCGCCAGAAGTTTGCAATTTCATACTTTTGGAAAGTACCTGGGAAGTGTTTCCACAGGCAACCGACGACACTGGTACGGCAGTTCAAACGTTCGACAAAGACTAACTTATTTCCTCAAATATACGAACGCGCTGAAAATTATAGTTGCAAAGTTATAAGGTGATAATACTTATAATCGGTAGTTACCGACTGCAGACTTACCGACACTTGACGCGGTCGGTAAGAAGTGACTTAACCATTATCCTTAAAGGACTGGAAATTAGATACAAGGCACTGACAAATTGCATGTAAGATTCACGTATTCCTGAAGTGTTTTTTTTATTCATTGTATCGTCTCTGTTTAATCCGAAGATAAATATAAAAACAAAAGTGCAAACGTTGCAATACTGTAGAAAAATTATCCAATGTAACTGTAAATCCTGCTAACGAATAATGAAGAAAAAAAATAAAACTCATCCACAGATTACACTCGTGTGTAAATATGCGCAAAATTACCACTATTACATTCTACTCCTAAATATGTATTTCGTTTACCGATAAATGTGACAAAATTAAGACACAGGAAGTTTGAAGCGTTGAAAGCGAATCAAATTACGACTTTTTATTTTGCTCGCGTAATATTCGGTGCGATATGAATAATTAGTTAGCAGCGACGTTTTGTAACGTTTGACGTGATTATTTATAACTGCAGGGAGTTTTTAGTATACATCACAAATATCAGTCATCTACGTATGGTGTGTAATTTAAAATAAGATTTCGTCTCATTCGCATTTGATTTGCGATAAATTAGCGCAACAAGAGTTTATATTTATCGTTCGAAAAATACACGTACCGCGAATTTCAACACCTTATTTCAACGAATTTTTTACTCCTTTTATTTTCCATATCCATCTTTCTTACTTTAACTTAACGATGACGCCGAACAAACCAGACGAAATCGTATTACGAATAACGGTACTCCAGACAAAATAAGGTGTTTTCTTTTTTTGTTGTTTTTTTTATTTTGGATCAAGAGATACTCATTGGTCAGCTGACCTTGTCCCAAACAAAATAACGTTTACCTTAAAAAATGCAAGTTTTTTTCCATACCTTGCTTGCAACAGTTTTATCGTATCGTTAAAGTGCATATAAAACGTATGTGTGTACATATATTATACATACATGTATGCGTTATCTCAATTATTTTTAGCACCGATATCAGCGATGCGCAGAAATTCAGTTAACTACTCATCACACGCGGTGGAGAATATAATCGGTTTTTTGGTGTACATGATAATCTTCTTGACACACAGCTGTTGTGTTTGCAATATAATAACGTATACTTATAACGCATCAATTGATTGAAATACTAACCGTTGGACATTTAATAGGTTGTAACCAATTTTTCAGTCAACTATCAAACCTACTTGAATGTTAAAAAAATGTAATGCTATCAATTGTTATTGCATAATAGTATTTTCTACGTTTGCAATAAGGAATTGGAAACAAAAAAAAATTAGATACAGGATAAAACATGTGACAAAAAAAAATTTGGATTCATAAACAGAGCGCGAGCAAATCGACGTCACGACATAATCTTCATAAATTAAAAGCGTCAAAAATTAGAAAACGAATTTAATTTAAAAACATAAACACTTACTTTCTCATTTTGCGTTTCCATTGCGCAAGGAATTAAAAAAATTTTTTTCTAAAACTAAAAAAGTTTGCAGGCATTTTTATTCAGAATCGCTTCAGATTCAATTCGAGAAGCTGACGATATTATTTCGCGTAAAGCAGTGAGTACGAGCGGCGTATACCATGTTACGTATAGAATTGACGTGTGTACCCAACACTTGATACATACTTGTGGTTACCTATGAATAGGCAAGTGTCTATAATACAATACGTATGCAGCAGCCACGTGCAAGAGATCGAAGAATGTATCAATGAATGAACTCAACCGCTCGGTAAAATAGCTTTACGCTTACACCGGCAAATGAAAATCAAGCACTATTGCCTGTTGTTGTTCTTTGTTCCTATTTGTTCGCTTTTTGTTTAATGATATTTTTTATTTTCATGTATTTCCACGTATCGCCACTGCAATTATCTCGAAGCATTTTCCTTGTTATTGTATCAAGTATTGACAGATATTTATAAATTATACTAGAAAATTCTTTTTCGTTTTTTTTTCTCTCATTACACGTTTAAATCTTATTATTTATACGCACAGGGAGAGTAGGAAAAAGAACAGATTTTGCTCACGACTGCAGTATGCTAACTATACTTTTTACTATAAATGTAGCAGATTTTACACTGCACACAGCGGATTTCACTTTTTCTAGAGTAAATTCTGCATTTTAAGAAGTAAATTTTCCCAATAAACGTGACGTGCCCTCCTTTACCTACAGTTTTGAGTAAAACCTACTCTTCACTCCGTGCGCATAGCTCTCGATTCTTTCTCGAGATTTGTAAATAACTCGTCATTGAATCAGCACGTCTGCACATGTAATTCGAATACTCAAGGATACGGGTAATGAGTGAAGCAATTAATCAACTATCATTCGGACAATTTTATACTTTATAACGAATAGTCATCTTACGTATACGTATGTATATATCCAAGCAGACTTTTTATTATCGCTGCGTTTCCTTGATTTTGCTATATAAACGATATAAATAAAAAAAAAGTAAATAAAAATACTCAAAGCACGCCGGGTTTGCAGCGTCGATACAAGGAAGTTGGTAAACGAAAATGATAATACTGTTTTTTAGTACGATTAGGGACTTTGTACGAAAGCAAATAACGACGACCGGTTATAGAGAAATAAAAAGATTTAAAAAAAAAAACTCACCTCTGTACGAGGGAATAATTTCGATTAATATCTAACGAAGGATTATAAAATGTATGTTGAGTAACGAGTATTCATTTATGTATGTATGTACAGTATACGCTATGGCGAAAATAAGACCCGTGTCATCGTCGTCGTCACTCGCCTACCCTGGCCTACATAACATCTTCGCAGCAACGTCGAAGAAGCCTGGATCCCCGATATTCGTTCCTCGATAAACAAATATACAACATACATTGCAACTTAAACGTCATCAGCATCTCCTCCAGGGATTTCCCCATATGTGACACTCGCGCAACAAACACAAAACTCGCTGATTGTATTTTTTTAATTTTTTAATTCCATTAATGAGTTCTTTGAAATTTCGTCGCGACTTTTACTATTGCAGCTGCGTAGAAGTTGCGATGTCATGACAATAACTCCGACGTAAATAGTATAAAACGCATACATACATACATATATTACGTATGCATATAATAACAAGTTTTGCATTCATCGTCCGACATAACGGAACGACGGCTCACGTTTTTCGTCCAATTATCTCGCCTCCTCTCAATTCTTCTTTCCTTTGTTTTACTCCGTCATAACAATTTACTGGTTCGCTGCTTCTCGTTCAGTCAGACATTCACATAATCTTTTTCACGACAATGAATACGCGGTTAACGGATTCCATGCGTTTTACTTATCCGTGTAACAATTTTTTTTCGTTTTCAACACGTTTTTTTATTTTTATTTTTTTTTATAGGACTTTGTTTTATTCCCGTTTCCCTCACTTTTGCGGATAATTGTAAAACTCTCGAAATAAAATGTTCAGTCGCAATAGAATCCGAATGAATCATCGTACCTTTTCCGTAACAACGATGATACATGACGTTTATGACGTCTGTGTACGATATTACTAACGCATGCAAGTGATTATATTTTGACAATTATTGAAAATGCGCGTACAATAAACAAAAGAAAAAGATTTTCAATCGTAATGCGCAATGTTACGCAACTCGATATATAGGTATACACCTGTATACACATGTAATAAATGAAATGAAAATCAGCAGTCAATGTACATAATACGGTTTTTAAATTTCATGTATGATACACCGCGTGTACAAAGGAACTGTCGTTACGTAGGGATGTTCGAAAGTTTCGCAAGTTATGAAATATGTTAGGTTCCGTTGTTACTGTTCCTTTTTCTGTTTCTGCCTACTTTTCTTCCATACTACTACCGTCGATCTTGTAAAAAAAGGCACGTAAGCCGACCGTCGTCGCTGCATCAATTTCAATCGGCAATTGTCGTCTGCCACGATATAGGGTAAAAATATATAGCCCAAGTTTGGACGATGAAGTAAGACGAAGAAAAAGAATTGATTAACGAGTGCTAAAAATAAGTTTCATACATATACCTCCTGTACATACGCTGTATTCGTTTCTCAATGTATCGGGATATCACACCTCCGTGTTAATATAATATATCAAAGTGATAATTGAGTAGAATATGGAATTATTATACATATTATATATACATATATTCTTCAATGACAGAGACGGAGAGGAGAAAAAAGATACCCAAGTTGTGCGACTGTACGATAAACTGAACAAGACTTTTTATTGAATTGAAAACCTGTATCATCTTTGATCAAACAGGTTCTATACGATAGATGGATAAAGTCTCAAGTCGTATTACAACTCGATGAGACAAAAATTTCTCACTCAGGAAAACAACGTATTAGGAATTCGTCGTACTTGACGACACTAAGTGACGACGACTTGAGACGATAATTTGATCGCACAATTATAAACGACCAAAATGTATTGCGCTTATGATACATGCGAAATTTTTATTTTTTAAACTAGCTTACTATACAATTATTATACGTATACGTGCAATACGAACATGAAGTATACATCGCGAGTCAACAGGTGCGAACTAGAGTGAAAATAAAACTAACATATAACACAACAAACTACATACATCTCGACCTTTTTTATAAAAAATATAATCATCTACAAAATAAAACCAAAAACAGCATCCAAACTTGTACAATTTTCGAGATATTTCGGTTTAGAGTTAATGAAAAATTCAAACCGGCTGACTCGCAACCGCGTTCCGGTTTCACGAGGCTTCGTTTCAGGCTAAAAACTATCTTTTCAAAGGGCACGTGAGAAGAATAAGTAAAAAAAAATAAATAAAAAATAAAAAAGTTGAACAAACCAGTCCAACGTACCTATACACGTAATACATATCGGCCGGTTCCGTTGTAACAAATCGTAATCGCGCGCGTAACTCGTCGTTATCATAACCATCGCGATAATTATCATAATCATCGTCAAGGCATCAACAGCGTACGGCGGCTAGCGTCTATTGACTCGTTCGAGAAGGTTGGAGGAGGGCGTCCGGCAGTTATTGAATCGCCTCGAGTTTACTACACCACTACGACACCCTTGCCCGTAGTCGAAGCACCGCCATCTAGTATCGGGGTGAAGGTGCGATTCGTGTCGTAGCGGCGACTGCCCGAGCTATTTTCACATCTCGAAGGTTGAACCGTTTCCTCCTCGTCCTTAACCTTCCCTGCGCCATGCGTAACGACGACTAATGCATTATGGGTGAAATACGCGCGCCTACCCGCGGAGTCTTCTGTTAGACGCCAATTTTGCAAATCCATGTTCATCGGCGCAGGTGCTGGTAGTGTTCGAGTATGAAGTGACGATGATATATCGAAACGTTGAAACAAAAATTACTATTTTGCACCTTTGGATTACCTGAAGAAATTGAATTTACAAAATCTGAGTTTGTTGATTCCGTGTCGACGGTTTACTAATTTCAAATAATCTTAAAGTAGCAAAATTACGACTTTCTCCAAAGACGGATCGGTACAACGACGTTCCAAACTTCGACCTGATTCAATATTGTTTTGTAGTCGATATCAACGGAAATTACCACCGATATTATTCAGGCTCTCGGATGTAGCGTAGCAACAGGCAACCAACGAACTCGTAACAACAACTTTTATTATACTCTTGCAATTAGACTCGTTATCGAACTCATATCTGTGGGGTCACATGTTGCAAGATTCAAGTTCGTAATGCAGTTGTAACTATGAATTTGACTGACGAATTGGTTATTCCAGAGATTTCCAGTGATGCAGGATCACAACAAACTCCGTACATCGTGCTAATTTAACACTGGGATAATACCGAAGTAACAAAATAGCCATTTTCTTATCAAACCTGTAAAATTACATCAAGTCACCGACTTCAGTCGCGTCGCTTGCTGGACACGATCTGCGCCTGCAGTTCGTGATTCACAAATTTTTATTCTTCTCGTCCGAGAAATTTATATAACCGATTCGAGTCGAATGGTAATTAAAAACAAGAAATGAAAACGTACATACGTACGGAGTAGGCAAAAACAAAAAAATAAAAAAAAAACACCCGGACTAATTTAATCGTATATCGCGTGTTACGCGATACAGAAGAGCTGAAAACTTCCAGAAGAAAAAATAACGAAACGCGAACGGTTCATATTACATTTGCTGTCTTCAACAAATTCGCAGAATTATCATATCGACACATTGTTCTGAGCAGTAATTATTATTGAACACAGTGCTCGTCGAGTATGTGGAACAAAGAAGCACTCGTGCATTGAGCTTGACGATTAGCTTCTCCGAAATCACAGCTTGCATCGTATAATATATACTGAATAACGTAATCGAACCGCATCAATAACATTGCGAAACTGAAATATTTCTCAAGTATATATCAATCGCGCGTTAACGTTTACCGCGAAAATGTCAATAGTTTCTAACAAAGTAGGCGACGTGATAAATAAAAAGAGGATACATTCTTTTTTCTTTCTCTTCCAATCGATCCAAGGTGCATCGATGTTATACGCAACGGAACTGCTTTATTTTTACGAAGAGTATTTATGACACATTGTATAACAGATAAAACCTAGTCTCTGTGCACGGACAGACGACCCATAATGGGTATCGTTGGTCGTTGCCCTGTCAAAGTTATAATACGCGATAGAAGCAACAACGTTATTCTATCCGTAGGCCGATCCGGGACAGGCTCGACTCTTATCGCATCGGTCACGTTCGAAGTG
This sequence comes from Neodiprion lecontei, assembly GCF_021901455.1. Classification (NCBI taxonomy): domain Eukaryota; kingdom Metazoa; phylum Arthropoda; class Insecta; order Hymenoptera; family Diprionidae; genus Neodiprion; species Neodiprion lecontei. The sequence continues at coordinate 10,064,987 of NC_060265.1, read as the reverse complement.
CGTTGTTAATTAACGCGTGTCGAATCGGCGTTAGTGGAAGACGATACGCGTTTGGAAAACGAAGAGGAGAGTTGAATTTTCGGATCGTTATACAACGACGATAAAGTTTCGTAAAATTTATAATAAAAAATCTACAAGAGATTCGTTCAATAATCGTATACACACATGCGGCACAAACGGCACCTTGAGATAAAAACGATTGAAAGAAAAACCACGGGCTTTGAAAATTGAACGTCAGGAGTATAATTTAAAATACGAAAAGGCAAACTACAACGGGATATAAACAATAGTATGTATAATTGTATACAAGCGCGGGAAGTTTAAACGATCTTATACGATATAATTCGTGTATTATTATAAATAACACCTAAGTATGTAGCTGTAGACGTGGGTGGAAAATGCATCAGGTATAATACCTGATGACACCTGTGCAATATTCACACAGTTATAAAAGTTTGATTACTTATAATTGCGTATGTAATAGCTGACAGAGGGATGAGAGAGGATTGAGCTGAAAAGGGACGAGTTAGCGCGGTGTTTTTCTCCTACTGTTTACGCGGTGTATATGTATGTACATATATAATCTATATACAGAGTTGGAAACACGGGGGATAAAGAGGATCGATAGTATTCCAAGCGAAGTTATAGAATCACAAAAGGGATGTCGATTCGTCCCTCCTTCTTTCCATACTCATCTGTTACACATACATATATATGTATACGAATACTATTCCATAGGTACATATATACACACACACATATATATATATATATATATATATAACGCCGCGACGCCGCCCTGCACGACCCTTAATAAATCATACTTAAGGCTGGCTCGGAGAAAATCGCTTTCCGTTTTCCTCAATCTCCTTTTTTCTCTTCCTCCTTATCTTATTTCGAATGCGTAACGCGGAGTAGCGTAGCGCTGGTTCATCACGCTTATAGGTATGGTAAGGAATAAAGTCAGTCTCTCTTTTCACGTTATTCATACACGTGCCTGCATGGGAGACATTGAACTCATTCTAACGTGGTACAATAATACCAGTCGTTTATACATGTATATACGTTTATACAATACGGTTAGTTGTTGTATCTGTAACTGAAGGAAGTATAAATAATTTATGAAAATCGGCAAATCGTAAATTGTTTTCTCACCCCACCCCTGAATTAAATTCCATTTTATATCGTGCTCCGCGACAAATAGAAGGAGAAAAATACGGTGGAGAAATTAAGATCGTCAAGATTTTACTCAAATCTGCAACAGTGGGGAGAAATTATTGTACATCCCACTGTTAAGGATTTTTCGTAACAACAATTGGTAATCGTTTCAAATTTCCAGACTCGAGACAGTCCCAGAGGACGTTGATGCCTTGACACATATCGGTGAGTTTAAAAAAAAAAAAAAAAAAAATCCGAACGTTGCGGTAACTTTTAAACGCGAAATTACTTGAAACCAGTTTGCACACAGCTTGCGCCTGAATATCGTGAGACGAAGTCATCGTCCCAAAGACTATCCCGCGGGATCTCTCAGGGACAACGAAGACACACATGCAGCTTGTGCTAGCCTAGCTACAAGTAGCGAGTTGTCACAGAATCTTTTTTCCCCTTGTTATCCAATCTTCGCCGGTTGCTTTTTTCCGACCGTAACAAATAAGAGATAAAATTTTATCAACGTTCTACCAATTAAGAAAAATTATACTACCTATACGATAACGTCGCACGTATGCTCTTGCGTAGCTGCTGATTATAACACGTGAACTTGACACTACCGCAAAATTTATTGCTCTGCAAATGTAAGCCGTAAAATATGTTTAGGAAAAAAGCATGCGATTTTTCTGTTTCTACCTACACTTATTTTCTTCCTCTTTTCAATTCTTACGTTATACTTATTTAATGGGCGTAACGCCGTTGATTTTGGGGGAAAACATAGACTTTCACAGATTTCCTATATTTAAGCATGCATTAATCCGTCTGCATTGCCTCGTACATCAATTACGCAACGTACATAAATATGAATCAGAAAAATACGAAGAATTTCTTTGAAAAATCTATGGGAATTCCCCGATTATTGCGAAACATGTAGACATACAATGTAAAAAAAAACGTGAGTCACAGACCGGAAACGGAGTAACTCTTTAAGGCGATATGTCGACGACGACGGTGTGAGGAAGAAATAAAATTTCCATCGCCAATATCTAGCGTTACGTTACTCATGCTGAAACTGGTTCGCGGAATTATTCCACGAGCGTAGAATATTGGATTCGTCAATCTGTTTTTTTTTTTTTCACCATCCGCCGATCTCAATCATGCGAAACAACGTACTAACATTGCAATAATAATTACCAATCCCGATACGACGTTTCCATTCTTTTGAAACCACGACTTTTGCGATGCTTGTATTTCCGTTAAAGAAAGAAAAAATCGAAATACTTATACGTTGCATACTATTATTAAATACACAGAGACGAGAATTTAAAAGTGAAGTCTAATTATAACAAAAGTAAAAATTTTCAATAACTTCACCAACTCGATTTCGCGTTACCGAACTAACTTTGGCGAATTCGTGCGCTTCGCTTTACACGCTTGCAAAAAAAAAAAAATAATTAAAAAAAAAAGATTTTATAAACAACAGAGCACATAATCTCCGTTAAACCAAACAAGTTAACGGATGTGAATTTTTACATTTACTCAGAAACATACAGGCTCTCATATTTGCCGACAAACGCGACTGTCCGACCCTCGACGATTTTTGTTTTTTCTTCTTGCAAATAAAATGAAATAAATCAATTTTTGAAAAAACGCAGCACCGATTCGAAGTAAAATCGAATTAAAAATCCTGACCGCACATAAACAATCCGTTAACGTCGATTCTCCAAATCCGCGCATACCGTACGCATGTGTGGAATTGCGAACCTTGAACGAACAACCAAAAGTAAGAACGCGACGCGACGCTCCGACTTCTCTGCAAAGTACGATCACCGCTCATCGTCAAACTACTGCGCATCCGTATGATCCGCGTCACCGATCTGCATGTACGATCCACCCGTCGTTCATCGCGGCTGATCGCGAGCAGCCATTTTCAAAAGAAATCTTGGCTTACGATTAGACGCGTTAACACGTCTATATATAATACACACATGTGTATTACATATAATACCGAAAGTCTCTCCGTCTGTCTACCTGCCCGTACGTTCGCTTATAACTCTCAAACTACCAAATCGAATTAGATTCTTCTTTATTTTCCTACGGACAGCTGCAACGTCTGGAAAAAATTTAGGCTACATACACGGTTACAATCGGTTAAATAGTTTCAAAGTTATAACGATATTTGTTGGCCAGTTGACAGGGGAATCAAACACTCGTATGAGAACGCTGACAAAACACACCTAGAGATGGAGAAAAGTGAACGTCGAATAAGTTTCAACGTCTCGACGAACTCTACGAAAAAGTCCGCGAAAGCATACGACGGCTGTGTCTAATAGAATTCGCCGTAAGGATCGTTTGAAAATATTCACGGGCGGAGCCGCGACGGGCTTCCAGTCACGTATGTATATTTGCCGGTTGGTAGACTGCTGTATGTCAGCGTTACGTAACGTCAGCTCTGCACAGCGTATAAGTTGAGATAGACGGCTGGCGGGCGGTGAGCGAAAACGATAGATAAGTCAGGGATATGCGAATTGGAGGGGGGCATTAATGGCAAGACACTCGCTGCTTTCTGCAAAGATGATAAAACACAACGGTTGTAACCTCTGGCCCGTTGACCCGAATGCCTGACGTCACTCGCGTCCTCGTCGATGGAAGAGGAAGACCGACGACAGGTAGATATCGAAATCGCCTATCGATTTATCGCCGATAACGATTACGCACAGCGCGATGTTACAGTCACATTATATACACGAGTAACGATTAATATTGATTTAGGTGAAACTCTTATTAATAGCTGTGTATTTCAAACGAGCGATCTTCGTTTTCTTTTTTTTTTCTTAAGAATCTGTAACATCATCGTCTAATTATTAAATACATTATAATTTTAAACACGTTCAAAACGAAAGACAAAACCAGCAATTGAATTGAAATATTGAAATGAGATTATTTACCACGGATTTCAACCATGGAGTAAGGAGTAAAAAAAAAATTCATTCAAGATATTACATCACCGTGTTACATCTGTACTTGAAATTTGTATCGTTTCATTGTAACTGGACTAAATCCTACTTGTTCATTTTTTTCTTCCAACAGTGCGCGTAAAGGTAAAATCTGAAATAACCAACACACAACTGCGGGTAAGAAACAACTTTCGTAAAAATATTAAAAGACTTACCGAAAAGTCAGCGCAACTGTCTAATACAGCCTCGCGACAACGGGATACGACAGTGAAGCGATGAGTATTATCCAAGTATGCAATGTATAATCCTGGTTTAAAGAAGAAGGTCGTGTCATCGGGAAAACACTAATCACGCACTGTCACACGTATATATGTATATATATAATATAATATATATATGTATAAATCTATATTTATGTATACATGTAATATACATACATGTATAAGCACAGGATGATAATGATGTTGTATCACCACGTACAACTTGACACTCTTTGGTATAACTTGATCATACTTCGTAAATAATTTACGACAGATGTGTAATTACCATCAATATATAATGCACAATGTAATTCACTATCGTTGACTTTTTATCATTTCACCTCCTCATTTTTTTTTCATTTCACCTTCGTCACTGACAAATACGATTACACGATTCGTTGTTACAATTTTTTTTTCCTATCAATTCTCGTTGTTATAATTCTTATTATTATTTTTATTAACAGTTTTGTTATTGTTATTATTGTTGTTGTTGTTGTTGTTATTATTATTATTATTAATAATATTATTATTATCAACAACGACGACGAGATGAATATATTAATATATACGTTGAACGTGTAATAACGTATGATAATAATTATCAACAAGCACAATATACGTTCTATATACCTATATAATTTATAATATAAACTTGGATAGAGAGATTGAGTTTTAAAATTTCCACTTAAATACGCGAATATAATAAATATTTACTAATAATCGTTATGCAGTATCAGCTGCAACTGGTTTTTGCGTGTTTAATGCACACTTTCTTTCGTTTTAATTATGCATTTCCATCATTTTGCGCACGTTCTAAAGAGCTGTAACCACATAAAGACAAAAATAAGAATAAAAACTCGTACCGTCATACATGAATGTATGTATGTATGTATGTACTAATGTATGCATGCACGCGTACGTCGCAACAACGAAAATCCCCAAGCGTGCTGCTATAATTGTTACGTCTTAAAACGCTCGCTGTTAGACTCTATTAGAGATAATTAACAACCACACGTTCGGCTCCGAAACTTTTTCTGCTGACTTTCGCCGGATCTTTCAATTTTCTATCCGTACTTTTCCTACGTCCAACCCTCACAAGTACCTAGCTGCGTATTTTCCGCTCACGTCCGCATCCTACAAATTTATGACCCGTGTCTTACCTTTCTTTCAATTTTTTTCTTTCAATTATTCACTCCGCGAGTTATTATCAAAAAAATTTTAATCTATACTCGTATAAAAATCTACCAACGAGAGAACTTCGTATTATAAACCGATCACATATTTAATTTATCACCACATCGACTCGTTAAATATATTTATTGTTATTTTAATCACGACCAAGTCTCATTCAAACCTAAAAGCATCTGTAATCCTCAAATTGCGAAATATTACGCGGAGTTCACGTGATATCCGAATCCAACGCAGCAGCGACAACAACAACAATAATAGTAATAATATTAATAACAATAATAATAAGGATAAAGCGCGCGACTTGTATCAACACGAAGAAAATGAATCGCTGTATTATACGTATATTCGTTACAAGAAGTACACTACAGTCAGTTTCGCGTTATCTTCGGTATCCGTTTAACTTGTCCAATCCTAACAATAAGATTCCAAGTCGTACAAACAAGCATCCAAACAAACAATCGCGTTGAGGACGATCCGTTAAGTCACGTTACGTTACGTTACGTTAAGGATATAGGCATAAACGTAACATGTATACGCACTGCAAGCTTACAAATTCTATACGCGTATGATAAAAGTAGACGGAAGAATAGACAGCGGAAAACAACTGAGCAAATGAAAACGAAATGAATTTATAAAAAAAGAGTAAGAAAACGACGAACATGTATTATACGTGCGTACTTGGATATAAAAAAAAAAAAGATACAAGTATATTGTCACATTACGCGTCGGTCGTCGGAACAAGGATATACAAACGAATAAAAAATAAAAACAAATAAAAAAATAAAAACGATCGGCGCGACCGACGCGACGATGTGCTGATATCTGTGAAAAAAAAAAAAAAAGATACTAGGCATACCCGCTGTAGACGGACGGCTGAATACGTCCGTTAATAAACGAATCACGCCGCGTTTAAAACCAATCACTTTATAATACGGGGTCTAATTATTCATACGCCCACAAACGCGAGAACTTTGCGATGCTCATCTTCTCAAGTTTTATTCTTGTCCCTTTTTAAATACAACAACAATTACGTATCTATCGGTTACGCGATAAAATCGCCGCGCGGCAGCGGTTGAACAACTACGTTGACGATGGCGAATAATTAACGAGAAAAAGGGGGAAAAAAAAAAAAAAAAAAAACAGGAACCAGAATCGAAAACGTAACTTCATGCGCACCTCTGTGAAAAGTTTTCGTTTTCTCGTAATCGTGTAGATGATATAACGTGATACAGTGTGTTAACCCCCTTTATTTTAACCCCCTCTGTAACTTCTCCTCTCGAGGGGATCAGCTTCTACCCCCCACCGGTACTACCGAGCAAATGGATGGCCGAGCATAAAGAGAGAGAGAGAGAAAGGGAGAGTGAATAAGAAATATCTTATCTCTTTCTATTCTCCGCCCCGTACACCTCCGTAACGCGTCGCATGAACCCCGAGCCGAGGAAAATTAAGAGAGTAGCAAGAATTTAACATACCGATGAACGGTGTTAAAAATAAAATAATCACGACGCGACATTTTCATTAAAATATGAGTAACTACGACGATAACGATAATAAAATTAATAATAACAATCTAAAACGAGTCGAAAACTTCGCTAATCTCTACTATAATTTTATTATATTGCAAACAGTGTGGGGAAAAAATTATTATTTCACGCATGTGTGGACAGATATAAAACGACGTCGTCCTCGTCGTCGAAAGATGTTTTGCGCAAGAATATGGGAGGGAGGTAAGGAAAGAGTATTCCTGAAATCATGGAAAGAATATCTGTTAGGTCACGTGCGTACGTGCGTGTAAATAAATTGGTCCGGTATGAAGCATGACGTCGCTAATCGCGAGTCCTCCCGCCCTCCCGTGCTCGTGGCCTAACCAATCCCGGGGGCGGAGACACGAAGCTACTCGAGAACCAATAGCGATATCTTACATAAAGCAAACACGACAAGTATCAGCAGCCGCGGCGAGTCCGCGGTGTTACAAAAGAAAAACTTACGATGAAAATATACCCGCGATCGAAAAAAAATTTTTAACAAATCTCCTCTTCCCCCCTCTCCCCCTCTCTCTCTCTCTCTCTCTCTCTCTCTCTCCTCGTTCCGACTCCGAATGACGTATTTGACATTAAAAGCACCGGATGATAAGGAAATGATAAAATAATCACTACCGACCCAAAGTCTTTGTGTGACATTGACAAATTCACAAAATTTCAAAGGCAAGAAAGAAATTAATCCATTTAGTATCTCGAACTATGTGCGCACACACACGCACACATATATATATGTATATATATATGTAATATTTAAAGATTTATCAGGCTGATATCTTCTACGGCGGAGCTAAGCATTATAATTGTGAATTAATTAACAATAGAAAGAATCGTATCGAATGCATAATGGAGAATCTTCTTTTCCCTGACCTCCGCCACATCTCCCCACCCCACCCCCTCCACCGACCGTGACGGGATCCCGTTTCGGAGAAGGACCACGACCTACCGTCACTGCACCTACCGCCTGTAGGTTTCGTACAGAGTGTCGCGCAATGTTACACGTACATTTTTGTGCATGTCGAATCGCCTTAAGTCGGCCTTGCGCCGTTCGAAACGCAAACACATTTTTGCTCGCCATTTTTTTTTTTTTTTTAATTTTATTTGTGATTTAATCCTTAGTCGTTTGTCACCCAAGTATTCGCTCTTTGGAAATGGAGTTGGACAGAGAAAAGAAGAAATTAAAATAATAAATTATAGAGTTAAAAGTCTAACGCGCGGAGTACGCGGTGGGGTAATTTTCCAAAGTTGCGACGACGATACGTTGTTGTTATTCTTTACTACCAGTAGGAATTAGTGTGTAAACATCTACGGATAATTGTGGGTGATGGAGGGGGGGGGGGGGGGGGGGAGACGGAGGGAGGGGGGGGGGGATAAAAAGATACCAAAAAGCTAGGGTATTTAAATGAGGAAAAGAAATCATCGTACAGTCAGGTGAGGAAAGACAGCGACAAGGTTACGGATATTATACGCAGAGTAAGAATATAAGAGAGACGGTGGGGAAAAAAAATGAGAATTGAAAAAAAAAAAACACACACTCACACACACACACACAGGTTATAAAATTAAATCCCACAAACTCACGGAAACTTTAACGAACGAAGATAACGTTAACGCGCGTCGAAAACAATTATTCTAAACGGATATACATATAATCGCGTAAGTAAAACGGACCGCCCGGTGTCCGTCTAGTTGGCGATCGGACTCAACACTGGCAGACGGTATTTTGCCGCGATGTACTAAGATGGCGTTTCGGTCGAGCACCACACTCTGTCTGCATGCGCACACAATTACACACGGCAACGACGACGACGACGACGACGACGACGACGACGCGACGACGACGACGACGAGGACGACGAGATGGTGGAGGAGGAGGAGGAGGATGAGGAGGAGGAGGATGAGGAGGACGAGGAGGGGGATGGAGGTGGATGGAGCCTCGCAGCGTCTACGTGTGTCAGTGCCGCGATGCTGGTAGTACAGTTAGTAGTGGTGGTGGTGGTTGTGCGTCAGACGTACGTACGAACGCGCGCACAACGAAAGGGGAAAGCACGGACGAACACTCACACAGAGACGGAGGAACGGGCGATGACGACGCGTACTCTACGCCGCCGCCTGCCGCTGCTGGATATCGCGCGCATGCCACCGCCGCCAACACCACTGCACACCCCGGAGAGAGGGAGAGAGACACGAGCCGATCGAGCGCCCACACACAGACACGCGACGAACGGTACGATTCTCTCCTCTACCTACCTACCTACGTACCTACCTACCCGCCAACATCCTCCTAGTACGAGCGACGCGATGCAGATGTCACCGGAGGACGGACCGACCGGCTCGTCGAGGATGGCCGCAGGCACGCGCCCTACCGCCATCTTCTCTTCATTAACCAGTCCGTCGACCCTCCCCGCCTCCCCCCGACCGCCCCCGCTAAGCCGTCGAACCGTCCGAAACGGCACACGAGGCTGAAATACCCCTCGGAGTCGAGGGACGAATTGATACTCCGTCGACGATCTTTTCGTACTTCGTTCGCAACTACTGCGAGTTTTCTCGTGCTCGTCCGTTATCGTTATCTCCGATTCGTTGCGCAATTTGCTATCTTATCTTGCACTTTTTCGTATCGATCCGCGATCGAGGGTATTCGATAACTCTTGGAGAATGTGTTGCTTGCGCGTACAATTAGCAATACGTTTTACTGGAACGCTGGAGATATTTAATTACTCTTTTACCGCGGACGATGATTCCTTTCGAGTTTCAGTCGCTACTCGTTGGTCTGTTCTTATACGCGTTGTATTATCCACTCGACGGGGGGTATTTATTTTACATGTGATAACATACTTTGCGAAATCAGGTTCAAGTTTGTAACGTTATTGTAACGGTGAGTTTTTAGAAAAACTCGTTGTTTCGCAACTTTAGAATTTTATGGAATTCGGTAAACCGTAATATGCGCCGTGAATATATTCATTGTCGGATTTGTTAAATTCAATTCCTTCCGTTAATCCTCAGGTTCTGCAAAACGATGACTTTTATCTCAATGTTTTGTTCATTGAATGTTATTAGTCTCACCCTCGTTTTCCGAACACAGTCACCGTGCATTGATCACGGTATTTTACCGTAACGGAAATTTAACGGAACACACTTTTATAAGACCCGTGATTGTGAGAATTGATATAAATACGAATTTTATTTCTCGAAAAATCGATCTCAAGAGACTGTAACGTCAAGGAAAGTATCGGCCACCAAGCACTGTTAGTTTTAATTTTATACACTCGTTTCTGAGATACATTTGTTGGGTATATGAGTCATCCTGCCTCCGAAGAAGAAATATTTCCACCCAAGCGTTTATTTTAGGGATCACAGCGTTTATACGGTTATTCGCAAAAGTGCGAAACTGACTATTGTAATTCACGAACGTCGGCGAATCAATTATAAAAAAATTTACCCCATCGATTTTCAGCATTTGTTTTCAAATTTTTTATAACCGGTATAAATCGCAACAACTACAACGATAACAATAAACTCGCGAAATAATTACACACAGTAATTTTCTGAAACAACATCTTGTATGATGTAAATTAAGAAAATAAAAGTAAGTTAGAGGTAAGAATTTTCACAACTAAAAATAACGAACACCCGAGAAGCGTGCTGTGTATAAATCTTCGCGTCCTCTCGCAACAGCCTCTGCATGTCATACGTTGATGTGGTCGAGCGATAACCCGAAAGGGGTTTAACAAACGACATTTCTATGGGTACTTTGCGATCGCGCTCGGCCATATCGCGATAAACTGGGCTCAAGGAGATTCCGTCAATTACTACACCATTCGCATCGATTTCTCTCGCTCGAGTCGCTTGAATTTCCGTTGACACATTTCGGTCGCAAATATGCATATACCGTACGAACGACGATATAACTTTGCAAATTTGCAATCAGTTGCTTCGACTGTACTGGGAAACTGAAATAGATTGTAGATTCATTCGTACTTTAGTCGTAGACATGTAGTCGTTATTTTATTTTATTTTTTTTATACAAGTATAAAAAAAATGTTTACATCTTTGGTTCATTTTCGATTTAATTTCGTTTTTTTCCTTCTCTAGTAGCTGCAAGCAACAATAATTGCACGAAAAAAAGAACGAAAAGAAATTTCGATTGCATTAACACACTCACAAAAACAATCCTACGAAATATTAATCAAGCATAATTATGACGTTAAACATTAGACATTGGTCCAGAACAAACTTCTGCTAACGTTACTTGATTGTACGAAATTTCGAAAAACATTTGAAAAAAAAAAACAATTAGAAAAAAACAAAGAATAAAATTCCTTACAACTCAACTGGACTCTGAAAACATGAAAGTTGGTGAATTTTTTTTCATAAAAAAACATCGGAACAATAAAAATGCTAGAAGCGTGAGGCTCTCTTCTATGCATCGCGTGGATACAGAAGTCTGACGGAGGATACAAAGTGTGTGTAGAAGTGGTGTGGTCAAAGTACCACGTGCTCGATCCAGCATATTGATTTTGTCTGCCGTACGGCGGGAGGCGCATACCGTACAATCGTTGGTAGAACAGAGCCCGTAGTAACCCACACAGCCGAATATCACAGACGGAATTTCTAACCACAGGGCGAGGGGGAAAGGGAGAGGGAGAGAGAGGGAGAGAAAAGACAAGCCCTGGAACCCGACAAGCAACGAGCCTTCCCTTTACCGCGAGCCTCTAAATGTTTGTAATATTCCGATTGGGGTGCAGAAGTTTCTCAGCGTTATAAATTTGACCTACTCCTTCGTATCTTTCAAGTAAACTATTTTCCCTCTGTCCCTACGACCAACATCCCTTGAATAATTCCTGGGTTGGTTGGGTATTTGATATTTCAAATGAGAAGATGATATTGCTCCGGTAAAATTTGCGAATCCAGTTTCGAGGTTGCGGAACGAAGGAACCTTGTAGTGTGTTTGCATACTTACAGCACAGGTATACGTTAGCAAATAAAAAAAATTATGTCCACCTTGTTAACTCCGGCAACTTCCTGAATGTCGGTAAACGAGCAACTGAGGCGATTAACCATCACCGTAACCAAACCCAACGCGATCTGGTCGTGAAAATCCGAAGCGGTAAGAAATCAAGTGATAAACTTGATATTGTATTCGATATAACTGCTGTTTGGTATTGTTAGAAACTGTGATAGTGTAGGAGGCGAGAAGCACCGAGATTTATGGATTTCCTCAGCACCGGAAGTTCCTCTTAATCGATCCGAAGCGGTAGGATCAACACCACCCCTTGACGCTTTATCGGTAATGATCAGACCTACTTACTTGTCTGCGTTGTTCACGAAAGTTTGAAAAATTGTTCACGAAAACTAACAATGCCGGTATAATACATAATAACACGGAGATAGCGGATAAGACGCGTCACGATTTCGCGCCCGATGTGAAAGGACGAAATGATCTTGTGACGCGATGGCAGAAAATGAGGTCGCGTTGACGATGAGACGAGGAAGGACCAAAAGGAAAGGAAAAATACCGAAGAGAAGCACCGGCCAGCCTGTCGTCTGCTGCAAGCAGATACTCGCGTATCTACCTGCATCTACGCGGAAGGACAAAATGCACTTTACGACTCTCCCCGACGGAGGGGCAGGTAGGTAAGACCTTCCTTCAAAGGAACGCGTACCTGGGTACCGACATACCTCCGTGGTGTACAGAAGCTCTCGGCAAAAACGACAGACTGACGTCACCGACACCTCAAAGACTCAAAACTCGCTCATGTACTTTACAGATGTTAAGATTAAAATATTCACAGAATGGCGGTTTCACTTCGCGACGTTCAATTACGATGAGAGGAAGAATTGAGAGAATCGTTACTGAAAGTCGTATAGAAAAAAATCCATCCACCAATTATTAGAATTGAAGAATTTTTCGCAACGGTGCGGAAAGATTTCTTGGGCATACATTTTCATGGCAGGAGGTTGAAACTTTTTTTCAATGCATATGATACCGTAGCCTAAAAATTGGTGGAAGGATGTTTTTGTTTTTTTTTTTTGTACGAATGTTTTTAATCGTGCAAGACATTAAAAAAAAAAAAAAACGATTTTTGTCAATAATCTCAACCAAATTCTCTCCTTGCTGATTTGGGTTTTGCGAGAAATAAAGTAGAAAAATCTTTTTAGTGTCCAACTGTGAGACGATTTTTTACATTACCTGAGTATGCGTAGGAGGAAACAGTAATGGCAAATCTCTCCTCTGCTTGTTCCTTCAACTCCTGTAGGTACCCGTGCGAAAGTTGCACCGCCGAGTATCCACCAGACAACTTAGTCACGATATACTTGCATAGCTGCACCAAACTTCAAACGCAAGACACTTGGGGTAACTATTCGGGCGAACCACACGACATCATGAGGCTGAAGTTAATAACGTTAACGTATCGAAACACTGGGGGGAAGAAATTAATGCTTATCCAAGTTTACAGTGACTTTGAAGTGGTCAAGTTTTCAAAATATGAGTACATTTTGCCTTCTTATGATTTTCTGAATTTCAGACATTCCTGCAACGGTAAAATAACGATTTTCCGAAACGTTAGTCGTTACAGCAACGTTACTAACTTCAGCATCATTCAACATCTCGGTCTTCGATAACTCTCCGATAGGGACGCTTACAACCCGCAAGACAGTCGCCGTTTGGGTACTCCAAGCTACAGCGAGACGTTTGAAAAACTAATTCTCGCCAAGTTTTTACAAGAATCATATCTCAATCACACGAGCTAAAGGAGAGAAAAATTGTCAAAACCACTGTATTATTACCGAATTACAAGGAAGGTGCTAAAAAATCGATGTAAATAAGATGTTATAACAAGTTGAAACCACGAAGAGCACATTTCTTTATTTAACTTGCCGAATCTTCAATCGATCAAACGATTACCATAATTTTTTCGCGACTATTTAGCCCGTTTGTACGAATTTTTCGATCATGGCAAAATAAATGAATAACTGTAAAAGAGTTGAACGATATTTTACTAATAATGGGATATGAATGGAGGACAATTGATTCTTCGAATCATTGAAATGATTCAAAATTCAAGAAGGCGTATACAACACACACACACTCCTTAGATTCCAATTTTCTATACACGCTCGTAAGTTTCTTTCAATTATTGAAAGGTTTCTATTGGATAATATTGGGTGAAACCTATCGAAATCAACGATGCTGCCCATAAAAACGAAGAAAGGTTGAAAAAGAGGTGCAACAGCAGTCGTAAAGATTCGCCACTTGCTTCTATGCTTATGGTTTGCAAAAGTGATTGTTTTTTTTTTTGCGTCAGAAGTACCTACCGTATATTTTTCACGATAATTGTCAGTATGAGAAAAAAATTATTCACGAGACTCGAACGGTGCCCGTAAACTTAATTACAGGTTATTAACTGCTAGTAACACGCCTCCGTTCCCGCGTTAAACTCACTCGGACTGTTTTTAAGGAGGTTTGTTTGGCCAAAAATTGATACTGTTTATTGATTTTTATCACAGGTTATTTATACATTGAGCAGAGGAAGGTGAAATTATTATATTGTCAGACTAGGAAAATGTCTTGAAAAATACGCAAATTGAAAATAGTGGAATTACAAGAAAAAGCTTGGATGTCAATGATGTGTTTTAAATCATTTAAATAAAATTAACGAACTCTTCTGCTCAATGAATATTTTGCTATATTTCCATCTTACATATCCGTGTAAAAACGCAATGATCTAAAGCGGACAGAAATGAGAGTTTGGGAAGAACAAAAAAGAATGACCACACAGACTACTCTTTTAGCCATGCCCATTCTTTCTTTCGTTCCTTTACTTATTTTTTCTCTTAATGTGTAAACGATTTTAAAAAAAAGAAAAAAGAAGAAGATACATATAAGCACGTCGAGAGTTTCTTTCTGTGCGTAGATGTATACGTATAGAGTGATGGTAATAAATGGCAGGGAAAAGAAAAGAGTCGAGACCTCTACTGAATACTGATGCCTGATTTAGTCCCTTCCGTTTTCTCGCCTTTTGGTACTTTCCATCCTCCTTCGTTCCGTGTTATTTTTTTTTTCATTTTATTTTTTAAATCTCATCCCCCCCCCCCCCCCTCTCTACTTCTCAGTTTCGTTCGCTCACCAAACCGCGGGCAGACCCCGCGTTTACGCACGGCGTCACATTCATACCATCGGGAGAAATCATGTAAACGACACTTTACATCTCCATAACCTATTTCACGCCCTGTTCTCGGCTAGCCGAAATAGGCTTCTCCTTCTCCTCTCTATACTGCGTACGTATACGTCGAAGCAACAGTTTGGCACTAGGATTATGCCAAGTTCAGCCCCCTTTTTGCGAGAACAGGAATCTCGGTAGTAAATGAGTAATACAATGATCTTTTGTATTAAATTTAGCAAATCATTCCCTCAGCTAATAATAATAAAAATTATAATAACAATAATAGTGATAATAATAAACAAATCAATCATGCAATACGTATTTTACAGTTATCCCTTTAAAACCGATTAAAATCGATTTAGTGTAAATCTTGAAATAACAGATGAATTATAGTTTTGCATAAAAATTGTACAGCAACGTTGTTGCCTTGATGTTTTAGTCATCCATATTGCCTTTGTATTCAAAACATCTGTCAACGGGCTTTCAAATTATTGATAATAAAAACGACTCATGCGTAAAAGTGCATATAAATTAACACCTGTCGAGTTTACAAGCAATTAAAACGTTGGTGTAATTACTGCACGTATCGATTGAAATTCACGTTAAATGCGAAACTAGGCACGAATTGAAACGTCGTACTTTGTACGACATTACAGTGGAAAATTACATTTGAAACTTTCAATTCTCTGAAAAAATTGTACTTTTGTTTTCTTTTAGCTTTCATGCGTCGAGGGTTAATAATAATGTTGAGTAGCTGCGGTGCCAAGATATAATATCTACGCCTCGGTGTCAACTTTGCTGTTAGTAAACCAACTGTATTTACAGTAATGCAATGATTACCCCAATTTGCATTATATTATGCTATTTAATTAAATGATACTCACAAGTCGCCGATCCGCCTTGTGGAACTAGAAACGGCGTTCATTTTGTGGTCGCTTACCTGAAACAGTAAATTGTAAAGAAGATATGATTAAAGTGTTTTTTTCCAAGTTCATCTAACCGTTGGATAATTCTATTCAATAATGCATTGAAATTATTTCGTTTTCTCAATTTTACAATTAACTTTATAATAAGAAATTTAATTCCCGCATAAGATAAATAATTGGACAATGTAGTATCATCTGAAATACAAATATTCACTTATTTTGGTTGATTCCGAATAATTGAACAGAAAGATTATTTGCATAAAATAAGCAATTCACTTGCGTTACATACAACTTTGTACATATTGTAACACATAACTGCTTCAATTTATTCAGGTAATTATTTTGTTTCAAGTCAATTGCAATTCGGCGTAATTGCCAATTCTTCATTCCCTAATCACTAGCAACGCATGGATCAATCAAAGTTGGTGGCGTAATATATAAAAATAGTAAACAATAAAATTTGCCTTATATTTTCACCCTAAATTTCTTCACAATTTTATTCCCTCGTTTTTTAAGCCCTGACATTTATTGTTGGATTAGGTGATTATACGTAAAATCATTAAACATCATCACACACAGACTCATATGATAAACCATTGACAGATTTGTGAGATTGGAAAACCAGCCGACTAATTTGCGGCGTTATTTTCTATTTCATTTCATTTCTTTATTTTTTCTTTTTACTCGTTCCCGCTACGTTTTATTGCTCCACCTGACTACATAAACGGCACACTCCACGGCTTCGAATAAGTCGCGTCGCGTTTCTCCCGCAGTAATTCTCGCCGCGTATATCTTGGCGTTGAGCGCGGTTGCTGCTCGGCAGTGTGCCAGTGAAAAATAAATTGGAAAAATAAAAAAATAGATAAAAAAATAAATAAATAAATAAAATAAAAAAATTGGCCAACGGATTTCCGGGAATTGTGTTGTATAATGTGAGAGGAACAAATATCCGATCCGATCGAATCCGCGTACGCATACGTAATATGTAATACTTTCCATTCGCCTATGTTGTCGAGGCACAAATATGTATAATAAAGTATTATACACGTGTATAATATATATACACATGAATGCTTCCAATTATATAACAGAGATATGATTTTATAACGTATTGTAGGTTGCGGAAAAATCGAAAGAGAAATATAGTTTTCATTGATTTTCAATATAGATATTTTATATATGTATATACGTATATATGTAACCTTTACTTGTAAAATTAGTCTTCCCAAGAAAACTCAGAAGTCGCATTTTAAAGCGTAAATTTGTTTGAAGAGTCGGAATCTATGCGTCGAAAGATGTGCAACTAGTCCGGTCGCATCAACCGCGTGACATTAAAAACAGGGGGGGGGGGGAAGGAAGCGAGCTAGTAAAATAAAAATCGGTAGAAAAGAGAATAAAATTACAAATAAAAAAAAAAAAAAAAGCAAGGTAGAGAAGGTAGAAAAAGAAAGAGAACGAGCACGTATATGGGAAATCGTTAATCCATCAAACTGCAGAGGCGTTGCGATGAATATCGATTACGCGATGCGCCCTCCTCCGAGTGGAGTATAAGGTATAAATTTACCCACAACGATATTGTGTATCCATAAAGGTATATGTATGCATGATATATACGTATATGCTATTATACTATGTATTATTCACAAGCGTGAAATACATATGCATGCGAGCGTGTAGGAAGCATGTGGGCGTCGGAAAAGGGATGTGAAAATACGTATATAATCGTGTGCAACTCGTTGGTTGTATACACGAAGGATGAAGAATTATCATCTTTAAATTTTCGTGTAACCGGATAAAAGCTCGTGTGAAGATGTTGGGATTTTGTAGAAAAGCAAAAAAAAAAAAAAAAAGAACCAAGTCGTTAACTGTTCTATCGCACGCGTGCAGCTATGCGAAAGATTAGAAGCGTTTACGAGATTTTATGATCCGGTATAATTCAACGTTCAAAGTTGAGCAGCGATATCTTTAAGGTAGGTCGTATTTTCAACAAAGAATGCAGCAACGTTCAATCTTTAATTGAATACGACACAACGAAGCGTAACTTCGATTTGAATATATAATTTTGAACACTTTGCTTGTCTCAAAAAGTTCAATATATCGTGATGATTTATGCTAGTGAACATTACGATGAGATTAAATAATAACGTTGTAGCTAAATGAACATATTTGTACGAAATTTTAATTTTAAGTATTTCTTTTAATTACAAGATTCTCTTGACTCGTCAGAAGAAGGTTCTTTCCATCATGAACATAGTAAATCACGCTATGCAAAACATTTCGTTGGTAATAATTTTGAAAAAACAAAAACTGTTTTAAATTAGAATAATAACACAGTGAAACCTCAGTTATACGAACACGTGTATGGGCACTTGTACATTTTTCTCCCTTACATATAAACGTTGAATTTTCTCGGTCCTAGCAATTTCTGCCAATAAACCGTGTGAAAATATTTCACTTATACTTTTCTCGTTTGTACGTTTTTCCCACTTGTACGCGACTTATTCCGTTCCCTAGCGCTGTTCTCTATTCAGTTATACGTTATTACAGCTGGCGTTTTGTGTTACCATTTCAAATATGCGAGTCCGATCAACCTGAAAAAGTTCAGGAATATACTTTCACTGTCTTATAATGTTATCGTGTAATTTAGAAGTATGAAAAAATAAGTAATAAATATGAAAAAAATTTGGAAATAGAAAATTTTTCGAAGAATTACTGTTTTAGAACAATAAGAACGCGTTGCGGTGAAATGCTCTGATTAATAGGATGATACCTGAAAAACCACTAAATATTATAAATTTTCTATTCTCAAATCACGAAGTTTTGGAATATTTCACTTTAACGTTATTTTCACTTATACGTCAATATTGTCATTATATACCCCTTGAAAAAAGCAAATGGTGATTAGTTGGCGATGATGACAAGTAACTCGAAACAATTTTAGAAAAATCTGATTCTT
This sequence comes from Neodiprion lecontei, assembly GCF_021901455.1. Lineage (NCBI taxonomy): Eukaryota > Metazoa > Arthropoda > Insecta > Hymenoptera > Diprionidae > Neodiprion > Neodiprion lecontei. The sequence continues at coordinate 10,045,845 of NC_060265.1, read as the reverse complement.
TCTTGTTTACGTAAAAAAAAAACGACCACTCTTTTTATTCACGAAAATCTGTATTTCACCCCATTTGTCAAAGTTAACGCCCCCTGGCTTCCTAAGTATATCCGGAGACGCGAGCCGGGTATTATAACGGTTTTCCGTCAGCGCCATCAGAAATGGGCGAAGCGAGAGAATCGCGCAACGTGAACATTCACCGTGGTACGAGCGTGTCCCTCTTAAGAAGAGCTTGCAAATGGTAAAATCCTACTTTGTCAACAGCTAAATATATGTACGATAACGCGGAACGAAGTCGAAGCTGCACCTCTGCTGCTGAAGTTGCAGTATCATCGGAGTGATTGCGGACCACGAATCGCCCATCATCGTTTGAGTCAGTCAGCAGCTGACATTCCCTCGAGCAACCGTCGCTGACGCTTTAATTAAATCGCCGCGGGAAACAGATTTGTCTCGATTAAGAACTACAAAGATTAAACAAACAAATGCATAATTCATCAGCTGGACAGAGTTGAAAAACAAAATGAATAAGTGAATAAACAAAAAAACAAAAAATAACAACAAATTGGTAACTGGATAGCGATATGACAGGATATAATAAGTCGGGGCGGAGTTGAAATTCCAAATTTCAAAAGTTCCGAATTTTTTGGTGGCGAAACTTAACGTAAAAGAAATCAAACTTTGACGAAACATCAAAGTTTTAAACGGTCCGAAATCTGATGCTCAAAGTCAAAGTGCGAAAATGATAATATTCAAAAATCTGAAACATCGAAATTCTGAATGATCGAAGATTTTCAGATCTGTGAATTTCTGGCTTGGAGAAATTTCAGCATTTTAATCTTTGTTTGTTTTGGATTTTCGATATTTTTTCGTTCGGGATCCTGGATATTCTGATTTTCGATTTTTCTGATTTTTTACACGCACTCGTTGAGCGAACTACGCAAAGTGAGTATATTTTAACTTTCGGACTTTTACTCTATCGAAACTTTATTTTTCAGAATTTCGCTCTATCGTAACTCGAATTTCGGGACTTTGAGCCTACGGGTTCTCCGACCATTAGAAACTTGGTTGTTTCTTCAAAGTTTGATTTCTTTGCTACAAGTTTCGCCGCACAAATAATTCGTAATTTTGGGACTTTCGGAACTTTTCACATTAGGCACTTCAACTCCGGCCCAATAAGTCGACGGTATTTTGAAAGTGTGCGACTTATAGATGTATGAGTTTATGCGAAGTAGATGGTGTAACACAAGCAACGCTGACAAACTAGTCTGCCTCTCGACTGTTGACCTCGGCGTGAATATTAGATCGGGTAAAAGTGAAGTCTGGGTGAATTAATTTTTTAGCCTGGCTATCGTAAAGATGTCAACATTGCACGATCTGCAATCACGAATATCTACGGTTGAAAACTCTTCCGTCACTTTGCATAGCGCGGCCGATTAAACGATGCAGATTCCTTTCTACAAAGCATGGTTTTTTAGGTGGTTAGGTATGTGAGCGTATTTAGACGAGATCTTGGTTACATTTTCGAGGTGTGTTTGTGACTTCCTTTCCCATGCAAAACACACCCATCCCTGTCTCGATTTCATTTCAAGAAAATACATACCTACACGCCTGTGTGTTTCTCTTGAAAGTGGATACACAAGTAAATCTAATAGATCAAGAGTTGAGAAAACCATACCGTCAAAGAAGTAGTAAAAGAAGAAGAAGAAGAAGAAGAAGAAGAAGAAAAAGAACACAAAGTTTATTTCAAAGTAGACCGGAAGGAAAAAGTTTGCAAGATACGGGGGGAAAGGCAGAATTAACCGTTTTGCTCGCGTATAAAGGTATGCCGACGACACAAACCAACCGCTACAAGTACCGGACCTGGTACAATATTTATTACCGTTGCAAGTCTCATGAGATATAAACTGCGCTCCGAAATAAATGAAAAAACAATGATAAGCCACTTTCGACAATAATAATCCTGATTCTACGAGAGTTGTAATCGAATATTTGTCTTCAGTTTTACGTATATATTCTGTATTTTGACGTACTCTCACGACACTGCATCAGAGCCTGAATCATCCTTCATTATTTCGATTTTTGTACGCATTTACCTAAGTTTTCCAAAAAATTGACGTTAGGTATAATTTCAAATACCCACAGCTCCGGCCAAACTTTTTCAGGTATATAGGTACGTGGAAGGAGTATTCACGTGATAAGTGAAAACCGCCGAGCTTCAACAGCTTCCTTCGCCCGTAAATACAGGAGGAGCTCAAAGTTATTGCTCGTCGTTGATCAGTCTCTCCTTGCAATTGAGGTTAATTAACAAGTTGCTCGCTGGGCACCGAAGCGGGCGGCACAGCATCAGCCTAAGTAGTATGCATATACATTATACATACATACATATATATATATATAGGTATATATATATGTACGTACTAGCTGCGAGCACCAAGCCTGACTGACGATGAGCCATGGCTTGACGGAAATGCGTCGGTTAATTTGAGAGCGAAACTGTGTGTAAGCAGTGTAAGCTGTTTAATGTGACAAACGTAATGCTAGATGTTGCTCGCAAAATGAAATTTTCATATCGGTATTTCCTTCATCCTGGACGTCGGATATTCCAACCCTTTATACGTATAAACTCTGAGAAACTGTAAGCATCAACTTTTCATTTTGATCTTATAAATTTCCGATTTCTCATCACCAATTGATTCTCTATATTCAAGTGAAAGATCGTGTATCATATTGAACTTTACCAATATTGAATGGTCGAAAAGAACGTTTTTTTTTTTTGCATTTAATTATAACGTAGTACCATCCGAAACATGTTAGTACGACACCTGAATTTTATTACTTTCTGGAAACTTGCAGTCCGGATTGGTATTTATTTTCCGAGCCGTTATGAGTAAACAATAAACGACACAATTCCAACAAAATAGAAAGCACTCGATTTTGTTTATTTTCTTATTGTACCTTGAATTTCCTCTCGACTGTAATCAAATTCCTACGCGAACGTTGAAAGAACGTGTTTACCTAGCTTCCATTTTCCCACTTTTTGAACACTATTGATTCAATTATTTTCACCACAAGTGCTCTGATTAAACGTGCTAACAATTTCCAGCTGAAAAAAAAACGAAAAAAGAACAATACGTACGTAAGATACGCATAACTTACGGGCACGCACGCTATTCTGTCAAGAAAGTATTTATCCAAAAGCGTCGGTTAGCCGGGAACTGCTAAAAAGACAGTCGTCCCTGCGACTAAAGGCTTAACCGTGCGTGCTATTGAACAATACACACCAAAGAGCATCGTCGGGGCTTCAGACCGTAAGTCGATATCTCGACCGTGTTATCTTGTTAAAAAATTGTCATTCTTTCATTCCTCGCGTGTGACTCTGTTATCGTTAACTGCCGACGATCGATAGACTGAAACGAATTTCAAGAAGCCTCAACCGTCATTCGCACAGGTACTAAATTCAAAAACTTCAGTTCTATGACCGTCCCCAGATAAGGAATTCTTAAAATTGCCGCAAAGCGATTTGTAAAAAAAAAAACAAGCACCGTTTCGTTATGTAAACGTTACGAACTTCAAGCTCGTCAATTTTCGTACTTACATCACAAGATATGTACAAAAATATACTTGAATCTGTTGGGGAACATTTGGAATATAGACACTGTAAAAGAAGAGGAAAAGCAAATGGTTGAACAAAACGGCGTAATCGTTACGCATCGATATAATATATCAAAGTGCCATCAGCGTGTACTACAACGAATCCTTCAAGATTCTACTATTGGATCCATCTCGCACATGAAACGGGAGGTGGAAAGACAGCGAAAGAGAGATAGAGAGAGAGAAAGAGAAACGAGGCAGGCGCTTGGGCGATACGAGCAGTGACGATGAGCTTTGGTTCCCCTGGGCTTTATTCGACGGTTGAGTACCTTCAAAGGGTAGGTATATAATTGTGTCGTCCTACTCCACGTGACAACGGCGTGAATACTACTGCGAAGTCAAGTCGTCCGGTAGAAGAAGGATGAGGATGAGTATGAGGAAGAGGAGGAGGAGGAGGAGGAGGAGGAGGAGGAGGAAGAGTTGGCGGTGACGAGTATATGCTCCAACCTACGGGAATTCCGCGAGACATCGACCAGTTGTTTATTCGCAAGTTAGTTGGTGGTAGTTGCCGCAGGATACGGACGATGCGACGTCGTCGGCGAGGCTACCTGAACTTGTAAAGGTCACAAGTGTCTGCATTCCGTTAACCTACGACCTACACGTGGTGGACTTTACAGCAGAATCGCGCGTGGCTGCGAACCCAGACTTGAATTACGCTTGTGCCAGCAGTGGACTGTGATACGATATTCATTTCAGATGTCACGTTGCTGTCCAAATATGCCCAGCCCATGATCTGACAGCGTGCGTTTTCGCCTATTCTAATCGCTTTCTGTTATCAACGAAAATTCACGTGAACTGACCTCGTTCACGTTATTAACTGTGAAGAAAAAAGATCTGTCTTCTTTGAATCAGGTTGCATTACCCGAGTTCGATAAAGTTGTTTCAATCACCGAGCAAAGACGTTTATGCCAAAAGATGTCAAGTTCCATGGTCACAAAAAATGTCAAAGCGTGAACAAGAATGCGAAGGTTGTTAAGGAGGGATTTTTATTATGGTATAATTTATGTACACCTTTATTTACATTCCGTTTCTGTAATTAAATTCTTTATTAGGAGTTAAAAAATCCAGAATTCTAATTTAAATAGTTACAAGTTTGTGCGGAGTTTCGATATGATTGATTGATTGGCTAAATTAATTTTCAGATTTGTTAAACAACCCGCTCATTATTTTCGAAATTTTTGGAAAAGAGGAAAGTTGAAAAAAGATGACGAAGGGAGAAAGTCATTCTGCGAGTCAATAAAGGCAATTTTTTTTGTGAACAATTAATTCTGTAACAACTAGTTATATAAAGAAATCAGTTTATCTGAAAGAAAGTTTTTCCATCCCAACTATTCCTCATCGGGAGAAAAAAAGCGCAATTGAGAGACTCGATCAACCGTTGAATTTTACAAAGGAATAGACTTTCCAAAGTCAATTGAACAGAATAAAACTATCAGAAATCAAAAATATCAACCTCAAAGCTACTAAAAAAAAAATTTAAATAAAATTAAATTGGTGAATCTTCTTCGTAAAAGAATGAAGATGAAAGTAAATGACGAAAAAATTTGTCTTATTAGAAGTCAGATCTTCTTCCATCCCAAGGTTTTCATTTATCGTGCAATCCCATAAATACATACATACACAGGTATGAAGGTAGGGATAGTTCGTTAACGTTATATAACTGTGTCTATACCCATACTGCAGTGGCTCGTAAGTTTAAACCTCACAGTTCAAAGGTTGCGCGATTAATTAACTTGCACCGTGGTAAATGTGTATCCACACAGGCTCGTCAGTTCGCACATTGCCGCAGGTCCGTGTATCGTTCAGCGATCCGAGCATACCATACAATCCCAGAAAATATCTACCGCATAGGGTGGTTAATTAAGTCACCGCTGAATAAACGATTAATCACGGTGAATGAATGAACATAAACCTCCGTTAGCTTTGACGAGTTTATATCGAAACGCTCGTTTGCTGATGGCTTGGTGCTGTTTCGAACCGCCTTTGTTCATCCAAGTTTTTTAATGCTCGCATTTGGGTAAACTAAATTGCTAATTCGTAAGGTATTTTAATTATTTTAATACCGCGGGTACTTTACGAAATATAGAAAAATGTAGTACGTGATTAGTTTTTCTGATTATTTTGGAAAATAGAAATAACTTTTTAAATGTAGCAACATATAACTTTTGATTACATCCCAATAGCGTCTGTAATTATGAGCGACAGATTGATTATCTCGTCGAATCCCCCCCTGCGATACCCGATTTAATGACCAATCGATGTTCCCGCGAGCTTAAACGTCGAGAATATTCAGTCCCCATAAGCGATGGGATAAACGAAGATCCCGATCCTCGTTTCGAAACCCTGGTGCGAAATAATAACGTCAGAATTAAGGTCCACGGTGGGCCGCCTGACCGCAGTCAAAATGTGCTCTTTTGCCTTCATGTTCCGTATAATCGTCACGTGTCGCGGTTGAAGGGTTACCAAATCCCCGTGCAGCAAGGCGGAGGACTAATGCTGCGGTTTCCATGATACAATAATCGCGACATTTCACTGGCAGTATATAAATTGCATGCTCTCTAAACGCGAATCAGTTACAAGTATACCACTGGAGGAAATCATAGTATGTACACTGGAAGACACAATGAAATAACAGTGAAAAGTCACCGAATCGTCAGTGTAACTGGGAGTTGGTGAATTCTCACTGATTCAAATTTCAAGAGCATGGCTTTAAAATTCTTCAAAGCTATTTCCTGATATTGATTCCAGCGTTCACGTGGTCCTGTAATTGCGTGATATCTTGCAACAATTATTACGGTATTTAATTACATTATAAACTTGAATACATTCATGGACGATGAACGGGTTGAATATTTCACTTATGAGCCGGCAATCGATCTTACTCTTCGAACTTACGCGGATAGCTGGTAGGTGTGCATATCAAAATTCATGCAAAATGATCAGAGAAAAGTTTATACGCACCAAGACCTTGGAGATATTCGAATTATCGTCGAAATTGGATCCTAACTCTTGTATACACGGATTCTATGTAAAAATAAAAAAAAAAGAAATACAATTGGTTGGTCTTATCTTGGTCAAAAGCCAACGTTGTTGAATCCCAGATATGTCTTCTTTTTATTTTTAATCCTCATCTTTTTCTGTCGGATCAGTAAAAAAAGAAACCGCGAAAAAACACAAACGACGGCAATTTGCGTAGGATCGAGGAAGTTCAGGCGCAACGAAGCTTCATCTAGTAACTATTTGGAACTGATCGTACGAAATCAAGCGTTTCTTTTTTTTAATAAACTACAGGCAACGTAACATCTCGAAAGTCATAATCATTTTCATACAACACTCAGTCTTGATCTCTATCGAGAATTCGTATAACGTTTTCATTTTAACACATGTAAAAATTTTCCACCATGTTCGACATTTACTCTCCAATAACAGGATATGTGTAGGTATATTGCGTCACGCATCATACCGCATTAATCGATAATTAATCAATTATCTATAATAATCTCCGTATTGATCGTGAGTAGTTATATTTGCCGTTCTCATATCCGCTGACGTTGGAATTGAATTTAGCAAAATAAAACTTAAATCTGACCAGAATTTGTGAAACAAAATAATTTATCAACATACCGACACGTGTTATTGTCTTGACCAAGATACAGCTCTCTACCATAAATAGACACGTGACGTGAAAATTTCAATTCCTCAAAGCAACAGCAGCAAACACACGGTTCAATATTTCATGGATTAACTCGTAGTAGGTACGCAAATCCCCTTAATTAATTGAGGTGTAACTCTAGACGAGGGAAACTGGCACGCGTAAACTCTCCTGCAGGAGTATAACGAGCGGGTTACATAGCCCATATACATTACGGTATACGAGGTGAAAATCGAGATGAATGAATCGAGTAAGCACTCGACATTAAGCGCCAAGAGTACGTCATGAAAGTGGCAAATATGCGGAGGTAAGTCGACGACGAGGCGAACCGAGAGACTCGAATTCACGCGTCATAGGAATTGGCCTACCTGCGGAATACGGTTGTCTGAAATTTACTTCTTATACAGTGACTTATGGCGTTACGGAACCAGAGCATGTTGTTCACCGATTTAAGACGAAGCCAAGGTAGAGCCCCGGTGGATTGGCGCTAATCCTAAATCCTAGCCGGCGGAATCCTCGCCTCTGCACCGAGATGAGACGACTGGAAGCGAGCGTGGGGGCGGTGGAGGTGGAGGTGGAGTTGGGAATCGTGGTAAACTCCAATAACGATATCCAGGCTTAGCGAGATGAGTAAACAGCAGGCATTTTCGCCATCCCAGTGACGCCGAGGAATATTATAAGACTCTTCCGCACACTCCGCGCGTCGGAGTGCGCAACTAATTCACGAGTAACGATAAACAATTGCTAAAGAATTTCAGGCTCGAAGAAATTTCACAATAACGGATAAGAACTTTTCGTTTTAATTTCAAGCTTTACGGTAGACGAATAATTCAAGACAGTTTACAAGACGACCGTACACAGACTGTTTATATATTTTATATAGGCCACAAACTGTTTACTTCAGATTAATATTACGTCTGTTCGGTAGGTCAAGGCCATCTGCTTTCATACGACCGAAAAGACCACTCACAGATTAGTTTGTCTTGTACATCTTCGACAAAATTCAATCGTATAATTACAACTGTCACTTTTAATTTTACTTTCGTAATACTCGATAACAGGAAAAATTCTGCAGCGTAATAAATTTCAGTATTTTTCAGCTGAAATCTCACGATTACCGAACACGTGTCCTAGTTTCACGGTAAACGTTATTGGCACTCGAAACGCAGCTTGTTCGCCTTAATTTGCTATTTACACACTCCGCTACCCTCGGTTCGTAGCACACGTACCGGCACTGTAAAAATAATGCGACAAGAGATCGCTAAACTAGGCACGTATCGGTTAGGAATTATTTTTTTCTCTAAAACGGCGATGAACGAAATCCGCAGCAAAAAAGTTGAGCGTGTATCAAAACCGGCGACAAGTCAAATCGATAAAATTTTCAGGTTTTCTTCCTACAGTAAACAACAACGTATTGAAAGTGAAGAAAGAACCGGAGAGTAAGCATGTTGTTGTTGAAGCGCTTGTCGTCTAGACTCGTGATTGAAAAATCTAAAAGTAACTTAAAAATTCAGTCTCAGTCGTGGATTTGAAAATTTCCTTTCCACGTTTCGAGTGGAGATAGAAAAAAGCACGTGAAAATCCGTGAGTGAAGAATAGATTCTACGCAGTAATTACTGCGCCCAAGATTAAAATTTGAATTTTGACGTAACTAATCATTTCAAACGTTTACCGCAGAGCAGTTCGATCAAATATATTCACCAACTATCCCCAAGTCTATTAAACATAACCTTATATCCAATTTTTGATCAATAATTGACACGACGATCAAACGTTAGAGAATAATAATAATAGAGCGAGTACCGAAACGGCAACGATTCCTCGCATCCGAGTTTAAGCGTGTCTTTTCCGCTCTCCGACTATCCGGCAAGCAAGTCGTCACCACCAGGGGGTGATTCGAATCACTGGTAAAGGAGTTGCTCCCTGCAGGCGAACAAGTATACGTCCTTCGCACGTGGGGTCAACCGACCCAGCTGTCCCCTGTTCCCCGTTTTCCGTTTTCAATTCCCCTTTCTCCGTCTGATTCTAACCATCCAAGCCTCACCGGCCTACCTAACGGAATTTCACAACGAACGGAGAGACAAGGACCTGCGAACAGACGACTCTGCAGACGCTCAGGGAGACGATGCAGTTTCATGAAATTCGGGTTCGACAAACCTCCCTCGGATTCGTTCGACGTTGGCGATACTTGAGAACCGACGAGGAAAACTTCGAAAAAATAGAATTTCGGCTAGTCAATGACGATACCAAACGATGAGGATGGATATGCAGCTAAAGTTAGCGGCCGCAGCCAGATATCGATCACGGCGAATAAAAAGAAAAAAAAAAAAGAAAAAAAACCTTTGAATAAAACAATACAGTAGTATCGTTCGTAAAAGTATCGGGTTTCACTGCCACGTTTTGATCGACATTAGTGAGTTTGGCCGGTAGCTTCGGCTTTACGGAAACACCGTAGGATGAATACGTTAGAGATTTTCGATCATCGCATAGTAACGTTGGACATGATAAAATCAAATCAACGCAGCTCTGATTCTCCTGCTAAGCATTAAGTATATACGACAGAGACACAGCCGTGGGAAAGAGGAACCGTCGATAGTTTATCGTCGTTACAAAGCCATGGCTGTGGGCCAATCAATGTTACACTATAGTCGGTGAAGAATAGCGAGGCGGTGGTAAACCTGGGACGACTCGTCTAACCCAAAGTTAGCGTGAATAGAACTTCCGGAATCCGACGCAGGCCGGTTGGTTCGTTTGTACATATCACACCCGCACCTCTGGGTACACGATTTTCGATAAAATAAGCTCGCCTTGCTGCAGCAGCGGGAGAGAAATTGCCAAGAACGACGAACGTGGAATGACCCCCACGTTGATCCCGGGGCCCTTGGCCGACCGAGGCTCGAGGCTATCCGTCATCCCTTAATCTCCTAAATTTATATACCGTAGCAGATCTGATTTTGGCCGTAAATTCCGTACATTCGGTGCAAGTTAAACCACAGTTCATGATGTACCTACCTAAAACGGTAGGTTCATGACGTATCTACCTCACTCACGTTTTGCGAACGTTGTACGTACGTACCGACGTGAGCTATAATTTAAACTTGTAAAAAATCAAAGCGAAATCCTCTCATTTTGCGACACTTGGCATGCAGAGTGTAAACGAAAAGAGTACGCGTATCTCGAAGAGGAAAAAGGTTCTATCTTCGAATTCATTTCAATCTTTTCTTCCCTCCGAATTATCGCGGCCGATTCAAGTTTCTTGGATGGATTAACCAAAACCCTGTTTATGCATGTATTTGATTAAGGGGATAGTCTACCATTTTTTTTTTTTTTTAAATTGATTTTCCAAAAACTACAGATTCTTCTAATAAGTATTATACGTAGAAATGTTATAGAAACTATTATTTCATTCTGCTGTGATAACAGAAACTATAATGTTTATTTATTGATTTTAAAACGAAATTAACCAATCAATACGAATAAAGTTCAAATTTTTATCGATATGTCTGAAATTGCTACAATATTTATATTACTGTAATCCAAGAAGACCAAATGAATAATGCAGGGAATAAATTTATTCGCACAAGGATAATCGAATTGCTTATCGTTTTTCCGATTTATTATTGATTTTCAAATTTCGTCGTGTGCATATGTTTGAACAAGAAATACAAAAAAAAAAAGAGAAATAAAATAATGTCAAATTTTACGCGTCGGTAGCTGCGATTGCACAATACGCAACACGTACCGAATAATCAAACGCGTTACTATGTAATTTTTGTTACAACACATAACTCTCATCGCCCCTCGGTACATACATATTACGGGTTATATTTAATGAAAATATTCACTGAGTTTGGTCAAGGTATAATTAACGCGAACCACACAATGATAATTACAGTCGAGAACAACAACCGCAAAGTTTATTTCACTAGATTCGAAATTAACGGTGTCCCCCGTTTGTTCGCGAGGTGTACCAAACATTTGCTTTGGTCACGGATCGGCCTCAATTCACAGGATAACGCGATCTGATATGGCTTCTACCCGCCGCCCTATCGCGGCATATTAATGCGACGATAACATTTCTGGCTGATGGTAAAAATTTGACGAAATGAGACAAATGAAGTCCTAGAAGCTACAATAATAGACACGCACACGCGCGCGCGTGAAATTAATTTTTTACCAAGATTTACCGAACGTGAGGAAAGAAATGTTTCTCTCTAAATTCACATAATAAATCAATTAGAAACAGTTACTTTGAATAAAGAAAAAATATCTCTTTCGCCACATTTCATCGGTGTGTTTCGTTCGTTGAAAATAGGCTATTATGGCGACTAGGTGCATGTATAATACATCGTCGTGTACACGTATAGAGACTTGCTGCCCCAGGGAAATCCGATGACCGCTGTGAATAGCCGAAAATCGAAGGAAATCCGCCCCGGGATAAGATTGTCACATTATTGAGTCGATGGGCGGCACCCTGTTCGGAAATCCCAAAACTGTTTCCTCGAAAATTCGCCGAGGCGTGTCAAAGAGATCTTTAACGATCTTTGACCCACGAGATACGATAAAGTTATCGAGATTGCGGAGTATTAGTGTCTCCTGCTGCTGCTGCTGATTGAAAAATGAATGATAAATAAGGAAGCTCTCAGAATTGGAGAGAGAAAAACGTCTCGCAAACACTTCTTCGCTTGTCGTTGAATGCTCGTGCCGCGGTGTGATTTTCTCTCTCAAAGCTGAAAAGGTTCATCGTCGTAAGACAAGATTGGATCGCGCCCGGTAGTCAAAGCCTTAGATCGTCAATTTCAATTACCTTCGCCAGTTTTTCGCTCGTACATAGTATCCGTAAGGCCGACTTTCACAAATCGATAAAAGTGTTCACAGACTCGAGTACGGTGGCATTATTGTTTACTAAGAAAAAAAAAAAATCAATTTATGAAACTAGCGGGTAAAAAACAGAGTCGATAACACGAATATCAAGTTTGATTTCACTGGTTTTTTTGTGTTTCCGATTGTTTAGAAAACACAGACAATTCTTCTCGTTCAAGCAGAGAAAATTTATTTATACATTCGTATCGGTGTGTCAGTTTTACGTCTGGTACTGCATTTCGACCTTACATTCGACTCTAATAAACTGTAAGTCTATACTTGTCATCCTGTCTTCTTATTTCTTTCTCACTGCACGCCCTACGCGTACTATAACTGAAATATTCTTACTCAGCTATGCACCGCGTAACGAGTGACGTGATAATGATCGTGTCGTACATTAGAAAGGAAGTCGGTCTTTTCAGTTGAAACAAAATCTCGTCAATCAAGTAAAAGTGCGCGCTTGAATACACCAGAGGAAAAAAGTATCTGCTTAATTGGAGTAAACATTTTCTCTAATCGATTAATAATATGTTGTGTAACGAGGAGGCAAACTCGGTATTTTCGGGCCGAGCGTAAGTTTGCAATACGAGTCGTAGGTGAGCCGAAGACGAATATCGAAAATACGCGAGGCGAAAAGGTCGTTACCTCCTTGTTGCACACGATTCTTTACGTAACAAGAATATGTTATGCGTTTTTTTCACGAAACACGAAATTGAGGTCAGGCTCCCGTAATGTCAGATTTGTTCGCACAGCGCATGCGCGCAGTGTAGAAAATATCACTTTGAACTCCTAGGACTTAAAAATGGTCTTTTCAGTACTCCGTGCGTGCGCATCCGCAGACTCACTCGACTGTCATAGAAACGGGTACTTTGTGTACGGAAAAAAGCATGGAAAACGCGTTACTATAAAAAGAATATTACATAATTAGATCGACTAGAAAAGAACGTAAATATTTTAATGACCACAATTTTCGTTGAATTTAATTAGGTCGATGTTATCTTCCAACTGAATATTTGTATGCATACCGGGTTCAATTGACTGGAGTTGATTTTCTATTCGATGTATTTCAACAATTGAAATCATACTCGCGATTTGTCAAATTGAAATCACCGCACCTCAACCGAATCACATTTCTAAAAAATATCCATTTGTCAAAATAACTTGCACGCAGTTTACCCGAAAAAGTGTCGTTGTTACTGTAAATAAAATTAATTATTTTTCTTTCATCGTTATTATTTTTCAACAACTTGAAACTCAGACAATCGCTTTCACGTGACTAGACGACCATACACACATTCTTCCACGTTTTTCAAGGTTGACGCATCTAGACGGACGGTTTAGACCAACGCGAAGAAGAAGAAAAATAAAAGGAATACGAAGAAGAAGCAGAAGAAGAGGCGGCAAAGAGAGGAGCAAACAAATTGCAATAATACGTTGAACAGCTCAACATCAGAGAAGAATATACACGCCTACCGAGCACCTGCGTAAGTCCGATATCTCCTCCACAGGTTTTTACGTTGAATTTGAGGTTCGCTCGATTCGAACCCACACAGTGTTTCGGCCTAAGTAATATACTTATTATATACCGAAAGCAGTTACTTAGCCACCGGGTAGGAACGGCAAACGCGCCTTGGCGTGAAAAGAAAACACAGTTGGCTAACGTAAAGTTAGTCATGCCTGTAACAAGAAGTTACGCACGCTGCCAAAGCGAGCCTACCGCTAACAACAAGTAACGTAGAAACTGTAGTAAATACAGATAAATGGCAACGTTGCTGTTCCGGCGACGACCGACATATCGGCGCCCGCTAATATCGAAGGTAATTAATATCCTCGTTTGACATCGAATTAACGGTGCCGAATTTTGTTCGTCACGACACGTATCTATGTATTATCTGTGGCGTATATACGTATAATATGTGTAGCTAACAATAAGTAAAAGTTTTGTGTTGTGACATTTGGAGCCGCCTGGTCGTTTTCCTTAGCTGCGTTTTTCTTTTATTTTCTCAACTTTGTCAATTGCAACGAGTTTCAAGCCTTTCGCACCGACACTCCGCTCTTCATTACTGTATAGACTTTCGGATGCGGTATGCATATATATATATATATATACTTATACTACATATACTATATATATACTTATACTACTATATATATATATATATATATATATATATATATATATATATATATATATATATGCATACGAGTATCAGAGAAGTGCATTATTCGTCATATCTTCCGCAGCAAATGTCGATCGATCGAAGTTTAGTACGTACGCGGTAAAAAATATCAAATTATCTCTATCGTAGGTGTTTCTTATTTTTTTTAAATCGGCCTTCGAATGCGACGATTATCGTAATAGAAAAAACGTAAGAACGGTTCTCTTCGTCAAAAGCTACGTGTATAAATACAAAATAAAATACAAGGAGTGAGAAAGTCGGAGAGTGTCGGGCACTCGAGCGACTGCCTGCCTGCTTTCCTGCCACCATTCTTTTCTCACTCAGGTATTTAGATTTACAAAAGTATATTTAGAAGAGCGGAGAAGAAGCGTGCGAGAGGGGGCAACGAGAGAGAAAAAGGAAGGGAGGGAGAGAGAGAGAGAGTGAGCGAGGGACACAGACTAGGTATATTTTCCTGCTTGACTCCAACAGGCACGAATCCGTACACAACGGTTATTTATCAACTATCCAAGAAAGAGACCCGAAGGTATCAAAATTCAGATACGAATCCATGCGACAAAACTTTTCAAACCTTCGTCACTTTCATATTTAGCATGACGTCGGTGACTCCTCGGTGTAAGGAAATCAGAGTTTTTTTTTTCAAACTGTCGTTAACCGAAGAGTAGAAGGTAAACACAATCGTCCTGACTAATTTGTTCAATCACTCTGCCAGTTTAAATAATAATTGTGCAAGCACACGCAGAGACTTTTCGTCTTCGCAATCAGCTATGCGCCAACGTGCACAACCCATGCACCCCACGCATTTCATCGGTACATTAATGATCGGACCTCGGCTTTATCACGCGTGTGCGCGACACGATACATTGCAGAATACATTAAATTCATAGCAGATAAGAAAACACTGCAATTCTGTAAGACGTATCAATATTTTTTTTTATATAAAATTTCGAAAAGCCTCGAGATGGCGTATCCCGTGAGCATAATACCAGGGGTATAATTACGGGGCTGCTTAAACGCGGCTATAACAGAGGCAGCCTTTCGGAGCCGAAGCCTCTCTGCCCTGAGGTTAAAAGGAGTACGAAGCAGCAGCAGCAGCTGGTAGTGGTGGTGGTGCAGGCGATGGAAATTCAAAAGAAGAAAAAGAAAAAGCATGCGCGTGGATGCAGGTATGCAGGTATGCGTACATGTGTGTGCGTAGAAATATATACCGTGACCCGAAAGAAGGAACAAGAAGGGCAATCGTAGGGTGTCGGAGGGACGGAGGGACGGACAAACAGAGAGACAGATAGGCGGTAAGCAAGCTGGGGGAGAAGGCGTGTAGCGTGTATAAAACAAGGTAGGATTAAGGATAAAACAGGGTGATAACTTTGAGAGAGAAAAGACTCACCGTGGTGGTTTTTTCATGACGATATCCAGACTGAGATCGAACGCGTGTTGCGATTATCCAGTTTGGGGCGATGTCACGTGTCGATCAGGGATGATGCCCCTCTCATGACGTTTCGACGCGAAGCAATTTAATAACGATGAAACGTAGGAGGTTTTCAAACAACAGACGAAGAACGAGACGATTCGAGGAGAGAAAAATTTTTTGTCGTAACGTTTTTCACTGTTCTCTCACTATCCTATCTCCGTCTCTCGTGTGCTTATCCTTTCTCACTCCGCGTCAAACTCATCTGACGACGTATTCGCACCACAAACGTAGGCACGAAACGAAATATTAGATAAAGAGAGAGAGAGAGAAATCGAAAAAAGGTGTAAGAAAAAAAAGATACACACGCGGTTTTCGACGAACGAACGAACAAGAGTTACGCAAATTGAATCAGTAACAAACGCCGACACGTAGCCGCGAGTCTTTTGTTTCTCTTCCTCGGCAAAAGACTAGGCCAAACAACGATCGAGAAACGAGACTGCATTCATCGTCGCACGATATAATCCACTGTTTGGAACGGCGTTATTATAAAGCGCAGGTGACGACGACGACGACGACGACGACGGAACGAAGGAACACTTGGGTGGTTGTATCTCGACATTGTACGTAGAGGACATACGGTCCGTGGTATCGACGGACGATAACGAACGCAGACGTAGATACGTGGTTTGAATCGACACTCGCGTTCTGGCAGGGAATCTGTCAGTAAAACAATCGTGAACGATCGAGGCCATCGCGGTGGCCGCGATCCCGTGATTCACACCGGCAACTCGCTCGATCTCGAGTTCATACGGCGACCCCCCCAGTCCTCCTCATCATCCGCCGTAATCGAATTATCTACCTCGCAACGTCCGGACAAGTAATATCCTCCTCAGGTAAACACGTCGCGGTATTCCTCCATTTAATGTCACTTTGACTCTCACTTGCTCGCGGTGGCGGAAGCCATATTGTGATCGCCGTACTGACGACGGAAAAGGGGGAGGAGTCGTCGGCTGCTGCTGCCCGACGGCCGGACAAAACCGCTCGAGGCGAATCCTGGCGGCCGAATCGCGAACCTCCGAGGAGGAAAGAAGCTTTGCCGGCTATTCCGCGCCTACGGCCAAACGACGACTAAATTGAGTACTTGAATGTAATTTTTTTACTTCGTATTCTTGTATATTGGGATGAAAATATTTTCGACGTATTTTTTATTTTTACGATTGAATCAAAATTGCCATTAATATAACGGATTGAAAACTATAACATTGCGACGTGACCCATGTTAAGGTATATCTGTATATATTAAAATCAGTGAAATTCAATCACCTGTAACATGAAACATTATCATTTTTAACGAAAAACAAAAAATACGTCCTCATTATTTTTGCTTGCACTGCATTATGCACCCCTAAATATGGAAAAAAAAAAATGATTCAAATACTCAATTCAAAGAGGACGGACGACTCGAATAAGAACCGAAACGCGTTTCGTTGCGGGTGCCGATCGTACACCCGTTGATCCTGCGTTAATGATGATGATAGTAGACATCCTTCGACGATCTCTTTTTACTTTTAGCTTTCACGATTAACGTTTACCGCGCTTTACGGTTTACCCGTACCTTATCGGATCGTCGGTATTTAGGCGCCGTTCAAGGATTAGCATTGACGTATTGTTTGCAAATTTTTGCCTACCACTACTGGTGATAAGGATTTGTAACGTTTTTGCTTGTTTTGTCCAGTATTGTTTTTTGACGTTTGCTAACGCTTTTTTAATAGTTTTACGGCAAATCTATTCCGAAGGAGGAAATAACTCGCTGAATTGACGTGTCGATTGGTTTGTGAATTGATTGTAATTCATCTGGATCAACGACGATTCACGTAATTAATGAATACTGACTGTACTACTAAAAATTAAGTAAAATATTGAGAATTGACTGAGAAATAACTGGATTGTGGAAAATTATGTCCAGTTGGTTTGAATTAGTTTCGATTCGTGTCAGAATTATCTGTGTGCAGAGAAAAAAAATTAATTGAAATAAGAACTTGAGTTGAAGTAGCCAAAAAAAAAAAATTAATAATAATTTCAATGAACAGAAAATACAAAGTAATGATTTGATTTTTTTCTTTTGGAGTAAGAATTAGAGTGAATTATCGTAAAAAAATTGAAATTCATCAATTGAAACGAATTTAGTTGAATCACAAAAATCTATCTGAATTAAAAAAAAATTAATTTGAAATAAAAAAAAAAATTGAGTTGAATTACGTGGCTCAATTTGAATTAACTCAGGTCAAAAAATTATCGTTTCACTAAAATCTCAAGTTATTTCCCCCTCGATCATTTATAGTCACATTCTGATCAATTTATTCTTACATTATTAAATGTTCATCATTATTAATTATTAACACACATTAACACTTCCAGTAAAACGGGAATTCATTACGTTAGTTAACGCCTGCCGATAATGCCTTATACTATAAGGTAACATTTGATAACCTTTCTCCGAATAGCCTAACCGTGTCTCATGGTTAGCTAATACTTGAATGGCCCCTAATGAGCGCGTTAAAAAATAAGGTTGTGGGAAGATAATTGCGACACTTTGAACATCGGAAAAAGTTTGGACGAACGAAACGTCGATTGTACTCTAATCAATGCGAAGCATTCAAATCGCTTTGTTAACCGGTTTGAAACAGAGCTGAATGAAACGAAACAGTCGAGTACTTGTTCCTCCAGGTTAGAGTTGTCCAGGGTTTCGTTTCAAACACGACGCAGTATTAGGACCAACGATAAATCCGTAATACACAGTGACCTAGGAGAACAAAGCCGAATCATCCCGAATTCTGGAAACCGCGTATATTCGCGAACGTGTCGAAAATGCTTAAAGTTTTTTACTTACCTCCGCTTCATATTTTCATTCATCGTACGTAAGCGCATGACTTTGAGGAGGTTTTATTATACTCAATGAAGCTGAGGTTGAGATGTTACCGGCAATCTTACGTGTAACTACAAAATCTCCCAAAATTAGGATTTCTGTACGCATATTGAGCGATCTTGATTTTCGTTGTTCTAGAATGCACAATTTTTTACACATATCCTGTATAGAGTAGCGTAGTTAATGTAACAGCAGTAACTGTTCAGTTACGACGAACGAATTGCAAGCAATATTTATCTAACAAGTTTTCATGCGGTCAGAAACAAAATACACGCATAACTCGATTGGACGCTTAAAAATAAAGTCCCACTGCTATTTATTATATTATCCGCAGAATATTGCGACACATTTTTCGGTATTCAGCTAACTTGGCAATGACAATTATTTCTCAACTTTTTCCTTAGTTGTTCGGATACTTTAAACTTTGCAAAACATCCTTTTACAGTGTTATTGTATTTTGTTTTTATTTTATTTTTTTTACTAAGAAATGTTTTGGTCATTCTTAAAACGTAGCAGCATCTTTTTATCGGTCGACATAACCAGAACGAAGCTTTCTCAGATCTTCATGCGTTTATCGTTTGCAAAAAAAATTAATAAAATTTCCACCAAAATTTTGCATTTTTTCCTTCTTACAAAGAAAATATGATCGTAAAATTTCCCGATGAATCACAATATTCGAAGAAATTTAAGGAAGTCGATTTTACACTGTCGATTATTATTCCAGGAATGTAAGAATATTATTTCAAAACTTTTCTTTCCTCATATTGAAAGCGTCTGAGAGAATGGTCCAGAAAAATTCCAGACTAATCCAATACGGTCGAGGAACATTTTGACAATACTTCAAGTACGCACAAGCGCGCGAATTTCAAGTTATATTTAGATCCACGAAGGGTCGCTGAACTCCTCGCAAGAAGTAAAAGAATCCAAAGAAATTAGCACTTTGCAGGATTATCGCCCTTTTGTCCGGTCGATAATGTATCTGCCTACATATACACCCATGGATCATACGTCACATGGGTAAATATACGTATACAATGGAGTACATGCGAAGCACCAAGAGATCCGAGCGTGCCGTGCAGCTGCTGTGTCCCAAGAGTGATTTAGGATTCCACAAATCAGATCGAAATTAACTCGATTATCCGTATAACCGCGATGATTTGCGATGTGATCGCATTGATTATGAGATTTTGTTGACATCAAATAGAGAAGTAAAGAGAATAAAATTGATCTGCTTTAAGTCACGTTGACGATCGGTGAACTTTATTTCTTCAAAATCGGTTCTTCTCGAACCGGAAAATTGAAGATGGGTCGGCCGATTGGCAAACTACTTTTACATATTTCCTTGACGCGTAATACTGTCGAGTAAACAACATAATTGCACATAAATCCGACAACTCACTGTCAGCAAGAAATCGTTTCGCAGGCACAGCAAAATGACGCATCCCAGACATAAACAAGTTCCTGTTGGGGATTTTCGGGTGCTGTATAAGATAATTTATATAATAATGGCATAATCGAGACACGGCCTTGTGGAAATTCTGTTCTTGTAACGTAACCGATAACGTAAGCGTTACGTCTCAGGATTAATTAAATAACCGTCACGTCCGTAGAGTTTGCGCTGTGTAGTTTATTCACCACAAAGTCAATCACCCCTCGAAGACGTTCCTTTTGTATCATCATCGACTGCCTTACTATACCCACAACAGCATCTCGGCATAGTTATTATCTGGACCATCTCGTGATCGGTTCGTTTCTTTAACGTGATTTATCGACGTTTCGCCTTTGCTTCTTCTCAGGCTTACTTCAGGTCGACACGTTACACGGAAAGGTAAGTAAATTTTTTTTCTAAATCCAGCGCTGTTGATTTTCTTACCTATAACGGGTATAGCGGATAAGCGATAAACATCAGCCACGAGCCTTTAAGTGATGAGTTGAAAATTAGCTTGAAGAGGAATAACGAAGGGGCAAGCACGGTGCAGCTTTTTCACATACTTGGGTATAATTCATCGGGACAAAACAAGTCTTGAGGTTTTTGCATTACTCGCCGTTGAAATGTTCCAAGCCAATTGGTATTTTTCAAGGAAACTTTTTACCCAGCTTTTTACATTCGGATAGAATTTACGACCAAGTATGGATAATTTATATTCTACCGTCTCGCGGACAATTCATCATATTTGCAATGCATCTAATCGGTCAATCATTCGTGAGTATCGTCGTGTATGAATATTATTTTATCCGTTTTCTTTTATTCAGAAATTCAAATATCATTCGACGTGTCAAGAGTCGCGTAATTTTTTTCAACAATATTGACTCTGTCGATCTTACGCTCTAAATTAAATTTTCTTTCCAGACAGTAGCTTCAAAAAATATGTCAGTAGTCACTTTTAACCGCATGGATTCCGTTTCAACAGCAATAAAATATTTGTTGCTTTATAATTGATATAACTTTTATACCTACCTATAAAGTAAGCAGCAAAAACAATAATGCTAATGATAAAACATAGCTGCTAATTAATGCGTGAAAGATAAGCAAAAAAGAGGCAAATACCGAAGGTGATGAATATCTCCGGTGATTATCGATCCTGAAAATAATCCAATCGGATTAAAAATGCTCGGCGCAGCTCGCGGGATAGAAATTTGAAGGGGGTGTGCAGACACGAACAAGTGGTGCGGAAAATTGAAGGGTTTATTCCAGCAATTGATTGCTCCGAGTAAGGGAGAAAAAAAAGGGGGCGGCTTTAAAAGCACGCGTGTGTTAAGTTGTCGGGTGGTGAATGTCCGTCGGATTTTAGCCTAATGCACGTGTCTCGGATCCTCCACAGGCTGACGAAACCGTCGCTCAATATTTAGCCACTTGCACCGTATATCCGACCGAAATGGGGGACCGGTATTTACCCTGTAACGCACCATATACGCGGATCTATATCTCACGCACGCGTTTCCACTGTGCTTACAAGCCCCGACTATTACATATGAAGCCATGTGTTCCGTTCTCCGTACCGCCTCCGCTTACACCCTTACAACCTTACAACCTTACACCCTCTCAAACACTCCGCCGACAAAGACTCGTGGGCTTTTCTGTTACGACCCAACAACCTTATTCTTCCGACACCTTGTCGCGGTAACAATTACACGTGTGTGGATATATATACTAATACATACATCTGTTACAAACAATTTTCTCATAGAGATTTTTCAACTTATGTTGGTTTTGCGATATCAACCACTGTCAGTTACTTGAGATATTATCTTTAGTTACTACTTGTTGATCATTCAGAATTAAAGCTTCGTGCCAACTGTTGTATATTATACCTAGGATACGTGCACGGGGTCGTTTACGACTTTTAAACTGCGCTCGTAACATAGAAAGACATTATCGCGTTAATACTTACGTTGCCAACTAAGGAACGCTCTGCCGTGCACCCAGCTGATCATATTAAGAGCGTCTGTTATTTACGAAATTATTGTAATTCCTAGTTTTCATCCAGCCACTTCAATATTGCGTGAAAACAGTCTCACGATAGCTCATTTTACTCCTCGTTCTTACCGTAATGGCGAAAAGTATCTCAACCATCTACTTTTTGGCCCCTGAAATTCGGGAAATGTGGAAATAATAACACGTGTCAAAAAACCCCAATTTTTTTAGACGATTTTCGGGACATGAGTAATTTTTCTAAATTTCGCTACAAAAGAGCGAAGCACCGTCGAAATTCGAATCTTTTTCGTTCGTTTGTTTATTTAATATACGAAGAGAAAGGGTGAGTTTGCTCGCTCGGTAAAGGCAGGAGTACTACATGACCCTAATACTACAACTATACTTCAATGAAATTAAATTTTCTCCTCACCATTCGTTTCCTTATTAAAAAACAAAAAGATTTATGTACTTACGAGTATCATTATTACTTTTTGGAACGATCTTACGAACAAGAAACGCGTTGGCTCTTTATCGGTCCCATTCACGAGTTGGAAGTTAAAAAGAAACATGTGTTTTAGGGTTAAATGTAGTAAAGATGAAATCAAAATCGCCGCCAATTGCCCGTATGCCGGGAAGCGCTAGCTGAGAAAGAATTATTTACGCGGCCCAACTTCTCCCCTAAATCAGGGTGTCATATCTCTGGAACGAGTGAATATTTTTCAACAAGACTCACGATAAATCTGATTGAAATCCTTACTGCAATTTCTAACATATCAACAGTGAAAGTTGATGTAAAATGAAAATTCTTCTTCTCCGCTCCTGCTCGACAGAACAGGAACTTGGGACCTCAATGAGTGACGAGAGGTTACACGCCTTGAGTTCAAATTTGAAAGAGTAGTTAATGCTAGACGGTTAATGGTATGGAAATCTCGCCCCCTATTGATTTTGACGCGAATCCGAACTTGCACTCGGGAGGGAAGAATTAATAAAATCGTTAGGCAAAGAACACTGATTGGGATTTGAATATGTGTCAAACCGCTATACGTATTGCATTTCGAGTTTAAAAAAGAAGTACATGCCTTAAAAATCTTGAAGCCTATTGATTTTTAATTGAATCCGAACGCATTATCTGACGGTATTACCGAAAAAACGATTTACGAAAATGCGACACGAAATAAGTAAAAATGGGCGCCCGTAAATGCGTAATATAGCCTAATCCTGCGCTTCGTGGTTTTCGGCGTCTAGATCCTTCGCTCCGTAGATAGACGCAATCAAATCCTTCGATTTGGAGTTTCGATTCAGCAGACCGAATCAACTTTCAAGTGGATATACAGAGTGAAACTGCATTTATACGTTTTTCAAGGGGTATGGCAATATTGACGTATATAAATGAGAATAACGTTATAGTGAAATACCTAAATACTCCAAACCTTCATGATTGGAAATTAAAAATGTATGATTTTCAGCGATTTTATAGGTATCAGCTTGTTACGTTTGTTTCATTTTGTCACCCTCAGTGAAATGGACTAATATTATTAACTATAGAATTTCATTGCAGCACGCGCTCGGTTTGTTAATCCAGTGACGGTAAGTAAAGATTCTTCCTGCAGATGCTCGCTAACTACCGGAAGGCCAGTAACTGAATTAAGAACAGCACTGGGGGCGGTAAATACGGGGGGGGGGGTCGTGTCAGTTAAATAATTGAAATAATGTTCAACACATTTAAAAAGTTTTATCGGAAAAAAATTGCGGTCAAACGGTTTACATGATATCAAAAGTATCGGTGGTTTGGCACAAAAATAAAAAGTATACTGATTATCTACGTACAATTTATTGGCTTTTGGCTGACGGTTTTTTTTTTTTTTTTTCTCTTCTCCTATTTGGCGACACCGGGATAATATTTTTCAAACCTAGGCTGTAAAGTAGGACTTCACGGACCGAGTAAGCATTGTCCGTTCCTCGGACTCGCAATCCTCACGAAGCCGTAAAATCTTACGACCGAGGTGCGAACAATATTTTTTGATCGAGTATACGTAAAGTATACGCCTCTTTGATCGTGTTTTCCGGCCGTGAAGTACGATTTTACGGTCATAAAACACGACTGAAAAGGTGTACTTTACGGACGGCCCATAAAGAGGAAAAAATATTCTTAAATTTTTTTCGACCTTTTCGGCTCAAGAACACGTTGTATTTCTATTTATAACTATTTAACAAAAACTGAAAACGATAAAATGGTCCGTCGGCCGAAAAGTACTATTCCTTTGTATACGTGTACCAAATTTCAAGTCGATTCATCGATTACAACACATGTCTGCAACCAAAAATTTGTACAGTTTTTTTAATATTCTTTCTTACAGATTTTCACTCACCGAAACCGGGATAAATACTCGAAAATTTCCATCACGTCGGATTTTTTCTCAAACTCGTGTTTGTAGTTTCATTTAGAGTTAATCTCTCGTTTAATTCCAAATCTGGTATCCTATTTTTGATTCTCAGAGTCCTATGGAAAAGTGATACTCCCATGTAATATGCATTAGAGTGAGACTCGAGAATAAGTACAAACAGGGAAACAGAAAATGGAAAGCGGAAATACATTCGGAGGTGTATCAAAGAGAAGAAGAAAACGTTGCATGGGTGAAAAGAATGAACACGGAATGTTAAGTACACTTCACGAAGAAATTGTTTGTTTAATTTTATAAGAAATATTGTTTAGTCCATTGTAATGAAATGGTGGTTTTTCATTATTGTTTTGTGCGTGTGTGTTTTTTTTTTATGCAAACACCTTGTATTTTGCGAAAATACTGTACGTGATGGAGGGAAATGGAAGTCATTTTTAAATTCAGCACACTCGAAAACATAATATTTACAAAAAACATCCTATGCAGCCGAAATTAAATATTTTTTTGTAGACCTGTGTTGTGGCTCGAGATATCATATACACCATTTTTAAAAACGTAGTTCCAAGAAAAACAGGTTTAAATTAAGGTGCACAAATGTGTGACGAAAGCAAAACAAAAAAAAAAAAAATCATAAAAAAAACATACAAACAAATAATAATGGAAAAATAAAAAAATAAAAATAAAAAAACCAACAAAACCTCGTGTCAAATAAATTAATTCCCATGTATTTCGAAAAAGTAGAATTTAATTTTTCTCTACCGAGACAAACGTAACGAATTTATTTCAGATCAAAGAAGAATAATTTCCAATCGGTTAAAAAAACTTTCCAATTCAAGGCCAAACGAATAGTTTAACGTGTATAATAACTGAACGTCTTCGCCGAGCCTCATTCACAGGTAAATTTCTCCGCCCACATATTTCAA
Organism: Neodiprion lecontei; assembly: GCF_021901455.1. Classification (NCBI taxonomy): domain Eukaryota; kingdom Metazoa; phylum Arthropoda; class Insecta; order Hymenoptera; family Diprionidae; genus Neodiprion; species Neodiprion lecontei. The sequence continues at coordinate 10,020,434 of NC_060265.1, read as the reverse complement.
TACATTATACCTATACGTCGAACCTACGCGACTTTGTACCGAGACGCGAGATCTGCGTCATCGATGTGCGAATGACGTTGTTCCAGGTGCGCTCCCGTGACGTAATTTTCGTTTCAATACACAACAGAACGGTTGTCGTGTTAAAATGACGTCATAGCTACGTCTACCCGCGTATAGGCTGGTGGGGGTCATGCGTGCGGTAAATAAAAACGACCATGTATAGCGTGTGTATGTACACCGTAGACGTATGGATGGGCATTCTCTGCGCAGGCGTGACGCGGCGACGCGCGATTCCATCAGATGGAACAGCAGCGCCGCTGTACCGCGTCACTGTAATGACGTCACGGACTAACCGTTGGAGGAGTAGGAGACTGAGAATGAGAATGGAGAATGGCGAAAGGCGAGAGGAGAGGGAAGAGGGGGAGAAGCCGTTATCGCCGACGAGAACTTGTTGCTCGAGATCGTGACGCACTTCCGACAGTCATTTTATCCACCGTCCTTACCCACGGAGCTGGTTCGATTGATCGATGAATCCTGTGGGTGTGTTGTAAGGTGTTCGCCTACCTGAGCTCACGCGCGATTCCCTGTATCTACGTGTGTATTTAGATTACACAGGCGCGCGAGCAGAAAGTTTCTTTTTCGATAGACGCTACCAGACCACCGTAATCGTGATATGTTTTTGGATATGCTGAATCTGAATCCCGTGTCAAAAATATTCCATCAACCTCAGATTTTGAGTACTCCTGCCCTAAACATGCATGATTTTTCGATTCGCAAGTTAAGAGTGGAATAAACCCATGCATAATTTAAAATCTGGAGGTGGTGGAGCAGTTCTGACACCGGATTTGGACTCGGCATGTTCAAAATCACGTTACGTGTATGGTGGTCTAGTCCGCCGGACAAGATACTGTTTTTGTAATCCTAATCTTAATATCCTGCAAACGCAGAAATGCCTTTTTCTGATTACACATTATCACAATTTACTGCGCGGGATCAATGGCGCCGATGATTCAATCGACAGGATATCTAGCATCAAATAACCGTGGTGACTGTAACAAAGTTTTACAGAATAAAAAATTTGGACTCGTTTTTTCCACGAGACGTGCTAACTACAACTTGGTCTAGAAAAAATTTCACTTCATGACGTGTATTTTGCTACATGTATCTAAAGAATGCAAGTTTTGCTCTTCCTTTTGTAAATACCTACGTAAGAAATGAAATGATGTATTAACATATAAATTAAATTTTACTTTCTGCTGAGCAAAACTCATCAAGTTTTCAACAACTTTTGTGCCGCCACTGCTGTGTCAGGTGATCGCATAACCTTATATGCATATAATACCATTATACCCACGGAACTCTGGAAACGATTCACTTTCAAACTATGTACCTACTCCGGAATAATTAATCATGAAAATCTACAGATTGTTTTTCATCCGTTCAACATCCGTAAAAAAAACAAATCGTCAACTCGTCAGCGATCTCTTCTCTTACCGTAATCCCGACTGTCGTTTAATCACTATGCAGATTGGTTAACCTCGTTTGAAGAAATCCTCGAAATCTGTCGCCGAGCCGTCGTGGAGCCAGATACCTTCTACCATTATACGTACAGTAATCTGTATAATTTTTCGATCAAACGACGGCAGCGTCCAAGCGATTTCAAATTAGCCGACTTATTTTTTTTAGCCTTTCTATCTCATCGACACGTTCCCACTTATATACGGTATAGATATACGTGTATATACACGCAAAGTTTATGTATACACGAAGAAAAGATTTATCGACCTCATAATCAAATGTAGCAATAAGAATTTTTATTTTACTTTTTTTGTTTCGTTTTACTTTATTCAAAAAAAGAAGGAAAGAAAAATAGTGATCAGAACGTCATTCCGTATTATCGAGTCAAACCACATGATCCATGTAGTCGAGTCGAAACAGAATTTCTCACGCCGTATTTGATTACCATATATTGGAAAAAAAAATCTCGATACGGTATTAAACACGCAAAAATACAGTATAAAACGTTGTAAAAATGGCGATTATCTTACTCGGCATGATTAGCGTGAATTTTCGAGGGAAAGTTCCGCGAGCTTGTTGCAGGTAGACCTATACTTGTACCCGTAGAAACAAAATTAGGCATAAGGCGTGGAATAAGGTCCGCATAAATAGAAAACACCTGCGCAACGGAAAGAGAAAAGCGCAAGACGGACGGTTACGTGCAGAGCCTATGCGTGAATTTCATCGGCCTCCATCGCATTTATAGCCGCCTTTATAGTCCCACGAACCAGTGCTAGGTATAATATTCCCGGACATTGGGCGATGTAGGGGGTATTAAATTGTTAACCCCAGAACCGTTACACGGGGACACATGATAATATCCCACCGAGTCGTTATCCGCCTCGTACGGTCTAAACTTTGGAGCGTAACCACATACCGCACATTTTTTCAAGACATTAAATGTCGGCCAATGTACGAAGAATATTACCAGCGGGTAAAATTTTTTTTTTTACCGAAATAAAACGCGTGCAATAATCAATATTTTATTCCGTATGATTTTACTTCGCAATGCAGGGATAAAATATTTTACGAGAAAATCGTGTAGCCTAATTTTCTTTCGAATTTAACACAAAATCGGGATAGCAATTTTTACGCCCAAAGTACCGAGCAGTTATTGATATCTTGATTTGGAATACAAAAATGTAAAGAATAAGGATTCGATGATTATTTACAGTTAAGAAGGTTGGTTAGCCAAAAATATAAACTTTTTATTAATTGTAGCACAAGATTGTTGCACGTTGAGTATTTATCAAGTCATTGTATTTGTTACTTGAGTAGATATGTTTTTCAAATGCGAAAATGGAAAATATTGGAATTAAAAATAAAAGCTTACGGTTTATATATCGCGATGCTTTATTTTGAAACGCTTGAAAATTGTTGAAAAAAACTCTACGACGATTGATTTTATATTCGAAAGACTATTGTCTACAAACTCACTGAAATAAATTTTCCCCTTTTTTCAATAGTTTATTCAACATTGCCATTTGTTGGTCACGATCAACATCGGCGCAATTACGTAAAATTAAACGCGAATCGATACTACTAAACTGATTAAAAAACAATGCTTCAGTGGAATTGTAGAAAATCGTTTTCCGAATAAAATACGCCATCGTGAAGTGAAGACGAACCCATCTACTAAATTTTTACCAACTCAGAAGCGATTTGAAACAAATAAACGATATCCAAGCTTCTGTTTGTAATTCCAGTTATTATTTATTTACGCATTTTCAAATCATTTTCGTAACATACGCAATGTCGCACAGCCATATCGTAGGAAAAGTGATGACTACAAATTTTTGGCGAAGTAACCTCCTTCGATAATCAATTAATTATCATCACCGGATAGTCTTATTAATCGTCACTGTACATACGATTAATTAATCTGCCTTATTGTTAGAAGCGAGCATCGTTGACCAGATTCTTTCCAACGTCTGCGGGCACCTGCACCTGACTCATGTATGACTACAGAAAACAAGCCGATCGTTGAATTTCACTCATGCAACTGCCTGAAAGTGATTCTCGGCAAGGTCGCTGTGTAGAACTCGACGAAAGATTACAGCTACAGCCGTTTTATAACGGTGATCACGGTCGTTTCGTATATATATTACTTATAGACTATCTAAAACAGATTTTTATAGGAAATTTTACGCTTTGTAAAAAAGTACCGAGATAGAATTTTTCTAACTCTAACCGATTAAGAGATATTTGCACATGACTCAATGTTTATAGGCGAATATCTCGTAATCGGTTAGAGTTAGGAAAATTTTATCTCAGTAATTTCTGACGGAGCATAAAATTTCCAACAAGAATCCGTATTTAGATAGTTTATAAGTCAAGCCGTTTGCAAGGGAAAAAAATTCAAATACTTTTCGACTATCTTTACGTGTTATTTAAATGGAAAATGGAAAAAACAATGTAGGCACCTCTAAATATCAACATTAAGAGCTCGTATTTGGACGAGATATACCGTGTGAAATGCTCTACCAAAATTTTCATGCGAGTTTGTGAAATAAAAAAAATGTACGTACACAGCCTCGGATATTGCGCAGGTACGTATAATACGACTCGTCGACATCTCCGTTTATACGATGTGCAAACCGTGTAGTACCTCTATTTCCGTAAATTTTTATTTCTTCATTTACCGAACGAGTGACCCGTGTTATAAAATACACGTCGCCGTTTGAACTTTTTCTATACACCAACCTCTGATGTGTATACCACGGATGTTCCAAAATTGCCGCAGGGTTGGCAAAGGTTTTTTTTTCTTCCTTTCTCAAACCCACCAAAGGCTCTTTGAATCGGTTGGTTGGGTACTTTCGAATCTATCTGTAGGTAGTAGGTATACATCGACTTCTTTGCATTTATAATATACGTAATATTCAATCGTAAAATTTTTGCCTTTATGATACAAAATAATAATATTTAAATGCGGCTTTTCGCAATAAGAAAAAAATTAATGGGACTTGTTCTGCGATAATCAAAAACCTTTATGACCAAATCCGTAATTATACTGTATCTGAAATAAAATGTTGAATGATAATTACCTGCAGGTGAATATAAATTATATAGGTATACTTTACGTCGATTATCACACGATTTTACCAAAAAATTTCAGGAATGGTAAACAAAGTTTATGCGTAAAAATTGTCTGCTATTTCATCATTCCTTTGCTGCGCGGTATAAATATAATTGATGCTAATTTTAGAGATTACCAAAACGTCCATGCAATATACGTATCCTGAATGGGGTTAAAATTGATATCGTTATTGTAACAATGCATGTTAGGAGAATCCGTTATTTGGTAGTTCACTGATAATCTGAAATTCCGTAAATCATGATAAAGCGAAGTACATGCTAGTACTTTGAAGACCTATTATACTCCTCCAAAGTCAATCTAAAATTGCAAAATATTCATTTTATCCTAATTTTTCATGTTACATTAACGTTAGTAACTTGAACTTGACTATCCTCACGCTCTGTTAAATCCTAAGAATGATGATCCGTTCAAAGATCTCAACGATGGATTGATCATCCCAAGCAACTTTGTTCCATTTTGAGATAAAGCTTAAAAAAAAAAAAAAAAACGAAATCAAAGAATAAAATTCGACAAAATTTTACAAAAGTACATAAAATATTAACGACAAAGTTGAAAATGAAGATGAACACCCCCCCCCCAATCAACCAATCGTTCGAACAAGGTATGCGCAGAATTGAATTTTTCTCCATGATTCGAGAACGGTTTATTTTGTAACGCGGTGTACGCGTATGGCGATCCGGAATGCCATATGCCGAAGGAAGAAGCGAGGGAGCGGCGGAACGAAGGGGGGGGGGGGGGGGGCAAAGAGATCGGTGGGCGCGCGTAGAACGGCGCGTGGAAAAGCTCCTTCCGGTCGGTTGACTGGCGCTGAACGCGTTTCCTCTTGAGGAAAGGGTGTCGGACACGCGGGAGGAGCGGAGAGGAGGAGGGCACGGCGACAGGGAATCCTAATCTCGTTGGCCCGGGAAATCAATAGAAGAGCCCCGAGTTTCGCCACACCGTATAACCTGCATGTATCCTATATACACAACCCACGCGTGTAACCCAAGCCGCCGGCTCGAAGGACTGAAAAAGTGGTGGGTGCCCTTCCTGCTTATCTCGCAGGCAAAATGCCCGCCCTCGTTTATACATATTATATACAGGCGAATTACGCTTGCCGTTAATTGAGCGCCTGTCGTCGGTCCGTTCTCGGATTCCTTCGATCGAACAATTAGTGAAATTCGTTTCTTCGATTACCCGTTTCGCACGCGGTATCTTTTCTGGACACCGATAAGCCGGTTCCTTTGAAAACTTTTTACATCTCGGAAACGGTTGAGAGTCAAGGGCTAGGTACTCATATGCTGCCTGGTTGAACATTTGAGGTGAATTTAGCTGTTAAAAATGATTGCGAATTTGCTGTATATTTAGGGTACAAAAAAGTTGGAAAATTACGAAATTAGCTTGGACGCTTACAAAGTTGATGTAGCGACGTGAATTGCTATGAATTTGCCTTAGAATTGTGATAAAAATGTTTGATTTTACGAAAAAATTATAAGAAAAACACAAAAAAAGTCATTTCAATTTAGTAATTTTAGTAAACTGTGTAGTAAATTTATTGTATTTGTAAATTGAATAAACAATGAACGTATGGTGAATTCACTGCTCCATATCCGAATAAAACTTTCGATACAGTGTAGGAAGTTCCATACAGAAATTTTTGACAGTGTTGAAATGAAAACTGGAGCTGAATTTGTGGCGAATAACGTCAAAATGTTCACCCGCGAACCATGTGGAAGCGGATAACGAAAAACCGAATCTAACAAGACGGATTCAGGATGAATCCGATGTACAATTCCGATGCAAATGAGCTAGTACGGAAAATTTGAGAAGATTAACAGAGTTTTAGAATCTAGAACTGAACTATATTCTGAGTTTCAACGTGGGTAGAAAAATCGGGAATCGTAAATTTTGTTCGCAATACATAATTCAGTGATAATTCATCCGCGATGAGGACGTTACGTATTACCGAGCAAGCATCTTTTGTCAATGCAAAATTCGTGTAGTTTGTGCAATTTAAGTGGATAGATTATGCCTAGCTCATTTTATTCGTTCAAATAAATTCTACACAGTCCAACTGACATGGATTCCTGATATATTTTTAAACAATTTATTGGTTTATAATACATGTACGAATTGTATATTCTTTGAGGTCAATTGAGACGATGTGTATAAATTCAAGTTCAGCCGATTTGTAGATAAATCCACTTGCAAACAAAATGAGCTACGAGTTACCGAAATTCAATGTATGGTACAGTTTGGTCATTAAAAAATGGCAAAATAGCACGATGTCTCAAAAATTGTTGAAAAAAACTCGGAGCTTTTTTCTTATGGAATTCAATTGCTTTTTCATTATACATTGATGGTATATTTTTTTCGCCTAATCAAACCTCATTGACACATCCCAGTTGCATATTTACAGTGTTCATTTCTATATTTATTTATTACTCTTTCTAGTATTCATTTCGTAATTTTTTTTCGTTTCAACATTGTTTTTACAGGACTGTACGCCTGATGCATCCTTAATTGGCACAGGTTTGGTGCAGCGGAGGTCACCGCTCAGGGGCGCGCTATTCAAATTGATTCTAAATCGATGGCTGATACCTACAAGCCGTGTATTACTTTGTTATCTATACTGAATTGAATTATTATTTTTTTTTTCTCATACAACAACCGCGAACTATATAGTCGGAAATGCAAATCTGCGTCTAAACATGAACTGCACCCACTGAAATTTACATGATGGAAAATTCCAGCCGGGTAACTAATGTCAAAAAACAATAGCTGCAGATACGTTTGATGAATATTTAGATACGTTACATAACGACAATGTTGCGCAATCAAATCTGTTACCGAGATATCAAGAATGAGTTTGTTTCAATCCGGACATTAAACCTCAACAAATTAATGATCATTTTCCGAATTACGTCTCAACTTCAGCTGATCCCGAATTATCGTTAACAGAGAAAATTTTCATCCAGTTTAATAATTGAAACAGTCAAATCATTCCCATGTCTAAATTAAGCGAGAGATCATTTCTTAATATCGGTTCATTTCTATCTACATTATTCCTCTCTCGCTGTATAATAAGAGTGATTTTATTTTATTTTTTTTTATCCAGAACCGTCACTTGTCAAAGACGCGATAATCAAACTATAATTCTACTTTGTAGGAAAGTGTTACGAGTAAAAGATAAAACCAATCGTCCAGTGAAAACAAACCGTCAAACGGTTATCCAGGCACCGAGGCACACGTATATATGCATTATACGTACGCATCGTCGATAGTTGATGCTCTGCCACATTTAACGACCATGTGTCGACTTCCCGATCGTATCATAGTCGTAAATTAATGTCATATTAGCGATAAGTGGAAACGTGGAAACAAAACATTTCCGATGTACGCGGAACGCGCTTTCGACTACTAAGGAGGGAATTCTCGTGTTCATACTTACAAAGCAGAAGCGAATTGTCCGTGTACATACATACGTATCTAAATGGGTACACAAAAACACGGACTCGTGCATGTGTGGGTAGGAATGGATGCGTCTCTACGTCTACCTACACATCTCTCAGTCAGATACGACGTCTTGAGGAACGGCCTCCGTTATTCCTTGATTCAACACGTGGCTCGTCACGGTTAAGATTCACGATCAACAGCGTTTCGTTTGATGGTATCTTCAGCTGGGCATTTCACGTCCTAGATCAAATAATTACCGACAGTTACAGCAGCATAATGCTATGTTGATACCCACAGCTACAGCTTGCGCTGATGTAGGCACGTGGTCAAGGGACTTGTTCTTGCACACTTCTCATTTTATGAAGAATAAAGGAGGGCAAGAGTCGACGAAGAGGTTTAACGATAGATCAAATTTGAAGTTTGTTTATAATATTGACGGAAATGCGGAACTTACGTCTCTCAGAGTTAACTAGTTCGACGGATTCGTTGCGAAATTTCAACAACCATTTGTCGATATTCAAAAACTGAAGCGAAATAAAATGAATGAATTTTATCGATACGTGTAGATTTCGTTTTCTACCGACCTGGCACTGAAAATATAAATTACTCAATGTCAAATATGTGAGTGGTGCAATCCAAACTTCGTAGTGATTTTTAGGACTCAAGTCACAGAGGTTATTACAGCTTCGAATTCTCTCTGATCTAACGATTTCCATTCTACGAATCGAGTAACTGAAACTTGTTAGTAGTCTTTAACACATCGCTCTCAAGATAAGTTGACACTTTGAGTGGGTAAAAATTATCGAGCATCTTTGATAAATTCAGGGTCCAAACGACGTTTCAGAGACTTGACGTAAATGTGTATTACGTATTGAAATTTGTACAATCAATTATCGTCGGAACGATTAGTGAGGATACCGAACAAGTCGCGAGAGTATTTGAAATCTGCACAAAGCATCGAGTCTGATTTCTGTGCTGCACGGTAGCTAGATCAGCGACTCCCGCCATCTACCCGCAAGTCAATCCCTTCTTCTTCAACGTGACTTCAACAAGCGTACCGAGCGTACTTACCGACCGAGCATGAAGGTACGAGTGCGTCGCGCCTCGCTCAAGCGGTTATTCACCAATGAAAGCGAATGATGGAGGAGGCGAATTTTGAACGATTAATTGGTCGACCATTGGACGAGGATAAAAAAACGAACGGTTAGAACGTCGCCGCGAGCATCCGGAAGCGAATGATTTGCGTAACTGAATTAAAACACCCGCAACGAGGATCTCAATACTTACACGATGTTAAAGACAAATGGACGAAGGAGTAAATAAGTGGCCAAGTCGAGAAACGCGTAGGCAACTTACAGTCGTCCGTGTCTCATTTACATGCATTTCATACACCCAAATACCCTTATACCGTGGATTATGTACCCGCGTCAAAGTTGGCATGGAATGTTGCAACTAGGAGGCAGGAAACGTTGGACCCGGGAGGGACCCTCTCTGACCGTCGTAAGTAGGGCAAGGGCACGGTGCGGAAAGTGCGGATATTTCTCCGTGAGCAAGAGTAGTCCGTAGAAAAAACCCCCCGCTCTTGTAAATCACTATCCGTTGAACGCATCAGCGCCAATGATGTAGGAAACGTAATATCGTGACCTAGTCGTTTCACCATTAAACTTTCGCTCTGTTTTGAACGGTGTCAGCACCGTTGAGGTGATGCGATGAAAGGGTCACGTTTAATTACAATACGCGTAAATTGGGTATGGGTACGCTACGGCAATAAATACGGTAGGCGGGTCCATTAAAACATCATTACCATTAGCCTTGCTACTGCTGTCTGCATTCTGTTGACCGTCAGACGTTCCATTATGAATATCTTACGTAAATTGAGCCGGCAAAGAGAGTAGGAAGGAGACGACGCGGATAAAAAACAGGAAAGACAATAATTGACGAGAGGAATCAGAGAAACATACGATTGTCGGATTTTTTGATTTTTCACTGTTAATTTCCTGCTAACGATAAATAGACAGTGTATAGATACAGATAGAGTAAATAGACATCGCCGTTAATTCTCTTATCGACGAACGTTTCTATTTATTTGGCCTCGTAGTGCAACGGCGTGTGTTCTTGAACGATGGTTTGATTTACTTCGTAAAAATTTGTATTCGTGAAACATTTTGACGAGAGATTAGTTTTCGTTTCAGACTTTATCTTTCAACGCTGTATATTAGGCGTATAATTAAGTTGAATTGGAACAAGGTCTAGGCGATTCGGCACCTTGCAAGGAAAGCGACTGTTTCCTCTCCTTGTGATATCGAGTGTGCCAGGAGAATGTAGACAATATTAAGTACAACAACAAACCAATCGCTTTTCTCTGCCGGTCCAGATCGACGTTTCTTTCAAACAATAGGCACGATTATCCGATAATGAAATCCCGCAAACTTACATACACACAACTATCGAGGGCAAAACCCGTGCGCGACGGCGAGATAAAAAGAAACATTGAATTCAATAATAAGGAATCTTTTCAAACTTTCAAATACCATTGAATACTTGAAATCGTGTTTGAAAGTATCGATAGTCATAGATTGGAGTCGTTGATACATTTTATGACTGTAAGTATGTATTACACAAATTAATACATGCACGCACGGCAAAACAAAATGACTGTGAAACTTCGCACGCGTCACCTGCAAAGATCAAATATGATATACTATAACAAAAACACAAAAGCAACAGTCTTACTGCAGGAAAAATTTATCTATAAACCGAGTTATCGCATCTTCGATTGAAATCTAATAATATAGATTGACCACCTGCTTCTTCCATCGATACGCTAATAGATCAATTATCTGTATGCAGGATGTTATTTGACATATCGAACGAAACGAAAGAGAACACTTCGCAGAGATAAGCGGTTCTAACGAAATACTCCAAAATTGCTTCGGCCATTTCAATTATACAATGGAACGAACGCGATTCTCCTTCGAATGTTCGTCTGCAGGCAACAGCCGTCACGAAGTTATACGAGCAGTTGTGACTATCGTATCAGGTTACATGCCTGTACAATAATTATGTTGCAATTGCAATAGTGGAAGAGCAATACAGCTGACGCGGAACCATCGTTTATTATGCCATAACACCGGGTCTTAAAGTTTTATGGTACTTAGGTATGTGTATCGTGATAAACGCATGAAATTATACCGTGGTTAGCTGCGCACGCGCTGAATAGTTCTATCCAATTGGGTGATCAGTTCAATTCGCGCCAAGTATTTCGTGTTGCACGTTCGTCAGGCTTGCCAATCCAAACTGTCTAAACTTGAAATAGATTTTTTTAGGTTAGGTTGAGTCAAGATAAGTTTACCCTGTATCAATGACACGCTGGAAGAAGGGTTTATTTCAGATATTTACCAAGCCTTTTAAAACAAATAAATATTCAACGGAGTCCTTCTAACCGTTACAAACATTCTACGCGCTCCAAGTATTGGAGAAAAAAAATGTCCAAATTTTTTCATAAACGGTCTTAATTATATTATACAACTTTTATTCCGCCTTTTAATCAACTCGAAACGTTAATTACGCATCACTGCCTCAGCATTCCGATGTCACCACAACATTTGGGTATAAGTAAACGAAGAAAAAGTTAACGAGTCTTTGTGGTTCGTTGAATTAAAAATTTTTAGACAAAATTTGAGATTCTTTCGCAGCGGGTGAACATCGATTCTCAAAAAACTTGGTCGATACACACCGCTCTGCATGATCATCGACGAACTATCGAAACTTTGGATGCTCCTATGCGTAGTCCTATAATAGTCCAATGTCTTTGAAGCACTTCAACTCAGCATGTAAATAATAATTCCTCGCATGTAATTGGTACGTTGTTATTGTTAGCTTTACTGAGTTGTTTTCAACTATCCGATATCGTCATAAATTTACTTGCCGTTTCATCATACGTGTATACCGTCTTGGACGTACGTATGCAGGGTGCGTACATCAACAACGATGTCTGTTGTCCTGGTGATGTTTTACTGATGTCAGCAATACGTCAGCATAGTCGATAAAACGAACGTTCTCTTTACCCCGCGTTGCACGGGCGTAAATGACTACATCACTTTTAATCTTTGTTAATATACGCATAATGCCATCTAAAGAAATTCCAGGTCATTTATATTCATTCAGTCAATTCATCGAGTTCCCTTTAGTGATTATTACACGGTAATTTTAATCACGGTGCACCCTGAAGTGCCGATGCTATATTCGGGTATAACGACGATATTGCATTGGATGTGCGTCGGGGTTTGCGAAGGATTGATTTATCGGACGAAATCAATTACAGACTGGGATAAATTTTTCTCGCTATTTTGTCGTATGAAACCAATATTGAAACCATTCAAATATGAGGGACATAAAAAAATGCGTCAATCCAGAAGAGAAAAAAAAAAATCATAATTTCGTACACACAATTATGTTCTCGGCAGTTCAAGCGTTGAATGTGACAAGATTGAAACGTTCCAGCTGTTACACTTACGGAGCGGAAGTGCTGCTCGCTATTTGAACTCTGATTATCGTCAAGGTTTCACCAATAAATTTGCATCGCCAACAATATTCAACAAGTTCCTTGTGATTCTATACCCATATAACAATTTGCTCCGCGTCTGTCTTTACCACGGCGGAAATGCACTTTTAAAATTTGCGATAGGCGAAAGAAACGATCGAACAAATGAAACGGTGCATTCTGTGGATGCTATACCGGAGATACCGGATTATTTTAACAATCGCTCGTTTTTGCCATTCTGTAACATCGATCGAATCTGACGGCTGTTGTTTGATCTGGGAAAGTGAGAGCGTTTCGGCGCCGTTATCAACGGTTCAACGATTATCTCTTACCGCTGTCGCTGTACGACCTCGTTTTCTTGTTATTCGCATTGAAGACATAATATCAATCTTGCACAAAGGTATCTTCGATCGTTACCCGAAAATTCATTAGCGTTAAGCGTGATTAAATATTAACGAGAACAATATTAAAAGATCGGTCAACTTTTTCTCGTATAACGTGTCGCAAATGCATGTACCCGGGTATGAAATATTAATTTCTAATCACTAGCAATCGAGAAGATCGACAAGCTGCAGCGATAAGCGAGCCTGCGTCCTTCACGATTTTAAATTGCAAATGTAAACATTTATATGCTCTTCCCAAGCTTATTATACCTACATACACATACTGGACGAGGCAATATTGTAATGAAATGATTACAACGTCCCTATCGCAATTTGGGTGCATAAATAATACAAGATATGAGTAATCAAATAATTATCACAAGTCTGATGATATTTTGCAACTTGTTAACAATTTTAAACGAGCGATGATAAAAATTCGTCAAATTCACGTACCTACATTAATTCCAGTTCAATGCTAAGCTATATTCGTTCCGAATTAATCACAGAGTTCTGTATTACATGTAAATATACAAACAGACCCACCACCTAGACGGCGAATTTTTTTTCTACACAATTTATTCGTGTTTATAAATTCCAACTGGTTAATAATTCTCGATGCAAGGGAACCGAGGAAGGGGGGCGGAACGATAACGCAATTGAACTTGAAATTTCGACTCCATTGAACTGTGGGCAAGACGTCTTACGAGCGTAAATTATGGGGAGAGTGAGAGAGAAATGGAATGAACAAGATAGAAGAAACGCGAACTACTTACGGCTGTTATAAATAGTAATGCTAAACTTCACACTTTTCGCACTTCACATATTTGGTCGTTAGAATACTATAACCGTTTTTGTGAAATTCATCTAAGATTTCTTGTTCATGATATCAAATGTTCGAAAGGTGAATATTTTAAGATTCATGAAAACCCCATTGCGTATCAGAAAAATTATTAATAAGACGTTGAAAATAGTCCAATTGATTACGTAATCGAATTGAAATTTTATGAAGATAACATCATTGCAGCACACGAATATATCGGTAGACCCACAAAAATTTCAACCGATCAAAGTGTAAGATATTCTTACGAAGTTTCAAAAATATCACAATATCAGTGTACTACCATCTATTATAAATACTGAAAACACATCGTTCGTCTAATGTCTTTCTAATCACATATTGTACATAACTCGATATCGGCGAGGAAGAATTTTTTAAATAAATATCACATTCGTTGCTAAATCATTAGTTCGTCACCCTAACCTACATTTCCGAAATTTTTTATAAATTATCGAGGTCAAGATATCAAGAACCCATCAAAAACATGTTTCATTTATAACCCGTATAAATGAATTCGATCGCTAAAAAATATTCTACAAATAGTGTTTTCTTTGCAACAATTGACAATCGAGTTTCCTTACAAGCTGAAGTTCCGGGTGAAAATGCGAAGGAGCAAAAAGAAACCTCGTTACGTTTGTTAAGAAAACCGGGCATTGGTACCAAAGATTACGGCCCGGTGACGTCAGCGTTATCTTTAATATGTAAAAGGACCTGCGGTAGATAACCGCATGGCGTATAGTACAGGAAATTAATTATCCGATATAATTTTCCGACCGTTTTCACTCGGCCCGAGGCAGGTTCATTGACATAAGGCCTTCGGCCTGTTGTGCCTCCGTCACATAGTCCTCAGTTGTAAGCCCCTAACGATGTTACAGGTATTAAACTGCAATTCGAGGCAAATTCCACTAAATCCTGGTTATTTTGATCGCAAAGAAATTATTAAAAAATCATTTGAACTTTATTTTTCCACCAGTTACCGCGCAAATTTAAAATTCCACATTATTTCCCACGGAGTACTTTCACATTCTCGCCTGTATTTTTAGATGTTGCCGCTTGTTGAAATTCGGTTTCTGTGATATCTGAACTTGAAAAATAAGAGTTATCATTTGTCGCACAGTATTTGATAATTCGTGAAACCCGGTGCCTGCGGCGCGACACAAGACGGATTATTCGAAATTATAACACGTAGATCGATAATCAATTGAGTGAATAAAACATCCGGGCACTTGCCTACAATGAAAGTGAGGTGACGATAACGACGTTGGAATACCTTACGTTAAAAAAATAACAAGGAAAAACGAAATCCGAGTAACTGGCGGTGAGAATTTCCGATATTCAACTTATGACGATGCACATATTATTATACCTGTCCTTGACTTTTTCAACGAACGAAGTTGACCGTAGAGCAATTACTCTAACGAGGTTTGACAAGGGGAACAACCGGGTCTTGGCGCTCCATCCGGCCAACGCAGGCGACAAATCTCCTAAACTCTCCTAACGATTACGACCTGTTTCGGTAGGCCCCGATTGCAATTCAGATAATCAGATACATGCCGTCTTCCTCGAATACTGTCGCAGGTTCCACGCTTCGTTTTTAAACGTTTCACATTCGGGCCGGACGCATTCGTTGCGTATACACTGTTATAATACACGGCCATGGGTAGATATACATACCAAACTTTCATTTCACTATTCGACGTCAAAGTTTTCCCAACACGCGTCAGGCCTGAGAAGGAATTTGAATCACTGCGAGGTACGCACGACGATTAATCATTCTCGTCGCAATAACCGACAAGGCTGACACAAGGCGCACGAATTTCACGCTCTTATGATAAGAGAGAATCGTTCGCTTATTTTTATTATTATACCCCAACGACGATCGTAACGAACTCTTCGTTATGTTGTCAACTTATAAAATTACTCCTCGGGGTCAGTCCAATCAGGGTTATCAGGGAATTCGGGAATCCAGGATCTCATGAGATAGCTACTTCAGAGTTGGTAGGGTCAATGATTTTCGGTAACTGCGTGCTTGGCTTCTGATCGCTTTGAAACCGAGACTTCGTCGCTACAATTTAACGCTCATCGTTATACAATATTACATACATGCATACTCTGCGCCGTAAGATATTTATTGTTATCAACAACTATCGACATCCGTTACAGTGGGTAGGTATATTATATAATACAATAAACATTTCCGACAGTGTGCGATTATTTCGTTTTCAAGTAATTGACGCATATGTACCGACAGGTGCGGATCCGAGACGGCCGCATTAAGTAATAATACTGTAAAAAGTGACTGTATTTCAAAATTTCATACCTTCCGTTTTTAAACTTTAAATCAAAGTTTTCCTTTATCAAAATTAATTCTGAGTAATTTTTCAATAATTAACACGTGCAAAAATCACTATATCAAGTAGAAATTATCTTTGCCATCGATATTCAAATGACATTTATACGACACAAATGTATTTATTTATTTCTTAAATTCAAAAGCAATGTGGACAAATTTATTTTAATAATTAGGAATTGAAACAAAAATTCCGAAATCACAAGATAGAAATTTTGAAGCAAGGCTTGTGTGTTGGAGAAGCAACAGGTAAAGTGGAAATGTTCGTTTTTTCTAAAAATCACGATGTAATTACACGCTTCCTGTACCAACTCGCCACAGTCTTCCGTAATTTCGTGATCCCTCAACAACTTTTGCATTTACAAGATTTTTATTGATTTCATGAATGTATTTCAAAGTAATGTAAATTGAACAATGAACAATTATGTAAAATCAATTTTGAACGCTTATTTACATAGTGCAGTATATTGCGAGCAATGTTTTTGATACTCAATTAATTATTTATTTAAATGATAAGATCGATTGAGATAATAATTAAAATATTCGTTTCAACATGTTTTGAGATAGTTTTAAAAAGTCCATAGGAGGAAAGCAGAGAAAAAACGCTTCCTGCGAATATCCGATTGATATTTTACATAGTACATGAGTAAGTACTATTAAGATACTAAGATCCTGAAAGTATCAGACCTCCATCTCCATTGGATATGGAGAAAAAAAATTATAAATAATGAAAAATATTTTTTTTTCAGGACTGACCAGACCGATTTATTTCAAAAGTAATTATGCTATCGAGAAAGTCAAGAGTTTTTACAGACACAACGGACAGCTTATTAAATTCGTGATAAGAAAACATTATTTTCTCTCAAATTTCTATTCCTCACTGTGATACTTTTCAAGCATAAAGATAAATAAACTTCGTCAATCCTAAGAACAAAATTATTTCATTCTCTTATAATTTTTTTTCCCCCAAAAATCAACAGGTTGAGGTTTGATCATTTTAGGGTCGTAGTATGTGAATAGTACACATATGGAAATAAATTCTGCAACAGTTAATTTTTTCTCTCTAGCTAGTTACGTTGGTATTGAATTGCAATTCGAAAATTTCAGCGCAGCCGGAAACATGTTAGGAAAAATTAGCTGTCGCAGCCTCAATTTCCTAACTCGTACCTACTTTATCCATAAAATATCATTCGGATATTCGTGATAGAAATTTTTATCTTGTTTATCTCCCCACGATCGTTGTTTTATTGGTCTGAAATATTTTTAAGCAATGTTAGATAAGTAAGAAAAATATTTCTCGGAATATCGGTTCGTCAAAGTGACCCCGAAGATAAATAATTATACACATACGAGCCTTTGGAGGTGGCGATCCCCCCGGGATCGGTTCCTGGTTCCATTCAACAACAATCGTTTCAGGAATAGTAACTTGAAACGATGTAATAATGAATCCTGGGATCGTCGAGACGCGTATTCCGCAGTGCGGATTGTACATGCAACGGGTGGAAAAAAACAACGTGTTACGAATGCTCGCGTGTTCGGTATCTCGAAATTGACACCCGCGTAGCTATGCCGAAATCCCCCGACCCCCCTCGTCCCTGCCGGTGTCGCGAAGCGAGATAACGTGCGTTATAGTCGTTAGGTATATTACAATCGTCGACATGCCCAGAAACGATAATTCGCGACAAGTATTTGACGGCTACGCACACATACTTCGTGACGAGTACGTAAATTAGTCCCGTACGGAAGTATCCACGTACGTGAATAACCAGAAATAAAAAATAAATCGATAAAGTCGTGCGATTTAACAGAGTTTGGTTCTATTTGTAGGTAAATTTCTTTGCCGCGAAATTGTTAATTGTATTGCGGAAAAAAAATATCTTCCGACACTTTGATGTGACAATTTCTTTTTTTCTTTCCTTTTCTCATCATTGATATCGTCGTCTCTCCACGTGCAGGCTTACATGGCTGGTATACAGCGTCGCAATTTCGCGGCTAAAATAATTTTACGACATTATGTTACACAATATCCGTTCAAAGACGAATAACGAATGCAAAGATAATACTGTCGCGTGTCATTCAGCACAGCTCGGCTTGTCTCGGAACATGGAAGAAGACAATTCGTGCGATATCCTGTGTCTATAATACCACCAGGTGTCATCAATTTATTGAGTAATGATATGATTGGGTGCATTCGACGAGGTTAGTCTCGAAATACTCCAGAGACAGCTGTGCACTGGGTACAATACGCATACGTTTAACGCAATTATCATCACACATAAATAATACTGTAAATTACCCCTATCATAGAATATTATGTTATATCTCTTTATCGCATAATGATAAGGAGCCAGAAAAACCGGACTGCCAGTGTTGCGATTTTTACGTAGCAATCTGACTTATAGTGCGATAAAAGCATGACGTATTCATCCATCCATCGATCCGTCCATCCATCCATCCGTGGACCCACCTATCTATCTATCTACTTATATATATCTCTTATATATGTATCTCTTTATCTATCCATCCGTACTATATTTAGTAAGATGTTTACCGCGGGTTTATTGACCCCCTTGTCTGGCAGCGTGCGAACATGTCACCTTGAGGGCAGCAATTTATACCGGGATCTCGCTTGCCTCAGTGGAGAATCTCTCGTACGCCATTACAGAAATACGGCAAGGCTACAGCTGTCAAAGGGGGATACCGATGATGCGTCGAAATCTGCAGGGTCTTTAAAAGGTTTGACAATTTTTCAAGGGGGAAACCGCAAACAACAACAACTACAACGACAACGACGCGGAATATTGCATTTATCTGGATGCGTGAGAAGAATGGGGGAAAAAAAAGAAAAAATGATAGGTAGGTAGAGCTAAAAATAAGTTTCAACGTATTAATCTACTTGACACTCACATCTAAGCTACGATACCTGATTCCTTCGATTGATTTTTAATTTTTCTCAACAATTCCAACGACTTCTGTATACACTGTAGTTTTACAAGTCACGACAAAATATATCGTAATGATGGATAGTCGACCGTACATGTGTCAATGGCGTTTATTTTCAACCCGTAATAACTTCCGGCAGCTAATTGGAAAACCTTGAAAATCGTGCCGGATTCAACCCGGTATAGCTCTTTAGTACAGAGTACTAACTGATGTTACCAATGCCCAGTTATGTATTACCAATCAGTATGAAATAATCTTTGTCCGATAAGCGTTAATTTCGTTTGCACCTTCCGAATTACGATATAATCAATAAGAAGTCGACGCGATACTGATTCAACAACCACTTTTATTCATCTCGACTGTATCAAATTCGTTTCGATAGATTGCGAAGATAAGAGGATTTGGAAAAATATTCAATTATTACGAAACTTGAGTATTAAATTTAAGCAATCCATTTTTCGATGTACATCAATCGGGAATGAAACGTTTAAAAAGTGCAACTGAAGCGTATCTTTCAAAATTGTACCATCTTGTATAAAAAAAAATTGTAAAGTTGCGAAGATCATATAATTTCGAATAGATTCAATCGTTAAGAATATCGGAGAAATCACATTATTCTATCGCGTTGTCATATTATGATTTACGCTAATATCCAATAGCTCCTTGTAGTCGTTAACGATTAATTTTCTCTACAAATCACCTTGACGTAAATTTTTTCTTGACCTTGTTATAGTCTTAAAAAAAAACAAAAAAAAAAAAAAATAATAAAACTGTTTTCGGTTGTTATTAAGAAGATCTTTACCGCCGTTCAAAACCTCCAAAAACAGATTCGATTTACGAGTAAATGAGCTGCGAGTCATTGGTATTGAAAAACCGATACATCAGGTGGACGTATTTGAGGTTAAACAACGATAGAACAATTCGGTTTCCTTCTCGCGCATAATATCAATTAAAATACGTTTATCGTATTTCGTTTAACGGCCTGAATATATTCTTTTGAATTCTACCGATAACCAACGCATAATACTTGACCTAACCCAGCCAGAGTATTTGAATGAATGACAATTTTAAACAAGGATACCTATTCCTTGCAAATGCTTCTACAAAGGTAAACACACACACGCCTATATTATATTTGCTGCATAATTAATCAGACGCCGGAAAGATGCAAGGAAATGCATAGGGATAGATTTTTGAAAAATTCGCGTCCGTCCCCTTACAATAGGAGAGAGACAGAGAGAGAGAGAGAGGGAGGGGGAGACAGGGTAAGGGATATAGATGCCGAGTCTCCGCTAGTGTTTATGAGGCAATCTAGGCCCAGTCACAACGTAATCTAATCCTCCAAGTGGTTCCTTCGCCGGTGGTGTAATTTAGTGCTCGTATTGTGTGCCTTTAGTATTTGCCCTCGTGGTCGATACGGGGAAGCAAGACCCGGTAACCCGGCCATCGTCGAGGGGTAGACAAAGGGGTGGCTAAGGGGGAACTCGGAAGTTGGAACTTGGATCAATGCGGCGCCTTATCAAAGCGCTTCCCGTCGCCTCCTCGCCGCCGTTCGCAGCTTCTTTATATACGTTCCGCGTGTGTGCCTCGATATACGTACGTATACATACCTATATATGCCCATGCATATGCATATACATTATACATACATCTACGTGTAAATAATTCGCGTTCCCGCTGCTCTCGCGGAGCCCTCGAGGAGATGCCCAAGAAACAGGGAAGGTACGACGGACGGAGAGAGAGAGATGATTTTCTTTTCCTCTTTTCTTATCTGCTTATTTTTCATCCCCTATTTTTCTCCCGGTTAACTTATCCGCCGTTCTTTTCTACCGTTAGTGCCGCTGCTGCTTGTTGCACCTTTGCTCAACTACCGGAGTGAATATTAAACGGCATCACCATCCGCCAGTCTTCCTTACTTTCCGAGGCGTCGACTCGTGACCCTGATTAATCTCCTTTACTGCACCTGTTGAGAGTGGTGAATAGCTGGCCGTAAGCGGACGAGCAGACGAGTCAACGCGAAGTCTCGCAGCCTGACGTTTTCAACCTAACACGGTTAGACTTTGATTTTGCACATTAGGCTTGCGTCGCGAGTTAAACTAAAGTTCGCCCAACGTCGATTGATGTTCTTACTGTTGCCATCGTTGTCATTTTTTTTTTGATTTTTTGGATACACCATTACGTGAACATTATTTTCACGAGCATGTGACAGCGCAGCCTTAGAATTTTTCACGCCTGTTTCAAATCTATACGTAATACCTAATAAATCACACGATGCGTGGAAAAAATATTTCATTGTAAAAAAAAAAAAATCCATTTAGCGCGTTGATAGTAAACGTCAGGAGTGAAAATTATACTCTCGACCGGGTTTTTCTTTCTTCGGCGAAGGAATTCCCCCCTGTTATTACAATTGTTAACGGTGAAAGTATAATATGATTTAAAAATGACTGTCTCTTTGTTTGTCTCTGTCCCGTACGCGTTTCTGTACCATTCATCCGATTGCGATGAAACTTTGATGTGTTGTTGTGCGTACGCCCGCGAAGGTTTCAGAATTGGTACGAATATTTTACAATAGGTGGCGAGTGAGTCGTTTCAACAAATGAGAGTATTTCATACTATAGTTTAGCGGGAGTTGGTGTCTTTTCAAAAAGACCTTCTTTCTTTGAGTGGCGTTGCAACGAATGCCGGGAACGAAGTCACGGTCAGCAGATATATATATATATATGCATAAAACTCAAAGTCTTTCCGACGTATGTTCGTATGTTATAACTCAAGAACGACTGAACCGAATTTGATTCTTTTTTTCTTTTCTGCGAATAGCTACAACGTCTGACCAGGTTTTACAATGCATTTCGGACTACAACCAGATTGCTAGTTTTGGAGAAGTAGAACGATATTTGTAAGCCAAGTCGGAACGGGATCTCACATTTATGCGAACGCTTACTAAACTCTTACATATAGAGGTTAGGTTAGGTTAGGTTCGGTTTTGGGGTAGGTCACAGATATTATCAGTCTTCATTCAAATATTCCCAACTGTAAGCAAGATTTTTCTTCATCTGAATAGAATTTTCATTTTATCGCATTAAATTTCAACGCGGGCGAAGAACGCGACGGCCTTCTGGTAGGTGTATTATATTCTAGATTTGTTTCCGACGATCAATGAATGCCAAAAAAAATTGTGTGTGTGTGTGTGTGTGTGTGTGTATATATATATATATGTATGTATATATACACCTGTTCAACTGCGTGCTGCATTGATATTATACATACATAGCTATACTACATATATCGTCGAGAGAAAGCTGAAGCTTCGCTTTGAACACACTTCTTTTCTTTATTTTCTCCTCTCTCTCTCTCTCTATCTTTTTTTTTTTTTTTTCTTCAGGAATAGAAGATACTCGAGCGTCTAACTTTAGAAGGATCATCACGCGTGTCCAGCTGCACTCAATATTGAGAAACGACATTCGATTCTTTTTTCAACATTTAACGTATAATACAGTAACGAATAGTAACACGGAATTGAGAAGGTTGGAAGAATAAATTTGAATCTATACGTGCGAAAGGAACATGAACGCAAGAAAATTGGATATTTTCATTTATTTCATTCCCGTTAAATCGTCAATTTCACTTTGTACGTAGATGATAAAGGTGAAAAATACCACGTATATAACATCGAGGTTTTTTTGACGTTGTCCTCGACCACCGATTACACTCAAAGAACCACGACTAATGAAACGGTAACGGAACTCTGTGGCATTTTACGTTACTCCTCGCTCACTGACTAACGTCACGTAGCAGCTGTAGTAACGCGGAACTACGATCTGTGAGAAATTCTCTCGGTTGGTCGGAACCGAAGGAGGAATTCGGTGTTACCGGAATTTAAATAATAAATCTCACATCTCCAGGGGCGGCGAGACGAACGGTAACGATTCTTACGTACGATTTCACCGACGACTTTCAACCGTACATAATTTGTTGGTTTCATTTTATTTTCAACACCGTATTAAAAGATTTGCCGCATGGATTCCACGGTTATCGGGTTTTGGCGATGCGGCAAGATTTCAGAGTTATTTTCATTCTGGCAAAAAGGATTCGCTGCGAATTTATAATTCATTGAAATACGATTTAAACCAAAGTTAAAAGGCGAATTCGCATCGGTAAAGAATTGTCGGATAATTATTTGGGACTGAATTTACGGCAAAAAGTTACAACTAAATGCGACAGAGAACGAACAGATGTCGAATAAAATCCAAAGTGGTTTTAAACATTCTGTCGCCTGCAAGGTTGTTACAATTCTCAACTCTTACTCGAACTATACTTTTACTCGAACATTCATCGTACCCGATGTTAACCCAAATTTTGTGCTGTTTTAATGAAACGGCGCAATCTTGACATTTTTCAACACGTTGACGGTAAAACATCCGTCGATACTTGTAGTTGTCGTATTGAAAGTTGCGTGCTTTTGTCAAATTTGCACGCGATCGGCATACTTCAGAGAATCGACTAACGCAAGTTTACCTCCAACTAAACCAAATAAATAAATAAACATCAAGATTCGCTAAATCGGACTCCTCCATGTCGCTTAAACGATAATTAAACAAAAAATCAACGGAATTTAGAAAATGTTATTCAACAAAATATTGAACACATACCAGAAATCGATAATCAATATTACGATTAATCGTAAGTTCGTTTGACGTTTTTCAAACGCCTGAAATATTTGACAGTTAAATATTACTTATTGTTACGGGTACAGACAGTTATTGTAAAATATATTTGCGTTTATAGTATTTGTATACTGCATAAAGATACGAGTATGGTGCGAAAACGGCAAGGCGTAATCCTTGCACACATGTATGCCTACGCCGCGTTGAGTATACATCGGTATACTGTACACGTATATTCTTATCCAACACACGGACAGAGGGAACGTCGCAGAGCGAAGAATAAAATCACGAATGCTGAGGCAGGGTCGATGTATGCAGGCCTTGATTCAAATAAGTAGCCACCGTGTCCAAGCACAGCGCCTTTGGTAGCCAGTCGGCGATTCCATCGCGGAATAAAATAAATCCGACGATCTTAGCCGCCGTCCTACACAAACATCTGCAATTATTGCAGGATTATTTTTATTATTTATATTATTATTATTTACTTTTATTTTTATTTTCTTTTTTCTTTTTCTTAACATCACGACTCTCTCCACGTTCCGCTGCAAAAATTGCTGAATTTCATTGAAAATAACGGCGTCGTACGCCATAAGTAACGTTACCTTTCGGTAAGGTTGTTCACCCATAACGTATAACGTGCGAAGTCCTATGCTTGTAAAATCTCACATTCGGAAGTCATCAAATCTGTATAAACTCCAGTTACCGTTCGACCGCTTGCACGTTGTACGTCCTTGATGAAACTCCTCGCAACTCTCTAACAGCGACTGAAAGTTTCCAAACAGAGCCAGGAGCTCTGGTTAACCCGTGTGCTTGTACGCGGTAGTCGGCAGAGGCAACAGAGCACATACCTACTATGAGGAGTAATGGAATCGGTCGAGTTACGCGGAAACGATCAAGAAATCAAGCATCGCATCTCTGCCACCTTATACGAGTACTTATACAGCTGCTACGTTTCGGCGAACAATGAAAATGGCTATTCAACAAGTAGATTTAGGTTCTCTGTGTACCAAGTCAATGGTTTAGGTATTTACCTGACAAGAGATTCGCTGGGACTAGCTTCGCAACAGGAGGAAGAAGGAAGAGAAAGCAAGCATGCGCAAGATAGGAAAGCAATCATATTTGGAATCGATCGGATTTTTACTTCACGTTCGTTCTCTTTTTCACGTATAGCTCCGGAAAGTGATAAACTTTTACCTATACCCGTATCCTGTATACGTATCCAATGTTTGCAAGCCCCGCACGCCATCCACTAACTTTTAAGGGGGTTTAACATGCATCTACCATGTGTAAAACCATATGCACGATGAATTTTTGATAAAAAAACATCTTACATTAACAAAAAAAAAATGGTCGAAATTCAACCTGCTTGTATCTTTCCTTGTTTTACAAAAGGTGTATACTATATCACGTATAGTATAGCCCCTTCGGGGATGTTAAGATGTTGGAAATTTGAAAGCGCCATGAGATCTCGGTGCGTTAAAAACATGGTAACAAAACGAAAAAGGAAGACCAAATAAAAAAAGTAATGACTGTCATTCTGCATCTAAACTGCACTTAACGTAACCTTTGATTCATTGCTGTAACAAGCTCGATAAAAGATATCAATAACAAATATTTGCACAAGAGCAATTTGATTTTTTTTCTTCGAATGAACTCATATCGCAGGTTGCAGGTGACCAATTTTCAATTTTATTGTTATACTTGGGTGATAATCGAGCTGGGCGAACGCTAACACCGGCACCAAAAGATCGCTCTGAAGCAAACATTCCCCGAACTCGCTCTCTCTCTCTCTCTCCCTGACCTACAAGCGAGATAAAATGTCGTATAAAACTACGTCTAGAAGTAAAATTTGACAAATTTCCTTTGTACATCTAACGAAGGTTCGTCACATTACAGGATGGATGGCGTGTAGAGTAAGCGTATAAGAATCGGGTTAGAATTTCCGTAGATACAGAGCGACCAGAGTTACCTAAACGACCAAAGTTGACCTATTCTTCGGAAATATTTTTCACCACGATGAAAATAACGAAGATCGTTGATAAAAACGGATTACGTACAAAGACTGCGATTCTTCGTTGGCGGCACTGCGAACGGCAGGTGACGGGAGGAGCGAAGCAGCAATTCGACCGCGACCGTAGGTGTATATAGTTATACGTCTAGCAGCGAGCAGTAGAAATCGCTGGGTGAAAGTGTTGGCTAGAAGCTGGCCCAGGCCATGCCGTGACATGCCACGCTGTAGAATGATACCCAACGAGAATATGTAAGAAGCCGCGTATAGGTAGGTGTACCCACGTCTGTAAGCACTCAAGGATCTGCCGTCGTAAGACGAAGATGATCGTGACTTGCAAAAACGATCGTCAAACGAGACATTTTCGCAGCGCGGCATACAGCTGTGGTAACATTGATGAACAGCGAAGATCGTCGGGCGAGAAAACGGAAAAACAAGACGAACGATAAAAAGAAGAATTCAAGCCATTTTAACGCACGCTCGTTAAATAATTGCCCTCGCATCGAAAGTTCTCCCTGATAAGAAGTCATTTGAGCACCTGTGTATACATATACACATATATATATATGCGTGTGCGCACGTACATACATCGAGTCATGAATCATACGCCCAGAAATTTAATCAAAATAATCAATCGCTTATTCTTATTCCTGTTTTCTATATGTATGTACTTTAATTGAACAAGTAGCGCTATCCTTGGAAAACAAAAGGATGATAATGGAAGCCAAAGAGAAGAGAAGAAAGAGTTAAAAACAGTAAACTTTCGGGTACGACATACGTGCGCGTCTGTACAGCGATAGTTCAACTATTAATTAAACTTACAAAATTGATGGTATTGTCAGTTTATCGCCGATCTCCGTGTCAATAAAAGCCGTACTGTTGATATAGGTATAATTGTGAATTGTCGAGTAGGTTAGGTATACGTTACAAAGTGTGTATAGCAGCCCGGCTGTCGGCGTAACATAAGCCGGATATATCTTGATTACTACGTGCTCCGTTGTCCGGGCAATTAACAACTGGTGTTGTTATAACTCGTAGAATAGGATGAGAGCTTCTCGTCCGGTGAGTTCTACCTTGTACATAATGGCTGAATCTTGCGACAACCGGGCGTATAATTAATTTGTAAGTCAAAGGTGAAAGATGCCGAAGCTTGCAATTAGAACGTAAGAAAGCCTGTGTCAGGTGCCGACCGAACTCAATGTTGCAGATTTATTTTAAACCGCAATATCAAATTCGAAAGTGAAACGGACGTTTTTCATCTGTGATAAAATCAATACGTGGCGTGTTAAAATAAATTGTTAATCCGTTAAACCACGTAAACTCCTTTCTATTTCATTTTATTTTCGGTTGATTATAGCTACGTATACTAAAAAAAGTTCATGTGACTACCTCGACTGAGAATCATTAATACGACATGTATAACATTAACAAATCCGTGTATAATTCGACGCTTGATCGGATTTAACGCGTATACGCGCGTGAATATTATATTTATTTATCCCACGAGTGCGTTTACTCTTCGATGTTTAATCGACGTGACCGTTAAGCGTAACTGTAACCGAAACGAGTGCAGTCCTATACTCGATACAGTTATACTAAATCTTAAAAGTGCGCTATAGGTGGTTATAGACGTGTTATATATTCTACGCAGAAGTGCAATGACGACGAGATGCGCGCAAAGTATCGCTAAACGAGTAGTAGAAGTGGTTGGAGTACGCTAGTTCGCCACGTTTACTTTTTCTCGGAGCTTCTCACCTGCCCGGCTGTTTCTCACAGTCAGTTTCTAGAAAACATCTAATCCAGCCTAGCTGGATACACGATATCATTGTTTGATCATTCTTTTACTGCAGTATCGAAGTTAACACTGCGTGTTTATATAATGCATGGAATATAAATAACGGATCAGAAAAAACAACAAAGTTGTAGGTTAAGGTTGACGTGCAGAGTTTGTGCCAATTTCGTTTTCTGTTGTAGGTATTGTAAGTTTGTATCATATACGTACATACGTGTAAACCTTATCGTAACATTTTTCGATCGTTGAGTTAAAAAAGTAGAAGGTAAAGAACAGAGGGAAACATTTTTTTTTTTTTTTAATACGCAGAATTAAAGATTGAAGATTAAAGAATATCATTTACTTCTTGCTCTCCGTTCAAGATTTCCATATTCTTTTGAAAAAGCGATTTACGTACATTATTATACGCATAAAATTGAAACTGCAATCTCAGGACGTCAAATCAGGTTTCTGGTGGTAGGTATATGACAAGCTGAGTGAAAAAAAAAAAAAAGTTGCAAAAAGAAGAAACTTTCAAATCGACGGGTTTTCTATCAACATAGAGAAACGGGATTTCTAGTATAGAAACGTGTAAATACGCGAAGTGGTTAATAGCTATAGTGGATTATGTCCACGTGCGCATGGATGTGTGCAGTGTGCAGGAAAAGAAGTTGATTGTGAACCGGACCTTTCACGCGCTTTTCAATTCAATGGGGATATAAACGTAGGTTATAGGGGACCCGTACCGATCTCGTGGCCCTTAATCCGAAGGCGAAGCTGTTTTATTCATTGCGTTTTTTTTTTTTTTTTTTTGCAAAAATTTGAACACACCGTATTTATTGTACATTTTTAAATCCAATTCCGAGTACGCTTTCCGTTCGTCGGCATTGAAAATATACGCGAATGCACGTGTTTGGAAAAACTTGCAAAAACTCATTCATGTTCGTATAGAGAAATATACAGCTGTGGTAATAATAACAACATACAGCTACGTATACACGTCAGGGTTAACCTGAGTTGAATGACCCTTCTTTGATTGTTGCTAATAACAATCAGTAGGACTTTGATGCGTGCGGCTATGTAAGTTTGTGATCGCAATTGTCTAGGCTTGCGGAGAATATTTTTGTTCGATACTTGTTCGCATGTATAATTGTTTAAATATTTCACCGTTGTATTCCAATCCGCAAAAAGACCGCATTTCTTTGTGAACCTGAGGCGTTAATTTTACACGTTTGTTTCAACGGTTGTTATTTGGCTGGATTCAATCACGTTATTCAAAGAGCCTGCTTGATAAATTTGGCATGTTAAACTGATAAAGAATAATCGACATTAACATAAGCTCTTGGAAAAACACCGAAGGACGAAGTTTCGAACCTTAAACAGGTTCTGTTCGTACTTTTTAACGATAAAAAGTTATTATCTCTAAATCAACGGTGATTTTAGTAACAAGTGTAAAAGAGAACTCCGTTAATGATATTCAAAAATTTTTATTGCTCCTCGCGGAAATTCAATGTTCTAATGTTTGGGGAGAAAGCTGAAGTTACGCGAATAATATAAACGAGTATAAAAAGTAATAAGAAAAAAGTACGTGGATAATTGTTCGTCCCAACGAGATTTAAACTCTTCAACTTAAGAGATGAGAAGAGATCCATCGAGTAATTCGAGTAACAAGAGAATTACTCGCCAAATCATTTTTTAATTTGTTTTCTTTTTTTTTTTTTTTAAGTAAATGATCGAGTTCAAAACTAATTGTGACAGAAGAGAAGTATTTTTTACTCTATTTCGTGCAAATAGACCATTCAATGTACCTACGCATTTTTTCATCATTCATAAAATTCAAATGAACTCCCAGTGTTGAGTTTTAAAAGCCACGTTTATTTTTATACTTAAGGTTTTATAATACAACTATTGTAATTTCTTATTTTTTCTACGAATAGTCGTCTAATATTGTTATCGGCAGGTGAATCGGCTCGATATTGTCGACAAGAAATCATCCACCTAACCGTTACCTAGGCAAAGGAATATGTGCTACATCACGAGGTTCAATTCAGTTACATTATAATTTACGATTAACGGAACGATGATGAAAAAATATAATTGAAAAGAAATCTCAGCTTTTCATTACCGAATAAGTATTGAAGATGATTAGGTCCTTTTTTAATTCTCGTTGAAAATGATAATTACAAAAGATACGAATAAACGAACCTCGCTATTTTTGATAAACAATGTATATACGGATATACTTTAGCATGGTTGTGACATCTGCACGCAATACTATTTGTCAACCTGATGTATCTGCTTCAACTTTGTTTGAAATAAAAAAAAAAATGTATGCCGAAATCATTTTTCTCTAAACTATTAAAATATGGATGACAAAAATTTCATAAGACATCAAGTATAATAAAAATTTTTTTAAATTCTTTCCTTTATTACGAATTTATTAATAATAACAAATAGGCTCGGACGAATTTCTTATCGTTCACCCCCCAAATCGGTTCCAAATAAATAAACAAGTCCCTAGTTTTTTGAAGATGTTTATCTCAACTCTTACCCCTGCCTGTAAGAGGGTGGATTTCTCTATTAAAAATACACGTGTTTCGACTACATTCTCAGATATATTTTATCGTAAGAGTAATGATTTTCAAAAAAATCTACAACTGCGAGATTTCAGCGGGCATTGGTGCTACTATTTGATAAAAAATTCACACCGTCGTACCAGGCAATCTAGACGAATTGCATACCCTCTAAATCTGAGTTTTTTCCATTTAGTGGGTGAGCAATTCGTCTAGATTGCCTGGTACGACGGTGTGAATTTTTGATCAAATAGTAGCACCAATGCCCGCTGAAATCTCGCAGTTGTAGATTTTTTTGAAAATTATTACTCTCGCAATAAAATAATGTACTGAGAATATAGCCCAAGAAGTATATTTTAACACTTTACGGCACAGCGTCTCATACAAGACACCTTTTTTCAATCGGTTGTTGAAAATGTACATTAAATTTTTGAGATATCGCTGTAATTTTTCTTTTTTTGTGTTGAAAATGATTGTTTTTACAGAATAAATCTAATGTGGGAAGGTTACGGGGACTAGAAAAGGGGAACTCGGTATTCGCGGGTTTTCGAGGTCGCTGAAAATGAATCCAACATCGGTATTTCAAAATTCAAGATATCGAATCCAATATGGCGGACTGAAAATCTATAAATTGATCCTATTCGCTCGCAATTTGTCACTCGGGGATTTTCTGGGTCGATGAAACCGTATTTCGTGTCCCAAATAACCCCCGAGTGTTTTTTCGAACCATTCCGATCACTTTCACATTTTCAATCCGGCATATTAGTAATAAAATATTTGAAGCCGATTTGGGGAGGCAAATGATAAAAAAATTCGACCGAGCCCTAAATAAGGAGCCACCCTAGTACACAAATGCAGCGTTATATTAACGTTTGAACAAACTTCATCGTCTCGTTAAACGAACGTAGCTGACGATGAATAACGTTAAGCCTCCTTAAGCATCCTTAAGCCGAAGCCGAATTCAAGTTGAATAGCCGTTCCCTGTGTATGAAAGACATGTAATGTAATTCATTCGACGATTCATTTGTCAGAAGGAAATTTGATTATGTGATTAAAAACGTCGATCCCGAAGTCACCTAATGCGATTAGAGGATATCGAATTGCTTCAGTACAGAGTTCGCGGATAGGAGAAATTTGTCGTCGAAAAATTCCGCACGTTCCCCACCTTTTCCTTTTCACAGCTGTCGTTGCTGCGCGTCTTTAAACGTAATTTGACCCCGAAAGTTCACCGACATTTTCCCGCGCATCGCATGCGTACGTACATCCATACACGTAAGCGTTGCATACGTACGCGGGTGCGTGCGTGTTGCTCACACGTGTACACATAGGCGGTAAGCTACTGCGAAATTGACGCCAATTTATTCTTTTATGTGCATATTTATACATGCACGACGGAGGGGGGAAACCCGCAAAGAGCCGCAGCACGCGAGGAATACTTTCTCGGAACGCGTGCGATCTTGAGAATGATAGAAGAAGCGAAGCGCGGCGCAGGTTCATTGTGAGAAGCTGCATGGTGCGTGCGTCAAATTTTACCCAGTCGTTGACCGATCTGAACGAATCGCGAGGCTGATTTTCTAACGTTGACGTAACGAAACGTCTGAGGAAAAAATCGCCATCGTGCAATTTCGGAATGACTTTTTTAAAAAGTTGACTTTTCGAAATACATGTATGAGTATGTTCTGTTCGTCGTGGTTTACTAAAATTCAAACATCCCTAAATGCGCGAAGAATTTTGCCTAAACATATACTTAGAAACTGGATATTAAACTCTTGAAGAGAATAAATAAAAATCATTGAAACAACGGATGGAACATCAATGGTTAATTTACCCTGCAACTCGCGCATCTCTTCTTTTCTCCACGTATGTAAAACTCAACGTCCGTATGTTCGCTTATAGCTCCAGAACAGGGATGGACGGCCTCTAAGTACATTTGCACTTAAAAGACTCGCGATCAGTATCAAGTCCCGTCGTACTTCGTACTTTGTGAAGTACAAGATACTAAGTACAGATTTATTTCGTACTTTTTGAAATAGAAAATACCAAGTACGAATGTACTTTGTATTTTGTGAAATAGGAAATACTAATTAAAGTTTTATCGTTCATGTAACGTATTGTGCTAATTTAGCATTTTGTGACATTCTTAAGTACCTGAAAAATATTTTGTGTGAAAACGTTACAGTTGCAACGTCAATTTTTGGGAAAGAATTTATTTATTTTCCGAAAAATATAACGGTAAAAACAAGGATACGAAAATGAAATAATAACAATAATGAAGTAGAATTTTAGCTCAGAGAAAAAGACAGTATTGTCTTGTTTATTTAAATAATATTCGGATTATTCAAATCATATCAAAAATCACATAATTCAGCCTATTTTTCGATTTATGTAATCACAGCATTGTCAAGTACTAAACTGTACATACCTCAATACTGTAGTATTTGGTAATTATCAGAAATATAAATACAAAGTACATTGGTACTTGGTACCGATTGCATTTCTCAGTAAAAAATCCATCTGTACTGGGTAATTGATAATTTGATCAGTACTAAGTAATTTAGTACCTCGGTACTTCGGACTTGAAAAGTATACAAACATACCTATCCCTGCTCCAGAACTACCCAATCGATTATGGTTATTTTTTTATGCCGATAGCTACAACGTCTGGCCTAGAAGGCTATATTTCATTACAACCAGATCAATATTTTTCGAGATGTAACGACATTTGTAAGCCATTTCGGAAGAGGATCGATCGGTCGCTTGATGGCGAACGATGACCAACGTATCGGAGATCGAGGAAAGTTGTGCTCGAGAAATTTCAATGTCTCGAAGAGCTCTGGAAAAAAGTTCCCTACAGCATATATCGCTATGTCCAATAGTTTCGGGACAAGAAGCATCTGTAAATATTCGCGGGCTGCTAATTCGCGCGTGTAACGCTGGATTCCGTCTCTCTTGCACTTGCGGTAAACAGCACGCGGAAGTTTGCACGTTCGGTGCATGCGGTGTAAGCTGCAGCTGAGCCGCGCAGCCTGGCAAAGCCATTTAATGCCGGGACTGTGTGTACAGAAATATCTCCACATTGAGTGTGTAGGCGTGTGTAGCGTACACCTACAGGTCATAATACCTCCTCGCGAAAGTGTTCGAGTCGCATATTATACACTTGCTTTATACTTTCATTTCTGCGATACGGAAAGTTCGTAGCGGGTATTAAATATGTCGGGGTCGCTTTTTTATTTCTTCTTTTCTTTTTTCTTTTTTTTTTGTTTTGTTTTTATTTTTGTTAATTTATTCTTTTTAATTTAATAACGCAGCTGAAATATTTCAATGCTTACATCGAAAGCAGACCATTTGTTTGTTGACTTCATTTTCTTCACTCGTCTCTTTTATCAGCGTACGTGTCCGAGTCTGTTTCAGCAAAGGTTTTAACATAATTATTTACAGACGACGTATTGTTCAGTACGATAGATTTGTGAAAAAAAAGAGAAAAAATACAGTAGCGAACAATTTCGAAGAGATCAAATTATCCCGTATTATGTTTTATTCTGACCAATGAATAAGCCGAGGGAATAAATTTGGCTCAAATCAAAGGAACGAAACTGCAAATTGTTCATCAATTTACTATTACTAACCGCTTTCCAAGCTATTGTTTCAAAAATACTCTACATACACTTTCCAACGCGGGCGTAATGATTAATTGACCTTCTGATACTTTCATAAGAATATAAAACCACCAAATTCACACAGCGATCGTTACATGTAAAAAGCTTTCAGCAATTAATATAATCTAGCCACATGCACAGAGCTGTAAGAAATGGCATAAAAATTCTATGTGACATCGATAAACCTCGTCCATTATTATTGTTACTGAGCCATCAACTTTGTTACGACATAGGGTTAATAAAAAGATCGCCCAGGCCTAACTCTTTCATCTCATCAACAATCTGACGACTTTATATATGTGTTGTATATACATATATAGTTGTTAAATTGTTGACGAGATGAAAAACTTCTCGTTCCAATTCTCTCCCCTTGTTTTATCCGATGTTGTCTATCAAACATACCACCTAACGGTTTTCCGCTTTTTCCCCCTTCGTTTTTCAGCAGATATCTATCACGTACCTACAACCCAAGTAGGTGTGCATTTGATTGTTTTTTTTTTTTTTTTTTAGCACAAAATATCTGTCGGTCATTTCCATTGCCGAGAATAATTTGACCATTGAAAAAATTCATCGCAATCGGTGGTTTAGGGTTTGAGTACATTACAAGCCTGCGGATGAAATTTGTTATATACAAACGTCGTCGCTTAATGTGCGAATTGATTCTGCGACGGTTCATCCCCAGTGGCGATTTGGGCCACTGCAGTGCCGCACCCTTTAACCAATCAATCAGACCGCCCGCCCGGCCCTGGCGAACAATAATCTCCTTTTTTCGCTTTTGTTGTTGAGAAATTGGCACGAGTGTAATTGACGTCGGATATATGAACATTGCAGTGCAATTTTTAGCTACCAGTAATTGCAGAACCTGCGTAACAATTTATAGCGAACAATAAATACAAAAAAGTACACCGTTGAAAGATTTTGTTATTACGATTATTATATCTTCACGAGAGCTAAAAGTTGTGAAATTACGTAAGATGGATTTCGGTGAAATAAGTGCCTTTATCATTTTTTCATCTACGTAATTTGAGATTCCGAAAACTTTTCAGCGACATGTAACTATTACCAATCTCCTGCAAGTATGTATAACAGAAATCGAGAAAGAAATTCAAAAATCTAATACATACGTGTAACTTGAATGTGATTCCTCGGTGTGACTCGGTGTAAAAAGCCGGATTCCGACTCCCGCCTAATACGCAAACTCCGAAGCATATTTAATTGTTTATTTTAGACCATCGTTTCCAAAGCTGTAATTTTGGAAAGGAGCCAACATTGTGAAAATCGGCGACGACGAGTGAAATCTTGTGAAAAAAAAAACTAGACTCGATAGAATAATGATAATGACCTTGAAACGTGTGCTTAATTTTTCAGACATTTCTCGCACCTTTCAGCGATCCAGAATCACCGGAATACTTTAACGTAAACAGCAAGAATATAAGGTCAACATTGCCGTTGATATAATTTGCATATAAATCATTGCATAATTATGATCTGCTGTACGAGCAGTTGAGATTCCACGAAAAATTGTCAAAATCGAAGATATCCACACGCACGCGTAAATTTACCATGATCCTTTTCCTTCCGCTTAGAACGACGATGAAAATGTAGGTATGCAGAAGATATTCAACCAACCCAGAGCAACGGTGCAGGTTAAGCAGAAAATGCGGGACTGCCAAACGCCGAGATTGCAACATTCAACCACAAAAAACTACACAATGTTCCATAAATAATTATCCACCACGCGTGTTGAAGGTAATGTTCGTCGAGAAACGGTGCAAAGGACAAAAGATTTTGGTAATTTTGTTTAATTGGAAAGAGTAAAGACCAAAGAATAACTTGTACAATACATAAAATGAGACAACAAAAAAAAAAGACGATAATCACCATTATATTCAACCTAAGGTGAAGAAAATTATCACATCTATTTGAAATCGCAAGAACAAAGTTCTTGAAAGACTCTACCGAAAGTTTCTTCCACTCCTCTGAACGAAAGATTTCTCCTCCAGCGACCGAACTTAGTCTATAATATTATATATCCGTCAATCTGACGGAGATGGTTGTTTAACATAATCTACACGATTCTATTACGATATTAAAAAAAATCTCCTTCAGTAATCTATTTTCAAATCTTTCATGTGGCAACTCTTTATTTATGATAATGTTCTTTTTCCCAACTCTGTATCGTAAGATTCTTTATAAAAAGTTAACGAAAACAGAACTCAACGTATTGCATATGAAACTTTATCAGCTGCAGCACTTTGTTATTCTGAAATAATTAAGTCTGTTTCGTGATAAAAAAAAAAATAAATTTTTCCCTGAAGCTGACAATAAAAGCTAGATAATTGTTAATATACACACACACACACGCACCTTTCATCAACTTGAATAGTAATACAAATCGAAGCGTCGATTGTCTCTGCTGCTGCTATGCGTACACTAATTCGCCTCATGTATGTATTATATTAAACTTGGCCTATTTAACCACGTGATCCGCCAATCGCATGGCATCGAGGTAAACAAATATGGCGTCGATTGCGGCGGGGAGCGGAGGAAAGTATCGATCAGTTGCCTCCCCCCCCCCCCCTTCCCCGTGCCGTACTCATACACGTATGGAACGTATTATACATATAGCTGTACCTCACAATACATCCACAATATCGTATTTTGCAGACCATGTGCAAAATACGATAAATAAAGCCACGTACGCATGTTCGCTTTACAAGTTATGTACGAATACTGGTGAATTTTTGTTTTTTTATCGTCAATCAACTATATGGAAACGAATTTTTCGATCAATAAATTTGATCATGCTATAACGAAAATAAGAAGTTATCATAATTTCGTTGTGAGTAAAGAAAAATGGATGCCAATAATAAAATTTTTCAAAGGTATCGGTGATAAACTGTAAACTCCAGCAGAGCGCCCCGGGCGGCGGGAGTTTTAAAAACTGGATTGAGAGAGAAAAACGTGTGGCGGAACCGCGTGACCTTGAGGGGAATCTAGTTTTGCCTGGGGAACGTTTTTAAGCAGATTTTATCCAACGTATAGACATAATATAAATGCAGCTGGGCTTGTATGGGTAGAGAACAGCGACCTTCGTCGTCGCGGGCCGCATGTCAATTTAATAAAGGACGATTTGAAACAACCAATGCATAGGTATGCGTGTATATCGCGTATAATAGGTACACGCCAAATAACCACGCGATTTCTATGTGTGTTTGTTCTTGTTGACGCTTTTTTTTCTTCACTTTGTTGTTGTTACACATTTCTTTTTCTTCGTCCCTGTTCCAGATTACAGTACAGTGTACATGCATAGCTGGCCAAATTCGTAGTAGAACGGTCATTACGCCTTCGCCTCCGTCATCGAGGTTTAGTTCGCGTAACGATAAACCGGGGAGAATTTGCGCGATTCGCGAAGAGGGGAGACGGAGTCGATTCATTTCCTTCGTGAAATATCGTTAAAGGCCAACCGCCGCCGCGAAAGTAGTCGAAGTTGACCTACTATTGCTAAATTCTTGCTGCTCGAACCGGCGTCGTGTTGTAGATACCTGTATAATAATAACAATAACAATACCGGCATCCATAACGCTATTTATTAAACAGGTATAACGACGTTTGTGCCGCTTCGAGTAACACCGCGAACGGACGATGCAATCCCTGCTGCTGCTGCTGCTGCATCTTTCCAGCAACACTCTCCTATCAGTCTATTATAACGTGCAGTGATCACTCGAAACTACGATGCAACAACGTAGACTTCTTTTCGTTACTCAACGTGCACGCGAGTATTTTTCAGCCTCGGGAAATTAAATGAAAATCTAAGCTTCGTTAAAACAAGTGTCCTCAGAGAATATGAGGTTGATTTTTCTTCAGTCTCGAGATGAAAAAACCTGGATTATTTATTTTCGTAAAGATTCAAGCTGTCAATTTCCATGAAACGGTAACGTTTTTGATAAATTATGAAGCAGTTTATACTTCACAGTAAGAATACCATAAATTGTACGTTACCAGTTTCGACATGCGAAAAACATAAATTACCGAGTAAGAAGCAAACGAACGTGAGGTAAGAAAAAAAATGAAGTTCGGAAAACCCGCGAGATGCCAAATGTTTGAAATGGACATTTTGCGAATCTCGGTTCGCGGGGACAGTCACACTGGATAAACGGGGCATATTACAAGCTAGACGGTAGTCAAATATTCGAAAGTAACTTCGTGTTCGCGGCCGTAACGCATCCGGTCCGCGCGATACTTTCCTTCGCGAGTTTTGAAGCGAGATACCGCGAAGGTAGTACATACAATATAATTATTACGAGACTACGTAGGCATATTGTGAGAAACGAACGAGCGATTTTTAACGGGACAAATTATACGCCTGCGCTTTGCGTTGTACGTTTGTGCGCGCGGCAGGCATATACAGAAACACAGGAACACACACACAGGCGCAGAAGGAAGTTTGAAACATGTAAACACAGAGTTAAGTATAACGTATCTTTCGCAAAAAGTTTTAATACCTGGTCATGCCCGTGCAGCACGGCCTTGCGAAAGGCTGGCGTAATCGACGGCAACACAACGGGCAGCAACGGTCACGGATTAGCGAGCAGGAGGATAGAAACTACGCGTAATCTCGAAAATTGGATAACCAACTAATTGTAAGATAGGTTTTAGTTGCCGAGCCCGCGGGATGCCGCAGGCCGAAAATACGGGAGAGCGAGGTGTGTAAAAACTCACCTTGATAAGGTGCCTTTGAGGAGCGGATTCCTATCGTCATAATATCCCACCGACGAAGACATCTTCAAGTAATCCAAGGAATAGGCACGAAGCACTGTGCACACGCGATGATACGGCACTGCATCACTATTTTAATTCAGGGTATTAGCTTTTCATCCACCGTTACACATATACATATGGTATATACAAGTTCCACCACTGCGCACGTATATATCTCGCGACACGATTTTCTTAACCAACTTCTTTCGCTGTCAACGTGGGCCACTTCTTTTTTCACAACGCGTATATCGTACGTCGCGTATGGTACAAGTGGGATATAATTACGGTAGAAGAGGAGTGAAAATCGGAGAATCGTTAAACTCGTAAACTTGCACTTTGTTTATCCGTGATCGTCGTTTTGTTTCACAATTGTTCTTCGCAGCGTCGCACCAACACAACCGTCGCCCCCTGTCAGCGCGGGAAGAATTCAATTTTCGAACCTATAAGTATAACAACAACAGCGAACGCGTATCAATATCGAAACGCATATAACGCGCAACTTCCGAGTCGTGTTGCGTTAGCGTTTTGTTTCGAGTTCGATTCCTCGGTCCGTATACGAGCTCTCACCATTGCCCACGTGACACGAAGCGAGGTAAGTACGAATGTCAGAGTAACGACACGACGATACTGTTTTTCCTTTTTTCATATCCTTTCTTCTTCTGCTTCTTCTCGTTTTGCAAGAAGGAGGGATGTCAACGGGCAAGATTTACTTACCCACGCGTGGGCGCGCGCGCGCATACACACACACACACACACGTAAACACACCCGCGTACACATGCTGAAACGACGCCGCGTGCCTTTACTATGCGACGAATAGAGATATTGTGTGTACTCTTCGAGTAGCCGCAGCTGAGGGTGGGGTAAAGAGAAGGAGGGGAGGGGAAAGTAGGAGGGCCGGGAGGGGGGGGGGAGGGGTTCGATCGCGGTTAACCGTTAACGACGCGCGCGCCGCGCCGCCTGCAAGCTGAGACGGAGATAGAAAAACGAGGCTACGAAGGTCGGACGTCCCCGAAATTGCGGCGGCACAGTGGGTAATGAAGGAAAATACCGTGTCGACGTTTCCCCTCCCCCTGTCCCGCCGCTGCACCCCTCGACACCCACGCGAAACTGAGATTTCCACGAGCGATGGTTGAACCGAAGATCGTAACAATCGGCTTGAGTCTTGATAGTCCGTGTCTGCTTTGGCTCCGAGTCTCTTTTTTTCGAAACGTCGTAATGGGGAAAACACTGTGTAACACCGTAACGCGTTCTACTTATCGAAGAAAACGTGTGGCTCTGGAATTCACGACTCGGAATGCGTAAATAACGTACGCGTATTACGCGCGCGTGTGTGCGCGGTACGCGTGTATTCGTGTGTGCAACCTCCGCGAGCAGTCGACGGCGCGCGATCACCTCCCTCCGTCGGCAGGAAAGAACGCCAACTTGTCAACGCGACGTTTCGTCTCGGCGATACTCCCGCCCCTCGCCGATCATCGGCGACCTCCTCGACGTTGCTTGGGAGAGCAGCTCTTTTCGACGCCCGTTTATCGTCCACACGCGCTGATTTTCACCTCGGCGATGGGGCGACGGGTCTCTCAGCCGATGTATCCGATGTACAAGCGAGATAGGAGTGTGTCTATATCGTCTACTCGTCGTACCCAATGTTCGACGATACTTTTTTTCTCCTCTTTTTTTTGCCCCTTCTCAGCT
Organism: Neodiprion lecontei; assembly: GCF_021901455.1. Lineage (NCBI taxonomy): Eukaryota > Metazoa > Arthropoda > Insecta > Hymenoptera > Diprionidae > Neodiprion > Neodiprion lecontei. Next base: position 9,980,165 of record NC_060265.1, on the reverse strand, counting down.
TTAGGTAGTCTTGTTTGTCAGACGTTGCGATCCGACTCCGTGTGTCTAGGTATGCATGTGCGTATCCGTTTGCACTCGCGACTTTCTAGAACTTGCACGATCTCGAACCGTGACACCGCGAAACCCGAGGGGGGCTGCACACCACGTCCGCACGCGAAGAAGATATATGTATATACATACGTGTATACATGTATATACATATATTCGAGAGTAACGAAGATGGAGAGAAAGAGAGAGATCAGAGGCTGCCGAGTGAGAGAGAGACACACTGGTTTTTAAACTGTTCCCATCAGAGTCCCCGCGTAATTTTAAACTGCAATCAGTGTTACACGGTCACCGAGTATCGTGCAATATGGAGGTTTCGCGCAGCTCGATGCGGTTTGGATAAGTAGGCAAAACTCATATGTTCTGCGAGCGATTGAGGAAGCGGATCGTTCACCCTATCAACAAGATTCACAACATGCGGATACTCGTTGATCGCTGCAGGCCGCAAAGGCCGATTGATCGGGTCTCGTTGCGCACGTAGCTGCGTACGTCGAACGGGGCATGTCAGTAGTTCGATTCCGAACGAAGGCAGGCGGCCGAGATACGTTTCTCGGTTGCGGAGTATCGAATATCCGTGACGTGGCCGAGTCAAGGTCGCTTTTTCTCGTCCCTTCAACCTGCCTGCACAATAGATACTTGGCAACGATATCGTCGGGTGTCACGTGCGATATTTAAGCAACAATATAGTCGCGCGTGGACTGCCGTCGCGGGACTGATCGCGGATCGAGCCACAGGTGTCATCCATCGCCGCACGAGAGCGCGCGCGCACCTCGCGCATCACCCCGTGCGCAGTTCGCCAACAGATCACCCGGGGCGATTTTTATTCTTGTCGATCGACACCTCCGGGTGCCAGTGCCTTGGGTGTTGAGGTATCGGGGTTAGATTAGCTTCCACCGGGTCGGATACGGCTTGATTGAATAACAGGAAATATGTAGGTACCTTTCTTGAGAAGATATTTGGCCACTTGCCGGTATTATACTGTTGCACGCGAGGAAACGAAAGCGATTCAAAACTTGCCATATATTTACGAACGGTAATTAGTGTATCGTGTTACGAGTGTGGAAAGTGGGCGATTTCCGACGAGTGTGAAGTTGGCGGTATCAGCCAAGCCGAGTGCAGTAAAGACAAAGTCAGATATCTCCCGTACCCACGTGTGACGCACGCTATTTTTTCCAACCTCAACTGATGGAAACTTTGATTTGAGAAGTAAACGAATGTTATATGATTCAAAAGAAGTAGATCAAGAGCAATCGAGTGGTCAATCTGGATAGACCCGACCTCATGAAACCTAACCTAAACGCGTAAAGCTTAGAACTCAGCCATATAAAGTCACTGGCGGTGTACAAAATTAAATTATCAGGAAGTGCTCGTGCGTCAAATAAAACCCTAGTGCGTAAAACTACGAATTTCAGCTTAGCGCATGCACTAGCCTCGTTTTGCTGCTCGATTCGGTAATAGCGGACTTTATCCACTAAACATCGGCGTATCCACCAGTAACAAGCTATCTCGGTTGTATCCTAGGCCGCCGCGAATCAGGAGACACCATCGAGGAACAATAATTCTTTGTTTAAAATATTTTTTAATATTTCGAATGGATAAGAATTAAGATCACATAATATTTTCAAGCCTCAAACCTCCAGTGCATAAATTTTGACCTACCCAAATCGTCGATTGCACGAGTAACTATACAGAGTAATAAAATGAGCAACTTTGAAGCCATATCCATTTGCCTGAATAATTTTTGATGCATGATTATCATTTTATGTATGCTGTATCGTCAGAAAAGTGGGCGTTTTCTTTTCCGAAGCTTAGGGGCGCTCCTGGGCTTAAATTGGCGTTATTTGCCGGACGATTCAATACACTATTAAAGAAAAAAAAAAACGACAAAACGTCACTTGATTAACGTTTCACTGCAAAAGAAAATCACGATTAGTCCCCTATTATTAATATCGGTATATGTTTCGAACGCATATTTGGAAAGTTTGATTTTCGACGCCTGTGGAGCTTGCGTAAAGTGACCCATTTATGAATAATGCAACAAAACGGTGCTGGCGCATGTGCTCAGCGGAGATTCTTAATTTTACATACTGGGCCTTTCTTGGCGCATTCGCATTTTTCGATAATTTAATTTTACGTACGAACTTTACGCACCGCCAGTGATGGTTAATTGTGAGTCCAACCTGAAGTTTGCTCGTTTATATTAGGTTTCATGAAGCCGGGCCTATCCCAACGGGCATCTGCATTATTTTTGATCTACTTCTTTTGGATAATGTTACATTCGTTTGCTTCTAAAGTCAAACTTTCCTCCGCAAATGTTGGTAAGAATGACACATGTCACACGTGCGGATCATATATGCTGCACTCGCCTTTGCGGCTCCGTTGCAAACTTCACACTCATCGGTACTCGCCCACTTTCCGCACTTGTGACACAATATACTATTACCATAACGATTAACTGTTTTTCGTGCGGGGACTTATTCCGTTTGTTGTCAGTATTTTTTTACGTTGAAGGAGTAAAAATAGTCTGCGAATACACAACGAAAATACTGTAATTCGAAAATTTGTTAATCGAAAGTTTTGTCGCTTCCATTCAAAAAGATAAATTTTGTTTAAGCTGAATGCATATATTTTTTTGAAATTCCCGAATCAGGTGAGCCGCTACGAGAAGCAACGCACACGGTTAGAAAAGAAATGTTCCAGCAGGTCCACTAAAATTTTTGGTTTGAATTAATAATTTTTTGATGTACTACGAAACGAGAAAACAAACCTGAAGATTACAAATTAAATATTAATATGAGAATTTAAATGATAAAATAATAAAAATGTGTGTAGTATTCATTAACAGAAATATAACAAATAACACACATGTAAAGTGGCCCTGCTGGGACATTGTGTTTAGTTAGATCTTTCTAACAGTGCAGCGATTTGCTTTTGAATGAATGCATACGACGACTGTTACGCCTATTAATAAGTAGTAGGTAAATGAAACCAAGTCGCGAAACAGTTGATACATCTCTAACGACCTTACGAATAGATAGACAACCTGCAATAAATTCGTTTGTTGAAAAATGTTATGAATGGTTGCTGGTTTAAAATGAAATTTGTAAACGTCTTTTATTTACTATTTTTACTTTGATATTGTTTTTTTTTTTTATTTATGTAGAGTAGGGTGCGCTGTTCACGACGATTTTTTTCTCATTTTTATAGCAATAGAAGTATAAGATATGCCGTGCTGCTGGAGTATGCCGCTACCGTCAATTTGATAACGAAAATTAAGCGTCATTAATTTATTACCACGAGATATTTCTCGTACGACGAGCGACGTTACAGGTGATGCCAAATTTCACTGCACAAAATAGCGGTACCTGAGATACATGAGTAGCGTACGTTATGCAATTGCTGCATCTGCGTTCAGGTTACTTTATTAAAGCGACAGATAATTTATATTATTATATACTTTCCAGAATTTTCTGAAGTCAAATCCTCCGACAATAGCTGTAATAAAAGCAGTTACGAAAAAGAAAAATATACGTATTGGAATTTAAGGACGAGTTTGGCATAAGGGCAGACTCACCCGGGCGCAGGGGATGGCGTAATTTACTTTTGGAGAGCCATGTAAAATGAACAACTGGGTCCACGGCGTGATGGAAACTTTTAACCGAATAGAATTAACAGAAATATATTAAATTTGTCTGCAGTTTAAATAGAAATATAGCTCCGTGGAAAGTCTAACCGATTTCACCGGTTCTTTTCACAAAAAGTCATCATTGTATGTACATATAAAAGTAGTGGTTTTTCATGACTAATCAACAATTAGCTTGTTGGTATAGGCCCAGCAACTACGCTACATGGATACACGTAGATATATATGTATATATATATATATATATATATATATATTGCTGCGGTAAATTAATTATACAAAACGAGTATTCGTCTGTGTGCATTATCAACCTTCTCCCAGCCTCGAACGCGTCTCAAAAACATGGCCGCTGTATATTGCACATATCTTCCACGGAAATTCGTAGACACACACATACAACAGGCACGTGACTTTACAGTTACGCACTGTTCACCTACTATTCTCATTGACCGGTAGTTGCGGCGCTGCTCAATTATAAAATAATCTTCATAATTACCGCAATACTTATCTAAGTATTCAATCCCGAGTCCGCTAATTTTTGATATTCATTTATTATACCTTAATAATTGTTTAAATTAAACTAATGGGGACGTAACGTGCAGCAGTAGTCGCATATGTTGTTGGTACGAATGTATTGGACATCGTGATGCGTGTAACAGTCTGTTCAAAGAAGTGCCGCATCGAAATAATGGATAAAATACACCGAATGTTACTCGCGTTGAATTGCATTACAAAAATTTTGGTAATCACAGAAAGAAATTCTAAAAGCCCTCAATTTTATGCTCGATAATTTCATAATTTTTGTTTGAACAATTACAGATAGATCGCTTTGTTCTAACAGATCTTTACGCCAAAAGTATAATTTGTATCATTTCACCAATTTTATTGAGTTCTTTGTTAGGTACACAGATTTTTTCGCGTACAAGTCGCATGCTCAATAATGTGTTTGAGGCGCAGATTCTAAATAGCATTGTACTTAATTGGATCTCAGTTAATTAGCGTGGATTTAAAATGTATAAGAGATATTTGAAAGCCACAGTGCAGTTATACGTTTCAAACCTGAATTTCAGTCTATCTCCACGTCGAGATTTTTCCAAATATACTGCACACTCGACGGATTCTGAGGAGTATTGGAAATCGAAGGCCATAGACGGTTCTTATGTAACTTACATATTATAGATTAACTGCCCAGCTCTTTACGATTCGCAATATGCGTACAGGTTGTACCCAGCGTGTAGTAACCATGCGAGCAATGCCTTCCCCGCGGAAATGCTGAACAGTCACTGGGCAAAATAATAATCCTACTTTAGAGAACTGTCAATTAGTTTAACAGAAAGTGGTGACCGCTGCTTTGTGTATTGTATGAATTCTAAAATGAAAGCTAGACTTCCCGATACTAGGCCCAGAATCAAATACCGAAGTTATCGGTGTTCGCAGGTTTCAAAGTTTATCGTCAACTCGCGTTCGAATTGCGAAATTTGCTTTGCGCCGGCGGACAGAGACGAGAAAAAGGGATACGAACTGCTTTTGAAAAGTATCTACATTGAATTGATCGCTTCATTGTTTCCCTTACCGGCTATGTAACTAATCTTTGATTAAATATAACGAGGTGAGCACGAGGATCTATGTCGTCGGGTAAACCGTGTAGACATGGGATTAGTTACGGGTACAATAAAACGCGAAGACTTTTATAAGTATGTGCGGGTACAACGGTAAAAGAAAGTCCTCTACTTATCGGTGGAATGCATCGTTGCCCTGATTCATTACGCGATTATAAGCGACAAGTTATTAAGCAAATTCAGTAAGAATCGGGACTGTAATCAGGTATTACACCGAAGGGGGAGAGATGCTACCAAAAGTGTACCAAACGACGGGGGTAAATTGGAATACGCGCTGACATATATGATAAATAAAAACGTAAAGGGAATAAATAAGAATAAATAAACAAGTAAAATAACGTAATGCAATGTGTTTGCCTTCCGCGTTCGTTTATGTCGTAACTCCGACTCACTGCAGTGTTCACACTCATCATCACGTACACCAACACTGAAATTGTTGAATTATGCATTCAAAGTAGGTACGGCTTCCAGCACATGCCTATGTGGAACGGAAGAAATAGGATTACACGAGTAATGTTGTACTCGCGATTAAAAATCATGGGAATGAGAGCATCGAAAGGTGTAAATAGCCGTATGAAATTTACCGCAATTTAAACTCTACAAGAGTGAGACTTGGATTTTTCACGCCGACGTCAAACCGTCCAAATTGATGGTCGAGATTCTCACTCTCATCCGCGTAACCATTATGGAACATCCCAGCGCTGCAGCGTCCAGACGGCAACGCGATGTGGTTCAGTAAAATTTCGTTCATTACACAATTAGTAAGCTGCTGTCAAAGGCTGTAAAAAGTCGCTAATCGCACCGTTGCCGTCATTGGTGAAATTTACTACATTATAGATAATTACTATATTTATGCCTGTTACAATTTTAGTGACGAAAGCCTGTAATAAGCACATAAATATGGACATTTTTTAAATATTCTTAATAATGAATTTTAAGACGGAAATTTCGAAACTAATATTTTGCAGCTCATGAGTATTGACGTTTTAGCATGTGTTCTAAATTTTAGAAATATTACAATTACCCGCATGGAAGATAAAGGGTAGTCTACAGAAGCTAAAAAGATGACTCATGATTATCGGTTATTACATGACAAGTACCTTGACTGTTCCATCTGTCTGTTTATTTACTGTTAGTAAATGAAATTTAATTATTTGTATTCCACAAATGCGATTATACTCATTTACTCATCTAATGTAATAATATATAATTTTACTGAAATGTAACCTGGACTTGCCGACCGTGAGTAATTTTGAGTTACTTTAGAAAAAAATTCATCTAGTGCCAATATACTCTGCGTTCACATTTGAAATTTGGACATAATATTTACCCCAGATACGGTACTAACTTGATCTAAAATTGAGGAGAATTAGTAACACAAAGATTTCTTCTTACTTCTCATTTGGTAGGTGTAAGTGATAAATAAACACGAGATGATCGTATAATTCAAATAGATATTTATTCAAAAACATATCGTGACAAAACATATACGTGTGTGTAGGCCGTAAGTCGATGATGACGTTGACATGCTCACACACACACACTTTTCAACTATTTTCTGTGTTCTTTTTTTACACTTAATATTTATATTATATATGTTTGTCTATAGAATTGTATTGATAATGCTATTGTTTCTTACATTGTACATATTATAATAATTATTTATTCCATTTCTTGTGTTATTTTTTGAATATATTTTTTTCTTTATTCATCATTCTGTTGAATATGTCTAGTTTAAATTATGATGATACATAGCGTATAGCCAATACTCAAATAAACACTGCTGTTTGCTATGCTACATGCAATGATAGACTTTTCTGTAATTTCGATTATACCAAACTTGTCCCGCGTTTTTCTCCATTCATATCAATTTTCAAAATCTGAATACAAAAGCGTGTCCCCCTATTATACCTTTTATATTGTATCGCATCATATCCTTGTGTTTATACGCATTGACCGTTTACATTGATCGTACCAAAGAGCTCGTTCAATCGTACATGGCAGTGTAGAATGGTTGAATAATTTCGCTCTATATACTGTTAGTAATTTTGGAATATTTTCTTTTTTGTTACGAGGTTCGCAAGTTTGGACACCAGTCCTAATCCCGTGATTAAAAGATTAGAGAGAGAAAAAAAAAAAAACGTTTAGTAAAATTAAAAATGAACTTTCCTATTAATGTTTTAGCTTACGTTATGAACTATGTATAAGTGGTACGTACATGTACAATTATGCAATTGTATTCAACAAATCCGGTTATATGTATACACGCAGGGTTTACATCCGTAAAATAAGGAAAATATTCCTAAAAATTTCTATGTACTCAATACTAAGATCAGTAAAGTATATCATACAATAATCAATTCTAAATCATTCACGGATTTTTGATATTAAAATCACGAAAATTGCGCAGCGTGCGGGAAATTTCACGCATGATAATTTATTTGTTCATATATTCATTCTTATGATTACAAACTTAATAAAACACGGTAGTCCCTATCCAATATCCCTGTATTCTAGGCATATGAATAAAAAATTACTGTCACTTAAACGTTTGCGCTGGTTCCTTTCTTTCCAATGCGGAACAACTCTGTCAAAGGATACGTGAATCTTAGAAACAAAAAAAAAAATAACAAAAAAAACAATCTTAGTCCCAGTTACGACGAGGTAAAGGGTTATGAAATAATTCGCTGTATTTATCATATGAATTCAGATCATTGTACTATCTTAGTACAACAGCAACTTCATAAATGATTTGTGAGGAACGATATTTTCATCCGGATTAACAAAGTCGTAAATTATTAAATAACTGAATTTTCTGATTAAACCTTTATAAGACCTTATAATTATCTACAAAATAGTCAAATAATTGCAAATTATTATTCAGTCCCAAACTGTCAAATCAAATCAGCCCCTCTGCCAAATGGTTTAGCACAATGGGTAAAAGAATAATCACAGACCCTGAGGCGTTCAACGCTCCTATATGATCAATTCGTTTTCTCTCTGGCACGAAAAATGTAACAAAAAAGGTGAGAAATTAAATTTTTTCAAATTGTCGTATCTAATCAAAATATTATCCTTCTATAATGATAATGTTGTATACGAATATTAAATTTTTCAGGGAAACAAGAATCATGTATCCCCTTTTAAATGTATAGTTAACGTACATTAAATTTGTGCAAAATAAAATGAGTCTCATTTTTGTTTTAAACCAACTTCTAAGTGGCTACGTCAACTCACTTTCTGCACGCTCAGATTACGCTGTTTGGAAAACTCTAATGCTCGTGGTTCATATGAATATCGAAATATGGACTATAGGTTTTTTCATGCTCTAAGAATTATATTATGCAGTGTCAGATAGATTTTGGGGATAGTATGTTATGCAAAAATTACTGCAGCCTGGCACATACAGATATGTATACGCCTGATTAGTAAAATATTACAAAGGCATCAATTATAATAGTTTAAACATGTGAGATCATACCACATTACTGTAAAACACGCCGGATTTTTCGTCCCTCGCTAAGACGTCGTTGAGATATACACATAACAAAGCCACACGTTGTACCTCGTCAGGTCACACAATTCTGATACTTGTTTAGAAAAATTCTTAATCAATGAAGCGATTTGCTGTTAAAATCATCATTAATTTTTTGACGTAAATATAACAATAGTAATAATAATAATGCCAACAACTGAAGCTGTTCACTTTTAACCACAATATTCACGGTCAAATTGAGGTACTGCGGATGACCCATATTTTTCAAGGATTGATAATCTAGCACGAAGATGAGACTTTTATCAATCTGCACAATTTGATGGTTTAATACACTGAGACTAAATTAGTCCCTTGGAAGTGGCCTAACTCATGTCAGCGCTCGAGATAATGGTAATGAGAAATAAGAAAAAAGAAAATAAGAACTTTTCATCAACTATGATTGATAACTGCAGATTGATAACTACGTGCAATGTATGTTTATTTCTTACTTCGTTTGCTTCAGCATTTAGTTGTCGTAAAAAAATACACTTTTCTTCTCCTGTTTCACAACTGTTCCATACCTGGTCTCACTTCCAATAATTGTTCAAAAGCAATGTAACGATTCGCTCGAGTCAGTAGACAGTAAACGCCAATGTGCGTCTCCTACTCAATGCGTACACTGATATCATCCGCGTGTTGAAAAGTACCTTTGTCGTTCAAATAAGACTTTAAAACGTCGATTTTCGCGAGCATTAGTTTATTATTTTATCTAGAGACACAAAGAGTAGGTATATTGCAATAAATAAAAATTATCAATTGCCCACGATCCAACAATACCAAGACCCTGTTAGAACCTGGCCCTAATATACACCGCCGAAGCGTCGTGTTCACCATAACCAAGGCGCTTGGCATGTTTATAAACTTCATTGGCTGCTGCTGCTAACGGCAAAGGTTGTTCCAATTGATCGCTCATTCCCAGCGAAAGTCTCAAGTCTTTTTGCATGTGCTGAAGTGGTAGCTGTGTTGGGAAGCCTCCTTCAATGATAGCTGTGGAAAAAAGAATACTCGTGTTCATATCTTCATAGTTATACGCTTTAACAAACGCGGAAGTATAATAAAGTCTGGTAGTGGACACGTATTTTTGGAAACGTGATTAAAGAGTTACTTATAACATTTATCTTGTATGCGTTAGAATTCAAATGTTATACGTGGAAAGTTTTGAGAATTGGTGCATTTGTGGATAAGATGAGGTGGTTTGTAAAAATTAATCAAGCACGCTTGTCATTTCATGATGATTTAACCAATTTTTTCAAGAACGGACATGAAGTGTCCCCTACATTTTATAAGGACGATTAAGCCATAGTAGAGTAAAATATAATTTTTCAACTAGCCATTTTGTAAAAAGTTTTATGCTTTCAAATCATTTGTATTCGTTGTAACTTGTGGGCTGCGCGGAACAGGTCAAGAAAATTGATCGATATTCGTTCATTGAAATTACATCAGGCTGGGGGTAAGGTGTTTGATGCCCACTACTAGAAACCCTCCAATAATCATCTACCTACCTTTCCCTTTATCAAGGACAGCAGGACAAGCCAAAGAAGTGAGTTCCAATACTTCAAGCACATCTTTTTGCTGGAGTCCAGCACGATCGGCAAGAGCCATACTTTCGGCAAGACCAGCCAAAGTAACCCCAGCCATTAATTGTAAAACCAAGTTCATTTTCGAGGCATTGCCAACTTCGCCAAGGTAAAAACTGTTTTTTCCCATTGCTTCAAAACAGGACTGACACTCGTCGAATAGAGAACGGTCCCCAGCAGCCAAAATAACGAGTGTGCCTTCCTGAGCCTGCGTTTTGCTACCTTGTACTTGGGCCTCGAGATATCGTCCACCCTTTGCATTTATTGCCTCTGCAATGTCCTGTGATGTTTCAGCGTCAATTCCTGTCATTTCAACATATCCTTTATCTGGTGATATTTCCATGAGAACTCCACAGTTACCAAACACCATCTGAAACAAAGAAAAGTACACTAAACGTAGTAAAAAAAACTTCAAATAATCAGCCTTCATACTTTGCCACCAGATTTTCATTATATTTGGGTCGCGCAAAATGGATTCCTTATATGATTACATCATCGTATACTTACATCTTTTGCAGCCTGGGGATCAGCTACGCAAGAAAAGGTAATGTCGGCTGCCAAAACTACGTCTGATGGTGTTAGTCCTTGTTCAGCGCCAGCCTTGACAAAATCTGTACACTGAAAAAAATATAAACAGAATTCTGTTAGGTAAAGACATGAAAATTAGTAAATATTAAAAATGCTTATAAAAATATTGTTTCCTTCAACGAGTGATCATGTCGTTATTTTCTAGAACACCTACGTACTTAAAAATACAATTTTTAATGCTAATTTGTTCTGATTATTTCTGGCTTTTGATATAATAAATTAGTAGCTAGAAAATCTGGACCTTTTTTTTCCATGTTGATAAATGCTAATTAATTGTTTTTCATGAGAGGAATGATTTGAATTTTTTAAAAATTATATCTCTTTAATTTAAATTTTTTTAAATTTCAAGTGGAATCATTCGTTTATTGATAAGGGTTCGTCGCGGAGTTGATTCGGTCCTAGCACGGGGATCAGGCGAGGTGCAGGCGACACCTGTTAGGGTTTCTCCACACTAGAAACAAGTACCGAAACCAACAGACAGATGGCGCCAGGGCGGATACCCGGACGCCATTTGCTTCTCTCAGTCACGTAGGCAGCTGTTCTTTCCAGCCGTTTGCGAAGGAGGTGGAACGACGCCGCCACATCAGCAAACGACGCCATGATGATATTGACGAAACCTGAATTTGCTTTAAGGAAGAAAATGCAGTCTCGCCCCCTCGATCGTTGAGATATTACTTAAGGAAACCGAATTACGATAACATTTTTTTTCACATTTTCAAATATATTTAACGGAAAAAAATGTATACGTAATTATTACAGCAGCTTAATTCAATATCTTTTTGTAGACAACTCATAATCTGCAGCGTAATATTTACTCATATTTTGCAGTCCGGGACATGTTATTATAAAAGGTCATCGTTCAAAGGTGTTCAACGATAGACTTTGAGTAAAAAAATATGCTTATATTATTGAGAGTTTGAGCGACTAACTGGAAGAAAATATTGAAAATAACACTCATGCAAAACCGCTATTCCGTTGTTAACATCTTCAACAACTCTTGAATACATCAGCTGTGTCCGATAAAATTTCATACATTTCATAATATACACGAAAGCTGCCTACGTCAACGAATAGGTGATTAAATTTCGGCAAGTCGATTGCATGCTTGTGTAAATATATTCATATACGTGAGTAAGCATATTAAATAGTACGTTAGCTCGAGAATATGGTACAAGGAATGGCGTCGGTTGTGTAGCGTCGGCGTATCAGTGTACCAGAAACCGTCATAATTACCGTGCGTGGTCGTTATACACGTTACGAAGTCAGGAACCGAAAGTCGTTCCACTCCAGAGAATGGAACGAAGCAATAGAGAAACAATATGTGGGTGTATCACCCATGTAAAAGAGCCAAACTTTCAAGTAGCATTAAAACAAATATTAGAAAAAAATGAAGGAAATAGGGAAATTCTAGATTTGAAGAATCTAATAAAAAAAGCCAGCGACCAGAATGACGAACGAAATGTGTCTGTTGCTGTTGGTAACGTGCATGCGACATCCATCTGGTCAATTACATGAATGTCGATGCCACGTCGACTGCAGCGCAAACAGTTAACAAAATCCTCCGCCTTCGTGCGTATAAAAGCATATATAGGTATGCATGAATGACGAAGGAAGCGAGATATCATACTCAAGCAGCGAAACCGACACCTTCGTAGTTTTGGCAAATCATTTTCGTTGCCTGAATTTTTTCTTTGTTGAAAGAAAACAGTCATATTTTATTCGAGTTAACCACAAGTTCGACCGACTTATTATACTATACAACAACAGGATGGTATTGATTCAAACCGAAGAATTTCACAAAAGTAAACAAGAAACTCGAGTGACTGACACAGCTCGGCATATTACACATGTATGTAATATGTGTAAAACCGTGGTCGGTTGCAAGGCAAGATATATGTGGCTACCCTTGAGTATTGGTTACCAAATTGTACCTTGAAACAGTGAACGTAATTTAATCTACGTTTACTGTAGGTGAATTCTGGTTATGCATTTTGGCGTATAGGTATTTTCCATAAAGTCACCAGCAATGCCTAGCCTTTGTTCTCATTTGCTAGTTGATAATGCAATCTTCATTGGAGGAATTTAATTATTGTCAGATCACGTAATGGAGATAGATGTGATTCTGTACATAAGTATATAAGAAATTTGGATGAGAATAATAAAATATTGCGAAGGTGGGATGTTTGTCTATTGTAAACTGAAATTGGGGTCACACTTCAATTCGGTTAATTGGAGTTTAAGTCATCTTCAACACGAATTAAAGATAAAGAATTTCCGCTTTACAACGTTGCCATTAGGTCAATAATTTCGTAGCTGACCTACCGGTATACCTTTTTACGGCGCAAATTGAAAATCTGATTTGACTGAACAAAATATTCAATCTAGTTGAAGATCCTTGAATGAAACATTGAGTGTAGCGATCTTTTCAAACTATAATGAAATCGGTCGTGAAGTTCCACAGAGCAAATTCGGTTTGTTGAAAACGAATATTTTTCTTCGTTGTATTCACGGGAAAGATCGAGTTGATTTATTGATCACTAATTATTTTTTTTTCCTCTTGCGGAATCGTTGATCCGATAGATCAAAGGGTCTAATTTAGGAATACAGTAATCAGATCCCTTCTGACGGAAGCTCAGTCGGATAGAACGATCTGAATAAAGGTCGGTATACTCGAGGGGGGTCGCAGGAATCGTAACTGGTTTATCGCGAAGCGTGTTACTACGGGGTTTAACTTCGTTGTGGTTTGGTGACCGTGTCGTTAAAGCATAATCCAATCACCGTTAACCTCCACAGTGGTATAGGGATCAGTATGGAGTCACGATGTAATTGGTGAATGTTGTACACACATCACAATCCAGGAATTCAAAGAATATCTTGGTTCTTGTGAATTTTATTGTTTATAAAAGTATGGCTGTACATTGTATTTTTAAGTTTTGTATACGTATATGGATAATAAAGTTTTCTTACCATGCATTACGTCTCGAAAAGAGCAACAGCATCATTAGCGGATAATCTGTACGTCAGTTCAATGTTTACAGATAAGAACAAGACGTTTTTAAAGATTACGACAAGCGTAAGTCATTACGGTAAAATGTGTCGGGAATTTTGTTTACACGATGATTGGAAACATTTTTAATACAATTTGTGATTTTTTAACCATCGATATTACACATTTATACGTGTGTATATGCATACAAGACTTCGGTGCTTATCTTAATCGATTTAGATATATCAAGGCACCTTAACGGCCCTGACTGTTTCAGTCGCTAGGTTGATTTTCAATGCTAAAATAAGAAGACTCCTAGGAATGTTCAAAACAATTTTGGATATCTTTGATATTCATTTAAATCACGGCAACTTATGCGTAACAATCTTCTCACTTTTCTCAGAACTCAGTACAACTTCGTTTAGAATGAATTAATTTGCGCAAAGTCTATAATGAAAACCTCTGCCAAAGCACTGCTTTTTATATAATGCTATTGGCTTATCAATTTTTTTCGAACTCATTAATTTGCATCGCACAAAAATTTTCATGATCATTTGCATATGCTAATGTACAAAATCAAGAAAAAGAAAACCTAATCGTTCGATCGAAGCAAAAGGTCACAACCGAACACTCGACACTCATGAGTTTGATAACCTTAAATTAAATGTGACTCCTAACGTTACACGGCAAAGATTACTATATCTCAGAATCAATTAGTTAACGGAGTCAGGTTAAATTCTACAGAAAATGGGAAAACTTTAACGCCTGGATTGGTACGGTATAAATGAATATCGGAGCTGCACTTAACCTTTTCATATTCTCCTACAGCCCCGTAACAGCCTTATAACGTGTAAGGAGAAAATGCGCGTTGCTATTTCATTGGCAATAACAGATGAAATTGTCATAACTGGATGTGTGTTGACATAATTGAGTATTCCTTGGAGCATGTTTTGTAGTAATAAAATGAAAAATGATCAACTGGTTGCGTTTCGCTCTAACGTAATTTTTTTTTTTTAGCATAATCGGAGCTTTCGATAAATACAATTTTCACTGCTGACCTGGTTTAGTTTCGTTCAATTATATGGTTTTCATACAAAAAGGACTATAGTACTGAAGTCGGCAGCTGTTTACAAGGTGCTAAAACCAATTGTACAAAAACCGACGTTGAACGACCTCGGATTAATAATGATTAGCAAATCTCCATTTTCGCGAGTTTTCGAAAGGCAGGCCAACACACAGTGTCTGCAAAATCCAAGCTGTCCACATTGAATATGTTCCGAGTAGGCATGTAGATTCTGGTATAGAATCATATACATACTGCGTATTCGTCACATGTTCGCTAATCCAATTTACGGTTTACCGTGTCACCAGTTTCCGTATAAGGGACGGACACACCTACGGCTGTGTATATAGAGACCCTAAAAGTGCCGTGAGAGTTCAAGGTCGTTGAGTAAAACTTTCACGTTCAATTCCCGACGAATATACACTCTGCACGTGATACCAAGACCCAAAGAGGAAACAGAATTTTTTCAAGTTATTTTTCCAGTCGGCGCAAAACCGTTGAAAATCGCAATTACGTCATGTCATATAATCTTATCTGTATACGTTGTATGTTTTACGGTTCATTTCAGTTAGCTTTTTTTTCTCCATTGCCGAAACAACTTTACCCACATGGTGCAAGCTTACGTAACCTGCAACCACCGAAATCAGAACTAAGAATTTAGACCACCACCTGCGAGCTTTGGCACTCGGTGACATTGTTTCATAAAACGACTGACCTTACCGAGTGACCTTTAAGTACAAATATACGGCCCATCTAACCGGGATTTTGATCTTTGAAATGGTACGTGATCATCATTTCTTTCAGCAAATAACAATATAGTAATGTTCATGATATATTTTAGTCGAATGCGCCCGTTCAGAAATAATAGTATTCTTCATTTATAAATTCACCAAACTTTTCCCAATACTGTCCAGTGACTAAAGCATAATTCTTACAGTCGCATACAGCGGTTTTGCCTTTTCATATTCTCCACCGAAAATTTTTCCAAGAAAAAGATTACACACCCACAAGTTATGCGATGGTGGAACGACACCAAGTAATCATCATCATATAAATGTATTTCGCTATGTACTGAACCCTGATCCTGTAAGAGATTATGAAATTTTACCGGGCAGGTAAACGTCCCAGTGATAACCCAGGAAACGACCCCGAGGGATCTGATTCGATAAACAGTTTTCGCCCGTCCGACAAATCGTCAAACTAATAACCAGACGTTTCACCGTCGAGAATCGTATCCGATAAATAGAGGAAAAGAACGGTACATTTTAGTTCAATTCTTGGAGAGACCAACGAGCCAGAAACAGCCCGGACAGACATACCCTAGTTGTGAATCTGTCCCACGGTAACAATAACTCTGTTGTAATATTCGTGACGAGCTGAGGTTAGTCGGTTATAAAAATATTTGTTCAGTACCTCATAGTGTACACTATCATCTATCGTAAGACTAGGAGTAACGGACATCCCAGTCCATTAAATTGGTATTCGTAAAGTATGAGTGGGTACGCGGTTCGTTGATCACGATTTATTGATCGCTGCAGGGAAAAGAAAAAGTCAAGTATGGAGTATGATAAAGGTACATGTAGATGTACATTATACACAAGTTATGCAGTTATGGTTATTTTTGTTAGAGTTGCCTGCATGGGTACTATTATGATTGTCGGATAGCTCAAAATTTGACACGTGGAGGAAAAATCGTTTTTCTCAATATTTGCAGGACAAGCCAACAAGCATACGTGAAAAAGACTGAAGACTAAAACAACAACAAAAATCTAAATTTATTTCTGTAACGATTCATGATCTGTTCCAAACAGTTTCTATAGTTTTCATTTTCTTGTTCACGTAGGTATGCTGCTGTCTACCTGGTCGTAGGATTCCTTGGTATTTCGCCCATCCCGTCCACTCGGTTACAACAAAATTGTCTTTACACTTTGCCCTTGCGAAGTCCTTGGCATTTGGTTGTACCTGGGAGAAAAGGCTCCCCTCCATTCTACCGCATTAGTATCGATTCTGGCTGTTAGAAAGCTTTGCCCGCCTTATTTTTCGTCATTTCGTATTAATTCAACAAATTAACCGTCCCATACATCGCCACACGCACAAGATTCATTTCACTCCTCGCCCATTTCAAGGTCTGCTTTTCGGACTCGATGCTCCGCAACTTACTCAACCCTGAGGGCTTGTTCTCGTGTTAAATGTACACATGCGTTGTAGTTAGGATAAATTTGTGTAGGCGAGACCTAGATTACGCCTGTATATATATTTGCAATGACTATGTCGATGTAGCAGCCGCGACTCTCCTGGGGTACAATATACTTTCAGCCGTGGTCCAAAATACAACTCCACGGCCATTACGGAGAAAATATGCGAAACTCGGGGGTACCAATATTAAGGCAGCAGATCGCGTGCCGCGAAAATTTTATACATGTCTACCAGCCACGATTAATCAAAAAGAGTTCAATCCATTTGTCACAGTTCAACCATACGTGTATTGCTGATGATGATGAAGAGAAAGAGTCGGCGCTAAACACGCAATAAGACGTAACGCGGGTTAACCTTGACCGGTATAAAGCATATTCAACATCATGTAATAACCTAGTCAGCATATTATTTTGTGTGTTTTTTTTTTTAATCCAAGTTCCAGGGTTTCCAGTTGAAGTGAAATTTTTTGACGAGTCCAGGTTTTTCAAACTGACAAGATGCAATTCATTATAGATAGTTTTGACGGACGCGAAACGTTCGAATTATTTAAACTCTCTGTTTTAATAAAATTCCCAAAACTTCGGTTCTGAAGTAATCTGAATCAAGATAAATCGGCGACGAAGGTGTTGAGTTTTCAAAAGAATTTCCTCCACAATTCGACGATTCAGTATTTTCTATTAGTTCGAATACATTCTGGTAGCGACTTGTTATACCTGCCACGCGGTTACACGATTGTCATTTATTTGCGGAAGTTCGTTGATTAAAGCTTGTCAGAAGGTGTTAAAGTTGAAAACGTGCCTGGGCTGGACGATCGATTTTACCTAGGATTAATCCCACAGGCTTAACGTGACCTAACCTAGCCCAACCAAGGAGAGACGATTCTGAAAACTTTCGAATGTTCTCAATACCGTTACGGCATCAATGCTGACGTGAGTCCATTCTATTTCTATACGTGGAACACATGCATAGACAGTGGGCACATCCGCATGCGGCTCATCCACGTTCGTTTGGTAATTTCACTTTCCACAGAGAATTCGTTTAATTATAGGACTCCCTTAGAGTCGACAGACGGGAGTCAACTATGTTGTTCCATCGTTCGATTCGGAAGGTTATTTTTAAAACTGGTTATCCCAATGGTATGTTGACACGTACGTAAGCAACCCAGATGAAATGCGCAGCCAAACGATAAAGCTGAGTAAACAAGAAACGTAGAAAAATGAATTACCATAATAAAATTATAGTAAGCCAAACGCGCAGTTTCTTAGCCTTTGCCTATCACGATATTATATTAATTCTAATCGACAAATATGACTTTTCTGGCTGTACGGATTCGTTCGCTTTTAGATTTATGAAACATTTCGAACTAATCACTTGTATCCCATGTAAGTTACGGGGTATTCCGCAAAGTATCGATCGGGATCGGAAATTGAGACCAGGCTACGTTTTTCAACTAGTCATCTCTAGCGTAAATCTAAAATCTCAATGCCCTGATAATTTTCATTTACAATTAGAACCATTTCGGGAGTTTCCAAGTATTTGTAATAAAGTTTCAGAAGACCACAGGTATATGCTGATACAGGGAAAGAATATGTTGAATACACTACAGGAATTGTGTTAAAAAAAAAAAAACACCACTGCCCGAAGATTCTCAACTCCTGTGGAATGACTTAGTCAATTTAAATGAAATCCGATTGCAAAATAAAAATGAACAGCAAAGGAATGCTACGTAACGTATCAAATCGTTAAATCACACCAACGGTTGCGAAATGGCAACTATATCTAAATATTGCAAGAAATTAGTAACTTGTTTATATTATTAACTTTATTGCAGTGCCTTTGGCGATGGGGAAATCTACTGGTTTACATCTTACAACTAACGCATGTTACACATACTTTTCAGATAGACATCTCATCGTACTCAGCATGGAAAGCGTTCACGATTAATTAAATGTGCGATACAACATTCGATACACGATGTTGGTACTCGAGAGGCAATAAATAAGTTCAGGGAATTTTTGGAAACCTGTGTCGTGTAAAACCCTTCCGACCCGTTTACATCGGCCATTGCTAATGTACCAGCCAACTCTCGGAAATGGGCAGGCAATTACGCAATGCGCGTGAGTAGGTATAAACAGCTGCCTTGCGAAAATAAGGATCATCCTCGAAAGAAACGGTTTTAGAAGGTCAACGGACGGCGTGGGCGGGAAAGGTAAATCGGCGAAAAATATGATCGTTGATAAGGTGACAATGAATCGCGGTTTCCAAAGAGATTCAAGCCGGCGAAGCGAGGCGGGCTGCGTAGGAGAAACGAGGAGAGAGGATGACGGGTTGGACGGGAAGGAACAAAGAGAATAAACTCGGCGCTCGTTGGCTGGCGTGTTATTATCCGTCGCTCGCAGAACGGCTGCTCTCCGCTCCGCAACCGGGTTCGTCCCCAGACAAGGCTGGTAAATAAAAGCGGTGGGAGATGGCTGACTGCAGAGTTGCCAAGTCGGCGAGTATTGATCCGCCGGTATCCCGGGTCACAGGGGCGACTTGGCAACGCCGCGTCTCACACAGCTGATCAAAATTACCGAGTGCCGACGCGACCCGGTCTAACTTTGGCCGAGGAAAGGAAAAAGAGAGCGGTCGAAAAAAGAAAAAGAGGATCGAGGCGATGCCGGAATGCGAAAGAGCAGAACCCGGCTTCGGAATTACATACTTGACGGATTATTTTCCGTTGTCCTCGGTCGTGAACACAGCTGTTCGCCGAATCGAGAGAGTGCGAAATGTCGTTTATCGACGCGTTACGCAACGCAAACTTTGCACGATGATAAACCGACGAGGCTCTGACATCGTCAAATTCCTGTTTGCAGATTTGCCGAAATGTTAACGATACCGGTGCCGGGATTTTTTTTTTTTTTGAGACAACATTCGTTTTATGTTCGACCGAGCGGCTGTAACGATACGCCATAAATGAAGGAAATACGCGAATACGAGTCTTTGTAATTAAATGCCGATTGTACATAAATTGTAACTCAATACCGTCTGTAAGGCTTCACAGTCGTGTCGAGAGAAATCGCTCCCTCGATCAGCAAATTTTCGCGAAAGTTGAAATATATTTATTCTATGTTGGTTTCGTTGAAGACGAGGAGCAAGTAATAATGAAGCGCGGTAAACCTAAGAACGTAAAAATTCTACAGAATTTTTCCACCATTCGTGAATAATCTTGCTAATTTTCGGTAAAACTTCCTGTACATACAGATTAGCCAAGTTCAACCGAAGGAAACGCCAGCGTTGACTACTACGCTTTCCAGACATGCGAAACGTTGATTTTCGACGATAGGGTTGAATCAACTTGAAAATATACAATAATCACTTGTGTTTATTTCGATGAACTTCTATCGCGATAAGACTGGCGTGATGTTTTAGGTGTTCGATAAGGTGACCGATTTAAATGTAATATCTTATACAGATCTGTCTATGTCCGTGTGGAAATATATTTTGCCACCTTTCTAAGAAAACAATCCACGCAACGAGCTTGCGGAATCGTGTAATAATTCACAAATTGTAAATTTTATTTGTAAACTCTTTTTAGGGTACAAGGCTAGTGGAAAAAATAGATTGTCACTTTGCATAAAGTTTAAGCAATTCCATTGATAATATAAACAATAATTGTTAAAATAAATCACCTTATACGATAAATTGGTAACGTATACAATGTATGTACATATTATCATATGCTCCGTGCGGGTACTGTGTGCAAAAATGGCTGCCACGTGTTTGTTTGATACACCTACCAGAGGTGGAAATTTAAAAGTACAATTATACAAAACTGCAGAGCGATTAAAATATCTCGAAAATAACGGAGACAAAAAAGTATGATTATTAAAAATTTTGCTCATCAATGCCCCTGCAAGCATACTGCGACAGAATGGTAGAATCAAAAAAGTCTCTACAGAAGTGCAGTTGGTTATAGAGAAACAAGAACAACGTCGTACCAGGTACAATTGTGTTAAAACGTGTTTAATCGAGGTCTAAGAGTATCGCAAAAAGATTTCAGCTCGGTAGTTCGACTATATCGTTGATTAGAAGAAGAAATCGCAACCACATGGTCGTTACAAATTCATATAATTACTTTTACATTTTTGCAGGCATATGAACAGAATAAATTGCAGACTACGTCGAGTTTCGGTATAAAATTATAAACATACTATAGCACCTAGATAAAATTTCCCCTGCCTTCTTATACACCAGCTCAGAAATTCGTCAATGTAAGTTATTATTCGAAAGAGATCGATAGGAGAAAAGGACCGCAACCGTTGCTGCTAGCACGCGTCGCCTTCTCACCGAGAAAGTGAAATGTATTCATTCCCAGCACCACGAAAAGGAAGGAAATACGGAAAAGACCAGCTGCAACACTTCCAGCAAGCTGCTATGCCCCTGAAACGGTATTTGCTAGCCTAACCCGGGGTCGTTTGCTCGTTTCCTGTTCTATTTTTTTCTTCATATCGCGTCCCTTTCCCTTCATCTTTCCTCGCTCTGTCTATCCCGGTAGCGATTTAGTTTGCAGAGTTCTTTCACTGAGAATCAAGAGTTGAACGGAAGGAGGCCATCGCGTACCTTCGAGTACGTTCGGTCGGTCGTTTCTCCGCGTTATAGATACAATCCAACACGTATACACATATGTAAGCGAGAGAAGAAGGCGGCCGCCGGCCGTCGGCGTCAGCATCGGCCATGCGCTCGTCGGTCTCGCCGTTCTCACCGTATTCCGAGGGTTCGGGTTCGGCGGCGGTGTTGCCGCCGCGCGAAACGGAGAGACTCGGCGGCCATGATCGCGTAGTCGGTGCTGCCGCGGCCGCCGCCGTCGACGTGCAGTCAGTTTTTGATTCGGCTACGCGACGCACGTTTAACCGCCGGCTGTTATCCCCGGCGCAATGAGCGAGGAGCGTGTCATGTGACACGCGCGAGCGACGGTCGAGTTTGCACGTAACATACATTATAAAAAGAAAAGAAGGAAAAAAAGGAGACATATCGCCGTTCGATTGATACACAATAAAATCGTAGTTTATATGCACGTCCAGTATACACGTATGCGATGCAAGTTTATCTTATATCGCGGTTCCTCTTATCACGACGTCACACAACCTTCGCAATGCACCTGGCGTAAACGCGTTATTGATATTTAACCGGAAGTAAACCCGGTTCCCGGTAACGTTAACAATACAGTGAATTAAATATCATCGACGACAACGCAAGTGGGATTAACGTTGCATAAATTCAAATTTTAAAAAAACTCGAAAAAAGAAAATCGATCAATTAAAATTCTAACCAAACACTTCCGTCAATATGGAATAACAGTAATAATAATAATAAAAAAATAAAAACGAAACGGCGATATAACAAAGGAAGAGCGGGGTTGCGAGGAGGAGGAGGGGAGAGGGAAGCAAAATTTTTTCGCAACGCTAAAATATATAAGACGTTCGCGGATCCCGGCGACATATAGCCATGGTCAGGGGGTAGAGGGGGTGACGCAGAGTCAGTAACCGTCGCCGATAGGAGATGGAAGAGGCGTGTTGCATCGGACACCATCACGTTGCAGGTATCAGGGGAAGAATAGATGATGTCGCGGCTGATGGTTTGGGGTTGGCTGATGACGGTTATCTCGGTATCCGTCATCGTCGGCATCGCCGATGCAGCAGCATCAACGAGAAATTGCGCGGAGGGTTGCGTATGCGGCATCGATGCGAACGAAACGTCGGCTCTGTCGTGTTCGAATCGAAATTTCGGCGGTCTGGGACTGTCGGAGGACGTGGGATTTGTTTCCCTTGTGAATGTAAGAACGTCGAGTATAACAGCGACGATTTTAACCCCGGCAAAGCGTCTGCGAATGTTGACGTGGAGGAAAAGCGGCATAGAGAGTTTAGGATCGGGGGCATTTCAAGGCGCTACGCTTCTCGAACGATTGGATCTAGGTGACAACGAGATCGCGTCGTTGGCCGGCAACGTGTTTAGATCTTTGGCGAATTTGACATTTTTAAACCTAACGCACAACAGACTCGTCAGCATCGACGGCAACTGTTTTCAGGGTCTCGAATCGCTCGATGAACTTCACATAGCTCGGAACAAACTGAGCGTCATACCTTACCAACTATTCTCACCGGTGAAACATCTCCGCTACCTCAACGTCGCCGGAAATCGTCTAGTCTCTCTACCTGATCACAGCTTCGCGCCCAACAAAGCTCTACGAGAGTTGATACTGTCGAATAACCGGCTGACCAGGCCGCCTTCCCATTTGTTTTCCGATCTTCGCAAACTCCGCTTCCTCGCTCTCGACGGCAATGTCATCCACCATATTCCCCGGGGCTTCTTCGCCGACCTCGAGAATCTGGAGAGACTCGATCTCGGCGATAATCCGATCGCCAATCTTTCGAACGTCGCGTTTCAAGGGCTGGCCAATCTTCGCTGGCTGAGCCTGGCGAGGACTCAGATATCCTCGATACCTCGCGACATATGGAAACCGGTCAGCGGTCTGGAATCGCTGATATTGGCCGGTACAAAAATCGAGGAGATACGGGACGGGAGTTTCGCCGGTTTGTCGAACCTCCAGAGCATCGTTGTGAGCAACGCCTCGCTCCGGGATTTCGCCTCAAAGGCGTTCGAGGACACGCCGGCTCTTCGGAAACTCGACATGAGGCACAACAACCTCGCCTTCCTCCCGGCCTCCCTTGCGTCCCTTCCTCTGGAGGAACTGGACCTTGCGAATAACTCGTGGGCGTGCGACTGCCGCATGTTTTGGTTTGTAAAATGGGCCGAGAGCCACGAGCACACGGCCGCCTTCGAGACGGGACTGAAATGCGGGACCGAAACCGTCGACAACGGTGACATGCTCTTCACCCTTCGTTACCTCAATTGCACAGCCCCTACGTTGGCCTTCGCCACTTCCCCGGCCGAGTACGTTCTTCTCAGCTCCGTGCTCCTCGAGTGCGAATTCAACGGCAACCCGGCTCCCTCGATAACCTGGGTCACCCCGAGCCTGCGGATACTCCACTGGAACCCGGATCCCTCGTTTCCCGACGCCTTCGTCAGTCATCCCGCCTCGCACAGGGCCGACGTAAAGACCGTCGACGACAGGGTCAGGGTGCTCGATAACGGCTCGTTGTACATCGAAAGGCTGCTACGCGAGGACGTCGGCGTCTACAAATGCTTCGCGGTAAATCCCATAGCCAACGCTACAACCTACGTCACTCTTCACATGGATCGGATCACCTACTACGAGACAAAAATACTCAGCATCGCGGTCGGCGCTGCGTGCGCGGCCGGATTTCTCATCATCACTCTGTTCGTACAGTTCCTTCGGTACCTTTTCAACAAGTGAGTACACGAAGAACCGATGACGCTCTATACGTGCATTTTCAAACCGGATATACATGTATACACACATACGCAAACACACTCACATGTGTAAGAGTATTGCCGCGGCATTTCACATCCCGTCAAGTGCACGTTTCACTTTCAGACACGGATAAAAACAACAAGGATAATAGATGCATGCACATATGTACGAGTACATCGGTATGAAACACAGGAGAATCAGTAATTAGACAAAAGTATGCATGGAAACGGCGATTTAGAACATCGGTTGCCCGGATACTTTCTATAGCAATCGAATTTTCAAATCTCAAGTATATGCGCCTTTTGGATGAATCTCATTCACGAATGTTAAGAATCAGTCCTGGAATATCATTAACCTGAACCGAAAGATAACGTTGATACTTTTTCACCAACACCTAATCAGTACGCACTGAAATATGTTCTTTATGTCGAGTCTCATGCTTCACAATAAAATTTATTCCATATGTCTATTGTTAAAGGAGGCTGGCGGTGTGCTATTTGACAAAAAAAAATCGCGGGCGATAATGTTTCTCCGTATCGATGGTAAAATTTCACACGCGATTAGGACTTGACCGGTACTAACGAATTCGATAGACAATGGAATTTTAACACATTTGATTTTCAACCTTTCAAACGCGGAGGAGTTCACGTTAGGTCCAACTCAAGTCATACCGTATACATGTTAATGTATACATTCGGTTATCGAGTCTCACAAAAATTTGATTTTATCCGGTATTAATAGCGTAGAAAAATGATCCGGACTGGGAAACGGTTTGTGGTGATAAAAATCAAACTGATATCATTTTAGATATTTCAACTAAATTCAAAGATATTTTACTTTCATAGGAAAATTGAATCGTCTCAGTTATATCAGCCTGGCAAATCATATAACCAGCGTTCGACGTTTTACTTGCAATATTCTACCATTGTAACTAGTTTTACCGACCGTTTCCGAGTCCGTACTGACTCTGGACGTAAAATGTGGTATAATTTGAGGATGAAGGAAAAACCGTACCGAAAGTGAAAGAAAAAAATGTTCGTTTTTTTTAAATAACTGATCGTCTTTTTTCTGTCGTTTGTTTGTTAGATGCGGATGCGAGCGTTGGTGCTGTTGCTGCAAGAAGGTGGGTGTTACGCCTCGTGCCAAACAGATACACCAGATGCTCGACAATATAGAACAGTACAAAAGTCAGCAGCTAGAAAGGCTGAGGGAGAATTACACCCAGCAGGTGCACAGAATAAAGGATAATTGCGCCGAGCAGGTCGAATGGATACGGGACAGCTACGAGGGACAGATGCGTCACATCAGAGACATTCGTGATTACGGAACCAGCCATCTGACAGCACTTCGCGGACAGTACTACGATCAGGTACGTAGACGTAAAATCGATCAAAGTTCCTGTAGTTCATTTTCTTCTCTCCACAGACGCAGAGGAGATTTGATTTTTGTTACTTTTTCATGAAATTGTGTTAACGAACTCATCCCTTTCCTTCCTTAATACGTATCATTTTACGTGAATTCCTTCAAAGAAAATAACGCAAAACGACAAACGTTCAACTAAACCCGTTTTATGTGTACGAATTGCGCAGGTGAAACGAGTCCGAGATTATTCAACGGGTCAACTGAACTGGGTACGAGAGAATTACGTCTTCCAGCGGAACAAGATACGTAAATTCAGCGCGCACCAAGTGCTCCGTTTCCGGGAGAGTTACAAATACCAGCAGCAGACGTTGAACAAGGTATTGGAAAACCTGCCGAGTCTTTACCTCGACAATTGCAGAAGCGGTTCTTGCGGCAAGAGTGACTCGATAGTGTTCGACCCCAACGACATTACCGGTATGGACACGTACTTCAAGGCGAAAATAAACAAGCTGGTGGAGGGTGGAGCTAGCTTGGACGACATAAACAGCGTCTACTATACTCCGACCGAAATATCAGACTCCACAAGCCCTCAGGCCACCAGTGGATTGCAGGACGGTCTCCATATCAATTACATAGAACACGGTCCTCCGCCCCCGATGCATCCGCCCCTAGATATATCGACATTTTCAACTCCCGTTCGCGGATTGAGGAAATTCTCGTCGAACTGCGAACGCGGCGACGGCACCGACGCTCCAGTCTTTCGCGGTGCGAGTGCGGGGGCGTTGGCCGGGGAGCCACGCGACATCGTCGAAGGCCTTGGACTGTTGTCGAGTGGTACCAGCCTGCCTGACATACCACGGGAAACTCGGCTCTAGGACGATCATCCGGGACGACTGAAAAGGGGCGAAGTACGTCGTGCAGACGGTAATAATTACGTTACCGCGGACGATACGATCCTCGGGCGGTTAATCGGTGCCAAGGTTGTCTCCGGATGGATTTGCGGTAGTAATCGAAACAGAAGAGGTCGGAGACTTTGTGATGATTATGATTATATTCGTGATACGAAAAGGGACTGAAATTGGTATATTATTATTACTTTTTTTTTCTTTTATTTTGGTTTTCCAAGTTTTTTCCGTCATGTGCGCGCGGTGTGAGGAATATACTTTGAGCTTCGATTTGTATTTTGTTTTATTTTTTATTTATTTTTTTTTTTTTCCGATCTGGTTCAGTCAATTTCCTGCGCTCGTTTGTGTTTTCAATTAGAGTACGAAAAGTAATGTTTGCAATATTGAGTCTCAGAAATGAGCGGTGAAATAACAAGTGTGGGAATGAAAAATTAATAAATAAACATGAAAAAAAGACGGATACAAAATAAAAGAACGAAGAAAATAATGGTTCGCGAAAATGTAAAGGAGAACGTAATTCGAGGAGCAAGAGATGAAGATGCTGTTCAAGTCGAGTGTGAGATTAATACCTAATGCGGCAGTTACCTGCGAGACAGTTCTTTTCATATAAAAACGGATTTTGCATGGAGTGCCAATAAGAGACCATACATTGCAGAAACTGAGGACAAATAGGTAATTGAAGGAAGTATGAAGAATAAATAAATAAATGAATGAATTAATTAATTGGAAACGTCAACACAAAATAATAATAATAGATTAATAAATGAAATTGTAAAACAAGCAGTCGATTCTCGATACACAGAGAACGGTTTGTAATAATAAACTTTACATGTGTGATATTTTGTATATAAATGTATGGACCCTGGAGTTTTGATCCGAACAATCTTTGAAATTTGAAGTGGAATACATTAATGATGTTGTTTCTGCCTCGAAAAGACATTAAAAAATATGTTAATTTTGCAATTAAAGTGAAAAATGAAGAAAAAAAAAACGAGCTGCCACATATATATGGTTTTGATCGGTGAACTTAAAATACTTCGAGAAAAAAAAAAAAGAAAAAAATTACCAAAGATTCCATAGGAATCATGTGAGTTCAAGTATAATGACTCTTCAGATTATTCGAATTGAAACTCCTTATATTTGTGTAGAGTTGAATCGCAATTAAAATATACAATATCAAAGTTTCATTTATAATCATCCTGCAGAGAGTCAATGTATCGATTATAACTATCTATCATCGAGTTGGAAAAAAAAAACCGACCGCATGCAGTATTATTGTTGATGACTTGAACTCTTCACTATTAAACGATTTCTACATGAAACCTTTACAGATAACATATTTAATATATTTGTATCTCACGTATAACAGTGTCAATTTCAAATATATGCATACTTATGGGTATATGTAAACGTTAGAGTGGTTCTTATGTAGGGCTCGGGCCAATTTTTTATCAGACGCCCCCCGAATCGACTCCAAATAATTGGAAAACAATTCCCTAGTTTTCTATTCTTTTTTTTTTTATTATTTTTTTTTTTTTTACAGATTTTTATCTCAACTACAACTCCTGCACGTAAGGAGGGTGGATTTCCCCATTAAAAATACACGTGGCTATATTCTCAGCATATATTTTATTGTAAGTGTAATAATTTTCAAAACAATTGGTAACTGCGAGATTTCAGTGGGCATTAATGCTACTATCTGATAAAAAATTCGCATCGTCATACCAGGTAAATTAGACGAATTGCACGCCCACCAAATGAAAAAAAAAAAGTTAGATTTAGAGGGTCTGTAATTCGACTAGATTACCTGGAATGATGATGTAAATGTTTCATTCTGTAGTTCACAGATCATTTTGAAAATTATTGCTTTAACTTACCATAAAATATATTTTGAGATTATAATCGAAACACGTGTATTTTGAATAGGAAAATCCACCCTCTTATAGGGAGGGGTTAGAATAGAGATAAAAATCTGGAAAAATTAGATTTTTTTTTTTTGAATTATCGCGAGTCGACGTGGAGGGCGTCTGATGAATAATTCGTTATAGTCCTAAATCGGCGCCACCCTAGTATACATATATACACGCATATACGTATATGCAAGGTCAAAGATTCCTATACACTCACGTCAAACGTAATCGATTCCCATGTAAAAACAAACAAAAAAAATTTGGAAACGCGAATGTGTGTCCAGCGAGCTATTGACTTTACACTTTAAATTATCCTCGGGTCTCGATTTACTGATTTCGACGCTATATCGAAATTAATAATCCATCTCCTGCATACGTTCGTGAGTTTCGTCTATTTTACTGCTTTAGTATATAGGCTAACTTTATGTGTCAAGTGAGAAAATAAAAATAAAATGGGCCCCCGTTGTTTAGTCTACAGGCTTCCAGAAATTTCAGTTACGCGATTTGTTGCTGCGTAGTTGGTAAACAACGCGGGATTTTTTTTTTTTTTTGGTAGTTCGATGTTTTAAATTTTAATAATTGTACGATTACAAATATAGTAATTCGTATGTTGTTCTATTGAATAATGAAATTAGTACATATACATATATATATATTATATGTATATATAAATAAATAAATTAGAAAAAATGATACGGCAAAAGTACCTAAAAAGATTGTTTTTTCACTGTGCTATGCACATAAATAATTGAATAAACAATCAATTCAACAAGTTAACCATCTTAGATGGGTTTTTCTTCAATGTTTTTAAGGAAAGAAAAAAACTAGATCGAGAGAAAAAATTACAATTATAAGATTGAAATAAATTACGGCTTTCAGTATGTTCGATATCACGATACATTCCACTGTCTGTGAAAAAACTATCGTGATATATTGTGTGACAAATTCATCTAGAGAATACTATCAAGTACCACAATGATGTATTGTTGTTATAGCTCTTTGCATACAAAAACAACAGTTTTGATATCTCCTCGAAATACCAAGACTCAACAGATAGGAATATTGAAAAAAAAAACCATGTCAATTCTTCGAATATGTACGCGATTATGCAAAAAAAACAAAATTTCCGTATTCTTTTCTACTCGTTATTTTTACAAATTTACCGTGTAAAGCATAAAACATAATAGTTTACCGATAAGATTTATCACCCTATTATATTTCCGATAAAATGGTAAAAAAAAAGCCTACTTTTGTTTAATTTTTATTATTCCCGTGATATATCGGAAAATAATTCCTATAAATACGTGCGATTAAATTCTTATCATCGTTTAACGAGCATAACTATATAACAGCCATACCTACACGTGTTTAGCGTAACGTGAAGTAGAAAAATTTGTCCAATGTAGTATCGAAAGTTGCAATTATAGTTATACATAATATGTAGTAAAAAATCAATTAAATGGTGTAAACTGCGTATACAAGACAAACAGTCGCTTTGATAATAATATTTTTTTGCAAAAACAAAAAAATTAATAAATAAATAAACAACAACAAAGTCCAGAAATTGACTAAAAGTTACTATATGTCATATATATATATATATATATATACAAACACACACACCCGTACATACTTAATTAATATAACTGTACAGTAAATTTAGACACACGCGCGCACACGCACACACAATAAAAAAATTTTATGGACTGTTCGCGTACCTAAGATTGTTATGTAAAAACAAAATAAAGAGTAGAAGGGAAAAAAAATGGTTTCATACGTTCAATGGTACGTTACGTTATATTTTAATAATCCGTTATCAGACTTATCGCTCCGGAGTGTTCCTTTGGAAATCGAGATTACACAATATTGAAATATAATTTCGTCACATGAATAGAGCCGCTCAGCCAACGCAGACCACACAACATTATCATTTGGTTGGTTTTAGAAGTACGGATTGAAAAAATAAATAAATTAAAAACAATTGTACAGTTTTTGTTAGCGAACGGAACCAATGAAAAAAATCAGGTAGGCAAAAAAAGCTACAAAAAAAAATGATCGAGGCTTAGTTTCATTTGAGCAAGTACGCATAAAGAGGACTCTAATAATTCTACACAACTTTCATAAGAACGGGTGTAATACGTAATTATCAGAGTTTCACAATCAAATGGCAGAGAAAAATGGTCCTGTACTAAGCTTTCAAAAAGTCACATGTGTGTGAAAACTCAACACATACACATATACGCATATGTATACACATATATATATATAAATACACGAAAAAAATAAATAGCTAATCGATTAAGAATTCCATTATACCTACGTAGTAACACCAATTTAATAGAAGATGCGAACTATTTAAATGCATTAGAAACTTCGCATTACGTATGGACTCGATACTGCAGATCGCAATTAACGCAATTATGTACGTTAATTGATATGTTAGATATACAATGATTGTACACGTGGGACTAATCTCACAGTGTTACAAGTATCGCAAATGTTTGTGCTTACTGGAAACCATATCTACCTCCTTTTAGTTTACACGACGCGATTTCTAAATCAGACATGTTTCATTTTCCATTTCGAAGATTATCATGCCTGTAAAAACTGAATGCCGAAAACACGGAAAGAATTCAGCATTAGAAAAGAATTGATAAAAATCAGAACCAGAGTCCAACTGTTTCCTTTCAGTCTTAAACTTCTTCGACAGTACAGTGACTTACGGTATTTTTAGAAACTTCATTGTTACGCGCGGTTATAACTTCCGGGGGTAGAACTTATTTAGGTTACGCATAAGCTGTTGCGTGCACAGCGAGATGAAATTTTGCGAGAAAGAAAAATTGAAAAAATTCTGCTTCGAGATCCGATTACATAGCTTGTAGGGAAATTTGCAATGGAAAAAATCTTGACACGAAATTGGAGATGCTATCAATTCCCCCCCGACAAGAAAAAACGGAAGAAAAAGAAATTGATTATCACTATCGCATCACTGTATTGTCTGCCATCATGATATATTGTTTTCTGATTACTCCAGGCAACGTCTAATAAACGAATCGGAGAGCAATTATATCTTTTGTAAGCCAAATTAGTAAAAATTCTAGGAATATCAAAAATAAATGAATAAATATAAATACTGTAATATGTAATATTGTATAGGCAACGAAACTATATGTATTTTATGTAGGAAAAAAAATTCAGAAGAAATTATTTATCTCCGACTTCAATGTGAGAACTTACATATATTATATATAATATTTTTAATAATATATATTTCTTGTCCGTTGCAGCATTAGCAGATGTTTATAGATATGTACATATGTATATGGGTTGATTGTTTGTATACTTTGTGCTGCGTGCTGCAGAAAAGTGTTCTAAAGAGGACAAATTCTGGTCTCTCATCTAAATCAAAGTACATCAAGTTTAAACATAAAATGGAAAAAAAAATTGTTAAAATGGAATTCATATATACTATATATTGTTGTAGTTGAATAAAAATTAAGGAAAATGAACGAACGACAACACGATCCTTGATTAATGCCAGTATTTGTACTGTACATAATTTCCTCTCTCGAAATTTCACGGTTGTCCATTATCGTTTTGTGATTTAATAATTCTGCGGAATACTTTATGTAATTGTCACAAATTGTATCAGTAGTGAGATGTTGAAAAAATGGAAGTAGGTTGGAAGAGAATTACTTAAGAACTACGTGGCGGATGAAAAAAAAAAAAATACTAGTCCGTCCAGAAACCGGACAGCGGAGATCAATAAGTTGGAACTTGTTTGTCTGTACGAAAAAGTAGGCAGTTCGCTGCGAGCGACTTGAAAACATTTTGACCTTTGACTTTCGACTGACGGATGAAATGAGAAAGAATTTCAAAAAAAAAAAGTACCCAATAGCACAAGAATGCACTTACATTATATCTATGTATAAAGCCTCTGAAAGGATACCAAAATACACTGCGGTGTAATATTCCGCACGTAGATGATCTCAGGCATCTCAATTATCGGAGACGTAAAATTGTAATTAAAAGCAGAAAAAATATCGTACCCGTTGATTTGTTATTGAAATACAAGGTGATGGGTCAAACTTTGCCGACTGAATGCGAATGTGAAAAGATATTTCAGAAAATCTAACCAAAAATTTTTGTGTTATTTATTTATTTTGCATTTTTATGTTATCATCGTTTTCAACGAAAAACCGTGAAGTTAATTATCACGATACTTCGGTAGGCGCACACGCATTACATAAATATACAAGTTCACCTTGTATACATATATATATATATATATATATATATATATATGTATTTTCAATTTTTTAATTTTTGCATTATCCGAAAGAATGTATTGCAAAAGCGAGCCCATACCTACGGAGAATGCAAAAATCAAAAAATAATACGTATTTCCAATAAATATACAGAATAAAATAATTTCGCTCTCGCTGTTCAGAAGTCTCTTAAAAAAAAAAATATATAATGCGTTATATGATGCCTTAATGAAACTTAAACAACATTATGCATGTAATGCAGACACGAAGACGTGATCTCGTAAATTTACGTCTCATGTCCGCTAGTAAATATTATTAAAACGACTTGTAAATATTCTTTTTTTTTGTATGAGGACTAGACTACAATAGATTGCACACGTGGCTTGAGAAAAGCTTTATAAGTTTATGCTGCAACGGACACAGACATTGAAAATACCTGCTGATGTTAAATAGTTGTAATTAATGAAGCAAAGACCACCGTGCCGCAGTGCGTTGGCAACGAATTTTGAGGCCTGCCATCATATTAATGACGTAATTATTTGGGAGAATGATAAATAAATAAATAAATATTACTGTATGATATATATGTGCTACGTTGATTTTTCTGTTTAACCTTTTCAAGTTTTCTCGAATATGCTGTAAGAAACGTACAATAGAGCGTAAATATGTTTTATACACCGTGAAATTAATCGCAACTCGATATTTTTTAACCCCTATTCTTTTTTCGAAAACTAATCTATGGAATTTTCGTTTTAACATCTAATAAAAATCTGATCAAGCTCATTATTTTCCTTTTTTTCCTTTTTGTTGTATCAAATTTCCTCTGAATAAACATATGGATGCGATAAAAGTCAGCTGTATGACGTAAATTCAATTATCAAGTACGATGTAAGTCAAGACGAAGAGAAAGTTTCCAATTACATTTCCCCAAGTCGAATTTCAGCGTCACCTAAATTTAGAAGATCGTTTTAATGACCAATCAATGGCCAGCAGATCGACTGATTCCCTTTCGGTACTCTGTAAGTGGAAATATTGAATCTCAAACTATCATTTAAAGGCGTACAACTTGTAGTATTGTCAAGAACTGTTGGTCAGAAATGTTAATTTCACTGCTACTAAGTATGAAATACGTACATCGCGACCTTTCCATCGATTTGTATATCTGCAAGAATAAATGGATACTTAAAACGTTTTCGGATAAACTAATAGAAAGCAAAAAAAAAAATAACACCAACTGAAGAGGATAATAAATAGAACAAAAATGTCTAAGCTCGAATTGCTTCCTATGTAAAATTTTTCCAATACTAAAGTATTAATAACTGATTACAATAAAGTCGTAGAAAGCGCGCGTCATACAATCGGCAATTGTATAGACGGATGGATGGCAAATTAGCTGAATTGGCATGACCGGAAACGGTTGTGATAGCGTATACTTAATAACACGCGTTGTGTTGGCAAATTCAAACAGCCACCGACGCTTTCAAAGTGTCTTTTTAGAATGTGCAGATACAGACTATAGCCGTGTTAATTTTTGTGACAGCCAAAAAAGAAAAAAAAAAAAAAAAAAACAACGGCACAATACACAAAATGCTTTGGCCTGTGTTTCGATACCCGGTGAAAATCTCTTGTAAAAGCAAGAAGCGCAACGTAAAGCGTCTTTTGGTATACCGTGTCTTATTACACGAATAAACTTAAGTCGGTGTTTGTCCACGAAAGAAAATCGACATGTCAATCATTTTATTTTCTGTTCCTTTAGATTTTTTTCCCCTCGATCAGTGATTTTAAATCTTTTGTACCAAAATTTCATGTGCCGGATTCATTCACGAGCTAACGAACTCACTGCAGTTTTACAAAATTGCGAAACGTGCAGTTTGTCGAATCGAATCATGCCAACGATAAAACTATTATCCAGAATAAATAAAGAAATGTATATATTCGTCAAGCTAATCGTGAGAAATTCTTGGAGAAAAAAATTTCAGGTGATAAAATGATTGGTTTTGTTCAGTATTTTTATTTCGTATTTACCCGTTTCACAAAATTTCTCAATTGTATTGTGAAATTAATTTCCCCTCCCTGTAACAAGCAGCAACATGTCGACTACAACAAGTTTTCGAAGGAATTTGTTTTACTGTCTATAAAGTTGAAGTCGCATTTCCTTTAAAGATGTTCATCCGTTTGGCGAAAACCAGCGGTTTGTTTATCTATATCTTCAAAAGCCATTGGAAGAAAAGAAAGAGAAAGAAAGGAAGAAAATTTTGTCCAACGTTAAGTTTTTATTGTTGATAATTTTCTACAAGCAGATCGGAAGAAGCAAAATTGACCCAAGTGGATCAAAGTCTGGAAATCGTAAACCTCTGTGAATTGTATAGATTTCAAATTGCTTTGGCATGTCACGTTATTCCGATAATCTTATACAATTGACACATGCGTAAGTAGAAATAGAATCCGTTGCTATCTAGGTATACACACGTACATATAGATATATTCAAACCAGCGGCACGACGAGGCATCTATTAATGCGTTTACTTGCATTTATATCGCCATGGTAAGTACAGACAGTTTACACAACGCGACGTTAAGATAGAGTTGTATGCGTCAGGGTTTCGGCTTAACGAACGCCTAGCCTTTCCGGTAGGATGCCTCCCAGCCATATCGGAGTAAGGTGAGTCTTACTTCACTTACGCTTATGTTACGGGAAGTGAAAACGCTACGCGAGTAATGTAACGGTCATGCGTATATCGCCCGTGAAAAAGTAACTTTTTCGCACAAGTTTTTATCATTGTAATTCATTATTTTTCGTCTCGGCGCTCAGAGAATAATTCTAAGTCAGTATCGTTGTAATTCGCGGAAATACATTTTATTTAAGATTGCTGTAGAACCGAAATTTGTTATTTCAGTCATTTGATCATTTCTCACGGTTTACTTTTCTTGTAGATTTTCAAGCTTCAGGCAAAGATTTTTTGGTCTTTTCGTTGCATGCTATTTTTTCACCTATACCGAACGTTTTTCATACTCACAATCAGCAGTCAATTGGCAGTATACGCGTATACGTTCAGAACTTGAATCAGATTTTCTTATACATTATTCATGATTTTCAATTCCCACTGATTGTGAGTATTCATCATCAACTCTAGTTCGCATTACTAAAAAATTTATTTACTTGCAAGTTTTTTTGATCCACATCTTTCATATTCGAAAGTGACCAAGCCGTGTTTGATTAGAAAAAAACAATTTTAATCAAAACATGCATCGAAAATCCGAAACGAGAGATTGTTTGAAATACTTTTCAGACCTAATATGAAAATATGCTGTTCGGTACGTGCACGACTGTATGGATAGCATCATTTTCCCAGTGTTTGTCAACGCGATCGTTAAATTACAACAATCACCAGTGATTTTTCAATGTTAAAGTTCACATAAACCGTAAAGTGTGAAATTCCCTAAACTGTTCAGTCATTGTTCTGGTCCTCAGTGTTTTTCCTTGGCACTAAACACGACGCTTTAGATATTATCAATAAGATTAAGAAACCCCAAGCACTTAGTACAGTATAGATAATCGCGACCACCAGAATAGTCATGTTTCGTATGTTGTAAATAGGCAACAAAAGTTGAGGTTCGTAACGCT
Organism: Neodiprion lecontei; assembly: GCF_021901455.1. Taxonomy (NCBI): domain Eukaryota; kingdom Metazoa; phylum Arthropoda; class Insecta; order Hymenoptera; family Diprionidae; genus Neodiprion; species Neodiprion lecontei. The sequence goes on along the minus strand of NC_060265.1, from coordinate 9,943,468 downwards.
AAGCATTGTGGCTATCGTTCAATGTATGATACGTATTAATTAATGTTGACGGTTGTAGGGAAAACAGAAAAACAATAAGTAAAAAGGGTGCGATAACAGCAACAAAGAAAAAAAAAGAAGAAAAAAGTGACAATATATTCGGCACAATTGTATTCCATCCTGGTTGCAGATGGCAGTACAAATTGCCTGCACCTTAATTTAACATTACGCTCATTACGGTTTGAAACGAGGAGAGAAACAAAGATTTATTGTTCCCCCTTTTCTTCGCGGAAGATACGGGAAAAGTGGGGTCAAGTTATGATGACGGATAGTTAAATGTGGACAGATGTACTGTGTAGACGGCACGGTAAACAAACGCGAGAAACAAGTGTAGTAACGACACTTGAGTTTAGCCTTGGGATACGATCGAGGATATTGTCACAATTTACGAAGGTACGTACCTTTTCTTGTGTTCTGTTCCAGACGATCACAGTGTGGCCGCTATTTATCAAGTTCTTGACTATCCCGCTGCCCATGATTCCCAGCCCAAGGAATCCGAACTTCAACGTCGATGGGAGGATGTTCTTCTCTTTCAAAGTCTGCGAGAGCGTCTCCACGTCCAACGGCGGTGTCACCTGACGGTTCAACGAATTTTGTTAGATAAAATCGGATCACGGAATGAATGCGAGAAAACAAAGCAACGAGACGAAGAGAAATGAAACAAAGTGTTGGATCGTCAGGTAATGTGGGGCAAATACGTATCTTGTGTAACATTTGCCTCCAACACAGTAGTAATGCAGTGGCAGGGCTTTTTGGCGGTTGAGAAAAATCTTCTTTTTGATGATTTTTAAGTCAGTTTTCATTATATTTGAGCGTACGTACTGCGATATAGAATTAATTTATGTAGTGGAAATCATTCGTACAAGGTCATTTTTCGTTTGTAAGAAATGACTTGGAGAATTTCGATGGATTTGTTAGTATAAACAAAAAAAAATCTAAAAATTCGGTCGTAAAATAGAAATGGTATAAGCTTTGCGCTAAAAAAATGGTAATTTCTCTGCAATTTTCAGTAAATATTCGCGAAATTTAGTTCAAATTTTTATGTGCGGAAATCGAAATGGCAAAATGACTTTACCGATTTTAAATTAATTTCAAATTTAATAGCGTGCCTAATTTATTTCAGTTGCGGTTTTGGGATTTTATACATTCTTTCGCAATGTTAGAGCAATTCCAAGACAAACTTTGCAAGTTTAGGGTGTTTCGGAGTCGCGGTTTGTGCTTCATTCAATATCGCGATAAACGCACGGCCTTTTTTTTAACTTTACCGTGACATATACGCGTTAAGTTTTGGTGTTTGGTCAGCTTCTAATATATTGGGACTGTTGTTTTTCTACCGATAAGCATGGCTATGCATATTACCAAATGATACGTTCGTTTCGATAAATCAGCGATTCAGAACCATCAATTTACTATTCTGACTTGCAACGAAGATGAAATGAAAAATTGACGATCTCTGTAAACAGTGCATCGAATTAAATTGAAATTTACGAAGCAGAGAAAATTTACTTGCCGTCTCCATAATAAAATCTATTTCCGTAAAACCGATAACAACGAAAACAACAATAATAATAGAATGTTGTAATTAAAATAGAATTTAGAAATATTTAAACGCGTACGGGGTGAATCGAATTATGGCCGAGGAAAAATTTTTCATAACTTTTTTTGTACATCCAACAGCAAAACTGCAAGTACTACAATAATGCATTGTTCTGAAAATTTAGTTTGGATCAGGTTTTCAATATAATGGAATGAAAGTCGAAGAAAAAAATTGAACGCAACTTCAAACCCCAACAAATAAATCTCATGTCCGTTATTATCGTCATTTTATAAAATATCAATGTACAATTAGTGCTTATATTATTACGTTATTTATTCGTGTTTTCAAATTTATTCAAGTAACTATAAACGACGTATATCAAATAAATGAGTCAATTTTTTATCCACATATATTTACAGTTTCGTAACGATATACAAGGTCGATCAGTAGCATATGCCAAATCTCAGAATAAGAGAATATACGCACCGATCACTACCGAGTGGATTTTATTTTTCGCGAGTCAGTATTTAATTGTATCATTTAAATTATTGCCAAAAATTAGTTAAGTAAAGTAAAAAAACTTCGAAAAAGTCGACTTATCCGGCTTAAATTAATAACAACAATAATATTGTGAACGATTTGACGACTGCAAATTACAATGGAGGATTGGATACAAAAAAAGCAAAAAGAAAGTGAACGAAAACCGTGAAAAAAACATGCAGAAGTGGTCAAATTTAATTTATAGTCTGCAATCAGCACGACAGCGCATCTGTATTGTTAACTCTTTTGTACGCGGATACTTCTATAACAATAACGAAACCTACAATAGTTAAGCCGAAAATCTGCGAAATAGAAACATTAGTAGCAAACTAATTAATTTACAGTAAAGCGCCGATTATCCGAACGTCAGTTGTCCGAAAGATTATTTAGTTCTTGGTTTTTCGAATAACAGGCCGAGCTTCCGTTATAAAACAGTGGAAAATTGTGGACCTTTTTCCAAAGAAGTAAACCAAATATGTACATACACCTGCCACTTATAAAATATGAGTATTAGTATAGACACTTGTTTGTCAATACATATATTTTATACGCTATATATTCTATTACATAAGCGTTATAAATTTTAACCAAAAGTACTATGTATCGAATAAGAAGATAGTTCATCTGTTTGAAATACATACGCATTGAATGAATTAGCTTTTTTTTCACACTGTTCGATTATCCGAATTTTCGATTATCCAAATGGTTCCCGGTCCCAATTAGTTCGGATAATCGACACTCTACTGTATACACAAAGTGTGTAATCGACGATTACAAAATGCTTCAAGATTACTTGCGTTTTAGAACGTTTAAGAAATGAACACAACTATTTTGAGTTGATGTTAACAGTAAAACTGGATTGAATATATATATATGTGTACTCATAGGTCATATGCGTACATATACGATTGTAAAAATTGAAGAAGAAACGGAGATTCTTTATTAAAAAAACAAAAAAATAAATAAATAAATTTAAAAAAAAGCCGCCGAAGTGATTCGAAATTTTCGAGCAGATATAGATACTCGAATTCGTAAGTCAGCAGCTCTTTTTCCAGTCTGCATTTAAATGCAGAGTTCTTTCATAATGAGGATTCAGTGCTGTGAGCTACTCATATTGAGGGTGGGGGGTCAACTCACAACGGTTAGTTCACCACACAGAGTCACTTTAAGTAGCTTGCTTAATTATAATCCAAACTATACGTTACATTTCAACCAAAGTCGTCGAAGTCAATTGTTTATAAATTTAGATGGTGATATGTTATTTTAAAAAGGGTAGCCATCAGCTTTGAATAATATTTTCATTTTATAATTTGTATTTTAATAATTTTACTCAATTTCATTGCTTTAGTCATAGAAATTGATCCAACTTTTGATAATATTTTAAAACGCTATGATTTCAGGAACCACAGCCATGCAGCAGTATGCAACGTCTACTCATGAGGCTCTCGAATTTGGAATTAAAATCTCTTTCATAATTCCGTGATCGGCCCGATTAATTTGATTCGGTCAATTAACTTTGTTACAACAGAAGATTCTTACGCGTTTGAAATTTTCTATGAAAGTTTAAAATCGCATGGAACAAGTAATTTTTTTTATTCTCTATCAAGTTTAGCAGATATTTATATTTCCAGACGTGAATCTGACGTCAAGTTTTTCACATCAAAGCATTATAAATTTCATGATCGTGAAGTTACTTATCATATAAAATTTTTTCTCTTTCTCTGTATAGATTAATTCCAGATCGAACAATAAAATGATATTCGTTTTTTGGAACACCCGGCAAACTTTGTTTGGCGAAATATTTTTTGATTTTGAAAGAGTGTAACCCGAATCTCACAAATTTCAAAGTAACACGCATCCCCCGGCAGTATTAAAGAAATGATTGAACAACTTACAGGTCTGGCGATGTTTGCAGGCCTGTCAAGAAGCGTAGAGGCAGACTTCCTGGGAGGTGAAGCATGGTTCAATCCAGGACTGACACTGCCCACTCTGTTACTGTTGCTGGTGCTCGACTCTCGACGCTGCTTTTTAGCAGATCTGCGTCCATCTCCGCCACTGCTTTCCGATCTTCTGGTCTTTGGTGTCTCCTGAAAAACATTACCATTCTATTATCAACGATATTAGTTAGAAGAAATAGATGGTAAATCAATTCTCAATTCTCAATCTTGTATAGAAATTTTGTAGCAATTTATGATGTATTGCTAAAACAAACTTCTGCACACTGCTCCGTTATATTCTAGCGATTTTTTCATTATGTATTAATAAAAAAATGTAAGAACTGTTACTCATATTTTGAATTACTGATATAGTCAGCTGTGATATGCTTAACAAGTTGCGTGTGAGTTTGCGAAATTATTATTTACCGTACACAATTTGTTATGTGTCATGTCAAGTTATGAATAGTTTAAACGATAACTTGCTTCAAAAGTGAACCGAAAAAAACCAAAACACTGAGTCACCGGTAAAATTTCAGAGTTTTCAAAACCTGTCAAGTGCCCATAAACAGTATAGGTATACGATGATATAAAAAGTTTTTCAATGCATTATATGTTGGCGTTTTTCTAACTTTTTTTCTATATAACTTTAGTAGTGATTAAGACTTTTTACTGTATCATCATCAGCTTGAAAAATAAAAATTCAAATTTTGATATCAAGTTTAGCGATGTTATAGAATAATAAAAAATATCAATATGTGTAATGAATTTTCTGCCAAACTAACCTTGCGTAGCTTGATCTTAGGTGTTTTTTTCTCAACCACTATCGCCGAGTCTTCTTTAAGCCTATCGAATAAAGAATCTGGATCCAAACCATCTTCGAATACCTGGAACAGAAATGAAAAAAAACATTTAGATGGAAATTGATTTGTATGTTTGCAAATAATTCACGTGCTAATTGATTTAAAGCATACTTTTTAAAGCCAATCTTCATTTACCTTTAGGATACAATTAATGAGTGTTATGTCAAGATTATTGAGTGTACACCTAGACAATTAGATTAAACTTTCTTAAAGTAAGTAACATTCATTACTACAAACACGATTATGAGCCTAGAAAACGACTGCGCTCACCTCTCCCTTTGCAATAAACTCTTCGATCGCCTCAACAGCGTCTTTAAATGCTCCGGATTTGTTGGATTTGATGAGCGTTTCCTTATACTCGTGGTACGGTTTAATATTTGCTTCTTCGATCCAAGCACTGGGGAAAATAAGATAATTGGTAAAAAATGCGAGAACAATATGAATTCCCAGTGTGTTTAATGATTGCATGGATAACTTACTAATTATTTGTTCCGAAGAAAAATATACATTGAACGGCACTCTTCTTGGCGTTAGCTGGTTTCTTCAAGTCCTTCGATGGCATTGATACCTACGGAAAATTATTATTAGGATACCTGACATTGAAACGAAAGCCTTTGCACTTGACGAAAGGACTGATTATATCAGATTTCAATAAACAAACATCGAGTCGAGAATCGTCTATCCAGTTGCAAAATTAATTCTATACTTACTGATTCTGGGCTATTTAAACTGATTATTTCTGTATGCTTTGACTATTTCAACAAAACTAATGCAACTCTCGATCATATTCGAGAAATAAGCAGATTATATTATTTGGGAAGTTTGTAATGCAAAATCTCACATTTAAATCTATTAACTGAACCGAGTTACTTTTATTAGTAATTATTTTCATGTACCTGAAATTCGCAATCATTCAGGCTCGATTGAAAACTCAATCATAAGGTCTGAAAGTGTAAATGAAACTTGGCCAGCTATAATATCCAAGATTAAGGAACGGCAAACTTAAGACTAAGTATTTACTTTATGTAATGACACTGAAACTAGAAGTTAATATCCAGCAGGTAATATGTCTGGTAAGCTTCCAGGGAGGGAGCCTATATATAAATGATAAAATATCAAAGAATATATTTGAAAGAGTTCCCTGAATAATCCTGCCAAGTTTCGATTGGTCATGTCCTGGAATCTTTCCGCCTGTATTATCTGCTAGTTGCAGGGTAATCTTGATATATATTTGTTCATCATCAGGACTCAGACAAAAGTGAAAAATTGAGTTTCGGATAAAGCTTGATCAATCGGAACTTCCAATACATTTATTTTCTCCACAAAAGTGTCTTTTTACTGGTATTCGTTACTCAAAGAATCTCACACGCGTAACATGATGCTGAATATAAATCAACTCTCATGTAGAAATTTCTCACATTTTTTTCTAATACAATCATCCAGTTAAGGGCTCTGAATCATAGATGAGTGAATTGTTTTTGCAAAAGCTTATCGCATAGTTGGCATGGTACAATGTGAGTGGGACTTTTTAAAACAATAATGTTGAAATTGGTTACGTTAATGCAACAACACGTTGGAAAAAAAATCACTATTTTCCAGTTTCAGAGTAACTGCGAAGGGGTTCAATTTACAAAATATAAGCTTCTTAATACCATATCGCAGTTTAGTGATTTCCGACAATCCTAGAGTTGCGAAATAACGAGTTTTTCTAAAGATGCTCCAACGTAAAAAACTTTAACCTCCTTCAAAAGATAGAATCTTTGTATAGCTACAGTTTTCTTTGATTTGACTATTGTACATACAATATCTGTTAAATTACCTATACACAAAAACTTTTAAAATCATAAAGTTGCAGCAGTAAAACGGTAGTTCTCAATTATGCTTCGATTATGAAGACAATGTAAATCATCACACAGCAGTAGAATTCTATCCAGTTCCAAGAATGTCAATTGCATGTATGTACATTTATGAAAATATCAAAGACGAAATATAACGTAAAATTGTCGCATTTATGATAATGCAATTTTCTGATTCATTTTAAACCATTACGCTTCGAATTTGTGTTGAATTATCATCCCAAGGCATATCTAAATGGTGCTGATATTTGAAAAATGAATTCTTGCTTCTTTATAATTTGCAATGGAAATATACACGAAACACTCCAACTGACTGTATGAGAGTCATACTAAAGTCATACTAGTAGCAGAAGTTCGGACGAGTTCAATTTCCACTATACCGTTGTTCTAGGATATTTGAGTTATTGTACTCCGTTTCTATCAGAAAAAACAACACGCATATGAGGTACAAACTATGCTGTAAATATCTGTTTCTATTGCCAATGGATGGTTGGAATCGTCCTGACATTTTTACATGACCCAGGTGTGGCTTACATATAGTCACTCTGCCATGCAAACAGCGTAAGAGTTAATAAGCAGTTGTCAAATTTTTTAGCGCAAATGGACTGTTAAAAGAGTGTATTATATCTAATTGCATTTGATAATATTATAGTATTTTGGGATGAGGCAATTCCATATAAGATTATAATATTTAATAAGATACTCTAACCCAACGACGAAAGAATGCTCACATTACGCAATTTCAATGTATCACGAAAGATTTTGTTTTGTTATTATCAATTAACTCTTTGGAATCAATGTCGTTAAGGTTTTGGAAGCGCAATAAAAATGGATGTAATACTTTGCATAGTCGGTATTACATAGTAAAATTTGATCTTCCACATTGTGCATTTATAAGGATATTATCGTCATGTGGAATCACGCAAATAGATACAAAAATCTCATTCACACGTAACTACGATTGAACAAATACGACGCTGTATTTTGTGAAGGTGGTTTTGAACTATTATTGCATGCAATAGGCAGTTTGGAACATCATCGAGAAAATTTTATGCTTGATAATTGGTAAGTTCTATGAGTCATTCATCAAAATATCTAGCATGAACGAAAGGTTCATGGATATGCAATAGGAACGAAATAGTTTGGTTGCTTTAATTACGTTTAGAAGAGAATAGAATCACGCGCACATTACAGTGATCAAAGAAATCCGATGCTGTGTTATAACGTGTACTACAGGTGATTGAGTCAAAAAAATATCTATATTCCAATTTGGTTGTGAAAAAACAGCGTGATCTGATTGTAATTACGATTCAAGGAAAAATCGTAGAAATAGAGGCATGATAAAACAGCAGAAGGTTAGAATTGTGAAATTTTGGATTTAGGTTATATTTTCAATTTTTGCGCGCCAATTTGAAATTTGGTTACGAGTGTGGCGGGAAAAAGGTTGAGCGTAAAAACAACTGTCGTGGAAGGGTGAAAGCTGTGGAATCGCGTCGGGTAAGACGGTTTATCGATATCCCGCCAAAATGCTTGCAATGTAGGAGCGGCGGGACAGCAAGTGAAAGAAATCCGTTACTAATACGCCTGACAACTTACCCGGCCCGGCCAAGGCGAGAATCCCTTCATCTTTGCCCTGAAATTGAGAAACATTACAATTACACACTATTATTTTATGGTTACTTGCTATTTTTGATAATTATACTTGTATTATCACGAGTTCATACACACCATACTAAATCACCAAGTTTGAACACTTCAGCCATTTCGACAAAACCTCACTCTCCACTGACGATCGGCAAGCGACTGAAGAGACAGCGTCGTTTGTGTATGACGACTAGGTTCAAATTAACACCACCGAACCAAAACTCAAGCGATCAACTAAATCTCACATTATTTGGAAGTTATTCTTTGTTTATGGCATGTTTATTTGTCCGGGTGGCTATAATTGTAAAAATTACTAATTCAAACATATTTTGCATATTGTTATAATGGTGTAAGAGGTCAAAATAATAAATACGGATTGATAAATGGAGGACAACTTCCGGCTGCGCTCATTTCTTATATTTTCCGTCGAGTCAGCCACTGGGCTTGTTCCGTTATAGCTCTGCTTTTCTTGTGATTGTGATTGGTCTAAAGTAAGCCGAAAGGTTACTCAGCAACAGTTGAATGGAGCTAGCTCGAACATGACTAAAAGGTACAATCCAACAGACCTATTGATCATATGGTGCGACTGAGAAAATTGCTAGTTATTTTTATTGTTTATAGTAATAAATTATATGAAGGCAGATGATGCATTCGTAGTTATCACAGCTTTAAGTGCTAGTTGAACTTTGATTTAAATTTATCACTTTACGTATGTATGTATTAAAATCAACACTGTCGATAAGTTACCATTCGATCTTAAAAGTATGCTACGAACACCGTTTCGGTAGGTATGATAGGACTAATCTGCTGCATTGGTAAGTACGAGAAGGTCAAGACCACAATTTCTTCATGGAAACTTCTCGAAATGATGAAGCTAAACGACCTACTTGATTGACCAAAATTTGAAATCATTCGTTAAATGAGAATATATAAAGCAATCGCTGTAGCTAATTGAACAATATCTGCTAATTGACAGCGTTTAACCTTATCCATCGACGGTCGGTAACGATGTAAGCTAGTGAAAGTACAACCGGTAGCTGAGTGAAAATGAACAAACATTACGCGAATCATTTTCAAGAATGTTAAAGTAAATCAATGATCTAGTATGAAAAAACGTTCACCCACCAGTTCAATATTCATCTGTTACACAAAAGTTTATTCCCCCAGTATTCTTTTTCTACATCCGCTCAAACTGACAATTATTTAAATATCGGCGGGTTCGGCTTCATGGGCGTTGACTGAAGAGGTGGCAGTCGAAACCTCGTTGCGTGTGACCGCATGTATTATTGTATGTGTACACCATTACGATCACTGTCAACTTTCGTTTGTCGTGGAATATTCCAGTATCGCGGGTTTAGAAATTTGCGTGAAATTTTGCTGTATACCGTCAATGGTGATTATACCAATCTTGGAGTAAACCCGCTGTCATTCAACGTAGTATCATAAGTGACAGTAACCAACTTTAGGAATATTTACAATTAGATTGATTCAGGTATGCATACGCAATGAATCATATGACACATTATACAATCTGAGTGGTAGCGAATTACCTAGCTCTCATCCTGGGAATGAAATTCTGTTATCACGCTAAACGAGTCATACGTGAAAAAAAAACCACTATCCACCGTAGGCAAGTCCGTGCCTTGAGCCTAGACTCGTTCCTAGACTCGTTGTGAAAGCGCCGGCGTGGATTTAGCATTTTTGGACCAATTACCGGAGAAGCAATTTTTGCAGCTGTCAGCCATCGATTGTATGAAGTACTACTACTGTTACTACTACTACTACTACTGCTGCCGTTGCTGCCGTTGCGAACCCGAATAACATATCGTCTTGGCACGTTCGACGTTTCATTGAGCAATCGAGAAAATAAATTTGAAAACATCAGTGCGTGATTCCGCGCGGGGATGGATAACAACATTCATTACAACATGGTAAATTAAGTGGCGTTTTCGCATGTTGCTAATATTTCACTTCCACATCATATATGCACAGGATATTCACACTTTCTTCTTCATACGTAGCCGTTTAGACACTTCCATATTATTAAACCCAATTCAATATAATGTTTTCAGCAGCCGCAGGCCACAAATGACTCTTCTGCTGTTTCATCAGTCCCAAGCGAAGTACCTGCACTTACAGTAGCTCTACCAGCAATCCAAGTACACCCCCATAACAACAGTATTAATCGGACTAGTGTAGTGCCTGTAGGTCAAGCTGCACCTTCCACTCCAGTCATGGTAAATAATCATCATTTCTTTGCTTTTGTGTGGGAAAACAGTTTGTAGTGGTATTCTGCTGTTTGTGAAACTGCCGTCATTCGCGCTTCAAGTTTGACGACATGAGGATTCTTGCTCCCTGTGTTAAATGCCTTTAGTAATTTCATATTTACAGGGCATCTAATGACTGGAGAGCTGAAATGTATTGCAGTGTTGAATTCTATGGAATGTAAATTTCTTGTCATATCTTTTTTCAGGGTCAGTATAACGATTGTCTTATGGTAAATCATCTAAAACACATTGCTGTAATTTTTACGCCAATTTAATTGCTGAATGCTAGTTCTCAGTAGAACATATTTGAAATGATGACACGTAATATTAAGTCATGCTGCAAATTCGATAATTTCAGTAACAAGTGTGTATTGTAACATTTATTATACTGTGCTTAATGAAGTTAAATTGTACCGGATAGGCTGATAATGTGGTATTCCCACACATACATGCAGACAGATATCTCAATCCTGAGTAATACCAATGTTTTGCAACTTTGATATTACTTACATCCGGAAATGTTGAAAAACTAGGAATTTTTCCTTTATTGGAAACTCTTAGGGAATTTTATCGAAGTAACTGAAGTTATAACTTGTCTTTCTCTTGGACATGAAATATTAAATTTTATTGTTTCTATTTAGAATGAGTCTAGATCCATGCACACGTTGTAAGTGAAGCAGCAGAAATATATTTACTTTGTCCTATATATTGGCAAAAAAGCTTTCTCAGTTGGAATAGAGAAAATATTGGTTATTGTGATAATCTTGGGTACTGAATATTATAATATAAATCTTATAGATGAGCGTTGACGAAATACCACCGCCAAAGCCAGATTTCTCTGCACCACCGCCATATGAAGTCGCCACCAAATTACCAAGCTATGAAGAAGTACAGCGGGAAAAGACTATGCAGGGTGAGACCACGCCACATCCTCGCCCACAAATAGTGGTTGGTTGAGTATATATTTCTTTGCCAGTTTCTTCAATTCTTCGATACGAAGTCAAAGTTAGTTTGGACAATTATTTCAGTCAGGGAGCATGAGACCACCACAACAACCACGGGTGTTTCTAGCTCTGGACACAGAAGCAGCAGAAGGTGACTCGGAAAGTGGTTTGCTTGGCACAGACTTTATGTTCTTCACAGCTTTCATGGGTAAGAAAATTATGCTTTGTCTGATCAGTGTTATTTTCACTAGTGACAACATTCTTCACAGCATGTTCGTATATTTCAATCATTGGATATTTCAGTTTAAGTCAATTTACCTTGTGATGATATTCAATTTTACCTTCTGAAATTTTTAGAATAAGTCAAGTTCACTTAACTATGAGGACAGTAACCCATATTAAAACTTGAGGTATCGAATATTGTGTTCTTTTCTTTCTAAATAATCACGTTTCTTACATATTTAAATATGCTTGATAAGGATTAAATCACTCAATTTTGGGTGAAACAATTTTCTTACAGTTGCATTCCTTTTCAACTGGATTGGATTCCTGTTGATGATGTGTTTTTGTCACACAATCGCTTCTCGGTATGGAGCATTGTCTGGATTCGGCCTGTCACTGGCGAAATGGACACTTATTGTTAAACATTCCACTGATTTAGCTTCACGTGAAAACTCATGGTTATGGTGGCTAATCATGGCATTCGGTATGTAACGTATTACTCATATTAATTATTAGATTAAACCGGCGCAAACAAAGCTTGTATTGGTACCTAACAGAAAAAAACAAATCTTTCATATTGAGAAACTGGGACTATTTTATGATTGTCACAGTGCTTACAAACAAAATATTTGAGAAAATAAAACTTTGAGATAAAAATTTCTTACTACCCTAATTGTTGTTGTTGATATTGCAGGAGTCTTAATCTGTGTACGTGCCATTATTCAATATCTGAATATTAAACGAGGATGGAGACTTTTGTCAGGCAGTGCTCAGGAGCGTTTACTATTTTTTTATTGATATTTCACACGTCTGCACCGCAGTTTACCTGATTTTTGGAGATTGTAATTGTATGAAAGAAAATCTACTCTCATAAAATTTTAGATTATCTAATCTACATCATGTGTAGATCGTTGAATGATTGTAAATGTAATAAATAGGAAAGTCAGTCTATAAAGATTATGCTACACTTCATCAGCGTTATAATGGAACAAAAAATAAACACGAAGACAAAAAACTGTGGCATCCGTTGGAATTGCAATAAGTGATTTTTAATTTTGAACCGAAAACAGGTAAATACATTTTTATTGCGCAAACAAAGTAAAAGATAGATTGATTTATAATTCAAAGTTAGAAATGAACGTAGTTTCTTGCGTTCTAATGTCATTCAAACATCAATAAAAATACCAACATATTGAGGCGCAGTACTATCTACAGTAATTATTCGAGTAACAAGTAACAATTGAGTTTCAATACATTATCAGATATGTGGCCCTTTGCTTTTGGTGCATTAACCCTGCCTAAAGTTGTGAGAAATTCACCTATTCATGTGTATAAATATTGAATTATAATTGTGAGTACGATATCTTTTATAGCGTTAATGTACGCTTTTAGATACTAATCCATGTATACAAAAATTGGAATGTGGATATCCTAAATTGCTTGTGCACACATGATAACTGATTTATATAAATATAAATATATTATACAAAATCCTTAGGCTTAAGCGAATGATATAATATATGTATTATATTATTACTATTATTATTAGTAATGTTAATGATGTATTGTGCAATGCGATATGTTATATTTTAGTTTGTTGAAAACGAATCTAATTGTTGTATACTTACAGCGTATACTTTGTCTAAGAAAAGCAGGCTACGCGCATACAATTGTATATTTTAAACAACCAACAAAGATGATTAGACATTTGGCTACTCCTGTGGTATATTATTATACATATATTATTATATAGCGTGTAAAATAGTTTAACTCATTCAATGTGTTTCCCTATGTATTACATGTATACGTGCAGGCTGAGCTTACTGTTAGTACATATCGTACTCTGCACTTTAGATTTCTACAAAAACGAGAAGCATAAACTAATTACAAATAGAAGAAAATACAAAATATAGTGCTAAATGATTATCTGTTTACACGTTCGGTTGTTTTTACAAATCAAAAATAGGTGGGCTTTAAGCTATTCAAATTTCACGTGTAACTACGTATTCATAAATAATAATTATTAATTATCGCATAAGATGTGAAAAGAGAAGAAACAGAAAGAATATTGTATGGATGTAAAAAATATATTATTTGTAGCGGGTCTTACGATGTATTTCAAAATGTTCACTGTATTGTGACCTTGGACGGGAGTTCTGTCCAGCTAATAGCGCTCATAGTAATGGTCAACACCGGATAATTATGCAGGATCTCATATAGGTCAATGTGACTTGATTGAAGATATATGCACTGTGAATGGACACAAGGTCACGGATGATCCCACTATCTGGCTCTGCAAGATTAAATAAGTACGGGTCCCTCTACTTGTCATGGCAACAGCTGAGTGTCAATGTATGTATAACACTGTTCCCATTACCTAGTTTGGATTATCGGATAAAATGAAATCGAGTCTTTCCTAGTATCAAAATTACATATTTGTTATTACCAAAGATGTTCATCTATCCGGTGATTGGTGTATAAAAAATTCACTTGCGTTGACACTGTTACGATGAGCATTCGTGCATACGTGACAGTGTGGATAATTGAGATTGAAATTTTTGTACGTTGTTCCTCTTTACTTTTTGCTGTATATAATGAAAACACATTAACATAACTCGTATATTAAAACATTGTTAGAAAGTCAACTGAAAACAACAGGCAATATTGTGTATTCTAACAGAAATTCAACGTACTTTTACTGGCCTTTTTTTCCAGACTTTCAATAGTAACAAGCTACTTCTTTTTCAGCTTTTTATAAAATATTTTTAAAATCTTCTATTCGATATGGCAGTGAAGATTCAAATTAAATGTAATTACAGTGAAGTAGAATAGTAGTGTTAGTCGTTTTGCCAGTCCAGACCTGTATTTTCAACTTTTTTTGTGTAACGATATCAGCATGATGATTGTCCATAGTTCTTCAAGTATCGATGACATTTATATTTATAAAATCAAGATATTTATCAGTACCAGAATTTAGTTTGTCATGAAACTGTGCAGTTTTTCCTGAGTATTTTTATTTTAGTTGAATTAATACATACATCTTGAAACAAAATCATACACAATCGGTGTTACAATACGCTTATTTGAAATTTACCTCGTCGATCTAGTTAAGTTCACTGTGAATTCTCGTGAGTTTTATATTTTATTCTTCTTAACCTAGGAACGTTAGCAACTTGATACCAAAACATATTGGTATATTTAGTTACATCTTGACAGTCTCGTCGGAATTCTGGTTAAAAAATTTGACGTGCCTTGCTAATGTGTTGCCTTTATATAAAGTTCTCATAGTAAGAGACACTTTTAAATCGACAGTCACGTTTGTTATTGTTGGTTATTACTTTCAAACTCTAGCATACAGGAAAAAATCCTATTCTGCGTTATCAACAGCTTTCGTAGCGTCAGTAAATGAAATACAGGACTCGTTTTCGTGCTTTGGGAAACATTATAATCTTTCAAGCTTGCGGTGAACATCAACCATTTGCGGCCGATCTTTAGGCAATGTGTTTGCGCACCATTTTCCTAAAACTATTAGATTATCGAAAACTTTATCTTTTTCTGTACCAGCGGTACTGTCTTTTAATAGACGTATGTCCTTTTCTTCGAAACTGTCCACATAAGCTTTTAGGAATTTATGTTCTGGTCTTGCGTTACTGTATGCTCCTAATCCAGTAGCTAATTCTAGTAATACAATACCATAGCTATAAGTATCAACTTTTGTTGACAAATTCCTATCGCGCAAAAATTCGTCAGGCAAATATGGTCTGGTTCCTTGCACTCGGCTTACCTGTAAAACAATGACAATTGTATATTAGTGAATTGGTTAAACTTAGTCGAACAAATGGGGGCAATTCTTTGTAATACTTTATTTTATCATATCTGTGTTCAATTATGTATTTAGTGGGCTGGATTTTTACAAAGTAGAGTTTATTATTTCGAAATGTCTATTTACATCAGGTAAATGATCGAACCAAGCACAAGTATCAAACTCACTCTGGTGTACATATATATATAGGCAGTACAAGAATACAGGTTTTGACAAAAAAAAAAAATGTCACCCCAAGACCTTTTTCACTATTTTACTTGAGCTTAACGACGATTGTATCGCTATGATTACACATCTATTCAACTAAAAATTTACCTTCATGTAATCCTGTTCAGGTCCATCTCTAGCTAATCCAAAATCACCAATTTTGGGCTCAAAATTTTTATCTAACAGAATGTTGGCACTTTTTATGTCTCCATGGATGAGTGGCTTGTGGCCAATAGTATGCAGGTATTGTAAGCCTCCAGCTGTACCCGTGGCTATATTATGTCGTTGCAACCAATTTAGGGGTTGGGATCCTTGTCTCAAGGAAAGTTTATCTTCTAATGATCCATTTGGCATGAGTTGATATACTAGGCATGGGGCTTCTCCGCCTATGCTGTGACCATACAGTGGCAGGATATTGTCATGTCTCCGGGCGTACAAAATTTTCAATTCTCTTAAAGACTGTTCTACCTGGATCAAGTAGCTTTCCTTCGAATCAGAACCTCGTTGTTCTATTTTTTTAATGGCTACTGGGGTGCCTTTCCATATACCTAGATTTGAGAAGTGTTAAAGTCAGTACCAGTTGACAAATTAGTTACATGATTTATTTTTAAAACTTTTTTGTAAGTTGATTTGAATCCTATGTATACGAATTTATTTTCTAGTAAAATTTTCAACTGTCCAGAGATCATTCACCTAAGAATTATCTGTTTTGAATTGAATTATGTATGCATAACACGGTACACACTGACCTTTAAAAACTGTTCCAAAACCTCCTCTTCCCAGTATGTTGTGTTTGCTCCAATTATGCGTAGCTTTTGCTAATTCTTCATAAGATGGTTGAGGTAGGTCGGTATCAATAAGTGATATCTTCAATTGATTATTATTTTTAGAACCATCCACTACAGGTCTTGGAACTGGAGCAAGATTTTGATTTACACCAGTTGGTACAAGCATATTATCCGAATTGCTTGGATCTAGATCATTCGGCAGTGGGAACTTGTCTAACATTTTTGCCACTCTTTCGTACATTGTTTGATAAATACAAAGCTTCTGCACATCGCTTGAAGCTGGTTGAATGTGATTGAAATTGTTAGTTCCTATTTTCAGATCTTTTGAATGTTCGTCAGCTACATGGCAATTCAATAATTGTGCTGAAGGCCTTTTCCGGTTGGTGATAAGCTTGCTGTACTTGGGATTGACGAAATTTTTCAGAAGTAGCATTGCCTGATGGTGTTGCATCTTATATAATAAAAGGAACAGTTCCTGTACTGTATGATTGAAAGTAGTCCACATTTTCAAAAGCTTATCTGTCGGATTTTCGTTCTTTCTTAAACATTGAACAGTAGATACATCAAATTTCATCCATTTGCCTAAAGAAAGACGAATATTGTTTTTCACTATTCACTCTAACTTATAGTACGACATGGTATCAAGTTCAGCCGTTCGGTTCTATCTTAAATCGAGTCTAAATTTATTGATACGCTGCTTCCGACTGTTAATAAAAAATTAGCCAAACCTGACTTGGTCCTGATTTATAGCAAATTTATGGGTAAAAACGTTACCTGCTAGCTCTTCCCATTCATTGTTCTGATTGAGAATTCTGCATAATTCTTCTCTTTCAAGCCAAGGCAAATCATCGATATAAAGATTAGTCTGTCCATGCTGCACAGCCATTTCAGGATAGTCGATGACAAAGCCAAAAGCACTAGATCATGATGAAAATTACATTGAATTAAAATGTGAGGGATTGTATTTGGATTGAGAAACTATCCATCTTTGTAACAAGTTGCCAGTGGGCAATTATTGGAATTTGGAGGCCTTATGTGCTGTTAATGCCATGAGCAATATCTGGTGCCAGTTTCTATTGTTTACAAACAATAACATGGCAAGTGAAACAAGATAAAAGATGGTTGTGTTGGGTTAGTTGCGTTGATTACGTAGGCGAACATGACGATGAACTGCGAAGAATCTCAACAAAGTGTCACAAGAATCAAATAAAAGTGTTTTGCGAGTTAATTACCCTAGAAATAGTCAGATAGGTTAGAAGTTCGCGCGACAGACTGGATTTCGTTATATGGTTAAATGTTTGAAAATAAATTTAATTTTACATTGCGTGTTTAAATTTTACTAATATCTGATATTATATCTTGCATACTAATCTAATAGAATTAACGAAATAATCCTGGTTTACTCTCACGTCAAAACATATTTTTTTTACCTTCCAATTACACACTAGACGTTGACTGAAGACAGTTAGTTGTGACGTCACGCGTAACAGGTTGCTATACAAATGTCGAACGTCTTCAGTCTCCAAAAACCCCGACCTTTGCAACTAGCAAGTCGCAGCCTGATTGGCTGGTTTCCAGGCAAGCGGGGATGATGAAGTCACTGGTTCTTTCCCATAATTTCCACAGTGCTATTTTTAGACTTGAGGAAATAGACGACCGCGTGAAAAACTGCACCCTGCAGAGATCATCCGACCGGTAACTACGCTGTGCATGCATGCATAAGTATTAGAGTTCAGTGAAAATCTATCAACTGTACAGACGACTGTGTGACGAAAGAAACCGAAAACAATGCATTTAAAACAGAAGTCAGTTTTTTTTAATGACTTACATAAATATTCCAAACTTGGATCATATTAAGATTGTCGTGAAATCGCTGCTTACATATTGTCAGTTTGCTTGGCAACTTCATAAAAATCTATTCAAACCAAGGCTTGTATGTATCAAAGCTGAAGAATAAAGGGAGATCATCTAGTGATCTGTAGAACATATTTCATCACAAAATCACCATTCAACTTTGAATTCAAATCAGTTCTGAAAGGCTTTTTAAGAAATGAATATCACGAACAAATATCACTTTCCTCTAATAGGATTTAACTAACTTAAGAGCACATTAGAAACAGATTTTGGAAAGTGGAAGATAAAAATCGTAGTTTGTTGTGCTACCGGAAGCCATAAGTATTCGTTTTCGTCATCGATTCTTATTCAATCTGCCAAATAACAAAAGTCTGTTCTCTAACAAAAGATCTACACGTGGATAATTTTTTGACACAAAATTTTAACCCGAACAAAACTTTTGTCGTTAACGGGAAATATTGTACGAACATATGTAGACAAATGTTTTATGTATATCTCAAGGTGACAGAAAATACAATCTACAAATGAGAAATCAGAAAGTGTTTCTTGAGTATACTATATTAAGCTCTAAGATAAATACGTATACATAGGCATGACATAATTATCTACTTGTACAAATATACACATAGTACATGTACATGCGTACAAGTTATGTCATCAATTTTGATCTATTGGATCTAGGATGCCTTTTTATCATCGTCATCTATATCACCATTTTCTACAGCAACTTCACCGTTTTGATTGTTTTGTAGTTGCGCTTGCCACATGTTGTGATACACTGCGCCGTACGAAATTAATTCGTTATGTTTACCCCTTTCAATGATTTCCCCATCTTTCAAAACTAAAATTTCGTCTGCATGAATTATAGTTGATAATCTATGAGCAATTATAATGGTTGTACGATTTGCACAGACGCGATTTAATGCTGCTTGAATTGTACGCTCTGTCTGTGTGTCCAAAGCACTGGTAGCTTCATCGAGGAGAACAATCGTAGGTGATTTTAAAATTGTTCGAGCAATTGCAACACGTTGTTTTTCACCGCCACTCAATCGCAATCCTCTCTCGCCAACCTGTGTCGAAATAAAAAATACCCATTGGTCTTACAGCAAAGCCTGAGATTTTTAACGAATATTTTAAGGAAAATTTTTTAGATAGCAAAACATTCTACAGAAATTTTGTTAAAAAGTCCAAAGATTTTATACAAAGACATTTTCTGTAATGTTGTTAACAAGCATTAAAGTAAGCAAACCATTGTTTCGTATGCGTCAGGGAAACTTAGAATTCTTTCATGAATATCTGCATTCTTAGCTGCTGCAATGACATCAGCTTCTGGTGCTTCAATTTTTCCATACTGAATGTTATACTTGATAGTGTTATTGAACAATACAGTGTCCTGCGGCACAACACCTAAATATAAAAATACGCCAATCAGATTACAGACCCAAAATCTTATAATGATGAATAATAGATAGAAAATCTTATAATCAATGTATTACAATAATTGTATTAACATAAGTACAATTTTGGAAATTTGTAATGTCACGACAATTCCATGAAGGTTTGTAATTCAAATGTCGTCTGAATTGTCTGAAATAGTTACCTATGGCACTTCTCAATGTATCTTGTCGAACAGTTTTGACATTTTGTCCATCGACTATAACAGCTCCTTGTTCTACATCATAGAATCTGAACAGTAATCGCATAATTGTTGATTTTCCTGCTCCAGATGGTCCAACGAATGCTATGGTTTTACCAGGTGGAGCTACAAAGCTTATATTTCGTAGAACAACTCTTTCAGGTGTATATCCGAATGACACGTTTGAAAATTCCACTCCGCCTCGCTTAATAACCAAAGGTCCAGCACCGGGCGCATCAATGATCTCTTGTTCTTCTCTCAGAAGTTCAAACATATTTTCCATGTCTACAAAGTTCTTTTGAATTGCTCTGCAATTAAAATATTTGAATCAGTTCACCAATTTCAACAGCTATATTCAGTGATCCTAAAATTTTTTCGTATTCAAAATCTTACCGATAGTAGGTACCGAACCAATTCAAAGGAACATACAATTGTATAATGTAACTAGCAAAGAGCACGTAATCACCAATAGTCAATCCGTCATTAGTAACAACCTATAATAAATCGAGCGTGGATAAATATAGCTAGAAACTTTGGTAAATAATAGTGACCCATTAATAAGATTAATAATATTAATAAGTGAAAAAGTTTAATAACAGGTAATTTGAGTAAGATACAAATTCGTATTTGGAGAGAAGTGAAAACAATTACCATGTGCAAACAGAGTAAGGAACCTGCGAGTAAGCCACCGCAGATAATAACGTTCTGCATTGTGTTCAAAATGTTTAAAGTTATCATGGACTTCCATTCTTCAGTTTGAAATTTCAAGATAGCTTCTCTGTAGCTCTTTACTTCGTAAGATTCTGCACCATAATATTTGACAGTTTCAAAATTCAACAAACTGTCGACACTGCGCGCCTTCTGAGCATTATCAGCAAGGTTCATTCGACGTTGAAACTTTGTTCGCCATTCCGTCACACCAATGGTTGCAGCTGAAATTTTTATGAATGTCATTAATAGTTGTAACTTGTTATGTAGCTTCGATTGCCACAGCAGAATATTTACATAGGTGTCTTGTGACAGAAATCTAGGAAACTACTTATGAAGGGATTAATATGATAATCCAGAAAATCTGAAGTGAAACGTGAATCGAAAGGTATGCGGAACTGACTGTTAACTTACCAATATATAACGTCATAGTTACAAAAACAATTATACCGAACCACTTATTAAATGTGCTTATGAAAAATACAATAGCTATTACAATATCAACAATAGTCGGTACAATTGAAAAAAGAATGTAGTTCAATAGGTTGTTAATAGAATCTGTTCCACGATCCATAATTCTTAAAACTTCTCCAGTTTTTCTACCCAAATGCCAACGTAAGCTCAAGCTGTGCAAATGTCTGTAATCGGAAATTATGTGTTCAATAAAAATATGCAGTTTATTCAAACGAGTTATAGAAAAATTATATTAAAAAAATCAAGGTTACCTGAATAATTCGA
The DNA here is from genome assembly GCF_021901455.1 of Neodiprion lecontei. NCBI lineage: Eukaryota > Metazoa > Arthropoda > Insecta > Hymenoptera > Diprionidae > Neodiprion > Neodiprion lecontei. The sequence continues at coordinate 9,921,868 of NC_060265.1, read as the reverse complement.
CCTCAACTTCACGGGTCGTATACTGTTGAATTTGGATCCATAAAAATGATCTGAGATTATTCAACAAACCCATGCCTCCAGTACCACCGCCTTGTAAGAACTTGAATCCAACATATATGAGTACCAAATCCCATCTAAAAATGAATGAAAATTTTTGATACTATATATAATTTGTGACTGAAGCCTTTTCGAAGTATGGAAATAGATGTACCTGATTTAAAGAGACATTAGCTACATTCACGTAATTATTCACATAACAATTGACCGGTACTTTTCATCAGTTTCCATTTTTATACGGCTTGTTGGCGAACGAGAAAATCAATATCGCATAAAATTGCTCTAGAACACTGACCTGAATATAACTGGTTCTTCCGCAACACTGTCTACAATTTTTTTGTTGTATATTGGAACATACAAGTTGACCACTCGACCAGAGGCAAGCAAAATAAAACAAAACAACACCCTGAATTGTAGAAGAATATCTGTTTTTGGCCACAGAAACGGAGCAAGTGTTTTGATCTTGTGCCATGCATTTTTCCATGTCGACGAGTTGTCATCTAAGCGCTGCAAAGGTACGTCAATTTTATGGATGTTCGTGACAAGAGGGACAATAAGTTGATAGAAACATTGCTGCTATTTGCTATATAATTTGATATACAACATGTATTATTTTCAGTGATTACACACTTAATGTTAAACTTGGTGCCATAAGTATTGATTTTTTTTTGTCATAAAAATCAACAAGTTTCAATAATGGAATTCTTGCTGAGATAAAACAAGTGGCATGGTCAATTTTTCTGCAAATTAGATATTTCATATCTTTGGCGTGTGCTACAGATCTGGCAATATGTTTAGTATAAATTGAACTGTATGTTGCTTCTATAAAAGGTTTGCTAAGACTACAGAACAAATCATCCGACAAGAATAACGTTTATTATAATATAATAAATATACGGTTAATATAATTGTAAATCTGTGAAATGTGATTACAGAGGTGGATATGAGATATACTGACGTATTAGAAATATGTTATAAAAAATGAATATCTGACATTACTGGCATGTCACACTAATACTTCAGATTTAGATTTTTCTTTGAAAACAATGTTCAACGATAGATACAGCACAAGAAAAAAAGCATATCTTGTTACATTTTAATCTTTTCACACACAGTATGAGAGTTAAGAACATCTAATCCACCATCTTTTACAAAGCTATTGATAGTGACAATAATACTTGCTGATGACAAAGATCTTGCATATTTGAACAACTTACATTTTGGCGGAATCTTGGTCGTACATTTGCATTGTCATTGATTGTGCGATAATCATTTTGAACCATATCAGTTATTCCTGGAGCTTTCAGTCCCAATGCAAAAATTACCAAGCTAGTGACGTACCGTAATACAAATAGAGACATTTCTATTTGGTCAGTCAACCTGCAAATAAAATGATGTGATCACACCTTGGTACACATTAATGTGTCGATTTATGTATATTTTTCATTGTAATTATATTGCCAATAACCCTTGATATTATATTTTTCTAAAACACCAACTAACGATAAGATGTGTTTAATGAAATTTCGTGATAAAATAAACTGTGTAACATTAGATTCATCATTTTTCTATATCTATAGTAATTAAAAAGATATCAGTGTTTTCATTCAAACACCTCACTCTGTACGAACTGACTAATAAAAAAAAGTACATGGCATTATCCCAATAATATTTTAGAATAATGCAACGAATAAACAAAACCAAAGATGCAAGATAAATCCAATGACATAATGGGACAACAAATTAAAGTAGAACTTTGATATGTTCAGCAGCATGTACGAATACTTACGAATTCAAGTGGAACCACCATTCCAGCCTACCAATATTTATGAAGACTAAGTTCTCCGATACAAAAGCTAGAGTCCAGAATCCTAGTAGTACCAATCCATGACCTCGAGTTGGAACACTGGGTAATAATTTGTAGCGCTCCACTCTCAGGATATGAACTGAATATGGATAAATTACGACGGTCAGAACTGTGGATAATATCTGAAACATGTATGGCAGTCGAATTTAACAAGTATCCACATTACAAACTAAAGATTGAAATTTCAAATACTGAATGTACTGCTTATCTACATAACGGTACAAATTAATTTACTTTATTTTTTTGAACACTAAACTGGCACCGATCTCTGGCATTTTAGATTTTTCATGAATTTATTACGGATTAATATAAAAAATCAGTAAAATCGTTAATGAATTGGTATTGGAGCGATAAAATGATTTGTCCATCATTATTGTGGTAATATTAAATTCAACCATATTATACGTACCATGTATCCATATATTGTTTTATCATCCAATACAGTGGCTTGAAGTATTATTCTAACCACGCTGAGAAACGGTAAGAAGTATAAGGCAAATTTCTGAACATTGTACAATGTACTTTTTCCCAGTAAATTTTCGTTTATTTCTGTCGAATATTTTTTGTACATCCATAATTGAATTGTCCCAAATATCATGAGATACGAAGATATGAAACAGGTGCTGACAGTGTCCATGAAACATTTTGAAGTGCCATGATTTACCCAAATTTCATTGAGGGTAATGTTTGGTGGGCAAAAGGTCATTGTTGCATTCATGATTATATGGAATGTCTTATTTCAGATGATCCAATGCTGTATTTTGCTGTAAATTTTATTCAAATACCAGTGATAACAGTGTGCCTCATTTTGGTGCCATCTGAAAGTTAGAGGAAAAAGTCATAAAAAGAGTACAATTTCGAAAATTTTCAGGTCAATTGAAAAATTAACGACGGAGCCAGAAATCGAACCTGGTATCTAGAGATGCTTTACCGGAGACTTACTCCACTAGACCACCGAGCCGCCCTGACTATACTGTCATTAATTTGTCTCATCACCTGTATTCGAAATTGTTTTTGTTTTCGTGTGCCTTGAATATATACATATTTGAAATTCGTCGCGAGAGGCACATTTCAAACCGGTGTGTGTGATTTGTTGACATGTGCACATTAGACCTCTGTATGTGGCTATTAATGTGCGTATATCATCGTACATTACATTATTTTTGCCAATTTAGATATAGACACATTGATAGCCACATACAGATGTCTAATGTGCACATGTCAACAAGTCATACACACAAGTCTGAAATGTGCCTCTCGCGACGAATTTCAAATATGTAAGGAAAAAGTCATACTTATAAGAAAAAAATTTCAATTTATTTTGCGTAATTTGGGAACAGAGGTCAGAGTTATCAGTTTATTGATTTGCGATTCTGGATGTTCTTCACTGGAAGTTAGTGAATTGTATTATAATTTTGTAAGCCAACTCCAAGTACAAACTGGTAGGGGTAATAAGATAGAAAGATCAAAAAATCGAAGGACCACAAAATCGAATTTCCAAAGAAATGAAAACTTAATTCATAGAATTTTAAAATGTTGAAATTCAAAGTATAGTAAAGCAAAAGAACAGAAAGGTTAGAATATAGAATATCAAACTGCAGAATCGTCAGAATTCCTCACGATGATATAGACTTGTATGCAGATTCTCGATTTTGCTGATCTATGTTTCAACTTTTATATATTTTCTCTTTCTGTATTTCGATTTTCTATATTTTTAATTTTCTTTACTTTGACTTTCCGGGTTTTTAAATTCGGTGACAAAGATTTTTGAGTCTATGAGAATTAAATTTTTTGTTATTTCTATTAATCGGCTTAAAGATGCTACAATGAAATATTATAATTGCATATAAACGAGGGTGTACAAATAAAATATATTCGACATAAGAAATAGTTTCAAGTTCAAAACTGGTAACAACTTATCAGCCGTTAGTCATATTTTTTTTAGTGATATACTTTACTTAATTTATCAAGGAACTCTTTTTTTTATCCCAAGTAAAAACTATTTTTTGCCAACTACCAAATATTTGTTTGCACATACTTTGAAATTTAAAGATCAAATTTGTCCATATCATTTATGCTACAACAAGTAATTTCATATGATAAGTGATATTACAAATTATGCTATGCCAAATGTCTCCATTTTATCTATATTATCTAATTTGTATGAATTTGAAGACTGTGTGTGATCTGTTTCAAATATAAGTACGGACCTGATAATTTGAAAGATTAAACTTGACTGTAAAATAATACATTGGTAGGCATGATGATTAAGTATTGAAAAGTATTGAAGTTTTCTATAATGAGTTCTTATATCTCTTTATCGTCAGTCATAATAGGATCAGACTGTCAGATAACAGATTGGTCAAATGCTGAATTTGATTCTGATATTTCTAAAATAATTAATTTACAAAGTAGAATTCAAATATATCTATGTGAGCGATGAATATTGTATATTATCGATAGTATATATTGATTTATCAAATCTTAGAAAATATTGAAAAATATTTATGTCATGTAATTCGGGTATTGTGTCATATCGAATTGAGATAAATACAAATCAAAGTATGAATATTTATTTACTGCCTGACCCTTGCTCCGTTCAATTAGATATATCCAACGGATCGTATCATTTCATTTAATTCTGTCGGTGTTTGCATACATTCTATAACAAAACCCAGAATAATTCGCTTCGTAATGTACTTTCAAACAATCGATAGATATAAGATTAGCGTATCATACTTTACAAGGTAATTATTTTCAAAATAGAAGCAGTCAATAACGTTCTCGGAGGGACGACAAGGTGATAATAATCCACATAGTTTAAGTTAAGCTTTAATCGAAGAGTTGCACATGTAGCACAATCACTGACCACCGATTACGCAACAAGTCAAGACGGGTCTGAAGCGGGCAGCGAATTCAATTGCAGCGATCATGTTAAAAAGAAGATTCAATTATTTTTATTAGGTACAGGTGTAATGACATGTTTCCTTTTAATATACTTGTCCATGCATACCAAATACGCGCAAATTCTTAAATATTAACACACCAGTCATGCATGAATACAGCAAGTGTTAATGTTATGCACTTCAGGTGCATGAACCACACTTTTTCAAAGTTTGTTCAATTTCGCTCTTTGTACATTTATTCACTCATTTTCTTCGCCAACAATTTCTAATAAGACGTTATTTCGGTAGTGCGTAATTGTAAAAATAAAAATACAATGTTGGAAGTTTACCTTTTCACGCACTCACTCACGACACTTCAAATCAACTGTGATCATAGCCTCGCAGTTCGCTCTGAAGCACATTCGAATTGTCATCTTCCGAGCGATCGCACGTAGGCATGTGTCTGTGATAATTCACACACGTATCGGTCAAGTCAAGATACGCTTCATGTGTAACTTTCAGTTACCTAGTAGTTCTGCGTGTGAAGCCACGTGAAGCTACGAGCGGTAACCGTTCATCGGTTGGTGGGATTTATCGCAGCGACACTGATCGGACTCATTCATTGGTCCGCCATGTTTACCTGCAAATACACAAGCAATCATGTATTATTACGGTTGTGTGTTGGTATGACTTACAGGTATGACTTGAGTTTATCGCAGATGATAAGGCAGGTTCGCAACCATATAAAATTACCCTCATTACAGTTTTTTTTAATTGGTTGCCACCGTAAATGGGGAATCAATATTTGGTCCCGTATTAATTAGTTCAATTGCAATTCACGGTAAACAGCCATTTTATAATTCAAAATGTTGCTAACCGTCGGTGCATTGTTCAAACATGCATACCTGCATTTTAATAACGGCGAACGCGTGTAGCTGTTCCTGATTGGTCCAAGTGACGTTCATCACCTTTGCCGCCAGCGATAATTTATAAGATAACTCGGTTTTGCGAATGTAAACCCGCAGCTTTAGGTTCAATACTTGTATTATGATACGTCAATATATAAAACTAAATTTAGTCAACCTTCGGCCAAACGGGGAGAACGGGGATAAGGTTTAGTCAATCGAATTCATCGAATTATCGCACACAGCTGATAACGCGAATTGTCAGCAGTAATAATTAACCTCACATTATTCAAAATTCCGTCCGGTGAAAGTTTTTTCAACAACTTTCAAATGTGTGAAATTAATCTCGTTAATTCAACGTGAGAGGGTGAACCTGAAAAATTCTCTTATAAGTCTACAAAAAATTCTATACGTCCAGACCTAACCTAACGTAACCTAACCTAACTTAACTTGTAATAGTCAACATACACCACGTGTAACGTGTTCCACAAGTGGAGCTTCGCGAGATTGTTCATATTTTGCTTTTGCGCACGTAAAAATTGAAAATTAATTCCAAAAAATGGGAAAAGGCCATAGGCATCAGAAAAATTTGAAGTCAGAAAAGGCGAAAGTTAAATTGAAAACTAAGACGACTAAGACTAAGCACCTGCCAAAAGGCCTCAATGTTACAGATACGTCATTTAAAGTTAAAAAGATTCTTATTCGAGACCAGTTAAAGACGCAAAATGAAACAGATATAGTTAGTCGACGAAACTTAAATATAAAGGTATGCTATAAAATTATATTTACTTTGATCCGTTTCGAGCTCTTTCTTTTTATTTTTGATCACTGAAGAACTTGTCTCTAATGCAATTTACAGGAACTCATAACACGACTACATCATTACAACAGTTCTGTTCGTCTGGAGGCAGTAAAGGGCTTAAAAGATATCTTGTCGCACCACTCTTCAAAGATTTTGAGCTCGCAACTCCATTCTTTGCTTCAAAGCATTGCCGCTTTGTCACTTGACAAAGAGAAGAGCGTTCGAAGAGATTCTCTGAAAGCTTTGAATTTAATCTTAAAACCAGTATCAAATGATCAGCTGGAACCTTTTTTCGATATATTAATATCGTACCTGAGTTGCGCCATGACGCATATTGATCCGAATATTAAGGAAGATTCTCTCTTGTTTTTGGATGTTTTAGCTGAGAATTGTGGAGTACTACTTGCTCGTAGCAGTCAAAAAGTTTTACCAAATTTCATGGACATGATTTCCAAATTGCGAACAGAGTCAAGATTGGAAAGACAGTTGACAACAACTTTAAACTCTAAGCAGACAAGTATCAGATGGAGAATTAACGTTCTTAGTAGATTGGGCAATATTTTGACGTCTATGATCAGTGTAAACAAGTGTCAACAACGACAAAACAACGATTTCACTTATAAATCGGAAGAGATAAACGTCACAAATTTAACACACGTACCACTTTTCCGACAAAACTATTTGCGGATACATCAGCTAAATCTTACTAGAGGGCAGGAAATGAATATACAAGTTGGCAATGGCTCGGACCTTGAAGAGATGAAAAAATTCACTAAAGTTTTGATGCTGTTGATGATCGAAAGCTGGATAGAAGTTGCACCGAAGCAAAATGGAACTGCACAGTCAAATCTCGTCATAACTAATGAAGCTTCAAGTTTATTGAATACGATTATGAAAATAATGGAATTGTTAATTGAATATGTGGATATCTTTGAAGTAGAATTAGGTAAAAATACAATCGGAGTTTGGTTTAACAATAACTTTCGTAATATGTTTGAAAAAAGTATTCTTGAGAATTTCCCTTACTGTGAGACAAAGACATTTACAAAGTTGAAGAAAAGACAAGACGATTTTACACCAGTGTATATAAATGCCAAATGCTTGGAACAAAATTTGGCTATTTGTCACGTATACGTATGGTTATCATCAAAAAACTTCACAAACGGTAACACTCACTCTGCTAAAGATCCGGCTCTGCGTGTCCTTCAATATATGATTGGTACGTACCATAATTGCATCGTTAATTTTGACAATATTTTTATTTCTGTATGGATGAAAGATTCGACGAAATATAAGGTAATTATAAAATCAAGGTGTAATTAAGTAACCAACAATTCTACAATTGTGAATCATTCAATAATGAATACATTTCTATCATGTTAACAATTTTGATACCTGGCAGAGAGACTGGAAGATTGGTCGAGCGGGGATAATTTTGCTCTTCTGCAATTAATCAGATCTGTAAAGTGTTTGCTCCTTCGAGCGAGCAAGGTTTGGTATCATAACAAAATCAATTTGGGATCAATATTGCGAGCTATGGTCAATGTTCAATCGAAGCATGCAAAAAAAGAGTTGCGATCTCAGCTCTTTGAAGTTCTTACAAGAATTATTCTGGATCATGATGCTACGGAATTACACAGGTTCTTATTTTAATTCTCTTCTGTGCAAATGCTGTCTAATTCCAAATCCATACGTTCAGCGCAACTCTTGCACTGCACAATTTGGACGTGTTTCATAGATTTTGTACATTTGTTGTATTCTAGTGAGGTTGCATTTAAGGAGTTTATTGCTTCGCTACCAAATTTTTTGCTCAAACACAGTATCCACGAGGATACATTGAAGATGTTAAACAGAGTTGTACTGCAATACAGGAAATGGATTGAAAATAGTCTTCGAGATAAACACGAAGAAATTATTGGTAAGCAACCTTTTTTTTCTACTCGATTACTGTGATCAATTTTATTACAGAAAATAACACGATGTTCAGTTTAACATCTATTTGAGAGTTTTCGAAATTATTCTTTGCAGAAAATGCGAAAAAAATTGAAATCATTGGATCCGATGATGAAAAACGTTCCCGTCTTTCAATATGCAACCTCTTTTACTTCATAGATGGACAAGTGTATTACTGAAACCTACTTACCGTTATTTCGTTCACATCGATAGTCGGTAATCGACGTGATATACATTATTTTCGATACACATATAGTGGCATTATCATTTTGTACAAATTTTGAATAGAAATACTAAATAATGCACACTTGTGAACGTTTTGTACAGCTTTTCTTCCATTGAGTAATTCATCTTAGCACTGCAAGAGTGGAAAAATTATATTAAAATTAATCATTGTGACTTAAGTATATTCCCCGTCTGGTAGATGGCAAGTATTTGTTTTGGGAGAGAAATTTTCGACGAGTATAAATAAATAGATTTTTATTTTCTAAATATCTTCCGTTGGCTTACTCTTTCTGTATATCTTTACAGTATAACCAGAAATATTTTTCACATCATTTACCTGTACAAAAACTACTTCTTAATGCAATTTTACAAAAATTATATCGAAATCTATAATTTTTACATTATAATATAGACTGCGTATATTATATACTTAATTTAAAAAATACTCAATCATCTCTGCTCCTCAATAAATTATGATATATATAAACCGACATTAATTACTTTTGAGTTACGCGTGAATTATATTTAGTGCATCTCATTGACCATGTAGGCAATGTGCTATATTGAATAGCACAAAATTAAGGGACAACACCACTGTGACAGTTTCAAAAAATCGATTTTTTGAAAACCATTTAAAAAAATCTAAAATACTTTTAAGATTAAGATGCCGTTGGACCCAGGTCCAAAAAATAATTATTTTCGTAGATATTAAATATTTGCGGAGCGGTGCAGCGCTCCGCGCTGCGTCGGTTTCAACGCAAAAGTTGAAGCAATTTGGGCCGATGATTATCCCCAACGTCTCCAGAACTTTCATGAGGCTTCTCAGGCCAACATTGAACACTAATACCGCGATATCAGTTGCAATATCAACGATTTTTTTGCCTCCAGAGTTGGACAAATTAACAAACCTAAAACTTTGAACGTGTTTTTCTCGAAACCACTTTTTTGAGTGCGGCCCGCAGCAAAATTCGAGCAATTTTTATCCGATCGACTTCAAATTTTTACTGTATCAACGAAAATAGATCATCTAATGAACTACATAGGATTTTTTCGATATTTCAATAATAATAAAAGTTATAGCCTATTTCGACGAGAAATTTTGCTCAAAAATCATTCTTTAATTTCAAAAGCGTGTCTATTTTTTAAAAATCAATTTTTTTCCAAATCCCTATGTACTTCACTTCAAAATAACGAAAACACTGCGAATTTTTTTTAAGTCGACGTTGAAGAGAGTTTTTCTGCGGGCCGCGAACCACTGTGGAGACAACAGCACCTGAAAAATGTGTAAAAAATGTTTTTTGAAGAATTAATAAACAAGGAAAAAAACGCAAAAAAATTTTTTCGAATATCTCTTATTTTTCCCACAAAAAAAATTATTGAAAAATGTAAAAAAAACAGGGGGTCACAGTGGTGTTGTCCCTTAAAACTCATCGTTGTAAAGAGCAATGTGATGTTGGCTTAGTTAGTTATAAAAAAAGAATCGGTCAAGTTCATGATGAATTAAAAATGAAATTCAAATAAAATTTCGCCTTTGATAAACTAAAATTACAGTTCAATGAGATCTTATATTTGCATGATGTACATACATTACTCTCTCTCTCTTTTATATACAGTGCGTATATTATATACTTATCCACCAGTAGGTTCGAATTGAGAATATGATGACTTTTTTTTTCATTTTTTCGACTAATGATGTTGCATTCTGGGTATGTCGGTGTGACTCCTGTATTATCGTAAGACTGCACCAGTCATCACCGGCTGCAGTTAGCAAAAAAGTACAATCGTATTGTAACAACGCCAGGCGTTGATGCAAAAAAAAAAAAGAAGAAATTCTTCGTGGGTGAAAATTTATTATGTCGTATTCACTTTGTCGGATTTTCCCACAATTAGTATGACAATTATGCTCAGCATTTAGTCATCATATTTTCCTTATCTTCCTTTTCATCATTGACAAATGCTACATTTTCTATCCCGTTAGCACTTTGGACTTTTACGTCTTGCGCAGCAGGGATTGCGGTGAAAGTACCAGATTTACCGTTTTTCGTGATCGGTTCAACACCGGAAATGCTTTCGTTACCTGGTATGTCAGAAATATTTCCGACGCTTGGAGTGATTGGCAAGACCGGGCGCAGTGGACTCAGCCGGGGCCACGTTAAAGTGTTCCTAAGATAGTGGCCGATGGCCAAATATTGTTTCTTAGACTTTTCGGGTCGGTAAAATCTCGGCCGAAGCTTTTTCTCGATAAGATATTCGATCACGAATGACTCGAAGAACAAGCAGACGAAAAAGTTTGCGCACGAGAGCACCAGTATTCCAAACCGCCATTCGTAATTCGGAGGCAAGATCAACTGTAACGCGTTTATTACCCAATTAGCCGGATACAGAGTTATGTAAACGCATACGCCGATCAGGAGTAATATCGACATCGTGAATGCCGTGTTCGTGTAAATCGGTTTTCTGTAGGGCTGGCCACGCGAGAACACGACCGCCATTGTTATGTACTGAAACATGGAAACGCAGAAGACCGAATAGTTTTGGTAACACGTGTAGCCGACTTTCTCGGAATACTTGAAAGGAACGAACCACGAGAAGCGTTGAACAACGTAAAACGCGACGCTTTGAAACACGGTCATAATGAACATCAGGAATATCAGAGATAGCAAGGGTGTAAAACTGAGCAGGCTCGTACTCGGTGGTTCTTTCGCCAGTTTGCCCTCGTAGGCCTGTGTTTTGCCGAAGAAAAACGCAAAGTTCACTATCAAGCAAATGTCGATGAACAAAAATTGCAAATCCGTCAAATTGGAATCGATCGAGTACAGTATTACTACGGACAAGAATTCCGTCAGTGAATAGGCAACCATGAATTTGAATATCCCAAACGATGTGACTAACGCTGCTCTTCCTTGTCTTATCACTTGGAGCATGCATCTTATGTCCGGTGTGCGTGATGTGAACGGGCTCGCAACGCTGTAAAAACATGGAAAATACCATTGGAATAAAAATCTACTCTCGGTCCATCCAGTTTGAAAAATAACGTAATCGACCTCGATGTCACGTGGAAAGAATAGGGAGAAAAATTTCCTCACCTAGACTCGGATTCCGAAAGAGACACTCCTGCATGGGCTGCCTTCAAAGCTCCGCAATCGTTGGCGCCGTCTCCGCACATTGCTGGAACGAATTATGCATGAGAATGAAGTTAGTAACGTTACTGTAGTGATTAAAGTTATCGAAAATCGTTATTTTACAGTTGCAGGCCTGTCTGAAATTCAGTAAATCATAATAAGGAAATATCATGTATTCATTATTTAAAAATATAACTAGGTACTTCAAAGTCACTATAAGCTTGCAAAATAGTAATTTCTCCCCCCAATGTTTCGTTACGTTACGTTAACGTTACTAACTTCAGACTCATCATTATTTTTTAACAACTCTATGAAATAACCAACAGCGTTCAATATCCAGTCAAGTTTTCCTTTGCACATGTGTAACTAATTATAAGTAAAAATAATTTTTTCAACAACCTCACACATCGATGGGTCTCACTCTAAAGGTAAAATTTGTATGAATATAAAAATTTTGACAATGAATCGCTTGTAAAATGCAGTATGTTTCAGAGAAATGAACGTGTAAAGATTTTCCTAGCGAAAATATCTCGAAAAGGACCCCATGAATTTATCTGCTGGAATCACAATTTTTCTAAAATATTCTCTGCGGAGTTTTTCAGCAAAATAATTAGCGAAATACTGACGCGACTGGAAAATATTCGATTAAGGATGTATAAGTTTTTAAGCACAATACGCGTGCGTAACGCAATTTGAGTCACGTACCAACGTAGTACCCGAGTTGCATCAGTTCCAGGACAAGTTGCTGTTTCTGATCGCTGGTCATTCGAGCGAATACAGCACCTCTGACACATATTCGTGAAAGTATTTCGGGATAGTGTTCTCGTAGTAGGGCCCAAGTTTGACCAGTTAAAGCGAATCTGTAGCCATCAACGTCGATTCCTCGCTCGATTGCATCCAGTGTTCGTATCATCAATTGTTTATTCTGTATTTTCTGCATCACAAGAAAATGATCATTCACTGTTAAATGTTTGGCCAAACTATTGCATTGTTAACGGTTGGATTGGAAATTGGATAGGGTTTCACAGCGTACAGTTTCGGTGCATGTTCAAAGTTAGTCTGGACTCTTCAAGCACTGTTTGTGTATTTGTGATACTTGATGATTCAAATAATTATAGAAGGAACAGAAATTGCAAACACGTCATTAGCTTTCCTTTTCTTTCAGAAGTACATTTCACGCTAATTTATCCGAAAACTGAAACAGCGATATTCACTCTAACGCAGCGATCTATTTTTTTTCTCAAAATTATAGAACACGAAAAATTTTGCACGTACAGTTCTTTGCTGAAGATTGAGAATCACCGAAGAAAACTACAAGGCATTTTCAAAATCCAGCATTTCTATAAAGAAAAACCGATGGTTTTCGGAAATTGGATTTTATGTACATATGTCGGCTATTTCTCGTGTTCTATTCCGATCTGTAATGAGAAGTGCTCGATGTGAGCGAGTATTCTTTTTTACTTGACCGAACCGATTCGGTTGATTAAACAAAGCCTTTCACTAGCAGCAGCGCAAATGATGCTGTGTTATGTTTGTAGCCTAGCAAGAACTAGCGCTGCTACGGATATCGAGAATACGAAAGCTGTCATTTTTACCGTCGATTCTTCGACCTAAACATGCGATTATGCGTTCGCACCGCTGGTTCCGCTCTTTTTATGACACGTGTAACATAATCTCAAGGCTAGGAATTATGCATGGAGCAAATTAAGTCGTTTCCTGTTATGGAAAGTATACGCTGGGTGAAAAATAAGATTGTTCTTGGACTTTGCCGAATGGACGTTACTGTAATTATTCTTATTGTGAGTTTTTTTTTCTCCCTTACCATTTTGGCGGGCGCTCCTTGGGCGTTGAAAAATATTTCAGGCTGAGATTTCAAATTTCCTGGTACAACGGTCACGTCAATTACAGTTTCGAAAGGCGATAATATACCACAGTCTTTCGCAACACTGACAGCAGTTTGGATATTGTCTCCTGAAAGTTTGTTAAAACTATGTAAGTTATATTATTCTACGTTTAACGTAATTTAATACGTCCCACGAGCAAATTTTCGTACATTAATTTTTCAATATCAGCATTGTCAAATAATTTTCGGCATTGAAAAATTGCTTGATCCTGTAATTGCTGTTTTTTCGCCGTGGCAATCATGTTTCACAGTAATAAGCAGCATCATAGAAAATCTTATTTTTTTGGACGTTAAAATATTTATTAAAAAAAAAAAAAAATAGGCAAACATAAGCTTTGTTCCATAGGTAAACTGACCTGTTACCATTACGACGCCGATCTCGGCTTCCCTCAGCTCTTTTATGACCTCGACCGTCGGCTTTTTTAAACGATTTTCCAGTACAACCAACCCGAGGAATTCCAAATTTTTTTCCACTTGATCTCTTGACATTCTCTGAATCTAAAAAACCATTGCATAGGAATATATGCGTTTGTGTATTATACCAAGACTGAAAAAAGAAAACAAATCGACAGAATTTATGCACGACTGCCTACTGTACTGCAGCATAATGGGTTGACTCTTTTAAAGATTGATTCTTTTCTTTTAAACTGGATTTCAATTTGTTTTTTGTGAAAAATCCATCTGGAAGACCAGCAAACTCCTTTTCCTTTCCTCGTCCTATCTATATTCACCTTAGCGTAATTGCCTTCAACGGATGTACGAGCAAGAGCAATGACTCTGTACCCCTGTTCGGTGTACCGCTGCAAAGCTTCGGTAATATTCCTTGGTATGGAGTCGGATTTACTCAAGCTGAGTATCATCTCGGGGGATCCCTTTGTGTACGCCAAAAAACGGTCGGACCCCAGCACCCTGACGATCACCGACATCCTTTGTAACGTGCTAGAAAAGTGATACTGATGCACGATCCCTATTTCCGAAATTCCGTTTATATTTTCTGTAAGGTTCTCGTTCTTTGGAGGTCTCACAATGGTCGGCACCAGCTGGTCGTACTTGCTGATGTCCTCTATTTCCGGTTCCTCGAGAATCCATCTGGTGCTCTCGAACATCTGCGAAGATAGAAAGGGAAGAAAAGGATGTTACGGGAATGTGTTTAAGCTCATTGTAATACGAACATTCCAATTAGCGCTGATCATTGGCTTGGCCTCCTCCCTCGATTTCAATGGTTGAGGTAATATCGATTCAGATGCGATTAAGGAAACAAAATTTTGACACAATCCTCGAAAATGATCTATCATACTATTTTCATACCACCCGAGGCGCGAGCGAATGTAATTTTTAAATGTGCCAGAATATCTTCAGTCCAGGAATTATTACTTAACATCGTTTACCAGACGAGTAACTTCACGGCTTCTCAGAAACTTGTAATCTGAACACGACTTTGAGCTGCAAGGATTCAAACGATTCACCGTTGGATTTCAGAGATATCAAACGATCTCAAAGACTTCCCCATCGGCGAATTGCGTTTGATAGGTTGGAGCCCGCCTTTTGCGATTCGAGAAGCTGAGCTCTGCATGGTGTTAGGTACCTTGACGTCCAAAGGATCTCCGCACAGCTCACCCCCGATCAACGTTAGGCTGTGACAGACCAGCATGCCTTCGAATATCGGATGAGTTTTCAGCGATGGCACATCCTTGACGGGTCCTCCGAGAACTCCATCCTTACTTGGCACGATTCCCCACATGTCCAATCCATCCTCGGTCAGAGTTCCTGTCTGATCAGAGATGGAGAAGATTGATGTTCATTTGTTCTGTTTCGCACACTCTTATGATTGGATCAAGCATTGGTACGCCATAAGCTGTTCAGCTGACTTCGTTCTTTCCAAAAAAAAAGTCCAAATTGATCTCAGAAGTGAAAATTAATCTTTATAATTATGTAATACCGTTGTCAAATGCAGACCCTAATACGTTCGTACCTTGTCGAAGCAAACGCAGTTCAAGCTCCCGGCAACGTTGATGACTCTGCTATTAATGCAGTATATTTGCTCGCATTTCAATCTCGCCTGAGCGTACAACTTCCCGACTGTCATTGCCGCAGGCAACGCAGGTGGAATCACAATCGTAATTATGTCCAACGCCTTTATCGCAATATCTCCGGCGGTCGTTCCACGGGATATCTGAATCGAACGACAGACAGCGTAAGGTTTTTGCAAGTTGTCCCTTCTAAATTTTTACAAGTACAGTTACAGAGTAAAATCTCGAATATCACGCAACTGGACCTGAGTTACTGTACCCAATAATAATATAATGACAATTTCGGTAGTCAATAATAAAGATAATATCGCAAAACCTTGCAGACCGGCTTACCTTGCTGACAATGGTGTAGGTGAAACCGCACGTTGCTATGACAGCTAGAATGGCGATGAATTTGTACGAGTCTTGGTCAAATTTGAAATCTGCAGGTGGTGGGTATAAAATAGCCGCTACCAGGGCTCCTCTGCTCGTTTCTAGTCCAGTTCTGACAACCTTGGCTAAAACCGGTCCACCGCCGTAGTACCTTTAATAATTGGATCATACTCAGCGAGCTACGTACGGTAATTAGTCGGTCGTGTCGATCCTTTGTCAACGAACAGAAATTGACCCGATGGTCTAATGGTCAGAAGATAAAGATCTTACGGACCTCGATACGGAATATCGCGACAGCAAAAAAGTCTAATCCCCGGCATTAAATTATACTGCTCACAATTTCAATAGCTGTTAATAGTTGATGGCTGTTTACCTTGTCTGTATTATCAACGTTCCACTGTACAGCGTGTGTTGGGCGCAGCTTTTTGGATCGTAGATAACTGCGTGCCGAGGCAAAGGTGTCTTTGTAACGGGTACGGATTCACCTGAAGAAAAAGTCACTGCCATTTTATTTGCATATTCAATTTGTAGAATGCAGTTGTTCATCCGTTCCTGCTTTTAGCTAACCCGTCAAACGCCGATTAATTGGAGGGAGTCACATTGAATGGAAATACTCGAGCATTTCGCCATTCGCATTGTCGTGAGGTATCGGTATCTTTGGAATCTGGCAGTTGCATGAACATTTCTCCGGTTTCACCTCTCCGTACGTATAACGTTGCCACGTTTTACATTACTATATGGGCATTTCCACGTCAACTGTTCCGCATGACGAGTGATTTTATTCAGACATAGTGACGTCGTTGAATTTTCCAAAAAAAAAATATTTGCAAACGATATCTAAAGATTTTCAGAACCGTTGAAGTTATGTATCTTCAAAATTTCTGTTTGATGATTTTAAAGAAATTTGTATCTCCGTAACCATCTGTTGCATTCGTAGTTCCCCGAATTATTTTAACAGGCAAAAGTTCAAAGTCTATATGTTATTCTGGTCTGGTAAAGTGAGCAATCTAAGGATTAAATGTTGGAGCTTGTCGCGTACACTTTTGCCCCTGCAGTATAGGCACAGTGTAACTTATTGCAAGCTTCGAATACATTATTTCACTTAAACACGTTATTAGAATGTGTTTGGCGATCTTCGTTGCCCATTAATATGCTGCGCATGAAATTCTCTTGGGGAAGTGCCTTGATAAGGTCCGATCGCCATAAGGCCATTTTTTGTACCGTACACGTGCTGTGCGAAATCTGTTCTACTTCGAAAAATTCGACAAGTTCAAGAATTATGTAGCAGCCATGTAGCAAGAATACAACAAAGATTAGATATCATCGGTTTCATCGTACTCTCTTCCGTTTATATTTTTCCTCGATTGACGTGGGCAACGATCGAATACTTACAAAAGCGTGTCGTACTGGAATAATATACTCATAAAAGGCACGCGATAAATTCGTCGCTTACTTTACCGCAGGCGGCATAAATGCACGCGACACATGCTTCAATATTTAATATCTTGCAGAGTAGATGGTACACTAAACTTTCGAAGGTCTTCAAGATAAGGTTAAAACTATATAGAACAACAAATACTTATTCGGAATTTTACAGAGTGAGAGAATACCACTGAAAACTGGATATTAGTGTCTATTTGCATGATTCGGTCAACATTTCACAGCTTGCATGAGTATATATTATATTTATTATATTAATATTTTTCTCCCCAAACTTCGGACTTTTGTGCATTAAACTAATTTCAGTACCTAACTGAGATTCGGATAAATGGTTTCGCATATACGAATTTCTAAGAAATTATCGAACGAAAATTTCCCAGGAGAATAACTTCTGCAGTTCTGAAAATTTACTGAATTTAAATAAAATTGCTTGCCGTAAGGACCAGTTTTAGAACAATCGTGGAACTGCTCATACAATAGCGAGTGTGCAGCCATGTTTACATCTAGATACCGTCGAATAACGCAACGATAATATTTTTTGTCAGCAGCATTTAACGTGAAGCAGACACCGGCGTACTCGTCTTGGACCGCTAAGTAACAGTACCTCATTATTATCGAGCGGGACGGTGTGTCATGGAAGAGTGGGGTGCAGTAATTAATCCAGACGGAGAGTAAAAAAACGACCGTTTTCATAAACATCTTGATTTCCATGAATGCCCGTTTGCCATTGTAGATACGAAACACTTGACACAGCGAAGATACGAAGTTTTTTGTCAATAACTTAACACTAGATCGGAATTATCATCATCAGATAAAAATACCAAAGTGCTCAATTATTAAAGTGCGAGTTCTCGATTAAACCGGCAATTCAAAGTCAATTCGACAATTAAAAAATGTCGATTATAATTGTCGTAGATAATTGACAACACCGATCTCTCGCTCCGATTACATTTCAACTCCTTAAGTCTGAACCTGATATCTGAATCGATGCTCCTCCTATGTGCATTTATGGGTCATTGCTCACCTGTCAACATGGACTCGTTCAGTATGCATTGCCCTGTGAGTAGAACCGCGTCACAGACAACGATCCCTTGATATTTTGGCAGTTCAATAACGTCCCCGGGGACCAGTTCCGAGCTCGAAATGGTCTCGAACACTCCTGGTCCTCTCCAAACTCTCACATTCTCTGAGGAAGCGACGGTGCCATGGAGATTCTTCTGATTCTGATACCAAACATGCGATTAAAACTTCACGGATAAAACGTTAATCGCCGCGGCTTGTAATTAGAATTAGCAGGAATGTACGATAATAATTAAAGTACAGCAGAAGTGATCAGATTTCCGGTAGCTCGCGGCTGAAAAATTATTTCAACACGCTTGAAACTTACCTTGCGCGTCTGAATTATCGAACTGATTATACCGAACAAAGACATGCCGATAATTGCGATCGTGTAATAGATGTATCCTTCGGCAAACCACACTGCCAAGGTGAATACTTGAAAAATATAGAACGGGTTTATGCATTCCAACAATAGTAGAACGCCTATGCTCTGCACTGGTACTAGTATTTCATTGTTGCCGTAAACGATCCTCCTGATTGTACAGAAAAAATGTTTGAACGTTTGAATGTTGTCGTTTGAATAATAAAACATTCTTGCATATTACCTCAACAATTGTTCCTCTCTGGATAAACCTTTGGCCTCGTGAAGATCGGCGCATAGTACGTGCTTGTCTAGGCCGATTAGCTTTGAGAATTCACTCTTCTTCGTGTCCCAAATGTAGCATTGTTTTTTACACCAGAATGCCTTGTACTCCTCGACTTCTCGTAATGTGCCATTTTCCAATTTTATTGTCAACTTTCGCCCTTCGATTTTTCTTATCAGATCTTCTTCTATTTTACCCAGCGTCTCACTCACCGATTTTTCGCTATGGATGTACAAAAGACAGTATTGTCTTACTGATGGAGTGTTATTTTTATATATTTTTTTTTTTCATACACCCAGACACCCAGTTATACACCAGTATTTTCTAAATTTGTTCAAAATTTCAGGGTTCTGTTTGGACTGATGATTACGTAAAGAAATTATTCATTCGGCCTAGGAATGTAAAGATTGGTGCCAAAAAGATTGAGAGCAAAACAAAATAATGACATATGGAATTTCCTTATTAGTATTTGGAAGTAAATCGTAACTAAATCTAGGTAAACCCGTATCGTGTCATTACGGAGGCAATGTAATGTCGTTATGGCAATATTCGAAGTGACATCATTTCATGGCATAAAAGCTAAGATTACGAAGAACTAATTAGTAGAGACTAGAAAATATAGTTTATGAATTTGAAATTTTATTTCAATAAAATTTTTGATCCAGTAATTAATACAAGCTGTCAATAACCATTCCAAACTGTTCAACACTACGTGTTTCAATTCCTTGCGTAAATTACTTTTGTTCTTACATGATGATTTTCAGATACTCCGGAAAACAGTTTGAGTATAAACAAGTATTTATTAAGACCTCGTTTGGAGGTAACTCGAATAGGTCCTGGTTTATCGAACAGATCAAAAAAATGTGTGAAAATTAAGGTGACATCATTCGTTACGTTACCTCAAATTCTTCGTAGAGACGGTCCTCAGATCTTTGACAAAGTACGATTTGTACTTTCCCTGATAATCGTCCTGGGGAAAATGAGAAAAATACCAAGTAAATGAGTATACATTCGAATTCGGAGATATAAGTTGACGTTCGCGCTTTTCACGTGCTCCTAACGAGTAACACCTGTTAAAATAGGTGAACATCTTACGACGAGATTACGTAATGTCGTACTTACGATAATCAATAGTTTCGTAGCTCGGCTCAGAGGACATTTTCTATGAGTTGCGTACAAATACAGCTGTGGATACCAGTGAAAAAGTAATCTAACGCAACCGACAGTTACAATAAACGTCACGTAAGTCAGGAAGCTCCCCACCGTGCTCCTCTCGAAACCGAGCACTTGCTGAAAACGTGAAAGGGATTTTAACGAATATCGTCGATGTCTTATTGTTGACTCGTTATCATTGAATTTTCCGAAAAGAACAAAAAGAAAAAGAAAAACCTTCAAAACAAGGTGATAAAGTGATTGCGGCTATAATCGTTGTACCGCATGTAGCAAAATTAATTTTACTTACCATTTCATCATCATGCCCGCTGTTGAGTGTCTGAAGGTGAGATTCAGAGTGATATTTACGTTTTTTCAAGTCTATAAAACAGTAAATTCGTTACATAAATATCAAAAGGAACCTGTCGGAGGAGCAAATTTTATTTCATCAGAGGCGAATTAAAGGTCAGGTATCGATGCTGAAATTGAAAGTAAATTTAAATAGTCTAGAATATTGCAATGTGTTGACCGGATCAATAATTATGCAATCAAATCATCGATAATTTGCGAATTTATATATTAAAAGCAAATTCCCGGAAGTGGCAGAGATAGCTTTTGTACAATTGGCCGAAAGAAACAACATCGTACGGCTGCTTCAGGCGTAACACGCGAAGCGTGACGGAGAAATATGCTCCAAGCTTAGAGGTGATAAAATGCAGAATCTGCGCAACCGTCTGTGAACATTAGATTTGTTTTCTTAAAATTAGTACACGCGTAATGCGAGCCTTGTGATTTTAACAACTAATATTCCCCGTCAGGATGAACAACTAATCGCGCGAACATTTCGCTTGTCTGACAGACTGCGGAGAATTATTTATTCGATCCTTGAAGTCCGAGATGTACCTACGTGTGAGCAGATCAAACTTGATTTATCTTCTTATCGTGATTTCACAATTTTTCTTTCGAACGAATAAACTCGTATAAATTATCTAGACAGGCCTCGTACGTAAGATCGCAACCCTGAAGCAAACCGTGCTCTATTCAACCAGGTAATTACTCGTCGTGTCGACGCTATCTTGGTGTTGGCCGCAGACAGCGTGCATGCACCTAATCGCCTGAACACGTGTCTATAAATCAGCTTTCATATGTGGGAAAATGTGGATGATAAATTGTCACGGTCCGTTCCGCATCTTATTGATAAATGGACAGCTAATCAAACAGCTTGACAGTCAATGACGGAGAAACATTATACACGTAGACAAACAGAGTGTGTGCAAATATTAAATCATCGATGACACTGACGGCGTATTCTTTACCGGTACGAATCGTTTCTATATATCCGTGTATCTGTGTCCTTTTAAAATCGTCGAATTTTCAACGAGGCTGATAACTTGCCGTCAATAATTTTACCGTCGCTTCCACGGATGCAAAATGCAAATCCAGTTTGCGGGATAAGGAAGGGAAACTGCAGCAGCGGACTGCAGCCTGGTCATTAGTAAGCGACGTTAGATAAATGACAAAAATGGAAGAGAAGTAGAACAGAAAATACTTCGGCTCGAGTGCACGGTGAACGTGTAAGATACCTATGCATGGGTATATTCTCCAGGGAAAACAGGTAATTCTGGTTTAATTAATTAACTTTACGCTACAGGCGCCTGCATAGCCAGGGTACTTTTGACGCGTTTAGAAGTTGATTAAACGAGCAATTTTCTACTTGTGCAACACCTCTCTGTGATGCAGGTTTTCCATCATGAAATGGTACTGTATCCACTTCGCGCCCAACTATATCGACGCACTGCGACTATAACGCTCATTGTGTAACATCCGGCAATTGCATTATATAATATATTGTGAAAAGAAGATACGAAGTGTGAATTTATGGTGAGATAAATGGAACGCATTCGAGTAACGCGTACAAGTAAACAAAAACAAATATATGCAGTTATTTAGCAATTGTTTATTCCTGGAACCGCTGAACCGGTTGAACACAAATGATGCGGTGAAAATCGTTAGTAACTCATTAACGAATCAGTATCGAGTCTCTTTTATTAATTTACTGCTCGCGCGATATTACACGACTCGGGCTGCAAAAAGTGGGTAATTATTTTATGATACGTGTAACTTACAATTAGATAGCCTGGCAAGTATCTTTTATAGCCTCTTGATGGACAGTTTCCGATAAACTGCCCTTGAATATTAATTTGGCTAATCTCTCAAATTAAATTATACGTTCGCAACGGTTCGATTACGCTGTCGTAAAATATAGGTGGAAATATCTCAAGATATCGTTCAATAGTTTCACTCGCGTATATTTGACGCGAGCACATAATTATCCCATTGAAGTTTCGAGTCATTCCTAAGATTTTCACTTCACTGGTTGAACAACGAGAACTTATCTCGATCAATCGTTATGCGATGGATCGATTGCTTCTTTTAAATCATCATCGATTTCGCCCGATTTAGATGGTCGGCGCAAATTGCAACGGTCGTGATCATAAGATAACCGGGTAACATTCACTCTGCCCTGATATATTTCCAAGGCACACTTTCACGACCGCAAATATCTTATTCACGCTTGATCAAACCGACGCCAAGTGTACTTAGTAATTTGCTATGTACTTGATAGTTTTTTGAAAAAACAACCCAACGGTCCGCGTGTTTGACAAAAAATTATTACTCAATGTATAACAAGGTGGTATAAAAAAAAAAATGTATAAACGGCAAGCAATTTGTGCGCCGATTGTAGCTCGTGTCATACGCGTAAATACACTTACGTGGCGGAGTTGTTTCTTTTAGTAAAATCACGTTCCTCGATTACGTGCGAAGCATGCTGACACGCAATGGTTTCGAAGTAAGAAAAAGAAAAGGAAAGAAAGGAATAATGAATAAATAAAGAACGTTCAAAAACGAATTCATCGCGAGAAATTTCATGCAACGAGTAACTGGCAAGGTACGGAATATGATTGTATACCAATAATTGGACAATTGTTACCCGTGTAAAATTACACTTGGCGTTATCTCGAGTACCTACTCATTATGAACTACGCACTGGTGTCTATATTTGCGACATCCACAACACGAGGTATAAGGTATTATTCGAAGGACATCTGACCAGACATTTTATGTGTGCACAAAGTAAGTGCTAGACCGATTTATTCTTGATGAACGGTTCGACTTCGAATCATCGCAAGTAAGACGGTTGCACTATTCCGTACGAATTAACTTTCGATGCATATTCAGTTTTTTCGCATCGTTGCTTCACCCGCTTTAGGCGAGAATATAAGTATTCACATTACGGCTGTCAAAATATAATTTAATCACTGTTTAATTTTTTTTTCTTCCCGCTTACCATTTGAGTTGCTCATAACTCCACAGTTACTCGGTAAAAATCTCCTGTGAAGTCGGTGAACCTTCCCTGCAGAAGGAAACCGCCGTGTTGCAGAAGACTTTCACTCGCCGTACGGCTGCTCAACAAATTATGGTTGTTTAATTTACATTTTAAGCGAGTACGTATTATTGACAAGAAATGCATTACCTATCTCAGTTTATACAATTAATTTCACTGCGATTGTGAATACAAAATATAACAATACACGAACCGATTATAAAAATCTTTCAGATCTTATCACGCGAAATCATGTGGCAAAAGATTCCGGTATTACATGTACCAAAAAAATTCGTATTAGTGTGACAAAAGATTAATCGACACCTCGATTACCGCCAGCTATAGAGGAGTTTATATTTCCGCGTCTACGATTATTGTATGCCACAACTTGAACAACTAACTTGCGCGAAACGTGATTGCAGAGAGACCAAGACACCATTCCGTGTTATCACACGTTCTCTTATACATATCCAACCACGTCCACTGTACCGAGCAGCCAGCTGTTATCACTCGTCCTGCTCGTTAATCCGGTTACTGGTAACCAACGGGGTTTGTCCCGTACCTTGTCCGATCAGACCCTAAGCTCGGTATAATTCTAAGGCGTGACGCCTCGGAGGAAAACGTCAATCTCTTCATCCGGGATTCAACGAATGGTTATCAATTCATATCAATTTTCCGACGATTCTTGGTCCGCGAAATCTCGCGTTTGTTTATCATTCTACCGCACGGAAATCGCGATTCAACGGGACGACGTATCCTCGGTAAACAAGTTTCCGTCACAGATGGATCACCCTGTACGGCACGTGTGTCATACCGCGATTCTACAAAGGGTCCTCCGTTATCCAGTTACACGATCGCGAGTATCAGTCACGATTCCCGACGAGGTTCAATGGGATTAATCACCGATGGGAGTTCCCGCGAGTCGCACAGTCGGGGACCTCGGATTGCACAACAAACCCGATGCGTGCACTCCCACTGGAAACACGCTTTCCTTGTGCAACACCGAGCCGCATGCATGCATCTCAATTGCGAAATGCATCGCGTCTCGGCCGACGCGTTTAATTCTTTGGCGAACCACGGATTTTGACCCATTTCGAATATGCGGACAACGATCCTTACGGTGGCTACGGGAGGTCAAGAGAGGCGTTAGTTAAACCTTGAAGCCAATGTCTTGAGCCGCGGATGGAAGATTGGACTTATCGAAGTGTGGCGGGGTGGAACGTGGTACACGCGTCTTATCACTCTTTCAGTGATCGTACAAATTGTACGTTACAACCACTTGTACCGCACGTGTTTACATTTCGTGGATTCGTAAAACGCTTCGCGGTTGGTGTTGCAGACGTTTGACACAGGTACGTTTGTTTAGTGTCTGACGATTGTTGGAAGCAAGGAAGATTTTTTTTTTCTGATACACTCGAATTGCCACATGTTTATATATTCGAAAAGTGTACAAATTCTGACAGTACTCACTTACGTGTACGAGAATTAGTGATCGTCGTTCGTAATCCTAGTTCTTCTTGGCTAATAATATCCTTTGCAACAAGGATAGGCCAACTGTTCGGAGATTTTTGTCACGTTCACTCTTTTCATTCCTGATTAAATTTCCGGGGATTTGGCAATTGCAATTAGTGGCGAACCGGCCGAAAAATGCAAACAATTTTTATACACTTCGGACACAATTGCAATTCGATTCAATTATATTTTGTGCGAATTTTGCGCGTGCCTTTCGTCTTTCAAAACGTGTTGTTTGCTCCACTGGTGAAAGGACGATGCACGGTGCCGGTGATACGAGCGTTTTTTTGACTTGTGAAAGCGTTGAAAATGCGTCCGAGGAGAGTTGACAGCGGTAGCGAATTCAAAGTCAAACTGGTGCTCCTGTCGCGCTTGGAAGACCGCGTAAAACTGACATTTCAAACTGTTCTCCAAACTGTTTAACTGTCATCTCAAATCAGCCCCACTCTTTGGTTTTCCCGTGGCATTGCGAATGTGTGCTTGCGCGTGTTTGTGTGTGTCTGTGTGCTTGCTTGTAGAGGTTCAGCGTGTGTCGCGATGCGGACGAATCGTTACAGCTAAAAGCATTTG
Source organism: Neodiprion lecontei (assembly GCF_021901455.1). NCBI lineage: Eukaryota > Metazoa > Arthropoda > Insecta > Hymenoptera > Diprionidae > Neodiprion > Neodiprion lecontei. The sequence continues at coordinate 9,895,985 of NC_060265.1, read as the reverse complement.
ACCGCGACAAATAGGACGACCGATAACCAGTCGTCCACTTTGACTTTCGGAAATGACTAAATTCCTGGTGAAAAATAATATTGTGCGTTTCTTCGTTGATCGATTAATCACCCTCTAAACAAGATCCAACCTTATCTCATGGTACGACAGATCTTCCATCTAATTATCATCGACGTTTATTACGTGTACAGGAAAAACCTTTTACCGCAATCTTGACAGATTCTTCGTTTACTAACGTGTTAAGCTGGATCCGCAAATGAGGAAAAGTACATCAATGGATTTCAAAATGATTCGACTAGTACTTAACATACCAGCATGGCTTACGATTCTCTTTCAGTAACATGTAAAGTGAGAAGAGTCTACAAGATAATAACAATAAATTGCAGTTATCACGAGTGAAGAGCGGGTGTAGTTATGTTTTAATAGTTCCAACTGTCGAGCAAAACATTTCTGACACACGTGTCTAATTGCTTATATTTGTTTGGCCTAAAAATCTCAAGACTTGGGACCAAGTAGATGAAAAAGTTTAAAACATGTAACATTTTGCCCTACGATAATCTCTGTGACCGTGATGTGATATAAGACAAGATAATTTGCATGTAGCTGCTGTAAGGCATTTGCTTCTAATTATAAATGAGAAGAGTGAAAATTGTAGACAATTACTTCCAGCATATCGATACCCCGTTTACGTTTCAACGTTTTTTTTTAAATTCCGTTGTAAATGACATGTGAACGGATTATAGTTTCCGATGCTATTTAGCTCTGTTACAAACTTTCCGATAATTGTTCAACTAATATATGTCTGCGTATAATAAGGTCATTAACTCGTTACGACATAACACAGCAAAAAAAAAAAATGAAAAATCAACAAAAGAAATATTAGATAATTAAATATGTAACTTAATGGATATAGATATATATTTACCGTTCCTTCTGCGCTATTTTGGTAAAGTCAACTCGCCACAGCTGGAAGAGTTCGTAAAATAATTACACGCGAAGACATCGTTCGCAGCGTTGACTCTGAAGACCTGCCGAATATCGTGGATAAAATTTACGGATGTCGTATTTCTACGTTTATAAAGTTTTCGAGAAAACACGTTTCTCACACATTCTAAAATATTTCAATATCAACTATAATGCATTGTTGAACCAACGTTTGTTGATCCTGTCACAGATCAAATTACAATTATATTCCGTATAATTGTATCTCCTTTTGAAATAATCACGATGGAAAATACATTATGGGAATAAGTAGGTATAATTAATAAGTCGTAGTGAAATCATTTTGGAAAAAACCTAATTTTTTAAACCGTAACGAAGTGAGTCAGGGATATCTGCATGTGAATATATAAGGCATATATCTACTATTCAGTCGTATTTATCGCCGTATGTTATGCTGTCGTACGTCAATGTATGTATGTACGTAAGTGATGTTCATTGTCACACCAGCAATCTAAAATTAGCTTCAGAAAGTACGCAAGAAAAATAAATCGTTGCAAAATTATGTATATTGATACGAAGTTTTATTTGATATTATAAAAGTGCAGACAGTGAAAAGACCGACCGAGGTTTCGGTTTCGGTTTTGGCCAGTTTCGGCCAAAAATGCTGGTGTTGGCGAAAAATTGGCCAAAACTAGCGCTCGTGTCGTCGAGGATGTTCGAAATTAATTTTGCATCTACGTTGCGTTCCGAAAATAAAGTGGCTTCCTAACAAATTGAAGTCAATTATTTAATCTAATAGAATAATCTGTTGAAAAGGTAGGGAAAACACTAGATTTCAGGGTGTAATGAAAATTAAACTAAATTTTAACTTAACCACACAAGTTTCGGCTTCGGTTGCGGTTGAAAATTGTGTTTTGGTCGGACACTAGTTATGTTTAATCATATCACACCTAATTTTAACAGGGAAAAACTGCGGTATAATTCTACGTAACTGTATGCAACTAAGTATGACATTACGGAAGTTTTAAAACATGGACGCCATTCCCGCTCGACTGGTTTCCAGTCGCAAGTGACCCGTGTCCTTAAGCCAAGTAATTACAGGGATCAAGTATAAATTAACGTAATGTAAGTTGTAAAGTGTAAGACTTATGTTTAAAAGGAGCCCAAATATTCTTTGCCACGTAAGTAGTACAGGCAGAACACCAAAATACAACGTATACAGGATCGAAACATTGACGTCTACCGGGTGTTGCGAAACATATATTTTGTACATTTCTGGTAAAAAACTAAGCAGTTGTATGAGGTTACTTCAACAATTGCGACAAGCTTTGAAGCGTTCAGAAGTTAAGCCAATTCGTTTCGATTTCCTTGTGCTTATCGATGACAAAAAAGAGAGAGGTTCAGGAATGAATAAAAAGACGCCCGTTATCCTTTTGCATATAATGAACGGCCTGACGCTTGCGAGGAACGTTATAAAAATAAGGAAATGAAATTGAAGTATCATGCGCCTGAAACTGTGACGGGTGTACACCATGTGCGATTATTTCGTAAGTTCATTGGCAACATTGAATTCCCTTCCGGGTATGAGACAGCTATTTGCTTCCACTTGCCACTCGAACTCGCGGGATGCGAGTCGGTAAAAACACTTGACGTATGTTCATGGGTGAATGCCCGTGTTCCACGTGTGGCAATTTCACTTCGTATTATATTACAATATTCAGCGTCGTACTATTAATCAAGATCTGCGTTGAGAGGACAAATTTGATTGTGAGATTGGATTGAGGATAAGTTGTTAGTGAAGAAAGCTCGAGAGAATATGAAATGAAAGGTAGTAACTCTGTATTTAACTCCTATACTCGAGCGCCTAATTTGACTGAAGACACGTGACGAAATTCTTGGTACATAATCAATTGCGTTTCTAAAACCTTCATTTAAAAATTCACGCCGGTCGATAAAGCACTAAGCCGAGTATTATTTTTTGAATATCGAAATATTCGAGCGTCCTTGCTCGATTTGACAGCCATGTAGACCGAACACTGGCGCATGCTTAGAGATTGGTTGTACAACTCTGTGACAGAAAAATGTACGTAAATAAAATTTCAATATCATTCATTGTTCGCGTCGAGAACTTGATAGTAAACCTCGATTCATCGTTTTGACTTAGGAATTAATTAGCGCAGAACTTGCATATTTAAACGCCAAGGCGAGCGAGCGATGCCAATAATCATTCAAGCTGGACATTTACTTGGTTCGTAATCGGTTTTGCAACAATTCACTACGGCGAAATGATCACAGCATTTTTTGTATAAATTTTTTGCAACCTTCAATAAATACTTTCAGATGCACCAATGGATAAGGATTTTTTATCGCGTTGAAAACTTCTTAAATGACCTTAGGTTCGATATAACAGCACAATTAAGTATTATGCGACCGGCAGACTGTAATTCTCAACATAATCATATAATGCAACATAAACGCGCCTCGGTCTGATAATGGTAATGTTATTCGCCATTTGACAAGGTAATTATGAAGAATTCTATCGCTTCGGTAACAGCAAGCCATGAACAAGTGATGCAAGTGTAAAATATGAAAGTACGCAATCATTTTCAGCGGAACATTGGAATTAAGGTAAAGTTAAATCGACGTGGTCAGCCACGTAGAAATTGCCGGGCAGCCATGGTTTTGCTTATGAAACGTCGGAAGCGTGTTCACCGCTATAAATTTTTTACTCAGATTGCAAAAAAAAGGTGAGCACCAAGTTTTCACTCCGTTATTTGAATTCGATGTGAAAATCGAGTGATCGCGCATAGACTCACAGGGGAATTGCTTGCCTGTCAGGGGATAAGAACGGTTTTTTCCACAAGCGATTAAGTAGTATAAATTTTAAGTGTACTTAATGTGCCTCGATTCAAATTTTGGCACTTTGGTAGACAGGGGAGAGCTAACTGGAACCTAGGTGCGGTTGAAGCATGATCGAGTACGAAACAGCTGACATGTCGTTGGGTTTGTTGAAAAGTTGAAGTGTGCCAGGTGTCGAGGAGTCTCTCGAGTACCTGCGAGAAACGAAATTGACGGCGAGAATAATGTGCAAATATTTTCAGACATTTCGCAGCGAATATATTTCTGCACATATATGCCTGCGAGCAAATTGTCATCCGTGATGATTAAGCGAGGTAGGTGCAGGGTACAGATATCCCCCGAACGAAATCAGCGCTCGCCAAGGTTGATCTAATACCCTAATAGATCCCGTCATTGGCGTAAAGCGTTGGGGAATGATCTAGCGTTCCAGGCGTATCCGATAGACTCATAAATCGGCGAATTACCACTGACGTCAATGTGTCGCAGGGGCTTGATCCAGGCCAATATGAGGAAAATTGAGGCCATCACTTGTCCAGATACAGGCATACACACCGGTGCTTAGTGTTCATAAGTAAGTCCAAACGATCCGTACAATACTTATGGAAAAGCACCATCCGAGACTGTTATGCGGTTAGCCGCTATTCACTTTTGGAAGATATGCCGGATGGTCGATGCGACAAGTGAGGTAACCGATAAGTTCGCTACTGAATATCAAGTGACCTTGGTTCCAAACTTCCCGTGAACACGTAAGCTGATCCAACCTTGTGTTCGACTTGGTGACAATGAAGCTTTGAAAGTGAAATCTCGATGGTAACCGTGTCTAACAGGAATACAAATCAGCTTATTTCACGCTAGTATGTATAGCGAGGCATAAGTGCAGGATCGACATGATCATGGTGTTTGAACGGCATTGCGCGGAGCGTACGTTTCTACCTGTCGTACAAACAGAGCACTAATTCCTAACGCACTTACACCCGAATATCGGACGACACGCTATCATTTTAATACTGCATGCGTCTGCGTTATCTGTATCACACCTGCGATGCAACACGCGATACTCAGAATCCGTGTATCTGTCGGTGCTAGAGTGTACAGGTGAACCCGATTTACGGAGATTCCAGACTGCAGATTGAGTGCAACGATCGTTATTTTATCGCTGTAACGTAGAAAAAAATTTGCACCAGACATCCGTACCTCGCAAGCTTGGCGTATCTAATTCCATTGTAATGTCCTCTAAATTATGGACCTCGTGGTATACCGAGCTGATAACGCAGACAGGAAGGTACAACTTGCTGCTGATGCGTAAAACTCGCACGAATAGCAAATAAGATTACTTTTACCATATCACTTTATTGTTTCTGTCGTTTGAATTGGAGTTATGCCGCAGTTGATAATTATCAACTAACCGCAATCACACTTTCATATTTTTCTACATTTCATGTTACAGAAATGCGCAACCATTTCCCGGTATCGCGACAAAAGTAATAAAAGTTGGATCCTAAATTCATAAACAAGGAAAGGCTTGTATATCTGTATTCACCGCTGACCCTGAGTTTTCGATGATGGCGCACCAAATCGACATATCTTGCGGGCTTGAAACACAGGATAAAACCATACTGGTATAACCGTTTTTGTAGAATGTCGGCAATTCTGGTAACAATCTCAAAATCCAGTCATGTTTTTGTGTTTCTACGACACTTACGGCACGAATTACAGAGCTCACAATATACTTATGCTCTATTCTTCATGTATAAGGTTTTTTTTTTACAGAACTCTATTACACATAGCGGTAATTGCTAAATCATTGCGGATATTGCAGAGCGTTGCATCATTGATGGAATCGCACAGCAAGAAGTAGGGAGTCGCAATTATGAGCTTAGGAATTGTATATGCAGGTATCACGTGTAATATGCAACCGACACTAAATTAACGACCGTAAATCTGGCGGACGTTGAGGATCTCAAGAATTATGAGGTTCGACAGCATGGGAATTGCGAAAAGAATATCGTAGTACTGGATGTTAGAACGGTGAGAAAAAATTGCTTAACGGTGTTCGTTTCACATCGGTTAATTTGACAATAAAGACATAAATTACCACGTTCAAAAGTCCGTTCGGTTACACGGATCAGATAAAATTTGTCCTTGGTTAATTAATAAATTCTTCGACGAGCAATTAGTTCCCACTAGGATTTATTTATTAGAACTCCCCAGAAGGAAAAATTACGACTAAAGAAATGTTCTCGTTTTCGCACGAGATCAATGAAACAAACTGGATGCACGTTTCATTTGAAAATACATCTATGCAATTGCGAAGAGGGATTCATTTGGCTCAACTTTGGCACTTAATTGCCTACCAATAAGCCAGCTTTGTACGTACGTGGCGAAATGAGAGCGAATAGCTAGTCGCGGCTCGTTGCTCGCTGCACTTTATCCACGGTCAGGAAAGCATGCAGATCGCGATAACTGCTGGACAATTGTACACGAAAATTGTCGGCGGAATTGCGGATATAATATTACAATATACTGGATATTATCAGTATACGTATAGCTTTGTCAATGAGAAAATTATTTAGCCGACGTATTGCTATAGCAAATTAATGCAAAACTGTGGCTTGTCAACATTTTGAAACACTTCAATTTTGAAATAACTATTTTCCGATGAAAAAGATAAGTCATAACTTAGTTTCATACTTATTTCAAAGATGTTGGAGGAATTAAATATAGAGAGAAGGAAATATTAATATCACGATAATAGAACCAGCTAAAATTCGAATCATCGCTATCAAAATTAGGATAAACCCATCCTTTGCTGGCTTGACTGTAGCAATTTCAATTGAGAACAATGTTTTACAAACATTAATTTTGTCGATGGACGGTGAAACTTTTGTCGAAAGAATTTTTACTACATTTCAATGAGACGTGTGCAGCTCATTTCTGCATATTTGCGGGGAATTACAAATATCAGCACTCACACTCATTGTCATGTCGGCATAAATTCATATCGTAAAAGGAAATCCCCGAGTTAAACGATGTCCCGATGTAGGTATCGCAGTACGCTTGTCTCGTCATCTTCGAACAGAATGCCGAATTATCTTCAATTCGAATTGGGACAATCTTTCGCATTCATATCCTAAATTACATATTAAGCAAAGAATGAAAAAATTGAGTTCTTAAAAATTATTATCCCTGTTCGAAGAAAAAGAGTAGCTTTAAATTCATCGTTCCGACGCGATCTCTTACGCAGTATTGACCACGCGTATGTACATGAAAATCACTCTTTCGTTATCACAGAGTGCAAGGCGCGTCTACACGTCGAATTTTGCGCAGGTTTATATGTGGATAATACGTTCGTACACGTATGTCAATTGGCCATTTACGTCTCTATATTTACGCTGACAATTTGAAATGTAAATTTGATAATTGAAGTGGCGCTCGTGTTACATGAAACTTTTCAATCATGGACCACCATCCACGGCAGAATTTATAAAGACCGGTTTCCCCTTGATCTTGACTAATGAACGACTACGGATATCCGTGATATTTTAATCTTCACGTCAACGGATGCGGGAACTTGATACAGCGATTCAAGTTCACGCCCTAGAAGACACTCGGCTTACGATTAGTTCATTCGGCTGAACCATTGCGCGAAAAGAGAAACTAGCTTGCTATGTAATAACTGCGCTATGCTTCTAGCCCTTGGTACTACTCTAATGTATATATATGGGGCATTCCTCGTGAACTCAGCAAACGGTTAACGACTACGTTTTTTAATTTCACCACGTCTTTACCGTATAATTTTTTAAACCCATCTCAAAAAAACTCAAACAAGAAAAAAACTTTTGGTTTCTGAAATAAAACATTTTTACGCAAGATTCAGAGTGGGACTTGGTTTTTTCTATATTTTAAACCATTTTTACTGTTTTTTTAATCGGTCTTTATATTTTCGTATACCTGTTAAAAAATTTATTATAGTAAATACCGCATATCCGATTTGATTACTCATTTTTTAATTTCTTCTCTGGCTCAACAATACACTCATGACTTGCTTCAAAATTTTTATAGTAGACTTTTACCAGGTAAAAAAATAGAAAACAACGAGGTCCCATTCTGAATACTGCGTGAAAATGTTTCATTTTGAAAACATTTTTGTTTACCGATTGGCGTGGAATGCCCCATATACCATTGTTAACAAGCGGGTTTCGGCGAACCATGAGCCTGCCTTTAAACTATTCATTTTCAACCTCATCGCTTCGTGCTGGAATAATAATAATAATAATAGTCAGAATTTGGTAAATCTGACTTTAGATTCGAAATCAGGGACCCGAAAGACCTTCGGAGTATCAATTTTTATCAAAATCAAAATATTTTAATTATTATTCCAACTTCCCGTTTCTCTATTTTCAGAGAAAAAAAGGAAGTTATTGTAATCATCCCGAAAACGAAAAGTTGAATCTTCACTAGATTTCCACGTTTTGAAGTTTAAGGAATAATCTCCAATCATTTTCAAATGAATAGCTATGTGTGCGTATATATTGCGCATTTATGCATGTACAGTAGAGCGTCGATTATCCAAACTAATTGGGATCGCGAAGCATTCGGATAATCGTGTATAAAATGTGTGTATTGAAAAACAAGTGTCTACACTAATATTGATATATTTTTGTAAGTGGCAAGTGTGTGCACACATTTGGTTTACTTCTTTGGAACAAAGTCCACAATTTTCCTGTTTTACCACGGAAACTCGGCCTGTTATTCGAAAAACCAGGAACTAAATAATTTTTTGGCTAATTGCCGTTTCGGATAACTGAGGTTCGGATAATTGACGCTCTGCTGTATTTATGTATGGTATGTATGTACGGAGACCGGGGATAGTGGCACAAGATTCATATCTCTGCCGCTAGATGTCGGAATGGCAGCGCTGTAGATCGAAGTGTAGTTCAATTGTTTGAAAAAAAATGAATGTTGTTTATTAGAATATCGCATCATACGCGGCCTCGCAATGATTGAAAAAGTGAAGTTGAACGTGGTAAGTAATTATTTTCCATCTTCTAAATATGTTTTTTTTCTCATTTTCTTGGCTGCCTTGGAATATTTCGCAGTAAGATAATCGGAAAGGTGATTCTTGAGCTTTTATTTGATATTTGATTAGCAGGTCAGCAAGATGTGAACATTTTTAAACAAAATCGCGGGTTGGGGCAAGTTGTGACAATAATTTCGCGACAACTTGTCCCATTTCGACTGTTTCGCGGTTTCCATAAAAAAATACATTGAAGAAAAGAATTATTGCTTAAAAATATACTTTGAAAACCCAAGTTTCTTTGAATTCTGAGGATTCTACGTTTTCGATTGATTTATTTCTATTTATTCGCATAATTCTATACAATTTGACCTGTCTGTACTTCTACTTTCTACATTTTAAAATTCTCTGAAATAGATTTTCGCCTCTTTTAAAATTCGATATTGTACTGATCCTTCAACACTTTGATCACTTATCCTTTCATTCGTTAACAATATTTCACTCAAAAATTAAATCAGTATAAGACAGATGACAATATCTGTCATACATGAATAAATTGTATGTGGGTTGGTTAATCCGTTAGTGCTGTTCGATTATAAATTTTACGTCATTTTATTTGATTAGACTTTTTGCGCTGTTTTTGACATGGATTTAGGTTTCATTGTTTTTTTTTCTTGCGAATGTATCTACTTATTTTCATTCTCAGAATAATAAGCTTATTATAATACTATAGCTATGATTACAAATAATCGAACTATTTCATACCACAGAACAGATTCATCTGAAATTGAAGGAATAAATAAAAGCTAGTTGTATGAAAAACCTGTACACAAAGGCATAATATTAATATGAAAGTAACCTACGTGGTATTTATTTTTCTAGTATCACAATTTGGTAAGGCTTCCTGCATTCAGGATGAGTTTACAGTCATCTTTAACAATAATCATTCCAGATGTCTGTAATAGCTTGTGTACTTAATATAGAATTTAGGTCATCATCATTATTTGCAAAGGTTTCTGACATAATTAATCAAGTCTCCATTTTATTAGTTCACGTTACTCAGTTTGTTGTAGCGAGAAACAATAGATTCCACGTCCAGTTGAGAAAGAAATTCTTCGTCCGAATCATCTGCTATACCGGACATAAAGTTAGATGTGGAAGTTGGTTTATCTCGTTCCGGATTTTTTTCTTGAAATTTTCTTATGTTATCGTTTTGAATTGAAATAATATCTATATTTTGATAATCGGGTGGAGTCAAGTCATCATTGCTTCTAAACATGGCTAATTTGAGCTTAGTCTCAGAAACTTTGGAGGCGTTTAATTTTCCATTAACTGTTGAAAAAGCTGTTACTTTTTCGCTGTTTGTTACAGATTTGTCTAGATTATCAATACATGAGCTGAAAGCTTTTGGAACAGATTCAGTTTCTCTAGTTGAGTTGGCACTTGACTGCACAGTAACACACTGTACAGAATTTGTTTTCGATCCATCTGTATGCTGTTCATTTGAAATTGTACTTTTTGTTTCGATTTCTTCATGAGCAACTGAATCAATATTTGTCATAGCTTGCGAAACCAGTTCGTCATCAATATCAAGAAAGGAAGCAGAAAATTCATCATCAAAGTCTTTAGACTCGACGGCAAACTTGACATTTTTGTTAATAATACACTTAGAAGAAATTTGATGTTCTTTCATCGTGTGAGAACTTTCCTCATTATCTAAATAAGGTGGATTTTCGCATTTACTTGTCGAATTTTTCGCATCCTCTGAATTTATTTGTTTTTTTGTAACAGCTGAAAAATAGCTTGTTTCTACTGATTGTCTAACATTGTTATTTCTGTGCTTGGCAGTATAATTTAAGTTGTCATCAGGATTAGTGCCATTTCTCAAGTTGCTGAAATAAGATTGTGGATTCGATTTTTCATATGTCTTTCCACGATCATTATACAATCTACTTCCTATATTAGAATTTGAAGAGCATAAACTATTGAATGCTCGGTTATCAACAGATTTCAAGGAATGATTTTGATTTTTCAAACTTTCTAATCTAGCATTCATTTCCAACGTCGTGAAAGTTTTAGCCTTTTTTGTATACACGTTTATAACATTTTTCAGCATAACAATGAAGTGATGTTTTTTCAGGTAAGTTCCTACAGTCAGGAATGGAACATTGCCCAAAAACAGGACAGTACCAATGTCTACGAAGTAAGGATATTTGACTAAAATGTCTTTGGATATCGTTCCTTCGATGGTACCGGTGCAATCCCTCAAAACTACCAAAGGATCTGGTCGACTAAAGTCAACCCGTTGTACCACCCCTGCTAGAAATGGTATTTTACAATTTTTATACGAATTAGCCAAAAGCTTCTTTTTTATAGTTGATATTTCATGATTGTCGAAAAAACCCTCAGTCACATCGCTCAGTAGTAATTGCCATGCGCCTTCGGAGAATAAATTCGTGGTGTTCTGTGAGCAATATTCTGAGAAAACAGATGTGTTGTCATCGACTGCTTTCATGTTATCTATACTATCATTGTTATTTTCGAGATGAGCCGAATCAGGGATAAACGGTGCAATTGTTTCGCTTGACGAATCTGGTAGTAGGCCGGCAGGTCCTGGAAATTTTCTAACCAAAGTGACGTGCTTGTTGTAACTCGGTTTACCCACTTTCATTGGAGATTTTACAGCAGTATCAGGTAGTTTCGATTTGAAACTGTTTACCGTGTCAAAGTTATTGGTATTGGTAAGTTTAGATCTTTCTACAGAGCTGAACAAACTCCCGGATCTACTGCTTTTCGGGTTGGCCTTCCCAAGTCTTTCTAAAATTGCGTTCAGTTTAGAGTCAGTGTTTGTCTGATGCGACAGTGGTTCTTTGAACAAATTTGATTTTTCTGAACGTAAAGTTTGGCTATCAGCGCCAGCTGTGTTCCGCTGTGTATTTCTATCCGAGGCTACATTTCTGCGCTGTTTGAGTCTTTCGAGTAGCAAGCTTGTCCTATCCGTCTTGTCCTCCCCAACGACACTGGTACTGGTTGTTGCAAATTCAGTAGTTTCAGACTTTCCATCCACTGGAAGATATTCGTCACTCTTGAATCTTTTGAAACTGATTGTTTTCTTATCGGATGTGGCTTCAGATTGGTTTTCTCGTACTTTCTGCGATGCGTCGTTTAGGAAGTCCTAGAATTGAAAACATTATTAGCCAAGGTTTGACGACAGCCATTATTGGAAAAACGTTTGGTGAGAGAGGAGTGAAAAAAATACGTATAATAAAAAAAACCATTGAAAACTATATTATGAGAAGCATTTATTAACTCCTAGCTTCTTATCCGGATTTCAGTCGTAAATTTTCTGTCATTGTTAATAAATATGGGTAGCATTGAAGTGCTCGGAGTGTAAAGAAAATGCGTAAGATTATTAATCAAGTGAAGTAGAATTGGACTGAATGGCGCGAGTGTGCAAAATTTCATGTGAAATTTAATAAATTTGGGGTTAGTTACCTCGTCCAGATCGGCCAGATCGAAATCTTCGCCTTCAAACATATTTGTGTTACTTCAATATACGAGACACCCAGCGTCCTTAAAATCGTCACATCATCTTTTGAAGACAAATTATTCGTTGTGAATATGATACAAGAACATAAGCGGTGAATCAAAGAATGCTAGCCACTCGTTGATTCAAGTTTACATTTGCTTCTGTTATTTGCTCCCCCACGTGACGCCACTTGTGCGCATGCGCAAACAACGATGTGTGAAGTTGTCGTCGGTAGCGGCGTCAGGCGTAAATTCAAAGTTATCAACAACGATTCGCTGCTGCATTCGGGGAGGTGATAAAAAAGTTGAAAATCAGTTTTTTAAGTGCGTTGTTCAATCGAGCATTGATCTGTTATAATCGGCATGTCGCAGGCAGATAATAATAGGTTTTTGTGTGTCGTTAAAGTGCGCGGTATGATTAAAGAGATACAAGTTAAAGCGCGGCGATAATAAGCGTTTGGAAATCCTTCGATCGGCTTCGTTTTGTCGTCAACTCCGTGACGACGAAAAACCAGAATTTGTTCTTGACGAAAATCTCGGAGGCATCTGCGTGAAGGAAACTAAAGATGCCAGTAATTTAGGTAGTAGTTATTACACTATTTTGATTTTCGTAATAACGTTAATGTATAGTCTGAACCTCTAGACAACAATCTGCTATGAATTAAGTTTAGTTATCAATGCCTGTATTGAGATGCAACTGATTGAATACTTTGTACGTCATTTTTTGTTGTTAAAACTTAACTCGATTAAGTTGTGATTGCATCCGGTGCCTTATTTGCGTCCCGGATGAATTCTTTGACATTTACTGGAATATTATTCAACCTGAGAAGATGTTTTTACCGGTTGACAGAATACGGCGTTTGTAAAATTTGAAAACCAGAATTCAACGTTACAGCCATGCATGTTAAAATAATTGAAGGGATTCTATTAGTTCGTTTTTCCACGAATCAACAATTACACGGTGTATAAGTGACAATTGATCGCTGCCATCTGGACTAGTAAGATTTTTTTAACAATTGACACTTTCCATGGATAATCTGCGATCGTTAATACTCAATAAATAATAACTCATGCAGTGATGAAAAGCCAGAAAAAAATTAAATTTTCAGAAAATTACCTTGAGGAATAAATAAATTTTATCATTATCGTTTTATGTATGCATCATGCCTTGAAAGAGGCCTGCCAAGTTTCAAGTACTAATTTAATTTTTTTTTCTCAATTTTCATCATTGTTATTGTTCACGAGTTACTTTGTTTTTTATTCATAGTTTAAGATCAGTCTGATCCCAGTGTGGCAGCAGTGTGATTCCAGAGTGACGTGAAAGCTAAGGATTAAGTGTCGATCATGCTTTTATTATGAATTAACAGACTTGGAACTAATATGTGATTTGAATCTTTTTTGGTAAAGGATGAGAGCAGATTTTTAATGTACTTGGCAAAAGGTTTTTGCACCAGAGGTGCTTTTTGGGGAATTATACATATAATAGGCAAATTGCAGCGTAATGTGTGCAATTAAACATTCAATTATTAATACAATTATTTACCAGACAAAAACAAAAAAAACTACAGTAGAATTTGATGAAGCGATGGAGTATTATGTGGTTTTAATCATTTATTTTTAAACAACATCACAGAATAATAATTCTTCATTATCTGTATACAGCTAGTCAAATAATATATTTTGATATGGTTTCTTTACTATACAATGTGGCCATTGCGTTTAATCGATATCCTAGTGATAGCATCCATGTTGAGAAAAAATCTTGTTCCAAAACGTCTCGGAGGGTCGTTTATTTGCATCCGGTGCAGGAGCATTTTCCACCTTGTGGGCAACTGCAGCTGCCTGAAATGCACGCAAATATACAAATAAATAATAGTATAATGTTGGCTTACTTACGAAATTACGCTCGTCGATATAGTGAAGTAAATAATCGCGTTGTTAACTTTTCATCGAATATTTATAGTTGATTCAGTACTTCGAGTTACCCGGTCTAATCTCTGAAAAATGAATCCATGAAGTGAAACAAATTTCAATATGTACCTGATCCACCGCTGTTGCATTTACAGCTGCCTCCACAGCTGCAGCCTTGGCACGAACCTTGAATGGAAGATACTTTTTTAATTAGGGTTTATTTCATTAGTGATTTGGTAAACGGGAGGTTTATATATATTATTTCAATTCCATTCCATTTAACCACTGTTCACTATCGCGAGTTCAGAATACGTTTTCATTTTTAATTGACGACGAGCGAATTGAACAAATTCACTTTACAACAGTCACTCGTTAACTTTGTCAAATGGTGAAAAAAAATTTTAATTGTCACCATTTTGTAAATAATCCAGAAAGAAAAACCAGCCACGCCCAACGACAGTTACATTTGTACAGATATTGATAAGATTTTGTTTATTATTTTTAGATAACCCTTCACCGAAATATCATTGTCACGATGGAGGGGAAATTTTTTTATTAGTCGTTAAATAAAAATTTATTTAAAACAAGCCATTTTTTCGGCCGTCACGTATCGTACTGAATTCGAATTTTCCCACATAATATTATCTTTATTCTTCGAATTATTCGAATAATTTTTGTCTCCAACAATATTGATAACATGATATACGAATGTTGAAGTCTATAAAATAATTTCAATGAAACTTTTCTGTATCTTGAAAATATTTTATCGCAAAAACACATTATCTGATTTAGGAATTGTATTCCTACATGGAATAACAAAACGAGGAACAGCTCGGGTTCCAGTATTCTCACAATCAGTTCTACGTATGCGAACCAGTTTGTTTCACTATGCAAAAATTAGTAACGTTGAAACAACGAAACGTTGAGACAAAAATTCACCGTTTTGCAACTTGGGAATGACTTTGAAGTGTTTGATAAAGCCAGATATGAGTAATATTTGGCTTTATCGCTGTTTACACCGAATTTCATACGATTCTAAAGTTGCGATATCATGATTACCCTTAAAAATCAATAGTTACATCATCGTTACGAACTTCAAGCAAATTCTATTTCCATAACTGATTCAACTCGTACGAATGAGAAGGACAAATAATTACCTTTGCTCTTGTCACAACCCGGTGCCGGCATGTTGATGCTGATTTAGACTCGGTTTAGAATCGCCAACAAACGTTCGAGTCACTTCTCTACTTCCGCGTCTGACGAATCTGGCGATCGGTGATCGTATTTATATTGCGGACCCCCCCCCCTCCATTCGGCTGAGAATAATCGTCTCGTGTGCAACGACTTGACCGCAGTGCAACGCGCGATGATCTGCTCGAACACGTCATTGTGCTGTTGCACATACCTGGGTATACTTTGACTTACAAAAAAACTTATTCGAGGATTTATTTGTACGGTTATTTGCTTATGCGATAACACCCTGACAGCCGTGTTTGCCGAAGAAGGCCATAGATTGAAAAATACAGATTCAATCACGTTGTTGTAATTTTCCAGAAAGAAAATTTATTTCTTTGTCGAGAGAATTATTTTTTGAAAAAAATCACTTTGATTTATATCTACTTATCACTGGCGATGACAATATATATATACTGAAATTCTAAGAATAGAGGAAGGTTGGGCGAAAATTATTCAGTAATGGATATTGAATCAGAATTAAAAAGGTACTGAATTCTACGCGTAATCAAAAGATTTATCAAATCTTTTATAGGAGCTTCCTTCGATTCGCTGACTTTTTTCTTCAGTTTAAGAAAATGCGTCGTTCTTTAGAGCGTCGACACAAGGCGGCTGAAGTTGAATTATTCCGGTCAACCCAAGTTAATTCTTATTGACCCTCTTAGATTAAATCGTCTTTGAAGATGGGAGTAACGGTTAACAAAGAGAAGCCTTAAAGAGAACTCCAGCTGTACGAAGATACAGGTTTACCGTCCTATTAATTGACCTTTGAATTGATTTTGTAAACGCTGTACGAACGGATATGGCTGCGAATCTATCGAATGATTATGTGAGTGTACATCATACGCAGTGGTTCCCATACAGACAGCGGGAAATTAGTAGCGTGTATTTTTGTACCGCTTTTATAATTACTCCCATTGGACGAATCGTCTCCATACAGATAGGCATCGTATCAGAATGAAGGATATCGGCCTCATTTTAACAACCATACGATGTTGAGTTTTTTTAATATTACGCCTCGAATCAATTCTACGGAATAGATTACTGGGATAATAACGCAGTAAAGTATAAGGCATAACATTTCGTTGTGGCTTGATGTGTATTTGCAGTGGTGAAAGTTCGATCGCCTAGCCTACTTTGAGAGAAATGAAAAAGAAGCGAACCGATGGTCACGAGTCGAGTGATTAAAAATTCATTGTCTCCGTAGTTCGCGTTAGCTTTCGAAAATATTAGCACTCGTCTTCCGGAGAATGAAGATTTACTGTTTCGATGGTATAGGCTTATCAAAAATATATAATGGGCAAATGACAATTGAGCGTTACAGCGTTACAAATTGTCTTTGTCAGTTTGTTGATCGTGCCACAATTTTTTGCTCACATATTCGAATAAAAGCACCTGTTTCAAACGCGTTACATCAAAGTCTGGAAAATATGACAATTTGTTTTCTACAAAAGTTTCTAATGATAAAAAATGAAATTTCAAATTTTGGCAGAAACAATAATTGGATGGGGGTCAAATTTTCTGAAGATCAAAAAATTGACTGGCCGAAAACTCAAAATTTTGAAGATATGAATTATAAAATAACCGAAGATCAGCGATACGAAAATTTTACACTATTAGAAATGCGGTGTTAAATATAAAACCGAAAATATTTTACAGAAATTCACACTATTTTGGTGTTGATTTTACGACTACTTGGTGTCGAGAATCGAACAATTTACACCGATGTTGTTTAATTTTACTCCAATCGGTGTGCACTTTTATTGACATCGTGTACTTTTGATAAATCGCTCAGACGAATAACTGTTTTATCGAAAGATCATTTATCCGAACGGTTTTTTTTCATCCGAAAAAGGTTTTTCAGAATAGTTTGCACTCCAAATTAACGAAACACATTATGTAAAGATATAGAAAATGGATATTTATGAATGTGAAAATTTAGAACGGCCAATACTTTGAAAAGTCAATGACTTGAAAGAAATGTGTCGTTAGTAAAAATTTGAAACAAGTAAAATTTGGGTCCCCAAAACGTAGAATGACCAAGATTCCGATGGGCCCAGTATAGTGCTGGTAGACACCATCGCCATCTATTTACTGAAACTCTTAGCCGATATGCTTTCGCTATTTTGGCCCTTCACACTTCTCAATAAATGAGATTCGGTATTTTGACCTCTCGAGTTTTTGATCTTTTGCTTTGATAAAATCCGCGTTTGTGAATTTCCTTAAAAAGTACGACTCTGGAACTTGTACACTCAACTTTTCCAGTATTCGATATTTTTGTCAAATCGATACGTTTCCCTTCGTAATTTTTCTTATTCTCAAGAGTTCTGTTTGGTATGATTTTATTTCTACATATTCGTCTTCTCAATTTTTATTTTTCGTATTTATGACCCTCCGACTTTCGGGATTTCGACCCGTCGATCTCTTATCGTTAGTTTTTCGGAAAATTGACCTTCACCCTCAGCGAAGAATTATCGCCAGTATCGCTGGGCAAGTATTAACAATTTCTTAGCTGCCACGAGGAATCCGCAATCGGCGCCACGAAAGCTTGAGGGCAATATCGAAGAGCTTTCTGCACGGACTCCCGTTTACCGATAACACAGCCAACCGCAGCAGCAATCGATTGCTCGTAGTTATCAACTGAAGTTTAGCACACAATTCGCTGAAGTGGTTTCTTGAAGCCGTCGACGATACTAAAGATATGCGGATAACATGGATATATCCGCGACTACGCGAGACACAGAATTGGCGGGAAATTTAAAGGTCTAAAGTAAAAATGCATTAAATCGAAAGTTGAATCTGATCCAAGAAAGTGTCTGTGATTCAGAAAAAATGTTTCAACCCTCAATTTTTATTATGCATAAACACTAGTCTCAGAGAAATCACATCATTCCATTAATTTTTTTACATAAAAATCCTCACAGTTCGAACGATTCAGTTGAAAAGTAGTTAATTTTATCGGCGAACGAATTTCCTACAAATTGTCCGAGACAGATTATTTCTTGAGCTTGTCAGTTGGCGAAGAAAATTCGACATGTGCGATGTATAACATAATGATAACGTAATAATTTTCATATGTTAAACTTGTGGTTCATTCACAATTTGACTTAGACGGTCTGTGCAGAATTTATTGACGAATAAAACCAGCGATTACTCACCAGAATTACACAAGAATTATGGTTTTTTTGTGAAAAAGTAATAGTATAATGAATTTTTTATGATGTAATTAAAGTGTACCGAGGTGTTTCTCATTGAAGCATGATCGATGAGGTGGACATAAATTATAGCATCCTTTCAATCCACGATCGGCATGTGAGCAAGGCAAGACGAACGGCAGGTGTTCTAGAGGAGTACATTGTGTTTCTCACAATCAGTTGTGTAGCATATTTCAACGGACAGAATTGCAGTCCTTCAGCGTTCTTGTGTCAGCGTAAAAATTGTACAATTTTCCAACGTCTACTCAGAATCGATCGACATTCATTAGGGCCATGAATCTCTATATGCTTGGAGTACAAATGTGCATCAACGAATCCAATACCTAGCCATTCCTCTACCGGAAGCAATTGTGTGTATAAATATTTTGACAGAGGTTAATTGAGGACCTTGGAAAGTCAGTCGGATTTCAAGTTTTAACCTTTTCTCTGATTAACAATACCGTTACGTTTACCCTGTGACTCCACATTCGGCATTATCGTCTGAATGGCTGTATTCATTGTCCAGTACGATGTTTGCTTGAGGAATTTTTTTTTATGTCCGCCCATTATATTCCGCGCAATGATGTCAGGTACGGTTATTGAACTCGTGTGTAATCTACCGGTCAGCTCGGCACCCGTTTGACTCGGAATAAAAACTGTAATCTTGACTTCGATACACGGATTCTTTCACGAGTCAATCGTCGGCGGAGCGGGTATGGTTTTTTTATTTATAAACTGAAAGAAACGTATTTATGCACGGTTGTTTTTTATTTCTTCAAGGTATGCTACGGTTCTTTGACGCCTTCAAGGCTTCCGCATACAGTTTTCCTATCTTTCATTGAAATCACTTGAGATGCTCGATCGGTCTTGCTGTTAATTTTACAGTAAGCATACGTTTTATCTTTCGTATCGTTGTTAAGTTGTGGCCATTATTCGATAGTCGATTGTTCATTATACCAGCACGACTTCCTTACCTTCCTATTTGTTTATCTTCCTCTTAATCTACAACAAGCTAGCATTGCGTATCGCAATTGTCAACATAGCTGTGATTGTTTTTAATCAGCTTATAATAATCATAGTTGTTGGGTTCCAATGACGGTGATGTTTCTCTATTGACTAACCATTCGATTAGTGGAATACTTTTATTTTAGTTTTACATAATGTTCAGGGTAGATAAATTTATTACATATTATTATTGTGATACTTGTGATATTCAAGTGAAATCACGTTGAAGTAAGTATAATGTTTAGACAACATGATTCATGGCCAGTTAAATAAAATTAAGCATATTATTTGGTAGAAGTTTTTCGAACAGAAATACAAGCACAAATGAAAAAGGTAAAGACCATATCGACGTACATATTAAGACTATGTTACGTTGTGTTGAGTTAGCGCGAGTATGTTCAAATCCATTTTCTCAATCCAACCGGCATCCGTCATCGACATTTTATTTCTTACTTCTTATGTGCATTTGCAATCCTGGCATTTGCAGTCGCTGCCGGACTTGCAGCCGCATTTGTCTGAAAAGAGAAAATTCACGATTTCGTATAATATTTGTGGGAGTAAGAATTAATAAAAAGGAAACGCAATTATGAACCTCTGAATAATAAAGAAAATTATATTGCCACCGTAAATATTTGAGTGTTTAAAAATTATCTTATCTAATTTTCAATAGTTTCTCTTTTACGCCTTGGTACGACGAAATAGAACTTTTATAACGTTTATTCGTCACAATTCAACCGTATGTTCGACAAAAACTCAATTGCTTTGCTTCTGGCTCTTCGCTGAAAATTTGTAAGGTGCTGGAATGCTCTCGCGAAATAATCGAGTGCAAAGAAATCGTGGCAGGTAATTTCAGTGATTATTTTCGCCAATAGTTCACGACGTACTTCATTGGATGAATGAATTTTATTTTTTACCTCCGGGTGCATCGCAGCATTTGCAGTCTGATCCACATTTGCATGACCCCTGGCAGTCACCTGAAAAATAACAATAAAATATCAAAAACTGCGTTTGTTGAAAAAAGTGTCGTAAGTTTGGTAAATACGAATGAAATAAACTTGGCTAATGATTTTTCGGGTCTTGTTCAAAGATCTACGAACCAAAGTTAGTAATATTCGGCATCATAAAGACAGAGTATCATAATAAAATTTCAGATCGGAAATAATTAATCAAAAAGTACCCAACCCTGATGCTGCGAGTTTGTAAAGCAGTATACAGGATGATCGTGTCATCATTTCAACGCAAGTGATTGCCTGCATCCTGCATGCATTCCGTTAACCGGACATTCCAGAAACGCGAACAGATCAATAGTCACGCTATCCGGTGACGAACAGTCTCGTTCATAAAGGCAGCATTGTTCGTACATCATTACGATTGAATTTCGTTAAATTTATACTGTTTTATCGAATCGTGCAAATAATTCTTGTACAGAAATAAACTCGACAAAAGGTTCTTGCAAGGCGTAGCTAAACAGTTGCAGACAAAATCGGTTGCTTAGCACAGGTGTTTCTTTCGCTCGAACAAACATTGTCTTGATCGCTCGACTGCCCTCAAAGACGAAGTTTATGCTTTTTCCGGTTTGGTGTATCGGTAGCAGGCCGAAATAAATGCGCGTTTGTTCTTATCGCTAAACCGAATATCCTGCAAGGCGGTTACAAAGATTGTTCACGGAAATCTTACAACGTAAATAATTATCAATTAAGAATTTGAAAATTATGATGAAGTAAGCTGAGAAAAGAGTTTATTCACCGTTAACAAGCGTATATTTGAATATGTTGAATTAATGTTTAGTTATCATTCACAAATTTTAGTTGAGCCAAATATGATTTGTTAAATAATTATTAACAAATTTCTACAGATCATTATTTGACTCAACTAAAATTTGATATCAAAACATTTATTTTCCTATATTCAAATACATGTTAATTGTTACCGGGAAATAAATTTTTTTCTCAGTGCAACGAAGAATGCTTGCAGCTGAATTCCTTTGCGGAAAGACTTGGTCGGCGTTTTAGTTCAACGAAAAACTACAACGGTTATTGAAAATGGTTACACGTATAAAGGAAAATGTATATGTCTACGCACCTTTGCACTTTTCGTTGGGACCCGGCATTTCTGATGTGTTTCTCGGTTTTCCTCTTGTAGCTGAACGAAACTGCGACACTGTCGGTTTGCTTCTCGGTGGCTTCTGATGTGGCACCGGCCGAAGGTGTCGCTTTTATCGAACCGCAATCCCTTCCCTCTTCTTGCCGTTCCACGGCCGTGTGCAACTCTCGAAACGTGCCATGCGCAACGCTTATCATTCTTCACCCGGCCAACTCGGATGAGCAAGTAACGAGAACACACAACCGCGATAAAACTGGCCGGTGCCACCTCATGATATGAAACCGTATTGCTTAACGGTCCGAGACAAAGTCCTTGCACCGATGCAATGGCGAGAATCCGACTAATTATGCTGTCGCGTGCACGTTTTCTCAGTGAAAAATTCAAAGACAATTACAAGCTACTCCTTTGTTCAATCTATATTTAACATAGTGATAAAAATTTCAGGGTATTCTGTTTTGTTTCGACTTGGCGCGAAACAACTGATCTGATTTTAATCAACCTTGCATTGTTTGTGTATAATAGAAACTACCGAACGTGATCTGCACCTTGTTTTATCTCCAATGGAGCACAATAATAATAACAACAAACAACAATAATAATAATAATAAAGGAAACAAAATTCAAAACGACACCGCTGTTGAAAGAATGCATTTCTAATTGTTCTTACTCTCATAATAATGATCTTATATTACAGTCGAGCTTGGTACAAGGAAACGGACTTTTTTTCTGCAATAGTTCAGAGTCATCGCAAGTTGATGGAAATTTTTTTAATTACGTTCATTTTACATAACAGTGCATGATCAGTGAAAACAAAGATACTGTAGGTGGTCATCGCTTCATCTCATTTTCTTTTACTGGCTGCTGATCATGGGCAGGACTCCATGCAACCGCTGTTTGTTTTCAGATGGTCATCAATGACTCCGAATTGCAGAGGGAATGCCGACAGTTGGCTCAGCAGAAAGTCGTATTCGATGCTGCAGAATATCAGCGGAATGCTCGACGTGAAAACCGGTTGCATTCGCAGGAGATAAGTTTGCACGAAACGGTTGAATTCCACGCGAACTACAGGATATGTCGAACAGTATTTGGCAACTGGACTGAGGGTTAAGCCCTCCAAAGATCATCCGACTGCGGAGACGAAGAAGTCGCTTCGGAAATATCTGCTTTTCTTTTGTAGGTAAAATAAAGCAAAGGAATTTTGGCAGTTATCGAATTTCGTGCGGGTCGTAGGTACATGCAGACAAACAACGCCACTTGGTTGATGGTAAGGCAGATGTCACGCGTCGAAGGTAGAAGATATCGGCGTTGCCGGAACAACAATCTCGAGACTTAAAACGACGATGGGCAATCTTTGTCATTTATAAATTTCACAGCGATATTTCTTTTCTGCACCGTCTACCGTCATATTTGAGTTCAAAAATTTGATCTTGTCGTAGCGATAACAGCACGATAATTCTGGTATTTCGCAGAGATCCGCGTGAAATATACGCTTGGTTCGATTACTTGCGTGGCGCTGTAAGGTAATTATTTACTCAACCTCTCTCTGGAGTAATGGATCGGTCTAGAAGGTTCGGAATTTTTCATTCGTGGACGATCCTTCATTTCCATGGGTCGGAATAACAAAATTTCATCTCTCGTCGTTGATAAAAAATTAAACCCTCCGTTCACCTTTTCGGGAACAGAATTCACCTTCAAGCATATGGACCTTCGACTCGGTATCAGCTAGGCTGCGATTATTTATTATTATAATTGCTTGTGTCATGACAGTGATTGTGATTTCGTTTCTCGTCTTTGGACAAAGACGAAAAACAAAAGTAAATCAACGGATTTCTCATCCCGATTTAAACTTTCCCTTCGAATGCGTCGAATGATTAGATAATTGATGTTAATCAGTCTAGATGAAGCGCCAGTATAACCGCAAGCTTGTTTGCTTTCGGTACAAGTATTTTAAATTTGTAATTATACTGTCTCAGCGGCCGATTACAAATTAAGATATTATCAAAGTTGTGGGAAACATTCTGGCCGGATGATTTTGCCCAAAGATTTAGCTAGTTTTCCAAAAGTTTTTAGTGCCCATCACCGAGCCCGCGGACTGGTTAGAAATCCTTATGCTAACTATCGGAATACTAATGGGTGATTATAATTGTTAATTCGTTAAATGATCCGCCGTAGAGTCCTTGATATTATTCGTCTTCCAGCGCCGTGCTCCGTTTCCTCCGCAAAATCGAGTAAACTCCTGCAAGACTTCAATGAAATAGTGCGCAAGTCTGGATGATATTTCATCCTCGCCAGATCCTATTTTATTCATTTCCATACATCACAAACCATCCCCCAAAGGTTATTGCGGAGAGATAGACGGATTTAACTGCGTTTCACTTCTTCACGCACGTAGGCGTAACGGGCTCTAAAGTTCAGTGTTCACGACTGCACACGATTTACTTGTGTGCAAAGGGTGTCCCTCTTTAAATTGGATAGTCAAATATCTCCGAAACTGTGGTATTAAGGATACTGATAACTCAAATGTCGATACTATTATTTAACAATTTCACTACGAGATAGGTAGGATATTCGTGAACTACGAAGATCTCTTGAGTAGGTAATACAAAGATAAGAAATACATAATGGAATTATAAATAAGAGCTTTAGATGTACGTGATGTTGTAAAATTAAATATTTAACTACGACACCGTGAATAAAAAAAAAGTGTTTCAGGTGCAGAAAACTTATAGTAAAATCGAACGAATCGACTAGAGTATTAAAAATTTTTGAAGCAATTTTAAAAGTAGAATGGATATTGAAGCTTTCGTTTACGATGCTCCTCTCAGATTCACCCACTGATTTATTGAATTAAATAATTATAAGCATAATATTTTTATCCATAAAAGTCTGTCTTATGAAATTTACAAAATTTCATGTAAATATATGTAAATTTTTAAAAGGTTTTATTTCGTTAATCATCTATTAAGTGAGTCCAAAAAATTGTAAATATTTCTTCATATAGGTAAGATAAAAGGCAACTGTTTTGTGGCATAAATTTTTGTCGTACAAGGTCTTAATTTTGAAATACGATTGTTTGAAAAGTTTGAACATCAAAAAAATCAAAATTCGGTATCTTGAAAACGGAGGAAAACTGAAAAAACGGAAATGCAAAGAAATCTGTAACACTTCACAAAAATTTCTTACGGTGGATAAATTATACCCAGACTTACCGCAAGCTTGAACACTCATAGTGCCAACGAAAAGGTGATTTTTTTTACGAAAACCAATTATTAGAATAATTTTTGTGATTCTCATGTTTATCTTAACCCTCCGTGTGAACAACGAGTCTTATAGGGAACAGTCATTTTATAAGTATCAATTTTTATGAACAATACTTCCAAACTTTTGATTCTACCGACTTTTAGATAATGTAGTCAACACTTTGAGAAGAAACCCTGAATTTCTTCTGATTTCTTGAAAGCCTAGAACACTTCGAAACAGTGTACAGACAAAAGATGGAAAAAAAAAGTATTCAGACGAAGGGTTAAAACCACAAAACCGAAAGTAGAATAAGTTCGGGGAAGTACGGCCGTGTGTTCGATAGGCGACAGGGGCGTAACATTGTCTTTTCATCATTGCTTGTCGCAGGTGTTTGAAGTTCTTGAACGACGCGTAACGCTGATAACGTTGGGTGACAATTGCGCCTTACGTACAACGAGGGCCGTTGAATCGGCTCTTTTTCAAAGCGAACGGCTTTCCCCCGTGTATTTTTTCTACGATAACTTACGTGCGCGCGTGTAGGTGCTGCATGTGAGAACACACCGTATGTATTTATACGCGTTGCCACGAATTGTCGACAATTCACGAGGTTGCTTTCGCTTGTATATGTTATCGAAACGAGGATCGAAAGGAGAAGAAAAAATGTCAGGGAAGAAAATATTCGAGGTATTCAAGCCTCCCTTTCGTCATCCTCCCCCCCTGCATCGGAATCTGAATTCGTTATCACCGGCGCGGATTTAACATCGCAAAATCTCACAAGCAGAGGAAGAAATTGCCTAGGTATTGATACGATCGGATGCCTCTGACTGTTTTAGGTATCTACGTGACACGTACAACCGAGTCATAAATATGTCGCGAGAAAAACATGATAAGACGAAAGATAAGTTCAGAGTATAATTGAAGAAATAATCGAGTTAAATGATTAAAAAATTATCTGTGTTTCGGGGAAAAATTTTAAACACACAGTATCAACCGTAAGCACCTTGCTTTTAACAATGGCGATCGACATCAGATTTTTTGGTTATTTTTTGAAATTCGGAAAATGTGTACAGTTTGAGAGATTTTAGTAAAAAATCATTTCATCGTTAATTGGATTTTCTGAAAACCGTTCGAGACGGATTATTTCTCGAAATTGTTACTGGTTGCAAAAAGTCGAGATATTCAATAATTATAATTTACAGGCGACGTTTTTGTTATTTATAAAGAAATACATTATTATTATTATTCAAAATCTAACTTAAATTGCAGTGTTTTAGATTTTTTTCAAACATTGAGGGAACTTTTTTAGCTGAACGCAACTAGACTAGCTTACAGTGCAATTGTTAAAAAAAATCTTGTCCGAGCTGTAATTACTGGGTTCAGCAATAGATACGTTTCAAAATTTGTTACCTCGAAATTCGAGCAACTAGTTCGTAGTCTATTGAATAAATATAATTTGAGGATAGCGAAATGCGCGTTTCGCTGATACAGCGACGAGAAAACTTTGCCCTTTTGGTCAAGTATTAAGCCAGGATAATTTTAAATCCTTCCATCGCTTCCTTTTCTGGTACAAGGTAAGAGTCGTAAGACGATTTCGGACGCTGCGCATCCGTTATAGGAAAATGCGGGGCGCCAAGACCCGCTCAAACTCTCAATACTCGCCCTCTCGGGTATCCCCCAGGACCTCGGCGACCTCTCCGAGACCTCCGGGGATGAGGAGGTCGACTTGGGCGAACAAGCGCTCTTGTGATGTATGACCGAACACAGTCGGCGCTGACAGCTCAATACTAGACACACGCGGGACGTAAACTTCTCTCGTGTCACGAGGCGGTGTGCATGGGTATCAGACTCGGCCGTAAAGCTGCAGCGAAGGTTGGGAGAAAAATTTGCAAAAATTATACGCCCGTTCCCGTTCGTCCGAGTACCCTTCGGCCCCTTGTTCGAGCAATCTTGCGAACCTTACAGCTCTCCTTGGTTCTCGGCGATGAAATACTTGTTCAGAAAAAATTTGGTCAGCTTATTTCTTGGCAATTTTCATCCACCACACGCGGGATTTTAGCGAGCTTAATTTAGTATGGCCGTAATTTCGAAATAAACGTGATAAAAGTTGATTCAATTTCGAAAGGAAAGAGAAATGCGTGAATCCGAAAATTGAGCAATTAATCAATATCGCAGCTCTGTGCTACTAATAGATTAATCGAAGAAACGACTTACCGAAATTTGAATAAAACG
Organism: Neodiprion lecontei; assembly: GCF_021901455.1. Lineage (NCBI taxonomy): Eukaryota > Metazoa > Arthropoda > Insecta > Hymenoptera > Diprionidae > Neodiprion > Neodiprion lecontei. The sequence goes on along the minus strand of NC_060265.1, from coordinate 9,868,724 downwards.
GATGACCGATCAGTTGAATGAGTAATAAATCGAAGTCTATAACGATTAATCGATGAATCGCAGAAGCTTAATCCATATTCTATGCGTCATAACTTGATACGAAATTTTTAAATCGCGTCTTTTCATTCGCTGAGGGATTTCAAATTGCGTGTATCGATTATCGAACGCAACAGCTGCGCTGTTGATTCCCGAATGATATTTTCATTCTACCAAAGGTAGTTTTTTTCTGTTCTTCATTTCCAAGTTTTCCAACCGTTCCGGTGAACCTAATAGCTATGAGCTAGAGTACGGCGTATTTTAACGAAGTGGCACAGAGCTCGTGGCTTTTTTTTCACTCGGCGGATTATCGGCTAATCCTTGGGACAGAAGAGGAGTTATGGTTTGATTGGATTATGCGGAAAATGACGAGAAAGAAGGAGTGAGATAGAGGATGAAAACGACTTGAGAAAACAGAGAACGATCACGTGACCGGATAATTTGTTCCATTGCGATTATCTCTCGAGGTTGCGCCTCTAGTTAATAAAATATTTCATTTATGGTGCTCTGCGACTTATATCACCTGTTTAATTAGGTTCTCGTTAGGAACTTGAGTCTCGGTGTCGACTTTACGGTGCCTGAGTAGGCTGCAGGCTGAAATACTATGCCAAAATTTTCGGCTACCCTTCTCCGCTTAATGCATACGATAATTATACAGCTCCTACCCGTTTCGTTTTGCTCTCCGAAGGTCGCTGTTGCACCGTTTGAAGTTGGAACGGGATAATCCCGCGGCTAATTATGCAAACCGGCGAAATTTAATAAAATCCACCTGAACGTGACTCGGAAAGTTTTTAAACGTTTCAAACGTCAGTTAGACGAGGTTAAATTGGTTCACATCTGCACCGTGAGTTACAATAAAGCCCGTGACAATTCACGAGATGGTTAAAAAAGAAGAAGATTTTTCTTTATTGATCAGGTAATTGATAGAAAAGTTTTTTTAAAAGTCCTTCGACAACTTTTGTGACTTATTTTCTTTTATTCACTTATTGTTAGTTGCAGATTACAGCTCTCGTCTAAAAATAACGTGATAAGACTGGTAAGTGCATGCAGTCTTCAAGACACGAACGGTTGGATAGACGCGAGGCCCGTTCGATTATACATTGAATGAGAATAAAATGAAAGATTTTATTGTGAATCAAACATTAATCACACAAAATCTGTCAACTGCACCAAGCAGTTCAAGTTTTAAAGTCAACTAAGTTGGGTAAAATTTCAGTTCCAGTGTAATAATTTTTGATTTTGGCTCTTGTCATTAGAGTCGTGGATGAAAAAGACTCAAATTAAATACCCGATACTGACAGCTCTAATTCACTCGTGTGCGTTCATTGATCGGTACGAGGGGTTTGTTAAAATCAAATTGTTACATCAAATGACGCAAACATTTGCCGGATTATTTTAACCCAATAAAGTGGTGGTTTTTGTCCGATTCACAATAAGTTAATTTGCCAGTTGGCCCCATTTAGTCGGTTTTATGGAAAACTTTCACGATCTTATTACGCAAAAGAATCTCCAGCCAATCAATCAGGGAGTGAACATTTCTTAGCGAACAAAATCAGGCCGACGAACGTGGTGATAACAAATAACTTCACGACATCATTATCCTTAGTAGTTAAGTATTACTGCTAAGTGAGTAAGTCACTGCAAAACTTTCAAAAGATTTGGAATGCTGGTATATTGAAGTTAGAAAAGTCTAACAATACTGTACGCGGTTCCTTATTTCCCTGAAATTCATAAGATTTTGCACGACAAGTTTTTGTGTTATCGCAACTGTTCGACGTGAGTTTTATTCTTTTATTCATTGCATCGCGTTTATCTAAGGGGGTGAACATACCTGAATAACAGCCCGTATGTTTGTCTGTTTCTATGCCAGTGCCTCCGTTTCTGTTGTTTGTTCCCAATTTGCTACGTTACAAACAAATCAGGCAAAGTTTGGCATGCAATTTTAACCTCGCGACATTTACTTGTATCGACCATTTCTTTCCCACGCCGTGCGTCACGGCGCCTCTCCGAATTCGAACGTCACATCGCCACGTCGACGTCTTCATTCCCCATTCTTCAATCCTCTGGGCGAGATTTATTGTTCGCCCTGTTTCTCAAACCGCGCAAAAATCACAGTATTTCAAAACCAACTTCGCAGTGAGCGTCGGAGCTACAAGGAAGTCACATCAATTTTTCTGGTCTCAACACCTTCGTAATTTTCTACTGATTCCCCGTTCTCTGGATTAAATAGAGGTATATAGTTATTGAGATTTTCGGTAGCTTTAGAAATTATTTAAGGTTTACTGAAAATTGATTATTCGCTTGTTTATGTATTGATTCATCGTCTGTTTTATACAACAATTTTGTTGAAGAAATCTGTCTGAAATCCATACAGCAAGGAATCCACGAGAAAGCAAAATAAGCCGCAATTAGCGAAAATTTCCGGACACTCGGTGGTTGGAAACGATTATTTATACATTTGAGGTAGAAAACATTTCTTATCATGAAAATCGTGTTTATGTCGAAAACCGAATATGGTTTCAAACCGATGAACGCTAATTACTCGTCAAAGACTATTGGAATATTTTCTTCTCCTAGATTTAGTTACGATTCGTTTGCTGGTGGAACTTTTTTCCGATTCAACTTGACATTGGTTAGATCGAATCAAACTTGCTGATTACAGTCGCAGTAGTACGCTGAAAATTAACATCCCCTTATAACGCTGGCTCGGAACCTTTTACGATTAGACTTGGGGTGATAAAAATCTCAGGATGAAGAAGCGGCGGTACGAAGTGCCGTCGACTTGACTAAACAGTTCAAAAGCTGTTTGACAAGGGTACCTACAGGTATACACCGCACGTGTACATCAGTCTGTACTTCTTTATCGTCGATGTACCGGGATGTTGTCCTTCCGGGTTGAGCGAAGGCGGCATGGATCGAGAGGAAATCGTTTAATTTAGGAAGTTTGAAAAGGAGCGTGCGAGCCCGGAGATCGGGGGTCCCTGATTCATACTGTGGTAACTAGATGCGAAAACTCCGGGACGAAGTATTCTCGTAAAAAGTTGGCGAGGCAAAACTGGCAGATCTTAGCATCTTTCAATAACCGACGGGTGGTGGGACACAGCACCGTTTTCCCCGAGAGTTGGACGGCGAGAAGAGAGAGTGAGGGGGAGGGAGGAGGTGGAGGAGCCCGCGCTTTGTCGCGAAAGGATCGGGGGGCGGCTCACATGTCGAACTTATGAAAATTAATAAGAAAAATTGCCCATAAATTTGCCTTCCAAAACTCTCCGGCACTGCCGCCCGCGCTAGCAATAAAATTAGAATTATGTCGTAGAGGCTCTGCGGAAACGAGACGCGAGGGGATGGATTGCGGGGTGAAATTTCCGAGGGGGAATGACGAGGGCGAGCTTTAAGCGCTGCTCGGGGTGGGGTAGCATTTGTTAGTCCCTGGAATGTGTCCCGTCTTAACGTACGAGTCACCAAGATTACATCCATGTCTTACCAAGTGCGCCGTTCCTGCAGGCATCCGGAAGTACCGACCAACTTCTGTCCCCACCCTCCCTCTCCCGGCCCTCCCCCCCCCCTACCTCCACCCCTACCCATATCCTCCTTACGCCGTCTTTTTAGGTATGGTTATTAAATTCTGCACTACCCCCCGTGGCGACTTACTTGAGTTATGGCTAACTAACCGATACGCGTGTAACTCTGCAGCTCTGTAAGGACGGTTTTCAATTTCTTGTCTCATACGTTTACCCGACTCATAACGAGAGGGAAAAAGAGAGAGAAAGAGTGTGACTGTAGGTACTGTACAGTTCTTAACTATTTTCGTTTTCTATCGACATCGAATAGTATGCATAGTTCTTCGTATAATATGTAAATGAACTCTGTTATTGTAACGGGAAAACTAGTATATAATACTCCTCGTTTTCATTATGATCACTCGTACTATATTTCATTGTGACAATTGCAATAATTCTGTGTTAGTGCATCAGTAAATCTATTTCAAGGCCGTATTTAACTGAACAAATATCCCTGTATAAACAAATAGATTTAATGTTGGAATAAGCGGGAAATATAGTAATAACAGCTATAATCACATCGAATAGTCACTTGTATCATATTTTCTTGCAATTCGAACAATATTTGAACGGTATTTGTAACGATACAAATTTATGCAAGTATTCTAGTAAGTGTAAGAAATGAAATTTCGACGTAATACAAGCGCGATATACAATCATGATTGTTTTGTCGCGTTATTGTGGTTGATGGGATTGCAGGAGAGATCTTTGTTTCGCAGACTGAATTTCAAAAATTATACTCTTATAATTATTCATTCGTCTTTGAACGAAATAATTATAACATCAAACTATCAGCTTCTTCTTTAGAGAAAACAGGGAGAGCTTAAAATGGCACTGAATACATCCTATTGGAATATCGTACGGCATTTTGAAAAAATTCAAAGATACTATGAAAATTTGAAGCATAGGTGTAGCAATTACATTCATAGCTGATAATCTACGATGTTATTGAGTATACTCGTATTTGCTATTTACGTTTCACAATTAGTTCATTTCAATCCCAAAATTTGTTGATGAAAATTTTCTTAACAATTTTTCGGTTGAAAAATGAAATTTTTTGCTCATAATAGTATATATTTAAATTCTTTTTTTTAACATTTGGGCTACGAGGTCGAACCCGAAAAGGAGTTTGTAACTCAATAAATTTCTTCTATCTGTTACAAGTTGGGCAGTGACGTCAGGAGATGCGATACCGCAAAAGCCCTCGAGTTCCGTGTCGTTCGCTACCGATATGCGCCATGCCACCATTTTGTTATTAATTTCAATGAAAAAATTGTTTAAAAGATTCTCATAACTCTAAATAATAACGCCCTTAAACTCAAATTGCTCTAAACGTTTTCGTCGTTTCTCGATATATTTTTAAATCTGACCAGAAATTCTTCCCGTTTAACCTTCGGCCTCTTCTTCAGTGAACGACTCCAATAGTGATAAAAACAAATTTTGCACGCCTTAAATTTTTACTCAAATTCATTTCGAGTCGCTCGAATTCGGTTCGATCAATTTCACGTATCGCGAAATCGAAGGAAAACTTGTGGGAATTGGCGAGGTGAATAAGCGACTCGATCTTTTTCCATCTGGCTACTTTTGCCTCAAGTTTCGCCTTTCATCCTGCAGAGAGTCGCGCAAAGTAACGGGGATCCAATATTGCGTTTATATACCTCGCCAGGACAATATTCTTCGGGATTTATATACAAGGATGAACGGAGCCCTTGTTTCCCGTTCGGGGTGTCCCGTTCCGTTGTACCGATTCCCTCACCGAAACAGAAGACTTATTCTTCTGCAGCGGGACGCGAGATACAGTTAAGACTCTGCTAAGTTTCTCGAGGCAAGATAGGTATCAGGGTATCAATTATTAATACCAGTCGCAGGCCAGGAGGGTCGAGCATGGTGGGAACGGAGTGACGGCGTCTGAGGGAAGATAGTCGGTACTTCTGTTGATCACGTCTCTCGCTCGAGGGCCCACCGTCATCAGTGTAAGCTTCTTAACAGTTCTCCAGCTCTGGCTCTTCGGCTCCTCTTAAACCCTCTTCCACAAGCGCCCTTTTTCAACGACCAAACAAACTGAAATTGCGCGACCGACGCGGCCAGCCGCCCGCCCCCGCACTCCCACCCTCCGTCCTCTGTATCCGAAATATCTACCCCTTTTGCCTCGCAAAACTACCCTCAAATCAACATTAATATCTTCCTACCAAAAGCTCCAGCCTGCAAGCTCCAGGATAATCGTTCCTTACAAGTGTATCTCGTTCATTAGGAACGGTGAAATAAGCGAAATAAGCGATACTCGGTCTTTTGATAATTGCAACCAAAGCCGTTTCAGAAACGGTTGTACATATATAATAGTTCAGTTATCAGGAGTTTAGCATCGTTTGGAATACAGCTGCCTGTGCTGATTGGGATAATCGATTGTTCGTCACGGGGAATAGTTTCGGATCAGTTGCTGTTTTTTAGCTTGTGAAATTTGATTTTTTATTCATTCCAGCGGTTGTAGAGCTTCTGCAAGATTGATTATCTCGAAAAGTTTCGCCCAGCTTATTTCTTTTACGGCATATAAGAATTCCGTGGGATAATTTTTTATGAAATTTTCAACGTAATCGCAAACTATTATCGATCGTAAATTGACGGTAAAAATAACTTAGAATTGTATTCTCGAGCAGAGCATGAAGTAATTTTCATATTCTTTCATCGCAACTTTCCGATCCTGATTCCAAGGCTGGAAAAATTCGACCGAACACGAACAGTTTAATCCTGCTAAATCTCGGCGAATCGCGATAATTTCCACGTAATAGAACATATTACGTGATAACGTCAAACTTTGTGTTACATAGGTTGGAATATCGGGTACCTATAAACTGTCACGTCTATGGAAGTCTGTAGCTCCGTGTGCCCTCCGCCGGGGGAATAATGAATTCGTTTGCGAAGAACGACGGTGCATATAATGATTATTCAAATATGAAGTAACGTTTAAGCGACGGGTACTCAGCGTTGATCTGCGGTGTGTGATCCAGGCCATTAGGCAAAGCTGCCTCCCATCTCATTCCCACCCCCAGTTCCTCCGCCACTCGATACCTTCTCCCATCTCTCTCTCTCTCATTCTCTTCCAACGCTATTTCATTCCCTCTTCCCGATTCCTTCCCACGCTCGGAGAGAAAGAGAGAAGGTCGTATGTTTGTGGGATGCTTTTTGCATCAATGTGGAAGCACGAGCCCTCTGAGCCCCTTACTTCAGTCAACGGCACGTGCGTTTCAAGGATTCTCTCCTCTCCTCTCCCCCGCTCCTTGGCTCGCCCCTCCCTCGTCCACCCCGTGACACACACGCGTGTCCCACACGTGATCGCAAAACTCTTTTTATCCCCTCGTCAAGAACTATTTTAAAAACTCATTCTCCTCGAGTGTTTCTCTTTCATCAGCATTCTCATTTCGCTTAACCCCCTCGCACCGCTGCTCGATCGCAAATTATACTCCATTAAAACACTTTACGGGGAAAAACGATTCACGTTTTCATACACCACCTGCTGTGAGTTGTCTATGGTTTTGCGATTTTCGTTAACTCTTTCCACCGTCGTAACTTGTTTTTTTTTTTTTGTTTTTACCAATATTACAGAGAATCTTTCAACGAAGACTAGTGCTATACGGAAGAATTTTTACAACTTCTTTTTCACAACTATTTCAATATTTTTAACCAATTTCATCGCAGCTCGTTTTTCCCCTCAAATATTTGTTTAATTATTCATTTCAAATTTTGTTGGTATCACGTTTTTTTGTAGCTTAGCCAATTCTTCTTCTGTAACAGACAGTGTGTTCATACTTATACTGCCGACGGTATTATTTTTAACTAAACAGATCGATAGAAAAAGTGAGGGATAAAGAAAAAGAAAATAGATTTAAAGGTTAAAACGATCAGGAAGAAACTGTCAGACACATGCAACTGCGAGTTTTCTATTTGGCAAAGTTGCGCGTGATAAAACTTGTGGTAACATAGAAAAAAGGAAAAAATAATGTCCGACAGTTATAACATTCACACTAGGCCATATCTTAAAATCCAATCTTCAAATGTACAACGTGTATAAATAAGACAGCTTTGTATACATACATATATATATATATATATATATATATATATATATATATATATATATATACAATCTTTTATATATACAAACCGGCACATTTTATGGCTACTTATAAGTGTAATGTTTATAGATGCTAATTCGCGGACGTGAGATGGATGCGATATATTCGCGCGAAATTTTTTCACCGAATAAAGAACGAATTTGACGATTCTCGGAGAACGTGGCTGTCGGGAAGGTGGGGAGGGGGTGAGGGGCGAGGGGCCCCAGCCAATTCCCGCAAGATTGTTGGCCAAATCCACGGGGCGGATGAAATGCTAATTCTTTTGCTCCCTGGCTCCAGAATTTCCGTTGGCTTAGGGGGTAGTCCCACCAATTTAGCCCGTGCCTCGCGATCGTTCTATGCATAACAAAAAGTGGCCGATTAATGTTGTAATTGAAACCCCCTCATGATGCTGCGGGTATGGACCTTCCATTGAAATTCGTTTATTTTACTCGCCGAGATATTATCCACGCAAATAGCCGACGGCTTTAACGCCACTTTTGCGGCACCTCAAATGCCGGGAATTATGCACGAAAATTTGAGGAATATATTTCGCATCTCCGGTAGAGAGTAAAAAAAAAACGCTGTCAAATTTCCGAACGTAGCCGTTCTTCGTGACCTGTAACCCTTCGAGGCGATTACATTGGCTACGTTTCGGCAGATTTTACAATTAGCCAAAGATTATATTGCCATTTTTTCCATCTCGTGTTCTTAAGGTCCATTTGTATATTCCGAAATGTGCACTGAATCTTTGAAAATTTGTCCAGAACTTGCAGACAAACTTATAGCGGCACGATTTTTGCGATTTCAGAGCTAATGAATGATAAATTTATAAATATGTATTGGTCAGGTTAGTTCATAATGTCGTATAAATTTTTCAAATATCACTTAATATATACAAGTATTACAATCTAACTGTAAAGTTTACTTAACGAGTAATAAATGAACAAGGAAAGCGTAAACACGAAAAGTGTGCCCACATAAGTATGTTTACTTCTATAGTTATTTCAACGCGGGTAAATTTTCGTCGTATGTAGGTAAATATTGAGTCTTTCCGACGAACACTTCGACACACAAGCAAACAACACCCTCGCGTATTTCGCGGGTAAATAGAGTTTAATAATTTTCTTAATCACCCGTGTACAGCAGTTATAGGCGCAAATTTTTTACCTTGTAGGTGTGCAACAACGGAAATGCGTTAGTTTCGAATAATCGGCATTCGACGTATTTTTGCGATTGTTGACAAGCGAAAAATAAATAAAATTTTTTTTCATCGACTCTTGGAAACTTATGACTGGTAAAATCTACACCGTACGTTTTACCGAATTTTGAATTTTACTTTGCTGACAATGAGCCAAAATAATTTCGCTGTAGGTATAATAACGTTCGTATGAATTCATTGATTCATCGCCAATAATACGTGGCCACAGTGTCGTCGGGTTGAACGAATGAGTTGGAATAAATAAACAAAAAAAAAATAAAAAATTTGACGACGAGTATGTACACAGAGAAATAACTGTCAAACGAATGAATGCCTCTTCAGAATCATACAGAATTTACCAAATAAACGCAAATTAGTCAGAATTGCCTTTTCATTATACTTATAACAGGATTGTATCGTTTGGTTTGCGGCCGATTGCATTTTAGTAGCATAATACGGCTGATTTTTTGCCATACCCGCGCACTCATCGGCTTATCTGTATAATATCGATTTACAATCTGCATTTCATTCCTTCGGGTATATTAATAACAACTGCTTCACTTAATGAAACTTGTTGAGAAAGCTGCATTCGATACAATTCGATCATACCATCATATGTTATACCCGTATTTATAATAATACGAATGATTTCAATAAACTCTTCGATCTTTCAAATTAAACCCAAGTAGAAAGTAAAGAAAGTTATTTTGAAAAGTATCTGTGCAATTTTCTTATCCTTTTTTCCCTACTGATGTTGCAGTGCAGGTGAAAAAAACGAATTACCCGTTCAAACCGTAATTAAGAATCCGGACCTTACAATACATTTTAATACGTTAACCGTACTGCGAGATTCGACAGTTGAGGATTTTCATACGGAGGATCCTTTGAAAGTCCACCCCTTCTGAACGACATTTGCATTATTCCAAAAGATCACACATTCAGGTTTTTGTACTTCGAGGTATATCCGGGAATTCCTTGAGCGGAATCGTCGACTAACGAAAAACGGAGTTCGAAAAGTGTGCTGTACCCGAAGAGAACTACCCATAGATTCAAATCCTTGGAACAGTAATTCGTACACGGGTTTACAGAAATAGCGTGATTCCGTGACACAAGGGTGTAACGTACGCCGATGGAATATCGCGGGGTGAGATAATGGGCCGCTCTGACACGGGGGCCGTTACTTAATACCAGCCTATCAGAGCGCTGATTAGGACCTTAACACCGGCAATCTGCGTACACGGTGCCAACCAACCCCTTTCGAGTCTACGACTGCTCCCGTTTTGCTGGAATTTATAAGTATGCTGGTAGAGTGTATCGGTGTATGTCCAGCGTGGTGTGCGCTGCCTCAATTAAGAAGATTACTGAAATTGTTGCAAATTGTTAAATTGTTCGCCCTCACCGAGCTCTTCGAATCAAGATTTATATTTAATAAGAAAAGACGCGGTTAATTTATGCTGAGTTCTTTATTCGTTGGTATAATTCATGTTTCAGTAGCGATTCGTGACCAGCTGCAGGAGGAAATGTAATGCAACCTGTCTCTATATAGGAAATCTAATTGTTATACCTGTTATTAAGGAGGTTGGTTGGACGAAATGCGATTATACTTTTCACTCGTTTTGTTACGACTTACGTTAGTAGAACGTTGAGTCTTTATCGATAAAATTATTGTGTTCGTAAGTGCCTCTGAAGGAATGCAAAAATATAAAGTAGGGGGATTATACACAAAACCTCAGATTTCGATGCGTAATTTTAAATTGTTTTAAAATGGTAAAAAATCTGGTTAATTCGTTCCATTTTATTCTACAATGACTCATTCTATTCAAGAGACTATTTTTCATAAAGGCGCCGGACCGATTTTTTTTTTTCTTTATCCGTAGTTAACTTATTATGGCTATTTGTTCGTCACAGTCAATATCAATGCAATAATGAAAAATTAAAAGTTCAACCCTACTTACTTTTGAAATCGAACAGATCCACTCGATTTTTAAATATTCCGAAGCGATTCGAAACGAAGCATCCATACCTAAGTTTTTGCTAATAATTTCAATATTTGATATTTTGTATTTCGAATTAGATCTTCGTAATTTATGAACGTAATAATTTCGTGAATACTCAAAGTGCGACTGTCTCGTAAAAAAAGTTATCACAAAGTATCTATCTTTGGCCAGGTGACCTTCTTAAGCAATTAAGTGAAACTTAACTTTCTTCCTCGTGGCTACGTTTCACAGGACTTTCATCTCTCTGCCGAACAATTGTAATCGTTATACATCGGCTTGAAATTTTGAAACGTGCCAGTGAAATGTTTGCAATGATAGAATCGAGAAGTTGTTTCTTCCGTAAATGATTCGATAGAATCTACTATTATACATATACAAATAAAGTACTTATAATACATACAAATAAGATGATTTATTGAAACATAAACACAGATTGTCGTGTTTGAATTAGAGCCGGACAACGATTATCGGAAAAAAGAAATTATTGGTATTTACAAGATTGAAACTATACACTACGATTTTCATCGCATCGAATATGCGCTAAAATCAAATTATAAAAGCCAGCTTCAGACGTAAAAGTATATTTAGTTTAATTTAACGGACCAAAGAATCGAAACAATAGTGTAGAATTGTATAACCACCTTGTAAAATTAATACAGATTTCTCATACATGCCTCATCAGAAAGATATCCAACTATCACCGCCGATCAGTCAGGCCCATTCTGGTGTATTAGAAATAACCTTTTTCCAATAGAAAAAAAAATAAGAAGACACAAGTAAAAATATTTTTTATTCAGCAGATACGTAGGGGTTGACATTTTTTTCCGACGTCAAAATATCTGAAAACGATGTCTACCAATATTCACTGAGAAAAATTACATTTGTTACAGTAACTAGAAAAATTCAGTGAAACAGGTATCGTTGAAAACACTGTTTGAATATTGTTGGGATTACGAAAAACGAGGTACGCGTAACCATTTTGCGCTATCGTCGATCCTTTCTTGGTAATTGCAACGCAAAATCAGTTTGTTCGGTTTACTCTACTTTTTTAGTTAAATAAGTCTTTAACGTCAATTTATCGTTGCACAAGCATTAAATTTTCGCAACAGCAACAAGAAAATATAGTAACAGTGATCGTAATGAGAAAGAATAGTAACGGATACTAGACTTTTTGGTAACGGCTAGAAAACTAATATTCATTTTCTACCTAGAACTATATTTTTCAATTGTGGTAAAAAATGAAAATGGTCAAGTACTGAGCGGTAACTGGAACTAAAAATTTCTCTCAGTGTTGCGGTAAAATTTTCAAACTCGAATCCGCCAAATGGCATGGCTGCGGTAGAACATACATATGTAATGTATATAGGCACAATTTCGGTCGCCTAAATACGACGAATACCGAATTAATGTTTCAGAGGCGTCGGCGGTGTGTACATGCATACATGCATACCTGCACGATGTATACGCTGCAAATTACCACTTTCGTAAACTACTTACCGGTGTCGGTTGCGCAACAACTTCCGGCTCGCGTACGGAGACGTCGAATTAATCCCGTAAAAGTTTCGGGTACGCCATCAAGAAAGCGGTCTTGTACGCTCACCGGCGTTTGCCTCTTCGCGGCGAACGGCGTGCATTCCTCGTGCAAACGGGATGCACGCAGCGGAATTAAGTCTCAATTCTTGAACCCTGTAACAAAGACGTCGTCGCCAAGTGTTTACCGGAACTTCCATCTCCTCGGCAAGACGAGTCGCCGCTATGTACCTATTGTAATTTCTCCGCATTGATGCAAAACCCTAATCGGCACGTCGTCGGTGCTTTTGCCGACACGCGACCTCCTGCTCCCTGGATTCGAAGTCAATTCGCTCACGTGTAAAGGCGAACGGGGTGGGAAGTCTGCATGTCGTTCGTGCACGGTGCTCCGGCAACAGAGCTGCACGCAAATCCGAAGGGAGGCCTGCAGATTGAAACAGGGGTCGGTACGGGGTTGCGGCGGGAGCTCGTACGGGTTATGAATTAACTGTCACCGCGTCTTTGATTTGTGTTGCCTTCGCCCCGCGGCTCGTTTCTGTCCCTCCACGTCGTCAAGCACGCCGCAAACGACCGGTTTTCCCCATTGCCTTCGTTCCCCCTCGACGATCCTCGTTTAAATTATCGAATTCAAACGATCGAGGATCTTCCGCGTGTGTAACATGGTACTTTACACAATTAGTCGGGGATGAAATTGGAGCGGTTGAATCGACTCGAGCCTTGAGCGAAAAGTAAATCCGGAAGCAATTTTCTCGAGCTCGGTAACCATCCGCTTTTATTCACTATCGATCACCGTGTAGTTCCTCTTCGATCCAGAAACAGCGAGTGTGCGAATTAGTTATTTAGCCTCGGATATACGGCACCATGCTACGCCGGACGATAATACTGAGGAACGAACTTTGCGGATTCCCCGGCCGGTCGTTACTCGAAAATTGTTGCCACTGCGAGCGTGTATCAAGTATGAAACTTTGCTAATTGTCAGCGTGAAATGGTAAAGTCGAGGTGCGCGGTGCCGTTCCGATCACCAGAGGCATCGTTTGAATTCATCTGCTTCCAATAATACATCTGCAGACAACAAACATGCGGAATATCTACCTTTGAATCTCCTTCTCACCTTCTATACGAAGTACGAACGCAGAGTTACAATCGAGGCATACTGGCCTCGGTTTCACAGACCGCCTTTAACAATGAAGAAGGGAATTTGTTTGAGTTGTGTCTTGTTTTTCCAGATTAGAGATTCACCTTCATCTACAGTGTGTCGATCAACACCCTCAGCGAACTCGACACAGATCAACGGTCAATTTCTCGACCAACTCAAGGACAGATTGTTCAGTATCGTGTCAACCTCCGAATGTGACGCATCGCTGATTACCGGTCACACCGCAAGATGGATCGTAAGTCTATACTCTCCGCCGAGTCCCCTTATTTCTACACTCGTTCTACTGTCACGTCACTTGACCTTGGCCATCATGTCACGCTACAAATAGATAGGTGCTTCGTCGGCCGTATGTAGCTGCCGACTTTTCTGCTAACCCGGCGCATTCTTTTATAAACCAACGTCGAGCGGAAGACTCGATTACTTCCGTTTCGCACCTCAATCATTTCACATCGCTCCCAATGTACGACGAAGTTAATCGTGCTGTTTGTATCAAGTTTGATTCTGCAAGACAGAAACATAGCACACGTCAATCGTGACGATCATCAACGTCTGGTAGAATTTGGACATAGTACGTCAAAGTTGGCTCGATGAACCTCGATCAATCGAACTGTTATAGTCATCATTACTGTACCAACTTTCGAGTGAATATTTGCTTTGAATTGGAATCAAAACCGAGTAATTAAATTGTCGGTCGAGGATGTCACAATCAGCGGGGATGCATGTTAGTGACGAACACATGCCGTTTCTCGCTCTTTGCGAAGGATGAAAGCGGCATTGATGTGCAGTGGTCGTTAATCTGGTGGTGAAATGCCGGTTTATGAACGCGGTGCCCCGGGGTTGAATATCAGAAAAAGCCCGGTTGACGAGTGAGTGAGTGAGTGAGTTTGTTTGTGCTTCGGATGGAACCCGGACGGAAATGGATCGAGGCTTGACGTAGGATGTCATCATATTTGGTGAGTACAATTGATTTGATAATACCGTTTCATTTACTGGTGCATGAAATCCGAAACCCGACTCAGCTTACGCAATTTTCCAGCAGAGGCTGCGAATTTTTTCTTTATTTGAGCGATGGCCAGTTACGTTTTTAAAAGAATCGAGGAATCGTCACAGGGGATACTCAAAATTTATCCCTGCTGATAAATATCGTAACTGGTTATTTATTTAAGAAGATTGTAGTGCAGAAACTTATTTGTCAGAGACTAGAAACTCATTGGATGAACTAGCGAGGTGAAAACTTGAATAGAAATAGTCAAAGGCGTCCGGTTTCAAATAAGCTGGATTTTTGGTTTTGAATTCCTAGCTGCTGTGATCAAAGTAGCGCGAATGGAAAAGCTCGAGTGTCCAATGCCGCCAAACTTTCTCTATGAAACTTCCGCGAACGTTTGCTTCGAACGTACACAGCTGGAAACATCACGTTGCCTGTGTAGTATTTTCTTCATCGTTAGAACGGCAGGGATGGACTTTGAGAATCATAGCTCGTGAACATAAAATGACGACTGACTCTACGTTTCTGCAGTAAAGAAATTAAACAAAGAAACAATATTGCGTTCAAACGGTTGAATTGTTTTCGAATTCTGATCTACGAATCGAGGATTTATTATCCGGGAAGTTTAGTCGCGGACGGTGAAACCGCAAAGACCAGGGAGACTCGGAGAGTGATTAATAACTCGGCGTGGATACCGCGGGTCCGAAACTTTGTGCTTTATCAGTTAACTTTTCGCCGAAGCCTGCAGGAGTGCCTGTATGCACCGAGAGTATACGAGATATCGATGTACCATCTGCGCTAATTAATTCAGTTAATTACTAATAAAATTTTATACTTTTCCCTGCATAATCTGGAGTCCACACCAACGCCCATTATTCTGTCCCCTCCCGACGCCTGACTGCGGTACCGACAAATGAAATTATGGAATTACTGACATAGTTATGCTCCCCGGAGTTCGATATATTCAATATCGCTTCGTCGCGTCGTCGCTTCCACAGCTTATGCATTATTCTGAATTAATGCGGCTAAAAATGCAGTGTCAAGTTGTAAAAAAATGTGGACAATTAATCTCTATCACGGCGTGCGATAATTGTTCGGAATTAAATCAGGAGCTTTGGAATTCGGGTCATCAGTCGGGTATAATGGTTCAGAATTTTGATGTATGATGAACCAAAGTGTTCGCAGTACAGAGAAGACCGAAGGAATGCGTCTAAAGTCGACGATGTGAAAATATTTCGAGATAAAATAATCGGATCGTAAATTCTTTGGGTGTCTCTCCGGGTAGTTATGAATTGCAATTAATTCTCCCCGGCTAGCCCCCAAAGTGGTGTAATTAATTTCCGGAGCCGAGAGCCAGAGCGGGGCATCCACTACTCGGTCGGATATCAGCGTCTGTGTAGATTCTGTACGTAGGCACAGCCGATGGAAAGTACTTTTTTCTCAAAGAATTCGAGGTTTGTGTAGAATTCTCGAATGAACGTCAGTCAAAGATTTGACGTTTAGGCGCTGAGGGAAGCCCTCCTCGGAAAGCTATGAATATTTTATTATTAAATAAAGTAACAGGCTAAAGTTACAAAGAAACATTCATTCAACAATAAATCTAACACTTGCATTTAAGTATTAGATGAAGCTTTCAACGTGAAAGAAAGCAAAGAAAGGTCGTAACGGTGGGGAAAATTTAGTTTAAATTCCATAGCGCAGGTAATATCCATTCATAATATTCACTCTATCATTTTGACCTGTGACACCGAGAATTCTACACATAATATTCAAAATAAGATCCAGAAATCATTTAACAGTTTGGAGGATTCGTTGCAGCGAAGCGTGGTGGCTTGGTTTTGTGACCCGCTCTCATCATCTCGTTCTTCTGCCACATCTTCTTCTTCTTTACTTCGTTCTTCTCGCGTTCATCTGCAGCCTCGTTTCAACGGTTATGTAATTGAAATATCGCCCAATTATTTCGCGATAAACAGCGGTTTAGAACAGTTTGTCGGGACGGTTGTTCCCGAGTTAGTTGTCTAGACGGTAAACCTGACGTCGCTCGTAAGCCTTGCGCGTCGAGCTTCGCGGACGGATCTCGAAAGGTGCGGAGAGTGTGGCGAGGGGATGGCAAAGTGGCTGAGAGCGCCATTCATCATCTCGGTTAATGTTAATTTGTTGGCGTACAAGTGGCTCTGATGCCAGCTGTAAGGCAATTTACACGGAGCTGCCCTCCGACTTTACCGGCATCTCTCTTCGGCACGGGCACGCCCTCCACTCCATCCCGCTACCCCCTCGTTTTAACTTCTTCTTCTTCTTTTTCTTCTTCTTCTACCTTCCCGTCCGATTTCATAGCCATCTTGAATGTTTCTGACTCGGGCGTTGGATTCAACTTCGCGGTCAGACGAGGAAACCTTGAAGTTAATTCTTTGGCATTGAACGGTATTTTTCGTCAATATTGCGGGGTGGGGCCAATTTTCACTGACCCAATTAGACTCACCTAAAAAAAAATGCAGTTCGAAAAACCTGGGGTGGAAAAAATATTTTTTTCTCTTTCAATACTGTTTCTTGAAGAAAGTTGAAAAGTGTTTATTTTTAGATTATATGTGTTTATTAAGTATTGAGAAAACGACAAAATAACCGATCGACATTAAAATAATGTGTTACAGTAACTAGGTAAAGTAATAAACATGAGCGTGAACTCATTCGTAGTATATCATGAACACTTACTGGACAAAAACTGTAGTAGCTCACTTCCAAAGACCAAAAATTGTTCATAGTGTGCTTTGATTTATGCACTAGAATATAGATTAATAGTTAATAAAATAATCAGAATCTTTCTAATTTTATGTTCAATGATGCTAAACAAAAATGCAATGATTAACGCTTTGCAAATATGTAACGAATTAAACCCAATTTTATGTGGGTTTTATAACGAAAAACCAAAAAAACACGGTTTTTTTTGTGGGATCTGTGTTAAAAAAAAAACTGGATTTTTACCCACCTTGCAATGTTGACAGCGTCACTTATCAACTCGTTGAATGTATCGAAATTAACCGAACCGTTAATGATTCTTGTCTCACCCAAAGACGGGATCAGTACCACGTGAATTTGATTTTCTCCTTTTCCACAAATGACAGAATATTTGAGGTAACTATTGAAGCGAATCATGTTTCGTCGAGTGTATTTGAAGGCTTGGAATGGAGCAAATTACCGTGTATCCACTTACGGAATGAATGTAACCCGTAAACTAGCCGGGTTTATTCTTGCTACTGAAGTTTAACAATGAATTAATTGGGTTCATTAGGCATCAGCTAAATGTAACAGGCACTCGGTTAGCTGATCCTCTATGTTCTGCTTATTTACATTAGTCAAAGATATTCAAGACTTACAGAATATATCATCTAAGATGGATTACATCAATACACAGTATACGGTTACAAGAGACTTGAGTGGTTTTGTGGGTTTGATGATACAGCAGAATTTTTCACAATCGTTATCCGATCGATTTATTTTTTTCGTTATTCTAAATGTGGGTTTATTGCACTTGATCGCAATTCTTATTTTTTAGTAAATCACGTTGGCATTATTTTCGAAAACACTGTGAAATTCATTGTAATTGGTGAATATTTCAAAGGAAATTATTCGATCATTGTTCATTTGGTTTTAAATCGGTTGTTGGTCTCATTTCGGTTCTTAGCGTCTAGCTAACTTTTTTAAGATGAAATTTTAAACACAGAAATAGAGGAAATAATTTCAAAACACATCTTTTGAACGAGCAGTTTCTAAGAAAGCGCGAATGTCTGCCAACGTTTCGACACTTTTTCATTCAATCTTAAATATCTATATGGCAGCAAAATCTAGAGATTTTTTTTCCGAAGAGTTTCAGTTCGTAATATTTGATATCAGGCCACCGATAAAATTGCAATCTAATGACAGCTCGAGCAATTTGCTGAAAACTTCTCATTCCTCAATTTCTTAGCAATTATCATCCAGTCGTTCCGTTCATTAATTTTTGTTAGTTAGTCAGAAGAGTAGAAGATTTCCCTTAAAATATATCACAATCCAAGTAAACGTTTGTTTCCCTTTTTACCGAATTCGAATCTTATTACACCGAGAAAACAATTTACTTCGAGATGATCGGGCTTGGTAAATACTATGAATTTACAAATGTGTAAAACGGACACGGTGTCAAATATTCTGACAGTAGTTAAAATTCATCCCCAACAAGTAAATAGTCGAGATGCTTCGTTACATTCAAACGCTTTCTCTCATCGCGAATCTCGTATAATGAACACGCATACTTACCTGCATAGACGTGGCGTTTCTTACTCAAAGCGTTGAAGTGAGTATCGGATCGTCTCTGAGACGAATTTTTCTTAAGGTCTGAGGGATGAATTTTTCCTCGACTTGTAGACGGGGTGCAAGGCATATATATACATACACACGCAATATATAGGTACGCTCGACGATAAAAGTTGGCCCGCACTAACTCTGGGTAAGAGTATAATGTAGCAGGGCTGAACGGTGGTTGGGACTGGAGGTGGGGGAGAGAAGCCCCCGACAAAATTACAATTTTGGGGTGTAATTCCGCGTAGAGAAATGGCGCCACATACCAAGGAGTTGGGCATGACAGGGGGGCTCGGAAGTGGGGGAGAGATTTATCAACAGCTCATTTCGTACTAACTAGACGCAGGTTATGTGGGAACTCGAAGGATATTACATCACCCTCGCAATGATGGCGTGGGGTGCATTAAATTGCATCCCCCATCCCGGCGCTTCCTCGTTTTCCAACCGCAAAAAAACTCCACGGATCACTTATTTTTGCGAAGAATTACCCTAGCGTTGAGGGAAAAAAAACTTTATTATCGGCGCGAACACTTTTAAATATTGATACTCGCGTCTCTGTGTAGTTGATAAAATATTCACTATCCCTATTCGTAATTACATCTTTATTTCATACTACGTTTCATAACTTTTACGTATATCGCGGACGAAAGAAAACATTTATTCTCGTACCGTACAGTGAATTGCGAACTTTTCTCGAGGGAAAATAAACGATTTTTGCCAACAATCTCGCTCAACGATTCATTGATTCATTTCTTTCGCATTTTTTAGATCGAATCTTTTCATACAAGGTGACGACAGGCGCTTTATTGTCACACAAATGGCTCCACTCATTATGTCAGACATAATTGTTTTGATCGCGGGTTAGCAGCCCTCAATGCACGAGGGGCTGAGGAGCGCTCGCCAAGGAGGGGCGGGGGGGAAGGGAGACGCATTCTTAGGGGTATCAGCCACCGCTGTTTGTTGCAAACACTTTTCAACCCTCTCCGGCAGCCTTGAGAGGCAACTTGCAGGACATTGTAAACTGCGTCTAATACTTTCGCAGGATAGCCAGTCCACAAAGGCTTAAGCTTGTGTATTTTAGTGCTGGAGTCACTTTAGCGGATCAAAAAGTCTCCGTCTGAGGGGACTGCAGCGCTTACATTCCGTCAAACTCAGTTCAAGGGTTGGCGATGCATCGAAAGCGCGTGTAAAGCGTGAACAGAGCTTGATATAACATAATCGTGACTTTACAGCCCGGTGAGCCTGAAGATTAGACGAACTGCAGCTTTCCCGACTCGTTAATCTCATCGTTAGCTGGAGTAGCAGGTAATCAACTGACTTAACTTGGCAGACCTTGAAGCCTTGGATAGATTCTATTTCGGGACTGTAGTTGAGGGCTGCGATGTAATTGCGGTTGAATAGTGAACAGAACGAAAGGTTCGCCTTATCGGAGAGAGTATGAGATTTTATTGAAAATTGTGGTACACTTTGGAAACGATCAGTTTCAAAAGTTTGTCCTTTGATGCTGGAGGGAGCTTGGGCTTGTGTCGGTGTATACGTAAAGCTTCGATGTACGAAGTTGCGGTTATGGATAGTTCAAGTGTTGCGGAAGTTGAAGTATTGCGATAAAGTCACATTTGCTGTTAAAAGCTTCACGAGATTTCTCGACAAACTTGCTACCGCCTTTCGAGCAAATATTATTTTTTTACCATTCGAACGTAAGCAATAACGATAAAACCACTTTTCGCTAACTTCCTCTTTCGAGAACTTTCCGTCTCTAACGCGTTCCTTTTCCAACTGATCAGAATAAGTGGCATCTTCCAGTCTGCGAACAAGGTTCTAAAACATCTTGAAATCGTGACGGACCCCGATAATCCAGGGAGAATCGGAAACCGTCAGGGAATATTATTCGCCTCGAAAAGTTGGAGAAAAGTTGAGCAACAAATAGTCGCATACTCTCATCTATTGGGAAATTTATCTCTCATTATCGAGCATGGGTATCGAGATTTAACGTTCAAATTAAATTAACGATGACGGTATAAGTTGGCTGAAATTGTTTGAAATATTTCGAATCGGTTATAGAAGAAGTGAAATTTCAGCTGGTTAAAGTAAGGCCAGAATTGGAATCCAGGCATCTTTTTGCTGGTCTGATCTTACGACGTTCAATTTTCTTGACCTTTTCTCGGCCGTTTCCGATTTTTTTTTTTTTTTTCTTTTTTTCCAACCCATGGAGAAGGTTGTCTATGGGCAAGGCTGCCGGACGGTGACCGTCGGGTCAAATCTCGAATAGCCCGGCAGGTATCGGCTGTCCCGTTTCACTATAGGCGTCTACTCAATGTAGCAAGCGATGCACTAATTCGTATTTAAAGCTTTATTGGACGCGCCCGTACCGGTACGACAATTTCACGGTTCACAGAATTCTGCCAGCCAGCCGGAGCCCGCCTGCTGCCGCCCTCCCATCTGTGGATATTGCATAGCCATGGGTGCTGCGGGGTGTCGTACAACCCTTGCGCCCATAGAATGTCCTTCCGTAAATTGACAGTGTCCGGGGACCTGGGCCTTCGAATTCAATGAGCTTCCTTTAAGCTTATGTGTTTCTATTTTTCACTCTGTCTAACTATTTTATCCGTTTAAGGTTTTGGCTAATATTTTTTTTTTTTTACATGAGCTTTTGCGATGTACAAAAAGTGACAAAAATTAACGTGTTTCCTTTGAAGTCTTCTTTGAAATTTCTTGAAAACCAAATTCAGTAATCTGGAACTTTTCAGAGTTGTTGAAAAGAAATTAGAAAACTGTGAGGTACGCTAGAGTAAAATTTCAGGAATGGTCAGTTGTTACTTTTTTTTTTTAACAAAATGAATATTTTCTTTTAATTCCAAACTGATGAAACCGTTGCCGAGAAGATCAATGCTTGTTTTCTGAAAATCTTTGA
The DNA here is from genome assembly GCF_021901455.1 of Neodiprion lecontei. NCBI lineage: Eukaryota > Metazoa > Arthropoda > Insecta > Hymenoptera > Diprionidae > Neodiprion > Neodiprion lecontei. The sequence continues at coordinate 9,846,913 of NC_060265.1, read as the reverse complement.
AATCGAGTACTGTCAAAACCCATTTTTTTTTTTTTTGTCAAACGCGCATATCCGCGAAGAGAAAGAACTCTTTCAGAACCTAAGAACTATAGGAAATCTAGCATTAAGTGAATAAAAAAACTAACGAACAGGTTTGCGAATTGCTCAATTTTAGAGTCGTTTTTTTTTGCAGAGTTAGTTCCAGAAAGAAATGTTCGCTAAAAAAAAAAATTTATTTCGAAGAATGTGCAAGCTGCTGTGAAGAGATTTCTTGAAGTGATCTTTACTTTTTGTTGTTGTCAGTGTAAAACTTGGCTCTGTGACTGTTTTTATATGTTTAGTTCACTCTCTGTTTCGTAAGCGACTGGACTTTGCAGTACGTTAGAGCTATGCATGTAGAAAAACCAAGCTAATGAATCTCCATCAAAGTTAATAAGTTTCCATCGAGAAAGTTTTTGTTTTTAGCTTCCATATTGCAGCGGATTTTCTTATACCTACCTATACTGTAGAGATAAGTAGATACACAGACAGAAACAGAATATGAAAAACGAAAGATGAAACAAGGAAAGTGAGAAATTGCCTGGTAATTTTTTTCATTCCTTTAAATCGACTAGACGGATGGGCACTACGGACTAAGTTTGTTATTAGCCAAGGAGAGAGAGAGAGAGAGAGAAGAGTGAAGAGTACAATCTTTCCCGACGCGATGCTGGGAGGCATTTTTCATCTCGTACTCATTTTTTATTCACGGCTTGCTAATTCTCGATCCCCCTGCACCACCCGACTCTTCCTCTCTTCCCTCGTCGCTCACCTTTCCCGTTTTAAACTCGCTTTACGTTCATGAGCTTGTTTTTGTTTCGTTCTTGCAGGATGCAATTTTAATCCGGTATTGCGCAATTGGCTACCTTCTCGTCAGAACCACGCGCTTCAAGGGGGTTACTACTGAGCAAGATTGCTTTTTATGTCAGTTAGGCGTCAAAACTGATGCCCCGAGAGTTACTCGTCTCTCACTCTTATCACGAAACACGGAGCATCGTTTGATTATTTATTCGTTCACTGATCAATTTCCCATCCTCGTTTCTCTCACGTTTCCGAATCACTTATTATTGCACAATCAGCCGAATGTGACATGCGTAAACCTAGCTCTTTATAATTCACCATCTTTTTCATGTTTCTTTTCCAAGTCTTCACGTTTTATTCTCATCGGATAATTTCGTTCAGGTAAAATAATTTGAGGTCCCATTTCCGAAGGAAGCCAGACGAGGTTATGATTTGTGCGAAACGGATGATTATACCTACCGTGACGCATCACCGTGCGCTTATAATTGCTCACACAACTTTCGGGATAAAAAATGAAACGACTCCGCAAGGGAGGGAGTCGGGCTTTTCATGGGAACTGGGATTTATTATCATTTTTATTATTATACATAATAATGTATGTATTAAGAAAGGAAAGAAGTGACGAAGGTCTAAATTATTCCCTTTAGCAATCGTTGGACGTCGTATGCTACATAAATAAAAAGTTTAATATTCACGTTTTTCCGCCCCGGAGTTTCTTGAAGGGATATTGTAATGATGTAAGTCAATCTTGTACATCAGCATTTCCGTTTCAAGTAAGGATTATGAGCGCTTCGTTAACCTAATAGAATAAGAATTAAAAAAAAAAAATTAATGGTAAAACCCAAAAAAAAAAAGAACGGAAAGTTGAAAAAAATTAATTTCATATTTCCTTTTCTTCTTTTCATCTTCATTTCCATCTTCAGAAAATTAGTTACGCAGCTTTATCCATATTTATTATTACATTCGAACGTAATGTGTATTTAAATATACTGGGACAGGCAAGCACAGATTCATTCGGCATAACGGTAACCGCATACCATTTTTTTTATCTTTATATTTTTATTGATATACAAGATATACAGCGCTTCACAGCGTCGGCGACTTTACTACATACACAATGGTACACATGGAGCTTTCTCACAATTTTCACTCACCTCATCTTTTCTTCAATTGTTTTATACTTCAAATCTGTTTTTATTATTCTTTCTTTTGCTCGCGTATTTATTACGGCAGGGTTAACAACAATAACAATAATAATAATAATTGCAATAATGGTAATAAATAATAATTGATAATAATAATAAACATGGTAACGATGACAAGCAGTATGAGCAAAAGAGAAACCCGCAATGTAGACGTATGGCCGTTGAAAAAATTGCGTGCTTTATCCTTTGCGTTGATTTTTTCTTCCTGCCGTGTCGCTGTAATTCTACATTGTACGATATTGTGATAAATGGAAGAAATGGCTCTTGCAATATTTCAATGTAGGCAACAGAGCTACTGTACTTCTTTTTTTTTTCTTTTCTTTTGAGGTAAAGTAATGGTTATGAAACATAAACGACGTGTCAGCATTTTTCACTTGCTAATTACAGTATACACAGGTATAATATCTGTGAGAAAGAAAAAAAACACTGCGAATATTGACTGTACGGCCTTCAAATTAATTTTTTTACATACTTTTTTTCAATTTTGGTCTCTGGCAATACGCACGTGTACTTTTTCGGTAACTTTACAATGTTATATGTAGCTGTTGTGCTCTATGTTTGTAACATTGTCAGTATTTAGATGTTGTTTTCCTGGGAATATTTCTTTTTATTTCGTTCATTTCTTTTTCACTCGATTTTAATCAATTTACAATTCATGTTGCATACGTCGGTTTTAAGGGGTTCTTTTTATGATTTTTCAAATTGCTTTGGCCATTCTCTTACCTGTGGGAATTTTTCATTTTATTTTATTTCTTTTACCGGTGATTGATTTTTGATTCTTTTACGTATAGGAAGGATCGTTTTACGCGTACGGTTGTCTTCTCGAAATACACATCATTTTACATACGTTACACTTTAATGCACCGTAGAGACTCTTAAAATCTTATTGCTATGTACATGTGTGTTTCAGAAAAGGTTGCTCTGATTTCACGAGAAATTATTATTTGTAATACGAATATCGATTTGAACCAAATTAGAGAGAATAGAGTAACAATTGACATTCGGAAATATTAAATTCACAGGGCAAACTTATACCCGTGGAGGAAAAAAATAATTCAGAGAAACGTGATTATTTTGACATTTCTTGAAGTATTGTACAAAAGCTGAGTGTAAACCGTGGTTAAAATAACAAAAATAAAATTTTCCTACAAAAATCGACACTTGACCTTTTAAGAAAGGTACGTCAGAGCTTACATTACGTGTATCATTTTCGTACCACACCCTTACAGGCACGTGGCCACTACAATTTTTTTTTTCATTGCAAGTATAAATCGTCAAATACTTTTGTCAGTGTTTGTATTCTTTTTTTGTATGTACGTGTTTCTTCTGGTTTGTTTCGAGGGTAAAAAGCAAAAGAAAAGAAAAGGAAAAACTATCGACATACAGCGTCGTCGGCGCGACAAGAACCTTCGGGTCTTGCGAGGAACAATTTACCCGTTTCACAAGCGCAGAGCTGATAAGCCGGCGGTTCTTTTTGACGACTTGACGAGTGTTGATCCTCTGAAATGCCTCCTGAATTTGGTTTCGCAGTCTGAAGACCTTTCAGGAAAATGGAAGCTGCGTCCATCTTCACGATTCCCGTAACGCTTTCCAACTTCATGTCAGACAGACACGAAGCTGTCACGTTCCCCGCTTGCGATTCAATAGTTATTCTTTGGGGTGCGTTTATGTTCAGCGATCTCGTTGACGACTCCAGTCTGCAGAATTTAAAAAACGGAAGTTGGATTAACTTTCTTATTCCTCGAGTGTAAACTGTTGGCTACGTTTTCTATTCATGGAGATTTTTAATTTATAATTAATCAGAAGAGGGATTATCACCTCCGAAGAAGGTGGTTATCGGGAAGATGGATGAAAAAACGAAGGAATGAACATAAAAATTGCCCGGCGAAACGAATAACCGAGGAGGTAATCCAGTCGGTTGAACGTAACAAAGCGATTCGTCGACGAGTAGTGGGTAGTGAGGAGTAAGAAGCGTAACAATAATCGATTCACTCGTGGAACAAACGATTGCAAAACCCTAGCCGGGACGATATTTCATATCTGGCGTAAATCCAATCCTATGAATATAATTTTCCGCTCTAGGAAAGTTTTATTATAATCGTAAATCCATTTGCAAATTACTACTAGCTAGCTACTATCGATAACTGATCGGCGAATAACATTGCCTACGCCAATCGGTATAATGTAGAATTGTCTTGCTTCGATATCTGCAACGCTTGCACAATTGGTGAGATTGAAAAAGAAATATTGTAACAAAAAGGTGAGAAATCGATCCCATAAACGAAAACGTTCAAGATTCCTGATACTCATACGCAACTCAAGTATTTGACCATCATTACCAATCATTGATTTCTTTCTTAACGTAGATGTAATTGTATAAAAAATTACCGACTAATTTACTCACCGGGTATCTTACAATTTGCAGTTTATCGATAATTTGATTTCAGTTTTCGTCAAAGTTTTTATAACTTTCCATGGAAAGAGCACTTACGTTGTACGATGAACCGAGGAAAGTTTGATGGGGATATTTTTCTTACACTAAGATTTCAGTTTCAGTCGTTCGAAGTGTTTGATAAAAATTTCCACCCGTTCGCCAAGTATAACATGTTGAAACTTCAGTTCTAACCTACACAGGTTCTGCGATTTTCACCTCAGACAGTCAAGTTGGGGATGAATTTCGGCTATCCCTAAGCCCCGAGGTCTACTGAATATTATTGAGCCGCGGCCTTTCTCGTTGAGGTTTCTAACGGTGTGGGGAGGGTGTGTATATGTAAAGACGAAATGACACGCGTCGTTACCTCAAATCGTGACCAGATTCCGCTCTAACCAATGGAGTTTGGACGCTTCCTTGGAACACAGCACCGCCCACACCTGTTACTCGGAGCGTTTCAGCCCCGACGACGACCTGCTTGCTGTCCACGGAAAATAGGACTACTCCTTGAGGGTCCGTGACGCGAAAACCCTTAGAGACACAGTCGAGCCACTCCTCGCCTGCGGCGTAACAAAAGTCGAATCATTGGTCACGGATTATAAGCGGAATGTAAAATGATGGAAAGCTTGGAATTAGTTGAAACATTTTTGATGTGATGATTACATTTTTAAAGTGAAGTTCATGTGATGGATCATGGAAAAACTTGTTTAGCACCAGCCCTCTATTATTACTTCTTCATGTTCTAGTAATTCCGAATAAAGGTTAACTTGAATTTGAAATCAGTGACTCAGAAAGTTCTTGGAGACCAAGTTTCGTAAAAAAAAAATTGCTTGAAGCTTTTGAAAAGTTTGAAAAAAACTCTTGCAGAACGAGTTACTTGTTCAAGTGGTGCTTATCTTTTCGAAACCGCTAGAATATGAAAGGATCATAATGGAGGGTTGGTTTTACATGTAACCCAAACCATGGAATTTTACGAGGTTGACGAAATGCATGCACTCTGAAGCCAAGTTTTTAGAATAGTTTGCTTGTATCGGTGATTCGTTGAGTAAACAACTCAGGTTTTCTCGGATTCCGATACTCTGTAAGAATATGATGCATGCACGGTTGCGTATGGCCTCAATCTTGTTTATTATCTAAAACGTGCTAGTTTTGAGCATCTTTACAATTATTACGGCCTTAAATGAAGATTGAGGATAATTTTCACCACGGATCTTTCGGTCAAGCTATTCATGTCCATCCATATTTGTGGCCTCTTACCTAACGTGAACCTGGCCAGCAAACGTCCTTCGCGAGACCTAGCCGAAGCGGTGAAGTTGTTCCATGATTCCAGAATCAAGTTTCTCCCTTTTGGCGATCTGACCGAAGAGGCAACAAGCGCGTCCAGAATAGTGGCTTGTCCTTTGAGTTCCAGCCCGCCAGGAACAACCTTCAGAGAACCGATTCCCTCCTGAAAAAACAGAACAACCAAAGCATGGAAGTGAACGGCTTGTTCAGGGGTTGGGAAATGTTGATAACATCGGGATCGCGGGGACTTGATCTTTTTTTTATATAAACATTATTTCCCGAAATCATCATCGCCGTGGTGGGATCATTGACCAAGGTTGACAGGGCCCGTCTCTCCTTTCGAGGGTAAAATTTTTTTCGCGCGTGGCTTCGGAGACTTTGTTCGTCTTTCCGTGGGAAAACGAGAGATGTGTTTTGCGTCGTCTATATTGGTTTCCAATGATTGGCCACTCGATCGGAAGCAATTGCCACGAGCGTGATCCTGAACCTGGTGGCTGCCACCCGGTTCTACCCCTACCTGGTAAACACGGCCCCTTTATACCTTTGGGCATTCTCATCCTTGCCACTCTATTTTCCCTTGGTACAATGCTGCGGGTTGATCGCGATGCGGAAATTCCGGAACTGGCGGCACTCGGTGTGAGTGTCACTGTTACTACAGGTTGTACCAGTCAACTTGAAAACCAAAGCAAATAACATGCAGCGAAGCGGCACTCGGAGGGCGGGGGGATTCCTGCTCGATTAGCTCAATTGTTCAGAAAATGATACCGCCGCTCTCTTTGTTCTACTTAACGTTATCATAAAGTTAATGGCCTACCGGTAGTTGTCCCTTCTATTGTGTATCCGGGGATATTTAAACCTCGTTCCGTTACGGCTACTACTGTATTATCGTTGCCGGGTCACTGATATACGATTCGAAATCGGCGCTTGAAATCAACATTATATTATTCAAGACGTCGAAAAATTTTGGCCGAAGTAATTCGTGCTGATTGATCGTTGATTTTCACTTTTTTCCATCGAATTCGTTAATCGGAGATTTGGTGCTCGATCAATTTTCTTGTCTTGTTTAATTTTCCGCCTGAATTAGGTGGTGACACTAGGCTGCCAGCAATAATCGACGGGAGAGACCCTTGAAATTGGAATTTACGAGAGACCCACGTGACGTGCGCTAGAAACGAGCTAATTTACCACAGCTAATAATAATTTTCACTTCCATCATCATAATTCAAATCCGTAGAACGGTTATAGCTGCGTTACGATGGTCCGGACATAAATGCGCGCTCCAATAATTATTAAAATTTATTATCGTTTCAGCTATTTCGGTTCCCGGGCTTAGCCGGGAACTTCACGGCCTTACGGAGTTAGAATTTATCAATTTCGAACGAGGTGCGTTCTTCTCTCCCACGAAGGTAATTTAACAAACTCCCATCCGTGACGAACCTTTGATTGTTAATATTTTTCACGCATAGGTTTACTTTTTCTTTCGTTGCATCAAACGTACGTACTCTTGTATTCATTTTAAAATTTGGAAAGACGCGTTCCAACCCGAAGCACTTATTAAATGCGATGGATTCTGATGTGAGTGTATAAACGGTGTTTCGTGGAGTCATAGATGATTAATTACGTGAAACAAACAGCGAACGCAACGATGAAATAGGATTACACCTACGGATCTCGGGTCGAGAGGTTGGCCTATCAATCCAAAAATGAGCCTGACTGCGCAGCGTCGTAGCAACTCGAGCCCGTGAAAATACGGTATTGCGTCGTAAATATATCCTCGCGTTATACCGTAGAATCGGATTTCGCAATGTAACACGTTGCCTTTTTACTACAACGATCCAGAGAACTGGTTTTTTTCTCCTCCCACCGAACCGTGCGCCACTCCAAATATAACCGCGCGCCGCTCCAGGCGCTAACAATAAGACATTCTTGCCCGGCGATTTACAAATCCGTGAAATTGCACGTCTGAGGTTGGCGCGGAGGAAAATACGAAGCATAAGGTAACAACTGCAGGTGCTTTTCTGTTCCCCGCTTCACCTTTCGTTATGGATGGAAAAGCAAAATTTGAATTCGTTCCCCTTATACACGCCGCCGTCGGGTAATCGAATACCTATAATTTTATTTCTAACATCAAATTCTACTACTCGTACCTAACGCTCTTTACTCCGTATCTTGAATAAAACCTTTCGAACAAGGCAAAGGATCGCTAAACCAGGGCCTCGATTCGACGTTGGGCTGTGAAGATAGATGATAAAATTTTACCTCACATCGCGCTATGCTTTCGTTATAAGGAAAAATTAGTAAAGAAATGCAGGGCATAAATATATTTAACGAGATTCATATTTATTCAGTTCACTGAATTTCATATCAACGATATTCTCGCGAACCGTGTTGATTCATATTTTTTTTTAATGTCGAAAATTTGTGGGTTAGTTATAGAATTTTTTTGTCAAAGATATCCAAAAATCTTAAGGCTCGTTTTAGGGAGAAAACTGCGCTGCATCATGATTTTTGTTGAACATTGAACGGAACGCAGCTGAGTGTTTTTAGAGGTAATCCAGAGCGGGCAGCATCCATGCAGGTATATTTATCTGTTTCCGTTGACTTTTGGGAGGCGCCACAAATCAACCGTGCTCTTGGTGCGGTCGACCCTCGGCAAGGGAGGAATTCCCAGTAGGTGTACGGTTCGATTTCAATCGTAAATTACTAAAAACCCCATCCGTTTCGTCCACCATCACTACCACCGTCACTACCACCGACACCACCAACGCAGACGCCCGAAACTTTTGAGCAGGAGAGTTCGAGGTGTGAAACGGCGAGTCCATCATGCGCGTACTTGGGCAGAGATATTTATATCTAATATCATTATGCATACGGCACGTACAACCGTGTGCCTATAATATTGAAAATAATCTCGGGATGTAGCTGACCAGAGACATAATCCCACCTCGCTTCCGTTACCCTCGCACTCCTGCAGCGACATAAAGTGAAATTATACCCGCCTCTGGCGCGTGTGTCTGGGTTTCTCACACAAGATACGACGGGAATGAAAGGGGCAACGGGGCTGGCTGCAAAAGGGGTGACGAGAGCCTGGCCGGATAGCCTCCGAGAGATTAGTCGCAACAGAAGTTAGGGCCGTCTCTGTCCGGTTGAGATAATTATGTGAGGTGCATTAGCGCACTTCGTATCCAAACGGCGGCGTGAGGTGAGCTAGAAATCGGGCCGAAGGGGAAGAGTGGGGTGGGGGTTGGGGGATGCCTCTGTTCCTTCACCTGCTGTCATCCGAGATCCTGCCAAATAAGTTACTTCATTTCGAGAGTATGGTTGAACACTCGGGAACTGCACGGAATTTCGCTACGAGGGATTACCTATTTCTGCTCTATCATGTGTCTGCAGTGACCGTCCGTTGTTCTACGATTGTAGATGTTTCTTTGGAGTGTTAGGGTAGGTTGCATACCGCCTGGAGATGAAACAACTCCCATGAGGGTGTCCATTACGAACATCTTTTTCGGGATACAGCGTGAAGAATTGATTCCAGATGTCTGATCCTTGGAATGTCATTTTGGAAAATTCTGACTCAACCAGTTTCAATTTTAATTCAAAAACTATAATTAATGCTGAAATGGGTGCGGTAAGTTAATGGAAAGAAGGAGAGACAATGAACCGATGTGGGTCACTCTTGCATCGAAGACGATTCCTGGATCAGTATTTAATTAATATACGTGCTTTTAATAACCGTTGTAATCGTTTTGTTTGTGCAATCAATCACGGAGATAAGCTCCGTTTGACTAGGAATTATACGACTTTCTCACATATAATATAAGATGAACGAATGTCCGTTATACGATCATAATTGTGTGTGGATGGAACAAAGGATGGAAGTTCGATTGTTTTTACTACTGGGAGTCTCACTTATACCTGCACATGGGTGCATAGTAATATCCGTGGAGATTCTCAATTTCATTCTTAAATAATATGAAAAGTATATATTTGCTGGTGAAAACGAGGAAATCATAAGGAGGGCGAGCAGCCCGAAGGCATCATTAACGTATATCCTTTCTTATGATATTTTGTGTCTTCTTCTCCCTCATTCATCTCATTCAGACCACCCTCGCCCACCGTTTCCACCCCCGCCCTCGGCCCAGTTCCTTAATATAATAATTTATTGTATTTTTCGCCGTGTAATTAATCTTCGCCCTCGAGCAAAAGGTGGCCAGGCAAAAAGTTTACGCTCTGACCCCGAGAGAGATTTTCTTACCATCCTCTTGCTCCGTTATTTCGATGCTCCACGGTCTTCGAGCCGCCGTAATCGACCAGCCAAACCTCAATTTATCTGTCACCCAAGCTGCCCGAAATATCGGACCGTTTCAAGTGGTATTTGAATCAATCCCGTCACCTTCTTTTCACCACTCGTTCGTTCAACATTTCTATACTTTTTTGCTTTCCTTTCGCAAGAAAGAGAACGAAAAATTTACTCAAATCGACAGTATACTTTGAAGATATTATACGTCAGTATTTCAGTCGTAGACAAATTCTATCAAGAGAGTTTAACTGCTTTTGAGCTCTTTTTTTTTATTTTCATTTTTCTTACGTGTTTTTTTCACAGCAAATATTTTTCTACCCTTGTGTTGTGAACTTTTCGCCCACGCTGACTTTTTCATTCGGTCAATACTTGTAGCTTGGAAGAGGCGAGAATGTATAAGTAAAACAAAAATGTAATAAATACATAAGAAAGAAAACGATACGGTAGGTAGTTGTGACTTGTTGGACGACTAATAACACCCGAGCTTGCGAGTCGCCGTTATGTTTGTAACAGCTGCAGGGAAATATAACATACCTACAAGTGCATACGTACGTTCACGCACACGTAAGGCGTCATAAACTCGTTCGATTTTTAGTACGTGAGTGTGTTGTTTTTTTTCGAACCACAAAGCGACTCCACAGACACGGTTCAACTTTAATAATTGATACGCTGATGTTTATCGACAAATTTATGTTATTCAAGTGAGCAGAGGTTGGCGATATTGAAATGAAAGTTATACTAATAATCGAGTCGACATTTTTGCAACAGTGGAGTTTGATATGCAGAAAAACTGTTCAGAGATCCATTTTCGTTTACTACAGATCTGTGAAAAAAACTAATCTCCGTAATATGTAATTGGAGCTTCAACTCTTGAGAAATTTTTTTATTCCAACCGGTGCTTTGGATAAGCGACTTGCAGCTGTGCAGCGTAAACTTAATAGATTTAGCAACTACGAAGAGAATACTGGAGAAGCGAAGGGTGGTCGTTTTGTCCCATCACTGCGGACAGGGTAAATAGAGTCTTGAGAAGTTGAGGCAGCGTTAGGCCGAGCTTAACGCCTTTGTCCACTCAAAATTCATGGTCTAGACGTCCGCCGACTCTCCTGCTGTTTATATGTATATTGCACTTGAATTCAGGTAGATAATACAGACTCTGTGATATACGGTACGCAATATGGCCGAATAATCTATACCTCTTGGAGGGACTTGGCGTTATAGTATCGATATATGTATAGTGTCTCCAGCACACAGTGACCCCGTTCGTTTCACGAGCTTATACGAGCCAAGTGGGCATGGGGTTCTGCACGCACATCTACGGGTACACGTGTTCCCGCACTCCACTCTCGATCACCTCCACGTAATACCGCAAACCTCTTGTGCTTAGGCATGGGGCCCGTTAAATCTTGATGTCATTGTCCTGCTGACCTGTCGCGTCACTGCACGGACCAGTCATGCACCATGGTCTTGATGACTCACTCGAAGTATGATCGTATAGAAAATCCCACCTACATTGATAGTATCCAACGAATATCGCGTCCTAACCATCACCGAATTACAGTATCAAGTACAATATGGAGGTTTAATTGCTTTCTGTGCTGATATGTAAAACTTGCGTATATCTAAACCCCACCGTATTCACTGGGTCTGTGCTAATCGCTTGCCGGTCTCTGACTAGTCGTTAAAACTCCTACATCTCAACGCATCTATGTTTAACGAGAGTTATGGAGGAGCGGAATATCTACGATTTCAGTTTAACTGCTACGCAAATGCCATGAAGACGCCGCCGCGCCGTAATCTGTTATCTGGCAAGCCCTCATATACTTTGTCCGCTCGGATATGGCCGCGCTCTCCCTTCCTCTCTCTCTCACCCTCTTTACATTCTGCTAAGGTATACCCAATGCTCGCTCACATCATTCAGCTTCCCTTTGACCGGATATCAATTGTTAAGTTTACCTCAGCTCCTCGGATTCTGTAACCTGTACTTGGCAGGCGTTCTGCTCAAGTGCGCAACGCGTAGAGATAGCAGAGAAAGTGTTACATTTTTGCTTTTATACGATTTTTCATTGTTCGATTTGATTTTCACATGCTTGTAAAGTGGTGAATTTTTTCTATCAAGAAAGTCACGTCATGGATAAAAATCGACTTTTTAAGAATATGAAAAGCAGAGTGATCCTTTTTGAACTTTCAACTCCAACTAAAAAGTCAGTATAGCAATATTATATATTGCTGGTTTCGTTTTGAATACGCAATTATTCTTTACACACACACACACACACACATATATATATATTTAGATATACATCGATTGCACATTCATCGTAATAGCGGGCTATTTAGTTGTCTCATTAGGAAGCGTGCTGCAGGTTGAATTGAGGCAGAGATAATTTGTTTATACTCGGCAATAAACGGAAGCTGAATAATTTGAAATTGAATAGAGATGCCGGGAGAGCGAGGCGCAGTTTGTCACCATAGAGGTGGTGGAGGGGGGATAGGGACCGTGTTTCCAGGGCGTTTTACAACGTGTTAGAAGAGATAGAGAGAGAGGGGCGGGGGTGGGGGGGGGGGGAGAGGGAAAGGGAGAGTTTCCCCTATAATATAATCCGTGATTGAGGCTGGTTCAATTTTCAACGTCTGGCATAATCATCGCACCCGTTGTCAGGGTGTTTCGATGTTCGATCATTAAGCCGAGGGAGAGCAAGTGCCGAAGTCCCCCGGGTGAAGACGGATTTACCATATTCTGAGATAAGGTTGAAATTTCACTTCCTCTTTGACAAGGCTGGAATTCAGGTTCCTTGGTATTATTATTACAAGGTGGGACTTAGTTTTAATTAATTTCATCACCGAAACTCCTCGTTGTACAAACTCACCGTGAGGCGGCTAAAAGGCGACGCTTTGTTTCAGACAGAAATAATTTCACCTCAATTATAATGCCCGTCGTACGAATGCAAACGTACGTATGTCTCTTATATTATACATGTTGTATGTATTTAAGTCTGTAACGTAATTCGAGTCGATAATTATTGAACGTAATTATTATTCATTCTTGATGAACCCTTCAGCAACCTGCTTTACACCATGTGTTTAATTCGCCCATTACAGCGGAAGGATGGAAAGATTGATAAGGCTCTATTCGGAGGGTTTCATCGTCCCCTGAAATTTGCACGCTGCTGGATGATGAGATATTTTTCAACCCCTTAGGGAGGTTCGTCACTCGTGAAATACGTTTGCTCTTATAATTCAAAAGAAAAATTCAATCCAAGCATGCCGGAAGATGTCTCTAATGAAGGAGTCAACATCTTTTAGGGAAGACAATCAATTGAATTAATGGGTTGACGAAACAGATTAATTGTCAATAAATAGTGATAAGATTCTTAAAAAAATTAAAGCAAGTCTAATATATATTATAAAATTGTTGCGAAGATTTCAATAAATTTAGGGAACTTGTGCTGAAGACGTAACAAAGTTTTTTAAGTATTGCATTTATTTTTATGGGAGATGAGCTTCTTCGGATGCGGCATAATGAGTTTTTAATTAGATTTACTTGAGAAGCATCTCCCTAAAATACATGAAGGCTTTGAATCAGATGTTTTTTTTATTAAAACCAATAAAGGAGGGTTGTTTTTAAAGAATTTTCGTGTCGTCATCATTAAAGGTGTGGTACATCCTTTTTTTTGAATTCTTCATAACTTTGACGTCTTATCTCAAAACACGTGTTTGTGGAAGTTTTAGAAATCGTTGAAATGTCTCTTGACGTATTGCTTTGTAAAAATTGATCAGATTTTCCAAAAACGGCTGGATCCCATTTATTTAAAATTTGGAAAGACAGTATACCTGTATTACCTTGAACAGTCTATTTTTTTTTTTGAAACGGTCCCAAATTTTTTAAAATCATTATCCTTCTTTGTTGGGTGAATAAAAGAAATCGTAAGTTTTGAACAAACAAACGAATTTCATATTCAAAAGGTTGCATTCCGTTGGGAGAGAAAGCAAAATAATGTATTACGGAAATGAGGACGTATTGAAAAAGCGAAAAGTCATGGTTTTAATCGTTGCTTATCCCTTTTAACCATATTGGATCAGACCGCAAGTAGAGTAACGCGGACATACAATACAAGGATACCTGTAGGTACGTAGAAATCCACAAGAGACGTAAAATATTTCTATGGTCCGCAAGGTGCATGTCGGCTCGACTCAGTTATATACGGGTTGGAGAACAGTGAAAAGTCGAGGATAGAAGAGGAAAACTTTTTAACAATATCAACGGCGAAAAGATTTTCACCACGCTTATTTTCTCTTATTGAATTTACCGAACTTTCTCATACGGAAAATTACTTGTTCCTTTCGGTTGGCGATTGGCAATCGAAAATCTTTCCCCGTTGTACGATAGGCACCGTTCTCTCCGCATCGTCGAGGATATGAGCCGTTTAATCGATCGTTTCCTTCAATCGTTGACACTCATGACCGGCTAAAATCATCGTCGTTGCGCGATGACGATGCAAGGCATGATTGTCGACAAGGAACGAGGCGGACGAGGAGACTGGCAGAGAATCGAGAAAGAGGTACGTCGAGGAGGAGACGCGGTGCAGGAATTACGCTACATTTCCCACGAGGAATCGGGAAGCCGGTTACAGAGCACCGGAGTCCTTACTTACGGATTGATACCCAATTTCCATCGAGTTTAGCCCCTATCGAGGGATCATTGCTCCGGATCGGTGGGGAGGGGAGGGGGAAGAGGAGAAGGTATCAATTTCAAATAAATTCAATAAAATCAAGTGGGAATGATATCAAATATGGGAAGCTGCTTGGCAAGTGATATCCACTCCGCCCCTTTTCCCACAGATATCCAACAGCTTAAAGAAAATACCCTCAATCCGCGGTCATTGCGTCAAAGGGCTTCAAGACGCAACCCATCTATGGGTAAGGGTTTAACTCCTTCGATCTATACATTCGCACATATTTTTTCTCGATATTTTTCAGGGAACGTCGTCGGGATGCTCACACCTTTCGCAATAAAGAAAAAAATGTATGTAAATCGGTGCTTTTGATATTAGTAGAATTTTAGCACAGAGATAGAAAAAGTAATATTCCAATTTCATCCGAATTCCGAAGTGTCAACGTAACTGCTGAGAAATCATATTTTATAAGGTAATATTGCGTATTACTATGGAAAATTTTGTTTGTTCGTTAATGTCACGCCTATTTTTTTGGAATGATTCTCAAACAACATTTTTTTAGACAAAACTCGGAAATAAAAAAATATCTGAGTCATATGTGAATGAGAAGACGCTGCCGTGCGTGGATGAAAAATTATGTTAAAGCTAGAGGTGGGTGAATATTTTTGACATAAAGTTCAGTAAATTTTCATGCGGAGAGCCGTGGAAATTTCATGGAATCATAATAACCCACGCGATTCTTGTTATTTGGCATAATGAAAGAAAGAAAGAGAGAGGAAGAGAGAGAGAGAGAGAGAGGGAGAGGTGGGGTGAGAAAGTAAAAGAGAAGGAGAGTGTTACTCGGGCGAAACTAATTTTAATCCACAAGACAGAAGTCGACTTTAATAGCTGTCCGAAGTTACAAACGGTTTCTCCGTTCCCATCCGCCCGCTCCCTGGATCCTCGATATCACAGCGGCTTTTCAGGAGTTTTATCATAGAATGAGATAAGATGATTTAATAAGCCCGTTTTGTCAAAAAGAACTCGCCTCCCGGGTTGATGTTTACTCTCGAAGATGACCTATGTAAAAAAGAAGGAACAAATGAATGGAAAGAAAAGGAACATTTGTCAAGTCGTTTAGACGTTACAACTTATGCTTGGAACAACACGTTTTTCGAATAAGGTTTCATCTTTTCGTCTTGATAACTCACTTTAAAAGTTCCAAAAAAAAGTTCACTTCCGCAAAGCGTAGCCGACCAGGGGGTAATTTGATCTCTTTTTTCTTGCCTACTACACAAAGCGGATTGGCAAAAATGCGAGAAACAATTTGGCAAAAAAAGATGCGCCTATACACCTACCCACGTATCGCAACTCCGCAAGCGTATAAGTTCGAGGCTTTCGAAGAACTGAACTACACCCCGAATACCTAAATGTATACCTATGTATAGCGGGTTTCACTTGTAGAGAAATTCCATCGCTTACCAGCGGCCCAAGTTTCTCCGGAACTCTTCCTCTCAACTTCTAAAAATACTTGGTGAAACGACTCAGCTCGCTGCGGTGATACGGCCGCGCGTTCAAAAGAGAATCACCGAGCCTATGACTCGCAACATTCTTCCTTGACGTTGCAGGCGTGAAGGAGTGAAATGCGACCGAAGTTTAATACGAGACGGTTTCAGTTCTATTTTAGAAACTTCTTCCGCGGCGCGTCGCTCCTTCGAGTGGTTCTTATAATTTCTGAATCATAATGGGATAAGAGGAGACAGAGAAACTTGAATGTACTCACCGAGCTAAACTCCATGACTTTTAACAGCCAGAGCGTCAGCGCCATGTTCAGTATCACCATCACCATCAACGACAGCACCAAAGAGTACAAACATCTTTTTCTCCATCCGTATACCCCTAATCTAAACCCGCTACAGTTGGTGGTAGACTCGGTATTCCTCGTACTCGTTCCACCCGACGGACCCGCGACTGCGGAATTCGAAACCGTCTGACGAACGATGTTGTTCGACGTTACGGACTCGCTCGACCAATCCACCTGTCCCCTCGGCATTCTGAAAAATAAGAATGTCTATCGTTAATCGTCGATTGCAGTGAGCATGTTTCGACATTATTTGTTCTTGACGAATCGTTTAAAAATATAGGGTACCTTTACCGATTTGCTTGTTTTTTTTTTATTTACGAGGACACGAAGGTGAAGATGGAGTGATTCAAGAATTCGAATAATGGCAGAGCACAGTTTTTGTATGGCAAGGAAAAGGGGAGGAAGAGAGAATTAGCGAATGGACAGTCACAGGGGAAAGCCTGACGTATTGACTGTAGCCGCAAGAGAGAGAGAGATTATAAAGCAGCGAGTACGAAGGGGTTCTGGGTGAAAACATGAAGGTGTATAATATGTACTCGTTTGCAAATTAGTGCGGGGTATAGTAATCAGTGTTAAGCTAGAGCGGTGGCAGGTTAAGAAATAGTAGCTAGTTAACGCCAGCGCAGCAGGATGGAAAACTTATGCAAAGCTTAATGCCTGCCGCAAAATGCCTGACATAACTTTCGTCCTAATCCCCGCCTGCCCATAGCAACAGCGCAACTCTGCCCCATCCCCGTCCGGGTTCGTGCACCGATTGTTTTTATTTTCTCATAGCCCACACAGAGGGTGAAATATTCAGCTTAGCCCGCTCGCCGCCGCCCCCGAGGCTGGTAATTATACCCTGTGACCGTAAAAAGCTTGGTCGCAAAATTAAAACCTCGAAGATAGATCCTGCAGGAGCGCATCTCCGAGTTGTGGGTGGGAAAAGGAGAAGGGAGATCCGAGGTGGGATAAGGTAACGCTACGGGAACGAAATAGGTTGAGGAAAGCTGCAAGGCGAGGGAGATCCGAGAGAGAGAGAGAGAGAGAGAGAGCCAGCCGTCTACCCTTGCGGCACTCTTCGGGAGGCTTCTATTTAATGAAAGCCTTTAATCCAAAGGCTTTTCGGATTCCAGCACGATTCTCGATATCAATTTCTGAGAGGCGGCGGAGGAAAGGAATAGTCAAATAACGCAAGAATGAGCCAGGAGGACGTCTGACGTTCCAAGAATTATTGACCCATATATCGATTCGGTCAGGCGTTCAACGCCGAGGCGGACAGATAGTACCAAAACTAGTACAAGTGTTTTCAGCTCGTAAGCCAACTAGGATCTGAAACCTTTTCTCCTGTACGCTTTTACATCAGTAACTTTAATCCTCGCTAGAAACTCTTCGTGTTATAAGTCATAATTCATTCGGCTAATGTTGTTCGCGATTGAGTTCTTTGACGCGCTGGTATATGTGTGTATTGAACCAATTGACTGCGAGACGTACTTCTTCGCCAGGAGTTACTAAGTCAACTAAGTTATCCGAGCGAGCCAACTCAATCTGTGGCCACTTTGCTTGATTAGTTCACCCTAATTCTTATTCTCGTTCTTAGACAGCCGCTTCTTCCGCAGCCTCTTATTGTCCTGCTCTTCAGATGTTTGATATTAAATTTTGTGCTTTTTTTTCGTTTTTTCGTTTTCTTTTACAAAAACTTCAGGTGGAAACGAGATCTTGTTTAATCAAACCTGACCAGGGAACCTTAGCACTTGTCAAAAATCGATTTCGAAGTTGCAGGCATTTTTTTCATTTCATCAGTATATCACAGTCAGGAACAAATAATCGTTGGTGTAGTTCGCGGTGTGTACACATGTTACGACCATTTTTGTCCGCTATTTTCTACCGAATTCAAACCATTACCAGATAAACGGTTTCATTGAATGTCAAGAGAAAGGAGACGTTTGGAAAGTAAAAGCATCGAAACAGTCTTTAAAAGTTCAACTCAGTGAATAAACTTTTACTTTTGACACTCTTCTTTATTTTAGGTTCCTTTTATTGCTTTGAAAATAAAAAAAAATAAAAATTTCTTCGTGCCGTGTATCGTCGGCTGGTTCTTTCTGTCTTGGACAATAATCTTTCGCATGCTTCAACGAAACGGATCGGTGGTCGTGGTTTGTTCGCTAAATATTTCAGGCTTTGTAGGGTTCGATTCTCCGCCGGACACACCAAGAAACAACCAAAAGATTAGTACCATTGGCGACCTGCTATAACCGCGTGGATACAAATCCGAAAAGCCGTACCGATCCCACGGCTTTGCTCCAGCCTCTCTTCCAAATAATCGGTTATCCCGAGTTTTTTCACCTCATTCACGTCCGCTATCCTTCGCCCTGAAAAAGGCATCCGCTTGCTTTCCAATTCGCTGGCCTACAAGTAGATTCCTTCTCGCTTGATAAGAACGCGGAAAAAACGCCAAACGTAAGATCGATTCGAATTCGGTTTAGGACGATCATCTGTTGCCTTTGAGCTGCGAGTGTCATAGACAGTAACTTGCAGCTTATCGGTTGGTTACTACAGAATACCGCAGGTTTGTGGTACCCTCTGTGTACCAGGGTCGAGAAGCAGGGGGATGGGGATGTAGCTGAGCCACAGAGGCCAAACATAGTTTAACTCGAATTACCGCTAATAGAGTCGTTCGTCATACCAGAACGGCCTCTAACCACTTCTCTTACCGGGCAAATTGCTAGGTAATTTGGGTGAAAAATTGCGAGGATTAGAGTCCAACTGTTCTTCTTAGGTCGACGTAACTGCCCCCTGCGTATTATTCCAATAAACGAAGGTAGTCGGTACACTCCCGTATGTTTGTTCAAATTAGTCACCCCCTTTCGCTGATGGTCATACCCCTGCAGAAGCAGCCTACCTACAGGTGAGCAATTTGCAAGAACTGCGCCGTTTTAGATAGGCAGAAATTTTATCAAGTGCCTCTTACAATGTCGAGAGGTATTTTCGTAATCCCTTAGGTGGTTGAATTACTTCTCAAGTTTATTGTTTCAAGTCTCTCCAAGTCCGCGTTGCGGCATGAGAACGTATTTTAAAATTCGGTAAAACTTAAAAATAACACGCGAGACCTCGCGAAACCTCATGGAACCCTGCGTGAAGTCTCACGAAGGACTTTCAAGTCCATGAGAATATTGTGCGAACTCTTGCTAAGTCTTTCCAAAATTGTTTTAAGTTTGTCGACACCGCGTGAGGTAATCCGAAGTTTAATGGAGATTTCTTTAAATTCAACGCCTGCCATAACTGACGTTGAAAGACATTCAAGTTGGGCTAATCGGAAGTATACGAATGGGGTGATTTCCCATATGAGGCGAGTTTCCTCTGAAGAAATCTTGAGGGTCAATTTTGATCCGGTGAATTTTCGCTCTTGTAAAACTGGAGGGTGATCGAGCGTACTGTATATTCGGAAAGTGGCTGAAGAGCGAGTAAATCTGCCGGAGGCGAGGCATTAGGGGGTTGCAGATATTTCCCAGGGGGGTGGAAGTCTCCCGGTTCAAACGGTGGTCAGTTATTGGCTGTATGATTCAATCAAAAGATCAAACACCAAGTCCCACGAGCTGCGGAGACCTGTTGAAACGCGAGATTTCCTCCGCCCCCTAACGGCGTTCGTCCTCCCCAAACGAGATACGGACAAAACGACCCTTGAACAATATGCGGCATTATACCGTATAAAAATAAGGTGAAGAATATCGTCTTTCCACCGTTTCGTACAAGTATCCGAGACACTTCGCTGCGACCCTTTATCCCTCGGGGGCTGCAAATATGGTTTTCCAATCGGAGAACAACAGTTTGCTTTTATTTTCCTACTCCCTCTCTCTTTCTCGCTTTCTTAAATCAATCCCTCATCGATAATGCGAGCACGGTTTTATATTAGAAATGTATACATGATTTATTACGATGTACAAATATGATATATTCGTAAAATTCAACTTCACAGCTGGACCATGTAATATAACCTATAACAACTGGCACATTTCTATGTTGCACAAATATCGTTATTCCGTTTTCAATTTTATCATTGTTTTATACAACGAATCGAAAATATAACAATTATCGGCTGATGATTGGAAATTTTAATTACTTCGGGTAGTCGTTCCACTCTCCTAATTAACAATAGCGATTGCTATTGGTCGGTGGTAAAGATTAATTATATGTGTGTGATTTTTTCATGCACATAATATTTAACCCCCTCACGTATTTAACGTTAATTTCGTGGGCTTATTGATTATGAAGGGAACAGAATAAACTACATTTCCCGCTGTTTAACCGGAAGTTCCAAAACATGCTTACTATTTTATCAACCGGAACCGGAATTTCTTGGTGGTAACGTCGCGGAGGAAAATTTTCTCTATACATATATGATAAATATCGTTGGTTAAGCCTAACGAATTGTCGAAAATTTGATCGCATTGAAACGGAAATAAACCAGGGAATTTCATTGAGTATCTGGCTCGATCAGACAGGTCCACATAACCTGAAAGCATAAAGTTACCTAAATCGTGACTCAATTCCCTGGAACGTATTTGGATTTCGGAATATATAATATACCGAGGTGGTGGAAACGCGAGTATTAAATCATATCCAATATCATCTCTTCGTGTATCGGATATTCGCGTAGATATATATTATATATTCCAACATAATGTATAATACTTACGCATAAATATGTATGCATGGCGTGTGCGCATGTGCGTGTGTGTTTCTGTAGAGAGATAAGGTTGCGACTCAACCGCCAGGAATCCCGATAGTATTATATATAAAATCGAAAGCTAAACGTGAGGAAAATATTGCGATTTTTCAAGTATGAATATATATTGCGACTTTTTACTTAAAAATATTACACGCACGCCTATGTCGAAAATAAATTATTATTTGGTTAAAACAGCTTTATTTAAATGTCAGAGATCTTTGAATAAAATCCGGGGCTTATTGAATAACTGGTAGTTCCAAATAATGAGCTATAATTTAATTAGCCAAATGGTGGATCGCTTCTTAATCTACCAAACGATCTGTAGTAAATTGAACAATTTAACGAATTCGAAACATATTTTTCACCTTCAATATCATCACACGAATCATGCCGTAATATTTGACTGACGTTTGAAAATTTTCTTTTAAGATAAGACTGCAGTGTTTTTTCCGTTCGGTGCTCATGATCGGATAAACAAATTTCAATTAAAATCAAGAAATCATTCGAAGTATGATCACTTCCGGCTGAAGTATTATAAAGAGACATAATCACGGTACACGCAAGTCCGAACAATTAAGCGCAGTGCTTTCGGTTGTTACACATACCTGCAGGATTTAATTGGATGGATTTAATCACACATGGTTACAGACCAGGCACACGGTGTGTATAACTGGGTTGAAATCATTATTCCGAAAAGCGGTTTTGTGGCGTCGTATAGGCGGTGTGGAAAAAATAATAATAATAATAATATTACTGCAGAGTTAATTGTACCTACTTTGAGTGAGGCGTAACCATGATATTGTATAATCTCGCATTACCCCACTTGCACCAACCAACCAGCTAGCCAAATGCGTACAAACTTTTGGCTACCGAGTTCAGAGTGCATTACACTCTCACTTTGGCTTCCTACCAAAATCACTCCGAGATATTATCCCCAGATTCCCGGATGTATGCCACGACCTGTTTTGCATATTATATATTAGCTGGTCTGACAATTCATGAGCAACGATTATCGGGTCCGGGTTTGGATGATTCGCGTAAATGCGGAAAATGAAAATGCTCTCGAAAGTCTTTGAGACGCGCTCGGGAAGAACACAGTTTTAAAAGATCTTGAAACCTTCTCCGTTACACCGTAAGCATGCAAAACAACACTTCTTTGTTCAATTTCTTAGAAAATATTATTCATAAAATGATGTCAGCTATACTTCGGTCGTTAAGCCATACTGGAATCGGGAAAGTGAAACTGCAGCGACAATTACATCAGAGCACCAGAACTGCACGAGTATTATTTTGCTGATAGATTTAACGGACAGGCACATTTTAATCGTTAAATGCTTGAAGATTCTATTCGTAAGAAGAAAGGTTTGGCTTTTTGGATGCGTAACCTCTAGGATAGTGTATAATATCGTCGATGCGTTTATAAAGTTTGCGTGTGTAATGTGAGTACGTATAGCTGGGGCGAATCTGTGTGGGGGGATTAACGCTTAAAACTATTATTTTTTAGTAATTTTAACTCAAGCGGTAACTATTGTTATTGTTGTTATCGTTTCATTCGAGTAAAACGCGGGCAGCGCTCATACCGTCTGTGTGCAATCAGAGGGCCATTTAGTTTAACGTGAGCTTTGCTGCTGCAGCTTGTGACAGGTGGCACAGTGCTATTAAGTGAAACTCGTTGTTTTTCGTCTTTCCTTAATCTCCTTAGTAACAAATGACAAGTTGCCCAGACACGAGACCAAAATATAAACTAGAAATTCCAATAACCTCACGAATTAACTATTTACACCGATTATTCAACCGTTCTATTAACATTACTCTGTAAATAATTAATATCAGTAGAGTATTGCTTTGTTCTGCACCTTGTTTAATAGAAAGTCAACCACTATTCATTCATTATTTGGGAAGTACAGGTTGTTGAATACGAAAGTAGGGCCAGAGTCCTTAAAGTTGAAAGATTAGAAACTCGGTTATGTTTTTGTAAATTTGAAGAAATAAACAGAATTCATATTCAGGTATAAACAAGTATAAGAATTTTGCGTTTAACTATAGTGGTTTTTGTGCCAATGCAGATAATAAAATACAAAAATTTTAATTTGTCGAACACGATAAAAATTGATATGAAAATTTATTTTATTCCCAACTCGACCATAAAGTTAATTTTTTTTACTTCAAAAGCGGGTTGAGATTGGCATATTTTTCCCTAAAACGCATTTGCGGGAAATATGAGGCCAATTTAAAAGTTGCAATTTTCAAATAAATATAGCGGCCGGAATTGAGTCAGAAATAAAGTCCTATGTGTAACACGGGAATAAAAGTCGATTTTACTCCCTCGTCACATAATGCTCAATTACAAACGACTTTCACCGTGAAATTGGTACAGCAAATAATTTGACGAATCTCAAAAATAAGAAGAATAAACGTGAAAAGAGAAAGAGAGCCAGAGCGAGAGAGACGCGACGACGTAGCAGAAACTTGCAGTTGGAACACGACTGAGTATCTCTTAACATGCAGAGAGGAAAGGAGTGAGAGTCGGGTACGTGGCGTATAA
Source organism: Neodiprion lecontei (assembly GCF_021901455.1). Lineage (NCBI taxonomy): Eukaryota > Metazoa > Arthropoda > Insecta > Hymenoptera > Diprionidae > Neodiprion > Neodiprion lecontei. Next base: position 9,823,108 of record NC_060265.1, on the reverse strand, counting down.
TCCTTCCGTCTTGTGCACGCGTGTATAGCAGCAGGGTATGGCAAGACAAATCAGTTTAGAGGCTCTCCGAGAGGCTGGCTTGATCACGTTACCGGCTCAACCCCGAAGCTTAAGCTGGGGTGCCCCTCCTCCTCCCCACGGGGTCGCAGCGAGACGCCTAGGCGCACGCCGAGGGTGACGGCGTCGATTCCCGGGTCTTTTTTCCTGTACGGTGCTTTCTCGGGAGTCGGAGGGAGGGATCCGGCCGGCGAAGCCAATATTCTTCGTTGCTTTATCTTACTCGAATGGCCCCAACTTTACCCCAGCTCTGTTCCTTATTTCATTTTGTCGTGGGAATTTATGTATTTCATGGGGAAAACGTCGTACGTTCGCATCGTGCGGGGCCCCGGCCTCTTGCAGATAAATGACGCGTCTACAGCGACCTGTTGTTCCATTGAAAGGATCATTCCCATATAGTAGAATATGTATATATATATATATATATATATATATAGTATATACCACCGCAGTGATACTAATTTTCTATTGTATATTGCCTGAGATCGTTACCCCTCCACCTCACCCTGCTTTTTTGCCCCTGGACACCCTTAATTTATATCTTTCGATTCATTAAGTCAAGACCGATTCAATTGTATCTTGGCGCTACTTCGTTCGTATTATGGCTCGTTAATTCCGCGGCTCGCGGCCCTCGACTGGCTCGTGATTCTGAAACCCATGAAATTCCTGATTTCGAACAAAGCGCCACCTTTTTCCTTCTTCTATTTTTTCTCTATTCGCTACAATAAAACCAGTTCTCTCCAGTCACGTTTCAACTCCGGGCACTTTATTCTGAGAGAAAAACTTACGTCTGAATATTTTCCCCGCATGTACCTGTAACGATGATATACAGCTCGGGGGCAAATTTGTGCAGTCAAGAACGAAAACTGACACTGCCTACTATCGTATTCACCAGAAATAGATGCATCCATTCGCTGTTTGCTTGTACCGTACGACATTTCGTCATCTGCCAAAGCTGCAAGTGCGAAAAGTGCAACCTCGCACTTAAATGTATCCGGGACAGACGCGCGGACGTCTCAATCCCCGACAGACCCTGTCACAAAACCTTGAACGTTATTTAGGAATCGAAGTTCATCCTCGCCTGTTCTCTCGAAATTAATGCTGTAATTTCTTAATAGTTTGCTCTTATGCAGCGGCAAATGCTTCGTTAAAAGTTTCGGTAGGATGACAGAAAAATTATTAAAACTTTTTTTTATGTAGGTGTTTATGTCTTTTGCAATAAGATTCTTGAGATATTAAGAGAAACACGACGTACAACGTTCAATAACGCTGGAAGACAATATCGAATTTATTATAATTAAATACTGAAATTTGCTATCGAAGATGTCACGGGTTCAACAATATTTAATGGAAATATTAAGAAACTGGTGTCGGATCTAAATTTAATGCACTTGATGCTTGACTTTTTATACATGTCGCTAGCTTTTGAAGTTTTTAATTTTTTCATCAATCTGCCGGAGTAACCAAGTTTGCGGATTTAATTTTTTTTATCACAATTCTCTCTGCTTTAAGATTTAGTTTTGAAAACTTTCATAATCGAATGTTGGCAATTGGAGTTAATGACAAGTTAATCAGTATGGAGGAGACACGATTAACTTTTGTCTCGAAAGTTTGGGATCCTTGGAACAATTTTACCCCAAAAATATCAAGACCTGTGAACTTTTATAGTCCAGCTGTCGCGTGTCTATATTTCTGGCAGTGTGTAGTACCGTGTCAAATGTTGTCAAACGCGATGTGGTATTTGAATGTGGAAATTAATGATCGCGTTAGTGGCCGTCGCGCGTCGGAGAAGTTGGCAAAGGTGCGGCGATCGGCAGGGAAAGGTTTTGGGGAGGAAAAAGAAATATACTTTCTCGTAAAAGCTTATGTCCGTTAAGCGTGTAAACTTGCGGAGGCTTTCGGTGGGCCGACCGCCTTCCCCGCCCCTCGTCGCCCCTCGCGAAACAGGGAAAAAAGCTTCTGACTTCCGGCCCGAGTTTGGGTGAGCAGAGATTGATGTTGGGATCGGTCAATGGTCGTTGTGCCTTCGATGTACCTATGAGGCAACCCGGGGACTGGCGGAATGCGCGGGATGGAGGAAAGGTGGTCCCTGGTGCGGGACCGGCTCTATGGGACGACGCGTAAAGGTGTTGGAGGTTTTCGGGGGCGAGAAGGGGGCAAGGGTCGAGAGTAGGCTGGGTGTATATATTTCAGAGGGTCACTGAAAGCCCTAAGTGGGTTACTCTCGTACCTACTCCATTCGACCGAGCTCTGACTCTCGCCTCCTGATTCTCGGCGTCGGGGTGCCAGCCCTGATTTCCTATTTTCGAGTGAAAGAACGCTCCGCGGTAACGCCGAACGCCCAACATTAATCCAACAACGAGGAAAAACCAAGGAGTTTTTCCTCCGGGTCGAGGTTACCGAACCCTCTGCCCTTCTGCCTCACTCGATAACATCACCACCTTCGATGGGCAGAAGCACACGTCTGATCCGATTTCGTTTATGGAAAACAGAGATCGTCGAGTCCAGAGTTCAACAAAAACAGTATGTCGCGAAGACTGATTATTTTATGACGCAAATGCCCTGAACTCTGATTGTAAGTTTTGATGGATTCGAAAAATTCATGGTTCACGTTTGTCGTTTAAACATTTTATATAATTAATTAGTGGGCCATATGTAGGTCAGCACATGGATTCATTTTTCAGTAATACCAGTTTGCTGTCGTAATTTTTCTACACGAAGCACTGTTCTCTTCACAAAACGTGTGCGAATATCTGAAGAAAAATTTAACGCGGATGATGTCGTCTATTTACTATAGACGCTGAGGAGAATTGAAAAAAACTATATCTATATCGATATTTTGTAAATAGTAAACAAATTGAAAGTAAACAAATTTCCCCACGGGAGCTGAAATGGCATCATACCTTCTGAAAAAAATAGTTGTTTACGGAGTCTAATTGGACTAACGGTTTCCCTTCAACCTTACGAGGTCAAATTGATATCCCTGAAAAATGGACCTATGTACTTCCTATGAATAAATTGTGTGAAATGTGTTTCTTACGTTCAAACAGTAAGCGTTGACTGTAAATTTTTCAAAAATTTTAGAACTTATAGGACTCCTGAAAAGAATTGACACTCGTATCGTAAAGTGATCAGTTTTCGTGATGTAATGGCTTCTTCTACCGTTCACATTCTTTAATGAGCTTGATTACGTTTTTTCGAGTCCGATAATTTCCACTCAAAAAGAGTAAAACGTATATGAATCGATGCAATTATTTCCCAAATTCTTAATTTTCACAAGGATTTGTATAGAATTTTACTTGAAATTGAATGAAATTTTTTGACTTGATGTGTTTTCATTCCGCAGTATTTTCACGGTTAGATTCTCACTTTCCGGCAATCAGGAAGCATTAAATTCAGCGATACACAGCACGCAAATTGCCTAACAATTAGTCAGTTTTCCCTAGGGATTTCTCCATAAGTTTCGTTAAATTTGTCAACGGATTAGTGACAAGCGTAGGGTCACAGAGTTTGGTACGTGTTTGGTAGAATTTCCGGGTAGCGTTGGTTGTCAATCCACGACAATTTCAGCCGCTAATTGTGAAAATTAAGGTCAGCATTGAATAATTCACTGGTATCTGCCTCGGGTATCGAACCCGTACCTGCTCCTCCGTTGCAGGGTCATACCGTAATTATGATTGGCGGTTCTAATTCCGTCATCTGAGTAGGCCAGCGGTGAACTTTTGTTACAAGGGATGATCGACGGAGCGAAGAACGAACTGAAAGATTTTGGAATTTATAGTTTTTTCAGAGGAAGTAAAGCAGTGTTTGTGCGTGGAATCGACACGAGCGTTAAATTCCGGATCGTGGCATCGTATGAGTTGAAAAAGGGAAAATTAACCGAGGCTGCCGGACGTGAGTCCAATGCAGAAATAAATCCGTCCGTCGATATCTCTTCGGCGCTCGCTCGGATTAGAGTCCACATTTACACCTTTCCCAAAAGCGATCTCATAAATTCACTACCGGTTAGTTGTAAATTTAACCCACGGCTATTAGCCGCCACCCTTGACGGTTGAATCTGATTCAGGCTACGTAACGATCGGATCAGTTCACGTCCTCAATCGTGATCTCCTTCATCTGGAACCCGATGTGCAAAAAGATGTAACACTTCGCAAATATATCCAAAAAGGGTGAACAAGCGCCAGTTTGGTGTTACAGATCTCGAATAGCTGGATTTGCGACATCTGCAGGATCAGGAGTGTGCAATTTGAGGCTATAAGGACAATGGCGTAGGTACGGTGCGATTGATTCGCGAGCTTAGCGCGTGAACATTTGTCACGCACGGTGCACAACCCAGTCTATAGTATCGAGTTCGGTGTATCTGTTGTTCCACACGAGAGACTCGCTGTTCGGGTTAACAATTTGATTCCCAAGACGCCTCGTCGCCGCCAACGATGATCGTATCGAGTACATCCGTTCGGTTTCGGTTCGTTCTTTGGTGTGCGTAACTCGATAGCTGACGTGGGTAAAACCCACTCACACCCTGGTGCCTGGCTTTTGACGAGATAAAATAGTACCGTCGATCGATGCGAGCGTAGATAAGTATAACAACGTTGGCTTGCCGAAGACCCGGAGGCTACGGATCGAATGAATAAGCTACGACGTGCTAATGAAGAGGTCGGTAAACCGACTCTTAAGTGTAAGCCTTGAAACTTTGCTAATGGAATCGTGCACCTTCCCCCCTCCCCCCTCTCGTAACCGAAATATTAAACGTTCTTATTCGGACCCTGGAATAACAGACGCTGGGTAGATGCTCGGGTCCCTGTATGGTCAATTCATGTTTGTATAATTCTACCGAGACTAGCTCGCGATGCTTCGTTACGACAGCAATTTTTTGGAAGCTGGCTCGTAGAATTGTAGACTCAAATTTAGACTCGCAGTATTCTTGGAAGCGTATAACGCGAATTGCACGTCCTTGGAAATCCAATGTTGTCCCCAAAACGCAACGTCTAGATAGAGCAGAGCCGGGGGAAAAGGGCAGTGATCCCTGGACCGCAACCATCGTATAAGCCGACCACTGTGCCGCAGTTCTGCAATCTCCTAATCTTCAATTCATTTAGCATTCCAGCCTTGTTACACGGATTGTTGTTATTATCATATTTCTATGCTACTCATTTTATTCATACTGTTTTATAGCTGGCACGAACTCTCGCTTAAATAACAAAGGGATCGGTTACCCACCGCAATTCTCGAGGTGGCTGTTAAGTCGGGTTCAGCTCTGTGTCGCCGAAAGTGCGATCAAAGTATCAAATTTAAGTTTAATCTCAACGTTTTTAATATTCTGAAACCCTGCGAATTCGGTTTCTTCTTCAAACTAACCGATCCATCGAAATGATACGTAATTGTTTAGAAGGCTAACATTGATCAATCTTTGTTTTACAACGTATAACGTATAATCTACTAATCATTCGGTGGAATTGAAGAAACGAAATATTATACTCTTATATCTGAGGCTGCTCAAGTTTTTCTTGTTCCACCACCCGGAGAGTAGCCTTTTTTCATTGTCAGTGATATTTTCTACACTAATTTTTTTCACAAGAATTTTCGCCCTTAACCACGAGGGTGAAACAAGTACGGATCATTAGAGCCCCACGGATTTGCAGCTCGCGTAGGGATACGTTCTGCCTACCGGGTGTAATGTGGCAAAACCTTTCGCGGCGCATACCAACGAATGTCGGGTAGGTATATTATACTCGTAGAAGGGCACTTCCCGACTTCTTTGCATCAGCTGTTGCAAAATACCGAAAGTTGGGAGGTCCTTGGATTTATCGCAAAACTTGTACGCCTAGTATGTAGGGTATGTGTACATATGCATGCAGATATATATTTGGAGCTAGTGTATGTAAATTCGCGTAAGTTGCCACGCGCAAATGTGGCGCTATTTAGCCTCGTCAAAAGTGACTTACGGTCTGCGCGTATACCTCCACGGTATACTCAGAATTATTTCACTCCATTAATCTAGAGCGTGCTTACGCGTGTCCAGAAGTTAGGTTAAACAGATTATCGTCCAGTTCTCCGGCAGGTCGGCTCTCCCTCCTGCTAGCGTGTACCTTTCTAGGTATAGGTAGGTATGTGCGCAAATTCGAAGAGAATTCTCTCCTACCGTTGCCATACTCACGAAGAGACGGTTAACGTTCTTCCACCTCGGGAAACAACTCATACTCCGACCCTCCGGCTGACCTGCGACTGCCATCCTCATTACTCAAAGACTGCGCACCCTTACCTTTCGCGAGATAGCCGCGTGGATCCCTTATGAGAGGAAAAAAATTTAAATTTCCGTGAAGTTTGAGTAGCGGGAATACGTGGTTGTGATCAGGAGCCAGAACGAATATTGGACTTGATCGAATTTTACCCCTTTTGATAAGCGTTGGTTCGACGATTCTATCCTAGACGTCTTTTTAAGCCATATTGCATGAATATCGGAGGCCGAGAGGCTGACTTGCAATGAGTTACTCTAAATTTACCTTCACTTTGCTAGAACTCATTAATTGGCGAAATTTTAGATGCGTGTGATCGTCTGGGCACCGTAAAGTCTGTACCGGTCAGCCACGTTAGTCCACTTTGCCTTACTAGGATATAATCATACGTCTGGACTTTACCGACAGACGGGCCGAAATCATTCTCGAAGACAAAACGTCCTCGGGCTAAACTTTCTCTGTGTAGCAGTATGAACAGAGGCAGAGAGAGAGAGAGAGAAGAGAGAGAGGGCGAGAGAAGAAGACAGATAAGGGCGAGATTGAGAGTGGGAGACAGAGGATCGTGCAAAGCGTCATCCGAGACGGAACTCAAACATTGGCATAGACTCACACGCAAAGTCAAACCGAATCCGGCGGAGCAACTCTGTAGCAGATACCAGGATGTGCAAGAGCCTGCATGTATAGTTGTATATAGCTGTGTATGTACAAGCTTATATTATCTAGTTACTCAGAAGGCTTACACCCCAAACAAACAGTTGGATAGAGAAGCCTCGAGGCCCGAGGGAGTGAACTAGTTTCTCGCACCCTGCCAATCTGTCGGTGCGTTTGTACGTGCGTATCTTTGGGGTCGAGTGAAACCCCCGTCGTCAAGTTTCCTCTTGCCTGATGAATGTGAGATGTGCGGGTAACTGCGGAAGACAAAGTCCGGATTCTTGGCTCTAGATTTTTTCACCAGGGTTATCAAAGCGGCTCCAACTATTGGGGTAAACAGCTCGAAGGTTCGTATGTCGCATGACTTGTGCATACGGATCCGGATGCCTGCTGCTCGACAATGCCGACGCGGTTGGTACGTAACACTCGGAATCTGAAGGTAGGTGGAACACCTCTGCACGGATTTACTACCCTGTAAACTTTCTCAGAACTTCGGTAATGCGCTAATTTGGCAGTTACGGAAACACGTATCTCTACTCCAACCTAATGCTGACATACTAGCGTTACTCGTGAAAAAGTTTGATTATAGGAAATTTAAACTTTCAACATGCGCACTGATTGTACGTCACTATCTCTGATTTTATCAAATCTTATGTACTTGTATATCGCACGCGTTACCGGCGCGTTTAATGATTCTTCAACGTACGCTGTTCCTCTATTCCGTAACTCGTCGGAGACACTGGTATACGAGTAATTTTAGAGGAAGTCCCGATTAGTTTTCTGTACTCGATTGTCTTTTAACGATTTTAATACGACGTCCGAATTCCTTGTTTGTGCTGCTTCAATTAAGCTCCAAGATTATTGTGACTCATTTTTTTGGACACCTGTGTGACGATTTATCATTCTTAAGGTAAATACATATTGAGAAAAAAGAAAAGAATGAGGAAAAGAGTGAGAAGAAGCTATAGAGAGAAAGAAAGAGAATTCTAAATACGAGCGAAGCATTCGAAGAAGAGAAGTGGTATTTATATTTATATGAAACTGAATTTTGTTAAGTGTACATAACGGAATAAATCCTGATTAGGTAATAATTAACCAATAAAATCTCGACGACAGTTATCGTGAAGAAAATGAAAATTTCCTTAATAAATCGAGTCACACACATCAAATATTTGTAATCGCTCTCCCTTTAATATGTAATATTGTCGATAAGCTCTAATCTCTCATACGTAGATATTTTCATTGTAATTGTCTGAATATTAAATTCTCTTTTTGACACTATTTTAAACTATTTTGTGTATTATTTTTCATTCGTCTATTTTATTTTATTTTCAAGCGTTCATAAAACGTTACATCTATAACTTATTTCACCTTTTCGCAGTAAAAATAAGTAACTTTCGAATATTCCTTGCATCACGCTAAATTCTGATAAGTTGTTTGGTCAAAAACTCCACTTTATCACTCTGGATTTATCTTCAGAGTGCTTTTTCTGAAAGCGTAGTCAGTTTTCCATTTTGACAGAATAGCCATGAATTACAAACGATCGGTTAAACAATCAAGATTGTTCAAAAATAATTTACAACCGGTATGAATATGAATTTTTTCAATCGGTTCTTCATCGGAAATGAAGAGACCAAGTCTCAACCGAGTGTGCGTCCATTATTAGTCCCGACCCTAGTTATTATTCTCATAATTCTTATCAACCAATGACAACTGTGAGCAGTTGATAGATCGTTACTGGAATTATTTCGGCCCAAGTATATCTATTGCTGGATAAAAGCGTGGGTTCATTGATCACTGAATATTTCATTACTGCATCGGATATTAGCGTTCGCGGATACGCTGGGAATACCTTCAGGCATTTATTTTCCATACCGTGATTGCGAGCACCTGACTACTTGGTGTCTGATTTACTCAAAGTTAATCGACACTGGTATCGCGGCCACTACTGGGAAACGTTGCAGCATTTGCGAGAGATCTTCCCAGAACCGATACCTTTCAATTGATGTAGTTACTCGATTCGATACGTTTGATCTTTCCCGTAAAAGAACAAACATGCTTAGTTGACAGCATTTAACAGATTCCGATTGTACTTTCGATTCACGTTCCTTTTACCATACATCGCATCAACGGAATTGGAATCTCCCTCTAGAGCGTCGTCGGTATTATTAATTTGGCCAGTTTCTGATTTGATCGTCATCAAATATCGTATACGACGCTTGTTACGATCCGGGATGGTTCGCTTTGTCGTTGGCGCCGAATTAATTTCATTACAAGCATTCGTGTGCAGCCACACGAATGACTGCGATAGTGCTTGTTCCACCTCTCCAGTCATGATCCTTCGCACAGCATTTCTCATCAACGCCATTATCCAATGGTTGGCACTTGGCATGTCGTTTCGTTGCCGTAATTCATCAAATTTAATACACGATAAGTCCGGAATCGTCGGCATCGGATGCTCTCTTTATTTAAAAACGAGTAGCTGATCAAAAACAAATTATAAATCGCCGCACGGAAAAAGGCATGGTTGTTTCTACAATGACTTCGGTATAGCTTACTAAACATGAAGGTGTATAAAATTGGCCAGATCTGGCCTTATACGGATAGATCAAACTGTATGTGGGCATATCGAACAATGTATGGGCAGATGAAACTATACATGGCTGTAGCTAAATATTACTCATACCGATGGAACACAGACGTTCACGTTATAAAACAATATCACGCAATACATTACACATAAAAATTCAACTTACTACAATACATTATAAAAATATACTATATACTTAAAGGATGTCATGGATCAGACTCTGTATAATAAATTAGAAATCAATTTTTCTCGGAAACTGCATTTGGAAGATGGATTTGATATTTGAAAGTTGTAATTATAGCGAATCGAAAAAGAAAAATTCAGTTGAATTTCTTTTTATTCTCGATTAATAAACGACAGAGTTTCTTTTCACCAAGGATGACTTTATATGATCTGATTTGAACATATATACCCTGATATTCTCATACATTTCTATATTAAAAAATATTTCATCAGAATATACAAAATTATATGAGGACATACCTGGCTGTATGTAGGTATTAAAACTTCATTTTTTACTGACATTATTGAAATATCAGGTCGTATATGACCGTTTCAGAAGATCTATTGACGAGATAAAAAAGCTATATGTGGGCATATGTGGCCGGATTAGCTGTAAATGCTTAGATTCCATTACCCGATATGGCCTTATGTAACCTGATATGATCATATATTGTCTGATAAATCGATATCAACATTCGATTCCGGTAAAATAGTAAACCAAAAACATTGAGTTCATCAACGGATAGGCTGGAAATGCGTGATGCCTCGAAATACAGCGAACCGGAAAGGAAAAGGCGAAGGGGGAAGGGGGCAGGGGGGCGCGGGACGCGCAATGTGCGAAGCAGACGGTTGTAAGCAGTTGTCTGGCAATTCGTACTAGACGCCGTAACCAAACGCATCGTCTAAAGTAACAAAACTGTTTAAGTAATACCAACTATATTTTCAGGTTGACATAACTAGAATTTCGTTACTAAATTTGTACGGTGTTTCGAACTAGGTATTTTTTTTCCGTGCGTCTTTAAATCCCCTTGTCATTGTTGTCTTCTCCTCTACCGCGAACAATAATTGGGGCACGCTTCTATACCGGGGATCATTCAGCTTCAATATAACTGCAGCAAGTGTACCAAAATCGTCAGTAATCATTTTCACAAATATTTGCACACTTAATTAAACGTGAAGCTTAAATCAGCACAAAGAGTTATTTTTCACCGATTTCCTCATCGACTGAGTATCTGCACGGTGTTGCGGTACAATAAGAAAAGCAATTGCAGAATGGTTAGAATGATCGTGAATACTTTGACAGAAAGTCTGCAGCCTCTACCAGAACGTGACAAATGGTTAATTAATTATTAATTCGGATATGTCATAATAACGGCTCGTCTAAGGGAAATTGAAATCCCTGTCTCACTCTCTCCATCCCTATCTGGGGGTGCTGAACGTGCACCGGATCCGCACAGGGTGCATTTGTATTCGTACTGCGGCTGGGCTGATGGTAGAACAGCGAGAAACTGGGCACCCACACAACTCGAGTCCGCGTAGCTGTTCCCGAGCAACTCCGTGACCTGTTTCTTGTTAAATTACTCGACAAATGTGTCTCTATACGTATATTACACATAGTCGTACACATATTTGTATAGTGTACATATGTATAATTACGCGATACACCTGGAACGGATTTAATTAGCTCCGTTCTCCAGCGTCGGAACAATCGTGTTCTTCCATTGCAAGATCGCTCTTATTTTCACCGCTGGGCTCGCTTAAGATGACGATTCTCAATTACCTATAGTCCTATACCCTTCCTTCGTATACACGTTAACGTTACCCCGACAATAATAACTTTGTAATATTACGTATAACCGGGTAACGACAAGCCGCGATTAGATCCTTTCCCCCCCTCCCCCCCCCCCCCCCCCCCGATACGTACTCCTTGATACGACTTCGCTTTGGAAAGGGCCAAGCAGATGTAATGCGATAAGAGAAATTAGACGGTTGAATTTCACCCCTGTTTCGTTAACTTCAGTGGTGATCGCGTTCAATCGGAACGACTGTTTCGGCGCTGTCACGATTCTGCGTAAAGTTGTAGAGGCGTGTCAAGTTTGTCTATAAAATTTATAATCTACGCTCGGAGTCAAGGTTCCTGGGCGTTTTCGGGAACAAGCCAAATGCGCAAAGTTTGACTCGCCGAAACGAAAACGCAAACTCGGCACAAAGAGGGTCAAAACCTCCCTGAGAGTGAAAATAAAATTATGCCGATAGACACGTTCGCATTCGCATTCGCATTCGCATTACGCGGGGGTCGAGCCGGTGACTGACTGAGCCTGGCTTTATGCCACAAGTTAAGGGAAGTAATAAGTTAGGTTTGCGTGGCGTGGCTTTGCTTGGCTTGGCTTGGCTTGGCCTGGCGACCTTATGCAGTGTTACCTATCCGTGTGCCTCGCTGATACGAGAGGGTAACGCCTCACTCGTGTGAATGTTACCTCGAGGAGTAGACTCGACATGCAGGAGAAGCGACGCGCCGAGCTAACTCCAAGTGGTAAACGCAGTTTGGTTCAGCCCCAGGACTCGAACTAAACTTTGTTTGTCACCGGCGTTGCTCTGTTGTCTCTTCGTGCGGTGGCGCCTTATTCTCCTTCGCACCATGAACGACAACCCGTCGCATCGGTTACGTCGTTATTATCGTATCGAACACCTCGAGACACATTTACCGACAAATACGCGCCAGGCATACGAGATCAGCCACGAAATTTCATGACTACTAAATCGTGGAGACGAACTTTGCCAACGAGCGACCAAATTTTCGATTTTCTTCTTTGGTGACGTCGAGAATCCTCATCGTTATTACCACTGTTTACATACCATCATTTCGTCAACTGTTCATGCAAAAGTTAAAGCGGAAAAGTTAATTTTTATGGGCCATCGGATGTATTTTGGATCAGCTTCATATTTGTATCCACAAGCGGCGTCGCAGCGATACGAACGCCTGATATTAGCCACCGTCTAGCTCCAACACGATGTCGCTAAGAAATTTTATTTATTTTTTTTTATATACATAGTAGAAAAGATATTAGCCGAGGTTGGCTGCTGGTGCTGTAGCTGGGGGATGCTGGTCTAGAGCTTGGTGAAAATTGAAACATGTTGTCGACTTTGCTCGATGCCGAAGCTTGAACGGGGTAGTTTTAGCCCTATCTCAACTCGCCACTCCTCTACTCCTGCGATTTTTAGATCGAAAAGTCAAATCCGTTCGTCTGCCGTACACTGTACCCGGATGAAAAAATAGAAATACCGAAAAGATAAATAACGTCCCGCAGTCTCAGTGGCCGACGCTTACCAATTTACGAATCTCTAAAGCAGAAGTGTAGAATATTTTTTAATGATGGTTATAGTTCGTTTACAGTTTATCAACATTGAAAGAATTGTGGGGGAAATTTATTTTTGGTTTGAACGAAAATTATTGGTTGTCCTGACCGTTTGATTACAGTCATCTAGCATCTGGAAACTTTTAATTCCAGTAGCATCCGCTGTGTAAATAGTAATTAAGCAAAGAAAAAAATTCGCGAAAGGTTTTTTTTACTAAAAATCCTGCTAGTAAAATTAAAATCGTTTTGCTCAAACGCTGGCGTTGGAAACGTACGAATGAGACAGTTTCATCGCCGTCTGCAGGGCATACAAATAAAGAGTATTCACCCAGCTCTAAATTAAAAGCGAGGGACTTTCGATGTTTAAACCAAACTCGAGGGGCGTGTGGAACAAATAACCTAAAACGACAAATTTCGTTTCTATACAGACGATGTGTGTATGCGTGTGTTCAAGAGCTCATATCTGAACGGGTATGCTTCAATTAATCGCTAACTCTATTTGTTTACTGGGACGAAAGATCCTGGAGCTGTGCAGGATTCTTTGCCTGTACGAAACAATCCAGACTTCGGATTAATTGAATTACTAATAAGTAATAACTCGGAGCATCAGAGCGGATCTCATTTTTGATTTCATCAATTTTGACCAATTCCCCAACGGCGTTGAGGATAATCATTATCGATTTTACTATGTTTAGAATTTGATTCAATCGTAAAATTACCCGAGTTGATGAAAATAGTATTCTACTATCCTCGGAGATATTGTTGGACGTGTTCTTTTGGTTCATTTTTGAAGGCGGAATTTTAATCTGGCTGCAAAAAGTTTTTGGCACATTTACTTAAAGATAAATTTTGTTTAAGATTAAGCATAAGTTCGTTATTATGTATTTTAAATACTGCAATTTGAGAACGCGATATGATAAGGATTTCAGATGAGATTCAAAATTTACCTTGAGGTTTGAATTTCATTTCAAGCTTTATTTGAATTTTCTAGGACACGCCATCTTCGGCTTATATTGTACCATATAACTCGTTAAAAATATCTAAAACACATTTCTTTCTGTGATTTTGAACCTAATTCGCAAAGAATTTTTATAAGTTGGCGATTTTTTTATACAATCAGAACAAATATGCATTTGAAGAGAATCGATTTTATTTGAATCTGATATTTGATTGTATTATATCATCAATTTGTACGACTGCGAAAGTTTAATTGGAATAGATTGAAAATTTCGCTTTGAGTAACGAAATTTCTCAAATAAAAATGATATCGAAAAACTGGCTTGTAATTCCGATTGATGATCGAGTTTTCGCAAATCAAAAATCGATTCAAGCCGACGTATCAGATATGCATTAAATATTTCATCAACTTATTTATTTCTCTGCGGCTGTTAGGGAATGAAGTTTTAATTTTTCACTACTTCCACTCCCTCCCGGCAGTTTTGATTAAGCAAATTGCTCCTTATCGGTATAAAAAAATGAGTATCTGGGTTTGGCGCGCCTTTCGTTTGCGGTATTTGGATGTAGGAGACGACGACGGTAGGGAGTGGCTGCAGCCGGCGATTGTGAAGACCAATTTGTCAGAAACTCTCCTCTCTGGAAGCGCACAATAAAAATGGCAACAAAAGAGACGGAAGTTGTATCGGTGGAGGAAATTCGGGATACAGACTCTTGCGGTAGTCAGTCGGTTGCACGAGGCAGTCGGGATAAAAGTTCATTCTAAAATAAATGCAATTCAACTATCCCTCTCTATTTCCCCCCCCCCCCTGACTCTCTCTCTCTCCTCTCTCTCTCTCTCTCTCTCTCTCTCTCGCTCTCTCCCTTCCTACGTTTTGCTATCTGCCCGACGGAATATCTCGTGCTAAATGAAACGGACAAATTCCTGCGAGCGGCGGGCGCCCATGAGGGCGATGGACGCTGCGTCCGCGACGCTTTCCTGGACAATGGGCACGGTCCGTCGAAATAAAGGGAACACGTTGTTCGGGAAAAATATTTTTTTTCATCATCGACATCCCCGCGAGACTTGCTGCACGCGTGTCGTTATTCCGAACGAATGAAATCCCCCGACGTGGCGCTTCCGGGACTTTTCGAGCATCTCCAGGGTTCCTTTATTTTGAGATGCAGTCAAAATTCCTCCGTCCGCGTGGTTCTCGTTCATGATGGAAATCAGCGAATTAAATGGAAAGTAATTTTCACTGGGTAGGTGGAAATTAGTCTTCTTCCCAGCCCATGCGAAGCCGATTTTAATTAAACGAGAGCTTTGATATTAATTTTTATTATCTTCATTATCTTTTTATTTTTTGCGAAATATATATGTGCGTGTATGTGTGTGCGCGCGCATGGGGGAAAAATTATGCAGAGTCGAGAGAACGTAAGCTTAATCCAAATTCGTGTATACCTCGAAGTACTCGGTTGAGGCCGTATAGCAACGACGAAATGCCAATTTCATAGGGGCCGATTTTAAGCGGAATAATTTGTGCTTTATGAACCGGATTATATCGCCCAGTAATACTTATATACTGTGAAGTGACAAATTCTGGGATACGAGCACGTTGCACGAAATTTTAGTATCGTTATTCATCAAATCGAGGCAACTGCATCCATTTTCGAAACACTGTTTCTATCCCGGAAAATCTCGTCCACTGGTTGTTCAACGGGCAATTTCATTTACTACTTGATTTTTTCATCACGATTTTGTATTCTTACACCTCTGTTCTTTTGAACAGGATTTTTTTATCTATCGTTACTACGTTAAATTTTGTTGAACATCTTTCATAATCAGTTGTTTAAATTTTCCCTAACGTCATAAATGATTTGATGTGTTACGTCCTCCAGACCTCAGATTCTTTTCCCACAATCACACTAAAATTATATACCAAACTATGTCGGACCAATACTGAAATTCGCAGTGATCATTTAATTCACACCATTAACTAGTTATCGAAAACCTGATCTAGGCTCTTGACGACATAAAGATGACAATTTCATGAGACAGAAAATACGGAGAATCGTACAGAAGTATAAAAAATCGCGACAGAAAACAGAAGCAATTACCCGATACACGAACGGTATCTTCGAAACAGTAAATCCATCCATTTTTTTTGGAATTCAGTTTGGGCTCTTCGCATTTCGGTTGAAGGCGGTTCGAACAAGGATTATGCAAGCTTGAATAGTCAGGGTGTATTCGCTGGGAAATTGGCTGGAAAATCTTACCTTCAACCTTTTTCTATCCTGATTCTCGGCCAATATCGCTAGTCAAAGAAGCTGCACGCGTCGCGGTTCTCACTGGCGCTCGTTTAGAAACCGGTCCAGTCTGGCTATCATGCACGGCCACGGAAAGCCGATCGGAGGATTTAACATTGCCGGGATGCCGGTAGGTATTTGCTTAATAAAATGCGTCCAAGAAAGGCCGGCAAGACGGGCAAACGGTCCGCTGCTCGGCGAAAAAGCAGCAGGAATCTCTTTACGATACGAGCTTCGCGTTATGCCGCCATGCTGCTTTTAGGATATTTCATCTTAAATTCAACCGCTGCAGCTTTACTTGCACCCTCTACATCTCGAATAAATCTAATCTCCCATAGATTTCGTCCCGGACTGGAGAAGCTGCCGACCGGAAGTCAGCGCGAATCCAAACCGTTTTGCGGCTTCTGCGGATTACGTTTGGAAATTTCACCGAAGAGATTGATACTTTCTAAGATTCGACGGAGCTTCGATCCCTTTGACGAAAACGATCTTTGATTTTCAATAAATATCCGTCAACGTTTTTTGCAAAGTAACAATTGCTCATTGTCAATATTTTCCGAATCTTGCAAGTTTCGTTTTCGTACCTTGAATAATATCGAATTTATTTGTTGTATTAATGTGGTAGACTTTAAATGCTTTTAAAAGTTTAGCACCACTTTCAAACAGGTGTACTAAATTTTTGTAAAATCTTGACAATCGCTTTGTAACATTAATTTTATTCGACTTTATTTTTTCTTGCACAACTTTGTCACCTCCTGTTTGTTGCAACTGTGAGTTGGATCGATTCGACGGTTTGCTTTTCGACTGAAGACGAAATCTTCATTTAATATGCACTTATTTTTGGATTCAAATTCGCTTTAAAACTAACTAAATTACACATTAGAAAATGTATTTGGCCAATTCTAAATTTTCTTAATGAATAAAGTGAATTTCGGGATGTATACAAAGTCTCGCTGTACTCTGTATTCCTTTTTTTTTGAATCTTCTTATTGCCACTTGAAATTTGCACACTTTTTCGCACAATTTCATAACATCTACTGTACAGACGCATATTTTCGCGGGTTATATCCACTTGGTAATTGGACCGTTTTCCCAGACGAAATAATCATTTCTTATTGCTCGTAATAAAGAGAGCCAGCACACCTACCTTGTGGGTGGGAATAAAATTTGACGCAATGATAAAAACCTGTTTTTTTATGCCTGCAGTCACATGTCGCCATTTTTACTTTCCAAATTAAGGGGGGTAGGGGAGGACTCTAACGAAACCATTTGCAGGGTACTTCACGGATTTATGTTTACCATAAAAGGGGACCCCAAACGTTGTTATATACCGTAACTAATTCGACATTTTATTTCTCCTCTCAAAATAGATGAAATAAATTGTAAATTAATAAATTCATTTACATTGTTATAGATCCACTTCTTTCTGTTTCATGTGTTCATTTGCTCTTGTGAATTATAATTATTATAATTTCTTTTTTTATAATTCGATTTTCAGAAGTGGATCGGATATATTTGCTCCCATTCACTGCATAATATATCATTCACTGGAACGAATTTTTTTTTGTTTTTTTGGCCTTATTTTCTCGACTTATCGTCTGTCAATGATCTCAAAAATCTTAATTATCATCGCAACAGAGAAAAGAATTTTCGCCTTAACCTCCACCATTTGTTCATCTTAAGATATTTTATCTGTTCTGTAGCGGACGGGATATTAGTTGAGATTTCGGAACGATCGCAAAGCAGCCTGAGCTCTTGAATATTCAACTCGTTACAGGCTACATTCATGACGGGGCGTAACTCGACAACAAATAGAACAAAAATTAAAGCCACTCGCACTTCGTTATTTCGGCAACGCCGTCAATGTCTCGTTGATCATTGCTTTTGTAGGCTTGGGCGCAGATTTCGAGGGAATTACCGATCGATTAATAAATTTGTGATTATTCATCATTGTCTGTCCACGTCGATTGCTGTGCATTTTGTTTAGAACTTGGAATATTTTCAGAATTGATTTCCCTACTTTAATTATCTCTCTCCGCTTGAAGATACTCAAAATTTGTAGTTCTTCACGCGACTAAAAGGTATTAATAATTTTCTTCCCGTACAAAAATATCAAGCTATAGTTTTAGTGAAAAATCAACGTTTGGTGAATTTTACCGCGTAAAAAGTTGTTAGAATTTTCAGCTATAAGTTTTGCTTTAACCGAGCCGTAAGTGATCGCTGAATAATCATGACCACTTTTTGACGTAATTAATAGTTGCATAAAAATTTAATTTTATCAATTCAAAATTGATTTTTAGGTTTACGAAAAATCTATATTTTTTAGTAAACTTTGACAAAGTTGATTACAGATCGTAAGATGTGTCGTGATATTACAAATTGTGTGAATATTTGTTTACGTTTCGTGACCAAGAATTATTTAATCGATCTCTTCAAGCGTAACAATAATTTTAAAATTGATAGATTTTATTGAGCTTTGTAAAAGTTTGAAGAGTCGACAAAAAGCTGCAGCACACCATGACGGGGTGGATAACCTTGTGAATAGCGCGTAGAGAGAGTCGGAAAGAAATAGAAGAGAGAAAGGAGATAGGAAGAAAAAAGTGAATACAACGTGATGAGCGCGGAACAATCCAATCTTGTATTGGGCCATTTTTTATTCACGATTTGATTTGGTGCGGCAGATTGACGTGTAGCGTAAACGTCAGCCTATTAAAATTATGTTGCGGGATATGAAACAATACCTACACCGATAGGTTGACTACTGAGAAGACCGAATCGGCGAAGTAATTCCGTCCTGAATAGAAAAGTCAAATCAATAAATTAAGGGATCGAATACGGAACGGCGTATTGTTTAAGAATTTTTGCCTCTATTTCTCCTTTATCTTTTTTGTCCGTCTGATTCGATGGCCGACGTCAAATGTCGCCGCTCTGCACCGATCGCATCTCTAAAGGCTAACCGATTTCCAATTTCCCAATATTTACGACACCGCGCGCGTCTTTTCCAATTGAGATTTTCCATCTCCTTTTCTATCCGCAACATTTATCTTGCGTATATTCCCCGTCTATTCATTGAAACAGACGACGAAACATTTTTCAAACTTAATCAAACCTTATATACGTTACAATATCGAGCTAAAATGAAATGGCAGAGAAGACAAAAAATCGTTGATATGATTTTTAGAAGAAAAATAACCGACTATTCAAAATAGAAACACGCCTTTTTTTTCGCTCAGAAAATGTTGCCGTAAATTGAATTTCGTTCTCGGAACACGGTGTTTGAATGTTCTCACTATAATCTTTGTTTGAATCACGGAATTTTTCTGCAAGTGTATTACTTGTCGCTCTTCTTTGAGAATGATACAAACTTGTCTCCAAACACGGGAAGAATCAATAAGTGAAATAAAAGTATGTCTAACAATTGTTCAATGGATGGAAAGATGTAAGTTTGGTTTTCTAATCTCGAGGAGATATTCCCATGATTTCGTGTTGCGTCAATGAGTATGCAGTTGTTTTAGATTTAATATAAGGCTTCAGAGTATCTATAACTGTAATCAGTTTATCTATTCTATAGAATCGAAGCCTGCGTGTTTGAATATTCTGTCAACATCCCTATCCGAGTCGTACGATTTCACTGCGCGTTCATAAAACAGGTATCGACACGCATGAGGTTTTGGTGGAGAGAAAAGTCCTTCGAGGAATGTGACAAACCATTTAAGGGGCGTGAAGCGGATGTCTTGGATCGAAAATTCTATGCGAGCGCGAGCCATCTACTGTAACAGAATTTTTCGTCCTCTCTTGTAGTGGAAGATTTTTCTTGGAACGGTGAAAAGTGTTCACAGTATTTTTTTTCACTCTCTCTCATTCTCTCTCTCTCTTTTCTTACTATCCATTTTTTCACCCTCTCAAGTAGTCGCCAAGTATTTATATATTCCGTGGCAGCCGTCACGGATAGGTGTCTTTTTTTTACGAGGAATTTAAGTTTCCTTCATTCCTCCCGTGTTTCGATTTCGTGATGAACATTGATGTCAAGGGATTATAATCATAAGTGCGCAAACCCCAACCCGTACAGTCGAGGTAGGCGAATTAATTACTATTGGTAAACCGTCATACACGTCAATGTTGTCGACTAGTGACTGGGGGGTCTACTTTAGCCTACTCTGGTTCAAACGGCGGATTCTATTCGCTGGCGATGTCATCAACAATGAAATTTAAATCAATTCTATTCGCCCCTCGCGCCGCTCACCGCCCAAGTTCAGCGCTGTAACGACGTTACGCGAGTTATAAAACCGTCGGGGGGAGGTTAAACGTGGGATGAACGTTGGTTGGAAGGTGCGCGTAGAAGCGCAACACACGTGCCGGGATGATGAAAGCATGCAAATAGATCCCGAAGAGTGACTGCAAGCAATCCGACAAAGTTGTGCGTTGGCTATTGTTAATCTCGGTTTCATCCCCGTTCACCATTAACAAACAGTCGACTTGAAGACGCCGGGCATTTTCGGCTCGGTTGGTCAGGAGGCAAGGGCTCCGGGAGAGTTACGAGGTACAAGAGAGTCCATTTCCTGACAATAAGTAAAAGACAGAAGGAGATGAAACAATGAGAGTTCAGGTCGGGCGACAATGGGAAACGGACAAAGATCTAGGAAACCCCATACCTTCGTTCCTACCACCGAGAGCGCTTACTCTCGAGTTAAGTCGAGACGCGAAGCGACGTATCCCGCGCCCCGCAAGATCCCCTGGCTCCTAAATGGACACCATCAACAATAGTGTTGATACCCCCAAAGAGGTCTTACGTGCCGCCATAAACTCAAGACAAATGGCGTTTGAGCAAGACACGGACTGGTACACTGGATGGGATATAAAAGCCTGGCATGACCATCCCGTCCTATCACTGATCGCTATATTTTCCCAATCCTTGTCCATTGACCGCGGCCCACGTCGCACGTGTGCGGACCGGTACCATTTAAGAAGACACGTACCTCGCTAGTTTTACGTGACGCGCGGAACTTCTAACGAGAACGAATACCCTTACACGTAAAAGTGATCCTGGAATATCGCTCTCCTCGGTACTGGGTCAACCTGTTTTATTGCGGAACATAGCATTGGACTGCACTTCGGACCGTTAGGTTGTTGGTTTATTCCGGATTAAATACCGGCAGACATCTGTTCTGGTTAATGATAACTGTAACACTGATTTCGCACTCACGATCAGTTTGAATTTTTGGATATTAAGTAAGGTTAACGCTCCAGTGACGAAACTAAACGAAATCTCTGAAATAGATGCGGTGCCGGTTCTTCGGTAGAATTAACACGTGATATAATATGACGCCGTTGTGTCAGTACTAAAAATAGATCATGTTCGGGGTTCCATCAACGTTGTAACAGAAATTTGAAATGTTTGGTCTGCAATGATCTGTTGCCACTTCAACTGTGCCGAAAGCAAGTTTGGAATGTCCGATCGTTAATTTTCAGTAACTGTTTTGAAAAGTAAGATCCTTGGGATTTTGAATGAGGATTGGGCTCGACAGAAAGAAAGTTAATAATACTTGCAAAAGAGTAGGATAATATTTGAATCATAAGAATCAAGAATATAAATAGCAAAACAGCAGAAGTGTTATAAATTTATATCCACTCCTACTGCAGAGACACGATCGTTTATATTCGGAGACTAGAATTTCGTTCGAATCCGATTTCCAATCGCACTTTTTAAATCGACTACACTTTTCTCGTCACCGTCCTCCGCTTCCTTCTCGGCGTCGTCGTCCCGTCAGCATTGGAGGGAAACGAGCTGGGTGAGAGCAAGTGAGATGAAGAGAAAGAGAGCGAGCGAAGGAGAGTGTGACGTTGGAATTGGATGTTAACACACGACCTCGCGTCAGGCAATGTCAGCCAACGTGAGACGCAGCCCTTTTGGAGGAGAGGGTCAGGGTGCCGGCGCTCTGATTGAACAGTGACGGATCGTCGGGCGATGTCCCTTTTGAATAATATCACCGTTCGCTTATTCTCTGGGCTTAAGATCAGGATTCTCGCCCTCTCGCCGAAGGCGTATTTCCCTGCCTTCCAACTCTCGCCTCGTTCCCGAAGGAGGGATAGGAGCAGCCGTACCCTCTGCGGTCCATTGTACAGGGGTACGTTACCGTTGCAGATTGAATTTCGCTTCTGTTGCTCTTTTTCACGCATGGCCTAAGCCTCTGCGTGTCGGACCACCTATTTCCTCATTTTTTTTCCCCACCTCACCGCTTCACCCTTCACCGTCGACCCGGTTTCCCGGAGAAATCCGGGATTAGTTCTTGTACTTGGGATGAGTATGACCTAAAGCTCAATCATCGTTTCACATATGAATCTTGCCTGTTATCGACAATCACCAGCAATCAACGGAAACATTACGATTTTTCAAATGGTCGTTCAACTCTGATTTACTTCGATGATTTCAAGTCCGACATGGAAATCCTGATACTGACATTGTTTTGGAACCTCGAAGGTTGGATGGATATTGCAATAAAATTTGGCCCTTTGAACACTTCCAACGCCCTGACAGTTGGTTATATGAAAGGTGTCACAATTGACTCTGGTCTCCCTCGACACTTGTAAAATGGGTCATGGCGTAAACAGCTAGGGTGGTCGCACTCCCCGCAGGCTTTGCCTGTTCACCAGTGTAACTCGATGGAAAAACGTCGTTGAAGAGTGATATAACGGAAATTAGAACATGACGTGTTTTCAGGCTTACCATGCCGCGATAACCAGATTTTCGGGCTGATCGGATTTTCTTTACTCTTGCCAAAGATATTTTCTGAATTCGGGTTTCTCTCGTTTTTCGAACAGGCAATAGCCTGGTTTGTATTGTTCTCTTTCACCGTTTCACGAAAAAATAACGTATCTTTTCGGAATGTAATACAACGATGTATTTTTGAGAAAAATATTTATTTCGCAACGTTAGGTTTGTCTGCGGTGTTGCAAACCCTAATAGAGCAAAATATAGTCATATTTCGCAAACTCATTTCCGCGAAAGTCATTCTAAAATTGCAAATAACTATTGCTAATTAGAATATTGTGCTTTACTGGGAATTTATAAATCTGAGATTTTTACCGTCCAGCGGGCCTTGGTTTTGCAGAAATCGTTTCGTTCCTAGACAGATCGCTTTGACAGAGTTAATTTCTATAGAAAAATTGTTTCACGTAGCCCAGTTTTACAGAGTTCACGGCGATCGTTGATTCGGTTCAAAAATCATTCTTTAGAATTGGATAGCGTAGAAATGTTTTTTTGTAGAGAGGATGTCTGTAAACAAGTTTCTTTTACGTTGTTTTCCTTTTCTCCTTTATCCAACCTTCAAAGCGAATTTCATCGTCTGCGTCGTTGATAGTTGTCTGAGAGGTATCGATCAAAGGCAGGTCATGTCTGGCCTGCACAAATAATTTCAATATCAAGAGTTATGGGTGTAAAGATATTTTCTCTCGTTTCTTGTTTCGTTTTCTTTTTTGCTCGATTTTGTTTATTTTTTACTTTTTTTTGTCACTGATTCGTTTGTTCCTTATCGAGATACCGCGAGCTGGAGACGCGTTCCGCCGCGACGTTTCGACGTCCTCTGATTTCGTATTCTTATATTCGTCCCCGTGACTTTTTCATTTTCGCACAAAGCCGGTATCTCGGTCCATCTGCAGCGAAGAGTTTTTCCTGCGAGCGCCAATATTTCCTTGAGAACATCTCACTCGGTCGAACGTTGCGCGGCAGAGTTTGGTCCTCGGAGGCGCAGGAGGGTTGAAGCAAGAGCGAAAAAGCAGAGGAGAGCAAAGAAAAGAGTAGAAAAGGAAGAGTGTAAGAAAAAAAATTTCCCAATCTCTGATAGCGCGGAATGGTTGCTGGCAGGAGGATGAGAAGAGAAAGTGAGCGAAGGATGAAGGGGGGAGCTTATGATTGGTTCATTTGATTTGCATTGAAATTGTAATCATCCGACACATGGGGCACCGGGCTAACACCGTCAGCTGTAAGGTCTCCTCTCCTCGGTCATATCCCGGAGTTTGGGAATCACTTTCGGAGGTGTGAGGGTGGAATTTTGAGTCGGAACGAGCATCTGGGATACGTGTAATAGTGCGTAAAAGTGGGCTGACTCTACCGAATAGAGGCTCGAGATGACGCGTGAAATAATCTCGGGATTGGAAAGATTTGAATAAACGGTACCTACATACGGCTGGCATGATTCGCGGCCCCGCAAAAGCGACGCCCATATCGCATTGCACCGAAGGCGATATTTACCGGATATCCGGAAACCGAAAAATTCCTCACCGGCGCTTCGACGTTTTCCTTTATCTGGAAAAATCCCCCTCTCCGCCATTTTCTTCCCTCCTGCCTCCGCTCCAGAAAAACGAAGATCGTGGATACAAGGGGCGTGTGAATATTTCATGGAAACGTTTTTGTGCAGGTAGACTGATCCCTCAGCCTGCGGCGGTTGGTGCAGTTTACCTCTGGCTTTTACCAGCCTTACTTTGCGCCTCGATCGAGCTACGAAATTCCTGGATTTACCCTCTTTGAACTCATTGTTTGTGTTCGGCGCCCTTTTTTCTTTTTCTCTTCTTTTTACCCCGTTACCTCGCTCTCACGCAAATAAATCTAACGCTACAACGCACTGCAGAGTCGGGACAAACTTTGATCAACGCAATCCCTACTCCGATCCCACCCAACTGACACCAGAAAATCAAATTTTACGACAAGCTCGAAGAGTGTCGCGATTTTAAACTGCTTTGCTACAAACACTGCGAAAATCGTTCAATTCGCGTATTCGAAATGTTACAAGCAGGCTTTGACCTTCTGGGCGCCAATTATATCGATAAACAGTTTTTTGTTACGAAAATAGAATGATTCATGTAACTGACAAGAGTGAGTATATTTTTTCGAAAATGTACAGCCTGTGACACTTTTTACTTTGCTCTTCAACTGGTTCGTTAGTTAAGCTTTATTGATAAATGTAATTTTTAGCGGTGTTCAATTTTGAACTTGTTGACAAACGCACTTGCTGTTTTTTTTTTATTGCTGGTTTCTCGAATCAAAATACACAACGGCTGCTTTCAGTACGAACGGGGTTCTGTTGATGACCTGTTATCATCGTTTGGTGAGTCAGATATTTCAGGCTTTAACGTGATATTTTTATTTTGCATTGTTGTTATTTGCATCAGTGTTCGTTTTATCAGCTTTGATGGTGGCTATGAGCCTGCTTAATGTACATACGTAATGGTCGCTGCGCGCTGAAATAAAACTAGTCAAGTTTTGGAGAGGCTGCAAATAAGTTGAGCCTGCGAAAATAATCCGATATTCATTCAAAATGTAATATCTCTATAAAAAACAGAAGGAAAAAATCAATTACAGAGTACTGTTCGCAAACAACTGCATATTGTTGTTATATCACAATCCACTATTTTTAAAAGCACATTCTTTTGTGTTTTATTCATTTCTATCGAAGCACCGAATGATGTATGAATAATAGTTAATCCGGTACGTTGCCGCTGGCGAATAGAAGTTATTCGAATTTACCCGGCACGAAACTTTCTTTCTCGTCAATCCGTGTAACGTCATGGCTTGACTGATCGTAAAATAACGTTGAAAATAATGGTGATTGAAAAGTGAGGCCCGGATTGAGGGAAAATTGGGCAGAATCACGAGGATCGATAACGGTACCGGACAATTCAAAGCAGAAAGTGTCAGCGAAATTGCACGAATTGCATAATGGGTAAGATGGACGGGAGCCAGTGATGCGGTGAAATTGGACGACGGTGGAAACGTAGTTGCAGATACATAAGGAACATTTCACAAAGTTATCGGTTTATTTTTCGAATGCAAATAACCGGAATAATCCATATTTTATGCCGGGATGATACCCACCTCTTCTTCTTCAACTAGGCTTGCTGAACAAAGTTTATTCCAAAAGTTTTGAGAGTGAGAGAGAGAGAGAGTTAGAGCAAAGAAAAGTAAAACGAAATTCAAAGTTACGAACGAAGAAGTCGTCGTCGTCGGCGGTATCGGCAGCATCGTCGGTATATAGCTTTAATCCTTTACCGCTGACTATTATTATTATCATTACTATTAGTTTAACTTTATTTTTATTTTCTTCCAATTAACAATTATCTTAATGACTTGCGGCGTGCGTGGTTGCGATACGCGAGAGAGTCCGCCGCATGATCGTTAAAACACTTTGCAGCTACTGAAATTAAACGTAATTCTAAAGAAACCGTCAGAGTTCATTTTTTCCTGTTTTTTAATTTCCTGTCAACGCTTGCAACTAAAATTTAGGAGTGTGGGTATTTTTTAACTTCGAAAACTGAGGGAAAAAATAGAAAATTAATTGATGAGTTTTCCATTATTTTCCGAACAAAGTCTCAATCATTCAGGCCAGAGTAACAAATTGCTGTTACGTTATGAACTTGGATTCTGGTTATATCAGGTACTGTATAACGTATCGTACGGTACCGATTACTTTCCACATTTTTGAAAATGTTTTGATTATAATCATATCCTCACCAGAAAGGTTTTCCATTTAAACAAAACTACCGTATTATTTTAGGAATGAAAAATTATGGTGAGAATAACTTTGGCATTTCTAATGCGTGAACTGTGACACATACGTATTTTGAGCCGCGGATACGGTGCCTAGCGAACTGCAGTGTGCAGGATGAAAATGTGAAAAAATCGTGAGCAGCTCGGCAGATGCCTGAAATAACGCTCGACGTATTTTCTTTCAATCTTTGGGTATCTGATTGTTGGCAGAGGTACGTCGGATAAAGGGAAGGTGGGAGGCGGTAAGGTGGGAATAGTCACGTCATCTCGTAGGATAAAATGAAAAAGGCGGGGCGTATATATATATGTATATATACATATTACGTTCAAGTAGAAATCGTTCTCGGTTCTGTTGTAAAAATTCCTCTTCCAAATCATAATTCAGAATTCTTTTTTTTTCTGCTTTCAATTCGTTCACTTCGTCTTTCGCGGTTCGACGACAATCTTGACAAAGAAAAGGCCACGTTTGAATATATATTATAATCACTGCGAAACGTCATTCAAAAAGAAGAAAGGAACGGTGAAGAAAAAAAAATCAATCGTATCGCGGTTTGTTAAATCAAAAAATAGAAAAAAAAGGTCGACAATAACTTCACCGTTCTACCAGAGTCAAGGGTTGCCTCAGCAATGCGTGTGTACAGTTTTTCACAATCTTTTCGTTCCCACATTCACTACCACTCGTCTCCTCTCCTCTCCTCTATTTTACCTTATTTTACCCACCTTTCCTAACGTTGTGTAACCTAGCCTTGCATGAACCGATAACACTCCGCCTCACTTTAGGCATTGCACTCTCGTTCTTGACTTCATCTTTTTACCCTCGTAAAACGGGGCTTGCCTCGCGTTTATACAACGCGTGTTTTCAACTACGTGTTTTACTGTGCTTCAAATTACTGCTTACAAATTACACTGACTGAGCACCTTCAGATAAAATGACGAGGACAACAAACCAAAAATTCAACCGATTAGATTCATTGATTATTAAATTGCAATGGGAAAATCTTGGCCAAGTAACTTTCTTTTTTTACAGGATTTTTTCCTCGCCCTGTATCATTCTTATGTTCAACAACGATCGAACATGAACAAGGATTTTGAAAATGAAAACGGGTCAATTTTTGATAACGCTACGAACAATCAGGGGTTCATATACAGTTCACATTTTATTTCAATATTTCGCCTTTTTTGCGCTTCCGCAATCCTCGTAAATTTGGAGATATCACGTAACGAAATTTTGCGTTACCCACAATGCGTCGCGCTGTAATTGAGAGCTGTTACTACCCACGTGGGGACTAATTAACCGGATAACGGGGAGTTTTTTGCAAACGTAAACATCAAAGAGTATATTCTGTTCGAGGCCTTTGGCAAGTGCGTGCTGAGTAAAATATTCAAAGCCATACCTTACGCACGTGCGGAAATTTTCTATTTTATGAACACGTCTACGTATCACGCCGATTCGCGTCACTCAAAAAGATTATGTAGTACATGTACGCGGAACTGGTTTTTGTCACGTTGCACGGTATTAACCATTTTTTATGGGACGAAAACTGCAGCCGGGCTTCGGCGTTGAAATTGTGGCTACTCGCGCGGACCTTTCGTATACAGGGTGTTTTTTTTTTAAACTTTCCGAAAACTTTCCTATTATTCAAAATTTTTCTCCATCTTCAAAAAGTGAAAGAGTCAACCATTTTCCGTCGAAATGAAGCATCGATCTCCATGGTTCGGAAAAACTACGAATCGGATTTTTAAGGTGATCAAGCATCTCTTATTGCCCCTCAAACGCAAACAAGGAATGAAACTTTACGGAGCTTAATGTCTTGTCTCGGAAAAAAGCGGTTACATACTTCACTTTTTGAAAATTCTGCAAATTTTGTCAATATTTAAAGAATTGAATATTTTATTTGCGTTTTTGAACTCGTTTTTAAACCCGCTATCAGCTGGTTATAGTAAACATTCCACATATAAAATCACAAAGTACTCAGAAAATTTGTAAGTCGAGCAATTCACAAATGAACCCATATCAGCATTATCTTTCCCGCTCAAAACCGACCAGGTTTTGTATCAAATTTTTTTTGTGTGGCTTCTAGTTTTCGCGATATTTGCCTGGGGTGATTAAAAAAGACCACCCTGTACATTGTACACATTTTACAGATACTCAAATAGCATTATATCATAGTATATGTATGAAGTTTTCTGGATATATCCGTTGTCCATGTATATTGTATACGTTGAATTATGCGTTAGCTGAAATATATTGCTGTATTCGATGATTTCTGTATAAATTCAGCGATTTTCATACAAAGCTGACCGCTGGCTCAAATGACCGTTTATTTGTATTTTTCAACACTTTTTACGTCAAGTTACTGGTAGTGAGTAGTGAGTAGGAGAATGGCAGGAGAGTAATTCAACATTTCTTCGCGTAACTTTCGCTGAAGATATATATTCCTTATTAGAAATAAATATTTACTAATTATTGCTAATTTAATGTCATGATGTTTTGAGCGACACTGCATGAATGCGTTTTTTGTGAATTATAAGTCCGAATTTTTTTAAATATCTCGGATTGAATCAAACCTCTCCTTAAAAACTGATGTTCTATTGCCATCTGGGTAACACCTTCAAGAACGTCGAAAATTGTGCAAATAATTAGTTACAACAATTTTATTTCATAATTACTGTCAGGGTTCTCCAAGAACGCCTGTTCATTTGTGTAATTATAATTCTCGATTCTAAATTTTCTGATTCTTGCAGCATTCAATCCATTTACTTCGTTAAATACATTTTTACAGTCGAGTAGAAGAAAATATATTTCGAGTGGCCATGGTAAAAAAAAAAACAAAATAGTAACACCGAAAACTACATTTTCATCATGTATAACAGTAATGTTCATTAATGCCTCTACCTTCTGGCTACCTCGTTTTCGCTCGAAACAAAATGCGAACTCGATTCCATACGAATTATGTGACATCAACTCCCATTCTTTTCCTCGTTAACTCTTCATGTCCTTAGAGTTGATTACTATAATTACTTTTCAGGATTTTTGTATTCCATTTGCTGTTCATGTAATCTTTGTCCAACATCGCAATGGATATAATTAAATTATTATTATTATTATTATTATTATTATTATTATTATTATTATTATTATGTTCTCACACCAACTTCTTCGCCAGTCACATTCACAAAAATTTGTATAGAATCGAACACGCATTTTGTTTCGGACCGCAAACAAGTTAGCAGAACGGGAAAGGCATCAAAGAACATTGCCGTACATACCTATCCAGAACTAGATTCATGGCTACGGTAGAAAATGAAAATAGTTAAGAAACGGATGGCTTAACCACTACCGCAAATGTCCCCTCAGTGGCGACTTACGCAGAGGGTCGCAGCAACTGCGAAATAGGTTTTACCGAAGGTAGGTAGCGTAAGGGACAAGGCGGCTGTAGGTTCACCTGCAGGATTGCATTCATATTCATGTCATGTAGCAGTTGGGATATAACACGCTTTGATCAGAGCCTGTCCGAAGCATAGTCGCGCGGCAGCGGGCGGCCATGATGGTGTACAATGCACAATGTAGCTATGCACCGCTACTCGGGGACGTAATATATAACGGTCTGGCAGCTCGCTTGCATGTGTGCCGCATACATCCGCCTACATACGTCACGCTTTCGGGAACGCGGAACGTAATAGAAAAATCCTGAAAAGCACCTTTGGCCTTTTTGCTCTCATCTTATACCTACGTTGTTGTTGGTTCTAGGTTATACATACCTAAGCTCTCCGGCCGTATCGCATCGCCTCCGAAAGCTAAACTCGCCTTGGAAAAAGTCGAATGATTTTTGACCGAGAGGCATAAAATAAGAAGCTTGTATACGTTGCTTGCCGTCTGCACCCTCGGGCTTCTTGTATTTTTAGAGTCATATTTTAATACGAGCGTTTTACGTGCACACACTGCGGGGCATTATAGATGCAAGCTCGAATAAATTATTCCTCCCCCCCCCCCCCCCCCCCCACTCGCAGAGTCTCGGGGATGAGGGTGTTGGCCAGATTTATTTTTGAGTCTTTTCTGCAAAGATCGATTCGAGAACCGTCTCGCTTTTTCATTTTTAACAAGCACCCGGTATCGAACTAATTTCTGTCAATTGCAGGTAGGTCATTTAAACAAGCATCGTAGGGAAAGATTCGAAGGTTTAACGACACACCGTTTATTTTGTACTAGTAACGATTTATTTGTGACGATTTTTTTGCTGCAGTGCGACGATCGCATAAACTTGTAATAACTGGTTGTACTTTTTTTGCAATCGAGAATAATTCCAGATGATTTTTATGACGTTTCCAAAAATCTAGAATGTGGGAATTTTAAATCGGACGGAAAAGAAGCGGGTTCAAAAAAGTTTCTGTGGAGCATAATAATTTGGCTGCTAAGAGTGATTCATCCGCCGATGCATACGTTATATATCAGCTGGAAGCCATTTTGGTATTTGAAACTATGCTGACAATGGAAAATCCTAAAATAATAGAGTTGTAAAATTTGTAGCGTTTATCGAGTTATCGACATTTTTTTACAATTTCGCGCAGTTGGGGAAATTTACACAAGGGCTATATAATTTATTTTTCAGTCGAATTTTAATAAAAACGGCCTAGTTTCGTTTTCTATAATTTCGGCTGACAAATGAAGGAAAATTATGGAAGCCGGATTTGTTTTCAAGTTATCGCGAAGCTATTTTTTGGATGGGTCATCATCTTTCACGACGACAAATGAGAAAGAACTTGAAGATTCGGCGATTGTCGTCAAAAAATAAATTCTGATTGTTCACAAATGTTAAGTTTTAAATTGAACGAAAAACTTGTTCCACAATTTGTCAAATCTATTTTTCTACCCAGCCGATCGAAACGAACCGCATGTTATAAGTAGACACGAGTACTTCTGACTTGTAAGAACATGAATTGTGAAACAAAAATGCAAATCTTTCACTGGAAGATCGCCGGTAAATTATAGTTCGAAAACTACTTATTGTTAGGCAGTAGGTACCAATTCGGCATGATAAGCTAGCCGCGCGCTCGGTTTTATCGGCGCACAACATATGACTCCAGTCAAAACCAATAACAATTTATGCCTTCTGGGAATAGCAGGTGCTAGTTGAGATAATGGCTCCATGAGCACTTCGTGTGTTACAAATTGCTAAATTGCTAAATTGCTAAATTCGTAATTACACGTGGCACAGTCACGCGACTGATGATGATAAAACTTTGTAATTAGGCTCCTCGGTTTGCGTATGCCTTATCTTCGCGTTCTCTTTCAGTGATTTCGTCGCGTCGAGAACGAGGACGACGCCGCTTTGTCAGTTTGTTTTTCTGGCCAGCATGACAGCCTCTTTGGCTCTTCGGCCAAATCTAAGGAAAATAAGCAAATAGCAGTTTCGCTATCGTATCGTTCCTTTTCTCTTCCAATCCGCAACCGGCGGCGACGACGTCTGGCCACTTTGTTTCGTATTCTGAAACGCTACGTTTTTTTTGTCAGTTAAAAAAATAGTCGCAACTCCTTATTCTCTATTGATTTGTGGTCCTTCGTAGCTTTTGCACGCTTTTCTCTCTCTCTCGCTATCTGTAGTTTTTTGAAACAACTACGAAGTTTGGCTGTATTCTCTGAGTGTACCGGTTGGATAATACATCTGAACGATGATTATGCAGCCAAGTTTAAAATATCAATCTTAAGGAAGAGCTCAAGCTTCTGGTGGTTCGTCTGCGACGTGCGAATTGATAAAATCCAGAGCCAAAATCCTCTTACCTTAATTTCTGCTCCGTATGCGGTGAATTGTCTGGCGATTTGTGGTTGTTCCCAGTCTGCAACAGACGAAAAGAGAAGGATGATGATTAAGCTTTGATCAATCTCAACGTCATAAATGAACTTCACGGTTGTAAATACCTTATTCCCAATGGTAAGTGAGATGAAATTTCTACCGTTTAAAACTGCAAAATAAATTATGCAATGTGATCACTGTACATTGGAAAAATCTCGAAGTAATTCCGAACATTTTACAAGACGCGTATTCACAGCGGAGGAAGAAACGCCGTGTAGTTATAATATAAACTGAGGTAAAAGAAAATGAGCAAGACCGTGGGCTCAACACGTGTACGTAGTCAGTAGGTTACGTCGCTCTGTAAGTTCGGCGAAACTAATTAATTACCGAAAAGCAGCACCCTCTAAGCTGCCAAGTGCACGTGATTTCAAAACTAGTCTCTTGGCGCTTCTCACGTATCTGTCACTTACCGTTCAATTATCGCATCAAGTTTGACAGGTGGAATGTCCAGTTGAATTATTTTTAATTCGAGTTTTCCTTTCATCGAGAAGAAGAAAATCTGTGATATCAAATTCGACTTCTGATTTGACGAGGAAGCAGCTCTTCTTTTCTATCACTTCCTAGTTATTCGTTATAGCTGAGCTATTTGCAGACTTCTTTGTAAAACGATGATGGAATTGTTAGCCAATTAGCGAGCACGCAAAGCATAACATTGCGGCGATGATCTGCATAAAGTCACAGTTGATTCCAGAGCTCGTTATTTTTTTTTCTACAGTATTCACTCTTTATCTTAAATTCGGCTCGTAGTTTAGAGTTTAAACGGAAATCGAAATTGCTCGTTTTAGCAGAGGATTGTTTTTTTAGATTCTCACAAAATTGTAAATATAGATATAGAACAAAGTAACCCAATTTCTGCCGTTGGGTAAAGACAAGCTCTTGTCGAAGCAAGTTTTCAAATCTAAACAAACTTTCGGTGGAAAAAAAATTAACCGTCTCTCGTAACAAGACGAAACGTTTCATCCGGAATCCTTTCATCTCAACATGATTATAGTCAATACTACATCCTATAAAATGAATTTTTGTTTCAAAGAAACGATTGTTTGTGAAAAAAGTGCAAACTTAAGGAGGTTTCTATTTTTGAATTACAGTTTGAATTATCTGAAGTTGCGTACTTGCCATACAATACAGTCTTGTGAAATTATTTCAAATCCGAAGATTGCCTTTTATTTACTTCCAAGACCTAAGTTTAGAAAATTGGATAATTTCGGAAGACAAGATGAGAATACTGTAATTACGTCGAATAGAATATATTGCTGGGGCAACGGCGGGAATTCCTCGCCATGCAGAATTTCATCGGATCTCTTGAAATTTTATAATTAACAACTACGTGCGTACAGCCCGCGCTTATATATACTCGGTGGCTTGAATGGTTCTAAATGGTTAAGCCAGCGCGCTCACTTTTCACTGCGAGGCGCGTGGGGTCGAGTACCACACACAAGAGGGCAGCATTTAATTGCGAGATCTCGTCGGTTTACCTCGATTACAACGAGCGGGGTATTACGCGCTTCAGATGAGCCTAATGCCGTGCGGCGCTGGTGAAAAAGGAAAATTAGAAGGAAAGGAAGAAAGAAGAGAGCGAAAAACTTCGCTCTGGGGGCCGAAAAGCCCGCCGGAATTCGGAAGCGGCCATTTTCTATAGACACTGTAGGGCTAAACACCGGGCGTATCGCGTATCAAGCGATATCCCGCCTCCAGGCGTTAGAAGTGTCATTAACGCTCCCTGCAAGCGTTTGTAATCGCATTAATTTTCATGGGAAACGGAAAACGTTCGAGAAACTTTGGGTGAACGACTTGGTATGCTCTGCAGAGAGAGAGAGAGAGAGAGAGAGAGAGAGGGAGAGAGAGAGAGGGGGAGAGAGAGAGAGAGAGAGGGCGAGAGAGTCGATCTTCTCTCTCGCATTTACAGGCGGCGTGGCTCACGTTTAGCACTGAAGCATCTTCAGCGCGAACATCTGTTCGTAGCCTTGCGGCCAAATTGCATGTCCTTAAATCAAGTCTCTTCGGCTACGATGACAGTTACCGATATGCTAATAATTGCTCTCAACGTCATTTGCGCACGACTCGCTCATTTCGACAAGAATAATTTTTCGTCCCTGTATTTATATTTCTTTATTTTTCTTTGCATAATCGCGGATGCGAATTTTTGAAACTCAATCAAATTCTTTATAATTCCACAAAGTAATGGCGTATAGTTGTGTTGTATGTAACTGCGTTTCATTCAAATGTATTGTATGCTTAAGCCGGGTAAAGGAATGTCGATGATTGGCGGAAATGAAAAGGATATGAGCGTAATTTTTTGAGAGATGGAGGACTTTGCGAATAATTAGTTATATTATAGGACTAGGAGAAATATTAAAAAATCCATAAAAAAAACTAGCGCGTAACGAAAAATGTTCTCAGGTATGATAAACGTGACAGGATTGATAGATAAAAATATATTTTCCTTTTTTTTTGAATATTGCAGTTTTTTTTTATCATTTTGCATCATTTTTTTAAGCTCTTACGTAATCACGAAATTGCGTACCAGATTATAGAAGGTGGTTCTTGATCCGCTTTATATCTGCTCGCCTGAGTCTCTCTCTCTCTCTCTCTATCTCTCTCTTACACACAATAGCGGATTATGAAAAAAAGTTTTTCAACTCTCCCGTTTTAACGAAGTGATTTTACGTTATGTGACCGCCATTTGAATTTTATTCAATTATGATATCACCCACTCGGTCCGCGCATTCATTTCGACATGGCTTGTAAATCTACGATTCTTTGATCATCCACGAATGATCCGGAACAAGGAATGAAAAAAATTCACACAACTTATACCAACGCGCGTTATAAAACGAGAATCGATATTAATTATTTCAGAATTGACCCGCACGTTGAAATTACACGGTATTCGTATAATATAATATCACATTTTATAATCAAAAACTTTTTCGAACATTTTTTCACGCGAGAATATTTTCTTCTTTTTTTTCTGATTTTTGCAATTTGTTCCAAACACTTCGATTTATATCAGATGGGCTTTTCCCGACACGTGGTTTTGATTCTGAATAAACCGTAGCGCGTATCGTCGATTTTCTTTAACGAAAAGACACTCGCCGAGTCTTCTGGTCTGACTGAACCGAAATACTCGAATATAGGTGTAGCAGCTATTCGGTGTTCCACATAGTGGGAAAACTCTCCTTCTCTCTCTCTCTCTCTCTCTCTCTCTCTCTCTCTCTCTCTCCCTCTTTACCCCTTGGGCTATTTTCGTTAGGCTTCGACCGACTAATCTATTTTATTTTTCTCAAAATAATATGCGTACCAGGTGGTCCCCGCAGCTATTACAAACTAGTATAAATTGTTACACCCATTACAATATACACACGTGCGCGACAAAATTTCTCTCTGAATTTTCAAACAATTCTATGCAGTAAATAAAGAGTCAGCGTTCGACCGGTTATAAGAAACGCAGCTTATTGAGATTCGCGAAAAACAAACGGAAAAAGGCTATCGATGCAACAAACGTTGAACTGTTATCGATTTCGCCAAAGTGAACGAAACGCGATTTGTTTGACAGAGGCAAATATCCGTACGTCCAAGTCATGCTCTGTAAAATCTACAGATTTTACGAATTCAACGAATCGAATCGCCCACACTTTTACAGGCTCTGTTGGTCCAATTGGTCGCACGGAATCTCTACCTGCTACCTCGCTGTGGTCGGTTTTCCGATACTGATGAATGATTCAGCGTTATCTCGCCGTACCGAGCAACGCGCTGCTGCTCTTATTAATCTAGAGGTAATAGTTAATGCAAGACTTGTCCACTTGCCTTGCCGTTAAATTCTTAGGGCAAAGAATCCTGAGGTTTTAATCCTCCCTCTTCTATGAACTTCAGCTTTTAAAATCCACGGTAAGAATCTGCCCGTTTCTACCGAAGATTTAATTTCGTTCGAACGCACGGAGTAAAAAATGTTCACATTATTTTAGGCTGGCTGTGAGCGATTTTTATTCCTTTATAAAGTATTTCTGAAATGTTTTGACAGCCTCCTCGAATTTGTCTGCACAGTTTTCGAGCATTGATGAACACTTGACCCGAGTTTTGGTAATCAAGTTTAGAAACATTACTTTTCATATTTTAGGAAAGTGAGATACAAGCTTCAAAAGCAAACATAAGTTTTCACACACTGATCTGAGATCAATATTTTCTCCCTAAAATTTTATAAATACGTCTCTGTTTATAGAATTCTTTGGTTCTCATCCCACGTTGTAAGTAACAATAAAATGGAATGAATTCAA
This sequence comes from Neodiprion lecontei, assembly GCF_021901455.1. NCBI lineage: Eukaryota > Metazoa > Arthropoda > Insecta > Hymenoptera > Diprionidae > Neodiprion > Neodiprion lecontei. The sequence continues at coordinate 9,786,309 of NC_060265.1, read as the reverse complement.
TTCAATGAAGAAGCTCCACAAATTTTGAATAACAGTTTACATGAATTTTCACAATGAATTAATTGATTTGCCGAAATTCCTATAAGCAAGGCTTCTAACATCCATAAGTTTCTTAAAAATACCCATATTTTGAGTTTGCAGAGAATATGAACAAGATATCTTCCATTAATTTACCAAAATTGGCTTCAAACGAACGATTCAAATTCATGCCGCAGTTTTCTTCGTTGAACACCCCAAGTTATTGCTATACTTATGAAATTGAACCGATACCAAGGTGGAAACTGACGCGCGTTTCCTCGTCCAGATCACGATGCAGGTCCTGCAGAACGTGAAATCCGATGGTGCAATTACCAGGGCGCGTTGTAACCGTGAGCTTAGCGTTAGACTAACCACCCGGAAGTGCCGCCATTGTCCACCACTAATCTGATCACAGATGCTCTTCCGTTCCCGCACAATGTTTGTTTGCGGTTGCGCTGGCGGATCCGGAGAACACCGCAGACTCTGTGCCGGAGTGTTTCAATAGTCCTAATCTCTCTCTTCCTCCCCCCCCCCCGACCCCAGCCCTTCCTCTTTCTCTTTCTCTCCGGCCATCTCCGATCACGGAATCAAGGGGGTAAACCGCGTGATAAACTCGTTCATCCCTTCACTCCAGAGAAAAAAAGAAACCAGTTGTCTCGGATAACAGATTATGTTTTACATAAATTGTGGATTTTCCGTGAAGACTTTTGAGTCAATTACTCGTTTTGATATTGTTTGACTTGATACATTTTTAAACATTAAAACAACAAAAATAATGCTTGATAATTTAATAACATATCTAAGAATACTCGTTTGTAAATTATTTTATTGCCTTGAAGTTAACAAGTCTTCCAGTTTACATGATAATCGTGCGTAGATCGTGCAACATAACCTCACTTTTTTTTTCGAAATTCAATATTTCTTCGTACTATTCGGTGTTCCAATGTTTTCTGATGAAATTTAGAATCGTTATGAATACACGCAGTGTGTGCATTGTTTTTTTATGATACCTACTTTCCAAATGTTCGTTCATTACTTAAAATAAGTCTACCGAGAGTAGTTCTTCGACTGGTTCCAGTGTTAAAACTACAAGTTCAATATTCTTTTTTCGCAGTATTTAGTCGGTGAACTGACCTAAAGGTTTGCACACGTAAATGCATAATTGTCAGTTTCTGTGTATTTAAATTTGAACGTTTTATAACCTTTAATGAAATTGTGACGCTGCCACTTGAATCCACGGGAATAATTCACTCGTCGCAAGGAGGCATTCCGGGTTTGTTCAATCCTCACACGGTGAACAATAAATTCAACCATCCAGGGTCCTAAGAATTTCCATGTAATCTCGCAGTGCCTCAGATGTAAAGCAACGAAGTATCAAATCGAGAGTCGAAATACTATGAGAGAAATATCCGAGTACGGTAAGTCTTCGGAAATATGGCAAGCCCCAACTGCTTCGGGCCGGATCCTTATTAAAGCTCAACGTTCGATAATTTCTGTGGTTTTCTAAGCTGCTCCGCACTTTTCCAATCATTTTTTTAGACGTTTCATGTACTGTCGACGAAGCGGCTGAACGATCCTAGTCCAACGATTGGTTTGTCTCGGAGCCCTTGACCTGGCTCAGCGGTGAGTTGGGACAATCGAAGTATTTTAGGTAGTTTTCAAACAAAGGGTATAGAAATCATACAGAGTTATTTCGTCCGACGAAAGCCTCGACCGACCACGTGAGGATATATTGTGTCTTGTGTGTATAAATGCACGAAAAGGGAGGAGGAAAGACACGCAAACCATCTCCTTTGATATGCACCGATCGTATATCATTTCCAAATAATAATTGGCCATTATATTCCGACACCGTGTGTTCTTATACGTTGTAGATGTATGCAGGCACGCGAAAGGCGACGAGTCAAAGCAGCGGAAGCCGGTGCTCGTGTCGCTTTAAGGTGTCAGTCACACTAATACCTGTATTTTGCGTCTAATATCTGCGGGCGGAACGCTGAGGCGCGATTATTGTTCATTGACAACCGACGTGTCTGAATATAATCATAAACCAATGGTTGAGGAGCGTCGAGTCGAACCTCGGCTCTCGTACGATTTTGAACGGCCTAAGTAGGTTCACGCGTTTCGACGTCGGATACATACAAATCCATCGATTTTACACCGTGCATGATTCGACGTCACGAACTCTGGATAGAAAGTGATCGGGATTCACATGGAAACGATTCGTTTTTGGGTGACGTTTTACTTATTCACTCGTTTCACCTTTGACTTTCACGCTTTCTTCAACCTTTGACATAATTGTACGGATTATCAAGAAGCCAGCCTGGGTAGGCAGCGTGGCGAGGTTATAAGGTTTTTGAATTATAGAGAGCCGAGGCGAAGAAGAGAGACAGCGAGGGCAAAGCAAGAGCCCCTTTCTAATTAGCTCTGGTCCCGGGGTTTTTGTTTAATTAACACGCACGTGAGCGCGAGAGCATCGTGTGCGCGGAAAGCCCTTCCTTCTATTTCCTCCGAGCTTCTGTTCCCCGTTAGATAGGTGCAGGGTGTTTGTTTACTGAAAATGGGCCAAACGACCGTGTTAAGCGCATGCAAAGGGTTATCCGCCGCGCGATGAGCGCTGACAAATTTTCCGCGTCGGAAAAAAAGAGGGAAAACATCCGTAAGTTAATGAAAATTATCCTTCGAGCTGGGCTTTTATCTCAAGATTGAAAGAAGGAGCGACGAGTCTTCAATTGACTCTGCGCACTGCGGCTTCGGAGCCAAAACCGAGCTCGAGCGTCTCATTTTATATTGTCGCCTTTAGTCTTTCTTCATCTTTTTTTTTCTTCTTCTTTGATTTTTACCCCGGGGTTGTTACACGGCGGATATAATAAATCCCGGAGAAAAAGGAGCAAGCGAAGCTTTTGCACCGCGTCGTTTTGCACAGTCGAGCTCGGTTTTCCTCGGTTGAATTCGTCCGAGCTCGGTTCAGAGCCGGACGTTAGGTGCAGGTGGTGTCGGTGTATTTATAGCCTCGGCGTGACTCGTCTCTTCTCTCTGTACCAATACTCAACCGAAGAGCTCGATGGACCAGGGGGAAGGCCGTCGCGACGCCAACGTCGAGAAGCCTCGAATGGTTCGACGCCGAGTCTTCAGACACTAAAGCCCGTCTTTCAGTCTGGAGGGAAAAAAATCTACTCAACTTGTCTCGGGTCGGGAGACTCATTCGTTTCGCCGTCGGCGGTGTTGGGCTGGAATTCAGCATTGAAGTTGCCGAGCTAGGGAAGGTGTTTGGTTTGAAACTGGATCAATTTACTCGTATTGCAGTGCTGATCAAGCTGAGCGTTCCGAGGAACACACTCATCGAGTTATTTCGAATGATTCCAAGTCCTTTAGAGACTGCTAATCAGGGAAGAAAGTCGGTCAGGATTTTGTTCAGCTAGCGATGACGAATAAACAGAGTTTCCTTTGAAGTTTTCCGTTGAATCAGTATGAGAGTGGTTAACCTCGTTGGTAGATTTCCCCTGGTTATTAATTGTCGAAGCAGAAGCTTCGCGCATGGTAGTTGCACGCTTTTCAGTTTTCAATTTCTTCTTTCCTGCTGGAAATTTCAGAATTAATAACGCAATCGCGGAACTCCGGGAGAGAGCATTTCAGAATAGAGATTTAGCTTCCACTTGACGCGGATCTCTCGTGTCAAAGCGGTGGCGTGATGCTCTTTCCGAGAAATCATAGGAGGAGCAAAAGCCCGGGCTTTGGTGAAATTGGTCAACACTTTTACCGCGCAGTACAATCAGATAACATCGGTACCAAGGGCTGGCGGCAAGTCGCGCGTCACTTCCAGTCAGCCTCGAACGACTAACTGCTCCCAGCAGCGGCTCAAGTTTTGTCCGAAGTTCGCGGGGTGGGAAACTTGTTTGTTCGCGCGAGTGCTATTTCGGTGGAGATGAACTTGCCTCGCGCACAATCAGGTCTTATCTAAACGTGACTGGCGTGTTCTTAATGGTCCCCGAGCGACCAGGAATTGTTTCTTCCCTCGCCAGACGATGCAAATCACTCTATACCTTCGATTGATTTTACTCCCCATTAGATTTTTATCTCACCAAAAGTCTGTACAAGCGATTCCAACACTAACTCGATCACTTCGTCACGTAGCTTGTCCAATTAGCCAAAACACCCATTTCCCCAATTTTCAACCCGTCCAATCGAATCATATGACTTTCATTATCTAACATCGATTATACAGAAGTTCGGGTAGACGGTGTTTTGTTAGAAATCATTATCAAAGCTCAGCGATCGCTATTCCGATTCAAACAGCGGTGCCAATCTCGCATTAACTACAACTGCAAAAGGCGTCGTGGAGCTTCAGCATGATCTGGCCAGCTGTACAATGACGCTATTTAGCTCCGGTGTAACATGGCTCGAGGTTCTATCAGCATATCCATGGTTACGTGGATCAGCGACACTGTGTAGCAGCAGAGATGCACAGGGTGAATAGGGGATGATGTTGTGCTGGACAAGCGGATAGCATGTAAGACAGAATCGTGCCGGAGTTGGTGAAAGGCTGCTCGGCACATTGGACTACCGATGATTGTCTCCCGGATTCCCATCGAATCACTCCGCCAGTTGAAGCCATGATGTCTCCGACGTCGTAGCTGATAGCAAAACCCCCACAGGGAAATCGTCGCCTAGATCGCTCATCCGTTCACACTGCACCTCAACTGTGCACGGAATCTTTCGATAACGGTTTGATTTTCTTCGAATCACTTTTCACTGAGTTTATCTTTTTTAATTCACCATTATCATTGTATCGTTTTCGATAGTCGTTATGCAACTGACGGACATTTCGCGAAATTTTTCTGGTTTATCCTTCTTTTATGGGCTTATGATCTGAGAAAAACAATGATCGGGATTTACGTTCGATGGTAGTTTCAAAAAATTCTTTGAATACCTAAGAGCGGTGTTAAGTGGGTTTGATACTCGCAATCATCTCTAAGAACAATTGATTCCCTCTGCCCGCAGTGTTCAATAGTCGAAACTGCGAAAGCGATCCTAAACGAAGTACTTCGATCGTAATTTTCACCTCCTTGAGTCCGTCAATCGTTTTGTCTCTTCTTCGATCATTTCGTACAAAGAAAAAGCGAAGAATATAGAAAAAAATAATCATAGTTCCGCGGGGAATCGTCTAACCGATACCACCTTACACCTTACGAGGGTAGATTTTCGGGGGAGAAAAATAAGAGACGCGTTTCAATCGACCGTTTTCTGTCCGCATCTGACAAAAAGCCTCCGCAACTAACTCGGCGGCTTCTCGAAGACAATTGATTCCGCTTGATGCGAGGCGAGACGGGACACGCGTATAAGTGGCCTCGAGTTACGCGTCTTAAGCTCTCGAGACGTCTTTCGACGCCTCCAGTCCGCAAAAGAGACAGCGAGAAGGGCGGCCGGGGCGAAAGAGCGAGAAAGCTCGCGGATGGGGTGGCGAAGAGGAGCGCCAGGGATAACGCTGCAAAAGCAACAGGTGCCGACGGCTAGCTAGCCACCCTCCACCCTCCACCTTCCACCCTCCACCCGCTAGCCCCTCTTCGCCGGCAGATCCCGGCAAGATAGCAAAAATGTTTAATGGGGTGAACTCTCCGGAAAATACCGCCTTATATATATATATACATGTATATATATGTATATATATATATATATATATCTATGTACATGTATATATATATATATATATATATATATATATATATATATATATTAGGTATATAACGTTGGATACGTGCGGCTGCGACTGTTCCTGGAATATTGTTTTCTCGGTTCGTTCAATTAATCCATTTGGTTTACAGGGTGTATCGATTCTTTGTTTGAAAATTATCACCGATTGTAATACACGTTTTGTATAGATTTTTTTTTTCACAAAGAGTCTCGGTTTAAGATTATTATTACATTGTTATCAGTATTTTGATTAATAGAGTTTAGGACTTTGGTGATGCTTAGAATGTGGGAAACACTTGTAAAAAGGCATCAAATTTTACGTCGTTAGTAAGGTTTCACTTCATCGAGAGTACTGACTACCATTGTATACCGTTGAAAATGTGAAATTTCTTCAAATATTTTAAGTCTGTATAAGGTCGCACAAATTAAGCTCGAACGAAGGAAGATGAATAACACAAATTTCACTTGTTAGAGATAAAATTTATTCGGATTTTTTTTTATCATGTTAAGTTTGGACAAACGCGTGTGACTTGAATTTACATACGAAAATGACGGATTTTGTACCAGTTGCTGTGAAGTATTACACAAAATTTTCAGTTGTGTTGTTATTCAAGAAATGAGATGATAAAGTATAAGTATTTGAATGGATTTGTCTGCAAGTCAACATTTTCGAATTACTGTAGTGGATATATGCTTGAAGTTGTTATCATATTTCGTGTTACTTGTGTACTGATTGATTCTCGTTGAAATTGTGCTGAAATAAATATACTACAAGTAGTCGCTATTTATAGACTGGCTGTGAAAGCTAAATCACCCGAAGGCCTGAAAACATCAGGAAAAAATCACTTGCTAGGAAATTAAACTGATGAAATTTTCAAAATAACTCATAACGCGAAAACTAATGGTGCTATCAAAATCATCAGAATCTTGAATTAAGGTTCGATTCTTTCGATACGTTTCACATTGTTTATTTAATTTTTGTTCTAAGATAGCCAGAAAAAACATTGAATTTCGACTTAGAGAAAACTCGAAAATACAGAAGACTTTTGCTCAGGATCAAAAGATAAATAATGATGACTCTAGTCCCTTGAACGGCTTCTCCAGGGATGTAAAGATAACCCGGTAAAAAGGTTCCAACCAAAGAGGCGCATCTTTTCATCACAGCCATTAAAATCAATTTTGTGAAGAGATAATTAATTAAGACTCCACAGCGTTGGTCGACTGAAGCCTCGTTTATGCTGTTTCTTCGGTGCACGGAGCAATGTTTTCAAACAAACAACGTCAAATTGAGATCGGTCAATTGTAGCGCGGCGCGTAATCCAGAGGTGTTAATTCCGTGACAGAGAAACGTCACGGTAAAATTGGCAGGGTGCATAGAATCCGCGTTGTTGAACATCGCCTCCACCATTTTACAGCTCAACTGTTATTGGACAAATCGGGGTGAAATGGTCGTTCGATAATCCTCACGGACTACCGATTCGTCGCTGCAGCTAACTCAGTACTGACGGTCTGTTATCTGATATTGTACCCAGTTATTACATGCTTTATTGAGGAAACAATTCCCTTGGTACGTAAGCGATGCCAATTCGCGTGCGGACAATTACGTGCTTTCGATGGCTCGTGACAAACGTTTGAATAAAGGAATTTTTTACTCTTTATCGAAGAGTGATATGGATTGAAAAAACGCACTAGAATTCGTTACGATCACGGTGGGTAATTTAGCGCCGTTATCGACAAAAATTCGACACCAATGAACAGTTTGCCGGAATATTTTCATTTACGAGTTAAAACTTGCGACAGATTCGTTTGTTGGATAGCATAAGATGAAAACTGTGGGAAAATGGCGGGGAGGCGAGGCACCTCAGAGATGAGTATTTGATCAAGGAGAGTTGAAACAGTTGCCAGCTCTCTCAGCTATCAAGATAAAGTAGTAAATTTTTTTTAATTGCTTTATTCTAGGCGGTGGGATACGAGGGACTGCAGAAGAAAAAGACAGACTAGGGGAGAGAGAGAGAGAGAGGACGAGAGAGTTTACATAATTTCAGACGTGGAATGAAAGGTAAGACGATGCAGGGTTAATACTTTGTACATTGAAAATTAAATTCAATTGAAAATCTTTAAATCGTTTCGAAGTTTAATAAACATAAGAGCGAATGAGAACGAGATGCAGAGAGAAAGAGAGAGAAAGAGAGAAAATGAGAGGGATAAAGTGGAAAGCGATTTTTTGTACCACGTAATTTTTCCTTGCTCTTGCCTTTTTTTCGTAAAGTTATAATTTACTTTTTAATTTTGGACAAATTTAATTAGAGGGGCCGATGGAACGCTCTGGTTTAATTAATGCGTTTCATTTCTTTCCAACAAATGCGTTATTCCTCCTTTGTGAATGTTATTTAATATTCCTTATTACTTTTTTCTTATTATTTTTAATTACTATCCGCTCTTTAGCCGTTTACTTCGGTCTTTTACCCCGAATCGGGGGAGTGAATTCACTGTATTCACATATGTACGCGCGTACGGTTACAGGGAAAATTATTTTCCCCCTCAAATTCTGCCGTTATACCTTTCACGCTAATTAATGTATTCGCAATAATTGAAAACACGTTATTCTTTGTCGAAACTTTCTTATCATTATCATTCGAGAAACAGAGGCTCTCAGTTATTTGCATTGCAAGATTCATTAATTGTAGAACATATGAAAATTCGCTGCGCTCGAATTCTTATACGTAGAAAAATTACGTAGATATAAGGAGATGTTTTGGAGAGGGGTTCGCAAAATTGATGAGCAGAAAATTAACAATGAGGCTTTAATAAAGAGAAGGAATGAACGAACAAATCTTCACCAATCGCGTAAGGGAAATTTTTTTTTTTTTCATTCAACACGGCTATTTCCCAGTCCCTCGTGGCTTAGGGGATGAAGGAAACTGCGCCCAGCACTGCACTTGGCTTACAGCGTCAGCTTTCTAAACCCACCCTTGACTTAAACGTGTACATATACACACACGCACAAATGTTGAGGGTATAATAAACAGAAACTGAGCACCTGGCCACCATGAATTTATATTTTATATTCAACGTGCTTTTACGAGCTTCGGACCGTTTTGCATTAGTGTTTTATCCGCGAGTGCCTTACGCCCACCCTTTTCCGTAGCTCGAGTCGAAACCGTCGCGGATTCGTACGTCTGCGAAATATAATTTCAATTTGAAAATTTTACATGTCACCGTTGAACGATGAATCAGATTCATCCGACATTAAACACGATGTATTTAAATTATATGTTTCTAAAGTGAGTTCAGTGGCTCAACCAGACTGGTCAGAGAAATCAATGGTCACTCGTTTTTGTCGTAACTCAAAACGATCGATTGAATAATCAGTTTCATATAGTGAAAGTCATTTTAATTTCTGATAATTTGGCGTCTAAATTGTCTCAAAATACTTTGAAAATTTCAATGCTAAAAGCAAAAGAACGAAAGATTGAAAAAAAAAGAGAAGCGGCTGAATGACGTAATTGATTTTTGAGACTCACGTAGAACGCTATAGGCGATATTTTCGCAGCGAAATAAGCTGTGGCAGGGCGTTATTCTCGGAGCATCTGTGACCCGTGGACCCCACGGTTGGGGTGGCGCCTTTGTTTTGGTACAAGAGACACGGCTTCTCAGCCAAAATCTGTTATTTCAGGTTAGCCGAATAAATCTGAATAATATTTTTCAATCGAATTTCACGACCGTCGCATAAACCAGGACGATGTACTGCTCAGGCTTCGATATGACTTTACTTCTTTACATAAAATCAAAGATATTGCCAATGGAAATATACGTGCAGTATGTATTATATACACTCTGGGTATATCTACGTCTGCGTAAAATTTCTTTTTCTTTGTTATATTTTTTACCTTTTAAATACCCTGCACTTATGTCGCTGAAGAAGAATCCCTTCAGATATTTTATTGCTTTAATGTGAATTATTATTATATATATATATATATATATATATATATATATATATTCTGCTTATTCCATCATCTGAGACTTTGAAAATCATTTCAATTCTTACTCGAGATATATCGCGTGAAAGTTCCAAAATACCGATTTGATAGAATAACGATTCATCTTGGAATCACTTTACGCAAGCAAATTGTGTACTTGAGCTTATTTATTTCCAAAAGCAATTGATTTCTAAGGAGCGAAGTGTGTGACATTACGAATAAGAAAAGTTTTCATTTTTGGAAGACGTATGTTTCATTTATTTTTCCTCGCTTTCAATTAAACGAAACGTGCACTTTAGTTTTATTACACACCGTTAAAAATAATGGTGCTAAAGTTGACTAAAACTAAACTTCGCGAACCACCGAATAACAATTTTTGTATTAAATTCGGAAATTCGTCATCAAATAGTGTTAGATTGACTTCAAATTACCCAGTACAGAATTTTTCTCACATTGTACCCAACCTGTTTCATTTATATCTTCTCCTTGTAGATACTCTACTGAAAATGACCATGTCTTAAATCATAAAATGTTATGACCGAAATCAGCGTGTATTTTATCACATAATTTACCTTGAAAATTCGAGAGAATGTATAAAAAAAATTACGTAATGAATCACAAAAACGCGAATCATTAGATATACTAGATCAAAAATGATCTAGTCGACTGTATACGACTCTTGATCCAGTATATTCTATGATTCGTGCTTTTGTAATTTGTTTCGTGTTTCTTTAAATATTTTTCTCGTAACGTAAGAAATTACACGTTGATTTCGGCCACAACCTCCTATGATTTATCCCACAATAATTTTCGGCAGTAAATCGTCCAGTACCAACGAACCGATGCGGCGGATCGCTCGTCTAGACGGACAGTCGAGAGGATGAACAGCCCACACCGATTGTAGTAAAATAAGCCCAGCGTTTTAAGCCGAGGGTTTACTCCCGTCCTTTTGGCGAGTGCAGCGTTGTTATATCATCCCGGTGATATTCATGACACGCACGTAGCATTGGGTAATTTCTGACAGGATAAGGCGCGGGTTTCGGCTAGCCGGGGCGGCGAGAAGCGAGGCGTGGCGAGAAGAGGATCGTCGGCGCCAGGTGAGGGGCAGCTTCTAGGCGTGGTAATCAAATCTAATCCCTTCGAGCCATCCGTGTGCTAACTGCTAGCCGATGTTACATCGGGCTTACACCGGGCGCAACCGGGCTGCTCGGGAAACTCGAGGAGATCTTGCGATAAGGGAGCTCGAGGAGGATATTCCGTATGCAGAGATCGTGCCAACCCCGACGCTTCCGAAGCGAGGCGAACACCGTATAACAGACAGGGAAAACCAAACTGTACGCGTTTCCTTCGGCTCTCCTTGTTTTTTTATTACATCAGAAATTATCCGATTCATTCGGTACTACGAGTTAAGGTTTATACGTCTTTCAAAAGCTTTCAATTCATCCGAATCTCGACGTCAAATCATTTTCATTTTCATTTTTTCACATTCGTCGAATTCTCTTATCGGCGTCCGTGAGCTTGTGAGCAGACGCCATCTGGTGGCAGTGAATAAACCGCCTCGTACAATGTCATAATTAATTATGAAAGTCGGTTTTCATCGGAAGACGACTTTTATCCCAGATCAACTCGATGTTACATTATTAAAGCTCAACAGCTTGAAGTAATTGCTCTTTGCCTGATTCTTTCTGCTATTTACTCGGTCGGTTAACTATCCTTGAAATCTGTTGTGCGTTCACCAGTTAAAAAAATATTTTTTCAAATTGTTGAAATTTTGTACGATATAACTGAATATTTTTAATCCTAACTGATCACACTTCAGTAGAATCGCATAACGGTCACACAGGAAGAAATTTAACCCAGCCCCGAAAAAGTGATATCCTGCTACAACAATGAATTTGATAAATGATCTAAATAAAATATCTAGGTACTCTTTAAGGATCGCAGTAAAAGCTCTCTCAGTTTTCCTCCCCAAAATTGATCGTTTAAATATTCTAAAACATCAGCAAGGTTAAGGTACCAACGAACTCCAAGAGGAATTTAAACATGTTCCGGGTGATATTCACCGCAAGTGACCAATTAGGGTTAAACCATCCACAATATGTCTCAACTTACTGTGAAATTCGGATCACATACTAGGAAAATTTTATTTCTTTCTGGTTGTACTCGCTAATTGTTCAACCTTTAGGTACCGAAGTGATGATGTTACGCATCTTACGCAGAGTGTTCGTTGTCCTAAGTCCCCTTTAAGATTGAGAGAGAGAGTCTTGTTTAGGTATGCATTCCTAAAGCTCAAGGGTAGGAAAGCTCGCGCATTTCGACAATGTCCGACACAATTTATGGAATTTTAGCGGAGTCGCTATACCGCTGTGTGGTCAAGCCATACCGAAATAATTTAGGTACGTGTAAACCAAAATACAAACAGGTATTACAAAGATTGATACAACGAGTTTCCATGAAAATATCTTCTAGTCACTAATCGTCTCTCAATTGTAAAAGAAAACTGTTGCATCACCTTGTAGCAAATCCCTAGTGAAAATTTGCAAAAATTGTTGGGAAAACCTATGAAATTTTCGTAAAATTTATGTTTCTTTAATTCAATTTCAGAGAAAAATATTGGAAAACCAACTCAGAAGCCAAGATCGTTCGGAAAGAATCTTGAGTTTTTTTTTTGACATCTCGGATATTGTAAATTTTTAATATTTCTGGAAACCATTGAGGCTTAATTAGGTTTGAATGTTTTTATTTTTACCTTCCCTGGATTGAATGAGAGTATTATGCGCAGAAAAATCATGAGAAATATTCTATCTCAGAGTAATTTTATGAAAAGAATTTCCAACGACAATTTACCAAATTTATTCCACGCCGTTTACACTGAATGGACTGCAGCGGTGAACGCTCTGTGTATAATCAATTCGGGTTGGAGTATAAACCTATGCGATTCGGAATTTAATATGTGCAGACAAGCTCCGCCTGCACGTTGAAAAGTGTTATTAAGGTGAGCTCGACTTGAGCCATCTCTTTCATCCCTTACAACTAAAATGCAACTTATTTTTCTGACTCTTTTCTGCTGAAAGATCTATCGGATTTCACTCTGCCCTTTGTATCCCTAACGTAGGTTTTTTTTTTTTTTTTAATCAGTCACCGTAACTATCATCAAATTTTATACACCTAATTACGCTTACGAAATAACGATTCGACCGTTATTTTCAAAAGTTTATTACTAAGTTGAAATTTGTCTTGCAACGATGCAGGTAAAAGCCGTTAATCATAAACTGCATGCGATATTACGCAGCTCAACGATTTTGTTCACCAAAGAAAAATATCGTTGTAAAGAGCGTTGTAGCAAAGTTTGTTATTCACTTTGCAGTTAACCGGTTCTTGTTGTTTTTTTTTTTCTTACTCTTCGTCCTCAGTCTCCCTGATTTTTATCTCCTTTTCATCCCCGGCAGCGCAGCTTGTTGCATCGTTGATTAAAGTTATCTTTGGATTAACACCGTCCTTATAACTTTGTGCCCGTTTCCAGCTCCGCCTCCGCATGCAGCCTGGTTTCGCGAAACTTGTTTTCAGTAATACTTGTTGCCTTGCCGATGTTAAGAAATCCTAGTTAAACTGGGACTGGCTGATTACTATCTCACGGGGAAAGAATGCACGTCTTTCAATTACCACAGTGACAGCACCAGCATTTCCCACAAGAAATGATAACAAAAGTTAGTAAAAATTTGCTTATTTCCGCGTGGAGGAATTCCGTCCTTTTGGCAGTACGAAACCACGGAGTTATGAGGCAATCGATTCTACGCAAACGTGTAACACCGCCACCCTCAATCTCTCATCAGTTCCACGGTACAAAGGAGATAACTTGTACTAATACTCTTCAAACGAATCTCGGTAAGTTATTAGATTTCGAGCCTCTCGCCCTCCTCCGTCTCGTCGTTCCGTTCCCTCTCCTCGCCGTACCCCCTAATGACAAAACATCCCCTTCTCCAACCCCGTCAGCCCGCTACGAAAGAGGATATAACTATTTCCCTTCCTCTTCCTTGCTCCCTTTCTCTGCCGCTTTTTCCTCTCCCTCTCCTGATGTTGGTGTGATTTGAATTCATCCAGTTAGCAGCGCGTGCCGCGACTGCTCAACTAAGCGAAACGGTTAAGGGGCGCAGTGGTTACTCTCACTGAGTTTTCGTACCCCTGATTCCACCGACCGTTTTATACAAAGGGATTTCTTCGCGACCCCGCAATTACCCGCCATCGAAATGGCTCGTTTAATTTGCGATCGTATTTCACCCACTTCGTCGAGAGGAGAAAATCAACATCGAATGGCAGAAATGGTATTGATTGATTCGTCGTTTTTTCCCCCCACATTTCACGTTTCTGACTATAATAATAGTCACGGTGCACGGCTGACGTAGCTGGAATATCAGATAAAGTGATCTTTCGAGGAGGGGAAATATTAATGGCTTCTTCGCCGAATCGGTGACAGATGTGGGATGCCGAGTTCTGTGAAAATGTGCGGTAGTCTTGCTAGGCTAGGTAATCGTTTCATTCCGTTGCCAACTCTTCTTCACCCTACCAACACCATTTCGTATTTAAATGAAGTTAAAATAGTTCGAAACTGCAATTTGTATTACAAAGTTGGTAACGCCTACGTGCACGAAGTGACTCTCCTTTGGAAGGAAGGTATAACGCCAGTTGGAGGGAACAGATAGAAGCAGAAGGTGCTAGTGATACATACACCCCATACTTTACGGTGGACCGTCGACACTCCCACCCTGGGTTAAACCTGGAACTATTTTGGATGGCTTTGTAGAGCTGCTAGGCGCGGTTCGGGACGAGAAGGGACGTTATAAAATATCAGAACTCAGACCCCTCGCACCGTTGGAGCCAGATGATACATAACATGTTACACATTATGGAAATCCGTTTATGTACCCTAACTCGAGAGACTCGAGACTCCAGACTCGAGAGTGCGGAGCAGCCGATGGAAGGAAGGAAGTAAATACAGTTTCGACCGAGTTTTCTATTGCTCAAGAAAATTGTCGCTATATCTATGCTCTCCGTCTATGAATATATGTAAATTAATATTCATGCCACCTTGCCAAACATTTAAGTTTTCCCATCCGTGACGTTTCAAGTTTGAATGTAACAGAATTTCGTATTACTTCCTCACTGCTCGACTAAATACCCAAAATTCGTTCGACCGAGTTATTCCGTATCTCTTGAATTTGTGTGACACACGATATTCTTGTGCACGAACCTATTGCTTTGTTCCGACACTTTGAATTATCGAGAAATCTCTGCGACTTATGACGGTAGCACCGAATCTGTGACGTCAGATTGAACCGATTACTTTCCAGTCGGCCTCAGCTATGACAGGCACACCCCGGCGCTCCGTCTTGTTCGAAATAGCTTTGCAGCTTCTACTATATAAGGGGCTGAGTAACAGCTTGTGGAAATAGTTGGATAACAACCAGTTTTATAGCCTGCATAATAATTATATTATTATTTTACGTCCGATTCCAACGACAATCACTGTAATCACCGCGGTACGACGTTACGTCTGTCGGATGTAACGCGATGCGTATAACTCCGCCATTTGAGGTATAGTTCGGCGAATCAGAAACTACCCTCGGATGAATCGAGGAATGAAAATAGAGTGAGAGGTGTCCGTTGCGAAAGGTGTAATTCGTTGAGCCGTACTAGCTGAGATTAAGAACGGTAATTGATAATGTTTCTTTTTTTCATGAATTATTGGTGACACGGAACACTCACTTGGGTTCAAGAGATGATGGTTCAACGTGTCTTGAGTATGTCTGCTTTAATAACGGCCTGAAGGACCTCGATCGTGGGGAACGTTTGAAAATGGAATATAAAGAAAAGTCTACAGGCGTTGAAGAAGAAGAGAAGTATAAAGTACGTCGTAGTTGAGTTGAGGAACAAAGTTGATATTAAAATCAATCCGATAGTTGAGTCAAGAGTTCAGCTGAGTTTGTAACCTTAAGAGCTAGCTGGTTGCCCCGCAGGCCTGGCTATACCTACCTACCACCGCATATTGAAATTCAGTCAAGTTCACTCTCTCGTATTTACATCCCAGGAAAGAAAGAGAACGCGCCGGATAAAATAATGGGGAAGTAAAAGCGAAGTGAAAAAATTAATCGTGACCAGGCTGGCAGTCCCGTCGACTGAGACATGATCCGATTTTGGAATCAAATACAAAAGTGTGTTCCTCTTAATTCATTGTTCCGGTTTGACGGTCGAAAATTGAAAGAGTTTTTTGATTGCCCAACGTCGTTTACCCCTCTTTGGACCAAATTCCCGGCCTGTGATTCGAACAACGATGTGCCTGAGGCGTGTGCTGGAATCTGAGGATCAAACATTGGTCAGCTCATCGCGGAATCTGCATGGGTGAAGCGATCGATTTACTGCTAGAGATCGAGTTTCGTTAACCTTCGATTATTATCGAAAGGCTTAGCAGGGGTCGAGTCGACCATTTGTGACATTTTGTACTCGATATCTGTTCGCGAAATTAGAATTCCGACGGTTGTTTGTTAGTTGGTGCGTCACGTACGGAGTTGACGGCCATCCTTTGGGTATTTAGCGGCAATAAGACCCCCGCACGTTTGACCCTAAACTTTTTATTTCCACCCCACACCTTGTCGTCCCTCGGCCCGATTCGCCTTGGCTTTGCTTTGCTCGGCGGGAGTTTTCCTACTCCGGAAGTTCACCGACGATAAATTCTCATCTCGTCTTCTCCTCTTTAACAAGAGATACAGCCAGTCGACGGGAATCGTCAGCCATTAAGGTTATACAAATCGGTGATCACGCTCAGGGCTTCAACAAGCATTGAGTTTCGTAGAATTGCAACTCCTAGGCTGGCTCCTCCTGAAGAGAGTAAATTAAACGTTTCGTTTGCCTCTATTTTTCCTCTTTATGTTTTCCTTTTTTCAGCTGTTCCAGTTTCCGTTCCCTTTTCTCCTTCAGTCGTCAACCTAACACCCCCTATACCCCGACGAAAAGTCTCATTTTCTACTTCATCGATACCCAAACTTCGACACATGCATTTCATTGCTAGCTGAAAACCTAAAAAGGTTTTTTTGTTAGCTGACGGTGTGGAATGTAGTCCCAACAAAGTCAGGGAAAGCAGAAATTTCAATTTCCACTTTTCAAGCGTGATCATCTGGGGGATTATTCCAGTTTTCGCGTCTGCGGATGAGCCTTTACTCTGCACGCCTTGGATGGCCCATAAACATTACAAAAATGAATGTCCGCGGTTTAGTACTCGCGAGCAGTATGCATGACTTGATACCACAATGGGGTATAATTTTCGCTAACAACAATACAGGTATGGCCAAGAGTGAATTTTGATGCAAATTAGAGATAAGCTGCGCTGCTTTGGCAGGGTGATACGGGTTGCCCATTAAAACTGCAATAACACTCGAATAATATCCGAATCTCTCGCATGGGTTTAGAATCTGTAATTAAACCTGGAGATGGCTGCTGGCCCATCAGGACTTAACGTAAGGGTTTTACACTCCCTCGCTCGTTGTGTACATTCAGCATCTAGGTTATGCCCAATCCTACCTAAGTACATCCATCCAAGACATTGTGTACCGATATAAATTTCAATTCCAACTATGAAAACGGATTAAAACACATTTCGTCATTCCTCGCTTAGGTGGGGGTCAAAACTTGGAAGGGACGATATTGCGAATGGCCGATACATCGAAATTTCAGGAAGTGAAGATAAAATAAAGAAAGTTGAATTGTTCGAAATCTTGATTTGCGAAAGTGTCACTGATTGACGGCGATTCGCAATATTGACATCGGCAGCGAGGTTCAAAGTAGACCGAATTCATCTTTGCATGTGCAATCGAGTGAGTTTTCTTTTTATGGTTTTGTCTTTCACCTTCGTCCGTCATAAACTTGCCTTGGTATTCTGCTCATTAAATCCCTACGAAAACTTCGCGCTAACATAAAACATATATGCTGAATGTGTAAGACTGTCGCGTCGAGGTAAGTCCGGAATGAAAAAGCGGGTTAATCACGGTAATCTCGCGAGGATCGAGTGAGCCATCACGTATGAAAGGGGCGTACCTAGGCTGGAGAATAGGCCTTGGTTCTAGTCCGTTGTACTTACCAAGAGGAAGAGTAAGAGTGTGGGCAACAAGAAATACATAAATTATAGCCGTGTGCTGCGGCGTGACTGCAGCGAAGCGTGGTTCGTATTAAAGTTATGAATATAAATCCCGAGGTGGCAGGGCTCCGTTTCCCGGTTCCTCCGTCCCTCCGTTTCTCCGTTCCATCGTTCCGCCGTTCCGCCGCTCCACGAATCCTCAACCCTTAGCTCGACTCGGCTTATTCGCTTACCTCTCGACTTCGTCGACGTCCGCAAGCTCGCGGTGTCAAACTGCCGACCGATAATTCACGAGCCCAGGTTCGCGTCGTTGAGACACGCGCTCTGCCTCGCCCCACTGGGTCACGGGGTGAGAATATATTTATCTTTGCGCCCGATGCCGAAGGCTTTGAGACAATATTCCATTACCTCGCGTTGCACTCGCTTTTCTCACTTCCTTTTTCATCTCGCGTTTCCGAACACAAACTCTAAAGGAAGACCAAATTGAATAAGTTGACGCGTTTTCAACACCCCGGCATGTAAACGACCCGCAATCGCGGTATCATCTAAAATATCCTCAAAGGAAATTTCTCCCCTCTATTTAATTTTCTTCCGCTATTCCTCACAGCTATCGTTTCGCACTCGTTCACCTGTCAAGAATTAATAGTCTTTTAAGCACTTTCATTCCGTCACCTGAAACGTCGTTGATCATTCCATATATAATTGTCAAAATCACACCTTGTCTTTTCAATTTCTTAAATCTTCGGTGTCTCCTAACATAAATTTCATTCCTGCTGTAAAATCTTTTGTTTCGTCTGACGATCGACACTAGGTTTAAAAAATCATGATCACATGCGACGGTTCAAGCTAATGGTTCTGACTTGCAGAATCTGGTACATCTGGTAAAACACATTTGGCGATGAAACGGTTCCAAGCATCTACACCGAAGAAACGAATGACACTTCGACTGCCGTTCTCATCCAAAACGCCACGACGAAGCATAGATGTGTTCCAGATCGGATTCTAAAATGCAAAAGTAGTCGGCGGTGATGAGAAGTACTTGAGGTACGCGGGGAAAGGATCCTCTCGATTTTCGATAGCAGATTAAAACGAGGTCATCCATAACCCGTAAGTTTTACGAAGATTCTTATTGGCCGTAAATAACTAGGAAGATAAAAGTTTGAAGCCAATGACGGTCTGGGAATGTGACACAGATCCGCGAGTGCGCGAGGCGGAATTTATGCCAGCCATGGGATTTGGAAAATTCGGATTCGCAAGGCTCCCTCCACTCGGCCAATCACGCACAGCCGAGCATCCCGATATATATCGCTACTCGGTATTGCGGGGCCCCGAAACATATCGATACGTTGTCGTCATACATATCTGATGCCGGAGCCTTGGGCTAGTCTCTTTCCTTCTCACTTTGCTCCCTTCTTCCCTTCTTCCCTTCCTCCCTCGCGACGGGGTTTCCCTTGACTTCTTCCGCGGTCTCGTCTCAGACTCCTTCGGGGATATGCACAAACTTTTTTCTCCTTTTTTTTCCTCTTTTTTACTTTCCTTCGTCGGTTCTTTTTGTTTTTTTCTTTTTTCTTTTTTATTTCCCTTTTTTCTTTCCATCCCGCAGGTAGGTTGCGCGGAATCCCCGGAGATACGGTACAGATTTGTTACTTTAGCCCTGCTTTACCTAGTAAATTTCATCATCAAATCTGGATATTACGTTTACCACCGTCGTCTTGCTCCTGCTGCTCCTGGCGGGGCCTAGGCCGTCTTACATAATTCAAACATCCGCCTAAACTCCCGTATACAATTTCACGCCACTAATATTGAATCATACTAATTGCAACGTCGCTCCTTCTCTCCTCGAAATTTCATGTTACACTGCGTGTACGGAGCATTCCACCCCGTCACTTCCATATTCGATTTCATCTTGTAACGATTAAACAGAAAAAAATACTGTTGGATTCACTAGCTCGGTGGCAAAATAGAGGACTAAAACAGTTTTCCAAGTGATCCAAGTTACTATATCGACAGTTAAATTTACCTCGGCAAAAAGTTGTAGTTACAAATTTGTAGTAACGCCAACAAAAAAAGTGCGCCAGATCCCAAAGTAGTATATGCAACAGAAATTTTCTGCCCCCGTAAAGCGTATTCCAGCATACGAAGTGCACTGTCAAGGGTTCTTTAAAAATTTTTAGAAGCCAAAACACAAGGAACAAGGAGATACCTGTCACAAGTAAAAGAAGCGCGATATTCGAAGCGAAAACATAAACGGTGAACCGAGAATTATCAAGCTATTCGTTCCGCCATGTTGGGCATCCCCTCATCCGTTATAAAAGTTTTCGCTCATTGCAACTGATTTATGACTACCACTTCCAACCCTTGACATTTACTCCCCAACAATACACGCGTCACGTGCCAAATTGAAGGAACATTTGTACCAATTAAAAGGTTAATCGATACTTTTCATTGTCCGTATTCTGTCACGTTTTTTTTTTTTTTTCAACTTTCTCAGTGAAGTATGTACGAGGAAGTATGAGACGCGTGTGAATTTTTGAAATATTCCGAAACATTTCGAATTGAAAGGATTTTCACCTCATTCGTGGTCTCAAAGAGAAGATTTTTATATTCTGCGCATGGTATACGGCAAGTCATGAATATATTCTCTCTACATTCAAAAACTCCAGATGACATGATACTTCCGAAATGTATTTATTTTATTTATTTATTTTTTTACCAATTTCGTGCAATTCTGGCACCTTTGCAACGCTTTCGTGTGTACGGTGAATAGCGTTTTGCACGGCATGGAACATGGAGCATCGTCAACGAACGACCCCGGGTGCTTAATATCTGGTTTATTACGCTGCGTTACGTCGTTTCTCCCCCGCACGCTTCAACCCTTCCCACGATACGTACGTACATGCGTACATTTCGGCGTTACGCACGGTCCCGCCCAGCCGATGTGGGTACACATATAGAGGGTCGTTAATAATACATACCTTCATTATACGCACTCTACATATTTTAACGTATTTTACAACAGGCGACAAACGAGCTAACAAACTTGACGCGATATCTGGTCCGCCACTCAGCGGCGGCAGAAATACGTATACAAGTCAAAAAAAAAAAAAACATAAGAAAAAAAGAAACAGAGAAGAAGAAAAAGGTAAAGGGAAGCAAAAGAAGATCGTAAAATATATGGACGCGTATCTTCCCCGAGGCTTGACCCCGGGACATGGGATATCATATCTTTTACTCCTTCTCTTAAAACCATTTCTGCTGCAGGATATCTCGACTAACGGGCCGTGGGTAGCTTATACGGTTGAATATTTCCTGCCATGCTTTTGTCCCTCGCTAAATCGGGAGAACCGAGAATTGCATGTTTCAAATGAACCGCGGATAAGTACTTTAATTAGAAATGAAAAGGGGGAAATTAACCTTTTCGAGTGATCATGTCGTATAAAAATATCTGACAATCTGATACTATGCCGGCTAGTTTTGACTGTTCAAAGGTGAAAGCACACTGGAAAAAGGAAGAGAAAAACAGTTTAAGGCTAACGTGTAATCGTGCAAATACGTGTGTCTGTGAAATCAGATCCTGCACAAGCACTAAATGGGTACCAACTGTCAACAGACACCTAATTTATCAGATCGTACGATCTTTCTAGTCGTAGTTTGTTTGCCCTTAGTCAAGTTAGCACGGGCTGCGTGTGAGTTACTTAAATGACATTTATACGCATCGCGTGACAAGCCGTTTGCATGAAAATAAAATAAGTAAACGAATACACTCAGTGGCATGATACCACCTCGCGCTGAATTATCCCCCGACGAAACTGCAGAAGGAAATTTGAATATTGTCCGGTGTTTTGTTTGATTTTTCCCCCCTCCTTCTCGCTTTTTTCTATCTTCCTCTCCGCACGCAGTTACATCCCTCACTTCAACCGGTTCTTCCGGGTTCCCCTCGACCAATTGCACGGCATATATACCTGCTGAAAAATGTATTTTTTCAAATGAAAAGTCGACTCGCTATGTCATCCGGAATATAATTTTAGCGAAGGGTTACTTTATCCCGTATCATTTTTTTCCCCCTTCGTAACGTGTTGAAACGTCCTCTTCTCTCCCCCATTTATTTCACAATCAAATTCACTGCCACTATAAGTTTACGGCGGTTTGAAATACTGTACTTAGTTTTCAATTAGAAGACCGTGTTTTCCAACTGCCAGTTCTACCGGAGCGAAAATCACCTTCGATCATTCTTCTAAACGTAACCGGGTTTCTCAAGTGGGTTAAAACGTATCCGCAACCTTACACCGAATGTGTGTAAACACAAAAGCCTTCCGTTTATAAACTAAAACCAGAGGCAAAAAAACCGTCAACATCAAAGAAGCGGATAACTGGCTTCAATTCGTCCGAGTCTAGGCTTTTGCCTTGAAATTAAGAACGGTGAGATTTGAAGGTACGGACGACTCGTCTGGTAGAGCTGTACCTTCGACTGAAAATGTATCCGGGTACAAACCGCAGCAATGATCACACAAATCCCTAACGATTGGCCAAACTGAGGACGAGTCGTTGGGATCCAGAGAGCATTATGGCACGGCTAGACACTCACACTCGACGGACCATCAGGCGTCACTGTACACCAAGTTCCGTGGTGTAACGCGCGTGTTGCGTCACTGCCGCGAGTGTTTGCTGGTGAGGGTAGCGAGGAAGGTTCCTTCTAATCAAGTACCTGGTTACTAATTAATTTATCTCTAATAACCCGGCCACCACCCGTACACATCTAACCCGCACACCGACGTCACAATGTCTTTGTGGTATGGGAGAAATTGTTCCAGACTGCAAGGTCAGGCTTGAGACGTAAGAGTTTGTTAAACATGTCGCGGTTGGTTAGTCGATATAAAATTCATTCCATCGTATCGGTTCGACAATAAAGTGCTTATATAAACCAGGTGTAACTGATGTCCATGTAATTAGGGTGTTGATTGGTGCAGATTATTGTAAATTCATCTTCTGGACAATGGGGAGTGTGCGGCTGATGAACTTATAATACTGTATGGTTAATGGATCGTCACTGTCGGGAAGTTCTCAGCAGATGTTGTTTACGCATACTGCGCGTTAATTCCGATTGAACTTATCCTCAATCGCAGTATGGTAATTAATAACGAATCGGAGAAATGCGTCATCGAGTGAAGAATGACAGAAGAAGATAGAATCCCCCCTGGGGTACAGCCTTCGTCGACGAGTTCCTTTCACCACGTTGGAGAATTGCGTCGCAATGTATTATACTTACAATTAAACGCGAGGCTTATTCACTGAAACTGTAATTTGAGAAATTTCCGTAATTCCGAAACGTCGGCTGAAGAATTTAAGTCTGCGCGTCACTCTCTTGAAAATTGACACTCTGAAGTCAAAGGTACGGCCTTCTGCAGTTCTCGAGATGAAAGAATTCAACCGCAACTTGTTTTGTCTCATACTTTTGCAATATTATTGCAATAAATTTTGTTTTGGCGTCGTCTCGATCTTGAGGCTGGTCCAGCTTTGACTTTTGCTTATGGACAGCCATTACCACATCTCAGGTGAATAGGCACCGTCTTGTCACCCTTCTGCTAACTCTGAGTCAAATTTAACCCAGGTGTAACGAGTCAATAATAGTCGATATTTCGACAAATATGTTACACGGAGTGCAGGTGCCGTGTTGACATTCATCCGTTCACTCGGATTAAAATTTTTTATTTTATTTCAACATTTAGGTACCTACGTTGTGTTACGAATTTCCACATAAAAATCGATTGGGACAATCCGTTTGGCTGTTGATCTCGGCAATTTTATTTCGCTAATTAAAAAAATGTCAAGTCCTAGAGGGCCAAAGTCATTTATGTTCTCAGCCATATCAGGTAACGGAAAAAGATGCTTCAACCGCACGGGTTGTCGAACTTGAAAATTGACATATCTAAAACTCACTTCAAACGGGGTAGACAAGCGTATGAGAAGATGACAAAAGTTGCGACTGCGAGAAGAAGGTAAAACTATGCGAAAAGTGTTTCATCCGGAATCGTTGGACGGGCGATGAAAATCCTCCAGGTTTGTGAAAAGGTCCAGAAATAGCGCGACCGGGATTTTTCTCCCTTTGCATCGCTCCCCCGGACGCGACGGCAGTGGTCACCTCGAAACGCATCTCTCACCTTTAAAACATTTCGCGCGCGACCAGGCGCGCAAAGTACGGCATAAACCTCTGCGGCAGTGATACATGGGACTGTGTACACATTACATCCCCGCATACCGCGCCACCCTTGCCAGGGTGTAACACACTCACCTCGGCGGCGTATCACCCTCGCGTACGAGCCAAGGGGCTGCACGGGGGCGCGTGTGTGGGACAACATTGCTGCTTTAAGTTATTCATAGCCACAGGCCAGCCACCACCAACCGGCGTCTCTCCCCTTCGCTTCTCCACGGACCTCTACACGATCCGGGATGGACCACCACCCCTGGGGAGATTCTCAGAGTACCTGACGGCTACTGCCCTGCTTTCACGATGCCTCCGGTGTTACGCCAGTTCCACCCGTTTGATTCCACCGACTCGATATATATATATACGTATGTGTATGTATATATCGTACGCTCTCATTTCTTATCCTGAACTTTGTCGTGGAAAATAAACTGGTACCATAGCCTATACATTTTCTACCTTTTTGGTATTAAGACATAAACTGGACATATTGAAACTTCGTCGACTACTATCTTCGATTTCGTGTCGATTTTTCCGTTTTTCAAACTGGAACTTTTTCTCCATTTGACATTTAAGGATTGCAAAAAAAATCTCGAAGGCAATAGGTAACAAAAAAATATGTACGCGCTTTCCCAGTTCGGGTGCGATGTTGGGATCAATATTGAAGAAGGGTAAAACAAAGCATTCGCACTGATGTACGAGATGGGAATGATTTTTTTTCTTTCTGCGAAGCATAAAAAATACATGGACAAACGAGCCGCAGGCCACTAAACATATGAGGTGGATGTGCAAGTCCGGTGTTGTAGGAAGTGAAGCCAATCTTTCAAGCCTCCGCTCTCCTCATGACGTCATGAAAAATGGGCATCTCCCTGCATCAGTCTACTTGGGTGCTCATTATAACGGGATGAAAACTTTCGGAAGAACGATTCCGGGACGTTACAACGACAAGTCAAGCGGACGAAACAATCGGAGATAATATACATCACGATGAAAAAGTAACGCAAATTTCTCAGCACAAGATCCGAACCAGCCGGGATTATCGACCTGTACTCGATACACGGAAACTTTTTCTTTGTACGCGTTTGCGACGAAGCTGGTCAACAGATTTGTACAATCTCAGCATCGAGTATGGAAGCAGAAAATCGTTGCTTGTTAAAGTCTCGGAAAGGCGTCGAGCGAAGTTCGTCTTTGAGGGAAGGTGCGGTCGACGAAATGGAATCGGTCGAAGACGCTGGGCGTCCGTATAAATCAGTTGGTACGTAAACGTTGCAGCGAGACGAGTCCCGTCCATTAGATGCAAATAGGGAAGGCGGGACCTGAGCAAAGGTGTGTGATTCCAAGCCGGTTGGATATCGAAGCCGGGGATATTTGGATGCTAAATTTTGTCCTGATTGCGATTGGCTCGAATCAATCTCGATGGAAATTAACGGTTAAATTAGCGCACCGACGTTTGAGGTTCGAGATCGTCGGCGTGCGAACTTCTGACGGTAAATCCGGCTTACGAACAATGGAACAGCAGCGGTAGGAAGAACCTCGGTACGTACGAACCGTTCCTATTTTTCCACTTCACTTTCCTCCCTCTTTTCCTCGCTTACTTTGCAACAAAGGAGTCAAAACTGATCGTGATATATGCCAAAGAGTACTTCAAGAGCCCGCTGCAGGCGGAGGTGGGGTAAAAAAAATGTAGATTAGTGGGCACCTCAGTTCTATATTAGAGACCGCGTCAAAACTTCACGGATAAATTATCAATTACGCATCGGAGGGTGAGTCTCCGGTCATATTTCTCGATTGAACT
This sequence comes from Neodiprion lecontei, assembly GCF_021901455.1. Lineage (NCBI taxonomy): Eukaryota > Metazoa > Arthropoda > Insecta > Hymenoptera > Diprionidae > Neodiprion > Neodiprion lecontei. Next base: position 9,760,498 of record NC_060265.1, on the reverse strand, counting down.
CACAGTCAGGAGAAAAGGAGGAAGAGAGAGAGAGGGTTCGCTGAATAATCGTGTTATGGGAGAGAAGAAGAGGTCGGCCGTCCAGGTCCCTCCCTCCTCACTCACCGTAGTATTGGATCTGCGATACATCAGCTGGAAAATATAATGTACTGCGCGACGTTCAAGAATCTAGATTATTTTATAACTCCGTGAATTCTCCTCATCTTTTCTCATATAAAGTTAGGTTAGGTTAGGTATCTTTGACGATATTTCGCTCGTAACTAATTGGTTTTTAATAGCTAATTATTACGGAGTAGAAAATTTCACTCGATTTTGAAACAATCAGTAATTATTCTCGTTATTGGAAGAAAAAGAAAAAGATCTTTGACCCTGTAATCTCTAAGAAAATGTCAAACTCTTTTACTGCGGAGAAAAAAAAACCCTAAAAATATGAAATAAAATGATAATTACAATTTATTTAATCCTTGGATGAAAAGTTTGATTGCATTTTTATACTCTTGTATAGCGGTATGGAATCTGCGGGATCACTAGGGGCGGTGAACTTGGAATTGAAAATTGATGTAATAGTGAATCGTGACACCAGAGAAACTTAATCTATGCCTGTATCTTCGAACTTGTGTCCTGCGCCATTTTCCGCAAGCCTCGTATAAATTTGAAATTTGTAAAAATATTTGTATGAAATTTTCTTTCATTTCGGGGAATAATGAATTACATTCTTCTTCTCTATAATTCGTCGAGCTTAATACGATTGGCAAAAATGTGCCGTTCAAACGTTATGTCAACTGTAGGTACGAGAGAATAAAACGAGAGAAAAAAAAAAGAATGCAGTAAAATTTTGCGCCAGTGCAAACTCATTAATGTAGATTAACGTCCGAATATTATGGATGTGTGTGTTTGCCAAGAAGATTGCGATGGAAAAAGAATATCGAATGTACGACTTGGAAAAGAAGTTAACCCGTTAATTTTCTTTACCATGTACACACATACGCAAGTTGTCGGTATGTATCTACCTACCTTGTACATATGTGCCGCTACGCCGTACGATACACATTTTTACTCACGCCTCTCTTTTTCTTTTCATTTTATTTGTTTGCAGTTTCTTTCGTTCTCATTTCTTCATCTTTTTTTACTTCTGCTTCCTCACGTTTTTCCCTTTACGACAGGATTTCTTATCGCGTGTCGGGTTCGCGCAACGCTGTGTTACCACCGCTGCTGCTACTTCTGCTGCTGTACTGCTGCAGCTGTTGAAAGTCACGCGTTACACGTACCGTATATTTTATTGCTAGCTGCAAACACAGCGCGATATATGCTCGGTGACTATTGGCGATTTATATACGTAGAAGACAATCTCCTGACAGTGTTTAGAGAACAGAGAAAAAAATTGGGGACAAGGAACGCCTATCGCTTTCAATATCGATTTTAAATCAAACCTGTGAATTACAGGATTCTGACAAACTTCGAATCAACGGATTATATCGGTATAATTAACCACCGAAATGAATTTTTTAGCATGTATTTTAACTCGAATAATTAGGAAGGAAATTTTTATCTTGTAGAATTACTAGACCAAAATAGGTAATAATAACAACGATGATAATAATAATAATTATGATCACGACGCCGATGAGTCAATCATATTTTCCTGCAGCGAAAATCATAAAATTTCTAGTCAATTTGGAATTCTCATAACGGTAGGAGGACGAGTCGGAGAGAATTGGATTTTTACTATGATCGCTGGTACGCGAACAAATGTGGGACAAGAGACAAATGCTTGAAATTCGCGGAAGGCTCCCTCGAACCAAACCCATTGATCGATCGTATTCGTATGCGAATGGGTCGAGTAGGTACAGGCATGTGCGTGCAGCATTGTAAAACGAATTACACGAAAAAATTCAACCGAAATACCGTTTCCGAATCTCGGTGATTCGGATTTGAATATGGAACCAGCAGGATTTGATAGGTACTCGGTAATTTGACGTACGTAAATTTAAGTCTAAATTAACGTACGAGATTTGTTTTTTTATACCGTATATGTAGTTCTAGCATTCGGAAGTTCAGCGTATTAAATTTTTAATAACGGTAAAATTTGGATAACAACGAACCCCTAGCAAAAAATTTAGCTCAGGATTTCGGTTTCACTTTTGTAGAAAATAGCTCGTTTCGTTGTTTCCATTTTTTCATTTCACCGCGGCAAGTAAATTGTAAGTATTCCTTTTGATTTTGATACGAGTGATGATTAATTTCAGAATTTTTGCAAGTGTATGGAAAAATGTATTTGCAAGAAGAAACGCATGCTTTCTGTGAAGTTTCATTACCACGCAATTTTCTCTGAATCGATTCCTGAGAGATTGTCACAGTGCTTTTATTTCAAATGCAAATAAAGTTAGGGGTAAAAGGCGTGTTGACATCAGTACCGAAACGATCGTCAAAAGGCTTTGTCACAGGAATCGAAATTTTCTCTTCCGAGTCTTCCCATCCATTTTCACGCGAATTGGATGAACGAAATTTGTCCTCGACGAACCATTGCTCGACTGCTATCTAGTAAGTAAATATGTAACCGGATCAAGTAGGTATAAATTTATAGGGCGTCATTTATTCGATCGATGAAAATTTCCTTCATCCTAACGAATTGTTTACCCGTTAGTTATAAAGCAATCCTTAATACGGATCAAATACATTTTTCCTCCATATGAGAACGGCATGTTTCACCGTTTTCACGAATTTTCCCGCAGGTCAGTGTCAAGAAATTTGTACCTATCTGTTAGTTTTGTGGCCCTGTACCGCGGACGTGAGGGTGCGGTAAATCCTGGCATCCCTTGCGGCCTGCGGTAAGGGAGACTTGCGCTTTCCACCAGAACGAAGTGGCCGCCGTCCCGACGCTCTCAACCTCCCGATGTCTTACGATTTCCCCCGCGACTCCAGTGGTCGCCAACTATCCGTCGACTTGTCCTCTCACCCGCCGCCTAGCAGCCTCCCCCATGAACCGTTCGGAAACGCGTATTCTGTGAATATTAACCCTGTAATGGTACACTGGAGTACATTTGTACCCCACTGCGATCTCAAATCTTCCGCCATAGTAGGGATCGTTCGTAATTAAGCCGGGAACCGATTACATGTTGACACAATGTTCGGATTTTCCAAAATATTTAATTGGAGCCATCGTTTTCCGCATTAAAAAACGAAGAAAGTGTTTATAACAATGATAATCGTGATCAGAATCGGCGCGAACCCTGATTTTGACTCACCTTAGCGAGAAGGAAAATAAGATCGGAGTCATAAGGCGGTTCGAAAGTGAAAATTGTACGTTTTTGAATTTGAATTTGGAAAATGTTTTTTCACTTCGAAATTCAAGTATCTGAAAGAAATCTTTTTGATTTTCTTATAAAATTAAATTTTTCGTAAATTGTTGAACTTCGAAGATCAAAATAGCGTCCAGATTTTTAAATGAAGCATGTAAAATAAGTGAATGTTTTTGGAGATGTTTTTTTTTTTTTTCATTTTGGGATGTTCCTAATTTACGACCTTGAAGAGATTCGATCGCCAGAATCGATACTTTTCATCAATTTTGTTACAAGACGACCTCATGCTGTTAATGTTTAATTTTACAACGTCACACCGACATTAATTATAATCAACAAATAGCAATATTGCATTGATTACTGAAAGATATAAAATCTGTTTCAATGACTTGGTAGAAAATAGTCCTCTCGTTAGAATGAGTACCTAATCGTAGAGTGAAATCGAACGAATTTGCTGGACTTTGCTTCTCCACAATTTTGAAGGTATTCAAAATGTAGCATCGATATCTAATCAGTCCTTTACTTACAAATCTAGCATTTTCTATTTAAGTATTTTTGAAGAAATCACCATAACTTGCGAGTGGAATAATTTGATAAATTCTTAATACAGGACTATATTTTAATAAAATTGAAATAAAATATTGATTTCCAGTAAATCAACGTCCTTGATTGATAAAAAGTCACACTTTCTTTGTATCTCGTTAGGCAAGAGGTTGTTAAAGTTGGAAGGCAAGAAATGGTCTGGCGTCAGATCATCGAATATACAGTTACAAGAATTTTCAATTTATAACTGTCCAAATTCAAGAAAGTTATAAATACGTCGTCTGTACGTTGTAACTGGGAAACTTGTGGAAGGGAGAGAGAGAGAGAGAGAGAGAGAGAGAGAGAGAGAGAGAGCTGTTGTTGTTTTGCTCGATGAACTTTTGTACGATGTTACATCCATATATCGTTGGTTATAGATACAGTGTGGATATCTTTGGTGCGATGACAACTTTCTTCCAGGAATATCCCTTAATTAGTACATCAGACGTGGTCTACGCTAATGAGGCGTGACCCTGTCTTTTGACTCGGGGTTTGAACTGAAGATTTTGATTACTGGTGGCATCAAAGGAAGCGCATGCACACGTATATTTACTACACAGATCCACCCCCACAAAACATTCACTCACACACACAAACTCCGTTTCGTTAATTGAAATGTACAATAATCATTAAAGCTCTTTGCGAGATGCAAACCCGCTTGCAAATTTTGTATTGCACTTTCACATATTGCGCTGCAACGTAACACGAGTACACCGGGTGTGCATTCTTTTTTCTTTTCTTTTTTTTTTTCTTTTTCGAAACAGGGGTAAAAAAACATGAGGATTTCTCCTTCTTTACTTCGAAGAACAAGCTGAACTTTTAATGAAGATTTGATGCAGATTATTTTCACTCTTTATATATGTATACATCTTATATACAAACGGGGGTATGTTTTACTGTATAATACTTCACCAACTCGGCTTCATACTTTTCTGTAACAAGTTTCTCGCTGCAGAATTTAAGAACACCTTCTACCGAATTTAATGCTAACAAATGTATACAAGTGTGTCTCCTTTTTTTCGTGCGTATAATAATGATAATCATAAAAATCGTATAACGCATTAATTCGTGAATAATCGTTTTGCATGCGTATAAATTGTAATCTCTACCTATTTTGTACTGTGGTTGCACCTTGTATTTTGACCTAAATTCGACTGCAGCAGCAACGCCATCAGGATTTGGATTGTTTCGTCTATGAAACGTTCATGAATTCAAATATGGAAGCAACTCTTCTCTACAGTATGTATATTGTCATTAAAAGAACACACACAAGGACGATATTTTTCTTCAACCTATGACCGCGACTTGTGTCTAGACTTATAAACTTTGCCGACCGCTACTCGGGCAATTTCGTGAAATTTATTTAACCGCAAAGTTACAGGAACCGCGTCCCGCTTTTCACTAACTTTCACAAATTCAGCTTACGGTTATTTCGACTCACTTCCGCGCCGCGATCGATCCGTCGTTTGGTTTCACGCAGCCAGTTAAAAAAGTTGCGTGGAAAAAGTTCCACAAAAAATCCAATCTTGAAAAACTCCGATTCCATTCCTTTTTCTTCTGTGCAAAAAGTAATGTATCGGTTCGGGTACAAATTAAAACGTGAAATTCACCGAGGTTTCGAGCTTGTTCTTTCAAAGTTTGGTTCAGACAATTCTTCCCATATTTTGTCGAAGCTGCATCTTCGTGATTTATCTGCGAATGGTGTAAATTCAGGATTATTACATAAGCTTGGATTTGTCTGGAGAAATCACGATTTCGGTTTTTCTTTATTTCCTTGTCATGTCCATTAAAAGGAAATGAAAGAGAGTGTTCAGATTCTACCTCCGTCGTCTTTTCTTATTTTTTCTTCGCCTGCTCCACCGCGACATGGAGTATATATGTGTGTGTGTGTGTGTGTGTGTGTGTGTGTGTGTGTGTGTGTGTGACGTGAAAGAAAGAGCGGATGGAAAGGAAAAAGGTAAACACCAAGGAAACTGTATATATCCCTGAAATAAACCTGAATTTATTCGTAAGCCAATAAATACTGGGGAGTCATAGCATCGCGGCATGACAGGAACCCCCGCCGAAATGGTGACAGTCGTTTAAGAGGGGCTGATAAAACGTCTCTTCGTCCTGCTGGGAAATTCATGTATCATATCACGCGTTGGTACGTTAAAATCTCCTTCTACCCCCTGAGGCACGATTTCGCGTGCATGTATATACACGTCTAGCTGCAACATGCCAGTCTATGGTGTTGAAAACGTAACAACTAGTTCGTAGTCCGCTTTACGAGAAGAAAGAAAGCAAGAGAGAGAGAAAATGTGAGGGCAAAAAGAATACTAGCGCAACGAGTAACAAGGCTCTATTTTTTCAGAACACACGAACACATCGAGGTTTATTAAAGTTGTAAAGGTTTCAAAAGTTTCATGCCAATTTTAATGATTATTAAGGAGTTTGTAAATTGGAGTTTCCGTTCTGGAACCGTGGTTGCTAGGGATTTGTAAAGTTTAAAAAAATAAATAAATACTTTTTGGCCTGATCTTTCAAAGAGCCGCGTTTCCTGATGAGAAATGGTGCGAGTACTCCGATTCGAAATTGGGTGTGCGATAGTCAGGAATTTTCGTTTTTTTTTCGAAAAAGAGCTTGATGGATCGAAGATCAATACTTTTTGAAGTAGTATATTGATCAAATCAATGTAATTGTAAGCTATATTGATATTTATGAAAATGCACATGCCAGGGAAAAAATACTTTGATTTTGAACAAGAACTTGGATATTGATTTTTGATTTACAGTTACTTTGAAATTAATTTTTCAAATATCCTTTACAAATTCGTTTGATTTTTTTTTTACTGTCACCAATCAACTCAATATTACAGTTCGTTGATAAAAATCGATATACGTGCAATATTGACGAATTAAATATTCAACGACACCTACGTGATATAAAAAAGTGCTTTAATAGAACTGTAGACAATAGTATTCTAAAAAAAAATGAGGTCCACCTAGATATATCTATTCAATATATTTTTCACCGTTTTGAAGCGATTTTAAATGATAAATGGGTATCCAAGTTTTTGTTTATAGTTTGTTTTGTTTTTTTTTTTTTTTCTTTGGCTTGCACTTCTGCAAAAACCGTCGTAGTTTATGGGTATACAAATTTACCGAACATTCAGTGCACGTACCTACTTCGTGAAGAAATTAACAGAAAATCATTAATTTTTAACTGAGCAACGTCGTTGAGCAGGTAAAAATGAAGCCAAGAAGAACGCAGGTGTGTGTATTTACGCATGGAGAAAGATGTAGAATATGCATACACGCATGTGGGGGCGAGTAAGCAGATTAACACTAATATTCGTGAGGGTGCGATGTGCGCCTTCGGAGCATTTTGAGAAGCACATAAAGCTTGGATATCAGCGGCGAAGTCTTGGCGCGAACGATAAAGTGTACAAAAGACGGCTAAAAGCCCTGAAATTGCGTAAGAAAGGGAAAAGGAAGTGGCGTGATAGTCTCTCTACGCCTGCACAGCATCTTTCGCCACGGGTCGTGTATATACAGGGCTGTAAAAACATTAAACTAACCAGAATAAATGACTATCACTGATGACGCTTCGCCGGGTTGTCGTATACCGCTCGTAAACTTTTCGCAAATGAAGTGGCGCCCTGTTTCCCAACCGAATGGAGAAAAAATAGTTTTCAAAAAAATGGGCCAAGTTTGTTTTCTCATATTTCATATTTACAAATCTTACATTACTTCGCACCTCGGACGGCTTCCAGCTCGGGATTAGCCTCATTACCTTCGTTAAGTTTCCATTAATCTGCACTATGGACTTCGCAAAAACGTTGGGATGCTTTTGTTTCTCTCGCCCAGTGATTTTAACATGTAGAGTTTGGCGATGCAGAGATTCGGACGAATGCAGAAGACGTAAAATAATAAAGGTAATAGAATTGTTGGGATAATAGATCTGATTATTGATTGAAGGGTTATTCGACTTACTGAAATTTAACATTAGCAACATTCTTCGAGGCTCACGAATAAGATCTTTAAAGAAACAAAAAAATTAAACTCCAGCTATTTCTGGACGACAAATAATTTCATTTCGTTTTACCCCCACGAATCGGTATTAAAGGGTCTAAATATCCGTAAACACATTTGTTTCTAAGCTGAGGATATACTTGTGTTACCTCAACTTTCTTTTTTTTCTCTCAACTAATGTGGAAGACGAATATTTCGGCGTATAAATATCGAGCATGAAATGATGCAATATCCGGGCAAAATTGACGCACGCACTTATTGCGGATATACGAAGTAAATAGATTACAAAAGCATAGCGATATTCGTGAGCAACTAGTATTAAATCAGACAATCGAGGAATTCGCATTGCGAACTTAACAAACGGCTCGGGCCGACCTGAATCGCTGGTATAATTTGTTAAACCTTCCCCGACATCGCGGACGGTGATGAAAGCGATCGAAATTACGCTGGATTATAACAGATTACACACAAACGTTTATTTTCGAGTCTTGGATATTATCCGCATCCCCGACAACTTATCACAAAGGGAGAAAACACGGGCAGCATTGGCCGACACAGGCACGGAAAGTGACAAAGAACTTTATTCCTAGAGCACTTATCTACATTATTCACGTGTGAAAGGCATTCATTTCCGCGATTCCTCAAGCTGTTGACCGACATGAACACATTCCGAAGCGACATAACGCACCCGGAACGCAAACGTGACCCAAGGGCAATAAAATTTCATCGTAAAATGTGAACACGGAGACGATGAGTCGTTGGTTGTTAGATTTACACGACCACTTGTGCGCAGCGTGATATTAACCATACCTACTCTAGTTTCTACCTGCAACTCTGGCCATAAACACGTACAATATCCCGTCAGAAGTGTGCCTAGGTGGTTTTACCGCGACGTACGCATCTGCTTCAGTTGTAAAGTAATTGTTGCTTGCACCCGAAGTATCGCCAGGCCACTGCTTCGCATGCAACGTTAATACGTTCCACGGCTTTAACGTTTCACCTACCACTGCAGTTCTTAAGATTTTTTCACCGTTGGGAAATCGATGAAAAATTTCAATAGCCCGAGTCGAGGTTACAAGGACTTGAGAAAACGATTTATTCAATGCTTCAGCTTCGATGAAATTCTAGTATTTTCGATCCAATTTCAATGTCTGTGGGCTCATTTTATTTGCTGGCCAGATGCTCAAAAATTCTTCAAAATACATTCAAGAGACCTCGAATTCTAAGTTGCATCTTTCAAGATCTATGATTCAAAGAATAAACCCAAAAACATTGGAATCTGATCAAAAACACCGGAGTTCAATCATTTTTAAGGTTCTGATCATCAAAGTTTTTCTCAAATTGTTTAGATTCATTACAATAACATAGTAGACATGTTACTAATTCATTCGTGTTCACTATCACGGGTGTAAATACAATTTTTGGATATTTTTCAACAGATTATACATGTTTTTTCCACTTTCAATTTATGTTCAGAGGCGCCAACTTTTATAGAACCCAGAGGTTGATCTATAGTGAGTGGTTGGCGGGGAGGACGAAACCATAAAACAGAAATCTTAAATCGAGAAAGTGATAAGTTACGGTAAAAATAAGTCCGAAGTCGGCGCCTATGCTTAAATTGTAATTTCGAGAACAAGTTTTATTCCGTTTCTGCGTTAGGCACCTTTCGAGTTTGCACGCAGGGTTTTTAACTTTTTATCAACAAATATCGCGGGGTTTAGAAATTGCTTTTGACCGATGCAACGGATACATGCAGGTATGTACGAGAGGTGGCGGCGTCCCCGTTACACGCCCGTATAATCATATCGTTTTTACAGTAATTACGAGCGCCCTTTAACTCCGCGCGATCGCTTAACCTCTCGACATTATATTCCCATTTCGAGAGATCCCAAGATTATGCAAAGAAGTGTATAGATAATGTTTGCTGGGTGCAGGGTCATTTGCGATATCTGATCCGCTTATACACGACATTCACACGCCACCAGACGGGATATTGAAAATTCAACGGTAAGAGCGTCTGATCGACGCCTCGGTTTCCATCCTCCCTCGAGATTAAACTTCGTATTTTTCAGTCGGTCTTCTTATTTTCGCCTCCGTTTCCTGGCTGTTTAGTCTTTTCGTCGTTTTTGTTCCACCGAATAGAAAATTAAAACGAGAATTTCGTCACTGAACTGAAAAACCGGAATCTGATACAGCTTCGATTGTTACAAAATATTTATAGATTCAAGAGAATTATTTACGAATATGGTAGAAGAACAATAAAATTTTTATTTACTCCAGTTTTATCATGAAATGGATCGAAATCTGGTACGAAAGAGTTAAACGAGTTATCTCGCAATATTTATTTCAATAGAATGAAAATTTTTTTTAACCAATTACTTCTAACTTTAAAATTATTGGTATCTGTAAATATTTTACAATATACAATAGCGTTTATCCAGTGGGGTTCTAAGTGTTGCATCGAAATTGAAACGAATTAAAAGGGTCCGCATCTAGTAAAAAATGGTGCTAGAATTCCAAATAAATGTTAGTAGTTTTTATATTCATACCATAAAAGTCCGGTTATACTATACAAGGCTTCAAATTCGATACTCGTTTTGTATTTTAGACAGTATTTTGCGATGATTAAAATCCTTCTCAAGCGAAACAATTTGATCCTGACTTTCGAACCTGATCCAACGATTGACCCCAAGACTAATTTACGACAAGATTCTTGATATTTATGTGACGCGTACAGAGAACAGGAAGAGAGAAGTTGACTTCGAGTTGTGAGAAAGCACATCATTCCATTTAATCCCGCTTTGTTTTCCAATATTTCAATGCGTATAGCATTCCTATAATAGCAACCTATGTCATTCCTATAATCGGTGGTCTCACTGAAATTAATTCAATTAGCAGACAGTATACTCGTCCGGTAAACTTTTGCGATTCATCAACGTGTAAGTTTCGATTTCTGGGATTTGTGAGAAGCGGACAAAGAGGTACGGAAGCGAGTTCATATCGAACGAAATTATACCGCATAACATTATTTCGAGGTGAAAGTTGCAGTCGGTTTATACACACGTGCATGGCTAATGGGTAAGTCCAGTTTAAGTCAGACACAAGATCCCGCCTCCGGCTTAGCGCAAGTTTCTAAACGCCGTAGTCGCACCGCGAGCTACACCAACCCCCAAATTGCTGTCGGTGCGAGACTCGACCTGCGTGTCCGGAGAACATTGTTTCGTCTCTGTTGCTGCCTGCCGTCGCGCAGTGTAATCCAAAAATAAAGCAGCCCGAGCGAGTGGAGGGAAAAAAATTTTTCAGGAACAAACTCCGTCCAGGGTGTTTTCCGCAGGGTGAGAAAGTTGTAATCCCAAAGTTATTTAGCCAAATTGACGAAAGGTTGACGTGCGTTGTGTAATTGCCTCTCCGCGTGTGCCGAATCCGTGTTAAGACGGTCTTACACTTGTAAATAGCTATCGTTGCCCACGTACATAACTATACATGTACACGTTCGGCGTATGTACGCCCTGCGTAAGATTGGATCGTTCCTTCCCAAAGTCTAATCGCCTTTAAACACGACACGCGAACAGAACGGCGGGAAAATTTAAAACTAGCGCCGGGTCGAATCTACCAACTTTTGTCGACTCAGGCTGCTTGAACTTTTTGCAAATGAATTTCAAGCCAGCCTTTAGAATTGATGTGAAACCCATATTTTCCATAACCGTCACGGGTTATTCTGTCAATTTCACAAAACAAGTAGCAACTCTTGAAATTTCTGAAGCGGAAATTTTTGTTCACAAAGTAAATGAAATAATTTAGAATCAATTCCAGCCTGCGGGTCATTCGAAAGGCTAAAAAATTGACCCAGATTTATTTAACGGCGATGAAGATCAGCCGTCCGTTCGGGTTCAAGGAAGGCTCGAAAGTCTGCGAATTGAGCTTGAGTGAAATTGAGTCACGCGTGTGTGCATATTGTATTACACGTACGGTTCGCAGCTCCTAATCCCGTTTGTTCAACTTTGAAATTTGATATCGAAGGGCGGACGGGAGTTGCGTTGATTGAGTTCGAGGCGGGATTGAATCTTTCGCTGAATGGAAAGCCGAGCTCTCCCTTTGGCTTTCCTTGTCGAAATAGCACGGTCGGTGCTAAGTTTGGGTCTACGGAAGGAGAGCTTACTTTGTTCGATAGCGCGGGAGCGCGAGAAAGCGAGGAAGGCAGGGAGAGAGGGAGAGACAGGGGGATGGTTTTGCAGCGAGAGCCGGCGAGGTAAGAAGCTGCCTGCCGCTGGCTTCTGCTGTTCTCGTTTGTTATAATTGTACAAGTTGAAATGGGCCCCCCGGATTAAATTGGGTTACGCTGGCTGCTCGGGCGCGCCACGGCTGTAAACATCGTTTGATAGAGACGTCGCGACGTCTCGGGACGTCGCCGAGGCCCCACGCGATGTCGGTTACCTGCTATACCTACGAAAGTGGGATAAGTGTTATTTTCGACGCTTCCCGAGGTAACTAAATAGGTGCTTTACGACCTCCATCTACCTGCCCCCCTTTCTCAAGAACGAGCTATTAAATTCCTAAATCCCGAATATCCTCCACCCTGGGAGAAACACGCTCGAATCCACATACGCCACTTTATTTCACCGATGGTTTCGCTCGATTAAAAAATTTTTTTTTGCTTTTTGATTCCAGAATTGCATGACGAACGAATCTTCTTTATTCCACGTTCTAAAGTTGGTATTTCTAGATCAATTCTAGTATTTAGTACCTAAGATCATAAGTATAATACAATACTTCAAATAAGAATGAATATGTTACAAATACGCATTTTTCAACTGCGCGTTGATGTTTACGGGACTTTCTCTTTTTCTCATATTTTAACAGTTTTTTTAAATTATGGGTTTTCATTCGCTTATTATAATTAATCTGTTTTAACAAATTTGCATGGGTTTCTGGTTGTTATTATAATATTATCATAAGGTTGAAATTGATTCTTCAAGCTTGAAATTTGCCTCGTCAACGAAGAAAATTATGCGGTCCTGTTTACGCTTATGAATTCAGAATACTCCTTATATTTCTGACAGTCACGACTAAAGAAGAATGGAACGCCGGAGGCAAATGAATTTTTTTTTCTACGTTAACCTATTAAAAATTGAGTGACAGAAAATATAGATTTAATTTAACGTGAAGAATTTTTTTTGCTTCAGAAAAATTCAATCATATTTTGTCGACTTAAATTTTAGAGGACTAAAAACTTCGTTGATTCAAGCAAACATTAATGCATAGCAGATGAACCTTCTGGTAGGTAATTCATCTGCATGAACTTAAATTTAGTTGCTTCTGGCGCTTCATTTTCCTGGGTATAAATACCTAATAATTTATCCAAGATCTATGAAAAATCGCGTATCAAATCGCTAATCGCCAAAGATAATTGTCTCGATAAACGTTCGTTTGGAATTCAGGAATTTTTCAAAAAAGTGACTTGTTCCACCTGTTTTTCAATTTAATTAAATTGCAAAAGTACATAGTTTTAACCATAATTATACGGGCGGTTAGCCAGTTAGAAGTCAAGGTTGATTGTGAACTATTTGATTGTGAGATTTGTTTGTAGACAAACAACCAGACATGTTTAACCATGACAGCTGACCTGAAACTACGAATTCAAATAGCCTCGGGTTATCTTGGTACAGTTCTCCGTAATGTTGCCTGTATTCGGAACGGCTTGAGGGCAGGCTGCGATTGCCGTGGGGAAATTGGGCAGGTGGGCAACGCTAGCCATCCGTGGTCTTCGCTAAGTGATCATGGATTAGCCGTGGGTGTTTCGAGCGCCCAGAGATGGAGTCATTCGCTAGAAAACTGTTGGGAGAACGTATTTTCCGGGTAGCGGTAAATTTTCAAAAGAGTCGATAATCACCCCATGGGAAAACTGTCCGAATATTACACGGTATTTTGAAATTCTTTCGAATCAGACTCTGATTTTTCTCCCTCTCTTACACTCTCCCTCTTTTTCGAAAAAAAACAAAAATACAACTAAAACCGATACCCGGGATTGTAAATTGAAACTCGTAGGAACGATTTATCTAAGGGCTATTTATACGGTCTTATTTCGCGTAACGTGTCACGGGAATCTATCCCACGTGGATAACCTATCTACGTCTGTTCGATTCGCTCGACGTCTATAACCGTGTATAGAGATTCCCAAACGGCCGTACATTGAATCTCGTTTATATGATGGATTATTTAGTCGGCAAACGCGATTCGAGCATCTCGTCCTCGCCGTATTTGCAGAGGATGCATCGTCACTTCGGCCAGTGAAAAGAAATCACCGAATCGTGTTGCACTCTGAACCATTACGCCTGTCTCGGGATGCAATTGATTCTGAAGATGGCACTAGAAAAGATTCCTTGAATTATATCAGAGCTGAATTTCTCCTTGAACGGCAATACGCGCCGGGATAAGAATCCAGTTCCACTTTTATCGCATGAAATTTCCGAACTTTCAAATTCTTTCACATAAGTCTAGAAAACGAGCACGTAACGGCGAAATTTTGTCAAATGGATTCGAAGCAACTGGTGCAAACGCGACATAAAAAGGCAAGCAGTGTTCTAATCCGTTGAGGAGGCCTGGTTTTGCAATCTCGAGGAAAGAAGAAACTGGTAGAATTGTAAATAGGTATACTCGACGGTAGGTATATACAAGCCAGTTGGAGATAAACGGAGATAAGGGAATGAAATGCGGTAGATAAAAAATGTCGAGGGTGTTTGAAATCCCAGAACAATTAGGCGAGGTGCTCGGTAGACACTTGAGGAGGACCGAGAAGGCCGAGCAGTTTAAATCTAATAACGTTGGTGCTTCTTTATCTCGGCTCCACCCTCCGTGGTACCGACTGTGTCTCTCCCTCCTTCCCGGTGCCGTATTCTCTCTCGTCAGTGAATCCGGGCTGGTATTCCTCCGTCGTGACGCACACCAATTCGCCGGACGGAGAAAAATCTTAGAAAAAGTTTCCACTCTCTCCACCGGCGGGTAATTATTTCATTACTCTGAGTAATTACACCACAAAGACGCCATCTTGGTAGAAAATTATTTTTTTCTTCCGGAGGAAGGGTGAGTAGAGAAAAAGGGTGATTTACCGGCAAATTGAGGAACTGGAATTTCTCTTAGTGTCGTCCAATAGGAGGAGAAGTTTCCAACGAACCCGAACGACTGCGGATCGACCCTCTCACAGGTTTCTGTTTCTCATCGTGGCATCAAGCAGCCGGAGTCAACAGCCTGCAACGACCCACGGTGCTCGCAGCGTGAACGTTACGACTTGAGATTCGGAAATCCCTGCTTTCCCCTGTTCGACCAAGAATAAAGACGCCAGTCTGATCCGGCGCTGAGGAAAACTAGGAGCCTGCAGCCGCAACGAGTTTGCATCAGCTTTCGCATTGCGGAATATAAATCAGAGGTCAGTAGAGATTCTTGTTGTTCTAGCCGGTCTCCGAGCTCAAAGCGCCGGAGAAGGCACGGCTTAGAAGTCGAAGGGTGGAAGAATAGGCAGCCCGGAGAAGAAGAGAAGCATGCGCGGATCGCAGACGCAGGGTAAGATCCCACTGCCAACCGTTAACATCTGCTAGTTATACATTATATGCTGACGTTTTACGAACGGCAGAATATTTTATGTAACAATTTTATGTTATACCTCATACCTGCCTACACTTGCGACACACAGTAGCAGCGCGTACGGCTATTACGCTAAGCTTTAGCTGACGCCTCTCTCCAACGGGGCATTAGCTTTTCCATCATACTGCAACGCGTTCAGCGAACCCCTTTTTTCCAAGGATCTTTCATCTTGTAAGTGGATTTAGCCTCACAAGCGAGGACTGCACCCTCATTAGCGTTTTTCGAAACCCGGAAAAATTTTCTTAAATGATCGAAGACCCGACCGTGAAGGACAGGATTCTTCGCATCATGGTTATAACTTCGTTCCGAACATTCAGGAACCTTTTGTGAATTACGGGACAAGACGGTGACATCAAAGTCGCGACCCAAGCAGTGTAAAATTATAAACAGTTAATCAATGGAGATAAACATCCGATATCATACAGTAACTTAACGACGAGGAATCGACTGGATTTCAGGTATTCCAAAACCGGCCGAAATTAACACGCGAAACAAAGGTCCCATAAAGCTCGGGGATAGTTGACGAAGGACGAAGGTCCGGTAATTCTACCTTTATTCCTAGAACATTTTCACTCGAGTGACTCGAAGTGTTGGGCACCATGTCGGTGCTCTTGTTTCACCCACCCCTAAGCCGTCCCCGAACCAGTTTCTACATACAACCAACTCGTACTCGCGGTGTATCCGGCGCCGTTGGAGCGTCGGCGGGGTTGGTTCTGGATAGGTTAACCAGTCCTGTAGTAGGTGTGCGAATACGTAAGGTGTTCGCTCCTCCGAGTGTGTGTGAATGCTATCGCCGCGCTACACTGGACCTACGTGATACACGTAGAATGGGAAATTGCGCTCACCTCAACACATCCGCAAATTGGTGAGCACATATGCTGGAGTAGCTCAACACCCGCCCTGTCCGCCCATTCTCCTCATCTCATAATCGCCGGCCAGCTCCACCTTGGCAACCATCTGACACCTTGGCTGGCACGTTGCTTCCATGCACGGTCTGTATGAATACTTTGGTTTGCTCGTGACATGCTTTTGGCATCTTGAACCGCGGTGTTTTATTCTAACAATAAGTCCGTCTCTGGTACCCGATTTCGCGGTTTCTTCTGCCATTGATCTGGCAACAATGAGCAATGTAATGAAAGCGTTCAGATTCACTGGTACATAGTGTTAACTATTATGAAATCACGTGTCATGTTATTTTATAACCTGGATGTTTCCTTTGACCACTACGTATACCGAGAGTCTTCGGTATTTGGGTCGCACAGTATGATGAACTGAGACGAGGTCTGGCTGCAGAAAATTCCTGAGGTAATGTTTAAATAGTGGTGTGAGATTGTGGAATTGTGTCGAATTGTGTGGCAGTGAGGTACGTGGTCTAAGAAGAGTGCAATTAAATGCTACGGAAACGTAAGCAGAGAACACCACAAGACCACAAGGATCGATGTACTCGAGTCTTCGAACCAGACGAAAACTCTTTTTTTGTCTCAGATCCTTTCTCTTGGTATGCCGCGTAGTTACTGCGCCTTTTACAAACTTATACAACTGAACGCGAGTATAAAAATTCTACGGATCCTCGTGAACAAAAAACAGCACCCAAGGGCTGCTGAATATTTCAATGCATATTATTCTTTGACGAGAAGAACCACCCGAAATCTGGGGGGGGGGGGGGGGGGGAGTCTTATATCTGATTTATATTTCACCGTTTCCTGCAATTCTGATCTTATCGATTGGTGCCATGGTCGCCTAGACGTCAGGTGCGAGGCCACGCGCCTCTTCTTCCGTTTCCGGGTCGCCTGTTCACTTTCATCCGCAAAAGAGCGTCTCGGGTTCGAGTCGGTCTCTTAATAAATCCAGCGGCACCCCCCGCTCTTGAAGAAGCCTCGTGTTTCCTCGACGATCCTGGCACCGAGAATATTCTACAGCCCGGAGTTTTCCAATTGAGTTACCCTCGCCCGGTCCCCGGAGGTTTCGCGAATTTTCTCATTAACAAGACAAAATTAAAGCGTTGTGACTCGGGCAACACTGGCTACCTCAGGCTAAGTAAGCCGATTCGCGCTTAACCACCTTTGCCCGATCGACGCGCACCGACTTCGTCCTTTTACAACGCGATGCACAGAGGAATAACCACGAGGAGGATAACAATAACAGGAATAGCAATGACAATAATCATGGACCATTGAATCCTACCTTTGTATAGGCTTGCTCTTTCTCGAAACTACCTCTTCCAACGATACAATTTTATATTTAGGGAAGGTGCGTACTATCCCACGACGAAAAGAATGTAAGGAGGGAGAGAAAAAAAGCTCGCTTTCCTCGCATTCTTTCCCTTGACTTCCACCGCTTCCTTTATTCCAGTTACTTATCGCTCTAGGCAAATAACGTTGGGGTGCTGGTGAAACTGGAGAATTGAAGCAATTGAGCGTGGAGGACGATTGCGCCTAACTGCGTCGGCCGTTCGTTGAGATACGTCTGTGTTCGCGTGTGTGTACATAGGGACTCGGTACGAATGTGCCTGTGCACACAATTCTCTCTCCCGCTTCTTCCCACCTTCCAGTATACCGACGGTCTTTCCGCAAATCTTTCCCGCTCTCCTTCAGGCGAAGGTGGAAGAACCCGGAGGAGACGGCGTTTCACCACTTTAGGCGTGTGGCATTTGACGCCGGTACTCATATCTCTTAACCGCACTAAACTACCCAGGCAAATGTCAGACCTTGTGCAAATAACGAGCAAATGACGCTGCGTTCTATTTTTGAAACAAACGATGGGTCGTTACCTTCGCTGTTCTTTTGGTCTTGTGAAATTTACTGTTTACGTGCTGAAATCCATTCCGCGGAGAATAAAGAAGAGAGTCCTGATCCTGGGATACATTCTGTAGATTCTCTGAGCAATTCAGCCAGATGATCACGCTATTCGTGATTACAGTGAAAGTTATCGATGCTCAATTATTCGCAATCGGTATTGAATGTCTCATCATGTCGCAGGCAGTCGTTCGGCCGAACTTCGGAGACGTGCAGCAACACAGAGATACAACGACGAGGAGAACTGCGAAGAACTTCTACATCTCTACAGCTGCCTCTGTGAGTATAACTTCGATAATTTTGATTGGCCTTGTTCCTATCTTAATGTGTTTCTCACTACCGGTGTCGACTTATAAATTAAACTACAACGATGATACGTAGTTACACCTTTTCATTCTTCTCCATCGTATAATGTCATCTTCTATTGACACCGAACATTAGAGAATGGGAATTTTTTCTCGTACCGTCGGCAGAAGGCATTCAAAAAGTTATGCGTATCCACATTTTTCGGGCACCCGTAGAAAAATTCGATACACCGGGCCACTTTTGGATACGTTGAAAATTATTCCAAAACTCCTTTTATTCCCCACATTGTGAAATATACGCGCTTTACCTCGACGATGTATTAATTGCGACTTTCCGGAGGAATTAACTACATTGCTATACAATTTTTTAACTGCTATTTTATGTACCGGTGAATATTGCGAGCTTAATTATACCCTCCATTACGGGGTTCTCCCAGTTTCATTTGCTCAGCTTCGTTCTGTTTTACCATGAGTTGAAAGTACGAGTATCATTAACCAATCAAGATTCGTCATCGAGGAAAAACTGAATGACATTAATAGTGGCAGCAAATCGTTTTCAGACGAATATCACGTTGAGCATCTGCGGTGATATTACGTGTCGCAATATATCGAACAGTATCTGTTGCGCCAATGTTTTTTCGGCACGCTTCCCAGCAGCAAGGAGTATGTATGTAGATACATATATACGTATCATCAGATCAACAGAGAGTCCGTTAATGTAACAGTAAACAAGCTAATGGAAAAAGTGATCAGCAGCTGATCGCGATGATATCCTGTCGATCATTTAATACCTGCTCAACAAACAAGTCCACCTAGCAGCACGTCGAAGTGCAATTTTTTTTTTTTTTTTTTGATGCCTCGGATTGAGTTGGGATTGAATAATTTCGTAGCTGTCATCAGCTTCGTTTTCTTTATTTTTTTTTAATATACGATGTACAGTATCAGAGAGTTAAAGGGGAAGAAATCCAGTGTACGAGAATAATCTGCTTCATATATTATCACGATCCTGAAAATATGTGATCGTTGGAAAAACTGGAAGAAGGAAAAAAAGTAAGGGAGGAAAGTTGAAGCTGAAAAAAAAGACAAGAGGTAAATTTGTAAGCATGGCGATAAATTCGTATGAAACTAACCGTTGGTGTTTTAATAGTCGCTTTAACACTTGTTTCTGTATAATTGCATGGCGCGTTACAAATATCAAACGTACGGAATTCTCGGTACATACGTAGGTACCTTATATATACGGCAAAGGGCAGTAATTACTTTAATTGCAGTAAAAGTGAGCGAGTTTGAAAAGTTTTTAATCATAAGAGGCTAGACAGGGTTGAAGCCAGTTTTATTCCCACTAATTATTATAACTATGCACCTTGTAACGTGTGCGTGTGCTGCGTCTCACGTATTAACTGACACGTATTATAACAATCTAGATTTTTCCGAAATCTCAATCACACCGCCAGATCAGAACTTGGATTAAGAAAGTGCACGTTTTCGTCTTACATTTCTTCCCGTCGATTTGATCAATTTTGAGGACCGAATGAATTATCCTTGCGGATAGATATTTTTCCAAAATGCTTCAATTATTCCACGTGTTTAGTGATTCCCCAATGGACTCGGTGATAACTTTTGACAAGGTGAATCCGATTAATTTGCATAATTTTGTTTTTGTTTTCTATTCTTACGAGCGTGGTGGGAAAAAGACTGTAGTAACGTAATAATAATTTCAGTGTCGGGGAGTTTTTGTCTCGCCGTTCAGATAACGGAGGTCTCTGCAACATTTTTAACACCGTAACGAGCGTAATTTTATGTAAATTCGGTTACTCTACCACGCCAGCCAAATTTTTTTTTTTTTATTTAATTTTTTTGCCGAAGTCTCAAGAAAGTTAAGCAGGTCTTTTCAAACGTATATTGTCATCCTGCAGCGATTGCCGTCAGATCGGGGAAATGGCGCAGTTATAAAGATTCCTCTCAAGCATCGATCGATTCAAGTTTGTTTTTATTCTCAATTTTTTTTCCATTTTCATTTTTAATTTTTTCCACTAGTAAAATAACGTACACTGTGAATGAATGAATCGATCTTTCAAACGATTTCAAATTATCGCAAAGCGCGTAAAAGAATCGTTTGAGCGATTGTAAAATTATGAAAAACGAATCGTGCTGGAAGAATAAACAAATAAGAATTAAAACGGTTTTCACACTCTCGTATTTCCGGTTGCAACGATACGTCGAGAGTCGCAAGTTGGCCATTTCGATAGAAGGGGGTGGAGGTCGAGGGATCGAGGCAGGGTAGATGTATCGGAAGTGACGAGGCGCGCGTTATCGCCGGCGGAAGAACATTAGCCAACCGGAAGTGACAATTTCCGATCGCAAATGTCCCTATTGATCAGACATCCGGCTCCGCCATTATGTATCTAACCAGATACGTGTGACGTTTCGATACCAAACAATCCCTCCGCTTACGACTTTGCAGGATAGGCACGTCAGGATCCTTTACGATTTTCAGATTTATTTACACGCCCGCACTAAAAGCATCCTAAGGATGTCTGAATAGCTACTCAGTCACACGCTGCGTCGCTCTATATTCGTTCGTTTCTGCCCTTACATTTCTCGCAAAGCAGCATCGTGGTTCTTTGAATATCCGCAGCTTTAGACATTTTCGTAATTTAGACCCAACCTTACGTGTCGCAGATATTCCGCGATGAAGGATGAGCCATGGAACCGATCAATCCGTGACAAACGTTTCATGACTGTTTTTAAGCGATACGTAACCGGTGAAAGAAGGGTCACCATTTCTGGCGACATTTTTGACCGCAAGCTTTTTGAATGAATTACTTGGTACAAACGTTCGATTTAAAAGAAAAAAAAACTGTTGTTGGAGTACGTAAAAGTGAAAGTATGTTTTTAGTGATTTGATACAGTTTCAAACATCAGATTTTCATCATTCTCTCCGGTACTAAATTTTTGCGTGCAAATTAACAAACGAAACGCATGATAAAGACTAATTCAAAAGTTTTATTACAGTTGACGGCGTAACGAATTTCAAATTTGGCCAACCGAGGCTTGGGTTAATTTTGTCATTTGCGTAACGGGTTCGCATTTCGATTCCGGCATATTCCTGACACCCGTGAACGGGCTGGCGAAATCCTTTGAGAGAACGAAAGCACCGTAATTCGGGATGATGTGTAGTAAATCATGGTGTAGGACCGAAAACGTTAATAGCAAAATTATTCGGTGTTAAATTTGGTTATGACGGTGGAAAGCCTGCCCGTGTCCCATATTAGCATACTTTAGACTCCTCCATACGCCAGGGACCAATGCTCTCTCAACAAGGCGTCGCATCCCTCGCGTCATCCCTTGTCTTAAGGAGGCTGGATGGCCGAAAATCGGTACTTTTTATCAACGTGATTAGAACACACTCGTAAACTGGGTATTTGTCAAATTATTATATTCGTAAGCGGTTAAAAGCTCTTTGAAAATACCCAAACAGGAATTACTGAGATTATGAACAAACGCTCAAATTTCGATAATTCGTTTTAAATCGTTGCAAAATGGTTAGAAATCTGATATGTTACTACGATGCTAATTTTATTCGGAGGATTGTTTTTTAAAAAATTTACCGTTTTTCATTTCTAACTCTCCAACATTCCACAGGTATTGTTTATGACCAAAAAATGGGAATTTTTAATTGACTACTGAGAAAAAAGCAAGTCGGCTTTGGTGGCTGGATAGAAAACAGTAGCATGCATTTGCGTGAAATATATTCTGCGTGTTGCGGCTACGCAGTCTCGTTGCGAAAAAGTTTTATTGGCTGATTTTTCGAACGAGTCTTTGGAGGAATAGACCGATGCAGGAAGCTAATTTTGTTTACTCTGTAGAGTGTCACCTATTTTTTAAAATTTGTTTGCTGTTTTTATTCCGCAAACAGCGGAGAAATTAACCGACTCTATTTCTAAGCACGTGACGATTCAAAAATTGATGTTAATTCGAAGCAAGCGAATAAGATTTGTTAAAAAACACACAGCAATTTTGTTGCATTTTCTTCATGATATTACATATACAATTGACGGTTCTTCATTAGCCAAACATTTTTATGGTGCATCGGAACGAAAAAACGACCAAGTTTGAAATAAAAATTACACAAGTAGCGGTAAAGTAATATGAAAAAATGAAAAATGGCTGCTCAAAGCGTGAAAAAATCGTATATCGCGCGGTGCAGATGTTTAGAGAAAAACAAATTCGCACAAGCAGGATACCTATCGACCAAGCCCCATAGATATATAAAGGGAGTCTGATTATCGGTCGTTGCCGGAATAGATTTTACGGCTAATTAGACGTAGCTAATAATACGAAGGGGTGGTAAAAATGATAAAAGCCTCGGCGCGAGAATCGCTATATATTTTAAACCACTTATCGGCCCCCCTCCGTAACCCTGACGGTGAGTTTATAATCGAGGGAATTTTCCCGAACCCGCGGGGTCTCCAAAACCCTGAGCAGGAGACTAACGTAATATATTCGCAGGTCAAAAGAATAGCGGTTAAGGGCGCCGATGTCGAGGGTAATGGGAAGATGTGCCTTGGGCCCTCCACCAGCTCGCGAGTTACCGTCCTTTGCCTCTGGAGCCATATACTTTCTGGGTGAATGCTCAAAAATTTCATCCCATGCTTGCGATATCTGGCTTGAAAAGATTGCGGTTAACCAAATCAATATTTATTATTAGGTACCCGCAAGCCGCACCCTGTTGTTGTTGTTTTTTTTTTCTTTTTTTCTCCTTCTTTCTTTCTTTGTATCTCTGCCCCTTTTTCATCTTATAATTTTTCGACAAGCGTACGCTGAATTTTCAGCCGAGACGTCGGACACGGGATTATTTACCTCGTTATTCGTTCTCGGTGAAAAATATCATTTCAGAGCTTTCCAGATTTCAGAGAATTACATATGCTCGCCGCGAGGTCTTCGCCTTATCTCGATTGCTAAAAGTCTATCGTCCCATGCCTGTCAGATGCATAATTTCGCTGCAAAGCCCCGGGCTTATCGGTGAGCGCGAGAAGAAAAGTTTTTTTCCCTGTTCTCACCGGGCGCTTTGCCCCGTCTTCGCCCTCGCCCGTGGATTTTAGAGGTTGCAAAATCGCGGTCTCGCAGATAAACCAACCTTCGACCTAACTCGACTCACCTAAACCAGATACCCGCACCTCTGATACGCACGTGTTTGTTTCCACCCCGGGGATTACACTTCTGTGAAACGATTAACGAGATTTCGAAGAGAGCTCGTTTCAGTCGGAACGTGAAAATCAGAATTGGAACGATGAAATAATACTTTAGGGTCAAAATTACATCTGGTCAAAATTCGGATACATTGTTCCGTAAAATCTCGTCAGTCCGAAGGCTTGAATTCCGAAAAACCCACTATCTAGATGCGTAATCTATGCCTTATTCATGCCTATACGTGCAGTAGCGTTCAAAAGTATGCTGACAAAGATAGGAATTGGATTGAATGCAAAAATCTATAACATTTTTTATTGAAAAAAATTCGATGTTTTACATAATTGTAGAGAATTGACTCTTGCTCGCTAGAAAATAAAGTTAAAATAAAGAAAAATGCTGGATGAAAATAATAACGAATTTCGTATTGTCAAAATAGTCTTTAGCGCTACTGTATCTACCTATAAGGGACAGCGGATCATTTCTTGCAATAAAAGAAGTGTCGTCTATGTACCTACGGTCTTGTTACGAGACTGAAATCGGACGAATCGACTGGATTTTCAACCAATTTCTGCAGTGATTCGAAATAAAGTATGAATAGGTGTACAAGCTTCTGTTTATATTTCAATATACGACTTTCTAGCTCGCGATAGAGTGAATAAAAAGTGTCTCAGTTTCCGACCAATTAACCTTTTCGACTCATCGTCAGAAAATTAGAATAATTACGTAAGTAAAAAAAAAACGTAACGCGTGATTAGCTTCGAAACGATGATTCGCCGTAACATTTAACCCGATCAATCACGCAAGTCGATTGTTCACCCCGCAGTCCTCAGATTTGATTCGCGCATACCGCAAAACGGACGACGACTTCGAAGAAACGGACAATGACATCGGTTCGACACAGGATCGACGCGCAGTTCTTCACGCGGTACGTGTCGAGCCAACGGCGGTGTTGTAGACTCGATTTTACCTGCACCCCCGGGGGCCACTTACTACATCCCTTACTTTCTTTCTCCCCTCCCTCGTTTCTGCAACTTGGCCAGTTGCGAAGGCGGCGATACAAAGTCCCCCATCTTTGAACTATGTCAGCGGGAGAGTCGAGAGAGTTTTGCGACCAGAGAAAGAGAGAGACGCCGAGTGCGGGGTGGTGGGTGAGGGCTGATGACGAGGGTTGAGGAGCGGCCGACCCACAAGATAGAGGGACGAACGACTCTGCTAAACGTGTCGTGCCAACCTATGCATGCCAATGTCGATCTTATACCTTTACGCCTCGTTCTGCAGGGTCGAAATGACGTTGAAATTAAACCTGAAAGCTGATATGTTCCGTTTAAGAAGTGCCGAAACACCGAAGTGGTTCGATCCTCTCAAGGAATCTTGTTTCCAGCTACTGGTTCAAAACTGTTCAGTGATCACATGAAATTATACGTGACAGACAATTGCCTCAATTTTTTACTATGCGTCAATTCAAATACATTGAATTCTGGTAAATTATGGGTTCCATGTATATCTGGAAAAATATGTTTAGCAATGATATTTTACGTTGGTATAGTCAAGTGTTTATTGCAACGAATTGAAAATTGTCTGGGCAGTTTTCTGAGTGATGCTCGAATCGGAACATTTGCACAATCGATCGCTTGAATATTGCAAAATGTTTAAATTTCGCAGAATATCGCTGTTCGGAATGGTAAAAATATCGGCTAACAAATAACAGAAACAGTAAAAAAAATACAATTGCATAAGTCACCAGAACGCAGACAGACGTATTGTTGAAATTTTTAATTACGATAAAGAGCATTCTAAAAAGCGGAAACAAATTGGTCGAAACGTTAAACGTCTAGTGAATCTTGGTAAAAAAAAATATATATATATATATATATATATATATATATGTTATATAGATATATATTCTTACTCATAAAGAAGCTTCGTAGAATTTATATAAACGACTAAAACAATGGTAACAGCGGTTACCGAATTACCCATATAATTTAATTTCCAATCGACATTCGGCGCCGTGAGGATAATATTTGTAGTCTTAACTTTGCTGCAGAGATACCGGCGACAGGAGAATCGCAATTTCGGGATCGTTTTGCATGAAATTTGAATCAAATATATGACCCAAGTTTTGCTCAGAGCACTCCGTGGCCCTGTGAAGGGACGATGACATCCGTTGAATCTAAAAAATTTCAACAGAGAATTCTCACGACCAACGAATAAGAAGTAGAAGTAAAAAGAAGAAGAGCGCCACGTGAGAGATTGAAAACTTTTTATCCGAGCTAATCGCGTCCGCAGACAGCAGAGGAAATCGCTTCCACGCATCCATTACAAGTTTATCAGACCTTAGACCAAATAGTTTTTAATTTTTATCACAATTTTTTGACTGATGACATGATTTACAAGTAAGTCAAGTAAACAAGACAGGTTGCACTCAGACCCGAATTCGGTATCAAATTGGACATATATAATTGCGAAACTTGTATTGGAAGACGTTAAAGGTTCCTATGGTTACAATTATTCCAATATTTATTTTGACAATTTTCACTTCCAAGCCACGAGATGTATGATTAGATAAGTCGCGGTGCGCTCGATGCAAATTGGTCAACACTGACATGCGCAGCGTGAGATTACAAAAGTAGATGCAGGCGTGTAATCAGCGGTGAGGTGAACCGTCAATTCCAATATGTTCGATTATACGTCTGACGGTGACTTCAAAACCGCTGAAAGCAAAATTACAATTACAGCTCGTTGATTATTCGCGGATCGGCCGATTGTGCAGGTGCCCTAGACTCGTGAAACGGATTGGGCTTCGGGGCAAAATGGAGGGGGCGGGGGGTGGAAGAGGTTAAGGGGCTGAAGTAGGCTCAGGAGGTCAGAGAATAGCAGGTTTAAGGGGGTTCGGAGGAAACTCGAGGGCTTAAATTACACCGAATTAACCGCGTTAATCACTCCGCCGGATCTAATGTAGAACTTTTTCCGCGACAAGCCGACGCATGGCTTTGTTTTTTATGCTTTTGTACTTTGTATTTAATTCTCTTCACAAATTATTGATCCGTCAATTGATCCTTTCGCCAAGTTGCGGTGAAAGGTTCCTTAAATTGCTGAAAATTTGAGTGTTTAGTGAAAAAGCGACCGAATTTTGAAGCCTGTGATTTCTGATTGACACAATATTCTTCGTTTTAATAATCAATCTAAAAAAAGCCTTGTATCTATCAGTATGGATTGAAAATCCTAAATATGCTTTTTCTTATGCAATATGTTTGACAAAAAAAAAAAAATATTCCGAGTTGCGAACAATTATGCGAATGAAAAATGAAGAAACAACTGCAAAAGTTGAGAGTTAAAATTATACAAATTTGCTGTGACGTATTTTCAAGATTTACCATGAATCTTTTCTAAAGCTCTTTGGGTAAACTTTTGCAACGCAGAAACGTTATTTGAAGATTAATTCGTGCCAGAGTGTTCAGCAACATCTAAGACTTGAAAAGCATGAAATTATATCGCGAAGGCGGTCTTGTTTTACTCATTCATTCGTACTAAATTTTGCAATTTCGCTGAATTGGATGGAAAAAAAGTAAATAAAGTAAGATACAACTTGACAGCCTGATGAGTGTTCATCTCTTCGCCGCGATAAAATCTCACACGTTTATGGAATATATTTATGACCTGGGAACTCCAAAGTGATTAATCGTCTATTTTCAGAATAATTCGTGAACTCTAGTGATCAATGTCGCATAATCCTGAGGTGACGATACATACCTTCCGCTGTAACTTTGACGTGTGCCACGAGCACGCGTCATATCTCGTCAAGTTCGCGGTGGCAATAAATTGCGAGGGAATGGATGAAATTAGAACAGCCAACAGCCAAGCTTGTCTCTTAGTGACTCGGTGGGCTTTATCTCGATTTATTAAAACGTAAAAATTTGTATTACACCGACAAATATTTATACAACGTTTTTTCTAATTTGTCGAATTTTGAAAATCATGATGATCGTATATTTGGATTTTATAAATTCAAGACTTTAAGTCGACGAAGCAACTAACAGTCATTTTTCAATTTTTCTTTTTTTTTTTTTTTTTTGTAAGTGAAGTTATCTACTGAGACTTGAACGAAGAAAAAAACGTTATGCGTTGCTGAGAACCTATTATATAACAAGTTGTTTCCATTGTTTAAGATCTTGAAAAAACAAATTAGCTTGTCCACCTTAGAATTCCCATGAACAAAAAGGGTTTCTCTGATAATACGGTACATGAAAAAAATCTACATATGATTGGACTGCCTTGTTTTACTTGCGTGAACCGCATGGGGTGAGATTAATTGTTACGAAGGGGATGAGATAAAGAAAAGTCGGGTGAGGCAGTTGAGTTCGTACAAGAAACTCGAGAGGAGTTCATCATCAGAATTTATTACCGGTTAAGGAGCAAACGAGAGAGAGAGAGAGAGTGAAAGAATAAAAATGAAACGAAAGAATATTCAAAAGAGAGACAGGAGGAAAACAGGAAAAGGGAAAGAAAAGAAAAAAGCAAAAGCCAGAAGCCCCGCAGCTTTATATTCGTTGAGTTGGAGCGGCTGCGGAGTCTGGGTGCACTCCCGGTGCTGCATAAGTGATGCAAAGTTTGCAAACGTTGAAACTACACTCCATCTGTCTCTTATACGTACCTGTGTCTCCGTATATACCTGACATGACTTCATAGCTCAATTCCATCAGAATTCATTTAGGATTTAGCATAAGCATACATGCCGAGTGTGTGTTGTATCTATCTGGGTGGGTATAATGTGTGCGAACGACCGGATATACCGGAAAAACGTGGAGAGTATGTCTGCCCGAGAAGGTAAGAGAAACAAGCCGGTGAAAATAGATTTTTTGCGATACTTTTCATCACCGTGAAAAGGGAAGAGTCTGTTGGGCTGTCCGACAATCTTTCGCCGCGATGATCGCGAAAATGGCCGAATGAATAAACCTGAAACTTAGAGAACTTGACAGTCAAATGAAAAAGTTTTTAAACAAAAATCTGAGCAAGAAAATTTTCGGTAAATCAAAAAATTTATACATTAATTGGGAAATACCTAATTGTTTATTTAGAAAAAGTGATGAGGAGAAAAAAGTATACGTTTGTCGCTAAAACATTGAAAATTGATTTATTTTCGGTAGAACCGGAAGTTCAAATTCAACAGAACATGGCAAATTTTCATATCTATTAGTTTATTGTAAAATCCTGTAAGTTTCAAATTTTTTCATCGAGCCGTTTCTGAGATGATCGCGGGAGTTTGCCCGACAGACCGACATTTTTCTAAAAAACATGTTGTTAGGATTTTCGACCGCAACCAATACTTTTGTATCACCAAAGGTCTAATTTTTTGCTAGTTACGAGAAATACTTTGATCACTTTTACCATGGTTTCGGAATGAACCTTTTCTTTCTTCGATTTTGGAGAACTTACGGTCATTGGAAAGAAAATATGGCCTGATGTGTCTATTTTGTAAAAAAAAAAGCACAAATTTTAGAGAATCAAATCTATTTCAGGTTGTATCCTTAGGAACTGCCAATAAGCATGTTCTTTTCGACGATTGAGATTTCTTATTATTGATTGAGAAATTTTATGAAACTGGGATGAAAATGGGATCACAATTCAATCGGTACAAGTATTTTAGGGATATAAAAGATGTTTAAAAAATTCGAGTTCTCTGGAATATTTATGCCAATTTAATTATACCTAATCCCATTTTCATCTCATACGGATAAATTCAGGTTGTATCCTCTTCGTTTAATATACGAGACTGAAAACGTCGAATCAAAAGTGTTTTTCGGCAGCCACTGAGGATCTACCCAAAAATGGATTTCATATACGGAAATATCAGACTATTTTTAACATGAAAAGCACTTTGCTTGATATTTTTTCAAATCGCAGAAAGTGCTAAAAATTCGAAGACAAAGGCTTACTTTGAGCATAAGATAAAATTGATCAATGTCTTCCTCACAAATCGTAAGGCCCAAGGCCATAAAATTTATGAATTTTATCTTTTATATTTTGTTTCACGTATCAAAATTATATACAGATCGAAATTTTTAACTTTAAAAAGCTGGCAGAAATTTCATCCATTACAGGAAAGGAAAATCGGCGGCTATAGTGCGAAACCGTTTGTTATGCGTTATTACCGTCATTCGATTTGGCTCAAGTGGCCCTTCGAAGGACGAGGCTCAATATTGTCAATTTATTATTCAGAGTCAACGCTCCCTTTCCATCTAATTTTGTATTCATTATTGTGTTATTTATTCGTCGGAATCTATGCCTCGGGTCTGTGCTTGATCGCCGAAGGCGTTAAGGCAACTCCTGTGGGTACAAGGCAGGTAACGTGCACGCTCGAGGCTACCATCAAAATATGCCTGAATTCTTTATTCACTCGAAATCACACGTTTGTCTTTCTTCGCGAAGGTAAATAATCATAAAAATTGGATTCCTTTCATTTTTAAACAATACGCGTACTAACCCCACGCATAACGAACGACCTCGTCGACAACTTTGGTCGTCCTACGAAAAATGTATGACAATCTTCAAAATTCAAGTCAGTAGGATTAATTGATCCTCAAGAAACGGAAAAATTAAGAGTCCACATAAAGAAAGTCGGACATTTAACGTATGGCATGCTTTCCAAAAGTGGAAACCTGTGTATCATGTTACCAGATGCGATGTTATTTTATTCCATGAAGAATAAAACGTGGAAAATGTTTTTTATGTGATGAATCGAAGGGGAATCTTGATCAAGATTACCGATAATAGTGAAAACTGATTGATTATTCAATCTTCTTGAGTCTTACGTAATGACATCACCTTTGTGTGAAAATTCTAAACTGCAGTCATGGCGAAAACAGGATTCTCACGAAGTCCAGAATTAGATTTAACGAAAGTCCGAAACGAGTCATTCGTTCAGTAGCATTTGAAAGAAAAGCATTCCGTCGATAGCGAGTACATAAACAGATGACCAGCAAAACTGACGAGGCTGAATCACGTGATCAGTTTTTCCCAACCAGTTACACTAAATATTCGAAAGATTTGTCACGCCGCAATTTGAATTTGTACGATCAGAGCGATCCGACACAACATTGAACCGTGCAGGGACACCAATGTCAACAAACAATATCATCGGTCCGATCAGTCGTGTTCGAGTCTCGTAGCCGACCGCGTTCTCGATATCTCTTCGTGCCGAGAGTGATCAATGACAGGATTCGGACGGTTTTTCAAGTGAGATATCGCAGTGCGAGATTGGGTCAAGTGACAAGTGGTCTTAGAAAGTGGTGGAAAAGCGGCGATGCTGCGACGGACTCAAAGACGAAGACGCGGCGTAGGGTCGGTAAGTTGAAGCTTTGATTACGGTTGTCCTAGGCATGCGAATGTGGATTGCCTGCATGAACGGGGATTTTGTCAGTGGCTGGAGAGTCTCTGGCTGACAGTACGGCTATCAATAATCGATAAGCGATGAAGGTGACGCGGGTGAATGCGGACCTCGGGTACAATCTGACATTCATTTATTGATTCGTAAGGATCAGCTGACATATCGACGACAATCGACACATCGACGCCACACACGTGAGAAAACCAAACGAGCCTCGTTCCCTCGACGATGATAACCTACACGTGTACAAGTACCACAAATTGCCCTTCGTACAGTAAGATATCAAATTTCTGTATTAGCGTTAGCCCTGACGAGTTAAGGAGACCGGTATACGGATCGACTCTCATGAATTGTGGAAAAGAACAAATTTTATCGAGTTATGATTGTTTGCTCGGGAAAAATCGTGCAACCGAATGAGGCTTCAGGCTCTTTGGAACTCAAATTAGTTTACTGTTTAATGGAAATTGATTATAGTTACGCGGTATGTCTAAATCGGTAAGCGGCTCTAGATTCATATCGTTGAGTTGATTGATTCCAATTTGACGGAATCTCCGACTCTGTGATTAAAATTATCTCCGTCAATATTCTCAACTGATGGAATGAAAGAAATTATAAAGATAAACGATTAAACAACGATTGAGAAATTGTAATCGTGCTAAATTATACTAATTTCAACTCAAAAATTATTAATTGTTGTACTTTTATTTGACATAAAAAAAAATCCTGTTTGAGGTTTCAATTATTGAGGCCTGATTATTTATATTTTCAGAGTAATTTATACTATATATATACTATATATATAATTTTTTCAATTCCAACAATATATTGTTGTATAATCGTAAAAACTACCCAAAACAAATTATCTACTTTCTCATTGTACCTTCTCATTGTCAGTTGATTATGAGACGGGGAATATACATGTGCAAAACCACAACACGTTATTGTTCACGAATTGACCAATTATATCTCAATTAACTTATTTATAAACCGTATCAACGTTATTCAAAATTCATTTCAGGCTACGCTTAGATAATTTAGTCACAAAAAATTGAGCCCTGATCCATAAAAATTGGAGAAACAACACGGTTTCAACATTTATGAAAAACGTACCGTGGTTTCGTCTTCATAAAGTAATTATCAAGTGTAGGGAGATTCTACTGCTGGCAATGAAATTTAATCCACAATCAATCGGATGCGATATTACTTTTGTGTCGTGTATGAATAGTTTTTGATTCAGTTTTTGTTTAATGAATTCACAGACATTATTTAATCTTTACTCAAACTTAAGTATTTGGTATTTGTTTTTTTTTTTTGCAAATCACTTGCGAAATTAGCTTACAGACTTTGGACGCGTTTCACGCTGGCTGAGAGACCGAGACTTGTTTATTACAGACATGTTTTATTATTTACGTGTTGCCACGCCTGTCAATAATTCGATTTCGTCGAGCACGAGTCTCTGGTATTTCGCGCTTTTCCACGCCGCGTTTTGCGGTAGCTTCCGTCTCTGGAAGGACGCAAAAATTTACTGCTGATAGACTGCTGCATTCCTCGCTACTTTTTACGGCCTCTTGCCACACTGACACGATGGAGGGTCGACGGTGCATTCTGCTGTCCCTTGAACACCCTAGCTTTTTGCCAGAGAAAAAGGGAACGACGGAAAAGAGCCTGATTCGAAACTCGGAATCACTTTTAGCTCGTACCTACCGATCCACTATCGAAAAGTAAAACGTAGTTCGGAACTGGCTTCCCTATACTCAGGATCGTAGTCAAATCATCTAGAGATAAATAAATTGTTGATGAAACGTTATAAATAAAAAAATTTTTATTCACAAATTTGTTTAAAAGACTAGGCAGAGAATTTTTGAGTTCAAGTTCACACGATTCACACTCGTTTTTTCGTTTTCAAGTTTATATCAGTGCTCAGAGAAGGTCGATCTTATTGAATTTGAATTCCTCGAAGAGAAATACTTTCCCCGATTAATCAATATTTTATTCAACACGTAATTTGTTTCATCCATTTTCGTCGGTGGTTTTACAGATCTAACAATAGATCGTGAGAAATACGAAGCAAGCCGAGATGATAACGTGGCTATTATATCAACTTGGATGACAATTTATTCACCTCTTCAACAACCCGCAGAGTTTTACTCGTATTCGGTAAAATTGTTATCCGTTCTGAGAAGCTCGCATTAAACCATCTTACGATCGGCAGGCGGATGGGTTTTAAGCATTTTCGCCAGAGCAGGCGTGCGTGACTCCGACAAAAGCGCCGAGTTGTTGATTTGGATTCCTTCGACGGTTACTTCGAGCCCGAGTAAATCGGCAAATATTTCGAGCGTGCAAACCGAACAATGGGATAGAGGTGTACTTTGCACGCCATTGCAACGTATAGGGTCGGCAGGTCGCTATTTGAGGTGTGCAAAATACAGACCGGCGGTGGCGAACCACGTCCGGACAATTTCGATGCTTGCAGATTATATTCTGATGGTTTCTTTATGATTATTGAAAATGGCGGGTAAACGCGTGTTCCAAAAAGTATCGTGGAAATGATATTTTTTCATTTTTTGGTCCCACTTTCTCCGTTATGAATAAGAAACCGATCATGGACAGCGCACCAAGTGGTCAGTGCTTAAGCTGAGACAAACATTTACTCTCTTCCGATCAGCCGAATGTTGAGGATCGCGCGTTTGGATGGTTATTGAACCGTTTTACCCGCCAGTGCAGGAGATAGCGTCAATGGTGCAATTCGAACACTCGGTTCCGTCTAATGGACGTGACGTGTAGAACGCTGCTCACCTTTTGACCCGACCTTCTCTTCCACCAATCTTTCACCCTTTTCACATCAAATCTATTTTCTCTACCATCTATTTCAACTTCGCTTCGATGCTGTATATATAAACGTAAACTGTCACGCTGATATTCGACTGGAATTCGATACAGGTTTTCATCGCCTCTGTTCCAAGGTATCTCAAGTTTTTCGATCAATTTTTAATTTCTCTCAATTTCGAAGAAGACTCAGAGAAACGGTGTCAGTTAACGAATTGACGCAGAGTTGCTGACGTAATTCATTTCATCTATATATTTTTATCTATGTATGAATTTTCACGATCCGCGAAAAAACCAGCAGTGATAATACAGTAAATGGATTGTCTCGAATCGATCCAAACCGCAGCATTCATCGTTGCGAAAAGTCTAATTCAGTGTTCAGCTCTTCAAAAAAGGTAATTTTCACGGGCTAGTAGCGAGCTTGATCCTTTCTCTTGAAATGAATTAAACATGCAAGTTGGCGTACGGCGCATAAGTTGGACTCTATTCCGACCTCTAGCGAGTGGGTACCACAAACTAACTCCACCACCTGCAGAGCATACGCTATACTTTCCCGAGCTTTTCATGCGCGCGCTTTCACACCACGGCATTATGGTGCGGAATGGTACATGCACGCTATATGTATACATCTATATCTATATGTACATATATATAGATACGATGCTTCTTATACGCACCAGTATATACATATAATAAACTGCGCGGTGTCCTCTCCAGAAAATTAGTTTCGAATGAGTCTCGCGGCGAGTTCCATGCAATTTCTTGAAACTAAGAAGACATGAATTTTTGTCTTGAATTCGTCGGACGGGTTTCGCCGTTTCAGCCTAGCTCATGCAAGTGTGTGTTTGTGTGTATTTGTCAGCGACTAGCCGCAAGTAGGGCACGCCGATCGCCGAACTCCGCACAGTCTTGAAGACTCGACTAGTTCGGGAATAGGCAAAGTCCGAGGCTTCGTCTTGGCTTAGACTTAGTTTCACTCCGTTAGATAATACACCCCGATGTGAACTTCAGACTGGAGAGTCTCGCCGCCACCGACTCTGCAGCTTTCATCCAAGGTTTCTACCGGGATACCCAAAATTACCGACATTATCAGACCCTGGTATCGTGCTGCGTCTCAATTCCTAGTCACATCTTGAGAACAGTCCGCGATGGACCAGGACGCTAACGACGCATTTAGATACCCCCTGGCGTAGATATGTATATATGCACGTATATATATATATATATATATATATATATATGTATGTATGTATATATAAGTGTGTGTGTGTGTACACTTGCAAACTTTTCCTCCGCTCGAAAAGTTCCAAGCATAAATCTCCCCACCTCTTCGCATCTCCGCCATCGGTCCATTTCACAAATCCTGAGTAATTTGTACCTCGCTGAAAACTATAATGTATGATTATCCCATTAGGTATTATTCGAGAAATGAATGCGAGGAAGAGACTTTCTTGTTATCGGTTTAAAGCGTTCATGATTTTCTTTGCAAACTTTCACGTATTTCGGATTCAAATATTTCTGTAGAGATCGTCGTGAAGTCTGCTGAGTTTGCTGGTCATCTTTCGCTTCCTCAAGTTCCGTATCGCGGAATGGTAATACCGTCATTCGCTCCGTTGAATCGGACCGCAAAACTCGATCTGTTTTCAGAATTATAATTCCTTTCGGTTGTTTTCCGTCCGCCTCTTATGCTCAACAGGTCACACTTAGCGGTGATTGATAATCAAAGTGACCCAGAAATGTAAACCATATTATAGGATAACGCCGTGTCATTTCGCGGCATGTTATTGCAGCGTGTATGTACATGAAACATCCATTGACGACGAGACGGACGAAATAATGATACATTATTCTAGACATAGGGGAATAAGACGGGGAGATGAATGATGATACGAAAAACAGGAAACCTCCGGACCAAATGATTCGATCTGAACGAACTCTGGGGTTACATCTTATCCGCGTTAGGTGGGAGCGTCGTGAAATTAGTTGCGTTCGGTGGGAGAGGATCTTCTGTAGTATTTAGAGCTGCGCTGCAATAATAAAGGTACAGCCAAATCCCATGAATTACTAAGGCGTGCTGCGTATAAATATAAAATAACATTCATGGGAGGGGTTAGCGGGCGACTCTGACGTAATAATATATCACCGTAATGAAACCACCAGGCGACAACCATCTTTCTCTTTCCGTCCACCATCCAGCCTCCCCCCCACCCGCCGCCATCATGTTCACGCCATGTCTTATAAATCATGGTTTAGTCTTATATTCCCCCTCACCCTTTCTTACGCCTAGCTTATGCACGTATAGATATTTTCAGGCGTCTGCCTCGAATCAACCGTTTTACCATCACTTACTTCATTTGATACCCGTATCAGGTATTACATGGAACAGCGCAGCAAAGAACCAAATGCAAACTTGAGTTTCACAACTGTCACGATTTAGACTGTGAAAAATGAAGTAGAAATTCTTCGAACTTTACTTTCAACGTCGTGCATCGTTGTTTTACTCTGTTTCAAGGGTGCTATCTTGGCTATTTTGACTTCACTTTGACGATTTTTAATCAATAACATGCACATTGAGAATGTTTAGGTCAGGATAAAAAAATAACAAGGTCAGGGTTTAGAAAGTTGAACATAAGTTCTTTTACTCGTACCTTATTCAAAGAATCTCTCATTAATGCAGATAACCTAATCCGTACTGAAAACAGTCGAATAATGCAAGATTTCCAAAATTAGTAATAACTTGACTTATTCTGTTCGTATCTACGTTTTTCAATTATTTGTTACGTCGAATAGAGATTCTTTTGATAAAATTCGATTATCAAATTAACTCGAGTTCCACTTTCTCAACTCTGATTTCATTATTATTATTTTTTCTGGTTTGACTGATTTTACGTGCACTGCTCTGTAGGGGTAAAATATTTTGAGACTTTACACCTGAGTAGACGAGTAAAAAGGTAACCATAAGAATGATTGCTATATCCGGAAAGTATTTTTCTGTTGAACACAAGCATGTATTCTAGTATCTTTATGAATTTTTTTAATTCAAATTTGTCGACATTAAATATCGTTTATCGGCGTTGGCGTAAACTCTGTTTTTGGAAATATTCTTTATGGCTTTCACCATTTTGGGTAGTCGAGTGACCTGTTGCTACACTAAGCATTGAATTTCCAAATTTCCAATTAATGATATACTATACGAATGATATACGACCAGAAGCTGAAAAATTGAAATAAAATCGCCAAACGGCGCATGGATATAATTTGAAATAAATTTTTGGTACATTTTCTTAAGTAAACAATGCATTTTTGAAACATGTGTCGATATTGTTTAATTCTGATTGGAGCTAATTAGACAAAGCATCCAAACTTATCGTGTCCGATTATTAAATGCATTTATCGATCCATTGTCGAAATATCGTGAACGCTGTTTTTGAAAACAGTGTTTCGAGTAAGACGCGTTTACAGTTTCGGAAGAGAAAGAAATTATGAATAATTTTTTATATGCTGTAACTCAAAGACAGTTTGTCTTATGTAATAAAACGCTTGAAATTGAAACGTTTCGTCTTGATCCAAAATTATGAATAATTCATTCTTGGCGTAATGATAATGATTTTTTTTTTTTAATCTCATTTTACCTTCACAGTCAGAGCTTCAGCCGTAACATCTACAATTCTTCGAATTTCTTAACAACATTTGTCCACACCATTCTCAACACCTATTTTCTTTCAAGGAATGCAAAAAAATTGATTCCCAAAAAATTCTTACCAAGTGCAAGTCCTCAAACCACGACCAAAAGTGCACAGTGTTGATTAACGCGGTTCGCGAGAATTTCCGAAATTAGGAATCCGAGGACAATGAGCTCTCCACATACGAGAGCGGGACGACAAAGGTGAAAAGAAGTTGCGCAACGTTTCGCCGGCGTTGGAAAATGAGAAAAATATTTGAAACGGCGCGGTGGCGGGAAGCTCGATGTGTACAGAGAAGACTGAGCTGGAAACAATGAGAAGAGAAAATGAAAGAATGCGTCTACGGGTGTATATCGTATACATTATATCCGCATATCCACGCAGCGCGTAACTTGTTGACACGGCGATCCCGGGAGGATAGAATGCGATTATGCAGTCAAATGAGATTGTGGCATATGCATGAACTTTGCCACTTCGCCTCCATTCATCCCTTCCCTACCTCGGCGACGACCCTCGACCCTCGGCCCTCGATTCCACCCTTTTCTAGGCGCCGTGAGGCCCCGGCATAACCCCGGACAACCTTTGGGTTCCTCACGACACTCGGAGGTATCATTACAAGCTATTCTCTACCCTAGTCAAAGTTCGAGAGGTCCGTCTTCCGCTGACCACCATCGTCACGCCGCACTTACGTCTGACCAATAACTCGGTAATTGTTCCTCCAAAGTGCCGCAGCTGCGATTGACGACCTCTCCCATGCATCTACGTCGTAACGAATCGATCGAGGATCGTTGATCCTGGATCAGTTGAGACCTCGGTGTGTTGATCACCCTGCACGCTGTTCACAATTGCGGAATACTCGAATATCCGGATCGTATATGGGATGTTTCATTTTAGAATATTGTTTCAATTCGGATTATTCAGGTGACGCGATTCGCAAATTTGGATGATACAGGGACAATAATATTCTGGTTCGAGAACTGCGTTCTTTGGACTCTTATTTATCGTAAAGTCATTGCAACTGCAGGAATATTCGTATGTGTAAAAATCAAACCAGTCTATTCTCAGAACTGCTACTAACTTTCAGATAATTATTCAATTATGCAGGTGTGAGACAATCATTTTTTCAACACTGAGCGAAGTCGATGCAAATCGAAATTGTTACAGAATTCTAACGGTTGAAAAAATTCGCTATCCCTTTGAGCTCTTACAATTAAATGAGATTTCGGTATTTTTTGATTTATTTCTAATAAGCTGAAAATCCACTCCAGTTACTAATTACAGAACCTTCTCAGCTATATACGTGGTAGGTACATAGAAAAATGATTATATACATGGAAGGAAAAAATTATACATAAAGAAAGGAATAGTGGATGGTAAAAATCAGCATAATGGCATAATATTGAATCGGTATGCCCGATAGTAGAGTTATTGACTGTTGCAGAAAAAAGATCGCTATGAATGACGAAGATACAAACTTGATGGTCCAATTCGTAAGATTTTCCAATCTTTACAGAACGTATGAATAGCTCGCACGATGCCTGAGATTCTTTTTTCTTACAGTTCCAAGTGAATTTATTTATTCATTAGAGATTTTCACTTTCGTATAATTTCTTCAATAGACAATCTGAACGCAGGTTATCAATAGTCGTGATTTACCGTTTTTTTTTTCTTTTTATTTTCTTTTAACAATTCCAGCAAACATGAAAAGACTGAGCCAGTTAATCCAGCGACAATTAACCGCTTTTATTCTCCCGGGTTTATGCATGTAACAAATACGTTGTCGAACGGTCTCTGTAAAGTATGAATAATATAGCGGAATATGGGTTTTACAAGGCAGCTGCGAAGTCTGGGCTTGAGATGCAATTCGAGAAATCGATCGGAGCTCTCGTCCTCGATATAAAGTGTGCAGTATGCACAGACGAGTTATATAGCCGATTCGCGTGGAGCCGTATTTTGCCGCCTCGCTATCAATTGAGTCTCTCACTCTCCTACAACGCAAATGATATATTTATCGGCGTGTTATTCCTCCGGGAATAACGTGGAGGAAGGAGGAAAACGAATTGCTGGAAAATTTTTGCACCGCCTCGCGAAGGAGAATTGCGTATTTTACTGTACTTGAAGTGTTTATCGCCTATTGTCGTTCATCCTGGACGAGCGTTATTTCCGACTGATCAATTGCTGCAAAAGCGTCTCCATCGCTCGTTGTAACCATCCCAAAATAACGCGGTTTCAAAGGTAATTATACCGCCTCTGCAGTAATTACCAATATCATTACCATGAAACGTTTAATATACCCCGAACCCGAATCGTTATTTACATTTGAGGATCGCTCACCCGTGTATTCGATGCAAATAGGTGTAGCATTATACGCCAAAAATTGTTTACCTCCATGCAAACATACATATTGTGTATATAATATATTGTGGCAGCGTATTCGGCGTATCGATATGTAACGGATGAAAATGTAATTACATGAAAGATAAATAATAATGACGGGCGTTTCGCGAGCCAATATTTGACCGCTCGACGAGGACGAGAAATTTTATTTCTAATTTTGCTTATTCGTTGTGTATTTATTTATTTGTTCGTAATTTTTGTTTCTTTTTTTTTTTCTCTTCCATTACCTTTTCCCTTTGAAATCGTTCTGCAGTTTGTTGCCACTTTCCATTATCATTTTATACTTAGCTCACCCCTCTTACCGTATACGTACGTATATCTCCGACACCGCGACGCGACGACGAGAAAATATACGAGATTTCGCCGTGCTGAACGGATGTAAGAAGAAAATACGCCATCCAACTGTGATGTATGTATAAGGAAAATATACACAGGGTGGCCAATTTTCAGTTGGAGAGTCAAATATTACTAAAACCTATTATTTATACACTTTATATGTATACATATATAATTTAGGGTAGTCCTTGCAGAGGTCATACTTGAATTTCAATCGGCACCAGATAATTCAAAAATAATTCCCTAATATTTTCAGATTTTTCTCTCAACTCTAACCCGTGTCCCAAAGAGGGTGGATCTCATTCAGCCCTTTCCGGAGCACATCAAATATACCGAACGGATTTAGATGAAAAGATGGTACGGGGCGGTTTCTTGGATCGCTGATTACAAATCGAAACTCTAAAAATTCAAACATTCAAAATGGGGATCCAATATGGTGGAGCGAAATCCAAAAAGTCATTTCATTTCGATAAAACTTGGTACTCGGGGATTTTCGAGGTCGCTGATTACGAGTCTGAATTCAAAATGACAAAGTTTCGGAATTTTTATCCACTATATTGAATCCACCACTTTGAATTTTCAAATTTTGAGTTTAGATTCATAATCAGTGACCAAAAAAATCCTCCTATACCAGATTTCATCTAAATACGTTCGGTAGATTTGACGTGGAAATCCACCCTTTTTGAGGCACGGGTTAGAGTTGGTATAAAAATCTAAAATAATTGTGGAATATTTTCTGATTCACATTCTGCCATGCTTGCGTGTGAAAAGAAAAAAAAAAGATTGTCATTCGCAATCCGTGACAATTCCCATCGCAATTGAATTTTCTGTCCAAGCAGAACGCAGAGACCTTTGCGATAAATTGTCGGAGCCGTAGCAAATGAAGCTGATCCAGAATACGCAGTGTCCGTATAATAATAACAACAACAACAACAACAACAATCATACTACATACAGGTAGGCGTTCCCCGGTATTATTTTTAACGCTCTATTATACATTATGACGTTACCGAGGCAGGTAGCAGCAGCAAATGTAGAATCGAGCATTACACACATACGAACATCTCTGGAACATAGCGCTGGTTCAGATTCCATTTGTTCCGGTTGTCACCCCATGACGTATGTCCCATCCCCAACCCCGACTCTCTCGCTCTGTCAACCCCCCACTGCAAGAACTGGTTTATACACTTTCCCGTCCTTTTCCCACGCAGGTTACATCGCGTAGAAGTGCCTGTGTATTGTCGTGTGGGACACGCGGGAAGCCGAAAATTCGCGCGAGGCGCGTGAAAATTGCACGAATTGGCGTGACGTTATGTCGGTGCGAATATCGCAACGCAATCGCATTAACCGAGTCGACCGAATTTCGGGCTAATTAGATGTTGCGAGATTTTTGCTTCAATTATTATTGAAGCCAATTATTCTTGCGATTCCGGTACGCTTGTAATTCCACATGTAACTGATTCTTAAACGTATCACGGGATTCATTACTGTGTAATCTCACAATAAGTTCTATATTGGGCGTATTACCTACACTCTGCAAT
Organism: Neodiprion lecontei; assembly: GCF_021901455.1. NCBI lineage: Eukaryota > Metazoa > Arthropoda > Insecta > Hymenoptera > Diprionidae > Neodiprion > Neodiprion lecontei. Next base: position 9,718,503 of record NC_060265.1, on the reverse strand, counting down.
CATGCGATCGCATTTTAGTCGTGGTTCCTACTTTACACGTTATTTATAACAACTTAATCTCGACGTTGATACAATTTACTGTTCCCATTAACGATCTCTTAATTACAGAAACGTAATCGAATTGTTTCGAGTTTAATTACATCAACGTATCTACTGTCGTTATCCTTGTAAGTCTTCTTGTAGGTACGCGTAGAATATGATCCTTTTCATTTGTGTCAAAGGATGTGAACGGAGAAAACGTTGCTGATTTGAAATAAAGAAGAAACAGAGTAATTGATGCACATTTGTGAAAATGCACTGAAATCTAGAAAATCCTTAGACGCAATACTTTTTCGCAAGATTTTCAGCTAGTGAACACATTAATTGTTCAGTAGCTTGACTTTTAAATTTTGTTTTCAACGGAATGGGAAGAGATATGTACTAGAAATTTCTGGATATTTAATTGTGAAATAAATCAAACTCTGACTGCTATATGGAGAATGAATTGTTCAAAAGTGAACATGCAAGAAAAAAAAAAAAAAATTATGCTACTTTCGCGTATGATTTTGTTGTAGCTGTAAAAAAACTATATATCATTTTTAAAAAAAGTTACCCTCTACAGATTTAAAAATAGAATATCGTGGGTCTGTAAAGGTTGGAAAAATCGCATTTTCAGAAAAAATTGTGATTAAATTTTGAGTCAAAGATTATTATTTCAGCATCGTTTGAGTGCGGAAAAAGGGTACGAAGGTGTTTAGCACTCTTTTTCATCGGTATCATTGGAAGGTTCATCCTGGATTTTACCCTTGGCAATTCAATGTAACGGATACGTGAATGAATTTTTTTAATTTTTGAATATTTATATGTTGCTGTATTAAATTTTCTTAAATCGACAGTTTATGCTTCCATGAAAATAGTACGAGCAAAACAGATATTCTGAACTTGTGTAGTGTGCTATTTGACTTATAGGTTAAGCAATGGCAGAGGGTTAGTTAACGATGTTTGAGAGGGGTCAGAGTGTCGCGTCCACTAAATATCTTCTGCACTCACACACAACAAAGTCTGGTTTGTAAGGCAACGAGAGCAGAGCCTCCCTTGTTTATGTTATGAGGGATGTTTAAGGGGGGCCTACAGCTGAGTTAGTATCATGAATTCTCGATAGGTACCTTATGCCTCCGCGCGAAACGTGTGCTTGTATTTATAGGGTGGCCCATTTTGATGGAACCAGTGAAATACATCGAAAAATAAGCGAGGTACGAATGAACATTCTATAGTTTAGAAAGTGACAGAAGTTAGCTTTGTTCAATTCAGCGTTATGGATTTCGTCGTAATGCATTTTTCGAAAAGCATTGGGAGATTTTCGAGCAGTTTCGAGTCCTACGGGATTATCCAACGAATGATAAACGGTTTTGCCTTTAAACCCGCATAAACTCAGAGGAAACATGTCAATGAAACTCCAAACGTTTTCTATAGCCCTCAATTTGAACTATCGGTAAATTTCATAGAACCAGTATCTTCCTGCCAATATAGAATGATTTTATTTGATAAGTCACTTTTACATGTTGGATCAAATTAAGTTGAATATTGGTGTTTTCTCATAAATACCTGATATAATTGGACAGATTTCCTGACACTGTACACGGAGAGAAAAATCTGAGAAAAATTACCCTGCTGTTACTATAATCGTGATGTAAAAGACACCTAACGCAGTTTTTGTTGATGCATGTTACAAAAATTATGGGTTTTTATGAAAAAAAATTACTACCCTGCTTAGAAACTATGTATTTCGGCAACACAAAATTTAAAATGTGACGACGAATTTTTCTGATGCAGCACCGTAAAAATGTGGACCTTGTAATTTTTCATCTGCTCTCACAAAAAATATACTACGCATTTAAAAAAAAAAATATCTCTTGGAATCATTGAATTTAAAATGTAATAGCGAATTTTTCAAATGCAGGACATGAAAAATTCGAGCTTTCCAATTTTTCATTTGCGACCGCAGAAAAATTTATGGTCTCATCGGCAATAAATTGAAGAAGGCGGAGAAATTTTACCGTGCTCTCTTAAAAAATGCTTTGAGGAGGGTGGTGACTGTCGATACAATGTTGCCAAGCTAAGCCATGTTAAAAAAAAAAAAAAAGTGTGTGTGTCAGCTCCGACGCACGATTGGAGTTTACTCCTTACGAAAGATAATTATGATATATATTAGACCTGTCCTTAAGAAGGGCAAAATCGCTTTTTAATGGTCTTACCCCCCAAATTGGTTCGTAATAATTCAAAAAAAAATGTGAGAATTTTTAAAAATTTTTCCCTCCATATTTACCCACCGCTAGGAAGCCTTACTTGTTCCCATAAGAAAAGCATTGATTTTTGGTGATTTTTAATCTTTTTTTCACCGCTGCCCTAATTATCAGCTAAAAAATCGTAAATTCTCAGAAAATGTTGACAGTTATGTTACCTTTTTGTCGAATTTTTTGGAATTCGATACAAGCATTTTTGGGCTAGATCGATCACATCTTTATTCTCTGTATGTTGCGAAAAACGCGGAAAAAAGCAAAAAAGTCGCCCTGCCGATTGTTGATTGGAAACTAACTTTGCAGTGAATGAACGATATTCATCTGCAGTTGAAATTGCATGCGGCAAGAATAAACCGAATACAGCATTGAATCGAATTATTACCACATTGCGAAAGGAATCTTTCTTTTCTTTTTATTTTTGTAGCTAAAAAAAATTTTCACCATCTTTTCTTCAACGTCACTGTTTAGACAATCGACGAAACATACAATTCCTCATACATTTGCAGTATCGAAAAGTTTTAATAATACTTCCGTAAGAAAACGTTCCTTCGAGTTTGGTGTCAAGTAATTTTTATTCCGGTAAACGAACTGAATTACTAGTTTATACATCGGGAAAATATCTTGAAAGTTTGCAGTCCGACACCATTGACTCGGCATCACTCAAGTTCTTCATTTCTTTCTCGCGGGTTGGCCAACTCATTTTTAATTTCAAACTGTGAAAGATCGTAAAATTATTGCATCGACGACAACGGGGCATTCATTGGCAAAACATAATCGTCGTCTTTGTCGATGCAATCATTTTACGGTCTTTCACAGTTTAGAACTAAAGACGGGTTGGCCAGCCTGCGAGAAACAAACGAAGAGCTCGAGTGGGTGCCGAGTCGGCGGTGACCGAATTATCGAATAAGATGAAAAGAAATCGTTTAATACAACTCGCAACCAGCTCACCGTTTGAATAGAAAACAAATTTGTGCGTACGCGACGAAAGTTTACGATCCATTGAAGCCGATCATAACATTGACGCGAGTCTCGAAGGACGCACCGATGTAAACACGCTCGAAATGTTGACCGAGAATCGGTGCTCTACTATCAGTGTTCGACTGAGGCTGGCTTCGAACACATGTAGGTACCGAAAATTATTCTCGTACTACGTGACTGTACAAAAACGGGCCAAGTGTATAAGCTCAACGATTTCTGTTACGTTGTATTACGTAATTGAAGGTGAATTTCGTGTCCCGAGTTTTCATTGTTTTGTGCAACTGTAAACCTGAGATGCTTCGAGAACTACTACATGTAAAAGTGTGGAGCAACCCAGATTCCAGGTAACGATACTCGCTTTAATTATTGATTGATAATTCGATGTCGTACATTTGAAGCCGAACTTTTGTTACAGCGTGTAATGCGTGAATATTAAACTAGACAACGGTAACAATTAGTTTGAGAAATGAAAAGCCGATTTTCTAAATTAATCCGGGCCTCCTTTTTCGTTCTACCGTGCAACTTCAGGTCTTTGCGAATTCGATTCTCGACTCTTCGCGTCGCGTGTCGTTTGTTTGTTATTTGTTTGTTCGGCCGACCTTCGGTGAGTGCGTAGATGCATCGTTGACAATTTCAACTCACAATCAGTCCTTTTAGGCAAGCAGCTACGACGCAAAAAGTGGAATCGAGTTTAATTATCACGCTGCAGATTTTATATTTTAGTTTTCCGAAGCTTGCCGAACAGGCTAACAACATATTGAATTCCTCTCGGGCAGACTTTTGACTCGTCAGAAGCGTTTTGTGACAAGAAAATACTCCGATAATGTTCCGTTGCGGTTTTCTTTCTGATATTCTGAAAACACGGGCCTTGCGGAAGGCGAGCTTCGTTTGACAATGAGTTCGTAATGCAATTGTAACGTGTTTATCAGTGAGTGGTTCATTTAGGCGGCATTCTTTTTGTATAAAAATAAATTATTAGTTCGTTAACCGAATACGGAAGTGTGTTATTATTCACGCATGTGTAGCTGTGTCGTCGCATGTTCGTCACTTCGGAGGTTTGTCTTTCGGTTAAACTTTATCGGTGTTCGGTCTTTGATTATGTATTGTAAAAATGATCGCTAATTTTCAATAGAGCGTGAATCTATTTGGAACATGGAATACTAACAAAATGTTATCTCTTATCTGACTACAGGGACGAACTACATTTCAGTGTGATTGACCAAATTTAGCAACGATCCGAAAGAGTCGGCTCGATCGATTGATCTCTGGAGATAAGGTGAAAACTAGACCATCCCCTACAGTGGATAAAACCGGAAGGTACGTAATAAATATGATTCTTGATTACATTGTCGCTTTTGGTAGTAAATAGTAGTAGCTGTTCACAGGCCTTACTCATATATATATATTCGATACTTGTGTCTATTTAATTAGTTTTCTATTATTCATTTATGGAGTTCATTTATTCACACATCGGAAACCACTGAAATGTTGTGAAAAAAAAAAATTATTATTTTGACACACGCAGTTTGTAGGGACATGAAATCTGATCCAAGTATGTACTATGAGTAATATTCTGTTATATTCTTATCGCAGTGTAAAAAGTGCGACGCTTTACCATTCGACCTGATTGTGAGATGCTACGCGAACTACTACATTTCAAGTGTGGAGCAACCTCAAGGAGGTAAGAATACCCATTTTAATAACCGTTTGATTGTTCAAGGTGGTACATTTGAAGCATAATTTTAACCCTTGCGTAATCTGTAAACAACGGTGATAATTAATTCGAGAACTGAAAATGCAGCTTTTACATAAATTAATTCGGGCCTCCTTTTTTGCTTTTCCAGATTTAAGCAGAGACTTCCGAGCAACTTCTCCATTACTCGGCAACGTCGGTGAGTTTGCACGTATTTAGGTTACGGGTATTTCCCTGGTATTCCCCTGTCACATGGCGTGGCGGTAACAATTGTTACACAAATCTTGGATTTCTTAGCTGCATGGATAGGCTCATTCGCGATCGCAACGTGCTTGACTTTTGGTCGGATAATTTTCGTTTCGCAATTTAATTAACCGCAGCTTACTTGCACTCAGAAATTTTACACGTTGCTAAAAGTGGAATGAGCATCGCGACAGGTAACCATCGCTTACTCGGCACTCGCGAGATCGAATTGTGTTTCGCAACTGATGTGATAATCTACGTTTGAATTTACCGACGATGTCGTTTAAGCGGTGGGTTCACCTGAGGTTTCAACGTATTCAAATATTCACATTATTGTTATATCGATAAAATTCCAAAGTCTGGCATAACGTAACGTAATCAAATTGCATCTTATGTTATACGTCATTTTCAATATTCTAACATTCAACAAGTACTGATCAAATTTTTTTTTCTTAGCTCGCTTAGAAAAATGCTAATTGGCATACAGGATGTTTTTAATCACTTTTACAAAAGGTTGATGTACCGATAGTCTGCCAACATTTGCTAAAATGATACATACGATATTGTACCGCGATACTGTATTCCGAGTAGGCAGACTACGATACAAAAACATTTTGCTCCCGACAGGTAACCAACGAAAATGTAAGTCAGTGACCACGGCGCGAATGACGAAGAATGACGTGTGTTGGAAAGAATGGAGAATCGTTTAGATCGAATATAGGTAACCGGGTAGGTAGGCGAACGTTTTGGGATCCGTCGCGGGGTTTGTGCGTGTGTGTGTGCGTCTCTCTTTTCCGTTGGGTGGTTTCGTTGGGAAACAGGCAAGGGTAGGAAGGTCGCGATGTACCGCGATGTACCGCGATGTTGCTAACTTTTCTAATCCACAGCGTCGAACGATCGCAGAGATTTTTTTCCCAAGAGACTCCGTATTCGAGTCTCTCGACCGTTTGTAAGCGTTTGAATAATAACGAGACAGAATTTTCCATTTCTTGTCAGTCTGCAACCATTTTTCCATTGTAATTCAATTCAATTATTCAGTCATCACCGATCGTTATTCCATTCTATGGATTTCTGTGATCGTCCGAATGGGCAAAACGCATCTCTGGACCATCCATCGCGTTCCGTGGTACGTTGGATGGCGAGATGCTGAGCTCGAAGACTTCGCGTCGAAGAGGAACGCCGACCGTCACGCCACACAATAATGCATGCCATCCAACCTCCCTCCCGGACTTGACCCGCATCTCGGAAGAACAATCCGCATCGCGACGTGTCGGATTCGAAAAGACGCGGATGCGGATTGGGTTTCTGCAGAATTTTGCGACAAGTTCTAGATATTTAAGGTATTTTGACAGGTAAATCGGTCGCGCCCTTTTTGCGCGTGTAAATTAATCACGGGAATCGGACGCGCCTTTTGCGCGATTATTAATAATCAGGGTGGCGACAAACCGGGAAAACCGGAAGTAGTCGGAGAATTTTGTCTATCGGGAAAAGTCAAGGATTCATGACGAACCATTGGAAAGAACGCACTTTTCTACAAATTGTTTTCAAACTTCAGCCGTGCTTTGTAAATTCAGCCAAGCTAACTGCCGGGAATAGAATTGTACAATTTCTAATTATTCGTTTGAGACGAAGCAATATTATTAGCGTTTTTTAGGTCCAAATTAATATATTCAAGATGTACATTGTACAACTTCCGGAGCTGTGAGATCGTAAAAGCTGCTCAACGATATTCAAGTTTCGTGGGAAAACGTCAGGGAGTTCTGAATTTTTTATGGGAAAAGTCAGGGAATTTTATTTGAGCACAATCGGCGCCATCCTGCAAATGATCCAACGATCCAGTGGTCGAGGGATCGGTGGGATCCGGTAATCGACTCCATCCAGTGGTTAAGGTGTCCAAGGTGATCCCAGTGATCGAGTGATCGAGTGATTAGTCCGGGAGGTAACGACAGATTTCGTTGCACAATTTTCACGAGCTTCATTTTTTTTGTCCGAGTTATCCGTGTTACATACAATAGAGTAGCACGAACGTCTTCCAATGCGCCCCCACGACGGGGGGTTACACGAGGGTTGGACTTACAGCAAAAAATGAAGCAAAAATGTATGACGGAATACGCGAAACTTATCGTAGGCATTAAGTGAAACGTAAGAAGCTTAAGAAATGTCATGTTCCGCCTAAATTCCACGACACAACTCGTCTTCCACCCGCATAAGTGAGGGAAAAAAAATATTTAAAAAATGTATACCCTCAACGATAAAATTGATTACAACGCTTCTTTTTATAGTAAAAAATGCAAACATAACAGTCCTGTATCTACGAGTACCTCGTAGCCAAAATATTTCAAACACGAAATAGGCGGTTTTGAATTTTACTCAAGATAGCCGGTTATTCTACGCAACCGTCGATATTCTCTAAGCTTCTTATGTTTCAATTAATGCGTACGATAAGTTTCGCGTATTCGGCAATACGTTTATTTCTTTAAATTTATTTTGCTGTAATTGTAACCCTGCCGCAACCCCCCGCCGTGAGGGTGATTTGACAGACGTCCGAATTAATATTATGTGTTACACATTTAACTTAAAAAAGATGAAGCTTGCGGAAATGACCCGCGAATCTTTGACGCTGCCTCCGGGACTAATCGAGTGATCGAGTGATCCAGTGGCCCAAAAATGGATGATCCGGTGACCCGAGTGATCTGAGTTTCGATTCGAGTGAGCCAGTTGAATCGAGTGATCCAGTGATCTAGTGATCGAGCAGCGTGGTGAGAGACTTTTAAAACCGGGAAAAATCAGGGAGATATGATCAATCAAATGGAGAAACGTACTTTTTTTTTTCATAAAAATCGTTATCAATCTTTAGCTACGCTTCATAAATTCAGTTAAACCGACCATCGGAAATGGAATCGTTCAATTTCTAATTATTCGTCTCAAACGAAGCAATGCTACGTGTTTTTTAGATCCAAATTAATACATTCAAGGTGCACAACCTCTGGAGCTGTGAGGTCGTAAAAGCTGCTCAATAATACTCAAGTTTCGTGAGAAAATGTCAAGGAATTCGACATTTTTTTACGGGAAAAGTGAGGGAAAAGTCGAGGAATTATACTTTAGTAAAATTGTCGCCACCCTGATAATGCGAATCGAACGATCGCGCTTTTTGCCTAGCGATTTCGTAAACGGTATATGAAAAAGTAAAGAACTTTCGATGTGTTAAGTCTGCAGCTCTTCGATCAATTTTTTTTTACCAACAACTGAGTTTTCAAGCTTCAATTGACCGCGCCTGTTGCGCGTCGGCTTGATAGTTTTCGATTCTGTGAGAAAGCGCGGCGTTTCCAGGCCGGCGGTCAATTCACGGGGATAAAAATCGCGGAGTGTGTAGTGATGGTGAAGAATCTTGGCGTAAGTATTTCTGAAATATATTTGAAATATACAGAAACACTCGTTTAACCGATCGTATTATTTTCTGTTTCAGGGCAACAAAACCAATTTTTTAACAAATGCACTGACAATGGGAACTATAGAATGTTCAGTCGAAAAGGATATTCACTGTAATAATTTAAAGCACAAAGGGATGTCGATTGAAAAAATTTAGAATGTTTTTCATTCATCAATACAATTAATAATCGAAACCACGAATATTAAAGCGCATATCATGTTGGACTCGATCCATTTTTTGTCAGTGTATGGACTTGCGTGATTGTGCTAACCATACCATCGGTTGTTTCAGGTAATAAAACTTTTACTTGTTTCAGCTAATCAAATTATCTGTGTGTTTCAACTAATTAATATATCTCTTTTTGTTGATTATATATTTTTTACCTATCTAAGCTAGGTATATTTTTGTCTTTATCGACATACGTCACTAATTATATTTTCCTCTGATCGAGGTGACTGAGTTTTGTTGACTATGCTGAAAAATTAACGTTTCATTTTTTGGGTTAAAAAAAAAAATTTGTGTGTCAGTTTCGACGCACGACTGGAGTTTACTCCTTACGAACGATAATTATGTTATATATCGAACAGAAAAGGAGGGTAAAGGAACGCATCTTCCAAAATGATAAGAGAAACGAACATATATCTGTAATTATTCGGATTATTTATATTACTTCAATAAAAGCGTAGTACATAAAAATACACGTATCAATGCATAGAAGTACAAGGAAACTTTAAAATCAAAAAATTAAAAGTTGATAGTTAGGTTGCTGTTTGTGTACGTTGTATCGATGCAATAAATGCTACTATATGTATTTACTACATTCTTTTGCACGTTCAATGTATATGTTTGTCTCTTTCTATAACGCCTCAAGTTTCCGTGTTACACTTGATTTTACTCCCCATAAAATTTCCGTACCGGGCCCTATAACTCAAATCGTTTCTTAAGGAGTAAACTCCAAAAATTTTAAAACGTAGAGAATTTCATAAAATTTCGTGAATATATTCTTTAGTATTATATATGACAATACTAATTTTTTCAGATTTTTCTTCTAACCAGTTCTCGAGTAATTGAACATTGAAGTTCACGTGTATAAGCATAGCGTTTTCATATTATATTCCGGGCATAAGAATTCAGCTTTAATGCTCAATTACTCACTAACTAGACAGAAGAAAAATTTGAAAAAATTTGTGTTTTCGTACTTGATGATGAAAAACGTTATTACCAAATTTTCTCAATTTCTGTAAATTTTGATTTCGGTCACCACCCTCCTTAAGGAGCGTGTATATAGGTCCCTTGCGTAAGATACCTGCTTAGTGAAATGAGATTGTGTGGCGTGCACGTGCATGAAAAAATGGCATGAATGTAACGCCTTGAAACTCCGCTAGGCAGCGCTGACAACGTGCATGTTGTTATGCAAGGGGCCTATAACGGGTACATGACGCAAACGAACGAGGTTTTTTCTCTCCGTGTAGAGGAAAGAAGTTGGCATTTATTAGGTTTAAGAAATTTTCAACTGAAAAAAGTTTGGTTGTATAAAAAAACTCAATTTCAGACACAATCTTGATGCATTAAATTCTAACGTATTGCTTGTGTTTGTTCTTCGTCGCGATAACTTTTTTTTTTTTTTTGTAAACAAGTTGTATAGTTTGAGCGTTAATCAAATGCGAAAATTTATTCTCTACGCTTTGAGGAACGGGGCGTGGAATTATTCCAATTTTTCACGAGGAAAAGTTTGACGCGAAGAGCTTTTTTTTGAAGAAGATCAGCTTTTGAAATTTATCGAATTCAATAATCCAAACAGGCTGCCGAAAAATACTTATTTTGTGAAACTTTACCGATAGTCAGAATATCAGGTCCGTATAGCAAGATTTTCAAGTTTCACCGACGTGTTCCCTCACAAAACGAGTCGCTTCAAAAATTGGATAAAAAAAAATCGTTTCTTTTCGCATTTACTTTTTTCCTTGAAATCGGGGCTGCATGCGTTACGATTCTACCGATTAAACGAGTTTACCGCGTTTCGTATCAGCGTCGTCGAAAGTATAGCTACGTTCCTAATTACCCCCAAGAGCACGCGCCGTTGAAGATGATCTATTCGCGAGAGGGAATTCCTCTAAGTGGAAACGAAAAGGAGTCGGCGAGAAAGCGGCGGGTTTATAGGTATCCAAATGAGAGAGAACGAGACGGTTAGCTGGTGCTGTGGGGGTGGGAATTGGGGCGGGAAAAGGGGGAAAGGGGGCTGAGAGATGTAAGGTAATTAAAGTGAACGTGCACCACCTTGTAGGAGATTTAAAAGGTCGTAACTTTTTATGATTTACATTCCTTTCATTTAGTCTCACGTTTTCAGATAGTACGCCGTCTTGACAGTCGCAAACTCTGTCTTACTTTTGCTCTGTCTCTCTTTCTTCGTCTCTCCCTCGTCTCTCCCTCGTTCACTAGATTACACATCCCGCAGCGAATTTCACGTCAAAACCCCGCGCAGCTTGCAAAATTATGAGCTGTACCTACTCAGCTGTAATATCCGTACATGTATTGTACCTGCGGAATGCTGTAATTCGAATCTAGAATCTATAAAATAAACCAAGTAGTCTAACAACCTGGGATCCTGATTTACAATATTACTTTTGTGAAATCGAATAAACTCTAAGCGTCTAAAATTTCGGGTTAAGTGAATCGATAAAATTAAAAAAAAAAAAATTGGTTCACTAATCGAATTTGCAGTCGTTGTTAATTGACCAAACTTCATAGACGAAGATTAATATTGTTTTTGAGAAACTGATCAACATTTTCAAGACAAGTAATGAGGAGAAAAATTAATAGAGAGTATGATTCATATTTTGGTTCGTAAGTTTTGAAAGATTACCTGAAATACTGTGTTTCTATTTTAATACAGCAATACTGTGCGTAAGATATACGTTCATTAATTTGATTTTGAAAAACTGGATTTATTCAACAGGTTATTAAAACCGTTTGACCACGGAATCCGGCAAATTTCGCCGATTTTTCGAAACTTAAGGGAGCTTTCCAGTGTGACAGCCCGAAAAATCGCTGTTTTTCGCGATTTTTTTTTTTAAAGAAAAAATAATCTAATCGGTCTGGTTTTTTTTTTGTATATTAATTGGGTATTGAAGAATACAAAACAATTTTTTAAAGATCGATTTATTTATTAATTAATATCTATAAAAATGATGAAACAATTGTTGCAGAAAATGCACTTGGATGTGGTGTCCACGTTGGGGGTCACAATTTTGATCTGAAACAAAAAACACAAAAAGATTATTGATCGGTATATAATTGGCTTTCGTGCTGTGGAGGCTTTTTTCTTTTTTTTTTTTTTTGCAAAAATGGCGCCGGTTTGAACAAAAAGTATCGATTTTAGCATTTTTTTTGGCAGTTTTTTTTACAAAAAAATAGGAAGATGTCAAAAAAAAAAAAAAAAGCTTCCATAGCACGATAAACAATGACGTTAAGAATATTGTGTAAAAAATTCAACTCGATAGCTTTAAAACTCTGCCCTCCAAGTTGGACACCGTTTTGAAAAATGCTGTTTCGAGAAAAACGCGTTCAAAGTTTCAAGTGAGGAAATTTTAGGTAAATCGTTTACTTACGGTCAATCAGCGATGCCAGGTCCGTACAATATCCCTTCTGCTTCTTCGAAAAGATCGTGCTCAATGGATTGTTCAGTCCGACGAGCTGTCCTCGCCTCTTTGCTATCCAGGGACGCCTGGCGGTTTGCTTGGATGATGCGCGCATTCTTGTACTTAGCGGCGAAATGTGCGGCGCTCGGCCCTATCGTGCATCCCATCGTCTTCAAAATTTTTAAAATTGGGTCGTAACCTTCATTGAAGGTGCACACAGCACACTGCGTAGCGATTTCTACTATCTGCTTGCCGCAGAATACGTGCTTTGGGGCTAATTGCCACACACAGTGATTGATTGATTTTCAAGAATTTAGCACGCCGTCCGCTTTTTTTTTGAAAATTGAGTGCGACAAAAAAATAAGTCGCGCGACTAATTTACGGCTAATTAACGGCAAATTATGCAATAGTCCGAATTCACATTTTCGACAATTGGCGAGCCAAGTTCATGTACGTGCAGGTAGGAACGAGACAATAGAAATAACAGTCGCACGGGCAGACGGCCGACGCGGCAGCTGTAGCGCTCCCTTGCCTTCTTCCAAAAAATGCTGTACAGTAACCGAAATAATCTGAATTTCGGCATGAAAATTTCAGGGAATATTCGGAAGAGTGTATACTATTCGATAAAGCAAAAAAAAAAAAATCGATTTTTTGAAAATTTCACACTGGAAAGCTCCCTTAACGGATACCTCGAATTCCTATGTCCTCAGGGTAAACGGTCCTCCTCGCTATATTCAATCGACGTAAGTCAAACGGATCGTATTTCAAATTTCAATAGATTCTGTACGTGTATACAACAACCCTGAGAGGGAGTTTACATATTTCGCAAACCGATTTACAATAAGTGACAACAGTGCTAAGTCAAAGTTTAATTTCCTGTTTAGCGACCACCGTTATACACAGCTCGCTTTAACTTTGGGGCGAGGAATTTCGTGTTCACATAATTCTGCAGTCAGTTAGGTATACCTATAAAGTGGTAAAATGGAATATCCGAACGCGTGACGAAACTTGAAATCTTCGTGTCTGCTCATTCCGCTAATAGCCCGCAAAGCCCGGAAGTACTTTGAGCGATATCCTGTCTCCGATTTCAGTTGACACACATTTTATTAACACGTGAACGCAAGGAAGTTCAAAACAACTGAAAGTAGCCTTTTCGAGTCTCGATCCAATGGAAATGTTAATTCGAAAGCAATTCTGTTAAATCAATGAAACTATTCACAACAAAATTTTGGCACACTTCAGCAGGATGTAAAACATTTACTTTTGATAAATTTGTTTTCAATTTAAACACATCAAAAGAAATAACGTGACGAACTGAATTTCGTAATGATAGATTTAAACTCAATTTATTTATTGAATTACAGAACTCACGATACGTCAAAGAAAAAGCCGTCGCAATTCCCTTTCAACGAACTAGGATTAATATACTGAAACGTGAAGCAGAGGGCTGACAATTTTGGTCACTTTTCGTTGCCAAATTGCAAAATCTATGTCTGATGGAAAAGGAATAAGCATAAAGAGGTAGAAAAAAAACCTAAACAAAGTGAACTGAAAAAAGCAAGGGGTGAAACACCGGCGTACAAAAAACTTCAGGAACAAATAAAAGCGTTCTTAATGGGCGTATTTTCCAACCATTAGCGGTTCTCTGTTGGGACAAGATAAAAGTACTATTATACTCATTCGTTAAACCATACGGACAGACGGACGGATAGATAGACGGTTGCTAGTTACCTCGAGGGATTGCGAGTTGCATTATCACTCTGGTTATCCATATTCAATGCATGACTGATGTCACTTATCGCAATTATAACATTCCGCGTGGGTCGATTTTTACCTCAGATTATAAGAGCATGTTTTTTACGGTGTGGAAAATCACCCGAATTCCAACAAACGCTTTCTGCGATAAAAAATTTATTGCGATAAACTTTGTTCGTCACTGTGTCTTAAGAGATTGGAAAATGAAATCGCATGATGGCACACTAGTTTTATCTACTGAACACAAAATTAAACAATATAATGAATATCGTTAAAGTTTGAACGATGCTTACTGCGCTGTCTGGTATAAAAAAAAAAAACGTGAGAAGGTTAGAAGTTTGTACATATTCCGCGTCGAATCAAAAATGAAATTTTATTTTCTTGCGGATGATAAAAAAGAACGTCTCAAAGTAACCCACGACAAGAATAGGTATCAAGTTTATAGTTTTTTGGCTGAGATCTACGAGGTGTACATACACTTATACAATATACTTTGGAGAAATCGAAACTCGGTTCGTGTGCACAGGGTCTACAAAAATGTACAGGATACACCGATACAAGATACATGTATGTACATATGTGTATATACATGTTACGTGTCGAGGTTAAGGTACGTCTGCCTCCTCAGACCGCGCGTCCACAAAGGGCTGCTCAAATATTCCATCAATATACGATACATGTGACGAACAAATAAGAAACGAAACAATATGTGCTGGGGGCGTACAAGCGTGTTTCGCTTTCCCCCGTCTATATAAATAAAACCCTGTACCAGCGAATTAAGCTGTATATATGGTATTGTTCCTTATTTAAGCCTGGGGCGCTAACCCTTACGCGTCGCATGTTAGGTAAATACCGCCTCATAAAAGCGAATTAAACAAAAGACTAATACCCGAATATGTGATATAATACCTATTTATCTACGACGTGTGTGTACCCGTGACGGATAATTCATATTCAAGCCTTTACACCATTCGAGAAATGTTATTCACACTCGATGTAACGGTGATAACCGTGGTGATTTGTTTGGTCAAACAGACGAATTCCGAATCAAATCTTAAAATGAAGTTAATCGAAGATATTGCATTATGGAAGAACCAAAAGTTGTGTAAAAATACGATCAATTATCGACACTTCAATTCGTATTTTAAGAAATCATAGGATAAAACGGGAACAGTAGAAAACGAAAATTATCCTCATTTTGGAAGCGTTTGAAAATTATTGTGGCCTTCATACGCATGATATTCAAAAGTTTTCACTCAAAAAGAAAAAGAAGACGTAAATATACGTACATATTTTATCTTGGAGAATTGATACATAGATATAAGATACGGGATGGTGAAAAAGGATTAAAAAATCTTAGGAGACGAAAATGAATTATACTGCTTATTGCACACGAAATCTTTCAATTTGAACAACAAATAAAAATCTGCTCTCAGTCACCAAATTGAATTGAACGTATATCTTGAACGTTTCGGTCATCGGTATGAACATAAATAATTCGTAAATTGTGTTGTTCTGTAGAGAATCTTTCCAATTTTCAGTGATATTCTGCAATTTCTGCAATTCAATCGTCGACTGTATAGGTATGTACATTATGTACGCAAGCATGTGTCTATACCTATACACTTTTTTTATTCAATGCCATAAAAAAAAAGAAAAATGACCAATTGATTTATCGCATATTCTGTCACACGCAAGTATTTTCTTTTATTTCTCGTCGCTGCTTGCCCGCGGGTGTTAATCGTTTAAATATTCAACGATATGCCTACATTTTACCAAGGATCAAAGTACGGCCGCGGGTATCGCAGAGGTTCCAAATTGGGGATTTCAATTTTCTCACACTGTACAAAGCTTCGCCATCGACTGCCGGCGAAAAAGATTTATGCGATCAAAATATAACTCGCAATTGATTGGGAATTCAGGACGTTTTTATCACTGTCAAAAACCGCGCGGATGAAACAAGGGTTTGATTGAATTGCACGAAAGCGAAATTTCACGGCGCTGAATGGTAGACAGAAATTAATGCTGTTGAAAATATTTTCAACGGTTGTACGTATATCAAAAACACACGTATCGATTTCTTTGAATCAAGAAAAAATAAATCCAATTTCGAAATAAAGCATTTTCACGTAAAACTCTGAGTGGAAGAGCGTTTTTTTTTTTATTTTCTTAATTGTTTCAAAATGGCGGCACGCCTTTGAATTACAAAAGTTAGAAAATTCAAACAAATCCCAAGTGTGTTTTACGACTATGGAAACGATTAAGAAAATCAGTCATCAAATCGGAGGTGTGGTCTGTATTATAATAGATTTTGAACAGGCCAAAAATGAAAAAGCGATTTAAAAAATAGAGAAAAACGTTCAAACGTTTTTCCACTTTGAATCTTGCCTGAAAATGTTTCATTTTGAAAGTAGAATGTTTTATTCTTCTTTAAAAAAATCGATTTGTGTGTCTGCAAGATGGGTTTAGAAATTCATAGGTTAAAGACGAGTAGTCGAGAAAATTTGAACATTTCTTGCGAATATTTCCGGGGGTCGTACAAACATAGAAAAAATTCTGTCAACTGAGTTTGTGTGGAAAGCTCTATAAATAAATTAATGAAAGAAGGATCCACCCAGATCAATTTATCGAGGTAATGGTACAGGAAAGCAGGTTGCAATTTATTTTCCGCCCAGTAAAGATTTGATTCGTGGCAGTGAAGCGGATAACAGTTTTCCCCCATCTAACGAAGGCCGAGTAATTTAATCAAATAAATATATACATATACATATACCACACAGTCGGTCAATCGATGTCGTGGACTGTACGATAGGCTTTAAAAGCATTGGATAATAAATAAAGACATCGAATAACGGAAGCCACCCTCTTTGTGTCTGGCGCAGGTATCCCGCGATAGATAAAGAAACGCGGATGAAGATGTGCTTCGACAATCTTGGGTGAAAGTAGATATGGGTATACATATATATATGTGTGTGTGTGTGTGTGTGTGTAGCATATATCTCAAAGATATCTGATGAAAATAAACCACGGTCGTTTCGGATTTCCTACGTGATACATTATTTTTTTATCCAATATCATCGTCATCGTCGTCGTCGTCATCGCTGACGCACCGCATTTAGCCGAGGTTCATATTATTTCCGTGCCAATTCAATTAGCAGGAAACGATCCCTTCGGGATTATCGACTTCGCGACTTAAGCAGACGGAGGATCTTGCGTTTTGATTCCCCATGCAGAAACTCTTCGGATAAATTAAGCAAAAGAAATGTATGAAATTTTTTTTTTTTAAATAATAAAGGAGTAGGAATAATAATAATAACGGTAAGAAATCGCCGGCAAAGACAGAAATATACTGATTCATCAGTGCGACTGTAGGTTTTAGAGAAAGCCACTTGGAAAAGAGGAGTTTTAATAACCGTGGGACAATAGCTAAGGGGAATTGAGCTAAACTTTAAACAGCTTTCATTATTTCCTTCAAGGATACGTCGGAGTTTGTTAACGGGAATTCGAGTCACTCTTGGCCAGAGTTTGCGCGGTTTCAGGTAGAAGCGGACTCGAGAATTCACCCCGGGATTTCTGGCGCAATTCTTTGGGCCTCTCATGTTTTACCTCGGGCGTAAATCTTCTTTCTCCGCTGCCAATTCGCTCCGTCGTACTTGTCGCGGCCATTTCACCATTGAAGCTCCACCTCCGATCTTCAAGGTTCAATTATTCTCGACTAACGTTTTAATTTTCACCTGGGTTTTTTTTTCATCAGAAATCATTCACCAAAAATAGTTCAATTCTTGCCGATAAAGTCAAAAATTTTCAAAAATCAACTTCACAGAACATCCATGCGTTTGTATCATAATGAATTTCTTTTTCAAACAATTCATTGTCCCGACAATTGATATGACATTGTAGATTAATTTGTTTAAATTGAGAATTGTTACTCTGTTTGGATACGAAACTGTTGGGAAATGTTTTTAGTTTTTATTCTACGAGTAAAAGAAACAAGCCTGTCATTTTGAATGTGAGAAACCGAATAACCTTCGTATTCTTAAAGAAATTTTTGTTTATGACGACATAAGTATTTAACCGAAATATTTTTAGAAGAATTAGTTTTCCGGTTGCTGCGGAGGTAATAAAATTGAATAATAAATCTAAACTTGTGTACATCGCTTTCAATCAAAATCAATCAATCTTAATCCCTCTCGGTTTATTTCAATTTAGACAATGGTAAAATCTCCTAATTATGGAATTCACTTTTCAGCATTTCAGAACAGAACCATATATCTATCGTCAATACTTGGTATGAAATTGATCGAAACTATTTTCGCGAATACATAGAATTTTTTTTTCACGCACTAAAAACTATTTATAAAATAATAATAATAATAACAACATTAATAACAACATCGAATCCATGTTTTCTTCATCTTCCATACAAGTGATCGAACTCCCAACACCGGCTTTCCTCGTTACAGCAACAAATAACTGTGAAAATGTTCATCGGCGCGGCAATTCCTTCCCAGGGTTAAATTCCCTCCCTCCCTCCCTTCCTTCAGGTCTCGTAAATCACTGGACAGAAGAGGGATGTCGTCGAGTTAATAACTGCGGTACCCTTCCTTGTTCCTCCTCAGGCTTTACACGATGCTCGGAATCGTCTTGGTTCCGGGTTTGCTGACCTTGCTTTGGTTGCGTTCAACCCCCCGATGGCAGGAGCAGACGACTCGATGAGCCGCAAGCACCGTATTCGTGTGGGGTGCGAAGAGAGGCACGCCTAACTTTCGAAGGCCCGATACTACGCGGCGTCGTCGACATAATCCCTTGCGCTTAGGTACCTCACGGGTCACCCGACCGGCGAATTAATTAAACTTCTATTTACGATATCGCTGAATCAGCGATATTGCTTCTGGAAAGCGATACAGACGGATTCGCCGTATAATAAATTTCGGGACGTCTGCGTCTTGGCTTAAACTTTATCGTACCTTGATGATATCGGTTCCCGTCCTGTTATAGGTATAGACACGAGGCGTGATTACGCCTCATACCTATCTCCGTTTCACCGTTAGCTGACTCTTCTACGAAAATTACCAATGCGGGTGAATGTATACTTTTTTTCCTTTCTTTTTTTTTTTTTGCCAAATTATTATAGCATCAAGTATTTAACTCTTGACAGCATCATGTATCTCGCCTATCGTGTGGTACGATTATTTTTATTCCAATGGGGAATTGTACGAATGTGCCTGGTATTTTCCAGCTCTCAATTTAGCTGCTGGTAACGAATTTTTTAGCACATTTCATGTTTTTTTTTTTTTGTTTTTTTTTCACTCTTCACACAATGGTTTTTAATCCGGAACAGTGCTTCTTACGCACGTTTGACTCTGTGGCCAGTTAATAAAGCAATTAGGCAGCTACTGCATAAATCGCTGCGCATCGAAATTGGAATAGAATGCATTTATATATAAAATATTTGTCCAAGTTCATTTGTTCGTTCCATCGCTGCATCGACCAGTTTAATTTGAACGTCGAAATATTCGTGCTTTCGCAAAGTGGCGATATTATTCTCTATAAATTAATTACTCAATGAATCTGAAAAACTTTTCGAACCAAAGCAGATCTGTGTTGGGTTATCCGATACTTTTAGTCGAAATGGTGAAAAAATTGAGTCTCTAATTACTTAAACGTGAAGAGAAAACATTGCTAATGTTATTTCTTGTTTTCCAATTTTTACTCCATCAAAATCGCCCGCAGCCTTTGCAAAAGTAGCGCTTCTGCAATACGTAAATAACGAATGTCCTCTAGCAGTGATAATAATGTTTCGTAAATGATTTGGCTATTGTAGTCTTTCGCATCCGAAGGTTTCAAAAGTGTGCCTGAAAAAAATCCTATCAGACAGATGTAATGTATACCTTCATTTGCAGACGCCACAACAACGAGGTTAGTGCAGAGTACAATAACAAAGCACGCGCCTGAAGAAGGCGGAGTCGAAACCAATCGAGGAAATATTATCCTCCCGAAGAGGAGAAGTTCTTAATCAATGCACTTTTACCTTAATACCTTTTACCTTATCCTTTCTGTGTTTATACTTGAGTTTTTCATTTGTGAATAATCCAAGGAAGAAGTAAGTATTTAGCGTTTCGAGTTTCGAATCCGCTTAAACGTCTTATAACGTCTTATAACGCTTCGCGGATCTCGTTGAATATATACAAAGAATATTGTAACATCTTCGATCATCAGCGAGGCTCGCTTATGAAAGCCCGCTGCTTTTCTAACGAGCCGCCGTGGGCGTTGAAATAACGGCGCTACTTGCTCTCTGTACCCTCGTCGTCTCGCAGAAACCATACGTGGGTAGCTCTACGGTTTTCGTTATTTAAAACCCTCCGCAGCATCGCGTATTCACACGCACGCGATATTCTCCCTCTCACATGTCCGTCCACCTAATATCCACGTCTACATGTATACGATACTGAAATTTGTCCGCATAAAATCCCGCTGCTTGCTCTGTTGACCACACAATCCGACACACCTGGCACGATGTGGCACAGCATGTGGCTCGACAAACCGCCAAACGATTCGGCGACTAGGTTGATTTCATTCATTTTTTAAACGTACCCTCAAACTCACGAGGACTTTTATGTTGAATCGAGCGCGCCGTTAGTTATACCGTAAAATCATTCAATGTTCTTGTAACAACGCATATCGTTTATATCTTGTCATGAATTAGGCTGTTTGTACCGTATTTAACCTTTTTTCATGACAATTGACAACAAATAAAACTTATCCGACTGAAAAATTGTACCACATAGTTGAGGGACGCGAGGCACTTTCTGGCGTTACTCTTTATCCCGATCAGTATTGAACAATATTTTAACCCTCCGTGTGCAAACTATATTTTTCATTCGGGTATCAAAGTTGTGTAGACTTTCAAAAATCTGAAAAAATTCTACCTTACTTCTCGAAGTATCTACTACACGGCTCAGAAGTTGCTAAAGTCGAAAGTTAGAAAACGTTGTAAATGAAAAATGCGGAAAAAACGGGATATTGTTAAAAAAGATCGTCATTTTTCAATAAACAAAATATCAAAATACAAAATTCCAAGATTTTGTAGCTTAGACAATGCGCTTTCAAGATAATATAGTGTCATTGGCATCGGCTCCAAAAAGTTGAGTAATTCGAGGATCTGAACGTGGGGAATATTTTTGGGCTGACTATGGCTGGTACATTTCGGACTATTTTTTTGAAAACTCAGACAATTCGAATTTGAAATTCCGACTGTTCTTTTAAGGGCCCCGCGTACACACGGAGCGTTAATAAAACAGCGTATTTGTGCCATAGTTTTCCGATCAGAAGAGCGTTGAAATTGGCTTGAGGTATTAGCCTATTCGGTGGTGCTTTAATCGTTGAACAAAACTGTATTTTCGGATTAGTTTCAGAGTCGTTGTTCCGTATCCGGTTGACCACATTATAAACCAAATCGGATAAACCGGTTGGCCGGTGTTGATCAAACCGTGTGTCGGCCGTTGTAAAATGCTAAACAAACTGAGGGCGGCCATTCGAATAATGGTCACTCCACGCTTGACTAAATAACCACACTGTGTCCATCGAATCCGGAGCCATGTCCGTGTGCAGCCATCCCCGGGTGTTACGTGCGTGTTGGAATACGTTAGTGCTTGGTCACTAAAATATCGCTTGTTAACTCTCCGATACTAAATTACCATCGCTTGCCTCAGCGCGGCTACGATCACGAAAGAACTAAGGTCAGGTTCCAGGTCACACACCCCGTAACCTAACCTGACCTAACTTGCAGCCGTTTTTTATTCCACTCGATGTTCCGAACTCCCTCGTACTTTCGTGCACCCTTGTCGATACTGTGTAACCAAACTATGCACTGTTTCGAGCACGTGGGCTTCCCTAAAGTTGAGGTATTGGCAGCCATTAATTTCTAACCTCACAGATAATATCGCAATTTGAAAGGCTAATGATTCCGCGACGAAATCCGTTTCTCAATCAAAATTGCAAGACCTCGAGTAACTTCAGGTTTCCAATAAACTTTGGAACACTTGCAATAACTTGAAGCTTTCGGATACCGGATGATTCCATGTGTGAAACCCAATTGGTTCTTTGGTGATTGTAAGAAACTCGTAATTACTTGAAGTAACTGCAAATAGCTTCAACCAACATGATCGTGGTTCAACGTGAGTTAGCTTAGCTGAAAGTGGGATCGATAGGACTTTTTATACCGAATGTACAACTGTCTTCAAGAACCTCGCTAATTTTCCATTCTGCTTGAATGTAGACAGCACAGATGTACACAGGTACCTGCGTGGAGAACTGTGACTTGTTGTGATCTACGAAGATCCCTTGAGGATGCGGTTCGTGCGAGACACTTGAGAATAGCAGCGTGCTCAGCGTAGTGGCTCCGCCATTTCCTCCGTGTGTCAACAGACTCGGCTAGCGTCCCGTTGGGGGAAGCAAAGGTTAAGGCACTCCCAAAGAACCTCAGACCCTGAAACGTGACTGGACTTGAGTGAGCGTCCTCCCAAAGAATTACGACAAAGTTATCCCTCGCACCCCGATGCGAACTCACTTTGATACCGCGCCGCTAACTTTTACTCCTAGTCAAAGGCACTCGAGCGCAAATGCATATCTCCGAAAGCCTCAACGACGTCGTGACCTTTTTCGCCAAGGCACGCAGCTGACATACTTAGATGGGAATCTCATATACTATCTGAAAAGAAATTATTCAGTGTCTTATGTTATTTACTTGTGTTTTTTTTCCCTCTCTCTTTTCACTGACGTTGCGACAAGCACGAGAACTTTTCTGAGAGCATCTCACGCTATGTATACTAAAATAAGGGTGTGAATTGGCCCTAAAGAAAACCGTTTTTCGGCGATACTTTGTGCTTTGACGGTTTACACCGGTTCACGGAAAAAATATTTGCACGGACAAGTTTATTTCGACTGTTCGAGCCATTTGGACTCATTTGCTCTCTGTGGGAGTTTCTGTCGGTTATATTTTTAAAGTTTGTATGAGGGTTGTGAAATTTCAAACGACGGACCCGTTACGGTATAAAGTGGACAAGAAAAGTCTGTATTCAAAGGGTACTCGATCTGTCTGAAATTTATAATAATAGAATTAAATTTAAAAAATTACTTGGATGTATGGGCACGTCCGTAGGTAAAGTAGTGTACTGTAGCTTCACTCCTCCTACTAATACATGATCTCTAGTAATTAGCCGTATCCCATCTGCCTACAAACAGCATGGTCCTCATTGTGCTATAGCGACGAAATTAACATTCAAATTAACACTCAATATGAAATTTATGTTTCCCATTACTTTCGGGATTGGTGACTGAATCTGACCACAAAATTTCTACATTTTAAGTCGGTTTACCGGTTTTCCTCAAGGGAGACAGATTTTAATACAATCTGTATACCCTGATTATATGTATAAACGTAAACTACACTTACGTGGGCACATTTATGTAAGCTGACCCAGCTTAGCCTCGTATTTTGTTCCTTGCAAGATAATGCAATACTTTGACAACCACTGCGACGTTACGAGATCAACACAGATTCTCTGGAGTGCGCAGCGTCATTCCGCACGATAAAGGATAAAGGATAATAATTACTGAGTCGAAAATCGGGCAATCCTCGACGAAGCACGAGCATCGTTCAGTGACTCGGTATAATACGTATGGCATCACGTTCCGTTCGCATATGGCATCGGGGGTTACCGGGGTGCCCAAACAACAGTGAGCCGACCACCGGACCAGCATACACTGCGGGTTTGGGTGTAGGTAACGTTGCCACCGCGGACGTGAGCCTCCGGGTAATGGATTCATAATGCTATCCCAGAACCCCATCCTATCTGGATCTGAGGGAGTCCCTCGGAGTTTCCGGGAGTTCCTGGAGGGAGTCCCCAGAAATCCCTGGGACCCTTAGTCAGACCCCGTATCTACACGGCCCAGGAATAACTCGCGGTTGCCGTCTACCCCTGGCTTCACACATATCTTGGTCTACTAAATTAGGGTTAGTAGTCTGAGCCATCGATTGAGCCACTTATCCGAAAGCATGTGCCTCCGACCAGCGCACAGGGGCAGTCCTGACCACCGTCCGCCCTCGACCTCACCATAGCCGCGATTATCTGATGGGGATCGAATTGATTTTCAATCGGACGTTACCGTTAAGTATTACGCCCGGTCTGAACCAATCATGTACAACGTTCACCACTGCTGGATAAATGCCTCATCCCCCTTTCCTTTTAACGGTCAGTCATTGCTTTTCACCCTCAAAATTATTATACCCAGCTTTTCCGGGTATTGTCTGCACATCGATTTGGGACGTTGGTTCAATTTTGTCCATTTCACGGGTGCGCGTAGTTGTTACATTACTTTTCGGCCATCGGTGACGGAAATTCTGGTCAAAGAACCTGACCATAGGTGTGATTAACTACTACAGGCACGATCGAAAATTAACCGTAAGGATATGCCCTCGCATTTATATCCGATTCGTATTATTGGAAATGTGAAAATTTATCCTTACGGTTCTGATTTCTGTAATATGTATGTGACTCCTTGAAATGCGTAAGGAACGATGTGTTTCAATGGGAACAGCATGGCTTAGTTCACTGCTATTGTCGCAAAAATATTCTTGGACTTACAGCCTCGAAACTGCAAAGGTATAAATCTTACAGTCTGTGGTTTTGCTGCTGCTATCAGAAATGGGAAAAGGGGAAAGACAATTCTGAATTACGCGTGCGTTGTAGTTTACGGAAAACAGAAAATCTTTGAGATTTTGGATCGTTGATGTGGGTTTGAATGGTTATTGGCAGTCAAAGAAAAAAAAAGAAAAGGTTGAATCCAAATCGGGGGTACCGTTTGTTCTTCTCGAAGCCCGATACAGACTCTCTATTATATATGGTGGCTAATTATAAGTTCCAATATTCTAGAGTCAAACCTCATTGAAAGAGAGAAAGAATATCCCGGTTAAGAGGTATAATTTAAAAATCCAGAGAATTATCGTTTCACGGAACATGCATGACACGTTTTTCTTGATTTGTGCAAAATTGACATCACAGTTTTAGCAGCGTAAAAAGCGAAACTAAACCAATAACCTATTTTTGAAATTCGAAAATTCTTTAAAAATAATTTCGATGAAGGTAATGTTGAAATCTTACAAATTACCATGATTTAATGGTAATTCCACCGAGCAGTGATAAAGTGAATTAACAGTGCTGCAGAAACGTTAAAGGGAAAATCGGATAATTACATTTTCTAAAAGCCAAGTGTTGAATGATTGTCGACGAACGTTAAACTGGTTGCTTCTCTCAATAAGCATCAAGCGAAACATCACGATAAAAGGAAAAATTAACACCCACTGGAGTAAAGTAGCCTGTCACTACCTCCAACCGACTCTTTGCTGAGTCGAAGATGGATTAAACACCGTTGATGGCTCTGAAACAAATTTATGTAAGAGTCAGACCTTATTGCAATAGTGATGTTAAGTATATAGTTATAAATCAGGCTTATTTGCAGAGTATTTGACAAGACGTTGCTCCCTGCCAAAAGAACCCACGCCTCGTGTCCTCCACTCGACGCCTGTGCACTCGGCGGGGAGGCAGGATGGAGCGTTAATTGGAATTAACGTAAGCGTGATCTCGAATAATTTAGATCGAGATTACACGTACCTAGCTTTCGTGCCAGAACACCGCGACGGACGACATTTGTTGGAGAACCCGTTTATACCGGCACTTAACTTTATCGTCGTAGTTTTCCAATTCTTGGATTGTTCCGCTTGATTTACTCTTGAATTTCTATCTTCTCAGATCCACAACCGGATCTGCGAAAAGGTCGTCAAGTCGACATCCACACTGATCATTGGTAGGAGTGGATCATACAGGTGCGTTCAAAATTATCCGACTCGAGATTACTTTGGTAAATTAAAAGATCCACATTCGACGCGGTTTCGTGGCTTCAAGTGATTTTGAGACAATTTACGATACTTCAAGTGACTGATTAGGCAACTCTGTTCAATTTAAAGCGGCTGCAAAAACTCAAATGGATATTCGATATAACTTGAACAACTTCGAACAACCTCACGACAATCGAAAATGAATGAAAACCTTTCGAATGAACGTATGCGAGTAAGTTCAAATGACTCCATATAATTTTACGATGACTTGAAACACTATTTAAATCTCTCAGAGTCAGTAAATGGCTTGAAAGTATCACACGAATTCAGGCGAATGCATCTCCTCAAAACGACTTCACTTGATTCACGTAAAATGAATTAAACACCTGACATCAAGCTTCACAACAGGATGATCTCCTTGTTTTATTTATACAAATCAGTGACGCAGGATTACAAATATCGTTCACAGGCTGTTCTTGGAAAATATAAGCGCATGTTAGGTATAGGTATCAAGATCGGAGAAGAGCCTATTGATTTGAGACATATAGGTGAACGGTATAGACTATGACCTCCGCATGGGGAAGAACCTCCAGGGAAGTCGTTCCTCGATTTCGAAACACATCGAGCCTAAAAGCAGCCAATTTATCCGGTTCTGAAGCTACGCCTTCCATTTGACTCTTCGAATCACGTAAAGGAGGTTGCGCGACGTCGGGCGTCGATAACGACGACCATTTTTGCCCTCTTCCAGTGAATCTTGATACACAACACCGGCACATCCGTACCTGCACTTTTATTCTTCGATAGGTATTCTCATTTAAATCGATTTCCAAATGTGATCGAAGTGCTTTTAAAGCAGATACGTTACACGAGCGCGCGTGATCCTCTTCCGATTTCGGTTATTCCTGCACGCTTTCCGGCTTCCACGTTTCAAAACTGCCGGGGAAAGGTTCTTTGGGAATCAAGTGAGTGAGAAATACCATCAGCTACTTAGCCTCAGGCCGGGTGATTCGAAAATCGTTACATGAGGTAATGCGAACCTCATTTGTTTCCCCGGTTCCGTACGTTCGGCTGCAACCTTAGGCGAAGACTTTTTGGAAAGGGCTCCTCAAAAAAGTTTCCACCGGCGGAATAAATTACGATTTATTTACGAGCGTCCCCTGAGGTCAGGGAAGAGTTTCTCCAGATCTTTCTCTGTCTCCTTTGGCACTGGGAATTTTAATATATCTGTTCTCTCCAGCCTTCCTTCCCCAGACTGACCCGCCCGCCCCGAACCCAACCGAACGGCTTTTGAATGCTAATTCAAATGGTTCAACTCCCTCGATGATATTTTGACGTATTGGCGAAGTTTGCCTATTCCTTTGAATTATTTACGATCTTTCGAGGTAAAAAGGAGTAAAAATTTCGCCTTCTTTTTCTTTCACCTCGTACCAACTGTTTAGTTTTTGACGAATTGTTCCGAACCAGATCTCAGCGTTATACTTACGTATACTTTGGAAATTTGTCCCTCCGGTTCGAAAACCACCCGCCAGCCTTAAAACCCGTACCTACATCTGTTCCAAAATCGTTACTTCTTCTGCTCTTCGAACCCCGCCAGGCTTTTCGTACGACCCTCCCGGGATATATCCTGTGATTCTCCAGAGGCTCTGGCATCTCGCCTAACGTAACCAACTTGTATGATATGCGATCTCGAGTGTACGAGGAGCAGATATCACAAGTAGGTATTATATCCGCAGAGAAATTTCGGTCGCCTTCAAAAATCGTGCAACATTTATTAACGATTTACAAATATTGAGTTCACCAGGCGGAGCGGAGTACGAGAAACTTTCGAGTTGGCCACCCGCTCTTTGCTTCGTTTCACTTTCTTTTTTTTTCTTCTGCTTTTCTTTCGCTAACAACGTGGGGCGCCGCCACGAATGCGTGTTTAGGCTTCTCGTTTAATTTACCGCGAGCACGGAATATTCAGATTCTTTCAATTTTTATGGCAAAGGCTTATTACTCGGGAAAGTCATCGGGCAACAATAAGGAAGGAAGTGAAAATTAAAGGCTACCGTCGCGTCGGTAGGTATAAGAGGCGAAAGCTAACTGCTGGCCGGACAAATGGCCGACAGCGAAAGTAACGCCGCCCGTCGCTCCTGGTTGCGGTTTCCTGCCGGCCATTTTTCCCTCCAACCACACGCTGGTTTTCGTGGAGCCATTTTTATAAACATATCACCCTGTACACCGTTTGATAACAATCGGTGTATTATCAATCATTTATTTCACACCAGTCAGGGGTTTTCACACTTTTCGTTATTTTCATTCAATTTTTTAAACATTTTTACGTACCTAATCGGATGAGAGAATAATTGAGCCGCGAAATTGAGAAAAAAAAAAGAATGAAAACCAGAACGCGGGTTATTTCCAAAACTAAACACCGTGGCAAAAGTATACATGGTATCAAAGCACACAGCATGACAAATCATTGCGATGAACTGTTTGTGAAAATTTCCCGATAAAATATTACAGAAGCTGCGTGGGTGTGGCGAGCGAAGAAATTGTTGAACAAACATTAGCCTAATTAGAAACAGCGGAACTAACCTAAGACTGACGTTATTATGATTTGTGGCAGCAGTGGCAGGTGGTTAAAGTCAAGAAAATAAATCGTTCCTCCCTCAGTCTCCCCGTTACTTCATGCCGTCTGTCTTTATACCTCGCTGACACGTGAAGACTTTGTAGATTGTGTAGAACCATACGGTCGTCTTATGTGAAATATTTCTCCTTGTTTCTTTTTTGCAACATATCAAGAATACAGACAAAAATACAACGTAAAATTACGAATTTATAGGCGATATGAGTTTTCGTAGGCTGTTAAAAAATGTACGTGATCGAAGCAAACGACTATTTGTGCATTAAAAAGTAAATAGTTTATCAGGATCAAATAAATCACCGTCAATATATATGCGTAGTGCAAAATTAAATAAGTATCTGTTTTGCACGAAGCGACTTGATCTTGATCCAATTACATCTTTACGAGCCGGTCTGTTCACGTAATTCTTTACTTCGGTTCAAATTTTTTCTTGACAATCTTTGCATTGCAATATTCTTAATCGCCAAAGACCCATCGCCGAAAGGAAACGCGTATGAAGAAATTATTCTGAAAACTTTCGGTCTAAATTGAATTTGATTTTATCGAGATATAAATCTGGTTCGACCCGAGTGCATTGTTCCTCGTACCGTACGATGCCAAATGTGTACAGGTAACACGTTCGCAATCGGCGTAAGTGTGCGTCGGTGTCTGGGAGGAGGGAGGAACGAAGGCGAAAGGTACGAAGTCTGAGAGGGAAAAGGGACGAGTGAATACAGACGGCAGGGACGTGTTGTCCTAGTCGAGTAACCCAGCCTGCACGCGACTGATTTACTGCTCCACCTCCGACACCCGTACGAAACGATCGCGGCATCGAATTTCGGGGCGGGATAGAGGAGACGGTATTGCCGAGAGGACGACCGACGCCGAAATAGAATCTCCGCGAAAAAGTGGTGCTTTTCATACAGGGAGCGTGTAAACGGTGTCGGCAGTCCGATACTTTTTATTAATTCAATCTGCGCCGAGTACTTATCACATTATTATATTCGTATAAAGTTACGAAGATCTTTTGAAAAATACGAAAATACGGAATATCGGAATTATAAACGAAAGCTCGAGATATGATCGATGCTTAATTTCAAACAGTTTGAAAACTATTCAAAATCCATCAGACTCGTTCGATTTTACTCTAAGATGGCTCATCTTACTCGGAAGACTACTTAAACATTGCCATTTCTTGATTGTAATAGAAATCAGTGCTGTATTGTAAAATTCATCTATGCTAATGTGATGAACAAGTGTTCGTATGACGAAGTCAGTCATCGTGGATTGAAATCGAAAGAATCTGTTAGATTTTTAACGATTCTGAAGCGATTTGAAACGAAGCATCGGTATCTACGCTTCCGTTTATAATTCCAGTATTTTACCTTTTCGTAGTTTCAAAGAAAACTTCATAGCTCGCGAATGTATGAGAATTTGATAAATACTCAATCCACGGCTATATCGCAACAAGATTGATAAGAGGTATCGATTTTTACCCAACTGACTTTCTCAATATCGATTCTTTCGAAATCACGTCACCTAGCAATTATTCCAACGTCTCGCATGTGTTGCGAATAAATACTACGCCAGAATCGTGTACGCGAATTTTTTCTTACACCGTGAATTTATTACACGTCTCAATAACGGTGGACCTAATTGCCGGTCACTTTTTTAACAGCTAATCAGTAACATGAAACGAAGGTAAGCGGAGATTTAGATACCCTCGCTCGTCGACGACGACGGGTAACAATCGTCAGGAAATTTACGATCAAGAGTGGTATTTCGTCGTATAATTCTCGCCGGTTACGACTCCGGAGTCAATTATACGAACAGGGATAGACGATGACTGTCCGTTCCGTGTCAATTATCGATTCAAACGGTAAAGTGGTTTCCGGATAAATTCGTTAACCCGTCTGGATATCTGGGCGACGTTTCTGTGCCGCATCGATTTTACGCACATGCCCACCTTTTCGGCAAAATCGAAACTCGTGCAGTTTCAGGGGAAGATTAGCGTCCAAATTGCCGCATAATTCTTGCTTCAAACCAGCTGCACACACGGTTTTCGTGTCAAACCGGAGGCGTTTACCTTGCCGATTAAACCGCGCTTTTTGACAGCTGCGCGGTTGTTTTCAGCGCGGGAATATACATCAGGGTCTTTGTATAAATGGTCAGTCGTTACCATAGGGCTCATTAGCGATAGGAGGTGACGTATCTTGAAATTATTATAATTATTCCGAAATCACTTAGGCCAATCACTGAGGAGCTTAATGCCCGAGGTTCGTGCCTCGCATCATCTGTTAACCCTTGGAATACCTTCCCCTTGTTCCACGGGAGTCAGCCTGCAGACATATCAACTATTTATTGCATACACAAGCCGACCGCGTTCAGCGAACGCAACGCGTGTGCTTGTTGAAAAAAAAAATAAATAAAAAAATGTAAACACGAGACAACTTAAACCGGCATCATTTAAAGGAAAAATATTTTCTTTCCAGCACATGCGTGAAAAGTTAGATTTTCGAAGCCTGTGGAGCGTGCGTAAAGTGTGCCATTTCTGAAGCATGCGGTAAAATGAAATGAAGGCTTTCTTGGCGCACGCGCATTCTCCGATAAATCAACTTTGTGCACGGACTTCACGCCATTGGGCTCAGTTCAATCGGGCGTGTTTATGTTAGGTTTCATGAATGCGAGGTTTCTTGATTGTCCTATTCTTATTTTGAATTATTACATCACATTCGTTTAGTTCTCAAATCAAATTTCCCTTCACAGGTTTTGGATAAATATAACGTGTGTCACTTGTGCGGAAGGACGATGTCTGACTCGTGTCTTTACAGCATTCGCCTCTGCGACTCACGCTGAAAACTTCACACTCCTCGGAAATCGCTCATTTTCCGCACTAGTAACACAATATACTACATTCGGCTTCCCGCTCATTCAACTCCGTTGCTCATTTATTCATCGAACCTCGCACCCTCGAAGCCAATAGTCTACCCCATGTCATGCATTATAATATGCGAGGTCACAGTCGGACACAATCAGGATCAGCCTACTGCGACAGGAAGGATTAACAATGCACGCGGACCGGGTTGAGGAAGCCGGTCATTCGAGTTTTACGCTGAATTTCCGTTGCTGTTTCGTACTAAGACATTCTCTCTAAGTAGGAACAAAGATTTTCGAACGGTGAAGACCTTCCCGAAACCCACACTGGACTACTCGAAATACAACCCCCTCGGTGCTAGAACATTGTATATAAGCTAGTACAAAGGCTTAGCTCTTAGAAATAAGCCGGAAAAGATGCCCAGGGGTGAGCTTCTGCTGGCAAAAGCGGAGACCCATTTGCCAAGAAAGCCCCCTGTTCGAACCGTTACCTCGAGATGGGACCGGGAAGAGTTGGCTCGAAAGCGCGGAGAGTAGAGGAGGGTTGAAGCTGGAGGGTTTCTCTGTCTGTGAAATTGAACGCTGCAACCGCGGCGATGTTCGCCGATCTAATAATCAGTTACAAATGCGAGCCGGAGGAGGTATCCGATCGTATGCGGGGGATGAAACGAACGTTCGTCATGGGGGGAAAAAAAAGGAAGAAAATGTATCGAACGCGTAGTGTAGTATTGGTGGCGTGAGCGATGTCGCGGAGGTTGCGAGGGTGAAAAAAAAAAAAAAAAAAAAAAAAAGAAAGAAGAATTGGGCTCGGGACGGAAAAGTTTCGCGATAAACCCTTGATACTCAACTTTCCGGAAAGCGACCGATCGGCCGGGATTCAGAGGGGGAGTTTCGGTATGATCGATGCTTATTTCTCGCGGCTTATTCCGCGACCGATAAACGGTACAACGTTACTCCCACACGCGATGCTCGTGTTTTTCAGGATCAGTCAGTATCCGGAACTTCGCAACTGCACCGGTTTCGCGTCGTCATTACCAAAAGTGGAATGCCAATCCGCCGGACCAGTCACTCTCTACACCCTTTCTTCTCTCCCCTCGTCGCCCCTCATTATCGAAAAGTGCAATTTTCCGCGGATTTCGACAAGTGTCCGGAACACGCCGAAATGCTCACCCATTGTCTTTCATGCTCGCCACGCGAACGATCACTTCCGGTCCCCTTGCATTCACAATTAGAGCTTTCGAGTCGACGTGGTCTCGGTCGTCTCGACGAGATCTCATATCCCTTCCCCGAACTGCGTCAATGGATCAATAATTTGATGCCCTGTGAATTTTGATTCTTTTGTCTACATTTCGTCGGGCTTGATCATAGTTGAGGCACGTTTCGTTAGTCAAAGCCATACACTCGCGAGATTTTTCGCTTATCTAAAGGAGTGTATGTGTGTGTGTGCGAGCGTCGCTTTTCATTCCGCATAGACGGTTCTTCCGCATTTTTTTTTCCCCGTGCTGACTGAAATGAGAATACGGGGGGGGTGTAGGGCGCATCTATCGAAGTCTGTATATCCCTACCAAATGTCTGTACTATAGCTCGAAGGTGAGATAAGTGACAAAAGCGTTAAATTGAATTCACGGTACGGAAAAGGGGAGAAGAAAAAAAGGAGGAGAAAGAAAACCAACAAACGCGAAAATGCCGTAAACATTGACGGGGTCTAATGCAGAACGTCAAAATTCTGACAGAACCGAGCGAGAACAACGGCAGGAAACCGAAGCAGTGAGACGTGCAGGACACGTTGGCGAATATATTGCAGCCAAAAGCGCGATGGAACGGAACGAAATAAAGGGGTGGAAACGGTGAGAGAATAAGAGGATATATACCGAGGCACGAAACACGCTACTTAATTGGTGGCAGCAGGTGTCGGCTTACATTGAAACTATTAAACGTTGAAGTGCAACGGCGTTTCCTTCAAATCTCCAGCATATTTCGTGACAGTCAGAAGTTGTACAGTTTTTGCAGTGCGATAGTATCAGAACGGTCAACTCAAATGCGTTTTGCTTTCGTTCATTGTTTTTCTACGTAACGCGGCAGTACAGTTCCTGATTAACTTACGACAAAAGAAACTGAGAGTGATAAATTGTTTCTAACTGATACTGAGATAGAATGAACGGAAAGAGAGACAGGGAGAGAGAGAGAGAGACGGTGAGAAAAAGTAAAGACACGCGTTCAAACGAGAAAAAGTAAAACGTTGACCGTAATAATTTCAATCGAGCAAAATTTAGAAATGAAACTATGAATTTTTATGGTCTTCTTCTTCCCTTTTCCTCTTCACCTTGTGCACCGCTTGGTCATCAATTAATCCGTCCAATTGCGACGTGCTCAATCATTCAGATCCATTTGTTTCTGAGTTGGCGGTTGTCCGAGCTGTTCAATCAATATCTGAACATTCGTTCAATTTTTTACAGCAGCAGGAGCGACGGCAATCGAGCGATTCTTGATGAATTATGATACCACGTCTGCAACAACTTTTACCGTAGGAGGAAAAGTCGGGGCGAGGTCAGTTACCACGGAAGGTGGTTTCCTGTGCGATATAATCCGAGCGCGTAAACCTTTCCTCTTACAGCAGACCCTCTCGCCCGTTGCCTGTCGGGAAATTAACGACCGGTGACACGCTGCTCTCCGCGCGTTTTTCCATGAATTAGTCGAGGCCCCCCGGCTGCCAGAGCGTCTCGCCCCGTCCGACTGCAACTCGACGGGGTGAAATTTATATACGACCGTGAAACGCCCGGAAACATCTCCGGCGATATCTACCCCCGAAAACTGGAGGTGGGGAAAATTTGACGCCGAATAACCCGACTACGTACCGCACATGCCTTCTTGTTGTCGATGCGATTAATCCGTGTTCAAAGGACCGGGCAAGTCTTGAAAAGAAATAAAATCAGATTGCTCGGAGTATCGCTGTTTCCTACAACGTTTTTCTTGTGAGCTTTTATAACCATTTCCCGGGAAAATTTGTCTACGGTATTCTTTGATAATCGCTGAAAGAAGAACGTGCGTATGTATTATATATGCCTGTAACCCGGTGATAAATTCTGTATCGAAACGTGGTATGAATCATGGTGGGATTTACATTATTAGGTACGTCAAATTGACTTACGCAGATTGCAGTGCTTAAGGTGGAACGTATGACGATACCGACTATTCGTATTGTAACTTTATCACCGTATCGTGGAGGATGTAACGCGTTGCAGCCTCGCGCGATTTACCTTCTAGGGAAAGCCGGTCCTTGCGTGTTTTATTAGAAAAGTAAGTAAAATGAGAACTTTGCGCGGTACGCTAGAAATTGCATTGTAGTACGGCCATATCAATAAATCACATTCAAGTGTTTGTTATCTCATAGGCATATCGTGCCGTATAATAACCGCCTCGGGTTATAACGCGTTAAATTAAATTAAAACAGAGACATTTATCGACCATACTATTCCTAGAACTTTCCAACGACCTTTGCCGAGGGTGGTCGTCTCTTACTAATCCTCCAAGTACCTGCAGCCACCTAAAAGTTACGAGGCTAGGGCCAGCTTGGTGACTGTGAATGCAACTCCACTTGTAAACGCAATTATGTTTTCCTTTTCTACGATCGTCAGTTCTCGCAGCATGTCACATACGAAGGTTGTGATTTCGGTACCTACGAGTCGGAAATTGCACTGACTCTAAGTCAACGTCAAATCGAAGGCGTGCACAATAAATAGAAGCATGCGATAAGACGCGATTTTCTACCGTCATTATTTTATTTCCGTAGCATATTTCGTTTTTCGGTTCTACGCTTGTTTTTCTCCTCACGTGCACATTATCGAAAGAGCGCTAGGCGTATATACGTGCAAATGTATCCATCTGTGCATCACGTGTGTACACTGCTCAAATAACATCAACGAGTTATCGTCGTCTTTGTTATTTACGATATTTACTCAAGTTACCGGAAAAGAATTCGTACAACGTGAACGAACGTGTGTCGTGTATGAATAATTTAATTTCATTTTTCGTTATTTTCCTCGTAAAAATTCGCGGATTTGCTTCAATCGATATACCTTGCATCGGAGGATAAAAATCTCCTCGCGAGAAAAAAAAAACATATAACCTCGCCTCTTAGACGATACGTGCCTTTTATGCAAACCGATATTTTGATCCATCTTCTTCAAAACGATAGCTAGAAAATTTTCCGGCCAAGCCGCTAATGGAAACCAAAAATCAGAAAATCTGTGTAAACTCTGTTGAGAGGCGGCGATACGAGTGGATAGAACTTCATCCCGAGGGTATGTGCTGCTTTTTTTATCATGTACCTGTCTCATCTCAAGCTCACCGGTGTACATACGCACATATTCACGTACACTTGGATAGACACGCGTTTATACGTAGACGAGCCCGAGTTCATAGAGGCGAGGCACTTTACAGAGGTATTAAGACGATTATACCAGGTCGTTTGCGACACTTCAAAGGACCCATTCCTACTTTCAATCTAATCCAAAACTGGAATTCTCCGTAATGACGGGCATACCTACAAGGTCTAATAGACCGCAGTTAAAGCTTGTACCTCTTGCATTTTCATAACGTAGTAACGAACTCATTTTGTGCACTTTATCGTATATTGTTAAGTTGGATCAGTTGATGTCATTTCGTAGAATTGCAGTCATTTGCTGAGAGCGCGGCTGTGTTACTACATTTTCAAACAACGCGATGGCTCGTTACGAAATAGCGAGCAATCCCGTGACTCGGGATCACGTTGAATTCTACCAATAAAATTAACATCAAAGTCTCAGGGCTGGGCGTGAAAGGGTTGCACATTTTCCTAGCTTTTATTCTCGACAAAAGTGCGCAAAACAGCATTTCTGCAACATAAATGTTATTAGAATGAGTATCATGTGAAAATCTATAGATTTTTGTAATGCTTTTATTTGTTCACTTATCTCGCATTCACGGATTCATTCTCTGAATAATTCTATCTTTATTAATTCCGTATCATTCCACCGTGGATAAAAGTCATTGTGCAACACACATATATGGGTGAAAAATCCATGCTTCGGTGAAACAGAATCTAGTTAAACTTCCGGCACCCTCGTGCGTGATCCTTATTTCTCCAACGAATTTACCAGCTGAATAGTACTAGGGCAAAAAACTTATTCATGAGGGATTGCGAGCCTGCGGTCTAAAAATACCCCATGCTCATAGAAAAAGCGTATACCCTATCCGTGCAGAAGATGCGAACACCGACTGCAATATTATGCCTGTATATGTGTCGTTCTCTGTCTGACTGCGTACGCTCCATGAATAATTTCGATTAAAGGTAGAGGCGTATTGGAACGATCTAAAAACCCAAGACGAATGAGACTGTGCGTACCTGCGTATTTTTTGCATGTAACAAAAACAGAAAAATTAAACAAACGTATCGCTGCACGCTCGTATATGATATATTTGGAAAAAAAATTTGTATTTATTTATTTATTTTTTTTTTTTGCCTTTCGCGTCTATTGTACGTCTTATAACCGCAGGTCGTAGAGACGATGCAATCTAAGTTAGATCTCGATTTGGTTTCAACCGTGACGTATGGGCAGCTATTAATCCAAACCCGTAGCGCTGGGTGTTCCGAGAAAGGCCGGACGGTATAGTAGCCAATAAAGTATAGAGTGAACAGAGTTCAGAAGGAGACACGAGACAAGAGACAAGGGTACTGAATTAGTAGTGCCACGTGGGACAAGCAGAGATTGATGATTGTTTGCTCACGTTAGCGTTTTCACTCCACCGATACCGAGTGCTCCCGTATCCCGCACCGATCATTGCTTCGAAATGCCTAATTCTGCCCTCTTAATTGCTTTTCGCCCCCTTCCCCATTTCCGTGGCAAGAGGGGGAGAGAGGCGGTTTTATACCGATGCAAATGCCGATCCATCTAGCACCTGAGCAATCGTGTCGACGCGATAATTGAAATCCCCTCGGCAAGATCAGCCGCGGTGGTGAAAAACCGAGAGAGACGAAAGGTGGAAAAATCAAGCGAGAGGATGAAATTTGGGGTGACTTTGTACCGGGATAATAATTCTAATGAAAAAGGAACTCCCATATTATATTCGCAGGGTTCGGAGAACTGACAAAACAGTTGATACGCGGTGATATAGGAGAGGGGCCACCGATACGCAGGGCTGAGGGATGAAGCTGCAAAAAGCGGGGGAGGCGGGAAACGGGTCAGGAGTTTGAGAAAAGTCTTGCAGCCGAAAAAGAGGAAAAGCATGGAAAAATGTCCAGGGCCGAGCCTGATTTACCGCGGAGGGAAATCGAGCCCAGGAGTTATGTCTAGTCCTCGAGATGTCATCCGCTGCGCTCCTTCCGCCTATCTTGCTTGAAATATCACGTTCTATTTTCAACTTTTATTCGCCCAATGCACGCAACACCCGCCAACCACCACCGAACACCTTTGGGCCCGACTCGCATTCCCAGAGCTAATCTCTCTCTACCCCGATCTAATGCTGCCGCTGAGTAAATCTATCCCCTGTTTTCGATCTCTCGAGGGTATGCTGAACATGAATGTACAGGCACTGGAAGCTCATATCTTGTTATTACAAGAGTGAGATACAACAGTGAGAATCATCGAAGGCGGGATTCACCCCCTCTGCATCATAGGTGAAATTTTCAATCTGAGGCAAAAAGTGTATGGAAATATTCTGAAGAAAAGTCGTTTTACAAATTTTCGTGTCGCCCTGCATTTGAAGCAGTCGAGGGTAGAATCAAAGCAAGTTCGTCCCGTCAATTTTTCGACGTTGTAAGAACTAGTCGCACCCTCTTGCAATCTAATAATCTTCGCGATCCAATTATTCCTCATCAAATAACAAATCTAATTGAATTTTCCAATTGAAAACTAAAAAAACGTAGGGAGTGCTTAAAGTGAGGTGGCCGGCGCGTGACAATTGAAAGCGAGTATCGGATTAGTTTGTACTTCTCACTTGATAGTTCTTTGAAATTCAAACAATGCACCGAATTTGAGACTTACAATTAGATACATGACGAAACTTCTTCCCTGGGTTCGTCGTCGCGTCGTAAGGAAGATAACCAACATCGTCCCGGCAAGTTGCTTCCATTCCTTTTAGTTATTACCTACAGACAATTTACCCAGTTAATTAGCAATTAGCAAAAACAAGCTTGTAATTCACCTTTATAAGACTCCCTCTTGCACACCTCAAACCTACACTACACAATTCCGCTATCTCCTGCGAACAATATTTATCTTTGATTACCTCTATGATGTTTGCCTACTCGCGTTATATAGTGCTGACAATAAGTGTCAGGTGTTAAAAGTTCTTGTACACCATTCCACGACTCTCGGTGCTTCATGATTTATGCGTCTGGTTGCGAGTCACGCGTTTCGATATTATCGACAACATCTGTCATACGATACAGTGCATCGAAACGTAAATTAAAGTAACATACGCAATTGTGCCAACCGAAATCTTCTCGACCGAAAACATTGTTATTAGAATTAGAGTGAATTTGTGTATGGAATATGCGGTTGGAACTCCTTTATATCGAGGTTACTTGTGATTAAAAAATTGA
Source organism: Neodiprion lecontei (assembly GCF_021901455.1). Lineage (NCBI taxonomy): Eukaryota > Metazoa > Arthropoda > Insecta > Hymenoptera > Diprionidae > Neodiprion > Neodiprion lecontei. The sequence continues at coordinate 9,679,533 of NC_060265.1, read as the reverse complement.
CCCGTTTTTTATCGGTTGTTCGACAAGAAAGCGAACGAACATTTGTGACTGCAAACATTAACAACGCGTCCGCACTTCCACTGCATGGAAATTTACAATCAGGTAGAATCGCCCCTTGAAATGACCTCGTCATTACCCAAAGGAAATGAAATCTCACCCAAGTAAAATGGTCCAAGGTTGGACGATTTGAGTTCTCGGCCACAAAATAATATGTTTCAGACTACTGTCAAGCATATGGTCGTGGAAAATTGCATCCGGATGCGAGAAGAAGATCCAAATAAGCTGAGACAAGGACAGCATTGAGGGCACCTGGTTCTAAACTCGTTGTATCTTGGACGATATACTTTAGCTCGCGAAAGCTGCAGCAATTATACAGAGATCAGTTTAAACGGGCAAATGCAACGCCTGCACAAATCCCACGACGTCGACTCTCTGCTGCCACCGAATTTTAGAAGCGGGGAAAATTTTACGACCCTTCGTTTAGCAACCGAGTCTCGGTTGGTGGAAGGGCTACTTTTACGCTCGCGCTTTTCTGCTGGACATTCTATAATCGTAGCGAGTTACCTGCAAAGTCGCTTAACAATGTTGATCGTAAGCTCAACTCCGAACTCTCGTTGGGATCCGTTTGTCGTGTGAAATTTTTTCCTCGTCGTCCGTGTAACCATTTGTGTTTTTCCGCAAAGATACTCTCGATGTTGAGCGGCGAGAGTGGCGATTATCCACCTATATTACAATTTGTAATGAAACACTGTGCGTTTCAATACTCTTCAAACTTCGTTATCGAACAATCCAATTCCACGTTGAAGAGTAATATTTGGAAGCAATTCAATTCGCGAAAGTGTTTACTACAACGGGTGTTTCATAAAAACAAAATTTTCACCAATTTCCGTGAACAATTATCTAATCAGACTACAAAAAATGCTGGATAAGCTGCGTCGTAGTTAATTAAATGTAGTTTAGAATTTCAAAAATATTAACCAACTGCCAGTGTGCGAAATTCTAAAAACACTCACAATGACACTCTACCACAAATCTAGCCAGCGTGCCTCATTACGATAACACTTATTGTCAGTCATAGTCTATACGGCAATTCGAAAGAATTGTCACGTTGAGCGAGAACTTTGTTCTTGAATTTGAATTAACGTAGACCTCTGAGTAGTATATGCATGCGAAGGAGTCGGGAACCGCAGAGAGAAAGAAGAAGCTGACGAGATTGGTAAATCGGAGAATGGAGCTTATCATCGGATCACTGACACGTTTCGCGATGCGAATGATAGCTGTGCTGGATGGGCCTAATGCATCGGAATCTATTCAGAACTGACTCGTTCCAAACCTCTGGCCTCGCGATATTCAACCATCAACGTTCCGACACTTCACACTGGCACAAGCACCCGCGGTTCAGGGCTTCATGACTGGACTCCGCGGCGCTGCTGATAGCCGGCTGACATCTCTGATCATTCAGGTTTTGTGACGCCATGCCGCACCGTCGGACGATGATAATGATTAGGATTTACGTATACGAATAGTGTTTGCCCGGCTCGCTATGACGCGATGCATATTATATGACTGCATCACCGCGGCGTCACGTCGAAAATCGGGATTATACGTTCACGCGTTCGACAGTTCGGTTAAAACCACCGCACGGTCGCTCGTAAGCCCTGAACGCGGTTGAAAATTTCATCGTTATGTAAAGTACAAACGCGGGCTATCCTCTTTTCCTCAATTTCTATCGTAGAATTTGATATATTTGTAGTTTTTGCTTAGAACAGAACCAGATCAATTGAGATTAGCTTGTTTAAAAGAGGTGCAATTATTCTACGCTAAGCAGTGCATTTCCTGTTGCACCGCGGTTGACCTTGGAATAAAGGTCGCGAGCAGTTTTCGAACAACAGTTTCAATCATAGTGTGTATATCTTTGGGGATTCCAAGTAGCCAAATCGATTGTACCATTAACCAAAATCGCTTCCTCCTCTGTATCTTAACGGGGATTAGAGAGGTTAACGGATCGTGTATTGTGTATTCTCAATTTCAAACCAACAATCTATCGCGGATATCTCCGTTGAGAGCATGGGATAAGAGTGCCCGTATACGTGTTTACGGCGTTGAAAATCTCAAGTTAAATCTGGGCCAGTTTGAATTTGATGGTGTAGTCAAGGCTGTTCGGTGAGAAAGGTGTGACACCGTCTCGCTTCGAACCATGTTTAAAAGGTGGGGTGGCTAACGGCGTGAATTTTTTACAGGGTGTTCCAAAAAGTCGAGCTTTCGTCAACCCGGGTCTCATCCTCGTCAGTGCCTTCCGTTGAAACACGCGGCGTTTAGCTGCCCTTTCGGTTTCTCCGGACTCGGATCCAGGAAAGTTTTCTCACGTAATTGGAAAGGGAGGATAAGAAGCGTTTGACAAGGTAAAAATTGAGACTAACCATGTACGGCGACCATTGATGAGGCCACGTTCTCGTGTCATGTCCACCTGTGTTTGGTTGGCTTGCCAAAAAGACGACCCGCCTGTCGGCACTTCCGGTCCCGGTTGTCGCTAGAAGTGCCGTTCTAGCACGCGAGCCTCCGAAGCTCAGAGTCGGCGAGGTGTCCATCTTCTAGGTATCAGACGGAATTAACGGAGCCCCTCTCGCCTCGAGTGTCGTAAGGCACGTGCTGAATTATTATCTTTTCAGATGATTTTTATTAGATTTAGTTATACGGACACCGCGGTCGCTTCCCACTTAGTTTTTCCTTTCGTAACAATATTTTGATTCGATTCGAGAAATTTTAGCCATTTGACAAGCTTTAAGGATAGTCTGATCGATTTTATCAAAATAAACGTTCAGTTCGCGATACGTCGATTTTCCGATCTATTTTATTCGTTCACCTTTCTCGCCCGGTAAATTAATCCCACACTATACATACATATATTGCGATTAGAATTTCTATACTTTATTGTGAACTTGTACTATTGTGTGTAACGTATGCGATTCTCTAACATGAAACTTCATTGATATGTGTACAATATTTGTTTTATACAATGATGATATATTATAACGATAAGCTGTACGGCACGCTGTCACGTATTTATGCGTTACACATTTTTTTATCATTTATTTTCTCTAAAACACTCAACGCTCTTTACAATACACCTGTTATAGTATAATATTCATATGTTTAATTCTATGCGGATCAATATTTTCGTTTAATACGTTCAGTCAACTCCGTCGCGGATGAAATTGAATTTTGTTTGTTTTTTCTCCGTAATTCAATTCAATTTAATCCCGATTACCATATACTTACGAACAGTTTTATAAGCCGCGTTAATACATCGAGCGTATTCATCCTCAAGCTGTGGTTATAACCGTTAATTTCGCACATTCTAACGAACATCCTTATTTTCTAGGGTTAATAATTTCGTTCTCGTAATTGACTTTACACATCAGACTATTAGATTTACTTGTATCGTACACATTAACGTCGACTTTTCTCTATTTTCATATGTTTTATCTTTCTCTTTCTTTCCCCCTTAAGTTTTTAATCGTATTTTTATTTCCACCATTATTACACACTTATACATGTACATCTTTGTCGTTTGTTAAATTTTAAAACCGAAATCGTATTCACGTTAGAAAATATAGCTGTCAAGATTATTATCCTCTTTACGCGGAGAACTAATTTTACATTCCCTTTGGGTAGCACGCCTTCGTCTCTCCTTTCGTAGATTATATTTTCCTACAAGATTCTGGAATATTGCCGATGAACACTGAGGTTTACATGTATTATAGTGCGGTATGTTAAAATACGAATTACACATTCAAATTTCGTTTCGGAACGGATCGCGTAGATTCAACGTTACGTCACGTGACCACGCGTTGAAGTTCCTGCACACGTGTATTAAACGGACGTGTAAAAAATTTTATCCCAATTTCGCCGGAGATGCGGTGGGGAAGAAGAAGAAGAAAAATAAGAAAAGAAGAGGGTCCTGTCATAACCACTTGATACTCAAAATATTCATATCGGAATTTATCAAACGATTTTCAAATCAATCAATAGCTACGCGAAGATATCGACAACCAATCATTTGCTCGACATCACAAGCAGCTGGTTTTAACAATTTCAATGAGAGAAATAACGTCTACCGCACATTGATCTCAGCTGTTAAAAATTTCCCGATTTACATCCACGTCGAAATTATTACTTTCCATCAAAAGCATCCAATATCTGTCAAAGCATTCCGAATCGCCCGTGAATATTTCCCACCGTGCGTGATATGAAAATTATCTCCTCGTCGTCGAGTTGTCAAAAAAATATTTTTCGATTCGAGTCTTTCTTTTTCGTTTCTGTTTAATTTTCCTCTTAATCAACGGCCGGCAATCCTCTCGCAAATTGTTAATTATTACTGCTTTTCTAACATCTCTAAACATCTTTCCATGCCTCCCCTACAGCCGGCGATAAGCTCATCGCGTTCCTCAAGCTCCTCGAGGATCGAACCCCTGCGTCGCGTGTAAAGTCGCGCGCGGCACTGAGCGTCGGGACGCCGCGCGTCGCTTGTTCACCGCTTCGCTTTCGCGGGCTCACGTGGCCATTTCATCCGCCTGCGCCGAATTTCGCGCCCTCTCTTCGCCCCCCTCCAACCCTCCACCAAGCCCACTTTTTATCTGTCTTCTTCTCCCATTCTCTACCCCCTCTCTCACCCTACTATCCTTCTCTCTCTCCCTCTTCGCCTCTGTCTCTCTCATCCAACCCGTACTAAAGTCAAGCTTGCAAGCACACACACCGGCTTTCTCAATGCCGTAGTTTCAGCCACTAGAAATTGCTCTTGTTGCAGTCCGCGGAACGTTTCTACCTCCCTTTCTTACTGTTCTTGGTACACACGTATAACGACATGCATGCTCTTCTCCGGATCTGTCTCTCCAATTTCTTTATTTCTTTAATTTTTTTTTTTTCAAACACAACTTTTCGAGGTTGCCGTTAAGAAATTCTGTCCAACATCTCGTTATCCGCAAGTTTCCGGATAGGTATAGAAAAAAACGACACGGATGTTGATATTTGACGTTGGATATTTATTCTTCTATACTAGTCTTCCGTATTGACAGATTTTTAAATAATTATCGCTGGTCACTGATTGTTGACATTCGGCCGACGAGATAATGAAACTGATGCATATAGTATCGATCTATTATCTGTAGGTTTTTCGGCAGAGATTTTTACCTCACTCTCAACAGAGAGCATCGTCACCGTAGCTTTTTCCATCCCATTGTAACCTTAATGCCTTGAACGATTTGTAGAGCATTTGAAATGACTGATTTAAAGAAAGAATGAAAAATGTGAAAGAAACGAGAGAGAAGAGAGAAGAAGCGTTTATTCGTCACGGGACAAGTCCCCTTCGGCGGTACATAAGATAATACATATGTATATCATATGAATGTGTACGAGTATTAAATACAATAAAACCAAACATCCTAATTGAAATTAGAATTAAACTCAAGTAACAGAAGAAGAGATAAGAATAAAAATAGATGAATAAAAATAAAATTAAAATAATAAAACGACTGGGATTAAAAATGTAAGTGTGGGTTAAAAACGAATATTAATTCAATGAAGCAAGAGAAAGAGAAACAGAGAAAAAGACGAAAACATAGGAAGGTATTCGGCGCGACTCACCTGATCCTTGAACTTTTCCTCGCCTCGCAATTATTTCTAATGTAATTCTTTTTTTATCCCAAAAGTTATGTACCTCTTATTCGATTCTATATTTCCGGTCCACTATACATACCGTGCGTTTTATACACTTAATGTGCATACGTATAAGTATACACACTGTATAATGTGGTTGAGGGTAATTAGAACGTCGTGCGTGCAGGTAACTATATAAGTTAAGTTTAATTCCAGTATGGCATTGTGAAGCCAAAAGTGTGGCAATTCCGAGGGCTAGCTCAGCATTAATTACGGAATTGTGAATGTTTAGAGAAATCGATCAAATTATCCCACCGCCGGTGTAAAAGCTGTACTGGGGCAGTGTCAATGGCTTTATATTTTCTTATAACCTCGCAAGTTTGTGACCATTCGTTACAATACTAATTTTCATGAAATATGTTATCCATACGTGAAATTGCCAAGGATTTCAAATCTTACGAATTCCCCATTCTCGCAGCCAATCCTCCGAGATGGAATTTAATACTCTTTCTTCACTTCGAGAATACCTCGAAAAAAAATATATAGATTTAATCGTGACGTGTATGTTGACAAAGAAGAAGAAGGAGCCTAATTTCTTAAACTAATTGAAAAAAAATCGATATCGTATCAATAAAATTTTTACGTACCTATTTCTATAATATTCTATTCTTTTTCAGATTATTATAATCATAAAGTAGTAAAAAAGTTCGTAGAATTGCAGATTTATCATCATACTATTTTTTAGCCAAGCCACTGGATTATCACATTAGAGATAAAATTTCGGAAGTTGAACCGATTGTTTATAAACCCTGTTAGTCACCTTCAAAAGACAAGTCGTGATAGAGTGTTACACCAATTTTTTTGTCCTTAATTAGCGAATACATTACAATAGAAAATCCGTTTCTGTTGTATAAAAATGAAAATCCTAACTGACGTACGCATCGAGTCAAGAATCGACGATGTCGACGTTGGCGATATCGCAACAGATTGTCATCGTCGACAATTTCGCAGAAGAAGCTTTATGAAACAGAATTACGACTTAACGCGTGCAGCCAAGTAAAACCAGGTTTATCGTCGAGATAGAAATTCATAAATGAAAATAGATAAAAAGCGGTAACGCGATATCCGACGCAGAATACAACGCGGTGTAGTGACGCTCGAATTTAACGATCGCACCAAAGTATTCCGCATTCAAGTTAACAGCTGTTCATCTTGCTCCTTGTGCATTTCATGTTGTCTGAGTTTATCCGTGGATTTGAAACGCAGCTTCGCCGGAACCGGAAATACTTTGAGGTGATCGTCGGAAGTCGGCTGACTGGCGCTCTCGAGCGATTCTCCCATTGTACCTCAGGATTCCTTTTATATCGTCGAATACGCGTCAGGCCCTGTGCACCAAAGCAAGGGCGTCACTATATGTATATATAGTATAACACCCCTGTATGTATATGTGTATATATGTATATATATATATACACACACATATACATACAGGGGTGTATATACGCGTGTCTATGTGTATGTGTGCGTGTTTGTGTATACGCTTATATTTTTTTCCTACAGAGAAACACGAACACGCACAGGCATCGGGTCACAGGACGAACCTTACTTGGCCACTTTATCGTTACTCGCGAGTCGTTACCACGCGACAAAAGATTCCGAACCATCTACTTGAGCGGTGAATTCTTACAGTTTCAAAGCGATACCTTACGCCCCAAGCTGCTTGAGGTATCCTCCACTGGCTTTTGTCAAACACCGCGCGGCGATGAAAATTCAGAGAACTGCAACGGAAAACTTGCAAAGAATGGATATATCAAAAATGGTACATCTAAGAATGATCAGTCAAGTTATTCAGAAGCTGAACTGGTAGAAATTCAGTGACGGGAACTTCTGGACGTTTCGAAAAGTTTTGAGGAGGAAAATCTTGACCGAATACTTGATTTTTGAATTGAAATTCATGGACGCGTTCTTCGAATCGTTTGACGCTTATCCGGGATACGATATTTCCATGAACTTAACTCGATGTCGATCTTTGTTGATCGTGAGTAATGGCGATATTTCGACAAATTGGAAATGTAAAGTTGCGACAAAATGCCGTATCTGGAACGTAGTTGGGTAACAGTATTACAAAGTAATGTAGGCGCAGAACAGAATAAACGCAGAGTACGTAATTTAATTTGGAAAACAATTGAGAATACAGAATATAGGGTGAAAAAGTAGAATTACATTGATGAAACTATTCTAATCCAGTCAGATATAGTACAGCTCAATTAATAAAGTAAGATTGGAAGTAAAGTGAGAGGACGAAATGGCTTGATCACTTCCGTGCGAATAATAATTGACAATAACAACAGGGAACATGCAAAACCAGTTTGTAAAGTTACCTTCGTACAAAGAATTGGAACGAATTCCAAAGTAAATTGAATTGAAAGTATATTACAGGCATATATGGTATGTACAGGGTAGCATTCCGGTTTTGCGATCACCCCTAAAAATGAGGATTAATTACCGCAAGGGGGTTCGAATCCCGGAAACCCCTGACAACGGTAATCTGTTAATTATATTAGCGTAGGATATCGAATGCAGCCTTTCGGTAGCCGGGTTGTAAGCGTCCTCCAAGGCTGTTGGTCCCAGGCCTCTTAAAGGTGCTGAATATTTGAAGACGTCTCGGAGCTCAGCAGCCCTCTCCGGTAAACCCATCTCCGCTCGCAGATACCTACGTTACCCACTTCTCCGTCCTCGATGCTCCGAGTCTACCTTCATAATCCCACCTTAAGCTAAGACCTGCAGAGACTTAAGACCTCACTGTTCCGACCGCGGCCTACTCGCCGACTGTAATTGATAGGGGGGAGGACATCTCCGAGATGCAGCATTGTCCATTTTGGATTATTACATCGTTACCTGGGCACACTGACCCCTGTCGGTTATTGCGACGTCTGATCGTCTCCGAATTGTACATGTTAAACTCGAGACACGCGGTTTCGAGCACTGACGAGTCACTGTTTCGGGTTGAAATTGACTCAAGGAGCACTGGCTGCTGAAACGGTTGAGAAATACGTATGAAACGATTACACGGCGATGGACAGGAAATGGAAAAACGTGAATCACAATATCGAATTTTTAAATTATCAATTCAAAGTGTAGAACGTCGAAGTATAGAAAAGTCAAAATGTCGAATAGTCAAGGCATAGGATGCTAGAATGAATGAGAATATAGCTAGGTAAAAAAACGGAATCGTCAGCATTTTGATTATTCCGTATTTTCGTTTCCTACATTTTGATTTTTCTGCTACGATGGAGGGGTAATTTTTTGATTAGTCGTTTGTACGAAACTTCGTTGATTTATATAAAACAAGTTTAATATACACTGAATAAAATACCAACAATCCGATGTATTTATTAATTAGTTATCACTGTGAAGAAAGTTTCTTAAAAATCGGTAATTTCTTCGGCCATCGCAGTGGCCTTCCTCCTTAAAATCTTCCGCGAGTATATAATGTCTATTTGTCAAATATTTTATACATTCAAACTCGGAAACTGAGTCCAGATTGTGGTATTGGGATGCTTGTGCAAATATCGGATGAGGACAAGGTTCGACAAGGACCCGACCGGAAGGCAATCGAAATTTATGACAATTTTATACGATGCTTATTTTCGATTTGTGTGGGTATGGCTGTACAGCTCTTGGATCTGCACAATTACCCGTGAAAATAGGTCAGATTTCGAACAACGCCGGCGTCTGCAAGTCGATAAACCGTAAACGTGGTTTTATTTCTTTGCGAGCAAATTGAAATATGAGCCGATCATAAATCGGGTGTTATTTTATTAGAGTTAGACGATACGCCGGCCTAGAGGCGCGTCATAACTTCGCAGGCCGTATCGCGATCCGATCTCCTTTCTTCCACTGCCAATTAATGAAACCTCGAGCAGAGATCTCGCCGTACAAGTATAAACGTACCGGCATCGCGGCACGGCCTCAATCAACGAATCCGATGAATCTTATGAAAATTGATCAGAAATAAGACATTTTCAGTGCGAATCATAGCCTGAGTCATGTGTTACCAATTAATTTCGCCTCCACGACGAATAGCAAATCCTTTGGAGCTGGAATCAAGAATTAGCGAATCAGACTGGTAGAACAGATTTCCGAATGGCCTCGCCCTGGTATTGGTGTTTTCAGTAAAAATACCCTTGACACAGGGAATTGTAAAAAATCATACGATGGGTCATAATTAGCACCGAATCCACTCAGTACCCATTATGTGTAACGTCTCTCATTATTTCACGTCAATCACAAGGCACGCGAGAGACACCCCACGGAGAAATAACCCGGTTCGTGGGCTCTGGGATATCGTCTTACACCCCCGACTTAATTACTAGAACAACACCTTCAACTGATTTGACTAGCTAACGCCAGATTCTAGCAGGAAACTGAGTAATTGGTAAATCAGTCTTTTAGGATTCCTGTGTCAACGGATTGAACGATGAAAATTACAGTTCAATCAGAGTTACATTCATGATTTTCTAGCTGATAATGAGCAGAAATCTTTTTGTCTTTCAATTCATTGAATACGTGAAAATTCCAAAAAGCAAAAGGCTTGAAATCAACGAGTGCGAATTGAAATGGTCTCGGAAATGGTTGATATTTTTAATTCGAGAATACTATGAATCAAAATTTGGTGAGCTTCTGCGTGCAATTTGGATTATCGAAATTCGAAACCTATTTTTCATTCATCCCGGCACTAAGTTTTCCCATCTTAATAATCGCCGTTCTAAACAAATGTTCTTCGTTGAAATACAAGTATATATACGTATTCGAAAAGCACCAGGACGTTGTAGAATTTTTTCAGGTCACTCGAGAAGAATCGTGAGGATTTTCACAAGAGATTGAATATACGTGCAAACATTCCTCGACAATGATTAAAAACGACACAGACTCCCGTCGACGGTGGGGGAATTAGAAACCGAGGGGTCGCTAAAAGATCAAAAAGAGGCGTTGATCTTCTCTCACATTTTTCGGTTATTTTTTTAATTTCTTCCCTCCTCCCGTCTTTCTTCCTCCTTTCCTACCGGTTCTCCACGTTCTCGGATTCAAGAGAGCTTTATACCCCGACTCCCTCTATTATTAAGCGTGCATCAGTGAGCGCGCACGTGAACGAACGCGCCTCAACCATTGTGGGAATAATGAAGGCTGAGCACAACGTGGTGGAAGGCGTTGCAGGATAGAGGTGTGTGCTCCTTTCTCCGGTGCTTTTGCGGCAGCGCTTTGCTTTTTTCGCTTAGGAAAAAAACCAGCCTCCGAAAATTCGTTTAACCGACAAAGCGTGTGTCGGCTGATATTAATCAAATCAAAAGAATTCTCCTCACTTTTCTCTCATCTTTCTCCCCGGTTCGCTCTACAAATATTATATTATAATATTATGGAGAACGCAAACTAATAAAAACAATCTGTAACACGCGTGCACTCTGCGCATCTTTTTGCCACGATAAACGCCGGAAATCCCTACCGGAATTTCTGCGGAGAGAAAACAACGAAGTCCCTTCAGTCTTCTCTAATTGATCCAAGTTGGGAGATAATCTTTTCGGCCGCATGGAGTTGCTATCTTCGATCAGAAAACTTCTTACTGTTCATCCGTTCGCTCGTTGCTACGTACTCGCAGGATGGTGATGAATCACCAGTGCACCGTTGATAATCTTGAATCTTAGCGAAGCGATACCGAGAAGGGATTAAGGTCAGTGGGATGGTGAATTAACGTTGCCGTTCCTTGCCTGCAGCGGAAAGTTTTAACGCCTCTTCAATAAAATACCGTTCGTTATTAAATCAGAGAGAAGATTATTGGAATTCATAAGTTTTATTCAAGACGGTCCCAACTCAATGTCGGCAAATGTCCCACGCGCCTAAGGTAATTTCATTGCAGAGTTAACTAATAACGAAGAATATTAACGTTGTACCGACATTGCGAGAAAAAATTTTGGCTCGTTCGCAATTGGTCGCGAAGATAATTGTTATCAACGCGGATCAAGCGACGTGGATGGTACACCGCTCCTCATATCGTCGAGAAAGTTGAAACATTCAAACGGTTTATACACATTTCGCCGGGACACCTATCGCCGCCTGTACACTCCGGCCGCGTTTTTAAGCCGATCATTTTTCAGCATTTACCCTATACATCAGCACGATCTGACTTCGCATTTGCATAAGCTAACAATTTCGCCTTGTTCGTAAAAGTTTGTCACATTTGTTACCCTCTCACTCACGGAACTCACCTCTTCAAAAAGTTAGGCGAATCAATTACCTTTCTCTATTCGCCCCCCCCCCCCCGCCCTCCCTCTATTTTATGGAATCCTTTGGTTTTCGGATTGTCGAATATTCCTTTCGCGCTGGAATTACGGCAAGCCGGAAAAAGAGTTAACGGAATGAGTAACCTTGTAACTAGAGTTAGTGAGGCAATTAGGATACAGATGCTCTAAGTGAAACGTTGTTCGGGGTGAAATACTTTGAGAAAATAAATTGATAGTAGTGTGCGTGGTATTGTTGGGGAGTCAAGGAGTGAAAATTTGAATCAACAACTGATTGGTAGAAATGGAAATTTATTTATTCTTTTTGATTCATATGGAATACGCACAGGAGACTCTCAATCTCTATATAATTATTCAAATACATATATGAATGAAAACAGGGAATATACACATATGACTACACAAACTACTTAAAACTGTAGAAGACATAACGCAATATATGACATAGAAAAGAAAAAATATATAAATTACTTATGAATACATTACATCATGTACAAAATCATCTGAGACATCAGTGTGACGCTTGACTCCAAAATAAAAATTACAAAGCATGTAAGATTTCAGCAGATTATCAGTTAATTCTGTAGAATTATTCACTATCAAATAACATCAGTTTGATGTCTCCCATTGATTTCGTTGCCACCCAAACGAAACACTCCATCCATGGTGGATCTTTAATAGACATCTACAAAAATCCCCAGTACCTACGGTTAGATTAACGGATGTATTAAATTAGAAGTTCTGCAAGGACATTTTTTTTTTACAAGCATCATTGAGGATGTTTTTATACATACCTACGGCATTTTTGGAAGCAGGTGAAGCAGATTTAATTTTCATCAGTTTTGGCCCCATTTTACATATAATGCATTACCCTCAAAATAGGTTTCTTGTGTGGCCTTAATTGATTTTCGAAAATGACTATTCCATTGATTCGGTACTTCAGTGACTCGCTTCAACGTCATACTGTCTCTATTAAAATAACTCTGCCAAGAAAGTTTTCACTCACTCATCAGAGACTCCTTTCCCGATGAGGTGATCAAGTTCGGAGAAAAGAGCTTAAAACAAATGTGAATTTATTCGATGCTACACAACCTTCACAAATCGCCAATGATCGATGACTTTAAATGACTCCGAACCGAGTCGAAAAGTGGCATATCCTTTCTAGAGGGGAACCGGGATTCCGGGGGTCTTTCCTAATCCTAATGCACGGCGTCTTATTTATGCAACCATAGTAACGCCGCTATGGCACCGCAGCGCTCAAGACCTTAACGGCTTTCAATTTCCGTTGGCCATCAATATTATTTAGTTTAGTTCGGACCACCTCTCGGCCCAGTTCGCACCTTGGCGCACCATTTGCCGAAGGTTTCTGCATTCGGCTCACGCCTGTCCCAAGGAAATTACTTGTCCTCTCTTCTGTCTCTCTACTCTTTGGCCTTTCCGCGAAAGGATGCCCCCTGCATGACTCTCTCCACTAGCGTCCGCGCGACATCTTCTCCAAAACTTACGTAATTCCGACTAGCTACGCGATCATCCGCGTTTTTTTCTTTCTCGAAGACCGAGGATCGCTTCTCACTCATCAATCCGTAGAAAAAATTATAAAACTGTTCTGGTAACGATTGCTTTATCTCTCATGAAGGAAACAAAAAGATATGATACTTCCGGATTCGCGTAATCATGCTGAGTTTCGAAGAGCTGTATGTGAACAAATGAAAAGGAACTTACAGAATATCATCGCTGAAGGGAAAGCTTCTAAATGTGAGAATCGTTTCAAATTCAATGCTATTAGTGTCAGATATCATGCGGTAAAACCTCATTGTCACCTTTATTTTTCCCATTAAAATATTGGCCTTAATTTGAGAAAGCCTACACCCATTCCATGAACTTGAGTATTTCTGGAAACTTCATAAATGTTAATTCGGACATCCCAACGATTCTGAAATGAGTGTTTATTCAGAGCATGGAATGATTTTTGTCAAACGTTGTTACTACTATGGCTTTAAAATGTCAGGGGGATCCATTAAATTCTTGACATTTACCCGAATGGAAGGTTGAATTCAGCACTGTGCCGTTAGATTAATATTAATCAAAAATTCGCCCACTCGTTATACCAAATTCGGATACCGAGATTCCGTACGATTTGTATAACACACAAAATTGCTAATAGAATCGTAAATATGTATGCCGTTATACGGAAATACCCGGCAATAATATCGGCTCGAGAGTAGAATTATAAACCAATTGAAGTAATTCTCGCAGGGGTTTACGACGTTCAAGTAACTATAATACGAGAAAATTTATCGGTTTATCGTTTTTCAGCCACGGTATTTACCACTGGTTCGGAGTGTTTGTCAATTTTTTTCATTAGCCAAATCCAATATCTCGGCTGCAAAGTCACAACGATCCGTTACTGGAGGGTTGTATTCCATTCGCAATAATCTTGCACCAGTGAGATTCAAAGTTTTACCGAATCATTTGGCCTCGATGAACTGCCTAATCTCTAGTAACAGTATTGATTGAACAAATTAATGAGCGTGATCAGTGTTTCGTGGCTTTTGCGTCCGTGTTGGCTAAAGGTGAACGACGACGGTGCGTAAAGCGGCATTGCAATGCGAGGGTGCTGGAAACACGGCGAGGAAAGGAAATATACGGAAAGGCCGGAGTTTACCGAGTGGCGTTGGTCATCTGCGGATTATCCACGGTTATTGCTTTCGAGATTAAAATCTAACCCCGGCGTTGTGCAAACCCAGGCGCAATGTCCCGAACTGTAACATTCAAATATCAAAAGGTAATATAGAGATACACAGATAGGGGGAATGCCGAGGAGGGTCTCCGGATATAGGACTCCAGGATTGTGTGGAAACAAAGGGCGGCAATTTCAAAAGATAAAGCTTTCTTTCCCCGTTCACCTACCACCACCTACCTGCTCGTCGTTCCCTTGCTTCGCGATAAGCAACGCCGCTTTGATGTTGGCTCACCGACGTTGAGAAAGCGAGAAATTGTTGCCACCTACAACGGTTTCACGTTTTTTTTTCATGCAGTTCTTCGCAGTGCTGTTTCGGCAATCAAATTTCGGCGCTTCTTTCGCGGACGGAAGAAGCCATCACTATCCCAACGATTTCTCCGTAATATACGTGGAAATACGACAGGTAGAGGAAAAACAGCGCTTGAAAACGCCGAACGCAGTGCAGGGGGTCTCGTGTTTGTTAAATAGACTGTCTTTTGTGCGGGGTATGAGAGTGACTTTGGCCTTAATAACGCTGGATAAAAGTGCTCAAGGCTCGCGGGCAACCCACTGCTTGGCAATCACCGTCCTTGCAAATCGATTTTCCTTTTTTCTTCCGCTCTTTCTCTTTCTCCCTCTCTCTCTCTCTCTCTCTCCCTCTCTCTCTCTCTCTTTTTTCTTTTCTCTAAAAAGGAAAGCTCTTTTAACGACCTGCCAACAATGCCTTGCGGAACTGCTCGCGTTCCCCGACACCGCGATGAAGCCAAGCCGGACTGACTTTCACCCGGTTTTTTTGACGAACTTGAAAATCCGGGGTATGTATTTATGAGACCACTAGTAGTCGCGGCGGAGCTTTATTTTTTATACATAACTCTGAATCCACTCGAGGAAATGGTTCTCCAAAATAAAATATGCCAGTTGGGTAAGAACAGAGGCCAAGAATAAAGGAGAAATAATCATGATAATAGTTGGAGTAGAAAGGAAAGAATTAGAAATCGCCAACTTCTCGCGGTTCCGCAGGACCGTCTTATTAAACCCTCCGTCTCTATCTCCTCCATTTTTTTCCTCCCCTTCTTTTTGTTCGGTCGCTATTTTATTTTATTTTTTTTCTTCTTTTCCTCCTTGTTTTTACTCTAAGCTGTGCTTTGGCCTGGAACACAGGATACCGTCTGTGTACACAAGCACATTTTCTCAGACCGATATACTCGTAGGACAATGGTGTACTTTGTGGCTCCATGATTAAAACAAGAGGGGGCTGGACGTCGCTCCCCTACGTCAACGCTTTCTCTCTTACGGTTCTTCCTCTTTTTCTTCTCTCTCTCTTTCTGTATCTATCTTTTCCTCTCTCCGTTTCTCGTTTCAACAAAAGCGAGACGAAATCACTGGAGGCAGAAGCACAACCACGGCATGAACGCAGGCAGAGTTTGGGGTTCTTTCCATTACCATACCAAGCTCGGCACTGCTCAACGTAACAACAATACACACCCGCCATACACTAATAGCTCTTATATAATCCACCAACAACTGCACAACTCCCTATTAGAACCACCTAGGTGGTTCCTGGGGGGATCGGAGCCAGGAATTAGGTTCACGTAACTGGCAATTTTCATAATTATCCAACACGCGAATGGTCTGTCGCAAATAACTCATTATTCTTTCGGAGACTGTTGTCAAATTAGTCTTTTTTCCTACGGTCAAGTAAGCGAGTGAAACGTTATTTGTATTTTCATTGAGTAAGAAAATCCTTAGCATGGCATCTTGTATTTTTTGACCAATTTTTAGAAATAGTTTCACACGTTGAAGAATGGACAAGAACTAGCAGGAACCCCTAACCATTGCAGACACTACGTCGTTGGTGAAACTTAACCCTAGGAGATCGAGATCACTTTCATTACTTAAGACTCTCGCTTCAATCACGATCCAGCTTACACTTTTTACTGTTTTGTTTTGTCCTGTTTTTTTCCGTTTTATCATTAAACCAAGACGTTATGTACTTTGCTAAAACACCGAGTTTTAAAGACAGACAATTCATTTTTGCCACTCTTCCTCGACTCCGGGATTGTCTCACACTCTTTCTGATCATTTTCAAATCTCTGAAACGACTGTACGTAGCAGACTTAGAACAAAGAAGAAAGTATGTTCGAAAACCAGGGTTGGTGTCAAAATGGTTGACGATGAAAAAATTTACCTTTTGATCAACGACTTGTTCGTACAATCGAAATAATTCACGGAGAATTAATGGGAAACGAAAGTAATTGGAATAAAAATAGAGAATAAACGAGAGAAAAATGTAAATGCAAAAAAAATGGATAAAAATTTAAAAAAAAAGAAAAGAAAACATCAGAAAAACAAACTAATTGTGCCAATAAAGTTCAAAGGGAAATAATCTTGAACCCTTTTAGGGATTCGTTTGCAGTTTTTCTCTAAAAACACGTTCGTGTAACATATATTTTAGAGCACGCGTGTGCCTTAGTCTCATTAGCGAGTCGTTACTGGACGAGTGCCGTCGTCCATTCGTATGCTCATGTACACACGCGTATACTTACGAGCGAAACTTAAAACCCCAAGCGAACGGGCCAAGCTCGCTGAAAATGACCGAGCACATCTCGACTCA
The DNA here is from genome assembly GCF_021901455.1 of Neodiprion lecontei. Classification (NCBI taxonomy): domain Eukaryota; kingdom Metazoa; phylum Arthropoda; class Insecta; order Hymenoptera; family Diprionidae; genus Neodiprion; species Neodiprion lecontei. The sequence continues at coordinate 9,662,246 of NC_060265.1, read as the reverse complement.
ATTTATCTATCACCCGCAGAGTATATTTAATCATCTTTACGCTTTTCCCAATGCAATCAAAAACTTTTAAAAAAAGCACGTACGTGATTTGAAAGTAGATATATCGTTATCGGTATCAATGCATCAACGACAAGATCACGTTGTAAATACACTAGATAGCGTTTCTACACTGATAGCGCCTGAATGATCCACTCTTATTATTCAAAGGGGTTAAGTATCTGGCTAATTAATCCTGCTATCGCGCCCCGTCCCCGTTTTCCTCCTTCTCGCTAATCAACTCGTCGGGCGATTGAACAGACGACGAATAGGCTCAGGGTGCAACGTTCCCCGTCAACCTAGCGACTACTCCGCAATCCGTCTATTCCGTCGTTATTCGGTTATGTATGTAGATGGTGTGCGGGGTGGAGTATTACTGAATTACGCACAGTCAGAGCGGGGCAACCTGACGAGCCACTCGAACGATGGCAGGCTGCGTGATAATTGTATGCGAGTGCCGAGTTGAAATTCATTTCAGAGTTAGAGAAACTTCTGGAACCGGACAGTTTTCGCATGCAAAAATTCGTGTGGGGCTTTGTCGGCACGATATATGCGCACCCGGTGTGTCAACTGCTTTCAATTGCTTTTTTGAATATTCAAGTGCTTGTTAATTATCGCCGAATCGGAAAACTCATGTCGGTAGTTACGGTATTCATTAATTCAAAGCACTGGATGTTTGAATTATTGATGGAAAAGAGTAATCCTCTTTGCGGGGAAAACCTTCCTGGCTAAACACGTTCAAAGGTATAATTGATCCGATGAAAAACCGGCGACAATTAACCCGCGAAGGGTTCATTTTCGTGGTTCAAGCTTATCGGTATGAGTCGACAATGACAATATGCCAACATTACTTGCCGAGAAATTAATCTTTCAAAAAATTTAACGATTCTGAGTAGAATTTAAATCCGTTGAAGCAAGATTACACTGTGATTGTCGGTTCGATATCTATTTTTTGAGCCTCTGAACCTTCGGAATGAAAGCTTGTACATCGTGAGCGAACGAAAAAAAAAAAAAAAAAATTCTATTGACATTTCTTACAACAGCAGTATCCCTGAATTATTCGTAAGTAATTATTGGATAGAAGCATTTGAGAATTGAAAATGGTTTACACTAAATTGTCGTTGCGAAATGACGGATCAAAGATTACGTGCTGCTGCTTTCTGTCTATATACCTACTTACTATTTGTAACTTACGTGTGTAGATTGTATACGTTCATACCCTCAATAATGCTGGGATTCGATAAAGTTTTGTCTAATTCAATTCCCCGTGGGTAGGAAATCTCTCCGGTGTAATAATGTATCCTACGAGAAATGAATTCTTTTAAAAATGTGAAAGGATGGTTTGTACCAGAGGCGGACCGAATGGAGGGGGAGGGCTAAGTCGGCCTTACACGATATCTACCCTGCACACTCCACTCGGCCACTCCATTTCGTTCTGTAATACTGTCCTACGGTATACCCGACCGTGCTATACCTTCTCCTCTGAACCTCTCTATTAAAATTGTACAATACAGCTCGGACATCCAACGGCAGATTTGAAAAGAACAGCATTCGCCATTATACACTCTTAACCTCAACCGCGTCTTGACGAAAATCAGGATCGTTTCTTCGGATGAAAATCTAATGAAAAATAAACAAAAAAAAAAATCAAAAGGCCGAAACATTGTAAAACGATACGTGGCACGATTGAGGGCGAGAAAAAAGTACCATAAAACGAGATAGTCGGACGACGGCAACTTTTTCTCGAGAGTTGCTCGACTTCCGGCACTCAGGATGGATACCCGGAAGCGAAAGCTCGCCTGACAGAACCTCGTGTCGTGTTGTATCGACGGAGGAGCAATACAGAGCGACGATTAAATTAAACCGTTAAAATTTTACGATAGATTCGGCGAAGTCGTCCTGCGCCAATAGATTAGCCGATCACCGCCGGGGTGAGTAAGGAATCTCGGGTTTCACCACAGCCGTTTGATTCCACGGGCTGGACGTTGAATGCTTTTTTTTTAGTTATTTCTTTTTTTTTAACGCTTCAACCCACTTTCTGCAGTACCTAGTTTTATTTTTCGAATACTTCGATATTATGTTTCCTTGAGGGAAAAATACGGTGATAGAGAGGGAGGGAGGCGGACCGTTGTTACACACCTCGGTTCACCGGATCGAAGGGTGCCGGAAGCGACGGTGAATCCCGGCAAGCCGTTCCTGCGGTAAAACATTGTTTTCAATAACATCCCTTTATCTTCCAGCGCCTGGCTCTCTCGTCTCTATGTGCATGCACAGGCCCACCTCTCCCCCCCTTTCCCACCACTTTTTGTACGTCTCAACCCCAGCGAACTTCGCATCTCCTCTCATCTCCTCTACCCTCCGACACAGCTGATACGGCCGCACGTCGAGGGTGGAACTTCGCACCACCGCCTGTCGACGGATCCCCGCATTTAAAACATAACAACTTAATCACGTCCGTAATAACCGGCGCACATAAAAACCTTTTATAATGATTTCCTCGTATAATTAATCACTTGACGCTTCTCCGGGACAACGGGAGAGTGAGAGAGACAAATAACGAGCGGAGGGGGAAAATTGTGGCTGTTGCGTCTACCTGTATTGAGCTTCTTTCTATTCCGCAGACGCTTTAGTACCCGACAAAGGACGTCGTTCGAGGGGAAAAATGTCCTTCTAGGAGATATGCAATGCGACTTCAGATTCTAGGCCCTAGAGGATCATGTTCGGTCAAGCGTTGGTGGACGGTTGTAAAGGTTTGGAGGGAAGAGATTTTTGTTTCTTTTTTTTTTTTTTTTACTTCATCTCCAAATAAGATAAAAAAGAGCACGGAAATGTGATCGTAAGCATATGTTGCAGCAATTTGAATAAGCCCGTCAAACTCAAAGTACAATTTGACTAATTTAGTATGCAAACTCATAGACGAAGCCTTAATCTTTGTGATTACTTTGGCAATTTTCGTCTTGCGGTCTACAATAACTTTTTATTTTCTTTGAAAACAGAGAAACAGGAAGTTAAAATACAAATGATTCGGTTCAAAGAAAACTTGGGCAGTGCTCAAATCTGTCTCGTAAATTCGTACGGGGTAAGCTTGTATTTAAAATGTAAGGAAACTTTGATTGTTCTTACTTGATTTGTAAATTATATTGCGTACTTTGAGTATTTTCGTAACAACCGAGCAACGAAAATTCTATAATTTTTAAAAAACGGCCGATGATAGAATGTAATGAAATATAACATATAATTTTATACCTTTGAGTTTCGGGATTCTAACTTTCTTATTCTCTTATTTTCCCGCAAGTCAAACAGCTGGTATTCAGTTGTCAGAATATCAAGACCCAGTGTGTCTGTTTGGAAATATTTGTTTCGTAGTCATCGTGCGAAGCAGCATTCCAGAGAAACGCTACAGCCGGAATACCGTAGCAGTCGAATAGTGGCACAGCAGACAGCAGTTCCCGCCTTCAATAAGACAGCTTTTCTGGAAAACACATTAATCGTTTCAGCTGTCGAGCTTTTGGTTGGGCGCGAAATTCAAGCGTTTCAATAAACGGTGTGTAACTGACGGACGCGACGTCATAATCACGCGGTCGAAAACAAATATCGAAATACAGGTGTGCGATCGAACGTCGTCAATCATTCGTTGAACGTAACGTTCAGTTTTACTGCGATTCGGTTAGTTTTTCCGAATTTTTATGCTTGCGAAGATGAAGCTTACCACCCTTACGTTCCTGCGGCAATGTTAGGCGAGGAGGAGATCTCAGGGTGCTCTCCATCGGCATCGGTTTTGAGTGACTCCCTTGAGCAATTAAGAACACCGGAAATGACAATTCTGCCCTTATCCAATCCCGACCGGAAGCGAGCAATCTCTGAACGCAGATTACAAATAAACATTAAACCGAAGCCCCGCGAGCGGCTGAGCTACGAGCCGGAAATTTGACAATTAACTGTTTTGACTTAGGTCCCTCTACTTACATATATATACCCACGTACCTACCGCCAAGTCCGACTTACGTTGTGTACTTACGTTGCGTCTGTACCGCCGACTTGGGAGCCACCCCAGATGAAAAATATAAATTTCGCAGACGGGGGGATTTATAATAATGGCGAAAGTCGGTGTGCTGGGCAAGATTTAACAAATGGCGCAGCGAGTAATCAAGGCGTGAACAAAATTAAAAATAACTCAACACTTAAGCTCGCCGTTTTACGGGCAAGCGTATTCAGTTTCCTTCTCGTCTCGGTCGAGAACGAGATGATGAATACCTTGTTCCTTCGACAGAAAATCCCCACCGTTATTTCATTTCATTCTCACATCTCACCGGCGAAAACTTCCGCGCTTGTCAATCGATCAAAAATACGGTAAGAATAAAATTTATTCGTTTAAAGCGCAGAACTTGTTTTCCTTGAAACGTCGTTGTGATCCAAATGAAAAGTGTCGAGGTGAAAGACCCCGAGGGAGGTAGAGTAATACAATTATTACCGGCGAAACGATGGACAAAGAATGAAAAGTGGCAAATATTCGAAATGGGGTTTGAGGATAATTCAGGAACCGTGCAAGAAGCTGCAGGCTCTCCGATTTTCAACATTGTCGAGTACGTAGTCCTTTAGTCTCTTGGGTTCGCAATCAATTTGAACGCCTCTAGTTTATAACCCGTGCAGGAGGACAGTGACTCTCATTCCCCCAGCAGTGGTCCAAGCACCGGAAATTGAAAGTCTGTGACGTGACTTCCTATCAGACGCGTTCCCTCCCCTTCGTAAAAGTCCGTCACCGCGTCGTAGTCGGTAAATTTGCATTAACGACCACGCGCCAAAGCGCAGAACTTCAAAATTATCGTTCTACGTGTGTCCAACTCGCGTGCTGCTAACACGAAATTCACCGTGTTACGCTGCCTACTCGCATTTTCCGCGATAGAATCGAGACGAGAAAAGAGAGAAAGAGAGGGAAACGAATACCGGAAGCTGTGACGATGCTACATGAAGAAGACAGAAGCAATCCGCTATTTGAAAGCCCCTTTATCCTACAGTTGTTTCATCCTTTGTTCGTTTTCCATTCGAGATACGCGCGAAAATGTGCAAAGAAAATTTTATTTTATTCCACTTGATGGTACTCGTGGTTTTTGCGTCGTCCTAATCGATTAAGATTCGCCTGTACCGAATGACGATATCAAATTCCTTGTCACGTACGTCAACTCGCATTAAACCGTTATCGCCGATGATATAATATGTATACGGAGCAATTGTCAACATCAATTTCTTCCAGTGACAACGTCCTTGCTACATATATAATCGATTAAATATAATTACGGTTAGCCTGGCGTTGTCTGAACTTTGTTAATGTGAATAGAGTTGCTCGATACGCGTCAAAATTAATTATTGTAACATATTATAAGCGATATAGTTAGCAGGAAATACACCCATTTAGCAACAAATAAAAAAAATTAAGGAACCGATACACGTTGAGTAGTGCAAAGAAATTCGGCTCTGAGTATAGCCGTTCACAATTTCAGAAAACTTTTTTCAGTTTTTAAATGAGGCAAGTAATCAGTCGAAAATTAGAATCAAACGACAATTTCCCAGAAAAAAGAACACGATTAATACGAAATTTCAAATTGATAATTCGTCTGATCTCAGTCGTAGACGTCTGATATTATTAAAAAATAATCACTTACCACACGATTGAAAGAAATTACAGACATGAATCAAAAAGTTACCATAAATCGTCTTCGCCAAGAGACCTCCTCCCAAAATTCATCCGTTCGTACGATGAAAATTTTTTTTCGGTAAAGAAGAGATTTCTATCAAGTAGAATATGATTATACCAATTACGATCACTTTATTATCGGATGATAGAATGTTCATGTTTAAGTATCTACATTTCGAATCGTTGATGATAAAATCGATTAACCACGACACAATGAAACACAGATTAAGTTTAATCTAGATTCTTCACAGTTCTTTGAAAAATCAAACAACCCGAATTATTCTCGATCATATTGATCGATATGATCCAAGTTTAATTAAACACTGTCGCGTTGAAACAGATTCATCAGTCGACATCTCAACCGTTATTCGTTAGTTTCAAGGTAGCGAACACACGTTGAAAAAAGGAAAAAAAGCTCGACGAGAATTGAAATAAATAGCAAAAAAAAAAAAGAAAAATATATAGAAAAAAATACCAGATAAAATGCTTTCGCCCGGGAGACAACTCGTATCGGAGTTTGCATTGGTTTTACAAGTGGTCAACGCGGATATAGTGATTGTATTTTCGGTCAAATGTTTGCCGGCGATTTTTGTCCCTTCTCTGTATATCACGTGACGCGAGTGTACACAGTCCCCCCCCCCCCCCTCCTTTATCCGCGGTTCCCCCCTGCATTCCGGGTTCCATGCTCTCCCGCGATTGTTTCTCGCCTCCTCTCTCGCTCTCCCCGATTTTTTTTACCTCTCGATACCTCCCTCTCTCTCCCGTACCACGTTCCCCACCCTCCTTCACCTGCGAGAGTCCATCTACTCATCCGCCCGTCTGTCTCTGTGTGGCTGATTGCATCCGGCCGAGATGATTGCTTTCCGCGTACAGATGTACTCACCATGGTCGACGGACACCGGGATAAGGGTTGGACGGACGCCGCCCCCGACCAATTATTACATCGATGCAGCTACGACTTTTCAATATTACCGCGAAAGTTTATTTATCTGCGCACGACATATGAAACCGAAACCGCGAATCTATTTTACTTCACCGCTCGGCCGAATGGGGAGGAAATTTTTACAATTCATATCTACGATATCTACTTCTTTTTCGGATATTCGTATTTCAATTCAAAATTTATCTCAAAATTTGCCAAAGTAATTTTTCCCCTGCTGCTGTTGCGACAATCAAGCTGTCGACAACGTTCAATTTCACTTGAAATCTTTTTTTGGATTTTTATGTAACCCGAACAATGAAAAGTACATTACAACCCGACGACAAGAAAATCAGCTTTAATTTTCGCTCGCAAAATGTGGGACTAAATTTTTTTTTCTCCGACTATTAAATATCGTATCGAGAGTATCGACATTCGGTAAATAGTTTTCCCATTGTTTCGACCGCTCGAGAGAAAAATCTACTTTTCCGCTATCAAAAACCAGTAGGCAATCAATGCTCGCGGTGATTGAATACCAACGAGCATGTATATCCCATACGTCCAGTAATTACTCTCCCTCGACTCGCCACTAGGATATCATCCGTTTACATGCTCGCACGAACAATGAGATGACAAAACGGACACCGTTAGTCACAACAATTTCCCTCAACATACGGTTTGAACTCTCATTTCTAGTCCGTGAATTTTTGTTGACGCAATGCTCACTGTCATTCTACGTTCTGGAATTTCTTTTCGAGCGAATTTCCCTTATCGAGACGTCAATGCTTGCTTTGCGAGAAACCGAGAGAAGAGAGTTAGTGGCAAAAGTATCTCCTGGAGCATTGTGTAAAGCTTGCGCAACCGATTATTAGTCCAGCGGGCAGAGAGAAGGTGATTTGGTTCTTCAATATTGCAGGTTAGATCTTGTTGGGTTCCGACTATACGCAAGTCGGTGCGCTATACGCTCGGGGTAAGACATTGCATATCCATGAGCCACTCGCGGAACTGATCCTAATCCTTAATCCAGCCTGTTTAGCCCCCTTCCGTCTGTTCTCTCTCAAGGTACTTAGTGCACCGGTGGAAGCGGGACGAAGATAGCGGGGGGCACTTATATTCAGAGAAGCGGTGCGCGCCTTGCATTATCTATGTGTCTCACCTCGATCCATCTCCTTGACTCCGCACCGCCGACACCCGACCTTCCGCTTTGATGTACACCGAACACCGTCTGCCGAATCATACCTCACTAATTATTCTAACCAAACGATATGCCGAATTACCACTGCTTATTGTCTCGCTGTACAGCCATATTCGGAAGTGCAAATGATTGCTTTGCAGAGTTAAGGTGAACAATGCAAAGCTGTAAAGTCTAGACTCTGGATCACCTTTGAATTTGGTTTAACACCGTGTATTCTGAGTTGAGGATATTTCCAGAAAGGTGGGAGACACGTGTTTAATAAAGCTCTGCTCGAATTCAAATTCGATCGGCACCTTCGGTGAATTCGTTTTGATTCATCTGCACGAAGCTGTTTAAAATTTATCAAATCCCACCCGATGTGTCGCGGAGACATAGATATGGAGTACAGACCATGGTTATCTTGAAGATAAACATAAGCAGTGATCGATTAAGGCTTAACCGAAATTGAATTGAAGTTTGATGAGACTTTCTCTTCATAAAAAAAAAAGAAAAAAAAAATGGATTTCCAACTCTTTTTTCCCCTTTCGCTGGCGCTCTGCATTGTCACCGCCACGGTGATTGCTGTATTTTTACGACGGGATTTCATTTTCGACAAATCGTCGATTGTTATGCAAATGCCAGTTGAAACCAGTGGATCGTATCTTCCGTTGGGCTTTGTTCGGCGCAACAGATTTAAGCAGTCAGAGACAGGAAAACGGCGAGTCGAGGCGGAGTGACAAATTTTTACGTCCAATTCAAGCTGAAGCAAAGCGTATAACAGAGACTTGGGGCGAAGTAATTGATTCGATACTCTCTCGACCATCTTCCGTTATTCCTGTAAAGTCGCAGTCTCGTCTCCAATAATTCTCATCCATCCGTCGCAAATGCACTTGGTCAATTTTAAATCGGAACCACGGGGATCTTTCCCACTTGGCTTCACATTTACGCGTCCATACCGGCTTTTTTCTCCGCACCGCCTGCCAGAGCCATGAAGAGAAGATCGAGCGATGATGATGCTGGAAAGAAGAGAGGAAGGACCACTTCGCGATGGCTTTACTACCGCCACTCTATAGCTGGTTTAGGAGTTTATACACACAGTCACCCACCTGCTCTTATCTTCGGCAAGACATGTATGAGAATAGCGGGCTGCAGGACATGCGGCAATAGACGAGGCCGGTGATATACCGCGTGGCTATAGTGGTTTTATTTCAGTGGCAGGGTGGCGAGGAACTCGCGGTGGTAACCCGTCGGCGTCATCGTCGGCTGCGCCATTTTTATTTTATTGGCCTGACGTCACTCCTTGTTATTATCTCTTTTTCAACCTCTCGCCGCCGCAGCCGCGCTTCCGCCTTGAGCTCGGCCATTTCCTTTAGGTTGAGCGTTCATCCCGAGCGAACTCCCTTCACCTCTTGACCGAGCGCTATGGTACGGAACTTTATTAAAAATATCGATGTATATATATATATACCAACTAGAAAACTTTTACCTCTTATAACATACCCACCTGCAGCATGGCCGCGGGGTGGAAGGATCGTCTATTCGGTAGTAAACTTAAAATGGCTCTAACCATTTTAGTTCAGCCTTTTCCTCAAGCCTGCACATAGATAAGTATTTCTATATACTCGAGATGGGGGATTAAAAAATTGGAAACATTCTTTCGGTGTCACCGTCCATACAACGCGGGAGTTGAAAAGAATTTCTAATAACTCTGTGAGTTTCGTCCCGTTTCGTACAAAGAGAGTTTGTCGAAGAAATCAAAAGTCCCGGAAGAATGTCAAAGTCTCGAATCCAAGCTAGTGACACCGGTTCAATAAAACGGTGAGACGGACTCGGCGAAGCATTAAAAGTCAGGCAAAAGTAAAGATGGTGACTGCGAAAGTTAAAAGCAGAAGGAACGGTTGTGAGCCACGACATTTATTAGACAGCAAGTATCACCAGGTCGGAATGACGACCCTCGTTAGTTGAAGAAGCTAATTTTAGTAAGGCTAGTACGTGTAACCCCGGCACTCACTTTAGATATTTAATTAAGTTTCCGCCGACAAGCATCCGCCTTTGTCGAGTTTTGACTACGTACCGGTGGGTAGACAGTGTCAGAGATGCGTGAAGTTGGAACCTTATCATCGAGTAAATCGCGTAGAATATTACACGGGATTCACTCATCGTCGCCTTATACGGATTACGCCTATATTTCTTGGCAATTTTTATTTGGAATATGCGATAGAAGGAGAAAGAGAGAAAGGTATGTGCAAAAACCGCAGCATGCAGTAATCGTGGTAGATACAAAATCCCTCTTACCTCTTACTTGCATCCACTGTCTTTCCACTGTCTGTTATTGCTCGAGCCAAGTAAAGGTTTTAGTAGGGCTGTATATAACGTATCCAGACGTGAATGTGGTCTGCAATCCGATTCTGTAAAGTATGAAGCTATCAGATCCAATGGTCCGAGAATGCCTTCTAGCATTGCCCGTTATTCTTCCACCCCTTTCTCTATACATCCATACTATATACGTACATAACCTATCTTCTCAAATGAATAGGCATATGACCTTGCTATTGGCTATTCACCCGTGACTCGGTATAAAGGTCCTTCTCGTAAAATCACCGCTCCGACATTTTATACAATACACAACGATTTTTCGCACGTGACGAAAGATACTTTATTCGTCATTCTGTCTTGAGATCGCGGAAGAATGGTTCCGTTAGAAATATCGTGCAATAAGCAGATGCCGCATGCCCGGATCGAAAAATCTAGGAACGGAATTTAATTACATTGCAAGTATTGTTTTCCGTATGAAACGCAATGCGGCAGGCAGCGGTGGTTATGAATTAATCCTGAAAATTATATAGCAAAGTGCGATCCGAAGGTTCGATGCTCCCGTAGAATATCGGCAAGGTATTAAACGCTTATTCGCAATCAATGCAGTTCTGCATTTCGCGAGATGTGAATTATGCATTATAGAATTACAGATTTGCTCGGTCGACGATCTGAGCTGAGACAATACACACACTTTTCCTCCATGCGGTCGGAGGAAATCTCGGGCTGAGTAATTCCCGTTTCAGAATTCAAGATGGGAACAGTAAGAGCAGCGGGATAAGAGGGATAAGATCCTTATTCCCGTGGGATGAGATGGGCAGGACTCGCGGACTCGCGTACTTAGCAGTTTCAAATCCTCACCCATTGTTCGCGCAAATTCTGCGGGGATAATCACGTGCGTTCGTTTATACATACCTGTATAATATACACACATACACTCTAATTTTCGCTTGTGTTCTTCGGAAAAGAAACTCGCTTAACCATAGAAAAGCCCTCGCTTAATTTGTAGGTAAGCTTCTCCGCGGGAGTTGACCAACTGGCTAATCTTCTTCGATTCCTTAAGATCGATGAAAACTGTTTTTACTTTATTTCTGTGTAAAGTTGTATTATAGCTGACTTGGGCACGAGCGAATGGTATACAAGATATCATTCGGCGCTGTTGGTGCAGGCAAAACAGTTTGCAGCGAAATATTGTCCCCTATAAGCCGCTCTCCAATATTTCATCAACTTTCTTCGCGGTTCTTTTATTCCGCGGATTCTTGTAGTCCCGTTACGCCCGTGGAGCAGAATGGAACGCGCAAAGTATGTCTAAGTATTTTACAAGAGTCCATCTGTAAGAAAATGCTGTCTCCCTGGGTAGGTATTTTCTCGAACAATACAACAATATTCTCTATACATTTCCCGACGTTAATACGTTCCGAACACCGACGGCTGAGACTCGGAAGTTGGCGTTATTCAATACGTGATTCACAGGCAACAGACATGCGTCAAAATCGTCTCGGAAATACGGTAAATATTACAACAATGGTTGAGTGCTTTATATACAATCACCGCAGTAGCGTGATGGCATAACCGAAAGAGAGGTTTTCGTCCGAAATTGGAAGTGAAATTTTTACGAAGGCAAATATAAAGATCCAAAATGTCAAATCCGAGCTTCCGAGCAACGATAAAAATGTGGGAAATTATGTAGCTCCATTTCTTGATTACAGGGGAATTAAATTTATAGATACGTTAACCTCGGTCTCGACCACGTAATGAATTTAGGAAGGATGTAAGCGAGGTCAAATACCGCTGGCTTATATACAGTAGCCGTAAGATATATTGCTTCGCGAAATGATTCCCTTTATAAATCAGCCACCATACATTTCAACGGTTGTCTCATTCCCGCCGACCGAGAAAATCTTATTTTTCTTCAAGCTTCTCCGCCCAGACTTTGTCCGAATCTCCAACCTCCGCCTGGCCAATATTGGTTTCTACCGACTAAAATGAGCAAATTTAGATGAAAAGTTTTACAGATGTGATTGTGGAATAGTAATTAGTTAATTCGCAGATAAATCAATCATAGCGATGATCAGTCCACCAGAATCGCTTACGTCTAACCCCTAGATTGTAATAAACCCAAAATCTTTACACAAACTAATCGCATTTTCCCAATTTGTCAAATCGAACTCGCAGTGGACCCCGTAATGCCATAACAGGATGTTTGCCGAAGTCGGACAAGGCGAACGAGTCGCTGTAATATGATTCCGATATCCAAAGGCGAATAGTAGGATAGTTAGTGGTTGTAACACGGGCCGAGGGGAGGAGGGTAATAGGTCGAAGTCTGTACGAAGCCGAGCGGCGGGGTTAGAGGGCTGGTAAAGGTAGCGAGCGATGTGGAAGGGGAAGTGATTTGGTCGGCAGCGGGTCGGCGAGAGCGGGGTATAGCGGTGGTGTAGTAATTTGTCGGCTTGGGAGGTGGCTGGTTGCGAGCAGATAACGGGGGGCGGTCCATCCCCTTCTCATTCGAACCCCCAACCTCGAACCCTCGACACATAAGACGTCTACCACCCACCCACGGGTCGTACGAGAAACTTAAACGTGGAAAGAGATCCTTCGCCTTGGAATCCAAGCGAAGAGCCAAATATTAGAGGTTCGCTTGATGGTCATTGAAGTGTTCTTTCCCCGTCATTGGCTCGTACCTCGTTTCTCCGTCGAGTCGGTTAACGGCAGGTACAATTACCGTCGGCAACCCTTGAGCATATTTTTTAAAGCAAATACCCGTTTGTCTTACGTTTGAAGAAAGAATATCCAATACTATGGAATTCGACGTTCATACCCTAATCCATGAAAGACCAGCGCGAAACTTTGGGATTAATTTTCAAGGAGCGTGTCTTCACTTGGACAAGAGCACGTCTGAGCGTTAGCTTCTACAATAGAAATAATTAATCCTCCGCGCCTCGTACTCGGAGGTATATAGAAGTGAAGCGAGAAGTTTTGTCTTGATACGCGACGGACCGAAGTAGAAACAGACGGGGAGAGGAAGGGGGTGACTGGATGGGGTTGCTCGAAACTGCTGCAGGAACGTCACACAGCGCAAACGCTCAACTACAACTAGGCAAATCACCTTCTCCTGAACCCCGGTGCACCGGAATCGCACTGGAGTCCTGAAATGTTGGGATTTACTGATTGGTTCCCCGAAAACGAAGTTGGCTCTCTAATCTCGTTTCCCGCGCCTTTCTTCATCGAATTCGGTTCCCAATCCGCATTTCTATCCCGGTTTCTACTCTCTACATTTCTCTTTCTCCGCGTCCCGTGTCGACGGGTTCGCATCTCTGTGGGCTGCTCTTCGCCAATTAGTTTAACATTACTAACGAAAAGTTCTAATTACTCTATGCGAGCTGCATAGCGAACAGTTGCCACCGGACCGTTTCGACACTTACTACTACACGAAAAACTCATGTTAACGGTTTTCACACTTCGTCCCGAGTTGCGGAGAAAAATCCTGCGTTTCGCAATGAATTTCACTGACGTTGGAAATTTATTCAACTAGATTAGAAATGCCAATGTTACGGTAATTGTATCAAGACCTGACGTCGGGCATATCTAATGCCTCGTAAAAATGATGTAAATAAGATTGTTTGGTGCAAAATTTTACCGATTCATGTGTTCTTAGCGAGGCAAATATTCTGCGAAAACTAAAACTTGTGGGAGTTTACGTCATCAGTTCTTAGATTGCTAAAATCTACGCGAACGATGAAATGTGATGCCGAAATTCCGTGACTCGTTTCAAAGATACGTGTGCAAATTGTCTTTCCATGTAAGCACTTATGCAAACGAAAAGAGAAAAGAGAGTAAGGGAAAACGGAAAGTCTATCTCGTAAAGTTCCGCGTTCAGGACTCGAGTTGACTCAACCGTTCGTGAATCCCCGTCTCGCTGTGTACTCAGAGATTAGCCAAGCGTCAGTCTCGAGAGATCTCGAGAAGGTAAGAGGATCCCCTTGGTGGCAGTCAACGTTGACTTGACCGGGACGCGACACGATTTCCGCGAGATTGGCCCAGACGTACGGAACAAGACAGGGCCAAGTGTGACCAATCAGCGTCGTCCTGAGAGTACCTCGCGGCCTCGGTCTTCGTTCAAAGGCTAGACAATAAAGGCGGCTCGCTTCCTTAGGCCGGGCTCTATTAGTCTCTTGAACACTTGGAGACTCGAGTTAATGACGTCACGGTGGTATGCGAGATTACGCCGTGGCTAGGTGGGTTTAATTTAACTGCGTCAGACATATTAAAGATACTAACTCACTGCTAAGTCGAGCGCTAACTGCTGGGATTTCTAGGTGCCATTTCTGCACACGCCGTCTTATGAAATCCTTACGTCATCTGGCGACATGTCGCTCCCTACCCACTTTTTCTCGTTGGAACGAAGTTTTTTTTAGATACCACTGCAAGAGAACCCTGCAGCCGCTATAGCTGCTTTTCATTTGAGCAACTCACGCTGTATGACGAAAAGCAATAATCTAGTCATCTCTCTTCGCGCCCGTTTATGGTACCCATGACGTACCAATTTCTTCGTGGAAACAATATGGCGGGTATTACTGCGACGTCTACTTTCCGCAGGGTGGTAATAGTCCTCTCTTCAATTCCGTTATGCTCCAAGAAGAAGGGGAGTTTATGGTTGTCATATTCGACAGGTGAGAATAAGAATATTTCACATCTTGGCAAATGCCTCATGCGAATCGTCACTAGTTTTAGTACATTCCTCAAAGTACAGTCTTTCGTCGTAGTTTCACCCCGAAATCCATGCGATAATCAAGTCGTCGATACACCATGTAACCACACGGTTAACTCAGGTCAACCAGTGGCAAAGACCCCGAGCTGCTTAGACATTCACTGCTTAAACATGCTGCACCACTAATTAAAGCCCACCCCAACATCACGTGCATACACGCACAGTTTGTGATCCAGCCGCTTTTCGTTGGATTGTCAAACTTACCGGGCCACTGAAGCACTAGTTCTCACGTTGAACAGCAAACTGAAACCTGCAACGAACATCTGGTCGTCCGCGGTATGCTGCAGCAGTATCTTGGTTCATTAGATAGAGCTTACCCTCACCCAACTTTGGTTCAAAATATCGATTTGCATTCAGCTAAAACAATATAGCGGTAATCGAGATGTTGAACCGGTGAACTGAATTCTAACAAGTGAGAACTATGATTTTTGGCTTTCACGTCTAATTATTGTCGATCGTGCCAGTTGTTCATTATGCCAAATATGGACAAGCCGTCAAGCACAGCGACGTGACTTCGGTAGAATATGCAAGCCTGAATCGGTAACGCTGAATCAACGAGGGAACTCAATACAGGTACAACTAGTGCAGTCGAACTTGGGACAAGAATCTCTGAGTACATTTAACCTTTGCATATATGATAGTCACTTGCAAATGTAATCAGACTATACTGTATCGAAGCAGATTGCTTGAATTGGGAAAATATGAACTTTGTACCTGAACCATCATCAATGATGGTGGCTTCCTTAATTATTTTACACGTGGGATTATCACGGCCTTATTGGCATCGACAATCGAGTAGATAAGTTACAGGTCAGTCACGATGAACGTAGTCTTGGTGTGTCTTTTTACTTGGAAGCGTTCTAGAATACGGCGGAGATGGAAGTCTTCTATAAAAACGTATTTCGGAACTTGAATAACTATGCATGGGTTTATTCAAGTGCTCGTATTATAAATTCACGATACCTCTACGTATACCGAGCGAATTATTTCTACCTCGTTGTTTCACGGCCCTTTCACGTACCCATAACTCTGAGTAGATGGTTAGTGACGTGGAGTAGGAAGGCCGGAAGTGACGGCAGCTGAGACGCCGGAAGTAAAATGGCTACACAACATTGCTCTGTACCTCTCTGCAGCCCGTACCTTCCCAACGTTTCCGCACCCTCGGCTCTATCTCCCTTGTATAATAACAAAATTAATATTGTTGCGAATTGCAATGTGTTTTAAACATGTCGAGTGTACGATATGCACATACATGTACATATATACCCCATGGAACGTGTGCGCGCATCGTCTATTCGGGTTGTTATTTGCATCTGGTCACGCTGTGGCGGTTGACCACGAAACTAGTTTTACCCCCACACCAACATATCTTCTGCATATGCGGTATGATGCAAAAGCAGGTTGACCAAGAGTCGATTCAACGCGTGTACCGAACTACAGGTGACTGAACATTGTACATTTTATGCGGTTTCCAAAAAATCACACACTTTTACTAGGGGTACATCTGCTGATACAAAGTATTCCATCAACTTGACAGGATATAAATTAGAACTCATAAAAAATCATGGACTTTCGCGATGGACATTGCCTGTCTGTAGTCGTAAGATATGACTTCCGAATTGTTTGTACGGGCTAAAAAAGGTGAAGATTCGAATGCTAAATCTCACTAAAAGCGTGATTTTGGGAAAAAATCAGTTGAACGTGATATCGATTGAGATGCGCGCTCGTTCCGTGCCAATTAATTAAATCATTAAGATAACAATATGTCTGCTATACGAGGAGAATTAATTAGTTGTGTAGATAAGCTAGGAAACAGTTATGAAACGGTACTCCTTCAGGGCAACTAAAAATTGTTTTCAGGTATGGAATTCTGCCGGTGGTAACGTCCTGTGACGATACGGTAACAATTTGTTCACTAAATGACATCATAAGATGGTATTATAACAGATGCGCACGCACCAGCAGCTGCAGTTGAGAAAGAATTGTTGGTAAAACAGGGAAGTGTCTACATGCCTGATATTTGAACGTGACACCCTGATCCCATCGGTAAGTAGGCGATCCTCTCGTGGCGGAATACGAGCTGGCACTTTTTGTTTGATCGATAGTAACGCTCGAGTAATGCGGATTTCACTTCGATTTGCATAGCAATACATTTGATATGACATTTACAATAGTTTTGATAAAAATATATTAAGTTCTGAATTATAATATACACACATGTACTCCAAGGAAACTACTCACGAGTCATAAACAAATTTGCGATATGCCTCAACGGACGTCGCCAGGATACTGTCGTGCCAGAACTAAAATACGAACTCTGAACACTACCAAGTAGGTTGTCACACGCATTATAATTCTAATCGTAGCGTATGTAATTCGTATTCCAGGATTTTAACTAATTGTAAGACTCGTGATTGGTTCTTCGAGTCTAACACACGTTGTTTATAATCTTTGTTTAACCTCGGTGTATGCCTCAAAATGTATTCCGTCATAATAATAGTGCGAAGTATCAGAACAATGCTCGTAGTCAAACGACGGTTGATTTCTTGTTTCTTCATTTATCAGATCTTAATCAGGCCTCCTATTCCAGATGGGAGTTGCCAATTTCTGGTTCTAAGGCCTATTGGGACAAGATTTGCGATGATCTTGAAAAGCGCAAGGAACACGTAAGTGATTCATCCCAACCTCCTTCACCCTCACCCAATGACCTAATCGATCCTAATGTGAACCAAAACCGCGATGTTATTTCGGCGAACAAACCTGATCATATCGTGGAGCCGTTAGTAAAAATCTTTCCACCAACGCCAATGGGATTGACACCCGAAAATCTTATATTTCGATCTCTAGATAGTTTGATAATAAACAAAAACGATACTGATCGCGTAAATAAAGACTATTTAATTACAAATAGTTCACGTGCGCCTAATAATGATGAAATTACTCAAAGTAAAAATGCAAATCTCTATGACATCTCAGTATGCGTGACAGATTTTTTGAAGAACAAAAGTATGCAGACAAGGAAAACTTGTCAAATACATAAAAATGTACCACCACTAAAAATCTTTGACGATAATCTTAAAAGATTCTTACCTAAGAAAGAGTTTAGTCACAAATTATCCAAGTCTCCGATGACAGTATTGCCATCAAATGCTTTGGACCCTTCAAAATTACACAGAACAAAATTTTGCCCGTATCGTAATCAACCGGTTTCGGGAAATGATACAGAATTCAGTACTGGCTTGATGAAAAATCGAAAGCGGTGGTCGCGTTCGCTTAGACGATGTAAAACTGCTGGTTTTAAGGGGGACAATGTAGAAAACAACTTTGAACAGTTTTTAAAAGTGCCAAAATTTCCTGGTTTGAGCTTACACTCGAGTTCGAAGCAACAGGGATTGAGCAGGAAATCTAAATCAGAAATTATAAAATCAAACTTAAATCACATACTTAGTATTCCCAAATTGAACGAAATCGGTATAGATGAGAATTTATTCATAATCAGTGAAGATGAAACTAGCGAGGATGCCAATGTCGAAAACTCGGATAGAAACGCAAAGGCCAGCTTGGATTGCCAGAATAAAGTGCAGACCATGCGAGACGAATACAACGCTAAATTAAATTTATTGCGGACCCAAAAATTTGATACACCAAATTCCGAAAGATCTGTTTTAAAATCAACAACAAATTTTGACCCCATATTGAGCCAATCTGTAAAATTACCCAAACTACCTGACGAGTTATCACCTGGTTTCTTTGGTAGAAATAGAGTCACTATTACTAGACCGCAAGTGAAACCGGAAAAGGACTTTCTCAAGGTACCAAAACTAGGCGCCATAAGCTCTTACCCAAGTTTCAGCAAACTCACGGCTGACGAAAATGTCGAGGTGGACGAAAATGTAAAGTCATCTGTACAGAGGTTGATTAGAGTTGACAATTCTCGAAGTCTGACGGTGTCTGATCAGCGAATAGAATTAGACAAGAGGAACTACTTGAAGGTTCCAAAATTGGGTATGATGAGTTCTTACCCGAGTTTCACCAGCTTGATACCTGACAGTTTTGATAGCGACGACAATGTAAATGGCGGTTCGGATTCAACTTCGAAATACCCAGTTGGTGAATTGTCAAATGACATGTTAATTTCTAGTAAACTGAATGTAACACAGGACACATTGATCTCGTTTAATAAACCCACTGCATTAAACTCGAGCGGTGGAAAGCCTCTCAGCAACAAAACTAGCGCAGAAGTTTTGACAGCTCAAAACGTAGATATTAGTCCCACTGTGGCGAATTATTCTCAAAGCGAAAAACCGATGAGACGATATTCTCTGAAGAACTCGGTTCGTTATGCGTACAAAGCGTTGAAATTCTTGACCCGCAACAAGAATCTGGATTTCAAACCTCAGAGTTATCAACATCTACAAAAATCTAGCTCATCCGGTGGATCCAGTAATAGCTCTCAAGTTTCGAAATATTCTAAATTTGAACCGGCAATAAAACTTCTTACATATGAAGATATCAGCAACGAAAGGCGCATAACTCGGTCTGCTAGTTCAAGCACTTATTCATCCATGAAATCAAGACTTAAGCATAGCGCTTCACAGTACCTTGGATCCGATTACATTTTTTCCAACTCTAACGCCAGACCTGCAACGTCTTCCACAACTATTTTGTCCTCGACGAGGTCAACTTCCGGTCCTACGCCTGAGTTTCAAGTGCCAGTATTAGAGAGACCTTCAGATGTGATCTTGAGCAAATTACCCGCAATGTCCATCTTTCCAAGGAAAAAAAATGACAAATGCTTGGCTTGCTTGTACAATGCTTTCAAAAAACCTATCGAATCAAGAATAGAGCTTCCGTTAGCTGTGCGAAACGCAGTTGGAAAAGAACCTATTGTAATGTCTTCCGAATCCGAATCTAGTTCCATTAGTCTACCGGATATGAAAGACCTACTGGATTCAAACTTAGAATACGACGATGATTGGACGGGGGTTTTAAAGGGCAAAATAAAGTCCCCATTGCTGGATAAAATCGATTGGAAATCATCTAGGAGTTCACTCCATGCGAGTTCCGATCCGCAAAGATTTCGGCAACCTTTTGCTCGAGCATCGGAAGATATCCAATCGCGGAAAAACGATCCCCGCTTAGAAAGCGTTAAAAAAAATTTGTCGCCCAAGGATTCAACTGCGACAAATAATTTTCCTAAACCGGTATCCTTGTCTTCTGATCATTCGAAACCGTCCTCGCTCAGTGGCCATAGTTCCGAATCAGACGAACCCCAGGTTCAAGTGAAACAAACTGTGCCAACTTCGGAATGCGTCGTCTCACCTTATGCGCCTCTTCATTGGGCCCCCAGTTTGGACCCTCTCAAATCTCTAAAATTACGAAAGCCGGTTTCTATGCACGGACGCGCCATTTCAATTACCAAAACTGAAGATGACAGTGGCTCTGATGAGAACATAGACGACTATAGAAGTGCGAGAAAAGAGAAAAAGGTGAATAAGTTGGCTAGAAAAAATGATGAGAATGCTAACGTCGACCCATCTATAAAATCCAATCTTGTGAAGCAGCCATCCATTGCTGCTAAAATGATCACATCTCAAATTTCGACTTTAATGAATCTTAGCAAAAAACTATCCAGAGTTGACCTGCTTTCTAATTACTCTAAAGCTGAAGATCAAACGACACCACAGCATCAGCAGTCGATCACTGCAATATTAAACCGTACACCTGAAGACATGTCAGAGGAATTAAATGTCGGTGTACTGGATGAGAAAGAACAGCCGGTAATTGACTCGAATGATCAGAAAATGACGGATCAAACCTTGCTAGAATCCACTGACGCTGTCAACCTGAATCAGGAAGAAGTCAAAGTACCTTCCAGTATCGAATCTACATCAGTGAGGTTTCCTTTGCCTCAAATTACAGAACAGACTACTGAAAATGAAAGCTCGGTGCTGAGTGAAAACGAAAAGTTAGATTCTGACAAGACTACGTCTAGTCGTATTCGTGGAATCTCGAACGACCCTGACAAGCCCCAGAATTTAATATATTCTGACGAGCGTGTAACTAAGATATTAGAAAAGTGTATAGAAGAGAATCGGACGCCTTTCGAAATGCTCGAAGCTCTCAGTGCCGAGGCAATCAATAGTGACGCATTCAAATCCAAAAATGCCACAATCAAACCTGAGATCGCACATTCCGCTAAAGTAGCTAAGAATTTGATAAAACTGTTAGTAAATTCGAGAAAATATTTAAATCCCAATACGTTCTCCCCGCACCTCGAATTTTCCTCCCCCCAGACCCCCCTCTGCAACCCACGGCAACTCCGTCGCGTTCTACCAGCGGAGACGTACAGCTTGGTCGCACGGATATTGGGTATGCCAGAAAATCCCGTAAACAAATCAGTCGCTCGAAAATCGGAAATCCAATCCAACTGCATAGCAGAGGACCCCTTCAGACTTGGACAAAGTTACAACAGAGCTTTGAGCGCCGATTCTTGCGACATGATTGTGAGTAGTACGATAATTGTATTGAATGTTCAGCCACGCAACTCACAGCAACGCTTATGCAAATAAAACCAAACAGGTACATCCACCTTCAGCTCATGGTAAGAAAAAGTCTGTAATCGACGAAGACGAGTTTGAATACCCCCAGCTGAGCCCATATGCGTTGTTCATTAATAAGCCCAGGCGTAAGGTGAGTGACTGCCGTGACTATAATCAGGCACGACGTTAAAATCCATGGTAGATCATTATCGACTGAAAGTATATTCTTTCTACAGGCTATCAAATGGAGGCCTTTGACGGAACGGGATATGCTGGGTTACGACCCTCAAGCGACGCTGAGCATGAGAGCGACTAGGGTAACTAACAAAATTTGCGAAGACTTTTGCACATGGCTGAGAGGGCTTGGTGGCGGACAAAGCGACGACATTGACGAAGAGGTTCTGAAGGACATGTTCCAAATTGAGTTCACAGCCGAAGCGTGCAGAGCGATGCAGGTATTGAACTCGATCGAAATAAAGCTCTGGTTCGCGACCTCGAATGCCGAATGCCTTACCCATTTTCACGCTTTGTGTCAGGTTCTTGTTAAGGAGATTCCAATGGTTCCAATTGCCGTTGCGGTAGCAAGAAATACTCCGGGCGCTGGAGAACTTGCTCTGACTCGTAGACACTTAATCAGAGACGCAAAGGCTGAGAGTATGCTAAAAAAAACCATCGGATTTGGCTCAATGTTGCCAAGTACTCTCCGCTTCATTCCGCCGAAAAATCGCGTTGACGAAAAGTGGCTACAGTGCGAAAATGTGCCCCGTGATTTGGAGACAATGGAAGCTGTGTGGAAGGGAATAACTCATTTGGATAGTGTCAAAGGGTTCTTGGCTTGGGTCGAAGCGCATCCTGGGGTAAGTGGTTGATCATCTGTTGGTTCTTTGGTACTCTAAACTGCAATAAGGATGTATCGGATTTACCATGGAGTCGAAAAAGTGTTGAAATAAAAATGGGACAAGCAAAGGTTTCATTCACTGAAACTTTTCTGCTTACATTTAACTTAAAAAGTCTCCGTGGTATACAGAAAAAATGTTTGAACGGTGAATTTTAACCGTAAAAATCTATTTATGTTGATAAAAGCAAAACAATTATACTGTTTTATTTCTTTTTCACTGAAAAAAGCATGATGATTACCCAATTCTGATGAACAATGTAGCTCGTTTAGATTCACAAATGAAATCTGCACAACTGTTTTGAATTAGATTTTGGACAGCAATAATCTATTTCTTGCTGAATCAAAAGTTTACATCACCTGTGATTTATAATGATTCTACGAAACGGGAGTTTTGCTGTAAACTGATGAGTTCACGAAAAAATCTGTTTCAGACGATTTAAAGGGATTTCATTTATTATCGAAATGAGCTATTCTTTATCAGAATCAGACGACAATCCGAATTTATCAGTGAGATGATAATAAAATAACGAATTTCTCTGACATTAATATTCACATGGCGTGTATAGTTAAAATTCATTATTTCAAGATTCTCTTACCATATTACACAGGTTTTTTCAATTAGACATAACTTGATTAGTTTTAGTCTCATTGTTGAAACTTTTTTTTCGCGCTGTTATTTCGACCCTTTATTGACTTTACTGTACAATTTCATACATCCTTGAAGTCAACAGTAACATGTTGTCAGAATATTGAACGACTTTCAGGTGAAGCCACCTAAGATCTTAACAGAAGCATACGCGAAAAAAGAAGCACTTCTAAGACAGCAGTCGATAGAAGAAGCGGGCGGGCATACCGAACTCGAAATGGATCAAATTAAGAGCCTCAAAGTTGGCGACGCAGATTAGGATATTTGAACGATCCGAAAGGGTGCCAAAGAAAACACCGCTACATATGTGCCAATAGAAATTCGCAAAAATAAATTGCCATTCCATCGTACTTAACCTATAAGTTCTCGAATAATAATAGCAGAATCTCAGTCATCGACATCAACGGAACTACAAATTGTACCTAAAAAAATACGATCGAGGTCACTTTTACATTTTGAACCGCTCATTCAGTTCGATCGGTACCGTAAGTGCCTCCCGAAACTTAAAAAATGATCGACTTGTGTCGTTTAACCTGCAAAATAACAAAGAAAGTAATAACCGAGTACGATACCTGTGATCTGATTATCTTCAGCCGGTAAAGAAGCACACCGCTCAACTTAGCAAGTCAGCAAATCCCGGCGTGCACTGCGACGTGGTCGACAGCGGGAGCAGCGGTCAGACTGCTGCGAAACTCCGAGTAGAGTGAAATATTTCCCGACAGAGGCGCTGCTGGTAATCCCGAAACGCGACGGTAAACCTGAAGATCGGGGACACGGAGCGAACTTTTCAGCTCGCATTCGCTTCCCAGCAGCCGAGCAACAGTGATTCGCGTGCCGGAACGCGTACTTTGGTGTCGTGACGCGTGTGTTTCAGTAAATCGGAGTCTTTCTTTGTCAGCCGTGTACAGTTTCGCAGTGTTTTCAAGTGAGCTCGTTCCAGGCCTGATAATAAAACGAAATTTGAATTTCAAGTGCGTGAATTGCCGGGCGCTGCTGCAGCCGTGCGACGGTGCATCGAGAGTGTGTCAGTTCTGTTTACATCCGGTTGCATCGAGGAGTTGTTGCATCTTCCCCTGATTCTGGATACTTGGCGCGGATGCCTCTCGACGGGCTCGTTCAAGGTACGTGAGTGATTCGAATGCCTGACATAAAAACTCCCGCGCACCTGTCTCATTTACACGTCATAACAACAACACTTACACCGCCAGTTTTCATCGCGATGCGTTAAGCGATCGGCCACCACTTCCACTGCTCGTAGCCGCCTATTACCACCTGTTGTTCCCGTTTCTCAACTTATCCTCCTCATTTCCTCAAGTGCATTGACTTGACACATTCCAGGGAACCGTTCGCAGGTTCACCGACGATCATCGTCGTCACGATCATCATACTTATCTACCGCTCCTTCTTTTCTGAACTCCTTTTGCTCGCCTCAGAGCCACTAATTTAACTAACTTGTATACGAATTGCACGCACTCTGGGATTATATTCCAGAGACCATCCTGCAGATAATTTAACAGTCTAACGTATAATAAATAATTGATATTCATTAGTTTAACCGGAGTTTATGGAATGGAATTGTGGGTATGAAATAATGAAAACTAACCTACTGCAATCTCAACCCTTCGTTTCACTACCAAAATAACCAATGATGGTCGTGCCGAGCCGATGAATTACTGGAAAGTGGTCTAGTCATTTTTTGTCCAATTGCGCTGAAACGAAAGCAGATCGTAAAACTTGACTGCGAGTTAGTTTAAATAGCAGAAGAAAACCGTTCACGAATGAAGTGTAACCGTAGCGTTAAAGATGGTCAAATCACTTGTCTTGACCTCTGACCTCGTGGTAATGTTAGAAATATTGGCACTTCTCTATATACATATCTGAATCCCCGGATGGCGTTTATATGGTCGAGATTGAAAAATTCTACGTGAAGAGTTCCAACATGTTATGAAAAGAAGATGAAGGAACGGAAATATAATACTTTTCCCTTTTAAACTATTTTCAGAATTCAAAGCAAACAATCGTCCGTAAAACTCTATTTTTCTGTACGATTGTGCTTTTAATCAACTTTCATTAGTTTGAGAATAAAAATCTGGAACTAAGTATATTATGTTACGGTACCTTTCGTTCATTGTGAGATTTATAGTTGTACCTAGTCAAAGCTAGTTGTTAATTTTGTTCCGTACGCAAAAACTACGAGTAGTATCATCAATATTTATCGACATATATTTTATGATATGTAGAGCAGAAATCGTACATCAGTATTTTCTTCATTGATCACATATTTTAATGTTTTGCTACGAAGCACGTATTGATCAACACAGCGCAATGGTGAGGAAATTCTTATTATTTTCGTTGCAAATACAAACAGTATTACAATTTGTTTTATGCGTAATCGTTGTTCAACGATACGTTTTTCGAGTATAAGAATAGCTCGAAGAATATCATGTGAGAGTAAAAAAAATTTCGGCTAAAAACACTTAACGAGAAAATTACCGCGAAATTTATTACCTATGCCTCATTACCTTTGCATATCTATACTATAATAATAGCTATCATTCCAGTAGCCAACTGTACACAGTCTTAAATTTATTCTTCTTCGCAATAACGTCCAAAGTGTCTTCCTTCGAGTGACCGTTGCTGCACCCTGTAGACCGTCTATCTTTGTTCGGGGATCGTTGTGGTTGCACGAATATTTCATAAATCTGTCAACCTGAATTTCGCCAATTCTGTTTCTCAGCATTTTCGTATAAAATCAAGTTTAAAAATAGCTGCAAAGTGAAGAAATTGTTAAATCATTCATCGCGCACTCGCCACCCTCGGAAACGAATCAGATTTGCTGCATCGTTATTAATTTGTACGTATTTTGCAAGAATATAGGGTATTCTCACATCGAATCGGATAGAGCGATTGACGCAAGCCGCGGAATATGTAGAGCAGACCTTTCGCTATTTTAATTTCTTAAGGCTGCAAGGGCCGTGAATCTAACAATGCGTACATAATGATCGTTCGCAGTATTGGTAAATAAAAGAGAGCGGTAATCCTATTTAACGCGAGTCCCTATGGTCGCAGCACGATCGTGAGCAGCATTAGCGAGAGCGTCGATGAAGAAGCCCCGACAATATCGTTCTTGCACAGTTACCGTAACCGCAGGGCATGCTGGGTAGTAGGTGTAGTGTTTCGACGTTGAAGAACCTCGAGCGATATTTTACCCAGCCTACAGCTGAGCTCGTGCAGGTTGCAATCCGAATAGCTTGGAGTGGATGTAAACTACTCTGCAATAAAGTTGGAGAAATGAAAAATCATACAGATTATTATCGCACATTTTCGCACAGTTGTTGAACAAATCGTACGTAGCTATCCTATTATTGCGCGTTTCATGCCACGACCTAAATAACGATTTGCAGAGTTCAAAATGTTCGACTAGTTTCATTTTTCTTTTTGCCGTTTAGTTAGAATTTGTTATCCGTCATTTGGAATCACGCGTAATGGTGTATATCGACATATTTCTCGATTCTTCGACAGTCTTTCCATAAAACATTGATTCATTCAGTCCCTCCATTCTGCTGTGTCGTGCGAACAGGTGAATAACCAACAATTATCAAGTGAAATTAGTAGTTCAAGTAACTAAACAGCATCTACCAAAGTTAGTGTAACAATCATTGGCAAGACATTTGGTGAATGTATCTAATTTTTCGCATATTATAACAGAGAATAGTACACCGTTATCTTGTTTCTATTATACCTGACATGTATATCTTCTCTCTGGTTTTTAACACAAGTTTTAAATCCAACTTGTACAGCCGGACTATTTCTATAACCTTGTAATGAAGGTCTTGCAGCTGTAATGCGGAGTGAAGCAGAATTATCCGTTGTGACAATAAATTATACCGTGTACTGTTATCCTTAGCTAGACCTTTCTCTCGTACCTGGACAGGTACCGAGATTACGAAGATACCTGTACTTCGCTGAAGTTTAGGGATTAGGGTGTGTAGCAGTCGGGGTTCGACCTTTCACAGACACCTTAATGCGAGAGCTCATTTATTTATGTGGCTTACCTGCAGCGCAGCGCAGTGCTAAGAAGGGATCCCTCATAAAAATTTCTAATAGAACGAATTTTTACAGTAATTGAAACACATCGTATTATTTCTTATAAAATTGTAAATATACATAGTTTTTCGTAAAGAATTGTTAATTTTCATAGTCCAAATTGTAGCGGATTGTAGATTTATTACTGAAAAAATATAAATTTTAATGAAAATCTACACGTTTTTATGAGAAACTGTGCATATTTACAATTTTGAACGAAAATAATTCTTTGCGCATAATGGTACGAAATTTCCCAATTTCCCGAAAATTTCGTAGAAAATCGTAGTAATTATTTTCACGAGGGGAGTGTCTGAAATGAAAACTCAAGAGTAGTATTATAAAATGGTGTAAAAACTGAAAAAAAATCGTCGTAGTCTTTCCTATTGAAATTTTTATCCTTCTCGTCAACTCGTAACAAATATCGCTGGTAGAACGAACGAAACTTTGTCATCGAGCGCCGGGACATACTTCAAATTGGTTCGTTCGTTGACGGTACTGCAGTATACTTAAAAGAATATGCGATATTTTATACCTTTCCTGTCTGACTAATACAGAAAGTTTGCCGATGCACTCCGCACTGATTTTTCTTCAACTTCTTTGAGCAAAAGTAATTCCACACAAGTTTTGACTTTGAACTTGACGTCATCTTCGGTTAATTTTTATTTATTTTCGTGCGTGGTGATCGATAAGATTTACAAGATTGAAAAATCCTTCTCCTAAAACCAAACGAAGAATAATATTCAACACGCACGCAGTGCAGCGTTCCACATATCATATGATGCTCAATGCCATGTGTTCCAAGTTTTTCACCGCATCATTAGCGGCTGCAACGCGGTTTTCGCGGGAACCTTGAACAGCTGCAGCATTAGGACGGCTGTATTATCTTTTATGGAAATGAATCTGCACCGCGAAGATGTATGATTCCGCGATGATGAGCGGTTGGTATCGTATTTTCTGCAGTCGTAGCCGCTTCGAGTTCAGATCGCAAATATATTACGTCTACACTAAGCATTCCTTTCCGAGTTGACTAGCCTCTGTGATCCGTACGTGTTGGTACTGTTATCCCAACTATCTAACATTCTCACATATTTTTCTTCAGCTTATAATTTTTCCGATTCGGTACTAATTTGCCTGTACCTTAAATTAAAGTAAAAAAAATAGTACCAACTATCTTCATAATAGCGAAAAAAACATGTTTCAAACATTCTCTGATTATGGTTACGGTAAAAAAATTCTCAGCCATTTTTAAAAACGATATGGTTCAGTTTAGTGTTTAGTTGAAAACTCAGTCCCGCGGTTTTTTTCGTGACGAATGAATGGCGTGCGTACACGGTTCGTACCTCGACACGTTGCAGGTGAAGCTTTTGTCGTTTTATCGCGTTGCGTACGCGTAGGTATATATAATAATACGTGATACATTGGCCTCTATCAGGCGTTGGCCAACCGTGACGTCACACTGCATTGTACTGATCCATACGACTATGTAATCTAATGGCCATCGCGGTTGGTAATATTCGTGTTACCGCCGTGTGTGTTTCGTATAATACCTTCCTGCACCACCATGTTTTATATTAAAAAAAAGATTGTAGGAAAAAATAAAGCAATTACACCTCGTTTCCCTTCAAGTACGAGCGGATGCTACCTTTCAATTAGTTCGCGACGTTAGCCGCGGCTTCTTCGTGCGTACGTCTAAGGTAGTATTTAGTGGCTGTAATTATAACATCAAAGAGGAGGAGGTACGGATCGCAGATTGTGTCGAACGTTGTTACAATAATCGGTATTTTAAATGGACTGTTCAATAATTTTTCCAACTTCTTTTGAATAATAGTGTATTTGAATTTTAATTGCGAAATCCTCTTAATTTATATCGATAGATTCAACGTTTTACCCATATTCTTTTAATTACGTATATAAAAAATGCGCCCCGATAAATTACTTTGGCACCACGTTGCACCCGCATCATCTGTCGGGCCAGTTAAATAGACACAAAGTCGATCGAGCTTATAAATGACCGAGTATCAGCTTGCGGTAATCGTTCGCCGTCGCGAAGTTTAAACGGAATGGACAAATTGTCGGAAAAAAATTCGCTGTCGCTGCGACACGGAAATAGTGCCTTTGCAATACGGCGTACGAATGCGACGATATAACGACTCTGGCCGAGAGCCGCGGAAGCTGCAACAGATAATTAATCATGAGAGATTCGACACGGCGCCGTATAAGCCTCGCCTCTCCGTCCTTGAACTATTTGAAAAGCCGCGTTCGCGACTCTCACCTAGATTTGATTAAAACCACGCAGCTGTGTAACTTAAAGGTATAAGTAATACAACGTGACATGATGGATTTAGTTTTCTCGTTTGTATTTTTTTATTTTTTATTTTTTCTCTTCTCTTTTTTGTTACTTTACGGATACGCGCGTGACGCTGATGGCGCATATTTCACCTCCTTTTAATTATTATTAGTCATGTATACAACGTGTCGAGCTCGTTAATTACGATTCTGCTAACTAAGCAGCCTGTACTTATTACTCACCTATACACACACACACACACACATATATATATATATATATCTCATACATCTGGCAACGCGTAATACGAAGAGCGATTAAAGTACACAAGCTCAAATTGCATGTCGTGCACCGCTGCTGCAGTTTGGCTGTACACGTCATATCTAGAAATGTGATCGTGTAAAATTTCACCACGCGACGATTTTCTTCGCGCGAGCTGTTTGTTGATAAAAAATTATTTTCTCGGTTTTCAATTCCATGATTTTTCGCGAGTCTACTTTAAAGTCGAGCTGTCCCGATCGATTCTTGATCTACCTGATCGAAGTTTCTGTTAATTAAATATACCATAATTTCTTTCCGTTCCTTAGTTATACCTACATTTATTTTTCAATACTTTTAATTTTAAGTATTCGGAAAGATTTCTTTGTTTTGCAAATTGCGCAGAACACAGACGAGAACGAGGAGCATCCTTACACTTGGCACATCGTTACATTTTACGGAAAGTAATCGATTGTCTAAGATTGCACTTCCCGAAAAGTTTCTTACTTTCTTCTTTTCTTCTTCTTCGACTTGACACAAATCAAATTTGCTTAATATCCGTTTTCGAATAATTCGAGGAGAGACACGGTAGCTGAACGCACCGCGTCACTTGTTTCAACGCAAGAAATTCTGCTGCTGCTGCTGCTGCAAAAAAGAAACAGATTTTTACTACAAGAATAACAATATCACCAAAATTTTAAACACCCAGCATCTATTTTTGTGACGTGGATTGATGTAGAAATTTGCTCCAGTATCTGGGCTCTTTGATTTCATCATTTCGCACACACACTCGCCAATCCATCCATCCATCCAGTGTGTCGGCTATACTTTCTCCTAATCTCTTAGCACGATCAATCTTTGCTTCGCTTTACGTTATACACCGACATGTCATGAATGCACAGATTTAGTCTAATCGCATGTGAGAATACTATTGGAGGAATCTATAACTCCGTAGAATGATGGGAATAAGAAAGATTAGTCGCTGCTTGTAAAACGCCATGTGAATCTGCGTACTTCAAGTTGAAACTAACGAAAGTCGTCGGAAAAAATCATCGATTTTGGATTAAACTGTGAAAAGAAATCGATCGTCAAGAGTTCAAGTCATGCTCAAAGCTCTGGAGTAGTTCCGTGTTTCCACGCGACCAATTTTTTGTCACGAGACGATTTATTACATGATCTGGAGAAAAGAAAAAACCGCAAGAGATGGCGAAGAATCGTCGACTCCGCGTTTCTAATCGATTACGCAGGCCGGTTATTGGTCCGAGGTAGGTAATTGAAGCGAGTGCGGCATTTCAACGCTTTTTGAAAGACAATAAGCCGGGATCGGTTGGCCCAGTTCGATCGATCGGGTTTTGCGCTATACCCTGTCTATATCCGAGCGATGAAATGTCAGGGTCTTATACCCGGCAGCGGAGAACGGATCGTTGGAAACGCTGCCGCCTGCTCCAGATCTCTTATCCAGTAGGCAGCTGCCCACAGCTTTATATCGGACGTATCGAACCTCGAAGACGGTGATCAACAGTGATATCCAAACCACCGAACTTCTATAACGGTACCTATACCCAACAGTGATGACGTAACTTCCTAGGAAGACGTTGTGCGTTGTTGAGAGAGAGCCGACGAGGGATTCGCGGCTATCTGCAATGCAAATCATCGTTCGTATGATTATGACTGACCAAATTTATCGCGTGTGCGTGTGTGTTTTAGGCGATACCAAGAATGCAGAAATCTTAATTAAGCCATGATGATGTCAGTAAAATGGAGGTTTCTGGTCATCGGTCGAAAACTATTTTCTGTTATGTTGCACAATCAATGGCTTGGATCCGATGTAAAAATCTTTAATCCAAGTCCGGTACCCATCTGTACGAACTACGCTTGAAACGAACTGAAAAATATATCCATAGTGCGTACAGAAAAATTTGCATCAACTGACAAACATGACGTGCAAATTTCGCTTGTTCCAAATAATTATTCTTTATTAAACACAATTTTACATGGACATGAACGTGCGGCAGAAAATACTCGATACTTTTGACGACGCATTGTCATTCCATTATGTAAAGACCAAAGTTATACAACTTACGTACGCACATATCCAAGTGTATTACGTGACGGTCAATTATTGCGTAGACAGCATTTCGAATCCGGTTGTTTACTTTTTCACTTACCCGACTACACGTAGCGCATGAATCGTTAAACAAATTAGTTGAAAAGAGCTGAGTGTTTATTTTCTGTCAATATCAAGCGTAACGGAATATTTCGCCAAACGTACATTATGTACAGTGTATGTATGTATGCAGCTATACATGTTAGACTTATTCGCAAATACTTCGGACCTCCGACAAGGCCACGGAGTGTGCGAGCGGGAGTCCGAATATGTACGATGGAACGCCACTAGAAATTATCACCAAATCTGAATGATGACCGCGACACACGTGATTTCGCAATATCGTGTAATAATAAAGACAAAGATGGGCGTACGGAGTAGGTAATGTCGATAAGGAAAGAGAGATCGATGTAGTCTCCACGACATTTTGCACTGGCAAAGATATGACGGTAAAGTGCGGATGAGAGGTGAAGGTTGGGCGAAGGAAGGTTGACCACTCGATAAGGGCTGGTAACATTCCGAACCTATTGTTGCATTGCACACGCTCGACAAATTTCACTTCGCTGATTTACCTGGTCGTGATTTTTGTTTTCGAGTGGTTGGTAATCCTCCTAACCTTTCCTCATCGAATTTCTAACGTTCGTGAAAAATTATGGTGATCGAGATAAATAATGGTTCACGTACCGATCCTCATGGGAATTCGATGGTCGAATATCGCGTTGATCATTTTTTAAACTGTCTCTCCGGATGCTCAACTCGGTCTGCCGAATCGGTCTTGTGTCAGTGACTTCAAGGTTAGCTATCGAACGGAGAAGGTTCGACGATGAAGATGGAATGCGATCTGGAAATACAGGGAAATGGTACATCTACTCGTGACTCGAGGAAAGTTGGAGGCACGTAAACCTCGTAAACTTATTACACAACATGCGCACCTGTTATCACCAATAAGTCAAAGAAGGTTCAGTGCACTACCAAAGTCACTCTCCAATATTACACACATCAACCTACTCTCACTCTTCGGATATTGAATTTAGGAATATACTTTCGTGCGGCCCCCCTGACGGTAATACCCTGAAATCGAATTGTGAGAAAGTGTTAAAACTCTGTTAAATCACATCGTTCGCTTTTTTGAATATATCGTGTAAAAATCGTCGAGAAGGTGCTCGAGCACTGCGATTGTCGGATACAAAGGATACCGGTTGCAAAAGGCTGTTCACAGAGAAGGGCAGGTGGACGTCTTCGGGCGCAGCTTCGCTCCGCGGAATACGAAATGATTTTCTGCGACATATCGGCGTCGGCGCAAGGACGTAAACTTGATTCTGTATTTCCTGAGGGCAAACCTACTTCTCTCCCCCATCGATGATGGGGTGTATTTATAAACTCGAACAAGTTTTGGCCCGGAGATCAAAGTCCGAGGTCAGTCCCGGATCGATCCAGACGTGCGTGCAACCCGAGTTTGCTTTTTTCTCAACCGCGATAGCTTTATTGTGACGCTGATTTATCTGTCTTCACGTCTGTTTCGACGATTCGATACTACCCGTCCTTCTCTTCGCGCGTCTCTCTTCATCCGTAAACGTGGCCTTCGCTGTAAATCAAGAAGCGATTTCGTAACTCTGATGCTTTAACCTCTCTCGTCGAAAAGAAGTAAAAGAAGATGAGGAAAGTTTGCGATCCGTTTATGAGAAGCTTCTGCCAACTATTATCGTAGATTTCTTGAATGTCAGGGAATTTACAAGTCATTGAAAAAGTTGGAAAATTTCATTTAAAAACTTGAAATTCAGAGTCATTAATAATGCGATAACGAGAAAAACGTGAACGAGTTATTCACTGCTGAATGAGACTTACTTGAGTCACTGTTTCAATACTTTTTAGCCAAATTCGCTATATTTTATCATGTTAAGACCTCGTACGAATTTTGTTTTATATTATAACCAATAGGCGTGTGATTGAATCTCAAAAGTACAAACAAACGTACAAAGGCAACGATAAATTTTCTATTGTGTTCAAAACCTACAGCGAAGTCGGGCATTTTTTATATAAATAGTTTATAACGTTTCTGTTTGACCTGACAGCATGCAATGCAAATTTATTTCGTACCTGAGACTTCCATCCTCGAATCACTTCGATCGGCAAGCAGCAAAAGCAGCTATTTTATTGGAATTTCGAATGAACTGTTGTTTTCGATGTCAAACGCACGTTTCTGATCTTTCTAAGGAGAAATTTTCTATCCCGTAAGTTCCTGAACAGAGTCCAGAAACCTGTAAAATTTACTGAACAATTTCATCGGACATCGTGAAACAGTCTTGAGGTTAAAATATTTTTTTCTCAAAAGATTCTACTTCAAAGAGATTCGTTGTCTCTTTTACATCTCTGTCTGTCCTCCTCGTTACTCAATGCGCAGCACCCAAGCCTGTATAATTTAATTGAGTATTTGGGTGAATAGGAGGAATTAAGAATGTTCATTTTTCTTGTGACTAAAATATTTCACTCGAATATTTTATTAGAAACAAAGGTAAAATTTTGCGCCTCTTCTGTTTGGTATTTATCTATACAAAATGGTTGTAAGCAAAAGAATTCTTTGCACGGTTTTGAAATTTTAGGATTCAGGTATTACACGACGACAATTTGTCTGAATTCGGTGAACTTTCTCAGTAAACGCAGCTTTTTCAGCTGTTACTGCACTGTTTCAATTTAACATGCTCGTATAACGCATTGACTACAACCAGAGGTTCATAGAAATGGTTCCAGTAATCACAGCAGCCGCTGTTTGTGTTCGTTATTTCGCATATTTTCCGAACAGTCCAGGCGTAATATGAATAATCGGAATTTAGAATACATGTTTTGATAATAAAAGAGCATTTGTAATTATTCCTAACTCTCGTTGAATTTGAATATCAATCACTTCCAAAGGACGCCAGAATTCATAACTACACTGTACTGTGTTATTGCTTAATTAAACCGTAGCGTCAGTGCTCACGCGCTGTCACGAATTTGATCAGACATTCCGATCATGTTTTAAATTTTCCTGCACATCTAGCGATTTGTCCCGAATCGAAACCAACCACAAAGCAGAATTTATGATTTGACTGACAGTATCTTGTAACAAAGACCGCCGATGTTCGATGAAACTCAACAAGCATAACCGCATCACTGTGCAGTTATTAGTTTGTCCCATGCCGTGTTCGCGGTTGGTAGATCATGCAGTGTATAAATCGGCGATCGGTTCTCGCGGCACGTTCTGTGATCGGAAATCGTGCATCCACAATCGACGAACAACTGTCCGTGACGTTACTTGGATGAAACGGAAGCGAAAAGCCAGCGAAACGGATTGAATTCGTCGATGAATTGGGCGTCGCCTGCAATGTCCGCAGATCCTCTCGAACTTGACGATTTCCGTTTTACGTGAGATCGCGAAATAATCATCAAAAGTCAGAGGCTGGTTCGCTTGACGATGAAAGAGAGGACTGATTGTATTTCGTGAATACGTTTGCCCCTTATCGCTTAAAAATCCTACCGCATCTCCCGTTACAATTACCGGCGTATTCAGACCCCTCTCCTAATCTCTTTTTATCCCTACGTCCATCCGCAGTCCATGTACGCACACCGAGCAGTTCATAGCCACAGTAGTGCATCTGCCATCTACACACTGTTCGTTTCCATCCGCCATCTGTCTCCTTGTTTAGTGCATGAACGGGGACCGTAGCACGTGACCGGTTTCCACCGGGTCTGACATACCTAGCGCATTGAACCGATTCATCGATGCCTGATCAATACCGTCTATTTTTATACCGACCCCCCCTTGACCCTTCTATCGTTTACTTTCCGCTTTTCAGCTTTCCCCGACTCCCGGTATCCGGAACGTGAAAATCGTTTACCAAAAATCAATTTTCATCGAACTAATTCGGTCGAATGTTATTTGTCATGCCAGTCTGACCACACTTGTCGCAGCCATGTAAATATCGGTTTACATGAGCTTTTGTAGTATGATGAATGGAATACAAAAAAATCGCAAACTCGATGGGACTAATTTGAATTTCAATTTTCTTAGTTTCGTTTTGGCCAATCTATACCCTCGACTTGATTCGCATACGGCAATCTAGTCTTGGCGAAAATTCCTACTTCTCGTACGGCCGTAGAGTGCAATGAAAACGGAAGGTTTACCGATCGTAAGCCCTGCTACGTTCCGGCCATGCACGAGTTGAACTCGTCCGACTAGTATTTTCTTCGATGCGAAGTCGTCGGTGTATCTGAATCTGCCTTGCCACCGCTGCTGCTGTTGATGCTGCTATTGCTGCATGTCGACTTTCATGACGATTTGTAAGATTGATCATAATTTCATTTTACTTGACGATTCATCCGGTACGTAAAATACAGATACGAATTGACCTGTAGGGTGTACACGCTCCCTCACGTTCATCTAATAGCCGTTGTATCCGTTCACGTTTGCGTGCGATCGTGACTGAATTTCGAAAGCCGTACAAAGCTCTATGCCGGGTAATTACTTCAATCAATTAATTTGCGATGTAATCGAACAACACCGTCTCTTTGCAACTAACATTAATATACGCATGCACACGCATATCATTACTACTAATATTTGACGCCACTGAACGTCATTATACATCCGGCGATCCATTACACGGATTTTTAATCTAATCGACTCTATCATTTAGGAATCTAAACCTTTCATCTTATTCCCAAATTTTTCTCATTCCAATACCTTAAGTGCACTCAGCAAATTCAGAGTTTAATGGGTTTTTGGCGTTCTCGAACTGAAACCGTTTCCCATAATTTCGAACGGTGGGAAAACAATACTGAATTTTTCAAGTCTTTACTTTCAACGACGGACAGAGAAATTGTAAATCAAACTTACAAGGGGAGTGTCAAACTTGGGAATCACAGATTTCCATCACTTTTATATATATTGTAGGGCAGGGTCCCCTCAATAAATATATAAAGCGGCAAGACGCCATTCGTTTTTATTATTGAGAAATTTCAACTCAAAGTTCTGTATGTAACTTAAGTAGAAGGAACCTTTTTACCGGTTGCAGCAATAGTTCCGTGGCGTAGCGGTAACGCTCTTGCTTACTGAGCGACTTTATTTTTGATAATATTGATTACTTTGTTATTATAATTATTACAAATCCTATTTTTACCATTTTTTGTATTTTTTCCTAACTTAAAAATAAAAAAACAATTTATAGAAATATTAATTATTAATTATTTATTTTTGTATTAAATAATTTATAAAAAAAAAAAAAAAAAGTAACTCTAACGGAACTTGAACAGCCGTTCGGTCTCTCAGTAAGCAAGAGCGTTACCGCTACGCCACGGAACTATTGCTGCAACCGGTAAAAAGGTTCCTTCTACTTAAGTTACATACAGAACTTTGAGTTGAAATTTCTCAATAATAAAAACGAATGGCGTCTTGCCGCTTTATATATTTATTGAGGGGACCCTGCCCTACAATATATATAAAAGTGACGGAAATCTGTGATTCCCAAGTTTGACACTCCCCTTGTTAGATGCAGCTTGCATCTGCTACAGGTCGACAAGTCTGCGAATAACACAGGCCTTCATCATTTTCAAGATATTGAATTAAGTTAATTAAAGATTGAAAGTCTCTTTGTTACTGCAGAATATTCTTTACAGCTGAGAATTCGCAAATCAAAAAGATATAGGCAGTTTGATAGATACGTTAAAAAAGCGAAACCACTGTGTGTCAGTTAGTTGAGAAAACTGCTGTATGCGGATATCAAAACGAACCATAATTTAAACATGTGCGAAATATTGCATACAAAGTATCCTCGAATGCGGTTGTGCCACTTATAGCACTTGCTCCACGATTGTAACTTGACGGAAAGAGATTTGCCGATTTCAAAACAATTGAACACGTTACTTTGTTGAACACCTTGCTTTACGTGGCAATCATAAGTTTTACATTTCATATCACTTGGTGATTCATTTTCAGATGCCGCTATAATAACATCACGAATCGTAATAAGATTAAGATTTCGAGACGATGGCAAAGTTGACAGCATAATGAGATGATGAATAAATGTGCTTATCAAATTCCCGGTGCTCGTAATCGATCGGTGAAGTGTCCATCGGTATTTAATGACTGCGTAAAGCCGTGTCCAGGGTTTTTCTCATCACCGCCACACCGTCGAGGTCAAACATCAAAGGCACGATTGGCTTAGATGGGCCATCGGCGTGGGTGAGGAACACCGTGGGCGTTCGTAGAGTTCGGATACGATATCTGACTGACAATGATGGTAAGCATCAATTAGAGAAGCTAGTCGCGATGTAGCAACGCCGAATGTTTGACGCTTTTCAACTTCTAAATTGAATAATGACCGACTCCGTGGATCTAACGACGTGAAACTTTCACAGGTTTCGGTACAAAGACCCTGCATGGAACTCGGGACCCGCACTCACAAATTGGCTCTCTCTCCCATCAGTTTGAAAAGAACAAAGCATGCTTGTACTTACGATGTTTTTACACCATTTCCGGTGATGCTAACAATCGAGAGGTCAGATAACTACCGACGTTGATAACGCGCCATACTTTGATAACGGTACATGGAACAAAAATGGATTTAATAACACGAATGGGACCGAAGGACGTTCGTGCGAATTACCTTCGAGGCCTGTTTTTCCGTTTGCGATAAAACGCAGTTAAAAGTGTTTCATCCTTCTCGCTTTTAGTCACATAAACTCCGCGTGCGCTTCGAACGTAAATTGAACTGCTTCGCATTATTATGAGAGTTCTGAGCTACTGTTTTTCCAGGCTTAAGATCTGGCGTAAAGTGAAGTTGAATTCCGCGTTACATTGCGTGGTCAAGCGTGCAATGCATCAGTTGGGAATTTCTCACGTAAAACCATTCGTCACTTCGTTGCATACCTAAAGTCAAGGTATTGGAATAGAATTTATAGACGAGGAACATATCTCCATTTCGCGTATGTTCGAACATTATGCGTAAGTAAACCACTCGTGCGTACAAATAGGTGAAATTCACACTGTACCATGTTAATTAGAGACTCTAATTACCCCTGCAAATAGCTGTGCCCGCTTTTAGACAGAGAGGCGTATGAGTTGTTCAAAGACGACAACTAGTCAAGTCGAACCATCGCAAAAACAACGATATCTAAACAAGCACAACGTATAGCTTGAAACGCACAAGATTCAAAATGTGGTGTCTTGGCCGAAATTTTTTTAGAAAATCATCAATTTAGTTTATTTTTTGGTAAGTAAAGTTAATGATCGGAACTAAGCAGTCAACCGCGTTTTATCGCGAGGTAAAACCGAAAATTTATACTTAGTCACCAATTAGCATACGAAATATTATAGCTTGCACCCACCTTTACGATTCATTCCGACAAAAAAGAATACGTCCATGTATAATCTGCAGCGTGTTAGTGAAGTCGCACGTAATTATTTATGTACTTTGAAATGAGCTGCAAGGACGATCACGTGACCATTAAGAGATAGTGATAGAAAGTTTCTATCCTGATCCTTTCGATTCTGTAACGTTCTTTCTGGTTTCACCTAATCTTAGTTTTCAACTACCTACAGCATTTATAACAACTGTTGGGAACTTCGTACGTATAAACTTGGCGCATAGACTTGTTACCCATGCCATTGCTGAAAGTGTCTTCTGACATTCGAGCCCTGGAACGCTACAGCTTTGCCTTGACTCTTGGCACCGTCTTTAGACTCTTGACATTTCTCACTCTGTTTACTTTCTCTCCAATGATGATTGCATACCCGACACACGACGAGTATATACAACGTTTTACACGATCTCGGTCAAGTTCCCCACCGCTCCTTCACCTGTCTCTCATCCTCATCCTCCTTAATACGGAAACATCGCTACAACATGTATATCATTAATGACTCTTTATGACTTAATTTACTTTTCTCATTTTGTATGTGAAAACCTGACTTTCAACTTCTCTTTCTCCGAGAGGCAAAGTCGCACTCGTCATTAAGTTTCTTCACCTTTGAGCTCGTAATGCTGATGCAAAGATATTCAAATGCAAGCGGTTCGGTGTGGTTGATTAAAATGTTGGAATCTCATCCGTGAAAATTTTAGATCTTCAGACAACGGTTTTTTATCGATCTTATCTCGTGCTTTGTTTCCAAAACTTCGAAGCTCATCGCATAGTTGGAGTAGTTTTGTAACTTTGGTACCTGCATCAAAGCTAGGTTCGAATATTCACCAGAAGTTTTGTGTACTCACATGAAGTCACAAGCGACAAAATTTCTGTAGCGTTCTTCTTCGAGTATTTCTTTGGGATATCTACTACTCAATGGGAATGGATTTTAAATATCGAAAAGTGTTTTGTACCTAGGTGTCTATATCCATTCCTTTTATCTAAGGGCCTTTTTAACCATAAACCGGGCTGTTGAACCCTGGATGTTTGTATAGGACTCCAAGTTTC
Organism: Neodiprion lecontei; assembly: GCF_021901455.1. Taxonomy (NCBI): domain Eukaryota; kingdom Metazoa; phylum Arthropoda; class Insecta; order Hymenoptera; family Diprionidae; genus Neodiprion; species Neodiprion lecontei. Next base: position 9,622,075 of record NC_060265.1, on the reverse strand, counting down.
TCATGTTTATTTGTACTTACCGTAGGTTCCTACAAATTTTCCTACAACGAGTAACCACACTCAATCACATTGGTTTATGTACGTCATGCGCATAGGTTGACGGCATTTTGACGGTGGTGCAAAAGAACAGAATCAAAACAGAGAACATCATTCAGGTGAGGAATTCAATAGATTGAATCCGTCCGCCGTGATTCGCGAAAAGTATCGAGCTGGAAGAAATCGTTGGTTAGCAAAAACTGCCGCTTGAATTGATTGATGAAAAAAGTGACTCGCTTAACGTGGAACGTTTCTCTGTGAAGAATGGCGAAAACATAGCTTTGTTTTCGTTTCGACGATAACTTTGGAGGGTTCGACGGCCTCCCAGCAACACCGGAAAGGCTCACTCTGACGTGAGAAAATTCCAAGTTTGTTGATCGTTGAGAGTATTTTTCAGGAGGAAACCTAATTCGTTGAACCCTAGGTAGGATCCAAGCACCCAATACGATCATAAGATTTCTTCATTCAAAAGAACTTCGCGGTATTTGTTGACCGTACCTTTTACGCGTCCAAATACTCTTCGGTGATTCTTGGTTCGTAGTGTACCCTAGTGTTTACTTTTATCCAAACGAAATGAACGCCCGCCCGTCCGAAGAAGGGGAAGACAAAAAAAGCCCTATGACTAATGGATTTCGTCGGTGTATATACGTCGATATCCGTATTTTCATGGGATTGGCCTTTGTATGGCGTCGAAACGAATGGGAGGTCAAATCCTATCGTAATCGTCGGAGTGTTAAGCAACCTCGCACGTCCGCTTAAATGAAGTACCGCAACACTTCACTTATACAACGATATAAGCTGGTATAAACCCTGAAACTAATATTTGTTCAGAGCTTACAGCCGGGACACGCGATGGTCAATTTGGAAAGCGTTGGGAGTTAAAGACCCCTGGCAGATGAAACGGTCTCACAACATGCAAAGATTACCAAGTAAAACTGCGTGCCCTGTTTGCGCCTCCCCCGACCATCACCTTCGATTTAAGGGAGCTTTCGTTACGTGAACTGATAAAAAGTATCCGCAATGACCTTTCGGCGTCATCCACCGTCCTTGGCACGATATTCGCGAGAGGATATTCGCTGTCTCAGAGCATCTACGATCGGACAGAGAGCCTGAAAAGTTGGCCAGCTTAACGGACCAGATCAAGACCTTTGTCCGATGTTTCCTTTCGCAGCGCTTCGTCAAAGGACAACCCAGAACGGTGGATCTAGGTCGCGCGTTCGAGCCATGTGGGAAGTTATGGACTAGGATAAAGGTTAGACGCCCTTCTCACGAGCCAATAAAGGGTCCCACTTTCAAGGATCAGATTATATCGCCTATTAAGCCCCTGGTTCGCGTGCTTCCCAGCGCGTCACTCGAGCACGCAAAGACGAACGCAAAACTTGAGATATCGTTATCTCAAGGAGTGTAGAACAGTATGGTAGTAGATCTGTCAAGGATTATTTCAAGAGAAACGCTCGATCGCTCACGATCCACTGCTGGCCGTTGATTAATGCAAAGAAACGAGACGAATTTTTTCCCCATTCTTCTTACTGTCATTATTCTTAGAATAGAACTCAGCCATAGAATGCTGCAAGCGTCTACAAGACAGGAGTCTACAATACCGAAGTATCGACAACCAGTGTTTTCTCATCTCATTGTTTTTGTACTGTACCTACATGCGCCATCGATATTCACTCTTTGTTACTCTATCTCTCTTTCTCTACACTCCAATCACGGAAGGTCGAGGTCAAGATGATCCTGGGGGTTCGCCGTACAACGCGATGAATTGTATTCTGTCTTCCGAGTATTCTATGCCACGGAATCAAACTTGCTGCACGATAAAAAAAAGGAAAAGTAACAGCGTTGAATTCAGCATGTTTGAATTATTGCCTTAAACCGGGTCCCTGTTATTTGAAATCCGGCTGTGACTCGCACAAGTCCTTTGCAATTGAAAGTAGGAAACAAAAAAGCTCGACTTTGGTCTTCAAACTAAAAAGGTGAAAATTTTGTGAAGTCTCCTACATTTGATTCTAGAATAATGAAGAGCGTTTCAACGGAATAGATTTGAGAAATGTTCGCAGTGTGTGTAAATTGAAGGAATAATCGATGAAGGACGCGTGAAGAGAGAAGTGTCGAAACTTCCTCCATGCTTTATTGTAATTTCAATACGAATCGAAAATTTGTCTTCTCCCCATCTTTTTCTAGAATGAAATATTGACTATTGTTTGACAGCCTCCGCATCCTTGAACTCTGAACTTCCAACCATTATTCTTGATCACAAGTCAATTCGACGAAAAATCCACGTAACAAATGACCCTGTATCAACTGCAACTTTCTATTTTTAAGCGCAGTGTCATTCCAACCGCATAGCAACAGTCTACGATGAATAATTTTCTTGAAATTGAATTAATTTCATTCAACTCGCTCGAATATTGGATCGTTGTGAAGCGACACGAATTTTTGAACTACGGTTGCCAGAGTAATACCGTGTCTCCTGCATGGCCATAAATCTAATCGACAGTACCGCAGCGATGTATTAATACTCAGTTTTTCTTTACATTTTTTTTACCGTGTAACATTTAAGACCAGGTCAAATCTTGGCTAAGAGTTAACCAAGATGAGGATATTTTTGTCAAGATACAAGCTCATTGCCAAAAGAAACGAAATACGTAACGCAAAAAGGTGAACTTGATCGTGCCAGAATTCTCGATGGTGTGTAATACTTCCGTCGGTGTGTACTGGTTGTTTTTTGTTCTTCTTTACCAATTAGTAATAATTGCCGATGAGGTCAGTGCGCAGAATAAAAATTGGATCACCGTGTGGCTAATTTTAGACGTTTCGTTGCATACAAAAGATTGCCAAAACATTGTTCGGGACCATTTCGCGATTGACAACGTTGCAAATAATTCAGTTTCATTCTAGGATTATGTTATCTTCATACTTTTAAGATGGAAAAAAAGTTTGAAATAAAATTGTGTCGACTCGAAAGATCGTGGTCAAACAAGCTGGAAGAGAATAAGCGAACTGAACTTATTGAAATAAACGAAGCGCTGGTAAAGTTCGCGCTTTTAACGAATAATTTTCTTAATCACACAATTTGAATCAACTCTCGACATTTTATTTTAATTATTTTATTATAATTTTTTGCGCGCGACTGTCGTTAAATCCTGATGATTAATAAAGTGAAATAGATTTTATAAAATCTAAACCTTAGTAGAAGCAACCGGCTTTTGCTCATTCGTCGAAAAAATGAAGTTGTTTACGGGATAATAATAACTTCTCGTACAAGACTGCTGAATAATGATTTCAGTCGTTTGTCGAAGTAAAATGACGTTGGTTCGCTAAACAGCGTGATATGACGGATGAATAATGAAAAGAAAGAGCGTGAGCATCAACTTGTCGCGATTAATGTCATTTTCTAACCCGATGTGCTACCCGTTATAACTTTCAACCTCTTGCTCGGTGCGCAATTAAGACCGAACAATAACGTAACTTCATACTCGGTGCGTGTACCTCTGCAGTGTGAAAGCTGCTTAATATGCTTCCCCCATTTCGTATCTTAACGACGTTCGAATGACTAGCTTTACAAATTCGCAAAAATCCCGACTACCCAAGGTAACGCTGGATGTACGGCGTAGCTATATATTCACAGGGCATATTAATCACTGAACCTTCATCCCTGTTGCTCGTGAGGAGGTGATCGGTAAATGAGCTCGCGCTCTCAGATTTACGCCGGTCATTCCATCTTTCATTTTCCGCTCCTATCCCACCCGCAGTCGCCCTGACACGCGCACGGCATCGTCTATAAGCAACGGTGCAGAACTATCGGGAAGAGCGAAAGAATTTCCCTTGCCAGAGTTGAATTTTTCGACCATAGAGAAGACTGGAAAAGCAAAAATACGTAAGCCACATGATATAAAAATGAGAAATACAGACATTATTTTTAACCATTCTCTTCACTTGTAGACATACCGTTTTCAACCGTGTTACGCCCATGTATCGGCTAGCGAATTTCTCTCGGATTTTTGTTTATCGTAAAACTTTTTCCTTTACCGGACTGCTTTTATTCCGATGGATGAACTGGCGGACGGATGGGCGGCAGAGAGCGCGAGCAGTGGCCCGCGTAAATCACGCTCTGCTTGTTCTCGACAACGCCGCGCGTTACCATTAGCATTAGTTATTTTATTAGCATGCGCGGCCTCGTATAATGCGTGTGTAAGGTAACCCGTATGTTATACGTACGTGCAGCGTACGTAAAAGCATGCCGGAGAATCAGATCCCTCGTACTTGGCGCGGAAGCATCCCGAGCCCATTGACTTCGGTCCTTCTTATAAAATGGGAAACGGCGTTAGCTGCTGGACATTTTTTTTTTTTCATGCACCAAACGACGAACCGTTCATCGGCATTACTATCCCGATCCTAAAAGAAGTTTGGTATCAGTCCGATCCATCTGCGGATGACGGTCTTTAGTTTCTAAGGTCACGGGTCAACCTCACTTAGTCAAGGCAGCTCAGGCGTGGTTCAGACGTCAAAGACAGTCCGGGTTCGGTATTGAACGGACTTCTGGCGCTTCGTTAAAATGGGCGAAAAAAAAGAAAAAAAAAGGAAAGGGAAAAATATGATCCATCTTATAACCACTTCTCAAAAAACCCGGCAATTTACTGTTTTACATTTATTATTCTTGCTCCGGTTTGAAAAGATTTATACAATGAAATTGGAAGCGAATGTATTGTATCGCGTAAGTTTTGTTGAGGAGAAGAAATTGACAAGTGGAAATGCGTTTGAACCTTAATTTGGAATTCCAAACTCTGTATTTTTCCAAACACGTCATTGGTCAAGGTATTTTATTTTATACCATTTGAACAAACATCGATTCACTCGTGCGTAAAATCTCTGGGATGCCTGCGATCTTAAGAATTGAACCAAGAAGAAATAAACGAAAGCAACAAACACCAGCAGTCAAGTATATTGTAAAGAAATGAATATTCTCGGGACACCCCGTGCAGCGTCAAGATCTCACAATCAGCTTGGTTCGCGGTTATTCGCTCTAGTTGATCAAGGCTCTGCAATTCGTTACGGTTACTTCAACGGATCTGCAGCAGCAGAGACAATAACAGAGAACCGAATGGGAATCAGACTTATTTCGCGTCTGGCTAGGCCCGAACAATAAGTTTCGTTATTAGCTGCGTATTTCTTCATCCCCCCATAAATCCACGGCTGTACAAGTATACGTAGGTACAACTTTTCAAAAGACAAAAGTCATTCTAAAGAAAGGGTAATTTTTTACGATAACCGCTTAGAAGATTTTCATAACCGTTTTTGTAAATTATGGCTTTAATTACCATTCCCATGGTTGTAGGCTGTAAATTATTGCTCACAATACTCGAGAAATTTCGAACAATTTCGAAACTTCTTTCGAAGTAAGAATTTATTTAAAAAAATTAATTCAAACAGCCGGGTAACCCGTCTCGTTATAAGAAAATTTAGCTTCTTTTTTAAATATTTTTCTCTGTCGTCAAATCGTTTAAACGATTAGTTTTTTTTTTTCTTCCTCTGTCTTCGTGGATTTTCCTTTCAAAAAACATTATCTGCTTTCGTCCGCTCGAATTAATTTCACAAAGCGATTCTCGACTGTGATATTTGGGCCAAACGTCTGGTGCGGTGGGTGAGGATAACTCAATATTCGTCCAGACGTGTATTCCGACACGTTTCGGAACCCGACACCGCGGTGCGGCCCGCATCCTCTGGAAACGCCTCGTTTGTCCCGCACGTTCTCACGCCCGTGTGAGAATCTGGGATTCTCCGAGGAGTTTCTCCCAGAGGAATCGAGTCTGTGAGACTGCCGAAATAGGCGTATGCTTTTTCAAAGGAAATCCCCGGTACTCGGAGATTATTGCGTAACGGAAGACCGTTCCTAAAACATTACCAAATTAATTCATTAGCTGTGATTGTGCCTAATTTACGTACCAGTTGCAACACGAAAGCGCCGATATTTGCGTCTGGAGGTTAAGTTCTCGTTGCGCGTCATTTCTCGATGTCTGTAATGGAATTATGAAACTCAATGCGTCTTATTCGCACTTCATGAAAAGCCGTTGTACAATCAATCTTGAAATCTTGTCAATTCCACAGATTCGAACAAATTATTTACAACAGTTGCGGCGTTGATCACGAAATCCTTAAATGGCGTCAAACTGAACGAACAGCTGATCGTTTCGTACAAATTACGCGATTGTAAGTATGCAGAAAACGTTGTGCAAACTGTCAGACTTTCATTTCGTTGTATTGAATCGATGAGTAAAATACACGTTCATAAAATGACTTTTGCAATTCGGTAAATGAAAGCTTCCGTCACCAGATGGCGTCGCTATCGATATTTTCATTTTCCAATATGAATTTGTGCGAAACCTTTCTGCGAGACATTGCGGTAAAAGTTGAAATTTTTTTTTTTTTTTTTTTTGCAAAGGAAACGTACAACAGCCTATCTCACCGAACGAAATCGGGTTCCGAATATCAGGTTCCAGATCTTCGCTGTCGCGTTTCAACCTGCGGTTTTATAGGCGGTGTGTAGTGTACAGGTAAGCGGGTTCTTCGCTCGCCGTCCATTTCCACGCGGACCGTTCGCAACGCGTTTTGAATTACGACGCGTGTATCGGATGCGGTTTTTACGCAATCAAAACAACGAACTTTCATAAATAATTCCGATAAAGACTATTATAATTTACAATCTCAGGCATAAAATTCAGGACGACTCATTCGGAGAACGGCGCGTCAGCCAATTAGGCACATTACGACGCTTCGCGTTGTGTCACGCACACACACACACACACACGCATGCACGCACACACGTCTTTCTCTGTGAACTTCCCGTAATAATGCTTCGTTCGATGAAATTCGGGCTCCCTAATTATTGTACAATCTGAAACAACGTGCATAACTAAACCTCGCTTCAAATCACTCCGAGAACAATTGTGTCGTCGACGTTCACTCCGTTGCCATATTAGCCGTCGGACGTGCTTGTACCTGCGCTGTAGGATTCCCTGGAAATTCTACGTACGTCAGAAAACAACCAAGCGATTGTTTAATTCCGTTATTGCAAACTTGACAAAAGATTTAATCGGACTGTTATTTGACACACGTATATTGTCATCGAACATTTCACGGCCGTTCTTATATTTTATTATTCCTTTTACAAACAAGGCCAAATTTTTTCCGTCAAATTATTGCACTATTTCTTCGTAACGTTATCTTACGCTATTATTTCCAAAATTCATCATGACATCCTGCACGCATATGCCAAAATATTGATTTAACTTTGAAATTTTTATTGTTTCAGGTAAGAATATTTTTTATACCTAAACCGGAAGGAAGAAGTTTCCGTACATTTCCTGAACACTGATAGCTGCAATTGAGTATCGAGAGAAGGAAGAAAGATCTTCATCACGATTTTTTGGTGCGTATAGTGATTTACCGTTAAAGCCATAAACTGTTGTTTCGAAGAGATATCTATACTATGCTTAGAAGTATTCCAAGCTTTCGAACAGCTGACTTTAATCTGCACCTTCTTGTTCCTTATGTTTTATCCAACTTACTTTATAACCGCGGAGGCGAACGAGACGCGTTAGTCCGATCTTAAGGAAAACGTTAATCCAACCAAGGATGTAGCCTCAGGTTTTACACGCACGTCTATACCATCTACAGTCATAAATTTCTCGACGAACATCATATCGCAGCTCGGTTGCAGAAAGTTTTCAAGTATAACGTGCACCGAAACAACCAATTGCCCAACAAAGAAATAAAACCTCCACGTGAAACGAAACAATCTTTTTACCCAACCGGTCGGTACGAATAATCCTGACGGTAGGCTTTTGAAGCGATGTCCTTAATTTTAGAGAGTCAAGATTTTTCTTGACTTCCTCGTTATTTGAATAAATTTTTTTTTTTCATTTGTGGTCTCTAGTTCGTCTCTCGCGTATTCTCTATTTTCTGTAGTTTGCCATATCTGTTTTGCATAAAACTACCGCGGCGCATTTCATTGATCTGACCACGTAAAATGAAGAAAATAATATCGCGGTGTATAACGGAATTTACTTTTACACTCTCGCAAGTCTTGAATGATGATGGTGCGAACGAAGCCTAACAATTCACGTAAACCCAACGTTGCCGGAGTTTCCGGTTCCTTCTTCTTTTTCCTCTCACTGATATGAGGAGAAACAAAACGAAACCTGAGACCCGTCGGGGACAAGACTTAACACTTCACTAACCAGCCATCTACGGTGTGTTTATGTTTGTATGGATATTCAGAAGTACCGGAAGCGGTGGTAGACATAAGGGAATCTGCGTTCTAGGTAGCAACGCGCAAGACGGGCACGCGGCATCTACATATTTAGGTATGCGAATTCCAGAGACGTTGAAACAATGGGGAACGAGAAAAAGGCGAAAAGGAGGAGAAGAAAAATGATGCATGTTAATTAACAGCTCGTCAAACGCGTGGCATTCACATTTGTCACCGTTAACAAACGATGAAAAAGTATTTTTAAACGACCTCATACCTGCAATTGTTTCTACACTAGGATTGTGATGTATTGCGTAGAATATTTTTCACCCATCTCAAGACTCGAGCGTGCTTATGCTTCGGTGCTTGTATACTTTGTATTAGTATATGCGAAGACGTTTTTTTTTTTTTCACTTCGTTCTCAATTCGAGACGAATCATTTTACTCGGTTGGACAAAACTCGTTTCTAGGATCACGCGATTTCTTTATTTTAAAAGCACCGAAAATGATCCAAACATGGCTAAATGTCTTTGAAAAATTCAAACATACGACTACAGAATGTACGAGAAGTTTATTCGTAGTCACAACGACGAGGAATAAAGATAAGTCTAGAGAAGTACAATTCGGTAAATTATTATTTTCAATTTGAATCGAACAAGTGAGGAAGTGCTTTTTCCCAATGGTATATGTATTAGACTGACTGACTACGGTGAAAATTCGTGCATAAAAAATTCTACAAAAGGGTATAAACTGGGAAATTGGAGGATCGCGGACGGTCTGTTACCATCTTATCTGTCGCCCTGGTTCATTCTCCGAACTCTTCCACTTCTTCACCTTGGACACTGACAAACGCGATTATTATTATATACAGCCGGACATCGACCTCTGAGCAGGCAGGGGTGGCTTCGATCGGCTGATACGCCGCTCGATGAAGGTCGAATACTTTGGAGTTTGGACGCATTTCAGCCTCGAAGGACAAGGGCGTAGGGGCGAGTCACGTGTGATTTTTTAAAAGCGAGCCGCGGGAAAGCTGGCAGTGGTTTAACGTACCTGAAAACGGGAGAAGACGGAGTTCAAGGTTCCAGAAGCGAACCAGCGTCCCAATTATCATTAGTCATACTCCCTCTGCAGCGCGGGAAACAAGGTTGCGGGAATACCGCCGATCCTCCCAGAAGGACGTGGAGGCAAACTTCCAAGTATGGTTACAACACTGCGTACCTTAACCTCGTACCGTGAAGTCTAGGCACAAGATTTCACCACTATTTGCTTGTTCTCCGGCCCGACAATTAGTCCGTACGGAACCTGAGGTACCTTGTACTCTTTATATAATCGCGCGAGGAATAAACCTTACAGCTTCTCGGCACTGTCACTTCGATTTCGCCACTATTGACTAGACGGAATGATCGCACCGGACGGAAACTCGGCTATGGGGGACCCGAGCTTTCGAAGATTTTAATTCAAGTTCGGGAATGAATATTTTCACTTCCTTTTTTTCAAAAGTTGGCAATAATCAGCTTCTATATCGTCGGCGTAGAGGATGCATGGAATTTAATAAGTCTCTGAAACGTAAAACGAAAATTGAAATGTCGGAGCATTTTTCGCAACTAGTTATGCAGTTCCTTGGAATACACGTGCCAAATTAGCAAATATCTTGTGTCCAGAAAGTATAATAACTTCAAAGGTACATTGTGGCATATTTTTTACTGCAAGACTAATTCGTTCAATCTTGTTAAAGGAGGTGAAGATAGCAAAATATACGCGGTATAATGACGTTCAGGAGGTTATCAAATTGTTTCGACGCTTTCATTTTTCGTAGCGAAAAAACTGAAAAATTGAAAACTCAAGGCAGTCCTCAGCTCGTCTCACTTACCCTGAGAGCACATTATACGCTTATAGGCGTATAGTTTACAAAATTGAAATTTTTAACAAAACCCTTTTAGCCGAAGCGAAGGTTATATTTCACAGCTGGAAATAGCCGTGGCATTAATTCATAAGGGCGCACCTGAGCATCCTAAATATAACAAGCTTATACAGGGTTATACCTATCCCCATATATACGCAATCGATAGCTCATTGTAGGCAGCGAGTAAATAAGAAGCTATTTCGATCACAAGCCTAAACGTTCTCCCGAGTATCGATAATATTACAGCCGTTCGTTATCGTAGCTAATTCATAAACGAACGATACGCGATTCCACGGTTCTCCAGCTAGCCGAGACACGATCATTGGCATTCATGTGTCGCCATAAAAGCGCGCGAGCTGTTAGAGCCGCTTATCAGTACCGTTGCTACCAACAGATTCGAGAGTGAATTTCCTTCGCAAAGAGACAATCAATCCACCGGTAGTCTTCCGATTATCACGCTCCGATGCCGACACTCGCTCGACAAGCTTCGAGATAATGGAAACGTGGATGTCGTACGCCTTTATCGTGATTCGGACTATCAGCTGGTGCGCTGTCGGCTGGGTGGCTTCCCGGACATTGCAGTTTGCCCCCCCTCGCTACCCGACACCCACGATCGCCGCTTCATCCTGTTTGCGTATCCCTGCTCCCAGTTTTCCTCCTCGTGTTTACTCCGGCCTAACCCACGTGCAATGCACACACAATCAACCCTCCCGCTGCTGGCTGCAAGCTGCGCTCTCTACGGTAGGTCGATGACGCTGCATCGCATCGGGCACAAGACGTGCCTTTCGGAATGGGTTAGTATTCAGGTCGAATCCCAGCATCCAGAGTCGTGATCGCTCGCTACTGCAGTCTGTTGTAACCAACTGACTTCTAACGAAGTGCCAAGACTCGCTTGCTCTATCGCGCTTGAAGGTGTCTCACGAACGCTGACGAGGTCAGGGGTCAGTCAAGTAACGACCCGACAATAGGCCGAGTACCTTGAGAGAAAAGGGAGACTGCAGCTATAACGTTGCGATGCATCGTCGACGAGGGTTTGATGGAGTGGGACGATTAACAGTTTTCAACAAGTTTGAGGATGCTTTTCAAGACCTACGTTTCCCTCGAGACTTCGTTTTTTTTTTTTTTTTTTTTACTAAAAACGTTTCGTCGCGACAGCAAAGTGCCGTTGCAAATAGATGCGAAGCGATGTCGGCATCAAAGCAAACAGCATTTTCTCCAACTGTTTTCTCTTCGTTCAAAGTTTTATTCAAATGATTAAATTTAATCAACTCTGCAAATAGAATCAATGCTGCAATAGCCAGAAAATGTTAGAATATTGAAGTTAGTAACGTTGAAGCAACGAAATACTGAAACTAAAATCATTGTTTTGAAAATTGAGAACGACTTTAGAAGTTGAATTTACAAAATTTGAATACATTTAGCTTTTCAAAAATTGACTTACTCATTTTTCCTAAAAATGAATCGTTACATTAACGTTTACGAACTTTACTCTCTTAAAGATGCAGTATCGGCAACTATAATCACACTACCAATTCTATTCCAACCATATTTTTTGAATATTAGAACAAACGAAATTTTTCTTAGTACACTATTGGTAAAAAAAAATTTCAAGTCAACAATTAACCACAAAAACCTCAGTGCAGTGTTCTGTTTTTGTTCCGATATATACGACAGCAAAATTTTGTCGCAAAGAGGCGTGCAATTAATCAGAGCGTAGTACGTACCACAGCGTGGATACAGCGACAGCACAATTTATTTGCACATTCGCATCAACTCGGTCAGCTGCTGCTGTAGGACAGACGAGTTGCATGCAAATGGTGTCGTAAACTTATAGCGCCGTCCACTTTCTTAGTTCAAAGGAAAACGCGTTTCAGCTTTCTTGCCTGCAACACGGAGTGGAACAACTGGATCACCTTTGTCCAGGAGTTTTTCGTTCATTCAAATTTTTTCTTAAATTTTTTTTCTTCTACATTCTTCTTGAGCTCGCCTTCGCCTCGCGCGAAGATAATTAACAGCGCGTATCATCGTTCGCATCTTTTGAATTTAACGAGTATAGATGAAGGCATGTACATCTAGATGAGTTACCTAACACAATTCCTTTCTTTTTCACTTTTACTTGTTTTTCTTTTTTTTCTTCTCTTTGGTGGTATTCAACGTCTGAATGTATCGCCTTCCGAAGTAACATCACGTTATTCTAATTATGCCCTCCTCGTGTTATGATTTTTTCACTAAAATTAAACTCCGCACGTAGGTGTTCAGACGAATCGCGTTTAGAAAGTGCGTTGAATTTGCTCAAGGCGGTTTTGAAACTTTGGAATTAGGCTAATTTATTGATAATAACAGTTTTATTTCTATTCTTACAACCGTTTCACGCAAGTTTTCGACCGCTGACGTAACCGAAGGTGAAGATTAAAAACCGACGAAGACTTGCCAGAGATATATATTTTACAGCGGTGAAAATATATGGGAAAAAAAATGAATAAAAATTTACGCTCGAAACGATTTCTTTTCTACGCTCAACTTGTTCTTGCACAGCTTCTTGCATAGAGCACAATGATAAAGATAAACGTAGCCAGAACATTAACCTACATTATTCGTCACGCAACGTTTTCATTTTAGTTTATCCTTCTTTCACTTTTTCATCATTCCATCCTCATTATGCTTGCCGGATGACCGTTAAAAAAGTTGAAATTACGCACCTAAGACTGCAGGTGACGAAACGAACGTACTTTAAAAACCTGGTCTGAAAAACAATGCGTCGCATAAACAATGAGAAATGGGATTTATTTGAATTTCACGGGGATTCTAATGCGACCCGAACAACAATTAGGCAGCATATTCCGTCAGACTCTTGTAAAAAATTTCCCAGATTTTCGCTCCGACGATACGTATTTAAGATATAACTAATTGCAAGCGACGCGACTTACCAGCTCGCTAAGAAAAATGAACGAAGATATACCGGAGTGAGTTACAAAGGTCTTTGAGTCTACACAGACGCGAAGACCGTCAGGTTTTCATGGTATAGGGTGGTTAAAAGTTATGAAAAGCTTTCGGTGAGCGTGCAAGACTTTCCCCGTGAATCATTAAGCAATGTGCCTGCGTGGATACTTATAAATTTATACAGGAAGACGAGGTGGAAGCGTCACAACGATAAGTACGCGCAACACATCCTCGTTCCCGAAACTCTAAACGATCCTAATCCTAGTGTATACTCAATCAGGCTAGGCATCAAGAATTTTCTTGACGGAGCGGGGAATATTTTGACACAAAAATTAGTCAAATCCCTGATTGAATGTGTTTGAGAACAATGAAAGTTTGCTAGGTGGTGCAAGATAATTATTACACCTAATTGCTCAATTTCCAACGTGTACTAGGTATTGTACTCGTATGTATAAGCGATTAATATTCAATGGAAGGTACACGTATAGTACACTTTGAAACACAGTCGTTAGTTCACGCGTTCATGAAATGCTAATTTCTGTTTTAATTGAGAATTTTTGCGCACGATCGGTGTCTAGAGGTACAAAATACGCGTTCAACACGACGAAAGCGATTTGTAATTTCTACATGTTTCTCTATTGTGAAAGCCACATCAACAGATTATTATCTCATTGTTAGATCTTTCACGCCGAAGAGAATGGTTCGTTCTGGTGAACTTTGACCGTTAAGAAACCAAAACCCGGTATGTACGAATCACGCGCAAAGAAAGTGGGTAGAGTGCGTCAAGCTTTATCGTAATATTATAAGATAATTTTGGTGTATGAGATTAGAAATTTCGCCAAATTTCCTTTCGAAAGAAACGTCGTTTCGCCAACCTGAATTGAATTTCCATAAATCGTGTACGCGTCAAGTTACAAAAAGTTGATGGTCTCGATGTAAGAAGGTCGTAAAAATTTCACGATGACTTGTTACTATACTCGGCAAGCATAACCGTTTCTTGCATTTTTTAACCCCAACCGGCGCTTCTCTCTCGGAGCTGGCTTCACGAGTCGCAAGTGTTCGGACGTTATCCATTACGGACAAAAAGCACGCCGCGTCTTTACGGAGGAAAGTGTTATTCGTACGTGGTAGTGAATAAGTAGGTGGATACTTGTAGGTGCGCCCTAGTCTAGTCGAGCTTTGCATAATAGAGAACATCAGATGGTGCAGATCGGTTCGCAGACTAGAGCGTAGTATACCTATCCTCTCGGTAGGTAACGAGGGTTGCATATTTACTGACATCGAAGATCCACTTGAAATTCCTCAGGTCGGGTTTACCTGGGATATGCGGTGCGAGAAAATAGGGTTAAAATCATTTTGTCACTCGTCTAAAGACTTCTTAAAAAAATTTTCAAACAACTTTCATCACTGGGCACTCATGTTTTTCGGTTCTTTTATAGATACTTTTTTCTAAAGCAAAGGAGAAGAAAGTGTCGGCACATTCGTTACGTATACGTAGGCGGATTATCGATTATTGCGTGAAAGTTTCAGTCCAATATTTCAGTCTCTTTGTTACACGCGATAAATCCTTGGAATTAATTTTCCGGCCTAGACGTAAAGTATCACAGAGGCAGAAACCGTTCGCCAATACTTCCAAATAATGATAATAATTTGTCACAAAAGGCGCAATTATTCGCAGTATATCGGATTCGTTATCGCCGAGCAAATAAGCAAACTCTGAAGCAAGCGCAACCCGCTCTGATTTTCGTATTATATTTTTCATCTCAATTCTCCAATTTCCTCGACGAACTGATTAATGAGTATCAGCTTTTGAGGCTAGTGGCGTCGGTTAGTTAGCGGTTGTTGGCGATATTGATTATTCCAAAGAGTCAAAACCGTCGACTACGGGTCGTCGGTTTAAGGGTCGTTGGACTTGGAATTTCCAGGCGTCAACGCACTGGCGTAGTAACATGCTTACCCGCCTATTGCGTACTTAGAGATAGGCGTTCTTACGAAGCTGAAGTTAGTGCCAGCCTTGTATCATATGCCTTAAAGCAACGTTGAACAAAAATAAATCATTTTTTTTCCAGCTTCGGAATAGCTTCTAAGGAGTTGAATTTGGAAACTATCAATTTCTTCATACCGTACTTTCACGGTTTACCGAATCTCGAAAAGTATCTTAAAGTTGCGAAATAACGAATTTTCCTAAAACCACGTCGTTACATTAACGCTGCCGACTTGAACCACATGCATTTGTTTAGAAAGCAATCGCCCGTCTTTCTTTCTCTCTCTTTTTCCCTCTTTTTTAACTTTCGCTGGTAATATGGAAAGAGATTTGTCGTCTCGAATAATCGCCTCCATTATCCGTGATGCAGCGGTGTTCTCTGCGGCGTAAAATTAACCTGAAAAGAAATTGCGTCTGGTACAGTGAGTAAATTCACAGTGCTTACGTGCAGTATAATGGCTGCTGGATGCGCTGCATAAGTGCACAAGATTCTCCTGGGCGAAATATGAATAGGCGCGTGTGGTCTGGTTGTCGTTTCTGTTTCGTACGTTACATGCAAGTATAGCGTACAGTAGGCACGGCTTTTCAATGATCTGTGACTAGTCATCCACAGAACCGTTCCGAAGGACATTGTCGTAAATATTCTGGCCTTCCGTCGAACCGTGACAAGCGGTTCAAGACCTTGATTAACAAACCGGTACGCTACGTGTTGTAACAGAACCGCGAAAGAGGGCTTAGAGTACGATCCACAAATATTTCTATATTCGATGCACTGAGAGAAATTTTTAGTTCCGGTCACCGCTCAGTTCTTAACTATTTTCATTTTTTACCACAATCGAAAAATATAGTTTTAGGTACAAAATGAAAATTAGTTTTATAGCTGTTGTCGGAAAGTTTAGTATCCGTTACTATTCTTTCTCATTATCATCACTGTTGCTATATGTTCTTGTAACTGTTGCGAAAATTTAATGCTTGTGCAACAATAAATTGATTTCAAAGATTTATTTAACTGAAAAGTTATTATTAACGATATCTGTTTTACTGAATTCTTCTAGTTACTGTAACAAATGAAATTTTTCTCAGTGTGGCCCGATGTAAGGTTAAGTCGGTGGGTGTCGGTACGGTGGTTGGTGAAAATCGGACCTGTTAAAAAGTCGAAACGTCTTCCGAGATTCCCGTCGCTCTGAATTTTAGCCCGAATCCGTTCCCAGCAAACGCTACATGGGACTACGCGAGTATCGGTATGAAATAAAAGTAGGTAGGCAAATAAACTGGAGCCATATAAAAAGGAGGTTAGCGAGACGTGAAAGAATTCATAAAATCAAGATTTAGTTAGCGTGCGTGCGGAAGTCGTCGTTACATGTATGCAAGTATAACGTATGCGAGTGCGGTCGAGGTTAGCTAACCGAGTCGAAATAAACGTCGTAAAGTTTAAGCCGACACGCGGTTGTTTCTCGCTTCGCAAAAATCGTGACAGGTCACGGGCCGCGGCGAAATTGTTGCCAGTGGTTTATTCATTCCACGTGAGAAGAGCGCGTTAGACCCGGGATATAAGGGCCTGAGCTCGCCTCCGGAGTATCATTTGCAAAATTGCCTTTATGTAAGTTCACCCCATCGGATATGCGGAGTGACTGCAGTCCGAAATTTGAGAAGCAAAAAGAGAAAAGAGAAAGAGGAAGAGAGAGAGAGTAAAAAAGCGAAGACGTACCGCAAAGTCCTTCGGCTGAATTATCTTCACTCGGTGCAGGATTTCTTGAAGACTTACGATCACCCCTGCCATTTGTTTATTTCGCCACACAAGATTGAAAAAAAAAACAACATCCAACTTTAATATCCGGATCATCGCGTTACGCCTAATTATTCTCCTCGAAAATGAAGAAATTACGGAAAAATTAACGCGAATAATGAAAAGAACAAACAACTCGTAAATGTTGAGAAATCTAGTAACGCTTATCGCAGTCATTCCATGTCGTCTATGTTGATACATGAAAAAATCGAACGTGTGTTATATATTGCAATTAATTGCTGATCGTGAGTTGTACATGTAAGATCGATTTTCTCGTCGGTACACCACCACTACTAATAACCCATTATCCAATCATCCGCATAGCAGCAGTGTTTATACTACACATATACCCATACAAGATATTTAGCGACGTGGTTTATAAATCGTGACTAATGTCGGTGGGAATTCAACTCGCGATATCCTCCCATACGCCTATAACGAAGCTGTTCCTAATCTCGCTGCAACCTGATGGCTTATAGGTGCGTTCACAGATTGTCTCATTTGTATCGTTTTCCATGCGCAAAATAATCTTCCTAATTGAAAAAAAAAAAAAAAAACAAAATTCAGATCCACGTACAATACTCAAGATGAAATTGCGTACGTTTCCGTTTTTTTTTCTTTCGATCCTTCTCATTCACGGGTATTCAATGATGCAGAGGTTCAAGAATGCGGAAATTTTTTTGAATCGCATATTAACCAAGACCAAAAAAATTGATGATAATGAGGCTTCGCTATGCGTACCCGAACATAACTCGACCAGCATAAACGTATTTTTACCTTGCGAAACAGACAATTTTCAAAATGAAAGTAAATTGCGAAGGGGTCTGTATGTTTAATATATATATATATATACATATATATATTTTTATTTTGTTTTTTTATCTTTTCACTTTGCCGCGTTGGCTAAAGAAGGACCCAAAAGAGTTGAAATATTAAAGTGGTTTAGAATTTAAGAAGGAAACATGAGAAAGGTCGTACCTACTCCGGTTACGCAGTGCCGCAGATATTGCGGCGCGCAAAAAAGCGACTCTTTAAGCCAAGCTCGTCTAGTTTAAATGAAAAAGGTGAATGTCCTGTCTCAGATACATATACCGTCCTGAAATTGTCTCCGAATGTAAATTATGCGTATATTTTGTCATTTTGTGGCAAATAGCAAATACATTCTTTTACTTCCAAGCAATGAAAATGATGAAAAATTGGTAATTAAAAATGAGGAGAAGCCCAACACCCAGATTGCAGCGCGAAGTGCTTCATGTGTGGAAATTCGATTATTCGAAAGCTATTAACGAACCAATTAGAACGAAAGCGACGAAGGTCCGAAGGTATTTTTACAGTAATTAACTCGAAATTGGACGGAAGACGCTCCGCGAACCGGCCGGATGTTCCGTAATTTCGAACTCTGACCCAGCAGATCCAATATTCTTCCCATTTCACCTGTCGGCGCGAAACTGTTGCAGATGTCACCGAGGCATTAATTGTACCTTACAGAGATGAACGGAGCCTCTCGCTGTCACGGATAATTTCACTCCGAAGTGGAATTAGAAACCTCGGTAAATTGTTTAACACGAGGGTAGATTGACGGAATTTTTCCGAGTGACTGATGAAAATTCCAACTTTTATTACAGATTCGAACAAATAAGATCTCCGGCATCTTTTCCGAGTAATTTATATTGAAATTATTCATCCACACACGTCTGCAGAGAAGAATCCCGATGAATAGTTTATATTATCTTCAATGAAACGCAGCTGATGCAAATTGGCGTTTATCCCTCCGTGCAGCAGCAGCCGCGTGTTATTCAATTAATTATAACTAATGAAACCCCCCTCAAACAATTGACGTTTGTTACTATATACCCGGCCTGCGATATATATCCCATGTAAGCATCTAGTGCAGTATAAGCTGATCAGACTCACTTTACATTGTTATAAACTAATGAAACCATTATTCCATCAGCATAAAAGTCATACTACAAGCGCTGCTGTAACTTACCGAATGACCGAATTACCGTCTGGTTCGCTTTACTTGCTGATTCCGGCGACGAATCGTCTGTCTCTTCTACTTTTGGAGTGGGAGATGCAAGCGTCGCGACGTTCGGACTCGCCGTTAATTACGCCGGTTACGTGATGCCGCAAAATGAATAAAACAAAAAAAAAATAAGAATTCCCCGCTACGAGATCCTGGTAAATTAATTATTGTCGAGTTGGTAACGTCACCGATAAATTTTAACGGGTTTCACAGTCCTTCGGAAAAAGGAAGATACATTTTTTCGTCAAAATTTCCATACAACGAAGTTTTATTGTGTCCGTTAAAGTTATTGCGTGGAAACTTGATACGATGAACCTAATTCATGATTCTTCGGTATTAAAAAATTTTGCAACGCATAAAATTGCAGGGTAACGTTACACATTGAAATTTAAACGAAACATGATTATGAAAATCTTTCTTTTCTAGAAAGGTTACAAAATGTTTCTTTTCTACATAGAGTTGTCTTTTTTTTTTCTCGCATTAAGTCACGTTGTACACATAACGCCAATATGGTTAAGATCTTATAATTATTCTACGTACATAATTTTCAAACGAAGACAACTGTCTGAAAATTTTACGGTATAAACTGTTTTGAAGTAGAATCTTCGATACATTCGCGGTGTCATCTAAAGAATTCTAGCTTCAAGGTGATAAAACTTGAGGATACGACGCAGCGCCGATGCGTAAACTCTCGAAGTAAAACTGCGTTGTAAAAAGGGCAAGTAAAAAAGTTAAAATATAGAAAGAAAAATAAAAAAACATCCCTGGAGAGGGTTTCCAACTCTTGCGGGATCCTTTCCTTACGATACGATTGAACTCAACTCGGTGCGACTCACCCCGACTGCACGACGACACTTTAAGAGTATTACAACACGGATACGTATAGAATCCTCCTTGATTCGTGACTCATTCCTCCAACCGCCCTGAACCACTCGACTCTTCGGCGATGATACAGCGGGACGATCCAACGCCCAGTTATATCAGACTATTTATACTGCATAAAGCGCAAAATACGAAAATTAGTCACTCCTCCCGAGGGCGTTACACTAAGGCTTAAAGTTCGTTCGCAAAAATGGGTGGATTACCTAGAACTGCACCGATGAACAACGGGAAATGATAATGATAAGGAAGAAAACCAAAAATAGTACAGAGAGTCATCGGGAAATCTGATTATTATTCATCGTCGAAATTAGACGATTTTAAAGCGTTGTATCGTACAAAGAAATACATACACCTGAATAATTTATACAAGGAAAAAAATATCAAGATACATGTCATATTTTTCAAGAAAAATTTCGTTCTCTTTAATAAACGGAGAGTCGGAATCAATTCCTGAAATTGCGTTAGAGAAATATTGACCTTTCACAAGAGGTTCTTACTCTTCTTGAAATTCCGTATCCCACTTTCCTTCTAACCTTTCGTGAAACCTGTCTTTCTTCTCGCCCACGGTGAGGGAGCACAGTTGAATGATTTTCAGAAAACTGCACAATAATATTTTTCAGAGTTTGACCACCGAACTCGAGAATGATTCGAAAATAATGTCAAACAAATTTACAGGAATACAATCTGGCAATAATCCAGATATGAGCATCGGATCTTTCAGTCTGTTTATAACTATACATCGATACTTTCTTCATTTGAAAAATTTTTGTTTATTCAAAGAAAACTAATGTTATTTTGATTATGCATAACATAGATCAGCATAAGCATTCATTACAGCATGAAGAGTATGTCGTATGTTGGATGTGTCATTACTCAGAAATAACATTATTGCTCAGTGACCTGTTAAATGGCGACATTAACCTCGGCTCGAGAGTTGATTGATCGAATTATGAAACAAACTCGGGCTGAGAATTACGTACGTAACACAGACACAGTCGCAAATTGATAATATTTTTACAGATAAATTAGATTACCGCCTCAACCGTGAAAAGTATCACATTTATTATACTTGAATGTATCATACTTATGTAGGGAAAAAGTGAGACAGTGAAAGAGATTTTTCTCTCCCACTATCTTAATGGACTTCAATCAATCGCGAATTCACGTTGCAGTAAATAAAATTCTTTCCGTATGAAAGACTGTTTAAAAAAAAAACTTATTTTAAATGTTCAGCAACGAGTCGCTACTTATATGACTTAAAATCAAGTTAACGAAGCAGTGAACAAAAACTTTTATAAGCCGAAAAAGATCTCTCGGCAAAGTTCAGTTGTTGGATTTTTTTCCTGTGGTTTGTAAGGAAGGTTATCTATTTTCTCCTGTTTAATGTAAAAACGTTGTTTCCGCATTCGATTTCTCTGAATTAAACAGAACTGTACAAACGAAGCTTAAATTCTACTCTTTATCACCTTTTGCACGAACTCGGTCGTTTATTATAGTTTTGAACGATTCTCAGACCTTTGTAACTTTGTAAAATAATCGACCGGGATCTATTCACATAAATAAACTATTGATTGTAAAATAAATATACCGCACACTCTGGAGGCAGTTAAAAATAATTTTGCGTTTCACGGTTTGTATAAATTGACATTAAACATCAGCAGTTTTAGTTATTACGACTACACAACTAGATATTCAATTGCGAAATACATACATCGAGGTCATGGCCCGGAATGAATCGGTGAAAGGTCGTATAATACAAAATCGAATCACTATGGAGCAATACTCGTCTACGGATGGTAAATCTATGACCCATTTACGTCGAAACGTACTCGATCGCTCCTCTACAATAATTACTGTTTACATAAAATGGATGGGTTTCGATCTTGTGAGTAAAGAAGGAATTGCTCTTGCAGTCTGCAACGTTATAACGGCGAGTGGTTTGAAACAGATGGATGATTAATGGGCATTGAATGTAATTAAAGACAATTACTTATCTCTCTCTTTCATTTTTCTAATCTGGAATGCGAGACGTCGAGCGTGTAATTGACAATGAATAAACGCAAGTCCGACGATAACGGTCCAGTAATAGATAAATCCGTCCGTTGAAAAGCGTTGTATTTATTTACGGGTTAATCTAGAGTAGGCAAAAGATCCAACAAAACGTCTGAAAACGCATTCAGTCTATTAATACGCGAATCGATGGACTTGGCATTGTAACTGTTGATACAAATCACTGACATTGAATTAATTAATTTCCAGACTAAATTAAAAAAAAAAAAGAAACAATTATCACGAGGTTCCAATTTCTAGTTACAGACTTTGTTTCAATCTTGGACTGAAATCTGATCTTGACCGAAAGAATGTTAGCCACGTTATCTGAACGATTGAAGACTTGACAGTTATAATCGGGCGAAAATTGACTTTGGAAATCGAGTGATGATGACGATGATGACAATGATTAAAAGTGGCAGTCAAATTTGACGATGGTACATATAAATCGAATGCGTTATGTAAGTCGATATCAGTAATATAAAAGTTTACGCGTGACCGTAAAACAATCACTTGATCTCCATTTTCCTGCAGCGTTTTTCTCGAAATAAACTCACACCATTCCCCTTAGTTACCTAAATCGTTCGTTCGACTGTCGGCAAAGTCTGTTCTGAGGAAGAAGCGAGCTTACTCACTCAGATTAACAGAGCTACATATTGTTCTAGTTCCAGCTCCCAGGTAGAACGTCCACTGTCTCCGAGTAATTTAGAAGTTTAGAGTCAGCCTCGCCGCCTATACGTATTACATATAACAGACCGCGTCTCTCACGTGTTGAAGAGTTGAGAAACTCGGCTCGCTTTTAGCGTTCAGCTAAGCTAAACTCGGCGCGGCGGGTGGAAACCTGCAGACTTTGAAAGCCCAACGGGCCTCTTGAAAGTTGAAAGATTGCCGGTAAGTTTTTAAAGTATAACTTTGTGCAAGTAGTGGCGGAGTAGTTACCGGAGTTTGTTATCTATGCCTCAACGGTTTAGAAAAATGAATCAATCTTGAACTCTTTAGAGTATTTTGAATTATTTTTGGTTTTTTATTTTGCAAAAAATATTCACCACCTACGATGTATCTGACGGTGTATGAAATTCACGTATAACATCGAGTACAATGATACAGCGTGATTATCTGCATCCTTACGGTCTTTGTCGTTCCTAATTACATTCCGAAAGGAGGCACAGTGAAAGTTGCCTCATCTAATCACCTGTACGTACCAACTAGGTATTTCCGTTTCGTGGTTATGATAGATGGACACATGTTGTACCCACTGAATAAAACTTTCGTTAAAAAAACAAGTTAGAACTACAAATTTGTACTATAGCATTTTTTTTTTTTTTTTACTTTACATTTTCAAAGCAAAAAAGTTGAATCGAAAACCGACTGGATTCGATGCTCGAAATCATTTTGCGGTGAAAGTGTATAAAGACTTGTAATTTATTCAATGCTGCATGTATAATTGAGTTTTAGCCTCGAGTTACACATTACACTTAAAATCAAACCAGACGACGAGAGTATCTACGCCCCTTACGCCTTACGTTATACGTGTCTATAATTACCGCTGCATTAAGCCGACTTCCTATAACCACTCTCGACTTTTTTTTTTTTTTTCGTCTATTCGTTTTTTGTCTACCTGGTTTTCTAAAGATGAAGATAGCTGCGATCTATTTTTGTCCGTAATACGTACTCTCTTATCTTATACCTACTCCTGCAGCACTCTTACAAATATGAATGCTTCGCAACACGTAAACAGCTCTAGCTACACGTAGACCCGTATGCATATAACTATAGTATGGTGCTGTCATAAACACAAGAGAGGAATGCAGCTTAGAAATGATATATGTGTATATGTATATGAAGCTAGCTGCGAGGAAGTTTATCTATAAAGCGATAAAGTTTTTCGAAAGATTATATATATACTGTAACGTTGCTTGTTCATGCGTATGAGGAATTCCACGCTAACCCGACCAGCGTTTGACCCTCACCATTTTTGATTTTGTTGAAGATTTTTACTGCAATTGTCCCAACTCTAAAACAGTAGGCTGAATTTTTTTAGATTTTTTATTCAACTGGTTAATTATTTATGAATATTAAGAGTGATTTTTAACAGGATCTTTTTTTAAATTCTCAGAAAATTCTCAAAAACCGTATTTTCTTTGCTAAACATCAAGACCAGGTCCGTGATAGACCGATTTTTTTTTTTTTTTTGTGTTTGAAGGGTCTGAAAATTTCGTAAAATTCTGAAAACTTCCTATTTTCACTTAAAACATTTTTAAACCGGTGTCATTATCAAGGTAATGAAAAAAGAATTTGAATGTGCCAGAAAAAATGGACAATAATCTTTCCATAATGTAACCAGTCTAGGAATGTTCTAACAATAAGTGAAAAATAAAAGTTTTGATAATTTTTCGGGAATTTTCAGATCGTTGGAATAGAAAATACAGTTACTCGGAATTTTTTGAGAATCTTGAAAAAGGTCCCGTTTTAAAATGACTGCAAGTATTTATAAATAATTGAGCAGTTGAATAAAAAATCCGAAAAAATCAGGGTACTGTTTTAGAATAGGTAAAAATGTTTAAACAAAATCAGAAATGACGAGGGTTAGACGTTGGTCGGATTCGCATGGAATTCCCCGTATATACTCGCTTTCCTCAAGTAATAATAATACGATTATACTTTTAGATTTGCATCTCCACACACCTTTATGAGCGAGGATCATGTAGTTGAATATAAAATTTTTGAAACGAATGAAACATCTTCCGATCGCTCAAAGAGTGAAAATAAAATTTTCACCGTGCCCTCTTGGATGTCAATGAAATAACGTGAAAATCGATGTATATTTTTTTTTTTTCAACCAGCGAACAAGGCATGGTCACAGTAATTGGCGTTACAATTTACAGCCTAATTAGCGAATGTATTACTGAAGAGATACGATTCTAAAGTGTCGCAGTGCATAACCGCTTTCAACTATATTTCATGTATACAGTAACATATGCATTATGTATATTCTATGTACCTGCACTCGGTATACATTCGTTCAGTTTCATTATTCCCCTTTCTCACCGTGGGAATATGAACTTCTCAACTGCATTTGTGTATATCTGCGCCGCCGCGCAGAATCATTTCTCGACGTTTTGCACCGCGGCAATGCGAAGAAGACCGTCGTCATCTCGTACAATTATTTCTACAATTCTCTCCGTTGTCTTTAAAAGAAAAAAATCGCAATTAGGCACGGCTGCGGTCTCTTTAGCCGAGCTCTCATCCACATACTTACAAAGTTACGCAACGGTTCTCACGGTGCTTTGCATAACCCGTATAATCGTATTGGCAGCTAGCTAGATGATTGAATATCATAGCCGAGTGTTCGCCTAGTGTGTGTATCTATTACGCTATGAGAAAGTGAAACTTTGCTCTCAATTATTTCCAGCGTATACATGTATTCGTCTTACATATGCACTCCGACGGGGAGGAATGAATGTTCGATATCTATTTAGAAGACTGTACAATCTTGAAGATGATCCGACGGGCATCCGAATATTTGCGCGCAAACCATTATCTTGAAAGCAAAAAAGGAAGACGAAAAAAATCTCGTTTATATTTCTTGGGGTTTTCATCGCCCGCAGCGTTGAGGTTTTTTAACCGATAAATCAATACCTTTTGATAGTTTAAACACTCGAATGTTATTCGCAAGGTCTTTTGAACCTCTCTTCACAAACAGCGGTTTACATTGCAGGTAGATAGCTCTCCACGCCTCTGTTCCTCCTCCTCTGCTCTCTTATTATACTATCCGTTCTCTGCGAGCCAGTATTTCAATCTTGATTCTACGAACTTCAAACCAATCTCTCTACTCTGTATTCTTCAAAGTAGACATCCCATTGCGGGTAGTATAAATAGGCCAACAAACAGTTAGGAACCTCACGGTGAAGGGTGTATCCATCCGCATCCAAGTATTACTGCGTTTGATCTACTTTGCGCATTATCATCCGTTCTAAAATCAACCCCGTACTACCCGTTCGGTTATTGATTAAAAATTCTTTGGTCGCGTGAATATTGCACCTACATGCATTGTAATAGACTTTACAGAGATTATTTCTTCCAAAGCCAAGTGACGCTTATAATCTACCGTAATTTGGGAAATGTTCGAAACGTGCCTTCCGAGTCTCGGAAAATTGTTTTCTCCTTAGTTTTATCACGCAGTCGTCTTTGCCTCGTCCCGGCACGTTTTGGATTTTTACGACTAGAAATCGGTGTAACGTCTATATAATAACGTTTGATTGCTTCTTCTTCTTCTTCTACTACCTTCTTACCGATTTAACTGAATGTACTGCACCTAGAAAAATGAATAACCGAAAGTTAAGATATAGTTAAATCTTCTCTTCTCCAATTTCTCGATTCAACGCGCATTTAACAGCCCCGGCATTTTGCTTGTCCGCTTCGAAATCAAATCGCAATTCTTCTTTCCTTATCTCGAAACGCGATCTTTTATCGGTGTTTCCGATCCCCCCATCCATCCCATCAAATTATAACGTCGCGTATCCCGTCTTCTTCACCCCTGATCTCGATAAGACACCAATCGACGTAGGAGGATATAAATTCATTCTCTCTTGTCACAATTCGTTCATATTAAGTATCAGAATGCGTCGCGTAATTGAGAAACTTTTTTCATCACCGTCTTATCCGCATTTAACGGCTTTCTTAAAACCTTCCACCTACAGGCGAGTATCTGGGAGGGTACGAATCAGTGGGATCAGTGAGTCAGCAGCTGATCACCGCGAGTCCAATGACATTTCCAACGTTCAAACCACGGATTGCACTTTGCGGTGAGATCCTGTAATACCGAGAACTTACTCAACTTTAATTTCAAGTTCGCCAAGTTCGCTCGTCATTATTTAACGTCGTTCGTGCTCTTCGTTCTCCCATCTCACCGGATTTGAATACGACTCTATTCACGTATGCGCGAAGTGAATCGAGACCTGCAGGACGGTCATAACACGGCACGCGGACTTACAATTCTGTAACTTGATAGGAGGTAGATATGTTGTACCCATCCGCGGCGGCGTCGGCGGCGCACTCCCAAGTCCAGCATACCAGCGTACCTGCATACCCCTGCATACACACATACCTCGTGACATTTTCATATATTACCTTTCGCCTTGTCCGTTCTCTTGGCTGTGACACGTCGTTAATCTAACGAAGAAGTCCGCACAGGAAGGAGAAATCTCGTTCACTTGAGCATAAACAATGCCGACTTACCAACTCTGCATGTTCAATGTACATTCGTTGAAGCTCACTTCGAAACCTAACTTAGAACAGACTGGAGGCTCTCCGATACGTTGTAAGCTGATTCCGAGAAACCATCAAGTTTATTGGTACCGGTACTCGATCATCCTACGTCAAGCGGACGGACTGGAAGAAAGAGTTACTCCGTTAAAGTGATCATTTTCAAGCCTGAAACTCGGACTAATCGTTTGGTGCCAACCGATTACATTCGGCGATGTTCTTTCAAGATAAATATCTACATTACCACACAAGCTATGTTCAGACGTTATTCGGGTGACTAAATCCGTTTTGTGATACTAAAATGTTTATATGAAATTCAAATATTCGAATTGGAAATATTCGGAGCAAAGTAGTAGAAGTAATTCCAACTAGACGAAACGATCAGCGCAACGGAAATTTCCACGCAATGTTCCAATTCAGGAAGTTTGTAATCGACCCGGTCGACCGAACCTACGTATAACAGAGCAGAATGACAAGGAGTGACACCCGATGCCTCGAGAATGAGCATCCAAGAATAGAAAATAGGCGCGGAACGTAGACTCTCGCAGTGTTACGCCGGAGGGAATTCCCGACTTCCCGAACATATTTATATAAATTTCTTACATGATCGCCGATAGGTGGTGCACACGTGCCTCGAATATTGAGGCCGAACGCACTGTCGCACAGAATGCCACGCAGGTCACGGTGCAAACGATTTTTTAATGTGCATTCCGAGTGTTCCATGCGCGCAACGGCTAACTAGATACGTCTGGTCATTGAGAATGAGTAATAGAAAATCTCGAAATCGTTTACTTTCGTAACAGTATACGGAACAGGAGCCCTGACTGATTCGAGAAAATTCCAGAACCATGCGAGTGTACGCGTGCAGGGCTTTAGAGGATAAACCAATAAAGCAGAGGAGAAACAAACACGCTTTTTTACCACCGCCAGAATCCATGGTACCTACGCTTGTTTCTTTGGTATAAGATATTCCATAAGCTCGTGCCGTTGAACGTCGCCCTTCGATATTCACGTCTGTACAAACTTTGTTGAAATATGTTTGCTCTTGGAGAGGGAGGTACGAGACAACGAGCTGACTGCAACCCGAATCTTGAGCTATTTTATGAAAGTGTATTAACACGTCCGTTTTCTCTTTACAAGAGATCATGTAACGAGGATGAATTTTTACCTACATCTACGAACGTTTGTGACGCCTGAGCCTTCCGAATTTGGAAAATATCCGAATTACCCGATATCGCGAACTGCGACTAATTGCGTGAGACATCGGTGTTGACGGAAGAAAGTGGCTCACTTCGTGAAAACTTCTTGACGACACAAGTGACGATAAAGTGAGGGATGTTTAATGGACCGTGACATTTGACTGCCGGTTCATACTGTTGTAATTTTGAACCAGTTAGAAGACACGCTGTTAGCACTTTCTCTTTATGCAGGTTCACAGCTTCAATACTTTGCTGCAGTGGCCGGCAGCTCGTTTACGTTACTCTCATACGCGTTTGAACACGAAAGACACGCATCTGAAAGTGAACCCTATTCCCATACCAATTCATTAATATTTGCTCAAAGTTTTGGATTCCAGAACGCGTTTAACTGTGAGTACCTACTGACTATCAAAGCATCAGACTCGGGAATAATTTCACTGTACTCGTCGTTGCATACCGCTATGCATTTCATCGCCATTGCTCATTCGCATTCTTCTCATCGTTAAAATCTACGCGATAAGAAGTGTTATTAGACGCGTAGTAGAACGCAAACTGACACTACGGCTTATAAGATCATTGACAATGAATCATTCGCACTGCTGAACTAAGGTAAATGAGCCAACACTGCGGCAATGTTTATTTTGCCTTACTCATATGTGTGCGCTCGCTCGCGTGAACTTGACAAAGTAATTAATCACTATGCACATATTCATTTGGACAAGAGAATGTGAGCTAACTTAATTGTTAAATCTGAGATTGTACGAACAAATTGAGTTTTGAGCACATTATTTAACGACTGTTTTCTCCAGATTTTGACCCTGTCTTCTGCGTAATGACCATGATATATATATATATATATATATATATATATATATATATATATATATAAATCAAGTGTGAAAAATAGAAAAGAAGGAATCGATTGATTATACTTTTGGAGAATAATCACGACGCTCCGTAAAATTCGATTTATGTTATCGACAGCTGGATTTTCAATTCAAGTTTCTGTTTCTAAAATGTTTTCCAATTTTCGAGAGAACGTAATTTTTTTTTTTGTCACATGCAACTTTTTCAACGTCGGTTTGATACTTCATGTTTTCGTAGAAACAATTTTCGGCTATAGCTGAAACCATATTTCACCAGCATTACTTTGGAAAATGGTTTTCCGCGAGTGAATAAACACACCAACGTCGAGGCATGTAAACGGAAAACGCGAAATCTCTGAACTACCGAGAAATTTCTCGACTGGCTAGGCTAGACGAACGAAAGATAGACAAAGAAATATTGGAACAATGCTCAACGGAAGCTTAGGATATGCGAGTGTGCCCAGAGTTTTTCAATTTCCGTAGCTGGTATACGTATATATTTTTCGTTGCTGCGGGGCGCAAAAAAAAAAAAACGAAAAGAGAATAAAGAAGAGCAGATGCAAGAAAAACAAAACACAGCATACATATATTTCCTTCGTTCCTCTCTACTCTCTTCCATTTTTCATTTTCACCACGTTTACCTCCATATTTTTCATTTTTACATCTCGCTGAATAATCACGACGAAATACCGTCAAGCACTTGCGAAAAAGCTACCCACCTACCCGCACTTTTCTCTTTTCTTGTCGGAATCGTATATTATTCATTTTTTATTTTTTCATTCGTATCCTTCTATTATCCTTCGCTTTTTCGAAGAACAAAAGAATAGAAATGGAGTCGAGAAAATGAAAAAGAAACCGAAAAATTGTTGAATGCAGTGGTCTAAAAAATTTTTTGTTCAAAATTTCCCTAGCATCAGAAATTATTGCTAACGAGGAAAGCTTGCAGTTTCATGTATTGGAACACGTGCAACGTTCCCACCTAATTAATTACGTTACGTGCATATGTACATAAATAAGTAGGTTACCACAACGTTCCGTGCCTGGGTTGAAGTCCTGATTGTGAGTTTATAGGCACACACTATATATGTGCTCGAACCTCAGCAGCAGCGAGTTATACTGATTTAGTGTGAAAAATATTTTCGCCGGTAAACCGTAGGCTGATTGCAATCAACCGGTATAACAGTATCTGCGAGCTAATGTCGAATATACCGTAGGTCTAGTTTATAATCAGAGTTCACCGGCAGCAGCAGCAGTACCTATCGTGTAATGAATTTAAACGAACAAAATCAAATTTCTTTCGAGAGTGGAGCAGCAGCAGCAGCAGCGGAAAGTTAGAGGGTACATTTAAACGTCTCATTTATCCTTGGTTGTGATTAGGTAGGTAGGTACATGGATTACCTTCGATAATGGATCCCCGTATACGTACGAACGGAATTTGCCAAATAATCCTTTTCCCGCAGACGTGCTTGATTATATATCAATTTGTGTACACCGGAAGGAATTGCTTGATCTTAAAGTCATTACACATGATCCTGTATCGTAAAATCAATATTTCTAAAAATTTTTTACCAATACCCACGGATTAGATAAGCAAACTCGTATCAATCACTATTCGAGGAGTTTTCAAGAATTCTTCGAAAACGTTGTTTAATTAACAAGAAGTCCGTGTCCCACTGTAAATATGTATATGATACGGGGTTTCACGAAGTCAAATTGGCTTTCACCCTTATTCATGCAGGGTTTTAAAAGAGCCCGCAGAGCCGTGTCTAATTTGTTAGCTTTAGCCGCATCTTCGGTGCTTGCACTATTTCATCCTCATCTCCGGACAATGAATGAATGGATGAATGAACGTGTCGTCACGTGTCCGGTAACCGGCAGCAACTCGGACGTCGCGACGCCTCGAGACGCATGAATCGCATCCTAGTTGATGTATCTACTACTTCTCATATATATACGTATTACATTCGAGGAAAATAATCACGATCTCTAACCCGACACATCCATAGATACATTCGTCATGTGTGCAGCAGCAGCATATACATATTTATACTTGCAATGAGGCTCACGTTTCTATATATTATATCAAGTACTTGCAACGTGCTTTGTGTAAATCTACGCAGCCTGAGATTTTTTAACCGTTTCAATACAATGAATCAAGTTTTTTTTTCTTTTTTTTTTTCTTAGCCAGCAACTTTATAGTAACGGTATCTCACCGGTCTATTATTTCAACACGTTCATATGTATACGTGGTTCTTCGTTTACTTTATTTTTTCTACTCCATCTTCTTCTTCTTCTTCTTCTTCTTCTTGTTCTTCCGTCCCAAGAAACGTTTAATTTAATACTTCCTTGTACGGTAGTTTTACTACCGTGTATATACCGTTTATACATATATAATCTAAAACATTACGTTCTTATACCCGTATTACAAACATGATTAAATTATAACGCAAATTAAATTCTATATTATAGGTAGACTTTTCCCAGACACGCGCTGTTTTGATATAGCGGCTCGCATAGCTGATTATAATTGTATCTATGAAGATTCAACACTTGCAAAGCTGCTCATCCAAACACAGTTTAAGTGTAATAAATTACGCATTATTGTTACAAACAAATTTCTAACTTCGTTCTTCTTCACACACTATTCACTGAAACAAATAATCAGTACAAGTGAAGTATAACTTTCGAACTTGTAAAACGGTAGTTGATATTTTCCCCAACTGTATTTAACATAGCTGAGCAAAAAAAAAAAAAGTAATATCCATTTATGTATTTAGTTAAATTTTTTCGAAACCATCTCAACTAAACGAAGGAAAAATTAGTCTAGAAAGAAAATGCGAGTCTTTACTCATTTGGATTTCATAAACAACTGTATCGGTATAAATTGTGTGATTTGTACCCCACGATTTCTGTAATATAAAAACATATATACATAATCTCAACTAGTACAAAATCATCGAGATCAGCTGAATCGCTGCACAATGCGGGAAACTTTACAAGCTGCAAGCACTCTGACCGCAGGTATAAGAAAAAATCTGTTCTTCGGTAAAATTCTCTCGAAGATGTTTCCTAGCTATGGTTTATTTTAAATATGTTCGGTTTCGTGTTGCACTAAACACGTATTATACATAGGTATGTATGTATATATGTCCCCGACGCCCATATAACCTCTCAAATTCCATTCCGTAAGATAGCAAACCGTCTCGGAGGGCTCTGAAAACCTTTGACACTTGCCGCCCTCTCTAGTGATATATATATATATATATATATATATCACTATATATATATATGCGGCATTGATTTACCTAACGCGATATTACCGTTAAACTATCGGCTATTCCAGGTTGAGGGACTTTTTTTTATTCATTTACATAAGTTCTAGTTCGTTTTCCCTTGAGGAAAAGACGAAGAAAAGAAACAAATAAGTCTAAAAGAGAAACCGTCTATGAACGAGTCTGTTAGGTGGGTACATCGTTTGAATGAGAAGAATTTTCCCACCTTGAGAGGAAATAGAAAATTGCATGATAAGACAAAAATAGAAATCTTGTGTAACGTCTGTAAGGTAAAACCTGAGAATAGACTATACGGCTTCCCCATTCACCTTACATGTATACCTCTTATTTTCTTGTTATAAATTATAATAACAAAAGAGAAAAAAAAAAATGAGATGAAACAAAAAATCAAACCTGTTATTTATAGTCGCGGAAGGAGTTTAGCTCAACACGACTACATGTGTAATATACCTGGAGTACTATGCAGGCCGCGTTAAGGTTCGTAAGTTATAATAAGTTATAAGATCGAAGTAACGAGATAAGAGTTGTGTACCTAACTATGCACGCCCACGTAGATATTGCAAACCGACGGAACAGTTCTGCAAATCTCTGCGTAAATTTTTTACTGCAAAGTCTACAGAATTATACGTATAATACCTAGGAATGCGAGCCTAGAATCGATTATCATGTCGCCTCGGGGTGTTTTGATGAATTTGAATTGAACGATCGTTGAGAAATATAGAAAGAATCCTTTCCGCAGGATCAGTCCACGGGTTTGAAATTTCAGGAATAGATAGTATGTAATACTTTTGAGAACTTTGAACGAAAAAATCGATTGATACACTCGAGTTTTGAGAAAAAAAAATTTACTCTCGATATCTCTAAAAAAAAAAAAGCTTAGCAAAAAAGCTTTTCATATTTTTATGCATCGAGTTTTCGAAAAGTAAATTTAAAGACACTTGATTTCAACAAAAAAAAATCGTTCGAGTTGACGAATTTTTAAAAAATTTTTAAGCATTTCAAGAATGAACCGTTATTATAGATGTATATATATACACATATTCATTCGCACACCCATGTTGTTTTTATCGAGAAGTTCTGGTATCTCCGCACTCCGGGATATTGCGGGCGATATCGAACTATATTGTCAATAATTGTTTAGCCCCGATGAGTCATAGAGAACGCCGTTGGAAAATAGAGAGCCAAGGTAGATATAGCCAGAAAATTCTGCCGTTATCGCTTGTCATACATTGGAAATTTCGTTCGTCGCGCCTTCTTCTGTGATAATGATAATAATAATAATAACATCGATAATATCAATAATAATAGTTAAATATGATGTGAGGTAACAATAATTGAGTCTGTATACATAATTCATATAAATTTGGTGCGTTGGTGATTATTGCCCGTTGCTCATTGCTAGTAAACAATCGCAAAATTCCTACCTGCAAGGAGAAAAATTGTAGTTGCAGTACAAGTCGTAACGTAGTGTGGTTAACGATTTTCATTTTTTTTACCATAACCAAAGAATATGATATTGAATATAAAATGAAAATGGCTTTTGTATACGTAATACCAAAAAATCTTTAGTCCGTGTCTTGATGTTGGTGCAAAAATGAAATTATTTAACTTGAACTTGGTTAACTGGAAGTATATAGTAAACTGGATTGCAACCTATCCGAACTTCATTGTTGTGATATCTGCTTGACTAATTTCTTAACGATTATAATAAAACGAAATTTCTCTAAGTGTATAACCGAAAAAAAGAATGCGATTGATAATATTTAAGGTAAATGTAGATGTATTCGTTGCTTTAATACGGAAGACAAATATCAGTTGCACCAACTATTTAATTCGATATCCGTGACGCCTAAAACTTCAAGTCTGTAGCTTATGCAATTTCGAATAGTGGAAATAAAAGTAAAAATATCGGTACAGTGACTATTCAAGAAGTCCGACTAATTACATACAAAAGAAATACAATACTAATTATGAAAAATTTCAAACGCTATAGGTATATTACATTAAATAATTACTACTACCGCGAAAATGACTGACACGTTACAGGTGTTGTAATTAAAAGTAAAATTCCTCCACCTTTATTTCAACAATGAAATATTTGTCCACGTAAATTGAAATAACTGTCGATAAATCTAAGACAAAAAGATGGTGTTTCTTGATTTGCCTCACCGTCTATATCGAATATACTCATTCGTTGCAACTTTCTCACTTGAAATTCGCTATTCAATAGTCAGTAATATTTTCACATTGCGACCAATGAATATTCCTGAACGGAAAAGAATAAAAATTTGTCTCGATCACAGCGTATAACCGCAGGGCTAAATTTTTCTCAAACTTATTATCGCAGACTCGGTCGTTTTGTCACGTTTCATTCACGGATGCAGTTAATCCTTGCGCAATTACAAACCTCGTTGAAAATTCTACTCCGCGAGCGGAGGAGTTCCTTTATTCGTTGAAAGTGTGCACTGGTGCTGCCTCCTAACGTGCTAACAAAAGTGCAATATAACACGGGTGCACAGCGCAAGTGCAGCTTATGTGCGTACGTATTATACGTACCGATATATGTACGATAATACAAGTATGTATATATATGTACATATATAGCTACTATATATGTATATGAGTTGTATAGTTGATGAGAGTGGATCCCGTATGCACAACAGATGTACGACTTATATATATAATATATATATATATACGAGTATATAAGTATGTATGTATGCATGCGCCAACGCCTGCTGTAGAAAAATGAAATCCCACTTATTACGCACTTTGTTCCGCGAGTTTTGCAGCGCTGTACGGTGTTTAATAGCGTAGTACATGTATATATGTATGGAGAATTCCATGCGAACCCAACGAACGTCTGACCCTCGCCATTTCTGAGTTTGTTTAAAAACGTTTATGCAATTGTCTCCCAAATCTGAAGCAGTACTCTGAATTTTTTCAGATTTTCTTATTCAACTGCTCAATTATTTATAAATATTTGAAGCGATTTCGATAAGGATGTGTTTTGATTTTTTAATCTTAGGTTCTCTAAAAATTCTTAGAAATTATATGTTCTATTTTAAATATTTCAAAACCAGGCCCACGATGGGCCGATCTTTTTCCATTTTCTTTCAGCGTTTTCAATTTTTTTTTTTTGGTTAATCGAAAGAGTGTTTACACGGTCTCAAAATTCCTGGAACATTCTCACAACTTCTAGTTTTTACTTAGAATATTTTTAGGCTAGTTCCACATTATGGAACGATTTGTGTCTATCTTTTTTCCGTATCTTCATAAGCGGTATCACCATTTTGTTAGAAAAAAAAAAAAAATTAAAAACTTCGATCAACAATCGTCGCTGCACGTGTATAAATAATTTTTTATTTTCTCTATATTCTTATTTTACATCATTGTTTATTAAGAATCTTGAATGCATATTTAGTGTAGAATCAATCGAGGAATCGCATGGTAACGATTGAATAAATTGTATATCAGTAGAAATTATCGACTCCCCTTTGCACGGTGAATTTTGACTGAAAAATTCGCTAGATAGACTGTTGGTTTGGAAAAAAAGAAATTCAGAGACACGTTTGAGCCATTAAAAGGTGGCCAAACATCTGGAAGACCTGGAATACCTGGAATTGTCAAGGAATTTTTAATTTGGTTATGGAAAATACTGAAAATATCTTTTTACTTTCTTTCATCGAGAAAACAAATTGGCTTAAACTGAGTATTTTTTAGATTATATTTTTCCTCGATTCGAATTGAATTTGAATCGAATATAGAATTAATATTTTTTCCAAATATTTGTGGACACCCTGCGTTAACCAACGTCGATAATTCACACGTTTTCACCTAGAATTTTTATCTTTCTTATTCGCAGGAATCCATGTTCACGTTTATACCTCGCGCGAATTTTTCACGATAAGACGTATGAATTGATAATTTCCTCGCTGTCAATCCTCGTCGGTGTTCGATATTTAGGATCGCGGCGAGGGACGAGGAGGCCGCGTCTTTATGGATACACACGAGAGTTAGAGACACCACGCCTTGCCTATTTATATATTTTAACTTGCCTCGCGTACTCGACAGGA
Source organism: Neodiprion lecontei (assembly GCF_021901455.1). Lineage (NCBI taxonomy): Eukaryota > Metazoa > Arthropoda > Insecta > Hymenoptera > Diprionidae > Neodiprion > Neodiprion lecontei. The sequence continues at coordinate 9,585,519 of NC_060265.1, read as the reverse complement.
AACGTTTGGGCGCACGAGCCCAAAAATACACGTTACATTCGTCACCCTCGGTTAGAAAAAGGAAAGAACGAACAGTAAAAAAAAAAAAAAAATATGAAGAAAAGAAATGAGAAAAAGGAAAAGGAAATGTGTGGAAAATGTAGAAAGGAAAATAAGAGAATTGACGGAAAGCTTGGAGAAGTGTTTCTCCTGGCTGACGAGTTTTCGGGCCTGACAAACGACCAGACCTTGTGTTTTCATGCCGGGGTCATTTACAGCGTTTGTCCCGTAATTGAACACCTAATTAAACCCAGCACGCTAGCTAGTAAATGAAATAGAATAGTTGCGTACGTACACGATATATATATATATATAAGTATGCGTGTTGCATATACCTATTTGGAAAAGTTAAATTAACCGTATTTTTCATCTTTCTGATTACAGATTTTCGGGACACGAGTACACGAACCGAATTTAAAATGTCGATCGATCAGTAAGGTAATACACTTTGACTAATTTTTATCAATTTAACAATCAGTTTCAGCTTTAGCGAAAAAATTCGACAAACTAATCGATTCGCTATGTAACAATCAGCTTGGCCATGGAGTTGACATTATCGCAGAATCAAGTTCAATGTCAATTTAGGTGCTGCGATAAAAAGTATATACGTACTACATTCAAATATTTGGTCAACAAAAATCTCTCTGACCAACGAATAAATATATACTTATGGGAGATTTCATCGTGTAAAGGATGAAGAGGATGAAACGTGTATTTCAGTCTGAAAGAGGGCCACAAATATCAACTTGTTTTCTTATTTACAATTAATGAAAGACCCGTTTAAACAGAAACTAACCCTACAGCGCCCCAAAATATAACACTCATTTCTTTAGTGTTGGATATTACACATTTATACATACTCAAAAATAATTTCTATGAAAAATACTGAAAAGCATCCGGAAGTGTGAAATGAATCGGTTGTATTTTTTTCCGTCGCGATACTTTGTCGAAAGCATGCATAATGTAAAGCTTATCTTCATCTACTCGTGACCTCTAATTTATTTCCACCGGTAAACGAGAATTATGACAAAAAGAAGAAGAAGAAGAAAAAATGTAGGAATCATCAAATGCCAACATTTAAAAAATACTGACCTGCTGTGCAGAAATTTTAAATTAAGAGATTTCTTTCTAATACTCATCATTCGGTCCAAGAACAAGATTTATTTAATTACACTCCCATTTATAATGAGCAAATAACGTTATGTTGTATATTCCGACATTAGGTCATTGCCGTATAAAAATGGTCATATAACATGATAGGATATAGCGTGCTGGCGAAATTCAGCAAGAATTAATTAAACATTTGGTTATTCCAGTGCGAGCGCTGCAAACCAGATAATTTATTCACAACTAATTGTGTTCTTTTTTTTTCTCGTTCTTCTCACTTTAACCTTTCGTTTTATCGTCGTTTCATGTATAAATATATAATAATTTTTTCTTCCTTCATCTCTGGTCTCTTAATTTCATTCATATTTTCATTCGCTTTGCTTTATTTTTCTTGTGCCCCGTAGATCGGCTGTCGTAATTAAACACCTCAGTGTGATTGGCTCGCGGCGTGTTCGTTACTTTGTAAAGCGTCGTTCATCAATCCGGGGCCTGATCCTTTCCCGTGTTACACACCGCGCTGAAAAAAGTATAAGCAAACCAGAATATACTTTATTACTACTGTATCGGTATTTGAATAATTGCCTCTATCTTTTCTTCATTGGAATATCGTAGATCTTGTTATCTTCCGTTAACTGTATCGAAATGTTACACAAATTAGAAACCTCACACGCGAAGAAACATTAAGGAAAAATTTAGTTCTGATCAACTGTTGTTATTTTTTACCATAGTCAAGATATGTCGTTCTAGGCGCAAAATGAAAATGGATCACGATGTTGTTGTAAGTAGAAAATAATCCAACACGTGTTATTATACTTTATGGATGAGGTCACGCCGAATTACATTTTCTTGTAACTATTGCGGTAATTTGATTTTTATGCAACTATATTATAGAGTCGTGTTACTGAAATAACCTAGTAAACTAAACAAACAGTTTAGTGTCTTAATAACCGGAAAAATGTCTAGTATTGAGAACTATAATCACTCTAAAATTACAACAACTTTTGAATATTATTATAAAAACGATCTTGTCCGTTTTACCGTCATTTTTTAGTAACTACAGAGAATAATTAAAAAAATCTCTCGGTAAATAGACGTTTAAATTACTTGCGGAGTACATTGCGTTCCTCTTTTATTTTACACGAGGAGAAACCGTTCTTGAAATTTTATGAAAAACTATCAACTTCTTTTTTTTATTCTGTATAATAATAAGTTTTTTCATTACAAATTCTAATTTACTGCAGTACAAATTCTTTCCGCTTCCGCAGTTTACTTAATTACACTTCCACTTATAATGAGAAAGAATGCATGCGAACGTGGCTGTAAAAAAATATCTTGTTCTTTTTTTTTCTCTATTCATCTATTATTCATGTTATTTCAATGAATCATGTACGAATTTATTACTTTCTAATTGCCCGTCGACAGACTGTCTGCGGAAAAGTGAAACCCCGAAAACGATGTGTGAAACTGTACATGCAAGTGTACAAAATAAATATCACTGTAATACGTTGTAATTTCAAGTCGATAGCTAGTTCACCGATTTCAATTTAGCAAAATGATATTTTGAATATCTAAAAAAAAACATTCATAAAACAACAAACTACGGGAAAATTTATCATTCTACTAAAAAAAATCATAACTCACAGAATTGTCGATATTTTGAACTGAAAATTGACTGAATAACTCTCAAGACACGGATATTTAAGAAGAAAAAATATGTATATACTGCGCGATAAAAAAAAAGGTATTCATTTGAGTGAGTGAAGTTGAACTTTTGGAAAAAGAATGAATTAACGATTTTTACGATATTTCACTATAATTATCTTGGGTCAAGTCATATTATTTTTCATGTTTTTTATGTGGTATTTAAGATGGACATGCAGCGGGGTCATTTTGACGCCGGCGTGCAACGTATCGGTTAAGAAAATTCCAATTTATCTATTCACGATCAATTTCTAAAAATTCCAAAACAAGGACCACTCTAATATATATATACCCCTAATTATTAATTACGATACGTTTCCGCAGTGTGAATTCGGCCTATATAGGTCTCTAAGATACGTTGAAATTGTTGAGAAAGGTCAGGTTAACAGTTTTCACAAACTGGTACGGTAACTTGATAAGTAGGTACCAGATCTGCGCTTAAACGGCGAAAAAAGCGACGACTCCAGTCGGATGAGGGTCTGCGGTAAATTCGGACCTTGCACAAAATTTCTGCAGGGACAATAGTGTGCGAGACCCGGTAAATTCAACCCGCGAATAATCCAGCTGCTGTTGCAAGGTCAGGGTTGAGAGCCAAGGCGAGTACGGAATCGATGCACACCGGGTTACCATGGAAACCTTCTCCTGACCCATTATAGGCTATGCTCTTTCCATCGAGTTATATTAATAGCCTCGCTATTCGATCCATTTGACTTGCAATCAGCTGACGCTTTATGTATATATACGAGACAATATTCTAGGTACATGCGTATTATACCTTGCAGGATGTTACACGTATATCATATTGCTATTCTGATACGCCTCGGGGCGTCTACGGAGATTTATAAAACGCTGCAAAGTTCGGGATTGGCAATAAAAGAGTGATAATTTTTGCGAAATGTTCCTCGTTTCCATAAAGTTGCTGGACAAATAACCATACCAAAATGTCAAATTGATTTTTGTCGTCTGCCTTGACAATTTGTTGAATCGAGATTAGAATTACACTTTCAAATTCAACCTCGGATATTTTTTGCTACAGTATAATCGAATCCAAATTACCCAAGACCTTTTAAAATTGTTTCTGAAATGTCGGCGTTCGTTCTTTTTCTCTGACGCTGAAACGAAAGTCAAAACGAAACGAGGTTACATATCTATATTGTAATTCCTCTTTCATTTTTCACATTCGTCATCGATAGACGTCGCGACCGTCAGATTGGACGTTTTAATCAAGTTAGCGAAATCAAGAAAAGTAGGGTCGTAAATTTTCCAGACATCCGGCATTCTGAGTAATGTTACTGATCGTTGAGTACAACGCAACTAATATATTTCAACGAAGCTAACTCGATTTTAAACCCATCATTTACGGGAACTGGGTACAAATATTGCCTCTTATGGCCGACTTGACGATAACATGAAGACGAACACCGATAAATTATACCGAATACGACTTTTATTCGAAAAGTTGACTTTTCCAAATATATGAGTATGTATTGTTTATCATGGTTTACGAAAATTGAAGCAATCCTAAATGTGCGAAGTAACGATTTTTCCTAAACATGCATCGTTACTAACTTCATTCTCATTCAAAGAGTTTGTATCGATTTCGACAAATTCGTTAACTACTAATTGGGTGAGGTTTACTTTCAATGTAACGGAAGAAGCTCTGCTGATTTCAATTCTACTGACACAATGTATGTATTGTACGTCCGATTCACCGGAAATTGAGGTAAAAATAGAACCTAATTCATGAATAAACTTTACACAGAATCAGTGCGCCACCGTATCGTGCAAATACGTACTAGTAAGAGAGTTAGGATTATGTTTATTTCTTAAAAACACGGTAATCTCGTTATTTTTCACCCTTCACGGGACGTAAAAATATCCTAGCCTTAGTTTTACTCCAAATATCGCGGCTCGTAAACAAATCTCATTCATCACACTGTCTCACCGTCTGCCTAGGAGAAGATAAAAATGGTAAAACACGTGTCAACCAACTGCTATTCGGATATTCTTAACTTACTCGGAGAAAAACCAAACTAGGTTCCTCGTCTCCAAACCGGGTTCATTCCGATAAGCGGTGAACTTTGACTCCGACATTTTCGACGTCACAAAAATAGAATAAGTTTTTGGAGCAACCGGAGGGCGCGTATTAATCACCGTTCACAGTCCATGTCATTTGGTCTCTGTGAATAATTGTCAAGAATACAAGCATACGACTAATTTTAGCTTTGTGTCAATAAAATTTTTTATCTTTCGGTAGGGAAAACTGATATGAATGGGGGAAAGAAATCACTGCATAATGTTCACGACAATAATTGATGACTAAGAGTTTCCTGCACGATCTAAGAGTTTACGATGAATGTTACAGAGAAGGAAATATCTTCTCCAAACAAATGGAGTACAAAAGTCAGGCATTCGTTTTTCACATTTCCTTTGAACAAGTCGTGCGTTAATTTTTTCTCGTACACTTTATCCGGCAGACTGAATTGACACGCTTAAGAATCCCAAGTCTTACATGAAAGGATAGGAAAGAAGCCAGAGTTTTTACAAAATGTCCAAACGAAGCTCCAACATTGTTACATAGAAAAAAATGTACCTATTCGACTTGTTATATTCGATAAATAATTTCTTTAGCTCAACGATGACGTATTGAAATTAAATTTTGTTTTTTACTGGAGGGCTCTTTATACTGTGATTACTCGCTGTTAGTGAACACGGGTTACACGCTTCCATGCTCACACGTATTAACGGCTGCAGTTTTATGTATATACATACATATAACAAAGATGAAAATGTTTCAACATTAAATTTCAATTATAGACACCTTTTCATTAACAACGTCAGAAAAATTGGATGACTGCACTACTTTTCACCGAAAAATTGGTATGTTTCGTCTAATTCTATTAGAAAATGTCTCATGTTAACTGGCTTCGTCAGTTTCCAAAAAAACTACGGCGTATAAAATCGTTATAGATAATAATTTACCGACATTGAACCTGTGATTCAACGATGTAAAAATTTCATTTACGAATAAAAACAGCTATTGCTAATCAGTATCAGACAAGCGGTATGAATTTTCCAGTGAAAAAGTAGTAGAATAATCAGGGTATCCACGATGTGGCTAAAATAACGAAGTGTTTATAGTTGCATTTAAGTTGTGTAACATTTTCTTCTTAATTTTTTTTTTTTGCACTCGAATAAAGCTAGTTTAACTCAAACGACACTGATTAAAACTTTGTTCCGTCGCGTTTATTTATTTACTTATTCTTGCAATACTTTCCACACCTGACTGTGCATCCCATAAGTCAGGTAGATCCGAAAGCCGAACCCTGAATAATTCATCACGCCGATAAAAAAGGTGTCGTGATCTTTGTCGCATCGACTTGTTAACGAATTGATATCTCGAATTCCTGCAATATTGTTACAGACGTTGAGGATGTCAGCCTCCGGCGGCGGGGGAGGAGGTGGAGGCGGAGGGGGAGCTCTCAGTCTGATGGGTTGCGTGCGAGAGGCATCGCCACCCCCTCAGGAACCAGCCAACCAGCTGGAATTTTCGGTTCAACCAAGCCTGGATGCTCAACCCAAAGGTTAGTCAATAAATTAGTCAAATGAGTCCCTGCATTATTAACCAGTGTTTTCTTTGCTTTGTACATGCCTGTTTGCTTCATTTTTTTTTCTCCCCTCTTCACAAGCCGTAGAAAACAAAACGTGCACCTTTCACAAGTCTTTAATAATAACGAGTTAGTTGGACATTTTATGGAACTTCGACCATCGTCTAGCCTTGACCGTTTCGGATTTAATTAATGTTCTTTTTTTCTTATCGTATTGTATATACCATATAGTGTCTGAACTGCGTAAAATGCACTCGTATTGTTTTATAATCCATTTTGAAATTTCAAATCCAGATCCGTAATCAGTGACCCAAAAAACCCCTTAATGACAAGGTTTCATATCGAATACGCAATTGTTAGCTTTTGGCACAAAACGTTGGTTTCGCATCCAATACTGAACTCGGTTAACAACAGTCAATTACTGTTCTTCCGTGTAGCGCACATTCTTCTGAAACTAAAACTTGTCATAGGATACGGTTAAATAACAAAAAAACGTAACGTGTTTTTGAATAAATGAAAATTTACTCTTTCGAAATTGCATTCAACCATCTTGATACTAAATGCATATCACTTTAACAGCTTCGAACTATTGAATATTATGTATTTCACTAAGTTTTAACAACAAATTCTAATAATAATGTGGTGAAGCGGGTCAACAAATGTCATGTTGAAAATGGCATAAATCATTTAAAAAAACACACACATTTTTAAGTTTTGCGATCCCTAAATATCAACAAATTTCGATGAAACTTGGAAAACGTTTTTATTTTGTGTTTTTTATAACGTATTGAATGAGCAGCTTCAAATTCGACAGCTTGATTTTTTGGCACAGTCTAATATATAATTTACATACACGTATATATAATAAACCAAATAAAATATTGACGAATAGTATTTTCACAAGAAATGTCTAAAAACAAGGTTTAACATGTATTCGTATAAATTCGCGAGGACCTTGGTTGACCTTTATGAAAATTTGGGAGAAATGACTCATACATTCAGTCAAATGACACTGTCGATTTCTTATTTTTCTCTTCTTTTCAACACCAAATATTTAGCTCGCAAAACTAATTAGTAAACTTAACTACGACTTTCTTTTTTTTTTTTTCATTATTTGCTTAGAAAAAAAATATACCAAGCAAAGATAATGTATGAAAACGAGAATAATCACGTTACTAGTTAGGTACAAGGGCCAACCGATTTTTCCCTAATTAGCGTTATCCCGACGCTTGTCGGACGGATCAGAAAATAATTCTCATTTAGCGGCTACAAGGTTTAAGAATAATTAGCAATATAGGATCTTGTACGTTAATGATTAGCGTGTTCACATATGTGTATATATATATATATATGTGTATGTATGTATGTATCCTGGCATGCATGAACGCCTCTTTTTATAGTTATTATATCACCCCGCATTCCCGTTATGTATGCATACATAATACAAATTTATGTATATGTGCCGTACTATACCTACGACAGCTATTTGCTCTCTAAACTTCGTGCGTTATATCGCTGCATACCAGAATCGGTTATACATATAGGCTAAAGTCAACACGTCACCGCGCCGTGCCGTTTTATTCAAATATTCATCAAGACGAGTAACTTTACAGTCATTGCAAACTGATCAAGGTATTGAAGAAAAATCACGAAAATTACACGCAATGCGGGAAAATAATTTCTCAACTTTATCAATCACGGAGCAGGATCTATTTTTATTTTTTATTCGAGGAAATGTCGTTTGTATCAATAAAAAAAATTTGGCCAATACAACAATCTGTCTTTTCGAGTGAAACCACATGTATTTGGAGTAACAAAAAAATTCTTCCATCATATATATGTATATATATAGATGAATACATGATTTAACAGTATGTTCAATTCAACGGAGAATCGATAAAAATCAAAGCTAATTATCATGAAAATATATCAATTCGTTTATTCCTCATTTCTCTCTCCTTCTCTCTCTCTCTCTATATTTACAACGCTGAAATGAAAAAATTGAGTTCAAGGACGTTAATCTATTCAGATTCCACCGCGTTCTTCGAGCCGTGTATGACGAATTGAAATCTGACGGTCCGATTGTGTCTAATTAGAAGATCGAGGGGGGAAAGTACGGGATATTACGCAATTAGTGTACGCGGATGTCTGATTCGAGTGAATCGTCGTTGCACGGTTTCAATTCCAGTATTACACAATGCATATTATCCACCGCAGCATACTTCTCTGCGATTTTTTGCTATTTCTGATAGTATACTAATAGTTTGTCAATACTCGGGAGTAATTGTTATGATATAATGTAAATTGTCATTTTTAGAAACAAATTGATTGAAAAAAAACCTGCATATAGTTTATTTGACCGTATTCGATTAAATTTGAAGTTTTCGTCGGCCATATTGGATCCGTCGTCTTGAATTTTTGAAATATGCCGTCAGATTTGTAACGAGCGACCAAAAACCACAGAATACCATCTTGTTGTAAAAATTGACTCAACACAATAACGCGTGACTCTAATATAAGGGTTAACGCAGTAATTCTTACGTATACATACCCAGTACTGACAATGAGCTTCTAGCCTTTGACCTCGAGCCTTTAATGCGTTTTTATAGTACATGCATACGGGATATATATATAAGGCCTTGGTTTTCCAACGGTATAAATTATCCCCGCCACGCTACACACGAGATAATAAAATATCACATCTCGTCGTCGTGTGTGGTCCCCCTTTCAATTTACCCAACGAGAACGACCACCTACGCCATTTCATAGACAACCGGAATCTCTCGACCTACCTGCGGTCTATTCGCCATCAGAATGTGGAAGAAAAAATACGGAACTCGGTTGTTTCTTTTATTTCGTGCAAAATGTAAAATCTGGATTTCGGTGAAAAGTTTGTTTTTATCGATAGAAAGAAAATGTTCTCACGATATGCGGGCTAATGATCAGAAATTAGATAATTCCAATTGTTAAATTTTACAAAAATTAAACTCGTCACAATTAATGGTAAGAAAATTTTTACGATAGGATAGAAGAAAATTTCACCAGGATAGTTAATCTTTGTCAGAGTATATAATTTAACTGAATTGCAAGAACGAACCATTTTTTTTTTTATCATGCGCAAATTCATAGTTCACTGATTTATTCCAATCACTGTAACGTTGTCGGTTTAACAAAAAAAGAAAACCCTTCAGCAAGGAGAAAATTTTCTTGGTAATAATATGAAACGGATATCACAACGCGTATGAAATTTCGTCATACATTCTTGATCGTGAATACAGTATCATGCATCATACATCATACATCATGCATGGTATTAAAGATCGAAACCAAAGTTTGGATGCTCGGATGTTCGGATGTTCAGAAAGTGACGTCACCCAAAATTTTTTTTTTCTCTTGACTTCATCGATCTACAGTGATCGTCGACGACGAAAATCAGCTAGCCAAATTTCTCAGTCTGGAAACAACCGCGCAATGGAGCGGACGGTTCCGCAAATTTCGAGTTATCGGGTTCTCTACCTCCTGCATCCTGCGCTCCGGGTCCGCTTCCTGGTGCAACTCGAGTTCCAGGACTAGCGCTTCGTAGTTTCTGCCCTCCAGGTACGCTACCTGGTGAAATGAGAAAAAAGATTGTTTGAATTTATAAAATATATGAAGAAAATGTGGCGAAAGAATTTTATTCTCGCTTCAAAGAAATGTCACTTGATTCCAATGACAAAGTGATCATAAAAATAATTTGTGTTATCGAGTAAAATTACGTTTATTTGAATTGACTCAACATTTCTTTCGCCATATTTTACATCCATGTTTGGTAAATTCAATCTTTTTTTTTTTTTTGCATCTGTAGAGTCATATGGTGACAGAATTTTACTTTATCGGTATAAAAGCACATCAACGTGCATTCCGCATCAAACAAGTTTACGACATTTTAAGATATATATCCTAGAAGCATCACACACACTTTTTCCATCAGACTTTACTTAACACTTTACTGAAGTTCATCTGCAGGCGTAATATTCCTCTCTTCGTCTTTTCGCACTGCAGTTACAACTGTACGTCGGCGTGGAATTACTTGAATCTAACTTAAATCGATAACATTTAGTTTCGAGCACGTTGCAATTTTTTTTTCTTTTTTTTTCTCTTTATGTACATTCCCAAAGCAATGAATAGATTTCTTTCCAATTATCAACAGAGACCAATTCTGTGAAAGGAACTTCAAGCTCTTATGGACAAAAATTCCATTACTTTAAAAAATTGACAAGTCAACATTTTTCGTAAAAAACGAATGGAAAAAAATTACCCGGTTTTTTTTTAAAGCACGCAGCATTACAAAAACCTAGAGCATGTGAACAGTGAAAATATTCCATGTGATAATGTTCTCAGCTGCAGATATTTGTTTTTAGTAAACAACGTTAAATATTGTAGAAAAAAAATGCATTTCGCAAAAAGAAACCTTAGAAAAAAAGAAACGAGAATCTATTCTTTGGCTTTGGCTACTTTTGCATCGTTCGAAATAAATTTTATTCATGAAAAGTTTAAATTATTTCGCAGAATCATTTGCAAACGAATATCCAAAGCTCAAATATCAAAACGTGACTAATAACACATACTAATAACTGGTTTTTCAATATCATTTTTTCCTAACTCCTATTTTTATCTCCTTTTTTTCCTACCTCACGATTCTCAGCCGCTCAACGCAATTCCCCGAGGCGTTTCGTCTAGCGCCTACAGCAAAAGTCTAGACTTTTGATTGCGACGTAGGCTGCTGATGCATAAGATATTCATATAACGGATATATGCATATAACATAAGGCGTATGCCGAAAAATTCAATTTCGTTCATTCGTCGAATCAATTGAAACCAAATTATCTGATGAGGTTATTCTGAAATTAAACAGGTTAACCAGGAGTTCGTCATACTTTGAAAAAAATGAAGAAGTGAATTTAACCATCGGAATTAATTACATCAAACGAACAGAAACATTCAATTCAAACAATAGAAAATCCAATGTCAATCATTGCTTTAATCAGTTTCAATTAGGTCCCCAATAAATACCTGAGACGCGTTTGAATGTTTGTTCTTCTGTATAAAGTAGATTTTTATTATATACAAGGATTTTGCGAAAAAGATTTAAGCTGTGATTGGATTGTCAAGTTTATTTTTTTTTTTTTATTTTTTTTTTCAATCTCACGTAAAGTTAATGTAGGAGATGAGCTACATAAAACAAGCAGGAAGTTATTTTGACCGGTGTTGATGGGGACGGCCTAAGAACTTCCTGCTGGAATACGCTTCCACTCCATAAAACATTAACAACTGAAATTTTTTTATTCACGTAACTCAAAAATTACGTAATCGACAAGATTTTATCAGTTCTAAACTAAATAAAGTTCGATTGAGAGTAAAATCATCAAAGTTCGGTGATCTACTCTAAAGATGTCATAATTTTTTTTTTTTTTTCTTTATATTGTTAGTCAACTAACTCTGAAACTACTGGACCCATAAATCCAAATCCATTTATTCGTTCTTCAAATATCGGACAAAAATTGATCACGCACTCCCTTGGATCTTAAAATGTTACGACTTAGTGAAAGCTGAACTTTTCATTTCCGGTGTGGTTATAAGTTCGCTTATTTTTGTTATTGTCAGAAGAAAAAATTGAAATAGCCGAAAATTGGATTCATCACGCTTAAAATGGAACAGTTTTTAAGCCATCGCAGGCTTAATTTTTAGACGTTGATAAAAATTGAAGAATTACACAAATATTGAAAAACAAAAACCAAAGTCACGCTTAGCACGTTTAAGCGAAATCGAGACAAGATAAACCGGTATAACGAAAGCGGTAACTTATAAATATCGCATTACTGTACGCGTGTGAAATTTGACCATTTCACGAAATTACGCGATATGGCGGTGAAAAAAAAAACACAGACACGATGGATGCGGACTCTAAACGGCGGGAAATATTTAACAATAAATCGTTTCTACCCGATGGAGGTGAGGTTGCAACCTTGAATGGCTTCCAGCCGTAAGTGAGTCACGTCGAGTCGACGTCGCCCTGGTTCACGGTTTACCGTCGGCTTGTGTAACGTGCTGACGTATACTTGATCCGTTCGACGATATAGGTAGCGAAAAATTTTACAGACTAATCGATCCGCGATGTCGAAAAATGGTTAAAAGTAGAGCAGCAAAGGGAAGGATTTTTTATCCAAGGCTTTAATTACCTCGTTAAAATTCAATCGAAATAAGGAAGTGCAAAGAAATCATAATCGATACATTTTCTACACAAGTTGTGATCTATGACGATAATTAATGCAGTACATATAACAGAATGTTGTACAGAAAATAAGAACCAAATTTTTTACGATGATTACGTATATTTTATTTAACTCGTATGGTGTGTACATACTAATTGTAAAACATGGTTTCTTTATCTCGAAAAAGAAAGCCGAACTCTGAAATAGAATAAGCCACTTACTATGCAGCTATCTCTTGGAAATACAATTCACAAACAATTCTTCATCCATATTTTGAAAATTGTAGGATTCGTGACATGACTTCGTTGATTGGTAACCGACAAAATTTTCAATAAAAAAAACATTTAATTCTATTTAAAAAAGGTTCACAGCAGTCATTCTTCAGTATGAAAAAATTCCAAACTGCGCCGTTTTTTTCCCCCCTCATTGTTAAGGAAACCATAAAATAAACTACCGAAGCATAATTACATGTTTCAGAAATATAACCTGCACGTAGTAAAAAGGAAAAAACGACTCAAACACGATGTGATTTATTATAATTTTGCGAGTCAGTCGAGTCGGTATGGAATTCCCCGATTCGCAATCCTCTATTCTTGCAATAAACAAAGCTGATTACCGCAAAGTGTGATTCCAAGTTACGCAGCTTATTGTTGACAAAGCGAATGAGCATAGAAACGATCCTCGACGAATGAAACAACTAAGTAATTCATTCAATTAGCGGCTCGTTTATTTTCGTGTGATAGACTCAGGGGCTAGATAATTATGTACCCTCGTCAACGCCTTCCTACACATACCATCGTTAAGTTGCGTACGACACATTTATATATACCTATTAACTAGCAGCAGCGCGAATATTTTCAAACGCTTCGTTGTGTCAAAACTATCCGATACAGCGATATACTCTCGTGGATTTTTTTTCTTTTAGAGCTCATCGAGAGCTCAAAAACCCCTAAACATGAATTTCCTCTATCTCTGAGACTTTAGTCAATGTTCGCATCAAAGTATCCGATCCCCCCTTCCGATTTCGCTTACAAATATCGTTATAACTTTAAAACTATCGATATGGTTGTAACGAAATGCAGACTAAGGCTTTGGGCCAGACGTTGTAACTTTCTGTAGGAAAAAAAAGAATCAAAATCGGTTCGGTATTTCTGGAGTCATGAGCCAACATCGGACACAGAGAGAGACTAGAGAGAGAGAGGGAGAGAGAGAGACGTTGAGAGGTTGATATAGCTACCACGCGGAGAAGAGATTATCGTTGCAGCAAGTTGCCTGTTGCTAACTCCTCGCCATATACGTATAAGTAATATAAACCAAGCGAAGGAAACCACCGTATTACTCTTGTTTTACACACGTATGCATCGCGAATATGTTCACGCGTAAAACGCGACGAATAAAAAGGTTGAAACGTTGAGAAATAGTGCAATAAAAAAATAAAAAAAAAATCAAGCAAATGAGCAAAGAAAAAAGACGTAAAAAATATACCCGTAGCTCGCAGGTTGTAACTTGTGACTTGTGCCCAAGGTCTGTATACATACGTACATACATGTATGTGGATATTACATGTGTGTTATATGCAACAGGTTTGTTGCCTCCCATATAAAGTGAAACGTATATTATGAGACCGGGAATTGTGACGCCACGAGCAACTCGCATATCCACTTTTGTTTTTGTACAAGGTATACTTATTATATACCTGTATGCATGTATGCCTATGTATGACTTGACATTAGATTATCTGGTTTATGCAATTTTTTTTCTTTTTTTTTTTTCTTTTTTCTCTCTGGTCTTAATTCTTACGTTTCCGATCTCGTTTTTCCACCATTTCGCTCTATCACCCTGGCAGGCTATGTGCGGACGGTCAGTTACTGCACGGCTGTTGAACTCAAAGTTTAAAGTACAGATTCGTCGTTGAAAAACTGCTGAAAGTGTGTTTAAACGAAAAATATTGACTACTTCCAACTCTCTTTGAATTTATTAAATTTGCAAGGAAAAAAAAACGCGTGGCACGATTTCTGATAACGAAAAATTATTCAATTCTCAATTGTAGTCATTCATTTCCGCGTGTAAAACAATTTTGGCTATCGAATGACAAATGTCGTTATTGTGTAAGGAAATTCTTTCAGAAATTAACCATCGTATAGTGAAATCGAACGAATTTACTAAATTTTCAACAATTTCGAAGCGATTTGAAATAAATCGCTTCCAAACGGATATTTAAGCTTTTGTTTACAATTCCAATATTTTCTATACTTTTATATTTTTAAACAGACCTTCGTAGCTTGCGAATATAGCAATTTGACGAATACTCGATCCGTAAAACCGTCTCGTAATAAAATTAATTAAATTAAAAAAAAGTATCGACTCTTTGTCAAGATAACTGGAAGGAAATAACGGAAGTCGAATAATCGTCGGTCAAATAAAAAAGAAAACCAGCGAAAATTATAACGAAGCGAATTGCTGACACGAATAATCGGCACAGTCTTTCTAACAAGACAATAGATCCATAACTGTCCGTTGCAGCTAACGTCACGGATAGATTAATTTTGCCCTGATATCCGTTTGCGATCTCGCTTTGCAATTATTTGTCAGATCTGACTTTATCCGGCTGTTAGGACTTCGTTTAAAACGATAATGATCACTGAACTGAATCGCAAAATAAATTCATTCTCCTCCACAGAAACTGTGCAGACGACTCGAGTAGGTGTAGAAGAGTTTTCGCAATCTTGCAAACGTTGCACTTCGATATTATCGTATCGTGTACTGCCAATTGGGTTGAAGCGCTTGTTCGATAATTCTATTGCCATTGATCATTTTAATGTAGTTTTTTTTTACTCTGTATTATTATTATTTCTCTATCGCACAATCAGCAGTTTAATCTTCATCGAGCAACAAATTTTCGGCAACGTTTCAGATGCTTGAAACGAAATATTTCGCCAATATCAGCTTTGATCACAGATTTCGTGATATTTCAATTTGCAGAATTGCATACACAATTTCTCAAGTACATCATCAACGTAAAACTTGAAATCTATCTTGAAACGAAAGTATAGAGTTTGTTTTGCGGTAGGATTAAAATAAATTGGGAAAATGTGTTCATCGCTTATATATAAAGATATTTATTGATCATACAAATTCCTACAATACGAATTATCAATATAGGCGCTTATATCTACAAAGCATTTATATATAGTTTATTACGTGCTGAACTTTGATTTATTCATTGAATTACTCAATTATTAATGATATATTATTATCATCTTTTCTTAAATATACTTTATATTCACAATAAATATTAATATCTGATCATCCGCGGCTGGTGACAAAGGTTTAATAACGATGCGAGAGAAAAAACATAAAGATAATAAATTTGTACACAGCAACTGCAGATTGTAGACGGGATTTATGTATATGATAGCATGCATAAAATGTGTTGATATGCTTTTTCCGACGATAAGACACGAGTAATATAACCATAATTCATACGGATCTTCAGCCGTGTAACGTAATATCTAGTTTAAAATCAATAACACGCACGATCTTCCTTCTCATATGTGGAAATATATAAGGAAATATGTTGTATTTCTATGAACGTACATTTCACGCTTTATGTAAGCTGATTTCCTGTCGAACATTTGCTACGCGATACAAGCTCGACGCTGCGGAAATCGAACGACGGTTCCGCATGTAAATACATATGTACGTATATGTAATGTGTATATAATATAATGTAATGTATAACGATTGGAAAATTCTAATCTTATCAACTGAAACGAACTGGTATCAGCGGCGAATGTTTTTTACCATTCAGTCAAGTTATTCGTTTCGAGTGCCTATCGTTTCAACTGCAAATGCGACGGAAGTATAACCTGTCCCGATGTCATTCGTTCAACGAATCGGATGATTATCTAGGTAAAAATTCTAATTGCTAATCTCTCTTTTCGATCCTTTCGACTCCGCTGTTCTCCAATATCATGAAACAAAAGATTTTTCTTCATTCGACGCGAGTTCGCATTCCATAAATTGCGCGTTGTTCTTCATTTCCTTATAATTTTAGTATCTCGTAAATCGTTCAATTCGGATTATGGATCAACAACTTCTCCTCTGGCTTTCGAATATCTCGGGTAAATTTTTACTTTATTCGTGATAATTCCATAAATGTATGCGCATATCCAAATCATAACTAAACACAACCAAAACTCGTTATCCGCAACTTGACGAACCCGAATGAAAATGCTGCCATGCGAGAGAATTTAACAACTAAAAGTTTTCCGCGTAAAACGCAACGTTTTTATTTCTCTTTGTTTCATTCAATTTTACTCCGTGTTTCTTTACTTTTCCACAGTATTTTAACGGTTGATTATATATATATATATATATATATATATATATATATATATTTTTTTTATTTTTTATTTATTCGCTCGTTTCTTCATTAATTTATTTTTCTGACAATGACGTACCCGTAAAACATTCCTCAGTTCAAAACATCTCGTCGAATTTGCAAAACAACAACTTCTATTGGGCACTGAGAGTCTGACGTCATTACAATTTAGCACCACGTGTTTGATTCCCTCTGATTGGCCGGAAATCTTCGTAAACTTCGCGATTCGCACGCGACATTTAAGAAAAAATGTCCACCAATGATAATAATAATAATAATAACTGCCAACAACACACCTATAAAACAATTTTCATTCTTTGCGTGTGATGAATTGTGGCCTTTTTTTTACACCGTTCATTATCTTATTTGGTTTAACGCGATCGAGGATTAGCTCATTTTTCTTCAGTTGTACAAATTTATCATGAAATTTTCATTAGGCAGATGCTTGTATAGATTTGCACACACGAATGTTAAGTGACTCATTGTCGCTTCGTCAGCTGCAGCGGATCGGACTCGAAAAATGTTCTATCGTGTTTCGATCTCCGATAATCGATCGCGTTAATTCTGATCTAATGGATAGGCAGACTAGGCCATAAAAATAAACAAAGAAATTATAATGAATGTAATGAAAAATTAGCACAATAAACGATGCCTGCGTCCGCGTATAAATATCACTTGTCGATATTATCTGGTGGAAACGAACCGATGTTCGTATTTAATTCTACTGGAAAAAAAATCCACCCAAACATGTATTCAAGTGACGCATCCTCGTATAAAGCGCAGATCGTACAAACGTTAATTTTTCTTATCGATTAATTTCTGTCAGCGGGTTTATAAATATTTACATCGAAGGTCTAATCTCTTTTCAATGAAATCTGACCGTTAAATGGCTACATTAGCCGCGCATGTTACATTTGCAGAAATTTCGCAACGCTAGAATGGATCAGTTAATTAATTAATACAAGACACTCGATCGGATCTAAGAGCTGCGATAATATTAACTTGATCGCATTTATTCGAAAATCAATTTCGACCCTTTGCCTGAATGTACAGTCGATTTTCTTATCATTCTCAGCCCTCGAGAGCCAGGGATCTAATTATCTACTTTATTTGACGAAGAGACAGAGTAAGTCGTAGAAAATACGCTGGATCACGATTCAGTCGCCGATAGTAACATGTCCTGCGTATTATTAAAGGTATTCGGTCGATTTTCGTGGAAATAATTTATCTGGGTGAGACTTTTTTTTTTTGTACAATGACGACAACAGGCTTAGAAAATTCGTTTCACGGTCAATCTCCTAACTTGGGTCAATTTATTCACTGATAAATGCAGCGTGTCAAGAGGTCAATTTATAAGGATGTGTCACTCGTACAGTCCGATCGAAAAATTTCTTCGGCTAAAGAAAAATAAGTCAAACAATTATTGTTTGAGAAATGCGATGCAAGTTCCTCAACTGTTAATCGAGAAGTTTCAGTACCTACCGACTGCATATTTTCAATTAAAAATGGGCAAGCAACGGAAAAAAGCAAGGAAATCGATGTGATTTTGGCGATAAGAAAATTGTGAAATAACGTGATCCTCTAAAACCGTTACCAATTTATACTCTCTTACTTGGATATTCGTGCTTTTCAAATTTCTCTAAAGCTCAGAGAACAATGTTTTTATTAAATTTACGCAATTTTTCAGTCCGTCATTTCACAGCGTTTTCCTTTCAACAACATCACAAATATCGCAAAATTTTCGTGCGATACGTGGATCCAAATATCATAATCGTTATACCCACAAAACCAAAATAATGACTTGCAAATTCGTCAATTTATGTTAAACCCGTTATAAATTATAACAATCGAATCGTTATTCTTCTGAGATGCGCTATAAATTTGATTGAGAAAAAAAAAAAAAAAAAAAATTGGCAGTATTAACTCAATTATCTTAACGATTTCTCCAACTCTGAAAAAACCGCCGAGTTCATTTATTGTATAAGATAATGTAAGCGTAAAAACTGTTTGCAATATTAACATATAAAAAGTAATCTGTTTGTCAAATTTTTATCCCGAATGTTTTAGAGCCAAAGAAAAGACGTTTTCACCCGTTACGAGGACTGCGAAAAATCTTCAGGCGAAAAAGCCGAGGCGCCGCCGATCTCAATGCAACTTCATGCAGCAACGCCGATGGCAACGATCACGTCCTCTCTTCTCGTGATCGCGAAGAAGTTACTTTGAGACACCCGGCTGGACGCCCTGAAGAATCCCGCAGTCGAAGCGCCAGCGAACTTCTAACGGACCCTTGCGACAGAGAAAGGTTTCGTAGACTTTCGAAAAGTTTTCCCGTTTTCATTTTTTTCTTCATCTTCTCCAATTTTTTTACGTTTTCAAGTTTTTTTTATTCTCACATCCGTAACACGTCATTTGCATGTTAACGAAATATACAAGGAAGCATGCAAAAAAAAAAATCTATCCGCGTATAAACCCGACTCTTTGAAATATATGAAGTTATTTTTTTTTTTTTGTAGTGAAAAATAAAACTAAATTATCGATCATTACTTTTACGACGCGGTAAATAGTTTCTTGAAATTTTAATCTTTCAACGAGGGCGACTCCACATAAGAAATTCATTGAATTTATTTATAATTTTTACGTCTAACGAAAGTTCGATTTTAATTGATATTTCCCGGTCGTTTGAAGGTTAATAAGTTTTATTGATTTTATATGAAATTATGTCTGACAATGGTTTAAAAAGAAAAGTAAAAAATTGATAAGCCTCCGATCGATCAGACGAAGTTATTTATTCCTTTGTAGGAGTAACGTGAAATTTCTTCGCGTAAAATGAGTTATTTTTTTTTTTTTTTTTTATTCTTTGAGCCACGTACATAAAAGTAAATTAGTACGCATTCAACGAATCACGATTAATTAATATTTTTTTTCAAATGCAGACAAGTTATTAATAAAAAGGAGAAAACATCTCGCATCGTCCCTTTTTTTTTGTTTAATCTCACCAACTTGAAAAGAAAAATTTCTTCTACTCATTACATTTCTTAATTTCAATAGTTTCGAATACAAATTGTCAATTGCAGCTAAATTATCTCCCGTAATGTAAATATTTCAGTTCTCAAAAAACACTCTTGCTTAGCTTCAGACGGTTGAACGTTTTCATTCAAACAACAATAATTTCTTAACCACCTATGTTTCTTTCGTTATATTTTTCCTCTTTCTCATGAGAATCACTCTACAGTCCAAATAATATTCTCTTATCTAGGTAAAACGATAATTGGATAACGAACTAACAAACGAGTTTGGCACGCATGTGTTTCTTTTAGTACTACCGCCGAATCCAACGACTACTGGCCAAGAAAATACAGAGCCGCCGTAGTATCTTTGAACCGTTACGAGCGGAACGAAACGTAAATATCAATCACAATGTGAAGAAAAATATCCTATTTGCTTTTGTCTAAGATTTTCTATTTCGTACGTACGTTGATTGTTTTTCAAGCTTGTCCCCCCCCCCCCTTTTTTTTCCCCAACTCTGCGTCGCAATGTTAATTTTTTAACTTCATGTACATCGTAACGTATTATCGTTATCATAAGTGATGTTCGCTGTATGTAGTTTTCGTCGCTAAATTGTCGCTTTTGCTCTTTTCGCGGTATAATGTACATTAGGGTGATCCTTATTCCAATGCCTTTTAAAATTAATGCAAATATTACGTAAAAAAGTATATCCCTTAAAAAGTAGACGGAGTGGCAACAATTTTGCTCAAATAAAATTCCCTGACTTGTTCCGTCAAAAAATTCGGGATTCCCTTACGACCAAAAGCTCCAGAAGTTGTGCACTTTGATTTTATAAATTTGGATCTCAAAACACATAGTATTTATTCTTTTCACACGAATAATTAGAAATTGAACAATACTATTTCCGAAAGTTAGCTTGACTGAATTTACATTAGCATAGCTCGTTTTAAAACGACTTATAACAAAATTCCATCTTACCCTATGATCCGTCATAATTCCCCGACTATTCCCGGTTTATCGCCACCCTGATTCGAGCTCCTTATTTCAAGATTACAACGTGCCCTGAAAGCTTAGCAGTTTCGAATAAAAAATACATGAGTCTTTTCAATCAGTTACTTCTTTCTTCTAAAAGATAAGATTGTAGAAAAAATGAATCCAATGCGTAAAATGGGACAAAAAGAAAATAACAAGAGTTATAATAAATATAGAAAAAAAATGGTCTAGTTAACAAAAAAAAAAAAAAAAACTCCCATAATTACACCATCGAACGTCTTGAGAGGGCGAGAGATGAAAGTAAGAGGCAAAAATTGCCTGTTGATTCGGCGAAATTTTATACCCCTATTGCAAGTTTGAAGTGCCTCCTCAATCGGGCGAAGTAACTGACGTCTTTTTTCTCTCCAGGTTTCCTCGTTCTTATTATTTCTCATCGCTGTCTATCCTTCATTTTTGCGCGCTTTCTTCTTTTGTTTCCACCCAAGTAGTCGGTCAAAGCTATTGTCTCTTCCGGATCATCTCAAATATTGAGGAACACCCTCTTTGAGAAAAAAAAAGTGCTGGGTAGTTGAGAAAATACATATAAGCAATTCCGCCATTTACAGGCAGGCGCCAAAATCGTGTGCCAAAATTTTGATTACCATTGAAAAAAGTACGCCTTTTTTGTGGCTTCTACATTTTCGATGCAATTATCCACATAATTATATATACATATATATATATTTTTTTTTTGCCATTAAAAAGCCATAAAGAAGCTATTTTTCTGCAGACAAGCTGTTTTTTAGCTGTTGCTAGAATTCTATATAAAAATGAATCTCACATTCGGAAAGTTCAGACTTTTGTAAATAAAACAAACACTACTAGTCATATTATCATTTAAAAATCTGAAGGTAATAATTGGATAGAAAAATGAATCAAATCGTTTCTCGCAAACCTTTAGAACTAGAACTCTATAATTTGGGAAATATCCATATCTTATTACACCTGAAAACACGTCAAACTCACGTCGGAATCAAAATTTTTCCACCTGTCCGCTCACATCGATTATTCAGGGAATCGCCCGTACATACGCGCGAACCAGTAACTAAGAATCAGCTGATTCAATCGTCAAAATCATATCGAACGATAATATCATTGTTTTTATTTCTCTTCGTACACCGACCGATGCATCAATAAATAGGTATTTTCTAGCATTAGCTTATCGCTTCAATACGCCTCCTTATCCAGCTCTCGTATTTCCATATATGGCCAACCAGTCCACAAGCAGCGTTGGAACGAATAGCTGTGTGTTCGCCTTATACCTGCTCGTGACGAAATCGTTTTACGAAAAATTTTATCAAATTTCACATAATTATTGTCTCGCAATTTTTTTTGTCATAGTTATTTAAACGTTCACTAGTAAATCACCAACTAACTTGGAAAAAGTAGTAAAAAACGAGTAAATAAATTTTTAACCAAGTAACAATAATAACAATAACAGTAACAATAACAATAACATGTGAAACTCACCCCCGTAACGTTTATTGCAGCGTTTTCCTGCGACGGAGCGGAGTCGGCGAGGCGTTCGCAAAACTTCGAGGAGGGCCCGGTCAGCTATCCGTATCTCACGACAGCGTTTTTCCAGGCGAAGTGCCGCAAACTCGTCCGCTCTCTTCGGTGGATCCGTTAGCCACCCTGGAGGTTGGTATTTGAAATTTATTCATAACACCAGACGTTTTTTTTTATCATATTGAAGTTAGCAACGTTCACTGAGAAAAGTTTCATGTGTTATAGTAACTGGAAAAATTCAGTAAAATTTTCGCAACGGTTGCAAGAAAATATAGCAACGGTGATCGTAATGAGAAAGAATAGTAACGGATACTAGACTTTATGGTAACTGCTAGAAAACTAATTTTCATTCTCTACCTAGAACTATATTTTTCGATTGTGGTAAAAAATGAAAATAGTTAAGGACTGAGCGGTAACCGGAAATAAAAATTTTTCTCAGTGTTATCGTGACGATTCTTGCTGAGGAAAAACCGTTATATCGCAATTTTGAAATTGTTTGAAATTCAGTGAACCGTAATAAAATAAAACACTCACTTCAACGTAATTGTAAAATTAAGAAAACAATGATGTTTTCCCGAATGTTTCGTTACGATAACGTTACTAACTTCAACTTCGTGATTTTTTTTCAAGGCTTTTGCTAACGATACTTAAACGATAAGAAAATATTGCAAAACTCGTCAACAGAAGTTAAAAATTAGTCAATTGGGTCTGCCACGGAAATGATTGTTTTTAAACGATAGCGTACTTTGTAAATAATAATTCAAAATACGTATATCGAATAATATTGAAACATCACACAAGCAAAATGGCTAGTATTGTATAACCGATTTGAGATTCGAAAGTTTTTAAAATGGTCTGTTTTACGCGCCATTCTTGCGACATCGTGATTTAACGTACCTAACCTAACCTCGAATTAATATTCTAAGCTGCAAAAAGCAGATCTTAGATACCTCGTAACGACGTCACGAAAATAATGTAAATTCGAAATACGAAAACACGACTCTAGTAACTCTTAAAGTACTTTCAACAATTTTTATCGATGAAATTGACACGTAAAACACCATAGTTTCCATGCTGTAAATCTATTTTTCTGGTAAACCCAATTGAAAAACAATTGAAACAAAACCAACAAACATTCACTGCGGTTCGAATTTTCTTCAGATTTGTAAAACACAACCACATTTTACCTTGATGGCGAAAAATCACCGCGAAATTTTAAGACCGATCGGTTGAAGGGTATCCGAAATATTTCCCAAAATATGCTGCGGCTTATTGTCTAATCTTTACTATTTTATTCCCGAAACCGAAACCTGAGCTGTTCTCTCCAACCGATCGGTAATCAGTCCAGTTTAGTATTCAGTATACAAATCGGAATAATTAGAATGAAGAGTGCCTGGCAAAACTCTGCTCTTTTAACAACTTCCATTCCAACGAATGGTTCACTTAGGTAAGTGTACCAGTTATTGACTTTTTTTGGTTGCATCTGTTAGATCCTTAGTTCTAAATTTACCAAAAATTGAATTTCTAGTGTCTAACGCTCTAGCAATTGGTTTTAGTCATCGATAAATTGACAATTTGTGCCGTCAGTTTATAATTTTGGAAAATAAAGGGTCAATAATTGGGTCTAAACGTGTCAATAACTGGTACACTTGCCTTGCTCACTAGCTAATCGTACGTGTTTAGCCTTCGCGTAATGTTGACATTCGCCGTCCTTACCAGGGTACAATTTAACGCGTGAAAGTCGTGCGTTCACGCAAAGGAAGCTCACATTGTGCGCAGAATTCGTAATTCGATGACGTACAGCGTGAGACTGTCTTCTTGTTCATCTTTTTCCAATTATCTATTTCGTGATCAGAAACGTGCCAAGGTAACTGCCATTTTCACGATGTCGATCAGAGAAATGTGGAAAACCGGGAATTGTCAGGAAATTTACACGTGCCTGGAAATTTTCGAGAAATATCAGAAAATTCGGAATGTGTCCGGGAACTTTTGTACTTTTTTACCTCAGCAGTGTACAATTCTTTGAAATTTTAAAAATCACCTTTCGTGAGACAAGTGACGGGGTTTGTGTAAAAATGTACAAGTGACGAAAAATATGCTTTTCGGAGGAATTTTAAGAATCGATAAATCGGTGTTAAGCGCAACGTAAAATTTATGAAAAATATAAACACATACTAAAAACAGTTGGTACTCTCAGATTAATATTCTTACCTTCCTGTTGAGAAAGAATGTTCAATCCTGATCTTTCGTTAGTTTCTGAAAGTTACAGTGTTTACTGATACGGTAACATATGGTATCTAATTTTATTCGAAATTGAACAGAAAGAAAAATAAGAGTATTTCAACTTTCGATGAAAACATGCGATGTTTAATGTTTAACTACCTTTTTTACACGATAAAAGTAAGTTGGTAAAATTAGGTTGAAACGAGTTCTTGAAAAGTGTATACTTTCGTTCGGAACATCCGGTAAATATCAGGGAATTTGGAATTTAAACATCCCGATTCGACGATCATCGTACCGTCTGAGAAAGCACAAGACCTGCGTGACGTGCAGGAGCTTTCGAAGCGGCAGCAATGATGCACTTTTGAATCCGCCGTTCGAATAATCGCAAAAGCTTTTTAACGCCCCGAACGCCCGGCTTGTACTAAGAATTTAGTAATCAAGAACACGACAACGACTCTTCGGGTACAACTCGAAAGCAGAAAACAAAAAAAATGTAAGCATCAAGTTTTTTGTGTATCACTTCTAACGGTGTGTCATCACAACGGGTCCAAAATTGAGTATTTATCAAGTATACACGTATGCTTGGTACATCGGACCCGTTTGTCATTTCGTATTCAAATTCTTACGAACATTTTCATGTACGTAAACGAGCACACGAAGAGGTTTTCACGCGAGTAAGACTCTGGAGTTCGAAATTTATGCAAGGCTTCCAAGTCGTTTCGATTGTTGTGTTGTATCGAAACGTTGCGTGGTTTTCCGAATGTCAGTAGATCGTTTTAGAACCCCGTTTCATCTCCTCGACGTTAAGCAAACCGAACCGGCGATGAGTTTTAACATGCCTACAAGTATTCTTAGAGCGCATACCAGGTTGCCTTGTCGGCTTTGCCTCTCACCATCGTTATCGTCGTGCTTTCTTTGCAGAACACCAAATGGCCATTACCTATTTTCGTCCGCAATAAGGTCAAGCGATTTAAATAGATTTATACGCTCACCGTCGCTGTTCAAACCCTTCGTGCAATATCTCGGCCGATATGAGGCCTGAAAGATTTACGCTACTCAATTTTACCCATCCTTTGAACTTAATTCGCTGTGTTTACGACGCGCAATTCGATCTCGGCAATTGCGATCCAGGAATATCCTGAATTCGAGTCAATGAAGTGGTAACGATAAAATGGAGCAGATTCGTAAAAGAATCACAAGCAAATAGTCGAATTTAAACAGTGTTTGGTCACGTTTCCAGTCTTACAAACTGAACAATTATTATGAAACATGTTTCCTCCATCTAAGAAGGATCGCCGTTGCTTCGTGATAATGTCACAATTACGCACAATTTTGAACAGTGATCAATTTCGATTAGTTGCAATTATTGATTTACTATTTCATTTGTCGACATAAGGATTTCATCTTCATACGTGCGTAACGCGTGCGTCATTCATAACGTGTTACTCGATATTTGGATTCACAAGTACGAAGAGAAATCAAATCTGGATAATTAATAAACGCATAACGTCAAATCGTTATTGTTAAAAATTTAATTCGATGTCGCTCGATCGCAGGTACTGCATACAGTGCGAAACACGGATGACAAAAACACTTTATCTCTACGTAAAAAAAAAGTATGACCTAATTTTCATTTTCACGGCCGGCTTTTTTATTTTGCCCCGACGTCAAAGGGGTCAATTTAATTAGCGAAGACACCATGATCGAGTGTATCGACACGGTGTCATTTCCCCGTTTGGCCGATGCGCGATAGCGAATTCCCAGCACGTTTTGAGATCGCTAACGTTACACATGAACTACGTGCATGCGGAATGTACACGTGTATAGACCGGTACATAGTAAAACATGACTCGCGTGACCGGTCTGCCGATCGTGAGTTAGGTCACGAGCAATTATCAAGTCTCTGATTAGGAATTAACCGTTAAATTAATAGCTATAAATGTCGTGAAAAAATGAAAAACCACTGGATAAAGACAACATGTCCCAATTGAAATTGGGAGAATTTTGACATCTGTTTTTATTTCCATCCAAAGTATCATATTTTAAAACAAAGAACGAAAGCAATGGTAACTCGGTACGTACTTCGAAATTAAATTTTCAGACGTTATGTAAAGAGTGAATTATTAAAAAATATATAAAAATTGTCAAGAATGTTTCTCTTATCTTTTTCTCTCGTCATAGCAAGTGTCAAAGGCTCGCATATGTGATTAATAAACGGTTTTCCGCAACGCTAAATATTTGTATTAACGAATTTAAATCACGTTTCAGCGAAGACCGTCAAAAATCAGCGAAACCGAAGGCAAAGAAACGTCGTCTCTAGTTACCCAGAAACACCGGATATCCCTTCAGGTATGGATAAAAAGATGTATCGAAAATGATAAGCGTCAAATAATCATTGTCAATAAAAAAAAAACCGTCACACAATTTTTTATTTTAACAAATTAATATTTTTTTTTATTTCCGCACCTGCAAGAATCATCCTATTTTCGGCAAATAAATTTTTCAACTAGTTCAAAATAGTTTTCTCTTACAAATCTAGAATTTGATCGTACAATAATTGATACTTATACCGTCTGTTATAATTTGTTCATTGATAAATCGAGACGAGTAAGAAAAAAAGACATCGTGTACTTTCCTCGGTTATCATAACCGTGCAATTAGAAAATAAAATTTTTATATATAAGGGATTCCACACCAAATCGACCTACGTTAGACCCTCACCATCGGCGAATTTATTGATTTTTAATTACTGTGTACAGTGTACGAAAAAATCATATTTCACTGAGTTTAAAATGTTTTGGACCACAGGTTTGATTTTTACTGTTCCCGAAAATAAAAAATCCCAATTTTCGAATGAATAGCCCCAATCGATTCGCTTCAAATTATACTCATGAATTCTTTGATAAAAAACGAAAATACCAGGATAGCAGCGGGCAAGCTTTTGGTTCAGAAGGTACCTACTAAACACGTAATTGAAACGTTAGAGAGTAAAACTTTCACAAAAATACGAACCCGTAGTCCAAAAAATCTAAAACTGGTCAAAGATTTTTATTTATTTTTTTGTATACTCTACACCACACTTGGAAATACAAGAACATTGCCGATGGTAAGGATCATCCGTAGGTTGGTTTTACGTGGAATGCCTCATACATATACATAGATATACGAGTCTCGTGTTATTTCCGGTGTTGATTGAGCTGCCGTTTGATTGATAGGTGTTGGAGCAAATAAAGACCGTCATAGAAAGCAGAAACCAGGTCTCATCCAGCGACAGTACAATTCTACAAGTGAGTAATTCAAATTTAATATCACATTCAATGTCGATATTCTATTATTATACACCCTATTATTAGCTAAGAATACCAACGAAATATACAGAAACGCAGAAACTGAACGAAAAGTGATGCGAAAATCTCCTGCAGCCTTTTAATCTTAACTGGTAACAAAAAAAACAAAAAAAAATTTAGCATACTAGACAGTTTTGACGGTGAATTAAACGAGCCTATACATTTTATAACCATACAACTCGCGTGTCAAAAATCCGTTCCGCGTGAAGCCTGAACTGTAAATTTTACACAATTCAACCTGAATCTGCATTAAACTTTGGTCATAGTACCTACGCGTCCAGAGATGAGGCTTATACGAACCGTTATTTACCTTGTTTTACCGTATGTATAAGTTTGTTATACGTATACGTATACAGTGTAATACATTATAAAAGATAGCAAAGCGAAAGAATTCCGAGGAATACACGAAGCGTGACAATTAACGGTGAGAACGTTGCGTCGTCGTACCAAATTCACACTTATGTTAAATCCATTTTCTTACAGGCCTACATCACAAAAAATGATTGCTCGACACAATTTCATTCAAACGAAGCGGAAAATTCGTTTCATCGTCAACAATATTTATCACAATTTTATTGAAATGAAATATATTTATTTCGAACAGATTTTCACCCTTTTTTTCTCGGAGTATTGAAAAACGCGCAGGGTTATTTGATTCCGGTCGATATTTGAGAAAGTTAACAGAAATAAAGTAATTTACCCATGTTTAAGAAAACATCGCGTTGATTATATTATACCGCGATTGTAACCGGAAATAGTCCTTTTTTACCTACTATTTTTTTGCACCGCTTTCAAATTTTGCATAGCGATATTTTTGACTGATTTTTTCTTATCTAAAAAAAGTTGAGATCCTGATAAACATATTGCTCGCCTTTTATTTTTTTTTCACTAACCGGCAGTAGGTAGTATGGTTTATTTGTTTTTTTATTTTGTTTAAGTAAAACATCTCGATTCGTTCAAGGTTTCACACAGAAGAGCTTGACTCATTTGTGTGGCTTCGATTTATTTTAGTTTTGGAAAATAAGCCTGACTGACAAAGAGCCTTTTCAACTAACTAGGATATTCAGATCTTATCGTAACGCGCGGAATATACCGCAGATTATTTTCCGTGAAACACGACGATCCAGAGTTCATTAAATATCTTACATCGCTTCGCCTCTTCTCTCTACGAGGAGGAGAAAAAATTCCGCGTTTAATGAAAATCGCGATAATTTTCAATCCCTTGGTTGGATCAATATTTGAGAATATAATTAATAAATCACACTAAATTATCAGGAAAAGGTTTAAAATCTTACTTCTTACAATTAGCCGCTCAGCGAGAGGTCCGCTGTGTAATTTAGCCGCTCCGTCAGTAATTCTAAGAAACTATATCAGCAGGAAACCACTATATGGTTAGATAATTATTATTCTCGCGATGCGATTCTACTTGTTCATAAGTATATTTTTATTCAAAGTGTAGTTATTCGTCGTCGAGCAGCAGGCCGAGTCGCACGTCAACGAGTCGATGTTCATTCATTCCGATAAACTCGAGGATAAACTAAAATACAGTGACGTTTGACCATATTTGCAGACATTTTTGCCGGAGTGATTTTTACCGAGAAAAGCGAAGTGAATACGTAGAGTTAAAAAAAATAACTAACGAAAATAAGGAAACCCGGATAATTACAAAAAGTGAAATATGACCGTCTTCGTCCACTGGGAATCGTACTTTGGAAAGTTTAAATTGTTTTGAAGGGGTGTTTAGCCTCTGCAGGTTATCCCAAGAGCGTCACGAAAGCTGCAGATATATTACCGGGACCAGGTGAAAGGGTTGGCTCTTGGGAGCCTTGATAAAGTTACAAACTCGTAGGGAATTTTTCTGGATTTTCTGTATCAGGAGTTTACACACGTGGACAGCGTCGTTATAGATTTTCGAAATGGGGGTGAGCCGGATATTTTCTAATTTATCGCCTTGGATTATATCGTTCGTTAAAATTTTTACCTTTCGCATTTGTAAGAATTTTTCGACCGATGGTTTTCCGATCCACGCACGCTTGTTGAAAAACAATATTTGTGAAAAAAAATATACGCTTGTCTAGAATTTCATTGTGAGATATAGAGACGCGGCGTTTTTGTGTAATTCATTACAATCTCTGTTACACGGTAAAAAGAATAATCTGTTGGATTTATACAATGACGCGGTAATTATTAATAATTATATTAATTCTATGTATACTGCTCTTTTATGGAGTAAAAATGACAGGGACCGCGGTGAGAATTATTTATCATTAGACCAAGGTTTATATACATTGACAAATATTCTTGCAACTTGTTAAATATCAAAGTTGCTGTAAATTTTTCTACAAAAAAACATAGTGTCAATTCAACAGATTATTTATCGAAGATATTACGAAGAACGAATTTGATTACAAGTTCGTTGTTACTGGCGTGTAAGAAAGTGTTGACCAAACGAAGTTATTTATATTTACTTTTTGTTTTTATTACAGAACCGCAGCTCGAGTAGCAACGTCTATTATGTTGAAGAGACGCAAACGAAGGTGAGTCAGAAACCAACTTGAAACATAAATTTACACTTGTATTTGCCTGTGCGGTTTGAAAATTTCACGAAAATGCTATATCATCAGAGTTTGGCACAATTTTTCATAAGTTTCAGTGCGAAAATTCTGCAGAAATTCAAAAGTAGAACTATATCAATATATTACTGTGAGTAAAACATTGACTAAATACGTTATTTGATTTCTGCAAGTTGGTAACTGTATTGGCAAAAGCAAGAGAATTTTTCGGATGTCTGAAATACTCTCGCGTGAAAATCGGTAAACGGTATTCACCATTTTTCACAGTTAAGTAAAAAGTATGAATTTTCAAAAGACGAAAAGTCAGCAGCATATTAAAATAGTTTAAAGAGTTCGTAAAAATAGCTATTATTGCGTGTGACTGAAATATTTGTACTTCTATGTGGTTCTATATTTTTTTCTACAACACCTCGATTCGTGCTAAGAATTTAGTACGCATAGTAAAATAGTAGGGCAATAAACGTGTAATTGGAAATACCGAGGACTGAAATAGTCGCGGTAATACAATGATTGAGGCTTAAATCGCCGTCATTCGACGTGTAAAAGAAGTCCGAAAGATGATATTATACATAAAGCGAGCCAACAGGTGGCTATTCACTCCGCCCGTACCGCAACCTCCATTGCAAATACAGTTATGCATATATTATGATTTTCACTGTCGTTATTCCAGCTATCTTTCCGATTACGAGTTACCAGAGCGTTGCTTCGAACTCCGGCGGCATTACGAAAACCGGGCCGCAACAATAATACCTGCGGAAAATAAAACATAGTAGAGAGGCTGAACGTTATAAACCGACTTTGATCGTAATGATATTTTGCGCGGTATTGCAAAACGGTAAAGTAAAGAAAAAGAAAAAGGATAACAGAGTACTATATATATCTCTATAACTCAAGTTCACGGCTGACCAACAAATAATACCAATGAATGTAATTTACAATGACTACCTAGAAGGCACTGTCCGTTTGGAAACAAAGCCCGATTAACGCTTGAATGCATAAAGCTTTGACCATTTTTCATTCTTTCAATGTAAAGTTCATCCTGGTGTGATATCGAATTTGGCAATAATTTTTTATAAAACCTCAAATGTCTATACTTTTATAATTTTCGCCTGTTATGCGAGCCAAAATGGATTTAGGACAAGCCTCAGTCTTAGTTAGTCTCATTGATTTTACGTTTTTTCTTTATTTCTTGTCATCGTTTTCCTCGAATTTCCTCGAAAAGCAGCACGACTAATTCGTCAAAATTCAATCAAACTTGCCACTCTGAACTCCGCAGAACTCAAACTCCTGAAACTCCAATTCGATATTACGACGGATGCTCTCAATTGCTCCAACATCCGGCTTGCACTGATTGCGCTATTTTTAGCGTTTCGTTTCCACGTATCGAATAAAGGGTATAAAATGTGGTGACAGCCGTGGGACAGCGTTCTTTGCCGATAAATACGAATCGTTGCAAAAAAATACCATATTGCCAGTTTCGATCAATTATTCGTCGCCTCTATCATGTATATGTATATGTATAAATATATAGATATATTCGTAATTTACACGTTCAATTGCACCGTTATCTTTTATCTCTGCATTTGATGATACTTGTAAAAAATAATTGCTTATCAGTGAATTGGAAAAATTAGTGGTACATAGATGCAGAGAAAAAAAGACTTCAGTGAATGATCGAATAAATAAAAGTCGGTTGCTGTGACAGCAGATCTAGATCCGATTTTGGCCACTCACTTAGATCCGCTTAGGATAGTCGGATTGTTGATAGAGAGTATTAAAGGACTGAAATTGTTACGCGATTTTAATGTTACTACAAATATGTTACAAGTCAATTTTTTTCCTAACTCGAATTAACGCAACGACGTGCTTAGATTAGACGATGAGATTATCAGAAAGTTTTCACGATCTCTCGATCATTCAAGATCAAGCTTTGTATCGCGTTTTAAATCCGAGTAATTCATTACCCGAATATGACGCTGATTGAGCAATTCGTTTGTGACAGGCAAGGCCTTCCATCACTGCGAGATAAGTAATGATCTATACATCGATAAAATACAAGTCGAGGAATTGAGAATTCAAAAAACCGCGACGCTTTATCGATTCAGAAAACCCGCTTGACTTTACCCGACTTTTGAACGATTTTAAGACGCTTCACATGACCTCACAAACTACTACGAGAGAATCTGCTTGAGACCTCGACACACACGACTTGAAAAAACTTGAAATTATCTCGCATGGCTTGCTGATTGACTTTGCGACTTCAGGTGACAACTTGACATTCCTTCGAGTGATTCCAAATCGCTTGACTATGACTGTAACGACGCAATTAAAAGGGAAACGGTTAACGAATTAAGAGGAAAATACCGCTTTAGCCGTAATTTAAAATATCCGATAGAGTCACCCGGTGCACGCGTTTATTCTTACCAGTTCGAGTCTCGTGGGCCATTTAAGTCTCTTTCTCTCTCTCTCTCTCGGTCTATCTTTTTTTCCCTCCACCTCCTCCGCTTATTTCTCTCCGTTTAATTTCGGAAGGATAGAGAAGGTGGAAGGAAAGTGCGTGCATTGGGCTCAAGGTGCTGCCGGCAAATGAGACTGTCCCGTTACTTGGCCCGATGTGTTCAACTCGAATGCCCAGCCCAAGCGCATTTCGTGATGCTGGACGAGCCTAACTCTCAGCTGACACAGCGGCACGGCTCAAGATTCAATCTCGTCACACTAATTCCCATTTCCTTCTCGTTTTCGTGCAATTTGCTGCTACCTTGCCTTTTCCCTTTCGGTTATTTGCGACATTGAAACACGCGTACTCAGCGCTCATCGTATAATAATTTACTCTATATCTATCTATGCGAGTTTTAAACAAAATTCAAACCCAGTGTCTTGGTATTGAAAAAAAAGGATATTTGAATCAATTCGCTGGACAGGTTTTTTGAAACACATTGTGACTATGCTACTTAGTGCCGCTGACTAAATCATTTTTGTTACCATCTGCAGGTATCCAGTACTCCGCCGATACAAACACGAAATCAAGTTAGACGAATTTCTGTGCCGTATCAGTTTTGCATTATTTTTATCTATTATTTTACCATTACAATTTTTTTTATTTTGATGATAATCATGCATGAAATCGATCGCTACAAGTTACGCGGAGATATGCTACCCGTTGAGAAGATAAGAAGAGATATGGTGTCGAACGTCGGTAAGGCTGAAAGCCGACATACCGTCACGAGATAATTTGAAAACTGCGAACTACCGGTTGTAAGAAATTATCGATCATATCTGTGGCCAGCGGTTAATGTGGTCATTTCCTTAGCGTCAAATTCCCGATTGACCGAACGGCGATATTGCTTAGAAATATTGTAATTTTTGCTCGCGGAAATCCGACGGCAGGTTCCAAGTCGGAGGCTCGATTAAAAAATTCGCACGTGGCAATCTTGTATCTGCAGACTTTGGCTCACGAGCAAAGTTTTCATATCAATATTTAGATTTGAACAATCGTCACGCAGGTATAAAAATAAGTAAATCGTATTATATTTTATCGCTTCCGATTGTGCGGGCAGATGTTTTCTGTAGCTTTTAATTTTTCTTTATCAAACTCTGCGTCATGCGGTTAATCCTCCCTGATATGTAACGCAATCTTGTGGCAATCGATTATACAATCTCCGTATTTTAAATAAAAAAAAAAGAAAGAAAAAAAAACCCCGGTAAAACTGGCTGGTTCATTTTTGTAAGAATCCTTATCGAAGTCTTGTGTAATTCATTGACTTCTTTGCTCTACTTTCGTCAAGTGTTTCGAAGTTTCCAGGCAATAAAAACCTCCGAGATAGATATCAGGTCGAAATGCAAGTCGCAACGTCCGATGCAGATATCGACCAATTTGACATGTTCTACTTTAAATTGTTGAGTACTGGTTACTATTTTCGTTCGAAACGCGTTCGGAAGAAATTTCTAAGCGAATAAAAAGAAAAATACTGCGCGTGAGTTTCTCAAAAATTAGCAAAATCGTGTGTTACAAGAATAACCTGGCAGCGGTATTATTTCAGGTAAATGATTACGCCTTCGTAGCAATATCTGCAGCGATTCAGTAATTCGCGATTGACTTTCTTTCATAATTACGTAAACGGTTATCACTCTTGATATACGATCGTTGATTTCTGTTCGTTGAGCCGAGAAAATGAAATTACGAAACCGCAGCCGTCTACCTAGAAAACGATTAATAAGAGGTCAGCCGGACTTCGGCTCTTTCTTCTTCTGTGGTTCTTTATATATTTTTGCCACGGGAAACATACAAATTCGCTTGAATTTCGATTAAAGAAAAAAAAGTTCGAACATCAACAGCCTCAGAGAAATTATAGACGTTATTTCACAGGTTTATGAAAAAATTTCGAAACTGTAAAAACAAAAAAACATGCCTGTACTATTTTCATTTTCTTCAATTAGGGACAAAATAAACCTTGACACCTGGTTCGCGATTGACGATTAGAAGAGAAATCTTGTTCCATAGAAACCTGTCGAAATTTTGTACACATAGTACGATTGATCCGAGCTCTAATAATAAATGCTGCACTAAAAGTAGGTGCCTAGTTGTATCGAATAAATTGTAGATACTGGCATATAATATCGGATCATGATAGGCAAATGTTAGCCCATCGGCTCTCGCTATTTCTATCCCCCACTTCTCGCTGCAGCCTTATTTTTTCTGTGTCAACGAAGGCAATAGACGTATAAACGCGTAGAGAGTTGCACAGTTTGACATTTTCATGTCAAGCTACTCCGCCGGGGGTTTAGCAATTTTATGGCACAGCTGATATTTACGTTAATATACCTCGGTGCGCGGCATTCGCTGCCATTCTCCGCGTTATTTCCTACATCCGGCATTATCCGTCAACCGTCAAACTAATTTTTTACTCGAAGTTTCCACACATTCTCCATCATTTATTACCCGGATTCTGTTATTTTCCTCTCTTGTTTCAACCATTCGTTAAATTCTTTTGTCATTTTTTGAATTTTTTTTTTTCAGACGTAACATTCAGATTATGGAATCCTGAAAAAAAATTATCAGCGTAACCAATACGACATAAATTATTCCGTTAATTGCGTTGATCTCTGCAGAACGACTGTGACGGAATGATATGCCTATAAATTGTGGGTAAATGAATCGTTTTATTTGTATTCGCAATACTGCAGCTAAGCGAGAGATCTTGTTGCAGCAGAGTCGGTTAAACCGCGTCTGAAATTCAACGTTTCACTATTCCTTCTGCACAACGTAATCCCGATTTCCATAACCTGTAACACAATAATCGCTCAGAGAATTTCAACCGTTGTAATGTAGTTTCGTTCTAACGATTAGCACCTTATCGAAACCTGAAATTGAGTAAGCGATGCAATTATAGATTCTGCAGGGAAATTTTATAATCGAAAACTAAACTATCCTGACCTCGAATCAAGTTGCTAAATATCACAGACGTTATCCAATTTACGAAGAAATATTACATATTTTTCAATATATATGCAAATAAAACTATTTGGAAGAATTCCAGATAAATCGAAAAATAATCGCCACTAGAATTTTCCGCCTATATCAATTTGGAATTGAAAAAAATCTTGCACCTTAAAGTTTTTGGATTTTTCTTTTACTCAGCGTTGAAAACGAAAAAGGAGACAATCACATCCGCAAATACCATGTCAAGACGATTATCAACTTTGTCAAAGTATAACGATAAAATAATCGAGGATGAAAAATATCTGCACCCAGCCGTAAAATGAACCTCGATAGCAAAATCATATTCATCGATGCTGGTTGCACACGTGTATAAGAAGATATATAAATACCGTTGGTAGAACGTTGAAATAAATCCAATACACATCCCACCAGCTGGATGTACCGTAAAGATATAAATCTGAACTAATTGATCGATTCGAAGACAAAGCTGGACTTGTTCGATATCATATTTCACGCTCATAATGCACAAATACATAAATACGCGAATTCATCGATCAAAATCAATAAGTGACCGAATTATCGCAAGGCGTATAAAAAAAAAAAAAATTGAATTGTAATATTTTTTTTTAAACCGTCAGTGATCGAGATTCGCAAATGTTTACGAAGATTATCATTTTTACTGATTGAATCCTTGAATTCCAAAAATTTCTCTTCGTTTCATTATTCATTTTTTTCTCATATTCTTTGCACTTTCACTCGCCTGATATTGTTCTTTCGATAATGCGAAAGATAATAATTATATATGTTTTAACTGTTACACTGCATTATAAAAGGAAGACAGAGATATTATCGTAAAATTTCAGGCATCACAATCCTGAACTGTCGGCATCTGAAATCTCTAAGTATGTACAAATAAATTCTTTTGGTCACTTCAAAAGATGACTTTCTACGTAATATTTCGGTACGTCAGTTCCTCGAATAAAATTTCATACCTAGTGCAACTTCACCCTGTAATTATCGACTATTTACGGCCATAATCGAAGGTCCATGGCGTCGTCCCGTTCACTCGTTCGGCAAATTAGTCCTCCCCTCCAGATATGCGAGTGTGACGTTAAATCGTCCCAAGTTTCGCCAGCGCTACCGTCTAGCCGACAGCTGGTAGCCAGGCAGAGAGAGGAGCAAAGTATCCGTTCACCGATCCGTTACTATGGGATACAAAATACAAAACATGAAACGCCAGCACCCTAGGAAACGCAGTAAGCCCAACCGGCCTTATCGGAGAACGACTGTTTCCAGTGTCCGCGTTTATTCTAGCAGTACCTGCAAGGTGCAGCAATAAATCGGCGAACAACTACGGTGTAATAAAACGGAACTTACTTCCAGCCGTTTTTCAATCGGATCAAACGAATTTCTTGCATACCGGTAAAGTGAGACTATAAAGAGTGAAAATGATCGAGGATCGAGAAAGTAACGAAAACCTTAATTGCGAATCAATTATTAAGCCCACGTTGATTCGAATTAATTCCGTTCATCATTCCTCTCGATTTTGCGCATTTATCATTTCAATAAATTCAAATTTTATTATTACACTTTACGAAATATCATGATGCTGTAATAGTTACTATAAATTTTTGCACAAGTTGATGATTAAAAATACTGAATCGGTTTGAAAACAACATTGTCGACCTAATTTTCACGTCGATTTAATTGTAAAAATAAATATCGCATTTTTTTATTAATTTAATACTATTATACTCGGCTAATGTGATGTAATTATAATATTATGAAAAACCACACGCTCTGATAATTTAACCTGAAACAACGGCGATTAATCAAACTCCTTGATCGATGTAATCATTTTTGTTTTTGTTGTCTTTTTTTTCTGATGACGATGTTACATTTTCGTTATCGCGGTGCAAAACTGCGCGTGAAATATAATTATGGCTTATCTTCGTTGACCCGAATTTCGCCCAAAAACGATTTCATTTCTTTCAACTGTATAGAGCATTAGCGATTTTCTTTTGCGGCAAACTTTCGGCTAGAAGCTTTCGGCTAATTCTCGTTTTACTTTTTTTTTAAATTTCATGTCGCTTGAAAATGGCAAAAAATTTGATACCTTCAAGCTATTTCATTTCCGGGATTGTTTATCGTTTTGCTGAGAAAAGATTTTCTCACAGATTCACTGCCACAGTTTCTTTCTTGGCATTAGACAATTCAATTATACTGCTGTCCACGAATCTAAATCAATACATCAGTGCAGTGTTGAAAAATTAAATATTCAACTCAAGGCGATAGAAAAAAAAAACAAACAAATATCCCAGTGGAATTGAAGAAAATAAATTTCTCAATAAAATGAGTCATCGCGTAGTGAAATCGAATGAATATACTAGATTTTTTACTATTTTAAAAGTACTTCAAACCGAGAAATCAATGCATCCATAAAACTTCTGCTTATAATCTCAAGTATTTTTTTTTTTTTGTTTTTTTTTATACTTTTTCATCTTGCCAAAGTTTTTAGCAAAATCAGCGCGACGTAAATTGCGAATACATTAATTTGACGAATATACTCAACGACCGCCTACCTCGAAATAAAATTCGCATAAAGTGTAGTTTCTTGACTCACCAACCTGCTTAAGACACACATTTTGGTTGAAAAAAAAGATGGTACAAAATCTCGACTACAACTATAAAGACATCTTGTTCCGTTCTATGCAGATTTTTGATCGGTATGTGCGTATTACACGACAGTGGAACAACGGTACGGATGATAGATTTGACCCTACGCCTCGTATTTCATCCCCTCTTTCATCCGTCCAGCGATTCTCCCACAAACGTACCTGAACGCCTCCAACGAGTACCGAACAATCACCTGGAGGTTCTCCAGTCACGATCGCGCCGTCGAATTTCAAGCAACGCGGCAAAGCTGAAATCACGCACTCCGCGATTTTTACCAAAATTCAAACTTGAAAAACTGTCCTTGTCAACTTGTTCGATAGATTTGACAATGACAATAACCTGCCGCAAAAATTAGTGAATAACTGCGTATACCCTTGTAGGTATTAAAAAAAAAAAAGTCAAAAGAAAAAAGAAGAAAGCCAAAAATTGGAACGAAGGATCGATGAAACATTTTTTTCATTCTTCTTTTCTCTGGATATATTTGTGTAAACATTCTGTCGTTCGGAGTCGATTTATTTGTCAATTATAGTGATGAATTATACTTTCAGATTGCGTAAAATAGTATAATGATAAATTATAACTATCAAGTGATGAAGTTGATAATAATTAGTGATTGTTA
This sequence comes from Neodiprion lecontei, assembly GCF_021901455.1. NCBI lineage: Eukaryota > Metazoa > Arthropoda > Insecta > Hymenoptera > Diprionidae > Neodiprion > Neodiprion lecontei. The sequence goes on along the minus strand of NC_060265.1, from coordinate 9,546,004 downwards.
GACCGTCGGAATTAGCGATCGGTTCGAAGTATCGCGGTTTTATAAACTCCGGACAGCGTATTCGTGATCCGACATTGCATAAGTAAAAAAAAATTATTTACTATACGCGAGTGCATGTATTATTACAAAATCGACAGTCTATAGAAAATATGCTTTCCCTGTAATGTGGAAATCGTGAATGTTACTAAACGTTCGCATCGTATTGTACAATTTTCATATTACACTTTTGATCAATAATTTCGAAACATTGAGAAAATTCGTCCTAATCTTCTCTGTACTTTTGGTAAGAAAAATAAAAAAATATGCATTTCGCTGTCTGAGTTAAAAAATCTCGTATACTCTGAACAATTTTTCAATAAATTCCATTTCCATTTTGTGTTGTAAAAAATGTGTATGAAAAACTTCGACCGGATTCGACGTTGTTTTTTTTTTTTTAAATCAATTCCTACGCGTTTAGTATGACAAAAAAAAAATTCCCACAAGCTTCGTGCCAATCCCGTTATTCGATCCATTTATTTATCCGTACACCACCTACTTTAACTCGTGGGTTGTTCGAGTTTTGAGTCTACGCATCGAGTCGGCTAATTAACAAATGAAAATATGAGTAAATTAGGCTAGCTGACTCAGTGATCTTCTTCTAATGCAGGGAGGGAAGTTTAATTTCCCCTTGGCGACAAGTAGAGTGTGTCTATCTGACAAAAGTGAAAGACAGCGCCTGGCGTCGATCCAACGCCGATATTTTTACTGAAATACTTTGTTTCCTAGCTATTATTCAGCAATATTTTCTCACCTCCAATTCTGTTTTCATACTGTATGTATAATTTTATTGCGATTCCCACGAACGATATTTGCATAATCCCAAAACGTCGCGAGCAAATCTTTGATTAATCGATATCACATTTAATTATTTGCCGTGCGATGAGTGAGAACGAGAAAAATGATCAAACGTTTGACGGAATTGTAAAAACTTGAGCCCGAAAAGCGCTGTCGTAAAAAATTTGCACGAAGTCATGTCTTTTGACTATATCAATCGATCAAGTTATTCTGCAGTTAAGAAGGTTGATTCACCAATAATTGATACTCTTTATCAAAATCAACGGAGATATCGATTCGAATAACTTGAAAAAATTCTGATTAAATATGATATTTCAAAGCAGATCAGTTGTCTTTAGTAAGATGAAATTTTGAATATGATAAAAACAATCGTAAAACAACGAAACACCGGGCAATGGATAAGTATACTAAAAAAAAATCATAACTAACTGAATTTTCAATATTTTGATTTGAAAATTGACTGAGTAACTCTCGAGACACGGATATTTAAGAAAAAAAAAATATGAAGACACTGCACGATGGAAAAAAAATGTATATTTGAGTGAGTGATGTTGAATTTTTAGAAAGAGAGTGAATTGACGATTTTTACGATATTTCATTATTTATCTTGGATCGAATCAGATTATTTTAGATGTTTTTCACATGAAATTTACGGTGAACATGCAGTGGAGTAATTTCGATCCCGGTGAACAGCGCGTTGCGTTTCGACTATAACGCAAACTTTCACGCCGATTGTATTATATCATACAAAATGAAAATTGTCGTGCTCGGAAATGCCCGTCAATTTATTGACCGGTCAATTCCCGCAACGGAAGTGAGCTGGAGTTGTGACAGAACCGGAAGGGCAAACATGCCCTCCGCTCCCTTCGATCCGCCGTTGCTGTAATTACTCTAATGCACATCGCAACGCGGCGAATCGAATCCGTTCTCCGCAACTGCGTTCACCGATTGCAATGAGAAAAATAAAAATCATTCTAACAACCATTGTCTCGTCACATCGACACGAGTAGAAATTCATCGAGGCAAAAACTGTGCAGATTTATTTAAAAAAAAAGTACTCAACGTTCGGATAAATCGATGAAACGACTAAAATTCATTCAATACCTTACGAATTTCAAAATTGAAAGAACCTGAAGTCAAGATTTAATCTCTTTTCAACTCGGATTTCAGGATTTTGTTATACTATTATGCAATAAAGGTTCGTTGCAAGTTATCTCATGAATTTTGAGCAGTGTAATATGGGGTGGTAGATTTTTTATTCTGATTACAACTGTCAATAAGAATTCATCTCAATTTGCTTTCAGAATATCTTCAATTATTGTGGACATTTTCAAATGCTTCTTTATTCCACTATAAAAATTCTTAAGCTGTAAAAATTCATTATCAAGGCGGGAGTCAAAAATCCGTAATGATCGATTGATAATCGAGATAAGACTATGAATGCATTGTGTATAATAAAAAAGAACGTGGTTATAAATTCGTGGTTTTGAAATACTTGTATAAATATAGTAACAATATTTTCACGCGTAATAAAGAAAACTCCGTGACTGGCGCACAATTTGCCAAGTTATAGTCGGGTTACACATATTTATGCATGTGATAGAAATGTTCTTACGGTTAGGCGTGCAGGTTCAGCTACTCGTATAATACGTATACTAATATGCCGGAGGACGACGCGCTGCAAAGTGGAACAAAATTGGCGTGAGAGTGTGCCACGGTTTAAATTACACAGATCTTTTACAATATGCATAGATATGTTATAAACGAGTTCCGCAACTCGCAGCCTTGGGTGTCGCGGATCTTCTTCTCGTCTGAAAAAGGCACGTGCTCAACTACGTACTTCGGATGTACGCGGTGTTTACGAATTCTTTTTCAGCTATACCGCAATCTACGCTAAATATTGCCTGACCTAGCCTTCGATAGAATAATTCACATTTATCGGAATTCAAATAATGCATGAATAATTAATAATATTCATTCTAACGCGGCATCATTTTTTTTCTGTTTGTATTAATACAGAGTTAGTAAAATGAAAAAACTGAAATAAACTCGTTTTTATACAAAGTACCATCGATTTTGAGAAAAAAAAATAAAAATAAAAATTATTTTTCATCGTACCACTTCGTACATTCTATGTATATTACCATACCAAACACTTTTTTCTTACTTTTCTTACGGAAAATCGCATGTTTCCTTTTTTTTGGTAAATTGACAGGTAGATAGTAAAATATTTACCAAGTAATACCGAAGGTATTATTATTAATGTGTAAAAAAAAATTGTTATTATTCAACGGTATATTTTTTGAAAGATTACTGGACAGATTCAAATCTACCAGCCGGAATACCCGAAAAAGTCAGGGAATTTGAGATTTCAAAAAGTGTACGAATCCTGTTAATTTATATTCACATTGGATGAGGAACATATTATCGATAGTTTAATTTAAAAAAACAAAAATAAAATTAACAAAAAAAAACTCGATTAAACTAAACTAATGTAACAAGAAACACCGGGACTTTAGTATTAACGATAGAATCGCTCCACAGTCTGACACCAGTCTTCGGGTGCTCTTTGGTGAATAGACAAGCTAATCTAGACCCAGACACAGGTGTGCATATAACAGGGTTTGGAAACAATGCCGGGCTCTTAAGAGCGTCTGCGAATTTAGTACGTGAATAAAGGAGGCGGGAGTTTCTTTTGTCAAATTTTTTATTTTCCTCTTTTTTTTTCTCGTTTTTCTTTTTTATCACTCATTTTTCTCCAACGAGGTGCGTCAACGATATCGAACAGACCTTTTTCACTCCTTACATAGGCACTTGACGAGGCGTGCCTTGTCAGCCTTGCTTTTCTATCGATTATATTTATCTTCTCATTCTCGTCCGATTTTCGATTAGGAACTATATACGCGTAATTATTCTCTCTTTTACGGCGTAGTTTAAGGTGAAGTTATCGATGTGGAAATGTAGGAAAATAGAAGGTTCGATACGTGAAATTAAACGTATAAAATTTAAAAAATAAAAAAAAAAAACGCGTAACACTGTTTTAACAAATTTTACAATGCATAAATTTGAAATATGAAGCAGTCGAAATGTAAAATGGTAAATTGCATAAAATCGAAACATAAAATATCTGTTGCTTATGTACTCGTATTTTCATTCATTTTGACGATTCTATATTCTCGCTTCCTGTTGAAAATTCGATATTGTGACTCTTGAATCCTACTTTCTGATCTTTCAACATTTTCACCCCTTACCCGTAATTCAAATTCGAGCATGTAAAGCTGTGTTGAACCTACCTAAGTTAATTCTTGTGACCCCCCAGCGTTGAGTAAAGTCGGCAAGACACGCGATCTGATTGCGGAGTCGAATTAAGCCAGTGAAGAGCTACGCTACTAAGGCGCAACTGTTATTACATTAATATTTAATTAGCTCTTTTGCCGACAATGTGTATGTATGCATATATAGGGCATTCTATGACATCACGATCAACATACTACGTCGATGTCTCAGATTGGCTTTATAATTTCTTCTGTGAAAAACGAAATCGCAATTTTCTTCAGAATTTTTCGACCCAGCATATCTGAGATATGATTTAAAAACTGCAAAAAAAAAAAACCCCACTGTATAAAATCTTTAAAAGTTCAGAAAAATTTTATAGAATATAACAAAATTTTTGACACCTATTAGAAGATGGAAATTTTATAACTTCGATAGATAAATAAGAAAAATGAAGAAAAAAAATTATTGCTACTGGGAATGAACATTTTCTTGTTCATTCTTATGTCAAATAGTAATTTATATTTTTAAATGTTTTTTCTCACGTCCAAAATGCAATTGAATGATAATAATTTTTCATGTCTTTTTTTATTCATCTTTCGAAGTTATGAAATTTCCATCTTCTAATAGGTGTCAAAATTTTTGTTATATTTCATAAGATTTTTCTGAATTTTTTTAGATTATAGAAATTAAATACATTGACGTAGAGTCTTGAGATCGAGATTTCATGGAATAACCCATATATGTATAGGTACGTTAAATACTCTGTTGTACGTGTCTAATTCCACGGGTTGTTTAATTCACTCGCGGTTACCTGAACGCGGGAATCAGCCAAGCCGAGTAAAATTCATTACGCGTGTAAGATTTGAAATTCGAACCTGTTCGATGACATGTAAGTTGAAAAGTGTTGTTAGGCATTATTTCTGTCCATTATCCAGGCTGCGGATCCAAAATGTTTCAACGCATCGCGTAAAGAGACGGATCGGCACCGCGTGATATATTAGAGAGAGTCGAATAACACGGCCAAATTACGAATTCGAGTCGCTAATGACGTGCCGTAAATAAGGTTGCATGAGCAACCGGTATAATCAGCGTTAGGTCGGTATATGTACGAGCATCTGGATTACTTTTATTTGGCACGTGTGTAATCCAAGACGCGAATTATCCTTAATGCCAGTTTCTATTTCGCGATAAAGGAACGATCCATCATCGAGCTTTATGATTTATTTTTTTTTTTATATCCGCGACGATCTTTTTCTTTTCTTTTTTGTTCCGATATTGCAATTATTAAAGAATACAAACTGTGCCAGACAAGACGGCATTCGATAATTGAAAAGGAAAATTAAAACAGGCCGAAAGTGCCTGAAACCAAATATTCAAAAGATGGAGTATGGCTGTTTTATTTTCGCTTATCGCTTGAATTCGTCTGTGGAATTCTTTTCGAAAAAAATTGCACTCACAGCCTTTTCTAATTCTCATCTTCAATCAGACAAGTCTATAAATTAGGTAAAAGCAAAACCTACAAGTTCAGGACAAGAAAATCACAATAATGATAATATTAACGTGCGAGGGCTTATCGTCTAATCAAATTTTACAAAAACTCCAGGAATCGAATGATTCGTCAAACTTTTTTATATTATAATCTTCTCATCATTGAAAATTGTACAAAGTATTGAAGAAAAATCACGAAAATTACACGCATTGGAGGAAAAGAATTTCTTCACTTTATTCAAATACAGCGCAAGACCTATTTTTATTTTCCATTCGAACAAGTGCCATTTGTATCGGTAACAAAATTTGCTCAATACAACAATTCGTCTTGTCGAATAAAACCACATATATTTGGAGAAACAGAAAAATTCTTACGCCATATGCAGTAAATACAAGATATTTAAACCAGTATGCACAATTCAACTAAGAATCGATAAAAATCCTAGCGAATTATCGTAAAAACATATCAACCTCGTTCGTTTCAAAAAGAGAAATAAGTACATCTGGGCTCGCGTGGCAGACTCGTACTGCGGCATAAATGTCTAATGGGTTTGAAAAAATAAAATTGATGATCTGAGTGTACGCACATGTGTATATTAGGAAGGATACACAGTCATATGGGTGTAAATCATTCGCACACTCGTCTTTATGAGACGGATTGTATTTAACCTGAAATCCTAGTTGCGTTGTCAGGTTGTCCCTACTTCATATATAACCCATGTATGTATACGTTACAGGCATGTTATACACCTGCGGCATCATTATTCCCCTGTCCTCTAGACATTGTAAAATGCGTATACTTATTGTATATTCATGCGTCTATAAGTCTTGCTGTTGTATGTGAAAAAGCACAAGGAGATGTCATCGAATCGCAGGATATATACATATATATCCTATACATAACATATATATGATGTATGCAGTATGTACATATACACACATAATTCGCGAATTTACGCTCACGTTCGCAGCTGCTTTCGCTGTAAGTGGACGAAATCGAGTTCAAGGAGATAGAAATGGCACATTTAACGTGCTGAAAGATACATGGACACGCTAATATTTCGCGAAAGGATCGACTAATTCGCGTGGAGACTTTTTTTCTTTGAGGATAACCGGTACGTGAGATCGAAATTATCGGCAGGTTGTAATTATTTTAACGTTAAAGATTCAGGCTTTTAGAACGACGAAATCTGACAGACTGACTTCCGAATTTTTGCGAATCGTTTCAGTCCGTTAGCTATCGGCAATTGGTAACGTGAATGTCATGAATTTGGAAAAATTGCCATATCTTTTCGTCCAGTATAAATATGTTTCACTGTATTGAACAAAAAGAAAAAAAAAAAAAAACATACAGGGGAACGAGTGATTTTACTTTTTTGATTCACCTACGAATTCATCGTGGTTGATAATTTTATTTGAATCGACGTATTAAAACTTGCGGTTTTATTCGATTAAATTAAAGGATTTTCATCGCAAAACTGAATGCAAATAATTTGAATTCATTTATTCCAGCCAATTAGAGATTCGATAAAATAAACCGATTATATTTATCAAGGTATAGGAAATATTTAAGCTGATACAAAAAGGACTATAAATTACAATTCAAACAGTCTCTTAAAAATAGTTAGTATATTCATTTGGTTACAGACGACGATAATATTTTTTATCAATTCAAACGATTAATGCATTTTATTCAAATATATTTTCGCTAGCTAGATTCAAGTTCCGAGCCTCATTGAATACATCGTAATGAAAAGAGTATTACTCGTTATTGCAAATAATGTTTTTCAGTCTATACGACGATCGAAAAATTGTTATTTCTTCGTTTTCATGCAAACTATGTGCACGTAGGTGGCAGTAAAACTGTTACAGATATATGACGTGATCGATCAGGCGGTCAATATACTCGTATATGTAAATATACGTATATGTCACGTACCACGGTCGTTGTTTAATCAATACGATAGAAAGTGGCGATTTTCTCATCCTAATTTCCACCTGCCAAGCGCTTGCACTCGGCTCGTCTTTTTCCCCCCCGATGATATCACCATTACATCGTTAATATCCGCAATGCAAGCTTGGAATTACTCCTGATCGTTGATTGCTGGGGATTTTACGTTATGAAATAAAACGGAAATGGCTTGTACCGTAGACATTATATTCTCAACGACAGAAATGAGCAAGAGAGGGGAATTAAAGAGACGGATAAGGATCGGCTGCGGATACGCACGTCAGACACTCGACGCGGCATTATCACTTACATTGCGAATCGATCATTTAGGAAGAGTCTGCCTACGGTTTCGCCCACGTTGGACTCAATCCCTACATTATACTTATATCTCAAAATGCGCAGAACGCACATAGGCATGTAGGTATGTACGTACGTTGTACACGAACGGTTTGCCGTTCACTGCCAGTTGCGAACTGTTGCCTTATACCTTCTGAACCGGGACTTGACGGAAATTGCGAAATAATTATCCTCTTTGTCCTGGATATAATAATAACCGCAGCAATAATTGTTCTCCATAAAATACGCCCAGATTAATTTCTTTGCTCGGTGATCGTCCAGAGTTTCTATTATTATATATTTTTTCGGTATATTATTTCGTTATTTTTTTCCTTGTCATTATCAACAACGATGAAAAATACGATTTGCAATAATTCATCGATTAGCTTGGACTCTGGACTCGAAGAACTTGGAACACATGTATCGTTATTAATATCTTTTTATTTCCCATCGGTATAATCGCATCAGTGTTTTGATTACACGCGTGCTGACTTTACCGTTTAAAATATCGTAGACGAGAGTTTATCAGCTGATATTCGAAGTCAAGTAATGGGGGATATTTTATAATACAACGCGACCGATTATTATTCGAGGTGCGCAGTGGAAACGGACGGTCGGAGTGCACGTCTGCTGCAAAAGTACGTTTGGCACATAACGTATGAAATAAAAACAAGATAGTTATCGACAAGGAATACAAGTGAATAAGTTTTATGTACGCGATGCGGAAAGTGAAAAGTGTCGTAATTTACCATCATTAGTGGAGTTTGCGAAGAGGAGGAAACATTGTTAATCAACGACGAAACAAAAAACCGACATGATGGTGATCTCGCAAAGGGATGCTAATATTTCGTCGAACATTCGCGCCATCATAAAACAATTAAATCTAAACCCGGTCGAGCGAAGAAATTACTTGAACAGAGAACGGGATAATAAATCTAAGAAAAATGGTAAAATCAACGGCAGTCATGTGACGAAAATTAATATCGGGGTTTACGGATACAACGGCGATTACGAACAGAGCCATAATCAACCGAAGCTGAGATCGAACGCGAGGCAGAGAATCGTTGTGACGAAGGTAAAAGAACACTTGAAATTCGGAGTTCATTGTCATGTATTGAAAGTTATTAATTATTGTCGAAAAAGATCGTATAATATTTAGTTGTCAAAGAGCTCTATGAAGCTCTTTTATTTCGTCAACTGGAACAATTTTATCATTAAAAGTTTGAATGTTTTTAACCAATTTTTGTTTTCAATCGTCCATTTGATTATAGTTTCAATTTTGAAAATATTCTATTTCGGAGAGATATTTTCCAAGTATTGCTTGTACGCTATTACATATGCCGAAAAAAAAAGAAGAAAATTGCTATGTTGAATTCGAGACGTTTCTATTTCTTCTACAATTTTACTAAATTTACGTGAATATTTATGAAGCTCTTACGATGAATTATTTTAATGAGATCAATATACTTACATCAGTTTTCTTGATGTACCGAGGTACTTCAGAAACAAGAGCGCAAGACGTAACGAAAAAAAATGAATAACATGAAAAAATGAACGGAAGTTGTTTCTACCGAGACCCAAAGAACGTTTATGAGGTCGACGAAAAAAAAATGACCCGCTTGGCAAAGAAAGACCTATATACGGTTTGAGCGTTCAGCACAGCGCATTTTAACGCCCATTTATTATACAAACCGACGGTGAGCTGTCGTAATATATTAATAAAAGGTTCGTAGGTTTTACATTAACGGGTGTATATGAGTTTTAATTCTACAACATTTAGCTGAATGCTGTGCATTCAAGATGTCGACGTTTTGAAATATAAGTTAGAAAGTACAAATTACTGCGTTACAATGTATATATATATATAAAGGTATTATGGACTTGACGAAACGTGAAAAGATCTCATAAAACGGAAAGCAACATATATATATATATATATGTATATAAATAATAATAATTTTTTATCTTTTATAAGACCGCATCAAATCTACGCTGCAGTTTGCTGTATAAAATAACGCAAAAATTTTTAGGTTTCATAGTCGCTAATCCACACCGGGGTATAATGTTAAAATGTATAATTAAAATACACAAATGCCTGGAGAAGCCTGTCATTGGAAATTTGCATTTTTAAATCCCGGAAGAACGTCGCGTTACATGTTTATCCGTAATTATATGATAATAAAAAAAAGATGATCACTTTTACTATCGTTGTATATGAAATTTAGATTTTAGAAAACCTTGCTGTATAATTGTTGAAATCTGTGACTAGAGTAATTTTACGTATGTAGTCGAAATTTCCGTATTCACGGAACAGGTTTTCTGTATATATGTATATGTAGATATATTATATTATTTGATTTCTCGGCATGTGATAAAAAAACAAAAACCCGTTCCCCGTATACGGAAATTTCGACTACATACATAGAATAAATATATATATATATAACAAAATAATGAGAAAAGATTCATAGTATCATCAAAAAAAAAAAAACATTGAATTTTTTTGTAAGTTCAACTTTGACCTCGAATAACTTTTGAAGGAGTGTGACTATCGAAAACTTTGTAAGGACTTTTTTTGTCGAGCGTCAAATTTCCTACAAAAATGTGCTTTGGTCCGCTAATTCAATGAGCCGTTGCAAAAATACGAAATTGCAAAATTTAAAAAAATTTATTCCTGTGTTATTTGAACGGGAAATAGAAATTCCCGATGCGCGACCTCTTAATAATAATATTAAGGGCTCTGCTTTTTACAGGCGTCTTTTCACACCTTCTCGGAAGTTTTTATGTGAGGATTTTGAAAAAAAAATTGGCCGTTTTTTTGAATCAGCCTAATATATATATATATATATATATATATATATATATATATATCTAAAATCTCTTACATATATATGTATATAGACTTATTAAAGTACCAGCTGACGATTCGGGCTCGATTTCATTCCTGATTCTTACAATTATAAACAAGTTATATGTATGCATCAGTCAGGTTTCGATATAATCTTATCAACGATATACAATCTCACGAAGAAATATGACGATCGTTTTATACTTAATTCGATAAAATTGAAACAGGTGCGAATAGGGTCGGTGAAAATATTCTTTTCTAGACGATTCTGTACATCCATATAAATACGTTTTTCTGAAGCAATGTTTCCCAAATAAGACGTTTAGAATTATTTATCAGATTACTTATATTTTTATACATTCGTTACGCATTTACGTTGCTTTTCTGTATCAACGTCCCATCATTTTGCTCTGCAGATGAAGATCGAAACCGTTCATTATTGATAATACGCACCTGTAGTATAACGTATAACCAGCAACCATTAATTTCGGAGAAAATTACCGCACTAAGAGACGGTGATAATTGCTTACATAGTTGTGTTTGTCGAGAAGCTGCTTCTTCCTACTGGCGAGCTGATGCGGCTTTTTGATTAAATTAATGCGCCCCTCGGTGAAAAAAAAAGAAGGTATTACATAAATTCACCTCGCGTACCTGACAGCTTGCTCACATAGCAATGGCTGTACGTATATTTCCATTCTTTTTTCAACACTCGATCTGTTCGCTGCACGATTCTTTGACTGGAAAATAGACCAGAGAAAATGTTCATCGAGTAACTCGGAGTGTTTAGTTTCTACGAATCCTGAGAAAATTACTCGAAGGGAGCAAAAAATTTTCAACAAATTTATGCAAAATATGCGAATTTCGTGTAAACTTCTACGTAATTAATTCGTCGTATGTTTTGCATAAATTTGTTGAAATCTTTTTATATATAAGGCATTCCACCCCAAACCGGCTGACGTCCTGACCCTCTTTATTTATTTTATTTATTTTTAAGCACGGTGTAGAGTGTACAAAAATATCAAATTTTTAGATCAAGATGAAAGTGGGAAAGCTTCTGATTTTTAAGCTACAGGCGAAACAAGTAACTAAAATGTGAGAAAATTCGGATCAAATACAAATTTCGAATATACAAATTTATATTTTATACGGTTTTTAAACGGAGAATAATGTTTGTTCAAGAAATACGAGTTGTCTAATTCTAACGAAAAGACCCGTCATTGGTCAGTCATTGATCCTAGTTTCGTCCGAAGAAGTTACGTATCTACCTAACTCACGCTTTCTAACTAACGATAAAAAAAACTGTAACTATAGATTACGGCTACCAAACACTATCACAACCTCCATTTTGTAATCTGGTTTAATATAAAGCGAGGTGAAGAAAAGGTGGCAAAGCAATGACCTGTTGAAATATTTTGTTAATCTTTGGTCTATGTTCGAAATTTCGTCTTTTCATTACCTTTCATCTGTAATCTACGGAATTGTTCTGCGTTTTTTTTTTTTCTACGACTATCTTGATCAAAGTTTTCCCAAATTTATTTCTTTTGTTTATTTTATTTTATTGACTTTATACTTGATGTTTATATACTGTACAATATTCTTCCACCAGCGAAAATAACTAGTATAATATATCGGTATCGGATAGATTTTCTTCGGTCAAGAAATAACCTGCAGAATTTTGTCAGATCTAAGCCTTGGCATATTTCAGATAATTCTCCCTGAAATTCGTCGATTAATTAACAAGCAAAGTCCCGATCTAAAAGTTTTGAAAATTTTCACTCCGAGTTACGACGAGTTGAAACAAAAATCCCACTTTCAAAACCGATTTCAATAATTCGTTGAGAAAAGTATTAATTCTTTTTCAGAATACTCAGTCTTAGCTCAATGCAACATTCTACCGCATAACTTTTCCAATCGTCATTTTAACAACATTGGAAAGTCATCATAAATTATATAATCATACAGTAATAGTTACGAATACGTATATATAACGTCCCGTGAATAATTTTTCAGTCAATTCAGGAGAAAGTTTTACCGTGTTTGTCATCGAGTTTTTCACCCAAACTTTGATGTAATTGCAGAATACAGTGAAAATCTTACGGCAAAACAAAACGGACAGATCACGGATAAAAATTGAAATCTTTCACCAGCAGTAGCCGTGAATTTCAATTTCTTTTCTCCATCTTCTATTTCGTTGGTCATTTTTTTTTTCTCCTATACTATTTAGGATTATTATTGCTATAGCAATCCATTATATCGCGATGTTCGAACACACATTGCGGCTTGAAAAATTATCAAGTTATACTCATACAGTTACATTGCATACCGACATATGTAAAAACTATCACGCTGATGCTGCAAACCTTTGACCGATTTATTTGGATTTACTATGTGCAGATTAGATCACCGCGTCTGCTGCTAAAAATAATCAGGCAAATATCCTGTTTTTTTATTTATTTCTTTTTTTTTCTCAGCCCCCGTATTTGAATAGTGAAAGATTCTTCAAACAACAGCTCTCGCGGATTACTGTACATGCGATAAAGGCATACAGAATAATCATCCGCTATTATAGTTGATGTATTATAACGCCGCGAGAATAAAAATAATTATGCTTGCGTACATAAATTTTTTTTTTTTTTTTTTTTGCGAGAGTTTACCAACTCTTATATTAAAATATCGATAAAACTATACCTAATACTGCAGTAGATAAAAAAGGAAGAATTCATGTTTGTTATTTAAAAAATACGTTAACCGTATGCAACCTACATTTAACGCGTAAACGTGTGACACGAATTGCTGAATTCGAAAGAAAATTGGAAATCGAATTTCGTGTCATTTACAAAATTCAATCTTATGTAAATAGTGCATTACGTAATTTTTAGTCAAATTTAAGACTCAGATATATGTATACTTCTTCATTTTTCGCTACCAGATTCGTCACTGAAACGAAATAATAAAATGTTTTTTTCTCTCATTTTCTTTTTACAGTCGACCACGACGAAATCCACGACCGAACATGTAAGCCAAACTATAAGGTCACAGACGAAAGAAGATTTACGTAAGTACAAAATTATAAATTTTCCAAATTTTACTGAAATCATACTTTTATGTTTTCTATTTTTATTTTTCGTTGTTCGGAAGTATTTTGGAGTATTATGAAATACATTTGACAAATGCTAAATTTCACTTTGAGTACTGTTAATAATAGGGTAGGGGTAAATAACTAGAATTGTCAATTCGAGAAAAGACTAGAATAACGAATTTTCATCGACGCGAAAATTTTATTCGTATAATTTGAAAATTTGTAAAGTTCAAGTACAGAAAATTGAAAACATAGTAAGTCGAAATGAAGAAAGAGAAAGTACGGAAAGATCAAAACATCAAACAGCATAATCGAGAATCTGTACACGATTTTATATTATCGAGAGGAATTCTGACGATTCTACAGTTTGGCATTCCAAGTTCTGACCTTTCTAATCCTTTACTTCTCCATACTTCGACTTTTAAAATCTTTAAATTCTATATATCGAGTTTGCGCTTTTCTAAAAATTCGTCATTTTAGCCCTTCGATTTTTTCCATTTTTCTACATTTTTACCCCCACCCTGAGTAATACGATGAAAAAATGATGTGGAAAAGCAAACTTGCGAATCGACAAAACTGACAATTTTTCTCCTCGAAAATTACAGCGGAGCTTGAAAGCGAGCCCTTGAACCACACGGCGGCGATGCACCGAATGAACGTGAGGCCAAAGAACCGCCGTTTGCCTCGACGAGTAGCGCCGCAGAAAATCGGACCATCGTCAAACATCCCGACGATATCCGAGGGTTCGGACACCTTGGACAGCCTGGAGACCCTGGGAAGCGTTACGGATTCGCCGATAGAATCGCGGAACGTGACGGTGATCAGAAAGTCGTCAAGCCGTCTGAGTAAGACGACGGATATATTCGGTGAGCTCGAGGCGAAACTGAGCTCACCCGGAAGCGCGCTTTCGAAGTCGCCGGACAGCCTTGAGAACAACGGGACGATTCTATCCCTGCCTGTAGAGGAAAGCGGGCAGTTCGGAGATATGATAAAACCGGTGACGAGGAAGCTGTCCAACCGGATATCGAAGGGCTCCGACATATTCGCCGAGCTCTCGTCGAAGCTGCCGAGGAGAAGATCCTCGGTAAATCGTCAGTCAAAGTCGCCGGACAGCCTCGACAACACCTGGTCGAAATCGACGGACAGTTTCGAGCGACTCGACGAGTCGAAGGAGCCGCGCAAACCGATTCCGATGAGGAGGACGCTCAATCACCAAATATCGAAGTCGTCGGACAGGGTCTCAAAGTCCTCGGACAGCCTGGAGAACCTGGACAACCTCCCGGCGAACCTGAACACGGTTAACAGCGACGACTCGATCGAGAGACGGCGGAACAGCTACGAGCTTAGGAACGTTCAGAGGTCGAGCAGGGCGATGTCAAAGTCCTCGGAGAGCTTCGAGGTACTTGAGGAGGGCGAGAGGCGGTCCGAGGACGCGGAGGAGACGCAGCGGGGACTCGCCGGGTCGGCGGAGAGCCTCGACAAGACGGATGAGGTAGCGCGGGAAAAAACCGAGGCGAAACGATCGAGCTCGGACCTCAGCAAGCGGTGCTGGAGGCCCGGTAAACGGACCACCGTTTCGTCCGAGAGCTCGGACAATATTGAGCTCGACGACGAGCTGGAGAACCGGAGGGCGAGGAGACCGTCGAAGAGGATCGCGAGCACGAGTCTTGGCGACGCTGTTTTACCGGCTAACGATGATACGGAGAGGAAATCGGCGCCGATACAGACGAGAAAGAATTCCAGATTTCAAAAGTCTTCGGAGAGCTCCGAACTCGGCAGCACCGACACCCTCGATTCTGATAAGAAGAACAAATCCTCGACGAGCACCGAGACCCTCGATAGTCTTGAGAAGGACGTCGAGCAAGACCCGAGGGAGGAGGAGGAGATCACCGACACCGTTGTCGAGAAAAGGCAGACACGCGTAAGGGGAATAGTTTTTTTTATTTATTTATTCATTGTTGTTTTTGTTTTTATTATTATTACTGCTTCTTTCGTCAAACAATCATTTTTCTTTATCTCGCTTGTCATTCTAGTATCGCTACCATTTATTTTTAACATTCTAACGTACCAACTAGCTTTCATAACTAATCACTTTTTACAAAACTATTAAAATATAAAAAGCCTTTTTTTAATTTTGCGTATCTCAGATTTATATTGAAAAGTTCTTCAAATTTGATTCCGTACTCGCGAGAATCGGTGATTCGAATTTCAAAAACCTCACTGCGGAATAATTGTTCAAACTATTCGTGATAACGAACGTGACTAAATTTTACGTAAAAAAAACAAAAACGGCAAATCGAACTTTGAAACCGATTCTCCTTTTTCAAGAACTTTTATCATTCGATCATGGAATGTTTCCAGTACTTGAAAATTCGGCAATACCTTTGCAAAATAATTGAGACAAAATTTATCTGGTTGTAAAAAATTTCGCAGAGTTTTTCGGATAGAAATATTTTACCGAGGAATTAATTGTTTACAACACTTTGCTCTATCAATCAGACGACGTGAGATAATTTGTAACCGAAAGTTCGCATCGGATACACAAATCGGTGCTTACAATTAACGCGAATATAAGCTTGCTAAAAAGATATCGCTGTTCGCTTACCCGGGACGCTTTGCTTAAAACCCGGATCGGCTGTTTTTCAGGACGCGTGGGCAGGTCAAGTTCAGCAGACAGATTCGAACGTCCTCGAAGTGGAGGAAACGAAATCGCTTATATCAGATAAATCCTACTGGCGACAGTCTTCGGACGTTAAGGAGAACATAGACATACACCAGCTGTTGGCGATAACGATCGTTCAACACATCGCGGACAATGGGAATCAAAGAAACTCTGTAATCTTTCCAAAGAAGAAATTATCCTCGCCTCCAACTTCGCCTGAGAAGCAGCAAGACGACAACAAAATAATGTTCAACAATTTGCTTGCCAGCAAAAACGACGAGGATTTGCAAAACATGTTGAATGGAAATATTTCCGAAGTATCTACCGACACTAAAAGCTTTAAAGAGAAACTAATTATGTTCGAAAAGCTTGGCAAATGAGAGCTTACAATATGCATTTCATAAACTATTATATCAAGCTGTAATCGCTGCTGCCACTTCTGCTACTGCTTATACGTATGTATGACATGTACATAAATAATTTTTATCGAATTTTCTCTACTTTCATGTTCTCTTATACGCATATCCTTCTCGAATTCTTGGATTTCGTTTTGGATTTTATACATAAAGCTTGTTATTTGAGAAAATTACGTTGATACTTTTCGTTTCACCTCTATTCTTTAGTTCATATATTTTATGTAAGAAAAATCAATAATAATATTATTATTATTATCATTGTTATTATTATTATTATTATTATTATTTGTACACAATTATTATTGCGTGTGAATTTTTGTATACCTAATGTAAAAAGATGACGTTATATAAACCTAATTATTTAAATCTCTGCTTCAATTTTTTTGCTATTCAATTGTATTATTGTATATTACTATAATAAGCATATAATGCAGACTTGCATTGAAACTAGGTGCCTACTTCCTGGAAAACTAGTAATCTAGAAACTCTGAAATTTTCAGGGACTCGTTTATCACGCGTAAAAACCTGAAAATCTCAGGGAATTTTTAGACAGTCACGGAAATTGAGCCGACAAACACGAAATAACAAATTTCTTACTGTACTAAAAATCATTTCAAACGAGGTCTTTAAAATTGTAGTCCCGATAGACCTAGAAACATTCTCACGTTGCCTGGAAAAACTTGGTATTCTCAGAAAATTTTACTCCTAGATTTGGGTAGACACCATGTGTAAAAGTATTTCTTCGTTTTCGTACACCTCCTATAATATAATTAGCTCTAAATTTTAGTTCGCTTCCGTTTTCCTCCGCTTGTTCAGTACCTTTAAAGTATTCAGTTAAGAAACGGAAGACTAAATACGGATATTTGTGAAAGTTTGAGCAAAATTTGGACCAGATAGAAAACGCAATGTAAATTGTATACCTTTGGACCGGTATGAGAAAAAAGATAGACGCTAAAAATGACGTCACTGATATGACACGATGATGAAAATCTTACGACGACTATCGATTTGCAAACACATTAAAATTGGTAAAATGGTAAAGAAAAATCCGTATGTAGGTATACGTGATATTGTATAGCAATCAAGTAGAAAATTGTTGATATCCTGATAATATATTTACTAAAATAGTTTTCCTATACATATTACATATGTATATATATATCAGTTTCAGCGATTTCGATACAGAGTACGTAACTTGATGTCTCGAATCGGGTTCGCTGTGAGATCGGCTTATCGTAGAATACGATCCACCATGGCCTGATTGAATAAAGAACAAATGAGGCTGTACTAATAGAAATGGAAATTTCAATTTTCTACCCATGTAGAAAGGCTGAGTTATGCGCTGAAAGGTCAACACTACAGTATCCAGCAAAAGTTCAACGGTTTCAAATAATTACTTTTGTTATTATTAAAAACTGCTATTCTGTATTCCGTTCAACTGTTTGATCTCTCAAATGTCCCATTTTTTATTTTTACGTTATATTAAAAGAAAAGATACCTATTTTTTATTACACAATAACAAAGGTTTGAGCGCGATGAATTATATTCTTCTACTACCGGTAATAGGCCCGACTGTATAATTATTCTCACATGTTCTGTTCCTTCTTCTGACAGGACGTCAATTACGCCCTGTCTCAATATTTCATATAAAATATATGGTTGACAGAGATTAAATAAGTACTATAATTAATGTCTGCATGTTTCTACATATTGTATTGTAAACATATCTATTAGGCATGTGTTAGTAGATGCGTGACCTGTAAGCTTCAGGCATAAATTTCACTTTATAATTATCGTTTTTTCATACTAGACGATCTAACGTCGTCTGGTGACTTTCTGTTTTATTGAACAACTCCAGCTGAAGTTGAAACAAATATGAAGCGAGCGTAAAGTTAAAAATTCTTTATCGCAAAGGGGTTAATTTATTCGAAACTAATTTATCTTAGCATTGTGACCATCGAGGATTGAGAAATTTATGGTACAACTGCATATTCGTATTTAGAATAGATTCACAAAATCCGAAGCCAATGTCCCGCCAAACCTATATTCCAATTTCACACAGTCCTGATAAAAAAAATTGCAAAACTTGACATGGAATGAAAACGATCCAATTTCAAAAATTAATCAAGCACGTAGTAAATTTAAACTTAACTATAAGTAGACCCTAGATGGAAATCCTGTAGTTTCCAACGCAAGCTCCAGAGATTGTACATTTTTCGTCACGTTCTTAGGAAGAAAACCTGCACACAAATAAAATTCCTGCTATTATAAATTTATTAGCTCCGAGAGGATGAAGCAGAAAAATTTTCAATTCATGAAGGAGACAAGTATGTAATGAAAATTTGGTTATAATTGCCGCGCGCACAAACAGTTTGAAAAGAAAGAAATAAGAAGAAAAACGCATTATAAGCCTTTCGAGTGCCTTGGCAAAGTTATAATGTAACAAAGGACTGAATTGAATGTGCTGAATTGTTACGAATTTCTTGTTTCACTAATGAGGTATATATTATGAGACTTTCTTTCACAAATGGACAGGTTTGGATAAAAATTCACCAATACATTTTTGATTTAGCTGAATTTTTTTTAACCGGTTCTATATTGAAAAAAAGAGATACGTATTCGAGGATTCTTTTTTTTCACATATTTTGGAAAACAGAGGGGATCGAAAATTTGAGAATCTGGTGATTTTCGGCTTAGCGACTAATTTTCAAAAATTCATCAATCCTCGAATACGTATATCTCTTTTTTTCGATATAGAACCCGTAAAAAAAAAAATTCAGCTAAATCAAAAATATGTCGGTCAGAAAGATGTTCGACTTGTAAAAGAAAGTCCCTTATACGTCTGTCTTGCTGTACACCTACATGTAGGATAAAAATCGATCAACAATTTGTAGAATTGAAAGATAACAGTTGATAGATATTCAAGTACCTACCCGTATAGTAAAGTTATACGTAATGCGTATCTAGAAAAAATTAAACGATCGTTGCAATAGGAGTAACGACCAGAGGAGAAAGATATTAATAAATGAAAAATAATATTCGCATTGTAAATAAACGGAAGTAAAACGAAATCCTAGTTATAATTCAACAGGTTTTTTTATTTCATCCACACACGCACATTGTACATGATCTCCTTAAAAAATTACAAAATATGACCTAAAGGCAAACACCCGTTACAATTGAGCTAGCCTCTAAGCTCAGATATTATCAATTGGTCAAAGAGAATAAGAAAAAAATGAAAGCCAATGCCGTGTGCTTCGATAAGTGATGACAGAGAAAAGGCATTTCTAATCTCTATTACAAGTGATCTCCAATAATATCCGCCCAACTTTCAACTTCAAATTAGGAATGTTGACGAGAGCTCCGTATAGGTACGTACTTGATGATCATTCATTAATTATAATTATGTATAAAGAGGTGCTTATGTTTGTGACTTGAGCAAACCTCTATTAGTGGTGTAAATTCAATCCTTGATTCAATACCATGAAACATGAAATGAGGACAGAATTTTAGAAATAAACTGAGGTAAAACAGGAAGTCAGTACTGATCAAATATGCTAAGGAGTTTGAATCGATTTCTAAAATACTCCAAAGCTATTTAATCTACGAACAGTTTATAACCTGATCCCAAGTCAAGAATCACTTTTCTGACTAGGCTCTAGATTTTCTTTGGATTGAACGATATTTTAAAAATGTAAAATTAATTTGGTATTATAATGCCGGTGAAAAATTCTGGGCGCCGACTATTACGTGGGATAAAATTTGACTTTGAATGTTTTTGTTTTTCCTTATCCGGTAACCGATAAAATGTTTCACGGTGGAACGTTACTTCCTGAATCCTGAGTACATTTTTTGTCAACCACTTATTTCGTTCGTACTAGCAAAATGCAAGTCATCCACAAACAGCCTACAGTTGTACTTTACATAATTAGCACAAAAGTAATATGACATATCTATTGTTCTCCAACATATTAAGTGGTCAGAATTGATTGACGAGATTAAATGAGATTTTCATTGTTGATCATCTGTGCAGTGTAAATGTAACTTTAACTATAATTTGTAGTCCCTCAATTTCGACAGTGAGTGTCTGATATTTTTCTCTGTTAGTTTCCTTAATTAGAAATTATCTTAATCTTTTAATCACGATAAATAATAATCTATTAAAGTTCGTCGTGCGAATCACCGATCCCGTCAACATGACAAACAGCAGGAGTGGCAAATTCCATGGCATATTCGCATCGACTTGGCTCTGACACAGCTAAAATTTTATTTTCAGTTCCACAAGATAAATGGACAGTCGTGGATCTCGTTGGTCCATTCCAACAAGCAAGTCCTCGATCAAACTTCATGGCTGAATATCTGTTTCCCTTAAACTCTACCCACTCGTGCCAGTGACCAAGGATCACCTCCGAACCACCAGACTTTGATTTCTGAGTTGCTTTTCCAAACGGACAGAAGGTGTATACATATTCAATGTCAGTATAGTCGAAGCACTGCCCATCCAGAGGTGCAAATTCTTGGTCAGGACCATAATCTCGATCTATCTGGTCCTCCAGCTTCCTCAATTCTGCCAAAAGATCCTTCACAGCATTTTCAGCATCTTTAAACTGACTTCGTCCCTTGTCTGCCTCGCTTATCAATATTTGTGTCTCTTCGTCGTACTGCGGCGCTGGCGGTTCACTTTCAATCTCTGCATCCTCTGCATTCTCTTCGCCTTCAGCTTCGTGTTCTTCCTCCTCCTCTTTAGAACGCTCGGGATCGTCGTGTTCTCCAGTTTCACTTTCTTCTTGATTCAGCTGCTTGAACGTGCCTGCAATGAAGTGAGGAATTAATTTAGAATTACCAAGAACTTTACAAAACTTGATTATTTTGTAAATAAATTAGGCATTGCTTTAGTCTGCACAAAATTTGCCTTGCATCTTGGATATTCGTCGTATTTTAACTGTGTTTTAGAACTAACTGGATGATAATCCTTCAATTTGAAATTAGCTGTAAATTGAAAACCTTGGATGTTCTATGACAAACAAACCTAAACCTCACCTTCCTCCAGCATAACGTAGGGTTTAACGTTAGCCCAAGCAGAATCTAAGAATTCCTGAAGCGTAACTTCTTCCTTATTGTTCAAAAAGTATTTGGCTTCGTCGAGAGAAACCTCTCCGTTTCTGTTGACATCAAAGGTTTGTCTGACTTGAAGTTCAGCAACAGTGACAGTGCCACTGGAGTCAGAATCAAGATGATTAAAGTAGTCCTCCGCCTCATTGGAACTAATCTCATCCTCTTCGGGATCATTGATTATTCTTTCAGGTTCGGCAGGTTTGTATTTCTCAAGTGCGATCTTCTCCCTTTCCTCCACCTGATTTTTGATCACCTCCTTCTCCTTCTTCATACGCTCAGCTTCCTCGTAATCAGCGCGCAGTTTGACGATTTGCGATTGTTGTTCAGTCTTAATCTGCTTACCCCTGTTCATCATCTCCAGTCGAATTTTGTTACCTTCCTTAGCCAGCTCAGCAAGTCGCTGCGCCTCGATCCTTGCCTCCTTGCCAAGCTCATGGCAGTTGTCGACGCAGGACTTCCCGGAGGCATACTCATCGCTTGCATCGCAGCAGTCACAGACACCGTCATTCACCCAGCTTGACGGAATGTACTGCGGCCTGTGACCGGGATTGTGACAGAAGAAAGAGCCGTTTGAGCATGCCGAGGTGGCCGGTTCGTCGCTCCCATCGGCACAATCGCAGTAATCGTCGTTCACCCGGTTAAACGGTATGAACAGACTGCCGTCCAGACACTGGAAATCACGGTCGGCAGGGTACAACGACGTTTTTGATATCGGCACGCCACGGACGCGATGAACCTGTGAACCGGCTACGTGGCGGCATGTAAATAAACCGATAACCGCAGCGAGGACTAGTGCGTTGTTCATGGCTGGAGATTACAAGAGATTGGAATTTTCGTCTCTAAACTCACAACCACCCTGGCTAACTCCGCAGCGTTGCTGGTTTATGACGTTAAAAATTTCCTCGTTCGTTTCTTGCTCCAAATCGCCAGACGCCGGGTTGCCGTAAATTCTACTTCGCTATCTCTCACTCCGCACTCGCCTGCTGATCACGGACGCGACTTCGCTTCGTCGATTTCGACGCTAGCGCCGCAATTTAAGACCATGCCACGTTTTACGAATTACAACCAATGTGCGCCAAGTGCACTACACGGTTTCAAAGAACGCAGGCGCATGCGACGGTTTTTATAACATTCATATTTGCAGATGATAAGTATGATGATGAAATTACTTATTTGCAGAGTGATAAACGAGGAGTCAAGAAATACTCGTGAGGTTAAATAGTACTCGGTAGATGCATATGATGACGTTGAAAGATTGTATCAAACAACATCAATGTTCAAAGAATAAGCGATTGTCGTTCGGAGCGAGTTCAAACAAAGTTTAAAACTGCAGTGATGGTGAACCTCTGATGAGATTTCAAAAATTGAACCATATTCATATGTAACAAACAATCCGACATGACGTCGAAATTGAACACCTCTCCAAGATGTTTGAAAAACGAATTGATCAACTTAGTTTGATTTACTACGTTTATCTTATTGTAGAAGTAAATGATTCAAGCCGATAAACAATTGAGTTTCGGTCGGAGTTCATTCCTCTTGAATGACTGCACTCTCAGTTTGAAGCTCACCCGCTGATTTACGACGCTGACGTTAGTAACGTTATTGCAATGATTAACGTTTCGGAAAATCGTTATTTCACATTTACAGGAATATTTGAAATTCACTTAATCATAATAAGCCAGCATGTATTCATATTTCGAAAACTTAACTCGCTAACGTTACTAACTTCAGCCTCATGCTGAATTTGTATTATAATGCAGGAGTCAAAGAATAACGAATTGTGCGATTAGAACCGCGAATTTCTTTGAAGAATCGATTTGGACTTAACGTTTTTCACTTTTTCTCTTGAATAAAAGTCGCAACATATTTCTCTAATAACCCAATGTTGCGTAAGACATAAATTTATAATATGTGTTTACGATAAGTTCAATATGTAAACGTATGCATATTATAGCAGTGATGAAAAATATCCGTTTTATTATGTTTTCTTTTTACTGATTTCCCCTGTACTTGATTAAACTGACGTATTACACATACAGTGAATAAGTATTCGAGATGAAAAGTATCTTTGCAGAGGAATTTTTGGGTTTAGGTATAATTTTTAGTCACTGTGCCGTTCGTTTATCTACTGATTTTTTTTTACCTGTCTCTCCTTCACAATACTTGATTTGTCAGTTGTAAATTTAATTAATCGTGATTTAAAGTTATCAGGTTAAATCCAGGAATTATCCTCGTTGACTGAAGAATACATCTTTAGTTATCGGCTGACCATCCAAGGGCCTAGCCGCTTCGGTCTAGAATCGGCAGGTAAGATAAAGTGCGTATTTCTTGTCTGAAGTGTGAAAACTAAACTCATTCTACATCATATCATACATCATACATCATACATCATACAACATACATCATACATCATATATAGTATTGAAGTTCGAAACCAAAGTTTGGATGTTCGGATATTCGGATGTTCCGAAAGTGACGTCACCCGAAATTTTTTTTCTCTTGACGTCATCGATCTAAAATCGGCTAACCGAATTCCTCAGTCTGGAAACAACCGCGCAGTAGAGCGGACGGATGAGAGTCGCGCTCCGCAAATTTCGAGTACCGGGTTCTCAACCTCCCGGATCCCGCGCTTCGGGTCCGCTTCCTGGAGCACCTCGAATTCCAGGATAAGCGCTGCGTTGTTTCTACGCTCCAGGTCCACTACCTGGTGAAACTCGAATTCCAGGACAAGCGCTCCGTGGTTCCTTCGCTCTAGGTCGGCTACCTGATGAAACTGGACTTCCAGGACAAGCGCTTCGTGGTTCCTGCGCTCCAGGTCCGCTACCTGGTGAAACAAGACTTCCCGGACAAGTGCTCAGTGGTTCCTGCGCTCCTGGTACGCAACCAGGTGAAACTCGACTTTCAGGACAAGTGCTCCAAGGTTTCTGAGCTCCAGGTGCAAAGCCCGGTGAAACTTGACTTCAAGAAGAGGACGAGGAAAACGAGGATTTCTGCACAGTGAGTATAACATTTTTATAATATTTATTAGCAATTGTAATTATATTTTGTGAAAGTTTGTTTAAACTTGTCATGATTACAATGAATTATTTCGATTCATTTTTCGCGCAAGCCCAAATTTAGTAGCTATCAATGCGCTAATAAAATTTATTATATTATTGATTGAGTAATTAATTACATAAATCCTTACATAATATTTTTGATGTGTTCTGATACTGAAAATATTTATTACTATTCCAGGTATAACCTGAGGTGGTTATCGGTGGTTGTTGGAGGAGGTTGGCAGTGGTTGGCGGAGGTCGGAGGTGGACGAGGAGGAGGACGAGGAAGACGAGGAGAACAAGGTAGACGAGGAGGACGAGGATTTGTGCTCGGTGAGTAAAACATTTTTATAATATTTGATGGCAATTGTAATTGTATTTCATCTGAAATATTACAAACTTGTCACGTTTACAATAAACTATTTCAATTTATTTTTCGCGCAAGCACATGTTCAGTAGCTTCAAATGCGCTAATAAAATTGATTATATTATTAATTAATTAATGATTTATATTAATCCTTGAACAATGTTTTTGATGTGTTCTTATACTAAAAATATTCATTACTATTCAAGGTATAACCTGAGGTAGTTCGCGGTGGTTGCGGGTGATCGAGGTGGGCGAGGAGGAGGACGAGAATGACGAGGACTTGTACACTGCGAGTATAACATTTTTCTTATATTCATTAGAGTAGGAGTAGGATCAGGAATAGGAGTAGAATCAGGAGTAGAAGTGGGAGTAGGATCAGGAGTAGGAGTAGTAGGAGTAGAAGTAGAAGTGGTAGAAGTCGGAGTAGGAATAGGAGTAGTCGTAGTAGTAGGAGTTGGAGTAGAGTGGGAGTAGAAGTAGATGTAGCAAGCTATTAGTAATAAGCAATTGCGGGAAAAATATTAGCTTACTTTTGTAAGTATTTATGAATATAGCATCCATGAATATTCATTGTTGGTATATAAGGTCTGGCAACGTACCTACTTTCTGTATGAGATGTTAAAGATTTTTAACACAATTATGTTTCAGTTCTGTGCCCCACCTAGTGATCCCCTAGTACATATCCTCCGACGTGACATCGCTGTGTTACGTATAAAGAAGAAAAGATTTATTAAGATGCAAATTGCTCCTCTCTTCTTGCCATTCTGCTTTCAGCGATTGTTGTGCAGTGTGTTTAAAATTTAGGACAGTATATAATATAGAATAACAGGTATAGCTACGAATACAGCACTACAATAAATCTTATAGAAATGAGCTCTCATTGAGATTTATCTGTATTTATAACTCGCCGCGAGAAGGCAAAAATCAATGTAATGCCATCTGTAAGGTAATTGGACTCGTATTTGCACTACGAGAACTCGTTGGGCATTTTGCGGTGAAATTTGAAAAATTGTTGTACAAGAAATTAAATAACTATAAAAATGGATAAAAAATATTATCCCTAATAGTGAATGTAGCTAATACAGCTTTAACCGTATATTGATTATGTTAATGATCTATTGTGACAAGATCGGAATTAGATAAGCTCTCTAAATACTCTTTTCTAGTCTATTAATTTATATCATGTATATGTAAATGTATATTTCTTCAGTTTGCACCATCACTGCACTAGGAGTACCCTTGCCATGTTTTATGGTGCGCTTGTGTAATTTGTATATTATTAACCTTACGTTTTACTCTATTTGCGACAAGTTGTGAGTGTTTCTAATTTCTTGGCAATTATTTATGTACATGTATGTATATATATGTATATGTATACTTATGCATGTGTATATAAATATATACACATGTTTAAAACTAGATTTTTACAATAAACACAGAGGTTTTAGTACATTCACATACGGATTTCTGTGTATAGGTATACTTGAACTAAAATATCCTTATCTCTAATACGGAGTTCTTCGTAATTCGCATTTGTTCTTTTAACCAAATGTCCTACATACGATGGCAAAAATCGAGATCCAACTTAACTGAGTCTCAAAGCCCTGTTGACATACAAGCAGCTATTTGATAGAAGTTATAGTTCATAGTTTACACAGCCCATTGCATGATATTTCATTATAAATACATATGTTTCAATGTATTTAGGAATAATTTATCAAATGTACAGAGGTCATGTGCAAATAATAAATGAACTCGACCGCAGTTTGATGTATTCATTAAAGCTTTAACAACAAATTTAAGCTTTGTTACTTCTTTTATTTTATTATGGATAATCAAAAAAATTTCCGACTATTCGTGCTGTGGAAGCATGGGTATTAAACCAAATGTAGCAAAAGATTAGAAACAGTGTATGTAGAGTACGGGTATTTTCCTAACAATGCAAACACGTGCGGCTAGCTTAGTTTTGACATATCTAGAATATCACGCCTTGCGAATTAGCTTTCCAGACAGAGATGAATGATGAATTTTAAGGACTGCATTATCGTTGTTGAATACTCTATGCCTCATGGGAAAAGAAAATCTGTAACGATAAAATTGATGCACCGGATCATCGTCGACTTTAACTTTTGAAATGTCCTACCATTTCCGAACACCTCCAACCATCCTATTTACCTATATTACTAGATTAGCTATGATACGAAAAGAGAAGAATTATTCATTTCGAAATGGGATTCTATTCGACGCGCGCTCGATGTATTCCATAACATTAGTATTGATAATTATTCCAACAACTTTTCATTTGCTCTCTCGATCTTGAATTTTCATAGGCATAGAATCGAAACGCTGTTTTAGCTGGTCGCAAGTGAAGTATCTGCGTTGGGTGGAGGAGCAGAATTGTTTTTCGAAAAGTATTCGGATGGAAAAAAATTCAGAGTAACTGTAATACATCACGGATGCGCTAATTTTGAACGAGATGAAATGGATGCTTCGTATATGAGACGGTATTTAACGCTGCGTAGTGGTTTAAAGACCTAGAAAGGTGATAGGGAGAGAAAGAACGACGCTTCTTAACACTTCGAGTGTATTTTAACACACATTTGAAAGATACGAGTGAAATTTTTCATCATCCAACTGTCGCAGAACGGCAGCGTTATTAGCCGACCCGTTCACTGAAGAATATGTCTTTAGTCAACGGCTGACCATCGAAGGGCCTGGCCGCTTGAGTCTGGAATCGGCAGGAGAGATAAGGTGTGTATTTCTTGTATGAAATGTGAAAGCTAAAATCATTATACATCATATCATATCATCATACATCATACATCATACATCGTACATCATACATCGTACATCATACATCATCATACATAGTATCAAAGTTCGAAACCATAGTTTGGATGTCGGACGTTCAGAAAGTGACGTCACCAATTCAAAATCAGCTAGCCGAATTCCTCAGTCTGGAAACAACCGCGCAGTAGAGCGGACGGATAAGAGTCGCGCTCCGCAAATTTCGAGTACCGGGTTCTCAACCTCCCGGATCCCGCGCTTCGGGTCCGCTACGCGGTGAAACTCGACTTCCAGGATAAGCGCTCCGTGGTTCCTCGTTCGTGTTTATTATTTCAATTCGTTTTTCGCGCAAGCCCATATTCAGTAGCTGTCAGTCCGCTAATAAAATTTCTCGACTTCCAGGATAAGCGCTCCGTGGTTCCTGGTTCATGTTTACAATAAATTATTTCAATTCGTTTTTCGCGCAACCCCAAATACGGTAGCTGTCAGTCCGCTAATAAAATTTCTCGACTTCCAGGATAAGCGCTCCGTGGTTCCTGGTTCACGTTTACAATAAATTATTTCAATTCGTTTTTCGCGCAACCCCAAATTCGGTAGCTGTCAGTCCGCTAATAAAATTTCTCGACTTC
This sequence comes from Neodiprion lecontei, assembly GCF_021901455.1. Lineage (NCBI taxonomy): Eukaryota > Metazoa > Arthropoda > Insecta > Hymenoptera > Diprionidae > Neodiprion > Neodiprion lecontei. Next base: position 9,517,175 of record NC_060265.1, on the reverse strand, counting down.
CAGGATAAGCGCTCCGTGGTTCCTGGTTCATGTTTACAATAAATTATTTCAATTCGTTTTTCGCGCACGCCCAAATTCAGTAGCTGTCAGTCCGCTAATAAAATTTCTCGACTTCCAGGATAAGCGCTCCGTGGTTCCTGGTTCATGTTTACAATAAATTATTTCAATTCGTTTTTCGCGCGACCCCAAATTCGGTAGCTGTCAGTCCGCTAATAAAATTTCTCGACTTCCAGGATAAGCGCTTCGTGGTTCCTCGTTCGTGTTTATTATTTCAATTCGTTTTTCGCGCAAGCCCATATTCAGTAGCTGTCAGTCCGCTAATAAAATTTCTCGACTTCCAGGATAAGCGCTCCGTGGTTCCTGGTTCATGTTTACAATAAATTATTTCAATTCGTTTTTCGCGCAACCCCAAATTCGGTAGCTGTCAGTCCGCTAATAAAATTTCTCGACTTCCAGGATAAGCGCTCCGTGGTTCCTGGTTCATGTTTACAATAAATTATTTCAATTCGTTTTTCGCGCAACCCCAAATTCGGTAGCTGTCAGTCCGCTAATAAAATTTCTCGACTTCCAGGATAAGCGCTCCGTGGTTCCTGGTTCACGTTTACAATAAATTATTTCAATTCGTTTTTCGCGCAACCCCAAATTCGGTACCTGTCAGTCCGCTAATAAAATTTCTCGACTTCCAGGATAAGCGCTCCGTGGTTCCTGGTTCACGTTTACAATAAATTATTTCAATTCGTTTTTCGCGCAACCCCAAATTCGGTACCTGTCAGTCCGCTAATAAAATTTCTCGACTTCCAGGATAAGCGCTCCGTGGTTTCTGGTTCACGTTTACAATAAATTATTTCAATTCGTTTTTCGCGCAAGCCCAAATTCGGTAGCTGTCAGTCCGCTAATAAAATTTCTCGACTTCCAGGATAAGCGCTCCGTGGTTCCTGGTTCATGTTTACAATAAATTATTTCAATTCGTTTTTCGCGCAAGCCCAAATTCGGTAGCTGTCAGTCCGCTGATAAAATTTCTCGACTTCCAGGATAAGCGCTCCGTGGTTCCTGGTTCATGTTTACAATAAATTATTTCAATTCGTTTTTCGCGCAACCCCAAATTCGGTAGCTGTCAGTACGCTAATAACATTTCTATAACTTTATAATCTTCTCATAATCTTTCTGGTAGATTATATCGATAAAAAAATTATATCAAACCTTACACATTATTTTTGATTTGTTCTTATACTGAAAATATTTATTACTATTCAAGGTATAACCTGAGATGGTTGAAGGTGGTCGGAGGTGGACGAGGAGGAGGACGAGGAGGACGAGGATTTGTGCTGGGTGAGTAAAACACTTTTATAATATTTGATGGCAATTGTAATTATATTTCATCTGAAATATTACAAGCTTGTCACGTTTACAATAAATTATTTCAATTCATTTTTCGTGTAAGCACATATTCAGCAGCTATGAATAATCTTATACAATTTATTACATTATTAATTAATTGATTAATTACATTAATCCTCACACAATATTTTTGATGTGTTCCTATACTAAAAATATTCATTACTATTCCAGGTATTACCCGAGGTGGTCGGAGGTGGACGAGGAGGAGGACGAGCTGGACGAGGAGGAGGACCAAGTGGACGAGGAGGAGGCGGGGTGGGTCGTGGGAGAGGACCTCTCCTCTCCTCAGAGGAGAGGAGGGGGAGGGGTGGGTCGTGGGAGAGGACCTCTCCTCTCCTCAGAGGAGAGGAGGGGGAGGGGCAGGGAAGGGGGAGAGGTGGGTGGGGAGGGGGAAGGGCAGGGGCGGGGAGGGGAAGGGAAGGGAAGGGAAGGGAAGGGGAGAGGAGGGGGAGGGGGAGGGGGGCGGGGGGCGGGGGAGGGGGAGGGTGGAGGGGGAGAGGGTGGGGGCGGGCGGGAGGGAGGGAGGGAGGGAGGGTGGGAGGGAGGGCGGGCGGGCGGGCGGGCGCCAGAAGGGGGGGGGTGTACTGCTCTATTAACTCTAACGGGCTCGCATCGACATCCGTCCTCCACTCTCTCCCTCCCCCCCCCACCCTCCCTCCCGCCCGCCCTCCCCCCACCCTCCCGCCCGCCCTTCCCCCACCCTCCCGCCCGCCCTCCCCCTCCCCCTCCCCCTCCCCTCTTCCCCCTTCCCTTCCCTTCCCTTCCCTTCCCGTCCCGTCCCTTCTCCCTCCCCGCCCCTTCCCATCCCTTCCCCCTCCCCGCCCACCTCTCCCCCTTCCCTGCCCCTCCCCCTCCCCCTCCCCTCCTCTGAGGAGAGGAGAGGTCCTCTCCCACGACCCACCCCGCCGCCTCGTCGTCCACCTCGTCCTCCTCCTCGTCCACCTGGTCCTCCTCCTCGTCCAGCTCGTCCAGCTCGTCCTCCTCCTCGTCCACCTCTGACCACCTTGGGTAATACCTGGAATAGTAATGAATATTTTTAGTATAGAAACACATCAAAAATATTGTGTAAGGATCAATGTAATTAATCAATTAATTAATAATATAATAAATTGTACAAGATTATTCATAGCTACTGAATATGTGCTTGCACGAAAAATGAATTGAAATAATTCAATGTAAACATGAGAAGTTTGTAATATTTCAGATGAAATATAATTACAATTGCCATCAAATATCATAAAAGTGTTTTACTCACCCAGCACAAATCCTCGTCCTCCTCGTCCTCCTCCTCGTCCACCTCCGACCACCTTCAACCACTTTAGGTTATACCTTGAATAGTAATAAATATTTTCAGTATAAGAACACATCGAAAATATTGTGTAAGGATTAATATAATTGAGTAATTGATTGAATAATTAATTAATAATATAATAAATTGTATAAGATTATTCATAGCTACTAATAAATATGTGCTTGCACGAAAAATGAATTGAAATAATTTATTGTAAACGTGACAAGTTTGTAACATTTCAGATGAAATATAATAACAATTGCCATTAAATATTATAAGAATATTAATTAATTAATTAATAATATAATAAATTGTATAAGATTATTCATAGCTACTGAATTTGTGCTTGCGCGAAAAATGAATTGAAATAATTCAATGTAAACATGAGAAGTTTGAAATATTTCAGATAAAATATAATGACAATTGCCGTGAAATATTATAAAAGTGTTTTACTCACCGAGCACAAATCCTCGTCCCCCTCCTCCTGAATCGCCGAGATTACCCGCAACCACCCCTAACTACCTCCAACGAAAACCGCCAACCACCTCGAGTTATACCTCGAATACTAATAAATATTTTCAGCGTGAGAACAAATCAAAAATAATGTGTAAGGTTTGATATAATTTTTTTATCGACATATTTTACCAAAAAGATTATGAGAAGATTGTAAAGTTGTAGAAATTTTATTAGCGCACCGACAGCTACTGAATTTGGGCGTGCGCGAAAAACGAATTGAAATAATTTATTGTAAACATGAACCAGGAACCACGGAGCGCTTATCCTGGAAGTCGAGAAATTTTATTAGCGGACTGACAGCTACCGAATTTGGGGTTGCGCGAAAAACGAATTGAAATAATTTATTGTAAACATGAACCAGGAACCACGGAGCGCTTATCCTGGAAGTCGAGAAATTTTATTAGCGGACTGACAGCTACTGAATTTGGGCTTGCGCGAAAAACGAATTGAAATAATTTATTGTAAACATGAACCAGGAACCACGGAGCGCTTATCCTGGAAGTCGAGAAATTTTATTAGCGGACTGACAGCTACCGAATTTGGGGTTGCGCGAAAAACGAATTGAAATAATTTATTGTAAACATGAACCAGGAACCACGGAGCGCTTATCCTGGAAGTCGAGAAATTTTATTAGCGGACTGACAGCTACCGAATTTGGGGTCGCGCGAAAAACTAATTGAAATAATTTATTGTAAACATGAACCAGGAACCACGGAGCGCTTATCCTGGAAGTCGAGAAATTTTATTAGCGGACTGACAGCTACTAAATTTGGGCGTGCGCGAAAAACGAATTGAAATAATTTATTGCAAACATGAACCAGGAACCACGGAGCGCTTATCCTGGAAGTCGAGAAATTTTATTAGCGGACTGACAGCTACCGAATTTGGGGTTGCGCGAAAAACGAATTGAAATAATTTATTGTAAACATGAACCAGGAACCACGGAGCGCTTATCCTGGAAGTCGAGAAATTTTATTAGCGGACTGACAGCTACTGAATTTGGGCGTGCGCGAAAAACGAATTGAAATAATTTATTGTAAACATGAACCAGGAACCACGGAGCGCTTATCCTGGAAGTCGAGAAATTTTATTAGCGGACTGACAGCTACCGAATTTGGGGTTGCGCGAAAAACGAATTGAAATAATTTATTGTAAACATGAACCAGGAACCACGGAGCGCTTATCCTGGAAGTCGAGAAATTTTATTAGCGGACTGACAGCTACCGAATTTGGGGTTGCGCGAAAAATGAATTGAAATAATTTATTGTAAACATGAACCAGGAACCACGGAGCGCTTATCCTGGAAGTCGAGAAATTTTATTAGCGGACTGATAGCTACTGAATATGGGCTTGCGCGAAAAACGAATTGAAATAATAAACACGAACGAGGAACCACGGAGCGCTTATCCTGGAAGTCGAGATTCACCGCGTAGCGGACCCGAAGCGCGGGATCCGGGAGGTTGAGAACCCGGTACTCGAAATACGTAGCGGACCCGAAGCGCGGGATGCGGGAGGTTGAGAACCCGGTACTCGAAATTTGCGGAGCGCGACTCTTATCCGTCCGCTCTACTGCGCGGTTGTTTCCAGACTGAGGAATTCGGCTAGCTGATTTTGAATTGGTGACGTCACTTTCTGAACGTCCGACATCCAAACTATGGTTTCGAACTTTGATACTATGTATGATGATGTATGATGTACGATGTATGATGTACGATGTATGATGTATGATGTATGATGATATGATATGATGTATAATGATTTTAGCTTTCACATTTCATACAAGAAATACACACCTTATCTCTCCTGCCGATTCCAGACTCAAGCGGCCAGGCCCTTCGATGGTCAGCCGTTGACTAAAGACATATTCTTCAGTGAACGGGTCGGCTAATAACGCTGCCGTTCTGCGACAGTTGGATGATGAAAAATTTCACTCGTATCTTTCAAATGTGTGTTAAAATACACTCGAAGTGTTAAGAAGCGTCGTTCTTTCTCTCCCTATCACCTTTCTAGGTCTTTAAATCACTACGCAGCGTTAAATACCGTCTCATATACGAAGCATCCATTTCATCTCGTTCAAAATTAGCGCATCCGTGATGTATTACAGTTACTCTGAATTTTTTTCCATCCGAATACTTTTCGAAAAACAATTCTGCTCCTCCACCCAACGCAGATACTTCACTTGCGACCAGCTAAAACAGCGTTTCGATTCTATGCCTATGAAAATTCAAGATCGAGAGAGCAAATGAAAAGTTGTTGGAATAATTATCAATACTAATGTTATGGAATACATCGAGCGCGCGTCGAATAGAATCCCATTTTGAAATGAATAATTCTTCTCTTTTCGTATCATAGCTAATCTAGTAATATAGGTAAATAGGATGGTTGGAGGTGTTCGGAAATGGTAGGAGGTGGTCGGCGCTGGCAGAAGGTGATAGGGGGTGGTCGAATGTGGCCATTGATGGTCGGAGGTGGCAGGGGGAGGTAGGAGGTGTTCGAAAATGGTAGGACATTTCGAAAGTTAAAGTCGACGATGATCCGGTGCATCAATTTTATCGTTACAGATTTTCTTTTCCCATGAGGCATAGAGTATTCAACAACGATAATGCAGTCCTTAAAATTCATCATTCATCTCTGTCCGGAAAGCTAATTCGCAAGGCGTGGTATTCTAGATATGTCGAAACTAAGCTAGCGCCACGTGTTTGCATTGTTAGAAAAATACCCGTACTCTACATACACTGTTTCTAATCTTTCGCTACATTTGGTTTAATCCCCATGCTTCCACAGCACGAATAGTCGGAAATGTTTTTGATTATCCATAATAAAATAAAAGAAGTAACAAAGCTTAAATTTATTGTTAAAGCTCTAATGAATACATCAAACTGCGGTCGAATCAATTCATTTATTATTTGCACATGACCTCTGTATATTTGATAAATCATTCCTAAATACATTGAAACATATGTATTTATAAGAAATATCATGCAATGGGCTGTGTAAAGTATAAACTATAATTTCTATCGAATAGCTGCTTTTATGTCAACAGGGCTTTGAGACTCAGTCAAGTTGGATCTTGATTTTTGCCATTGTATGTAGGACATTGGGTTACAAGAACAAATGCGAATTACGAAGAACTCCGTATTAGAGATAAGGATATTTTAGTTCAAGTATATCTATACACAGAAATCCGTATGAGAATATACTAAAACCTCTGTGTTTATTGTAAAAATCTAGTTTTAAACATGTGTATATATGTATATGTATACTTATGCATGTGTATATACATATATACACATACATGTACATAAATAATTGCCAAGAAATTAGGAACACTCGCAACTTGTCGCAAATAGAGTAAAACGTAAGGTTAATAATATACAAATTACACAAGCGCACCATAAAACGTGGCAAGGGTAATCCTAGCGCAGTGATTGTATAAACTGAAGAAATATACATTTACATATATATAATATAAATTAATAGTCTGGAAAATAGTATTTAGAGAGCTTATCTAATTCCGATCTTGTCACAATAGATCATTAACATAATCAATATACGGTTAAAGCTGTATTAGCTACATTCACTATTAGGGATAATATTTTTTATCCATTTTTATAGTTATTTAATTTCTTGTACAACAATTTTTCAAATTTCACCGCAAAATGCCCAACGAGTTCTCGTAGTGCAAATACGAGTCCAATTACCTTACAGATGGCATTACATTGATTTTTGCCTTCTCGCGTCGAGTTATAAATACAGATAAATCTCAATGAGAGCTCATTTCTATAAGATTTATTGTAGTGCTGTATTCGTAGCTATACCTGTTATTCTATATTACATACTGTCCTAAATTTTAAACACACTGCACAACAATCGCTGAAAGCACAATGGCAAGAAGAGAGGAGCAATTTGCATCTTAATAAATCTTTTCTTCTTTATACGTAACACAGCGATGTCACGTCGGAGGATATGTACTAGGGGATCACTAGGTGGGGCACAGAACTGAAACATAATTATGTTAAAAATCTTTAACATCTCATACAGAAAGTAGGTACGTTGCCAGACCTTACATACCAACAATGAATATTCATGGATGCTATATTCATAAATACTTACAAAAGTAAGCTAATATTAATAATAATAATACTCAGCTATTAAAGTTTCGCTAAGCGCTCCGACCAAGGATTCCATTTTACCGAGAAGCTCTGTTAATTGGCTAGTTGACAGCTGACGCAGTTCTGAAATCAATTGTCAACATGAAACTCCAATTCCAATCAAGACCGTGCAAACATAAATGTTTTGATACAAATGAAGACAAGACGATATTAGTATACAAGTTAAGAATTCTTGATCTTATTACTTTCTTCGTAGAATGGTGATCCTAGAACCCCCTTACTTCTTTCCAAAGTTTCATCCACATCCAGTAGAGATCCTTTGGAGTTAGCAAACCGTTCCATTGACGGACTTTCCTGCAATGCGGAATATTAAAAATTAGTTATATCTTGCAATTACAACGTTAAAGAAAAATGATTAAGATATAAGCGCCAGTTAAGAAAGTTCCTGACTAAAATTACTCTGAGTAAATAATATGATTTAAAAAGAGCAGAACGAGTTGTTATCACATTCAGTCAGCATAATTCTACACATTGAATCCATCGGACATTCATAAAGTACTTGAAAAACTCATAGGTACACATGACATACTGTCTAATTGAATATTTCTAATGCAAATACCTGCATGATGTCATCGATTTCTCTGAGAACTTCTTCTGCAGTTTTTAGTGGCTCCTCAGGGCTGTGCGTGTCAGCGCTACTAGATACAATCAAGGCATGTATATCCAGATCTGTGGCTACAGCCTCGTCTTCGCTGCTCAAGTCCTCAAGCTCCTGTCTGTAACAAATAAATACGACAATTGATTGAAAATCATTTATTAAATAGAAAAGAATGACTTTTTGGGTAAAACAACATTTGTAACAATGAAAATGACGCCACAAAGAATGATATTAAGAATAGGTAGTACTAGTGTTGACACCGTGATGACAATGACAAAGGAGAGATGTTTTTTTGGAAATTTTCTTTTTTATTTACCTCTCAAGTGAAACAGGTACCTCGTTTAGATTTAATGCAGGCATGTGCAGTTTTCTTGCATAAGATTTACTCCAATCAATTGGCAAAAAGTTTCCAAAATTTCCGGTGATTGTCCACCACATTCTGAAAAATAAATAAAATTATAAATTAATATTCTACGATACACAAAATTAGTAGTCCAATGGTTACGATAGTTATACGTGTATTATACAAGTATAAAATTTGCAAACTCATTTCTAAATACATATCGACGAATTAATTCAAACTTCAATGTCACTCGATTGGTATTTTATCAACATCTTTAATGCTACGAAATCGCATTTTCAAAGAAAACCCAATGAAGAAAGGAAACAAAAACCTCGCAAGCGGAGGTTCATCATAATTCCACGTAAGGGAAAATATGGTATTACTGGACACAATAATTTCACTTACAATTAGAGAAAATAAACCCATTATGTAATGCGAATTCTGATAATTTACGATCTCGCATAATTATGCTGAAGTCGCGTCACTGAATGGAAATAGGGAAAAAACAATTCATCCGCAAAGTATATCAGAATACAACTTATTTCAATAAGTATTTAACCGAAGGAAGTAAGCCTCTGCCATCGTCAATGAGTCATCGTTGGTATACAGCGAATGAATGAATAAATGACGTAATTCTCGCGAGACACTTATGACGTATATGGGCATGGAAAAGAAACAGTTACGCTACACGTTTCTTGACCGTGCTGCTGTACACCACTTGACTGAAAACTAGTTTTTATCAATTTCAATTTTTCAAATGAAAAATTACAACTCAAGTACAAAAATTTTATCACAATATTTTCTTCCACGCAGTTGTCGACGATATGAAACGTGCAAAATTCATTAATGCTCAGTCCCTTTGAATCTGGCGATTAATAACCTCTGTTCGAAACGCTCCGTGCTCACCTCGTCATTATCATTATCATAATCATCTCGCGCGAAGCCAAGGTCTCGGTGAGAAAATGTTTTTACAGTCATCAAAGTCGTATAATGTCGCGAGCAGAGCGTCAGGACACACTGAACAAACACGAAGAGAAAATAACATAATATCTACATCTGGCATCTGATCCCAGTGGGTGTTTTTCTCGTTCTCTTTTTTAATATGATAAATGATAACTGCGATCGTGAGCACGCAACATTTGTCAGCCTAGCCGCAACGCTCGAGAGCCCTTCATCAGAGACCGCAGTCACAAAGCCCTGAATTTATAAGATCCTTAAAGTGATTACGGTAAGAATGTCATGCTAAGTCCAAAAGCCCAAATCGAAAGTTAGAAGAGAGGGAAAAAAACCATTTAAAATAATCTCCAGCAATGTTATCTGAGCCAATGATACAGTGAATCTGAATGAAACAACACCTCTAGTATGTAACAGAAATGATTCTGAGAAAATTCGAACAAAACCATCTAATCGTAAAAAATCAACAATTTTGGGAAAGGATTTTTCAAATAAACTCATCGACTTGACTACACGTTAAATTATTCTACTACTTCATTGATATACGAATTTTTCAACTAGATTAGTAGTTCATTAAATCATGTGTTCCATAAATGCAATTCGAGTTGTATTTATCAATTGGAACTAACTCTTCTATGTAACTTTTGTACGACAGTGTTGTTTATTTAATTAAGTAACATATTCCGATGGGTTTGTAGATAGCGGCAGATTTAAGATTTTCCCTGTACTATGATTATTGCGCTGTTATACTCATTTCTCTGATATTTACTTAACGCAACGGCAGCTCTCCAGTTTCCTGTTTCTGTAAAAAAGAAAATTCTACCGAACATGTGATATTGCAATTAGTTGGAAGTAAGTGACTTAGGTCTTAGGCATACATAGCTCTTTACGTAAACAACTTGACCTCCGATCCTCCACCTCGTCCAGCTCGACCAGCTCGACCACCTCCAACCACCGCCAACCACCTCCAACAACCACCGCCAACCACCTCAGATTATACTTAGAATAGTAATAAATATTTTCAGTATAAGGACACATCAAAAATATTATGTAAGGATTAATATAATTAATTAATCAATTAATAATATAATCAATTTTATTAGCGCATTGATAGCTACGAATATGTGCTTGCGCGAAAAATGAATTGAAATAATTGATTGTATACATGACAAGATCGAAAAAGAGTAGATGAAATATAATTACAATTGTCGTTAAATATTATAAAACTGTTTTACTCACCGTGCACAAATCCTCGTCCACCTTGTTCTCCTCGTCTTCCTCGTCCTCCTCCTGGTCCACCTCCGACCACCGCTAACCACCGCAACCACCTCGGATTATACCTGGAATAGTAATAAATACTTTCAGTATAAGAACACATCAAAAATATTTTGTAAGGGTTAATGTAATTAATTAATTAATTAATTAATAATATAATCAATCTTATTAGCGCAATGATAGCTACTAAATATGTGCTTGCGCGAAAAATGAATTGAAATAATTTAATGTAAACATGACAAGTTTGAAATATTTTAGATAAAATATAATTACAATTGCCATCAAATATTATAAAAGTGTTTTACTCACCGAGCACAAATCCTCGTCCACCTTCTTTTCCTCGTCTTCCTCATCCTCCGCCTCGTCCACCTCCGACCACCTCTAACCACCGCCAACCACCTCCAACAACCACCGATAACCACCTCGGGTTATACCTTGAATAGTAATAAATATTTTTAGTATAAGAACACATCAAAAATATTGTGCAAGGATTAATATAATTAATTAATTAATTAATATTATAATAAATTTCATCAACACATTTATAGCTACTGAATATGTGCTTGCACGAAAAATGAATTGAAATAATTTATTGTAAACATGACAAGTTTGAAATATTTTAGATGAAATATAATTATAATTGCCATCAAATATTATAAAAATATTTTACTCACCATGCAGAAATCATCGTCCTCCTCGTCTCCTGTGATCACCACCTCCGTCCTCCTCGTCCTCTCCCTGAAGTCAAGTTTCACCCGGTAGCGGACCTGGTGCGCCGAAACTACGTAGCTCTCGTCCTGGAACTCGAGTTCCACCAGGAAGCGGACCCGGAGCGCAGTATCCAGAAGGTTAAGAACCCGGTACTCGAAATCTGCGGAGCGCAATTCTCATACGTCCACTCTACTGCGCGGTTGTTTTCAGACTGAGGCATTCGGCCAGCTGATTTTAGATCGATGACGTCAAGAGAAAAAAAATTTCGGGTGACGTCACTTTCTGAACATCCGAACATCCAAACTTTGGTTTCGAACTTTAATACTATTTATCATGTATCATGTATCATGATGTATGATGATATGATATGATATATAATGATTTCAGTTTCGACATTTCAGACAAGAAATACGCACTTTATCTTTCCTGCCGATTCCAGACTCAAGCGGCTAGGCCCTTCGATGGTCAGCCGTTGACTAAAGACATATTCTTCAGTTAACGGGTCAGCTAATAACGCTACCGTTCTGCGACAGTCGAATGATAAAAATGTTTGCTCGTACCTTTCAAATGTGTTCAAATACACTGGAAGTTTCAAGAAGCTTTGTTCTATCTTTCCCTATTGAAAAAAAAGAAAATCGCCGACAATCACCTTTTTAAGTCTTTAAATCAGGACAATGCATTAAATACTGTCTCATATATGGAGCATCAATTTCATCTCGATCGAAATTAGCACATCCGTAATGTATTACAGTTACTTTGAATTTTTTTCCATACAAACACTTTTCGAAAAAGAATTCTGCTTCTCTACCCAACGTAGATACTTCACTTGCGACTAGCTAAAACAGCGTTTCGATTCTATGCCTACGAAAATTCAAGATCGAGAGAGCAAATGAAAAGTTGTTGGAATAATTATGAATATTAATGTTATGGAATACATCAAGCGCGTGTCGAATAGAATCCCATTTCGAAATGAATAATTTTTCTATTTCCATGTTATAGACATATTATTGTAGATAATCTAGTTTGTCTTCTCGAAAATTATCAAATTTATAGTATGCATCACGTATTAATCGTAAATGGATCATATATATTAATATTGTACTAGGACTACATATACATGAGGTATTCCATACCATTTCGACCTGGGTCTGACCCTCGAATCTGGTTCTCGATTTTTCCTACCATTACTCGCACTCTATCAAGGAATTACGATTTTTTTCAGATTTTTCAAAATAAATTTGAGCGCTTCATGAATTTTTGAATTTTTTTTTGGAACACCTCGCTGGCCGTAATCGAAAAGTCTGAAAAAATGTCCAAAAATACAGTGTCAGATATAAAAAATATTGGTGCAAAATTCATAATGTCTGGGCTTTTGCTTCAACCTATTTTTTAGCGTTTTAAGCAAAAATAAATATAAAAAAATAGAAGCAGAGGTCAATTTACTATAGACTGTTGCTTGAAATTTTGTATGCATAGTACCAGATTTAAAAAAAATTTTCTCCAATTTTTCTAAAGAGTATTTTTTAATTTTAGAATTTTTTTTTATGATGGTTGACAAAAACCCTAAGAAACAGGTTGAAGCAAAAGCCCAGACATTATGAATTTTGCACCAATATTTTTTATATCTGACACTGTATTTTTGATAATTTTTTCAGATTTTTCGATTACAGCCATCGAGGTGTTCCAAAAAAAAATTCAAAAATTCATGACGCGCTCAAATTTATTTTGAAAAATCTGAAAAAAATTGTAATTACTTGATAGTGAGAGTAATAATAGGAAAAATCGAGAACCAGATTTGAGGGGTCGAGGGTCAGACCCAGGTCGGAATGGTATGGAATACCTCACATGTATACTTTTTGGTCTCTGCATCATTATTACATCTGATCTATTATTACACTGGTCTGCAACAAAATCCTCCTTCAAAAAACTATGTCATAAATATGAAGATTTTGATGCTCTGAATCTGTTCCCGATGGCCGATTGTTTCTATCACGTCTCAATTTTTCGATATGAATTTTTTTCCGAAATATCATAAATTTAGGTTTTTTTTTAATTCGTTTTATGCGTTAATATTATAAACAACGTATATACATACGAAATAGGTTTCAGCTAGTCGTAAGAGAAAGGAGGAAAATGGTCAGCAGCAATGCTTGCTGATTTTTGTTGGTCGATTCGCCGAGAAACTCCGATGGAAACGATGAAAAGAAAAAAAACTACAAAATAACTTTATTTATATTACCATAATAAGATGAATATACTAATATTTTTATAACTTGTGACTGTAAAATTGGCATTTTTCGCTGTAAAACTTAGACCGTAGTCTTCTTTCACTTTTTTGTAATTGTTGTTACTTTGATAATATCGCTTTATAATTAAATGAACATTGTATTTAAAATCTATGTGCTGTATTCATTTGCATGTTAAATTCCGGGTTTAGAGCACCAAATATGATGTTATCATGCATGAAAACAATGAGGACAAAAAAAAATTTTTTTTTTGCAAACCAGTGTTATTCATGATCTATGTATACATTCTTCTCTCGGGTACGTATGCTTTAATTAAATCACTGATTTGCTACGAATTTTGGAGGAAATTTATTCTGATTATCAATTTCTTGTATCGCCGACAAATCGGTAAGTACACAGAGGCTGAGTACTGGCTTGGGCTTACCATTGCGAAGACTGTGTCACTCGGAAAGTGAATGCACCCAGCATACAGCCAGCATCATATCGAAATCGTCAACTCTCCTATGTTCTGCAATAAGTTTTCAACTCTACCGTTCGAACATCTCAGGGAGCGCAAGCGCACGACGATTTTCGGTTGTCACACCAAAAACCCATTAGGGCAACTGTCTATATTCTTCAGTCAACGTTACCTTTAAAAACTAATAAAACAACAACACAACTAATAACTGACTGTGAATGGTGTAAACAACATTCGTTCGCGTCGAATTATAGTACGTGTTATTAAATTATTTAGACATTTACATTTCCTTAATTTCTTCTTTTTTTTCTTGCGCGATAGCCCAAGAGCTACGAGACTTAACATACTTTATACGTATTCCGAATACGACAGTAAATTAGTCGTAGCAGGTTGAATTAGATGTTTATTTGGAAGATACATATTATGTATTTATAGGATATTTTGAACGTAACTGTAGGTGAGATAGTTAACCAAAATGTACAAACGAAATAGAATACCGTACCATTTTCTCCACATACTTTCTTTTTTTTATTCTTATTTGTTTCTCTTTTTTATAAATGGTTTTCCATGGTTTTTTTTCTTTTTGTTCTCTTCCTTTGCGGTCTATGAGCTCAACTCCCGCGGATGGCATCTACGACATTACATTCTTCGCTGGCTACTAGTCATAAGAAATTGAACATTCGCCTCGACTTACATGCTAAAGCTTTCGACGTTCTCACATCATCTCTTTAAAAAAATTATACTTCATTTTCTGCGATCAAAGGAAATCAGGTAAATAGTTTCTTCGTGATTCTAACATTGCACAATGATCTTTACAGTTGGAATGATATTCACAAGTTGGAAAATCCATTGAAACTAACAAACACGGCAACTCAAATATTAAAAATAACCTCTGGACAAAGAACGGATTCAAAGGTATAATAATAAGAAGACAAATAATGACAACATAACATTTTCATATGTTGCACTTGTATAGAAATTCTTCTTCACTGATTATTATTTCCCTTTATACTCTTAATCTGAATTATTAATACTTAGATATTTCAAGGCTGTACAACGGTTCATAGAAAATAGAAGATTTTGATTACAGGATTTGAAATGTTCATTTTCAAATCAAAGTTAAAAATCTTCACATGATTCTTTATTGCAAATATCATACTATAAAAGATCATTGCGCGTTGTCACGTAATCTTATAATCACCTTATTAATAGTCATTCTTAATTAGGATCGTGTTGGCGTGAAATGCATACGTGAGTTAACAGTTTTTTTTTATTTTTTTTCAATTTTTTGTTGTTTTTTTTTTTTTTACTTCTTTAAGGGAGAAAGGGGAGATTTTTTTATAATAAAATTAATTTTCTAATCTTTGTCGATCAGCTGTTGTTGCCCTGTGAAAACTGCCTTCTGTCACAACACAATAATACTTGCGTGGTGGTAGTTTTAATATTACTGAATTTGGTCAATCTTTTCGCACTTAAGTTTGTGTAACGATTTACTTCTTCGTCTCCTTTTTTCAATAATTTGACAGGTTATCATTCTTTGTTTATGTCGAAAATTGGACACCAAATTCAAATACTAAATTCATCAATTCAGTCACTTATTTAAGAAAGATACCCAAGACATAGTCTCAATAATAATATATAGGTTCAGTTTAAAAAAGGAGAAAAAAAAAAGAAAAAACATACACTACGACGAAACATCAAATACATTCATTGCTATCTCAGCAGAGCTAATAAATTTTGTAATCACAACAAAAAGTCGTTCACATTCAACTAAGTAGCTGAAACCTCAGTTCTTTCATAAATAAGCGATCAGACCGAACCATACAACGTTACTATCGTAATATTTTGTTGCCTTTCTCTTAATGCTCACGTTATTTAATTTTACTGTTGCACCTGAGGTTTACCACGTGGTGTGTACCCACGACTTCCACCCCTTTGACCACCACGAAATTGTCCACGACCACCCCTATCCATTCCACGTTCGCCTCGTGGACCTCCCCTCTGTCCTCCCCCACTGCCTCTTTTGAAGCCTCCGTTATAACCACCGTTCCCTTCAGCGTTGTAACTTCTTTGTTGATAACCGTTCTGATAGTTGCTGTCGTTGTTACGGTAGTAGGTTCCTATTTTTATTGGAATACACCTGGTTTAAAAATCTCATGAGCGATGGCATGGATTCATCATTTGATTTTACATGCTTGGATTGCATTCTTTTGAGTATTCTCGCACCAAAGGTTGAGTGAAACATACAATTCACTTTCTAGACTCGACAAAAATCTATTGCACAGTGCGACAGCCATCACGTAAAAGTTTATTGATTCAGACGAAATATTCAAATAAAAAAATTCAAGGATATAAAGTCGAGTTTTTACCCTGGCTTCCTCGTCCATTCTGCTGATATCCTCCTCCTCCACCGCCTCGGCCTCTTCCACTGTAACCATTGGTGTTTCCTCTCCTCCCTCCGCGGCCTCTGTACCCACCGCGCTGTTGTTCACCCCATGCTTGTTGGGCAGGTTGAGGTTGTTGCTGCTGTTGTGGTTGGAAAGCCGACGAACTATCCGGTTGATTCCAATCTCCACCGGCACCATCAGCTAGCTGACACCAATCACCTCCATCGTCGGTTTGATCAAGATCTGGTTCTCCTCCAGCAGGTTCATTCTGAACTTGCTCGACTTTGTCCTTGAAAGAATAGACATGAATAAACCGTTAATAAGTACTACAAGAATAAAGAATGTATTAAGACTATCATTTGAAATTTCCAAAGTTGCTACAAGTTTGAACTCCATAATCTGAACTGAACTTATATTCATGACCATAATGTCTGAGCGAAAAGTATTTTGAAACTCTATCCACTGTACATCTACGAAAGATAGATGGTTGTTTCAAATAACTAACCTCATTAACCTGCGGTTGAGACTCCTGAATAGCAGCTTGGTCATAATTTTGGTGTTGCGTTTGTTGCTGAATAGTTTGGGTTTGCTGTGTCTGTGGTTGCTGCTGAAAACCAGCAGGATGTTGAGGACTATATTGTATAT
Organism: Neodiprion lecontei; assembly: GCF_021901455.1. Taxonomy (NCBI): domain Eukaryota; kingdom Metazoa; phylum Arthropoda; class Insecta; order Hymenoptera; family Diprionidae; genus Neodiprion; species Neodiprion lecontei. Next base: position 9,500,182 of record NC_060265.1, on the reverse strand, counting down.
TTGGTTGTTGGTGTGAGGGTGGCATAGGAATTGGAGGTGGTGGGTTTGGGTTTGCAAATCCAGGAATGTGAGGCATGTCTTGGGGCTGATGTTGATATATCACCTGTTGCGGCACCACGTTTTGTGGAGAGGTAAAATTTTGGTTGGTAAAAGTCTGTGAAGGAATGGGCGCGTTAACCGTAGGAGGAATGTGTGATACAACTGGTGCCTGAGTAGCGACATCTGGAGAGTCAAGTTCAGATTCTTGCAGAAAGAAAAAATTTGGAGTGCCAATAACATCATTTATTCTTGGTGCCTGTGGTGGTGGTTGAGGCTGCTGCTGCTGCTGTTGTTGTTGTTGTTGCTGTTGCGGTTGCTGTGGCGGCGGAACAAATCCAGCTGGAGCACTCGTATAGTAAGATGTTTCAACTGGAGCTGGTACATGAGATGGTATTTGTTGAGGAACGACAGGAATTGGACCAGGAACAGGAGCACTACCGGTAATAACTGGGAGGGGTGCTGCAGGAACTGGAAAATTGGGAATAGGAATCATGGATTCTGGTGGTGGAATGTGTCTGTCACTACCATTGTAGTCATCCGTTGTTTGTTCCTGTATTGAACCATCAGCAGCCTGTGTTTCAGTAGCTGGTGCCTCTGCCATCTGTACATGAATTCAAACACTTATATTACATATTTCTCACCTGTGTGAGCTAGTAAAATTAAGTGAGAGTAAGTGAAAAATGCAATGAAGCAAACATAGACAGACATTAATTATATGATTCCTTTGTTAACGGACAGACTAATATTTGTCTGTACAAAATTTTGTCCGTCTTTGGCTTTTGACTGTATAATTTTCGATGCCTTCTGTGATTGATTTATACAGAATATGAACGAAAATACGTCTGTCATAAAAATAACGGCTTTTACAAGCAATTTGTGAAGAATAAAATCTAATAAATGCAATTGCCAAAATTGGTCATAAATGCATTTAGCGATAGTCCCAGCTCTAATATTCCAACCATTGTTTACTACAACGTAGTCCACTGAGCTTAAAGATATTAATTTACAGCAACAGTATTACCTCCTCGACTAGCTCCTGAATCTCTTGAACTTGATCAAAATATCCACTTTGATGAATAGTGGTAATAATTTCCTTCAGTTTGTTGTATGTTGTACCAACAATTTCCTTCTGTTTGCCATCGACAAGTGCGACAAAGTGTTCAGCTGCCTTCTGCACCTTCTGCATGAAAGGAAGGTCTCCCTCCTCGTTTTGGTGTTTCACTGTCACTTGTCCATACAATTCATCTAGGTACTTTAAATCGTCTTCCGTTAATTTTGCAGCACCGTTTGTACCAGCCAGGAAGTCTTCTCGAGCTTTGTCAGATCCCATTTGTGTTAGACAGTCCTGAACGAGTAGCACTTCTCGCACCTAAGAAATGTAATCAAAGAATTATGTCAACAACTAAATGTGCCATATACTAATACTTCAATTCATACTCAATTCATTAAATTTACTCAACAGACTGGAAAATATACACATATTTTTTCTTATAGCCTGTTCAACATCTGTATAAAGTTGCTACCGCAAACGTTTACTTTCACATTTTCCTAAAATTTTCTGAATCCTCTAGATGAAAAAGCTATTCTGTGATACATTAATATGCAAGATGCAATAGGAATGCTGATTCCAAACAAAGCTTGCTCCACAAAAATTTTAAAAAATTGCAATGCAAAATGAAGTACACATGAATAAAAATGAGTACCAAAGACCACTCAGAGGACACCTTTTATCAGTCGTTACAAGCATAAGATGAATTATTTGGATATAATTTACTATCAAATATAACGGTAGATTGATAATAGCTTTACATCATGCTAAAATCTTGTAAGCAACATACAGATTATTCCCCCTTTTGTGCAACTGCTTGCCAACAGTATAGTTAAATTTCATAAACTATCATATTCTTGATGACAGTGTCAATTTTCATTAATATACAACGCAGCAAAGCATTGTAAAATTTACCAACCAAGGGTGCAGGTGAATATTACATACTTTTTAATAACACTCAATTTAGTAATTTTTGTTGAATTGCACGTTGAAAGGAAAATCTGAAGTCAAAAGGTATATTCTAATCAACTTCAATTACAAATCAGTGGCACAGAGGAGCCTACACTGCATTTTCAAGTTCCAGGATTTCACATCAAATTTGCCGAGTTTCTCTGACGTTTCTAATAACTCGAACCTTCCCGAACGTTCATGAGTTCACTACAAATAGTTATTGAATAAGAGATAAAGTATACCTTGGCAACATCTTGTTGCACCCGCTCTAACGCTTCCTTACGAGCAAGTTTCTTCTGCTGTTTGGCAGCATCATTGGCAATGCCGACGATCTGCTTACAGAGTTCTCTAGTAAGGTCCAATGTTTGCACAACTTCGTCATACTTTGCAACAGCAATCTTTTGGTCATGGTTCAGCTCCTTCCCCTGCTTCTGCAGATCCTTGTATGATTCAAGTTTTCCCTATCAATGAATTTAACAAAAGTTAGTATACTGAACCACTAATTCTACAAACACAAAGGATTTTTAGCATCAGAATTGTAATATCTACTGTTTTGGAGCAATAAATCACAAGCCAGTTTACGTCCGTACTAAATTTAAAAACAAACTTCGTCTAGTGTAAGATTTTCACATTGTATATAACACTGCAGACTATGTCAAAGCCTTTTAGTGGGAAACAGTGTATTCGATATTAATAACTACACTAAATTTACATATAGCTACACCAAGTGAGTTTATGCTAGCAAATTTTGATACCAATATTGTTAATGTTGAGATAATATGTTGACAGGTTGTTGGAAATTATCTAACGTCTTGAACGTTTTCTTATCAATGTAGCGTTATTGGGTAGGAGAGTTTAAAGAAACGAACACCTGCTGAAAATCTGTTTACAGCTGAAGATTTAGACAAAGAACGAACCTTGCGTCGATTGATATTGCAATAAATATTTTTTTGACCTAGTCATTTAAATTTTCCGTGTGCGGGAGGCCTCGCAGCTTATTGCACATCTCGGCTACACCGATTTGTCATACACAATAAGATTGTGTGGCGCAAAACCGTACGAAGAAAAGGGAACGGCCATGACATAGGGTGCGATATTAGTATTAGATAAACTACGTCTCACAAAGAGGTAAAACGTTGCTGAGATTACCCAAGGCGATGAATTTGTGGGTGTACAGATCGCGAAATGCACCTTGAGGCAAATAGAGTGTGAAAATCACGAGAATTTTCGTTGGTGAGCACATGGTGTGCCAAAACATGGCGGACCGTAGAAGCCAAAGTTGACAGTTAATGTGACGCCGGATTTTTCGTCGTCCCAACGGCAATCGCGGTGATTCCTTACCTTTCGCTTCTCCAAATTACGGATCTTATGCTCGATCACGATTATCGCCTGGCGTATGGGTTCGACAGCCTCCGTAGAGGCCTGTTTTTCTAGTTTAGGGTTGGCAGAAGGCATCCTTCACGGGCAACAAACGCGAACTGGAATGGTAGGGCAGCGACTCCGGCCGGTGCGGTGAATCGCGGGGGGATCCAACATGGCGGCAACGGCGCCTGCGCAGAAGAAAGGCGCGCAGCTTCTCAGCCAGGATCGTGTGCCCCGGTCCATTTTATGAATCACCGGCTCGTAGGCACTCGGGACTATCGACATTAACTGACGAGCGACCCTACCGATAAAGAAGCTACCGGTTCGTTACACGGCTTCTTGGCTGGATTTTTACGGGCGCCGGTGTCAAATTGAGGCGACGCGCGACGGCAGATTAACGTGGCAGCACCACGCCGTCGTCGGCGGCAAAAAGACGCTCATGAAAATGGGTACCGATGCAACGGTAAATTGCCGCGCGTCGAAACCCACGTGGTTACGTCAGTGGATCTCAATTAAAGTAATTTCTCCATAACTCAGTAACATTGTTGAGTTTTCGCGTCGTAGGTTACGGTTATTTCCCTGGGATACCTTTATCACGTGGTGTGACGGGTATCAATTGTTATACAACTCTTCGATTTCGTAGTTGCATGGATAGGCTCATTCGCGATCGCAACGGTGCGTGATTTTAAGTTGAGTGTTTTTTTTTTTTTGCAGTTGACCTATTTTATCATAGTCACTCAAACTTACAAATTTTGCACATTGCTGACAGTGGAATGAGTATCGCGACAGGTTACCATTACTTACTCGACATTCGCGAAAACGAGTAGTGTTTAGCTACAGATATACAATTACCTACCTATGTTTGAATTTACGAATGAGGTCATTTAAGTAGTGGATAAACCTAAGGTTTAAACATATTCCAACGATTGTTTAATGGACAGCATTTCAAAGTCTCGTAGAAGGTAACGTAATCAAATTTCATGATATATCTTGAATTATTTTCAGTTTTTTAATACCCATTAACTATCGAACGACTACAGGCTTAGCGACTCTTAGAAAAATGCTGATTAGCATTTAGGATGTTTTTAATCCATCTTACAAAAGGTTGATGTACCGATAGTCAGCCAGCAATCACTAAAATAGTATTTTCGCTGACTATGGTACAAAGACATTTTGCTACCACAGGTAATCAATGAAAAAGTAAATCACAGTGACCACGGTGCGGATGAGGAGGAATGATGTGTGTTGGAAAGAATGGTGAATTGTTTAGAGCGAATATAGGTAATCCGGTAGATAGGTGGTCGTTTTGGGATCCGTCGCAAGATTTAATATAGATGTGCTTGTGAATCTCTTTTCAACATTTCCGTTGGGTGGTTCCGTTGGGAATTAGACAAGGGTAGGAAGGTCGCAATGATCCGCGATGTTACTAACTTTTGTAATCCACAGCGTCAAATGATCACAGCGATTTTCCTCCGGAAACACGTAAAAGACTTGAATATAAAAGTCTCCGAACTATTAGTGAGCTTTCAAATTTTTAAGAGGTTCAATTTCCCATTTCTTGTCGCTCTACAATCATTTTCCAATCGTTATTCAATTTAATTATTTAGTTATTAGCGATAATTATTGAATTCAATCGATCTCTGTGATCATCTGAATGGGCAAAACGCATCTCTGGACATTCTATCGCGTTCCGTGGTACAATAGATGGGGAGAGATGCTGAGCTCGAAGACTTCGCGTCCGAGGCGGACCGCCGACTGTCACACCACACAATAATGCATGTCCTCCAACCTCCCTCCCGAATTTGACTCGCATCTCAGAAGACCAATTCGCATCACAATGTGTCGGATTAAAAAAGACGCAGATGCGAATTGGGTTTATCCAGAATTTTGCAAGAAGTTTTAGATATTCAAGGTTTTTGACAGGTTTATCGGTCGCACCTTTTTGCGCGTAGATTAATCACAAAAATCAGACGCGCCTTTTGCGTGATGATTGATAATCAGGGTCACGACATACCGGGAAAACCGGGAACAGTCAGGAAATTTCGTCTATTAGGAAAAGTCAGGGAATTATAACAGACCAATAGAGAAAACTTACATTTCTATATATCGTTTGCAAACATTAGCTATACTGCGTAAATTCAGTTAAGCTAACTTCTGGAAACGGTATCGTTCAATTTCTAATTATTCGTGTCAATCGAAGCAATACCGTGTACTTTTTAAATTCAAATTTATATATGCAAAGTGCATAAGTTGTGAGGCTTTTGGTTGTAAAAGCTGTATTACCTGAGTTTCGTAAGAAAGCGTCAGGGAATTCTGCATTTTTTGACAGATAAAGCAAAAGAATTTTATTTGAGCAAAATTGGTGCCATCCCACGAGTGATCGAATGATCCACTGATCGAATGATCGCGGTATCCAGTAATCGAATGATCGAGTGATCAAGGTGTTCAGTGATCGAGTGATCGTGTGTCCAGTGATCGATTGATCTAATGATCGAGTGATTTAGTCCGGGAGGTAACGACAGATTTCATTACATCATTTTTGCAAGCTTAATTTTTTGGATGAGTTATCCGTGTAACATGTAATAGTAATATGACCGTCTTCCAATGAACTACCACGACGGAGGGATACAGGAGGATTAAAATTAGAGCAAATAATTAACAAAAAAAAACATGTATAGCTTAATACCCGAAACTCATCGTACGCATTAATTAAAACATATGAAGCAAGAAAATATCGTGTTCCACTTAAATTCCACGACACAACCCGTCTACCACACGCGTAAGTAGGCGCAACAAAATATTTAAAAAATTTTATACTAGGAAGTACATAATTGATTACAATGCATTTTTTATAGTAACAAACACAAAAATAATAGTCTTCCACATATAAGATACAATAGGACGGTTCAGAAAATGGCCTTTTTAGATTTTGCTCTTCTCCGAAATTATACACTTTTTCAATAAAAAATAGCTCCTAAGTTTCGTGGAAAAACAGAGAATTCTGAATATTTGACGGGAAAAGTCAGGAAAAGTCAAGGAATTATATTTAAGCAAAATTGTTGCCACCTTGATAATGAATCACGTCATGTGTTTAACGATTTCATAAATGGTATATGAAAAAGTAAAGCAGTCTAGATGTGTTAAGCTTTCAGCTTTTCAATCAATTTTCTTACCAACAACTAAGTTTTCAAATTTAAATTAACCGCGCCTTTTGCGCGTTGACTTGATACTTTTTGTTTCTGAGAGAAGGCGCATCATTGGCAAGCCGGCGGTCAATTCACGGGATAAAAATCGTGGAGTATACAATGATAGTGAAGAATCTTGTCGTAAATATTTATAAAACATATTTGAGGTGTACAAAAGTATTTTTTTAATGATTGTATTGTCTTTTGATTCAGGGCAACGAACTGATTTTTTTTTTCAAGCATACCGAGAAATATTGCGTCTTCATTCGAACAAAATATTTATTTCAATAATTCCAGGTAAAAGAATAATTTCGATTCAAAAAATTTATAATCTTTTCTTCAATCATAGAAATGATGGAGTAGAAGACTATTTTCATGAATGTTGACGTTGGGCTCGACATAATTTTTGCCGATCCACGGACTTTTGTCATTGTGCAAATCGTAACTTCGTCTGTTTCAACTAATCAAGTCTGTGCAGTTAATCAAACCTTTGTCTGTTTCAGCAAAACAAACTTTAACTGTATCAATTAATCATACCTTTCGTCTATTCCAGCTAATCGAAGCTTTTGACTGTTTCAGTTGATCAAATCTTTTGTCGGTTTGAACTTATCAAATCTTTTGTATTTCCAATGAAACTTTTTTCACCAACATTTGAAGCGATTTCTGCTATCATTTTCGAAATCGTCAATAAAGCCTTGATAAATCCTGCTAAAATCGGATTGAAATGTGTAAAATTTTTGATCAGAGAAATATCCCATCCCAGGCGGCTTAGCAGAGTATCTTTTTTGAGGTGAAATATTTTCCCGATTAGTAATCTTTCTTGGCACGTGGCCAATTCGATTTTTACATGACGTATCAAGGGTCTGTTGATAAATATGAGGATTGTAGCCTGCTAATTGATTTTGATGTTCGTAACAAAAATTACGTCGAAATTGCTTCAGTTCGTATTTCCGATGCATCCCAAATATTTCCGATGTAACTTCTATTACCAACATTAGTTTAGGCGCTCATTTTTAACGGAAACAATCTAAGTATCACGTTTATTACTAGAAGTAGAAAGTTAACCACTATTTTATCCTCAGCCATGGTTTGCGTGAAATGACAATGCGAAAACGAAAAATCTTACACATTCAAAATAGTTAGATTTATCTACGCAAAAAATCGGATGCGGTTTTCACTACATACTGCAACCTGACAAAGTATAAGGAATATCTTTCACTTTTGATTTCGTGTGGTAGCAACGCAGATGAACTTCTGCACGAGATAAATTTCGACGTTGCGGGCATCGAAAAGAATTGAATGATAGTTCACTTTCAGATAGATTTGATTCCGGATTTAAATTCTTGGTAGGAAAAACCGGAGTTACATGTATATTTCTTAGTTATGCTGAGAAAGTGTGTTTACATTTAATATTTTTCAAATTTTATTGAAAATTGATTAATAAAAACATAAGTTACGGAAGAATATTTTGTCAAAATACATGTACATACACGTATGTGTACGTATGTACATGTATACTATAATATAGTATATATACATCTATTTTTAATGACAAAAAAAAACCATCCCACTGGCATAGGTTCGCATTCAGATAAGAAACTGCGCCTTCGTAATTTAAAAGAAATTATTTTCAGCCGATTTAAGGGTGAGAATTGATGAAATTAAACAAGAACCACGCTCATATAATATGTATATACATATACATACATGTATATATATTAGGGTGGTCCTTATTTGGGGTTCGGATAAATTTTCATTGCCCCCCCCCCCCAAATGCGTGTTTCAAATCACTCGAAAAGAATGTGTGTAAAGTTTCAAGCTACTACGTCAACTGGAACACGTCTTTCAACGAGTTTGAATTTTCCCATTTAGGTAAAAAAAAATATCTTACTCGGCATTGATTTTCCAGTAGATCAAAAAAATTCTATAAAAATGATCTTTAAATTTTTTTGCAAAATTCCAATTCTTACTTAAAATAATACAAGTTATTCTCAGTCAAACATTCTTTTCTGTTTAGTATCGTATTATTTAGGAAAAATCAAACAAGAACGTATTGAAAAAAAAATTAAAGCTCTCGTTTATATTTTTGTATAATAATTTGTATTTGACACAAAAAAAATATTCATATTCACCAGAATTTCTTTGCATTTACTTATCATCATGGGTTGAATGGGAAAACTAGGCACGTGTTTCAATGGACGTGGCGGCTTGATACTATAGACAATTTTTTCCCCGTGATTTGGAACAGATCTGGGAAGGCAAAAAAAATCTTTCCTACTCCCAAATAAGAACAATCCTAATATGCATATGTTGATATTGTTTTTCACATTACTGAAAACACTAAACTTTGTATTGCGATGGGTGAAAAACATACAAAATACTCAGTAAGTCGGAAATTAAAAACAGATTAGAAATTTACATTTAAAGTAATAAACAATACATTTGCCATTTTGCCAAAATAATATAATATAACAATAATATTAATAGTTTTGATAATAAGTGAGCTGCATCAGATAGATAATATGTATCAAGATTTACATCACGCCAAGAAGTTTATATAATAATTTTTATACAACAACTTCAAACTTCATGATTATCATTTCACACCCTTGTCTAAGACGTTTGGCGCTATGACCGTTGAGTTCTTGAAACATAATACCACCATTATGTGATATGGCACATTTTCGAAAATAAAAATTTTTACACTTGCATACTGTACTTTTTATTATTGTGATGTTAATGTCCAAATGCCCGCATTTATAACGTTCAAAGTCCATAATTGATTCGATAATTTACAGTACAAATCAATTACGTAATATTTGTGAAAAGTATTCATATAGTAATTTCAATTTGTCATAATAATGATAAAAATAAGAAGAAAAAGGTATTGAAACTTGACAGCCAATTTCATTAATTGTAGCCACCTATCGCTATTATATCTTTACAATTTACAAATATAATTTGATACATCTTCTCAAAAAATACATTCTCGCCACACACACATATCACCACTTGTCTTTACCAATATAATTCCTAATAAACGTAGAAACAAATGAAAACTTAAACACTTCGAACGTTTAAACAATATGTAGCAATATTGCCAATTAAAATGTAGTGATTTTTAATGTACAGCAAACTATCAGCAGTTATGGTATTATTACTAAATGTTTATCATCTACTGGAAAGTATATCTAAGAGCTATTGCAACTTAACATTAAACGTTACGAAACTATTTATCAATGCTCCAAAATGGTGGACGATGAAATAAAGATATTAAGTATAGATTCTAAATTGTGTAAATGTGATGTTTACAATCGTACAGGAGAAACCATATTTTTTTTTAAATTGCCATGAAAATTAATTTTGATATTCACGAGTGATGATAATAATAATAATGAAAATAACGATAATCTTAACTAATTTTCAATCGTTGAATGATAAAACGTCAGTAATTTACTCTCCTACTTATCTAGTCATTATATACCCTCGCTTTCTCCAAAACAAATTGATATTTTACTTCAAACTTATGAGTTTGTACATTTCCGTATTTGATTCATTTTTTAAATTGATTTGATATAAAGATACATGAAGAACTAGCAGGAATTTTTGATGTTAGTAACCGTTATACGATTTTTGTGACTTTAGCAAGTAACTTGCAGCGTCGCACTTGACTAAACACGCGATTTCTGTCGATATACATATTCTCATAATTTTTATGTACACAAAAGCAATTAAATAAACTATTACATTACGGCAAAGAAATTATTCCGAAAGTGGCTTTTCGAAATGTCGACATGGATTAGTTTACTAGCTTAACCCTAATTGATCACTCTGGGTGAATTTCACCCCAAATATTTTTCAAACTCCTCGTTTTTTTTTCTGCACAATTGAATTTGTGATTACTTTACCAAGGTGTGAACAATTAGGGTTGAATTGCAGATGATTTTCAATTATATTTTCATCCAAAAATTACTACTTGCAAAATATGATAATTAAATACCACGGATTTCAAACAACTGTTTTGCATACGTATGAATGTACGATAATTTTCGGTTACTGGTTTTGAATGTGCATAGATTTTACAGCTAACAACTTTGAGTCCTTTGTTCAAGCAGAAGAAACTGTTATTTAATTGGAATTTTTATACATACATATATTATGGCTGGAAGTAAGAATCGTTTTTTTAGAAGAATGAAAAATGCAGATAATCAATGAGAGACAGTACGTGAACCACGACGTTATTTGTGTTCATAATAATTGGATGGTCCAATGGCAAACTGAATTACAAACTTTACATCCTAAGCTAGATAAATTTCATTTTATACACATCTGAAACTGTGCCAGAAGTGCAAATATTATTATGCCCTTCTCCATTTATCTGTTTATCACAGTCGCGGGACAAGATTTTCCAAATAAATACGTATTTAAAAATTGAAACATGACATCGTACAAAAGTAAAAATTCTCACATCTTACATATTGTAAATAGCCAATTCACTCTGGCATAAGGTATCCAATTGAGTTCCCCAGATGTATCGTTATTTAGAATTTCATTCCTTTCGGTAATTCACCATTATTAACAATAAGTTAAATAGGAATTACATATTAGGTCTCATCATCCCGTGATCAGTAATTCGTTCAAACAATAGACGTTAATAGTCAATTCAAATTTCACAACAATATTTTGTGGCACTTGAATTTAGAAGCATTCTCTGTTTCAGTTTTATAGAAGCCACTACAGCGTTATAAGTATCGTCAGGCTTATATTGTTTACTATTTAGAAAAGATTTTCGTTGATGGAAATAGGCAAACGTTCTCGCTCAACATCTTGGATGGCTGACTAACCGTTATCGCTAATGAAAAAAAAATTTGACAAAGTTCAGCATTATCATTTCAGGACAACTATAAGTTGAAAATAAGCCTAACAGAAAACATTGTTGATTTCATCTGTCACCAGTATCAACCTTTGACGCTTTAGCACAACGTGATGTATATGAGTATATTACACAGTAAAGTCAGTTAATCGTTAAATTTCTCACACTTTCACTTTTCACGAATATTTCTAAAATATCTATCTCACTTGCACACTCAGACTTTAGCAAATTCTAATTTAACTTTGTCCGAAACCTAGACGCGATATAAATTCTACAACTATCTCTATATTCACACGAATATGATAATTTTCAATAGATAACGTTAAAGTAGTGGCAAAATTTGGGCATGATTTTCAATCATCTATGTCACGGGTGAGTATGTTACAAATGAACAGTGTGTGCGGGTGTAAGTTATTACTATTGCTACGAATTACGAATTATTATCTACGAATATAATTCACAACTAAAATTAAAGATCGTCGTATTCCTATGTCTATGATGATTTTCTGTTATTAATGTTGTTACTACAATTCGTAAGATCAAGACAGTCCGACGTCTACAGAGAAACCGTTTTTCTTGTAGAGATATATATATACTCTTTTCACGTGTTTATTTTATCACTGGGTGAAACAACCCATATTTTTACAACTCATTCGGTCATCATTGATCGTGAAAATTGTCATAAAAGAACTAAGACGGCTCAAAATTCATTTGGGTATTATTAACCATTATCAATGGATTACTTTCAGTAGGCACCTGTGAAATAGGGGTGGCAGCAGGTCCTGCATTTACCAGCGTCGACGAAGTATGTGTTAAAGAGTCAATTTCCAAACTTGGAGTTGTTGACTTCACTCGAGAATTTACTTTTGCTTTAGTTTGTTGTTCCATGCTATCAATTTCTGCCCAGATGCCTCGAACTTCTTTGAACAACTGCAAAATAATAAAATGAATTTATAAAACAAAAAAGAAAACCGAATTAAGTGATCGCGTTTTATGTTTTTGGGCTTTCCGCTGACTTAGTGGTGGAGAATAAAAGTTTGCAACGTTACTACATATTAAAAATTTTGTTGTAATTGAACGCAAAAATTCTTGACAGAAATTTCGCGCACGTACTAACTGTGCAACGATCCTCGAGAGGCCAAAACTAGCAAGCATTCATTTCATGTAACTGAAAAGTATAAAATTTGATATCAAGTACCTGATTGAGCCAAGATTCGTCAGCAAGTAACTCATTAAGTATAATAGTTGTATCCTTATGCGGATCCGCAAGTCGCTTATCAGCTACTCGCTTGGCACACTCCAAGAACATTAGATACTTTTGATGCGCCACCTTATTGTACAAAGCTACCTTCCCTTGACATATTCGACATAGAAGAAAATCCTGAAACGATAAGGAAAGAAAAATATTCAGATTGGTGAAATGCTAGTGTCTACCCAATAATTTATATTTCTCGAATATAAGTAATATGTTTAGTTGCATGAAATATTGGTGTGACGGTAGTAAGTCAATGACAAAGCATGCGGCACACCTTCTCTTGAGGGATTCTAGGGTCTGGAGGAGAGCCTTCGAGAGTAGTACCGTTGTACGGTTGACCATACAACAGAACTCTGGCGTGAATTTTCTGCTGCTGACAACCGGTACATTGTTTTCCTTTAAATTCAGGCGCTGTAAGGTCTTTAAGGATATTCAGGCATGGCCATGTGGATATTGCTGTTACAATGTTAGGTTTCCATTTTGTGGTAGCCAAAAGTCGACGTTTTCTTTCTTCAGTTACTTCATCAACTGTTTTCACATTGGACAGGAAATAATCATCTGAAATAATGACATTGATATCTTAAATTGACAGTTATAAAAAATAACGTTCACACATTAATTTTACGCAAATTACAATTCTTTACCTTGTTCTTGAAATATTTCAGTGAGAAAATTCGAATCCAGAGCTTGAGAAATGAGCGTTTGTATGTACACTTCGAAGTTGTCCTGATATTTTTCCGTATCTTTCATCGATTTGACTATATGTTCGCTTTAAAAATAATGTAGTCTATTACTTAAAAGTTTAATATTGATGATTTTCTTAACTGCATGAAACAATAGGTCAACATATTTCCTAGATTGATCCACACAAACTTACCTATCGTCGATAATCATTTCGTCACGTAGAAATTCTACGACGGTTTCCATTTTGCCTTGTTGCCAGAAATTTATTGGAACTTGTTGGTATATGTGACGATTTTGAGGTGCCCAGCCAGAATACTACATAACAAAGTTCAAAATATGTCGTTATTAACATTGCAGTGAAAGAAATTCCAAAATATTTACATTCATTCAGCAAGCAGCATTACCGTAGATATGTTTCTGTACAAAGTTTTCCCATTAGATTTGAAAGGCTCGTATTTCTGAAGTAGCGTCTTGCCGTCTATTCTCCAAAGGGCAGGAAAGTCTTCATCCAAATCCGATTTAATTACCACGAATTCGCCAGACTATTCAACAAACATTACAAGGTCGACACAAATTAATAACTCGATAAAAGAAAACCTCGCAAGACATTCAGAGCATGATTAAAAATTTTCAACGAAAATTATGGAATCGATGGGCTCCGTTTTGGCGCGGAAATATTTTAATGATTGCTATGCTTTGTACGTTTGCAGCCTAGACAGATGAGAAATGCTATTCTTTGATAGGTACGTGAAATTCAGTGTTCTACTCATGCTCCTGACTGGAGGAATTTACAGATAGGACAAAGCGATCAGTTTTATTTTACCTAAACATAACAAACTGCAGTATAAAAATCAAGTAATACTTTCATATGAAATTACCATTTCTTCTGAATCATCCACAAAATGCTGCATGCAACCGATACATTTCCGTTTTTTAATGAACCAAAAATTAATTTAAATCTCACCACATGTACACCACAGTATATGTACATGTACTTTAGAAGAAAAAAAAAACTACTTTTGTAAGTACTACTACTTGAATACAATTCTAATACTCTGCAACTTTGTCAATAGACGTTGATACTTTACGAATTTGCCCACTGATACTGTAGTCCAGAACGAACGTATACTTTGAATAACATTGTTTGAAGTGATCAAAATGAACCTAAATCACTTACAAATTTCTAACTAATGCCAAACGATAATGACGCAAGATTCAAATTTGTTTTTACGCACCACAATCAATTTTTAATGTCTCAATAGACATAAGCCTAATACGGACCTTGAATGGTGAAATATCCAAATCATCATCACTGTTAACTGGGATTACTTTATCTTCTAGTTTAGTCAAGGCTCTTGTTGCATTGCTAGAATGTTTGCCAACGGCGCCTTGCTTTTTTCTCGATGCTTTTCTCTGTACAGCAATATCTCCTGATGAATATCCATCCTCGTCGATAATTCTTCTCGTTTTCTTCGTTATAACAGGTCTACTTCTTTTCTTTTTTTTCTCCTCTTCCTCTCCTACCAATTTAACAGCAGGTGTCCATGCTGGATCAGAGTCAGAATCACCGAGTTCTTCATCGTTGTCAAAGTAATCAATGCCCTGCTGCCGATCGAGAAACTGTTTCACTGATGTTTTCTCCTTTGCTTTTCTTCTAGACGTCTCACGTCTCGGAGGTAGCAATAAGGGATCCACTGTAATCAATCAAAATGTGAGATATGATTTAGAAAAAATGAGTCGTGATCAGAACCAACAATGATATTCCATGATATTTCATGATACTTCCAATATTTTAATATGAATGAAATAATAAATAATAAAATCAATTGTTTCACGTTGATTTGAGGATAAAAAAACAAGAAACAAGTTACTCACCTTCTTCCATTTTTTTTGCATTCTTTTCAGCAACAGCAGTTGCAGCAGCAGTTGCAGCAGCCTCGGCTGCAGCCGCTGCAGCTTTTCTTTTTCTATCCGTTGGTCCACCAGGTTTTATTGGTCTGCCTTTCCGAGGCTTTCCTTCCGATTTGGTGATAGTATATTCCACACATTTCTTTTCACTTTTTTTAGGAGGAAATGAAAAGTCATCATCACTTGTAAACCCATCATCGCTAGAATCAAAGTTTTGCTTTTTTCTCTCCTTAGGTAAAGGAAAGTATCTTGGATCGTTAGCATAGTCAATTGTGGTGTTCTTGGAGGTTGGTTGGACTATTTTTTCTTGAGGCTGAGTGTTGACTCCATTTGTAGATGCTCGAGTTGAATTTTCAATTGATGCTGATTTATGTGGTTCCGGTGGAATGTAAGGCTTTGACCTGTTCCATGTTGCCTTTCTGCCACCACGAATCGCAGGTGGAGGAGATGGATCTCTTTCACCTTGTAAAAACTTGAGATAACTAGTCATAAAACCAGAATTAGGATCTTTGCCGCTACCCGGCCCCTTGGAGTCTTTGTTAATTCGATTAAAAGTCTGGACAGGTTCTTGATTTTGTTGAAGAAATCCTAATTCTTCTTCGATATTTGGAACTATGACCTTGGGCTGATCGTCTCTCGCATCTTGATTGTAATTTGCATGGTTTACTGAATTCTCGCCGTAAGCAGTAGAAGGTATTTCAACTGATGATTGAAACTCGTGCGAATGATGAGCATGGTGCCCGGGTGGTATGTGAAATGCCGGAAAATATGGTATCGGCGGGGGAGCATGATGATGGGTAACCATCAAAGACTGATGTTGATGTGCAGGATTACTAACAAAGTTATTAGAGTGATGCAACGTCGTTTGAGAAGCAAAAGTCCCCGAAGTCGAAGGAAAAATTTTTGACGGCGGTGGAGGAATATTCCACCTGTCAAAATCAAAATAACCATTTTGTTGCTGCTGATTAGCGTTATGATGAGCAGGAGGTGGTATTCTACTTAAATACTCTGTCATAGCTGCCGCTCCTGCCAAATCATTAAGTGATGACCCATGCGTCCCTTTCTCAGCATTTTTCCTCTTCTTACTTACAGTATCAACTTTCCGCCTTTCTTCAACCTGTTTCTGCTGCTCGGCCGGATTAGGAGTAGAAGCTTGTTGCTGTATCTGACATGAGCTCTGCTGCAAGGTCTGTAAATTTTTAACAATGCTCATAGGATCACCCCTACAGCTGCTTAGATCCTGTAAAGTAATTTGGCTTGAATCAAAATAAGCCTGTTGCCGTTCAGAAATATTTAAAACTCTCTGCGCCTGTTGTTGAATAGGTAAATTTTGCGTACTCATATCTGCGTTACTAGCTTGGTAAGTTGTAACTGGAAATTTTCTACTGGCATTTGTCTGTCTATTATCATTTTCCCAACAAACCTGCTGTTTTTGATTCTGGCTAAATTCCTGCTGTCTTTCATAGTTTCTGTTCTCCGTGTTGTAACTGGCCTTGTTATTCTCCGTTGTTCCTAATGCCCTAGTAATCACCGAAGAATATGCGACCTGATTTTGAGATGCTGGTCTGGGAACGGTAACATCCAACGGAGAGGGAGGTGTGACCTGTTGAACGGTTGCTTTGAACTGTGACCCGCTAGTACATTGACTTCCACTAGGCTCTCCATGCTGCTGTAAAGGAGATGGAGAAGACATTGTTGCCATAGGGCTATTATACATCGGATAAGCAGGACTTGGCACATGACCCAGAGGACTGGCCTGTGAATGTGCTTGCAGAGGACTAGGCCTCCGTGGTACAACGACGGCACAGTCAGGGCCATTTTGCGTAGAATTATTTGATGAATATGCAGAGTCTGTGGAAGTCGTAGACTTTGATCTCCCAGTATGATGATATTCGGAATCGCTTGTAGAGCTCGTAGAATAATGTCTGTAAGGTGTTGCTTGCTGCTGTTGCTGCTGCTGTTGTTGCTGTTGTTGCTGCTGTTGTTGTTGCTGCTGTTGTTGCTGTTGCTGCTGATTTAATGCATGGAATTGTTGTTGACTATGTTGCTGCTGAATATTACTATTGGTAGGTGTTCTTTGACTGGGGGCTAATTTACTGTTCGCATTATTACAATTGGTTGCATTATTGCTGGCGTAATTCAACCCTCTAGAATCAATCAGAGAAAAGCTAATCGGTGACGACTGGCTATTCTCGTGAGCATTTTGTTCTGTTCTCCTGTGCTCACCATGGCTACCTAGTTCAGGATATATTTTAGTCTGTGCTTTAGTTTGAATTGATTGGGGAGTTACTGCAGCTCCCTTGCTGGGGGGGGAAGCAAAGTTGCTATTTCTTGCTGATTGTTTTTCCTGGACTTGCGAAGGTGTCGTTCTCACTGCAGCACTTGTATTCAAGAAAATAGAAGTTGTCGATGGCGACCTTATCGGAGGTTGTGGGATCCTGTATTCCTTGCCGGATGTATTGCTGGCTGTAGAGACAATACACGATTGTTGATGCTGTAGGGAAGATTGAACCTTTGCATTAGAAGATTGGTTCCCACTTGCAGCTGCGTAACTACTAGAAAGAGGTTCTGATCCGAATGACGCAGCTCCTTGTTGAAAAAATGGTTGTGTACTGCTAGCCGTTGGAACAGAGACCACTGGTTTTATGGTAACAGCCGGAGACTGTGGCCTGACACTAGTGACTTTCTTAGTCTCTGTATAGTTGGATGATTTAAATTCAGCTGCCGTTACTACAGGAGAGGGTAACTGCGAATTTAGATTGTTCAAGGTTTGAGCGGCGGCAAAGTGGGCATTGAACGTGTTTTCATACGCAGTACCACCAGACTTGGACGAAGGAGGTCCTGGTGAAGATGGAACGACAGTCTCATGTGGTAAAATGCCGAAAGGGCTAGGAAGTTGGGAATTGTTTTGATGTGTCCATGCTAAACTTGACGTTGTTGGTGACGAGGCATTGCCTTGGTGCTCAAAGAATGTTGCCTGATGTGAAGAGTTGTAATTCTCTCTAAGTGTTGAAATTTCATTTTCCGTGGAAGTGTTTTGCTTTGTCGTAGCAACTGCCTGAGCGTGAACTAGGGCTTGTCTATGCTGTGTAACGTAGTGCGCCTGTTTAGGGTTGGCATGATGAAACAGGGGGGAAAATACGTCATAGCCGACTGGAGGCGGAGATAGAAACCCTCCAGGATTAAATGGCGAAGGTTGTCCTGCCAGTGTTGCCGTTGTATGTGCTGCTTGCAAAAGCAGCTGTGATGTTGTCGATGGGGCAGATTGGGTAACAGCCGTGGGCAAGTGATGGGATGCAAAATCACCGCTCGTAGTTGGACTCGTAGTTTGAAATGTACCAGCGGCACCACTAGTGGCTAAACGATTGTACGATGCATACCACGGCCCAGCGGGATCCATTACCCACGCTAAAGCACCAGAGTGCCTAGCCTGCCTGATCTGCTTCTTGCAGACTTTGATCTCCAAATTCACGATCTACAGACTCGACGATATTCATAACATTAATCTTTTATTGTCCATTTCTTTGTATACTTTGAGTGTCAATTTAAAAGTCACATTGAACCGTTGTAGGATTATCTGCGATCGTCACAGCATTTGCTTATGTTTCAGGAAAAGATAAAGCGACGCCATTGCATCCTGAAAGACAGAAAGAAAAGCAATTAATTCCAAGTTCTCATATCATAGATATAATAAATAACTTAAAATTAGCTTTACTGCAAAAATTGACTCATAAGATATGGTTTTTTTTATTGCACAAAATAAAACCTATTTAAGGGCTACTTGTATGCCTAAAGACGTGATTGATTTACTGCATTCAAGATGACCAGTGTAAATTAGATGCACAAAATCCTAAGACGTTTTCAGTCCTAATGCTTTTTTTAATACAAGTTAGTCAAATAGTTTTCATTGGTGGATAAAATGTGTTTAAATTCAGTTCGTGCTGATTTTTGGGATCAGTTTTTGTTCCGTACATGCTTCTACACAAATTTTGCATCTTATGTCATAAAATGATTCAAAATCCAAAAGATTACTTAATGTCGCAGAGAAATCTTACACTTACGCAACGCTGATAAGGCAAAACAAGATAGGCAGTGGAAAGCTAATATCTAGGAATAAGTAAATTAAATTGAAAATCAACAAGTAGTAATTAACAAAGTAATTGAAAACATGAACAGTATTGACAAATAGTGGATAAATTTTCAGGACATGAATAAATGTTCCAGAACCAATAGACATCTTACTACTGGATACTAACAACTTTTATGAGCGATGTCTTTGATCTTTTCCAAAACTTTTATCTTCATGACTGTCAGCGATGGAAAAAAGGAAAATAGAAGACAATAAATAGAGATTATTGCCATTAATATGTCACGATGTAAAAGTTTTCTTTTTTGTTTCCAATGCACAAGTGAATCCGAAAAGTGTATCTGAAGTATATTTATAAATGTGACATACTTTCGACATACTTGTGATTTGATACGCGCTAACCTCAAAGTATAATCTTACATTTACATTAACGTTTTTGATCAATTTTCAAGATTTCCCTGTTGGAATTCAAGCTTGAACACATGACAAAAAAGTTTGGGGTTGGAAACGATGACCTTACTCATGTGATATATATATATATATACATATATATACATATATATATAAAATGTCTATCTAAGTCTATGTAGAGGATGCGCTGAACGATTGATAACGAACAAATGAAATTCAACTGTTTGTTTTACAAGGAGAAGAAAAAATACTAGGAACACTAGAACGTGTTGCCAAAAATAAATAAATGTAATTTGAAAAAATATTGTAGGCATGTTTTTTGGATTCACATATAGATAAAAAAGCTATAAAGCTTTTGCGATCCGAACATAGCACTTCATAGCAATTCATTTCTGTTATCTTTTATTTCTAATATAACTGGAAGATACGTACTAGTATAAAAAAGTGATTCATAAAGCTGTAGCTGTAATTGACATGACACGATGAAGAATTATCATCATTATAATTGCCAAGTAAAAGTCTGTTTCTTTGAAATGGCAAGATGGTACGACATGCAATAGCCGTTGTTATGTAGCACCTCATGACATGTTTTGCAAAAAATGACATACGAGAGATCGTTGCAGCTGTAAAAAGTGGTGATCGCATGAGTGGTCCCTTATTAATAAGTATAACAAACAAAGAGCTACCGACCAGGAGGAAAGGTGATTAAAGGAAAAATGAACTGATTAGATCTTCCGTGTGTTATATGAGTGGAGTCAGTCAGGATCGCGCGAATATACTTCTCGACCGATAATCACGGTCGTAATTTATTGCGTAACTTGCAATGAGGGAAATTAACTATCAATAAAGTCACAATAATAATTGAGTAACACGTGAATGTTGCGGGTGTAGGTGAGCGTGTATTTGTACATAATAGAAATGACAACAATACACGGTCGCATCGCGATGCGCCACCACCTCCATTATTGACTAGAAATCTACCGGGTGATCAGAGTTAGGCGATACGCGATGCTGATAAAAGCCGAATTATAGTCGACGAAGAGTTGAAATGTTCCACTTAACAGGTGCCCCCTGAATGGGTTCCCAACAAGTTGCATTGGTATTCTCGTTGCCGCTGGGAAATGGCATTCCCGACGGTCCGAGAACGGAGTTCTTTTACCGCGTAGCGAAGGTGCATTTTTCCAGGGAGAACAAGCGGAAGGATGAGTTAACTACGGTATTTACCTTGGCGGTGATTAACCGAAGTTCTTAAATCGGTCTTCTGTTATTTAAACAAGGATATAAACGTTTCGTTCTTAAGATAACACAGTAAATATGGTTCTTCAACAAAATATCCAACACGCAGGGTGCACCGATCGGGTGTTTACAAGGGTGCCTGAATCCTCACATGATTCGCTGGTAAAAGTACATAATTTACACTAATATCATTCGACACTATCGCCGCGACACTTTTTATACAAAATTATAGTCACGGTAATCATTTGTCATAAAGATACCCGAACAATGTTCCCACGGAGTGCCCATTATAGGCTGCCATTTTGATCCGAGTCAACAATAGAGCGCGCCATCTATCGATTCCTGAGGGGCACAGGCGGGATTTTTCAAACAATGAAGGGGAAAGCGTTTCTCTCCCGCTCTCCCCCCTCGCCCTTAGCACTTTACCCGCCCACGCCTCCTCGCTCCGTTCTCTCGGTGACCCAGAGACTAGGCGCTCGGCGTTCTTTTACCTTTATTTCTCGTGTATTCGCCAAGCGCGCTTCTGCCGATACGGATGCCAGCTCCTTCGGGAACCACGTTTGTGCAATACATTGACTATTGCAATTATTTCCGTTATGTAATGACGACTTTTTGTTGGCATGAAACATTTCGTCTAATTTTTTTTTTTACTCAGCTGTAGCACGGGCCTCATTCAATATGTATTACGTACAATACACGCGGCGAAACAACCTGTTGATCATGGAATAAACGTCCCTCAATTTTGAACGAAATTTTGACATTTTCTTCCCCTTTACTCGGAATATTGTTATGTCAAAAAGGCATTCTAAAGATTTGCTGCGTTATTCTTTTGCAGTTTACGAGTATATCGTACATACAAACAACGATTATAGTATTACGGTAAATTAAATTTGACCAACAACTCTTTTTTTTTCTTATCAAAGCTGAGAAGTTGATAATTCACAGATTGTTTGACAAATTTCAATGGAAATTTGACAGGAGATCTCATAATTGTTCTGCCCGTTGAAAAAAAATTCAGGTATCATATCACGTATAGCCGCATGCATAATTTGGAAATCGTAAGAGGCAATAATTTCGCGTGAAGGCCAAATACCAATTTTGGTGTTCCCGCGATTCGGGTATTTCGCAGCGTTACGTGAAATTTGCATGCAAATTGATATTTTTATTCACGTGAGTATTACCTAATCTACGATCATTTCTGTCCCGAGATATTATAGCGTTATAATTTTTCGTTTGTGAGCAACGCTTCGGTATTCGATACGTACGAACATACGCGACGTAAGTATTGGCTGCGATGCGCGAGGCCGGCAGAAGAATATCGCAGGTGGATGAGGGGGGGAGGGGGACATTAAGTCGGCAGAGATTCACACACGAGACTCCTCCTCCCGACTCTGGTTCGGTTCCTCGTACGATCAACCCGCTCTACGCCCGCTCTTCACGAACATTCCGCGATACTCACCCGACTGCACCCGACCTTGGGGTGGGTCCATCGCTTCCATCCTTGCGTTAGATTCATCCATTATAACGCATCTCCGACCCGATTCTTAAAAACCTACCTGTAGCTCGGCAGAATCTTGGTAGAGAATTTTTTTCCGAAGAATATACGTATACGGAGACCCAGAAGCTTCGATTTTGTCATATAATTTGTGCATATCTATTTCGTTACATTATTTCAGATAAGTACTGGATTGATGAAAACTCGAAATGATATCGCTGGTTGATATGGGTTCCAAATTGTTGTAAGGGTGCCATTGTAGGTCTTATGAATGTAACAAAATTTAGTTTACTTAGTAATCATTCTTTATCTGGCGGATGTAATTTTTACAATAAATTATACAATTGCAGTATTGAAAAATTCATGCAAAATACTTTTTCTTTCTTTAATTCCTTTCCAATTTATTTGTTTCTCATTGATTCAAGCGTGTTGATTTAACCGTATTTTTGATTACACAATTACCTATATACGTAGACAGTGATGATTTTCAGTCATTTGCTGAGTTTTTTTTTACAAACCTCTCACACTTCTCAACCAACTCATGTGTACGTATATTTTTTTGACAATGGCCCTAGAATTAAAATAAGTTCGATTCCACGGAAATAACGTGAAAAATGTTTTTACCAACTTTTATTAACTAGATAATCAAATTATGATAAGATTAAACTTGAAAGATTACGTGAACAATGGTACAACGTCTCGAACATAGATCTTAGATCTATATTTACAAACACTATACCCTAAGAATTTAACTATTTCAAACATTTCTCCTACTTTTAAAGTCTTGTGAAAATTTTACAGGCACACATCTGTTATTATTTCTTCCGAAACACTCCATACGTGAAATAAAAAGAAGAAACAAACCAGCGTTGGCAAATTATTTGAAATATTTTCACTGAAAATTACAAAATTCTATCCTTGAAACAACAAATTTTTGTTACACAGCTAAGAATAAACAACATTCATTGCTATAATATTACAATAATAATAATGTAAGAATATATATTTATAGTATTATGTGATAACTTGTGATCATGATATTTCAATGTTGATTCAATTGTCATTCACTCGATTGATAATCCATAATAGTATTAATGACGTGATTGGTTATTGCTAATTACTAGAATTGTTGCAGGGTTATTTATTCTTGTTTTCCGTTTTTTTTTTTTTTTCTTTCTTTACTTCTGCTATAATGTAATATTGAGTCGTACACTTGTACGTGATATGAGTAGAAAATAGGATTCAACAATTAAGACACTTAGTTGAGTATATCGCAGTCGTTGTAGGAAGTGTACTGATGCCGCCTAGCCGTTAACCCTGACCTGGGCTATTTTTAATTGATTTATCGTTCATTTTATTCCATTATTCCCTTAACTTTCAAAGTGTAAAAACAAATAGATATATTTAATTATAGCATGGTACCTATATTGGATCAGCATCCAGCAGTTCATCAGTTTTCATGTGACCGGAAATCAGAATTGAAATGAATGGTCTAATACTATGGTCCGAAACAATAAATTGTGGCAGTTATATATCACGACGTCTTCTAAATTGGATGAGAACAGTACATTATGCATTTCGGAGAGGAACGGAAACCTGTTCCAGGTGAATATCGTGTTCACCTATAACTCAAAGAAGTTTGCGTACTGTATTATATATAAGGTAGATTGTTGACACGTAAATTATAACGGGTTTCTACAAATGTCTAATCTGTTGAAATAAATAATCTACGAAAAAGCTTATTACAAAAGTATTAAATATCTGATCTCTATACCTCGAAATATTATGAAAGCAACGTATTACTTCGAGCAAAGTATTGAATAAAAATTACAAATATTAAATAATAAATAGGCTTACAAGGTGCATTTCCTAACACGACTTTGGCTTTGACAAAATACACCCACATAGATACCTAGTTACGGTAACATATAAAATGCAATATTCGTACGATTGATATTGCTTTTCTGTCTTTCTTTATAAACTTCCGAAATTAGAAAAGAAATTCTTATAACTTTAAAATAACTGTACCGACGGCTACCTCATTTGTAATTTTCTTTGTTGCCAAACTCCGAATTTTCTATAGGCAGTGTTCAAGAGCTGGTTCAGGTGACTAGTCAAGTGTTGACTGACTGCCGAAAACTCCCTCTGAACACGATCCTGTACAATTACAATCAAAATAGCTTAAAGAAAAGTTCCACGTCAAAGACTGGAATAGTTTATCAGTAATATCAAGTTACAGATACGTAGAAATACGCCAATGAAGAAATTATTCTCTAAAGATTGATTCTTACCTCAAATGGCTTCAGCCTCGCAGAATGAAATCTGTGAAGAGCCTCATGCATACGAACAGCCTTCTCCTCGAGCTGTGGAGTGTTCGGTGGAAAACTCTTCCAAAAATGCCTTAATAATTCACACGTACACATGTACATATTACGTAATTCTTTTTCCAAATCTTTCGGAATTAATTCTGTAACAAGGGAGAGCACATCAATTTTTATCAAATACTTCGCGATTAGAGAAAAGTGCATAACAGCTTGTAGCCCACATCTTTGGGTCTCTGGAACTTTATATACAGCAGAAAAATTTCACTACCGTTTGAACAAAAAATCCTGGGTACTTACGTCCTAAACTATCCTCTCGAAAACCTTTCATAAGAGCACCACCAGGCGTAAGTTCTCCCAAAGCAGATACTGCAGCTGCTGGACTAACTAAAGAGGTTGTTGCATGTCTCGGTACATGGTTCCCATTCACCCAATTGCTCGCTTCTCTTCTGAGTTGCGTTAAGGTGACTTGAAGCTCTTCGTTGGTGGCTTCTGCACTTCCGCTACCCGGTACTGGTCCATGTAAATATCTGTCAATGTGAGACAGGTTGAGGGGAGCTGTGGTCTTTGCGTTTAGATCACAGCTGGTATCAAGATCATCATATACTAATTTCTCTTGTATCCTACGCTGTAAAATGATATCAAATATTAATGAATAATGATTTTTCACAAACAAGTTCATTCTATTGATCTAACAATGCAACCAATGATTCAGCTAAACTACTTACTTTTTTGGCTTTGGCACGATCTTCGATCTGGTTGGTAGCTTCCG
The DNA here is from genome assembly GCF_021901455.1 of Neodiprion lecontei. Lineage (NCBI taxonomy): Eukaryota > Metazoa > Arthropoda > Insecta > Hymenoptera > Diprionidae > Neodiprion > Neodiprion lecontei. Next base: position 9,474,555 of record NC_060265.1, on the reverse strand, counting down.
ATTTAGTTGTTGACAAAGTTGTTGTCCCATTTAAATGAAGTTGACTCGTATCTTGCGAAGTATTCGCGGTGCTTGCTTTCAGCACCATTATACTATGCTGATTAAACCTTTTGATCATGCTTTGGTGTACAATGTTGCCAGAGGCTTTATCAGCTTTTCCTGACCCAGTGCCGTAATTTTCATCAATAGATTTGTCTTCAAATGAAGAAATATCAACCAATGGGTCACTGATCCCCGATTGAATATCTTTTTTCAACTCTTGATCATCTATTTTGGCACATTCGGTGAAAAGATCTTTGGTCCCTGCGTTTATACGATCTCGATGGAAATAATGCGATTGAAAGAACTTTGTCCAAAAATCAGACTCCGACATTTTTTGCGGGACATTTTCTACATGCTTTTTTTTCACCGCAGGATATGTTTTAAATATACATTCGATTATGTCTACCGTTAAATTGTATTTCAAACCATTACATCCGTCTGTTTGCGGCTTGATGTCAGCCTGAAAAAAAATGTTAATAAGATTGGGTCAATTTATTTTACAACTAATCCAAATATTGTTGTTGACTATTACCAAAAAAGCACCATTGACTCCAATATCCTGTCGCTGACCTTTCTTTGCTTGAGTGTACTCAGCTGCGTGTTGAGCCCAGAATTCCTCAGAGGAAATAACTTGTGTGATTACGAGATCACGATAGAGCTGTAGCAAGGTTGGATTTTCTTGCAACATTCTGTAAAAATCATACAGAAATAAACGTTGAATTCATTTTTGGGAAAATGAATGTACCTGCCCTGTGAAATATGAAAACAAATTATTTAGGCAGCAAATTACGTAATTTGCAAACAATTTCAGGACTACGTATGTACTCTGTTGAGCAGATCAGACGTGCGCAATGATACATGCTAATCAACAAATACTTGTTTATTGGACAGGAATAGCATTATTTAATGTGACAGGATGTATAGACTGTGACTAGAAGTGGATAAATTTTTGAATACGAGAACAGTCTGGGATATTGATGAAGTTAGACCATTATTACATCTATAGCCAGAATGAGAAGACTTGGTGTTTAATTGTTATGAGTAATCAAGAATGTATATGTGAAATATCGTGAAAGACTGCTGTTTTTCCATTACGTATATACCTTCGTGATGGGAGAAGATATTTCCACGCGAGATGCAGTATGATACAGTATCCTTAGCTTTTTTCGCCCCCATGATTAAAAATGCTTCTGGAAAAATATTAAATATTCAGACGAAATATGGAAGTGTTTTGTACCATAATACATTTTCTTCAATTTTATTCATTGTATTTCCCTCTCATTTCTCACTTTCCATTATTTAATTCACAAGTGAAATTGTATTTTATTCCCAAGCAAAAAAAACTACAGATCTGTATCAAATTGGGCTTTCGCAATATCAAATTATATACGTAAAGGTAAAGTAGCCACCTTTATTTTAAATAGTAAAATCAATTCTGCTAATTGTCTTAAATATATCGTGAGGTAACTTCACATTTCATTGTGTTGTAATTTTTTTCAATAACTTCAAAACTAAGGGCAATAAGGACCTACAAATTCGTGTCGATCAGTCTTTTCTGATGAAAAAACATAACTTAGTGCCAGAAAGAGACACTAGAGATAATTTTCGTATGCTTATTCGACTAGGACTTTTGATTTACATTGCGCTTCTATTCCAGGAGAGCACAGAATGATGACAGTGAAAGAACTAATTCTTTCAACATAATCATGGCCCTGCCCTTGTAGCCTTTTTTTACTACAATAAAGCAAAGCGCATGAAAATTTTGCAAACTGAACTAAACTCATTCTAAAATTACAAAATAGTAATAATCATTTTCAACTTTTCATTTAGTTAAAGTTACCAACTTGAACCTTATACGATTGATCTCTACTTTAGGCATGTCGAAGTAAATATTGATTAGGCACCTTGGAAACTAAGGACCGATATCTCACCTATTTTTTTCTTCTAATTCCTTGTTGACCTTTCTTTTAAACTTGGGTAAAAGTTGTTGTAACAATTCTTTGACATCATCCCGATCCTTGATCTGCGCCTCCTGCCCATTTCTATTTACAAAGTGAAATGTAGACGAGGATCCATCGTGGAGTACAACTTGTAGTTGAATTTTTGCTTTACCCTCCGGCGATATTTTTTGTACTAGAACAAACAATGACAATTTAGTAAATGAGAACATTATAAATACCCGACGTATGTTGAAAAATTTTGCAAGAATGTAAAAAAAGAACAATGTTCGAAGTACGTATCTATAAACTTTAACACATGCCAAATTTCAAATAATTTTAATCGTATAGCACATCTATGAAGTAAAATCGTAAGGATGTGGGAAATTTTAGATTTCACAATTTGATAAAATTTATCATACTGAAGTGTAAAAAAAAAAAAAAGAAACTGGCTGATTTTGGCATAATATGTTTCAGTTTCACAAGAGATTTTTTAATGAATACAGCATAATCATTTCATCAAGCCTTACGTTTAATATCAGCATATTTGTGACTAACGGAAACAGTGTCCCTGTTATCCAACATCCATGCTATCCTCTCATTCATTACATACAAAGTGCCATCTCCCTTTTTATAACGAACTTGGCCCACTTGCATCAAAACATCTTCGGAAGAAGTAGTCATGGCGGATGTATGTCTTCAACTAATGTGTCTGAAAATGTTCATTCATTTTACAAGTCGACAATGATTTAAATCCTTGCTCCTGTGCAGAATCAAACTTTCTTAGGTGTTATATCGCCTCAAATATCTCTTTAAACAACTCTTAAAAAAATTTCTATAACAGATTACGTATTGCGCAATGTTGTTAGTGCCACTTTTTAATTTACATTAAATGACAATTCTCAGGTAAGTATTCATCTAATATTAAATAAATGAGAATATCGTAAATAATGGATATAAAAAAACGAAACTAATGCAGCAGTTTTTTAAAATCTTTTTATCTTTTTTTTCTTCCGCAAGCATCCGCATATATGCATTACGTTACACACGTAAGAATACGTAATATAAATATACGTGTAGAAAAATGTGTGCAACACAGAAGGCGACTATACTAGCATAATAATGTAATGAATGCCAATGAATTTTGACAGATCATCGGTAATGAGGCTCTTTGCTCGGAAATAAGATAAACGATTGTTCAAAGGTAAATGTGAAATTAGAACGAAAGATCCGAGCCAATGACGCGGGGGGAAAAATGTTTCATCAGCGATAGTAGTACGTGCATACAATGTATGTACGAGTAGTAGACACTAGACAGTCTCAATTATAAGAGAAGACTTGTTTGTCACCGTCATCCTTGAATATCATAAAATGCCACCTAAATGAAACTTTCTTTATTGTACGCATTCGAAGATACGTGATAAAGATCGAATCGAAAATACGACGCACACCACAATGCGGCGAGGCAGATGTCATAATCTGTGAATGAAAAGCGGGGTAAAAAATTCTCAGTGCTCTCTCTCGACGGCGAGACACCACGCAACCGAGATGCGGCGTACCCGTGTACCCTACTTTTTATAACGTTCAAAACGTCACTATTTCACTAATATTCATCACTATAAAATATTGGACCGACGTATAAACATTGGCTATTGTTTATGTGGGTGAAATGAAGTTGATATCGTGCGATTTACCGGTGAAAAATTGTGACAAATTGTGGAGCGATATACGGGAACGTCCCGCGACACAGCCATGTGCAGAAACACACATCTGCGAAAGCATCGCGAAGACGGTTACGGACGGTACAACACCATCGACCAGCGGCCGACGCTGGAATACCGCGCGAACAACACACGAACCGACTGACGTCCGGTTTAATATCTCGCCACGAATACTCCTCATGATTTAAGGAAAGTTTTAGTGCTTGAATTACGTCTCAGAGGGTCTTTTATTTTGAATAAATAATTATTGCAAAATATATTATTCTCCTCGTTTATTATTTATTAAGGAAATACGTCAAAGTATGATCATCGTCGTTTCAACATATTATTCTTCCGCTATATTACCCACAATTCAAAATCGATTACAGCCCTGACGCGCTGAATTCAGATTTCAGATTCAGAAAACAATTTTACAATGAAACGTTGACTGAACTCCGTAGTTTTTTTGAAAAGGTTTTGCTAACGGGGTTTCGTGCGTTTTATGTGGTCTTATGCGATTGTACGTCAGACTGTTTTCGTCGATAAAGAAGTTACCGGCACCTTAAGATCTTTGGCAGACTTACCCGCCGAGTACTGATCGAGAAAATTTGCCCAGGGCTAATAACCGTCTTTGAATTCTTCCGTCAACGGACCGAATAACCTTTTCAAATATACTCGAAGATTTTTAAGATATTATTATGAATTTTTTTAAAAATAGACTTCGTTAACGTGATATCCAATTTTGCACTGTGATTTACGGCTTTGAACTTAAAAATTCCAGTTTTAGAGAACCTGTAACAGTGCTTGCTATAAAAATAATGTTTTCTCTTTAAGAAATTTAATGCTTGACTGCCACAATGGAAGGTAATTTCTTAATTGCGGAGTTGAAAGGAAAAATAGACTAATTACAATTTTTATCTGCTTATCTTTCTTGGGGACTAATTAAAAGTTCTACCCACTGTCTATGTAGTTATGACATTCATGTGGAACATTTTGTTATGAACCTTTGAAAGAGAAACCAAATCGACCTATTTCCTTATTTCGAAAATTAGTTAAACTAAGATTTAACTGATCCACCACTACAACGTAAACACAGCATTGGCTTTTCTATTGCTAGAAGGGAGACAATATATTATGAAATATGCCAGGAAAATGAAAATTCTGAGGTGTGGAACAATTTAATTCAAACGCAGGGTTACAACTTTCGTATGGTTTTTAATAACTGTTACTATAAGTGTTGTAGATAAATTTATTTTATATCCATCGGTCAAAAGCAGACTTATTTTACGTATAAAGCTTGATATTTGAATAAAAAGCAAGAATCAAACCTATTATTATTCCTCTCCCATCTTCTTTGTAAATTAGGCTTTTCAGCAACAGAAACTCCAAGAACGATTAATTGATTTGACAAGTTTTGAGATTAATTTGCAAGGTTTTTCTCGATTTCCTCAAAAATATTCATTTTTTCTCTGATTTTCTCAATTCAATACACTCGAATACATGCATATATTCTAAATATTCGTTAGAGAATAATTTATATAATCAATTTGAGGAGATGCAGATTTTTAAAGGAACTTGTATTAACTCCTGATCTCTAATAACTAATGCCCGTTCTTGTAAATACAAATCATCTAATGATATGTCACTCAGGGTCATCAAACATGTATTTACTTATTTGAAAGTTAGATCAGCATATCAATGAATATGCTACCTTAGTCCCCCTCATACATACATAAAATGAAAGTATCACATTTCAGTCAATATCATGTCACGGTCATGTCGAAGGTTGCCATAGCAATAACGTCCCTCAACTCTTATTTTTAGGCTCATCATAATTCGAATTGAGTAGTTTCCTCACTTGTCTGACTGTTTCATAGAAGGATAATGTGGGTGTGCCGCAAAGGTGTATCACAAGTGTGATCTACTTTACACTGTTCACATAGACACTGATGCACTGAAGAAGACTTACTAGATCATTTTAATAACACAATTTTTTGCATTGATAAATTGAACACCAGGGTACTAATTGCTTGATATTTTATAGATTTTGAATATGTGGTGCGGAAACAGGAGCTTCAGAAAATAGCTTTTGGCTCAGGATGCGAGAGAGACACTTCATCAAAAAAGGGGATGACTCCGTTTATGAGACATTACATATATGAAGACTTTCCAAACATTTCCCCTACTAAGTATAATCCGCTGGATGCATTTAAAGCTATCAACACCAAGGTTCTCTCGATAGGAATTCTCACATAAACAGTCAATTGCTTTACAGAGTAGCCTCTTATGGATATTCATATTCTTCAATAACATCACTTTTTTCCAGCCTTGTCCTTGTGCTATCAGTAGAAAGGGGTACAGTGGAATTGCACGTTTTGCAGACACTTTGAATCATGGCGACGATCATCCTTCTCCTGCTGAATACAGCATTAGCACATTTCCCCCGAAAGTTAAACAATCGAAATATCCGTTTTCATCCACAGCAAAGCGACAAACTAACTCGACCAACAAAAATCCAGGGTATTCAATTTCAATTCCCACTAATTATTTTGACTTATACAAACAACAAATTAATGCTTCAATATCACTGAGATAACTCATATATGATGCGTGTATCAAAATTGTTAACAATATGATAAATATAAAAGCAAGTATATAAACAGAAACGTTTTCAGGCCAGGTACTCACTTGCCTGGAGGTAAGCGTCAAATAATGTATGACCACAGTTTTGGTGGGCGTGTGAAGATGCGCTTAGGGGTTGAGTTGAAGTGCTGTCAGCGAAATACTGACATTTGTGACCTGTGTCAGAGAAAACCGCTTGGTGATTATTGGCACAAACGTAACAAAAGCTTTTTATGCAGACCGTGCATGCTCAAGGAACATAGGGAACACAAAATATACAATGCGCCTCAACTCAAAGAATTTCGTGCAAGTTTAAAAAAAAATTATTATGTTCTGAATGCCGTAGTTTTTTGGGGTCATCAAAAAACAGAATTTGTATTTAATTATTTACATTACAGAAAATACGAGATTGCTCAGAGATACATCGTCACGAAGGGATGCCTGCCAAAATATGGCTTATGCATCCGCAAGTTATAAAAAAATGGAACCGATGCGAAGCTTATCTTTCAGCTTACCTTATAGACTAATTGCCGATTTCTTATCGAGTAAAAACTACTTTGATATGGCAAAAAGAGTATCGCTTATACATGTTTGATGTAAATATTACAATTAAATATCCGAATTTCATAGTTTTTTATTACTATTGCTGTTAAATAGTTGTAATAACTTTGTAATATGTGAAATTTATAATTAAAAAACGAACTAAGGTATCTATGCATCAGTTCTTTTCACTTGCTCGGAAACAGTGATTTACCTCTGGTTGTTATGAAACGTGGGTATGATCACGAATGATAGAGACTGATATATGAATAGATTACATTCATTTAATAAGCGACACGTATACATCAATTCATTTTTAGGCATATTACACGTGATACAGATCTAAATGATTCTCATAATAGCAATACAATGAATTCCTTACTATTTCTAATATCTCTACTTGAGCACTATTTACAGAAAGATTATATAAAAATATTTCGCTTGTCAAATGGTTAAATGCCTCAAATAATATAGTATAGTAGTGTTTAACTGTATTAGAATATGGTATAACTATTATAGCTGTGTGTAACAGATAATATTTCGTATTACACATTACGTATATGTGGTAATCAGTCAATCAGGAAAGAATTGCTTCTTGTCTAGATATTAAAAATATGCAGAGTAATACCACTTGTATCAATTGACGTATATTAACTGTATTGAAACAAGCTGTTCTAGAAATACGTGTGAGGGCAAGTATTACACTTATTTTTCTATTCGACATAAGCTGTCATTCGCAGAATAAGGTTTTGGTTAAGCAATTCCATAAAAAGATATTCGATGAAATGTGGGCACTTTACATATAACAACTAAGAGTTTAGTTTTAGCTGCTGAGAGGCCTGTAGAAATTGATACAACTTGTAAACCACGTGTACAAAGTTTTGAATTGAAACGAAATTTAATTACGAATTATTGTCACCTATTCAAGAATCGCTTTGATTTGAAAATAAACGGTATTGAAAAAACGGATTCATTTATGCTAGAGATAATAGTTCTTAAAAACTGTTATGAAATGTTCATATACAACAACAAATTTAATACTATTGTCGGATTTATAAATAAGTTCAACAAAGATTAATGGATCGAAATCAGATATCATTATTGTTTTAAAGCAATGAAAACAGAAACTCTGAACAATATTTTAATGTTGTCTGAAATGAATACCGATTAAATGTAGAAATACCGTAAGACTCAGTGTAAACATTACATTTTGTAACTTGAATTAGTAGTAAAGTAGTAAAAATAACCGTATTTAAGATATGTTAAAAAACATTGTGGTTTACATGATATAAAAAAAATTGTTAAAAACTAACTTGCACACAATATTTCTGTTCAAAGTTGACCTACAACGCAGGCAATCCAATTAACGAAACAACATCTCGTTGACAATTATACAAGCCCTTAAAAATATTTTTAATTACAAGTAAAGCAATAATCATAAATTATAATCAATACCCTTTAAAATGTCACTGATTACGTTCAGAACTTGGAAATTGGTATATACCAACAGCTAGCTTTCAGCATCACAGAAATTTACAAGCAAAGTTTGAATCGTCCTACTTCCTAAATTGATCAGAAATCCAATCCTGCAATACTTGAGGAATTGAAAAATCAGAACAAATTGTACAACTATAATATTCGAGCTTAAAAAAATGGAAGCCAAAAACTTAGCTATCAGTTAAAGAATGGTCACTCTCGTTTTGGCGACTGATAACTAATGGTTTGTTAGTCTCCTCTGTAGGGTTTCCTCCATCTGGAGCTTGTCGAGTGACTACAGACACCGATGAATCGGATGTCATTCCAGAACCATTATCAACAACATGTTGCCTTAGTCTAACAGAAGAAGTATCTAACGAAAGTGTAGTTGTTGACTCTGTACTATTACTAGTCATTGATTCATCAGAATTTGGTTTATCAGGTTCTGTAACGTCAATATTTCCGCCAGTATCATCGGACACCCCTGTTGGTGTCATTCTAAGGAAATCATTACCTTCTAAGCTTTTAGAAGTATTTGCCTGAACTCTGTTCTGGCTAACATTATCTTCGACCAAAGATGTATCAATTTCTATTAAATTTCTAAGTCTACCCAACCTATTATTGATAGTAGCATTGAAATTCTCTGTATATCTGTTGTCCAACTCTTCTATTACAACTCCGTCATTCGTTGCATTCAAATTTTCTACGCCTTCATTAGAATTATTTGGATTTGAAAAAGAATCAGAGACGTGAACATTAGGAATTAAGTGTTGATACAATAATGGATTGAAAATACTCTCCGAATGCATGTGGCGAACATTTGAAGTCAACAAGTGTGTTGTCAAGTCGTCAAATTCAGTAAAATCATTATTTTCCTCGGTGACTAATTCCTCCCGAATCATCGTTGATACCTTATTTCTTTCATGCGTTACATTGCTCGCAGTACTGTCAGCAGCATTGTTATTCTCATTGACATCTCTTGTTACTACATTTAGCTGTAAATTAATAGATGATGGATTCTGATTTTTATAAGTTTCAGTGCGCTGAATGTCCTGATACTCTGTTTGCGTCGGAACAGTTCGCACATTAACTTCTTGATTACATTTTCTATTAGTATGTGTATTGTTGTGTCGTAAACTAGCGATAAAATCGTGAATATTTCTTTTGATTGGAAAATTTCCCGCTGGTGGTGGTGCAGATGTTAGAGACGTTAATTTATCTAGTAAATGGTTTATGTGCATTCTAGCGCCCCTTGTAGGTTGTTCAGCTACATCATCTCTCGCGTAACAGTTATTAGAATAGTCATCATTTCGATTCCCACCATCAAAATGTCCATTTGACACACTCTGACTGGAGTGCACATGTGAAGTTGTAGAGTAACCGGTGTCTGTTAGATTTGGATCCGTACTTTCTGTGTTAGCATTGTAATTATTTGGCACGTATCGGTTTTGGATGTCGAGAAAAAAATTTGAATCCTGATATCTATTTGTTTGAGAGCATTGACTAGATAAATTGCTAGTTGTTTGTGGTAGAGGTTGCCAATCTTTTACATTCCGAGGCGCGATTCTCGCAGAGTGATCATTCACAGTGTTTCCATTTTGATGATGTGCAAATTCTAAATCCGGCTCATCAGCATCGAAGTCAGGATCAAAGTCAACGTCAAAATCTTCATTTGTTACATCGTGCAATCGAGATTTCAATCGTTTTGTAATCTCATCCAACTCAGTCAACTTTTGCCTGTAATTGCAAGTCATGCACATAAAAAATTAAAAATGCAAAATTGTATAACAATATTGACTTATATCTGTATATAGAGATATGAAAATTAATAGACAACAATATAGCAGGTTTGAACTCACTTGAGTGATTGCGACAAAAACGTCATAGAAACATCACCTAGACTATGACCGATGTCATTCCCTGGATCATTTTCTAATTCGTTATAACTAGTACAAAATCCGTCATTATTGCTAATAGTGTGGTTTTGTGATATTTGTTCCACAGGAGGGAGAAAATTTTCTAAGAGGACACCAGTACTCTGTGGAATATAGGATGCTGTCAATTGCGGTATTTGTTGGTGTGGAATACTTGTGCTAGAAGTCGATTTGATGAACATTGAGATACTTTCCAGCGGTGTAATAGTGACCTATACAAAAGAAGACGGAAATAACAAATAATTGTTTTTTCTTCAATATGTTGATGGTACTCGCTTAACGAGGGTTCATATTTTATGTACTTACTTTTATTTGACCGTTGCATTTCCCAGTAAAATCCATGATGTGAAACCATCCGGATACAAGAGGGAACCCAGCAAGTAATATGGACAAATCAACAGCTGCAAATCCAATAACTATATCCCTATTCAAGTCAAAATTTGGACTTGTCGTAGGATCTAGCAGTCGCCAGATTTTTAATATCATTCTTTTCTGTTCCTACAACATAAATTTGATAAGAGTTAGAACTAATATGACACGCAATGTGTAGATTTGCAAAGACAAGCTATTGATGACTCTAGTTAGGTATTACATTTACGAGTAAGTCAGAAGAGAGACGTGTATCGCATCTCCATTCCCATTTTGGACTGCAGCTGTTAGGAAAGATATTTGTGATTTTGTATGAACCGAATTGTGTTCCATTATCTTGCTGCGCAGGTTGAAAAGTCACGTATGTACTTGGTTCAATAGCTCCTTCAAGTTTTTCTACTTTAGGCAAGTGCAAGGCACATTCAATCTCTACGTGAGCCCTAAATGATGATTCCTCATCTATGTGTACCATCATATCCCTTAATTCATCATGTGTAACAGATTTCTCTGTGATCAGTGGTTTAGGATTCGAGTTTGAGTAACTTGTGCTTGGAACTTGATTGACAGTATCATCATACTCTGCGCCAACTCCAACACTTCTATACATCTCAGTGGGCATACAGTCATTTTCTCTAGGACTACTTTCCAAGGAAGAAACACTTTCATTACTCAATGGTTCTAAGTCAATTTGTTCTACAATAGTTGACATTTTACGATGGTTTGGTTGAACAGTGTGAGCCTCAGTTGCAGTATGACTGCTAACCTTTGGAACACCAAGTGTTTGAGCCAAATGGTCAACCAGTGCATGTAGAACTGAACTTTGTGAGCCTGAGGGATCATTTTGAGCTTCTCTATTTAAAGTATCAAAAGACTTCACATCTTCAACGGTAGTAATTTCAGTCTGTGATTCCTGAGTTTTTTTATCTTGAGGCACAAAATAAATTTCTTCCGCGTGAAAATGTTGAAATCCGCTATCAAATCCTTGTAGGAAATCTGTAGAAGCATGAGGATTCTCGCGACGAACATGAATTCTCTGATTAAGAACTTGACTTTCGCCTGTAGACAAGTTAGATTTCTGTGTATTCTGAGAGGCATTCCTCAAAGAACTTTGAATCACACGAGGTGTTATGTTGCAGTCTCTAAGTCCTCTGGTCATTTCTAGAAGAGCGATTTGATCCGCAGTGCCAAGAGCTACCAAAGCCAGTAGTTCCCCACAATAGTTGCCAGTTATTGGTTCAGAAATCGGAACCCATCCGTCAACGCTTATAACAGGATACTGAGAAAATATTATCACGTAAATTTCATTATATTTTGCTTTTGAGTTGTTATATCATCTGTTGAAATTTATGCATTACCTTTGATAATAAAAGATGTGGAACCACTAAAGAATCGCGATAAGCGACATACAACTGATGAACAGGTAGTTTGGCAATACCGAGTAAACTGTCTTGTCCTGAAATATTTCTACTCCAAACTTCGGTAACGATGAAGTTATCCTTTGTTCTATCGAGCAATTCTTGTCCGTGCAACAATGGAACTAGCTGAAATACAAGTGTACGCAATTGTTGTATGCAATGACTTTCAAGTTCATAACTGATATAATAATAAACTGGACAAACTTACTTCGTGAAAATGGTAAAACGGATTCTCAGTATCATTGCACAATTGGCTAGTAGCTCTATCTTCTTTCCAAAATGCTCGACATATTAAGTACGTATTCAATTTGGGTAATCCTTTACCTTCAGCTATGTATATCAATCCATGCAGAAGTGTCTGTATGATCATATAATTAAACCGTAAAACACGATAAGGAGAACTATTGATTGTGAACAGCAATTATAGAAATAGAACTAACTTTTTCTTCTTTATTTTCACTAGGTTGATCGACTTTTACATATCTATCTTCTGTGTCGCTTTGCCTATTCTCCGTGACACCGTTTTTATTACTCCCACTAGATTTGCTCCCACTGCAACTATAAGAGTATTTAGAGGATGTTGAAACCCTGCTGTTTGGCTTTGAATTGCTACCAGTAGCTGATTTTGCTTTGCTTCCTGTTGTGCTAGGCACCGATGATATCTCATACACAGGAATATTTTGCTTCGTAGATGTTACTGCATCTGGTTAATTATAAAAATACATAAATTCCCGAAAATTCGCGGCACTTGGAGTGAGTTGTAAATGCATTTATTTATTTATTTTTACAAACAAAACTAGAATCCCAAAAACTAGAGATCTTAGCATAACTTCAAAACTTCAATCAAGCTGAAGCTAGCAGTTGAGTACACGAACGTTCATCAAAATTTAATAGGCTGTGAAGCCCAGACATTTAAATTTTTTCTAATCTCATGATACATTAATGCTTCTGTACAAGTACAAGTCTAAAACTTTACTATGTTATCATATGTAAAAAAAATTTCAACAGGTTCTGCGAACATTTAACGTTATTATTAAACAAAAGACAATAATAGGCTACACTTACCAATAAAATCTTTTCCAAAGTGAATCCCATCACAGCCCAGTTCTATATTAACTTTTAATTCTCCCATTTTTATGCCTTTGTTAACTATTGCTAGCTTTTGCGTTGTACTCAGTGTTTCCATTTCTGCAACTTCGCTTATATATATTGATCCAAAACCTAGTAAGGTAGGCGACCTTTGATTCAAATGTCGATTAAAAACCTTGAACTTTAAAGGTAGATCCATGTGAATGTAGGGTTTTGGCAGGTCAAAGATCGCTTGATGATTGAAATAAATAACTGTAAAATAGATATATTTGTTATTATATAATTTTTGTATGTATGGATTAGTACTAGCTATATTTTAATACTCTTGACTCTATGTTTTTAACATTTGATTTTAAAAGTTAGTCCCACAAAACAATATAATACGATACAATAACACTTTGTTTATTCAGGCAAATTACATACCTTGACCAACTTGTTTTTTGGAACATAATTTCGTGGGGCGGCTCTCACTATTAGATTTCCTGATCGGCTTTTTCGTAAATGATGTATCATATTCAACAAGGTACGTCACTGCTAATGGTATGCTATCACCCCCTAATAAAACGTGGAAACAAAACTTTCAGGAATATACTGTAATAATGTACCTATGTATGCAATCATTAAAGAATAAAAGTATAAGATTCTACATCTGCTGCGTCAAAAACTAGTAAAAAGAAATGTAGGAGTTTGTATGTTATACTTGAGAAAATTTGTCTACATTACTAAAACATTCGCATGTTGAGGAAATGAATATAGTTGACGAAATGTAAAACGAATTATGTCTCCGGTTTGTAGCATCGCAACTACGTTACGTATAAACTGAAATTACATTAACATACGAGAAACGCAAGATGATCGGACTCTTCGATATCCTGGTGGAGACAACGTTAGGGACTCTACGACAATCTTCATGCTGTCTATACGATCAATCGGGCCTGATTCTGAAATATTTAATATTAGCAATTGGATAAGTAATGTGACAGGGAACTGAAAGAATATCACGTGTTATGAGATAATGGCTACCTCTGTACTTATACGATTCTGAATCTTTGGAAATAACTTCATTCACAACTTCATCAGGCTTGCTCATGACAATCTTTCTTTGATTACAACGTTGCTGGCAGTTATAGCACGATTGAATTGTTTCAGAAGCTAGATTAATCAAGCTTGGTGTGGGAGATGTAGATCTCAATGTTTCTAATGCCTTGCGCTCATCCAATTGACTCATTTTCTTTCCTAGAAAAACACATTTGTTTTACCGAAATTGTACTCTGCAAATGAAAACCACATTTGATCCTAAAAATACAGTAAACTCTAGAGTTCCAAATTTAAAATTACATACCAAGAAAGTATTCATAAAGCTTGGCTTCATTCTCAATGGAATTGTCAGACGTAAGACTATCTAGAGCAGAACTTTCGCTCAAAGCTAAACGGTCATCGCTGCAAGTTTCTTTGAGAATGGCTCCTCGCAACCTCTGTGCTCTCGCAACAACCTGGGCGACAAGTTTGTCAGCGACTTCGGTGTTTAATTTTTTCAATGGTATCTCACTCTGCATTCGCTTGTCTTTCAATACAGACTTATATGCATTGTCCATGTACTTAGAATTGCTCATGGCTAACGTGTAATTTGACTTATTATCAAAGATCATTTTGTTTGATTTCTGTAGTTTCTCGTCGTTTACTCTCGGCTTTAAATTAATTACAGGGTGCAATGCTTGATCTTCAAACTGCGTTTTTTGAAATCGTTTAATTTTTCTGGTAGTCTTAACACCTTTCGTCATGTTTGTAAACTTCAAACAAATATGAACGTCTCCTAATCTGTTCCCAGCCTCATTTATAATTGGAAAATATCTAGAGTATGTTTTACTCTCGAATATATCCAGTAAATCGATAACATGAGCTGTGGCAATAACCTGATGTGTATTTTCTGCCACAACCACAAGCTCTATTGTCCCGCAATTTTTCAGATACTCTGCAAATAAATCGACACTTGTTCTCACAGCATAAGTCTCTGTTGTATCTTCGTCTACTGTTTGTGAACCAGTCTTGATGTCGACTGGTCTAGAAAAAAATAAAAATACACATTGATGAAAACAGGTTGAATTTCACTAAGAAAAGGTATTTTTGATCCACCATAAACAGAAAAAAAATTGAGATTAAAATTCAGTAAATGAAAAACGACTCCTTAACAAGCTGAACTAAAACCAAGCAAAAGGTGAGTCAAAGGAGAACGTTAAGCAAAGATTGATAATTTATGTGAAGGTTAACCTATGGACTAGACTGAATTTGCGGTAGCTGATTTCAAAGACGCGCGGTGGATGACACGTGTAATAAAATTATTAAAAAAATAAATAAATAAAGAAGAACCTAAATTGCGCACTGTCGAGTTCACCCCACCAGGAGGCAAGTATAGTTACGTCTCCCGGACTTCGTCTTGACCAGACAATTTCGTCGATGGTGAGGTTCAAGTAGCCGTGAAGTTTCCCCTCGACCAGTGGCGGAAGAGATCGAGAAACATTTACTCCTGAATCCATTTAACGGATTTAGAGTAAATCATAACGTTTCATTAGCCGAAGTTGTCAAATCGGGTTTATTCAAACGTAATCTTTTGACAACCGAACAACACGGTTCCCAACACGGTTCCGTCGTTTACACAAGTTCATGACGGCCGCCTAAATCTTGATCTGCGCATGCGCCACGCATGACGCAATTACCTAACACTGCCTAACACAGCTGCCTACACATTCAATCACATACAATGATCACCGTGTGATTTGCTTGTGATCACCAAACGTCGGAATCATAGGCATATGAGCCCGCGACTTGCGAGTAGTAATAAAAAATGAGTGGGACTCTTTCTTTTTTCATCTCGGTGGATTTTTCAATATTTAGACATATTTTAATATCATCTTTAAGACAAATTTTTTCCAAAATTTTTGCAATATTTCATGCAGGACACGGTGGGGTGCTTCAAAAGTGCTACTAATTTACCATGTCAAAACGATCAGAAGTAGGTACCTACATAATTAATCAATATTTCATAAAACAAAAAAATCAAGAGATAAAGGAAGGTATTGAGAATATCACGTATAAGGAGAAGATTTATTTTCTTCATAAAGCTATTTTACATATTTTCAAATAGCTATAAAAATAATTGGAAAATAGATGAACGTATAAGAAATAGGGAACAACTACAAATGGAGTAGAAAGATTATAAAAGCATTTTTTGAAGTGATTTTTTTTGTTTACTCAGTTAGTACTCTTTTTATACATAGGCATAATTGACATTGACACATTTTATTGTTAGATCTTGGTAATCGGTCAATGATATAACATAGTGTTATACGCAGAAGGCTTTCACTAATAAATGGTGAAACTACATGTCATTCTTAAATAATAATGCTGATATACATTTGGGCGCTCTGCGTGAGCTACATAAAAAGTTAGAACTCGAACCATAGATATCTCTGAAAACGAAATATAACTTTAGGCAAGAATATTTCGATACATTTTTTTAAAAAATCTAACAATTTAACAACTCCTGTACATTTATTTGTACATTTATATTTGTAGCTCAAGCATATTTAGAAAATCCACATGAGAATTCATTAATTCTTATCAGAGAATGTATGCATAGTGAAAGTGAATACAAGCTCGATAGTATCACTTTGGCACCATTTGTATCATCGTCAACCGGTATTTGTAAAAAAAGTGGCATATACAAAGTTAAATGTATATAATATAAAATTTTGCTACATCTTTCATGTAGTTTTTATTTGCAAATATCAAAGGCTGTAATTCAAAGTTTATAACGTTTCCAGGTAGTTAGAATTGTTTGGCAGAGATTTTATTGTATCTGACACATTTGTAAAAAATCTTACACACATTCCACTTCGAATTCCGAATCGTACTCAAAAAAATATCCATTTGTGTCCGATGATTCGTGATATAAATTTTTTAAATCATATTATGACTGGCTCAAGTTGAAAATAACACCATTCCGATCATTTTGTCGATTAAAATCCACAAAAAATTGAATACAAATTTGTTTTATCGTTTTTCATTACATCTAACCATATTTGCTTACTTGATACATTCTTGGTGTAAATGCTTATTAAAACGTGTGCCAAAGTTAACGACATATTTTTAAAGCAGTCCGCAACATGCTTACCTAATTTAATAGGCTAGAGGAACAAGAGATATCACGGTAATATTTTCGTCACTTAGGTTTTGCTTACGAAAGATAACATATTTGATAAATTGGCATTTGCATAATAATATTGATTAGTTATAATTAGTAAAGATATAGTGGTGTATGTATTATCACCTATATACATATATGTATACCAATAGTTATTAGCCACGACCAATAATATAATTAATAAAATTTTGCATATAAAAATAATGTAGCATTACTGCATGGAGAAACAGCAGTGAATGTAATTAATGCAAGAACGTAATCTATGAAAGCTTCTGGAATACATGTTTATACATTAGATAAGTGTAATAGTGCGAAAAAAACGTAATTGGGACTTGTTTAATCACAAATATAAGATCAGTTGCACTAGATGTAAATACATCAATAACGATATTGATAATAGTTTCACATTCTTCTGAATATAACAATACTAAAAATAATAATATTATAGTAATTATGAGAATGTGCCACAAAATACTTAGAACATATACTCTGTATACATTCTTCTTCAAACTTTAAGATTAAATACCATCCCAAGGAATTGCTCGTAGTGAATTGTTATCACTCCATCTTGATCGGTGTCAAACTGTCTAAAGGCCGATGTCAATGTCTGTAAGTGAAAACGGTAATAATTAAATATACACTTGCAATAATAAAATGATTGTAATTTGATTTTATTATTTTTATTAATGCAAAAGAGTATTTTATTGGCTACTGTTGCAAAAGTTTATTGGTACCAAAATTCAGTGATATTATTGAGCAAAGATTAAGCAGTTACATGATCGAGTGTCAATAAGTCCTTATGTACAATGACTCATTACTGACGCAGAGATTTTATCTTTCAAACTATATATGAATCAAAATGTAATTCAGAGTATGCTTACATATAGAACGATGCAACATTGGATAAAATCGTCAAAATATATAGTCCCCCTGCCGCCACGATCATACTTCCGTATAAGCGTATTGATTATATGGTCTGACAAACGGTATCCAAAATTGGTAAGTGCAGTTTTGAGTTCATCACGATCAATATTTCCGCTATTGTCACGATCAAATGAACGAAAGCAACTCTGCCAATCAGTAACGTATTTCCACAAAGCTCCAAATTCTTCAAAGCTGACCGTTCCAGTTTGGTTTTTGTCAAACATACCTGGAGAAGCAGGATCGATTTTGTCAATATCAAACATACCTGCATGGAGAGAATCATCATGACTGACTTATTACATACATATTAAATGAGAAAAAATACCACTGTCATGCTGCAAACAAATATTTTCTAAAAAATTTACTCATTCTCCACGCTGTCAATGACGAACAATGATTTCTGACTACCAAGCAAATCTGACATTCTTTTCACATGCTTGAGTAACGACTTATTGTAACAGTGGTTGGTACCTGGGCAACAACTTTTCATATCAAATTTGACTCTGTGTAGTGAGATTTCTATGCTTCTCAGAAACATGCTCAAAACCATAACATTCATGTTGCATAATATTTGGAGACAGTATTATTTCTCAATTCTTAGTAATGTATGTCAATTAAAGTATATAAATTCTAGTTTAACTACAGGTTTCCAGACTTGGCAATTACAAAGTAAATGAAAGCACATAATCTCACAAAGATTTTAATAATTTCTGCACATTGATTTGCTGGTATATCTCAAGTGCATAGCAAAAGTGCAAGACTGTTTTGAATATTCACAGAAATCCGTCTATTTCAGGGTTTAAATTCATTTCCAGTACCATTGATTCATGCATACAACTTCACGTCAGGTAATTGAAAAATAAAGTTAAGATTTATTATTATATATGAATATTATTAATTTTTGCATATTAATTTCAAGAATTTAATTTCAAGCAGTAAAACAGAACAGCATAACGATGAAACAAATGTAACATCTTTTTGAAACTTACCAATCATCAAACGAACTGTTTCAGGATTGAACGGAGTCCAGGTTCCATTAGAAAGAGCTACTTGAAGTTCTTCGGCTGTTATTGCTCCAGAATGGTCTTTATCAACTCTGTAGAAATAAATTACATATAAGTATCAGAGGAAACTGGAGGAAAATGTATAATAGTTTTAAAACGGCAAGCATTAGCGGCATTTACTGACCACGAAATATTATTACTTTCACACGTTCCACTTTCGCAAGAATAGAGGCGATTGGAAAGCACAAAAGTGAAGTAGTTGACGATAGAATCATTTAAACCCATTTTCAAAACGTTCCAATTTTCTAGCAGTAAGATTACTAAGCGTTCGAAAATACAAGGACGATACACTTAAACGTAATATGACGCCGCATATCAATCGGGAGGAAAGAAAGTTTGTCGTCGAGAACACGTCACGTGCAATCAATTACGAATATCAAGTCTCGTTAAACTCCCAATAAAAATAGTTTGTAGGTATTCCTTGTAAATGGATTACAAACTCACCTTTGGAAGACATCCCAAAGAAATTCACGACTCGGCATCGGCGAAACGAACGTCATTTTGTTTACTTTTGATTTACTCAGGCGAAGTCGGGCAAAATAAAACGGTTTCCTATGCACGATTTAGGCTGAAATTACAAGGCCGACAATACAGCCAAGCCCACAGAACTGCGTAATTAGAAACGTCCTGTTAATCGGAAATGCTCTTCACCACTCTTTACTAACCTATGTCCTACGCACAATCGGCGATCGCAGAACAAGTGGAACTCACGAAATGACTCGAAATACACGTCACACTTCAGAAGCGCGTTTCGGTTACTCACGATTCCCGGAAACACTCCGGAGCAGCCAATGACAAGTAAGCACTCACACATGCGCATACCCTTCTAATACATTAGCATCTCTGTGGACGGACCACGGTCGTACAGACTATGGGCGTCTACGCAAGGAGGATACCTAGCCTTTCGAGGATACGGTTGACCGTTGACTGAGGATATATAAAGACTGATAACCCCGGGTTATTTTGCCTGACAGTTTGCCGGGTCTGGCTAGGTTTGGGGGTATTAGCAATTTCACGTATTATCAACCAAGCAACTAACCACGTCGGTAAAAGAAGTTCTTCATAACTAACAACCAGAGATGAGTAGTCTCTGCTAACAATTATCGCGTGCAAAACATTGGTGACATACCGTTGCACAGTGAAATTGAAAAGCAGAGAAAATCCCATTCAAGAAATATCCGTAAGTGGTCGGAGAATTCATACTTCGCCTGACGTTGCATGTTACGCTAATGCTTTAAACATTTGATCGCGTTGTGCGTAGCTTACGCGGTGTTTTCGCCCGGCCGCTGAGACGATAGATATAATAGTACGTTACGTGACAAGTGCAGGAAGTAGGTGATACCTGCCCCTACGAGTTATGTATACAATTTTTTGACACAAGTTGTGGTAAGTTCGCGATAAGATCTGATAAAAGTGGTTTTGGTACACAAAGGAAAGCTAATATGACCTTTTGTAATCGATGTTATTAATCCGAGTATCGCCTTCGCTCCTTAGCGCCGCGTTTGTTTACATCGATTATAATCTGGTCAATACACAGTACGCAGGAGTATGTTATTATAATTCTAGAGATCGCTGTAAAGGTAAAATTCACTTACCGCACGTTCCGCAGGCACGGTAAAACGAACTTACCGCACACCGTGTTAAAAAATAGAGCGTCAGCAACGGTGTAAGCGTCCCATGAACAGATACGAATCGGTTCCTTAAAGGACAGCAGATAATAATTCTCTCGCCCTCTTTGTCGCTCTACTCATCGAGTAGTGGCTACAAGAGGGGAAAAACAGCTAGGCAGGCGCGTGCAGCTACCCCCACTCCATGTGAAGAGCGACAGAGAGGGCGGGGGAATTATTATCTTCCGTCCTTCAGAGAACTGATTTTAGTTTCTTCTGAGCGCCGTGCGGCATCAGTCGTTTCCGACCAATCGGACCGAAATCGCGTGATCTCAGTATCGGTTCAACATTCAGACCGCGTTTGTCTCTATGCGTGGAATATCAATTTTATTATTTTTTTCGCTGATTTTTGGTAAATGCGCAGTTGCATTATTAGCAAGTTTATTCAGTCGGTTCAAATAGACAGCTGCAGCACAACAAGTGAGTGTAGTATCGAGTGCTAGAGTTATTGCGGTGCGGATTTTGTGGATTATAAGAGATTAGTGAAGACCTGAATTGTGTAAAACGTGCGTCGCTTCACCAACGACCCTGAGATGCTACAAGAACTACTACGTGTAAAAGCGTGGAGCAGTCCAGAGTCGAGGTAACAATACTTATTTTATTTCTTGATTGATATTTTCCATTGATTCAAGGTGGTACATTTAAAGTCGGACTTTTGTTCTTGCATTACATGCAATGCATAAATATGAAACTGGACAACAATAATAATTAATTTGCAAACTAAAAGCCAATTTACAAAATTAATTCAAGTCTTCTATTTTGTTTTTCACAGATTTAAGCAGAGACTTCCGAGTAACTCTTTCATTTCTCGGCAACGTTGGTGAGTTTGCATGTGTTAGGTTACGGGTATTTCCCTGGGATTCCTATGTCACGTGGCGTGGCGGTAACAATTGTTACACGAATCTTGGATTTCTTAGCTGCATGGATAGGCTCATTCACGGTCGCAACGTGCTTGACTTTGTCGAGTAATTTTTTTTTCGCAATTTAATTTACCGTAGCCTGCTTAAAGTTAGAAATTTTGCGCGTTGCTAAAAGTGGAATGAGCATCGCGACAGGTAACCATCGCTTACTCGACAATCGCGAGATCGAATTGTATTTCGTAACTGATGTAATAATCTACGTTTGAATTTACCGATGTCGTTTAAGTGGTGGGTTCACCTGAGGTTTGAACATATTCAATTATTCACAATATTGTTAAACCGACAAAATTCCAAAGTCTGGCATAACGTAACGTAATCAAATTGCATCTTATATTATATATCATTTTCAATCTTTTAACAGCCAACAAGTATATTGATCAACTGCAGGCTCAGCTCGCTTAGAAAAATGCTAATTGGCATATAGGATGTTTTTAACCAATTTTACAAAAGGTTAATGTACCGATAGTCTGCCAATATTTACTAAAATAATACATACAATATTAGGGTTGGCGGGATACAACCGCGATATTGCAGTATTCTGAGTAGGCAGACTATGATACAAAAACATTTTGCTCCCAACAGGTAACCAACGAAAATGTAAGTCGGTAACCACGGCGCAAATGATGAAGAATGATGTGTGTTGGAAAAAATGGAGAATCGCTTAGATCGGATATAGGTAACCGGGTAGGTAGCTGAACGTTTTGGGATCCGTCGCGGGGTTTATGCATGTGTATGTGAGAGTCTCTCTTTTCCGTTGGGTGGTTCCGTTGGGAAACAGGCAAGGGTAGGAAGGTCGCGAAGTACCGTGATGTTACTAACTTTTGAATCCACAGCGTCAAACGATCACAGAAATTTTCTTCCCAAAA
Source organism: Neodiprion lecontei (assembly GCF_021901455.1). Lineage (NCBI taxonomy): Eukaryota > Metazoa > Arthropoda > Insecta > Hymenoptera > Diprionidae > Neodiprion > Neodiprion lecontei. The sequence goes on along the minus strand of NC_060265.1, from coordinate 9,451,789 downwards.
GACTCCATATTCAAGTCTCTCGACCATTTGTAAGCTTTTCAATATTAACGAAATTGAATTTCCCATTCTTTATCACTCTGTAACCATTATTCAATTGTTATTTAATTTAATTATTTAGTCATTACCGATCATTATTACATTCAATTGATCTCTGTGATTGTCTGAATGGGCAAAATGTATCTCTGGACCATCTATTTCGTTCCGTGGTACGCTAGATGGGGAGAGATGCTGAGCTCGAAGACTTCGCGTCGAAGAGGACCGCCGACCGTCACGCCACACAATAATGCATGCTCTCCAACCTCCCTCCCGATATCGATTTGTATTCTTAGAACAACAATTCGCATAGTAATGTATCTAATTTAAAAAGATGCAGATGTGGATTGGGTTTCTACAGAATTTTTGGAACAAGCCCTAGATGATACAAGGTTTTTGACAGATTAATCTACCGCGCCTTATTGCGCGTAGATTAATCACGAGAATTAGACGCAGCCTTCTGCGCGTAAGGTAATAAATTAAATCGGACACGTTTTCTTACGCGTTGATTTTGCAGACAGTGTACAACAAGTCCCGGATAATACAAATTTTTTGACAGCTTATCTGTCGCGCCTTATTGCGCATAATCACGAGACGTGGACGCAGCCTTTTGCGCGTAAATTAATAACGAGAATTAGATACGTTTTTTTACGCCTCGATTTTGCAAACAGTATATAACAAGTCCCAGATAATACAAATCTTTTGACAGTTTATCTGTCGCGCCTGATTGCGCATAATCACGAGAAGTAGACGCAGCCTTTTGCGCGTAAATTAATAACTGGAATCGACACGATTTTTTACGCGTAAATTAATAACTCGAATCGACACGATTTTTTACGCGTTGATTTTGCAAACAGTATATGAAAGAGTTACGCACTCCCGATGTGCTGATCTTTCAACCCTTCGGTCAATTTTTTTTACGAATAAAAAAGTTTTCAAGTTCCATGTCGGCTTTTGCGCGTGGACTTGATACTTTTCAGTTATAAGAGAAAGCGCGGCATTTGAAAGCCGGCGCTCAACACGCTGGTACAAAAATCTCGGTAGTGTATAGTGACAGTGGAGAATCTTGGCGTAAGTATTTATGAAATATATCTGAATGTACAGAAACACTCGTTTGACTGATCGTATGTTTTTCTGTTTCAGGGCAACAAAACCGATTTTTCAAAAAATGCACTGAGAATTATAGAATGTTCAGTCGAAAAGGATATTTACTTTAATAACTCAAAGCACAAAAAAATTCAAAAAATTTAGTATGTATTTATTCATCAATACAATTAATAATCGAACCCGTATCACCAAGATACAATAACAGATTATATACGAGGTCGAGAATTCCTACTCATCATATTAATAATCGAAGCAACGGATATTAAAGCGAATATCATGTTGGAGTTGACCCTTTTTTGTCAGTATATGGACTTATGTGATTGTGCTAACCATACCTCTATCTGTTTCAGCGAATCAAATTTTTTGTCTCCTTTAGCTAATTAAACATTTTGTCTGTTCTGCTAATCAAACCTTTTGTCTGTTTCAGCCAATCAAATTTTTTGTCTCTTTCAGCTAATCAAACGTTTTTTTTTGTTTCAGCTAATCGAATGTTACGTCTGTGTCAATTAACTAATTTGTCTCTTTTTCGTTAACTAAACATTTTTTACATATCTAAGTTAAGTTTATTTTTGTCTGTGTCGACATATGTCACTAATTATATTTTTCTCTGTTCCAGGTAACTGAGTTTTATTGACTGTGGTGAAAAATTAACTTTCCATTGTTTAGGCTTAAGTCTGATTCAGGTTTGGTTCAGGTCTAGTTCAGGGTCAGTCATCTTGTTTTCACCGATACATAGATTTTGCGATGTAGTTCAGCATCATCATGATTACAAAGTGTGGTAAAGTTTATTCAGCTGTAGTTTTTGTTAATGGTTCAACAGCGTTTTATTGCAATCGTTTTAGTGTCGAGACTTTTTTTCTCGAATCTCTCATAGGTCATGTTCAGTTTGTATTTCACTGTAGAATTATAGAGCTATGTCGTATTTTAGGGGTTGTGCTTATTCTACTCAGATTTGTTTCCATTTCTTCAAAGATGTCTGCATCGTCTTCCAACAGGTAAACGCCAAAGCGATGCGTGTTTTCGATCTTGGTCTAGTTAATTGCTTTATGTATTGACCAAGTTCTCCATTTTAGTGATTATCTCATACCTCGTAAGAATAACAACCGTTTGCGAACATCCAAACTCAATCACCGTTCACCCATAAGATAGAAACAATCACCCTTAATCCCCAATAGAACAACCATCTTTCTTGCATAATTAAAACAGTCATCTTTCATCGATAATAAATAGCGGGTTATATGAACTGAAAAATTTTGAACAAACTGCGAATATACGCAAGTACAAATTAATTGGGTAAAACAATTTATCATAAGTAACATGTGAAAAAAAGTCATCTGGAATTTTTTTCGAAGAAGGTAAGATCGGTCTTGCTATTATTCTCCGTGGAGTAGGCCTACTGGGGATACCACGTAAAAAAAAAACGCGCCGAGTGCTCTACCGCTTCCGGTGGTGTGGAAACAAGCATAAGTGAACTTATTTTCACTGAAAAAATACTAACATATATATTGTCGTTTTTAAAAGACAATTTTATTCTTGCATAAATGGAACTGATTGTCAATAAAACTCCATGCTTCAGTAATGTGTAACGCATGTGGAATCGTAATATCTTCGGATTTCTCTAGTTTAGTCAGAGTGAATTCCACGTTAATACATTTTCCTTTTTGATAAATTTGGTTTCCTAATTAAAGTCAACAAGGTGGATATTCCTTTGGGAATTTATAGTTAGCCAATTTCAACATCTTTCTTCCACGCTTAAACTTTCGCAGTCGATACAAGTTTTTACAATAAAACACGATATTTGCATAACAAATGAGCACGTCACCCGTGATAAACGATGAAGAACAAAAAAACTAAGCTCAAGCGAAGTAGACAGCTATGAGTAATTATAATCTGGGCTAATTGATAATAAATTTTTGAACAATTTTGTGTTTGGGGGTCAGCGGACAGAGTCGCAATTTAACCAAGTAATACGAGTAAAAGTTGAAAAAGGGAACCTTGATCAACTTCAAATTTTTTGAAATTACTTTTGTGATAATGATTGGCCGAGTTCATCGAGGTTTGTTAGAGCATGGACATTAGTATCAATCGAGTCTTACGTAATTTCCAAAAAATATTTACAAGTAGTATTTTTATGTAGAAAGGCCTGGATTTTCCGCTGCAAATAAACTGCATTTTTTTTAAATCACGGAAATCTAACGTCAGTTAAGATATTATTTTTGTATGTCAGCTGCATGTTCTGTCGGAATGAAGATATGAGCGTTGACCGAAGATACATATTATTATATTCAGTTAACGGTACGAGTTAAGTAGCAAACATATGTACAGAAGTTACATAAGGTACATATAGGAACAACTACATATTTCCATCCTTTGATTAACTTCTTCGACTATGTCTCCCATCCTTTGCATCAGGAAAAGGTTTCTAACTCTGTTAACAGTAAACCAGGTGCATGATCAGTGTGCATCTATTGAAATAACATTATTTTTGTCGATCCGATAGAATTAGATTGACATTGCGGAATTTTGCCCAGATGAATCTACGTAGTTGAAAAGTATACGGCGTCCATACGGGGTTGTATGAAAGTTTCAGTCTGTTCCGTTCGTCATTTCATAGGCATAATAATATTCAACTCTGTATTATCTGGGTACACGTGGTGAGCGATGGTAACATCACTTCGTGTCGTCTCTACTTACCGACCGCGTACCGGATTGAACAGTACAACGCTATGTGCTTCCGTATGCTTCAGTCAACGGTGCTTTATACGCTGTTTTAACGTGAACGGATTACTGCAAAACGACATATACTAAAAATAAAATTGCCTGGTCTCAAGATATTAGCAAAAATAAAAATTTTGTACTTGACGTCTTCCCGTAATAACCTTTTTTTAATAACAACGGTCTAACAATACGCAGTGGACGTTATTAGAATTTAAAGGCTCCTAGGCAAATTTTCGTACCTAGTTCTTTGCGGGTATGTATGCCTAGGATCACAATATCCGGTAGCTTTCTTATCGGCGGGAACCGTTTAAACACGCAATCCCATAAGACTCATGACGCAGAAAACCCCATTAGGGTAACTGTTTTCAACAGTCTTCAATCGACGCTCAGAACAATAAAAAGAGTAAAGAACCTTTGAATTTTGAAATCCATCTGACTGAAAGAATTTAAAAAATAGTCTGTACAATGAAACCAGCTGGATCCCATATTTCAAAGTATGAATCAAAATTGTAAAAATGAAAAATGTACGCTCATTTTCTTTCATGATTTCCCGAATGATTTTGGCTGTATTTACGTTGATTTGCCTTCAAATAATGCAAACTGTTATAACTCCTATTTTGAAATATCGGTGAATGTAATACATGCATGGTTACGACTGCGTCGTGCTGCACAGCTGTAAATTGTACCGAAAACTTATCGAAAATTTCGACGTTACTGCAACCCGATCGGGATTTACACAACAGCTGTTCGTCCTGCGCAATACGGCATCACACTTCGCATTTACATTTTTGCAACATTCTGTCTAAGTATCATCACGTGAATCAATTCTCTGTATGACTATTGAGAATTCTTCGGCAGAATTAATAAAGTAGAGCTTCACCGATCACGAGTAATTTCCCTTGCAACCGCGACTTTTTCAACTTTTAAAACATCCTCTAGCCATGAGTATGATAAGACAAAATTTTCACCCCGAATGTGAAAACGCTTTGAATAATCAAATTAACTTGGAATTGTATGCCAGTTACGTGTATCTTTCAATGGTAAATATAGATAATTCTTGTTTAATTTAATTAATTAACTTCAACTTGTACGTAGTGCCTTAGATGTGTAGTTGTTACACTTTTTCAGGCCTATCACTTTGATCGTCATGACATTGCCCTATCTGGTCTCAGCAGCTACTTCAAGAAGGCTTCAGATGACGAACGCAACCATGCTATGAAGTTCTTAACTTACCAAAATAAACGCGGAGGCAGAATCGTTTTTATGGATATCAAATGCCCTGAGAAAGGTGATTGGGGTACCGGTAAAGATGCCATGATTGAAGCGCTGAACTTGGAGAAAAAAGTAAACGAGGTATGATAAAAAATAACAAGATTATGAACGAAGCAAAACTTTGTTTGCTCAACATAACATGTTTGTGACGAGGCTTCTCCCAGATTTACCAAACATTAGCCATTGAATCATTTATTTGCAAATGAGTTAGTATAATTTCTTGCTTCAATTTGCAGAGCTTGCTCAATCTACATACCACAGCATCTGTCCACAGTGATCCAAACTTTTTGGACTTTTTGGAGACGGAGTTTCTGCAGGAACAAGTTGATTCCATCAAGGAAATTGGAAACCATGTCACCAACCTTGAAAGGGTTGGCGAAGGCCTGGGCGTTTTTATGTTTGATAAACAGTTACAGGATTCAGACTAAAACACACCATTCTCTCATTGCGGAAATATTTGCAATTGAGATTATTTTTGACGATAATCTGTGATTGTTAATTTTCTGTGATTGAAAAGCTTTTATCAGTCAAAATATTTGCTGTATCTAATATTTAAATCTTGCATATCAGTTGCTGTAATTTCCAATAGTTGGATTATAACATGGGCAGTATAGGATAATTTTTCTGCACAAGTACTGAGTCATGTATATGGACTGATCGCTGATTGGCGAAAAAGGCTTTCAGTTTTATAATTAGGTAACTCATATAGTCAATTTTAATTGCAATAATGCAAACATGCATACATCAAGATTATTATATGTTTGATGTCGATAGTTTTAATACTCAAGTATTCTTCAACTTTTACTAAAGCTTATCTGTAAGGATATATTGAAGTATTTTTTAAATATGTGTGCTTTTGCTTACACAACCTCAGTATCTTAGATACTGAGAAATAAAGAACTTGATCTTGAAATACTAGTTTATTCTATTCCTGGATAAATCGAGGGCATATTTATTCATCTACATTTTATACGTCCTCACAGATTTGTCAAAGAAAATATAGAGAATATTGAATATAAATATTCAATGTATTTGGTCAATACAACCTTGTATTAATTTTTTCACATTATACCTTTCCAGTGCTGGCTACATTTTGGTTGAAATAAGAATGACAAAGTATACATCGAAACAATTGCAACAAGCAGAATGACTGATGGAAAGTTTTATACAATTTTATTGCGATGTAATGATCGACTATATGCATTGGGACTCAAAATTCAGAACAGTTTTCGTGGAAAAAAGTATTTACCAAATGTAATATAGTTGTAGAATCACGATGAAAACTTTATCCCCCCAATATCGACGGTTGCATATGCTGTTCATAACAAAAAGTTATGATATTTACAAACTGTGCTTAAGCTCTCTAATTTTGTGGTCACGTTGGGATATCAGTAGCCTGTAAGACATAATTGAAAGTATCTTACCGAATATATTTCTTATAGTTTAACAAATTTTATTACTGCCTGAATATGAGACACGCAAGGAAAAGAAAATTATATCAAAGAGAAGTAGTTATTTTGTGATGTTCATGAAATTTGAATACTATATGGTCACCTTTGACCTTCAGTGTACAATTGTAGTGTAATATTACTATGAAAAAAATGGGATAAGCTGAAGATGAAATATTTTCTTATGAATAGCAAGCCGCAATCAAATTTCAATCTTCAAACACAACATTATACATCAAGGTGCAAGGATGATTCATCATCTACATCGTCTAATGCTGGAGATCCGGTGGAATGCGGAAGTCTGCCAGGTCTATGGCCTACAGGAAATAGAGTTAATTTTCGATTTCATCCAGACACGGAAGCTATTATGAACAGACAGTTTGCTACCGAAATGAAAGCTTTTTATTATTACCTTTCTATGGTGATTATAAATAATACGTAATTATGCTGGAGATTTTGTCATTGCATAATTCTTCATGAAATATGTCTGCTTATATTGGAGCGCATCTAAATACACTCTATGATCAACTTTAACAGTATATAAAACTGAAAACAGACCAGCTTATACTTCGAAAATTTCAACAATTCGAATCCTGATAAATCTCTAGGCAGCAGGATATTAAAAAATTTTATTGTTCTGTGGAGTCGCAGAGATTCAAAATATTGTTATAAACCTAGGCAGGCTACTTCGGTCGGGTGGATGTAGCTTTGCCAGGATGTGAATCATTTTTCAAACAAATGCATCATGAAGAGCACGGACATGCTCTGAGATTTTTTGACTACATCAAAATGCGAGGCGGATTAGTTAATTTGTGTTCGATAGAAGCACCAATGAACCAAGACTGGAAATGTCCTTTGAATGCATTTAAGGTAAACAAAGTAATATAGAGGCTTTTCATGTGATTGTAAAATTTGGGGAATTCTTTGTTTCAGGTAGCTCTTGAGCTAGAACTCGAAGTGGCAGAGAAGTTGGTTGAGACAAATAACATCGCAGAAAAGTATAAGGATTTGAACGCAAGTGATTTCATCGTAACTGGTTTTATGGAGGATCAAATGAAAAGTGTTAATGACATCGGAAGACTCGTTACAGTGTTGTCTGGTGTCGGAGATCAAGCTCTTGGGAGATTCATGTTTGACAAAGACTTACTTGATCATTATGTGATGCCAGAGTTCAATATTCTTAAGAAGAAAAAGTGATAACAATAAATAAAATATTACGTCTTTTATTAATTTAAAATTCTTGGGTCTATTTATTTCATGTTAATGATTTAGAATCAAAATTTGAAATCGTTGCTGCAATATAAATCGATATGAAATCAAAATTCTTTAACATTTTTGATTATTGGGATGAAACTTATATTTCAACCTGATGGGATTAGGATGTTTACGCTATTTTGATATTAATGAAAATAAATAGAAGTTTCTAGTTTGGGAGTGCGTAGGATACTGAATTTAACAAATCTGAGATTAGTAGTATTAATGCACAAAAACAACAAGTACCTGTTTGCCTTGATATTTTATTTTGACTAAGTGTAATCGGCGTAGGTATAGAAGTATCAAATGCGTAAAATTGAACTCAAAGTAAAGTCAAATCTTATTCGGGTTTACAATTTCGTATATTTATAACAGTTACTAGTCCCATCCAAATTCTATATCTTCAATCTTTATGTTTAAGCCTTCCAGCGATGTATCAATTCCAGTGTCAAATCCGTCATCTAAACCGATTTGCTACAAACGACGAAAAATTGTTTCCCATTGAGTCGTCAAAATTGTGCTTAAAGTAATCCTTGACACCAACCTGAAGTGCTGCAATTTGCGACGGATCGCCAACTAAAAGTATTTGGGTTTCATTATCTGTTGAGTTTTCCGTTCCATCTGATATTTTAATTTGTCCATTTATCTCGAACATCAGCTGCTGTAATATACGAAATGAATCATGCGAAACAATCACCATTTCAATCGCGCGTTATAAATATTTTATAAACATTTGATATAACCATCATTTAAAATAGTTGTGGATAATTAAATATACACATTCTCAGTTTCTCAACTTACATTTGGTATAGTAGAAATTTTTCGTTTTCCTTTGGTTTGATTTGCCAAATCTAGGGCATCTTTCAAATAAATGTCAACGCCGTCTTCATTTTCAACTAGTGCATGGGCTGTTCTCTTATGCATCACAAGTGTGCTTCCTTGCCTGTATCTTCTGAAGCAAATTTTACATTCAAATGGCCTCTGCTGCGTGTGGACCTAAAAAAAATCATAATTCAACCATCATGTAACAATTACAAGAGAGAGAAAGAAATTCCTTTATCATTAAACAAAGAGATTACTACAGTACGGAAAAAGTTTCGGAAAAACCGTTGCATCTAAATCCAAACTCAATTGCTTTCAATCCAATCATTTATGAAAGTTTGACATGTTATCTACAAACCATTATACGTTTGCTCAATGAATAAATGTTTACTGTACGAAACAAAATCACAAACAGATATTGACAGTTAATTATCGTGTATACAGAGGTGATAAAAAGTATATTTTGAGCCACACTGAAAAAACTGTTGGGAATTTACCAAATGATGTTTGTAGAGACTAGAATATTCGGTGAAACGTCTGCCACAATTTTCGATTGAACAGACGTATGGCTTTTCGCCCGAGTGAATCCTTATGTGATTTTTATAGTTTGTCGCACTTGCAAAGGCCTTCCCACATTTTGGATGAGTACATTTGTATGGTCGCTCCCCGGTATGTGTTCTCACGTGAACCTGAAACAGCAGATAATGAAAACTTGAGTGATTCATGCGTTCATAGATTTGAACGTCCATTAGCGTTACTTTTGTGAGACTTTATATCGTACAAAATTAAACTGAACACGTAAATTAAGAACGCACCTTTCTAATATTACTCGTGGTGAATGATCGACCACATCCGTCGAATGGACAAACAAATGGTCGTTCCCCAGTATGCGTTCTAACATGTTTCAACAAATCACCCGAGGTTTTGAAACTCTTGTTACAATCATCGGTTGGACATTTGTAGGGCTTTTCGCCAGTGTGTGTTCGTAAATGTGCTTTGAGGCTATACCCAGTTGAAAAGCTTTTCTTACATTTCGAATGTGAGCACCTGTAGGGTCTTTGACCTGTGTGAGAGCGTTCATGGACCTGAAAGGATTGTTGTATTCAATGAATTGTATTCCAACGGTAAAAGCATTTTTGTTACGCATCCATGTAATAGAAAAAAAAATTACAACTACCTTTAAATGATGAGGCGTGCTGTACACTTTCGTACAACCTTCCCTTGGACAGGGATGTTGGTTCCTCAATTTCGCCTCGGACAGTTTATTTATCACAATCTTCTTTGATTCGTCTTCTTTCAAAGTTTCTTCAGCAATCTCCCACAGTCCCTCATCAACGTCGACATGTCCAGTGACCATATATGCAGTCCCATTGATAAGTTCAACCTGTGGGTAACTATTTTCACTTTGCTCATCGGAAGCAGCCAATTGTGTTTGTAGAAATGAAGATGGATCCAGTTGAAATTTCAGTGTTTTTGCATCCGTTAACTCTGTCAAATCTTGCAACAAAATTGTCCCCCCACCTTCCAGTTCCATTGCCGATTCTTCATCTTTGTACTCTTCGGATTCTGGGAAGAAAAATATGCGGCTCGTATTAATAAAATTGGGAATGAATAATACAAACAGTTCTTGGTATTACAAATCAGTATTCTATTGAGTACTGACAAAGCAATCTGATGAATTTATAATTCTTTACCATCTTCTTCATAGTTTTCTGTAACAAAAGCCTGCGTGCCGTCAGGCAAAGTAATCGCTGTGAACGTTGTGCCGAGTAATTGATCGTCAAGTACGAGCTCTTGAACCTGTCCATTTTCCGATTCTTCGTCGTTCACCATTACAGAAAGACATTCTAATATATCCCCTGAATTATCCTGCGAAACGGGACAAGCGATACAGTTTGTAGTCGCCTGTTTGCATTTTATGATTGAGAAATGTTTGGAATATTTCTTATTTGAAATCGTCATAGTTATAATAATATAAGTATACCTCAAGTCCTTGAAGGAGCGCAAAATCTTGTTGTATGGTTGGATTTTCGGAGGTCTCGACCGTCTCATGGGTAGACATAATTTTTTGTTTCCTCTGTGTTAGCACAGAAGTTTAGGGACAGAATAAAAAATGGTTAAACATTGATAGCAATTTTTCGTAGGACGTTCACGTTGATACGATTAATAAATACGGAGGTGCGTAATTTTGGTATTAATCTCAGGGTGGTTTGAGTAACGTGTATATGAATAAATTGTCACGTAGTATAGGTACAAATAACATTTTCCAAGAGTTTTACGCATATGCACGTAATGAGGGTTATGATTTCAAGGGGGAACAAATTTGTCTCATCACTCGTTCATCGGTGTAACAAATTCCCTTTCAACATTTCGCATATGAATCGCCATTTTTCTTGCCTCGTTTTATTAATATCGCGGTAACAAATCATCCTCTTATATCACGATATCAAGTTTTCGTGTCAAATATCGCGGTGTTAATGGTTTCTCGTGTTACTTTGGACAACATTTTTTGACAGTTTGATGACAAACGTCAAATTTTAACCCCCTTGATTATAAACGGCAAAAGAATCTTGGGAAATATTACCCATAAACTCGCCCGTGGAATTCACCCGACAACCAGCGCGACCGGAACTTGTTGTGGCGCCATTTTAACGTCACTCGCCAAATCAAATATAAAACACTGAAAACTACCGACGCCAGACGATATTTCTGAAAATCATTTCTTTTGCTAAAAATGCATTAATTCTCAACCAGTTTTCGTTGACTCTTATCTTTGGTTGTCTATCGAACGATGACTACGCCACATTTACCGCTAATATATCTTATGGTAAATTTTACTTGTAAATATCTTATCACTTAATACCTTAATTACGTCCAGCGTATGTATATCTATATTTACACACATACAGCTACAATTAGGATGCATGTAGCTTTACGATACGGTCGTTCGCTTCTTTCCATTGATGATACAATTCTACGATGAAAGGGGAAACAAGATAAGTATAAAAAATTAAATGCCTAATTAGTGATTTCAGTCATCAATTTCCATCACATTCCACCATTTCAACATGATGATTATAAACTGATTATACAAAATGTACTGAACTAAAAATTTTGTATGCAAGTTTTACGGCTACAAAAAGACCATTAAGATAAAATACTTATTCTTTAAATGACTACTGAGTAAAGTAGGTGTGTGTTCCAAATTATTCGACACGTAACAGTGCAACAAACATAGCTCCTTGAATTTCTGGTGGTCATATTTTTCTGCAAATCTCACCATATTTTTCAAAGAAATTACACCCCAAATCTTTCAGATATATTTTGTATTATTATGAGAAACCTCTGTGACAATTTTCATAATTGTGAAAATCTCAACAGTTTGTTTTGTATTTTTACAGATTATTCTTAATATTATGAAAGTTGTCCAGGATTTCTTCATCGTTCACTATATAGGTTTTGTTATTTATTTTGCAAACTTCCCAAGTTCTTTAAAAAAACGACTTCTATTCTGTTGATTTCATTCAGGCTGTACTGAACAATGCATTACTGAAGTTTAGTTTTCGACTTTTTTTCGGAGGGATTCCGTCGATTCTTCTTGACCTCCTACATGTGTAGTTTATCTTTTGGAAATGCTTGTAATTTATGAATTTCTATTAACAGTTGTGCAAACTCTATTTTATCGCTGGCAATAATAACATTTCACAACAATGTGCAACATTTATATATTATTAGCAATAATACTGGACAAATTAAACTTGATTTCTTAGGATTAAACTAAAGGTGATTGACCGAATGACATTGATTTTCCGATTGTGAATTCACGTGGAGGAAAGCTGCAGTTGCTTACATTTTGTAACTGTGAGAAAATACAGGGTCCTAGCATGAAATGAAAATAATAGAATGGGAAATTAAAATTATATATTTCAGCTATTGCAAATTACAGATTGTAATCGAAGCGTACGTGAAGAAATAGTTACTAAATTTCTGATAAAGACATTGCGCACTATAATCTGTAAAATAGTGTATATTCTACCATTAAAATGCGTTACACAACATCATACCTATATCATTGACATTGGAGAAATATCGAAAAATCGCACCTGGGGACACAATTAGAAATAAGTGCCGGTTAATCATGCTCCACATGTGGAATTAATTGGATTGGCTTCGGAACATGGAATTAATGTATCGAACATACGACGCACTGCTGTAGGCGAAATTCTCAAATCATTTACGTCAATCCTGAGCAATTGTGCGAAGTCGACGGCCTTTAAAAGCAATTAATAAGACACCGCGCAGTTACACCGCTTATACCTCGGAAAGTATGCAGTATACATGAAAAGCGTTGATTTGATAAAGTGGCACAAATAAATGTGTAAATTATGCGAATGAGACTGCAGAATAATTTACCTACAGAGCAGCTAACACATGCAAAAATATAAGTATAATATAGCCTCGTATTCGAATTATATTCAATCTATGCACTTTCAGTACCGTAAACGTATAATCTTGGACTAGTCATTTTCCACAACTAAAGTACCTGTAATATATTATTGGTATAGATATTACTACATACGAACAAAAAAAAAAATTAGTTTATTCTTACGATTTATACGTATATTGTTACATGGCCCTTGTGTATAGATTATAGACCTAATCGGATCACACGAAGTGGCATTGTTAGACGTGACAATGGTACAACCGATGATCTAGATTGTGACTGAAACTGAGATCGGTGATACGATTATACGTATGAAATATTGCGTACGTGTCCCTATTCCATTCCTGTATTATAATAAATGATGGTATTTAAATTTACACGCTCTGATCATAATGAATTAGTTTGCTTTTTTGAAAGGCCTTGAAAAAGGAGCGTGCAACAAAATCAAACCGAAAAAGTTGTTTCTCACAGTATTATCGCATCCACGGTTTTCAATTTCGGGCACAAGACACAAAGTAGAACTAGAAATAATTAATCGTTTACGTCCTACTAACTTCGCCTGCACGAATGCAACTTCTCGAAAATTTGTGCGATGGACTGACATAAATTAACGAGGAAGAATTAAAAAAAAAAAGATTTGACCTAATCCGTCAAGATCAATCTGCGATATGTTTATTCGCATCTCTCGCTTGTATACCGGACTCCTATGATAATCGAAACCGTTGACACGTAAAAATGTAGAAGAAATCTGGAGATTTTTAAGAATTGACGTCGATTGATTAATTATATTAATAAGCAATCGGTGACAGACTATATAATACCATCTTATATCCAATTATTCAAGCAACCTGAATTATGCCCATTGTCAGTTATGATTGGAAGAATAATCATTCTCTCTTACCGAAGGTAAGATTATCGTTATAATTAAACGACATTGAGGAATTACTTCGTCGATTGGTCTTCGATATTCACTCCGGAGGCTTTACGAGCATAAAACATTCGATTTTAAGAAAAGTTTCACCCGGAAATAATGTAAAAACTAAGGACACTTGATAGTCCAGCAAAAAATGTGAACGTCTAGTCTCAGCTGACATTTTTTTTTATAAAGTCTTCTGCATTTCGGTGCTTTCCGCAATACATCGCGTAAGTAATATTCAAGATATCGGCTACTTCGGGATATAGATTCGCTGCATTGTTTTAATTTGCTCCCACTGCATACTAGCATATCCTTCATCATTCTACCCTGATAAAAAAAAAAAAAAAAAAAGTGTCCGAAGTTGGTTGAGTCAACTGGAAAGTCCAACACCTACACTTGCAGTCTAGTTCCAATTATACTGGTCCACCTTCATTTGTCGTTGCGGGATCAAGACTTTCAGGATCCTAATTTCGGAGTATCGATCACGGAAATGCTCTAGAAACTGGTTTTTTTATCTTTGCTGCACGGAGAACAGATCTGTGCCTTTTTTGCATTGAAGCTCAAACAAAAAAACAGTCGAGACGACTGCAGCATGACTGTAACAAGTAATCGGGTGATCGGTTTGGGTGAATTTTATGAATATCAACAGACAAAAAACCTCTCCCAAACTGTTAGGCTTTTACTTTCACACACAAAGTTCACGATACAAGATCCGTACACTTAAATGCCAGCATTCTGACGCGTTTATTATACGACTTCGATTAATCTTCCCGCGAACCAATTTGTCCGGAGCCTTCGACTTTTCTTATAAGTATGAGCACGAGGTAATTATCCGAAAGATTTGTAGGTCGTGATCAATAGCTGGTTAAATGAAAATATCATGAGCGACGCTACCGATAATTAACGACTGATATAACGCTGATCACGACACAATAACACTTAAAGAACTGATTTAGTTATTACCGATCGGATTCATTGTCGGCTGTAATGAGCTAATATCTTCGTTCTCTGGAGACAGACAGATGCGAGAATGAAGTTGTAATTAAATATGATCACCTTCGTAATCCCCGCTAATACGAGTTGGATGTTGAAAGAACTGTAACGCAAGCTTGTACGCGTGCATGCTTGAAATGCCTTCATCCTAATTATACCAACTCGATTATAACAGAGTCTGTCGTAATTTCCGAATTAGGTAATTCATACGGCAGCCTAGTTCTCTGTTTTAACTAATTGGAAGTTGGTTTCACTCGAATTTATTTATTCTACTCCAGGAAGTTATAAATTTAGTACGAATAGAGCAGAATCGGATCTAGACTCGTTCTCGTTGGTTTTCAATGCGTCTTCGAACTGCTCCGAGTCTCAAATTTTTCACATCAGCGATTGACAGATCGAATCTTAGAATTATCCTTGCAGTATCGAAGGATCGCTACGATATGAAAGTCATGCAGTGGTCCCTACAGTCCTTCGCAAATCAGGCCCAGGTGGGCTTTCCCCCCCCTCTAAGTCCAAGGTAGAAGGTAGCCAAGGGGCTGGATGAGTATAACTGAATGCGATATACACCAGGCGGGAGCTCCTCTGCCAGCAAACAGCAAAGTGCAAACGGCATTCTCTCACGATACGAGAACTGGATCAGTTCCGAACTGATCCTGTGACATCGAACACACCTTCTCAACCGCGATTCGTGAGTATTCGTTATCCCGGTGATATCCGCTCCAACGCTCGAGCCTTGGATTATAATCTGCATTTATCGGTTTGACAAAAACTGCAACGGTATAATGATGACGGTAAGTTTGATCAAGTAATAAGTTGCTTAAGAAATCATTAGACAACCATTCCGCTCTGTTTTATTTATTTGAAATGACTGCGGTGAATCAGTTCTTTGAGTCAGGTAAAAATGTTCGGATTTTACACAAATTTGTGATAACTTGCTCGACTCTTTAGAGCGGTTTGCGAGTGTGACTCGAAGCTGGATTAATCATCGGTTTAAACGACTTAGCGCGTAATTATTTGACAGCTCAACCTACGGAAGTTTGATATGCATCGTAATTGATCTGACTTAAAGTGCTATTAAAAGGTCTGCCATGATTTATGAAGTCTTACTCACTTACTCGTCGTCATACTGATCCCACCAAGTAAAAAAAAAGATTGATAAAAATATTCGAAATTGAGAAACGTTCGCGCGGTATGAAAAATTGAAAATATAATTTTTTTCAGTTCACATTTGATGCAATCGTTGTATTTGTATTGTATAAAATTCGTCGCTGATGAAACGAAACATAAATAACACTGTAAAAGCTGAACTGCTGTAGGTGAATAATGACAAGGTGTCAAATTTTGAGCATTAAAAAACGGTTTGCGATTTGTAATTTTAAAGAAAAATCCAAATTTACTCCAAGTAAGATGCAAGTAAGAATTAAATTGTCAGCGTACAGTTAGGATTAATTGCGTCATAGGTGGACCGAAGTGACATAAATATAGTTCGATCAATGACTTCGTACAGCCGTGACAGTGTTCCTCGAAGAATTAGCCACCGGCAAAATTATGCAATTTTTCCCACGTTGTATACGAGTTGCAACGGGTGATGAGATTGTTTGAGGCACGAGGTGTCTTCGTGGTGAACGGAAGGCGAAAGTCTGTTAGACGCATTTTACACACCGTCTTGAAGTTTGCCCAGGTCTGTCAGCACGCGCTTCTGGGCCCGACAATTATACCCATAATTCTTATACCAGACTTGCCATCGTAAATGCAGGAGTTATTTCAATTACCGGATTCCCGATTGTTCGTTGCAATTTTCCTTCAGCCGTGGTTTTAGATTCTCGCCAATTGTGAGCAGGAGTTTGGCTGCAATGTGCACGGAGTAATGGCCCCTAATTGCTGCTGACTTATCGCAAACGATTACCGTTGGACAAATTACAGCCGCGGCAGAACAAAAAACGCTGTATTATCTCGTCTAACTTTTGCAGTCGGATATTTTTCTTTGCAAACGTTTATCTAAAACGCACCGTTACTGATTCTTAGGGCGCAAACCAGTTCAACATGGATTATAGAAACGGTGTGCAATATTTGAGATCCAGTCACTCAAGGCTTTGGAGTGAATTGTACTTGTCCAGGCTCAGTTATAGATTATCGATTTGACCATGACGATTCACTCCTGATCGTTTTGTTTCGATTACTTTTTTTTGGACTCGGCGAACGACTGACTTACCTACTGACAATGAAATCAGAAACCACTATCGTTTACAGACCTTGCACCACAAAATTTTCATTACTAAATCACTACATATATTGAAATACTGTCAGGCGTGTGGGTAAAAGGCAATTGATGGACCTTTAGAATAAAACTGATTACTTGTCGTCGAAGTGTGCAAAATATTGTGTTGCAAAATAGTAGAGTACTATGTATACAAATTTATATAAATAATGAACATGGGATTAAACCTGCGGAAGAACCGTTGAAGTAACTGACGAACTGTTTTGTAGTTCGAAATTGTCGAAAATTAAAACGAAACTTTATTCGAACAGATATGATTTGATTCACTTATTGTTAGACTTGATTAGATTTAAGTAGATTAAAATCTTATCTCTAACTAGTCTGATCCAGCCATACATAATTTATAAACCTGATTGGACTTTAATAGATCTAACCATATTTGATTTATAAATAGATCTGATAAAAGCAAGTATAGCGATATAATTACGCCTCTGCAATCTGATCAGATCTAGAAATGGTATATGGACGAATCAGGTAAGACACCGACGAAATTTGGATCTAATAATCCTAAAACGTAAATCAAATCATATATATTCTCCTCCGGGTCATTTTTGAAAGGACTTGAATGGAAAATTCGTTTTCCGGTGTGAAACAAATTATTCTCAATTTATTGCAATCGAAAATCAGAAGCAACTATTGATAAATGGGTCTCGTTTTATAAATTTTACGCTAATGGAGGAAATGATTTTAGAAATATCTGCAGTGGGTATGATTTGAGGGAGCAAAAGGACAGGTTATGAAATAGTGATATCACTGGTCTTGTAACTGTGGAAGTGGATAAAAAATGCAAGAAAACAAAGTTAATTGTATAATCCGATTGCCCTTGTCTCAGATAGCTGTAAATGGAACAACCCTGCGGGTATACAGAATGTCAGCCTAGCACTTGACGGATTATAACTGACTACGAACATAAATACACCTACGCAATAACGGTAGCATGTGTTCTATTGTTACACACAATTAGAATATATTGCATTTGAAAAATGGAAGTGACTTGTTTTCCAAACCTTAGATTTAATCATCCCTCTGTATTTATAATTCTAAAATGCTTGAACAGAGAAGAAAAATTTTGATCGAGAGTTTAATTGAAGATTTTTTTTTCTAAATTCACCGCAGTTATCAAGAATAAACACTTGGTAGCCATATAATATTGCCAGAAATAAAATTTTAGCAAAAGTGTAGCGATTTTTCGGTAAAAATTTATATTTTCCAAGCAAGTTTAAAGAAATCAATTACAAAGTATAATTGTGTTTATTTGTGATCCAGTAATGAACGGTGACAGTTTTTTTTTTCTAATGTCAAAACTAGAATATAGAGAATCATCGAAGTTCATAAAAATTCGGTGAAATGCTGTAGTTGAAACTGTTTTTGGGGGATGATATATCCAGCGCAGAGATTCGTTTGCATGTAACAACCTGACAAAATCCGTTGAGCTTACACGAGTCGAGTGAATTTTTCCGCGAATGAACAAATTACCGTGAGACAATTACTCACTGGAGTTACATGCGTATGTAGTTAAGAACCCGGAACTGAGTTTATCTGGTAGGTTTATCTTCAAGTTTATAGCCAGGTTGCAAGCGCACGTTACACTCCCGCGGTGAGTTTGGTGCACCAAGTAATGCATTTTACGTTTATCGTGATAACGCGATATATTCTACGCACGTGGTTCACGGCTGCATTGTTCTCTGCCAGACTGACAAGCGTGCAAGTATCACGTTGCAAGCCAATTCCAAGAGAAAACTGGTTTAACCCTTGAACTCAATACATACCTATAACGCTCGCTCTCGGAATTTGTTCTTTTCATTTTTATCCCCCTTGCTTGAATGATATATTTACTTATTGTAAGGCTGCGGCAGCCGCATTGACTTGGTGAATATTTTTCCTCAAAACTGGCCGACAAACGAGAATTTATACAAGCTGTAAGTGTTATTTAGGAAAAAATGTTTTCCAAAAAAAAAAAAAAAAAAAAAAAACAAACATGGGACTTACAGCCTTATTGAATTCTTCTACAATTTTAAGATCTCTTTTAACTGCTCGAGCCTCGCAAGAAAATCATGCCGCAATTATATTCGCCTGTGTCGTAAATGGATCCGTAGCAGGGTTCAGCATCTGCGAATACGGAATCGCATGCGCAGAATGAATCTAATGCGTAGGTGTTAGTTCTGCGAAGTAAATTGCGAAATTTTGTACGCAGAGTTGCTAATCAGCTCTGTGCAGCGATCCAGTTTTTGCAATTCAGTCTCTTCTCGGGCCGGGAAAGACACGGACAACCAGCAAGCGAGTGTTAAAGCGTCTGGAGTAATCTCGAAACGGCAATTATTGTGCAATACAATGCACGCCAATTGGCAATTGTTCGACTGTCAGCCGATACTGTAACGAGGATTGATTCTAATTGCTGAAAGCTGGAGTTCAAGGGAGTCTCGCATAGCTCATGTTGTGTGAAAAACCAAAAAACTTACGTCTGTTCCACGTCTCGTGAACGTTGTTTCAATGCTTGCCTGATCTAACAAAGTACAATGACTTTCATGCGATCTATGCCCGAGCCAACAGACCGTCTAGTTTACTAGTCCCCGTCGTATATGGCGAAATCATTAATGTAATCCCGCTTCCCCGTGCATTATACATATCGCTCGGATCTGTGTAATACGGATACATATATTCTCAACGATATATCGACATATCGTAAGTTTTTCTAACAGCGAAACGATCCGTGCGCCTGAAGCAGGCAACCGGAGTTACAACTCGTGTTTAGGTTGAGCACCACGGACGTCCCAAACGTAACAAACATTATTTGTCAAAATAGTCTGAATAATGCAACATGCGGAAAATGATGAAAAATTGATTTCGGACAATAAACAAAGACAATAATGAGAAAATCAAGAGTAGAACTGTCGTCAGATTCAGATGTTCGGCGCAATAATGCGATGGCGGGATACGGTGCTCAACTCGGACATGTGATCCCGGTTGCCTGTATCAGGCGCACGGGTCGTTTCACTGTTCAAAAAACTCACGATGTATGATCGCTTTACTCCGATTCACCTGTGACAAAGATGAAAGATGGATTATGAAAGAGCCGGCTATTTTTTAACCTCTAATTCTCTCGCACATTCCGGGATATACGTTTGACAAATTTTATTGGAAGATATGTACTGTAAAACTGAATTCTTTAAAAGTCTGCAAGAAATTTCTGCGCGTATTTTAATAATTTCATCAAAAGCGTCTCAACTCTGACCGTCTCCTTTCTTGGTATCGTAATGAACCTTGTTGAAAAAAAAGCATCAGTCCCGAAGTCTGAAGAGTCGATGAGATATTATGCCATATAAGTTGGAAGTTGCACGTGAACCTTGCGCAGTTCGTTGCATGGCCAATTCACGTGACTGTTGCTTCACATCTTACGTATATACTTGCACTTCTTCAATAAATTTTCAAAGGTATTTGTGTAACATCGATACTAGTATAAAGTGCCTCCATGTGTCTTCCGTATGTACAGTGATATATGAGATACAATACTTGCGAGCTGTGCACATTCATGTATATCCTGCGTGCATGCATAATATATATAACACGTACTGTATTACTTATTGCGACTTTTATTAATTTTTGCGCGAATTTGATCAGGTGTATACTCATTAAGGCGTGAAAATCGTTGGTCGTTTCCTGTAATCGATAAAATTGAATACGTTATAAAAAAAAAGTCAAATCAATTTTAAGCCCCGTTGTGATTCCCGTCGTACTTGTATGGATTATGCTGATGAGAAATCTGGAGCCGATCGTACTGAATTTATGATTGGTTTGAAAAAAAAAAAGGGATGGCAAAGAGGTGAGGAGAGTGAAATCGAGATGCTATCTGCAAGCTGGATGTAAAACAACTCAGCCCACGCGTATGGGAATGTATAATACTCAAGTTTAAATTGAAATTTTATAAAAAAAAAAACATCAACCTTGAAGCGTGCGTGACTCAATTTGAGGAAAGTTTCAGTTACCACTCCTGCGAAAAGTGCCAAGGATTTCCCAGCCTGCTGAAACCAATTTCTCGGAGACCTCTTATATTATATAGTCGCGAAAGTTCTTGGTAAAGCTCGTCCCAGAGACCAGGGTGAAATGCTTTTGGATATTCACATTGAACTAGTTTGAAAAACTACCTAGATAATGTATTTTTCAACAATTCGTAAACATGAATGAATTACACAGAATTTAGAATTTCTTGATCTGGATTGGAAAAGCTTTGCGATTTCGAGTCATGTTTAAAATTTTTTCTAGTATGAATATCATAGGAACTCTTCAAGAAACGATTGCGTAAAAGAAAAATTTTAATCACTGATATTAAGCTATCTCTGATTTTCACACGGTTCAAATTGTAAGGATCAAAGTTTAATTTATAATTTAAAATCGTCGTATTCTTTAGAGCATGAAAAACTTGAATGCAAGTTGTGATAAACAAAACGATATCATATTATAAATGACGCAACGCGCACTCACCTTGCGATAAGTCTATACCTAGTATATGACGTATGTATCATGCACTCGTGCATATCTTACAGCCATTGCTTCGACCGGTTTACAAGGGTCAGATCTGAATCGAAACGCGTCCGAAGTGGAAACGCCGTACACGTTGCAGACATATATCTGCATTTCTGATTTGTTGAACCGGATCTGCATCGGTAGCTTATTCGCATTGAAAACGAATGAGGTAATTAAAGTATAAAGTTGAACTCTCCAAGTTTTATGCCGGTTTGAACGGCTCGACACATAATTTCTAGATAGTTTTAAGGCTGCGTGAGAGGTACAGTCAAGTCCGAAATGTGTTGAAACAGAAACGTGGCGGAACAAAAGCTTTAATAAAATGCATCTGAAGCTAAGAAATCGAAAAACTTTCAATTTCAATCGTGAATACCATCTTTTATTAGGAATGTTAAAAAAAAAATCACATAATCTACTACTTCTTCACCGAAAATTCCCATGTGTGATTTGTCAGATAGTAATAAAAAATGTTTTTACCGCATTCATAAATGAATCCCTTGTAAATTATCCGAGACAAATTTTTTTCTTAAACTGATCGATACTTGGAAAAAAAATCACGTTCCTACAATCGTATAAATTCGCAGATGATGAACTTATGATTCATCAAGAAATTCATTATCCTCACCGAAAATCTAAATCGGTTGGTTTGTAGGAAATTTATTTACGTTTAAAACCAACCGTTTATTATTAGAATTGAACGAGGAATGGGGATGTTTTGTGAGAAAAATTATCTTTTTGGTTAACCAACAAAATCAGACGGGGATGAGGACTTTTAGTTTCGTTAAATTCTACTTCATTGATGGCGACATTGATCGTAATCATTTTTCTCATGTTTAATCAGGTTCATATTTACACAACTATCATCAATTGGTATTGATATTCAACAAACTAGAAAACCTGAACAGCCGATGGTCGGAATTATTTTTTTATTGTCCGTCTGGAGAACCAAGTTTCTTTCATATAGAAAAAAAATGATTGTAGCTGGTACGTCAGTTGGGATAACTATACTTCCAGCCTAATTATGACTAAAATGTAAAACTGGGTAAAATCTGATCTCACTGTAATTGCTATAGATTCTGCTGGCGCAATACTGACTATTTTTTTGCGCACCGACATATTATAACAAAAACGTGAGTCCACCTCTAACGCTCTTCTTCGTCCAACTAAGCTTTCAAATTCCATTCCAGTTCAAACTTAAGAACTTCAGCGGTCTGCTATAGAAAAAATACCAACTAATCAGTCGTTCGTATTCGACTCTTTATTTCAACTCGTTTTTTTTTTTTTCGACAAATTATCCGACTGTTAGCGAATTGTCAAGCTTGCGCAATTGTCGCCCAATGAAAGTGCCTTGTTTACAACAAAAGGTACGTGACGTACGTTATACCTGATTGCGATTGAGCAGCGTTCCACATTCTTTTCTTTCTACACATTTCTTTCACGCTCTCGTTACGCGTAATCGGACGTTGCGAGAAACGACGAACAATGAATCGAGAGATAATGCGGCGTAATTCATTTGACAAATCTTTACTTGCAAGTCATCGAGAATTAGGGTGGTTACGTTCTACGTGCAATGGTAACGAGGTGTACCGAAAGGCTTTACACCTTTGTATAACAATAATTCAGCACAATGCCCGTTTGTTGCACATACGTATAAATAGAGATAGTTATTGCGATTCTGCAATCTCTTTTTAGAAGAAATCTGTGTTATCCTCGCCTCGCTATCTTCGAAGGCTGTATAATTTATATAAACGCCGTGGATGTGACAACACCGATTTCTGTAACCCGCAGCTGCTTTCATGAATTTATTGACAGGTCAGTTTAATTGAAGCGGCCAACTATCGCACAATGTTGCTTTCCTTTCCTTTCCACTCGTAAATCTTTCTACTCCGTAGCTCCCTCGTTCTAATTTCTGAATACTTGCGGCTCTGCACGCCAATGCTCAACTCTTCCTCTCGGTATTCCGTAATCTGCGGAAATTATTCATTCACCTTAGTTTTCGATGCTTACCAGATTATAGCATTGGTTTTCAATTATGCCCATTCACGTTCAATTATATCGTCATTTCTCAATCGATGGTTACAATTATTGTAGGTAATCATACGTGACGTGATTTGTTTTTAATATTTCGGTGATTCCCAGATCCTATATTCCAACGTATTGGACTTTTCATTCGACGGTGAGTTCATCGGTTCCGTTAACCCTGCAGTATAATCGTAAGAAGGTATTGCGAAGACGCACTGAAAACGAAAAAATGCTCTTCGCGGTTGAGTGCGTCTATGGTATGCGGCTAAAGCAGAACTGCACTGTGTTGTACAAAGTGTTCTGAGTTACGTACATAATTGCAAAAATTTACCATAACAAGTTTGTTGTATAATTCAGGTTCGAGATTATAATTTAATTAATGTTCAATGTAGCGAAACAAACTCGCAAACGGTTTACTTTCATACCTTGCCGTAATGAAAAAGCTCGGGTAAAAAAATATCAATTTTGCAAATTATCCAATTATGACGGATTGAAATTCAAACTGTCGGGGAAACGGGTTGAAATTTTTTACTTTAGTAATTTGTCCACGATTTCCAACTTCTTACAGACTTTAATTAAATTCGGGCATTTTCGATAAGAGTATCTGTGAGGCATTCTACGTCAAATTAGCAATCCATGTATCTGATTCTGTTCCGTTTTAATAATATTTTTAACACGATGTTCATACTGATCCAAAAAGGTTTCGGAATTTTTGTACAAATTTTTTCAGCCACCGGTGAAATTTGAAAAAAATTGAAAAACCAATTCTGAAATCGCCATTTTTAAAAATCTTAAAAAATTCACACAAATTGCACGAATCAAATTATGATTCTTAAGCACCACGCGATAATGGGATCACAATATTGACTATTTTTTTTTAGAAGTTTTTAAGGTTTCCATGTCAGAATTGGAATTTTTTTTTCGACTCTCTGATCCGAATAGATCACGAGATCATGAAAAAAATATGATGCTGCAATCAATTTAGATCATCGCATATAAAAAATGAAAAAATAAATACAATTCCGACATGGAAAAACTAAAAACTTACGACAAAAGTAGTAAATTAGTAGATCCCATTATCGTGTGTTGCTCAAAAATCATATTCTGGTTCATAGAACCAGTGTGAATTTTAAGATTTTTAAAAATGTCGTTTCCGAATTGATTTTTCGATCTTTTTGAAATTGCACCGGTGGTTAATAAAATCTGAAGGAAATTCCGAGACGTTTTTTGGGTCGGTACGAATATCATACTAAAAAATCATTAAAATCGAAGAGGATGAGGTACATGGGCTGCTAATTTGACGTGAATGCCTCGAATCGTATCTAAACATAAAATTTCCTCTTTATAACAACTGGTTTGAATCCAGAAACAAAATTTACGTTTGCACAAAGCTCTAACTTTTGGGCGTGACTTCTCTGTTTAAAGAAGACAGCTTGGAAGTGGTGGAGAATTCGAAACAAGAAGAAAATAAACGAATCGACTCTAATCTGCAGCGAAAACTCGAGGCTAATTGAATCGAACAGACCGGATCAACCCGAATGTGTAATATACATATGTAGATCGAAAGTGATATACGTGTAACAATTTTATCGAGCGAAGCGCAAGTCATAAATGAACTATTCAAATTGAAGGTGCTTCTAAATGGCGTGAAATCGGAGCAAGGTCCGACAAGTTGAGTACGGAATTGTATATAGATTATGGACGGTGTATTATTATTAAGCAATCGAAACAAATAAGCTTGTCCATTGATAGTTGGTAGTTCAATCGCCTCTGTGGGCAACAATATCGTAAATCCCCCAGCGAATTATTATACTGCAATAGCGATAGTTCCATCCATCAATTTCGACGCGTCGCGTCCTTCGATAATCGTTCGTAGTGTGTAGAATTATTAGGCAAATTAGCGGATTAAATGATAAATAAAAATCAATTATCAACCAATGAAATCATCGCATCGCATCGATACAATTATGAAATCAGGCCAGTGCAGGATATGCGGTAGCGTATGATCGAATATTCATTATAAATACGTGCCATTAATCAGTTAATTTACTCGAAACGTCAACGTCGTTTCGTCTGAATAAAAATTGTTTCGCAACCACTGCATCGCCGGGTAAATAAATGAACGGGCACGAAATGTTTGACTCTCCTTCGATGCACCGAAACAGCTCTTGTGTATATTGCAATAAATGCTGACAAATTTTAAGCCCACGACTCACGGCCGAGCTATTAAATTATGCAAATCATTGATCGTGCAGTGCAGAAGTTGGATTGTGACCCGTATTCGATGCCTCGACAGATAACAGCCGGGGAACTGAACTACAAACCGCAAGCTTCAGGCTCGGTTTCACGCGTCGAGAGGTTTATCTGCGGCTATCGATGTTGTTGTTTAAACGAATGTCCACGCATTACAATCTCAAGGTTCACTTCGTACCTACCACCTTCTTTTGACAATTATTTATCTGTGAATTATTATACCTGCGGCATTTCAACATAATATACATATACTTGTATTATTCTACACTACGCACGAAGTTTTTTTTTTTTTTATTTTCTCTCTTATTCTGTTACATATGTCTTTCCGTTTCTCTTCCTTTGTCATCACTTCATTTACAGCTGAAGGTTCTCGTCCTGCTGACGACTTCAATGACGATTCAAGCCGCTCCTCTTGCGAGCATACACGTCAAATTTGTGTCCCCACCTCACAGCTATGAACACGGACTCACGACTCATGGTAATAATTGCATTCTCACGACGATATGAATAATCGTCGAATTCATGTCACGGCCAATTTAACTCAAAATTGCATCCGTGTGACGCTGATTTTTTATCATTGTTATTGCAAGTCCTTTCTGTCGGGATTTCAATAATTTCTATGCTTCGGGATTACCGATGTTTCAAATTTCCTTGCTTCAACAATCTCCAGTAACTTCAATAACTACTTGACAATATTTAAGACGACTTCAACCGATTTAACAACCATTTCCAAACATTTTGTACGATTGCCAAAGATTTCTGTAGATTTCACGAGATCTCAACGACTTGTATAAGGTTCAAAAAATTTAAGGAAATTTCCAAATATTTCAGGGTACTTATCTACAGCATTTGAATTATTAATTTCAGGATTGAGAAGTTCATTATAGTGAAAAGAAAAGAATCCAAGTAATATTTCGAAAGCTACTTCAGATGACTTAAAAAAATGTCGCGCTAGAATTCGAACACCTTAAATAGATTTAAGAGATTCTGATCATTCCTCCATAACTCTGTCAGTTCGTGAATCGGTAAATTGTTCGCAATTTTCTAGCAGGTAACACGGTGGCGCAAAAGTCCTTTCTCTCGGTAGGACGGAGAAATGGCGAACGAAGTTCAAGGCAATTCGGTACGTAGTGTGTGAAGAATTGCTGAAAGACGTTATTTCGATGGCATGGAAATAACTCCAACTTATATTCCAGGAGTAAGAACGACGCCTCTGGAGGAAGTCCAGCAGTTCGATCGAGCCCCTTCTCCGGAGAGATCCTTGCGCGAAAGAACGATATCACCGGGAAATGCCGAAGCTCTTTGGCCCATCGGCGTTTTCTTGCCACCGATCGACATCAACGACTTGGGATACAGCTCTCAGGATCACGTAACTCCGGATTTTTCCAACGGGCTTGGTATACCAATGACAATTTCATACCTGATACTCAAATGCTCGAAGAAATCGCGTTTTGTGATCTTTTGATTAGATTTTTGAAAAATAGAATCAACCGACGAAGAAAATTTCGTATTATGCAATTATTTCATATTTATTAATCCTACTACTTGAGATTTTACTTCTGAATCAACAATTACTTCCCAAAAATTGATGGGCTTCAATTTTTTTTTCTTCCTCAATACTCTTGCACTTTGCATTGTGGAAGTTTACTGACAAGGTTGTAATTTTGACCACAGATCATCCGGATCCTCTGCTTCTGACAGGAGAGGAAGCGATGTTGGCTGTGAAGTACATTTACGGCCGAGGAGAGCTTTTTTATGATGATTATCCTCACGCGCGAGCCTTGCTCAGAAATCAGGAAGAACGAAGGATCAACGGATTGCACGGTCACGTCCTCAGCAGCCTGAGGCCAGAATCCCCGTTTTACAGAAAAGGAATGAAACGTGGACATTGATTATATTAAACGAACAACGACGGACGTGAGAAATCATTTCTCGTGTCTTATATTACAATGCTCCAGCATTCATCTCGACCAAATTTTCACTATTTCGTACTTAACCGTCTTCGATTTTATTTTAACAATAAATTGTTTTTGCACAAATTTTCCCAGCCTGGTAGATCCGTAATATAATATAATATACATATACGATACATGTTTGGGCGTCCCGTTATAAAATCGTCGGGTACTTCTCGAGTACTTTGTATTATATATATAGTATACAAATTGGAGGACACAAACGAATGAGTATTATAAGTATAATTATCGATTACATTATAGACTTATTCATTGTATAAAATTAACAATTCATTGGAAATACGACAATATTTTTTAACATTAATATACACAGTTCATTATTTATAAATGCTATAAACTATACTGATTAGAATACACATAATTTGTGTATATGGGTATACACACAATGCATGTATAGTTTTCGCAATACGGTATATATGTAGGTATTTATATTCAAACGGAGCATACTACATATTTATGCTGCCAAAATTATATAATCATGTAGCCAATTAAACATTATACATTTTCTTTACCATACGGGAATTGATTCTCTTCTAACGTGATCCAAACGATAAGAAATTTTACCACCATAAATTATCGAGTATTTTTCATCACCAAACCGATCACCTCATATTATAAAACGTGTAACGTTTGGATTTTAAATTCCTTTTCCTTCACGCAGAAGGACGTCGATTATTCTCTTCTTGTACGTTATAAGCGGTCACTTTTATCACCCTGCAGCAGTTCGAAACTCCCAATTAAAAGTACTTCTTTTCTGTGGCTGTAGCACTTCGTTATACATTATTACATGGTCACGATTATCTTGGTGCGTATGATCATAAAATAAACCACCTTCCCACAAAACCAATTACGATTAGCAAGGTAATGCTGGGCAAAGTTGTTCTCGTTGAGGCATTGCAAAGATCGCCTAGGCAAAAACATATGTAGACCTTCTTGTAGTTCCAAATTGTGTTCGAACAACGTTCCTCGTAATCGTCTGGGCCACGCTGAAGGCACATTCGTTGTGTCGCTGTTCCATATTCTGTCAAAAATGAAATGTGAATTAGATTTACCCGTTCAGTGTATTATCGACGTTCAACGCTATTATTATAATAATTTTCGGGAATTTGACCATTCTTCAAATGCCAAATCACCTGCGGCTTATCGAAAAATCCAGTAGTGTCCAACAATTGAAGTACCTTCGTTTCCAACTTTTAAAACCTTATGAAATAAAACCTTGCAGAACAGAAAACGCTTGTAATGTCATCCGGATGGTCAATATATGATCAGATAAGAAAATACGCAATTACATTTATCACTTGCGAGATTCTTCTTCATCGGCGATGTTGAAAAGTCAATATTCCGTATAACATGCGTGATTCAGACTTTGATAAGCTTATGTTCATCATTAATTCGATATTCACGTAAATTATGCAAATTACCGTTGTTGAGATTTTGACTCTCGATTATTTTTCCGCACCATCCGGAGGCGCATGGAACTGCCTCCACTCCGTGCTCTTCGGCAATCTGCGTTGCATTCATCGTGAATTTGTCCTTGCAGGATCCCAATTCACCCCTCGATCTGCACTGAACGCATCTCTTGAGGATACCTGTGCAGAAAATACTTGGTATAGTTTCATTAATTATTCATAATTTATCGGAGCGTTGTGAAACAATTTCAAGATAGCATCAAGAGTCTTTGATAAGCCGGAAAACGGTTATGTTGTCATTATCTTATGATGATTTTCATTTTTTAGACCTATAAAACGATCCAGTCGAAACATGATTCGGACTCTCACAAAAGCTGATATTTATTTTATTAATAGTGATTGATTAAGGAACGTTTCATATAAACGAACATATTAATATTTCTTCAACAAAATAGCTTAACAGTCAAAGTCTCTGACTCTCCACAAATAAAAGTAAGCGAGAGTCATTTTCCTTATGAATAAACCGATTTTCGTAATTCGTCAACCTTCATTAACAATATCACCGGGTTTTCAGGTCAGGCCAAGCTAACAAGTTTCTTGAAACATATAAATTAAAACGAGACAACGACTTTATGAAATGCACAAAAAAAAAGTTTTGCATGCTTTGTTTTGCCTTGGGATCCATGCGAATAATACATATTACGTACAGTATTGAGAAACTTGAAACTAAATTAAACCATTGCATCAAAATAATCTTTTATGAATGTAGAATCTCAATTTTGTTTATACTACAACTTCGTGTAAGATTTTGGAAACGAATAATCACTTGCGATTCATTGAATTACATCCATGGGTGACCCGTAGAATAACAAATCTACTAAAATCTATCATAAATTATACGTGCAAGAATGCACTTGACGCAGAAAATTACTGGGGTGATGACCATTCGTTACCGGTGAATAACAATTACTCAAAGGTTAGCAAAAGAATTGAACCGTAACAATAATTAAGTTCGACCAAAATCCGGTGAAAGTTTGAATCCGGATATAAAACGACGCCATGTTGGATAACTTACCTTCGACAGTATGTGGTAGGAAAGTGGCACAGAGTATGATCGTTAGAGTGAAAATCGGAGTCAGTTTCTTGGACACCATTGTCTCGAATCGGAATTTAACAATATTTTGGCACTCGGAGACTGTAACTGGGCGCAAAACGGCGAGATCTTTGCACGATTTTTTCAACGATCAGCCATCTTGTATCGAAGTTGAGAAATTCTTCCAGAACCAGTCACTCCTGTCAATTCTACACTGCACAGCTGTGTTCTGCTCCCACTGCTGTCTTAGCTCCTTTCACTTTGCAGTGCGTGATACCGGACATCGTACGATACTTTGGAAATCTGTATCTATTACTCCATGCGTATTCGACCATTATGTCGATAAGACATTCATCTCGATCCGATTCCTCGTTAATCAGTGATCTAAGTGTCAATTCCGCATGGTACCAAAACGACGTTTCAATACTGTACCTATCGTTATTCGCCTAATTCTTGGTTGTACTTTTTACTTTGCATTTTATTAAACAAGTTTCTATTGGTTTCGGGTCAGTTTCTACAATTGAATCAGTGGAATAATACTAGAAAAATATTCATACTGATACTGACAAATTGATGTTTACATGGTTTTATCGATTTACATTTCTTTTTTGATCGATCCTTTTTTTCTGACAGGGTGTTTAAACTCATCCGTATAGCCTCATACAGGGCTGATTTTGAAATAAGTAGGTTGAAATGATGCTACTCAACGAGTAGTTTGTTCAAATTCATTTATTCAGAGTATAGAATACATCACTAAATCTTAACATTTAGAACTATTCGTAGCGCCTTCAGTCAAAAAAGTCGGCTTTGTTGTTTTCACGGGCTTCGATTTCTTTGTAGTCGGTTACAGTAAATTTGTCCCGATGATAGCAAGTAATAACAAGTCCAGCGCAATAGCAAAACGAGCCCATCAACAGTATGAAACCCAAGTAACCCACGTGGCGCAAAAATGCTGAAAAAATGAACGCTCAAGAGGAATTTCAATTCACGTTCCAATTATGGATTTTCAAACTGAGTACTCCACTGACGAGAAGAAATTTATTTTATCCACTGTCCGGCGTGGAGGAAAATTATTTATATAATAATCCCGAGAGATGGCGCTACAAACTTGCCTTAACCAGAAAACTATATGGATCAGTGAGAATGTGCGAAAAGCAGCGGAAAGCCTCGTAACAATTTAAATCGTGGGACAAAATAAAACAAACAAAAAGAAAAAACTTGACAATTTTGTATTGACAACTATAATTTATGATATTTGATGGCTGGAAATCATATTTTTCAATTGGTACGGCATAATTTCTGCACCTTCTTGCATTATAAATCAATAGTTTTTCAATTTTTAGACAATTCAGCTGTACATTAGCAATCAACGCGGAACTATTTTTGAACGTATACGATACATCATTTGATGTTTAGTATTGCACAATTTCAAACCGTTAAACAGGAATTAAATTCGATTCGGAAACGGCGTCGTTAGTTGAATATTTCATTTACAGATGGCGAACGGCGGGTGTTCATTCCCGTTAGTGCTATACACGGTTTACGTTTACTATATAATAAAGCCGATTCCGTCCCCTGCTGTACTGCTTCGGCAGTACATATACTAAAATTGGAACGATACAGAGAAGATTAGCATGGCCCCTGCGCAAGGATGACACGCAAAATCGTGAAGCGTTCCACATTTTTTGAATAACTATACGCCATGAATTGTATGGTGTTTTGAGATCGATGACGTTTCTAATTTTGATCCCAGCTTACCGCGACTCAAAATCAAGGATCTTGAAACAACTATCACTTTGACTTTCAGCATGTTCACTTTATCAACGTAGCAGGTGTAATTTCCCGCTTCTGCCTGCGTGACACCTGATTTAAAATTAAAGAAAGTAGAAATCGATCTGCCGACAGTATGGACGGGTATAATTATTTTTCTTCCCAGTTTACTTGAGCTAAATAATTACTATACCTAGTAAATACAGCGTTCCGTAAGTGTCCACCAAGACTCTCGGTTCTGGATCTTTACTGCGCACAGATTGCCCTGTTCCTTTTTTCAAACCAATGTTATCCTTCTTCCAGACGACGTCGGTTTCCATGTTGGATCTGATTAACAGTCGTTGATACGAACAATATGTATCAAATATAATTAAACCTTATATTAAATTCATAAATTTTAATCTGCAATTTTTTTTTAATAATATGCGAAAAATTGTTAGTCATTTATTTATTTTCTCGTTACTCGGGGCAAGTAATCGTCAGGTGAGCATCCTCTGCCAAAACGTATCTCTTCTTGTACCTGAATTTATGCCGCTTATGTTTTTTGAATCGTGAACATTTCTTACATTTTTCTTGCTGTATAAATTCTGGCAAGTCTTTTGTCGCTGTACCAATTTCAGGATATTCATCGTACAATTCCTTGGAGCTGAAAAATGATTATGGTATGAATTTTTGCGTAAAAGTTTATCAAGTCACTGTCATAAAAATGGGTGAAGAAGATTTGAAAAATGAAGAAAGAAACTGCAATTTTTCCTGTTTTTACATCTGCGAACAAAACTGTAGTAAAGAAAGTTCGTTGTTGCGTTAATAATCAAAATGCACAAAACAATATACCAATCTGTACATGGCTCGTTGAATTCAATGAATCTGAACGATGCACGCTGCGTGTAACGAGATCGCACGAATTTCTTTTCCCACTGCAGTTCGTTATTCTTTTCTCAGTGGTTAACTTAAAACTGACTCGAAATTATTCTCACCGACACGGCCACATGGGCGTCTTCAAAAATAACGTGGGCACACCTTCGCCTCGCTTTCTATCATGTGGCATTTTCCCCGACGTATTATGGGTCGATTCGCTTGAAATTTCCAATGTTCGTTGATCTCCCGTTACATCATTTATGGTCCGCTTGACTCTGCACATACCAACTCTCGTCCTATAGCCACGTTTACGAACGCATCGCTCGCAAGGACTCCAGGGACCCCATTCAGAGACGATTTCCAGCTTTATACCCATTTTTCGGATATCAATTAGACCCGGCATCCGGGAAACCTGAGAGTGAAAATTTACATCCTTTACTCGATCACATTACTTATTGATTAATTCGAAGGTGACTTGCATTTTCTTATATTTACTTTCACAATTGGAACTTAGTTAATTGATAAAATAAGTTAATTTTTCGAATGATGTCCCAAAGGTCTCAATTTAGTAACAGATCGATTAAAAATCTAATTTATTACATGAAATTATAACTTATACAGCAAAGCGTAGAGAAACTGGTGCTAAATTTATTTCGTGATAAGACACCCAGTCTGACAGATTTCCAGTTTGTCTATAGATTCCTGCCGTGTTCTTGAGTACAGCTGAAAAGATTTTTTTGCACTGATGTGGAATGCAAGAAGTCGACTGATTGTACTAATATGACATCCCCAGCAAAGTCTCCTATTTTTCATCAGATTAGATTTATATTTCTCAAATTAGCACGACTAACGTTCTAATCTGTAGTTATATTTCGATTCTACTTCCTGGCCATTAGATCCGTGGCACTTGTACAGTCCTGCATCCTTAGCCTCGAAATCTTTGATAACCAATGATAATTCCGGAGTAACGTGAATCCTGTTGTAGCTCATATTATTCTCCATTCCCCAAGAGATTTCCGCTTCTGTAGTAGACTGGTAACGGTCTTGTAAGTACCAAATCTTCGGTACCTGATCATCCTTTTCGTTACTAAAATTGTTGTCAGAAAAGTATTGTTTCGTCTCAAATGTTATGTAATTATCAATATCGTAAAGCATTTGAACCTGTCGATAAAAGTGATCTTTAACTTGTTATATTTCCCGCTCACCAGTAATGGCATTCCAGTAAAATTGTCGTATCTACCTCAGCGTCAACCAGTAAATATAAGTCATTTTCTTCAGATCCGATTAATCGATCTTTATCTCTACAGTGCTTAATAATATCAGGTCTTATATCAACATTTTTTGCCACTTTAATGTACAAAAACATTCCCAACAAAAACCACGTGTTTCTCATCGTTGTGGCCTGTCTTTTGCTAAATAATTTGTAATGTGGAAGAGAAACACGTCGGTATCCGTACTTTGAAGTTTATATATTTGATGGCGTTTGATTCAAGTTTCGAAGCGCTGTGAAGCCACGAACCCAGCTTCGTGTTTGAAGTTTCAAATCGAATCGTCCCTCTCGGCATTTGGTGGCGGTGAACTGGCGGAACGGACGGAATCGGGCTATGAATTGTAGTGGGGGTGATTTGGCGGAAATACGTACCCAGCATGCATTGGCGTACGTCAACATGGCGGACACTATTGAAAGTGAGTGAAATTTTCATATTTTTTCCTAAAATTAAGTCGTTCAAGTCGAACAAAGTACAAATGCATAGTAATAATAGTAATCTAGGCTTATGTGATAATAATATAGGCCACAGTTGCACGGATTTCAGTTAAAATTGAGTTTGTAGTTAACGTTTGAAACAGGCACGGCGACGATGGGTTCAAAATTTCAAAAATGACCAATGCAGAATTCAAGCGGGATGACGAGCCCTCCGAGGAACAAATTTGGTTTCGCGGAATTAGTTGACTGGACTCTAAAACGCCAAATCCTTGAATTCCACTAACGGTGTATAACAACATTCTTGACATTTCATTAAGCAAAATACTTACAGGTGCGGACACGCTATGTTTACACACGTTGCTCCCAGAGATTGGTTATGTTTAGCCCAGTTTAGCCCACTCGCATTTGTAGATACCTCAAAATTGTAGACAAACTAGCAAAGGTTAAATTTCATTCAATTCTAACACGAGGAAACTCTCTAATAATTTTTAGCAATAATTCCGAACATTCAAGACGTCGAATCTTTCAAAAACTCACTTATCCAAGTGTGGCTTACTTCAAATAATGCTAATTATATTTAAAAACAATAATTTTTCAAATTATAGCTTTCGATAAAACTTTACTCGACATATCACTGGCCTCATATCGTAACTTATCTGCATGCGAATCCATATTTTGTATTTTTACTTGTACATTTCAAGGCTGTGTGTTAAGTACTTAAGGTATATAAATACTTATATAAGGTAAGTACAAGATTTATGTGTATCTGTCTGTCAACACTTTTGAAATAGTGATTGAATCACTTGATTTATATCATTCAAAAGTCATCGCAACCAAGCAGGTTGTATACAAAGTAGTAAATAAACAAACGTTAATCATAACGCTACGACGCGCAATCAGTGCAAGGACAGGTTTTGTTTTCCATTAGTTAATGTAAGATTACTGGTTGAATTTTGTGTTCCATAAACATGGAAAAATTCTAGTATATTTAAACGCCAAATGATGTGAAACCACGTTTGCAAATCCCGAATGTTGGGATTAGGTTAAATGATTAGTTTGCATTAGGTTTGATAGATATTAACTGGTCAACCTTTTGGCTTACATATGTGTACGTACAATCTTTGACGGTTTAACTTACTTATCGGATATGTTACATTTCTCCTCTTAAATATTGATATGGTGCGATGAAGAATCATCTTTTATTGTCAAATTATATTTTTCAGATAGTTTGGTAAATATACTTAACCAAATCACATTTTCATTTCAGATGAATCAGCGGAAACCTTGCTGTCGATTAAAAACGGTGGCTACCCATTGGCCAATGAAATTAAAAAGGAAGCTTTCGACGATGACCTGATGGATCTCGAAGACCAGTCACATTGGAATAATTCTATGGATGATTCAAATATGGATCCTGAAGATTCTGAACCTATGCCTGAGTTGGGGCCTGCGGCTTTGGGGCTGCAAAGGGTTGGAACGCAGCCGCCACCAAAACCCAATCCCCCAACCCAACCAATTCAAGTATTGAATCGCCGAGGAATGCCTGCGAGGATCAGAAAAAAGAATAAATTGTTCTACGATGACATTCTCGTCAACCATCCACATCATAGGTAGATTAGAAGTTAATGTTTATGTGTTTTTAGTAAACAGACGAAGTACCGATAAAATTCTAAGGCCTGATTTGATTTGTGCTTCTAATGTGTATTTTAGAATTAAAAAGGATCCCAATTTGGAAATGAAACATTCTCCTAAAAGAATACCACGGCCATCCCCAGCTAAAAAACAGAATAGACATGTCAGTGAGTCGAAGAGAAGTACGGGTACGCCGTCGCAGCCATCGACGCCAGTTACTACACCTATAAAACAGGAAAAGGAGCCAGAAAAGCCGGCACAACCAGCATCTCCTGACCGAAAAATTGGACAGAAGATTGGTATGAGACTGAGAAACCTGCTGAAATTACCCAAAGCACATAAATGGGTCTGCTATGAATGGTTCTACAGTAACATTGACAAGTGAGTAATGTACCTGAAGTAATCTGTAATACTTTTTTGAAAGATTTCACCGAGGGTCTTTTCCTTATTCAAGGAAAAATAATAGTATTCTGTAGTTTTCATTACATCACTTTCCATAGGACATAATCTGAGCATTGACTGAAGATATACATATCTCTAGTCAACGATCTGAGTAATGCATCGATATTCAAATTCTGGTACAAATGTTAATCATACATTGATTAACACACTCTATCAATTGAAATTTTTTTTCTCAAAATGGGCAATTAGATAAGTACTATTTTTCTTCTTCCAGAACGCTCTTTGATGGTGACAACGACTTTATGATTTGTTTGAAGGAGTCTTTTCCGCAGCTAAAAACACGAAAGTTGACACGCGTAGAATGGTGTAAAATACGAAGAATGATGGGAAAGCCAAGACGGTGCTCCCAATCATTTTTTGAAGAGGAAAGACGAGAGTTAGAGAGGAAGAGACAAAAAATTCGTATGCTCCAGCAGAGAAAAACGGCCGATATAAGTAGCTTTAAGGACCTGCCTCCTGAAATTCCTTTACAACTTGTTATTGGAACGAAAGTTACAGCAAGATTACGAAAGCCACAAGATGGCCTTTTCACTGGTAGTATCGATGCAGTCGATACCAGCAACAACACCTACAGAATTACCTTTGAAAGAGCGGGTCTTGGAACTCACAGTGTGCCTGATTTTGAAGTTCTGGTAATTGAATAATTGAGCCATATTCACTGTTTAGTGCCTGTTGATCATCTTCATTTGACTTATTTCAATAACCTTTATTTGTTTTCAGTCAAACGAACCACCAGAAACCATTAGTGTAGCTTCGTTCGCGCAAAAGTTTAGACCTCGGATGGTGCAATATGTGCCATCACCTCCCTATGCAATGAAATTAATGTCACCCAGATTAAATAATGACCCTTTAATATCCAACGCCTCCGTATCACTCCCAAAAAAATCGCATATCGGTGGTACGATGAATGGCTATCCCTTAAAACTGTTAGAGTTTATGGTAAAAGTTGACAAAATATTAGCGGCAAAGAAAATCAAGATAAAGAAACTGAAGGAAATGAACAGTGAGGCGGAAAAGAGACGGTCTTTCGGTGAGCCTTTGCCAGCTGACTTTGAGAGAAAATATGCAGGGTAAGAATTTTGCTTAGTAATGTATTGAATAGAAACAACGAACGGATTAAAAATAAAATTTCTTTGTGATTACAGGATAGTAGTTGAACTTGAAAAGATGAATGTAGCGCTTCAAGATTTCTTGAACGACGTACAAGAGTTATGTCAAGAAATGGCTCCGGAACCAAGCGTTGCTGCTATGCTGGCTCCTTCTCATTTGCGGGAAAAGTGCCATCAAGAAGCGGCCGATATGGTTGCTAGAAATGATGTCATTAACGATAGGGCACCAGCAAAGATGAGCGAACTTGTCACAGACCTCACTGCTCTCATGCTTCAAGTAAAGGTAAATCTTGTTCCTAGTTTTACTCCACTTTTCACAACAAAATCTTCCTCAAATTCTCCCAATACGTAGAATTCCAGCAAAGAAATGCAGATTTCTTTCCAAAAGTCATAATATCCAATTCTTTTCACAGAGCTTGTCGGATTCTGATCGAAATGCCTATGAATTGAAAGTACTTCAAGGAACCATGGAGCAAATTAGATCGAAACTGAGTCCTCAAAATCAACAAGTGTTTCAAAACTGCGTTGAAATTCATATGCAGCATATTCAACTTGGTTTGGGAAAAATAGGGGCTTTAACGCCATTTATGTCTCAAAAAGTTTAGTATTAACTTTGTTGAATCATCATACTCTTAATGAATGGCAGGCAGTAATTTTCAGACGCGTGCAAGAGTATTCTGTAATCTAATGAGAATTTATTCGAGGAAAATAATAGTTGTACTACACTTGCACGCTTCTACTTACTGTAATGATTTGATGTGCGCCTGTCGTCACTGTTCAACTAAAAGTTGATTCACGCTATCCAGCATGGACCAGTACGACCTGGAACGAACATTTATCGGAATTTCCACGGCATTCCTACGGAACAAGCACCCACTAAGCAGCAGTTAATCACAGGAGGATCAATGGCCAAATCTCTAAGCGTCAGCGATTTGGCTGTTATGGAATTACTTCTTGACGAGAACATGTAGTGAAAGCTAAAATATGTCTACGAATATAGGTGCAATGAATATTTAATACAAAATCAAGAAACGACACACATTGGATACGTTTGATTTAAACAATTGATGAAGTACGAAGAAAATTTTTATTAATAGATAGTTTTGTTACAGCCCGTGTTGTATGATGTGAATCAATCTTTACTATCCAATTGTATAGACTCCTTCATCGTTCATCAGGCATACTCATAGTTCATACATTATATCTACATTTTGTTTTTTGTTTTATAAAAAGACAAGAAGTACGAGGAATTGCAGTTAGAAATGGTAATGAATTTTGAACTAACGTGGTGTAAGCATTGTCTACACCTTACACGGAATGATTCTTCTGATCTTTCTGCAATAATCAATATTTTCTTGACATTATCAGCAAAAATTTTTACTCAAGTCATTTACTTTGAATTAAATGTCTACATAATATATCTAGTATCTTATTGTGTACTTTATAGAGGTGTAAAGTGGTGTGATAAATGCAATGGCAAACATTGTTGCCCGTTGCAAAATTTTGTATGCATCACTTCGGTAAAAATAGAAAAGATCTTTTTTTTTTTTCGTCCGTATTTCTGCACCACTGCTAACGTTCAATTACACAGTTAATACTTGCGTTGAAAATAATTATGTATTTACTTACAATTACAAATATATATCTTAGGATTAAAACATTTAGTAATAATATTAAATAGTAAAAGAAAAATATTATGAAAAAATTGTAACTAGAAGAATGTTGTGTTGAATACTTGAGACGATTGAAAATATTTAATTACTATTATACACGTTCATACCCTAATAATAAATGGAGAAATTAATATTTTACGGAAATTAAAAGGTATGAGGAAATGTAGAATATTACGAGTTGCATATATTATACAGGCGCTATAAATTGTATCTAAAATAATAGATGAAACATAATTTGAGATGGAGACGTTCTAAACAGATTTATATATCCCTGAATTGTTGCTTTTTGAGGGAAAGGATACTCAATGTAATTCAACTACATGTAGCGGTATAATTTCAGATGCTTTATTTATATACAGTTAATTATTTAACATGGGGATTATGTAACAGTGTACTTTTATTCGTATCAAAGTATCGTGGAAACTCACTATAATTCATTTTATTCCCGTAATATTTATTTCAACACAAGTAAAAAGTAAAATTTTACGGAATAAAGGCTAATAATAAATTCACAGCAACGCGCATCTAAGACTTTAATACAAAAAAGTTGACCTAAAGTATTTTGAATATCCGATGTATTACTGGTCAATGATGAGAGTTTATTCGTTTCAATTTTTGTTCAACTGACGGTCGCGTATCATCGTTGGTTACTCATCTGTCTGAAAGAGTTAATTATATTTTCGATTAGTACTAACAGATACAGACGTTGTAATGTTCGGTCACATGCATTACTAGATCCATTTGCATTTACGTTAACACGTCATCACCCACGATACGACACTATTGTCGATAATAGAGCATAGAATCCATTTTACATAGATTCATTTTCTGTCTCTGATAACTTAAGTAAGTTACTATTTCTTATCGCCACTTAAAAAAATTTCTTATCTACAGTAACAATTTGGAGGAAGTGTCGGTAAAATTTTTTTTGCAGTATTTATAATACCAAGACTAAACGATCTCATATATAAAAGTGGCTTTTATTCTTTCTAAAATCAAATGAGGTGAACAGGGAGTATTCCTGTAATGAGTTTAGCAGAAACCACTTATTTGTGTATAACTCATCAACATATAAACGCGTCCGAGTTCAATTTGTTCCGAATGCGTATTCGCGTGATTTATTTGAAGCTTGAATTCGTTTGTTGCAATATTCCAATTATTGATCACGATTGTGATCATTGTGTAAATGTAAAACTGACGAGACTGTATTCTACTTGCGTATTATTATCTATATCAATAGTACTAAGCTGTAAATGTCGTACATTAACATTTATATAGCATCTTTAGTTTCTGATAAGAAACATGTACACATTCACGATTGTTTTGCTTTCATTCAAGAATTGACATCTGCCATAATGACTTATGGATTGATATCCGTTGAACAATGGTCGGTGGGCATGATTAAAAAAATCATTTCTTGTGCTTATTAAGCTTTTCTAACAACGCATCGGCGTCCTCGCTTGTCTTAACTCTTAACAAAACTGGTGTCGGTGGTGGTTTGGAATCTGGTGTTGGAAGAAGAACCATCATAACGTTATTCTTTCCCATACGCTGCATTGGTATGCCCTCGGTTAATATTGTATTCAAGAGTAAATTTCCGCACGAAGTATCGGCACGCACTATTAGCTGTGTTTTGTCGTTGGGTGTAGGCTTCAGAAACAGGGTACCTACTCCTCGATCAGCAAAATTTCCATCTTTTTTGACAAATACCTTGCATCTGCGAAAAGCAATTTATATCCCATAAATTTCATCTGCCATTGAATATCGTGCTAGTGTAGTGAACAAATATTCACTAGAACATAGTACGTAACAAACATATTTAGGTAAATTTCATATAAAACAGATAAATAAGAATCGCATGTTCCTTTCAACTGTCTTACCGTTGTTCATAAATTGCATCGTCTTCCGTGATTGGTTTGAAGTCTGGTTTCGGTGGTTCGTCATCATCATCTTTTTCTTCATCTTCTTTAGTCTCTTCTGCTTCTGTAGTTTTAGCCACATTGCCAAAAGAAAATGGTTTTCCACTGTAAGGAGATATATAGATACAATTACAAAAAGAAGGCTGATAATGTTTCAATATTTCGTGAATATATGGGTAGAAAAACATGAAAACGGAATATGAAACTCATCGTAACAACCAATAAAAAATTTACTCCCGGAAAGAGGACGTACCCTCCGAAACTGAATCCTGCCGAAGCTGTACTGGTTGCTGAACTTTGGCCAAAGCTGAATGTGGCTGTGGGACCAGATGGTGGACACGAAAGACTTGCTGTTGGTTTCTGATCAGTAATGTCAGATTCGGTTTCCTTTTTCTTATCTTCTACAGCTGTAAATGATGTACTTAAAAATGGATTCCGTTCAGTGGAAACACTGCCAAAAACGCTTTTGACTTCCGAGGTAGTTTCAGTATTCCCGAATAACGATTTTCCAACATTCACATTCTTGAAAATCGATGATTCGCTTTTCGACTCTGCATTTCCCACTGATGGATTACTAAAGACCGACTTCTTAGTCTGTGATTCAGTCTTTCCAGTTTCCAAATTCGACTTACTCTTAACGGGTGAACTTTCCAAGTTAGATTTTTCCCCAGTCTTTTCTGGGCTCAAAATTGTCGGGGTGGTTTCCTGTCCGTGTTTAGCTTCAATTTCTTTAAGATGCTTGTCATAATCTTTAAATATTGGGGTTAAAATACAAAACGGATTTGAATCTACGTGTGACTTGATCCATTGAGTGACGCTTTCGTTAAGTCCCTTCAATTTTGCATAATAATCTGTTGATTTTTTGAAAATCTTCCCATCTTCCTTTCCAGTTGGAAAATGCTTAGCATCCGAATTTTTCGACATTGATTCCTGTTTCAACGAAGAAGAATCTTTGCTTTCTGGCCCATTCGCTGCTGGGTTAACCGATCCATTGCTCGAACCTACTTTATTAGCTACCGTTTTTTCACTACTCTTCGTATTTGTTGCATTACTAGTATTTGCAAGGAAGCTAAAGGGTGAAGAACCGGCAGGTGCAGCAGTTTTGAAAGCAGTAAACGCGCCAAACGCTGCTTTTGGTGCATCCTGAAACAGTTTGAAATATTACGAGATACAATCAACTTCGGACAACAAAAAAGCAATGCGCTTTGGTGCTAGGGATCTTTGTATTTTTCAGCAATGTTTCCAAACTTACATCCCCTCCGCTGTTGACTATTCGCCGTCTGGCCGATTTGATGACTCTTCTCTGCAAATCTTCTTTCGATGCTTTGCTAAACGTTCCTGCCTCTTCCCGAGTTTCTTCATCGTTCCAATTATCGTGATTCAGCTCTGAGGTAGCAGTTCGTTTGCCAGCCATCACTGAGCGGTCTAAAATCAGAATGATTTTTTCAGTTTTAATTTCAGACAGGCTGTGGTAATCGATTTGCATTTAATCAACAAATTATCAGAGCAATATTTCAATTCCCGAGGATAGAAGGACTATCGTGTCGTAAGAATTTAGGTATTAATCCAGTTAGGCGCTTATCTCTTACGAAACATTTAGCAATTGCGATAAGCATTAGGATTTTGAAATTGTCGAAGAGCGAATATGCGATCTGAATATAACAGCGGGTTTACGGTGAAGTTGACATGGCAATGCAAGTACATAGTAACAGTCGATTCAATACTGTTTCGAGGTTATGAAAAGGATTCGGTCGAAATAGAATTGGATCAATTTCGGCCGTTACCCGCTTAAACAGTTTCAACATAACGCCATTCAATGTGATTTCCGTAACAAATAAAAACCAGCAGTCGATCGATATGAAATTGGAGTGCGAGTAAAAAAAAAGTACACATTTATAGGTTAACCGCCACTCGATCGGGAGTATATTCGAAAGTGGCAATTGTCAATTCATTGCAACGATACAGCGTCGAGAATCGCTAGCGTACCTGAGTTTTGATAAACGGTATGCAATCTGTCGATGAAAAGTCCACGTTAACCGCGTTAGTGTCTATTTGTACGATAATATCTCGCGAAACATGAGTGATAAATCGCAAGTAAATGTTCCGCGCTAAACTGGCGCGTTAGACTTTTTGCCTTTTGATGAAAAAAAAATGTCAACTCGGGGCCGGCTGGGCTGGCCGGCAATCGTAGTTGGTCGTGTAGTGTCTGTGAAGGGCCGAAGGGGGGATGAAAATTCGGGAGTTGTGGACCAGGCCGTTGTCACGACGAGGGCGCCACGATCATTCGGCAGGCATCAACCACACACCCCTGCGCGCTCTTATTATTGGGAAAACATCTGCCGCTGCGTCGGAAAATCTCTTTTAAATGGCCGAGATTTAATTGAAACTGAGTTGAAATATCGTGTAACACAACGGGGGTAGGTTGTCCGATAAACAAGCTAAATGTTTACACCGGTAGACCGGTCGGTATTTTCCCAAATTAACCGCAACTTAGATGGAAAATAGCTTTGGCAATACCGAAAGGGGGGTTAACGCAAGTTGCTCGGTGTGTCGTGTGTCTGTCGTCGTCGTTGTGCCCGCGTCGGTGAAAACCTACACACGGCCCCGT
Organism: Neodiprion lecontei; assembly: GCF_021901455.1. Taxonomy (NCBI): domain Eukaryota; kingdom Metazoa; phylum Arthropoda; class Insecta; order Hymenoptera; family Diprionidae; genus Neodiprion; species Neodiprion lecontei. The sequence goes on along the minus strand of NC_060265.1, from coordinate 9,407,497 downwards.
CAAATATCCGACTTGTGCGGATGGTCAATTGTTTGTGGTGGTGGGTGAATCGGGCAAGTGCCGTGGTGCGCGCCGTGCCGAGGAGCCGAGAGGAGAGAGATATTGCTTCGCTCTATTTTGTGAATAATTATATCTGTTGAGAGAAAATTCAACTCAACTGGTGTCGTCGTTGAAACGCGGTGCCGATAACGAAGCGAATTCGTCAACTTCGGAATAACTCGAGTCCAACTTCCAGGCCCGACTATGGAGATATCGAAAAGTTTGCAGGATGAGATACACTCCGTGCAAAACAAGCTCAAATACGCCATACAAAATCATCAGGCAAGTAATTTCCTCCTCGTTGTTTGTCCGTCGACGGACTTTTAATACCTGCATCGTACAACCTGACGCGCGTTTCTTGTGCAGTTACATGTACCGTACACGCATGTATCACCGTAGGCTTCCTGCATCATTTACACACTGTTACACTCTCGGAGCGCAGCGACGACGAGGGGAAAGGGGGCTTAGAGATGATGCTAAAACTTTCGACGAGTGCGATCAAGCCGTGCAGCGCGATTGACTTTTTCGATCCCAATTAATTTTCCGATCACATTCACGCGGTTGTCGGATTTAAGAGGAGAATTTACCCAAGGAAAAATCAGCGCGATAGAGATACAAGTTGTTCGATATCGACGTAACTTGTGCGCCTAATTTCGCGTGCAGTTTAACCGCTGCAATTATACCGCAACATCGCTATAAATTTTGTCGGATATATCGAGCCAAACCAACGATAAGTCTACGTCTCCACGCACAGTTTTTCAGGTGCGACGTATAAAATAGCGTGTATTTCTCGCTATCGTCGGTGTGTTTTTTTTTTATCGTCAGTTTGATACTTCAATTAACCAAGGTCGCCGCTGTGGCCGTATATTGTCGACGCGTCGTTACGTTTTGTATGATTTACGATACAGGCATAGTTATTTCCACGTCTTATTTCGACGATCTCTGTCACATCTCCGCGTCGTTACGTTTGCATTTCACGTGATAATTCGTCGATCTTCACCCGCAGCTGCAACATCGTTACCCACAAATCGCACACAACGTGTCCGCTTTCTTTCTTTCATCGTCAAATTGACAAATAATATAAGTTTCGGTATTAGTTATTGTTGCGCGAGTATCAAACTACTCGAGTAGTATTAAACTTACTCCGTTGCTCGTGTCGTGTTCTTCTTTACCAATTGAAAGCAGCGCGCAACATGTCGCGCGCGACTTTTTCACCCGCACAAGAGTTAAAAATCTTACCTAAGAAGTCACGCGAGGTAACCTCGCGTAACATAAAAACTTTCCGCCACTTTTTTACTTCCGCTTTTCGCTTCGCATTATTTCCCAAGTTTACACGTTACAACTTTAAACCGCTGTGAAACTTTTATTATCATCCCCCTCCCCCCCCCCCCATCGTTATAAATATACACACGCTGTTGCGTGTACTGCATGTAGTAGTTTTCAATCGACGGAAAATTCTCCCGCGTTATCTTCGTAAGAATTAACGTCTCACTTAGCATCGTTGAATATTCGAGCAACGTATCGTATGTACAACCAAATCTTATGCCTTGGTTTGTACGTATATGCGTACTGCGTGCAAGTATGTCTCTGCGACACGGTAAACGATATTTCCGTTTCGCAGCGCAACGATAAAAGAATAATACCAAGAAGAATAAGCAGATCTCCGGTTCTTTCTTTTTTTTTTTTTACAGATATATGCGTATTGTTTTGTCTCGCACACACGATACGTGGGATAAAATTTCCACAGTTACTACATTGCTTCGACTATAATAATCATCGATTATGGATCAATTCTGTTTCAATAGTTAAATTGTTGTACGAAATAGACCGATCAATTATTCTCACGACGCGTAAGCTATTTTTTTTTTTTTCCCCCTATCTTTTACTTTTAAAACACCACAACAAACAAACCATATGCGCTTATACACGAGTTTTTGGTGCACACATTCGTCAAGACGATAACGCAGAGCTGCAATGGCGGCAGCGTCTCGTATTTATAAATACGTATGGATAGATTTTCCGAAAATATTAATATCCCCTAATTTTAAGTGCGAATGATCCTCTCCACGTGCGTGAGGCAAAAAATACGATAAAAAAACGACAGAAAAAATTAAGATTAAGAATTCGAATGAAATTATAAGGAGAATCGTGCACGCAGATATCAGGCGCAAGTCGTAATGTCACGTAGGCTTGTTAAACCCGCCTCTGCGTCTATAAGCAGCGGTAAATCCGTGTATGCAATTGTATAGTATGTGTGAAATGTACGCCATTGTATGCGCGATGTGCAGCGGACACTGTTTACGTAACTCAAGTGTAAATTGATAGATTATACTTACATCGGTTTACCCTTTTTTTTTTTTGGTTTTTTTTTTCTAATTTTATAACGTTATACAGTGGCCAGAAATACTACATTGAATTAACTTTCTTTGGTTTGCTTATTTGTTGCTGGTTCAATTTAACGGAAGAAATACCCTCAAGTTGTATCTCTAACAATGCTTAATATTTAATCGTCGTAACAACATTGGAGGTATCACAATATACGACTAATTGGGAAATAATTGTGATCAAGGAATGTTGAAGAAAATAATCAAATTCATGTGATTTTTACGGTTATAGTAAGGAACTCATTGAGCATTGAGATCCATGGAATACATTTCCAACACGATACAAGTATAATTTGGTAATTGAGAAAATTTGTGTACACAATATGGCTTGGTTAAAATTGTTTATAGTTGTATATTTTACTTTCATTCTAAATTGCGTATTTTCATTATTTATTTTCGTCTATGCGTAATTGAACCCTAAATCGTTATTCTACCATTCTTAAGCTGCTGTATTTTTGATCCAGACTGTACGCGTGAAACATCCTTGAAATTAGTCATGTTTCCATAACTAGTAATATCTTATCAGGGTTTATTTGGTTTCCAGGATGAGTAATCCATAACTGTTCGTAATACAAAGGACATTTAATTTGTTGTTGGTATAGCGAAGTAAGTTGAAACGATTGTAAAATATATATATATATATATATATATATATATATATTTGAATATTAAATTATTTTTCTCTTTATTCTCGCAGGTGTACGTGGGGAAGCTCAACGACGACCCAAACGTAAGTTGGATAAAAAATATACGACGATCATTCAATTCGATAATTGCTAATTCCTCCAGGATTCAATTCTTACACCGATCCTCAATTAATCGGCCCTAACAATAAGGCGTAGTGGTTTAATTGGGGGTTGAATTGATCTGCAAAGTAATTCGCACGATTCAACGATTCAACGATTCAAGAGTATTTTGCGATTCCTGAATCGTTAGCAAATATCGTTTATTTTTAGTTGTATTGGATTAAATTTTAAGCAATGATTCGATTGAACATTTAATCTGAACAAAATGAACACTAAAAATTTGATCGGTTCAAAAAGCACGAATCGTTTTTTCCAGTTCCTTTTACCGATTACTTTATTGCTTTGATATGATTAATTCACTTGCGTGTTAATCAATTTAGTGGGTTACTTATAACATATAAGAGTTGAATTTTGTAATCAACCAAATGGAACAACTTGTTCTTCTGAATATTAATTTATTTCTGTAAAGTTTCGGAATACAATGGTTTTGCCATTCCCTTTTTCCGTAAATCGCACCCAATACAGTTTACGAATGAGAAGTTGTAAAACCGAATCATCAAATTTTATTGAATCATAAAAACACAGTTGTTTAATATTGTTCACCCGGTTCATATTGTACATTATAATAATACATGTCCGTTTTGAGGGTGAAAATTGCAAACCTTAGACCGACAGCTAGAAGGCTAGATTGACGTGTAATTTACATTCAACAGCCATAATCGTTGGCTTAGTGCCGTTAGTTTAATCCTAGTTTAGAAATAACCGTTGCTCTTCTGTCCTAATGATCCTAAATTATCTCCGTTTAAATCCCTCGACAAACAGTTTAACTGTATGACTTTTGTTGCCAGTCACCGAAATCCAACGACAACTGTGTGTAAAAATAACAATTTATAAGATATATGCCGTAATAAACTTCGTGGCAATAAAAATTTCAAGAATCTATTTTTATTGTACTCCTAATTATACGGCATTGAATGTTAAAATTTTTTTTCATCTATTATACATCCATATTGGCCTGACCTATCTGTATCAAATTGTCCAAATTTCATTGAATTCTGTTTATTTGCCGTTCAATTTAACAGTTTAAACAACGAAATTGGCCAAATCTATTCACCGGTACAAATATTTTTTAATACAAGTAATTATATACGATGAGTTTATTCAAAATTTTTTATACAATCATTTTATTATTCGGCGTGGGTATAGTAAACATTAATGTTTGGGCAATGAGAAAACTTGAAAAAAGTGTACATCTAGATAGCAAATCGTATAAAATCTCACCGTTAATTGAAGGAATTCGATGGGATCCCAACTAATTCATGGTAATTTTCTACTCCGTAATACACCAAAAACAGTATGAGGAATTATCGTGATTTTTTGCTATTGTCAAGGTTATTTTTATTTTTATTTTTTTTATCAATCATTAGTCAACATAAATATATGCGGAAATTAAAAATGTTTAAATAATTTACTGTTCGAATGATCATCTCACATTTAGGCCTGACAAAATTCTGAAGAGCTCCTGAGTTATATAATATGAAAAAATACGGGTATCATAATTTATGGAAATCGTAACTTTGCTCGTGCATTTTTCTCGCTTTCATCAAAGCGGAACGATTTTCGATTCAGACCATCTCCTGATCCTCCTTTCGCAACTTTCGGCTCCTCTTCGATTATCTTCGTCGAAATTCAACTCGTGCTGCGCGCAATTACTTGTTCTTGCTACAAATTACTAACCGTATAATTTATATCTAAATCGGAGTATTTTATCCTCGCGTTTATCATTCCGACATCGGATATGAAGCCGCACACATTCTCGTTAATTTCTTCATCGGAGCGCGAACGGTGTTGACATAATAATAACGACACGTAACATAATATTGTATAATATAATATGATTAAACAATAATCCCGAGCTTGCAGGCGTAATGCCAGCATTTCAACGGCCCTATATTTCGTTTGATTAAATTATAATAATACTCTTTTTATCGCGATAAGAAAATACTTATAAGTCGTTGTTGTTCCAGAACGATGAACTTCTTGGACAACTGCACGAGATTCAAGAGCACATCATTTCTCTTTCAAAATGCCAGGTATGTAGATATTTTTTTAACGCTCATACGCATTAAACGATTTCTAACAACATTTTTTTACCCGTTTCCTCTTTTTTTTTCCACTGTAATGTAATGTTGTATTATACTCGTATATCTTTCGAAAATTGACGAACTAATTCGCTTGGAAATGAAGAAACATGACACATAATTATATCTGTAGGTGAAGATATTGCAACGTAAAAGAAAAAAAAAACAAAAAAAAAAAAACCAACAACAAATGTGTCAAACTTTGAACCACTTCAACTTTGACCTAATGCATTGCAGGATGCAATATACGTTTTGTATAATATGTTACATATTTTCCCCATTTGTCAAAGTTAACGCGTGCTAGGAACTCGTTAATTTATGCCTCCAACTCCGGCTCAACAATGCGGAACTTGAATACACGTGGAGCATTTCACTCTGTACATAACTCAAGAAACGTCTTAACCCTGACCACCTTGAACATATATCTGAATAACCAACTTTGCATCACATACATGTAGGTAATTTTTTAATTTTTCTCCAGATCCGTAATTTTTTTCAACGTATTTTTTTTTATCGATCTTAAACGGTATATTAAATTTGTTTGAAAAGATTCAAAACTGGTATTACCAAAAATTCTGCGTTGTTTAACAATCGTATGCGATAGTTGAACAATTTTCGAAAATGACGGAGTAGATTTTTTTTCTTACCATTCATTTAATGCGTTTCGAAGAAGTATTTTTTTTTTTTTTCTTCTTACAATACAAGCGAATGGCACGAATTGGCTTATTGTTAGTTTATTATTAGATATGACTTTTCTTTTTTGGTGAAAGTTGAATTATTTTCACTGAAATTTAATCATGTTTTTTTTATCTTATTTCTTTTATTACCGATTCCTTTCGACAACACAATTCGTTGACAATGCATTAGTATGAGATATGTGCATTTCGACAAGAAATAACTATGAAAATATAGAATACACCCTAGCAATGATACTGTACTTTCCTTACTCACCTATCTGCAACAGGCGAAGACGGTCAGAGTTTCGATCCGCCTAAACGTGTTGTATTAACATTAATATATCGCGTAGATCGGTGTTTGTTACTGGTTATTTGCTTTTCCTTACCATACATGTTCGAAACGCTGCCTGATGCGAGGCGTAATGTAATTAGTCGAACGAGAATAAATACTAGAAAGAGTGTAGGTTGTCTGAAATACTCGTAAAGAATTATGTGTTTGAAGGTCTGTATTACGTGATACAACCACATATGTTATACCTACAGTGAATCTGGTTTGAAGTCGAGCTGGTTTTTAGTGCTAGCGATAAACCGCGGGCTTTAAATTGTATAAGTGTCGATAAAAATAGGCTTAGAGGTAGTCAGGTATACATGTCGTGTATTAGAATCGAGTCGAAAGCAGCTCGTGTTCGACAAACTTCGTGCGAATGCGGCATTAATTTTGAATGTCAAAGTATCGGCTATACTCGATGTATAATTGTTTACTCCGATTTTCCCATCCAACTAACAATAGTTTAATTTTAGATCGGTCAATAAACCCCAGCATATAATCATAAATACGCTAGTAGAATGGGACTTTTATATACTTGTAGTAATTGCACTGGTTGGTTTTCGGTTGGTTTTATTACATACGCGCAATTCACGTTACGCATGCGTAATTTTTTCTTTTTTTTTTTTCTTTTTTTTCTTCGGTACGTACAAAATTCTCTGCACTCTGTCGTTGAATGATTTATTTGAATTTAAAAACTTTTGACATAATTATACAATTGCGAAAGATCGTTTGTTGATTGAAAATATGTCAAGTTTCTGTCGCATTATTGAAGATAATGAGAAAAAATGTAACCCGCGCAGTAACTTGGAAGAATTTTGGAAGAGCGGAGAGTAATTTGTTAATATTTCAATGCCTTGTCAGTGTCAAGTCTGTTTTATTATTTATGAAAAGAATGCAAGCAAGCGCGCCATTATAATTTTTTAATGTCGCGTAACATTTGTGCAGAATCTCTCCACACGATTTCTCATTCTTCTCATTTTCTGAAGCGTATGGAAAAAATGTTCTCACTCTATCTTATCTCGCTCTTTCCTCCTCTGCAAGTCAATTTGCGAAGTTTCACCCTTGTTTGGTACAAATTTGCGGATGTCATCTACACAGAACGTTTAATATACCGCGTGAGATATGAGAGAACGCAAGATGTACGCCATAGAAGTTCTTCCTGCTGCTGCAGCAGCTAAAAATCAATTATCTTCAACTCGTGGAAGCCGCTCGGTAATAGCCATGCAATGCTTGTAATAAGAGTCACGAATTTCGTTGTAGATTTTATCCTCTCATTAATATTATACATAATAATATGTATAAATTATATAGTTTTTATCAAAACATATATGTTAACTAACTAATTAATTAATTAATTAATTAACGAGTATACGGAAGTTCTCGTCATATAATTTATAGATAATTTCGTTTCCAAATTTTGTATCAATTGAAATATTGATATTTCATCGATTTTTTTTAAAAGCCTGCATCGTGTGTAACTCAATTTTTGAGAAACAACTTTTCAGCGGTTTATGAATCGAGTGAAAAAGTTTGCGAATTGCGGTGCGAAGTGTTACATGCAGCGGGTATAATAGCGGCGAGGAGATTCAGAGAATTCTTAATTAAAACGAGAGAGATTCAAGGGATGAACATTGAACAGCAAGAGGCTCGAGATTTCGCCAAGTTGCCAGCGGCGCAAGCGCCGATGTATTGCTAAACTTTTGACCAGGTGTTCCGGAGAAGTTGGGAGATCCTACGGAAAGTTGAAATTTCGAACGGTTCAGGAAGTAAACATTATACACCTCGTAATAACTGGACCGGAAACTTTTACTTGATAAACAATTTTCAACCCGAAAGCACAGAAATCTTGCAATATGACATTCGGCTGAAACTAATTTTGACGAACTCAATTTCATGATCGATTTTCGGATAAAAATAATATTGTATGATATTTTCTCAAATATTTTTCACCCACAAGACTCAACCGTAATACTTTTTATTTTCGCAATATTTAACTTGTCAAATTTCGTGAGTGTCGAATTCGCCCTTTCTTCTTTTTTTTTTTTTCAGTCATCAAAATGTTTGTTTTCGAACTTGACGGAGAAAATGATAAGAATAAAATTGTCAATTTTCAGTATACACGCACTTTTTTTTTTCCCCCATTGACAATTCTTTTCAATTAAAATTTTTTGATGCGACGAAAAAAAGTTTGCTCCTCATGCGGCAAAGACGATTTGCAAAGTGCTGGAAAACTGCAGTAATAATTCAACGAATTGGGAACATCCTAAAATCAATGGCAAAGAGAGAGAGAGAGAGAGAGAGAAAAGTTTACTTGCACCGGAATGTCGTTTACACTCCCATTTCGCAAATGACATCCGAGTAGAATAGAAAGAGAGAGAGAGAGAGAGAGAAAGAGAGAGAGAGAGAGAGCGGGAGAAATGGAAAGATAATTTTCGGTTCCAACGGAATCGACCAGCGTTATGGCCGATTTAGTTTAATCGTCCAATAGCGGAAAGGCACGACGTCAAGTAAGAGACGGTTGTTATTGATTTTCAAGCTGTGCAGAGTTGAAACACCCCAATCCATGCGGCGGCAAGCGCGTATAACAGAAGCAACGAGAGAACGAGTGTCTTCCGTTTGGGATTAGAAGGGCGCTCAGAAGGATTACGCTATTACCATGCAGACAATGCTCACCCTGATCTCGATAAATTATCTAACACCGGGTTGCCGTTCCATTACGCGATCGCACACCATTACTTATAACTTGGAATTCATCTGACGGTATTTCACTCCGGGTTTTCAAATATGAATTTTCTCTTTTATTACATCGTATTTGTACAGAAAGTGTAGTTTTATCTCGATTTTTTTTCACCTCGCAAACTATTTGTTTGCTTTCGTTGTATGCAAATTTCTATTCCTTTTCTTTTATTTATTTTTTTTTACGACGCCGAGAACAATTTTTACAGTTTGACAAATCGTTGGAAATCATTCGGTAAAGTTACAAGTTATATTTATACTGTACGCAATTATACTATGCGATCTCGCAAAGTGTTTAGATTCATGTTTCAACTTTTTTTAATTTTTTTCTTTTTTTTTTTGTAGAGAAGAAGCGAAAACTGACCAGAAACTGCACGTATGTAAGATTGTAGAAGCTTGGATAATTAAATACAGAAATAAAATACATAAGTGTAACGATCGTGATATATTTTAGTATTAATTTTTGTGTAATACCGTGTAAAAGGTTCTTGTTATTTTTGTTAATTATGAAGCTTTGGAGGTAGCTTTTCACTCGGCTATATACTCACCGTTGGCCGACCACATTTTATATTGAAATACGAAGGGAAAAATGAGCTTTTGAATAGCCCGAGGCTTTTCGCGAGGCGAAGGGAGGTATAAAAGCTCTCGCTTTCACGGAAGTTTGATTTTTATCAACAGATATGCTTAATCAGTATTGCGAATTGATTATAAACATGCAAATTAAGGATCTTTTGCGTCGGACTGCGTCGACGAAATTTCTGCTGCTTGATTCAGCAGTTTAGCAAAAGTATTTTAAACATATCATGATCAAATTGTCACTATTACTATGTTTACGGAAAATTTTTGCTTCGAACAATTTTGCGAGCACAGGGTGAATTTATTGCACGAGATTTATTGCACGTAGCGAAAAGTTTAAACTTCATACAACTACTGCAGAGTTGTACGCTAAATCGTAAAAGTCACATGTTTGTGTGTGTAGCGATATTATTTAATACTCGGTTTACGGAACATGATTTGAAAACTTGTATTAATTAGAGAGAACGCGTATCGTGTATTTAAATAATGTCTAATGTTAAATCAGCTGCAAAGGTTATTGGTAGTCAGGTAAAACAATATTTCTGTGACAGTATTGCAGTTACAAAATTTTGCGATTGCTTAGTAAAATCTGATACAAAAACTGAAGTCATTTTTTTTTTTTTTTTATCTTGTTTTACTTTTTTTTGGTTTATTTTTTGAAATAAAATCACGAGACGAGATGAATTTTGAATAATCAATTCTCAGTATATTTTCTTCTTAATATGTTTTTCGCATATCTTTTAATGCGATAAATTACCGCAAGATTTTGGGCACAAGAATTCTCCAGCAAATAGATATCGTATTGAGTTTTCTCTGAAAGCATTATACGATATTTTCTTTTCCCAGGAATTTCATTGTGGTCCTTAGAAATATTTAGTGGTACGAAATTATTTGTTTTTACAGTTATTACCGATGAATATTTCGATAGAAAATTAGCACGTCATTCATTATTGTACTCATAGATAATGAATTGAGTAGGAAATAAGAAATTGCTCATGCATAGGGATATTTTATTCCAATAGTCAAATACGAACTTGTACCGGCCTTACAAATTCAAGAAAATCTTTCGTATACATGTCTTGTCTACGAAAATGTCCGCAGAACGTTTTCTTTCGTGTTCATTTCAAGTTAACTGACGTATAACGTGAATTAATTATAAAAATACCCCCTAAATGCAATTTTACACGTATACAAGAAAGATGACAGCGAGCAAAATGAAGTAATAATATTTTTGTTTCCGGAAAAAAATGAACCAGCTGCTTTTTTTCTAGAGTTTAAAAATTATTTTGTTTCATACAAATTTAACGTTCGTTTGCGTTTACTTTCCGAAAAAAATTCAGTGGCTGATTATTTTTCCCTGTAAATTTTTTCCCATTAACTGTAAAGTCAAGACTATTTTATAATATTTTCCAAGCTTCGATATACGTGTTACACATATGCACGCGCATAATATAACGTGTATTTACGTAAACTTTGCACACCACGCGGTGAGGAAAAGTATCGTTTTCGTCCCTGAACTCTTCGTAGGAAGTAAAACTTTGGCTCAGTGGCGCAAAACTTTCCCCAAACTTTCTCGAAGCTTTGAATTAGTTTGATGAGCGCGCCTGCGCGAAAATTACGCGCCCTCGGAAATTCCTCTACTTAACTTATTTATCACGGGGATATTGTACGATTTCGATAAGCCTCGGAGTGAACTGAACCCACGATATTGACAAATGAAAACTGCTCGGTGACGGGATTTCGAAAACGTTGAGCTCTTTTCCTCTTGAACACGAGTAGAAAAGTTTCATAGAAAATATTTTGACTTATGCCCATATTATTCTATGTTAGAAATTTCAACCGATCATTTGAAAAATGTATTTTTTTTTTTTTATTATTATCGAAGAATCTGCGTTATTTTGATTAGAAATGGTGATTAATTTAGCTTTTTTTATTTATATTTATAATCAGTATAATTTTTGATCGATGAATTGAAGTAACTTTCAGAAGCAACGGTAACTGAAAATTATCAGCGTTGCCCAACATTGCAATGTATGCGCAATAATTAGACGCGTTTCGATAATATGTAACCCGATTCGCGTGTCATTCATACCTTGCGATATATTTTTACGATCTTTACACCTCACAAAACAGACGCCTTGAAAGCATCAATGAAATCTCCGTAAAATAACGTCAATCCCGGAATTTCTTTCAACTCTCGTGGAATCAATTGTATTTTATTATAAATATAATAAGACGAAAATCAGCTTAACCCTTAATTGGTGTCGGAGCTTTGAGCCAATTTACTTACATAATTGTCAAAAGTTTGTCATCTCGACAACTTTACAGGCTCGACTCGTTGCGCTCAATTTCATTCGTCCGAATTGAAATTTATACTGAGAAAAATTTCATTTGTTACAGTAACTAGAAAAATTCAGTAAAACAGGTATCGTTAAAAAAACTGTTCGAATATTGTTGGGATTACGGAAAACGAGGTACGCGTAACGATTTTGCGCTATCATCGATCCTTTTTTGGTAATTGCAACGCAAAATCAGTTTGTTCGGTTTACTGTACTTTTTTAGCTAAACAAGGCTTTAACATCAATTTATTTTTGCACAAGCATTAAATTTTCGCAAAAATTACAAGAAAATATAGTAAAAGTGATCGTAATGAGAAAGAATAGTAACGGATACTAGACTTTCCGGTAACAGCTAGAAAACTAATATTCATTTTCTACCTAGAACTGTATTTTTCGATTGTGGTAAAAAATGAAAATAGTCAAGGACTGAGCGGAGTAACCGGAACTAAAAATTCCTCTCAGTGTATCCAAATAAACGTGAATCTTTGAAAGTAGAATAAGAAAAATAATTATCAATTCGGTAAACTGTATTTCAAACTTAATCGAAGTGCCGGATTCCATAAGCAGTTTGTGCATTTATGATTTCAACCGCATAACTCGCGACACATATCAGCACATTTCGAATTGCATCCTGTTGCTACGTTTCACGCAGCTTTCCACGGCGACGAGCCGAGAGTCTCGGCAAATTTCATCTTCGTCCGGTAACTGCAGACCAACGGTGAGGGAATCGAGAGGGGAGTGCAGAGGAAAGAAGGAGAGAGGGGGGGGGGGGGGGAGGACACCCTCGAAATCGATAAAACATATCTCCGGGAAATATTTACATCTGTTGAAAAGTACATAACATTATACGTACATACGCTCTTCTTCTTCGTTTCTTAATTCGGCCGATTATCGCGTGGGATTTCATCGGCGCTTCTGCAACCCTGTAAATTGATACAGATCGAGGGTATATTCTTCTTGCGAAAATCCCACTACGGGGATTCGTATTGGCTTGTTTTATCATTTCGTGCCGGAAGTTTGCCTTTGTATCGAACCGGATAATTTTTGAGAGAGGAAGTCTTATCGTTAGTTGGTCAGAAATGAAGGAATAAAATTGTTGAATATTAATTGGCTTTGACGTAAAAGATTATCGTTTGATTGTCGTCCACGGTAATTAATAATACTTTTTGTTTCTTTTTTTTTTTTAACGCGCAAAAGGAACACTTTCAAAATCGTTTGACAATTTATTCAAATTCTTATACTATAATATAATTGTAACTAATATTCTCTCAATTACTTGCAATTAATTGTCTCACAGAAAGTGATTCAAATTGTGTTTAAAAATTGCGTTTTGAATTACATATTTATACTATGTATAGTATAAGTTTGTTTCGTGTAACTTTTTTTTGCAAGGAGCTTCCACCGCTGCGCGTATATCGTATCGCGAGGGTAAATAACCGTTGTTAGATAATTACGGAAGATATTGTAAGCTCTTGACTAATAGCCGAAAACGTATAATTTAGTATACGTATAGTGTAGGAGGAGGAGAGATCGAACGATAGTATTGCGGAAAGTTTTTGACCCCACAAATAGGCGAGTAATGTAATATATAATTCATTTTGCAAGCGAATAACTTTGAACTTGAACGCTTTCGTGACAAGCATTATGGGTAAAATGATTTGCGATATCAGAGATGATGCTGAAAGTATTTAAATACGAAATTGAAAGGAACTGAGTATATATATATTATATATATATATGTATATGTATAATAAAGTTGCATAATGTACACTGCAATAAGATTAGTCCGATTACGCGATAATCTGCATAGGATCGTCGAGGTTTATTAGATTATTGTAAAAAGAAGACAAGTAAATGTAAAAGAGATTGTATAATTAACAACTGAAAAAAATAAATCAGGGCGACGATTTTGTTGATCTGCAATGATTTGGAAATTTGAAATTTGTTTAATCCTACGCGTGAAGACATATGATTGATTGTATAAGAGAAGAAGCTACGTCGGATATAAGTTGAAAATTATCGATAAAAACTGGGAAAAATTGGATAATATTAACGCTTGGATACATTTTTGTTTGTTGCGCAGAAACAGGTCGTTCAGCGTTTGCGCAAGGAGGTGAAGCTTTACGAAGCGGCAAATTCAAATGGCGGCAAAGTTTCTATAGGCTCGTTACTAGGATTGAACAACAACGACAGTATAACGAATAATAATGTAACGAAAAGCCGCGAAACCGAGCAAACCGTCAATGGGAATAATTTCAACGTATTGAGTCGCAGATTGTCGAAAGACGATTACGAGGATGAAATTCAAAACGTTGATCCACCATCGCCCAATCATCATTTTCGAAATAATTGTCCCAGGTAAGCTGCGACAACGGTATTAATACTTTCAACAATTTTATACTCACCCTAAAAAATGATAAACTTTTACCTGCTGAAAATTTTCTCGATCCTCTTGCCAAAATTGATATTTGTCCCTTCAAATTTTGGATAGAGTTTCACAGAGAAATATTATCACCGGTTACCGAGCATTCTATTTATCACGACTCGTAACAGGACACAGTTATTACTTTTAATCCGAAAATAACGTGCCAAGAATATTTAGAATTGACTAAATCTCTTAAATTTAAGTGCATCTGTCTGCCTTATTTATTCTCAATATGATTGTAATTAGTAACGTTTGATTTTGACAGGGAAAGAACAAGATTCAACCGAATAGATTCAAACGACAAGGACATTGTAGAAATTGAAACGGATGAAAATTCGACTGAGAAACCAATTCCTGATGATATGTACCGAGATCTTCGGTGCGAGCAACAAAATTTTCTTGGATGTCTCGGATTGATCACGGCCGACAAGCACAAGGAATTACAAAACAAAAGAGCAGAAAGAAAACGCAGGAGTACCGCCAATCCACAGTTCGTTTATTCTAATTGGGAAATTCCTACTGTAAGTTTATGCGTATTTAATCGAAGTCCGTTTGTAAACTTGTTCGTTCACAAAAACTTGAATCGCATGCCTTATTATATTTGCATCCAAAGTAACGAATACACAGAATTTGTTGGAGCATCGAAAAGTGAGGATAAATTCTAAGCATTATGAAAAAATTGATATGAATTTAATTTCAGAAAAGAAAAAGACACTCATATCTGCAATCGAATGGGACAGCACCGCAAACGCGACAAACGACAGCTCGATTAAACGGTCCATCTCCACCTCCTTCTAAGGTGGGAGGTTTAAAGTCATCTTCGCCGCCCTGTGCAGCCTCCGCAAAGTCGTTGATTCCAACGCAAAAGTCATCGACAAGACCAAATATACTTAGAAATAATCAAGAAAGTAAAGTATTTGCAGGCAAAACGAAATCCGAGAATAATTTGAGCCACAGACAGCAGTCTAACGCTAAGTCGGTTACATCGGTGGGAGGCAAAGCTGTCCACATACCTGGTCTACCCTCGAGTTTAACCATTGAAAGGATCGAAAATATATGCCGCGCAGTTTGTGTTCTCTGCAGAAAATCTGGTATGTATTTATTTGACACAATTCATTGATGCTCACGCACCCGTTATATTTGTATATTCGTTATATTGATCAAAGTAACTTTACTTTTATGCAGATTCTACTTTAGAGGTTTGTGAAGTTTGTGGTACATATTTTCACGCAACTTGCCACGTGGCTTCAAGCCCTACTTTCAGAACCTGTCCAAAATGTACCACTAAAACTGAGGAATCAGATTGCGATCAAAACAGTAGCGATACCTTAGCAATCGAGACCAAAAGAGAAATTGAAATAGGTGAGTAATTACTGCATTTTAAATCCATATTATTATAGTTGTAAGTGATGACGGTGCGAAAAAAAATCCCACAATATTTTGAACTTTTACATAAATTGTATGTGTCGTAAAATCGATACAAGCTGTATTTACCATTAATAGATCACATTAATAATGTTTGCAGACAAGCTAATAGTATTCGCGTAGATTTAATTACAGGAATTCATCCTTATTCAATGTAATAATTCTTCATGACAATCTACTCGTCATATTGACACGATTAAAAATGTTTCAGACAGCTCAGATTTATATACATGAATTTCACTCGCTGAATTTTGCAACTTGTCAATATTTACTTATTGTTAGTACCTTGTACTTATATTTTAACTGATCACTGACAGAGGAAACTAAAGTGCTAAGGTCTTTGTGAAGAGACAGTCGGTCAATCAATACTTGTAAAGACATTATTTCAAGTTGTCGGTATTTGAAATGTACATTAAGATCCATCTAATCTACGTTGTAGACAGATAGTGCTAATAAAACTAACGATGTGAAGAATGTTAGTACATGCGATATATTCATGAAGTTTTCTGTGGATTCTTATCAGAATTGCTGATATATATTCATCACCTAATGTGTCAATTGATTGTTTACTTCAATTTCTGTATCCTTAACAAACATGCGTTATGATGTTTGACAGACGCTAAGTGCTCTAAGCTTTTTCACTAACTGTCTAAAGCATTTTTTTTATACGATATTATCTGATTGTATGCCTTCGATGTAAAAAAAAAAAACACATTTCCATCAAAAATGGAAAATACAAAAACAAAAGGTGTAAAAATGTCTTACAGAAGAAAAAGAGAGAGACAGATATGAACTGCGCGAGAGAAACTCGGATTTGAGGTTGCAGGTTTACGAATTGGAAAAACGCTCGCAACTCCTTGGTCAATCTCTTCAGGTTTGTCACGGCCTGTACAGAAAAAGAATCATAAAATAAATTTTTTGTTAATTTGGAATGTGTTATTCAACCTTTACGTCTATAATAGTATTTTTGCCTATTCGTTTAGTTTTTGGCTGTCGTTATTTTACTGGTAATTGAAAATCGAAGTATTTTTAGAAATTCAGACTTATTTTTCTTATTTCATTTAAATACGTATACCAAAATGTAAAGTTTGAAAATTGATATTGCGTTTATCATTGCTAATCGCTGCTGGATTTTTTATTGTATTCTCACAACCTTATTATCTGACTATGAATTATGTAAAAAAGACATCAACTTCCTATGTTACATAATGTGTGATTTACGTATCTGATGGTTATGTGACTTTTACTCCACAAAAAGTGATATTTTCAACGCAGTTATAATTAATTGTTGTGATAATTTTATTTTTTTATGTAGTTTTTCTTTTCAGCGTATGCCCATTTCACACCTGTATTTAATTTCAATACTATCCACCATTTATATAATGTGTATAAATTTCTTACGAATTCGATCATTTTCTCATTTACAATTGTAGCTTATTAACTATCGTTTTATCATCATTCTACAGTATTTATGTAAATTTTTGATTGCTGACACCAAGATTTTTGGAGCATGCTCGATTCGTCTCACATGTATACTTGTACACAGTGCACAGCGAGAAAGGATTTGTTTAGTTGGTATTTTTTATTTGATTTAAGTAAATGAGAGATGGAATTATTTACTTCAATGGAACAATCCTTTCTACTTGTAAATTCATTTGCCTTGATTGTAGCATTTTAACTGTTGGAAAATTCAACCAGTGTCTTGGGTGTTGAATTTATTTGCTGTGTTATTTCAGCAACAACATCGAACACGCCAAGAGATGTTGGGAAAACAAGAGAAGACTCAGAGGTCCATAAAACGTCTGGTGGATTTCATAAAGCTGATGCAGCAGCAGAACGACCCATCCCAGCAGCCCTCGGCGTCAACCAGCTTCCATCCTCAACCTTCCTTATCCCTATCGTCCCGAACTCCATCTCCTCCTCCACCGTCTCCACCACGGTCTCCTCTTCCTCCTCGTCTTCCACATTCGACGTCCATCAGTCTGAGACCACTGTCTCATCTGCAACACCTGTCAACAGTGGAGAATCAAACATCAGCACGCCTTACTCCTCAATTCTCGTCAACCAACTCTCACGACCACCAAGCATTGAGTCGGACACTAAGGTCACCTACGCCTACCAGTTTCCAATCACAGTTGGTCAACAAGAAAAATCACAGTCTTACCTCATCGTCAAAAAAATCTCCGAATCATCAAAAACCACAGCAAGAAGTAAACAATTATCATCATCATCAATCTCGTCAACAGTCCCCGGAAATAAACCTGACAGGCGAAGTTCTATCTCCGCCACTGTCGACGCTCAACAATCTCCAAATGCCAGTTCCAACGACGATGCTCAATCAGACGTCAAGTCTCTTGCTTTCAGAGAATTATTGGGAAGATTCAAAAATCACAACGGACAAGAGCCTGCTAAGCCATGCGAAGATACACCGCCAAAACCTGTTAAATCAGAATCAACAAACAGTTTTAACGGTGAGAAGTGCCTCATCAAACAGCACTCTAAGCTCAACATCAACCAGCTCCGAACACCAAGACAATCGAACAGTTTTATACCCCTCCACAGTATTATTGGCGGCCCAAAAACTATCGACAAACCTGATGTCGCGAAGGAATCATCAGAAACACGAAAAGTCGGACAGTCCAGCTGCGAACCCGTCGCCCATTGTTCAAAAGCCAAATCAAAAACAAATTTACTCTACTCATTGTTCTCAAGCAATAACGAGTCCCATTCCTTCACCGGTAGTTTTGTCCAGTCGCAAGATCCAGCCGCAGAACAAATCCAATCAGAATTCAAACTCCAATCACCTGAAAATTGCGAATCGAAATGCGACAAACTCAAACCTGGAGTTCATTCTTCCTCCGTCTCAAATTTCTCAGAATACGTGAAATTGGAAGAAGCGCATTTATCAGCGCCATTTAGACCAAACCTAGAACGAAAAAGCCCAGAAGAGTTGAGTGCGATTTCAGAAAAAAAAGAAGATTCAGTCTTATTTTTGGATGTAAACGAGGGCGATGACGTTCCGTTGCTTGCGACAAATGACTCACTCGAAAGTGAAACTCGAGATAATGATGCAGATTCAAAGATTGTCAAAGAGATGGCTGATATAAATCCAGATTTCACAAGCTTCGAGGAATATCATAACGAGAATTTGAAAACTACTCTGAATTTCATAGCCATTGAGAAGAAGCACAGTAACACTTACATCAAGTTTCACAATTTTGATGAGTGCAGTGATTCGGGGGAAGATGAACGTTCAGACAAGACCCGCCGGCAGGAGACCATTAGGCAAGATCTGAAGATACTGAAAAATGAGCTATCACAAAAAAAAAACTATCTTGCCCTTCGAAAAAAGTTCCTGCCTCCTAAGATTAAGCCTGAATTCGAGAGACAAGACTTACCAATGAACGATCACGAACTCATAATAAAAGATGCCGAGGATAATGACAGAATAATCTTGCTTGGAAAAAGTAGTATTACCACATTGTCAGAAGAAGAAAGCAAGGCAAAATTGGGTATAAATGTAGTATCCACAGAAAACATGCAGGTCCTTGAACAGTTTGAGTCTGCTATGCTAGAGGTCGACAAAGATGAAACTACCAATTGTTGAAACTAGTTTTAAGCGTACCAGCAAATTAGGATATTTAATATAAATGTGAGATTTGAAAATGTCTTTCGTTAGCTCAATAGATCATACGTTATTAATTCTGTTTTATTATCTCACCTACTTTTCTCATCTCGATGCGATAAAGTCTGGATTCAATGGATTACAGTAATTGATATAAGTCGATGTAAGTTTATTCATTGCAGTTTGAGGAGCGAATAAGGGCGTCTACGAATTTTAGGAGTAATCCAGACAATATTCAAACCCTAAAATCATCTAAAATCCATTTACGCGATTTTTCAGATTATGCCAAAAATCAATATTAAGGCTGATAGTTGTATCATTGTAAACGATATTCTAAAGTCGTTGTTTGGCGAAGTTTGTTCTTTTGATTGCACGCAAGGGTTTTATAGTTAATAAATATTCATTAAGGAATACTCGATTTGAATTTTTCTTTAATCAAGATTTGTTTCTAAGGAGAATATTATTATTATTATGTTATGTGGGACCAGGAAAGAAA
This sequence comes from Neodiprion lecontei, assembly GCF_021901455.1. Classification (NCBI taxonomy): domain Eukaryota; kingdom Metazoa; phylum Arthropoda; class Insecta; order Hymenoptera; family Diprionidae; genus Neodiprion; species Neodiprion lecontei. The sequence goes on along the minus strand of NC_060265.1, from coordinate 9,387,560 downwards.
CAAAAGGGATAGAAATAACAGAAATATTTAGCTTAGAATACAAGCTTTCAAACAATACTATATATGTATAGTGGATTTCTAACGACTGCATGATCCGTCGTCTGCTAAAATTTAATGCGTAAGCACTACAATTCGAGAGCGGCTGTTTGCCAGGGGGATCGACTGTTTCTAATCTGAAAAATTTTCACAGTTGTCACTGGCAGTTGTGCTCAAAACGGACAAGTGTTGAAATTTTTGAGTTTATTTACATCGCGGCGAACTATTCTCCTAAGTTATGACGGTCGGTTGCCTTGGCAAACACCCGCTCTCAGATTGTAGAGCCTGTGTATTAAATTTTAGCAGACGACGGTACTATGCAGTCCTTAGGAATTCACACTGTATATGTGTATTGCTTAGGTAATAAAATATATCGATGAAAACGACAATATTTATCATACCTATATATTTTTTTGAAGTTATTAAATTCAGAATTGATCCAATTTTGATTATGTTATCATTCTTCAGTGAGTTAAATAAATTTATAAACTTCAACAGCAATCTATAGTGAATGTATAGATGAAAAATCGTTTTATGTACTCGTGTAGTATGTATGGTTGGAATAAACGATTTTTTTTTCACCCTACGTGCGTTGAGGGAAGTTTTGATTGTGCCTAGGTACCGATTCACGATGACATTTCGATCGTTTTATTTAATTTTTATTATGTAAGGGACTGTCTTACTCACGACACTTCATGCACACGCATGAGTAAGGTGTAAACGAGTCAAAAATGAAGCCATATCTTAGAATGAAATAAATAACTGCTAGGTTAGAGCTGGTCACAAAAGTTTCTCTGAGAATCTTATAATGTACGATCTAAATTACAATAGTAGGTATTATAATGTATGGTATTATATTATTGACACGTGCAAAATAATTATGTTATTACGATTACTACAATATACATAGGTATAAATTATTATTCTTGAAGTGCAAGAAAAGTTAATTAATAATCCATATGGATCTCCAAACCTGATTATCTGACTTTGCAATGTTACAAAAGCTACATATCCGAGTATAATTATAGGAATAGTAAATTGGAGATTGACCTGTTTTCTCTTTTTTCTCTCTCTCTCTTTCTCTCTCTTTCACTCCTTTTCTCTTTCTCATTCTCCCTTATCCGCAGGAGATTAGGATACACGTGTAATGCCTGCATCTACGTAACCAAGTCATATTGCCATACTGCCTTAATAGTCGTTTAAAAAGTACCTACCTATACTACGCAACATTGGAAAGTAGGTAATGAAAAAGAATTAAGTGAACGAAGAATATAACCAAAAAATAATATAACTTGTAACTAATTAATTAATTATTTATTTATTCAATAATGCTCACCCAATTATATGTACAACCAGAAGACATTTTCTCACTATTGTCAGTCAATATAAAGAAAGCTCGCAATATATTCATGTGGTATATTAAGTTCACGTTGATACTGTTTTCGTTGGTCGTTTTCTTATTACGTAATGTATGTGTCATTGTTTACTCTTAAGTGTAATAAGCCGGCTTTAAACCGATGTTATTTTATTGATTTCGATTTTCCAGTTAGCAATATCGTATTATTATGCATTTACTGTTATTAAGATGTAAAAATTTGTTTTCTTCTCCTTCCCTTCCTTCCAGTATTGAGAAAAGATTGTTACGAGACTAGGCGACGAGATTAATCTGAAAATTCGTATTTTTTGAATAAAGTAATTGAAAAGCATCGTTGTATTGGGCAGTTTTTCTAATTATATTTACTTATACCCTAATATTGAATGTATACATGGGTACAAGCTAAATTAAGTCAGTATATTTATATGAACATGACATTTGTATAATCATTCCTTCACTGTTGAATATTTGCAAATGTAGTTCATATATGTTTATATTAATTGGGAATCCCGAATGTATATGTACATTTTATAACACAAATACTTTAAATCGCGCGCCATCGATTTAAACGTCAGTTCAATTCCGTTATTCATTTATCTGTCGAACGGTAATAGAATTTCTATCTTATCCACCGAGGATGATCAAAACAAATTAACAATTGAGAATCATTGCAGTTGTCGCCGCGATGCAAGTCTTATCTCCATTCTGAAGCTTACATCTAATTTTCAAAGAATACACCGAATTATTACAGGTAAGTTGGCGATCACGCGATATAAATTTACGTAAACGAAAGGGTAGTTCCTGGGATTTTTTTAGAGTCAATACGTTTCGCGTCAACTACGTATTTTCGTTTCTGCTGTTTGATTACCGTCCGTTGCCCTTAACTTCAATTGTCTATAAAAGATAACGACAGCAAGAATCGGGGAAACGGAGATTTCCTCTTCGAGGGTAAACCTGCGAAAAAATTATCCACAGTGCAGAATTTACTCCCATATAATTGTATATAACATCAATGTCCCGCATGAACTTGGCAGCGCTAATGAAAATCGCGACTAATTAAACCGCGTGTCTCTGATCAATGGATTGTGTAATTTCGGTGAATTTTCAAAGTTAATTGATTAAAATCAAGGCTGCAGATTTTCGGCTGGCTCTCGAGTTGGGGCGCCGGGAAATTGGCAAACAACGCTCAATTAACGTCCAATCATTAAATATGTACGGGAAGGACGGATGTGTGGGCAGCATAAATGCATCACGGTTTCAACTCACACGAGCGCCAACCCTCATCTCCCGTGTTGGCACAGCGGGTTGATTAGCTACGCCATATTTACATATCATTAGCCGATTGTTTGTCCGAACCGGAATTCGCTCGCCACCGTCCCGGCACCCTCGCCTCCGACATTCCCTTATTACTCGCTTAGCTAGTCGCGTCGTTCTGCGTTACACGCGTGTTTCGAATCTACTCGAGCTAGTTTGTTAGCCCAGTCGTAGAGTACAAAGAAATGAAAAAAAAAAAAAACAAAAACATCCACCGAAATTTTTTTCCAATCGTTAGGGGGCTTATTTGTAGTCTAAATCCAGAATTTCGACCAGACTCAGCGGTAGCTTCGGCCGCCATCTCGAATTTATGGTTTGAGTCGAAAAAAATATGGATCGTAGACAAAAAATCGTTGATACCAAAGTTGTAGAGAATTAAATGTCCTACAGGCTTAGTTATGATCATTTTTAGTAAAAAATTGAAAATTAGTAACTTATTTAACAAGAACTGATTCTCCTATAAATTCAAGATGGCGGCCGAAGCTACTGCAGAATCTTGGAGAAATTCTGGATTTAAACTATGAACGATTAGAAAAAGAAAATAGCAGTATCGAAAAATTGCAATGTCGAATGTACATTCCAACTGTACTATCATGTCACATCGTGCTTCTCGGTATAACGGATTAAAAAGTTTTCCATAATAATGGGAAAGTTGCAAGCCGTGGTTCTCGAGAGATTCGTAATGGAAAACTCTGGACGGTAATCCTCAAAATACGCGATCTTCTTTTCCTTTTGTGTCACGAATCTGACTGCAGCCATCACGTTCGGATTTTTTGCCAAGCAAAGAACGCATTTTTAGGCATTTTCAGGACGAGATACGCGATCGGTAATATTGCTTAGATTCGTGGAATATCGTTTTTACTTTATCGCGGAACATGTTTCATCAAATATATTTTCTGTGCAAATCTTCGAGACTAGAAACATTGAAACTTTAGTCACGCACGATCTTTCACACAATCTTGTTACAAATAAGATAAGAGACGAAGTACGCCGCACCATCATTTGATCAATATTAAATAATCTTCCATTCGTCAATCGAGTATGACACGAAAATTGAGAGTACACTGAGAAAAATTTCATTTGTTACAGTAACTAGAAAAATTCAGTAAAACAGGCATCGTTAAAAAAACTGTTTGAATATTGTTGGTATTACGAAAAACGAGGTACGCCTGACCATTTTGCGCTGTCGTGGATCCTTTTTTGGTAATTGCAACGCTAAATCAGTTTGTTCGGTTTACTCTACTTTTTTCAGTTAAACAAGGCTTTAACGTCAATTTATCGTTGCACAAGCATTAAATTTTCGCAACAGTTGCAAGGAAATATAGCAACAGTGATCGTAATGAGAAAGAATAGTAACGGATACTCGACTTTCCGGTAACAGCTAGAAAACTAATTTTCATTTTCTACCTAGAACTAAATTTTTCGATTGTGGTAAAAAATGAAAATAGTCAAGGACTGAACGGTAACCGGAACTAAAAATTTCTCTCATCGTTTCGTTCCGTTGCGTCGTGTTGTTATTATACATGTACGTATACTTCATTTATGCCCGTGGATACTACCACAGCGATGATTGGATCGGTTAATTTCCGATCCAATCCGGAGTTTTTTTCTTTAATTAAAACGGAAGTGACCCGTTTTGTCAAGTGTCACTGGCAGAACAGATTGAAGCCGCTCCCTTCTCCGTTGCTCGGGTGTCAGTAAGCCGTATAAGGAAGTTGCTCACAACCACGGAATGCCGGACACAACGAAAGAGCCAAACTCTCCGACTTTTAACACGCCCCCATCCCTCGCATCTAGATTCCGTTTATCAGGGCCTCGATCAAATTTTTTAAACGTTAAATAGGATTCTGAAAATAGGAACTTGATACAAGTGAACGAATAATAGATAAAAAAAAAAAGATGTCTCACGTCTCGTAATTTTCGTTAATTCGTTAATTTCTCTGCTGGATACCTATACCTACCGATTTTTTCATTAAAAGGGTATCACAATTAAATTAAAATTGATTATCTTTGATGAAATAAGTTTTAATTGCAATTCAAAATTGATGGGAAAATATTGTAATACGGTATTTGTCAGTCAAACGGAACATTTAATTAAAATCGATCATAAATTAATTGGTTAAATGAAATTCATTGCTTTCAACTACACGATATTTTAGCAATCAAGGAAATGAGATTCTAATTGTGTCTACACTGAGAGAAAAAAGTCGTTGAATCGACTAAATGCGCGTTCACGGGCGGCGAAATGAATATTTAATTGTATCAATTCAAGATCTGTCGGTCCAACGAAATTTTTAGACGATTTAAACAGTCCGTTTGTTTGGCTGTATGTCGATGCGTAATATTTCTAGAATAACCGTAGCCGCGGGTTCAAAGTTGACGCGATATGTAATATTGTACTTGAAATGACTCGAGGTCACGTAAATCGGAAAAGTAGAATCCCTGAAATTCAAACAAAGTGCAATTTTCAATAAAAAATTCATTACTGCAATTTACCGAATTATCATCATCTGTCAGGGATCATTTCTCAATTTACGAACGTTTTATACGAACTCTGTGTAAACGTAGAGTTATTTCGGACCAACCTATAACGTAGATTCGAGCATTGCTCGCGAGAGCTTTCCTTCGCGTATCCGAAAGCCGAAAGCTTCGTCTCCCTCACACTCTCCTGCACATATTTATAGGCACATACGTACACAATGTATTATATACATTATACATAGTTGTGTACGTATACATATACGTGTAGAGCGGTACGGACCGCGAGTGAAATCTAAAAGGACACTCCGATTCGTAACGCTAACGAAAATGAGTTCCATAAAGCTTTTAACCCGGAATCTAAGCGCCCAGTTCCTCCTCGGCGTTACTTCCACCCTAGATACCCTCGGCTACCAAACTCGGCGTCGTTTCGCCCCGAGGAACTCTGGCCGAGGTGCGCCTGTCGAGGTGTTAAGACGTCTGACAGTTGTATAAGGATAAAGCCGCTCAAGCTGAGTGCTTTTATTTGTCGCCGTAGCGCCCTCCCGCCGCCTTCCTCGTCGCTATTATTTCAAATCGATTCACTTTTGTTTGTTGACTCCATTAGTCGCGAGTCCTTTTCTATGAGCCTTTCGGATCCGAGCGACGAGGGTGTCACGACGACGACTCGCCCCGCGGAAGCTCGCCGCAAATACCTTGTATACGCGTTGCGTGTATGCCTACGTCTACAACTATACGTACAATGCACCTTAATACCTCGTACCTTAGCTATCCGGTATAAAAGCTGAGGCCAGATTTCATACGTGCGATAAACCGGAGCCGAGTTTAATGGCGCTTCGTCGTTTCATTTGCGGGGGGCGGCGAGGCAGCGATTCGATCTTTCAATCTCGGAACAAGTTCAGACAACGTCGGTTCGCCCGTAGTCCGAAAAAATCCCCGAGCCGTGAATATAATTAATTCATCCCTGCGAAACAACTCGTCCGGATGAGTAACGTTTCGGTGAGATACGAACACCTCGGGGAACTATTTTCACCGGCTAGTTGCAAACCTGGATGCAGTCCGAGCTCAGAAATGTAACGGCGATCCTGGAAGACCGCCGTCGCGTGTTGGTTCGTTGGTTGGTACTGTCTAACTTTTGCGAACGGTCTTGTTCCGAACTAACGCTAAAGTTCAGCAATGGATCACTAGGCAAAATATCCCATGGGGTATCTCTTGAGCTAAACTTCAGGATAGATTGCGTTACTGCTCCCTGGACAGCCCTCGGCAATTTGGTTGAATCTGCCCGTATAGGAATCTGCGGAGCTCGCCGGTATTCGGTACGCGATCTTACACAACCGCTTATCGATGTACGATTTTTGCAAATTTTATCACCATCTTACGCCACGAGTTTGAAAAATTTTACGGTGCTTTTGAATTGTTTGGCTAATTCGCGGTCGCGATTTTTCGAAGCTTTCAAGCTTCATCGACCGATCAGGGATCCAATATTTTATTCATCACTCGATTAACAAATATGCGGTAATTTGTAATGGTTTTTCTTTGTACCGCGAGTAGTGTAATAGGAGAGAAGGTAGAAGGTAGAGTGTAGATCTTGTTGTCTGATTTCGTTGCGCTTTTTACATGCTTGAAGTGCTTTTTATTACAGATTGGCTAAGGCTGAGGTATCTGGCGCGGTAACGCTGTTACAGAGGGCAGCGGAACCGGAAATAAGAACCCAGACTTGGAAGACGGTGCCGGCGCTCCTCCATCCGTCGAATGGGAAAAACAAATTACTTACGGCGAATAAATATTGGCCCGTTCGCCATGACGGTAAGATGGAAAAATATTATACCTAGGTTGGAAAGCGACGGCGATAAATTTCCCGGGAATAGGCAGCGCCTGCCAATCGGCACTCGCGTATTTCGAAAATCTACTTTGCCAGTCATTCGCCTTCGTTATACACTCGATCTCATCTCAGACGAAGACCTTTCGAGGAAGCGAAATAGCGTAGAACGAGTCTTCAGATTTCCCGATGCTTTTCTTCACATCCCTAATTTAGGCCATTCTCCAATTCTAATTAATAGATCGGCACAAATATCTTATTGTACGTGAAATGTAGAACGGGGATTGAAGAAATGATTAGATTATTCGAGTTGAAAAATTCAACTCGTGTAACGATAATGGTAAAGATATTTGTCCTGAACCCGAAACAAAACTGACAGTCACTAAAACTAAATCACAGTTAATGCGAAGGTGAAAGTATTTGCTCGTCAATTCAAAGACGATTCGGATTTCAGAAATTGATGTATCGTTTTAGGGTAAGTCTTTTAGTTCGGTTTTTCTTCAATTATATCACATGCTGTTTAAAAACTGTGGTGGAATTTTGGTCCGATTCTTGTGCCTGTAACATGTACAATTACAAGTAACTTTTGCATGTCAAAGCTGTAGAATCAGACGGCAAGTGTTTTTCGAGATTCAATTAATACGTACCGCTTAAAAATTGGACAAGAATGAAAGAAAAACACATATTATCTTTGTTACAATTCAAGGGGTTGAGTTTTTTTTTCTAGCGAATCTCACGTTCCGCGATAATTATTTTAAAAATACGACGCAATATTAAACGACGAGAAACAAATGTTAACAGAGAAAAAAAAGCGATTTCACTTAGCTGCTTTATTACAGCGGGCAAAGGTGGTGTTTTTTTTTTAAATTTACATTATTATTTTTTTTTACTTTCAATTCGAAAGGGTCGCTACACGGAGTTTCGGACATCCCAGTGTTAAGTCAGCGAACAAATAATGATTTCCAGCATGTTTATATACCGGTCTCCCATTATGGAGGGTTTAGGATCTCGGGGTGTATTCGTCTGGTTAGATTTGGCCAAGTTAGTAATGCCGTGGCGTGGGGGCGAGTATCTGTTCCATCCCCCCTCTCACCATCATCCCCCACCCACTGTAAATATGGGCCCTCACAATTACAGATATGTAAATATCCTCGGCTGTTTGTTTATGCGGATTAATATTATTCATTCTCTTTGGTAACCTGGCCAGACGTTAGCTTTGTTCCGAGTAAATTTTCAACCGGCGCGACATATGGCAGTTTCGCAGGATTAAACCGATCGCACCCTAGGCTTCGTTAAGTATTTTTTTTTTTTTTTTATGGGAGAGAGTAATTGCTCGCAGCCTCGCTTTCGCCGAACTGTAGTAACGTTATCAAGCATCTCCTGAAATTTAATAGATTCAGATACGATAAACGAATGCAATCAAACTTATTGGAATTTTGTTATTTTAAATTGTCCCATTTACCGATTGGTTTTTCTGTTATTACGCATTCGATACCTCATCTTTTTACTCTAAAGCTGTCGGAATTGCTTGTTATACTCTGTAAATTTTATATTCATGTCTTTCAAGTCCGGAATGTGTGTTAAATTTAACAGGAAATCAGAAGTAATATTTTTTCAACACTTTTGGCTACTTGAAAGAAACAAATTTTACTTGAATACGATTGCAATTGGGGTTAAGGAGTAAGTTTTATTGGATTGTATAGAAATTTATCAAATATTGACTCAAATTTTATTCCACCAAATGAATTTACCGACAAGTTTATTCGTGTTCGAACAAATTCTTTTAATTCTTCTTTTCCTTTGAATTTGAAGACGTACTTGAAAATGTTGAATGAGATTATGATAAGTAAAAAGATCGATGTATAATATGAATATATTGAATATATGAATATATATATATATATATATAAGTATGAACCAGATACCGATCAGCAGACTTTCTAAACATTTTTCTAGATCTTCAGCAATCGGTTGATTTTAATGAGAGAACAACGGCGACTGGCGAGTGGAAAAAGGGTGAAAAAAATTTCCACCGCAGTGATTGCCCAAAACGTAACTTGTTACGCAGGCATCAACGATAAAATGGCGGAAATTTTTTAATTCTCGCTTGCGAAAACTCCTCGTGTTTTCTCGCCGTATTAAATTATGTAAGTAGGTATATGTGTAAGGTAAATTCATAATACATGGTACAGATTCGACGCGAAGGTAGCTGTGCAATACTTGGTGTCGATAATTGATTAGTTCCCTGAAGCCTAACGCGGTGTGACAATACGTAATTATCTTTTTCTTCGATACTTGCCTGGCTAATGCGTCCTTGATTCATTATTCCCAGCGATTACGTATTCGGGTTTGAAAAATCTCACCCTTTTTGGCCCCGTTATTGACTCGGACAGCTTATACAGATCAGCCGACAACGAACGGAGACTTTTTTCTCCGATTACGATATTATAAGCGTGTAAACTGAGCGCCGATCGATCGGTGGGACAGAATTTTCATCGTAATTATGTACTTCTGTTCAGAGTTCGTGGCAAATACGACAATTTGAACATGTTTATTATCTGTGCATAATGAATGAATCTCAATCTATCAAAAAACTAATAATTTTGAAAATTTGAGGCGAATAGAGTTTGAAAAAATTAAACTATCTCGCCTGATTTATCCCCGGATAATCTGCAGCGAAGTGAGTTCTTTTGAAACTAGCGTTGACGTCATGCGGCAGGTCTATCTTTACCGACCGAGCAGGCTCACCCATGAGTAACTTTTCTGAATTCCGGTATAAAAGTGCGATGCACCCTCGAAATTTTAACCCTTTTCGTCCATTTGTAGGTTTACTTAATATACGAAGAAAAAGGGCGAGTTCGCTCAGTCGGTAAAGGTAGGACTGCTGCACCACCTTAAATTGTATACTCGAGTTATTATACACAGCTGAAATGCAAAAAGCGCAACTCTTTCGTGGCGACGAATAAGACGGCTTTATTTTCCATGAAATTGGCGTTCGGCACCGAGGTAAAAAGATCGATTTCGTGTATAGGCGACAGTCTTAACTATGCGTATTGATCATTACACGCCCGATGGACATCGAGAGCTCGGTGTGGATTTTTTTGTACGAAGTCATCGACGAACGTTGATTCCCCTTTTTCTCGACAGTTGCGGCGGGTGAGAGGTGTTTGTCTTCTTGTGCCGGTGATATAACCACCGAAAGATAATTAAACTAGAGTAGGTATTCGGAGGCTGCCAGGAAATTGATCGCTGCATGCGTGAAGTTAAAGTTGAACGTGTTTACCCTTGCGGTTTAAAGATCTTCGGATGTACACTTCGTCGCACAAATAATCAAAACTGAGAAGAAACGGTAGAATTAAGAGTTAGAAGGCCGAATTCTGTGAAATCAATCTATCGTCAATTACTCGAAAAAAAATTCAAAATTTAAAGATATTTGGACGTACAGTTCGGTAGAATTAAGAGTTTAAAGGCTGAGTTTTATCAAATCAATTGTACGGAAAATGTTTAAAAAATCGTGAATTCGAGAGCTGGAATTGTAGTTTCTCTATTAGATTATTGTTCAACCTTTGTTTTTTCAATCTAATTTAATGTTGAAAGACTGATTTGTACGTACAATCAAAAGACGTAAGTATCAACGCGGTCGATGCACGATGATAATGATAATATCAAGAATTGAGGACAAAAACGAATGACACATTTTACATCCAATCCGGATGTGAACTGGTTTTAAAGAAAACATTGATCAGGCGTTGCGCCGGTTTATACAGTTCTTAAACTTGTCGAAGCATTAAATTGCGAAACCACAATTAGTTAATCAACGGGGACGGTGGATAAAAAGGACTTAATTAATCTATTGTAATTAAACTTCTTACCCGGCTTTCGGGCTCGATTCGTTTATTCCTCTCGATGCGTTTTCTCCCCATTTTTTGCTAGTCACATTGCTTCGAGTTATTTTTCCACGCTCACGTCGAGCGGGCTTTGCGACTTTATTTGATTCGGTTTTGGGTTACTCGCGGCGCGTGTAGCGAGTTGTTCGAAGGTGGTGAACGCAAATTTTATACAACAAATAATGCGAGTAGGCATTTACATTCGTACGTAGATATACGCAGAGGTAGGAATGTATTTCGCGAAAATTATTATTCCTCGGTGTAGCCTCGGGTCCAATTCAACGCATTGTCATCAGGTTGTGAAATTGTCACCTCACGCGTAACGTGAGGTGAATTTTGCGGGGATTAAATTACATTTGCGTTGAACACGAGTCCTCGGTGTCGAGTCCATCGAATATTATTTATTTTCACCGGTGCAGTCGTTGCGTTTCAAGTATACATGAACACAACACCGATTACACTCAGCTGTTAAGTTGGAAATTATTTTCGTGTCGTTCCAATTCCTAAAAGTTGATTCTTACGTGCAATCGTATTAACAGGTAAAGTTGACAGATACGTAGCAACCACACAAATTTTTTCACATCTATCAAGTGTCCTCGGAATATATCCGGAAATGTCAAGTTTCTGTTATTTCATTGAAAAGAGGATTCGGAACACTAACGGTTGTTACTATCACCGTCAGATGTCTCTGACCTCTTGGCTTTCCCGCAGCAAAAGATATTTCTTTCATTTTCTACACCATCAAGCAATAACAAGAAGGTAAAAAAAATAAAAATCCTCATAAAAAATACTTTTCGCTGTCAAGATTGTAGACAAAGGTAAAGTCTGGATATGTACTTGTTACTTTACCTTCGCACTATTCACTGCAAGGTTTCGAGTACCTTGTTTATAACTAAAAGAGAATAAAATCCCGTACAAAACTCAAAGGATACGTTTATTACCGGACTGCGTAAAGCCTAAGATCGTTACGCACGTATGGACATTGACGACGTGACGGAAATTTTAACGGTCCTGACTTTTCATTGAAAAGTTGAAAAATATCAACCGCTGTAGAATTTATTACGGGAATTTACATCGTTGGCCCAATTATTCGACTTTGCACGTTCTTCCACGTGGGATGTATTCGAATATATATTCACGCATAGAGCACGACTTTTTTCGTTTAAGACGGGAATGAGTCAGCTTGACAAGTTGACAACAAAAACCTATGTTTCCTATTATATCTCCTTTGCCATCGAAGACGACAATCATTCAGGCTAAATAAGCTAATCGACTGTCCGTATCGCAATTAAGTATACACGTGTAAAAAGTTGGATCTTGTAGATTCACGGGGCATAAAGAGTGCCTTATAGTTACAGAGTTCACCATCGCTTGCGAAGTAGCGACAATTTGTAGTTTTTTTTTTTTTGTTTTTTTTTTTTTTTTTTTAATTCTCGAATCTTCCTCTCGTTCCTCCTCGTTTCTCTTCCGTTATTTCGTTTTTCTCGTTGAAAGGGAAAAAATTTCAGTATATTTTTACCCTTGATGCCGCTGCTCGTACTCGTGGTATACACTCGTTCCTATGGTGGAACCGGAGTTGCGCATGGCGGGGGGTTTCGGCCTCGGTATTTTCCGTGAAATTAATCCTCCAGACCGCAAATAATTGGGTATTATGCAAATAAGACAAAATGCCCGGCAGCCTAACGACAGATGCCGGCCCTGGTCCCGTCGACGATTCAACCACCGGAGGCTCTTGCCTGCGTATAAAACTCGTTTACAGTCGATCGAAGAACAGAGTCCTGTTACCCGGGAAGGGAACACATCGAACCTCTGGATACGCAACAGCGGATATACTTTATTGCTCGCTTATGTCGGTACAGCCGCAGAGACGTAGCTGGTATAATCTATGGGGGATTTTGGTTAGTCGCACTCCTGACGCCCGATCGAAATCCAGAAATTCAAACTAAGCGTGTAAACTTTAACATTGTGTTCCTTACTTTGAATAGGAATGTGGAGTTGTGAAATTATGGAAGAAACTCGTGAAACTCGTTTCAGTTTAATCCCGTTTCATCAACGTTGGAACTCTCTTTCATTTTTTTGTTTTTTTGTACTTTTCATCGTAACTTTGATACGTATAACCCTCTATCTTGTGAATAAATAAAAATTTCCACGACACACTTTTTGCCAGAGTTAATTCTTGGACGCTTTTTAAGTTTTGTGCCTAATTCAGCTCAAGCATCCACCAAAATATTTTGCGTACAATTTTTCTATTTCACAGTTGATGAAAGTGGTCTTTTTTTTTTTTTAAATAGTGTAACTACTCGATATTATCAGGTGGGATATAAAAATTTGTGCAATTTCTGACATTAACTAAACAATCTCTATGACATTAGGAAAAAAGAAAAAAAAATTACTTTCCGCCTGATTCCTCCTGTCTGATCTTCGGAAATACTTGATCTATATTATCACTGGTTCAGATGACATCGTGTGACCAGAATTTGAAAATGACGATAATATCCAATCACAAGCGTGCGAAGAGCTGCTCGGTTGCTGCGTTACGTTATGTATGCTAAGGATACGTCGTAATTTCGGGGATCGTAATTAACGTTCTAATTACGTCTAACCTCGACATATGCGTCGCCTTAGTTCATTTAGTTTGAAACTCTGGTGCATGAGATCCATGACTCCCCTATATCAGGTGTCCATAGCCGGCTTTTTCGCTGCGGAAACCGTTCGTGCGTTTTCTCCGCTACCGACCTGCGCGATTCCTTTTTCCCCGTTTCTTTTTCTTCTGATTTCACAACAGGTGCCTCACCGATTTACGATCAACGCAACGGCGCGAGATTTTCTGGCACGCACTTACCCGTGTCAAAGATTCGCGTATATCAGCGTGCGAACAAGATGAGATTGTAGAGTACGTACAGTCAAACTGGCAACGATCGCGAGCTATCGCCTGGAACGGAAGCGACTAATTAATAGCGTCAGGACTTTCGCTGCCGTGGGATAAGAAACGAATACGCCTTTGTACGCGACTACACGTGCCTAATTTTGTCCTCTCCGTTAACGTCGTTTTATGCTTCCATTTTTTTTGAGTGGATAATTTCATTCCAGTTTTTAAAGGTATTCTGACTAATACAGAAATGTATTACGGTCACGGTTACTGAATATTTTTTCTTGTTGAAATTACTCGGCAATACACAGTGTATAAACGATTTCACTTGCAATTAGTTGATGTAAATGTGGTTGCTGGGCTATGGGAATCTGTATCGAGCATTAGGATCAAATATGGTATCAAGATTCATACACACACTGAGAAAAATTTCATTTGTCGTAGTAAGAGAAAAATTGAGTAAAACTGGTATCGTTAAAAAAACTGTTTGAATATTTTTGCAAGAAAATATAGTAAGAGTGATCTTAATGAGAAAGAATAGTAACGGATACTAGACTTTCCGGTAACAGCTAGAAAACTAATTTTCATTTTTTACCTAGAACTATATTTTTCGATTGTGGTAAAAAATGAAAATAGTTAATAACAAAAATTTCTCTCAGTGCATGGCTGTCTACAAAAACGATATCGACACAACTGTGATGGATCAAGCTTGGAATAACCATAAATTATAAGAACCATTGCGGAACTATATTTGTTGACAAGTTTTTTCGCGATGAAAGTGATAATGTATAAAGACTTTGCCGAATGGTTTATAGCGTCAATGAAAATTAGCTAACACAGAAGTATGTACGTTACGCCAGCTTCCCATCTTGACAAAATCGATCCTTTCAAGAACTGTAAGTTAGTAAATTGTTGGTAAAAATTCGTAACCAAAAATGTGACGTTGATAAATACTTCAAACTCGAGATTTTCTCAAGTTTTCAAGACAAATGATCAGGAAATCATGCATTTTTTTCAGAATCGTAGGTAAACATTTGTAAACTAAAAAAAAAATCATCGTCGACGAATAAAATTTCGAAAATCCTACTGCCAAATTTAAATCTTGAAATCTTCTTCCATTTGAGTTTCGACTGGCTAGGGAATCGTTGATAAATGTTTGTAAATCGTGCATTATCAATGGTAAATCCTCGTGAACAGATTTACGATTTTGGAAACGAATTTAAATATCCACATTTGATATGTTCATCAATACCGTCAAATCTCTTCAATTCTCCGTTCTTACTTGTTTCCGATGTTATTCAGAAAATCCTATTTTTTTTAGCACCCAATTTTTTGATTCAAGACGTCATTGATCTGAATATTTCACGCAATGAAATAACGCAATGACCGAAGACGTGAACATCTCGATTTTCAAATATTTACCAACGTCACATTTTCGGTTACGTATCTTTGTTAACGATTTACCAACTAACAGCCTTTGAAAAGATCGATTTTGTCAAGATGGGGGGTTGGCGTGACGTACATTCCAGAAGTCGGTTACTGCCCATTACGTGACGCTTGAATGATTCTCACTCTCCGCCATTCAATCTATATCGTTTACGGTTACATTTAGCCCTTTGGGCACGAGTGTGCAGCATGGTTGAATTGGGAAAGGTCAGGCTTGGTTCAGACTGGTCGACCCGCATCGGTTACCGAGTACTTAATCAGTGATCCGGGAATTATATGAGGGTCTGAAGAAATATTCCAATCAAGAGGCAACCGTGTCGGCAGCTCTTTTGCGCCGTAAGTTCTCGCCTCGATGCAAATTGCATACGGGCAGGACGCCCTCATTTCACCGAATCGTGTTGCGTCCATTACCCTTCTCCCATTTTATCCACACGCGCTAATCCTGTCCATCTCACCAACTCTCTGCCGCTGTCTATCCGCCCGCCCGACGGATGTTTCGCCTCGTACGACACCGTCCTAAATACACATTAGCCACCAGAGATCAGGTTGTCACGGCTTAATTGTGGATTTATGAATCACGGAATCCAACAGACCGGATCCCCTGTGTACCTGATGAGGCTAATTCATCATACGAACCGTGAGACGTCCAGCCGATATGCCCGCACAATTTGGAACCAGAGATCGCCTGTCTGACCGTTCCAACGTTTTTCAAACCACATCCAATACCGGGTGTTCGGATTATTTATTGCTTAAAAAAATTTGCGACGTGCGTAGGACACGTTTAATGATACGATATAACCAATCTTTTGTCCATTGTCGCAGAGTTTTGTTCCACTTACGTGTCCCACCTGCCGTGACGTCGTTGGCGAATTGATTTCTCGGTGGATACGATTCCTGGCGACAATAGAAAATTAATGTATTATCTCTAAAAGCGTCCGTGGTGTACGTCAGGAGATCGGGCGGACAGTCCGGTCACGGGGTCTCTCAGCCTTGTTCGCAAGGTGGGAATCCTAGGAGTGCTTTCTCGTGTTCCTTAACTCACCGTTCCGTCGTCACCCTGGACCCCGGACTCTGGTGACTCGAGAGTAGCGCAAGAGTCGGTGCTCGCGAATAATCTAAAAAAATAGTCACCTCCCTCTTGTCTTCCAGACCCAACGAGTGGGTCGGAAAAATACTCACATTGCACCACTCCGCTGTCAAGGATGATGAGTAGCAGAATTTGCTCGCAACCAAGCTCAAAACTCGCTCCGTTATACGCTGGAATCAGAAATGAGAATTGATCTTGCATCCAGCTTGTGAATCCAATCGTAAAGGAATGTTGACGATGTAAAAAGCAACGCTCTCGAAAGTCAGTGACGCTAAGAGTACAAAGATATTTCAAAATAATACCCTCCATACTTCGTTGAAGTTTTATTTAAAAACGTCAGATGCAAGAGATCAACTACGAACAGGTAAGCGAAGTGTACACGTGGTTGCAAGTTCTTTAAATATAAATTTAATGCCACTCGAGTCAGGTCATTTTAAGTATTATCTACTCGCTGGAATTCACTACAATTCATCCTCACTTCAGACGGTGTGCAATGATTTGAAATCGTGTGAATCCATGCGTTTGAAAGGGTAACTTGTTTGAATTGGAGCGATTTTAGAGCGAGTCTTGACTTTGTTGACATTCATCAGCCGTGGTCAACCCTTTGCTGGGAGATAATACTACGGGCTCTGGTTAACGAGATGACGCGGAGAGGGCCGAGCGGCGTGGCCTGGTGATATTTTTCACCGAGAAAGTCCGGCCCACCCAGTGCTCGGTAGACTGTTGTTGGTTTGGTCTGGTCTGGGCTGACAATGAGCTGCGGGGCTGCGGGTTGGATTCGAGACGTTTCGTTCTAAGGTGGCATTATTGCGGCCACCAGCGGCAATGTATCATCGTTAAAGTATTGTAAATGATGCGTCCAAGTCCGCCGGCTACCCAGAGCCTCCCTCCTCATCCACCGCGACGCACCCTTGAGTGAACCGATACAGCCCCAAGGTATACCTCCTTTTCGACGCCCGGCTCTCTTGCTCTTTCTGGTAATGTGGGGTGCCAGGTTTCGATTTACACGGAAATTTACTTTGAACAGTCTCGTCTTATCCACTTTACATGGCATTTTGCGAGGCTCGGAGTTTAAGCGATGACTTGGAAGAAGAGCAGGATGCGGTTCCTTTTTCGAGGCAATCGGTATTAGCCGTCTTTACTTCCACGCGAAGAACATCTGAGTTCAGTGCACACGAGTTTACTTGGGTAAGAGATCATGAGAGTTTGGGTGTCAATTTGTCAGTTCTATATTTCTCTGCAGAAGCTTAGGTGGGTACCGATAAACGGACGTGAAGTCGAAACAGTTTTCGGAACGTGGTTGAACCAGTTTTCTTAAAAATTCGTCAAATTCTAGTTGTTTTGAATCAGATAAGGGTGAAAAATTTCAATTACTACCCATTTTTTACGTATCGCATGGTCAAATTATCCGCAAGTGAAGTACACGGAAAGCGAATACGTCGAAGATAATCGACTCGTTTCTTCTCTCATTTATATTTATCGAAAAAAATTGTAATAAAAAAGAAAAAAAATATTGTGACTGTTAGTCCGTGAATTTGATTACGCGTTATATTGATCCTGACAAAGAATTTGTTTTTGATTCTTTTATCATACGGTGTATGATTTAAGAATGTCGTATAAGCGAACGAATTTTCCGTCATATCCGTAAGACGCCGCGGCGAACGATGCGTCATAATCATCCGGTCAACTTACTTAGCCGGCGGAGAGTTGTCCTTTAAGTTAATTAACCAATTAGTAATTTTAATCGGATGACGCATGCGCATCTCCTGGGATACAAGCAAACCCTCTTAGCGGTGAGCGGCAAAGCGAGTCACAATATATATATAGTATTATACGAAGGCGGGGAGGGGGGTGAAATTCTATTCTCAGAAAAAAGCGTTCTTAATTGCGTCTAATTAATTTAGCGAAAAACTCGCCTCGCCGTATCCACTTTCTCTCTCTCTCTCTCTCTCTCTCTCTCTCTCTCTCTCTCTCTCTCTCGATCCTTCCTCTTTTATTGCAAACAGCAACTCGTTGGACGCCATGTAGTCGTACCGTGTACATGTGAAAAAAATTGCAAAAAAATGAAAGTAAATGGATCGCGCAGCTTATCGAAATGACGAACGACGGGATAGAGCCGAGGTTCGTTGTCGAAATTGAGGTAACGACTAACGCGTGCTCCAGGACAGAGTGTAGGAAGCGGCGTGCGTAAATGTAGCGGGCAGTGTCGGGAGCAGGCCGAATGATCATTTTGATTAAATGACAAACGAACGCGGAGCGCCAGAGTTTCGCGTCACTGATTCTCTATGGGGCGTATGGGGTGCCTGCAGGGTACGCTCGTATTCTCTTTTGAATCGCTACGGGGGTTTTTGCTTCCCACAGTGCGGAGAACCGGGCTCATCCTTCCTCTTGCCCCCCCTTTCCCCTTCGGACACCCCAATGCCGTCCGTGCGCGTATGCATACAGCGAGTATAATTTGGTTACGGGTAAATGCCCGTTCTACGCCCAATTGAAGTAACGCAGTTTATGGTAACACCGCGTCCAGAGCGCTCTGCGCTGATTGGCTAATCGCGTTTGCCACGATTCAAATCGCATAAAGCAATCGGGTCGACGCGCTGTCCACCCGCAATCCGCAATTTAACGATTCGACCCTGCAGTCTGTCTTCGATCAATTTTTAGGGTGGTTTTAATACCGGTATAAAGTACTTGCACGGGTGGCACGCAATTTTTGCAGTCGTGATTTTTGCGGTTAAGTTATATGCGTCGTACAATGAAATAGTTGAAACATTATGTAATAAGGGAATAAAGTCGAAGGTTAATGACCTCTTATTTACCGCAAATCCGTTAAGAGGGAATAATATGATATTTTCGTCCCGCTTTTCAGGTTAAAAAAAGTTAACGTTACCATTGAGTCGGGAATAAAATGTTTTTTAGGGAGCGTGTGATCTGGGATCGAGACATTTTGAAAGTTTTTTTTTTTTAATATTCTTTATCGTTCAGAGTATGGAAAATAAATGTTTTACCGCGTTGTTCTTTTTGTGCTTACCTAGCTCACAGTGAGGCATGTTTTTTGACGATTTTTCCTTGCTTTGTTCGTGTTCGCGGCAGAACCGGTAGAAAGATTGATATCAATTTGACACCCTCTTTCCGAGCTTGAAACCCTCCTGCATTAAAAGTGAATTCTAATTAAACGCGGGCGGTTAAAACAAACCGCGCGGCAGCCTTTCGGGTGCCTGGTTGATTTTGTTACTTTGGAGACAGACAGCGAGACAGTAGCTTAGACAGCTCGCGATAAAAGTAAATACGAAAAATACAACAACACTTGTTTAATTACCGCCCGTATCAACCGCAAAGACGAACTCGGTCGGGTTGCGGGCGGCGAGGGAGGGTGAAATAATCAAATCGGACACGGCCGATAACGGGTGACGCGAGGAACACAAAGTCCAAGATGGCCGTACCGGAAGTGATGTATAGGTCGTTCGCCATTTCTCATTGTCGGCTTAACGCCACAGCTCCGTGACTTGGGCCAATTTCAACGTCGTTGCAACTCTGCTGTTTCAAGGAATTGCGATAACGCATCAACTCGTATTAATTATACGCATATTTTATCCACGTTCATGTTTAATCTAATACAAGTATACACCGCTGTGACTCGCAGAAGCTGTAAGGTGTAAATAAAGCTCAGCTTCTCTTTCCCGCCTATGCGACGGCAGAACGCGGTTATCATTTCTAGGTAATGAATCACTGTTGTGTCTGTTGGAATATCTCACAGGCAACATTGAAAGCTAAAAAAAAAAAAAAATGATAAAATAAAATAAAATACTCCACCAAGCTAACCAACCCGCCAGGCATTCAGGATTATTACAGGTTCCGGCGCTCGCTTGGGTCGGTCCTGAAGGAATCACAGGATGCAGGTTGTGCAAACTGCATGCGCGTTATTAGGGCTTAAGCTCAAATTATCCGAACTTCCCGCGGAGGTCAGCAAGGCTTGCGATTACTACAAGGACCGAAACTGCATGTGCATGGGATTCGATGAAGTTTAGAGCGCGAAGTGAGCGCCGGGTGCTCCTGCAGGTAGCGCCAGAGCCCCGAGGCCACGTTGTGGTAGTTGCATGTGGTACACATAAGGACTATGCTGTTAATGAGGTAGAAATTAATTAACCGTCGTGCCGTCGGGTGGAGAAGTAATTAGGGAAAAGGGGCGGAGGGTGTAATTGCGACGCAGAGTCAGCTGGGTCAAGCGTCATCGCGCACGGCCGTTCCGCAGCGACTTCGTCGTACGTGTATCGAAATTTTGTGGGATCAAAAATTATGGTCGGTATATATGTATAACCAGGGATCGAGCTAATTTCTTGTCGAATTTCTTCGATGATACACTTTAACGCTGATTTTGGTGTATTTCAGAATTTTTAACATTGAATCTGATTTTTTGAGCCAGACGGAATTCCGATTGTCCAGAATTTCGAGTATTCGGACGTTGCTCGTTTGGAGTTTCACCGTTTTGAAATTCGATCATCTAGAATTTTAACCGTTCGGAGTCTTGGTAATTTGGAAGTTCGACCGTTTAAAATTCGGATCTTTCCGAGTGTTTACCAGGTACTTAGAATTTCGACTATGCGGTGCGTTGACCGTTTAGTATTTTGTCCATTCGGAGTCTTTCGAGCACTTGGAGTTTTTACTCTTTGCACAGAGAAACATTTCAATTGTCATAATAACTAGAAAAATTTAGTAAAACAGGTATCGTTGAAAAAACTGTTTGAATATTCTTGGAATTACGAAAATCGAGGTACATGTAACCATTTTGCGCTATTGTCGATCCTTTTTTGGTAATTGCAATGCAAAATCAGTTTGTTCGGTTTACTCTGCTTTTTTTAGTTAAATAAGGTTTTAACATCGATTTGTTGTTGCACAAGCATTAAATTTTCGCAACAATTACAAGAAAATATAGTAACAGTGATCGTAATGAGAAAGAATAGTAACGGATACTCGACTTTCCGGTAACAGCTAGAAAACTAATATTCATTTTCTACCTAGAACTATATTTTTCGATTGTGGTAAAAGATAAAAATAGTTAAGGACTGAGCGGTAATCGGAACTAAAAATTTCTCTCAGTACGTAGAAAATACGACTATTCGTACCTATTGACTGTTTGAAATTTTTATCAACAGCAAATCTTACCATTCGGAATTTTAACGATCCCGAATTTTCACCGTACGGGATTTTCATCGTTAGTGTCTTCCGACCATTCGAAGTTTCGACCGATTCGAAACTTGATCACTTGGAATTTTGATCAGTTCGTAATTTGACTATTCGGAGCTTTGACCCACGCTTTGAGACATCCCATTTCGGTGGTTCAAGACGAGCTTTCGCGTGTGTCTGTTTATCCGTGGGCGCGTTCACGCAGCTCGCAGGAACTGGACGGCCCGCGACTAACGATATCCGTTATCTGACCAGACCCTTAACGAACAGGCCTCCCGTGTTACGGTTTCAGCATCGGTCCGTCTGTCGGTATTCCTTATCCGCTTTACGACTCGTCTGCGCAGTTGTTTGTTACTTATATAGAGAAAAGGAGGAGGCGAGGCGACGGAAAAATAAAGTGTTAACGCTCTTACGCGGCCGTGCAATACAGATTATCTGTTATTTTATTACGCAATCATCCTTTAACAAGCATTAGTCATGCATATATATATATATACATATGCGTGATATATAACATATGTAAAGCGGTAATGAACAGGGCAAAGTTTCATTTATACCGTTAGATATAATGCTGGTGCAGAAAATACTTTATGTACTTACATACCTATAGTTAATCTCAGCTGATATCTTTCGTTTCTTGTATAGTGGGCATCCATTAATCACGCGAGACTCAGAGGAGGGGTACTTGAAAATATCACGAATGGTCACACGGGGGGAGGGAGGGGTCTCGGGAAATATCACGTGTATTATTTGGTGCAGTTTTTCTAAAAACACCGAGTATATTTAGAGATTTTTATTGGTTTTGTCACATTTTTAACCCATGCACGCGAGTAGTCGATCGGCGAGAAAAATCACGCGATAACGGGCAAGAGGGGGAGGGGCGGTCTAAAATTGATTATAAAGGCATCACGTGATTAATGGATACCCCCATACTATCTGGTAAAACTAACAGATTTTGATATCGAAGATCAATGACTTTTGATCTGAAAACAAAAATCGGTGATAAATCAAAGCGCTGTTAAGGAAAAACATTGAAGCGTATGTTCGACGAGAAGGAAGACGAGAAATATGTGGCAAGGATTTGCAATAAACGATTTCCAAATTACACTCGATTGCGTAAAAGCTCGTCTTGCGGAAGATATCGGGGCGATAAGACATTACAGTCCGAGAACGTGGTTCGAGTTCTATCCGTGGGCGTTTTTGTATATCGGTTTGCTAATGAGCTGGAGTTTAAACAAAGTCGACTGACAAAAGCGTGGAGGGGAAGTTCGCTGCATAGGAAGTGCTTTATCGCAATGGACTGATAACTTCCTTAGACGTCGCTGCGACCGGCATGGATTCCACTAATACTCGCTGCAGTTAGCGGCAGCAGACAACACAAATCGTAGGCGCGAAGGAAGGAAGGAAAAAAGGGAGGATGGATGGATGGATGTCGTTTCTTAAGCATCGTCTGCTCGAGAAGCTAAACAAACGATCAATTTATGCATTTTTTGTTATCCAGTTTCATGGTTAGATAGGCATAATCGAACAATGTCGACTTGCTACCGGATGCATCCTATTTCACGTACCAGACACTTTGGTGTCGTGATGATTTTCCCTTTTACCATATTCGGATTTAGTCGTGCAACGTGACGATGAAACTCGTGTTATTCTTCTATGGCTTTTTTATTCACTTGAAACGGTGTATCGATACACGCGGGTCAGTTACGTACTCGCGGTGATGATACCTGTTGGATATGCTCGGTTGTCAGCACCGGAAACGCGAACGTGGATCTGGAAACAGGCTTGATGGAAAATCGTTGAATCACGATAATTAATAAGTTTCACTAAAATGTCAAAGATCGTCCCAACTTTGATAAATAAGATGTAAATACTATTCTAGTCAGATTATTATTCTCTTCTGATCAACGACGGTTTATTGTGACAAATTGAGTAGGGCAAATTGGAAAGGAATCGTGCTTCGTAAAATCTGGAAGTTTTATAGCTTGTTGTTCATCAGAAATAAATGATAGCTGTACATAAATAAACAACTTACGAATTTGGCCTTATTCCTGGAATTGAAAAGTTAATCAGGTTTTAATCGTTAAAGAGCTTGTAACTCTTTGGATAAAGAGCCTTGATCGTCTGAACTCAGATTATTGTAAAAATATACGATTTCTTGATACTGTAACGTGGCTCAAGTGTCTACCAAAAAAAGGTCGCATCTGAGTTTCTTCCGTTTGGGCAGTAGAGTCTTGATTGTATTTACCGAGAGTGGAAAACCTTGATGACCGTATCGTATTGAGATACAACCGATGACAAGAAACTTACGATATATCATGATAATCCAAAGATCCTCATACAAAGTTTAATGATTACAGATGATCGATGAATTGGAAGAAGCTTGAGAAATCCTGCGTCTTCATTAACGCCACTAATTTAGTGCTGATTTTGAAAAATTTCTATTCTACAAAGTAACTAAAGAAGTATTTCCACCTAGCTTCGGAGTCCGTAATATTTCAATAAAAAAAATTAATCAACACGTGGTAATTCGCTTGGAATAAAAAAGCTGAAATATTGGAAAACTCGTCCGTCTTAATTCCTTGGAAGTTTCGATTCCAAGATCAGCGGCGGAACCGCGGTTATCCATATGAATGAGACAAGCTGTCTGGTATTAAACTTGAATTAAATCAGTAGGTACAGTAAACTGCGAATACGGTCGTCGCGGCGTCGCGTCGTCTGCTATACCGCAGGTTGGACTTGACCGAGCTCCGACTAATCTAGGGCCTCTCGGTTCGCGGTATTTCAAATTAATTAATCCCGTATCAAATTGGTCTTGCAGCCAATTTCCTAGGCTTCGCCTGTGGTCGTTCACCGTCCAATATATCGCCTCCACGGGCAACGCTTTGAACTGCAAACCGCTCGCTGGTGCTACCATAGAAACGGTACCCCGCGTCACTCCATATACACCAAATCAAATCAACCCTCGGGTGTTAAATGTTGACAAGAAGACCGGCTGGTCTAATCAGGCGTTTCTTTTTTATTCTCGTCACTATCCCCTCCTCTCTCTCTTTCTCTCTCTCTCTTTTTTTTCAATTACAGCAGCATTCACATCCATTCATTTTCCCTTAATTATATAAATTCGTGATATTATACTCGAACGAAGCGCGATTGTTACGTGCAGTTATCGATTATCGTATAGCACGAGTGAAATCAAGGATCGTGTGGGAAAAAAAAAAAAAAAAGAAAAATATTCCTCCCGATGTGTTTCACATCCGAAAACGCTGGCGAATTTATTGGTTAAGGAAATTAGCGTCGGGCTTCTATACGCCGGCAATCGACGGGCATGCTTAATACGAATTGTATCCGCAAGAGCGGAGGCATTCACGAAACATGTCAATTACATTGTGAGGGACCCCCGGGTGTCGGGTGCCGATGGGTCGAACGGACGTAGGGCCCCCTCCCCCCTGCCGCCGTCTGCAGGAAATGATTTGATTTTCGTCATTTTTATCATTCAACGCACCCGAAATCAAATCGGCCACCCTTGACGACGACGGGCATGTATACGTCCCTGTAACAGCTCGCTCGTCGGGTTTCTTTCCAGGAAGCGGAAGTGCCCGTGCCTCCCCTCCCCTCCCCTCATCTCCTCGTCCCTTCCCTTTCCTTCCATTCTCGCAGCTCTTATTCGGGCAAAAATGGCACGAGGAGAATCGAATTACCTACGCCGATTCAATGCGAAGGAAGAATCGGCTTTACGAACACCCGATCCTCGGTGACTACCAACGGTGACTACTCGATCGAATCACTCGTCCCGCACAATGGAACTAATTATTCCGAACTACGTAACGATCACGTGCGATTCTTCCGTACTCTTGATACGCCGTTCGTTTGTTCTGTGGTATACTTTCTTTTTTTCTCGTTTATTCTCAATTTTTGGATCGTCGGAGCAGTTATTTTAACTTTTATTAATGCTCGATTTCGATCTGACTTTCATATTTTAACGAATCACTGAGAAGAAGAATTGGTTTTTCCTGAAAAATATTCCAGCTATATCTAATAATTGTGTTGAATTCATTCAGTGTATAAGGTCTCCAAATTTTTGTCAAAGATATTACTCGATTTGTTAAATCATCGACGAATTGCATGAAAGTTGTTCGACGATTTCATTCCGTTGCTGAACATGACTGAAAATCAATTTCAATGAAATTGCTTTGGACAAACAATTTTTTCTAATCTGTTTTCAAGGAACTGCACCAAAAGGTCCGTTAAAACAGCTGGGCTTAGAATGAAATTTTTTTCCCGAGTCACGTAATTTCAGAAAATTCTTACCCACCATAATTATACATATAATAACTATGTCTAGCTTACTGGCTCTACGTGTAAATGTACACGTGAGGTGTGCCCACTGCTTTTCAATAAATTTGAAATCACATTGTATCAATTAGTGTTTATATTTGACAATTATTTTACTATTTACATAAGCGCAATTAATGTTTCGATGTTTACGCGAACTGCAGAATTCCCTTTCTCCAAACATCGTAAATTGACGATATATAATTTTCTGCTCTTTTTCAAACCACTCGCTGTTTTTGCCACCTTAAGCCCTTGGACCCTCCAAGGCGCCAGTGGTTCCGAAGAGACTAAATTAAATTTGAAACTGAGTGTATTAAAGCGAGAAAATAACTAATACGAAAAGAAATACTACCCATAACTCCCGAAATAAATCCCTACGTAAAATTTTTCTTCAAAAGGTTTAAAATCAATGTTGGATCCAAAGGAATTAGAGTACAATTTCTACTATAGGTAGAAATGCAGGATAAATAAGTAATAAAGTAAGTGTACCAGTTATTGACCCTGTCCCAATTATTGACCTTTTTTCTTGTTGGATCTGTTTGATCCTCAGATCCAAAATTACCAAAAAATAGATCTCTAGTGTCTAACCCTCTAGCAATTGTCTTTAGTCATTCAAAAATTCACAATTTGTGCCGTAAATTTATAATTTTTAAACATAAAAGCGTGAATAATCGGTACACCCGCTTACCTTGGTCACTGACCGAAGCGGCCGCTCAACCTCAGCTCTGCATCCCTTCATCCTTTCCATCGACGGATGTAAAAAAAAAAGAAAAAAAAAACGAAAGAAGAAGGAAAGAGAAAAAGGGAGTATAATTTTTTCGGCAGTGCGTGGCGTCGCTATCTGCGCTCCGCACGTTCTCGGCCCCCTGGACGTGGGTGTATAAATGCGTTTTCCCCGCTAAATGCATCAAGATGCGTCCGCAAGATAGGCGAGCCAATCGCACGTAAGCGGAGCCGAAACGCGTTGCGTGCGAGTGCAACAAACATCCCCGCGTTGCATCGGGGCCATCAAACCCCGGGGCAACTGCTCGTTTATTAGGATTTCACGCCTCCGATCCCGTTACGTTAGTTTCAAGGCATACTCGGGATTAGCTCCGGCCGTGTCTCCTGCTCTTTTCATCCTTTATGTGGGAAACTGCACTTCGACTGATCTAATCGCAGCCAGCCAGGTGCCCGAGTCGACCGACTGCAGCCAGAAATTAATTAATCCCTCGCTTTCAAACCCTGCTCGAATTTCGCCCAAATATACATTAAGTGAATCAGCATTGTTCGCTTCGACTCGTTCTGCCTTTGGATTTTTTCTTACCGACGCGGCGACGTTTCTGCCATAAACTATGAGAGAATCCTTCTCAAGGAACTAAAAATATTTATCCGTCAGGAGCGTGGAAGAGATACCGTTATACGGGAAATTGTAAGTCGTGGTTAAATGGTATCGAGATTATTTCCATTATGCCGTTCGATCTTTCATGGTGTTCTCGTACAATTTATTGCAGAGACTTTACCGTTTACTGTAATTTGCTTTAGAATACAGAGAAGGCGAAAAACATGATTCCTTAGGGTCTTCGAAAACGATGCCACCCTTAAACGAAGAAGAAAGAGACAGTTTTCAGTTATGCACAAAAGACATGCGCCAACAAACCGCTAATATAATAACAACAACAATTAGAGTGTTTATTACAAATCTTCGCCTACAGATTCATGTTGATCTAATTTTTTATGGATCTCCAGAAACAGAGCAACAAAGCAGAGGCCAACAGATCATTTTCAATTGGAATGGTACAAATCGAATTCAACTTTTAACCTTCTGGAATTTCCTGATTCGCAAAATTTTTTCGTGCTAATTAATGAGAGTACGGTGCAAGTCCTTTGGGAACAAAGAGTCCGTATCCTCCACTGGACACGCAAGGTGCACATCACCAATACGGTATTTATTTTTTCAAGTAAAATCCTTCATCTGGATTACAGAGACAGGACCGTATCATCGATGACACTCGAGCATCGAGGCCGATCAGGCGCCTGCACCCCAAAGTCGAAGCCTAAGGGCGCGTGCAACGCCGGTGTCAGTTGCATAATTACGGTTTGGATGGATGGACCACTTCCAGAATTTTACCACGGCATACTACAAGGGTGGCGAGAATTGAGTGACACCAGGCGGGTGGGTAGCTGCAGGAGGTGGAGGGACAACGACACGCGAGCAAATGCGACAGCCAGTCGTGTGGAATAGACCTTTATCTCGAAATCTCCCACCGCCGTCTCACTTCCACGCACACGGCAACTCGAAATTGTAATCACCGTGACTGGAAATTAAATACGAGAGGCTCCCCCCTCCCTCCACCCCCCTCACGTTGTCCTCTGTTTCTCTCTTGTCTCTTCTATAGTTCCCAGAGGAGTCAGGCCTCGTTAGATTCATTCCACACGAATCATTTTCATTTCGGTATTCGACGAATTTTCCAACCGTGTATACATGTAACACGTAACTGCGTAGCTCGGAGAGAAGCGATTTTGGTTTTCACGTTTCACGTTCAACATCCGGCTCTGTGTACGATGTGAGTGAGATTTTTATAACCTATAAAAACAATTTAAAAAAAAAAAAAAAAAAAAACGTCGAAAGATTAAGGGTTGAGGAAAAAAGTAATGCAATAAAAGAATGCCGATACTAAAGTTGATCGGGTTAATTTTTTCACTTACATTTGCGAATCTTTATTAGAAATTCTAATGAAGAAATAAGTAAGTTCTATACTGTTGATGGTTCTAGGTTGGTCTGTTTTGTTGACACCACGACTGAATTGTATGTCTATAATTTTTATGGAGGACTCGTCTCTTTTCTGTAGATGGTTAAAAAACCATGTAGAAACACATTGCCTGAAGTAAATTTTCGATAATGTTGATATGTTTTAAAATGAAATATAAGTTTCACGATTATGAGACAAAATGATTTTACATTCAACGTTTTTGTGTTTAACCAAAGAGCCAACCAAGGATTGAACGTAAACGACTTGTACGGACTTTTGATGAACACAATTAGCTACACTCAATTGAAATTCGTTGAACAGCACATTTTCGGGATTTAAAAACTGATGCAAAAGTGCAACTGCTCTAAAATTATTGACATTCGGTTCTTTCAGTTGCGATTAGAGGTTTTTGAAATTTATTCCATGTTGGAAAGATGTGGTTTTCCATCGATTTAACTCGATTGACTTTCGCTACAATTTTTGGAGTCTCTTTTTCAGAATTTGTCTAAATCCAACACTTTCTTCGTCGGCCTCTTCAATTAAAGCACAATGCGAATTAATGTTTGGTCAGTGATAATCGAGAGTAACTTTGAATTTCTACAAATTCATTAATGTGCCATCGGATGTGTCTCTGAAAGCACTGTTGCGGTTTTAATTCAGCTAGAGATGAATTCCGGATAAGGACGTATCCCCGTCCGTGCTTTGCTCACTTCGTTAAATAAGGACGAAATGGTTGTTGTGCAGGGGATGATCGGCCCAGCAAGCCGGGCGAGGTAATCTGATTATAAGTACGTCATGGGAAAGTCACTGGGAGAAAACACGTTCGTTCTCTGTCCTCTTCATTGTGCCTGTATGCGTGTGCGATAGGCGGTGTGCGTACCTATAACGTATTACATACATACGCTGTGTATGGTCAGGGTGCACATCCCAGACTCGTCCTTTTAGGGTGACTGTGAATTCGGATTCGCATTAATTTCGAATCAGGCTAAAAGGCAGAGACATGCATCACAGCTTCTCCAAAGCATATTTACTGGTTACTGCCGTCTGGGAGAAGTTACAGATTTCAGAATAAGCAATGGAAAACAAAGGTTCAAACGTGCACCATGTGAGGCGGTTAATTTTTCAACTTCGGACAGTTAGTTTAACGGTAAAAACGGTGATTCAGGTGTTCTAAATTTTGTGTTGGATCTCACTGAATGAACAATCCGGTTCCGGTTGCTTGAAACTCGTGCTCAAACCGTAAATCGTGAAACGGCGTGCGGCACAATCGGCGTGTAAGAATTCTCGCGGTAAGATTGGGCGCACAATGCGAAGTCTTATCAGGACCGTATAAAGGGTGCGACCTCTGAACCTCGAGATTCGAGGCGTCCATCAATAAGCCGAAGTCATTTGGCAAATCTAAAAGGCGTCGTGGAGGAAATTTCCAAGATAAAGGAGGCAACAATGAGGTAACCAATGGTTAGTATTCGGCCAGTGTCGAACTCGGCGCCTCAATCACTCGTGATAACAATGGCGGGGCTTATAAATCCGTGCATTGTTGCCAACTTAAAAGCTCTCGGCGGGCTGCCACCGACCGAGGCTGTGAGTGTTGGCGCCCCGTGTAAAAGCATTGAGAGCACTTTAATGAATACGATTAGGGGCGTTAACCGTGAAGGATTGCCCCTGCCGAAGAAACTCGAGTGTACCTACCTTCCTACTTACCCCGAGGTTTTAGATGCTCCGCTGCTGCAACTTGTTTTTCACCACTTAGTACGGGTCCTTACCTTTTCTCTATTTTCCTTTCTCTAACGTTCCATTCTTTGTTGCTCAGCTTTGCAGACGACATTCGATCGATTATGTCAAACCTCACCAAACACGCGGGAGTGAATTTTAAAAGCATCGTGAAAATATACGAGGAATCGGTGCGAGGTCGCGAGATCGGATTATGAGTTGATTTTACGGTTAATGAAACGAGGGTGATAAAATTTTTGACGATTCCAGGCATAAAGGCTTTTCACTGTGCATCTAGAACATATATGCTAGATGTTTTTTGGTTGCCTCGGAAGATCCATAGGATACTTTACGTTCATAGTCAATTTTTCGTGCTATTTTCGAATGTCTGCGTTCTCCATATCGCACTTTGAAATCTCCGACGGTCACTTTTTGAATTACTGAAATTCGTTGGATGACGTCAATTAAAAATGGATTATAGCGCGTTTGTGAATTGACGTGACATTTAAACAAAGAATGGTTATTTGGACTACGACCACTCAACAGTGGAAGAATCGACCCTACAGAATCTGACATTCCTGTCTGTAGAACGAACCAAGTATTTCGGTTTTCCAAAAAATTGAAAAAGAAAGATCCTGCTTTGTTGCAGACGCGAGGAATGCCGCGAGGAAAAGTTAACCATCAACATGGCGAAGGAAGTAATCACGAGAAGCAAATATGGGATGTGACTAAAACGGCTCTAACTCTTTTCTCCGCAGGGATGTGACTAGGTACCAACCCCGGTGGCGGTGGAGTCAAACCGTCACTTTGCTCCGTACCGGTGTAAATAACCGGGTACGGTTTTTTGCACAATATGTTGTGGGACCATTACTTAGTCCGAGGAGGCAGCCCTGCCTTGGTAGGCTGCGCGAGGGGGTAGCTCTTAGCTAAATAACCACTCAGTCACTCGCCGCCCGTGCTCGAAGAAGGTGGAAGCGAAGCCGAGGGGAAGGAAGGTGGTGGGGTTAGGTGGCCGATACTGTTACGTGATGTAAGAGCATCCAACCATCCAGGAACCTCCAAGTCCCAGATTAACGAGGCCATTCTGGGATTGACTTCTCCTTGGTCGAAAGTTCGTCCACTTTCCAAGAACGAATCAAACTCCCGCATCTTGATCTGGTGAAGTTACCTCTACCCGTAACTGCGCGAGCTACTTGAGTTGCTCTTAGAGGGACAGTGCTAACCGATGGAAAAACTCACCGGACTTATACACCGAACCACGAATTCAGAGCATGGATTTATAGAAAATTAATTTTAATCTGACCCTGATTAGTTTACACTCGACAGATTATAACTCAAATTGATATTGGAACCATTTGTCGTCCAAGTTATGATCGACCTACTACTTGGCGTGAGGGAGATACAAACGAAGGAATTTAGTCGAAATATGTTCATGGTAAGGGAGGATTCGTTAATTGATCGTTGGAACTATACAGTAGCAGGCTATAAATCCACACCTGTGCTCAAAGTTGAAAGTCTCGTACACAATTATTGATGGATTTATCGACAAAGGTACCCGAATAACCTAAGACAGGGGCGATAGTCAATTCGCTTTGAATGACGTTGACGATTTGAAATGCATACTTCAGTAATGTAAGTGAAAAAGCTTTTCTCCATGAGCGACTAAGGCTGTACCACCAACAGATCAAAGTGTCGGTGAATCCCGACGGGTTCCTCAGGGGTTAGACACTGGGGTGCTGGTGGAAATTCTCAGTACCAAGTTCTGCGGTGGAGTGTAGCCGAATTACGGTCGTATATATTTCACTGCGCCCCAGCTCGGCGGTGGCAGCCCTTGTTGGCCGAGGCCGAAATCATTGGCTAATGTCAGGGACAACCCCGAGGCACGCTTATCTGCGGCGGACACGGAAAGCTTTCGAATACATTAACTGCAACGTTTCGGAGATGACCGCGGGAGATTAAATACGAGAGAACTGCATCCTTGGAACTCTGCTGCGCGCGCGCGGGCTTCGAAAAACTTTTCACATGGTATTTAACGCGACGCGACGTAACGCAGCGCAACGCAACGCGGTGCCCCGATATAATGCCTCCACTTATTGGCACGCCAGTGTTTATCCAGGAGCTAATGACAGTCGAAATCCATCGATAAGACCTCGATTAGATCGGGAAGGTCGCGTTTAACCGTGCTTAGCCCTCGCCTCGGAATAGGGCGTCAGTGGCACAGCCCCGAACTGCAACACCAGGAGGGTTGCATTTAGTGGCTGGGCTTAAGCGTGCGGCTTATAGTAGTTGCATAACCCTCCTAGGGTGCCTGGTGTCACAGTCAGCCATCGGTGCGGCCATCGCCAACCAGCCAGCCCGCCTGGCGGACGCTGCCTGTTTGTGTACCGTATATGCTTTGGATCGGCACGATCCATTATGAGCTTATGTCACCCGACAATAGGGATTTGCTGACGGACACGGTGAGAAAATGGGGAGATCCAGGAGGCTGAGGTTGCTATACGTATATATATATATGGGTATATATATGTACCTACTCTCCGCGAGGCCAAGACTAGGTGGAAGGCGGTACGCCATGCATACATCTACTCTATATGACGCACTGTGAATAATCCACGTAGGTATCGATTCCAGTCTAAGAATAAAACTCGTATGATCGAGATTTCAGGGTATATTTTAAGCTACCGGCATATCAAGCTATGATAATTGTGACTTTATAAGATATTGGACCATACTGGGAAGAATAGTATTCACAATGCAATTTCGGCATGCTAGTAGTGCTGCGATGTAAAAAATGATCGGGGAATGTGGAGTTGATGTGGACTGATTCTCCGTCACAGCATATTCGAAGGTAGTCTCCTTTATAGACCAAGTATCGATACTGAAAACTTCCAAAGAACTTGAAATTTCTTGGACCATTTGTGTGAAGGCAGCATCTTCCATAAAATACTGTCGTAGGCCACACGTTCGTATAGGTAAACTTAAACTCGATTGATTGACTAAACTAATGTCATGCTGGAATGTATTCGACAACAAAGCAGTCAACAACTGATCATCTACTCAAATCCATACACAACTCAACATGTAAACATTAAGCTCCAGCAGACCCAGATCATTTTCGACAGTGTAGGTGTAACGGCGGAGTTTAGTGTCTACAGTTCTCAATTTGCGATGAATAGTGGGGAAACTCGGTCTGCTAACAGGGAGCAACTAACGAGCATCACTGCACACACAGCAGACCATCGACAACTGATCGTCTCATCACCGTGCAGATTAACCGGTTAGCGTTGCTATTGAGCGAGCGTCCGCGTCCATCAGCGATGAACACGACACTGATCATCCAATGTTCTGTGGCGGATGATAGCTGTGCCGGTGATGAACACGGAATCAAGGTTTTGTGTAACCAACCGTCGTTCTTTCCCGATCAGCTACGAGGAATGTGCTTCTTCCACGTAGCTTTTATACGTACAATGCTTGTTTTTGTCTCGAGGTTGCTGGCCGTCTCGGTGTTGGCCTTAGCGTCAACACGGCGGGAGGACATATCGATTACCCGGTGCAGTTAAAGCGATGGAATAGAAGACCGTTCGTCTCACCCCTGAATCTACGTCGCAGAATTCCTGATGTGACGTAGGTGGGTACACCCATCATTTACGCGGCTACACACGGACGATCTACTGAGATTCGGCGTACTATACTCACGTCAGTATGGGTATGTATATTTCTGCGTCTAATCAAGTTTGGAGAATTGGACTCGACGGGCATTCCACCTCATAGTCATATCTTGCTGCAGTATTGTAAGCCTGTTTACACCCACCTGCCTAGACCCAACGTTTTCACGTATGAACTCCGCGATGGTAATACAGTTGGGGTGGTGGAGGGTTAGTTACTCGGGGTGTTGGTTTGTTCGCTGGTTGGCTCGAGTTAATTATAACTGATGGTTATCAACCGGTTAACTCCGACACGCCATTACGTGCTTGGACTGGCGTTCTGTCTGTTCCAGGCTGACTGTTACTGCGCGTTCTCGTAGTCGACGGCGGTTCCGTAGCGCCATTCGACACTTTTTTTCAACGTGCACGGATTTCATTCGGGATGGAATTTCTCTCTCCGTTATACCTGTCCAATGAATTTTGAAATCCGTAATAACTACCGATTGAATGGAGAAGACGAAGGTCGCGTGAGTCAGACACACGCTTTGCGAGCAAGGGGGCGAGGGATAAAGTGGAAAGAAAATAAAAGGCAATCCCAATCACTTTTCTACCGCTTCGCAAGGAGGCGAGTGGGCACCAGGCACCAATCTAGTAATTCTCTCTAAGCAGAACAAATGTTTTCGTTCCTGGCTTTGCGAGCAATCATCGCTAAGTCTTTTAATTTCCTATATTGAGGATGGCTCCGGGGTGTACGGCGGTGGTAATTGGCTGTCAGGGCTTCCCAGTCCTACCAACCTAACGGCAACCAACCAACCAACCAACCAACAACCCCGAGAGATTGGTATCGCTTATAATTAACTTCTCCATACCACGAAGCCGGCGTTCAGAGCCAAGTCACCGACAACCGACGCAAAGTAGCTGTATAGGTATACCTCCGCACGAGGTGGGCGGAAGATTGTCCCGTGGAAGAGTTTCTTTTGCGGTTAAAACCGTCGGAAGTATGTGTGTGGGAAAAATTGACGCCCGTTCTAAACGTCCTGGCCTTATACGTAAAGTTTCTCGAAACGTGCGGCCCAATAATTATTAAGGCCATTCGTTTCACGCAAATATGTATCAGGGTCTGTTTACTTCGTTGAGAAGAATTTCAAGGCGAACCTCAGGATAGGGGCGTCAAATTTTTATACATGCTTGCCGGCAGTCGTGATCATCGCATGTTTGTGAAATATCTTCTCGACACAGAACGTACGTCGGTGTTGACGATGCCAGAACATAAAGTGTTACTGCTGCCAAGGCGGGAGTGAAGTGCTTGGAGAAAAAGGTTCAGACGCAAACATCGCAAAGTAGGTGCAAAGAAAAACAAAAATTCCCCCACGGTCGTCAGCATTCAGCCTGTAACGATCAAATTTTCGAGAACTGTTCGGCATCTAAGCATCGCAAGGTCTGTACCTATTCAAACTTGTAATTCCAACAGTTTGAAAAGTTGGAAAAAAAATAACACGCGAAAGAAGGTTCGGGGCACTTCTGACATCCGGTTGGAATATTCAAAGTATGTATTGATTTTAAATCGATCGACAAAATATTCGAGACAAAATGACTGGGGATTTCAGTTTCCGGTTTTATGTACAGTCGAATGCATGTATAGTATGTTCTATCGACAACTGTGCACCTGTTGGCTTGTACGTAATATGACTGCGAGCTGTGTGTGGAGTTGAATTGATTACATTGTAGTTCGAAATGGGCAGAGAATTTTGCGTATTGCCAATTGATATATATATATACACGCAATACATTGCGAGTTACAATTATCGACGCATCCAAAGGCGATTTGCAATTGCCACTGAATCAGTACTAGTTTTCATTCATTTAAGTAAACTGATTCCAAGGGTGGAAAATTGTAATTCGAACTCATTACTGATGAGAATGAGACGTAGAGAGTGTGGGTAGAAATTCAAAACAGTTACGAGTATAATTAAATTTTTCTTCCAAGCGATGGAGAGTGAAAATAAAAAAAAAAATCGTTAAAATTTACCGTATAGTTCTTTCAAATCCTGAAACGCGGGCATTTACGTTTATGACGTACACGCACAGCCTCGCGAGTGTCTGTACATATATACGAAAGTTTTCAAGTACCATCAGAAATATCACTGTTCCTCCTGCAGGGGTGCAAGTTTCGCCCCCTGCTCGGAGGAGGCGTATTAAAATATCCACTTCAGAAAGAATCCCTAACTTTTAAAAAGCCTACTATTTGAGTGAGTAGCAGCCGCCTCAGTCGGTGTGCCTCGAAGCGAGTTTTATGCTTCCCGCGCCATGCGGTTCGCGTTGCAGTAAGAGCAGGCGACAGGCGGGCACAAGGAGAGAATCAGGCGGGCAGGCAGCGACTGGGAGGAAAAGCTTCTTTGAGTGTGAAAGATACAGCGGGCGAAAGCGAAACGGTCGAGGAAAGAGTGCTTCTCCTCCGTGGATTCGACGGAGACGAGGCGTACGGAGTTCTGCGCGCGAGACCAGAGAGTCCTCTGAAGTCTAAGTAACATCCATTCTCGCCTCCTTTCTCCTCCTCCTCCTCCACCTCCTACTCACCATTTACTTTACTTTACCCTACTATACTTCACTTACTACCTCTGCCCAGTTTTTATTTGCAATCCCACTTCTTCTTCTTCTTCTTCCTTTTCTTCTTCCTATAAAGACCCACACACCTGTACGAGTATTTACGGTGTCCCTCAATACGCCTCAATGGTCAATCCCACGCGTAGAATGTTTGCACGAAGATGGCCAGGAATTCAGGAAACTTACACCGAATCACGAGGTTCTCACTCCCGGTATGAACGTGCGATTTTTTACTCGAGAGACTAAAGTTAACCGAGTAACTTATAGTTTATAGAACTTGTAACTGTTCCTTTCGTTACTTCACGTGGAATCGGATTTTTAATAGACAGTCGACAGAAGAAGAATTTTACAGCTGCGTTAACTAATATTGCAACTTAACCGGTTGACTGGTACGAGTTCTTGTAGTTTTTGTGCCAAAACTGGTACTGGTTTGTTTGTATATTTTTTATAATATTGAATTTTTCAATTCTGATTTCAGATTTGAATTCTGCGACCCCCGAAACAGTAGTGGACCAATTTTCGTCAAAATCCATCGAGAAACATCAGAATTATTAAAAGACGTATGTATATATGATCCATTACCAGTCAACCGGCTGATTTAATACAACGATCAAATTTCAATATCAAACTTTTATGCAGAGCTGTTTTATTCATACATCGAATTCAATGGTATTCGAATCAATTGCGCAGGTACATATAACTTTTCTTCCGACGAAATCTATACCTTACAAAACAATTCCCCTCAATTTCTCGACAAAACAGCAAGTTCCAACCGATTCAATATCACATATTTTATGCTTCGCAATAATATTTTCCAAGCGACACGTCGTGTACCCACAAACATACGACTCGCCGTCGCGACTTTTCCCTGCAATCTGAATAACCGCACCGCTACGGTAATTATAAAGTAAGATTACACAAAGCGTAAAAGTAAGAAAAACAAAAGGGAAAAATTGTAATTTTCGCCGTCCTCCCCCCTTTGCCTTGTAACATTTCCCAGCCGTGAATTTTCCGGGGCTTAACAAAGTCTTTGGCAACGAGTGTATCAAGGGTGAACCAGGCGAGCTTTGGTTTTCGCCCCTTGAATATCAGTAGTAGTAGCCCTTGGTAACTAGTTTCTGAA
This sequence comes from Neodiprion lecontei, assembly GCF_021901455.1. Lineage (NCBI taxonomy): Eukaryota > Metazoa > Arthropoda > Insecta > Hymenoptera > Diprionidae > Neodiprion > Neodiprion lecontei. The sequence continues at coordinate 9,349,926 of NC_060265.1, read as the reverse complement.
CAGGTCACCCCAATTAACGGTTCCACATACACCAGCCAGCACCACCCCTGGCGCCAGCCCCGCCCTGCGGGAGAAACTTATAATTGCGAAAGGAGCTGGCAATTATAATTGCCCCCCGGGCCGGGCTGTTGTAATTATCCAAAAACCGTCCGTGAGCCTGGGTTCATGTACAGTTGGCGCCTCTTCCCCCGACGTGACTTATTACCACTTCAACTTCCGGCTCCTGGCTTCACGACGACGCCGCGGCGTTTCTTCCCATTATTACTCACGGTACGATTCGCCCCTGTTTATCGAGTTTCATTCATTCGTCATCCGCGTGCATCGGATTAAGACGGCTCTGTCCTTCTGTAACGATTATTTCGAAGGAATGGATGGGAAAAGCTCAGTCGGTACAGCGATTATGTATCAATAACGTGGTCAAGATGATTCGAGTAATTGTTTTATTTAAATATAATACGTGTAACTGTGTGATTGTGAGTATTGCATCGAGTAAAATTTTTAGTTCCGGTTACCGCTCAGTCTTTATTAACTATTATCATTTTTTACCACAATCGAAAAATACAGTTCTAGGTAGAAAATGAAAATTAGTTTTTTAGCTGTTACCGGAAAGTCTGATATCCGTTGCTATTCTTTCTCATTACGATCACTGTTGCTATATTTTCTTGCTACTGTTGCGAAAATTGAATGCTTGAACAAAAATAAATTGACGTTGAAGCCTTGTTTAACTAAAAAACTAGAGTAAACCTCAGAAACTGATTTTGCGTTGCAATTATCAAAAAAGGATCGACGATAGCGCAAAATGGTTACGCGTACCTCGTTTTTCGTAATTCCAACAATATTCGAACAGTTTTTTAACGATATATGTTTTAGTGAATTTTTCTAGTTTTCTAGAAGGTCTGAACTTTGTTCATACGTTTATATTGGTGAAAAAAATACTTTTCAAAAAACAGTGACATCCAATAACGACGACGTTTGCGTATAAAAAAAATTTCACAGTCAAGTTACACCGCTTTTCAAAATTGTATTGTTTTTGCTACCTAGCTACCGCAGCAATTAATCTACTGTGAATTCAGTTGACGTCAACGTGAAAGTTACGGTAACGGTAACTGGATTAGATTCCAGTCAAACTGATTGTCACATTTAGTAGAGTAAACTTTTGTTTATATTAACCATCGCTTGAACGAGCCCGGCAAATATGAGCCGAACGAAAATAGCCACTTTTGCGGCATCACAGCTTTGAGTGCTTTGCAGAAACAATGTGGAATTAGATGAAATCCCCGCAAATTTGCGTAACGTAGCCACCCGAACTCCCTTCTCTCTCCCGCTCTTCTTCCCCTTGCTTTTCCTCTTCTTCTCCTCCTTCTTGTTCATATTAAAATTTCTCCCGCAGCCCCGCGAGTCGGGTTAAATTGACGCCGGAGGCTCGGCCGAGGCTCGGCGTCGAGGAGAGTAAGATAGCCGCTCTGCGTAACTCTCTTGGTCTGGTAGCAAATCGATTATTTAAACGGTATATCGCATCCTACCTACACTCACGTCGTAACGGGGAGTCCACTCGTGAGTGCACACAAAGAATTACACGGAGTGGGATAACGGGACGATGCGATGGAAGAGCCGGGGGTCGGGGTGGAGGGACGGAGCCAAGACTCCGGTCAATTAAGTGCAGGAAATTAGAGTTTTAATTACGCAGTCATTCAGAAAATTACATCGGGGCCGCAAAGGAGGTGCTGCGCAGCCTCGAGGAGAGGAGAGGAGTGAAGACGATGACGGCTGAGAGGGTCTCCTTACCACCCCGCTGTACAGGGTGTTTTCCATTTATAACGAATAATGGCTTCCAATCTAGAGGATTTCATTATTTCCGAAACCCGACCGTGGCGTTGCCCTTTTTTTCCATCACCGTCTTCTTCCCTTTTGAATTATACTCCGAAAGATCGGTTTTGCGTAAGCGATTCTAGCGCTTATCTCCGTATTGTGTTCTGCTGGATTCAAAAAAAAACGGGTACTTGAACAGTTTAAACGATACATTACAAACGTTTCGATACTTCGACAAAGCTCCAACGGATTTCCATTTTGCGGAACTTGTTGCTAACGGTCAATTGGATAAAGAATTTCCGCAAACGAGAAGTTGACAACCGGCACACAGCGTGTGAGTAATTGTGAAGAACCACGTCGATCTCGACGACGCTGTTAATTATCAAAAAGGTGTTCAAGCTGACCATTATGTATTTTAAAAATACTCCAAGAAGCCACTGCGTTATGCTACGGTTGAACATGCTCGCTCATGCTTTAGATAAAAACGTTGAATGTGTCACGGATTAGCTAATTTTGTCTCAAAAGTGCCGACCGTGCTTACAGTCTTTTTAGAGGTGGTTATAGTTAGTTACCTGCAACGGTGAAACGTCGGGTTTGTCCGTCTACGGATCCGTTGCCTTTTGTCCCACGGTGAACGAAGCGGCTAGGTGGTAACTGACGCAATGTAAATGAGTTAACTAGAGGATGATAACTACGAAACACCTGCTTCTACAGGAGCTACTTGGATGCAACCTTTCCTGCAGCTCTCTCTCTCTCTCTCTCTCTCTTTCTCTCTTTCTCTCTCTCTCTGCCGTTTTCTCTCTCGCACACGCGCAACTCGGCATTGTTCACTGGAGACTTTTTGTCTTCGACCAGAGATAAATTATCCTGACAAACAGCGTGTAATAATATTAGATGTACGTAACGGGGCGTAATTATCTTTGTGTTAGCTATAGTCGCACATTCACAGTTGAATAAATATATAGTCCCCCATACGTCAACTGTATCGACAATGTGCAATTTACCTCGGCTCACTATCGTCCTTTTTTGGTTTGCTGTGTTTTCACCTTTTAAAACAGCTCTGTAATACCAGATCAATTAATTCTTTGGCAATCGTGGTTAACACCGAACAGTATCGATGTGCTTGTCGATATTGTTTGTATTGCGATGCGGTTAGGTGGAAATGAATCTCGGTGAAAATAGAACAAGCTTATAAGCTGGAAAACTGAGTTGTTCCACAAAAATGTTGAAAAAGTTTGTTTAATTTTATTTCCTTGATGTTGGATTCGTTTAATATATTACTTGTAATAAGTGAATTTATTTTCCGTTCTCCAGCGTGTTTTATAATAATTTTAGCTATAGTAGTTTTTTTTTCTGAAAATATGTTTGCAAAGAACCATCTCGATAACCGTATCTATAATATCGTCCCATTTTCTTCCAAGTTCTATTTGTTGACTGACGGAATAAAATTGTTGTTAAACTGGTTCATCAAAAGCTTCAAAATTTTGAAATCTCCTCCGGGAATTTTCAAACCATGCTTTTGCACGTCCTTCAACTGCTGTTCCAATAACTCATAATCTTAAATTATCCGGTACAAATTTGAGTCGAAAATAATCTTTCAAGTCACGCAAAAAAATGCAACACAATTTTGGTATACTATCTTTTATCGAAAAATTGTTACTCAAAACTTGTATTTGTGGTCTGTTGTTAGCTGTTACGTTACTTGCATGTAGTCCGATTAAACTAATTTCCGCACGTGACGCGTCAATTTTCGTATTGTACTTTCTTTTTTTTTTTTTGCCTCTTCTCCAATTGTTGTCCAAGAGTCTGTGTATCGTGTTATTGTTCTGATCCAACATTTTTGATTTAGTACGAACGACTTTAGCCGTGAATCGAATTTTGCCAACGGGCGTACCGATTTCATTTGTCGCTCGAAGTTTCGATCTGGTAAACATGGAATTACATCAATAAATTGTCCAGTTTTTTACAATTAATTAAATGGATTCTATCTGTTCTTTTTACTACTCACATTAAAATATAATCTTTAAAAACGATCCTTTTTCAATTCATGACATATCACATTCACGCATAACGGAATAAAAACTATTATACCTTACACTACGATAAAAAAAAAAAAAAAAAAAAGAAGAAAACCATCGAATCCAACGAGACGTGGTTTCACGAAGATTCAACCGGAAGTAGGCAAAAAAGCTCGTTACACCGATATACTACGTACAACGTAGATCGGAGCTTCGCGCGGGTTTGGCAAACGAACTTGGGGCGTGGGTAACGTAATCGATTGATCAGGTCGTAACCCGACAAAGATTGTGGAACATCCCGTACATTAGCAATCAACCGTCAGCCCATTCACTACGGGCATCGTACATATAAACCTATACATTTACGATACTGCACACTGCACGCAGCATACAGAGTCAGGAATACACCGCATCTGTAACTGATGCCTAACCCTAAACTACAACGACGAATCGGGGTGGCGAAGTGGCGGCGAGAGGAAGGGAGGGACGGCAGGGTCCGGGGGCAGGGTGGGAGGGAGGGGAGGGGGCAAATCTAATTACATGGTCTGTGACGGCTGCTCGATGGGCGATCCTGACCCCCCCACCCTTTCCGCCCCCTCCGCCCCTGAACTTGCCGCGGGCCATTCGGTTCTCCACAGTGATATTACCTGGCCGAGTTGACATCCGGTTACGAGTTATACTTCGCTAGCGTCGAGTGGGTGGTGGGTAGGTTGGTGTACAGAGCTACAGATGGTGGAGAGAGACACCCAGTCCGTTACTCGAGCATTAATTAATGCGGCTCCGATCTATTTAAATCGATTACACGAGTTGCAGTTGTTAATTATCTTCCCCTCCGCCCGGCCCCTTCTTTTCTATAGACTGGGATGCAGGTAACTGTATAAATAATTATAACTCAGCGTGTGCGCTTGTATAATTTTCACTTTTCAACGCAGTGTTTGAAATTGAAAAAAAAATACTACAAACAACGTCGGTTCTCGGATGGAAGATTATTAAGCGAGGATTGAATGAAAGTTATACTCATAGGTATGGAAGAAAAAATATTTTTATACCGAGGACTCCTCTATACGCGGTGCATTTATTTTATACGGTTTGTGTTTGGACAGATGGTATGTGTGTACCGACAATGTGTGTACGTGTTACGTTGGCGAAAGAGATAAGATCGGTAGATTAACTTCAGCTTGCGGTTGTACAGAACTGACATAATCAATTGCTGCGTTGTGGCACGCACTTAAACATCGTTAATGATTTATGAATCGAGTGCTGCTGGCTACGAGATAGCGAACATGTTTGAATTGTTCATTAGAGCGAGATTAGCTTCGCGTATAGAAGTTTTGAACAACGGGTGACAGATGTCAGGAATTTGTCTGTTAGGTATTTACAGTACGGGAGGAATGTCAAGATATAGAGAAATAGATATAGAAATATAGAAAGTTGACTGGATCTAAAAAAGAATTTCGAAAAAGAATCTCTCATTGAAATCCAAGGCTGCAGAGGAAAACGCCTGTTGCAAACTGCGCAGATTGAGTGGTTCATTATTTTTAGAAATATCGATCATCTTCAATTTGTATAAGAAAATGACAAAACGAGGCATAATACGCGTACGTAAAAACATTGAAATCATATTGGTGTTTCAAAAATTAACAAAGCTCGGGCCTTTCTGATTGGAATTCGTCCAAGGTGTTGAAATATCTTTCAAAACCATGGAGACATTGCTTTGATAAATTCAGCGTTTGAATCATTGTCATCCCGCAATGGATGCACGGATAAATTCTCAATACGCAGCTTTCTCAGGGATTCGGGTGTTCCGTTATTCTCTTCACAATTCAACCCTTATTCCTCAGTTTTTACGCGTACAATAAACCGCCGTCGCTTTTTAAATCCCACCACACCACAATGAAAACTACATTAACACAGAAAAGTACACGAACCAAAATCGGTTAGGAAGTTGCAACAAAAGAAAAAAAAAAAAATCATCAAGACGTTAACTGAAATAATCGAACGAAAACAATACAATGTAGGTGTAATACAGGTATGGAAAAAACATCCCCGGCAGCGAATAAGCGAGTTGTCGGTACACGGGGTGAAAGGGATGCACGGGGAGAGGAAGAAATGGGGGCGGGGGGGGGGGGGGGAGGAGAGGAGAGGAAGCCGTAGATGAGAGAGTAGAGTGTTAATTTTCGAAATGAAAATGAGACATCCATCTTTCACGAAATGCTTGGCACTCGACACTTGAGCACTCAGCCCCATTCTCTCACTCAACGCATTAGAGTAATGAATTAATTTCCATCCCACCCCTCCCCCGACCGACGGCAACCCGCCATCGCCACCCACTACTCGCTATCCTGGATTTAAAGTCTATTTTCTTAATTATAACCGAGCGACAATGGCGCCCCGCGTGTTATCACTTTGCTTAAGTAACGTGCCTAAAGTGCGGCTGTTAAGCGGCCGCTCTTATTTAGTAATTAGCCATTAAGATTAGTAATTTATTTAATGGATGGGAAATGAAATGTAAAAAAGTAATTTCTCTGCAGTATACATATACATACGTATATATATATATGTGTGTGTGTGTGTGTATGTACGTATGTATCGGGTATATGGACTTATAGTATCACACAGGCATGGCGCAGGACGCCAAAGTGGAACACTTGATCATCGAAATTGCGAGTAAAACATTACTACACTTGGGTACTTACGCCCTGCAGCCTGCAGGCTATCAGTTAATTTAACGGCCCGAGCCATCCCTTATGCTGCTCGATATTCGTCCATCGATATCCTATGTGTATACATATATACGTACATACATATATATATATATATATATATATATATTATATATAGATATACATATATATTACATACCCACTTTCATAAATTCAATATCAATTCAATTTCATCATATAAAAATAACACCCCGTCGTCAACGTTCTGCTAGGCGGAATTCTCCGATTACATAAATTGATCGTTCGTACATCCAGGTGCTTTTTTTTTTTATTTTACATAATTTCTAAAAGCATTTTCACTGTATATGTATATATGTATGTATATAAATCAATCTCGTCTGCATCTTAAGACCAAATCCAATTAAGAGTGTTTACCGATCGTTGTTAAGAGCGAAATTCTGATCGAAGGGGAACTGTAATCGCGAAGAATATGAGTTTGAATAATTATGCAATTTATATAATCATTTCATCGAGTTGGATCGGGAACGAATCTTATACGAACTCCGAGTTCGTAAAAAAATATCTTAGTCATCGAGTGTTTTCTCGTTGATATTGAACTTGGAAGACTTACAAAACTGTAAACTAGAATGTAACAGTGCTTGGGATCGTTTTGACGTTCGAAAATGATTTCTCGAATGATCGAAGATGAAGTTTGACAAGCTGCTGAGCGAACATAGCCGCGTTGTTAATTCGAAATCGATTTAAGATCGCGATAAGAAAATTGTGACGGAACTCTGTTTGGATGTCGTAAAAATTTTGGTAGCAGAAGATATTACCGTATTCATGGGATTAGAAACCATTAACCTTTGAGGGACAGTTTAATTACAGAAGCGATTAAACATCTTAACATGTGAACACACTCGAATGGTAAAGCAGGGAAAACGCGAGGTGGCAGAACCCGTGTGCGACCAATTAACATACTAATAACCAGCCGGTCTTGAGAGGACCAAGCGTAAAACCGCTGCATGGTTAAATTAAAACCTCTTAACCAGTCTAAGGAACGTGGAACCTGGTCCAGTAGGAGAGGCGTGATTTTCTACGCGTTAGAATAATTGCTAACCCTATCGCGAGTAGAGCGAAAGGCACGGAGGATGAAGAAACATCTCTCGAGGAATAAAGAGGGATTTCGTTTCAGGTATCCAAATCGACGTTTAATTCGTTTTCTCGTCAATTTTTACTCCCGCTTCTTCTTATCGTCGCAAAAATTCGACGCGGGCTTTTCACGATCGCGAACGATAAAAATTCATCCAGTTAATTCGGTTCGCTTCGATGCTGCGGATGATCGAGGGTGGCTCAAACCCCTCGCTAGAATCTTAAAGATGAAAGTGGTTTCTTACCGAGCGTGGTGACGACGCCCACTGAACAATTTAAATCTTGCACTCTCTGTTTTATATGGGGTAGTTTTACTTTGACGGTAAAAAAGGTAATGCTAAAGTAGAATAAGAAGGGGAGAAAGCGGAAAAGACAAACTCTCCGGGGGGGTGGGGGTTAAAAGAGTCCGATGTATATTTATATACGCTGTGTCGCATCGTATACTTTTTCAGGTTTTTAAGCTAATTGTGTTTCTCCGTCGTTTCCGTTCTTGCCGATTCGTCCATCCAATTTTTTTGCTTTTTTGTTTTTGGAAAAAAATCACGGTTTATATTATTTCCGGTCAATTAATGCGAGCAAAGTTTTTGAAAAATATTATGCAGAGAAATCACTGATTGCTTGGATTTTTATGTATACCTGTGTTTATAGATTGTGAAAAGTTTGAACCAGTCGTTACGGGAACACTGTACAAGGGGATAATATTCTTGTTCGTAATTCTTCGCGTCACCGTTTCGTATTTATACACTCGGGAGTTTTCTTAGGACGCGATTAAAGCGCCCCACATAAATGCGGCCCCTGCATCCGTCTTCTTTTCCCTCGTAACACGTTGCTGCATTTTCAATTACGCGAGGTTTATATTCACAAACATTTTATAAGGCAGGAATGCCGGAGTCCCACGCCAATAAGAGTGCAGGTCTACACCGGAGAGCATGTTAGGCATTAATACCGACGCTAATGAGCATTTCTAATTACGACAACGAGGAATAATTATAACTTGTGATATTAAACCGCACGTGCACGAGAGGGGAAAACAAATAAAACTAATTGTTAATGGGAAGGATATTTCATCAGATTTATAACGGTAAAAACAACGGCAATCATTTTCTTGCGGACTAGCCCAGTTATTATACGTCAATTAAAATACAATACGCGAACAGTAATTAGCTGATTAAATCGAAAGCGAGAGGTCTGAGCTGCGTGTCGAATCGCCCTCTGCAACTCTGGTTTCTTTTCTCTTCTATTTACCTTCGCCGAAACTTGACTGGCCGCGGGTTTTCTTCAAGTTTTGAAGAATATCCGCGATCTGAAAGAAAGAAGAAAAAAAAAAGGTGTTCTTGATTAGCGACACCGAAGAGGATTGGAAAAAAAGTATCGACCTACGAGTAATAACAACGATTGGATTTGTATTTGCGTAGATGTGAATTAGAGTTAGAATTAACGATTTTACAATTATTATTAAATTTTTTAACGTCAAAGAAATTAACGATTCTAATACTTTATCTGCAAATCACTTTTTGCCACTAAAATTTTGTCAGTGCAACGAGGATTTGTACGTTCGATGCGCGGGACGGGCGACTTTGTTCCTTTTGTTACAACGGAAATTGAGATGGGTAAAAAAGATTTTTCGTCGTACCGCTCGTATGCGTAATAGGTATATACGTATACACGTACAGCGACGATCGATTGTTTAATAAAAAACCGTAGCTGTCCGGCGGTAAAGCCTTTACGCCGTTGTCAAATATCTCCCCAGCCTTTTATTACGGGAAACTTTTGATAAAGGCCAAATCCCTCAACCGCTAACTCTCTATACGTGTACACGGGGCGATAAAGCTCGTGCATTTTCGAATGAAATAAATAAGTCACCCGTTATAATCGGGAAATTCAAACATGGAATCGAAGAAAAACTGCTGCATCGACTCACTTTGTTAAATGCCTGAATCTTACGATGTTGATTTAGAAAATGAAACGTATAATACATAAGAAACGGATATGGGAGCGTATTTTTTTTTTCTTTATCTAGTTCTACCTATTTTATTTGTCAAGAAACATCTGCAAGATAATAACGAAATAATTTGTCACTTGAAAGTTTGAACAACCGATTGCGCTTTTCTTTAGACAATAACAACAGCGCGACTGAATTCATATTGTTTCCCATTATGGTCAGTCTACTAACAACAAATACTCCGGTCCTTTTAATCCTTTGCGGAGAAAAGCGTTATTCATATTACGCGTAGCTACATTGCTTACAGATTTTCTCAGAAAGTTCCGCATCCGTGAACGGAATACCGCGACAAAACCTTAATCTTTCCGATTAACGAGCGTAAATTTTTCATTCCTAGGGTGATTCACTTGAAGTTGAAAAATGCAACTATTCAAACGAATCGATAAATAATACGCGGTCCAAACATGAGCTATATTCAAATAATTTTACGTATTCTTCTCCACCCTATAATATAAAGCCAATTTTACATAAAATAAAGGAATACGTATAGATATGAATAATATATTGCAACGTTTTGGCGAACGTCACGAAATAAATACGGGTCCGGGAGCTTAATTGGCGAATCAATCAAAGGCGGAAATTAAATATTGAGAAAATGCCTTAATGACAAGTAAGTGTTTTCAATTTAACGTCCGAAACAAGACTGTTTTTACAATAATATCATTTCACGCAGCAACCTTATTCATTTTATGACACGTGAAGTCTTACATGTCTTTTATCTGTGACGACTACTAGAACGGTTGTAAGGGTGATTTTACCCTTTCTAACAATACGTACGTACACGGAATAGACGAGTCTTTGTTTATTATCTACGATAATTAAGGTTGTGTATGACATAAATTAATGCATAACAATAAAAAAACGATCATCTTTCTCTCTCTCTCTCTCTCTCTCCCTTTCTCTGGCGCGGTCTTTTATCCCCCGTCGTCATTCCGATCGGTATCTCGTGTAATTTCACGAAACGATCGAGTCCCGCGATCTCATCCACCTGTAATATCTATACCGAAAAGAAGTCCCAACAGGGAACCGAAGAAATCATTCGCCTTTATTTATTCCCGGCTCTCTCTCGATCGGATCGAGTCCTTCTTCATCCCCCCCCTCCCCCCCCCCCCACCTCCCTCTCCCTTCACCCTCCCCCAGGGCCCCGGATACCTTCGCACGTACCTGTAAGGACGGGGACACATCCAGCGGCCGATACGGCGTCGCGACGCTACCGAGAAGGGACGGGGTTTGGGAGACGACGGGCGTCGATGGGGTGGGAAAGCGGCACGCGTATCAAACCGCATTGCGCATGAGTGGGATTTTCCCCGTGCGTGACGTCACCAGCTCAGTGGCACCGCGACGCGCGCGCGAGTTCATTCTCAGTTGGACCGCGGTGACGAACGTACACGGAGGCTGTCGGTGAGATAAGAGGTGCGAAAATTTGAGGGACGACAGGTGCGAAGAGGGGTGCTCGTTGCCCCGATACTACGCTCGTCTCACTTCCACCCCCGCCCGGGTAGGGAGGGAGGGAGAGAGGGTGGTTATCCGGTTACGGTGCGTCAGGATCGACGATTTTTTTCATCCGACGTATCGTCAGTGACGGATTGATTCGGTGCGGGCTCTAGATCGTTTGATATAAAACACAAGTGCGGCCCGTCGGTGCCTATTTATTTACACACGTACGCAGACACACGGCACAGTGTGCGGCGATTATCCCAGAGCCACGCGACTCTTGGTGGTGGTGGTGTTGTTGTTGTTGTTGTTCTTGTTATTGTGCGGATGTTTCATCTCATCTTTGTTAATACGCAGTGGTGATACGCGGCGCAAATGGTTCGTTGAACATCCCCGAGGTTCGATTCGATCAGATGCTGACTCTTCGGGCCGGACTATCCATTCCGGATTTTCATCACCTTCTAAGCCTCGCCGTTGTCTGATGCCGGTGAGTCGACAAGATATTTGTATAACATGTTTCACCTGTTGTCGGGTATTTGATTTTATTCTTCGAAAGCATGATCAGGCGGCGGTGTTTTACCGCAGGTTTGTAAGGTAAATTTAAACTACACCATTTTGTATGCACTCGCAATGAAACTTGCTTGTATACAGTTGAATACGAAAATCAAAAGCTCGTTGGAATTGAGTATCGAGTTCTTGTTATCGGTTTATTTTGTGTCTCGTGCTTTATAATATTATAATCCCACGAGTTATAAGGTATCCTGTGTTTTTCTTTTTTTTTTTTTTCTCATGCGTGTGTACTCTACGTTCAATTCTAATAACACATCGACACGCGTTTCTGCGACTGACTCATTATACGTTATGAAAATCTTGTATGCAGCTGTTAATTATCCTGATTTTAATTACAAGCCGAGCCGTAATATTCGCACGGTTTTTCCTTAATGCCCGTGCATCCCACTACTCACGTACGCGCGATAAGGAGATCGAGGTTACAAGTTTTTAGGTGAGTTTTACAAAAAAATGTGAGAGTCGAATAGGCGACGCCGCCAGAGAGACCGACCGAATCGCTTATCTTTTCATCCGCCTTACCGTCTGCGGCGATATCTAATGAATCCGACCGCCGTCAAGTAAGTCGGAAGTCAATCTTCGCGGCCGGAAGCAGTCCTCCCCCCTTTCTCCTTCGCCCCCCCCCCTCCGCCCCCTCCACCCACGCCACAACCGCCACCCTTCAACTTTCCCCGCGGCGTCTCAGGCCCCTTTCATATCGCCGGCGCTGATCCTTCCTTCTCGCTCGCACTCTTCGTGACGAGAAGGCAACCCCTAAATGAAATCCTGAAATTAAAGCCGTATATTAACCCCACGGCGTCTCCTAAATTAAAAAACAACATTTTACGGCGAAGGCCGGCCTATCCGCCAGAGTTGTGCGCGGGGCGCCCTCTCCCTCCCCCTCCCCCCCTCCCCCCTCTTCATACCCACCCCACCGATCTCTATACACACAGGGTTATACCCGGTCTCGACCGCCATTCTATTGTCCGTAAATTGCGTTTTTAAATTCGCGGGCTGACGCGGGGCGCCGGGACGCCGGGCGTCGGGGGGGAGGGCGGCGGAGAAGGCGCGTGGCCCAGTTAGCGCCTTTCCAAAATCTCCGGCCACCCCTGAATCGAATAGCGTTTTCCCTACCCTATGGCCTGTTATACACCAAGCGCGGTTTGCCACCGTGTAATGGATTCGTGGAAAACTTGGGTCGGCTTCTGCGGCTTTTGGTGCAACGGTTATGAGCGGGTAATTCGCTCGGGGAATCGGCGAGGATGTCATTGTTTTTTATCCCACCCTTTTTTTTTTTTTATACGATGTTAATTTTTTATTCTTTCTCTTTCATTTTTTCACGAAGAAAAGTCGCGCACTGAGAAAAAACGGGACAATTTTTCACGCTCTTTTTGCTTTTATTTACACATATTATGCGTAATATTCTGATTCGAAAGACTAACGATTTCTGGTCTTAATTCGAAAATCAAAAATATCTGCACCGATCACGTATGTAATTTGGCCGAAATATCGAGTTTCAATCGTGGAAAATGTAACTATAAACGTGAACCAAGGCTAAAAGAAGAAAATATATTTTTAAATCTTAATGTACTTGTGCTTATTATAATTATCTTCGCAAACCATCTCTTACACGTTATTTTTCAACATTAAAAAATAATACCGATTTGGATGAATTTCAGCCAAGTTTAAATAGCCTGTATCGCATAGCGACAAGATTGTAAAATTTTCAAAAACATATTTTTATTTGTTACATGTAACTGAATGGAAGAGGTTTCAATTAGTTGTCATGAGTTTAGTGATTTTCGTTTGTATAAATAGATAAATTGGCAATTACTGGCGTTTTAGAATCGAATCAGTACATGAAAAATCAGTTTCACGAGTAAAAATAAAATATTCTTTTCAAATCCATCAAATCTGAAATTGTTCAAAAGAAATGTTTGTCTCTCAAAGTCGAATCAGGGCGCAGCTAATTATACCAGTTGAAAAATACTTCCAATCGTTGATAATTCACGAAAGGACGAACTGTGCTATCTGAAAAAAAAGAAAAAAAATCGAAAAGTAATTAAACAAAAGAGAAAAAAAAAATGACGTTCCTGTCAGTGCACTCGACCGATCGAAAGACGTTACAGACATCGATGCAGGCATTCGCTGCTTGCTATACGCTGCTATATCAGTTCCGGGTCGCCTTGATTTCACGCTCGTGATTGGCTGAGTTCACCAAGTGAAGTTGGTCGGTCGCGGGCCGCGGATGCACACGTGTAAAATTAGCAATCAACGCTCTCCGACGACGGAGATTCGGCGGTGACCCAACGCCCAACGGACCGGTTGAAATTGGGCAGTCCTGAACCTCCGACACGGCTACCCTCGAGGAGGATCGAAAACCTCGGGTGAGCGTTAATTGTTCGCTTTTTACCGCCGATGTCCCGCGACGAATCCTCGACGCACAACGCGTTAACACCGACCTTTGTCGTTTGTGCCTCGCCGCTCGTCGGCTCGATGTGTACATTGCGGCCCTTAAAATCACTCGGAGAAATTACATTTTAATACAGCTGGTGCGAAACTTGATTAAAATGAAGGTCGGGCTGCAAACGCGTTTGCCGGAAATATTTTCGGAATTGTGAGATAATTTTATACGAATATGCTTTTCAAGATTACGCAAAGGGTCGATAGCGATTGGAAATGATCAGGTCATCTAGCCTTCTTGATATACTGTCACAGCTTATCGGTGAACGAGTAACGAACTTGTACGCTTGTTGCCTGTGACATGTAGGTACAGGATGGTTGTCAAGAACCCTAATCTGTGGTAGAATTTCATTTTTAACTCTAGAACCGTCTGTGAACTGCTTTAAGAATTGTTGGAAATCAACTATACTTTACGAAGTTTTCAAAGAAATTCATTGCAATTATACCTGAAGAGAGTGAGTTGTGCGATAGGAGGAATTTTGAATAAGTATTAACGACCGCTTTTCCAGCATTGAAACACATTTTTTTCCTCAACAAATTCCCCTTTCACTGAAACGCTGAGACAAAAGTCTCTTTATTCAGGTTCAAAGTCCTGTGGAAAAAGTTTCGCTTCGTTCAGTATCTCCTATTTTGCGATCGCGCATTGCACTAGGAATGACGCTGGGCGTAAAGAATATCCGAAATCATCAACGCGGAATTTGAGAATCTTCGTTTCCCACCGAAACGGCCAATCAGCTGTTCGGGCGTCGCCATATTTTCCTGCGACAGTGGCGCCGCGGCGCGAGTCGCGTCCGTCGGTTCGCGCGGGATCCGCAAGGTTTGGAAACGCTCCGTACGTTGGGAGCAAGGGCTGTATAATGGAAGTTGAAATTGGTCGGGCCTGTCCTGGCTGGGCAAGCGTGCGGGGTCGACGGGGAACGGAGGTGAAAGCGGGTGTGCCGTACGAGCAGCTATCGGCGGAAGGGAGAGGGTGGCGCATTCCATGCCGAAATTGCTTCGCACTGCGATCCGACCGAATACAAGGATCCGGTCTGAGGTTTAGGCTTTCGTCGTCAAAAAATACGTAGCCAAACCGTAGAGAGAGAGAGAGAGAGAGAAATAGTGCGGGATAAAGAGCGGGACGGACGGAATAAAGAGAAAGACGGAACGCCAGAGAGAGAGAGAGAGAGAGAGAGAGAAGCGTTGATTAAAACCGCCCTTCGAGCGAGCGAAGCCGGGCACATGTACACAGAGAGGTGAGCGGGTGTGTTCAGAAACAGTCGGCGAGAGTGGAGGTGGTAGGTGGTAGGCGAGCCAAGGCGTTGCTTGCTTAATTACTAAAAGCTAATCAATTCCAGGGAAGTAAAGTTTAAATTGCAAACTGAAGTATAGCTCTCTTCCTATAACGTGTAGGTGGGTGCGGGGGGGGGGGGGGGTGAAGGAGGCGAAGGGGGGTGAGGGAGACACGAGCCACCTATTTCCACCCCGCAAAGCGATATTACTACTTACTACATTCGACGGAATTACCCGTTATGTACCTCCACTCCTCTCGTCCCCTTCCTTCCTTCCACCCTCCCTCCGTCCCTCCCTCCCTCCATCGCCCCTGTGGATCGCAACACCCTGACAAGTCGTTGAAAATCAAAACTGCGTGTAATCCGACCCCTGTTTATTTATACCAGGATCGAGGGTGGACGGACGGTGAGCTTGCGCAATTCTGATGACCGGTGAAAATTGAAAATTTTTGTTTTATTTGTCAGGGGAATACGGATGAGGGAGAAATTTCACGTTACTCAATTCTCTTTTCTATCTTTAACGATTAATTACATGTGATTTCATCGAATTTAATCTCAATTTATTACGGCGAAATTGATACGTCATTGATAATAAGTTTAGCAATAATTGAATACATAAAATAATTGATTTCCTGGAATGTTTAATTTATTTTACGGTTGTCGGATGTGCGTTGGAATTTTACCAGTTTTGATCGCATATCGCAAGGCTGTGTATTTTAATATACCGATAGGGATTTTCTGTTTTTTCTTTGCATGTATTTTAGATTCGTGAGTCGCGTCAATTTTTAAAAATTAATCAAATTTGAATCACCTTCGTGTCACATTGTTCTCATTGGTGACGGGGATTGAATTTTATCCGTGAAAAACGTGAGAAAATCCAAGTGATCTAACAGTAAATTTTTTTAAACCACCCTCACGATGTGTTTATAGCCGAATTAAATTTTCGCACACATGATTTTTTCAACATTAATCCATTTAAAATTCGAACGCTCATCTTTTTCATCTTCGACTCTTTCGGTAGTTCTTTAGCTATTTAATCATCATATGCAGTGTAATTGCTTTCTTAGAGGCTAGATCAGTTAACCTGATTATTATAAAAAAAAAGAATCTCCTTGGAAAGACGTAGAAAGGTAAAACAAATCTGCGAATGCTGGCTCGCTTAAAGCTCAAGGATTAATGGTTGCCGGGAAGGATGGCTGCGAATCGGATAGTAAACTTGGTCCGACTACGTGTGTATAATATACGTATATCATATACGTATAAATGTATGTACACAAATGCACGGGGTATAAGTCGTTACCGAAAGAGCAACGTCTCTCTCTCTCTCCCTCTCGCTTCTCCCTTATTCTTTCAATCTCACTTATTTCTATTTTTCTCGTTGTTCCCCCCGCGACGTCTGTCTCTCTTCACCACTCTTCTCGGCAGCCCTGTCGCGAAAACTGTATCAACTCTCGACCGTTGGTAAAACAAGCAATAAAATCAATGTCGTTACTGCCAATTCAATCCGCAAGACACATTGCGCAATTCCACGTAGGTAGGTATACAATTTTACGCCAGAATGCCCCTCCCGCTTCTATTTACTTCGTCAGATAAGGTACTCCCTTATTCTCTGTATAAATCCACACACACACACACACACACGCATATATACCTAAGCGTGCCTCTATGCGTACCACACCACCTATAATTTCAGTTAATTCTCTTGTTATTACACTTACAACACAAATAGAAATAATTTTAATCATCCAACGCGTCTTCTTTCAATGTCCTTTTAACCAAATTTTCATTCGCTTTTCCCGTCGTTCGAAAGTTGTACTAGAAACATTTTTTCTCACCATCAAATTTTCTTCACACCCCCGATACGCGCTTGCCCGATTCGCACGGTCACACTTTGATGAAACTGTACGCTTGAGCGCGCTTGCGCCAAGTTTCTCGCTCATGCGCAATCAGGCTGTCCGACGACGTTCGTGCGGTCGAATTTAAGTTGCTCGGGGTTTTCGAGGTTGCGTCGAGTGTCGATAAATTTATAAAGTATTTTAATTACAGAATCGAACGAGTGTGTGACATGATCACGCGATCGCGACAAACTTTTGTGTATCATCAATTATTTATTAATCGACGAAGTTTTAGCCGGCGAAATTAGGATTATGCGGTGTTGAAAATTCTTTTGAAATATTTGAATCCCGGTAATCAAACATCAACTTTTTCCTCGCGATATGGGTTATTGACCGTATATGTATACAAATGTTATACGTATATATATATATATATATACACATCTGTGGTGTTATGAATAAAATACGACTCGCTGGACAGACGAATGGTAGGTAGGTGGATATATAAGGTTATTTTCGCGTGGGTGCCTTGAATTTCGGAGGTCTGCGCAGACTTAATTTAATTCCAATCCAACACGCGATCTCGACTCGTATAATCCAATACGTCGAATTACCTTGTACCAGAGTTAAGCCCCCCCCAACCCTCCCTCCTCCCCCGCCCAGCCCCTGACGGCGCTTTTCTAATTTTTTAATCAAATTATACGCCAACCTCTCTTCCTCTCTTCCACTTCCTCCTTCTCCGTCTCTTCGTGTATTCATCCCCCACCCCCCTCTCCTATGCGGTGAAACGCTATTAGTTTATAGTTGGCCGCGTGTATTGGACAAAAATAATGTATTTGGCCGGTACCGCGGTTGCATGGTGGGGGGAGGAAGAGGAAGGCGGAGGAGGAGGCGAAGAGGGGCGGAGGGGCGGAGGGGGAGGGGGCTGCGGGTTCACCCACTTAGAAGGATGGACTGTGCGAAATTGCGAAAACTAATTCCATTTCGTCGGCGTATAAGTCTTGGCTTCTCCGGAGGCAGTAAACCAATCACATTAGAGGCGCCCTCTTCCCCTCCACCACCCCTCTCCACCACCCCTTGCCGCCTTTCCCCCCTCACCAGCCGGCATCTCGCTCGCCAACATCACCGCAACTTCTGTTATCCGCTTCTGCAACCCCCACTTTCTCCTTTTCCTTTTCCTTCTCCTTATTCTACTTCTTCTTCTTCTTCTTCTTCTTATTCTTATCATTTTTCCTCCCCGTTTTCATCCTCTTACGCTTCTTTTTATTTTACCCCCGATGACCACGTGCCCCCGGATATCATGTTCTATACGTTTTTTGGTTTCTGATCGACGTGTGCAGTCCAGCTGCGTCGAGTTGATACCGAGAACTATGGGGGTGTCTTTGTTGAGGGAGGAGAAAATTGTTGTATCACGATTTTTCGGTGGGCCTACTTATAGGTTGTACGATGTACGGTGGAGGACGATTTGAAAACGGTTTTAAAGGATCCGCGAAAAATGTAGACTTATAGATTTTCAGCGAATTATGGGTGTGTGTGTGAGAATGTAAACTCATTTCACTTTATTTTTGCTCAAGTTCGTTTCTGATTTTTGTAATTTTGCTCCAATTTTGGTTGTTATTATAGAAACTTGAAATAATTTGTTTGGAAACCCTTCGATACCATGTTGTCAAACTTTTACGAAGATATTTTGAAAGCTTTGGGTCAGAACAGTTTCATACAGATTTTATCTTCTTGACAGAATTGTAAATTTTTTTGGGTTACTTATTTTTTCTCTCAAACTTATTTGAAATCCGTTAGAAATCTTCGGAGAATTTATGAAAGGATTTAAAGGATGTATCGAGGAGTACAAATATTTTAAATCCATTACGATACTATGAATTTGCAAATAGGTACACGATTTTTAATTCCTGATTAAAACATGAAAATGATCACTCCAGGTCTGTGAAAAAATTTTTTCATTGTTAATCCACAAGACTACGAGATTCATTTTTGACGAATCAGAGTCTGGAAATATTGCTTATTTTTATTCTTTTCGAAATGAAAACTGGATAATTGTAAATTGTGAATACTTTTTATACGTATAAAAAGCTGCCTCTGAAGCAAAATCAAAGTGTTCAAAACTGGATGATATTAATACTCTCGAATTCTCGGATGAGATTCGCTTATTAATAGTAACTTCGGGCAATATCATTTACGATTCAACGGCGCAAGATTCAGTAATTAATTACATCGGATTCCCATCGGGATTGAATCCAGCAAATATAGATTCATGCCGGAATGAATGTTACTGGAGCCAACTTGGGTATCCTCTGATATTTGCCTCTCGAACCGCCGCGTGTAGAACCAATCGAATCGAATCGCTCAGACTTTGAATATCATTATATCATCATTTCGTTTAATTAATTATCATACCTGTAACCTTTCTTATAGTGTATCATAAAACGAAACGCATCGGGGACCGCGACGATGATCGTTAAACGACGCGTATCACGCAGCATCCGCCTTATGCGAATGCAGCAGATCGAAAAAAACGCGAGAAATCGAACGCAACGTACAGGGCATTCCTTAGGAACTCGATCAGCTTCTAATGGGTTTTTTTTCACCATGATCAAAGCGCAAAATACGGTTTGAAGCGATTAAATCGTTTTAGTGTTAGAAAATTTATGGATCGTTATGAAATATTTTCAGAAGTGGAAGTAATCTTCTGTTCTGTTTCTGTTCGTTTTAATGGGTTGAAGAAATTTTAACCAATGATTTTAACGTCGCTAACGGCTTCTACGAGGAAATAACTTTATAAATTAACGTGTCGATAGGTTTGTGAATTAATTATAACTAACCTGAATTAATGAGAATTAACTGGATTACTAAAAATTAACAGAAATATAGAGAATTAACTGAATTATGAAAAATGAAGTCAAGTTGATTTGAATTAGTTTGGATTCGTGCCAGAATTATCTGTTTACAGAGAAGAAAATTAAATTGAAATCAAAAATTAAGTTGTATTAAAAAGAAGTAAAAAGAAAGCTTCGAACTAACAAGATATACAAAAGAATGAATTGAAATCACTTTGAATTAGGGTGAGAAAAAATGGATATTCATGAATTGAAATGTACCAAGTTGAATGAAAGAAATCTATATAAATTAAAAAAAAATTAATTTGAAATAAAAAAAATCAAATCGAATCACACGAATTTATTTAAATCAATTCAACTCAAAAAATGATTGCGTCACTCAAATCTTGATTTACTTCCTTCTCGAAACTGACGGTTGTCCAATATTAGAAGAGTGGTGAACGAATGAACAAGGAATGGACGTGCAAAAAAATATCCGAAAGTCGTGCGACTGTTTCTTGCTCAGAGTTGGGACAACGATGCAAAAAGTATTTATCAAACTCAGGATGATTATTGTGAGCCATTGGTCACGTTTTCGTGGAATACCTCTTACTTATACATATCTACGCTTTGACACGCAGCTATTGTTACATCTACCGCATTTTAACCACGGGAATTGTACCAATTAATATACATTCACATATACGTAATAATATGCATGCTTCTGTATATATTCACACGAAGCCGATATGTAATTTTCTGTCAATTAACTTATTATAATTACATCGTTTCCATATTTAGCGATCCGATTACCTCCCAGGCAATTTCTCTCCGTCGTCTCATCCCTGCACAAGTGTCAGCTGTACGAATACACGCGTATGTACAAATATATATATGTATATCTACGCTGCACCCTAGATCGCGTGATGATGCTAATTTTATTAATAGAAAAATAATTATGAGACGAAAAGGGAATTAAATTAAAATTCAAACAGGCTCAAGTGACATGCGTGAATATGTACATATATATATGTATATATAATATTAATTATGTGTGTGTCTAAACGTATAACGATGTATATCCGGTGTGCAATAATATATTATTTTTACATACAACTCGATAGGTAATATATTACACATGGAAACCGTTGTGACAATTTATCGGTTTAAATGGATAAGAAGATGAAGAAGAGGAATAAATTAATCAACAAATGAGCTGCCAATAAGGACAAGAAAATGAAAAAGGAACAGAAGCTTACCTTCTTTCTCTCACGGCGTTACAACTAGTACTTATGTACGTACGTGCAATTCGCAATCGTATGCATGCGTATATCTCGAATGAAATTAAGCCGCGTAATGAGACACCCTCGTTCGCTCACCGCAGTATAAATGCAACGGCCCGTGCGTGTGTGTGTGTGTTTCAACATTGCGTGCATGCGAACGCTTGCAGGCGGATTATATTATAGTTTTTTCTTCCATTTACGATGTGTATTTATTTGATTTATTTTTGTTTTTTGGACTTTCGTAACGAGACTGTCTATTTTACGAACCACTTTTGCGAAAGAGAAACGGAATATTATTGAAAATTTCGGTAAGATTGTAGCTGAAAATCGACACAAGTTTACGGTGTGACTTTCACGGGGTGAGTATATTAGACATTGATGGACAATTCAGGAATTCTCAGTTATTTCTACATTCGTTTTTGATTTTTTCAAACTCATTATGTTGCGGAATAAATGAAATCCTGCTCGTTAAATGAACGACAAGTGAATTTATTCGATTATATTAGGTCAATAAACTTGCCTAAATCGATTGTTCATTCACGGTATAGATAAGTGGAAAAGATATTCGCGGTGTATTCGATCGATACTTTGAAACTTTTTTTAAATTTTGGGCTAAGTTTGAATATGCTGAGATATTTGCGATCAACAAAAAATATATTCAGTGGCCATATATGTGAAGACTGAGGTTAAATTTGAAAGAGTTTGAAAATTAATGAAACCGAAATCATCGATTTGTGGATATTTACCTAAGCAGTGTCGCACAAAGACCGAAAGCATGACCGATTTCTCACAACCGATTTTCTCCAATTTTCGTTTTTCTGTATAAAAGAAGCCAGAAACAAACAATCTGACCGTGCGTTTACGAAACACACGATTGAAATTTCTGTGACTCGCATTTATTATCCCCGAATCTGCAGAGTTTCATTTGATCTCGAGCTTGCGGCCCCGGTTACGGGAAAATAGACAGAGGGATGTGAAAAAAAGTTGATATTAACATTGCGGTTTCGTTCTGTTTGGTCGCGTTTGCTCGACGCTGACATGACGTGACGATGAAAAAAAGAAGAAGAAGAAGAAGAGCGGGTAAAAGGTAACTAGCGATGTGGGGGGTGGAGGGGTGGGGGTCGAAACAAAACAGAAAAATTGAAAAAGGTGGAAAAAGGTGAAAAAGAAAGTTGGTAATTATAAAATTAGTAAAAACAATTTATCGTTTAATCTTGCATCTCCTCCCACTCCATTCTCTCTTTCTGCCCCCTCTTCTCTTCTTATTATCCCCCCATCCTCGCCGCTGCCGTGATACCCGACTGTCTTATTCTGCCTCTGGTGAGAGCCTTTCCGCCGAGCAATGATATACCCTATAATAAAAATTTTATAATTACTTTTTACTTCTATTAGGGAAATTTTAATTAAACCTAAGAATTTCTTAACGAGAAAACCAGTGCCGTGTTCCGCTCTTTCAACGGGAGACGGAAAGAAAGAAGGAATGAAAGAGAGAAAAAAAATGAAGAACAAAAAAAAAAAAAGAAAAAGAAAGTAAAGGAAAAACGGATATACGAGAAGAAGAGAACGGCAACCCAACTGATGAAACAGCACTTAAGTCACGGTGTTTTAAGTTTATAGCATTACACGTACCGTACGTATGCCACCCTGTATAAGTATTTGCAGTCTTAGGTCACTTTGTTGACTCAACCAATTTTGCATCGTACAAACGGAGATGTTTTTTTTTTTTTTTTATAATTTGATGCATTTTTTTTTCTAAACTTATCAC
This sequence comes from Neodiprion lecontei, assembly GCF_021901455.1. Classification (NCBI taxonomy): domain Eukaryota; kingdom Metazoa; phylum Arthropoda; class Insecta; order Hymenoptera; family Diprionidae; genus Neodiprion; species Neodiprion lecontei. The sequence goes on along the minus strand of NC_060265.1, from coordinate 9,326,854 downwards.
GATTAATGGTTGTATATTTATGCTTGAATAAAAGTACATGGTTTCACTTTTCTGTGAAACTTTCATTGCAATATTTACAAGGCTTACGGTAGTGACGTTAACGCAACGAAATATCGTTCAATCACAATTTTGCAAGTTTAAAAGTGAAATTCAAGAAGTCGAGTTTTGAAAAAGCGATTCTCATTCAAATTACATCGTTAAATTGATAACTTGATTTGTCTCAGCGTCGTCAATTTTGTAGATAATAATAAATAACTGATAATATTTCCATCCGATTCATCAAGTATATATTAAATTTTCTAAATGACTGCATAAATCATATGAATAAAATTATTTGAACGGTGCTTTGAACAGCTGGTTACGAGTAAATAAACGATTTTGTACGTGAGAAAATTTCACCTTCAGCAGAGAGCAAGGAAAATAATTTTCCCAGTGTCATATCTGATACCTTAGATGCTTTCGAAGCGAGTAAAGTATGATTACGATACTGAAACATTTCCTTTATCATCCTGTTCTTTAATTGTTCGCATGCGTTAGTATATTTGAGTATATATATGAGTATATTTAATATGTACACATGCATATACATATCTTGGATATGATATATAACCGACATCGTTGGTTTTTGGGCGGCACGCCGCTATATTAGAACGATCAGCTCCCCCCTCCGCGGGCGGAGAAAATTATATTTGATTCTAATCTAGCAAATGGGACGGCAGTACAGTCTATTTATTTACACTTGACTTGACTCGCCGCTGCTGTTGCGGTGGTAAAAGATTTGTCGGGACCGTGCAGGAAAAAATTGATCCAAACGTACGCCGTCGAGGGGTGAAAATTTCTATACATTCATTTTCTGCTCCGTTCGAAGGAACAAAAATTGCGATGCAACAAAAGTGAAAGGAAAACGAAGAACAAAATCTACGGCAAACTAAAGGAATTTGGAAAATTTGAGGATGAAGTTGAAGAAAAAAAAAAAACGAAAAATAACTGCGGAGAAATTATACCGTCAGTAGGGAAAATGTTCGACGTTGAGAGCGGGTAATATTTTTCCCAAGGATCTTTCCCGCGCGGACAATAGATTTCCTAAATCGGGAACAAGTTGGTCGGGCATTTATAGACACACACCAGTCAGGGCTCGACGAAGTGGCTATTTTCCACCGACTGCGCTCCGATTAAAAATCCAATTTCGTAGAAATAAAATGCCATTTTACCAAAACTTTAACCCTCCCCTCCTACTCCTACTCCTACTCCGACCTACCGGTAGCAATTTAGACTCGGCCATTTTAGGACCAAGGAATGTTCTCAGAGAGAACTAATTTATTTAGCAGCTCTCAATCGGTCAATAAATTTGCGAATCGCTTTCTCGCTCAGCTCTCGCGCGCATCTTGATACTTTTTCCATTTACTGAAATTGATATTACTTTCGCCGAGGCGACGGCTATCTCGATATATACTTGTGTGTGTATATACATATATATATATTATACACGAACACACACGTGTACAATATTCGTTCGGATTGTATCTAACCGGCACCTCTGACCTTGTATCTATCTATTTATCTGTCTATTTATATATTTATCAAAAAAAAAAGCAGACGACGAAAAACTTCTTTTTTAATCGAACGCATTTTTACTAATGATTGATTACATTTTTTATAAGCAGTTCAAAGCCTAGTAGATTTAGTTCGATTTTATTTAACGATCGCTTGTTTTTTGTTAGAAAACTATTCTTCACGAATTGATTCGGAATAATGTTTTCTGTCGATAACCAATTTCACAATGCTATTTGTCGATTGGAACTATTATCAGTGCTATCAGTTACATGTATGATGAAAAGGTGAACGTGTGAAAAAGTTTTCATCTTTGAATATTTTATGCATTTGAGAATTACGTGATATGAAAAGAGAATATCTTAAGAAATTTCCGGATAAATGTAAAAACGACCTCGCTGTATATTCACTGTAAATTCTAGATGAAAAACATGCAACATAATTTGATTTGATCCAAGGTAAATAATGAAATATGGTAAAAATTGGTAATTCATTCTTTTTCCAACTCACTCACTCTAACCAATAATTTTTTTTACAACGTTCGGTATCTCCATATTTTTTTTCTTAAATATCCGTCTCTTTAAAGTTACTCGGTCAAATTTTTCTCAGTGCATTTTGTTGCTTTACGAATTTCTTTTTCATATTCAAAATTTTATTTTACTCAAGATAGCTAATTTGCCTTGAAACATCATAGTTGAAGACTATCTCAGAATTTTTTCGGGCTATTTCTACGCAATAACATTTTACGAGGAGTTTCCAACGACCCCCGTACTCAATACAAGATTCTAAAAAATTAACGAGACAAAGACCACCGAGTAACTCGAATTAACCTCCGTTGGCAATATTTCTAACAGTTCTCTGCGGCAATTCTCGTCTTTCTAGTTTTGCGTGATACAGTTTCTAGTTTCGGTAGGAATAGGAAATTAAATTCTGCCAACCGCGCTGTCAAGCCTTGAATTAATTCACTTCACTTTCCGGGATATTAGAAATCTAATTCACTTGCCGGATTACGCCTCCTTCTCCTTTCTGCGTACCTTCGTGTAATCTAACTTACAGCGTCAACTAACGCGAGCAAGAAAGACCGAGCCTCGGATCCTTGCGTGCGTGGCTTTTAATATCACGTTTCTACTCGCGAAAGCTGATAAAGCGTAGCGTAATTTCCGAGATTCGGTATCGTTTCACGGCAGTAATTGACACTCGAAGAAAGAGCTAGAGGCCGAAAAAAAAAGAAAAAAAAACAAAAAAAAAAAAAAAGAAACTAGAAAAACGCGAGTAAGAAAAGAGGAAAAATCGTTCATCAGAATTATATATTATACCTACTTGAGTTTCATGTATTCGGGTAAAACTTGCCAGAATCACTGAAAAAGAGCGTTATTTTTTTCAATCTTTGTCAAAATTTTGTGTTTATAATAAAACGTGTCTGTGTCTTTCGAAATTTTCTATTTCGTTTATAATTGACGGAATATTTTAGAAAATTAATGTTCGATTTTTCAGTCTTACAATTAATATTATGTAAATATATTATAAGAATCGAATGCTGTTGCAAAATAAGAGAAGATGAAACATGTGAGTTCTGTCGATGAAGGAATAAAAAAAAAAAAAAAAAAACCAACGGATCAGGATAATTTCTCCGTGAGAGAATTATCGAGACGCCGACGAGGGACTTTTCCGAGTCGTTGGTGAATTGAGCCGTGCAGCTGCCGGGGCCTTTGGAACGTGGCCACCGCCAGAACGGAGGATGATTGAATTATGGAGCGGTCGCGAGGTGCGCCATTCGTCGGTAGCTTTTGTCCAGATTTTCGAACCTAATTTCCCGCGGTTTCGCGCGCCACCTTCGTTCACGATGGATTAACTTCTGCCAGCGCGGCAGACTCCGCTGATAGAGAGAGAGAGAGAGAGAGAGAGAGAGAGAGAGAGAGAGAGAGAGAGGGAGAGAGAGAGAGAGATGCTCTCTATCCCATAATTCGCATTCTCGGATAGACGGAGGAGGATGAGGAGGAGGACTGAAATCCCACCCGAGGCAGGTTCTCAACACAAATTCCTTTCAAAGATAATTAATTAAATGACCAATTAGGGAGATTATAATATGCCCTTTGCAAATCGCGCGGTATTCGTGTGCGTATATACGTAAAACACCGTCGGCGTATTCTTTGTCTCTTCTTCACTCACAAGGCCACCCGACTCTTATTCTTCCCTCAAGTATTATTATAATCAGTTTTTACTTTTGCAGCTATATCTGTATAAGCTCTAAAGGCAGTTATATTCCGCAATTTCTTCATTTAGGGACGTAACGTTTAATTAGGAATTATAACTGTACTTGTGTATGTATGGGACATTTCACGCCAACTCAGCGAAACGATGATCGTGACATATTTTCATTTTATCAAGGATATTTCCCGTGTCAGTGAGACTTCTGACAACGTTTTAAATAAAAGAAATTTCACTTGTTTTTAAACACCCGTCTTTGCTATAGGTATGAATTTTTCCATCTCCAAAAAACCCAAATTCGTTTCTACGAATCAAGAGAAGAAACGTTCAGTTTTCTGGAATAAAATATTTTCACGCAATATTAAAAGTGGAAGAATCTTTTTTTTTTCTATTTTTTTCAATTCGTTTTTCTATTTTCATACCTGTTCCAAATCTATTACATTACATAACGCATCTACGACTCTTTAAATTTGTTTACCAATCCTAAAACGTACTCACGATTTATTTTCTAAAATTTCTTTTTTCAATAGATTTCGAGGAGTATGAGAATAGGAAAAAATCGATTGAAAAAATAAAATGAATACGATTTCAAAAGTCGAACTCAACGTCCTTCCACTCCGATCGTGAATCTAGCGTGAAAATTTTTCTTTCAGATGTCGTGCTAATATAGGAAAAATTCTTGATGATGTGAAAAAATTTCACGGTCAACCGTTTACCGAGTTGGCGTGGAATGCCCTATATACGAGTACGTACGGTATTTCTCTACTTTCATCGCGTTTATACTTACGATTAACCGAATCTCAGGTTCGCATATTATATACACGCACACGATGCGAATGGCTGTGTTTGTACAGATTGTTTGCGAATTTAGGACAAAGAGATACGAAGCTTTCCTCGCGTAGGTACTTTCAGAGAATAATAGGTTACACGAACCAGTTGCCTCTAACTCTGAAATGAATCTCTTTAGTTAAATATATGTAGGTGTAGGTATAACCTTTTAATATACATGCATGAATGTTATTGAGTGCTTCTGTGTAATTGTAATTAATGCATAATTGTTGGACCTTCAATTATTGAAATAATTGAAACGGAATGTGCGGTTTTGATGATACGTTCAAATTTTATTAGGGCAACAATTATCTGTCGAATTTCACGACAATTCAGGGTTTCGTCGGGCTCATTTGCGTTACAATTTTACGTCAGAACCTGAGCATTGTTAACAAGAACAGCGTTAAGAATGATTGTAAAATAAGATAAAACGGAAAATGTCATTTGTAACGTAATTATATGTATATTTGAGGGGATATTTTTATCAGTTCATGGTATATTTTATTCATAAAGTGTGATTTTTATTGTATCGTCTTAATTAATATGCCGCCCAAACGATACCTATACATGATATCATGTCGCACTGAGAAAAATTTCATTTGTTATAGTAACTAAAATTGTTGGAATTACGAAAAACGAGGTACGCGTGACCATTTTGCGCTATCGTCGATCCTTTTTTGATAATTGCAACGCAAAATCAGTTTCTTCGGTTTACTGTAAATTTTTAGTTAAACAAGGCTTTGACATCATTTTATTGTTGCATGAGCATTACATTTTCGCAGCAGTTGCAAGAAAATATAGCAACAGCGATCGTAATGAGAAAGAATAGCAACGGATATCAGACTTTTCGGTAACAGCTAAAAAACTAATATTCATTTTGTACCTAGAACTATATTTTTCGATTGTGGTAAAAAATGAAAATAGTCAAGGACTGAGCTGTAACTGGAACTAAAAATTTCTCTCAGTGCGTGATGTGCGTTTTATACAACAGAAAAGCGAGCACATAATATTAATTTCGTTCTTAATCAACACGCGAAACGGTAAGATTTATTATAATTGAAAATCCGCCACCCTTGAGACAATCTGTGCTCATTCAGTAGTTGTACCATGCATGTATAATATGTTATTTCACGCATACGTTTACATTACCTATACATATAAACTTATATATTATGGGTGCCTACCGTATATGGATGTAAAATTTTAATCCGCTCAAGAATGAGAGCTGCTGTTGTAATTATTATTTTAGAAACCGGCAAGCTTTTGTGCGGATTAATTTCGAGAGAGTAAATTAGTTCCGAACTTGGTTGGTACGGTTATATTGCATCACGTTCCGCAGCTAATAGTTTATTACGTGAAATCAGCGATGGGTAGGTGTGCAGAGAGGTTGGTTCGCCTACGCCAACTAACGTTCAACTATTTATCGCAACGCATACATACAAATGCCGATATAATTCTACGTTATTATATCCGTTATTGAATACATTATAGCTGTATTGTTGTAATTCAGCGGTGCATCTTGATTTAGATATTGATTTCTATGTTCAATTGTTGACGTTGCTTTTGTGAAACTATGGTATCCTGCTCTTTTTGTTTTTACAATTTCAGCTTGATCTCATTTATTCATAATTAATAAAATTTAGAACAACGATGACGAAGAATTATCCGTGAACAAATTAGGTGTATACAGCGTGTTGTGACATACATTTATTGTACATACTATATGTGTATAATACATGTTCACTTGATTTCAAATTTCAGACACTAGCGTCTCATTATAGTGGATGTGATGTGATGCGGTTATCGAAAAAAGCCTGAGAAATAAAAAAAAAAAAAAACATACATCGTTATACTTGTAAAGAACAATTGAAAAAATTGACGAACAATTAATAAATTGGTAGGTCAAGTTGTTAGTAGACAATGTGAAACTGTGCCAATTTTTACTACAATTGCGATAATTTTAAATATTTAAGACGATAATATTCTAGAAACGGGATGCGAGAGTTGGTCCGTGGTAGAAAGAAAAAAAAAAACAAACATTGTCGAAAGAAATTTTTTTCACTTACGTAAAAGACGTGAACAAGTACTACATGTTTGAAGAAATAATTGACGCCAAGCGAAAAAGTTTGCAATTAGGTTACATTATTGTGCGGTAAATCGGAACTCCGTTACATTGGAATAATATCTATCATGAGATTCGGGCCTGATCGGCGATCGCGAGTCACGATTTTTTTATTTCTTTGTTACAAATAATTGTCACTCGTTATTACACGCTTTTGACTCGGAACAAATCGATTACTCCGAAACAGAGACGTGCCCGATTATCTCTTTAAATTATTGTAACGTCCATTTTACAATTCTTTGGCACAGCTGTGACAGAGTGGAATGAAAATTAAGTTGAATCGATCTGGTCAAAACGTTTGAAAAAATTAATGTCTCCTTACTTTGAGGAGGACAAGACTCATTTCTGATTTTGTGAAAATAGATTTGGTTTTATCGATTGGTTGGAATTATAATTATCAATAAGGAAGGAGCGAGAATTTTATCCAAAGATAGTTTTAACGAAACCGAAATTCGTGATATCCGATTAATCCAATATTGTAGGTTTTCACCATTGGTTGTACCTAATTTTTAATTTTTTTTTTTGTTAGGTATATCTGTGGGTAGGATGGTTCAAAAAAAATTTTTTTTGTATCGCTCTTATCCCCGCAAATTTTAGTGTCTGATCGATAAAAGATCCTCCCAAAATATCATTTGTCTAGTTCAAGTCTAACAGGTCGCTCTTTTAATTTTAATTTTCCGTTCATTTAACATGCGAAAAATTTCACTTTTCATGAAAAGTTAAAATACTCGTTAACTATTCAATATTTTTCAAATTAATACGTAGATCATTGAAGCTGATTCTTCACGCTTTCCAAATTTCTATAGCAAAGCATAGAGCGAAGCATCCTTGGAACACACATTACAGAACATTTGAGGCGTTGAGAGGGAAGAAAATACTTCTTTTTTTTTTTAACCAACCCACCAGTGTCAGGATGTCGCGTTATAAAATTGAGGAGCGTCGAACCTCTCGACTCGCTAATTAATAATCAAGCAAACAAGAAATATCCGTAAGTGGACAATAATCGAAAATATAATACGAGGTACACGCTTGGTAAGGGAAAAACGTGCAAGTCCTTGCGATCGAATCGCGTTTCAGACTCGGACTGCACCGTATATGTATACCTATTCCTGTTACATCGATAACTAGTTAGTCGTGGATTGGATTTTGCGAAAGTCCTTTGCTGATCCAAACTCAATTTTCAGGATCTCATTCGGAAAACATAACTTACTTCCGATATTTACGAGTTCCATTAGGAAGCTGTCAGCCAGTGATCCTGTTGCGTTGTGCCGTGGCGCTCGATACGCTCGGCGTCGAAGGAAAACGTCTCCGTCCTCCACCCCCCCCCCCCTGCCCCCGCCCCCCCTCTTCACCCGCCCCCTTTCACCCCTCATCCTCACATCGAGGCGTTGCATCCTCGTCGACGGATTTATCAGCGAGCATCGACTTCGCGGGGTGTAGTTGGCTACAGTTCCTCCTCCGCTTTCCGATGCCTGCAGTTGGTAAGCCTGAAAGGCACCCTAACCTAGACGTCCTCGTCGATTATTATTCGAAAACTGTAAGATTTGGAAACCACGTGCTGGTCTTAGAGAAGTCGGTCGAACGCGTTATTCATATCATACGTTTTATTGGAAGCATCGAATTCATGGAGGAAATTGCAGTGCTCGATTTCAAGTGGAATTTGTGCCACACCTGCAATATGGGTCGTGTTCATTCGTAAATGCGTTTTTTTTTTTGTTTTTTTTTAAATCAACGTCGTAAACCTGAGCAACAATTCATCGACACGAAAGATCTGAAGATCGTAGCGTATTGTCGAAAAGTTTTAATACTCGTTGAGGAAAAACTTTGTTGATCGTGATTTCTTGATTCTGCGAAATCATTCAGTGATTACTTGAAGTGAAAAAAATTTTATACGATGCTCAAGGTCAAATATCTCATTACTTCTACAAATTTGCAGTAAACGATCAGGCACTTTTAATCGATGAGAGCTTTAATGATTTGATCGAACGGTTTCGTACAACGATTACGTATCTGCAGTATCGTTCCGTTGGCACCATTTGTTGGAAAAAATTAGTCAAAATTGGTGAAACACTCTTGGATGCTTTGGAGATGGAATAGAGTTTTTATATTTTCTTCAATTCCATAATATAACTAAATTATTTCTTATGTAACTAATCAATGAATGACATATTCGAACATGTTTTGAGAAACATTATCTCATCGTAGGTGTTTTTGGAAAATTTCAAGACTGTTTCGACGCTTGGAGAAAATTTATTCTTCGTTCGAATGACGAACGAGTTAGAAATATCAAATCTGCGATCATCGGGACGATAGACGTGAAACACGCGCCGCGTTGTGTTGTACAGATCTAATATCACGAGCTAGGTTATTCCCAGAATATAAATGCAGTAGGCGCTTATGCAGTTGCGTGGCGAATGGGTAAACTATAAATGCGCCCGTACCAACGTCACGGGCATATCAATTTTTCCGCATTGTCGACCGGAGTCCTAGAGCTGAAATTGTTTTCGGATCGTCGCCGGTTTTCCTTATTCAATTTTCTCGGCGGGGGTTTTCTTCCGGCGCTTTTCTCTAGACCTCGAACCCTCCTCTCCGCCCCGACGGAACCCGAAAACCCATGGAAAACTCACTTGAAACTGTCAGGGGGCTAACCTGCCGATGATTTACGACGGAACCTGTGACAGCGAGAAAGATTCGCGACATGCACACCAGTCACAGCTTCGCTACGTATTATATACGCGATTTTCTCTCTATCTCTCCTCTCTCTCTCTCTCTCTCTCTCTCTCTCTCTCGACAAACGATTATTATCGGATTCGATGAGGATACGGGATTATAAAGCGTTACTTCATTCAATTTTCACGACTCCTTTTTATTCATTCAAATTCTACCCTCGTGTAGAGAATTCAAATTTAAAACATGTTTTGATCAATGTTCCAATATGGCGTCGCAGCTGTGTCGTCAGCTGATTCGTTTTACAGGTTAGTTATGAAGATACGCGTACAAATAACCGAGGTACAGAAAATGGCAAAGATGGAAATACGGAGGTACAATTTTTTTTCCGACATTCCCTGGTTTTGCGTTATACTTGTTTTTATCTTGATATAATATTATTTACGATCTTTCATCTTTTCGCCGCGCGTTCGAAGGTCGATTTCACCGTAACCTTAACCTAAACCTTTTCCCATCCCTCCGATCCCTCCACCCACTAACACAAACGCAACAACTTGGTATTGTATAAATAAACATTTGAAAGCGGCGCACGCGTTGAACGTTAATTTCACCGACACCTGGAGCCTCCCTAGCCTCGTGGGTCCGTTCGCCGTGGAAGAACTCCACATTCTCAATGCACCGCATTCATCTCGCGTCCTCCAACCCATCGCAATATTTTCCAATCAACTTTATTCGAGACATAGAACATCGCATGCAGGCTACAGTTACGCCCGTATTTTATACATGTTGCCAAATTCAATGCGTATTACGTAAGCGTATGCGGAGTACGTGCAACAACAACGATATCAACAACAACAGCAACAACAACAAGAAAAACAACGCGGGGGGGAGTAACGATGTAGCGAAAGATGAATGTAGAGCAATGAAAAAAAAAAAAGAAAAAAAAATGACACGAACGAAACAGTAAAGAAAACAAAAAATATTGGAAATATGAAATGAAACTCGAACGAACGAAGAAAGGAAATAGGGGGAAATAAACGCGTGCACACATTATTTGTTTGGTTTTATTTTTTTTATTTAGTTTTTGTTACCCTGTACGCTGTACATATACGTGTATGTTGTACGTACATATGGATATGTTGGTACACACTGTGAAATAAAACGGGGCGAGGGTTGCCTGACTCTATACGAAAAGCCGATTTGCTGGAAAGATTTAAAACGAAATCGATGTTTATTTGTTTTCGCGGTTCTCAGGCCTACCCCTCCGTGAAATGGATCTCGCGCCCTCTGCCGGGCTTCTTCTTCTTCTTCTTCTTCTTGTTCTTCTTCTTCTTCTTCTTTCTCGCGGCTCGCCCGATGCCGCTTACCTTTTCTTATATTATATACCAGGCGACGCAAGGGCGTGGAAATACCTCTATCATTCCTTCAGGAGGAAACCAATCTATAATGCGACTCGAATACACGATGAAAATTTAAGGGGAGAAAAAACAAAGAAATGAAAAAGAAATTTGAAATGGAAACAATTACACTCAACAAAGCAGAGAGCATGCTACTCGAACGTATTGTTGTTTACTTATCTGATTGATGCAAAATTGATATGTTGATTACGAAAATTCAACGCGCAAGTTTGAAAAAATGAACGAGGTACGAAGTTGAATAGCTTGATTCAGTTTTACAATCTCGTTTCGAATTTCTGAATAACTCGTATCACATGTTGTTGCTTGTAAACGGATGGCTCATTTTTCTTGCGACGAAAACGGTGTTGACAAATCGGAGAATAGGAGGATCCTGGTATCAAATTTTCAAATAGGCAAAAATCGATTTCCACAGAATTTCAAAACATATAACGATGTACCGTGAAATGTGAAAATTGAATAATCACTTGCGAACTCTTCGGTTGCTATCATACGTTTTTGCAATTTTTTGTTTCTCATCCAAGTTCGAATTTTTAATTCTCCCGTCTGTTCCGCATCAACGTCGGAAAGGTAAAGAACACGCATCAGCGTGTAATGGAAAACACGTACCTACGTATCCGAACGATCATAAATACCCGCGTAAGAAACGCTACAGTGCTGCAGCAAGAGACGGGGAGGAAAGAGGAGCTAAAGTTCCGACCATACAGCCAATGCATAGAGAATTACGGAGTATCTCGCGTACTCAATATCCAATAGAGGGTAAAAATCTCTTTTATATTAATGCGCTCCATAAATATTAGAAAGTAAAATATAAGAGCTGGAATGTGTGACCCGGGAACTCCGCGGTGATGGAAGCTGCGAATCGGGGGTTATATAGGGGACTGAAAATGAAATCCGAAAGAGTCGCGTATCTCCGGTTATGTTATACGATTCGAATCGAACAATTTTTATGTCGGACATCGAGGGTACGGATCGTAATGCGTATCGTGATGTATTCAAGAAAATGGAGTCGGTTCAACGTTACGAAGAAATTGCGGTTTAAACTGTGTATTGTGATTTAGAAAATAACAGTCGGAATATTCCGCTCGTATAACAACGAAAATTGCGACAATCTACTATTATTCTAGGCTATAAATAAAGAGAAAAAAGAATTAATGCTCACGTGAAATTAATATTTTTGAATCTTATAACAAGTATGAAACTTTTGGTATTCCAGACAAGAGTAGCTATTTAAAAACACAATTTATACAAATACCAGTCTGCGGGTAATATAATTTTATCGTTGATTTTGATACATTTTAATTTGTAACGCTGGCATAATTTTATTAATCGATTCGTTTTCACGTAATTATTACAAATATTTATATTTACATAACTTTCATGCACGGTCATTATATCTCTATACGTATCCGTGTCACTTGACGTTGTGTGCGATACGAATAATATAAAATTAATAACGCTTGATCCCACAGGGTGAAAAGTTAATTTCCTTTCGTGTGTAATACACACCCTCACCTCTCTCTCTCTCTCTCTATATATATATATCTTTCTATATACATATACACGTCATATCTATATGCGTATTAATACACGCGGGAAGCGCATCTTTGGTAATGAGATTGGACTCTGCTAGAGGGATGTTACAAGGGCGGTTATAAAGCTCTCCGAACAGCCAAAGTATCGTTCAGCCAACGCACGTGTCTCGTAGCGGTAATGTCAATGAATATTTTTCTTCCCACCGTTTCCACGATATTGCGTACAACTGTTGCGAATGATTCCTTTTCTTCTTCATTCACCTATGGCGAACGGAAATTTGTCACTTTTTCTTCAATTTCTTTTTCATTCAAGGGACCAATACTCGTTCTCGTTTGATTGACCGTATATTATTCTCGGAGCGAGTGCTTCGTCCGAGGAAAATAAATCGTTTACTCTCCTCTCAAGGCGATATTTGCATGATCGTGTATATGCTCTGCAAGCTTTTACACGCAACTCGGTGGATGTATTATACATCGCAATGTACACGTATACATACACATACATATACATTCTTTGCATGTATTGTATATACAACGGATTATGTGCCAATCTATATGCATTATGTAAAATTTCCCATTCTATGTGGGTGCATTATATTTATATACATATTATATTTATACTCGCCGTCATAATATCGGGTATACGATACGAAAAACCAAGGACGTTGAGTTATTACGTTCAGATGGTAGATATCAGAGAGTCGCAGGGGTTTTATTAAATTTGAGACAATTGGAAACATGACAGCTCCTTAATAAGCTTCGGGGGATGTGACACCCGCCCCTTTCCCACCTCGCCTATCATCCGCCTCCCCTCTACCGACTTCCCCTGCCCCCCCTCCCCCGAACCCCCTGCGCAAACATCCCGAAAGCCAATTATTTCCACTCCGGGACGAGCGAAGCATTTCCAAAAGACATATTACCTCGTCGCCAACCCCCCGACTCCCGGCATAGAAATATGCCGAATAATTACTGGCATCGCGTAATTCAAACTCATTTATGCATTATCAAGGAGATTGGTTACCCGAAAATCGATCATTTTCATTCATTTTATCATGAGATTCTCGCACATTGAATATTTATCACATTATTTTATTACGCAAGCTGCGAAGATTTCCTTAGGAGTAAAAAAATATGAGATACTCGATATGGGAACGAACGCTTGGATTCAGATGCCTCCTTTCAAATCTCCTAGAAATTTTTTAAAATCTAACAGATTCGTTCGATTTCACTCTACGATGCCTCATTTTATGAATTCAGATTTAATATTGCTGTCCGATGATCATACCGAATATCAGTGCGGTGTTGTTAGAATTACGTATTCAAACACGACGAGAAGACAATGTTTCAGTGAACTTCTAGGAGTAGAGGAAAATAATACCTAATATCTTACAGATTTTTAACAATTTTGAAGTGACTTGAAACGAGGTACAAGTATCCAAGTTCTAGTTATTTGATTTTGTATTTTGATTGAAATCTTTATAGATGATTGCTAGTACAGTAATGTGATAAATATTCAACGAACGACTATGTCACAATAAAATTAATAAAATATACCAATTCTTGTTGAAACGAATGTCTTCGAATAAATTTCTGCAGTGAATATGTACGCGTTATTAGAAGAAATAAAATTAATCAATTTATATTTACGCCGATTTTTAAACGACCAGTCAAGAGAATTGAATTAATTTTCTCATTTATTCGAACGGAATTTAGTTGACAGATAAATCGAGATATTTTATACGAATTGAAAGAAGCCACTGAAAAATCAACCGAAGTTTACAAACTTTACTCGAACGGTTGTTCGATTAACGCGGATTAACCGAATCTGAAGGGACATACGGGCCGTCTCTCAGATTCTTATCGCCTGAAAATCGATGCAGAGAATCACTGTATAGGCGGGTATGCGGTGCAATGCAATGCAAGAAATGTAAGCACACGTGTTGAACGGTGAAGCACACAGCAGTATTTCGCGAATTACACGACAACGAATCAAATAAGAAACGTCGTCTCCTCTGTATACGCAGTTTGTAACCTCGGTAAGTGGTAGACACATATAATAGTGTAACAGTAGCCAGCCGGCTCTCCTGTTCACCTACTTCAATAATTCTAACGAGATTAATATCAATTAAATCATCGCGAATGTTGATATTGCATTCTCCAATCTCGTGTAATAATTGATACTGCGTAATTACGCCCAGTTATACACATGCGGGATTCACGCGGATAGCAAACTCTAATAGTCACCGCGTGCATTTGCCATCTCTCCATTTCCATCATCGACATACGTCGTCTACACCCGTGTACGTATGCAGGGTAGATATCGTATGCATAACGCACACTCGTCACGCCCAAATTGACTGCCGTATTATGACTGAGATTTTTAATTGATTGAAATGCGTGTAGTTGGTTAATTACGATGACTGGGTTTCGCTGTTAATTTTTATTTTTTCAACCACCCGGATACTAACCCGATGAATTCTGAAGCCTCGAGATTTTCGATTACTCGATAAAGTATAACATAACGAAGAGAATAACCTGTTTCATGTAATAGAGCGGCGCATGATTGTGCTCATGCATAGAAGTACGACACGGTAGGTATGTAAGGCATAGTCGCATATACATGTGTGTGTACGTATGTATGTATGGCACGAGAGGCAGGAACGTCGATATTTATTGCCAAACATCGGGTGAATGTAAAATTCAGTTTTCAATCTAAATGCACTCGTATTGGCCAAGGGGTTCTCTCTTCTGGCGTGCACGCGCCTTGAATAAAATGTTTATTGTGCATTAAAATGAGCCACCCTATTGGCTCCTCGATCTTAAGGTCCGATCCTACTGGCTGATTTTACGCTCTAGGCGAAAGTAAGATTGGATAACTTTGCGTGTGCGCGGTTGAGTTTTATACAAGATACATTATTATGTATTTAATACGATTCGTTTTAGATAAAGGGGCCTCTTTCCTTCCTTCCTTCCTCCCTCCCTCTTGCTTCTCCGCCCTCGTCCCCTGATCCTCCTCTTCTCTTTCTTCTTGATTTATGCTCCTGGGATCGGATGGCGGAGATCAGTTTTCATCCAAAGGAATTTCGCACTCTTCAAATATCTTTCCTTACTAGTCCAAACGTTTCATTTATTTATTTTTTATTATTCTTAGGTATAGATTTTTCATCTTTCTTTTTGTCAATAAATAAATACCACGCTAACTAAATGTTTGAAAAAATGTGGTACCTGATTCGAAGCCGTGCATATTATTCTTTCCTTTGCCACTTTATTTCTGATAGAAAATGAATGCGGAAAATTTTTGGCAAAAATTATTACAGCCGTGTTGAGTGAAGATTGAATCTGAATAATCTCACTTCAGGATCAAAAGTGACGAGTCATAAGAATATGAAAAAATCGAAAGAATGAAACAAAAGTCTCCGGCCAACAGCAGCCGAATATAATTACACACTTTTCGTCGTTCGTTTTTAGAATCTTCGTTGTGGAGCTGGCCCCGATATTCGCGTCCGCGTCGCGTCGCCTCGCGTCTTGCGGTTTGAATTTAATTAAATATTCTTAGTGGTTGAGCGCAGTCGACTTATCGAACGTAAGGCAATTTAGGCCGTTTCCTCTTTTTGCATTTGTTCCTTCTCATTCAAGTTTTTTTTTTTTTTTTTTTTTCTATTTGGTGTAACGAATTAAACGCTTTCGAGGCTCTCTTCTCACCGTCCAGACCCCCGAAGAATTCCCGCGGATCACGAACGCGCCTCAATGCAGCTTCGTTCCGTGAAATAAGAAAAAAAAAAGGTAAAACTGTCTTATCGTCGGTCGGTAAGAACATCGGCTGACATTATCGACTCAGCAATACCGACCGAGCGAAACCCGTTCGTTTCCCGTCGAACCTAGATCATTACATTCCGGCACCTGCGATCCGTCGGGTTGTTTCAACGTTTCCGCACCTAAAGCCGCGTCGGCCTCATGCAAACCTTATGGACTCGTCGACGCGGTGCCTGTCCATAGTTGAAACGGAGCGTGGGGGGGGGGGGGGGGGGGGGGGGGGGACGGGACTCAATTACATTAACACTAATGTTATTAGCGCGGCGGCTGGAGGAGGATTGTTTTTGCCACGTGTGTCACTCCAGACTGGCCGTGTGCACACTCCTTCGCTCTTGGTCTGTCCGGACTGAATTTTGCAGACGGCATTTGAGTGCATTAGCAGATTTAAACATTTCGTTTTTCCTTCCTTTCCTTTCCTTTCCGTTTCTTTCGGGGGCTCTCTTTTTGGGAGAAGTTTTTTTTTATGTTGCCTTGAATCCTTTTGCCGAGCTTCTCGGTTCACGTTTTTGCAATTTTTATCTGCAGACGGAAAGGATTTTGGAGAGCGTGGCTGGAGGGAGGAAAGGCACCGCCTTTTTTTTTTTTTCTTTTTTCAGATACCCAGGGATTTTAATGGTCCACGTTATTATGCGAGTTTTCGGCACCGCGAACGCACGCGAGCCCGCTAAACTTTTCAACGACAATGGAAAGTCGCTTAACTGGATTTCGCGGTGTAGTACCGTTAGTCATTTCAGTTTTTCAAGCCTCGAAAGTTTTTTAACCAAAGAAAAATAGTCCCCGCTTCGCATCCTGAACGATTTGTGGAACAACGACGTTATGAAATTTAGGAAATAAAGTCAAGCTCGCATTCTGCTGGATCTGCGATTATCATTTCTTCGACGAATTTCGTTGAAATCGAAACAATGCGAATTTCACTTTCGGCAATTTTTTACAAGCAACAATTCCGTGGTGCGGATCCAAATTAATAATTGCAACCTTAATACATTCGGGAAAAAATTCTTTTGGATTTTTTTCTAAACAAAAAGATTCTGTTCGAATATTAATCTATAAAATGATTTGCTGATTTATGTAAGCGAGAAAATTTCATTTGATTCAACTGAAATTAATCTCTAACCAATGAATTTTCCTTTCGAGGAAGAAAATGTTCCAACAGGTTCATATCAAAATAGATATTTTCCTGGGCGTCTAAGGAACAGAATCTTTGGTCAGAATCAATATTTCGTCTAGTTGATTATCGTGAAAAAAAGTGGTACGTGAAACAGCAATTTCGAATTTTCCTCACAACTGTTTGGTTAGAAATTGAAACTGTTGATCGAGGATTAATGAAAGGGTTCGAGTTATGCCGTGATTCCGGTTTCAAACCGGGTACTCGATGCTTTTCCCGTGTAATTAATTTTTGACACGTGATACGAAAAATACGAAAATCCGTTGTTCACACACGCGTGTGCGTGTTTGTTTTTTCTTTTTTTTTTTTTTTTTCTTTTTTTCGTTTAGTTTGTTTTATAATCACAATATCTTCCCAATCTCATCGACGCCACTCGTCGATTGACGGGTTTCACGGTAACTCGTAATTATAACGTCACGATCAATGTCCGTTTTGACGTGTATAACGGGGACGGCGAATCTCGACGCCGCAGCATATGCGGCGACAAATTTTCACCCGTGATACGAAACGCTTTCGGATTATATTACTATTAATCTGCGGCCGCAGTTGCAGCTGGAGTAATTTTCAAATTCGCCTCAATTGCGGTTGACAGATTTTTTTTTTTTATTAAAGATAGAAAAATTTTGATGTTACTTTTGCTTATCTATTCGATCGGCAAATAGGTTTTATTCGAAATTTTTTATCATGACATCTGAAAAGTTTGTACACTTTTTCGATCTTGATTAAGCAGCAAAATTTCGCCGCTACCTTTTTTTACTTTGAACGATTTTTTGTGAGAATTACAAAGACCGGCTGATTTCTAGTTGTAAAATGCATAAAAAATCATTGCAATTTTTTTCTCATTCGCTACGCGAATTGAGTTGCCTATTCGATAAGAATCTATATAACGTAATTGCAATTTACGCTCTGATCCGTGCAAAATTCTTTTCCACTCTCTGTGCAGTGCTTCAGTACCTTGGTATCCTTCTAAGGATGCCTGGGAGGTACAGTCAGGTTAAAAATGTGTCGAAATAAAAACGTAACAACACAAACGTTTTAAAAGTCTTACCAAAGTTTACCGATTAGAATCAGACTAAAAAAGTCTGCCTGATCGAGAGCAAAATTTAAAAGTAGTTAATTTCAGTTGTAAGTACCAATTTTTATGATAAATGTGAGA
This sequence comes from Neodiprion lecontei, assembly GCF_021901455.1. Classification (NCBI taxonomy): domain Eukaryota; kingdom Metazoa; phylum Arthropoda; class Insecta; order Hymenoptera; family Diprionidae; genus Neodiprion; species Neodiprion lecontei. The sequence goes on along the minus strand of NC_060265.1, from coordinate 9,308,394 downwards.
AAAATTACATTGTTCTACTTTTCTTAGCTGCAAAAATGCCAAGACTCGTTTGATTTTGAAGAAAAATAGCTTATTTTATTTGTAAATGATTGCCTCTCAGAAATCGTTCAACGTTGATTTTTTAAAACCTTTACAATTTTCATACGATCAACTAACGATTGGGTCAGAAATACGTTATTGATTCTCGAAATCCAACTCGAGCGGTTTGTGAATAATTCATTTCAGAATAAGATGAGTAATATTGCATATCGGTCACAAAAACAGGACAATGAATACGAATTTTTCGGTGAAAAAATATCAGAACAATGTAAAGTATTTACAGTTAAAAGTTGAAATTTTCGAATTTTTCCCTCTACGCCACAAGAACTTTTTAGTTAAAGGCAACTCAATTGGCCTCAGCTATACTTTTGCACTCGATTGTACATTCCAAACATTCTCAAGTATCACTTGATAGATACACCGTTGCGTTTACAGTCCCGGCTAAAAAGGGTCTGTTAAAATGTTGCACCCTTTCAGGCGGATATATACACATATATATGTAGATGATATATATATGAGAATAAAGCTTCCCCTGTACAAACTCGGTGTCTAAAAACTCTTTCGTTTTGCCTCCATCAGCTCTGAACCAGTTTCGAGAAGCTGCCGTATTTTCGCTGTTTTTTCCAACGTGTAGGACGTATAGAATCATGGATAAAATTTGCACTTATGTATTAACCGAGTTAAAAGCGTCCTTTCGAAAAAAGATTCTGTTCAGAAAATTTTCTCGACAGTGTCATCGGTCTTTTCGTAAAAATCGAACATTAAATTACGCTCATCAGAAAATAACGATCAAGCTGCTACAAGAAAAGTCTTGTTTGAATTCATCAAAGTGTACCACTCTCCGTATCAGTCACTTTATTTTGTCACATCTAAGAATGAATAATAGAGTAAAATTATTGAGATAGACAGACGATTATCGCATATACGACATTTTTCATCGTTCAGTTATTTTTTGCCATACATGAAACTCGTTGACGAACATTTGGGTAAGATGTTTCAACAGAGAACAGTTCCCACGATCTTCGCTGTATCTCGTGTAAGAAAAATGTTTACATATCTACGCACGCTTGACGCACGTAGACATTTTTATTTCACCCGAAGTTGATTTTATGGTCCCATGAACGCGCGTACGCGCACATGTCGCCAATTTTATACAACTTTTTTGCGATTGTCAGTGCCGGATGTCCTTCATTACGGTCATAAACTCTGCGCATCATATTTTCTTTGATGTTGGTAGCGCGAGCAGCGCCGCGTCTCGCAGATGAGCCAGATGCTCCCGCGATTTTCAGACGTCGATGTGCTTGTTCTACACGTGTACGTGTTACGTTATGCATACGCTTAACCGTTTCCTCTTGTAACCAAACTCTGCTTCGACACAATTAACTCTGTTACTGTTTCGTCGCGAAAAGTATAACTCTGCGATCTCTCAAGCCGCGAATTACGAATGTAGGGTTTTGTCTCTTGATTAAAGTAATCAATCTACGACGTATCTGCTTGTATAAATACATAATTAACGAAATTTTCGTGCGTCTGGACCTTGTAAACTAGTTTGCTCGTTATATTTAGATTTTTAAAGATATTCTTTATTTCAAGCAACGCGAGTCAAATGAATCTTTGCTTCTTTAATAAATAGCGTTCAAGCTGGTCGAAACTGACAAATTAACGCATCGGTGGATATGCGGTTGTGCATCTGAATTTTTATGTCGAATGAGATGCTTGATTTCGGAAATTCAACCGATCCATGCATTTCCGAGTTCAGGCTCGAGACTTTGAATTCTTCAATGCTGCAGTATTCACCGTTTTAAATTAATCGAGATTAATTCTGTCAATCTGTCGCAACATAGATCAAACACAGTAACAATTGCTTCCCAAAAACATGAAAAACCATATCTCTACCATCGGTCTATAATATATGTTCTACGACAGAAATTTTTTCACATTTAATGGCGAATCGTTGTTCTATCTCTCCAGCTTCTTGTCGGGAAATCTAAAAAGAGAGAATACAAGATAAGACGACGTTTCCAAAAAATCAAATCTTGTACGTACTCCCAATTATTACAGAACCCTGTTTCCGTTTATAATAATTGTTTAAAGAAAGAGACAGAGAAAAGGGGTTTGAAAGTCGGAAGCTTACGATTAGTTTGACCGCAGCTGATACGTATTATTAGGCGCGTGATACGTGTGTGCCCGTATCATCGGGGTTCGGGATGGTGGTCGTACTTAAGACTCGGTTAATTATTTTCTTAAAATTGCATTCCGATCCGATAGGAACCTTCTGCAGGCAATATGAGAAGGCAGCGGGCTAGCATGGCAATCTCCTTCCATCCAATATCCGAGTTTTTTGACAGCAATTTCGGTCACGTCCGATAATATATCTGGATCATTAATATAAAGCCTCCCCACCGCCCCTTCTCTCCTCTTCGGCTCTCTCGACGCGGCGGGGGCCGAGGAGGAGGACGGGTGACGGGGAAATTGCTTTTCAATCCCCGGCTGCCCCTAGCCACCTTCTCCCTACCGAAAACCCCTCTTACCACCGCCCACGCTCCCTACGATCGAGACCGGACCAGATATCATCCTCATTCTACACATATCGTTATTCCCGAATCGAACCTTCCGATACACGCGTCGTTGCCGTCCGCTTTTATAGGCACTACCGGGGATCGCGTTTCTCGCGATTATAACCGGGATGACTTTTCGGCATATTTAATGCAATTTTTAGGAGAGTTTGTAAAAATTTGACGTATTGCTGTTAGAAACGTTTGTTGTTGGTGTGTTTTTTTTCTTAAACATTTTGCCGAAATCTTATCTTTCATGGCTTTTATTATATCGAGAAGATTCAATTTCTATGGAAAATAAATTTGACAGGGTTCGAGAAGAAACTCTTTTTCCTCGCAATATTTTATCCTTTGGGATTGTTGAAATTCTTTGCAAGCATTGTCGAGGTTAGTTGGTGATTTTTAAATGATATCAATTCACGAATTCCGATTTGTCTCTTGCGACAATGAACCCCGAAGAATATACTCAACTGCGAGGTGATCCATAGTCAGTATACACTGAGAGAAATTTTTATTTCCGGTTACCGCTCAGTCCTTGACTATTTTCATTTTTTACCACAATCGAAAAATGTAGTTCTAGGTAGAAAATGAAAATTAGTTTTCTAGCCGTTACCGGAAAGTCTGGTATCCGTTACCATTCTTTCTCATTACGATCACTGTTGCTATATTTTCTTGTAACTGTTGAGAAAATTTAACGCTTGTGCAAGAATAAATTGACGTTAAAGCCTTGTTTAACTGAAAAAGTAGAGTAAACCCTCAGAAACTGATTTTGCGTTGCAATTACCAAAAAAGGATCGACGATAGCGCAAAATGGTTACGCGTACCTCGTTTTTCGTCATTCCAACAATATTCAAGCAGTTTTTTCAACGATACCTGTTTTACTGAATTTTTCTAGTTACTATAGCAAATGAAATTTTTCCCACTGTATATAAGATACAAGCGTGTAAAAAGAGAGCAAGCAGTATAATCAACGGCACGATAGCTCGTCCTGTTTAGGGAAAGCGCATCTCGGGTCATAATTGTTCCAGTCGAACTTGCGTGAAATGAGAGAACCGACTGTAGACGAGGGGCGGCGTCGCGTCGTGTGACTTACACGGCATAACATGTGCATACCTACACATGCCCGTGTATGTTCTTCACACAGATGCCTAAAGGCAGTGGGTATAGCGTATGGCGGTACACCCTCTATAAAGAAGAGCTTCTCCCTTTCTACCTCCCTCCATCCCCCTCTCGATCAGATAAAAAATGTATTATGGCCACCATGATGGAGGACGAATACCTCCGACAGAAACCCGGTAGTAGGTACGGCGGTAACATTTCTTCCTGTTTTTATAACGCCGTGCCTGATTCCATCATTTTCATACGAAACACGGATTGCCCCCGTCTCTTCTCTTTTACCGCGAAGCTCACACTTTACCTTATTCGAAATTTGATGCAGGGCTGCGATCTAAGGAAATAAGTTCGTTGCAACCGTCGCAGGTTGCGTTAGCAGCGAAAAATGTTAAACGGCATAATATTCGAACGTTTCATTCCAAGAATTTACTCAGGTTCATAAACCGTTTCACCAGTTTTGTGTCTACGGTAGATGGCGGATCGACTCGTGCAAAGCTACCTGTTGGTGCGAATTTTAGCTCGGTAAAACGGACACGAGGCTGAAGATAGCAGCCAGAATTACCAGCTGAACTTTCTAATGTTCGTTCGAATAAGGTATTGAATTTTTACAATGCATAAAAATCAATTTTTAGCCACATTTTGTAGAAAATTTTCTCGCGGTAAAACAATAGTTCGTTGTAAGTATCAAAATCAATGAAAAAATTGTTTCAAAATCGCAAAAAAAATCGTATCGAATAAAATAGACTTATAAATACAAAATCTCAATTTTACTTTAGTGAATTTAACAAGTAATACTTTACTCATGGTATTATCAAAATATTGAATAACCTCTGGTAGATTCATTCGTTGAATCTATTCGGTGAATAAAGATTAGTAAAATTTACGAAATCACGAGAGCTGCTAATTGATTACCTCTATCAAATGATATGTTACATCGTGCATCTATAATTTGTTTCTATTGAAGTGGCAAAACACTCTTTGTAACGTGTTAAAAATCCTTTCTCGAAACAGACGTGTGTCAATTCACAATCGCATATCTCTTTGTCATTGTTCGATGTGGCATTAAATTCATGTAGCATAAAATACAATCAAACGATAATGTTTTTAGTTACAACAATCAGATAATCATTTTTCAATACTTACAAAATGATGTAAATGATTTCAGATCCGATTTTGCAATCGCCACAGAATCTATGGGTTTCTGGTGACCTAACTTTCATCAAACATTAGTGAAACATTTTTATTTCTGCGCACTATGAATATAAAATTAACTAAACATTTTAGTTGTGGAAAAATTATAATGTTCGATCGGATGTATGTTGACCCTGAATTTTCATTGCCAGGACCAAATTTTGGTCACTACGACGAATTTTTATTCCGAGTGTATTCCGTCGAAAGCATGGTAGTAGAAGAAAAGACGGGATTTTTATCAAGTGTCTTTGGATTTCAAAGCAGTGTAACGTGGCCTCCTTAAACTCCAAAACCCGAATGCCAGTAGTTCAGGATTTTTAAATTCCTACTACCAAGTTCCAGCTTCGGTTCCTAACTAAAAATTTGATCATCGGCTGTCTAATCGCAGACTTGCCAACCGACACCTGAGGCGCTTACATCTCCAAGAGGGAAATATCGAAGGTTTATTTAAATCGAGGGTGGGAGCGGTGCATGGAAGCCGTATGGGTATTTTTGCGAGCGAAATGGTGGAATCTCGTCGACGGTAAGGTAAAACGGTAAGGCTTCCTCGGTTTTCCCTGTCACACGGGCAGGCTTACGTACACGTGTACTCAAGAGGCGAATGAATCGACTCGTCAAGAAGAGCGTGGATATAACTGACCGGGACAGAGCGGGTGTATGTACAGAGTCTCGAAATCGGATTACCAGCTTTCCTCTCGCCCTGCAGCAGGGCGGGTATTGTGTATCGAAAATACCTGAATACCTCCGAACCCCTCGGCATGTCAAGACCGTCGGTCTGATCGTGGGCGAAGCTAGTTGCTCACGGAGATGCTCGTGGATCTGAAGAGGTGAGAGACCGTAGAAAATACTTGGCTGTAGCCGGGACGAGGAAGGACAAGGGAGGACAAGGTAGGGGCAGGACACCGGCCTTGCGTCCTTGCTGCTAGATGGCTGACAGAAGCCATGCGCATCAGAATCCACCTACTTAAGCACGGATAAAATTACCCCCGGTAACGCTTCTGTCTTTCTTACACCCCGCTCGCTTCAATGCTGCCGCCACGCCGCGCACGCCAGACCGAACTTCGTCCATCTCTGCTCCGGGCTTCGGGGTAAATAACTTACCAGTCTACTGGAAAGTATCCGCCAGGGGTTCTCGGCGCGTCTTTGCCTTATTCCAACTCTCTTCGATTCTGATTATGACGTTTTACTGGCAAATCCGACAAATTTAGCTCCAGAAGTATCGACGTTTTTTGGAAAAAACATTGTACCTCGAAGAGGTGCACGGAAATGTTGAATGAAAATAGATTTATAGCATGTGGTTTGATCGCGAGGAAGAAAAAACTGACTTGGGTGTATTTTAAGTTTAGTTTCCGATCGTCAATTTGGTACGTCAGAAAAGAGTGGAGGTTGAGAAAACGTTGGATCGAAGAGGTTAGGTACCAGTGACGTCACAAGTGCCGTCGCGAATCAAAGGTGTTGTTGAAATCGCGCGGGATATTTGAACAGTAATAAATTGCTTTCATCGCGGTCGAAGAAACGTAGTGTATACGTTATCTTTTCACTGTTGAGAAACATTTTCAAATGCAAAAAAGAATCTTTTACGCCCTGCAACGACGAACGTATGAAAATATTTTAACGATGATTCAAATTTGGAGTTGCGACGTGACTTGTACGTCGAGTTGGTTGAATATTGAAGGTGTTTGGACCGACCGAATCATCTGCAATGCAATTGCGAAACGAGTTGGGTTTTTTGCAAATACAAACAAGCCGCATTACGAGCTGAGAAAACGAGGCTACCGCGATGAACGTCACGAGGGAGATAGCAAAAATACCGCAGACACGCAGCGCTCGAACAAAGCCACCAGATATGATTCCGCCTAATCACCAACTTCCTATGCGGGTATTTGGTCGGCTGGAATATGTTTAAGTCCGCTGTCCTTCGTTATATATCGCGCAGCTGGCTTATTTTACATTCCGGGTGACCGGGTTGTTTTGTTTTATTTTTTGTTAATGACGCATGAAATATTTAAGCCCTCTTTTCCGTCTCCGTTATCGCGGAGCTACCTGTGCACTGCTATATTAATGCATGCGCGTGTGCGTGTGTGTGTTCATGAATCGCTCATTCCGTAATACCCTTTCTTTAATTCTGTTACAGGCGCGCCTGTCACGTCAGCAGAACAGAACCGGTGAGTGAATATCTCAACGGCATGCAAAGCAATTGTAAACGTATCCCTTATTTGATCGGGATTGTTTGACTTGCCGAGCTTTTCAAAATCTCTCTTTTACCCTTTCTTAGAAAATGTGTAAACCTCGAAACAAGTAACCGCTCATGTATTCAAGTAAGTCAAACATCAAAAGAGCTGAAGTATGGAAGACTGACCGATTATCAGGGTTTGCTACGGCATTGTTGACCGAGTCTTTTACCACTTTCTTTTTCTACATCGAGGGCTTCTCGACTATCCTTAGTTCTCTGTATGAAAAATACATTCGAAAGGCGCCGGTATCGCTCGAAAAATTATTTATTAGGAAGACAACAACGATGCCGTAACAAGTATCGCAGTACTCGTCGACGATCGGAGAGTCGTGAGATCTCTTGAATTTCTCATATCGCATGTTTTTGCGTAAAGGTAGAAAATGATCTTGATTCTCGGATGTACGGGGAAGTGTTTAAGAGTCAAGAAACTTGACTTTGGTATCGTTGGGAGGAAAAAAAGATAAGCATGTTTTTAGCGACATCCCGTGGGCACGAGGTTATCGGAAGAAAAAGGCGGAAATAAAGGAAACAAAAAAAAAAAAAAAAAAGAAACAAGATTGAAACGCGGGGCGGTATCGCACCTGCGCATAAATTGTAACTTACCTGTGGAAGATCGTACATTATACACACCGTATAATGAAAATGCGAATAACAACGATAGCGGCGGATTCAGGGGCGTGCCGTGCCATACTGGCCGCGTACGTATGCAGTAAAGGGGAAAGCAAGACCCCGTTAACTTGGATCTCTGATTACATAGCAACTGTAGCGCATAACCGCCGCGCGTCTGTCTTTCTCAAAGACCAATTTCCGGGAGTCGATATGCATATTTACGTGCACCCACATACATATATTACACATTATACAGAGGTCATGGGTATGTAGGATGTAGTCAACCTGGTGTACGACAGCACTGCGAGTTTCTCGTTATACGGGACCGAGGAAAATTTCCATATCTCGGTAATTGTAATTCACCGCATTCGTTATTTACAGACACGTTGCACACACGCTGCGCTACGTGTGTAACTATCAAAATGTCACCGCACACAGGCACGTGCCGAGGAGTCGTACACCGATCGAGAGTCGACACTCTTTACCTCCGTCATTCCGACGGCTAGATACGCTGTGCTTGCGGGTATTTATATTTATAGACTTGTTCTAATTAAAACGGAGCAAAGGTGAAAGAGGTCCTCGGGTTTTGATCGGGGTGAAGAGGTTTGGCGGTAACTCGCCGTTCCTCCGCGTGCACCTTGATTATGCACTTATCGACCTTTTTTTCACCGACAACACACTTCGCTTCCCGCAGTTTCGGGCAGAGCTTTTTTCAAGCCGTTGGCCGTGAACGCTTGCCACATCACGAATATTCGACTTTATCGCCGGGCGATCTTTCCGTGGGCAGACAGTGGGACTTGATCGGTACATTCACCCTTGCGAGCTTCTGATTGCGCTCAACGCGTCCCACCGCCGTTCGCGAACGCTGATTGACACTTGTTCCTGTCTGGCAACGCCAGTGCCGGTTGAATTTCCGTCGTCTCGGATCGGGTGAGTAAAGTGAAATTTACGCGTGTCGGGATGTGTTGGATCTGAAAAATGGATGTGCACAATACTTGGGTGTGCGGTAATCGACGTTCGCTGCTGTGTATCTGATGCTTTAACGCCCTCCAACCGATGACGTGACTCTGGATCAGTAACAAATACGCGAGACTCAAATCTAGGCTGTTTTTTGAGTTTCTACGTACTTTTTCTCTAGAATTTTTGGTATTATTCAAAGGTTTGACATTAACCATCTACAGACTGTGTAATTTAGCTCTTTATCGATTCGTCGTCGAAGTTCTGTTCAGGTGTCGTTTTAACGACAGTTTAATAAAGACACTGTGCGAAACAACGGATCCTGCTTGAACTGCCGATATTTTTATTTTTATTCATCGAGAACGATATGTATCTGAAAAAATTGATCAAATTTCACGGCTAAATCGCGCATGAAGTGGGATTCGATAGTTTAATCCCTCGTTAGCGTGTGAATTACTAAATTCGACACGACGACATTGCGATTTTACTTTCCAGCGATACATTCACGCAATTCAAAATAATAATGTTCGTAAAAAGAAATGATTGGAACTGAAATTGAGAGAATTTAAAAACCCCACGTCGAAGATGCCAAGAATGAAGGAACGATTGGCAAGAAAAATAAGTGAAATTTGCGTTACGATCACGGCTGTAAAAGTGATCGAAAACGACGACCTCTGGCGCCTTTACGAACGGCTACGTCCCTGGTGGGCAAAGTTCACCGCCTCCTCGTCGGGAATCGAACAGGGATGGCGTAGCGCGAGCCTCGCGACGTCGACATCGTCGCCCTCGAGAGGGAACGAAGGGAGGGAAGAAGGAAGGGAGGCTGTACTTAGTTAGCGGACAATGCGGCCCCTAATGAACAGCCAGGGGCGCCAACCCCCGCCAGACCAACTACAACGGAGCAACCCGAAATGACCGAGTCGCCTGTAACACACGGATGCAGAACGTGTCGCAGGTGCCGGCAAGTGGAAAACGTCGCGAGCGAACAATCGCCTTTCGTCGATTTCACGCTTTGCCAGTTGCCGGATCATCGAGAAACTCGGGAGTTTTTCTTGCTCGTATCATTTAGCGAACGCTTTTTTTTTACAGCTAAATTTTAGCTAGGCACTCTAAGTCCCGACTTCGTTACAGGGACGATAGTCAACGATGGTTGAGAACCGCTGTAAGCCTCCGTGGTTGTAATTGGATTCAATTGTCCCGCGTTAAATCAGTGACTCCTCCTTGTCTCCTTCTTCCCTCCTCTTGCCAGCTCTCTCTCTCTCTCTCTCTCTTTCTCCCTCTTTCTCCTTCTCTCTCGTCGTCGCTCTTCGCCGATACTATTCGCTTCCCTTCGTCGCTCTGCCGGCTATATCCTTCCTTCCATCATTCGTCACTAGGGCGACAGATCGGGTTCGTCGAACAGGTGAGGCATGGAAGACAACGCCGATTCGATTCTAATGCCAGTGTATTATAGGTAATTCCTGATTTACTCTCAAAGTTTATCACGCCTAGGGAACATGTTATTTTCATAACCGTGTTGAACGATTCTGGTAAATGCTTCCACTGAATGGTTTATCAACTTTTCCTTACACGTCTTCGAATTTATACTTATCGTTTTTCACCTTACGCACGAATTTTAACGTTCGCAAGAAATACGTAATAATGCCAGTCGGATAGAGAGATCTATGTAGCTTTCAACGGCTCAAAAAAAAAGGAACGAATGTAACCAGCAAGAAAAAAAAAAAAAAACGTCCCGGAAAATAGGCCTCCGATTTTTAAAACGATGCGAAAAATTATTTCGTGATCAGGACATCGGAAGTGCGATGAGTCGGGATAGTGAAAAACCTTTGACTAATTCAAACTTATTGCTTTTTTTCAAAGAGCGAAAACACTGTCGTGCACGCAGGCTTGCCTGATATTAAAATGGATGAAGTGATTGGTACATTTATCAGAAATACAACCGTTTTTATTTAGTTCAATTTCAATCGGTACATTTGACCAGTAGGACAGAGACTTACGGTTTAAATAGATTCGGAACCCTGATTGATTTACCAGTTCGATGTTACAAAAACGAAGCAATCGTGTGAATTTTATTGAAAACCATTAACAACTAAAGATCCTTTATTTGGATCTGCAATTTTTGATTTTTTTTTTAAATTTATTTCTAGAAACGATTCTTCTAATAAAATTCTTCAATCTTCCAACCTTGACTCAAGTACTTTTGCAATGGACTGCGCGTCGCTGCATGCATCATCAAGATGTTAATTTAGCACGTTTTTGTACCGGAGATGTCGAATAGTTATTTTCAAAACGTGAGCAATTCTTTCTCCGCGTTTTAAACACCGTTGGTACAGCAGTACCTCAAGCGTAGAACCATATCAAATTTGAAAAAAGTGAAAACACCTCGCACCTTAAGTGTGCAGGGTTATTCCGTTGCTGGTAAAACGCGAAGCGTGGATAAAAGGATAAGAAAGATAGGAAAAGAAGCCTCTGACGTTGCGGTTGAAGGTGGGAGAGGAGGCTGCAGCGAAGAGGAGCCATCTGGCCAATTTCACTTCGTACCTACTCTACAATATCCTCGTTGACTAAAAAGATATCGGAACTGTTCTTCAGCCCTGAAACTCCGGCTCCCTGCCGGAGCAGCCACCCTACGCTTCGTAAATACTCGCCACTCTATCTCATTGGTAATATTGTAAACGGTAATTTTACTAATGGCACTGTGCCTCGGTACCTCGTCTCTGTTTTTTGTCTGCTGGCCTGAGTACGGGAAGGAAAGTGAATACGTGCGGTAGGCAGGCATTAATGCGTCATCCCGAAGGGCCGCTTCCTACGATTCCGGGCCTACACTGAAAAAAATTTCATTTCTTACAGTAGCTAGAAAAATTGAGTAAAACAATAATATATACATAATAATAATAATAATAATAATAAGTAACCTAATGTTTCATCCTGACTATGAAAAATTGTCAAAACAATTGAGCGACGTTTTGGGTATTCGAGTCAAACCATAGAGTTCACTTTAAAGTCTTACGGAAGAATTAATCTGTATACACGAAAATTGCTGTTAAAAAATTGACGTACACAATTGTATGAAAAGCGTGTGTAATTGGACTGATTTCAGTAGGGAAAAGTCGTACGTTTGTGAAGAAAAAAAATAAATAATAATTGGGGTACAGTGGATATTGGAGGTATTTCAATAGATTCAAAACTTGGAGTTAAACGTTATTCCGGTGTATTTCTGTTTACTTATTCAACACCAGACAACAGGCGCGTCGGCATCGAGTGAAGTGAGCGTAGGCAAAAGAATAGTCTTGATCTAAGAAACCCTCGAAATGATATATCTGCGTAATTTATCTCTATATATTTGAAACGTTGCCTGCATACTCGTTTTATCTCCCACAAATGTTTGCCCAAAGAATTAGTGAGAGAAAAGAAAATCTCGTTTTATCTGCCGCGAAGAATTAGGTTGCCCCGAAATTTATACTTGTGGTAACAGAACGATGCCGTCTTATTGTCGGTTTGAAATATCATTTCTTATACATCCTTGTACAAGGTTTTACAATTTTCAAACCAATCAAAATAAATGCTCGTTTTTCCACAAAATTACAGGGAAGAAAAAAAAAGTGGGGCAATCTTTTTTGAATTAATGTTTTTCCAACGGTATCCTTTTCGTCTTGCGGTTGACTGAGAGCCTGTACATCGTCAGGGAATTGGACGATTCTGATATGAGAGGAGGCGAGTCTCTTGTCTGTTATCTTTTCTTGAGTTTACAATTATCTGTTTATTTATCATAGCCTTGAAAGAAAAAAAAGAAAGAAAGAAAAAAAAACCTGGAGAAAGGAAAATAGGAAGAGGAGAGAAAAAGAGAAGAAACGGCTGAACGCACATGCTTGCCCTAAGTTTACAGTCTCCTAAATTTATGGATATTTGTACAAGGTAGACATCACAAGGTAATCGTTTAAATAAACACGGAGTTTACGGGCTTTGCCGATTGGTAAGAAACATTTCGAAAAATTTACACCACCTAGGAAAAAAAAATATACCATTTTCACAGTTTTCTTTGGAATTGGTGTATAATAATTCAATCACACGTCCGATTACACGTTATTTTTTCTTTTCTTTATTCATTTCGCTTCTTCATGCTCGCGGGCAGTTAAAAATTCAATGATTTCAATCTTTCTAATTTATATTGCAAAGTATAAATAAGTTTTCTATTTCATCGCACTTTCATATTATACGTTCATGCATTTAATTTCGATAGTACAGACGTAATATCAAGCACTTTAACTCTTTTACGATCCTTATCATTAATTAACTCTGTTTAATCGAACGTTTATAACCCAACCCAACGTTCGGAGTCTCTGGAATGACTTGAACGAATGAAATTTAACGAACGCTTAGTTGGGTAGAAAAAAGGCTATCAAGTGTAATCGTCACTTAAATGCTAACGCAAAGAACACTCTGCGAGTATTCAAATCTATTCAACTCGATATTTAGTTTTCTAATGCTCGTGTCGGCATTGCAGCCAGGCAACAGTTTCTCCAACAAAATGATCTTGCCGTGTAAAACTTGGCTTGGTTGAGAGCCTCTGTTCGAACACGGTGGGTTCTCTCTTCGTCTCTCCCTCTTTTTCTTTCTCTCTTTCTCTACCGATGCGAAGGGTCGCGTCGTCGTCGACGACGGCGAGGACTCACGTATTAAATACAGGCCTCGTTAAAAAATTCTGGAAAGCGAGTCACGATTGGCCGTCGTCTACCTCTACCGATATCTCTGTCGCACCGCTGGTTGACTTTGTGCCGCGGTAATTGACCCTAAAGCAGCAGAGAAATTGGGAGAGGGCTCGCCATTCGGCCAAACTATTCCCCCCTTCCCCCCATTCTTCTTCTTTTTCCCGCAGTCCCCCGATCGTTGTTAAATTCTGTACCGTAATTTGTTTACGCGAGGAACGATCGAGGATTTATCCAATTGTCACGTCGTTTCATCACTCGTCAGTTTTTTCGAACCAGACTTTTTAACTTAAAATTCTAGGCCAGCTATTTATTTGAGGGTACACTGAGAGAAATTTTTAGTTCCGGTTACCGCTCAGTGCATAACTATTTTCATTTTTTTACCACAATCGAAAAATATAGTTCTAGGTAGAAAATGAAAATTAGTTTTCTAGCCGTTACCGGAAAGTCTGTTATCCGTTGCTATTCTTTCTCGTTACGATCACTGTTGCTATATTTTCTTGTAACTGTTGAGAAAATTTAACGCTTGTGCAAGAATAAATTGACGTTAAAGCCTTGTTTAACTGAAAAAGTAGAGTAAACCGAAGTAACAGATTTTGCGTTGCAATTACCAAAAAGGGATGGACGATCGCGCAAAATGGTTAAGCGTATCCCGTTTTTCGTAATCTAAATAATATTCAAGCAGTTTTTTTTAACGATACCAGTTTTACTGAATTTTTCCAGTTACTATAACAAATGAAATTTTTCTCAGTGTACATTTGCGTTCAATAATGTTGTCATATAAAACATGTAAAGTAATAAAAAATGTACTCTCTCAAAGGATAATAGAAAAGAAAAAATCTCACCAACTCTCCACTCGAACAAACACTGTATACTGGAACGCGTTTTGAAGATTGAAAAGAATTGTACAATTACAGTTTTATTCGACATTCGGCAATGATCGATTTTTATTTTTGAATTCTACATTCCATTTCTTTAATTTCTTCCCCTCTAAATTTGACTTCATTCACGTTGCACGCAATTAGGATCAAGATAATCGTGAAAATCGGCAGAGCCTGAAAATGTTTGCGGAATTCTTTGACACAATTGTCGACAGCGAATGCGGAATTTCGAGTTTCCTAAAAGCATAACAAACGGTAGGTACATAAATTTCGATTTTCCCATTTCCCGAGCGCGAGCGATGCAGCTGGCTGAATATTACGATCGTGAAAATGGTTCAGTCAAGTACGGTATAACGTTTGGCTAATATTCCTATAAGATTAATATAAAAGTTTTCAACCCTTCTCTACGAGCTGTGCACACAGGGAGGGGATAGAGCAGACCAACAATTTCCTCCCGGATCGGGTCGGGTTAGAGTCGGGTTATGAGCTCGCTCAGGATAATTTTATCTATAGCTAAGACCCCGGGATGTCTGGTTTACTACGCCACTTACGCGCCATACCTTGCCTTAACGATTCCAAGCAACTTCGCGCAGCTTTTTCTGCCAATTAACAATTTCACACGAGTCCGGATTAAATTATCACCGAGAAAATTATCAAAGATTACTTTTTTCGAGCGATGAACCTTCACGGGTGTAGAAATCTTTGTGCCGATGCTTATCGACGTGTTTTCGATGCCAATTTTTGACGCACGAATGTTTGAGTTTTAGTCGTGACGGATTTGTTTTCGTCGAATCATATCGAATCTCAATAGTCGTTTGAGAAATTAACCTCTAGATTTGTTACGACAAATTTACGTAGGACATAATTGTGTGACGATTAACTCTGGAAATTTTGAGGCATTGGGTTAGAACAATCCGGAACATTGAATCTTTTCGAAATTTCAATCCGCAACCAAACTCTCAACGGTTATTTATTTGTTATTACCTTTTATTTCTGCTACACAATGCGAGACGGTGGAAATAATTGCGTCGTTACGAAGTATCTGAAATGAAAAATGGAAGTCGCGTAATTTCGTGAATTCTTCATGTTTGAATATATTTAAATACCCTGCCTCTTTCTAACACTTGTAGCTCAAGTTCTTCTTCGCCCCAGTTTTCTATCGTCCCTCTAATTTTCACCGTAGATTTACAGTTTGCAGTCTGGAATGTGATATTATAATACTCGAAAACGACGAAAGATGGATAAATTAGGCACGTGTAATTAAATGCGCGTATACTTCGTCACGTTAGATTGGAGCGTGCAGCGTCGCTAATATCGGGCAAGAGTTTATATTTCCATCAGCAGTCCGTGAATAATTATCATTCGCAACGGTGTTATTTCGTCGAACGAAAATTCCAGAGGTGGGTAAAAATTTAGCCACGCATTAGATGCGCGATTATTCGCCGTGGCGGTGTTTATTATTCTGAATTGAAAGAAGAAAAAAGTCGTGGCTAATCAAAAATCTCGCAGCTGAAATACGGAATCAAACCGTCATTTATCCTAAGATTCGGGTATCGTTATGATAAAGGTTAAAATATTAGTTAAGTTGAAAAAAAATGCGGAACAATGGGTAAAAATTTAGTACGGTACCACGTTTTCCGTTTATCGCAACTTTAAACATGTTAGCCACACATCTGAAAAGGCTTTAAAAATTTTTATTTTGGTCATGAAAATAACCAAAAATATTAGTTTTCTATCATGGGAATTAGAAATGATTTTTTGAGTTCACAAATTTCTTTTCTTTGCGTCGAGAATAAAAACTGGCTTGAACCGAATTTTTGTACATTATATTTTTTTTCAATTCGAATTGAATTTAAACCGATACAGAGTTAATAAGCTAAACGATTTAGGTTTCAGTAATTACCAGAACTGGGTCTTGGAGAATACCTGGAAATGTCATGGAATTTTTTTCTCAAAAATTTTTAGCTAGCCCGTTAAGTCTGTTGGCTTATGGATTGTACGCGATAACCGAACAACGAAAATTTCTCTCTGTGTACGACGAACAGCTCTGTTTGGAAATGTATTCCAGAAGTCGGCTCCTAATGGGCAAAAATGAGCTCATTATAAACGAGGAGCACTCGACGAAGCCGGGAATTAGGAGGCGGGCATGAGTTAACACCAAAACCCTCCAGTGCAGCCTCTTCATCTTCGGGGCATAGACGCCTTTCACTCCGATGTCGTGGCGCGTCTGCGGACACCCGTCTTCCCATTTTTCATTTTTTTTTTCTCTCCATCTCGCTCTCGTGCAAACCCCGTTTTTACCACTGATACGAATTTTACGAGGGCCGAAACTTGAATCCTGAATTTTAATTAGGCTCCTTCAAAGATTCTGCTGAAGAGAGAAGATTAGGCAAATACTTGCTCGGGATTTAAGGGGACTCTTGGGTTTCACCGCTTCGAACTGTTTCCCCTGTGTCGCTAATCGCCGCATCTTGATTGATAAGATAGCTTCGTTTCTTTTTTGTTTGCTGAGAAAAATATCGGTTTGTCAGTCAATGAATATTTGTCGGGTGTAAATAAATCGGGCGATTTCAGCATTCGGTTCTCCGGTTTTTTATTCTCCTCTTTTTAATTCAATGGTATAAATAACGAATGTTCCTGGACATTTTTTCGACGCAATTCAAATTAAATTGAATTGATTATATTGTAAAGTGAGAGAATTGAATCGATGTAAAGGGAAAAAAATCCCGATGATTTATTAATAATTTCGTTGATTGAACAGACAGTTGAATCGAGTGATTCGAAAAATTGATCGATCTAAATAAATTTGATTGGTTTAATTTCACCTGATATTTTGATACTTTTAGACTTTTAAAAGCCATAAGTGACCGTACCTGATATTGAGTTTCCTAACTTTCCCATGTTTCGTCTGGCAATAAAACCGACTCAAACCCATGCCAAATTTACGTGATATTACACAGAGTGAAGTTAATTCTGCTCCATCAAGTGAACACGCTGGTAGCTGCGACTGATTACAAAAACAGATAAACGTTTTCATTGTTGTAATGATTGCCTGATGAACCCGTCAATTTCCGCCAGCAACGCAGAAGGAATTTGATGAATTTACCACCCAAAGTATGACGAAAGAAATGTTATCTTTTAAAATTTTTTAATGAAACAATTACCATCTGGTTCGACAAAAAAATTCGGGCTATTAGGTAAAACCACATTTATTGTAACGAAGAGAATATTTCTTTTGCCATATTTAATGAATCCTACAAATTGTGCGCGCGCGCGTGTGTGTGTGTGCGTTTTCTTATTTTTTTTCTTTCAATTATTTTAGTGTAAAAAAAATAGTTATTTTTGAATTTTTTCACCTCACGTTCCGGCGAATATGAATGCACGAAATTGATTGTGAGGCAAGTTCGTGAATGATATCGTTAACGGATCGTATTGTGCGTTTTCGGGGAGAAATATAACCCGCGTTTGGTATCCGCTCGAGATTTGATATCCCGGTTTGAATGAGAGGTTGATGCGGCGTTACGGGGCTAACGGGAATAATGACAACAACAACGACAACAACAACAACAACAACAGTGGTGGAAAAAAAGCATCAAGTACGTACATCAGGAATGAGCTGCAGGCGACAATGGTCGTGTTTAATTGCGAGTAACGCGATACGTGTGTGCCCCATATAAGCGGCTCGATCTGTCGGGGATTTTTTCGTAAGTTTCATACACAGGGATAAGGGGTTACGGGGATCGCAAATTTGTGTGCGAAACAGGCGTTGTACGTTCAGCGGAACCGACAAACGTGCGCACGTGCATACGGATACGCACGCACACGCGCTTGGAAACCTATATAATATATAGCTGCAGAGATCCGGTCGAGTTGTGGCGTTGATTGCGCCACAAAGGGTGCAATTATGCTTGGCCCTGCAGCAATCACGGGCCATTCTGCGATTCCGCCGTTTGACCTGCCCCCCCCACCGCCACCCGCCGCCACCTCTCGCCCTTCCTTTTCGCGTCTTTTTATTTAAATACAACCTTCAATCCCATCCGTAGTCAATGCAATTTAAACCTTCGTCGGTGGGAAGTTGGGAAAAATGTGTTAATGAACGATTGTGGGGAAAAGAAATGTCATAGAATTAATGAAAACCGTATGAATGAAAGAAAGAAAGGAATGAAAGGAGAATAGAAGGAAAGAAAAAAAAAGATAAAATTCGGTGCAACGCACGTTTATACCGATAATACATTTTTTCTCCACTTTCCCTGATGGCGAATGTACATGTATATATTATATCCGAAATTTACGAGGAATTCTTAGCTTACTTTTTACCGTATATAATCCAATTATAATTCTCTTGTATCCCCAAAGTTAAACTCGTCTCTTTACTAAGAATTTATTCATTCGAATTGTATATATGTTGCGAAATTTCCTTATATACTTCGTGACAGTGAAGAAACGTGTCTGAATAAAGCCTGTGAATTTTCAAGTAAACTAACAAAACAATTTTATATTCTCATATAGCAATAATTCTTCATTTTTATTACGTATTTAAATTTTTCCTTCACCTCCGCTTGGATCCCCCAAAATTACGAAGGCGAATTACACGCGTTACATGATTAATTACGACTGGAATAATTTTTTATGCCTAGTTACGGTAATAAGATTGATTGCATATTTACGGAATCAGATTATTGAAAAAGTCGGCAAATTTTGGGCATTTATATCTCTGCAATCGATTATTCAATTCGATTGGGGTTTGTTTTAAACGAACGCATGCATATCTAACTTTGGTTACATAGTTTTTTTTTTGTTTTTTTTGTTTTTTTTTTTATCAGAATCGATGTATATGAAGCATTGCTATTGCCGTTAAGGTCAACCATTTACTTCGGTGCGTCATATTTAGCGCCACCTGTGATATTTCAAAAACGGTTATACCGATTTACTTCAAATTCGGAAACGGCCTTCTTGTATAATCCACCCTCTTTCTCATGATCTGATTTCTTCCATTTTCAATCCCTTAACAAAATGGCCACCGTTTGAAGTTGAAATTTTAGTTTTCGTTCGAATTTTACTACTTTACTTTACTAATAAAAGAAATGTAACGACGAATTAAAAGAAAATTTGCAAAAGAAAACAAAACCATCGTAGAATACCGCGTGACAAAATTTAAAGTAAATCGATTTACTGGTTTTAGAGATATAATCCTGGGTAATGCAAACCATGTCGTGCGAAATACGCTTTCCGTCGATTGATTTTAGTGAAAAGAAATATGAAAAAGAAGTTCGGTCTAGATAATTTTGAAACATAAAAGAATAAAACAAACCTCGATCGAATTTAATAATTTTTTATCGTCGATCTGTAAATTTCCAATATTCACCCACTTTTCGGCTGTCTGCATGCGTAATATGCAACATGTATTATACCCCCGTAATTACCCGAGGAAGCGGTCCATTAGTCCGAGCTGAACCGACTAATACAACACTCTGGGAGGTCCCTTGGAAACGAAGGGGATCCCCGTACTCCGGGGGGCCTTTGGGCCCCTCGTACCCCCGTTTGGAACGAACGCCGCATCGTCTCGGGTCAGAAGTGTCAAGTCGAGCCTCTTTCCTTAATTGAGTTTTTACGTTTCTGAGTGCTTCTTAGCGGAGGTCCGCGTCATGCGTTCGCCTATCGTTACGATACATCCAAGACCCTCGTTTTCTATACAAGTTCGTTACATTTGCTTGGAAAAACGATTCATTTTCATACGATACACATCCTATTAGGGAATTCTTTAACGACGCGCCGGTTTTTTTTTTTTTTTTTATCCCCGCCCACAGGCAAAAAAAGAAACGAGAACGTTTCAAGATGTACGAGTCAACGTCATTTTAAATATAATTTGTGAAACAGGTGTTCACGAATTTGTTTCGATTCGCCAACTTGTTTTCACTTTTTCAACGATTTTTCATTCAAGACGAGAAATCTCGTACGTAATTGGTTGTAAACAATTTGTTCCCACAAATATCAATATTCAAATTAATCAATTTTCCGGTCAATTTTTTCACGCATGCCAAATTTAAACGTTCACGTATTTGGCCATTTTTTCTCAACGCAATTTTACTAAAACTCGGTGATTCCGTTAATCCTTTGAGCATTATTTGTTATTAAAAAAAAAACACATCAATATTCACTTTGAATCAATTCAATTATCTGCTCAAAAATAATAAACTAAATTCATTAATTTTCAGATGGAATAGTTTATTGTTTTAGACAATCATGATAATATCTTTTGACACTATCCAAATTGTAAAATGATTTGTTTGTAACATAAAACAAGAAAAAAAAAAAAAAACAAATCAATCGTTCGCTCAATTTTTATATAAAGCTAAATTATTAACGGATAAATCGCTAATTTTTAATTGAAATTCTGCTCGTATTTTTTCCGGCTGTCAGTCATGAACTGTAGAAAATTAATCGGTAATGTTGATCACAAGGGAAAATACTCCACGGGAATGTAAACTCCCACGATTTTTTTTAAATTTGTGCTCGTTGAAAAATTGTTGGTCGGTTTTATTAAATTTTGTTTAACATATTGCATGCGATCGTTTTAAATATACAATTTCATTCGGTTATGACGATTGCTGGCACAAAATCGTAAAATTATTGTTTATCAGGCCGCGTCGCGAGATGATAACAAGATCATGCGATTCGGTGTAATTCGTCAACTTCTGGGATAATGTTTGCATGATGCAGCGGGTTAATGCCGTAATAATGCGAAGAGGCGATACCCGAGTTAAACCGTTCATTTCATGGAGCATAAAATTAGTTCTTCTTCATCTCCTTCTCCTTCTTCTTCTTCGTTTTCTTCTTAGTCTTCTTCTTAGTCTTCGTCTTGTTCTATTTCGCGGTTACGGAGTTTAGTAAAACAGGATGTCGCCGTGACGATATAATTTAAGCGTTGGTTTATTGTATAAAAGGCCTCGCTGCCAGTGGAGCCCCTAGGGATATATTCCAGATGTCCCTGGTCTCAGAAGAATTTTAAGTCAACTTACCAGGCCCCGTTGCCTGGATGCAGGAAGGCGTTTTAAAACCTCCTAATCTCTCTCTCTGTCTCTCTCTCTCTTTCTCGCACTCTCTTTGCCTCCACCACTCGGTATTAACGTGCTTTTGTGGTTACGTATTATAAAGAGAATGGAAACTTGCCTTCCGGAAGCTTCATAACCGCGACAACTTCGTACGGGCGAGCTTTCTTTGAAGTTGACAAATTCATTCTCGGTTCGTCATCGCCACGTTTATGCGTAGCTTTTGCGAGTTCAACAAGCGTGACGATCACTAGTGAAAGGCTAATTTATTGCAATTAAGACGCTGAACTTTACGACCAGTTTTTTTTTTTTCGATTCAGTTTTTCTTCATCCATTCCGCCGTATGTAATGGAAAGTTGAAAAATTTACAAGTTGCATACTTTTACCTGACTCACAAAACTCCGCGTTGTCTTATACACACAAATTTTGGAAATTCACTCGGCATGAAATTTAAGTTGATTTTTTTTAAACGTGAAATAAAAATAACACCGTTCAAAAGAAATAGTCAAAATTACAAACGCATCGATTCGACGAAATTTTCTTTGATTTAAGTAAACAGTGGCTAAAGCAAGTACCGCTTATGTCAATCAAAACAATAAAATAACTTTTCACCGTCAAATTTTCATCAGTGATGTTTTGATTTTTTTTTTTTTTTTTTCCTCCCGGGAAGCTGCAATTTCGGTAAAACTTTGTTCGAAGCTGCAAGTAAACGATGCAACTGTGAAGATATATTGAAATTATTCCGTCTCATCTGAGGCTTCCGGTATTGAAGTAATTAATCAAAATCAAGTACAATATGAGATATCACGTGCAGTAAATTAGAAAAAAAATATGACAAATTTTCTACCCCATTCAAACGGTTATCCGATTCTATTTTTTTCCACCATTTCCGGTCGGATAATACGTACACGCAATAAAGAGCGAAAAGCGCGGCTTACTACACGACTGTTGACGTTATTCCTTTTTGACAAACGTACGTTATTGCAACGTTCCAGGCGGGGGTAAATTTTATTTGCTTTTTCTACATCTTCGCCTGTGTATTAAGTTTAACCGCCATCCGGCGGGTGGGTGTTATTGTTTGAAAGCTTCGGTGTCAGGCTGCTGGGCTCTCTCGCAGTTTCAAGTTGGGAGCCAATTGTCAAAATATAGAGGAATTCATAATACACTCTATGCCTCATCCCTAAAAACCACACCCCTCGAATCTGTGGACAAATATTAGCACGTGTTTCCACCCTGAACCCTTGGTACACATATACCTATATGTGTATACCTACTCATCCGTGCCCGAAAAAGGACCGGATTTCTACGGGATATCTCGCTGCATTTCCTGCAGGGATAACCTGAGAAAATATACCGATTATTCCCCGAGGACTCGGAAAACGACAGTTGACAGCCCTTCGTTTTTGCCGACGACCCTCAGAGTATGGTAAACCTTTGTCGGATTTACCGGGAACTTCGGACGGAGTCGTTATGAAATTACGAGAAATATCTCTCCCGTCATGTCCTGTGGGAAATGAAACACACCCTGCAATCTGGCGGACAAGATTTTCTTCCTTCAAGATGCGCTCAGGAATCGAGACACAAAATATTACTCATTTGAACAGAAAATTTTTGACAATGTAAACATTATAATTTTTTATTTAAATATCCTTCTCGTCGCTTTGTAAACTTATTGGTAATTTGGGCATAATGTAACTTGATGTGGAAACAAGAATATATTGAAAATTTAATCATTTTCTCGGTGGATTTTTATCAACAATCGAAACTGTACGAAAACGTACATTCGAATCAAACCTGCAGGCTGGATTTATGCGGAAATGTGCAAGCTCATATCGGAGCGGGATTCCGAATCAATTTCGAAATAGAATATCTCACTCTTTGACGCGTTTGAAGAGTTTTGTTTTTCAGGATTTTTAAAAAATGAATTTTCCACGAATGGTACAGTTATTGAAATTATTTTCCTGGTAATATCGTTTTTGTCAAGTTATCAAATTTCAACCAGCTTTGATCGTATACGCGAATTTATCGCAAAAGACAATTCTTCTACGTGAGAAAATTTGAACACATGTACAAGTGGTAGAAAACTATAATAAATAAAAAATATAATAATCGTAATATCAGGTGAAAATATTCATTCGTCTTTCACTAATTATATCAAATAGGTACTTAGTAAGTAAGACAATGACTACTAAAAATCTATTGCGACGAAAAATAATCGAGTTCGATAAATAATCGATTATACTCGATTAATCGGGGAAAAAATAACGGATCATTTTTGGTAATTCTTAGTATACGAATACAAGCTGATGGTGCGTTTCGATTCTTTTCCTTATTCGCTGAAATTTGTTTCCTGGTTCCCCAAGGGACTGTGACGTCACGCGGAGAACGCTCTCGGTAATGAGTCGAGCGTTTCGAGTTAGCTTGGCGAAGGGGGCGGGGGAATCGGGGGTGGCATAGGAAACGTGCGGAAGGAGATGAGGCCGCGGGCGGAAGGAAAGGAAGAGAGCGAAAGAGAAATATAGTGGAACGAGGATATTGCCTGTTGGGTGATTTATCTAGTAATACTGGCCGACAGCCGCGAGCCGCCGAGCCAGGCAGGCCAACCACCACCAGGCAGCGAGCCAGGCAGGCCACCTTAATTCTCACAATTTTTACACCCCTTTTAGCCCGTTCTTAGGGGGCGAGTCGACGCCCAACGACGCCCAACGACGCCAAAGCCGGGCTGCAACGACGCGGCGACGGTGGAAATTAAAAACTCACTTTATTATATACGCGTCTCATTCCGCAAACCGAGAACCGCGCCGCCATCACGCAGGAATTAATATGAGTCCGGCCCTGCAGAAGCCGCGGCTTGATGGAACGAATATTATTAAACTTGTCCCACCGTCGCGGTGTGTAAAATATACATATCCTGCGGGGTGAACATTTTGTACGTCACACAGCGATTCCTCCGCGTTTTCAACCCTTCGGTCACTTGTTGATGTTCCTGTGCCATTTAGAAATACCTGGAAGTGGTAGGAAAAAGGTGAAAGGAGTGTGAGGAATTTTAAAACGTGCTTGAAACAGGCGAAAAATTTTCAAAATCATCCGGAAACACATCTTTCGATACTTCAGTGGTGTGCAAAATTGCACAATTTTTGTATGAAGCCTCGTGCGATTTCAATAAAAAGTTTACAAAACCACACGAACGTTATACGAGTGAAAATTGAAATGAAGAACTTTATGTGAATAAGCATTCTTGCAAATGACAATATGAATTGGAAAATATCGAATCTTGGAGAATATTATGCTAGAAAATTATTTCCGTCTCATTGTCAGTGAAAATGATTAGGTACGTGATTCTTGTACGTAAATAATTATTGCAGTTGGTTTATCGTAGCGAACAGTGTTGGAAAGTTTTTGAAATTCTACCGAAGAAATCAACATCGCATTTTGAACTTGATGTCGAGATTTTTTTTTTTTGGCTCTCTGTTGTCGAAATAGGCGTTTTTTTTTTTTAATAAGAAAGACGTTCGATTTACACACCGCAACGTTGCAATTGAAAGGTATGAAATGTGGTTAAAATTTTTCTTCTCCATCTCTTTCAGATTACTTTTTGATGGGGCTAAACACTGATCTCTCCAGGAGAAGCGAGAACTACTGAGTCTACACTGGCCGGTGAGTACCTGTAAATTGTAATACCTGCATAAAAAACGTAGCCTCACTTCCGCATTATCATTACGCTGAAAATCGTAAAAGAAATGAAAAAGCGAGGTAAAAGAATTAAGAGACGCTAAAAAAAAAAAAAAGAAAAGAAATGGAAGAAACTCGTTACCATTACAGTGAAATAAAAGTAGGTAGAGAAATTTGTCCATTCAATTGTGTATTATTTAATACGCGTTTAACCGTCACCGACGGTCTAAGAGGTCTATTCCTTTTCGGAGGTTGACGCATAATAGATCTCCTATACGTATAAATATATGTATGTTATACGTGTATATATATAATATACGTACGCCCGTTGCTTGACGACACATCATCCTCATCCCCCCCCCCCCCCCCCCCCCCTCAGTTCGTCTTATTAATGTCAATAAGGCAATTATTGTCGCCTGAATGGGATGGGAAGGCATTTCACTCATATCCCACTCTATCCAACTTACTTGCTCTCGGATATAGCGAAGGATTCGAACAATTCCTGGCTCGCTTCGTCAAATTTCATCCGAAACTCAGTGAGCAAGCCGAATAACCGACGAATCGCTTAAAATCATACGAAAATCTGCAAGATAAAAATAATCCAAAAAATTTTACGTAATTTCAAGTGAATCGAGAAATTACGTTGAATTTATGTTTTATTGTTAGACAATTTCTATGTCAGTTTTCGTTATTCGGTTATTGGAAAAACGTTAGTCAAGAATTTCATGTTTTCTTTTAATGTAATTTACGGCGGTTCTTTTCCGTATAAGAAAAATATTTCATTCAAAATTATT
This sequence comes from Neodiprion lecontei, assembly GCF_021901455.1. NCBI lineage: Eukaryota > Metazoa > Arthropoda > Insecta > Hymenoptera > Diprionidae > Neodiprion > Neodiprion lecontei. The sequence goes on along the minus strand of NC_060265.1, from coordinate 9,282,595 downwards.
TATTCGGATTATAAGGAAGCTCGAGATTCGGATTAGGAAAACTTATTCCTGATGAATAATTGTTTGACAAAATTTCCAGCCAGTGAACATTCGGCGAAACCACGTTCAATTGTCAATTACATTCATCCGTACAGACGAGAAAGATTATCTTTTGAAAATACTATTAAATAATAATACACTGAGTGAAATTTTTAATTCCGGTCACCGTTCAGTCCTTAACTATTTTCATTTTTTACCACAATCGAAAAATATATATCTAGGTACAAAATGAAAATCAGTTTTCTAGCTGTTACCAGAAAGTCTAGTACCCGTTACTATTCTTTCTCATTACGATCACTGTTGCTATCTTTTCTTGTGACCGTTGCAAAAATTTAATGCTTGCGCAACAATAAATCGACGTTAAAGCCTTGTTTAACTGAAAAAGTAGAGTAAACCCCAGAAACTGATTTTGCGTTGCAATTACCAAAAAAGGATCAACGATAGCGCAAAATGATTCGGCGTACCTCGTTTTTCGTAATTCCAACAATATTCGAACAGTTTCTTTAACGATACCTGTTTCATCGAATGTTTCTAGTTACTATAACAAATGAAATTTTTCTCATTGTCAGTGTAGGCAGGTATGAATAACAGATTGAGTGGGAATTTTTGGGAAAACTGGTTCTCGTTGGAAAGCGTATTAAATCGAGGGTTGTTCGTTTCGAGAGCGATTCGAAGCCGTCGCTATTTGAGACCGAACGGGGTCGGTCTCAATAATAATGTGGACCGAGGGAGGGTCCCGGGTCTCCACTAAGCAATATCCCTTCCCCCTTACCGCTCACATACCTACCTGTTCATATTATTGGTGTGTATAGAGGCACCCCCGAGCAATTTATTTATTACCAGTCTCAGCGCATTATTATTGCATTTTAGAAAATGATTGCCTTTTCCCCCGGATGCGGGTGCCTCGCACGCTAAGCGACGAGATCCTCCATTATTTTTCACCCTGAAATTATATCCGCGCCGATAGAAATTTCTTATAGTTCCGTGGTTATAACGTATATAGGTGTCTTCATTTTTTAATCATAACTGAAAAACATACAAGTTTTCGGGTACTACGACCAAATGACACGGAAATAATAACCTGTACGATAATAACTCGAACAAAAATACCCCGTACAAAAATAATCCACACAAAATAACCTATACAAAAATAACCAACACAAAATAACCTAAAAAAAAACATGACCTACGCAAAATAAACTTGAAAAAAATTATCCAAACCCGTACAAAAATAAATTACAAAACATAACCCATGACGAAAGTAACGCATGTGAAATTCAATTCAATTTAATATACTTAAAATTTTTGTCAATTTTTTTTTGTCGTGGGTTATTTTTGTCTTTAGTTATTTTTGACAGGTTATGAAAGCATGTGTTTACACGTGTTATGAAAGCCGGTGACGCAAGTTTTGCGTACCGATTGAAAATTCTTGAAAATTCTTTTTTGTCACAATAACTTGAATGATAATTATAATGAAACTAAGTAGTTACTTGCATCGCATTTTCTTGTGGTGTAATTCCAACGTTGTAACCAAACCGTTGTTGCAACGATACACATTTCGGTGTTTGATCTTCTGCTGGCTGTGAAAAGTGAAAACTGTCTTATCGCCAGTCCGGAGAAGGAGAAGACGCAGGGAGTGAAGAACGCGTTGATAGCGGAGCGACGAGAAACTGACGGATCGGGGCAATGGCGCGGTGTCGAGTGACAAGGGTGCAATTAGCCAGCCTGGCTCGGACTGCTTTGCCTCCCTGACGTGTAAATTATACGGCACGATTTTATCCAATCATCAGGATTAACGCGTCCCGGCGGCTTGGGTTAGGTTGGGTTGTATTTTCGGTTCTGCGTAATAATTACAAGGTCGAAATTCTGCGTGGTAAAAAGTTAGTTACAGGGTAATGCTGCAGGGATTTATCACCGCGTTATACGAGCATTCAACCTTGCAAAAGCCGTTTCGGGGACCTTTTACAATCCAGAAATTCGTATACGGGGTGTTTTTCGAATTTCTTTAGCGAGTGACAAGCGTAATCGCATTTTCAAATTCTGGACTTGTTGAATTCAAAATTGCCGGTCTCGTCATTTCGCGTCACGAATTGGGAATTATCCAGAATTTTATAACTCGTTTCGCCAAAGAATTTCTTGTTTTACAAAGCTGATTTACTCGATAATCGTAAATACGGAATGACGCGACGAATCGTTCTGTGGTGTTTAAGAATTTGAAAAAAGTCAACACTAATTGCCAGACGATTTTCAGGCTGCGAAGCAAAACTCAAAAACTTCTCAAAGCTATCAAACTTGGAATTGAATTACAAGAATTTCAATTTCTCTCACAATCAGAGTTGGTTTAAACTTTTCTTTTTACTATAATCTTAGAATAATATTTGGATTTTAAAACGGAAAACTCCGCACACACAGTTCCGGTGGTCAATGGAGACTTTTCATCCAGTAAACGTAGCAATAAATTATTTCTTCTGCAGTTAAAAAGAGAGGAATATCTCGATTCAATTGAGAGAATTGTTTTCTCGAAAACGCTTTCTTCCATCCAATCTGAATGAAAAATACCCCGTTGTTTGGAAGTCTTTTGCAAAAAATAAAAAAGGGATCGGAATACGAACTTATCAGAATATTTGCTTCTTGATGGCAAAAATTTTTCGCGTTGAAATAAATTTTAATCGAATCGTTCATTTTGTGGGACAATGTTGGAATAAGTTCTTTCTCTTTTTTTTTTTTTTTTTGTGACAAACTGCTAACCCACAAGCTTCTTTCGTACGTATATTCATGCGAATCGAAATTTTTTAAATTTCTCAACACAATTTGGATCCCTTGGTTTTTGATTTCGGACTCACGATCAGCAGCCCATGTATCGTTAAATTATACCTGCCTATATGTATAAGTATATAACGTACGTATGTGTGTAATCAGGTTCACCTAAGGAAGGATGAAACGGGGGGAAAAAACGGAAAACGGCGAGAGCGTGAAGAGGATGAAAAGGGGCGGAGGGCGGGAGGTTTGAGTAAAAAATTCAGCGAGTGAATAAATCAAGGGATGTCGCAGCAGCCTAGGCTCTGCTTTTAGTTTAAGTATCCGGGGTGGCCAGTCCCTCGCCGTTCGCCTATATTTTATCCCGTATAATGTCCTCGAAAAGAAATAGGTAACTAGGTACCCGCCAATCTTATGTACATCAATGTATACAATATACACATAAACGTGTGGTAAGTGTGGATCATGTATCGCGTGTGTAGGCGTTACATAGATTTCGGAATATCAGTGAAAATTATTAGCTATCGATATATTGTCGATGAGAAGGCAAAGGGCGCTGCGGGAAATATCGCGGAGTTATTTCCATTTTATTTTTCCGTTTCTATTGTATCTATATAGGAAATGATTCCGGAAGAAATTTCTCCGATATTCTTCAAGTCTGTATTTGCTGATTTTAGAATACGAGAAAGAAGCACTTTTTTCAAACTGTATCCTTGCGAGAATCTGCCAATTTGAGCTCCTTAATCAAATCTAATAATCGCGTTGGGTAGAAAATTTAGACGACGGATGTAAAGGGGTAAGTTTCAGTAAGTTTGAAAATTTTCGTTAAACAATCTTGCACAGAAATTGATTCTACAATTGTTTTCTCATATCTATGTTATAAAAAACGAAGTAACGGAGGCACAGAAATTTTACGAAGTATGATTAAATTTTCTTTATTCGAACAATCACTGTATATAGTAACTATTTCATCAGTTCACTCCGTCAAAGAAAATTCTTAGCAATAATTGAATTTATGATGAAGAATGAATATCGAATCCGGCAAAATTAATAAAATATCAAGTGGCGAAATAACGTTGTTTTGGTTCCGCTGAATTAGCAGCAACCCTCTTCACCTGCAGGTCACGAGGGCGCGACAAGACGTTGTGGTAGATTATTTTCGCGCCGAGGTGTTTTTGATACCAAGTCGATTCCGCCCCCGCTCCGATATCGTTTTCGTAATGTATACAGCGCGAGGGTTTAGTTGGCGAGTGGCCAAGGTAGAAAGCGCCTAGTTCTTTGGAGGACGACGGGTAAAAGGGTAGGATCTGACGATTTCAAGCCTCGAGGGGAAACGAGATTTAAAAGAGAAGGAACGAGGGTTACGTCCGAGTGAAGGTGAAAAAAACGAACACGTCTCTCTCTCTCTCTCTCTCTCTCTCTCTCTCTCTCCCTCTCTCTCTCTCTCCATCTCTCTATCTCTCGCGCTTCCTTCTTTCCCTTGTTCCTCCGTCAAGACTATCGTCGATACCTGATAAACGCCATCATCAGAGTTTCGAGCACGTTGTTATTTTACTCTGTATTCTATTCACTACCATTCCAGCAGCAGCTCTCGCAAATTATTACCAAAGTTTCGATTGCCCTGTTCGGTTGCCTCAAACCTCCGTGAATCTTACCCCCACCTCAGTCCGCAATTGTATCGCAACTTATAATTAGCGATCGCAATTAACAAAATTCTCAACTTGCTCATATATCTATTTATGCCTGTTCAACGGGGCGAATTAAAACTTAAGACGATCGTGTTCGACGATCGGAAACACAAAAGTACGAACTAATTAACCGCGAGTATATACGATTCTTGGGTGATTTATCACTCTGAAATGTGAAAGAAAATTTCAGAGAAATTTCTACCACGGATTTATCTGGACAATTAATACTAAAGGGAATTCTGGAGGGTGGAAAAAATTGCAGGAATAACTGCCGCGGAGTGAAAAATAAGGGTAAAAAGGTGAAGATAGAAATGAAAAATATATCGTGCGTGATTTGAAAAATCGTTTGCAGTTGTTCAAAGGTGACAAGTTGGCGTGTGTAATGTCAAGGGCTGTCATTCGTCGCTGCTCTAATTGGCTCTGATATATATTTCGTTGGTTTAAATCACCGGTTATTAATATGCAACTCGAAGCTTATAATAATTACTCGAGTGCAGGATGGAAAAGTGGCTTCAGCGTTATTACTCTCTTCGCCATTGCGTGAGTTAATTTTCCCATATCGTGTTACGTACCCCGCGTTGTTAATAACTTCACGTCTGCATGCGTGAATCCATGTATACGTTTAATATATACATATGCAGACTACGGTATCCCAGCTATATAATAGTGGTATCCAATTTCCTGTAAACTCCTGACTCTGCAACCAAACCACCCACATTTTTTACACCAGTTAACATTTTACAACCTTCTTCGACGCCTCGTCAAAACTGTCATACGTTGTGGAAATTGATTTTCACAGGTTAAAAAACAACAACAACAACAGGGTTTATATTTTATTCAATCTCAACGCGACGGGAGAGTTAAAAATATGTATGTAATTGTTATATTTTACGGAACACGTTTCGTTCCTTTCACCGCCAAATTAATTAATTGTTCTTAATGTTTTGGCGTGAACTCAATGACGCAAAAATTGCATCGCTATATGAAATTGTCTGTAAGTTTCTTGAAAGGTTTGAAAAATAGTTTCTCGACTATCCATCTTTCGGCTTACTATCTTGTTCGGAAAATTGGAAATTTCTTTAGATTTTTGATTTTTCCGTTTTTGAAGAGTTTTTTTTTTTTGTTTTTTTTTAACTACTTTTTCTTAATCTCAAAACGAAAATGCCTGATATTCTAACCCGACTATGATGAAAAATTATTTTTCATGATTTTCGTTTAGAGCTTAAAATTTAATTTCTTACATTTTCACCAGCCTTATTTCTTAGAAATGCATAATTTAATATCTGCCGAAGATCCAGAATTGAAACGGCAACCGCACTCGCGTCGCAATTTCAATGCTCCTGCAACCTAATTGCTTCTTGTCGTCGTTGAAATTTGCGCGATCAGCGATGATTAGGCTTAAAACGAAGCGTCAGCGACGCGAGGTTAACGACCCGATACATACACGTACGTCGTAAATTCTTGTTTGTCTCGTAAGATGAACTCGGTCTTGGCAGTGCGGCGAAAAAATTGAGGCTATAGGATAACGCGAACGCTGTGCACCTTGTGTATTCCATTACTCGTATACGGTGTTTGGCAGTTCGGCGTTTCATTGTTCACGGTATCCTAGGATCGTGTTGCAAAAACTTCATCTCGCGTCTCAACTGAAGCCAGAAATCGAAAGTAAATCAATTTATTACTGTACGACCAACGTGAAATAAAAATAAAAAAAAAAGTCAAACAAAGTGAGAGTGGCCGTAATAAAAAAGAATAGCAACACTCGTTGTCATTTTCTACCTAGAACTGCATTGTTTATTTGCGATAAAAGGTGAACGTAGTTGAGGATTGCATATTGCATGTATAGTAATTGCGAAGGGTTGATCACTGTTGTAATCTGGTATAAACAGATTACTGTAATATCGTGTAACCTTTGTAATTTCATGTATTTTTTGTAATCTCATCTATTCTTTGTAATCCCGTGTATATCTCTGTAATCTTGCCGTAATCTTTTCGATTTTTGAAATTTTTCGTAACCTCTGAAATCTCTGCGATCGTTTGTAATTTTTTGTAATCCTGCTGCAATATTCGCAATCTTGCTGTAATCCCTGTAATCTTTGAAATTGTAATCGGCGTACGAATGCCATTTTTGCACAGTGATTAACTCCTCGAGTAATTGCAATATGAAATGTCTCTCGGTGCCCGGAAGGGAGTGTAATGAAATTCTTTTATACATTGGCGGTTGATCGGTCGATTCGGCGACTCTAAATAAATAATTAACGATTTGATTCAACCGAGCTACAGGAGCGTATCAAATCGGGAATATGTCCCGGGTGTCGTGGGGTAGGAATCGGGGAAACAAAAGCGAATCGGCAAAATACCTCGGGACGAGAGTGCACTCGCTATATAGTATAATGCTACCTACAGACTATTACGGGCATAGGAAGGGTGGCTCATCTTGTAATGGACTCAGGAGACAGCTCCGAGTCAGCTAATGGACCCTTACTTTCCCAGAAAAGCTCTTAGTATCTATGCCACTCGAGCATCGGGGCTTTCATCCGATGTGATTCTGGAATTTTTCGAAATACTCGGGCGATAGCCGCGATTTGCGGTAATAATGCGATTCCACGACGCTCCCTCTCTCCCAACAATCACACGAACACCGTATGCGAGGTCACGATTGACTCTTGCATCTTTATAAATCTATACCGCATCGATTCACTGCCTGATAAGGCTTGCAAAAAAAGTTGCAATCTTTCGTTCGGAATATCAAAATTCCGCTCGAAGAGTCGAAAAGACGGTTTGAAACGAGATTCAAAGATGCGGCAGGACTCGATGGAGGTATATTTAGTTGAAATAGTATCACTGACGTTTGACAAAAATGAATTTCTTCCTCGGCACCTCCATTGATCGGGAAATAATCACGAGTTATTGTAGATAATCTTAGTCAAAGGCGCGTCGACATTATTGAAGATTTATTTCAGTCGGTCTGTAAAGAATCGACACTCGTAAGAAAACCAAACAATAACGCGATCTTGAAAAAGTACTCTACAGTTCAAATTACTAATACTTTGAAGAGTTGATTCTCTGAACAAAATCCAGCTCAACGAGTTTCAGTTTTTAAAACCTGGTTTTCGTGTTTTTTATCGTTCTTCTTGTTTCATTGTTATATTCGTAAGGTAAGAAAATTTCTTAAAAAAATACGTCAACAAAACACGGTAGAATTACAAACAAAAGCTTAGATATCGATACTGATTCATTTCAAATCGGCAAAAAATCCTTTTGATTTTACCTTGGGATGGCTTATTTTAGTCAAAATATTATTTTTTGCAAGGTCTGTACAGAAACATATTTTCTGTTTTCCAGCAGTCAATTAATTATTATCATTTGCTGATGATGATAAATATCAGTGAAATGCCGTAAAATTAAATATTTAACGATGCCAGTATGTTGAAAAAAGCGATTGAGCGACTATACGAGTAAAACGAACAACTGTAGGGTAAAATTTAATCAATCTACTACTTTTTTTTACATCAATATTAAAGCGATACGAAACGAAGTATCCATATATTCAAACTTTTCCTCATGATTCCAGTCTTCCGTTCTTCTTGTCATATTTTTAGACATTTTCGGGGCTTACCGATAAAACGATTTGACGAATACTCCGTACGCGACTAACTCACGACCGAGTTAATGAAAGTATCAATTTTCCAAGTTCGTCTCCATCGTCTCTTGCGTTAATTGGCAGGTGACCCTCGTTTCCTTAGACCCCGCGAAATCCTGCGTGCATGTGGCATCATCTCGGAAAGAGAAAAAGCAATAAGACCGGAAGGCTCCTCGGGTCTCTTTCCCTTTTATTCCATCTTCCGCCGGCGGTCCCCGCGCCCTGCATCCCTCGTCCAGGTCCCGGTCCACTCCTGAGAGTACCCGTCCTCCCCCTGGACGTCTGATGTCCGATACATCAGCCCCATGCATAATAAATCCCAGGCGGACGGGCGCGGGTCGGAGAGGAGAGGGAGGGATGCCGTGGCGGATCGGGGGTGGTGAGGGGGGGAGGGAAAGGAGAGTGGAGGAGAGAGACGGAGCTAGCACTCTCCTCGGCAAAGTCCCGAAACGAAAGTCCGGTGATGGAGAGCCTCCTGGATATCAATATCGGGGATTGTCCAACGGACGAACTTCACCATCAAATTTTCGTAAATACGTTTCCTTTTCTTTCGATCGGACTTGCGTCCCTCGTTCATGCGCCGAAACCTGCGAGACTCGGGAATTGGGGATGATCCTACGTGTCCTTGGACCTCTTTCACTACCGAAAGCAGTCGGGGTTGATTGTACAGCAAAATCGCGGAGCTTTAATTCGATACGCACGTGCACTTTTTTCACCTTTGTTTGAATTAGATTCGGGATTCGGGAAATTTTTTTTGGACGACTTTACGTCTACTTTGTAGCGATTTAAGATACACGCAGATTCTTATGGACATTATACCGTTCACTATATTTTCCGTCTTTACGACAAACGAGAATAATGGTTTGAAAATGAAAATTCCGTTTCGTAGCTTTGACCAGAAAATTTAACGTGCGTTAGTATTCGGTTTGAGTATGTTCATTTCTACTCCTATTTTCTTGCGAGCGTTGCTATAATTTAAGTTTGGCGCGGCATAAAAGTGACGGTAACAACTTGTGAAATGAAAACGATGTAGAAAACTAACAAGGAACAGACGAACATCACGATTATCGGTAAATCTAGTATTGACAATTATAATCAAACTAAATAGTAACTGATTTTACCATATCTTATCGTAATTCTAACATTATTTAATCTTTACTGTAACAACATTATTGTGAATATAATTTCCTATGGTAATTGAAACATGTCGGAATTACGTGTTTCGAATGCTTAATCGATAAATAAAAATCATCAAACGCAACCAGAAATTAGCGACAGCTGAAACGCGTTCTCAATGTGCGCCATTCTTGTGAAGTCGCTATTCAGTATTCATTATTTCGACGAAAGGTGATTCGTTATTGCTGCGCAAACGACAATCAATTCTCATCAATAATTAACTAAGATGAGTCTCCGTTTCGTGCACAATATTCATATGTTTAACCTGAACAATCGCCATGTGAAAAGATCCGATCCATGCCTTATACCGGTGGGTAAATTCAAAGAAGAGAAATGAGTGAACCGTTGCAATTTTGACGTTCCATGTCAGCAAATGTACTCAAAGTTGGATTTTCGTTCAGAGATGGGCTTAGCCTTCATCATCCGCGCGAGGAAAATGGGTCTTATCAGTTTTCTCCGCGTCTCGTAAGCATCTTGTTTAATGCATAATGCCACTTGAGAGGCTGCAGACTCGGCGTCTAGTACCTACGGATGGAGTGGCAGACGGACGCCGGTTCAGGACAAAGCAGACAGCGTACAGAAAACCTCCATTAAAGTCCCCAGAAGTGATTACACCTCCGTCCTTCCCCTCCGCCACCCTTTTCGGCTCACTTCGTTTTGGTTTTCTGGCGATCCTCCCGCCTCTCCGCGTTTCGCCGATATTTGACTCGTTGACCTGACCGCGACACGACGATCCAAGGTCGAAAGCATTCTGCGTGCTATTTCGTATCGTTATTTGATTTATCGGCTGATTACAATCAGCTTGAACAGCGCTGGTTCGTTGTTTGCGGAGCGTTGTGAAAAACGTGAAAAAAAATAAAAATAAAAATAAAAAAAATAGGCGGAGGCTTTCGACGGCGGTACGGAGGGTAAATCTCAGGTTGATTAGTGACAGCTCTGACAATTTAAAAGCCGGGTAATGATGAAATTAGGTATCTACGTGCTCACGGCATGCTCGTCGCACCTGCGAACTCGTGATCAATTTAATCAGGAACCCATCAAAGTTCCTCGTTTAATTAAAAAGGGGGGTTAAAAAAAAATGATGATAATGATAACAATAATAAAAAGAAGAAAACGTTGATACGTACGTACGCAACTCGACAAACAGCCGTCTCTGACCCTATGGTTGTAAAAATCAACCAATCCATTTTGCAATCCTTTCCCGTCGTGGCGAGGCACACGCGAAAGAAAAAAAAAAAAAAAAAAAAAAAACGAGGGCATAACAAGAAAAGGTCATACATAGCCTTTCCTAATTTAATCTGCCGAATGATTCCGTGATTCCCGAACGGGAAACCCTTCATTACTTAGTTCCCACCCCTCTGAGCTCCCTGCGATCCCCGCTTGCCGCCCCGCCGTGAACCGCTACACAACACTAAATCAACGGACAGTGTAATTTTTGTAATGGGAGGTGTGGCTTGTGACGGGTTGACTGTCGGTATCCTGGAGGGGATGGTTCAACCGAGTGGGGATAGCATCCCTCGGTGCTGGAGCGTGGAAGGGAGACGCGGAGGGGAGTTTTCTCCACGGGGATACAGAGGGTCGGTTTTAAACTCGCCTGGCACTTTCGTCATCCAGAAACTCTTCCTCTGCACTTCCGTTCCGATATCGTCAAACGGAATTCTTGACAGAGGAAAAGTGAGGGTGTAATATATTCCTACCTCCGTTTATTAAACATCATAAAAAAGGATAATTTCACCAGTTAATTAACGAAAGTGTAACGTATTCTTTTCGTCTGTACCGACATTGCTAGGCTTAATATTAAGGGTTCACATTTTCAAGCGTTTCTCAAGATAGTGATCGAAGCTTAGGATGCCTGCAACCTATCAAATGCGAGATGTTCAGTACCAGTCCTAAGTCTTGGATGAATATTCTTCTCAGTTAACCTTGCTTTTTATCTACTATCTGCCGATAGCTTGATGTTTTTCGTTGTACCTACCAGATACTCGCTACTTTATGGTATTCAAACGGTTTTCAAATTTTTATCACAGATAATTGTGTGACCTTAAAGTGGTGAAACAACGACCAATCCCGTTGGTACTTACCGTCATGTCGAGAATGGGGATTAGAAATTGACTTTACACACTTTCTGGTCGTTTTTCCATCATCCAAGCGTGAAAAATAAATTCTACACGACGGCGTAACAGACCCGCGGATTATTTTCCGCGGGGAGCGGATGGTGAAAGGGGTGATTCGCGTGGCGAGATATTCCAGTGGTGGGGAAGTGGCAGCGATGGTGGGGATGGCGGCAAGGTGGTGGGGCGTATTCGAGGATGGGGGGGCTCGGTGGTGGGGATATAGGGGTTGGTTGGTGGTGGGGGGATTTATCAGACTCGACGGCGTGCGGCTCCCGCCGCACGCGACAGTTTACAGCCAGCTGCCAAAGCGGCAGGTTCTCTGGCGAAACGTACGGAAGGCTGGAGTGCGAGGGTTGTGACTCTGTTAGTCGATTGTAGTGGCATTCGTTGTTTGTTGAATAAGATACGTCGCTTCTGTTTTTTCGTGAAAAAAAAAAAATCAAAATCAAAATAGCAACGAACCTTGGTGTTACGTGGCAGTGACGTTCTTTTTCTAATTTTTAGAACCAAAAATAATATACCAAAAAAGAAAAGAGAAAAGAAACCGTACTAGTCAGTGAGATGTTCAGTAGTTGAATTGTTCGAACCGTGTATCGAGTATACAATGTTGTTGAGTTGATTATCAATTTGAGAGAATTGTTTCTGTTTAATTCGGGTTTGAAGTTTTTTTTTTTTCTTTTTTCACCAATCTAATTGTGCTGCGGATGAATTTTCGACTCGACACCTTGAAGAGAGGCAAAGTCGTGCTCTGACGAAGATAATACGAAGAAGAAGAAGAAGAAGAAAAAGAAAACCAAGGCCTTCAACCCCTTGCGAAAGCTGTGAAAACCAGACCGTTATAACACATCCAGTTAAAATTGCTCCCAACGTAAAGTCACCACATGGTCCAGCTACGTCACCAGGTAAACCAAAACAGTCGATTTAAGCTCGACAATTCATCGATATTGATAAACCTTTGTTATATACACCGTTTATCGCGATAAAGAATTGCGATAAATCTTTTGAAGATGTTGCATTTTTCCTGCAACGTTTAAATTAGGATATAATTTATCAAAATTCAATGTTAATAATACACCGTGACAAATTTATCGCTGTACAGTTTCGAAGTAATTTATGAATGCATCGAGTTTTGCCGTACTCGACAAAAAAAAGAAAAAAAAAGAAGGGTTTCGAATAACTGGGACAGTGAGGAATAAGTAAGTAATTGGTACCTACGGTGAGTTGATTACGTATTGTAATGGACTCGTTAGCACTGAACTCGAAAAGGAGATAGGAAAGCTATAAGCGAAAAATCGAGGAATGAAAAAGATGAAGGAGTTTTCCCGGTGTAACTGGAGCTTTAACAACAGGCACTCGTAGTCGAGTATCTCGTTGTTTCGAACACTGGTTGGTGCTTTCGTTTAATTTGAACCTCTTGCCTCTGTTGATATAATGAACCTGGTATGTGGGCACCGCGTAGACTCACACCGAGATACCAACCAACCAACATCGACCAATTCCTGTATTCGTATTCGTATATTCGTATCGGTCCGGTTGGTTTTCGATAATTGGCACTAGTTCCAGAACCCTGCAGGCTCGTTAGCCGACCAAGTAAAGAGAATGGCTTAATTATTTCGTTTGAAGTTTGAGAAGGGGTTAGACATAGGCGTGTATATACACGCGGATATAGATATACGTGTATGTATATACGCGTTCGGTGTGCTGAACCGAGTATGTACCTACCTACAAGTATATCCACGTAGAGAGTAGGTGCACGAATAAATTGGGAACAGGAACAGGTCGTTTATTTTGCACGACAAATTGGTCGGGCTAATTGGCTAACTGCTGTGTATTTTGGGGCCGTAAGGGGGTTGCTACTCCTCCTCCTCCTCCACCTCCTCCACCTCTTACTACTACTGCTACCGCTGAAGAATTTAAAAATTAAACCGTTTCATGACGCCTCCCTGTGTTCTTTGAACACGGTTTGATTTTCTCACCCAATTATATCGGTTACCTCGGACCGAAAATTGGGAATATTCACAGGTTCGGTAAGGTTGCGAATGATTTCCATGAAACTTGGCTTTTATGACTGAACGTAATAAATTTTGGTATAATTTCAAGTTTTGAAGTCACTTGTTCGTCGGACAACAAAATTTGTCGTAAATATTACAGAGAAAGAATTTGAGTAAAATTTACTTTTGACAAATTCATTTATTTTGTGAAAAATTTACCATCGACATCAGCCCAGTTCATATAATAAATGTGAAATTCTTTTTTGAACAGTTACAATTCGTGACTGTTGAGATCAGGTTAACGATCAACTGGAAAGAATTACGTTCATAATTTGCAAGCAGCTGTACGATTCGTTTACGTCGATTGACGAATTGAAACACGTCACAAAAACGCCCAAGTTTTTATTCACGTAATATACATTCCAGCTTCCCAGAATTTAGTCTTGCGGATGAAGAATGAAACACAACTGTAACATTTTTACACCCTTAACAAGCAGAAAGAAATTCGAAAGAGTAAACGAAAAAAATAAATAAACGCATTTAGTGATAATTGGGTATTTTGTTCTTTGACATGCAATTAGCGAGATGTAAAAATTGTCGGAATTGGTGAAAGGGAAGTATTACGCACCCGTACAAAAGGCCTAATTAGCTAAACGCGTTTTGCGAAACGAAACATAAACTCTCGGAGAGAACGTTCTTATTTTTCTCATCGCTGTTTATATTACGACTACGACTTTTTCGCTTCATTCGTATTTCCACCCCGACCTTGTCTCTCTTTCTCTCTCTCTCTCTCTCTCTCTCGCTCCCACTCCCACCCCTTAATTTAATATCCGAAAATGCGTGGGCAATAATTCTTCCGTGAGGCAATAAAATGCTATTTGGGTATATCGAAACGGAGAATATAATCTCAAGTTTTACGCCCCTCCAATATCTCACAACTGACCGCTCAGCCGGTTGCCTGGCCGTCAATCCTCCAGAGTCGAGCCACTCGAAAGTGTGTGTTGCTTTTACGTAAATTGAAACCTGGAGGCTCCGAGTTTCCGTGGAGAAGAGAGGAGCTTTTCAAGTTTGAAAACTGCCACGCTAGGTGGCAGGAGTTTGTCTCCCGCATTTTCGTAAAAACTTCGAAGTACAGGCAAAGTCTAACGACGCGCGACGGTCAAATTCTTGCTTCATACACGTCGCATCGACTTCTTTTCGCATGAAATTTCGCCAATAATCGAGCGGATCGAAAAGATGAGAATGTTCGTCGTCTCGGAATGTGGCGTTTTAGAGGAGGGATTTCTTCCTTTCAATAACGGACAATTAACAATGGTTCCGTATCGCCGGGCAGAATGACTCTATTTTCTCCATCCGGTATCTCGAGACAGAGCGCCCGGTGCCTGTATCCTTTATTTTATTTTAGTTGGCTTCTTCCTCTTTTCCGCGTCGCAGCGCGCACTCTCCTCGGATTCCGCGAGAGTGTGTATTGGCTTCTTCTTCCGCCAGCTTCCTGCCTTTCGATTCGATCTTTCGATTATCAAGCCCTATCCCTGCCTCAGCCGGCTAGTCCCATTGTCTTCTTGGCTCTTTCAATTAATGTTTTGATTGATTTCAACCCCCGACTCGGGACACCGTCTACCCTTCGACGCTTCTCCCGCTCTTTCGCTCTCTTTCTTTCCGTAGAGCAAAGATTGAGTCGATCTGAGAATCCGGCTCTATAGCGCAATTCGAGTTCAACTTGTTTCCTTTTTATTTTTAGTCGAGGGATTTTTTTTTTTTTTTTACTTCCCTTTTTCCTCCTACCCTTATCCATTCCAACAGCAGTCGCAAAGTCTTTGATACTTTTCGGAGTCTCGGGTCTTCTGCTGTTATATCGTTCGATCGAGGTCAATTTCAAACTGCAATTGCATATTCGCGAATCTGCGGTGCGATCCGGATCTTTAATCCTGCACTGTTTGAGAAATCAGACGTACCTGTATCTTGATTCTTTATTTATATTATACATTTTTTCATCGCCAACTTACGAATTCGACTCTTATGAGATTACCTCGCAGCTCTTTTCCGTATATACACAAGCCTTTCCGTCCGACGAACGTTTTCACCTCCGATATTAATCCCAGTGCCTTCGACCAGATTTTTCACACTGATACTAGACCGAAATCGCGATACATTTTCGTCGATTTCTACGGGAGCTTTAAACCTAAAATTCTCGACCTTCTAACGGTTGAATTCCCATAAATTTATCGGCATTACAAGTTTGTAAAATAAAGCTCTGATCTTATTGAAAACATTTTGTCTAATCTCGATCGACGTATCCGTATTTCTTGGCGAACGTGAGAAATTACATAATTTCCAAATTGCACGGACCTCAGCAGTCACGGGTTTTTTCCAATTCTTTAATAAAAAAAAAAAATGATTAATTTTTAATGAAAATCTTATACCCCGGCAGCGATGACCGCACGAAATGGAATTATTTAGATCGAAAGGGTTCGCCGTTGGATTTAGTTATTTATCGTAAGAATGTTGGATAAAGTATCATACCCACCCCTGCACGGCAACAAATGAATCAGGGACTTTTACAGCCAATCCTTTTCTGCACGCGCCCGATCCGCTATCAATGAAATTGCGATTGCCGCCAATTTCTCCGTGTATACGAGGCGGCAGCGCAGCGCCGCGTCGCGTCTCGTCTCAACCCCCCGGCGACGTAAGACGGAGGGTGGAAGGCGCTTGCCGGTGGCTGTTTTATTGCGAGATTTGCGGCATGGCCTTCCAGTGTAACAAGACCTACCGAGATCTTAATAGAATCTGAACTCGGACCCGGTTGCCCTCCCCTTCGACGCCGGCACCCTCATCCCCTCCCTCCCCCCCTCTCGGTGGTCCATCTTGACCGCTGCAATCCAGCTTATTACAACTCTGCCCGAGTCGGTGTGTCGTGTGCATGCAAACGTAGGAGTGATTTATAAGTATTGCTTCCAACCCCGGATATTTTCATGAAAATGTATTTTCACTACCCCGATGTAAAAAGGTGTCGCCTGATGCAGGTCGGTAAATATCCCACAATTGTGTCTCAAATCTTGCGGTTAGCGAGAGAGTCAATTTTTAACTTTTCGCCTTATTTCTTGGATCGAAAATAAAGTATTTGTTCGTAGTACAGTGATGTGTGAGTATCGCAGAGTAAATCCTCGAGTTTGAAATTTTTTTTTCATCGGAGTGCTGGTGGGATTGTAAGGGTACGATTTGGAATTAGTTCGAAAGCGGATCGTTTCTTTACCGCGGATAATGATCTAATTTATTTTCTTTAAAGACTCCTCGACTTTTCATAAAATTTGAATATACGAAAAAGATAGCGAGTGCAACGTTAAAAAGTAGGCTAATTGTGATGACTAACTAACCAAAATTACAATACAGTCTTAAAATTACATGTGGCTTAAAGTTGACAATTCCGTGCTTTGGGACAGCTTACCAAATTTCATTTACTCTCTAAGACCTTATGTTATTATAGTTTACGATCAAGCTTTATTGATCGAAATTTTAGACACCTCGTACATTTCGATTTTCGAACGTCCACCCGTTGTATTTTTCGCAGCTCCGCGCGTGATTTGAAGAAAGGGAAGGGAAGGGTGTTTCTGCGCGAGTCGAACCAATTTTATATTTCATTCCCGTATTTAGATTTACCATTTTAGATATTGTAAGAACAAAAATAAGTTTAAATTGAATTCCACCCCCTGTGTCCCCGCGTATCCAGACGCACCCACCCACCCCCACACACACTCACACAGACTTTCGTCAGTTTCCCTCCAACCCTCGCATCACCATCGGTCGGTTATCCGTCCCGCATCTCTTTCGAATCCTTGTCGTCCTGCAGAGCTCTCTTCGTCGGACAAGGGATGGGGGACGATCGCCCCTCTCACTTATTGTTCCCCAGCGTTCGCGCAACACGTCCCGGGCTAATTTTTAACCGGATATATATCCCGGCACCTCGCGCCGAGTTCGGTTCGCCTATCGTTAATTGGATCCCAGATGAAGGAACGAGAAGGCGGGACTCCAGGGGGATCAGGATGAAGTTAGTAACGTTACTGCAACGATTCGTGTTTAGGAAAAATCCTTACTTCGCGTCTTTAGGAATGACTTAAATTCAATAAAATATACTCATATTTTGCAATGACGACTCCTTGAATAATGATTTTGTCCTCGATGTTTCTTTATGTTAACGCAACTAACTTCAGTCTCATCCAGGGGGGAGGGGAGGGGAGGGGGGGGGGGGGATGGGTGATTTTTTCGTGGTGTATGTTCCACATGGATATGTATATATGTACAGCGATACGTAGGGGCGGAAGGAAGAAGCGGTTCGAAGGGTGGAAACGTCTCGCTAGACTGGGGAGAATTAAAACTACCGCTATCCCCGCAGTCCCCCCATCTTTCCCAGCTTTTATACACTGTCGTTGAAATTGACTTCGTCCGTGTTAACCCTTCGAGGGTGTTGAGGCGAGGAACGAGAAGTTGAGGAGCAGCCACCGCGCGATGGTCACGCGATCTCAACCCTGCTTCGCGGCGTTATATTCAAGCTTTTATGTACGTATTCTTTTTTTTTTTTTTTCTATTTTTTTGTTTTTGTCGTGGTCACGGATTGGCTTTGCTGCGGCTACGAAGTCAGGGGAGGTCTGGAAATCGTTTTGTAATACGCTGCAGGAAATTGAAAATTTGTCGGTGAAAATTTATTCGGGTTTTTCTTCTCACCAAATCGGGGAAAATATACTTTTATACTCTGGTTACTTTACAGACCAACGTAATAGAGGAATGTCGAATTTTTATCGAAACGAGTATCGAGTGACATTTTTACTTCATTTGCGCTCTTGTTATTCAACTCAGACTCGCGAGAAAAATGTTTAAAAAGAAAAACAACAACAACAACTAACGGGAGATGTGTTTTCCCTATTTTTCTATACTGTAACACAAATGAAGGGGTTTTTTGACTTGTTAGGAATGTCAGGATTTAAAAAAAGTTTCTCACCAGGATTGAAAATAATCTAATTGTAAGTATTTCTTAGCGATCCCAATTTCTTTATATAGGAACTCAAGAGCCGATATTCGTTCAGCCAAGTTTCGTATTTTCATCTCACTCTGTAATCGGAGAATTGATAAATAAGGTTTCCTAATTTAGAGGATTTTGACTCTCTAAATAAATAAAAATGGTGCAATAGTAGATAACCGCACGTCAAACTAGAGAACGATGCATATTTGGAAAAAAAATTTGACCCAGACACGTATTCTACATGTTTTCCATAACCTCGCCCCAAATTTTGCGTAAAATAATGTTTAACGACATCATCGCTTGGGGTCGAAAACATTTCGATGTAATCCAGCCAATCCAATCCAACCCAAGGTCGAAAATTATGTATATACAGCTGATATTTACATGCTGCCGAATAAATTTAGCCAACCGTCTGCAACAACTCGCTGCAACACGCTTCTGACCCCGGGGGTAAAAAGTGGAGTCGAGTTGGGGCGGATTGTAGAACTTTCGGTCGAAAAGCGTTCGTTAAGACCGAGCGTGCAGGGTGGGGGACCGGTTACCAGACTACGTACCGTTCATTAGAGCGTCGCGACTCCCGGGGCGTCGTCCATCTGTCACTGATTCGAGCTTGCAAATAAATACACCTACATGCGGAGACACGCCGACCGATTAATTACTCGGAACAAACTGACCGAGTTTATTACTCGAGAAAGCCGAGGCTGAAGCTTTTTTTAAACCAACGGTTGTGATCCGTTTTATTCGAGTTGAAGCTGTAAGGGAGGATCAGTTTGTTTTCGGAAAATTTGTACGACGCGAAGCGTAATTTCGATTACGGGTAATGAAAAATTGGTAAAATCTAAATGCCCAATAATGCTTGACGTATGAAATATCGATGACAAACTTCGCGTTCTTTGGACAATTCTTTTTTGCGATTTATGGCAATTTTACAAAATGGATATAAAAATGGTAAGCGATTCTCTGACCTTCGATGAATCAATAGATAAAATCTGTCGGTGCGTGAATTCTTTACAAACGAGTGAAAGTATTTTTGAATTGTAGTTATACGCTGTGATTCTTTAGAACTTGCCGAGTCCCTGGGTTCGATTTGTTTTTAAATTGCAATTCTGTTTCCCCATGCCGACGAGGAAACCGAGAAGAAGCGACCGTCGAGCAAGAAGAATAAAATAAAAAAGTGTAGCAAAGTATCAACACCTCGCAGAGACCGACCGACGAATGGCTTCTGGGTATCGGAAAGATGATCGTCGGCTTCGCCGTGTAGTAGTTTGAGTTTCTCCGTCAAAGGGAGCTCAAAGGTGCTTCACGTGTGCACGGGTCGTTATATTCCGAAGTTTTGAATAAATCCTCGGTGCCGCGGTAACGAGCCCACTCCGGGCTGACTCCGAGACAGGCTGAAAGTCCCGAATTTTAATTTCACCCCTAACAAGGGACGGAAAGCAGGCGGGCAGGCGGGCGGGCGCACGACAAGGGCGAAGCGCCAGACGCGTGGGAGGGAGGGTGCTCGCCTGGGTCCTTCAGGACTCCGGGATTCCATCCTTCAGGATCATTATATCGCCAATTAGAAGATTGCGCCCGCCAACGTCTAACAAGCCGGCTCGAGTCCTTCCTGGGGGACTTTACCGACTCCGTGCTTTCCCCTCGTCTCTCAACCCATAACTGTCACGCACAATCAGACCGATACCTTCGCGCTGTTCGGCTACGACTACGTTGGCTTCTCTTCCTCGAAACTGAGTAGTTGAAACGGTTGTTGGTGCAAAAAATTGTCTAGGTAACCGTAACAGAGGAGCATCCTGCTGGGTATGACCTTATAATTTTCATGGAACAATTTTCAGCGCGAAAATAGACCCGGAAAGATAATCACCGGAGTCATCTCCAAGATAATTCTGTGACTATGTTGTAAGGACAGAGAGTAGAAAAATTGCCTGCTCTTGTTTAGCCTCGGATGTTTCTGAATTTTCGTGTAATCGCACAAGGAGTGTTTCAAGCCTCTGGATCATGGATTCTGCCGAAATTTATGCGAACTTTTTATCTACATAGGCCTACTTTCGCTAACATTACTATCTATCACATATTATCGTATTGGAGTCAGTAACATTATCGTAACGATTTATCCTGTGGAAAAACCTTTATTCCAGATTGTGGAATTATCTGAATTTTAATAAACCGAAATAAAACAAAATACACTTATATTTCGATATCTTAGTTCCTTAAAAATCATTATAAAACTAAAAAGATAGTGATTTATTTTCCATAGCCAACGAAACCTCTGATATATCTCAGGGATTCAAGTTTGATCGGTATCACTTCAGAGCAGCAGTGAACTAACTACCAATTTTTAACGATCTCAATTTATCATTCTCTACCGACTGTGGGCAAAGAAAGGCGCTCATTGGATGAATCTGCAAACCATGAGCTCCGTATCTCAGGGGGGGGGGGGGATACTTTCACAATTTTTGGCACGATCCGTGATTCGGAAGCCCGATACTTTCCTTGCCAGTTCGAGTGTCCAGAATTATGCAGGTGAATTCAGTCGCTGTTCGGGTGTCAGGATGGAGAGAATATCGCGTATCTTGCGACTGGGAAATATATCTGTACTTTCTCATTCTGCATCGTATATGCATGCGCCGGTGTAATGGCGACGGTCTCAATTAGTCGGACTTACATCGCTGGGGTCCAATTAGACGCGGTCTAGAAGCCTGCCAGGCTACACCCTGTTTGCTTAAGTCTGAGCTGCCCCTGGACGACGGAGCTGCTGGTTCTACCCTACTAAAGGTGTCTTTTCCCCTCGCTAATGACTAATTAGCGGCCTCTCTACTCGTACAGTATAACGACACCGGGCGGCTTTGGAAGGGGGGGGGGGGCGGATCATTATCGCCGAGCCGAAATTATACACGCACGCCCAAACACTGACGCGATATTACCCTGGTCATCTTTTCAGGAGTGTCCACCTTCGTGCCCAGGTCGTACTACAAAATCACACCTGCTGAGGGTGCTTATCCAATCTCTGCCGAGAATATCTGCATGCACGGAATAAACATCCAATCC
The DNA here is from genome assembly GCF_021901455.1 of Neodiprion lecontei. Lineage (NCBI taxonomy): Eukaryota > Metazoa > Arthropoda > Insecta > Hymenoptera > Diprionidae > Neodiprion > Neodiprion lecontei. The sequence continues at coordinate 9,261,131 of NC_060265.1, read as the reverse complement.
TTTCCCAACCGAAGTGCCGTTTTTGACATTCGACATGAGCGATGTTTTACAGTGAGACTTGACAGTTGGTTACGTTGACGTTTAATCTCAGCCCCGTGATGTTTTGTTTTTCCGTTAAAGAATCGGGTTTCAGTACGGTCACGGTTTTGAAATTTTTCGCAGAAAGTAGTCCGTAAGTCGTTCTCCATTGATTTACAAAATATACCGAGCATCATCGAAGAATATTCTCTTTCGTTTCTGATATCGCACTACCGATAGATCGATACCAAGTTCCGTGAAATGGATTTCGAAGCTTGTTACCGCAGTGATCAAAGACTCGTCAATTATCTTGGATAAAACGATTTCAAGAATCTGTTTTCAGGAAAAAATCCGAACGAAAACCGTAACAAAGGGGGGGAAACTACGAAGAAGAAGAATACAAGAAATTGCCATAAAATTGAAAAGTACGTTTACAAACACACACGCGCACAGATACAGATACGGCTGTACGTATTTCAATAAAGACGGGTCAGCCGAAGCGAGCCAAGTGTCCTGCAGGAATCGGCAACCGGCGCCCCTCCCGTTTTCCTCTCCCTCTTCTTCTTCTTCTTCTTCTTCTTCTTTTGCCGCTTGGTAGTAATTTTATTTCAATGGCCGTATACCGACTACTGCCGTCAGCTCCGTCTTTCTCGTCAGAGGCTTTTTATACAATATTCCATGTACGATACACCCGTACACACATGTAGGCAAACATATATGTACATACATGCCTATATATTGGTGCGAGAAAAGTTTTCCCTGCGTATAGAAAAGCGCCTGTGCATTTTACGGGGTTGCCACACGCGTTTTTATATCATAGACAGACACACACACAAACACACACGCTTCTGCAGTACACTCTCTACTTCGGGGCTTTTCTTTCCTTTACATTTATTTATTTCCTAAATGTCCGTCCCTGCCGGCTATTTTATATTTGACATTTTTATTAAACCCCCTCCCTCTACATTTCACCCTCCTCCCTTCTCGCGGGGGTGTCGAGGGTGGCTCCTACTGGACGGTCCAGCGAGTCCGGTCCGTGCCTTCCATATTGCTGTTAGGGCAGTTTCATAATCTCATATGGCGGCTCTTATTGACCAAATAAAAAATTGTATCCGCGCCAGAATCGCCGATCAGATATTGCTGCAACGTTTTTTTCCCCCCCCGTGTTTATTATTTTATTTTATTTTCATCATTTTTTCTTTTTTCTTCCCTACCTTTTCACTTGCCTTTCACTTTCTACTTTTCATTATACTTCCTTATACTTTTCTCGGTTCGTATTTCACTACTCCGTGCGATATTGTTCGTTATATCGATACCGTTTGTTTTATTTTTTTTCACCCCTTACTTATTACATTGCAGGAATTGCCTTTGAAAAGTTTCCCACGATGGACAGTTGCATTATTTAAATCTCCGTTCATTATACGTACCTACTTTTGTAAAGTCGGTCCCCTTTACTTTATTCTGCTCTTCACTTTAATCGATTTATCAATTGTTCCAGCTTTCCAGTTGATCAAAGTGTGAAAATCCTCTCTCCACCCGATACCTTTTTTTTTTCTTTTTCCTCCGGAATAACTCACAACCTCAATACAGACACCATTCACACTATTTCTCAGCAGTCAATTTGTGTCTTATGCATAAGAAACATTTTTTTTTTTTTTTTATCTAACAACTTCTCAAAGTACTCCAGAGTATTTCCTTTGAAAAAACACATCTAAAAGGTTTTCGTCCAAGTTTAAAGCGCTTTACTTCCATTTCCATTTCCCACATGTCTACCAGGGGCGGGTATAAGGTATTTGTCTAACTCGTGCGAGATTCCCAAGGTGCGGATACCCATAGCTTTGCATATTCGTATTTCGCACTTGCGTGCTGAGTTATTTTTTTTTGTTTTTTCTTTTTTTTTTAGCAAGTATCTATTAGTATTAATCGTAGAAGGAGTTATCACAATTTACAAGGCGTTGCTAAATATTTGAACACCGTATTTATTTACTCTGTTTTGTACTACCTAATTGCGAATTTTCAATTTGCAACGCGTATCGTAGTAGCCGCTACGTTCCAATCGGTCTTTGCAATGCGAAACGATTATTAATATTTGTATGATTTCGGTTTAACAAAGACGACTGTACGGCTGTAAGCACTGCTTGTCCATCGACCCGCAAGCGCTAATTGAAGATCAATTCTGGCTGGCCGAAATTCATAATACCAATCCCCAGTTCGTCAATTATTGGGAATTATAGCTACTGCACAGGGAAAGCCATAGATGTAACTCATAGACTCTTCATCTATTGATTACCAACATAACTATCATTATATGCCGGAGAAAATGTATAAATTTTGCAGTTTCGTCATACTTTGGATCTGCTCTCGATTTTTTTTTTTTTATATAAAGTGACTTGCGTTAGTTTGCTCAAGTTTTCAAAGCTTGAAACATCAGGTGTCGCATACTTGCTGCGAGAAAGTCGCAAAAAATAAAAATAGCAAACAAATGCAACCGAATCGTGATCTAGAATACTAATTATAAAAAACAAAAAACCAAACGACATTCTCGAACACGAGTTGAAGATCAAAAATTTCAACGAAATTAAACGAGTTTCGGGAGTTTGGTATTGCGCCGAATCGATATTCATTCGGGGTAAATCGGCAAGTTACACACAAAGAATTGGCGGGAGGTATAAGTGGAAAACACGCAGAGGAGACCCGGCGTACTGTTATTAAAGCACAATCGAGATTATAATGAGACACAGAGCAATGCCGCGGCAGCGTAAAGGTTTGAAAAAGGTACGCATCTACAATAAGGCGGAATGAGAGGAAAGGAAGGGAAAAAACGAAAAATAAAAAGTAACACGAAACAACCCGTACGCAGCGCTAATTTAGCCCCAATTAACGACCGCCCCTCTGTTTGAAAATACCCCGTCAGAGTTGCAGCGGTGGCATTTTTTCAACCTGCAACCCCTCACTCTCTCTCTTTCTCTCTCTCTCTCTCTCTCTCTCTCTCCCTCCACGCTCCGCTTGGTTCGCATCTACGTACCTGCTACTGCTATTAGCATGTATACACACTATCACACGTGTCCTCCTATCACGCTTTCATAACTGCACGCATGCGCTTGCAGTGACTTGACATACCATGGTACAATGTACTCGTATGTACACACGACTACAAATCTTCCGTATCCGAATCGACGTTCCCTCTCTTCATGGCGGTGGTGGTGGTGCTTATAATTCGCACCGGTCTCAGCGCTCTGAGAAGGCCAATTAGTAGCATAAAGCCAAGCCGAGGGATGTTTGTATGTAATAATGGATTGTTACTCAAAGTATCCGGCTAATTAATTAAGCCCCCTCCCCTTCCTCCACCCTCTTTTGCTCCGTACTCCCTCCACCGCCACCCCCTCAAACTCTCGGCATCCCCAACCGTGCTGGCGTCCTTTAGGTTTCCTAGAGGCACCTAACCACCCTTGTATAGGCCGGAGTTAGCAACCTTTATAAAGCTCTGCGTATCCACGCGCGAGTTTCACAGAGTTTCGTCCTTTAGCCACCCAGAATGCGAATCTACACGCGCGCTGTTGTAATACGCTTCTTGTAATGGGTCGAACTGATAATATGGTATAATTGAGTGATCGGTCGGCTTCAGATGTAATTGATTCAACAATGGTGGAATATTTGCTGACTATTGGAATTTTAAATTAGATCACCGAAATGGTTCTTTTGTCGTTTGGTTCAATGGAGATTTGATTTTTTAATGTCCATGTCGAGCGGTCGGTTGCGATAAGCGTTTGGTAGCGAGTATAATCAGGGATTATTACAAGTTTCTTATGGGAAAAAATTTAATTATGATCGATCGAAAGATAACAGATACTTGACAAAAATTTTGATGATACTTTGACACAGCTTGTGGAAATATTGATATTCATGATATATTCTTATTTTGACTGATTATTGTAATAATCGCAAAGCCGTATTTTTATAATATTTTTACTAGCGATAGAAATTACGCTTCACTCGTGAGATTTATAAAAATAATCAAACTTCCAGTGTCAATTACAATATATTATAAAACTTGGAAAAAACGGATAATTGGAATTGAAGTACTTTTCTGTTTCCATCTCGTCAACAATAAGGCATAGGTTGAATTTTTTGAAAAAATTGATGAGTCCAAATTTATCATAAAGCAAATTTGTAGATTTTTCTAAAAAATCTATTTAAAGTATCAGGAATTTATACATCATCAACGCGATAGACTATCTGAAATGAGTCGACACTTTCGCAATTGTGTACGAGCTATAATTAGAATTAAGTTTGTTAAGCAGGAAAGTGAGGGAACGAATGCTCAGGCTACAATTATGGTATCAGAAAAAAAAGAGAGGTGAAATTGCTCTATCATTTTTGAAGCGGATATAACACGTCATTTTATCGTTTAATTTTAATGCATTATCACGGTTCGTTATGTTTATGAGTAAGCATATATACTCTGCTAATTGACTGAGGAAAATCATTGATAAGATTTTTATTTCGTTAGCATAAAGTGTGTATGGTCCTATTTTTATCTTTCGAACTTGATATGATTTTTCACGTGGCTAATTAGCCGAATCTAAAATGTGTTTCATTTACATAACTAGCGCAGCAAATCTATTCGCAAAGAATTGAATAATACACAATACACTGTAGAATTAGGAACTGTACGGTAACGTTTTCCCTTCGCATAAAAAGAATGAATAAATAAATTAGTCGCGTATCGATTTATTGTTTTCTTTCCAATCACGGCCGACTGTTTGTGAGTCTAATTCACACTAGTGAACTTGGTTGAACCGTTGAAGAATCGTGAATATTCTTATCACCCTTGTTTTACATCCACCTTTACTTTTTTCTTCTGCGTAACGTAGAATTGAAAACTCGTCACGTGGCTGTTGGAACCTCATGTTGACCAGGTGTATAAACTCGAGACGGTGATACGGTCGATCTATTTTGCGTGACCATAAAATGAGAGCAGTGATTCCGTCAACCAAGCCTCGCAGTTTTATACTCTCTAATGAGCTCTCCTCCACTTCGCATGGCCCAGTGATATAAACTTTGCACGCAACGATTCGCAGAGAATTCTGACAACCACGGCTGCATGTATAAACAACACGCTTGCCTACATTCGGTATAGCGAAAGCGATCATCATCAAAGGTCTCAGAAGCTTGAGGGATCAACGTACGCAAGGTTTGAAGATAAAAGAAACGCGTTACGCACTTTCTTCCGACAAAAATCGTTAGCTTTTCGATTAATTTTGCTACGAGATAATTGTCAGATTTATCAAATCATTATAGTCGCTAGCTACAAAAGATCTGTTTAAAAATACAGATATAATAAACCGAATTTGAGATATCCTCTCCTTGCGAAGAAGCGGCATAAATGAATCGAAAATTTTCACAACAAAAAAGAGGAAAGAAAAAAAAACAAAATGAGTAAACATTTGAAAAAATCGCAGGCGATATGAATTTTATCGGGAAACGATTGAATTGAAAATTCCAAACTCGTAAAGCGGGTCAACTTCGCAGCTTTCGTTCGGGAGAAAAGCGGCGTACTTCGTCCCTCGTTTGATGGGGTTTTCTGCGAACAATTATGGCGAGGCATTTGAGAGATTTCCATTGAAATTCAGGGGATGACCGAGTGCGGCCCTGGGATGAATGACGCTCCAATTAGCGTCGCTAATTATTGCGCTGCCACCCACTTATGATGTGTGTATACGCTTATGTATGCCGCCATACATATCTGTGCTGCGACTGCGTATCCCATCGGAGTAGAGATAACGCGTAACTCGAGTTTGCCGGACTAAAATATCTTCCAAACCGGCAATCATTTGTGCGTTACATCCGTATACATGCATGCATTTTATGTGGGTATGCATACATATGTTTGTATGAGCACGCACACAGATAAATCCATGTATATGGCTGCAGGAAACTGTAGCAATTAAGCTTTTTATCTTTATACTTTTCTCTCGGTTGGTTTCTCTCCCTTTTCAAACCGATCGACATGAGTCGACGATGACGAATGGGGAAAGTACGGATTTTCTATACGTCGATACGATTCGTTAAACATTGAACTTAATTTTTTTCCACGATAGAACAACGATTCTCATCATTTCTTGGGTAAAAGCCAACGGCGTGTAACTTTTTCAAATTCAATTTTGTTTATTGATTGTCGGCGATTGATAAATGTTGTAATCAATAAATACAAATTCTTAGCTTTCTTTCAATTTTTATGGTATTAATCATAGAAGTGGAGAATCAAAAAAGGCCACAAGCGTCTACGACAAAAAATCTTAAAAATCGGAGACTGTTTTCTTTTCACTGCATAGTTATTTACCGCTTCTACAATAGAATTGAAAAAATAGCAGTTTGTAATTATCCTCTTCAATTAGTGTCCATTATCTGCGGAAAGTGATTTCGGACACGAAATTTTTTTAATTACAAATATTTTAGTAAAAGAATTGATTAATATGGAACGAATGGCACGTTTTCTGGCAATTAACTCATATTCTCATATTCTCTTCTAATGAATTGAAATCGTTTTTTTCTTATAAATAAACCAAAGTTAACTTCATAACGTTCTGGACTTGTAACATGCATTGACTAATAAGGATAAAATTTCAATTTTTCCCTGTTGAACCACAACTGACGTTACTTCCATTCTCATCTTTCTCTTATTTCGTTTCTTGGAGGTCAAATTGTGCGAACCTGGGTTCTTATCTGAAAAGGTAGAAATATCGTGACCGGTCGTATTTTAATTTTTGTCAATCGTTAAGAGTGAAAGACTCAAGGTTAGTAGGTATCACAGGAAGTTGAATAGTGAGACCTGTTTCTATGCAGATAGGTGAAAAAATAAGTGAAAAATAATCGCTTTTTGCTACGGGCCAAAGAAAACTCGGACCTTTATTTAATTTTCAGCTGTTCGTTTACTTTGCTTCGTTTTCATCCATTCTTTGTTTCTTATGCCGACTTAGTTTCTGCTTGGTTTAAGTTTTTTAAATTACACAAGTTTTCCACGTTGGGCAAAAACGTCGCTTCCGCAGTCTGATTTGCCAAAATAGAGAGGATATGAAGAACTTTAAAAAGGTTGGGATAAGTGAAACACACTCTTTCGCTTTCCACTATCAGTTCAGGCTCTTTCAAACTCCGAACAACTTACTGGAATTCCTAAGATCCTTTCCCTCTGGTTCCTCCATCCCTTTCTCTGCTCCGCCTGTTCCATCTACTTCTTTGTTATTTCAGTCCACCCGATTCATTGAGCAAGTCCGAATTTACGTCGTCTAAAAAGTAAAGTAACGGAGAACGAACCGAACGATCAGCCCCAAGCGTTTTAAAATAACAGAAAAGTTTTTCGTGCAACGTTTTATTACATAACGCGAGAAACAATTACTCGAGCACTTTGCGATTCAGTAATTTAAAAGAAAACTCCGCGGTACAAGTCATCGCGTACTGTATTATAAAACATCACTGTACGGCTATAATCCTTCGCCATTAGCTGCCGGCTATTAATCAACCCGAAGGACACGGTGACGAAGGCGGTTTCGCGCTGCAGCTCTCATGCCTGAGCAATCGATTCGAACCTTACGTGACTAAACACGTTGCAGGACTTATTATAACCCCCAAAGAACATTCTTATCGAGATTTTTATTACCCCGTGCGTATCATGCGCCGGAAATTACTATCCAACGGTCGAAAGGGACCCTGAGTTTAATTGATCAGCTTTGTAAGAACTTCTAACGTGTTAACAGAGTTTTCTTTTTCTTGCTCCAAGAGTTTGGAGAGAAGCGAGGAATTGTTACAGGGTTGATTTGGTCACATTTTTCAATAATTCCGTACTTTTCAATCCTCACAGTTTTCTTACCCACGAAATACGACGCGCCCTTGCGCCGTTCGAACTCGCAACCCGCAGCACGTGCCTGCGATGCAGGGTGCCGAACGGCAGGCGTTTCGAGAGATTGACACGAACGGGAAAATCGCTCAGTTATCTAACAGTCTGACTGAAATTAACGAGATTTGCCTGATTTTTTTTGTTTCAGAAAGTGGTATAGTTCAGATCACGATGACGATGGATGTGAGCAAGTCGGAGACTAATAAAAATGGCTCCACGCAGCAGGAATGTGCCGGGTGTGGGAAAACTATTACGGAAAGGTGAGCGAAGGCCTGGTATAAAATTTTCGAATTTCATAGTCTGTCGAATCTTGAATACTTAAAGCTATTACGATCCAAAGTTTTTCAGAATCATTTTTTTTTTTGTGACGTAACTTGAAACTTTATATGCAAAAAAGTGGAAAAGTAGGTTGTAGAAATCGGGTTTCCTGCATTCAAAACAATTATTACAAGTGGACTTGAATCTCCGGAGACTTTTATTTTTAGAATTTCAATACCGCTCCCAAATATCTCCGGTGATTTGCTTTGTGACTGATTCGATTATGTTTCACTGCTTGATCGTAATTATTCCGATTCCTCGAACCATTTTAATTGATGTTACGTCACGCAGTTCTGGTAACGACAGAATTGGGGTTACTCTTCTTGACAGGTCAAAACCGTTTGACCATCTGCCGAAATTGTCTCCGCCTGTATCCGAAATGTTCGAAAAGTATCGATTTAATCCTCAATAAAGAACACAACCAACGCCTCGTAATCGATTCTCGGATATCGTCTATAAAATTAACCACCTTCTGTTTTCACAGGTATCTACTCAAAGCCTTGGACCTGTTCTGGCATGAAGATTGCCTGAAATGTGGCTGCTGCGATTGTCGGCTGGGTGAAGTCGGCTCGACCTTATACACGAAAGCGAACCTCATACTCTGCAAAAGAGATTACCTCAGGCTCTTCGGTAACACCGGATACTGTGCAGCTTGCAGCAAGGTCATACCGGCCTTCGAGATGGTGATGAGAGCCAGGGCGAATGTTTACCATTTGGAGTGCTTCGCGTGCCAGCAGTGCAACCATCGGTAAGTGACTTTGAATCACCAGCCCGAGCTTATGCATACTCTCTATTTAGCCGATCAGGGCTTACTTGTCGCAGCTTTGTTCTCTTTCCCGAAGAAGTTGCCGAGGGCCAATTCATACTTCATCACCCTTTTTTCCCACACCTTCGCTGAGTCGGAGAAACTCGACTTCAGGGACCAGCGCCCCGTAGTTTCTACGCTTTAGGTCCGCTACCTGGTGAATCTCGACTTCCAGGACAAACGCTCCGTAGTTCTGTCTGTCCAGGTCCTTGACCTGGTGACTTTCGACCTTCAGGACTAATTTTCCCTAGATTTAGCCGTCCAGGTCCTCCATCTGGTGGATCTTGGCATCCAGGAAAGGCTCTCCGTAGATCTGACTGTCCAGGTTATGACTTGGCTACTTTCGACCTTCAGAACTAATTTTCAAGTTTACAAGTTTGATTATTAAAAACTTCATTTTTTGTACGATCAAACCAATATACATGCTTCAGATAACATTTTGAATTGGAAAAAAAAAATCCGAACGACCAGGATCAACAAATTGCAATTGGTGAGTAGTTGGCATAGTATACATAGGAATACATGACAATAACGTCGTTCAATTAGAGCTGATATTGCTGTGCGTCGTGTTTCAAATCTGTTAGCACTCAGCTGATTGTTCTGTGGTATTTTTTGACGAAATTTATTGTCATAAAATCACGATACGTTATACTTACATGCAACTGTAAACGTGATTTGTAGCATTGTATAGAAAAAATCTTACGGGCAGATTCGTTTTGCCTCACATGCACAAAGACGGTGTTCATTCTATACACTGTGAAGCAAATACCAGAATTTTTTAGGGAGTTCATCGTGCCCCAGTCTACCCTACAACTATGTCATCTGGTAAAACACTGACAACTAGTAAGCGAGCGCACGAGCACAAAAACCAGTTACACTATGCACCCGACCCTGAGCGAGCTTTAGCAAGCGAGGATAAAAAAATCAAAAAGTTATACGAAATTGCGATTCAGTTTCGTTCTTCTCTGTCTTACTTTGGTTTTTCTCAATCTCCGAACGAAATTGAGTGGACAAAATTTGTTTAATCTTCATTATTGAAATCTGAAAATAATCAACTTTTGGTTTTTGGAAAGTGTATGGATTTGTACTTCGGCTTTGAGCAAATTTTAACGTATAAGTAGCGGTCGAGCAACTTCGTATCTGGTATAACATTCCATTTCTTCATATTCCGCGTATTTGAAGTGACGTCTAAAAATCGGTGATGTAATATTGGAACCTTTATCAAGCTCCGTTGTGTGTTCTTTCATTCAGTTCACCTCGCGGGCAAATAAAACTGTAAGGGGGGATAGAAGGTGTCCTCCTACGAGGCTCCCAATTGAAAAATCTGTCTTGCGTCGCCAATCTCCATGAAAAATATTCTTCGCTTCGGTTCGCGTGGCTCGTGGATGCGCGCTATCGCGTATGCATGTATTCGGCGAAGCTTGGAAGCTTCCACACACACACACACACGCGCGAACAAAATCCGGTGTATAAAGACAGGAACGAATCCGCGACACACACGGACGGCGACTCCTGCTACACACCTAGATAAAACAGGCGACCGGAGGGGGGAGAGAGAAAGACAGGCAGGGATGGTCGCGAGACGCGGTCCACTCCGGGGGTTGCTTTACAGGCCAGCTGGGAAATCACCCTCTATTTCGCCGCCCCCGCAACCCCCGATCCCCGCAACGCTACGCGATCGAGGCACCGAGCCAGGGGCCAGTTATATAATTATCTAGATACTGCTGACATTTTTGTATCAAATTGCCACGGCACATAGGGCAAGAGATTGCTTCGCAATGGGGTAGCTAAAGGTTACGCTTCAAGTTATTGCCGGCCTGTTCTACGTGTACGGATGTCTCTATATGTTGAGATACGCGTTTACTATGACGCAGGGATCACTGGATACTCTGTCTTTACGGTACGTTCCTTATCAAGTTCACCTGACTTGACGTACAAAAATTTTTCATCCTTGATTCTACGTATTCGGAAAATTTGTAGGAGAAGGAGTTACTGTGTAATCAGCCTGGAAGTTAATAAACTTTCTCTTTTCGCTATATCTAAATTTTTTGAGGCATAAAACATGAACTCTGATCATTTTCACTCTATATGTGCGGCCGATTTCTCGTCCGATGTTGTCTCGAGAACGAATGGATAGATTTTAATTATTTTTGTCTTGATCGATGCGGATTCGACGTTAATTTGAAAATGATTAAATCCGTTAAAATGGAATTTTGTCCATTGGTTTTTTCAGTTTTTGTTTAAAATCATAGAGTTTCTTGACAAAATGAAAATAAAAATCTATTTCCATAAAATGTTATTTTCGCACAAATAAGTGAAGTAGCGAGAATCAAGTCGTTGAACTGATCTTTTCAGAACAGTCGATATCTCCTACTGACTACTTACAATTAACAGGTTGTAGACTATTTTTCAGTTTTTTCAACACAGCTGCTCATAAATAAGAGGTTGTTTTATTAGCCGTCAAAAATTACATATTTCTCAGCAATTTTTCTGTACACAGCTAAGGATTCAATGTAAATCACCGAATCAATGACAAAATTACCTGATGTGTCGAATAATTTTTATAAAATTGAATGCTGCTTTGTACTTACCGAGACTCTTATTGCTTGCTTGCGATCGAAAAAAAGGAGTCGTGAATTGTGGGCTCAGGGGCGGGTTGAATTTGCGCGGATTGCCAGTTATATTTTACGAAGTGGAATGGAAGCTGAGTGCCCGAAGGTCAACGAGAGAGTCGCGGTCCGCAATTACTCTTGGAAGAAACGCGGGGAGATTTATTTTTTCATTTCTTATTACCCATTAACTCCTATTGACGTTGGCTGCACAGTCATAGGTATACGGTTGTTGCAGTAAACCGGAGGCTGACTATATATTATGTAGAGGCTGCTGAATTGAGACCGTCAATCAGAGCCAATTACAGAGAGCGCGTCGTCGCCAATTTGGCATTTTATTGTGCACCTATACCGGTACCTACGTACGCGAAAGCGAAAGGTCAGCGTTGTTTTCCGGGTCTTTGACAGAGGGAAATAGCAGGATGATAAGACGAAGAAGGATTGTACATTTTTTATACTACTCTGGGAAACTTGTCCTTACCCTTACTGGGTGAATGAATTATACGATAGATTGTGTCGATGTATTTACTATCGAACAATTTTGCAATGGTTCATTTTAGTGGGTCTACGTTATGAAGAAGTTTTCACATTACACAAGTGTGAATTGAGGAATGAAATATCTGTGCCATAATTTCTTTTTATTCTTGGTTCGATTCGTCGCGAGCCAACTCAGCCGGAGTTAAAAGTAAAGAGATCATAGAGGCGAAACCGGCCGGGGATCGGAAATATATTTGTCGTGATGAAAATAGGTTGGAGAAGGTGGCGGAAGGTGAAAACCGACAGAAAATACAAAAAGCTTTGTAAAACTGGATAGGGGGTGGAACGGGCGAGCTTATTGGACCAGGGGTGCAGTTTCAAGCCTGCAATAGTAATAGCTCGTCCAAGCGTGCAACAAACGCTGTACAGCTTCTCAAACAATGCGCGAACAAAAGAGCATCAATTTTACGTTTTTATCGTCCCGTATTGTCTATCTTTGACAATGCGCGGCTCGTATACCATTTCCGTTATACCCGACATGCCGTTTCTGTCTCTACGAGCGTATATATTTTTACGTTCCCGTGTAGGTGTAACGAGTGTATTCTTGATAACGCGGAACAGGTTACTCATCGCCAAATCATCGATAACTCTCAACTTTCCGTGGCCAGTAGTAGAGGTGGACGTTGGGGAGGAATGGCTGACATTTGCATTTCTCTAGAAAAACGTGAAGTTATGTTAAATTTAGTTATTCGTAGTTGCCCATTGGCTGTAGCTGTAAAATACATGATGATAAGTGCGCCGCTGATGACGCTCATGTATATACGTATTTTTTAGTACAGTTTAAAGTCATACCCGTAGTCATACTAATTCTAAAAAATTTGCATCGATTTTATTCGAACTAAGAAAAACTTGCATGAATTTGACTTAAAATCGAAGAAACTTTGGGATGAATCTTAATAAGAAAATGTTGCGCACGTCCGGCGGAATTCACACAGATTAGTAAACGTATTTACGTGAACATTGATTTTGAAAATCGTTCCAGTGCTGTCCTCGACTTAACGTCGATGGTTTTGCAATATTAAACAAACTTCAGAGAATCGATCGAGATTGGTTTCGGTTTATTCTTAATGTATATAATTCTCGTCAAACGAGGTTCAAAAATTGAATTCAACCCACGCGCAGCTGCGTTAATACTTTTTCCCCTGGTATTCTCGAATCGTGTAACCCGCCTAACGCAACGACGTTGAACGACCCCGACGTGTAAAACGTGCGTGATTTTCGCTCAAGTAGGTATAATGCAAGAGTGTAAGGTGGGGTAGTTTCGGACTATCGCTGGAGAAATAAGAAAGCCGTTGAAATTTTCCCCGTCGACAGGCTGTCAACTTGCCAATATCTGAGAATATATGAATTCACCGAAAAAGAATCGGGAGCAATATTCGAATGGTTTACGTATACGATACGTGTGTCACAACCAAGTATCAATATTTCGGAGGGGAGGTTTGAGGGAATCTAGAAACGACGTGACGGAGAACGGAAAACGTGAATGCAGAATAGGTATCCTCGAAAAAAATATCCAGGTTTGAAAATTTCAAATGAATCTCGATTTGATTAACCAGGTACATTCCCTGATATTTAAATTTCATCCTGACAAAGTTCTGAGAGTTCTTTTGAAATCGGTACGAAATACCAGTTACACATTCAATTTCGGCTTCCATTATTGTAATATAAATTAAATTGTTTTAAATTAAGGAAATGTACATTTTTTTTTATTTTCTTGGCCCAAGGTCTGAACGGTAATTTTTACTAAAATAAAAATTCTGCCCAAGTATAGGATTAGTTTTTCGCAGACCTTGGATGGTCGACATCGATCGGTAATTTTAAAAATAAAATTTGCAAGAAGTCCTGATTTTTCTAATATCTGGTTTCTGTTTATTCCAATGGAAAAAATTAAGCTAATTTCATTTTTGAATATGATTTGATTATTCACACGGTTCTTGCTGAAAATCCGGCAAAGAAAATGGAATTATGTATATTTTTTGACATGTTATTTACATAAATGGAAAAAAGTCACATGCTGTAAGGCACCTGTTAGACTCGGGGTGGGCCCAATTTTTCCCGACCCAATTAAACCCACTGAGTTTTACCTGGAAAATCCGGACCAAAGAACAGTTTTTTAACCCTTTCAATATTGTTTTTTGAACAAAGGTGTAGAGCGTATATTTTTAGATCACATGTGTTTATTAGGATATTAAGAAAATGTCAAAATGAACGATTGACTTTAAAATAATACCTGACAGTAACATATTTTAAAGTAATAAACATGAGTGTGAACTTGTTCGTAGCATATTATCAATAACACATGTTAGACGGAAACTGGAGTAGCGCACTTGTAAAAAAAAGTATACACTAAAAAAGAATAACTCAATGGGTTATCTCTCTAATTCCATGGTCAAGAGACTGAACAAAAATGCAACGGCTAACGCATCATAAACATGTAACGAATCAAAACCAATTTTATAAGGAAAAAACCAAAAAACAGCGTGATTTTTGCCCATCCTGTTTAGACATGAACTGAAAATTCTAAAGTTTGAGAGAATTTTTTTCGCAGTAAAAAACAATGTTTAAATTTCGTTTCAGTGAGAAAAAAAAAGTATATATATATATTTATGAAAGAATTTAGTTTAATTTTTTTTTCGTTGTCGCAATACAGGAGCAGAAGTTGGCGCGCAATTAGCTGAAACGTGACACGAGCCTGAACTCAGAACTCGCAATTAAACAGCAACAATTATACGAGGGTAACTTTAGACTGTAATAACACGCAATAAAGGGTTGCTTGGAGTAGCTGACTGGGCGCAGGGCGGAGTCTGGAGAGGGAAAACCATCCCCCTCCTTGGCTAGGGGATGATTTACCGATCCAATTAGCTCCACGGTTACTCTCCTAAAAAGACGTCCGGTCTAATTTAACGGGTGTCCAATTAAAGACTAACCGTACTATTTAAAATTGTCGAACTAGTTTTGAGTATACGTGTATATACATTTGCTGTAATGTATGCAATTTTCAAACATCTGCAATAGGATTGAAATAAACTTGATGGGTGGGGGGGAGGACTTCTCGCGTAGATATGCTTAGAAAATCAATGTGAAAATTTATTTTCCCCCTCAATGGCCGATTATTTCTTTTACCTTTCATCCAACTCCGAGAAATTGCCTTCCAATCGTATCCAAGCAACACAAACATCTTTGATTTCTTTTCAGCTCACATCTATCTTCATCCGTGTTTACGCGATAAATCTTGCGCACACTTTATTTTCCTTTAGTGTTCCAATTTCCGATATACCACCGTTGCGGCATTCCACTTTCCATCTTGCGGTACGTACGTACGTCTAAATCAGAGTTTGAACGATCGCACACGTTTTTTTTTTTTTTTCATCTATTTACATACACCGTTAGATTTACAAAAGTTTTGTGTACATTCCGTCGATTTGCAGTAAAGAAAATATATTAACTTTTGTGGCGATAAAAATTGTTTTCCTTCTCTTTGCATTGAACACATCTCGCCATTTTGCGTTACCTACCCCTCCCCCCCCCCTTCGTCCCTTCATCACCGTAAAAAAAAAAAATTTCCTACCAAGCGAAATTTTGATTATTTTTCAATTGAACTACGTTCAGATTAAATATTTTTTTTCAATGAAATAAAAAAAAAAAAAAAACGGAGTTGAAAACCTGATGCCTTCTCCTGAAATGATAAAGTTTCAGGGTTTTTCATTCCAGAGATCGATCGACGTGTGAGCACCTATCTAATACTTCCCATCTATTGAGTCTAGATATTCGTTTCGAAGTGAGTAACGCGACACTGCACTTAACCCGAGAGTGCAAAAACTGTCAAAGTCGAAAGAAGTTGATCCGAGCGACAGGATATCCCGTCGTAGAAAGTTTCCGTGGAAAGTACGAAATGGCCGCATAAAAAGGTCCAACGGACGAGCGGACGTTCGGTAATCTGCGACGCCGAAGCTGCAACAGTCTAGGAGAGAACTCGCTTGCATAGAAAATTTCAATCCGGACAGACCGACGTGTAGCGTTGGTGAATTTTTAACTCCGGTCCCGCGCGCGGCCATAACGCACCGTCCTTTCCGCAGTCGGAATTTCGACGGACGAATATATAGACGGTCAGGACTAACGGCATAGATATGTAAGCTTGAATAAATAAATTAAATCGCGTTTGGCTTGCTGCTGCAACTCGTGAGACCTTCCATTAGGATCGCTTTACGGCCATCTCGGGGCCCGCGAAATATCCTCGGAAGATAAAATTGTCCCGGATTCAGCTCCGCTTGTTGCAGTCGCGGCATGAAAAAGTGTCGCGCGTTGTCGTATAAAGTTGAAGAATATTGCTTTTTCGATAAACCAGGGTCAAAAATGATGCAAAGAATTTCTCGGACTGGTGTCGATGACGATATTTTGGGAATATAAAGTAGTACCCGTTAAAGTCACTAAACAATTGTATATACCTGTTCTAGAATTGGTATCGTTTTAAATATTGTACCAATTTTTAAGAAAATGTACGTGTTACAATTTATAGGAAATATTTAGTGTGGTTGTAATTGCCGATGTTACGTTTTACGGTTTTACGCTGATTGCAACATTCCATTTGTTTTTGTTTAGCTTGCCAAGTTCCTGCAATCGGATAATTACGAACCATCGTCAAATTATTGCAACGGTTGCAGTGCGAGCAAAGAATAAAAAGAATCGAAATGTTTATGAGACTTGTAAAACTAACGGAAGCTAGAAATTTTTCTCCGTACAATAATTTTGAATTATTGTAATAAATGAAAGCAGTTAAAAGGACTGTAAAAATACGCTATATCTTAAATTGAAAATTCTCCGCGCTGCCTGCAACAATTGCAGGGAATAATTTTTTTCCCTATGCGCAAACGCGATTTCGCATATTTTTGCAACGCGGCAGACGCGGAATGCTGTTCGAATCGTTGCACGCAGCTTTTGCTCTGCAGTGATGAACGGTAGGAGTTAGCCAAGGGTGGGATGGGCGGTATATGTGTGTAGGTACGGGCGCATAACGCGTTGGTCGTAATTCCACAATCCGTTAATTCAATAATTTCAGTGGAAAGCTTGCCTCGTTATAACGGGATAATAGCTGGCTGAGCCGACGACCCGTCCGCGCGTTGCGATAATTCTGTTTCCCGAACGATTATGAATATCTGCTTCTACCAGCATAACCCTCTACCCCTACCTCTACCTATATCTGGCTCTCCGCTCAAATGCAACGACGACGATTCGCGAATCGCCGCGTGCACTTGCATCCTCCACCTCCGCGGAATCGCCGCTATTTCGCCATTTCAGATATAAGCTTTTTTTCCTAGCTGTAATCAAAAAATTTTGTATTTTTTATGTACCTACCACCTACTCTGTTTTTTTTTTTTTTATAACGCTAGCTTGTAATATATTTTCTTCCGATTGTCGCAATAATTTGATGTCGTTGCGACAATAAATTGATGTTAAATCATTATTAAAGGGTAAAAAGTATCGTTGAACGATGGCTGAATGAAAAAATTTAAAAATACGTAGAAGAAAGTAAACGAAATTGATTTTGCGTTGAAATTAGTATATACGTATAGAATCGCTAACGAGTATAGTCTCATGAAATGGTTGCTTGTACTTAATTTTCTTCTAATTCAAACAGTAATTTTCTATTAACTTTGAATAGATGAAAATTTTCTCAGTGGCTGAAACGAAACGATATTGATTTTATTCAATTTAGATACAGAGATAGGCAACAATTACGTTGCATATATTTCTTACCATCGATACGGTGACAGGATGTGTATTATTCTTGCGTGTCTTCTTTGCCGTGCTTACAGATTTTGCGTCGGGGACAGATTTTACCTCTGCGACAATAAAATCCTCTGCGAATACGACTACGAAGAGAGGCTCGTCTTCGCGAATATGGCTCTTCACCCTCCCGCCTCGCTTGCACACATAAAAAGGCAGCTGCCCCCGACCCCGACACCCTCTGGACAGAACATGCACCCCAGTCACAGTCCGATGCAGCATCCCCATCAGCCGCCGGGCCCCATGGCCCAGGCGATTGGACACCACAATCACATCTCGAACGTGAGTAGTTTTCACCGTTTTTCTTCGAATCATCCCTCCCTCCGATTTCGGGGCTTCTAACATTTTTTGGCGGACGATTATTGTTGCGCCATTCGGCGATAACGGTGAATTTCTACTACTCGACTTACTCAATGCTCGGCTCGAAAGCTTTTCGGGCAGCAGACTGTTTATGTTGAGCGGAGCCTTTAAGCTCTTTATCGGTAGTTGCATGGCTTTGCTTAGACGCCATTCTCTCTCTCTTTCTCTCTCTCGCTCTCGCTCTCGCTGCGAGATTGAAGTTGTTCAATTACTCGGTTCTTACTCATTATACACGCAGCTGTGTTTATATTATTCGCCCGTTTCAAACTTCTCGTATACTCTTAATTACGATTATCTAATAAACCGAATTTCGGTACAATGCCTTTTATGTCTTTTGGACCTTGTTCCAAACGGTTTTGTCTTCATTCGCACATCGTTCTGCAAGAAAGTTTTTTTTATTTTGTTTTTAATTTTTTTATTGTGATAGAATTTAAAAATTACGCGACTTGCAAAATGCAAGCTCGAAATACAAGTTACATAAATAAAGTTCTTCCCTCGAATCTCACAGTTAAACTTTTCAAGCTTGTCGCTCACCAGTTTCTTTCATTTTTCCTTTTTTTTTCCTCAAACTGTTTTCTACCAATCAGCTGTCGCAAATTTGAAACGAAACATCGCTATTGAAAGTATGATTAAATAATAATCGTGTACTCTACAGTTCATTCTCAAATTATTATTGACAGCTGTGTTTTTCTAGACTAAACATACGGTTGTTTTCCAACTTCCGTCTCGCTTTCCACGTTTGCTTCAATAAAATTCACCGAAATCGAGATCGGTCGCAAATTTCAATTTATGGCTTACTGATTG
The DNA here is from genome assembly GCF_021901455.1 of Neodiprion lecontei. Classification (NCBI taxonomy): domain Eukaryota; kingdom Metazoa; phylum Arthropoda; class Insecta; order Hymenoptera; family Diprionidae; genus Neodiprion; species Neodiprion lecontei. Next base: position 9,242,002 of record NC_060265.1, on the reverse strand, counting down.
GGGTTTGTAATCTGGGATGCTGCAGGGGCAGATATCCGGAGGTCCACCGAACATGAACGGGACCATAGGCGGGCCGAGGGGACCGGGTGACATGAACAATAACGGTCTGTCAGGGCCAGGAATCGGATCGGTAAAACCTCCGCCAATGTCGATGCCGGCGCCGACGAGCTGAGACGAGGCTGCACCGCCGATGAAAAAGCTAAGGTGTCTCGACGGCTATTGAAACGATCGTGGATCTACCTGGAAATCAGAGAAATCTATACCCAAAAAAGTGGCCCGCGACTTTACCGGCCAGAATACAGTGTTCGAAATTATAATCTGACAGACAGAAGCCCCGCAAAAAGCGAACGATTGCAAGCTTTCGGCTCTGCAATTTTAACGCGCGTGAAGAAAATTACGTTTTTTTGCCCTTTGTTTTCAAACTGTATGAGATGTATGAAATAGGTGTGAACAAAAAAAAACTTTTCTTTTTTTTTTGGTCGTTTGCATTTTTTTTTTTTTTTCGTTTCTAAAAACTCGATCGATAGATCTCAGTCGAAAAGGTGCCGGATCAAATTTTGTGAAGAATAAAAACCGATACGTGGAACACAAACATAACGTGATTTATAAATGATGAAAGGCGAAACGAACTTCGAATTGTTGATTAATTTGGAAAGGAGAGAAAACAAGTTATTGGTAATGATAATTTAATTTTTTTTTTTACGTTCGTTGTCTCGGACGAAGTGAGAAAATAATAAATATGTAATACGTTGTATAATACGATATGTAATAATTTTGTGTAAGATACTTGTAGTGATTATTATATATATACGTATATTATATATGTATATATGTATATATATATATATATATATATATCCATACACACGCGGACACACAAACTAAAATACATATATACATATATGCATGTATATATATATATATAAATGAATCTGTAAATAGCTGTACTCTAGGTTACTACGAATATCTATTTGTAAGTTTAAAAATACGAGTATACGGTCATATTGTTTCATTATTATTACTATTGCAGTCTGTTCGTGGTACGAATCTAAATTACTGAATATCATTTATCTTCCATAGAATCGGCAAGAAAATAATCCGTGATAGTAAGTTGCTGCATACAGATTTGTTGCACACCGGTATAATTAAAGAGTGCAAAATACAAGGCGAATAAAATAAGAAAAGCAGACTGTATCAGACGCGTGCCATGAGGCTCAGAAATTTCGTCGAGACTCAACTCAATCGTACATTGTACATGCATACCTATTTAAGTAATAATCATAAACGAAATTATGAATATATGATCGTGCATTTTGAACAGGATTTTATTTTTAAATTTTCGAATTTCGACGAGATTGATGTAAGGTGAAAAGAAAGAAATGATTTATTTTCGTGGATTCCCAATGTTAGAAGAAAACCCGAAGCAGACGAAGTATCTATGTGGGTTCCATACAGCTGATACCAAAGATTATAATATAAGGTGAAATGTCCTTCGTTAACGTAAATTTTTTGTCTCTTTCATTGAAGTTTTTCATATACTCTCTAGGACTGGGACAAAAGAGAACTGAAGATGAAATGAACAGCTCTCGACAGTGGTGGAACTCGTTTATTCGAGTTTTTTTTTTCTTTGTCTTTATTTTATTTTCTTATTTTTTTAACTTCATTTTTAATGTTTAAATTTAAATTTAAAGGAACGCAAAATTTAAATTACATCAGTATGAGATGAATTTTTGTGATGTGATATTTTTTTAAAAGAGTTATAACCTGTAAATGTAGCTAAAGCTTAACGATACCGGTGCAGTTCATGTACAAGACGTTTCGAAAACGAATCTGAAATTAGTAATTATTCTACGACCGAAATTCACGAGTTATACGTTGTGTCGTGGCCTTTTGCGACGCGATATCTCGATTAAAAAAAAATAGAAAATTCGCATGAAATTAATACAAAACTCACAATTTGACAGAAAATAAATACGAAGAATTACTTGTATTTTAAATCTTTACCATACAAAGAGATTAAAATTATACGACAAAATTACAAAAATGATTGTTATCAAGAACAAAATACGTTTGATCGTATTCGCAACGCGTTAGAAAATTACTAATCAATCAATCCCAATCCCTCGATAAGAGTTTTGAAAGTTCCACGTTACAACCTGTAATGTAGTATATAAAATACATCCAACAGATGCATTTTAAAGTTTAAAATTCCTACTTTCGGAGCAGCGCGTTGGGATTTTTTTTTTTTTTTTCGGAATAAATGGATCACACGATTTGCTTTGTTTATAAGATTTCTACAATAAGATATGTGCGATGACGGTGAATGAAATTTTTCTCTATTTCAGAGGGGCTTTATATTATAGTCATAGATTTATATAATTACCAACCAAAACGCAAATACCTAATACCAAAAAACACACATTACATTATAAATATATATATATACGAGAAAAATTATATAATATATATATGTATAAATACGAAGTTGTGTTATATATCGCAAAAATTATTCAAATAATGGAACGATGATGAGCTGGCTGGATGGTTGAAAAAAAAATTTCCAAAAAAATATACACGAAGCATTGTACATTACACCATTGTATGATTAAGTACAAAAATATCATTATTGACATTATTATTATCATTATTACTATCATCATCATCATCATTATCATTACTATTATTATATTGTATAAAAATGAACTATTGTTGCATTTTAGTAGTTTTTAAGAGAAGAATTTTCTTTCCCTTTGTTATGCATCTGTATATAATATCATTATTACTATTATAGTACACTATTAATATAAACATACCTATTATAATTAATAGAATTCCATTACTACTGAAAAAAAAAACAAAACAAAATACATTCATATTAATACTTGAATACCGTGGAATGTCCGCATTGTGTAATGTGTCGGTTTTTCGAAACCGAAATATTTTTACCCTCGCTACTATTAATCCTTTTACTTTTTTCTTCGCGTCGATTAGTTGTTGATATTTCGTAGGAACTCCCTTCGATCTTTCTTCCACCATTTTCCAATCTTCGGTAATGAATTCAAAGTTATTCGATATTCTAGGAGCGTGATTTACTTAATGTCTTCCAATCCATCAATGCGATGTTGAGTGGATCTTATCGTAATCGTTGTTATCGTCGTTATTATTTTACTCTATATTTCGCGAGCTGCTCAATGGAAACGATGATTTTTTTGAAAGTTCTCATTTATGTACGGGATTATAAGTCTTCTTTATTTCGCAATTTCACAAATTGGTTTTTCATAATATTGAATCAAAATGAAGAGAATCTCGTACACTTTGTTGTCGTTAATTATTTCTTACTTATTTCAATTACATTCGTATAACGCGACAACTTGTCGATTTTTTAAATCTGGTTATATCGAATTCGATTCATGCTTCCTCACAAAAAATCACCTTATTTTACGAGTATTTTTTTTTAGCAATAATTCAAGTAGTTCGCCGGAATTTCCTGAAAAATAGTTTCCACTTTATTTGTTGATAAAATAAATTCCCCAAGATTGGTCTAAGATAGACAGTCGGTAAAAGAAAAATCGATGTAGATACATACAATCGTTATAAGTTACAGATCCCAAAATTGTGATTCGATAATCAGGAAATCCGATTTCAAACCTCCTCTCCCGTTTTTCATTTCAACGCGATTTCTATCCGACTGCAGGTCCCACAAACCCTGAATCAGAAATGACGTTGCAACGTTGAAAATGGCAATTTATAAATCGAGCACCGCATCGTAATCGCATTAAACGAAATGATTTCGTAGCCGCAAACGAAGTCTCGAAAAAATGGCATCGCGTGCATTCATCCCTTCTGCATCAAAGATAAGGGATAGAAAAATTTAATTATATTTCGTTGGAAAGGGCCGTTGAAAAATCGCATTAATCATACACCCTCGGCAGGTTTGTTGCGCATACGCGTATACAGACTGCAACCCTTAGGTGTATGCGTGTCGTTGGTGCGCACACTTACACTCTGCGGATAGAAGGAAGATTACTCCCCTTTAAAAATATAATCTAGCCCGAAATGAAATCAGTCGAGGCAATTTCCATCCCCTTTAGGAACGCCGGCGTGTCTGCAGACCGTGAATGCATCCACTCGACTCCGGCTTCTCGGGCTCTCCTCCTCACTTTATCGGACGCCCTTGGCTCCGTGCAACCCCCGCAGATTGATGCAGCGGGCAAATGACGCACGCGATTCAACCCCTCGGTCTCGAAACCTACCACAACAGCAACCGCGGCGAGTCTTGTGTCCGCTTTTGCGGATCCCCTGCTCGCGGAATTAAAGATTCGACGGATAACCGTGTCATCCTCTCTATTTCGGCGATTTGTTATACGAATGCAACCGTTGCGATTGCCAAAAGAAATTATACCGCTCGAAATAAGATCCTGATTTTTTAAATGTTTATTTATTTTTTTTTTCTTTATTTTTAACATCTTTCTGTAGCTTTGTTTCCGCACGTTTTAAAGAACTGAGATTCCGATTGATCATAGCGTAATGCATGATCATAGTGACGAACTATCGTAGAGAGTCACCGAGGGGACTTTACGTTGTTTGAAACATCCTGGAATTATAAACATGTTAAACGCGGACGGGAAAGTTCATCTCTGAGTTGTTGGAAAAATTCTACCATCTTTCTGAGTTTCTGTCCAAATTTGAGCACAAATCGTTTTAATAGGTTTTTAGAAAACGTGAAATATAACGCTAGATGAGACATTTTTGTATTCAACTTTTGAAAATATGTTATATCCGTATAACGTAGAGAAATCAAAAATAACGCATCATATTTTGACGCGTCTCGATTGAACGAGAATATTTTTGTTCATCCCACTGTCTGAAAGTCCACTGAAAATATCTTTGCAAGAGGAAAACACAAATCGTTTATGCGTTGCCAGTCGGAATTGAAACATTAAGATAACAATAAGACACGTTTTGCTTGGATAAATTGTTGAAATAATTTCACCGATATATTGAATTCGAAATTTTGTGTCTTTGTTGCAAGGCTCGAAGATTGAGCTTACAGTGTTGAAATTTTGAATAATCCAAACCCCTGAGTATTCGGTTCGTCGTCGCGAGACATCCGTTATTGCTAACAGCATACGACGCATACAGAGACGGATGGAGAGGGTTTGAGATTTTTCAAGAAAGAATTCTTTTGAAACCGAAGTAACTCCCCGAGGCAGTCGCGTGTACCGGGCGTTATGACCCGGACATCCTCTGCGGGGTGAACAGAACTTTACTGCGGTAATATTTCAAATTTTATCGTTCGAAAATGTTGAGAAGACTTTGCCAGAGCTTTGGAATTCACGGGTACGTTTCGCCTGACAAACCACCTCCTCGTTTTTCCTCCACGCTGGTCGTCCTGTTTTTGCCTCAATTATTCCTGACCAACGATCAATATGCCTTGCGAGCATCGGTTTGAATAGTTAATCTGTACGAAACGACCCTTAAGCAACAACCACGATCGTAAACAACTTCTTTCAACGGATGTTTCATTCCGTCAAAGCAGAAAAACGAAGGGAACGGAAAACAACTGCTCTGTTATTTAACGCTCATTAGAAACTTCAGCTTTTGGTTTTCAAATTTCAACCAGCGAGAACAGCATCGCCAATAGAAATTGCAGAAACGCTTACATTGATCGATGCTTCGTCATATTTTGAAAATGATACGGTACAAAATAAAAAAAGTAGAATAAAAAGAAATTCAATTGAAATTTTTAGGGAACAGAAAATTTCAAGTGATTCTGGAAACTAGCCTCTAGCATAACAAACGATCTACGGACTTATAAGTATGAAAGTTCACTCAAAATTAAACTTGATCCGAAGAATGTTCGTTTTTCTGCCACTCGTGTAGCGCTATAATTACTAGATATTTTACATATTTATCAGTGTATACCGAAGAGCCAGAGGGACATTTTTAGAACAATGTTGAAACCAAAAATGTAGGACTGAATGGAAAACGGCGTTTTGAAAAGGTTGAATCGAGCCTTATGCAGTTTGCCGTAGAAGAAGAGTTACCGTCTCAATAATTATTCAGTAGCAGATAACTGACGTAGTGCAATCAACCGTTCACTGTGTCAGAGAGTATTTCCGGTCGATCGACATTCAGACGTTTGCTCCGCCGTCAATTAGTGAAATGTTACGTAGCCGTCGATGAAATTTCCCGAGATTTCATATTGAATTCAGACCGCTCTGATGTTTCGGTTAAAATAGATTAAAGAGGGGAAAATCACCAAAATTTCAATAGCGAGATGACGTCCAGGAAGAGCGTGTCGTCCTTACCGACTCCTAATCCTGATCCGAAACTCAAATCGAGAACGGACGCCCTCACAACCGAGTTTCAGTATTACGGGTAATTGCAAAAAAAATTTGTTGCAAAATTCTGGGCTATCGGGATATCTGGCTTGGAAGATTTAATTCGTTTAATTGACTCGTTAGAGCTGCGATCCGTAACCTGGCGCCCGCCCTAACCAACATGCAAGATAGAAGCCGGGTTCTTTTATGGGTAAACAAACTCTTTGGCGCCGAGTATCACGTCGAAGTGCTCAGGGATAAACGAAACAGGTAAAAATTTGGTGTGCGCGATTTAGCGATCGTTAGTTTTCAATGGTTCCACGTATTCGACGAATTTTTCATCATCTCGTTTCAAATCTTTTACTTGTAAGAGTTTCTTCATTACGTTCATATCCTATCTCAACTGAATTCCTCCCAGTTTCAAGTAATGCAAATATCGAACACGGTGTGCGATTTATTACTGTGCTGGATTACAGTGTAAAGCCTTTGATTCCAAGAAGAACTTCCGGCGTATAAGTGGGAAGTTTTTTGGGAAAAAATTGAGCTTCGCTGCAGGTGAGGTCGCAAATATCAAACTAATGACTCTATGGTGTGTAGATACCTAGCTGCGATAACTGTGAATTTGATAAACGACGAATTGACCGGCGTCTTCGACGATGATCCACCGGTAGGCGCTACCAGAGACATGGCAACGATGTCAGTGATAAATGCCCCCTATGCGGAATGGGAGTTGGACACAACTTGGTCTGAATACGTGGCTGCGTTACCAGACAATTACGATGAGGTGAGAAGCGTAGCGTCGGATCTTGGTGAATTTTGATCACATCTCAGAATCGAATGGGAAACAGTCGGTTTGTATGATCAGAATTCAACGAGTCAATCTCGCGTTGGTTACCGATGTCCAGGTTGATCACTCTACGCGTTGATTAAATCGTGAATCGGTATACTTCAGATACCGTGCAGTTTCCACAAGCCTGGAGAGGAGTGTCTTAAGGATGAGGTTGAAATGGACGAACAACTCGATAACGTGAGTCAAACTACTTCGTATAGTTAGCTTTGGTAAGATCGTTGATGTTAGAAAAAAGTTGCAAAAAAGTGAAAAATTGGCCCACATTCACGAAATTATGCATCAAACCTACGTACCGACGTATTTATGAAACTGCTGCTGCTACTGCTGCAGGGTATAAATGCTGTCGTAAATTAATACGAATCAATGAATAATCATTTTCGACACTCTTATTACATGGTTCTCACCTTAATTTAACGAGGTTATCCATCCGTTAAGTGTAAAATTATTGGTGCTTTCGGCCTATAATGAATAAAGTTCTGTGGAACATGAATTTATCCACCGAAACGATTACGTGTAGAACAAATTTTTTGGTTAGATGATGAGGCCAAAATTGAATGTCCTAATTACGCTGCTGTATAATCTTGTCAGATAATTATACTTAACAATCTTCTAATAACAGATTCGACAATTCAATTTTCTCACTTATAGTCTAATCTACGTAGATTGATTCCAGTCTATTTTCGTCTCTATATTCGGTATCTCGTCACTAAGTAATTGGTTTTTCAATATCAGTTCCAACGTTTATAAATTCGCTATAACGAGAGATTCGAACGCTTTCCCATTTATTTATGATTCCTATTTCCATTACATAATACAGTGTCGCGGAGTTCTAAAATTAGTGCGCAAAATGTTGAATTTCTCTCTCTCGGTTGATCAGCAGGACAGATTCTCATATAATTGTATAAGAGATAGAGAATCTTGACAGACTTTTAAAATAGATCCGTCATATTAATAATGAACGGAGAAGTCACGTGACCTTATCAATCAACTCGCTGTGCTTGATTATCCACTATTGTAAACGGCTCGGATCATTAGAACCTCGTACAAAAGTGTGTGGCAAATAATACGTGAAGATTTCTTTTCTTCCCCTAGGAATTCTGGTTCCTGATGTATCAAATTCGGCCATATGCTGCCCTGATGCCATGTAGAGATGCGCGAACGAAAGTTGCTGCCTGGATTCAAACTCTGTGCAGACTTGGTTGCAAAAAGTGCGGTCGAATGAAAGGGCTGCGAAACGACTATGCCTATGCGTTGTACGGGTGTGTATGCGGAGTGAATAAAATGAAAACGAAAAAAAGAAGAAAGAAAAATAATTCGCATGAAAAATGACACGTGCCGATAGTGCTCATTGACAATTTTTCTCCCCTCGCATTCAGATACGTTCACGATCTACGCGTGGCTGGACCATTCCAAGATTTTCCACCTTGGAAAGATTTGAAGTCTCTTCCCGAAGCTGCAAAGTGAGTAAATCTCTCTCTTCTATACGGGACTGTACGTAAGAGTTTCGTTCGTTGAATCAGCAGAAACGCGTTGGAACTGTGACTAACCGTTCATTCTTAGGGCGAAATTGCGACTGTTGGCAAGCTGTGGTTATCAAACTATGCCAACAGACAATATCAATCACGTGACTCAATACCGCGGACAATGCTCATCCAAATTCTCACGACGAACCTCCGCCCTGAGCACAGTCGATATCGAATGCCTTCGGGAACTTGGCAGCAGTGATTTTCGAATTTAATGAGATCGCGGGAAGATGTTAGTAATTTATCAGCAAGCTGTCGAAGTGCTGCAGTGTAAAAAATAACGGTGCTAAAATGGACGGAAATTAACCGTTGTCCAATTATTATGCAACAATTTTTGTGGTTTGTTCGGAAATTCAACATGATATCGTGTAAGATTGACACGAAATAATAGTTTATAGAATTCCACACTGCATTTTTGTTAAAGAACGTAAACTGATACATAAATTACGACAAGAATTATCTCTGATTGTGTTGCTTGTGCTTTTGTCGTTTCTACGGTTTCGATTTTTCACATCGTCGTTTCACGAGTCTATTTCATTCCCGAAGGCTCGCGGCTAAAAGACACCCGTTGACATCGCCCTACAGTGAAGAAGCCGACAATTTTATGTACGCTCAGCCAACCCCGGAAGAAGGCGCATTTTGCTACATTGCGGTTACCGGCGAATTCCTAAACACTGAATCACTGTTGCCTCCATAGACGAATGTGACGGAGGGACGCGAAGCGAAGTAATTAAAACCTGTCAAATTTAATGTATGAAAAAAAATACGTGCCTGAACTATACTTTTGATTATGAATCGTCGAGATGATCTCACAGAATGATCAAACAATTATGTAATACCCGTAGTAAAAAAAAGTTACATGATTAATTTTCTCAGCTATTTCTATCATAATGCTAAAGAGTAACGGACAATAATTGATACTGAAAAACTTTCGATTCTCACCGCGTCAGAATTTTCAAATGCTTGATGAAACTTGAACAGAATTGCCAGTTTAATGTCATTGTCAAGACGTTGTATAAAAATGTGAAGGATGTATAAGATCGCGAAGCACAGCGTTTAAGGTGACACGTCCTGATTTTAGCCTAGCCAAAAGACGACACCAGGGGCATTTATTCTTTCAATTTGGTGGAGAGCTCCGGCTTGATCGAGGCACGGTCGGTGGTTATAAGGTACAGTCTTTAGGCATAACAGTGTTCGCCCTATCTCCCCATCAGCATTCAGCTTTCGACGGTGTGTATGCGTGCCTGTATATATATATATATATGTATAAAGACGCGTACAATCGCAAAGCACACAGACATAGTCAACCCCTGTACATAGGGGATATATTTTTCCGCGCTTTGGTATGATTAATACTCTGGGCAAGGGGCGGCGGGGTGGAGGGACGGGGCGGCTGGCGGCAAAGAGGTGGTCGTGGATGCCTTGGTGTATAGCAAATCCCCGTCACCCGCATTCAATTACGATGTTATCGCGAATACAGATGACAGTTATTTCCTTCGGTACACCCTACATATAACGCCACTGCTCTTGTGTAAAGTCAACGGTATAATATCCACCCACCACCAAGCCAGTGTATTGTATACCCCCCCCCCCCCCCCCCCCACACATCTACACACTGTCACACATTCATATGTTATATGCATTTCGTGTATCGTACGCGTAGATGCATGTGTGACTGTATAATGCTCCGAATGTTTCCGCGATGTATGGGGATCATTTGAGATAAAATTATTGCCATTTTTCTTCCGACATTATGTGTGCATTTCTCCATATACCGAAAAATCAAAGTTCATCATTCTTCGCTGGTACGTTTATGCGCTTAGTTAATTAAATCTGACATCGTCTTAGGCTGGAGAAGAAAGGAGTAGAATCCCTAAAGCGTACAGAATAAATAAGTTATAACAGCATTCAATTTCTAATCATCAATCTGGTGAATAGACAAATTCTTTAATTTCTTGTGTACAAAGAAAAAGTACATTTTAGCAAGTACTCATGATACATTTTCGATGATAAGAAGAGTTTCGTTCATATTCGTTCATTCATATTTTGTCAAAGTTACTTTTGTTACAGTTTTCTCGGAATATATAACGGAAAACCATCTTTCTTTTATCGAGCAGGACAAGACTTGATAAAAAAAAAAAAAAAACGAACAGCGACGAATAGAAAATGTACGAAATTTTTCGGCTGCGTCATTACATTGTCTTTGAGACTAGAATAACAAAAAAAATGATAAACAGATCCGTAACCAGGGTGTAAACATTAAGACGAGCTTCGCAGTTGTAAATACGTGGATCGAGTTTCGAACAGGTATTATTCATTGACCACTGAAGAGAAAAAGCGAAACATCCAAGGTGGCTGCGTGTGAAGTATGCTGATGGGAGATTCTTGTACCGCTCGTCATTTCTGTCAGATCAGTCTGTCACAAAAGTTTGACTGACTTCAATGGGACACTCGTGTTCGATTAATGGATTTCCAGCGTTGCTTGCGAATTTTTTAATGAACTTAGTTTATTTCGGGTCTATTTTTACTATTCCACATACGATGTTTATCGCAAAGATAAGTGATTCTCATCTGAAATCTAAATCGGACTTGGCACGTGAAAATGCGTACGACGTGTAACGAGAAGAAAAAATTGATAGGTATCTCAAAAATGGATGACACCAGTCGTATAGAGGTTAGTTGTCTTGAAATCCGCGAGCAATTTGTCGTTAAATAATATATCGCCGGTTCAATAATTGACTGTAGTGCCTGGCTGATGGGTCGTCGCATCACTGACAAACAAATCCGGGCAGAAATACGGGACCTGTACGGAATGGCGCGTGGGTAAAATCGACGGGACGTCAATCGAAGCCGAGTGTACGAATACCCAATGGGGATACATTAAACCGGATTGACACTGATACTCTTAATACGCGCGGGAAATGCAGCTCGACCGTTTGACAGTATCGTGCGTTTTATCCGTTTGTAATTCGAGTGTCCGGAGAGGTACCCCAGCGATGTTATCGTTATGGCCAGTGCTCTCTAACTAGGTATTTTGATATCCAGGAGGAGGGAAAGAGTCGACCACCGCTTATCGACCCTCTGCCAGTCGATCAACGGAACAAGTTCAAGAGTTTATGGCAAGGTCGTATAGAAAGAAACACGGTTTGTGCCGGAATGTGTACTTCGTGACAAACAAAAAAATAAAAGGTACGAATCACCGAAGATTGTGATTTCTATAATGGGTAGTGTGCGAAAATAATATCGGATTTGATATTATTTGTCAGTCTGTGAATTTTGGTAACCAAAATGACACTCAAAATTTTGCAGGAAGGATACTGCGACCGAACTTCCTGATGTTTATTTTCTTTTTTTTAATTATCTTATCACACATCCCGAAATGTTGCAGTAACGGTCAAGTGATTTTCAATCGGTCATCGGAGCGAAGCAAAGATTAACACTGATTGTGAGAGCCAACGCGTCGATTCCACAGCTCGTAACCAGATATTTGCATGTGTTTCCGCTCACAGAGTGAATAGAAATAGATTCATGGTTTCCAAGTTTCACCCAACTAAACAATTAACATCTGATTCTACTTCATCGACAGATTCACCCGAACACAGATACAGGTACTAATTACAACCGAGTCTTTTCTATAATCATTCGCATGTTCTCGTAGAAAACACATTTTCCCTTTTGACCGCTAAGAATCGTATTCTCATTGTCAGCGGATATGGTAAGTATAGATAGTTTCGGCCGTAGTTGGAAACGAAGAGAAATTCAGTCAGCATCTCTCAATAAATCCGTTTGTACTTGTCAGAGCTGAGGTGAAAATACAGTACCTAACAATAAATCGAATAAAATATGTGTCAATATAATAGTGAAAACATAAAAACCAAGACAATTCTTAATTTGAACTTGCAGTAACGTAGCGCAAAAACGGCATCAGTTCCAGAATTCAAGTTCTGAGCCACATCGAAAGCATCGGGTATAAAATAAGTCCCGAAAAATACGAACAATTCGATTGTCGTTTTTTAAAAAAAAAAAACGACTCCAGCCTTTCTCAGACACTGTTTCCAAACGAGAACCGTCGTTTCCCACGACTAGACGGTTAGGCAATAGTACACGGGCGTGAAAGAAGGCGGAGTAAGCGTTCCGAGACTCGGGATTCCAAGTTGGTCCGTTTATTCGTAACAGGGGACCCAAGGCTGCCGCTTTACTTTGGCTAACCTAATTTAACTGAACCTCGGGCGAGCCTGATACCGGAATAAAGTACTCAACGTGGTTAGGAGCAGTTAGGCGGGTTAGCTCGGCAATGTACCGAGGAAATTATCGTTACTTTAGACAGCCGCAAAACGGTGCTCGTGGGGAGGATTGGAAAAAGGTTGCTCTCAGGGAGGAATTCCTGTCACTGAGGGTCGCGGACGGGAAAGCTTACGGGAAATTTTCAGCTACTGACAATAATCCTGCGGTAAGCAAGACATTACGTGTATAAGTTAGCTGTCTGGCATCTTGTGCAGAACCGTAATTACCCCCTCGCATGGGGCAGAGAAACAGCTCGTTCGTTCCGATACCCAACCCCCCGCAAAGCCCCACGGTGAAGGTACGCGATACCGATACTGACTATTCCGAGCTCGCTAAGCTAAGAATATTGCCCAAGGGACTACATGCTAATGCCCAACTCCAATGCATATTAATGGGTATGAAGTGCGCGGCTAACTGCTGTGTACAGAGCGCTGCACAACTCTTCGGATTTCCGCTAAGTGCGGATAAAATTGGACTCACTGATTCACTCTGGCTTGTTGAAAAATGTCAATATGGATAATGGAGAGTGCAACTTGTATCTGTCTGCCCGCTTCCACTCAGGGTATTAGATTTGAATCTATATATCGATTCGTTGGGCCATTTGGTACGGTGCCTGAGATGGAACAAAGCTGTAGCAAATACATGTGTACAAGAATAAAAATTTCACGTCGATAATAATTAGAAATTTGAGAGTTTTTTAAACTTACACAGAAAAAAAGAATTACCCAAACTCTACAATGACTGCACTCACGTTGTTCCATGTTTTGGTAATTTCATGCATACTTGGTGCACCTCCGGAGCTTATCGAAGACAAAACGAAATCATAACAATTAAAATGGAGATTGAACTTTGAATTCCATACCAGTCGTTTAAATCAGGCCTTCTAATGAATTCTGGACTTGATTCGTGTAATTTTTTCCTTAATCGGAACGAACGAGAGTCTTGAAACTGAATCGTGTTTGCATTTTTTCGTTATAGTGATGCAAGAAGGTATCTTGTTTTAGAATAAAAAACGCATCAAGCTGGGAAACACATGACTGTTACTGACTTCAATCTTTTTTATACCCACTTAGCGTCGTATAGCGTGAGTATTTTTGCACATGTTGGGACTACGTAAGAAGTGCGACGAGCAATCAGAGCAGCATCGTTGAAAGACTGCTCCGAGGAACTTCATTTGAACAGTCTTTGTTTATAAACTTAGAAACGGGATGCCGCGGAATATAGCTCCGCTGGTTCTAATTACCCAGAGTGCTTCGTTTCTTTCATTCAACGCAGCTAGCTAACTAGTTGTGAAACTTTTGACCGAGTAAGAGCCGGGGTGAATTAATCAAGTAAAGCTGAGCCGGTGGCAATTGTTTGTCGGCCCGGGCATAAGTAAAACCCTAATAAATAGCCGGAAGAAAGCCCCGTGATAATTAAGCCAGCTGAAGAGAAAAGGACCAAAAATGGCGGGATGGTGTTTGGTGTTTTCTTGCGCACGCATACACTCGCACTCTCGTATATCCGTGCACCCATACTCTCGTCGTTTAATTACTCCAGTAATCACTCACCCGCGGATCTATCGCTAACCCCAAGCCAGTTTGGATTTAGAATCATTGAAGTAAAGGAGAGAGAAAAAAATAACTTAGGGTAAATAGTGGACACGATACAGGAGGAGCCCTGCGTTAAGCGTACAGATTGTGAACTGCAGAAAGGCTACAAATCGGCTACCCAACAAGGGGGATGGCTTCGTTCGTTCGAACGAACTCACTGTTTAATTGCGAAGCTGTAATTTTTACCCCTGCAGAAAGCGCGGTTCTGCTTCACTTAAAATTTCTTAATGGGAGAGTATACCGTCGCGAGTTGACTTATACCGTTGTCAAATGCTGGGTAAAAATTCTCGTTCAGTCGGTATACCTATGCCTGTTTTTTTAGTGAACGGAATTGGGGTGCGCAAATGAAACACGCCGTTGACAACGAAAAACAATTTAAAAAATCGACCGCTCTAACGGAATGTTAATGCTTTCCGCCCTCTGACTGCACGACTATAACAGGGCGACGGTCGTCGTGCACGGTTACTGATTCCGAAGCCTGAATCCTGATTAAAATTCTGTTCGTACGTCCGAGCCAATTATAGCGCCTACGTTGCGGTGAATATTGGAACTGCTAAACGTTTCCATTCAGCGGGATTTTTTAGTTTGACAAAGAGTCGTGATTCCGTGGACAGGGAAGGGAAGCCAAGTTAATGCTCGGTGGCAAAAATCGAGGGTTCACGCCGGTGAGCCTTCTTGTGCTGTTTGGACTTTGCTGGAGGACAAACAGATAGGAGAAACAATGCGGTGAATCTGACTATCGGATATATTTGGTTGCTCGTCGGTTGCCGCGTGCAAAACACGGTGACCACCGCATCCGGGGTAAAGATCGTTAAATTTAACGTTTATTGACAGTAGGGTATAAAATTTAATTAATCCAAAAGTGATTATCAGCAGAATCATGGCGGCCGGGGCTGATTCTATCACTGGCAATCACCCCATTACCCGGGATGGTCCAGGCATAACCCTTCAAACTCATTTTACCTCACTCTGCAGACCTGACATGGCAACTAGCAGCAGTAACATTACCCTGCTGGGCATTCGATTTCCTATTTCCTTTAGTACCCACCCACCGTCCGAACTCCCAACCGCGAAGATCAAATTGCACCGGACTATGTGTTCCGAAGGGTATCAGACCTTGTAACACAGTTCGAGACGATCCGGTATCAGAAAATTCCGACTCGTCAGGCTTCGAAAAATCAAAATCCATCGGTAATGACGCGAACACGAACATCCGGCTATGGCACCCCGAACCTAGGGACATCCCCGTAAAGCCCTGGCATATTTTACGGATCGCATAAGAGAACGCGAATGGTTTACGTAGGCTGGCTGGTCGCTCCATCAAGGTTGCAGGGGGATCCAAGGAATCCGAAATTAGGTATTCCCGAATCGTAGGAATAATTTGTCAGGCATTATCTTGAGCGGAAGATTTGAGATTTGAAACTTTGAATAGATGAGTAAAGTGGCTGCCGTTGGGTGCCCCTCTCCCCCTGCAGCCCCGCCACACCACCCCTCTCTTCTCAACTTGACTCGGCAACTCCTCCCTGCAATGCGAGCCTCACACCGTCCTCTTCCCCCTCATATTAATTCCACAGGCCTACCATCTTAATGTCTGAGGTGCTCCCTGAGGTGGCGTGAATGCATTTGCTTTAATGACAACCAATCAAGTCGTAAGACGCTCGATTATCTCCGCGATTACATCCACCTCTGGCATCCACTCAAATCCCCCCACACTTCGGCCACCGATTTGCGTGTGGGGACAAAAACTTGTCACGCGGTTTCAGGTCGAGTTGAATTTACGCGTACTTAGGTAGATACCGTGCCAAATACGTATTTCAGCTAAGATTCCTCGCGCGAGCTATTAATCGGTTTCCAAGATTGATGGAATACTATAAGACAGTAGAGGAACAAGAAGTTGTATACTCTTCAAGTCGAGTTCCATGAAGTTTTACGAAAGCTTACAAGCTTGGACTTTTATGCACAGAATTTTTTGAATCCACACAAATAACTTGGTACAGATGCTATAGATCAGGTATAACGCATGAAATGTTACTACCAGCCATTGCAATATCGTTAATTTGTTTCAGGCTAGGAACAAGACGACGAGAGATTTGGGCAAGCGGTAATTTCTATTTGAAAAGAAGCTGTCCTCGTGATTTGCAAAGACATTCGGAAAATCAACCTTCGGTCTGGATTCGATCGATCAGGCTGTCTTTCCGTCGCGTCGGTGTAAAACGAAGGAATCTCAGAGTGCTCGTCAGTCAGGCAGAAGTGATCAAGCTCCAGTCGATGTAACAACCAAACGAAGTAGCAGCCCGAAGTCTAACGACTCCTGAACGATCTTTCCGTCTTCTCGATTACCACAACGCAAGCCGCCTAACAAGACATTGTTCCCAATAGCTTCACTATTTCCCCCCGAACAGCGCCATCACCACCACCACCACCACAACGAGTATCATGGAAGGGGGCCAAGACTGGATGGGCAAGGGGCTCGCGAGCAACACCATCAGCGGAAGCGAGTCCGCAAGACCGAGCTCGGAGCAGTTAACAACCACGAGGTTGCTACGGTCGTTAGCAACCCGCTACCACGTTTTCAGACAGTGCGGACTCCGCACTGTCGGTGGGTTGCGGGCTCGCCTTTGTAGTGGTGAGAATGTTACGTGCGAGTTTAGCGTCCCGTGTCCCACGTAGACACGCGAAAGTCCCGAACGCCGCAGCGGGGGATGAAGGGGGGAGATAGACGGAGGGAATTCTCGCAAGGGGGTGCTTGGGAGACCAGAATGGCACCGCGGCCAACGATGGCCCATTGATGGCTCCGAACCTCGTAACATTAATTTGTATGGGCCACAGATTAGGTCAGATTAGGGTATCACCCGTTCTGTCCTACCCTATATCTCATCTCGTGTCGCCGCGTCCTTTCCCCGATTCCACGCAGAGGATCTTTCGTCCATTTCCGTTTTTCTGGCTTCCCCTCTTTAGGTTTCATTCGGACGATGCATGGCGGTCACAATCTTTGGGTTCGGTGTTGGCTTCTTGACGAGCTTGCAGTCTTTTGGAAAAAGGAAAGCCCTAGGTTACCAAATAAGTCGAACTACAAATATTCTCAAAATTACCAAATTTCTAAAATGCTATGAGACAATGAATTCTGTTGAAATCATCCTACTAGCGACAATACGAGCAAACCATTCGACAGAAAAACGCATGACAAAGTCTGTTAGTTTTTGATCATACTTGTTTGTACCCGTCTTCTGAGTTGATTTTTCTCCAAACCCTTTGCAGTATAAATAAATTCACAAATGAATAACTTAAAGTTTATTTAAGGTGCTTTTGGGGTAGGAATATTCGCGTTCCAGAGCTGCACTTTGTTTGTATTTATATTCGAAAGAAGTTTTATGAATTGAAAACCCAATTCAAAACTAAATCTCGGACGTAATTGCGACTAACGTGGTTCATATGCCATCCTGTATTATCAAAAAGCTTTTTTGCATTTTCATTTTCAGTTTGAATAGGATGTGACGACCATTTCGAAAGAAAATTATATAACGGAACAGCAGTATCATCCTCCACAACATCGGTCGCATTACGTAGCTGTATAGACTTAATGTATTCTTCGAGACTGCGGCCCCCAGGAAAAATACAGATTAAAGCCTTAAGCACGGATTTAAAGGTTATTTATGCAGTGCTAAGCGCGAGCATTAGAGCGTATTACATTTTGTGACTCGTATGAAATCGGTTCAAGAACCTCTTTTACCGTTGCCTGTAACCGAAATCCGACGATAATCGTCCAACTCGGACTTGTTTCAAAGTTTCAGCGAACTTTGAAATATTTCACGTTGAAAATAAAAAAAGGTGAGTGAGATAATAATCATTACCGTCTATGACAGCCAAGGCTCGACTTAGTTCGAAATAGACTTACGGCCAATTATAAACCACCGATCGAAATTGCAGCGTGCGTTTTAACAGTCTCGTTCTCTTCAGAGGTTCAACATATATGTATAGGTAAGCTGAAAGTAAGTATTTGATTACAGCTCTGCGAGCGGTAACTCTTCGGGTGTAACTACCCGACTAGTCGTTCTTTCCTCACGTCTTTCCTCCCACAATCCTCGGGCCATTCGCCGTTTCCGCCGGCTTCAAACTCTCCCCTCGGCCCCGAAGGTAAGCCAGTATCCAAGACGAAGAAGGAGTGATACTTTCTCGACTCGAGTCATACGATGTACGATATACCTAGACCTACTTTGTTACTGCGTAGTTAATTTTAACGCGAGCTACGTGTTCCTGATTTCTTCAACTATGCCCGACGAGTTTACAACCCACTCGGACCAACCTGCAGTAGGCTTTGGGCGATAAAAAAATTCCCTCAGTCTGCACCTTAACCCGACACCTACCTTGTTGTGTGGAGTTGCAGTTTCATTGCAGCTGCAGGCTGTCGGTCTCCCGAGTCGAGAGACTTCGTCCTTCGACTTCCGGTCAGTAGAAGCTCGATTCTCGCACGCCGCTCGGCGATATTACTTCTTATCAGATTTGTTCGCGAATTGTATTTACGGAGGTTAATACAGGGAGCTTTCGGCCATGACTACCAAATTAGGAGGCGTCCTGCACCCTCCTCGTCGCGCTAAGTTCTTAAGCTTCGGCCCAAGTTATTCGCCCTTCGCCGCGAGCCGCCCCTCTTCTCTCGGTTTAGTTTTTAATGATTATTGCACCGAGCGCCCAGGTATTACGAAGGTTGTCCACATTTGCATATCGCCCCGGTCTCAAACCAGCCGTTGAAACTTGTCGCTCGCGCCGCGCCACTCCTGCAAGCGCACTCCAACTTTTAAGCCCACCCTTTACAACTGTACTTGTAATTCCCGGTACACTCTTTAATGGCACTTCGCTTCGAGTACCTTAATTAACGTTTTGTTAGACTTTGGTTAATTAATCCTTTTGAAAAATTTACACTGCTGTGCGTGTTATACATTGTCCACGCGCCCAGTTTCGTTGCTGCCACAACCGGTATATTATTAAGGCAAAATCGACCGATCAGAAAAGTACAGATTTGTTTTCAACTTGGAAGTTGTAAAGAAAAGTTGAAAAAACTGGTCCACTCTAGACCTCTAGGCTGTGGGTATGAAGAAAAATCCGGAACTTCTTTATCCCCAAAGGAGTGTAGAGAAACTTTCATTTTATGTACCTACTAAGCTTGAATTTGAACAAAATTTCAGTTCATTATTTGAAACAACACTGCCAATAACCTTTAATCCAGAAAACTATTTCAATCGATGAAGATTAAAGTATCTTTGGAATTTAGAGAAATGAAAACTTGGTTGGCCACAAGACCATGCGACCGAGAACTTTGAAAATAGCAAGGTAGTTGGTATCCATTGCGGAATGACGCGTATTAATGCGTTGTATTAAACGAAATCATCGAGTCGGTGAGCTAGTTGATTCACAGCCTTTGCGGGTGGAGAGTCTCTCGATTTACACGTTATTTAGCGGCAGACTGAACTGAGCATGTTCTTGGATAAAGTTGACCCGGGTAAGATATTCGTCGGATGATTAACAGCCAAAGTTGGGGTTTAAGGGTCGGAGATATTTTGATACGGCAGTTAAGCCGGCGATACTTGTTGTTGAAATACGCGTTTTCGTGTCGGGCTCTTTTCAACCACGCGTTAAAAACTACCACAAGGTCTCCGGCCGGCGACAATAGCTTTACAGCCCTGAGGGTTCTTGTATAGAGATCCTATCTGTATTTCATTAACATTATTCTCAGCGGTAGACTTGCCTTCCCTCTTCGTCCTCCTCCACCTCCACCTCGTTCTCCTTCTCTTCCCTCCCACGCCATTCCACTAACCACCACCAACCTTTACGCCGCACTCGATTGTGCTCTCAAAACCATCCAGGTTTCCACTCTGTTCATTATCTACCGAATCGTTACCTGTTTCGTTTTTTTTTTTTTTTTTCTTGTCGATTCCGCTTTTGTTTTTGCATTTGCATTTGCCTCCCGCAAACCTGTAAAAGCCCCACTTTCATTGGCTAAAATTGACGCTCAACTGTCAATTTGAATTCTCCAAGCTGTATCGTTGCCTTGTTTATCTGCCATACTTCCGAAATTTTTACCGCATGATTTATTCTCAAAATACCCTGGTTTTATTACATTTATAAAGGACTTTTTCAACGGTTGACCACTGTTGGTGATTTTTCATATAGTCTGCGCCGGCTTTTCATGTAAAAGAATTGCCTTTTCTTCCTTCCACAAACTTGACAAAAATTTGTCTTTGATGAATAATCGTCAAGTTATTATCGAAATAATCCAAGTTTTCATTTCAATCAGAACAATATTAAGGTTAAGGAAATGGAGAAAAAAAAAACAATCACCGACCCATTGTGTGCTATAAATTAAGTCGCGATTGATAATTGATAATAATCTATTCATAATTTGGGTTCAAATTGAATTTGCTTTTTGGAGCACATCAAAAAATTTGAATCATAATATCCTCAAGTTATTGTAATTTATGTAATAATTTCTGTAGGTGAGAAGCATTTGAAAATTTGACTGGAAATTCACTTCTCAATAGCGATTTCAAAGAAAGAAGTGAATCGAGGATACTTTCACTTGGTATGTATGATATTCAAATTTCCGTTGTACAGTTTGAAAGCAAACGTACAGAAAATAATGAACGTTACAGGGATAGAAAAAAGTAGAGTTAAAAAAGTAAGCAACGAACGAAACGGCAGGCGAATAAAATAATAAAAAAAACCCTTTATATCCGTGTAATAAAACCGGAAAAATGCATGTCATAGCCGAAGCAGCGACCCGGAATTCAATAGCAACAACAAACTCCGTGGGACTGGAGGCATTATTCGGCGGTAAAATTTTATTCGGCAAACATTTATTGGCGTATTGTAAAGCTCCCGGGCGTTATTTGATAACGACAAATTATTGTTACGAGAAAAAATGGTGGACTGCAGGGTCCGAGGTTGGCGGAGGTTGGGCGAGGCTTTGCGAGTCAGCCCGGCTATCGCCCGACAAACATATCCCGGCGCTAATCTCCCGATATTTTAGCGGATTTATATTTTCAGTCCCGGCAGCGCGCTGATCCCCCGAGATATGCGAACCGAATAGGACAGCGCACTCCTATCCCACCGCCGACTTCCATCGCTCCGTTTTTCACCCCGATGTACAGGTGTTTCGGGGCTATTTTTCTACAATTTCGCAATCCCCGATCGTTGCCACGACCTATTATCGCGGTGCTTTGTAACACCTCTAATTAGAAATCAATTTGCGTGACAATTTAAAACGATGCTTTGATCATGTGTGTTTGCAGGTGAGTCAAACCTGGTGTACGACTTGCGAGTACCTCGTCATTTGACTAAGTCTAGTGAAAAACTTGGAAGATTTTTTTCTACCTGACACACCCGAGTCACGGAGGCAATCGGGACAGGTGCTTCGCACCTCGGAGGCTTCGGGTTACGCTGAGTTATTCCATAAGCAGCGTCGAGTCGATGGTGGTTATGAGCATGGGGTATGTTCCCGGTCTTCATGAGCAGGATATTCGAAAGTGGATGGGGTCGGAGCACCTGATCCTGGCTTGCAAAATTGACGACGTAATCCTCCATAACTCAGGATAACCAAACTTCGATGAAGATGTACACCCCCGCGTATTATACGAATGCGCCAAACAGAGGATCACCATTAACGACTTTTCGGGCCAGTTGTGTTTTTATGTTTTCAGAATAATCATTACTTGCGTCGCTTGAAGAAATAACGAAACTTTTCTGTTCAACAGCACATAGGTGCAATGAATTACAAGGATCGCGGACTGCGTGGATTGCGAATTATAACTGAATACAAAAACCGGCAGAAGCCCAGTAGGTCGGTTTTGCCGGGGTTCACTGGGGTTGAGTTGTAAACGAGAACTGGATGGCTCTAAAGCGACCGCGACCCCCACACTTGTGCCACTGTAACTTTGCCTTAAGTTGCGAGGGCCAGGAGAGCCCCTACTTTAATTCCGTTTTCTCCACCGTTTTCTCTTTCCGTGAAAAACGTACGAGAGACTGTCGGAAATGGAGAAGAAAACGCCACGCTGCTTCCGTTACTTTCAATCTATTACCTCACAAAATATAAGCGCTCATCGATTTTTCTATACATTAGATTTCCATATTCCAGTACTACAAGTATTTTATGACTCTTCAGCGATTTGAGATGATTAAAAAGTCGTCTGCCACAAATTCGCAGGTTTGTAGACGATTTTACCAGGTTTATAT
Organism: Neodiprion lecontei; assembly: GCF_021901455.1. Classification (NCBI taxonomy): domain Eukaryota; kingdom Metazoa; phylum Arthropoda; class Insecta; order Hymenoptera; family Diprionidae; genus Neodiprion; species Neodiprion lecontei. The sequence goes on along the minus strand of NC_060265.1, from coordinate 9,219,207 downwards.
ACATAGTTTCAAAGGATTTTTTGCATACATTCCAAAATATTCCATGTGAGGTGAAAGATTTCACATATCTTTAAGCGACCATGCGTGATTCTGGGATCACAAGTGAGCATTCTAGGACCCTGTAAGTTTTAGAAATGAGAATCAGGACCGCTTCGAAGAGCTTGCAAGGTGAATAAAAAGTGAAAATGTAGAAAATGGATGCGGAACTAAGGGTAGTGGCATCGGTGTGCTTAATCCCTCAGCATCATTACACCCCTACAGGACTCTTAGGTGCAGTAAATGCCAGCTTCTGACCTGTGACCAGCCTGACCTCTTCCTTCAAAAAGACTACGGACAGTAAGCAATGCTTTGCAAGCCACTGGCTGAAGCGGCACGTCGCAGACTCCTGGTCTGTGTCAGAGATTGTGGCTGGATCACTTGCCTGTGTCTCCTACTGTTGTCGACAACCCCTAAGAGACATCTCACGGTACAGTCCAGACCTTCTGCCACTGGCGTTTATGACATCGTTCAGATCCTGGGTTCGGGATCTCGTTAACAGCGCTGTAACTACCGTGGTAGTCGATTGAAGTGACCAAAAGATATCCTGCAGGCAGGTGGAATTCTAAAAACCTGCTTGTCGAGGAATCAACAACCCTGGAAATCGTTGGGAAGCTCATAGAAATCTTATGATTTTTATAAATCATGTTTATATATCGTTTAAAAACTCCACGACTTGTTCGATACACACCCAAAATATTTGGAAACAAAATTCCATGTAAATCGAAATTTGTAAAGTGATTATTTCCCCTCGTTATTAGTATTAACCAAAACTAATATACATTTGTATGATGTTGATTGTTTCTGTCAGAGGAACAAATTTATCTGAATTCGTTGCCTTATTTTGCGTTTCGGGTTGCCAATTTTTTTGTTTTTTTTATCTTTTTGCTGCTTGCAAAGAATTCTAACTTCAACTTTGAATTCTTCGCAGCGTCAAATCCATGTTGATTTTTTATGATACATGGCAGGATTCTGCACACGGATAGCTGCAACAAAGTGTCAGGTAAAGTATGAAACACGAGTGAGAAAAAATCTTTTCTTCAAACACAAGCGGCCACCCTGCACACCAGGGCTTCGAAATTTACAGCTTTGCGTATTGGATTAAAGGAGGAGTTAAAAAGGGTAGGTATGAAAATAAAAGTTGGTAAAAAAAATAGAAAGGAAATGAAAATGTCGACTTGAATTTATAGTGTAAACATCAGCATGCGTGCCATGAATAAACTAACGTATTCAAAAGACTTTTGTTAATTTCCTTATAGTCATTGCCCTGTTCGTACTGTAATATTCCATTCTGAAACATACGAAACTAATTCCTTTTCGAAACAATTATGGACCATTGTATTGATTCATTATCCAAAAAAGAAACAAAAACTGTTCAACTGAAGGTTTCGGTGAAAAAGAAAATTTTTACGTGATATTCAACCTTCTGACCATTTGTAATCGAGATTTGATTTGAAAATCAACTAGAAGAGGGTGTAGTTCCTCGGAACAATGAAGTGAGGCGTGAATGTGGCGAGATTTGGTTTATCGTTCGCAAATTGGAATGCGTCTAAATAACCACTTTGCGGACTCGTAACGGGGAGCCATTCGAGGGTGAATTTGGTTGTCTGAACAGCGTCGCGGAGGTATTTTCGTATATGTACCGTACCGACCCAGTGTCATAGGGCGTGTATAAAATAGACGTATATAACATGGGTAATAATCAAGGATGCATATATACGTGCAGTGAGGAGGGAAGACGTGCGGAAAGGTTTGACGACTAATAAACCGAGCCCTTGAAGCATTGTTTCATCGGGGAAAGATGCGGCTGGACGTATAGAGGAGAAGAGATGCACTCTTGGAGCGTCTCTTGGAGCGTTCCCCAAGTATGCATTACCCGCATTGTCTTGATTTAGCGCCGGCGTAAAACCGCAAGCTTACTTGTCAAGTAAGTAAGGCAGTTGTAAACCCCCTACAGGGTCATATCTGGTTTATCGCCGATCCGCGAGACGCGAATAAGTTGATATCATCTTCCCCAAATAAATCTGTTATCGCTGTGCCGATTCCAAGTTCGACACTAAACTCTGTTTGTTCTCTCAGCTCTCTTATTCGTCATCCACGCAAGTACCTACTTTGTATTTTACGTCCTACGATAGAATCGCTAATCCACGACGTAGCCACAAAATACAAAGGCCTCGACATCGATGCACCGTTTTCCGGAGACCTAAGAGTTGAGCACTGATTACTTTTTAAAGAAATGGTAGAATAAATTCGACAAAACGCTATATCGGCGTAATTTTTCAACAGAAATAAATTGCTCGTCGTCTAAGCTCGTAGATTGACTGAAGAATATACCTAAAGACAGTTGCCCTCATGGGCTATGGTCTGTACAAACGAAAATCGTCGTGCGCTTGTGCTCCCTGAGATGTTCCAATGGTAGAGTTGAGGACTTATTGCAGAGCATCGGAGACTTACCGATTTTGACGCGATGCTGGCTGCATTCACCTTCCCAGTAACACAGTCTACGCAATGGTAAGCCCAAGCCAGAACTTAGCCTGTGTGTAATTACCGACTTGTCGGCGATACAAGAAATTAATAATGAGAATAAATTTCTTCCAGAATTCATGACAAAACAGTGGATTACGTAAAGCATAGGTACCAGAGAGAAGAACGTAGACATAGATCATACATAATAATAGACAAGATGTAATAATGATGCAGAGACCAAAACGTATATGTGTATATGCAGTCCATGTACGATATTAATATACCTATATGATACATTTACGTTTACTACATGATGCATACTGTAAATTTTATACTTTTCCAGGGGACAAACTAGATTACCTACAATAATACATCTATAATATGAAAATGGAAGAATTATTCATTTCGAAATGGGATTCTATTCGACACGCGCTCGATGTATTCCACAACATTAATGTTCATAATTATTCCAACAACTTTTCATTTGCTCGCTCGATCTTGAATTTTCGTGGGCATATAATCGAAACGCTGTTTTAGCTAGTCGCAAGTGAAGTATCTACGTTGGGTAGAGAAGCAGAATTGTTTTTCGAAAAGTGTTCGTACAGAAAAAAATTGGAAGTAACTGTAATACATGACAGATGCGCTAATTTTGATCGAGATTAAATGGATGCTCCGTATCTGAGACAGTATTTAACGCAGTGTCCTGATTTAAAGATCTGAAAAGGTAATTGTCGGCGATTCTTTTTTTAATAGGGAGAGATAGAACAAAGCTTCTCAAAACTTCGAGTGTACTTTAACAGACATTTGAAAGGTACGAGCAAAAATTTTTATCATCCAACTGTCGCACAATGGACAGCGTTATCAGCTGACCCGTTAACTACAGAATACATCTTTGGTCAACGGCTGACCATCGAAGGGCCTAGCCGCTTGAGTCTGGAATCGGCAAGAGAGATGAAATGCGTATTTCTTGTCTGATTGTGAAATGTAAAAACTAAAACTAAAATCATTATACATCACATCATATAATCATACATCATACATCATACATTATACATCGTACATCACGATACATCATGCACAGTATTAAAGTTCGAAACCAAAGTTTGGATGTTCGGATGTTCGGAAAGTGACGTCACCAACATTTTTTTTTCTCTTGACGTCATCGATCTAGAATCAGCTACCCGAATTCTTCAGTATGGAAACAACCGCGCAGTAGAGCGGACGGATGAGAGTCGCGCTCCGCAAATTTCGAGTACCGGGTTCTCAACCTCCTAGATCCTGCGCTCGGGGTCCGATACCTGGTGAAACTCGACTTCCAGGACAAGCGTTCCGCGGTTCCTGCGCTTCAGGTACGCTACCTGGTCAAACTTGACTTCCAGGACAAACGCTCCATAGTTCTGCGCTCCAGGACCATGACCTAGTGCAACTCGACTTCCAGGATAAGCGCTCCATAGTTTCTGCGTTCTAGGTTCGCTGCCTGGTATAACTCGACTTTCAGGACAAGCGCTCCGTGGTTCTTGCTTTCCAGGTCCTAGACCTAGTGACTTTCGACCTTCAGGACGAAATTTCCGTAGTTTTTCAGTTTTTCGTAGCCCTCCATGGTTCCTGCGCTCCAGGTCCGCTACCTAGTGAAACCGGACTTCCAGGACTAGTGCTCCATAGTTCTGGCTGTCCAGGTCCTTGACCTGGTGACTTTTGACCTTCAGGACTAATTTTCAAGTTTACAAGTTTGATTAATGGAAACGTCATGTTTTGTAGTATCGATCTAATAAGCATGCTTCGGATAACATTTTGAATCAGCATAGGAACCGAACAACCAGAATAAACAAATTGCTATTACTATTGGGCATTAATCCTTAGACAATATTTTTGATGTTTTCTAATACTCGGAATATTAATTAGTATTCGCGGTATAACCCGAGGTAGTTATTGGTGGTTGTTGAAGTCAGTTGGCGGTGGTTGAAGGTGGTCGCAGGTGGACGAGGAGGACAAAGATTTGTGCTCGGTGAGTTTAACTTTCTTATAACATTTAATGGCAACTGTAATTATGTTGTATTTAAAATTTTTCAAACTTGTCATGCTTACAATAAATTGTTTCAATTCATTTTTCACGCAAGCACATATTCAGTAGCTTTAAACGCGCTAATAAAATTAATGACGTAATGATTAATGAATTATTTACAATAATCCTTACATAATATTTTTGATATAGTCTTAGTCTAAGAATATTTATTACTATTCCAGGTATAACCCGAGGTGGTCGGAGGTGGACGAGGAGGAGGACGAGCTGGACAAGGAGGAGGACGAGGTGGACGAGGAGGAGGACGAGGAAGACAAGGAGAACAAGGTGGACAAGGAGGACGAGGATTTGTGCTCGGTGAGTAAAACATTTTTATAATATTTGATGGCAATTGTAATTATATTTCATCTGAAATATTACAAAACTTGTCACGTTTACAATAAATTATTTCAATTCATTTTTCGTGCAAGCACATGTTCAGTAGCTTCAAATGCGCTAATAAAATTGATTATATTATTAATTAATTAATTATTTATATTAATCCTTAAACAATATTTTTCATGTGTTCTTATACTTAAAATATTCATTACTATTCAAGGTATAACCCAAGGTAGTTCGCGGTGGTTGCGGGTGATCGAGGTGGGCGAGGAGGAGGACGAGGATGACGAGGACTTGTACACTGTGAGTATAACATTTTTCTTATATTCATTAGAGTAGGAGTAGGATCAGGAATAGGAGTAGAATCAGGAGTAGAAGTGGGAGTAGGATCAGGATCAGGATCAGGAGTAGGAGTGGTAGGAGTAGAAGTAGAAGTGGTAGAAGTCGGAGTAGGAATAGGAGTAGTCGTAGTAGTAGGAGTTGGAGTAGAGTAGGAGTAGAAGTAGATGTATGCGGGAGGGGATATTATCATATCAAGCTATCAGTAATAAGCAATTGCGGGAAAAATATTAGCTTACTTTTGTAAGTATTTATGAATATAGCATCCATGAATATTCATTGTTGGTATGTAAGGTCTGGCAACGTACCAACCTTCTGTAAGAGATGTTGAAGATTTTTAACATAATTATATTTCAGATCTGTGCCCCACCTAGTGATCCACTAGTACATATCCTCCGACGTGACATCGCTCCGCTACGTATGCAGAAGAAAAGATTTATTAAGATGCAGATTGCTCCTCTCTTCTTGCCATTGTGCTTTCAGCCATTGTTGTGCTGTGTGTTTAAAATTTAGGACAGTATATAATATAGAATAAAAGGTATAGCTACGAATACAGCACTGCAATAAATCTTATAGAAATGAGCTCTCATTGAGATTTATCTGTATTTATAACTCGACGCGAGAAGGCAAAAATCAATTTAATGCCATCTGTAAGGTGATTGGACTCGTATTTTCACTACGAGAACTCGTTGGGCATTTTGCGGTGAAATTTGAAAAATTGTTGTACAAGAAATTAAATAACTATAAAAATGGATAAAAAATATTATCTCTAATAGTGAATGTAGCTAATACAGCTTTAACCGTATATTGATTATGTTAATGATCTATTGTGACAAGATCGGAATTAGATAAGCTCTCTAAATAACCTTTTCTAGTCTATTAATTTATATCATGTATATGTAAATGTATATTTCTTCAGTTTGTACAATCACTCCACTAGGATTACCCTTGCCATGTTTTATGGTGCGCTTGTGTAATTTGTATATTATTAACCTTACGTTTTACTCTATTTGCGACAAGTTGCGAGTGTTTCTAATTTCTTGACAATTATTTATGTACATGTATGTGTATATATGTATATGTATACTTATGCATGTGTATATACATATATCCACATGTTTAAAACTAGATTTTTACAATAAACACAGAGGTTTTAGTATATTCACATACGGATTTCTGTGTATAGGTATACTTGAACTAAAATATCCTTATCTCTAATACGGAGTTCTTCGTAATTCGCATTTGTTCTTGTAACCCAATGTCCTACATACAATGGCAAAAATCGAGATCCAACTTAACTGAGTCTCAAAGCCCTGTTGACATAAAAGCAGCTATTTGATAGAAATTATAGTTTATAGTTTACACAGCCCATTGCATGATATTTCATTATAAATACATATGTTTCAATGTATTTAGGAATAATGTATCAAATATACAGAGGTCATGTGCAAATAATAAATGAATTGATTCGACCGCAGTTTGATGTATTCATTAGAGCTTTAACAATAAATTTAAGCTTTCTTACTTCTTTTATTTTATTATGGATAATCAAAACCATTTCCGACTATTCGTGCTGTGGAAGCATGGGGATTAAACCAAATGTAGCAAAAGATTAGAAACAGTGTATGTAGAGTACGGGTATTTTTCTAACAATGCAAACACGTGCGGCTAGCTTAGTTTTGACATATCTAGAATACCACGCCTTGCGAATTAGCTTTCCAGACAGAGATGAATGATGAATTTTAAGGACTGCATTATCGTTGTTGAATACTCTATGCCTCATGGGAAAAGAAAATCTGTAACGATAAAATTGATGCACCGGATCATCGTCGACTTTAACTTTTGAAATGTCCTACCATTTCCGAACACCTCCAACCATCCTATTCACCTATATTACTAGATTAGCTGCGATGTGAGAAGAGAAGAATTATTCATTTCGAAATGGGATTCTATTCGACGCGCGCTCGATGTATTCCATAACATTAGTATTCATAATTATTCCAACAACTTTTCATTTGCTCTTTCGATCTTGAATTTTCATAGGCATAGAATCGAAACGCTGTTTTAGCTGGTCGCAAGTGAAGTATCTGCGTTGGGTGGAGGAGCAGAATCGTTTTTCGAAAAGTATTCGGATGGAAAAAAATTCAGAGTAACTGTAATACATCACGGATGCGCTAATTTTGAACGAGATGAAATGGATGCTTCGTGTATGAGACGGTATTTAACGCTGCGTAGTGATTTAAAGACCTAGAAAGGTGATAGGGAGAGAAAGAACGAAGCTTCTTAACACTTCGAGTGTATTTTAACACACATTTGAAAGATACGAGCAAAATCTTTCATCATCCAACTGTCGCAGAACGGCAGCGTTATTAGCCGACCCGTTCACTGAAAAATATATCTTCAGTCAACGGCTGACCATCGAAGGGCCTGGTCGCTTGAGTCTGGAATCGGCAGGAGAGATAAAGTGCGTATTTCTTGTATGAAATCATATCATATCATCATACATCATACATCATACATCATACATCATACATCGTACATCATACATCATCATACATAGTATTAAAGGTCGAAACTAAAGTTTGGATGTCGGATGTTCAGAAAGTGACGTTACCGATCTGAAATCAGCTAGCCGAATTCCTCAGTCTCGAAACAACCGCGCAGTAGAGCGGACGTATGAGAGTCGCGCTCCGCAAATTTCGAGTACCGGGTTCTCAACCTCCCGCATCCCGCGCTACGGGTCCGCTACGTATTTCGAGTACCGGGTTCTCAACCTCCCGGATCCCGCGCTTCGGGTCCGCTACGCGGTGAAACTCGACTTCCAGGATAAGCGCTCCGTGGTTCCTCGTTCATGTTTACAATAAATTATTTCAATTCGTTTTTCGCGCAAGCCGAAATTCAGTAGCTGTCAGTACGCTAAGAAAATTTCTATAACTTTATAATCTTCTCATAATCTTTCTGGTAGATTATATCGATGAAAAAATTATATCAAACCTTACACATTATTTTTGATTTGTTCTCATGCTGAAAATATTTATTAGTATTCGGGGTATAACTCGAGGTGGTTGGCGGTGGTCGTTGGGGGTGGTTAGGGGCGGTTGCGGGTAATCAAGGTGATTCAGGAGGAGGGGGACGAGGATTCGTGCTCGCTGAGTTTAACAATTTTATAATATTCGATAGCAATTGTAATTATATTTCATCTAATCTTCTTCAAACTTGTCATCTTTAAAATAAATTATTTCAATTCGATTTTCGCGCAAGCCCAAATTCGGTAGCTGTCAGTCCGCTAATAAAATTTCTCGACTTCCAGGATAAGCGCTCCGTGGTTCCTGGTTCATGTTTACAATAAATTATTTCAATTCGTTTTTCGCGCAACCCGAAATTCGGTAGCTGTCAGTCCGCTAATAAAATTTCTCGACTTCCAGGATAAGCGCTCCGTGGTTCCTGGTTCATGTTTACAATAAATTATTTCAATTCGTTTTTCGCGCAACCCCAAATTCGGTAGCTGTCAGTCCGCTAATAAAATTTCTCGACTTCCAGGATAAGCGCTCCGTGGTTCCTGGTTCATGTTTACAATAAATTATTTTAATTCGTTTTTCGCGCAACCCCAAATTCGGTAGCTGTCAGTCCGCTAATAAAATTTCTCGACTTCCAGGATAAGCGCTCCGTGGTTCCTGGTTCATGTTTACAATAAATTATTTCAATTCGTTTTTCGCGCAACCCCAAATTCGGTAGCTGTCAGTCCGCTAATAAAATTTCTCGACTTCCAGGATAAGCGCTCCGTGGTTCCTGGTTCATGTTTACAATAAATTATTTCAATTCGTTTTTCGCGCAACCCCAAATTCGGTAGCTGTCAGTCCGCTAATAAAATTTCTCGACTTCCAGGATAAGCGCTCCGTGGTTCCTGGTTCATGTTTACAATAAATTATTTCAATTCGATTTTCGCGCAAGCCCAAATTCGGTAGCTGTCAGTCCGCTAATAAAATTTCTCGACTTCCAGGATAAGCGCTCCGTGGTTCCTGGTTCATGTTTACAATAAATTATTTCAATTCGTTTTTCGTGCAAGCCCAAATTCGGTAGCTGTCAGTACGCTAATAAAATTTCTATAACTTTATAATCTTCTCATAATCTTTCTGGTAGATTATATCGATAAAAAAATTATTTTAAACCTTACACATTATTTTTGATTTGTTCTCACGCTGAAAATATTTATTACTATTCAAGGTGTAATCTGAGGTGCTTGAGGGTGGTCGGAGGTGGACGAGGAGGAGGACGAGGAGGACGAGGATTTGTGCTGGGTGAGTAAAACACTTTTATAATATTTGATGGCAATTGTAATTATATTTCATCTGAAATATTACAAACTTGTCACGTTTACAATAAATTATTTTAATTCATTTTTCGTGCAAGCACATATTCAGTAGCTATGAATAATCTTGTACAATTCATTATATTATTAATTGATTGATTAATTACATTAATCCTTACACAATATTTTTGATGTGTTCCTATACTAAAAATATTCATTACTATTCCAGGTATCACCCGAGGTGGTCGGAGGTGGACGAGGAGGAGGACGAGCTGGACGAGGAGGAGGACCAGGTGGACGAGGAGGAGGACGAGGTGGCCGAGGAGGAGGTGGGGTGGGTCGTGGGAGAGGACCTCTCCTCTCCTCAGAGGAGGGGAGGGGGAGTGGCAGGGAAGGGGGAGAGGTGGGCGGGGAGGGAGAAGGGAAGGGAAGGGTTGGGAAGGGGCGGGGAGGGGAAGGGACGGGAAGGGAAGGGGGAAGGGGGAGGGGAAGGGGGAGGGGAAGGGGGAGGGGGGGAGGGGGAGGGGGAGGGGGAGGGGGAGGGGGAGGGGGAGGGGGAGGGGGAGGGGGAGGGGGAGGGGGAGGGGGAGGGGGAGGGGAGGGCGGGAGGGAGGGAGGGAGGGTGGGTGGGTGGGCGGGCGGGCGGGAGGGAGGGAGGGAGGGAGGGCGGGAGGGAGGGAGGGCGCGGGAGGGCAGGGGTGTACTGCTCTATTACTTCTAACGAGCTTGCATCGACATCCGTCCTCCACTCTTTCCCGCCCTCCCTCCCACCCTCCCTCCCTCCCGCCCGCCCACCCACCCTCCCGCCCTCCCGCCCTCCCCCTCCCCCTCCCCCTCCCCCTCCCCCTCCCCCTTCCCCTTCCCCTCCCCCTTTCCCCTTCCCTTCCCGTCCCTTCCCCTCCCCGCCCCTTCCCAACCCTTCCCTTCCCTTCTCCCTCCCCGCCCACCTCTCCCCCTTTCCTGCCCCTCCCCCTCCCCTCCTCTGAGGAGAGGAGAGGTCCTCTCCCACGACCCACCCCACCTCCTCCTCGGCCACCTCGTCCTCCTCCTCGTCCACCTGGTCCTCCTCCTCGTCCAGCTCGTCCTCCTCCTCGTCCACCTCCGACCACCTCGGGTGATACCTGGAATAGTAATGAATATTTTTAGTATAGGAACACATCAAAAATATTGTGTAAGGATTAATGTAATTAATCAATCAATTAATAATATAATGAATTGTACAAGATTATTCATAGCTACTGAATATGTGCTTGCACGAAAAATGAATTAAAATAATTTATTGTAAACGTGACAAGTTTGTAATATTTCAGATGAAATATAATTACAATTGCCATCAAATATTATAAAAGTGTTTTACTCACCCAGCACAAATCCTCGTCCTCCTCGTCCTCCTCCTCGTCCACCTCCGACCACCCTCAAGCACCTCAGATTACACCTTGAATAGTAATAAATATTTTCAGCGTGAGAACAAATCAAAAATAATGTGTAAGGTTTAAAATAATTTTTTTATCGATATAATCTACCAGAAAGATTATGAGAAGATTATAAAGTTATAGAAATTTTATTAGCGTACTGACAGCTACCGAATTTGGGCTTGCACGAAAAACGAATTGAAATAATTTATTGTAAACATGAACCAGGAACCACGGAGCGCTTATCCTGGAAGTCGAGAAATTTTATTAGCGGACTGACAGCTACCGAATTTGGGCTTGCGCGAAAATCGAATTGAAATAATTTATTGTAAACATGAACCAGGAACCACGGAGCGCTTATCCTGGAAGTCGAGAAACTTTATTAGCGGACTGACAGCTACCGAATTTGGGGTTGCGCGAAAAACGAATTGAAATAATTTATTGTAAACATGAACCAGGAACCACGGAGCGCTTATCCTGGAAGTCGAGAAATTTTATTAGCGGACTGACAGCTACCGAATTTGGGGTTGCGCGAAAAACGAATTGAAATAATTTATTGTAAACATGAACCAGGAACCACGGAGCGCTTATCCTGGAAGTCGAGAAATTTTATTAGCGGACTGACAGCTACCGAATTTGGGGTTGCGCGAAAAACGAATTGAAATAATTTATTGTAAACATGAACCAGGAACCACGGAGCGCTTATCCTGGAAGTCGAGAAATTTTATTAGCGGACTGACAGCTACCGAATTTGGGGTTGCGCGAAAAACGAATTGAAATAATTTATTGTAAACATGAACCAGGAACCACGGAGCGCTTATCCTGGAAGTCGAGAAATTTTATTAGCGGACTGACAGCTACCGAATTTGGGGTTGCGCGAAAAACGAATTAAAATAATTTATTGTAAACATGAACCAGGAACCACGGAGCGCTTATCCTGGAAGTCGAGAAATTTTATTAGCGGACTGACAGCTACCGAATTTGGGGTTGCGCGAAAAACGAATTGAAATAATTTATTGTAAACATGAACCAGGAACCACGGAGCGCTTATCCTGGAAGTCGAGAAATTTTATTAGCGGACTGACAGCTACCGAATTTCGGGTTGCGCGAAAAACGAATTGAAATAATTTATTGTAAACATGAACCAGGAACCACGGAGCGCTTATCCTGGAAGTCGAGAAATTTTATTAGCGGACTGACAGCTACCGAATTTGGGCTTGCGCGAAAATCGAATTGAAATAATTTATTTTAAAGATGACAAGTTTGAAGAAGATTAGATGAAATATAATTACAATTGCTATCGAATATTATAAAATTGTTAAACTCAGCGAGCACGAATCCTCGTCCCCCTCCTCCTGAATCACCTTGATTACCCGCAACCGCCCCTAACCACCCCCAACGACCACCGCCAACCACCTCGAGTTATACCCCGAATACTAATAAATATTTTCAGCATGAGAACAAATCAAAAATAATGTGTAAGGTTTGATATAATTTTTTCATCGATATAATCTACCAGAAAGATTATGAGAAGATTATAAAGTTATAGAAATTTTCTTAGCGTACTGACAGCTACTGAATTTCGGCTTGCGCGAAAAACGAATTGAAATAATTTATTGTAAACATGAACGAGGAACCACGGAGCGCTTATCCTGGAAGTCGAGTTTCACCGCGTAGCGGACCCGAAGCGCGGGATCCGGGAGGTTGAGAACCCGGTACTCGAAATACGTAGCGGACCCGTAGCGCGGGATGCGGGAGGTTGAGAACCCGGTACTCGAAATTTGCGGAGCGCGACTCTCATACGTCCGCTCTACTGCGCGGTTGTTTCGAGACTGAGGAATTCGGCTAGCTGATTTCAGATCGGTAACGTCACTTTCTGAACATCCGACATCCAAACTTTAGTTTCGACCTTTAATACTATGTATGATGATGTATGATGTACGATGTATGATGTATGATGTATGATGTATGATGTATGATGATATGATATGATTTCATACAAGAAATACGCACTTTATCTCTCCTGCCGATTCCAGACTCAAGCGACCAGGCCCTTCGATGGTCAGCCGTTGACTGAAGATATATTTTTCAGTGAACGGGTCGGCTAATAACGCTGCCGTTCTGCGACAGTTGGATGATGAAAGATTTTGCTCGTATCTTTCAAATGTGTGTTAAAATACACTCGAAGTGTTAAGAAGCTTCGTTCTTTCTCTCCCTATCACCTTTCTAGGTCTTTAAATCACTACGCAGCGTTAAATACCGTCTCATACACGAAGCATCCATTTCATCTCGTTCAAAATTAGCGCATCCGTGATGTATTACAGTTACTCTGAATTTTTTTCCATCCGAATACTTTTCGAAAAACGATTCTGCTCCTCCACCCAACGCAGATACTTCACTTGCGACCAGCTAAAACAGCGTTTCGATTCTATGCCTATGAAAATTCAAGATCGAAAGAGCAAATGAAAAGTTGTTGGAATAATTATGAATACTAATGTTATGGAATACATCGAGCGCGCGTCGAATAGAATCCCATTTCGAAATGAATAATTCTTCTCTTCTCACATCGCAGCTAATCTAGTAATATAGGTGAATAGGATGGTTGGAGGTGTTCGGAAATGGTAGGACATTTCAAAAGTTAAAGTCGACGATGATCCGGTGCATCAATTTTATCGTTACAGATTTTCTTTTCCCATGAGGCATAGAGTATTCAACAACGATAATGCAGTCCTTAAAATTCATCATTCATCTCTGTCTGGAAAGCTAATTCGCAAGGCGTGGTATTCTAGATATGTCAAAACTAAGCTAGCCGCACGTGTTTGCATTGTTAGAAAAATACCCGTACTCTACATACACTGTTTCTAATCTTTTGCTACATTTGGTTTAATCCCCATGCTTCCACAGCACGAATAGTCGGAAATGGTTTTGATTATCCATAATAAAATAAAAGAAGTAAGAAAGCTTAAATTTATTGTTAAAGCTCTAATGAATACATCAAACTGCGGTCGAATCAATTCATTTATTATTTGCACATGACCTCTGTATATTTGATACATTATTCCTAAATACATTGAAACATATGTATTTATAATGAAATATCATGCAATGGGCTGTGTAAACTATAAACTATAATTTCTATCAAATAGCTGCTTTTATGTCAACAGGGCTTTGAGACTCAGTTAAGTTGGATCTCGATTTTTGCCATTGTATGTAGGACATTGGGTTACAAGAACAAATGCGAATTACGAAGAACTCCGTATTAGAGATAAGGATATTTTAGTTCAAGTATACCTATACACAGAAATCCGTATGTGAATATACTAAAACCTCTGTGTTTATTGTAAAAATCTAGTTTTAAACATGTGGATATATGTATATACACATGCATAAGTATACATATACATATATACACATACATGTACATAAATAATTGTCAAGAAATTAGAAACACTCGCAACTTGTCGCAAATAGAGTAAAACGTAAGGTTAATAATATACAAATTACACAAGCGCACCATAAAACATGGCAAGGGTAATCCTAGTGGAGTGATTGTACAAACTGAAGAAATATACATTTACATATACATGATATAAATTAATAGACTAGAAAAGGTTATTTAGAGAGCTTATCTAATTCCGATCTTGTCACAATAGATCATTAACATAATCAATATACGGTTAAAGCTGTATTAGCTACATTCACTATTAGAGATAATATTTTTTATCCATTTTTATAGTTATTTAATTTCTTGTACAACAATTTTTCAAATTTCACCGCAAAATGCCCAACGAGTTCTCGTAGTGAAAATACGAGTCCAATCACCTTACAGATGGCATTAAATTGATTTTTGCCTTCTCGCGTCGAGTTATAAATACAGATAAATCTCAATGAGAGCTCATTTCTATAAGATTTATTGCAGTGCTGTATTCGTAGCTATACCTTTTATTCTATATTATATACTGTCCTAAATTTTAAACACACAGCACAACAATGGCTGAAAGCACAATGGCAAGAAGAGAGGAGCAATCTGCATCTTAATAAATCTTTTCTTCTGCATACGTAGCGGAGCGATGTCACGTCGGAGGATATGTACTAGTGGATCACTAGGTGGGGCACAGATCTGAAATATAATTATGTTAAAAATCTTCAACATCTCTTACAGAAGGTTGGTACGTTGCCAGACCTTACATACCAACAATGAATATTCATGGATGCTATATTCATAAATACTTACAAAAGTAAGCTAATATTTTTCCCGCAATTGCTTATTACTGATAGCTTGATATGATAATATCCCCTCCCGCATACATCTACTTCTACTCCTACTCTACTCCAACTCCTACTACTACGACTACTCCTATTCCTACTCCGACTTCTACCACTTCTACTTCTACTCCTACCACTCCTACTCCTGATCCTGATCCTGATCCTACTCCCACTTCTACTCCTGATTCTACTCCTATTCCTGATCCTACTCCTACTCTAATGAATATAAGAAAAATGTTATACTCACAGTGTACAAGTCCTCGTCATCCTCGTCCTCCTCCTCGCCCACCTCGATCACCCGCAACCACCGCGAACTACCTTGGGTTATACCTTGAATAGTAATGAATATTTTAAGTATAAGAACACATGAAAAATATTGTTTAAGGATTAATATAAATAATTAATTAATTAATAATATAATCAATTTTATTAGCGCATTTGAAGCTACTGAACATGTGCTTGCACGAAAAATGAATTGAAATAATTTATTGTAAACGTGACAAGTTTTGTAATATTTCAGATGAAATATAATTACAATTGCCATCAAATATTATAAAAATGTTTTACTCACCGAGCACAAATCCTCGTCCTCCTTGTCCACCTTGTTCTCCTTGTCTTCCTCGTCCTCCTCCTCGTCCACCTCGTCCTCCTCCTTGTCCAGCTCGTCCTCCTCCTCGTCCACCTCCGACCACCTCGGGTTATACCTGGAATAGTAATAAATATTCTTAGACTAAGACTATATCAAAAATATTATGTAAGGATTATTGTAAATAATTCATTAATCATTACGTCATTAATTTTATTAGCGCGTTTAAAGCTACTGAATATGTGCTTGCGTGAAAAATGAATTGAAACAATTTATTGTAAACATGACAAGTTTGAAAAATTTTAAATACAACATAATTACAATTGCCATTAATTGTTATGAAAATGTTTCATTCACCGTTCAGAAATCCTTATTCTCCTCGACTTCCTTGTCCTTCTTCTTCTCATTCTCCTTCCTGTCCACCTCCGACCACCACCAACCACCGCCAACTACCTCCAACGACCATCTACGACAACCTCCGGTTATACCTTGAATAGCAATAAATATTTTCAGTATAAGAACACATCTAAAATATTGTGTCAGGATTAATATAATTTTCCCGACACATTTTACCAAGAAGATCATGCGAAAATTATAAAAAATTATACAAATTTTATTAGTGCATTGATGACTACTGAATTTGGTCTTGCGCGAAGAATAAATTAAAATAATTTATTGTCCACAAGACAAGTTTGAAAAATTTTAAATATAATGTAATTGCAATTGCCTCTAAATAATATAAAAACGTTTCACTTACTGTGCATAAATCCTCCTTCTTGTCCACCTCTTGTCCCTGAAGTCGAGTTCCACCGGGTAGCCGACCTGGAGCGCAGAAACTACGGAGCGCATTTCCTGGAAGTCGAGTTTCACCAGGTAGCGGATCCGCAGCACAGGATCCAGGAGGTTGAGAACCTGGTCTTCGAAATGTGCGGAACGCGATTCTCATCCGTCCGCTCTACTGCGCGGTTGTTTCCAGACTGAGAAATTCGGCCAGCTGGTTTTAGATCGACGACAACAAGAGAAAAAAAATTTTGGGTGACGTCACTTTCTGAACATCCGAACATCCAAAGTTTGATTTCGAACTTTGATACTATTTATCATGTATCATGATGTATGATGTATGATGATATGATATGGTGTATAATGATTTCAGTTTCTACATTTCAGACAAGAAATACGCACTTTATCTTTCCTGCCGATTCCACGCTCAAGCGGCTAGGCCCTTCGATGATCAGCCATTGACTAAAGATATATTCTTCTTCAGTTAACGGGTCAGCTAATAACGCAACTGTTCTGCGACAGTTGAATGATAAAAATGTTTGCTCGTACCTTTCAAATGTCTTCAAACACACTGGAAGTTTTAAGAATCTTCGTTCTATCTCTCCCTATCAAAAAACGAAAATCGCCGACAATCACCTTTTTAGGTCTTTAAATCAGGACAATGCATTAAATACTGTTTCATATATGGAGCATCCATTTCATCTCGATCAAAATTAGCACATCCGTAATGTATTACAGTTACTTCGAATTTTTTTCCATGTGAACACTTGTCGAAAAACAATTCTGCTTCTCCACCCAACGTAGATATTTCACTTGCGACTAGCTAAAACAGCGTTTCGATTCGATGCCTACGAAAATTCAAGATCGAGAGAGCAAATAAAAATTTGTCGCAATAATTATGAATATCAATGTTATGGAATACATCGAGCGCGTGTCGAATAGAATTCCATTTCGAAATGAATAATTCTTCTACTTTCATATTATAGCCGATTATTATAGATAATCTACTTTATCTCTAGGAAAATAATAAAATTCATAGTGTGCCTCACATATTAATCGTAAATGGATCATATGTATTAATATCGTACATGGACCGTATATACATATATACTTTTTAGTCTCTGCATCAGAGTTACATTTGATTATTATTTATGATTTATGTATACAATCTTTTCTCGGGTACCGATACTTCAATTGAATCACTGTTTTCATACGAATTTTGGAAGAAATTTATCTTTAATGATCATTTCTTGTATCGCCGACAAATCGGTAAGTACACACAGGCTGAGTACTAGCTTGGGCTTACCATTGCGAAGACTGTGTTACTCGGAAGGTGAATGCAACCAGCATCTCGTCGAAATCGGTAACTCTCCGATTTTCTGCGAAAAGTTCTCAACTCTATTGTTGGAACATCTCAGGGAGCGCAGGCGCACGACGATTTTCGGTCGTCAGACCAAAGCCCATTGGGGCAACTGTCTTTATATTCTTCAGTCAACGTAGGAGGTGATCGGAGAAGGTCGAAGAGGACGAGGACAACGAGGACAACGCGGGGGGATGGAGGAGCAGGACGGGGCCGAGGTGGACGAGAAGGATGGAGTTGGTTGGAGGTGGTTGGAGGTGTTTGGAAGTGGTAGGAGGTGGTTGGAGGTAGTTGGAGATGATCGGATGTGGTTGAAGAGGACGAGGACGACGAAGCGGCGGAGGAGCAGGAGGAGGAGGAGATCGAGAAGAGGGACGACGTGGACGAGGAGGACGAAGGTGGTCTGAAGTGGTCGGAGGTGGTCGACGGTGGTTTGAGGAGCTCGGAGGTAGTTGGGGTGGTTGGCGATGGACGCGGTGGTCGTCGGAGACGGTTGGCGGTGGATGCTTCACGCTACTTCTCACGGGGATGATCGAGCTGATCGACATTTCTCAGTTGCAGTCGACAAGTAGTCTTACTTATTCACTTTGTACCGACTTAATCTCAAGCTTCCATACGGACACTACTTTGGCTGCTACGAATGTCGGTGCGAGCCCGTTAGGTAGAGTCGAAAGCCCGTTAGAAGCGACAAAAAATGCGACAGTTTCAGTTCGATTTCAGTTCATGCAAAATACTTTGACTCTAGTGGAAATATTCGAAGGTCAGTGTATAGTACTTGTACAAGTTGCTCAATAGTACAAAGGTCGGAGGCAGAGAACGGATGCAAGAGAATGATTGACCATTGTTGGAAAAAAACCAACTATTGAATGAAAACAAGTTAATACAGTCTACCTTACCTACCTCAAGCTAAATATGAAAAACTTTCTGTGGAACAGTTACGATGTAGATTGTGAGTACAATTTAGGATGCGGCCTGTTATAGGTGCAATTCACTTGTGCAGAATGCGATATACGACGCGTGATGTTACATTGTCTGTATTCTACGTAACCTGTGATACAATAGAAGAAAACTCAATTTTCAACGTACCTTCATCATATTTTCTCAACACTTGTTCGCTGAGTGTTCTATATCTCTTCTTCGCACTCCCAAGGATCTGAAAAGTCTAGAAAGGGTCGTACAAGTCCATTTTGCGACCGAAGATTTAGAGCTCGTGAATATTTTGACGAATTCGGACAGAGCCAAAGTTAATTTTTTTATGCATTATACCGACGTACCTTTTCGTGAGCGAATAACAGTGAGCAGTCCGAATACGCTGCAATCAACGTATCCTAAATTAGAGCCAGAGAACAAAAGTTTCGCTATCTGATTTCTCTGTTGTTATTCCTACGCTGTTTTTGATCTTTTCTCTGCGTTTCTCGGGGGTCCGCTTACTCTGGGAAAGGTGTCACAAATTTTATTCTGCAACGGAGAACTTTTCACTCCAGAAAATAAGACTAACTCGTTTGCTTTTGCAATCATAATTTTGAAAAATTTGAGAAGAGCTGATATAGATTATTGATTACGCCTTATCGACGTGATTTTTCGCGACAAGTCGATTGGGCGCAGTCTGAATGCGCTGCGAACAACAAATACGACATACTCTGACCAACAAATTTATACTATAAGTATCGAAATTTATGTTCGCAATTACTTTATTCCAAATACCACTGCAATATGCTTGTATCAACATTAGATTACGAAAAACCGGTGCCAAAGCCTCGAGGAAAACGACTTCTAACGATAAAATCGAAGCGACGTGAATTTAAATATCCAAATCAAATCGTACAAGTAATGAAAGATTAACATCGATCAATAAGACATCAATCATTATAACTACCTGGATAAAAATATCCATTCTTTTCGAATAATCCAGTGTTAATTTTTTTTCACGCCAATTATTTAAAGTCCTACATTTTCCGTTACAGGGTGAATATTCTTTGTAAAATATTTATTGGATATCCAATAATTTCGTTCCAAGTTCGTACCTGTAAAATAATTCATCTTGCATAATGGTATGCAAGTTTTCTCGATTAGCACTAATCAAATTTTCGTATTATCTATTAGCTCCTCTAGATCCCAGATCCTTTTCCCATACTTTTACATTTACCTTGAACCCTGCATCGTTCTCTGATTAACGCCTCGCTGTTTTGGTTCCCATACTACATTATTAAAATGCTCTTTCTACTGGCAAACTGCAACTAGCCAGTCCCTTGGAACCTTTCTTCCATATCTCTCTCTCGCCCGCTCTCAAATCATCTTTCATTCATCGTCAGCCAACATCTAGATTCCTCTCTGATCTTTTTTTTTCTAACAAACAATTTCTCCTCCATATCTTTTTATTGCATTTTCCATATCTATTACAATAAATCAATTATATAATCATACACATTTTACTTCAATCAACTTTTCAATACAGGTTCGACTCATTTTCTTCTATCCTTCATATGCGCGCGTAGTCGACGTTTGGCTGATCCAAAGTAGGCCGTAATAACATGACGGCTGGGTGTCGATACGGTCATGGATAACAGCCCGTCGTGATGACAAACATCCATCCTGTATCATGTAAATAAAAATTTTGTTTCATTAAAAAAAGCTATATATAAATGTAAAAACAGAAATCAATATATCTTCAACTTATTTTTGTCCTATCTGTAGCTTCTGAACCGCGTTAATGTATCGATCAAATCGAAATTCTAATGCATCGACGAACCATTGCATTGCCGGCAAGTATTATCTTTCTCGTGAAAAGTTAATATCTGTATGGATTAATAAAAATGCTATAGTTTCGTGTAAAGCGAAAGAATGAATTACAAACATGCATAATCATAAAATCTATCGCTATATATGCGTTATTTAACGATGCGTAAACCGTAAGAAAAAACCGTCGATAATAAAAAAACACCGTCAAGTCGACGCAGCAAGGCTCGACGAAGTATTGCAAGAATCGTATTAGTCAGACGTATATTTTTTAAATCAGGGTGAATGATTTAGGCGCCTTTCTCTCGTTTCAGGGACTCGAAGCTGCGTTGACGACACTCGGTACCCGCGGCACCCTTGGCTTGGTATGTTAATTAACAGTATAAGCTTTCGAAGGGATTCAAGAAAGGGGGATAAGCGGGGTGAGTGCCTTTATATAACTAATTAGTAGGCCCGGCATTCAGACTATTTACTCGATTTTGCTTTGCTTAGGCCTACCCGACACTGTCTCCTTCCACCCCGAGGCCCGGCATCCCCCGAAAGATCTCTTGTTTAACCGAGTTTGGCTTAGCTCAACCGTTGATTATATTGCGCGAATTACTTTCGTCGATTTCATGCCTCATTTCTCCAATCCGAGCCGGTCCAATGCGGAAACAAAACCCTTTCTCCGCAGCACGTGAAGCCAGAGTGCTCCAATCAATGTTAAAAATCGCTATTGCCGGTTCAGTTTCGGCTGTCCCTTAACTCACCTCGTATTTTGTTCCTGCCGGTCGAACCAAATTTCTTTTTTCACTTATTGTCGCAAAACGCATTCACCCTTTTTGGTTCTCTCGCTACAGCGCAACTTCGACGAAAGAAATTAACCGCCGCGTAAAAATCTAACAAGTCTGCGGAGGGTGTAAATTGAGAACGCCAAGTGCACTGGTTTTAATCAGTTCATAAAATCGTCGAGTCATAGCGAACCGACTCTTATTTCCCGGCTGAGGTCGGCTTGTAGAGGGTCAGCAACTTCCTTCTCGGAATAATGGCTCCTACACATGAAACAATCTCATGTAAATGTTAATCAAGACTTATAATTCACTGGAATATTCTAATTCACTGACAGCAATGAAATCTCGGTACGGTTCGTAGCGAAGATCACGCGTTGTCTGATTTTTCAAAAGTTTTCTCTAATTTTTACTGTTTTATGTAATCAATTTCAACCGTGTAGTTTTACATCGGTGCAGTTATTACTGCGATTAGTCATGAGTTTTAATATCACGGTGTATGAATTGCTAATATGTAGCTTGATTATACGAAACAAGCAGTATTTGATTACGATACTAACAAAAAAGCAAAAAAAAAAAATAGAAAAACTCTTTTTTCATGTCATATTTGTCATCGTTCCAATTGCTCAAACACCGTACAAATTGGTTACTTACAAATAAAATTTAGGGTACATAAAATCAAAGTTATCGTCGTATCGCTCGACTCGGTCAGTAAGTTCAGTGCGAGATATCTACATACGTACGTATAATACGAGGGCAAAACTATCGAACAGTATCAATAGCAGCATAATACCATAAAAGGTATTGTTCTCTCCCGCAAGTCGTATAAGTTTTGTGAATTTCGTTCAATTCGGGGAATAAAACCGCGGTTTGCTAGAATCTAGACACAGTAGTTCTGGTTATAGCAAGACACTAAAATAGAACGTAAAATATCATAGTTTATAGAGTTAACCACCCACTTTGGTCAATAAAAATGTAACAAAACGTAATCCTATCCAGACAGATGGAGGAACGTGCTAAAGTCCGGACGTGCAGCAGACGCGACGCTGCGGCAAAGAACTTTTTCGTCGCCATGACGCTGCGTGTATCCATAAACTGGCAAAAATCGCTGCGCGAAATTCGCGAAAACACATTGTTCCTGAAAAATAATCGTCAGATGTTGCATTTCATTGCGTGTGGAGGAGAAATTAAAGTTTCAAAAAACCAACGAGCTGAGTTAATCCCCCATGAAAATCTTATGGAGAGAAAAAACTTCCAGGACGGCTTGAGAAAAATGAAAAGTCAAGTTAATAAAATTTCGGTGGAGAAAAGAACCGAGACAAAAGACTCCGCGACATTCGTCCCTTCCCTACATCAATAACTCGGAATAATACAATCAGTCCGCAGGGGCGGAGAAGATGGCAAGGGAGGTGGAGGTGAAAAGAGAGAGAGAGGGAGGGAGGGGAGGGGGGAGGAGAGAGACGGTTAAAAATTAATTAACGCAATAAAAGTTAATCTTTCCAGTTTGTAAAACTCCGTTCTGATTCTGTGTCTCGAGCGGAGCGTAATTAAAATAAAAATGATGTCAAATAAAATCGCCTTCTTTTTTCTTCATTCTTCGTACTCTTTTTATTTTATCTTCTATTTTAAAATATTTCGCGCTACTCTTTTCCTCCGTCTTAATTATCAGTATTTCCCACATTCGCCTCCGTCACTTTATTTTTTTAAATTTATTTACTTATATTTTTTGCATTTGTTTTGTCTCACTTCTTTCAACGCTAGTTTCGCAACTTCAAAGGGTTGAAGTTTCGGGCCTGGGACGGGTTGATACTACGAGCAACGGACTTACTTTATATAAGAGAAAAGTATATGAACATGGTAAAAATAATAAAGCCGAGGAGGAGAGAGATTACTTATCTGATGAAAACGTTGTTAAACCACTGCATAAATTTACAACATTGTGTCACAGTGGCGTGGGGATGCGAAAATACACGGCGCTTGTCCGGATTTATCTGCGGGTTACCAAGAATCCAAAAAATAAAACGGTATTCAAAATTTTATCTCTTTTCGCTACCTCTCCACTCTTGAAATTCTAAACTACAATTCAGAAAAAATTTGTAAATCATACGCAATATATTTCTCTGTATTCCTTATCGTATTTCTTATCATAATATTCGTAAAAAAATTCAAGATTCAACAGAATTCATTCATCTCTAATTCATAACATTTAATACCAGAAATTTTGTAATAGTTGACATATTTCATTTCATTTCTATACAACTTTTTTCTTCCTGAAATTTTAATAAGTTTACAGCGAAGTAACGATATTCCAGTTACTTGCCATGCAGCTCTGGATTGTGGTATTAAATTACAGAAGTGAAATTGTACCCGATAGTTGTTTGGGAATTGAATCCAACGTATTCGTTGATGGTAAAAACTTGGAGTTTGCAATTGTCGCGAGTTCGACTATGGGTGGGAATATTTTACGGTCTATGGCTAAGCGAATATCGCCGCTAACCGTAATTTTTAATATATTGATTGAGACGCCAGTGTTCTTGGCTCGGGCGCCGCGTCGTTTGCGGCGGTGCGGCTGCTTCATTAGACGCTCTTAATTAACTTGCGCCGCGCACGCGACTTTACACAATAGGATATACCCGTGCAAGCTCGCTATACCCTCAATTCGGTCTTAGTAATAATACACAGGGAGCTGCTACGTTCACAGAGAAAGAGAGAGAGGAAGAAAGCAAGTGAGAGGGGGAGGAAAGAAAAGGAAGCTCTGTTTTATAACCTCAGTGAATAAGCCACCCCTTGGAAAAATTCTAATTCGTTTAAAAATTTGAATCTAATTATATCAAGATAATTAGTCGTAGTAATAACAGCCTGCTTATTCGGTTAGAATACGTTATATAATATTTTATCGATCATGTTCTATTTTACTGAATGCTAAAAAAGTTCCTAACAAGCCGCTTTAATTTTTTTTTTTTTTTTTGTTCGAAAGCAACGCGGAAGCAACGGAGATACTATTTTCCGCCTGAATATATAAACGTGGCGCATTTTAATTCCGGTCTTTCGATCAAGTCCCTTAATTAAAAATGATTCATACGAAAGTGACCCAGTTTACTTACAGAATATCCATACGTGCACAACACGGTGCAATAGCACCGCACTCTAGGCTACGTCTGCACTGCTATTATATCAACGCTTTGTTTCAACTGGGGCAAACTCACCCCGTTTACACTTTGTGCACAGTGGAAGAGTTTGCGGAGTTATTGTAACGCTGTATAATTAACTCTTTCGACTGCGAAATTGTTCGATCACTCAAAGATTTTTGAAACACACTTATCATCATTTTCTCTATGCATGGTTATATAACACTGACGATTTTTAACATTCACAAAGAATTATTAACCTTAAGACAAAAATTACGACATCATTGTTGCGATATCTGAAGAGAAAAAGCAGCAATATTTTGACCATAACACTGATTTTGGAACAGTTTTTTGCACAAGGTATACACCTATTTATTCTATAGCTCGAAATAAAAATGAAATCGAAATTTAAATTTAATTCACTTAATCTGCTCGAAGCCAAAAAAATCGATTTGACAGACTTGTGATTATGATCTAAATTTTCCTTTCTGAGCCTAAAAATGAATCACAACGCAAACAAAATTTCATTGAAAAATCAAAGTGTTGATTAATCACTCCATAACTGCGATGAAAATTGCAGGATTGTAAAAAAAAAAAAAAATGTACTTTCTTTTCTTCCGTTTTAAAAAGCGAAACACAGCAATAGACGACAGCGCTTGTAACTTTTACCATAATTCTAGCCCTAGTTTAAACTGTATTATTTCGACAGTATGGCGAAAATAACACGGTGAGAGGGTTGGGAGGGGGGTGAAAACTAGTATAACGCGTTGCGGGGCAACATATGCTCAGACAGGAGCAGAGCGGCATATATTAGAGACCAACACCTCTGTTTTACGCCAAAGTGGTTAGCCGCACGCGTTAACCGGCCCATAACCCCCGCTGCAACCCTCATCGTATTGCCGGAAACCGTATATATACGTACACACGCGCGCGCGCGCACGCACACATATACATATATATGTAGCTGAAATAGCGAGCGTGAATGTTACAATTATACAATAAATGAGTTTAACGTTCATCACCTATTTTGCTTATATGAGTCCTTAATTGAAAAAAAGCAGTCAAGTAAAAAAGTATTTGTATAAAAGACAAATTACAAAATTTACTCGATCTTCAAACACAAGCTTGTTAGGTAGAATTAAATTTTAGTTGCGTCGGAAAAAAAAATCTTCCCGGTCAAGTAAATTATTTGACGCAGGTTCATATGCGGATAAAGTTTTTTTTTTTATCCTGGATAAATTTAAAGGATTTTTTTTGTTTTTTGAGCGCAACTGTGATGTAAGGATGAAAAAAATCTGCAACAGAAGTTTGCCGTTATATCCAATTTCGTGCAGCAATAAGGAAAATGTTTTTTATCGTACCAGTATGATTTTTATTTTAAGTATATAAGGAACTCATTTATATATATAAAATATATTATATATTAAACGATTCATGTGTATATATATATGTGTCATAACTCGGGGCAAATGGATGCATGGCGCAAAGGCAATTTACCTCTATGCGTGTATAGATATGGGTATAGGAACAGAATTAATTATCGATCCCTTGGAACAAATAGAAGTAATTATAGCCGGATACTGGTAATGAAATTATTGTTTTTCGACGTTATTGAACTAACAATTTCAGATCGCTGCCTGCGTATGTAGAATATACGTTTTGTACGTTATACGCGAAGCGATAATTACAGCAGACCGTTCATCCAAACAGGAGAATTCGTAACCGTAGACGAATGTGAACGTTTCGTTATTACGTTCATGAAGCGGGCCGTTTATCCCCACAACCTTATTTTCCTTTAATTCTCAAACCCGGAAAAATGGTTAATAAAACTTCGTCAAGAGTTGTTTATTCTATTCGCATTCCTTGTCTTTCACTCTTCCCCGGCATTCAATTCTTACTGACAATCTTTCTTCGCCATTTATTAAAAAAATTAATTATTTTCCCTGACTCAATGAGAAAAAAAAAAAAAAAAAAAAAAAAAACGAATTCCGAAATCTCGATTCAAGAACTCGGAATTCGAAGACCAGTCTATTCATCCATCAAATTTCTACCGACCAAGAGAGTTGGCGTACCGCTCTAAAAGCTCGTAAAAAAGTGAGCACGCGGTTATAAAAAAAGAGAGGATAAAAATAATGAAAGCAAAAAGAAGGAATAAGAAAATAAAGGGACGAAGAGAAAAAAAAAAAAAAGAAAGAAATAAAATCGCCCGTGGAAATATATTGGCATTGAAAAGTTGTAGAACATGGCGGCGACACGTTGCCTGGATTGCGCCATAACTTAGACCTCGTATCGATATGGGTGCCTCGTACAGTGTAAATTTAAGGGTATATGATACGGTGCGCCACGCAGTGAAGAAAGGGGGCTCCGGTGAAATATGTTACCAAAGCCGTTCGTCGCCGAAGCGACGTTTCGTGCTGCACGCGTGCAGCCGCTTAAAAAATCCCGTTTTTGCAACGAGAGCGTTTTTCTCGCTTTTCTTCAAGTATTCAATATACGATTCAGAAAAATTAATCGCGACTGAGCCTTTTTGGTCCGGGTTGAATAGGATCACGATAATGGTTGGATACAGCATCTCAAGGCGTACAGTTTAGAAAAAAGTTTATTAGTCAATTTTTCAAGGAGAGTATAACCAGATTTTTGAAATAATCGTATCGCGAAGCTTTTCGGGCTTTCGAAAGATATCTGGTGAGGAAACGATGACTACTTTAGATAACGATCGATAGCTCTGTTTCTCGTCAATCACGAGTTTATCCGCAACGAAAGCTTTTCACGACTTAGCATACTTACATCACTTTTTTGAAGGAAATTTCACGTCTTCGCTAAAAATGATACCAAAACTCTCGCTCGTAGAAAATAAATAAAGAAAACAAAACTGTCGTTCATTAATTCTAATAAGAGCGAGTTGATATTGAAGTATTGTGGATTCAGATTTTTCGGATAATCTACCTCTTCAGTAAAGTATATATATATATATATATATATATATATACATATATCTAATTGGAAAAAATTGTCTTCTCAAGTTCTGTTTATACAAAGAAATGATTTACGTACAGAATAAATTACGATTGTTCAAAGTTTTATATAGATAATACACTTCTAGGTTTGAAAAATAAAAATCTTTTGATGATAATTTCGCGTGGTAATGTCTCAGACTGTATTAACAATAGGTGATTCACATCCCTCTACGAATTTCGAATATAAAATGAGCAGAATCAGTGCCTCGGTACAATTCTTTCAAAATAATGAATCTTCTTCACAAAGCCGCAAGCGTCGTTCGCCACAACCGGAAGTGCGTAGAGCAGGCTCACACACCCCACAAGCCTTACCCTCCTTCCCCCGTGCAACATCTCCCACAGGTACGGAAGACTCGACGTACTTCTCGGAATCTAGAAACGTAGAACGTTAAATCGGTCGATAGTAGAATATCCTCGCCTGGCAGAGCCCTGGGACTTGTTGTTCGCCGGGGTCGGTGCAATTAGGGGGTATTAATTAGCGGGTACTTCAGCCGATCCCACCCCCGACTCCATGACAGGCTTTCTCCCAGCCTCGTGCTGAGCCCTCCGAAGTACACCGGCTCAGGGGGCTGATGCGGACTTTGGGATCCGTGCAGAGCTAATTGTACGTTTTTGCGAGGCACGGAAAAGGGGGGGTGGTGCTGTTGCTGGACAAAGACGTGTGGATCCGTCGCAGGTGAGATGATATCTCGCCATTTTCTCCTTCTCTAAGTGTGAAAGTATTTTTGCGAGACGTAGACTCGAGAAGTTATTCCAACGACACGTGTTGCCGTTGTTGCACGTACCGCACGACGTGCGTATTATAAACATGTACCTGTAATATACGTACAAGCTTCGGTCCGTTGGTTGGAACGAATTGGAAAAGTCGGAAGATGGATGAAGGGGAAATCACGATGCCGAGTAAAGGGGTTGGCTATTCATGTATTTAAATTTATTTATTGGCAGGATTTTTGGCCCCGTTATGAGACCCCTGTGAACCCGCGGTTAGACCCACCCCCCGCTTCAACCCCTTCTGGGTAATTTTCCTGCTTAAAGAGATCTCGGCCAATTACACGGAGCGTCCACAGGCGTTGAATTTTAATTGGAAAAGAAGAAGTACAGACCCCCTTATCCCTCCCATCGACTACGACTCCTTCTTCGCTTGGTACTAACTACCCGACCTGAAATTGGTATAGGAATGAGAGAAACGTTGGGGGAAGGGGGGGGGGGGGGGGGGAAGCATTCGTGAAAACCGGCGAATCGCTGGCTGTTAAGTTCTCGATTAATTTTAATGTGCTGAATGTTTTACGCAAATTGTTGTATTTCGTATTCAGAATTATTATATTCGAGCGCAACTGAACGAGCTGGTGGAATAAAGGAGCCGTTCTAACTTAATTGGGTCAATCTGTAAGGATTAATTGATCCAAAATACAACGAGTCAGAGGCTTGCGAATGTATTAAAAAGTGTAATTCATTTTAAATACAAATTTTATTTCAAACATTGAGAAGTCAAATGCATCACTTGAACACGGATATTGCCTGCAGAAAGGGGGAAATAAAGAAACTAATTGCCATACTCGTTTCTGTTTCTTAATGCCACGTCGTAATAATACGATTACTCGTCATATTCACGAAGAATTTACAACAAAACTTTACTCGTTATGTTCAATCTGTAATAAGACTTCAACTTAATTTCAAAGAACTTCCGCAAACATACATTACGTTTATATACGTAAAGTTAACTTCCAAAACTTGTCATTTTAATGACAAAATTTGAAGAAACGAAATTCAATATTTACAAGAATTATTGACTATGTTCAGAAGAAACTCAAAGTTTCGGTATTTCTTTTTTTTTTATTCTTAGGCGAATGAAACGACTTCCATTTCCCTCAAAGTGGAAAATTGAGAATGTATTGAATTGGATCAACTCAACTGATGGAAACGAATAAAAGTTCATTTCATTACGTGCAAATTCACAATATTGTTTCACCGTGTATTAAACCGTAATGCATACTTGAAAACGTAACGGTTGATTCAAGGTATTGCTAAAGAGTTATTGGAACAGGTGCTTCGATTTTATTGCTGATTAATGCGAGTTATTTGATCGATAGCGCGCGTGTAACTCAAACCACTTACATCGTGCAAGAAGAAATCGAAAAGTGGAAAAACGATACGCGAAGAGCTGTTTTTAAAAAAGAAACGTATGAGACAAAAAGGTCGAAAAATTAATGAATAAACAAATAAACGGACTAATTCCTTTGCCGAAAATTTTTCCGCATCGTTTCGTTTGTCGTCAATGCGCATCTCACATCCCCGATATTTTGATTCTCACGGTTCTCGCATCCCCTTCAAATTCATCCCAAGTGCTGGACGGAATAGTGCTGCCACGCGACGGTCGCTGGGAAAACTGCCACCGCGCAACGAAACCCTTCAATCAATTTCATAGAAATTCTTAGAGGGTTTGATATCGCCACGACACCCCGTCCCTTTGACTTCGTTCCATTGTTCACTAAGATTCTTAGGGATGACGGAGTTGATTTTTAGGTACAATTTCTAGTCTGGAAGTATTTCAGAAGGTGATTAATATCGCGAAGATGATGTATAAAATGTTAATAGTAAAAAACGCATTCCTTACACAAATAGGAACTTTGCTTGTGAGTAAAATTCAATTTTTTATTAATTAGACGAAGAAAAAAAAAAATTTGGCAACACTGTTGGATGATCTGGAATACTGTTGGAAATTCAAGTCAATCTTGCTCGAGTATAAAATCCAGAAAATAAATCGGCCAGAATTTAAAATGAAGGGAATTGGCAACAGCAAATTATTTCGACGAATGGTAAATTCACAGGTTATTATACTGATAAAGGCTAAACTAATTACTGTCCAATACATTATCATCAATGACGAATTCTGTCTGAAGAGGCCAATCTTAAAATATGACTAAATTACGTGAAACAATTATTATTTTTACATAATTTTCACATCTAATGAAGACTGAATATTAAAACAAACGACTGAAATTTTGAATTGTTTTACGTGATTCGTATGATGGGTTTACCAAATATAAATAAGTAGTAACACCCTCGTAATTTGTCCACACCAAAAAAAAAAAATAAATAAAATAAAAAAACTTGATTTCAATAGATAAGCTTTCATCGAATTGGCTGACAAGCGAGTCTCAGGAATGAAGCAAAGTAACTTTTGAACCAGCGGTTCGAGAGACGAAGTGTTAGTTTTCTGGACCATCGCGTATCGCTGGGAGGAGAAACGAGGAAGGGTGGTGGGGGTTAGGTGGTCCGGGGGTAGTTTATAACACGTCTCACATAAATTGTCGCACGGCTTTTTAAGAAATTGGAAAGAAGGCAGCGGCTCGAGGGCCTTAGAAACAGCTTGCGTTGAGTGGCCAAGAACTTTTGAAGTCCTTCGCGGGAGAAAAGGAAAAGGAGGAGTAAAAAAAAAGGGGGGGAGGAGGAGGGGGGGGGGGGGATGGAGAAATCTATTGCTTCAACCCGACTCGAGCCGCGCCGTCTTACGGAGTGTTTATAATCTGTTTTACGACCTCTCTCACCTCCCCACGTGGAGAGTTTCCCCTTTTTGAGCCGAGGCTTTTATATCGACGAGAGAAAACCGGATGAGGCAAGGAATAATGAAAGTTGAAGGAGGAGACGCGGATGACATAAAGGCACGCATGCGACCAGCGAAATTTTGACAAATTTGAAAGTTTTAATACGCCTCTGCGACTCCCAGTCGGATTATCCCCCCTCCAAAAACGAACCCGCTGCAGGCCTGTGGGAGACATTTTCGGGACAGAGGTAATCTTCGCCAGCCAAGATATTACATTTGAATAAATATCATCATCGATATAGCCGGCGAGAAAATACGCTATCGACGAAACAGGGAACGAAACTCCCGAGGGATCGGTTCCCTCGTATTAAAACACCGGGATATGTCAAGTATCGCTCGGGCGAGCCTACCGCCTAACGCTTCTTCTTTCACATCTTGCGATAGCGAAACGTCGTTCGAAACTTTAAAGAATCTTGAAAAAATGTTTGAAGAATAAGAAATAATGAAAAACAATTGAATGTGCAAAATATTTTTAATCCTAGAACGCGATTCAAACTTCATTTCGTTTGGTTTTTGCGGTCACTGATTACGAATCTGCAAAGAAATCGCAAAAATTCAAGATGATGAATCCAACACGGTCGAGGAAAATTTCAAATTTGATTGTGTAATATTAAAAAACTCTACGCGGGAGTTTTCGGGGTCGTTGATTCGATTCGCCGTACTGAATTTTCAAAACTTGATTGTCGATTCGTAATCAGCGACCTCAAAAACCCCTGGTCAGAGATTTTTCTCCGGATTCGATGGTAATTGAAATTTTCGTCCGCCAAACTGGATCCGCCATTTTGAATTTTTTTAAATCCGACTTCATATTCGCAATCGGTGACCCCAAAGACTTATATAATTTATGTAAAACGTGTGTAGAATTTTCTCGGAAATGAATTATTCCTTCAATTTTCACAAATTTTTTCGATCAATTTTGTTTTTAACAATAATAATTTACATTATATCGCAATAATTACTCTCGAATATTTAAAACCTATCAGTATAGTATCAGAAATAGGAAAAAACCGCAACTAAACACGTCGAAAAATTCTCTACATATACAAAAAACATATATAAAATAGGAGAAAAGAATACTTACCACCATGACTCAAAGGGTCAATCCCGGAAATTAATAATATTCTAAATGCGTATAAAATTTTCTCAATTCGTTTCAAAATACAAGGTTCAAAAATACAAGTTTGTAAGCTTTTGACAATTTATATATATATATCATATTTCATCGTAACAGTGATCAGAGTTAAAGTTTGTTTGAAAGAAGATTGAAATAGAAAATATTTGAGAAAAAAGACAAGTTTTATCTTTAGCGGTTGAGAAAAAAAGGGAAAATATTTCCATCGATTATAAGCAGACAATTTTGAATCGTCCGAGACGAAGTATCGACATTTACGCCTTAGTTTACAACTTCATTGTTTGTCAATTTTGTGTTTTTAATCAGAGATCTTCCTAGCTCACGAATACAATTATTTGATAAATGCTCAATGTGCATAATTGACTTGTGACAAAGTGAACGAAAAGTACCGACATCTAGCAAACGAACCTTCTCAACTGCCTCGCCTACCCCGGTTTTCCCTACACACCGTAATTACCTAAAGATGACGAAATCGAAACAAGAAACCGGTTAGTTACTTGATCCGCACAAAGTTTCAGAATTTAATTTAAAAAATCAACAATCCCGACTGACGATCCAAAGCTCGTCCGGATCCGAGCGTCAAGGGGTCGAGGGTGAGAGCGGGGATAGTCGGTCAGAGGGCACCGATTATCTCGGGCAATTTCGCTGCGAGCCGTTTCGAGTGGCCCTCGGATTCCGGATGAATGCTGTCGGCCTCTCGGCAGCGCATGTAGAAGAGTGGGAGGAAGGATTCGAGGAGGATCGGTACACAGGAGGAATATCGTGGGGCTGCCAGGTAGTAATCCGATGCAAATATCATTGATTGATATTAATTAGAAGCAATCACGGCGGCCGGCGTGCAAGCTCCGCTCTGCACCGAATCGCATCGCGCAGGGGATGCAGAGGGAAAGAAGACGGGGCATCGGAGGCTTCGTGTGTTCAGCTGCGCTGTTCGCCGGAGGCTTCGACTCGCTGGCGGAAACGAACCGGCTAAATTAAAATCATGGTAATTAGAGAGAGCCCGGTAATGCCAGGAAATCGTTGCCTCCGTCTCTTTCTGAGGGTGCTTTGACCAGCCCCGTATTCACCCTGCACCCTGCACGGGCGATTTTGAATTCCCGATTGGAATCGCGAGCAGTAACGGATCCGTGAAAGAAATTATGCACATCTGTGATTTTTTCGTAATTGCTGTACCTGCGTCGAACGATTTTCCGACACGAGTATCTCGCCGAGGGATAACTTTGATTTATTGCGTGTCCCTCTCGTGAGAAACTCAGAGATACCACAGCCGATTACACCTTAAATCCAATCGATTTTAAGTCTGGAAAAACCGAAGCGATTGAGACAAAAATTGTGAATATCTTTTGATAGGTTGTTTTTGAGATATCGGTGAGCAAAAAATATACGATCGGGGTAATTTTAATGACTTTTTTTTTACACTAAATACAGATGGGAAGTGGCAAGTTGATATTTAAAATCGCCCTTGGAATCATGCGAAAAGTTTGTCGTATTGAAGTGAACTTCTCGCTTACATCGTGAATGTAATTTAATCAGAAACGAGTCCTTCCATGTAACTTTGAAGAAATTCGAAAGCAAAATCGCTGACGTTAACTAAATAATGATAATGGCCTTATGTCAAATATGTATTATCCATTTGAATTAATTCCAAAATTAGCTCCAAGCCTTTTTTGTCAAATTCTGAACCTCAATCTTAAAAATTCCATATTCAAGCTTTTCGTGCGCCTAATTATTTATTGACAAAACATGCGTTTAGGTTTGTTTCACTGTTTTTGATCGAATCATTTCAGGTGTTAACTTTTTTGCTTTTCGTCAACGCATTCCAAGCCTAATAGCAAATTTAAAAAGATTACGTCAAGTTTCGAGAAGTACTAAAAAGGATAATTGCGTCCAACGCCAGTCAGTATTGACATATGATGGAACACCGGGGATCCCTGCAACTGCTAGTCACTCATCGTGCTGGTCGGAGGGTTGTATTTACCGTAATTATTTAATGCAAGCTCATGTTTTGTAATTGATCAATATTGACGTAGTTACAACTCGGTAGTTTCATCTCCCCACATATGCTATATCACGGACAAACAATACTTCTTTTTTTTTTTTTTCACTCTTCCAAAGTATCACGGATGAATGGACTCCCTGATTCTTTCTAGGTTTTGAGTGAAAGGATAATTTTTATGTTTTCTAGCTGTAAAGATGTGATCATTTCGTTGATGATAAGAATAACATGCACCGGTTCAGTGGATTGGAACTTTAGTCCAGTAGATTAAAAATTGCGCACCCTGAAGAATACATCGTAGCTTGCGACATGATTTTCAAAATTTCAAGCACAAAATATCACCCCTTTATCTCCATGATTTTTCCCAAATCGAAGCAGAGGGGGAAAAAACGTGATAAAAATTCGCTCCGTCAGAGGTGAAAAACATTTTGAAGTCCCGTAAAATCCCCGAAATCATGTTGCGATTTCGTTTTTCACCCTAGGAACTTCCACCCTCTGTATAGAAATTTGAGGCACCGCAGGCGTTCGGCGATATTGTAAAAAAGTCGAAATGCAAAATGTTCAATAACGTGACGCGTAGGCTGTAGTCTGCAACCTTCCATACACCGGCTGGCGTCAGCTTGTGTAACTATCGGTAATTAATCAGAATCATCCCCGTCGTCGGGGGCAGTTAACCAGTGACGTCACGGCCGTGGCGACATCTGGCCGGGCACTAGCCACGAACACGGAACAGCTCCGAGTGGACACCGCGAGCCGTATCGGACAGCACAAGCTTCGGAATGAAAATCACCCTCCCGCCCCGTTTGAAACTACCCTCTCGGACCAGATACCGGGTGTTCCGGTTTACACCGGAACGGACGGCATTGGCCTTCTCGAGCATAAAGGAACGATGCTCGAAGTTTAGCATCCAATCGTCCAAATCCAATATCAACCAAAAAAAAAAAAATGTGTAAAATATCTGTCATCTTTTAGCAAGGTTTTTCTGGCTTTTATTTGCGATTGAATGGTTAGTGCAGAACCTAATACATATGTCATACGTACATACGTACATGCGTTTAAAAACCATGTCGACAACTGCGGTATTTTGTAGTACGAGCTTCACGGTTAAGCGGATCACCGTGTGCATTTTTTGATTGAGCGTTTGAGAACCACTGACCACGGAGATAGGGGATGTATACAAATAAGGTTATTAATTTACCTATATTTAGCCACTGGTAACACTTGGTCAAGATTGATTCTAATAACCAGTCTTGCTGCTTCGCCGTGACCAGCCATTAGCTGAAGGATCAATATTATTACGGAGACTGGATAATGTGTAAACTGAGAAAAAATTTGGCAACAAAATTATACGTGTATGAATATTAGTGACGGTAATTGTTTTTTTTTTTTTTTTGATCTTGTAGTGGAAGCAAATAAAGTGACAGTTACCGAGACGATATTATGTTCACTGTAATCACAATTACTGTGGTTTTAATTTTCGAGACTTTTGTCTATCCTTCCATTTGAAACCAATTGTTTAAATAGACCGTTGCTTCTGCCAGTGTTCTTCTTCGTACCTTTGTAAAATTGTCCCTCCTGGGGCCGATAAGAGAGAAGAGAATCACGCGTTTCGAAACGAGACTGACGCCTGCGGAGCATCCGGTTGGATTTAACGCGAATGCCTATCTATAGGTACACGTAACGTGGAGCCGGGTACTATTTTTGATAATCCAATTTAATTGAGCGATTAACCGTCGGGTGTATAATGCCCATCCCGAAACAAATGGATCGCAATGTCCGCCGCTCTGTAAAATATAATTCAAAGATATTTATGGTGGGATTACGGTGTGGAATTGGGTATCTAATATACATGTCCTGTCCACCGAAATCCCCGGCTGTAAAATAATTGGCCCCGTTCGACCGCCGGTTGTAAACCCGAGTCGTTCCATGTCACCGACAATACATGATCCTTCTAATTTTCAGTAAAGTTTTGACAACTTTGATTGACGGATTGATATTGAGCCGGTTATATATTGCCTGCTACCACCGGTAGTTGATCGATACTCAAACGCACATTAAGGACATTTAATTTCCCGCTCCTCGGGCCCAAGGATTAGCCGCAATTGATAGCTCCATACCTCATGTATGCGTATGCGTGTGTGTGGATCTAAAACCCCTATAAACTTCCTGTTACGGATACACTTTCGACCTTCCGGTTACAATTTCGGACCTTCTCGTACGTCGGATAGAAGGACAATCGTTTGGCGTATAAGTTTCGTGTCTACAAAATGTGAACGACCCTTCGTTTCATTCCTTGGAATTGAATTGAGTAAAGCTTTATTAACGATTCGTCGAATATTCGTTAAAAATTTGGAAACTTGGTTAAATTTCTTTGTGAAAAATTTTCGTACGAGAATATAGATTAAGAAATAGTTTTCTCAACGAAATTCGATGTCTCGATAAACATTTCGTATCGATTTATCTTCGGTACGAAGGAAGATTAAATCTTGTAAATTATATTACGTTGTAAGTATAATTGCAAATACAGACAAGGGGAATGGATGAATAAATAAATGATTAGCAGCAAGATAATTTCGGAATCAAGAAAATACCCACCATCGACGATTTGTCAGCGAACGTCACGTCGATTCGGATTTCGCACGGATACAGGGTTTCACTTTCTCGGTGTAATTGCGTTTCATCGAATAGCTAATCAGGCACAGAATCACAGATCAGCCGTGGTCTAGACTCTATAGATAATTCACTCGGTTCGCTGCTATTGCCCCTTTTACATCTTCGTTCCCTATACGGTGCGAAATGTGCGCGGATTCTGAATTTCGACTGTCAAAACTTACGACCGGGGGAGAATCATACCACAGTTTGCATTGCTCCATTTTAACACGACGATTGAGTGCATCGAAGCTTTGCAGCAATCTTCCAAATTAGATGATCTCAGCGCGCCTGCAGCGGTAAATCGGAGTTAATTTACCGCGATATTACGTGTATAATTCGAAGATGTGAATGACCGAAGGAAAAAGAAACACGCAACTGCCAATCAGGGTTCAACCCTTAACTCGTTACCCCACGCTGAAAAACCTAATTGTACAAGACATGTGGGTGTATTAAGACTTCTAACCGATTGTTTCATGTTTATTGAAGAGTTCTTCAACATTTCTAATGATTTTCATCACACTTGTCTACTACCGGCAGATGTCGTTACTTATAACAAATTCAAAGATTTTAGACCTCCAATTACCCCGTGTGGCCGCTAAGGGTGTTAAGCGAGCTGGCTGACCAGTTGTCCTACCAGACTTGTCAATTACCGAACAGTCCGAGGGCTCGAAACTATCCGCGTAGTCGAACCTGCGATGCGGGGTGAAATGACGCTGCAGTTCGATGCCTTGACTATTTTACTAGAATTGGTTTATTTATCGTCAGTTTCTGATCAAAGTTTGATTCTGCACCAAATCTGCTACAGCGGTGACGGTGATTAATTTCAAACCTCCGTCGAATTGTTTGTCAAACTGATTGAATATTTAGGATACATACACACGCTTGCTGGATATTTCAGGGTAATGACGTTGATTGATGTTGCGCCACGGCGTGGCAGCCCGTTGCAGTCGCAATCATTCCAACTTGCCGAAACTCACTCGACCCGTTGGGAAATTCGTCGACAATTCAACGGCGCTCACAAGTGTGTCCAGGCGATGGTATCATCGAGGAAACAGAGGAGGTGAAAAATCATTGGGTCGCGTTACAGGCGTGTGCAAAAGGTTTTTCATCTTCTCCGTTTCCTTGACAATGAAACTATGGCCTGGATAAGCTTGTGCTCTGGTTCTAAAATCTGTGCACGAGTCGATAGATTCATACGTAACAAAAAAATAAGCTGACGAGATCGTTTTTCCCCTTCATTTTTCAGCAATGACAGTCGTCGCTATTTTGGCATAAATATTTGTTTACACCGGGGTTCAAAACTGTAAAACTGAGGTGAGGATTCGAAATGGAATAATAACGAGATTACAAGTATGTTCAACACAAGATATGTCATTAAAAAGGATTAACGGATCGATTGCCGCGCAGGCCTGCAGGTTTCTTTGTGAATTTGTAATGTTCAAAACAAAGTGAACTCTGGAAAATCGAAAGCCCCAGGAATTACAAGGGAACGGTGTTGTAAAGATTCACCCGTGCGTTTAAAAATCCCCAATTCCCAGCAGCGCAGACGTACAATAAATAAGTGTAAAACTTTTCATCGGCGTTAAAAAAACGTATAAGAAACGAAAGTAGAAAGCGCGGTGAAATAAGGAGGAAGGGGTAGAGAAGAGAGCCGATTTTGCTAAAGCAAAAAAGCTCGCGGGATACTCCCTCGCCCCTTAAAGCTCTCGCGCGGCGTCCCTCCCTCCCCTCTAAGACGTGCCCATTCCACGGGGCGCCCTATCACCTCGGGGGGTTTATTCCGCCCCGAAAGCTCCGTCGACGCCCACAGGCGTGCGCAGGTCCCACCCATCGTCCAATCGTCGTATGGGAGCTTTAAAGCTCGGTCTCTCAGCTCGCCGGGACGAAACCACTCGGCAAACACCACGTGCGGCGCGCCCGAGACGCACGTGTGAACCGGAGCCTCGCTCTCTCGACGAAATCGCGAGCTTTCGATGGACGGTTTTTTTAAATATTGAAAAACACGAGAACCGCCCAAGAGATATCCTATCGAAAATCGGGCAGAAAAATATTGCCGCTCAGCTTTATGTACATTGTTATGGTGTTTGCTCAATGGTTTTACCGCGTTGACGAATCGTCAGGGAATAGTCCGAAAGATATACGAAACGATATTAAATACCCTTTATATTGAAAAATATCGGTGCTTTTGCATCGGTGAATATATGTAAAATATTTGTAACAATATTTACGCGCAATCGAACCGATACTCGAACGTTGATTTTTGAGTGGAAAATAAATTTGTCAATAAGTTGAAAATACCGAAAAGCTCATCGTGAAGATCGAAAGTCCAGAAGATACGCTCGGACGAGAAATCTAATCAACGCTTAGTGAGTACTCGTTGTGCAGAATTTATGCTTACACACAGTTATACACAGATTTTTACGCAAGACTTTCGTGACCGAAAAAATTTCAGATCTTCGCATAAAATTATCCCATTCGATTCAATCGGTTTTTATTTATTTTTTATTTTGATTTTTTTTTTTCCAATGTTTCGAACATGTGCCCCGTAACGAGGAAAAAATTTCTCGGTTGTGTTTGCGAACTCAGGAGAGATAATATATCTGATTCGTTTGTTCGCCCTTTCGTGTGGTTACTTTTCCGCTGATTGGCGAACTTTGACTTTGAATCAGCGGATCGAGGAGACCTCGAGTTTTCCAGCTTGCGATCCCCTCGACTCGGAGTTGGCCGATATTCAACAGTTGGTCTTTCTTTTATCTTGCAAAGCTCACCCACCCCCTATCCTCACAATTTACCCTCCCTCGTTTTACGTCACATCCCCTCCGTACCTTCAAGGGGTCGAGCTTTTATACACCTCGAAGCACGCACGAGACGCGTCAATTCGATTTTATTCTTCAATAGTTGAATCGAGCTGTGAAGGGTCCGGACCATTGTCAATTTTTCACCATCTTTTAAATTTTCAAATTATATTAAATAATTGCAAACTCGTTTTGAATGTAACAACTCGATTATTAAAATACGTGTATTCACTTCAATAAGATAACTTTCACTCAATATTTTACACTACATCCGATTAGAATGAGACATTCGGTTCAATGTAAATAATCTACATTAGACGATGAATTTTTAATAGATTATTAATAAGGTGCCGTTCTCCCTAATTATTCAAATAATTTGCAAGTCGCTGTTGTAAACAATTCTGATTTTTTTTTTTCGCTCAGTAAAACATAAACAACTCAGTAGAAATAATTCCAAATAAAATTTTTATCATTCATTCTTTACTTCTTCGGTGAAATTCTTCCATAATT
The DNA here is from genome assembly GCF_021901455.1 of Neodiprion lecontei. Classification (NCBI taxonomy): domain Eukaryota; kingdom Metazoa; phylum Arthropoda; class Insecta; order Hymenoptera; family Diprionidae; genus Neodiprion; species Neodiprion lecontei. The sequence goes on along the minus strand of NC_060265.1, from coordinate 9,178,918 downwards.
TACGGACCGTACCCAAAAATTTGACGCATCGAAATCTGTGAATAATACATCAAGGATAAAAATGAAGAATTTTTCTTTTCATTTACCAATCGAATTGCAGCACCTCTGAAATTTTAGCCTCGAAAACTTCTTTGCGCATCATTGATTCGAAGAAATGAAAAACATCTTTCGCTACGCATAATTCGAAGGAAAAAAATATCCATATGGCTGGTTTTTTTTGTTTTTTTGTTTGACTTGATTTCCTGACTTTCGCATTTCTCCGCAGGCTTGATTCCCAAAATCATCAAAGATACCGACGACATGCGGGAAATTCGAATTTCGCCGTTAGGGCAAACATTCTCCGCTATGCATCGCTCTGAAATTTTCACGCGTTGGTTACGCGTCCGAAATGCGGTCTGCGTTCCCTGACCGACTCCATAGGCACCTGTCTACCTTGGCCGGTGCCAACACGAAGCGCGGAGCGAGCGAACGAACGGGGGGGTGAGTGCAGTAATCGTTCGGCCCACCTTCAACCCCCGGGGCAGCGGGACCGCTATTTATTGCCCGCACTCGGTCGGTTCACAACATAAATATGTTACACCTATGACCGGCGGTACCCTCCACCCCTATCGATGCGGCGTCACGTCCCTGAATTCCTTGACTCGAGTCTTGTTATCTTTATTTTCTTTTCATTATTACTATATTCCACTTTGTTTCTTTTTTTTTCTAAAGATTTTCAAGGGACACGATTTTGCGAGTTTGCCAAGGGCTCGATCGACGTGTTTGGCCTTTTTTTTCTTTTCTTAGACACCGAGAAACGAGAGAGTTCGTCAGCAGCTACGTGGAGAATTCTTGACCGATTACTAGTGTTTATATTTGAAAATATAAAATATCGAGCAGCTGTCTCGCAGAGATTTTATCGATCAAGTTTGTGTGAAAATTTGTGACATAATTATTCTAGCGGATAAATTTCATATCTCTTTCAATTAAGTTTAATGGAAGTCGTAATTTTTATTGGAAAATTGACTTCACCGGGATTTTGGAGGAATTTTGAAAAATTCGTGGTAAGTGCAATTCTACATTTTTGCAGATTCGTTATCTTGAACAAGAAAGGAACGGTACGCTACAACTGGAATTTCACTTTATACCCTCAGTTTTGAAAATGGCGAATCAAAATTCTACACGTTGGTTTATCACAAGTCTTGAGAATTTCACGTTGATATCCAATTTTTTTAAACATCGATATAAGCAGCTGCTACGATACAATTTTTCAAAGATATCGTTTTCGTCCTTTCTCTGAATGACATCAATTTTTTAATAATCCTGATTGAATTTCATTCTTACCATATTTTTTGAAAAATCTTCCTGCCGAACTATAACAGCCATTTTCATTGAATCTTAAAACCATGTAAAAATTCGATATGCAAATAGAGTGTTTGTTTCTAGTTCATCGGATTATTTCGTTTAACATGCAGCCACTTGGGTCACACGTTCGTGACAAGCGGCCGTTACGTGTCACTCGAAGCGAGAATGAACGCGGCGCATAATTTTCATCGCTCTACAGCCGTTTCGTTCAAGCTTGAAATACAAAGTTTAAAATTTTATAAACAAGTTGGCGCAGCGTCGCGTATACGTTATATCGTTACAGATTTACCTTCACTAAGAAATTTCTAAAGGTCGTACAGTGATCACAATATCCAGCATTTCTCTGTGATAAAAATGCAACATGGAAGGTAACGGAAAAATTGTCCACCGTATATATTTAATATGTTTTTGATGGGATAAAAGTTTTCTAATGGAAAGTAAACTTGGTTAAAAAAATATAATTCGCGTGATTCCAGGTAATTTCAAGTACATGTTACGACTTCGAACGATTTTAATTACATATATTTTCACCCCTCAAATAAACTTTGTTAGATGACTTGATGTAAATTTACGTGCATATAAAGGGTGTCTCAAAACTCACACAGAGTTTGAATTTTTGCCGATTTGGGGTAAACTGTTGCTACCAAAAATCAAAAAGTAGCGCTACAGCTGACAGTTCAGGGTTATTAAAAATAAAAGGCTTTCACGCTGCTAGCTTTTGTTTTTTGCCCGCAACACTTTACCCCAAAAATGGCGGAAAATTGAAATCTTGGGTGAATTTTGAGACACCCCTTAAATCACCTCCATTCGATATCGGCCAATTTCGATCAATTAACTTAAATCCAAAACTAGAGTTCCTTCAGCTGCAACGTACCCTGAAAAATACCGTGATCTTGAGTAATTAATACCCAACGTATTAGTCGGGGAATGATTCACCGTGATACAATGATCTTGAAGGAAATAAACAAATGGTATAATCGACTAAGAAACATTGTTATTATAAAACCGTTCCTCGTATTATCGATATCAATCAAGCTTGTGTAATTAAAATATTCTCATATTCATTTCCATCGCATAGCAGAAACGTCGTTTCATTCTTGTTCAAATATTTCATTTCAACTGCCATACTTCACTCTCTCTTCCTAACGCCTTTAATTCGGGCGGTCGTCGAATTGCCTCGAGTATTCTGCAAGGCTTCGATGCATCCATGCATCCCTCCGACGATACCGAAGGAATCGAAGGATCAATTCGCGGTCGGGGTCGGCGTCGATCATGTGTCGGGATGGCTGACGTGCCGCAATAACACAAGATCGCGGCAAAAGCCTCTTCGCGTCATACCGATGCCGCGATGCAACGATTCAGTCAATGCCGACAGGCGCCGGAATTCCCATGGCTTCCGTAGCCGAGCTAATGATGCATATCTCGGTCTGTTATGTCTTGAATGCCTCGATCTGGTTACGGTAACAGGGGTGTGCTCCACAAGCGCTGGCTCGACGACAAGGGTGAGAGCTTGCGGTCAAATGCTTCCATGACGGCGCCACCTGCGTCGCATCCTACAATCGCCGGATTCGCGTCATTCGCGTCGATTCTCAATATTACCTGCGCATAATGATCCTAGAAGGAGAAAAAAGAACACTCGAGGGTCGCTCTGAATTCCTTCCTTCTCTGCTCCACCGTCGTTCAACCGAATTTTCACTGCGTGAAGTTCTTAGATTTTTTTTTCGGCAATTATTAGAAGTCTAAATCTTTAATACAAAAAAAAAAATGTATCGTTAAGGAGATTTGGAAACTCATGAATCAATACGTTTTATTCATTTTTTTTTTTTTTTAACGAGACCGTTGTACTTTGAGTATTTATCAAATTAACAAGTTCGTAAACTGGGAACATTTTTGTGAAAATGCAGAAGTAGAAAATACTGTAATCATAGACAAAAGCTTCGAAATCATTAAATACTGTAATTCAAATGTCTTCAAGATTGATAGAAAAGCTAGTGGATTCGTTCGATTTCATTATGCGATGGCTTCTGTTATTGAAAAAACTACTTCCTAAAACGGTACTGAAACGGAATTTTCACCGTTTATTAATCATAATCTATATCGCTAAAATGTTGTAAGAATAAATATATTAAGACGCATGTACTTTGTGGAAAATAGTCTATTGAATAAAATGAGCCGTAATAGAATGAAATCGAACGAATCTGCTAGATTTTTAACAACCTTAAAGTGATTTGAAATGAAGCATCAATATCCAAGCTTTGGTTTCCTGATTCTAATATCTCATATTTTTGTATTTTTTAAGAGACCTTCGTAACAAGTATAAATCTATAACAATTCGGTAAACACTCGCTGTACGAATCTGTCGCAATAAAGTCGATAAAAATGAACGATATTTTGGCAAACCAATCCCGATAAAAATGTTTTTTTTTTCTCTCTTCAGATAAATCTACGATTGCCATCGAGATTCGCACGGTGCGCAGGCTGCATAATTGGTGTGAATACAGTGAAAGGCAACTCCACAAATTTCCAAGCGCATTCGCTGGGTGCTTTGAAAATGAATATCAATCTTCCTGTGCAGGAAGTAAAAAAAAGTACATAAATATATGCTCGAACGCTTCCCAAACGCAGATAACGAATTCCGGGAATTTTGCGGGGACGCATTCCGCAGTGAGATTGTTCAAAAATTGCCCAACACAAAAGCGAATAATTCAAACGTCACAATACCTGTAATTAATTCGCCACGAGCTTAATTAAATTGTGAAATCCAGGAAATTCATATCATTATCATTGTATCCAATAAAAATATCTGACGTTTCATTAAGCGCAATTATTTCGATCGTTAAATTTTCCGGGGAAAATTGTTTCGGCAAATATTGTACGTGGAATGCTAGATGAAGCTTAATCCATTTTAACATTCAAATGGAGTAAGTATTGACGATGAACAAATGAATATTCAATTATTTCATCAGAGTGCTGGATAGATTGTGACTTCAAGATTATACATCAGAAAAATAAAGAATGATTTAAAAAATAAATAGTGAAATTTATGTTGATCGAGGTTCATTACATTAAAATAATCTCTGTCTAAGGTGGAAAACTGTTAAGAGACTACTTTAAGTAAAAAAAAAAGTACATCAGTCGTTGACAACTTCGTAAAGATTAAATTATTGCTTGGTTTTTTAAAACAAAATCGGGTCATTTGATCGATATGAGGAAAACCTTATCTGTTTCATTGCATGATTTATTCTTGTAACGTTATAATGATTTTGCATAAGAAGCTTTCTTGGTCGTTATCTGCGATAATTCACTAACACCGGAGCAAAGGTACATTTTCAGCATTCAAAATAAAATAACACTGTACCTATAATAAGCTTAAAAATTATTTGCGATTAATTAGTCTTTGTTAGTTAAAGTTCACGGTCTTGGAAGTCGAAGATACAAATGTTACGTTAAAGATAGATATATTTTCCACATATTTTATATATTTATATATTTTACCAGGATTGTCTCAAGTCGCAGCTAATTTAGAACCAATCTTCGATCATTTCTTTCTGTTTTGAAAGTTTCTTATTCAGCCTCTGCCCAAAAATTCTACGCCACGTGACGAGCTAATAAACGCGATGTAAAAATCGTGAGGCAGTTTACAGACGGTATGAAAATTTTCGGGATATTTGAAAACGATTTGGGATTATCGGGCGGTCGGAAATCTAGAACGAGTTCAGAAATACGGTTGTCAGAGCATAGTGGAAGAGTAATTAATAGTAAGCCCGTATAAATCAGGTCCGGGAGGGCAGAGAGCAGGACTCGGATCTCGTTGGGTGCGGGATTATACCCGGAGGGTTGCTGGTTTCCCCGACTCGCTAATTTTTCAAACGGCCGCCATAATGGTCCCGGCTAATTACTGATTTTTATCTGCTCGCCCACGAGCGTTGCTGCACGCGGATTCAGCGGGGTGTAATTATTAACCGGCACGCCACAGCGATTCGCGAACTAACATGATTTTCTCTGTGATTCTGCACAGCCGCGCCGCCGTGCGACCGGAGCCGCGATTTTAACCTACGCACACAGCCTGTAACCCTTCTCTGCAATCTGGGCGCAAAACGGATCGCGAACGAGTTTTCCCCCCGTCAAACACAAACCCGAGCATTCGCGTGATTGACGCGTAACTGCGGCTGGTTCTCGGTTATCAATATTCCTCACGTTTGCGAAGATCGTTCTGCAGACGGAGAGAATGTAGAATTTAATGGGAACGCGAGTTTAATCTTTGCGTCTCGTTCACAGAAAATCGATTTTCTTTTTTACCGATGTAATACATTTTGCGCGAATAGCATGTTTCAAAATTTAACATCACACCTGCAAAAGCATTTCACCGAACCTCAAGAATTTCCAAAGTTCGCAACGATGTATCGTCAAAGACTTTGAAATTATTTCAGCAGGATTTACGTAATCTCGTAATATTTCGTAGGATTTTGAATAATTTTAAAGATTATTATAGAGATCCGGCAGAATATCAAATCATGTGAAATTATTTTTGAGAATACCAAAAGTTTTCACATGATTTCAAGAATTTCGAGTTAATTTACAAAACGCTGAGCCACATTTTATTTACAAAAATTTCCAAGAATTTTATAACACACGTTCAAAGCTTCCTATAGCAACGTTGAAAAAAAAAAAATGCAAGAAATATACCAAATAATTTTAAAAATTTAACCATATTTCATAAAAGTTGAAACAGGCGTATAATTTCTCATTTACATAACTTGAAAATATCATGGATAATAATCGCAAGTTTCGAGAAAAAAAATATTCAATCATCTAATTGACCTGTGAACAAGATTTGAAAGGTAGATTTCTCATTTTCATCGTCGATCTGACGAAAGAGATAAAAAAACACAAAAAAACAAAAAAAACAAAAAAACAAGGCAAATTCATTTAATCTAAAATAAAAGAAAACAAAACATCAAATTACAGATTTCAAATTCATTGTCAAAAAGTACAACGCGTCAATTTTCGAGTAACAAAATTGTCGGGTATCCTGCAGGTGGTCGAGAATCGAGACAGCTTGCATCAAAGTGCTTGGTGTTGTTTTTCTTTCACACACACACACACACAGTCACTGCCGGGACGATAAAATGTCTAACATGTTAGAAATTCCCCGCATAGCGGGGGCTGGTATATGCCAAACTTAGGAGGCAACTTCAGGGGTAACAACATTACAACATTATTAGATTTACCGCAAGTACCTACCCCGAGGGTTTCCTACACGTTATACACCCGCGCAACTCCTGCACGCACTCACCGGCACTTTATGCCTACACGTATGCTCGGCTCGCGAGTCGGCTTCGGGGTTGGAAGCTCTGGCTTTGCTAACTTATTTCCAACAGACGGGTTTCGCCCCCTCCTGATAAAATTCTAGCTTCGTTTCAAAATATTGTTGAAATTATTCAGATTCGAAAATCCATTGCGCAATTTTTTTATTTATTTTTTATTTTCTTATTTTCTTTGCAAATTTTCAACAATTTTTTCCATGAAACTGAATTTTTGTATTTATTTTATATCAAAATTATTCATGATCGTTTATCATTGTATGTGTCCACATATTGACCTTCGCCGAATATATATATATATATATATACATATGCAAAAAGTTGACTGTTTATTAGAGACAGATTGAATTATTGGTGGCGAATTAAAAAGAAAAACAGGCATTCTTGTTTTTCCGCAAAAAATCAAAATCAGTCAATAAAACGTCAGACTTTGACCGGATAGATATGTAAACGGGTATTGATCCGTATTTATTTTCTTCGACTTCTCAACTCCCATTGGACATTTCCTTAACGATTTCACTCAATTAAAATAATTTCTAGGGATTCTTCGTTGTACGGATGTGTGATGATAATTAATATTTGATTATCTATTCAATTCCGTCATCCAAAAACCGTGCGTAAAGCGAGACGAAAAGGGATTATAAGTAACTTGTAATGTAACACCTTGTGAAGTTTCAACACGTAAGGATTACGGATAAATAACAAGATTATATGACAGTGAAATTTTTCATTTCACCGTGGAAAACATTAAACTTTCACCAATAGTAAATAATACAATTTCAGCATTCTACATGACAAAACAAAGAAATTTCCGAAACAGATGCGATAAATTCCAACCATAATCTTAAATTGACGATAATTGTCCGGTCTTTTTTCCCCAATTCATTTCTTTCGGCACGATGACGTCAAAGTTTCGAATATTCAAGACGGTCGTCCCCCAGCGTCCGGTATACTCCTCCAATTTTCGCTTCACTTTTAAGCCTGCAGTATTGTTTCAGGAGGGTACAATGTCACGAGGCGAGTTAAGCTTCCGTAGTCACCCAAGGGTGTTCCGTAAACTATGCCCGTTCAAAAGTTCAACACAACTTCATAACGCTGGGTACGAGGAGTTACTCAGGTGGTACGAAAAGGGGGGAAATTTGTTCGGGCGTGAGCTTACACGGGGTTATACGTTAAGTACATAGGTGTCTGGTAGTAGTTGGCTGCGCCTGCTAGTTACCGGGGCCAAAATCTCCACCATTCTCGTTTCCCACGTCGCAGAATAAAAGCTGAAAAATTAGGCCTGCGACTGAGAGAAATTTCATTTGTCACAGTGACTAGAAAAATTGAGTAAAGCAGGTATCGTAAAAAAAAAACGGTTTAAATATTCTTGGGATTACGAAAAACGAGGTACACGTAACTATTTTGCGCTATCGTCGATCCTTTTTTGGTAATTCCAACGCAAAATCAGTTTCTGAGGTTTACTCTAATTTTTTAGTTAAACAAGGCATTGACATCAATTTATCGTTGCACAACCATTAAATTTTCGCAACATTTACAAAAAAATATAGCAACAGTGATGATAATGAGAAAGAATAGTAACGGATACTAGACTTTCCGGTAACTGCCAGAAAACTAATTTTCATTTTCTACCTCGAACTATATTTTTCAACTGTGGTAAAAAATGAAAATAGTTAAGGACTGAGCGATAGTCGAAACTAAAAATTTCTCTCGGTGTAAAGTTTAAAAATTATACCCATCCGAAATCTATGCATGAAATAATTCAAGTGACAATTTTCGAATACTCCATTTGTTATCTGAACTTTGAAGGTGTTCAAAAAAGAACTCTAGTGATTCTCCGCTGAACGAAAGAGTAAAGAATAAAGAATAAATAAAAATAGGAAACGTCTTCTTCTTCTTCAGCGCGTAAAATGATCTGCGGCAGGGAATTTGAAGAGCGGCTAAATTCTTGCTATCTCGCGGCTTCTGCGGCGGTATAAAGTGACGACGAATTACCCAGGTTTGAGAACGACGCGGCTCCGCAACTCCACTCGAGTCTCGGGCGGTTTTAGGGGCGCCGTTTAGCGTCAGATAGCGGAAATGTATGAGGGATGGGGGGGGGGGGTGGGCCAACCCGTCGCTCCGGCGTCCCCTTATCTTAAGGGGTGCTCCTCAATAGCCACCATTTGGCCACCGACACGCCGCCCCCCTCTTGGCGTCCCGTCCTTTCCATTCAATTCTTCTTTTTTCAATCTCTTCAAAGCTGCTGCTACTTCAACTTTCCCGGATCACATGACCGCCGTTCGTTACAGCAGATCGCGCGGATCGGCCTTTTCAAATGAACGCGATCTTTAAACGATTATCAAAATTATTATTGCCGGTGAAAATTGTCGCACAAATTGTGAGGGACGATTATGAGCAATTTTGATTATATCTATATAATACTGAACCGGTTTACGACTGATCATATTCAATTTTTTCAGCCATGCATTCGACAGCCATTGAAACATAATTCCTTTGAGACTTGACTCTATTGATCCCGCGGCTTACTCAAAAAAATAACTATTGATGATTAAAGGTAATCGGGTCGCGAGAAAAAAATTGTCTTAGTTGTTTATAATTCGAAATTTGAATGTAAGGATGTAATGTTTGGATTAGATATAAAAGTTGTACGCGATTCTACATTCCCAATTGTCTAGAATTTCTTAATGTGGATTCTGAAAAAATTACTCACCAAAAAAATTACGATTAATGATTAACATTTTTTTTTTTTATCTACTTTTGCTAGAAAAATTTGGAACAAAAAACGTTTCCAACTTTTGCCCCATCAATTTTCTTACTTAAAAAATTGCGCGACGGTAACTTCAAGCCAGACACTTTTATCAAAATTGAAAACCAAGAGTGTGCGTCGGTAGTAATCGATATTCCGATGGCTGTATTTTTCGATATGTATAAAAATGATATTTTCTAACTATTACAATTTACATACTAAAGGATTTAACAAAATGTAAGAATTGAATTTAAATTTGTCTTTTCAAATTTTCTCTGTTAAGTGTGATTTATTGTTTATTTTTGTTATGCGATTGTCACGATTTATACATATATGTGATTTACGACTAATTTCTGTTGCTAATGTTCGAAAATTGAGCATCTGAATTAACGAAACTAAAAGATTAATCACTCCCGCCGAATGGAAAAATTAGAAGATCGGATCGTCATGTCCGCGTGAGATGGAGTAAAAAAGAAATGCACTACGAAGAAGCGAGTTGATTTGATTGAACTAAATAATCAGGTAGATGAATGAAGTTGAGGAGTAAAAAAGGCTTCAAGTACCTGCAGCCAGAACTCAAAAGTATCGATATTTCGAAAAATTCGTCTTTCGTTATTTCACTTTCGCATGTTTTGAACTTCGCCAAATCGGCCTTCCGCAATACATATTGATCCCCATGCACCCAATTCGTTTGTGAACTTTACCGTTTATTTTCTTCCTAAGCTGTGCAAGCACAGCCTTTTCTGCATCTCCTCTTCAAACCGTCAGTCATATCGTTTAGAAAAAAAAAGAACAAGCTGGTATATTTTATCTCGAGAAGGTTGAGGCGATGTGACCGAGTGGTCCTCGCAGTTTGTAAACAGCAACAGTTCCGCAGGTTCCGTAACGTCCTTGGGGCACAAAGGCCTGATCTCACGAGCAGCCCCACCTCATTTAAGGCTAACTGTCCACAACGGGGGTGCAAACTACCCTTATCTGCGGACGTTTATGCCCGCACCTTATCTGGCCGAACCTCTTCCCCCTCGAGCGGGAATCGTTGCCGTGGTCCGCCTGCCAACAACCGCGTGGTATCCGCGTTTCACAGCGAGCATCGCCTCTTTACCCATTTTTGCATCTTTCCCGGTAAAACTTGGGCGCTGAGCCACCTCTTATTGTCCAAAAGATACTTACTCGCTTTATTTCGCGCGGTATCCGAGGCGGCGGAATTGCGTCTAGTTTCGAAGTTTGCGCTGCATGATGCGAGGATTTTATTGCCACGGAACGGACTCGAAACTCCTTCAAATGTTCGGTAAGCTGGAGATAAGGTCAAATTAAAATTCAAAAATTTTCGAGTAGCGTGAAGTTGATTGACACCAATTATGAAGACTGATCGCCGAGGAGAAGGAAAAATCGGTACAAAGAAAACAAGAAAATTTTGAAATTTTCGACGATTATTTTCAAATACATGTGATATATTTTTCTTTTTTTTTAATTTAAACATAATAAAATATTTTGTGAAATTTTTGACTCAAACATTAACTTACAATTTCGTTATACCTAATTTGATTAACATTTACAGTAAATCAAGTATCGGACAAACTTGAAAACGGCGATCGCAAATCTGATTTTGAAATACAGTTTGAAATCACAAATTCAAAGCTTCGTTTCTATTTTGCTGAATTCCCGCCACGTTTTTTCGATGTTTGGGGTTCTCAAGCTAATTCACGTTTTTCTAGAATGTACGCGAAACTAGTGAACAAATGTTTGTGATAATTTGTCAAAAAACGTCTCGAAAATATACACCGCGAACGGATTTACAATCCAGAATGAATTTGTCTGCAAATTATTTCAGCCGATCAGGTAACGAAGAAACGACAGACGGAACATGATGACTTAAATTTTGCAACGCTAGAAGAATGAAGAACGGTTCTTTGTTCCCGTCCTGTGACTCGTTTTCAATAACGGCTGACAATGAAGATAGGCCAATAAAGAAAATCGGAAAACGGCAAGCAGTTTCTTATCTGTAACTACCCCCTCCGCCTTTACCGTAGCAAGAGAGCATTTCTCTGGTCAAATGGCTGACTGGAGAGAGAAAGGTCGGGGGATGTTGTGGTGAAAACAAAGACGTTACGCGCCCCTATCTTGGGGTTGTAAAATAACCGATGAACGAGTCTGCAGCGGGGTTTTTTGCCCTCTCTCAAGACTTCGCTATTCTCGTAGTAGTCCGGGGATAGGTAATAAATGCGATAAGCTTCGTATACATAGATTGTTACCGAGACGAAATCATTATTGATATATACAACGGCACGTGCTCGGTCGACGTTTCATATTTTCTTCCAGAGGGAAAATGACAAACGTGGAGTAGAAATAGGTTAGCGAAAATGCGGAGGATAAGGATTTTACATCTTAAAATACTTAAAAAATTTCAGATCAATTATCCAATATTTCCGATTTTACTTTACGTTGAGCATCATTGTTAAAATGATGACCATTTCAGCTCATGGAATTTATGCTACGGATATTGAGGATCCCCGAAGTCCGCTGGTCTAATATACATACAGTGTAATTTAAAGTTCTTCAGCAATTATACGCTCAGGTAATGTTTACTCACGAAAAGTATAAACGACAGAGAGGCGATACGAAAATACATGTTTATGAAAATACATCAATCACTGATGCGGCGTTTTTAATCTGTATAGTACATCGTTTTGATTAGGCAGACTTTATTATCAAACAGCGTAGATTTCTATCACAATAGTCAATTAGTGTTTGAAATGTGGCTTTCACGGTTACAGTATTTTCTCAACGCGTTGTTGGAGGGCTCTCGAAATGGAAAATGTTGAAATGCTACGTTCTCGTTCGTTGTCTCGGAAAGTGTGAAAACAGAAATAGGTTGCACAAATTACAAAGGTTTTATCTTCACCCACAGTCCGCCTTTAGCCGCTGCCATGAAGTAAAACGGGTTTAGTTTTATAGGAAGCTGAGTTTTCGGTGACACTTCAAGAGTGAAGTTCCCGAGCGTCGTAGCAATTGCTGCCTTAATTTGCAGCATGGCCATTCGCATACCGATGCAGGCTCGAGGACCTCCTCCGAAAGGAATGTAAAGAAATTTGTGTCTGGCCTGTTTATTGTCTTCGGAAAAACGGTCAGGATCAAATTTTTCAGGATCCGGCCAGTACTCGGGGTCCTTTTGCATTCCGGCCAGTGATATCATCACAGAGGTTCCAGGTTCAACTTCACACGTAATTCCGTCGCATCCTTGGAGTTCGATATTGCTCGTACAGACTTTGAACAAAGTCCCGGCAGCGGGATAAATCCTCATCGATTCGTACAGCGCTTGTTCGAGGTACGTCATTTCTTGAAGTGCCTCGTACGTGATTCCATTGTGCTTTTCAGCGACGGTCAAAACTTCCTCGCGAACGCGTTGTTGAATTTCAAGATGACTCGCCAACAGGTGTGCGAAAAAACTCAGCGTAACGCTTGACGTCTCGTATCCTTCGATGAAAAATGTTGTCGCGTGTCCGATGATAGTTTCGTCGTCGTATTCTCTGCCAGTGCTCGGATCGATGGTGCCGGATTTTTTCAAATCGATCATCATCTGCAGGGAGTCTTTACGCTGCACGTTATGATCGTTTCTGTACTTTATCATGTCTTTGACAAGCTTCACCAACAATTGTTGGACTTCAAGTGGCATGAAGCGTGCTTTTAAAACTTTCGCAACCAAGGGTACGAACAGTATTAACATGGTCTTTATTCCCTTGATGATCGTCGGTTGGAAGATAGTTTTTCCGATTTTTGTAAAGGTCCCGTCTTCGTCCTCGCTGAAGGAATGACCTTCAACGCCAAACGCTGAACTGGCGGCAACCTCTGCGGTGAACTTCGAGTAGAGATCCTTCAACTCAATTTCGAACTCGCCGTTTCCTTGATTGACTTTGTTATTCAGATACTTGACAAAACTCGCACAGACAACGTTTATCGACTCGTAGATGTATTTGAGCTTCCCCGGCGTATAGGCCAAGGATAATAGCTGACGAGAACTTTTCCACTCATCACCAACAAGAAAGAACGGGTTTTTGGCTCCCAGCCGGTCCAATTGAGGGTCAACCTCTATGCCGTTTGAATTGAAGCTTGCGAAACTCGTTTGAAGCACAGCTTTCACCAGTTCGGGATCTCTCACTAAAAGTGTGGGATTGCCGGCGTTGTAAAGTCCGACCATACTTCTGCCGGGCATTTCATTGTAAAACTCCTCCCCCAATTGAAACACGTTTTTCCGCATCAAGTACATGGAAAAGAAGTGTCCGAATCCTGGCACGGCGCCCTTCGGACAAGGTACGCATTTCTTTTCCCAGTATCCATTGTTCTTCGTTAAGTAATGGTAACACCAAGCGCCCAGCAGGCTTATTCCACAAGCGATGTAAATATAATACATCGCGATTCGATGCTCGCACCGCGATCACACAACTCGACAGTCTGCGAATCCAGTGAGAGGACTCACTTCAGTCGGATCCCCGGTTGTTACTGATGTATCAACGCGATGTGCGCAATAACCAACGTTGACAACGACAGATTGTCCGTCATCAAAAGGTTACTCAATGATAGTTGCGGGTTAAATGTAGGGTCACGCTCAGTGTTCGCTGTGCTCGTATTAAGATGATAGCTACACATGCTAGTTCTCGCAATCACGAGTGCGAATCAAGTCCATGCGAACGGAGTTCAAATTTCAGAGGTAATTAAAAAAAAACACGCATAAAATTTTTCACTTCATTTGGTAGCACATCTAATAGATGTGACCAATCCATGTACCTGAACAGTAGGGTGAAGAACCAAAAAAACTAACTAACCAACGTAACGAATTTTTGAGTTTAGAAAATCCATGCGGGGGTCTTTTTTTAGAGAATTTAATACCCTACAAGAATATGCCTTGAAATTTTTTTTATCTTAAACGGTTCAAAAGTTATAGCATTTTTAATAAAAAAAATTTTTTTGCGTGTTACATAAATGGGAATTTTCAATTGGCCAGCGACACCTTTTAAAATTGAGCTAAAAATTTTTTCCAAACGTGAGAATTTTTTTCTCAGTAAACAGGTCCTTTTAAGACCATCGATTCGATAGGTTAGTTTTTTTGGCTCACCCTACCGAAGAAAATGTCTAACTTAAGAGATGAAGATGAATTCCAAAAGTGTTCGACCGGACATCGCGTTACCTAAGTTCGTCGTTATGACCCGTTTCATCTCCATTAATCGTCGCCCTGATCTCGTATTTTCCTGATCAGATCATATTCAATTCACGCTCTAAATTCTGGAGGCGTATCCTCAATCCGGCTGCTCTGTATAATGGGTACGTAAAAACAGACACGTCATAGCTCAATACGAGCAATGCAGGCGGGGAATTGAATAACCGGTCAAGTTCACTTTCAATCATGGAACGGATGCGAGCCTACTTTTCAAATCGCAGCTACTTATTCCTTTGCGTACTTGAAGGTGGTCCTTAAAAGATCATTTTTGGAGTTTCGACCGACACGCCTCCAAATCGGCGCCAGTTAATTCAAAAAAAAAATTCCCTACTTGAAATTTGAAAGGCAAATATTGGATTCAATATCGAGTGAATTTTCGGATTTTTGTCTGTCGTATTGGATCCGTCGTTTTGAATTTTTAAATTTCGATTCGTAATCAGCGAACCAAGAAGCCTCCCTTGGCCAAATTTTATCGAAATCCGTTGAATATATTTAATGTGCCGCTGAAGGTATTCAATGTGGGAATCCACCCTCTTGCGGGCACAGCTTAGAGTTGAGATAAATACGTGAAAAAATGAAGTAATTGTTATTTGAAAGCGATTTCGTGTGACGAACCGGTCGAAATCCAAAAATTAACATTTTAAGGACGACTACATACTGCTATTTGTTTTATTTTCGTATAGGCCGCCTTATTTAGTCGGAGCTATGAAGTAAAATGGATTCAGTTTTACTCAAAGTTAGGCCTCAGGTTATATCACAAGAGTAAAAACAAAAATTCCATAATCTATTCCTCGATTTTTTTTTGGATACAAAGTTTCATCTACCTAGATTCACGAGGTACGAGGGAACCGAAAAGAAAAAGCTATATTTCGGAGTGCAACTGACTTTTTGTTGATTAAGAGTAAAGTTTCGCGATGTCGAGAGTCCTGTCCACCTTTCAAAAATATTTCAACATTTACCGGAGAGTCAATTTTCCTGCTCACTAAGCAATACAAAGTCAAGAAGCCCGGAGACACGTCTTATTGACATCCTATCATATTATGATTTGATATATAAACACACAAAGCAATATCCTCCGATATGCAAATATGAAAAATTCCGATACACCGCCCGGTGTACATCAATTCTCAAGGAGCCTCGAGTCTTGTCGTCTGCCGCTTTATATTACACACGTTGTAAAAATAAAAAAATAAAAGAACTAAATAAAGAAAATCAACATATCCAGACGTACGTTTTCGATTACGTGCGTACCTGCAATACGTAAGAAAATAAATCCAAATCTTGATTCGGGAAAATTTTTAATATCTTCATCAGTGCCGATCAATCTAAAGTATAAAAAAAAACAATTCCCCTACCTGTGAGTTACTTACGCGAATCATAAACGAAGCGAGCTTTCTCTGTGACTTGTTTATTTCTGTGCTCTTGTCGAAAATTATGTTTCATGCAAGTTTGACACATGGGGGTTGGGGTGAGCAGATCAAAAAATTGCCGAAGACTAAGACAGCCTTGATATTCGATGGCGTGGGCAGGCCGAGCATGGCAGCTCTGCGTATGATATCCGTTTTGCCCCTTGGCGAGAGCTTTGATCTTTTATTAC
Source organism: Neodiprion lecontei (assembly GCF_021901455.1). Lineage (NCBI taxonomy): Eukaryota > Metazoa > Arthropoda > Insecta > Hymenoptera > Diprionidae > Neodiprion > Neodiprion lecontei. The sequence goes on along the minus strand of NC_060265.1, from coordinate 9,162,692 downwards.
ATTTTTACAACCGATTACATTGGCCAGCCGGCGGCGACCCCCGCAAACAACGTTATTCCTCCTCTCTGCCCCCCCTCACCGCCCAGCGTCAAGAAAACTAAGTTTCTTAGCCCTCAAGAGAGGAGGATACTGTTCTTGTTTGTACCAAAGTTAAGTCGGTTCTGGTATCTCGCAAGAGTCTCGCTCCTAATTAGGTTTCAGGGATTATAGAATTGTTGCCCAAACTTTATTACCGCACAGGATCGCTATTGTCGCCAAGTCTTGACGACGCGATCGCTCGAACGCGGTTCCGCAGAATCGACGAGACATTTTTTTACTGCAATCCGTTTACTTTTCCCGAGGAAGATAATTTGTTTCGGTATTTTTTTTTTTTTTTTATTATTATTTCTTTTACTTTCTGTTTTTTTCTGCCAATTTTCTCCCTGCGACGTTTTTACACTTTGTGCAGTTTTTATTTCAATTTTTCTTTCTCCTCAACGCTTCGAATATATAATTTAAACTAAACGATCCATGAATTACTGAAATCAATAAGGTGAAAGAATTTCATGACTGTGTGAAAAAAAAATTATCGTCAATCCAGCAGGGTACAATTTTTCCATATTCATGAGAAAATCACTCGAGAAATTTAATTCAAAACTGCATATACGTATCCCTAATTGTTGGTATCAGTTTTAATCTCCAGGCTCTTTCAACAGAAAAGAACCTTGACCATTGTATATTTCCAAAGGAAATTTGTTTTTGAATTTTACTACTACGTTTTCTTTACTCTTCAGGATGATTGAATTCTTTATATGCAAATATTCTCATAATATTACAACATATAACCGGGTCAATTTTTACCTGAGAAATTTGTATACAATAACGATACCTGTGTAAAATCAGAGTTACACGATACGTAAATAGTTACATACCTCGGGGCAGAAATTAAATGGAACGTGACAACTGTGCGCGCACATTGAATATATAGAAACGCCGAAACCTCAGCCCAAACCAAAACCCTGCAAACGTCGGTGGTTCGTGAGAGGGGGATCAAGCATTTCGCTAGGCGTTAATATTACCTACCGATGAAATCTGTATCCGGACGTCAACTGCACATACCGCGATCGATCACGGTAGTTGCGGTATCCGCAGGGCTGCTGGCCGCCCCTGATGCTGATGCATCGCGCGTCTCGGTTAAATCAGATCAGGGGCGGAGGGGATGGAAGTGACGGAAGGGGCGAAAGGGGCGAAAGGGGCGGAAGAGAGAGGGAATCTCGGCATACCCATCGCAAAACTCTTACCCCTTTCGGCGTGCGCCGCGCAGAGTCGAGTCGAGGGTGTTTAATAACCTGGGCTCGAGGGCTGCGAGGGTTGGGGGTGGGGTGGGGGGGCAGGTTGCATATGAGCGATTGCCCCCCACACGCCACACACGGCGTGTGTAGCGCCGGCCGTGGTGACGGCATTTACGTTAATTAAATTTCCCACCCCGAGCACCCCTCAGCCCTGCATCAATCATTGCACGCTTCGCCTCACTAGCCGGACGCTATGCCCAAAACCATTTTCGCCCAGGGACAGTTTAAAATTGCCACCCCCGCACTCCAACTTCTCCCCCTCACCCCCCACCCCATCATCGCTACTCCCCTGCAAAAGCTCGCTTCCGACTTCTCCATGTATAATATACGATTTTTACAGGATTTTTTTTCTACTCCGAAACGTTGAAGGATTTAAATTCACAAGCGTTGCACACTCGGTGATTTTTTGATTTTCAATAATTGTGTGAAAGAGGATGATCGAACGAATTGATTTGATTACCCTGCACGGTGATGATTTTTTGAAATTGTATTAGTCAAGTGCGATATTCCACAACTGGAATCAGAGTATACGACTGTCTTTAAATATGTTTCAACACAATAACTTGGACAGTACTTTTAACTCATTATTTTAGTCAATATCATATTCAATCGCATATTTTATTAAATAAATGTATCATATTTTTTAACTCTTCTAGAAAGTTTTTTTTTTTTTTTAATATTTAGAAACTGAGTGAACCTTATTCGAAATAAAAATTACCTTCATTACTTTTGCTACAGTATCTTCAACGAATACTTCATTTTTCCAATAAATTTCATCCGTGATTCGGTCAAGTATGACTGTGAAACGTGAGAAAATCGGAGTTGGAAAAATAGTTTCCTTGCAAAAAAAAAAAAAAGTGAAAATTTGAACTGATAGAAGATCGTTAATTCCATGGGCTCACCCTCGTTGATTGTAGTATAAATCATTATTTTAATTTCGTCCTTTTTTCTGCGGTAGGAATTACGTAATTCGTAGTGAGGCGGATTTGTTAATGCGTAATTAATGGTCCGGGTAGAGTAAATGATGGGCTGAAATTTCACTGAATTTATAACAAGTATTGTCGGGAAAACGTGCAACGCGTATTTCGGCGTTTGGTATATAATACACATATAAACGTAAGTAATTGCATTTAGGTATAGTAAAAATAAAGCTTCAACGTGCAGCGTAACCATGCAATAATGATTCATAGTTTATCCAATCCGAATTTCATTGCCGTACGAAAGTGTGAAATATCGCCTCTCAATTAATTAATCGCAAGCTTTCGAATAACGAAAACGTGGTGGAAAATTGTTTGTCATCCTGTAAACGATTATGATAATACGTCTGTTCAAATTTGATTTTCAATTATACGTAGTTAAATAATATTTCCATTAAGTAAATAATTATCGAGCAAGCAAAAATCGCTCTAATCGAATTTAAAAAAAAATCAGATTACACGGTTCGCGTTATAATTGACTCGGGAATGCCGTCCGATTTCACCGCAAATTGTCCGAAATAGATGAACGTTCGGGGCATCCCGGAGTTATCCAGTTAAAAAGGAGAAAAAAAAATGTGAAAAAAAAATACAGGGGAACCGCTAACTTAATTATTCGTGCTCGTTTCGGTTCCGTGTAGCTGGACACGAAGGGACCGTTCATCGTTTTCTCTTTAATCGAAACTAATTCAATAGAACAAGCTCGTAGGTACAATGCAATTATACGTATTATACCCATACCATTGGCATCAAACGTTATTTAATTATCGAAAAACATCGAACAACCACTCGTCAGAATTACACGTTCAACTCGTTAGCCCGAATATCGTACCTCTATACACAAACTTCATCTCTTTCGATTCATTCGTACGCGTGTACGTATCTACGTATGTATGTAGATGTACTCCGAACCGTGCCGTAAAATCGAATAACGCACAATATCCATAATTCCTCCGCAGCAATTGAACTTGTTTTCATTGTAACCGACCTTATTGAAAATTTTTTTCACAACAGCTGGAAATTGAAAATTTAAGTAAAATCATTCCTATCATGATTATAATTTCGAGTATTTATCATTCGAGTATGATAAAACGATCTTACATGCGTACTTCGTTTAAAAATAAGCGATTTGTTAAAAATTTCCAGAATAATGCCTGTATTTTTCGAAAACGAATAAATTTGCACCGCGAGACCAAATCTATGGACATATAATAGGTAAAAAATGTAAACGTAAAAGAAAATATCGAACGCAAGTACCGTTGAACGAACATTACCCACGCATACCAGGAAAGATCGGTTTAACGGTGGGGAAAAAGGAAAATATAAAAAAAAAAAAAAAAAAACCAACATAAAAACAACGACCACGAAAGGTGAATAGTAAACACATTAATAGCCAAAGACTGCAAAAGTGGGGCTGTCGTGCGGCGCATGGACCAATTAGTCGCGGGGTAGGAGCCAATTGGCAACCGAATGGCATTCAACGATCTGCACGTTGAAACGAAATGCCAACAGCGTTCGGGGAAATGCAACGGGCAGCTTTCAGCGGGGCCATCCAACCGTGACGGGACGAACGCGAACGTCGAGGGGGGGGTTCGAGGGGGGGCCATGGAACGGTCGGCTGTCAAGCCATAATTACTAATTAGTTCACAGGCCCGTTCTCTCCTCTCCCGTCGCCACCCACGCGCCTTCTTTGCGTGCGTGTGCGTGCGTGTGTCTGTTTCTGCCTGCGTGTGGTTGCACCCCTTTATTAAATACCTTCGAAATTAAAATTATAATTGCATTCACTACCCCCTCGCGCGCTATGCGATAGTTCTGCAACCCTATCTGCGGGGGTTTCGGATGAATCGCCGGAAGAACGGGGGTGCGGGAAAATCTGATCGTTGTATGTTTTGTTACTAACTTTTCGGTATAACAACACAGAAATAACGACACGGTGTTACGCTCCTCATCTTTCAATTGTCAACGATGATTTCTTTTCATATCCCTACGAAAATTCCCCATTTATCTAAAAGTAAAATGTCCTAACGATCGTCACTTTTCAACTGGTCCTCTATATTTTTTCTGCCGAGTCGTTGGCTTATTTTTTCTTTTTTTTTTTTTTTCCTCTTTTGAAAATGTATCTTCGTTTTTTCTACGATTATTATTTTTACCTTTCCTTTCAGACTTTGATAGCGAATTCAGGATTTCTCACGTGCGGAACGAAACATATTTATCTTACTCAAAAGAAAGTTCTACTGATTGTACTGATCAAGTTTTGGATCCTTGTGACGGTAAATTATTCGTTATTCATTTTCATATACGGCTGTAACGATTATCAGTTACCGATGATGATTGGATTGCATTATATACAAACGTGTTTCGAAAACTCTGGAGAATGTTGAGTAATCGGTTCATAATATTATTTGAACTAACCTAACAGAGAACACTTTTTATTATTTCTTATACTGACATGATTTTTTTTTTTTTTTATTCCGACGCCCCGACAGAATATTCATTAGATATGAACTAATTTCGATTGACAGACGTGATTTGAAATGAGAAATTCGATATGTGATGCTATTGTTTTGAATTATAGTCTTCTTATTTTTACATACTTGAGAAAATAATCCGGGTTTATACAAATAAATAAATAAACTTGATAAATCCATAATTTTACACTATCTCGTAATGAACTGAACAAAAAGTATCGATATTAAGGGAATATGTGAATGAAATTCTAAACTCTTTTAACGGACAGAAAATTCTAATTATATCAGTAAAATTTCATAGTACAAATGTCTGATCGACTTGTTTGAACTGATTTTATCTACCAAGTTCCTAGATATTGTTTCAAATCACTTCTTAAATTCACATTCTTCAGCAATTTTAGATTAATAAAATTGAAAATGAGGCACAGAATAAAAGTAAGCATCCAATTTGCAATCTGACGCACAACCGTCAAATTATGCAAATTATTTGCAATTGTCAATATTCAGATATCATTTCAATTAATCAGATTCTGATGCTACAGAAAATTTTACTTTGAAGAATATATCCACATTTTTTTGCAAATGAAGTAACCCATAAGTTCGGTAGTTAATGATCAGATTGCAAATTACACCCAAGAACGATCGTGTAAAATCTTCTCGCTGATGCCGACTAAATTATTTAACAGTTTTAAACTCAAATAACATGCTTTTGTTTTAAACAATTTTTAGATTCTTGTTCTGCAAGTATATAGATACCAACTTTCGTTCGCTACGCTACCAGAAAAGTCGTGAAATCATTTCAAATTTTAACAGGTGAAAGTATCACGCAAGGTGCTTTTCAAAATAACAAGACAAAAAAAAATAAAAATGCGTACATAAAACACGATTCGAACAAATATCACATATTCCACAGAAGCCGAATACAATAAATCCAAATGGCAAGAAAAGCAATTGTTTTGCGATACTGAATACTGGATACCGACAGTTAAAATACCGTATCGATGAAAAAAAAATTTCGAAGTTTCGGTGACGTGTCCCCGTAAAAATTCACCTTACCGCACGGATGAGTTCTTAATCGGACGATCGACTTACCGATCGAGCAACGGGACCACACGGCGCAATCAGAGGGACGCCAAAGAGCTCGCGAGGAATTCCTTTGAGCATAACAAGTGGCGCCGGGTTACAGAACGGAACGCAGAGTGTCCGGCTTAAAGTGGCCCCATATTCAGCACTGAGGACGGCTGCAGCTGCTTCGAGCTGATCTCGATCGCGCATATTTGACCCATCATTCATAGGATACTCGGTGCCGATTTCGCGCACCGGTTGTGTGTTCTAATTAGGGGGTGTCGGTCCCTCTCTCTCTCCCTCTCTCTCTCTCGGTTACCGGTCCCGCCGCAAGCACGCTGCAAGCCGCCTGGATCTACGAGTTTGGCGAACGCATGTAGATTACGAGCAACGCACGATGCGAGGAGCGCCGAGGCCCTGTCAGCTACTGTGCCGGTGACGGCCCGCTAATTGCCCGGGCGTCCCTTCCTTCCACCCTTCAAATCCAAATCCCTCCCTCCACGTCGCGTCGCGGTGATTCGAGCACACGGATAACAGGGCATGTGGGTTGCACCGCCGTCTCCATGTACGGGAAATTTGATTTGGATAAGGGATTTAGACATTTTTCCATTAAAATCCGTACTTGCGAAGCAGATGTGCTTAATTGCGCTTCGATTATCCAAGCGAACCAAGTTTAGTTTTTCTGTCGTTAGCGATAAGTTGTTGACAGTGACACGGTTATGCCATACTTGCAATAGCGTTTCAATATTGTTGGAACTGAACGTAAACTTTTACTACCTAGAAGCCATGATGGATAACTATCGAGTGGTATCGTGTCTAGGTCAGTGATATACATTTAATGATAATATAGCAATATTAAGTCCTTTCTTTGGCTTATCGCTTCTATTTGTACGAGTGACCATAATGAAAAACAGTTCTAACTAGACTTTTCTGATTATGCGGCTGTGAATTTAACTATCATTTTATTCTCAGAACCGCATTTTTTGATTACGGTAAAACATGGAAATAGTCAATGACTGTACGGTAACTGAAACTAGAAATTCTTCTCGGTACACTTGCCGGTATGATTCTAGACTCAAGGAAACTACGAAGATAAAACCGCGAAAAAGACGTTTGGTAGTAAATTACAAAAGGGTAAAAGCAGCTTGGCAAGCTTGGCTAAATAATACATTTACCCATATGATTTATTTTTAACTATTGTTAGCTGGTGTTAGTGGCAATTTGACTTTTTGATCAAGACTGATTTTATAAAACTGCAGAGTCAATTTGAGAAACGGAGGAAAAGGATTCAGTTAGATTATAAATTTTTTTTCCAAAAACAAGATTCAGGTTTAGTGAAAAGCTACGTCATCTACTAACTAAAATTTATCAATTACAAGCGATTCGTGAAAATTAACAAATCGACAATCAGCAGACTCAAGGTTAAAAAATTTAAACTTGATCGTTAGTCTGACTTTGAAGTCTGTATACAGGATTTCTGAATCTTTGGAGTATACAAACCCTGATGATTTTTCTATTCGTTCTAGCGCCGTTCAATCTATCCAACACACAATTTCCATAGGTAAAGCTTGTACAATTTTGACAACATCTTGACCAGAAAAATGTCTTGTGAAAATCTTATTAAGAATCGGAGACTGACAAGGAGACTATGTGATCCGGGATCGATTCAACATAGAGTAAATTGTGCGACGTGTGAGGATTATTCGTAATATTTTTTCAATAGGAACGGGTTGGTAGAAAACAACCCTTGATCCGATAAAAATAAAAAAATCGTGACCGGTAAATACGCGTAGGAATGTTCAAAAAAAAAAAAGACGAGGAAAATGGAAAAAGGTGAAATAAAAAAAATGTTCCGAGCTTGCCCCGCGGAAATGAGGGGACTGGGAGAGAGAGAGAAAGAGGAAAGGGAGGAAGTTTAGGTTATGGAAAAAAAAATTGCTTCACCCTGAGGAGGGATTAAAAATAATGTGTGCCGGGTGCAGATGCCGAAACCATCTATACCGCGTCCACGTGAGGTGTACTAGCCAGTCAGGGGCTGCGGGGACGGTCACGAATTAATCGAGCATATAATCGATGCCCCGTTGTCGATATATATCGAGAAACCACCCTCGCTCGCTACTCGGCTAGCCTGCAACCCCAATCGCTAACTAACGGCACACTTGTAACGCTAATTCCTGCAGTCCAGCTATTCGTTACCGCTCTATACACTGTTCAACCTTAACACACCTACGTCGTAACGTATCTTTTAATACCTCAAAACACCAAATTTGATTTTTGCATTGCTTGTCTTATTATAACTTTGCGAGATTTCGTAACTAACGATAAGGTGAAAAGTCAAAGAATATAATTTTCGAGGCATAGAATAATTTCAATATTTTGTGCTGAGATTCCACGTATAAGACTTTTTTGAAAATTGAATATTATGCGTAATCAATATTATATAATCAATATTCATAAAGTACAAATAGCAGAGTGTAATTTAATGTATTTATAAATATATTAAAACACGAGCCGTCATTTGGTTTAAAATTCATTCATTCATCCATTCCATAATTCATTCGTTCCATGTATATATATTGTTTAAAATATTGTGTATTGTTAAAATTATAAATAGTTGTAAATAACTGTCTTTCGTCGAGGCACTATATTCTTGGATTTCGCTTTTGTTGTTTCTTCGTTTTACATAGTCTCTCTTTAAATTTGGTTTAACTTTTGGAGTGTATAATAATTAATTTGAAATGTTCCTCCTCGTGGTTAAATTTACTTTTTTATCATTAGTTCGTCGATTTTCGATCTGTTGAGACTTAATTTCAGAGAGGGGAACCTCCTTCCTCCTTCCTCCCAGAGAGACGCAGACCAAGCAACTCCTTCTTCTTCAATTTTAAATTTGTGACCAGGTGCTCCACTCCCTGGGTCTAACCTCATCCGCTCGTGTCGTGTTCATTGCGCCGTTATATTTGAATCATTACACACGATATGCTATTAATAACGTGTTGCGATATAGAAAAATCAACTTTGCGAATCCGAGTAAAAAAGGGGTAGAAAAATTTTCTGCTTGGGCGAAAAAGAAAGGCGGTAAGATATTTTTTTAATAGTAGAAATTTTTTGAACAAGTACGGGTGAGAACTGATAAAACTTCGGCTGAAAAACAATTCGCTTGAAAAAAGATCTTGTCAATATATTCGCCAATTTCTTGCTGTTGCAACAAAATTTTACCGTGAGTATCTGTAATAAGAAATTTTTAACATAATCACTCTTAAAAAAGAAACCAAGATAATCACATAGTTTTGCAAAAAATAGAGTGAATATTCGAATTAGCGATACCTATAATTAAACGTCGTACATTTTTATTTTCCGAGATCATGGAATTACGGATTCGATTTTGCAACATTTTGTAATCCCACTCGGCAATCACAGCCAAAAATCTGAGTAACGAAAATTAATTACTTTGTCTACTTTCACTGTAATAATTAGAAAAAAAATACATTAAAGAAATGTGACAGTAATTCGGATAATTACCTTAATCAATATTCGCTATAGTTTCCCGTAGACCGAATCACCTATTTTCGGCCAGAATTTCGAACTTCCAGAGGTTGGACAGATTTCGAAAAAGGTTTGAAAAAACTTTGACCACTCTATAAATAATCACGTATATCCATATATTCACGGTCAATTTAGCTAACGGGCGATTGGAATAATTTGGAATACAGTAGAGCGTGTTTAATCGTGTTTCGGTGTGTAGCCACCATTGCGCAATTGGACGAAGGCGGGCGTACGATCTGCGGCCAATTTATATCGGACATATAAATACCAGAAATCGTACGACGTATAGAATTGATCGACGCGCTGATTTATTGGCATCGCAGAGACACGCGTTTGTAGTAAACGTACAGACAAACGCACACGTGCCGATAATATACAACGATTTCAACGTTCAAATCGCACTTTATTGCGCCACAGAGCCGAACTGCGATAGTTTTCGAGCGACACTAATATGCCGATTTGCGTTGCCCTATCGGTATTTTCAGTATTAATTGCAGTGAGGTACGTGCAACGTTATTTGCAACGACAAGTCAATCTTCGAACGCGGCGATACACCGTTAAAAATTTCTGTACGGAACTTTCTACGCTGTATTGACAAATTTTATTTCGATACGGGACAGTGAATTCACCGTACGTTTACTGTTTATTCAATTCACAAATACAATGAATTTACTACAAAATTTAGTAAATTCAAATTACTTGTTTTTTGTTTTTCTTGTAAATTTAAGAAAAATACGAATTTTTAAATCTGCAACCTGATTTTGTAATTTGACAACTCTTTTGTACAATAAATATGCGGTAAATTCACAGTCATTTTTAACAGTGTAGCCGGTATCATCGTTCACGGTTGAACGGATAAAACCGAATGTAACACACAGTTTTCAATATTTTGGCGCAGAACGAAGGAGAATAAAAAAAATCTGCTTTGGTCATAAATGAACTATAGATTGACCGCGTCGTGTAAAGTGGGTCGAAAATGAAACGAAACTGACCGACAATCGATGAATTTTTGCTTCTCGGTATCACACTGTGTTATAGAAAAATGAATAAATCAAACATATGCGAGGAATAAAACACAAAACTCGCGTTCAAACTATCGATATCCAATATTTTACGTCCATCCAACAAGTGTTTTCAATTCACACGTGATGTAAATTCTAAGAATGAGAGAATTGACGCTAATTTTCAGTAGTACAATGAGTTTAAAAATATTTCAATGTCTAAAATTTATAATTATAATAACAGATTAAATTACAAAGTAACGATATTATATAAATAAATTTATAGGCTCATTCAAAATTAAACGAATATAGTTGATGGAAGAAAAAACTTTTATCGACAGAGTAAATAAATTTTACAAAACATTGCTCAAATTCTATCTCCAGTACACCGAATATCATTCGATTCGATTGAATGTTAAATTGAGTGAAAAAAAAATAACTTGATTCAATAAATTCAGACTGTTTCAATAGGCTTCAAAGAACCGTGATTTAAAGTATTAAAAAATAGCATTTGCAATCAGTTGGGTGAACCCAGCGTATGGGGTTGTGACTATTCATTGTTCTGCACAATATTTTTAGCACGCGTCAACAATGACAGTAAGCATTGTTCGGGGTGAATTTGGAGTTATTGGTAAAGCCGTGTAAACCAGAAATTGTCCGTGTGTAATACCGTGGAAAAAATCGAAACAGCTGTGCACGCGCGGTAGCTGTCAGGTACGCAAATTAAATCATGGATTCGATATAAGGTTGATTAGTTCGCGTTTGTAGGGCGAAGGGAGAAAAATTGAAGGGAAAAAACGAAATAAACGAAAATTCAAACGCACCCTTCCCGCCCTCGATCCAACGGATGAAAGCCCGAGGTTGATCGGGACGTTAAACAAACGCGAAAAGAGAAGCGACGAATAGAAGACAAAAAAGCTACTTTTCCGCACGTCGCTCGTTGGGAGCATTGCAAAAAATTGTCTACTTTCCATAATTATCGGTATATTCGTCAAACGCTTGTAAAATTTCAAAGAGAAAAAAAAAATTGTTTCCATAATGAGATGCTTCGATCATACGATATGGAGAGCTTAAATTTTCAGGGAATTTTTTTCTATCAGTTTGAAAGCGTTCAAGTCCCTGGGTGCATAAAAATTCAAAAACAACCTTAATATACGTAACATATACGTGCCAATAATAAAGTCTAGACATACCTGTATATTATGTTACGATTCGCAAGCTGCAAGCTTCGCGGAAAAACCTGAATGCGCGTTGATCGAGGGTAGCTGCAAGGGTGAAGACCAGAGGGAGTTTTCAAACCACACGTCAGATCGTATTATATTTTTCCGTTTCATTTGCGCACGACGTAAAATTAATTAAATATCTGATTCCTGCCCCCGCGCCCGAGTCTCGCGGTCGACTCGCTGTTCCCGCAATCCTGCAATGATCCACCACCACCCCGGGCTAGAAAACACGAGGAATTAAAGGATTTTTCCAATATGCGCTTGTCTTCCTCTCGCTTTTTTTTTTTATTCATTTTTATTGTTTTTTTTTTTTTGTTTTACTCCAAACACGTCCGTCTGTATATGCGGGCAACAATTTTTCCTGCATTTGCAGTTTACAATACAGAAAATAAAATAATAAAAAAAACTCAAATTATATGCATTTCTATCCGGGGATTCGAAATCGGCGAATTACGATAAAAATATTCATTTCGTTTCGAGTTTTCTTTACGCTGTGAAAATTATTTTACGCTGAGGCAATATAAAACTCTGCATTCTTTTACAAAAAATTAATCCCACCTTCAAACGCACTTTGATAATAAGTATACGATAATGCGCGCCGATGTTTTTTTGTAATTACGATCTAAAATGAAAAGATGTAAGATGAATGCATCGAATGTTTACAATTATTAAGGTTTCATACCAGGGTGGTACTTATTTAGGGTGTTGATGAATTTTTTCCGGATCACTCCACAGTCCACTTTAAATAATTCAAAAAAGATTACCAAATTTTTTCAGATTTTTATCTCAACTCTATCCCGTCCCCCATAGAGTGTGGATTTCCCGTTTAAAATACACGCGTTGCTGACATATTCTTAACATATATTATTGTAAAAGTAATAATGATTAAAAAAATCTGTAACTGCGAGGTTTTAGAGGTCATTGGTGCTACTATCTGGGAAAAAATTCACATCATCATACCATGCAATCTCGACGAATTACACACCGTTTGAAATCTGATTTTTTTTTTCCATTTAGAGGAAATGCAATTTGTCTGGATTAATCTGGTACGATGATGATTCTTGTTTCGAAAATTCATACATTTTTTTCGTACATCTTTTCCATACACATACAAAGACACCATTAAGTTTCGGTAAATGTTGTCGAAAACATGGCCGAATGATGCTGAAGATTTCATGTTACCGTATAAATTTGGTGGCACGCCAAACATACCGTTACAATTTAGACACTCATAAACATAATTAATTGGTGGCATTAATTCAGAGATTTTTACCCAGTTACATAACACATGTTGCAAAGTGTTGCCAACTGTCTCGTAATTTAACTGAATAATTACTAAACTTGCTGCTGCTGCTGCTGCTGCTGCTGCAGGGCACAAAATGACGCATGGCTTATGAGCCCTGCAGGAAAATCTACGAGCTTTGAATCCCTCCGACTTTCTCTCGCCAGTAATAGTAACACCTCGCGTAGTGTGACAAAATACGATTAACCGTAAGTCGAAAATTATGAAAAATTATAAATCTTCACAGATTGTCGCTTTTCAATATCGAGTTAATTAACTTGCGAAGAAAAATATTTTTCACAAAAACATATACCCGTTTCATCGTCAGTTCGACAATTGAACGATTTGAAACAAAAATGGAAAATAACGAAAAACCGGTTCTGACTTTTACCGTCATCCATTTTTTCGCCCCTTTCTCTTTTATTTCAGTTCATCGAACCGCCAGATTACGAATACGATACCGAATCGTTTCTACCAGCATCAATTAGCGACTGACGATACCGCATCAGGTACCTATCTTGTAGAACTCGTGTGATCTAGGAGTGTAAAAGCTTGCGGAGAAGGAGGGGTCAGACGGGAGAAAGGGGGGTGTCATCGTAAGCTGGGTTGACTAATTGGCAGCGTTATAATCATGGGTACACGGTTAGGTTGGTATTACTGCGAGTTATAGTCCCACCCTCGTTTCACCCTCATATCCCTCCCTCCCCCTCCCCCCCCCCCCCCCTCCCGGCCCCCACGAGCACCGCTCACACAGAGGGACACACATATTATGGAACACACAAGGGTACGTTTAATGGCCCTACCGTTTACGCAAATTTTCCCATTATGCTCCGCGGTTTTGGTCGACAAACTGCCCGCTCTCTCTCTCTCTCTCTCTCTCTCTCTCTCTTTCTCTCTTTCTCTGTATCTCTTTCTCTCTCTCGAAATGAGTACCATTTTACGCTATACATGTATATAAACATGGAGACACTGACAGAACGGTATTCGACGATATTATACTATGCGATCATATACATGTACTTTTTTCTTCATTATACTGAGCAAATAGGAGAAAAAAAAAAAAAAATTCTCCAACGTATGCTCGGTAAGTTACATTTTCAAAGCTTGTGGAGCGTGCATAAAGTGCCACATTTCCGAACAGTGTAGTAAAACGACGTTGACACATGCGCACGAGGAAAGTGCTCAAGTTTACGTACCAGAACCGTCTTTGGCGTTTTTGCGTGGTTATTTAACCACAATTTCACGCGCTGTCAATGATACCTTCGCTGATTCTCAAATAAAACTTTCCTGCTGGCTGCAGACCACACTTATTGAAAATCACCCATATTCCGCACATGTGACACAATATACTACTTCGTTGTCGTTTTCCTACTTTTTTATAAATCTTGTTTCTCATTTTATACTTCGGTTTTCCTAGTAGAATTTTGTTTTCAAACACCAAGACTGTTTTAACCTTTATTTCACTCTTTTTTGTTTCGTGATAACATTTCGGTTTCAGTGAGAGGATTAAATGAATCGAGGAAACGAAAAAAGAATAAAAATGAACTGTGAAAAACTATGGGAATTCGAAGTGGAAGATGGGGGATAGCTTTTGAAATATTTCATGTTGCATAAGCCGAATTGTCATTCAACGTTTGTATCGATCTCGAGAAATGAAGGCAAGAGAAAAAAAGACAATATTTGAAAACGGAAGATGTGAAAAAAACAAAAACACAAATCTGGCGAGCGCGGATTTTAATTTTTTTTTTTTTAAATTGAGCACGCGTGTAATCGCGCGGTTTAACGTACATACAACACGCTTCTAGCCGGTAAACTCGACGCGTAAATAATCCTTCCGGTGATGCCTGGAGGGGTGGAGCAAAACGGCCTAATCTCGCATTTCTCGCAGAGGTCCCTGAACACCGTGCGGAAAGCATTCGCTGTACCGGCGTAACAACAACGTTCGGGCAGAGAGGAAGGGAAGGGAAGGGAACAGATAATAAAAAATCGCCGGATATAAAATAATTCAAACAAATGTTCGTGCGCTCTGAACCCTCGGCTCTCCACCGGTCGGCGATACATCCTGGACTCGGCTTATCCGACACTGGTCATTCATAAGCGGAGGGAAAAAATGACACCGCAGGTAGGTGCGGTTACGTACTATAGCCGTCGCTGCCTTCGCTATCTGTAACCGTTAGGAAACTGGAAGGATTTGTTGCCGCCGTTTGCGAGATGGAAAAGAAAGATTTTCTTCACTCACTCTTCTCCTTCGTTTTCTGTCCGAACGTCATGTTTTTCATTCCTATAGTTTGATCGTTCCATCGCAGCTAACGTTAAACAATTTTGTGTCGACCCGCGTTCGACGAATTTCCCCAGCTGATCTTTACGCATCGCGTGGGATAAATTTCTGGGAGCGAAAATTCACGGCGAGGAACTTCATATCAGTCTAGACTACCTACGGAGTTTCCATCAGGCTTTGGTCCCCGGAGTGTGATCAGTGGTAACTAAACTTGTAAATCTCTGACCGAGGCGGCCGCCAGGCCCCAACTGACCGAAACGCATTTGTCTGTCTTAAACGGGGGTTCGCTACTCCAACTACGGAGGAATTCATGACTGGACGACTGTCTGCCGGAAACTAAGCTCCGTAGCCGCGATTTACGAAACTCGGATGGTCCTGTTGCGGTTTGAAAACCTTGAGGAGTCTGCGGGAGGTTTTTCGATAACTTACAACGTCGGTCAATCAACTTGGATTGTCAATTTAAATTCGATACAAACGTGACCGAAAAATATTCCGAATTATAAGCTTCGGTGTCACCGGAAAGATTTTCGAGTTTTTTGACATTGACGAAAGATTGGGGAGAAACGGGATAGTCAAAGACTAGGATTTTATGATTTTGTTTCTTCATCTTTTTTTGCCAACACTGCAAAACGTTGTTGATAAAAAGAGGCATTTCCCGAACATAAATATTAATATCCGTTTAATCGAAAGCTTTTGAATATTCTAACTGGATTTGTTACTGCCGAAGATCATTTTAAATCGGTGAATAAGAATGGAAATCATTTAAAAAATAATTAGAATCCTGTAACTCGTTTAAAATCGTTTTTAATTAGTAGATAAAAATACATACAAATCATTTTAACTCATCAAAGAGGCGTAAAAACCGATCTCAAAATTGTTCGAAATAATTTTAAATCCGAAGCAGAAAAAATATGAAATCAGAAAGCGAGTAGGTATCAATCGCGTCATAGAAATAAAAAACGAATTGCTTAGAATCATATCTCGCTGTGAACACGAATAAGAAAATTAGAAAAAAACTTTGAGAAAACTTTGTTTGAATGTGATAAGATTTCTTGAAATTCAAAACACATTTGCATTGCGATACAATTGAACCAAGTCCTATTCAATTCAAAATAACATCTTGTTTACCATTCTGTTCATTAAACAAAGAGGAAGCATATACATGTATTTGCTTTCAAATGCAGTTGATTAAATATAAAGAATATTATTTCAACTCAATTAAATCCCTTTCTTCAATAGAAAGAGGCTAATTTTTTCAGCACATTGCGATACTGAACTTTTTTCTTCGAGCGTATTTCCTGGTCCCAAAAGCAGAAACCGATTCATTTATTTTTGAATCGAAAAGTTGAACAAGCACAAACAATTTCATATCCGTAAAGCGTGTTCAATTTGGCATTCAACGGTAAAACAAACCTCGAGAGTAGCGAAGGGGGGGGTTAAAGGGAAAAAGTTGCCCACGTAGTCTGTACTTAGCATAAATGTAAAATAAGCACAGGCCAGGATATAAATCGTATTCCCATTAGAAGTCCAGTAATGGAGAATGTGGGAGGGAGGTGAGCCGGAGAAGGAGGGGGAGAGCATTTGAATAAAGTCGGATTAAAAATTAAATATTACCGGGAGACGTAGTGGTGGGGGTGGGATGGAAAAAGGGGCAACGATTAGCGTAGCCGAATGAAAAATTGTACGGTTGAAAAACGGAAATTATTCGAAATGAACAAAAAAAAAATGCCGGCCGGGAATCCAGAAGAGAAAAGAAGGAAGCAACAAAAACCATCCGCGGGGCGCCAAACAGAGGAGGGGGGAGAAATAGAGTTGAACACTTTTTAATATGAATTAGTAATCGTGGGGAAATCGCTTGTGTATATATGGCGTTTTACACGCACTGGCTGCATTCCAGGTGATCGTTTATTTATACGTTGTGCGGTATTCTCCCGGGGGATTCAGAGAGAGAGAGAGAGAGAGAGAGAGAGCGAGAGAAGGGGGAAATAAAGAACGAAATAAAAATCACTTCAGTGGCATGAAATCGAGGCGCAACTTCTTCGCGTGAGAGGCCATAACCGTCATTCGCAAATCCTTATCGTGATCCGGAAGAAACGGGAGCGTCTCGAAATGCGTTAAACCCTTAAATGCGGCAGGAATCCGAGGAGGTAGCCGACTGGAGAAGACGCGAGTCTCTGGTTATTATGAATTACGGTAGAGACAACAAAACTGAGCCTGGATGAACTCCGGAAAAAGAAAGTAGGGGAAAGAGGAAGATGAGGAAAACGTTCCTCCTCGTAACTCCTCGTTTAGAGGGATAGAACGCTGCTTCGAACCTCCAACGCCGAACCACAAATATCATCTTAGCCAATCTGAGAGGCAAGAATTGCTCGGCTTATACGGTATACAGTTGGGAAAAATTTACGATCCCGCAGCTGCAATTCCGGTGACAAACTGATCGCGATGATCTGAAGTAAAAGGATAAACCTGAGAAGTCGGAAGCTTGGCGAAACGAGTCTTTTGAGGTTTGTTTCATATTCTTATCGGCTGTTTATATACTCTTTTCAAGATGGTTTTTTTTTTTTTTATTTTGTTTTTTGCTGACTCTTTATCGCAAGCTCGACTTGCGGCGCGTTTTTTTAAAAGACATGCCAGGCGAAAATCGATCGGTGACAAATTTGTCTAAAAGCGATATAGTTAACCGCTCGTAACAGGCTTATAACGCTTATAACGCGGATCACGCGCGGGCAAAACCGCTCCAGGGTACAGACCCTTATAATTATCTGCTCCAGAAATTTTGTCCAGACTCCCTCAGGCGCGGTGGACAACTAAATTAGGGCTTGGTCAGCCGCCCCTCTTTCCAAACCCACCCCTTTAGGCTCACCTTTAATCTACCATTTTTTATCTCATTTCTATCACGCCAAGTTAATCGATCGTTGCGATCATCATAACCTGATAAAACGTTTCAATACGAATTACGAATACAAGTACTCCGGAGAATCTTGAATCGTTAAACAATTTCGTTGTTGGCGTAAAAAAAAATGTATGACAATTCATGTTTTATTGTCAGTGAGCGAGAATTGAAATCAATGGAATTATTCGGTATATAACCACCGGAAAACAATAATTTGTCGAAACTCAAGTAACGGGACTTTTTTGGTAAACCAAAAACGAACATTTTTATCTGAAGAAACTAAAAAACTTACTTCGATGAAATAGACTGTTAATAACAACGAATAATTTCATCGCTTAATTCGACAGCTAAATATTTGAATCGATACTTTCTGGCTCTGATTTAATAAAACGTTATTATGTAATACAGTGATAATTTTCGTCTCCTCGAGTAAAATTTTTCAACTCATTAAATTTGAAAGTTTATTACATGATATGAATATTCATTTGATTAATAAATTCCAACTATTTTTAACACCCCTAATATTACAGTAATTATTTAACTGTTCGGACAAGATATTGAATCCCATTAAACCAGATTCGCTATTTTTTATTTATCCAGTAGATTCTAATTCCTGACATCGCTGACAACTGTTTGAAATCGTTAATGTATGACTTGAGAATAATTAGGTTAGAAACTGATAAAAATTACTTTCACACTGAGAAAAATTTCATTTGTTACAGTGACTAAAAAAATTCAGTTAAACAGGTGTCGTTGAAAAAACTGTTTGAATATTGTTGGGATAATGAAAAACAAGGTACACGTAACCATTTTGTACTATTATCGATCCGTTTTTGGCAATTGCAACGCAAAATCAGTATCTTCGGTTTACTGTAAATTTTTAGTTAAACAAGGCTTTGAAATCAATTTATTGTTGCACGAGCATTAAATTTTCGCAACAGTTACAAGAAGGTACAGTAACAGCGATCGTAATGAGAAAGAATAGTAACGGATACTCGACTTTCCGGTAACAGCTAGAAAACTAATATTCATCTTCTACCTAGAACTATATTTTTCGATTGTGGTAAAGAACGAAAATAGTCAAGGACTGAGCGGTAACCGGAACTAAAAAATTCTCTCAGTGCGTCGCCGAAAAGAGTTAAATAATATGATCCTCACAATTTTCTATCCATAAGCATGGAAAACCCTCCAATTAATTGTAAAAGAAAAAATTAAATAAAAACGCTGAAATCGAGTGAAAAACGTGCAAACGTCATACGCACGTCGACCCGCAACGTACAAGGTATACAATCGAGCCGTTCTGTAGCCAGTTTCACGATCCGCTTGTACAACACAGGGTCTGTATGTCTATCTCGTATAGTATAAGGGTAGAATGCACTCGGCGGAAGGGCTTGCACCGCTGGCAACGAACGGAGCGCTCTCAATTCCCCTCGATCGTTCAAGTGAGCGCACGTACAGACGATCCGTCTCACAGAAGGACCGGCGTAATGAACGGGCAAGGCACAGAGAGACTGCAGTAGGTAACTTCGAAGCGGGAAAATACAGGGGAGCGGTAAAAGTTCCACGTAAGAGAGTGAATATCGCGAACGACGGTCGTGTCAATTTTATTCTATTCTTCGGACTTTCGTTTCTTTTCGTTTTTTCTCTTTTTGCTCTCGGGAAAAAAATCGTTGTGTCTTTCTCAAAAAAAAAAAAAGAAAAAAGAAAGAAAGATAGAAAGATAGAAAGGGAAAGCACTCGATTTCGATACTGATTTTTAAATCACGACGGAACGAAGGGAGAAGTGAGATTCGGTTGTCCTGAAAGCAGCGGCGGTGGCGTTTAAATAGTAATGGAGCCTCGCCTGAATGTCTTTTACTCATTTCCGATCCTCCGGCTGCTGTTAAAAAGTGCCTTCCGGCTCTCAGCGTTTCTTTATTTTTAAATTTGTTTTTTTTTTTTAAATTGTTATTTTTTTTTTTACGTTTTTAAACTTTGGCTCGTCGGTCAATTATTCAAAATATCCTACCAGGCATTAACCAGGATTTCAGACAACCGGATCATGTTGTTTATAATACCGCCTGCTCTTTATCAACTGAACAGCATTTTTTATGTCAACTCAAGGTGTGGCGAAATGTATTTTTTTAAGTTTCTTCGCTGTTGTACCAGTTCGATAAAACTCTGTAGAAATTTTTTTTCTCATATTCTAACCGAATCGTTCCCAAGAATCGCAATTTTTTTTTTTTTTTTATCAAAAGACAATGAAATAGTTTTTTGTAACAACAAGCTCACTTATTTGCTAATCAATCTGGGAAATTGGAAAAAGAGATTTAGCAGCAATTTTTGTATTATTTCGTTTCTTTTTACTTTAACATCTTATAACTTCGTCTATGCATAGATTTTAGTTGATATGAAATTGGGTTCGACAGACGATGAAATTTTAATGAGGTTTTCGACCGGAAAATCGGTAAGGATCTTCCTCATCTTGATCTCATCTCGACCACCGGTTTCAGGGCTAAATAATTTACCAAATCCGCAACCTCATGTCCGGCTGTTACGATCCTAGCATATTATAGAGCGATTCTGGAGCTGAAATAAATAGTAGATGTACGATAGAAGACGATGAGTTATGGCGCTTTTCAATATGGGATAAAGTGCCGCTTGAAAAGTTGAATATTTAAATACATATATTCAACGATCACTAGCCGATAATGAGCTAATTTTATAACTCTTTTCTAGAGTAAAATTAGAAAATAAAAAAAAAAATCCTCATAATGACAGTTTTTGTCTGGAGGAAAAGAAACTAAGCGGAAAACAAAAATTGGGAGAAATTTGATTGGTTTCAAAGTGTCGCGTGTACTGTAAACAGAGTTTCATGCTTATTCTATGAGACTGCCGGTTAATTTTGCATAGACGTGTGCAAAACTGAGTGGCGGTACACTATACATACATCAGAGAAATTCTATGCCCGTGGTATATGTGTATTGTAGACATATAACGCGTCGCGGAGATGCTATTGTATTCATAGCCTCTACGGATAACTGCAACACCGCAAGGGATAGGCTGGCCATGCATTAAACAGAATCTAAATACCCGACTTGCTGCCGAGGGCAAGGCAAGGGTTAAATTGAAACTATATAATCAAATACGCAAACCGGAATATGACATCGTTGAACAATTTCAAACCGACGACCCCTTCGTCGTGTGTACAATATTGTTACAGAGGGAAGCGGCCCGATGGTGGAAAGTTGTGAAATAAGTACATTTACGATAATATAAACATTTTGTAAGAACTTTGAACGGGTAACGGTATTTATTAACCATTTATTCTCGTTGCAATGTCAGAAATCAAACTTAGATGGCTACGAAACTCTGATTTGACATTAGATTTTTTGAAGCCTGTCTTTGGAATACCAAAAAATCGTTCGAAGTTACGTGAAATATTTCGAGATCGAATAAGCTTATTTTCGATCTCCCGAAACAAGTGAAATTTCGTCAAATCTCGTATAATCTTCCAATATTTTGTCAAACGATTTTTCGAATCTCCTGAAACCTTGCTCATTTTGTTACGTGAAATAAAATTCGTTGGAATTTTAGCTTCCGTGAAAGCTTCCGAAAATTTGTTCTCGTACGATATATTTGAGTCGAAGAAAAAGACGTGAAACGTTTTCGCGCCCTGAAAAGTCAATGAAAACCAAAAGAAATCACGAAAAATTATAGAATCCTAAAAACGCGCGATACCCATCGCGATAAAAAATAAAATTTCTGTTCAAAAAAGCACGGTAAGTATGATTCACAAGCGGTAATAAAAACCTGTATGGGGAACCTGAAACCCGTGAATTGTGGTCGCGTGTATTCCATGCGCGAAAAATAGGATCTAAGAAAAAGAGGAAGAAAAACTCCCTCGACAAAAAAAAAGACTGAGAAGACCAAAGAAAAATTCCCATATCTCCGGGCGATTCTTAAGTGCGATTTGTTGGAGTGTAATATATTTCGCGAATGCGAGTTATTACACGTGAGGTGGGCATGGTTATGGGTTATGGCCTTATGGGGTAGGTACGGGGTTCGGGGCATACGGGGTACAAGGTGCGGGAAGAAGCCGCCGCTTTCCCGGGGAGCATAGTTTCGGTATTATTTACCGTTAACGGTTATACTTTCAAGAGTAATGCCCCGAAATTAACTTACTGTGGCACATATACCATTCGTGCTTTATTGCTTCTGCACGTCGCAGTTGTTCCCACAGCGATTCTCGGGCCCCGTTATAACCTCACCCACTCAGGCACTCGCTCACTTACTCGCTTCGGTAAAGCCTCGAGAAATTACTGCACGCGGGAAAGCTCAACGCCCGCAGAGATCCTTATCGTATGTTATCGATACACCGTGTACGACTCGGCGAAAAAGGGTGTGTCGAAGTAACGAAAACTGCGAACTCTGCTCGTTTTGAATAAAAAAAAAAAAAAAAAAACGGAATCAATTCGGTCGAGCAGTTCTCCTGGAATTTGGGATAAACGTAATAATTACTTGAATTTTCAAAAACTCGCTATTTTACTAGGAAAAATACGTGCTTTGAAAATGCTGGGAAGTAATAAGGCGAGAAGGTTTTTTTCGATGACAAAATCAATAGGCATTGCACTTACTGTGCCGCTGCCCCGTTATTGAAGGAAGAAGAAAAACGCTTGAGAGGAAACGTAGCGTCGATTAGAAAGGCACAAGTTGAATCATGGCGTGAGAATAATTTTCGCGATTCTGCAATCGAAGACAATTTGATAAGAGGAAAATTTGAGAATTAACAAGGGCGATTAAAAGTGTCCGTAAAAGTCTTTGAAACAAGATATAAGAAAAAAAGAGAAAAGGTAGGGAGCCAAGTGAAGCTGCGTTGCGGGGTGAAATTTTTATGGTACTTTTAGCTGATTGAGTTGATAATAATTATGCATAAGGAGACGAGATATCGAATTATTATGCCATTTACTCGGGTGATAATCACCTCGCGGTTCGTTAAGCTACGAGGCTGTGAGTGAATTTTTTCTTCGTAACAGCCTGGATCGGAAATTCAACACTTATTCTTTATTTTTACGCTTGGTGGAAAATTTTTTTAAATGGGATTGAAATTGAGGACCACCGAAGCATAAGAATTATGAAATAACGGGGGTTTGGATTAAGATTCAAATGTGACAAGTATTCGGGGTGAAAAATAATTTGTTGATACACAAGCATATCGTTTAACCGTACGTAATTCGGAAATATCACGATAATCAGTCAATTTTTGATTCGATTCTTTTGATGCTAAGAATGAATCGTAACTCTTTCAATAACCTTGCTAAAATGTATCTGCAAAATCAAAATTATCTGCAAATTAACGGAGATGATTTTAATTACGAAAAACCATCACATGAAAAGCTACTGTCTATATTATACGCAAAAGTTATCAACAATCCATCACCGATGATCGACAAGAATTTATTCACCATCGAAACAAACAACGATCAGTCAAAACGATTGCAGTATAAACTGCATATTCTGTCGCTGAAAAAGAGAGTACAAGAAGTTATGAAACGGTGCAGTTTTTTTCATTCGATTCGAAGATCCCTGATCAAGCTCAACTTGGTAAACTGTAATCCGGCACCCGAAAATCTTGATTCAACAATTTTCCCATTTGTTATGTTACGTCCAGCATACCACTTCTCTCTATTTTTCCTACTCGCCGACTCTCCCACAGTTCTTACATTAATCTCATTGTCTCTGTCCTGTCCTCTTATCTCTACGTAGTCTCACGCTATTCACTATCGCGCTTACTCATCAAATTCCATTCCCTACTCCTAGCATTGTCACACCTTTTCTGCACCCGTACGTTTCACGTCTCGAGGAACACTCCTATTCTAACTCTCAACAACGTCACATCTAGACTTCTTACATAGCTTCATACAGCACACTTCGTTTTTACCGCCATCTGAGCTTCCTCGAAATAAATATACAGTGAAACCTTGTTAAGTGGGACCTGGATAAGTGAGAAACCTCTATTATTGAGATTTCCTAAGAGGTCCCGGCACTTTTTTATCGAATTCCCTCTGTTAATGGAACTTTACGAACCTGGTTAAATGAGATTCGATTTCTAGAATTTTTTCGATATTTACCTCTATAAATGGGACTCTGCAGCTTAATTCCCTCTATAAGCGAGACATTTTATCAGGTTGAGACAGGCTTAGACACGTTTGTTTACAAACATTTGAATTTCTTTCGCATCGTTCGCACGTACATGCTCTTTTGTCAGTACTATCTCAAGTTTTGACGTGCAAACATAAGAATAAAAGTGTACAAAATGTCCAAACGTAAGCATAACACATTAACAGTATCTGAAAAATTAAAGCTTCTATCAGACTATGATTGTGGAAAGTCGCGTGATAAACTGTGTGCGGAGTATAATGTACCAAAATCGACCTTGTGTAGAATTATTAAAAACAACGAGAATATTCGGTCTCAGTATATTGATGGAAAAGGGAAGCTTAAACGAATAAGATCAGCAGAGCATCCTGAACTCGAAAAATGTCTTTCGACGTGGATGAAGCAGGTACGGAATAATAACATTCCAATAAGCGGACCAATGATTAAAGAAAAAGCTCAAGAATTTGCAAGTAAGCTCCATATCAATTTTTCTGGCAGTAATGGATGGTTAGAGGGGTTTAAGAAAAGAAACGATATAGCATTTAAAAATATTTGTGGTGAGAGCAATTCTGTGGACAACAATGAATGTAGTGAGTGGATTAAAAACCTTCCAGTTTTATTACACGATTATACTCCCGATGACGTATTCAACGCCGATGAAGCAGGCTTATTCTACAAGTGTCTACCGGATAAAACGTTTACGGTCAAAGGTCAGCCTTGCCATGGTGGCAAATTGAGTAAAGATCGGGTTACTGTACTTGTGTGTGCAAATATGTCCGGAAATGAAAAACTGCCACTTCTCTTAATTGGAAAATCTAAGAGCCCAAGATGCTTCAAGGGTATCAAGACGTTGCCTGTTAATTATCAAAATAATAAAAAGGCCTGGATGACTTCAGATTTATTTGTAGATTGGTTAAAAAAAGTGAACGCCGATATGAGGGCCCAAAAACGAAAGATAGTGATGTTTGTCGACAATTGCACAGCTCACAACAATATGCCAAAATTGGAGTACGTTAAATTATTGTATTTACCCGCTAATACAACAAGTAAATTGCAGCCCATGGATCAGGGTATTATCAACAACTTCAAAGTGTACTACAGAAAGGAAGTTGTGCAATATGTTCTAAAGTCTATAGAAGATAATAAAAGCCCTGAAATCAACATACTTCAGGCTATGAGATTTGCTAGAAAAGCTTGGTTTTCAGTTAGCAAAACCACAATAAGTAATGGTTACAAAAAAGCTGGATTCAAAGTGACGAATGTATCTGAACCTGAGAACCTATAAGAAGAGGTAGAGACCATTGCAAGATTTCCAGAATGGAACAAACTAACTTTCACCTGTAGGAACAACGAAAATGACCAGCAGCCGAGTTTTCAGGATTTCGTTTCTATGGACGATGATGTAATAATTTCAGAAGATCTTACTGATGACGAAATCGTTTCTACGTATTCTTCTTTGGAGACTGAAGCAGAAATAGAAGAAGTTTATGAAGAAACTTCAGTAAACATTTCAAAGCGTGAGGCAATGGAAGCTTTAGAGATTTTGCGTAAGTATTTTGAGATGTCAAATATTGACGATCAAAGAATTTTTGATCAAATTTATGCCATCGAGAAACAGGTTTTAGCAACTAGCCATCAAATACAAACCAATATAACCGATTACTTTAAGTCATAAACTTTACTGTACTGTACTACATATACATTAATTTTTTATAATGAATAAATAAATTCTTACACTTAGTTTCATTTATTATTCATATAAAAAATCTATTTAATTATATAACTCAAAACATTAAAAATACTCATACTTATTTACAATTAATATTTCCACCTTTATACTTGGAATAACGGTAAATTTCGACCTCTATAAGCGGGGGCCTCTGTAAATGAGATAACTAGTATTTTAAACCTGTCTAATTGGAAAACTTGATAAATGAAAACCTCTTCAAATGGTGTAAAATCTATGGGCCCTTGAAATCTCAATTAACCAGGTTTCACTAAGTAATATCTCAAACAAACCCTACGGTATTCAATCCTCATCCTGATTTCCGGTTGCCCTGGAACGTAAAAGCGAAGCCAACCAGTTGACTCTTACCGCTCAGGAGTAACTCTACTCACGGACGTAACAGTTAAGAAACTTTTTGACGTAACCGCAGATCAAGCAGCAGAACGTTGCAACAACGGTTCACTTTCCATCAGACAATACACGTTCGATAATTGGCACGGGTTTGAGTGGCCGACGTAAACATAAAATGCATGCTCGTTATAGGCCAGGAGCTACTCACCGAGTAATTTTTCATCATCCGGTCTCTTGCGGCAGTATCGAACCGCCTCTCAAGCTCGTCCTCACAGCCGCTAATTGCGCTGAAACTTCGTCGCAGCCATTCCAGATTTGCACGTCGTCACTGCAGATCCGTGCGGTATAACTTCTCGATCGCACTTACACAAACACACGCACACACAGAGAGAGTGACATGGACACATTGACGAGGCAAAGTTCAACGCACTGTGATAACTAACAAAACAATAACGGAAGAGCGAACCTGCCGCCAATTTCGTTGAAGGAGAAAACAAAATTATCACACTGTATAGTACTTGTATAATCTTCGTTGAGTTAAACGAGACGCGGAATTTATACGCGTAATTTTGATGTTCACCTGCCGACTCTCCGAGCTCAAATGAACTTTGAATGTAAACACGGCTGACCGGAATAAGTTTAGCGGTTGTAAACCGTTCGAGAAGAATGTCGCTGATGTACACGTTACGTTTCACGGCTGATTTAAGGAATCAATTTCGCTGAGTATTCGTCAAAGTTTTGGATCTGCGGAATTTGATAGCTGAAAAAGTTTTTCTTAATCATATTGCGGAAGGGTTTTATAATTGTATTTATTTATTTCTCTTTTTTCTAAACTTCAAACCTATATCAAGCTGCAGAGCATTGTTTAAAATTAAATATGCTTGAAATTTTATTTCGATGTTAACAGATTTTGCGGTGTCATTGATTTTGAGCGGACAAATTTTTTTCTATTTCTCTACGCCGCATTTCTCTTTGATTCGTTATAATTTGTGAATTTTCATACTTTTGTAGGAATGCTTCTGTAAGATTCTTCGTAAGGTTGATGGAAGATTAAAGTGTAGAAAATTGAAACATAGAATCTTCGGAATTCTAACAATTCTATTTTTTCGTTTGCAGTATTCTCATTCGTTCTGACGATTCTATATTTTGGCTTTCTATAATTTGACCTTCTCGCATTTTGACGTTTCCGTGCCTCAACTTTTTATACTTTGAAATTCTACGCAACAGGTTTTCGCTAATTCGATAACGGGCAGGTTTGAAGTTCCGAATTTGAAAAATTCTGCAAGCACCAAATTCCGAATTTTTCGTTGGCGAAACTTAAACTAAATAAATCAAACTTTGAAGTAACATCAAATTTTTAAATACCATACATCGAAATTCTGAATTCGAGCTTGGTGAAATTTCACCACCTTGATCTTTTTTCGTTTTGGATTTTCGACAGTTTTACGTTCGGGATCCTTTTCTGTCTGATTTTTTACACCCACTCATTGAGTAAACTACGCCGCGTGGGTATATTTTCATTTACGGAATTTTAATCTATGAAAACTTTAATTTTCGGAACTTTGTTCTATCGTAAATTGAATTTCCGGAATCTCACATTTCGGAACTTTGAGCCGTCGAGTTTCCATCCATTCGAAACTTTGTTCTTCCTTCGTCAGTTTGATTTCTTCACTTCAAGTTTCGCCACCAAATAATTCGGAATCAGTCGCTTTCGGAACTTTTCGAATTCGGAATTCGAACCACGCCCCAATTCCTGAATCTGTATTACGGCGTCAATCCGGAGAGCGGCGATATTAAGTGTTCGCACATTCACTTAATCCTGAACGGCGCATATCTGAGGCTATCTTCGCCCCGATCAATCATACGGAAGCGGGATTCGGCGCTGCTGGTGGAGACCCGACGCCACCCCCGAAACACCCTCACCCTCCACCCCTCGAGCTGCATCCCCGCGACTGCCCGCGGGCATGTTATTCACACCAAGTCATATATCATTCCGTTATCATCGACTCTTTATATGCGGCTGCGCTCCATTTTCTGTCTGTTTGCTCTGTTAAACGCCGCACGCGGTTTGATTCAGTGAAGCGCCATTAGCCACGATTTACTCGCTCCCTACGGTTAGATACGAACTCTCCATCTCGCTCTCTCCTCGCCACCGTTTCCGGTTCGAAACTTTTTCCAAATTTCAACTCGAATTCTCACCAAAATCGGGAATCACACCTCAATTTTCTATTGGTCAAATTTTCCGCGGAAACGAATTCGTTTCTTCGTTTCTGGTGTCTCGGTATTTTCGCACGAGCTTTTATTTTGCTCGAGACTTCACCCAATTTATTAGTCAAAATCACATTTGTATTTGCGTATTTAGATCACCTTCGTTTCCTTGCGATTCGAAAAATGCATCGATACAAGCATGTGCCAAAAATGGATTGAAAAATTATGAGAAATAAAAATTTTGCTAGAGGAAAAGAGTCCGAATTTAGACTGAAAGTCTTAGAAAAATGAAAACTGGTTGTAACAGGTTGCGGTAAAAGGCATCAATTCCACTCTCAAACATAAACGCAAAAAATTGGCAAAGCAAAAGTTGGTAGAATTTTTTTAGGATTCAACAACATAGTTGCAAAAAAATAAAGCACGAGTGACTATATATCAAAAAAGTAATACTAACACGTACTGGATTTTCTGGTAAATAGTTACGAGGACTTTACAATAACCGTAACCAAAAATTTTCCTAACGCGTATATGATTTATTTATTTTTTATAAGTTTCACAGGAAAGTAAAACGTGTTTGACCAACAAACGTTTCGGAATGTCAACCGTATTTTTTGGGAGCATTTAAATCACACCGCATATGCGCCCTTGCATATCACCGTACGGATTGGCAAACCGGCGCCATCTTGTTGGGCAGCCATGATGCTGCTTGTTGAACCGGAAGCGACTGATAGTCGCGGTACTGATCGGTGCCCATAACAGTTTCAGGGTGCGCAGGTTTCGACGAGATATTAATCGTATTGTGCGTTACAAACGCGTACATTTCATCGCTGCGTTATATCCACGTCGGGATAACCGATGGCCATGCTTGATTTTATCCCCATATTTTATGCCCCCAACATCGGTCCTCGTCGACCAATTTCAAAACCCTAAGCTTGTACCCAAAACAATTTCGTGTTTCAAATTTTTGGGATTTGTTTTTCTCTCAAGTTACGTTGAACACTGTTCAAGTTGTTCCGTATTTTTTTTTCGAACACTAAGATCAGCTGCTGTCTTTTTTATTCGTTTTATTTGTAAGATCGTATTTTTGTCTAATTTTTAGTATATAATTGAGTAAAAATTATTGCTAAACAAAATGTCTTAAACGATGGAGCTAATTTTTTGTCCGTATCGCAGAGAAATTTCTATGGAACAAATATCGTTAAATTTTCAATACGAATCGAACTTCAACGTTGTGAAATTTCACACGTACGGGGTAGAGGCAAAAAATCGTGCGGAAAAAAAGACGGCGGGGGTGGGGGGGGGGGGGGGGGGGGGGGGTTGAGGAGGGCGAAGGGAGAAAGAGAGATGAGAGAAAAATCTGAATAAAAATCCGTTCGAAAATACGGTCGCGGATTCGCGGTGTTCCGCAAATGCCGCAGAAATGCTGCGGCTTGCAAATGGGGGTGTCAGGAGAGCATCGGGGGTGTATTGTGAGGCGTCGATACCGCGGAAGCCGAGATCTCCGTCCGCCCCATCCGCCTGGATATTCAACGGGCAAAAAGCATCTCGAGCAAAACCACAACAAAGAAAATCTGTATTCAGTCGTCGAGGCACCTTATATCCGTTACTGCTGATTACCTTCGCCGCACGCGTCTGGATCTCGAGCCGAAAATAAAGTCCCGTGGTACGAGGTGAGAGAAAAAAAAAAAAAAGGAAGAAAAAAAAATTTGTGAAAAAAACGTTCGACAGTTCTCGAAAGTTGACCGTTGATTTTTTGAATCTAGTTTTTATCCTGGCGAAGGGGGAAAAAGTGTAACCGTATCGACGCATCGCCGTCCATCTTCACGGCGTTGATAAGTCCCGATGTTATGTATAATGTATGTATATTGGCAATATCCGATAATTGGTTGTCGATTGATCCACTTGATCCTGACGCGTGTGGCAAGTGAGTTGGCAAATGATTTCCGCCGACGATCACGGCGTCAAAATTGAGCGACAGGACCTTTGTCCGCAACGTCACCGATATGCGTACCGCGATAACGGGTTGCAGGAATTGTTATCGTCATTATTATTATTCGTAAAACATTATTATACTTCAAATAAATTCGTCGGATCGGGAATATCGTTGAAAGCTTCGGCTTCCGTTGTGTCCTGAGATCGCGGGGGACAATTTAATGGCGAAAAAAAATCAACGGTCGAATCGAAATTTCTCTCGACGTGATCTCGGGTCGATTGGATTAGCCGCAATTAATTAATAACACTTTTCGTCTTATAATCCGCGAAGCGTGCAAGCTTTCTCACCGGTTTGGCGGAGGCACCTCCGGCATCCTAATTTTAAGTCCCGAAAGTAAAGTCCCCGAAAGTCGGCGGGGATAAAACGATTATATGGAGAAATCTCGCTTACTTTGCAGAGGCGAAGTGAGAGCGTAAAAGGGACAAGCAAGGGTTCGAGGCGACGCCGGAGTAGCGGCTCGACTTAGCGAAGGGTTAGACGCCATTTAGTACAGGGATCTCCACTCTGACTAAGTCCTTATTAATAAGGTCGGATTAGCATAGCTACGATCCCGAAAGTGAACTCTGCATAATTAAACTGCGAAATCTAGATTATACAAACTATGTAGGTACCTATACCTGCGCTTTACTCACTTTACTCTACCTCTTATCTAGAACCGTCTACATGCTTATACGTACATTTCTATTGTACCTATCATTATGCGTGAGTACTGTTTCGAACTGAAGGTTTAATCAAAGGTCACGTCCGTTTAGAATATCCGCAATTCGTTCGGAAGCCAGAAATTTGATTCTCAAAAGAACCAAACTCGAGCCGTAATTAAGTTACATAAATTTTTTCTTTCTTTTCTACTCGGGCTGAAAACACGAAAATATATGACGGTTTAGAAATTGGAAAATTGATCAATTTTTCGTGATTGGTTAGTGAACGTGCTTTTTTTTTTTATCGTATAGTATTAAGAATGCAGATGTAACATTACACTGAATACGATTGATAGGAAAAATAAATTGTTCTAAAAATTGTAGCTTCGGAAAAAAAACATCTGACAAAAATTGGATAAAATCTTAGAAGACTCTAACTCTTCTCGGCTAGTCTAAATGCTTCTAGGCGTTTTAAGCATATCCACCGCAAACGCCAAAATTGTTATTCAAAAATGCCATCCCACCTCAAGCTACCAAACTATCATTTTTGGAACACGTAAAAAACTGATTACAGAATTAGCCACGCGATAGTTTCCTTACAATTAAAACTACTCACTTGATCAAAAGGAAGCGATTTTCCAAACGCAATAATTCTCCCAGTGCCGAAAATCACATTAATGACAGAAAAATACTGAACAAGATTCAATACACGACGCGGAGGAACGAATAAAAAAAAAAATGTGCCGATTCGGTGGATAAAATAGCGGGATAACGAAATCAGGCTAGGCATTGAGGTGCATCCGTTCTATCGCAGGAGTGCAATTTATCATCCCGCACGTTTCATAGGAATATTGAAAGCGACAAGATAATCTTTCGGCAGTGTTAGTTCCCCCCCCCCCCCGCCGCCCCCCCCCCCCCCTCTCCTTCTCCCTAACGCTACTTTGCGGTTCAGGTTCAGAATTGGGGGAGGGGCGGGGGCGGCGGGGGCGGCGGGGGCGGCGGCGTAGCATCGTCGTGTTTAATGTACCGCAAGTCCCGATAAGCTGCTACTGTTATGACGTCACTCCTGGTTTTTGCTTTGCAAACCATATCGCTCCACCTCCACCTCCCCCTGTTAGCCTCCTCTCGACCCCTTCGTTCCCCGTTACGGGTGAAACCGTCACACGCTGCATATATTCCGGAGATATGACGAGTTCCTTTCCTCCCCGGTGCAGAATTATACGACAGAATTAGAAGGGTTCATTTCAGTTTAACAGAGTATTAAGCTGGCCTTTTCCGCTTCCTGTTTCGCGTACTCTCGATTAAGTCCGCTGCGCAGTCGAGGGTGAATTTTGTACGTCGGAGGTTTTTTTTTTTTTTTTTTCAAGGCATCATTACCGCGGTCTCTGGTCAATTTTTGTTTTGCAAGGGGTTGAGGATATCTGATAGCTCTGTTGTCTTTTTTTGAAATACGCTTTCGAGCCTGTTCCAATTCACGTTGTGGGATTGGCCGGATAAAATACTTTCAGAAACGTACGTTGAATGGGAAACCTAAAATTGCCTTGGATTCGTATTCAAAGTGAATTAGGTTTTTTTCTATCTTGCGTACACATTCACCAAATTTGGAAATTTGGTAGATTTTCCAAAGTCGAGAAAAAAGCTTTCGACATGTTTTCAAACAGAAAATGGTAATGTTTTAAAACGACGTCATGTACCACGAGGGCAAATCTTCTCGAATTCGGAAGAATGTGAATAAAGACTTTACAGAGATGTACGGACGTTAATAAATGATTCGGTAAAACCTTTTTCAACAAGTATCACTCGTGCGTCAAGGGTGAAAAAAAATTAGTTTATTTTTTCTTTATACCCTACGCTTCACTCGCGACGGGTGAAAAGCGTGTTTCGAGCTTCTTCAATCGCTGAGACACGGAGAACGAACGGTTATCAAAGAGCAAAGATACGTGCGTCCGATCCGAGGAGAGAATTTTCGCTAAATTAAACAGCACCAGGACTCGGCGGAGGTGAATCGGGATGATTAAGTTAACGGGGCTTGATTTAGCGCGGTGGCCGCGTTTCTAAGATGGCGATCTCGAGCCGGGTCCACCAGACAGACGAAGGTCCTTGCAGTGCGGCAGGGATGAATTTTCGGGCAACTGGCATGATCTAGGTCCGCCACAGGCTGGGAGATAGACACGTTCAAGCGGCGCCGTAAATAAGGAACCTGGCACCCTGCGTCCACCCGGACTCCTCAAGTTCCGCTTCGCGGGTGAACCGGATTGGCCTCGGCGCCGCCGCAACCTCGGCGAACCAGGTTCAGGAAGCGTCTTCTACCTATCCATGAATCATTAATTTAGAGTGGATGTTGCCTACTTTGAAATGATAAACTGGGGTCAAACGATCCCCAAATCTCTGCTCCGGCTTCCTCTTCTCCTCAGACTCACTAACTGTTTGATTAATCGAGTAGTAATCATCCCTCGAATGGTTTATGCATGTCATGGATGGATAGAGTCGCGGACGTCAAGATTTCAGATGATCAACGTTCAAACTGCTCATTACGTATTTCGCAAGATCTCGTGAATCTGCAGGAATGGTTTCAATTTTGTCGATTTCTTTTGGCATCGTCTTTCAATCTTGAAATCGAGCGTCGCTACCACTTCCAAGCCCTTAGAAAAAATATTCCTAAATTAAACAAGTGTAATTGACACTTTTCAAGTTCTATTCTAGGGTTGGCTATCTGCAGTTTATGTTTCATTCTTATTTTGGGGGAAAAAAAAAAACGCAGAATAGCATTATTTGTCCCAAACTTCGTTGAGAACTTGAGGTACTTCCTTGCTACTTCGTTAGTTCCTCTGTTTCTTTTTTTTATCTTGACGAGGTACTGTTTCGATTCAATCCAACCCCCACCGTTAGATAAATGCGGTGTCGGATATAACACTGAAAATATTCTACAGAACTCGACACAATTTTGGTGTTGATTTTAAAACCACTCGGGTGTCAAGAATCGAACAATTTACACCGATGACGTTTAATTTTATACTAATCGGCGTGGGCTTTTATTGACACCGTGAATTTTCTAACTAGTGATGATTAACCTCAATCTCGCCCGACACATTCTTGAACGCGCAGCCATATTACGTCGCGAAAGACCAAGAATTGAAGAAAATGAATCGACCAAGAGAAGCTGATTTTCAGATTCGAATTGATGCAGCGCGGTTCACCGACTTCCCAAGCATCGCGATGACCACTCGGCGACGACTCGCGCGCCCTCCGCATAACCCTCAAGAAAAACTTTCGGAATTGTCGGAGTCGTTGAGGTACCGAGGTGACAGTAAAATTTCTGTACAGGGAAGTTGACGTCAGGGTGACGGGGAAAATGATTATCGCCTCCGAAACGGAGGTTGACTCGCCCGAGAAAAGGAACACTTAATCGAAGTGGTGCTCTCGCTTAAGCCGGCGACAGGGGTGACAGGGGTGTCAGGGTCTTGCGGGGTTCGTGATATATTACTTCTTCGCATACACCACCGGTGGCTGTGGCGGCAGTTCGGCAAAGGAGGGGGAGGACTCGACTCGGTTATGCGGCTGACGCAGCCAAGTAGGAATACCTTGGGCTGGATGGATACTTGTTGATTCTTTGAGGGAGCTATAATACTTTGCTAACTTTTCTCAGGGGTACACCACCCGACGTTCTTCGCCCCGCTCGAAACATCTGCTTTGATTTACCAACTAACTTCTCATCCACCCCCTCATCCCCCTGCCCCAAGCAACGTCCCTTCATACTCGCGGTAGCTGCTCTCGCCGCATGGTTGATCCTTCATTCGCGAATCCGCGTGTCCACTTCATTGACGCAGAATAGAAATGAGACGAAAGCTTTCGCCGCTCGTTCACTCGAGGAAGTCGTAAGTTTAACAGCTGGTAATTAAATTGCAAGATTGAGGAAACTCGATTACTTTAATATTCCATGATAATTCAGGGAGAATCATTGGAAATAAATGCGTAACAACGCGGCGGGATCGATGTTTCGAAAGCGCCTGATTCCGAATTATTTGCTGGCGAAACTTGAAGTAAAGAAATCAAACTGACGAAGATACAACAAAGTTTCGAATGGTTGGAAAGCCGACGGCTCAAAGTTCCGAAATGCAGGATTCCGAAAATTTAAGTTGCGATAGAGCAAAGTTCCCAAAAGCAAAGTTTCGACAGGGTAAAATTTCGAAAGTTAAAATATACCCACGCAGTGTAGTTTACTCAACAAGGGGGTGTAAAAAATCAGGAATACCGAAAATTAGATTGACCAGAATTCCGAACGTAAGAATGTCGAAAATACAAAACAAAGAAAGCTCAAAGTAGTGAAATTTCACCAAGCTCCAAGTTCGCAGAACTGAAAATCTTGGATCAATCGGAATTTCGATGGTTCAGATTTTAGAATTATCTCATTTTCGCACTTGCGGAACATTGACTTGTCGGAGTTATGCCCTTTCGGTATTTTGCGATTTCGAAACTTTAAGCGTCGGATTTCCGACCATTCGAAACTTTGTGGTTTCGTCAAAGTTTGATTTCAGTGTCAGTCTTGCGGTAAACGCTAAATTATGCATGATTTCAATCCATGACCATCAATGTCGACCGTTTTCCGTTGATTCTATTCATAACTTTCTCATTATAAACGCGCTGTTGTTAATTTCCCATACACCGAGTGATTTTAGTCTCGGAATCCGTAGAACTCAGAAAAAAAAAAAAACCCCTAGGTAATCGTCGGAAATCAAGTGAACCACATAATAAGGTTAACGAATAAAAGTCATTGATTTGATAAAAGTTGAAAATAGAGAAACCATGCAACACTGGAAATGTGACTCTATTGGTGTCATGTGGTTTACAGCTGAGGTGACTCGATATATTCGTGGCCGGAGAGGTGGAATATCGGCACTGAAATTCTAACAACGTTGAGCGAGTGTTTCGACACCGAGTCATCGATGTCGGCCGGTGGTCGATTAATTATGAGTCCCCGCCGAATCCTAGCTGGGGCAGCAAACATCCGCGGCTAGACAGAAGCTAGGCGAGTCTGGGGAGTGTCCGATAACGGAAATGACCATTGCTGACGTAACCGCGGAGTGTATATTCACCGATAATTACGCAGATCGCAGGGCGAGTATGTGAAGAGGGTCCGAAGCCCCGGCTTGGTCAGTCTTTGCTTAGGACCCTAATGACCCTTCCTTACACCCTGCTTACAAAGGGTCTCCCATGATTTAGAGATCGCACGTACGTCAGGCCTGAAAGCTCAGCTTCCCGTTTTTTACTTGGAAAAGGTCAAATCGTAGGTTGACGCTTTGGTCTGATTTCACTTTCCACATCGAATTGCATAATGGGGCGTATATTTGGTGCTTTTGTTCACATCGGTTCTTTTGTCGATCTCGTTGTATGATCCCTTTCAGAACTCCGCGGGAAAAGAGTGAGAAAAGAGGCGCACACACGAGGCGCGAAGCCCCGCAAGCGTATCAGTATAATAAAACCATTAGAATGATCCTCGTACGTGGATTCAAACCGTATAAATATATCCAGAAGAATATCTCTCGGGCCGTTTCCAACTTCTGTGTAATGTTCAACTTACAATAAATCCGAGGGCGGGAATATTTCGTCGAAATCTTTTCTCGCGCGCTTCGCGAAGCGCGTCGAAGCACGAGGTCAGTAGATTTCCACCCTCGCTGCAAGGAACACCCGCAGCGTTACCGTCGCGGTATTACGTCTGATATTTTTTCCACCGCGCGCATTCGTGCACTTTTCAGGTTTCATCATTCCCCGCGCATTCATCACCAAAACAATAATACCAGTTTATTTATTTCTTTTCATCCTCTCGGTTGCACGCGCCCTGGTTTCGACACTTTCCCCTGGTTCTCGCTTTTATTTGCTGCCTCCGGCTCCAGTTCACAAAGCCGAACCCGCAGACCTCGAATCCCGGATAATTCACACTTCGATTCAACTCCATCGGCACGTTGACCAAAAGACGGGGGAAAGAGCGAGTCTTGTGTGTTTACCAAGCTCTGTAATCTTTCAGGAGTCTTAACCCCCAGTCTACGTATCGATTTTCATCCTCCAACCGAGTTCGGACCAATTTTCGTTGAGAGCGATCGATCAGTTCGAAGGCCTATCGTATTTTTTCATGGTCACAATTGCCAGTGACTTTGAATTGTTGCGTCCGACATACTTGCGGAATCTTTTACTTTTTTCGAGAACACATTTATTTGTCTTTGACGATCCGTACGAATCACTCAGGCTCTGGATTTTTTATATTTGTGACCAATATGGAAAAAGATTTCAATAAAGATTTCAATAAATATTTTTCTTTGCAATGAAAAACATTGATTCCACATCCTGTAAGAACAATACCAAAATTTGTCTTTGTCTGTATTTTTATGCGGCTCGTGACAGATTGAATTTTTAATTTTCATTTTTTTTCTTTCTCGTTTCCATTTCACCTATTTCTCTCGAGAATATTTTTACGAAGGCTAAGGAGATTTTATTACGGCTCTATAATATATTTATGCAAAAAAGTAAGACGACACGTGGCGTCGATTAGGGAAATTTCAGAAGGCCGCGTGTTTTAATAGAAAAGTTTTATATACCAACGCGGGCGGCAACAGTTTGAATCGTTGAACGAACAGGTGAAGCCCCAACGGCAGACGGAGGGAATACCGTAATTAATAAACATTCTTGAAAGCTTCGGTGTTTGTTCTCCCTCCACGTTCTCTCTCTCTCCCTCTCTCTCTCGCCTTCCCTCCGCTCGTTTGATTTGTACACAAACTCATAGGAATGCTAATTAAATCATTATTAATCTTGCTTTTGTGCGTTGGTTGTGTAGGTATACAATATATATATATATATATATATATATATATATATGTATATATATATATATGGTGTATACACGCCTCGACCATAAATTGTTTAACTATTTGAGAAAAAATGCAAACGCAAATGCACAACTTTCCTCGATAAGCGAATAATTTCATTACGGTTGCGTTTTCCGTTAATATCCGCGAACGTTTCGCAAGAATTATTGTAAGGCTTTGGTTATTTTACTTACTTTTTTTTTGTTCGTTCTTCTTTTTACTGCAGGATGTGGAAAATATTTGTAAACTCGTTTTATTATCGTAACAGCGGAATGTGACGAAAAAAAGAAAAAACATTTTCGGTTCTGGTGTCGTTTTTGTCTCGATATTTTCCACGATACGTTACAAAGCAGCGTCGGTCCAGACGCTCCGTTTCCGGTTTCCTGCCGCCTTGCAATTCGCAGACAGTTCTACGGACACCCGGACAAAACGACCGTCGTGACGGACTCGTCGCCGATAAGAACCATTCATAACGTAAAGACAAAACATGCCCCTCGCCCGCCGGCATACCCCATCAATTCCCATCACAAGGGCGGACACAATGAGCGAAACTTTTATTATTAATGCGACGTAACTAGGCGCGAAAAAAATAAGACTCGCGAACGAACGAAAATTTCCTCCAACAGCAAGGAAAAAAATCACGAGATTTTCATTTTTGCCGTTCACTTTCGACGGTAAAAATTCACAGAGGTCGCGAAAATATTTTACTCGACAAAAACCTGTTCTCCAATGTTTCAGAAGTTCACTGATGTTGAAAAAAAAAATGGCGATTTAAAATTTTCACTTTCGGAATCGCGAGAGGAAAAGAAAGAGAAAAGGGGAAAGGCAGCTGATACGTCGGTCGGATTTCCCCGTGATTTTTATTCTAGCGGAGGACGGAAGGCCCTTCGTCAAAGGGTCCCTCTCTTGCTGGTGTTTAATGAGAACCGGTACCCTGATCACACGCTACATCCCTCAGCTGACCACAATCCTTTCCCTCCGCTTGCCCCCGCCGCCCCCTGGCAAAGGGGTGTGATGTAAATCAGTCGAGCGGTCAGCCACCTACGCCCGCCGCACATTAACTTGGCTTGACCACTGCAGCTGAATTTTCGTAGATACAGCCTGTTCCGAGGCTCGAATTTACCGGATTAAAATGTGACTCTGTCTTCCGTTTCTGCATCACCGATCGCCTGCCCCATTCCTGGAAAATGGAATTCGACTACCGATAGGATTAAAAAATGTCAAGATGTGTAGGATTTGACGATTCTTCGAGTTGTAATGGAATAGAGAAAATAACCTAAATATAATTTCATCGATTCACTAAACGTAGCTGAATGCTCGACCTTAGATGTATCGAACAATTGACACGTGTCTAATCTTAGGAAGTATGGAGTGAGCTCTCCGAGTAGCTAAAAATTTGTCAAATATACGATTTATAATCACATCTTAACAATCGTCGTGATTGTTAGAGAAAAAAAAAGTGCGGTGGAAACGAACAAGGACAAAGCTATGAAAACTCGAAAACTAATTTGTCAGAATTACGAAGGGTGATATATGGAAACCGACTGATGAAATGAGGCGAAAACGAGGCGAAATTTTAAATTGGATGCTCGTGATAATTTTTTTTTTTTTTTCTTTACCTATATATTTTATTTATAGACATAATGTATACATTTATACACGAAATAATTCGAATGATTTGATAAAATTGTTATACCTTGTCTTCTATCGTATTAAAGTGGTGATGAAAAAAATTTGATCGACGAAATTATTCAATACATAACATAAATTATTGCAGTAGAAAACGGGCATTCTGTTACAAGGGTGCTAGGAATTCAGTTGATTCATGTATGGTGCTTCGAATACCCGAATGCAGAAGGGCCGTAAATTCGCTTTTGAAAAGTTAAAACATGCGGCTGATCATACATGGTTAAAAAAAAAATCTCCCAGCATGTCCGCTAATATTTTCGGATTGATTTAACCATTCATCAACGTATAATTCGCTGAAAAGAAAAGTTCAAATTACAAAAATTAAATGTTGATACGACAATTTAAATGTTAAAATTTACAAAAATTTGTCTCATATTTACTAACAAAAATGTGACAAATAACGTAAATGGAAATTGGATCTGTTGAGGGATTATGTTTAGTTAAATTTTTCCAACAGCGTAACAACGAAGAATCCTTGCAGTATTATCGACACCTAAATGCGGCATCGATTTATGACGATCACGTATCCAATTGTTAGTAATCGCCGGATTAGAAGAAAGTGAAGAAAATTTCGTGCGTGTGTTTCTCTTCCTCGTACGCCTGCGGAGAGCCGAACAATCGATTGTTAAGTTTGCGCCGCGCTGCCAGGGACACTTACAAATTAGCCAATCAAGTTCTAATCCCCTACCGATTTCTCCCCCCCGCCCCCGCCCCCCACCCCATCCCTCCCACGTTCACCCCCAATCAGCCCGCATCCAGCGGCAAATACTTTAATCCGTTCATTAATCCAGGGAAGATAAAACTTTCCCCCAAGTAGTTACACAGCATCCCTTTTGTCGTCAGATTTAGTTCGACGCCGATCATCAGTTCTGAATTAGTCACGCGATCATCCCGCAGGATGAAACTATTTATTGTCTTTTATACGCGAAATGCCGCAGAAATTTTAAAGGAAATTTTGAATAAGTTAAATTACGAATGTAAAAGTTTAATTTCGCTGTATTATCGGAAAGATATTGGACAATTTCTACCTGGTCAAATATACAAATTTATTAACGTTTTTACTATTTTACGACAACAAACAAGGAACCCTTTTTAATTCATTAATTATTTTGACCAATTGGTATTGACTTGATTGGAAATTTTTTGGAACGATGACTTGTATGTTTCTTGAAATTGGATGTAAGAAATTTGAGAAATTTTGTAAAATTCGTTGATAAAATTTTATTCGATTCATTTTCAGGTTAATTATGAATCGAAAAAGTGAATCTTTGGTTTTATCTTCGGAAATATAGCAAAATTAATCATTGATAAGACTGTTATTAAAAAGGCACAATCTCCAACGTTGTTAAGGGAATATTTACACGAGTCGCACCAAATCACTGTGTAACTTCATCGTTAGAGATTAGCTACAGAGAAATAGAAATATCGATAACTGATCAAAGAGCAGAAGAAATAAAAAAAGCCGACGAAAAAAATGTGAAAATGAGCTGGCGTTTTTCTAAAAGTTGTAAAAAATTGTATCTTGACAGTGACAGATCGCTTACCTCAAACCGAATACATCTAATAGATAAATTTGGACGCTCGCGTGCGGCGACGTTCCACGATTTAAAAGTTTACCCGACTCCGCGTGCCGGTGGGGGGTTGATGGCTTAGAGAGGCTCGCGGATTTTCTGCCCGTTTTTACCGTCGCCGGCAGCCATACGTACCGCTTTGCAAACAACAATAAATATATTTCACGCCGGGTGAAGAGGGGGGATACAGAATGCGGGTGGATGTCGGGGGGCGAAAGCTCTACGCAAGCACGTACGAACATAGCTTAGCGTAATCTGATTGCATACCTCCCACCCTTCTCGAAACCCCGTATCGTCTGCAAACTACGGACACGAAGCCCACGATGGCCAAAACACGACGGCATTCTAGAGTCGAGAATCTGAGAAGACCTGATCGAAAATCATCTGATCGAGCTTAGCCTCTTCTTAGTGTGGCGATAATGAGATTTCCGTACCAATTTTGTAGCAGAAAAAAAACTTGATACATTTACCGTCTAATCTCGGTATCGCGAGATCTATTCTTCAACTCTCGGTTCTTAAGTTCGCTGAATTTGGTTCTGAAATCAGATTTTTTTAATTCAAAATAGCGGATCCAATATCGGGATTGTCAAATTAAATTCCGAATTGAATTTGAGCGCCTAAATGCGAGAAAATATCTAACATGATAAAAAATACTAAGGATACAAATTTTTGTCGAAATCTAACTACTCTTCGAATTTGCTCCCGCCATATTGGATCCGACATTTTCAATTTTGGAAAGCTGATTGCAGATTCGGATGCAGTGACGTCACAAACTATGATCAACCGAACAACAGTCACATCGATTTAGTAAACAGATTTTTTTTTTAAATGCCCACATATGTGTGACGGCACAAAAGTGGTACGACTTTTTTCCGCTCATATGTCTGAAGGGAATACGACTGACGGATAGTTATATTTTTTTTTTTTCATCCTTATGAGCTTTGAAATTTGAAAAATGGTCTTTGATTGATCAATTTTAACTCTACTCATTTTACTCGAAATGATATTGCTGACGAAATTTGCTACACATTGGATTGAGACACGTAATTTTATGTAATGATTCGTATTCGATCGATCGTACGCTCTATTCTTCGATAATATTATAAAAAATTTACTAAAATATACAGTATTCTGATGAAATTAGAATTTTCAGTTCCGATAATAACCGCAAGTTTGTGTAACCCAAGAAAACTTTTTTAGTTTCGATTTAAAAACTTCAAATAAAGATAGAACAAATGCCTTTCAGGTGTCTATTCATCAAATTTCAGAACCAGGATGTTGATCATTAATCAACAATCGTTGATTAACGTAAAAGCTTTTTAGTGGTTTGAGAAATTTGAACAGGTATTGTAATTTTCAGCAGAAATTTTAGTCCTAGTAACAGTAACACAAAAATATCAGAATACAAAAAATTAATTGCATAATAACTCGGCTAAACAAGACATCGATGAGACTTCTCTTTGATCAGTTAAAAGCTGGAAGTTCTGAGTTTTAAGGGTAGATTTTTGGAGCAACGAACTTCGGGTCGACGCGCTCAGAATGCAAATGTCTAATTACCGCGGTCGCAATGGGTTTCCACAAGCAAGTGTAATATGTGAAGTTTTTGCCATGGCTCACATGCGGTTTCGGGGAGCTTAAAACATCCCTTAAATTACACCCATTAGCAAGGGTTGAACGCCTAGCAAATGAGGATTTCACTGCCACTGTTACGTGAGATTTATTCCATGCGAAATATTCAGGCAGACCGGAGGGCCGCGTGGATTCCAGTGAAATTCCGTTTTCATTATACGATCGGTGAAAAGACATCCCGAGAAGAAAGGCGATCGCAAAATAAGACAAAACTGTGCACGCTGGATTTATGTGAATTTTAACGCGCGCGTGCAGAATAAAATAATTGGTTGTAGGAATTATTCAATCATTCGTTATCTGACACCTGAAAATTTTAAAGACATCTCGATGAACGTAAAAAGAACTTTCCAAAATAACTGATATAAATGAGAAATATTTTATTTTATTGATTTTTCGAAGTAATAAGAAATAATTCTATGAACATTCAAGTGCGCGGTAGTTTTATTTGTATTGGTTACATGATACTTAACGGCAATTTCGATAATTACAGGTAAGCGATCGGATACCAAAATTTCTACCCAATTGCTATTTTTAATACGCTGTCAGATGTGAATAGTCTCAAAATTTTAGACCTTCGGACGATGACTGTTTTCAAATAGAACATTTTTCCGTCAAATTTTTCCGTTCTTTTTCCTATTCTCTATGTAAAAAAAAAAAAAAATACTTTTCGAGGCTACTTCAAAGAAAACAAACATTGTTATAGATCCATCGAAACGTAGTGCGAAATTTTTCGTCAAGACTCGATACATCCGGAAAAAAAGCAAAAAAAATAAACGGAAATGGCAAAGATGCCCACAAGCAGTGATCAAAAGTGATAATTCTGCGTCGTTTTTCTAACATCGGTTAATCAATTTGCGTCTTATCTCGTCGCGACGCGTTTTTCGCGGGAATCGCGGGTCGCAGAACGATTTGTAAAATTTAAACAGTCCCTGGGGATGAAGCGAGTCGCAGGAGTAGGAAGGAGAACCGGGAACGGCGCGGCGGTTCCAGACAACCGTACAACGGCCGGGAGCGTCCTTCCTGGAGGATAAAACAAAACACAGGCGAGTATATTAATGCCTGGCTTAATGCGCTCCCGTCTAATTAATGGACCCGACTAACCTCCCCGGACGCGGTGTGTATATAAAGTAAAAGATAACAGCCAGGAGAAATTAAGACAAAAGCTAACGAAATATATAAGCGCAAACCCCGGTCCCGCGGTTTTCGCCCGCAATTGCGGTTCTCCCGGGGGTGAATTGATGCCCGAAACGACTTCCGGTTTCATCGCTATATCTAAGCACGTATCTCGGCTTGATCGGACGCTCTTCAAATCATTCTGTAAATACGGAACGTTCGTTATATTGTAAAAACCTCATATTTTTTCCGTCATTTGACGATTCGGTATAATCGAAAAAAATATTACGTGACTTTCTAGCCAAAGATTTTTTCACCACGGAGCATTTAATTCCTATTCGGGATAGAAAATACTGTTCAAATGTAACGACTGACAGAATTTTTGACCTCGGTAGAAAAAGTAACAGGAAAAAATTCGTCGTACGTACGTGTTATAAAATATTTTTGCGAAAAATTTGTAAACCACATTTTGAAAAAAGTTTTTCTCAATGATCAAATTTCTGCGTAATTTACTAATTAGATCCAAAATCTCAACACATAGTTATTTACTGTACGTCGTAAAAAAAAACACTGCCAAATTTAAACTGAATCGTGTAATTATTTTGCCCC
The DNA here is from genome assembly GCF_021901455.1 of Neodiprion lecontei. Taxonomy (NCBI): domain Eukaryota; kingdom Metazoa; phylum Arthropoda; class Insecta; order Hymenoptera; family Diprionidae; genus Neodiprion; species Neodiprion lecontei. The sequence continues at coordinate 9,118,112 of NC_060265.1, read as the reverse complement.
GGATTTCATTACAAATTAGTCGAGTCATTACTTCGATATCAGATTCCGAGATAATTAACGATTTGTAAACAGCGTTTTATTTGTAATTATCAGCTAGATGGCTTCAGTTTAGTATCCGGTGATTCCCTTTGTTTTTTTTTTCACTTCTTCCTTGGACTTTTCGTTTCCAGCATTCAATGCAATACGAAAATAGGAAGGGACGCGACTTACAGATGTATAAAAAACATCCCATGTTCCGGGATATTCGACGAGCAAATTGAAGAGGAAAATTAAAACGGGCTGTAAGTTCGTTTTTGTCAAAAAAAAAAAGAAAAAAAAAATGATCTAGAAAACATTGGCCTTGACACCCACGTACTTACGAAAATAATTTTTTTTTAAAGCACTGACAGCCTGCTTAAATTCCCCTCTTGAATTATTAGACGAGTGGCTCCGCGAGAAATTCAAATTTCGAACTTTTACCACCGCGTACTATTTTTCAATCATAATATTATTAAAACGGTGATGAAGAATATTTTTTTTTCAAAATACGGGGAACAGTATAAACCTTCACAAACTTCCCAATTTGTTTAAATATTTAGTACAGTTATGGAGCTCAATGTAAACGAGACCAAAAAAGCTCAAGCTTCAATTCCGACACAAAAGTAGCTGACACCAAAGTGCGAACTTTCAAAACACAGACGAAAAATGCTGTGCTTTCAAAGAAAACACGTGTGGAGCATATTGGAATTATTCGAGAATCGAGACAAGGCTAATCGCGAAAGCTCGCTAGATTCATTTTTTCAACTTCGTCCGACGACGACGAGTTCGTTCAGCGTAACGCTTATATTACGGGGCGACTGTTAACCCCGGTTGAAATTTTCTAATAGATAACATCTGGGGGAGGAACCTTCGGAGGTGTGTATATAGAGGTGGCGAAGGCGGAGCTTTCGGATGGGAGAGACACTCCCGCGAAGTTACATCGCACCAGCTACGCTATATATGCACCAAGCTTTCAACGGTCGATGCGCAGAATATCAGGGGAAAAACGAAAATCACGACTATCCCTCCTCGCAGTTACTCCACGAATAGTTCTAACGATTTTCTAAGACGAAATTTCATTCCGTCGCGTTTTTTTTATTCCGTTCCGTAATTCATGCCGTAGTCCATGTTCGAGGGATTTCAATGTCAAGCAAGTGAAGTCATGAATCAACAAATTCCGATAGTCTCAACGTTAAGATTTTTTTGTGCATTACTTTGAACGTTAATGCAATTTTCACACCTCATGTTTGCAGAAATTCACTGCCTTGTATCACACATCTATTAACCGCGTTTTACCCTCCAATGTAATTGTTTTATTTTATCTAATCGTGCAATTCTCTGATGTTCAATAAATTCGTTACAAAATTATTAATTCGACTTCACGTGTAGTCGGTTTAATTATACATATATTATACTTTTTTTAACGAACCCTTTAGTCGAGTCACTTTATAAACTCTTTTCCTTGGCACAGTGGAATAAAATTATTTCATACAGTTAATAAAAATCGTTATAAATCTGAAAACCAAATTACCTTCGACACGTTAGAAGTGATTCAGAATTTCTTCAGGTAAAATAAAGTGTTTCCAGACAAAAACTGGCATGCTAAAAAAACATCTTTCTGATTACATTTGAAAAAAAAAAAACAAATTTGTAGCATAAGTTTTCGGTTGTAAAAAAAGATCTGAAATTTCTTCTACGTCGTATATTGACAAAAATAAATAAAGAACCTAATAATAATTACCGACCTCCCGAGCTAATCTCAGTTGAATATCGATCCTCCCCTGAGCGTTAATCAGAGCGTGGCTATAGTCCAAGTTTAATGGGTAAACAAATGAAAATCGGTGAATCGAAGCATTGTACCGAAGGGGGAAAAGCCAGTTCTAGTTTCATGCCCTTGACAAGGTTAACCGAAACATTAGCTCGAGTGAGCTTGGCCCCGGTTACTGCCAGGGATGCCACGTGACCCGGCTCGAACGAGTACGTCAGGTAGGTGATTGAATCATCCACGGATTCTGCTTCTCAAAGCAGCGATAATTCGATTACTTACCCGTGCCTCTGTTAATCATCGACTGATGTAACTGAACCGTCAAATACTACGCATCTCTCTCTCTACCTCCCTACCCCTCTCTCTCTCTCCCTCTCTCTCCCTCTCGACTCTCACCCCACCGTTTTATAAGTATTCGCGAAACGTTAGCCTCGCTTCGCTTCGGGCCAATTTTATTTACAACAGAACCCAACGAAAGCTGTTCCGATCGTGACTTCAACTTCGCGAAATTATGGAAGGCCTTATTTCTAGCGGATTTCGTAAAAAAGATGCTTTTTGTAAAGTTCAGTATTTGGTCTTTTGATTCTTTCTGTTTTGAATGCCCTGAAAGAATTATCGAACATGGCGCATATCGATTCCAACACTGTGAGATTAGTCTTGGCCCCAAGGATGAAAGTTGACTGTTGAGTTTAGTGCGAACTCTAGTCAGTGAAATCTTTTGGAATACCATGAAATTTTTATAGATCGAAATAATCAACGAACTACTCACTCGTTGTCAGAGGAAAAGCAAAACAATCTTCGTATAACAATTTTATTTCCACACTTCCAGCGTTTCAATTAAAACTGTCACGATCCCGTCGATTTCTCCATCAATATAGTTTAAAATTGTCCATCAAACTCTACGAAAATACGCCGCACAGCATTAGATTCTCATAAAAATGATCGAAATTTTATAATTTTGAACATTCTTCAAATTAAAATTTTTTTTCTCAAATTGTCGATGTCTTGACCTTGTGTTAATCGAATTTGAAGGTATGTTATTTCGTTCCCGTTCGCCATAACTGGCTCGAATATCATCACTGGATATTTTTTTAAACGGTGTCTTCTCTCTTCCCATCGTTCGATACGGTCCAATTCATCTTTAACAAACCGCAAATATGTACCCTGGCATTCCTCGACAGAGAACCTCCCCCGGCACCCTGCCCTCCGTTCCGGTAGCTGGTTCTCTCTCTATCTTTCTCTCTCTCGCCCCTTGTTCTCCCGAGTCGAAGGGCCCAACAAGCAGCCGTAATAGCCCTGGGGTGATGGTCGGGCGAGTGAGGTTGGCTGCCTGGCAGATTACGCCCGGGTACGCCGGAGATGATAATCTTGATTGACTCGATTAATTTCGGCTTGAACCAAGTTTTGGGAATTTGCGTCTCCGGTGTTTACGCCGAGCGACAGGTAGGTAAAATCGGCGATCCACCCTCTCGCCCAAATTCTCAGGGAAAAAGAGAGCCGACGAGCGAAGGTGCGTGTCGCGCGCCTCGATAATCACGTCGGCTCTTTTTGCGCTCGATGAAAAAGACGCCGGGAAAATCGATGTAACGCGTGTCCTGCGGAAAGGGGAGATACGCGAGTTGTAAAGTCACGTTTTCGTAGAATTCCTGCGGAATTGTCGGTTTCCCGTGGTATTGGGGGTTGAAGCGGCGGGTTTGGGTCGGAGTCGGTTCAACTTTCCCAAATTTCAGCCTGACCGACAAAGCTTTGTGTCGTAACCGCAAGAATTTGAATATACATACAATTCTTCCGACTCCTGGTCCACCGATCTATGTACTCGTGACGACCTCAAAACTAGAATCTCAAATCACGTGGAAACGTCAGGGTACCTTTACCCTCTTGCGGATCGATAGCACTGATTTTCGAGATACTAGGCAGAGCTGTAACTTGGTTCCAAGCCTGTTTTTGAGTCGGAATTGGGAATCGACAAATGGTGGAAAAGTAGGTACGGAAACTTGGTAAGATGAGAAGTGACAAGTGAACGGACTTGTAACCACCATCCCAGTGAACGAAAAGACGGTTAATCGAGGACGCGATGACAGACGTTTGGTAGTGGACGACTGGAATTTACTTCAAAGCAGCCGAGCAGCCCGGAGAAGATATTAGTATCCGTGGTGGAAGGTGGAAGGTTGGGGGACTCGCACTGTCCAAGCGGTTAGGACATATTGAAACCACATAAACTTTGCTCATAACTGCTGAGGGGAATGAGCGGAGTTTTAGCAGCCTGCAAACATCGCGTGTCCCGGCGTCCTGGACACTTGGATTTGAAAGGGCGGATGGAGGCTTACAGCCGGTGGATGGTGACTGGGGAACGATAAGGAGCGATATCCGATGGCTGAGGAGGATCGCTCTCCAAATTCGGGCCCGTGCAGGATGAATTATGTAAAAGCCAGGCACATCCGGTGCCTGACAAACTGCAGTTGTTTTCAAATATCTGGCGGAATGGTGGGCGAGGATAAACACGACGTCGAGGTCTGGTGAGGAGGGCGGGGGTCAAACTAATTCGATTCTAAACTCTGACCGCACCGAGCTGCGCACCCCCGACTCGGACACAGATGGCTGTAACCGCGGTTAAATTCTCAAGCCTTAACTCTAATTACTCATAGACAACCCGACGCGGGATTCGCGTAACAGCTGTTTCTGAAACTTGTTAAATGCCCCGAAAGGGATCATCTGGTCAAACGTGAGCACGATAGTTTGATTTCCTTCACGACTATTCCCTCTACCTCTAACTTCGGAACTAGTTATAACCTATTCGTTATACCGGTTCGGTTAGGATCGAATCTTCACGCGAAACGAGAGCTTCCGACTTTCTGTCCAAACGTCAACAGTGGAATACGTTGCCTTCAGATCCGCGGAGTCTCTCAAATTCTGTCCCGAACTCCTGGCAGTTGGCCCCGAATGTCTGTGGCGACTTTACAGCGGGTCAGAAAGTTTGGAAGAATGAAAACAATGCTCCGCAACTGTCATTCCGCAGACCGTAGAGTCTGGACTTATCGGATCTGCGAAAGATGAAAATGTCTCTTCTTGTTATCAGACTTTTATCAAGAGTGCTTTTCGCTTTTATGATTCCAGAATACTTGACTTGGGCGAAAATGACGATGGACGTGAGCAAGACGGAACCGACCAAGAATGGGACAACCCAAAAAGAGTGCGCTGGGTGCGGAAAGAGCATAACCGAAAGGCAAGTCCGCGTCTTTGTCGGAATCGTGAAATTGGCACGATGAGCCGGTCTAGTGCGAATTTCGGTAATCTACCACAGAACGATTAATACTCCCGCAGGTATCTTCTGAACGCCCTGGATATGTACTGGCACGAGGATTGCCTGAAATGCGGATGCTGTGACTGCAGGCTTGGAGAAGTTGGCTCGACGCTCTACACGAAAGCTAATTTGATACTCTGCAAAAGAGATTATCTCAGGTAAGTCAGCTTAGAGTATAAAACGGAAAACAAGACAGGCTTTAGCTGCACTTTGATGAGTTCTTCAATTCGGATTATACATTATATATGCTGTGATGGAAAAAGGAGTAAATCAGTCCAACTCCTCAAGTTTTCAACCACTCAAAAAACGGGATGAAAAGTAATATCACTCCCGACTCAACCGTAATGTCAACTTTTTCGACATGAAAAGTGGAACGAAAGTAGCATATTATTCCCTCTCACCGCGTTTGCGGGTAATAATCTTCTTTATTCCCTTGTTGCATAATGTATTATTTCTTTCGTCGAAAACTACAAGGCAACAAGTCGACTTGATCCTCTTTTCCATGCCAGTCAACTCAGTCCAATTTCTAACGGAGCCGGCCAACAGGGATTGCAGTTAAAATCGTTGTAAAAAATTGCGAGACGAATGGACTTGCATTGTGCGAGAGTTTGATATGTGATGGCGAAGAGCAAACGAAAGTTTACAAAACAGCCTTGGGTCAACGGCGTGCCACAAATCGAATATTCCAGATGAATTTCCCTTATTGAATATATCTACAACCCGAATAAACACGCGTTGAACAAACAAGCCGCGTTGAGATTACCGGCTCCCGAGGGAGCGCACAGGTGCCTGGTTGCCTGGCGGCGGCTTCGCGTTGCGAGTTATTGAAACTATTGTCCTTATTAATGGTCAAATATTTGAGAATGATATTACCAGGCCTTTTATTGGATATCGGTATTGGTTATCCGCCGTTTCCGAAACCGAGATCCACAGCTTTTATTTTTCTCACGAGCGATATTTTCTTAACGCGAAAATCGTGTCTGCTGCACTTGCACTGCAAAATCTAGTAAGGACTTTCATATCTGCGCCTCAGATACGTCGCGCAAAATTTTTCGTATTTAACCATGAACGCTATTTTGGCACTGGGAAGATCGATCGGTTGCTTTATCGATAAAAAAACAATGCGATTCCTATTTAAATTATATCGTATTCCCGAAAAATTCAAGGGAAGTAAAGATCCTCATTCATTCAAAATCTTACGACGAAAAAGGAAGACGAGTAACTGAGAAAACTCCAGTCAAAATCTGCTTGGTGATATTCAAAAATGTCTGACTTTATACCTGAACTTTTTGTGACCCGTGACTCAGCGTCAAAATGTTTATTTATCCACCTGAATTTTCAGGCTCTTTGGAAATACCGGCTACTGTGCAGCGTGCAGCAAAGTGATACCAGCATTTGAGATGGTGATGAGAGCAAGAGCGAACGTTTATCACTTGGAGTGTTTCGCTTGTCAGCAGTGCAATCACCGGTAAGCCAATTAATCGCAGATATTTCCGCACGCAATGTTATGGCGTGACCAGCATGTTTGTAATAGGCGCGCAGATAGGCAAAAAATCGTTGCTTCTTATTAACCTTACCACGAGTTTATCGCAAATTTAGCATTTGTCAAATTACTGTTCAATTTAAATCACTTGAAAATGGCTAAAAATCTATTAGATTCGTTCGATTTGACTCTATAATGGCTCATTTTATTCGGAACATTATTTGTTATCGTTAAATATTCAATTTTACAATATTTCACCGGTATTGATTGTGACTAAAAAATGGAAATACTAAATTGACTACTGCATAAAAATCGGTTTCAGTGACTGGATGAAATCGAGGAAAATCTACCGGATTTCGATAGATTTTCGAGCGATTTCAAACGAAGCATCGTTTTCAATCTTTTGTTTACAATTCCAGTATCCTCTATTTCCGCAACAAGAGAATTATAGAATTAACCAAAATGAGAAACAGTGAAAATAAATCATTGAAACGAGGTGGAAAATCGGCGAGTATGTCTCGCGTGACGAACACGTTTTGAAACGCGGCGAGACGCGCGTCTTTGTTGATAACAATTCGTTCGGTAATTAAATCTTCACACCCGATGACGCACGTCTCATTCGGATATTCCTGAAGGCAGCTCATCCGTATAACAATTTAATTTATCCACCCCACCATTCCTCCGTCCCCCTCCATCTCTGTCTCTCTCCAAAACTCTAACTTTACAACACTTCGCTTACTTATTCACAACAACTGAGTTAAGCTGCAAACTCCGTCGAGCTGGCTCAACTCGACTCTGCAGTCCTCGCGGGTCCAAACAGCTAGAAAACTCCCCAGCTGGTGAATATAATTCACGGTGAGAAAATTATCTCATCGTTTATTATCGCCGTCATGGGGACTCGACTGTTTTTATCTCGACGACGAAACAGAGTCTGAGATTTTCGGTTAGATTGAAACACCGATCGAAACAAACATTACGTGCCGCGAACTTGGTGAAGAATTTTTACAGGAGGACTGTGCCAAAAAAATCGAGTTGCCGAATTTGAAGCTGTTCGTTCAATGTGTTATAGAAGACAAAGAATAAAAGTGATACCCAAAGTTTCATCGACATCGGTTGATATTTAGGGCTCGCGGAACTCAAAAAGATGTGTTTTTTTTTTAATGATTTATGCCATTTTTTACATAAAGATTTGTTTCTTCGCTTTACCACATCATTAGTACAATTTTTTATTAAAATTTAGTGAAATACATATAATATTTAATATTTCAAAGCCTGCAAAGTGATATTGATCAAGTATTAGGATAGTTAAATGCATTTTCTAAAGGGTTGATTTCCATTTATTCAAAAACACGTTACGTATTTTCATTAATCGACCGTATCCTACGGCAAGTTGTAATTTTAGAATAATGTACAAGCTGGATATCACAGACTCAAATTTTTCGAGTCAATTTATTCCACTAAACGTCAAATTTTACAATCACGAGGCAGAGAAAAAATCTAAATCTAAAAAAAAAAACTCATCCTAAAATGGAGATAGATAATAATTGACAACTGAAGGGAACTGCTCGAAGCATACACGGAGAATGGCGAAGACAGAGAGAGAGGATAAGGGTGGTAAGGAGAAGGGTGAAAGTAAAATGCAAATTATTTTGTCTAATACCTTGATTAAATCACGATATTCTAAGGGGAACGCTTTGAAACAATTCGAGGGGATGGCTTGCGAAACTTGCAACCTGGTAAAGGCCGCGCAGTAATCTCATGCCTACGCATACACACCCCTTTCACAGAATAATATCAGAGGTACACGATCCTCGAGTAGCGTTCAATATTGAGATGAGATTGCCCAAGTTTGCCGAAGGAGAGGAGACGAAGATGTTTGCTATTGGATATGGAAAAAAAATTTATACTTGTACGAAACGGACAAATTGTCGCGAGCTGATAAGTCGACCGTCATCGGTACGATGGAAATTCACGGATCTCGAAAATTTGCCAATTCGTATAATTGGCTTTCGAAAATTCGAAAATTTAACCACAATTCGCGTGGAAATATTCCGTGGTAGACTTTGCAACTCGACAAGTATCCCCGCGACATTTTTATCACGTTTACACGCGTTGTGCAGAATATGATTGTACGGTGTGTAAAATTGTGAAATACATTCACGCGAGAATATAATTCCACAGTACCGCCTCGTGGTGGCATAAATGATCACCGATAATCTAGAATTTTATCATCTACCGCTGTAACGGAAAATTGGAATTATCGTTTCAATGCAATTTCGGTCTGCCTGATATCTCATTCGTATTCATCGCATCGCGTCGTTAAACGGTATGTATTATTTAATTAGTTGCGAGAAGTAATTATGGTTAGCAAAATTACTATGTCATCGTTATAGAAACAGTCCGGTCAGTAACAAGAAATGTATCCCAGATCGATCTCTCCTATTTAGTTTCTTTTGTAATACGTTATGGTAGACTAAAAACTAAGCAACAGGTATTTTTTTTACATCTGCCATTAAATACTTCAAGGGGGTGAAACCACCCTCCAAAGTAAAGCATGTCAAGGGGCGATATAATGGTTTTTTTCTTTTTTACTGAGAAAATGACATTTTTCATATCTCGTTATGAGAAAACTTTTCTAGTTGGATTGGTTAAAAATATTACGTTCTTGTGGGTGAAACTGCCAAATCGCCCCTCGAAATGAATTACTTGGAAGGATGGTTTCACCCCCTCAAAGCGTTTAATGGCAGATAAAAGAAATACATGTCGCTTAGATTTTAGTCTACAATAACGTATTACAAAAGAAATAAAATTCGAGATATCGACCTGGTACACCATTCTATAATTTCAAACAATTCGCATAATCTACGTCGAATGGTTTCAGAATATAAATCTGTGCTTTTTAATTCTGACTTACCCTCATTTTTATCCAAAATTTCGCGTCATCCCCACGGCTGTATTCCGACTTTCATATTCCATTTCTTCCTGTAACGTCGAAAAAAGTTACGATTAACGAGCGAAAAGAACATTAATGATGGTAAAATTGTCAGATCCACCGAGTGTGGCGTTGCAAAAAACTTGCAGCAATGAATTGTGCGAATTCAAGTGGCGATATCGCAGTACACAGTTTACGTTATGATCCGCGGTTGCGCAACCGAGGGAGGGAAACCACCGAGAATGGCATCGTCATTCATCGAGTTACGATGCTGCAACGTTTGCTCATGCTAAGCGTGTTGCATGAACTACCCATCGCGTCACCACGTCGTGCTCGACAACCGTAGCGTAATCGTATGTTTGCAGGTCGTTTCTCAGTCCGCGAAATCCCGTTTCAACATTTGTTTCACGAAAAACCGTACGAGGTTTTTTTGATTTTGTTTTTTCAACCCTCCTTCTCTACAGCATACATCCAAATTCAGGAAAGATAGAAAATATGTATAAAAAATATTGGAAACTAGTGAGAAACTGGGTTCATGGAATCAATACGGAGTAGAAAATAGGTCAGATTTTTCGTGCTGGCATTTAAAATGAAATTTAGTTTTGGCCTGGCCTGGTAATGAAAATCATCCGAAAATCGATTCTGAAGTTACGTAGATAATGTAGAATGTGGATATGTACAATAAATACATTTAGGGAAAAAACGGACTCATTCTTCCTAATTATGTTCAATTATGTGAGGTCACGTTCCGACGAGGGGGAAATAGAATATGTAAACATGAAATGCGAGGGGTGATATTTATCAAAAAATTTAACACAGCGTTTGTTCTTGTCACATGCTGCATCGCGATATCACTGAAATGGAAAATTAAAAAATATCTTTCCGCTTAACGGTCAAACGGCAAACAGGATTTAACATACATATATACATATAATTACAGTTCCTTTAAACAAAACTCGAGATAACTTTGTCCCCCTCTTCGTTATATACGTGCGTATAATTAAACCCACCCTTTTTTTTTTTTTTTGTTGAAAACACCGAATACACAGGTAAATAAAGCTTGTTGATTACGAAATTTCGATGCTAAGTTCGTTGGCTGAAAAACGAGAAATTTGATAAAAGTAAAGTAAAATAATTTCTTCCTTTGTGTGGAAAAATCAAATGTGGATGATTTGAAAGCAATTTTGAACCGTTTTAATTTTACAGCTAGAATAGCGATGAGAATGAAAGATTCCGAATAGAACTGATTGGGAATAGAATCGTTGACGCCGATTGCGAGTTCGTTTGCGGAATTGGACCGGTTTTAATGAGGTTTCGATATGGGTTCGACCGCGCGTTAATTCCGCTGAAAACTTGCCGCGTTGACGAGTGCGCAACACACGTGCCAAACGATATTACGGTATAGTGTCGAACAATATTTGCCAGACCGCAAATTTCTGCATCATTTTACCGAGAGCCGAGCTGCAGGATAGCCTGGCTAATTTCGTATTTGTCCAATTAATTCAGGAGCATTTAACAGGATTTGATGTCTCGTTAATTATTCTGTAGTCCATAGATTAGCGATTCGAGCCTCTCTTTCCGCCCCCCGGACGTTCCCGCATTGCGATTTTATTTTTTCATCCTGTTAGCAAAAAATACGGATTGCGCGATTAATTCGACCGGTGCATACGAAGCATTACTTTCGACGGTGAAAAACCCGCCACACCCTATCAGATTAGAATTTCACAAATTTCCCCCCGAGCCGAGTAATAGGTACTAATTAACAGGCAGAAGCCGCGCGTGTGGTTTTCGAATTACGGTCTGCAACTATTTATCGCATTTTTGTCCAAATTCCCTGTCCAATACATTTCAATTACAAAGTGAAACGTGAACTTCGTAGAGAATCAATTACGTCAGGAATTCGCAATCGAATTGCCAATCCGTGTGCACAATGCGAATTGATAAAGCTAGGAATATGAAAAAGTGTAGATAAAAAATCGAATAAAACATAGGATATTTCAACCCTCTGTAAAACTGTAAGCTTCGTAAAACGCGGAGTAAATTTCACCCTTGATTAAACCGATTGATCCATGCACTTCCACGCCGACTGAATTACACGTGGAATTTCGGGCTATTTTTTAACCCCGAAACTGCAGGTGCCCGAACTTTTTGCGGCAACGCGAAGGAAACTATCCGTCATGCGAGACGGTTGAGCCCAACGTACGTTAATCCAGGCGAGGCTCAGGAGCGCCTATTCTATTCTAGGATCAGTTTAAACCAGAGATTAAACTATCACTTTGCATGACAGCGTCTCAAAAACCCCGCCAGCTTAACTCGGCTGACAGTTATGAACTAATTCAGATCTTATAAATGCACAAGGGTTCTCTCCTTGTTATATGCGTATGACATACAGATAAAATACATGGATTAATACAGCGAGGTTTGTCATACGGACTGTGACGAGTGACTGCGAAAGAATATCGTCGAGAATGGTAGTGCGTTAGGTGGAATATAAAATAATAAACGAAAAGCCTACCGCATAAAAATTATTGTCATGACGAGCTTTAAAATTGAAACTTGGGGTTGAAAACAAAAACGAATTTTTATCGACAGAAACTTTCGTTCAAGATTTGTCTCGTTGATTACATTTTTTTTTTCAGAATCCATAGAGTTTCCAAAAAAATCTGTGTAAACTAATATTCGCTGTGAAATTTTGATTATTCTGCAATTTGTTTGTAAATTTGCATATTTCGACCTAAAATCAATTATGAATCACGTACTAAAAAAATTGCTGTGAATCACACAAGTAAAACTATATACTATATACTATATAAAACTATATATATATATATTTAGTTATAAAAAGGTTATAAAAAGCAATGCGGAATAATTCTTTGAGTTTCAGGTATGTGCAATGTACATAAATGTATGTATAGGTAGCTTTACGTAAACGTATACGTATGTATGCGTAAACAGAGGCAATGTAAAGTACAGTGAGTTAATTAATTAGCAAAACGTGTTTCCACTCCCAAGAGTTAGGAGCCGTGGTTTCTTGATTCTAATCCATCCGGGTGGCAAGTCTGTGGGTTTCATATACGCAAATGAAACATGGCCATGCGTGAGCGAATTTTATGGCTATAGTACATTAAGAAAGCGACGGTCGAAATAGGTGACGAGAATTTGATAAACATTTTCAAATAAGAGCCATTCCAGGATCGCCGAATTGAAGATAAATAAAATAACTAGAAAAAAAGAGCAGGCAGAAAATTAAACGTTTTAAATTATCGCGTACATTAACTTGTTACGGATATTCTATTATATGGTTCGTCTTAAGAAAAGACGAATCCACATAAGAACTGGTGATTCTATTCACTGAAATCATCAAGTAGCGTTTGATTTGCTAGAAAATAAGTTTTGTTTTATTCAAACCAGGTTCACTTTGATCGAATAAATTTATTTGAATGAATTTCTTGTGTGGATTTGATCAAATGATTTGTTCAGATAAAATGAAACTTTCATCCAACCAAGCAAACATTGATTAGCGAATATAATTAGGCAGCTTCGAAGTGTATTATATTGAGTTATAAAAACCTACTGACAATAATCTTATACTTGCTCGAAGATAAAGTTTCGTCGAATGCGATCAGAGCTTTAAAATATCGATTGACAATGATTGAGATTGACATATTTGGAAAACTGGCATATGAGCAGATTTACATTTATACCGAGCCACACGCAGCGTATTAAAATTGCATTTATTGACGACGGACATGAAAGCGTCGCTTATTACAAATCGGTGTCGAATACACAAAGCACATTGCGTTTCCCAAAGCTGTGGTAACGAGAGTCTCGGCTATCGAATGACAAAGGGATTCCCATGCCGACTCGCTTTCGACGCGAGGGGAGGGAAGAGAAGGGCAGGGGGGTCGGACATTGAAGCCCTTCGAGGCTGGACTGCATTTCCAAAATTCAAAATGCAACTGAATTCCGTCCTTGACGCGGCGTCCGGCTTTCGAAACCTGATATCCGTTTGCGAACCTGCAGTTCAATAATGGTCGAGACATCATGGGGATGATTTTGATTGAAGCGGGTCATTGAAAATCTTGTCAAAAGAAGATTGAAGTGAAAAACGCGACGGTGAATTCAATTTTTGGAGTAAAAAAATAGCGCACGATCGTCTGAATACTCGAAACAAACAGCTTCGTGTTTGCAAGAAAACAAAGAAATTAGTTGTAGTCGTGATTACAGTGATAAATACGAATTAGATTAACTTTGAAAAGATTGGATTTTGACGCACGATCTAGTGTAAAAACACACCAATGAATTTAATTAAAACCAAATTAACCAAACGCGGGACGAATTGTAAAACTGTGAGTCCGTACAAAAAAAAATTATGCATTATTAAACAAATTTTTAAAAAGTCGCATTGTTCTACTATTTTTACACAACAAAAGGAATGGCGTACCTTGAATTTTGACAAATCATGACTAATTTGTTCCTGTATCAACCCTCTAAAAATCGTCTGAAACTGTCTTCAGGTAACAATAATCCCTCCCAAAAAGTACCCTTGGTGCAAAAACCTTTCGCTAAATACATTAAATGTGGTCGTTACCCACAAAAATACCTTCTTTAATCGAAAACATATGCATTCAATTACTTTATGCAAAAAACTCATTCCACGAATACGCTGTATACAAATAAATATCCTCATCCTTTGTCAGAAAAAATTGAAATCACAAGTATTGCCAAGTATTCGCACGCTTTGACGTTTAGCACTACGTTTGTACGCATTTTCACCCATTTTAACGCCAAACTGGGATAGACGATTTGCACGGTACACTTTAAAAATCCGTTTGAAAAATTTATACCGAAGCGTTTCTCGAGCAAGGACACATTACGCAATATGACGGACAAATAATGTGAATACAAAATTGTGCAAAAACCACTAATCCGACAGCATCCATCCTTCGACCACGTAATCTGCATGTTATTTACGCTACTATGTCGAAGAAGGCCTGCCCTACAACTTATGAATTGGCGGAGTTATAAATTTTTGGAAAATGACCCCGTTTCTACGGTTTTTAAAGTTTTTTTTCAAATAAAAATGACTTGGGCTCATTTCGAAGATATTTCAACTCTCTACGACTTTTCTTCTTGGGGTACAATGATTGCTTGATTACTTTTTTCATCCAAGAAGCGAAAAACTGAGAAAGAAACGCGTTTTCCACTTTTGAACATTAATAAAAATAAGTCGTCCCCTGAACTGAGTTGGATAAACGTGTGCATTTTCGTTTATTAAACGTGCTTCAAATTGCTGCGCAGTTAGTTTTCAGGTGAGATTTAAGTACCAAAACGCCCGGATTGATTGGTCTATTCAGCCAAGTTTAATTGTAAGTAAAACGGCTTCGGTATAAGCGGAGTCTTCGAGCCAACGGCAAAACCGAGGTGTGGCTACGAATTGCTCGTTGGTGGTAAAACGATACGTGCGGTAAACAAACAAAGTCGAGATCTCGATGCGAATTTGACACACGTGTAGGGCTCGATCGCAGGCGAAGAAGGCAAGGAGGCAAGGAGGGTGTAACTTCCGTGGAGGGTTGTTAGCCGAGGTTAAATTGGCGGCAGTATATTACCGGTCAGAAGTCGCATTTAATTTGAATATAATCAGAAAAGTAGATCTCAAGAGCTCCCGGGGTTCTCCGCGGCCTGTAAGGACTGCGTGACGCTGGCCGGAAGTCGGCCCGGGACACCGGAAACAAAATGGCTGCACGAAGGGATGAAGTAAAGAGGAGGAGAAAGAGGCACAGCGGTCAGAGAGCCAGAGAGAGAGGGAGAGGAAGAGAGAGAGAGAGAGAGAGAGAGAGTAAAGCCTGGGTCTCGAGAGAGTGTGAATATACTCATAGCGCCAAGTTGACTTTGCACATTGTGCTACAGTTATTCGCCACAACCGAAGGTTAATCGTCAGCTCAGGCATAAATGGACGGAATTTGGTGCCGCGAATTATACAACGCCACTTTACGGGGTCTCCCCGCGTCGACGCGAGCATTGAAAACCACTTTTCGAAACAAAATGGTCTGACTTTTCTCCCCTCTTCGCCAAACTCTAGGATTGTCGTTCAAGTGCATGGGTTCAAGGTAATCGTAAGAAAGAATACCTCTTTTGGATGGTTATTTTTTCAAAATGAATTCGTCTTGAATTTCGATCTACACAATTAGTGATTCAAGTCCGGGAAGATACTGAAAATCTTCAGAGATCTTTTGAAATTCTTTGAAATATCACGATGCCCAATGAAATCTCATGCAAGTATTGTAAAGCCTTTAGAACACCGTAAGTCCGCATTAAATCTTTATGGTTCGAAATCTTCTCGCTAATATATGTCATCTTTTCTCATTGATCAAGCTTCAAAGTAATGAAATATAAACTACATTCAAAACTGCGTGAATGATTAGTTAAAAAAAAAAAAAGAAAAAACCAAGCAAAATATGTAAAATTTCTCTTTTATTTCCAGCTTGGCTAGTACCTGCGTAACGTAGGTAACTGCGGCGTGTGTTGGTACGATTATTTGCAAAGACCGTGGGTGGAACAATGACAATTAAATCAGCTAAGCTCGTATAATGTCGAAATACAATAATATAAACACAAACAATGCAATGGGAGATGAGGGGAGGTTCGGCGAGTACGGTGTACGGCTATACAAGGTAATCGCTTGACAAAGACGTGGCTTCTGCAGACAATAGGTACCGAGGATCCTCGCGAAACAGATCGTAAGTCGAGAAAGCTTAAATCCGAAGCCCGTTACGCTCGCAATCGATCATTCGCAGATTATGCACCATTATTGCCACTCGTTAAATGAATCGTCGGATAATTTTGTCTTTGGAAATTTCTGTTTAAAAGAAAGAAAAAACAAAATGGTCAAATTGACAGTCGATTTATTTGTCATCGAAATTATGAACGACGTTGCACGAATAGATATGCGTACATAACAAGTTCGATGGCAAAGCTCACAAATCACAAGGCTGTATGTACGCAGCGATAATTACACGGAATTATCAGCTTTGAAAACGTTGAGCTGCAGGGTGAATTTCAAAACATATTTTCGAATATTGTACACCCCGTTGAATGAACGGCTCGCTTTTATTGTTGGTGAAATATTATTTCAAGTCGTTCAATATTATTCCCCACGGTTTTAATCCGACGCCAATTCTGCACATGCAATAACTGACGTATAAACTCCGATTTCAACGCTAAAACGCCGTTGCACTCCATCGTGATAATTCCGAACGTGTTATTGCATAAGGGAACCGTCCGACCCACTGTTTGGCAATTTATAAAATTGGCCAAATATTTTTCTGCAAAATTACATGCTAATGCGTTGAATATGATTTGTGGAAAGTTACTGCAAACAAATATGCAGCATGCATAACCGCACCGAGCATGCACCATATATCTATTCCCATAGATCAATACGCGGTTTTTGTAACGCGTTAACTGTTGCTTGCAGGCAAAAAACATGTTTCAAACCGACGTTTCCACGACGCCCATGAACCGTTGAAAAGCGTGTGATTAAGCAACTGAGCCTTAAGAGTGTTTCGTGCCCTCGCGTGACTCGAGAAGAAAGACTTCCGTTCTCGTCTACACTTTGCAAGGTCAACAGCTTCGACCCTTGACTAATAGGGAAGTTCCGTGAATTTTTATATTTTTATCTTACATCTTCGTGATTCGAAGAATATTATTTGATCATGCTTTTCGGTGTTTCATTTCAAATAAAGTCGAAGCAAATTTTAAAGGTTAAAAAAGGTTAAAGGATTATTATTATTATTATTTAAGTAGTGAAATAGTTTCCCTCAAAATTCGAAGTAAAAAAAAAACCGGAATATTTTATCCAAACTCGAAGACTTTCTAAACATATCGCGAATATGCTTTCGCTAATTGATCGTTTAAGATGGCACGAAAAGGTTGAGCTTCAATTACGAATACCAGCTGCCTCGCCGCTCGACTCAAACGCGATAATTACTTGAAGATCTAAGATGATTATACCTGTATATGGTTGTGAAAATTAAAATGACGTTAAATTGACGTCGAGAGGCGAGGGTGGCAAAGGTCAGAGAAATGCCAGCCTCGACCTGCCGACTGACATTACGTGCACGAAATGTCATCAACCCCAACAAGGTGTTTCTTTTCTCAAGCGATATCCCGCACCATCTGCTACCCTTAGCCGAACCCTTTCAAACCATAACACGCCGCGTTCTTTGGTTATTAATAAGAAATTAACGAGGAAATAAGGTCGCGCCTCGCGAACCGTTGCAAGGCCTCGACTTCTTTGCCATTAGCGAAACTCAATTTCTGACTAAATATTGTAAGTAGTAGTCAATGGTTCAAAAACGTTTCACTCACTCAAACCTCGGAATCTGCTCCAGACATTTCACGGATAGCAGAGATGCGGGGAGACAATCTGAGACTTGGGTGACACATTGGCTTCTGAGTTCTACAATATCTGCTCCAGACACTTAGTTCTCCAGACTGCTCGGTGCTCGCGATACCCGCGAACCGACTTCATATTATATCTCCCTCGTCACGTCTGACGTCACTTCCAAACTATTCACACTCGTCGCACAATGGGGACCCATCCACAATAATATTGCAGCATTCGTGCTCGCGCGCGTAACGAGTGAAATTTCGAATCGGAAATTTTCGTCAGGGTCGAAAGCTCGGAAGGTTTATCACGACGCTTGGACGCTTTTTACACTACAGTAAAAATTTGATGAAACAATAATCGACGAAATGGTAGTCGAATAAACTCCGAAGTAACGCTGTCTAGAAACGATTTCCGGGCAATTTTGACCTCGTAAAATTCTCGTAAGCGGTCAAAAGCGTCGAGCTAAGACGCGTGCTCATCCTTGTGCGTGAGGCAAACAGTACGGTATAAATCCGTGACGCATGCATGCCGAAATCGATAGTACGTATCTAGGCAGTGTAGGTATAGTGGAAGGTAGAAGCTCGGCATTACGTTTTAACAAGCTTCCTGTGTTCGGTTGAGTTTCGAGGCGGCCCCGCGGCAGAAACGGGAAGTTTCCCTTCGCTTCAACGATTCTTGCCACATTTTCTTCCACTTAACTCTCTCGACGGGCTTCGCGATAACGCGGCTGCAGGGAGAGTTGTAACCGTCCGCACATGCGAGTCAACCAGTTCTTTGGTTCGTTAGACTACACCGAGGCGGGGTGCAAGGCCGGTTTCGTTTCGTTCGCGGGGGGCCAGACGGGGGTGCGCGCCTTCCGTGAAGTTATGAGAGCCAAGGTGGAAAGATAACCTGGAAAGCATTACTCACCGAAAGAACCGAGCCCGCGAGACGGAGAGACAGAACCCCGGGAGATCCGGAGATTCCGAGATCCACGCGATATCGCGAATATCTTATCGACTCTCTTACTTTGTCGAGCCAACATTTTCTCTCAATTTTTTTTCATTCGTTCATCCCTTAGTTCGCTTAAACCGGAATCACGGTAGTCGTCCTTGAAATCGCCGGTCGCATCGTGAGTTGGCGAAAGCATATCATCGACTTACCAAAACGATGGTGTCACGGTGTATCAACAACTTTCAGGGAAGCTCAATGCACGTTTCGGTCACACGGCTTATATTTACGAAGGTGTTTGTAACCGTGTCGTTGCATGTTTTCATCTCGCGATACTTTGCGTAAGACCTTTACACGCGTAGCACTCAAGACACACTGATCACTCTTGGCGCTTCATCAGCTGTCCGATACGTTACGGTACGTACGATACGTACAGAGAACGTAGAGAACGCTGTGGAGACTCGGAGACAGTACGTACGATATAAGTTCTTCGTAAGTACACCGAGTCGCGATTAGTGAGTCTGTTCATCTATGGCATCCATGCCTGAACATGACTGTAGTTGTACTTGCTGATTGAAAATTCGATTGAGTTTGAAGTTAACTCTTGATTGTACTGTGTTCTCCGACGTTAGTTTCTAATGGGTTTTTAGTTGGAGCATTTGAGAAAAAAGTCTGACCGATAAGCGAATTTCGATTAAGTCGAAGGATACCACGGATTGGTAAGAGAAGAAGGAGATGAGAGTGGTGGTCAAGTTTTGCACAGCTCATCACGAAGGGCGGCGTCGGTTGGTCGCCGAAGGGCGAAGAAAGGCGGGAGCAGGCAGTCTCGAGTCGCCCTTCTGTTAGTTCGGCACTGAATTCCTCGATCTTCTCTCAGGGCTTTAACTCCCAAGGGTGAAATGGCTCATTCGAACGCACTTATCCGCCACACGCCATAGATAACCATAGATTAATGGCATCGGGAGAATCAAAGGGGATGGGGAGAGAAGGAGAGAGATAGAGAGAGAGAGGGAGAGAGATCTATAAGAGAGCGTTATACGTCCCCGTACAGATATAGATATTTCTAAGAGTGATTTATCGTTTATTGAGAAATATGAGGATACTCTTCATCGTTCGCGTCTTTCGACGGGTTAATCCTTCCGACTCTCGCTCGAGTAACGAGGACTCGAAGCCCCGGGGATGGAGCTAAAAGGCACGATGTGAAGATGATAATTGCCCGAGCAGCGGTGGATCTTCTGGCGAAAGTCGGTGTGAGCATCAGCCATAGAAGTTCGGAGGAACTCGATTAATGTAAGCCAACCCTTGGAGAGGCTTACCGGTAGGCTTAGCTGAGAGAAGAGGCTCTAGGATATTCAGTTATCAAGTACGTCCGGTCACGCTGAGACACCGCGCCGGAAGTCAAACAAGCTGCCACACCGAAGATAAGGGGGAACCGAGGGAAGGACACCGTGAAGAGGGACGCGCGGAAGACGGACCTTTCGGCTTAAATTTTGGCCGAGTCAAATTCAACCTGGCCCCGCTGTAACGAGCCTTGGGGCATTATTCTATCTGCGGCCTTGCTGGTTCCACCCTCCACACCCTCTCCTAGATCAAAGTTTTAGGACAACCTCCGCGAGCCCGCTACAAGATTCGGTAATTATACTGCGGCGCCCGTAAGTTTGAATTATGTTTGTTGCTCTCCCGCCGCCCAACAGCCCACCACCCCATCCTTCGGGGGTTTCCCACTTCGCAGACTACGAACAACGCCAATTTTCATTCGAGGTACGAATCCGTCACCTGTCAAGTTTTCGCTCGACTAGTACAGTGTTTGACGGTTTCAAAAATCAAGAGCATTCAAGACATTGTTTTCCTCGTGGTTTCAAGACTGACTGCGCGTATATGTTGAATTCGTTCTGGAAATCGTTACTTGTCATCATTAACGATGAACTCGTAATTCTCGTAGAAGGTAACGTGAGATATATCGTTTTTACAGTTTGTTCGTCAACGATCTATTTATTCACTCGATTTCATCCTGCATTCAAAGGAAGGATTAACATCTGATCGCTGCTTTGCTGGACATTGAAGTTTCGCCAGCAAGTAACCGCACTGACTTATCCGAGGAGTCCAATGAGGTCGGCCAGAGTCATAGTGCCGAGGTAGTCGTTGGCATATTCGGTGACTACTTCATTGACAGCGGTGGTGATCTCGTCCTGGTACTCCTCGACGAGGACTGGGGCAATGTCACTGACCACATCCCCTATGAGCTTCGACACGTCGTCGTCATTCCAGATTCCAGTGATCGCGAACTGTGAAGTAAATCATTATTGACGAAAGAGAAGAGAGAACTCAAAAAGGCATGAGTGTGGATAGCACATTTCACTCACTTCCGTATCTTCCACGCTGATCTCGCTCGTCAAACTGCGAATGTAGAGATACGAATTGCTCACGGATAGCGCGGCGGTTCCCGAAACGACTAGATTGGTGATCTCGCCACTGTAACATAACGATCGATCGAGGCACGTTTACCCAGTTTTACTAAAGTTAAATACCCTACATCGGTGGTAAAGATTCTCCGCGTAATTTGTTCTAGAAAACCCCAGCAAATGATAATATTGCAGTTAATAATGCAGTTATGATTCTCTCCTGTCGATCCAAAACCTTGCCAAAGGCTTCTCGACAGAGGTATCGTGCTAGTGCGGAACTTACGTTGCATTCCCGTTGCCGTATACCGCTATGTCATTCGAAACCGTGCCATCGATGGAATATCCCGTGCTGAAGGTGATACTAGGCCACGTGAAAGCGAAGGTGAACCTGATTCCGATTAGACTGAACGTCAAGGTGTCGATCGAGAAATGAGACAGACCCGCGACCTTCAAGTTACTCAGATTGCCGTCCAATCTGCGTGGAACGAAAATAATCTTCATTAGATCGGAATCGAGATGCTGATGAACTCTTACTCACGCTACTGAAGTCTCGTCGATAGATATGTCAATGGAATCAGCTTCGAAGGGCTCCAACACAGGGATTCCCAAGTCCTCGTCGCCGGTTTTCATTGTGTCCTGAAAACTCTCGACAAGCGATACCAGATTGTCGCTAATGGATCGCTTCGTTTTCGCTGGGTTTCAGACAATCATACAATCGTATTAATAAAAATTCTGTGGCTAAATTTACCTAATAAACTGTGGTGATCGCAACTTACTACTGGTAGGTAGGCCATGGGCGAAGGTGACAAGCGCCAAGAGAACAATTACGCCGTAGAATTTCATGCTGTCTCTGCGTAGAAATTGAGCTGATATGACTCGAATGAATGAAAATAATTACGTGGGTCGTAGGGGAGGAAAGAGTTGGCTACAGAACAGGTAACTCTTATCGCTGATCATCTGATCACAGTCACGAGCTTGTACTGTGATTCGGTATCTAATTGAGGCTTGATTGCTCGTATTAATCAGTTTCAAGCATGTCTTGATTGGCTGAATTGATTACTTCGTATCAATAATCTACGACACACCACTATAATTGTTTCTTAATTTGTTTTTCTTTCCGCATCGGCAGCAAGATTCGGGCTGTGGATAACGGTCACCGCACTTCTATCACGTCAAAATATACCGTACAGACGTAGTATCGGCTAAGATTTTTGGACATGCAGTGATCGCTAAACGTTCCCAAGCTAAACAACAAGTCCCATCTTTCAGTTATGCGATTCTGATTCACGCACGGTGCTTGAAAACTGACAGACGATATTAGAGATTTTCGTAGACTGAAATCCGATTACTTTCCATTGCAGTGAAGAAACAAATCAAGTGCCAACCAAGACGCGTATGAGAACTTGTAAAACTATTATACTATTTATTAACAATCATACTCACGCGTGATTCGTAGCGATGTAACCACAGGGACGTACTGTTCCAATCCGACACAATATCCTCCTATTTATATACATTTATACATCTTGTAGCACGATCGCAATCGTACACTTGAGGGTGAGATACCCATCTGTCGGTTTTCACGGCTGTGTGAACACCTGAACTATCGCAATCGGCGACAAACCGCGGTTCCCCTCTTTTCCCCGGAAATAATCGAGGTCTTCAAATCATTGGCTGCCCGTCTTGTTGAGATTGAATCCGGTGATGGCAAACACTCGTGAACCAGTACTTCATCGATCTACGATTGACACTCGGTCCGTTTTACCGATCACCCAAAGAACACGAGTGTAACACTACGGTACAGTGTTATGGAAATCTTTATCTCATGCACGAAATCTGTAGCATGGTAGTGAGTGCAGAAAAGAAATACAGTGCGAAGTCTAACAATGTCTGAAGGGAATAGAACCCGTAGCTAGCGCGTCCTTCCCTACGGTCTCTAGCAAGTTAAGAGGAAGTTTGGCCAGCAGCTGAGAAGACCACACAGCTAATGATCGCAACTTCAGTACTAAGTCATACTTAATCCCTTCTTGGTTGGACTGCATGGAAACTAAGTTTGTTACAGCTGCTGGCGCCATTCGCGTTGCTATAACGCACACGATCTGCACTCCACATGATCCTGCAGGGCTAATTCAAATGACCATACGGTTGTAAATTGATCGATACAATGATGGAAATTAGAAATCCCGGAGTCGCGATGTGAGTCAAAACGCAGCGTGCACTGTGAGATATTTCATGAAGTTGAATCCGATTAGTTCTAGCGTGAAACGGACTATACAAAGTTTCGCGAATTTGTCGCCGAGGAAGTTAATAACTCGACTGGCGTCAATTTGCAGAGACAAACGCCCGGCGGTCCTGAGGACTATATCTCAACTCTGAAACTGATAAGTGTCCGCTCCGGGCTACAGGAGATTTATAACCTCGGAGTCCTCCCGCGCTACTCCAAGAAATGCGTTCCACTTTATTGGAGGAAATAATCTTTGATTTGATTGCACGTCATTTTCCCTCTATCGTCTTCGAGGACTGAGTTAGTCGTGCTTGGGCTCCTCTCGCCGCATTTCCAGGGGCCAACGAACACGTACAACCTTCACCAAGACCTCGTTCGATCGAGCCTTTCCACCTCCCTGAGCATTATGACATGTGTATGATTTCACGGCTCTCACATGTAATTGGCGACCGTATTATACAACGTGTTTAGACGGTTGTACAGTTTGCAGTTACATATTATGAGAAATGGTGTGGGAAACCGGCGACCACGTCAAGGAACCGTTGGACTCGCCACGAGTAAAGTGGCACAGAGAAATTGCCTTCTTTGTCATGATATAACCGGGAAGCTTCTGAATTATATCAGCATTGCATAACTCGGATCTTTTGTTCGGCTAGGGGTGAAATATTTCGACCCTATTACTGACGTTCGCCAGTCATTTCTCGTCGCGGAACCGCTCCGAGATCCCTTAATACAGACGTATCGCGTTTTCATCCCGATATATTCAACCCTTCAGGCTTCATTGTAATACCCGGTATAAGTGCGCCTCCCTCTGGGTGGGTCGGTGGAGTAGATGTTTTAATTTCACGCTTAATCCTGGTCATTAATATAGATTAATATGGTCTAGAGAAAGGAGCGCGAGATTACGCTCGAGAGCGAAGGGGTTGAAACGCAAATGTCTGCAGCGACTGTCTATTCTTGTGGGTATTTGTTTGCCTCGTCCGTTTGAAAAGTCTGCAGATTTTCCAGGTTTCAGAAACTGAGATGAAACTGACGAACGCACAGGTTCCACCCAACCGAATTATGGATAATTCGGGTATTTGGTTGAAGGTACATTTATTTCCCAACCAATCACATTGAACGAAACGAGAATTTGTTCGACACGGCGGAACGGGGAAAGTCTGATTAGCGATATGATTGACACTGCGTCAATTACAGTCGGTGCTGGAGAGAAGAGACTCGGGTGAGGACTATTAGGAAATTAAACGGAACACCGAGTGACGCTTAACCGTATGCCTGGGTGGCGCTCAGATAGCAACGTCAAATCACGGCTGGGCTGATCGTCGAGACTGTCGCCGGCCAAACCAGCCCCTACTGTCCGCAGAGTGAACGCACTCCTGATCGAATTAGCACGCCACGCCGCCCCTGATACCCTCATGGTTTGAATTAATTAACAGTTGAATCGTATCGCCCGCTCATCATCGAAACAAATTTCAATTTATTTCAACCGTGTTTGTATTAATACCTACGCAGCGGCGTAAGCGCACAGTTTTCCAATATCCCACTCGATGAACAACACCGCCGATCTACATTTTTTCGAATACCCACCCCCTCAGTAACAATTCGCGCGTTCGAACTTTGGATAGCAAACAACGATGCGATTCGGACTAAACGTATAGCGTCGCGTCGAGAAACAGCGTGACTTCTGTTTAGTTATATGTACATTGAATTAAGCTCAGGGATAAAATGGTTTCCAAGGGATGGCGTCGGGAAAACGTTGAAAATTATTCCACCACCGAATCTGACGGTGCGTTATGGTGTGGAGAATTCTCGAGGCTAACGACGTTTGCGCCTTTGCAAACAATACAGAGTCGAGAGAGAAGCCCTTGACTGCCTTTAAATAATCAAACGGTGGTGTATGGGAGGCAGACGGGGATGGCACCTGGATTGTGAGACGTCTGTGTAGATCCCTGTGGCAGACGCCTCTGTCTCTCAAGGTGGCAGCATCTTGACTCCATTAACTTCACACTTAGCGGCACCTTAGCCGGGAAACCTGGCTCCTCGCACATCCCTTCCTTCCTTCCTTCCTTCCTTCCTTCCAGTTTCTCGGCGGCTTCGAGCGCACGCTGCAACCCCTTCCGCCCTTCCCACCTTTCGAAGTCGCATGACTGCCGCCTCCGACCCGCACCTCACCGACGGAAGATCTGATTAAGGGTTCGAGCCTCTGCTAAACGCGTTAGACTCGCCGCGCCAAGCCGCTGCCTCTTGCGGCCTGATGCAAATTAAGAGCGAACGCTACGCCGAGTACCAAGGGGTGGAAGGAATTTGCGATCAGGGATAACAATAAACGCCAGAGATGAGAGAAGACGAGTGGAGAGAGCAAGGCGAGAAGCGGAGAAAATTTTACTCAAGGACTTACCAGACGCTTGCATCGCTCGTCGAGCGACCAAATTTCACGTTGCATGCCAAGCCGGGATTCTACAGACTGTACAATTTATCCCGCTTGTATAATATCTACGGGATTTTTTACAATTCGACGGTCTGTCAGTGGACGCGGCACATGATATGGGGAACATTTGACAAGTCATTGCTGTATCTGATCTCTAAATTTGCGACAATGCTGTCTCGTTTCAACATGATGGAGTCGACCAAACTTTAGAACGCAGGTTTTTCACAGTGTCCCTCAATACCGGTGTATTTTCCATGCACACCGCGTGATTGCCTTACTTTTATTTAATTATAATGTATTCTTTCAAGTACAGGAAGCGAAACGATAAACAATTTGGAATGGTGGAACAACATTTGACGCAGGTTGTATTCGCTGTAATATATTGTGCACCAATTGAAAATCTTATTACCTATACTTCATGTGTGGTGGAGATAAGAATCGCGGTACATCTGGGGAGAGTAATCAAGAGTAATCAATACGATCTACACCTGATATTCGTGCCTCTGAAGTTGGCGGGACTCTCGAAGCGTTTCTGAAGAATCACATTTTTACGGTATAACGACATTAGCATTCGGTACTATAAAAATATAGCTAATGCCCAAAGCGTTTAGCGGTTTTTACCCTTATCGCGTTATCGCCAAACACGCCACGTATCTTTCCTCGAAATCATAACACCATTATACACCACCATCCCCTCTAATGTCCCATTTTATGAGCCTAGTTCGATGCTGTACGAATCGATTTTATTTTACGTCGCATACTTATCGTGTGCCGTTATGAGGAAGCATTGCTTTTTATGGCCAACATGCCTCATGTTCCACGATTCGCACTCCAGTGTTTCGCTCCTCTAATTTTTCTCTCTTCACACATTTTACGTAACGCATTATTTCGCTTACTCAACGCTGTTTCTTTTCTTTATTTTGCTACTCAATGCCTGAAGTTTGTGGAAATATTTTGAGACGCGGAAGAGCGAGGTTTCCTCAACGCGATTACGGGTCTTCGGTCTGCAATCGTGTGAAAAAAATCGCGTCAAAGGTCTGTCGGTGTTCGTTTGTGTACAGTTGTTCAGGTTTTTGTTTGGTAAACGAGGCAGGTGCAGAGGTGGCGAAAAAATCACGTCTGCATTTACATAAGCGCTGAAATAAACCCCCGAGCGAAGATCCGACCTGGTGAGGTTGAACGCAGGATCCGCCGAGAGGGAACTGCCTTGAATACACAACAACTGCAGTATACTGCCATGGAATACTTTTATTATCCTTCCGTCCAAGGAGATTCCCACCTCACTTCAAACCCCACCGTGCAAACTTTAACCATGAAGTTTCTCGATTTCACCTGAATTATTTTTACTCGGAAAATTTCACTATTTCTTGTGTCGCTTACGAATGTTGTACGGGAAAAGAAAAGAACGACCGAACTAATCGTCTTTTCGAATATTCTCGTCATCGGTATATTGTGTTAAAAGTGCGGAAAGTAGGCAATTTCCGAAGAGTGCTGTAAACGTACTACTCAGGCATCACTCATCCGCACGTGTAGACCGCGCTATTTTTTCCAACACCAGTGAAGGAAAATTCGATTTGAGAAGCAAACGAATGATAGACAATAATTTCGAAGAAGTAGGTTGAGGACAATCAAGAGGTCCAAAGGCATAGGCTCAGCTGCATGAAACCTAACCTAAACGCGCAAACTTCAGGTTGAACTTAGCCCAATGACGTCACTGGCGGTGCGTAACACCCGTACGTAAAATTTAGTTATCTGAAAGTGCGCATGCGCCAGTGTCGTTTTACCGCACTGTTCAGAAATGGGGCACTTTACGCATGCTCGGAAAAATATTTCCGTTACCACTCGGATTTCCAGAATCGATGTTTGAAGAGTGTTTTTCCAGAAATTTGCATCCCCATACCTTTTTTGCTCCCTTGATTTCTATATGGAGATGGAGAAGAGCTTTACAATCTCGTTTGTTGGACAAATCGCTTGGACACGCTTGTCATGCGGCAGGGAAAATGGGACGGAAGGTGAGGGGAGGGAAGGGCAAAATCGAGGTTCCGTCAAGAGTAATAATATTACGTGGAGCTGACACGAATTTAAAAGAGCTTGTTGGACTTAATCGTGACAAAACGATTTTAGAGTCGTCAGCCGTTGAAAAATCGGCGTAAACTTGATAGAGAATAATAATTCTTACCACACGGATCGGCAAAGGGCGAAGAGAAGTATAAAATTTGTATGCAGAAAAAGTGAAAAAAAAAAGAACGACGGAAGAAGAAGGATAAGAAGAAATGAAAAATTGTAAGGATAAGGAAAAAATCAGACGTTATAACCCGTAAAACTCTAAACGGACTCTGAATTCGAACCCTGAACGCAGCCTGCTGCAAGTTTGCGCTAACGTTTGCAAATGGAAACTCGCTGAAGGAACTAGACACGTGGGTTTATGTGTGCACCTATGGGGTACATGATACGATCGTGCGTATGTATTCCAGATACGTCTCTGAAATTCGACTTTTGAATCTGGCAATAAAAAAGGGGGTACATAAAGCCTGAGATTTTAAAGGGCCGTTGAGCCAAGGCGCGACAGTTGGCCGATCCGTATAACCCACAGCACCGCGGCGAATTCACGTTATTCCCTCAATATCGCATTTTGGGCACGTACCCCGAGGACCTCGGCTGTTTACTAGAGTCATGGGGAAACATTTAAACGCCGTCGAATAAGAGAATGCCGAATGCTTTGCTGATTAGAGGAGAGATTCTCGTCCCACTGCTGTCCCATTGCTGCCATTTTTTCATACTCGCTGTTTCGAATCCCTTTCATCGTTTTCCACACGCCTATTATTTTTACAATCGACTATTTAGGACAGGCAGAATTCTGCAGATCCGTGAAGAGAAAATGGAGTAAAATACTGGTTGATGAAATGATACAGTTTTTTAATTGTGACTTGTGGATCCAATTTCCGTTTCAATTTTATTTCCGATGTTTGAGTAATTCTTCTTCAAAATTCAACGAAAAAATTTTGTTTTTTGTCCAATTCAACAAGTTAGATAGATCGTTTTCGAGTAAAAAAACAAAACGAACACGAAATTCCAATGTCATATATGTATATATATATATTAATGGTTAATTCAATCTAATTTTTCTTTTACGAAAATCTGCAGAAAAGCTGATAGAATAACAATTTTGATCATTCTAGTGGGGAATAAAAAGTAAACTCGCGATTGCTTGAACGTCATATTTTCAGATGACTACATTTTTTCCCCTTCGTAAACTTGAATTTATTTCGTCTTTGTATCCAAAAATTACGAAAACTGCAATGCGATATATTTCGCTATCAATTTTTTTTTCACACTTACCTGAAATATCATTGACAATTATAAACGAAAAAAATTGATGGTGTTGAAATTCGAAGGGAAAAATATTTGTAAAGAATTGAATGTATTTAAACTTTGAATTTACAGACCTAGGACTTGGAAACCACAACAATTCTTACAATTTTCCGTTAATTACCATGAAATTTTGCATCTGAACGCGACCGATCAGTTTTCGTCTTATACGTAAACACTTATTGTTAGAGTTAGTTTTTCTGCATGTAAAATAACTTGAACTATTACGGGAAAAATGACCAACGTAAACTCAAATCAATCGTATTTGAAATCGGAGAGCTCTGAAAACACCTTTAAACTTTTGAAAAATGATAAAAATTTCACAAAATACAGCCGTGTTAAATTATCGAAGATTTCGTTCGCCTCGCAACGAATAAATAGATAACCATCGGAGCATTGCGAAGGCGAGTTTTAATCGGCGATGGTAAACTGCAGCAGTGTACATAAACGAAACGTTTTATTTCCTGCGAATTAAGTAAAAATTTGCATTTAAATAGCCTTCAAGATTTCCACAAGGCTGAAAGCGATGAGAGTTTCGCCGGTTGTTTCACTTTCTACTTTTTCACTGTATTTATTTTTACCTCTCTTTCTTCCTTTTCCTCGCAATTTCCTCGCCAGTTCCCGCCTGCAGGAAAGCAGTCGAAGGGAAATTAACACGCCTTATTGCTCGGCCTATTCCCTAACTCACTTACTGAATTTTTCCTATCTCTGAAACCGCCACGGTTAGTCTCTGCAAATAGACTCGGAAACCCATAAATGTGCCCGATAAATTCTCAACTATTCCCGAATGAAAAACATTTCGCTCAAGTTCAGAACCGCACTAATTGTAAGATAACAGATTTGTTTAAATGATCAAACTTTCATTAATCGTAAATAAACAAAATATTCGAATTAAACATGCTATAAATTTACATTTATCCTGATAAACATTTTCTATTCATGATTACAAAAAATTCAGCGTCCTGGCAATTTTCTAACTAAAGCTGGGGTTGTTTTTCATCTAAATATAAAATTATTTCCACGAAATTTCGCGCCTTTAAAAATATACTTCAACAATATTTACAGCGTTTGATTTTTTTCATTCCAGATTCTGCGTGGGCGACAGATTTTACTTGTGCGAAAATAAAATCCTGTGCGAATATGACTACGAGGAGAGGCTTGTCTTCGCAAATATGGCTCTGCATCCTCCACCCTCCGCTACTCTGGCCCACATCAAGAGACAAGTAACTCATCTTCAATCTCCGGTAACATCGACTAACTGATAAATTGTGTCTTGTTCTGGATCGGACAAACTTAAATCGTTACATTCATCGCTACTCGACGCGTTTTTCGATTAATCGAAACTTTATAAGGGAGCGAAGTTTTATCCACTCGTAATGATGTATGATTAATCAATTAGAGATTGTTTTTTACTTGTTTTTTTTTTTTTTATTTTCTTTTCTTCCTACCAGAGCAAACAGTTAAACAGCGTCTGAAGCGAAGTACGTCTCGAATCTTAAGATACGGCAGAGCGTTAACAAAGCCAATCGACAATTGATTGGCCCAATTATCGACGGTATTTTAATCGAGCAAAAAACGAATTTGAATTTCAAATATATACGACATTCGATTGAATATATTTCTTTATCGCATTGAAAGACGAAGACGCCTCTTCTTCTACATTTTCCTCAGACAATCCGCACCGCAGACGCAATTCACACAACAAAACCTGTCTAATCAAGGGTCGCGTTACTGGTCCAGAATCGAACGAATGTCGAGACGCTTAGCAAACGTCGATAATTGGCTTATTTACTAGCCTGACTCACTTGTTTATATCGCAGAGACTCGGGTCGATTTGTCGAAGAAACCAACCGCGATGATCGTCACGTAGAGGGTGCGGTGGGAAAGGAGGGTAGGGGAGGGTGAGGGAGGTGTTACCCAAATACACGATTTAGGGTGGAAGCCGCGAGGATTCTAGAATTCTGTCAGTAAATCCCCTCGGTTTATCCATCCCTAAATGTATGCATGTAGGCAGGTGGGAAGGTAGGCATCTCAACTATTCACACAACAAACGGTACTACTTGAGCCGCTAAACAGCGCTGTCAGTCTCAATTTCTCTTCCAGTTCTCCCCCCTCTGAGGAAATTCACCCCGAGTCACGTGGCGCCCTCGCTTCGCCTCCTCTTCCGCTCTTCTTCGTCGGGGCAAACTTCATCTTCACGATGCATTATCGCCTCTATGACGACAAATTTGACTTAATTATTTCTGTCACGCAAGTCGTTTTTAGCCCAGCGGCGTATATTCACGAAATTTAACCCGTCGCTTGTTTTCCCGGAGATTTTTATTTCACGTTACCGAGGGTAAGGAATTCGAATTGAAAGCGTGAAATTCGTCTGTTTGAAAGGCAATTTTATTTTTATACCACGATATAAACTTTTCCACCTCAAGAAAGGCTTGAAAATTATGTAAAAAGTAGTCCAACACATTGAAACATTTTTATTAAATTTCTTCCATACTTTCCCCGTTTATGTTGTCGAGGAAAAAAACTTGTCACGTTTAAAAAAATTTTTCTTCAACCCTTGACAAACCGATTTTTATTTCACCCTTCTGATCTCAACTGCTGATGGAATTCTAAAAGTAGAGCGGTCAAAAGAGCGGATTACGATGCGAAAATTTCTAAGATACAAAATTTATAACAGAATTAGAAAATGTAGAATGTCTATAAATGGAAAAGTCAAAAATATAGAACCGTGATATGTAAAAATATGGAAAAATGATGAAAATTTACAATTCTGTACTTCGAATTTTCCATACCTTGATTTATTTTCCAAACCTTTTTTATTTTCAACACATAACAAACATTTATAAAAGGTGGTATATAAAAATTCTGGCAATTCAACATCCGAGCTGTTAAATTTTTAAATCCTACGAATTAGAGTTTCACCCATTGGAAAATTCGATACTGCAACAATTTTTTCGCGAAACGGTGAGACGGTTATCAATGTTTTCAGTGCACGCACAGCTAGGTACGCGATAGCTTGAAAGGTCTCAAATCTCCCTCGCCTCTAACTTGGAATATTTGAACCCCGGCGTTGAACCCGAGCTGCTCCCACGTCTTTGCATCCAGGGCTCGAGGGCGGCTTCCGGTTGGTCTAGGTTCCCGACACCGAAGACAACACGTGTCCTAAGACGAGGAGAGCGAAGCGGATCGCGGGTCCTCGACGACAAAGGATTCCCCGCGCGCTATGCCTGCCCTATAAGGCATCGGCAGCTCTTGTATGAGTGGGATATCGCATGTCCTTATTAATTAAGCTCTCCGCTCCTCTCCTTGGCCTCCGAGGCTTCGTCGCATACCTTAACGATCCGGAGCCACCTTCCTTGATGCCCACCTGCCCCTTGTACCTCGGCAGAATTCAATTCGGACGAGTTATAAGACTTTCGAGTGATCCTTGTTACCGAGACTTGGGATCCTGGTTAAATTCACCGACCCGGCACCTCGGTTTGGCTTTTCAGATTAAATCGACGACTGCTTCTGGATTCTTCGGTTTTTCAATTTTGATTTTACTCTTGTTTAAAGCTCAAATGAAAAAGGATCGAACTTTTTAATGGCCATATAACTTGTACTGTTTCCTGCTTTACGGTCACCGAAGTATAATTTTGAAGAAAATTAGAAAAGAGGTGTTACGTTAGAAGATTCAGTGATGAAAAGTTGTCGAAAAAAGTTAACCACCAAAGAGAAAGACGCTTTCTGCTAGATCATCACGACACTCGATGGTTAAGATAATGAGAAAAAATCGATAACTTTAAATCTATATTTCCGATCCGCGTTTTCAAAAACATTCGTAGAAAAATGTCGAGAAAGTTGTTGATCGATTGTTCTAAATGCAAAGATCAATCCGGGTAGAAAACAAGATCGACGAGAAATTGCAGCGATTTCGATGCATCGATTTTGCGACAGCAGCTTGAACGCTAAGGCCGATGATTATCCTAAAGCAACAGCGTTCTATGAAAACAATATACACACTGCGGAACGCTGAGTTATCTTGGACCGTCTTAATCCTGTGCCTATCTTAGCGAAATCTCCGCAGGTAGAAGATACATCTTAAGCCAGGTCCGAATATCACGTAACGAATTTGCCTACCAAAATATTGACGGTGTGAAGCAGTTGCTTGCGGCAGAAATTACAGGCGAGAGCGATATAATATTGTTCGTTTATTTTATACCCGCATAATAACAAAAGCGATGAAGCCTTTTTCTGTTTTCGTTGTCGGAGAAGTAAATGAAATTCCAAAGTTAATTAAATCCACGCGTAAGATGATTTCGAGAAAGATATTTGAATTTGAAACGAAAGCTTGGGAAATAACGTAACACAAAAACTATACGAATGAATTATATAAAGAACTTTTGAACTTGCTTTTTAACGCAAAAAAATTGTCAATCGCGTCTCTCACCTCATCTAATACGAGTTTTTTCAAACTCGGGGCTAAAAAAAATCGTAGAGTATTTTGTAAAAAATCAAAGTGGAGATAAATTAGTTTTCTTTGAAACGCCGCTTGGGAAATTATATGACCTTTATTTTTGAGTCCGCCATCTAACCTTTAGTGCGGCAAGTAATTTGAACCCAAGCTTTTGGCCGGCAGTGTATGTGGGTGAAAATCATGAAATAACGTGTGTGGAATAAGAAATCCTCGGATATCTTGACGATGGTATCGGCTTGGTAAGGTGCACTACTTATAATATGCAAATTCCCCTCACTCGTTACCCCTTCGCTACACCCTCGTCGCGTTCTCCAGGGGTTCGTAGACCCGCCAAGCGACTCTATTCAAACTCTCTCTCTCTCTCTCTCTCTCTCTCTCTCGAGTTGGTACAGGATCAGCCGGGGTGGATGTAAGTTACACACAAGGAATATAGGTATTCGCGTTATAATATACATGCCATAGTTTTGTGTACACTCGGTTTAATTAATATTAGCCAAATTAGTTGCTCCAACTGGATATAATTAAAACACTCGAAACACGGAAGTATCGATTCATATAATAAATTCTTTTCCTTTCTCAATCCGCACGATATGCGAATCGATTCGTATTTTTTACTATCCCTGACTCATGTTTTTTAATCGCAATTAGACGTCAAGCTTTATCGTACACGATTCTCAAAATAATTTTTCTCAACATAAGATGCTCAATATGTATAATATATAATAAAAGAATTTAAAAAAAACATTATAACAATGTAAACAAGATAACTTCCTCGACATTTTCCAGAAATATAAAGCTGTCATTAATTTTTTCACTCAGCCATACGGTCAACTCATTATCATGGATTGCTATTCGGTAAGCGTAGTGACCATGGTTCCGTAATGTTCTGAAAACATGCGTCAATACACTGCAAAATATTAATATTTTTTAGTAAAACGAATATTAACGTACAAAGTATACATGTTCGAATTGTACCTTTGATTTCTTCCTTGTTTCAAACTTCGTAATCAGTCGTTTTTTTTTTTTTTTTATAGGAAATCATTCACATCGTTTTGTACAAGATGATATAAAAGCATTTTTCCCCGGAAAGGCAGACGCTTTTTCGCCTTTTGTCAACGACGTCATTTAGTTACGATGCACTATTCGGTACAATGGCTATAATCAATCAGTACTTAAGACCACCAGGAGCTACAGGTGACGGGGATGACAAGAGAGTCAATCAATTATCGGCGCAGATAATAACGGGGGGGTGTAATGACATCGTTCAAAGCGTAGGGAAGTATAAAGGTATAATGAGGTGTCACCTGATACCCGAACACAATTAAATCTTCGTGATAAATTCGACGCGAACCGCGACGTTCTTTTCGTCGAGAAAATCACGCCGTGCCTTATACCGAGTGCGTCGCCCTTCTCTTATCGAGCAGGGCCTGAACGATGTTGTAATTACATTCTTGGAAAACGTTTCTGCTGAAAGCTCTCTCGGGTCACAATGTACAAAAACTCCCGTCTCTTACGTACGGCTTTGAATATAACTGGATATTGATAGCTTTACATATTTCGCACTCCCGATGCAATAACCAACGTGTACGTAGGTGCGTAATATATATTTTCCGATAATGTCGAAGGAGTACAAAGGAATTGGCTGTTGGATAATTTGCACAACGGGTATTTCAAGCTTCGCGGTTCAACGTCCTTCAGACATCTTTGGCGATTCGATTGTCTCCGGTTGGCGCGTGTTCGTGACGTTGTTATAAAGGAGTTACCTCTGTCTCTCCGCCAACTGTCTCGCCATCAGTCTTGATAACGAGATTATACAGAAATATTTTAGCATGTTTCCATACTTGTCGAAAATAATTGTCAAAAAGCATGGGAGAATTTTACTGTAAGTTTGATTTTTTAAATGATGCAAAGAAATATGTCGAATGTGAGGATTTTGATTAGGTATCGAAGTGACTGAAAAATAAAATATTTTGTAATTGTAGAAGCAAAATGCTTTCCAATGTCTAATCACTGGACAAAAATATGCGGGCAATTTAGACCGACAATCCGTTTCAACCAACGGCGCAAACTTTGAGAAAAGGATTTTTGAGAGTATTTTATCCACCTAATCTGAAATCGGAAGACACGATCGGTGACGTACTATCCGATCTTCGGTAAGGTAACGAGAGAAAAATCGTAGAAAGATGAAAAAGGAATAACCGCGTATATAACGGATCGAGCTTGAAACCAAACGCCGCGAAGGAAATGCAAAGTACTTGCGATCCTCGAGCCCCATTTTTCCTTTCGAAGACGTCTTGAAGCGCGCCGGGGGTGAAAATAAGAATGAGATAAGAAGGGAAGAACCGTTGAGGATCTTAAAAACCACGGAACCAGATGCTCGGCGTATTCGAGCTCAGCCGAAGCTTGCAGTCACCTTCGGAGTAAGGCGGTAAAGAAAGCTCGCGCCGTCTTAAGCGGAATCTAGGAGGGTGAGGGAGGCCTCCGTTGGATGGGGTAGTTTTTCTGATTGCCTGGGAACGGACAGCTGTCTCAATCTTCGGCTGCTCGGCTAGCTGCCGCGGCGATGCTGATTGTAAACGACGTCTCTTGTTGCCAGCCGACCGAGCGTGCCGAAACGGAAGTGGAAACACGTCGATCGGTTGATGAGACGACGATTTCTTAGAATGAGCGAAGGGGCACGAACAAGAGGGGGGGGGGATCGTCGTAATCGCGCGTTATTGGAACGACGGAGAGGAGAAGCTTCCTGGTTGTTATATATTGCCAGGAAACGAGCTTGCGAAGAACAGAGACATTGGACGGGGGTTGGTTGGTTGGTTGATCGAAAGTCTGTACTTTTCATTACTTTTGTCAACGGACAATCGCACATTGACTGTATATGTAAATAATGATATATTCCTGACCTACGATCGAGGATGTGTTTAAGAATAGAAAGTATTGGAATTATAAGCAAAAGCTCACAAGCTTGTCAGATATCGATACTTCGGTTCGAATCACTTAAAAATTGTTTAAAATCTAATATTTGTTTTGTTTCATTTCGCTCGACAATGGCTCATTTTGTTCAGAAGACTCTTTTCAGTAAGTACAGTCGTTCAGCATCGTTTAATATTAAATTTTAAAACGTTGCACGTATATTGATTACGATGAACAATTAATAGCAATAGTGAGTGAGATACAGAAAAAGTAAGAACCCGTTTCAGTGTCTTTGTAGAAAACAGTCTTCGGAATAAAATGAGTCGTCGTATAAGATCAAAATCAAATGAATCTGCTAGAATTTCAAAAATTTTTTTCAACGAGGCTTGAAACAAAGCGTCAACGTATAGGATTTTCGCGGTAATTTCAGTATTCTTATGTTTGAATTTAAAATAAATACTCAAATTGCGAGTATCTGGTAATAAAAATAATTTGAAAAAATTCGATTTTTGTACAAGCTAGATTTTCAACCGAATCGTCTGCGATTCAAGTTACGAAGGTTTACGACTATACGGTATAATTCAATGTTTGAGAAGATGGTAAAAAGAAAAAAGAAAGAAAGAAAAAAAAAACCAACGAGCCAGGGAGAAAAGCATTATGAGGTGTTCAAAAATTAGCAGAAACTTTTATTCCGGTCTAATTTCACCCCTGGGACCTCGGGGAGGGTGGGCGAGGAGCCGGTGCGAGACGAAGAGAGTTCGAAACGATTATCTGAGTTTTAAAACAAACTCTCAAGTGTCTGCAAAGTCCTTCGCGAATCAGGGGTGGGGGCACCAAGCCGGGTGGTGAGTGCCGGGGGGCTGCCGGCAGATAATATGCTAATGCGACGCCCCAGAAACATGGGACTTTAAGGGGATCAATGTACGTCGTAAAGGCTTACGACTCTCCCGCTATATCGCACTGCGAATACTTAACAAATACAAGATATTTAAAGAATTCTTGCCGAGTCGGCGCTTGCCTTCTTTCGTTTCTTATTTTTTCTCCCTGTACGGTGAAGAATTGTTGTGAGAATCAAAATCGGTCGTATCGGGTATAAATAATCCAACGATTCTTTTTCCGGAAATAAACATTCAGCCAGTTTTTTGACGATTTCATTCGGAATAAACAGAAATTTCATATGGTCTTCTCGTGTTCTTGTACGAAGGTAAATAAATCAAAATTCAAACTATGCTACGAAGATTACTCAAGTTTGCGCTACCAATTGAAACTATGCGAATTTTAAGTATTGCGTAATTTGCCGCTCTTTAACTGCTGATTAGTCGTGACAATTATACTTTTGCCGTTTTTGAATTTATTTAGAAAATCAAAGGCCACGCCAACTTTATAATAAATTAATATCGGTTACTCAACTCCAGCTAACGCAACCCGACTGACGACTTACCCGGAAAGAAAGAGTCGCACGATCCAGGAACTAGGGTCAGATTTTGCCGTTTATTAACCGTGACTCGAATCAATCGATTATGTGGTATTTTTTTTTTTTTATTTCTCGAACAGCGCATTCGAAATAAAAATTTCGTATATTTCGGTACGCAGTCTTGACGGTGAAAAAGTTCTTTAATAACTTATAGCTTCATTCAAAACATTTTTCAATTTCAGGTAAAAATATTCATCCATCTTTCACTAATTATATTAAACAGGTACTCGGTAATTAAGACAATGACAATAATTGACACTTTAATCACACGAATTGATTTTGCATCGCGTCGTTCGTAGAAGTAAAAAACAAAAACCGATTGTGAGGAAAAATAATCGAATATTTTTGATAATTCTTATAAAACGACGTTACTCGCAAGTCAAATATTCAATACGTCATTTTTCAAATTGCCATTAAAAAAAAATAGCGCAGAAGTTTTCAGGTTCGAAATATCCATTTCCGAAACGAAGCAGGCGCGTGAAATTAGGAAACGAATCGGGTTTTCCCCCGGACGCGATTACGGTCGATTTATTCAGAACATATTATAAGCCATCGGTGCATGACTGGGTTTAGCAGGACGCAATAACTGTTGGCGTAGGCTGCAGCACTCGCACCGTGTTTAACGGGAATCGGGCATGGGAAAGCCCAGGTTGCGAGATTACGAGTTTAGTTGCGAAACAACTCCCTGCGCCAGCACGCCTCCGAGTTTTCTAACTATTATTATTACACTCGGTTCCTGGCGGCTCTCCGCGAGGAATTATAAGCTTTCGAGGGTAATTAATGAAGGCGGAAGGCTCCGTGGGATGATCAAATACGCCGATCATCGCGTCTCGACTTCCCTCCTTCTCGTCAAATTTAACGAAACGTGGCCGATCATTTAATTGTTCATCGACGCCTCGACGATGGCCGTGCCGAAGGTGTGAGCTTGGGAAACCCTCGATGTTGAAATATTTCACCGAGACTATAAAGATCTACACTGTAAACGATCTTCGACGTGACGATATTGCTATACTCGGACAAAAACTGACAATTGTATAATGGATCGACTGTAATTTTGGTCGGATTCATTTTCTAACGATAAAATATTTTGGATCCGTGCTTTTTCTTTTTATAAAGCAAAGTATTTTTCTTAGTTTCTCTTGCTTTTCAATTATTTTCAACAATATTTTGAATAATTTACAATCACCGTTTCTGAACTGCGTCGAAAAATACTATAATCTCGAGCAGAGCGTTTCAAATATTTTTTAATCGGGGAATTATTTGCTAATCACTAATACGATCATTCAATATTATGCTCTGGAATGAGTTTGTCAAACTGAAGAGCAAAAAATCAGTTTCGAACAACGACGTTTCTTTTATTCTCTCGTCAAATGGATTAATTTCTCAACGTTTTCATGGAAATTTGAACGCAGTTTATAAGCTACTGAAATTTGAATCGTATCTCACATTATTTCAGCAGAGAAAAATTGATATAGTATACGACATGCGTAATCAAGAATATACTTTATTAATTTATTTATCGACACGTCTACCGCGAAAAATTTCATAAATTATTGAACGACGATACAAACCCGAAAATAATTTTTTGACATTAAGAAAAAACAGTATTTCAAAGAACGTGATATAAAAATTGATTTGTTTTTACCAAAATCGTGCTACTCTTATCTGACATCATAATCGGTTCGATTTCTCCACCCGTCGTTTAAAATTTCACAATACCTGAACTTTCAACTTTGAGAAATAATCATATTCACAAACGAGTAGCAAACTCTTACGGAATAAGGACAACTAAAGTAATCCGGATAATTGACGATCGGTCAAGAAACTTTTCTTCCCCCGGGTGAAATAATTCCTCAGATCAGAGTTATAGGTATCAGGGAAAATAACGAGACGGTATAATGCTTAATATTCTCTTCTCCGGGGTGCTAATTTTTGCCGTGAAGAAAAGCGGCCGGTGCTTTTAGCCCCGTTGGGCACCTGTTCAGTTCCCAGCCACAGGAGATCAACAGACAAATGACACGCGATTCAGGAATACCCAGCCCTCCCTCCCTCAGGAACCCTCGCACCCCCGGTTACAAACTAACCCCCCCACCCTCGCTAACCCCGAAGCTCGCGATTAATGTCTTACTCGTGCGCTCGCGGGCGCAAATCTCGCGAAAAATACCCTCAGTTTTTCTCCAACCACAGACCTCTTCGTGTATCGCGGTAATGACCTGAAGATGAACGTCTATTCCCGGTTACTTTTTCATCCGCGAGGCATTTCATTGTATCGATGCAATTAACACGATTGGATGAATTTTTTGTTATCTCACCTATATATTTTTGAATTATTCGTTACTGACAAATCGTACTTTCGATTTTAGATACTAAGAATTCAGATTTACCGCATGATAATTTTTTATTCCCAACAATATTCCAACAGTTTTTTTAACGACACCTGTTTCAATGAATTTTTCTAGCTACTGTAACAAATGAAACTTTTCTCAGTGTCTCTGTCGTTGTTGTCTCTGTTATTACGCACTAATTGGAGACTGGAAATATTCATTTTGCAAATTGACGTGCAAAAGTAAACGGAGAACGTTAGTAATTTTGAAATGTTCACAAAAGTTTTCTTCAATTTACATCACTGCTGATTATTATCCAGACAAATCGACACCGTAGGTTATGGGAATAATTTTGCCAACCCGTAGCTCGTGATGACACAGATTTTAAATTTCACAGAAAAGTCGTTCTTCGCAATTTGAGCTTTTCATACATTTTCCATCGTGATGAACTTTTAATTATCGTCGGCTGCAGGTGAGTTCCTAAAATTGCGCATTCTTCAAATTCCGGAAGAGTAAAGTTACTGCAAAAATATGTTCAAGCTAAACGAAGAAGAAAAGGAGTTAACAAAAAGACGGTTCTTCGAATACCTTCTTGTTTCTAAATATAAAAAAGATGTGTAGAAATACAGTTTAAAAAAAAAAAGACAGAATAAAGATAAAATACGATAGATAAAAAATGAAAAGAAAGAAGAACATAATAGGTCGTACATATTTTGCGAACTTAAATTCCTGAATTGAAAACTCCCAGCTAGATTCAGGGAATGAGATACGGAATTAATTATTACCCAAGATAATTACCGGAGTATATAAGTGTGTAAGTGTGTAAGTGTACGTGTACAAACTACCGAGACGTGATACTCGTACTTCTTTGCATTAAAATCCCTGCCCAAGTCGAGTAATTAGCCCGTAAATAATAATTCTGATAAAAATGACTGAGTATAAGAGACTTGAGAAAAAAGAAAGAGGAAGAAGCTTAATAACGCTTTGTAGCCGTTCCAGGAGTGTGCAACAGTCGCACCGAGGGTCTGTAAGAGCCCGACTTCGTCCTG
The DNA here is from genome assembly GCF_021901455.1 of Neodiprion lecontei. Taxonomy (NCBI): domain Eukaryota; kingdom Metazoa; phylum Arthropoda; class Insecta; order Hymenoptera; family Diprionidae; genus Neodiprion; species Neodiprion lecontei. The sequence continues at coordinate 9,076,655 of NC_060265.1, read as the reverse complement.
CAGGAATGCCTAAATCTCCCGCTTGAGAAGCTCAACCCCTTTCGGTCGGCCCGCGGAACCAGAATAGGGCGCGTAATTAAGAAAGAAAGTCCAGGCGTCTCTCCCCCTAAATTAAGTCTATGACTTATTTCACTTTTATCTTCAATTGCCGGGCTGCTGAGAGCGGGCGCAGATTTATGGGAACACGTGGCAACCAGCAACACAAGTTGGTCCAAGCTAAAAACGAATCTCTCACCCTACGAATTTTTCAACATTTTTCCAAGTAATTTTCTCCATTTTTTTTGTTGGTTAAAAATTTCCACGACGATCTTGATTTCGAATTTCTTAAGAATTTTTTCACTCTAATGTCAAATTGCAAGCTATTTTCAGATCCTTGTAACTCTGGCGCGATCATAGACGAATCTAAATGGTACGCAGTTTTATAAGCTCTCGGTGAATTTTTGCAAGTATGACAAACGAGCCAAACAGTTGAAACATAAACTGGTTTTACTTAAAAGAAAGCAAGATTTTTAAACTGTATTTAGAAATTGTTTGAAATTGATGAAGAAAAAATTCATCATAAATTTTGAGTTTTATAACCAAAAATATCAGTTTTCAGAATATACTCTTGTTCCCTCAATTTTTGCGAGAAGAGTATATAATACAGAACCGGATTATTCGTCCAATACTTCTTAAATCGAGCAATTTAACTTTCAATCTGAAAAAATTTTTCCACGCAAAAGAATGATATCATTTCGAGAAAATTCATAACCCGTTCCTGAACAAATTGGAATATTATACGTATTGGACTAGTTTCAAGGTTTCGTCCACTTGCTACTATATTAATTTATTATATCAATAGATTAAAGTTTTACTCAAGTCTTCAAAACTTCACGTAGGTACATATTAGGGTTACAAAAAAAATATTTTTTTTCAAATTGGTCTACTTAACAAATATAGTTGTAACCATATGGCGAGGTTGAAGTTCCGAATTTGAAAAGTACCGAAAGTGCCTGATCATAAATTATTTTCTGGCAAAACTTGCACTAAAGAAATCAAGCTTTTAGAAAGCAACAAAATTTCGACCATCCAAAACAAAAAAAAAGATCAAAGCGATGAAATTTCACCAAGCCAGAAATTTACAGAACTGAAAATTTTCGATCTTTCGGAATTTCGATGCTGCAGATCAAAAAATTTTCTCACTTTCGTAGTTTCAGAACTTTGTCTTGTCGGAGTTACGATCTTTCGGCATTTAGTCCTTTCGAAATTTCGCCCTTTCGGAACTTTGAGCGTCGGCTTTCGGGCCATTGAAATTTTTGCCGTTTCGTCAAAGTTCGATTTCTGTACTTTAAGTTTCGCCAGGATAAGATTCGAAATTTAGCGCTTTCGGAACTTTTCAAATTCGGAACTTCAACCCCGCCCCCATTTCCTGCATCCGAGAATCTGCCTGCAATCCGATTCGAAACGGATCCACCGGCTGAGCAATATGCACAATTTAACACCCCGACGGTGCGACGGAATGCCAAGTGCCAATAAGAATGGCACGAAAGCCCGTCGAGCTTTCGTCGAAAGTTCCAAGTTTTCATCGGCTTTCCCAGCCTCCGAAGGATCTCGCGGCACATAAATATACCTTCGAGGGCAGGAGCGGCGGGTGTTTCGTTCTGCTCCGCTCGGCTCTCAGCCAGCAGCAGCAGCTCTTAACTTACAACAGAGTTCAGTTTAGACACAACGAGTTCCCGGAGCTTTCGCTTTGTTTCCGAAGGGGTTGAATCGGGAATAGCCGAATTCGTTAGGCGGCCTAGCTGCACCTACCGTAATTCGAAACTCGCGTACATGCGAGAGCCGGGAACAGAACCGGCCAACTTACTTTCGCCGACTGAACCCGGGCAACAGTTTCGGGAATATTTCCATCCTGTTACAGGGGCGGTTATTGGGATAAGAACGGAAGTTGAGGGGGACGAACAGTGCGAGGAGCGGGGGCTCGGATTCTAATACCAATGAATAAAATATCAGCGAGTTTACTCGAATGCGAATTTACCTTCACGTTTTTTTCTTTTCTTTTTTTACCTTGGCTGTTTCTTTTTATTCGCAAAAAGCCATTCGCTTGGAAATGAAACGAATTGAAACGTTTGAAAATGTTCTGAGCGACTTTTGATCATTAACGGATTTAATAGAGTCTGAGGATTCACCTAAAATGCTGAAAAGTAACCAAAGGATATGACGGAAATCGATAGAATATTGATAGACGGAAACCATATTTTGGAATTTATCGCTAGACTGACAACGATTTTTCTTTCCTGCTTGGTAAATAGAAGGTTGAAAAGAAATAATCAGATTACAATGAAAAGAATTATTAGATTAGACGAACTTGGTAAGTTTTTTGATCATTTTTTATTTGATTATTCTACAAATATTGCAATCCCGATTCCAAGAGACTCAACAGAATTCCAAAAAGAGATGTAATTATTATAATACTGCGGTTATAATTGTAGAGAAAAATAATTAAATGTACGTAGTCGCAATATTAATGAAGAAAATCGATCTGAAACGATTTGCAATTTGCGATTTTGAAACATTGAAAAGACGGCATGAAATGCGAAAGCGATTTCGATGAAAACGAATGAAATATTCCAATATAATTACAATGCTTTTTAAATACTCTCAAAATTGAGAAAATCCTTTACAACCAAAATCGCAACGATCAATATGCAGATGTCCGTTACACCGGGTAAGACTTGGACGCCTTTATCTCTCCTGAACGAATAGCGACATCCTCGAAAATCGATCGCATTCATACGTGCAAAGAGACCATTGTAGAGTTTGTAAGAAACGTGCCAGACGATCGACGATTTTTTCGGATCAACTAATCGACGCATCGTTTTTTTCTTTTTTTTTTTTTGAACTCAATATCTACAAGGCTGTCTCTATACGTACTCGCATTAAAAAATCTCCGATACCCGATTTACGTAAACAATAAAATTTCATTGAATCCATGCCAATTCTGCCTGCCGTCAATTTTTTATCGAATCTGTACGTTATTCTTTCATTGACTACAACAATCGTCAAACAGGTAAATATCAACTGAAAATTAACAAATCGTTCAAATGCGAATCAGCAAAAATTGACTACCTCAATTACCGTTCGGGGTTTCAATATTTCGTCAACGGCATAAACTGGCGACAATCTTGATTCCCGTCTTATACATACGCGGACTCTTCGTTGTTAATTAATTAATACGTTATTTCACTCGTCGCACAGGCTTGGGAATATCAATATTGACCCACCCTTTTTTCCGTCTCGTTTCAGGGATGTCCGACCGTATCTGCGCAAAGGCAGACAAACGGGGATGTCGGCCACAACCATAACGGATATCCGGCACCTCCGACGACCTCTCACAGCGCTTTGAATCAGATGAACAGTTTGAACGGGATCAACGCCCCGCCGCAGTACGACGGAAAATGACAATCAAAATAGGCAAGGAGCTCGAAATATCGATCGAATTCTGTCGGTCTCGATGCTTATATCGCGTGGAAGAAACGACGGCCAAATAAAACTAAAATAATCGATTAATTAAAATTATTACCAAAGACGGTGGGAAATTTCTCGCACGTCGTCGCGCACGTGAAATTCATTCGTGCGGTAAACGGTGAATAGGAAAAATATCACCTGCGCGTAGATGAATTTAGTTACTATACCACCTGCGTAATGTCAGGAAATTTTAATATCGGTGTTGATTTATTTTCATTCTCTGTTTTATCGTTACATTTTTATTTCAAAATATTCGTAACTACACGATACAGTTTTGATTCATTAGAGCCTGAGTTTTGATTCGATCGAAGTAAAATTTTTTTGTCTCGCGTAAGTCAAGTTTCTTGTCAATCCTTACGACGCATTTACGTTACAGACTCGAATTAATAAATTCTCCGGGCATTGTTTGACCCGATAAATTTTTTAAAGAAAGGATTTAGGTGCTCATTAGACGAATTAGAAATAAAAAATATGGAGATATCGATATTTATGTGGTGCGTTATCGTTGTCGTTGTCTCGTTGTTGTTAGTTTCTGAAAGAAAAATTGCAGCGTCGAAGATTCAGGTTTATTCTGAAACTCTGACAACTTCGGTAAAATAACAAAATTTTTACCACGATAAATAATCATTGCAATGATATTCGAAATTGATCTGATTTCAATTCGCGGTGACTAGATAAATGTCGCGAAAAAATAAGTCAGCAAAGGGGTGTTTTGGTTTAAAAAATTGGTGAGCGTAAGAATGGTAGGAATAAATGCGAAATCTGAAGGGGTTAAGTCTTTGGTTTCGGAAAGAAACAGCGCGGCAGGAAATGGGATTTATTCGTTGGTGCAGGTTGCGGATGGGCTAGGTGAGCCCCAGAGAGTCATACGTTAGGGGTGACTTAGCATTGTTTCAACTTTGAATCTCCGCGAGCCGTGATTGATGCGTAAAACTTTCGTTTGCCTTATTTGTTAGTCAGATAACGAACCTGAGTTATGTCGAAAGTTTGAACACTTTTATCGTAAATGGGGATGTTTTATTTTCCTCCCCGGCTCGCTGCACCGAACCGTACGTTTTCCAGAATAAATTGCTTGCCCCACTCGCTCGCTCTGTGCTATCGAAAGATGATATTCAGTTGCATAATTGCTGGCTAGCTTCTGCGAAAGCCTTGATTTTTCAAATTAATTATTCACACAAGTATTCTATTCCTCTACTTATTTCGAACGATCGTTATTGTCATTAACCAGACGTGCGTTAAATGAGTACACGTGAATGTTCCTAATTTAGAAAATTATCGCAATTTTCACGCACGATGATATCGTAAAGGAGAAATCGAGGAATCGTTCGTATTACATGAAGTCATATTTAATCAATTCGCTGATTTTTAATATAACGAATTAATGAAATGGATAAGTAAATACCTATATATTATAACGTCGATTGATATATTTCGTCGTGTAATTTATATATGAGTGTGTACATTACTTGCATAATAATATTTCAAAATGAGCATTCATGTGTGTATAAAAAATCGAATTACCGCATAAATATACATGTATAAATATTTGTGTAATATAACGCGATCGGTAATAAGTGGAACATATAAGATCTTTCAAAGAAATAAAAAATAATATGATGATAGTATTGATTGAATAATAAATAATAAATACGTAACAGAAATAAAATGTAAAGTGTAATATGTAATATACATATACATATACATATATATATATATATATATATATATATATAATAGTGTATATGCGTATAGTTCGTTTTGTAAATTTCTTTCATTATTTATTTATATAGAATGAATATTAATAAAAATGAATTATTATTTCGACGTTATAAGTTGAACATTAAAGCTGTTGTGTATATACTTCATTCATTCAACCCGCAATTTTGTAATTAGATGTATACCTAAACCCTACACGAGTATTTTTCCCTTTCCAATAAATCGTACGTAAAAAATAGACGAGGATTATAAAAAATTTGCAACGTTTTCTAGAAACTTTGAGAAACGTAAGAACAAATCACTTGTAATCAATTCTAAACGCTGCAAATATTTTTCCTGTTAATTTCTGAATAATTTCTTCCAAGGTATGCAATGCTATTAGCTAAATTTTGTTTTTCGAATTTCGAGAAAAAGTCAACGTAGTAAAATCGATTCAACGAAACGCGAGTGAAATAAATATTTCTCCAAATAGTAAACCGTTGAACGGTAAACAACGAAATCTGGAAAAAAAAAACAGTTCATTTCGTAAAATACAACCGTTTTCCTTCGGCAACCTGAAAAAGATAAATAGTTGTAATAATGAAAACAAGAATCATCCGGCGATGATCCAACATCGAGGAAGAATATGTTGCGAAGCAGAAACTCGGAGCGTGGGCGAATTGAGAAATGGCCATTTCTCAAAATTTCCTTTAAAATATTAAATCGGCAGCGTACGTGATTGGCCAACAAAATCTGGCCTTCCTCAATAATTTACCAATCATAGGGGGTCCTTTGTGTTTTATACGCCACGATTCGAATAAATCGCATTGTGTATTCAGAAGGGCGAAATTCAACTCTATTGGGGCGCGAATACTGGAAACTGCAGGCGTTCCTCCCCCCCCCCCACCACCACCACCACCACCCCCTTTCTCGCCACCCTTTTCCAACACCGTCGGCACTGTTACTCCGAGAGTAAAACTGACTCGCGAAGCAATCTAACCCGCGCGCACGAACTGATCGAGAATTTTCGCTGGATATTGCAAATTTATGATAATGCAGATCGGACGAGTCACCGGAATCCTCTACGCCTATTCGCTGTGTACACGTGATGAATTTTGACGTGAAACCTCCGACCCTTATCGTTATACAGTCTCGTTTCGTTTTTCCACCCCGATTACAAGGGACTTGTACAATTACTCCTCGATCGGCAATTAGACGTCGGGATTGCAGATGTGAACGCGGAGTGTTATTTATGAGTCCGATTAGCCTCGCCCAGGTCTCAACCATCGCCTCACCTTCCCTCGCGTGTATAATAATAAACGCATAATTGCTCCCCAATTACCACGCTTCTCAAACCTTCAGCTCCGTGTTTATACAAAACGAAGAGTCGAGTGTTTGCGATGCGAACTTCCAACAACCCGGAAATATGTGACGAATTCCTTCCACAGACGAGGTGGAGACAATGCCGAGGATATTTTTTTATTCGGAAGAGAAAATAGTTTCGCAAGAGCTTTTTCGAAGTTGCGTGAAAATTATTTTGAAATCAATCCACAGGTATTTATAATTTTACTCCGTTCTGTGAAACAAAATTTAAATTGCGATCGAATCGATCGCCTCCGTGTATGATAAAAATTTGTTAAACTCAAAAATCTGGCCTCGAAAAAATATGATTAAATCAATAGAATAAATCAACCGAGATATTGAAAGTTACTATCTATGAAAAATTAGGAGAATCCAGCACTGAGAGAAATTTTTATTTCCGGTTACCGATCAGTCCTCGACTATTTTCATTTTTTACCTTTTTTAATTAACGAAAATTAGTTTTGTAGCTGTTACCGGAAAGTCTAGTATCTGTTACTATTCTTTCTCGTTAGGATCACTGTTACTTTATTTTCTTGCAGCTGCTGCGAAAATTTAATGCTTGCGCAACAATAAATTGACGTTAAAGCCTTGTTTAACTGAAAAAGTAGAGTAAACCGAACAAACTGATTTTGCGTTGCAATTACCGAAAAAGGATCGACAATAACGCAAAATGATTACGTGTACCTCGTATTTCGTAATTCCAACAATATTTAAACAGTTTTTTCAACGATACCTGTTTAACTGAATTTTTCTAGTTACCGTAACAAATGAAATTTTTCTCAGTGAGCGTAACGTTAATTAGCCAAGTTAAAGAAGAAGAAAAAACGCACACAGACTACACAACATCGATATAGTGATAATATTGCTCCTTTCATACGGTAGAATAAGTATAGTATTATTAAAAACTTTGAACCTGGGAGAGAAGAGAACGCGTCGAGAATGGTGAGAAGGTTGAATTGCCGAGAGAATGGACAATGGTCTGGTGTTGGAGAGAGGCAGAACGAGAAATAAAATGTGAAACGGAGAATGTGAAAAAAGCACACGCAGACGTAATTAATTGAAAAAGTGAAAATTGTTTTCATAAAATTAATTTCCTGAAATATGCGCCGACTGAAATAATATCCGAAAGCCTGATGCGTGTCTCTGGTGGTGACGAGTTGGGAGAAATTAAATAAAAATGCGAAACATTATAAATAAAGGTTATATTCGCGGATATATATATACGTATAATATGTGCGCGGGCTGTTATAACGCGAAATGGTTTTGAAAGTTGGAGAATTTTTTCTCGTTTCATTTTCATAACTCTTATCGAGACGCTTATGTACTTTTCCTACCTCCGCCCCTTTTCATAACTCGCCCCGCACTGTTTGTTCTCACTTTTTTCACCCTCTCCGACCCCCTTTTCCTTGCCGCATTCCCGTTACGGGGCGTTGCAATGTGAGTAGGGAATAAAGCACCTCGAGCCTTGAGGAGAAAGTGTGATTGAAGCGGGCGTAAAATGATCGTTAAAGCAACAAAGGTTTCTTACGCTCGTCGCTTCATTACGAGAACTCAGCCAGTCGGTCACTCAGTCGGTTGCTTATTGCGAAAAATTAAGGAAATTCTTACGCCTGTTTGGGCGTAATTATGTGCTGGCAACGAGAAAAAAAAAAAAAAAAAAAAAAAAAAATGAGGACAAATAACGAAACGAAATTTTGAACCTTTCTCGAATTTTCATTTAATCGAAGTGATCCGGCTATCGAGCGATATAATTATAACGAAAAAGTGACGAAACTCGGTGAAACTTTGAGTAATCGTAAGAAAGTGAAAAATTATGATATTTATATGATTGTTTTGCTGTAGATAAAAATAAAAGTAAGAAAAATATTGTCCTCAAAATGAGACAGACATTGCAGAAAAACTAATTGGAGAATGCACGGGTGTAGAGATGTTATTTTTTTTTATATACCTGCCGAAGAATTGTTCTTGGATAAGATTATCGAACGAACCTTGAAAAGCTTTTATTTATTCCTATACATGTTTAAATAAGAAGAAGACAAGCATACCGATAAACGTTGAAGAATTTGAGGGTGAAGTTCAAAAATAATTGAGACGCATCGAGGGATGGATCGCGGGTTAAATGTCTTGTTAGAGGAAAATACGAGCTGTGTATACGGGATGTAATATAAAACTGGGAGAGAAAATTTCCTTGTTAATTAGAAAATTCCACAAGTCGCGGTTTCCGGGGGATGAGAAAAATTGTATAATATGAAAATAAAGTTTGAAATCCGTTGTTCCTGCAGCAGCCTTCTTCTTAAACGGGTTAAGCTTAATCCACACCCTCCGAGTTAAGCTAAGTGCTTGCTATAAGCTTTTTATTACGCTAAGTAAGTAAGTAAGTAAGTAAGCGAAGGCGCGCGAGCTTATTTCAAGGTGTGCGGATCGAGGCGCGAGGAGTGCCAACGATAATTAATACTAACGGTATACAGATGTGTATTTCAATCCTATTTTTCTTACGCCTCGTCACTTCGCTCGCGAGAAAAATTATGCCATTTTCCTTCTTCCGTTTAAGAAACGAAGAAAATTCCAGTTGGAAATTTAACTTTGTCATTTTATCATCTCGTGTCAAAAATAGCCTACATACTCGGACTTGTCATGCTGACGAACAAAAATTTCAATCTTTCGTACAATCTGTAAGCAATCCCAATGAATATTCATGACCGGATTACCGCGTAATTTCTCTCTCTTTCTCTCTCTCTCTCTGTCTCCCCCCCCCCCCCCCGCCCGCCCCGTTTTTGTTTGTTCTTCTTTTATTTGGTCTTGGCGCAAGCTATCGAATAACGTGAAACGAATTGAAAAATAAATAATAAGCAAATAAATAAAACGAAAATAAACATGTAACAAAAAGTGTGTTTAAAATTAAACGTTAAATTGCCAACAAAAAGTTTCAAATCATGACTCAATGCTAAAAACTTTTATCGCTCTCCCAAGCACGACGAAATTATACGCGGGACAAAACACGTTGACAAAAACTCCCTCCGGCAATTTTAAATCACGCTAATTAAAAACGCCACTCTTTAGATCTACGGTATAGGGTAATAGTGAGAAATAAAAAAAAAAAATAAAAAATACTGACGTAATTGTGTTTAAAGTAGAAAAATTTCAAACAGGCATCTCTGCGAGAATATATTAACACTGTGATTTTGACTCGTTTGAAAATATGCTTAGCGATTCTGAGATTCTGTTTAAAACTTGTGTAAAATTATGTTGCGATCGTTTCAATTATCGACAACACTCGGAAGAAGTTTGATAATTACTTACTGCAAAAACTTTTCAGAAAAACGATCAACCATCCTACGTCTCGTTATGTGATTATTTTCCATCCCATCGCAAATCCTCTGAATATAATTGAAAAATCTCTGATTTAAAGGCGTTTGAATATCGTGGAAGCCGAAAAAAAATTTTTACGACTTAAACAATATCTGGCAAATAAAATTCTCCAAAACGAAACGAATATCCCGATTTATTTTCACGTCCAAGAATCGCCCGGCTCGAACGGCAATTTCTGTGTCACGAAATCTTGCCGGCTGGCCATCCACCCTTGAAGAAAGGACTTTTGAGGATATTCTCGAGTATATGTACATACGTATACGGACGTATGTAAGCATCGGCGCGAAGTAGCCAAGATATGCAGGCATACGCGACGCGACATATCCAAAGACGATTCAAAAGCATGCCAACTATCTTTCATTTCACTTTGTCCGGCTTTGTGCCCAGCAGCACTCTTGTAGAGGATTCTGCAGAAACGCCATAGACACGTTCCAATTCGCATTTCAGGTACGGCGCAAGGTGAACAAGTGTTGTCAACTATGACCGGAGGATTCGAGCTCGGATCGGTGCCTCGGAGGACTCGGAGAAAATCGTGGCAACGTTTACGCGATTCGATAAGGATCCACCGATTCGCGAGTGCATGTTTTCAGGCTCAAAGCCGGTCGAGGAGCCCGATTATCAAGCTTTCGCCAATTTCGCAACGCCAGATGTTTATCCACCATGAATAACGCGCACTGTCCGTCGGACAACGCGAGGTCCACTTCTTTGACGCGAAATTTCAAATATTTCAATTTCACTTTATTTGTCAGAACCCACTGCGACGAGAGCGGAAAGTCGTGTTTTTTCTTTTCCTTCTCCTCCTTTATTTCTCTCGTTTTTCTTCTTCTTCGGTTACTATGATTTTTATTCTTATCCGACGGCTCAGTCAGATTCGTCATCCGTCTGAAGTTGCTCACTGTATTTGTATTTTTACCTGCGGATATGCGATCCTTTTCGTGTATTCAATCCCAGAAAACGGTAACTGTTTTTACTTATTGAAGATGAAACTTTCCAATGACGAAGATATTGAATTCTTCTATGGCTAGATGGTTAAATATTTCGGGGAAAATTCTGTCCAGATAAAAATATGACGAAACAAAGATTTCGAGTTCAATTTCGGTGAAACGATACGTTGAAAGAAAAAATTGAAAAACGGTAATTTCAAAGTCGAAACAATGATATAATTTTGAAAAAAAAATCACAGCATATCGTTTCACCAATTTTGATTAATTATAATTCAGATTGTAGGTGAACAAATTCTCTAAAAATTAACGGAGACAGCTTTTTGCTGAGAATAACAATTTTGCGCTGATAAATTACACGTTTGACATTTACATAATATTATAAATAAAATGTATAAAAAAAACTAGTTTTGCTAACTGAAATTCGCGGACTTTGCAAATTATTTCCTTATCAAGCAGGCCCCATTTCCATTGCATTCAACTCGATAAAATTTATTTGCACTTTTGTAATGAATGATTAGAAAATCTGATTTTTATTCGTCTTCGATTCGACACTTTTCTGACCATTTATCCTCGAATCCCGTAATTTATTCAAAACATCGGATTTTCTTCATCTTCCACTTCATTGATAAATTTTTTTTTTCACATACAAATAAACGAAAGACGAACTATATATCCACTGTTCTCGATGCAAGCTGAACACGCGCTGACTATAAGCCTGAATTTCGATAACGTGAAATTCTTACATTCATCTTTTGCATTTGAGCTTGAATAAGGATCGCGTAACTCAAATTAACAAACACCGTTGCTGAGTCAAAGACATTTTGCCGTACAATACAGACCGTCGTAAGGTTTCTCCGCAAGCAAACAGAAGCCTTAAGTGTGTCTGAAACGGTAGAAATTTTTTCTTTTCATTTTCTTTCATTTCGTCACAGCCGCAATTCAGCTGCTTTTACGTGTGAATAATACGAGTCTGCGTTTCGAAATTGTAAATCAGTCAATTCCATTCAAGTTTTCAATCGATTATAAGGAGGGCTGGAACTGGTTGTTATCAGAATATGAAAATGAAATAATGTATCGCGGTATAAATGTCGTTCAAGCGGTTAAAGAAAAATCTCACTTCATTCTTTTGAGTAAAATAAAATTTTCAAACAGCTTCTACAATACATATTTTACATTTTTGACAGCAAATAAGTACTACGCTATACTTTTTATCCGCGGGCAATGCGGAAATAAAATATTTGGCATTACAAAATTTGCCGAATTAACCTGCATTATGTCTCGTATCAGCAGTTAGGCGCAGTAACGAAAAGCGCAAAAAGCTGATGAGCCGCATTGTAATTCGCTCGCTACGTTCGGCCGGTTGTTACGGAATATTAAACATTTAAAAAATATATCATCACAAGGTATGCGGAAATGGATGATTATCAACGGAGCGCAGAAACAACGCAGCGCTTGTCCTGGAAGTCGAGTTTCACCAGGTATCGGACCCCGAGCGCAGGATCCGGGAGGTTGAGAACCCGGTACTCGAAATTTGCGGAGCGCGACTCTCATCCGTCCGCTCTGCTGCGCGGTTGTTTCCAGACTGAGGAATTCGGCTGGCTGATTTTCGATTACTATAGATCGATGACGTCAAGAGAAAAAAAAATTTGGGTGACGTCACTTTCTGAACATCCGACATCCAAACTTTGGTTTGGAACTTTAATGCTACGTATGATGATATTTATGAATTCTTGGTAAATAGTAGTTTCGAAGGCAGTCGTTGAAGAAATGATAGGTAATGGCTTATTAACTTGTGATCGTACTCACCAATATTTCATTACATCTTCCTTCTCTCAAATATTCGACACGACTGACGCACCGAGGCGCTGAACCAGAATCAGTTACCCGTCGCTCTGGAAACATTAGAACGTAATGTAAACAGAAACAGGCTAGCTTAGACATATCGTCCGTGTATACAACAGAGATTAGTTTTTGTACATACACTTTTATACGTATCAGGGTGGTTCTTATTTGGGGGTTGGAAAAATGATGGTTGGGACGTCCCCCAGATCCGTTCCAAATCATTAATAAACAATCTGTGTAAAATTTCAAGCCTCTACGTCACCTGGAACACATGTCGCTAGGCTCCGAAAGTTTTAAATGTGAATGTATTTCAGTTTTTATAACTAGTTGTTTCGTTTTGTACGACTTTGGTATAAATTGAGGGACCGATTTGAAACTTGGCAGAGTTGTTGCTTATAATGATAGAAACAAAGCCTGACAGTATCAAAGTTTTATAAAAATTTTTCCCTTATAATATATAAGCCTGATAAAAATTATGCTATTAAGGTTACATATAAAAAGAAATATATTATAAAATGATGATGAAATTTGTAAATTTTCACGAGATATTTCTATTATTACAAGCGAAAACTCTGTCAAGTTTCAAATCGGTCCCTTAATTTATACCAAAGTCATATAAAACGAAATAATGGGTTATAAAAACGACATGCATTTGACGTTTAGAAATGTCAGACCTTAGCGACACGTGTTCCAGTTAACGTAGAGGCTTCAAACTTTGCACAGATCTTTTTCCGTCTCAGTTCAAATTTTTCCGATCCCCAAACAATGACCACCCTGATACATATGTATACATATACATAATACATGATACATGAAACCGACAGAAATTCATTTAACACTGCAATAAAAGTTAACATATTTAAAAAAAAAAAATCTACATTTCACATCTAAAATACAGACTCTTACATCAATTGTTTGTATGCTTTTTTCAAACTACTATGTATCAGCTAAGACAAATCGTTTTAACGAACAACGTATCAAAAGTTAGTCGATTTGCAGCGGAATGATATAAGCGTTCCTAAAAATCTGTTAAAACCCGAGTGGTTTAATCGGATCCGAAAACAAGAGAGGCAGCAAATCGAGTCGAGCGCTCATTTTGAAACCAAACTCGGTCCGACAACGAGACAAAAGATCTGACAATATTCACAATAAGTCCTCGAATGAATTGAGCAATCTTGGCTGCTTTTGTTTCCAAGAACTGCCACTTGTAAATATAATTACAGCTCCTCCCCTCCCGCCCCCCTTCTAATTCCCCTCTTCTCCCCGTCACCGCAACGCCGGCAGCCCTAATTTGATTCCACGGTTGTTTTCATCCCCCAAACCACCTACACCCCTCCATCCCCCGCACCTTTGCCCGCACAAAACCCGCGACGCGTCGCGTACTCTCTTTATTGTTACTCGGTTTTATTCAATACTCGTTCACATTGTCTCTTGGCCGAGACCGCTGATCGTATTGTCAAAGAATATTTATACATATTTTCCGGCTGCGATTTCACTCGGATTAAATATCATCTGTTATAGAAGAGAATTTCTTTTTTTTTTTTCTCCTCAACCCTTCCGTTTGAACCACGTACCATTTTTGGCTTCAGGACTGCGATGCGGTTCGACTTTTATTGTTGAATGATATTTTTTCGCCGATTTTTACAAAGTTTTGTATTATTAGATTGTTGGGGACGCTGCTTCCACTCGCACTAGGATTATTCGTTAAATGTAAAGGAAATACACTGTAGAACTTCGAGTGGTACTTTGAAAATAAAAGCTAAACTTGTTCCAACTTGTGTTGATTTAAAAAAAAAATCATGACCTAAGAGTGCTGAAGATGATTGAATTTTTAATTGTATATCCTAGTTGAAATACCTTGTACTTGAGAATTTAACGATGATGAGGAAATTTGTGTAATACGATCTATCGATAAAATTTTAATTTCAGAAATTTTTCCAACGAAAAATCAATCATTCCAGACACCGCATGAAAAAGCTTCACCAATTCAAATTAAAATTCATGCATAGTACGACTAAAATTTGATTGCTTCTCGAAGAAGAATTTCCTTGTTTGAGCTTCGTTGAAATGAATTAATCTTATTATAGATCGAGTCTGCCTGTGTTATTAATTGCATGTAATTGAATGTTATTTAGTTAGCACGATTGAGTGAATTTCATTTGATCAAATAAAAGTTTTTTCACCTACTTCAAACAAACTCCGTTCACCCTAATGAAATCTTCACATATTTGACTTATTTCATTCTGAGCTCGGTTCGACATATTTTACGTTGTCGATGTCAGGCGCCGTTTATTGATCTCAAATGAATCATTTCTTTTCCCAAAAGAATACCTCCAAACGCAAAGAAATTTACTGGCATAACGTGAAGTTGTGTGAACTTTACACGACACATGTTCACAAAAAAAATTCCTTCTCGTAGATAAGGAAATTCGATCGAAGTACATAAATACTTTATTAAAAACGTTATTTCACCTCGAATGAAATATCATACGAAAGAACGAAAATTTTTCAGGTTCACTTCACAGCTGAGCTCCGTCCCTTGAGTTAAGGGCACGAATGATGCGTTAGATTTCTTCTTTTTTTTTTTTTTTTTTTTTTTATACATATTGTGTATACGGACAAGGTAAGCCATATAAAAAAGAAGAAAGAACCTGAGGTGGTTTGAGGCGAAGCGTATCATGTTTTATGAATTTAGAACCGTCAAAATGTTCCACATGTAGATACGCGGAGATGAAGCGCTACGTTTTGTTTGAATTATTCAAACGAATGGCTTCGCGATTTTCACCCACGATATGCAAAGTGATCTTTGGTAAGTGCTATCTTACCCGAAGGTCGACGCGTCACAAGTCGACGATTTCTAGGTGAGATATTAAAGTTATTTTTAAAAATTGCTTTACAGCCGAGTCGAATTTTTCCAGATTAAAAGCCGCTGCTGCGAGTTACGAAGAGATTGAAATTAGACGTAAAAGAATGACGCAATATCAGGGGACTTATTGTCGGTGTGGCTGTTGACTTGTAATAAAATTAAATATAATAGACGGGGTGCAGGTCTCTCGCCGGTTTCAGTCGCGTTGCTTGTGGTTTGGACGATGAATGAATTTCGGGTTCGCAACCATTAATTATTCGAAATTAAATATCTTTCGAGGGTTTTAATTAAAATGTTTACAATGCTGCTTCGCTGCGTCCCGTCAAGGACCTGCCGCTTTTAAAATCCCCCGAATTATTAAAACTCTAGATATTCATCAATCAAGTATGCGATCTGGCTAGCTGCAGCCTGATCCTCGCTTTATTATTGCACCTTTGGCGCTGTTCTTAATAACGTTGACGAAGCAAATATTACACATGTTTTTTTATTCGTTTTACGAAGAGGCGGTCGCACATTCGAGTGTAATATATCAAATTGGGATATTCGAAAGCTACGATGATTTCTTCAAAATATTTCAAACGCAAACGAAAGCTTGGATATCGATATTTCAGTTCAAATCGCTTTGAGATTAGGCGAAATATACTCCAGATTAAGTCGATTTCACTTAACGTGATGGCTTATAATATTTTATTCGCAAGACTATTTTCCACAAATTAGTCATAGGAACAGTTTTTCTTTCGGCAGTCAAAGCAATGTCGCTGAATATTGATCATAATCAATATCGGTGCGACGTTGTGAAATTAAATATTCAACGATGTAAACGTGATAAGAAAAATGGTGTCTCGGTAGAATCGTAGAGAATAATAACGTAAATAAAAAGAGCCACTCCGATGAACTTAATGAAATTTTCATCATTCTTGGGCGATATAAAATTAAACATCAATATCCAAGCTTTGGTTTATAATTTAAGTACCTTTTGTTTACATATTTTCAGAGAAAACATTTCAGCTTACTAGCATATCGTTAACGACAAACATTCAACGTCCGACTATCTCGTGATAAAACTGCTAATAAGTGTTGATTTTTGCCCCATCGCCCTTCTTCGCAACCGAATGTTACGGGTGAAACATTATTTGAAAAAAAAAAAAAATAAATAAACCGCATTTCTAGCTACATATGCATGCATTCTCAAAGAAAAACTTCGTAAAGTATGCGAGGAATTTATTCGGGAAGAAAACCGCGGAAACGAGAAAAGAACCTAAAACCGGGGGGGAGTAAGGGCCAATTATTAATTCCGAAATCAGGTAATATAATTCAACATCTTGTTATTCGCGTAATTAAAATTCCACCCCAAAGCCCCGCTCCGTGCTTTTAACCTGACTCGAGAGCAAACGATTCTTGTTTGTTTTGCAAACAAAGGGGTTTTGCGCAAAGCGGGGGCGGGGGGAGGAGGGCCCAGAATTATTACATCTTTTGTTCCCAGGTTCAAACCGCCCCATTTGTGGAATTGCGGATAGCGATTCAACTCCGATTGCCAACCGAGTTGAATGGAACTCCGCGACGCCATCCCCAGTCTTTTGTTGCTTTTGACTAATTTCTATACCTTCGTATAATCTGGTATCGTTTCTAGATACCGTTACCAACGATCTATCGATATCCCACTACTTGAACACCTCGGGAACTATCCTCGCCGTTGCTACGTATCTGTTAATTAATAACGTAAATTGATATCGTGATTGACGTAAGCAGTAAAAGAAAATGTATTCCCGATTCTTCATGAAATTAAAAAAAAAATTGTGAAAAATTGAAAAATCAACTGCGTGTGATCTACCACATAACGTAGAACGCTCACGTTTATCAAGACCTTTAACCTGAACAAACTTCTTAGGGGGTAACATCGTGGACAATGGCCATTTTTTTTTTTTCTAAAACACCCTAGCATCTACGTGAAAAAGAGAAGAAAAATCAGGTCAGTCCAAAGTTACCAAAATACGAATTCTTAGATAGTCGGATTTTCAACAATCCTGAGTTAATTTCATTATTTTCACTTCAGAGTTACGATTAAATAAATTATTTCAAGGATTTGAAAAAATTTATGCCGTTAAGTAGAGCGAAGCGAATATTTTTCAAACATTTTGATGATGTTCTTGCGCTGTGGTTGAGAAAAAAAAATGCATTTTCAACTGAGTAAAAATCTGAAATGAAAATTGCGAGAAATTTTTTCAACTATTACAATTAACTGCGAGACCTCGTTAATACATTAATAACAGTGAAAAACAAAGTGGATTAACAAAGAACCGCACAAAGATGAGGAATGGTATACAAATTAATTACAAAGCATGGAAAACAAAAAAATCTTGGAAGAATTTTGACCATATTTTTGTGACTTTTTAGAAAATAACTGTATCCTGAATTGCCCAATAATCTGTTGCAAAAATTACACAGAGTTTTTCGCAACTAGTTCAACCGCGTGACAAAAAATAATGGCGGTAAAGAAAAGTTTTCCGCAGATAAGCCAGAGACGAAGAATAATTTAATAAAGTAAAGCAAATAACACTTCGTATAAGAGAATTAATTCGGAATAAGCCGGAAATCTTAATCTCTGACGGCAGGTTATTCCGGCGGTTGAACCCCTTCAGTGAGGTTAATTCTTGCGAGGTCCCATCGGTGACTTTAACGGTAAGAAATTGCCCCGACTGACAAGCACTAGAAACGACGGCAGGCAGGATCGTAACAGTAAGAAGTTACAACGACAAGCATTGTTACAGCTAATGTTACCGAAGTTGGTAACTTTTAGTTTTACAAGACGATTTCGTTTAAGAATTTACGGTTACGACTCGCCTCCCGACCCGAGAATGCCTCCGCAGTCTGCTTTAATTGGCATAAAAGTTGAACCTAACCGTTTATTCCTTTTCCCTATTCTATTCGTTCTAAAACGTGCTGGAAGAATCTCGTTTCCATGCATTTTCGGTGGAAAAAGTAAAAGAAAAGAAAAACAATGGGAATAAGGCGAATAAAAGAAACAGAAACTATTCACCAATCTGCCTGATTATATTCATTTTTATCTAGAAAATTCAATCCGAAATTGTGCAGTTATTTGGAGTAAATTTCAATCAGCGAAAGAAATATTTAAAAGCGTCAATATTCGACCAAAAAAAGCTGCGTTGTTTTTACTCCGTGATTTCTTATAAGCTGATAATTAATAACACGATATGTTCTCAAAACCAATGTCATGTAATATTATTCAAAATGATTGAGAAAATTTCAAGGATTGGATTGCGAACACAATTAAATCTCGTTCAATATATTTTGCCAACAGAAATCCTGAAAAAAATGTCGAATCTTCCAAGTTTTTTTCTCTTAGTTTACTCGGCAGCTTTCTCTCTTTTTCGAGAGGCAATTATCCGCAGTTGTTGACGCAAGTCTCTTTTCTTTACGACACACTTTTTCAGGGTGGAAATTGTCCGAGACTGCATCTATCTTTCTTAGCACAAAACTTGGTCAAACAAACATTGTATTCGCTAGATTTTTTCAACACAAAGTTGAAAAGTTGATTATCCGCGGTATAAAATTGCGAAAAAACAAAATCGCCAGCGTTAATTACATTTCAAATGAGAAAAATCGACGCGATAGTTAGCGCAGGTGATTTTACCGCCTGACAAGCTTGTTATAGCACTATCTGGCTGTTAATGAGGGTTCGTGATTACCGGAAGATAATCTATCCCCGAGGAACAAGGATTGATAGCAACCCGATGATGGTTAATTCCGGCTGACTGGACCAAAGTGAGCGAGAGTCTGGTTTTGTGACCTACGCGCCATATCTCAGCCCCAAATTTCCGGCCAAGGGACGCGAGGGAAACTCGAAAGAAAAAACCAGTGAACAATGACTGGGTGAAAAAAAATTTGATACCCGCACGCAGACAGGTACGTACGATAAACAATTTACTACGATCAATTAAATTCACGTTGATTCGAAATCAAATATGTATTTTAGGATGTTTCAGAAAAAATAATTTCCCATTTTTCATCATCATACCCTCTAAAAAGTTTGCTTAGGTTTAAAAAAAAAAAGGTTCTATCAAGAGATGAGCGTTTCACATTATTTGGAAGATCGCGATCAGTTGATTTTTCACTTTTATACATTTTTTTCAAATCTATCCAGTATCGTGAATAAATTTTCTTTTTTTACTTACATCAATCACAATATCAATTTAAGACACAAATAAGACACACGCTTGTAATATAAAGTTTACAGTTGATGTTTGAGAAGTATATCCAACGACTATTTCATCATTAATTCAATCTCGTAAAATAGTCATAATTTAATACGAACTTTTAATTTAGGAGAACAAGATTCCCGGATGATATATCGTTATGTTATGGATCGTGATCTTTGGGTTGAACATAACTGTCCGGAAATATATAATAATTGAGGTGCTACAACGCGTTTCTTCGCAAATTCAAGAAAGTGTGAAACAAAACTGAAACATCAAATGACCGCGATCTTCCAGATAACGCAGAGCGCTCATCTTTTCAAAGAATCTTTCTTTCAACCATAACAAACTTTTCAAGGGGTTGTTCACGATGGGAAATCGTGAATTATATTTTTCTGAAACACTCAAATATATACATAATATGAGTTTTCGTTGCGCCAAGTCGTGTGATCGTTTACTTGGATGAATCTTCTTTCCAGTGTGTGAATTGAGAAAAATGCGTCTCGACTTCGCTTCGGCAGCAGCGTGTTAATAAGGTTAACGAAATCCGAGAGGACTCCTCCGTCTTCCCGTGCCAAAGATAAAAGCGTTATATTTTCACCGTCAAGAAGGGCAATAATTCTCGTATATTATCTTTCATCGTGAAATCTGCAGCAGTCTACGAGTAACGCGATGAAATGACAAGTGTTTTCCTCCCCCGAAGGTTAAGTTTCTCGCGTTAAGTAAAGTTACGGATGTGTGTCGTATATCCGAGAAGTTGTAACTCTGTAATCTTCCGTCCCTCTCCCGTCACTTGCCTTTCTGCCTCTTTCCTTCCTCCCGAGGACTGCGAAACTCGAGCGAGTGGTTAAGTAGACTAACTTCTCCGCTAATAATGGAAAGACATTAATTTCGTACGATTGGGCCCAGCGGGGCACTGACACTCGTTCTTTCCCCCCTTAAACCCCCGGCAAGAATGAAAGAAAAAAAAAAAAAAAACCCCACCCGCAGTCGAGTAACTTTGTGCAAAAGTGAAGATGTGTCTGTGCTTCGTATATGTATATGTATGTACGCGACGTCTTTCGGCAGCTCTTCGGGGATTTCCCATCGGCCATGCCGTGGCGGTAATCTTAAAACATTCAGGGGCGTAACAAGGGTGAGGAGAGGAAGGGCCGGGGGCGGGGGGGGGGGGTGAGTTAACCCTTTGCACCGTATAATCACCCCGCCATAGTACACCACCCTTGGGAACTCTTCGAAATGAAAACGTTTGTCGTAGTGAAATAATCGGGAATAAAAGTCGCGATGTCTTTGTAGAAGGAAAGGACGAAATATTTTCGGAATATAATCAAAATTTAACATTCGGCTTATCGTTGATTCGACAAAATTAACCAGTCAGGGTTTATTTTCTTCGTAAATAACATTGTACGGTAAATTGTTAAATTGTGAATAAAATTTAAAATTATAGGATGTTCCGAAGAATATTTTATTATACGTTAATACTTCTTTTCGAGTTGTTTTATAAACTTTGTAGATATATGTATTTAAAAAAAATCTGTCATTCATCATTTTTCAATATTCGTAGATGACTTTCTCAAAAATATTGTGTTATATAATTTATGCTAATATACCTAAGCATAATCGGGTGAAAAAAGTGTTTACGACTCGTTTTTCAAAGTATAATAACTATTGCATAGATTCTGATGCCTGAAGAAATTCTCTGAACTCTCCTAAAATTTTCTAATTTTCAACTCCGTGTTTTAACTTCTTCGTGGCATTCAGTCTGAATCAAAATTGGGTCAATTCGGAAAAAATCAAGTTTTGTTTAACGCGTCGTCAAATTTTCTACACATTAATTATTGTTCCGAATTCGCGGAATGTGCGTTCATGAATATAAAATGATCGTTGTTCGATTAAAAAATTTTGCAAATCTCACGCAAGATGCGCATAAATGCACGTTCAGCTGCAAGTCCTCCAACTTTCGCGGATAATACTTGACGTAGCAACGTGAGATCTAACATGACGGTGCAAAATAGGTGAGATCGTTAGCGCAAAGGGTGCGACTTTGCATTGTGTTTCTAAGTGCGCCTAAGTGTTAGTTTATTGTTACCCGCTGCCTGGTGGGCAAGGCGCTGTTGCATATTTAAGCTCAGCCATTAGAGGCTTGCATTCCACGCTGCATGCATCACGTGTACCCCCCTCATTGCAAAGCGGTGAAAAAAAAATTCCCTGCTTTACGTTACATGCGCAAATAAAAATTCTTGCGTCGTGTAAATATGCGAATAACCGTCAAATATTCCCAAGGCGTTATTAATAACAATAACAGTAATAACAACAATTGATCACACTGCAATTTTCATAATTCGTTAACGATGTATATTCGAGTCAAGAATTAGTCGAAACAAAAACAAGACGAGTCAAAGATTCGAAAAGTCCAAGACAAGCTGATAAAGTTAAATATAATTGAAATGTTTCCGAAAATTTGGAAAATGATTTGAAAAACTTGTCTTTCCGCCGCAAACACTTTGTTGTCGACTAAACAAAGTCAAAGAGACCTCACATTGTTCTGTTATTTTTCTTTTGCCAAATGATTCATATATATGGTCAGATTCCAGCAAAACATAGTTAATTTTATTCAGAAATTACATATCTGCAAACCTTCAGAGTTAGATCTTTGTTTGAACTCGATAGATGGTAAAAAAGTCCGACGTACGAAGTCGTTATAATTAATATCAATTTTTATTTTGCGATTGATTTTTCCGACGTTCTTACGTAATACGGTATATAATTGAGCGTTTCAACATTTTTTTCTTGAACCACGTTGGCTTTTCCGGACACGTGTAACTTATACGATCGTGTTTATTGCAAAACCTTGCAGTTCTACAAATCGCATGACAACAAGAAAATTGTCATCTCTGGAACAATCGTCCGAAACGATGTCGGGGAATGTAATATGCGATCCAAATTCGAGGCCGGAGAATAGCGGGTGTTTCCATTCAACCCACCCAGTACTGCGTTTTTTCCCACTAAAGTAACAATACGACTCGAGAGCAGTCGGCGTGTCGTAAAAGCCAACAATGATGGAAATATTATTTTTTAAAGCCGCGCAGGGTGTCGTTAACAGCGTTGCGTTCGCCTCTCTTTCTCTTTCCTTCCTTTTCGAGCCTGTTGAAAATTACCAAGATATAGGATGTGTGCAGATGGGATGAGGCGACGAACGGCGGTTGCATCTGGTCTAATTCTGAAGAATAACACGCGCGAACGGGAGGAGAAAACCTCGTAACTCCGAATTTGTTGTCTTCGAAGAGACGAGCGAAGAACAGAGAAGAGCACGAAATGGAACCGGATGAAAGTTCTAGGTTTAAATTGATAAAATATTCATTTCGCGTCAGGGATATTGTTATTTAATTCGTATTAAATAGAATAATAATAATATTGGCGCAAATGACACTACCTAAGCAACCTTTTTGAACGAGTATTTCTGTTTTTTTTTTTTTTCAACAATTGATCCGTCGTCAAAAGTCGAGGTCCCGCGTTCATCCTTAAACCGTAAGCTCGACGAGAATATTAAATATTTTTTTCCAACTCCCTTGGCTTCGTTTCAAACATTCTTATAATAATATACGTTTCCAGCGGTAAACTTTTTTACGATCGTTCTGCAAAGGCTGCAAAGTGTTGAACTACATAGAGGTATATTGTGACGCACAATATGGTAGATACGGGTTTAAGAAAGAGAATGAGACTTCATTTACATGTAAAGCAACTCAGCTCCCCGTCGCCAAAGTCTGAAGAACGCCGCTTGATGAACTCACATTAATTATACCTTTTCCTTTCGCGTCGTTTATACCCAGACTTATACTATTCTTATACCCCTATTTCACGACGTCGTTAAAAACTTGAAAAAAAAGAAACTGAAGACTCAAGATTGTAGAATATAGCATTCAGATTTGGATGATGGTTGGTTAAGTCAAGTTTTTTGTGGTTACGATTTCAAATAGAACGCCTGTGAAACATTCTTTGCGATAGAATTAATGTTCTCTAAAATTTGGACATTTTTTCAAAAACACCCTTACTTTGATTTCCTATTGTAACAGAAAAATATGCTTCTGCGTACAAAATATAACCAGAAAATTTGTAACGTTTTTAAAATTTCTACTCACTCGTAATATATTCTCATAATTTGTGGTAAACAAGTATACAAATCACGTTGAACAACGACTTGACCCAAACGATATTCTCATCGATCCAACAATATTTACACGATATCGTGATGATTACACCCGTATTACTATGATTTTCTAGTAAATAAGTAAAAATAAAATATTTGTGAAGACTGTGATAGTTACATATTTAAATTTATACAATCGTTGATTAACATCGTTTGAACATATGCTAAAATATCTGTTCAAGAAACCAGGGAAAAAGATATAATATAATCAAGCTCTTGAAGTAAATCCGCAAATGGGTAAAGACGAAAAATGCGAACCAATCAGCCCACTCGATGGAGTTAATCGCGTACCACTTCAAAACTTGCGAAGGGTTCAACGAATCGAAGCTGCAACCGGATTCCCACTGATCGTGAGCGATGGCGTTGTTGGGCCAACTTTGTCCAGCCTCGATTTCCCCTTACCATAACAGATGGTAGAGGTGGAACAACGTGTGTGCGTTCGTTGCCGAAGCCTGTGTAAACGAACAACTAAATCATTCTCTCTGTGTTCAATCGTAGCGAGAGATCCGCTGTAGAAACCCGTGCAAATAATGATTCGAATGCACTTTGGTACAAATTTAATGACCGATCGTTCGATCATCCAGCGGTGGAACGTCTGGTCGACGAGCCGATTGATACCGATGGCAACGTTACGTCGTGTCGCGTGTTTGCTGATCAACTGGCTACCCGAAATGGCGGAGGTGAGAAAAAAGCTCGTCAAAATTTGAAGGAAAAACATGGCGATTTATTTATCGAGACAAAATGAAAAAAGAATATGGGGAACTACGTTAAGCTGAAACGGCGTGAGGTTATTTCGGATATTTTCGTACGACGTATTAATATGCCGGAAACACGGAACTGCGGGGTGTAATAAACGAAAATATAGCCGTGTCAAGCTCAACACCTTCCATCCGAAATTTAATTTAACTTCCGCGCGCGGTTTGTTCGGTTTTATGGCACCTGGAGGGCACATGCGTGTTTTGGCCAAATAGACCACGCGGTCTATTATTCGTCACCCAGCGATACGCGTTACGAGGTGCGAATTGCCTGCTTCTTGACTCGCACGATAATTATCCATCAAGGTTTTGGTCAGCCGATCTGTTTCCGGGAGTTCGGAATCTCTGTAAGACTCGAAGAGCTTTGAGACTGAAGGAATGTTTGCTTTTCATGAAAAGAAAGTAAAGTATCGATACTTTTAATGAAGAAGGTTCTTGGGTTAAAGAATTTTTTCGATATTGAGGTGACGTCGTCTCAATTAAATTAAACCTGTACGACTTCAGGCTCTTCCGTTAAATCATTCGCGCTTTCGCTATTCGCGACGGTTAGAAGTCGATATATCGAAATATGGATCCTAAACAAAAATGCAAAACAGTTGCTCCATGATAGTTTCGTCACGGCCATTATACCTTCGCTAAATTCCATGTGAATGCGAAATTTTACGATCTAATTAACGCAGATAATTACCTGTAACGGTACTTTGGCGGAGGTAACGCGACATAAACTCAAACACACGCGGATCCCGAAGAGCTGCAGGACGACCTCTGCCACCCGAGGTGTGATCGCAACTCGCAATGAGGAAAGTTTCAAATAATTGCATAAGCCAGAGTGTAAAGTTAAAAACATTATACACAATAGGATTGTACGAATGCACATGAGGAGCGCATCGCGTTGCGGGTGTTAAAATAGTTTCATTCAAGCGATACGAGACGAATATTTTATGTGACATTTTACGCGTAAATTCAGTAGTAATACCTGTACTAGCTTTCCCGATTATTTTTCGAACCTTGAAAACAGTGTCGTGAAAAATAATCTGGATAAAAATAAACTAGCGTCATACAATGAGAGAAATTTTTAGTTCCGGTTACCGCTCGGTCCTTGACTATTTTCATTTTTTACCCCAATCGAAAAATATAGTTTTAGGTACAAAATGAAAATTAGTTTTCTAGCTGTTGTCGGTAAGTCTAGTATCCGTTACTATTCTTTCTCATTACGATCACTGTTGCTATATTTTCTTGCAACCGTTGCGAAAATTTAACGCTCGCGCAAGAATAAATTGACGTTAAAGCCTTTTGTTTACCTAAAAAAGTAGAGTAAACCGAACAAACTGATTTTACGTTGCAATTATCAAAAAAGGATCGACAATAGCGCAAAATGGTTACGTCCACCTCGTTTTTCGTAATTCCAACAATATTCAAACAGTTTTTTCAACGATACCTGTTTTACTGAATTTTTCTAGTTACTGTAACAAATGAAATTTTTCTCAGCGTAGAAGTTGAGATATTACATACGGCAGTGAAATATTCATAAAAATGAGTTTTTTAATTATAGAATCGTGGAATCTGGAACGCTGAACAATTAGGGATGATAAGCGATGTAAGCTTGAAAATCTTGGGCAAGCCGTGTTTATCGTTTTAATCTGATATATCTCGTTACGACGAAATTCAATATTGCGGATTTCGAAGTTAACACGTTTTCACATGTAAACCGAGTTTTGAGTTCTCTGATTACCGTAACCGCGTTGAAGGTCTGAAAATGTGAACCTGAATCGAAAGCTACGCGAGAAAGAGGCAAATTCGTTGAAGATATGTGGAACGCAAAAAATTCGGAGGCAAATGGAAGTCGAAATATGGAATTATAAGGTGCATTCTAGCGCGTTGTATCAGAGGACCAGCCTCTTAACAGGCGCTGCGAGACCCGGGTTTGCTTTTAGTTGGCGACTCGAGCTATAAGGTACAATTACTCGAAATCCTCTCGCCCCCAGCCCGCAGCTACTCACTCTATGGCCCATCCCTCGGGGGCGGACAGACACGCGTGAAAGTACCTGCATGCGCCTGAAAATAAATCGTCCGAGCATAATATACGTGCATATACTATTGTCGTTGTACGATATGATGCGAATATGCGAGCTCTCGTAACGGAGGAAACGCGACACGGTGCGCGGAATGCCGGATTATTTAAACTATCGAGGAGTCGAAATTTTGATGATTTTCTTGGAACAAGAAAATCCGATCCTAGACACTTTCGAATGTTAGAAGGATTTGGAATTTCATAAAACTGAGCTTTACACGTTTTTGCCTCTTTCGAGTAACGAAGTCCTGTCTATAAATCAAACTTTGGGAACGACGGAGCTTGCAGTTGGAATTTCGTGGTCTTTGGGTTAAAATTGAAAACCCGATGTAAGCGTTATCATTATACGCAAATAAACTTGTGCAGCGGAGTAGAATTCAAAGCGACGTGACAAATTCCTCCGTTTAATTGGTTTTTATTGTCCGTTCAACGCAGAGGCTCGCATATTTTAATTAGCTTGTAAAAAATCACACGATCTGTATAACTATAATGAAACATTGTGATATTTCGTCTGCTTTGAGTCTGGGACACGACGAACAGCAATATTAAGGAATAAATTAACCTTAAGGCTACTTCGGTAAAACTAGCAAATCAGACAAAATCCAAACACAGCGATCATTTTCAGAGGTTTTGTTTTATTGCGTTGATGCAGTTATTATGAAATCAGCGATTGACGCCATGTATCATCAAATCTGACGAAGTACAAACTGTAACTGTATTAATTTGATAACAGCTGTGGTGGTTAAAATTATAAAATAACTTGGGCTTGATTGAACGTAAACGATGAGTGAACCACGGCGATTCGAACCATTTTGGTACGTCATAGCTTCGACGCTGTTTTCAGAAGAGATGGGTAGTATTTTCATTCGCACTTACAATCCGTACAAGTGCACTGTCCCTCGCTCTTACACTCGCACTTATCTGCAATAAGAAAATTCAAGATAATTACCTGCAACGCGTGAGAATTCGTAGAAAAAAATCGGAATGTCTGTAGTATATTAATCGTAGTTATTTATAATCATCGACGATATGATGAAAATTTATCACGGTGAAAACTAACTGCAAGCCTGCACGTAATAATTCTCATTTAATTGTAAGATACCGATAATCGCCAATGATTTTTAATATCTTATCATGTGCCGTGTCTTTCAATTGCCTACCTTTTAATAATACACATTTATAGGTATATCTTTAGATACATTATAGTACTACCTTGTGCGGTGTCGCAACATTCGCAATCGGTACCGCATTTGCAGTCACTGCAGACATCTGTAAAAGACGTAGATGGAAATAATTTATACCGATTCCTATACTCCCAGATACATTAACTGCGTTCAATTGGTGGATGTGATCAATTGCCGTTGGAAAACGTTACAGAAACATCAGACGTATTTTTCTTAAGTAAAAGGATTTATTTAAAGAAGACAAAAAACATTCCATCCTGATTGGATTGTTTGAGGTGGATATACCCGTGTTCAAATATTAATCCTAAGTAAAATATACTTGGAAACTTCTTTTTGGGTTACAATTTTCGAGTAATTTAGTCCGGTTCGGTTACGATTTTATTTTCGTGTAAAAATTTTAATGCAAACTGTCTTATGCTGTGATGCAGATCAACTCGTCAAATGACAACTGAATTATTAGCTAATTTAAAAAAAATTATTCTTCAAACAAATAGTAAAATGTGTATATGACGCAAAAGTTGATTTACATGAAATTTTTTCAAATACAACTACTCGAGGACTAATATGTACAAATATATTAAATGTGCAAAAAAATAAGTAATTGTGACAAATGTAATCCACAAAACCGGCATGAATAACTCCTAATGTACATGTAATTCAACAATTTACAATCATATTGAATTTAGTAACGTTATCGTAACGATTCATGCTGCGGAAAAACCGTTACTTCGCGATATTGGAATTGTCTAAAATTCGGGAAACCGTAATAGAACAAAACACACTCGTATTTCCAAATCTTAGTTCCTTAAAAATCATTGTAAAATGAATAAACTGACGATTTTTCCCGAACGTTTCGTTACGATAACATAACTAACTTCAAACTCATAATTCACAAGGTTTTCAAAGTATAAAACTTGGAGCATTACCGAGGGCTAAGAAATATGAAAAAAATAAAGAGCCGCTTACCTTTGCACTTTTCACAGGGTCCAGGCATTTTTGCGTTTACTTACTGGTTCTCGGTAAACTTTGAAAGTTAAAAATCACTGAGAGGTTTCGAGGAGCTTCTGAAGACCGTGCTCTCGGCACGATCTATTTACGCAGTTATATTCACTCTGTAATCAACGGGTGTTGCTGCAGGACGTGTGCAATATTACGCGTAGGAGATTGTTCGTTATCGGAATGTCGCTGCAACGCAACGCCTCTTCACCTTACCTTGAGTGTAAATATTTTTAAAAAAATTATGTTTGCCACACATTTGCAATGCGATAAGCAACTTATTACGCGGTAATTCAAACTGCTTTTATACGTAGAGAAATTTCATGCGAACCCGTCGAACGTCTGACCCTAACCACTTCTGATTTTGTTTAAAAAGTTTTCTGCGATTGCTCAATTATTTACAAATATTTGCAGTCATTTTGAAAAGGAATCTTTTTTAAGATTCTCAAAAAATTCTCAGAAACTGTATTTTTTATTCCAAAAATTTCAAGACCGGACCCACAATGCGCCGATGTGTTTTTCTCCATTTTTTTTCAGCACTTTCAATATTTTTGGTCATCTAAAACATTGTTTGAACGGTCTGAAAATTCCGGAAAGATTCTCAAAACTTCTGTCTTTCGCTCGCAACATTTCTAGACCGGTTCCATTGTGAAGGGATTTTAATTTTTTTTTTACATTTTTTTGCACATTCAACTATTTTTATCAACTTCGTGATGAAACCAGTCTAGAAACGTTAAAAGTGAAAAATTGAAGTTTTTAAAATTTGAACTGAATTTTCTAACTGTTTAAACCACATTCATATTGAACCAAAAAATTAAGAGTGCTAAAAAAGAAGAGACAAAAGTCGGCTCATCATGAATTCTTTGAAAAAGAAAATAGAGTTTTTGAGAATTTTATAAAAGGTCCGTTTCAAATTTACTCTGAATATTTATAAATAATTAACCAGTTAAATAATAAATCTAAAAAAATCAGGGTACTGTACAAAGTTGAGACAATTGCAGGAAATTTGTTGAACAAAATCAAAAATGGTGAGGGTCAATCGTTGGTTGGATTCGCATAGAATTCCCCATACATTTATTCAATCCTAAGTTTTATCATGCTTTCATATGTACGCCCCGTATGCAATCCATTGTTTCATTACGTTCATTGAATGCAACATTCCGCGTATTTTTCCTCAGCTGATTAACGTCTCACGTTCATCGCGTTAATCAAACCATATTAAAATAGATATGGATACGTCAGAATAGTAATAAATTATACCAACGTATTTTCTTTAAACTTCCACTGACCAACGTAATGATGTTGCATTGAACGAATCTGCAGCAATATGTAAGGAATATTCATTCGATCGTAGCTCAGTTTTCGTTCTTGAAAGATAGCAAACTTGTTTCTGTGACACAAGAGACGTCAAATTCTAAATAAATTAATTACCAGTATTGTATAGCTCTAAGGAACGATGCTTCTTTTGCTTGCAACTTGTTTTCCCCTCGTACATACTATGCTGATAGTTATATTTTTAACGAAGAAATCAACAAACTTGGTAGGTCAAGAGTTAATTATGCATCATTATCTCAATAAAAGTATGATAATTGATTAATTACGTTTCGCCGCAGAAGATAGAAGTCGGCGTGAGGTTTTTCATTGGGATGACCGTAGAGCCTGCCGAATGTTTCGAGACATCGTATTTCTGATATGCAATAGAAATTACACTGATTCTTTATAACGTAAATTGCAAGCAATGCCTGCGAGAATTTTTCTCATCCATTTACTGCACATAGAGACGTCAGATACGACACTTTGTAGCATACAAATGTCAGTAAGAAAGATTTTCCCTAAACTTCGAACTGCATGAACAATATAGTAGAAAAGTCAATTATTACAAAATAAGAATAAAAACTTGAATAGAACCAAGTAAAACTTATGAATTTTATAATCATATTCTTCATTTCTTTACAATACTAAATTATCACACAATATCTAGTCAGATTGTTCTTATCCAATGTCTGCTCAGTATTTCACATGTCGCTGGGCAAGAAAATCATACTTCTGCATAGCGTTAGTCATTGCACGTGGAAAATTTTTAAAAACTCATTTGTGAAGTAAATTTTTCGACAGCTCAAAAAACAGCGGTAAACAACAAATGTTGGTAATCCTGTTACTGCTTTATCGATGGAGCCAATAACAACAATGGTGTTGCCTTCGGTAGAATCGCAAGAACTTTCGAGGAGCTTAGAATCGTCGATAAAATGCCATGACTCGGTATATTAATTATAGAAGAACAACGCTAACATCTTTCGCTAACTGAGGTATGTCGGACAAACCCAATATCATTGCAGTTTTACGTAAAACTGAAACAGCTAACTACAATAATTGTAAGCAGCCTCTGATTCGAAACAGGAACTTGGGGCTAATTTTAGTGGTAACCGCATGTCGGTAACAATTCCTTACTTACCATCATGAAAACAGTGGACAACGATGAGGCTGAAGTTAGCAGCGTAACGTGACGACACATCGGGATAAAAAAATCGTCATCATTGGGCAATTTGGAATGACTTTCAAGGAGTTGGCTTTTCGAAAAAATAGTATACTCTGTTCGTACTGGTTTACTAAATTTCGGATATTCCTGAAGGGTGAACTAGCGATTTTTCCTAAACATGCATCGTTACAGTGACGTTACTAGCTTCATCCTTATAGATAATGCAAAGCATCCGAATTTCCACAAAGATTTAACAAACAGAAATACGACTAATATAGTTTTTCGTTTACAATTAGATAGACAGTACCTGACAATTATTGTGGCTTATGAAATTGTTTCGATCGATATTTCCTAACAATGAAATTAAAGACGACACGTTTGTTAACGTGAGGAGAAATTTTTCCTTTTTCAATTCCATTTTCTCTCATAGAAAGGTGAATCTAATTCTATAGAACGGAATTATGACCAGTGTTCGAAATATTTCGCGATCCAACCTTCGTCATCAGATCATAATGATCCTGTTACTACGTACTTTTTTCACGACGAGAATCTAAGATTAATGAAATATTTTTAATGGCATTTACTTACATTTTTCCGAAGAACCAATCGGCATTCAATTCGTATCTGCAATCACATAACTCACATTACACTATACATCGAACACAAGTTTAATATTCGCAGGATGCAGACTATTATTTACGCGCTACACTTGACTTCACTCAGCGTCAACTACCCGCGTGTTGGAAAATACCTTTGACGGAATATGCGAGAAATTAATGCGCTGTATGGTCTGAACAACAATGACAAGTTAAATTGCCGAATATGTCACTCTGGCAAGAAAGCACTCACCAATTCACAATGCACTACGGAAAATACAATTTATACGACGCGACACAATGTTAGAATGCGTTCTTCGCCGGTCGCTCGCCGTAAGAGAAATAAAATGACAGATGCGAATCGCTTCAGAGTCGACGCACTTCACACCGGATCGATTACGCATGCCGAAAACTTGATCTACACACGATGAAGTTGCCTTTGAATTGTCGCGGCAAGCGTTCGAAATTCAAAACTGAATCAACCCGTGAAAGCTGTTAGCTACTTCTTCGTTTCTAGTCTCTAATAATGCCAATACCCGGTGTGTACGCCGCTATTTTCTTCATTCTGTGATATGTTATAGCACATAGATTTATAATTAGAAGCAAATTTCCATTTGAACTTGTACAAATTGAACTTCTACTCCTTCTAATAGTTTGTTCTATCAATAATATGATAAGTTAACAATAACGAGGTGATAACATCAAGTAATGCGAAATTTCCATGGTAATATTCTTTTCCCCGTATACACGTTATTGTTCCTAGATAGATAAAAACAAATGTTCATCGAGCAAAATGTGTACAGTAACATAGGATATTTGTAAGTTCCTTATATATTTCCTAATCATGGATGCACCCCAAAATGGATGTACAAACCGCCTCATCCTAGGTGGCTGTAATTATTTCGTTCGTAAAAAAAAATAAATAAAGGCAACTGAATCATTAATAATTAAAGTTAGTTACATGTAGATTCCAGAAAGTAATAGGTACAACAGGTAAGTAAAAAGAGAAAAATAGTTGCAACTACTGTTTTTTCAGATGGAAAAAACTAAGATACTACAAGATATCCTCGACGATCCTTGAAACTAATAAAAAGTTATTATAGTTGTCCAATAAAGAGTAAATGTAAACAATACAGAATTGGAAATAGGGTACGTTTCTATACTATCCAGCGCAGAAAGTAGCACATTACGCACAGTGCTTGTATACACATATTTTTGATTCAACACGAAATCTGCATTCAAACATCGTCTACTAACATTCTAAGAACAATGAACAAATATAGATTAAACATGCATGAAATAACTGTAAGTTTCCAACATTAAAGGTGAAGTTTTCATAACTGCTTCGATCCCTGGGATATTATTGAACAAAACAGGAAACGGTAAATCGATATTCAAAACTGAGCTATTTCGACATGTATTTATTATTTATATTTGTATTATAATATTGCCGATATGTTTTTCTAAACATATTGTGCGTGTTTGGTGTTATTATTTTTATATATGTACTAGAAATTAATATTGGTGGGTTTCAATTATATACCTATAAAATTGTACAATTTCTCGGTTGTATACTCCCTATAAATTTGAAGCTCCGCTTCAAACTTTGTAATAATATTGGTCTGTGTTACAATTTGCTGCATCTTTTTTACATATTGCATTACGTCCTAATAATCAACACTTTTGCCCCCTGTTCTACACGCTTCAATATTATTTTCCAATTCTATGACATAGGATTTAGTATTCACTTTGATGTCACCAAAATATATTTTTCTCAATCAATAATTTTCGAGTTTCAATATTTTCACTTTACAAAACTTGCAGTTGATATCAGTACATAATACCAACAAGTTTTATCAATTTCATTTTCAATGAATACATTCAGGGCTGATCTTTCTTCAAATTGTAAAAATTTCAACACAATAAGAAAACAGTTATGAAAAATATTGACAATCAGCAAAAAGTGATGTTATTTTCATGCGAAATCTGACAATGACTCGAACCAAAAAGCCCACAAAAATTCATATTACATTCAAAAGATTTTACTAAACAGGCATTCCGTGTAAAACTCTTTTTGTTTCGAACTGAATGATTACGAGTTCACATGAATACATATTTTAAGTTTGACAACTGAAAGATATAACTGCTATATTCGGAAAACGAAGAAACTGAAAACTTTTTACAAAGATATGAATCATGTTGGGACAATGCCGAATGCTTTGTTTACCTTGTCCATTCGTATGACATGCATTGAAACAATTATGTCCGTATAGTATCTATTATAAGTTGCGGGATGATAAGAAATAAGACCTCAATTATCAGACCGCAATAATTTACAAATAATTTAAGTGAAGGTCCAAAACATCAATAGTCAAATTTCAAAATGCAAAAGGATACAAGATAAACAAATAAAAGGGCTTACAACTAAAATGATTCGTAATAATGGATGATCTGTTCCGGGATAGTTAAATTCATTCGTATAATTTGGTATCTGATTATTAGGCCTTTCGGTTGAAAAAATTATTGTTGCCTAGTGAACCTCGAAAAATTACAATGTTAATAAAAGTGAATAAAAATTGCATTAATTGTGCTTAATTAATTGACTGTGACCACTGCTTTAGTGATACGTCAACAAGAAAACTCTATCCCTTAAAAATAGAACTAAAAAACATTAAAATATTGATATTTTATAAAAATAAAAATATATGTGTATATGTATAGTTATTTATGTACATACTTATGTATGTATGTAGTACATATATGTATAGTTATATAATATGTATATGGCATGCAGTGTCTCTAATATTTAAATCCGCCAATTATAATATTACTATTATTTGACCTATCAGCACTCACATATTTGACAGAAATTGCTATTTTGTACAGTATATATTTACGGGCGTATATATCAGTATATAATGTGTAAAGAGCTGTTACCAGCAATCAGAGAATATCTGACTTGTCTAAAAATTTGTCCTGAATAAGTTTGTGACACAGTTTTGAAATAAACACAAGAAACGAGAAAGAAAATTTAACCTCCTAACTACACGATTATGTGAAATATTTAGCATATTTATGTGTAAGTATATATGTATATTGTATATGTATACCTAGCACAGATTAACGATAGATATTAAACATTAAAGTATAGGCACGTTCATATATTATAATATATTTGTCTATTATTATAATTATATATTAGCTAGAAGCAATATATTTTATCAAACGCAAGAATTTTATGAAACTCGACAGCGCGTTTGTTTCAAAATTCGTTGCAAATTTTAAAGATAAAGAGTTGCACATCGTTGAGACTTTCTTATACGGAGTACTAACTTTTGTATTCATCATTATGAAATGATAATGTTATCAAAGTTATCCTGGCAATTATTGTAAAAAAAGAAAGTCTTTATGATAATATTATAATATTGAAACTGATACTTTTCAGAATATAGTGAATTTTTCTGACTTTTCATCTCTGCAAATTACACGCAATTTAATCGTAGTTGAAAATAAAAACTCTTAAAGGTGATACAAAATAATGCAGATTTTTATCGAAGACACTTTTTTTCTATCACGATTGAAATTATTATTAAGTTTATCATTATATTTTTGGTTTACTAAAATATTGCTATCAAACTCCGATAACTTTTACCTCTGAATCAAATATCAGCACATACTAAATACCACTAATACCAACATGCATTGGAGACGCATCTCTCAAAAACATTAAACAAATGTGCAACAAAGTGATTCTGCTATAAGAATAACACATTAAGAGTTCCGTCAAAATTTTGATGAATCATGATTAAGTTTGAAAAAAATTTAGTCTAAAATATTGGAGAAGCAATTTCAAGTATTCTGGATATACGCTGAAGACGTCTTTCACATAATTATTGGCTTTAGTATTTTCTCAGACAAAAATATGGGAGAATTTTGTAGAAGTTCCTGAATCCCAAACAGTGATTTCGTCGAATTAAAATTATTAAAAATGTGAAAAATAGCGGCTTTACTCATTCTAAGTCCCTGAGATTGTAAATTCGACAAAAAATAAAATTATAAGTCCTAAAGAAATCGTTGAATTCTGTGCCAACTGCTCGCGATTCCACATTAGCTTGCGCTTTCGATATTTACGCATATCATTGTAGGATTGATCAGTAAGTTTGACGTTTTTATCACGTTATACTTTGCTATCCCACACAATAACTTTCTCCAGCAATTTTCAAAATTGTCAGAATGTTGCATCGGCATACGATATTCTAAATTATTCAATTTTATCGATTTATATTCTCAGGTGTGACGACTCATTAGATCCAGCAATGCCCTACGATTTATCTAGCTGTCAATGTTATGTCTCTATTAATTAGTTTTAATCAATATTATATACTGACAACTACCATTTCCCACACCGTCAGTTCCTTTTCATCCATAGATAAAAAAAAAGTTGTCAATACTTGTCATTTTTCTACACGCAATTCAAGAAATCTTGGGAGTCTAAATACGCGAATAAGGTGCAATGCAACGAATATCAGTTGGTGAATTTGAATTGTTACTGTTTTGAACGGTTTCCATCGATGAGGATTTATAGTCAAGCAACTCATTTCACAGTTATCTTTTCTGAAATAAAAAACAGAAAAAAGAAACATAATTAAAGATAAATATACAGCCCTTTAAGGTCTTCTGAGATCATTAACACGTCGAAACGCGTACTAAGATTTTTCCGTCAATAATACTAATGTAATAAACAAAAAACCGAATCAGATTGAAATTAGTCAACTGCATAAATTCAATTTTTTGAGATGGGGTAGACTTCATTTGTCCCTTTTTAATAATTGGCTTCCATTGCGATAATTTATTGCATCGATAAACGTAAGCATGTTTATAAAGTACGACTGTTAAATTGCTATCCATGTATGGTGACAGAGTGACCATCTCTTTAGACTCTGTGGCTTTCTCAATGAGATGCTACTAAATATGACATAAACTCAAACAACACCATTAAAATTGCTGCCTTCGCAGTCAGAAGTGAGTTGTAAGTAATTTTGGTTAATTTATCAGCCAATTAGAGTACACGGAGCAAAGAATACGATATGTATTGCACCTAACAAGAATGAAAAATAAAAAGATACGCACCTCATATATATATATATATATATATACACACAGTCTATGAATAAATTGTGCTATGAAATTAAGGTCACTATTATAAAAGTTATACCATCCCGTCCTACGACTCAAATTATTCCTTTCTAATTCAATTACAGTATCACCCGTTTATCGTTATCAAAGAAATCGGCGCAACATGCATTTCTTTGTATTCCACTTTTCGATTCCTATGATTTTCCAGGATAGAGAGTGTCTTATATCCTATTTAAAATCAAATCATGACACGCCACATTAAGCACATTGAGTTACGTAAGTTCAGCTGTACATTGCGCTCTCTCTTCTTCTACTAATTGTCTGGTTCGATTGAAGGCCTCAGTTTTAAGAAAATCTACAGTCTTATAGACTGTTGTACTCGGGGGTGACTGGGCAGGTGGCAAAGGGGACGATACAAAACTTCCTTGCAGATCCAAGTCCAAGTATTGCAGAACTTCGAAAGAACGATGCGAGGCAGGTATAAATGTATTCTGATCTTGAAAGTAATATATCTGGAAAAGTAAATAGACAACCATGTCAAAACACATATCAATTTAATGAATAATTCGTAATTACGACCAACCGATATTTACCTCTTCTTTGTCATCGCACGTATTGTTATCCTCATCAGACGTCGACTGATGTCGAATCGACTGAGAGTGAGTTGGCGGTGTCGGACTGGGTGCCGCACGTATTCTGCCTTTACCAGGTGGCGATGCTAATTGTAATGGTCCTGGAATAAGAAATAGAAAAATATTATTTACTAGTTTGATTTCAAACTGTTATTGAAAAAACAGAATAATATTCGAATTCTGGTGTGCCTGTATCACATGGGTTATAAATTATGGTAACTTACACATATGTAGATTCCAAATAACGCTCCCCGACTCATAAGTAAATTTGAATGGATTCCCACAAACTTACCATCGATAGGTGGTTTAGTGAGAGATGGCTTGAGTTTCCTGTTAATACTTGGTGGCTCAGCTGGTGAGTGCTCGGTTGAACTTGATTCCGGTACTGATAGAACAGGACCAGGTGATGGTTCATTGCTAATAATTGAGGTCGAATCACTAGTTCTTCTACCTGGTTTCAAGTCTCTGTAAACAACTGGAGGTGGTGGAGGCATTAGGGATGGTACAGCGCTCGATGAGTCTCTAGTTAGAGGACTAGGCAAGTTTGAGTACGTTGCCGTTGTTGATGATTCGGAACGTGGGCTAGATGGTTCGTCTTCGTGAAAATCGTATCGAAAAACGTGCCCATCGGAGTTTGTAGGCGCAGCATTGGAATAGCAATGCCTGCCTGGTCGACCCGCGGTATTTGTGTTTGGATCCGCATTCGATCCTGGCTGATGGGATCGAGGAAAGTCGTAAGTTTCATCGGTCACAATTGCTGTAGCCGGAGTAGATGGAGCAGGAGTGGCAGGAGTCGTGGGCTTGGAACTTTCCGCCGCACTATCAAGATTCAAATAATTATGACCAAAGTTCTCTGGCACCATATGGGGAGGTTTTGGAGGTCGTGGAGGTGCTGGTATCTTTTCTACAGCCGGAGGTGTCACTGAATCTACGATCTGAAGCTTTCCAAATCTTTTCATTACGCTCCAAGATCCAATCTCTGCATCTCCTGATACGTTGCTTGGTCTAGCTTCACCTGCTTAAAAAAATTTTCGGTTCGAGGTAAAAAAATTTTTCCTCAACCTTAAGGGATTCTTACATAATGGATCAGAATGCGAAAAAAAATTTATCAAAAGAAAGTGACGACAATTTCTAATAGGCAAATGGTGGATCAAAAACGGTGTAAAAAGAAAGTGGTCCAAATAGAAATTTCAAAAAATGACAGTAAAAGTTAATATGAATGCAAATAATAAATAAAGTAAATTTCCAACCAAAAACATTCGGAAGAATGAGTTTCTCATAGTTGAAATTCTAGGAACATCAGATAATAAATTTAATTTGTACAATCATAGTTGAGTCGATGTCAATATTATGTAACATATTACTAAAAAGCTCAAATCAATTAAATGAGCCTTTACGAAGGAATCAACACATGGATTGATTTTCTAAAAACAAAATCTAATTCAAAGGAGACAGCATCTTCTTTCCTCACAAATCATTGCAAATACACTTAAATTTTGAAAGCAATATCCGTGAGTTAAAGCTGATCAATTAAGGTCAACTGCGGCTTTAATTACAATTTTTTACTTACGAGACGAAGGAAATGTCTCCCAATTAACACTAGGAACTGGAGAAGTCCATTCATCGTCAGTAAATACACTTTCTGCATCAGTTGTAGTCGGAGATCTGGGTGGAGAGGGAGCCAACTTTCTTGGGGCATCATAATATTGTTCTGTATTCTGTCCCAGGGCAGAACTAAGAGAGCTTGTGTCGTTCAAGGAGCGGCCAGAAATGCATTCACTGATTGGAATGTAGGGTCCAGATATAGTACTGGTTGGTGAGATCGGAGGCGACTCTTGAGGCTCGAATGGAAATACTGTTGAAGAGAAAAATTGAAACATAGACAACTTTACTTTGCGTCACTGGAATGTGTTAAAAGTATATTCGTCTACACAGCAAAAATACCAAAGAACCAAAAAATGTCTTTCGTAAACAAAGATCTGCATTTTCAAATTCAATTAATATTTAATAAACAGACAATTTGTAACAGAATTGTTAATTTAACAAGTAGTTTTAGATATAGATACTTATTTTCAGACTTACTTTGACAGTGCGGCTCATCATCCTGTGTGTAAGCTTTCAAACCGCAAACCTGGCAAACTGCATCAACCCACTTGTTCATGTCAGCTTCGCTCTCTGCCACCAGGTAGTAAGTTCTTTTCGGAGTCTTCACGTCGAACATGAACTGATATTTCTGCTTTCGATTTTCAAATCTCAAGCCAGCATCCACCTGCACATTTGTAGTTGATTAATCAACGATTATTCTCATTCTTAAATGGCAAATAACTTGTAATTTTTGGCAAAAACTAACTTTAATGACGTTTTTAGAATTTTTGGAAATAAAAATAATTACCTGCTCGCATTGATCCAAATCTATGCGGCCCTTGAGCTTTCTGCAACGTCTGTCTGTGTAATATTCCAAGAAATATTGTCCAGGCAATTCTCCGCTGTGACGGAGCGCAAACCAACGCTTTCGCCATCTCTAGAGCAATCAGTTTCGAGGTACGATACACGGTAAGAATTTGTTGAATGTTCTGCTTCAATGTTGTTACGAAAAACAAATTGGGTGTGGCAGACAACAATAACTACTTGACAAAATGAGGTGCATATGTAGCATAATAACACCAAATTGATTTAAAACAGTCCAATATCTAGATCTATCATTGATAACTTTCGTGGAACATTACTTTCTGTTGGAATTCAAATAATTGGACAGTACTGATGAAACAGGTTTTTTCTGGTTGCAACAGATGCTGACTAGTTAGTTACGTTAGAATCAGTTTCAAGGAGATTCGTTTTCGTTGCAGCATAATTCACAGAGCTGTGTGTCAATGAAAACTAAGATATTGAACCCTAGTGAATAAATCAGAAAAGTAAGAGTTGAAATGTATTCATTATGAGGGAAAAATATCATAATTCAAAAAAGATGTAAGGAAGATTACATACGAATGAATGGAAACAGTCAAATATTATTAGATTTGCCTAAAGTAACATTATTTTTATGTGCTTCTACCAAATTACACAAATTATTCATCAACAATGCTATCTACATATTATGACAAGTGATTCTATACCACATACACATAAATAAGATTACACATAAATAAGAATAAAATTAAGTATGCTAACTGAGATGTCAAAGAATACTGATAATTATGTATAATCACTTTGAGGCTTTGATTAGATGCTCTAAATAAGTTTACATTTGGAATAGTTGCCTGTAAAAATACTGGAAACAGTAGCTCAGCAAATATGACAAAGACGACTAAGATTAAAGTAAATTGACAACAAACAATGATTATTAGGAATACGTCATAAATTTAAGTAGGATAAACCGAGATCTGAAGTATGTGCAACACACAGATACCTGACTAGCTGTCCGTGGTGGCGTTGAGCCAATTTCCACAGTTGAGCAAACAATCAATGATTATTAGGAAAAACCCAAGCGAATAAAAAGATTGATTCAGAATTGAATTGGGAAAGACAAGACTACAAATTCTTTTGGGGTCTCACGAGTATCCAGGTATGAGGTGGAAAGGATATCTTTCACTTCCTAGGTTAGACTGACGGTTATATTGTTAGGAAAAATGTTAACCCATTTAAAACGGTTCGAAGTGTCCCGATCAAGAGTGGGGCTTGACGATGTATGAATCCCATTCAATTAAAACAGGGGTTATCCGAGCGTTAAATGGGAATGATTAATTGTCGGATGATAGAAGCCCTGGTTAACGTAAACAATGGAAAGAGTCATCTTCGATTAGATTTTAGAGGAAACCTTACCGCTTTCCACAATTTTGAGGGTGGCGATTTTATAAGCCAGCCTTCGTGGACGATTTCTTGGCTTGTTTTGAGCGTATCCATGCCCTACACACTTCTTAACGAGTCGTAACGATTAATGACACATCATTGAGAAGACCGAGCGACTAACACGCACGTATTCGGTCCATTTATCTATTTTTGGTCGATACACAGGCAAGTAGCTCACCAACGAGCATCGTAATCTCGACACACAACCAAAGTTAGTTTGTAAGATAAGGTTATCTCACTTCGTTCGTCACTACAGGAAGTTTGATCCACGAACGTCTAAAAGACATAGTATAAAGAACGTATAAAGCAATGGCATGAAGAGGACTGAAACATCTGCTATTGAAGTCATAGGGTGATTTTTAATCATGAGTGTGACGTCGCAACTGCTGTCCCCAACGATTCCAGAAGCTAGACACTGGATCTAATCGTGATGGCACAGCTAGACACAATCAGTAGTTCTGGGTGACCAAATACCAACTAGCATTGGAATGCACTAGACAGTGGATGCTCAATCCCGCTTTTCGAACAAACCGGGAATAGGATTATCCTTGTATTAATTAATGAAAATTATCTTACCTTTTGAAGATGATTAAAACTCGATGAGCAATGAGTCGATGTGTTGATACTAGCGCCACTTAGTATGCGCTGAATGTGAAATATCTATTTTCTTGACATTCCTATTGGCCACGAACTAGGCAGTAAAACACTGCGGCAGCATTTTGTTGCCCATGAAAAACCAGACCAAAGAGGATTGGATCTTTGCTCAATACTTGCCAACACACTGAAAACACGAAGGGTATGTTCCAATATACACTGCGAGCACTGTTCAGTGCTCTTACTGGGGAGAAATTCGTTCCGATATAGACTGACTGTATGCAGTCGCAGTATCCTAGGGAAATATATGACGTCATAAATCGTCGCCATTTTTCTACTGTGAACACTGGTGCTTTCAAGGTAAGGTGCTCTCAGTGCTTCGATCACGTGATCAACAGCGTTCAGTTGCCAGTACTTGCAGTACTGCGAGTATATTTCGGAATACACCCATGGTGTGCCTAGAACTCCTACGACACGCCCCTTTCTTCGGGGGTTTAGTTACCCAGATATGCACCAAAATATAATGGATCATATAAGAAATTTTCGATGACCGAATATATAGATACAGAATGCAGACTGAAACTAAAATCCTTACTAGATCAAAGAGAAGAAGAGCAATAAACCAGCAAGAGATAAGATATCGCATGAGCATTCAAGCAGTGAGAACTCTGTTCCATGCAGCATGTCCACATCCAATACACTACAGGGATGATGAATCTGGTGAATACGACACCAAAAGATTCATGATGGATTTGCAAATATGGATATCCTTAATCTTAGCTATGTGGATCACAATGTCTGACACTATGCGTGAATATACATGTGAATGTTGTATATCACTTAGACAAGCTGCTACTAACTATGAAGACAAGCTTAAGATGATTATGACTCACAAAGATTTTCATGCAAAACGAGTGTCAAAGTCTACGATAATCGGATGGGCAGAAGGCATATCAACGGATGGAGCCAAACAAGTCTTTGATGATTTAAAAGATTTGTTCGAAGCCATCATTATGGCAAAGTCAGATCCTAGGATAGAAGAGTTAACTACTGATTTTAGTGCAGTATCAGATATGAGTGTAAGTTCAGATGAT
Organism: Neodiprion lecontei; assembly: GCF_021901455.1. NCBI lineage: Eukaryota > Metazoa > Arthropoda > Insecta > Hymenoptera > Diprionidae > Neodiprion > Neodiprion lecontei. The sequence goes on along the minus strand of NC_060265.1, from coordinate 9,033,272 downwards.
GATACTAAAGCACAAGAGCAATCTATTCTAAAAGATGAGCTCAAAGCTGATGATGAACACGGAGAAACAAGTCAAATCGTAGAAGAACACCAAAACAGCGAAGAAGTTGCAATGGCCAAAAGAAAGAGGAAAGCAGTTCCTCGACCAATTGGATTAGACTAGGAAATAGATGATACCGATGGCATGATGACTGTGTGTTTAACACAAATATCAAAAGTTGTCAAAGTATATCTACCCGAAACTATAAAAATTGGTAGAGAAGGTTTGCGAATGTATACCGTTAATTACCTAAAACAGATTCTGAAAACGATCTGAGTCTTCTCTTACACATCAAAGATGAGTCAGAAAGCGAAAATCAGAATGATGTTAAAGTCTCATCACATCTATGAAAGAAACAAGAAGAAAATAAAACTTTTCACACCAGGTAATTGCGGGCACACGTATACAGACCGTGAAACCAAAAGAAAGAAAAGAGAATAAACTACGAAAAGAAAGAAGTTCTACGTAGATTTAAAGCTAAATAAAATGAGAGAGTGACGCCTTTCAATGAATAATCTATTTGAGTATAGAGTTCACTGAACTAAGCTAAATTCTAAAACTTTTCAATCTTACAGTATATATGTGTATACTATACACAAGATACATAGTGAGACAACACTAAAACAAACAATATGACAAATGCTACGTAAAATGGAAAAGAGATCATAAAATATATATATATATATATATATATATATATATATATTTTGATCAGAATTCATAACGAACGAAGAGAGTTTTGTTTTAACAACAATATGGGCCTGACGACACATCTCATAAATATTGTAATTATTATTTCCTACCATCATAAAAATGTACGCATGTGTACTGATACTTTACATTCGGTTTTAATTTGTTTCATCCTAGTACATGGATATCAAAATTTGTGTATGATCTGGGATATCTTTATAATATACACTTAATTGTTTCTTAAACATTACTTATCGACTTTCAATCATCAAACTCGCCAAAGGAGTGAAAGGATCTGACTATTCCATGTAAATTAAACTTGTTTAAACATTTATAATATTGTCAACTATTCGTGGGGGTATTAGGATCTTGTTTTCATATTTATATTACTTATCCATTTCATTAACCGATCAAATTCACGAAATATTTCGTATAGCCTTTACTCCAGGCACAGTCGAAACGGATTATGGGTACATCAAAGAATTAATTAAGTACACCCATACATCAGTGGTTATATACTACCGTCATTCGAGGGCCGTGTAATTCATTGCTGGGGAAGTGGCATGCATATAAATACTTTATGTACGTTGTAATTACCGCACTTACGCATAAACATATATTTTACAATTTTACTTATTATTTCATGTTGCATACATTACAGTACTCATAGTATTTATTTAACTTCGACTTTTCAGCTAGAAAATGAATGCACATACCATGGATATTTCAAAAAACGGACCCCTCTGGGCTTCTTGAGACAACGTATCGGGACTTGCGCCATTAGCACGTCATCGCAATCACAAAACCGCCTGGGGCCTGTTTCATGAAACATTCACAGTATGACGTGCATCAATAAAGACAGTTGACCATAAAATCATTATATTAAAACTGAACCTTGAAGTAAAATGAATATTATTAGCTTGATATTTGAAACTATGAATCGAAGCGGGACCGTTAATTCGAATTCCAGCTAATAAAACCGTCACATTAACTGAATAACGAACTGCGAACCGTAGATTGATTGTGACGATTATTCATTAGAAAAAGAAAAAAAAAATGTATAAATTAAAAAAAAATTAATAAATAAATAAAAATTAAATTTCTCACTCAGTGGACAAACGAAAGAAATAAGCAAATAGGTGTATTCCGAAATATACTCGCAGTACTGCATGTACTGGCAACCGCGTTCCGAAATCGTGCGACAGCTTACTGCCGCCAGTCAGTGACGTCATGAAATTTGTGACGTTGTTGACTGCAACTACTGCGGTCTGGGACGTGAGGCAGTTGCAGTACTTGAGAGATGGTCGCATCTTCGGTGTAGCGTTCCGATTTTACTGCGACTGGCAACTGGAAGTAAAAACGGAACGCAGTTCGCAGTTGACTGTGTGACGTCACAGTCGGCAGTACTGAAACATAAGCTAAGACTCCATCTGTTTTTTCCCCACTTTCACATATCCAATTTCATTTTTCACCTGTTTACTAAAATTCTTAGAAGGTCTAGTTGCATAGAGCGTCAGGAAAATATTGGAAATTTGTTTGTCAACATTATTTTGGTTTCTTCAATAATAACTAACAGCAAATAGAATATTAATTCGTTTGAGATAGAACGAATAATTTTTCGTTTTTCACATTGATCTAACATCTGCTTAATTTTATTACAACATTCTCCACAAGTTACCTTGAACAGCACTTACATGACTGTTTCGGATGCATGCCAATAGATATTGATAGAAAAAATATGCCAGGGCAAAATTTGGTACTCCGATTTCTGATACCATTCTGTGGATGAATAATATCAACTGGAATGATCGTTTTTCATCTTACATTTACAGCAACTTCAATAAACTACCTTAATTTTACTGCTCGTAAAAATCCAGCCTTACATCAACCATCAATTAATCCTGTGGGTAGCTAAAAAAATTACAGTTGCTATGGTCGGCGCTTGATGACCCTGAAATTAACATCAATTTGCCATTGATAAGTCTGATAACAAAGTGATATGTACTGTTCTACTTCCACACAGCTGTTACAAATCTCCAGCTACAGAAATAATCAAATTCATTGTTATCTCAGTTTGGTTTTTGTAGACCAATTAAGTTATACAAAAAATGTAGACCTGCCTAATCAAGTCATGGACATACTTGCGATCCACATGTAGAAATTATATACAAATCTAGAAGCAAACAAGTCAAACAATTTTCTCATGATGCCAAATGTTGTGTTTATAACGTGAGAATCGAATCACAATACAAATGAATCAGATACTTTTCAAGTATAATCAAAAACACTGGATTTGATTCTACAAAATTACGTCTAAACCGTGAAATAAAAATGATCAGGATTATGGGATGGTGAAGGTTGAAAAGAAATTGTGAAACTTCTTCATTAATGCAGGAGTAGACAAGATTTTTCACACCACTACAAAATATGAATCACATTTGATAGATCTTTCAGATTACAGAAGTTGATTTCTTACCATATCGAAGATAGTAACGTTATCGTAGCAACGTATACTGAGGAAATATCAGGATTTCGCGATTTTGGAACCATTTGAAATTTAGCCAACTGTAATAAAACGAAACACACTTATATTTTGAAATTCTAGTACCTTAAAAATCATTGTAAAGTCAAGAAAATAGTGATTTAATCCCAAATGTTTTGTTACGATAAGATTACTTATAACTGCTTCTACTTCAAGCATTATGTCTATTCCTGCATGTATGCAAACACAGTATAATAAAGGTTTCAAAAAGTACAATTTATTAATATGCGTGAGAAAAAATCTACAGGTCACACAATATCTTTGACATCTTCAAGAAGTACATTGTTCTTGTTATTTGTACGTCGAATAATTGTTGTATTAATACGTATTATATAATCATGTATTAATGTGCGTTGGAAAAAAATATACGAGAATACTAAATCTTTGACATCTTGAGAAGTACATATTTCTTGCTATATATATACATAAGCGGATAATACATATGAAACGTAATATTTGCAGCGTAGTAAGTAGGTAGAGGTCAAGTATTACTGGTACGATGTTTAGGTGATATTCCATTCGGATTCTTGGCTCACGGTGTAGGCGTGAACAATGCTGCCATGCAGGCAGCTTCGCAGGTGGCAAATGCAGTATTGCATCCCACCAGGGCTGGGACGGCTGCAATTTGCGCTCCGGGTACGGTGCCGAAGGTAAAGCCTGCCGCGGCGAAGCAGGCGGTCACCAAGGCTCCACATCCAGCGTAGCAAACGCCAGCTGCCACCGGACCAGCTTCCACGTTGATAATGCCAGCCACCAGCAACATGAGCACAGCTGATGTTGAAATTTTCATCTTTGCCAAGCAATGAACTTTTTTTTGAACGAAGAAACTTTAGAGTTTAAGGAACTTTGCTTCCTAGCACTTTCGCACCGTGTGAAGAATCGGGCGACAATGACTTGAAATGGCGATGCGACGTAGTTGGGGGATTCCCGGCTACGTTCGTAATCTAGACGTTTGGTGCGCATCCACTATGCGCGTAGCTAAGGATTACTTTCGAGTGTCTCTAGAATTTGGTTTTGTTGCTCAGGCGTGTTTGGACTCCGAAGGGCATGCATGAGTAGTTGCAAAGCGTGCTTATGCGTGTCGATGCAGCAGCTGTGGGTTGAGGACCAACTGGACTGACTGGTTCCGGAATAGCTCCTGTTTGTATTTGAATTTGTGGACTCATTTCTGTAATTGGTTGGCCTTGGTGTTGAGACTGCTGTTGCGACATTGCCTGTTGAGGATTAGCTGGATATCTGTAACAAAGATTGTACCCAGGCCCCAGATTCACAACTCCATACCAACTGTCAGTATCCCGTGTAAGTGTTGGCAATCTTCAATTGCTGACCCGTTACAATTGAAGTATGTTTATTCAAACTTTCAAAAATATGTGTAATACTTGTGCCTTGTATTAACAGTTACTTTGTTCAATTAGTTTATAAACAGACTTAATTACAGTTGTTAAAGAGAAGTGAAAACGTTGTAGATAGTAAGGGGACATCCAATAATCACGTTAGACTCACGAGGGGGGAGGAGTACTTGAAATTATCACGATTGATCACACGGGGGGGAGGGAGGGGTCTCGGGCAATATCACGTGTATTATTTAGTGCATTTTTTTCTAAAAACACCGAGTATATATAGAGATTCTTATTGGTATTATCACATTTTTACGTGAGTAGTCGATCGGCGAGAAAAATCACGTGATAACGGTCAAGGAGGGGGGGGGGGGGGGGTTCACCAAAACCTCATGTGTGATCACGGAGGGGGAGGGGGGGGTCTAAAATTGATTATAAAGGCATCACGTGATTATTGGATACCCCCTGAGGTTATAAGTGACTCATGAGGTTAGAGTAATTTTAAATTCATTAGGTACGTAGGTCTACAAGGAAATTCTTATTATTTTCCACATTCCACCATGATATTGCATCATCATTAAGTGTAAAATGGTAGTCTAGATTTTTCCTGGTTATAATTCTGAGACTAGAGATTAATAGCAAGCACGTAACATTGAATAAAGTTACCTCGATTAATGCCTTACTATATGTATACTCATAAATTTCAAAAAATGCGGTCACACAGTGATAGCAAATACCATGATTCATACTAGTATAACTTCTGTCTAGCAGGCAGTAAATTTGTGACTACCAGGTTTTGACCATTTCAAGACTTTCTGGTAGTCTGTTGCTCTATATGTAAAGTATTCATTTGATTTTATATATGACGAAAATTATACCCAATTTACTTACAAATGTTTGACACTTATGTCCGTTGTAAGAGAGGCTTCTGATTTCTTTCAAGCTGATGTAACTTATTCCTTGCGATAAACACTGATCCTAGAACACATTTAATTTGTAACTGTTCCGATCAGCTCAGGGATCATCGGTACAATTACATGCATAATGTCTACAACGGAAGCATGAATGATTATTTATACTGGTGAATTTAAGGTAATGGTGTGCCGTTGGTATTACAATCAATCGGCACATCATCAGTCATGAGCTGATAGCCATCAGATACAAAGTTCACAAGGAACCAGAACCAGGAAGTGGTCTATACTCTTTATGTAAGAAAACATTTCAGGTCATACTAACTTCCTTCCATCATGCCGTTTAAACAACATCAAAGCGGAAAAGGTTGTCACTTATTCCCTGAAGATTTAGACCGCAACGTCTAATTTACATGTTTTGTAAATAAAATTAAATTAATGTAAAATGACCTTCAACCGACGAAATTCTTTCTTACTAAAAGACAACAAGGTCACGAATAATATCTAAACACACTCTTTGTGTTCAAATAAATAAATTGAACCTGATTGTTGCAACTCATTGCCAGTGTGAATTGTAATTCACCTCTGATATCAGATTCCTATCCATCTACATCTGGCAAGACAACATAAGACAATGCCATTATGTCTACGATTGCAGCTGAATTCATTTGACACTGACATAATAATTCAAAAATTAATAACATAACGGATCATTGTTAACATTATGATCTAAGATACCATAGAGCAGGCAGATTGACTGATCTTTGCTGCTTCTTTGCGTTTTACCATTAGTTGGTTTCATTGCTTCTCAACTTGATTAAGCCAAAGTGGTGAAATATTGCATAATGCTATGTATATCATTTACAATTATTCTAGGCTCAAATCTCGCTCTAATTCCAAGATATTGGTTCAGTTCTATAGATTTTCTAAACTCATACTGTTTCAGTGAAAATTATACAAATTGTACTCACTTTCATTTTGAAGCCCTGTGTAAAATTTGAAAGCGATTGTCTGAACCATAGCAGAGTTATTTTACTTTAAATTTTTTATGATATTACCTTGAGCCTCTCAGTTTCCCATAAGAATTAGTGTTAAATCACAATAAATTAGAAGTAAAATAATTCTGCTATGGTTCAGACAATCACTTCCAAATTTTACACAGGTTTTCAAAATAAAAGTGAGAACAGTTTGTATAACTTTCGTTGACCTGGCACGATTTTGACCCACATGTCTATGTATCCTTAAATGCGTTCTTGTACTAACCGAATGAACAATCTTGCTGCTACTAATTAAAAATCTGATATGCGTCCAGTTTCGTATTGAGAGTTACAGATGTAGCATATTGCACTTTGACCTGAAACGTGAGTGATTTTGTAATTGTTGGTTAGTTGATCTGACCATGAAGTAGAAGAATCTAATTCTCCTTAGTAGTCTCTATGCCCCTGTACATGGACGTTTCAAAAATTGACCCTGATTTATTGCGAAAAAGGTGAAGCTGCTCACAGTGAAGAACTGCTGCTTTCTGATTAAGTAGGTAAAATTAACCGATATTGATGTTATAAAACAGTTATTGTATGTGATATTTTTCAGTCAACGGCATTGTTATGACCCGTTTTCTGAAGGAAACAAAGAATATCATTGCGAAATGTGTATTCTAGATCGGCTCTTAATAGGTGTTAATTTCGAACCAGCTACCCTTCAAAAACAGTTACAATCCAATAAAAATACTATGTCAAATCCCAGTTGTATCCGTTACGAGAAAAGAGTGCGTGTGGGCATAAAATTTTCTTAATTTAAGAAAAAAACCGAATTTTTTTAAGATTAGGGTAATAATTTCTTTTGAATCCTGTTTGTGCAAATTTTTTTTCTTTGCGTTGCCACAATGAATTGCATGTTAGTGTTAGTTTATTTTTGCTAATGTATTCGAATTGATTCTGAAATTAATCACAACTGATAACGCTAGTGATAAAAAAGATGGCTCAATCAGAAGAGTAATATGACTCATGTTTTCAGTTTGATTTTGAAAATGTACAATTACATGCAACCCATGTAATTTGAAAAAAATGTGCGTGTATTCATAAAGCTGATTGAGTTAGAGTATTGCTTGCTTGGACAGGAAGAGCTGAGCGATTGAACAAATTATGATTATGTTTCATAGGATTAGAATGTATATATTGAAAGTGTTAATGACGTAACTCCGGTATATATATATATATATATATAAGTTTCATGGTGTTGCCGACTGATTAATTTTTACTATTTATTGTATAAAATCAATAAATGCCTTGGCAATAATACTACAAGAAGACAGCAGCTATAGAGTAGTAATTCTTGTAAATTGTACAGTAATAATATATATCATTACGTTCAAACAATTGTTATGCTTCATACACAATAATAACTTGACCTAATACTTATGCGCCTAGTATTAGCGTGGGGCTACAGCTGCATATGTATAACTTGTTATGATCCATACAGTAACTTATATTACTATGTATGTTATTTCAGCGTACAAAGTGGGCTAGCTTTGTTTCATTTGGATTTGTAAAGTATGCATTAATATCTAAGCAGGTGTAATCATATCATATTTCATTTTCATAGCATGTAGTGTGCTTCTTTCTAAATTGATTTACTCATCGAAACAGTGATTTTTTATCAACAGATTTCACCCTTAATAAAAACGAAATTAGCACAAACAATTGAAAAGCTCTGTAAGACTAATCTCATCTTGCTTCACTACTTAGTTTCACATTGGACTTTTCAAAAATAATAACACGAAAACTTATTTATAAAATGTATTTGACTGCTGCGTCATTTATGCGTTTTGAAATTTTTAATGTTTGGGCAAATCTGATGAGATCATAAGTTTCACAACCATGGGATAAACTCACGAGCTGTCACTGAGTGTTTAGGATGCTTTAGTACACATTACTAGTTATGATAAATTGTAAAATAACTAAAATCATTTGTTTGATGCATATCTGAATAATGAAATCTGTTACATAAATATTTCTCATTACGTATGTATATAATTCAAGCTATTTACTAAAAATTTTTACACCCAGAAAAAGGAGTCACGGAGTAGATTAACTTGGCAATCACAGTCTGCCAAACCATAGTTTAGTAATTAAAGGTAAGATGACGTTATACGACATTTAGTTACATGAAGCCATTCATGACTTAATCAAGTGGTGTCTAGTGGCAATAATTAAATATTCGTTCAGCAACCTGCAAGTCCAAATTTTTCTAGTTTAACCAATTCCTCTTAATATAGAAATACTATTATTTAAGAAATTTTGAAGGGAATATCGAATATAATCAGGATATTTATGTCACATAACAATTGGGCCCACAATGTACGCTTGAACATATCTATACTTTACATTCGTCACAATTTCGTCTTTGCATGATGAGATATTTGTAATTTTATAAATATATAAGACAGGGAAACCTAAATTAATCATGTTGTATATTTTATTTTGTTGTTAAGAAAGATAATTTCAAATGTCACATACTGTAGAATTTCACTAATATTCTAATATACAAATATCTATACATTTTAGAATGGAAGATATATTGTTCTAGTTTTCTGCAATCTAATGTATTTGCTTTCATCTTTATTTATTGAAAAATGAAAGTGTGTCACAATTATTTTAGATTTCTCTGCGATATATTATGAATATCTTTCATGTAAAGACTTCGTAGACTCTGAATTCTAATATATATTGTATATACATTATTGAAATATACCATGTGTAAAGACGCAGGACTGATGTGATATTTACTATTATATACATAAAAATCAGTTTATACTTCATATATTATTATTATTATCATTATTATTATTATTATTGTTGTTGTTTTTGTTATTGTTGATATTTGTATCATCATTACTGATTATATTTCAATATAATCACATAGATATGATTATCACTTTGAGAATTTCGTGACTTGGTTAATTACATGTATCAGTGTCCCCTACACCCAATGACTATACTCTGGCTGAAAACCATAGCGCTTTTAAAACAATATCACAGATCACACCAATAGCTCGTACTAATGTACGCGTTACACACATATAGCTGTGTCATTGTTGATAGATGTACAATAAACACCACTCAGATTCTTGCCAAATTTTCATTGTTAGAAGAATTTAAGAGATTAGTTACATTTCTCTAAATACAGTACTAATGAATTTTTGTTCTTTGGTCGACCGAAAGTTCTTCATCCTTTCACTCTCAAAAATTGAAGATTACGCCTAACATGTTGAAACATGGTCGTAAAAGAGTATTTTAAGTATCAGTCAATCCCTTGTGAAAACCTCATTGTATTAAGAACAAAAATAATTGGGAAGACAAAAGAATGGAGAAACCATCGTATAGTAAATGAATATTCTGCAATTCGAATTATTCTTTGCAGAATGGTTTAATTTCACTAGCCATGCTTTGATCTAAATTACAGACTGAACAAGCAGAAATGTTAACTTATTGTAATACTGGCTTATTATTCCAATTCAATGTTATGATTTGTTCCGAAAATGGGTAATTTTTGATATTTTTTATATATTAACTCTTGCTTTGTTTTTCTATATTTCACGGCCGCAGAAAAAAAACAACTAAATAACAATTGTAACAAAAATAATATGAGATCTAGCAATTGTACCGGAATTTCCTTCTATTTTCTATGATAATTCTTTCTTTTACCTTCAGAAGAAATTATCACAGCGATTAGAAGGAAATACAAAATTGCTAAATATTGTATAATTACTAAAAAGTTATAAAATGATTCGAAAACTTTTTAAAAACAATTCTACTTTTTGATTAAAAATTCGTTAGCCTAATCAGTTTCATAAATTTTGGGAAACAGACCTGGTGATTTCAAGTGATTCAAATGTAATTTCTAGATTTCAGCTGATATATATACATCGAATTATATATATATATAATTTTCATTTCGCAAAATTATTCTCTCCCCATAAATGTTTCATTGACGTAACGTGGCAATAACTCCACCTTATCATAATTAACAACAATAATTTGTCATTATCGTTTGTTCATACTTGAAGTGTCATGTATGTGTTAATTATATGCACAAAATTTGTCAAATAATGCATTTCTAGCCATAATCAAATCACTTGCTCAAATGAAACTTGCACATGACTTTAATAGCAAATGCAAATAAGTTTTACCATGATATATAATATTGCTTGTAAACTTTTGACGCGATGATTTTCCGTTAAAATATACAGTTACTCATTTACAATGTGGAATGTTGCCTAATAAAGTTTAATTTTTTAAAAAATATCAGCAGTGATAAAATTCTTTGAACTTTCTACCTTTCAACACAATTATGATTTACATGCTACGCTGAATAACGCATACCTAACATTATAAAGAGTGAAAGTAACATTAGCAGGTATGTGAAGGATCTGTCAGTGAAAATATAACAGGTGTGTCAAAGTGCAAGACTTCAATTGAAATTAAATATATTCTAATGCAATGTCAAATCGAAGATATAAAGTTAAGGAGCCTATTTTAAGCAAAGCATGGTTAGCGAAATTTGGACGATTCATTAATTTGAATTTTTATGTCCGTGACTTAGCTAATATCACCATAGTCCAAAATGGTACTCTCATAACAATCAGTACAATATCCTGACAACCGTTATATCTTTTCAAAAAATTAGATTATTTATGTTCAACTGTAATTCATTCTGTATAATTATACAAATTTAAAGTTACTCTTCGTATATCAAAGAAAAAATTATGAAGCATCTATTCACATGTTGAAAGGTCGCAGTTTCAAGAAATTGACCTCAGCAGCAACAAAAAAAATACTAGATAATGTGAGTAAAATGTTAAAAAGAAATGCTGTGTCCGATTTATGATCACGTATTGAATGCTCATGCAGTTTCAATTGATAATTGCAAGAAGTATTAAAGTTCGCAGCGGTAGATACACAGGACTCTGAACCACTTAATTCTTTTTTTTTTTGTGTACTTTCACACGAACCGTATTTGATAAAAGCCACACTTGAACACTCGAGTCATCGCAACTCAATAAAAGAAATTCAGAACGATTGGAATCAAAGAGTCTAAGATTATACACAGGAGATTTTTACACGTATTACAACTTTTGAGTTTTTAATGCTACTCGAACACTAATTAAAACTGATATTAAAAATAACAAAATTAATAGATCTCACCTCTTTTCAACTCCTTTAATAGGGTTGTGCATTTGTTGCTGTAACCAAGGATCATGTATCTCTTGAATGCAATCATATTTATGTTTTATAAAATACTGATATCTTATACAGAAACCACATGAGCATTTTATGGAAAGAAAGATTGCATAAACTCGTGTCGTTTTTAAGTATATGGTATAATTATTTACCTGCCATAATTTACTATGAAACAAATTTTATGGGTGATTGTGTGTATTGATGGTTAGTAATAATCAATGAATTAGCAATGTAACGGTATGTGTAATCCGAGATATTCTTGAATAGGCTTAATTTTTATTATGTACATAAGTTTCGAAGAGTTATTGGGATTGAATAAATGGGCATGGCTTTGCATTGCGCCATAAAAGAACCATTAATATTACAAGCTTGAAATATGACGTATGCTTCGGTCCTAGATTATGCCTTGTAATTTGTTGCATCTCAATATGCATTTGTTACATGCACCTGCATGCAGTGACAGGGAAACTTGGTAATGTAGTTTATGAGAAAAATGTGAAGCATTATTTTGTCAAGTTTTAATAGAGGTAGCTGTGAGATTATTTGTCTTCTTTCTTTCTTATTTCGTTATTTTTCATGAAATGTGTGCCCGCTTTGACGTACTATTTACTTGAAAATAATTGTAACAATGTGCATTCCCAAAATGCAATGCAGTGGCGGGTGGTCGTTGGAAGAGGTTCGAGTGAAGGTAGGGGGATAAACGTTACATTTGCGTCTCATTAATCTTTAATTAGGTCATTAAATCACTATTTACGAAAAATTCATAATAAAAAGTAGTATTCTATATTCAGTATTTCAGTTAATAATTGTAATAATAATTGTAATAATTATTATATTTCATAGTTTTGTCTGTAGTATCTCCTATTGATAAGAATAACCATAATAATTAATAATTAATTAATAATAATTACTTCATAATATAACCGTTTACGGTTACATTAATGTGTTCTGTGATATAAAAAAAAATCCGTGAAAGAAACAAAAACTGTTGTTATTGTGGCATTGTTCTTTCTTCAGTATAATAGTGAATTTCCTCCAGTACTGTGAATTACAAAATAGAAACAGAAACTGTGATATAGGATTGCAGCACACGTCTGTCACGTCAATAGTGTCAATTATTTGATGAATATCTGTTAACTACACATGGTATAATCATGATGAAGAAATTGTCAACAGCCTCTGACAATGCGGTTCAATGCGAAGATTTAAGACCAAAAAAATTTAATAAAATAATGACACAGTCTTGAGTTCACCTCATATTACAAAAAGCTGTAGAAAAAATTGTTTGCACAACAGCTAGTCATGATATTCTTACAAAAAAAAAAAAGAAATGAGTAAAGCATAAATCGTTATGCAACATTCGTATCAACCGTTTTAGGTCTTGATGTTTCATCCTGCGTCAGTTTTCGATTCAACTCAATTTCCATTTTGTCTTTTGCTTTCTGACACCGTTAGCTGTTACGGGTATGTTCTCTAATTTCACAGACTAGAACTGAATAATGCTTTACTATTAATCTTCTCGTTAAGACCATCATATTTTCTACCTTGTAACTCACAGTATTTTCGCATGGTGTACTGGTACACATCACCTGAACTAGATTTCAAGAATTTACTACCACATAAGGTGCACCACTTCTTCGGATTTACAACACTGCCCTAAACACAGCCATACTAAGCCAAATACTTTTGGGTTTCACATTGCGATTATTTTACTCGTAAGATTGTTTACTCATCTATTTACTCAGTTATTAACATTCCTCATTCAGCAGACATTCTTATATACTATACGATGGTACAATAAACAACAAATTCAATTTTCGATTTTATACAAGCAAGTATACTGGGTAATTCTAAAGGCAATGTAAGAGAGGTATGTATAAAAATTATAAGAGATGTTAGCGTTTATTTTTCGTCTATCAAGAGATTCAAATGTAACGTAAGATTTGTGCCAGATATATAGTGGATGGTACGTTGATAGAATACACAAAAATGATGATGACGACAACATAACAGATTTATGTAAAGTATCAAAACTTTAAATTGATTGTTTTTCACTCACACGAGAATCAAGGGATTATTCCCTTTAATTATACATGAATATCAAGTCAGTTCAATTCTATTCTGATACGTGATTATCAAAGATGTTCACTGAAAGTGACAAGAAAAATACTAGATCACGTCATTAATGGTATGTTTAATTAAATATTAAAGGACTAAAATAGTTACATATATATATATATATATATATATATATATATATATATATATATATATATATATATATATATATATATATATAATATAATAACTATATATATATATATATATATATATATATATATATATATATATATATAATAACAATACGAGGGGAAAAAACCACTAATATAATTAGACTAAAGAATGTAGTTGATCTTGTTCTCGTTGGTACAAAAATCATAAAGATGTCTTGGAAATGAAACTTGATTCAGTAACAGAAAACTGATATATTCGTAGCCAACAATAGTGCAAAACTCTACACAGGCAAAGATGTCAACACTATTCTGCTTAACTGATCATATATTTTTATTTCTCACAATTGTGCTTTTTTATTTAGAATAAAATTAAATTAAAATCATCTTTTTTTGCGAGATTTTATTTCACTTCCTGATTTTGGATAGTATTGAACATGGCTGATTATTATTCATTCGTTTATTCAAAATTTTATTTATAAAAAAATGTAAAATAATTATTTCTAAATCATGCAAACATCCATATAATGCTTTACAGAATATAACATTAGTCACTTCACGAAAAGGCTAAATTTTATTCAAATTTCGTTCTATTGTATGTGTACAGATTGATTCTATCTCAATTATTCGAAAAGATTATTTTCTTCAAGAATCAAAAGCCTAGACAGCAAGAAGACGATTGGAATGAAAGTTACTCGCTTTGAAAAAGGGGTGTACGATACTGTCAACAATATTATTTCAATTCAGTTATCATACACATTGACAGTGACGTTGTTTTTAAATGGCACTAGTATATTGTTTTCTTCCCAACTCCAAAGGGTCTTGGTGTAGTACCACTGTCATCACTCATTACCGCGGTGATTCTCAGCAAATTTGAACGAAAAAGTTTCGTGCGCTGCAATATCATTGAAAATTAAGGTTATGATCAGAGCTTCAGATATTGTACCCGTTTGTAATTCTCTATAGATGACGGTTTCTGGTCATGTATGAAATCACACTTGCAATTTGCAAAAATAATACTTCTCTTAATGATTGATGCACGTAAAACAAACCCATAAAGTATCATAATACGCTGCAATGAAGCAATAAGGGATCAAATATTAGGAAGTATTTCGTAAAAATGACCTGTATGGATTTCAACTGCAAAGTCTTTGTGTGTAAATTAAATAAGACCCATTAAATGTTGAAAGTTACAAAGTACCATTTAAAAAAAAAGTCAATAATCTTCAATATTTCAAATACACAATTTCTGTAAATATCATTGTTCGCTTTATCGCAGATTTGTCCTTACTCAAAAGCAATTAGAGATATTGGGTTAACAATTCTTTTGTTTGCCACATACTAATTTCATTTAGAATAATAAATCAAACTTGCATAGAGATTAACCAGCTGGCAAACGTACATACATATTATAAACACAAACGCACATGTGTACATAATTCATTGCTGTACTCACGTTATAGAAAACCATTCTTTAATTAACTCTTTTCGTTTTTTCCTCTAGAATTACCACGTATAGTTGCGATACACAGCGTCGAAAGAATTCGAAATACAATTACAGCACTCTTGTGTATGCTCATGTATGTATATTCTCTGGACTACATATGTTGATGTTGTTTTCTTTTCTTTTTTTATTTTTAATTATTATTATTACTTCTTTCAACGTGGTAGGAGATTTAAACAATGTCCTTGTATACTTCTTTTTCTCTAAATTACGTTCAACTATCTGTCGGTGTGTTAGTTATTCTGATTATAGGAAATCAGCTAAGGTTTTTACTTACATGTGACTACTACTTCTCATAAGATCTATCCCAAAAGTTGCGAATATGTTTGTTCAATACTTTTGAGATACATCGCGCGAATTTCTATGCTTATTTAAATAGTTAATTGAGAAAAAATATGGGGAAAAAAAATTACATTCAGAGTTCATACTATGATACAGCACTGGCATAGTCACGTAGTGTAGCGTGTGAAGTAGCTTGTCAACTCGTCAATTCTTCTCTTTCAAATATTACAATATTTCTGTTTATGTGTTTTTTATAGCAATATTTAGTCAATAAATTTATTATAGGCAGGTAAATTAATATTAATAATAATAATAATAATGATAATATGATAATAATTATAATAGAATAGTATTTACATAGTGGTTATGAGAGAGCCCCTTGAGCTACTGATAGCTATATTTTGATTAGACTGTACAAGTAGGGGCTCTCGATTCAAAAAACTTTTCAAAATTAACACGATTTATACTCCTCCTGTAGTAGCAAACAGCAGCCTGTTGTGAATTAATGTTTCGGTTGCGACACCAATCCTCATTTAGTTTAGTAAAGAGAAAAATGTTAATTCGCTCTCATGAGTCCATCTATATACGTAATTCAATGATCACAAAATTTAACCGTTCCTAAATACAGCGTCGGCAGCTGTTCTAAATTCTTAACAAATTATCTTAAGTTAACAGTACTTATTAACTTTCCCCCCTAACTTTCTGCGTTTACTTACTTTACAAAGTATCTTTTTTGCCTCTTATTATTTCGTTTCATTTTTTTTTCCTTAATTTCTGTCTGCTTTATATATATAGAGTTCTTTGTAATTCTTTTTACGTTTTATTTACGATATAATAGTAATAATGGTAATAGTAGTCGCTACTAGTATTTCAACTATTATTATATTAATTAATGTTAAGTATACACAACACATTTGTACGATTTCACTCAGCCTGCGCAAGCAGCTGCGAGGAGGGTGGGGACGACGGGCCCTTTCAGTTTTTATTTGTTTGTTTTCTTTCACAAGTCTCTGAGTTTTTTATCAGTGGTCACAGGGCGGGGCAGGGGGAAATTTAAATTCTTTTAAAGTCTTTTAATAACAACTTCCACTCAAGATTACCGCAGCAGATCCCGACGTTTTTTTTTTATATTCATTTTTTCTCTTTGATATTTCCGACGTCTACTACGTTTCACCTCGGCGATCAATGTTTTTCCTGTATCCTCAAAGGAAGAAAGAAACGAACAATCAACAATTCGTTATGAGGATAAAAAATAGTTTCTCAAATGTTTCCTAGAGCAAAACGATGAAACTGTTTTCAACTGGCCAAATAACGTACAACGTGTCTCATTATTGTCCTGTGAAACATTTGAATTTTTCGCCTTCTTTTGAAGTATAATGTCTGAATCGTTTACTGGAAAAATCAAAAAGAAGGAAGGAAAAAGACGTCGGGACAGAAACGATGATGTAGAGTGGTTGAAGCGGACAGGGGTTGCTTCGAGCAGTCAGTCTCATTTTGGGCAATAGTAACTAACAGTCACTAAAACTGTTCAATTAAATTTACGAGATGGTCTTGTGGTGTCATCGATGCCGATTCACTAGAGTCTGCACCACTTGTGGGGGGAGGAGCTGGGGATGAATGATGAGGCATGGCGGGTGGATGACCGGCGGAGACGCCACTACCGGCGCCAAGCTGGGACAGCATCATTTCACTGGGACCACCGAGTTCATGGGCGGGTGAGTGAGTTGGCGTACCATGAGGAGGATGATGATGAGGGGACTGTACAGGTCCGGCACGAGGAGAAGGAACCGGTTGATTACGAGGAGAGGGGACAGGTCTCGGCGAGGGATTTGGCTGCGGAGACCGAATAGGAGGTGGCGACCGAACCGACTGCATCAATTGCTGTTGTACCGATATTCCAGGAGGACCCATTACACCTTGAGGCGAAGGTACCGGTGGTGGAGTTGGTTTCAATCCTGGTTGTCCATAGCCCTGCTCATTGAAACTCCCGTAACCTGAGGAAAAAAACGGTCACAACATGAGTACCAACGTTATGTTTCACACGTATAGATATATATACAAGGAGGTATAAATAATAACAAATAAGATTATTAACGTATCACTGTGAAATGGTACAGAACCATTTGAATGTTTAATATAAAACTTCAACTTTTTACTATACATCAAATTACATGGGACACACACACACACATCTGCATAATTAATAAACTGTGTCTGAACGTCGTAATTCAAGTTTAAGAAATTTTTTTAAGTATTAATCAAGCCTGTCAGCCTTTACGCGTACACGAGTATTGGACACAACTACAGTACGTATTTTATATATTATATAATAAACATAAATACAATATATACATATACAGAGACAAAATGTACACACGTCAACATATAACCACCCCAGTTACCTCACCAAGTACGACTAAAATTTTGATACATTATTTTCGAAATTAATTAACCATCAACGTTTATCAAAATAAATAACCGTTAATTGTCTCCCATCAATTGGTTTGCTGTAACCTCATTTTTTTTTTTTTTGAAATTCATGAGAACTAAAAGGCCAACTCATTTCTGACTTTACATGGAGAATAGATTTAAATCTACCTGTGTCCGTAAGTTCGAAATAACCATATAAGAATATATACTCAAGACGAGTCAAAATATTGACAGAAAATCATAATGACGACGATGATGATGATGATAAGAATAACAATAATAACAACAATAATAATAATAATAGCAGTAGTAGTAGTAGTAATACATGGTCTCACAATCATATAAAACGGTGCTTCATGTGTGGATCTTTGCATGTGCAGAAAAAAAATTAATAATAATAATAACAACGAATAGTAAAACAAAGGAAAGAAAATAAATAAATAAAAAGTGGAATAATATCGCAAGGTATAAATTTCGCTATTGGTACGACGATGGATATTGTAAAATTATTAGCAATTCGAGTAAAAACTCCAGGGGTAAGTTTAATTCAGAATTAAAACTAGTAAAATTTTGCATTAATCTTGTCGCTTACCAATTAATGGCGACCTGATTGGTCTTTGTTGGCCGTAAGGTGGGGCTGGTGGCTGAGTGAAAGGTTGTTGTTGCTGTTGTTGCTGCTGTTGTTGCTGCTGTTGTTGCTGCTGCTGCTGCGCTTGCTGCTGCCTCTGCATAACTAGTAGTTGCTGTTTATACCACTGTGGTTGTCCACCATGCCCCTGCCCTGGTTGTTGTTGCTGTTGGCTAAGCATCGCTTGAATTTGCATTCTATTCTGCTGCTGTTGCTGCTGCTGTTGTTGCTGCTGATGCTGCTGTTGCTGTTGTTGTTGTTGCTGTTGCTGTTGCTGCTGTTGCATCATGTGATGCAAGCTGGAGAGCTGTTGCTGAGGTTGACTGGTTCCCAGCGGACCACCTGCCGCGCCATGCTGGTTTGTTTGCTGCCGAAAAGAAAATTATGCATTGTTCAATGTCTGAAAAATTCAATCTGTGACAAATACGTTTATGGGAATGTAGAATTTACAATGACTCAATAAAACGGTTTGATAATTGGAAGATTCCAAGTTGGTCAGGTTGTAATTAAAGTTATAGTCTGTATCTTCACAAAATAAGCTTCTATCCCATTGGCAGTTTGAAAATGTGATACCTACATATCAAGTGCTTCTCTGTATGCTGTAGAAAATTTTCGATTGTTCAAGAATCTAACGAATTACTGAGAAGAGAGGAACACATGAAAATATAAACTACCCTCAATCATATCAAAACCTTTGATAACATTATTTTTTAGTTATTTCTTAAGAAGTGTACAGCTGTTTCTATAATTTTTAATTTTTCGGATTCAATAAAAATATCTTTCTTACGATAATTTTGTATTACAAAATTTCACACTTCACTGATATTCGGTACTTTTCTGCAGATCACAATAATTGATATCAGACAAAATACTACTTTATTGCCTCATAACCTCCGAATCACTTGGGAAACATTGACTCAAGTCGAATTTTCCAAGTTTTTCCCATATTTTTTCAACTTCGAATTTTGTATTCCTGATTTTTGTCGGCAATAAGGGAAATAATAATAAATAATTTTAACATACAGCAATCCAGACATTAAATTTATTTGACTTTAATTGACCCATAAAAAGATATTCGATAATTGGTTGCAACATAACAGATGATCAGATATGTTAACAACTAAGTTACTTGCATTGTATCAATACACAGACTTCTTACCTGTTTTTGTTTTATAAAGGCAGCCATTAGCTGAGGATTGCTCTTGAGTATCTGCAGAATTTGGTTTTGTTGCTCAGGTGTGTTGGGACTCCGCAGGGTATGCATGAGTTGTTGCAAAGCATGCCTATGCATTGTCGATACACCAGCTGTGGGTTGAGGACTAACTGGACCGACTGGTCCTGGAATAACTCCTGGTTGTCTGGGCATCTGTGGATTCATAGCCATAATTGGTTGACCTGGGTGTTGAGGCTGCTGTGGTGGCATCAGCTGTTGAGGACTTGGTTGCCGGAGCCCCTGATTGGGTTGCATCACAGGATTAGCCGGATATCTGTAACAAAGTTTGTAACCAAGCTCAGAAATGTGTACCAATGTAAGTATTCCGTGTCAGTGTTTGCAATCTTGAATAGCTAATCCATTACAACTCGAGTATGTTTTTTCAAACTAGTTTTTTTTTTCAAGTATAAAGCTGTGACTCATTTGGTTAGAGTAATTTTAGATTCACTGGGTATCCTCAGTATGTAAATGTACAAGGAAATTCTTATCACTTTCTTCTGTAGTATTGTATCATCATTCAGCGTAAAATGGTAGTTTAATTAATAATTTTTCTGGTTATAATTCTAAGAATAGAAACTAATAGCCAGTACATAGCATTATAGATAAAATTACCTTCATTAATATCTTACTATTATACTCATCAATTTTAAAAAATGCAGTTGCACACTGATAGTAAATACCATATGATTCATAATAGTATAACTTGTATCTGACAGATAGTAAATTTGTGACTACAAAGTTTTGACCATTGCAGGACTTTGTGGTAGTCCGGTGCTCCATGTGTAAAGTATTCATTTGAACCCTACTAATGCATACGTTATACGTATGGTAACTGATCCAATTTAATTGGCTTGTATCTAACTGAAATGATGTTGATCGTGGCATTAATTTCTGAGTAATACTGTCATGATTTTTTATTTCCTTTCTAAGCCTCTAGCAATGTAAATAGAAGACTGAAATGTGAATTGGTTCCAATTATGAGAACAAATACTAGGGACTTACGCCGACGCGGTTCGTGCGTCAACCCCTCTTTACAGTTTCACGCCTCAGTAGTTCAGTGCTCCGCACTTTGCTCATTTGAAAGTATTGTGGCTTAACTTATTGTAGCCATTAGGAGTACTACAGATTACTCAAAGCCGAACTTATGCTGAGTATTGAAGTATGAAGGATCCCAGCTTGAGGCTCAACTTATTTAAACCTTTGGGGACCCATAAAAATCCACTGTATTTTTCTACATAATGTGCATAATCTTGAAGTGATTCAATTAATACGTTACATGATTCGTTGCCTATGATTTGATTTTCAAATATTTACCAATAACGTATTACGTGTGCTACAATTTCTAATGTTACCTTTCTGTGTCTCTCTTGCATCTTAAGATTTTTTTTAGACAATTTTATATACTACTGAAATGAGAGTTAGAGCCGTCAATACCATCTGGCGGACACCTGAACGATAACTTCATGCACATGGTTGTGTTTGTTTCGCATTTAATTCATATTTGTCTTAAAATTATTTTCATATATAGAGAGACTGTGGTCTGTGCAGAAGATAAACTTCAAAATTCTTCATTGTTGCTAATTGTAAGTGAACATAAATTTCTTCCATTCATGCTTTGCACCTGTCTCATCGTCAATACCACCAAACATTGTACTTTATAAATCTTGTGCCAATACGTAAGATGGTTTTGAAAACTGACTGTGAACAGCATAGATACTAAATTGAAATCCACGATACATTAAATAGAAAATGCCAGGCTCCTCACTAACGACAATGCCACCTATACTCCAGGTTAACTTTCATTTCACAGTTTACCCTCCTTCTACTCCATGAGTGTAACAATACTTTTTGAGTAATTTGATTCCTATTCACGAAATTCTAATTGGCAATGGCAATCACCGATGTTGGCACATCGATCGCAACGGTCATGTGATCCATAAGCAGCCTCTGTCTTAGGTCTAAAACATTGGAAGTATGGTCAAATTCAAAAATTTTTGGCGGTCAGAAGGGCTTATAGGATATATTTAAGGTTGTAGCAAATATATAATTTCGTAAAAATTGATGTTAATTTTCGAAATGTTTGTACAAGAGAACAAATATCGATATTCGGCTAAGTAATAACAATTGATTGGTCCAAATTAACCAGGGAAGAGAAAGTAAGAACTTCCCTTATATTGCAAACAAGCTTGTTCTGACGTATAATAATAATTTTACTATAAAAAGCATGTATATTGTATGATGTTCATTGAAAGTCAATTTGAGTGGGGCTTGCAAGCTTGTAGTTGTAGTTTTACTATTTGTCAAACAGCGATATCAACAATATTCAGCATTACTATGATTAGTTTGGTTTCTTGGGATATGAATGCAAATATTGATTTTATGAATCAAATAAATTGAAAGATTTATATTGCATCGATTTGAAATGTTCGTGCAAAAAATACTGGAGATCACTATACTGTTCGGATATTGTTCTTTCACTTTTGTCTGCAAATCAGTGCATTATGTTTTCAAATAGTTAAAAAGAACCGACCAACAATCAATTCGATAATACCTATCGCAACTTATCGTGATAAATTCTTTTTGCTTACACATGTTCATTAAATCTTTCTATTAGTCGCAGTACAAACACATAAGAAGCTATTGTAATGCAATCGGCTGTCTCCAGACCACGTATTTCAATGTTGCCATTGCAAACAGTAAAGTTACATGTTCTGGTTCAGCTTGCGCCATAACTTTCAAATTTACAGAATTTTCACGGTTATTGGTGACAAAAATATACTTTCAATGAGAGATAAAGCTGGTAATCAGTATGATTTGGTGCCAACCATGGTGAGTTTAAATATCAAACTTATTGTCAGCACAATTTTAAAACAATTTCCGAAAAATTGAATGTATAACAGAGTTAAAGTAGGAAATAATTTCTGTTAATAATAAGAGTGGAAGCATAACAATTCAAAACGAAAACTGTGTAAGTAATTCAATTCAATCTGCAAGTTCACAGAATGAAACAGCTTCTTCTGAATCAAAGAACATTTAAGATTGATAGATGAAAATGTCGTGCACATCGGGAAATGTACAAATAGAAAAAGAATATTTTTAAAGATTAAATTGAAAATAATATAGTTGAGCACTGGGCCAATAAATATACTTTGTGGTAAATATCAAACTTATCCGACGTATCTACAATATAGCGTTACCGTAGCTTACTTGGCGCAATTCTATGAATTTACTATTACGATTTCATAGAATCCATGCCATTTCTTTATGCTTGTGTCAAATGAAAATGTGTTGGAGTGTTTTTATTCAAAGTCGCGTGTAAAATTTGGCTTTTGAGCCCTTTTTTACGGTTAAGATACGTGGACTTTGATATTCTGGAAATATATATGACAACATCGAAATCGATCATGGCATTTTTAAGATGCATTTTTCCTATTGTTATTCGACTCTCGTGATTGTCATACGAAATAAGGTAAACTACCCTGTTTTTGGTAATATAACAAGTATTAGATATTGGTTGTTCACATGAACACAATGGTTTATCATTATTATTATACATACCTTGGAGTTGTCCATTGTTCCATAGGAATGAGGTGGGTACCAGCCGGACTAGACATTTGGCCTGGAATGGATCTCTGCATTGGAGGTGGCATTACGCCGCTAGGTTGACTCGCACCACCAATGCCACTACTTGGAGCAATTTTTCCATAAACAGGATGGGGTACCTGCTGCCTCGCAGCTTCTTCCTGTACCTAAAATAATCATTTACAAGAACAACATGATAAAAATAAGTGTAGACGAAAATAGAATGAGGTTATTTTGTACACTTCGCAATCTTCAGAGAAAATGAGGTGGTGATGTTTCCTGTACACAAGTAAGATATAATAAATTGTATTCAGTAGGTTTCATTGTTAATTGTGATTCAAACATTGATAGATTCAACCATTTGTACACCCGAGTACCGTCAATTCTGACCCACCAAGTTTCAACAGGTGAAAAGTAAGATTAGTAGCCGTGACCACTAGCCATCCTTAGCAACGGATCAAGCCTTAGCAACATGTGTTAAATGGCATTGCTAATCTTCTTTAATCAAACCGTAGCTTCTGACCATGTTTTGAAAATAGCAGACTAAAAGTTCTAATAGTGACTTGCTCCCAGCCTTGCAGGAATTTTTGTTTAATTATATTTGCTGAACGACATGGTATCCTCCGTTTCGCAGCAATCAGAATTTCTCGAATTTTTTTATACAACGAACGTGAAATCGACAAAATGTATTCCCTGTATCAATCAATTGGTTAATAAATTCAACTAAAGTGTTTACATCATCACAAATGGGTCTATTATTATATGTAGATTAAATTTCACCACTGCAGAGTTTTTGTACAAAACATATTATTGCGACAGTAAAAAGCTAGACTTACCTGTTTAACAACTTGAAGTACACTGGCAGGTGGGGTCTGCGTACCAGGTTTAAGGCCTATGTTAGTCTGGTGAGAAGGAAGATTGGTAGGACTGACACCCGGCTTAATTGCTATACCTACTGGCATTGCAGGATTAGATGGTTGACTACAAGGAATTGGGCCACCTGTACCGGTTGGCCTGGTAGTATTCATAACTGCCATTCTTCGCCTGAACACATAAGACATTGATAAAATTTAAGTGTTTGAAAATAATAGAGGTAATAATATTGCTTCACCGCTGTGCAGAAGTAGAAATTGAATAAATAAGGAAAGATTGAGTTCGTACCTAAGCAGTTGAGCTTGTTGAAGACGCTGTTGAAGTTGTTGCTGTTTAAGTTTATGCTTAATATTTGAACAAAATGGTACTAAACATTTTGTTTCTTGGCAGTGTTTCGCATGGTAACAACACAACGCTATTAATTGCTTGCATATAGGACAACCACCGTTCGTTTTTCTTTTACATATCTTTGTGTGGGTAACAACACGTTTCATCTTTTGGCAGCTTGGTAGTCTGCAGTTGGCATCTCTGCACTGACATGCATGCACCAAAGACTGAATGCATCTCTGAATGGACAACTTTCGTGCCTCCTATTGAGTGAAATTAATCATTTATTAATCAAATATTGATATCGTAGACAACCGTGATTGAAGGTCTTTCTATGTCCTACAATCCACGACCAGACACCGCGGAATAAAACTTTTTAATATTACACGAAACCTTACCTGTGGATTGGCCTGCTTAGCATCAGCTGGTGACGACCCATCATCCAAGTCCAAGCCTAATCTGTCCATGGGATGTGGATGACCATCTTTTTCTTTACAGCTTATACATAAATCGAAGTCCTGGGCAATGAATAAAAAATATTATAACAATTTGTTTAAAAGCTGAATTATGAGATTATTAGAAAAGTATATAAATAAAAATTACTCACATCACAAACAGTGCAGTGGTATCGAGTCTCAACATGGCTTTTACAATTATTGCACGTGTAGACAAATTTGTCTTGCCCCTGGTTATGTAACTCATAAAGCATAGACATGGAGCTAAATTTCGCTCTTCTCAAAGATGAAAATTCGTAATGTCTTTCTCGTGCCATTGTTAGAAACGCATCACGACCATCCATAAGGTCACAATTTATTGCAGGATCTGGGTCTTGAATAGGCTGAAAAAACAAATTAATATTCGAATCATAATATTCTATAACTAAAAAAATTTATCGTAATAATTTCTGGATGCATCTAAATAGGTAAAATTGCTTTCTATTAAATTAAAACTTGACCAAGTACGTCAAGAGAGTTGTAGCTAATTTTTACGCATCTAATTGATGATTTCGATGGTCTAATTATTCAGCTAGACTCATTCAACATAAATGGATAAGATGCGTTGAAACTTACAGCTAAGCTGGCTGCGCTCTGGGCACTGTGCAATCGGATAACAAAGAAAACTTCTTTATGTTTTTCCATTGTGGCAAATATCTTTGCCGAAAGATCGTTACCCGTTTGCGGAGTATTAGATTTCTTGCTATTTTTACGTTGATTTGCCTTTGACTTATTAGACTTCTTAGCCTTCTTTTGCCCCTTCTTTTTACCATCTGGTCCTGTCTCCGAATCTTCCGACAGCGAAAATATCTGAGAAAAAAGGTACATCACGAAATATTAAAACGTTCTAATTATCGAATAATATGAAAAATAAGGACAATGCATCACGCCAAAGGGAATGTAAACTATATCAACTTACGGCATTGGCGGCAGCCGCAGCAGCCTCGGCTGCCTCTGCCTGTTTTCGTTTCTCCTCTTCTTCTTGATCCAATTCTTTGATACTTTCTTCCAAAACATTTGGCCAAAAATCACCTTCAAAATAAGGTAAGTCAGCAGCAGACGAGAGCTTATCTTCCATGGCTTGCTTCAATATATCCTAAGGTGGAAGAATGAAAAGCGTTAGTACCCGGATTTTGCGATACTGATTCTGAATTACTACTGTTGTTGTTAGTATTCGTAATTACTTAAAATATGTTGTTACCCAACTATCTTATGTTCAAAGTTACAAAACTATAAGAACAATAACTTGGTTGGATATTAATGTAAGTCTCGCTTGACACCTGAGTCCAAAAGTAAAGTAAACAGGTAACACGGAGACTGAAACGGAAATTGAAACAATTGAAAATACGTTATGTTGAAAGAATAATACTAACTTTGTAATCAAGAACGATTCTTTCATCCATTCCCTTGTCCAACATTTTCTTATACCACTCTTGCAACCTCTTTGGTTTTGGAATTTTTTGCTCTTGCGGATGACAGTGGAAAATATAATCATCTCCTTCCGATGGCGGACACGCCCAAATATGAGCCATTGTGTAACTGCAAGTTGATACAAAATTTATTCACATGATTAAAGTTTGGATGATATTCTGAGTACGAATGGCATTTTAAATTTTCTAACATTAAATATTTTGTTGCACACATAATCGTCTATCACTACATTACAAGATTCGTTTCTAGAAGTTTCGAGTTTTCGAAAAAGAATTCTAGAAATTATTAATATGTTCAAACAATAATGAGTTATTCGGTGATAAATTAGCTGAATCAAAGAAATGTAAAGAAATGTCTTTCACGAATTAAAAACGTATAACTAGTTAGACATTGAATCACTCAAAGAATTTTGCTTTTTATACCTAGAGAAGTAAATTTATCCAATTTTAATAGGTTTAGATGCCAAGCCGAAGCAAATTTTAATACTATCGTTCATCAACGTAATATCAACAAAAACATGCAAACAAGCTACAACTTCTATGAAAATTAACAAGTGAAATATTATGAAATATTCCTTACCCAAGCTGTTTGGAATAGTCAAGGTATCCAAGTAAAATTTCATGATAAACAGCTGTTCTGAATTGTCTAGGCCTGAAGAAGTGTACAGAATCCAGATATGCAATATACACTCGCCTCGTGTTGGGGGTAGGACATTCACTGCCATATTCCTGCACATGCATGCCAAAGAAGCATACATCGGTACCGTCAACTTCCTCAAACGCGAACAAAGCTTTCGCTCGATACGGAAACTCTCCTGGCATATCACTGTTTTCCACAAATCTACTTTTCATTCCTGGTTTGACTTCAACAAGCTTATCGCTAGAAGCTACAACTCTAATCGCAACTTCTCCGGCACCAGCTTCTTTTTTCTTCAAGAAATTATTCACTCGTGTTTCGATGTACGTTCCCAACTTTGTTACAGGCAATCGCTTTGCATTGAATTTATTATCCTTACGCATTTGACCTTTTTTCTTCAGACAATTGTCACAGGTGAAGCTTTAAACGTAAAAAAAAATAATTTCATAGTTATTTCAGGCTAAATTATCTCATGACGACAAGATCATTATGCAGGGTATGGCTGGTAGCAGGTAAACTATCTGGAATTGGTTAGAAAACATCCAATCTCATTGTAATTACATAATAGGTAACTTTTCCCCACCACCTCTGAAACATTCAGTAACAAAACAATATCGAGTTTTCGAGACACATGACATAAATTGATTTAACTCGCTTGAAAAAATAATAAAAATAATTCATTAATTCGGAAAAGTAACAAAATTTGATAGTTTCTAGAGGCGAAGAATCACGAGATAAATGGCTTGCTACCAGCCCAGTAATGATACAACACATTGAAAATTTTTTAACTCACCCTAACGGCCAGATTGCTTCCATATGTAAGACACAAATTTGATGAACTTTTCTACCGCAATCAGTGCAGATGACAAACGGCTCTAATTCAAGATGATCGTTCTTCATTTCTTGGAATTGTTCTTTCTTTATAGCACTACATAAATACAGGACAATACCACATTATACACAAATACCACCATGGTGAAGTTAGGCGTTTGATACAAGATTTAAATTTCAGTGTACATTTAATGTAAAGTTGAGTAAAAACAAAACAACGAACTACTTACGTTTGCGGTTGTGTTGGATCATCTCCTAATGTCACAGTATCTCCAGGAATATCATTGAAGCATTTTTGACAGAATGTGTATCTATTGGAAACAAAAACATATAATGTTAAGCCATCAAGTTCCTTTATTCTTTGTATTATGTACTTCCGATGCATTTTGAAAAATTTTACACAAAAGTGTACGAGAAAAACAAGTCAAATTATAAAAATAAAAAATGATAACACTAATTCTGAATTCATCAAAATCTTCAAAAATTACTAATAGCATACTTAAAACAAGTTTTAAAAAAATTATTCACGAAACAAAATACAATACTAGGAATACGGTGAAAATATTTAGGAAATGTCTCACATTTTTTACAATTAATACTTGAGTTTATATAAAGGTAATAAATTATTTGATATTACTAAATGATGTAATAATAAATCAGAAAATTTACCCCAACCTGTTTTGGTAAGAATAATATTTGGCATCTCTCGGAATAGTACAAAGTTGTTTTCCGTAACAACATAAAACCTGAGGATTGAAAGTGTACTTTCGTCCACAACAGTACCCCAATGCCTGCATTACAGGGTCGATTTCTTGCTCAAACACTTCCGAAAGCTAAAAGTTAAGTCAGTAAAGTTAAGTTCATCTATAATGAAGTTGATAAAACAATACGAGATTGGCAATAAAAAAAATACTATACTTATGAATTACGGGAACCAAAAAATACAGGAAAATGAGATGAAAATTCTTACCTTGGTACAATATCGGTAGACTCTGGAAGTTTTACGATTATACAACCACGCATTGTCAAACATCATCCAAACATCGTCAACATACTCCCAAGGGTCACTGTACTGTCCTGTGTCCAGTTTTCTCTTAATCGTCGACAAATCCATTGGTCTTTTCACAATATCAAAATAGTCTGGAATCCCGAGGGCTTGAGGATCAACGGGTTGTCTGAAGGGAATAGATTCTGGATCTTGACGATATAACTTCTCTAGAGCAGGCATCAATGCTTGCCGCAATTCGTCAGGTTTGAATAAGCACAATCGTTTCTTATCAGTTGACGTTCCGCTGGGTTTAATTGGTTCGGGAACCATGGGTTTAATATCAGATGTCGATATGTCTTGACTAGACATCGGAGTAACAGGCGCTTCTTCTTTAATATTGCATTCTTCCTTGATCATTCCATCCTCAGACGTTTCTTCCATTGGTTCTGTCTTGATTTCGGTTTTCATAGATATTTCGCTATTAACACTTTTCCCCCCATCCATCCTATGATTATCAGAACCATCCTCAGTTTTTATTTCCATTTTAATATTTTCCTCTTTAATAGAATCTAGTTTTCCCTTGCTATTATTCGTTGGTGGACTCGGTGAATTATCACGATCCAATGCTGCTGTGATAGCAGCCATTTGGGATGACATTGAAGAACTTCTTGGAGCATTCAAAGCAGCTCTTTCTTGAGATGTCATACCTTTACCTAAGCTGGCTAATCCTGCAGGAGACGGAGTGGTACCGGGGTGAGGAGGTGTTTTATTTGCAGACGAAACTGTCTTGTTCGGAGTCATTAAAGATGGAACTAAAGGAGTACTAGGCGTAGAAGTGGTTGATTGTGGACCATTTGTAGATGGCGCAGGCCCAGGACTTGGCCCGCTGGATGCAGGCGGTGGTATAGTTTGAGGTGTAGGTGTTGCAATACTGCTATCACCAGGAGTCGAAGCAGACATAGGGCGGCTCGTAGGAAATTGTTGATTTTGTTGTTGACTGTTCTGTTGCTGCATTGTACTGAATGGCGATGGCGCTTGCGGCAACGGTGTTGTATTACTATTCTGATTAGCAGTGGCATTGGTTTGTTGTTGCTGCTGCTGTTGTTGTTGATGTTGTTGAGCTTGTTGTTGCTGAGCTTGTTGTTGCTGTGCTTGCTGCTGCTGTGCTTGCTGCTGCTGCTGTACTTGCTGCTGTTGCACTTGCTGCTGTTGGGTTTGTTGCTGCTGCGCCTGCTGCTGCTGCTGTTGATTTTGTTGTTGCTGTTGCTGTTGTTGTGCAGCTTGCGATTGTGCCAGTCTAACTTTCATAATCTCTTGGAACTGATGCTGATTCTGAACTGGAGATGTATTTGGTAATCCAGGTGTCCCGTTCGACGTAGGAAATTGACTAGTTGTAGCAGAGGCTGTAGTCGTCGTTAAATTAGCTTGCGACATTTGCTGTTGACCAAAAGGACTCAGACCTGGATTTGGGACCAAATTAGGATTGGACGTTGGTTGCCCGTTTGGACTTGGACCCGGCGGTCCGATGAGCATCCCTTGTTGCTGTTGCATTTGTTGCTGCTGGATTTGTTGTGGAAATTGCATCCGATTGTGTTGCATGCCGATACCAGGCAGCGCTCCCAGCTGTCCCATTCCGGGTGAATGGCTTCGTAGACTCGGGGGCACAGTTCCAACTGGTTTTGGAGGGACTGCTCCAGCAAGACCTTGTGGAGCTGCCGGCCTAAGACTTGCACCTGGTGCTTGTTGTTGCTGCTGAGCTTGGAGTTGTTGTTCTTTACGTTTCTGCCGTTTTTCCTCTGTTTTTTTAAAAACGATATTTAAATGAAAAGTAATGGTGCACCATAAAAAAAAAAAATCGACAAAACTGCGTTGTACTAGGTATAGATCAAGATTGTCAACATTGGATATGATGGAAAGAATTCGCATTCAAATTGTATTCTGACGTATTGATAAAATTCACCCTCAACTCATTAAACTTGAAATTTGTTAAGAAACGGACGGAGTTCTACTTAGCTGTGTGATAACATTTATTTGCTTAGTAATTGTTCTATTTGAGTTCCGATATGCATTGAAAATTGTTTAGCTAAATTGTGGATACGATCACGAAAATACTTTAACAGCAATAATCCTAATTAATGAATAATTGTTTCTTGAATTTACTCAACTCCTAATTAATCTATACATCCAATGAATATAGATCAATCTTTTGTGAAATCGTTCGAACAAAGTCTGAGAATTGGATTGTTGGGATAGCATATTAAACCGCTTTGACATGTCAATTTCATCAAACTAGTAAAATATTTATATGCTGGGAAAAAAATATTGAAAAGTTAAAATGTCATAAACTTGTTCAAAATTTAAAAGTCTTCCGTAATTTGAGACCACAATACGTGACTCTAAAATTCTAAAACTATTGTTACACCCTCTACTCAACAAAAGCTAGTGTAAAGTTGCCAATCACAGAATGATACTATTTTCAAGTTTTATTAACATGACAAATGTTAACTAGTACTATCTATTAACTTACCTAGTTCTTTCTGTATCTTGTATATCTTCTCAGCGAGTAAGTGATAGTATTCTGATCTTGAGTTGGCCATCTCATACATATCACCTTCAACTTTTTTCGCATATGCAACTAAATTATGCATTCTTTTATCGAGCATTGCTTGAGGATCAGGGGTTGGAAATATTGCTTGGACCCTTAAAAAACATTAAAGCATATATTCACTGCATGTAACATAGAGCTTACTTTTTCTTTTTTTAATGCACCACTGATTGTGTTTAGTAGTTTTGTCACGCTATCTAACAATTCGTGCACAGAGCCACTTTCAATTTGAATAAAACCCATTTTCATTGAAATAATTTTAGAAGCAATACATGAAAATCAAGTTTGCACATTGTATGTAGTCATTCGAATCAATATTCTTGCAGAGAAATATTAAATATCTGTAATTATCAAATTACAAGTACTTACAACTTG
Organism: Neodiprion lecontei; assembly: GCF_021901455.1. Lineage (NCBI taxonomy): Eukaryota > Metazoa > Arthropoda > Insecta > Hymenoptera > Diprionidae > Neodiprion > Neodiprion lecontei. The sequence goes on along the minus strand of NC_060265.1, from coordinate 9,001,084 downwards.
TGAACAAGATGGTTCCTGAGATCTGGTGTAACCGATTGATGCCACTCTTTAGTTCCTTGTACCGGAGTTGCAGTTACTTGGCCCGGTTGTAGCCCAGCTGGTAATTGTAGACTAGCTAATCTATTTTCATTTATAATTCCTGGTTGACCTGCATCATTCAATCCAAAAAGTTGCATGCTAACGGACTGCTGTATACTGGCAGCAGCCACAGCTGCTGCTGATGTAGGTCCAGTTGAAGGTTGAGCTTGGCTTCCAGCAGCCACTGCTGTTGGATCAGAGCTCAGTGGAAGGGAGACGTTAGGCGCAATAACTTGTTGGCCTGCGCCACCCACTACAGGTTGCCCTGGGCCCGCTACTATGGAAAAATGGTTGTTACAAATACCATTTAATACGTATTTCTAAGAATCTTAGTCTGGATCAATTTGAAATCGTACTGGAACTTCATTAACGCCATATAAAAACACTGAAAAATGTGACCATTAATACTTCACACTTGACAAAGTCCTTATTTTTAAATTCACTTATTACTTTTGCTACCATGTTTCTCTCGCATTCTATCTAATATGATTGACCTGTGCTTCCATTCTAGGCATATTATTTTGTCAAGATCAACAGGATCAAAATAATATTAGTGGAAGGTCTCAAAAAACTGAACAGTTTAGTAGGTCCTGACACGAATGCTTACTGTAATTGATTATTCTGCTATAATAAAATTTTTCGTCACATCCAAAATACAAAATGAAGAAGCAGTATTAAAAATTTATATATTCTTTAATATACTTATTAGTTTTGTTCCTTAATACCCTCAAGTGGTGGTCGGCACCAAATGACAGCGCCAGGCTTTTTTGGTTCTGATACATGGTATATAGAGGACAATTTAGATTTCACAAGGATCCAATAAACTTACATGATTTGAAAACATTAACAACCTTTGTTTATTCTTGACACTGCAATCCACTCAGTTTCAAAATAAATAAATTAAATTTCAAAGTGTCTTCATGTTGAAGTTGAAGAAAACCTCCTAGAATGTTTTAAGCTTTAGGACCATAGGAGCCGGGTGTCTAGATTAAACGGATCAACAAGTTGGTGCCAAAATTTCAATACCATGCCATCGATTCTTTGTGGATCAAGTTTGCAAAAACTATTCAAGTTATTCGTTATTTCGATAAATTTGCCTTTGTGTTTCCCTGAAATATAAATTCTCCAGCCCAGACACATTTTTTCTAATCTATCAAAACCAATAATTGCACATACCTTGAGGTTGAGGTGGGGCAAGCCTTATATTCTGCATACCACCAGGTGGACCTGGGATACCTGGTACAGGCATTCGAACGCCTCTACCAACAGTTTGACCAGGCAATAAAGTAGGAGTAGTAGTAGGACATATTCCTAAGGCGTCGTAAGCTCTCCTCATGTCCGCTGGACTGGGATTAGGTTGACTATTTGGCTGAGTTGCTTGGACTGAGAAATAACAAATTTGGAAATATTAAACTAACGCAATTCACCTGAAGGTATTGATATCCAAAGATATGTTTAGTAATATGAAGAAGATGCAGCTATCACCGAAAGTTCACTTATAGATGCTTGACACAGGTTAAGATAACTAGCGTTCGTAACGTACAGCTAATGAAACATTATCATGATTTAGACGATTTTTCTTGACCTTTATGAGTTGTTGACTAATGTTATTCTTGGATATGAAGGTCACAACTCAAAACACTTTTTTTATAGTGTTAACGTTTCTATTTACCAATACGCATTCACTACTTAATAGTGTTCCCTGTCTGCTGTAATTGAAAGTGTCATCCCACACTAGGTAATTCCTCTCATTTATATCTGCATAAACATCCTTGCTTATTATCTAAACCATTTATGTTTAATTTTGTTATAACGGAGTTGTACATTATTTTATTATTTTTGTTCGTGACAGATGTTTAAATAAATTGGTTCTGAGGAGGGCCCCCATCAGGGCTGAAACGTTAACACTATAAAAAAAGTGTTTTGAGTTGTGACCTTCATATCCAAGAATAACATTAGTCATTATCATGATTTGTGTGAAATTTAAATTTCAACTGGGAAATTTCATTGTGGTTTTATTAAATTTGAAAATGACGCAACACTGTTGTCAGTGATTTATAACTAGCTATACCCTGAGAATGGAAATGAAATTTCTCTACCTCTCCCCTAAGCTCTATCATGTACTAAGTGATAAAGCGATAGCATATAATATAAAGTGTGTAAATAATGATTATTATTCGCGCCTGAATTAAGAAATATAAATCATAAAATAACGAACTATGACAGAGCTAATGAATCCCCACCATATATGTATTTTGCAACTTGAAATGGATTGTGCAAGTTGGGGAATTTTATATACATTGACTGCTTTTTCAGTAAAAATTATAAATACAGTCATCGAATTAGGACAATTTAAATACATCATCGCTTAATTGCTCGATCACTTTCGATAATGTAATGAAATAATGTATTCAAAATATTTGTATGAGTTTTACCTGCCTTAGTAAATAACAATCTTCACAAAGCAAACAGATATTACAATCTGACTCAAATTATCAGCTCTCAGTATTATAATATTAGCAAACAATACCATAGAGCAAGGAATATCATTCACGACGTAAAATTCCCTCACTAAAAACTGAATGGAAAATTCGATGTGTTCCTGAACTACACGTAGCATACTTTGGATGTAATGCTTTGGTACGATTCAAAAGTTCTCGTAAACTTTCACATACCACTTTATTGAAATATAAATTGGCCATTGGGAATGATAATCATTGTCGTTGGCTCAGTGAAACTAGATTCTTTCTTTTTTAATGAAGCAAAGTTCAATCATTCCTTTATTTTTAACGAAAAAACGAAATTACACTTTTTGAGCAACCACGTGAGGGGGACAAGACATTGTAAACAAGTATTTAAAAGTAGAAAGTGCAGGGATACCTATGCATAATTTTTGGGATAACCTTTAATCAACACACAGATATTATGTTGGGCCCGCCGCTTATCAAATCTGTTTCGTTCACTTTCAGGGCACACAGCATGTTCGACTACCCAGTTTTCGTTGCTCGATTCTTCTTGCAAATGGGACCATAAATCTAACATTCAAGGAAACAAAAATATTATTTCCAAAACTTGTACTTTTCCCTCCTCCACCTTATGGTAGAATTACTTTGAATGTAAATGCACCTTCAGACTCTAGCGGGCTTAAAACAACAAATTGATAAATCTAATAAATAAGCCCACTCTATGTCTTTCACATACCAACTCAAATTTTCTCAATAGAAATGAATGAAAATAGTAAGAAATGAGCATTAATAATCGCGGTTCTGCCGAATCTTTCACAGAACTTTAGAGACCAGTTTGAGAACATGAATACGAGTAATCAATCATCGGAAATTGGTCGGAAATTAAGACATTTAGTGCGTACCCCATGAACAAAACTCCTCACATTTAGATCCTGAACAGCTAATACTGAGTTTAAAAGTAATTCTGACTGTTACGGGTGTTTATTCAGGGTTGTTACAAATTTTCACTTCCAAAATTCCCTAATTTTTCAAGATTCCAACGGCTGAAATGTCCTTTTAATAGAGAATGTTGAGAGAAAAATGTATCCTGTTACTATATTTTACTTAATAGACATCAAATCATTAACAATGAAAAGCTTGATTCCTAACGAAACATATTGAGTGAAGGTAAAAATCTAGTACCTCAAACTGCACTTCAAAGTTTTAGTAAAATCCAAAATTACCCGTAATTGATAATATAAGGTAAATTCTCATACCAAACGTTATCCAATAAAAATATCTAGTAAATAACCTAAGTGTTCCAATAATCAAAAATTAGCCTGGGTGTTATGATAGGTGTCCAGGTTTGTAACAACCCTATGAATTCATCAGGCTGTTTCAGTTATTCAAATTATCCTGGTTAAAAAAAAAGATGTGTTTCAATTGTTCTGATTTAGATGCAGTTCCGTCTTATGCGAATCATGAACATATTTTATTTAAAACAATAGTCGCAAAAGAGAACGATATGTAAAATGAAGACCCATGCTCCTTTTTAAGTCAACAATATAGTTTGAAATAAAGTTCTTACCACCAGCAGCGTTTGGATGCCTGTTTTTATCCGCCTGCTTTAGAGGTAAGCAGACAGGACAGTCGCTTCGTTCACAGTGTTTCCAATGGCTTATTATTTGCCTAGACGAGCTGCAATGTGGTACAGAACAAGTCTTCCCAGCTGCGCATGTCGTCATGTGATTCAGAACATTCTTCATAGTTTTACAATGTGGCAATGTGCACTGACACACTTCTCCATTAGCCTGACTCTCTCGCCTCTGGCATTTGTGCGCGTGTAATAGCAAGACCAGTTGTTGCTGAATCAATTTTCTCTTTTCAGGATCAGCTGTCGACGGAGGAGCACCTGCGAAAAGTTCAGCAAATTGTTCATTTTTTTTCAACTCTATAGTTTCATTTGAATGATGTCAAGGGGCTGTCGAACTGTCAAGTTTTACAACAAATTCAATCAGCATTTTGCACGATTTTTCTTCTGTGAAGCAACAAAAGTGTTTCAAACATTGGAAAATTACAGGGTTCACGATTGCATTTGTGTGATAAGTTAGAACAGTATGGATAATAAATAGTAAATGTAAAAATATGGAGATTCCGATATTAGTAGCGTGCGATAACCTAAAAGTAAATAACAATTAGCTGAAAGTATATTTGTGGTGTTTTCGTCAACTTTCCAAATCTTTTCCAATGACCACACGAGCAAATTTATAAACACTATCATTTCCCAAAGTGTGAAATGATTTCATTACCCAGAAGAGAAAGAAATGTGTAAAGTTCGATTTGCTCAGTGAATATTCACAATATTAACTTAATAATAAAAATTTTTTTTACATTTACAATCCAATCACTGATATTGACATTAAGAATTTATATTTAAACGCTAACAGGAAGTAATCGGTATACAATTTAAGAAACAAAATGTCACCAGTGAAGAGTTTCATTCCAGTTTCTGAAAATTGAGGAAAACTGAATTTTTGGACTCTGATTATTAAAACAAACCTCGTTGGGGACCGCTGCCAGGCATTTGGCCCTGTGTTGCTTGTTGAGGACCGGGTTGCCCTCCACTTGGTGCACCTGACTGTGGCTGCGCCGGACTTGGTGCTGGTGGTTGTGCTTGTTGAGCCATCCCACCTTCCTGGCCGCCAACAATATTTCCTGGTCCAATAGGTCCAGCCGGACCACCAAATCTGGCAACTTGCATGGCGTTCATATTTGCCCCTGCCGGTCTTTGTTGAGGAGCAACAACAGCAACTGGGTTATTGGTCCCGACACTTGGAGCTGGTGCACCACCTGGAGACCCTGATGAACATTTTACTTGTAAATCAGAAAAGAAAAATGAATTTATATGCACGTTTGAAACAAATTTGTGGTAAATTATTATTTTTTTTAAATCAAACTGTTGCATTGGCTGGCTGAATTCACCAAATTTTCCAGCTTCAATAACCCTCAAAACTATAACAAGTACATTTAGACAAACACAAAATGACTCGATATAATTAACTTTGAAATTTTTTTTCCTACAAGCGAAAAGTCAGCAGAACAAATTTGACCATTTCTGTCATCATCGATAATGAAAAAATCTTCAAAGCTTTGAGGAAGTAAGTTATCTTTCAAAGTATTTGTGTATTCCATATTAAAGATCAGCAGAGATGCTGAGTTATCTATGAGTCAGTATACAATTCTTATTTATATATTGCAAGTACATGAAGAACAAGATCTATGAATTTTACTTACCATAACCATACGGACTCGAAGCACCCATTTGTCCCATATTCGACATATTTGCCATGTTTGGTGGAGCTGGCATTCTAGGTCCAACCATTCCTCCTTGGTGCACTTGTTGGTGAGGACTCTGGCCCCTTGCTGAGCCTACCATATGAGCTTGCTGCTGTTGCTGCTGCTGTTGTTGCTGCTGCTGCTGCTGTTGTTGCTGTTGTTGTTGTTGTTGCTGCTGCTGCTGTTGTTGTTGTTGCTGTTGTTGTTGTTGTTGTTGTTGTTGTTGTTGTTGTTGTTGTTGTTGTTGTTGTTGCTGCTGCTGCTGCTGCTGCTGCTGTTGCGCCTGCTGCTGTTGCTGCTGTGCTTGTTGCTGCTGTTGTTGCTGCTGCACTTGTTGCTGTTGCTGTTGTTGTTGTTGTTGTTGTTGCTGCTGCATAACAACAGCCCTAGCAGTCATCATTCCAGCTGGACCATTTGGCATTTGGCCTACACCATGAGGTCCAGCAGAGTGATGTATGCCTTGAGCATTTGAGCCAATCATTGTTACCTAAAAAAGGTTGACATTATTAAGAAGCATGCTAATCGGCACTTTATTTTCACAATCATGAAATGACGAAACTCTGATCCGTCAAATGTAAAAACAGAAAATATTATATTTCAATGCCGAATGTGTTTGGTACTGCAATTAGGATAAAAGAATATAGAATCCCCATTGACTAGATTTGTATGACAGCAAGAAAGAAGAAAGGAGCCACATGAAGGGGTGCGTTCAAGTTATAAGACTTTAACTGGTTTATAGTCCTCGGAATTTTTTTCTGTAATAGTTGGAGAATGGACTGCTTTGACACAATCATAGAGCGCATGTTATCGACAAACGTATTTTATTATACCTAATCGATATATCCACTTGCAAACTAATCTGTGGACATGCGTATCTTTATCAATCATAGTACATGTAGACGTACAGCATAGATACAGATTGTTTGGAAAGTTGGTCACATGTGATAAATTTTAATGAAATGAAATCATTGGAATAGAAATAGTTAATAAATTAATTGTGTCCTTTAATAGAAATGTTGAATCTTGTACTAGTCATAAAAATATTTGATTTTTTGAAGATTCGCACAATCGTTGCAAGAATGAGCTGTCTAACACGGCGACAGTAGTCTGTAAAGACAGTTACCCTGACTGAGTTTTATGTGTCATATGAAATTGCGTGTTGGCGGTCCTGGGGTATGGGAGTTGACTGTAGTTACCAGGTGGTTTAAAACTGCTTCTTATAGTGTGTAGTCGAGAATTGCAGGAAATTTCTACATTATATCTCCGGGCACACTCAGGCCCACCAGCCGTCACAAAATTCTCCCAGGGGTAACCGTCTTTACCACTCTTCCGTCCCGTTTGATGAAAATAAATATATATAACTTTTTTCTATGATTTTTATATCGTATTTCTGTACTTTATGACGGTTCCCAAAAGCGTAACGTTATCAGCAGTATATTTGAAAGCTCAGTAGTCCAGAAACAAAGCTTATATATTGCTATAAACCAGGCCCAGAAATGAAATTCTGGTAGGACAAAAATATTTTCGTATCAACAAGCTAGATAGTTGATGTACAATTAAGTTCACCCGTACCAGAATCATCCGTTAAATATGTTCGTTAGTATTAGGGTAGAATATACACAATATGTAAACAGGTAGTATGGGTAAAGAAATAAGTCGCAAAAGAGCTTACGGTATTTAAGGGTTGCTTATTCAGACTGTTTGCCACGATCAAACCTCCTCCTGCCATTCCACCCATATTATTGTTCCCACTGGCACTGCTCGTCATGACAAGTCCGGAATTCATTCCACCCGGAATCGACATTGTAGCATTACTTCCAGTCATGCTCATCGACGACTGAAGCCCTCCCATTGAATTGGCAATTGACATTTGATTGTTGGTTAGCGAGCTGGCTATACTGCTGGGTAAATTACCAAGACTGACAACCATCTGAGAGTCAACGACACCTTTGGAAACCGAAACATTGGGCGGAGACTGCATGTTGGGGCTTTTACTACCCAACGTTCCTGCTGCCATTGCCAGTGAATTTGCAACTAAATTCTTGTTGCCCTGTTGGAAAGTGTATTAAGCTTGTATTAGGAAAGATAAACAAGAATTCAAGTTCACTGTTCAGGTAAGAATAAAACCATATTGATTCATGATAGTTTATTTGATTTTATATTACTTTTGGTTTGTTCTGCTCTTTATCTCCAAGTAAAAGTGACTACGACTACCAAATCATTCATTCAGAGTTAGATCCAAGCTAAGCTATGTGAAAAACTTCGAACAATGGATCGAAGACTTGGGTGTAATACTAAAAGAATTTGGTGAATTTAAAGAAATTATTTGCTGGAAATTGACGTTAACCTGTTGTTGCATCAAATGATGCGATAATTGCTGCTGTTGCTGTTGCTGTACATGCTGTCGCAGTTCGGAATCTAATGCACCATTTTGTTGTCCGGGTCCAGGACCAGTTGCAGGTGGTTTAGCGCTCTCGGTTGTTGAGCACCAGGTTCCGGATGACAACAAGTCGTCAGGAAGGTCATTTTCAAGGTCAAACATATCTGTGTTTGTTATGTAATCTGAGAATGTACAATACAGTTAATAATCGTCGGCCTTTTACAGAAGGCAGCTGTGAAACAATGTACAAAAATACAGAAAGACTCGGAAAAGCTTCTGATGCATTGATACCTGTGTCTTGGTGATAAATGTTTGTATGACATGTTTGTACTAGAATATCCTCACCACTCACTTAACAATTTCAAATATAAGTAATACCAAAGGCGGTGATAGTCATGTTATTTTTAAACGTACATTGCATTTTGATTACAGAAACTATTTAAACGTTAAATCTCATTGGATTAATTTTCTGAGCACTAAAAATATTTTTATCATTGCTTCAAGAATAATATCGTTGTTTTAGTGTATAAGTTCCACCAAAGATTCAAAAAATTACTGTTAGTAACCTTATGAAGGTCAGATTAGTACCGTCACCACAGCTTTTATTGAGAGTTTCATTTATTATGTTTTTAACTCTTAATCTACCATACAAGGAAATAGCTTGTGGATCGCGTTAACTGACCATGTTTTTTTTTATTTTACCTGTACCGTATACCATAGATTTTGTATGATCGGCATTGCAAAAGTAGGATAGAATAAAGTTAGCCGTCTCAATGGCACTAATTTCTTCTCACGCCATAAATCCGAGTCTTAAAATAGATTTACACGAAGAAAGTATTATTAAAAAGAAATACAAGCTCAACGTTTAATTTATCGTCACCAGGTAACGTTGACAGATTATTGAATCAAACAGTCGCAGCAATATTCTGCATTTTGTTTTTACGCTCTAGAAAATTTAACGAATGGGCCAAACATTGGCAAAGTTTGAATATATACAAGAGAAATATAGAACACAAAGTGTAATAATATATCTACAAACAAATTATAATGAAATAGTAAATAAATAAGACATGAGACATACACCGCAGGAGCAAAACTTAAGGGAGATTACACAGTAGCGGAATAAAAATGTTTCACAATAAACTCGTGCTTCACTACAAAAGCTGCAAAGCTACTGATGGCAAACTGCATAGAGACATGCTTAGAGATCAAGAGTCATATACTAAAAAATCATACAACTCGAAAAGTTATATATAGATATATATAGATATATATATATATACATACATATGTCATATTTAAACACAGAGAGCGCAAATATATGCACACGACACTTGATACTACAACAAATCGTTTGAAAAATTGAATTTTATACTCTATGCCTGGAAAATAGTTTTAAATTACAATACCTTGATGTGTTTATTTTATCTTTGATTCCGTATTTCAAAAGTTTATAAGCTCTTTTTACCAAACACATTATCGGGTCCAAAATTAATATTCCAAATTTCGGTTCGCTGCCTAATTTCATCCGATTAATTAAATATAGTTAGTATCTCTACCTCGTAACGATCATCTTAGTGATATTGTTATGTACCAATTTTAACATCTACCTGTCCTTGCAATCTGCCGGTTAACAACATATTTATTTCAAAGTAATCGCCTTGCGTGCACAGTAAAGATTTTGCTTCACCTGTCTTTGTAAACGTGAAAAAAATAAAAGAAGAATTGATTTGTGTATCAAAGAATTTTGTGCACTGCATGGAATCTGTATAATCAACTTAAGAGTGAACTCGAAATTTCATAGTTGCACTCGCACATTTCATATGGATAGTAAGCGAGTACATAACAATCTAACATGTTTCAAGAATACTAATGAATTATGCTAATATTACAAATGGTAACCCAGCATTCAATCAGATATTTGAAAATGCAAAGTTTTTTGAGCCGGACCCACCTGAGAAAACTGTAAAGTGTGACACAATTCATGTACATTAGACTGTGAGTAATAGGTAACATGATATCTAATTGAGGTGAAAATTAAATGATCTTGTACAGAAGTTTCAAACTCAACACATGTAACGCATCGTAATTCAGTTGATTCTACTCATTTCCTCACCATGATCACTGACAGGTTAAACTGATAGATTTGAGTCGAATGAGATTAAAGGAGTACATAAGCATTAATAAAACAAAAATACCCTTTTTCCAATATTCTGCTGATTGTAATTCAGAATATGTCAAACACCAGCGTTTATGTGATTTCAAACAAATACCGTGGTGGATGTTTTGGAAACAACAACCTAATTTCCATTCATTTTTTTAAATTTAATTTTCATTTTCAAATTTGTCCTCTTCACTATCAAAAAACCACACAATTACCTTAAATGTCCGACCTGTGCAGGTTCTCCAGAGTCAAACCACAATTTTTAATCAAACTAGATATTTTACAATACAAATGGAGTAAAAATCAACAAGTGCATTTGAGAGATTTGACTTTTCAAGATTCAAAGTATTTGGATTTTATAATTTACTGTCGTCTTCCGTGTCATCTGATAATTTTCGAAAATTAGGACAGGCCAACGTTCTTGAAACGTCTAGTTACACCAGACTGAGCTTTCAGTATTATTTCACTATACTTATCATTTCCTAAAATTTCTTTGATCATAAGTAAAATTGCCTGATACGATCAGGTTTTCCCGATACATACATATATATGATGAATAAATAAAACACTCATTATTAGCATTTTTTTTTTTTCGCGCTCAATTCAAGAACCTTTGAAACCAGAAAAAGGTATTGCTGATTTACCAAGCATTAAATACCCCCAGGAATAAAAAAAAGTGATCTATTCGCATTTTATTGAAACAAGTGATACCTTGCTAGCTACAATCACTCTACTTTTCTTTCGCATCGATTCTGTACATCATTATTTATACTTATTACATATGTATAAATATATAATCATGCTGTGTTACAGCAATTGAACACTAGTTGTTCAATGATTAAAATTTATGATGTAGGCTTAAAGATATTGACAAATTTCTTTCATACCGGGCTAAAATCTCCTAGTCTACTGAAATTTGAAAGGTATTAAATTTTGTCATTTTATGTATCGTTCAAAACATGTTTGAAAATATATATCGCCCATGATTATTCGTTAACTAACGATCTAAAGGCAATTGACGCTCGCCTTACCTACGAAAAATCGTTCATTGTAATTAATGTTTAGTTTTGTCGGTTGGGTAGTTGCTCTGCGCATGTGTGCCGCATGTCTATGTAGAAAAATTAAATTCAAAAATATTTTCCCTTTGTTATTCACAGACCACTTACTGTAACGTAGTCTGTACTAATAAAATCGCTTACGAATCTAAGTTTGTTTGAATTATTATTACGTTAATAATTTTGGAAAATATCTATAATCTTCAATGCTACGTTTTACTTTGCATTTGAGCTAAAAGTTGAACCATTGTTTAGAAATTTAATCAATGTACACGAAATGTCGGAAATAAAACTTGACAACGAGAATGTTTCAACAACATTCCGAGCTTTGTACTTCCATTCAATAGGATGAAAAAGTGGAAAAAAAGTCCGTATTTAAATTTATAATGAATGTAAAAAATATATTGTCCAAGAAGAGCTTGGAATATTAAACTTATAAATGATAAATTTAATATTAATATCGTCTCACTGAAAAGCAGTGTTGTCTATTGAACAGAAATCTAGGATGAATGAAAGGTGTGTGTGAGAGTTCATTGAGAACGATGTTTTCAAAAGGGGGACGGATAAAAAAAATTGTTCATTTTTTCTTTAAATTTTATTTATAAAACTTTTTTTGATCGATTTTTTTTTAGAATAATATTTACTTCTTTTCTGGGCTGTATGGTTGTTCCAATGTGGCTGAAGCTGATGTTGTTGTAGATGTAGCTGTTGTGGCGGGCCCTGCATTTGTTGCATGTTACCACCGCCACCTCCCCCGTAGGTGTAAGCATGGTGCATCATTATGGGCGTCATACCCACTACATATATCATAGTTTATCGTTTAGGACTTTCGTTAAAGGCTAAGACCTATATGTCATGGGTAAAGAAACAAAAACAGCCTTTTTGGAAAAAGAAAAAGAAGAAGCTACTTGAACGTAAGTTAATCGTATAACAAGGTGCCTATATATTACTACTGTAGTGGTACTCTCAAAACAACAATTTACACTCAATTACCCACACCCGATCCTCAAGATCCATGCTATCCTTAAAGTGCTGCAGTTTCTTTTTTACATGTGTGTTAATGATTTCCGATCACACCTGAGAATTACTTGGGGACAGTTTTTTCTCAGATATCAAGAATGCAGAAGCTAGCCACCGATAGCGAGCTGTTGATTTACACAAAGTTCTTACACACGTTGTATTTTATCGCTGGATAAGTGTCAGAAATTGCATGTAAAACCGTTTTTCGAATTGGCAGCTAGCTTCATCATCATAAAATAACAAAGGGATAAACGGGATTTCATTTTGACAAATGAGAAAGGAAACACAAGTTCAATGGGACTATGATTGATACTGAAAAAACTTGATTTTAAATACAAAGGACACTGGGACATAAATCAAAGTTAAAACTATCCGAAACACCTTTTAGTAACTTCATTATTCACATTGAGTAGAAAAATGAACAAATGACCATTCGTCACAGTTGAATACAAGTTTTAATCGTTTGATATTCAGGACAGTTAAAAAAATTTTACCTGAGAGGTGAATTACATGGAAAATTAGGTGAATAACGGTTAGATAATGTTACAAAAGGTTAGGAGGTCATTGGAGATACTGCAGGAAGTTGTTGAAGAATTTTGAGAAATTATGAAACTTTTATTGAGATTAATTGAATATTGATTTAGCCCTTAGATTTGCCCGACAAATGCAATTTGAGACTCTACACCTTGGAAAATGATCACGTTAGTAAAGAAAATAATAATTGCAGCCTGACTAAATTTGTACTTTTCTTATTCGGAAATGTTAACTCGATATTAGTTCCTCAAAATGAATCATTTCCCAAATAGTTGAATAGGAAAACAGTGACATATTATTAGCATTATTTTGATATTTTAGTTATGTTTTGTGAATTCGGGCAACTAGCAATGCAGTGATTCTACAGTAAATAAAAATAACCAACAACTTGTAATTTGTGAGTTAGATTTACCATCCGCATGATGCACATGTATTCGCAGTAGTATATCAAACAAATATATACATGTATCGCATAGCGCTTTACTTTGCTGAACAAATGTGACAACATTGCCTTGTCTCAAAATTTAAGAAACGATTATTTCTTGAATGAATAATTAAATAAAATACGGATAAATACATTGGAAAAAAAAAACAACGGAGTGAACAATATTTGTAAGACTTAACATGCCACAGAACTGTACATCAACAATATTATTGCATACTTCCTTATTTTATTCCAAACCATCGAAATGCATTTAAAACTGTGTAATAAATGGTCACTGGTGAAATGTATTAAACTGCATAAAAAAAAAAATTGAAATATTTTTTTTTACTTTCAACCTATCAAACATCTACACATTGGCATTGGTGTGTTTTGAGTAATCGAGGAGCTGCGACTTATACATGGGATTATCAGAAAAAAACTTAACTAGATACGAGATTCAATTCTGGCAAAATTTTACAGGATTGCAATACACAGATGTGTCAGAGAGTTCGAAATGAAATTCAACGGATATTGATGCGTGTTGTAACTTTTGCCTCTTGTGAAATTTATAGTGTGTTTACTTTGCAATGTTCCGACTTACTTAAAATTTGGCACATTTATAAGATTGAAAATTTTCAACTAATGTTTTTCTGATGCAAAGAAAATATTAAATAATGAGCTACTTTCAACCTCACATCTTATTGTTCAAAAATTTGATAGCAACAAAAATGGACTAATATAAATTTGGAAATATCTTCAATCACACATTATTCTCCAATGATCATACTCTTATAGTGTTTCAGTAAAAAAATAACTTATTGTTAGAACATCGACAAACATGTCCGTGCTAAAAGCATGCCTACATTGACTAATTCAAAAATTGTATCGACGAGGCCAAAGTTAGTAACATTAACGTGTCAAAACGTTGATACAAAAATTACTATTTTGCACCTTTATAATAACTGAAAAAGTTGAATTCACATAATCTGAGTTTGTTGATTCTGTATTAATAGTTAACTAAATTTTAAGTAATCCTAAAGTTGCAAAATGACGAATTTTCCCGAAGATGCATCATTACAATAATGTTACAAACTTCCGCCTGATTTGTACCAATGGTTCTGTCAGTAAAACTGAAATAGTAGAGAAACGGAAGAAGAGTTGGAGAGGGGAAAACGAGCGAGAGAAAGAGAGCACAAACCATGTGGCTAAATACGAACATTCTGTACCCTATTGTGAGATCATGCAAATTCTCATCAATTAATAGTCTACAATTTGCTAAGATATAACATTTAAAAGGCTGTTTCTGTTAGGAGTTTTGTTACAATTTAAAAAAAAATGATAAAAATTTTTTTTTATGTACTTTCCTAAAGTACACAGGAAATATTAGGAAAAATTAGGTAAAATAAGAAAGAAGAAATTTTAAATTTCCCCAACTTATAGCCGGAGCAAATTGCATAGATTTATGGTAAGAAACAAGTAAAACAATAGTATTTATGGTGATAAATTAGACAAACGTGAGGGTAATATAAGTGAAAAATAAACAAGATAATAGTAAAAATGAACTTTGTTAGTGCGCATGCATGCAGCTGTCTAGTATTCGCTTATAATATCCTCAACTCTTTCGTATGTACAATATTTTGTTTCTTCTCAATTACCATGCACAAACCATACTATCTACATGTGCTAAATTTTTGCAGTATCAAGTAAATCACTCGGTACATAGAGTAAGTTGACAACGTCTCTTAAGCTGGAATAACCACTTTATCAAAATCGAAAATGACCTATACGGGTATTTAGTGCTCTTTAGTTGCTAATTTGTTCCCCAAATTTTGATTTTGTTGCTCCAGTGATTTCGCCGAAATTAAGGGCGATGTCAAGTTTAAAAAAAGTTGGCAAAGCCAGGCAAACGGATGACGGAATATTAACGAAAAAAATATGAGAATTGGTTGCTAATTAGTTGCTCAAACAATACACTCATTTCGAACTGAAAGAATCAACCCCTACTCCGGAAACCACCCCCAAGTCGTCACGTACAAACAATACGCTTGAAATGTAATTGAATGTACTGTACATTTTGTTTTCAACTAATAAATCACTGAATCACGTGAATATGTCGTATCACCGATTTTGTTGCTCAACCCCCAACACCCGAAACTCACCCCCATGCCAACGACGCTACACAGAAATGACAGAACGCGCGGATATAAAAATTCGTTAAAAATTGATTTCAGATCCGCGAATTAGTTGCTCTCGATGTACCGTATCACCGATTTTGTTGCTCAACCCCCAACACCCGAAACTCACCCCCATGCCAACTACGTACAGAAAAGTGATGGAACGCACGTTTTCCATTGATATGCTGTTATTAGGATTCTGCCGTTCCACCCTTTATTCATTAAAATCACCCCTTTGTCAACTTATCTTGATAAAAATTAGAGTTTCACGTGTCAAAGTTGCTCGGCTCTATATCTAATGTCCAAAGTTAACGCTGCTGATGAGATTGCCATGATCGGAGAATGAGCTCGCGCACGAGTCTTATCCACTTTACAACTCGGCTTTCCAATCCAACTATTCGTGCTGTAATAATGTGTCGAGTTTAATAGTTTTGAGTGCCTGTAGAACGCCCAATATTATTTTATTCTCCCAATGTAATTCCTCGTGGCTTGACAGGCGTTTATGTCTATGGTATGTTAATGACATGTGTCGGTTGTTCCGCGATTATTTCAACAGCATTTCATTTCACCTCTAGTCTCATTTGTTCATTTGTAGAGGATTTTGTAGTCTTTCTACACCTTTAGAGGACGGTAACACCCATACACGGGGGCAACGCATGATCGACACTTTACCCATAACAGTTTCAACATATTAGATACCATTTTTATGCATTTTCTAAAGGAGACCAAGAATCCGAAATCCCTGTCCTCCAAACTTATCACCTCCGCTCTCGTATCAATTTCCCAAAGAGGTACTGATATAATATGTCGTATACAAATATCTGAAAAAAGTCTCATTTTACGCAACAAGAATGCCAGAAGATGTATTCCTGTGATTTAATTACCACTTATTGCAGGTATACATATCCTTGCATCATTTCCACTCAAAACAAAAGATTTTTTAACAATAAATAATTAATATAAACTGAAACTTGGATAAAGATGAGATTTATATAACTGTATATGTCATGAAAAACAAGAAAATCCAAATATCATTCAAGGCCGAGTAAAAATGGGTCACGTATTGTAATGCAGTCTCAGGTAACCCTGTAATGTTTTTTTTTTTTTTATGCAATAACGGAATAACGCACATATTTCTGAAAATCTCAGAACTTGTAATTTATATTGGTGACTTGGAATTATGTCCAAGATGACCGTCGTTGGCATGGGGGTGAGTTTCGGGTGTTGGGGGTTGAGCAACAAAATCGGTGATACGGTACATCGAGAGCAACTAATTCGCGGATCTGAAATCAATTTTTAACGAATTTTTATATCCGCGCGTTCTGTCATTTCTGCGTAGCGTCGTTGGCATGGGGGTGAGTTTCGGGTGTTGGGGGTTGAGCAACAAAATCGGTGATACGGTACATCGAGAGCAACTAATTCGCGGATCTGAAATCAATTTTTAACGAATTTTTATATCCGCGCGTTCTGTCATTTCTGCGTAGCGTCGTTGGCATGGGGGTGAGTTTCGGGTGTTGGGGGTTGAGCAACAAAATCGGTGATACGGTACATCGAGAGCAACTAATTCGCGGATCTGAAATCAATTTTTAACGAATTTTTATATCCGCGCGTTCTGTCATTTCTGCGTAGCGTCGTTGGCATGGGGGTGAGTTTCGGGTGTTGGGGGTTGAGCAACAAAATCGGTGATACGGTACATCGAGAGCAACTAATTCGCGGATCTGAAATCAATTTTTAACGAATTTTTATATCCGCGCGTTCTGTCATTTCTGTGTAGCGTCGTTGGCATGGGGGTGAGTTTCGGGTGTTGGGGGTTGAGCAACAAAATCGGTGATACGGTACATCGAGAGCAACTAATTCGCGGATCTGAAATCAATTTTTAACGAATTTTTATATCCGCGCGTTCTGTCATTTCTGTGTAGCGTCGTTGGCATGGGGGTGAGTTTCGGGTGTTGGGGGTTGAGCAACAAAATCGGTGATACGACATATTCACGTGATTCAGTGATTTATTAGTTGAAAACAAAATGTACAGTACATTCAATTACATTTCAAGCGTATTGTTTGTACGTGACGACTTGGGGGTGGTTTCCGGAGCAGGGGTTGATTCTTTCAGTTCGAAATGAGTGTATTGTTTGAGCAACTAATTAGCAACCAATTCTCATATTTTTTTCGTTAATATTCCGTCATCCGTTTGCCTGGCTTTGCCAACTTTTTTTAAACTTGACATCGCCCTCAATTTCGGCGAAATCACTGGAGCAACAAAATCAAAATTTGGGGAACAAATTAGCAACTAAAGAGCACTAAATACCCATATAGGTCATTTTCGATTTTGATGAAGTGGTTATTCCAGCTTAAGAGACGTAAGTTGACAACGTAAAATGAATCATAATATTCATTCATGCAAGTAACGAATACGAAATTAGGTTTCTTAAAAAGTTTGGGAAATTGTGACATCAAAAAAATTAAAGAAAAAAAACAAAATAAAAAATAAAAGAAGAAATTATTTAAATGAAAAGATTAATTTACAAATAGTACAGAAGTGAAAGGTTCTTCTTCCAAATTTTAGAAGAAAACTTTGTTGTGATCCAAGGTTTGTTGGCTAGAAGACAAGTCAGCTGTACCGTAAGCGTTTTAACTTTTGTCAGATTTATGCAAATCTCAACAAAATTATCAAGCAGAAAACCATCAAGTTCATGTATTCTGAATGAAAATTTGACAGGTTTGTTATTGTTTTGATTGCAAACTATTAGAAACTGCGAGATCCAACGTAACGGTCGATATCTGGTTAACACAACAATGTCTAGCTGTGACCATAATTTGCAAATTGAAAATATTTCATTCATCATTTGATTCAACAACTATACTAAGAATGAATGAAAACGGTATTGTACTATTTTTAAGTCTCAACTACTTCTTGACGGTTTCAGCATCGCCCCGAGAATTAAATTCACAGACCGCTTATGAAAATTTAGTTCAGAGTTATAGTTTTTGATGTCTGACGTGTCACACGTACAATTTCCCAGCTCTAGCACCACTTTAGCACATCACAGCATTTCACTCTAATCAGTAATCAGGTAGAATTCCGAACTCTGTATGAGTTAAATTGTAACTCAATTATCAGCCAAATTCCTAACGTCAGCCTCACACTTATGTCACATTGAATGAACGGATGAAGCAAATGATTTGCTCCCAGTGTTTCCCGTGCACATTATTCAAGGTTTTTGCATTTAAATATGATGCGTTTGAAATTCAGAATACTGCTGTGTACAGTAGAATGTCAGTGCGCGGTTTAGTCTAAGCAAGAGCTGATGTTAAACGACGATCTTGGACTCCTTGTTTCAGTTTGAGGTGGTCGGGGTAAAAAATAGTTATAGCAAAGTACAAATGACATCGTTCATCAAAATGTGATACGGTTATCCTATGGTTGATCGATACTTGAGTTGATACGAAATAAAATTTTGACACAGACTGTTGTTGTAAGGAAGATTGTGAATTACGAAATTTAAAATGAATAAGATGAATGAACGCATGTTGCAAGTATTGAGTACATTTCTTGGAATATCGATATTCCCTAATGATACAACTGAATTTCCAACGTTTTTGATGAAGGATGTAACCTCTACCGCTGTGACAACTGAGTTTGCTTTGATCAACATCAGACCACGAGAGACAGAGTCTGATGGGTACAGAATTTTATCCAATTTTAGCTTGAAGGATCGGTGAACTGCTGTAAGAATGAAGAGAACACCAGTGTTATTAAACTGATTGTCAATGAAACGTAACGATTGATAAATTTGTGCATACGTCAGACATCATTGTACTAAATCTCACGGGAAACTGCGTAAAACGAAACCAAGAGCGTAAAGCAGTTCGTGGCGGTAATTAAATAAAACGCAGGAATGGAGAGACGAGCGAAACGAGACTTTATAATACGAAAAAGTGTCGGGTAACCGAAGATTACTTCTTTCCCCCCGGTATGCTGAGTAAAAATATCGACCAGGATCGAGATCGTGAATGAAAGTTGATTTGTTTTCGTGAAACGTTGGTTGGTAGGTTTACGTCAAAACGCTGGCGGTACGCCTCCTTTTCCGCGAGGCAAACAGGCAGGCAGGCAGGCAGGCTTCGGAAGGCATGGTTTTCACGGTATGCCCTTTAGGTTAGTTTGAGATAATGTTTGAGGAGCGGTATTACATTTTTCTAATCCTTCTATCGGACAAATGTTTTACCTGACGAATCCGAGGGCCCCTGGAAGGGGTCCGCCAATTTTGGCCGCTTGTTTGGCGGGCCGTCCACAAGATGATCGGCCATGTCTCGCGGCCGCCTGTTTACGCTTGGCACACTAGGCACACTACACTAGTTTGAGGGATTCGCGAAATTTTTCGTTATATTTTGTGGGTATTGGTATTTGATTAGTTGAAAACATAATAACCGCGGTGCGTTGAGGCGCTTTCCCACAGTTCGACGTCCCGGGCGTCCCCGAACGCACATAATTAACCATTGGACATCTTTCAGTATCACCCCCAATATATAGGTATCACACACAAGAACAACTTGACAAACTTGAGAGAGCGCAAACTGGCTACGCGCACGGCGCTAGCGATATCCAAGCTCGCTACTACTGCTGCCCGCTGGCACCATCTTTCACACAATGATAGGCGCGCGAAATCACCGTAAATTATCCAAAACTCTATCGCTTACCCCTGACATTTTCACTAATTTCGATACAATTTTTATCCCCGCACTTATCGCGATCGAAATATCGGCCGCAAGCCGGCCCCGCGGTACCGAAATTCACCGTAGAAACGATCGCCCGAGTTCCGCACCGCACAAGTATCGGCTCACGTAAAATGGCGGCTGGCTGTTGATGAAAAGTTTTTCTACGCTTGTCAGAAAATGCCCGACTGGCTGGCTCGGCTCGCTCCGTCGTCCGTGTGGCTAGCGCCTCCCTCCCATTGGTCCATCCTGTCACATGGTAACAACCGAGCCGTTCATTGGCGCTCCGCGATCTCGCACGAACTCTGTTTCTGACGTCACGCCGTGCGACGAAAATCTCCGAAGGCGGCATTACCGTATCACATCCCGTCGGTCACTCGCCCTAATCGCGCTCTCCGTATACAAATTCAATCACCTGCAAGGTTCGCGTATTCGTATTTCTTCAATGAAAATTCCCATCTATGCATCAGGACTCGATCTCTTCTCAGTACGAACGAGTTCGATTTCACTCCACGGTCAATTCTGTATAGAGTTCGAAATTACGCCTACCATCGGTATAACTAACTCATGGCATTGTTTGTTTTTCGTTCGAAAATCATCGAAGAACAGCTCGTATGAGTTATGTTCTGTGTTTCAAGTTTTAAGTTGTTTGATCGCCGTTTTGAGGATCAAATAGGTACATCTCAACTTTTTCAATCCGAATCATTACTCTCTACCTTGTAAATGAGGTAACACATCATTCTCCAGAAATAGTCGAGTACACAATGTTAGTGAGCTGTCAGGTTAGGTTAAGAAAAAATATTGTGCCACCATTACATACAGCAATAAATTAAACAATTAGAACGATTCACAACTACAGGCTTTTGTGAACGCTGACTTCTACTCTTATTCCACGCAATCATATGTGAGGTAATTGATACGTAAGTGAATTATGACAAAACCTGTTGTTGTTTGCACCAGGAATCAATGTTATAGTGCATTAACCAGTTATAAGACAACTATAGTTCGGGGTTGACACAAAGGAGTGAAGATTACGACCTGTCTCTTTCTTTTTTCGAAATCTGTACGTAGAACAGTTAGTTCGCAATTTGGTTAAAACAAAGAGCAGGGCCCCCATTATTCGCCCGATTCAAGCGCCACTGGACGGCCGTTCAAGGTCGCGTCAGAATGTCAGGTTCCATTGTCTCGAGAGTTCCATGCTGCATAGTTTCGATGCAGTTTTCACGCGGGACGTTCATGATATCGAGCACGTGTAAAAATGATTATTTTTCATTGTTATTTAGGAGGCATGAAGTAAAGCGTACAATCGGCCATAAGTGAGCCTGATTTGTCATCTGTCGACTTTCTGGTCATACGTATGTTACAAAGTGCATGAATCAAACAGCACTGCTGAATGCAATGTCAGAATGAAGATCAAGGCGCGAGCCGAGCCGAGCCGAGCCGAGCCGCACGCGACGTTCAGGCGCGGCGGCAAATCGCACCAAATAATCTGTGAAACGTTTTGATGGGAGTTCGGAGAGAGAGCGAAAGAATGAGATGACGCCGTGGCAGCAGACACCCGCGCTAGTTACGCTCGTCGACGGCTCTTTGTTGGGATTCCGGAGACGAGACACCTGCGTTTGGCCATTGCCCGTGTTTATTATAGCCACAAATTGATCTGTTACTCCAGAATTTACTTCGAATCCTCCCGTCGCATCGTCTATAATTATAATTCACGCGTCTTTTTCTTTTTTTATTCCCTTTCCCCTTTGATTTGCATGAATTACGTTATTTTCATACTGAAATTCTTCGGTGTGGATAAAATATGATTCCACAGTGAATGATGAAGGTGCGCTGCGTTGAAAGACGTCGTTTATCGTTCGTGTCGCTACGCAACATTTCCGAAGCTACAATTTAATTGACAATAAACTTTTATCATAATAATTTAAGAAAGGTTCAATATCACGATTGTGTCAGTTAGTTGTTATTTATGGTTAAAATCTATGCGGGCTCTTTTTAAATATTACTCGTCGTACGTAATGTACAGGATACGTGAAATATTATTTTTAGCTTGAAGAAATAGGACCTAGCCGTCGCTTCGATTGCATTGAATTGTGTAACAGTAAAAGAATAAGTGCCAATCTTTGATTATTATTTTTGGTAATGTTTGATTCCTGGCTTTTACAATTTATTGGCCAACACATTCATGAAATCCCGTCTGAAATTTCGATCCCCTGCAAATACACAACTAATACCTGTATAATTTTCAGGTGAATCTGAATATTTTGTCTATTGTAAACTCAATCTTTGACGATTTAATATACCATTATTGAATATCATTATTCATTTCATCAAAGATATATCGCATTACAGTGTGACTCATCGTCAAAATTTGTTGAAATATTAATTATTCTATTTAAGGAGGGTCGCCGACCGTGAAATACGTTTGCTTTTATAAATAGTTCGGTTCAAAAGATAAATTCAATCTAAGCATGCCAGAAGTAGTCTACAATCGAGGAGTCAATATTTGGTTAATAATCGCTGCTTGTGAAGAGAAATGAAACACTAAAAGTGGTGATAGAAGTCTCGAGAAAGTTACGGCAAGTATATATAATGAGTATCATAAAATCACGACGAAAAAAAATGTCGAAAAAATTCAAGGCACTTGAGTCGAAGTTAGAGCACTTTCAAAATACTGTATGTATTTTTATGAGGGACAAGCTTCTTCGACTACAGGACAAGGAGTTTTGAATAATATTTACTCGCGATCGAATTTGTTAAAATTCATGGAACTTTAACATCAAATTTTTCCAATAAAAAATAATAAACGAGACAGTTGTTGAGAATTCTGGCATCATTTTTAGCGAAGGTGTTTGACCTCGGTAAATTCATATTTCAAATAACGAATTTGGATAGAATAAATTTTCTACTCGAGTTTAAATCGTACATTAAGTTCTACATTTGTCAAAATGAATAAAGATAATTAATAATATTACAACGACAAAATTATTTAACGCATGTAAGGTATTCGGCGCTTTAAAATCTAGCTATCCTAGAATTATTTTACATCCATCGACATTTCTGTAAGGCTTTCCTCTATTTTGACAATGGGATGTAATCTTCGAAGAGCATGTTTGACTCCTGGCCTATCGCGAATGATGAAACCTTACATATAAATTTAAAAACCAGCAGGATCTTGCCGGAACAATCGGAAAGAAAGGCAGAATGATGTTAAAAAGCGCAAATAAATTATAAAGTTTTGAATTTTGGACCTCGGGAAAATTTTCATAATCTTCAAGAATTTCCACGCAAATATATTCACCTGTGAAAAAAGTGTGTGATTAAAAAATTTATTTAATTTTCCTGTGAATCGCACGACATGTTTCTCCCAGGTGTGAAAAGATGAAGAAAATTGCACGTTGATTGCGGTGACAATCAAGCTGACAAATACACAGGATACTCAATTTTTGGGTACATCCATTACTATGGTATAGTAAAGCGAGTGATGATGCATAATTACGATGTGTATAGCAGGGAAAGGCTCTTTGAGTTCAGGTCGTTCCCACCACTTTTTTTTGCCACCGAATGAAGGAAAGATAATTATTTGTTCTGGCCCTGCCTCTCACCACATGCAGAAACTGTACGTGGAGATTTACAATTTCGAACGCGACTCGATACACATCGTGCACTTGGTCACTTCTTACACTCGGAGCGTATAATATCATTTTCGCATGCTGTAAATTTCAGCAGTACGAAACAGAGATGCGCTATTAATTTTTTACCGCATTCCACAAAATTCTCCAATTCTCATATGTTCGATAAAGTATTTTACTACAAGCATAAATTTGTACGAAAAGACGCATACGAAAATCAGAGTACGGATCGTAAGGTCCATTTTCTGGTTTTTCGGTGTTTTGTTCTTCTTCACAATTGTCAACTCCTGACTATCAGAGGATTTTTTTCTAGGAGTGCAACGAGCTGAAAAGAAGTGATTGTAGTTTAGAGATAAATTGCTTTTAATCTAACAACACGTATTGTATCTTGAAGGGTTTGATGTCTATTCATTCACTAACGTTCAATCGAATATATTATAACAGAAGCTCTCGTCAAGAATGTTCAATGACAATGAGACGCTGACAGGAAGAAACATTCTGGGAATCCTTATCAACGCAGGCTGTAGACGATTACTCTTGACGCCTTGTTATATAATGCAAGTCGGCTATTTCTTAAAGGATGATACGAAATGATCGCAGTGCCAAGTTTTGTCACATTGCTGATCAAACAACAGAACCATTTATCGTTTTATATCGAATAAATGCTGCTGCGATAAATTAATCCTGCACCATTCTGAAGAATAATGTTATTCGTCCCTTAAAAAACAGTTATAATCCATTGACTATAATCTGTATTCTATTGTGAGTGGAAGTTACGCAATGAGTATAATTACCTCTGAAGAATGTTGGAACAAGTTACAGGCCTTCCATCAAATGCCTCTCATAGGAAAGTATAAAGTGAAGACGTGCACCTAATATTACACATGCATGATCAATCATCGAATCTGAAATGCTGGCGCTTCGATTTTTGTGATTCAAAATTATTAACAATGTATTTCTATGGGATATAGTACATTCTTTGACGTCTGTATAATTGTAAACAAATTTTTTTGGCCTTGCATCCGTACTTGACAGCTTTGTTTTCATATCTAAGACAATGGCGTATTCATCGCGAGAAACCATGTTGGAAATTGTTCATTTCCTGAATATTATACTGTATTTACGCCGTAAAAGACGTATTCGTCATTCTATCCCTGCTAAAAAGAAGAAAAAACTCCGATTTCTGAAACACTTTAAGAAAAGAAAATGCAGCAAGCTTCGATGATAAATGACAGTTTTACAGAATAAGAATATTTATATGAGAAACATTAGCGATGTCTCTAATGTCTTTTTTCGAAAGATGCGAGTTTTTCAGAGAAGTCTTGGTATTTTTAGCGCATTTTTCTCCGACAAGGATATTTGTATTTGACAGTTTTAGTTCATTCCTTTCAGGTTTCAGTTCTAGTTATAATACATTCACTCTCAACATGATAGGTATATTATTCGTCCGGGCTGTATCGTCGATAATATATGCCTATCACGTTTTATGCTCGAGTATACAAAATCACGAATTAGTTTAGCGAAAACATAATCGTACCCTACATTATTCATTATACAAGGACGGGAACATCAAATTATGCAATATTTATTGAAGTACAATACATGAGTAAAGAAATTGTTTTTGAATTTTTAATAAACTTTTTACAGTGTTGTAATATTTCTTAATGTGTGAATCATACGTATTGATACACGTTTAAATTTTTCTTTTAGTACAACGTGAAGTGATAACATGGGTAATACAACGACTTCCGGATTTTGCTTTGACGCAATAAATTATAATATTGAATGCTTGACAAGTCGTTCTGTGCCAATAACAATATTTTTACGCAGTATACGCGGTACGAGTTGACCTATTCCGAAAAGTCATTGACACACACGGTTTGTGTTGCGGTATAAACAGACACATTTCGTCGTCATTTCTTCTGCACGAAACCCCTCCGTTATGCATCTTACATACACATGCATGGAATTAATTAGGTCAGTCGATATAGCTCCGCGATGTTTCGAGAAAGTATACAAATCGGATTCCCGTAACGCGGCAGATGATTCGCTCAAAACAATTATCGTGCATCCTTACGTTCACTAATTTTTCAACTATTGTTAAATATTTTTAATGGTAAAACATATCTCTGTGTATAAATGTAATATATCTAGAACGCTGACTCGGGCACACCTGTATTAATAATTTACTCTGGATATACATGACGAAGAATGGGTATCGGGCATTTTATAATAATACAAATAACTTTATATTACAAGTTATTCACCTATTATTACCATATAAATGGCTATTATTAATCGTTTGTGTTTATTCGAACATGAAGGGAAATTATTATAAGTGTCCTGATATAGTTTCTTCAGATGCATCCATTATACTTATATAGCTATCTTTACAGGATTACTATACTTTCAGTGGGTCAATCCACAATCGCAATATAAAACGTAAATTGCAATCAAAATTTGTACCATTGGACTGAAGTAAGGATTTTTGAACTCACCAACAAAGCTGCGGAGAAAAGAAAAATATTTTTTACAGTAACGAAAAAATGGCAGGTACCGTAAATGAAGGCCCGTCAATGAGCCAACCCAAAATCTTTCTATATGATGGTGATGCTACAAAGCGAAATATTATAGAAAATTTCCTCGGTACGTATTTCGGTTTTACATTTTCTATACGTTCAAATTTTGAGTTCTGGCATTTATTTTTGAAAATGTTTCCAAGTGTCCTTTGGCACATTACATTACATTCCTATGCAGCAAATCGCGATACAGAACAGATACTTCCAACGGAGCTTGAAGGGGTCCGGTACGAGTTGACTTTGTAAGACTGTTCAAATCGAGGTACGCTCACGATATAATTATTATACTGTAAGAAGTTCAATTTTTTAGAACCTAACGGAAAGGGTCGGTAATGTGCAAAATATAATACAGATTCAGTTCACGTGCAATGCTCTCATTACAAGGTGTATGCAGACACGGAAATGAGGTCCAGACTTCCAACATACCTAAGGCTGAATGTAAAAAGTGCAAGATTTCAAGAGCCGCTATAAATTTGTTTTTCTTTTTTGCCAGTATAGTACATACATAATTCTGTACAATTGCTGATACTCATGGGCGAAAAAACCAAAAAAAAAGATGTAATAAAGCCTGAAACTTTGATTGTCAGAAGAATTTACATTTTCCAGAAAAAGATCACGGTATGATCGAATTAGTATTTTCTCAATTTGTAGAAATTACACACGTCGACTCTTGAGGTACTCTGACATAAATAGATATTAAGAATAAAAGTTCTAAAAAAGTAAAAAAAATATCCGTGTGTGAAAAAATCAGCGTTTATTTGAATGCGGGGCAAGACGAAAGCGCGTAGATCGGAGTTGTTCTCGTCTTTTACCCGCTTAGCCTTAACAACTAGCCAGGGTTTATCCCCAATCCCAAAAGGTGAAAGCCCAACTGGCAGGGATGACACTTGATCGATCGTCTCACCCCCGACGCTTTGCCGTCGCCCCCTTCGAGCGGCGCGGGGCGCGCGGTAGAAAATTGTTGTGTGCGTAAACGCGGACCGCAGCGATTACAAGAAGGTAGGTATAACGAAACAGGGACGAAAGATGCCTACGCGTACCGCCGCAGCCGCAACCCGGCCGACACCGAAAGGCGCGGACCGAGCTGAAGTTGGCGGGGAGCGGAGGCATTTTGGTCGCGTGCCGTTTCCTCCCCCCCAAAGACGCAGCCTTGCGAGGGCGATTGGACACGATTGGAGATTGGAGAGCGGTGTCGGCGTGGGACGATCGTAGACGCGGGCCTCACAATCAGCTCGGCCCTCCTGTCGTTGCGCACGTCGACCTCGACGCGGCGCAAGCTTGGTAGAAATTTCTAACGTGGTAGGTATAAGGAAGGAAATTGTGCGCGGAAACAGACGACGGAATCGTATATACAGTTTCGAATTTATTCTTGGAACGATAATGTTAAGTATGCCTGAAACTGATGGCATTTTTATAAAAAATGTTATTATTTTCAATGAAATTTTTTAAGAGGAAACAGAATGACGGTAATAATAAGTCTGTGGATAAATGCAGATAGTCGGAGGAACGTAACTATAACGGCTATGGCTCCCAATTTTAACCGAAACGCGGACAACGCTTAATAATTGAGGATTTTAGGTCACCGCGAGTATCCGGGGGAGGGGGAATATCAAACCATAATATGATCAGCTCCATGGATAGATGGAATTAAATAGTACCCTGTTATCAATTGTTATTAGAAGTTTTTCTCTTCATTGATTACAAATTGGACACAGGAAAACTGGTTTGATAATTATTTTTGAAAATTTTAAGATTGAAGGTAACAGGTTGAGGTCAGAGTTATGATATTTTAATCATATAACTGTTTATAAAACTTTGTAAACAATTTTCAAAATTATTACTTTACTCTAAAAGAAGGATCAAAAGGACGGTATAGAGAAGAAACCGACTCACTACACATAGAACTTAAGAGAAACAATTTAATTAACAAAAAAAAAACGTTGATATATTCAACTGATATAGGAATATATGGTAAATCACCCACTACCGTTCTACACATAGGCCAATAAATTGAAAATATGTCTGACATAGACACGAAGTTTCCATTATTCATCAAACATTACAATACATGAAAATCGATGAATTTTCATTTTTTTTTTTATAAAGTGGTACGAAATAAGGCTGTTCACGCGTATGCGTACTTAAAACTTCAGATGCAAACAATTATGAAAAAATGAAGACAAAAACAGTCAATTAACGTGAAGTGCCCTATATTGTATCAACATCTCAAAACTTAAATCTTGTATGCAACTTAATCCACTTACTACTTGGTTCGTTAAACTTCACCATTCCATATACTATGTACAATGCACACTCTTATTAGTTACAGCTTAAAAATCATCTTCGATGATACAAATACTAATTCTGTGGATAAGATTTGCCGAATTTCACTTGCAACTAGAATGAATTTTACTGGGTTGAGGTAAAAATTCTAAGTTTTTGTAAACCTGAATACCGACGCTAAGTGAAAACTGACTGGAGTTAGTAGGAGGTAGAAATATGTTATTCACTTTGTTGTGAATGTCACTAAAGGTTCAGATATTTCAAACTTGAAGTTATTGACAACTGATGAAACTTATAACCAGTTGCTATCTGAATGTAAAAAAAAAAAACATGAAATTGTAGATGTTATATCTGTAGCCTTAGCAATTGATAAATGTAACTTTTCATCTATCTCAACTAAAATTAAAACATATTTTTAATTACGCAAAATATCGATGATAAGCCTAGACTTCACAAAAATCGGGTTAGTCCAAAATTCAGTCTTTTGCACAAGCTGTTGGTTCTTGACAATTGTTATGTTTTAGTGTCGCCTTACATACAGTTATCAAAATTAAATGCACATTGTTTCTTATTAATTGAATCTCGAAGAACTGTATTAGTTTAAAAATTTATTACGATTACGTAATAAAAAAGTATGCTACGAAAAAAGCTAGATCTGGATAGCTTCGAAATGAATTGATTTAGTAGTGCAATCATTTTAATCTAACACAGATATAAAAAATGATTTTAATATCACACTAATTATACAATACATTCCTTTTCTTGTAGCTCAATCTGTACATAACTTTGACATAAATTTTCTCAATTGCGTACCTTTAGCGCTATTCATCGAACTATTAGTTTGTTTTTTTTTTCTTGATAAACGCTTCTCGTCTGTAATAAAATTTGACAACTCTACTTTTTCAACAACCAACAGTTTGCGATATTGGTCTTCAAAAACAAACAAATCCATGCTATGTATGACAATATAAACAGTTTAGGCCTGGCTGGTGTGATATGCGTATCAAATTTATTATATGGTAGATTAATTTTCCACTGAGTACGAAGGTTTTCAAGTATGTAATACAGTTACGCTATGTCTTACTGAAGTTCGAGAATGGCCATTCAGCGCGATTACCCAATTTTTCCCCTGTGGTTGTGACAGATCACATGAATGTAAATCAGTGTTGAAAGTGAAAATGATCGAAGAAGTTGCCAATTCGCACAGCGAGCTGAAATATACCTTGTATATTCTACTACACAGCAAAATGAGAAATTTACTAACCCCAGGTAATTTTTCTTACGTATAGTTTACAGTACGATTTTCAATTATTTTTTGTTCAAAAATATCTAACATTATTAATTAACGTTCAATTTTTTAAATAATTACTCTTATTAATAATATACAATCAAGGACTGGTTTGACTTTGTTTTTGTTCTATTTACTTGTTTCTTTGAATCAAGACTCAGCCTTACTCAGTTAAAGATACTACAACTGGAAAGTATAAACGAGAAATTTACTTGTTTGGATAAAATTATTTTTTTAATCGAATTAAGAAAATTCCTGACAAGTAATTAGTCGGTATATAAATAGTACAACTTGAATTTCTTCCTAAAAATTCTTACATACATCTTTATAGAATATATTGATCCAATGGTAATTCTAATTGATATAATAAAAAAAAAAAAAAAACTGTACTGTTCGAACACAGGTTTTTACCAGGTTGACAGTTACGTTTGAACTTTTCACCAACTGGTCATTCGCAAAACGAGTATATATTAAGTTTGTTGAATTTTTATACATTTAAATTTGTACAAACAATTACTAACAATTAAATTTTCAGTTTTTGATCGTAAGATTTTTACGTACTGCAGTAGAGCTGGTCTTGTGTTCCCTATTCAGAAGTGTGTTACGTACGATTATGCCATACAATTTGTTTTCACTGAAAATTATTTAATTCATATAATTTATTGATAATTCAGGTACGAGGCATTTACCAAGCACTGACAAACGCTCCACGGTAATAAATTACGGATGGTAATGTACAGATATACAGGGTGTCTAGCAGTTACGGTAATAGGAAAAATAATTGATAGGCTCGATAAGACAAACTCCTATTTTCCTCTGTACATATCACAATTACAATATCCAGAAGTGGATTAGATATCTTTAGTGTTTATCAGTTTCATTTATACGTACATCCCGAATGGATAGCAAAACACCCTGTACTTGTTACATATAAATGCATACTTGTTAAATATAGCTTAAATTGTTAAATAATGAGTTTCAATCAGATTTACTTTTCAACGTTTCAATTCAATATAATGCTGGTATTCATTACTAGTAGCTTGTATTCCGTATGCACCGCTTGAGTAAAGCAAAATATTCTCAAATTCGCACGTTCATTGATTCGGTGTTCAGAAAGAAATTTCGAATATACACGTCAACTATTGATTCAAAAATACAAGAAACCAGTGCCTAAGTCATATTTCTGTGCAATGCTTGTTTTCAACGTTTAAGTATTTCTAGCACTCCTGTTGCAATATTACAAACAGATTAATCTTACATATTGTTAACTAGGATGGTACAGAACGCGATTAAAAATCTGTAACTGCTTCTGCGGGTCATAATTTTTATAATTTTCAGATTATCATTAAATGTGTGGACAGTATTTCCGATGATGTATCTTATTCACATCGTGCGCTGGAGCGGTCAATCGTCCTTGGACTTGGATTCAACTTCTTGTTGGCTGCCTTCTTCTTCTTCGTCAGAATAATTCGTTGGCAATTCACCAGGCTTCAAAAGTCGTCCGACATATTCGTATTTTTCTGTAAATGAAATCACGAATCTTATTTTATTTACAAATACATCTAATTTACTTTATCCAAGAACCGAGTTGAATTTTTTCCTTTGCTAAAAGTTGGAGAAACTCCATATCATGCACATGTGCTTTTTACCTCAAATGTATGGGTTTTGTTTCTTTTATTTTATTTTATGATAAACGAAAAGGTGCATTGTAAGTGCTAACTTGTTGTGAGCATTGAATTAAAATACAATTTATAAGCAATGTCTTATTATGCAGGCCTTGAACTTTGATCTTGTGAATTTCATTTGGTAACCCAATGAAAAGTGGGGGCTAGATCAACTGCGTATTTTAACAGACACAACTGAATTGGATATAAATATAGTCGTTAATTCCTAGTTTACACGTGCAGTTTTTGAATCGAAATCTATAAGTTCTCTTTGCTATTCACGTCTCATTCTGTATAATACATCCTCATATAACTTTAACAAATCCAATGGTTTTATTTGAACATGTAATGCTCCCCCATAGATAAAACAATAGTGCCTGAATGTTTTCAGATGTATAATATCAAATCATGAGGCATCTCTGTGTTAATAATGAAATAATGCCTAGCATTTAAAGTACAAAGTATAAGGGGAGATATTTTATTGAACCTTTGAACTGTTCTTCCCACTCCCTGACAGAATCCATTTCCACGGAATTGAAATCACTCAAATCATCGTATTCGTCTGTCCCTGGGACGACGGAAAAAGTTGCAAGACCACGACTGGCGTCTCTGCCTGCGAATGCTGCATAAGGTCCACCTGAGAATTAAATAAAAATATACATATTTTGTATCATTAATTTTATTGACAAAAACTGACAATTATGTCACTTCCAAAGAGATACATATTAGGGTGATTCCGACTTGTTCTGTGTAAAATGTAAAAATTAGTATGTTGCACATTCAAACACACATGATCAAAAGGATACCACAACTGATGTGTGTTATTGTTATGAAATAAGTTTATGTACGTACATCAAAAGTTCTAAACCAATCCACATTGTGGTTGGTGATGTCCTTGGAGTGAAATTATAGCCGACTGTGGTTTTATTTATAATAATAATAAAACAATTGTTTGAAATCAACCTGGAGGAGATATCTCCAAAAACTTGTTTCAACGATATCAAATTTTGCATTTTTCGATACATTACACTGCTAATTGAGGTCTACAACGTTCTGATGTAACTCAATATTGAATGAGGTAATGAATTATTGACATTTCTGGATCAAACTGTTCGAGTACAATTTTCCAAAAACTGTGCAAACTTTCATACACATCACGAGTTATCTTATTGTGAATCTTTCCTGAATTATGGTCAAACAAGGGTATTTTAGAACACAATCACAGCATTTCTTTCAACTTTCAAATAGTCTGCATCAGGTAATAAAAGAAATTTCCGAATCTAAAGCAAAATTTAGAAATAACAAAAAATATTACCCGATTATCAAATACATACCACCTTGACAAAAAAATTGCTATTTTTATCACATTCTTGCGGGCTCTTTTTCAGCAGCATTTGCGGTTTGAGATTAAAGTGTAAGAATTGCAAACAGCCAGGCTTTATAAAAATCACAGTTTATGATATTATTTGCCCAATTTCACGTAAGATGATCAAGAGTGAAAAATCAATACATCTACATGAAATTCAGCCAATTAGTATCGAAACATTAATTTTGTCAGCTGACTAATGTTTCGTGTCCCACGAGCAAAGCATTTCATTCTGAAACTTATCAAATACATCAGAAACTTTTATTTACTGATCAATTCATCAGTAATGCAGTTCGAAAAAAATTTCAGAATCCTGTTCAGTTAAAAACTAATTGATGGAGAAAACAGTACGAATTATCATATAACGGTACATCTATTTCACCATAGCTATATGGTTTTTTGTAGTTGAGAATGTAGTCTGGAACCATTGATCACTCGCTGACTAGGAATTACGTATTGTGCAAAAATCGAGGAAACATTTCAAATGACATATTATAAGCAAACTCAGCAAATACAAACACCCTGGAGAATGGTATTATAACTGTAAAAAAACGCGTGTTTCAGCTGAATTTACCCATTCTTACGAAATTTGAAACGATATCTGACGTGGTTTGGAATTCTTGATAACGGGAGCCTTGGCACACATGATATGGTTAATGAGTATATCTGTTGGCGTCAAATGCAGGTAATTTGCAATGATGAAACATAGATGATGATAGAGACTACTTGATAAAGATCGGACCAAAATATCAAATTTTTGTCAGCTATTGATGATATTACAATCGGTTAATATTACTGTAACATCAAAAGCATGATCGATCTTGAGGCTAAATGAGCAACGTCATTCCATTGCGTAGAGAAACACTTCAATTTAGTGCCCGTCATCATTTTACGCAGCGATATGCGACGATGATAACCGAATGAATGTGTGCATCGCATCGTGTACCGTCTATTCAGGATATATGTGTGCGATGAGCATACGCGAGCCGAATCCTTCAAGATAACGCGGATCGAGGAACGCATCGAGAATAATAAAAATGAAATTACCAGGACCGTAGAATCTGCGTCCTCGCGTTACGTCGTAAACACTGCCGTTGACTGCCATCAAAATTCGTTTGTCAGGACCGTTTCCATCGTATTGTTTCAATTGCTCGACAGTGAAGTCCCGTTTCAGTTTCGGCAATTCTGGTTCGACGTGTATTGGCGCCTCGACTTTCGTCTTGTGTTTAATTATTTTGTAAACAAGTAGCGCTATTATTCCAACCAGTACAAGGTTTATCGGAGATGTGAATATTTCACTAATAACATTAGTAAAAAGCGACCCGGAACCGGACTCGGCAGTGACCCTGCCCTCTTCGGCCATTTTCACTGCGGTTGACGGATTTCGACAACAGACAACAGACAACTGATCAACCGAACCCACTTTTCGACATTCCCAACCAGCACTCGCATGTTCGCCGGGAAGCGAGGAAGGAAGTGATGATGAAAACCTTGAGATGACGTCACTGGTTAACGTCTTCCTCACTCGGTATGCTGCCGCATTGGCGCTGCTGTCGCCTACTGCTCATAGACTTATCTGACTTATAGAGATAGACTCCGCGGTCCGTGCACGGAGCTGAAACCCTAATTATAAAGAGGAATCAACAGCAGGAACCGACCTGTGACTTTCTCTTTCTAATTAGGGCTCCAGTTCAGGGCACGGACCGCGCAGTCTAATTCTACAAGTCTATGTTACTGCTCCTACAGGGCTAGAAAATTTGGAATGATTTACGTCGATACGCTTTGTCGGTATTTACTTGAATCACATTGATGCGGCAGCCTCGACGATCAACGCGTCATATTTCAACAGATTGGAGTGAATTCCGCGCCAGCTCTAACTCGGCGTATTGGCAGAATTCACCCCAATCTGTTGAAGTGTAACCAGTCGATCGTTGAGGTCTGGCGCGTCGATGCTCCGTGGAAGTACTCCGCCTTTATTATTCACCTATTTTCCGACAATCATCTACTTCTATGACCTCGGTAAGGAGTTGAGGTTACTTATTGCAAAGTACTTGACGTGGAACACTTCAAATTTTCTCTCTGCGTTAGTGTTCCTTATACTCAATTTTCATTGATCTGGTGATCTGGCGTATTACCCACACAGAACTACTGATTGTGAGTCAATCTCTTCACCACATGCAAGTTATGCCGCATTCTAATGTTACAATCTGATGATTTCTTTACAAATTTTGAGTATTCAAATTATCCACCTGAGAAAATGTATTTTCACATATTTTCTCCTATTTTATACGTGCTTTGAAGAGAAAGTTTGCGTCTTCCACTGCATCTGGGGCTTCATTCGCGCGAGGATAAGAATTTAGGAGTTCTAAATTTAAGAAATTGCCATAATACAATAAAACGTAATCGCCTCGTTTTCTCGGTAACCATCTTAGACGAAAATGCAGTGAGCGCAGTTTTGTATTTGGAATCAAGAGGTACTATAGCGAGAAAAAATTAGCTGTATCAAACCGCGCATCACAGCCTAATATTAAAAATATGATAACCATCATTTCTTGTTCTACATTTTTTAAGTCTTGTTATCACAAGCGTTACAAAGTATAGTCGTTTTCCTATTTTGTGCGCCCGGAGCTCACTCTTCTTAAAACTCTCACGCATCCACATCCGTTCCACCGTTCGTAGTTTTTCGTTTTCTAGCCTTCGCTGCGTCACCTCTCGGCTAGCTACTAAGCACGGCACCATGCGCTACACGTACTCGTTCACGCCCACTAACTTAATAATCTAACATTGCGAAATTCGTTTTTCCAAATCGTTCCGATTGCTTCGTGTCCATAACTTAGTTTACCTCTAATTGTACAATTATCGTGTGTAATTAATATTTTTTCAAATCTACGGACTACTCGTGTATAATGCGTAGTTCTATAGTTACAGCGTCAGGTGGCGCAACGCTACCTAGAGCGGATCTCTCTACGGCGCGAAAACAGAGGCAGCAGCAGGGATTTTCAGTACGCTACGATCGAATGTGGACGTTTGTCGGTTTGGACCGCAATAAAGTATATTTATTCTTGTTGTAATCGCCGTGCATTGATATAACACAGTACTGTTTTGTGGAAGTTGTCAAATAATTATTCAATGTGTACAGTGAAATAGTGCCGTTGACTCAGTGCGAATCATAGTGGTGTAAATGCTCAACGGATGAACAACCGCAATGCCGCGTCGATGCGAATCGCAGCTGTAGCAGGACTGGCCACGAGTATCGTAAAGTAAGTTGAGTTGACATTCTATTAAAGGAGTAAAGTTAACCGATAATCATGAGCAGGCGTTGAAGTTGCTCCGTCATTTTATTTTTAGTCACTACGGTGAAATTATTGCGATTTGCGAAGCAGTTCTACATCATTTTTGCTAGATCACCAATTTTTTTTTCAAATTAGTTGATCACCTCAACGAGTTGTACCAATAAGTTCAAACGCCGATCGCAGATAGAGATAAATGAGCTTTTTATAAACTTTTTTTCGCGAAATTTAGGTGTCGTTTATAAATAATTTTCAGGCTGCTAAATCTGACTACTAGCAATGTTGAAAAATTTGTTTTTTCCCTCGCTCTCACGTATGCAAATTCATTTTTCACCTGTTTATAAAAATTCTTAGAAGAACGAGTCACGTAGAGTGGCAGCAAAATATTGGAAGGATAATCCTGTTTTTAATATTAATTCGTTCGAGATAGAACGATTAATCTTTCGTTTTTCACTTTGATTTAACATCTGCTGAATTTTATACCCCATTCTCTACAAGTTACCTTGAACAATATTTACATCACAATTTCTGAAGCATGAGAATAGGTATTGATGGATAAAAAATGGCAGCGAAGAATTTGCTACGCTGATTTTTATCACCACTCTGTCGATGGAAAATGTCGATTCTCATGATCATTTTTCATTGTACATTTACAGCGACACATAGTTTACTATTGTGGCAGCATTTTACTATCTGGAAAAATCTAGCCTACCTTGCGTAGACCTCTAGTTACAATGTCGTCGGGTAAAAAAATTACAGTTGCTATGGTGGACTTTTAATGACCCTGTAAATAACACTTATCCAAAAATGATACGAGCTTAATAAATGAAGCTATGTCAAATAAATGTGTTCGATTTCGTTACATATTTAATCAGAGGTACTATTTACCCATCTGCTTCAGCAACTCCTACAAATCTCAAACTAAAGAAATAATCATATTCATTCTTACCTCAGTTCGGCACTTGTAGACCAATAAAGTTATACAGAATTGACCTATATAAGAGCATATAGCTGTTGCGTGCAAAAAATATAGCCCCGCCTAACCAAGTCAGGGACATACCTAGGAATCACGTTTGCAAAGTACATAAGTAACGAGTCCAAAACAATAGAACAGGGATAGCCAACTTGATTAAATCCGAAATGCACTGTCTACTATCCAGACTCAAATCTTTACCACAGAATTAAATGTATTGTTTTACAGAGTCCTGTATTTTCTTTGCCTTATCGCAATCTCAACAGTCATGATTGCCAAAAATTGTGTTTATGATGTAAAAATCAAATTACAATATAGATGAATCAAACATTTTTCAACTATATTCAAAAAACTGGATTTAATCCAACAAAATCTTGCTGAAAACGTGAAGTAAAGATGATTAGGATTGTGGGATGTGAAGGTAGAAAAGAAATTATGCAACTTCTTTGTTAATGCAGGAGTAGACAAGATTTCTCATACCACCACAAGGTATGAATGACATTTGAAGGATGTTTCAGACCACAAGTTAATTTCTTGTATTCCGTGTGTGTGCATACATCTTTATGTCTATTAATGTACAGAAAATAGAATCTTGACCTCACGTGATTGAGACGAGTTTTTATTGCCAACATCTGCACATTATTCGTAATTGCTTTAGTTCATAGCACTCTGCCTATTCCTGCATGTAAGTAAAAGAAGTAAAATGCAAGTTTTGAGAACACAAATTTATTTGTATGCGTTAGAAAAAAAATCTACAAGTAACACAACATTTTTAGTATCTTTTAAAAGCAAATTGTTCTCGCGAAATCTACGTTTGAGTGATTGTTATATCCATGTGTATTACATAATTATACATATACTAATATGCGTAGGACAAACAACAAATCTACAAGTAACACATCTTTGACATCTTCACAAAATTCATTTTGCTTGCTACATATGCGTTCGATTAACACATATGAAACGCGACATTTACTGCGTAGTACGTAGAGGTCAAGCAGAATCGGTGCGATGTTTAGATGATATTCCCCTCGGATTCTTGGCTTACGGTGTAGGCGTGAACAATGCTGCCATGCAGGCAGCTTCGCAGGTGCCAAATGCAGTATTGCATCCCACCAGGGCTGGGACGGCCGCAATTTGCGCTCCGGGTACGGTGCCGAAGGTAAAGCCTGCCGCGGCGAAGCAGGCGGTCACCAAGGCTCCACATCCAGCGTAGCAAATGCCAGCCGCCACCGGACCAGCTTCCACGTTGATAATGCCGGCCACAAGCAGCATGAGCACAGCAGATGTTGAAATTTTCATCTTTGCGAAGCAATGAACTTTTTTTTGAACGAAGAAACTTTAAGAGTTTAAGGAACTTTGCTTCCTAGCACTTTCGCACTGTGCGAAGAATCGGGCGACAATGACTTGAAATGGCGATGCGGATCGGGTTCTACTTCGACGATCCAACCGACGTAGTTGCGGGATTCCCGGCTACGTTCGTAATCTAGACGTTTGGTGCGCATCCACTACGCGCGTCCCTTTCCTGCGTTTGACTCGGTCACTGAAAGAAAAAGAGGGAACTAGCCGCACGGATATTTGTCACTTACGAACGCAGCCCGTTTTAGAAGTTTCGAAGTCGACAGCTGCGATAAACGCGTTCATCTTCGATACATCGACGGCGTAAGTCATTCTGCATTCAATTCTTACTGCGCGTCGCGGCAAGCCCGGTTTAAGAATAATCATTTTCTTAGGTAACGAAACTTTAATACTTTTTAAATCAGTAGAAAGAGTTTATACTTAATGCGCAAATAGTTTTAACAATTAATTAAATCCTACGATTTATAAAGTGTACACACATTGATAACGTGACCAGAGTTCTTACCAATTTATTCTGCAGTTGAATTAACTTGCTAAGCCGATTGCATAAGAAGGGCACAATTTAGTAGGGATCTAAACGAAAAAATTTACCACGGAATGATTTAGACACATACAGACGTTACATTCCTCCTCAGTTATAACACTAAACGATATTGTTTTGTCCAAACAGAATTTGTTTTCTAGTTTTTGTTTAAATCTGCACCACAAATTTTCACTTTTTTTACGATTTTTTTTTACCCATTACTGTTATTATATTATAATTTGTGAAGGTAAATAAACTGTCATCCATAATAGTCATTTCATGGTATATAACAATCATTAGTCGGTGGTTATTTATTTATTTTTATTTTTTTCATTAATTACAATGATACATACAGTGTTGCTATTTTGAGTGAAATGGATTGCGTGTTATATACTATCTTTAATACTGCAAATCATCTAAGTGTACTTTAGTATATTGAACTACAGGGTTTAAATGATCTATGTACGCATAATTGTGTAGATGGTACATGAAACTGATAATTTAATAAGAGAGTAGCAAAATCAAAGTACAGCAATGTTACTATTGCCAGCAAATTGGATTTTTGTGTTTCAATGGATAATCTTATAATATGGATAATCAATTTTGAACACACTTGTGAAGTCAATGCATAACGATAAATTTCAATTTCAGTCAAATTTTTGGACTCATACTTACAACACTGTTGATTTAGAATGAATTTAAATAAAACTGTTTGTATGAAGTAAATGTGAAAAAGTTTGAATACTGGCAAAAAAAAATTTCATTTATCCTCTGGTACAGTGTATGATAGCAGATTTACAGTTTCGCTTAGGCACAGTGAGAGTATTGCAATCATGAGAGATTATTGATAATTGTGAATTCCCAGAATCAATCTAATAATAGAAGCATTGGTCCTCTTACTCACGTTATTGATCCACTATATTTTGGCGAGTAATGTTTAGAACTCCGAATTTGTTTTCGATATGACACGAATGTTTGTTTTCTAAGGAATGCGCGACGGTCGAATTTCATGCATGATGCACGGTCTCGTAATCTTGGCAATGTTGATCACGATGATCACGTAATATCTTGACCATTATTGCACATCGCATATCAAAAAATAACGGATGTGTTTTCTCTGGAAAACCGGGCTTTAGTCTGCATATTATAATTGCCAAATATTGTTTTAGATCCAACAAAATGATATTCATTTTTTCCTACATCATAATACTCATAGGTCAGAATTGACTGCCATGTTTGATTCTAGTAACTGATCTGAACATTAAATAGAAACATGAAAATATAGTTTCCAATCTCAATATGATGCATTATACTATAACAATATCAATTACGAGTTAATGTATATGATTTAGCTATTGTAAAAAACTATACATAAAATTAAAGGCAAGTCGTATAAGACCAATTATTGATTGTCAGAATTATATTTGAGGCACTAAATTAATTGTAAGTGTGAATGCGAAACTGTGGCCTTGGAAATACGATACAAAATATGCTTTCAAAAACAGATGAACGTGGTAATACCTTCACAGTTTTTTTGTAATGTCAAAAATTTTAATCTGTGTTGAAACATCTTACACACGATCACAATTATTAGAATTGCAGAATTATCAGCTAAAGTAAGCAGATGATAATTTCCAAATTCAAATGCTAAAATAAAAATATTATTGGTTTCTTTAGTACATGTATACCTTTAATTGTTGCATTGTTCTTTTACAATTCAAGTCCTTAAGACTGTCGAATATTGCATTATGTGCTTTAGGGTTTGCATTACATCATATGATCTATATTCTACAGTGATATGTGGTTACATCAAAAAAACTTCGAGCTGATTAAGGCACGATTTGCTAGTCAAATTATTTTTCCATCTTATAATTCGATATGTATTAACGGATGTTAGACTCATTCCATGAGAAAGACGGCTTAAGTCTTTGATATGTTTGAATCTTGAAGATCAAGATATGGTCGTATATCGACAGTTGACGAAACCATGTTAACATCCACATGTTCTGTACACATTGGACATGTTTCTTCTGTTTCAATAATGCTGCATAGAAAACCAAGTTAATCATTAATGAAATACATGAAGGGATAGTTCAGGAGGGTACGTTTCAGATAAATCTTTAAAATTTTGCAGTTACTGGGAATGATCTGCTGAGTATCTAAATATCTATAGAGAGCAGAGTATTACGATAATAAAAATAATAAATAATAACACAGATGTGTTTACGATAACAATACTGACCGCAGAAACTCAGTTGCAATAGAAGGAAAATCACATTGTGGGCAAACTGTAAAGTCATCTTCCAGAATATGACGACCCTAAGCAGAGATAAATTTAATTCAAATATACAATCGTAAGATGGAAGCCAAAGTATCTTCCATAAAAGTACCAAATTATTAGTAAACAAATCTTAACAAAGTTTGAAATGACTGCTAAACAGATACAATTGATTCTGCAATAGTAGTAACTATCATAGAGCATTACCGTTGCTATGCAAAAGGGTATTGTGTTTTTACACTTGTCACATGTGACCTCCGTTTCTGGTAATCTATGTTTACAATATGGACATGGTGTCAGTGGTTCATTCTCCAATTCATTGTCCTTGGTCTTTGGAGGTTTCCTCACAATGGCTTCAATCTTTTTACTGTACTTTGCATCAATTTGAGATCGGTATTCAGGGCGCATAAGCATTGCAGCAAAATTAAAGGCTGAATGCTTTAGACCAGCTCTGTGACATTCTATCACGGTGGATGTCAAAATAGGAACGATGTCTGAAATTAATACAATATGTTGATGTTGAATGTATGTA
This sequence comes from Neodiprion lecontei, assembly GCF_021901455.1. Taxonomy (NCBI): domain Eukaryota; kingdom Metazoa; phylum Arthropoda; class Insecta; order Hymenoptera; family Diprionidae; genus Neodiprion; species Neodiprion lecontei. The sequence continues at coordinate 8,958,998 of NC_060265.1, read as the reverse complement.
AGTAAGCCTCTAATTCAAGCTATCTTCAAAAAAAAAAAGTAAATAGTACTTACGTGATGGAAATTTTGAAATATTGTTTGCTACCCTTACTAACATTCGAGCACCACGCAAATGGTCGTTTCTTTTCACATGCAGGCGCACCAGTATATATGAATGTAATAACCTTAGATTATTTTGCATTTCCAAAGGTATGTTGATTTTGTTTCTTTTCAGTTCTTGGTACATACCAAACAGTACATCGTGAGCATTTCTGTAGTTTCCTGTAAATTAATTAACATATATTTCGAACTCTCAATTTTTTGGCATATATTAGTTCAAATATAAACATTCGTCAACACTAACTTAAAATTGTTAGACCTTCAGTGACGTTTCGTACAGATTTTCACTCACCATTGATTTGCTCCTCATTCGCAATAATGATAGCAGTTTTTGCAGCTTCTCTGTATTGTTTCCTAGCCATATACAGCCTGAAGAGATATTTTGGATCCTTTGGTAATCCGTCACCACCTAACAAAAAGTCTATAAGTTGATTTGCTAATTTTTCATCTTTTGATGATGCTACAGTATCTATTGATAATGTAAGAGCTGCGTCGTCATCAGCTGCTAGTTGAGCAGCTTTTAGCAAATGTTTTAAGGCCTAAAATATAAAAAGTTATACTCAGATTGGAACGCACAATAAAGTGTGTTTACAAATGAACAAATTAGACATATCAATTGACAAAAAAAAGACAGAAAAATTCTTAATCATACCTTCTGATATTCCTTCGCATGAAAATAATACTTCCCAGCTAATAAACTATTTCTTTGTGATTCAAAATGAATCGCAAGGCTTTTGAAATCTTCTATTCTGACATTGTCATTGTCAAGTGTGGTAACTAAAATATCTCCGTAGAGTTCCATTTTTCCATGTTGATTTGCCAGCTGGAAAGCCTCGTCGTGACAGTTAGAAAGAATCAGAAATTTAATGGCAGAATTATAGTCGTTCATCCTTTGAAAAAATCTGGCTACCATTTTAGCACCTTCAATACTCTTTGTCTGTTGAACAATTTCAACGCTTCTAGCTGCAAATTCATGATATTGCATTACTATCAGTCAATTCTTATTTAATAATTAAGATGATACACAAATATTACCAGGATTATTCAAATGGTCCAAGTTGATTCTAATTATATTATCAAAATCCTTTGCAGTTTCATATGCCTTTGCAGCTTCTTCATATTTTCCTTCAAGTTCTTTAGCTTTAGCAAATTGAATGTGAATTTTCGGAGATGATATTTGCGGCAAAAGTTGACCAACCTTGTGCCAGTTTTTTAGTTTTATATATGCTGAAGCAGCTTTATCAAAATATTCGGATTTTTCATACAAAACTGCAGCTTCACTGAATTGCTATAATTATAAAAAGGCTTCGTATAAACATTAATGAGTTGAAAGCTAAAATCCAAACATACTATAGAATAGGGTAATGTGAAAAATACCTTCATTATTTCTAAAATTTCTGCACACTCTTTTCTTAGAGACCGTGGACTGTCCACATCCATGGCTATGCTGACACCTTTTCTACTGTCTCCACATCTTATAGACATTCTTGCGATGCCCGCAAGACATTGACTCCTATGATTGATATTTTGAAAGGCCAAAGTCGACTGAATGTTACTATCGACCAATCCTCGTTCATAATTAGCTAAAGCTTTTGGATAATTCCCTCTGCAATAATAAATCTGAACAGGTTACGTCCCACAGCGTATCTGACAATTATCTTTGTTCTACTTAAAAGACTTTCAATTGCTGAAATTTATGATAGTCATTTATGTTGTTATATGGATCAGCTATGGCATGTACCACGTGGAATTTCAAAAAGACCTACGTAAATTCCAATTGCTGAGCATATTCTCTAGCTATAAATGGAATCTCTTCTGGCTTTAATTTCTGTGCTAAATTGAGAGCTTGTTCCCATTGCATCAAATCTCTTCGTAAATTCAAAGCTTCAACCGGTTGGGAGGAGCGTAAGAAGAACTTTTCAGCTTGATTGTAGTCCCCCAGTAAGGTTGATGTGTGGCCGCATAATAATGCAAGTTCATCTATGTTCTCTAACTTTTGCAGGGACCACACAGTTGACACATCTTCTACGTGTCTATAAACTCGTAATGCTGGAAACGATTATCATTGAATACAGAACAATTCTACCACTCATTATACCGTTTCATTTCAAACGGGAAAACTATGTTTAATGAGTAATGATATTTCTGTCCATAAGAAATTAATGAAAATCTAAGATTTCGGTAGAGACGTCGTATGTCTTGCATATATATGCACGGCTGACAAAATAATTCTACAAATGCAGAACCAATATACAAAATAATTTGTTGATTTGCTACAAAATAAGGCTCTATGTGAATATAAATATGACTTGAGCTCACCAAATTCTATGTTCAAATTAGACAATGCACTTGTTCCCAAAGATTGCCAGCATTCACGATCATTCAATTTGACACATGCGTCCCAGGCATGTTTGAACCTACTCAAAAAAAGAATAGTCACTTCGCTGTGAAGGTTCTAAAAACTCGAGAATAGATATATAGATGTACAATGCAAACCTTCTACATGCGAGGTGATTTGCTAAAATTTCTTCTATTCTTTTCGTATCAACAATATTACCGATTTCTTCGTGTGATGATAACGTTAGTTGCGTTAATCTACTACCAGCTGTACTTAATGTTACTTCACCAGAATACATCAGCATTGGTAAAGTTTCCACAGGTAATTTTGTTTGAGAGACTTTCACTACTTTGCTTCCTGAAAAATAATAACGTTGTTCGTATAATATTGTTATTTTGCAAACTTGGAACAAGTGAATAGGGAGAGTGCTAGTTAATCTCTCAATCGAAATTTTCAATAGTCAAGTTAGTCGAACTTTGCCTAACAGAGTTGATGGTGGGTTGAGCAATTCGAAGAATATCGCAAAATTGATTTTCGAAACTTAAAAAACGAGAAACCAGACTAAATAGCTGCATTGCAATGACAGTAAGAATGGATCAGGTGTTTTTGTACCTTTGCAGTTTCTAGATCTAGAAAAAGTTGAAACGACTGCAGACATTAAAAACTTGAATTCTATAAAGGGATATAATTTCTTTTCAACGAATTTAAAAGGTCTCAGGCTATACGTTAAATATTTTCCGAATTTGAATTTGAAAAACAGTTTACATATTTTCGTTCCTGTTCCTATTGTAAAACCTGTAAAGGTATCGCTTCACCATACCAAACTAAATACAATAGTTTTCAATGTGTCACGTTGTTGTTGAACTTGTGTGAATTGCTTGCCGCTACTCTCAACTTCACTGCAAGTGCTAAACCATGTCCCTGAGGCACTCTTTTACGCTCTGACATCTTCATGGCTGGTGTCAACCATTTTAATAATTATGCATACCTTCTATATGATATTTCACAAAAATATAAGTGACGATAATGGATTGATTGTATACTGCGAATACGCCACGCTCAAAAATATTTTGATCCCATATAATGCCTTCTATTGAGTCTGGACATTCTGGTATTTGAATAATGTTTTCGTTTATCGGATCGTAAACATATGCATCATATTTTTCATCTACAAAAGACAGCTGTGTTCCATTCGCATCTAGATAAATTTGTTTGATCCCACTATTGTGTGTGACTTCGCTAGATTGATCAAACGCCTCCAAGTAGAAATATACTATCCGTCCCATCTGTAAAACATGTCATTTAATTAGTAGATCGAATCGATTTTTGAAAAACTCGAAAAATATGGTTTATTGAGTATGTAAAATTACGCATTTATATTTGAGTCTTCTATAAAGTCTTACATCATTTCCGTAAACTAAAAAGTCGGGCGACAAAGCATGGCACGTTATTTTAGAATCCAAAGTGTTAGTTTGTGGAAATATTTTTGATTCAGTTGCACCGTTTGCCGAGTCCTGTTCCGTTTCTATCTGAAATAAAACCGCCAAGATTTTAATTCTTTATCTCTTACATTTTGCATACACAATGTAAACTCACAGTGTGTAATTGAAGCTTTCCATCAAACAGAACGGAAACAAAAGTTTGATTCAGGCATATACTCTCGACTGTCCCTAAGTAATCCCTTTCAAAATGTACAGGGTGATCATAATTGAATTTTGTTAAATTCCAAAATAATACTCTGTTATTCAAAGCTGCTGCTAAATGCAAAGGACCGACAGCCATTACAGATGGTTCTATCAGGGTATTGATTGTCTGCGGTGTTGGTTTACTCTGAAAATATTCATTTGTGTCATTATTTCCATATTCGGATAATAATATATCTATGAATATTTCGTAACGTCACATTTATTTTAAGCATGGTTATACTGATACAAACTGGATATGAAATACCAGATGGGGAGCTACAGGTGTGTAATTTCTTTTTAAAACATCCTAATCTTACCCAATCAACTTTGGTACTTAACATAAAATTGTACAAATAATTGGATTGAATCCCTTTTTTTGTCATTGTTAATATATTTTTCAGCTTATTTTTGCACCCAATTATTAACCATATTATTTGCACACAGTTTACGTACCTTATCAAGCATATATAAATGTACAACCACTTCAGTCAGGCTTGTTAAAATGGCAATTCTATTTCCACATACGCTGGTTATTTTTGGTAATTGCAATAAATAAATTAAAATGTTTCCATTGTGCGTCGCGGCGGCTAACATACTACCATCGGATGACCATTCCACGTGACTGATGCCTGTCTCTCCTGCCAAAGTTATCACTTTATTGGTTTCTTCTAAATTTTGTATACTGTGTACTTTCAACGTATTGTCGCCACATGTTACAAGTTTTCCAGCGATATTGTTCAGTGCAATATCATTTAAAGAATCTCGATGATTTTTGATTTGAAATAACTCTTGTCCAACTTCTTTGATATGCGTTGATATTGCTATTAGAAAGCCAGCCTCGAAACCAACCAATATGTAACCATCGCCATACCTGATTCACATTTTATAAAATACGCGATATAGATATTAAATTTTTTCGTTTTCTGTGATCAAATACCAGATATATTGTAGTAACGTATGCATTTTTCATAATGAACTCACCACTTGTGAGTTACGATTTGACCATAGCGCTTTTGAAACGCCAATTCAATGGGATTGTCTGGATCCAAAACATTGTATAAAAATAATGTAGTTTTGCTGACGACGAGCGATACCTGTTAAATAATACGGTTGATTATTAATTGCTTCGTACTTTTAATTGCTCGTTTTACCAATATCATACATACATCAATTAATTTTACTGCTATGAGCAATTTTCACCTGATTTTTTTTATCAATAACTGAAGATATGATTCAACAATTGAATTACAAATCACCCACCTTCTGTACCCCAAGAATAAACTAAATTTCACAGTTTCTTAAATAGATTTGAGAGACACGAATCTTATAAAGGGATCAGGTTGTGATAAAAGCATTCTAATATAAAATCGAGTCTTTTTTAACTAATAATTTCTTTGAAATTGTATATCAAATAGATAGCATACTGTGTTTTCACCGCCGATTCTCTGGTCCATTTTCATTTCACTAAATTGAAGGTCGGATGGCTCTCCTTGTATTGTTATTTCCCTACGTGTATCACCTTCGCACGTACTGATCGATAATACCTTATCTTCACTTGCCAAAGCAAGGAGGCCCTCCAATGACCAAGCGCCGCAAACAATTTTCTTTTTGTGCTTACCTAGAATAGGAATGCGTCTGAAAAAGAAAATTTGATATATCTGTAACATCTTATCAATATAAATTGGAAATGAGAGAATGTTTTCCTATCCATAAAGTTTTAAATCATCGAGGGTGTGCAATATAATTGGAAAGCTATCTATATACTGATAATGACTGTTCTATTTTATGTAGAAAAGGTCACGCACTTAGCATTAATATGATCGTAAAGCGCTAGGTTTCCTTTTTGCGTACCCACTGCAAGAGTGCAGTTCTTTTTCGACCAAATCATGCAAGTTAAACTATCTCTTAGTCCCGTGTCTATTTGGGATTTTTTTCCTGTCGTTGCATCCCACAAGGTAATAGCAGATGATCCGTTTGAAATCATAGCCAATAAATCTCCGTCGGCATCCCAACCCATGCCCGTACATAAACCAGGTAGTTGAATACGGTCTTGTATTTCCCCTTGGCGGTTGTATATCACAACTGCGGAATCGCAACCAGTTGTAGCTAAATATGTACCGTTGCCAGGGCGCCAAGCAATGTACACGTTTCCAGGACCATGCGGTTGGTCCAAGCGGTATAAAACCTGTGCACAGAAGTAATCGATTCAATTCACAATACGCAGAGATGAGAAAGAACTGTTTTACTGTGAGATGTCGCCAATATACATAAATTTTGTTTACGAACTCGAAAGCAAAAATAGATATCACGATTTGCGGACACACACAAAGCTAGTGTAAACTAAAGTGAGTTGTGTACACGTAAAACTCAAGTAAGAGAACTGATATGAGAATAAAAATTTGGAACTTTGGTGGAAAAATAGTGACTAGATATAGAAAGCATTAAAAACTCAGGTGCTAATTTTACAGTTAATTTTCAATTTGCAAACATCTATACTTGACAATCGATGGATTAAGAAAAAAAACACAATATTCAGGTGATTTTAAAAAACATATTTTACCTCATCAAGAAATGTTTAGGTAACAGCACAGGGGTGAGAATTTGTAATTAAAATGTATATAAATGAAGCTCTTCATTATCTGCTTGAAGCGTATTGTTGAGCTTTAGTTTTAATTAAGTAACGTAATAGTTTGATGTTTGACATTAATTCATAACCTACCTTATCTGATGCCATTCTTGCAAAATGGCAAACAACTTGAATCTTTACTAATAACTAATACATGGGACAGAAGTCATGATTGTTTATGTTAGCATCAACTCATTACACTGATATCGATTTATTTGACACATTTTCAAACTGAATGTCACTACAATCTCCATGTTGTTTATTACGTATCGCGTTTGGACGCGTCGCATGCAAGGCCGCAAACAGGGAGATCGAGATTTAAACTAGCGTGTGAAACTGTATAGGTGTGTTTCTGCCACGGTGTAAGAATAAGAGGTGGTCCGGTGTTGAGCTCTGTGGTTATTATGTCTTAGTACGACGGAAATCCGCCAGGGACCTCATGCGTCGGTGAGGATGAGGTAAACAATAATGGCGGCGATCTAACAGACAGTATTCACGAAAGTTTGACGTTTGCATGTGGAAAATCAAAACTGCTGCTGAAGATTACACGAATACATTAATATTTAACAAAATAAAATAATTTTATGATGAATGTATGTGACTATAGAATATAGGGTCCTAGATCACGCCTTCGGAACGCCGTAAAGAGATTTCGTATTTACGCCAAGTAGCACTAACATCTGGCATCTCATTTAATCTCATTCGAATGTATTTGATTCAGCACGGCCACATTCGAAACAAACGGTTTTCGAAATAGATATTTGGCCTGAAACCTTGCTAAAAATCTAGAATTTTTTTAATTCGTTTAATTTCATGTACGGATTGTGCAAATAAACAGTTTTAAATGAATTTTTGTTCAAGATGTTCTGTGCAGATTAGTTATTTCTTTGAACGATCTTGAAACTTTTGCCAAAATCTCATGAAGACATTATTCTTTGAGAATGACTAAATTTGTTTGAATTTTAGTAAGAACCCATTTTTAGAGAGGGCTGACATCGATGAGCGTTTCAGATACGACTTTTATTATGGTATTGCTGGAACTTTACAGAAATATTATTCTTTCAAACATTTGCTGTTAAATTTCAGCACTTTTTTGACAATGTCCATCATGTTCCATCTTAGGGTGGATTGTAATGCAATTATACTTTCAGTTCTCACAATATATGATATATACATTTGAAACGGTCGTTAAATTTTCCCTTTATCAATGATATGCGATTGTGATCATATTTTTCCTATAATGCAAGACTTATAGATCATCCTTTCTATTGAACACTGATGAATTGCTATTTTAGCACATTGGATTACATACTATTGCTCAAATATGTTGATTACTCGATAATTCAGTGATAATGAGGATTCGATGAAAGGGGAAGGCTTAATTTTATTCTACGTACTTTTGACTTCTCGATCGTACTTTTATTATATGATTTAATTCAATCACTTATTGATAGTGAGTTTGTGAAAGAAGAAAATCATCTATAGGTACAATAATTAGGTATATTATCATTTGAATTTGTTATTGATCGTGTCTACATGTTACAAATGAATGCAATACACAATTTTGATATTATTCAATAATACGGCAGTAAATACTTGATATACAATATGCAACGCGTTTATGCAACAATTAATAATTCTACATGTTACTCAAAGCTGAAGGGATAGTAAATACTCTCAACAAATTGGTATACAGACTATGAAGATAACTTCTGAGTAGAAATAGGTCCAAGTGCATACTCTAATTATCGTTAGAATTGGTATCATCGACAGACACACTGGTACCTTTTGATCCGAAAGTACGTTTTCCCGTTTTGCAATTATTTGTTTTATTTCATATCACATGAGAGATGGAATTATTGTAGTTTTATTATTTCAATAATTTATCTTCACGCATAATCCAAACTCGATATTGGAACAGGAATATCTTAGAAATTGAGTATCTAATGCGGATTTTTTATTGATTTCATCCAGCGAAGTAAAAATTATAATGTTTCACAAATTATGATTGCACACAATATATCAGTACAGTACAATGATTCATGATCAATTACAGAGAGTAATGTATAACATCTTTGGTTAACTAAAAGAAATAAAAAATTATATACTAAAATCGTATGGTGAGATACCATCTTATAGAGTTTTATATGGATATTATAATTTGCGCGGTGACCATGAAATGACAACCCTAACATTGTGATCTATGATACAAATACAGTGAGACACTTTTTCACATATTAAGAATACATACCTAAGTATATTGCAATGGAACCTGAGGCTACAAAATTCTGATGCCGTTTTCAGCTTTGTTTCAATATTACTTCAAGTCGATCACACTATCTTTGAACTAACAAAAACAATTCTACCCTGCGTATTTAGAAACTTGTGGTAAAATTGAAACAGTTTCAAAACTTCGATTTGATTCCAATTCAGAATTTTGAGTTCAGGCTACCATCACGCATTTATTCAATAAATATAGTATGTATGTGTATATATATATATATATATATATATATTAATATATACACATATATACATATATATATATTAATTTTATTAAATAATTATTCACTTTGTCACTGTATAGTTTAACGCTGAAACAGCGACAATTAAGCTCGTGCAAAGAAAACTTAACTTAACGTAGTAAGCACTTTGCTGGAAAATAAAATAATCCTTTTTAAATACATGAGATTCTTTCGTATTTACAAATTTATTTCGTCTAAAATATAATTCAAATCCATGCAATCAGGGTCAAATAACTCGATGCATGCTTAATATCTTGGCAGTTGGCAGATTCACTGTATCAAAATTGAATTTTGTACATATATAATTTTTTGGGTATTATAGCAAGTGTATTTCATTCCTTGGTCGATTTTTTCATCTATCTCGTTTCACTCATTTCAAACATAGAAATTACAGGAGTGCTAAAAAATGGTGCAATAACAGCAGTTATAAAGTAAATATACGAGATAGATATTTACACTCACCCGTGGTTCTGATTCTAGCTTCCTGCCAACCACCTATTTATTCAAATTTTCATAAATTAACATTTAACTTCGTGTTTTATATTGTGAAAGTTTCGCCAACTTCGTTCCATGTAAGTTAGACTTGAGAAAGAACAAAATATGACGTGTACTAACTATGGCACCCCAACAGAATACAACTGCTATGGAAAATTATTAGAAACTATATATTTATCAGATATAGAGTATAGTTAATATTGATTAATATGGCACCAATGGTCAGTTTAGCAATATTTGAAGTGAATTATAGTCTGCTGGCTAATTAACTAAGAAAAAAAAAGAACATTAGACAACAAAATAAAACGGAACCACCTAAATTTTTCATACAACTCACATTAAAGTATTAAAAATGTCTTGACTCTAACAATATGTGAACTCTGCATGGTTTTCACTTAAGAGTTAACTTCTCAGTTTATTTGATACACTTTTTTTTACTGTTAAATGTTATTTTTTTGTTTTTTTTTTTTTTCAAAAATGAAGGCCACTCAATTCAGAAACTACTGCAAGCTACAGATTTGCTGGTAAAAATCTACAATACTTTAAATTGCTTAGTTATATAATAATATTACTTATCATTATTTATTTTTTTTTTCTGTGTCTTTTTTCATATTGTTTGGAATAACTGCGCAGAGTAAAAATTTAGGATTTTCACATCAAGTATCGGGTTGTAAACTATTCCTACTATTACTGTAATTTATTTGGAGCCATTTCTAAACAATCGTGTTATCTCTAAGAGGAAGAGTAATTCGAGACACAGGAAATCTAAATTGAAAATCGATATAACGAAAATTGATGGAATTGCGTTAATCTTAATAATCTACAGTTGGTTGTGCAAAGGTAGGTTGTTATGTGCACGCTATTCATTTGTATAAAAATTTTGACGTGGTCATTTCATTAGTTGCGATTTTTTGTCTAATTAAATGGTTTGACACTTTCCTTTTCAAACCTATTGAAGACTGCATATCCAAAAGTGAACTGAAAATTATATACTTGAAAGCTATTTCATTATAGATTAACACGTGACTATCAATGTTCCGAACGATTGTTTGAGATTTCATGAGATATCCTATTTCAAGAGTTCATGTCCCTGCCAGCTAATTATAAAAAAAACAATCTCTGCATTGATCTTTGTATTAGAGAAAACACGATATGAACGATTATCGACAGGTAACTGCTACAATTATGCACAGTATATTTTTATGCGCTTATTTTTTAATACACATATAAAAAGAAAAAAGAAAATGATCCGTCTACTTGTGTCAAATAGTTACTTCCATCCTGTTTTTTACTCCAGAAAAAAAATGTAGCAGTTTAATGATTGAAAACTTAGCTGCTCTAAAGCAGTTTCAGTCAGTAAAGAGATCATCACTTCCTTTTGGTCAAAACCTTAGGACTATAAAAGTGTACGGGGTACTGAGAATTGTTTTTGCTTTGGAAACAAAGCTTGCCTACTCAGTATAAACGTAGTGTATTTGCATCCAGAGGTGAAAACAATATTACCTCAAAGCACATTTTTTTCACCGAGTTTTTTATACCTAGTAACAGTTAAGTATGCCATGTATAACGTAGTGTAATTCTCGTAACTATGTTAAAACAAAGCCATTGTTACTATTCCATTGAGTTGTGCACAATTCATTTATTGATACATGATATTCTTTTGGATGAAGCACAGGTAAATTCAAAGTCTAACTATTTAAAACTACACGAACTACTGTAGATGTACCATGGTGCATGTAAAATATTTGGGTATGTAGATGAAGGAAAGAAAGAGTTTTTCAAATATGTAATAATCACGTGTGACATTTAAATTATCTGTCGCTTCATATTAAGAAATGGGCTGTGTAGAATATTTTCTAATTCGTATTTGCAGCATGTTAGCAATGACTTTACGTTATTGTATTTTGAGTTGAAATGAGTAACGCGCAGTATTTGTCTACTGGAAAGATGTATTCACACATTGCTTACTGCAAGAATAAACTGGGGGAAGCTTTTGAACTGGGAATGGTTATTTTCACTGACATTGATAATATCATCTTGTGAAGAACACATGAATTGAGTATTGTGCCAGCGTTATACCTGATAATTAAATCACAGATTAAAATTTGTAATTAGGGCGAGTAAGTGGTCTGAAAATTATTTAGTAGTTCTTATCATTTGGCCCAAGTTAAAATTCTTATATCTCATTGAAAGTGAATAATTTTTTATAGTGAAAAGAACCGAGAATAGCTGATCAGTATTTATGATTTTTCTTAGCAAATAATATACATGCTACCCTTATGAAATAGAACAAATCAAGTCTCAGTGATGAGTAGGTAATTACATAATGCACTTGACAGTCAGGGTTGTTACGAGGTGTTTTAGAAAGTCTGAACTTTTCCTGGTGTGCTAGATTTTTAGAGAGTCTGATAATTAATATGATTGATACATAAATTATAATTATAATATTGCACCAGTGTATTGAATATTAAAATTGCGCATGTTGGTTGCGATATTTTCAAAAAGTTTGTAAACTTTTCAACGTTTTAAACCCAAGGAAAAGTTCTATTTGATGTCGTTGGATTAACCTCACATGTGTGTTGAGATATTAGCACCTAGTATTTTCAATGTCAAAGCTCAATGTCAATTGTTATCATATAACAACATGGCAATATTATAAAATCGAAATCAAATAAAGATTAACTTCAGTTACAAGGTAGCCTAGTCTTTGTTTTTTAGTATTTATTTTAATATAATTCGATTTTCATTGGTGTTAAATTCATCGCGAACTCCAATGAAAATTATAAATTAAGATTACCGCAGACACTTCAGTATCGAGAAATTTTCTGATCCAATGTAAATTATCATCTATTTTTAAGCCTCTTCTCCGGCATGATTTTAACGGAATTGGGTCAAAAGCTTTTGCCATAGAAGTTTTATTGAATCGCATTAAGAATTCTGAAATTGCTTTAAAAAAATATTAGTTATAGGGTTTAATTAAGATTAGTACGCAAATGGAATAGTTTTGCAGATGACCCAATTATTCAAAATCTTAGTCTGATAGTTTTTGGTTCATAGCTGAGAAGACTTATTAAGTTCTAGTTCAATCTAATTTCACAGGATCATTTTTTTTCAGATCGACTAGAATAAGGTGTCAACTTTATGTTTGGAAAAATCTTAGACAGTCCTATAGTTGGATATTTAGCTGAATTTTCAGGTTTCATGTTTCAACCCTGGTTGCAAACATTGTTTAAAATCCTGCGTTACAACTACAATCTGATTGCGGTCTGTGATTTAAGAATTTAAATATTCACACAAGTAAAAATTTAAACTTACAAATTAATTTAAAAAACCGTACATTACGGGAGATTCTTAACAATGGAAAAAAGTACTTAATTGTACGCAATTCCGAAAAAGATATACACAATAATCATTAATCACACTCCACTACTCTTGCCTACAGAGTCATATACAGTACCATTTAATGTTATGTCTTTACTCTGAGTAACGTCTTATTTTAAACATTATCATTGAGAAAATAATTATTCTTCATATGGCAAGCAAAAAAATTTTACCTTATTCGGTGTTATTTCTTAAATATTTTTTGTTTCTTTTCTTTTTAATCCTAGTTTTATTCAATCTATGGCCCACTCATATTTACCAAACGTATCTAATTTAGACATAATGTTCAAGTTTTCGTTTTCAAAATTTAATAAATGGAACGTCAATAACTGGACAACAACCTCTTTCAAAGAGGAAAATATATTAAAACTTTTACTTCTTTAAATTGTAATATACTAATATTGTTAGTTATTGTATCATGTCTTGCACTGAGCATATTGGGACATTGAGAGCCTTCGGTTCCTGTTTCTTTCTTTCTTTCTTTTTTTTTACTATAAGGTAGTGTGCGCGCGCGCGCGCGCGCGCGTGTGTGTGTGTGTGTGTGTGTGTGTGTATTTGTGTACGCATATACTATATACGTTCATCCCGGAAAATTTGAGAACAATCAACAGAGATTGAACAAGTATTGAAAACAAGTACAATATACAGCTTACATATCTCAAAATCATATCAACTAATCAGAGTTATTTGTGGGTTCAGCTTCAGTTATTAATTTCGAACAGGCTTCATCTCAAAGAACATTATGATTTTCTACATATCCACAAAAATGATTTCTAACTGTTTGTAAGCTGCATTTTGTACTACCTACGATTTCCATTTGTTGATTTTTGAAGCGAAGCGTGCAAATAGTATACCTTGCTTTTTTGAGATAGGTTTAAAATATAAGAGGGGAATATTAAATAACTTATATTGTTACGAAAAATCTAAAGCCTGTGATATCCGCATAAAAATATGATTAACGTCAGTGTGATTGCATGAAACTAAAATGGATTGTTTTCCCAATACACCACCAAAAGAGCTATACATATCTTCATTGACAGTGTGCATGATCAACTGTGTACCTTTCCTTTATATCTCTTAAAGTTCAATTTTGTGACAAAAAGTATGGTACGTGTAAATAAAGGAAGATATAATATAGCAGTTATACTCTACTTCCTTGGTTTTTTCCGTGAATATATTCAAATAACAAAGTATATGCAGTTCGAATTTACAGCATTCGAAACCAGTAAGAATGAAATCATTGAACACTCTGTGAAGATAAATGTCTGATAATTAGAAATTGCATAATATGTGTTTCATTGGAATTGTACAGCAAGTAATATTGTAACACATCTAAGTCATAAACCTACTGTCTTCAAACGATTATGCAGCTGAAGTGTCGAAAAGTAGTTGCAAAACGACCATTTCAAAATGTCAAATATAATAAAAGTATTTTTTGAAAAAGGAATTCTGTTAGACCCAAAGGTGACATATGTTCACGCAAACTCAGAAAGGTATGAAGAGCAATTGAGTATGTTCAATAAGGCATAGAGCGCTGTCAACGGTGCTTTTAGGCCCTAGATGTATTCCCATCTCACGAACAACTGTTTTATACATGTCTAATTAAATGGGGGACGTAACGCTGATGTTCCCAAATCATTCATATGGAAAGAAAATGTTTGTGAATTGTATATTATTTGAATAATTATATACATGCAGTAAGAGAGAAGTCTATGAACTTATGCGAAATATTTCTATCAGTATCAAGTCATTTTATATGGCGAGTCGAGAACCACATGGCCATGATCTATGCATTAACAGATAACAATTTTTTTGATGTGATGGGTCTGAGCTCCGGAAGTGGGAACATATACGCATAGATAGTAGAACGTTTTGCAGGAACGATAATAACTCGATACAAGTTGGAATACTTTTTTAGCAGTATACACAATCATGACGTAAGCGGATGACGTCCGATATTAGAATACAATTTATGTTGAACAAAGAAGTATAAGCGCATTAGCGTTATATCACCCATTTAACTATACCTATACTTAACAGTCATTCGGAGTGCGACTCAAGCTGAAACTGCACATGACAGCAGTCTGTTAGCCTTTTATACTTATTTTGGCCACATACTGAATAGGGTTGTGTGAGGTGAATTTTGAACTACAACTCACTATTTCAAAATTAATCACTGAGTTGTAGTTGAAACCATCTATCAAGCGAGTATGTCTCTCTCATATTCAAGTATGCTTGCTTTTGATGCAAATATAGAACTTCTCAAAGCACATCCTAGTTTTTAAAAAATATACCCTGCCAAGGGAAAGTGCAGAACGTTATGTGTAAGCAGATTTATTCCAATACTGAATAACAGTATGTAATATAACGTCTTCAGTTTGAACTTTTCAAGTAATAATTTTCAACAAGTTTTATTTCAATGGAGACTCGAACAGCAGAGAATACCGTGTATATGGGAAATTAGTTGTTTATACTGCATACGAATCTCAACAATGTTTAAATTCTGTTGAAATTTACAATTTTGTTTGTGCGAGAAAGAAAATACTCAAAGTTGGTCTAAACAATTTGTGTATCTTCACACTCCCGATATAAAGCAATGGTTTCAATCGGAAGT
Source organism: Neodiprion lecontei (assembly GCF_021901455.1). Lineage (NCBI taxonomy): Eukaryota > Metazoa > Arthropoda > Insecta > Hymenoptera > Diprionidae > Neodiprion > Neodiprion lecontei. Next base: position 8,943,236 of record NC_060265.1, on the reverse strand, counting down.
TTAATTTTTTTCCCAGGAAGATCCTTAGGCTCTAGAAATACATTTGTTCGCACATCAAGATTCACAATCACAATTTTCACGTTAAATGCTAAAACTGCATTTTGTGGTTTTACAGGTTCACGTTATCAAACGAGGACTATGTAGACCTTCGACTTGAGTGTCTATGGGTGGACAGTGTTGAGTATCTGGCGGACCCCAGTCATGTAAGTTTCCACTATTGGCTAATCTATGCGTAAGTCGGTGAGCTATTGAAAAACCGCCACTGCCTTCTAGTTGTGTTAAGACAATGATGACCTGCCTGCAAGAGTAAGGCGAGAGTTGAAATATCATGGTACAGCTTTGAAGTGTTTTTCCGCTTACCTGTGCAACGGAGGTACGCTGTCAGCTGTTCTGAGTTGCCCTCTGGTAGACACAACATTATAACTTTCGTGACAATCACATTTTACGTGTATCCATTTGTTCACGTGACGATTTTCAACCATTACGACTAAACCTGCCCAACCTTTCGTCAAGTAATAGGCCGTCATGCCTTCTCTACCCTGGAAGATTAGGTCACGTTTGAATACTATCATATTTTCTCTAACAAATTACCTGTTCTGTAACGTAACAGAATAGGATATTCTAACTGTGTGAAAAAAGTTTGCAAATTTGAGAGCACTCTCTGAAGTAATCCACAAATCAGTGGTATTTGCGAAGGCTCACCTCATGCCGTTGACCTTTGGCTAATGTCAAGCTGATAATAGCATCAGCCAATACGAATGCTGGTGGTGAAATTTGTTCGACCAACAGTCTCTTCGAACTGTGAATTGCAAGTACATATTCCGGATAACTTGATGTATCTTCCATACCTGTGTGCCAGTGGTTAAAAGCAAGGCACACCACAATGTACAGGTCCCTTTCCAGCATTTTATGACAACCGACAAAGCCACGAACTTGACGTTTGCTGTGCTCTACCAGCCGACCAACTTCTGGTGCTGCTGGCGACCGGGTCCGAAAAACCACTACGCATAGATCCAATTGAGAACGCTGAGATTTTTCCGAATTCCTAGTTTTAACGGGAAAATGATTTGTTAGATTATAAAATCTTTAAATCTTTTCAAAGGATTAGGTCCCAACGCGCATTTTTAAATAGGTACTATAAATATCTTATTTGCTTATATATTCTTTCCAAAAACTAGAAAATATAACTGCTATAGACTAAGGACCCCTGAACTGAATTCAAATCGTCTAGACTGTCTTTATACCTTTGACCCTCTTGAAATAACGTAAATTCCGTCTCGGTAGGTTCTAGTACAGTTAGCAAGACGCATGATAAATGTCTCAATGACGACAAAGGTGGTAGAGTACCCCTTAAACGAACTTCGCTCCATCCAACTCTCGTTTTGCAGATGTCAATGCAATCAAAGTACTTCAAAACGTCATCAAATGATATCCAAAATACACCATCTGATGCGCCATGAGGCATAAGCATCTCTCGGAGTTGCGCCGTCCAGATCGGACTATCATCAGACCAATCTCCTTTCCAACTGTAGTGGCCCCAAGGATTGCGCAATCGTAGCAATCTTATTCCCTTTAACACATATTTCAAAGTTAACTTCAAATTGTGGAATCAATAACACCGGCACACAAAAAAAAAAAATCCTCTGTACTTTTGACCGGACCCATCCATCTCTATGTATTTTGACCCGCTGAATCCGAATCCGAGGTCCGTTTTACCCCTATACCCTCAGATTTCGAGAAAACTTTGAAAAACCGAAAAAATAACGAAAATTGGCAGTTTTCGTGATATAAAAAATTCTGCGGAGCTGAACTAAGCATGATTTTCATGTTTTTTAATCCATTGAATACGAATACAAAGTTTACATAGACCATCAACTGTTTTAAATGCAAGAAAATTGCAAAAAATTCTTGAAAATCTCGAAAAATTGCAACTATTTTCAAAAAATTCACGGTTTCAAAAAATTTCAACAAGACATCAGTAAAATGGAAAATCGATATCAAGGAAGGTGGGATGTCAATATGATGGCAGATTATTGCTGGACACTCAAGAGAGATGTACCTGTTGAAAATAGAAAGAGAAAAAGAAACCCTTTATGTAGGTCATTTGAAGATAAAAGGGTTAGATATAAGCGAAGAACAAATTGAAATCAACAAGACAAATGTTTTTGAAAAGATTTTTTGAAAAAAATTAATTTAATCAAGCTCAATCAATTTTTTTTTATCTCTATAAGTGCGGTTATCCGAAATTTTTGTAATTTTACAGATTTTTTGCGATTTACTTAAATTTATTTGGGTTTGAGGCCAAATAATCTTCAAATTTGTGCTTCAAAAATTCAATCACATGTGAAATATATTTTATTTTTATAAAATAATTGATTTTTACCATAACAACGTTAGGTTTTCGAAATTTTGAGAGGTTTTTTGCCATGTACATAGGTCCCTACGGACGTCTGGGCCGAATACGTTAGAGATTTATATTCAGCGGATCATAATACATGAAAATCATCATTGATTTAGCTGCATACAATTTTTTTTCATCACAATAACTAGATTTTTCGGAGTATTTAAGAATTTTTTGCAATTTTCTTGCATTTAAAACAGTTTATGGTCTATGTAAACTTTGTATTCGTATTCAACGGATTAAAAAACATGAAAATCATGCTTAGTTCAGCTCCGCAGAATTTTTTATATCACGAAAACTGCCAATTTTCGTTATTTTTTCGGTTTTTCAAAGTTTTCTCGAAATCTGAGGGTATAGGGGTAAAACGGACCTCGGATTCGGATTCAGCGGGTCAAAATACATAGAGATGGATGGGTCCGGTCAAAAGTACAGAGAATTTTTTTTTTTTTTGTGTGCCGGTGTAATTAATGGTTTTACAACAATATAAATGTGGAATATTGTAGTTATTCTATATGATAAGTATCACCATCGTTATTTGCTACGAACTTACTTGTACGTCCCTTACATCCAACACTGAGTATGCATGCCTGGAAAGAAAAATAAATGACAGCATTATATCTGTAATTACTGATGGCACATAATACAGGGAATATCTAAGTACACTGTAAAGTGTTCTTATACTGTCGTTAATTTAAAATAAATGTTCTTTGTTTTAATGAGAGCTGTGACTTCTCATGATGTACACTATAATCTCACAAAGTCACTATTCAAAATTTCCAATGTTAAGAGGTCAGTGGAAAAGAGTTTATAAAATGAGGACAAAAGCTACAACAGAAAAACAAAAGTTAAACAGAAGCACTAATATAAATTATCAGAAGATACTAATAAATACCTTGGACGAAGTCCTTTCCGTTGATATTCTTCTTCGTCAACTTTCATATTGCCTCCTCCGCAGCTAGCACCCATTAAGAACATAGCTTGTCTTGAAGACAAAAGCTGTGCCCAAATTAAATCTTTATCTAATTCATCTTCACTTGGTAAAGCGGAAGGCTGTAGTGGTACACTTTCACAAGGAGCACCCGTGAGGGTAGCTAGTCCTTCGATAGCTCGACCAGAAACCAGTGCTTCATAACATCCATGGATTTTAGCTACTGCTTTCTCGATCAGTGGTACCCATAATTGTTTTCTCTTTGCCTATTGTTATAAGTGCATTGTTAATTCGTTTTCGGTGTCAAAAAGTCTGGCTTTCAAGTTATCAATATTAATCAAACTCATGGGTCGCGAAGATGAAATGGAAGTGTACAAGAGAATATATAAGAATATTTTTTCAATAGTTATTATTAGAAGTCACGTATATTTCAGTGTGTTGCTTAATGTGTACCACACAAAATAACACTAAAAATGTAAGATGAGTGATCACCTTATGAAAATTTTATTCATCACATTTTAAAGAGTGACTTTAACCTGAGTACACCAACCTGAGAGTAAACAAGATGTCCTCTTTTATCACAGGGAAGTAGATCGTCAACAAGTACGGTGGTCCATTTTCCATCCTTGCACAATCTGACTTGGTACGCCCCTTCGGGACAAGTTTCTTTCATAACTAACACTCTTCTCACCAATTCGTCACTTTCGGCAAGTACTGCTAGCGCGGATAGAAGCCAACAATTTCCTAAAACACCTTGAGAAATATCGGAAGGTAAGGGTGTCCTAAAGACTGCCCAGGGCAACTTGGAATCGACACTTGAGTCAACATTTATTTGATGCGGTCTTCTCCACTGGACCACATGGTTATCTTTCGTTTCCGCAGGATTGTAGTACAATGATTTTGGAGCTGGGGGAAAAGAGTCGTCGACAAACGGTTCGTTTGTCTGTAATCAAAAACCGAAAGGTAGAGTAAAATTTCGTGACACTATTGCAAGATTCATGATAGTTCGAATTGTTTTAGTATTCCCAAATACCATGTAAAGACTAACTTTTGTTGATTCTTGTGAGAACCCTAAAATATACAATTTCATTTACCTCTTTACAGTAACGAACGATTCTTTCCCATTTTTCTAAGGCTTCTCTCTCTTCAATTTGGCGTAAATTTTCCATAACAACACTTTCCTGTCTTTGAATTCTCAGAGTACTAGTTCCAGGTTCGCCGAGCCTAAGCCTGTCCCCAGGAATTTGAGACAGAGTCTTTGAACTTTGGCACATTTCGCAACTTCCGTTCGTACTTTTGTTCTCAAAAGTGCACAATTTGCATTGCCACTAAAACAAATAATCATTTTAGGATATTAAATACCATTTCGGTTGATTTGCAGTAACATGGTATCAAAGATAGGATTACTAAATTCCTACCTGTGCGTGGGTAATTTCTTTGGTCCTAGATTGCCTCTTATCTCCCGCTCCAGATCCGTTTCTACGAACTGAATTCCTGTGCCTAGGTGTAACTGCTCTTGAGCTTGCCGAAGGTGGACACGTCAGCCTGGGACTGGGACTTCTTTGTCCTGAGACTCTGTTATCCCTTGGGACTTCGAGGAAATCAGCAAAGGTTTTGCAGGCATTACAGCTTTGTGCAGTTAATGGGTTCCGTAAAGTGCATGATGGACACACCCAGCTCTCCCCCTTTCTTAACGTTGGGTCATCGAGATGACTGACGCTTCTCAGTTTTGACCCGGCACAGGCTTCACACGTTGTCCTTGTAGCAGCATTTAGTAACGTACATTTTTTACAAGTCCAGGCAGGTGATGGAAGTTCGATTAGATCGTCTAGATCAGCCTCCGCTGTTGCTAAGGTCGCCGATTTTGGCGGAGTATACCTTACGCTGTCTCGTGAAACAATGATGGGAGACGAGGCCTGTGATCTACAACTTGCTCCGTCTTTAGTTACTGTAATTAAACTTGGTTGAGCCAGAGACGGAGGTGATCTTGAAGAAGAGCAGATATCACATCCAGTTGACCAAAGAGGATTGTAGGCATAGGAACATTTCCGGCAAGTCCACATACGCTTTAGAGGCCCAGCCTCTGCTGCCTCACCAGCCGAACTTATTGACTCAGTGAGTGTTTTTGCAGCCGTGATGCCCAATTTGCTATTCTGTTTTCTTGGCAGTGGTGGGGGAGTTTCTGGGTCAGATATCCCTATGTATGAATACTTTGGTTTTGAATTAAACCCAACAGAGTGTGGTGGCACAGCCGGAGGTTCTTCATCATTTAAACTACGACGGTTTGCAGTTTTTCTCTGTATTACATTATTAGTGACAGAGTCAACTTCCGAAAATGATCGCCGGTATGTCGGAAGGCCTGCAGAAGAAAGCGCTCTCGGCTCCCATGCCGGTACACTTATAACTACGCCGCTACAGGGTGCAGGGCTCCTAGGTGCTTCGCATGCCTCGCATTGTTCCAAGCCAGGTGCATTATCTAGCGTACAGTTGTCGCAGCTCCACAAGGCATTGTCTTGTTGCACCTCCGAAACTATGAGACTAGTTGGTCTTTGGATCCCAGCCTCCGATAACTTTTGAACAACAGAACCATTCGACAATGAACGGCTCACTTTAGATTTCACACGCTCGTACACCGAGGGACTGTGACGCTTTGGTGAACGCTGAGAATTATCTATGTTGTCCGTATAGGCCATTGAGGGCGAATCCATGGTTTCGACAGGAGGTAGCGTCCAACTTTCGCGGTTGGACCTTGTTCTGTCACTACGACCGAGGCTGGTCAGCTGGGCCATGTCTAGGATAAGAAAAAAGTTACTAGAAAATTATCTTCAAAGAGTTTGAAAAATCAACTCCTTTTTTAGCAATAATCAAGAGCCCCGAATAATGTATCTCTTGCTTCTTGAAAGTTTAATTGATACATGCAAGCTCTAAATTGTTAATCTAATCGACCACAGTCAGTGATTCATTGTGAAGTACCAAAAAGAATTTGACACACTAAGGTGTTTCAAAGTGCAAGGCTGGGAACACCGATTAATCTTACAAAACTACAGAGAGGGATTTTACCATTCAATAAATGAATAATGATTAAATATTTCATCTTGGCTGTGATAAAAACACAGCACGATTACAATTGTTTCTTCTAAGTTATGGTAAAATTTATCGTAAATATTAAGGTTTTTATGTGCATGATCAATCAATTTTGTTTTATAATCCATTAGTGAAGCATTACATAAATGCTCTTTACATCATTTTAGTTTGTGCATGAACAAATCAAGATAGATATCCTGTAAGTATATTTTTCACCTGATGGAATGAGGAACAAATTGAATGATTCGTTTGAAATATTATCACATGCCATTTAAAACGGCATAAAAAAAATCAATTCGTTTAGAATGTTCCATATTTTAGTTTCTAATTAGATTTCAGTCAAATAAAAATTGGGAGTTAATACCAAAGGTCAATTGCCTTTTTTAAAACCAAAATTAAAGAATTCTGAGAAACCTCGGTTTTAAAGCTCTGACATTTTCAGACATGATTATTACCCGTGCCTTTGTTATTTATGAACACACCGAAACACTATGCGAGTAGCTCATCAGCATTGACTGTCTAGAAAATGCGAAAATATTTGAGAAAGAAAGCGCTTCAAAGATTTATATCAGGAAGTTGCATCATAGAAGATAAGTGATATCGTATTACATGTGGGAGAAGAATTTTTAAAGGTAGTGCAGAGATTTATGAGAAAAAAATTAATTTTTTCTAAAAATAGAAATTTCTTACAGTATTATACAAAAACTACAGAAATTTCAAACAAAAATTTATTACCGGGATCTACTCTTGTAAGCAATGTCACCGTATTTGTTTACCTTTATTGGTTTTATCGAGATTGGAAGGAGTTGATGTTGCGTTGAATTCCACATTTAAAACACCATCTTCCAGTCCCGAAGACGAACTTTTAGCTGGATCCTCGTCATCATTGAGGTGAAGGTTTTTAAGTTTGCGAACTTCGGGTCTCCTCGCTTTCCGCGTCCAAATATGACCTTCCTGATTCGATGCGGGCAAGGAAATAGTTCCACAGGCGATACACTTGGCCACTGAGCTTTGGCTGTTTGGTTGCAAACATCTGATGCAAGTCCAGCGAGTAGGTAACAAAGGTACAGATACACCGTGTTTTAATGATACAGATTCAATTCTCGTCCTCCCAGACCAAGAGTTGCGCCGAGATATTTTATCCGAGCTTCTTGATCCGGGATCATTCCTAACGAAAATAATAAATGTTTGAGTTAAAGAGGTAGAGTACAGTCAGTTGAGAAAGTGGTGTAAAATTAATTTGCAAGTTTTTTTGAAATTGTAAGCTGAACAGAATATATTTTTGATCGTAGACACAGCGAACGATCTACGAACCCTAGTATTATCTGATAAGTTGTATTGTTAAGTCGAATCAAATGATTATCAGCTGTAGTGTTTCGTTGATTAGCGATAAATGTAAAAAATTTTGTACGGTTCAGTCCGATACACGAAAAAATTGATTTTTCGTACTTATAAGAGTACTGTTCTCAGTTCCTTTGTTTCCATACTGGATGTAGGTTTTTATAATAGATCGTCGTTTGTTTACACTTGAAGTAATTTGCGTGGGTATGTACAATGTTAGGTAGACTTGACTGGTTTTGAGTTGAAATACGTCGAATGGTACCAGGCATGAATATGGGGACGAGTGTCAGAATAAAGTAAATAAATATTGCTCACCCAGACGGAACGACGTTGTTATTTTTTACGGTGAACGAGAACGGTTTTTGATGGTAAACGCAGCTAGTTTTTGGTATGTAGCATTTTAACTGATTCGTAAAATTGAGTCGTGGTGGCGGTGTTGGAGGCGTAGAGTTCGCGGAATCGGGATTATTTTTTTCACAGACATTTGTACTGCTCGGGGATGATGTTTCGGGATTTGTTTTATTATCGTATACCCTACGAGGTTCCCCGCACCTGGCGCAGCTCGTGCTCTCGGTCGGGTTTATGAGAGAACACTTTGAACAATGCCACTGTAGCACCGAAGCGATTGACCCCATTCTCCATTCGTATTCATGGCTCTTTAATATCCTGAATTCGAAATCTGACAATTTTTCAACAATCAAATGTCGGTATTTTGTTCGTCCTAGAAAAGCAGCGCAGCGCTTTATCCTTTGTCATATGTTTTCGAGCGGCCATGTTTATCAGACCGCTGCTCGCATCCCGAATTCTCACTTGTCAAACACCGTCCCTTCTTTTACCGTTATCACTTAATATCCTAGTAACTATAACCTCGCGCGATCTATAATTCATTTTTTTTAACCGAATTTCAACATCTCAACCGCGTAGCAACAACGTTTATCATCCCACACACCGTGCACGGACAGAGGTTTCGATTTTTTCACGTTTCTTCGCGCTTTCCGCGGTGTTGACTTACTGCGATCCTCAGCGCAGGAGCGTACGTACAAAGTTTATTACCACCCATCACTCCGTCGTACAACAAATTTTCTAATATCGTCCCGCCGATGACGGAGAGTAATGTACTTTTTGAAAATTTCTGTGTTTTCATTTGGATGCAGTTGAAGCATTCCGAACGATTTTTATTGGGATGTTGCAGCTATGTACAAAAATCGTCGATTAACTATTTCTGATACGGACTTTGTGCACGTCAGTTAACATACGTACAGACGTGTTAATCCAATAATTAGAAACAAAAATTACTAGAAATTTTTCGTTTCTAAATCACGCGACACGGTATCTTTTACATTGTCTTCGAAAGTTGAGTGAGCAGGGTTCTTGACCGCGCGATACGTTAGCAAGTGACGTCACAGGAGAGACATACTGATGCTGCCACCTTGGATTAAAAAACTAGGTACAAAATATGAACGCGCGGAGATCTGGGTTGTTGTCGAGTCCCTGTGGCGCAGAGGATAGCGCGTTGGACTTCTAATCCAAAGGTCGTGGGTTCGATCCCCACCAGGGATGACAAGGTTCACGCCTTTTTTTTTGGACTACTTGTTCTTTTCCACCCCTAAATTAATTAGCATAGATCCGGCCAAATCTGACAGGATCGCTTAAACCCGAGTTAAAATTTACCCTCAATGACCCGTTATTTTTATTTCGAGTAAAAATCATAAAAATTATGAGGACTGAATCAATATTCATTTTTTTTCCGACTTTACCAATAAGGAACATCACTTTGCCGTCCCCCTCTGACTTCGTTGCAACTCACGCATGTTGTAGAACATTGTAAACTAAAACACACGTATTTTGTTTTTATCAGGGAAAAACGGTTTAAAGGGGTGAAAATTATTCCCAAAGATGGGCACTCTATGGGATGGTTTCTCAGTTCCGGATGGAAGCGCTTGATGTATTTCAATGAAACAAACGCTGAAATGTTTCATTCCCATATACGATCGATATTTCAGCATTGGTTTCATTAAAATATATCAAGCGCATATAGAAATGACCCCATTGGGTGCCCATATTTAGGGATCGTTTTCACCCCTTTAGATCGTTTTTTCCGCCGACAAGAAAAAAAAAATAGGTATTTTCAGTTTCCAATGTTCTACAACATGTACGAGTTGCAATGAATTAGAAGTGAGATAGCAAACTGGTGTTCCTTGTAGGAGACAGCGAAAAACGTAAGATTTATTTTTTCCAGCCGTTCCCACTTTTTGTTTAGAGATTAGTGATTCTGAGAATGAAATAGTTAGATTTTCGATCAGTTTCAAGTATCTACGGTTAGATTTTTTTTTAATTCATCACAAAATTTATTCGTAGTGTGCTGAAGAAAGTTGGAAGTTTTTTCAACCGTAAGATAGGCAACCCAGTTTACCGCAGTGTATACTTGGTCACTATTCCTAGCGCGTCGGTCGCTTGTCAAAGAACGCCTGAAAACAGCTTAATGTTGTGCGGGTAGATTTGCGTCACGTTACTATACTCGCGTAAATTTGTTATCTTGCGACAGCTCTGATTGCTAAAAAATTGTGTTACGAAAAAGAGGATGCTTGTGCACCAATTTAAAAATTGCAGCTCTCCAAGTAAACATTCACTGCTGTCACATGACAGTCTGACAATGAAACATGGAACGGGTCGTAGAATCGTATTTTTCTTGCTCCTGAAATTGCACTTTCACGATTCATTGCTCGCGATGCGACGAATAATGTAGAAACTTTAAACGCAAATAGATATGAAATTGATTACAAAACCACGAATAACAACATAATAACAATACTAAAAACTAAATAAAGTTTTGAATATGTGAGGGTGTTGCAGGAAAATATTTTTATAGGTCAATTTGAAATATGTATGAGATTTGCGAGACGCAATGTAATTTCGAAATATTACTAGTTATTTCCTTTGGCTTTTGGAGATTGTCCCATGTAACATAATTGCCCCTTTTCACATATAAATAGAAAACGCTGGTACGGCTGCTATGTCGTCGTTTTCTTTTAACAGCGAGCACCAAAAGTTTTAACAACCTTCTGAATCGTACTTTGGGGATTTGAAGCGAGTGGCGTACTGTGCCGTTTATTTATAGCTAAGTCGACGACTTTTGTTTGTTAAACTTGGAGAGGGATCGCGTTCCAACCCCCTTAAACGTGTCCCTCGCCCGGTGACTTTCAAGTGTCTTGTATATACTCGACAACCACCAAGACCGAAAATATAGACCGTAATTAAACGAGGTCTCTTTCAGCGCGTTCTTTTGACTTTTTATACATAGTGGACTATACATGCTCGTGCGTATAATGTACTTACTTCCGAGATACAAGTGATCAAAATTTCGTCAATAAAACTAAATGAAAGATTTGAGAAGGTCGGTGTGAATTAACTTTGATAAATGGCGAAAATCTTAGATTTATGTATGTTGTGATTAGTTTTTTGTTTTTTTTGAAAAACTACATTCCGTATTAACTATTGAGAAAGGTTATTACATATAGGTACCTATAAACAAAGATTCAGGCGTGCTGAAAGTCAACGAGCAGTTGGAAATCTATTCATGATTAACAAATCAACGTTATTACTAATTAATTTACTTGGTTGTCGTAGCATTCCAAGTCAATCATTGGTTTGCTTTTAATTTTTTAACAATAATTTCGATTAACGGAGTTATTCCCAAAAAAAGTCTTTATTGTGGATAGTTAAGATTTTCGATTAAAATTTAAACATTTTTGCCAAGATATCATCTGTTCACATGATAAAGTTCTCTCTTACAATTAGTATTAGTCAGACCTTAAAAAATACAAGCAGTCATTTCATTATAAAATGGTGGCTCCTATCGCAACTTCCAACTGATTCCCGTGTAAGTATCATTCGTGGTTGACGATTAATGAATTGTATCGTGTCCGAGAAGGTCTGACGATGAGTTTTCTTCGAAAATGTAATTCTTAAAAAAAAAAAAATAATTACAACGTGATTGAATCAGCTGTACGTTCTCCATTCGTCGGTTAACGAATTCATGCGATTCTAATTATTGTTAGTCTTGAACATATTCGTTTATACACGATAACGCAACGTTTTACTATTCATCGCACACGACATCGCAGCCTGTTGATTATACATCGATGTAAATTGATCTATAAAATATATAGTTTTCTATACCCAAGACAATTTTCATCCCGTAACACACGCTGTTCAATTATGAATGAATAATTCAACACGTGCAACGGACGTTGGAAAATCCTTGGAAACTGGATGCAGCGAGTTGGCGCTATCTATCGGCATTGGACGACGGCCAAGGCGTATTCGGAATCTTTTCTTAACTCTAGACTATCCCAAGTACAAGTCCGGCGACTAGTCAGCAGACTGCGTGGCGACTGTACCAGGCGTTCGGTTACCACAGTTAATTACCATTCACTGGGGTTGAGGGGGGGACTAAGTGGAAACCGGAAAGTATTGTGTCTGGTACAATGTACAAGCACTTGTATTTGGACGATGGTGTTACAACGTCTTCGGCAGCTTTCATTCATCGTTGGCACAATCGTAGATCTGATCAGAGAAACATATCGAGTACACCGAGTCTCGTAACTTTTCTGACACGATAATCTCAACGGTATCTGTAACAGTTGATTGATTGAATGAAGTAATTCTCAGACGCGGCAGCTGGTTTACATTGAAAGAAATACACAGCATGCCACTAACCGGCCTGAGAATTGACTGGCAATAGGCCCTTGATCGGAATAGGATAAAGTCGTTCTTGGAGAGAAGAAGGCGTCGCTGACGAGACTTTGAATTTATCTCGGAGCTTACTCCATATATGTATTACGATGTAGACCGAAGGATGAAGCTAGAACAGTTTCGTACAGGATTTCATAAGGAATTACGGTTTCATTTTAATCCATCGAAAGAGTTTTGATGTTGTTAAGTAGTAGTCATTAGTAGTACACTCTCGCTCACGGTTCACCAGAAATGAAAGTCTTGAAATAAACCAGTGCTGTGCGTTGTCGGTTTATTGGTTTTTCGATTAATCGATTAATCGAACTTCTGTTCTATTTATTCTGTATAGGTATATGACTCGTGATTCTGTATACGTCGGTCAGAGCCGAGTATAGTTTGAACGTAAATAATGAGTTGCGAGTTGCTAGGCAACTCCGATCAATCGATTAATCGAAAAAATGATTAACCGAAATCGTCGATTAATCGTTTAGTCGGAATAATGATTAATCGATTAATCGCACAGCGCTGAAACAAACCTCGTTAACTATTTCGGAATTATTGCTTCATCTATTTACGTTCTACCTACCAATTATCGAACTTCGTCTACACGCTGTTAGAAGAAAAAAAATCCCCATCAAACTAATCTTACAGAATCTTGATTGAAACTTATTAGGTCAGAATGATTTGTGATGGTATACCATTCTAACCTTATACAGTCATATTATGTACTCGCTATATTTGGACGATTTTATTTAGAGGGCGATGTTGGTTAAATTTACGAATATGCACGTGATACGTGGCGCATTTTCACGGGTAATTTCGAGTTTCCAGCATTATGTAATATTATAAATATTGATCCCAACGCTTCTGCTATCAATTGGTCCGACATGTTAAAAAATATTTTTTTAGCTTCCGATGTAAAGCCACTATTTGTTCACACTTGTCGTTTGCCTAAAGAAAACAAACAAACTCTTCGCACTTTGTTCTTGACCATAGTAATTTCTATTACAAGTTAACTTTTAGGTCCTGTCGCTTTCTTTGAAAAATTGTAAAAATAACTGCCGAAGGTCAAATTTTGCACGGTTTTTTGTTTGTATAATCCGAAGGAATAGTCGCACAGTGTTGGAATGGGAGTTTAAGATTTTAACGTGCTTGGATTGAGGCGCGTGCAGGTACAGACAGCCATACCGAAGCGCAGATAAGCTCATTCGGTTCAATGCAAATTTCAAAGTTAATCCTTGACATAGTTGGCTGGAGTAGTTTACGTAGATACATAGTATGTAAAAATAAAGAAAACCGTTGCTGAAAGTTCAGTCCATGACAATCTAACCGTTCATTATTCGCTTATTGTTAGAACGTCCGTGAATGTTAATTTCAAGGCAAGAGGCTGTCTATGAATTACGTAAAATTGTTTAAGGTCACTCAAGATTTTTGAACCGTCTTTTCTCTATCGTTCATATCGTGGGCCAGAGGCTAAAGGCTTCATTTTTCTTTTTTACCGTGAATTTCTGAATAAAATCTGCTAACAATGTAACGGCGAATATTTTATTACCGCTTTTTCTCGGCAGCAGTTGAACAAAAATTTGTTTAATTTGCGCAAGACACGTGATAAATGTGTTACTCGGAATAACAACAACAGCTTGTCTGGAGCTTCTTGGAAATTGGTTTAACTTCAAGTCGGTCAACACCTTACTAATATACGAGAATATATTTATAAAAGTATAATTGGGTTATCTTACATTAGTTGGAATCAACAGACAGATTGGTTACAGGGATCATCGTAAAAGCACGGATCATAACTCGTCCTCTGTTAGCCAGAATTTTTGTACAGCTGTACATTTGTCTTTCGCACGTCTCTCGGTTCTTGGTAGGCATTGGCAAAACGCCACCCCTCGTTTTATTACAGGGGAAATTCAGCATTGTCACGTCTCTACGAAGTTGAGATTATGCCTCGCCTTGAGTGTAGTGTCAAAGTTACATGCTGATAGAATCTTCGTTTCTTCGAAATTTTCTAGTGAAATTGTGACAACTAATTACATTGTTAGCTATAATTAATACTCGGTAAATGTTACATTTTTATCCGTGTTATGACTAATCGTTGTTATGGGGTGTGATAAGATATTTGTCAACCGGAAAAAATTTGACCATCTCATATATTTGATGATTTTTTTTGTTATTCCAGTAGAACGCTTATGTCATTTCCATATCCGTTTGACTCGTAATTTCAAGTTTACGTAACGCAGTATAATAATTCTTATCAAGATCATCGAAATACCGAGGTTAAAGTGAACTGAAATTCAGACGAACCGTAATGTACAAGTCCGGTATATGTGCTTTTGCAGTGTTCTTTTTGAATGTAAAAAAATATTTGTACAGCAAAATTTCGCAGAATTAAAAATCACGGGTTAGGATTGACGTGCAATTAACGCAAGAGACCCAAATAACGAAAACTTTGATCTCGAAAAACAGAAATATGTTGAAATCGAGGACAGAAAATCGCGAGTAGATTTTTATTTCCGTACAGTATTAAGATACACTTTCTGTGTTCGACTATAAAATCGTGCAACGCGACATCGCAGGCTGCTTGACTTTACGTAGCTGAATTGTCGCGAACTTCATCGTGTATTTCGACTATCCCCGTAATATTTCTTTTTTTGGAATAATCTGTGAGTTGGAGCCATCGTGAAAGGTTATAACACTTAATGTAGATATATTTGGTAATATATCACAATTCTTACAGGTCAGGGCGCATCCGCTTTGCCCATCTAACGTCAAGGCTTTGAAGAGCATTCCCTGGCGTTAATGGTTTGTGCCATATGCCAAGTTAATAATGTTTTTATACCGCTATATTTCATAGGAGCATAAAAAATGCTCTAGCTTATGAAACAGAATATCAGCTTCTTTCGTTTCCCGTGGAAAATACTCCGATACGTTTTCATTTGACGCCGAAACAAAGAAATGGCATGGATTCTACGAAATCGCAATAGTAAATTTGTAGAATTCGTCCCGCTTCGTTATTTCTACGTCAAATAAAAATGTGTTGGAGTGTTTTCCTTCTAAATTGTGTACAGAATTGGGCTGTTAAGCCCTTTTTCACGATTAAGATACGTGGGATTCGGTATTTGGAGACGTATGCGTCAACGTCGAAATCAACCAGAACGCCCCCTTAGCCGAATGTAATTCACAGGTCAGCGGAACACGATAAGTTCAGTGCGTCAATAAAAGGCTATCGTAAAAACGTGATTTGAACGATAAATCTTTTTATTTTCTTCACGAATGTTTTGCGCACTGCGCAGTAATTATTTCATTATCAGTTAGAAAATATTGCTAATGCATGTTCGAACATTATTACAAGCTCCATACTCTTATACGTAAGGTATACAAATAATAAATTCGATCATCAGGTCAAGTGCTTGCTCAGGTCAACAGCTTTGTGACCGTGGCTACTTACTCCAGCTGAAAAAATCCTGCAACGTTTTTCATTTTATTATATTTCAAACATTTACCATGATATCAAAAACAGATTTGGCGTACGAGGTCAATGAGGTTAAAATGCATAATCAAACTTCCGATTCAGTGTGATTTGGTCAGGGATAGAATAAATATTCTGCATATTTTCCAATACCTACGAAACGTTTACGCCTCTTATACTTTGAAAAACACGTTACGTAGACGCGCGGTATAATTTGGTGTAATTACAGCGAGTTATCAGTTATTGTTTTTGTGTTCGTTTGAGTTCGTTTGCGACCGCAGAATGGAGCATGAAACAAAGAAACGAAAACCGTTGCGTTCCACCTATTTTTTTCAATTTGCAACTTGAATTTGTCTCAGCAGTAATACAGTATGAAGTCAAGATTTTTACTGACCGATGGGATATGCCACGTCAGCAGCCAATGCAATCGTCTTATTCCTTGTCGTATCTGTGCCGCTTCGAGATTTCGCTTCATTTAAAAATTAGGTGGAGGATCAGAAGCGCGCTCAGTTCTGGTTTAGGTTTTATTCCATCGGGGACTGCGCGGAAGTAATTAAAACGCCTGACAGGCGCCGAGAAACGTAAACGATATCGGTCGAAGCGGCTTGGAGACTTCCGCTTTTGTGCTTATTATGCTAATTACACTTCCTTTCAAGCTAAACTAAGGAAAATCTCAGTGTCAATATTTATGGCGAGGAACGCGATCCGTTCTCACTGTAGCTACGTCTCCTCTTGCTCATTGTTAGTCAGGGTTACACGAACGTGATTGCTGCTTTTTTAAACGTCTTTCAACAACAGTTGTAGATGTTTTTGCATCGTTACGTCACGCTGTACACCCACATATGTCCTCTGATCGTTTTCTCGTCGAGCCATATTGAGCTTTTGATTATAATTTCACAGCGAAGCCTGATCTTATAAACACCGGTATTCAGAATCTCAGATGATAAAATGAAATCTTTGTTTGTAAAATTCCTTCCTGAATACCCACCTCGAAGTTTGCAAATTCGAGGTGATTGTGATATAAAAAACTTACGCTAAATTTGTTCGTAAATTTTATCGGTATATCTTTATTCCGCAAAATGAGACAAACGTAGAAAAAAAAAACAAAAAAAACCGTAAATATACGGTATGCTTTGACCACAATGAGCTATAGCGACTGAAACCACCTTTGGTCCAATTGTAAATTGATCAGTCAGCAACGCAACTTTCGTACTAAAAAGCCTCCTCATTAGTAGCAGAAATTGATAAATTAGCTGATACTGCATACTATATAAATTTGTGTAACATTTGTGTGCGAAACGATGAATTTGAAGGAGCTAATCGGAGATAGCAGAATTCTTGTTTTTCTACAACTCGTCTGTTTATTTACATTTTGAAAAGAATAGTCGTCATAATTACGCAACAAACAGATTGAATAATTTTAGGTTTTGCGAATCTACGCGTGTTGTTATTACACGATGGCTGAAAACGAAACAAATGCGTCATTGGCTTTTTTTTTTTGTTCACGATGAGTACGTAGTAGCCATGTCAAAAGTTATCTGAACCTTTGACACAGTGTTACTTAAATTCGTCTCATTAAATGTAATAACCAGCAATTGAAAGCTCAATTTCTTCCATGATAACGCTAGTTTCTTACATTCACCATACGACCGGTCCTCTCGTTGACGCTGCTACCAGTCGTATGCAACCAGCAACACCTTTCAATGTGGGTCACGAGCGTTTTATTACCCGCCTTTAGCGTGAGCGTTCTAAACCAGGTCGCGACACGGGGTACCAACAATGAGAGATCCGATCTTCAGACAGGTGAACAGACACAGTTGTGGCCTAAATGCTGCTCTAACTCAATGCCGTTGTACCGGGCGAAGAAATTGTCGAATGTACCAGAATTGGAATTTAAATGTTTCACGGATAATTATTAACGCTTGAGGTGTTACAAATAATATTGCCGAGCGTCTTCATGTCGATAGTTATGATCAGATTACATTCTACTACTAAGATCAACCGTAATGGGTTCACGACGAACGTGTAAAAAATTGATCCTCGGCTACTCTGTACAAATTTCACAAAAAACAATGTTTTTGCTACACATTTTGTTTGTCAGTCTGTACAAATATTCCGTTAGACCAAGCTATCTTTTTCTTCTGACCAGCTTACCGTGTACAGTTATAATGCCAGCTTATCACCCGGCAGCACGTTGCAATTTGGGAAATTGATCGTTCGGAAAATGACGAAGCTAACGTGATTCAAAACTCTATCTGTTATTGTATATTTTTTGAAACTGACGTGGCGATTCGCAGCATTTTCACTTGTTTTAAATTTGACATTATCACTGTCGCGATACGTGCTATGATTACGTGCAACTGGATTGACCGTGTGTTGGAAAATTGATATCGCGACATGCAATATTTAGTTATCGATTAACACTCCAGACTCCGGTTCACAACCGTCAAGGCGTTCTCGGTACCCACATTCTTACGCCGTGCAACTTATCACACTTCTACTTTATATTCATGTATGTAGGAGTGTAGGAGATTGCTGTTTACAATTTGCGACGACCGTAATAAGTCGCCTCTACCACGATACAAGTTCGTTACAAAACCCGGACTCTTATTGTCGGTTACGCTATTACAAAGACTATTTCAAGGGCATCCGCATTCATCTCTCATCCGCATCGTGAGCTAGAATTTTCCTTCGAACTTGCGAATTTATCCTTTTACACCGGCGTTACGATGGCATTGCGTCACTTTCTCGGAAATTCCCTCCTTGTGACACAATGCATTCTCTTTTAATTGAACGATCGACGATCTTTCCTAATCGAGAAAAATGTAAGGTATCTGTTGCATCGTCAGATTTCATCTTTCGATATTCTTCGCTTATGTTGGCCTACAAAATTTTTTTCCGCCAGTCAAATTACGTTGTCTTAGTTATTGGTGCGATTGCACTGTATATTGAAAATTAGAAAATTTATTTTTTTCTCCAATTTTTGACGGTACCAGGAAAAATGATGCATCACGTGATTCGATAGAATCTGTATTTATATTTTTTTCGTACATTTGCTGAATACTGGCTGATGATTAATAGGATGTTGAAGTTTCTGTTAAATCTTCGTGCGAATGCGACGAGATTCTTCTGAATCTCACCCTAATATCGCTTATCGACTGACGTGAAAAACAATTACCTAGTTTCTCTACTCGGTGTTTTATGTCTAAACTAGTTAGCGAGTAACAGTTAATACCAATGTACCAGATCTCAAGTGTCTGGTAATATTTTGCGAAGAAGACGTTAATGCAGGACGTATGCCTAACTTAACGACATTGAATAACACGACCATTCATCATCATCATCATCGTCATGATTTCACCGGAGACTTGACTGTTGAACTTTGTGTCGGACCAGAGCCTCTCCAATAGATTCATATTTAAAACATCTGCAATCTTGGATACTTCCGCGTCTTGTAATAAATTCTCTTTCAACATCACAACGAACAGTGTATAATCCATCTAATTTGTTTGAGAATGTGGACGTTAACTTGCGTCGAAATAAACTTCGTGACCGAGACGTAGTGCAACATAGTTATTCGGGCCTGGAGACTCTTCGCCTTGTGTATACACAGAGCAATCCGTTGTCCTCTCTTAATTGCTCCAGTGCGAAGACCCCTCGGATTCGTGTCGTTGAACGCGGACGTCCATGCAGTGAAATGTTCTCAGTCGAGACAATCTTGGGTCCGTGGACCCCCGAACGACCTCGAAAATAATCCAATGATTCACAATGGGTTTTGCCTAAAGCAGACCTCCAGACCTGCGCAGGGTTCCCCCCGTTTCTTTTACTGGTTCGTCAGCCACTGCGAGTGGTGGTTGGAAACGACAAACGTACGAAGATACGTCTTTATGATTGATTTCGAATTGGATTCAAGTTTACGCGAGTTTGAAGAGAGGTACTTCTCGTTAGTTGGAAGTGTAAACTTTTTTTTCGCTCTTCAAGCAACCGGGTTGTAGCGACAAATGTAGCGAATTCATGATTCAGAGAAACGTGTTGTCGACAAAACTAACAATTATGAAAAAGTTGTTTTACTGTAACGTTAGAACTCGAATGCTTTGTAAATATTGGTTTAAAATTTTTCATATGTCCAAAATTGATTGAAGGATATAGGAAAACTGTTGGAAATTTATATTGGAAAGGGTTAAATCATTTTTTGCAAGAGCTGCTGAATAGTGATCAAAAAGCAGTGTGCCGATTTCAATAACTTGAAATTTTCATTACCGGGGCGAATAAACTTGGCTCCGATGATGAATAATTTTTATTTCAAATTGTGTCTTTAATTCTTCGCCAATCGGGGGCTTGTTCAATTTTACTTCCAGTTCGTTCGTATCCGTTGCTTCGTAAAGAACCGCGCGTGCACTAACGTGACTCAGAATAGCGAAGTGTACGTATGTTTGGTAAATTACCGTATTTGGCGACTACGTGCGTATCGGTTTAGCGCAAAAAAGCCTGCAAGCTCATTCGCCCCTCGTCGTGACGTCATATGAACAAACGCTTTCCTGCACTTGCTCACCGTTTCCTTGCGTGACTCAAGTGATCAATTTAACGTTTTAAGGGAATAGGTTTGTAATATCCGCAAACGCGCAATCAAATTCGCGACTGCGTGTACGTGTGTTGCATCATAACTTTGTGTTTTTGCCCCTTATTTATTGATATACATAACGCATTTTCCTTATAGCTTTCCGTAAATTTATTAGCAATTATTGCATTTCCAAGTTGAATTAAAACTTATTGTTGTACACAGAGATATAATGGAAACGGTTTTTTCCCATAATAAGTCAGTGCTTGACAGTACATGTGTTGCGGATAATGTTAATCGCGGAATGAAATATATAGCTGTATTGGACATGCTTTCCACATTAATTTTTGATTGACGTTACTCGATCAGGCGGTTTGTTAGAAAGCTGTTGACCATTATTCCGGCCTCGCATAACACGCTTGATAAATTTTCACATAAACTGAATTATTGAACTTTAATGGTAGAATTTAAGTAGAGTGCAAGCAAAACTTTATTAGTCGTGGAAAATTTTGCGAGTAATTTCGCGTATGTAATTGGATTTTTACAATTGTCTTCGGTCAGCTATAAGGAGAATCGTAGCTGCTACTTCACATTGAGGATGATCCATACGGCACAGTTTTGTAAGAGTGAAGAGTGCAATTAGGAAATTGAAAACGGTAACTAAATGAATGATTTAATATTGTCCTACAATGAACGAAGCGCAGCGGTTGCTAAAACAATATCATTCAAACGGCGTTGCCTATGTTACGGAGGTTAAAAATAATGGTACGATTAAAGACATTGAGATGGGCGAATTTTATTTGTCAGTTATAGAATCATGGAAGGAATGCCATTTCAGGTCTTATTGTATCGGAAAAGCATACCTGCTATTGTTTCAACTAAAGTAGCATCTCTATTTAAACAATTCAGAGCGTTGACGGTCGGCTTCTTTCTTTGTGACCACAATATGATTCTTCAGTAGAACGAATCGATGTATTTTTGGTTTGGGATGTGGTTTATAATGTGGATGTTGATCGGAACCCTTTACACGACACGAATCACAGCGAGTCGGGGTAGTTGCAAAATCACGATAAATTACAAACGAATGACTCTTTAATTATAAAAAGGAACGAGTGATCGAGCAACGAGGGAAATATAGAAATAGGAAAAAGAATAGCAGAACCTGATAATACGAATAGAGCAACACAGTATCCGCATAAGCTGAGGGCAGGCGCTGTCTGTTTACTTCTTGGCAATCGTCGATAATCACTTGCGAGACACGTGCGAAATTTATATTCACCAATGGTTCGACGTGCAAAACAAAGAGGATGACTCACACGACTACCGCCCACGCTGAGCCGTTAATAAGAGAGTATTTGCATTAGCGTCTCTTGAGTGATGGACCCGACGAAACTGTTGAGAATGTACTTTTTAAAAGCTTCTGAATTGCTGATTTTCAGGGAAAAATCACAACAGCGGTGAATTTTACCGCTTGCTACTTGTTCTTTTGTTGCTATTTCACGTGTCATTCAATCCATTGGAGGCACAACGTATCGTTATATCGTGTGTGGTCCGCGCCGTTTTAAGGGGTTGGATTTGAATGAAGCATTCCTATGGAGTAGGAAGCATTTTTCGCCATTTGGGCAAGGAACATGATTCAATAAACAAGCACGTGTTCGTAATGCTAATTCATCGAGTATTTTAAAGCTCTATTCCCATGGGTGTGCAATTTGGACTTGTCTTGTCAAACTCATATGTGCGCTGCGGTATCTCTTCGGAGATCATGACCCTGTACGAGAACAATCGTAGACCCTAATCGTTGTTTCCGAGATACAAAGGAAATTTTGACTGCATTTTATTGACGCAATTGCTTTCTTGTAACAAATAACAGATTGCAGCGAATATTTGAAATTCACGTTCAATGGAGCCACGCATTATACACTTATAAACACAAATTGAATGTCTGTTTGGATGGAGGTTCTTTCGAATTCAAAGCTTTGCCGTCGGAATTGCGTTTAATTGCACTTTTGTTAAAGAGCTATTCAGCCCTTTATCATTGGCTCACGATGCGAGCTTGAACGGAAGACACAGGAAACTTAGATTGAGGGTGAAAAATTGAGAGTGACTGAATCTCCCTTCAACCCGCAATAAAGTCTGATGCCCGTATAGGCACTCCAACATAGCCAACGATAAACTAGGGCAAGAGGAGGAGTCCTTGGGCCAGAGTCTCGGCCAAGCGTGTTCCCTGCGGACTGTTTCCTCGATCCGTTAACACTTTGGCCATGGAGTGAGAAGATAAAGGCCCTGACACGAGTGGAAATAAACTAGACAAGAAATAGACGGGAGAGAAGAAGTCTTTGAAGTGTAAGCCACACGTGGATATGCGAATATAAGTATTGGATTGCAGGCGTGTTTACCCGTGTTAAACATCAGTACAGACTTGTCTACAAAAGTTCCGTTTGTCCGTGGACCGAAATTTGTACACTTTTGATGTTCAAGTCTCTTCAACTAAGCTGCGACTGATTCTCTCTTGCTTTGAGGAGGTACTGATCTTTTTTCGCCAGAACGGGTCACCGACCTTTATGCCAATTCGTATACCTGCCGTATCCAAGTTTTCGTGCCAATATTGAGGATGAGTAGCTTTGCGATGGTCTCAGCGTAGCGACACTCTTGTTACGTAAAAACCAGACGCGGAAATGATCTCAACTTAAGCGGACGACTATCGAAATTTTTTGAGAGAGGTGATCTTGAAGTTCTGGAATCGAAACCTGTTGTAACCATTTCCATGCTGATCATGTCTTCGAGTAGCTACTGTAAACGCATTAAGCGACTTTGTTACATTTTAACAGCCCGCTATGTGAGAAAGTGTGAAATTGTCACACATTTCGGTAGTTACGTTTAGCGTGTTCCCTCTGTCGTTGTGACTAACCTGCGAATTTTTGAACGGCAAAAACCCGTGACCGACATGCTTTCGGTGGTCCAAAAGTTAACGAGACTGTTGACGATAAGAATTAAACAGGAGACGACGCCTGATGGTTCATTTTGCAAGACTCAAAAGTTTCAGGAGGCTATAGAAACCGGCGAGTTATCAAAGGCGGATGTTTTCGTACGTAGTGAACGTTTTTTTTTTTTCACTTCATCTCGTCCGTTTTCTACACGTTATCTTCTATGTACACTTCGGTTACGTTCACAGGAAATAGTCGACATAAATATTTTTCCACCACCAGGCACGACTTCCGTTATTCAATTACGTCTCTCGTCAAAGTCGAGGGTTGTTAATTGCAGCCGTTCATAACAAAATTTTTAACGCTAAGCAACCGTTCCTCGTTTTATCTGGACCACGATTGCGTACGCCGTCTGTGAGTGACGCAATTCAATTATACAGATTAATTTATCTCACAATTTCCCTCGGAGTTTCATGGACATTTTCAATGTTTTTAAATCGGTTCGTAAAACGAGTTCTTCGAATTTCGAATATTACAAGTATTTTTTCATAACTTAAAGATGGTAAAAATTGAAGATGCTAGGGTCGAAACACGTTGCATCACCGAGAGAAGACGGTATTTCACATCTTGATGTTTTTCCCCGATTCGTGATGGCATAATTTGAAAATTGTAGAACAAACTTCGGGAATCGGCACGTATAGTTTACACTTGTGATTAACGCGTTGGTGGGGAATACTTTTCTTTTTTTTTACACAATATCAAATAAGTCTCACAAACCGACGTAGGAAAATAACCGGGAGTAATGTTATAAGTGTAAGTGCTGGGTGATAAGAGATTGCTGTGTTACCGCGATATGAAACATAATTTACCTATCTACGTTCTAATTGAGTCGCACATGGCAAATACGCATACCGTCGCATGTATACAATGAATTTACAGCGCTACGACAGTTTAATAATTACCGTCTTAATAAACATCTCAAATTGTTCACATATTGTTTTTTTTTCTTTTTTTTTTTTTTGGTAAATGACTCACTTATTTTTCGGCTACGTATAACTTTTCAATGCGTACTATTAAATCTTACATCTGTGGGCGACAGTTTTGATTTAACGAAAATTTACCACCGCTGTTTACTCTCCGGCTATTATAATACACGTCTGGAAGACTCTGTTTGGGCATACCGAATAGACTTGCGCGTCCTTATACGTCGGATGCCTAAAACACGCGTTCAATGAAAAATATGACCGCATTCAGTAACTCGCCAATTGTCGATTGTCATTTACATTTATCAGTCACCGATTTGGACGAATTATCGCCGCCGGCACGTGGCGAGAATGTAATTATTTACCTTACGAATCGGGCGATCGGTTTGATGAACAAACGTAAAGAATTCCGAAATATCAGGGACTACGCGTAATGTCATCTACAGTAATATTTACTCGCAGCCGTCGGATGTTTACCAGTATACACTGATATTTCTCTAAAAAAATTTGTTTTTCAACGGTGAAAACGGTCGCTCTTTTAAATAACTGATAAGCTGTTTGTTCTTTCGGGTGTGCCCGTGGTTATCGCAGTAGGGACGTTGCTCTTCGGCAAAGCTTGAAACCTGATCTATTTTCATTCCAGAGCAGTTGGAAATACATACCCTGAATAATCTTTACCGTGCCATTAAACTCGAATCGATCCGATTTACTGGTTTGGCAAGCGACGTCTCGATTGGTTGAAAAGTCTCGCCGACTGACCGGATCCGAGGTTTCTGCATTTGTGACTGCAATTATTGTCTATTATATCCAATTCCATTTAAGCACTCGGACGTAAAGAGTGCGCAAATAGGTTCTTGCCAATCTGTAATACGAGTCTACGTTATGGTGGTCCTCATTTGGCGTGTTGACAAATTTTTTCCCTTCCGTCTCCCAAATCGAATCCAAATAATTCAAAAACAATTTCCTAATTTTTTCAATTTTTCATCAAACGATTCGAAAGGGTATTTTCAGTTATTTAGAACGCGATTCTCGAAAGTTTCGATCTCAAATCAGCTGGATATAATTGAAAAATGAAGCCAACAGGAAGAAAACAATATCTTCGAAATGAGTTAATTATACTTGACAAATCCCGGTTTGATTCAGATTATTCCCGTGAAAAATTCCGGAAAAAAATGAAGTTACACTATAATAATCATAAAATCCCGTGTTACATGTATACTTATAGCGAAACAAAAGCCTCACGGGACAGTGTAAAGAGTTGGGATGAAAATTTTGTATTTAATTTTGGATAAGGTTCTACAAGGGACATTGCAGTAATTGTATTTGGACAGTGATGAGGAAAATTCTTAACGTAAGATATGTGGTGACAAGTTATTCCGACGGTAAACATTTTTTCGTCGTTCCAGTTTCTTTTTATAAATTAATTTTATCCATTTCCTGCACAAGTACGCCCGTATATACATATATATATATATATGCGTATGTGATGATAAATTTACGTTTACATTTGTTATTCTCTACGCGTGATCGTACAGTAATGACATCATGGGCGGTTGATTAGACTTGATGCTAGGTGTGACGAATCGCAAACATGAGACTACTCGATCATTTCGCTAGTAAAAATAAATCACTATGACGCGATTGTTGACCGAATTTACCTGTGAAAAAGGCCGCAGTAAATCTCAATTAGAGGTGACCTGGATTCCTCGAATATATACGACATACACGTATGAAACGTTGGTAATTCGATTGCTCGTGACTTCATTCATTACTTTAGCATTATGCAAAGGCAATTTTCTCCTGAATTTAGGAATATAATTTCTTGCAGCGATTAGGTTGGCTTCTTGACTCGACGTCTAATCTTGTGTATTTTAGATTTGATATCTCGGAATTCTGGGACAACGTTTTTCAACTTGCAGTGCAGCTAACGTGATATAGTTTATTGGTATTTGTATTACTTGAATGCGATGCATTGTGGATAAAGTTATTCGTGAAGCGTCAACTTGGATATTTTCGTATTAAAAAAAGAGTACAAAACGAATGCGAGGAGAGAAAGTGTTATATTTGAAAATGTTGTAGAATGTGGTAATTGTTTTTGAATAACGTTAAATTTGTTTTCTACGATTCGTGTTTAGATTTCTTTGTGCATCGATGTATACATGAGATAAAAGTTCACTTCTGAAAGAGTTCGAACTAAAAATGTGAAGAAAAAAATTGTGGCAAGTTTTCTTGATTGACAGAATACGATGGTAATTTCTTAGAAACTGTATTTTCTTGCGAAATCTGATATTTCGTCTTCATCTGTAGTTAGAAACTTGGAAGTTGGTTTAAAAAAAAAAAAAATGGTAATATCGTATAGTGCAAGTCTATACTTCAGAAGAAATGGCTTTAGCCATCACACAATGAACACAAAACTTATATAAATGTCGGAATTAAGTTATATTTATTAAATACATCGACGTGTGCGTTATATTATATTAATTACTCGGTGTTGTTCAACTTCCACTTTCAATTTTCTCTTCTCGTTATACGCTTACGATAGTAAAATGTTTGTGCAGACATACATACCGCTGTGTTTCCTTTGCCTGTACGTGAGCTGCACGGTTTAACTTGATAAAATAGATCGAGTTGGAGCGGGAATCATGGATGTAGCTCCTTATTTTGAAGTGACAAACACCTGTCGACGTATTTTCTGATAAAACCGATTTCGCATTGCAATACGTACATACGTATATTAATTGAACTGTACATCGACGTAAAATATTTTCGTTGTTTTGTTGAATTAACTACATTATTTATAATCTTTACTAAAAATAATTTGGTTTTTGTAAACTGTAAATTGATTTTATGCAGATCAAATGGATATTGCCAAGTATTTTACAAGTCTTGCCTTGTTTTCATCAATTTTCTTTTCTTCTTATTAATTTCCTCCACACTCTTTCATTCCAAGAGATGAAAGTAAACGCATAAAAACGTTTCCTTTCGTTTAATTTTGCGAGTTTTAAGCTTCGGCTTGAATTCGTATATGACGCAATGGCTGAATGGACGGAAATTGAATTTCATAAAATTTCGTTAGTAGCTTCTATTTCAAGTCCTCGGTAGTATAGTGGTCAGTATCCCCGCCTGTCACGCGGGAGACCGGGGTTCGATTCCCCGCCGGGGAGGATTTTTTTTATCTTCAAAATTTACACCGATATTCTCTTTGCATAAAAATTGAATTTTTCGTTATTTTAGACCCATTAATTTTGACCCATTTTCCAAATAAGGAAATTCGGTAAAAGTTGAATTGAAAATCGTAGCAGCTGTGCAGAGTTGCAATTGTTTAATTTTATAAACCCCAGCATTCAATTTTCTACCTCAACATTGACATTTTTTAAACAATATTAAAATACGAAGGAGTTAAATCGAGTATACAGTTTTATTTATTTGTCTTATACTTATCTAATCGTAAGTATAGAGTAATTTATTACTTATCTGAATTTTTAACTTTCTTCGCAAAACAACTGTAACGAACATGGGAAATATCATTTTCATTTTGAGACTACGTACTTGTTTGTAAATTCACCCACAATCGGTGGCATGAGACCCTGGTCCCCTGGTTGTAGCGTGAGACTCACGTGCGAGCGGACTCGGGTTCGAATCCCCTTCAGCGTGAATCGGTCGGGAGAGAAAAACACGCCTGGGAAAAGTAATTTTGAACGTTGTATATCTAGTCCTTGTGTTACCTGTGTGCGGACCTCTTACACATCGGGTGTCAATACGGACTTAAAGTACTTCCAGACTTAAGCTAATACCTTGCCCTGTTCATGACCAGAGTATTGGATAGTCTGGTTACAATTCTCTCTTTTTTTCATCTTTTTTTTTTTAAATTCTTTTTCCATAGTACTACTTCCAATTTTGTGAAATACCTGATTTTTTTTTATCCGCTTAATTGATTTCATTTGCACAGAATGTAGATCGTGTTCGCAAGAGTTTTTAATAAATTTGTAGTATTATTACTTTTTATAGCAATTGGAAAAGCACTGTACGAAAAATTTACCTTCAATTTTGTAACATTTGCGGAACTTTGATTTAATGTATTATGTATTTGCATGCGTTACCTGTTATCTTTTTACCCAACGATAAGATTTTGTTACATTTTTTTTTGATTCGGTCTGTCAGTTTCTTCTGGGCTTGATAATTTTATTGGATAGTACTATAATTCTTCTCCTTCAGCGAATCGGTAATCGCTGTTTCTCAGTTTGTATATATGCACTTTATTTTTGTACCTCCAATGCCGTATTTTATGCAAAAGTTACGAAAACCACATCTCTCGTTTTCGAGTAGGCGACAATAATAATTAATCGTCTTTTTTCCAGCCAATGTCAACCGGGATATAACTTTCCCGCGTCTTTGTATTTTAGCTTGAGTTAAATCAAACAATCGTTTCAGGATTAGCTGTATATTTATTTGTCTTAATTGTCCGGACCATTCGTTTTCTCTTGGCGTTGCTTTGTAGGCGATTTTTATAGCTCGCGACGTTTGCGGTGCTTGCGAGGCGATTTTCGCACATATTCCTGTAAAAATTAGTAATTTTCCAACAGTTTTCTGTGATTTTTTTTTACGCCGATTCGTTGAACCGACCACTTTATACATGTATAATGTAATCCCGAAATGTTGCGGTAGAGTTATTTCGGAATACGTCGCATTTACTTTTTTTTAGCTACCTATAATACTGAAATAGTTTCACTAGCCTCAGCGCAAAATGAACTGTTACCGTTGACTGTCAAAATATACCTTCACACATGTATTCTTATACACCCGTTTTTAACTTTCCTCCTGGATTTTATTATTTCGACTGTAATATTCCACGTTCTTCAGTCCAGTAATAAAATAATATTATTTTAATGATATATATATGAAGAATTTAACAATAGTTTGTAGCAGGGCAGCCAATCTAATGCAAAGTTTATCATTATTATTAATCAATATTAATCAGAAAATATTTTCACTTCTTGACAAAATTGTAATAACAAATTATAGTAAAATATAAGTAATAAAATTACTTACTTGATAACGTTGTATTACAAGAAATTTCACTGTAACTGGGTAGCAAGTGGAACAATTGAAACTGTGAAACTATCGGAAGTCTACCAGCTCTCGGCTTCCCCGTGACATACGTGTTAATTTGTACGCACGCGGGCAGACGAGGACCATGTGACTTACCTCGAGAAAAAAATATTTTAACACTTCGACGCCGGTCCGTCGAAACGGACTTGAGTATTTTGTTCGATACCACAAAGTGGCGGCAGAAAGCTTTTGTATTCCGAAGTCGCAAGACGAGAGCCTTCGTCGAATCTGCACTATAAACGCAAGTTTTACTAATAAATATTCCGACAATAAAAGAGCAGAACACTATCAAAGTCGAGCTTGATTCATTGTTTTTTGAGTGGTGTACAAAAGAAACTTGGAAATGTTTCAAACGTTGCATGCTGCAAGCAGCGCGGTTAAAGAGCATGGCGCAATCTCGATTTCAACCGTAGACGTGTTCAAGAATAACGACTGTAGGAGGAGTATCGCCATTTTGCAATTCAAGGTGTGCGTCGGGTCTGTATGATAATTTCTTTTTCCTCTAGAACCAGGACTTGGACGCATGTGACACAAGGAGTTGTATAACGAGAGTATATATACCGGTTCGAGATAATGTCAGTCGAGTATCGGGAACACGATGACACAGTGCTTTTCGCTACCCGCAAATGGATCTTGGTGACAAAGTTTAAAAGTTCACGGTTGGCGTCTCAGTTTTGGCCTGATTCCCAGCACTGTGAAGGACCTTAACTACGGGTCTTTGCATTTTACCAAACGTTTTATCTAATCAATTGTCGATCTCTCGGACAAGGAGTCGGTTCTGGTCTGAATATGCCTGGAGCTTCTAACAGACTGCAGTGATACGTACTGCTAATAGGTTTATAACAGTACCCGATCACACGAGCGTGTAAATAATTAGCGGAGTTTAAATTCAAAAGCGTCCGGAGAACGGGACTTGGGTCTGCCGGCTTGGCGACGTTGTTCATAGACGAATGATTGTAGTAGTCTAGACTCTTTCGTCAATCCGTTCGTCTACATCACCTGGGTCACGAGTAATAATGTCAGACGATCGTAGGTCTGCTAACTCCTTTCTTTCACTTAGCCGACTGGATGACTGGTTGACGTCATCTAGGATACTTTCAGATCGAACCATACAGTGCCGATGTTACAGATCCGGTGTGAACCTCACCTTTAATACTCGTTGCGTTCTTCATTCCGGGTTCGTATTTATCCCGGAATATCATCGAGACAGCGACACGAATGCTCGGATATTGAGTAATAGTTTTGAACTCTTCCTAACAAGTCCAGATGCGGTAACTTCGGTTCGTTGAATGAGTTTCTAAAAAGAGCCGATTCCCACGACAATACAGCAATTTCTAGTTGCTGTGTAGTAACAGTCTCCAACAATTGTTTGTAGACCGGGAAATATACATTCAATGTTCGCGAAAGTGTTGGACTGACATATCGTAACCATATTACTTTCATTTCTCATTCGGTTATCAGTCATATCACGTTGATGATTCCCAGCGAAACTTTGTTTTGAACGCTGAAATGTGTTTAGTATGGAGATCACCGTTACAATTCATGAGCTGAGTAGCAATGTTGACTACATAATAACAATTTCCATTCATCCCACCGATTTGCCAGTCCATTTCGGAGTGTCAGTCAGTTTTTCCATCCGTCTTACTTCGTCTCTCGTTTCGCTTCAAGTCGCTTTTACGTACATCACGTGAGACGGAGGCGACGAGGATAATTGTCAGGGGTACGAGGGGAGCCAGCACGGCGGATTTCTGCACCAGGCAATCTTGTCGGTTCGGTTTGTTTCTGGTAAATAACAATTCGACCGAATGTCACAGACTTGCGTGTAACTTCCAGTCGTTGCGGGGGCCAGTGCGAAGGACAACCTGAAACTGATACAGTGCCGTGAACAATGTGACAAAGGGGAACGGCAAATAATGGAAGAGAAATCTTGGCTTGTTTGATCCGATATTTAGCCACAGCCACCAGCCTAGAAAGCGAAAGTTGCGATGTTCGGCATCTCCCTGTATATATTTTTGCCAGCCAGACAGTAGGCCGAGAGAAAACTCACGGGCCCCATTTTATCCATCCGACAAAGCCTTGGGTGATTGTGTAAGCGGTGAGGGTTCATCCTATATTACCTATTCGCAAATATCGATGTAACGCCAATCACGGTTCATTATTGATCGGTAAAATTAATGCTGGAATTTTATTTCGGATCTGAGTACCTGTCACGCTGGTGTGTCGATAGTAGATAGTTATGCGAGGGTCATTGAAATACCATCACGCAAATTAACTAGGATTAACCTTCGACGGTTATAGGCGTGTTAGCAATCGTCTGTATAGGTATCTGTACGTGCGAATATCTTACCCGAGTATATTTCAATTTTTAATCACGGAACGATTTGCGAATATTATCAAGAAACAGCTTCTAAAACACGGATCTAGCGCGTACTTGCCGAAGTGAAAAAAAATTCATCTGCACTTATACGACGAAATGATCGGATTGAAAATCGTGCAAAACGTACGTTCACGCAGCAAAACTTTGTACATATCGGAAGATGAAAATTCTTAGAATATATTTGGAATTTAGCAAAGTATTCATTTGATGCGATGATTGATTATCGAGAATTTTTGTTCAACGCAAATTTTTATTAGATTCAAGTGTTTTTATGGATGAATTTTTAATGGGCTGTGTAATATAACGTTTCCGAATGTATGACTCATCTGCGAAATGACAGTTTGTCGAGTCACGTAATACAGAGATAAAATTAACAGGTAAAAAAATACAATGTAACAAAATTTTCAATAGTCGTATACTTGAACCTGTATCAAAAAATCAGTAAAACCCTCGCCCATTTGTGGAACAACTTTTGTTTTCATCACTTTTACTCCCGCCAATGCCACGAGTGTACTTGTTCTCAGATAACGTGATCAGCGTGTGTCCTAATTCACCAAAACAGAGGCAGTGAAAGGCTATGTTTTGTTTTTCATGCATGTAAATTGGTCGAAGAAAGTACACACTGTAGTTCATTTGATTCGAATCATGCGTGACATACTTTATAAATCTTAAATTTTACAAATCCCTTATCTTTTCGGTGAAACCAACGCGGAGGTCACGATGCTTAACAAATTTTTACCCAAGCCTGTCTCCAAGATTTCCCGCGGACTTAATTCTCTGTTTATCAGATAATAACAATAACAACAACAACAACAAAAACAATAATAATAATAATAATAGTAATAATAATAATAAAATAAACTAATCTAGGTTTTTCGTACTTATTGCAAAGACCGATTCATGTTGAAATTAGGCGACATCGAAGTAGCACATTTTTTTTGTTACATGACGTGAGTTTTTTTGAACGGTTCAAAGCCACGGAGAATATCTCGTCTATGTGTATTTGAATACCTGTTAAAAACATTACTGTCAAGTATACAGACATAATCCTGTAAACATTTTAGAAATCATCACGTCGTATAAGCAAGTTGTGTAAAACTAATTTGCAAATGTTTGTCAAAATTTTTCTCCGTTTGTATCTACCAGCTGTATACTAGAAATGTTGTTTATACGCTGGTTTGTATTATAAATTTCACGTATTTTCTAATCATTAGTTCTTACCGCATTCATATGTGACATTCGTATGCCGCATACATCAGCAGGCTTAGTATTTAACGAATTATATAATTTGCAACTCACGTTATGCCTGGATACAGATACGAATCACGAACTGGAGTCTGCTGCTCGACACTTGGTTTTAGACTTTCGAGTCTGGTGGAGTCGTGGGTACCTGACACGGACTCGCCGTTGCGGCCGCTTCACTCTTGACGAACTCTGCAACAAACCGGTTCCATCGTGTATCATATTATTCCTGGCTTAGTGCCGGGAATAATTACAGTGATATTTCGAAGGTAATAAGGCTGGGATGTATTGTAGGCGGTGGAAATGCACAGACGTAGGCGCGTTGCGAGATTTATCATTTCCATTGCCATTTCGATCGTAATCCCGAGAACGCGAAGCTATGTTACACGCTCATCGACCGACTCCATTGGATAATAGATCAAACTCCTCCCTTCCTTCCTCACGAACATGGCGACAGAAACTTCAAGTCAATTAAAGTCCACTCCGTTACTGTCGATGCATGATAAGACAGATTGTACCATGCTTGGCAGGAGTTCGAAACAATTTGCTACGAGCTATTAGGATGTCGACATATTTGACTGGCTTATCATCCTTGATCGATGTGCACCGATGATGCACGGACTGAATTAATCATAGACCGGGGCGATCAGATTTCTGTAAGTATGAAATTGACGGCCGCGTGTGAAATCGAGTTGTAGATGAAACTGATCGACACGCGTCAAGGCGTCGATGCTAAGCATTAGCCACCTACACAGCGTATAACGGATCGGATACGTTCTTGAATCTGCGACTTAGAATTTCGAAATACAGGCGGAAGATTCGAGATGCACACGATACCGTACCGTAGAAGTATTACAAATGAAATACGATTGGAAAATCACTTTTTCGATCGACGCGAAGAGAAATATCAGCGGTAGTGTGATAGTTAGGTCTGCGACAGTGTATTTTGCTATAACTAGATAATTAAACGTATGTAAAAGTATAGCTTATCTTTTCGCGATTCCGCCATCATGTCAGAGGGGTAATTCTGAATTTAGCCTCGAGTCAAATGACGCCGGATGCGTGTAAAATTCACGGACGATATTTAGTATGTTACGTTTCGTTGTTGCACCTTCGCAACACGTAGCCACGTTGTTCGAATACGTAATTATTCCGAGAAAATTTTAATACTCAACACTCATCGTCAGCTTTAAAGAGAAGTCGTTGTCAGAGTAACGCAGTTGCGTCCCAATCAACTTGTCTCATCGTACATGTAACTGAATTATACTTACAAGGAATGTTCCAAATGAGAGAAATGCTTTCGTTTTATTCCGATGAACGTCGTTAGCATATTCTGCCTATAACGCGCTATTACGATGTCAACAATACATGTATACGCGGCAGGAGTAACTATTCCACGATATTCAAATTCCCACGTGCCCGGCATAGTCAAGAAGTATTTCTAAATATCCAAACACTTTCAGCTGCGCTGTCCGGGTGACGAACCTGACGCAATTCGTGGCAGGTTACTTCTGCACGAGGATGTTACGAATAAATTTGACTATTTTATCAGCTTTTCATCAGCGTACATCACACGGAATAGAATCACGTGGCGAGATTCGAGTTATTGAAAGTACGAAATGAACACAGCCGCGTAGGCCATAATCATTTCGTCTGATTAGCTCACTCGAGCGATCGAAAGACGTCGAAGTGCCGATGTTAGCCATTAGCCGGTACAATCTTGGGCATAACGGCTTTCATATTTTACGATTAAACCCGAGTCTCGCTTTACGGATAATCCGCAACGAGGGCTGCTGCAGATGTAAAACAGGTCTTGATTAAGCCCGTAGAAACGGGTATTCATTTGTAGCTGCAGCACGGCGATATGCGGGATGATAAAACTTGCTGCAGCTGTAAACCTCTTGCGGAACATTAGAATTGCTCTGGTCGTTATAATACACACTTATGCTCTGTCCTACTTAAATAATAGATACCTACACCAGTACGGCGATCATCTTCCACCTCTTATGAAACACATTGTTCAATTATTATCGGCGCTGTATCATCCGCGCCGATCATGATCGTTACACCTATTCTTCAACGAGCAGTGTGTTGTATAGTTGTTCCGCAATCTTCCTTCAGCTTCTTGCGCGCTTCAATGTAAGCGTTGCAACCATTGCAGAGTTCCTCCCGGTCACCTTTGCGTTGTGTAATCGTAACGACGGCTTGGCTTTGGACAGATTTAGTAATATCACGCCCATCGATAAATCCAATAATGGATCAGCTGGTACGAATATTCTTTGCTGGAGATTATTCCTTGGCGGTTTTCGAAAGAAATAACAAAAATTTCGAAGGACAAATCATCCGAGGTTAGGTCGAAGTTGATCATCGGTTCAAGGCCCGTTTATTGTATCTACGCGGAAGATGCGTTCTTCGAGGTTGCTGCAAGTCTAGGAATATTTGAAAATTTGATTAGAATGTAACCTGATGTTTTTTTGTGATAATCATTGCTCGACTTTTAGCCAAACTATGGTCTTTGGTTGCATTTAGTACCAACCACATTTAGATTTGGTTTAGCATCGGAATCTGAAGAGTTAAGCGTTGTTAAAATTTCGAAGTTTCTCGACGTTCTCATTTGTTTATTCTTGTAATTTGTTACGCAATCATCAATCTGAGCACAGATTGTTACTTGTACGATTCTCGAGTGAGTTCGTCGTGGTAAAATCGCTTGAGTAGCATGCTACTAGAATTTTGTCGATATGAATATCTACTCCTGCAAAAATTTTACTACATGTATAATCAATATTTCGCCTAATCGATTGTTTTTACTACAAAGGCAGGTATATAGTCATAATCAAAGGAATAATCGATGTCAGGGATAAATTTGATAGTTTTACAACTTAATTATACGATTCGTTTAATACATAACTATAAGACACGAACTCAGTTATAGATTTTCACATTCATACGACTGTACAATGATGTATGTATAATGTATTGCAAACACGTAGGAGGTGAACGCTAACTCGAGACTTCGCTGATTGGGAAAACAATTCGCACCTTTTTAGAGTTCAGGAAGTGATCATGAAACAACTGGCTACCTACCACCATGTCGGTTATTAGCTTGCACTAATTTAGGTCCGACCTCGAAGTGGGAGAGCTTTATCAGGAAGTCTGGACGTGGAACGATATTCTCTTGGACGGTTATTATTCAGAAATATTCGAAACTCGGTTCGGCAGTTTCGTTTTTTGCTGAAGTAGGAAGTTTAGTTCAGTGTAGCAACAATTGTCTCTATAGATAGTTTATGCCTTGTGTCATATCGGAACAGCGCAGTGATACCGTCGAGAATGTCGATCCGTTTTCTTCCATATTTTTCATTTTTACTTGGCTCGATCATTTTCTACGAGTAACTTCACTTCCGACGGATTTTAGAGGAACTTGGTTCTTAATCAAGGATGCGAAATTAATCGACTACACTTTACGTCAGGCTGAATGTTGTCAAAAAACTTTCAGTCCGTGAAAGTCTCATGAAATTATTTCCAGAGGATTTGATATTACAGAATCACGCGTGTTAATTTTCTTTTGCTAAAAGTGAAATCGTTTGTTTAAACAGTGACAACTATTATGTTTTAGTTACGTGTTTTCTAAGCTAGAAAGTTACAATGTAGTCGATGCAATGTAAACCCGATAAAACAAGATCGTTTCCTGATCGATTTCATGTTTCTTCTTCCCATCTGCACGGTAGTCCGGATACGAAGACACACCTACACGTGAAAACCCTTATTTCTACGTTATGTCATGTTCAATTGATGGGACTGTGAAAAGTTGACCCCACGTTTCAGGACTTTGTCGAAACTCTGGATACTAGACAGACGTTTAGCCTCGAAGCGACACATACTAAACGAAAAACATGCACGTATACCTCCATATATGTGAACGGATGTAATGTTTCTCCCGATTTAATTGAATATTTCATCATTTCGTAATTTTACTTATTATCGACCTGGGGGAATGAGAAAAAAACAGAACTTATAATTTCACCTCGTCCATCTGGATAACGATTAGCGCACATTTAAGCGTACATGCCTTAGGCAGCGAAATCAATTTTACGACGGTGTACCCTAATTGGCAGGACTTTGTACGATTAAGTAGAAAAATAGTGATGGACTCATATTGTGCAACCTGATTGCCGACTACAAGAAACTGGAAATATTCGACTCGAATGATTTCGTATTATTACGAAAGGTAAACGGACTACAAAAATGGAATAGAATATTTTAGTTGACGTGGGAAATTAATTAATTTATATAACGTGAGCATGTTTTACGCATTTTTCCATGGGTGTTTTCCGTACAAAAAGTACCCGTTTCTATCACAGCAAAGTGAGTCTGCGAATGCGCATGCGCGGAGTACTGAAAAGACCATTTTTAAGTCCCAAGAGTTCGAAGTGACATTTTCTACACTGCGCGCATGCGCTGTGCGAACAAATCTGACATTACGCGACTCTAACCTTGATTTAGTGCTTTTTGGAAAAACGCGTGACATACTCTTGTTACGGAAAGAATCGTCTGTATCAAGGAGGCAACGGTCTTTTCGCCTCGCGTATTTGCAACATGTGTCTTCGGCTCACCTACCATTTATATTGCAAACTCACGCTCGGCCCGAAAAAGCTCCTTGAAAAGGTTTGCCTCCTTGTTACACAATATACCATTATGGTACCGTAAATTCTGAGCTACAAGATGAAACAAGACGGATTTTTCCGGCTTGAATCACTCGGGCGTTTTTCCTACAATTTAGTTTGCACATCCGATGCAACGCGTCCAGTTTCAAGAAAAGAGTGACGATTGGGGAAAAACGAAATGGGTACACGAACCTGCCGTTACTGGACAGACCAGTTGTGAACCCAACCAAACCTTTTTTCGAACCACATTGCGGCTTACCGTTTTCAATTTATATTCGCCGTGTACTGTTGATTCGTCTCATAGACGCGGTTCAATTTAGTTTAATTGACAATTCTACTGGTGTAAAAGCATCGTCGGCATCATCGTCGTCACGCAGGGAGTTCATATTGAGATCCAGGAAACGTACTGCCGTAAGAAGTTCTCCGAACGGGTCCGAAATTGATTGCGCAATGTCGATCACACTGCAGACTTCACGACTCCTCGGGGGGGCGTGCTAATCATTTTGTTGACGTTGGTACGAACCTGTTAAAACCAGCGAGCTTCTATGAAGTTAAACTGCCCACTCTGCTCGTCAGCATCGCGAGCACGATTCTACGGCATGTGGCAGACGGTCACCACGTGCTGGTCGAGCACGTCTTTGTCAACGTCGTCGGTCACACTCCTAGTGCTGAATCACTACGTCTATATCTACCAATGAGAACGACGTTCCTTCATTTTACGAATAGCGAGAACGTTCGATTTGCTGACATTGCATAAAAAATTTTCTTACATCGGTGTCGATAGCCTGAATTGCAGGCTTATTGGCAAAGCGATTAATAAATCCACGTTTGACCGTGTCAATTTTGTTTGCTCTTCCGATTCTTCCAATTCCAACGGCACCGCGAATTTGTGACGTCATCACGGTGATGTATATGCCTACAATATGCAAGTCTATAACAGAAACGGCCCAACCGCGAATAGATTCGCTATTTTTGAAATTTAGATCAATTGATTGAAAACAAGTTTTATATTGGTATATAACGGATGATCTACACGCATCGGGGGAGGGGGGATTGGATCGACGGAAATGGGACACTCGGCCATGATTTATAGAGGTTATAATACCAACCCTACGCTGCATAGACTATTTTTATTCAACTTATAGTGACGCGTTTTTATTTATTTTTACAAACAGACGAATAATATCTTTTGAAATAAACTTTGTTTAAAATTCGAGATATTTCGGAAGACGTTTCCAATAATTATAACTACGGTCAAAGTAGAACTTGCAGTTGTCGTAAGGAATCAGATGAAACGGTGCTAGCGGAGATTTTAGATATTCTTAGAGCTCTGACTGTTCGGAAGAGTCGCTTATTGTTATCTATCAATAGACCGTGAAATTCTACGATTGGTCAACTTTCATAATCAGTATCGCGAGAATTTATTAACCCTAGTCACTGACGTGACAGATCCGACTTTCACGTACAATTTTAAGGTCAGCGTGCTTGAATCAGGATTGTTGGTGCAAGTAAAATGAAGAATGTTTGAAAAAACGATGGGGTCTCCGAAACCCCATGCATGTATTGCGTATTGTTTTACTTTTTTTGCTTCTAGAATTTCTCCCACATCCTCCGTCGGTTTTTGCTAAAACT
Organism: Neodiprion lecontei; assembly: GCF_021901455.1. Classification (NCBI taxonomy): domain Eukaryota; kingdom Metazoa; phylum Arthropoda; class Insecta; order Hymenoptera; family Diprionidae; genus Neodiprion; species Neodiprion lecontei. Next base: position 8,903,790 of record NC_060265.1, on the reverse strand, counting down.
AAGGTCAGAGTCCATTGCTGAATTGTTAAAATTTGTCTCAGAATTTTGTTCAGGTCGTAACTTTGCGTAATTTTGTGTACAGTAATAACGTTCCAAAGTTGGTTGGGACCTCGTTAACCCCGTACAAGCAATTTGGAAGTTGCCGTAGGCGTAAGTGACTAGGGTTAACAAATTTCATAAGTGATTTACATTTACGAGTCCTGAAATGTTTTTGTAAAACAAATACCGTGATAAGTGGTACGTCAGCAGCATTAATCAGTTACGAGCTTTTTTCATCAAATGTGGACATTTCCTAAACAGCTATGCAAATATCTGAAATTCGAGGATTTTGCTCCGTGCTTTTCGCATCACTCAACGTTGCTCATCACCACCTTCCATCTCGACCGTCGTCGTGCATGGTCCCGTTCTGCTCACACCGACTGTGTATTTACATTTCAATAACACGTGGCATTATACATATTGCGTTGTGCGGAAGCCTGGCCTCAAATTCCAGTTTTATACTTATCTAGAAGTAGCTCAATCACGTATGTGTACGTCTAATAAAAGTAGCATCCCGTACGCTGGCGTGTTAATAATGAAACAAGGGTCGGTTTTTGTGAATCGGATTAGCTGAGTCAAAAACTTCAATCCTCTTCTAATATCCAATGTCTGCAGGTATTTTATACTCGTCGAGGGAATCTTTTTCGGCAAAGCATTGTCGTAAAATGGCCAATTCCACCCGAGATATTATCCATTTCGATTTTATACCGACTTGAAAATACGTATTACAGAAAGTTTGGCCGGGTAAGTTTTTTTCTATGCTCAACTGTATCCGCTTGATGAAATTTTATCGTTTTTCCTCGGTTTCACACCGCCATTGCCGCAAGAAATCCACGTAATTATAACGCCGCGCAAAGTCCATTTTTTTAATCTTAAATTCTGGTTGAGGTCAACGACGAAACCAAGGAATTTGAAAACCTCAATGATCGAATGACTACGGTGACATTATGTGGCGGTACCGGGAAAGCAGGAACTTAAAATACGTAAAAAAGGATGTGACAAAGTCGGAGAGACGATATCTTTCCGCGATATATGACGATCGGTTCGATACCGCATGCGGAATATCCGTATTGGAACTTCTTCATACCGCGAAGGAATGAATATCCATTCGATGCCGTACTGTAGAAAAATTTTCGGCGAATCTCTTCGAGAGAATGCAAATATCAGAGTATAGGTTCTCGTGTGAGATACCCAGGAAAGCGATCTTCCGCGATTTAAGCTACGCGAATGAAGACCTGTGAGTCTTGTAATCTCAGGGCTCGATATTGCCCTGTGAAAATAATCCCTCTTCGATAACCTCCGGGCGAAGACCTCACGAAGAGCGACGAGTAATGCGAAAAGTAAACCGCACTTGCCTCGTAAAGGCAAACCACGAGCTATTGATAACGTTCGGGTACACATTTTATCTTCGTTCTTTAACTTCAGAACCGATTCATTGTTGTCTTGATGCTCTGTGTTTAGGTTCATTTCGATTTCTAATTCTAGCTTCGATTCTAGCTTATCGATGCCGGGATTAGGTTGACGATTGAGAAACGCTGCAAGTATAATTGCATGTCATTTTAACGATCGTTTTTCACTACGAATAACAAATTTTTCAATACACGCTAAATAGATGTCGATGAGAAGATACGGAACATCGGTGAGACATTAACTTCTCACGGTGGGTTACGATATTTGTCGATCGATGGGTTTTAGAATCACTTAAAAACGTCTTAAGTTTTTGGTATAACAGAGTAAATGCTTTTTAAATGCGTGTTGAAAGATCAAGACAGACGATATCGCTGATCGATCGATCGCTTAAGTGACGTGACTAGATCTACAGCGGCGAGGATTTTCACAAGTGACGTTTGGATTTTGTACAAAATTGTCAATACAATATACATATAATTTCAATCGATTCAAATCTGGCGATGGTTTTTTAAGTATAGAATACGTATGTCAAAGTAAAATAATTACATGTGCGTTTTTGCAAGATACGAATTGTTTTCGCGTTCTTCTGCATCCATTTTTGTTATCGTCTTGTCCAACGTCTTAGCCCTCACGGACCGAAAAAATGAGAAGGCCTTGAGAAAGTCGGATCGAGCATTTTGTGGTTGACGTGACGGTAAACCTAAGATGAAAAATGTTTGTAGATTGAAACCAGGTCAAGCCAGGACCGTTGATCACACGGCTCGCGTCGGCGATTAGCTGGATGTTTGACTCGAAGCTTCGAGAGCTTACGTAAGCTATATTTCTCTGATAAACAACCGGAAGAAGACAAGAAGTGTGCCTTGTGTTGGTACAGCGTATACCTAGAACGCATTGCAGTTTTTGCACGGATGACTCATTTTGTTCTTTTCATATCCGACTACGTGACTTCCTGCCTTTTTTCCGACGACGCGTGGCGGACAAGTCACTTTCAACAAGAAAACGTCTTCTCTGATTTTTATCAAATTTCGCATACAGGAAAGTTCGTCGAGTTTATAAATTCAAAGAAGCTAATCAGCCTTTTACTGTAAACGACAGCACACGTATGTATCTTTTTATGAACTCATTTCAATGGATAATTTTCTTAAACAAACGTCTTTTAAACGCAGAACAATACCACAAGATGTCATTAATTTCACTTTGTGTAATTAAATCCTTCATTTATAACCAAGTTTAACGCAGTCTGGGACAACGCACAAAATTGATTCTGTCAGTAGAGATAATTTCAACTGTCTGCATTGTAGCTTTTGCTGCGAACACGTGTTCAGCTGTTCACAGATCAATTATTCAAAATAACACGTTTTCAAAGTTGATTTTGCGCTTCGTACTTGCATGTCAATTCTGACTAAGTGCGACAAATGAGAATTCGAAAGAGATTTGACAAATTTAACTCAATTTCAGTGTCAAATGATCGGTACGAACTGCTGAACGTCGAGTTCCTGGTGTTTCAATGAAATAATCACATGCTGAAGAGTAGACGAATACGAAACGTGAATTACTATACTCTCGTTGTTACTGCTACTGGTAAATGAGAATGGTACCAGACGTGTCTGAACGAATGCTCGTCGCTCCCGTGACGAAAGGAATTAGGAACCGTAAATAACCCTCGGTGATTAAGATTATCGAAATTAGACGTGAGTTTCTTCAACACCTGTTTGTGATTCAGTAATTTGTGGTCTTTTCAGTGCCAGACAAGTGTTAAACAAATTTCCTCGCCTGAGTATCAATTTTCTCTCGAGCTGAAATTTTATTTCAATCGGAAGTATACATGGTAATTGACGATACAATTTTACATGTGCACGCTTCTCGACGCGCTCACAGTTAGAAGATTTATGAATTTTTCTACTCCAACAAGAGACACTGAGCAGGAGATAGAAATCGGAGGCTGACTTGAGAGCAATAATCGCAAGCCGTTAACTCTTCACCATTAACACCGCATGCTGGATTTAACCACGGAAGAGTTCTCGGTTCACAGTGAAGTGCTGATTGAAGTCAGGCGAAACGAAGTCCCGATGATCCGCGATCGATATCCGCTTTACCTTGACGTTGCTGTTTGGGTACTTTATTAATTAAGATCTTCGTTAGCTCGATCGCTTGATGAGGGGGGGGGGGGGGGGGGGGGGAACTATTCACCCGCGGTAAGAATATTAAAATCGGGTTTCACGCCTCCGTTTACATTGCGTAACGCTGCAGAAAGAACACCAGGAAGCGGTATGACTCTTGACGTCATCGTTGCCATTGGTTGTACAGATGTTAATAGAAATGACTCTGTAATACTCCGTCAAATTGATTAGCTTCTCGCGATTACTACAACTGTACGTATTTTCGTATCCAATTCGTTTCATTCAAGTCAAGTTAGTTAATCTCGAATGAAATTTTTGCTGTCGTTATTATTATTAGCCCGCATATCGAATGACACATTGTTATATAGCGCGATGTACAGGTTACACAAATTATGCGGTCAATGTGTGTCGGCAGAATGTACATGGATTTTGTCATACAACACTCGTGCGGTGTATAAAGCTGATTCACTTCGACAATTGGATTGCAGGCGGCCGACATTCTAGAGATCGTATATATGCGATGATACGGGTGTAGGATGTTTCTGCAAAGAATCGAAACGGTGATGTCGCATCCTTCTGTTTCAATCACTGACAACAGTTTTGATAACACGGTTTAACCCTGTAACTTTTTATTTAAGAACAGGTACCAAATTGTAAACCATGTAACCAAAGGCCATTAACCGATCGCAAAAAGTAGAAGCTGTTTCTGACTTATTGTTAGGATTAAATTTGTCCGTCCCACGCATTCAAAAATTGTTGGTTTCGTATTATTAAGTATACAAAAATAATCTCTACAGTCCGTATATGCAAAGGTGTTATATCGATATTTAGGTTAGTTGATATTTGTATACATTCGTATTACGCTCTCAAGTGTTTAGAGCAACGGATACGAATGTATAATCCTCTTATACAGCCCCTCAGTTCGTCAGTCTTGTCGAGTACCTCGAACGAGGAACATCAAATAAAAGTTTAATATATCAGAATAGAGAACAGAATTTATTAACCCATTTCCTACAAAAATCTCCCACGCTATCTTCATGGAACATAGTGCGGATAATATTTTTCTAAGTATGTGACGTGTGTCTACATGTTTTTTCTCTACGGCCTAGTTATCAATTATTTTCAAATGACACGATTCAGAAATGAAGTTATTTCACTTAGAGAAATTCTTAGTTCCGGCTACCGCTCAGTCCTTAACTATTTTCATTTTTTACCACAACCGAAAAATATTGTTTCAAGTACAAAATGAAAATTAGTTTCTTATCTGTTACCAAAAAGTCTAGTATCCGTTACTATTCTTTCTCATTATCATCACTGTTGCTATATTTTCTTGTAACTGTTGCGAAAATTTAACGCTTGTGCAAGAATAAATCGACGTTAAAGCCTTGTTTAACTAAAAAAGTAGAGTAAACCTCAGAAACTGATTTTGCGTTGCAATTACCGAAAAAAGGACCGACAATAGCGCAAAACGGTTAGGCGTACCTCGTTTTTCGTAATTCCAAAAATATTAAAACAGTTTTTCAACGATACCTGTTTTAGTGAATTTTTCTAGTTACCGTAGCAAATGAAATTTTTCTCAGTGTGATCCACATGCTGGTTAACGGTTCTTGAGCAAATACCGGCGTACTTTAACGATGTTGCAATTACCCGCGTGACAGGTACACGTACACCGGTAAACGAGTGTGTGGAAAATGTCAAACGTTGGCAGATACGCGAAGCGGTTCGCCAAAAAAGCCCGAATGTCGGCGCTGCCTCACGGCCTAGAGTCAAGAATCCGTATACGTAATATATATATGTGGTCAATTCAGTCTGTGGACTCATTCACTCAAACCAAATCGATGTTGCCATTCAACGAGTCGCTGTATCGTATCGAGTCTCCATTGTTACTGCCAATAACTGATACGACCAAAAGTCGCGGGAGATTAGAATGATCGACCAGTGATAGACGCTGCTCTTACGATTATATGATATTTTAGGGTAGACGACAGTATTATAGGTGTCATGGTATAGGTTGGGATGCTCTTTCTTCGCGACACTATTTTTACCGTGTACCCTCTGACGATAACCCCTGACATTAAACCTCTGTATAAGTAATATCAGGGACGTCCTTCCTTTGAACCCTCTCGAAAGTTTCAGAACTTGAATTCTCTTGAGAATCGGGCTATAAAAGTCACTAAAACGACCGTCAGCCAATAATTGTATAAATATTTATAGTCGTTTACTGACGAATAATGCGAATACTCACACGGTGCGATAGCTAAAAGTAATAATCGCTGACAGGTTACTAACCATGCCTGAAGAATAAAAAAACATAAGAATAATAATAATAATAACAAGTACTACCGGTAGTCGCCGCATTAGCGTAAAATTCATTCGCTAACGTCTTATTTTGCCGGTAGTTGATATGTTTGGAAATTATTGCTGATTGGGAGCCGATGGTGGAAAGGATGTGAATGTATTTAGAAACTGTCAGTACTCGCTGGTACCAAGTTCAGTAACTGTTGCCGTAATTCGCGTATCATTTGCGCAACAGTCTCTGGTAAGCGTTATTTACTATACGTGATACGACTGCTTGATAACTGTATCAGAAATGAAAGTAAATTTATTACGGCGTTCAAAGCTTTCCCGTATATTGTTGACGATATTCTTCACATTGTCTGGAAATTATTACAACGCGGGCAGTGGAGATTGGAGTATTCGAGTGAGAATTATTAGAAGAAACTTGTACTAATTCGAAGGGTATTGCTCTGTAAATAAAAATCGGTGATAAAATAGTATCGCCATTATGAGTCACGCTTAATTTCAATAGACCAATTAAATTATCATACGGATCTCGCTTTGCGACTAATGATCGGTGGTATTTAGACAACTGGCCGTGCAAGATGAGGCAAATTATGTATTTTACGTATGTAATGTGACGGTGTTTGGGTGTAAAGAAATGAATCGAGCTTTTAATTTGAATTGTTTTTCTCGCTCACTTTCGGATCTTCGCTATCTTTCTACCGCGGCGTGTAAAGATAATCGGTTATTTTTAGATACATATTTTCGTGTTTCGTTTTACAAAATTAGCTCATGACCGTTTCATCATCATCAGTCATCGTCGTGTACATTTAGCATTGCTTGTACCATTTACTTGACACCCTTTTATCTTTGTAATTTGTTCCACAAGATGTGGTTAAATTGCGTTCCACTGGCTGTTTACCACGTGCGAATGAATTTAATTTTGAAGATTCTACGAGTAGAAAACAAGCGAAACGTAATCACAGAATAAACAACGTGACCGAAAAATTTTATCGCAGACAAAAGATAAAAAAAAAAAAAACAGTATGCGTGTCCTCGAAATCATAAGTTCAGAACAAATCGAGTCACATACAAAACAAGAAATGGCTTAATATCACTGATCATATTTTTAGAATGTAATTAACTTTTTTTTTTTCCTCTACGTTCTCAAGATAGTATTAATAACAGAGGTGAGGACATATATGTTGAATTTTTGTATATTGTTCCCGTCGTAAAACATGCTACGTCTGATCTAGCCGTACCAGAAGTGAATGCGGTTTCTGCTATCGACATATCATACCCTGGTCACAATGCTAGTCGCAATTATTATGCATCGACTGGACGGAAAGTATCAGTTCCGCATCTCAATTCGATCGCTGCATGCTATTGATACGACTGTATAATAGATGTAGACACAAAGAGAAAAAAATAAACTTTTGTATCGGCAGACTCGAAAAACACTTAGAGAATTTTTCGAATGATATTAACATAGGTCAAACTGGATCCAATTCGCGATTTTTATTTATTTTTTTTTTGTTCAATTGTTGCTTTGAATCCGTAGATCGAATCACAATTCAGACATTCGTTTGATCATTTTACGAAAGAATTTTTAACGCCAACTCGGGAATAACTCAGTTTTTAACTATAATCTCAAGGAGTTTTCCCACACCGTGTTACTTTGAAAAAATTTTCAAAACCTTATAAATCCAGCATTAAAAATTTTTCCATCTTTTTTTCAGGTAAAAACAAAAATTCAGAAGGTGGTTATATAGGTTTTCTTGTGGCCAAGTGGGATAAATATCAGCCTTACTGCGGTGAGTAAAACTCTAATACAGGTAAAATTTTCTGGTCCGCACTCTTTTAATTATCACTTATACAAATGAGACCTAACAGTTTTCATGCGATTCTTTATTTTTCAATTTTTCCATTTACAACGGTGATCGTCAAATTGTAATATATTTTCAAAATGACTTCGTCGCTTGACGTGGTCACTCTACGCGATGACTATTCATCAGGTTCAATTTCCCCTTGCGTTCGTTTTCGGTAAATACATTTGAACTATCATTACGTCAACTCGTTTATACAATCGAGAGATACATCGCCGCCTTATATTTTTCTGTTTCTCAAGTATTTTCCTTGCCTTTAATTTATCTAACAATAAGATAGGGCACAACGTCACCTGTTTCTTATCGATGGACTTCCTTCTATTGTACATGTATGTTGTCTGCTAGTTCACATTGCACTTGACAAGACCGCTCCGATCATAATCTTGCAGACAATGGGATTAATCAAAGCATTATACCCCTATATCTGAGTACCTTTACGCTAATTGTAAATTAACATTACGCCGACAGCCTCCAAAGTTTTATGATCAATGACATCCGGTACCGTTTTATCCGGCTTGGTATGTTCGGCGAGTCACGTGCCTTTTATAGAGCGCTCGGAAAATTACGAACACCTACTATCTTTGCCTTGCGATAACGAAATCTTGGCACTTGATAATATTCCCAAGGCGTTCCGTGTCGGGTCATGCCTATTTTAAGATACCTTGTGCCACGCTTATCGAATGTCCCGAAGTAGCTGTAATCTCGCCTTATCAATGCGCATTTACAAGTTTTCACTTTGCTGGAAAATTACGTCTGCAAAAAGTGTTACTCTGAAATTTTACGCGAACCTCGCCCATCGCATAAGCTCAATTCAAGGCTACGCCCTTACATATATACCGATTGCATCGGAACAAAAATAGATAGTGATTGCAGAATTATGAACCCTTGAATGAATTGGTCTAACTATTGATTGTTGTGTACGTTCAGACCAGGAATCGAATACTCTTTAGAAACAAGTCGTAAGCTTCTTCCAACAGTCTCAAAAGTGTCATTTATGTCTTGATGTTGTTTCCGCGGATACGCCGGAGGGGTTTGAACGGTCTCTCTGGTATATGACTATTAGATTTCCGTTCGTAACATTTGATACCCATCACGAGGACGTTTTCACACGTCTGACTGTACGACTAATTGAATGTTTTAATAAGACCAAAACATCCCGAGGATACTTTCGTTAATGACAGTTTAAAGATTGTTCCGGACTTTTTCGAAACGCCGTGTAGAGCCATTTGGAAGAGTGATTTCAGAGACTCTGTTGAACGAACCAGAGTTCCTGAAATGTGTGTAAAAAATTGCTTAACCTCGTAAGCTTCATGTCTGCAGTGCCCTCGGTAACGAAAAGTAACACGGACACGTATTCCAAGTGTAAAATGCAAACCATGTTTCGTCGCGTTCTAGGTAAATTCAACGTTAGATTTACCAGATTCAAACAAGTATTGTAACGTAAGGTAAGTAATGTGGTTTACCACTGTGAATCAGAAAAGGTACTACGCCTTATTGATTTTTTCCCCATTATTGACTCTCAGAAACACATGAACGGGCCAAACCCAATAACATCATACGTGACTTTTCGTGTGGGAAATATCGTCAATTTATGGATGGACAGTCACGTGTTTATGTCAAGGAACCAGAGAATACCAAAGCTTTGTGACTCTTCGAAAATAGTATATTCTTCGAATCCGTGCACTACGATTATACGATGAATAACCTACAGATTTAAAATGGAAGTCAAAGTACAAGTCACTTCCAACCGCGATTCTGCTGTACAGTTTCGTGTATCGCTGTTGTCTGGAAGAAGGAATTTCGGACGATGCTTGCAGGCAAGAACCTAAGTACAGCAGACCAGTGGAGCTGAAACGAAACCTGAAATCAATCTGGGAAGAAGCGGGGCGTGACAAAGTTGGATCACGGATTTCCTGCTTGTGCCTCGAAAAAAAAACAAAACATCGGCATTTCCTGTACGGTGCGATGGTTGAGTATAACCGGTGCAAGGTAGATATAACGTACCGTGCCTACGTCGAAGGTCTTGCGTGATGATCTGCAATCGGCTCCGTAATTTACGACCGTTTTGCTTCCGAGTTTCAGCTTCAACTTGTATCACACTCTCCGGCGTAGAATAGCCTAGAGCTGAGAAAAATGCGCTGAAAAGAGACGAAGTATGAGAGAGAAAAAGTTGAAAATGGAACATATAAAAAGAGTCGCGTGTCGAGTTTCACTTAATATTTCAAACAGTCGTGTTTCCTTTTTCTCTCTCTCTCTCTCTCCAATTATACTTTCGTAGCCATTGTTCTTTACAGGAGATCACAATACTCTTGCCTTAGGATCAAACTGAGATACGAAAAAAGTGTAACGCTATACCTACGTCCGTCTTGTCACGAGTTCGTGGTTATCTTATAACCACCGTATTCCTGCATCTCGGATTAAAACTTGGTTAGGTACTACAATTTCTATGTTACTCAACTCGATAGTTGCGGATCTATCCGTTGATCCCAGTGCCGACTAATTGGAAGAATCGCTTCTCGGCTATTCTTTCCGTGTGGTTGCATGATTCATGATCTAGATGAAATTCAACGTTATATTTAATGCTTGTTGAGCGCTGTTTCACGATTACACCCACATAAGATGTACGAAATTCATATCCATATTTGTACTGATTGTCCGGTTTGTATTTTCGTAAATTTGCCACAATGAAGGCGATTTAGGGATTCCGATAAAATTGACGCACCTTTATCCCTGCATCTCGATTTGATACTCGTGAATATAAATCGATCCTTGATCGAATAATTGTGCTGCCAATTCTCGCTTATCTAGTAAATTGATCAGATATTCTTGAAAATGATTTATTTATCCGCATTCCCGGATGTCGTAAGGTTGTTGTCATTGTGCAAAAAATTTGAGGCTCTTTTACTGTCGAAAATTTTATAGTCATTTGATCGTTGCTTCTCAATTAGTTTGGTATTCAGACTGGATTCGGTACCGAGACTTTTTATGTGGTTGAATTGAGTCCGTCGAACGAGGTTCATTGAACTCTATCGGAGATCAATATTTTAAACAAATATTTGCAAGGCAGTTTATTTAAACTCGTGCACGTGTTTTAGAGCATTATTTGACCAGACAAACTCTGCCATGCTGCATCGAATAAGTTTCAAAACGAAAACAGTCAGTTTTGCAACCGGGAGAAATTTGTTTGCAGCGGAGACGCTTCCCGATGAGTCGTTTCCAAAAAATTTACATCTCGCATCTCGAATAGTGATTGTTCAACTCCGAAGTAGCCATTGTCTTTCATTTCCCAATTCGTCGGTTAATTTTGGAACTAAATCGTAAATCTCAACAGAAACTCTGGCCTGGTTTGTCGGTAACTTCTGTTTATGAGTCGGTGGTTTTGCTTCGATGTCTTGCATAGATTCGCACAGTTTCTTTCGTGCGTTGTTTTTAATGAAATTACTGAGAATCACACATCGCTCTTCTTCCGATATCGAGGAACAAACACTCTGCATTGAGTGTATTCGCAATACCGATTAATAACTTCATTCATTCGCTGGTAGTAAATCCTTGCTTTGATTTCCCCATTTCCACGGAAGCGGGTCTATTATAGAGATGGACGATGGCCGGAGGTTTGAACAGCGGTCTAGCAACAGCCGTCAACGGTGAAAATAGTTTATTTCATAGAAGCAGATCCTATCTTTCATTCGCAAGGGCTTAGCGTAAACTAACAAAGCTCGAATGATACCGTAAACACTACACAGACGCAAACAAGATTACGCGAACGAGTCGAAGGCAGGTTGTATCTTTTTTAGAGTGCACTACGACGAACGTCCATAGTTTACACAATTTAACCTATTTCTCACAAGCCGATCAGAGAAAGAACTAATATAACACTTTCATTAATCTCTGCGCAGCTTTGTTATACCTACATCATCAAACCCGCTGAATTTCATTTCAATTTCAATTTCAATTTCAATTTCAATTCAACGTACGGTGTGCTCATAACTATTTTTATACCTGACGCGACAAATCTTATGCCCTAATTTAAATCACAAATAAAGCTTGCTCACTGTTTCTGCGCAGTGTGTGAAAAATTGTTATTTTTCAAAGGAAACCAAATCTTCGCTGCTTGATTTGACCTGCGAAAAGAAATGTCGTAATATCAATGGCCAAGAAAATCCCTGTCTTACCAACTTATTGTTAGTCATTTTAAGATTCGGTTTAAAAAATCGGTATCGATATTTCAGTTTCGAAAGAAGGAAACAACCGGCTTTCAGCTACGGTATAAATTTATTCAATAGTTGCATCGACACGGCGAAACATTGAGCGGGCACTGAGTTGAACTAACGACGTCGTCCCGATACCGATTTGCCATTTGCCCCGAATCAGGGACCCTCCCCGTACAAGGCGAGTGTCGCCATTAATCCATACGGTAGCAGGCGGGAAAACACACACATACGGCATCGCAAGTCGCCAGCAGCTACAGTAAGCGGAGCTTATCCTCGAGTAAAAAACAAAATTTAACGACCCACCGAGAGTCAAATATGATTAGAAGGTATCCCGCAGCTAAACGTTCGTAAACAATGTCGACCAAACAACAGTTGACGTAACAAATCGTGTATCTACATGCACGCAATATCCAAGCATTAGCTCCGGACGACACGTGAATACCACGCTTCTGATGACACCCCAGTCGCGTTCATTGCGTGGCATACACACAACTTACACTTGCATAATTGCTCCGCAGTGGGTTCATCGTCATTAACATATCGCCTCGGAAAACATCGTGTATATCGCTACAGCTCTGATGCTGTTATTATTTAGCCGACTCTATGTGTGCTTACTGTAAATATACACGATTTTATATCACTTTTTGCTCCGTTGACTTCGTGACGTTCAACGCTAACTTCACGTGGATTTATGATGTCTCGGGCATGCATCCGAGTGAATTCGTGGGTCACGTTACGACGGCGCCGAGATTTATTGAAAAGTCGTTATCTGGACTTGGAAAGCAATTAAGATCACACGGTTAACGACTGTAAAATTCTTATTCGAATCAGTAGCGATTCTTGCAACGCATCCTCGATTTCAGCTACGGAAATATTCTATCAGATTACAGTTTACGTTCGAAATAGAAATGCCTGAAACAGGTAGGCGTTTGTATTCATAGCGTTGAGATTGGCAAATGTCAAATGTTCAAAATATCCTTTTGAATCTTTTTTCACTGATCTTGAGACGCGATTCAAACAGATCGATTCAGGACTTCTTATAAAATTTACCAGATTTCACTATTCTTGTATTCAGTCACCGTATAGTCACTAATTTATTATGTTTCAATTTATTCGTATTGCGATCCAAAATTACCTCGAATCTTTGTGACTGTATGAATCAATATTTACAGCGCAAACAACATTTTGTGACTTGGTACTCGGTTCTTCATGCAGGCATTAATGTAAACGCAAGTGATCCTGCCCTATTTCAGGCGTTGCTAACGAACAAGTTCAACTTTGCCACGTTATTTCCTTCGAAGAGTGTATAAATATACCCCGTGAAAAACACTTGGTTCGAATCAGCGATGCCGAAGTTTTGGTTACCAATTTTGGCTCGTGGAAAGATTATTGAAAAAAATTTGGAAATTGGGTTGCAGCTGATCATTCATTTGCCAACGGACCGATAACCAATTACGTAACGGTGAAAAATCGCAGCGTAAAATCATTGTTCCTAAAAAATTCTTCGCAGTATTGTCCAATGATTGCTACGCCCACGCAGTTTTCCCCTGGCGTTGAATTGAGAAAAAATTAGTCACTCCGTAATCGATGGATCGAGGATTCTTGCGAGACCTTGACTGTCCGACTTGAAGCAAATTTCTTTTCTGGCCTCGAGTCTATTGCGTTCTCCGTCTCTAGTCAGAGCCAGTCACGTGACAATGAAAGTGCAGCCTAAGAGATAATTAACAACAATTTACCGCACGTATCATGCAATCGCAGTCTCAATGCTGTGCTTGGAGGAGAAAAATGAGAAAAAAAAAATAAAAATTGTTTTTGCTCAATTTGCTATCGCGTATTGATAAATCAGATCGGATACTTGTTCGTTGATTCAGCGAGCCATTTCGATAGTTCGATGTTAAATGGAGCACGTCGACTTAGTCGCAAGTGTGTTAATAAAAAGAAAAATGACTGAATAAATAACTAAACAATCGGTGTATGAATCGTCGGAGAAAGTGAGTGTGGATAAAAAAGTAGGGGGATAACCCTGATATTCAAGAGGATGCATAAGTAACTCAATTATTTCATTATCGGTTGCCGTAATATCCAACTTTTTTTACATCGTGCGTAAATATCGAAGGAACCCGAGGTGCGGTTGCTGTCGATAATTGTTAATGGATATTGCGAAATTGGCCTCGTGCACGAGGAACTAATTGCCCAGATGTTTCGATATCGCGTCTCACGGTCTGCGTGGCTGTGAAGTTCGTCCATACCTAACTAAACTCACTGTCCAATCAGCCCCCCAGCAACTGGCAGTATTTCCAGTTGATTTATTGAACCGTGAAATTTATTTTACGGTCACAGTCGACGAACGATTCAATTTAAGAATCTCAAGACGAGTAGATAAACATTATCGATATAGGAGACGTTGATTTCTTTGCATCGGTTGGCACAGACCACTTAACGAGAATTGGCCTATTTGAATCGGCGGGCCGTTTCTAATGGGCCTTGATGGATCACAGGTCGAAGATTGAAAATCGATCGTTACTTCGAAACCTATCAGAGACCGGAAAATAGATCAACCTTTGTTGCGTGATTTAAGAAAAATATATTTACAAAACAGTGCAATGAAGTATTTCGTACCATTGAGGCCTGAAGAAGTAGGTTAAGAGATCCGAGTTTCGTTACTCGGTGTTTACGGCGAGTGGCTAAGAAGCATTTCATGGGGAAATCCAGATCACGCTTCGTACCTACCTACCTATGGCGCGTATTTATAACGGTGATTCAGAGTTCCTAGATACCGTGTATTACGCGCACTTGGGACGCAGTTGGATCCGTCGACGATATTTGCGGATATCTTCATCCCCACGGTCGTGGCACGTCCTGAACTCCAGCGTAATTTGAGTGCCGTTTGATTACCTGTACTTGGTAAAGTCTAATACCGGTTAAGTAGTAGTCAGTATAAACTACGAGTCTAACGTCAAACAATCTAACGTTAAAAATCGAGCGAGATAGCGCCGTTGCACAGACAGTCTTGGTTCGCGACGCTATCTCTGGAACTAGCATCGCGGTATTGTAATCTAGATAACGTATCGTGTTACACGCATAAGCGAGGAAAGATGAAATTTTGAAGTTAAGAAAACTTGTTTGTCATAATTACGTGGTTAAGAAAATATTTCCCCCGTGTTGACAAGTATTTTTGAAAATCCTCCGTAAAATTATTTCTAAGCATGTTGGGGATAAAAAAAAAATCATTCGTTTGACTATTTGACGAATAATAATTTTTTCCGTCGAGCTAAAGGATCTTTATTGCTGACGTAGCTTATTTTCATTTACTCTGTAAACAACTGGGTGTTGGGGAAAAAGAGATGTCGATTCAAAGTTTTTTTTTTTCTTTTTTTTACACCCGGACAATGTGATCGTAAATTTATTCCACTTTAGACACACAATACGCCTCGTGACGTTACGTCGTCGATAGTTGAGTAATGAGATTTGTTGAGTAGTAGTAGAAAGAAAAAAATAAAATAACGAAAAGAAGAAAATGCGGCACGTCACGGTACATTACTGCCCGATACCGTACGATACCTGGAGTGCAGTTGCGAAACACGGGCAAAGATAAGGTCATGGCAGTTCCACGCCTAGTATTTTCGCAACCGTAGCTACAATTGGTGAAAGCTCCTCGAACGACCGGTATTAATGTTCATTTTTGTTTTTTCACGAAAATTCAAAACCGCTGATCCGAGTAGGGAGATTTTACTATCTGGGCGTGGAAAATCCAAGAGGTCAAAACTGTTTCGCACTCCACATGAAGAGATCCGGTTGCCGCTCGTCTGTAAAGAGACTCTCGTATAAAGGTCAAATAAGTACATAGTTATCGACACTACGGTGTGCTGTTGACGTGCACCCAGTTCTCCACCATTATATGGCAAGGGAATCCCCCCCAGGCCTGAGCGGATGTTGTTAGTCACGGCACGCGTCGTTTCTACGACACCATGGAAGCACTTTTAGATGTGTAGATAATGGATACGGGATGGTGGGCTGTACCTACATGACACACGCATCTGTCCATTGTGCAGCTTCCGTCCGTCATCATGGTTTGCTTTGAAGACACCTTACGGTATGTAATAATACGTTACATATATACGTATAATTGCACGATTGTTACACTGAGAAGAATTTCATTTGTTATAGTAACTAAAAAAATTAAGTAAAACAGGTATCGTTGATAAAACTGTTCGAATATTACTGGGATTACGAAAAACGAGGTACGCCTAACCATTTTGCGCTATTGTCGATCCTTTTTTGGTAATTGCAATGCAAAATCAGCTTCTGAGGTTTACTCTACTTTTTTAGTTAAACAAGGCTTTAACGTCAATTTATTCTTGCACAAGCGTTAAATTTTTGCAACAGTTACGAGAAAATATAGCAACAGTGATCGTAATGAGAAAGAATAGTAACGGATACTAGACTTTCCGGTAACAGCTAGAAAAGTAATTTCATTTTGTACCTAGAACTATATTTTTCGATTGTGGTAAAAAATTAAAGTATAAGTTAAGGACTGAGGGTAACCGGAACTAAAAATTTCTCTCAGTGTAGGTGGCGGTTTTACGATCGTGGAGTGAAATAATTTCCACGCGTTGTTTTTAATCAGCACGTCATCACCTTTATATCCAAGTTTGGTGATCCGAACGAATCGAAATATTATTCGGTGAGCTGTCAGTGCCATAAACTAAATTTCATCTTTAACTTGACCACTTCTGGGACTTCGTCAATTTCTTTCTCAATTCACATCTTTCAAGCCGAGAATAAAACCACGTTGAGAAGGAAACATTCACCATCGAATCAATTCATTTGTAGCTTTTCTGTGACTTAGAAAATGTCATAAAATATCGGAATGAGTTAGTTTAATCGAGCGTCGATTGAAATCCTTTTCGACTTGGTTAAACCAGCGCGAATTAATTTGAATGAAATGAATATTCTGTAATTAGTTGGATCATTTTTTATCGCAAAATGACAAACGTTTAAATTTTGAAGCTTAGTTCGAGGTGACTTTCTTTCATTGAATTAATCTGAATTTAACATCCGAGTGATGAACTTGATCGGAAGACTACGAGGTACGTTTGTATCACGACAAACATTCGTTGAGAGAAAGAGAGTGAGAGATACATTCCAAATTGTATGCAGGGAAAAGAAAGAAAGCCGAGTGGATATTTTAGTCCGTAGATGAGCCGGATGGAGTTACCGAAAATAGGAAAACTCCGGAAACGAAGGATGCCACTGTTTGCTTCCATGCTTGTGCACAACCGAAGCTCGTTCTCTCGGTTCTAATCACTCCACTTTGGACACATGTCGTGTCATATTTTTTCATCACGGAATACGCTGTATCATATGGAAAATTACATACAAGTTATTTTTAATCAGCAGTATAGATAGTTCATTTATTGTTGAGCTAGGAAAGAATGTGGCCGGATCGACTTGATCGTCGGTCACGCAGTGCTTTCAAATGAATATCTTGTCACTGTTAATTTATGGTTGACGCGATAAAACAACCGTTTGTTTACGCGACGGATCGTTTGATTGTTTCAATTGATATTTAGTTAGGGAGTGACAAAATATTCGTCTCACAGTCCGTGGTGGTCAATTTAATTCATCAACGTACAATTGCTTTTTTTTATTTCCTGGGGCTTCGAGCAATTCTCGTCACAGGCTGAATTATCATTTTTCTCACACTCTAGGCGTTGTTGATCATTTCGTGAAATGATTGTTACACGAAGTCGAATATCGTGTTTCGACAGTTTCTCTCCTTGAGAATTCGAAATGAATTATTTACCAGAAAAAACAAATCAAGAAATCGCTTTATAACGCATATAATACTTTGCATGTTATTCCAATACACAGATGTATCAACTCTATAACCGGGTTTTGTTTTTTTCCTATTTATCGAATATGTAAAAAATCTTTGAACCGATCCCGCAATCAATACAATCACCGCAACGTCGTGCTAAGACTTGTTTCGTCAACGCGACATCGTGGGCTGAATTTAATCGAATTTTCACTTTCCTATAAAAAAAATATAAACTATATGATTAATAAAATAGCGTGAGTAATAAAATAACCTTGTTACTCTATAGTCAACGTAGACTCGTGGACCACATAACTGTGCATGTAACAGAGAGAGGAGGCGGATGGAATTTGTAGAACAATATTCTAAAGCCCTTGGAAAATTGCCAGCCCTTGTTGACGCGAGTAGGCAATATATTCTGAGCAGGTTGAGTGTCGTACACCTATACAGGTACACAGGTGTTTGATAAATCCGCGAAAATTGAACAGTGTGTCGCTTATGTGTTCGTGTATGTATTCAGACATGTGTGTTGTGCGTTGGGATTTTTTTGGCCCGTCGAAGTCGTAATTTTTTTCATTCGTATGCATAATCAATGACGAGAAACTTAATCAACAACCGACAAATATTTTAAAAAACATGTTTGCCTGGTTACTTTATCTAGCTATTGGCTGGCGTTAACTGTGGGATTTTGTGCATATAAACGACCCGCTACTACTTTACATTGAATAGAATAATTGGGACTTGTGAGTTTCTTCCATTTGTTGTTCTCTGAATATTTGCGCGACTTATTTAGAATTATTGTTATTCTTTCTGCATTATGTTTGTATAAAGGTTCATTTTCGGGTGAAAATGTATATGATTGTAATTTATTCGTTTATAACCTGCAGCTAATTTTTGTATTTCTCAACTTTTCAGTAACTATAAAACAATTCAAAACGAGAAAAATAGACGTTTGGTCATCAGACGAAATTTTGATACATGCGTATAATAACGCAGGTATTTATTGTTACCAACGGTTTTTTTTTTTACCACGTCAGTTATGAATTTTTTTTCAAACCATACCAAGGTTACCTTGATTTCTTATTTTTATTCTATCCTTCTTTTTCAAACGAATCGTTTCACTTTTATTCTCCAGTTTTATAGTGGATTTGAAAATGCGTATTCGATATTTTTTATATTGATATACAAATCATGTTACATAATCGTGGAAAAAAATTGGCCGTAAGCCATCATCAAAGCTATAATGGACCCTTGATATTGAATCATGTGGTATTTCCGAAATATGTAATTCGGGATGAGTCGTGTGGGGAGATTCGTTAATAACGAAAATAAAGGTCATTGGGATGACGGAGTCATAAGCCCAGTTTCATAGGTTTCATGCTGAATATAATTAATAGAAATTTAGTGACGCATAAAAATTTGCTGATAATTTCCGGCGTAAGGAAAACTACAGTTGGCGAATTCGCGGTATTTCGCGAATACACGAGAGTCCGGAGACTGTAGGATCACTAACGGTGAAATGGAAACTTACCGTGGTTACCTTTTTACATCTTGAATAAAAAAACGGAATATCAAACGCCATTCATTAGGTTGAACTGTATGCTAATCGACAGCTCCGGTGTGTTTTATTAAAAAAGCCTATAAACATCGAATTGAGTATAGTTTAACGCGTGTTACAAGATTGTGACTTTCACTAAAATTTTACTTCTCATACGACGCAGAGACACTTCTAGCTGAAAAATCTACATCGTTGTAATATAATGTTTGAAAGTTTATCGATTGTAGAAGATTGTAAACTAATGATATAAACGGTTAAATTACAATTAGGAAGTATAAGTTTTGTGTGAAACGTGGCGACGAGGACAAAAATAATAATATAATCACAATTGATTCCGCAGTAATTAAAGAGCAATTAAACAGTAATTAAAAGTGCCAACTTCCGTCGTTGAACTTTGTTATTGCTCTGGGGTTCGTACATGATAAATTACCCAGACGATCATTGACGTCAATAAAATAAACGCCAGATGAATAGACCCGACGTTCGGTACCAGGTCGGTTAGTCCTGGAGAAAATGGTCCAGGAAATTCTAAGAAATTACGATTAGCATGGGAATCGCAACGTTCGGATGAATGATGAATGAATGAATTAACGGATGAATCGAAATCCGGGAAGAAGAAATGTGCAACGGACTTTCCCAAACCTTTCGAATTGCAACACCCACGCTCTCGAGTTCGTCACTACAAGTCTGTGTTGTCTGGCGTTATCGTGACTTGCCGCAAATTTCCGTGTCTGTCGAGCTTCCGCTCGTATCAACAACGCGATTCGAACGCCTTGTACGTAAAAAATTATACTCTCTGACAACTCAATTGCACACGATAATTTCTCGGTACACTTTCAGTATAACAGTGCGGTCGTTCCACTAACAGTAAAATTATTTTTAGAAATCGAGAAAATTCATACACAGTTATACGTTACGCGACGAGGAAGGTTGGACTAATTCGAAACTCAGTTTTCAGTAGCAACTGACGATAGAAATTGCCTGTGTGCGAATGAACGAAGGACTATTTTTCAGGAAAATGACTAATGGATAGTAGCAAGGTTTCGAGTTCAGACGATGAAGGTCTAATTTTGACTGTCGCAAACGGTTGATTTATTCGTTATTTTCAAGAATCTCTTTGCCGAAAAATCGTTTTTCAACTAAGTATTTTCCCTTCTCATGATGGAGCAGAAAAATTTTACGCGTATCAAACCTGATTGGTAGACTTGGGTACGATTCGAACTTGTGCTGAAACGTTTTGGATACGCGAATCGCAAATCAATTAAAGCCAGTTTTAAGTTAGGCTAACCGTCAAACATGAAATATCGAAGTCTGACGTGTCTTTGAATACTAGGACAAATTTTTTACTTATCCTTACGGACGTGAGGTGATTTCGCATTTGTCCAGACAGAATCCGGTCGCTATCGGTTTTTCGAAATAGTTTATTCATTCGTTGCCGTAATCTATGGCAAGTTGCAACATGGTCTCACAATCAGTATTGCAGTCGCGTTGAGCAACGAGGTTGGCACAACGAGTCAGTAAATACCTTACACCATAATCGAAATTCACTGTAAACTTTAATCACGGTGTGACTCCTCATCGCCTAGACATTATAACCGCAGCGTTGAAGAGTTTTCGGAAGCCACCGATCAATTCTATCAAATTACCAAGTGAATTTTCGACCAAATTCGGATTCTGCCCAGATAAGGATCGAGCTTGACACGTCGTTCGTCTTCGTATCGTCGTTGGTCTTCGCTGTAACGCGAATACGGTCTTCCTTATCTTTGCGTTTTCCGCAAAACGCGGTATTTACTACAGCAGGATGGAAATAGTAGCTCGCTTGTAACCACGTGCGTCGAAGGAATCCGTCTTCGCTGTGTGTAAAATGGTATTTAGATTATTTAGTAAGGTTTATCGACACGCAGAGAATGTCGAGAACGCGAGTCTGAAGCTGTCGCGTTTCGTCATTGCGAGTATCCCGGCATAACTGGGGATATTACAAATACGAAACCCGGTGATTTTTCTTCTCAGTTTTTCCACGAATTCCATAACTGTAGCCTCCAACTTGTCTTTACTGGTGATTCTTCATTTCCTCATCTCACTTCCAGCTACCTGATTGCATAAAATATTACATTACTCCGATACCGCAGGTCATCGCAAAGTAAAGTGACTAATTAGGATCTTACGTATACAGAACTATCTGAGTATTTTCCCGTAATATCCTAAATTATTTACGAATGACGTCGATGAATTCGATTCGCGTGAAAGTCCTAACGTGATTCATAATTCTGTGCAAGGTTCTTTCCCCGCGAAGTTAACAGTTCTGTATCGCGCACATGCAGATACTAATTGACGCCTTTGCGTTTTTTTTTGTTTTTTTCCTTCTATCAAAACGTTGGTTTGATAGTAACTAGGCATACTATACCCTGGTCGAAAGTTCAGAGCTTTTCGAGTACGTATCGGTAAGTGGCGGGAACGATACTTCAAAGTTCGAAGTCCAAAGCCAATCGGGTATCTCTAGCCTCGATCGCTTGCGAAGATTTATGATCGGCGTGTTCGTTCCGTCTCTCTTTACGATGTACCGATTCGTTGCTAATTCGGTATGTATACGTATACTGTTTCCCAATTTCAAGACGTCACCGGAACTTTTCTCTGCCCGTTCTATTTCGAACGTTCGTTCGCGTGTCTCTTCGCTAAAAATATACCCTCTTCAACCTGATGCAAGATCCGCAGAGCGAGCAGGTAACTTGGTACGAAGTAACAGCGACGCAATTTACGATCCGAGTTACTTATCGTAACGTATGAAATTCTATTTTCTCCTGTCTCACGCACAAATGCGTTTCCATGCCGGTCCGAATTATAACCGAGATTCGGAGGGGTATGAAAAGTTGAAAATTTCATCGCTGGAAAGTAAATATCGGCTGTTTCAATTCAGCAAAAACCTTCGAGTTTTTCCGTACTTTATAGGCACGCTACTCGACTCGTCAATCATAACGTGACTGACAATCAAAGCTGATTATAATAAGCTTGAAGAGCTAAGCGTCAGATTTTCCTATGCAACTTGACTTCTTTCGTCACTGATTTTTTTTTAGACTCCGGTTACAAGTCTGCAGTCTGAATGTCACCCAAAGAGATACACTTACTTTGAAAGTTTTCAATAACTTTGAAAATTCTGACAACACTTTGCCGCACGTTTTTCTCTCCTATCACTGGAGAATGATTTTTTTCAATTCAAGCCACCATTTTCAATTCTTGATTTCTATGCCGGGACTCGTTTCATTTGTTATTCATCTACACTTTTCAGAAACTTGCCGCCTGTTGGCGAAATGACTTATTAAATTACCACATACTATTTTGCTTTATCTAACAGGATTCCCGAATGCTCGATCGTATTCCGTGAAGAAAAAGAAATCTATCTCTTTACGCAACGTTGTGTGTCTTATCCGAACAGAATTCACCCGTTATTAAATTACGCGATGAAAACTTTGTTGGGTCTACCCTGTTTCCATGCAAAAAATGATCCAGTAGCGAGTCGTGACTAGATAAACCGGTTTTTTAAAATGTCGAATCAATCGCTCGAGTATCCTTGGCTAAAAAGATTAATATTGTATAATAATGATTTCCAACGAAAATGTCTGCAGGTCGCAGGCGATTCCAGACCTATAAACACGTTTCTATATTTGAGAGGGAAGAAAAAAAAAAAAAAAACCCTACCATATTCAGCACATTATATATAGAAAGAAGAATTTACCGCTTAGCAACCAAACGTGACACGTCTGGCAAGCCTGATTAAACATTGAACACTCTACTCCTCTAGGAATCTTGTATCGCCAAATAGGTACGAAAGCACCTAAACAAAGTTCACGTGCCAACTTAATTTGCATGCGGGCAACGATGCAGGAGTGCAAGGAGATTTTCACCTCTAGACCGCCACGCCAGGTATAACGTACAATCTTTTTTCTCAAAGACGAATCTAGACTCTTGATATAGTTGGCTAGCTTCCATCAAAGAAATCCTTGAGCCGAGTGTTATACCTGTATACGCATCTCGTGAACTAAGACGTTTGTGTGTTCACAGAAAGTGTTAAATCGTTTTCGACAGACGTGTAAGACGGTCCTACGGTACACACGTCATTCTACCAAGGTCTAAAACGGCAGTTTCGGACGCGTATGTTTCACTTTTCAATTGATCCATGACGTCAAGGGACAGTTGGGCAATTTTCGCTGTTCCTGGTAATGAGCGAACGTGAAAAATTAAAAAATAAATACAATGACGTGGTTCGTTGAGGCAAGTCGTTGTTTTGCTAACGTCACCTGAAACGATGATTACAGCGAAACTATCGTGAGTTTTGTAATCTGAAAAACATCTGTGCCGATATAATTGAATAAGCTGTGACGAATGATGAATACGCCTTGGTTGATTATCTTTTGAATGTAGCAAAATAAAAAACAAACGGACGACCAAGACCGACATTACGTCCCGTCACAATGAAATGGTCTGTGAATTTGACAGCAAAGCGTAACAAGAAACCGCACGTTTCTCGACTCTGGAATAAATATAGGTTTCCTGCATTTGCTGATGCAACTCGCGAAATTATAACAGCGGACGAGGAGGAAGTGAGACCAAGTCAGATACCGAAAGTTACGATAATCCAAACGAAGCCCTTCAATTCAGTAAGTTTGCAGAAACCTTCAGCTCCGACGTTCTACAGAAATTACTTGATTACATTGAACTGGCAGATTCAGAGGATCGGATAAACTCACCGGGTAACAAAGCTCAATGCTTTTGTCGCGATACGTGAAATTTGGAGGACATGTTATTCAATCGAACGAAACACTACCAAGTGACATTAATGCTGTATCCGGTGATAAACTACCGTAAGAATTTGTGACAGATTCTTTTTTGACCAGAGAGAGTGAGCTTAATAAACGGCAAGTTCCCAGCAGTAATAATTTTTTAGAGTATATACCGCCACGACTACTTGCCAATAATCATTCGTCGAAAAATACGTACATTTACGTGTGTACCAAGTATGAACGCACTGTATGCAGTGTCAATATTTAACGCATTAAGAGGAAACATTCTCGAAGATCAGCAGGTGTGTGAAGTTGCAGCAAATAATGTTGAAGACGATGTAGGAAACGTAGTAGCTACAACTGGTCAAGAGGTTTTGGAGCATATTAAAAGAGATGCGAGCGGAGAAACTTAACGCAGTAACAGAGAAGGAAAGAACTGTTTGAAAATTAATAACAGAGAATAAATTAAATAATTGAAAGAAAAACAGAGGATCGAACTAAAAATTTTGAAACTTTTCAGACTTGAAAGAATATTACAAATGCAAATTGTAAAAAGTTTTCAACAAACAATAACCCATGACGTTATTTTAAGTAATAAAATGACACTGCTTTATAAACAGCGCCTGATATTTGTTCAGTAGTGAAAAATATACGAGGTAGGAAAAAAAAATATTACTTATTTGAACATTGTATCTTAGCGCGTCTCAACTGTATCTTTAAGTGTTCTTCATCCGAACGTTGAACTTCTGAAAGTGAAATAGAATAGTGAAAAATTGTGAATAGATATCTGATCTCATACTGCAGACACGACGAACGTCAATCTTTAGCAATTAATTAGTTGAAGGTAAAAAATAAAGTTTATCATATTGTTTGTTGCAACAGGATGTCAGGATTTCGAGAAATGCACTCTCCGGTAAGAAGGAAAACCGTATAATGTAATATTGAAAGTGAAAAGTTCTACAAAGTAATTTTTGCTTTTTTCCCGAATGTAAAACCGTGGAATTGAAATTCCTTTGTTTTGAAACAAGTAACTCTTATTGTTAGGTTAGAAGAAATTTTTCTTTTCTTCCCACGAGGATAGAGAAAAAGTGCAACGTCCATCCTCTCAGGCCTCCAGATACCTCACTTCGTCAGGATTGAAGTTGATTCGTGTATTTGATGCATTATGTACCACACGATCATCTACGAGGCAGCCTTTTGCATAATCGCGGTTAGAGAGAAGGTAAAAAGTTGCAGAGACCAGATCTACGAGTTCTGGGGAGCAGGTGACTTGTATTTTATATATATATATACATATATACTTATAATGAAGGTAGAAGATGTAAGTAGGTACGTTTCTCTTCGCACACCACATGTCCAATTTCAATAATGACGAATAATTTGTATCTGGAAGTGCCATCCGCGCACTTTTCGCACTGCATTTGTAGACCAGGTTTCTTCGATTGGATTTCATTTATGTTCGCTATGATAATCCGTTGGCCATCGGTTAACGTTGCGCAACCGGAATGAACCCGTATACCTTTTACATCTATCAGCTTCGAGGAATTAAGTCGTTCATTGGCTTCTCCATCGATGTTTATCTAGCTTTTAATTCCATGCAATAAGAGAAACTCAATGAGGTTTGCGGTTTACGGCTTAAGTTGATCATCTGCAGCTTCGGTTGCCTGTCAAAGTTACCGAAAACTGTCGGCCAATTTTGTAAATGCGAATTGAACTTGAGCTTTTTGATGGACGGGCGAAGTCGTGTTCTGCTTCGATGTTGCGATTTGTTAGTATACACTTTTTATCTTCCAAACTATCGCGATTCCGTAAATAAACCGGCATTAACTGATCGTCGGTCATTTTTCACCCTGTGCCAAAATCTGTGCAGCCGGTTAACCGCAGGGCAGAAAATGTTTTTCGTACCAAAGAAAATGGATAATAAAAAATATTCTGGAAATAAAAACGAAGATCGGATAGACGGCAGTTCGGTGTTTGAAAATTCGTATTTTCGGCCGTTGAAGACTATGTCAATATTATTTGAAAACAAATTTTTTCGAAGTTCACGTGATGTTTATTAGCAAGGCGTTTTGAAAACTCATTTTCTCGTTGAGTTAAGAGTTCGCAGCTGGCAAATCCGTCTTCGCACGAATGCTTGGAAAACAAATTTCACACGACGGATAACATACATTCGATAAATTTATCGAGGCTAAAAACGTCTTCTACAATTTAATTATTTAGGTCAAGCTTATGCGATCGAATATGTTTAATCTCGATCGCTTTTGTGGACAGTGAAAAATAACCGATAAAAGTTTTTCAATTTCCACCGTACGTTGCACGGCTCAAAGAGGCGACACTTGGCGATAACTTCCACTCACTCAGCTGTTATCGCTATCGGCAGTCTGTCTGCTACGAAGAAGATCCTACCGCTGAAAATTAGAGCGATAAATTTACCTCGGACAGTCAAAAACGACGTTTCACCGTAATCGAATTGTCGGGAAATCAATGCGAAACAACCTGCGAAAGTTCAATGTCCTTTGTTAACGTAATTACTGATATTAAAACGAGTTTGAAAATCATCCGCACATGCGAGTCTTTAGTTATACTATACCGCGATAAAATTTTCAATAAAATATTAAAACTCCGTTTTTATAGCAATTAGCTCGAAGAAAAATGATCGAACGAATGACGCTTGCGGCAAAGCTTTGTTTAAGCTCAATGCGAATATCGATCGAATTCTCGAGGGAACGATCATCTTCGACGTATCATCGTCGCAGGTCGTACATAACCACGTAAAGATTAACGCTATGAATAGACATCAGGTTTTACCTGTTCCTCGTGCGTGAAACGATATTGATTAATTTCCTGACGCCGCCGTGACGGAGTGTGATAAATACCACTTATGATAAATAGTAGTTCGAGTGCAGAAACGCGGCTTCCCAAATTAGGAAAATCGTCGTCTCGGTTGTGAAACTCGACGCGTGCGTGCACGTGACGTGTGTAAATAGGCGACTACGTCACAACATATGCGGTTGTGATTGCGGTCTATTGTACGTACATAACTATATCGCTGAACCGGTACGGCTGCAGTTGGCCGTTTTGAACAGGTTTACACCTCGTTTTTCGATCGGCGCTCAATGCTGATTTATGCCGACGAATGAATAATTCAATCGGACTCCTACTCTCCTCTCGCGGCCAGAATAAATGCAGAATATATGTGAAATTATCCAAAACGGGGTCGCGATATCGCCGAAAACAAGCGTCATAATGACAACCACTTATTTCTCACACGTGTAATATTTTTTATATTTCTATACCTATTGGTATAATCTCTTTTGCTCGATCTGCTCTTGGTGATTCTCCGATTCCTTAGACCTTGCGAAGTAAGAGTACGAATCTTCGTCAGTATCTTATTCTCGTAACGGTATCAGGGACGACGCGACTGTATATGAATAATGGTACGTTATGTAACGAGGGAATAAAGTTGACTTTTATTCCTGCGTTACATGCAGGACTTTATTTCCGATTCAATTCTGGCCACATTATTGACATGAAAGTGTTTTCTTTTTACGTGTAAGTGTAATTTAGCAGTCTGAGAACTATAATGTTATTGAAAGTTTATAATAATACAGCGAGATGTTGTTTAAAATAGCAAATAAAGGGAGAGAAACAGAAAAATTGAAAAATCAATTTGCGGGAATTACGACGTCATATTTCTCCCAAATGCGGGAGAAAAGTACTACTTTTGTCCCACGGATGAGGGAAAAAAGTAAAGGAGGGAATAATATGCCACTTTCGTCTCGCTTTTCAGGTAAAAAAAAAAAAGCGAACATTATGATTGAGTCGGGGATGAAACCGTTTTTGACTGGGGTAGATTTTCAATTGCGGTAATACGATTAAAGTGGAATTCCAATGTTTCTTATAAAGTCAAAACCTTACTGGTTACGACGAAGTGCGTAATTTTTCTGAGAGCTAAGCTAACATCTCATCTTACAGCTAAGCACACAGTTATTAATCGTTATCATTTAACGCCAGCGTTAATATGTTGCGCGTAAAAAATTTGTCTCGTTGTATACACACGTGTGCGTATGTAATCTGAGAGTGAAAGAATTTGGCCTATGACCTTGTTTTGCTTAAAACCTTACCGTTTTCGTTGAAAATATTGGTATTCAGATCAATATGTTTACTCAGATTGGTTGGAGGATATCGACGATGCCCGTGCGCGTCGCATTCGTCGTAGCATTGACTTGAAACCGTAACATTTACATTTTTTATCGAGTGTGTAAACAATACGCGGCTCATTCTCAGAGCTGCGTCGAAGTTACATCGTTTCCTAAAAAGCTTCCAAGTAACGTCCGCAATTTATTTCTTAACGTCTTTCTTTGATCGTAATTTACGCTCGCATACGTGTCATGAGAGGCTAGGTGTGTGCGCACCCTAATTGACTCCCGATTGGGAGAAAGTATAATAAACGGAAGAAGGATACGGGATTTTGTCTAAAATCTCTCCTAATCATCCTCGTTGTTTATAACTCGGATTTCTCCACGCGGTAATAACAAATTTCTGTGGTACATAACTGACCGGAAATCTTACTTTTTCCCCTCTCCTCGATCGAAAAGTCGACGACGATCCTATCCATCTCGCTTCATTGGTATTCGTTACATCATACCGCAATTGTCTGCAAGGCTCACGTTTTTCTTCGCCTTTATTTCCGTTACAGGTTTTGTGTATACCTGTATTGTTAGGAATCATTGGTTTTGCTTTGTCGAAGCCTCTGAATGATTCGGTGTTAACGAGCATAAACTTTTTCCTCGCTCCGTCTCATCTCTGCGATCAAATGTAACTCACTGAAATCTATTATTATACAGTATACGTGTCTAACGACTTGGTAAAAATTGATATTATTGAGCAAAATAAAAGTGGCAGGCCGGCGGATGGAGGTTATTATAAACGACGAATTGCACTGTAATGAAAATGTAGGTGTATACGTAATATTAAACATTTTGCTATTAGTGGTTACAAATCGATTCACGAAGATGTTGATTTTTCAATAAAACGAGACGGAACAATACATGCTTACGATTTAACTGTCGTAAAGGTGATTAAAAAAAGATACTCGAAAAACGACGCGAGAACGAAAGGTGAATAAATTTTACATAAATTATTTCCAATGGTGTGACGAACACGCGAATGGCACGCAGCTTTGATAATCAAGGTACGTATGGTAGACAGTTGCCACGTGAAATGTCACGAGAGTATCGCAGACTTGCGGATTGCAGTTGACGTATTGAATTATCGATGGGAGAAAAATAGCGATCTATGCGAATGACTGACGTGTAGGAGGTTTGATTATCACAACCGTGGGCGCGGATGAAATTATCCGTCGAGTCTGAATATCGAAGAACAGCCCATAAGCTGGGTGTTTGTTCGCCAAATTATAAATCAATCGCTCGATAACTTCGGAGCATAAGACGTACAGAGTTGTATATTAGCAAAGAATCCCGGTAAGCAAGTTTATCACACACTTACATTATATGTAATACGTCGGGTTGATCGGTGCAGTCATAAATCAAATCCAAGACCAAAGTCTGATTTATACAACAACATTTTACTTCAATTCTCTGCGTATGTTGTTTTCGCCTCCACGCATGTGGCATGCGGCATGCATTATACATTATGTACATTGTGCACAGACGCCTCATGACCGAAGCTTCAAACTTATCGGAAACACCTTTTAATTGTAAATTTGCGAAAACAAGATAGGAGGAAAATCATTGTAAATAAAAGTCAAGCACGGCTAAACTCTCGTTGCAACGCCGACGTCACAGATCAATATAAGGCACACGTATAAGGTATCGTGGTTACGAGGTACGGCGACGTAACTCTTCGTGACGTCACTATGTCCCGCAATCTCTTTTCGTTGGGTTTAAAAAAATCGGCTCCCCGTTCTCATTCTTATCTTTAACACGCGCACGTTAAGTCCGACACACGGTGAAGCGCGTGTGTGCAATGTGCGTGTGTTGGTTTATTCAAATTTGCAGTTCAAATGTCTGCTTCTCTCCCGAAGGTTTTTGCAAAGCAAACTTTTGAGAAAAACAGCTTATCGATCAAACGTTATGCGAATAAATTATCGTCGAATACATACATATTTATGGACGTACATGTACGTCTGTTTTTCCATCGGTTATACATAATGCGATGCAACCACTTGTACGTTTAGAGATTATGTTTTGTTTACTTGATTTACAATTGATTAGATATCGTGACGATCGCCTCACGGACGTATCACGTGAGTGGAAATTGCGGATAAAATTCCATCCCTGGTCGCTGCAGCATCTGCTGATTTAGAGATTCCGATAATTCGTCAATGCGTATGACGATACGTAACGATAAGGGTTAATCTCCGACCGTCGCTCGACGCAGCTGATTATCCTGATCATTGGGCAACGGACCCTGATCGCCGAAAGGTTACGGTTACGGTCACGTTACGGTTATTTGAATTTTCCACAAGATACGTCACGTTTGTTATTACGTGTTACACGGTCACGTTGTGGCACTGATGATAAAGGCATGTCGCATAAACTTTAATGGTTCAGGGATTTGCGGAAGAGAAAATCTGACTCGTCGTTTACGTAACGTAGACGAGTTTACTACACCGGTTTAGTATGATTATCTGTTTTGCAACGAGCAACGTGATTTTCGCCCGAACCGAGAGAAAGAGTTGGTCGATTTTTTTATGAACAATTCGCAAAAAAGTTTTTTCTTTTACAAAATAAAACTGCTCAATTATTTGGGTTAGAGAGAAGTTAAAAATTATACACTGCTATAACTTATCTCAGCAATGATGTGATCTCTGAATCGAAACTCTTCACGGAAAAATCGGCGAAACATTCACAGTCATTCTTCGTAATAATTGCCGTGTTCCCCTGACGTGATCTCCATTTTTTTTTTTTTTTTTCAATCGAGTTCAACGAACTGTTAATTGATTCAACTAACAATAAATCTAACTCTCGAGCAAGCAACATGTCGTAGTTTAATCACGCAAACGATTTAATTAACATTCGGTGGAATTTTTTTTATACGTAAATATGTTTACCTACAATTCTTTATAAAGAAAAACGTATCTCAAGTCAAAGAGATTCTCAGATTTTTACCGTCGAAAATAAAGAGGTCCAACGTGCGAAGCAATATTTACAGGAATTCGTAACAGCATCGGTTTTTCACGAAAGATTTTTCACGAAATTTCGTAGAATTTCACTGCTGATACCTGTACGGGAAAACTTGACATCAATTTGGCGAAATGTTTGTTGAACTCGCAAGAAGGTTCGAACTGCAAATTAAAAAAAAATGTATTCGCACTTCGAGCAAATGTATTCTAGTATTTTATCCTTGTCTGATTGACGAAGTATTATTACCCACGTACTACAACGTGCATCACAATTGTTATAATTTGTACAAAATAGCAAAGTTGGCTGAAATGTTTCTGCCTGCACGTCTCAATTCGCGATGCATGAAATAAGCGACGCTTCGCGGTTATGAATGAAAAATTTTTGCCATTCGACTGCGCGTAAACAGCAACGCGATTCTGTATTCGATGACATTCGTCGAACCGTGCGAGAAACAAGTTTCTGCCTACGTCATTTTTTTCGCAACTCTCAATACTCGGATCACTTATTGTCAGTTTCGCATGTTTTGAAAATCTGTTTATTGCGACTCGGTATTTCATTCCGAAGCTTAATAATCGACGGTAACGATTACGTTTTTTTTTCTTTCTTTTTTTCCTTTTGTTTTCTTCTCTTTCCACCGTGGTCCCCTTTTATTTCCAATTCATAGATTGGAAACAGAGAATAGTAACTAGAATACGAAATATGCCTTATCTATTGTGGATTGTGAGTTATTTTTCAACTAGCCGTTCGAGAAGTTATTTTTTTATTCATAACATCGCGAGGTAAGAAGAACATTTTGCTGCTTTTTTTTTTTGTTTTTGTTTTTTTTTTAATGGAGAAAGTTTTGTCGACTTTCTACGTGCTGCAATATTCTACATTCACGAAACGTGTACGCAAAATAATAAACACGGTTAAACGGTTGTAATATATCTTTGTGCCAAAATCTTTGTAAACAACTGTTAGTGTTATCTTCTTGTTCGTAAGAAGCTTAGCCTTGAAAAAATCCGATATATCATACTAATTACTGTTAATGAGACTGCCTGAAGTTTCTGTATACTAAAACAGTAAACATATGTGTGAAATTATTTTCATCATATTTTTAGTAATTCAATGCAAAGCAGAAGGGGCCAAGTGTTTGAACTTTCGTTTAAACGGCGTTGTAACATATTATACGACGCAACGCTTTGTTTCCGTTGCAATAAATAATCAACTTTTTTCTTTAAATACCCTATACAGAACATACATGACTCGCAGAACGTTTCGGTCATTTTTATACAGCACATTTGGCATTATTACAGCAGATCACTATTGATTTCTCACAACGAACAGTTTGGCATATGAAAACTGTCCGGATTAGTATAATATATTCACACCTCTATCCTCGATCGCTTGCTATTTTATGGTGAACCTTTAAGTTGACCTTTCGAAAGCCATAACCGCTTATTATTCTCTCACAGAATTATACGTATTACATATGTATATATCACATATAAAGATATCACAACGATGTAATTTACAGGTTTTCATTATCGAAGGGCGTGATATACCCGAAGGCATTGGATATTACGACGATGTAATCTGTACGTTTTCATTATCGAAGGGCATGATGTTTTGAAAGTTATTTAAACCGATCGCCTAACCTTCCTCTTCCACAAGCGTGCATCGTATTAAAGTTTGGAACAAACAGGCATTGAAAATTGGTCCGATACCGAATTCATCTATCTACACACACACACACACACCGCGCAAACAATTTACCTGCCTTTTTCCGCGACCAAGATTATTTTAACATCTTCAAGCCCACGCCAGTAGTTTCCGGGTTTCAGGCTTGACTCCTCGGCGAGCTTATCGCTAGTGGTAATTCCCACTCGACGTAGTCTACCGGAAGTCACGGTCGGGCAATTTTTCAGAACTCACATATTAACATTCTCCACGGTATTTTTTCCTCCATTGTATTTTCGCTGAGTCACTTCTTTTTGATAAACAATAAGGTCAGCGATAACAGAGAATTCGGCAGCTCAAGCATAGTTTTTCATGTATGATTCGATCAGGAGAAACAGCAAATATAGTAAAATGAAATAATTTTGACCAGTCCAGGGCAAGTCATTGAAATATACAAGAATGATCGTGGAACTGGTGGACGAAAATTAGAAACGATAAAAATATCCGGTGTATGGTAAAATTATTTAAATTTTTTATGACATGTTTAAGCACGGTGAGGTGTCTCATGTTTTTGGACCCGAGTTTAATTTACCTTCATCGTTTCACTTTCACGCGTTTCTTAGTATACGAAGAGCATCGATTTGTTAATTTTTCAAATTTTCAGCCACTCTGAGGCGATTTGAAATCATTACAGTGACGCGTTGATTCTTTCTGTAAGCCAAATTCTTACAGTCTGTATTGTTATTTTATGCCAAGACTAAGTACGGTGAAAGATAGGGTGGTTCTTTTTTTTTACTATTTTTGTTCTTCTTACGTACCGTTTGAAAAGTTAGTTTTTAGTCTCAAACGAAGTCTCGTGAAACCGGAAGTCGGTAGCAAAATTCTAAAAGGTCTCGAAAACTGTACAAGTTGTAAAGCTGATTTTGGTTTCATTTTGTAGATAATCAAATTTTCCATAAAAGAAAAGGTCCAGACTACCATGCACCTAAATGTTCATCTTGTATTTAATACGAACGTTCAAAGTTGAGTGCATTGAACAAATGAACGAAGATGCTTATTACCTTGTAAACTTATGCCTCACCATGTTCCAAGCTCATACAAATAATGTCACGCAGTAGTCACGACATTTTTTAAAGAACATTTGGTTATCTACAAATTGAAACTAAGAACAGCTTCCTAATATTTCGTACAGTTTTTTTTTTTTTTTATATTTTTCGCGATATTTCGGTTAGAGTCTTTAAAAATATTCAAACCGAAAGAGGTACCTTTTAGAATTTTACTACCGACTTCCGGTTTCACGCGTTTCTTCGTTTGAGGTAAAAAGCTAACTTTTTGCAGGGAACGTAATGAAAGAAGAAAAAAAACCACCCCAGCGTGCACGGATGCGAAAAGTTTTTACTTCTTTTGCACAATGCGACAGTACAATAAAGTCCGACGTGTAATTAATATTGGCGCTTTATGTCCACGAGACGTGAATTCAAAGCTCAGTTAATGGTCATTCGTGTAGGTGGTATACCTACCTCGGTTTTCTACACACTGAATAATATTTTTCAAATTCTGTATAAGTTACCAACGACGATATACTTAAAACTGGTTCCAACGATTTTCAGATAGTAAAATTTGAGTTCGACGGCTAGGCCGATACATCTTCACCATTGAAATTCTTCCCATACTCTATCAAATTTTTAAACAAATCAGCACAGGTGTCTAACACTCATTGATAATATTCGGTACTCGCTGATAAAAGTGACTTGTGATGTTTCGAAATCAATGATTTCCTCAACGAAAACTGCTGCGTTCGGACCATTAGTTTACGGTCAGTTGGAAAAGGAATGTGCATTACTTCATCATGCCGAACCCATAATGCATATTCATGAAGCTCAGACGTGTAACTCGAAGAATTTGGGTTCGGCTTTTTCCTATCTTGCTGTGTTTATTGCCGGTATCTCTCCAGAGGAACAAGCAAACGCTGCCATTATAAAGGAAAACGATATAGCTGATATCGAATATCCATTTCATTACTTCTTCTTCAGGTTGAAGGGAGCAACTTGCGTTCGTCACAACATCTCGTAGTTTATATCAATGTTTCTGACTAATGAAACTTGGGCTAATTAAATGAGTCGAAAAGTTTTCGTACCACTAGCTATACCCTTCAATGTTTACATTCTTTCATCTTGTTGCGATTTTTTGGAATCTGTTTATTGAAATTTTCGCATTTACCTCATAGACGGTAAAGACCGTTTCGTATCGTGTAGTCACAATGAGAATACGAAGTTGAAAACTGAGTTCACGACCTAGAATGAACTGGAACTGAAATTCTATCAAAGAAACTTCTTCATTTGGCAATAATTAGCTATATAATGATCTATATTCGTCGGTCGCTGCACGGAGAAAAAACCTCACCATATTCGGCTGATGTTCTCCACTTCTAACCAACAACCTTTCACACGAATAGAAGCACCGTTATTTCAATTCGAGCATCGACCATCGAATCAATTGACCCGGCAGAAATATACGATTCAACGTATACCTCGAGTCTCTCTAATAAATACTGCAGTTTGGACAGTGTGCATTAGCATGCCAAAAGTCATCTCTCATTTGCGTACCGACTTCACCCTGAAGAACAATATCGTATGTGCAAAAATTGTCAATTCAAATTTAAACACGGTCGTAGCGATTTTTTAAATGCACAAAATTCCGCGAATTTTCAAATTTTTCAAATTTTTCAAACATTGGCAGCCGGCTTTTTTGGTTTCGTGAAAATTCCGATGTCGGCAATTCGGCCGGACGTACGGACGTATGTACCTCGTACTCGATGTTGGTACAAGAGTCGGCAGCACGAACACACGATTGTTCGGAAAGAAAAGAATGCGTACGATGTCTCGTACCGTGTTCGTTGACTGCTCATCGCTGACTCACCGCGGTTGAGCGACCTGCGTTCGTATCCTGAGCGAACGCGGAATAAACGTGAACATGGACTGCCTGCGAGCCCGACCGCGACGTAAAATAATTACTGCTAATGCGCCGCATTCAACCGGTTTATGCATTTTTTATACTATCGTATTAATTTTTCAGCTCAAAAGTTATCGTGCGTCCGACTGCTTGAGCTCGAGCCGAGTCGCCGCTGTTACGTAAGCAAATGCAACGAACGATCGGGTAATAAACGCAGGATACTTTTTATGCACTAATGATTTTCGACTTGGTTTTTAACTGCAATAATAACTGTATTCATAATTTAATTGATATAGGAGATTTAAACTCCTGATTCTTGGCTAATTGGACTTTATTTAAAAAAGTTTTTCTACAAACGTGAAACAAAATCTATTTTCGAAAGGTTCAACGCTCTTGACAATTGCTTTATGCTGTTTAGAATTCTTGTAATACGGAGTTTATACACGTATTTATATGCGTGTATGTGCTAGTTTTTGAGAGTAACCTGAAATGTTTAATTATGTAACGTTGTTTGATTTTAAACGAATCAGATATTCATCTGAAGAAAGTCAAACTTCTAATTCATTGTTCTGTCTTATTTGTTCTATTATTATCTTCAAACTTTGTATAGTGTGGGTACATAAAGTTGGGTGCTTCAACTTTCTCACAATTTTTATTTATTTTTTTTTTTTTTCAAAATTAATTTCGTGTGCAAGAATCACGTCAATTTTAACTTTCCTAAATGTAATATGGAGCCCGCTTAACAGTCTGGAAAGTAACTGAAATTGATCGATTATCGATCAATTTTATTTCATTGGTGCAATAAATGCAAATAAATTCGTTTCCCACTCGAAGACGTTGCGGAATTACCAGCTTGAATGGAGAAAATAAGTTAAATGAATCGAAACCGAACGATTGGTACGCGTACGTGATAAACAAGTTCGATAATGTGATTTACACCAGCCGTGACCGGACAATCTTATCAACGTTTATACAGACCGCCATATCAAATGTTTCAAGTGAAAACGGTCGGTGTTCGATATTATTCACCAGCTAACTTTCCCGTTTTGTCATTACTCGGCTTCCCTGTCTAACAATTAAACAAATTTATATACCTGACCGGATTTCGACTAAACCGTTTATTCGTGTGTGAGATACAAAGGTCACCAACCCTCAGACTTCGAAGGGTAGGTAGCGAGATCCAGACGAAGGCTTGTGTGTACAACTTGGTATACAATTGTTCTCTTCGTCGTTCGTACAAGGGCTGCGTGCACGTCTTGGGTCCCACGGTACAGCTGACGGAGGGAAAAAACCGTTGAAAATTCATCCACGGTGTGGCTGCGGTAAATCGGAGCAAGGGCTCCGATTCTTGGAGACAAACAAAAATTCGACCCGAAGGAACGAACATTTTCTTTCGGCGATCTTGTGTCTGTGATACGGGGAAAGAGGAAATTAACAGAAACAATGATGCACTTGGAGTATTTTGTTTCGTACTTATAACAGTATTCGAACGAATGTTCCAAGTATTCTATGAAATTTAATGTTTTACCTCATTTTGTACAAGACACAAAGACGAGGGAAAAATTAAAGAAAAGTAAAAGATTACGCATCGTATTGACGTGTGAGTATGTGGCGAGAAAGTAAACGACGTTAATTGGTGGGTAATTGGAAGGGGGCCGATTCGTTCTCTCGCAATCGAAGAATTTAAATCGATATCTGTACTCGATTAACCGCGGCGTCACGTTAAATGTGACGACAAATGGTTTTTCCTGCGTGTATAGGTGATGGAATGAAAATAGTTTTTACCCCGGTTCGGAAACGTGACTCCTTAGATTTAATCGAATCAATCAATTCGAAACGCGATGCGTTATCCATTTTCCATTTAACTCTATTGGCGAGTGTGTGTGTGTGTGTGTGTGTGTGTGTGTGTGTGTGTGTGTGTGTGTGTGTGTGTGTGTGTGTGTGTGTGTGTGCGTGCGTGCGTGCGTGCGTGCGTGCGTGCGTGCGTGCGTGCGTGCGTGCGTGCGTGCGTGCGTGCGTGCGTGCGTGCGTGCGTGCGTGCGTGCGTGCGTGCGTGCGTGCGTGCGTGCGTGCGTGCGTGCGTGCGTGTGTGTGTGTGTGTGTGTGTGTGTGTGTATGCGTTCCAATTTCCATCTCATTCGCGACTCTTATACATCGATTACATCACTGCGGGGTAAAATCCATTCCGCGGAAACACTGATTTCATTAAATTAATTCGTGGGGTTGGATAAAGCGGAAAAATCTAGTAATCGAACTGAGAAATGCAGAGAAATAAATTGCGCTACGGAACTTGGAAACGATAATAAACGTAGTTGGTAAACTATTTTTAAGTGTGAAAACACTGCTCGATAAATCGTGATTATTTATCATATATCAATTCTGGGAATCATCTTTTAATGAGGATGTCGCGTCGGTCTGCGAATTAGTTATCAACGAATGTTATTTGACAAATATATATTTTCTTAACTTTAGCCTACATTAGAGCTGAATTGAATCCAAAACATTCGGCTGATGTCAAATAATTATTTCCGCGTCACAATTTGGGAAAATAATGATTCGTTTTCACCTTTTTCTACTTTGGATTCCCGCGACGCTGAGGCAGACAAGTCTGCATGTAAATATACCGCAGAGTCGGATGGATATGAGATATAATTTACAAAACCGTGATGTCTTTGATCAGTGATTTTTCCACTTATTTATAAAATGTAACTGGGAAAAGATGTTATCGGGGTGAACAATCTTCTACGCACTTCGCTACATTTTCGAGCGCCCATGGTATCGTGTTGGATTAAAAACAACACGTGTCTGAATCATCTTATTTTTTAGCGGTTCTTGACGATGGCAAGAATTCCGCTACAGTTGGTACGGATCCCCTCTCAGAAACGGAAAAAAATTGATCAAGAAATACTTGGCTGTTCCAATGGGAAGAAAAGAGCGTTCAAATTCTCGGCGAGTTCATCGCTCGAAGATGCTGAGTAAATCCGTCGTTCATAGATTATAGTTCTTCTCGCCTAGGCAGGAGTTGGGAACGTTTGTTAACCTGAATTTGGAAAACGCTTGGATTCTTACAATTAGTCGCTATCGCATCCAACGTTGTGGAAATGAATATAATTTACGTTGCTGCAACTCAAGTGCAGCGGGGATAAGTTTTATTTTTATCCAATTCTCGGCTTGACTTCGTTACGATAACCGTGAGTACATGGTCCGTTCTGCGGGATAGTCGTTAATAAAAGACGAACCGCGGGCTCTAATAATAAGATTAAATCAGGGAAACCGAGTAAGCTGGAGGCTTGTCCGCAAGACGTTGGGCACAACGTGATTCTCACGTAGGTGTGCATACCCAGCAACGGGCCTCTCATGCCTCTCAGACACGGGAATTCTAAGGTAGGGTCGTTCAAGGCCGTTCGAGCCTCTTCCAGAGCTGGACAATCGCAGCTTTAACGACCATCTTTGTGCCCGTTTATCGACGAGATTTTGTATAATCAATTGTTGGATTTTTTTCAGTAAAGAAATTTAGTCAAATTATAACTGCACGCTTACGACTTCGATCAGAGTGTCTACCTATCGTTGTTATTTCTCGGTCGAGGATGCTTTGAACACAGTAACGGGAGACGGGAGAGCCGATTGTGTGAAAGTCGAAGTCTGGGATAACGGTAGTAGCGAAACGTTGAAAACGAAATTAAAATCCAACTCTGATGTGCACGATGTATAAACTTGCAATTACGGAAATTAAATGTTTCTCGGAGGGATTACAAGTATTCTTAGTTATCCATCCGCGTACTCGGTTTTGTTTTTATTTCTTGCGTCTACACAGCGAATGAGGGCACACAACATGTCGTTTCTCAAGTGGTATATGATATACATATACATATATATATATGTGATGACTGATAACTGTTTGCCACACAGCTGGCGAACAGAAGTTACGCTTTTCGATGCTTTTACTTCGGTCACGTTGTGTTTTCGTTATGAAAATCTGCACTGCGGAATCGCTTTAAATTAAATCTCTCTCTTTTTTTTTTTCTTCTTCTTCTTCTTCTCCTTCTTCTTCTTCTTCTCTTCCAAGAGTAATGTTAGGAGTATATTAAATGTACAGGATAGAGGAAACTTCGGTTAGGGGAAGGTTATTCTACACATTATGCAACGAAATTGAAAGATTGAAATATTCTTTTCATTTGGTATTTATTTTTCATTACTTGGCATTGTTATATTGTATGATAATAACACGGGATGAACATGGAGACCTATACAAATCGATTTACTATACGTATAATTGATCCTTATACTATTTTCTTAAAAACTACGGCCATCATCCGTTTATCAAAAACCTATGATGTAATTCCAAACATTTACTATTTACACTGTATAAAGTCGACTGAAATCGTAAGTATAAATTTGAAAATGAATACGAGGTATAAGGATAAAAATGCACGAGAATAATGAACAGATCAATGAATGTTCTTATTAAAAGTACAATGGTCGGTAAATGTTCTGACGCGCGGTACAAATTAATTTTTAACGAATTATAAAATGTTGAATATTTGTCATCTCAACTGCTTTGTCCGCTACTGTATTGTTGAATTTAATTGAAAAAAGAACTAAAAAAAAAAAAAAAAGAAAATGTCGACGTGCAACGATATCACAGACAATCTTAGCGATAATTACATTGATGATAAAAATTAATTAACAATGTTTCTTTCTTACGATGTAACACAAGACAAAATGAAAACTACTACGTTCGTCAATGGTTTCACACGATACAAATAGTACGAATGAGGAGAGCTGTAGAGGGTATCGCAAAAATCTAGAACATCAAAGTGACTTTTTGCCTCCCCCGTTTCCACCTTATCCTCCACCTCTCCTCTTATCTTCGGCACGCTCTTTCCGCCGTCGGGCGTTGCTAAGCTAGAGCTAACGGTGCGGCTTTTCATTATTATCATCATTACTATTATTGTTATTGCGTTGCCGTTGCCGTTGCGGAAAGAAAGCGGCCGGCGCGGACATAGTCTGTTACATTTTCGAACGAAGAATAAAATACACGATCTCCGTCTCCTTTTCATCCATAATATGATCTATAAATTACATACACACGCACACACGACATACTACAGCGACGATATGCGTAAATGCAGGCTTGCCGACTGACGGGTGCACAATTCTGCTCCCTGCCGCTTGGATAGGAGGAGAGAGAGTCGCTGCTGGAGCAGATCGATGCAGTCGCACCAACCAAACATGGCCCCGCTTGGAGTTTTATCTCGCCTTCTGGCGGATGATCCGGGCTGAGGATGTCGTCTCGCGAATCTTCTCTCTCCGTTATTACTCGTCGTCGTCGCCAGTGATCGTGACCGTTCACCCTCGTGGTAGATCAATCCTTGCGCAGGACAACTCCGATCATCGGCGATCCGTGCCGTTCGGACATTCCGATGCAGACGCTGTTAGCGACGATCGTAGAAAAACACCGCGCAGAGTCGAGGACGTCGACGTCAACGTCGACGTCGATGTGGAAAATATTGGCTTGTAAATATTCGTCTATTCACGACTGTTTCAGACGAAGGGAATCGTTCGAGGTGGCTTTCGGCCCTGAACCCAGCCACTCCGACTTATATCTCCTCCTCTTCGACTATCGGCAAACTGCTCTGGTGCATCAGCGGACTGTTGCGGGCGGTGAAGGCGAGGATCCAGTAGTCCAGCTCCTTCTTACACTCGACGAGGAAGGTCAGGGCTACCGGGGAGTCGAAACCCTTTTGCCGAACGAGAAATCCCTCGTCGCCGAAACGCTCGATCGTCGTGTTACGGAGGTTCAGGACACCCAACGGACGGCAGACCTTCTTCTGGGGATAGATCACCGCGAAGTGTTCGACGCTGGTTCGGTACACCTTGACTTGGACGCCCTGCCGGTGTCCGTTCGGACCTACGAGGGTCATGTACCCGCTCATGTTCTCCGTGTTCCAGCACGAGTCGACGTTCGAATCGGCCAGGCTGGTCTTGCTGGTGAACTGCAGGAAATTGGTGTGCATCGCTACGTCGGCCGGCATTGTTATTTTCAAAATCACACTCGGACACAACACACAGAACTTCTTCGATTCTCTTCTCGTCGAGTATCTTACGTCGTTGGCTTGTTATTTTTCTTCGAAAGAATCGCGGAGACGTGCGAGTAATGCGGATCAGATATTTCTCACTCGAGTTTGTGCTCTCGTTCTCTTTCTCTCCGAAAGCTCGGTTAGATACTTGTTGCTTCGCGCTTTGCTCGCTGCTCGCAACCGTACTGGTTCGAAAACTTTCACCCGCCGGATTTATACTCCGGCTAGGCTCGCGTCTTTCGACGGTGGGGGAAATCCCGGAGTCGATGTGTCTGCCACGGAGGAGGCCAAGCGCCACCGTACAGCGAATCGTCGACGACCCTGTTACGTAGAGTACGATTTGTGGATGTGCGTACGCGGTACGTGCACACAAGCGTACTACGTATCCGCGGGCCTATTTTTCAGTTATTCGTCACGGGAATAATCCACGGATTATAGTGCGTCGATTCGTTGGAAAAACAAATTTCGTCCGATCGAAGGGGAAATTGATTTTTCATCATCGTTACCGATTGTTCGACGATTTTGTTTCTGCGCTTTTCGACTGACCTCAAGGAGGACAATATTGCAAAGCTTTTATACTCTCTCGTTATTCAAGGATAAACAATACAGTTGTAGAATCAAGGCGTACGAAATACCCTCAGAATCTACTCGGTCACTTGCTAGGTTCGGAAGGATTAGAAGCGGAGATCGGATGTCGAGATAAAAGTTGAGTCGATACGCTACGGAAGCGTCGCAATATTGATTTTTCTAAAACGAGAAAAGCCAACTAGTTGATTTGCTAACAATCAGTATTGAGAGGTTGAAATAAATGTATCGTACAACCAAAATACAAAATCGACAAGTTTTCCGTATTATATACTTTTTCCGGTGATTCCCAGTTCTAAATGTATGCTTCTGTGATGTTCGGAAAATCCGCCATCAGCACACCTCTACATGTTGACCCTCGACTAATTTATTTGAAAGCCAGCACGTAACGGCCGCGATTTAAGAGGTGCGATCGGATGCTATTCATGGAAATTGGGGTGTGCTTGGCTCGTATTCAATTTCGCGTCCCTCCTAATTACTTTTTAGAAACCAGAGGCTAGATGCTGGAGCAAAGTGTCAAAGAATTGTCGAGTTAACGTAGGTATAGGTAAGTATAGGCGTTGAAGGACACGCGACTCTTGGCATATACGCATCAGCATAATAATCTGGGCTTATTTTCCGCCGTGACCGCGTAGGCACGATTTTCGTGCTTTCCCGAATTTAAAATGCGGACACGTTTCCGGAAATAAAGTTGCGTATTGCGTCGCGTGTGTTTGCAATGAGGATATCCGAGAGTTCGCAAATGAAAAAATCTTCGATCTCAACTCTAGTCACTGACACGGGGTTCACTTCACTCCAAAACCGACTTTCACGTACAATTTTAAAGTCAGCGTGCTCGGATCAGGGTTGTTTGTGCAATTAAAATGAAGACTGATTGAAAAAACTTTTGAATTTCAGAGAGCCCGTGTATGTTTTGCGTATCGTTTTACTTTTTTTGCTTCAAGAATTTCTCGCACATCCTCCATAGTTTTTTCCTAAAACTAAGACTGGAGTCTATATCTGAATTGTCAAGTTTTGTCTCGGAATTTCGTTCGAGTCGTAACTGTGCACAAAATAATATTGCGTACAGTAATAACGTTCCAGAGTTGGCTTGGGTTCGAGTGAACCCGTGCAGGTAATTTGGAAGTTTCCATAGGTGTAAGTGACTAGGGTCAAACGAAAGGAATTTCATCGATTGTCGCAAACTTTGGAAAGCAGGCAAATTATCGCGCGGACCGTCTTCGAGTCACGTAGTCAACTCACGTGTAACGGAGTTGATACACGAAGCGATATTCATACCTCAATGAATCTCAGGAACCGTTGAATTAATTTCAGAATTAGCTGTTGTCAGTTTTATGTGCCCAACACGTACGCGATAGAAAAGGCTTCTTTTCACATTAAGGATGAATGCGTCCCACCGGCCATTAATTCATCCTTAAACGTGCCGTTCACAACTTAATTGAGACGCAATTTATACCTTATATCAATATCTCGTGTTTACCGCTGAGAAAGTCGCAATTAATCACGGTATAAATTTGATTTTAGGCTTTTGATTACAGTGAAGACGATTCGAACGACGGTAAACGATTGACAAAATTTTACAACGGTCTTTAGTTAGCCGTCATTTAGGATAATTGATAAATCTAATCTAGACCTTAAGATACGATAATAATAAGATCTGTTTCTATACGTCGAATCAAACTTTGCTTTCAGCGTAAACCTTTCCGTATGAAAAAAACTACAATACTATCGGCGGTATTCGGGAGTTATAAACAATTTAAAACACACAATGTGCAAGCCGAGAAGTGTTAAATTGGCGAACGGTGGTAATAGTACTCGGGTTTTTTTTGGCCCCGGGTGACGTGATCCGATGCCGCTGGACTTCACCTGGATCCCGCATCGGTATACCAGGAAATCAGAGATCAACTACGTGGATTTGCGCAGATGTAACTTTTTTCCTGGCAATATGATTTCTGTAGTTCTCCTGCAGATTAATCGCACAATCCCGTTATATCAGTCGAAAGCTGTTACGTCATTAGTCCCTTGACAATGTCATTTTGCAGGTGTGCCAAGTCATTCGCAGAGCAA
Organism: Neodiprion lecontei; assembly: GCF_021901455.1. NCBI lineage: Eukaryota > Metazoa > Arthropoda > Insecta > Hymenoptera > Diprionidae > Neodiprion > Neodiprion lecontei. The sequence continues at coordinate 8,859,202 of NC_060265.1, read as the reverse complement.
TTAACATTGCCACACAGTACTTGTAACCTTCTCAACTACGTTTTTTCTCTTCTTTTCAAACTATTATTTATCTAAGAATTCTTCATTCTGCAGTCAGGCATATGCGCACTACCGAAGAAACACGTCACGCCGTGCGTGCAAACAGAACACAAAACAAAGAACAGTGAGAACGAGAAAAAAATTAAAAAAATAAAATCGGGTGTTGAATCTGTGTAACCTGGCTTAGATATCTTGTTTTGTGGAACTGAAAAATTTCTTACAAAAACGAGAAAGAGTTTCTCTTTCTCTTCGTAGCGGCTGCTCTTAGCTAAATAAAGATGGAAAGACGGCTCAATTATTTCCGACTGATTTTTAACACGCCGAGAGCGAAAAACCGAAGATTTTTCAGCTTACGCTTCGATGTGGAAATTAAAAAAAATATTCTCACAGCCCAGCCGTTCTGAACTTTGCACTCTGTGCGATCGTGTGAAATAAATAATCCAATATATCGGCACACGTGGCGATATTTGATGTATAAGGCAGGATATTACGAAACACTCTTGGTGGATTTTGAGCTCAGTGTCATGCCTTAATATCTTAAGCCGGCAGAGAAAAATAAGGTGATCTGACAAGTGGAAAAGTTGACGTATGTATATAATATGTATGCAGAGCAAGTTGAATTTTGCGATATTTCGCACAGCGTGTAGGCGATTTTTTTTTTTTTTTTTTTTTTGTCAACAAATGATTCATTCTCTTCACAATAAAAGTTATACCGGAATTATTCTAACAGGTTTCACGTTACGCGCACGCGTACAGAGGCGAGTATCTTGATCGATTGCACGCGTGCGGAATTGTTTGTTAAGAAAGAAAAACAAATAAAGCGAGAAAAAAAAAAAAAACATCGGGCGGAAACAACGTCTGGGCTCTTTTATTAATCACATTAATTGCTCCAGTACGATATATCGTACTGGAAGTAGGAAGGTTTGTTATTGAATTGTAAAAACAATATCTTGCGTGAATTTCCACAATCCACGTCGGTGTTTCTACGCCCATTGTGTGTATTATGTGACTACAGAGAGAGGCACGCAATAAATCTATACGCCGTGTGCTCGTTTTATTCACGTTGTTTGCATGGTTTACGCTGGTTGACATAGTGCAGCATGCACTCGTACATGTGCGATGACACTGCATAGACATAATCACGAGGTAATAGGCGTTGACTTGGATATCGATGTTATACGAATTAAGTTGCCGATCGGAGTTTGATACAGACCGTGTCCGGCTGAAGAGGAAAATAACATACGTAGCCTCCCGTCTTAAGAACTAGATCGGAGCTAGATCGTCCAGTTTTCGTTCTATTGTCCGATGGTGGAATTTCCGACATCACGTACATCTGGGTATATTTGCAAGCTATCCAATTGTAAGCAGACACCTGGAGATATAATATAATGAATTACGAGAATGTACGGTGGAAATGTCAGGCAGCATCGTTATCTCAATCCGTCGGAAAAAAATCTCGGTTTCTCGCCCCGACGCTGATAATTACAAATCCGATTTGCAAGGTGCCTACACAACGGAGGTTTCCACTCGTGCTTTCATATTTTTAAGTTCAACTCGTTATATCTTACGGCTTTGGTGCTTTTTGCGCACGTATGAATATGAAGTTATACGTTGGAAAAAAATTGCAAAGGCCATGAAAAACGAGCGGTGACTAACGCAGGTCGCGCATTTTGTCGCTCTCATAAATTATAAGCGACGTGTTTTACACGGCCAATAATGAGCCAAATCGTAATTCGCAATTAATAATTTATACCTAGAGTGACTGAACAACTCGCAGAGAAAATCCGATCGTCGGAACAATTCTTTTCTCTTCCATTGTCGAGTCTTGTTCCGTTCTCCAAACCGCATTGAGAACGCGCTTTTTATTGCATTCAGATCGTCGTTGTGGAGACAGGATTTCAAATAATTGTACGCGTTTTATGCCGCGGTTGCAGCAGTTTTACTTTTACCGATGTACTGCAACATGTCGCTATCATTGAAAGCAGCTATATGCGGAGAGGAAAATAAATTTATCTCGGCTGTTTACTGGAGTAAAAATTTTCCGAGACACAAGCTGTGAGTCACTTTAAAAATTGCTTCATTCCAAATGTTTCCTCCGCACAATTCCGCAGCTGTAACGCTATCCGATTCATGTCAGTTCCCGCATAATAACATTGTTTATCGATCAATATTGATTATGTACCGAGTATCTACACGGTGAAAACCGAAGCTGATAGAATTCAAGAAGCTCTAGCAAGAAATTCAACTTTTAATACGAATATTAAAAATACCGATGAGAATATTGGATAGTCTAAATTTTTTCCAATATACCGACTATCGTTCCAGATGAATGTAAAAAGATTAGGTACGCATTTATTCATGTTCGTGAAAACTGGAAACATTTTGCGATCGATTAAGTTGCCGATTACGGATGGTGACTTCTGTTAACCTTCTGTTTACAGTTTCTTGATGTAGATTGCAACAACAATCAAGTCTGCCATTGTAGACGCGATATGAATTTTCCCGTGAAATTATCCGCTAAGTTAAGGGAGCTTTCCAGTGTGAAATTTTCAAAAAATCGATTTTTTTTTTTTTGCTTTATCGAATAGTATACACTCTTCCGAACATTCCCTGAAATTTTCATGCCGAAATTCAGATTTTTTCGGTTACTGTACAGCATTTCTTGAAAAAAGGCAACGGAGCGCTACAGCTACCGCGTCGGCCGTTTGCCCGTGCGATCGTTATTTCTATTGTCTCGTTCCTACCTGCACGTAAGTACATGAACTTGGCTCGCCAATTGTCGAAAATGTGAATTCGGACTATTGCATAATTTGGCGTTAATTAGCCGTAAATTGGTCGCGCGACTTATTTTTTTGTCGCACTCAATTTTCAAAAAAAAAGCGGTTGGAGTGCTAAATTCTTGAAAATCAATCAATCACTGTGTGTGGCAACTAGACCCAAAGTACGTATTCTGCGGCAAGCAGATAGTAGAAATCGCTACGCAGTGTGCTGTGTGCACCTTCAATGAAGGTTATGACCCAATTTTAAAAATTTTGGAGACGACGGGATGCACGATAGGGCCGAGCGCCGCAGATTTCGCCGCTAAGTACAAGAATGCGCGCATCACCCAAGCAAACCGCCGGGCGTCCCTGGATAGCAAAGAGGCGAGGACAGCTCGTCGGACTGAACAATCCATTGAGCACGATCTTTTCGAAGAAGCAGAAGGGATATTGCATGGACCTGGCATCGCTGATTGACCGTAAGTAAACGATTTACCTAAAATTTCCTCACTTGAAACTTTGAACGCAGTTTTCTCGAAACAGCATTTTTCAAAACGGTGTCCAACTTGGAGGGCAGAGTTTTAAAGCTATCGAATTGAATTTTTTACACAATATTCTTAACGTCATTGTTTATCGTGCTATGGAAGCTTTTTTTTTTTTTTTGACATCTTCCTATTTTTTTGTAAAAAAAACTGCCAAAAAAAATGCTAAAATCGATACTTTTTTTTCAAACCGGCGCCATTTTTGCAAAAAAAAAAAAAAAGAAAAAAGCTTCCATAGCACGAAAGCCAATTATATACCGATCAATAATCTTTTTGTGTTTTTTTTTTCAGATCAAAATTGTGACCCCCAACGTGGACACCACATCCAAGTGCATTTTCTGCAACAATTGTTTCATCATTTTTATAGATATTAATTAATAAATAAATCGATCTTTAAAAAATTGTTTTGTATTCTTCAATACCCAATTAATATACAAAAAAAAAACCAGACCGATTAGACTATTTTTTCTTTAAAAAAAAAAATCGCGAAAAACAGCGATTTTTGGGGCTGTCACACTGGAAAGCTCCCTTAAGTGATCAACGAGCGTTTAGACCAAAATATTCTTGGGCATGGTAAAAGGTGTATCGATAATGATTTTGGAATGTGAGAGGGCGTATTTAGGGCACTATGAAATTATCCAGGCGAGTAAAAGTACGTAAATTAATATTCGAAACAATAACAGTAAATAGGTATGGCAGAAAATGCAATTATAGCAATGTTATTCGTCATGAAGATCAATCGATCTGTATTTCTGATCAATTTCTCAACTCGTGCTCAAATACGATGCATATCGTAACTTCAACAAGGTATATGGCAAATTTTCCAAACCGATATAATGCAACAATTAAACTTTATCAATACTGCGATCGCTTCGCAGGCTAAATATAGTCCGCCTGCTATTCGATGGGTATCTGAAAGACGGAGAATGTAACGTCGAAAGGATGATGTTTAATCACGTGAAATATAAGTCATGTATAGCTACACAATTATCGCTCCGGAACAAAAAGCGCATGACTACTATTATAATTTTTGTGGAATAACAAGAAATTCACGTCCATCGAACTTTGTCGAGTAGAAGAAAATTTTGTTGAGAATTTGAAGTAGTTGACCATGGATATTTCGTCATTCGTTTAATTTTCGTATACGTTTGTCAGCAAATATGAGAAATAACACGAACAAAAGTTGAATATTTCGAAAACTGACGTTCTTCATAAACCGGTAATAATAACATTTTCCTATTCAAAAGTTTCTATTAGAAAAATATCTTTTTAGAAATCCGAACCCAGCTATTGAAATTATACAGATTATTAAAAGACATGCTACGCAGTGAATATTTGAATATTTCTAAAAATTGACCTATGATCTATCCAATTTTCAACTTATTCTCACCCCTCTCTTAATGAAATTTATATTTTGAATTTCATTCGTCGAGTGCAAAGGTACGTACATCATGCACTTGTTTGCACCGGCACTGACAATGAGCTCCGGATTTGACAATACCAATAAATATGTGTTCGACCATCGAACTCCAGTTGTTTCTATGCCGAAATACGACGAGGAACGTATAACACGCAAGCTACGCAAAGTTGTAACCTTCGAACGATATTTTGATAACGACCAAAGGAAAGCTCTGTCTTTTCTCCCCGCAATATAATTATAACGATTTATCGGAATCCATGCATAGGGTTGTACAAATATACAGCGTCTGTTCAAAGTTTCAACCAAATTTCAACACTTGTTCCTGCATTTTGTTTGAGTAATCACCTTCCAGGATCATCTATGGCAAAGTGAATGCATTATCGGAAAGTGCCAATTGATAAGACGTGTAATATTCGCATTACGTGCAATAACGTGCATTCCGCGGAATATTCGTATTGTTAAAAAAACGACGTGGCTTCAGGAGGTTTTCTTTCACTTTCAAATCTAGACTTCCATTCTCCTCCGATTCTTTGAATTCGTAAAAAATATCCGTTCCATGTCGCGTTTCTCGCATTTTGATGAAAATTGTTTTTAACACGTCGTCTTTGTCTTTCGTAAAGTTGAATTTAAAAATTGGCCGTATCGATCATCGGTCAAACACAGATTTTGTCAAGTCCTACGAGTGTTTTCTGCGCGAATGGTAATTTCTTCGAATTTCGACCGTCGTAAAATTCAACTCGTTATTCTGTCATCCGGGACTTTCTAGAATGTAACAATTCCGAAGCTCCATATTTTTCACGTCTAATTCAGCGTGATGAAACCGAGATGTAAACTCCCGAAACGGCGAAGCTGTCAACACGCGACGTTTGCTGTCCAGCTCTAATCCTCCCTAACAAATGTACGAGCTGGCAGAAACATCTTCATCGTGCGTGAATTCCGAGAATATTTCTCGTCTCTATTCAAACTGCGACTAGTTTCTACCAAAGTGATTCTCAGCAGCCGCTGCTTACGTATTTGCCAGTTCATGGTATCAGACTAATCTTTACCACTTTGCCGTTCGTGATGTTCGTCACGAATATCCGTGATTCGCGTTCGACCGACCCAGTTAACGGCCACGTACTCACCCTCTGAAAATAACTTGGCCCACGATTTCCGTGTGTAAGTATCTTTGCACGTATGCACAACATCTGTCGCGTCTGTGCGAACATTTGACACTTGTCAGCGAGGACTGAACGCCGCTGCCTTGAAGTTTACTTGCAATTAATTCCGTTTTGTACGACCGATAAGGTCTTGATTACACGTTCGTCGGAATGCCGATCGAAAAGGGCCGCGTGAATGTTCGCAGAGTAGCGATTTTACTTTTCGTTACTTTCTTTTCGATCAACGACGTTGGTTCGCTGGATATAGATATTGTTTGTTAGTTTTATTACCAAATACCCAGTCGTACATTCGGTACGTTTATCAAATTATTGTATTCGTAAGTATCGAAGACATCATTAGAAGTAGAAAATTAGAAAATACTAGAATTGTAAACTAACGCTTGGATACTGTATACTGTATATACTGTAATTACTTCAAAATTGTTCGAAGTGTACAGTAGATTCGTTTGATTTCACTTTACGATGACTCATTTTATTAGGAGGACTATTGAGTATTCTCTGTAAAGTGACTGACACAGATTTTTTTCAATGTCGATCGTAATTAATATCGATGCTAAAATTAAATATTTCGCGATGCCAATATGATTAAAATAGTGTTGCTGTTAATTTGTTGGCAAATAGTCTTTTGAGTAAAATGAGCCGTCGTGTGGTGAAATTGAACAAATTTGCTAAACTTTTAACAACTTTGAAGCGGTCTGAAACGAAGTATCAATATCTAAGCCTTCGTTTAGAATTCCGAAATTTAATATTATCGTATTCATAACACGATCTTCGTAGCTCAGGCGTTAAATAATTCAATAAATAATCGGTGTACGAATATTTCGTGATAAAATTAACAAAGGAAATAGATTTTTGACGAAGCAACCTTCTTGAAATAAACTGCAAAGGAGAATAACCCCAGCTTCAAATATTTCAATCAGCAAACGCAGCTGGTATACGGTGTGAAAATCTTTGCTGACTTTAATCTTAGTGCCAGAGATGCTTAAGGAATAATCGTCTCGAAAGTTTTGATGATCATGAAATTGTGATTGAAAGAGCAACCTCGCCCTCGTAGACGTTGTTCACCGTAACACCGAACGTCATAGCCCATAACGGTTTTACGGGGTGATTACGCCGCTGTCAGCTGCAGATTGATAATACTTTACGACGTCCTTTCAAGGTTCGATAACACCCACGTTACACCTAGAGATTCACCTTGAATCTTCGTCGACGTTCCAGAGGGTGGCTCTCCCCGCTGCGTGACGTAATCGTGACGTTATTTCACCCCTTCAGATGAATACGCGTCAATCTGACGTATGTTGTGCCGGGTAAGGATCAATCGATCCATTGCTTTGGGTTCTTCTCGAGTCATTTACGCGGCCGTATGGACCAGGAAAAATATTACAATTTTGTCACGAATTGGGAGGGAATTAAATTTTATAATTACGGATCATCGCGAATTATAGAGAGAATCATTGATTGTCCGAAAAATTATGAAATTGATTTATATTTCAGTGTCGAAATCCCGGTCGATTAATCCGATCGAAAATTATTTTGAGGTCTTGAGCATTACCGAGGGGTTCGGTGAAATTGCAAATAAACGCGAGGAACGGTGGGTGCAGCCCGGTAAAAGAAATTAGCTTCGCTCAGTTTGCTAATTATTCTAATTTCCTGGCGCCGGCTGTTTGCTCACTGTCACTAGATAAATGGATGAGCTTGCTCTGAAAATAGACCGTGCAAGCTGAGGGTGGAACAATAACAAGCACATAAGCAGAAACTAAAAACGTACCGGATTAAAATAGAAAATCAATGAGCTAGATTTTCACCCTTGTACCTTATTCGAATTCTCTGGCGTTATCACGTTTGCATTTCACTATCCTATTACCCAGCTGTATGCGTTATACGTACAGAAATAAGCGTCAGATTTCGTGATCGCATAATTGAAAGGCTGGATGATTAAATATTTGATTGTCCGTTGAGGGGGTGGTTTAAACGACCGCGACGGTCTATTTTTAATCAATTTAGGCTCTAGTTTCCAATGGCACTTAGAATTCGATTATTCAGCGAGATAATTCAGCACGCCGTGTTTCAAGATTCTTTGTTAAAAAAAAAACATGAAAAGTTTGTTAGTTGCTGTTGATTCAAGAGAATTGTCTGTACTTTTTTACGCTAAAAGGAAAAGAAAAAAAAAAATTCTAGTAATATTGATAAAGTGTTAAAAAAATGTTCTTAAACGCGAGGTGTAACTTACGGACTTTTCGATCTCCTGTGCTTGTCATCGTATTTCCCGTTATCACGCTATTTTGGCAATCAGCCAGTCAGTCAGTTTTTCTATCCGAGCATGCAACATCTTCTCGGCAACAATAATTTTCGAACAAATTCTATCTTGGGGTTTGAGAATATAAAAATGAAAATTTTCAATTCGAAACTACAAGATACTTGCTGATCACTGATTTTGTTTTTTGGTACGGACGATGAGTATTGTATGAAGGTATATTATTGCGGTTAGTTTCGGTTATTGACCGTTGGCAATTGACGACGATCGCACAAATTTACTCTTCTTCAGCAAAATGATGCCCGTGGCTGCTGTTGCAAAATTCCAAGTTGAAATGTTAGTCTGACTCGAAATGTTATACACATACTGTAATTTTTTCTAAGGACGGCTCTATCGTACGGTCATCGTGGAAATTTGCGTAAGAAATTTGGCAGAGACAGTTTGTTATTAGTAAAAACAAATCGCCCCAATGTTGACAAACATCGAAGATTTTTTGGAATAATTTTCCTCTTTTCATATACGACGAGAGCTTGTTTTCGCAGGAGTTGAAGAACCCAACGATTGGAATTAAATTAATTTTTTTGGTACAAAGTGCGGGAAACTGAAAAGATATAACAAATGTTTTATCCGGATAACTGAGTTGGATTCATACCGCCTTTGTCTGATCATTTGTTACAAAGTTGATGCGAAAAGCGGTTGATGCGGACAACATATTGTTCCGGACTTAGGCCCTTGTCTTGGTTGGACACCGATCGTTCTACAGCATACATTACAAATGGCACGAGTTGTTGTTGTTGATCGGTCGGATATCACAGCGACACGTGCGAAGGGGCAGAAGGTGTGTGATATAGGTAGATGTTATTGTTAGCAATTTATAAGTGGCTCACTTCGGGTCGTCGGAGAGACACGGATGTCACGAGATGATTTTGATGGATGTGTTTATTGTTATCTATTTTCCACGGTACGGAATAGACCGCCTCAAAAACAAGTCTATTTTACGTCGAAAGGAAACATTTGGCGAACATGAACCGGAGTAAACTCGAGACGAGACTGCTTCGTACAAACAGTGGGAGCAAAGAAGCATTTCTGGATAATGGAGGAAGTACGGTAATGTTCGTTAATGTCTTTTCTGACTTCCGGTTTATTTGTTTCTGGACCGAAACAAAGTGCCAGAGCTCGATTCTATACGAATTATGTGAAAACAAGTCAGCCGAACGCCCAAGGTATCAATGAACATTACTGTACATAGACCTTTTTCTATAAACTTACTTGCAAACTGAACCCGGATAACGAACGCTTAATTGGATTCGTATAATTATAACTGAAGCTGACTGACCCAGAATCTTGCAGAAGACCATTGCCGAACTACCGCCAAACCGAAGACCTTCAAGGCTCAAAGAAGCCCTTCGTACCGGCATCGCTGTTCCGGTATCCATCGAAATTTCTTTCCCAGACGAAACCCTTGCATGTCTTAATTTTCTCTCGGTAATATCCTCTTTTTTAGGAACAGCTGATCGATGTACGCTAATTGTCTTATGCCGAAAAAAGACTTCGGGTACAAAGTGAATCGAAAATGTGAAGTTATATATTATACATCAATTCCAGTATCGTTGCATCAACGCCAGCAATGAAAGCTTTTTGGGATTTTGCTATGTATAACTTAGCGAAGCGTGTATTTTTTTCAATTATCTCTACCTTCGAGAAACAGAAAATCAAATTAGGCCTATTGAAAGTAATTTATTCGAACAAATTAGACATGATTGAGGAAACCTTATTTGAAAAGAGTAAAATGTCATTTAATCCAATAAACGAAACGGATTCGTTTCGGCGCATTTTTTTTCCTTGTTGTGAATTTTCGTTTTATTCTAAGCCTCTGATATAATCTGCATCAAAATTCCGTAGTAAAAACATGAATAAACTTTTTTTTTTTTAATTCTGAAATCTTGGAAAAAGTGAATCATATTTTCTATTCTGTTCGTTACGTCACTGTTGAGTATAGGAGCAATTTGCAAAAACGATAACTCAATTTAACAAAGGATGAAAAAAAATCCCAGTAAAGAATCTGAATAATAAAAATTTTTCCTAACAAGTTCTCAGCAGGGAATTCACTCACCCCGATTGAAATTCACCAGAAAATTACAGATCTCTGCCAGACATTGATTTACAACTTGAAAACTTGAAAAGGCGTCTCGAACGTTTTGACGCTGCATTCTTAATGTTTGGTAAATGTCAGGAACAGTAAGTTGTTATTTTCGTAAATCAATCATCGTATATTGACGGAAATAATATTATGTCAAATATAAAAAGGGGGGGATTGCAATACACCATTATTATTTTTCGATAAAATAATTTTCTCAAACGGTCAACAGGTTCGAATTCTCCGAGCGTATAATAACGATGATCGCGTTACATTGTGCCTCCTTATCGCGTTCGAAGAGAAATCACTCATGCGCGATATTTTTCACAAGAGACGGCGACGCATTATCCCGATTCGAGCATTTCGTAAAGTTCGATGTCAATACGGCCACGATTTGCATCCAATTTGCGTAGCTTACATTTGTAGGTCAATCACATTTTCAAGCGCATACAAACGTCCGTCTGTAAAGCGCAAATTCGACTAAACGTTGGCTTGTTCTCTTGGGAAGTTCCCAAGGTGTAATATTCACCTACGATCGATCAATTTATTCGTAAAATCTGTTTCGGTGCTCGATATCTTCAGGGAGTTCGTGGCGTGGAAAATTTTGGCTGAAATCCAAGAGGCCGGTTCGCCTGTCTTGTACGATAATTATTTGGCAAAGTTACAAACTGCAGGGCGCAGAGACCGCCGGCAGTTTACCTACTAGGAAACGTACCGCGCGCGATTTATTAGCTCGGAAATTTACTCAGCGTCGCGTTTAAACCGTGGAATTAAGCTTAATTAAACGTTTCAGCGCCGTTCTTAATTCCGCATTTGCAGTTCTGCTTCTGAGCCATATTTCCGGCATCGCGAACTCGGTCGGCTTATCTTTTCACTTTTTTTTCAAAGGTAATCGATGTTTCGTCAGAATCCCGACGTATCTGGCTTTATTCCGCAATTCTACCTTTTCGCCTTTATACGTCGCTCATATACATTATAGTAGGTGGAAAAAACATTCCCATCGAAAAGTTGTGAGATAATCGAACGGCTTCTAGTGGTCGCCTGACGTCACACGATGTGCTGCGACTTTAAGTGGCTCACATAGTAAATTCACGTGACTTGCCACACTTTTATGCTCTTTGTTTCAAACGATTTCACATGACTCCGCGCGATGCTGTTTATACGTATATACTTGTTCTCAATTCGGATGTTACTTCTAGGAAATTGAAAGACGCTTCGCCGAAAGAATTCAGCGTTAATTTTTGGTTCTAACATTTCGGTAGATTATTAATTAAAAGTTAAGATTACCGAGTGAGTAGGCGTTTACTATTGATATCGTACTTCGAGTAGATCATGTTCAACTGAAAATTTGTTAGAACGTGACTAATGATCTCCAAATATCTGAGAGTGAATAATATTTAGGGTCAAACTGGGACAACAAGAGTACATGACAAAGTTACGTACGTTTATAATAAAACTACATTGTTAACGGAAAATAACAAGATATTTATTTTCCACCATAAGTTGAGAATCATATTATTGTCAATATAACCAACGACCTGCGGAGACTTTAGACTTTTGAGTATCTGAGTTATCAACATCTATTGCGTTTAAAAATTACTTCACCGATTTCGTGTACCGAAATTTTGAAGAATTACCGATCCAGTCAAGTTTCGATGAGAATTACTCGTGGTTCGATTCTGCACGTCGTCATTACGATAAGAAGGATTTCCGCATCAAACCAGCGTCGCGATTAATGATTGATTTCTCTCAAGTTACTTTTTCTGCGGTTTATACGGAGATAACAATTTAGCATTACTTTGCATGCTCGATAAAGAAAGAAACGAAGGCTCCTCTTCGCGGCTGAAAGACTTGACTCGGACAAGTCATGTAACACTCAATTGATTCATGGTGATTATCGGCCGAATGTTCGCAGACAAAGCGTGCTGCTCAACATCCGCAGCCATAAAAATTATACCGATGAAACTCTGTTTACGTAATTCTTGTAATGGTGAAATCGATTATACAGAACTAAGGACGGTAACGATCTTCGGTAAAGATCAAGTCGAACGTCTCAATTACCAGCTCTTCCCTATTACGATTGCTAGTATTTCAACGATCATTTTCACACCGTGACTAATAATAAAATTTAACGATTCTCGAAGCGCACGATCGAGCATGGAGCTCGAAATTTAGAAAATAGTCACTGCAGCTGTTGGCGCGCATAAACTTTCAAATTACGTTAGCTTATGCGATGGTTATACTTACATCGTTCGATCGTAAAACTGGCAGCGTTTATCATTACGAACAGCCCTGCAAGCTCGAGACGTATCTGTAATATATACGCAGAATCGCCTATTTTAGTACGAAATTATTGAGTTCGATATTCAACCGTCTCTGCTAGAGTCTTCGGGATTAAACTTCAGAGTATCGAGGAGGCACCGACCGAAGATACGATAACACTCGGTGCGTCTCTAGAAACTTAAAGGTGAAGTTATCAGGGGGACAGAGCACAAAGTTGCATCCAAAAGACATTCGATACGAAGAACGTTCATTTTTACTTGAGAATTTCTTAATCGATAGTTAGAATTGCTCTTCCACCTTGGAAAAACCGCTTATGATTTTTTTGACGCTTGGACGATGTCCCACAGATCGTTAATCATGATCCAAGTTTTACGTATCATAACAATTATTTCTCGGATCGTGACCTGGCGGATCATCAGCTTCCATAACGCGGTCAACAAACACGACTATCGATGTTAATTGCGAGTCTGCCCTTAAGCCGGACGGAACTGGTTCTCAATTGCGATTAATTTCTTCCACTCGGAGATACAGCATTTTTTACGCAGTATCTCGTTTTTGTTCAGTTGAGGCATGAAAGTTCTGATATTATGGAAAATTCCTCGCATGTGATAGTTGCGTGGAAATTCGAGTGCGTATCGTGGAATAGTACGAATGTCATGTTCTTGGCACGCATTGTTTGACGTTCCGATAACATATTGTTAGAAACAGGTATATTCTAGGATTCTACGTGCCAAAGACGTAAACCAGAACTGGACATATTTATCCTAATTGAAACTTTCCTCCCACCTACTCAAAATATTTTAAGACGTTTCACACGTTGATTCGATCACTTGACGCTAACAATAAGTGGCGTGGCAGAATTCTCTGGATACTCGTGAGCGCGAGCTAATCGCCTTGATCAACGTGTCAAAATGCTTTTGCTCTCCATAAAAATAAAGAACCACAATATCCGTCATATAGATATATTGTAAACTATTGCTAGCATATTGCGCATTTTATATTCGGCAATAATAACCGAGATTATTTCAATTCATTAATTGAATCAATTGAAGTTTGCAACAAAAACATACCGACAGTTACAGAGACGTAAAAACAACTTTTCCCACAGAACGCTGTGATTACGAGCTATGGAATGTAGCCTATTTTTTACTGTTCAAATAAACACGGTGGTGTTTCGAGCTTTATTTATTAGCCTAAGTTAATAGAACGAACGCTGCGGTACACATTGACTCGTAATATCAGTGTAACGATTACAGATTAGTTTGATGGAGTATAAGTTTGAACTTTTTCAAAAGCCCCCGTATATATATTTTTGGCAACGTTATAAATAATGTTGTTTTTTACTTTTGATTCACGTAGAACTCGCATCTCTGCTCATTGTTTAACGATTTTCTCGTAATATCTTTCTTATTGACCCACATAAAATATGGATTAACTGTTAATCTGCACACCATTTAAAATCAGTTCTGCAAATTTTTTTAAATGTTATTATGGTATTTATTAACCTAAAAAATTTACGAGATATCTTTCTAAATGTTTATTGTTAGTGTGAGCAACAAAAGCACGTCTATAAAGATACTTATGCATGAAAACACGATCTAAGGTGACTATTTTGTAACTGCAGCGATAACGTTATGGTAAAACAATTATCATAGATTCAATTGAATATTTTTTATTTCCAGAACTCATAAAATAGCAACGTAGAATATGAGGCGTAGTTTGTGCAAAAGTTTTTTTTTCATCTCTGTTTTCTTTCGATAAGGGGGATTTCGGTGACATTCGTTTAAAAATAATTTTTTCATTTTTGTAAAATGATTAAAAAAGATGCTATCAAAAATCTTTCCTACGCGGCTTGGATTACGGTTGTATATAGACCAAAAAGTAGAGGTAGTACTATAATGTAAACCATGTATTAAAAATTTTTGATTGCGTCTTTTTCAGTAATTTGGAAAATGAAAACTCATATTTATCAACATTTCACCGAAATCCCCCCTCAAAATGGTCAACTAGTTACCACGTAAATTACTAGTACTTGTTTAAAACAATAAATTGATAATTGTTGCTCCAGTAAAACAAATTTCTGTGCAAGGCAATACGCATTCAATTTTGATTTAAAAATGTTGTTACCCAAATCGGGAAGCAACTTCAGATAAGTATCCTGTTTATCTGCAGCTGTGATTACACATATTAAAACATAACTTCCTAAACTAATCCGAATAAGAAAATAATACATCGCGTAGAGAAGCAAATTTGCACTGCTTCTTCTTTGGCTTCCTTGGGTAACTGCATCTTCCGGTAAGTTTAGCGGCTTCTGCTTTCATTGGATTCACACTGCCCATTCGATTGTTCACGTGGCAATAAAGACCGCTGTATAACCGTATGATGCTATGCTATTTTCCTGTTGCATTATAGACATTTTTGTCTGATCACCCGCGAAACAGAATCTTGCGGTGATTCGCATGTTATCTGCGAAGCTTGATTCTGTAACGGATATCACGGAGCAAAGAGTTTTTGTCAATCGCAAAAAAACTGGACAGGTGCGATTGGGCCTCGGGCCCTGAGGGTTCCGTATGTGATATAACTAGAAATTAACTATTTTCCAACTTTTTCCTTTACTTGTACTGTGAGACCTTGCTCCTCTATAAATTTCATTATTTTAGGCCAACAGGAAATACCGTATAGGTTTCGATGAGTGAGTTCGGGTGTATCAAAATATGTGACATAAATGACCGTTGATTGCATTAGCTTAGAAGCTTGAATTTTTTACATCTCAAGGGACCTTAAACCTTAGTATTTGATATTAATGTTAACTCGATACCTCTATCCGTTCCTGAGAAAAAGAGTCTTGACAGATAGACGGACAACAAAGCGATCCTGCGAGGGTTCCTTTTTTTCCTTTTGAGGTACGGAACCTTGAAAAGGAAGAATGAAACATTCATTAATTTGCTTAAGGCAAGTTTTCTGTGACGCCAACGTAAGCACCTGACGTATTATTATACATTGCATCAAATATATTCCAACGAGTTGATTATGAAATTGAATCATATGTTTTTATTCGTCATCCGCAGCTATTCAAGTTGTTTAAATGTACCACCAATAGACCGAAGTCAAAATGTTCGTCCGTTCATTGGTTGACTTGAAAAATTCAATGATACGCCTGTCGTGGCGCGTCACGACAACCCGGCACACATGGATTTAGCGCTTGCGCGAAACCAAGCGCAGAATTGGTTGAAGTGATTGCCAGCGTCATTCGCGCAAGGCAAGCGCTCGGGAGCCAACGCGGTCGAACGTCGTGTCAAATAAGTAGTATTATTCGGAGTGTATCGTTGATTTGGTGAGTGTATTTTTGCGAAAGTAAGTATGTGACGGGTAATTGATGTGTAAAACACAGCCGATTAATGTATCCAAGGAATATTATTTATCACACCGCAAAAAAGTCCTGCAAATCTTGAAGGTATGTTTGCAACATCTAAGTTCTTTCCAAATGGCTTTGTTTTGATCGACTGTTGAACAGTTTTGAATAGTCCAACAAATTTTCTTGTCTCGAAGATCTTTGATCATATTGATTGTATGTTTTTAATCGCGATGATTGTGAGTTTCAAAATTCATGAGATCAATCGTCGTACATGAATGACAAGTGTATCTAATGGATGAGGTATAGAGTAGTGATGCCGTTTATAGTTATTGCTTCATCCTTGGCCAGCCATGTGAGGCTTTTCAATTATTTCTATTACTTGAAATCTATTCAGTGATTCATCTAATCACAAGAAGAGCTTCTGCAGTAAATATCGGTGTAGCTTTTGACTGATCGATTGTTTGGAAATTCAACTTTACAGCGCTTAAAGCCGACCTAGTACTTTTGTGTCATTCGTGGCCAAGCTTTTTTCACACGCAATGGATATGGCCATAAATGGTACGATTGATGGCCATATACAGTACTAAGGCGGTAAAAAATAGTGCGTCTGGTGTCTGTCCGATACATCTACCCTACAGTATCCACTAGGGACGTTGTCGAACTCTCCACTTACGTCCGAAATTTCGCTGATTTGAACGAAACGAAATCTATCATCAAGTATAGTTACATAACGCTTAAACAACACAGGTACAAAGAAATTGTTGGCTCCACTACACAAAAAAAGTTTTCAAGTAATCGATGAGATAAATTTCTGATGTAGAATCACGCTATAGTAAATTAGAAACTTCTTAAATTTTTAACACTGATATTTTGAAGGACTAACGAAATTACGAATACGGTGCCGTACTTGTAGAAATACTAATTGAACAGCAAGTCTGATATATGCGTTGAATCGCTTATCAATTGAAAACGACTGGCAAACATATAATGACGTTGTATTTTAATCGTCATTTTTATAACTCGAATTCCTTATGATAAATTGTCGATTCTGGTGATGAAAAAATTGACTGTATTGAATTGAATGTATACGGTATTTCATTAGAGACGTCAAAGCTGCGTTAAATCGATGTTACATAGAATGTCTGCCGAATCCCTAGAATCGAGTATTGATGACGAAGAAAACCGTTTGGAGCGTATAAGTTTACAAGCATCGTTATCAAGAATTGAATTTCAAACCAAAAGTGAAATCATATCACCGGAAGACATCGCCGCTGTCGCTTTCTCCCGGTCAGTTATTCCTTCACATTTTGACATATCAAATTTCAATGATTTCAATGTTGAATTCCCTGATTAGATAAATTAACAGTCGTAACTAACGAGTTTCAAGTTAAACTCAAAATTAGACATCAACGTATGTCAATTATGTGAAACAAAAAGATGTAAATTTCCTTGCCAAATCTAACCTTTGATTGCAAAGCGAAGCCAGACGTGACATTTGTCTTAATGATATTAAAGATGTGTATTATATATTTCAAGCATCTTCAACGAAGATTTTCACTTTTCTCAGAACTTGTCTACAATCCACGAGATTTCCGTACAGAAAAAAGCGTAAGCATTATATCGAATCCTTCTAACGATAAGTTGAAGTAAATTTAAACAAGTCTTTACCCGCAGTGTTTTTAAAAATCACCTAGGCTTTTTAGCGATGACGCAGAGTCTACGACTGGTCGAATTTATCCGAAAACACCAATCTTCGCGACACGATCACCTAACGGTCAACAGGTATCACGTACAGTTAGTAGCGAATGATTGAACTTCGCACGTTCAGTTTAAAATTAAACATACGAAGCTGTCAGTTCTGAATATTCTCACCGGATTATTATAAAATCATCTCAATAGCCGTATAATCGCGATCTGAAATCTAATATCTTCAATAGCAGCAAAACCTTCAAAATCCCATATCTACCGGTCACGGGCTCCAAAGATTCAGGCACAAGTCTCCTTCGAATCGATCACATAATTTCCATTCGTTATCAAAAGACGCCGTTTTAAGCTGGGGGAAATCTGATTCAGTTAGAAAGACAAAATCCACGGCTCTACCCGCAAGTACGTTATTAATCGTTCATACGTCGATGAAACAAATGCCACTATCACCGTCATTCGCCTAATCCAAGATAACCCTGGAAATAATACCCTATCCTGGAGCTCTGAGTTGTACAATATCATTTTATTCGATAGCCGTTTCGCCCTGTTATTAGTAATAAACAAGCCCTGGCCAAGAAGTACGACCGCATCCACGCCGGAATTGAAAGTCGATCAAGGTGTGATTATCCAGCCGTTACCCTCGGATTCGAGGCGAGAAAATAACCGGAGACTGTATCCAATTCGCACCACGTGCTATTACAACTTTCGACTGTTCTACGTTATTCTAAGTTGCTTCACCCTGGTATGTATAAATGATTTTTCACAAAATCAAACACGTTCAGGCGCATAAGATTCGATCAGTTGAACTCACTGTACGCGATAACAATATTTCTTTGAAGGTAATGGGATTTGTCTACTTTGGAGCTGCGGTTGCACTCTGCGTTCACCGGGAATTGGTTCTAGTCGTCATGGATTATCCGCTGCACATTTCTTCCGTTGTCTGTCTATTTGGATTGGCATTTCTTCTCTTGACCCTTGCCGCCTGCGGGTTATGCTTAGTACGCACTGGTACCAAGAAATCGGCAGCTGTTAGTGATCCATTCCATTCGAACTCGCGATTCTGCGATAAGTAATCGTGTAATAAATTCGTGCATCACATCCGCAGCATGCGGGGTTCACCCTAGTGATGGGTGTTGTGTTAGTCGTCCTCGCGTTTCTTCAAAGTGCGGCTCAACTGGCGGTCGAAGTTGACGCCGAGTTCCGAATGCTTGCAAAAACCCAGTCAAGAATTGGCGACCCAACTATTTGGGACTATCTTCATTTAACTGTGCGTAATTCTTCGTGCGGTTAAAAATTTATCCTAACAATTTCACCACCCTTCGAATTAATTTCTTTCAACGTCTGATCCTTCGTTCACCTCAGTTCAAGTGCTGCGGAGTGAAGGGATATCTAGACTGGTGTCACAAGTTGTATACAAATCAAAAAATTTATACCTCAGCCGCAGATTTCCTCGGCTCGTTTGCGTGCAGTTTACCCGAATCGTGCTGTTCGAGACACGGAATGGAATATCACGTTCAAGGGAATGTTGGGTACGCGTCACTTGATTGCAATAAATGTACATAATCTGTAGCAGTATAGGGGTTAACCATTTGGCGATGGAGGGAATAATTGCAAAATTTATGGGTTTCGCTCCCTTTATGAGTTTCATAGATTTCAACAGACTTCGAATCAGTGCGTTTGCCTTCACGCAAATTCCTATCCGTTGTACCTACCTTTGAGAATGATTAACCCCTCGGTAGTCATCGGATGACAGCTAACTCCACTGATTCTCATTTAATATTTACAGTTTAACGTCTTGCGTCATGGCACCCACTCCTTCTAACACTTATAGCAACGGATGTCTTACCCCGGTACTGGTAGTGGTATCGTACTTTGGAAAAATGTATCGCGTTGTGAGTTTCCTCACGGCATTCATATTGGTATATCAGTCTTCTCTTCTGGATTAAAAATTATTTAGTTATTGTTTTCTTTTTTTCCCTTCATTCTAAGCCATTAAACCTAATTTTTTAGCTCCTAACGGCTACAACCTCCGTGGCTTTTTTCGCTTATACGTGAAGAATGACCGTTGACTTGACAATTCAGGAACCAATTGCGGTGTATGATCGGATGCTGAGACGGTCGTATTCTTTCAAAAACATTCGCAAAACTCTATGCTGATTTTGATTTCAGAAGTAGTTGAGGACACTCGATTCAAGTTTGAACAAACGAACATCTGAAAAAGAAATTCGCTCACTCGCGACATAAGATTAGAATTAGAATGACACTTGCGATCCAAGCAATGCCATTACAGTAAGACGTTTTCAGCATGTATTATTCGGTCAATTTATAAATATGCACTTGTTCGCATTTTTTACGTTTCTATGGCGTACAAACGGATGCCAGCCTTTTACCCATTATATTATTTTTGGTCTCAATAAACCATTCACAATTCATATCGTAAATAAACATGCAACTCCCCCAGAATTACTTGAAATATCAAGTTTATTTTACGAATAGTATAAGACGATACATAGAATCAATGTATAATTTCAAATCCGTATAATTTGTATATAATAATATAGCTATCGAATTATTATGATGTAACACTTAAATGATCCGTAAAATTATACGTACGTACAAATTAACTCGAACCATGAACTCTTCTGTTTTTCAAACTGAACAAAGCTGCACCAGTGTGACTGAAGAATCAAGCACATCTCTAAATTCCTAACGGAAAATGACGAAAAACTGTGGTAAAATATCAACTGCCGTAAGCATAGAATATCGATTCATGAATTGAGTATTTACAGTGATACTAAAATCTCCGTAAACTCGCAATTATAACTATAACTGCGGTATACAGAGACGTAATAATAATGATAATAACAACAACAACAACAACAAATAGTAATTAACAAACAATATAAGTAAATTTGCGAAGAACGACTTAACACAGAATTATATATAGTTAACTAAACTCTACGGTCTACATTTGACGTACGATGTGATTAGATGATTAATTCAGACGAGTTATAAATAATGAAGATGAACATCAGTGTGAATTCGGGGCGAATTTTTCCAGTTCTTTTTTTATCGCCGCTATCAGAGGCATCGCCGGATCCTCCGGTGGTAATCTGGCGTCAGCCAAAACTCGGACAGTATCTACTTCTGGTAAGTTGGGCCTGTGAAACGGTCCGGCACTGAGGGGTCTCGACCCCCAGGCCCCACGAGGATGAGGCCCCGATACTCCTGTCTCGGGGATGTCGACTTCCAGCCCCCTACGCGGCAGAGATGTTCTGGGCCTGGTTTTCGTCTCGGATGCAGGAGTTGCAACCGGGCTGAGGAAAAATTTTTGATATGATATAAATATGCCGTGATGTTCCGGTAATAGTTGAAGATTAATTATACGAATGGTATTTGGAGAAAACACATGAGCAATCAAGAAGAAAACTTCGAAGCATATCGAGTCATTGGAAATAGTTTCGAGACAATGTCAGAGCGAATAAATATATAACCAGTGCAAAAAGTGTTTCACCTGACAGTGGCAGACTTTCCCCTGTTTTCTGATGGCATTTTGATGTACTCCGGTGACGGGAGACGCGATGGAGGCCTGTGGGGGGCCGAATCTTTTGGCTTGGCTTCCCTGTTGCCGAAGAGAGTGAACGAGTCCTCGAGGAGTTCGTGGAGACGTCTCCTGGCGCGACCCACGGGAGCCGTAATCGTTGGAATCCGTTGCTCCATATCCGTCTCGGAACAAGTTGTTTCTGCGAGCATGGGAAACCTTCTCAGGGATCGTGACGAACAGGACAAAACTCAGCCCTGGCTATATTATTTACTGCTTCGCAGTGTTCAACTCGACTTCGGTGCTGAGGTTATTCGCAATAAATTGCTGTATTTAGTCATTGCGAACTTTATTCTTTATCTATCGTAACAAAAGCTCGTACTATCAGCACTTCAGTCGAGGTATAACCGTAACCGGTAATTCAACGACGAACCTTCCACTGCTTTTTGTCGCCGTAGGTCCCAAACTATAGGGCCAACCACTCCAGGGTCGTTCATTACGCTTGAAGACCTTATTAAATACGTCTCGTTGTCCCCCCTTTCAAAGTCGTCGTTCTTTCTTTGCATTTCCGGAGAATCGAACTCCATGTCCAAGTGTCTCACCTGGAAATATATTCGCTATAATCTTGCTTTCATGAACAGAGCCCACGGCTCTTGAGACAACAGGAAATCGCGTACATCCATGCCAATAAAATTCAATTGTTGTTTGTCGTTATTGTCGAGGAGCGAAATATCGCGTAGATCGTTATCAAATAATTGCATGCGTTGTATCGCTTGATTAAACGTCGTGACTTTCAAGAATTTAATGATAAACTACATCTAAGGGAGGAATAAAACCATTACCACAACAGGCTCGAGGACTCTTGACAAAGGTTCGACGCTGCGTATTCGCGGAAATTGTTTGCACGATGGCATTGACAAGTATGAGTGCGGTGAAGTGGTGAGGTCCTCTTTGGGGTTGCTTTTTTGAGGAATGTGTCCGTTCTCGAGTGTTGTCAGGGCATCGGCGACGTCCATAGAGTCCGGTGTCCGGGGATGATCGACTGCATTCGTCTGAGTGACTCTTCGACGACCAGGTCTAAAACGAATGTGCATTTGTAGAACGAGTGAAACAGCAAAGTTAACATTGAGAAATTAAAATTCTGCAGAAAAGGATCGTTTTCACAACAAAAAAAAAAAAAAAAAATTGCGGCTTTTTATCATTTTTCAATATCAGTTCAGTTTTTCTTTAAAATACAAAAACCTGCATATTTCCCATAAGAATCAATTAAATAAGACACGTACAGAACTTGATGATTCAATTTTACGATTATCCACAAAATGAGGAAATTCTCTGGTAAATTTTCTGTAAAGTACTGGAGGAAAAATGTTCACTGGTGAAGCTTCATGTATAACCTCATACCTCTGTCTCTTTAGAACCGCCGCATACTCTTGACCCCCCCAAGGAGTCAACGACCTAGCCTTGAGTTCCTCTACTTCTTCTTCTTCCTCGTCGGTAAGATCCTGGTGTATGTCGGCGACCACACTTTCAGGAGTCCCCGGGGTCAGAGGCGATCCGTGCCGACTACCGGCGCTGAGCCTTTGACTGGTGCCTTCGGTCTGACAAGGTAAGAAAGGAACCTCGCCTTATATTCGGCTCTTTTATACATACGCGTAGAGGGGCTGTTTGTTATAATCGATATTGTCGTGGGATCAAATTATATCGGTATATTTCGTTGTTTTCGATATTTATAACCCGGATAGTTTGAAATTGGTCTGTTTGGCTCGTCTCCTCCCCCTGATTGAGACGATTATGTGGTTCATTTGCATACCGTTTTCTGGCATTCTCTTGTCCAACAGTATCTTTACCAAAATTCCAACCCCTGCACGCGACTTCATTTTACTTTATTATGGTTCGATGCACGGACGCAATAAAATGCGCAGCTATAATGTCATGCAGCGAATGTGCCATGCATTTTGTACAAGTTTTGTCTAATCATCTTATCGACCGTTTGTTACATTTCCTCTCAAACCTGTGCATGAGATATTAGAAATCGCAGTAACATACAATTCACTTGGAATTTAAGCTATGTCTGTTAATGCTGCAACAAAAAATTTTTTAAAAGAAAAAAACGACTACAGTGATGACGATGTGAAAATCATTGAAATTGCGAGTACCTCTCGTTTTCTAAATCTGCGGATTAGATAAAAACATCAGTGCAAGTGATTTATGTTACGACTCGTGACAAAAGGAAGAATTTTAAATAAGCACTAAGAGTTTTCGATGTCCAGAATCCAGAAAACATTTCCAATCATAGGCCGCAAGTAATTCATGAGTTGGCGATCTGTATACGAAATACCACTGCCATAACATACTTTTAATAATTTCCAAAAGCTACCACACAGAAACAGCGATGCATGGTGTGCGGGTGCATAGTTAGAATCCAAATCTTTGCCTTGGCCAACTGTTTTAGAATTCGCATGTGCAGTGCAGTGGTGCTGGCAGAGCTCGGAGCAATAATTGTGGATACCCGTTGTTCAGTTTCTGAAGTGTAACCAGTATTGTCGAGTCCGGGTGTGTCCGAAACGTAATCGGTCTGACGCTTCAATATGCTCTCAGGTGGAGGTGCCGCCACCGCGCTCTGTGCCCTTTTTCTTTTCGCCAAAAAGATAAGCCCGATGAAAACTACTATAAGAATCATCAGAGCAGCCGCTGCGGCGCCAATCAAAACCCAGGCATCTCTCCGACGTGACAAAGCTAGCGGTCGCGTCTCCTTGAGATAAGCTGAAAAGCAAATACAACGCTTCAGGTATCATTGACCCGTCCTCGAACAGTTGGCTGACAATAAGAGGCTCTGGAGGCGATGCGGCTGAAAATCAAAACGTACGTTTTTTTGGCTAATTGATTTCATATTTGATTACGAAACTTCGACACGTGTCATGGCTGACAGCATAGTTCGATAACAACCATAGACATGTTTTTCAAACGATTTCCCTCGCGTAATCTTACAAAAATCGTATAAGATATCTACCCATTTTCTAGGTTTTGAGAGACTTGAAATAAATGAAAATACTTGCTTACGACGGAAAATTAACGAGATCAATTATTAAAAATTTTTCACCGAATATCATTTAGAAAATCCGTACAACGTAGTTATTCATTTCGGAATTAGTACATTCCTCGACTCGAATCTACCCATTAATGAAAATCGAGTTCTATTTTGATTTTGACCGTATTTTCCAGTCTCCTGACCCACTACAATTTATTAACGCCAAGAAAAGAATATTCCTCATTTGACTCACGTTCGCTTTGTATGATGACCGGAGCGCCTAATTCGAGGGCGACTTCTTGCTCAGAAAGCAAAGCCATGTCGCGAGCAGCGCTAGCTGCCGGCACGGGTTCACCGCCAAGATGTACCGAGTAAATAAGTCTGGTCGCGCCGTCCTCGGTCAAGCTCATATTCTGCATCATCACTTGAACCTTACCCACTTCCAAGTTACGTAATTTTGCTTGGGTAGCCTCGAAAGGCTCCGAGGAGTTTGCATCTTTCTCGAAATTTATTTCTTGGGATCTTGAAGTTTGCTCATGGCGGGTATGAATTGTAGAAGTATTTAGGAAATGAGAAAGTGTTGAATTGTTTATAGGGTTTTGTTCTCCGGACGGAGGAACGGTTGCGTCGTGACTGACAGGCCGAGCCAAGTTGCTTGTTATCGGTATTTTGTTCGCCAACTGTTGAGGGTCGTGACGATCTTTTGCCACATCAAGGTAGTCGGACTCGTTGTCAGTATCGAGTATCACCGAATTCCTTCTAGGAATCTTCACCGCTCGCATGTGCTTCACTTTGACAGTTTCCGACGCAGGATCGATATTTTTTGTTGCTGCTTGGCCGGATTCGAGCAGTGATTCGGGCGACATGGACGCCTTGACCTGGGACTCAGTTTTGCTAATTCCCTGTTGATGTAACCAACGGTTTTAAACACCAAATTACTTTACGTTTTATAAGATTTACACCGTTGTTAAAAAATCAGTGCTGTAGAAAAAGTAACCATTATGATACAATCTCCCCTTCTCTCGTCAAGAAAAAAAAAATAACGTTAAATAAATGAACAACACGACGATGAATCTCGTAGGGCACTGCTCCTTCGCGTAATATATTTATACAGCAACGTGCGTCTCCGGCTACTCTGTCTATTAGCAACGGGTACAATCGATAGGTCATTGTCGGCGCTCAACGAGTGTAGGTATACCTGCACGCGAGGAAACTTTAACGTTATCCAATACGAGAAAATGCCAAACGACAAGATATAGCCGTTGCCCGTACGATTGACGATCACGGCTGAACGACAATATTACCCGCATAAGATAACTGATAATTTACAATGTCTGTTCTTTTTACTTAGATGGAAACGCACGAAGTTTTCATGTACACCGAACGCAAATTTCAATACTGGGCCCCAGTTAATTCTCTTTTTAAACGTCTTTGTTAGAATATTTTACTCACTCGTTGGCCATCGCGTTTTTGCCGATTGTCACGTCGTGTTATTCTCCATGCAGCTCTCCGCAAACGGGCTGAATGAGACAATATCCCAAGGTGCTGTTTTTGCTGGCGTGAAAATGCAGCTTTGTAAAGTCTGGCCAGACGAAGCTCTACTCTTGGTGGAACAGTCTCGCCAGCTCGTAAGACCGTTAGTAGCCAGTATCTGAATGTATGCGAGCGAAAGCTTACCAAAATTGGCAATGAAATAACTGCTAAATAGCTAGTGAAAAATAGTACGATCTCATTGTTCTCTGTTTATCTTCCCTTCTTCATTTATCATAGAAACCTCACCATCCATTGAAAGAGTAAATCCTTTGGTAATTCGTACAATATTCTGAACGCTCACCGTGGCCCTGGATCGTCCCCGATGAGTATTCCGATGTCCTGATCGACATCGGAGAGAGTTGGCGTCGGGTCAATGCAGTTTGCGCAGCCTTGATCATCGTCTTCGCCTTTTCCGTCGGCAGGGAGATAAACAGTTGCGGTATGGTGGACCGTGCGAGGTTCATACAGTGTCAATGTCTGGTCCGGGTTCAACCATGGGGGCGCATCATCAGCTCCAGTCCAGAAGAAATCTTGCAAATGTACCCGACGACCCGGAAGGTGTTCAATGACCACCACCTCGTCCTCTGGAAGGAAAAGACTGTCATGTATTGGCCGGGTGTGATGGATTCCGGTGAAGTCAAGTCTAATTGGAAACGGACCAAAGACTTGGAGTTCCAACTTTCGGTTGTATCGCCGCATAGATATGTATTTTCATATTCTGGAGTATCAGAATTTCGTCGTATGCAGAGAAACACATAACATGGTGGAAGATTGCTTTCGCCCACCATTACAGTATCGTTCGATTTTAAAACTCAACAAGGTGGTTTACAAATAATATAAAGGGTACCAGTCACAAATTGCATGTTGCTTCGCTAGTCTTTCGACCAATTTATCTTTCATCCTGTAGGTAAGCCTCGAAGACGATGAATAATTCCGAAGATGCGTGTACTAAGCGTGTAGCTGAGTTCACGCGATCACGTGACTGAGAACGATCAGTGAAGCATCAGTTTTGATACCAGCTTCGTGAGCATAAAAGTTACGCAGGGGATGAATATAGCGAAAAGTGTGTGCACATGTATACATGAAGGTATATACCTACCTGTATAATAAATAGGGTACAGTAAACCAATGCCATGACACGCTAGATTATTACTGGGGATAACTGTTTTACAATTCAAAGGTAAAAATGGAACTTTTACGGTGTCAAAAATAGTTGTATACATTTTTGTCTCTTTATTTCTGTTTCGCTAGTTGATTATTGAGTTATAATTCACAAATACTTTAATGGTTTTAGACTTGATAATTATTTTCACACCTCGCGTGTGCTGTTTTGTTATTGTTATAATTGTTTTGTACAAAACTTTGTCTTCGTAGAGTTTTGCGGTATGTTATTCATGAATTTCACGTTCTGGATTACTTGTTGACGGTGATTTCAGTAATTGAGACCTTGATATTAAAGTTTAAAATTCTTTCACGTATCATCCGTAAGTGAGCCTACCGTTGACTGACCATCGAATAAACTAATTCCACATATTTGAGGTACGCGTCACCGTGCACACGGTACAATAGCCTATTTACTACGTCATATCAATGCTTCACTGGTTACCGGAAATGCCGACAGGAACTACCGGTACGCACTATTTTTCAGTCTCCGTTGCAGTGGCGTGTAATAAAACAAAAAATTCCGTCCCATCATATTGTCAGCAATGTTAACGTCAAGTTAATAAGAAGAGAAGAAAAGGAAAATCCGTCCGAATTTCCTAACTTGAAAAAAAGTTGGATGGTTCTGAAAAAAAATCTCACACGTCTTCTCATTGCAATTTTTTCCAGCATGCGGAAATCGCATTAATTTTTTATACTCCTTTCGCGGTTTGAATTGCTAACGAGCTAACACACGTTTACACAACGCAGAGAGATGTGAAACCATTTGATTGATGATTATGAAAGGACATACTCCGTCAAAGCTGTCAGTTTTCAACGTCGAACCGACCTAATTCCACGCATCAGCTGCGTTTCCGGTTCGGACGCATCGTGAAAAAACTCCCAGCATAGCATCTACAGCGTTGCGAATTTGTGGTTACACGTTTCGTTAAAAACTGAAGTCAAACCATACGGAATTGTAATCCATGTCCGATTTATAAACTCTGAGTATTTATATGCTGAAACTTCCATTTGACTAATTGTAAGTGCGGAATGTATGCAGCTGATCTTAAAAGAACATGAAATTCGGTAAATCTTACAAATTATTGGAATATTCAAAGATACCGCATTGTAGAATATCTGAGCATTTATCGAAACTTTCGAACTACGTAGGAAATCCACCGTAGGTATTTTTAGCCTCCCCCAATGACGGTGTTGGATCGATAGAAAAGTGAGTTCCTATGGTGAATACGTTGGCAGAGCGCCATCCGTCTCGACCCTCTTGTTAATTTCCCTTTAATTGTTATTCTTTACAAACTGTGCAATTCTTTTACGCAGTGCCTAGCCTACGACCACCATGGAAAATTATCAAAGGTAAATAATTTTCGGCACAATGAATACACACGTTATTGCTAATGACGTGTAAATCCAGAAAAGAATCGTTGTTTCACTATTGTTGCTTAAAAAATTGAAAGATGTCACTTTGATTGATCCACTCGACTTCAAGGTATCTTTCAATTAATCGTATATCGGTTCTTTCGACGCTCTGACGTCGATGCAAATATCTCGGCACAGCAGATTCAATTGTCTTTATACAGATATCAGAAGCCAAGGCAAAACGTATTAACCCCGTTTCTATTCTAAAAGAAGTTACAGGGCTGAAAACTACGTACATGCAGCCTACAAGTACATAGATATGTATACAAGTTTAGTTGCTGGTAGCTAGCGACTGTACAGCCTTGTCATATCGACCTTATGGCGTGTTGCACGTGCCAGACTCACTGCTTATGTGCTATGTGGACTTTTAGGATAACACCTAGTTCCCAGATACACTATGAGTGTTTGAATGATTTAACGTGCAACCTACATGCTCCTCTTTCGACAACATTGTCGGTGTAACGTTCAGTTCGTTAGATTGTTTTTGATTACTAATATGAATTATTTAGTTGTACACATACAATGTGTATACATATATGAAACAATCTGAAAACCTTGAGCCAGTCACCTGCTTACACAATTAGAACTCCATAGATCAACGATTAACTTCAACTCAATACTTTTGTTCTCAATCTTTCTATTCCTTGTACTCTAGTTTCAATTTCCGTACAACTGAAATTAGTGAAAACCTTTTCTGACGGAGTTTACAGTTTTTGTGTTTGACGGGCAAACAAGATTCATTTTACATCTTTGTTTTTTTTTTTTGCTTGTTTTACGTGCAATTTTGAAAATTCAGTTAATCTGATAATGTTGCATAACTAGCTTTTTTTGCAATTAAAAAAAAAAAAAGACAAGAATATAAACGAACGGGCGAAAATAAATCTAATAACAATATAAGAAAAAGAAGAAAATTTTTTATGGGTTATAATGTGAAAATGTTTGTTCGATATAGGTATTTTTAAAATGGTAAATCAGAAATGTTTATTAGAAGGACACTGGAGTGACTGTGGCGCACCCAAGATTCGTTAATATTAGGAAAATTTGTTGCTTTGTGTAATAAGCATGTGACATAAAGCGGAAATAGAAATCCGTAACAACACGCGTACTTGTGAACGAAGGTAATAATTAACACATTTTGCCAATGGACTAATCATTACCAGATCATTACTGGTACAGTCAATAAGTGTAAAGCTACTTATTAAGTACAACGACAAATCGTCAATCTTATAATGTAAACACAGAGGACGACACTGACATCCAGATTTAAGATTGAAAATTATGAAGTTTTCCTTATAGATACTCATGTAAGTAAATAAAATTTTCATTCACGTAATTATTTGAATCATGAATACACTAAAAAAAGGTTTGATACCATAGGCTAAGTTATTTTATATAATTATGCATCTGAAGGGATAAACATCAGTTGGTAACTGGTTTGACTCTAATTTTATTGCTTTGCGTAATAAGAAATAAATGCAATTTTGTGTCGATGGATAAATTGCTACGGTGTTTATGAATATAAAACTTTTACAATGCAATCAACGGTGACTTAACTTCGTTCCAAGGGACTTAAATTCAATATTTGGGCGTTTTCTTCACATACACACAGACGAAACGACGTAATTTGCATACACTTCCATTCACACCCAACGGCAGGGGTGAATAAATCGTGATACAAATCGTCCGCGTCACCCCTGATTCGTAAGGACGTAACACCCCAATTCCCCTAGAAATCGACTAAAAATAATGTCGTTATCGACCCGAGGAGTATAACTAACCTGCTCCAGGTGGTAGAGCGGCTCTAACCACCAGGTTAAAAAGTGCCAGATTGACGAAGCAGAATAATTCCGGGCGAGTATGTAAAATATTGTAAACACTGCAACGCATCGCGGTACACGTGTACCGCCCTACTAAATAAACTCCCACGCCGATTCATTCGACTTCTGCCATTTTCCCCCACTACAGGTACGACACGGCGACAATGCGAGTAACGGGGAAGCTGATATCGCACATGCGCCAGGGCCCTTCAGGTGTGTCGAGCACCTGTACAATTTCGACTGTGCAAGCAAATGTGGGCGACGAATAATTTTTCTGGTTGTGAAAGTTTGAGGGAAAAGGCTGTCCGAAAATCGATTAATTATTTGTCAAAATCAGTGTCATATTGCGATTTACGAATCGCGTACGGACGTACACAACAGCCATCTACAGTAACATTCGAATTTAATTTTCAAAAAAAAAAAAAAAAATAACAGATTTCGAGTATAATTTTCTAATGACGATGTCAAAGGAAGTAGTCTATCGAATGAGAAATATTTTATAGTCAACGAAATGATGTTGCTTAATTAACTGGTAATCATTAAACGGCTACCTCAGAGCACCCCTTAGAAAAAAAAAAAATGTATGCAAATGGGATTAGTATAGTATATTTGTCACATGTGTATCACAAATATGAAAATAGTAAAACGGATGAAGACGATAATTACGAAAGTCTGTAAGTGCCATTTTTTTCAAATTCCACAGATGAATTTAAGTGATTAATAACCATGCACTAAACGAAAACAAGGTGAGGAAGCAAAATCACAAATTTATAGCTACCCAGTTTCAGGTATTTATTCAATATGCCTTAATTCTAGTACCAGTGTTTGGGTGTCAATGTGCCGTAATTTAACAATTTGACCAATAGAATTGTGTCAATATAGGTTTAATTCTTCAGCATAAATTATAAAAAGATTTCATATTATAGAATGTGATAATTGTAAATATTCCTTTTATTTTTGTTACATAAATTTATAGCAATAGCCGAAATAATATTATATATTCATTCATTCGCCCATTCAATCATTCACTAATACAGTACAAGAATCATCGATTAACAGGTGAAGTAGATTAGAATAGTGAATATGAATCGTATTTTTTTCACTAAAATTGTTTCTCGAACTTTTCTTTATACCTTTCTAAATATTCCCTTTTTCTTCATTCATTTTCAGGTAGTCTCTCACTTGAATTTATAATTGTTTCGTTGAAGTTTTCTCGATTCAATGTTTTGAATTGTTTTGTAAAGAATTATTCGCCTATCTTTTGTTACCAGTAAAGCAGATCAATCGTTGTTGTCAATGACAGCGACAGATTCGTTGAATTGTAGATCCCTGTAATTATATTTTTGAAGATACCTCGTACAGTTGATGTTTTATATGTCTCTGATTTGATTATGTGAAACGGAAACTTCGAATGAGTGAATTATTTTACTCGTTATCGATGTTGAATTCATCGGAAAGAAAAAGTAAATAAAATATACATATTAGGAGAAGCAATTTTACACGTGATGCTCTGACGATGGTTTTGCAGTGAGAGATCCCGTCTCCCCGAATACAGGTGTGAATCCAAGAAGGCGGACACCACGTTACGAAGTACTTATTTTGTTGCAATCAAAGTAAACGACTGCGAGAACGCAATACTGTGATTAAACATTTCGTAAGAAATCTAATTATTTCAGAGGCGAATGGTTGTACAGTGTACACTGTTTGAACCAGAATATGACGAATACTTACTATATCAGACAGTTATTACCGTAGTTTTGAAATATAGCTTGAGTTTCGTCCTGCGGACAAGTGTAACACACCTCTGCCAATATACGATACGTGATGTATGCTTTTCTACTGCCTCTATTTGATGCAACCTGTAGGAAAATATGATGTAAATCCTTTTTCGCCGTATTTTCTTCGTATTTCCTCGACTGATAGTCGTTTGCGTCTCAAAATCTCTTGATCGCACTCCTAACGATCCAGTAAGTCTAGACAATGATAGGGCAAAGATTCCGAGCAAGAAAATTTGTGCTCGAGAAGAAATTGAGTCCGCTCTACGTCTTTTGTGAAGATTCTGACGATTTTGAATAATGCTGTGAGCAATTCCTCCATGCTCTGTATCACCGTGATTTTGCGGGAGAAATCGACTGTGCGCAGTCCGAATACGCTGCGAGCAACGGATCCAAACGAAAAAACGAAAGATTTTCTTCGTAATTTCTCTGCTGTTGGTCCCATGCTGTTTTCCTTGTGTTTTCTGAGTTCCTGATGGTTCAATTGGTCAGAAATGGGTCATACGAATCGAATCGGAGACCTAAAATTTTTTGGCCAAAAAAAAGGTAAGGCTAACCCCTTTGTCGTTGACTGAAGAATATAAAGATGGATACCCCTGGGTAAATTTTGTTCACCAGTTTTCGGCGGCAAGTGGGCCCAAGTGGGCCTGCGAGCGTAGGAGGCTTCTGCTCTATCGACTCTACCTAACGGGCTCGCACCGACATTCGTAGCAGCCAAAGTAGTGTCCGTATGGAAGCTTGAGATTAAGTCGGTACAAAGTGGATACGTAAGACTACTTGTCGACTGCGACTTAGAAATATCTATCGGCTCCATCATCCCGGTGAGAAGACGCGTAACCGCGTCCAACTACCTCCGACCACCTTCGTCCACCTCGTCCCTGTCCTCCTCCTCCTCCACCCCCTCGTCGTCCTCGTCGTCCTCGACTTCCTCGACCACCGCCGATCACTTCCAACAACCTCCAAACACATCCAACCTTCTCCGTCCACCTCCTGCCACACCCTGCCGCCTCCTACCACATCCTACCAGCTCCTACCACCTCCTACCATTTCCGAACACCTCCGACCACCTTCGTTCTCTTGGTCCCCCCGCTCCTCCATGTATTCTATAATATTGACATTTGTAATTATTAGACAAACTAGATTACCTACAATAATACATCTACAATATGAAAATGGAAGAATTATTCATTTCGAAATAGGATTCTATTCGACACGCGCTCGATGTATTCCATAACATTAGTATTCATAATTATTCCAACAAGTTTCATTTGCTCGCTCGATCTTAAATTTTCGTAGGCATAGAATCGGAACGCTGTTTTAGCTAGTCGCAAGTGAAGTATCTACATTGGGTGGAGAAGCAGAATTGTTTTTCGAAAAGTGTTCGTATGGAAAAAAATTCGGAGTAACTGTAATACATCACGGATGCGCTGATTTTAATCGAGATGAAAAGGATGCTTCGTATATGAGACGGTATTTAACGCAGTGTCCTGATTAAAAGGCCTAAAAAGTGAATGTCGGCGATTGTTTTTTTTTTTTCATAGGGAGAGAAAGAACAGAGCTTCTTCAAACTTCGAGTGTATTTTAACACACATTTAAAAGGTACGAGCAAAAATTTTTATCATCCGACTGCCGCAGAACAGCAGCGTTATTAGCTAACTCGTTAACTGAAGAATATATCTAGTCAACGGCTGACCATCGAAGGGCCTAGCCACTTGAGTCTGGAATCAGGAGGAAAGATAAAATGCGTATTTCTTGTCTCATTGTGAAATGTTAAAATTAAAACTGAAATCATTATGCATCATATCATATCATCGTACATTATACATCATACATTATACATTATACATCATACATCATGATACATCATACACAGTATTGAAGTTCGAAAACAAAGTTTGGATGTTCGGATGTTCGAAAAGTAACGTCACCAAAATTTGACGTCATCGATTTGAGATTCAGCTGACCGAATTCTTCAGTCTGGAAACAACCGCGCAATAGAGCGGACGGATGAGAGTCGCGCTCCGCAAATTTCGAGTACCGGGTTCTCAACCTCCTGGATCCTGCGCTCGGGGTCCGGTACCTAGTGAAAATCGACTTCCAGGAAGAGCGCTCCATAGTTTCTGCGCTCTAGGTCCGCTACCTGGTGAAAATCGACTTCCAGGACAAAAGCTCCATAGTTTTTGCGCTCCAGGTCCGCGACCTGGTGACTTTAGACCTTCCGGACTAATTTTCAAGTTTACAAGTTTGATTAATGTAAACGTCATGTTTTGTACTATCGAACCAATAATCATGCTTCGGATAACATTTTGAATCGGCAAACGAACCAAACGACCAGAAACAAACATATTGCAATTGCAATTGGGCATGAATCCTCACACAATATTTTTGACGTGTTCTAATACTCGAAATATTAATTAGTATTCGAGGTATAACCCGAGGTGGTTATCGGTGATTGTTGGAGGTAGTCGGAGGTGGACGAGGAGGAGGACGAGGATTTGTGCACGGTGAGTAAAACATTTTCATGATATTTTGTGGCATTTGTAATTGTATTTTATCTAAAATATTTCAAACTTGTCATGTTTACAATAAATTATTTCAATTCATTTTTCGCGCAAGCACAAATTCAATAGTTATAAATGCGCTAATGATATTTAATATATTATTAATCAATTAATTAATTATATCAATCCTTACATAATGTTTTTGATGTGTTCTTATACTGAGAATATTTATTACTATTCCAGGTATAACCCGAGGTGGTTAGCAGTAGTCGTTGAAGGTGGTCGGCGGTGGTTGGCGGTGGTTGGAGGTGGTCGGAGGTGGACGTGGAGAACAAGGCGGACGAGGAGGACGAGGATTTGTGCTTGGTGAGAAGAACATTTTTATGATATTTGATGGCAATTCTAATTATATTTCATCTGAAATATTACAAACTTGTCAGGTTTACACTAAATTATTTCAATTTATTTTTCGCGTAAGCAGATGTTCAGTAGCTTCAAATGCGATTATAAAATTTATTACATATTAATTAATTGATTGATTATATTAATACTTGCATAATATTTTTTATGTGTTCCTATACTAAAAATATTTATTACTGAATAGTAATAAGGTATAACCCGAGGTAGTTCGCGGTGGTTGCGGGTGATCGAGGTGGGCGAGGAGGAGGACGAGGATGACGAGGACTTGTGCACTGTAAGTATAACATTTTTATCATATTCATTAGAGTAGGAGTAGGATCAGGAGTAGGAGTAGGATGAGGAGTAGGAGTAGTAGGAGTAGAAGTAGAAATGGTAGAAGTCGGAGTAGGAATAGGAGTAGTCGTAGTAGTAGGAGTTGGAGTAGAGTAGGAGTAGAAGTAGATGTATGCGGGAGGGGATATTATCATATCAAGCTATCAGTAATAAGTAATTGCGGGAAAAATATTAGCTTACTTTTGTAATATTTATAAATATAGCCTCTATGAATATTCATTGTTGGTATATAAGGTCTGGCAACGTACCAACCTTCTGTAAGAGATGTTGAAGATTTTTAACATAATTATATTTCAGATCTGTGCCCCACCTAGTGATCCACTAGTACATATCCTCCGACGTGACATCGCTCCGCTACGTATAAAGAAGAAAAGATTTATTAAGATGCAGATTGCTCCTCTCTTCTTGCCATTGTGCGTTCAGCCGTTGTTGTGCTGTGTGTTTAAAATTTAGGACAGTATATAATATAGAATAACATGTACATCTACGAATATAGCACTGCAATAAATCTTATAGAGATGAGCTCACATTGAGATTTCTCTGTATTTATAACTCGACGCGAGAAGGCAAAAATCAATGTAATGCCAT
This sequence comes from Neodiprion lecontei, assembly GCF_021901455.1. Classification (NCBI taxonomy): domain Eukaryota; kingdom Metazoa; phylum Arthropoda; class Insecta; order Hymenoptera; family Diprionidae; genus Neodiprion; species Neodiprion lecontei. The sequence continues at coordinate 8,823,436 of NC_060265.1, read as the reverse complement.
CTGTAAGGTAATTGGACTCGTATTTGCACTACGAGAACTCGTTGGGCATTTTGCGGTGAAATTTGAAAAACTGTTGTACAAGAAATTAAATAACTATAAAAATGGATAAAAAATATTATCTCCAATAGTGAATGTAGCTAATACAGCTTTAACCGTATATTGATTATGTTAATGATCTATTGTGACAAGATCGGAATTAGATAAGCTCTCTAAATAACCTTTTCTAGTCTATTAATTTATATCATGTATATGTAAATGTATATTTCTTCAGTTTGTACAATCACTGCACTAGGATTACCCTTGCCATGTTTTATGGTGCGCTTGTGTAATTTGTATATTATTAACCTTACGTTTTACTCTATTTGCGACAAGTTGTGAGTGTTTCTGATTTCTTGGCAATTATTTATGTACATGTATGTGTATATATGTATATGTATACTTATGCATGTGTATATACATATATCCACATGTTTAAAACTAGATTTTTACAATAAACACAGAGGTTTTAGTATATTCACATACGGATTTATGTGTATAGGTATACTTGAACTAAAATATCCTTATCTCTAATACGGAGTTCTTCGTAATTCGCATTTGTTCTCGTAACCCAATGTCCTACATACAATGGCAAAAATCGAGATCCAACTTAACTGAGTCTCAAAGCCCTGTTGACATAAAAGCAGCTATTCGATAGAAATTATAGTTTATAGTTTACACAGCCCATTGCATGATATTTCATTATAAATACATATGTTTCAATGTATTTAGGAATAATTTATCAAATATACAGAGGTCATGTGCAAATAATAAATGAATTGATTCAACCGCAGTTTGATGTATTCATTAGAGCTTTAACAATAAATTTAAGCTTTGTTACCTCTTCTGTTCTATTATGGATAATCAAAAACATTTCCGACTATTCGTGCTGTGGAAGCATGGGGATTAAACTAAATGTAGCAAAAGATTAGAAACAGTGTATGTAGAGTACGGGTATTTTTCTAACAATGCAAACACGTGCCGCTAGCTTAGTTTTGACATATCTAGAATACCACGCCTTGCGAATTAGCTTTCCAGCCAGAGATGAATGATGAATTTTAAGGACTGCATTATCGTTGTTGAATACTCTATGCCTCATGGGAAAAGAAAATCTGTAACGATAAAATTGATGCACCGGATCATCGTCGACTTTAACTTTTGAAATGTCCTACCATTTCCGAACACCTCCAACCATCCTATTGACCTATATTACTAGATTAGCTATGATACGAAAAGAGAAGAATTATTCATTTCGAAATGGGATTCTATTGGACGCGCGCTCGATGTATTCCATAACATTACTATTCATAATTATTCCAACAACTTTTCATTTGCTCGCTCGATCTTCAATTTTCGTAGGCATAGAATCGAAACGCTGTTTTAGCTAGTCGCAAGTGAAGTATCTACGTTGGGTGGAGAAGCAGAATTGTTTTTCGAAAAGTATTCGGATGGAAAAAAATTCAGAGTAACTGTAATACATCACGGATGCGCTAATTTTGAACGAGATGAAATGGATGCTTCCTATATGAGACAGTATTTAACGCTGCGTAGTGATTTAAAGACCTAGAAAGGTGATAGGGAGAGAAAGAACGACGCTTCTTAACACTTCGAGTGTATTTTAACACACATTTGAAAGATACGAGCGAAATCTTTCATCATCCAACTGTCGCAGAACGGCAGCGTTATCAGCCGACCCGTTCACTGAAGAATATATCTTCAGTCAACGGCTGACCATCGAAGGGCCTGGCTGCTTGAGTCTGGAATCGGCAGGAGAGATGAAGTGTGTATTTCTTGTATGAAACGTGAAAACTAAAAGCATTATACATCATATCATATCATCATACATCGTACATCATACATCATCATACATAGTATTAGAGTTTAATACCAAAGTTTGGATGTCGGATGTTCAGAAAGTGACGTTACCGACCTGAAATCAGCTAGCCGAATTCCTCAGTCTCGAAACAACCGCGCAGTAGAGCGGACGTATGAGAGTCGCGCTCCGCAAATTTCGAGTACCGGGTTCTCAACCTCCCGGATCCCACGTTTCGGGTCCGCTACGTATTTCGAGTACCGGGTTCTCAACCTTCCGGATCCCGCGCTTCGGGTCCGCTACGCGGTGAAACTCGACTTCCAGGATAAGCGCTCCGTGGTTCCTGGTTCGTGTTTACAATAAATTATTTCAATTCGTTTTTCGCGCAACCCCAAATTCGGTGGCTGTCAGTCCGCTAATAAAATTTCTCGACTTCCAGGATAAGCGCTCCGTGGTTCCTGGTTCGTGTTTACAATAAATTATTTCAATTCGTTTTTCGCGCAAGCCCAAATTCGGTAGCTGTCAGTCCGCTAATAAAATTTCTCGACTTCCAGGATAAGCGCTCCGTGGTTCCTGGTTCGTGTTTACAATAAATTATTTCAATTCGTTTTTCGCGCAAGCCCAAATTCGGTAGCTGTCAGTCCGCTAATAAAATTTCTCGACTTCCAGGATAAGCGCTCCGTGGTTCCTGGTTCGTGTTTACAATAAATTATTTCAATTCGTTTTTCGCGCAAGCCCAAATTCGGTAGCTGTCAGTCCGCTAATAAAATTTCTCGACTTCCAGGATAAGCGCTCCGTGGTTCCTGGTTCGTGTTTACAATAAATTATTTCAATTCGTTTTTCGCGCAACCCCAAATTCGGTAGCTGTCAGTCCGCTAATAAAATTTCTCGACTTCCAGGATAAGCGCTCCGTGGTTCCTGGTTCGTGTTTACAATAAATTATTTCAATTCGTTTTTCGCGCAAGCCCAAATTCGGTAGCTGTCAGTCCGCTAATAAAATTTCTCGACTTCCAGAATAAGCGCTCCGTGGTTCCTAGTTCGTGTTTACAATAAATTATTTCAATTCGTTTTTCGCGCAACCCCAAATTCGGTAGCTGTCAGTCCGCTAATAAAATTTCTCGACTTCCAGGATAAGCGCTCCGTGGTTCCTGGTTCGTGTTTACAATAAATTATTTCAATTCGTTTTTCGCGCAAGCCCAAATTCGGTAGCTGTCAGTCCGCTAATAAAATTTCTCGACTTCCAGGATAAGCGCTCCGTGGTTCCTGGTTCGTGTTTACAATAAATTATTTCAATTCGTTTTTCGCGCAACCCCAAATTCGGTAGCTGTCAGTCCGCTAATAAAATTTCTCGACTTCCAGGATAAGCGCTCCGTGGTTCCTGGTTCGTGTTTACAATAAATTATTTCAATTCGTTTTTCGCGCAAGCCCAAATTCGGTAGCTGTCAGTCCGCTAATAAAATTTCTCGACTTCCAGGATAAGCGCTCCGTGGTTCCTAGTTCGTGTTTACAATAAATTATTTCAATTCGTTTTTCGCGCAACCCCAAATTCGGTAGCTGTCAGTCCGCTAATAAAATTTCTCGACTTCCAGGATAAGCGCTCCGTGGTTCCTGGTTCGTGTTTACAATAAATTATTTCAATTCGTTTTTCGCGCAAGCCCAAATTCGGTAGCTGTCAGTCCGCTAATAAAATTTCTCGACTTCCAGGATAAGCGCTCCGTGGTTCCTGGTTCGTGTTTACAATAAATTATTTCAATTCGTTTTTCGCGCAACCCCAAATTCGGTAGCTGTCAGTCCGCTAATAAAATTTCTCGACTTCCAGGATAAGCGCTCCGTGGTTCCTGGTTCGTGTTTACAATAAATTATTTCAATTCGTTTTTCGCGCAACCCCAAATTCGGTAGCTGTCAGTCCGCTAATAAAATTTCTCGACTTCCAGGATAAGCGCTCCGTGGTTCCTGGTTCGTGTTTACAATAAATTATTTCAATTCGTTTTTCGCGCAACCCCAAATTCGGTAGTTGTCAGTACGCTAATAAAATTTCTATAACTTTATAATCTTCTCATAATCTTTCTGGTAGATTATATCGATAAAAAAATTATTTTAAACCTTACACATTATTTTTGATTTGTTATCATGCTGAAAATATTTATTACTATTCAAGGTATAACCTGAGGTGGATGAAGGTGGTCGGAGGTGGACGAGGAGGAGGACGAGGAGGACGAGGATTTGTGCTGGGTGAGTAAAACACTTTTATAATATTTGATGGCAATTGTAATTATATTTCATCTGAAATATTACAAACTTGTCAGGTTTACACTAAATTATTTCAATTCATTTTTCGTGCAAGCACATATTCAGTAGCTATGAATAATCTTGTACAATTCATTATATTATTAATTAATTGATTAATTACATTAATCCTTACACAATATTTTTGATGTGTTCCTATACTAAAAATATTCATTACTATTCCAGGTATTACCCGAGGTGGTCGGAGGTGGACGAGGAGGAGGACGAGCTGGACGCGGAGGAGGACCAGGTGGACGAGGAGGAGGACGAGGTGGACGACGAGGCGGCGGGGTGGGTCGTGGGAGAGGACCTCTCCTCTCCTCAGAGGAGGGGAGGGGGAGGGGGAGGGGCAGGGAAGGGGGAGAGGTGGGCGGGGAGGGGGAAGGGAAGGGAAGGGGCGGGGAGGGAGAAGGGACGGGAAGGGAAGGGAAGGGAAGGGAAGGGAAGGGGGAAGGGGAAGGGGGAGGGGGAGGGCGGGCGGGCGGGAGGGTGGGGGGAGGGCGGGCGGGAGGGTGGGGGGAGGGCGGGGCGGGAGGGTGGGGGGAGGGCGGGCGGGAGGGAGGGTGGGGGGGGGAGAGAGTGGAGGACGGATGTCGATGCGAGCCCGTTAGAGTTAATAGAGCAGTACACCCCCCCCTTCTGGCGCCCGCCCGCCCGCCCGCCCGCCCTCCCTCCCTCCCTCCCTCCCGCCCTCCCGCCCTCCCACCCGCCCCCCTCCCTCTCCCCCTCCCCCTGCCCCTCCCCCTCCCCCTCCCCTTCCCTTCCCCTCCCCTTCCCTTCCCCTCCCTGCCCCTTCCCTTCCCCCTCCCCGCCCACCTCTCCCCCTTCCCTGCCCCTCCCCCTCCTCTCCTCTGAGGAGAGGAGAGGTCCTCTCCCACGACCCACCCCTCCCCCTCCTCTCCTCTGAGGAGAGGAGAGGTCCTCTCCCACGACCCACCCCGCCTCCTCCTCGTCCACTTGGTCCTCCTCCTCGTCCAGCTCGTCCTCCTCCTCGTCCACCTCCGACCACCTCGGGTAATACCTGGAATAGTAATGAATATTTTTAGTATAGGAACACATCAAAAATATTGTGTAAGGATTAATGTAATTAATCAATTAATTAATAATGTAATAAATTGTATAAGATTATTCATAGCTACTGAATATGTGCTTGCACGAAAAATGAATTGAAATAATTTATTGTAAACGTGACAAGTTTGTAATATTTCAGATGAAATATAATTACAATTGCCATCAAATATTATAAGAATATTAATTAATTAATTAATAATATAATAAATTGTATAAGATTATTCATAGCTACTGAATATGTGCTTGCACGAAAAATAAATTGAAATAATTTATTGTAAACGTGACAAGTTTGTAATATTTCAGATGAAATATAATTACAATTGCCATCAAATATTATAAAAGTGTTTTACTCACCCAGCACAAATCCTCGTCCTCCTCGTCCTCCTCCTCGTCCACCTCCGACCACCTTCAACCATCTCAGGTTATACCTTGAATAGTAATAAATATTTTCAGTATAAGAACAAATCAAAAATAATGTGTAAGGTTTGATATAATTTTTTTATCGATATAATCTACCAGAAAGATTATGAGAAGATTATAAAGTTATAGAAATTTTATTAGCGTACTGACAGCTACCGAATTTGGGGTTGCGCGAAAAACGAATTGAAATAACTTATTGTAAACATGAACCAGGAACCACGGAGCGCTTATCCTGGAAGTCGAGAAATTTTATTAGCGGACTGACAGCTACCGAATTTGGGCTTGCGCGAAAAACGAATTGAAATAATTTATTGTAAACACGAACCAGGAACCACGGAGCGCTTATCCTGGAAGTCGAGAAATTTTATTAGCGGACTGACAGCTACCGAATTTGGGCTTGCGCGAAAAACGAATTGAAATAATTTATTGTAAACACGAACCAGGAACCACGGAGCGCTTATCCTGGAAGTCGAGAAATTTTATTAGCGGACTGACAGCTACCGAATTTGGGCTTGCGCGAAAAACAAATTGAAATAATTTATTGTAAACACGAACCAGGAACCACGGAGCGCTTATCCTGGAAGTCGAGAAATTTTATTAGCGGACTGACAGCTACCGAATTTGGGCTTGCGCGAAAAACAAATTGAAATAATTTATTGTAAACACGAACCAGGAACCACGGAGCGCTTATCCTGGAAGTCGAGAAATTTTATTAGCGGACTGACAGCTACCGAATTTGGGCTTGCGCGAAAAACGAATTGAAATAATTTATTGTAAACACGAACCAGGAACCACGGAGCGCTTATCCTGGAAGTCGAGAAATTTTATTAGCGGACTGACAGCTACCGAATTTGGGCTTGCGCGAAAAACGAATTGAAATAATTTATTGTAAACACGAACCAGGAACCACGGAGCGCTTATCCTGGAAGTCGAGAAATTTTATTAGCGGACTGACAGCTACCGAATTTGGGCTTGCGCGAAAAACGAATTGAAATAATTTATTGTAAACACGAACCAGGAACCACGGAGCGCTTATCCTGGAAGTCGAGAAATTTTATTAGCGGACTGACAGCTACCGAATTTGGGCTTGCGCGAAAAACGAATTGAAATAATTTATTGTAAACACGAACCAGGAACCACGGAGCGCTTATCCTGGAAGTCGAGAAATTTTATTAGCGGACTGACAGCTACCGAATTTGGGCTTGCGCGAAAAACGAATTGAAATAATTTATTGTAAACACGAACCAGGAACCACGGAGCGCTTATCCTGGAAGTCGAGAAATTTTATTAGCGGACTGACAGCTACCGAATTTGGGCTTGCGCGAAAAACGAATTGAAATAATTTATTGTAAACACGAACCAGGAACCACGGAGCGCTTATCCTGGAAGTCGAGAAATTTTATTAGCGGACTGACAGCTACCGAATTTGGGCTTGCGCGAAAAACGAATTGAAATAATTTATTGTAAACACGAACCAGGAACCACGGAGCGCTTATCCTGGAAGTCGAGAAATTTTATTAGCGGACTGACAGCTACCGAATTTGGGCTTGCGCGAAAAACAAATTGAAATAATTTATTGTAAACACGAACCAGGAACCACGGAGCGCTTATCCTGGAAGTCGAGAAATTTTATTAGCGGACTGACAGCTACCGAATTTGGGCTTGCGCGAAAAACAAATTGAAATAATTTATTGTAAACACGAACCAGGAACCACGGAGCGCTTATCCTGGAAGTCGAGAAATTTTATTAGCGGACTGACAGCTACCGAATTTGGGGTTGCGCGAAAAACGAATTGAAATAATTTATTGTAAACACGAACCAGGAACCACGGAGCGCTTATCCTGGAAGTCGAGAAATTTTATTAGCGGACTGACAGCTACCGAATTTGGGCTTGCGCGAAAAACGAATTGAAATAATTTATTGTAAACACGAACCAGGAACCACGGAGCGCTTATCCTGGAAGTCGAGAAATTTTATTAGCGGACTGACAGCCACCGAATTTGGGGTTGCGCGAAAAACGAATTGAAATAATTTATTGTAAACACGAACCAGGAACCACGGAGCGCTTATCCTGGAAGTCGAGAAATTTTATTAGCGGACTGACAGCTACCGGATTTGGGGTTGCGCGAAAAACGAATTGAAATAATTTATTGTAAACACGAACCAGGAACCACGGAGCGCTTATCCTGGAAGTCGAGAAATTTTATTAGCGGACTGACAGCTACCGAATTTGGGCTTGCGCGAAAAACGAATTGAAATAATTTATTGTAAACACGAACCAGGAACCACGGAGCGCTTATCCTGGAAGTCGAGAAATTTTATTAGCGGACTGACAGCTACCGAATTTGGGCTTGCGCGAAAAACGAATTGAAATAATTTATTGTAAACACGAACCAGGAACCACGGAGCGCTTATCCTGGAAGTCGAGAAATTTTATTAGCGGACTGACAGCCACCGAATTTGGGGTTGCGCGAAAAACGAATTGAAATAATTTATTGTAAACACGAACCAGGAACCACGGAGCGCTTATCCTGGAAGTCGAGTTTCACCGCGTAGCGGACCCGAAGCGCGGGATCCGGAAGGTTGAGAACCCGGTACTCGAAATACGTAGCGGACCCGAAACGTGGGATCCGGGAGGTTGAGAACCCGGTACTCGAAATTTGCGGAGCGCGACTCTCATACGTCCGCTCTACTGCGCGGTTGTTTCGAGACTGAGGAATTCGGCTAGCTGATTTCAGGTCGGTAACGTCACTTTCTGAACATCCGACATCCAAACTTTGGTATTAAACTCTAATACTATGTATGATGATGTATGATGTACGATGTATGATGATATGATATGATGTATAATGCTTTTAGTTTTCACGTTTCATACAAGAAATACACACTTCATCTCTCCTGCCGATTCCAGACTCAAGCAGCCAGGCCCTTCGATGGTCAGCCGTTGACTGAAGATATATTCTTCAGTGAACGGGTCGGCTGATAACGCTGCCGTTCTGCGACAGTTGGATGATGAAAGATTTCGCTCGTATCTTTCAAATGTGTGTTAAAATACACTCGAAGTGTTAAGAAGCGTCGTTCTTTCTCTCCCTATCACCTTTCTAGGTCTTTAAATCACTACGCAGCGTTAAATACTGTCTCATATAGGAAGCATCAATTTCATCTCGTTCAAAATTAGCGCATCCGTGATGTATTACAGTTACTCTGAATTTTTTTCCATCCGAATACTTTTCGAAAAACAATTCTGCTTCTCCACCCAACGTAGATACTTCACTTGCGACCAGCTAAAACAGCGTTTCGATTCTATGCCTACGAAAATTGAAGATCGAGCGAGCAAATGAAAAGTTGTTGGAATAATTATGAATATCAATGTTATGGAATACATCGAGCGCGTATCGAATAGAATCCTATTCCGAAATGAATAATTCTTCCATTTTCATATTGTAGATGTATTATTGTAGGTAATCTAGTTTGTCTCCCGGAAAATTGTAAAATTTATAGTATGCATCACGTATTAATCGTAAATGGATCATATACATTAATATCGTACATGGACCGCATATACATAAATACGTTTTGGTCTCTGCATCGTTATTACATCTGATCTACTATTATTTATGATTTAAGTATACATTCTTCTCTCGGGTACCTATACTTTAATTAAATCACTGTTTTTCTACGAATGTTTGAAGAAATTCATTCTCATTATTAATTTCTTGTATCGCCGACATATCGGTAAGCACACACAGGCTGAGTACTGGCTTGGGCTTACCATTGCGAAGACTGTGTTACTCGGAAGGTGAATGCAACCAGCATCATGTCGAAATCGGTAACTCTCTGATATGCTGCAATAAGTTCTCAACTCTGTTGTTGGAACATCTCAGGGTGCGCTAGCGCACGACGATTTTTGATTGACACACCAAAACCCACAAGGGCAACTGTCTTTGTATTCTTCAGTCAACGCCATTGTATTTTTGGAGAAAATTTTCGCGATTTTGAAAATTTCTGGAATTAATCCTTTGTTGCGGTATATTGACGTAATTTGGCGAGTTAAATAGATTGGGAGCTTTCTGAATACGCAGCGTGCAACGGAATAATTCAAGTTACAGTCAAAATATTTGAAACTATTTTCGATGTTTCGTTACTGCTGGTTTCTACCATCCTTTGATCTCTTTTACGCGTTCTTGATAGACGGATTAGACTAGAGAAGTTTTTATGAATTGATTCCAAAATGAAAAACTTGTTGCACCAACGATTGCGAAAAAAGTTCTACGCTGTTCCAGATTCCTGCTTCAACCCCTTTGGCGTCCACCTACTCTAGAGTAATTTGTTCTCTCTGAATCCGCGACACAAAGTTCTCTCCCCAAAATTCCAAAGCAAATGAAGGCCAACACCATTGGATTTCTTCAGCTCATCTCGGTGAATGTTAAAAAGAGCTCAAAGGTATAATCGAAGTTGAAGAACGATTGTCATAGCAGCATGGATTCGAAAGTGTTTTCATTTGAATTATTTTTGTTTTCGGGATGTGCCCTAGTGAGTTGAACTCAATTAATGACGTTTTGTACATCCATTGTCGTTTGCGTAGACCCGATTGTTGGTCCTTATTGCGTTACTTTATCCTAAGAGGAGATGTGGAATCATCAAAACATGACTGACAAATAAATTATGGTAAGACATCTAATTTGTTTAATATTATTTCTTTCCAAGTATTATTATTATTATCATATATGGACCAATATTCACAAAGCATTTCATTTGTGTATACGTGTGTGTATGTATTCTTTCCTTCTTATGAAATTATCATATTGAATTAATAATACGATATATAATGTAATAATACATAAGATAACATTAATAATACATAATATAATTGATATCCGATAGACATTAATATGAACAACACGTAGGGAGACAGCACGTATACATCAATGTATAATAATAATATTAATAATAATATAATAATAATATAATAGTAAAATAATAATAATTATTCCAAGTATTGACCATGTTTCATAATATTTATAATAATTTTGTAAGTCAATTTTTCATGTATACTTATATGTGGATGTGTGTGTATGTGTACATAGGATAATTTTGTTACATATTACATGAAATATATCATAGTCATTAGAGGCTTATAAATATATACAGATTTATGTACAAATCTTGAATTTATAATTTCCCACGTTGGCCCTCCCGCTGGCAAAATATGAATTAGAAAAAAATGATAAAGCAACAATACCGCCCGAAACGAAAGTACGATTTTATTATTTCAAATTATAACTGGGATATGTTGTTTCTTAGAAGCAAATGATTCTCTAGAATTTAAATCATATGGTTATAATTTATCTTTCACCAATTCCTATCATGGAACAGTTTTAAATTGTATCTCAATAGTTACTTTTCTTAGAATATCGGCAAGCTGTTTGCCCCATTTTTTCTCCACTTTCATCTTCTAAAGCTTAGGTTTCGAGATGATCTCGCGAAACGGAGTTTTTTCATGCTACCACGGGTGACTCTATACCTTATATTAACCGGTGTCAGTCGGTCCCAATTTCAGAGTGACACTTCCGCTTCAAGAGATCTTCCCGGTATGTGTATGCATACATACGTGAGTACGAGTAATTTTAGTATATAGGTTTTTGACCGTCTTAATTGATGATTATTGTGTATTTTGAACATTATAAGAATTTGTTGAAAATATAATTTTTCATGAATGACTGCTTATAAACGGTAACACTTAGAAATATTCTAAATTTCTCGTTTCCTCTCAACGTTTCCTTTGAATTGATGTGAAAATATACTATTAACAAAGTTCATATTACTATATAAAATAGGCATAAGACGTTTTTATTTTATTTCACGCAAATTCAACAAACGTTTATTTTTTTTTGTAGCTTATAGTGGCTGAGTATTTTTTTTTTAACAATTATAGCAACAAATAATATGATTGGATGATCCTTAATTCAAAATGGTATACATGTGCATGTCTAATATATATATACATATATATATATATATATATATATATATATATATATATATATATATATATATACACACACTATTCGATTTGATTAGGAACGTTATGAATCGAATAGAGAAATTATCGTTTCGCCATAACATAAAGGTAGGTACTCGATCGCTTCGCGAATTGTTTACAAGATTTTCTATCAAAGTTCACTACGTTTTCAGTTTCGCTTTGAATTTATATATCGTATTTTGAATTAAAGACGTCCAACAGTAACAATATTATCAAAAAGTTAACAGTTTAAAAAAAATTAGGTCTAACAGAGTTTTACATTCGGTATTCAGTCAGTTAGCATTTTACTATGTATATTTAATTATTTAACAATTATATTAAAATATGGGCATTTTTTATTTTTATTATTCATTATTATTATTATTATTATTATTGTTGTTGTTGTTGTTGTTCTTGTTGTTGTTGTTGTTATTATTTACTCGTTTTTTTCATATCAGATCTGTATTTTGGAATCATCATCAAATAGATATTTTTTTTCTTTTCTTCGCCCGTGCCGTTTGGTTGTTTGTTTCTTCTTCTCACCTTTCATTTTGTATTCACAAGGCAATCTCATGATCATACATGATAAATTTACCTATAGTATTTCTGTAATAATATATTCGTGTTGTTGTATTCATTGTTTTCATATTTCGAACAGATGTTTTTATTCTTTATGTACGAATTACCTTATATATTACTCGATTTTTCATTCTCTAGTTGAATAGACATATATATTCAAAAATTAATAAATCATTTATATTTATTACTTTATTTGGCAGTTAATGTCGCGGGTTCTTAACTGTTACAATGATTGCTACAACATTTTTTCTTCTTTAATATTTGACCAAACAAGACATGTTCATATAATTTTGTACTGTTCTCTGTCCAAGGGAACTCACGGGTGTAAAGATAACAATTATTATATAGTTATGATTTACATGCGTCAATTATGCAAGTTATGCATATACAAAATGCTATAGCAACACGGTACGTAAAAAAAAGAAAAAAATTTGCAACATTCTTCGCTACTTTATGCAGAGACTCGTATTACGACACGATCTCCGGGGTATTTTCTATCAGTGTTTTTGTCAAAATATATAGGTATACGTTAAAAAAAAAAAAAATAGAAAAAAAACGGATTCTTACAAAAATTAATAATTCAGTCTGACGGTTCTTCATTTTAGTCTACCTGTAATCCCAGTTTAGGTTAATATGATAAAAAAAAAAAAAATACCAAACTTATCTCCATCTCACCAGGGCACAAAATTTAATTTGTTCAAAGCGCAGACCAGCTGCTCGGTGGGTCACGTGCCCTAGTTTAAACAAAATAATAATCGTCAATCAATCAATCAAAATTCTTCAGAATTACGACAGTTAATTAATTAATTAATTAATTATCAATTAAATATTTAATCGTTATTGGAATTAAATAATTTATGCTTGCATATTTACAGACAGTTTTGTTTGTTTGTATGTTTTGTTGCTTTTATGTTTTTTTTTTTTTTTTCATTTTCATTTTCATGAAAATTAACTAATAGTTCTACATTTTGTATTCGTTTAAATTATTTACGTATTAAGAGAAAAAAGAATCTCATTAAAACGGAAAGGGGTGTTGGCAACTTTTCAAATTTAATCCTTTCGTTTTTTTTTTGTCGTTTTTACTGCTTAGCTCGTGGTAATTTCACAATTCTCTTTGTTTAATAAGTGCTTATCCATGGCTTCTGACTAAACACTTGATTGTATAATATGGTACTGTAACAGAATTTTGTTCCAACCGATCCTTATTAAGCAGCGTGTCGTACATTAAAGGTGTTTAAAGTGAAACGGGTAAGCCATTTGTTGACATATTCATACTCATTACATTTTGTGTCGAAAGATATGAAACGGTTCTTTGCTCAAAATGATGATTAACAAAAATAGAGAAACTTGTGCCCAATTGTTTCATCACTATAGACCGCGGTAATGTTACTCATACACCACATAGCACAGTATAGTGATTTGCGTTTATTACTATAAAGTTTTTTTTCAATTGTTCATCCGTCTATTTTGTTCTTCTTTGTTTCTTATTGTGAATATTACCAGACACTTCAATGGTAATATGTAGTTCGACATATCACGATTTAAAAATAGTGTCAACATATGGATATGTATAGAGGTAAAACTTCTGTTACACGTACCAATTTTTTAAACAAGAAATAACGAAATCGCAAGTTTCGTTAATTGGATCTTTTTTATTTAATTTTCCTTTTCTTATATTCACTCTTATAATATATCTACTAACATTTGATATAATTGAAAATAAAGTGTTATATCTCTATTTATTTACTATTTACACTTCGACACCTAGAACTCGATCTACAACGTACTCGTACCTTTTAGGTTCTCCGCTACCACTCTCCGATGTTTCTTCCGACGATTTTACATTAACTTCAGTCTGACCAGCCTGACACTGTGTATTGCTACTGTCTGTCTCCAGGCTGGGTTGACTCAATTTTTCCGCCGTCAAGATTCCAGAGTCATTCGCGGGAATATGACTCACACTATTTGTTTTATTTGTAGCACAATTTGTTTTAATCGCACCACTAGTATTATTTGTTCCTGCGCTGCCACTTGAAGAAGCAGCTGACGCGTTATTTGTTAAATTAGTCAATAGATTATTTGACACACTATAAACATTGGTTTTAGAAACTCCGATAGATTGGCTGCTCGCTGGTTCCGACATATGTCTTCTATGCGGAAGTGACGGCAGGGTTGTTACATTCTCAGATATCAAATCCTCCGAAGGTAGCACCGGTACATTCAGGTTAACGCGTGTAAAGAATGCCATTTTTTCTCTAAAAAAAGAAAACGTAAATGCGTTCAAGAAAATGTGAAACATTTCTAGTAGATTGTGTAGATTTTTTTGGAAAACTCGGCAGTGAAATTTGCCAAATAAATTGACGTTTGAAAATTGTGATTACTTACTTGAAAGAAATAATATCTGGTTTTCCCTTGCCAGCTTTAGTTTTCCGCAACTTATATATTTCCTTGGATGTCTTCTTCAACATTTTTTCCACCTTTTTATCCTCAGCGCTTTTCCCGTTCTTCCCGCACTCGGCTTGTGCCATAAGATTTTGGAATTTGTGATCTTCCAACAGCCACGTAGCAAGATCCGTGTCCCCCTTTTCTCTGGCCTGTTCAAGCCTCTGTTTTAAATCCCTCAATCTACCCAATTCGTCATGCAAATTGGTCAGCCTTGCGTGCTGCGCTTGAAGGTCTAATTCAAGATCCAGAGAAGTTCTAGCTGTTGAATTAAGATGATTTGATTTTTTCGAAGTTGTTTTACAGCTCAAGGCAGAAGAGGGTCGTCGCCAACGCAAAGAACGTCTCTCAACCGAGTTCCGCTGGAAAGGACCACCGCGCCTATAAAGTGGCATACTGCTATCGCTGTCACTGCGGTTCAACTGTAAGATGAAAAAAAATTCTTTCATTATATATGACTTCAATGATAGAATTGCTGTATGTATGTGTTTGACAGTGGATAGTGGTTGATTATTCATTACATGCTTACCCTGCAAATGTAATGATTTCTGCTAACCGCTGCACTAGGAGAGAAAGTTTGGCTGCGTTTAATGACGATGGAATTCTTATCGTCATGAATAGCTCCAGGAACAACACCTGCGGCTGACAATTTTCGCTGCTTGCCTTGTTCGGGAATGAAAATACACTCTGTGTTCGTTTCCTTGTCCTGTGTTTGATTCTCTTCTTCCGCTAGTTCTTCGTCTTCCTGTAACAAAGTATCGTTCGCTAGTTAAACGATGCACCGAATTCACTTTCACACATTTTCTTTCGTCGCACATTCTGTACTGACACGTTAATACAAGGACATCGGTGATAACTAACCTCATGCTCTAATACATCCTCTAAAACGTTGTCCTCTAACATAAACTCTACAATAATTCCCTCCTGGTCACTATCTTCACTTCCGCTATCGCTATCCCCATCTTCATCTTCCTCCTCGGGACTTCCAAGACAGTTGGCCAATTCTTCAAGGCGTAGAGCCACAGCTGTTTGCAATTCTTCGCATCCCTGATTCCGTGTTAAGGTAGAAGTTTGGGAACTTATTATGGTACTCTCGTCGCTACTTTCCTCCTTTGCATTTTGGGTTTGAGTACTTCTATACATTGAAATATCTGACTCTTGTTTGTCATGTTTACCCTGCTTGTTAGCGACTGTACTACCGTTACTTGTCGTATCGGATGTAGATGGCTGCATAAAGCGGAAGGAGAGGATGTTGTACCACTTGACGCTCGGTGATTCATGACTGAAGTCTGCCAGTGAGACTTGGGCTGAACCCTGATGAATAGATAAATTTGAAATTCATTTTTAATAAGATTCGTTCAATTTTTCAAATATTTAATCCGATATTTCCAAAAATTTTATCAGTATTTCAGAGCTTCAGAAGAGTCATAACTCACCAAGCACTCCTCAGATTCACCGCCAGTGCACCAAACATTAACTTGCAAGGTTTTTGTGTATAATTTGTTAAGCGGCACAGATATTGGAAATGTTTCTCCAAATGTAGGTTTTCGCAAGTCTGTTACAGGCTTTGTGCAGTACATATGACTGACTGGAGGTTGCATCGGGAGTAAGGCTGCTTTAATATATCTGTAACATATAAAAATTACCCTTGTGATATACGGTTTATGGAATTATTAGAGAAACATTTACACTTTCAAGCGATCATAGTCACACCTACAGAGAACCGTTACAAAAAATATCTTCCAAGTTCTCAGCGATAACGAAAAAACGTCGATTAGTGAATGAAAATGATATTCACTAATATGAATAAATTTTTTTCAGAGTCAAAATATATTCTATGATATTGCTAATTATTGAAACGCCGTATTATATAAGGCCCAGTAATACCTAATAGGCAACTGACTGTGTAATAATACCGAGGATAGACGGAACCAGTAAACGTTACATAATATTGTCAACCAAGGTATAGATCAGGTGGTCATTGATCTAACAGCTTGGTTTCACAATCGTATTCCAATTCTAGAAATGTTAATGACTTTCTGAACAAGCATAGTATGACATATAGAAATGATGTCATCCATTGATTTCACTGATAAATATTTGCTATCTTGCCATGTGATGTTTAAAAATTCTCCTTTCTACTAAAGAATTTCACTGTTTTTCACGTTCTGATGGTATATGGTGACAATGTGTCAAGACTAACTTAAGCTTTGCAGTTTTTTCATATCATCCAGGAAACATATGTTTATCAGTTTATTTAGGAAAGAAGTTTAGACAAATTAGTTGTAAAAACTGTCGCAAATTTCTGCTATGGCCTAAATTTTCAGGTTTCGTTACAGATTTAATGAAACAGTTTTTCTAAATGATGGTCAAAAATAATACTCACTAATTTTTTTTATCAACAACTCCCGATGGTATAACAATACGAATACCATAAATTGGTTTTATTACTAACAAGATTTAATTGGCAAGTGCACAAAAGGTACCTGAATTCTTGTGTTTTCCAAGTCTGCGAAGCACAAATCGTGCATTCAGCAGTTCGCTAACGATAAGCATAATAATGCTTGTAAAAATATTTGCATACAAGTGTATATGATGTAAGATCGGTGGAATTAAAGTGTCTGTCCACTGTGCCACCTAGGAAGTACACACAATCAGCAGCAGCCCACGCTCTTCACTTTCACCATAATTTAAGCAGAAGGCATTTGTCTAACTATAAACACATACAATCGTACTTTAACAGTGTTTACATCACAGTTGTACAAACCCATTCACTTTCAGACTTCAGGGTTAAAAGTCGTACAGAAGTATTTCCAGTAACGACGGATTCAATATTTACTAATAATTAATGTTCTGTTTACCCTAGATCTTTTCGTAATTTTTCTTCTTTGTGCTTGATAAATTTTTTACTCACACTTGCGTGTTGTCGGGAATAAATAGCGCAGCCAAGTTTCTTGCACGTTCTATTCCAATGTGCAGCAACCCGTCGCTTACTGAATACCTGAAACACACGACATGTAAGAACGTCAATGACACGGATTTTATTACCATTTTATGTCGTCCTAGATATTGAATAGAGAACTCGTTGAGAGGATGGGTGCAGTTCAAATATCATCACTGTATATTTACAGACTTCTACACACAGCATATTTCGCAGGATTATTCGAAGTAATATGCAATTGAACCTTTTACCAAAGGTCTTTTACTTTTTTAATTGGAACACCGAACCGTTAGAGGTTGCAAACTTGAAATTTTCGAAATGCCTGTGTTTGCTTATCCACTGCTACGAATACCAGGAAGTTTAAAAAAATAAATAACTCACCTTAACTTGATTTGAACTTGCGCCGTCTCCAGGTTCATTTCACCAAGGGCAAGCGGATCGACGCCGAGTAATCCGGACAATCGTCTTCTGTTCGAGGCTTCAAAAACGCCAGAGTCACCAGCGACACTTTCGTCAGACACAGCCGCTGACACGGATCTAGTGTTGGTACCAGAACTGCTCGCTCTAGACCTAGTTCCGTGTGGCGGAGGTGTTTCGCTAATAGGTGACAACGGCGGTTCCTGCGGTAAAGGCATTGCCGGCCTGCCCAATCCGCTCCCCTGCGACATGTTGCCGGATTGAAATTCTACCGGCGGTTGCGGGCTCAATTTCGAGTGCTCGGAATTCGCCGACAACTGTTCCTGAATCGCTTGCTGGCTCAGTCTAAGCTCGGCCAGTTTGTCTTCCAGCTGATTACGATCCAGCGGCGAAGCCGAGGCGAGAAGCCTCTGCTGTCTCCTCTGCTGTTCTACCTGTTCGTACGCAGGCGGTGGACCCATAGGCGCGTTCTCGTAGAGAGGCGAAACCGGCGGACTAACGCTGGATAAACTTGACCTCGGCGATAGGCTAGGCTGTGATCTGCCAGGGGACGGCGTTCCGAGATTCCCCAAATTCTGATCGGAACCCCTGAGCAGTCTCTCAACTCGTCTGTGAAGATCGACCATGTCTACCGGCCTCTCTTGTTGAACAGGTCCGAGATACTGCGGGCCTCCGTAAATGTCGGTGAAGCTTAGACCAGAGCTAAGAGAACCTTTGCTGCTCGTCGTGCTGAGACTGCCCAAACTTGAGCTACTGCTTACGGACAAGGTGCTGGCACTGAGGGTCTTCAGCTGACCCTCCAACAGAGCCATGGACCTCAGGGCATCTCTGAGCTGCTGTAGCAGCAGCTGTTTTTCCTCGTGAAGTCTTACCCTGTCCGTGATTGTTCTGTTGGACAATTCAAGCGCGGTGTTTAGGTCCTGTTCCAGCTTCCTTATTTCGCCCTGTATGTCCTTCATGTCTTGCTGAGTTCTTGTCCTCGGTGTTATACTCCTCAGTTCCCTCAGAAGCTGTTCTTTCTCTTGGAACAACAACAGCTTGTCCTTGTCGCTTTCCGTCTGACCGGGAATCACCTTTTCCTCCAAATCGGCGAGCTGCTGCTGTATATGTTGTATCCTTTTCCTCGCTTCGTCGTACTGCAATCTCATCCTGGCCATCTCGGCTAGCCTAGTACCGATGGGTACCAACTCGCCGGACAAGTCGGTCTGGGATGCGGTGCTTAGTTTCTCCTGAGGAAGACTCAGTGTGCTCGCGTCGGGACTTCCTTCGCACAGCTGTAGCCTCGTCAGCTCGTCCTTAAGCTTTGCCAACGACTGCATGAGCTCAGCCTTTTCTTTTTCGCCAGAGCTAAGGGATTTCTGTATGTTCCTCAACTCGGTCATGATGGCTTGAGCCTCCGTGATGTTGTAACATCCACCGTTGTGCGCGTTCAACTTTTGCTCCACGCTGATAGGAAAAAAAGTCACAGGGGGAATGTAAAGAGTCTCGTTTTTCATCGAACATTTTTTTTTACCAAAGATCTGTTTAGGATCGGTGGATGACTTACCTAGCAAGAGTATCGACTCCCCGCTGGGTGCAGTTCATCTCTGCGCGAATTTGCTCCAGTTCTCGCTTGAGCCGCGAGACGCGGCTCCTGGCGAGGGCGACATCGGACTTCAGTAAGTCCGGGTCGTACTTGGTACTCAGAGAACTCGAGCTGGAGCACACTGGATTAAGAAACGTTGGATTTAGGAACTTTCAAACAGCTTCTCAAGAAACAATATAACGATTTTGTTGACCACGTAGTAAAAAGTGATTACTACTTACAACTTGTGCGAGATGCTCCTAGGGTTGTCAGAGCATTGTTGAGGTGATTGTATTCGTCTTGAGCAAGGCACAGCCTCTGCTGTTTGACATCGTAGATTTCCTTCTTCGCCTGAAACAAAAGATAGACAAGATTATGTCAGAGATAAGTTAGAATGATTTTTGACAGTAGCCTAGTCAAGCACAACGAATCTCTATTCGAACAAAAAGAAGTTCACCGGGCTGACTGAAATGTTAAATTTGTTGAAATCAAAAGAAAACTACGTGCAGTTGCATTGTGTTTTCATAAAAACTGTCAAGTTCAAAAGCATTCTATTCAAATCGTACAAGGTGTGTTTTGTTTCTATCAAGGAAATGGGATGTGTTCTCATAAATTTTTGAATATCAAGAAATAGAGAGCGCCGTTAATTACATCTCGAGCTTCCTCTGATTCCCCGAAGCATTTCTCTAATAACTGTTATTATTCTACGGATAACGTGATCGAAATAGTCCGAGTACCACGATGCCCCGCAGCTAGCGTGCCAGCCTTGCAACATGCGTGACTTGCAATAATTAGGTCATCGATCGTTTTGGTCACTGCATATATCGAATTAAACACGATCAACCCTTTGTACTAAATTCCCCGATTAACTGCACCCAGCAATCTCTGTCTAGATGAACCACAACTTCCTACTCAGCAAGTTTATAATGTAGGAAAATTCGAGCAGTATACGTTGCGCGCCGACAGCGAACGCAGAGTCAAGCTGCAGACAAGTTTGATTTCACACAGATTCAATACGAACAAATTCAGAGTAAGAACGTCAACTTTTGTGTTTGTAAAAATTTACAACATACAGAAATTTTCCACACAATATATACTGGTAAACGATAAGAATAGTTTTTATTGTATAATAGTATAAAGACCTCGCGTTGTTTTCGTCAACTTTTACAGTAAATGTATTTTTTTTTCCACTTTTAAAAAATATTCCTGACGTTGACTTTAAACTGCTTGCCTGTGTTCAGTGCAAAAGAATTGTAAAAATTCTTTTCTTGTTTCTTTCGTCGAATAGATTAGGCTTTAATTGATGCATTTGAAATAATTGTTTTCATATAGGTAGAACAAAGCGATTTTTCCAAATGATAAGAAATCTTATTATTATTTTTAATATGGTCAATATTAATGGAAACGTTGCTATTCAAGTAAACACGTGCATTCCTGTATGTAAACAGTCATCGTCAAAGCTATAACGAGTTCACGTCTGATTTAGCAAGACGTCGATTATCTACTTTTACTCTCGTCCTGCCGAGACAATATAACAAATTTTTTTTAAAACAAGAACACTCAAATACTCGCTGCGGTATAACAATTGATCGGAAAAAAATCCATTCCATCGATATGTGAAACGTGGAGTGTGCACACTGTAATAAAGTTATTGAAATGCAACGATGTTTCGAGAACATTGTACACACGTAGATCGAAAAGCAATTAACGCGAAATAGCGATGATCATCGATCCGTGCGCGCACATTTCTCCTTGCAATAATATCTCGTATCGTTTCATTGAACCATAATTGGAGGCAGCAATATTTGTTCGACGATGAAACGGAAATCGAGAAGGCCGAATAAAAATGTATACGTATGAAAAAAAAAGAAAGAAAAAAAAATCACTTCTCGAAATTTAAACGATCTTTACTCCTTACGTATTCACAATAGTAATAGGCCTTGGCGTCACTGCAATTCTGCCTGTAGCACTGTTCCCAGTAGAACTGTTGTATTTGTTCTTCGTTTTCGTAATCGTTGTGGTAGCACATCTTCATGTAATATTGGGAGACGGAGTTTTCGTATATCTGCTGCTGTTGCTGATAGTGATAACTCTGATTGTACTCTTCTATATAATGCTGATATCGTTGAGCAGGGACAAGGACACAGAGGGCAAACTGACGGTCCATGCCGGTGCGATCGGCTCCGATTCTTGACTGGGGGATCTCTTTGGATCTCCTCTGGTGCCGAGCGGTGCGCGCTGCTGCTCACCTCACCTCATCATCACGAAGGCCACCTCGAGACTGGACGTTCTTGGGCATGGACCCGAAATTCCAATCCCCACCTCCGTCCTCCATTTTTAAGGGGTCTCTTTTTCATTTTCCCTCCTTTTTTGCCTCCCCCCCTCCCCCTTTTTTTTTCTTTTCTTTCCTTCTTCTTTCGCCTCGCCGTGTCGTTCTTTTTTTTTCATTATTTTTTGCTTCTTTCTTATTATTATCTCTTATTTTTTATTCTCCTTCGTCCTCCTCTTCTTTTCCTTCTTCTTTCTTTCTTTCTTTCTTTCTTACTTTCATACGATCTTTTTCTTTTTCGTATTCCCTTGCTTCTTATGCTGCTGCAGCGCTTTCGGATCCGGCTCCTCCTCTTCGCTCGGCACACCACCGTCTCTCTTCCAGATTCTCTGGTACTTTTTATACATTATTCTTACTCTCTACTTCATCATCATCTTCTTCTTCTTCCTCTCTTTCTCCTTCCCCTCTTTTTACACGGCGTAAAAACAAGAGCCTCATCTCCCGTCTTCTCGTCTCCCGTGGGCCCCCAGTAACGTAACAAATTTGTTTTCATTATTTATCGCGTACACTGCATATATACATTAAAATAGAAAATCACCATCCTCCCTCACTAGCTATTCTAACTGAACGTCAAAACAATCGATGCTTCAAAGATTTGCGTTATACGGTACAGTGTATACCATATTAACGGTGAATGCCCATCACCCAGATGTTCGAGCTCCCGGACTTTATCCTCATATCCATAACTCGGAACATTAGCAAACTAGTTAAAATGTGTTTTCCGGTTTGATGGATTCGCACGAAATTCCAACATACCCCTAATGCTAAGTTCTCAGCTTTTACATCCTCGTCGGAGGTGAAACAATAAAACTAAACTACCAACTAGTGGCATTGTTTTTTTGTTCGTGCAGAGATGAATGTCGATGATTTGTGAGCATATTATTTTTTAAAATAATATCATGAATGCTAAACAATCAACAAAGTATAAACAGTGAAACCACTACGCTCGTGTTGATTTTTTGCCAACGTTTAAATTCATCTGTCAAATATTTCACATACGTGCATCTAGTCATAATTTTAACCCAAGTTTTTTCAGTACAGCTCGCTATTGATATTTATATCAGTAAAGTCCGAAAATACATATACATATATGCATACGTACGACTCTTTGGTAAATAGGAAGAAGTTTAGAAATTTCGCAGGATATTTTCGTCCTATTATTCTTACATAACTCATATCTTTTTTCGTCATAGTCAAACACACATACGATATTGACAGAAAGTCAAGTCGCTAGTTAACAGGTACATATTATACCTTGTACATCGCATACATACCAGATGTACGTACATAGGTATGCAAGCCTCTGCAAGTTACGGGTGACTCATTGTCAATCTATATTCTACAGATATAGACCGCTTCTTGTTAACAACTTATAAACAACAAGTCCACGAGTTTAGGCCAAAACGTGTCTAGAACGTCAGTTGTACATGGAATTTGCTAGAATCCGTCTCTCCGTTTTCCTGTACCATTGCACACGTTTCATGCGCGCATACACGCGCATACGCACGCTTGTACAAGGAATTCGAACGCCGTGAAAGAAAACGCGGGCACGCACGATGATGATGATGATGATGATGATGATGATGATGATGATGATGATGATGATGATGATGATGATGATGATGATGATGATGATGATGACGATGACGATGATGCAGGGACGTTAGCGAGCGGGCCCAGCAAAGAAGGGGCGGCTCGGGCCCCACGACACAAGACTGCAACATAAGAGCAGCCCGGCAGCAGCCGAGAGCGTAGCTCACCGGTCCCTTCTTCCCGTCCCCTTTGATCCACGGTAGTAGGGCCGACCTTGAGTCCCCACATTATATCTCGTCCTTGTTGGAATTTCTGAGCCCATCGGCCCATCAGCATGTCTCTGATCATCCAAGAGCGAAGGTAAGGACCCTCTCCCCCTTCTCTTGCCCTTACCTCCTCCCCTCCTCTTCGCCCGCCGCTCCTTCCCGCCGTCCCAACAAAACTGGGGCCCGGCTTGCTCGCACACACATACGTACCTTTATTTCGAGCTCAACTATTGACCCGCGTTCCTGACTGCGGAGACGTTGATATTTACGCGGTGTGCATGCCGACCCTAATTATTGTTCTTAACGGTTTGCTCCGGGGTTTCGAATCGTACACCCTGCACATGCCGTGACTTTCGTTTTCGAAATTCCACCTCTCCCTACCGACTGCGGTCTTATTTATTTATTTTCTTTTCTACTATTGTGATTTCTGACAATCGTACGTTTCACGGTACGAGCTTTGTTTTCTTTTAATAGAAGCGATGCGCGTCAATCTTTATATAAATTATTCTCACAGTTAACGCTGAATGATTCACAGTTTATTATTAACACCAACGACAACAATAACAGGGGATAAATGAAGAAAAACTTGACTTGTTCCACTCTTTCTACATTCCTTTCTCGATTTTTTCTCTGCTCATTTTGTTATTCGTACAGTAGTTCGTACGTAATAATACACGACATAGTGGGGATTTTCTGCAAGAGGAAGAGCCTGGAACTAGTATAGAGATTGTTGATTTATCTACACCGTATAGGTATAAGTGTGTATACGTATAATATATATACATATATGTATACAGAAGATCGCGCGAGAGAAGGAAAGCAACGACGCGGAAGAACTCGCGGGGCCTTATTCTTCTTATTCTTATTATTCTTCTCCTCCCTATCTTTCTCCTTCTTCCCCTCCTTCTTCTTCTTCTTCCTCTTCCTCTTCTTCTTCCTCTTCTTCTTCTTCTTCTTCTTCTTCTTCTTCTTCTTCTTTTACCTAAAGTTCCAGCGATGGCATGGAATGCAACGCCCACAAGCGAACGAGGAGAGATCGAACGACGACGAAACGTGGTTGCAGGCTTATTATATTACGTATACCCATACAGGCACATAACATCCGCGGAATGTCGACCCGAGACAAACAAATTCAGATCTAGTCGCGGGTTCGGTATTATACAGGCTTCAATTTAAAAAAGCATGGCATCAGCGTCAGCATCGGCAGATATATATATATATATATATATATATATATTATATTCCTCGCGGTTTAACGGTAGTCATTTATTTCTCTCCTTTGCCGAGGAGGTATTCCCTCTGTTCGAATGCCTGACTGATTGCCGCGGATTCTTTCCCCGCGCGACGACTATAATACAAATGCATACGTGCCTATAAGTATGCGTGTGTATTCCATGGTATAGAGAAAGATATAAGGTTACGCGCTATCCCGCACTCTCAATCGATCGGTCGATGGAATTTCAATTTTTTCGTTTATTATTCCCATCTCTATTTCTCTGCTAGAGACGTACACTCGGCACTGTTCGTGATTCGCTACAACGTTATTATACCTATCGGTACCGCTCGTGGCTCGTACCTGTGTAGACAAGGAATGAAAAAAGAAAAAAAAGGAAAGAAAGAAAGAAGGAAGAAAAAAAAAAAGAAAACAAGGAACAAACGGAATGTGTTATGTAACACCGCGACTCGCGGATGAATATACCAACAGCATTTTAACATACAACCAACGTAGATATCATATAATACCTGCAGGGTGTATTATACGTACAAAATACACGCAATTTCAATAACTGTCTATATAATCACAGGTACTATACCTGATAATAATAAAATATTAAGAGGTATTCGTTTGAAAGAGAAATCGATTTCTCACACAACTATTAGCGAATCTTATAACAGGTAAGTATAATAATATTAATATCAGGTAACTGCGCATCTTTTCAAAATATTCTCGCATACGAAACACATGTGTATATATACCTATATTATGATAGACACTGTACAGCTGTTACGATAATGTATAGAAACGAATAATTCCGCAGGCCTCCTTCTCTTTCCTGCAAAGATAGAAAGAGAGGATAAAAAAAAGAAATAAAAGAAGGTTGATATGGCATCGATTTACCGCATACCGCGGTCTGAACGCGAATAAAAATCGATTGTAGAGATAAAATATTAGGAAAGAGGGAGGAATAGATAGTAAGTTAGATAGTTTCTTCAGTTCCATCCACCCCTCGCGATACGCACCCGCCGTCTCTCTCTGCTATCCGCTCTCCGCTCTCTGCTCTCTGCTCTCTCGCTATAATTTGCAACGCGTGTGCTGCCGCTATCATATCAGTGGCTCCATCTCAGCACATTCCGCGGTACAAGCCCACTCGACTGACTCTCTTCTCTCCCCCTCTCACTCTCTCTCTCTCCCTCTCTTTGCCACAGCGCTCTCTTCGTGCGCGCGCGGAGCCAGTGAAATGAATAACGTCTCAGGTTCGTCCGGCAGAAGGACAGAGAGACGTGAAGAACGAAAGAAAGAAGAAGAAGGAGAAGAAGAAGAAGAAACGTCCGAGTCGAGCGAGCGAGTAAAAGAGAGCGAGAGAAAGAAGTGTGCATATGCATATGTGTGTGTATATATTTATACATATTTGTATATTGCATACAAGCATCGATCGGCACTGTACGATGGAGGCCAAGTGCGCGCGCGCGAGAGCGAGAGAGAGAGAGAGAGACAAGGGCAGGGGGGAGGCCTTAAGGCCCAGCAGGCAGCGGAGGCGAGGGGATAGCGGGGGAGGCAGCAGCGAGGGCACGGCGAGCTCGGAACGGGCTAGGGTGGAGGGAAGGGCAACGGGGGAGGGAGGGATGGAATGCAGCCGAGTGAGGAATTCCGGCCCCTCCCGCATATTTATCTGAGCTCGGCTCCGGGCACGCGGTAAGTGAGGCCCGGTAAGGCCCCTTTTATAGCGTGCCGTGTTGCGGTAGCGAAGGAAGGAAAGCAGGGGGCGAAGGGCGGGTCAAGGGAGGGAATCCACTATACCTACGCCACGGACACGCTATACCCGAGGAATGCCAAGTGTTTATAATCGAGAACTTCTCTCTCCCTCTCTCTCTCTCTCTCTCTCTCTTCCTCTCCCTCTCTGCGTGTTTCGTCAGTGATGGCAAATTCGTTCTTATACATGCATATAATACAATACATAGGATATATGTATAGAAACGTTGGTTAGGCGTACACGTTGCGCATGCATGTATGCATGCACGTATATCTTGCGTATGCCCACACAAAAGTGAACTGCACAGCAGGCAGGCTGGCAGGCAGACGGACGGACAGACAGATAGACAGACAGACAGACAGACAGACAGTGAGACAGACGGACGTACGGATAGATAGACAGCCAGTCAGACCAGCAGCCAGGCGAACAACGAGACGTTAAACAGATATATATACATCTGTATATATGTATATATATATATGTATTATAGGGGAATAGAGTGTGTAACGCAACAACGTTTGTGTCATTCTAACAATGGGGGGGGGGGGGGGGGGGGGGGGGATTTTGAATATCTATAAACAACCTGGTGTACGTACGTAATATTTTTGAGGGAGGCTTGATGTGGGTTGCACGAATTGAAAAGCATTAATGGAGATTCCTACCTCGCGAGGATGTTAATTGTGTTCTGAAAATTTGATTTTTATTTCTGTTTTATTTTCTTTTCACTTTTTCAAGAATTTATTTTTTATCACAGAGCGTAAGAAAGTGTTGAAAAATTAGTAACGCAAGCAAAGTCAATTCAAACTTTCCGAAAATGTTTTTAGTCTTAACCGCCTTGTCAAGTAAATTGTTCACGATGATTCTTGTATTAAATTGAAGAAATTACAATTTTTTAAATCTGACTTCAATCGTTGTGAAACGACAGATCGTCGGAGAAAATATAAAAATATATTGAAATAAGTAACAGAAAAAGTCAACTCGACGAATACAACGAAATCCCATTTCCGAAAGATATATAATTACATTCAAATTTTGCATCGCGAGTTGAGAGTCGTTTATACACAATAATATACAATCCGGCATCAGTCCCGAAGAATGTTGTTTACGCGCTTGCGTCGCGTCGCATCTGGCGCGAGTTCTTAACTGAACCCTTAAAAAAAAATACTAATAAACTTTCACGGAAGTAAACACATTAGCGATAATATGCAGTATGTACCAGATTAACATAATACCTACGACGAGATGCGTGACTTGCCGGTTCAATATTTACGGCATCAAATCAAATCACCGCTGTGCCCGGTTGATAATGATACTTTGGCTATCGATGTAAATTTGAAGAAAAAAAATCTCTCTTCTTCTTCTTTCGGTCGTATCTTTTTACCTTCAGTTTCCGTTTACTCTCCTCTCATTTATCTTTTCAACGATATTCCATGGGATATATAAAATGGTCGTTCCACGTGCACAGCGTGTAACGCATCGTACTAATGTACGTATAATATGTAAAACGTAGAGTATGCATTCACACGCATACAGGTTACATGTAATACGATGATTTCGTTCGATCAAAATATTTCTGGGAATTGGGGGGAGTATGGGCGTTGACGAAGGACGCGAGGAGGTCTGAAATCGGGGTGAACAAAATGCGGCCGGAGATTAAAATGATTAGGGTTAGAACGCTACTGCAGGGAGCCAGCCTCACGTGATACCCCTGTGGCTACCGAATTCCGTTCGAAATGGGCCCGAGGGGGGCCCTGGAACTCCGTACTCTCAGTGGCCCCCGAGGTCCGGCCTATGAACCTACACGCCACACTCCCCCCCTTTTTCCTCTTCTTCGCGTAACCTTCAGGCCCCTTTCGTGCCAGTCAAGTCCCAAACTTGTGCACAAATTTTATGTTTCGATGCGTGTGTACGAGGTACGTGCGTATAAAATTACGTATATATAACGAGTGTGCGATGAATAACCGTCAGCGAAGAAGCTGAAGAGAGAAAGAATCTTTTTTCTCCTTAGCTTGATTCGTCGAAATATATAAACACGTACATTTTTTTTTTTTGTCGGAAGTTAATCGCGTAAGTGAGACGCAAGAACGGAAACGGAATTCAAACTATGCGACTAGTTCGATATATATGCTACCAATAATGATTTCCGTTGGCCAGTAATGGTAAGGGAATAAGGGAGGCGGGAATTTCTAATTCCCTCTGGTCCCTCCATCTCTCTGGTGAGAAAAGTAAGTACATATCCGAGGCCCGATCGCGTAGCGTTACAGGGCCTGACGCTCTGGAAAGGAATTTCTTTAGGTCGGACCAGCTGCCGAGTTTTCGAACAAAAGCCGGGGGATATAAAAGAAGGATTTCTCGACGCGCACGTGGCCGTTCGGAGAGAATATACGGGCTGGTATTACGGCATGGCGATGGCGATGGTCAGGGCGATGGGTTTGCGGACCGGGAACTCTGCAGCGAGACACGCGACGTCCAAACCACCGGCTGCCACCCCGTAGCGTTTCGGACAATACGAGTATTCAAATTCCCGGAAAATGAAAAACAGTGGGGAAAGTAATGAAAACGAACAAGAGCCAACAAGCTTGCGGCAGATATATTAATTTAAACGACTGAAATAACGCATAATTGTATACATTATGTACGTATGTATACGTACGGAGAAAGGACTTTGTCAAGTTTTCTTCGAAACGTGGCGAAAGAAGTGATTTCTTCATTAGATTCAGAAAAACGTCATTTGATTCAACAACGACAACGAACAATAACGAAAAAAAAAAAATTATTTTACCATCGTAATTGGTAAATTCGACATTCTTCTTGCTCGCAGGTTTCTTACAAAACGACTCGTAGCATGATTTCGACAAACAGTGCAGAAACTGGTTCGAATATAAGTATATGGTGTAAACGCGGATTTGATTTAAATTCTTTTAACCTCTTTGGCATCGCCGAAGGCACCTTTTTTACTCCATCTTCACGAACCAACATACCTCGACTCGTCGTGGATGGACACACCTGGTGCAAAGGCAACTTCCAACGTTTCGCGGTTATAATTATAATTTACTCAGAAACAAGAGAGAGAAAGATAGAGAAGGAGAGAAAGAGAGGGACCGCGGTATTTCTTTACTTTGTTTCCCTTTTCCAACATATATTTTTATTTATCTTTCTTCCCTTATTTTTGGTTTTTGTTTTTATTCTGCGTATATAATTTATCACCTTGTTTTAATTATCAGAAAACTAAACATACAATTCCGTACACTGCCCGGATGATCGTAGAATTATTTCTCGAATTTTTCGAACTTGAATATTATGCATAGCGTGTAGCGACTGAAATTGTGGCCCGCATGGTTTTCATAAAATTCACACTTTTGGAAGCAAGAAGAGAAAAAAATAATACATGTACGTAGAAAAAAAAGGCGCGCGTGCAAATAAAAATAGAAAGACCGAAATCTTTCAAAGTCGTGTTAAATTTATTTCAACCACATCCTGTTAAATATTCCCAATGAAACTTGGATGGGGAAAAAAATAGGTTCAAATACAACGAGAACACATCTGCAGGATAAAGTATATAAAGAAAAAAAAATGTTGAATTTACATTTCGGACTTCCAACATATTCACGATCTGTAATAAATAGTCCCAATATCTTTTCACAATCGTGTAAGTTATCTCCGAAACTCTTCCGAGTTCCGCGTTTCCGGTTTCAAGAAACAGAAACGCCACATTACACCATTAAAGTCCTGAACTTTGCAACAAGCAGGACACTAATAATTGACCGATCGTTTCCCGCATGTGTGTCATAGGTGTGCACGTTTTATCCAAGAGTATAAAACTCGGCTGGCTTCTACATCGACGCAGCGTAGTTCGCGAGTTTTGCCACAGAGTGCGCCACCGTTTCTCCCGCTCGCCGAGAATGGGGGGACGCGAGGGAAAAGTGAAGCAACCGAAGAAAAACAAAGAATGAAAAACGTCCGATTTTTCGTATATAAACATTAAAAGCGAGGACCAAAGCTCGTGTCATTGCATGCAACTTCCGGTTTCATGATAAAAAGTAAATCACATACAGATAGTGCAAAATTGACGATGTACGCTTGAAATTTTAGGTTAACCGTTCGTCGTCAATTGTTTCTAAATATCCAGAGTACACTAATGTTTATGAATGACTTAACCTTCCGGCTAACTTGTTTTCGGTCCGGAACAAAATGCGAGAGCTCGATTCTGTACAAATGATCCGCCAATGACTGGCGATGCAGCTGACGCGAGTATAGAATCGAACTTGCATTTTGTTTCGGACCGAAATCAAGTTAGCCGGAAGTTTAAGGAATTAATAAATATTACTGTACAGGAAGTAAACTGTGACAATACCTACTGCGATACGATCGTAAATCACTACGATTTCATATTATATTATATGTATAGTTTCAATTCTAACGCGACACATTTCATTCGAATTCGAAAAAGAATATTGAAAAATAAATACTAGACAGAATATTCGAGTGTATATAACTATCTATTGAACATCAGTCAGCCTGCGGGCTATTAATCAATCGGTGGAAATGATGTATGTAGTAGACAAGTCAATATTTCTACCGTTCCAACATATTGTGCATGCATATTATATCATGTGTGTATAATACATATCTAAAAATTAAAGTGAACCAGCCGTAGTGGATGAATGGATGAATGGATGGATGGATGGATGGATGGATGGATGGATGGATGGATGGATGGATGGATGGATGATACAACAAACTGATTGGGTTGTCCTCTGCAACATCATATAAGGATGTACATATACGAGTACGGAGTGTATATATATATATATATACGTAGTATATGCAACTGGGATGATTAGAGCGATTAACTCCGTTTAATCATCCAAAGATATTAGTAATTTCGAGAAGAGAGATGTAATTGATTAAAACTTAAATCGCGTGCTGCATCAACAGCGTTGCTGGTTATCTTGGGCCCGACTCGACTGGCCCAAACCGTTGGCGCATGCGCTCCAAGTACTCGTGATGATCAGATGGCCCCGAAGCCGCGTCGCGTCTTACAGAGTTCTTTCGACGCTGGCGCCATCGAGAATGCAATTATCATAAACGCCGGAGCGAAAATATGTATTCAGGCGCGATTAATTTCGAAATGAAGCTTACGGGAACAGTGGCTTACTTCAAGGCTCGCAGCTGCGCATCACGGCGCGATGTTTAAAATTAATTTTACTCATCGTCAGGTGAGTATACATTACTGACTGGCACAAGCTGAAAGATTATATCCATAAGTTTGCGCGATATTCATGCATACATAAAAGAAATTAGGGGATCCCCATCTAGCGAACGTGAAAACGGAAATAACGACGCGATTCTGTATGCAATTCTGAATTTAAAAAAAATTCCAATACATTTCCGTAGTGTTTTTGTTCAGAATTGTATATACAATGGGGCTGACGCGTCTTTTTTCGCCTTCGAGATACGTGGAATTGGATAATTTGAGATACATACGTCAACGTCAAAATCGACGGGGGCAGCCCCTTAACGTCTCGCGATTATTCAAAGCTGGAAATTTCTTATGTATTCAATGCGAAAATAAAAGACTGTTCTTTATTTTATCGCAATGGTGTTCTTTTGTTGGAACGATGGCTCCATAACATTTATATATACAGGTAAATGTAATAAAATGTATAATAAATCTAAAAACAAAGCCCACTCACTCTCTGCAATCGTCTCTAGCTGCAGGATGTCAATTTTCACGAGCAAGTTATTATACCTCTACGTATATTTTGTTGCTTGTTTTAGATAAGCGCGACTACAATTATTTACCGAGCGGTATCTCGAGACGCGGTATATATTATAGGCCAGGCGCTCGGTATCCCCGGCATTCCATTCCTATACGTATGTGTACATACATACACCCGCGGGCTGAGGATGGTAACAAACGTTATACACAGGTATATATGTATAATAGCTATAACATATGCCGAATAGAACTTGAGGTTGGTAAAAGCCCACGACGAATATCGTTGGCCAATAAGTTATAAGATTTTTTTTTTTTAATATACGTGTGCGTGTATGTGTATATATATATGTAAGTTTACGCATATGTGTCAAGCATCGAGTGTCGTATACACGCATATCTATAACAATACAACAACAATAATAATAATATGAATAATAGTACTCTACACGCGAATGAAATTGCAGACGACTCGTGTTATCGTCTGATTCATTATTGTATCAATTTATTCTCGTTGCATATCGAGTACGAGTAGAGTGCAATTCATTACACACAGCTGTGTAAAATTAAAAGATATTAATTATACGAATAATACACTATTTGTTCAAACTCTTTCTTTCTTTCTTTCTCTCTTGATTTATTTATTTATTTATTTATAGATTAATGGGAGAAAAAGAACATATTCTACACAACTTGTTACATACGTTATGAAGAAGATGAAATAATTCTACAGCTCTCTAAGAGCCAATTGTACCGAATATAACGATTTTGACAAAGCGCAGGAGTTGCAGCTAATTATTATCGACGCAACCACTCCGTGTTTATTAATTATTTAATAATAACAATAACAGATGGTGCAAAAAATTTACCACGCTCGATGCATAACGCCGTGAAGGAATATTTTTTTTTATTCTATCAAAAAATATTCGTTAGTCAAAGAAATAGGGATAAAACAAAAAAAAAAAAACCAACAACGACTATCGATTCAATATCTCGCGCAATATGTGAAAAAAATGCCGAAGAGATGATAAAAGTGCAATGGCTCGTTTGTCAGTTGCAGGCAAGTAAAACTCGACGCGCACTGACTGCAGAATTGCTAAAAGTTCTTCGAAACTGAGCGTCTAGTTTACAGCCCTTTACGGGAATACGTCATAAACGCGCAGGAGGAGTTCTTACCTTATAAAGGCGACGCACAGTCTGTAAATGACGTTATTTATACAGACCCGGTTGTATAACATTATGCATTATACACGTATAAATAGTTAACAACCCATTGGCCGCGGTTTGTAAGGTGGATACATTTATTGTTAGTTATACACGTACCGAATATGGTGCGCGATTATCTTTTCTTTTTTTTTTTTTCAGTTTCAAGAAATGCGTGCAACCTGCAGAGCAATATCGAAAACTACTCGCTATATATACGATAAATAATCCTCCTTACGCATGAAACTCGCGCTCCAGGCATCGACTTGGTATCTCTGCGTTACGTATATTGCATGTATAGTGTATACGTATACGTGCATAATAAATAATAATAAATATGGTGTCGCATACCTGTGCGTCCATTATACACATACGTGTATTACATACATTGGTTATAAACCGGAGAACTTTCCCCAGTTGGAATTTGTAAAATCTGGTAGGATCTCGGTGGTAATGGAAGCCATTACGTACCCATACATCGTAATACACATATGCACATAGTCATATAATATACGTAATAGTGCCAATAATTATATACTTATATGTATATTATTTGTAGATGTATCATACGATCTACGTGATGTGTATACTTCGCGTTTTATTAACTTTGCCAAATTTACGAGCTACGGCAGAAAACTTGTAATTTATTTTGCCCCTTTGAAAATATTTATAATTATTATCCGTCGCGTATGTTACGTAGATTATGAACGTACCCGCATGGTATCCGTGCATATATGTATATCATTGTAGAAATACCTAAAACAATTGTGATAATAGTTTGCATAACGTATATCCAACTATATACAGATTCGATCGGCTTCTCATTCGCTATTCGACTTCTTTGAAAAAAAAAATATCAGATGCAAGTAAGAAGAAATACATGTGTGTGTGTGTGTGTGTGTGTGTGGGGGGGGGGTATGGTATCGTTTTTCAAATCGTTTGAAAATAAAAAGATAAAATAACGTATCTTTAAAAAGATTTCGAGATTGGAGCTTTGGCGCAAGTTCGGAAATATATTTGTTATTTTAATTAGCCGAAATCAGATTAGATTTTTTTATCGCGCAGCATCATGTATTACATAGGTACTAACATGTACTGCGGCTTGATATTTTCCTCATCTTTTCTCTCTCTCGCTCTATTCGCCTATTTCACCGACCGCGAGTCGAGTTGATAATGCGAGTTTTGTTATAACGCTTATACAGATTTCAGGTATTAAACAGCCTGTTTCTTTTTTTTTTTGTTAAATTTTCTTGGACACGGCGTTTACAGATTCTTTAATGATTTATTCATTTCATGTGAAACTATGCAGTTTGTTGAAACCCGCCCAACGAATATTGTATTTTTCATTCCGATTCAAATTCGCATGTGAAAAATGAGTCCTTCATGTATGAATATCGATGAGTAACGCACGAAGAAAAAAAAAAAAAAAACAATCGACGCAGGCCCGAAAATTAAAAACGGTGCCGAATACCCAGCTTACGATACAAGTTCAAACGTATAAAACGCATAATAAGGGAAAGGTAAAAACACGTATGTCGTTCAGATTAATTCATCGCCCGCGGCAGCGATGGAATAAATTATTCAGAAATTGGAAATATTCTGATCATAAAATTACAATTATAAGCATTTTTACAAACTCAAGTAATTATTGTTACAACACTGACCTGTCCTATTCGATAATATACGTTACACGTTATATATATATATATATATATATATATATATATATATATATATATATATATATATATATGTGTGTGTGTATATAGATACATGCATACATATATTAATAAACGTAATAAAAACACGTTAATTCGCACGGTAATATTACATTTTCGAACAACAGTATTCTTATCTCATTATATATTATAAACCCGCGGTATCTGAATATCAAATTATTATACGAGACATATTATATTTAACCGCTGGAATTAAGATCGTATCTATAATCTGTACATTGTATATATATGTGTGTGTGTCTGTGTGTGTGTGTTTAGCCTCTCAAAAGATATCTTAAAAATTCCTCGAATACCTACGCGTCAAACTTGGCGTGTGGACAAAAAAAAAAAAAAAATAGTGAAAATAATATTGAATGTAACGACGATTAAAAATTAGTAGATTTTTATTCGTTTATACATAAGTATCCCGATTTATGTTACATGGTATATGTTTTTTTTCCCCTCTTTTTGTTCGCCGCTGCATGTAACGTACTATGTGTATAATAATAATAATACGTGACACAGACTCAGGGAAATAACCGGGATTTTTCCTCTCCGTGGAATGCGAGGCAAATTACGCGAGACGGTGCTGGGTTAAATAACAATAACGACAATATTAACGACAGCAATAAGTTGATTCGATTAGCACGGGCGTAGTTTTATCTTATTGCTGGTTTCCTTCGGGTGTCGTTTATGCATGCAGGTATCTGCTCTGCAGAGTGTAAACGTGCACATGTTTACATAAATCTAGGTATATGTGCGTGCAGCTTGTTTTCTCTCCTACCATTTCTTATTCTTATTCTTCTTCTTCTCACTGGAAGTGTTTAGGAACCGGCCCACGACAATCTTAAACGAACTGTTAAGCTCGATTACCGACCCTGCCGCGGACGATGGGGTCAGCGGATATTAAGGAATGCGTGTAGTTATACCTACGACACGTACCTGACTCCTGACCCTTTCGACCGATCGTTTTTAACGACCGGATACGCCGCCCGTAGTCCCGGCCCCGGCTCTCACACATACGCACATTGTGAATTGCATTATATATCGTGTACAGTTTATTACGTACACCGGTCGTCACGTGACCCAGCCTGCGGTATCGCAAATAACGAGAAGAGAAAAAAGTTGACCGCCAAGATTCATCTCGATTTGTTTATTTTATTTTATTTTATTTTATTTTGTTTTATTTTATTTCTTCAATACCAACTTGTACACGAAAACAAATCACTTACGCGAATCATTGTATTATAAAACAGAGAAATACGTTGACCGATTGTTATCATTTTTGCAGCAAAATTACTCGCGGTGTTTCTACCGTGAACCTGAAACTCGATGTTAAAGGTACGATTTTAATTCTTGCCGACTTTCAAATATTCCGAAAACTGTAACGAGCCTGACTCATAATTACGCAGGAGTAAAGCAAGAAAAAAAAAAAAAAAGAAACTTTAACACATCATTTCATTTTACCAAAATAATAAAAAGTTTATACAAAGTATTTCTCGGTTATAATTGCGTAGGATTAAATTTTCCATCGTGATTATTCCAGCATTATAATCTCTATGATATACCTAGACGTATACCGATCGGGGTCATTGGCCTGAATCTGATTAGTCATATTACGAGTCGAAAACACCAACATTCGCAAAATAAAGGGGGGAAGGAAAAAAAAAAGGACAAGCCAATGATTACAGAGTGCGTATAATTTCCAGAGATTCTGAAAACGTCGCAGTCACGATGAAAGAATTTCCGTATAAAACCCACGGACGATCATTCTACGAAGAATGAGACATGGAACAGAGTATATTATAAAATTAAACGATTCTACAAATCGTTTGGAATTTAATCGTCCACGAGTAGCCCAGCCCAGCGTAAGACGAGCGTCGGTGTGTGTATAAATTTAATAATTTCCCGGTGATCAATGGCAGTTATTTTCATATTACATATATTAACTCCGAGAATTTGATACTTCGTTGATTACTCTTCGCGTGAGTATTATTGACACGTATATTATAACATACGATATCGTCAAACTCGTCAGATACGAATCGATTATGCCCAGCCATTACAGGTAAGTAATACGTATAAAAATGTCGTTACCTTAATTCAAATTAATAATGCGATCAAGCCGTTATGAAATACTACTACATCAACTTCGACGTTATTCCAACATAAATAATTCCCGGAATTTTAACGGTCAAGATTCGTAGCCTGCAGCGTTTCCTAAAAAAGAATTCTTACCTAGATAGAATAACGAGCGATAAGAAATCGAGAGAAATGGGCGGAGGCGGGGATCGAATATTGATAAATTCAACGGAAGCGTCGCATTAAACGTATTATCTTCTTTACCTTTTATATACCCGAGGAATTTTATCAGGCATAAGAAATGTCGGACGATCGATCAACAAAGATCAGGCACGCGTTTAATGCAGCAGAGTTTTCGTTTAACAGAATTTCTCTGAAACGGGATAAAAGCCTGTATTCTCTATGTAAACTGCGTATACGAATTATACATAAAATTTCATTACAATTTATAGACCAACGTGTATATATATATTCGTACAAGAATAATTAATTTATACATGATATTTCGAGCACGGTAAAAGTGTCACTTTTTGAACGATCAACTACGTATTTTCATCGATATAAACATGTATGTATGTATATATTGTTTCGTTTAATCTTGACTGTATAAATCATCGTCATTGTATAGACATTATATGTGTAAAGTTGTGTATTTGCCTAATACATACACGATGGACAGAAATACGATCACGAGAAGAAAACAAAAAATCGATATCGATGTATGCGTATGAAATTTCTAAAACACTCTAGACAATAGATAATTTATAATAATCTATAATAAAAGTACAATGGCGATTCTTACGAAGACCGGGGGCAGCTGTTATACTCGAATTTCATAAATATTCCGGCATCGTGCGAGGGGCAGCTATATTAACAGTATATAATATCTATAGTGTATACATACATACATGAATATAACATGAATGTACGTAATGAAATCGTATCATACATATACTAAATATACTATACATCGTGTATATATATATAATTATATATACATACACACACACACACACACACACAATAAACAATGTCAGGTAATTTATCACCCCAGATAAAATCCTCGGAGAGATATCAAGCCCGCATTCCAATCCGATATCGTCCGATAAAGTTCGACCTTTCGATGATTCAACTTCCC
The DNA here is from genome assembly GCF_021901455.1 of Neodiprion lecontei. NCBI lineage: Eukaryota > Metazoa > Arthropoda > Insecta > Hymenoptera > Diprionidae > Neodiprion > Neodiprion lecontei. The sequence goes on along the minus strand of NC_060265.1, from coordinate 8,784,884 downwards.
CGAGAGACGCGTACAGCGTACAATTATTTTATGTATTTATTATTTTTGCTCTTCTTTTTCATCTATTTCCATTTCATTTCCGTCCCTGTTATTCGGGGCAAAAATAAATCCGCGCGTTAAGAACTTATTTTTTAAACACAAACACGAGTCGCGATGTTGCTGTTGGAAGAATCTATTGGAAATTCCGATGACTGTAATTCTTTGCTATATATATATATATATATACAGTGATAAGTTTTTCGCACTTAACGGTTATATTGCGTCTTGATAATGAAAATTAGCGAGAAGGGTAAACGAGGCGTAGGATGGAGAGAGGCAAGGATGAGCGAAAAGAGAGAGAAAAAAGAAGAAGAAGAAAAAAAAAAAACACAAATACAAATAACGCTAAAAAAACCAGCTATCCGAAAATGAAACAGCCGAGGATACATCATCGGTTTCTCTCATCTCCGAACAGCCGTATAATCAAGTGAAATGATCGCTTCTGTCTAGCTCTGGCATCGGGCCAATGGTCAGTAATTCGTGTAGGTGCGGTGTACGTGTCACGTGTCAATTATTTCTTCTGCCCCGTTGCACATATACGTATAAAGTGTATATATACATGTATACGGCATATTTCAAAGCTTCGCAACACCTGGAGTCGATAATTAAAAAGCTCGATCGCGTGTCTCGGCCGCACCCCCGGCAAATTCTTTTTTCCTTTTCTCTTTCACTCGTTCGTTTCGCGTACGCTGTAAAAATTTTACCCATCAAAAGATTGTCGGAGATAAAGAGATACAAGAACCGTTGTAAATTTTCTTCCCCAACGCAACATTGTCGATAAATTTATCTGTAATTGTAAAAAACGGAAAAGAAAAGAAAAAAATTCGCATCGAATCTTTTTTATTAGCAATTTCCGGACAACTGTACCGAGTGAATTTTTCGTAACGTTATTCAGGGAATTTAAACAAGTGTATATGAGATAATTTTTATCGCAATTAGATGATGGAAAAAATTTTTCCTTCGGATTATTCTTGCACCGTGCGAGGAGAGAACCGTCAAAGTTTATACCTATTTCCTAACGTTTATCAGCCTCTCTCATCCGCTGCAGGTTTTCAAGTAAATACAGGTAAATAAAGATAGTCTCAGCGTGTGACATAAAACGCGCATACCCGCATACGTTTAATACACATGTGCGTGCATACGACTTGTGTAATATATACCTACGTTCAGAATAGGTGGTTAAAGTCTATTATAAAACGCCGAATTAATCTCGTGGGGTATATATCGAGTCGGTGGTTATATTTAGACATGGACACCCATTGGAATTCTCAATGATTTTATACCCGTACGCATAGGTGAGTTTTATACACGATACGGCTATGGTATAACGACCGTTGGCCTTTGCCATCGAACCCAAGTTTCTCTCTCTCTCGCGTCATACACGCACGTATTATTATAAATATGAATATACGTGTGATATCCATACTCGGCAGCATACGCGATGGAATCTCGTTATTATAACATCTGGAGAGTTCCGTGAATTGTAATAAAATTCAAGAATAATCATTTTTTACATTCCGATCGGTATCGGAAACAAATTTTTTTTTTTTTTTTTTATCGTTGCATTTTCTCGTCAATTTGGTACATTTGAATATATGATTTGTCAGAGATTGCAACGTCGTTGATTTCCGATTAACAAACAGTAATATTAAATTAACCGTTGCGAAGAATAAACAAAAATCTGTACCACTTAATTTATAAAAATTAGTTTCACTCGTCAAATTAAGTCATCCCGAGTAAAGAAATCGAACGAATCTACTAAATTTTTACCGTCGTATTTAAAAGCGATTTTGAAATGAAAATCGACGTATCTCACGAATACATATCTCTCTACATCTGTGAATGTAACGTACTCAACGTTTCTTTAAAATTCAGTGTCATGTATAATATCAGCAATATTATTATATCCCTAAAACGGGGATGACAAAGTAATTAAGAACCATTGTGCAGTGGGGTGAAAATGAGGATGCCGAGAATCGTAAGGCATAGGCACAATACGACACGTGAATAATACCAACGATTGCACGATGATATAGTTATGAAACAATCCCAACACGAGTTCGTATTATATACGCCTGTATCACATACTGTATATATATATATATATTTATCTATCTATCAGCATATATCTGTATATCTGTATATTTTTTGTACAGACGGGTTCCTCGCGAGAGAGTGAGAGAGTGAGAGAGAAGAGACGCGTGCATGCGTAGGTTTCCCCCTGGAAGAGATGCCAGGAGAGTTCGTCGCCCCGCCAGGGAAATGATTCCGAGCGTCGCTCCCAGTCCTCCTCCCCCCTGCCGTTACTACGTTATACGTATGCAGCCTACGTGGGCAAAGGGGTATTACACAAACACAACGCCCGAAGGACCGAAATGTACGTGTATGAGTATAGGACACGTTTGCTGCACGTTCCTTACAAACCTTCGGTGTATAAAGTTGTAATGGTTGATGAATAAATAACAATCCTGAGGATCGGTACGCAGGATTCGATCAGTTTCGAAGTTGAATAACGGATTCGACGGAGTCTGTACGTCTGTTCGATATAGTCATAGATTTAATATCGCAAGTGTAATACAAGTTAAACAAGTTGCAGAAATTGACGTAACATCGAGAGATGAATTAGCGTCTAAACTGTAGAGAAAAAAAAAAGAAAACTTCATTTGCAGCTGAATTGCTAATTTTTATATTCCAGTGTATAAGGCAATTGAGCCCCTATTTTTTCGGCACCATATTGGGAATTTCAAAATACCCGAAAACTTTGTTGCTGTAAAAGGTGCGAATGAAATCGTCACATCGAATATCGATAGAATACATTGTATATAAAAAATGACCATTGATATTGTAAGCACGCTCGCAAGTTTTAAAAATAGAGATTCAAACTCTTCCTGCTGACATATATACCTACGTACATGTAAGCGTTAGACGAAGAATCTGTCACGTAGTAAACGATTCTTATTTCAATCGTAATTATTTCTTTTACATTATACCAAACATACCATATTAAATATTACCGAATATTGCTTCAAAAATAAAATGAAAAAAAAAAAAAAAAACTTAATGTCCACCTTCTCAATGGTTCAAGTTGTTGTCCTGTATCCACCAAGGATCAAAACACTCACCACATAATACAATGAAAATCGCAAACGACATGCTATATATCGTAAAAACGGTTAAAATTATATAATAAGTCCTCCTCCTTATAGCAGTATAAATAATAATTAATTATGGAACATTCTAGCATTCTACATTGCGTATTGTACACAAAAAAAAAGGAAAAAAAAAAAAACAGAAAAAAAGGAAGAGAACGAGAACGACACTCTAACAGTACGTCTGTTTTCAATAAAAGTATGAACGGATTATAAACATATAGCACATACAGTATATGTATACGTATACTATATCGATACTGACGACAATCGTACACGTCAGCTTTTCTCTTATTGTCAGCGTATAATGTATTACACACACACATTAACCCATGCATACGTACATGCCGTCATCCCATACGAAATACGTGTCTCTGCGTGCATCGTATACATACCTATACATGTATATGTATTACAAATACGTACACAAGTATATACGTACATAAAACTATATATACATACATATATATATATATATTATCTGTATAAGTATACGAGAAGGCCCCGGGGCTCCCGCCGTTGCAAGCTCTCGGTGGTGAAGCGCCCGAGGCCCGATATACGAGCGTAAGACCAGTGGCCACTATACGCCAAAAGAGGGGGCGAAAGAAAGACAGAGAGAGAGAGAGAGAAATAGAGAGATAGAGAGCCGAGTGGCGCGGGGCCCAACGAGGGGGGAGAGAACGGGGACCGAAGGGCCCGCGCATCTTCTCGCCGCCGCGATGCATTGAAAGGAGCATGGCAGCGGGAACGAAGGAAGCAAGAACGGCGCGGTGAGGAGAGGAGAGGAGAGGAGAGGAGAGGAGAGGAGAGGAGAGAGTACGAAGCAAGCGGAGCTGAAGGTGGGTCGTGGTGGGGGGTTCTCGAGGGCCCGAAGATACCGCCCGCAGGATGAAAGGAGCGTAAGGAGGACGAGGAGGGGGGTGAGCGCGGGTTGCGCACGGGACCCAGAATAGACGACGGAGTGTAAAGGGGGGGCACACAACATTCCGATCTCCCGTGGTTAGCCGGCCAAGTCACCACCACCGCACCTCGCCTCGTCGATGTCGTGATCCTTCGGACTACGGATCCGGCGGCGCGGTGCAGCCATTTCACAGCGCTCAACCTCAACCCCTTTATCGTCGATATTGTCATATTATTATTTATATTATTATTAATAATAATAATAATAATAATAATAATAATGCATGGATTTGCGGAGAACTATTTTGATACTTGCTTGTCACGTTGCAAGATCGTCACGATGACTGCAGTACGTTTTTTGCGATTGATTGTACGTTACATCGTTAACGAGTTGAAATTTATCTACACGTAGGTAGTGATTCGATGATCAGAAATTTAAAGCAGTTTTTATTTTATACACGCACTTCGTGTTTTCACCAGTTTTGAATAACGATTCGTGGATCGGACAAATATTCTGAACTTACTAATCTTTGTGCACCAAATTTGACTAGCTGTAACATTTTTTGACGCAAAATTCGATGCACCAATGAACGATGCGACGAAATGTAAAATAAAATTACGAGATTTAGTGTTTTAGGCTTTTTCTGCAAGGGAATTACGGAGAGTTTCTTTTTAGATTTCTGTAATTTTCACCAATTACGATTGATTCGCACTCCGTTGTAGTAGTGGAACGATAATAAAATTCGGTAACACAACATATTCTATACATATAATCCTATACCGCGATTCGTTTAGAATATAAAACAAACAATTGACATTGAAGATAATCATCGAATCATCAATTCGGCAAACATATGCGGTATGCACAATATTTGATCACGGTTAAGAGAAACAATCGATCCATACTAGACTTACGCGAAGAACTGAATCAAGAGAAATACAATTCTGAGAATTTGAGGTAGTCAAAGAAGCCGTTTGAAGAAGAAGAAAAAACCTCTGCATACCGGTCGCTCCCATCAAAATATATATATACGAGTATACACGTAATGATTCCGAAGTATGATAATAGGTGAAGGTATGCAACAAACGTATGATAGGTATATACCTATACCGTGCATCGATTGGATAACTTGAGGAATAAATCACTTTGTAATATTAAATTATCTCGAACGAGAAAAGAAATCCACGGCATTACAATGCCGCTGTATTAAAAAGTTCACTCGACGGATAAATGAAATATAGTAACTGACAACAAGATAATACATTATCCTTATTATACACACGTATTACATTGCACAACTGTTTTTGGTAACACGGCCGAGAATGTAAAAGCGGAAAGTTTGATTTCGTCCGGCATGGCGGCTATAATCACTAAATGCACCGCATTCCACGGTCCCTCGGGTTGTCAGATATTTAAACTAAGAGAGGAAACACCTGCGGCCAGATAGGCAGGTATGTACTTAGCGTTTACATCGTCGTTGGCATCGTTCTAAGACGAGGACCAACACCGTGATGGGGGTATAAAAAGGCAACGAGAAGAAGAGGAAAGGGGGGAGCATCAAGGGATGTAACATCGTTCGTCGCGTGTTATACAACAACACTGTAAGTGCAAACATTGCATACCTATGTCTAAATCCTTGGATATTTTATAACCAATTGCACATACCTACCTTTGGTAATTTTCGAAATTTTTCATCAATTCTTACACGGAGAGAAATTTTAAGTTCCGGTTACCGCTCACTCCTCAACTATTTTCATTTTTTACCACCATCGAAAAATATAGTTCTAGGCAGAACGTTTTCAATCCGTTCCCGCAGGAGGAAAGGGCTCCTAGATCCGAGGTATGCCGCATCCCGCGTTTGTAGGGCTGCACACGCGTGTGTGAATCTCTTACCTGCGTAGACGGAGACGCGTATGCGTGCCAGGTGGGCCAGCCACTTCGATACTTCATTTTAAGAGCTAAAAATAGACCCTTGACCACGATACAAGCGTCACAGCTCGCTTACGCTCGGAGCTTCGCGTTATCAATCACCCACCCACACACACGCACGCACGCACGCACGCACGTACAATTCTTCTACCAGACGAGACGGGAGCAGGAATTCAAGTCATTTCGAAGTCCTCGAGCACGATGTGCGTATATACACGTACTTGTACGTGACATTTTCATTCGCTCGTTTTCATTTATATATTTTTCATTTCAACAATTTTTCTCACTCTTACGAATCTATCGCTGATAGTTCCGTTGTATTGAAAACCAATGAATGCGGACGTGGAAGAAGACATGACCCGACAAGATTGTCAAATCGTGTAATGATTAACGAGATTTAATGTGATGCTCGATGTCAATGTCGTGGAAAACAAAAAAAAATCTTCATTTCATTGTAATAATCTGTGGAATTGTATTTTTTTTTTTTTTTTGTGCAAAATTCAAGAATTTTTTTAAATCATTTATCATCGGCTGTGACAATATTTTTAGATTTCAAATTTCGTTTCATGTTTGATTTTTGATTTTTTCTTTATCATCATCATTATTATTATTCTGAGACTTGTGAAGAACTTTGTAACAAACGTAGAATGAATAAAAAGAAAAGGGCAGAAAATATATATTGAATGAGAAAAACACGCGTTGGATATTATTCGGAAGATTTGTATATTTGTAAGTATTTTTATTTTTATTTGTTTATTTTTTTCATCAGTTATCGCGACGCATTAAATTAATTGTTGACGTCGTAAACAAGTTTAAAAAAAAAAAAAAAAAAAAAAAAACTTTTTCGTTTTATTTCTATTTCCTCTCTCCTCGTGCTTTTATTTTCACCGGTCGCGCGAGTACGTTAATAAATCCATGACGAAAATAGGTATAGAGACGTATTGTAAGTAATGACTTGGTGGAAGAAGAAAAAAAAAAAAAAAAAAATACAAACGCGCTCACGAAACATGTGCAAGAATTTTACCGCGGATGAATTACAAGCGAAATTTCACACGACTTGGCAAACAAATATCCTACTCATTATATACCGGCGATGGTCAAATACGCGGAATAACTGCAGCACACAAGTTTGCAGACAAAAATAGACGTACCTATAACCTCTTCGCGTTTTACCAAAAATAGAAATATCTCACCTCCTCCTCCTCGTCCTCCTCTTCGTTTTCTTACATTCTTTCTTATATACCCTCGCACGTCTTCTTTTTCTAAATTCACCGCAAGTTGTAGGTACGATTCTGTTTTTTTTCTCGTTTTTTTTTTCAACAAATACATTTGCAATTTTACGTAATAAAACAAATACACACATCTATGTATATATATATATATATATATATATATATATATATATATATATATATATATATATATATATATATATAGTTGTTCAATTAATTGATACGGTTAGAAGGATATTTATAAGCGATTGAATAAGTTTTATTAGACAGAACGTCGAGACGTTCTTTAAAAAAAAAAAAAAAATGTGAAGAAAACTAAAAATTAGAGAAAATTGCTGTCGTTATTGTAAAATCATTTGCATCGTACAGATGTGTAAAGAATAAACTGGATACAGGATCTGCTGTAATGCCTCGATTATTATCGCACGTACGATGAACGCTCGCTATTAGAAAATGGCCCGAGAAAACGTCTCGACCGCAGCATCGCGTCGCCTCGCCTCGCTCAGGGTTCTCTCTAAATATTTGTGGAATTCGTAAAATGTTACCCACCGAGCCAAAAATTCTTTCCGTACAAAATCCGAAGAATTCTTGACCCAGCGTATGCGATGCGACGCCATGCCTTATGTACATACCTTCTGCTACGTATGCATGCATGTATGTATGTACAGACCAAATGGCCAACTTGTATACCTGCGTATTATAACACATACACAACACGCACACGCATACATTATACATAGAGACACGAAGAGACAGACGCCGGCTTAAATCGTCTGAAAATTTTCCTAATTTTTTTTTCATCTTCTTCGCTTATGTGTGTCAATTCATCTTCTACAAGCAGGGCCAAAGAATACTTTATATCCTGATTTGAGTTACATTTGAGTAATTCATATTGAAGTACGAAGAAATTTTAAAAAATTTAGAAACAGGGCTAGGGCAATATAATTCCTGATTTTCGTACATTCATCAACTTTGTATAAGGTGTATTTTTTATTTCTACAATAATTCACGCACGTGTGTATTATTATTACTATTAAGACGTGTAGAATTTTCCCGCAAGTTTATGCGCAGGTACATATCTATATAGATACTTACGATCACATAAATTATTATGATACCTATATACATATGTACATATATACATATATACATACACAAATGTCTGTGCTCATGATATCCTATTATTATGAGATAGCTCAAGTATTTTAGTTTACGATTGATTTATACCGACGCAGGTGAACGAGAAAAAAATTCCAAGTACTTCTATGGTCGCAGGAAAATATTACTGTTACGTAGGATAAATAGAAGCGATTCCGATATGCATAATTATAAATAGGATATTTAGTCGAAGAAATGTTGTACGTATGTGTATAACAAGTATAACATACGTAAGTCGGTATTTAAAAAACGAATTTCGCATTTTTCCCTGTATTCATAATTCCGCACTAACAAAAAAAAAAAAAAAAACCGTATCTCTTTATTAATCGTACGAAGAGAATCCAATAAAAAATTTTCATGATAAAACTTGGAATAAGCCGATTTATATTTTCATGTTTCCTCTTTCTTAAGCTTCGAAAATTATTCATAGATTTTTTTTTGCCACCAACTAAAGTTTCGATACGATGGAAAAGGATAGAAGGAATAGAATTTTTTACTCCAAGGAACGCGCACGCATGCTTTTGCCTCTCCTTTCCTCTTTCCCTCTGGTATTATTTCCCCCTTCCATCCGCTCCTCTCTTCTCTTCGCTCCACGATCCCTTTCCTCCCCTTCCTCTCGCTCTCGCTCACGATCAGAGCCTCGAGCTAATTGTAAGAGTGCCGGGTTCGAGGCTGAGAAGACGAGAAAAAGGCGGGAAGGGATGAGGAGGAGGAGGAGGAGGAAGAGGTGGAGGACCATTTGCATCGGAATGCAAGTTCCTCACCGATACCATAAGCGTATTTATAGTTTACGTCTTATTTATGTATGTAGATATGGGTACGGTATACATAAGTATACATTATGTGTTGCGTTTCGTTATATACAAATCAGTTTATGTTATCGTTAAAACGAACGTCTAGAATTTCTCGATTCTGGATTTATTAAAAGCCGAATTATAACTAAAAATTTGTGACAAAATGAAAATAAAAAGTTTAAATAAAAAATAATCCTTTGAATTGTCCTGTAAAATTTTTCTTCTAATTAGCGAAAATTATTGAATCATGTGCAACATATTCGGTGAGTCGTTATAAAGAAAATAAAGAAAGATGAGATTCGTTTTATGCATATAAAAAAACTGGTGTGGTTGAAAAAAAAAAAAAAAGAAAAGCAGGAAGGGGCGTTACGTCGAAGCGTCAAAATGAAATCCATTCATCTATAGATGACGTAATAATAACAACAATAATAATAATATCATCGAGGCCGAAGCAACCGACGACCAGAGCTCGTTGGCCGGTTGATTCGTCGACGGAGGGTGTTTGGAATGACCGGAAGTGACATGATTTCCCACGGGACGACTTCCTGCCGCCTTCCTCCTTCTCGAACGTACACATGACTCTGCAGAGCCCCGTGGCCGAGACGTCGAGGAGGCGAAAGGCGCAGGTAAAAAGGTCCAATCGGTAGGTAGGAAGGAAGGAAGGAAGGAAGGAAGGAAGAAATGCCTACACGTCACGCATTCACACGTGCAGAGGGTGCGTGAGGCATGATAATAGACCAACACTCGTACACATTCTATCCATCCTACCTGTCGAATATTATAAGTGTACAATCATACACCTAGCGAGACACGAATTGGAGACAGCGCAGAGTTCCTGACTTTTAACGGGGTTTAGCTTTGGCCAAAAATCCAAAATTTTCATTTATTTCGCCGCTAGATGACCGTACGTGTTATACTTTTGAGTACATTGATTAAGCGCGTTATATTTTCAAGCTTGGAAGATCTCTGTGGTAATTGAAAGAATAAAAATCACTGGAATTATATTATACATCGATTATACAGAGCTTTTTTTTTATAGACATCGACGCTTCGTTCGACATCGTATAGTATTTTTTGGAAAATCACTAGTCGCTAGTAGATGCGAAATTTTATTCAGAAGACTAGTTTTTATACGAAGTAGTTGAAACACTTTTCCTTTTTTCAAAATCTTGACATCGATAAGTAGTGAATTTCACAACATTGCGCCGATATTGATCACAATTGATAAGTGTTGTTATTGAATTGACTGGCGAAAAAATGAAAAATGAACAAGCTCTCGTCCGTAAAATTTCGGTATCTGATACTTTGGTATTTTCAAAAAGATGTTATCGTATCTCAGGTATCTCGCGACTACAAATTATAACTTTCACAAATATCTTGTAACAAATGTGGCAAGAGAATTGTCGATTTTAATCGTAAGCCAACCAACCGTAACCTCGTTAAACTGGAACTTGAGATTTGCCAGAGAGCATCAAAACCGGAAGTCAGTTTTCCGTCTGTAAAATTTCATTTCGCCGCAGTCATTTCGGCGAACGTATTCCGCTCCAGGTTCGCGAAAGGTGGACGCGAGGAAAGAACATCGTTCGTATTACATCGCGTCCTCGAATGGTGTCGAATCTCTTTCTGCACGTGGCTTTGCGTCGTCGAAAATAAAAAATAAAATGGAGTAGAAAACTCACCTCCAGCACATCCTGGGCCGTCTGAAGATACTCCCTGAGCATCGCCTCTTGAATGGCACGCCACTCCAATCTCGGGTCTTCGAGTTGAGTGGTTTCTGGTAATGTTAAAAACGAGCAGTTCATTTTGCTGACCTTGACGGTATCCGGAGGCAAAGAATTTCCCGTCGGGAAATGCGTTTCAAGCCCGTAAAACATTGCGAAATTAAATCCGTTCGTTTCTTTCATTTTTTTTTTTTTTTTATTTTTATTTTTCATGCAAATGCGTAAATGAAAAACCGCAGGAGCGAAAAAATCCGAAATTTAGTCAGTTCTTAGTGGTCAGATAGGGTGATTCTCTGGACTTTGAAAAGTGGAGATCTAGTCAAGATTAAACGTTTCATTTTCAGGTCGATTACAATAACTTTATTGATTCTATTTTTTCTTCCAAATTAAAGGAGGAGAACAAAAAGTTTAAAGAAAGCTCGGGAGATCGGACCAGGAAGACACAATCTTAAATCTTGATACAAAATGAGATCCCAAAAATTAGCGAAAACTCCTTTGAATTGGCAAAAATAAATGGGTAATATACGAGGGTTAAGCTTTTTATATTTTTAACAATACACAAGAAATATTTATCATCCAGTCTGAGAATGCCGAATATTTTCCTCGATGATCGTTTCACGTAACTAATAATAACAAACCAACAAACGGCAAAAATAAGAGCGACATTCTTTTAAAATTGTTCGCTGTGAAAACATGATCATCTCTCAAATTCGTTTGAATATGACTTTCTGCTTTAAGAATTTGAAAAAAATAAAAATATCGTATAAATAAAAGGTGCAATTTTTTGATAATTCTCAGCGATTCAAAGCTATTCTACACATAGATCTTTGTCATCTTCTACACATATTAATGTCGTGTCTACCGAGAAAACAAAATTGTTTAACAAGAAGCAGGGGTTCTTGATTTATCCAATTGAAAAATTTCATCACTTGAACAGAAATAGTGTTTGAAGATATCTCTCGGAAATTGAATAATCTATATATATATATATATATATATATATATATATATATATATATATATATATTTATCATGCTGCGCGGCAAATCACTTTCGGCGGGTTAATTCCGTGTAGAGAGATGTTACATGAGTATGTATGTACACAGATAGAGACAGCTGTGAGCTGCAGAGTGCGGAGATGAAAATAATGCGTAAAACACACTCGATAAATTACCATGAAAAGCACATTCCCAAGTGTTGATTCATTTCCTCCTGCGTCGGAATTAATGTAAATTGTTGGGCTATTGTAAAAGTTTCATTTAAGAAATAAATCCGGCAGCGTGTTATAAATATAATACATACATGTGTATATTTATAACGTGTTTCATTCAAATTTAGCAGAAAACATGGAAATTTTGAAGAATCTTTCAAAACTCCCATGAAAAACAAATAAAATCTCGTGTTCGGAGTGATAATTGAGTTAAAAAAAAGAAAAAAAAAAAAAATAGGCAAAAATAAATAAAACGTCAAACGTACGGAAGAAGTAAAAGCGTATAAAAGTAAGAAATATACTTACGGTTAACGTGATTGATGTAGTAAGCTCCAACGTGCTTGTCGTAAGCTTCTTCCCATCCGAGTGGAAGTTCATTGCCAATGCAGTCGGCGAACGTTTGGGGCTTTGTAAACCTGTAATCGAGTGAGAAAATTTCATGAGATAAAGACAAAAAGAAAAGAAAAAGAATATTAAAAAAATGAGAAAACCTCTGCAATTTTACATAAATTTTTGACATTCATTCTCATTAGTCAGTGAAAAAAAAAAGAAGTGGCGAAACGAGTGTGTGTGTAAAAAAATTTCACGGGCAAATAGGAATTTTCACTTTCCTCAGAAAAATGTTTCAAGTAAATTTTTCACTGCGGTAAGGTTGTAATGACACATATATCAGTGTTGGAGATAATTTTGCAAAACCACGGGTTTTTTTTCCCAGTATAACGTGCCTATACTTAGGTATTGTAAGAAGTAATCCGATACACCGAATCAAAATAACTACATACTTGAAAACAGTCGTCGATGAATATTTTCCACACTTTATAACGCTGAATTTCCTCCTACGTATTTATGAATGTATATCAATTTAAAGGGAGGTGATACGTGATTACTTTTTTTTTTTAAATCGACTATTTCTTCCCGTTTTTCATTATTTAAGGTGTCAAAAATATATATGCCAAATGTCAATCCAGAATTCGCCAAATTGACTTATAATCATCCGATGAATACTGCAAGTATTTTTCTTTTTCTTTCGGTATTTCGTTTTTCTTTTTCTCGTTTTCCTCTATTGATTGAGATCTATTCATTTCAATTCATACGAACACGAATCTCTGTATCCATGAAACTGATACGATATATACACACACACACACACATATATATATGAAAAATACTTATATATATAAAACATAGAATTCATTTTTCATATGAATAAAATAAAACTCAAATAAATAAACTTTCGCGTCAGTAAATACTAATATAACACAGGTAATAATTTTGTTACAACGTTACAACTGTCTATGAATGGGTTGTAATTTAATAAAAAAATAAAATAAAAAAAAAAAAAAACACCAATAATAAGCCTCGAAAGAAGACAAACTGTAAAAATTGATAGGAAAAATAAGAAACAAATCTAGAAATATCCGCGTGAGGAAAAATGAAGAGAAAAGAAAATTCCCACCCAATAAATGACGCACGCCTCGGCGTGTCTCATTCCCTCCTATCGATAAATATAATATGCATATCATGAGTATACGTATAATTAGGTATACGTCTACCAAAGTTCCTACATCTGCAAAGTGTATCGTGCGCGTATATATATATATATATATATACATACACACACACATACATATGATATCGAAACGCGTTAATAGTACATTGCATACGTATAATGTATTTACGTAGATATACCGATTATAATGGTACCGAAGACGATGGCCTTGGCATACCAATCTCAATACGCGTCTCCGTCTTTTTGTCAGTCGTCGTTCTCAACCTATGATCACTCGCGTACAATCTAGAGTCTCAAGAATTACATACCCGAAGGTCTCTGCACGTAACCAATACGCATCGTGTATTCGCCTGTCGTCGTGGTACGTTATACGTATCTGTGCCTGTGTACGATACGACACGATATGAAAACTCTGTAAATTATACATAATATACATATATGTATATAAATACGATGTATAAATATACGAACGTAAGCGTACAATATAAATTGGAAGTCGCGAATCGTACGGTAAGGCCAAGGCCACAGCGAATCACTTTTCAACATATATTTATTTATTTATTTATTTATTTATTTATTTATTTACGTACACATGCAGTTTGCAATATACCGATTGTTGTACAGCCGACTTATCACACAAATCGAAGTGTATGTACATATTTGACCTGCTTTGAGAATACTTGGGACACGAACAAGAATCATTACACAACGTGTAGAAGAAGAGACTTGGAATACTACACTCGCGTGTGAAACGGTTATCGTATCGCAATCTGCATGTTATCACGTACGAGCTGCGAATATTCGTTGTTTAAGGTTTGCCGGCTGTAGGTGAACTTCGATTAATTATTTATATACATGCATATATATATATATATACACATATTTGACGGCGGTGTTTTCGCCTTGACATTCCGCGGCGCCGCAATAGCGTTACGAAGAAACGCTCGAAGGTTAAATGATATTACGTACATCAATAATTATATAAATGTTTAACAAATTTGGCTGGTTATTGTACATTATACATCAAAGAAGAAAACAACAACAGCAAATAAACATCGTACAAGAATTTAACGTGAGGAAAAATACGAATTCGTAACCTCAGCCGTTCGTCACTTTTAGATGTGATTTCTTTCTTACAGGTATTCTTTCGTTTCATTCCTTCAGCCACGTGTTACTACGTCTGTTATACACGCGTGTGTATATTATACGAATGATATGCATATCGTACAAATATACACTTCCGAACATAACGTGTTACATATTATATTCAACCGAGAAGAAATTGAGAGTAGAGAAAAGGGAAAAGGAGAAGAAATCGAGAAAAATAATTGAGAGTGGAACAAAGTAGGCAAACGGTAAGAAAACCTGGAAGGCAGCATATGCCTCGATAAGTATTATATATTGCACATACGCGTACATAGATTTATTATATATATATATACGTATATGTATATGTAGGTATGCATAATCTGTTTTATATATGCATGTACATTTACGAATATATATCATAGATTATACCTACGCATAACACCTGGTCATTCGCGGCGTGGGAATAGAATCCTAAGCAACGACCAATTATAACATTAAACGTGAAATTAGTTAGGTTCACTCTCTGTTAAAGCGAATTTATTCGTTATTGTTATCTCTTATAACGAATATCATTGTAAAACGAAGAGAACAACAATAATGATAACCGTTGAAATTTGGCATCAAAAACTTTAATTTCATTCCTCGCATCATTTCCAATTATACTCGATCGTATCGTTTGTCCTCAAATTATCGTTTTCGGGATGTATATTCAATCATTCGCACACATCGTGTATTAATCTGTGAACTTGCACCGCTGCTGCTGCACGTGTATCCCGGAAGATTTGAATTATTTTACGTCGAGTCAGCAGCAGCCAGCGGTTCTTATAACAGCAGGCGTGTTACACGCGCAGCGATACAATTGCCCGTATCCATGATACAATGGTCTGAGAATTGTTTGTATACAATTTACCGTATACCTCATCCATGTAATATGGCGCGGGCATTAGACTAATTATAAGGTGTGATGCCAGCTCGTTGATTATATACCCGGTTAGACGATTCAAGTGCAAGACTCGCGAGAGAGCGGAATAAATTACTTCGCGATATTGCATGTGTACGATCGGCTAATAGACACGGGCAAAAAAGAAATTAAACAAAAATTCGAATAACAGGAAGTTGTATTCAAATAAATTAACAAATATGGGAGAAAAATAAATAAATAAAATAAATAAAAAACTCAATTTACCAGTATCGCCACGGAAAATAATCACTTGCAAAAAAGTCAATTATTACAATTTGACCTTTCGAAAGTAATGTTCAAATTTTATACGTACCGAATCATCGTCGTGATTTAAAATCGCAAAAAAACTAACGTATGCGTTCATATTTTTCCGTAAAACGTAACCCGGTTATTGTGTCACGGTTTGAAATTGATTGTTTTTCAAAAAATTATCGTCGTTATTACCGCTGTTGTTGTTATTATTAATTTCGCAAGAACGATGAAACATTATTCGTTGCCAAAGATATGATTAAAAAATTTCAAGGGTTCGTAAGAAAATTCAAAGATACTTGCGACGATCAGTATTTTTATGTAAAGTCTGAAGGTTAGATTAAATTCTCAATATAACCGTGAACTTGTTACGAAGATTGTACATTGACGTCATAGAATTTTTATTGCGTAAGTCTTGTATGTATATAAAAAGGAAACATATGAATATACGTATATACATGAATATATGTATAGTAACAGAGAGGATTTTATCCACGTTGCTTTGTCGTGCGTGATACGTATA
This sequence comes from Neodiprion lecontei, assembly GCF_021901455.1. Taxonomy (NCBI): domain Eukaryota; kingdom Metazoa; phylum Arthropoda; class Insecta; order Hymenoptera; family Diprionidae; genus Neodiprion; species Neodiprion lecontei. The sequence goes on along the minus strand of NC_060265.1, from coordinate 8,768,419 downwards.
TATATATATAAGTACAATCGATCTGTGTGAAGATACGTAAAAGTGACGTACACGTGTTTAAGTATTTGAGAGAATTAAAAAAAAACGTTAGAAAAAAAAAAAAAACAACATGAAAACAAAGATCGAGGCGGGAAAAATGAAAAGGCGGCTGACTGGCTAGTAGATATTTAAAAAAATGTACATGATAATCTTTAGCGTACAGTATATGTATAATATAATATGACGTTCGGTTCCAAGAAATGATCAAATGTCATCTCCGAGAGAGAGGGAGAGAGAGAGAGAGAGAGAAAGAGAGAGAGGTACGTACGCCATTTGTAATTTCTAGACTTGGCAAGCAAAGCTTGTAAATTTCGGATCAGCTAATCGCGAACCGCAATCACGGGGCATCGTAATAAGCGTAGGCTAAACACACATAGTTTTGTTAAGTATATAATATGCAAATATTCCTCGATCAAGAATCACGATATTAATCTGAATTTCATTTCGCCTCTGTAATATATTAAATATAAAATACCAACGTATTACGTACTTGCATTAATATCGAACTATAATTTTTTACATAACAAATCGCAGCGATATACATTCGTCGTTGTAGTATTTTTTGGCTAATTCTTCAAAAAAAAAAAAAAAAAAAAAACAACGTTTTCGCAACTAAATAAATAAACGAATACATAACTATAGTTGTTGGAAATTTTTTTAAAGAAAATATCTTACAATTTGACCGTTTTCGAATTGTAACGATGATTCCGGAGAAAGAAAGAAAAAAAAAAAGTAGGCCGGCGTGCTTCGTGTTTCGATATATTTTATCCATTACACGAACAAGGGAATAATTCATTTGACGCAAAAGAGCGTTAATTCTATTACCCGGCGTGCTTACATTATGAAGAACCGTATCTCTCCCCCCACAAAGATTCCGAGTTTCTGACCCTACATTCCGACGTGATTGCGTCATCGAAAAACACGCGATCTCTGTTTGCAGGGAGACAAACACATACACATGTATACGCGATATGTGTAATGTATGTATGTGTGTGTGTGTGTATATATATATATATATCCGTACGTAAGAAAATATCGCGTCTACATGAGTTATCAAGAACGCAAAAAGTTTTCCCTGATTTTAAGAAATTTCAATTTTTCAAGATTCTGTAAAAACGAATTTCACCGTAAATTAACGCCTTTTGCGCCATATTTCTTTTTTTTTTTACCAACGTTACATACACATCATTCGTGTATTTTCTTATACGCAATCGATGAGAAAAATGTATTAAACGTGTTTTCTTTTATAAATATACCTTACGTGTTATAAAAACAAACCAACGCAGGTCTATTTCGGGATTCCTGGTCTATTTGGTATAATTAATTCATGAATATTCAAAGTATTCGAATAAATGAAAATACATTCGATTTACGAAAATACGTTCATACCCAGCGATAACAACTTCTGCGTAACAACATAATTTCTTTTCGCGTTAAACGTGTCCAAAACTTCCACGGTAATTATAAATGTCAGGAAAAAATCATCGCTTGGAAAGTGTGCTAATGCCTGGATAAAAAAAAAAGAAAAAAAGAAAAGAAAAGTAATCGGATGACGCGATAATAATTGTCTACCTATAAACGGAAACACTGACGATGTGACTAAAAATTCAAACGACCTTGCCGTGATCGCGTATTATTATAGGTATATCGATAGATAAGGATCAAAATTCCGATTGTATTACGTATCTCCAGGCATTGTAAAACGATTCGTATCGATCAGCCTGAATTATTGTCATTATTTGACTTCTTTTTTTTTTTTTTTTTGTTTCCCCTCAAAAACAACTACGTTTGCAAATTTTACATCGTTCAATTTCTTTTTTCCAATCTTCCATTTATTTCATTCGTGCAACGAACGATAAATATATTCGGCACTAATTCGAAACTCACTCACATCAAATCGGTTATAATAAACCAAACTTGTCGCCCAATCTTTTTCATCAGTGAAACGAGTGTATAACGAACGCGGTTTTAAATCTCGTTAGAAATGACGAATTACTATACATAGAAGCATCACGCGATACGCACGAATATAATTAATTATCGACGAGGATCCAGAGTTATAAGTAGGTACAAGGTATAAAATATTCTCATTGCACACCTGCGCCTTATTAGGATCGATTTTATATAATCTAGATAACCGAAAGTATAATTATAAAAATACGATCAACGCATAGAAACGATACGCGTTCAAAGTTTTATCGCGCGTTGCATGTGATTCCGAATCACGTTTCTTTGACTGGATCTTATCTTTTCTTTCTTCTTCTTCTTCTTTTTTTTTTTTTTTGCAATCAACTATCGGAGTACAGATTTTGAATTTTGTAATTTCGCATAAATTAAATATGTACATATATAAAAGTTGCACAAGTATAAATCGAATTTTATCGCTGCTGCGAAGAAATTTCGATGGCACGCGACTAAACTCGGTATTATACATTTAACTCGAATAACAACAATTTTTCAAATACATTTCGCTTTACAATTTTCACACGAAAATATAACACAGAAATAAAGATTTCACGCGCCATTTCATCCTACATTTAAACATGTACATATTTGAAATAACGTAGAGTATACGATATCGATTAAAAGCTTTTGATTCGATAAGTGAAAATTATTCCGAAAATATTATGTTTTGCAAAGAAATAAAAATCTTTATATTTTGTCTCACTAAATCTGCAAAAGCGATAAAAAAAAAAAAAAAAAAAGAATCACGTCTCAATTCAATTCCATGGAAATGAAAAATATTACGGTGTCTGGTAAAAATTCTTAAAAAAAAAAAGAAAAAAATATATCCTACATGCACATCATTTGTTCAATAATTTGCGGAAATTATCGTCACGTGTATATATATACCTACATGTAACAATATCGCAAAGTTCAAAGGAATGCAGGCAGCGGCTTCTTTGCCGCGGAGAAAGCGCCTCGTCGCCACGAAATTCCCTTTTTCAAACCGACTGACGCACGATGCGCGTACACATAACACATTACACCACACGTAGGTACACCATAAAGACGAATTTTTTATTTTTTTTTATTTTTTTTTCCGTACTTTACAAAACTTTCCCACCCGGCGATATACTTGTAATATATGTATATTTTCTCTCATACTTCGCCGTTACGACGGTACGTGTAAATGTATGTAAAATAAGAAAAACAAAAATAAAAATAAAATAAAAATAAAATAAAAATAAAATAAAATGTACCACAGTAACCTGCACGCGTTGCACCGGCTCTCTTATAATCTCGACGTAGAACACGAGCGACTTTTATAAACTGGTATAAGGACAAGAATGCGAGTGAAACCTGGGCGCATTCCTTGCGGAAGTGATACGCGTATTTCTGTTACACCAGCGAACCTCGGCAGCCTCGTCTTAAACCTGCAATCTTTCAGTTACCTACCGATAATTCCTATCCTACGAGATTCGTGATTTCTTTGAAAAATCAAACTGAATAATTTTATATAATATAATGTAAAATCCGATAAGCAAATTAATCGACGCGATCGAATGATCCCCACGATTTTCACGAAGAAAGTTCTTATCGAATTTTACATTTTACGTCTTTTTTTTTTTACTTTTTCTTTCCCGATTAGATAACTTTGATCGATAGATAAGATTGCATATTTTAAACGGATACTTCGTGTGTTGTTGGGTGATTTTTTTTTTTTTTTTTCTTTACCGAGAATCTGCAGAGAATATCCGGCAGACAGGTGATTTGCGAATCTCGCGGATACGTGTAATTTAAAAGCCTGACTGTACGCGAAAAACTTTCGTTATACTGCCCGTAACGTTGAGTCTTGTTCCGATTTCACTGATCTCGAGTGTTAAGTACGTTCTTTATATTCCGGTAGTAATCGTCGTCGTCGTCATCATCATCATTGTGATTTTGTTTACTACGATACTTTCGACTCTTTTTACATCTCCAACGTCCGTTTGCTTTTTGTGTTTTCAATTCCTGTATTCTCGCGCGTGAGTGGTTGTATTCGTGCGTGTGTGTGTGTGTTTTTTTTTTTTAATTATAATAATGAAATTCGACGCGCTCGTGAGAAGCCTGCCTACTTTTCAAATTTCACATCGTTTCAAAATTTTATTTTATTATACGCGAGATTTTCCGGGACTATTAAATTCGTCTCGTCAACCCACGCGCTTATACGTTGCGTGAGGATATATTATACATACGTATATTTATCTGTACACGTATCATGCAGAGTTGAACGAGCGACGCCGACTCGCCTCTAAAATTTGTGTATTATGCAGCTGGACAAGATCATCGTACGTCTGACGAAATGACATCAAAATATAAAATCAAACATTTTCAATTTTTGAAACAAAATTTTACCGTTAAGAAAGGTTGTTTTATTTTTGTTTATTATTGTCATTATCATTATTATTATTATTGTTATTATTGTGTGTGTTTTACTATCCAACAATACTGTACGATGTATTATACGAAGAGAAAAAAAATAATAAACATTTGTAAAAAAAAGTATCGTTCCTTTGTCATTAATTGCATCTAATACATATGTTATTTCATTATCCTAGCACATTGGAGCTAAGTAATAATAGAAAAAAAAAAACAAAAAAAACCGCGTTTACAATATAAAACGTCGGGTTAAAAACGTCTGCAGGTTACAACGCGATTTATAAATATAAGTATTGTGAACGTACAACGTGAACACTAACAAAGGTTTGAAAGAAAAAGAAAACACGTTCACTTTAACCGACCAGTGACCCAGTATTTTTGTCGTCACTACAATCCGTATTCTGTATCCTACACGAGTAAGTACGTATTCGTACGCATTCTCGGCACCAAGAACAGCTACCGCGTAGGTAGATAAAAAGCCATTTAAAAAAAAAAAAACGCTCGCTCAACACACGCGTATGATTGGCGTGAAAAAAAGTAAAGCATCAATTATAATGCATCAATTATAATGAAAATTAAAAAAAAAAAAGAAGAAAACGGAAATATCGATTACCGTCGAAGACTTTTGTCATATAAAATTCCCTCTGACTCTCCACAAATTGCAACAACTTTTTGCAGCGTTTCATTACAGGATCACTATAGCAGCGTAGAATATGCGTAAATAGATATGCGTGTGCGTACACAGAAGAAACAGGTAGACGTACATGTGTTGGATTTTTTCATTACGGTGCATCGCTGTTATACGTATATAGACATCTACCGTATGGGTATACGCTTATGCATATACTTATGCTCAGTGTACGTAGAAATTTCAACCACACGCGCACTGTCGAGCAAGTAGAGTAAAAGATTAATAAAAAAGAAGCAAGAGTGAGAATACAAGTACAAATATATCCATGTACGAGTACGTATTTCACACACGCGTAACGTAGACACGAGCTTTTATATACATTATACATCATACGTTATACGTATACGTATATTAAGATGTATGCATATGTCTACTGTCTCTAGGTATAAATTCTATATGTATATATATATATATATATATATATACGTTACTTGTCGTGCAGTACCTGTTATAAAGGCGAACATTCTCCACGTGGGCGTCGTCGTCTTCGCCAATTTAGATACATGTATGTGCATTATCAGGTATATTACTGTACGTATACACCTATGTATAACGCAAAACGCGCGGTCTTGCCGAGGAGCCAAGGGCAAGTAATGGGTATCCAGCGGGTATTAACGTGCGTGTAATACGTTGAATAAGTTCTTACGTTGTACCTTGATTTGTAGATATTTGAACGAAGCGCTGTTGAAAAATTCTATGCGATCGTGAATTCGCGCTGAGAGTAATGACAGGTCCTAGCGATTTGAAATCCATGCAATAAAAACGAGAAGACAATACAATTGGCGAAGGAATTTGAAAAGATAAACAATACGAAAGATAAAAAATCAAAACCAAACAGTCAAACAATATTTAAATGCAACGTTATTTTTTTTCCCGAATACAATTCTCGCTAATTACTTATTTTATATTTCACATTATACTGCTTAAATCTCTTTTCTTTTATTTCTTAAATTTTCATCCCCGTTAATAATTGAATTGTCGACAATAACCGCATAATTTTTTTTCAATTTCATTTCCATCGAAATGCAAACGATGCTTCTCTCAAGCACGTTCGGCATACAGACGCATGGCGGACACGCATTTTATAACATGAAACAGTACGCACTACACGTGACGATATCTGATGGCCGTAGTCATGCCGTGAGAATGTATCAAATTTCCAAGTTTGGGGATACATTCCTGAATGTTTTGTGGCGGGGCTACGCAATTTGTGTCAGGGACTTCTCTTTCCTCTACACATATATTCGGCACGATTCACTCCGTTTCTCTCTCTCTCTCTCTCTCTCTCTCTCTCTCTATTTCTCGCTTTTTCTCTGTACTCATACTATGTAGCTATTATGCCAGTGTACAATTTCACGTAGGCATATGTCTAATATATACATATAACCATTTGTATATGCAAGTAGCGCGCAACGTTCGTATATAGGAATGTGTGTATGTACATGCCGGCGTGCTTGCGTAGCCTTTACGACTTTTTAATACCCTGTTGTAGTAGAGCCTCGCCTTGTCTCCTGCAGTCGACGTATTACAACCCCCACTATATATATATATATATGTATGTATGTATGTATGTATGTATATACCTATAGATTATATTCCGGTATATGAATATGCGTTTATCCGGATCGCTTTCAACTTTTTCTACTAAATCACTCGTATCTACGTTATATTTATTGCGTATACAAAGGCGTTGACAAAAATAAGTCAAATTTGTACGTAAATCTAATCATTATCGTAAAAAGAAATTGGTCATGTCGAATTCACGCTCGATAGTGAAGAGAAACGAAAAAGCGCAGTAACATTGAATAGGGGACAATTAAATTCCAAAAAAAAAAAAAAAGAATCTACTAGGTTCGATCTATTTGGATTGTAGTTTATTAGTTTATTACAAAAAAAAAATGATTTTTTTTTATTTACATTCTTTTCACGTATTACCGTCTTTACACTGTTCAATTCAATATACATGTAATAAATAATATCGTACTAGACATATAGACGCAGGTTTATTACATGTGCAATATTCCTCAGGTCAAATCATGCGAGTGACGGTACGATGAATATTAATTTGGAAATGAATCTTTGCGCCTCTGATAATTGCAAGTAAGATTCATCGTCATTGGTGGCGTCAATTAATCACGTGATACGTTTTCAACTCGTTTCCAACCCCCCGTCCCCCTCGTGACCGACCGTGAAGTTTTGGCTGACCCATTATCCCCCTGCTCGTCGTTACGTACATTTTTTTTCTTACTAATACGGTAAATTCGTAAACGTATACTATGTCCATAATTTACCGATCAAAAATAACAAACTTTATTGATACCAAAACTATAATTTGACACAAATCGATTCGGTATTTATTGAGAAGAGATGCGTAAAGAAAAAAACAAAATAACAATGCAAATAATACGAAACATCGCGATTTTTTCAAGCAACCCCCCCCCCGTTGTGAGTCTCACGTGATTAATGGACGCCCCCGGTGTGTAAGGTGCTCGAATAATAAACGCGAGGTCGAGATGCAGCGATGGCATCTGCGAGCCATCTGTGTTTAGAAAAATCAGCTACCCATACACCTATAATGTATGGTATATCCATTCACCTAACCACCTACCCACCCTTACTTTTGTACAACCCTGTATGTGTGCAACTTAGCAGTGCGTTACACGGATGAATGTACATTGTTTATTATGTATACGGACAAATTTCGAAGACAGAAAGATATAAAAAAAAAAAAAACTGCGAGGAGCCTCCCGCGTTTGTTTATAATTTACGAATTCCGGCATAATAGGCGGATTGCGAAAATTGTCTCAAAAATAAATGTAAAAATACCGAGTTGGGTAAATATAAATTTTTTTTTTTTATCAATTTTCAAAGATGAAACGATTCCAGAACCAAAGGTCAAAAGAAAGTGTACTGAAAAGAAGAAGTATGATCGTCCCCATTACCGAGATGTTAACTCTCTGAACTTGAATACGTGAAAACCTGTCGCCTCAAATTTCCAAATCAAGTAAATAAGTTCGTTTAATTCCGCACATTCGCATCCTTAGCGATGTCGAATAAAAATCATTTAAAATAAATAAATAAATATAAAATTAAAAGAAATTTAAAAAAAAAAAGATTCACTCGATTTTTTCGAACGTCGACAAATTGAGTTGGAAAAATAAATGAATAAATATGAATATTATTAAATATGGTAGTAAACATACGTACGTTAAAATCAAACAAAAATAAAAAAAAAAAATAAATAAAAAATACAACTTACGTTCAGTAACGAACAATAATTCAAGACCAAGTTAAACATCCGATGCAACATTATGTACATAATATGCCGCAGCAACGGGGATACATCGTACACACTTTACGCTGAGAAACACATGGTAGTACTCGTCATGAAATAAATTGTATATATATATATATATATGCAGAGTTTTTCACGCGAGAGTTGCAGCAAGACGAAGAAGAATACATGATACATTATAAGGTGTACATATATGTAACGTATAACGAAATTCTTCTTTCTCCGTACGTCGATAATTATAATACATGTATGCGTGCATGTATAATATATATATACACAGTATATATAGATACACATGTGCGCGGAGTTCGTGTTCATCGAAAGCTACGGTATGTGCTTGCGGAGTAATTTACTGACATCGAAGAATCTTATCTTGTCTGAAACGCGGGGCCCCTTCGACCACTGACAAGAGTAGACGAGAGAGGAAAGGAGGAAAGGAGGAAAGAGAGTCACTCGTCTTCGTTCCTCCTCCTCCTCCTCCTCCTCCTCCTCCTCCTCCTCCTCCTCCTCCTCCTCCTCCTCCTCCTCCTCCTCCTCCTCCTCCTCCTCCTCCTCCTCCTCCTCCTCCTCCTCCTCCTCCTTCTTCTTCTTCTTCTTCTTCTTCTTCTTCTTCTTCTTCTTCGAGAATATATTAAACGTCCGGTTATTTTTAGATTCTGGGCACCCACACTGACGCGTTAATATTATACGTTACGTACGGTAAGCGAGAGAGCGACGAAGCCGGCAGTTGGTTGGTTGGCCCCGTGGGCTTATTCTCCGGCATTTCGGTACCGTATGCCTCCGCGTTGCAGGGGGAGAGAAAGAGAAAGAGAGAAGAGGGAAGAAAAAGAGAAAAAGAGAGAGAGAGAGAGAGAGAGAGAGAGAGAAAGGAGAAATACGCGCATACATGCCGTCTTCGTGTGCGTACGCGCATCTCGAACGAGGCATCGAGCGGACGGACCGTCACGACGCACCATCTGGCGGCCGAATCTATTATTAGAATTCATCTTCTTCGTCTTCGTCTTCGTCTTTGGCGATCGTCTTTTTCTTTTTCTTCTTCTTTCTCTTCTCTTCTTCTCGGCAATCGCATCCCTCCCGGAGGAGCTTTCTACCGAAGAGACCGCGGTGTCCCGAGGAGACGTAGCGGGAGAGGGGGAATGAATGGAATGCGTCTTGTTTCCCCCGTAAAACCCGACATTCCAGGCCTGGGTCTCCTCTCGCAGGGATCGGCGGACACATCAACTGTTTCCAACCAACCAACCAACGAACGAACCAACCTGGACGGGCCCCCCGAACCCCTGAACGTAGCGAAAGAAGATCAAAGAATATAAACAAAAATCCCTGGATCCCCGTAAAGACACGAGAAGCTATACCCGCTTCTTTCTTTCTTTATCACCTATCTCCTTTTCTCTTTTTCCTCGTCTTCCTTCTTCTCTCAATCTTAGATCCGACATGGGTACATTTTTTTCTTTTCCAATCAATTTTTCGCCGTCTTCTTTCTCCGCTTCTTTGGCTTTCCTTCATTCATTTGAGGCTACTTATTTTTAACCCCGCCGCCGAAGTAGTAAATTCCAAATTTTTCTGTATCAATCGTTATTGTACGAGAATATACAACGTTCATCGTCATTTACGCAACGTATGTAACAATAAAGAAGTAGGGTGAAATTTTTGTTCGTAAAATTCTTTTTAAAATTATATATCATGAAAATTTACATACGTATTAATCAAATGTCTTGTCTGTATTCCGCGAAGAAATGTTAATAATTCTTCCAACTTCCAGATATTGACGTTCAATTACGTTTTCCTTCTAGAACAAGTCTGTCAATCGGTGAAGAATTTGTAAAACATATTTTTAAAGAATTTTCTTACCCAGAATAAGAGCGATATATTACGTATACAAAAACAAATGGAAAAAATAAGCGTTCATGCTGATCGAGTCGATATATTTTCGGTATCTTTTCCATTTTCAACGGTTAAGAAAACCCCTGAGTACAAGCAAACTTCCCTAACCTTTCCGGACTTTCCTGTTTCCAGCTATACATATAACAATATTGCCTAACGATAAACTTTTCCGTTCCTTTTTATACGTACAAGAAACAACGAATGTGAAAGAAAGTTTCGATCAGTTTCCCCAAATAAAAAAAAAGTGTAAAAGCGGTAATGATGCCCATTTCTTCTTTTCACCTCCTTGAAATGTACTTCTTATACCTTCTTTTTTCTCTGTACATGGTACATTTGTTTCCTTCTCGGTTACACATTGCAAAAGAACGTTAATTCCGTCAAGACGTTGTTGCAGAAATAAAATTAAATAAAAACGTCGTCTGTCTAACCGTAATTCATCTTATCTGTTTATTAAGAGAATACATAAGCGCGTTGTGTAAGAATCGAACGGTTACGTGGAGGCACTGAGAATAATGGTGCTGTGGAATTGGCTCGTTTGCTTAGCGATCGAAACTGCATCTCTGCAGTAGAATTTTAACGCCAAAATTTTTCATCGGTTACTCGATTGCTTCTATATTTTTTAATTTTCCACGCATTCGTACGTACATAAACAATTAATTGTTCTCACTGCGACGAACGATGATAAAAACATTTTCACTCGATTAAATTCGTCTGTATGCCTATTATACGCAATTATATACCATGACTAATCGCGCAGGTGAAATTATGACCGTAAAGTTTGATTAATTACGTTACCAATATCGCGAAATCAGACTTAACAAAAGGTGTTAAATACAAACGGGAAACAGAAACGAAGAATGAAAATGTTAAAAAGATATACTTTTAGGTATTCGATCAAACAACGAACGAGCAAAATGTTATTCCGTGCTGTTCGAAGTACGCGAAATATTTAACATAAATGTAATAAACGTATAACGAAGATCACGCTCCGACATTCTTCTAGCGGGAATTTTTCAACGATCGCATTGCAGCGAAACGCGTCGCGTTTGCGTTTTCGTTTGCCTGCAACGTTACAATCGACGTGTGCACAGGCATTCGTAGAGTTATAGGCATAAAGCTGAGGTCGAAAAGCGATTCATTCGCGTCGAGCGAGCCGAAGGAATCCGTCCGTCTATATAGAGCAAGTATAAATATGTTTGAGGTATGCGGTGGCATGTGTGCAATATGCCGACACGTTGGCCGCGCCTGCATTACGATTAGACGACGTACATACGTTATACTTGCGTACATAGGATTGGAGCGGGGTTGAAATTACGATTTTAAAAAGTTCCAAAAGCGATTGATTACGCATTATTTTGTCGCGAAACTTAAAGTAAGGAAATCAAACTTTGGACGAAACATCAAAGTTTCGAAAGGGCGTAACTCCGACAGGTCAAAGCTCCGAAAGTATGAAATGAGAAAATAAAAAAATCCGAAACAACCAAATTCCGAGTGATCCAAGATTTTCAGTTCTCTACATTTCTGGTTTGGTAAAATGTCGATACGTTTGATCTTTCTTTGTTTTGGATTTTCGATATTTGTACGTTTGGAATCTTGCACTGTGAGAAATTTTTAGTTCCGGTTACCGCTCGGTCCTTGACTATTTTCATTTTTTATCACAATCGAAAAATATAGTTCTAGGTAGAAAATGATGATTAGTTTTCTAACCGTTACCGGAAAGTCTAGTATCCGTTACTATGTGTGGTCTTTCTGATTTTCGGTTTTTCTGAAATTTTTTACACCCACTCGTTGAGTAAACTACGCTGTCCGAGTGCCATTATTATACTCTAGAGATGATGATAATTTGTTGCTTTTATAACATGTAATATACGTATTACACGTACCTATATGTAGATACTAAAGAAATATTTAGCGAGGAAAATAATAAATGTGGCAAAAAGCCGGGTAATAATCCTGTCGAGAGAATAAATATAATGTTCCATAAAAATCTTCCGATGCGAATAAACACGGCAACGCATAGATATACAGACGAGGCTAAAAGTCGGTAGCGTTACGGCAGCGAAACGTCGGTGAAAAAACCATTACTACGCAATTTTTAAGAATGGCATCGAAGGAGTCGGTGACTTTTCAAAATCTGAACCTTATGTTGCGTTTGCAAATTATGTATACCGTATTTCCTTACTTCCTTATTTCTAATTCTTATTCGGCTCGATGATAAATTCGGCTTGGCCGCCTGTGCAAGTACAAGTGACAGGTTACAAATTGGGCAACAAAAGACGTTCCGCGGGGTGCCAAGATCGGCGCTGAGAGAGAAAACGAAAAAGAAGAAGAAGAAGACGAGGGAGAGAGAGAGAGAGAAAATCCGTTAAGAGGTTTGTCTAATTCTGCAAGACTTTCGAACAACTATTTTGGCCAACAGGCTTACTCCTCGTCTCTCGTTTAAAATATCTATTATTCCATTATACGATATACATCAGGATAGTTTTTATTTTCGACTTTTTCGAATATTAACTTGGCTGCCCCTCTAATCGCTTACAAATAAATAAATAAATAAATAAATAAATAAATAAAAATCTCCTTCAAAACACAGATCTCTATATCAACCCTAAACCTTCAGACAAGGGCTGTGAATTTTTCCATTTAAAATACGCAAGTTTTTTACGACAGTTTCTGTAAAAATGTTATCGCCGAATTAATCGTTTGAAAAAAAAAACTCGCTAATTACTGTGAGAAATCAGTAAGCATTGATTTGTAATATTGAATAAACATATCGGCAGCATCGTCTACGGAGCATTATACGTTAGCTGCTGTAAGTACCCGATTAGAATTCGATTTTTGTTTTCTTTCTCTGATATCAGTCGAAAATCGACGATGCTCATCTTTTGATCAAATACTAGGATCAATGCTGATCGATTTCTGACACTTGTAAATGTTTAGCAGACAGTTAATAATCCCACGATCAAATATCCGTAGGCTGAAAATTGAGTAGTAAAAACGTGTACATTTTAAATCGTAAATTTCACAGACCTTGCGAGAGCGCGCTTAGGTTTAAAATAGAAACCTGTGCTTCTCGAGAGATTTCTATTTATTTATTTAAAATCAATTCCGATAAATTCTATGGCACATCTATACGTCGCGAGGTGCATAATTATACGATGCACTATAAATAATAGACATACGACGCATGTGGGAGGCCGGTATTATACTGAGATGCAGGTCGGTAGTTCGAGGAATTGAGGTCAAATTTCCGCCAATGCAAATGCCAAATGGTGGCGGTTCTGCAGGTAGATATCGGTGCAGAAGTGCACGCAACGCGATTCGAAGGTTAAAAGACGCGTCGCGTATCCCGCATGTGTGGTACACACATGTGTGTGTGTGCGCGTGTGTATGAGAAAACTCGAAACTTCTCGCAATATTTTGAGCTGAAAGTCCTTATCGAGGAACGTCTTAAAATGAGCTTGAAAATTAAAATACTGTTTGTGGTTTTTTTTGTTTTTTTTTTTCTTGTCGTTGCTCAGATTTTGAAACTTTGTGCAATATTGTTTTCCAAAAAAATGAGAAAATTTGACGTAACAAATGCAATTTTCAAAGTGGGATATCGATAATCAAACTAGAAATGAATTAATTAACAAAAATTGACGAAATTATTAAATTCGTTTTGTGCATTAAATAATTATTCTCTTCCCTTTTTTCCCCCTCTTGCCTCTTTTTCTCTTTCTCTGTCTCTATTTCTCTCATATAGTATATATACCCGGTGTCTTACCGGCCTTTGCGTGTGTGTAAATGACGTAAGAGGAATCTCTCGTGTGTTAGGGTATTATGTGCATATCGTGCAAGCGAGCCTCGTCTCGTCGCCGCGGTAAATGCAGGTATTTGCAAGGCGCTTTGCTTCTTCTTACTTCGCGCGATTTTTATGTATTGTATACATGTATGTACAATACGTATAGTATAAATACTTGTTACACGTGCATCGAAACATGCATATTTATATGTTTCTGTATGTGGGTGTGACTCGCGTGTAATGTTATAGGTACACGGATGCCTCGGCAACGCAGGTACATACACGATAGCTTCGAGAGGTATTCGAGAATATAATATTCTTCTTTGAGCTGGAGTAGGGATTTTAATTATAATGTAGTACGTTATTAATATACCGTCGTGTCTAGCTAACCGGCTAATTTCTTTCTTCCGAAATGAATTATACATGCATCGTGTATACGCGGGTAATGAAATTGAACGAAATAAAAAGAACGTTGAATAATAAACGGTACGCGTATAAATATACAGAGAAGACGAGAAAAATGATTGTACAAAAGTTTTTTGTAATACAAATTATTGAAAATATTAATCACACAGAGGATCATATGTGTAATGATGTACAAAAATTATGGCGATTCATTTTTATACATATAATAATACCGTATAGCATGTATTGCACAAAGAAATATTGCAAAATACTTGAAATTTGTTTAGAGTTAAATAACGATCGAATAAAGAATAAAATTCGTTATTTGTTGTATTTTTTATTAGAATCGAACGCGTTTTCCAATATTATAATTTAAAAATGCGCTTTGTATAGGGATAAAAAACGTGTCACAGTTGTTGAAAAGCCGCGGTGACATTTATCCAAGGCAAATTTTTTGTTTTAATTATAACGTCTATAGGTAGAATAATTTACTACGCAGACGTAAAGTCGGGGGATCTCGTGCGCAGCACATTTGTCTTGATCTGTCCTCAGAATAATTGTACACGATCATCACTTCAAACTGCGACACGCCAATCTCGAGAACAACTTTAATCTACATCAGCAGAAGCGGCATAAGCAGAGGGTTATTTAAGAATGCATCCAATATATAATGTATATGTGTATACATAACCTCTATACAAGAATTTGCATAGACAGAGCTATCTGCATATTATAAGCTCAGAGCTTGACAATAATATTTCTCCATCGTTGACGTCTAATTGTAAATCGTCCTTTAATAATCCACATGCTTGTTACATAGGTGTGTAATGCAATACGAACGATCGATCTAATCATGTCAACCATCAAGATCTGATAATTCTGCACTCAACGATCCGCGTTGTTCCGTACGCAATTACTAGTAACGTTACTGCAACGATGCGTGTTCAGAAAAAAATCGCTACTTCGCCACTTTGGGATTGTCCGAAATTTAGTAAACCATAAAAGAACGAAACATGCTCACGTTTTGTAAAGCCAACTCCTCGAGAGTCGTCCTAAAATTGCACAATAACAAGTTTTTTCTCTTATATTTCTTTATACGTTGACTTTACTAACTTCAGATTCGTTTAGGTTTGCCCTTCGGCATCGTCGATACGATACATATGTAAAATATCGTATTGCAACGAAAAAGCGAGAATTTCGTATCATTCAATTCGAGCCTCGTTGATATAATTCGAATGTTTTTCTCGACTCATTGCCGGATGTATTCGAGTCAAGGCGAAGTTCGGTTTAGAATTAAAATCTGTACATACATCCATGCTGTTACAGTATGATTTAAGTATGATCTACGGTCGAAAAATTTCGGGGAACAGCTGTAAACGGCGCGGCATGCGGAGTGAGACCACGTGGCCTTGAACGTCAAGTGGAGAGAGAGAGAGAGATATATAGATAGAGATAGAGATAAAGATAGAGAAGTAGAAGGAAAGATGATGAAAAGATGCAAAACGAGGAAAAATCCGTCTAGAAAAATTTACAACACCAGTTCGAAACGTTACGTACACGCGTATACGTGAGACATATTAGTCGTCAAGATTAATGTAGAAATTGATCAACTTTACACAAAAAAATTAAAATAAAATAAAATAAAAAAAATAAAAGTAAAAAAGAAGGAAAGAAATAAAAATTTCTCACCGTGCCAAGATTCGAATGGATCGAAATCGAGCAGCCATTCGAACGTTATACAAGTCCTACAGTGACGTGTAATAAGCGTGTATCCGAACATTGAAAAGAGGAGTGAAATTAAAGCGAGGCGCTGCTAATAATGTCGAAAATCGAGCATAGAATCGAAACGGCAATAGACGAGAGAAAGAACGGAGAAAGAACGAAAAGAGGATACTTCATTCGGATTCGCCGCGTTACAATCGGGCGTTGTAAGTGCGGCCCTGTTGCATGGAATGCGGGCGCGGCGCGCGTGTGTGAACGGAGCGGAGCGAGGTAACGTACGCAACCAACACAAGCAAAGACGCACGCCTCGGAACGACGACGACGACGAAGCCGAGAAGCGACAAGGAGAACATCAGCATCGCCGACAAGCGGCGCGGCGGCAAAAGTAGCAGCAGAAGTAGGAAGAAGATAGTCGGACACGCGGAGGCCGATTCGTCGTTGTTTTTGTGATAGATAGACGGACGGATGTACGGATAGATAGATGGATGGATAAATGGACGAAAGAGAAACGAAAGGGGAGAGAGAGAGAGAGAGAGAGGGAGGAGGGAAGAGGAATGAAAAGAGGAAAAAACGCGAGGCGGGCTGCTGCATGGTAGGTAATATACACAAACGAACGTACCTGTCTCTCGGGTCGATCCAAGTCGTCTTCCTCGTGTTATGATCGATGAAATATACCTTCCCGTCGAAGTCTCTGGCGACATCCCAGCCGTCCGGAAGCGGTATCTCCCCATTTCTTCTCCTTGGCATATTTCACTTAGCTCTAAATCCATCCAAAGGTATCACCAACTGGTATCACACACACGTAAAACACTAGCTACTCGCCCGCCGCCATCTTGAATACCTCATTATCATGAGCGGGAGTGACGTCACACCGCCCCGAACGACCAATCCCGGCACCGTTCAGACGCCTCGCGAACGGTATGCGAGTATTGACATAGTAGTCGTCGTCCTCCTCCTCGTCGAGACGACCCCCGGTATCGAAACTCTTTATTTATTCATTCGCACAGCATTACCCGCTCGATTATGCGTTCAACGATTAGGTTCACCCTTCGTCTGATCATCACTCCTAAGCATCTCCCTCTCTATCTCTGTCTTGCTCTAGCTTTCTCAGTTATTGCTGTAAAAAAAATTTCACCGCTAGTACGTTTCTATTTGAAAGAAGTAAACTTGTTTTTGCTTTTTATTATACTATACGTGTTTAAGTATACCGGTAAAAGGCCACCACTGCACACACTCCGTATTCAACACTATTCGGCACTGTCACTTTTTTTTTTTGCTTTCTTATTTATGCATTTTTTTTTTTAAATTCAAACGAACAACTTCACCCAACACTTTCGGACACTAGTATTTTTCTTCGTTACTCTCTTTCTTTATTCGTTTGTTTATGTTATTATCATCAATATCGAATGTGTTGAACGTTCAACCCCCCGCCCCCCTCCCCCCCACCCCCCCACCGTCGAAAACACGAGGAATCTTTCCGACGATCTTTCCACCCTATCTCGGCGATTTTATTATGCACATGCTTCGTAATACTGTTTAGAATAGAACGGATAAAAACCTCTTTACTCTGTGGTCGTAATTACGATTTTAATCCCCGTCGATTCCCTGCCTCCCTCCATGACGTAGAAGATTGATCGTTGACGGGGTGACAATAGTTTGGTTTTAAACATGTAAGGATCGTGTGTAACTTGATATCGGTCCAAGTGCAAAACGCTTCGAATAGAGCGAAAAACCCAAAAAAAAAAACAAAAAAAAAACAACAAACAAACAACAACCGATTCGACGATAGGAGTTTGATATTGATAACAGAAGAAAACAATCGCCGAACGTTAGTTTCGATAATAGGAGGTGAAAAAAAGTGAGTACCGGCTCAAAAGCAAGATGTACCCGGTCTTGCTATCTCTTAGCTCTTGCTACCTAGGAGCATGTTCGGAGTTTGAGACATGCCTGATACCTTCGGCTCATGCGGCCGCTCTCCGCGCTTTGGAATCCGTCCCCACCACGCGATGCGTTCTCGTGTCTCTGACCGCTGCGCACGAATCTCAGCGGAGAAAGCCGAACACCGGCGTTGCCCTTTACGCGAGAAATTCGAATATTTTCAGATACGATTTGTACGGCGCCACCGTACGATAAGAGAATTTCATGACAGGTGCAACTCTCGGCGCAACTCTCACCCTACTACGCGGCTGAGAAGCCAAATACGCCACACATGCCTCGGAATTGTTCCGTCACACGACGATCGCTGCGCCCTCTGCGCGCCGATTCTACAACCTGCCGAGGAATGCTAACACGTTTGTCGTTTTTTTTCGTTATTTTTTTTTTCCTTCGTTCTACGTTTGTTTTCTTCGTTTTTTCTCATTTTTATACCCCTCGCTCGCTGCTGTCTTACGCAGGGACGAATAAACCCGCCCGCTATTACTAGCTGACGCCGTCATCACAGCGACGTGTGTCCGCCGTTTTTTTATTTTTATTTTTATTTATTCATTTTTTTTTTTTTTTTTATCTGTACTTTATTCCAACTCATTTCGCCTCCGTGTATAATTTAATACGGAATTCGAGTTTCATCGACGAATATATACAAGGAATTATCTCTTCCCACGTTCAAATACTCGTATTCATTGCCTTGGGTATTTTTGATTCTGTGGATAATTTTTAAGATGGAATCTTAGTCGGCAATCGGTCGATGAGTCAGTTTGCTATATTCTGTCGTGAGATGCAATTCCAGATGGTCTGCAGCACCTGTTGACGATTCGTGAATATATGCACAAATTCAAATGCACCGTGCAGGATCCTCGATATTTGAAACGAGGGCGAGCATTCGGGTGCCTGTAGATTTCGTAGAGCATTAATTATGCTGTACGAAAGCCAAGGAAAAGGCTGAAATTCTCGAGTAGATTGATTTTCTACAAAATCGTTCGACCGTGATCACATGATTTTGCTGTCCAATAGAAGCCGCGCGTAAATTAAATTCACCTTGTCGTTTCGTCCTGTACAACACATAACTCATTTCATTCACATGCAATATGAAGGTGAGCGCATATAAAATGGTTGAGCATACGAACCACGCATAAACTGTGAAGCCTGACGGATCCACGGCCAAGGGCCACGCGCCTAGAGGCAGTCTTGGGAAAGATATTTCTCAAATGAATATTGCATGTGTAGTGTTGCTATATCTATAGAATACAGATCCCGGTTCTACATACACAGTGTCTAACATGTAGTGTCCCGATTTTTGATCCTGTATGTTAATCCCTGATGATATTGCGGATAGAAAAATTTTAGATTTATAGGAGTTTATGAAATCATTACAGTAGATCACTACAAATAGTCGTTCGATGGATCCAACATCGCAATGATTTAACATCTGGTCGAAATTTTTTTGAATTTGATCCGTATCGAAAACATTGTAAATTAAACCCAATTACAGAAAATATAACGATTCTGTGCATATTTTTTACCAACCTTATTCATCCGAGATTAAGTCGCATATCAACTTCTACGCAAAAGCTTTTTTACTTTCTCCGATTTTATTTAGGAAAATTCCATGTTAAATAAGCATTGAAATCAGAAAATACGATTTCGAAATGCAACTTGATTAACGACGAAGAAAACACATTTCGCAAACAACGCGTCGTCTTCGTAAGTTCCTATTATAGTTATGACATACCTCGTATTTTGCCAAAATTTCTTTTATTCCTGTACATCGATTCATTTCAAACATCGTTGAGTCAAATTCTACGAAATGTAATTATTAACAGTAGACTTTTGCCCGTGGGTTGGCTCGGCTCGAGGTTGAATTTTAATAAATGCTGCTATGCTGTATGTTCCCTTGAAATAATTATGAAACAATAGAAAAATATCAAAATCATTATTCAATAGCCCAATTTCAGAACTTTAAACTATACAATACCATTTCCATGAATCACAGTTTTCTTTCCGCACAGCGAAATGGAGATATAAATTTTCTCGTTTACAATTAATTTCTCAAGTCATCGAAAAACTAAATACCAAGTTATAACATGCTTTATTTATTATTAAAAAGTATATAAATACTGTTTTAAATCTATTCAGGGTGACTTTTGAACGTTGAGTTTGGCGAATGAAAATTAGACAAATAATATACTTTTGGCAGCAAAAACATGGTTTAAAAAATTTTATTACGAATTTTCTGTATTGGTTACTTTTCAAGGATATCGTTTTAAATGGAGTTCTACTTGATTAAGTCCCAGCTGCAGTTTCCAAATAAAGTTACGCCATATTCACGAGGTTGAAGTTAGTAACGCTACCGTAACGAGACATTTCGAAATTTGAGTGTGTTTTGTTTTATTACGGTTTACTGAATTTCAGACAATTCGAATACGGCGGAATGACGGTTTTTCCTCAGCATGAATCGTTACGATAACGTTGCTAACTTAAACATGATTGATATTCACAGATGAGACATTATCGATATTATCAAGAGAATTGCACTCTCCATCGAATGGCTCCTCCACCGTGGTGCCCCAATGATACGTTCCTGGTTAGGAAAATGACGAAGGCGCATGCTTGAGGAGCGGATGATTTCGCGGCCACGTGACCAGTCTCTTTGGCACGATATGTGATCCGCATATGTGTACAAAGAGAATTCCTGAGACAGGTTCGATATGTTGAATATAAAAAGATAATAAAGAACTGTTTGATTAAAATGTCGAGCCGTTTAATGAGTCTTTGAATTGTCTGCAAAAGTTAAAACGGAGTACTTGGAAGAAGTTATTTATTTTTATTCCCAGCACGACGAGCGTCACTCTAGCTACGTGTCTCTTCGTCGATCAGCCACGAACAGCAGGGAGAGACGAGAACTGGCGTCCAATTAATCTCTGGCAAGTAAAATGGCAACGTCAGAAAGTGACGACTTCGAAAGCGCTGACGAGGAATTGGACAACCTTTCGGCGCCAGCTAAGCGCGTTTCTCCACGTAGAGCCCGGGCCGTCGTCGACTCGGATTCGGACGACACGGACTGGACCTCCTCAAAGATTGACCCCTCCTACGGAACCCTGGGCACATCTGACACCAAGAGAAAACGCGCCTCTCCAACCTTCCCAAAACACAAACCAAGCTCTATTCAAGTCAGCTTGAAGAACCTAGAGAGCGAGGGTAAGTCTGACGACACCGTTGACCCGAAACCAGCTCTTAGCCAACCGCCAGCGGTATCGCAAGCTGAGAAAGAAGCGTCGTCGGAATCGAATACGTCCCAAGATTTGTCGGTACCTAATGAGAAGAAGCCAGAGCCTTCGAATGAAACTGGAAAATCAGACGGTTCTGTACTACCGCCAAAAACTACGGATGAACGTCAAGCCACTTCTGAGTTGTCGACAACTGCCAGCGGCAAGGATGAGGTAGAAAAACCAGTCACAGAAACCGTCAGCAGACCGAAAAGGGAGAGACAGCAGAGACAGCAAAAGCAACGGGAGCCTAGGTCTCTCGGGGAAAAGAAACTGGGGTCTAAGATCACCTCAGAAGATGCAAAGCCCAGAAAAGTTGAAGGGGCGGTAAAGTCTCCTATAGTCGAGAAATGCTGGGAAGAATTGGATGATATTTTGTCAAAACCCCGACCCGACATTGAACAGAGAAAGTCCAAGTGGGACAGCAGTTGGGACGATCCAACGAAACCGAAGGGCGCAGATGAAGAGATAGAAGAGAATATTGAGGTTCCGGAAGAGTTGAAATCGAATAAAAAGTTCAAAGAGGTGTTTAAGTCCGATGGCTGGGGAGATATGGATGAGGATTTAGAAATCCCTGATGAAATGTCAGAGGAAAAGATTCTCCCTGTATTAGACAAGCTATCCTTAGCTGGCGAAGAACAGAACAAAAATGCCGGTTGGGGATGGGGTGGATGGGGCGTCAGTTCATTGATAAACACGGCGTCGGCCGGAGTCACTAGCCTAACGAACCATGTGAGTCACGGATTGACGATGCTCGAAGAAAGCATCGGTGTTCCAGACCCTGAAGAATTGGCAAAAACTGAAGAGAGCGAGACCGAAGGTAGCAAGACCGAAGGTGTTGCCGACGGTAAGATATTGAATATAGGTATTAAGATTAGGTCATGTGTCGGTTAGCGATTCGTTGACCTGAACGCACCACCAATGGTGTGGACAAGAATGTGTTTACCAGACTGGACTCAACCTTGGGCTTAAAATGCAATTGCTGATTCCCATAATTTAAAACACTGTGTAGGACAAAGTAATTGGCAAATTGGTTGGTACGTGACTCACTTAATTTTAATGTCGGTGTAGAGACTGTGTCGGAAGAAGTTGAACACGTGATTCATATTTAAAGCGTCTCTTCCTAAATCGGCGATAGTATCGTTTGGCTCACCAATGTTGATCAACTACAGCTGCCATACGCGATATTTATACAAGATGTTTGTTTCAGAAAGAAGTCAACTGGAAAAAGAGCCGTCTGATACACAATCTCAATCATCATTTGGTTTTGGTAATCTGATGTCCGGTGTTTCTTCTATAACAAAACTTGTCGAATCAACAAGTAACAAAGTAATTGCTGGAGGTTTGGACACGCTGGAAACAATTGGTAAGAAGACAATGGAAGTATTACAAGACGGAGATCCCGGACTCAAGAAGAAAAGAGCTTTCTTCACGCAAGACAGTGACAAGCCTATATTATCACAAATGCTTAGGGAAGCTAAGGACAAAGCAGAAACAGAAGAGAAAACTTTAGAAGAAAAACAATTGGCTAGAAAAGTACACTTTGAAAGTCTCTTCGATGACTATCAGGGACTTGTACATTTGGAAGCGCTAGAAATGCTGTCTAAACAATGTGATATCAAGATACAGCAGCACATGATCAATTTAAATGCCGACGAGTTGTGCTCTGTTCAAGAGACCTTAGATGAGGTAAAGGAACTGTGTGATTTGGGAGACGACGACGGAGATGATGTACACGAGACTGATCTTCAGGAAAGATTGAAGGGAGCTTGTAAAGACCTTGGAGTGACTATGACTTACGATAAACTTATTGACGTGAGAATAGTTAATGGTTACACAATGATTGAAATTTGATCCTGATATTTCAACACAGCAATATTTGTGCATTACTGTTTTTTTTAAATCGGTCACATTTCAGACTTGGGAACAAACAAGGGCCTACCTTTCAACTGTGATTTCTACAGAGTCGGTGCCTGCTGATAGAGAAGTGTTTCAACGTGCCATTTCGACTCTTGCTCAATTCACAGCACTTTCTGTAGAAAGATTTCACAAAACGGCAGAATTACTTCTTGTCAAGGAAAGACGTAGCACTGTAAACGAAGCCGACGCTTTGGTTCAGCTCACCAACATTTTAGCAGGCGAAGTTGGAGTCATCGCTAACCTGTTTGCAGACAAGCTGAATGAGCGTGTTAAACATTCAGACAAACCAGACGCCACAAATGCTAATATCACCACGATTTTCCTCGAGGTATGTTATGTCATTGGCATGTAGAAGCGATTGCATAAGCATTTGAGTTGTACTTACATATTTCTAAGGAAATTTTCATCATTGTTCACAGGCAGCAAATGCAAGCTCATACATTCAAGATGCCTTCAAATTGTTGATTCCAGTTCTCCAAGTTGGAGCTACATAGTCTCACCTATTTTTGTATATGTTTTATATAGGGTATATGAAATCAAATTACTATAAGATTAATAAAAATCATAGAAGATTAAGCTATATTATTGGATGGCTATCGATTTTTGATATGTACCATATTAACTCATTTTTGACGAAAAAATTTCTCAACATAGGTACAATTTTTACTTCGTATTTTAATGGTAACCCAGCTTGACTTTCTTTGCTTTCTTTGTAAAAGAGTCTATATAAAATCATGAATAATAGTTTAGGCCAGATAATAACAAATTAATCCCTGCACTCAATCCGTATGCTTTCAACTAACTCGTATTAAAAACAAGAAGAATGTCGAGGGTGTACTTACAAAAGCTTTGATACTGTTATATCGTTACAAATGTAACAACGTCTATGAAATAGTATAATATTTAGAAATCATGTTTGTTGGATAATATTTGGTACAGCCTCAGAAGTAGTGTCTCCATTTTGCACTGTTTATGTACAGTTAACAAAATTATCACTGATGAATCAATAAACAAGAGAGTAATTACAAAAAGACATTTTTCATTTATTATAACAAATCGTTTCCCATACCGTCATGTACAAATTTTAGTGCTACAGATTTACATTGTACAGGATATAAAACTACACAACTGTATAATCTACCAACTGTAGTTAAAAGAGCAACGCTCATTGGCTTTATCTTATTTAATAATTTGTTTCACTTTTCATACGACGATATAAACTGTGCATCTATTTATCTCGAAGATATTATGCATTTTCTCTGTCACATGAGAGCTTATTGAAATAGGGTGTGGTAAAGCATAACTGCAGTATGTCGCAATAGAAAATCTGGACACGTATGATGAATCAAGTAATATTCAAGTTGTAACAAAGATAATAAAATACCAAAAGTCAATTTTTCAAATAAGCAAATGGATGATGCGGTGTTGAATACAAAGAATGAGCTGCTTCATGTTTCGCAGTGATTTTTTTGTTTTTTACAGCAAATGAAATGTGCGTAAAACAAGTCTTATTACGCACTTACATTACTCGCAAAACAAAACTCTTGACATGATAAGACTTTGTCTTCTAAGAAAATTAAGTGTACAAAAAGATACGAAAACAACTATTATTCACAGATTCCCTTATGACCCTCGGCATTCATGCGAGTTTGCTTCTCATTAAAAATACATTTGCCCAATTCGAATCGTAAATATGAAAGTATGGAATTTGTTTCTTCGTAAGTCCACTTTGATTATGTTTGGGATTTAATTACAGATTTTTCGACTAAAAAAATGACAAATAAATTAGTTTCGATTTTTTTTTTCTTCGAATATCACTAAGATTCATGATTTTACATATTTTTGACTTTTAGACAGGTACTCATACCGAGCACACGTTTGGTCCTTCCAATACTGTAATACCCCTTATTACATCCAATTTCTCGGGATAAAAATCCATGAAACAATATTTTCCAGTATACAATCGTTTCATCTGGATTTTATGCGACGAATGTAATACCAAAATACACTTAGATTTTTTTTTCATCAACTTTAATGCTTATGTCTCTTGTTACCAGTTGGTGGTTTTTGAAGTTGAAAACTGAAGTTGGAGTCTGTTGCTGATAGAGAAGTTGCCAAGTTTGACGGTGTGTTAAAACTCAAACCTGTTGCTGGTGGTTTGGCAGACGCACCAACTGAAATACTACTGGCTGTTTGTAATGACGTTGCATTACCCCAAGCTGAAACAATTTCATTATTACATCGCCTCTAGAAAGTATTACAAAATTAAATTTACACACACCTTGAGGGCAGTAAACTACCTTTTAAGCTCTCCGAAAATAAGAAAAAAAATGTCAGCGTATATATTAAAACCATTATTACATTTCTGTATTGATTTGTGTTCCATAAAAGAAAGGCAGCCTCCATAGGTATCCCATTACTCGATTTAAAATAAGTACAATCCCCCTTACTTAAAACGACTTAACATTACTTTTACGAAGCACATTGCATTATTATATTTCTGTATTGATTTGTGTTCCATAAAAGAAAAGCAGCCTAGATAAATATCCGGTTATATTGATTTAAAAAAAAATTACAGACCCCCTTAGTTGAAAAAACAAAACAAAAATTTTACAAAGCACAAAATCAAATGGGTAATATTTAAATATATCTAGGTGTGCTCGGGAGAATCCTAACAGTACATTGTTAGAATCATGCATTTTTCTTGTCCAAGCATAAGCCTGTTCACCTAAAGCCAAAGCAATTTCAGATGAATTTGACATAGGGAATTAATGAAATCTAATTTTTAATCACCATTGCAAAGACAAGAGTTATATAACTATGCATAAGAATGAGTGAATAAAAAATTAATACAACAATATGTTGTTCATGATAAGCATATTCTTTATAATGGATGCAAGAAGGTTTACTGTTCGAATTAAAACAAAAAGACTTTCCTAAAGCATTTCCGTCATAAAGTCATCCCATATTAAATGATGCAATCATTCCGCGTCTTTGTCTGTGAATCGGCTGTTTTTTTCCCCTTCACAACTCACGAGGGATCTACGGAATATTAGATTTTTCAAAAATCTATTGATCGACATATGAATTTTCGCAAGAATATTCGATTTTAGCAAGAATAACCACTAATGAACTGCAAGATAGTATGTTTGTGGTTCACTGGCGATTATCGTTAATAAAAAAGTGAAAAACTCGTGCATGTTTCAAAATTATTTTGAAAAATCTGACACATTTGGTAGTTTCATATGAAAGTATTCCACTGTCACTAGTCATATTCAAGGGAATTCGCAACTGTCAATAAGATTATAAGTGTCTCGTTACTTTTTAAATAACAGAGTCGAAAGCGAGTGTATATGTAATTTACATAAGCATTGAAACGAACTGAATAGAGGTCCTTTGCCAATTTATAATTTTGTTTCTTTACCAAATCTTGTCTGTAATTTGTCTTCAGTCATTATACAGTTTCAGATCAAATGTGATGTACAAATTACAAATAAGGTGACCAATTTTTATTCAATAATATCTGTAATAGTAGCATCTAAAGCATGAAGTAAAAGCATGTAGTTATTTTCCATGCAAGGTTTTTAGTAAGGTAAAAGCTATTCAAGCTGTACTGTCCCTTCAAATAGAAAAATTAATACCGTTACATTCAAGCTTTTGAAAAAATTTGATATTAGCAACATAAGTAATTAAAATGAAGAGTGATGATAATTTATGCTACTTGAAGAAAAATCCCTCTAGGTTCCCCGAACACAAAACACTATATAATAATGAAAATAAAAAACAAATGCTATACCTCAAATACTAATAAACAGCCACTACTTTTTTCCTGTAAAGGCAAAATAAATACAAATCAAACAGATAATAAATATATTTAGTGATAGCTACAGTGTAAAATTGTCAATCAACGATATCACACTTGAATGAATAACTGCTATGTAACGAAAACAAAGGAGTCAAATTAATGAAGCTATAGAGCAAACGGATGTAGCAGAGTTGTGTAGTTGCTCTGGTTTTGTTAAATCAGTATATAAACGCAACGTGCACAGTAATAACGTATATGAATTCATATTTTGGTAGCAAAGAATAATTGTACAAAGTCTTGGTGAATTTTATGACTATTTTTTTGTTTGATAATTGTTATTTGTGTCAAAGTTCAAAATCTGAGGAAAGCTTGCAGTGCAGAATGGCAAATGGTGCGTTGGAAAATTAATACTATACCTATGCTTTCAGAAAATTTGTGCGTCAATATTTCATAGCAATTTTAATTTATGCGCATTCAACGATATATATTTCGTTGTGCAATCATGGCACGAAATAGAAGACGAGCAGATTACATGTTTAATTTTTACAACAAAATTTAAAGTTTGCTATAGCGTCAATTTACTACATCCATCTATTCTCCGTCAACTTTTTGATATTGGTAATAATTTCTACCTCATACTAAATCCCTGCAAGACCTAAATATAGGATACGTTTATGGGGTATTTTATATACGTGACTAATCGAAAAATACGTGAGTAAAGTGAAGAAGAGGATATAAATTTATACAAATGTAAAATAGAAAAAAAAATCCAATAAATTACACAGTATTTCTAAAGGTTCATCTTACCACTATTTACCTAAAGGGTTCGCTGTTCCATAGTTTGGTGGTCTGCTGGTATTTAGGTTTGTTGAGGATAAAAAACTTTTGTTTCCTAGAATAAAAAATTTTACAATATCGCAAATTTATCATCATTCGAGGATAAGTGAGACGAATTCAACTCAATCAGATACGTCGATGTTTTCAAAAACGTATCGCTTATGAAGTTGAGACTCATGCATCTTCAAAAATCGCTCGAAAGTAATAATTTATTCACAACGTGGAAGAATTCTTGCAAATTAAGAGTTCCTGTTTATAACACCCACGATTGCCATTCCGAAAATTTCATCTTCACAGGTACAGAGTATACCAGAGTATTTGAATGGTTTAAAATGACATGTAAGTTAAAGGTGAACAGGAATCACTTTAGTAAGTATTGAAAATAAACAATTAAATATTATCATAATCCCTTCAGTTCTGTACCCGTTTAAAACAGCTATCTGACAAACAATAATTCAAAATGTTATGGAAGAAGATCAATGAGGTAAACTTCGAAGGCTGGTTCAACAAATGTATTTTATTATTAGTTACTATTATATATTTTATTGCCTGAAGACAAACTTCATTCGTACAAATTAGCCTATGGAATTGTCTAGCCTACCTGGACCAAATGGAGTAGGACCACTGTTGATTTTTCCAGAGCTGATCCTGCTCATTTTTTCGTTTAACTTGCTGTCTTCAAATACGTTAGAACTATCTTTTAAAACGTATTTCCTCAAATTGAGATATTGTTCTTTTTGATGTTGAACTTTAGCGTGTACACCTTGCAACTTTCCCGCGACTGCTATTAATGATTCGTGAAGCTTGCTCATCGCCATTGTTAGTTCTAGGATCAAAAAATGTGGTCAGTCTGATTGATGATGTGAAAACATGTATAAGAAATTGAGCTTTGTAAATATGATGTATGAAAGTGAGAATAAGAAAGGTAAACTCACCCTGTGGAGTTAACGTCTTTGGTGTCACCATGGTATGTATATGTTTTTCAGTGGATTCTATCTGAGATCTGAATAATAATAAATCCTGTTCAAAAGTATCGGCAAGTTCCATAAAGAACAGCAATGGCGCATTGTTCTCATATTGCAGTCCTGCTGGTGTATCGTGTGTTCGTTGTGCAATTTCTGCATTTTGTAAAGCTTTTGCTGTGTCCTGTTTCAATTTGTCTGCCAAGGAACGATCCCGCTGTACCGAACCAGCGAGAGTTGTTAGGAGTTCCATCAACGACGCTGTGTCTTCGGCGCAGCGATTTAAAGGTCTAACGGAACCCCGAGCTATGTCCGAAGTGAATGACTTCTGGGTCTTGATAAATATTCTGGTGAAAATTCAGGGTGATACGTTACAAAGATGATAAAAAAAAAGTCTTTATTACTCCAATTTGACAAAAAAGCTAATAAACGTCTTCCAAATTGAACTTCATTGTTATGCCATGATTACTTACTTGAAGTTTTCAATAGTCTGTGTAAGTTCATTGGGTATGAGGTTTTCCTTAGCTGCTGTTGGGCTACTACTTCCTTGAGTTAAACCTAGTTTGTTGGCAGAAACATCAACGCCACCAAGGCCCTGGATATTAGTAGTTGCCGTTAGGGCGGCTGAGTTCACAGGTTTGGCACCAAACAAACCCCCGACAGGTGCAGCACCAAAAAGAGATGCTGAAAGTAAAGAAATCGTTCGATAAAATATTAGGCAGGACTCATTACTGCAAAGCGTGGTTGAATTTTTCTAAAAAATTACACGTTTGGCAAAGCGAAACTTTGTAACGCAAGTAAGTTTATAGAAGAAAAATTGACTTGCCTGGTAGAGTTTCTACTTATGAGAACTACTACAAAGCTCAGTAAGGTAATAAGCCAGTTGGAGATAAATTTTGATCAGCAAGAAGCATTACAGTGAATCATTCCCTTATGTTATTCCTAACATTGCTATAATCTAAAAATACTCAAGAGAACAATACTAACAACCCGTGGTTGTAGTGGTACCAAAGTTTAAAGTGTTGGTAGGTTGAGTGCCAACACTAGTACCAAAATTCAGTCCTGTCGTAGCAGCGGGTGTACCAAAACTGAGACCGCCAGTCGGGGCTGCCGAGACAATCGGAGTTGAAAATAAACCTGAAGATACACTTGTTATGGCTGTTCCTCCAGAGCCGAAAGGCCTCGAGGCTTGCGAAGTGGTCGAAGTACCGGCTGTGCTACCGAATCCAAAGTTCGGAGTCGTTGATGTTCCAGATATGGCTGTACTAAAGGATAAGCCACCAGTTGCAGCTGACGTCGCTGCGAACGACGGTGTGACTGTTGAAAACGCTGGAGCTGGTCTGAAAATAGGATTGAGATACGTTAATCGTTTGTCTCAGAGGGTAATAGAATTGGGAATAGAATCGATAATTTGCGTTACAAGTATTGACTGCGAATATCAGTAATTGCTAGTCTTGAACTTGTTTTCGGAAAGCATTACTAGTAGCTAACGTATTCCTAATTGCATTCAAGTTATGACACACAATGAAGTATTGAAGAAAATTAAAGTAGATGATACAATGATAAGTTTTAATTGGATCACCGCAGTGATCCGCGAAAGTTATTCATCTTTCACGAGAATGAGAGTTTTGAGGTTAGGATGATTACCGCCAAGTTTGAGGGAGTGTTCGCTGTCAGATGACAAGACTTACTTTTGATTACCAAATCCAAAGGTTGTTGTCGTGGTTCCGGTAGCAGGAGTGCCAAACCCAAATTTCGACATGCTTCTTGCGAGTGTTTTCAATCTAATATTTAAAAATATCTATACTACGTCTCGGCAAAACATTACATTCAAGACATGGCTTGAAACTTCACTTCTCAAGGATTAAGGTCGCCCGCGTGTCGCACGATGTCGCTGTTCGTTGCCGCCAATTTGAACCATCGAGCTTATATGTACGCATGGAGATAGCATCCCAATGGTTGCACGTGTCACGGGGTCAAGGCAATACAAGTACATTCTGTCTCTGTCGCTCTGCGCTGCGATTGGCTGTGCGCCCTACTTCGGCCAATCAAAGCGCGGAGGGAGC
The DNA here is from genome assembly GCF_021901455.1 of Neodiprion lecontei. Taxonomy (NCBI): domain Eukaryota; kingdom Metazoa; phylum Arthropoda; class Insecta; order Hymenoptera; family Diprionidae; genus Neodiprion; species Neodiprion lecontei. The sequence continues at coordinate 8,737,452 of NC_060265.1, read as the reverse complement.
GAGACAAAATGTATTGAGATTGCTGTTTCCCAGTCACGAATGCCAGTGCTGGTATGCTACCTCATGCATACAAACTTGATGATTCGACTTGTTGCTTCCAATTTCGTTATGTGTTGCTAACAAGCGGTAAATTTAAACACTTAACAACATTTTCGAATGAATCAGCCTGCCTCAGTTTAGATCGAAGGATAGATAAAAAGTTTTAATTGATCCTAGAGCCGTAGCTCCCTGAGGACCATCAAATACGAAGCTTACAAAAAAATTTCAATCTTATATTTATACACGAAGTGATTAAAATAAGCAACACGGAATTCGTTTAGTTTAGTATTCATTCGAAATAATCGTATCATTTCATTATATGGACATTTTCAAAATCCATTTATATTACTTGAATACCGCGTGCCGGGTTCTGGCAAACCGGCAGCTATTCAAGTAGCTGTTATTGCTTTACTACCTACTTTGAATAACATTTTAAAAAAATATGAAATATATGATTGATGATAACCAATTGAAATTTGTCACGTCACCCTTTTCCCACTATTATCATGTCACTAACAACCCCTTTTTATAGTTAGTGAGCAAATAATCGAACCCACCAATTTTCGGTTTGGTGAGAAAAAACTATGCTGTAACAAAAACAAAATTTAATTTCTAGGACAATTTTTAAAACTTGTTGCTTGCAATGGGATTAATTTTGTGGAAACTTAAAAAAATATTTATTGTAATACCTGAAGAAGTGACAAATATTCTCAAACTTGAACCGATCGAACATAGTAATTAGCAAATTATTAAATGAATAAAAGGTAATGTCCATATCTCGGGTTCTAATTAACTTATTGAAACTTTTTATTTCAATTACGCGTTTTGGAAAAAGTCACCGGAGTCTTGAAAAATATCTAGAGTAATTTGAAAATGAATGAAATTGCTCACACTTTTTTACGAGCTAGAATTTTAAATCTATAAAAAACTTTCTTTGTTGACAAAAATTACTTTTTCCCTGTTACACTTTGAAAGTAGGCATTGAAAATTATCCCGACTATTTTTTTCCACATGGTAGAAATAATCTGACAAAAGTTATCGAAGAAGTGCGGATTTACGTGGACCGTTTATTGTTGCTCAACTAGGCAGCGTAGCCGGGTAAACTTTGGATGAAAAATTCGAGAAAAGATTGTTCTACACGTCGGGTGAGTTTCGGGACATGGAATTGAAAATTCACCGAATTAATAGCAATAAACAAAACGGCCGATCCCAGTGCTTGTCAGGATTTTTCAAGTAAACTAACAATGATACATTATTTTTGTATAGGACTAATTTTATAAAAGGCAATACGATGGAAAACTTTTGTAGGAACCATTTTTCACTGAAACCAACAAAAACAAAAATAAATAACTAAATAAATAACTTCCGCAATTTACAGTTTGTTCAAATTTCAAAAAAATTTGCTGCTAAAATCCGGATCGAACTTTTTTGGCAAACTTCAGGATATGTTCCTGGGCATCTAACGAAATTGTAAAGAAATTGCCGGCTCTCTGTTCTTCGTCGAACGAAGTCGATTGAATTTCTATACATTCGGACCGGACTATGATTTTAATATTACGCAACTCTTTGCACATGGATATTTTTTACTTCGAAATATATTATACTTCCTCAAAGTTTATCGAACCGCAAATTTTCGCTTCGTTCTTAAACATTTCCCCCGGCATTTCTCATTCATATTCCCGAATTTCATTACCTGTCCCGGTCACTCGTACATATAGGTATACAGGCAGGTCGGAGAACCCTAAGCGAAATCAAGACTCCTTGATGGACAGCCCGAGCGGTAGTTCGTTGCAGACGAACGTTGCTGTTCTTTCGCATTTTTGATTTCCCTCGGGTATCCAGCGCCGAAACGCAAGGCTTTGGCAGCAGCTCCTTCGGCTGCCGTTCCCGCGTCTCTCAAATTCTTTTTCCTCGGAACTCCAGGTCTTTTTTAGTATTTCGCAGTAACGGAAATCCCGTAGCACAAGTTGATGCATTTGATTTCCCGGAAACTGAATTACTCTGGCAGACGCCACGGTCTGAACGAACAGAGAAGATAGGAGCTGATAAACGTTTACCGAGCCCTTCTTCAGAATTTATTTCTCGAAGGCTGCTTCCTCTCAAATCAACTTTGCGAAATTTTCGGAGTATTGCCGCACATAGTATGATATTAATCACCGATACTTAGGCTGACGTATTTAATTACGGTTCTGTCATTGGCGCTCATTGATGGTGAGATAATTTGTTATGAACTTTAAGATTGAGTAATAATAGAAAAATCAGAGAAAAGAAAAACACACCAAGGTACATTTGAAATTAATCAGAAATCTTTGGAGATGAGAAAACAACTAATTACCAAAATTAGCTCAAGTATTCAATTTTTCCACAGTTTGATCAGATTATTTCCCTGATTTCAAATCGGCATTCTGTATTGGGAAACTTCCGAGATAATAGCGTATTGAAATTAAACTAAAGCTGAAGTAGTCACGATCCATCGAGTCGAACACGTTGTACCTTAATTATTGACACTTATCAAGACGTTCGTCGCATTTTTCTAATTTCAAGTGTGAATTTGCAGGGTTCAGACGATTTGTCACTCGAGATAAGCCATACCTACTCATTCTGATAGCTTCCCTAGAACTCATTAGTCATGAGACATATTTCTTTATTTCATTTTTCAACCGAATTCATGCTATTTGTGTTCTCATAATTATATCTAGATTCATTGCATTTCATTTCCTGTAAAATTAATTATTTTACTGCATCAAGAGCCGATGTGCGGAAAATTAACGGCAGTCATTAGTCTTTGGATAAGAACAGAGAAAATAGCTACATTGCTTGGGAGTTTGAAGATTAGCAGATGTGATCTTCGATATTCTTTAAGAGAAATTACTCTGTGTAATAGATATAATAGATTCCGATCTGCAATACATTTGCCTTGTAACCTTATAGAAACAGTACATTTTTTCTGTTGCTATTAAATTTCTCATCATGCATATTGATTTCTGAAATCTGCGGTCTGGAAATGAAAAGCAATTTTTCCACGCAGCCGGTAGTCTTGTTTACTTCATAATTCAGCGAGCACAAAGTAGAGGCAAATATTGCCGTACAGTTTGAGCAAGGAATGTCAGGAGTCATGATAATCCCTACAGAGAAACCTGCATTCGGATATTATTTGTTACTTTTAATTTGCATCTTGAACGTTGAATAATATAGATAATAAGATATAATCAACATTTCGTAAATCGGAATCAAGAGATTTTAGAAAATTGGCAAAAATATCATTGTCCTCCCGAGAGATGGCTGTCACGTTTATTAATATAAAATACCACTGTCGTGCGTCACGAATAATTTTTCAAGTATATTTTATCCCTTGTTAAACCGCGTTTTCTTTTTATTTACGCAGGTTGGAGTTTATTATTTGAAGCTTGACTGTGTCCTTGTTTGCTTGAAGGATCTGCTGACCCAAATTCCGTCCCTCGTTTGAGCTGATCTTGCCATCTTTTACCGCCATGTGCACAGATGCTGAGGAAGAGATGAAAGAAATGATCGGATCAAATTTACTTTGCCTACTATATTCAGTTTCAACATAATATTAGAAATATCCGAGGAAAAAGGTTCCCTCGAATATTCGTAAATTTAAACCACTTTAAAGGGAGGATCAACAGATGAATCTTACTTGCAGCCGCCAATAATGGAAACGATTTCTGAAGCGATGTCGAGGACGGCAAATTGGGCCGCATACCTTGCCCTGAGTTGGTGCCGGTGGAACTGTAAATAAAATTGGAAAAGAACCCATGACATGGATCTTCGATCACGGTTTGCGAACAGCGGGTTTCCCGGAATGTCGTTCATGAAGTCGGAAAACTTTCAACCTCGCGAAACTAAAACCCCAATCCCGTGGCTACCCTCGTTCCAAATACTATAAAAATATCAGACGTCCCATTCGCTCAGCGAAAGCACCCAGGTACGACTGGTCCGAGGAATCCCTATAGACCCGACTCACACATTCTCTCGTTTTTTTTTTATCCCGTCGTTATTCCTGAGAATTTTCTGTCAGAAACTTTACGAACGGTTCGAGAAACGTCTCAGATTCTTGTTATTACTTCAAATCGCTCCCGTATCTTGCGTAATTGGATCGTTGAATGAGAAACTCTTTAAATTGTCGTTGCTCTGTTTTTTGAAGAAATTATCCATCAACCTTGACAAACTCGTTCACTTTAAAATGAAAATATTTACTCAAAATGTCTTGATTTGAGTAAAGAAACACTTTTTCGACATGTTTCAGTAATTGAGTTTTTTTTTACTTAAAATTGAGAGTTTTTCTCGCAATTAATGTGAGAATAATTCTACAAATTAAATAACGGAAATTTTACTTCTATTTCATACACTTGACAATTATTTAATATGCAGTATATCTCGAGAAAATCATAGATAAACGAAAATTAAAAACATAAAAGTGAATGGGAAAATATTTACTATTCTCTTTCCAATGTTCAATTAATTAAAAATGAGATTTAAAATCGACGTTAACTGGCCAGTTACGAAACATTATGGTTAATTCAAGTAAAAAATATACCTATAGAGCAACAGATTTCAAATTTTCTTAGACATACGCACAGTCATTTTCTGATTACATGTTACTCGTTAAAAAGCATAGAAAACGTAGAAACAAATATGTGCTGATCCTCACCTCATTTTACTGGAGCTGAGATCTTTAGGCAAATGTTAAGTCGTTGGATGGGAAATTTGACTGCTTTCCACGCGATTCTGGGCGATACTGAAAGCTCGGCAGTCGCGTTGCTGCGTATAAAGACACGATGAAATCATAAAATCTGTACGACTCATATGCAGCTGTGACTAATGAATGATACGATATTCCGATTCATCGGTCTTTGAACCTTTTCCATTGTTTAAGAAATGATAACGAGTATGCGACGCCCAAGCAATAAGTTAATGAAATATCACACCTATCGTAGTATTTCAAGTTTGAATTGCCGATTGCTTGGCTCGTTTTTCATACGACAGACTGAATAAATCCACGATGAAAGGATCCTTGATTACGGGACTTTCGATACGATGATTCTAGTGTAAACTAAAGTTTTCGGAATCTTGTACATAAAGTTCGAGATATTTTTATCCTTCTTCAGCTTCCGAAAATCATAAATATTTCTCATCCCATATTCTAAAGAACTTGCCTTACTGAAAAGTCGCTTCGATCTCTAAAGGCGGTACGGAGAATCAATTATACCAAGAAGGATTTAACTCTCATTACGGTTATTGAGAATGACGCAGAATATCTGCGTACATATATTTACTTCGCGGGCAAAGTAAGCGGGGATTCAAGTTGTTCTTGGAAAGCTGTCAGCTCCGGTGGTTCCCCTGTATATTTATTTCATCATCCGGCTGGTTGACGTTGTGAAAATCACGCGCGCAATCGTTTCTATTTATACTTTATCGCCTGCCCAGTTCGGTTTAATCGAACCTGATAAAATGTATCCAAGCATAATCGCAACGGTTAATAAATACAGGTTCCAATAATAATAAAAGTACTTTGTGGCGGCGAGTTATTTCTTTAATCCCAAAATACGAGAGGCCCTGGAACGCGTCAGCGAGGAATGCCTCTGTCGAATTCCTGACGCAAGTCCGCTGTCGGTTGGACTCGTCAGAATTAATTACACTTCCTGGCAATTTCACACACTCGAGACTCAACCTCCTTTGACATTATAAGATAAGTTCAGAGTTTTCAACGCCGGCACGTTGTCTCATCAGCAGATCTTATCGCGATTCTACTATTTATATTTACCTGTTCGTATATGTTTATGTTATATCGAAGATTTTATCAGGCATACCTGGATGAAAATTTTTATTGGAAAATTTTAATCAACGAGTTAGCTGAATTGCGATAATATTTTTTTTTGTCACGGAAGGAGCCTACAGTTATAATTAGGTCGTTACCAAAATGTGATGTAGAAATTTTCGAAAATACATGCTGTCGAGATTAGTTTGTTTTATTTATTTTTTACTTTTCATTAATATTTCGTATCGTCCGCAGCTCGAAAGAAATTGTAGTTTTCAGCCTGAAATGCAAATTTAAGCGGGATACAAACGCCTGATTGCAACCTTGTACAAAATGTAAAAAATTCGCGATTCATGGCGGCGGGATTGTCGGACCAGTTGTCTGAACCATTGTTTTAAAGTGATGGATAAGTTGCTTTCAAAAGAGAGGTAAAATTTTGCTTTGTTTCTCTCGTTGTTTTAATAAAATAATAAAAACCGGACGTCGATCAATCTATAAATATTTTTCAGGACTTTAGTTGTGTTAAAATTTGCGCATTCATGAATTGAAGTAACATTTAACGATTAAGAGAAAAAGAAGAAAAGAGAAAAACGTACGAAAAGAATATCGTCGAAGAAATTCTTATTATTACACATTTTCAATACCCCTGGGACGCAAGGGTATTCAGTGGTAAAAAAATTCACGTCACATGGGTATAAAGATATAAAATGCATACCCGATTTTCATTTTCGTTCTTTAAACACTTCGCTTTTCGAAACTCCGTGGCGAGGGGGAATAAAGTGACCCTGGAGTGACTGCAGGGTACGCGTATATAAAATATTACATAACAGGCTCTTTGTCGAGGAGAGCAGTGGTTATTCACCACGGTGTAGATGTATAAGTTACATCGTGTACATGAATAAATTTCCCCGTCAAGTGCATGATTCAGCCGTGTCGTGGGTTATTTGAATTCGCGACATTGCGTCGTCCCTAGCGCTGAAACTCCGCTATTATACGTGCTGCTTAGTGACGGATTATAGTTAAGGATTTAGTCGCACCCTCGCCAGCCGTATAAGGGTCAAATTAATACACTAATTTACAAGTCGAGCAGCCTCGCGCGATAACAATAACGTTATTGTTAGTCTTGATAATTACAAGAAAGAGAGAAAAAGAAAAAGACATGTGTTGCGATTAATCATGAAAACCGGAGTAACAAGATAGCTGTGACGAGCTAAATATCTGGTATAATTAGAACACTGAGAAAAATGTCATTTGTCACAGTCACTAGAAAAATTCACTGAAACAGGTATCGTTAAAATAAACTGCTCGAATATTGTTGGGATTGCGAAAAACGAGACGCACGTAACCATTTTGCGCCATCGTCGATCCTATTTTGGTAATTGCAACGAAAAATCAGTTTCTGAGGTTTACTCTACTTTCTCAGTTAAATAAGGCTTCAACGTCGATTTATCTTTGCACAAGCGTTAAATTTTCGCAACAGTTACAAGACAATATATCAACAGTGATCGTGATGAGAAAGAATAGTAACGGATACTAGAGTTTCCGGTAACAGCTATAAAACTAATTTTCATTTTGTGCCTAGAACTATATTCTTCGGTCGTGGTAAAAAATGAAAATAGTTAAGGACCGAACGGTAACAGGAACTAAAAATTTCTCTCAGCGAAGTAAGCGTTCATTAGCACAATATCTCAAGTGTAAAAGGAGGCTGTGGCAGTAACGAGGTAAGACGTGGTTGGCAGGCTAGTCTCGTTCTTTGGCTGCTTACGGAAGCGTTTCGCGTATTTCCTTCGGTAAGATAATGCAGATGGTGCGGCGCCTGCAGAGAGTTTGGGTCAACAGGTTGCCGGCGCAGGTCGCGATCCTTGGACCCTGAATAAAATCCGTGTGACTCCATTCCCGAGATCCATCTCTTGTCGTTGATAATTTTCCCCGTTCACGTTTCTTTTTCACCCCCTATTTCTCATCCCCCGTGTGTATGAGACGTTTTTGGCGAACGTACGTGCCCGTTGTACTTCGGCGCGTAACGCGATTTTACGACAAGTGTAGGCGTGATTTCACCCACCTTGTGTCAAGACGCTTCACCTATGTAATCGACAATGAACCAGGCGTCTGGCTCTAATGAAATTGCGGCCACCGTAAGGAGGGACGCGGGAGAAGTCTGCGACGATTTGAAGGATGAGATGGGTCGCCCTTGCCTCGAACAATCGTCCGTTTAACTACCTAGTCGCCGGGGCGGGGCCTCGAATCAAATAGACCGATCGTAATTTCGTCCTATCACAGTCGCTGTACGCTGAGAAAAGTTTCGTCTGGGGGTCGATCGCGTAATTTTACTTTTCGCATTTCCCACCATCCAAGCATTCTGATTGGTTGACTAAACTTTGCAAACTCCAGTAAAACGGGCATCGTCATCGTGAAGTTTTTAAATATAATTAGAATAAAGAATAATCGTGGTAAAAGCAACTATTTTTAGTCGATGGCATATTTTGTAGATATTGCAACATTGAATCTATTTATATGAATCGGGGATGTTTTACACGTTCTTTTCATTCGTGTTTTCCGTGCGCAAAGTACTAGTTTCTGTCACGGTAGAGTGAGTCTGCGAATGCGCACGCGCGGAGTTTTCTCCTAGGAGTTAAAAATGGTTTTTTCTCTACTCTGCGCATGCGCTGTCGAAATCGATTCTGACATTACGCGATTCTGGTTTTGATATTGTGCTTTCGGTAACGATGGCCAATAAGCTAAAAATAAACGATGCATGGATTAATCGAGCATGACTCGACTGGATCGGTAAAAATTAATCTGTTAATCGATTGCTTCGTATTTTTTGTGAAACCGTGCCTTAGAAATTAAAATTTTGTAAAGTTCTTAATGTAGTCTTATTTTTTAATTTCAAGAAAAAAATATTCATTTATTCTTTACTTGATATATCAAATAGAATACTTTAATCACATAAATTGATATTGCATTGCGTCGTTCACGGAAGAAATAAACAAAAACCAATTGTGAGGCAAAACAATCAAGTCGGTCGATTAAAGGATTCTAAAAAATGATAGATTATACTAGATTAATCCGGGAAAAATAAACTATTTAGTACACTAGATTTATTGTGTTAAATGTAAAACTGTAACATTGATTTATTGTCGCACAAACATCGTCCGGATAGTCACGAAAAAAGTTTCGACGAGTTGCAATGTGCAAGTCTTTTTAATAAATTATGCACGTCACTCGGCATTTATCGTGTGGCGTAACCATAGCGTTAAAATGTTACGGACATTTGTCATTCAAGATAGGCTCAATAAATTCTGATAGCTTCCATGCACTTCATTCGGCACGCAACAAACCCGTTGTTTTATTTTCCACAAGAATGCACGCCGTTTGTATTTCTTATCCGCCTCATCGCGTGGAGCCAGTTAGTTGCCAATTCTATTATTAATACAATAGATGCTGACTAGATTCTCCGGATGCAATCAAGTTATCGGATAAATCGCATTTCCGTTTCTGAAGTATTATTCATACGCCCCTATTTCACTCCAACAAAGCCGAGAACGAGGGTGATTATTGATCGGAGAAGAAAGAAAAACGCGCGGGACAGAGTAATTTACGTTTGGACATGAAACCAGAAAATACATTCTATGAATGTTCGATAATTTGTATGCGGATGTTCTTCGAATTAATTCACACCGTGTAGATCAAAAAAAAAAAAAAATGTTTTTTTTGTATGTATAATTTAATGGATTGAAAATTAAGCCGCGATGGACCGACTGTTTGTTATACCTAGAAGTTTAAAAATATTCGCTCGACAAACTTGATTAAATGAATTTATTGATGATAATTAAGGCAATGGTTTGAAAACCTTGTAGCGATATTCGTAAAATTATATTATATAACTTAATAATCGTTATAATCTCCATGTAAACCGTTTTCTTCTCCTTGTATTCAGTCAGAACAAAGTGAATACAAAAACTTTTCCCATTCCAATGGAGATTTGAATTAAAGATACACCATTTTTACAAAATATCTCACAACTTTGATCGGTGAAGTTTTGTAAATTGTACTACTAGAGACGTTTTTGAAGGTTGAAGAAGGTACTTTGGTCCACCAAAAGGCTCGCTGCATTGTAATCGTTGAAGTATATTTTGTAGCAGGCTGGAAATTGTTTATCTCTATTTCCGACCGATTGAGCTTATTATTTGGCGATTAACCGAGTCCTTGTTAGCTTGAAGGAGATACTGTCCTCTGCGCCGGCCTTCGTCTGAGCTGAACTTTCCATCTTTGACTCCCATATAGATCGATGCTGAGGAAAAGAGGAGAGACATTTTCAGACCCAATCGCAAACTACATTAATTTGGATATAAAAAATTTAACATTTAACCTCGCAAGGTTAGACACAATCGGGAAGACTTGATTTTACGGTATTTATATTTATATTATACGTTGAGACATTTATTTTACGGGGTTGTAAGTTGTAAGTTGTAGCCATAAAAAAATTGAATTCTTACTTGCTCCAGCGACTAGTGGATTTACGCTGCGCGGTGGACGTGCCGGTACAGAATCTGAGACAGGCGTTCCGATAACGGAAATAATCAGACAGCCGAATAGGAATAAGAAGGAGATCCGGACACCTTGCCCCTTGTTTCTGCTGGAGAAACTGTAAATGAAATTGAAAAGGAACCGTCATTGCGAGAGGCGGATGTTTCGAAATGTCCTTCACGAAGTGCATTCTTTCATATAATCAAATAGTGTCCAACAATAAAAAGTTTCCAACTCTAGATACAAGAAATGTACTTTGGTGTTATGCAAACGGTGATTTTTCGAAACATTGATCTCGGTGAGATATATCGAAGGGAAGAAAATTAGTTGTCCTGATCTTTACCTCATTTTACTGCGGCTGCAATCTGCGTGGTTCAAGTCGCGAAGAGTCGACTGCTTTCGTTGCAATTCTTGGCGATATTAACAGCTCAGCGGTGAGGCCGGCTGTTTATAAAGAGATATTGCATGAAAATAGAACGGTACATCTAGATAGGTATATGTCGCGTTGACTTAGACGGGGATTCCGTTTAGCAATTTCTTGTAAGTTCGTCACAGCTCCGGTGCTTCCCCTCGCATATCCTCTTATCTACTTGTCATCGTAAAAGCCGAGCGTGCAACCGTTTCTCTTTGTTTTTTTGTAGCAGTCCTACGAGGTCAAATCCATTAAATATATAATTATAATGTACTGCTGTGTAAGCTCTTATTAATAGCGATATTGTCCGGCTGTCTCATTCTCTCGTGTAGTATTCTCTCGTTATATAATCATTCTCATTTTCTCGTCATGTAATCAGATATTGACGTGGCATTGCAGACCCTAATAAAATGTATTCCACAGTAATAACGAAAAAAGTATTTTCTGGTGGGGAATTAATTCGCGATTATGTGGCATTTCTTTAATCCCCAAAAAAGTTGAGGTAGTATGAAAAGCGTGGACAAGGAATGCTTCTAAACGCAATTTTGCTGTGGGTTGGACACGTCAGAATTAATTACACATTGCTGAAAATTCTTTATGGAAAACGAATTACACGAGTGTTAAAAAAGACGATGTTTCATAAACTGCTTTAAACTATTATCCACTTTTACAGAGTTGATATGATACCGATAATTTTTTGATATTATTATCTACATCAGAGCCTTTGCTGCGAAACTGCCGTTAGATCAATATTGGCTCACTATTTTTCATATTTTCTCTTGCAAAATACGTACGGTGTCACCGTGAACATCAACACAATCGAAGTTTATTTACAGAGGGAAAATGATACAATGATAAATTGCAGGCAAGTGAATTATGTGCACACAATCTCTCTCGCCTTCCAATGAATACACACCGTTGTAAAAAAATTGATAATTCCAAGCTTTTGCAACCGATTCTGCGAAAACACTTGACGATAGTAGACTTCACTTTGCAGAATCGAGAGAAGAATACAATTATTCGAAGTACACTTCAAGTATAGACACACATTCCAATCGATTCGTTGTATTGCTTAAGGACCATTCTCAAATGTTAAAAAAAATCACAGTAAATAAATGACGAGTTATGTATAAACATAAACTAAAAATTATATTCGCAATTTTCGCGTAGAAATAAAAACCGAAGTCTGTGTAAAGGCTTCGAGGCAACTCATTGAAGCAACGACACAGAGGAAAAAAGAAGAAAATAAAAAAAGAACATTTGAAAGAGAAATTTCGCAGAACAAATTACTTCTGAATCTTTGAAATGGTTTCGCAAGAACGCCACGTAAGCATATTCGTTGGTACAAAATTTGCATCGGGTCTATAGCTCATAATCAGCTCCAATTTCCGTTTGTCAAACAATTCGCCTTTATGTTTGCCACGATCGTCATCGTCATCATCGTGAATATTATCGCTTTACGATTATATATAATGGAGCCGAGCTTATGATAGAGCGTGAAATATGAAAATCTCGTTATACGTAAGGCAAAGAGAGAACTGTTTCTACTTGCATGCTAAAGCTTTCGTACTAGATATAATATGAAACTATGAAATTGACTTACTAATTAGTTCCTGTGGAGCGCCTGATTTTATGCAATCTGTTTTCGCGCATGAGTTCATAGTTGCATCGTTGCAGGTGCGGCAATGTCTGAACAGCGCGGTTGTTTTCTACTTCAAAGCTTACGTTAATCCGTACAGGAAGAACCTTTGAATCAACGATGCATCATGATACTGACTACAATTATTACTTTGATAATCATGATATCATATGTGTCGCAGACATTTTGATTATGCACGTTATGAAGGATATGCATCATTTTCCACGTGAATTTTCCAACCTCGCTGTCGCCGTATACAATCTTGTATAGGATTATCAGTGAATTTAATCCCTAGAGACGAGGAGATATTTTTTGTCCCATTTTACGACGTGCTTTATGAGTCCACAACGCAGGTTGAGACTGCCGATCATAAAGTACGAGCACCTACTTTACGCGGGCTCTCCTCTCTATGTTAACGTTGTAAATTTACCGGCGCATAGCAACCGGAGCTGTCCAATTTTACGCACACCATAGTCGATTTTGCGCAAGGATACAAACCTCTGTGCAAACAGCCGTGGAGTCAAGACGGTATATGATCCTACAATTAACAAACGTGTTTGGATTTTGTTAGTGGTCTCAAAATATGGATTAGGTAGACAAAAAAGAACGCGGCATTTTTTAAATGAATTCGTCACAACTCGACTTGCACCACAGTTTTTTAAAAAATTTGCGAATTCTGACGGTTACAACTATGGTCGATTGAGATTGTATCATTTTTAATCGAGTTGAATTCAGGTAAAACAATATCCCCTTAATATGGAGAAAAATCTAGAATTCTGATCCTCAATCATTTTAGAGCAATTAAATCCTCGGATTTTGGCAACGTAGAAACGAAATAATTAACCATAATGTGATCTTTCTAATTTTATTACCAGTTGCAGGATTTTATTTACTTGAAGCTACGGTATTTATTTCTCTCCCACACGAAGGAGAGACATTTTTCATAAAGTTCTATTAAATCGATTTTCGTTCAACTCTTGGAACCTTAATTTTTTAACTTTGTTCAAACTGGACTATAGAAGATTTGATATATCCTTGAGTAATTTCACAGAATTAAAACGGTGGTAGGAAATATGAAATCAGCTTCGACGAGGTGTTAACTTTGCATCACGATTATTGCAATACGTGCGAAACATAAATGCTGCCCAACGCGCCTTATGATTCTATATACACTTGCGCGTAATCCGGCCGTAAAGAAAGCCCGGAGAACGTATAAATAGGGCTCGTAAAGAGAATGAGCCTTATCAAATCCCCGCTGTTTTTTCCTCTGCAATAAATTACTAAAACGCGAGGTCAGAGGTCGCGAAAAGAGCTGGCTCAAAGCCAGACCGCGATATTTCAGGGTCCATATCCGATTACCGAGGAAATATACACACCGGTGTATATATATATATATATATATATATATATATATATATATATTCGCGAAAATGATAGTCGACGGCGAAGCGAGAAGATACATCAGACGGAAGGTGGCGAGGAGGCGTCTAATGGCCGAACGAACTTCCGGTCGGTTCCGAGCCTTGGGTCATGCTCGCTAACTCGGGTGATCAAAGAAGGTCGGCATCAAAGAAGCCTCGGAGAGGGTTTGGATCCGTCTTATCAAGGCTGGGGGGCCACACTTCACGGTACAATGAAAAGCCGGTTCAAGATATTCGCGTATGGAGTTTCGGGCTTATTTAATCACGCCAAAAGTGAGATCAAATCAAAGTAAAAATTTTCGTATTACGGGAACATCCCTTCATGCAAAGAAGAAACCCCGAATGGATCCAATTCCACCGAACCTAATCCAATCTAGTTTTCGTCCGGGCTCGATATGTCGGGGATTTAGCTGCAGCGCGATAGAAAATCAACGACGCTCTTACGTTCTATGCGCATTATTCCAGATCCGTTGACGGGCATACAGGTAGTTAAGTGAATTCTTTCTTCGATAAAGCTCCGCCTCTTTGCATCTGGGCATGTCCAAGCTTTTACTCGCGATAAATCTTTTAGTCGGTCGACCTGTTGCTAAGAATAAATGCTCTCAGATCGTCTGTAACATTTACATTCGTATTTTTTTGAAGACTTTGTAAGAATTGTAGAATTCACTTGAAAAGTTATTGAAATAATTATAATTTTGAAATGATGAAATCAATGCAGAAATTAATGAGATAAAAAATAAACAAACTGAAATCGATGAAAAGTCGCCAGAAGATCTATGATTGTCAATAGGAATATGTAAACCGATGCCTTTTTTGGTTGGATAGAAAAGAGTTTAAAAGATGGAATGAAATCTCCTTGAAATAAAATATTTTGAATTGCGGACACGGCGAATTTGTGGAAAATTCAGAACGTATAAAATGTAACCTGGAGCAACGGTACAAGCTGCGACAATTATTCATTTAGACAATTATTTGCATATTTCCGTTAGCTAAATTTTGCTGAGTGTAAATTTGCTCATGTAAATCAGTTGCCAAAAATATACACTCGACTTCCAAATTGATGGTAAAACATGAGTAAAGAAAGTCAAGGAAGACTTTGAAAAACGACGACAAACGTGTATCAAAATTAAAACAATACGACTCAATGTTCTTAGATGAGACGTGCATGGCGATATTCATAAAATTTTACCCCTATTTGGTATACTTGCAATTATTTAATATGCAATATACCTCGTGAAAATTGTAAAAAATGAAAATCAAAATTGTACCCTATAGTGTAAAAAAAAGTGAATAGGTTAACTTTATTAGATTAAATTTTTCAGAATGAAGTAAAAAATTCCACGAGGATCCAAGCCAAATAAAAATAATACCGTTCGTATCAATTTCCGGATATCCATCCACATTGCAGGCATACAAAAATCCCCGAAACAACGGAGGGGGTCAACGACCTGGTCCGAAAGGAGAATATTCCTGGAATCATATCGTAACTCGACTCGTAACGCTTGAGGAGATCAATCCGAAAGCCAAAGCGAGAGACGCTTTGCGAGATAGCGAGTTGATCCAAAATCCGAACGTCTTCATCCCTCCTCCTCTCCGCCTCCTAAGCGCTTTTCAATGAAACACGCCACAGGCGGTAGAGCTCGGCGAGCTTACTCACACACAATATATTCATCCGCTGCAAAGATAGACAATATCATGCATATATTTCCACCGTCAAGCTAAGCCGAAAGCTCGACCGGCTCTCTTCTTCTGCCTAGCCGCGAGGTTCAAAGCGTCGAAAAGCCTTTCGCCAACGGTGGTGAATCCGAACGAGGCGTCGCGTCGCGTCGAGTCGGTTGCGTCGACGGCGACGGCGACGGGTTAGTCACCGCCGAGCACATCGCTCGATCGATCGTCTCCACGGTTCGTTGGTTGCCGGAGAAAGGTGGGACGGGGAACGTACACAGACAGAGTTTCCCTCGTTTCTTGCCGTCTGTATGCGGGGAGGGGGGGGGAGTGAAGCAGGGTGCGCCGAGAAGAGGGGATGATTCGGGGTGGTATATGACGGGGAGTGAGTCGAGGGGCACAGCCGCTGAGTCACGCACATCTGCCACGGCGCGGCGTCGCCATTGCTTCTCCTCCGAGCTTTTCCACCCCCTCGCCCCTTCAGCAATATGCGTACAGACGGACGCGTTTACGTGTGTAGGCACCCCGGACTGCGGAAGTTCACTTCGGTTCGCCAAGCGTGTACGTACCGACTTATGTACGTGTCCACACGCGGTAAGAATCGGGGTTGACCGTTCAATTATTCCTGCAGTCGCGGTGCGAGAGACTTTAGCCTCTACGTATGCATGCACCTGTGTAGAAACGAACCTGCGTTACGAATCTACGCGTATAACTTGCCCTATTTAATTGATGTATATATGTATATGTATATATATGCGTACACGTATGGGTAACAGTGTAACACGTATACTTTTGGAAAGATACTGTTATACCTATATCTTACACGGGCATACATCACGTACCTAACCTGTAGGTATACTATACCTGTGCAGAGCAAATATTTAACTAACGTCCGCTGACGCCAGATTGGATGATACGTACGCCTAACTCTGCACGCGTCGCATAGGTTCGGTGATGTGTGCTAGACTTTTTGTTGGCGTTGGTAATTGTACGCGATTAAGAGTATATATCTGTATAGAATTCGGTACTGACGGAAATGTTGAACATTACTTCGGGTGGATTACGAATATAGGGAAAAGTTGGTTGTTTCGTTAAGGGTTTCGTCGATTTTCTCGAACCCTCGATGTTTGGATAAAATTTTAATGAGGATAAAACTTTTGATGCGTAACACGTCACAGCTTATTTTTAGCATTCGCATTAAATCAATATGGCTACCGTTGACGTAGTTGCGATTTGATTTTAGCTCTTCCGTAGTTTCTGGAATATAGTCCAAATCAAATGATGGCGAGAATATTTTCGTCATGATTTCGACTTCGGTTAGAGATTGAAAACTGAGAATAAAAACTGTCGATACTCAAAGGCGTAAAAAGCTGGTCGCTCCTGAAGGTCAAAGTATTGAAGATTCATGGACCGGAACTTTTCAGTAATCTAAATTCCGTTCGAACAATTCCATTCACTGCATCTTGTGAATATTTTGCTTGAGTAATTAGTTTTTCTTATATTATTCTAACACCCAATCAGGCCAAACTTTATCAATTTTCTTCACACGTTCAAGTACACGTGACGGTATCGTTTGGTTTATCATTTACTCATTTATTTGTGATACGAATTTATAACTAACAAAATCATACAGTGAATCAATTTTTTCTTGTGCACTCTCTATTCTGATAGGGGGAGAAAACTCTCAAAGGACATAGAGGTGAAAGAAACTTCGCTTCGAGAACTCAGTGACAAAGAACGATCCGTGTCACGCATACTTCAGTTGCTAAGTGAGGTTAAAGTATACAGTTCAAAAGTTGAACTCCAAGATAAAATCAAGTGGCTGCAGGAACGCCGCGCTGCAGGTCGATGGCGAGTTGGCCGGGTGGTGGTTAAAGCAAAAACTTAACGACGTTCGATCAGGAAACGATTAGGACTCGGAGAAATTCGTGACGTTTAACGCCGTTACATGTCGACAAACGTCTGGTCGCGTGTCGCTCTGCGATTTGCAATTTCAAAGGCCAATCCGTTTTTTATTCTCAGTTCTTCGTCCAATTTTATACCGTTCGTAATTGAATTATTATCAGCCAAATTGGTAAGACGCATGCATGTGGGAGGAATCGGAGAAACCGTTTTCCTAACCTGCATGGCCGTTTTAAAAATATTTCGAAAATATCGAATGACCGTGCGGTGATATTCTGCCAGCATTGAATATTCACGATAAAACCAACACCGCCATTTTTGAATCCATCTTCCTGTAACCGTATCGACGGGCAATAAATTTGGCTGTAAAACAGTTCGATCGAGTCGTAAGACGTCGTTACATCTACATGTTCCCATGAGTTTGAAAACGTGTTCTACGTTTTTTTCTCGTACAATGCTTTAGGGTATACGTCGCTTGATGGTTATGTCGGCAAACATGCTTGTACCTGTACCAAATTGTATGAATAAATAGGGTGCGAACAAGCGGTTTTTTACGGTGGTTTGCAAGTCTATAGGCGCATTTCACCGCCTTTAGCTTTAAGTTATATGCGGGTGGCTGTTACCTACTACCTTTGCATGTAAACGCGGAAGCTTGACTTCAGTAGTAACGTACAATGAATGGTCAGACGGCGCTGGTAACGTTGGGTAGTTCAGCAGTCCGGACAAATGTGTTTGGTAAAATAATATCGAGCCGACAGTCGTTTTGCTTTTTTCTGGTGCGCTGAGGAAAATTTCGATTCTTGCAGTTATCAGAAAATTTTAGTAAAATGGGTA
This sequence comes from Neodiprion lecontei, assembly GCF_021901455.1. Taxonomy (NCBI): domain Eukaryota; kingdom Metazoa; phylum Arthropoda; class Insecta; order Hymenoptera; family Diprionidae; genus Neodiprion; species Neodiprion lecontei. Next base: position 8,719,231 of record NC_060265.1, on the reverse strand, counting down.
CATCGTTGCAATAAAATTTTAAACATTGTTAACATTGCAAGAAATTGCGGCATAAATTACATTTTCAAGTTATTGCGACATTAGATCTGGTCGTTTAGTCTACTACATTTTTTCAGTCGAAGAAGGCAACGACATCAATTTATTGTTGTATTAAAATCAAATTATCGCAATAAATACAAGGAAATATACTATATTTTTTGGTTAGGGTAAACACGGAAAATAGTTAAAGAGTGTATAATAAGCATGACTCAAAATTTCTCTCGGTGAGCACTTATTTTTCTTTGTACTCAGAAAAAAAGGAAGTTATTGCAGTCACCCTGAAAATGAAAAGTTTTTTTCACTAGATTTCCACGTTTCGAGATTTAGAGAATCACCTTCAACCATTTTCGAATGAACGTCTGTGTGCGTCGATGGATTTATTTTTATCCAACGATATTTTAAGAACGAGTTACCGGATTTTTATGATTTTGGTCTCAATCGACGCGGCTTTGCCAAACTTAGCCTTGGTTAGATTTTAACTAGGCTCAGTTAGGTACTTTCTCAGTTATCTAAATGACGACATTCGAAAAATTTATTAAAAATGATGATATCTTGAGAACGAATGAATGGATTTGAATAAAAATTGGTATTGCGATGTTTTTTGGTTTTTCGGGTGGTTGATTACGAATCCGAAGTCAAATTGCGACATGCAAAATGGCGATCCAACATGGTGGAAAAATTGCAGTCAAGAGAAATGAAACGTTAGCAATTTTTCGTTTTATTCTCGACTGGTTTGGACATTTCAATATGAATAATTTTTCGACTTATATCGTATAACGAATGACAAATCAATTGCTCTTGGATACTTCGCTTGAACAAAGAAGATAGGCCTTTTAATTTTGCTTACATTTCGTTGGCTGTGGCTTGGAGTGTCTTTATTGAGGAATGCTTCTACCAAATTTCGAGGGTCTCGGACGATCGAACCGCGCAATCTCCATCGTACAGTAATTGCTTTTACGATCATCGCCTCGGGCGATAAACCTGCGTTGAGAAAACATTCCCCCGACGCACGGAAGTCCTTAAGAAAAAAAGATTCCTTTTAAGAAGATTAAACCCCTCAGCCGTTAACGTAATACCCTATGTGGTAGAGATTTTTGCAAATTTTTTAAAACCCTTGCGCTCTCAATTAACTAGCTCTAAAAATTTTAGGAAAGAGATAATAAATATCGCGCTTGAAATAAACACACCAATTACATCGTTGAATTTTGTTTTTTGTTCGTGCGTTCTCTGACGTATTTTTGGGGCTTCATCTGCTGAGCTTCATCTTTTCATAACCCAGCGAATCGCCTCAAAATTACAGGCTCACCACTTTCGGTTTGAAATACCGATGAAAAACTTCAGACGCCCTACAAGTGGGGGGGAAAAAGCGATGAAAAACCTCGTCAATAACGAAGGAGAAGTGCGTGCCGTTTTTTCCAACCCTCTTAAATCACCCTGCAGACGTTCTTTCAAAGTTTCGTGATGCTGTATTAGGTAACGTTGTTCTATACACGATGCAGAGTCGAGCTAAATTTTCACGAAAACGATGTCAAAGTTCACGATTCGACGATGATTGAAGAGCAAAATCTCGCTAGTAACAAATTACGTCGCGTGAAGCGATTCGGACGCTCTTGACGTTCTTTCGATTTTGAACCCGTAATTTATACGACGGAAATTAGATGAAGAGCAACATTTCGGTAACCAATTGGACCATCAACTCCGTTCGCATCGTTTCACAATCTCATCTCGCATCATACGTATTATTCTTTGAAAGATTACTAAATCTGAATTGAAGCACGATAAAGCATGTCTGTTACAAGAAAAAAATCACGCGCAATAACTAACGTTGTATTCAAAGATCATCAATAAAAAATGATAAAAAACTGTATTCCGATTTGCAATAACTTCTTTGTAATTCTTAATTTACGATTAGGCCATGACAGCACGTGAAAAATCAAAACGTGAAATATTATTGAGGGCTCTTTTTATTATTGCCTATTGACAAATCGTTAAATACATTCGATTGAACTGCTATTTTCGGTTGGATAATTATCACTGTAATGTGGTTCACTCGTTTTCTTCACTGCTGATTTTAAACTACGTCGTTTCGTGGCGTTAATGTATTTCAAATTTTTGTTTCGTTCATTTTTTTCTTTTCCTTTCTGTAATCAGTGTCGTTAAGCTTTCACAGCATAATACGGTTTAACACCTACGCGTTCAACAGGTATCAACGAGGCGACTATGTAATTTGCGTTGGCTCTTTGTTTATGACGAAACACAAGTATCGTCGGTGACAAAAAGAGAAGTATAAGAGAAAAAAGAAAATGCAAGCCATTTGTTGCGATTGACGGTAATTTAGAACGAACCTATAGAGGATCCTCAGGATCAGCCGAAATAACACGTTTCCTCGACATTTTCAATCCTGTATATGGGGGAAATGAGAAATTCCATTTTTTTTTAAATTTTTGTCGATGATTTGGAATGTACTCTGAAATTCTTTAAATTCCATGAAAACGTGGTCGTAATTACATCGGTATAAATATTTCAGGGGTATAAAATATTTTCAGAAAATTTGAGAGATGATACCAATCTAATTATGATCTAATTTTCATTCCATTCTGAAAATTTCAGGACATACTCTGGCACCGTTACTTTTTCAAGCAAAAAATTCGAATCATTGATTTTTTTTGATCCCAAAACGAATTTAACACTGAAAATAACGAAAAATCTTATTTTAGGTAGTTTCTGAGTATCCACCTTAAAATGGATTTCGTATTCAGGAAGGTTAAGCCCATCAAGCTTTTTCATAGACAATATTCGCAACGAGTCAAATTATTTTCGTATGAGACAAAGTGGGGAAAATTTGAAAACGTTATAAAATCAACTTGTTTCTCGTAAACAGTGAGGTTTTGAATGCCTGGAACATTAAATTTTCACATATTAGCGATTGCAGTCAGATCGAAATTCGGACCCCCTAAATTAAAAACCGACCGAAAGTTCGCGGATCGGCCCATATTAGACATAAATGAGAAGTTAATGCAAATAAGATCGCTTTAACACGGAGTTGAGGGTTTTTTTCCAGGAAGCTTGGGGGCTCGTTCATTACAGTTCACACCCCAGCCGAGGGGCAAGAAACGCGAACATCGTCGTCCGAGAGCCTGGATAGCTTCGATTGGACGAAAGACTCCCACGCCTGTTGTAACTAGGCGGTGTATTTCCCCCCCTTTCCTTACACCGCAGTTTTATTTTTCCTCCCTTTCGTCGGCTCCGTTCCTTGCCCTCTGGCGCTACTTCGTCAAGAGAAGGCGATTCTCCGCCTTTAATCGCAATTGAAAATATCGACGCGTGCCCTGCAAGCCTGAGAGAGAGATGGTGGACGGGAAAAAAGGTGTTTGAATAATGGACGAGCAAAGTCTATCCAAAATTGACGTGATCCTGTCACGGGGAAACCAGTACGTGCCGGGTTGCCGAAAAGAAAAACAAACGGTGTGAAAGAAATGAGGGAATACAGCATCCATATTTCGTCCTTACCTATAGCAGAGGTAATATTGTCAGTCTGGAAGCGTTATTCCACGTTACAATATCGTACTTAATTTTCAGATTTCTTCCGGCTTTAAATTGGGACTGTAGATAACGAGCCTAGTAGGGGGTTCCTATGTTTTCAGTTTCTGAACAATATATAACATAAGATAGGTTTGTTCACGGAATATATCCACCTCGACTGTTACAGCTCTAATTGTAAGACTCGTTATTGTGTTTAACATCGAACTTGAAATAAAAAGAGTTTACCGAACATTGCTCACCTTCAGTTACAGCACAGGATTTGCCCATTCAGACTCTATTACCGTGCCATGCACAGTCTGATTTCACTGATTTCACTCGCGATCGTTTCTCATGGATTTACAGCTTATATGACGTCCGATATCCGCTCTGTTCGGAGCTCGAGCCGCAAGTGCCACGCTCGCTTCTGCGCCGCTCGATCACCCGCGCTCGGTTCGCGCACTCGCCGCCGCGCATGCGCAATACAAGCAGCGCTTCGCTCGCGAAGGCGTCCAACCGCATTACCCCATGACTGGTTTCGTTTTTCGGTGTGCGCGAAGGTCCCTCAGGCCGTCTCTTCGGCAGTAAGATGCTGAGACCGCGTTAACACCTCATAGGCTTAACCCTCGTTATAGGCTTCTGCGGGCTCTCGGTCGACTCGGTAGCTTCGAGCTACTTGCCCGCATTACGGTGCTCACGGATCATTGAGAACCAAGGAATACACCTCGTCATACTCTCTCGTCTCCTTCTCTCACTTTCCTAACGCGCGCGATTTATACGCCGAAACTTATGCAACGTGAAGGGGGTTCATTGGGCGGGTAAGGCCCTCATTGTCAACTGGTGACTCTTACGAACTTGATTTTTACTTCTATGAAACAATGAAAGTGAGGGAGGGTTATACTGAGTTACATATCTTGACGTTTAATCAAGAGGAAAAGAGTCACGTTGAAAAATAAACGATGGATTTCGTTCCGGAAATTAAATCAAAAATTGTTGACGGATTATCGTACTTATAATGGTATAAATGCTACGACCAGTAGTTGTTGAAGATAAAACTTCGACGCATGTTCTGCATCGATTCGATTTCTTTTATATCGTATCTTGTTTACGAAATCGATAATAATAACTCAGCAGTACAAGGACGCAAGAGTTTCCGTTTCCTGATTGTGAGGGAATTGCGTTGAACGGGTTTTGCGGTTGTCTAAAATTATCCTCAAGTATTAGATCTGTGCGTGAATCAAAACAGAAATTCTCGTGATCTCTGGCTGATTGTGAAACGATTTGATTGGAAAGAAAAAATTCGCGACGTTAATTTCCGCGCAAAAAATTCAATCGACAAACAAAGTTGCACTAAACGATTGCTCGTTGTTCCGCATTTTCTTATGGTTCCGACAATTATCGAAACGTTATTCGGACAGTACCCATTTTATTAGAATTTTCTGGTAACTGTTATAAGTGAAATTTTTCGCAGTCCAGGTTTTGCATTCTGTCGGAATCACGAGGGTTGGCAGCATCGGAGATAACAGGGAAACCAGCTGTGCTTCCTGACTGACGTGCTGCTGGTAGATTTATTCTGACTCGAGACGAAGCAGCTTCAAGTTTAGTTGGGCGTCAAACACACGCCCGAATTCGAAAGCGCGTTTCTGAGAGTTTCGGATACTGATCTTGAAGGCAATTAGCGAAATTTACTCGCCGGATGCTGCACGTGATCACGAAATGAGGTTCTCAGTGAATTCAAGTTGCTAACAACAGGGTAGCCACCGAAGAGCAAACTTGAAACTTCCTGTTTATTACAAGTTTTTTACGATCAAGATGTAGTTCTTTTACAAATTAAATATGAACTGCCAGTTGGATATCCGAGAATTTTTCGTAGATTTAAAACAATCAAAACCATTCAGCGGTAATTGTGAAATCGTATTTTATATACTTGGCAAAATTTCCTGACCACATACAATTTATTCCGACATTAAACTGAATTCGGAAACCCTGGAATTGGCAAACCGTGAGAAGCGAGACGAAGGATACGGGTGAAAGGATAATTTGACAGAGGAGAAAAGTACTCGAATCACTTAGTTTTTTTTCCTTTTTTTTTTTTTTTTGAAGCAAACAAAATACTTTATTGTTAGATATTATTATATATGGTACAGTACGCGTAGCCCGTGACACATTTAAAAACAGACTATTTAATTGTAATATTCCTAAATAAATAGCCCTTATTATTATCATTATCATTATTATTATTATTATTATTATTATTATTTTCCTTCACTTTTATTTTTATGCTTTATTTTTTATTCCTTAAATAACCAACCTTGATATGACAATCTCAATTTTTGTTTTTTGTAACATTATGTCAATCGTTCATTCTTTTTTTTTCTTTCTCAGCCAGCTCTTGCGTATTATATAATAAGCCAATCGTTAAATCGTTACAACCGATATCATATAACAGTGACAACACATACACACACTCTCTCTCTCTCTCTCTCTCTTCCTCTTCCTCTATTTCAGTCCGTTTGTTTTCTCGTTCAAAATATACGCATAACAAGATGGAATTTTGTTTCTCTTATTGTTCGTTTTTCATTCCTATTATATTTCATATTTTAAACAAATTTCTCTTTTAAAAGCTACGTTCCATCCGTAATCGATAATCATTTCTCAATCAAAATATCGATTCGGAGGTGTGTGTGTGTGTGTGTGTATGTGTGTGCGTGTGTACCACATTATACAAGCATGAATAAGAAAAGCCGGGGCGAATTTAAAGAAGACAAAATGCACCGTCGGTTTTATAAGTTTCAAGCTGAGATTTCGTTCCTTCTGGATTTTACTTAACCCGCGTTTATTTAGCACGATGGGGTTGATTTTTACATTTTTTTTTCTTCGCTCCCCCCATTTTCTATTTTGATCTATTTATTTATTTCTTTCATTTTTTATTTTATTTTTTTTTTTTTCACTGGCCATTCGCACAGAGTTATAAAAATATTCGCGTCCGTCACGAATCTCGCGGTTTGACGGACACTGCAAACAGACAAACAGACAGACAGACAGACAGACAGACAGACCGACCGACCGACAAACGCGGGTACTAACAGTAACTATGAAAGATTATACTCAAATAAAAACGATCGATTTGTTACATACAGCTTAGTTACTGGAAATACATATAACGTATCGTTATGAATTGCAAGGAATTTTCTTTTTTTTTACACGGCGCCTGCAAAATCGCCCCGGTTTATCTAATGCACGCAATAAGGTATGTAATGTAGAACGAACGGATGGTTTACTTTGTTTCTCACCTTATAATATTATATAAGTATGTAATAACGAGATGGGCAAAAATAGACACGTTATGTATATAACATTCGACCGAACAATTTCGCGATATAATTATAATATATCCATACTTTCGTAGTGTTGTATGATATAATACACCATGTGTGTGTGTGTGTGTGTGCGTGTGTGTGTACATGCATATGCATATGCATGTACATATATACACGTATAACAGGTTTGCAGCAATTTTTGAAAAGGTCAGACTACTTGAGGAATAAATTATTTTCTTTCATGCTCTCCAAGCCTATCGCTTTACGTCTTGAATGGTTATTTGAATATTACTATTATTATTACTGCCATTATTGTTGTTGTTATTGTTATTTTTTATTTCTTTCAATTATTTTTCTCCAACTTTTATTACAGACAATACGCCACACATGTTGTCTATTAACGTATGGGTTATTTGATGCATCGATGTAGTTATAATTATACGCGAGTGCTATATCATATATAATATAATAATATATCGTATGTAACGTATGTGTGTCTGTGTGTAGTGGATAATGGCACAAGCTACAATAAATCCTACGTCACAGGGCAACATATTTACGGTAAAATACAGCACAATCATTGTTGTCATCATTATATAATTCATATATATCATAGATAATATAATATATACGCATGCATTAAATAGTTTATGGATTTATACCGTATTATACAATGCATGATGATAATGGTAATAGCAATAATAATCAGCGCAATTGTCGGTATCAAATTAAATAATACAATACTGTAATAATATCAATATCAATAATAGTTATAATAGTAATAATAATAATAATGATAATAATAATAATGACGGTGATAATATAATATAATCTATGTATATATTTTATATATGTGTGTGTATATATATATATATATATATATATATATACACACATATATAAAAGAGACCATATGTATAGATTATACGTTAAAATTGACCTGACATATTCTATTGACTAGGCACACTTAGTTCATATCGTAACAAGTAAGTAAAGCAAAAAATTCTATCCCTTTTGTTTTTCTCCGTTAAATAACTCTCGAAATACGTCACTCACATAAGTTATCAATATTACATAAGATTATATTATATTATATTATACATAACGTATATGTATAATATACGCGTACGCAATTATCAATTCAGTGATTCAATTCGCCAATATTTTCACCGGTAATAGTAGTGATAATAGTGCTAATAATAATAATAATAATATCAATATCAATAATAATAATAATTGTAGTTTTAATAATAATAATAATCATAATAACAACAACAATAACAATAACAGTAATAGATAATTATAATAATTATTATTCCGTATTACTAATGCGTACGTATTACCCTATAATAATAATTATTGGTATTGATGTTAACATTATCGTTCAAGGATGTACATTATAATTAATGTAATATTTTCCCTTTTCATAATTATGATGATGATGATGATGATGATGATGATAATAATAATAATAAATCCCTTAATGGTTAAGCATTTTTTATTTAATTTTTTTGTTTCTTACCCTCGCCTACTCATTACGTCGTATCAATAACATTATCGTCCCTTATCGTATGATGGAAAAATAGAAACTTTTGACAATTGAAAATCAAATAAACGTGAATATTATGTAACGCCTAAAGGGCTGGAACTGGGTGGGTCAGTTCGCCAATTCAAAATATTAAACCTGAAACGATTTCTTATACAATATTTTTCATAATACACCTTTATAGCATATGTTACATACGCCTTGGCTCTATCGAGATGATTATAAAAAAAAAAAAAAAATTGTCGCGCAGTTGGTCGCCCTAATTTAATTACGAGATGGGAGAGTACACGTTATACACAGAGCTGGATAAACAAATTATTAATATTTCAGCAGTAGGTATAGAAGCAATTCATAAATTCCTGTTTTTTTCTCTCTCTCTCTCTCTCTCTTCTTTTGTCGTGAAAAATAAAGTCCAACGGATTTCAGAATTTTGCACGATGCGAAGTATGATTTTTCTTGCGCGTTGGCATACCAAGAATTACTTACGTAAATACCTAAGTATAAATTGAATTTCTTAAAAACATCTCGTCCTCTTACATCGTCACATCATTATTCATATAGCAACTCGTTCGCGCCTGTTTAAGTATAAACAAACGTTTAAACTTATATTATTCAATAAATCTTATATACGTAACATATCGATTTCAGGACTAACACACACCCAACTCCCTATCCCTAAGGACCTGCTTAACCATTTACGTCCTATGTTTTTTTTGTTTTTTTTTCATTACTTTTTTGCGTATTACTCAGTTTGTCACATCTTTTCCTCGCCTTAGTTGTACAATTAGTGTCAGTGTTATATGTATGAATGTATAATTAGACAATCGTGGCGACTGCAGCTTATGCACTTATATATATATATATACGATATTCGTTCAACTCATGTGACACATATTACGTGTAATACGTTGGCTTATCGTATATTATCTTTATCTTCTTTGTTCCTACCATTCCTCTGTACACAACCGTTTCCCTGCGTATTTCCCCCTGTTTTTCTTTATTTCCACGTCGTTACTTCGTACTACATGGAATAAGTAATGTAAAAATTTCGATCTATCAATCTTGAAATTATATGATGACGGAATCGATTATCGCGATGAGGGTAGAAACACGGCTTTGCGTTTTCAACAGATCGTGCGGTAAGCATAGCTGATAAAAATAAATGAAGAGACCATTGGTTTTTTCCAGCTTAAAGTAATTACACCTGAAGGGTTGTTGGTAGGATATTGATTAATAATCAATGTTCGTCGAAATGTAGTTTGGTTAAGAAAGTAGATTTGAAGATCGTTTGGTGAATGGAATTGAATGTAAGGTCCGGACATGTGTTTTGAGAAAAGGTTGGACGAAGAGTGAGACGTGCGATTGTTGAAAGTTTGAATATGGAATGGTTTTGATCGATAATCTGTATCGCACGGAAGAAAGGCGGAAGTAAACGTGGAGGAAAGGAAGTGGATTCAGCCATTCGGTGCAATTTTTGGACCAATTAGACAAATGTAGTATAACGCAAAGTCTACAGCTTCGTTTCATTTTATCATTATTGTTATTTTTATTATCTTCTGTTCAGTGCACGAATGTGCAAATGATATTGTTATTATTACTCGTTATCATACGACTGATGCACTATTGTTACTCGTGTATAACACGTATAATCACTGTCAATATATTTACAAACGTTTGTTCTTTTCTATCTTTGTTTTTTTTTTTTTAGCTGTCTTCCTGTTCCGCTAAATTGGTGCGTCAATGCTGAAAACGGATTCAATTGTCACAATTTTTCGTATTGATTTCCCAATGATTTTTCTGATTTTTATTATTATCATCATTATTATTATCTGAAAAAAACAGACACCGTTGAAACAAATAAATATAATATCTAACGTCTAATTAATAAATGATTTTATCGTTGAAACCAGTTTCCAGCTCTAAACGGCCTGGTAAATTCGATATTAATTTGTGCATGATACAGTATTATAAATATAATATAAATACTTAAAGAATACATTGATTGTATATTGGAATAATTCTGTACGTATAATTATAATATTCATATTAATTGTATACATATAGGAACGTGTGTACGTGTATGTGTATATGTATACAATTCGTACATAGAAAGACAGGTTACGTGTTACATGGTCGTAGAGAATATAGAGATTAAAATGCACAACACAACGTAAATCTTGAAACGTAACGAAACCCTAATTAATAAACCTCAATTTTTCAAATCTATATCAAATCGTCATCACTTTACTCGTCACGAGTTATCGTGTTTGGTTTTTCTTTGTTTGCCTTCTGTTCTATCATTGTTTAATCGGTTTTCTTTTCATCTATACTTATTATTTTATTCTTATTTTTGTTTTTGTTTCACCTCGTGTTTGAATATCAAGCGCGCAATATTTATCATAGTTCGTTAGAATGTAATTGTATAGATAGTAAGTATAAGTCAACGTACAAATATAATAGAAAAATATAGTCAGTAGTAGAAGAATATAGAGATAGAATAGAGCTAGAATAAGTTAATTGTTGGTATGTATACATATACATGCATATATATATATTTATATATACATGTATACTCATATAGTAATTTGCTAATCATAATAATTGGATTAGTAATATGTAATGTATCGCGGAATGTTCATTTATTTATTTATGTACTCGTTTATATGTGTATATATATATATATTATATATATACATCTCATATTGTATGTATGTATGTATTTCAAGTTTCTCCTTTTCTTTTCGACAATCCCATTTTAGATTCGATTTTTAAATGCTGCTCTCCGAGGAAAGGAAGAAAAAATAAATTGGTACAGCTAAATTGTCCATGAATAAAAAATTACAACCTTTTCAAAGGTTTTTTCTTTCTGTCTGCGCTCCTCTCAATTCTTTTCTACTTCTCATACAAAAACAGTTCGGTCCCTTAACCAGTAAATTTGTTGTTCATGGAAACTTGTTCAAATTTTTTTTTGCACGTAATTGTTTTTTTTTGGTTTTTTTTTTTCATCCTTGGACACGCTGACTATTTTAAGGACAAAAATTTTTGCACTAGAGTTTCTATACAGCGGTTATACGGGTATTTCATAAGGGACGAAACGCGTGCGGGACAGCAATTTTTTCAGAGCTATGTGTGCGAGGGTGCAATCTTCAAAGTATTTGTCATTTTGTCAATTTTTTTTTTTTTCCCCGTTCCATAACTATTAATTACGATCTTCTTAACATCTACGCAACACTTTATATTATTATAATTATTATTGTTATCGTTATTATTGTTATTGTTGTTGTTGTTATTGTTATTCTTATTATTCTTATTATTCTTATTCTTATTATTATTGTTATTATTATTGTTATTATTATTATTCGATCAATCAATCTTACACGATACATGCTTATGATCTTTATTATTACTATTACAAAGGTAGAAGGATTATAACTATTATTGTTATCATTATCATTATCATTGTTACTGTTATTAATGTTATTACGAATATGACTAATATTAATTTTTTTTTTCCTTACACGATACAAAAATCAACTCTTCTGGCATGTTTTTTTTCCCCATTGGATTTTTCAACGCTTCGATTTATTTTCAACTTGATAAAAACGTGGATAACAGATTTTAAGGATCTTCTTTGTCCTTTTTCGATTATTATTATTATTATTATTATTATTATTATTATAATTGTCATAACTTATCTTTTTTTTTGGATTTTTCGTCTATTTTTTATTCATTTTCGATCATTCGTCAATATGTAATTGGTGCGTCAACATATATGTGATTGTTTTGAACCGAGGTCTTTACGCCGGTTTCAGACGTATTATGAACATTAATCGATACTTACATATTAATTTCAACTTTATTATTTTTGTTCATTTTAAATATACACATCACTGGATATTACAGTACAATATTACATAGTTAACATACAAATTGAAGGTTAATCGCGTGTGATTTCCAAAGTCTGGGTAAAATTTGAATTCAAGAGTTCAATGTGGCAGAATTCAAGAAATTGTTTTTAGTTTTTTTGTTTTTTCTTTAATTCAAGTTTTCCGTTCACGTTCGCACAAATCGGAGTTCGGCTGACGGCCGATAAGTTGCGAACACGTACGTGAACGACAATCGCGATTTTGCGTGGAATCGTTATTACGGCCATTGGCCCATTCAGGCTCTTCGGAGTGTTTTTCAAATAATTGATCAAGCCTTTCACCGCTGATACGCGGCGCGTTCGTAAATCGTGTGGAATCGAAAAGTGAGTACAAAAAAGTGATTAAATATAATACACGGCTTGTTCATTATACACGAGGTATCGATATTAAATTTAAGAAAAAACAGTTCAGTCTTAGAGGGGCGGTAGAATAATTTATCATAAGGTGAGACGTTTAAAAAGTGTTTTTTCGTTTGGTTTTTTTTTTTTTTTTGTTTTTTTGTTTTTTTTCCGTCTATCTCTTTCACTGCTGAAAAGAATATGTAATGCATAACGCATCGTGTAATAATAGAATAATGCGTATTCTATATATATATATATCATATATTATGTTAAACGTAGTTATAAGCAATGGAATTTCTATCTCGTATTTCGTATATTTGAAAGCGATTTTTAGCGATCAGGGTTCGTTCACCGCAATGAAAATTCTTCATTCCGACATTATAGCATAATAAGTATCAACGTTATACCCCAATAATATGGATAATTTAAAAGCTGGTCCCCGTCGAGTCTGCAAAGCTTTGTTTTTTTTTTTTTTTAACCAGTATTTGAAATATCCAAATTCGGTTTGGCAATTTCGATGTAAAATGAAATGTTTTCCAACAATTCATCGAACTCGGACGAATTGTTTTTGCATAAAACACAATTGCAAGCATCTCGACAACGATATGATCATGAAAGCTTGCGGAAATAAATTTATCGCTTCGAATTACGATTACACGAGATAGAGAGAAGCTGCGAATTACACAGTATCGATACAAAGTTTTGCGGAGGAGATTATTTTTTTTTTTATTTCTTTTTTTTTTTTTTTTTTACTTCACTATCAATCTAGCCAAGCTTCGTAAATTCATCACTTTATCCACGAACCGGATTTATCCGGATTTTTCACTACGCGCTACGTTCACTATTGCTAAGCTACACACTTGCTTGCGGCAAAATTATTTTTCAATAACTGTATAATTCTGCCGCCTAATCTACCGAGAAGACAAAATACGATATTACCTAATTCAATTTTAACGTATACACGAAACTCAAGTGAAACGGTGAGTCAACAGTTAAAACAATGAGTTCAGAGATACCGTTCACGGAATATCTTAAAATCTATCGCTATTCCGCATATTATTTAAACGAACAATACACACCGGTTTATTTTCGTACGATGAGATGATTCACGATTAACTTATAGAAACACTACCGAGTAAATAGCCTTATATACATGCTATTAATTTTATATACCCATGAAACACGCTCGACGGTAAATAATTTAAAACTCGACGTAATCGTTTCTTTCAAGACCGCGAATATACATCGCGTGTATTTTAATTTCGCACCTCGTCGTTTAGGGTCGCGCCTCGGCCGGTTATAAACGGTAATATAAGGTATGCATGTATAACTTCATATATTATTATTATTATTATTATTATTAATACTACTATTATTAATAATATTATTATGCGTTATAGAAAAAATAAAATTATCATACCAAGAGCCCAAGGATTCGGGGGGGCTCTTTCGATAACAAATTAACAAAAACATTCCTATATGATAAATATAGGATTACCTTATCTCATCGTCGTTCGCTTATCACCTATCATCGTGTTATCGTCATGCCGTAATGTTATTCAATATGCTATTATACGATTATTTTTACGCCTATATCAATAATCATGTTACGAGTATATTATTTTACATTATGCGTGTGTCTTCAATTACAATTACAAGCATATATGTGGATAGTTTGTGCACGATCGTAGTTTTTTTTCTGTTTTCCTGTCAATCGCCAAATAATTCAGTTCAATTTCAAACAAATTATACCGACGTAACTGCATTGTCATATGGTAAAACCTCGCGCGACGATTGTATAATTTTCACATCACGTTGTGCATTGATTTATAATTTGTCAGATAACGAGTTGAAATTCCCGATGAATGGCTGGAAAAAAACATTAACAAGGAAATTTTTTTTTGTAAAGCTAATGAAATAATATTTATTACATCTTTAAACCTTGTTGTTAGCTTTCTCAACACCTCGACATTACGTTACGTAAAAACGTAATTTTTATTAGTTTCTTTCGTTATTGAAACCGGAATATTTTCCGAGCGTAAGTACATTCACCGGAAATAAGTATCCGACCGTAGAACGATTCTTTAAAAATTCTGCGCAGAAATAATACTTTCATCCTTTGTTTAAATATTTCAAGGAGGGTCAGATAAAAACCGGAAATTCCCGGCAAAATTTTTATAGCGATTATTTCCATCCCTCAAACCGTATATATTTCAGTGATTATACAGCTTTCGTTTGGAATTTCTTCCGGCGTTGCAAAAACGTTCATCGTCGTTATGAAATGTGAAAATATTACTCGATAACCGTAACACGAACGATAAATCAAAAAGCACAACGCAGAGTGATGCTGTATCGATGAATTGTTGCTTTGTGAAAAACGTGGGGAAAAAAGAAATAAATAAATAAATTAAAAAACAAATACAAATGCAACAAGTAGCGAAATTTCAGTCGTTCAAAAACTATCAGGCCATTCCATGTACCTACATATTATGTACATATACGTAACTTTACGAACATTGCAAAAGCGCTGAAAAATACGATGTTAATCATCGTAATTCGTATCACGATGAACATTAAAAAGTTACACTGATTTCGATAATAGGGTGGGTGGTATACAGACATCGACGGAGTCGGACTAAATTTAGGGTAAAAATTATCAACGAATCTAATGGGTTCAAGTGTACAACTTATCTATAAAAAGTTTCATCCTTTCGCCTTGACAATCGTTATGCATATAAAATTAAATGTACATACCCGCAATTATATTTCATTCAATTTATGGACGCGCATTTATATGCATAATGATTAGGTATAATGTAATAATACTGCGATAAATTAATATAAATCGTGTTTTTGCGGTTAAATAGAAAAATTGGCAAATATATTATATGCGTAACATATGCGTGTATAGGTAATATATATACATAATTACAGTAAATGCGAATATATATTTTCATATTATTATTATTATTATTATTATTATTATTAAATCTTTTTACGGTTCATACAACGACGCAATAATGTCGTCATGTTTTC
Organism: Neodiprion lecontei; assembly: GCF_021901455.1. NCBI lineage: Eukaryota > Metazoa > Arthropoda > Insecta > Hymenoptera > Diprionidae > Neodiprion > Neodiprion lecontei. Next base: position 8,703,504 of record NC_060265.1, on the reverse strand, counting down.
GGCAGGAATTTTATACGACAAGTCAAATTCATTCGTGTGTACTACGAGACTTGAAATTTTACGACGGCGAAAGAGCTAGAATGAAAAGAAAAAAGAAATCATCGACGTGCGATCGGCTTTCCAGGGACTGTTGTAAAAATATTTTAACGATATTAATACTTTAAAAAACTGTCGAAATTTTCCAAAAACTCTGCGATAATATTGTATTAATCAATAAGTTTCGAACGGTTCGTGGGTTGATTCAAATTTTGTTCAGGACCGATCTAAGTCAGGTAATCAATCGGTGTTCCAGATATTTATTTTATATACGAGCGTAACATTAGCTACGGATCTTAATTGATATCTGCAATTGTTTCAAGTGTGATCGATTATTCGAATCGTAATTAATACCTATGAACGAAGAATGTGTATAATAATTGGTTAATTCACTGATTTCCCAAATATGTGTATTTACTCATGCAGGTATGTGCGTGTAGTAAGGTCAATTTATAACCGCGTTACAAGTGATAGGTATAATATATATCTTTATATAGTATTACGGAATTTAATTAATATAAATTGTTAAATTGTTACAAGGAATACGTTACAGCATTTGGTGTTCAGTTACAGTTCATTTCAAGGAGACCTAGCTAACACATTCACATGTTACGATATTAAATGATTAGTAATTAATATTATTAATTAATCATTATTATTATTATTATTATTATTATTATTATTATTTGTATACCGTTATCGTAATGCTAATTAGTTTTGAGTCATTCATTTGAGTATGATAATATTTATCGTTATGCAGTAGGTATCTTTTATCTCGCATATGAATTTTAATATTACAGTTTTAGTGCGTGCGGTAATATAGCTTCTATTATAATATTATATGTACGTATGTATGTATGAGTTAAGACGGTTAAATACGTCTGCGCAGAAGACTAGACTTAACAACATTGCATCAATAAACATCTCAAATATTTCATAATTTGTTTGTTCTCTTTGAATATATCTAATTTTTCATTTACTTTATTAGCGATTCTTTCGTTTTTTTTTGTTTTTTTTTTTGTTTTTTCTTCTAACTTTGGTTCTGACATTAGTAAGTGAATTCTGTATAATAATAAGTGTTTTATGGTTGCAGGTTTTTATTTATATTTCAACTTCAATGCGTATTTTGTTTTTACTTTGAAATTTATCTTTAACATTTGCGTGCATGGATTAAAAGTATTTCATCTTTCGGTATCTTGAATTTATCGAATGAATCTGAAACGTTCACTTATCGGTACGTTTTCACTCTATTTTCATTTTTTGTTTCATGTATTTTTTTTTTTTATTTTTTACCGCCATGTATCATATCTATAACTTTTTGTCTTACGAACTATTCAATTTCCACATTTTCTTACAGGAATATCAGCTTTTCTTTTGTGGATTTCGGGGACTCTTAGTTTTTTTTTTTTTTCTTCTCGAAGGAACATAAGTGAACAGATTTTTTATCAGATCTTTCTCGTCAAATAAAATATATGTTTTGAAAATGTGTATTCGAAAAAATTTTTGAACTCGTATGATCTTCATCGATCCGTTTTTTTTCTACTTCTTTCTTTTTGCTCAATTTCGGGAAAACGTAATTTCAAACATCACAGTTCGTTCTATAACATTACACAGGGTTGGGCGTTTTGGGCAAGATATTGGGTTTTTCACTTATTTTTTTCTTTTTTGTTTAGGTACCTTCGGTTTCTTTTTTTTTTTTTTTTTTTTTATACAAACGAAACGAATCATTGAACGTTTAATAATATAATCGATTGCAGAGGAAATCTCGACAATTCCAAATACGTAATTAATTGATAGTACGTTTTTTTTATTTTTTTTACATTTTTTTTTTCTCGTTACTTTTTCAATACTCAATTCAACAACACGAATTACCGTCAATTCAATTCAATCATCTAACATGAGCAAAATGCAGTTAATTAAAAAATACAAACATTTGACAAATACATTCAATAATAATAATAATTATTATTATCATACAGTATATCATATCTCATATATATATATATAGATTTATGTATATATATATATATCAATAACTAATATTATCGCAATATTATCAGTTGATTATTATACAGATTAATGTTGAAATCGTATAATATGGCCGCAAGAAACTATATTGCAATTTCCTGTTCACCGATCAACAATTCTATTCTTAAATTTAAAATATTTCCATTGTCCTTAATACGCAGCCCTAATTTTTCCGTCTCCCGCTTCCCTCTTCTTTTCCTTCTCATTCTCCTTTCTCTTTTAACCCTTTCTTCATCTCAATCAGTGTTGTCGAGCTAAAACTTTTCCCATCGTCTCGTCCTTCTCTAACAATATGTGCAAGCGATTCAACCTTATTATAGGTAAGTATAAAGAGCTGGTCGCATTCGTATATATGTGCGTGTGTGTGTATATATATATATATGTACACACATATATATATATATACACACCTATATATACGTAGGCCAAAACACATGAATTACATTACACTGTATTTCACCATTATACAATTCTCAGTTTATTATACGCCGCGTTATCACGCAGTGGTCAATTTCAAAATCCTTTCCGTGTCGAAATTCGCTTTCAGTTCACGTACTTACGTGTATATACCAAGTTTGAAAAAACATTTGATCTATCTTCACCTATTTGCTTCGTCGCGGTTATTACAAAAACTGGAATAAAACGACGGTAAGATACAGCCTACTGCGGACAGTATGTAACGTATAACCGAAATCCGCGTTTCAATTTCTAACGCGCTCGTCACTTTCTTTGTGTATGATGTAGGAATAGGCATAAGATTATAGCTCTCACGTACGTACGATACATCGTATGTTATGTATAATAAACATATACCCATACGGTTCACTAACGACTAACAATTATTATTATTATTATTATTATATACACACGCGCACACACACACATAAATATATATATATATATATATATATATATATATATATATATATATACATGTGTATGATGGTAAATTCATGCCCCGCCGAGATACTAATTATTATAATTGGAATAAACACACCTAGCTAGAACTACGGTGTTGTCGTAATTGTTCTCAAGTTCACCTAATCACCGATATTGTTATTATTATCATTATTGTTATTAATAATGATTAATGTACTATCATTATTCTTGTTAATATTATTATATGTTAGTTTCAGCTTCAAGTGGGTAGGTAAAAGTCTACAAGTAGAAAACTGGCATGTGGCTATGAAAAGTAGTTTTTTTTTTTTTTTTTTTAATCTCTTCCTCTCTTTACACGTTTCGTTCGGATTTTCTTTTTCATCCTCTTTTTCTTAGCTCTAGTCGTTCCTTCTGATTTTTTTTTTTCTTCTTCTTCTGCCTTTCCGTTTTCTTCCTCCTATCAAGTTTCGTATTTTCTTGTTCCTTTTTCTCTTAGAATTACATAAATCACGAGTGTAAACTATATAATGATCGTTTGAACCCCGCGTTTATATTCTCACAAATGTTTCAGTTTTCAAAGTTACGGTTTTTTTTTTTTTAAATTTTATTTTGATGTTCCCTAGGTTAATTGACATGAATATACTTATATACTTTTCGCAACTCGTTCGTTCATACAATTCGTTTTTTTTTTTTCTTTCACTTTCTCACATCTCTCCATTTTCTCCTTATCCCCTGCATTTCATTCGTATGATAAAACTCCGACGGTATAATCTGTGATATTTTCGATCTTGCATTATGTATGCGTTGGAAGAAATTTTGCTCGTGTGACCTACTTGATTGAATTTTCAAATGAATTTTTGATTTAAATATTATTTCACGGCCGCGTAAGTTGTTTAATTAATTCCGCGCATTCACTGCGGCTTCATCAATATAAATAATTAGACCGGGGCTGTGAGATTGAAACGTAATCGGCGACTGTTTCACAGCCCCGTCATATTTACACATCACACAACTTTTTACACCTGCGTATGCAAAGTTGCCTACATCGTGGGATATTTTATTGTTAGTGTCGCGTTTGCGGCAACGTTGTTTTCCATTTTTTTTTTCTTTTCTTTCTTGTCCTTCAATTTCAATGTTTCAATTATTGCATTTTTATGCAATTTGAAACTGATTGAGTTTTTCGTACGCAGGTACGAATAATTAATATTGAAATTGTAATTACATATCATGGACGCTACTGTAATACGCCGAAGTTTCATGTAATAAGCATTATGTTAGATTGAAAATTTTTCAAATTATCCTGAAATATTCGGGGTCAACTTTTTGATGTAATTACTATCGATTTGCATTCATTTTTTTTTTGTTTGTTTCGCTTCTTACTTTATACTTTATCGTATTATCCTTTCCAGTTTGAGTTTTTAGATCAGCATGTTATTAGTATTTTTATTGTTATTAATAAATTAATTGATTATTAATATTAATATTATTATTCATATTATTATTATTATTATTACAGTAAAACAGTGGCAATAGTCATAATAGTTATTACATACACGTATGGTAAATATATAATATATACCTACAAATATTTCTGTTCCCAGGTTTATTTATTTAGTTTCAAAATTTAAAAAAATACATATATGACAATCCGACCTCACAAGGATAATTATTGGGATCTGACTTATATAAACTCGCAACTTCTAAATATGTAAAACTTGTCAAACAACGCTTTTTTTTCGTTTCCCAGCCACTTCGACTTTTAATAACCCCTAAAATATTAATTATCCTCATTAATATGTGATAATAATAATAATAATTTATAGATATGAGTAGATTATGCAGAGTATAATAATTATTTTACGATAATCTTCATCATTAGCTTTATCAATTATTATTGGTATTTATTATTATTATTATTCAATATTGTTATCATTATTACGTGTTTATATCATATCGTTATAAATATATATTATATATGTATAACTATGCATTTATATTATAGACGTGATATATACGAAATAGCAAAGATTCAAGAGGCCATGACTAGACATTTAATCAATCAACCAATCAATCAATCAATCAATCAATCAATCAATCAATCGTTAAGTAGTTACGCTTACAATGTAATAACAAGATGGCGGGTGGGTGGCTCGACAAAATGGCCGACAAAAAACACTCGACTTATACGTTTACTTTCAATAAACCCTTGACGCCTACAGTATGGTACATTACATTATATGTATAATTGAATGCATTATACTTAACTAAATATTAAAAGTTAAAAGTGTTACTCTTGAAACGTTCACAATAATTAAATACAATATACAGACATGGAATACTGGAAACTTTGACCATTAGTTTACATTAATGTTATTTTACGTTTACTTCACGATACGATTACTGATACTCGAGGTATTTACTCAAACCCCGTTTTTTTTTTTTTTTTTTGTTTTTTGTTTTTCTTTCATTTTTTTATTTCTTTTTTTATTTTTATTTTTTCTTATTTATCTTAAACCTACTCGCTCGCGTCCATTTTCGTTCTCCTTTACGTAATGATCGTTTCTCCCATCCGCGTATGTAATGCAACGTGTTTACGTTAAATCCACTGACACGTAAATGCAAGCAGTTGTTGGGTATTTCCTTAATCCTCGAATCGTAACTCTATCGTATTCACACTAATTACTCACTAACGGGTTCCCAGTGGCTCACTATTCTTTATGCAACTCGTTTCAGTTTTGATTCCAAAAAAATATCGAGCCACTGGGACCTCATTAATGAACATTACTGTACGTCTCCACCATATAAATCAATTATTCGATATCGTATCAAGTACGGTTTGTTTCCGTTGTTAGTTTTGTTGTTTCTTTTCATTTTTTTTTTTCTCTGCTCCTTATCGTATATTTCATTTTTTTTTTTTCCGATTTTCCATTTTCCTTTATACTTAACATGCATCCCTAACTCCTCAAGATTATTATACATATATACCTATCATATACGTAACACATCGTAACCGCGACTCAATTTCGCAATCAATCATATTTACAACGTGTATAAATTATACATGTACATATAATGTTTAATTCTATATATACACGATATTTTTAGCAAAGAAGAAAGATATATTCCTCGCGATTTGTCGCGAAGAAACAAATTTTTACCAACTCATCGTCATGGTGATACTCAACGTTATTATTATTATTACTATTGTTATTATTGTTGTTATTGTTATCATTGTCAACATAGTTGATAAACACAACAATGTCGCATAATGTCTCATTTTTACAAGATATTATCTTGTTCTTTCTTCCTCTTCGTCACACTATCTTCCACTAATTCTAGCATTTGCCTTTGTCTCTTTGTGTTTGCTCCTTTGTTCGTATCATTAATCTCAATGGGTTTTTTTTTCTTTTTTTCTTCTCAACAATATTTATGATTTCACACACAGTGTGTCTACAGACGCAACTACGTATGCAATTCATTCGACCACGCGATACAAATTGGCCGTTTTATTACACATGTATAATAATAATAATAATATAGTATCCACGATTGTTTGACTGTTGAAAAGGATAAGATTTATATTACAAAAACTCGATGTTCTTCATTCCCTTTCTCTTTATCTTTCTTCAAATCTATAATACCGCGATAAGATTTTATCGTACAACAACGTAAGCTTAGTTTTTCTCTTTCTCATTCTTATTTTGTTTTGAATTATTTTCATTTACCTTTGATTTTTCAGTCTTACCGGCAATTAAAGCATTCAATTTGTGTCTGTGTGTGTGTGTGTGTGTGTGTTTTTTGTTTGGTTGGTCGTGTATTTTCTTTTTTTTTTTCTTTTTAATCAGTTTACTCGAGCCGTCGTATCGCACGATTCTTTGGTGGTTCAAGGGGTGAGGATCGGGTGGCGAAACGGGCGAAGGGGGATGTTTTTATCAAATCATTTCAGCGCAATATCGATAACCGATCGTCAAGGGCTTGTCCCTGGGTTTTACACCGTTGTAGCAACGCAAGGATTAACGTATCACGCATGCATGGGCGCCCGGATTTATAGTCAAGTATATAGAAATTTAGTTTTAGATCAGCGACGCGACTATAATACCGTAATACATAATCTATCCTTATCCTAAGACCCGATAGGTACTAGATTCTAAGCTAACGCCTAATGCCTACAACCTATCCTACCTACATTCTACATGTGGCGTTACAAGAATAGGTCAATTATGTCAAAAGTTGAGTTATCTACACAGGTTATATAATAATCGTGTTACACTATGTACCTAATACGTAGGGTGGTAAGTACGATGGTGCCTTTGTCACTGTGAAATCTCATTTACTCCTCCTTCATTGATCATTTTTCAAATTTTGTGCATTTTACCGTTTACCTACACAAAGGTCAAGGATCACTTCCAACAGCTTTGTTCAAAATTTTGATTGCGGGTAATTCGGCAGCGTCGAACGGGTTGATCGAATTGGAAAACAATCCGTTTCAGCTTCGATTTTTTTTACGTTTGAAATCCTTGTTTTCGTTGTCGAAAATACGAACGTGGCGAGGTAACAATTTTTTGGCAAATTGCGCGAACGTATTTCCGACGTAAGAAGAAAGTTCACTTCTGCCACCGCGTGTCGTTTCTCGATAATTTGGAACTCGACGGAGCGACTGGAATCGTAGGATCGCATCTCAATCCGAGTATATTAAAAGCCTGCGGCAGGTTGCACGAGCCTCTGTGTGAAAAATACATAAATTGATAGCGAGCCGAGATGAAATATCGAGGGTTTTGAAAAACGAAAACTTGACATCGAACGCGAGGAATTGTTTGGGTTGAGGAACCGCAAGGATATTGCTTCTCGACGTGCAAATTTCGAATATTGTAAACCGGTGCCGATGCACTACAATACCCTGTTTACTACAGCTCACTTCACATCGGGGTGAGATGGCAAAAGCTCAGGTGTGTGTCTTTGGTGGAAGAAAATTCTATCATTTTCCTCTCTCCCTCTCTCCCTCCATTCATATCTTTCTCTCTCACTTCCTGCGTTTCTTATTTTTCTCTTTGCTTTCTCCGTGAGGACGGTTTGAAAAGGAACGAGGATTCTTGTTCGTTGTCTCCTTTGTCCGGATAAAATCCTCAACCTCTATTTGCAAGCTTTGAACGTTTCAAATTAACTCCGAAGAGTAGCGCAGCGGCCACCTACGTCATTCTTACAGGTACGCCAATTTTCTTGGTCAACAATCGTTTGTTTATAAATTTATTTATCGTTGCGGTTGTGTAAACGACGAGACAGTTGATCGCTCATGATTTTATCGAATCCGACAATCTTACGTACCGAGGTAATTACGCTACACCGCGTGTGACAATATTGACGATATCTTTAAACGATCTTCGATCTTAATTTTAAAAGAGATATTAACGATTCCACCGATTTTCAACTTGTTCATACGACAGGTAAAGCCGAGATCCGCACTCGCGTTAAAAGCAGAAAATCATTACACGCTAGAAGTAAAATCATCATGAATAATAAATTAGCAAGCTCAAGTTCACAATCAGCGGTTGACTTTGTCATTACGCTAATCTACAGGTACATCACTACATAATTATATACGCAATGCGATATACTGTATATCGTATATTATGTTACATACGTTTACTAGGCATGCAATATTTTATTACTACACACGTATGACGCATACATGGTCGTACAATACATACTATCGATACGCAATGTTGTAGTCAGAAAGTGGCATGGGTGATAATTAGCCGATTTATTGACCGTTAAATTAATCTATCATTCGATTTTCATAATAAGTAACATTAGTTGGGCCCGGGAAGAGTGTATTTAATTATTCAAATTTACCAGAGTCGCCGCGCGTCGCGTCCTCGACGACGTATATCATACACACACACACACACACACACACACACACACACATATATATATATATATATATGTATAATTGTACGTGCATTTATAATAGGTATAATGATAATAATAGTTGTATCGCGGACGTCTTGTTTTTCGTTTTGCTTTCATTCCTCCTTCCTTTCTTTATTCCTTAACTTTACTTTCAATTTTTTTTTCCTTTTTTTTTCTCTCTTTTTCTCCTTTTCTTTTACTCTTACTTTTTCCTTCGTTTCGTCTCGTTAATACGATTTAATATTATAATTACAATGATTACTTAAGCGTCCCATTTATGCGAATGTACAAAAATATATTATCTATCCACTATCAACTTCTAAACAGTAATCTAACACCAGTTTAAAGACGATGGACCGAACAGGCCAACGGATTAATAGTACAGGCATCCGCGTAACGGGGATTCATTTATTGATTTCATTTCATTTCATTTTTTTTTTTTTTAATTCTAAAAATTTTTCAGCTCCAACTCTTTTCAGTCTAGGAAAATTTTCTCCCTTCGTCGATTAACACCGTACGTACCGTATACATGTAAACGGTATGACTTGATCAAATTTTTATTCCTCAGCGCGCGTTGTGTTGTCAATTAGGTATAATAATAATAATAAGCGAAGAAATGGATTTTTCGAGTGTAGTTTTCTTTCTTTTCTCTCCTTTTTTTTTCTTTTTCTTTTTTGTTGTTCCGTTTCTTTCTATCGCGAAGCTAACGTACTAGAGAGAGAAGCACAAGCACTTAATAAAATGAGAAATAAAACGAAATATACGCCGTGTCGTGCGCACGTCACTTACTTACTGTTAAGTATATGTTTATAATAATACGTCACTATCGATAAAGTGGCGTCTTTCATTGATACTGCATCGATTAATCGTGCCGACAGTTGCACAGGGGTTAGTTGTGAATCAGAGTTGATTTTTCTTTCCTTTCAAATTTTCTTTTCGTACTGAAGCTTGGGGAGTTTCTATAACCACACCACTATATTCCCATTTGTTCAATATTCTATTACGGTTTTTCAATATTCAAACACCTTTCTTGACAGGATAAAACAGATCGTTTTATTCAAATCACTCATCTCGACTGGGACGAAACGTGAAACGCGTGCCTCAGACTTGGGTACGATATTATATAGTTAAAGGATTGATAAATTAAATTTTAAACCGGTAGTTGAATTTTTTCAGAAGGTAAAGTTGCATCGAAGAACGTGAAATTTGATACCGTTTGTTTCGTTTTAATTGCAATAATAAATAGAATAATCATTCACGTTGAAAATTTGTATAAAATTTCAAAAAGAAAATCTCTTCTTTATTTTAATATACGTTCTCCGATTTTTTTCAGGACTGGATATTCTTTCCGTTACATTTTTCTCACGCGAAAGACAAAAATAGAAAGTGAGAGTTTAGAATTACACCGACAGGAAGTCCGTTCATCGGTCTCCTGGAATAACAAACGTGAAGTTTAGGTATATCGACGTGTGATTTCAGTCCCTCTGTCGCAAACCGTTTTCCTCTCAAAATGTAATACGTGTTGTATACCTATATAACGGTGTGTAATATCCGAAGATGGAACGAACGTGGACATATTTTTCTTGGCAGTTTTTCTCTCTTTTTTTTTTTTGTTTTGTTTTTTTATCACACCAGAATTCTATTCAGTATTATACCTACCATATATTTTTGTTCTTTTTTAAATCATGTTATTAAAGTTCAGTTGAAAGGACATTTTTTCACCTGATACTTAAAATAAGATCCAAATATACGAAAAAGCAATAAATCTACGTTAATATAACCGTGAATGAAATTAAACGCAATCGGTGTATAAAATATAAAAATTGTCCCTCCTTTTTCAGTCGCGGTGAATGCAAACGCGTACCTGATTTATTTCTACGAAATTTGAAAAAAGACCGAAGTTTCAAATCAGATAACGTTACGGAAAAGCCTCTTTTTCTTCGCTTTTACGTTAGGTATACATACATATGTATATATATATATATATTATACACATATGAATATATATGTATATACATATTCGTTCAAGTATTTCACTTACCTTTTTCACTACAGGTATATGCTACGGTAGTTTATTTATTGCGAATGGAAGCCGCTGCTGAAAGACGCATGTTTCATTCATTTTATTTCTCTTTGACTTTTGCATCGCTTCGTGTGCAAAACGTTTTATGCTTTGAACGACACTAGGTGTATAGGCTCTCTTGGGGATTTTGTTACATCATCGCGGTTTTATATGCAGAATGAAAGAACGCATTTATCGATATTGTCGAACTGATTCGTAATGAATTCATGTTCAATAATTGAAATCTGATAAAGATTTGTATTTTTTACACACACGTAGAATGACAAATAAAACGTGTTTTGTTGCTGCTTTTGTTTGCTGATTACTAGAAGACAATTAGCAACAAATTTTTGCATGTACATATTATAAATAATCTGCATTTTGAAATATTGCGAAGTGTGTTTTTTTTTTTTTTTTTTTTCAACAAAGACGCCACAACCGATGTATTTACGCATTTAGATATTACAAGAGAATAGAAAAAAAAAAATAACAAAGAAACCCGATGACAAAAAATATAAAAATACTGTCAATATTCTAATCATGTACAACAAAGAAAAACCACAAATACGCTACGAATAATAAATTACTTTGGAATGTGTAAAGCTTAAGGAGTGCAAACAGGGAATGGGGACAAGTATTATTGATCTTTGAGAATAAAAATTGACAGAATTACAAAGAAGACGGAATATATATATATATATATATATATATATATATATATATATGCATTTAAAAAATGATCAAAAATTTATGCAAGTTATTTTTCCAAATAGACATTCAGCAATTGTTGTATATAAAAAAAATTCGAGCAATTCGTCAATTTTGATTTTTAAATTATACGCAGACTGCATTTATGCACGCGTATAAGGTATAATTGAAAAAAAAAGGAGTGTTTCGGGATATTACATTAATATAAGGCATTCGTATACAATAAGAAAATAAACACCAAAAACTCGGGGGTATGTATAATGTGAACTGAAAATATTATTAAAAAGCATTTTACAACAAAAAAATAACTAAAAAACAAACAAAAAATACGATTTACATTTAAATTAAGAACAATTGGGTTGTATCTTTTAAAAATAATAACATAACAAACCGTACAAAAAAATTATTTCTTCTATATGTAAGTATGTATATAATAATAATAATAATTCAACTAGCACATCATCATCTCGATTTCACGGTATGTGTGTGCAAATTGTGAGAGGGAGGAATTTCTTATATTTCTCGTTTTTTGTCGCGTTTTTGGCTAGCTGGCACAGTGGGGGGACATTCTTTGTCATTTCCGACCCAATATAATATTAATAATAATAATATTTAATAGTAATATTGATGATAATAATATTAATAATAATAATAATAGTAATAATAACTAGTAATATAGGCAAACACATAACCAAATATTATATAATAGGCAACGTTATACATACGTGGACGATTAAATAATAATAATAGTAGTAGTAATAATAATAATAATAATGATAAGAATAATTGTAAATACAAGACTGAGAGTGGGAAAGGAAATGTGTATAATATAACGGGCATTTAAATAATATAAGTGGAAACGTCAATATTGTTTATAAAAAAGAGTGGCATTTTGACGCGCGTCGTCCAGTGGGATGATTAATAATTTGCAAGATTGTTGTTATTCTTTACGTATATCTTTTGTTTACGGGACGTGGCGAATGGTTCGTCGTCGCAGTAATTATAATTATTATTATTATTATAAAACGTGATGCAACGCTTGTGCTGGAGATTGACGTTTATTATTATTTTTTTTTTTTTAAACCGCCCGCCCTCCACCCCCCCCCCCTGCCCCAAATTTTTTTGTTCGTATACGCAAAGCAGTTATTAAATATATATTTATATACATAAGAATTGAGAAAAATTAAATAAAACAAATCGATATGTGTATATATATATAGTAGTAGAACCGATTCAACCTCTCCGTTCTTTCATCTCTTTCTTTCTCTCTCACTTTTCTCCCACTTTTCACGTCATAGCGCGTCAACATAATTCCGGCAAGTATTAACAGTATAACAATGCCATCTGTATTATACAGGCACACTTGCTGCATAATTACGTTCCTCTGCATGCGAATAAGAATAGCACGACTTCAAACGATATTAATATTAATATTAATAATAATAGTAATGATAGTAATAATAGTAATAATAGTAAAAATTAGCGGTAATAGTATCGACAATAGTATAATAACAATTTTATGCTAACGCGTCTCACTGCATTCGTGAAGAGGACGTCCTCTGTTATGCCGCTTGTCATTTTTGTTTTTTTTTTTTCTTTCTTCTTCTTTCAGCATCGTTTTTTTCGTATCTGTTAATGATTTTTCTTTTATTTCCCGTTTTATTTGCCAAATTCTTATTTCGTATATGCGCACGAGAGAAGAGAGAAAAAAAAATATTAATACTAATGTATGAGAAAAAAAAAAGAAAAAAAAAAAACCCGGAATAGACGTCATAAAACAAATACGCGAGATGTACATGTTAACAGTAATTAAATAACAACGGTATATAGTACCAACAGTGCGCCGGCTTTTTTGATAGGATTCCTTACTCTCTTTCTTTCCCTTTCCCTCCATCTCTTCAATTTATTCAATTTATTCACTCTTATCTCTCTCTCTTTCTCTCTCTCTTTCACTCTCTTTCTTGTTCTCTCTCACTCACTCTCTTTCGTCGTCTCGTTATTACTTTTCATAATCGTGTAAGAATTTGGTGCTCCGTTACACATTACAGAATCTATATTATATATATATATATACGTTATACACACGCCACTTTGCAATTTTTCTCTCATTCTTTCGGTTTTTTGTTCGTTTCTTTGTTTTCTTTTTCTTTTTCATTCAAATTATTTCTTGTCTTTCATTCCAGAGAAGTGTGACTTGTCGATTATACAACGAGAATTATAACACCTATACCTACATAAGGACAATAATAATAATAATAATAATAATTAATAATAATAATAATCATGTATTAAATTTCGCTGAAAAAATGAAATAAAAGAAAACAAGAAACAATAGGCCTATAACGACCCGCTCTGATATTATATTAAATATATTCATATATGTGTACATATCTTACCGAATGTGATCCAAAACGATAATAAAAAAATTCATGTTGTCAAGTGTGTAGGGAAAACGCCCGTATATTATAATAATAACGTCACACAAAGTATATAAGGTATTTACAAGACTGTGTCGTATTTATAAGTTACTAGAGGATTTTGGCGTTGTGAAAAATTGAAATTCTCGAATTCACGACGGAGAGACGAACTTTGGATATGCGTAGTAAGGTAAGTTGAGTAATTTTTTATTATACAGGAAATACGAGGAGGAAAAAAAATTGGAAAATATGTAATATTCGAATTGCCGATGGAATATTTATATTATTACACTCTCGTCTAAAAATAACAATTATAATCAAAAGCATAGAATTCATTTTAATTTGAGCATGTAAAAGATGATGGAACGTCTTGTGTCGCAGCAATTATTATACGGCAGTGAGTACTCCGAAGTAGCCCGGAAGTTCTGGACGATAAGAATAATTATCTGTCCGCAAGTTCCGGGAATATGAATATATACTTATAAGTATATATTTTATATACACAGAGAGATATCCACGGCACATGTGCCTATATACATGTATATGTATGGGTTGGCAAACATATATGCGTACATGGCACGGCATCTGCGCCACGCCTAAAAAATGCTTGACTTGGTCCGTCTTGAATATAGTAATAATAAACTCGATCCTGAGAGCAGAGATAAAAATGATATCCTCCAGCTTTGTTCAGTCAGGCTATAATCGTACTATTTTCCAATTCTTCTTCATCTTCAATTTCTCCCTTCCCCCCTCGCCGAAATTGTCGAATCGGATAAAGATAAATAAATCACTATCGCGGGGATTAAAATCGATCGATTTGGCGCGAGTAAAATTCAAGAAAATTAGGGACAATTGTCCGTATAAATATTACATACGATTTAGTTGTCCAATTTATGTTACAATATGTCGTTGTATTTTTAAATAAAATAAGTAAAGTAACGGTGAAAAACGAGAAAGAGGAAAAAAAAAAAAAAATACAACGAATAATCAAACGAGATGAGAAATTTCCCTGGAAAACAGAAACAACGTGAAAAAATAATTTGATTTACAAATTTTTAGAATCGAGAAAAAACAAATAACGAAACAAATTGAGGATGAAAAAAAAAAGAAAACAAATATTTATATCTGCGCGAAGGTAATGCGCGTGTGAATTATGACATGCGATCGTTCAGGGTGGGGGTGGGGGGCTGTTGCTAGCTAGCCGTATTTTCCGTTAGTAAAATGTAATAAGAATTTTCTTAAATCGTCCGCGATAATTAAGTAATGTAATAATAATTGTAATTCTGGGTATATGATGTAATTCAATTATTATCGCAGCTGCAATATTACAAGTTGTACTAACACATATGTAGAATGCATAATCAATGTACCTACTCATACATGACATCTTTCACCGTGGTATCCGTCATTCTGTCTATTATAGCTGGGGCAGTGGCCGAACATCGGGTTAAGTGGGTAAAAAGAAATAATAATAATAATTAATCATCAATAATAATAATAGTAATAATAATAATAATAATAATAGTAATAATAATAATAGTATTAGTAATAGTAATCATGCACGAAATTGAGTTGTAAGCCCGCGGATACGCGTATCGGACTTTATTCGCGACTCTCGTCCAACAAAATATATTAATACTATATTCGAATAAGGAGGAAGTAAAACACTGCCAATGCGATACAATCACTGGCATGTGTGAGAGTGAGAGAGAGAGAGAGAGAGAAACAGTGAGCAAAAGACGGTTATAATGGAAAAGGAAAAGAGGAGAATTTCATCTCATCTGATCTCATCTGATCTCATCTGAACACGTACACAGTGAGAGAGTTAGAAACAAAAAGAACTGGGAGCAAAAAAGAAACAATAACGGAAGAGCGAGAGAGGGAGAGAGGGAGAGAGAAACGTCCAGCATATAAAACTAGAAAAGAAGACAAACAAACAAACAAACAAACAAACGCTTAAAAATGCAATAATTAATTCACTACTATACTATACTCTCTATACGTGCTTGTGCGAAATGTTCAACTAATACACATATGGTATATATAGGTACGCTGCTCGTGCTCTCATTGTACATCGTATATTAATTATTTATAGGCATAACGTGTATAACGTGGCGGCATAACTGCGAGGGTGCGGATCTGGATTCAATTTTGCAGTTTCCGGTGAAATGATATCGTAAACGGCGATATCGAATAATTAATACTACATAGGATCAACTGTCGTCTGTGTAATATACCCACATACGTGCATAATATAATCTATACCTGTGCTAATTGTGTCTACGTAATAGTAGAAGTGCGTAATACTGCGAACGATAAAGCTTATCATAGTCCTTATTATTCGTTTATTGGGGGGGGGGGAGGGGGGGATGGTTAGAAAGAGAGAAAGATATATATATATATACATATAGAGGGAGAGAGAGAGAGAAAGAGACCGGCAACGAAGACATTCTTTATACGCGGAGAATCCTGATGGAACAACGCGCGCGCATTGCAAACTTGGATACAAAGAACCTACGAGGTTTATTTTTTGATTTTTGTGTTCTTCTGTTTTCTTTTCTTTGTTGCTTTTTTCTTTCCCCTCCTCGTTTTTGTTTTCATTTCACTTTCTTTCTCTCACTTGTCAACGAACGCGTAACAATTAGAACATGTATATAATACATATGAAGTACTCGATCTATTGCGAAAACGCAACGCAACGCGCGTAATCTGAAATTTGTGAGTATATTTTCGTTAAATTCAATTCTCGCAGAGATCTTATATTCCGCGTACAATTTGCACACACCAATGCATAATTTAAAAATATCGAGTCGTATTCACAATTATTAAGTTTTTTGTTTTTTGTTTTTTTTTTTGTTTTTTTTTTCTGTTTCTTCCACTTTTCGTTATTAAGTTACCTAATCAATTAGACAATATATAACAAATTGAGGGCTTGTTGCGAGTAGAGAGAGAATCGCGAGGGAGAAAGAGAGTCGTCGAGACGTGCAGAGAGGACATCTTTCGATTTGTAAAAACAACAACAATAATAATAATAATGAGGACAATAATATTAATAATAATGATAATAATAATGATAATAATAATGATAATAATATTATTAATAATAATGATAATAAAATTAATAATACGAATGAATGATAAAATGTGAGACGATGAGGTGGGAAAACGAATTACTTACGTAATATGATCGTGTAAAAAGGTGGATGTAAACAAGTTTCATTCGGACCACCGTTTACATCACGGGGGGAGGGGATAACGGAAACGATACGCGTACAAGTCGGAAACGAGAAAAATGAAGGAAGGAATGATCGTATGCGCGTGTAAAAAAAAAAAAAAAAATAAATGCGAATGGAGTTTTGAATTTTGTAAAATGAGAGAGCGACGAAAAGAACGGAGCGAGAGGTGAAGGTAGAGTATGAAGGGAGAAAATTTTCCTGCAGCAGACGCCACGCCGAATGCCGATTATTACATAACAAAGCGGTAAGTATATATACTCGTAATAATAGATATAATATGACGATGATTGTATGCGGATGGAAGGTATGACGATCATGGACACGATGATTAATGATCGTAATACGCGAAAGATAATATTTTCTTTCTTTAATTAAGCGTTGGGGGATTTCTTTCTTTTTTTTTTTTTCAATCGTGATTTCGTTAATTATTTTTGCTTCGATTTCTTTTTTTTTTTTTTTTCCTTGCTACTTCGTGTAATCCATTTGTTTTTTGTTCGAGTGGAAGATGAGATGGGAGCAAAAGGGAGAACAAGTGACTAGCGGCGGCGAGCTCTACAACTAAACAACAACAACAGTATTATCAGTTATAACAACATTAACAAGTAAGTTTTTCATTTCACTTTTTTTTTTTTTTTTTTGTCTTCGTGCTTTCTTTCATTTTTGTGTGTGTGTGTGTGTTTTTTTTCTTCTCTTTCTTCACGCTTTTGTGGATGCACGTTATTAAGGGGGTGGCTGGTACACGCGCGTGTGTGTGTGTCCTCTGTGTCTGTCTGTTTTTGGAATTTTAATTTTAGTGCCTTGGCGATGCATATATGCGTATATATGTATATACATGCCGTGTCATGATAATATTAACTTATGGAATCATCAATCTGAATGACCCAATAATCCTAGCATTGAAATGAACAAACAAACAAACACCTTCGAACGGTACGAATTTTTTTTTTTCTCCATCGTTTTTCTTTTTCCTCACCGTTATACAGACACGGCATCTGGACACGTACGCACACACCGATTTAAATTACGTATAGTAGTAGTGTAGTAATAATAGTAGTAATAGTAATAAGAAGTAGTAGTAGTAGTAGTAGTAGTAGTAGTAGTAATAAAATAGGGACAAATATAGTGTGTGTGTGAATTTGTGTGTTTCTTTTGTTTCGTTTTCTGTTACTTTGCCCGAGCGATGGAATAATAAAAAAAAAAAAAATAGAGAAGGCCAGAGGCGAGTTAGCGATTCGCTCTGCGGTTACCGATAATAAAAAAAAGGACTCTTCCTCTACATTCCGATAGGCGGTACCTGAACGTAACGATAAATGTAAAGTCGATAATCCTTGCTAGCAAGTACCACGGAACCGTCGTCCATCAATGCGACGTCGAAGCACTGTGCGTGCTTGACCTTGCTCTCGAGAGCCGAGACGAGTTGTCCGTCCTGAGTGAATATGGTGAGATTAAAGTTGTTGTGATTGTCAGCGATGAGTATTTCACCGGCGGCATTGATCCCGACGCCGATTGGATAATTCGTTATTCCCTCGCCGCCGATCTGCCTGAGATAGGCACCCTCGTAGTTGAATACCTTTACGCAATGGGCCCGATTGTCGCTGATGAATATCTCCTGCTTGTCGTTGACCACGACCCCGTTTGGAAACTCGAGGTGCTTCGAGCAGCCGAACTTCTGAAGAACGTTCCCGGCCTGATCGAATATTATCACTCTCATGACCTTGCACTCGACTACGACGATCCTCCCCTTGGAGTCGACGGTCACGCCTCGGGGATGCTGAAGTATGTTAGCCCCGAACTTCCTCACGAACTGACCGTACTGATTGTATATCTGTATCTGATGGGTCGGCGACCTCTCGGTCACTATTATATCCCCGGAAGTGCGAACGACCGCGACTCTGTTGGGATAAAGGAGCTGACCGTCCCGTTTTCCGCACTCCCCGAACTGGAACTTGAAACGTCCCTCCTTGTCGAATATCTGTATGCGGTGATTGTTCGTATCGGCGACGATGATGTCGTTCTGGGCGTTGACCGCGACCCCCGACGGCTCGGTAAACTGTCCCTCCATAACCCCGAACTCGCCGAATTTACAGTGATAGATCATCTTCTGCCGTTTGATCTGGGACTTGGGTGGAAATATCGCTGCCGACATGAGCTTCGACGTAAGATCGAGCACCGAATCGGCGGGTGCTTGAGGAAGCGGAAAGTGTTCGTTCGCCGGAACCGGATACGCGTCGCATCCGCCGTTGCTCCACTTCTCGTATGGATTCATGCCGTTAAGGTTCAAGTCGCTTATGGTGGTCGAGAACGGACCGAGGCTGTTTGCCGTGCTGAACCTCTTCGATATGACGTTGCTCTCGAAGGGGGAGGGCGACGTCGAGACGGCGCACGTCGTGCTCGTCGAGACGAGTCCGTTGCTGTACGGTCTGTCCAGCAGGAGTCCTCCCAAGGATCCCGCGCTTCCGGGTCCGCTGCTGCCGTTGCTGCTTCCGCTCGACAGGGCCGTGGGTCTGGCGATCGGCGGTTGCTTGCTGGGTCCGGCGTTGCTCTCGCTGCTGCTCCTGACGTAGCCGAAGGTGTTCCTGACGCCGACTTGTATGGCCTGATAGTTGCTGACGAACTCCAGATCCGCCGAGTGGTTCGTCACGTCTGGGGTGGAGTTTATCAAAGCCTGAAGTTTCGTGTCGAGGAGCTTCTTGACCATCAGCACTTCCGTGACCGTCGTGTACTTGGTCAGTCGCTCCACGAAGTCGCAGGTCTGCTGTATCTTGTCCGCGGTATCGTTCGCCTTTTGTGTAACGACACCGAGTGATATGTGCTTCGCCGAAAATACCGACTCCAGCTCCTTGAGCAGTTCCTGTTTGCGCTCCTCGAGCATCGACCGATAAAATTGGAAGGTGTCGTTTATCTCGTTCTGAGCCTTGTGGTACTGTACTTGAAGTCTGGCGGCTCCGTGATCCGCGGCTTTCACCGCCGTCCTGATGTCCGAGGCCCTCGCTCTCCCTTCTTGAACGGCTCGTGCTACCGCTTCCAACTGTTGAGGCCCGGCCTCCGAGATGTGCGCGCAGTCGTGAAGGGGTGCGAGATGATCCGATACCGTGCATTCCTTGCATACGGGAACGCCGCAGGACTTGCAGTAGTACTTCAGAAGTTCGTTTTTGTGTCTTGGACATAGGAGCGTCTTCTCCCCGTTTCCGCCGTTCACCACGAGGTTGTGCTTCGGCTCGTCGATCTTCGAGTCGCCCAGATTGAGGACCCGGTGTCCCTCGAAACAGTGCATGAATTGATGCGCCATCACGCAGTTTGGACAGAGGAAGTTTGCGCAATCGAAACACCGCGCAACAGCGTCGGATTCAGTTGATTTACAACCGGTGCAGCGTACACCGCCAAGACGGCAGTTTGGGCAAGGTGCGTCGCCGGGTTTAGCGTCGAGACAATGATCGCAGCTGTCGACGTCACAGATCGCGGAGTCACTTGCCGGTGGAGAGCTTCCACTCACCGTCAACGGGGACAGCGAGGATAACGATCCAAGGGAGTTTGCACGTGATTCCAACGATGGTGTCGGTGAGGCCATCTTCAGTCAACCGGCATCCCTGCAACACAATTAAAGAGAAACCAACGTCAGACTTTAAATTTACAATTCGTTCAACGGCGTGGCAGATGAAAGGTTTCATCGCGTGTTTACTTTCGTGCAATTGCCCGTAATTTCATCAATCTCGTTGAAGATCCGAAAGGATCCGAAATCATTGAACGGAGTTGGGTATTTTTGGGCTTGGCTGTCTCTCACAGCTTTGCTGGTATTGCACTACTTTCAACATTCGTTTGACAATACGCTCCATAGTTGTGTGCGCATGTGATGTAATTCGGGGTTTGCTGGACTCAGAGTATGATGGTTATATAACTATAATTGTCATTTATCGAAGACGGTATGATTTTTAAATGTCTGTTAACTGCAAGTTCAAGTTTCAAATTTATTATTCACCCATTCTCTTTCAAAAACATTAATCTTTGGTAATCCCAAGGACTGACTTCACTGTTCAGGAACAAAAGAATTACCATCCAACTTGAATCACCTCATTCTAATCATTGTCATGAGACCTTATTGAAACACGTTCAGCCTTGAACATTGATTTGATAAATGAACAAGTTTACTTGCAAGCTTATCAGAGTAAGGTTATACCGGAAAATGTCTAAAACTGACCAAGAAAAAGCCAACGTAAAAAATTCAACGTTGAATCTACTTTTGGTACATAAGATCTGATAGTAATGATTGGCAAATGAATTTCGGAATATATAATTCCCCTACATAATAACCAAAGAACTCTCTAGATAGAGTGCTCAAAACCGAAGACCAAGAGACATAGCTAGAATCAAAATGACTAACAAGTTTCGACACTGGATTTGTCACGGTGACGAACGTGTCCGAACAAGTAGTGACTCCGTCATACTTTGCGAATAATCGGAAACGGTGCAAACGCGAGTTGCGATCTGGGAGCTGAAAGGCGAGGTATGAAGCAGCGGCGCGATTTGGAACAATTATACGTTTGCAATCTTAACGACTTCTTCTTCGCCCGACCGTAATGAACTAAAATCTGAAATGTGAGCCAAACTTCCGTGTGCGATAGTTAGCTGATGCGGGCCATTATTTACACCGTCACGTAGGCACCCGTACGTAGACATCCTCCTCCCAGGTGGTACCCAAGGACACATTGTGCGAAGGTCATGGAACTCACGCGTTCTTGCGCCATTGGCGGCTCTCGAGAGGTTGAGGGGAACCGGATGGTGCGGGGGCCACGTGGCTTCTACCGACTCTCGGAGTAGGACGTGGAATTCACCTGGATATTCGTCATCAACGTCCTCGACGCAAGCGTGATTGTATGTCACTCCACGAGTGGTCGATATTGCGATTCATTAGCGTAAAAATTATTTTACACATGCAACGTATTCGTATGAAAAATTGTCGAATAATTTGATGCATAGTAACAATTCGCCCCAACGACGATGTCTAGAAATGATCGATAATTCTCTTCGCCGAATTGATGGTGGACAATTTTAGAAAATTGGTTATAGTACATCCGTCACTATCAATTTCAGGAAACGAAAGTGAAAGTTGTACATGGTAGGTAGTATTATAAGCCACTGCGAACGCTTTCGCGAATATTATATTTCGCGCTCTACACACTTCGTCAGGGACTATTAATACGCGTGAGTATAGCAAGTGGACTGTTATATTAGTGTGAAAATAAGAAGAAAAGAACCTGCGTAGTTTCAGAACTAATGAAATCTAAAAAGTACGAAAAAGACGTTTCAATCCCCAACTGATGATTAAATTCATCGATACGAAAAAGTAATTGACTATGTCACTTACTCGTTGGGGATACAGCCAAGAATGGAAGCGTTTGCCTAAAATGACTTTATCATCGCAGTGTATTCCAACGTTTCGGAAAAGAATCGTCAATTTTCCTTTAATACGTAAAAAAAATAAATAAATAAATAAATAAATAAACAAACAAGAAAAGAAAGAACCATAGAATTTCGTCAATCCCCTGTAAAGACCAACTTACCAACCCACAATATTTTCGAGGTTCAATATCCAACCCCAACAACGAATCGCGTTCTATTTATGGAATCACCCTCCTCTCATTCCGACGTATTAATATATGTATATATGCGTTCGGTAGGGAGAACACACGCGCACACACACACACATACACGCTTGCATATAGAGCCTACAGGGACAAAAGCGTGCGCGCATTGAACAGGAAGGTTTCCCACACGCACTCACGGACGCACTTACGCAGCTGCAAGCCGCGTGCACCCTGGATCGATCACCAGAGCTCGGGCGACTCGAGATCCGGATAGCAGGGACCGAGGGGTGGAAATATCATCCCCCGAGGGTCGCGTTTCGACGAGTAAAACCTCCATTGGCGTTCTTCGGTATCCATGGAATTAGGGATACACTCTCGTCGAGGTATTTCCTTTCACTGGTTGAACGCGTGCAGAGGCCAAGGAAGTACCAATAACGGGAGAGGAGTTTCGATGACAATTACAGGTATTTGCCCCAAGGATTGTGGTTTTCGAGGTCGACGTTCGCGTCGTTTGGCAAATAAAAAAAAAAAAAAAAAAGTGTATCGTTGACTTTTCGACCGTACTATCGATTCCATCAGTAGAGTACCTTTCACGAGATTGAACAACTTCGCGAAGCGGTTCCACGAGCAACGATTCACCTTTGACGAAGTGGTTTTCAGATAAAGATATTCAACTGAATTGAGAAAAATCTTGCTACAATTTAGTTCCAAGTCTGATGGGAGGCTTACGGAATTTAATTCGACTGTAAATCGTGCTCGATAATAATCTGAAAACAACTCGACTGCGTCGAATTCCGATATCGTTGATGCGAGCATACTGCGGATACTAATTTTCACAGCAAAGGTGCATTTTCGCAATTTCCACCGACTTTGGTAGACCTTCCACCATCCAACCTAATTAGATTTCGGAAGCTATGTAGGTGAGTACTTCTACGGCGAGGCTGTGAAGAACCGTAAAAGTTCTTTAAGTACTTCTAGTAGGTATAAGAGCTGTCGGATTAGCTTCCACGAGTTGTTGTTCAGCAGTAGATGGTATAACGTTGGCGTTATAGTCTGGCCTGTTTGGCGTAATTACACGTCGAGTCTTTGCGAGTGCGAATAATTATTATTTCTACCGATGCGCGGTGATACTCCCACAGACACGGACGTAGTATTACTCATACATACCGCAAAGCTAGACGTTCCGAGGAGCGAAAGTAAAATCTTTTACCGCCACCTCATCCTCATCCTCCTCCTCCCGACTGGCCACCACAACTATCTCATCCATCGGTCGATAAACCACAACGTGCGACTATCGCACTAGTTTCATCATGGCAGATACGATATTACAGAACATCTGTGTCACGGAGGTATTAGATACTAATTGCAAATTACTTGCCGACGAAGCGAGCTGAGGATTCACGAGAGAAAATATACTTTGCAAAAACCGTGGTCTATTTAATATTGGCAATGAGGGAGGCTTTTGAATGATATTGAAGTTAGTAACGTTGACGTAACGAAACATTGAAATGTATCGCTATTTTTCAACATTGATATGACTTTGAAACGCATGAGTTTTCGAAGTAACGATTTTTCACGAAAGTTCATCGTCAAATTCACGTTGCGAAGTTTATCGCTTTTTTTAAATACTTTTAGAGAGTTAATATCTGCAGTATATACGGTATTCCTCATCACAGGGTAGCGCTAATATTTTAAGGTTTCACTTGACGGAACTTTCATCGTCAGTCTTCACTACCTCATACGCAAGGGGTTATTCACTCATAGATCGAGTGAAAAGCATTTGCAACGATTTCAAGTGGTTTCAAGCGATTTCAAACGACTTTAAAACGACTGCTTTCGAAAGTGGTCTGCGATTTCAACAATCCAACACCCCCTCGCTTATACACGTGAATAAAAATCTGCACCTCGTTGGCATCCAACCAGTGCAGCTTAGTAAACGAATGATACCAGCAAGTCTAGCCCTACAAAGAAAGAAAGCTCGACTAATTCAAGCGATCTCCGGTCATCTGAAATTCGATACTCCGGCCAACGCCGCGAAATGTCCTGAAATCAACCGCACCAACGTGTAAATGCTGTTTAAACCGTGAACCGTCCACTAATTACCGGTTATAAATTAAGAGGATAATGAGAAGGAAAAGACCTCCTCGTCTTCTTGGTCTCTTCCGACAAAAAAATACAACGAGCATCCGCGTCTAGCCGTTCGCGTATGCATTTACGCGTTCATGGGTATGGGTGCAGTTGAATGCACCAACCGCGGTGTGAGGTATCGGGGCAGTCTGGAGGTCTGGAGGTCTGGAGGGAGCGGCGACGCCGCGAAAGAAGGGAGAGGCGACGCCGTCGTCTCGTTGGCATGGCAACTGCATCGACCGCCTCAAACCCTTACTATCTACCCCCCTCTCGATTATGCCGAGGGGTGGTTTTTCCCCTGGGGAAAACCGGGTGGTGCATCGCCCTTGGCGTGTTGCCGTGTTATGCATTTGCCGAGGTGATGTACCCGGTGTGTCCGAAAACAAAACGCATCGCTATCTCGTTTTGATCAATCTTACAACAATGACGGACGGTTGTGATCGGACACTTGAAATTGTTAGATAGTGAAATGGTCTTGACGGAGAAAATATTTTCAACGTTTCGACTTTATTTACTTATTTATTTTTATTTTTTTGCCAAGGGAGCAAATTTCCAATTGTATTCAACGCGATTTTCAATCGTTCGATATCATCAATTTCTAATTGTAAGCAAGTGTGAATTCTCTCGGCAGTTTGATACATAGATAATATTGAGTTCGTGTTATAGGAAAATTTATTTCGTTCGATTTTTTTTTTTTGTCTTCTTTACACAAGATAAAATGTATTTGTGGTTAAAGGAATGAGGAAATTCTGAGATTTGTTCCGTGGTTGTTGACCATACTACGATGTTTAATGTGAAATGTAGAAACAATAATCCGAAACTTTCCTCGAACTATGGGAGCAAAACGATTCTATTGAAATACACATTTCCTTTTCTTCACGATAAGGAAAGGAAAACAACAAGTCGTGTTGATGGGGAAGAAAGATGAAGTTTCATTGGATTTATAAATACTAATTTGCAAATGCAAAGACTGCATACACAAGCTGCGCGTAAAAACGTGTAAACGCGTAAAAAATGCGTAACTTCTTGTCGAAATTTAATAAACAACAAAGTGCAACAAAGTAATGTCCGAGTAAAAATTTCCATGATATAAGATCAAGTTCGAAGACCTTTCGAAAAACGATTCGTTACAACATCAGGATTAATTCGCATGTTTCCGTTCGTGGTTATACATCCTGTGCTAAAATGAGGGTTTCGCCGTAGCGAACAAATTAAACAACAATGGAGTTGATTCTACGCTTAGAAATTCCATCGCTCAAGCTTTAGTAAAATATAAGATACTTATTTCGTGATTCCCGTACTTTTAACTCACTGTCAAGTACATGGTACTGTTGGAAAAACGTCACGAATGCTACGAAAAGTCGATGGAGTTTAAGTCGCGAAAAAATGTACAAAAGTTTCCAATTAAATATTCCTCTTCCTGTAATTAATAGCAACAAATGAACGATCCACGTCTTTTCGATTTTTCAAAATCGAGGTTTGACTCCATGCACGTTATTACTTCCTTCTAGCTTATTGTTAGACGTCTTTCTACATCCGGAATCATATATTTCGAGCCCAACGTCACAACCTGTTGCCAAGGCGACGAGGGGCGAAAGCAGGGAAGGCGAAATACTGGTGGAAGCCGTCTTCGACGAGAAGGGCGAGGGTTCGATTATACCGGGTGATCCGAATTCCGTGAGGTTCAAGTAAATTTCGACATTTTAACTAAGATATTTCCTCAATCGGCGACGTCAGTTTCAAGCGAATGTCTACGTTTACAGTACAATACGATACGTTTTCAGAGTAGAGTCAAAAGTCTTGTTCCCATACTTCGTCGAAATTAGGGGGGTATAGAGTCAATATGAATAATAGGTATACAATTTCTACGTAAATTGTTCCGTAATGAGTTGACAATTTGTTTCTTTTTTATACAATTTTCAATCAGGCACATTTTACATGCGGGGTTAAAAGAATTTCGGGGAGTCGTTGAAGCTTGGGTGATATTTTTAATCTTAGGCGTATAAAACATAGAAAGATAGGTAAACGAATTGTAAAAGAATATCGCTACGAGTCGGACAGTTTTACTGCAGTACATATATAACGATGATTATATGTGAATAAGTTCGAATCGTTTAAATCGGATGATTGAATTTGATGAGGTTCTTCAGCAGGGTTTGACAGTTGTTAATTGATAATCGTAGACTACATATCATAAATTTCTTTTCCTATCCCCTTGATGGCGTGCGGTGTGAAATAAATTAGCATTCGGTTGACCGTGTTCTAAAGTTCGAATTACCTAATCAAATTAATTACACCTTCGAATTGTACAATATCAACGATCGTGAGTACAAGTAATTAAGACGACGTTAATTCATAAAACGTTAAAAAAAAAACCATCCACTATCATATATTCCAAGGAAAATTTTAAACCACAAGGTTTGAAATAAAAAGAACACCAAGAAAGGAAAAGAAAAATGAAATCAATCCTGGAAACAGTTGTGTACAAAGATATAGTAAAACGTAATGAGATATTGATTCATCAGACGAGACTATTATAACAAAAGCATACTTTGTACGTTCATTATCGTTGTATGAGGGAATATTTTGCCTACTTGCGGGTATAAAAGAAGCATATTATACGTGTCTACATGCGTCTATTTTACCGGATTAATAAATGCACCGCCACCATCATCATTATCATCATCATCATCACCATCATCATCATCGTCTATTCGTAGAGATATTACACAGGTGTATATCGAATTGCCACACCTATATACGTACGAATATACAACTTCGGGGCGCGTTCAACAACAGCAACGTCGAGGGTAATTCGAACCCGAGAATCGTGAAACTACGGAGCCTAGGTGAAACGTGTGGCACAGGAAGTGAACTCGAGCTGACCATTACCCGCTGTCCATTGCCGATACAAAAATCAATACGCCTACGTCACGTGTGTAAGTAAGAA
Organism: Neodiprion lecontei; assembly: GCF_021901455.1. NCBI lineage: Eukaryota > Metazoa > Arthropoda > Insecta > Hymenoptera > Diprionidae > Neodiprion > Neodiprion lecontei. The sequence continues at coordinate 8,675,569 of NC_060265.1, read as the reverse complement.
CGTCTCCTCCTCGTGCCAATATATAATACAAGGAAACGATATACGAATCTTACAGGAAAATTAAAAATTCTCCACGTTAATTCTGCTCGAAAATATTTGCCAAAGTAAAAATGTGTCTGTATTATAGATCGATGTAATATACAAAGTTTAAAACGTCGCATCTTTATAGTTGAAGACAAAAAATGTATAACAAAGTAGAAAACAAAAAAGGTTTACCGCAACTTTAAAGATATTATACAAATTGAATCCTCTTACTACGATACTTATTACATTATTTATACAACGATGTGAAAGCGTTGCGAAATTTCATCTACATCACCGAATCGTAAATATATAAAATATATATATATATATATATATATTTACATATAACTTGGGAGAATTTAGTGTAATTGCATGTGATCTTGAAAAGTATTGAGGGATTTTAGATTAAGGTCGTCTTGACTTCGCCGCGTTGCCGAGCTCTAAAGAACCTGACTTACTCTGTGTGTGTGTGTGTGTGTGTGTAAGAAATGCAAATTTATTTTCTAACTCGGTTAATCCTCGCAAGGATATTTACCTTAATTCTAAAGTAAACGACTTTAGTATTCCCCCGTCGCCATTTTCTCGACATTTCCCATCCATCCACCCCCCCCCCCCCCCTCCCCTTTTCACCCCTTCTCCGCGCCTAGCAATATTCCCCTTAGTTGTTTTTTTTCCTTTTTCATCCAAAGACTTGAGATTTCGCGCGGAATCCTTTGCAGTTAAAAATGACCCCGTTTTTATACCTTCTTATTAACATCAATAAATTTCCCGGAGCGGAAATATAAATTCATTTATTAATCATCGGTTCGGGAAATTTCCGCGAAATCAAGAAGTAAACTTTTCGGCCAACCAACCACCCGCTGCGAACTACTATTAATAACTTAATTTTTATAAACGTTACATATCCACAAGCGTTGCCGCAGCGAAAACGTTGAGCTTCGTTATAATTACTCTTACCAAGTTGCTTAATCCTTTTTTAATTGAAAACTAAATACCATTAGGTTTATGTACGTACACAAGCATGAGCTGGCCAACTTACACGAACCTCGCCGATGATGCATTATTATTACCTCGTGTGTAGGTGGATACCTACAACCTTATACCGGTTATAACCAAACGGCGACACACGATCCGTGGATCGATTTGTCACTTCATTCAAATAACTGTAAAGTTTCAAACAAAAACAATTTTAGCTTCAATAATTACAGTGGACAAGCTGAACGACGTGTTCTTATCTCTGTTCAACGATAACGCGTATATCATATACAAATGCGAACGCGCTTTACCAAAACTTTGACAACTGTCTGCGAATTACGTCACTGTACCTTGTCCATAAATTAAGGAAATCGATATATCGACGGATAATTAGGCTGATCATCGATAATCGATAATTTGCGAATGAGGCATAAAATAGGTGTAGTTGTAATATATAAATGTATGAAAATATACGGAGCCTCGATAAATATAATTATTCGCGAGTGGTTGGGAAGTTATAATATAATATATGTGTAACATGAGACGTAATACAATTCTTCGACATATTTCCGAATCGTTGATTAATTCTGACTTGTGCCGCGTGATATGCGTAAAAGTTGAATTTAGAGGTATACATAGGTATGTATAATACGTATATATAAACACCTGATGTATTATTACGTACGCATGCTCGCCAAATCAATTGATCTATGTTTATTTACAGCGGATGAATATACAGTATTATTCTTTTGCAAAGAATAGACAAGATTGACGACGCAAGAAGGCCTGAAAGAAAAACGCGAGGAAGAATGAGAGAAAAAACGTGGAAAAAATCGATAAGTAACAACGAGGGAAAAATTGCTACTAATCTATCACACAAGTGTATACAATAATTATTTATACGTGTGTTTTGCGAGGGAATGATGGATTCGGAAATAAATTTTTTTTGTTTCAGGAAGAATAAACGGTTATATCAAAAACAGGAAGGCTTCGTCCCGCTTTAACGAAAGCGATGAAAAAATTGAGGATATTAAAGATTAAAATATTAATGAAGTACAAAAATTTAATTTATACCGGCTGCAACAACGTGAAATAAATTTGAGACGAGATTGTTTCAGCAATATAACGAGTGTAAAAACTTTCTTCTAAACATTATTTATTTAGCGAGAGGTTTTTGGTTATAATAATGAAACACGGGCATTGTTGCGTCCTACATTTGTTAGTAAAACAGTTTTTCGGCGAAGGCGGTGAAAAATTGTGTTAAATGATAAAATTAATGATATATATTCAGTTATTCCTCGGTTTAAAAATAATGACTTTTATATCAACATTTCGTTACTTATTACGAATCTCAGTCTCACCTTTATTTTATTTTTTTATTTTTTTATCAAAGTTATAATATACTGACAATTGAAATTCCTGTATCTCTGCATTCAGGCAGATATTTTAGTTGTTTTCCGTGTCGAGAGTCAAACAGACTTTGAATGGAATCCAAATTCAATAGCAATTTCAAGTTCAACCTTACGAATTTTCATTTCATCATTTCACTTTTTAACCGGACTGTCCGCCTCTGACAGTAATGAGTATACACTAACGTTTATCGATTCGTTCATATCTCCCGTTACCTCGTTGTACACGTACACGGACACTCGTGCACACAAAGTAATTTCTAAGGTGTGATTTGAAACTCGTCACCCACGCGTGAACGCTTCAGTGTCTGTTTTTCGCACAATTTTGCAATTTAACCAGTCAAGTGGCCGCTAACCTCAAGAGTCCCGGATTTACTCCTTTTTCCTCAACGATGTCCCTCTGCCTACCTAAATTGTAAGTATGTAGATAAAATACGCACACGCTCTCTCTCTCTCTCTCTCTGTGCGCACGAAAGCGTCGTTTTTTTTTTTTTTACGCTCGGAATACAAATTACATATTACACAATGAGCACGTGCGTGATATTTGTACGAGATTTACTCGGTGGCGTGCCTTAATCTCTTCGCCACCCACGGATACCGCGATGAGAGAGAATGATTCAAGAGCTGCTCACAGGATAAACCGAGTTAAAGAAAACAGAAAAAAAGCCAGGTATTTCACGATGGCTCGATATTTCGAAGTATTAAGAAAGTTACGCAAAACTTTCAAGTATTCTTTCGACTGTTTGAATTAATAGTATTCTACAGTGTACGATGATCATGCAGACACTGATTCCGAATAAAGTAAACAATTGGTACCGATTTTCAAAAAGTCGTCCCCCCCCCACCCCGCCCTAAAAATTTATTTATTTATTTATTTGTTCATTTCTTCGCAGCAATTTGAGTACTTAGACGGCTATACTCGATATCAGCATGAAGAAGGACAGTTTCTGAGTATAATTTGCAATCCGATGATCAACCATCGAATTATTTCACTTGTTTGCACGAAAAAAAAAAAAAAAAAAAATACACCTTGAAATAACGTAAAATGAATATAATGGGTAAGATTGTATTGTTCTAAATAGTCAAACTTTTGTAAATATTGTCAATAACAGATGATTAGTGGTAAAATTCAATATAGTCAATCGTTACATTGCACATTAGAAGCCAATTTTTGTTTTCTTTGCCGGAACAGCCGTGTGTATTTATTTAATTTTTTTTTTTTCTTCGTTTGCGTGAAAGTGTGACGCAATAAGCTTTTCAAAGAACGACAATTTCCGACGATATTATTCGAAGAGTAACGTACTGAATGCAATAAAAACTCAAAATTGCAGAAAAAATACTTGATCCGTGTAAAATTTTAATAATGGTTGACGTTTCGCACGAGTAAAATTCAAAAAAAAAATTTTTTTGCTTATCTGTTGATTTGACGTTTACCGCCCCCCTATAATATCCAACGACATTTCTTTCAAAAATTTTTCTCATACTTTGGTAAAGAGTGGACAGATGGCAAATATACACTAGTCGTATGTAATGAAAACAGTATGTCAATATCAAAATGACAAGACAACAGCAGATGTGAGGTAAAACGAAACGCGAAGACGTCTACGTATAATAAACGCGTGCCGATGAAGAAAACAGAGGAAGTCCCAATAAATTAGATACAGATATACGTGTAAATATTATTATAATATGCATAATAAATAGTAACGTTAACGACAAGTGACGATGACGATGATTATTTTCACTCAGGGTAATAACTTCGTTGCAAAATATGACGTGCGTTACGTGTCTGCATATGATGCGGCCAGCGTTATGGTAGACAGTTTCTTCTATTTCCTGCCTGGCCAGTTTTACAATTCCATTGATAATGGAATGAGATATGAGGTGTATAATACAGTCTAACTTGGCGTGCCGTATTTAATGTCCATTACACGGATGGTGAAGAATGAAAGAGAATAAAAGAGGAAAAAAAAAAAAACGCAACCTGATAAGAAGAGAAGGAATATGAATATAATTTTCTTTCGTGATTTGTCATATATTCCGACCCAACGGAATGAAAGCAATCCGTTAATCGATTAATTCGAGCAACATCTTTTTTAAACTAATATGGGATATTACAGGTCTTCAGCACATCTGTTGCATATCTGACAGAAATTTACGGAGCTTAATAATTTTGAAAGGGAGACGAAAAATGAAACGTGCGATGACGGATGACACGATTTGGAAAAAAAACCGATAATTACTCGTCTTTTAAAGTATAAAAAAAAAAAATATTACATGTATGCGTGAAAAAATTGTAAGTAGAGTTCAACGAACTCTGTTCGATTGTAACATTCCACTATAATAGGTGATAAATTATAATAAATGAAAGCTCGCCGTATTGTTTGTTGCTATTGGCCGTTGCCTTCATATGAAATAAAGAAGATTCAAATACATACCGGTGTATGTTATACCTATATCTTGCATACATACATTGTAGATATAATATATATATATATATATATATATATATATGTATATATAACGTCAATTTGGCGTGAGATGTCAAGGCGAGCGAGCGAGCGAGAGAAAAATGAGCCGGTAGTCGGTCGTTTATTTTAGCGATCGTTATAATTATAATAGTCAAGTTTACGGTTGTCGAAACTCGCGGCGACGTGTCAATGATCCGAAAACCTTGATACGTACAGGTACGTGTAACTCTTAATTAACATGTGTGTACACGTAAGCGTCATACGTATTAAAATAAAAATGTCAAAAGGTATTCCGCAATAACCGGAAGAACTTACATACGCGAGAAGCGCGCTAATCGTCAAAGCTGTGGGTTCATCGATCCGCCTTATAAGGCAATTAAAATTGTAACGTCGATTGGTTTGTTTTTCCTCTTCATTTTCTTTTTAAATATCGTGAACGTGATAATCATGATGTGATATCACAAAAATTATTCTTACAGTATGTAATGATCAGCCGGGTATGTCTTGAGATTGTGTACATTGATTATATACGAAAGTAAAATTGAAATGTTCGAAATAATTGTTTTACGCGTGTAAATAAATGAGTACGGATTGTATCTACATCACGCGTTGCATTGGGTGGCGTCGAGTTAACGATGATGATGGAATTATCGATACGAGAATTGAAAAAACTTGATTTTCCTTTACCCACGCACAGGTGTGAATCAAAGAAAAAGTATCTCGAGTTGCTTAAAAGAGTTTAATCTAACCTCGGTACGTTTAATATTTCATTAACGATCGCCTCGAATTCGATTTGCTTTTATTTTTCCTCGCCAAAGGGGATACATTTTTTATCCATTTCTTTACCACGGCGAAGTAAATATTACCAAATCACTTGTAATTTGTTCAAGTCGGTAAATATTCACCAGCTTGAAAAATTAATTGCAACTGCATTTTTGATGTCGAAGTTTTTCTTTCCTGTATAATTGTCGGAGGCATTTTTTTTTTTTCTTCTTTTTATTTTTTATTTTTTACAGAGAAAAACGAGAATGAAAACGATACATCGTATATCCGAACACACCGTACGGATCCCGCAGAGTGTGGCTCGATGTAAAATATGAAAACTGTGAATAACCGCGAGGTACGACAAAAGAGAAGGAGGGGGGGGGGGGGGGGGGAGGATTGAACGAGAAGAAATGGGTAGGAAAGAGGGAAGAAAAAAAAAAAGAATTTAATTTTCGACTCTCTACCGCAAGAAGTCCAACCGTCTTCTTCGGACGCAAGTGTAAAAGTACGTTTCATGCTGAACTTTCTTTCGAACGACAATCCACGAAACTAAACATTGACACAATGACATTTGTCTCATACAAGGCGCATTTACAATATGCGCAGCACGATACAAGGTGAGACTCTCTCTTGTGTGTGGATACGAGCTTTTAATAATAATTATGATAAGTTATATACCAAACTATACGTACTAGATACCAAACAAATTTCCAGGCTACATTTTTTTTTTTTTTTTTTTTTTACGTCATGTTGATTGTTCTATAATAAAAAACTAAGTATGTTTGCGTATAACGTATTTTCAATCCCAGATGTATCTGACTACCGTTTCATTTTTTTTTTTTTTTTTTTTAGAATAGTTATAATATTCAAAAAGATCAAGGCCTGAAAAAAATGAAATCTTATTTTATAATGGGTGAAAAAAAAATTTTTTAAATAATAAATCTGCCGACATCCCTAATGGTGAGATAACAGAACATTAAAACTTTGAGGATCATCGTTTGCCAAAGTTCGTATAACTCTAGAGAAGTACCGAACCAATTTTGATTATTTAATTTTTCTATGGATAGTAATTATAACGTCTGGCCAAAATGTAGGCTATATTTCGTTGCAACAAGATCAATACTTTTGTACATGTTACAGATATTTGTAATCCAATTCGAAACGGGATGACACACTTGTACGAGAACACTGACTAAGTAGACCCTTAGAGACAGAGGAAAGTCATGTTCGACAGTTTTCAAGGTCTGGATAAGCTCTACAAAAAAAGTCTACCGCCAATATTTCGTCAGGGAAGGTCAACGAGGAAACGTTTTTAGACTTCGTAGAGTCATGTTGAAACGTTTCCTCATCGACCTTCTCCGAACGAAATAGGTTTGCGAAATACCAAAAAAAAAAAAAAAAGTCTACGAAACCACCATATCGCTATGTTTAATAGTTTTGCCACAAGAAGCATTTGATAATATTAGCAGTCGGAGCTGCAACCGGCTGCTATGTATTATACATACACATACACATGCGTGTGTCTGTGTGTAATGCATAGCAGCGTAGCTTGCGGTTACTTGTTCCACGGTATGTGCGGTCTCAACATATATGCTATAGATCTACGTAACGCATGTACATATATACACTCACATGGCTAGGTATAGAGTGCAGCAGATGTACCATAAAGCTTGGACGACTTGAACTGCCAGCGAAGAGGTGAAGGAGGAGGTTCTCCAACCACCCTTTCCGCGCCGCTTAATAACATCTCCACCTCTCATAAATTTTAATGGAATGTACATATGTAGTGTGTATATACATACATATGTATACATACGCCCGCATAATTCTTCAAGAACGGGGTGATAATTAAACCGACGAATTCCTTGATCAAGACAATACTTGAATATGTATATTCTGTGCATCGTGTGTGTGTTTTTTTTTTACCGAGGATGAGTATCTGCAATTTATACGTATGGAAATATCTTCGCGTTTGTTTGCGCACGTGTGTGTGTGTGTGTTTTTTTATTTTTGCGCATTGTTACAAAAATTTTATACCATCGTGCAAGAAAATTACTTCATCATACACCGTACGTTTTCATCGTTAGCGTCGTTGACATCATTAAAGCACCAACGATTTTCTCTTTATTCGGTAAAAATAGTTTCGAGGTGATTTTTTAGTCTCGAGTTTAAAGAGTTCATTTTTTGGGAGAATCTTTCTTCTTCTATGAAACACCAACATCTCAGGGGGTAAAAGCAGAAAAAAAAGGTTCTCAAATCACCCTTACACACATGCAGTGAAGAGAGTGAGAGAGATATCAACGGATGCGTTTATTTATCTTCGGGTGTATTAATATATATTACATATATTGTAAAAGGCTATAAATTTTAACCGACTTAACTCAAGTAGTGAGGATGACTCAACTTCCTGGATAACGATCATGTAGCCAAGAAGCAGGAAACTATTTTTCACCTTACCTCTCCACGATGTTTCATTGTAAAAATACGAAAGTTTCGACTCGTTACACGAGTTGCAGATTGTGTAAGTTGTGTAGAAAAGGGATGGCCCGCGATACATCATTTAGATTGATACAAATGGCCGGCTCCTCTTGTTCCCGATAGTAAGATAATTGAACAAGATATTCCATTGTTATTTTTATCCCCTTCTCTAATTCTCCCATCTATCTCATTCTCAAAACTATCTAAATGCGCCGCTGCATAGCAATCCAATTTTAAACTTTCATCGAGTGAAATTTATCTCAGCAGAGAAAAAGAACAGACAGAACAGACAATAAGTTTTCAGTGTCAATCTCGCGTACCTACGTAATACGGAGACGTTTCAATTATTGAGACTGATTGTAACGTCGCGTGAAATTGATGGAGGCAGAAAAAGGAAAAAGAAAAGAAAGAAAAAAGAAAACAAATTGGTAACAATTGGGAGAAACTTTGTAAGGAGAATCAAGATCAACCCAGACCCATATTCACACTTATGGCCACGGCTATATGCATCGATACATGCCTCTATCACCATTCGCATAAAAAGAATAAGAAAAAGAGGACGAGAAAAAGAAAGGAGAATGAGTAATTGAAAAGTGATGCAGAAACTCGACACAGCCTCGCATTGTTGCGATTGGTTACATTTGTTGATCAAATAATTGAAATTGAAAACGTGACGTTATATTTGCATGTAAACAATCTACAATTGACGAATGTTTAAACATTGTTATACGATATATGTGTAGGTTAGTGGTACACAAATATCAATATACAGTGACATTGTCTGTACATGTCGACTTTGATCTGCACGTTCCAATCAATTCGCGTGAGTATACAGAAGCAGGTAGCGTGGGTGGGAAAAGTTTGATTCATCGGGCGGGCAACGAGTTTGTGTGTGCATTGAAATTAATAAGGTACGCAGGTATTATTATAGAGTTTGTAACGGCGATATATAATATCAATAATACTGATCATAATACGTGAGAATGATAATGGCGTGCAACAATGTTATCAATCTCACATTGTTGAACAACTGCATCGGCAATCGATCATTCGAGCAAATATCCTCGTTATTCCGGAGAACGAGTGGTATTGTGAGTGGGTGAAAATAGTGGATGATAAATGACGATAGAGAAGCAAGCATATTTTTCGTTGCATTTATACGCGGTAACTGTATAATCGCGGAGTTGTGAAGAAGAGATAAAAAAAGAAAATCAATTACAAAAGTTTTACTTATTTCGCTGATCGGTGGATGAAAAATATGGTAAAATTTCGTTAAATGATAAGGGGGAAAAGTATTGGCAAATGCAAAAATGACGTTTAGGAAGTTCGTTTTTGTGTCAATTGAATTGAAAACTCGTTCCAACGACAAAGCGACATCGTCTTCGTTGAAAAAATTGTATATTAATCCTCGTTCTCTTGCAAAAATATACAATACAGTATTTTCAAACTTTTATTACTTTTAAACGAGGTTTCTAAGAATACCTTAAAATTTCCATTCACCGGTAGAATAAATAAAACTGAATATAATGGTTTAAATTCCTTTTTTTTCGTATAGCAATTATACAACGTCGGTAATTTTTCTTGTTTCACGATTAATCGTCGATTGCTGCAGAGCGCGCTCGTGTGTGCGAGCACAGTATTTTATATATTTATATACTATTATTAAAAATACATAAAAACACTGTTTGGTACGATAAATGATCAACGGTTGATTATTTCAACCGCAAAATTTCGCTTCTGCGGTGCGACTGTTTTTGAAAAAATCTCAAAAACAAATAAAGATTCCGTAGAGTTTGGCCTCCGAATGATGGAAAGCCTCGGTTCCCTCGAGTCCTTTTTTCCCCACCATAAGAGGGACGCCGGCGCCTCGTGTGACGGTATCGTCGAGACGACGACGACGACGTCGCGTCGCGTCGGTTCGTCAATCACGCCTAGGTACGCGAGTCTGTGTAAATATAATAACGCATTGCAGGGGGAAACACGTCGACGATGTGGAAAACACACTTTTCCGTTGATTGATTGATTCACGGCGTGAATGTCGCGTCGCGTCGCGTCAGTTTCCTAACGACTCGTTCAGCCTTTTAATGGCTCCTTGCCGGCGTCTAAATGCAGCATTTCCCGTCATTCATTCGCTCCTTCGTTCATTCATCCATCCCGTACGACGCAGCTATTTCGGAGTCGTTGAAATCACGTATCCAAGTCATTTGAATTTCAATAGTTTCGTTTGAAATATCTATTCCCAATCACTTGAATACTTCAGTCGAAGAAATTGCATCCTCGGAATCATTTTATTTCCCTCGAATTCACTCATCCCAATTTAGACGACGTGTGAAGTCACGATTTTGCTAAATAATCAAAAATCGAGATGTATAAGGTGGTATTATCCCGAGCTGTCTAAACGAATCATCGAAACATATATCACTCGGTGAAAAGACACGCGGATAGAACATGAACAGTGGATTGTTATACAACAACACTTGAGGTTTTTTACTCGCTGTTTATACATACGATAGAAAAACACACGTGTGGGCAACGAGAAGGAGGAAGTTGCGTAGGTAGAGCGTCGATGTGCTCGGTAACTTGCGATTCGTCGGCTTTATTGTTTGCTAGCTAGTTTTAGCAGTTCCTCTAAAGTTTGGCCATATAGATTAGGAAGTGCGCGAAGCGATTGTCAAGTAGGTCGTCGTGGTTGGGTTGAGGAGCACGTTTATCGGCACCTTCCTAGCAAATATTCGTTTCTCGCCATAGTCAAGTTCATTCCAAAGACTTGTCATAGTTATATTATGCAGAAAAGTTTCTTGCCAAATAGTAAGTCATAATCAGATCGGTATCAAAAAAATGGGGGAGGGGGTCGGTAAGCGCGAAGATTCACTTCAATAAATGATAGAGTCTATAAAAAGAAGCAAAAAAGAATTTTAATGTATGAGATTACATAAGATATGATAATTTGAATAAACATTTTTGGGAAGCGTAAAATTTAATAGAGATTTTAAACGAAACGGACAAAAGTGGCTTAAGTACGTATTTGCTAAGCGGAACAATTTACTTCTAGTGTTATTAGTTAACACTTTTAAATAAAGTTGAGAATCGTTCCGAGGTATCGATAAAACGTGCGATACACGTAACGGTGGACGATGACGATTGTAGATTATTGTCAAAGTATAAATTAACAATCGAGAGACGTGCTCGTCGGCAGTAAAACGTAAGTAACAATACGTACATGACTACAATCGACTTGATCGTTGGTCATGACTGAATATAATAAGCTTTTGTTCTACGTGAACGGTTGAAAAATTAACCGACCATTCTAAAACCAGTCACAAAACGTTATACAGTTGCACCAACAACCAAACAACGAGTGCGACGAGCACCTGTCAGTCGAAATTTCAAAACTTAAGCGACACTTTTTGTACCCCATCGAGCCACGCCGTTGAAATGAAAAGAGATGAGAAGATGCATCAAGGTGTCACGATAATGAAGTGAAACCTTAAACTGTCCAAGTGACTCTGTTTTCGCTTCTCGCATCATGACCGTTGGTTATATTATAGTCGACGATCGTGCGTCCTCGCATCGATTTCGCTGAAACAGGTGACGAATGGATGACGTCAGATGGCAAGAGAACCGAGTGAAGCCTCCGCCAGGTAACGGTGGCCATATTGAATTTGCATGAGAGCAGCACAGCCCGCGGTGTTTAGTTTCAATTAGTCGCAGCCGAGCGAACAAGCGCGAGGGCGGTGGCGGCGACATTTTGTTAAAGAGGGGAAAAAAAATTCTCACGCCATTATACATTATTCAAACTCGTTGATACAACGAGCGTCCGCCGACGAAGAGGTTCGACTCACCGCTCGGCTCGGCTCGGCTCGGCTCGGTTCGTCTCGGCTCGGATCGGCTCGGATAGGCTCGGATCGGATCGGATCCGCACCACCTGGTCAAATACCTGCGCTGATTGCGAGCCTTCGAATACACGTGGAGCGAAGAGGAAAGCAGACGCACAAAATGCAGGCGACCTGCACTCGACTCGGCGCGGTTACACCTGCCTCGATGCAACGTAACGAGAGACCGAATTGCAACTGACTATAGAGTTTGCGTAAATGTTTGCCGTGATGAGGAAAGTTTGTAGGTAACACGACGCAATGGAAGACGGTATTACACCAGCGCCATTTTACGTTTCGAAAACGCTTCAGGTTTGAGCGTTTTTTTCATAAAAGGCATCAACAGTCATTGATGGTACTAGAGATTTGCCAGAGATAAAGGATTCAGCAGCAATTATGGTCGCGATAACGGACCCGAAGCTTCGATCGATCAAGCTTGATCTAAACTCGACTCAAACAATCACCGGTAAACCGATCTCCAATAACTAAGAAGTAGGATCATTGGGCTAAAGTTCACCATTTCATGCTCAGCAGGTTTCAATGATTTATTCAAAACTGACTACCGATACTGAGTGATGGCGATGATTTGAGTTTTCGATCATACTTAATCGATCGATACTTCGGATAGACTGGCGATCGAGGAATGGACGTGAACGCAGCCTACCTCGGATGATTCATGCAACTACCGTAGTTGTGTCACGTAAAGAGTAACGTCGTGTTCGAGATCCGAGATAGACGGGAACGTATCCTTCAAGGTTTGGCAGCGCGGACAGTGCTGCTCGAAGTCAGGCAGGTATGGTAGACTTTAATTGTCATCGTCAAGCCGGAGGACTGTTCACTGTCCGTAACTGTGCAATATTCGGTTACGACAGAGATGAATGACACTCTACAGGTGCCAGCGACCGAGAACCATCGACCGTCGGCGTCATATCTATTATGATAACGCGTTTGACGTTTCGTTGAACGAAACCTTACTTCTTGGAAAACGCTACAATTCTAATTTATTCACTCGAGATCCTTATCGTTACCCGCAGACGACCGCGGAGCGTGAGAAACTCTGATCATCGCTACGTTTACCACTTGAGCACTTTATAATGGTCGAGGACGATGAGTTTCTGCAGAGGACGATGCCACGCTAAGCGTATCCGGTAGAATGTGTATCTTCAACGATACTGAAACATTCGCCAACAACGATGATCAACCTGTCCTATAACAATAAATGCGCACGAAACCTGATTCATTATTTCAGCGAGTGAGGGAACCAACGGTTCCAAACTTCTCACAAATCGTTATATAACAATTTTCTACTCTTTTATTCTCGACGACACTATCGGTTCGCTTCCAAAGTATACTCATGGTTTTCAAACCATACATACAAGATCGATGAACAGGTGTTTTCGTGGCCCTTGTAAAACAACCCTGGACAATACGTTACACCTTCTGCACACGTCTGTCGTGACAATCGATGACCGAGCGAGTGTTAAACGACCGTGCAACGACGTGCCAATGGGATGAAGCCTGCAGCAGTGTGAGCAATATGCAGGAACAAACTTGCCGCAGCTCTTTGTGAAGTTGAATATTTGAGAGGTATGGGCAGCGGGAGGATCAGGTAGAGTAGTCAGGTAGAAAAGCACAGGCAGTCAGAGAGATGGCCAGGTAGGCGGGTAGGTAAAGGTAGGTAAAGGTAGGTACTTTATAGCCGCTAGCTGCACAGGTCGTGAAGCGTAGGTGACCGTGCATACTCGGCAAGTTCCGAGTTGCAACGACGGCTGCAGCACCGGAGCACCGACTCGCTGCAGCAGCGGCTATAGACCCCAAGGAATGCAAAAAGAGTTAACCGGCAACTGGGAAGGAGGCATGCAGAGTTCGCGGACCAGCAGCCTGCTAGTAGCCATGAGAACCGATCCTCGCGTTCTTACTTTCAGGGTTAAGGTTAGCTTTTTACTCTTCTCAAGATTAGCCGGTTCCCTCGGTCAGGTTTGTTTGGCCGCCAACCGCCGCATCATCTTGGCGCGTTAGTTTTACTTCTGCGTACAAGTGATTCTAGTCGATACGATATACCCTAAAATTAACCTCCGAAAATTTACCATCTTTTTTCTACTGGGATCAATGGTGGAGATGGTATCATGGAAATGTATTTATGGAAATGCTCCAGACGCATCGTGATACCAAAAGACAGTATACCGGTGGTACGGCAGTCAACGATTATAATATTAAAAATAAGTGAACTACAGTGTAACGTACAAATTTTGAACATCGTAGCAGCGAACAAGAAAACACACTCCGGCACCACAAAGTCTTCAAATTCATGTCACTGTGAAATTAGATACGAGCAACATTTTTTCCCAAAAGATGACAGTTGGTAGGCAGCGTTCAAAGTTCGAAGGGAAAGATTTGACGAAAAGAGAAAAAAAAATGAGGCTTGGATGCGTCAAATTTAGAGGCTTTCCGTATCTCGAGTACGTTCGAAAAAGGACACGTGAAAATAGCAACAAAATTGAAATACCGTCTACCTGATACTTTGCGACAAATCTCTGAGATTGATTTTCAGAGCTCGATTAAGATGAGAATCGGGGTTCGAGAAAAGGTCCCGATCAAGCCGACAGCAGTGAATCAAATCCCGAAAGAAAAAGACCGCGGTGCAGCAGGCCATTCTGGATCCAATCAATCTATATACCCTACCGGATATCTTCCCAGTGACTAAACAAGAGTAGAACAACAGTTTCACCAGAGTAGAACAAGAGTCGTCGGTTGGCTTCAAGTCCGTTGTATGGCAGTGTAGTATAAGATGAGACTCGGTTGATATACCTCGCAGGCTTACACGACCCAAGCCTACTACGTCGGTATTAAACGTGGCGAACTCCTTTGTCCAAACTCGTTGAGAAGAGACTCCGTGTTCTCATCTCCCAGCTCGGTCTTTCAGCCTCCCTCGTTCTCCTCTTTTCTCTCTCTCTCTCTCTCTCTCTCATCTCTTTCCTCCAACTTGAACAGCGCTCCGTTGCCGGTCGAACAGCTATGAGAGTCTGGTGGGTCGAGTATCGTCAACTGCTTCTAACGAGCGTCGAGATGAACGGACAGACGACCGGGTCGTCCATCCGTCCGTCGTTCGGTCCTGAGCTTTGAAAATTAGGAAGTGAACCGAGCGGGAGAGAAAGACAGAAAGAGAGAGAGAGAGAGAGAGAGAAATAAAGAGAAAGAAAGAGGAGGGAGACCGAAGGCTAAGAAGAATTTCGTAATTCGAGGCAGCGGGGCTGAGGAAGCCGAGATCCCTCCCTCTTACACGATTCGTCGTCTCTGTTGCTCTTTGTCGTCTCCTCGACCTCGCTCTGCGTTCAATCCGACCAACGATTCCAGAACTTATTCCGAGGACGTGTGACTTGCGTTTTCATATTTCTTCTAGCGTGTCTGCCGGACAGACTTAGACAGACGTAGAGACGGACGTAGACGTAAGCCTCGTTCCACGGATACTTTCACGGATCTAATCTTTGCTGATACAACCTCCGTTCTATGGAGCATTCCAGACTGGCTAGATCAGCCACTCCAAAGGATAACAACGACGCGGCGGCGGTCCCTTGACTCCAAGACTGTCTTTTACATATTTCATTTTATATTCAACCATTGACCCTGCACCGTGAGAATTTTCTGCTGGATCAACTTTTTTCTAGCCTCTTTCTTGTTTCGAATCATCTTATTTATTCCTTCCACGGATTCATAGTTCTTAAGACTATGGAAATTTAAGGTAATTTTTCATCCTATACGGTGTGTAAGGATTAGAAAATTTTTACACAAATATTTGACATCAAGTTTTGCTGGAGTTCAGAAAATCTTCAATAATAATTTCAAGCACAGGTTTTAGAAAAACTAAGAAACAAATGAAGGTAACAAAGAAACCGAAAGAATAATTAATCGATTCCTCATTCGTTATACCTGCCCTGGTCTTGAAATAATTTTTTTAATTCAGTTTTTCAAGACGTACAAATTTGTTATTCGTTCTTTGTACAAGAAAAGTTTTTTTTTCTTTTTGCACATGGAGTGCACGGTATCGTGCGATATTAATTGTCTGTGTGTAAATCCACCTGCTCACAAAACACGTGTGCAAATCGATCAGAATATTAAGCCTAGTGAACAGGTAGGCGAGCTTTTTACCGTGGATGCCTTTTTTCAGGCATGAAATTCATCGTTTTACGAAAATCAATCCAAACAAGTAATCATTGGATTGACCGAGCAGCGACTTGAAAAATTATTATCAACAATGGGTATACACCAAAAAACAACGATTCAGTAAACTCAAATAACCATTCAATGTAATAAATAAAGAAAATATAATATCACAAAAAAGAATATAATATCACAATTACGCATTGTTAAATATGTTTATACTTCACCAGTTGATGATTCAGATTCGAGAAATAAACCAAAGCGCGTCAACTCACCTGAAATCAGAAAAACGAAAAATAGATTTAGAGCTAGCAGTTTAATACGGATTACATAAATATTCACATACACGTTAATAACAACGTATCGAATATTTTCGAAGATGTGAAATAAAGGAAGAAAGGCGTGGAAAAAAAAAGAACATCTCTACGTAAAAAGGGAAAGTTTCTTCTCGTGTGAAAAGAATTTCGACGATTTGTCAAATCACGACCCCCAACACACATTACACGCAAACGAAAGGACTTGAAAACTATGAATGCGAGTCGAAGAACCAATCAATAGCGTATAATAATAACAAGAAGAAGGACGTGTACAAAGATCGTCGGCGATGATAATGTAACCGTTCCGACATATGCATACGTACATACATACATATACACACACACGCACACACATATACATACCAAAGATTTTTCATTTCAGATATCACTTTCGGAATCCCTTTCATTCATCATCCGTCTCTCCATACTCGGTTACCTATAGATTATCGTTTTACCTGAGGGTATAACATAAAACTAGCCGCCTAGACGAAAGAGGGTGGAGAGAAAGAGAGAAAGAGGAAAAGCGAGAATACAAAACGAGACTGTGTGCACGAATTGATAGATTTTCTATTACACACCGTGTAAAATATATTCAAAATCCCGCAGGGGGGAGTCAAGAGTAAAATAAAAATTTACAAACACAAACACACACATGTATGTATTACATGTATAATATAATAAATACAGAGCAAGGCTCTTCAAATCTGAGCGTCATCTTTGCGGCGTGGCTTATGGCTTTGGGTTTATACGCATCGGAGGTTCGCCTCCTACAACGCGGCGTGAGTTAAGAATGATGGATACCCGGTCTCAACACACAACGTCGACCAACGTATAGCCGTCACGATTGATGATATACCGGATTTGAATAATACCTAGAATGCTCTTTACAGCGGCATGCGTGCCAAGAGACGATGACAGGTAACTGCACTCGTTCCTCGACTCTGGATCATTGTCAACGTGTGTAAAAGTATAGACGAAAAAGAAAATCGCTGAAAGATCAACGCATACCATCTTACTTTCATTTTCATCGATCCGTTATCTGCAAGGATAGAATTGATAAAATTCAAATTCAAAACGTTATCGAAATTTCTTTCTAACTGCAGCTTCAGTTTTCAACGTTTTTTTTCTTTTTTTGTTTAATCACAAACAAACATCTGCTGTATTTTTTTTTTCAATGCATTTGTTTACCCTCGAAATTTATTTTTACAGGATTTTTGTTACTTATATATTCTGGTGGACACTTCTAACTGGTTTTTGCTCGAAGAATGTCGGAAAACTATAAAAAGTCGTTTTTAGGTATATTAGGAATTTTTTTTATTCGTCATCCGTGTTCTGATAGCATTTTGTCCATATTATTATTATTATTATTATTATTATTTTGTACTACATAATGGGCAGAAAATTATTCATATCCGTTCTTTGTATCGATTGTATAATTTGAGGAATATTATTTCCGTTTTCAGCAAGGCAAAAGGATATAAATTTCGATATTTTCTTTTCGGCAAGTATTTCCATGTTCAGTTATCGATCGATCGGAACTGCCGACGATGCAACAGATGATCCGTCAGGCCTAATGTAGCGATAACTGGACGCGGCGACGTTACCCTGGCAACGATAATCCTCCTCGACGGCGTTACGACGGTTATTTCCCCAAGTTTTTTCCATCACTTTTCAGACTATTCCATCGTTCGTTGAAACGACGCTTCGGTTTATTGTGTTGAAGTCACAGGGTAGAACGGTCATGCACAAGAGAAGGATCACAAATTAAGTAATCATCAAAATCTGAGTGGTTGAATTAAAAAACTTAGGAAATATATGCATAAGAAATGTGAAAATAATTTGAGGATTGTAGAAAAATATGGAAATTAACTTGGTATATTTTCACCTTTTCTCTTTTTTATCGTCCGACTTTCCACATTTTCGATGTTATTGCGATCATTCTACCGTTTCACCCTCAACCTATTCTGCGATCGATTTTCGACTTCGCTTCCACTATACAATTTACTACAATATCCGTAATTTTTCTGCGTGCCCCGACTTTGTTGGTATAAATTGGTTGATTTTTTCAAATTTTTCTTGCTGGCTTTTTACTTCACGCGTATGCAAAGATCCCCGAAACTGATCGTTCAACGGTTCGTTGCAGCCGTTGGTCGTTCCCACGCGCGTTGCTTCTACCTAAAATCCACCTGCTTCTTACCTACCGTTCGCAGCAAGCGAGAAACCTTCGACCACCACAGCGACGATATTTTACACCCTCTTAGTATACGAGGCATGAAAGTATGAGCGAGAGCGCGTAACGCGGCTGGTTGGAACGAATAAAATTATACACGCTTGCGCGAGTTTTACCGAAGAACGTTGGCTTTATTTTAAATTACAGTCACGCGTCTTATCAATTTTTAACCAAATTTTTGACACTCTTCATTTTCGCAAAATTTTAAGATACAACGCCGATGACGAAAAGTTGCGAAAAGCTTCCATTACCAATTATGTAGCTATTTAATTGACTTGTACTTCAATATTACGTTAAACTTCTCCCTTAGAATCACATTTTCAATTGACTTCAAGTTTGTTCAATTTGTTCAAATTTCAAAGAGAGAAAAATCGACAAACTAAATTTTTGTTTACTGTTTTTCCTTTTCCGTCATAGAGTTGTCGTAGAAAAAAACTTCAAAGAATTCCTAGACCAGTTTCTTCAAGGCAACTTCAACGTTTCACCATTTCGTATACATTTCCTTTCTACGTTCACCGACCGCTTTCAGTTACAACTAATGTCCGTCATTGATTATACTATTTTCACAATATTTCAAATATTTCCATCAAATCGTTCGATCGAAATAATCGTTTCCTCACCACAACGTAACATGAAGAAAAAATAACGATCTATTTTTATTTGAAAATATTTTCACATACAAGTATAATATCATAATATTATACAAGTATGAAACATCGTTCGAAACGCAGAAAGAATAAGGTAAGAAGAAGAAAATGTCCCAAGGTTTCCCGGTTTTTCCAGGTATCGAGAAACCCTGATAAAGCTTCGTTATAGATTGTACAGAGACACGTTGGGTCGGGAAAAACGCATGAAAAAAAAAAAATTCATAAAGAAAAAGCAGCAACCAGACACCCGGTACAGTATCTATAGACACAGTTCCCCCCCTTCCTCCCTGCTATTTTCCCCCAAAGTTATCGTCGCTGCGGAACAAACCCGCTGTGCACATACCGTTGTGTGTGCGTTACTAATGTCCAGACGACGTAGGAAACTTTGCCTCGGATATCGAGTTACGAGTCCAGGTTAATTCTACTCTGAGAGAGAGAGAGAGAGAGAGAGAGAGAGAGAGCCGGCGAAGGCCGGAAGAACGTGAAATGAACCCCCCACCCCCCACCCGACATTGATTAATCATTATCATTAGACGCTGACGATGATTCGATCCGTTGCTAGTTTTTTGTAGACATTTTTTTACGTTAGTTTTTGACATATTTGTGGGAAAAAAAAAACAAAAAAAATTCATCCGTATGACAAATTGTTCGTTGAAACGTTGTTGGTGAAATTGTATTATTCGAAAATTAATAAGTAATACACCGTGCAGAAGATAGGAGAAAAAAAGATAGAAAAAGAAAAACGATATTCCATACATCAAAAGTGGATGAAATTTTTGTTCGTCTTTTATATTCTTATTTTTCATCAACTTCGACGATGTGGGAAAAGTATTTGTTTCGGTTGGAAAATGACTTTTTCGAGTTTCAACGAATCTTTACGCTTTCGAACCTCTAGAGTTCGAAAAACAACCTTTTAGAAAAACCTCGGTCCGTCATTCTGTCCGACAAACTACGGCGATTGATCTCGGAAACGGTTGAAAATGAAAAAATTTGAAACTTGCAGGATTTTACAAATCAATCGACAGGCATGAAAAATCGCCATGTCTAGTTTAATTTTAACTTTCGTTTCTACCGGAAATAAATCGATTTTCAATGTTTTACCGACAAGCATAAACTTTTTCTAAAATCTGACCTTCGTTATTTCAAACGATAATCACAGTTTCGTATACAAAATGTAAACTTGGCAAGAATAGCAAGGTGAGCGGATACAACGCACCCTGAGGACATTCAGTCGAAACCATGCAACAACGAACAAACATATACGTCGTCTTTAAGGAGATGCCATCACTAATGCCGGTTCAAAGCACCAACAATAATCTGTTTCTTGCCCATAAGACCGAGCGAAGAACGCCGTCGCGAGGGTGTACAAGATGATGATGCTCGTGTTGAGTGCGTCATTTCAGCCCTATCCAACCCTAGATCTTCTTCACTTATCCTCCTCTACACGACGACGACGTTCCTCCCTCCACTCTGCTTCTTCCGTTTCTTAAGGAGGAGGCAAATGTCTCTGATCTTTCTCCCTCTATCAAAGAATCGGTGTAACATTTCGTATCAAAAAAAAAAAAAAGAAATGAAATAAAAAAAAATAAAATAATTCATTCCTATGTACATACGTATATTGATCAGGCACGAGGAAGTTTCTTAACCGCTTCGTTCGAGTAACCGAAGAGGACGTCAATGAGATATTTAACCGTAAGGAAGGAAAAAAAAAAAAAAAGTAGTCATTTCCTTCATGTGACGGAGAAAATTCATTGAAGAAAGAAATTACAAAGCTGGATCATTCGTTAAAGAGTATTTCCCGAGTAACCTGAATCTGTTGCATCGACAGCGTAGAAAATGATGTATAATAATTTCAACAACAACAACACACCCACACCTTGTGCAAATATGCATTTATAAGCAATTCCAGCAAAATATTCCCTCCTTATCGGTTCAAACCAAGTTCGATTCGTGAGCTTTCGTGTATACGTTTCAGTTACAGAACCTAGCTTGGAATAAATACAATTTTGCGATAACCGCGGAAGGGATCGAAGTGTATCGGGACAGGAAGTTCTGCGGCAGGATGAAAATGGTCGTCGCGACGTCGGCGTCGCCTTACCATACCAGAGACCTCCATGTTATAGAGGAACGTGCTGCTAGTCCCACGGGAGATAACGCAACGGAGAGACTCCGGAGATAGGGAGTCGTTTGCTTATACACGTAATACCAACGTATATGCGTGTATACGTGTACGTACGATATACGTATACGTGAATAAGCGCATATGATACAGTAATCGGTATGGTAGAAACTTGAAACATCGCCCCCACAGCCTTATCCGACTAGTTTTTTGTCAATTTTTTCTATCTCGACCCTTCGCCGGAATAAGAATACATAATTTATTGTACGATTCACTTTCTTTTTATTTATTTTTTTTTTTTTTTTATTGTCAATAATTATATTGCCTCTGAACCATGGAACGGATGTTACTTTTTCGAAACACTGCAAACAATACGAATTTGTACGAAATTTCGTATATTGATTGAACGCGAGTTTGATTCACCCGCAATTAACGTTAATAATATAAACTTGAATAGGTACAACGACGGTTAATCTACAATTCTAATCCAATTAGAAGAGAACATCATCCTAAAAGTTAATCAACAAAATTCATCAATCGCAAACTATCGTTCGCCAGTATCGTGAAAAAAAACTTGACGACCCTCGTGCAAAATACCGTCCGAAAACGCGATCAAGTTGTATGAAAATTTTTCTTTTCTAATCCCTGCCGCCCAGTGCTAATTTATCAAAAAAGAATCCTAGTTAAAAAGAAATCAGTCAGCAGCGTCTCGTGCGTTCTCATGCGTTGAAAAAATACTTACGTTCCTCCAGGAGCCGGAGTGGCCTACAGGATATACTTATCCAGTTATCGCGTATTCGACACTAATAATTAAACGTCGGACCTTTCGCACATTCCGCGTTGCCGTTGCAAAACACGCGGTAGGCGAGAGACGACGACGATGACGACGACCACATCCGGCAGGCCACATCCCTCCCTTCCTTCTTCGTCCACCCCCCTCCCCCCTTCACCCTTCAATTTACTCCCCGACTACCGCAGGAATGCGACAATTACTCTGGATAGGAATTTCAAACCGTCATTGTTCTCCTTCTCAACCGTGAGACGATCCCTGCCTCGTTAATGAGCTCGCCCGGTGTATAATAATAATAATAGTAATAATAATAATAATAATAATAATTGAAATTTCTTAAACTGTTAATAAAGCATCGTTATTACGATTAGATTTCGCATTGATTCCGAGTATCTACGATGCGAATTAAGGGGCAACTAATTTAAAGGGACGAGAAAATTTATTCACCTTACCGAGCTTACGGGTAAAATTTCCTCGCGTAGCTCGTCCTTGTTTTTCTCAGGGTGGATATGAGACGAGGAGGTGGTTGTTGGTACCTACGGCAAGAATGCATGATTCACGACTGTTTGGTTATTCAGAGGTTGTGCTTCTCTCAGTCTGGATAGCCCGCGAATCCCGGAATAAAGATGGCCGCTACCTGGGAGATGGATAGATGCGAGAGAGGGAGAGAGAGAGGAGAAGAGCGATACTCTGCGGAGAGGATAGAAAGAGAGAAATTCTGCGGGTGTAACTTTAAGCCTGGAGGTTATAAATACCCAATGTCTATACTCTCTGGTTTGTTTTACCATCAGGGAATCTTCCACCTATATATATATATATATATAGATCTTGTGCGGCCGAGTTTTCCTCCGCTTCGTTACCGGCCAAAAGCCTCATTAAACCGTAATTTCCAGCATCGAGAGATAGAACGGTAATTAACAATTCGATTAATTATAAAAGTCTTCGTGTCCCGATTCGTGTGACATGTTTTATCGCGTTACTGTTCGCGAAATAATTTTCTTATTTTACATTGTGGACATTGTACAATCAATGTTGGGAAACCTCCTTGAGGTAAGAGAAAAAAATTTCACTATCTATAACGTTCAAAACTAATTATTAAATTAATTTAATCACGCAAATATCATGTATAAAGAAAACTTAAAACGACTGCGTTAATCCTTTTTTCAATTCCTCTCTTAAAACCGCACAGTATTTCAATTGGGAATTCCCGGGATTAGAATTTCAAATTATAATCTTAAATACTTTCGAGAAACGAAATGAAGGACAGAAAAAAAAAAGTAAAGACGAAAAGAAATGAGATTGGAATCAAGGGGGAAAACTCCAGTTTAAGCGAGGCGAAACCGGAGGTTAAATTAATACCGTTTATTTCAAATTAGACGATTCGCGTACCATTCATCTCGTTTACATACCATACCAAACACTTGCATCCCTGCTACTTCATGCTAAGCATTCGGTAATCAGTAACACACATATATATATAAAGGATCTGACTTTCGAGAATATCGTTACGTGTTCGATTTGACTGACGTAGGAGGCAGCCGGCAGCGTTTGGTTTCGTTTAAAGCTTGTCACGTTCTTTGAAAAATTACATTTTTTTCGGTACCAGTCTTTTTAGCTCAAACTATTTTTCATGCTAGAGAGAGAAGAGATTTTTCCAGAGATATCGTTCTCGAATATACGTGTGAAATCTTCAGAGTTGCGAAAGTTTTTAAAACTCTCCGAAAGAGACGCGTGATCAAAACTGGTTTGCAGCTTAAAGAAGTATAAAAATCATTTATTTACTCTTTTATCGTCGACGGTAAGCCGAATCCAAACAAAACAAGAATAAAAAAATAAAAAAAAAAAACAAACCAGTTCGAAAATTACCGAACGATTTGAATAATCGTTTCGCAATCGGTTTTTTTAATATTCTCTGCTGAATTTCACGATTTCGCGACAAGAATACACACGAAACACACGATTCTGGAAATTTGACGATCGATTTTCGCGGATCAACAGGAAGTAGGACGTGCCGATTACGACGAATGGACGCGTATATCCGGTCCAATCGGCTCCGCAGACTCGAGACGATGTATTTCGTTAACGCGACGTTTACGGACAACAACGGGACGCGTATACAGCCGATCAAGCACGAATGATTGCGCCGGTTATGGACCCCGGGCGTAGTCCGTATCTCAAACGGCATGTTCAGGTATAACGCGATACGAACAGCCGACACGTGTCTCAAAGTCCTTTGTGTTCGCGGCTCGAGAGAATTGGCAGATAGTAATTAACGGAGTTGTTAATTAACATTCGATTAGGATCCCCGAAGTTGGAGGGAGGGGGGACGGGATAGTTTACTTGCACGTACGTCGATTATACGCCGCGACTCGACGTTTCCTCGAGACGACAAGACGAGATAATTATGATCGCATTGCGCATTACCGAGTAGATGTAGGTATCCGGTAAGTGACGAGGATTGCACTCGTCTTATATGGTCACACATGCAACGCGTATGTGTACCTGAACTAGAGCTAATCACGAAATTCACGAAATCTGGATGGTCCGTATTGCATTGAGAATAATTTCATTTGTTACAGTGACTAGTTTTTTGGTTATTGCAACGCAAAATCGGTTTCTGAGGTTTACTCTACTTTTTTAGTTAAACAAGGCTTTAACGTCGATTTATCGTTGCACAAGCGTTAAATTTTCACAACAGTGATCGTAATGAGAAAGAATAGTAACGGAATATTAGACTTTCCGGTAAGGGCTACACAACTAATTTTCATTTTCTACCTAGAACTATATTTTTCGACTGTGGTAAAAAATGAAAATAATTAAGGACTGAGCGGTAACCGGAACTAAAAACTTCTCTTAGTGTAGGTAATATTATTATCGTTGCTATTATTATTGTTATTATTGTTATTCAAATTCATGTTCAGTATAATATTGTTTCATACCTTCGACTTTGGGATACGCTACTGCAGGTTTGTACACACGTGAACGTACAGAGACAGCTAGTTTTTACGAGGCTGAAGTTAGTAACGTTATTGCATTGATTAAAGTTTCGGAAAATCGTTATTTCACAGTTGCTGGAACGTCTGAATTTCACTCAATCATAATAAGAGTGAATATGTTCATATTTTGAAAACTTGACTGTTTAAAAGTCACTATAAACTTGCAAAATAGTAATTTTTCCCTCCCCAATGTTTCGTTACGTTAACGTTACTAATTTCTGCCTCATTAAGTTTTTAAGCCGGTTTTTAATGCTATTTTTAATTTTAATGCTCGTTATATGTAGACATTAGCGAGTTAAAATATAAATTTCATCAAAATTGATTGTAACTTGTAACAATCATTGCTTTGATCTAACCATTACAAGAAAAGCAATTAATTTTTCTTCTAAAATATACAAAATTCTGTAATTTGTATTATCGCTATTAATTTTGTAACGATCTTGAATCTGATCCTCAATGCAAATCCATAACTCGTAAAAAAAAAAAACAAACAAACGATAGGTTCGGTAAAACTAGTTGGTATACGATTCGCCAATTCGCGAGTCGCGGGTTGTTGCCAATATGGCCGATTAACTAATTCCCGTCGTGAGTAGCCGCGTACAATAAATTCTACGGTTAAAGTATGCGTGTGCGTTTTCGCTCGGCGAGTTTTACCCGTTTATATCTCATCACCCCGTCCGCGCGATTCCCATTACCGAATTCCGGCCGCGGTCCATTTCCGTTCGGAAACGACAATCACGTAAAAAAAAAAAAAAAAAAAAAAAAAAAGGCAAATTTTCGTCGGCGAGTACGCGACACAGGATATGCGGAATAAAATCACGCGAAAAAAATAAAATCCTGAAAAACCTGAATTATCGTTCTTCTCTGAACACAATTAAATAATAATCATCGGTGCTCCTGATAAAGGGTAAAATTAAAAACTGCTACAAGTGTGTATATTTTTTTTTCAAAATAATTGTTTTCTCTTGAAAACAAAATGACACGACAAACTTTTCTTTTCCAATGATTCTCTTCAAACGTAAAAATGAAAAATAGAAACTTCGAATATTTTTGACCACCGCCGCGTGAGATTTGCGCTGTATTATAAACAGCGAGTTGTTATTGATGGCTGGATTTAGCGGAAAATCGGGAAATTAAGGCAAATAAAAAATCATAAAAATACAGACACGCGCATAAAATGGGCAACACGTTCTGCTGAAAGGAAAAGGGGCGTTTTGAGTTAACATAACACAAAACGTCAAACTCCATGAAGGGCGGCTGGCTCGTCACCTTCAGCTTTATACTTGAGAGGTTGTTTAACCATGCGTACGTACGTAAATACTGGCTGTAGAGCGGAAGCGAAAACTCGAAGCGCGTTGTTTGTACAAATTGGAAAAAAAAACTTGGATTCGAATTAAAAAAAAAAAAAAAAAAAAAAAATGCCAAATCGAATAACTATCTTATCTTCCCCTTCTATAAGCTCTAGTAATCTCCGCATTTCGCACGCGCCGTGCTTTCAACAATTGAAAGGCAAAATCGCTTCGCCTTCTAAATGGATTGATCGCCCCTTGCACGCTATATGTTATATACGATATAATATACATATGTATATGTATAAGCAGCGACCCGTTGGCCGAACTCAACGAATTTTCCCACGGGGAAATATAACGAGACACTCGAGAAACCCGGTTCTTTTTTCTTTTTTTTTCGGTGGGGGGGGGGGGGTTACGGTATTCAAAAACGCATAGTCCAATTTTCAAGAAGAATTTTTAGCTCCGCTTTTTGTCCCGATGGTGCAGCAGTCGGGTGAGAAAAAAAAGAACTTTCCGTCATTTTTCTTGATTTATTTTTTCTCCTCATTTACTCTCGTGAGAAAACGGTATGACATCATTAAATAATTATTAAAGTAAAGCAAGTATCACGGATACGATATTACGTATCCATAAATTTGGTATATGTACAAACAGAAGTAGCAATCACGTTTGAAGTTGGTAAAGTTATCGCAACGATTTATAATGGGAAACAAATCGTTATTTAAAAAGGAAAAAAAAACAAACAAACAAACACTTATCAATGATTTATTATCCTTCAATCTCACATTGGCTTCAAATTGTTAGTCTACAGAAGTTTCGATACTCTTCACTTCCGGGTACAAATGCGACAAAAACTATGTTAAACAAAT
The DNA here is from genome assembly GCF_021901455.1 of Neodiprion lecontei. Taxonomy (NCBI): domain Eukaryota; kingdom Metazoa; phylum Arthropoda; class Insecta; order Hymenoptera; family Diprionidae; genus Neodiprion; species Neodiprion lecontei. Next base: position 8,648,157 of record NC_060265.1, on the reverse strand, counting down.
GTGAATGTTTTTCACTTGGTATATATCAGGTAGGTTATCATCTGCCGTGACAACGTGTCACGCGTGCAAAACTCGTTACGTACAAACATGATGAGAAACGAAAGGAAGAAGAAAATAAAAAAAAGAAATCACGACAGTTACAGCTGTATAATTTGTTTCTTTGTCCGCATTGGGTTTTTCGTAACGTTGAAAACGAGGTTTTTTACGATGCCATTCGTAAAAAAAAAAATAAATAAATAAATAATAATAACAATAATGATTCGTTAATATAAATTCTCGTCAATTTATTTATCACATAACTTTTCCACCCACTTTAATTATTTTTCCCTTCTATTTATAGTTGATAAGTAAACAAATCGGCGCTTCTCGTCATGCCAATTTCGGTGAGCCGTAAAGAGATTCTTCGCTTATTTATGTGTTTACTATCTACCGCAACGGTCTGGAATATAGATATAAATACCTTAATTGCACCGATTAGGTTAACGAATGTCACGAATTCCAACCTCAACCGCAGTACAATAAATAATCATCCCTCTGTCGGTCGAGGAATTCACTTCGTTCCTTTTCGTGCAATTCAAACTGAAATCTTGCGAAATATTTCCAGCGTCGAGTCATTTATGCTTTTTTTCTTTCCTACTCTATTTTTACCTTCGCATTACCACGGTTGTTTATCGTTTTTTTTTTCAGAGTTATTAATTAACAACTGATCGAGAATCATTTCCAACGGACACTCGACTCTTTCTCTAACAAATAAAGGTACAAAAGCCGAGATACTTTTGCTGACGTTGTGAGAGAAGATTAAGGTCGACGAAAGAATGAAGAAGAATATATTCCTTCGACAAAATTTTCAACTCAATGATTTTCAGTTGCGTTCCATCATCATACACCCTGGTCGTATCATTTTTATTTCCGTTATATTATATACTTGTCATTACCTTCTTAAGCCGGATTTAATACCAAAAGTATCGTATCGTAAATACGTTGCAGCGATGAAATTCCAAAACAAAATGATAGTTTTGTCGTTCGGTTGGCCTTTGCGGACGGTTTATAGACGGGGAGAAATATCCGCAGACGGTGAACACAGCTTCTAAATTCACGTATACGTATATTACATACATCCGTATATATGTACGTCTTTGCTCACCTACGCGAGATAGAAATCCCCAGAGTATAAGGTTATATATTATACGAATTCTCATCAAGGATGGTGATTAAGTTCCTCTGAATTAATTGACAATCTGTTCTCGACGATGACTTGTTAACCGCGTTACGATAGTTGCTTGTACACTTCGTGTATAATTATTAATTATACTTCAATTTTATAAAAAGAATCTCTACTCTCGATGTGAGACGAGAAAAAAAAAAAAACAATCATATAAACCAATATTTGTTATTAATCGTGTTGTAAAGGTCAAGTTCTTATTTCGTATATTAAGTATTACCATATTATAGGATTAATTATTATTCACCAATTGACTGACGAGAACTCCAAGGTGTAAAAACTGTTTCATACGAATTTGAAGGGAATTCATTTATGAATAAACAACAAGCGATATTTTTCATTAAAATTGGACGGATGGTGGAAATTTGACGGTAAAGAAAAAAGCGGTGGAACAATCTGATGAGAGAATTGAGGAGCAAGATGAAAAAAATCAACGGCCAATTACTTTCGTTTAATTAACATTTCAAAACTCTGCCCGAATTTCAGTCGCATATTTCATTAACCACCGTAATTTACAATGCACGCAGCAAACGTTGTTTCGCTACTTTAGAATTGATATTATTCATAAAACTACATACTACAAAAGTGAGAGAAAAAAAATACGTGCACATGTTGCAAACTCGACTTCCACAGACAAAAGTGTTAAAACAGCTTCAAAGTTTCGTTTATATCATAGTTTCTAGATACCTCTGGCAGCTTGAACGTAATTAAAATCAACACACCTGAATTGCGCGTGCAGTGAGAGAGTGAGAGAGTGAGAAAGAGAGAGTGTGGAAGAAAGTAGTCGTCGTCGTCAATTTAGGCGCACGTTATGCGTTATTGCGCAACGCGTTTAATTCGATTTTGAAAGTTTTTCTTTACCTGCAAGACACGAGACGAGGCAACGACGTATGTATATAATATGTAAGAAGTAAGCGTTAGGCACAAACGGTTAGGTAAGAATCTCGACTCGACGCCTGTCTCCTCCTTAATTCTTCGACGACTGGAACTCGAATAAAAAAATTCCATTTCACTTTCATCCGTGTAGTGAGTGTAGTGGTGTACAAACATCGTGTCTGCCCACCTCTACTACGGAGAGACACACACGTAAACGGTATGCCTGTACTATCTCTACGTGCCCGATGTCTTCTTCCCTCTCGACAAACTCCTCATTTGCATAATTTATTTCCGATCAGATCCCATTTCACCTCCTTACAATACTACGACTTTATCATATTACGTAGACATTGTATAACCGACCGTTATTCGTAGATACAAATAGAACTGAAGAAAAAAAAACAAGAAAATTATAACAACCAGGACCTCGAACGTAAAAATATCGAAATTCCAAGGACAAACAAAGACCAAAGTGGTGAAAATCTTGGATCGTTCAGAATTTAAAATTTTCTCATTTTCGCACCTTCGAAAGTTCGATGTTTCGACAAAGTTTGATTTTTTTACTCTAAATTCGGTGCATTCGGAACTTTTCTAAATTCGGAATTTCAACCCAGTCTTCGTATAATACGGAGGGTCAAAAATCTGAGACCCAGGGACCTTCTTCGATCAAATTACGTATCATAATATACTCTTATCGTTCTTTTATCATCACCGGGATCGTTTAGCCGTTGAACCTGCACTACGCCAACGAGGGCTGGAATAATTATTGTCAGTTAGTTACCAGCCACGCTGCTACGCTACACTTCGTCGACTTAGGTCTCATCTTCTCATCGTGTGTCTATAAATATATTATTATATCCAGTTCGCCATCGTCAGCGTAGTCAGCTGGGTTATACGGAGTGTTTAAACCGCGAGAGATTTTGCACAGTGACGCATCAGCGCCAAGCAGACTACATATGTTTCTCGGTACAATAAAGTAGGACGTACATTGGAAATGGAGAGGAGTAAAGGAAAGAAAAAAAAGAACGAGAAGAAAATTTTTAAACGATATGGGGAAAAAAAAAAAAAAAAACTTTCGCACAAGATGAACAAGATTTTATAAATGGAGCGGATCGTCGCACGTTTCACGATTTCAATAACACTTGAATAAACGTTATTCGAACGTGACGAAAGAAGGGAAAAAGATAGTGAAAACCTTATGCAAACTTTTAATATTGAAAACGAAATATGCGGTGAAAAATCCAACGAATAAACATTCCTCCACGTTTATACGATCTCAACGATTTTTTTCCGTCCGCGTTACTACAAAATTTCCAAGATTTATCGAAGCACGCAAGCTTCTGCGCTGTAATGTATGTTGGAAATTTCGTAGCTCGTAAATTCGATGAAGTGTAAATTATGAATAAGAACCGAATCGCAAAACTTTGTCGCAAATAAACGATCGACGAAAGAACGAGAATTCACGTTGTCAAGTATGATAGTTTACAGTTTAAAGTTTTTACTTTGAGCCGGGGAAATTTGGAAAAAATAATAGATCGTGAAACAACGTATATAATTATTATAATTAAATTATACAGTGGCGATTTTGTACGACCCCGAGAATTGAAACTGTATAATATAATACGGTTTACCGTTTCTTCTTAGCGCCAAGGAAGTGTTAAATAAAAGAAATTTGGAAACCGACGAGTTACAAAATCTCGCACGATCGAGATGTGTCGTTGTATTTTAGCAGTATCGGGATAGTGAAAAATAAAAATCACTGCCTGCGGTATGAAGAGGAGAGGGGAAAAAAACTAAACAATTTATACGTGAGTGCAATTTTAAAGTCTGATTAAAAAAATTCGCTACAGTCTGAAACAACGTGAAAGTTTCCAATTATTATTTCATATCAAGTTTGTTTCGCAATTGAGAAACACGAATAGTTAATTGACGGGGAACTGAGTGCGAAAATTTAGCGAATATGTGTAAAAACGTTCGATTAAATCGAAGTGTGTCATTTGAACGATCGATACAGAACGAAATTGAATTTTTTCATCGAAATTTAAAAAATAACGTGTTATCATTGTTATTATACTTTGTTTCGCTTTTCTAAAATCATACATGTAACAGCTACTGCGTATATATTATACGCGGGGAATATAAAACGTGTAGCCTTGTCTTATTTATAATAATACCTAACAGAGAAAAAAAAAAAAGAGAGAGAGAGGGAGAGAAGGTATCGTCGCATGTGAGAAGAAAATTTCTTTATTATCGCGATACGAAAATTAACGGCAAAAAGTTTGTTCAAAAGTTCAAAGTTGTCAACGTGACGTATAACGCAACATTTATATTAAATATCGCGTGACTGGTTCGAAGTAGGTACTGTTTTTCATTTCATTCATTATTATTCTTATGCTTTTCATTTCGCGTTATACTTTCACCATTTAAATTAGAAGAAACAACGGTATAACGATAAAACAGCAAAAAGATTTGTCCCAATCGAAATATGTATTGTTCGAGGAAAAAATAATTATTACATCAAATGAAAGTCGATGAACGAAAATATTTTTCACATCCTCAGAATATATATAGAAACTACACAATTAACATTTGCGACTTTGACAGTAATGCTTTCAATAAAGTATAGTTGCATTAATCGAGTTACTATTACTTCACAAATTGTTTAAAATCGAACTATTTACGTTACAAGTTTTATTCGTTTTCTCATCGGCGCAGGATGCGTCCTATATATAAGTTGATTGATATATCATAAAAATTGATATATGCACTAAATATTTTTCAATAATCCTAAATTACCAACAGTTCGTATTTATTTATCACGCAGGTTAAAATTATCCAATGTAAATGTAGCCTCAGTGTTTAAAGGTGAGAAAAGAGAATAAAATAAATAAAATAAAAAAACCACGAAAGAAAACGTACCTCATCCTTACCGTTGTTTATTTATTTTGTTTTCAAGTTTAAAAATACGCCTCTACATCCCACTCAGAGTTGCTCCACGTTTCGAGATAAGTATTTGCGTAATAAATAATGTGTGAAACGCGTCGCTCAAGTATAATGAGTTTCTCAGTCGGCTTGTTATTACAGATATTACATTATATAGCAGCGTGTAACTTTTCTACACGTAATTGGGTGTAACAATAAAATCTGAATCTTGAATCAGAATTCCGTAAAATAAAATTTAATTCTAATATTTCGTCTCGTTTATTCTAATATTACGTCTTCCGACAGCGAAGATGTAATTTTAATAAAAGTTGAGGTGCAGAATCGATGCGCGACGACGTCAGTTAGGCAACGTCGCTACGTAACAATCATTGTTAATTATTATTACATATGTAATACCGGTTATGTGGCATCATCCTCATCCTCGTCAGCAACGGCGAAGAAAAGGAGGATCAGAAGACGCGTGCCTCGCGCCAAGACTCGTTATTGCATATCCTTTCACTATCATCATCATCATCATCATTATCATTATCATTGTCGTCATAATGCGAATTTCACTCTCTTTTAACGCGAGAGGTGCGCAACTTTCATAAAACGCCCGCAGCGCTTCATTATTCGCATAGAAAAGACCGGTCAAATACATATGTATGTATATTGTATACATAATATTATATATGTATTTGCATGTTTGTTCTTTGCGTTTTTTTTTTTTCTTCTTTCTTTTTTATACCGCAACTAGAAATTTCTTTCTACATTCGAGTGATCGGGTATTAAAATTTCAATTTATCTGTACTTTTGATATATTACCGTGGATACAATAGAAAGAGAGTGGGGGAACAAAAAAAAAAAAGATTGTTCATTTATTTATTTGTTCATTCAATGTTTACCTTGAAATGCCTTTGTTTTTTATTCCTTTTAGCATGTTTCTCGATGCCCGTAAAAATTAGACCCAGCGTGTTTTTTTTTGTTTTTTTTTTTTAAGAACAACCTTAACGACGCGTTGTGTAAATAAAGCTTAAGGATGAATGAAGGGAATCCGTTTTGCACGACTGACAAATGACGAATTTATCATTATGCATCACGTATAGTCACAATTTGTTCAAATCCGTGCGTATGTATATGACGTTGAATCAATCTGACTAGCGAAAATCTCTTTGGCAACTAATCAATCAATCAATCAATCAATCAATTATTCAACTAATCAAAGATCAATCATTGTATCTGTATATTTTACACCAGTTTCAACATATTTCCTTACATATTTCTCGAACTTTATGTAAGTTTGTCTCTCAGCCGTGTTTTTTAAGTCACTCTGTTGTTGTGGATTAAAAAAAAAAAAAAAAAAAAAAAAAAAAAAAAAAAAAAAAAAAAAAAAAAAAAAAAAAAAAAAAAAAAAAAAAAAAAAAAAAAACCTGTTACTCAGATAAAAAGACGATTTGAATTAAATCTTTTCAAATTAGAATAAGCGCTTAGAAATATATATCGGGAGAAAAAATAATCAATGACGGGTCATCGCATGTTTGAACCGGATATAAATTATCTTTGTTCCGGAACATTGATGATTATACGAATTCACACAAATCACTTCAAATGTTATAAATATCGCAAGATAATGAAAAATTAAGACGAAAAAATACGTCGCAAGTCGTAACCTGAAATGAAAAAAGAAAAATATGATCTAAATTTCAATCGCCCAACAACAATATGCACGCATACTATGTACATGCATACATACCGATATGTAACAGTGTACAGTTATAAGTTGAATATCTCTCCAGTCGCTCGAACAAGACGGAACGGTTATTATCTAAGGTCAACGGTTTATCCCAACATTGCAAGCAAGTTCAGAAGGTTTATACTTTATGCATTTGCGATATAAATGTCTACAAATTTTATATAATACGCGTGCGTATAATGCCGCAACGGGAATTACGAGAGATTGAAATTCAATGTCGTCGTGATAATTTCAGACACAAACAGCGCATACAATGTGTCAACGTCGTATCGTGCACGTTGCGTACGCGTTGCTTTCGGCACAAAATAAATCACATATGTATCGTATATCATTGCGTTTAGCTGCCTTGCGTCGCATGTCGAGACGGCTCTCTCAATGTTGAGATAACGATTCAGATGCAGATACAGATGCAGATGCAGCAGCAGCAGCTGCAGCAGTGACCGCGTTCGCGTCCGATTGCAGCAGTCGTTTTGCAAAAGCCGGTGAGAGAGGTTAAAAAAAAAAAAAAAAAAAAAAGAGAGAAAGAGACGCGATGATCACACCGTGCGGAATTGAAACGCTTAGTCATCGCGAAATCACGAAATCGCGTATAGTACATAAGCAAGACACTGCAAGGCACGCCGCGATTTGCAAAGTTGCATATGGCTACGCAGCTACGGTTGCGGGTTGGTTACATCAGCCGTCGCAGTGGACAAATATAGTAGAAAGGAGGAGCGGTGTAGTTTAACCGTAGGCAATTTCAATCCCATTACACAAAATTAACCAAAGAATACGGATAATCGGAGATAAATGGAGCAAAAACAGATGTTAAAAAACTGATTGCAGGTTTGTTAATAACAAACGAGTCTAGATATATAAATAATTTTTATCGTCCTACAAAAAAGCGCTATAATCCGATAGATCGTTCAATCGAATAAATTAAACGTGTCACGATCACTCGGATTAATATTTGTAATATTTATATACGTAAAAAACGGCATAAAAGAGAATCATAGATCATACGATCAATTTCCTAGTTCGATTCCTTGACCCGGCAAAGTGATCGAGTTGCAATTTTTGCAAGGACCGCGTCACGACTTGCCGGAAGCTATAGACGAGGATTCGGGTTCGGATGGAAAAATTAATTGTGTAGTAGCGAGAAGTTGGTCTACCCGTGAAAGTCCCGCGAGCTTCTTATCGTTATCATTATCATAATCGTACATTTTCACGTCACAGCAGTACAGATCATACAGATATGTGTCTCATCTTGATGATGATTCGTCGATTCTTTCGCGTCCGTCGATGTACGATGATATATATATATATATATATGTATGTATGTATATATATATACACACACACACACACACACACACACATATTAGGGTGTTTCAGAAAAAGACTCACAAAAAGCACAAAAATCATTCATGTGATATTTTTAACCCTTATATTTATGTATTTGTGCTTTTCGTGAGTTAAGTATTGAATTAATCAGCAAAAAAAAAAAAGTTTACAGGCTCAGGTTAACAGAATTAAAGTAATTTTACGTAAAAAATAATATAAATATGGCATATGATATTTTTTTGTAGTTTTATTGGAAAGAATTCGAAAGTTTTGATCAGTGTTATTTTTGATCGCTGATATCTTTGAAACGGTTGATCTGAAGAACTTTGATCTTCAGACGTTTTTTGTAGAGCGTGAAATTTCCTACAAATCTCTTTTTTCAGATTGTTGTTACGATGAACCGTTCTAAAGTAATAAAAATTCAAAAATAAAAAATAAATATGCCCGTGTTATTTAAATGAAAAACAAAGAAATGGATAGAGGCAAACCTTAATATTGATATTAAGAGCTCAGATTGGCGCCAGAATTTTTGTTTTTAGGTATGCTATCAATTTTTGGACACGATGAAAAAAAAAAATATATATATATATATATATACATACATAAACAAGTGTGTATACATGTACTCGTATATATGTACATTTATTCGATTGACGTATTCATGCTTTGGACTGGCCAAAACGGCTGTTATCACGGAAAATCGTATAGTTTATCGTTTTGCCAAACGATCGGTATGATAATTATTATCGTTCATTCAACTCTTTGTCAAAGATCGCTATATCACAGTGTTGACCAATTCGATTCAAATCTATATCGTAATCATGCGTAATTGAAAATAAGTAAGCGTAGAAATAATTTCAAATAGTTCGCTCCAAAAAATCCATCCAGTTCGACGATGTTTGAAACTGACAATCCGATCTTTCGGATCAATCCATGCACATTTTTTCATTTCAGTCTAATAATTTTCGATAAAAATTTAATCGAAAGGTAAAATAAAAAGAACAACCAAAAAAGTTTTTACCAATCTGAAATAAAACTCCAATTAGTAATTGTAAATAAGTAAATAGATAAAATTGTTTTTCATTTCATTGCTTGATAATAGTGTTTCAATTAAATCAATGTTTCATACAAATGACTTTATTGGCGTCGTTTAATCAATTATTATTTTTATTATTACTTAGTTTCTCGTCTTCCAGTGCATTATTATACAATATTATATTATACAAAGTAGGTAATCACAACATGTAGTTAAAAACAACATTCGTTGATTCTTGATACACGGAAATGAAAATATCTACTTTATAATATTTACGTCGACGAACAGTGAACCGTAAGCACAAGCATATATAAGAGGGTGTTTCAGAAAAAATATAATACGCGATTTTCCACCATGGCAAGCCTTAAGAAGTATGTTCAGGTTAAAAGAAAGGTTCTGTTAAAAGATGAGCGTTCTAAATTATGTGGAAGATCGCCTTTAGTTGATTTTTCTCTTTTATACATTTTTTTAAGATCACGAAGAATCATGAATAATTTTTTTTTTTTTATTACGCTCATCAATTACGATATCAATTTACGCCACAAAGAAGATCCACGTTTGTAATGTCAGATCTTGACGTTTGAGAAATGTATTATACGACTTTTTCATCGTCAATTAAATCTCATAAAATAGTTATAATTCAATATGAACTTTTAATTTAGGAGAATAAGATTCGTGATCTTTGGTTTGAATGCGAATGATTTATCACAAATTAAAATAAAAATATGACTAAAATGTGAACTATCAAATGATCGCGATATTCCGCGTAACGTAAAACGCTGGTCTTTTCAAAGAATCTTTTTTTTAAACCCAAGCAAACTTTTTATGGCGTGCCACACAGAGAAATTTTTAGTTCCAGTTACCGCTGAGTCTTCTACTATTTTCATTTTTTACCACAATCGAAAAATATAGTTCTAGGTAGAAAATGAAAATTAGTTTTTGTTACGCGTACCTCGTTTTTCGTAATTCCAAGAATATTCAAACAGTTATTTCAACGATACCCGCTGTACGAAATTTTTCTAATTGCTATAACAAATGAAATTTTTTTCATTGCTCGGCGGAGAATCGTCAATTATTTATTTCCGAAACACTCTGATATATGAAAATACATACGCATACGACGATGTTCGCGTACGTACAACACGTACGTAGGTATGATCCGATAAGAATCCGGTCGTCGTATCGTAAACTTCCTGTAGGTCGCATATAAGGAAGGAAACACGCTTCTGAATAGCACGTCGAGTTATGCACGGAGAGACGTAATTGAGCGTAAGTATAAGCAACGAGTTTCCTTGCGCAATCGTTGTTGAAGTTAGGCGCGATAGAACCGACGACACGTCGAATTACTTCGCATGCATGCATTACCGTGCGTCTGACGTATGTGGGTGTCGAGTTGTTGCGTGTATAAATTGTCCGCGTGCGATAATAAAACACGCGTGTGCGGTTCGCGCTTTCTCCCGCGCTTCGAGAAGCCGATTTCCATAGTTCCCTGCATGCGGCTGCACAATTGCGAGGGTGGCAGCGGCGTTTTTCTCGGTCCAATGATCGCCCGATTTTCACTTTGCATACTCGACGTGTTTATCGGCAAGTGACGCAACTTATTGCCACACGTATAATGCGATATTAATTTTTCCCAGCATTTATACGCGTACGTTGCTACGTGTAGGTGTTTTGTTTATCGTGTCCTGATTTCGGGAAAAAGAGAAAGAAAACTGCAAAGAGAGCGAGCGAGAAGAAACCGAGAATTTGGAAGATAAAAAATCAAACAATTTCAACAAATAATTTAAATTTACGACGATGATAAACCGTCAGCTGTATTTATACGTGCAAATTTAGTGTATTCAATTGTTGCCTGATGCTAAACGTTGTTATACAGTAATAACTTATCCTAAGGATCGTTACTGCGGAATGATGCAGAAGACGAAAGAAGAATAAACGCGTAAAATAATCACAGCGCTCTTGATACCGCGAGTTGCGTTAATAAAGATTTTTAGATAGAGTTACGCATAAATTAAATTAATTGGAATCCTCTTTGGAATCCACTTGTAATAAACAGCGATGGGAATTTTTTTTTCCGTAAGACTCGCCTTGTTCATCATCTGTAAATGATATTACGGACTTGTGATATGAATAAAACAGGTGGAATTATATATGAATACAATATGTAAACGGTAAATTAATGATTCATGCCTGATTACTTGAAAATACTAACAATACGAAACTCAGAGGATCAATTCTACGAACTTTCTACTTGCTTCAACATATCTCAACTAATGTTTTTCCAGATTTTCGTTCCTCTCTCACAAAAAAGAAATGCGGAAAAGAGTGAACGAAACAAAACGGGAAAGAGTTTAATACGCCGACGATAAATTACCTGAAAACAGTTAAAAACAGTCAACTATCGTACGCAGACAAAAAATTTTGGTAAATTTCCGACAAGGACCGCTTCGGTTATCATCTTTTTTTTTTACAGACCATCACGAAGTAAAGAAACTCGCAACGCAAACAAAAAAATAAAATAAATAAATAAATAAAAGATAAAATAGTCTCCTACTAATGTTACGATCATTAAATCTTACATCACCTTCAAGTTAGGCAACAAAAAAAAAATCAACAATTTTCATCAATCGGCGAATAGCGATGATTTCGTAAATATGATAATAGGTTTTATGGAAATAAAGAAGAAGGAAAAACCCTTTTGTTTCTAAACTCAACACTCATTGAACGGCGATCGAATTGAGTTTGCGATGAATCGAAAATTGAATCCTTCAACACGTGTCGTCGTTGTTGAAACGTGCAGGGTGAAAAGTTTTAATGACAATAAAAAAAAATAAACGCGCTGCGCACACAAGCGTTATAATACGCGCGATTCACTTACTTTTTTACCATTATTATTATTATTAATAATAACCTATACTTCATAAATTATTATTTCAGCTTTGTTTAGTCAAGATGCCAGATATTAAAATATTTACGATGCTAGTTCCGATCATAGTTGCTTGTATCAAGAAACCAAAATGTTTCACGTAATATTGTGTTTCAGAAAAAATGAAAAATAAACAATCAAACAATAACACTGTAGTACATATAATTATACAAAGAATTAATTAGGCTATTCTAATTTTAGGTTATCGTTTCACCGATGATTCGTTACATTTCCTTTATTTTCGTATGTGACACGATTCGCGTACGAAAAAAAAATTCCAAATCGCGATTGCCTGTCGATAAATGATAAAAAAAAAAAAAAAAAAAAAAAAAATCGTCTCATGAATCTGGAATCTTAGACGAGTTTATTTTACTTGTAAAAAACGATAATTACGAGAGCAGCAAACGAGAAACAACGCTGTTCAAAGTTTTCTTTTTCTTTCTTTCTTCACAGACACATCTGTATTACGATGTACACAATGTCAAGTTATATAAATAAATATACAGACAGAGCTGCCATTTTAAGTAATTATAAATCCACCGAGTTTAAGCACAGTCGTCAAATTTATTCGCAATCGACTAAAATGACCGAAAAAATACGTCAGAAAAAAATAACGAAATCCGAACAAATAAACGCAACACATGTACACGAATAACAACAAAATATTTTCATAACTTATTTAACGTCTGTATAAACAGTAATGTAACATTTTTTTTTTATAATTCAACATCATCGGCAGCACTCGATAAATTGATTGTCATATTTTTATTTTCACGCAGAATTATTATTTATATGTATAATCAAAGCCACTTCTGATTTACGAATTTATGTATATTTTGCCGTAACAACTTTTTCTTTCTTTCAAATTTTACCGACAATAATTTGATCTTTCCGATATTTAAATGGACGGTGGAAGGAATTAAGTTAACATTGCAAAAACAAACACCAAGAGTAACAATTCAACTGCGCGAATAACGTTCGCGTTAAAATTATCCCGTCGAATCATTGTCATAGATTTATTTATACACCTATCATCGTGTGACAACATGTATACACACACACACACACAGGTATTGCACATGTCTGTATATTTTAGCAACAAAACCAACAACTTGTACGCGTTCGTATATACGCGTCATTCGGAAATAAGAGAGGCTATAATAATAGGTACGACGCAAAGAAGAGAAGAGTTCGATAACACCGTAAGGCTGAATTCCACGTGCAACCCTGAAAGTTCGTTCGAACATTTGATTAGAGGTCAGAACAACGGTCGAATGGTTCATGGCCCAATCAAAGAATAAAACAACATACACACGCGATTCCGAGATCTTTTTCGGATAAAGGATTTAGATCCCATCCGATAACGATTCGACTTTATTCGCCTGTCGCGACGAGGAACAACAAAGTAAAATTGACGACTAAATGGACACGGAAGCAAGTCTACGTATACATGCACATATAATGTGAATATTGAGATGAAATGGTGGTAATCAAAAATTGAACGCGCAATTTTTATTGCTATTACAATTTCAAGACTCGATGCTGCGTGGTTCACTTAAACGGGTTTCTCACCATTAGAGGGTCCAAAGAATTCGGAGCAAATAGTATTTTTTTATTCATCTTTTTGTCAATTCCTCTGAGAAACTTTCCAGGTTGAACACAAAAACTTGTCGACAATTTATATTCAGAGACAAATATCTCACAATCAGTATTTTCCGTTTCTCATAAAATATCCTATCTATGTATCTATAAATATAACTATCAACAACCATCAACTATCTCTCTCTCTCTCTCTCTCGTCATTGCACGCGCGCAGAAAAAACGACGTGTATAAATAATAATAAAAAAAAAAAAAAAGAAGTCACAAAAACCGAGAGCAATAGTAAAAAAGATACAGAGGAATAGTATACAGACGGAAATGGGAAAATAAATGGAAAAAAATAACGAAATCCGGAGAGGCGCCGAGAATTTGGATATATTTATTTTCATTCCGCTTTCGTTCTCTTCTCCTCCGTTTCATTCCTTCCGATTGCGTTGCGCACATCGCCGCCTCGATCCGAATAATATATATCCAGAATCTCGAGATTCGATAAGAGTTTCTCGAGAATATCAACGGAATGAGGGAAACTTGGCGAGTGATTTTTTTTTCAACGAGATGATTATATTCAAACCAGCGTCAAATTATTGTATAATTTACGTTATGGAGGGGGGGGGATTGAAATCGAACATTTATCGTTAATCATTAAAATATTAACGTTCCTAACTTCAGTCTCATGACTAAAATTCGTCCGTCTCTCCCCTTCTCTCGATTTTCCACCCACTCTACTTCCGCCCCTTTCGTCGCCACCGCGTCATTTTCCGCGATTCGATGTTTATACACATTCCCAATATCAATTCTCGTCTGTTGTCACGAATCGCAAACAGTGAGTTAGTTACAGATTATATGTATGGAATACAGAAACTCGCAGCAAAGCTTGCACGATCGGTAAAGATTACTTCTTCTCGATATGAATTATTCCGCAAAGGAGAACAAACAAAAAAATTATTTCAATATTCAAAAAACGACAACAAACACCATTATTATTACACACTTGATGTATGACGCTGAAAGTAGCAATTAATAGTGAGAAAGGTTCCAGGATACGACCTAACGATGAAACTTGGCAGGATTATGCGGAATATGTTTCGGAAAGTGAGCGTATAAATAAATTCACTGCCTTGATGGGGGGAAATAAATAAAAATTACGTATGAAAATAAGAGATTGAAAGAAGATCCAAACTGTTATTTATTTTTATTTATTTTTTCTTTTTTTTTGTAAATCATATCTTTACGTTCATTTTTCTTCTTTTCTCACTAAACACACACACACACACACACCTAGTAACGCTATTATTTTGAGCTAGAATTTTGTAACTGAGCGTGAAAGCCTGACGGTGTCCAAAAATACAAACAGTTGTGTACATTCCGTACCAAGTCCCAGCGGTGTTTAGTATACGTGTATATACTGTATATATAGAGGACAACAAAACATGTACGTGACATAAGTTGGAAGGATGGGTCGACGACACGAGTCAATAGTCATTACGTACGTACAATAACCTTTTTACTACGTTACGACGCCGAGGCTGATGATGATGACGATGACGATGACGATGACGATGCGTACCTTATAATACCTCCGGCAGTTTTTTTTTTTTTTTCTAATTTTTATCTAATCTTTTTCCTATTCTATTACCGAGAAATTGGAGAAGTTGAAGCAGAATTTCTTTCAAGGAGAAAAATCATTCTTTTCAGAATAAAACACACTTGACAAATTCAAGTGGAAGAAATATTCATCAACGATTTCAATGTTCGTATATAAAGGAGAAAAAAAAAAAAAAAAACAACTCACTTTATTGACGAATAGATTCTAACACACAGTGGATACACTATTTTTTGCCTGTTACCCGAACCTCTCGACCGATGGAAAAAAAATTGTTGTAGTACGCGTGTCGGAAGACAATAATTTGAAATGTTAAATCTAGGAGACTCATTGTTGAAAAGGGTTATAAACATATTATCAAACTCTTCGATCCGACGACGATTAAACGAGAATTCAATAAAGAATAAAACTGATTGCGAGTGTAAGCTGAGACATTGGACTAGATCAAACAACATTATTCCTTTTCAATAGATTGTATAATTTCTGCAAGGCGATATTCGACGATCGTTTTCTTACTTTCTTTCTCTATCGTTATTAAACATATATTAAAGAAAATAAAAAAAAAAAAACAAGATCCCGGGAATTGGCGTTTATCGTTATTCGCTCATTAATGCGTACGATGACACGAGAAATGTATGTATAAAAAAAAGTATTCAATTTAACCGCCCGAAATTCGATGATATTGAAGTTGGTAACGTTATCGTAACGATTCGTGCCGAGAAAAAAACCGTTATTTCGCCATTTTGGAACTGTTTGAAATTCGGTAAAGCGTAATAAAACGAAACATGCTCACATTTAGCAAACCGTGTTCCTTCAAAATTATTATAAAAGCAAGAAAACAGTAATTTTTTCCCCAATCTTTCGTTACGACAACGTTACCAACTTCAACCTCTTGATATACCAACAATAAAAAAAACAAAAACATTTTTCTAGCAAAGCGTCGCTAATTTACGAATTATCGTTAACAGACTAAATTGGAATCAGAGTCAAGTTATCGAAAAATCGTCACATCGTCCAGTTTACAGAGTTTCAAACAACTCAAAATTCAACGATAACCTTTTCGCATATTCTAAACAACTTTTCCTGTCAGCTGAATAGTTTGCACAAAAAAAAAAAAAAAGAAGAAAAAGATTTTCCGCTAATCACATCGATATTCGGAAGAAAAAATGCATCGTTTAAATCGAACCGACAAATTCCAACATCGCTTCAAACGACAAAAACAAAGAGTATAAAATTTCGATTCGGTCCAATGTTGACGTTTCTTTCGACGTCACTGTGAAAAAACGGGGAAAGAGGTTTCAACTAATCGCCTCGCGTCTCTCGAACTTGGTCACCAAAGTTTTTCAAAGTTTTTCTTCTCACACGCAAGCGAGCAATAATACACACATGTATTTACATATTTAATATAACATCCATCTTACATATAAGAGAATCATCTCTGTCCTATGCCGGCTTGTTGTCATTGAGAAGAGACGAACAGAGAGAAAACACACGTGTTACACTGATCGATTTAGTACTCACCGTATATACGAGGATAATCCGTAGCCAGAGAACAAAGGGACAACAGAATCGCACAAAACCCAGTGGATATTTCGTAGAGACGATACAGAGCTGCAAGCCAGCCGTTTATAGCCAAATTTATATATATATTCGTAATGTAATATTGTAGGACACTTTTGCAAGACGACGCAGTTTATTTTGTCTCCTTTTTAAAATTCAATAATATTAATATTAGTATATTATTGTTATTATTATTATTATATTTGGAATTTTATTCTCTCCTCGAGCCACTCGGAGGGGGAACCAACAAACTGTTTACACACTGGATTTTAAATAACTCACGGAAAAACACACACTGGTGAAAGAATTTAACAACAAGAACAACAACAAACAACAACAACAATAATAATAATGATGATGATGATGATGATGATGATAATAACAACAACTCCTTCTCACAAAATTTCTAATATCCCTCCTCTTTGATTCGTAGTAGTAGCGGTAGTTTTTTTTTTTTTTTTTTTTCGTATTTGCTTTTTCTTTAAAAATTATTTATCTTTATTTCGTCGTGAATAATTAAGCTTCCGGTCGTTATTAAGAGAAACAAAAAATCTTTTCTCCAATTTTTCGTCGGTTTCGCGCACCTTTTTTTCTTTTTTGTTTTTTTTTTTTTATTGTATTATCTTAGGCACACAACAACAACAACAACAATATTTAACTTTCCTCGTCACAGGTTAGGAAAGAAAGAAAGAAAGAAAGAACGAATTCCGTTCAACGTTCTCACTCGGAGTCCGAAATAAAAATCGATTACACAGAATGAACGAACAACGAGAGTCTCTCGCACACAAACTCAGGTTTAATCCTCCCGGCCGGCGATTTTGTCAACGAAAGTGGCAGAACGAACGATGGCTTCGCGACGTTTCTTCAAACTGCGTTTTCTTGTATAACGTTCTCTCCTCCTCGTCCACCTTCTCCGTTTATTAGCCGGAACGATAAATGATGCCGTAACAGCCAACGAACGTAACCTTCTCTCCTCGGTCGATGTTCGTTATTAAACGATGCACAAATAAGTACAAACGCACCGTAATTTTTTTCCCGGCAGCCGTGACGGGAAGAAGGCCGCGGGGATCTCGTCGAGTTTTGGTGAAAGAAAGAAAATAATAGAAACAAACGAGGAAGAAAAACAAAAAAAACGCACGGAAGAGGTTAATTAAAACAAATAATAAGAATTGGATGTATGTATAAAATGAAAAAGAAACAACAAGCGTAGAAGACGACGAAGGAATGACGAAGCGTGGCGCGGTTGGCCGAGGTTAAAACTGGACAAACGACGATCGACACACCGCACACAGGATACTCCGGAAAAAAAAAAAAAAAAGAACGACGTAAAACGGTCCGTCAGTTGTCGATGACGATGGCGGGATATTCAGTCACTTTCACGTGGTGTAAAATTAATATCTTTTTCTTTAAACATCCAGTTTATCGCTCCGAAAATAAATCCCCGAAACGTAACGGGGGGAGGGGGGTTTATATTATCGTCGGACACTTCGAAATTTTCTGTGTGTATCTGTGTGTTAAGGGGGGGGGGGAGGGGGAACAAAAAAATATTCCCCGTCGAGAGCTGTAACGACGACAGTCTTTATTTATTTATTTATCTTTCTTCGTTCTGTCGGTTTTTTTTTTTGTTTTCAAAGAGCCGAGGAGGAGCGCGCGGAGGAAACTAGTCGAACGCTTATTCTACCGCTGCTGCTTCTGCTTCTGCTGCTGCTGCTGCTGCTTCTACTTCTACTTATGCTCATGTCTATCCTCTCGTGTGTATATCTATCGTCCCGTACCGTGGATAACGTGCGAACGATACCGCGGTCTGTTGGTAACTGAGTAAGCCTCGGACGAAACACGTTTAGCGCCGCCGGCCCGGCCTGAGGAGAGGGGGAATGCCGCGCCGGCGACAAATGGTGGGGGAACGGCAAAGGGCGAAGTGGCGAGAAGGAGGGAGAGAGGGGGGGGAGGAACCAACGAGCCGAACCGCTTTGCCCCGCGCATTTCCCCTACTCGCCCCTCCCTGCCGCTAAGCGTGGCGTCGCCTCCTCCTCCCCCCCGCCAACCGGCCGACGCGAGACTCGGGACGTCTACGCGCTCCCTGCATCTTTGTTCTCTCCCCGACTCGATCTCTCTCGCTCTCTCTGTCTCTCTCACTCTCTCTCTCGCTCTCTCTCTCTCTCTCTTTCTCTCACGTTTCACTCTTTCTCTCGCCCTCTCCGTCTGTACGCCTGTCTGCTAACCTTCTACACTCTTCCTGCAGGCGTTTGTCTCTCGACTATATCCTCGAGGACGCTTATTATACACACGCTCCTCGAGCCGCTACTACTCCTGGCACCTTCTCCTGCCCCGATAGTCCTGGGTCTGTTTCCGTTGCTGATAGACGATGTTGCCGTCGGTGATGCTTTCGCCCCCCCCCCCCCCCCTGCCGCTACTTCGTCCGAAGAACGGAAGGAAAAAAATAAATAAATAAAAATAAATACACCTGAAATTGCGTATTTTCGATACTACGATTCTTTTTTAAAACCGTTTTGGAGGGGGAATTTTTGTTAGTCTTGCGATACATTCGGTATTTCTAACAGATTTTTGAGAGCTTAAACCGCCATATTGAATTTATGGTTTAAGTAGGAAAATATCATAGCATAGACAGCAAATTCTTGTAAACAGAGTTGTGGAGATTCTACAAATCTAGTTATTACCATTTTTGGTCTAATGTTCGAAATGGGCGAATTTGTTGACGATAAGAAATTCCTTCTTAAATTCAAGATGGCGGCCGAAGCTGATGCAGAATCTGTTCGAGATTCTGGATTTAAAATACCCATGACCCCCCCCATCCCTGACATTCCGCAACAAGTACAAAAAAAAGAAACGGTATAACAAGTATCAATTTCGGAGCAGCTGATGTCGCAACGACTTTTTAATGAGAATTCGCAATTTCCAATTACGTATTGATCTGTCTGTATTATAATTGAGAGTTGCCACTTGTCAATGCAGGAAACCTGGGAAATCGCGAAGAGACAGGTATTTTTATTCCGCCTGGAAGAATCGTGGAAAGTCGAGGGAACTTTGCGTGCAATTTATAGAAAAACTAAAGCTTTTATATCGAAATACTTGCATTCAAACCTGCGCAGTATATAATTCCTGATTTAGTTTTGAGTGGAAGATGAAAAATTTACGTTTGAAGACGAAGTAAAGAGACTTGAATAAATTTGTTTTATTCATTATTCGCTTTTTATAATAGTTATATAATAGTAATACTTAAAGGTACCCTCTGTGAATTTTTTCAGATTCTTTAATATACTCGTTTCGGGAACAGTTTTTTTTTAACCCTTATATCATGAAAGATCGAAGTCGGGTAAAAAACTTTAATACAGAAAAGTTTTATTCTTACATGAATTATTCAATGCGATATATGTTATATTTTTGATGGCGTCAGAACGTTATATTCAGTGAAGAAAAAAAAATGGAAATTACTTTTTTTTCCTCCGATGCGACACTTTTAATTTCGCTGTGAATTTTACAGGGCTTTTGATAGTGTATTAGGAACGTATGAAAAAATTTGCATCGTGAAAGTCGAATTCTTTTCGAGTTGAAAAAATATTTTATTGAGAAAGGTGAATTAAGGTACATCTGAGTTCCTCTTTTCCATGAACTATTACAGGTATATATATTTGGAAAATTAGAATTGTGTTAAAATTAGCCAAAATTAGTGGCAACTCTGAATTACTTTATGTTTACTCATACGCAGAGTTCTTTTTTCTTCTTTCCGTTGTTTCATAATTAAAAAAAAAATAAACAAAAAAATACATCATCCAAAATTCAAATAAACCATCGTCCTTATTTTATCATGGATTTTGGTGATTACTTATCCGAAAATGTATTGCAAACGACTCGGCTGTTCTTCTAAAATTTGATTAGTGACGTTTCCATGTGTACAACCCTGAATAAATATTTTGATGAATCTATGTTTTCGTTTCAATTTCACCAACATGACCAAAGATACGAATTTAAAGTATGGGCGAAAACGAGTTTGTAAAACTGAAATATAAATTAGCTAAAAATTAGAATTTCGCTTGAAATATTTTATAATTTGACGATGAGTTGAAATATATTCATAGGAAAAGTTGCTCACAAGACATGCTCTCTCTCTCTCTCTCTCTCTCGAAGGTTGATTCTGTATAAACAAAACAGCTTATATACTTTTACCGAGGTTTGTAAACAAGGAATATTACGTATCTCTTCACTGCATTACAGAACAAACCCTGCCGTTTGACTCTGAATCACGCGGCAGGAATACGGTAGTTGGTATAAGTTGGAATAAATTGCGGCTAGAAAAATTGCAAAATTACAATATTCACGTATGATAAAGTTGCATTCGACGAATATTTATCGGTTATAGAAAATTCCGTACTTCGTCATCCACAGGTTAGCTTCCCTCACTCGAGTTTCGCACTCACGTTGTTATAACGTACGCGTAGTAAGATTCTTCAGAGTTTGTTTGTTTGTTTGTTTACTCATTCATTTATTTATTCTTCCGTTAGCCATTGGTCATCATTTACAAAGGCACGAGTACACGAGTAGAGGTTACAAGCATGTTGACACTGCCATATTTAGACTTGGCCCAACTAATCGTGCGAGTTTCTTAAATTCGTTTCTCATTTTCTAATCCCGCACCCGCATAAGAGCGTTTCTTCGATGGGTAAAATTGTAATATACGGACACAAGCGTGAAGCATTTATTTGATTTATCACCCCGCAAGTGACAGTTTCGAAAATTACCGATGAACTGACTCAAGATAAATAATTGAGGAATAACGACCGACCCCAACGAACCGGGTCAATTTATTATTTACGATCAAGTTTTATCGCAATCGTACAGATATTTAAGGCGTGGACAGCTTGATGGAATTCCACAAATTACGTTACACGAACCGAAAATAAAACATCAACATAACATTACTTAAAGATATTGCGTAATCATCCATAAATTTTTTCCCTATTTTTAATTCTAAAAAATTTTACGCACCGTGAAGTGCTCCGATCCATTCTACGTGAACATTAGTTTTTCATTTAAATATTACCCTTAAATTGTATATTTAAACACTTGTTTCAAAGTGTAATATCATTTTAGAGCCTTGTTGGATAAAGTATTTATGAAAAATCGATCAGACCCTTTCACGTTGTACAACATTTTGTAGAATATATATATTGCATATACATATACAATTACATTTACGCTTATAGCTGTGGCGACGTTATTGTAATATCGCTGCTATTCCACCCGGGGGTTCAATTTCGAAATAGGAATTAACCCCCCGCTGTTCGCGAGGTACTTTGATGTCGGGGTGAGGCTGCAGGCTGACTTTTTAACCTACATACCCGCAGCTACGCCTTCGTTACATCTAGGTAGACGTATCTACGTGTAAAACTTAACTTAAACTTGCGAGTTTCACTTCCTTTTTGGTTACAAGTTGTAATCAGCTCATATTCGGCAGAATTCCGAAACAATGTTATCCGCACTTCACTGACCTTCGATATTTCAGATAAGCATACATGTAAACATACATGACACTTTGTCGGGTAACCTAGGTTTGAAGTTGGTCAAAACTTTCCAGGACATAATATTTACCATCGTCGCGAGCCCCTTGTTCTTGCAATTTATTTATGTAAAAACATTAACTGAATCCCTTGTCTCAAATCGGTGCAATCGTAAATCGGAATGAAAGATTTTATGTCTAAATTTGACAAATGTTATCGGAAGTAGTGTGATTAATCCTAGAACGGCAACGGGATAGTGAAAAAACATCCCACAGGAATTTAAATTTCCCGCCGCAAGCGAACAGCTTACCTTATTCGAATCGAGACACATCAATTTTTGTTTCCCCATTTTTTTCTGAACTCACGCAAAAATTTTTTGATCCACGTTCTTTTCTTTATTAAAAAACGAGGAAAATCAGACCCTGTAGAAGTTTGGGGTTATTTTTCATCCCCCCGGTTGCTGGAATGAGTAGAAATACAAAAAAAAAAAATTACGTTGTCGTTCTAGGGTTAATTTCGTGGATTTTTCACAAGACGACGCGGAGACTTTAGTGAACTAGAAAGCTACGTGAAAATTTCCAAAAGTGCCTCTGTTTTCACATTTTTATTACTCTGTTCCGTTCGGGGTTTCTAGTGTTACGTTCTTACAGATTTTCATGACCGAAGGTCTCGAGACCCTTGAAGCCCTCGAGCTTGCCGGAGAGTTTGCGCGGCGTTAAAACAGTTTCTCCATTAATAGTAGCTACTGGAGGGGCTACCGCAACTTGGGGTAAGAACTACCGGCGAACAGGGGAGGCATTGGTGAGAGAGAAAAGATCAAACGTCTACAGGGTGTTCCATTTTGAATTAACGAGAAGCGGTAAAAACGACACCTCCGAAACGCACCCCGGATCTTAAAAATACAATCAATCATCTCGCGTATGGTTTTGAAAAGTTTGCGAATTTGAAAAGAGACGCCAAAAGCCGACTTCACTTTTGCCTATCTCTTCGTCGCGATAATTTCGTTATCTATATATATGTATTTCTCTTTTCAAATTCGCAAACTTTATATATATTTATATATATATATATATATGAGCGAAATTGGTATTTTATGTAATTCCCACAATCCTCTATTCGAAATTAATTTGTACAGCCGAGGGATGCTTGCAGAGCTGATCAAACAAGTCCATTCGATATTGATGACAATGTTACGAATATTGCCTTTTTAGATTTTCCCGAATCGTAATTAACTCTCTTAAAACTCCGAAATTCCAAAAAATTGGCTATTTGGATCGTTGAATCGTGAACGCGACACCGTGTATGCGACGAAAGAGGGAATTCAGTTGCTGCATTTCAGTCGGGGAAAACTCGACTGCAGTGGCTCGGCTGAATTAAAACTGGAATAGGTACCTACGCCGAGAAAACTCCAGGTTTTTTTTCCCTCTCTCTCTCTCTCTCTCTCTCTCTCTCTCGACGCTCCCGCGTTACTTCAGAGTACAACGAGTAGCTATATACATAGCTATGCCGCAGTACTTAATACTGATTGTGAATACTCGTGCTCGGTGCGTCTGATCCTGCTGGGTATAAACTGTGGGGTGTATTACACAGAGTTGTATAACTTTTTGAGCTGGGTGAAACGTAACGCGCAAGCTCAGACTTTCAAAGCGTAATTTACGTGACTCAGACTGAAAAAAATTTCATTCCATGTAGTTACTAGAAAGTTTTAGTAGAATTAATATCGTTGTAATAATGGTCTAAATATACCGTTCGACTTGTTTTACTATAAATACCTGTTTACAGTATAATTGTTATACTAGCCAATATTATCATTTTCATTTACACCTGTTAAGGGGTAACACCACTGTAGGATTTTGAAAAAACGGTTTTTTTTCTTTTTTTTTTATAAACAATACCTTAAGGCTATAACAACAATATCCAGTTGATCCTCTGGTAAAAATATTTTTTTAAATATTCAATTCTCGATTTGACGCAGTGTCTCGATGCACTAAAATTTTAAACACATTTGTCTGGAAACCACTTTTTTCAAACTGGGAGGAGAGATTACTTGAACACAGTTGCAGGGATCGATTTGAAATATTAACAGCAGCTTCGCAATTCCATTCTCTGTAAAAGTACGTAGTTATTTTTTTCTGTTTAATGTAAACTTTTTTTTTCGTAAGAAACTTATTGATTATTTTTTGGTCGAAAATCCATTCATTTCTTTAGTGGACTATTTCTACGAAATTTGATGAAAAAAGCAATGTATTTTAC
Source organism: Neodiprion lecontei (assembly GCF_021901455.1). Lineage (NCBI taxonomy): Eukaryota > Metazoa > Arthropoda > Insecta > Hymenoptera > Diprionidae > Neodiprion > Neodiprion lecontei. The sequence continues at coordinate 8,623,567 of NC_060265.1, read as the reverse complement.
AATTTTTTGCACGTTCTTCCCGTGAGGGAGTTTTATAAAACGGCGATTTTAAAGATTGGCTCTGTCACCGCCACTTTGCATCAGAATGATAATAAAAAATATTGTTTTCGTACTTCAATATGTGTTGAATAAACTCACTGAAAAGAAATCCTATTCCGTTTTCCGTACTCCGAAAATAAACCTTCAAAGTTAGGCCTTTCTTCGGCCGCTTCGAGGTAGACTTATTTCTTAAACATAACACATTTTCATTTTGTACCCAGAACTATGTTTTTCGCTTATGTTAAGATAGAAATGAAAACAGCCGAGGACCGTCTAGAAACCGGAACTCGGAATTTGTCTTGGTGTAAAATAACAGTTTGGGATGGCGTGAGTTTGTTTAATGTTTTAACCGGTTTACGATATCCTTAATTAGGGTGTCCTGGATTTAGTTATTTATTTATTTTTTCTTTTGACACCAATGTAAACGTTGATTTTTCACGTACGAAGAATATCCTAAACAAAGATGAATTTTGTAGTTCTAATCGGCAAGGTGTCTCGCGCTTTCATTTTCCACTAAAACAACGTTTGAAATATATATTTTTTTCTGCCCTTCGGTTTGACACAACTGTCAAAGTTCAAAGTGAGACGTTTTATGAGTATTAAAATTGCTCGATGTTCGTAACCGATTGAATATCCGAGTGGTTATGGAAATCAATTACGTGTTTCGTTTGTCAAATAATATTTATGATATTGATGAAGAATAGAGAGAGAAAAGAGAGAAAATTTTAGTTTTCTTTTCAATCACTCCGTAATGAATCCACTCCAAAAATGTTATCACTAAAAAATTAAACTTTTGATAATATTTCGGGAATTTTCCGACCGTTCAAAAATATTTTAACTGACCAAACAACTGTTCGGAATAGAAAATACTGTTTCTGAGAATTGTTTGAATATCTTAAAAAAGGTTCTCTTCAAAATAGCTAAGCAATTAAATAAAAATTGTGAAGAAATTCAGGGTAATGTTTCAGAGTTGATACAATTGCAGAAATTTTTTGAAATAAAGTTAAAAATGGCGAGGGTCGGACGTTCGTTAGTTTCTCATGGAATTTCCCATATGTATGTATGTAATTACACGCACAACCACCATATGTGACACAAAGCATCTCGTACGCCGCGACCATAACGCGCAGGTATGATGTAGAAGAGGTGCGGAGAACAGGTACTGTTGCTTTTTTTCCGAAGGTTACTTTTCCCTCCTTCCGTTTTTGTTCCTTCTTTTTCGATCGCTACGCGCGTATCGGCTTTTGTGAGATCGAGATGCGGTTACTAACCGAGCAAAGGAATAAGGGATCCGAGGCAGGTTGCTGCCAGACACACATCGGCCTGCCTCCGAGTCTCGAACCTTTCGAGCTCATCTTTCCCTGATGGTTTCTCAACAGCTGGTTCTTGTCCCTTAACTTCAGCCTCCCTAACAGTTGAAATTATTTTCTCGAAGCCTCGAACTTCGAGCCTGACGTTGTGTCACGAAAACCTCAAAGTTCCGAGAGTATCGATAAGGAATTGAAACGTTTTTATTCTTCTCTCCAAACTCTAGGCAATCGATCGTTGCTTTTATTTGAATCGTCAAAATCGTCGCCAACTTTTTGCAGAATTTTAAAAACTTGCACCGTGGAAGAGGAGGAAATTTAAACAGATTTTTTTGATTTCACAGAATTACGACACTGACTATATAGCCACGTTTTCGACATCTAATTAAAAATTTGTCGAATAAAATTGAAAGCTTCAGAGACTTCTATGATCAAAATCAGTAAGCTGATTAGCTTTAAAACCGCTGAATATTCAATCGGAAAGATTGCGTTTTTGAGAGAATTATTAAAAAGTAACAGAACTTGAATATCCCGGTCTTTTATAAATATTCGTTTGTTCTGTAAAACAGGCGCGAGTAAAAAATCAGAAAAACTGGAGTACTTATTTTCAATAGGCGGTTCAATTGATTCAATCCGAGTTTCAAGCTTGTGCGTAATGTACACCTTAATTTCTTACGTTATAAACGATGCAATTGTGAATGTTGCAGAGTTGCTGACTTGGAATTATCCTTACCCGACAGTTCTGGGTTGGTGTAATTAAATTATTTTATTCATTCCCGCGTTAAAACTCGCCCGGGAGAAAATCGAACTCGATAGATTTTGATTTTAATAGCCAGCCTTCAGACCTGAGTTACTTCATTGCCTGTACTTCGCAAGTCTGCGCAGAGCTCAAGTCCAACGTGTTTCTGCATATACAGAGTCGTGCGTATAGTGATTTATATCCTTGAATAACCGGCGGATTTTCATCAATCAGAATTACTCGCTCGCGTTGGTATCAGGTGCGCGGGATTCAAGCTGGAAATAATAAACTTTCGGTCTTAGTCAAGTCTTGTCTCAATCGCGGCGATGAGATAAAGTCGGGTATAAAGCGAGAAAATTAACGTCTTAAAATCCGACGTCCGCGTCAGTTAGGTTGGTGATTTTTTACCCCACGACCAAACAAGTTTCAACTATTAAACAAAGTCTGGTATTTTATGCCGTACAATTTGAAACTTCTGTAGATATTTCAGGCTCGATCCGAGGCTTGGGAATTTTTATGGTCAACTTTTTTTTTCGAATAATCATAGTACAAAATACGGGATGGGGGAGAAAAAATACCGGTGAAAATAAACCTTGGATATTTGCGATTAATTTAACTTTGATGAAAATATCTTTGACCAATTTTTTTTCTGCATCGATACGCTCGAAGCCTTTGCTGGAAAAATCGTTGAAAAAATTGTGCTTTATTTTTCAAATCCCTCCATACAATTACGAGCACGACGAGCGAGCAGCGGCACACGGACTGACTCCGTGAATGGGATGCCTGATAAAGAACGACCTAATTACGCAACCCCGAGGCTTGAACCACGCTCCGGGCGATTAATAGCGCTGCGTGATCCGAGATCCCTACACCGTTCCCAAAATTGCAAATTTACAGAATTACGCCGGAACGTGGATCATCAATTTCGTCAGTCAATAATCTGGGTTTATTTAGGAAATTGAGAATCGTGAAAAAAAAACCTTTAAAAAATGTTCAATAATGTTATTTTGCCAGTAATGGTAAAACGACTGAAACTGCATTCTTACCATGAAACAGAAATGAATTTGAGCAAATTTTAACAACACAAGCTAAGATGTCAACGATTTGATAAAAGAGTTTATAAGTAAGTAAGTAGAACGATAAAAATTATTAAATTCCGGTGTTTTTCATCAGCTTATAATATGTTTGGATTCGTTTTACTCGCTGACAAGATCGTCAAAAATTGTCTGAGCAACATTCGGGTAATTTTAACAAATGTAATCGCTGACGAGCATCATTTTTAACGTACCTTTGCAAATCCATCTCTATATAATCCGAATATAACCGCTAGTAAAATTTTCTTCAATCGATCTCTAGAGATCTCTATGGTGATGAAAATAATTCCAAAAACATTGCTTTCGGATGAAAAATACCAGAGTTCACTCGTTTCTAACGTTAGAATTGTAAAATCGTTTCTCAAATTCTTGATACCTCAATTTTTGTCATTTGAATTTTCTAAAATTCATTTCCGTCGCCTGTATATAACACAGCATTTTTTTTTCGTTTGCGTTTACCATCATTGCTGTGAATTTCTTTAAGCAATTCTTTCTCTTCTCCTAACTTCTGATTCAGTCTGATTTATCCTTAATGAAGTCAGCGCGTTAGATTACTCAAGAACAACACAGAGTCCACATTTAAAACAATGAAATTATAAGAAGCCCTTGCGTTTGCGAGCAAGTCTTATGTATTTTTCATTTTGGAATTCGCATTAGGCCGAAGGGCAGCAAGTTGGTGGAAAATTTCCAAGAATCATTTCTCTGAACAAGCAAACACGGACTTTCCACGCCGTTAAGGTTTCTCGAAGTCTCGCACAGCGCAGGTACTCGATTATCCTTCGAGGAGGATCAGGTATGTATCTTCCTCGACGAGCGGCTGATCCCGAAAAACCGGGCCTCAACGGACGTCCCAATTTCGTTTGCCTTCAGCCGGGTGAAGTCCCCGTTTTCCCGCACCTACCGCACGGCCTCGAAGGCATCGGACCAGGATCAAGTCCTCAGGGAGTCGTTTTACCCGCCATGAAGCCTTCCCGGGACGGAAGGCGAAGAAACATCGAAGAAGTTTCAAGGAAGAAAAATGCCGAGTGTTCGAGTGGCCGAAGCGCGTTGTCTACGGAAAGAAAGAAACTCGGTGTGGCGAGTGGTCGCATTTAAAAAAAATTCTGATTAACCGAGTCAGAGATTTCTTCATTATTTCAAAAGATTTTCATTTGAAAAGATGAAATTACAAATGCAGACGTGTTGAAAGATGTTGAAAAAATTCATATGAGCCAAAAATTCTATACATTTATAGGTTGCGTAAAATTCTATACAGCTACAAATGAAAAATTTTATACGAGCGTAAATCGAAAATGAAAAAAATTTCGAGATATTGAATTAGACACTGAAATGGTAATGTAGTTAAAAAAGATTTGAATTGATTTTAAAACATTTGAAATGTTTCAAATAATTTTCTGGTCATTCGAATACCGTATGCATCAAATTTCGAAAGGTTTCACGGAGTATCGAAAAAAATCGTGATAACAAAGCAATTTCAAAGGGTTTTGAATCAATGATGAGCAGCGTTCAGCAGGCTTCAAGGTTACAGTTCATCAGGAAATACATACTTGATGATAGAATAAAAAATTACACACAAATATCGTGTTATCGATTCGATGACAGTTGAATAGATTCGGAAAAATGAATTGTTGGAAGCAACTATACTCTATTCTAGTTGCATGTAATAAACATACTACTATACAAACAGTTTATACGTTATACATGAAATATGTTTATTCGAATGACTAAACCTTGTTATTTCGAAAAATGATAATGTTTAGTCGGCAGAAAGAAATTCTTATCCTGCGAAATAAAAAGTTGTTTTACTTTTAGTAAAATCTATTCACCGTGAGTAAATTTTCATCAGATTCACATACAACCGATGCAGACGTTCAGCCTCCTCCAGCACTCCAATCTTCGAGGTGCGCAATAACGCGAATTTCAAATCCCATCGCAACCAAAGTGTGTGCAAATAACGCAGCTAGCATACAACGGAGGCGTTGATTCTCAGAGCGGTTGTTTCAGGAGGTTGTGAAAACGTCGAGACCTGAACCGTGGGTCCGACCTGCGGCGAGACGGAATTTCGAGATGACGCTTAATTTGTGCTTGCTCGGAAAAATAGAGAGAAAGAGAGAAGGTAGGAAGAAGGAAGGCGGTCGAGTCGTTGTAACTTAAAAGATAAACCGAAACTGGCAACTGGCTGCAACGCGACCGGCATTAATCTTCCCCAAGCTACTCCCGAAGGGGATGTCGGCGTATACTTTCCTCCCAGGGTAGGTTCCGCAGCTTCCGGCTCCTTAAGAGACGACACCGCCTCCCGGATCGCCGATGGTTTCGCATCCTGGTAAACAGAGTCATGCTGCAGGGAAGTGGCCGGAAGAAGGGAACTTTTCTACCCCGACTAGCGACTTGGGAAACTTTTGGCAAATCGTTGTGTTATCGACGACGGTTATGACGGAGACCACCGATCGATTCGCGGGGTTTTCCCGTTTCATGACCGAAAGTATAATTTACTACCCTAATTTACGGTTAATTTTTTGCATATATGCAACAACCGATTCTTTTCAATTCTTCTGGTACCTACTACGGATATATTATATATATCTTAGCACTAACAGGTAAGCAATAAAGTTTCTCACACTCCTGTAAACCTCAATTTTGTAACGGGCTATGTGTTTTGACTTTAGGACTTCGCAATAATTTGCTAATGAACAATCAATGTGCGAGAAACTAGGTTTTGTTTTCTTTAGAAAAAATCGGTTTTAAAGACAATTTTTGTTGGATTAAAGCGAAATTTCCGTATACCTAGGCTTTTGCGGTTGTTGATTACGAATCCGGTATGAAAATATTTAAATTCAGAATAGTGAACGACAAGTTCAAAGTTTCAAGATTTTGCATTAAAAAAATAATCACTCTATTTTATAAGAGTGATCGAACATATTCTTGATGTTTCTTTTTTTTTAAACTTGTTGTTTCCTTGAAAAAAAATCAGTCATATGTCCGATAATACAGGCCAACAAAGACAGATCGTGAAAACAGATTATACTTTCCCGAAGGATCTTGATGCGCGGAATCTGAATCTGATATCAATGAAGATGGCCGCCACATTGGATCCGCCATTTCAACTTCTCAGTTCTGACTGCCGAATCAGTGACCTCAAAAATCCCCTCATATTGATTTTTGTGTAAATTGAACGAAAAAAATCGAATTTAGTAAGAAATGGTCGCCACTTTGGATCCGCCATTTTGAACTTTTTACTTTTGACTGCAGAATCGTAATCAGATTTTTCTGTTTCATGCAAATGAAAAATGTGCCTCTAAGAGGGTTAATTATCGAACTGATATCCTGTAGGATCACCTTTCGGTGAAATTATTAAACTGTTTAAAATTGACGGAGGCATCGGATAGACTATATGTATAGCATAAGGGTGTAATTCAATTGAGAATGACCAACCGACATAGGAGTCGGTGCAGTCCGCGGTGCGGAACAGCCTGAAAGCGACACTGCAATTGACCAGCTGACTTGACAGCTGACCATAATATCGAATTGCCATGCAGGAACATATTTCGTAGTATCGCGACGTGTGACGAGGGTGGGGAGAGCGGTTATTTCGTGAGGTAGTAAACCCAGAAGTAGGTATACGAACCATAATTTTCGCCTCTTTCTTCACTCTCGTACCTACCATACCTACCTCTCACAACGAAGGGTGAACTGGCAAATTGGCGGCACTGCTAATGCCTCTCGAGTATCGAGCTTTTGTGTGGCTTTTGACTAAACACACTCACGGTATCAGAAACGTGAGGAATCGACGCATTCGATGTGGAAAAGAGGTCTTGTACCAGACGACCACGATTGACGCTACCTGCAGTTTCTGTTTCAAGTCGTTGCGGGTTTGACGATGGTACGACAACCATGTTGGAGACAAAATGCCTCGTTCAAAGCTCAAGAATGTCCGTCTGCACTGCGGAGAGAGTCGAGTTTAATAAAATGACAATGTCTGTGGGGTCTGTAGGCATGACCGGCTGTAAAGTACAGGGGAGTGCCCTAATTAGTATACCGTTGGAATTGACGAAGGGTGTGTTTGTATCCGGTAATAATCGCATGACGATTCCGTGAATCAAACAGTTGATCGCGTGACATTTTCTATGCCTAGTGGGGGGAAAAAAAATGTAAGGTGAGATATTCTCGCAGGGTTACAGATCCAGCAGTCTTTTACCGAAGAATGTGCAGGTTTGACGGTTGAATTTGAACTAGTACAACAGGCATCACGCTTCTCGGGTCGTCTAAAACGTGAAGGTGCGCCACACGCGTGGTAAATTTGTCAACCAGCTGGTAAAATACGTCGTTAGAAGACACGGAGAGCTGGTGTGGAAAAAAAGACACACAAATATTCCGGCACCTACGGGTGTCAAATAAATTCACCGAGTCTGCGGCAGGACTGCGGAAGCAGGTCGAACCTTCGAGGCATCCATGGAAATCCCACGGAAATCCTTGAATCCTTAAATCCGACCTTACCTCGCTCCGAGGTTCAGGCTCGTTTACAGTTCGTCTTATACCTGCTCGATCCAGGAAATCCAGTGTTCAAAGAGCACTGCAAAGGAAGGTGAACTGCCGGTGAATCGCTAATGGCGTTTTACTTTTACTCGCGCGTTTGAAAGCCCATCAAGCATCACCTCGATTGCTTACGTGCATCGTCGCGACGATTGCCGGTCGTTCATTTTCTAGGTTCGGATGTAAACGACACGCTTTGTTTTTTACTTTCACCTGTCAACGACTATTCTCACACAGCTTATACTCGTACATCTTAGCTTGACTTCGTAACGCGAGATGATGAATCGGACGATCCAGCGAAAATTTGCCACGAGTGTTCAGATCGCTGTATGTAGATTTAAGTTCTATGCTTGGTTCAGAAGAGCAGATTTCTCAAACATTAGCGACCGACTGGTTCAAAGTCCGTCGGGTATGGTCGACCCCGAGTTGGGCACCAGAAACAAGAGATTCAAAGTCCGTTCACGGTCAGTTATGGATTCAAAGAACTGTCCAAAATTCGAAAGCTGTACCGTTTCACAGTTTTATCATCCACTGTGAAAGTATTGCTTGTGCGCTTCCACAGCCGTATAATTCATGGAAGAAAATAAAAAGACGTGGAAAATCTGGCGAAAAAGGTCTGCTAGTCAGCTCTTTCTGGTAAAAAAAAATTTTTGAGTCATCGAGGATATCTTTCGAGACGGTTGGGATGGTCGGCAGTAAATATCGGAGCCCGGTTTTAGTTGACCTCGGGTCAGGCACACTGGTCGGATGCCCTCCTAAATATTGCTTCGAAAGGTCCACCGATCGACCGATGAAATATTTGAAAACCTCGAGATAGGGCGGCATCTGCTTCGGAAAAATCGACCCACTGGATACCAGAACAGGGGTCAGCCTCAATTTTTCAAATTCTTGAACGGTCAACATGTCCGAACGTCCATAATGACCTGGAAGTCAGACTTCAGAACGACAATAAGATCAGGTCTTGCACTGCTCAAAGAACTGGTTGGCAATCATTGATGGACATAGGATTCTCGAACCAGTTCATCCAACGGATGTCACAAGGATTTCCATAGCCGAGTCGTCTCAATCCTCCGCCTCTTGAAGAGGCAGAGCCTCAGAGGCTGTCAAACATCTCGCTTCTGTAAATTCACCGCTTCGGATTTAACGCCGGTCTATTTCACTGCAGTGTTTCTCAGCCAATCCCTGTAACCGATTGTCCGAATAAAGTTCAAACGAGATCGATATTCGCGATATCTCTAGGAATTTGCATTAAAAAAACAAGGAAGATTCTGAGGAAATTGTAACTGTATTTGGGGGTTCTTACGTTCAAAGAATATTCGCTGTTACGCAAGTTTTGTTGCGGTAAAATAAAAAGCCAACCGATCCTGATGAATTAATGAAACCAACCGAATGTTCAACTGAAAAAGAAAAGCGTTCGGTGCGCATATTTACACTTTTTACCATTTCTTCGAGCGCGCTTTGACTTGGCTGCCTTTAAGAATGGGGTTAGCCGAAATTCAACGGTGTATATATTGATTCGACCTTGGATCAGGAAACAACATCAAAATCCGGCGAAGACGTTGAAAGAAGGTAGCTTCCGGAAAGCAATTGGCGAAAAGTTATCCCTCCAGAAGTATCGGTTGAGTGCCTCTGGCCGGTGGCTTAAGATGCTCCGGGTAAGGCCGGAATATATTTGGACCTTTTGGACGGCCGTGTGTTCAGGGAGTGTTTTGGGACGTTTTAGATTCCTGGAGGTCGAGCCGTTCGAGCGTATACAAATACAATATTTATCTAACTGTCGCGGAATGCCCTATATACTAGTTAGACGGATAGACGAGGAACGGGAAGACCGCACACGCACGCTAATCGGAAGACGGACGTTTGCCTCCATTTCGAACCCTGTTTCATCGCCACCGTGGACAAATTGCGGGCCGATTACACGAGATGACAAATTAATGGCCTAGGCTCTCGGAGCACCGTCGTTCCAAAATTGATTCCGTTCGCCATTGTGCCGTTCGTATCAGGCAACCAAAGTGGCTTTCTGCATCAGTGTATTTCATCCAACGCATCGCAGCGTCCCATTTTTGTCGCGATTCATGCCTTCGCGTTGGTTTCACGACTTTCCCGAGATGACGAATGAAACGATCTCCGTGGATGGAAATCTTTATCAGCGACGTTTTTCGCCACGCGTTTCCTATCTTTCGACCAAGTGATATCGTGTCGAATCTTTGTTTTTACACACGCTCTCGACTCTTTCTATGCGTGACACAAGCGATTGACTCCACGAATGGATTAATGTGGGCGAGGCTGATTGCGCCGTCGAGTTGGCTGCGAACCCAGCCACTTGGGGTGAAACGAATCCTTTCATTGATTTGCTCGATTGATCAGATAGAATGAGGATTTCATGGTTCACAGTGGAGAGGTAGAACAGCCATTTGGAATGCGAATATGCTTGTGATTTTGCGTCGAGAAGGAGAACCAGTTATTTATTTTCCCTTCAACACTCGAACACGGATCAGCGACGCTGATTGGAAAATGTTTCGCTCGTCATTTCGAAACGTGAAAAATACTTGAGAGTAAAAGTTTGGACCATGTTCGAAGCCTTGCAGCGTTGTCGATGGGTATACCTTTTGATGTTGCACCGAGACCGCGAATCGAAAGTGAAGGTGAATCCGGCGAAATTCTTCTCTCACTAGCAGTTCCCGTTGAATCTTCGGCTCTCGCCGCGGAGCTTTTCTAAATATCGAATAAGGTGTTGGCCGCGGGGGTTCTGGTGAACTTTTGTGGGCTGATCCTAGTTCCATTAACGTCAGACATGAAGCAATACATCAATATTTACCCGCGGCACACAAATGGTTATAGGGCGTTAGAAAATCCGGGATCAAATCAATTCCGGCGCTGCAGCGCAGCACCGGAGGGATCAGGAATGGAATTCCCCGGAGATCCTGCGGCATTGGGAGGAGGGGGGGATCGGAGCCTGTACGCAAGATCCAGCTGTTGGCACGCTATTCAAAACTCGTGTAGGTATAAAAGTACGTTGACCGTAATTAATTGGCTATGCCCGACGTCGCCCCATCGATAAAATAGACGCTTAGGTAAACCTGAACGCAGAACCTCGTCCAACGGCCGAAGGACCTCCTGTCGTCATCCGGAGATCTAAATTCCAAATCAATAATATCGTTCGGGCTGCGGCCGAGAATCGGCGGCTCTACGCCTCTAAACTTGTATAATTCCGTTCCCGCTCTCACAACCGCAGTTGGACTTGATTTGAATAACAATTACCAAACTATGAAGGTCGTGGGTATAATAACCTACGCAGATCAGATATCTCGGTGGAAGTTATTCGTATTACAGTCGAAATTTTTTCGGAAATTCCGTATCCTGGGATTAGAATTGCGGCATGAAGGTGAAGACCCGGAATATTTCCATCGTTTGGAATTCTGACCACGTAAAAACCTCCTCACCTACAGGATCGAGGATGCTGTGAATATTTTTTTTTCTTCTTTTTCTTTTTTTTCACATACTGTGTACTATAGTACACGTATAATGTTGTAATGTCGTTTGTGGAAATAACCCAGAGTAAAGCTATCAACGTCATACGCGTTAATCGGAGTACAAAGATTATCCAATTTTCTCTGAAACTTTCTCTGTATATTGCTGATTACATATATACAAATATCGAACTATATTACATACAGCTAAGAAAAGATCGAATTCAGGTAATTAGAAATTTGTTTTTTTTTTGTTGTTCCTTTATTGTTTACGAAAACTTCCACTTTTCGGATCGGGATGCAAATCAACGTACGAATAGTATAACAGAATTTTAAAATGCGTAGATAATCAAAATATCAATTAGTCAAAACGTAGAGATATAAAGATATAGAAATCCGAAATACGGAACCGCCAAAATTTCGACTTGGATTTCTATACTTTAACTTTTCTACATTCTTACTTTTCCTATATACTTGAACGTATTACATATTCAAAATTTTATTGAAAAAGACTTTGATCCATACACCTACCAACAACTCTGCATTTCTACCTCCGCCCCAACTTCTCATACTTCGATCAACCTTTGACGAGAATTTTCATAGGAAACTTGTAAGAACCCTCAAATTCCAAACGGAAAAAAATTAATTCTCCCGACGCCCGGATAAACCGGCCCTGGTGTTTAACAGTTCGACCGGTGGGTTTGGGCTCCGGGCACCTGCTCAGTTCGGTTGGCCTCGACCGGGGAAACATTGCAGCAGCAGCAGCAGCAGGGCAAGGCGTGCATAGACCGGCGCTGTTTCGTTCCGGACAAGCAGACACGGCCACAGGGGGAGAATCCTGGAAGGGGGCGGGGGTGAAAGGGGGGTCAGGATGAAGAAACCATGGCAGCTGCCGGCAGCAATGAGGAGAAATAGTCAGCTGTTAGACAGGACGGCACACGCCGCCGTCAAAGAGACAAGGCGATGCTGCTTTTTAGGGGATGGAGAGGGTGGATCGCGGCGTGAGTATCGATTATGGGGAGGCTTTCAACCCGCCGAAGGAATTTCAGTTCATCCTCAAGTTTCACGAGCTTTTGGACTCGGTTCGGACTTCGTTCGAATCCGGGTCGACTAGCGGAGGTAGAACTTGTCCGAGTCGTTTGTACCTGTCTTGAAATATCTTCAAATTTTTCGTTCACGGTGTTTATATTTCGATACGATAAGTTATTGATGATTTCTTAATTAGACGTTGAAGTGATTTAACACTCAATTTCGTCAACGCTAAATTGGAATACGGTTTTCTTCGTGTCCAATCAAAGTGTCCAAGTATTTAATGATCGATAACAAATACGAAATTTTGAGTTTTCGATGATATTGGTTAAATTTTGAAATGATCAGTTTCTGGAAATTGTCGTAACTGTAAAAAATAGTGTAATTTGATTGTGAGCAAACAGAATTTCGAACTTCTTTCATTTTGAGGATGAGATTGTCCTCTGACCACGCCAGGTTTCGATTTTTCGAACGATCGAGCAAGGGATGCGCGAACATGACGGTAATCAAGAGTTTTAGGCGAGTGCAAAATGAATCAACGAGGTTCGATATTGATTTCCGTCATAATTTGTCCAAGGCATGAAAATCCGCCCTTCCCTTTTGGTCTAAGAGCGCATAAACTTGCCACCCTACTACCAGTTGAATCCTTAAGATTCTTCGCTACTGGATCTATGCTATACTAATCGTGTAAACGGTTGCCTAATTCAGTGGCACAATATCCTTTTTCTGAGGTCGCATTGTGGGGAGTTTTTCGTGTCAGTATGCTCTTAAAAAACACACGCACACACACATATACACCGTTGAGAGTTTCTTGGGGTTTGAATCGGCCGTGTGGCTATCACCTATCGATCGCATTAGGTAACGGAAATAAGTCTCCAATGAGCAACGGTAAATGACCGGGCTTGTGAGTGTAGTTACAAGAATACCGAACCGTAACAGGAATTCGTGAGCTCGTAAGAAATTTCTATTATCCTTATTTTCCAGTCCTGAAAAAAATGTTTTCCAGACTTTTCATCGATTCGATTCATTTTCGAGGCTTGACAGAAACAAATCGCGTATCTGAATTGTTTCGGTCCATCGACCAGTTGATACAAAACCTCAAAAGTTTCCACTTATTCCGAGTTCTGATAAGAATAAAAATTATTCATTAACGCAATACGTATATCCTCAAGTTCGTCGTTTTGTACTTTTGGCTTACATTGCCAAGATTCATTCAAGCTTTAGGACCTCGTTACTGGGATCTTACGCCATGCTTGATCGATCGAAACGTCATGTAGGTACACCACAATGAAAAGTTCGAAAATTTATGAAGTCATGCGGTGTAAGAAGCGTGAACGAAGCGAGTATCTAGGCTACAATCGGGATGAGGCCCGAATTTGTCTGTCAATGAGAATGATGGATTCAATTGACGACAGCGAGAGTGACGCGTCAGGTGTTATTTGAAATAATGATGGTTAATAATTCCATCCACGCGCTGGTCCGACACGAAAAATACTGTCTCCGAACTTTGCGATGCCATTCAATTTCGCGGATGTGTGACCAGCGGCGCGAAGCTAATCGCAAGTCATGTCGCGGCTTCTCGCGGAATCGCTTATCCTTACTACGTGTTTACTTTTGCGTCATATATGCTCGGGTCTAACGGCGCTCTGCTCGTTCCTTGAGGTATAGAAAAATAATACCGACTCCGAGTCGATCCAACGAGGTATATAGTATTACAGGATAATGAAATTTTCGTGCTAATATTAGCAGAAGATTATTGACACGTTCACGCCGAACTCTTACGAAGTATGAAGGAATAAAAGGATATCATGAACTCTTTTTTTACAGCCGACACGTCAATGGACTACAAATTTTTTCCATTGAAGCGATATTTCAACGGTCCATCAATATCTGTGTAGCGAGTATTCTCTTGCATATATTTCTATTCATCGCATTCGTTCAAATGTGATAGAAAATTTGTATTTAGGCTACTTGACAAAAGCTCCTTGCGTCAAACTGTTTCGTGTACTTTGAAATAATAACACAGTCATGAATCGCAGTCGATTCTTGAACGGTTTTAAGTACAAAGTTCGTTAGGCTATAGCTTGAAAAGTTACCTGGACAAAATATGCTTTGTTTATAACCGCGACGAGTTTGACATCGTACATATTCCCTCTGTGCATTATAACACACGTCTTGCTGCGCAAAATGAAAAAGTTTCCGAATACTTTGCGAGGTCATTTTCCATGGAACATATCAAGATACTGTTTCGAGTTTATAGTTTCGGAAATGCTGTCGCATAAAATCAGCAATGCACCATGACGCAGGGTGACTGGCTCGCGTAGCGAGGGTGTAAACCAGTTTGAAATTTCATTTCTTATTTCCCAGCAGGTATTTATTCGACGCGAGTTTCTGAAATCAGCTCCGCGCTGCCGCAATTGGCTTCCACCCTCTTTCCTCAGCTTTCTGCTTTGTTAGCGCACTTCCATCGCGTGAAAACGCCCCTATTATTCTTCCGACCTCCCTCTTGTTCGCCTCTCTCTCTCTCTCTCTCTCTCTCTCTCTCTCTCTCTTGCTCCTGCTCCTTGCAATTCTGACCGTTGTTCTCTTTTCCTTCGAGCTTGGGCAGTACGGAGCAGCGCCCTTCATGCTACCTACCTTTTTATTGCAGGTGATTTCTTACGGGATATCTTTTTGATACCGTTAGGAGACCCGGCTAAGGGCGCCCAGGCGTCAGATTTCCTGCCTGAGACGTATACGTATATATGTAGTACATCCCAGAGTTAGCGGGTAATCCGAAAAACCGCGTAATCGTGGCGTGATAAAAAAAAAAAAAAATTAATAAACGATGGTACGACAGCTTTGAGGGAAAGAAAATAGATACATGGGATACAATAATCAATTTCGTCAGACGTCTTTTGGAGTCGATCGTAAAAGTCGAATGAATCTATTTTTATAATTTAATGATAAGAAAATGGCGTTGATACTATGAGATTAAAAATTCAAGCAAATATGTACTCTCGGATTGCGTAATTCCGACGGAAGGACGGTTCGCGATGGAACATAAAATTTCTTCTTCCAAGCTCGATGAAGTTTCCCTGCAAAAAACGAGAGCCGGAACTCCCTCGAGGGATTATTTCAGCTTCGCAAACGACCAGCTCGACGGGAAACCAGCGATGTTAATTCCCTTCAAACTCGCAGAAAGACTCTTTTATGCTGCATTTTGTTTCACGTTTAGCTTTTTGTCGTATTCTCGTTTCACGTCTAGTTACAGTACAGCTACTCACTTTTGTATCCTCGTCAACGTTCGGTCCACAAACAGTTTTTCAACAAACTACGTTACTAGCATTATTGTCATTAATCTCCCCAATGAAAAATGCTTTGGACGTTTTTTCTTTTCTTCCAATTACATTACCTCTATACAATCGCAAGAGATTTTCTCAACGTCAGATTTTACTATTGTTACCGAATTTTTTTTCATTATGTATTATTTATAATCCCGCAGACCGGCAAACTCACAACGCATACGGTACAAAACGTGAACGACAAAAGGCGCAACAATAATCAACGAAGTTAATTTTTCTGCCCCGCAGATACTGGAGGTCAATGTTAATTAGCAATATTAATTGATTGCTTAAATCGCTTCGTGAAACGTTTTAAACTGTAAACGTATCACTGAGAATCATTGATGAATATCGCGGTACGTGAACTCGGGGGCGACAGATAAGCTCTGACCCTGGTTCGTTATAACATTATCCGTCATACGTGTGCGAATGTATCCGTTCACTCATACAAGCGTGGCATCCGTGAGACTGCGCGCGTTTCCAACGCGTATGATAATTAATTCAATCGCGTTAATCGGCACGTAACCCGTACATGCACGCATGACGAGTCTGCGTTATACAGCTTACACTGTATCTTTTTCACAGTATCACTTTGAATGTAACGGAATTTAGGTCATTGATAAATCAGTGCCGTGGGTGACGTAGTAATTTTCATTATGAAATTTTATACTGCAGATAAAGTTAAATTTCATCAAATATTAACTCTACTGGCGATCAGCGTCGGAACGAATAAAACGTTGGAACAGTGATCGAACCCACTATTTTTTATCGACGAAACAATTAGTCTTATTGCGAAACCGCTCTCCTTGGAGAGTTGTGGTCTCGCAAAGTAAATTTAAAGATTTCTTTTCTCTCTCTTTCTCTCTTGGGTTCTCAAACTTATTTCTGATACTTCGACTGGTCCGAAATATTATAAAGACACGGCCTGCGAGAATGATTATCTCGTACGTAATGCTGAATAATTAAACAATCACGTGAAAGACAAAACGTTGGTCATAATCGCGGACGCGTGTAGGAGTGGAATCACGTTTCATGTACGAGAAAATTTTTTTACGCGAATATCGTTGAACCTGATAACCGTATCTGCATATAATGAACGTATCCTTGTTTGTGAATAAAAAACGGTTTCCTTTCAGCAACGAATACGCAAGACTTTTGATACGCTCATAAATTATACGACTGTGTTTTATACTTGGTAAAATTCGCTTCTTTTTCTTCGTTGCTAATTATTATATCAAGGCCAATACTTTCACCTCGCTAGCTATTCGTGCACAATACCTGTGCAATTTGTCACACGGGTGAATAGGTACATTATCATTTGTCAACGACTCGCGATCTGCGCATTGTTGCATAAATTGATATATTGCGTCATGCTTGATGGGGCAAAATTTGCAATATAGCAAAATCCAAGCTCCAATTGCACAATCATTTTCCAAATTAAAACCCATTCTATATCCAAATGCCAGCAAGTATTTTCTGAGAAAAGAAAAATATACTCGTTCAGGTATCTTATCTCATGACAAATTAACACGATGCGCATAATTGTTTTGTTGAACGTAGCTAATCGCAACCAGAAACCTTCACCAAAAATATAAACAATAAATTGTGAGTTGACTGGAATAAAATGGCGATAGAATTTCTGATCGACTCGAAGAAGCACAGCAGTCTGAACGAGTTTGTAATTCTCGTCACCTTAAAAAATCTTGACTTACGAGTTCCGAATCGCTTGTGACGAACCAAAGTACAAGCTGTACATAATACAGTAGAAGCACGCGCGTTGGCCGCAAATTCATTTCCCCCTCCATTCCGCCTGCGCACTCTGGGTGCGCAAAAGTTGCGCTCGGCGCGGCGGGAAATTTTGAACGCCCGGTGCAGAGTGACGGAAGTTTTGGCGCGACAAGAAGCGCGTTGGCGTTGAAAAATACACCCGAATGACCGTCGCGACGGTTACTTCACGTGAGTTTGTTTTGAACGAAAAGGAGGAAAAAAGAAGTCGAGTTGGTCAGGCCTGAGCGGTTATTAAATCCGAACGAGTTGTGTAATATATTCTTATGTCAGCTCACTTAGCACCGGTGGCAATGGCCGTATTCGAGGTTCGTGCAGCGGGTGAAAGTACCTACTTTGAGAAGTTCTCATTGTCTGGCGTATCAATTTGCCGTTTCACCTCGTCTCCTCGCCGTCCCTTCTTTTCTCTCAGTCTCTGTCGCCGCGTCTGTCTCTGGATTTTTCGTTTTTCTCGTCTCGACTCTCGCCGCTCATCTCCTCGCTTTTCTCACCGCTTATTATACGCTTCGTTATGCAAGAATACCTAACGCTTGTAACATATGCACGTATATGTTTCGATACAAAAATATTTCTACCGCGATAATTCGCGATTCAACTACTTCGATTTGGCGACCTGATTTCGCACCGGAATCACGCGAACATCGCAGATATCCGTGCACGTGCTACTGATTTAAAAAAAAAATCCTGCACGGTATTTTTCCATCCACCGATTCGTCTTCGGAGCGGATAACTGAGCAAGCCTTTTAGACTGCGATGATACTTGTTCGGAAACTTTTTATTTTTAGAAAAAGAAAATTCATCACATTCTTAAAATTAGCAAACCGTTTCATTGGAATTTCGGGATCACACCGTGGATGAGTAAAATATTTATCACAGCTTCGCGAGACAAAATTTTGTATCGAATGAAAAAGCAAAGAATGTTGGTACCTTAAGAACTTGCAAATTTTCTTCGATATTGTTATCGTTATTATTTCATTTCTCGTTTTTTAGTCGCGGAGAATATTGAAAGAAAATTCAATTTGTTTGCTCTAAACGTGTCTCGTCGAAGAACAATTTTATTTTCTACAGATAGTGTTTCAAATACAATTGGTTAGTTACATTAGAAGAATTCTGGTTTATAAAGATCTGCTTCTACGATATATTAGCAAAATTGCCCACGTTCTCGAAAGTATAATTTCTTGCCACATGTTAATATAAAAATCCGTGAGCTGTAACATTCACAACTGAAATTTTGCTGCGATCGTTACTATTCGGACCGCATTTCATTGTCGATGTTTAAATGAAAGGTAATATTTTGTTTTTCATGAAAATCGATGGATTTCGTGATTTATCATCCAATAAATTCTCTCTTCACCATTATTAAACAATATTCAATGTACCAACGGATGTTTTGAACCGACGATCTGGAATTCGAGGAGATCTAGCGCTGAGTTCCACATCACGAGTCGATACCGATTTCCACGTCTATCTAATTTCCGTGTCACTGTTTCACTGAGGCGCGCTGGCACGAAAAAAAAGTAGCTCAAAATGGTAATACCGCAACGACTCGGTGTGAATGCGCACATACATGCTCCTGCGTAAATGTACGCGTGAGGTAAATCGATTTCGTAATCGAATTCGTTGCATCGAAAGTTTATCCTTGAAATTGCGAACAACGCGTTCTTCGCAGCCCCAAGGCTGAGCACGTATGGAATCGGGCTGATAATTCGTGCCGCATTTATCGAGTTGGGCAACCCGGCCGAACCTTGCATTTCGCCAATCGATATCTAACCGTCCTTCTCCGTTCGTCGAGAAATTTCAAAAATTCCCAGTACAACATCAGTTCCGTATCAAAAGCAGCCGATTCTTTCGCGATCCGATCGAGCGAAGTTAATAGTATCAAAAATTGGGGAAAGAATCGGGAAATTTCCTGTAACGCTAAAGCTTCAAGGTTCGCGATTCATTAGTCGAAACTTTGCTCGTTATTTATACTTTTTATCAACTTAGTCTCGACTGCACGATTTTTCCCCGTGTGTTTTTTCACCTCGCTTACAACTTTCGAGACGATTGTTACCGACCGTCGGAAAATTCGCTGTTACACAGGATATCATTCGACCACGTATACTGGATTCGATTTGACGCGTATCGTGGGGTGTTATTCCGGCAATCACGTCATGCGATCGTTTCGCGACTTGGAAAAAGTTGGAGGATTGGTACTGTGTTTTTTTTCACTCCCCTTTTAACCCGCGACAGAGTTGTCACGTTGGGAAAAAGATTGCTCACGTGGTACTCCATCATTGTTGTTCTGCACGTATTGGCAAAAGAAGGAAGAAAGGAAGAAGAAGAAGAAGAAGAGAAAAGAAAGAAAAAATAAAATTTTCCGAAGATCTCAGATGCTACGCTTAAATAATGTTATACTTTGCGACGGTCGTTGAGTGATATATTTGCTGCAATCGTGTCGAATGGAAATCAGTTCGCCATGCCATTTTTATCATCGTAACGATCTCATTCCGTTCTTCAGCTGTCGCGTTATATTTTACCTACCGAGGAATCAGTTTTCCTTATACGAAAATAGTACGTATCAATATATATTCTATCGATACGATATAGTTAGAAAAACGAAGAAAACAATTGATGATTTGAATTCTTGGTTAGCTTCAAGTTATTTCGATGTGTTCCCATCGCGGAGTAATTCTATTTCGATGAAGCTGATCCCTGCGTTATTTAGTCACTGATATGAAATTTCGTGCTCATAAAACTTTGCCAGTTTCTCACTTGTCAAAAAAAAAAAAATAAAAAAAAAAAAAAATACGCTGTAAAATTTTCAACGAAAGTTTCCGTGACTATTTTCCACCGTGGCCGTAAAAGTATCTTTAAAATTGAATCTCTTCGGGGATTTTTCGCGAGTTAATTAATTTTCGGAATCTCGAAATATTATTGCTGATACTTGGGACAGTGCTGAGAGAAAATGAAAAACAAATTCAGTTCGGCAAACGCGGAAAAATCCAGCGTATGTACGTCAAAGTGTGAATTATGGCGCGTCTTTGAAACATTATCGAGGAAGACTTTTAGGTGGATACGTTTTTTAAGTATAAAAATATAAATCGATTGATAAGAAAAAAAAAGGTTCCCTCGCGGGGAAATAATTATCCTTTGGAGTGAAATACAGACCCCGGTATTTGTTTCCCTTTCCTCCCGCACCAACACCGGTAACAGCTCGCTGGTATTGATCGTTCTTGAATATTCTTCAAGCTTGAAAAATTCCTGTTTTTCTTCAAATTACGGTATTATACCCAGAGACCGTGGTGTATTATACAGACCGAGTCTCCGCCGCTAGTGACGTTGAATTTATACACTGCCGAAAAATTGTTCGAACTGAGTGTTGTACAGCTGAAATATTTTACCAGGGTGTGGAGCAGGAATTTTTGAATCTCTAGAACGAGTCTTCGTCAAAAATTTAAAAAAGATTCTCCTTCGGGGAACCTTTAAAGCGGATTCGTGCCAACCCGTCGCATAAAAGTAAATAAAATATAAGGTAAAACAGAAATATAGAAATGAAAATATGGCATTCCGGAGAGACGTGAATTAAATTTTCGTCGTTCCGAATGTCCGGAAATATCGTATTATATATTCAATGCTTTGACTCGCTGAAAAATTTCATAACACGTAATTTTCTATTATCATTAAATTTTTTTACTTTATCGCGGCGAGAGATTGGTATTTAGAAAACCAGATATCGCAAAGAGCGAACGGGTTTAATTCAAACTCGAATTATGTCCGAATGACTTTTCGGCGAAATATTGCCTTCTGTTACAAGTCCAACGGTGAATTCGGAACGATGCGAAGATTTTGTCTCTCGCGTAAGCTTCGCGATTTAATTACGTATTTATACCAATGCTTTGGCACAAATGTACTCCGGCTTAATACACATTTAAAAATCAACCGGGGTTACACGCGTCGCTTTCGAGTTCGAGAGTGGATTTATATTAATACCTTCACTCACTCTCCGCAGTATGAAATTCATTAACCATCCGCCTCTGATGTTCTCGTCAACAGAAACTCCGCGTAAACTCGATTTTCGTTACCAGTTTCAGACCCTCGTCAGTACCCTTATTCTCAAACGTTTTTCAGAAAATCTCAATTACACGCTCCCATTCATTATAATTCTAAATTTATGGCCTAATGTCATTCCTGTTTTTTTTTTTTCTTTCAAAGAAAGAAAAAAATCAAGCAGCAAAATAGCATTTCTCTTTAACATAACTAGAAACAGTTTGATGGAAAAAAAATATACATGCGTATAAATCTGTGTCATCAGTTTTTGTCAGACTTACAGATTCGCATATTTCGAAATCAAAGAGCGTCTTTGCGGAGTTTCACCAGTTTGTATACGTATTGCAGAGCCTTTGGAGGGACGAAAAATTTTAGGAAAAATAGACGTTAAATAAATACGAGCTCTGTGCGTGCAGCGGAAGCTTGATAAGTCGCGTTACACGACCAGGGTGAATAAATAACTCACGCTACTTACCGAGCCTGTAATTACCGTGACGCCGAGTCGAGATGGCGAATTTAGGCGTAAACCTACGAACTGCCGGAACTTCCGACGGGCTTACCTCCCTTTGAATGCTCTTGCTTTTTTTTTTTTTTTTTTTTACCCCCAACTCGTTAAAACGACGCCATCGTGACTCGGGATCTCCCTAATTATTTTCGTTAATCAATAAAGCCAGAAAGCTCGGCACGGCTCGCTCTGTGGATGACTAATTCTATTTTTCTTTTTAACTGTGTCAAGCGCATGATGCTGTGCGCGTAAAATGGCTCGAAATTATTTTCCCTGACAAGGAAAGGAGAATGGGAAACTAATTTTCATGTTCTTGTACATACATGTATTAATATCAATTTATGGGGTGAATAGAGTGGCGAAAAAATTCACTCGTAAGAAACTTTTTTCTGTAACAAGTCTGAAATCAAGTCGTTCTCAAAAATCGTTGTCTTACAGCTTGCATAGTAATCGGATTTCTGTTATTTCAAGAAAGAAAAGTACCAAATGCATACGCTTTGATTACGGTAATATGTTTTCATTCAGTGAAATGTTGACGGCGTATTAATTTCAATAATGACGATTTAATTAACAGATTGGTTTCGCGATACTGCAGAGCCGTTGCGTTAACGCGATTGTTTTTTGCGATGCCGAATCGGTGGTTTACATCATTCGGTTAATTACACGGACGATATTTGTAATGTAGGAATAATCCAGTGTCCAGCTAACGAATTTCAGCCTCGTTGTTACAGGTGTAACGCGGGTAATGAAGCAAGAGTTATGGTTCGATTAATCGTCGGCTGCCTATTAGAATAACACGCCATTGATCGCGAATCGTCTAATCGTTGCCCGTTACTGTGCTGCATAAAATGCGTAACTGGAAAGTAACGGGTATTGGGGTGGGGGTCAAAGTTTGGAAAAGTTAGTTTTCAGGAAGGTAGAAACTAACGGGTCAGGTATCGAGGTGGGGGTAAAAACTTTTTTTCAAATTTTGACCCTTACCCCATATTCCCGTTACAACTTCCAGGTACGCATTTTATGCGGCACAGTAACGGGCAACGGTTGCACGATTCGTAATTTTCGAACACGCGAAAATAAAATTAAGAATGATGAATCATTCGAAATCTTTTGTTATTTTATTTTCGCATGTTTGAAATTTCGATATATCGGCCATTCGAAATATTGACCATTCCAAGGTTTTACCCCCACTCGGATATTGGATTTCGCGCAAGAGGAGGTCAATAACTTCGAGCTGATTTGACAAAATTTCATGGAAATTAATTTATTCCGGTTACGCGTCATGTTATATACACCGAAAAGTAACGGTGAAGCATCAAAGCCTGATGATTATACACGCGCGATGCGAGCGATGACTGATTGATTCCTGGTCCGATTGTTCCGGGTGCAAAAGTAGCGTGGATAATAACAATTAAAACTCGAATCTCTGGCACAGGGCAAAATTGTCGATTAACGATCAAAGTCAATCGCGTGTATAGAACCGACCGATCCGAGCTGGCACTGACTAATTGGATTATTATTCAATAACCCATGAACGGTGAAAGAATAATCCGCACTGATTCAAATTGCCGTAACAGCACTGAAAAGAAAAGGACAAAAAGGAAACGAAAAAAATAATATAAAAAACAGAAATCGCCTAACAATCAACGACATATCTAATCGTAAATTCAATCACCGATTGAAAAATTATTTGTACCAAATTGGGGTCAGGGTTGAAGTTCCGGATTTAAAGAGCTCCGAGAACGTCTAATTTTGAATTATTTGGTGGCGAAACTTGAAGTAAGGAAATCAAACTTTCATAAAACAACAAAGATTCGATCGATTCAAAACCCGACGGCTCAAAGTTCCAAAATGTAACATTTCGAAAATTCAAGTTCCGATAGAAGAAAATTCCGAAAAATAACGTTTCGATAAAATAAAATTTCAAAAATTAAAATATACATACACAGCGTGATTTACTCAACGAGTGGGTGTAAAAAATCAGAAAAACCGAAAATCAGAATGACCAGGATTCCGAACGTAAGAATATCGAAAATCCAAATAAAGAAAGATCAAAAGTGGTTGAATTTTACCAAGCCAGAAATTGACAGAACAGAATATCTTGGATCATTCCGAATTTCGTTGTTCTAGATTAAAAAATTTTCTCATTTTCGCCGAACTTGCCGAACTTTGACTTGTCGGAGTTCTGCCCTTTCCGGACTTTGTACTTTCGGAACTTTGAGCATCGGGTTTTGGACCGTTCGAAACTTAGATGTTTCGTGAAAGTTAGATTCCTTTACTTCAAGTTTCGTCAGCAAAAAATTCGCAATTCGTCGCATTCGGAACTCTTAAAATACAGAATTTCAACCCCGCTCTCGGAATTGAAACATTAAACAACGAATCGTCGAAACGAGCGATGATCGATTTCACGTTCACACTTATTAGCGAAATAACCATTCCATCGTACGTTTCTAATCAACCGGTCGCCATGCAAGCATCGTTCGCTGAGGGAATGCGCGTGATGGATCGGCCGCAAACCACGAGCCAAAGGGTAATGGACGCGTGGAAAATCTGGGATTGATGGACGACGAAATATCGTTCGAATTACACCGCAGTTTTTGAGGTAGCACAAGCTCGGCGTAATCGCGATGCTGAATACACATCGTCATCCACTTGTTGTCCCCGCACCGTTGTGCTTCCATCCGACAAAGTCGTCGTTCCGATCGAGCGGCTATGTAGGACCTCCAGGAGTTACTCGGCAAGGTGCCAAGGACGTTGCCAGACTCCGTGATAAAAGAATTAGAAAAAAAAAAAACAACAGCCAGAAAACAGCTCAGGCCTGAAGAGTGAGAGTGCGCCGCTGCACTGCAGACTCGATGTAATCAACTTTTGAACAGAGTTTCTTTACCGCACGGATTATACCTCAATGAAAACCGATCTCGAAGCAAGGTTGCGCGGAATTGTGATACCCATTGTTTGACGATTGCGCAATACGACTTCTTTGTACCGCCGAACTGTTTGTCTGCATTACTGTTTCGCCGTGCTTGATGCTTTTTTTCTTTTTTTTTTTTCATCTATTTATTTAAACAGTGTCTCAAGTTTTTTTAAATACCTTTTTTCTCTCCACTCAGCTACGACTGGACGACTCTAAGCTTTTTCTAATATTCATGCCTCAATTCTCAAGGACGTTACGCAGTCGTTTCTCAATTATTAAACAACTCGTGATTACATCTGTCTGATTCAGACGGTTCGTCGCGATCGCTTCGTTTAAACAATCAGTTTTGAAACTTCGAAGGATGGTCAGTTTTTATTATTCTCCCGGTTTGCGCAGCTGGGATTAATTGGTAAAATTGATGTATGAATAATTTTTTCAATTTTAAGGTTATTAGAAAATTAAGCACACGGTTTATTTCAATCTCAATATATGACAATTTTAACGTGTCGGCGAACAGGTGATTCGATTGCCCTGTTATTGGCAATTTTCTGCGCTTTCCAAGACAATTGCAGATGATACTTGAAGGTTCGAAATTGATGAAATTTCCTGTAATCGGATATTCGTGTCTAATCGTAAACGGTACAGAACAAAATATATGAAACACGAATGAAACGATGCAATATCATCGAATCATCGCTCAAAGTTAACGGCATTACTTGTCGTCGACGCCTCTCTGCGTTCCATTAATTATTGGGCCAAAGCTTATTGAGCACCGGTGAACAAGGCAACAAATACCGGCAGCTAGAACGAATCGTTATTATTCCTTTGAGTCATCGTTGAGAACCAGTCAACGAAACCAATGTTAGTTATCATATCCCATTGGAATTATTGCATTCGAACGATTTTCCTCGCACTCGAACTTTCTAACCAAGCGAAGATTTTACTTTATATATTCCAACGTTGGATTCTCTGTGGAAGTCGATCGATTACACAAAATCATCGTTGTCGACGCCTTCTCGATTCCTCGTTCGGATTTCGTGTCAATTTTGCACACCTCGTGAAAATGGGGTCCGTTCTTCGACTGGCTAAAATCGTGCTCGAGGGTATAAAAATGAATAGAAGCAAATAATTACAGGAGTGGCAAAGAGAGCCTGAAATCGTAAAGTATTTCTCACTCTCCGAATCGTGGGAGGGATCGCCAGGCACTTTATCAACTCAATCACTCGCCCAGCGCACACATGTTGAAGAAATTAAATTTCTTGTCGCTCTTAAAACGCACTAGGATGGATAAGGCCTCGGAGGAACGCGACGACGCCTTGAAAATAGCGCAAAAACTTGGTACATCGAAGCACGCTAGGCGACCTCGGGACGTCTTTAGGCTCTTGCATCGGGTGTTTGACGCCACGGTCCGACATCTGGCATCTCTGAAAATCCCCCGCTTCGCTCGTATAAACAGTTTCGTCTTGAAACCAACCGTCTTACGTTTGTTGATCTTGCATTACATTCACTCGGCGACAAAACCTCGGACCCTTTTCCATAATTACCGGCTCACCCTTCCATTGCTTCAAGGCACCACGTCACCCTTCGGGATTGAATTTTCCTTACCTGAAACAGAAGAAAACACATGCTTTTATTGCCCAGCGAAAGTGGCGCTTTTGCTGATTAGCACAAGCACTCTGCCGCTTCACTTGTCAAATCTGACTAAGCGGCACTAACAATAACAGACCGATTTATTGACTAAAGAAATGAAACGAGAATTTTGCTCTAGCCAGAGCTGTCAAACAGCCTAAATATCCTTTAAGAAATTGGGCGGTATGATGTTATTATACGCTGTAACGATTAAGTAAGCTGTTACGCTGACTTCAAATGATTATTCGCAGCTTCTTGATACAGTTCCATAAGTGCCATTGGTATGATAAATGATTTATTCCTCGATTTGCAGAGGTTCAAATTTTTATTACTCGTTTTTTATAACGCGTTTCGTCTCTATTCAATAACTCTGGTACAAAATACCATATAGTCAATTCTTGAGCAATATGGACGTTGATTATGTTAAACTCGTTCTAGACAATTTCGTACAACGAGGGTTGAACTTTGGGATTTATTTTTAGAATATGGACAAAATTGAAGCCAAGTACCGAAACGCAGTGACGAGGTTGTAGGGACGATATCATCGAGACCTTATTCTCCTTTGTGAACAGAATATGCGGGCATCGTGAAGTATTTTTATTGCGGGTTAAAGCGGCCTAAGAATTGTCTAACGATACCTTTTTCCATGCCGTTATTCCGTTCCATTCTGCTATTGAAGGCGCGTACTGCGTGGGATAATTACCCGGGTTATTACCCCAATTATCACGACGCGGGGTCGCACGGAAATGAATTCTTTCCCAGAAATGTCGATAGAAAATAGAAAATTTCGAGGCCTAATGCGATTTGCGATCTTCTATTGTGCGAATAACTGTCAAGTCAATGTCCCTTCACGTCACTTTTGGCTTATGGCGTTCTTGTATTCGAATGTGTTCTTGTTTAGCAATTTTTCATTTTCGGTATCGAATACTTACTGCGAGGGTTAAAAAAGTCTCGAACCGTCTCTTTGAGAGATAAAACTGTTTTTATTCGCATAATTAACGGGTCAAAAATCTCAAGATATAAAAGCCTGTAAATCTCTGTGCTTTTGACTATTTTCAATTCAAAGTATGCGAGAGTCAAAATCTCATAAAAACAAGGTGAAGTTGAAAATTTCCGGTTTCAACTGTCGGAAGCTTACGAGCCTTAGAAAATTTACAATTTTTTGAACCAAACGTTAGATAAACGCTTCAAATAAATCATTCAAATCATAAGAAGTTGCAGCAAAAATCAGCTCGTTGAAGAAGTATCCAGAATTAACTTGTTTAAAGTTTTTTTTTTTTTTTCT
This sequence comes from Neodiprion lecontei, assembly GCF_021901455.1. Classification (NCBI taxonomy): domain Eukaryota; kingdom Metazoa; phylum Arthropoda; class Insecta; order Hymenoptera; family Diprionidae; genus Neodiprion; species Neodiprion lecontei. The sequence goes on along the minus strand of NC_060265.1, from coordinate 8,595,892 downwards.
GCTTCTTCCCCTAAGTTTATAATAAGAAATTAAGCAACGCTTTGGAATCTGGAACATATATTATTTTTGTGACTCTTGCGGTAAAGAAACCTGCAAAGCTGTTCACTTTCTTTCATATTTATTTCACTTTTCTCCTTAAGCACCGGGGGAGAAAGTCGTTATAGAAATGAGCCATTCGACTGACCAGTAGGTAGGCAGTTTAATAAATGCCGTTAAAAAACGATCGAAACCAAAGCAGTACGGTAAGCACAGAGTACTCCGATTATTAGGATCTATTAGTAAGGTTTGCAGGAAGGCTAAGTATGACGTCGCTTCTGAACGACGTACCTAATCAAGGTGTCACGAATGAGAACTCGGTCATACATTAACGTTCAAGTCGACGGGAAGTAACGAGAATAACCGGCATGATCGTTGCACGAAAAATTGCCACTAAATATTGACGCGTGTGTCTGCCGTTTGTATGCGAACCCGAGGCTTACATCGAGTGGAAATAATGAGAAGAGATTAAACATACGAAAGGTATCGAGTACGTCGTACGTGGTGTTTCTCGAGGATGTAGTTCGATAAAAACAGAAAATAAAGAAAGAAATAAACAAATAAAACGAAACATCAACGTCGAGTGAAACATGCAATAAATATTATACGGAGATTGAACGATAGTCATACGTCTTTACTCAGAGATGAACATCCTCCGAATGAATAATGCGAGTCTGCCGGCGATCCAAACGGCGAGTTAAACATTTCCTTATAGGATCAGCTGACGTCGACCTTTGGAGTTGTGAAAGGCTACGTGACAAAAGTCTCATCGCCGTTTCAGTTAGAATTGGAACGTTAAAGAGTGTTTTTCGAAAATGAGACAGCAAACTTGAATTCATTTCACTTCACCTTGTTCGCTGGGCTGTGATTGTGAATTTTGATTCCTGTGGTTAGGCATGTAATCAGAAGTAGTCGAGGCACGGTATTATTGTTTGCTGATTGCCGGAAGAGTTGAAACTCGACAAATTTCTCTCAATAACGAGCAATAATACCAGTCTATTATTACAAACAACAGTTGTAACTTGCGAGTTATAGAGTATCGGCACCTGTTTCAAACATCAATTTCCCCGACTCTCTCTCTCTCTCTGCCAGCAGGAGGTGAGTAATAATAACGCCAATTATAATCAAGGCAACGCGCAACAACCGAGCACTTAGCGAAACATGAAGAATTCACGATGATCATTCAAAGCAGCTTGTTCTCTTTCTTTGCAGAATTGCACTGGAATCCGAGTGTTCCTTAACACGTCGAAACATGTCCGTTCCAACTTGATTCAATCGAAAGTCAGCGATCACCTGTATGACGTAAGATACGAACTTGTACCGTGAAACTTTTTCGTACACATGTCAGCAAATTCCATCATCCGTAATGATCGAGCGATGTTCACGCACTGTAATTTTCCAACGAAATTATCTCAGCATTGGCATATTAAAACGGCGTTCTTTTAATGAGAGATTAATGACTTGGCACTAAGTGCAAAAATAAAGAATAAAAAACCTCAGCTCCTGGTTCACGACTACAATCGTCGGCTATCGTGATTAAAGAACGGACGCTTGCCGTGGTTTTGTAACTCGTTGATGAGCTAATGTACACGTGAAATTAGCATACTACGTTTTGTCGATGTACATGGAAGTGAAATTCTCAACCCGTTCTCCATCGGCTCCGTATGTCTGTGAGCAATTTAGTACATCCTGCCAGCGTGTGGATCGAGAAGTACCCTCACCGATAGCTGCCACAGGTTTCCGGTTTACGTCTATCCGGTTATATGCACATAATATACAGTATCTCTTCGAACAAGTTCACTTTCTCAAGTAGTCTGCGCGTTACGCAACAGCGTCATCGGACCAGAGAATCTTACGTCAGGGCCAAGCACTGTTCTTTCTACCATTATACGAACGAACGTATCGAATGTCGCTGCTTCGCCGTAATCTTCTCACAGACGGCGTGCGTGGAAGACGCTCGTCTTTGGATGACTCGGATACCTTTGGATTGGCGTGGTTTTTACACGGCGAGAAATAAACGCTGGTTTATAGAAAGTATCGATTCGACCAAGTGTTAAATGGACTCGGAAACCTCGTCCGTGAGCTTCAAGCTTTTCACACCAACGCGAGTCAGCGACGTAAGTATCAAGAGAGCCTGGAGTAGGCGTATCGCGTACGCGGATACGTAAAATATACGCTACGTACACTTTTACGTATTCACTTAAGCGTCAGCGAGAGTAAATGTCAAGTCAAAGACTGGCCTGGCTAGCGTCAGACTCTCAGCTCCGAGTCCACTCGACTCGGTGAGAAACGAGCTCGGTGCTCGGAAGTCGTGAGCTGTGATGGACCAGGCAGGGTAGGGACACCGAGGAAAATTTTTAGTTCCGGTTACCGCTCAGTCCTAAACTATTTTCATTTTTTACCACGATCGAAAAATACAGTTCTAGGTGGAAAATGAAAATTAGTTTTCTAGCCGTTACCGGAAAGTCTAGTATCCGTTACTATTCTTTCTCATTACGATCGCTGATGCTATATTTTCTCGTAACTGTTGCGATAATTTAATGCTTGTGCAACGATAAATTGACGTTAAAGCCTTGTTTAACTAATAAAGTAGAGTAAACCTCACAAAACTGATTTTGCGGGTATAACGTTTTCACAATTCTATGGAGAATCATCGGAAATTTTGACTCCGATTGTACGGCTTTGAACGGTTGATGAAAAAATCTTGGCCATTAAAGTCAAGGGGAATGAATAGCGTTCAACTCGTGGCATACGACCGTTTTCAAGAGAGGCAGAAACAATGCGTAACTCGTTCCTGATGAAAGAGAGGGAAACGTTTTTAAGTGAATTCGAAAAACTAGGACGGGTAGTGGGTACGAAAAAGGATTCGAGGATGCGTTCATCTTTATTTCCATACTCCTCGTACTATTTCGTCCACTTTTTGGTCGAAAAAAGCTTCGTACCTTCGGGCTTATTAACATAATCACAGAGGAATCCGAGTCCATAAAACGTAACAAAAGTGCACACGGAATTCGTTTTGTCCATCGGCAGAGACCGGTTTCATATTTATCACCATTGCTGTTCAGTGCTGGATAGAATTGGTAGAACAGAAACGAGCAGAAAGTCTAGGAACAAAAATACAAACAACAAAAACCTACCTTGAGACGCCTCGCAAATCAACGTAGGAAAAATTCCATGAATACTTTGTATCGTATTTCGTGTAAATAGCCATTAGAGAAAAGTCACTGAATACTAACATATAGTTCTAATTTGAATACAAGTGATATCTAGAATGCATTAGCGTAAATTGGTGTCTACCCAGTTTCTTTGAAATTTTCCTGTCTTTCCATGATAGAAACAAAAAAAAAAATGACTGTGAAATTCGGACGGTAGATTTTTCTGAGTACACAACCGGTGTTTGAGCAGCAAAAGCGAGAATTTCCTTCTGCAGCAGGAAGGAAGAAGTTGCAGTTTCGTTTTTCGTTTTCTGTTGAACTTTTGGTCCTCGAGTAAGAGAGCTCGAGACTTATGTACAGATACCTACACTGCGCCAACAGTCGCTTGGAGAGATTTTCAAGTTTTTTTTTTTACCTCCTCCAAAAGCGCACCCCTTCACAATGCGTCTGTTACTCGTTTCTCGCAGGGAGCGGATTCTCCTACGCGAGAAGAAATCTTCCGTTTTTGAGTGAAACGAGCTCCCTGCTGTTCTGTCTGAAAATTCGACGGGGAATGATCAAAACAGATTTTTCAGGACTGATAGCATATTTCTGTACGCTGTATCCATTCGCTTCTTGACCTGATAATTACTAGGATTTTTTAAAAGCACATCGTAGAAGATTAAACGTATTGCAATGGAATTGTGCTGCGTAAGACTTGCAATATTTTATCGTAAAATCTTCTGTGATACGAAAGGCACGTTTTGATTTTGTTTGAAATGTACCAATTTTTCGTCAGTTGAATAATTTAAACCCATTATAGTAGAGATTTTTTAACTCCAACTTCCAGAAAGTAGAAAGGGTCGAAAATGAAATGAGCACGTAACTCATTAAAGCAAATCGGTCTATCTCCGTGCACTAATTCTTGATTATTCATTTCCATTTTCTTCGTAACTCAGAAACCGATAAATCATTCGATATTTGAACTTCCGATACCACTGGAAAGAGCTTAAAGTTTTTCATTGAAGTTCGTATGCAAAACATCGTCTCCTCGTACCTCCGTATCATATTTATCGTCAGTTTAAACATTGACAAAGAAACGGACACGTAATTTCGTTGATAGATGTGAGAAGTTTTACTCCGTCAGCACTCGATGAGATTTCAAGAAACGAATACACTTCTCGTTATCACGAATAACTGAAAAAATATCTGGGTGAAGAGATTTGGAAACGAAGATGTTCGATATTATTTATCAACGTTAAGCAATCTGCGCCTGGCTGCATTCTTAATTGGAAAAGACGTTTGGCGACGTGAACTTGACCGATGATTGATGGTAATTAGCGGTGTAAGTTCCCGCTCATTAGTCGTTCGCACGTGTATAGCGTGTATGCATAACTGGCACGTAATTACGTGTCACGCGTGACATGCAGCCTGTACTGGATACGTCTACTCACGTTTCAGAAGCTTTCGGTGTAAAGCATAGAATCGTAGCCGCGGACGCAATGCCAAGATTGCGATCGTGAAAGGCATCGTGAGATTCCCATTTTCCACCTTGCAGATCAGATCGCAGCGACGCAGCGATCGGATGAAATTCATCAAAGTTACGCAATTTATATTATTCATTTATAATATATATGTATATTTATATTTAATTTAAAAAACAAATGAAATAAAAATGCGACACAAGTGTGTGACTCCATCAGTAACTATTACAGTTGTTCGAATATATGCAAAAAAATACTTTTATCTAAATCATAAGAAATGCAATCAACTTCTTCTATCAGTCTTTTCAATCCTAATAACATATTACCGTATGTACATATTTGTTGCTTTTATGTTTCGTCTAAATTAGTGTTGAAATTTGTGAAATAATTTACAGAAACGGAATGAAAAATTCATAGCCATAGTTCAAGGTTTAAGCCAGATTTTGATCTTTATTTGAAACATGTAAAGTGCTCGGGTCTGCAATTAGTACGGATTGCTAAGCTGGAGATAAAGATCATAGTAGAAAAAAAAAAAAAACGAAAAAAGGAAGCACGAAAGAGAATAACGGCTAAAAAATTTTTTTTAAATAAAGAAACCACGTCTCAATCCAGGCTGATACCAGATCAACGCTGTATAAGAAGTCTGTTTCAAATAAAACGTGGCCCGTATTCGTCAGCGTTGACTCGACGATCAGAGAGAACGTATTTGAACGTGTGTGTGTACAAGGATATCATTTTCGCGGTTGAGTTAATTGACAGTTGCAAAAGCGGGAAAAAATTAGAGCTGCGTATGCGTGACACAGCGATCGCATTGGTTTGATGAAATAAAAATAATCCCGTTGTGGAATAAATACGCCGAGGATATCCACGTATCCGCGCTAAGGATGATCGTTACGTTGACGAGCAAGCTGCGCAGAGCCGGGATCGCGATCACGTAAGACAACGACGGGTTTCCTTTCGTGTAGCAAGGACTGTAACACGGGAGAGTAAAAGTAATCTTGCAGCTTTCCTTTCCTCTTCAGCAATTGCTCACGGCCGCATTGCCGCGTAGCGAGTAGATGTAACATACATGCACATAACTCGATATCCTCGATTCAACCAGCTAGGCTTTTACGCCCCGGCAGTCTAGATTCGCTTTTGCTCCAGCCGAAACCTCCGCGAACCAGTTTTCATGCAAATTTGTCTGCCCACTTTCCGCAACTTTGACGTATCAGCCGAGGTGGATTTGGATACGACATTTTTACATCCTAATACTTTATCAGGGAATCTGTGGAATTATGCGGTAGAAATTCAGTGCAACAGATTGATTGACACGCGTGATAAAACATCTGATAAAAGTTGGTGAATTGGAAAACAATGCTCGTTCGGTTATTTAATGAAGAAATATTTGAAACTTGCGACGATGTCCCTAGAAAATGGAAGAAGAAATATTATCCACGTTAGATAGAACGATTTTTTACTTCAAATCATTTTCAAACAATTAAGAATCTAGTATTTTTATTCCTACTATACATATACTCTGTAATCTGATCGAGAAACTTTTCATTTATCGCGTTAGTTTCGTTTCATTTTCAATTTCTCTAGACTGCATTGACGATGATCAACGGGTAGCAACGTAAGATACCATAGAAAAAAAAGATCCGATTAAGTAACTTTGTAAGAAAAAAAAAAAGAAGAAAAATACAATTTTTCGAACAAAATACGCTATCGGCGGAATAAATTCGAAGGAAACCGCTGGACTTTTGGTCATTTTGCAGCGATGCGAAATGGGAAGTGAAAATGAAATCTGAGCTCGTGCTTGCGGTTTAATTATTTCTTTGCACGAATAGCGCGATCGTCTGACAAAAAAATTCCTTTTCAATTCACCAACCGTCTTATAATCGGCGACTCGACTCGCTGGCGAAACTTGACGAGCATGTTACATCGTTACGTCACATTTGGTGAAGTAAGTTTCGAAAGCGTATAAGAATTTGCGATTAATCGTCATTTCCGGTCCGCGATGATCCCGCGAGCAAGATCAGCCCGATAACATAGCGTCTCTGTATAATCGCGTGCAGACTTTGCTTGAGCGAAAAGAACTCGGCGCCGCTTTCGGTACATATTTAAAAAGTTTATAGCTCGTTGTGTGCGTTTTTTTTTTCCCTCCAATCGCGTCACGATCACGCGATCTTTGCCGAATGTTAAAAATAATTATCGATCGGTTTTAATTTCGATCCGGAAGTTTATGGATTGATTAATATTTTTCTTTCTAACTGCAGGACGATAGTTTTTAACTTAAAATAATGTTTATTTAGTTTTTCGCATTTTGTATAATTCTAGCTTTCTATACATATACCCATCAGTCTGGTGACGGGATGAACTTTTAATGCCGCGGACACTTTGAGCGTTGCGCGCATTTGACCTTATTTTCATTGCGCGAACACGCTTGCTCGTTACGTAATTTATACCGCTGGCTTTCACCTAACCAGAGGGTGCGGCATAGAACGTAGGAGTTTGTAAGATCTTCGAGAAGGGAACTCGTTCATCTTTCTCTCGTAATCGGTTCAAACCACTCCTGCGAATTATCTTAATCTCGGCATTTGCGAATATTGTCCTTCGAGTCGTCGATTGTCGGATCTTCGATTATAATGACTGAAAATACGTGATTTTTTCGAATGGCTGATTATTTCCCCAATCATATCCGCGTTTAGTTTACTTGTTTTCGTTTTTATTTTTCACTCCACGAATTTATATCGAGGTCATTTGACAATTTGGATCAGTTATCAACAGTACGATTGTAGGCACGCGATACAGTCTGGAAAAAAAACAACGTTTCGTCAACATCCAAGCATGCGTCTTTTTTTACACTACGAAAAAAATTTGGCCCACTTAACAAAACCGTTGACCGGATTCTTTTTCTCTTAACTGATCGATCAATTGATCTGACAATGAGCGAATTTCTGGAATGCTGGAATTTCGCTGAAACGACTGAATTGTTTACTGATCCGAAGACACTTTGCATTTCCATAGATAATTTGGTGGGTTAAATATATTATGATTATTTGACATAATCCATTATAAATATTTGACCGTATGAAACTATTCATGCAACCAAATAATGCAATTGAAGCAATTATTTGATTCTTAGCGTCGAACAAATATTTAGTCGCAGATCTGCAGTTGTTATTTACTTTTAGTCGAAATAGGTAAGTCATTGATAAAATTGTGTCGATAATACTGCGTTTTTCTTCTGCGCGTAATTTGACAAGGAATTTTGATCGATCGGCAAAGTTTTAAAATTATTACATCAATAAAAATATATGATGTATAATAATTGTATATATATATATTCCAAAATTCTTTGTACATTGGTTTTACTTTGGAGAATTTCATTTCTATTTCTCATACTCATTTTCTCATTCTGTTTCTCGAATTATTCAAAATAAAATAGAGTGAAAATTATTTTTAATTCCTGAATAATATTCTGTTGAGGAAAAAAAATAAGTCGAATCGATAGAAGTATTTCATACAACTCCCCTTCGTACGCGTAGTAACGAATGAAATTTTGTAAGCATTACGGTATCCGCTGGATTAGTTACGCGGATTATCGCATTACGATGTAACTTTTCTTGGAAGGTACGCAGATAATTGACAAAGGGATAATTGACTGTTAAAATGTGTAAAAGTCTATAATACACCGAGTCTTACGCGGAACCGAGTAATTTTGTAACTGACGGTGAAATTCGCAGTCATAACAATGTCATTGACATAAATAATTACGTAATCCGATGGTTGGTCGTTAGCGTAATTAGGGGGTGTGGGGAGTTTTCCTTGCGCATGTTGTCGGGGCAACTGCCTCGTATAAATACCTGAGCCCAAGAAAACGTTCGAGCTCTAAAATTAACTGATTTTCCCTGAACTCGTTGAGAACTTTTCAACGCTTTTGACGAGGAACTTTGGAAACGCCACTTGTCAGATAACTTTTCGTCCCTCTTCGCGGTCATTATTTCGGGATGAATAAACAAAGATATTATAATTTACGTCTCCTCGTTAATTGGTACTCTTTCACCTCATAGACGACAATTATTTACGAGTCCTCGAAAATTACGGCCTGTTAATAAATATAATATATCGGAAACGTGATTTCGGCCCGAGATATAACAGTCACTCGCTGTTAAAATACCTCGTACATAATTGCCATGAACTAATCTCTCGGCCGCTCAAAATCTCGGTCTTAGTTTTTTTTTATAGTTTGGTAATCCTTCGGCAAAGTGGTTATCATTTTTCATGGCTCTACGACCTAAGACGACTACCATCAACACAAACTGTATAAATGAAGAATCGAGCAGTCGAATAAATCTGATAAAAACATTCTTCCATGTAATTAAAAAGCATATCGAGGTTCCCAGGTTGAGTTTTCAACAACGCCGTTTCACTTGTATTACAATTGAACTGTGAACGAATACGAAAACTTATCGAAAGCTCCTCGGTCTTTTTAATATTTACAAATACAAAAAGTAACTTGAGTTTCCCGTCTCGCATGAAAGATTTATCTTAGGCACCTTAACAACGCTGACGCGTGGGGGATGGGCAATTTTTTCGCTGTCTCATTCCCGATGACAAATGATTATAAAGAAAAAACCAAAAGAAACAATAAAAAAAAAAAAAAAAATGAGTAAAGGAGAAAGAAATCGCAATTTTGAAAATAATTATTTTTCGACAAACAAAGGCACGGCACGTGATCCATCATGCGGGATTCGCTGAAATCACAGAGAGGAAACGAAACAAAAGGAGAAGAAAAAACTGAAGAAGAGAGAAAAAAAAAAATCAAAACGAGGGTGACGAACATTAACCCCGCATTCGCGGATCAAAGGACACTAAAGTGTCCGATAGCTGTGCTGATAAAAGTAAATAAGGATACGCGCTTATGAGAACGCGGATTAAAGGATCAGAGTCGTTGGTTCGAATTGGCATTGAACCCTGTGACGAGACTGCGGCACATTCCAGATGAACAAAATCTCCGGTTATTTCCTTATACGGTATCGTTCCACTCGATCTGAAACACCTTACGGCGCGATTTTTATCCTACGGCGATCGAGATCTTTAAATCGTTACTACGATTGCAGGGAGAGGCTCAATTCTGATCCGGCGGCATTAAACGCGGGTAACTTTAGCCGCGAGGAGAAAGACTCGAGGGAAGGAAAAGACTGAAGTATATTCCGCAGCCGTTGTAAATCGAGGAAGTAACTCGACGGTGAAATAAGGTTTTGCGAATGACTGTCGTGAGCTTAACTCAATATCCGTCAGCTCGCGGAAGCGTATGCAAATTTTTTTACATCTATTTTCACCGATCTTGCAGAATTTTCGCAAAATTATTGCAACATCGATCCGGTTAAAGTCTGAACAAGACATATTTTAGTTTATAGACTGTTCGCAGCTCATTTTGTGAGAAAATTTTCGCGGATAGAAAATATGATTGGGGATACATTATGGAACACTGCCAGCACTCTGGAACGAAGAAATAACTGTTGCTGTGTTTTACTTCGTCGGGGTTCTCGCCGTATGAATATACGATATTTCCGGTATGAGGCGGGAAGTGGGCAAAATTCCAACAACGGAATGCGCCGTTGTGGAGGGAAAAAATTCATTGCTGAGGAGTATGAGTAAGAAAAAACTGTGTCACTCCACGCGTTGAACAATTTTCGTAACGCAATAATTTTTCGTCAACATTCCAAGTTATGAAAGAGACATCGTGGCCGAATCGTTACTCGTGTTCGCGAATTATTTAAAAATAATATATTCTCACGTACGGCAATAAATACTATTATTTTTCAAACTTCTTGGTTTTTAAGTTTGTGAAAGATTGAATGTTCGAAACGTTTGAAATTTGAGAAAGGAATGTGTATTAATAATTAGTCAAAGTTTATTGAATGTGAGTGGTTTTTTCAAGAGTCGAAAATCACAATCAGGATGGCGGCTAACTGACAGAAATCTTTGTCAACGGTGCTCGTTTCACTGAGCATTTATCGGCATGAAAACGCACAAGCCGGAACAAATACGCGTCTCTCTAAATGACGGAAAGAAAATCAAGGATTACCGTTTCCCCAACGTGTAAACGAAGAGACAAGTTCAACCCAATCGTCAAGCCATTTTGCACTTGTGATTTTCGAGAGTGTTTACTTCCGCCTTGAAATGTAAATTGGGGGAAAAGTTTATCGGGTAATTTGCTCGGCCGCATTCGCGAATCGTAACTCTTAACCCCAACCAGCAACGGTGAAAATGTTGAGGATCCGCTGACGAACAAAGGAAGTTAAACCGGCTCGTTCGGTATCAGTTCCCTCGGCGTGAAATCGTGACGGCGATATTTCGAGGATTTCATAGCTTGGTGGAAATCTTGCCAGATTTAACCTCCGTCGGGGAGCAAGGAGTAAACTGAGCCGAAGTTTACCAGGACTAACATTTTGAGATGTTGGTATAGTTTCGTCCGACGAGAGAAGCTCGCCTCTAATCTTGATCTGGATAACCTCGTCCCCAAGTTCTCGGGACAGACAACTCTGCCCTCGGTATAACCTCGCCCTCACCCTCAACCTATTTAGGACGTGGATCCGTCACGTGGTTTAGTTCGAAAATCATTAACGCGATTTCAGGGTTCGCCTAGTGCGTGAGCTACAGTTTTTGGAAATGCGACCGACGATTGTAATCGCCTAATGGATATTCTGAAACTGTAAATTCACCATTGGGCGAAGAATATTTGAAATTTTGTCGAAGGGCAAAGCTTAGCCTCGCGTATTATATTGAAAAAAAGCGTTTGTTGAATGTGATAACCTCATATTTTCGAGCTCTCTTGTACGTACACTCTTGCGTTTCCTACTCACGTAGTGTTTTCAAGATAATCTAAGAAAACGGCTTTGAAAATAACGAGAAGGGGAGCTTTTTATTCCAAAAGCTGCATAGCTTAAGGAAGCTTTGCTTCTCGAGATTCGATAAAAATGCGAACGTTTGAACGTGCGGTGATTGTTAAGTAGAGCTTGAAGGTATATAAGGGACAGCCTGAAACGGATTCCACGCCATCTTAAACTCGTTACCATGCCGATTTTGACTGTCAGATTTGCAATAACCGCTGCTCATCCGTCCCTCTTGTTTCAATTAAATTGCATTTCACTTAGAAAATATACTAAAGCTTTGAGTTCGTGAGGTGACGATCAATAAAAAAAACTGCTTCGAGCACCAGTGTGAAAAAACGCTCGTATTTCTTGACAAGCACTGGGGAATCATTCCTATGTATATGTATACCTGATGTATAACGTATCTGCCTACCTACATACGAATCTGGGCCAAGTTAAACTGGTTATGGAAAAACTTGCCTGTTGCAGAAGAAGAAGGAAAAGAGAAGGAAGAAAAGGCGAGGGGAAAAAAGTAAAAGAAGAAGAAGAAGAAGAAGAAGAAGAAGAAGAAGAAGATGACCTGAAAGACGAATATGATGAGATGCTTTGGGATATGACATAGCGACGTTCACCTCGCGGACGATTAAACAGATTTTAATCCGAAATCGAATTTATCGAAGCGTTTACGTCTTCCTACCCCCTCCAAGTTTCTCGCGCCTCATTCGAGATAATGTAACGAATTCAATTCGTCGTGCGAGGATCGCAAGGGTTCGTCTCACGAATTGTTCCGAGGAACAACGAAGTCGGCAAAATGTTTCATCCTCGTTTCACGTTGCGTGCGGTAAAGCTCGAGACGCGAGGCAGCTGTTGACTTAACCTCCTGATGGTTCCGATGATACGAACCTGGAAACAGGTCATGTGCATTTGTGAAGGAATCTAAAAAATTCCCTCACTTATACAGACACTATCACGGCTTTTTACTTAGTTTTACATCGCGACGACGTTTTCATACAGACTTGTTTTTCTTTTTCCTCTCGCTGAGTGGATCGCTTGGTCTTGATACTCTAAATTCAAACAGCGCGCTAAAGAACACTCAGAATCGTTTGTTTTTTTCATCATAAACCAACATTCTTCCTCATTCCAGTCAAAAAGTCAATACACATCGAAATCCGAAGTATGAGCGTCAGGGCAATATGTCGTCGCATCTGTGTACTCATCAGCTGACAGTACGTAAAACCGAGGCAAATAACCGGAGTATAAAGTCGCATAAAACACCTTGCAAGCTGTCGGCCTTCCCTCCCGTGACACTGAGTAAATATCGATTAAAACACGGCGTAATAACCAACGTTTAAAACTAAATACGAGCAGCCGGCAAGGCTCCCAGCCGCCAGACGGCGTCTCCGGCGTGTCTGCGCAGGCGCCGAGGCGGGAACGTTCGAAACATGACAAGATTAAGCCGCTGCGTAGAGGGATCCTCTACCGGCACAATCTTTGGACAACGTCACAATACGTGGGACTTAAATCGTAGAGTTACGAGAGCAATGCCTTTGACAATTTACGAGAACGTACAATGCCCAGGCTGTGTAATATCGCTACGCGGAGGTCCGTTTCGTGGAAGTCCCACACGATCGCCCGACGCATCCCGTCGACCCTCCCCCGCACAGCTGCACCACTCGGGCTACATTCCATTCACTCGACGAGCTCTCGGACGCCCTTAAGCCTTACGCACACGACTTATGTGCGTCCGATCCAACCGGTCCAACAAAGAATCGCCCGCATGCGTCGGTCCGTGTGTGTACTCCAACGTCCCGTGTCCAACACGCTCGCCTCGTCGAGGTCTTCCTTCCTTCCTTCCCTCCCTCCGTCCTCCTCCCCCCTTCGCCGACACTCGTACGTTATTCTCCTCACGCGCGATCCTCTCTCTGCCTCGCGTCGTAAAAAATTTTTTTGTTGCTACAATTTTGTATTTCGTGTTTGTTCCTTCATTGTTTGTTTGTTTGTTTTTTTTTTTCTTATCTCAAAGTGAAAACTTCTTCAGCACGGTAGTGATTTGAAACTCGACGAAACGAAATGTAACTAACAAGATCAAAAACAGTAATTGACGCTGCATTTCAAACATATATATTGATCAAATTCAAACCAAAGCATTTGTTTCATACTTTAGTTACCGTAAGCCACTCGTATTATTTTTTGAAATTAAAAACATGGAATCGGAATAATAAAATGTAAGATAACTTTTAAACTCGGTACCAATATTTTATATAATAAATAAAGCCTATAATTATTCCACTCCTGATACTGCATTCTTCTCATTCTCTCGCAGTTTAGTTTCTGAAGGTTTCACTTCTACCACGCGTGGACTGCACGCATATTTTTTTTCTCTCTTGTTTTTGGCGTTTCTTTCATGGCGTAATTTTCACCCACGAATGTCATTCTAGTACAATTATCGATCGCCAGGAAGACGTTCGAAGCTCTGTGTATTATATCGAGATGCTGTAAAGTTATTATACGTGTAACACAAAGTCTTTTATTTCTATTATTATAATCGTTGTTTGAAATTTCATCGAAATTTTATAGCGACGCTGTTCAGATTCAGTGACACGACTTATTGCGAGCTGATTAACGCTTTCCGAATGTTGGAAGATTACGAGCTGCTGTACAATATTCGATACAGTTATAATCTTTCAAAAGAGTAAACGCTGATGCTAATATTAGTAGAAGTTTGCTAATATTAGGTATAGATAAATCTATGTCAAATTCAACAAGTAGCAGGGTATAGCTAATGAATTTTGATAAAAATTGTTTCATTCTCAAACAAAAATGTGTAGATAAAATTTTTTTTTTTAATTTCAAACCAAATCTCAGAAATAAATCGTATAATTTAGGTTCCAATTTGTTCCGCATAAAATTTAAAACTCGTTTAATCACAAGCGCCCTGAAAAGTTGAAAGAAAATAATTGAAACAGTTTTTAAATTGAAAAGATCGCATAGAAAAGATTTAGGATCAATGCAGTACGTATAATAAATAAACTTTCTTAACCCCGACGATTGTACTCGTCGTTAAAAAATTGGGACTCCCGACGCGATCCTTCAGAGATATAAATTTTCTTTCCGTCAAAGAAAAAACTCATCTTTACCTGGCATTCGTAAAATCTCGCATTGGCCAGCTTGCGATCATCCGTCTGCAGTCCGGACTGAGAAAATTGGTAGGAGCGAGGAAAGTTGTCGGGGATTTATACCAGGAGCGTTGGCTGCACTCGGTTTCTCATACTTCAGGGCCGAATCTCTCCTCGTGCTTCCTGGCTCTCTTTCTTCGGACGGCCTGCAGCCTGCTTACATTCCATTCAGCGTAGCCTCTCCGTGACTTCTCGACACATCCGCCCGCCTCGAGTATTTCAGCCTTTCATACTCGGTGCGGTACCCAGGTCTCGACTTATCGTTAAGTATATCGACGAGGAGGTGTGAATACACCTTGAAACGCTGTCTAACTTCGCGCCTATCGCGGTATCTGGATATTCCCGCGGAATCACGCTTTGCGAGATTCCTATCGGTATTGGAAATTTACCGCGCTTATGATTCTCCTCAATGCCCGTTTCGGTTCAGGGACGATCGACTTCACGCCCTCGGTGCTCTCAGCTTTCTTCTTTTCTTTGCTATTCTCATTCGGAAGAAGCCTGTATCATCGGATTAAAGCTGAGGGGACGGTTTGCAGCAGGCAATTAAGGGGGTGCTGTACGTCAGTCTTTACCGACCGCGTTAAGCGTCGCTTAATTAAACTTTTACTATTATCAATTAATGCCTACGCATCGCGGATGTGAAAATTCCCCGTTCAGCGCAATTCTACATCTAATCCCGAATACAAATATCCGAATAAGTTTTCTTTTATGCGAGAATAATGCCAAGAGGTGTATTCTTGTAATTGGATTACTACTTATCGCAGAAATACATTTCTTGGAGTTATTTTAGGGCGTAACAAAAAAGTTTTCTTCCGTATTGCACGTAGAATTTCGCCGACTGCGACATTTTTGCAACAGTGCTGCGTAGTCTTTTACAATAGTCAAAATAAGTGACATTTTACTAAGACGGTAAAGACTGACTATGGCATGATTTTAAGGCGTAAGGTATAATCAGAGAAAATGTTAAACGAAATCGACCGAGACGATTCGATTGGAAAAAATATCACCTCGATGTTACAAAAAAATACCTCCTTTTTTAATGCGAATTTGAACAAGTTTTGAAAGCATGTCAAAACAATATCGTTCCTTGAATTCCTTGAATTTCAGAACTCTCTACGATTCGTCTGACGACGAGTTAGAGCTTTCTTCAAATTCTTGGCAAACACAAACTGTAAACTATCCAGATACGAATATTACTCTAAATTTATGTCGAGTCTCCTGACAGAACGAGTAGTCTCGAACATAATGACATTGATCAAATCCGTGTAAACATAAATTTGTTTTAATTTCAATTTTCTTACGAATACCGTGTGCAAGTATATTGTTATCGAAAATAGTTGATCCTTGTAAGGATTGATTATCAAAGAAGAGGAAAAACGCCATTCCCAAATTTCCTATGTATCTCATGCTCGCTTATTTTTCGGGAGAAAACTGCAAGAGGAAAAAGAAAAGTGAGGTAGGAAAATACAGATATGTGTATATAACGACGTAGAGTGGAGTTGGATGGTCGGAAGCCATTGGAATCGATCAATTATTTGAAACCGACGTGTAATATGTTTCATATTCAACGTGACGTTTTTCAATCGAGGTCTTCAATTACTTGGAAAAATTGACCGGAGTGAGAAAAAATGCGGGTTATAACTCATACGGCAAATATCTAATTTATGAATACCTATTTCTCTCGCGGGACGAGCGGCCTGTCTCGTAAATTCGAACACATGTCCTTGCGGCAACGCTGCGGCATATACACAGCAGGCGAGAGACACGGTCATGGGAAAACAGCCATGGGAAGTTCTATCCGGCGCTGGTATAGGTGTGTGATGAAGAAGAAGGAGAAAAAAAGGAGAAAGAGAGGAGAGGGAAAATAAAAAGATTTCCTACCCCGGCAAAGTTATTTGTGCTCCTTTAACCGTGAGACGCATCGAGCAAAGTGCTAATCGATCGTAAAGAACATGCGCTGCTTCTGTGCGATAGAAATTAATTTTAAACGACGTTTTACAAGGAAATCTGGAGAATATTTGTAAAATTGTTGAACGCAGGTTAAATACCCGAGATATGTCACGGCGATGAAAATGGTGTCACGAAATAAGAAACAGAGCGAAAACGTCGATCGTTGATTCTTAATTGAATTCTAGTGTCAGTGATGAAAGTCTGTGATTTCGAAAATGCGTTACTTACGCCGTAAAAAGTAAAATACATTGAAAAAAAAATTTCAAGTACCATGAGTAATCGAAACTAATACGCACGCGATAAACTTTTTCTACGGGGAAAATATTCGTCAAGATATTACATGATTTTTTGTCGATGTTCGCTAAAGATGCGGCAAAAATCAGAGTTGATTTATTTCCCGATCAGTGTCGAGATACGGCAAATTTTAAGAACTATTTAGGATATCGATAGAGAAAAAGAGGCTCGGTTGAATAAGAGAGGTCTGGCAAGTTTCATTAAACCATCGAGTTCCAAGAGCGTTCACCCAATTTGCTCGCGGTTGCCGCTGGCTGGAGATAGAAAAATAATTCTCTCATACCTTACACGTTCCACTCGAGACGATGGTTTGTCAAGGAGATAGGAAATTTTCCCAAAGTATTCCATCCAGCGGCAAGAAGAACTTGAGACTACTACGCGACGCTACGTGGTTAGGGTATGAGAGGAGCGATGCTTCGCCCGCATATTACATTCCCCGTGCTGTATACCTTCTTTGTACTATTGATAAAGGAAGAGAATGAAGAGAAAAAAAATTAAGTGGAAACAAAAAAAAAAAAAAAGAACTTGGGAAAGCGTCACTAGTTGAATACTCCTCCCAGCTTCTGCGGCATTGTATTAGTTTACTGAAAAAGATGGCAGACGTGGCGCACGGAGGTCAGTCATTGATTCGTTTCCAATTAGTAACGATACGCAATAACCGAGTCATAAATTCAAGACTCGTAACGCGTATGCGAGAATCTTCTGTCGATGATGAAAGGCGAACTTCATTCAACAATGAAGACACTATTTATACTAGCCTGATAGACCTGATGGTGATTAATTTTTATTTAAAACGTCATTGTTTCGAGAAATGAACATTTCGTAACCTAGACATAGCTTCTCATTTCATTATTGATCACGTGTTCAATTTCGTTGCGACATGTCAATCAAAATAATACTGAAAACTGTTCATTGAGGTCGCTACATTTTCGGAAAATATATTTCTATATACATGTTTTATCGTTGTTGATATTTTAGTTTTCGAAACAGATCCCGACACGACATAATTTACCTTAGAAATTTCGATCGATTCTTGACAGAAAAATCAGGATGATGAAATTTTGTTTCGCCTTATCGTTGTGATTGTGAAACTTGATACTTGACAAGTTAAGATGCGGGGAAAGTGATTCTGAGACTGAATTTTGAGACCTCGTTTGGACTTTAAAAAAAACTTCGAGGTTTTCTAAGCTTAAACGAGAACTTTTTGGATAGAGAGATCATGAGTAGATAATACCTCATTTAAACCTCAACACTGCGTGTAAGTCGCGATTCAATTACACAGGACTTGTTTGACTTTTGGAAGCGTTGATTGCAATATTCCTAGTTCAGACCTGAACTAATCCTCAAGGTTTTTTTTTCTTCTTGAATTCCGTATATTCGAGTTTAAATACAGGGTGTAAATGAGACCTAAATTCGAGTCAGCATATCTGAATCACAAAGAAACAAACAGTCAAGAGGTACAAACGGGTTCTAAAATTTCGACAACGACATTTTGTTATTCACAGAGACGTCAATCGTTCCGCAATTAAATATGTCAAGAAATTGTTGGTTTGATAAAAAAAAAAAAAAAAAAGGCTCAAGATCACCGAGTAACTGCCAGGGTAGAGAAATAATTTTCGAATTCAAGCCAGTGGAATCGGTTGTTGAATTTTGTGCCTCGGCGGTCCGCAGTAAGAGAAACCGAGTCGAAGACGACGTCTTGCCGCGGGTTTTCGTCGAAGGACCTGGAAGGCCCGGCCGAGACAATAGAGGACCGTTAGACCCGGGCTTGAAGGGAGTCTTAGAAGTGAAAGAGAACTGGTTGTGAAGTGAACTCCGGGGGGAAGCCGAGGAATGCGTCCTCTTGGACGGCGGCGATCATCGTCTCGGAACTCTGCCCTCTTCGTCTCGCGTTATGGCGTTATGGCGCGAGGCGAGAACCTTTGGGAACGAGCCAAACAAAGAGGGACACGCCGATATGGAAGCCATTTTCCACCGGGTTGAGAATGCCGGTACTTATTGCTTCAATCATTTGGGCTGCAATCGAGACACGCGGATAGGGAGAAAAATTCTCCATTATTTTCGAAGTGGGGAAAGACATTTTGCCCGGGGAGTTAGCTTCAAGTTCGATCTTTTCAGGAGAAGCGAGGCTTGGATCGAACTCGAATCGGTTCCTCGAGAATCGATCCACTTTAAAACCGACTCCGAAGAAGCGATTATGAATATTAAAATTTCGATTATTGGCGAGCAAGTCAAATCAGAAGCGCTGCGAGGGGAAGCGAATGAAACTGCATGAAACGAAGTGTGGAAGATTGTACAACATGAATGAATGCCAAACACAATATTTCTACAATGCAGACTCGTAATTACATACATGTTACGGTTAACGATACCTAACAAGTCGCTTAGAATTTATTTATGGCATCGACTCGCCTTTGATTCCCGGCCTGAAAAATGGATTCATGCAGGATGAAAATGGCGAAGAACTGGTTCACATAGTCCATTTTTTTTCGATAATTTGAATCCATCTGCATACTATTGTTAGAATACGAAACTTTGTACTGCCTATGATTTAATCTCCAAGTGAAGAATGATCGCAGTTCGAAGCAATAGAACGGTTTTTTGATCATTGTAGCCAATTCGTTTAGCATCGACCGGAAAGTTCAGTTTCTTGACAAGTTTACACGTCATTTAAAAAAATTATTTCCTGCCTGAGGGGGAAATGGAAACACTAGGATCGCTGCGTCGGACGTTTGAGTCACTGAACCTGAGTCTCGTCTGTGCGGAAAAAGCCGTCAGTCAAGCCTCGGCCGAGAGGCTTATAGCCGAGATGAACGGAGAAAAACGAGAGAGAGAGAAAGATTTCAATACAATACAGGGTTGGTACAGGGTGCTATTAAATGCACGAGACTTAGTGATTTTACAGTAAAACGGCGAGTGTTTCGCTCTTCGTTAGGGGTACCAAATCGGTCGTTCTATTTCGATGGAAATACAGAGGCAACGGCACACAAGTGGCGGGTGAGGGACGAAGAAGAAAAGGTGGCAGGCACACGTTCAGCGGCAGTAACCATTGTTTTATAGGTCGTGGGTAAATCTTTCCGAACAAACCAGACCCGACACAAGTATCTTTCTACAACAGATCCACGTGCTCTGGATGGTGCAAATCGAGTATAAATGTTTCAGTTGAGTTAGTATAAAGTCTTTTGCGAGGAGCGTGAACGGACACATTTCACGTTAAAGGTGGAATCGTTGAAGCTCGTTGACAAAATTTTAAGCATTGGATTTTAAGCATTTACAATCAGATTGTGGTAATATTCTTTACATACAACGCGAACATGTTTTACGCGTTTTTCCATACTTGTATACAGTTGACAGAGTATCCGTTTATATGACGAATGCGCATGCGCGGAGTAAAAGTGGTCTTTTCTGTACCGCGCGCATGCGCTGTCGCAAAATGATCTGACATTACGCGACCCTAACCTCAATTTTGTGTTCCGTGAAAAAACGCGTGATATACTCTTGTTGTACAAAGAATCGCGTGCAACAAAGAGCCAACGGTCTTTTCGCTTCGCGTATTTGCAATATTCGTCTTTGGTTCGCCTACGACTTATATCGCAAACGTACGATCGACCCGAAAAGATCGAGTTTATACTTTCTTGATGCACGATACATTATTTTTCCGGATTAGAAACAGAGTTTTTACGGTCATTTTTAAGCGTGACTGTACCTCAATATGTGCACGGAGTGTTAATCTGATGGACGCTTCGAAGTTCTTAGATAGTTTGTCCAGACGGTCGGGCAGACGAAGTTCGTTCAATCAGTAAAGTGAGTCTCCTCCTCCCGTCGTCCGAGTGGTAAGCCGCACCCAATTGCGACATTATTATCATTGGAAAATACCCCTCGACGGTGAGCTGCTCTTTCTTTTTCCGCTTGCCCCGTTTCAAAACATCTTCAAAAGCAATTGATCGCAGCTAGAGAGTCGCTTCTTCAAACGAACAACACGATTTATCATTTTCTGAATAGAGTCACCGAGTCCAAAATTTAGTACCACCATTTTGAACGCCAGTGTAACTCGCTTGTGAATTGGCTCATGTTCTTTCTACAGTACACTAGCTGATAATGAAAATAAAAATTGCGGATCAATTAGTAAGCAAGCGTTCAATGAAAATCACTCGAGGGAAACTCGAACACGAAAAAGTCACGGATCATGCACCGACAGACAAAATGTGAAGCGGAAAAGAATTTTATCCTATGACTAAACAGCTTTGTGCTTTTTGCCAGTCAAAGAATACTGATAATTGTTTTCTCGCCAAGTTTACAAATGACGTCAATAAATATTTCATTTTCACAAACACGCGGCGATATTCACAAAGATGGACCGCAGCAGTCACGACTTATTCGCAAATATTACCATCGCGGTCGAACGTGGAGAACGTATGTTATCCAAGGACATGGTTGGCTACATCTAGAAACGTACACATTGACCATACGTCGACGCGTGTCAGTTCGCAGGTTATGAATAAAAAATTGCACGATAGCATGAGAGATACGTCGCACGTGTTCCAGATTCAACGTGAAAGACTTTTTCGACTTTTTCGAATTCATTACCGAGGCCTTGGAGACCCGAGAGACTGCAGAATTCGCGAATGCATTAGCGACGTCGCGATGATCAGTGCACCTGAAGTTGGTACGATAAATCAGCTCCACCCGCGGCAAAGCGATTCTGTAACTTTGACGCAAAATACATAAATAAATTATGTAAAAAATTTCACGAGATTGTTTTTCTTCTAGGTTTGTTTATTTTTCATTTAAATATACACTTAGAATATACGTGCAGCTGATTCCAGAGCGTGGATGCATGCGACAGAAAAGTCTAGAAGAGGAGCTCGATGCATATGCTGATCGTAGTTCTCGCAAAATGCATCTCATGTATTTATTCATTGACACAGCATCGCGGAATATATATTTTTGCCGCATAAAGTATCGTGAATAAAAATAAGACAAGGTAAAAAAAAAAAAAAAAAGAAGATAACAAAAGGGAAAAAGAAATACGGTACAAAAGGTGGGTCAAAATATAGATCTATATCCTTCCGACGGTACGTTATAGTGGAGCTTTGACCTCAACGCAGTCACGTTTCAAACCATCGTGACTTATAATATTTCTTCTTCTTTTACCGGCTCGGGACACTGATTAAAAAAATGGTTTGTCAAACTTTGAATCTCACCAGTCGTTTGTTTTCTAATTATGCGGATGACAAGTCGACGCTGGGGATGAAAAAAAGAATCAAAGGGAATTCGATCGGAGGATTTTTGCTAAATTGCGAGAAACGGCTGCGCTAGTTAGCGCAATGGGAATCCGCAGGGGTTATTAATTAGCGTTACTCGGTAATCAGCTTTGCCGGGCGCGCTGCGTGGGTATGGAGGTTATTCTACTTTCTGCGTCGAGGAGGTCTCGGAGTTTGAATGCGACCGTTAGGAAGTGGCGGCTGGTGCGTCAACCAGGAAGCACCGGCATCCAAGATATCTTATTGAGAGCTTATGGGGCTTCACGTACAACTTCTGGTGTAATTATGAATTACGTCATCTAACTTTTCCCATTAATTAACTCTGCCGAATATCCTGCAGTCGAAATATCCCAGGGGACCCGTTAAATTAACGATAGGAAAGCCGGCCGACCGTTACTATAATATTGCTAACTAGATTCCCGCGAAAATTATCACCACATATAGCTATTGCAGGCAAGGCAAGAGAGACGTACGGAGAAGATCGTAAAAGGTTGCAAAAACTTATCAAGTTGAGAGAAGTGATTTTGAGGATAGAAATGCTTGCCCGAACTACTTATACTAATTACTCATTAATTGGGGTGTGTCTTTGACTTTTTTCCTAACCCGACTCACCTAACTTAACCTAACCACTTATACTAATCACTGATTAATTTAGGTGTTTGTTTAATTTTTTTTCCTCCTACTCGCAAGCAACAATGCTTATAAATTAAAAACCAGCCTTAAAGTAGACTTCCATTAATTCTTTTCTTAAGCTTTTTCAATAATAACGTAAAAGCTTTTGACGGAGGTTGCACTCGTATTTTAAGGGGTAAACCTTAGAGGTGGTTTTTATACCTTGAACAGTCGAATTGGCTTGTAAAAAATGTATTCGATATTTTTTAATACACTGCAACATGTCGCGGATCTTTAAGAAAATCGTTGACGTACATTTCGGGGTCCTTTAATAATTGTAAGAATTTAAAAGCTATAACTTATCGTTAGTCCAAACCGCAATTCCCGTTCATATTTTCCGCCACATCATTTTCACCCCGAGTCCATCTTATCGGTTTGACGCTGACCAAAGAGTCGGAAAATTTCTTTGTTTACGTCAGGATCCCAGCGCTATATCAAGGCGGCAGAACAGTTTCCTCGTGCGAAATAATTGCGAACTAGGTAAAACGCGATCGCAGAACTGAGCAGGAAATGGAAAATCGATTGCTCGGAAGCTATCAGCTCCGTGGCTGATCGACGAAGGGCGTTTCGACAGGTGAGCGAATCGGGACGGGAGGAAAAGGCCCGCAGAGATAAACGCTTCGAGAAGATACCGAGAGGAGGACGCGTTTTCCTTGGCAAGCCCGATTCCAGCCGGCCGAATCTAATCCAAGCAGCTGACTCGGGCAAATAGATACGGAACGAGCTGCCACTGGATAAACTGGACCTAGAACTAGGAACGGATTAATTAACTCGGGGGTAAAAAAATTCCAGAACCTACTGAACAGTGCCCGAGACTTTATCGCCTCGACGAGATTAGTCGTACGCGTGTCTCACCTGTTATACACCTCTTGCCTATAAATATGTAGGTATACTTAGGATTAGTAGTGAAGAGGCGATTCCGTAATCGAGGCTACCAAACGTCGGTGTAACCGATAAAGTTCGTTTAACCCTTTAATTCACGTTGGGACGCTCGGCGTCCCACTCTTTTATTTATTTAACTACTTTTTAGGTAACAACTGCCGAGTTTTTTCGTTGCACGTGGTCCCTGAAACGTATCTAGGTCTAAGAATGAAACATCAAATTTATTTGTTTATTTATTGAAAAAATAGCGCACGTAAACAAATCGTCGAAATTCGTACTTTTTCACGAAAATAAGCATTCTGTGCTGATCTATATTAGTTACAGAATTTTTTCAAAATTTTTCTTCTCGTTGTTTTTGTTTGCTCGTCATATTTGATTCACCGGTTTGAATTTTCGAATCTCGAGTTCAGATTCGTAATCTGGCAGTTAGGGGTTATTATAAATCTTGTTTTTGATATTACTGAAAATTTTTCTGTACAAAGTTTTTCTTGTATACAGAAGTCATTACAACTGTTGACTTTTGTGAAATCAAAATTTCTGTCGATATAAAAAAGAAATATTTCGAGAATTTATGATGTTCATTTATTTTAGTCGTTTTATTTTTTATACTTTTTTTTTTATAAAATCTTGCTTCACCGCAAACCCCTGAAAACATATTTAACGTCATTGGCTGCAATCGGATCTCTCCAAGTATTTTCGTACATTGAGTCAGAAGGATAATTCGCAACCTCGATGCATAGTTGTGCAATTATTTTCCTTGCCAAAACGATTTCACAAACCATTGCTCGACTGTCGGCTAATATTGCGATCAACGGCTTGGATCACAACGGCAACGATTTCATCATTTCCAAAGATGTCAAAAATCGTGTAAAAAACGCAATTTACTAGCGGTTAAAGACGTGTCACAGAATTTCCTGACTCAAGAACTCGCGTTCCGTTACAGTTTTGCTGGCCTGAATTATTACAAGCGACCGCAGAATCGAGTGGGCAGAAACGCGATTGACAATCGCTTAACAAACACGGTTTCAAGCGATTGAGACATCGAGCTACGTTTCTATTAATAACCATTGCCGAAGGTCAGTTGCTACGATTTCGCGAATCGCTTATTACCCGGACACAGCGATGAATTTATACGACTTAAGTCGACTATGTTGCTGCTGCGATGACTCGGCAGATCTGTTCCGAGGCATCCGTTCAATTTTTTGCACCTTCGACGGTTTTTGGTGTTGATAAGTCGATCGATAGCCGCAATCAATTATTTTCCCATAAGTCGTTCGCGTTCTTTTTCTCTTCCTTCGGCGAGTCCTCGAACAGTTTTTAATTTACCGCCGGCGCGTTTCCCACAAGGACACGGAAAGTTTCTTACCGAGGAAACTGCCGCGGCTTGAGAAAACCGCAAAACTTTGGTCGCGGTGTTTCAAAGGGCTGAAAAGAGTCCGACAAAACCCGGTTGTTCTGCGGCTGAGAATCTGGACTTCCACAAGTGGTTGACCCTGGATGGCAAAGTGATGTTCTCCAAGCGAACTCTCCGGCGCTCAGCTGGCTCGTGCGGATAGATTTTGATCTCCTGTTTCATCTCTCTTGTCAGGCGAAACGGGCTCCTCGGTCACGAAACGTTTGGCAACTTGTTCGGACTGCCACACCTTCAGAGAATTTTTGAGGATGAAACTGCCGTCCTGCCTTATTCTGCTTTACGTTAATTTCATGCGTTATATACTTAGATGAAATATATATTCCAGTCACGAAATGGTTTCGGATCGTAATTTTGGCTAATCAACTCCGACCGACAAGACCGAGACTGTAATATAACTATTTAGAGTTCATTGATCCTCTTCACTCGGAAGCTTTCGTGATCTTTTTGTACGGAGTACAAAGTCCCATCGCTGCATCACCGGCACTCCGTCAGCGGCAATGAAGTAATTTGTAAGCTATTCCGATCGAGGCTCGGTAATTGTTGGCAATGTAAAAAAATAAAATAAAAAAAAATAAAATAAAACAAATTCACCAAGATATCAAAGAAAAAGAAATAAAATAATGAAACACGATTGTACAAAGTTGTGGATCAAGAAGACCGTTAACGTTACAATTGTTATAATTTTTAATCCAGCGATACGAACATTGAACCGAATTTCTTTACGACCTTCATCTAATATGTTTCGTCGAATGCTTCGAATTTCTTCTATATCTCCGATCAATATCCGATCCTTCAATTTTTTTATTCAGCTAACGAAAGGAGGAAATCGAATACGATGATACCTAGTACCGAAAACAGCGGTTTGCAACGGTCTCGTCATAATAACGGAATGCAGAAAATCTGTGGTTTTGTTCATCGTGTAATGCAAGCGGGTTAAATTAAACTACCGAATCGTCGCCTGAGTGCCGTTACCTCTTGCAAAGATCTTGACTGAACTTGAAAATCAGCTTTTATATTTAACCCGGCACGAAACGCGCATCACTCGCGTGTCACCAGAAGTTTGAATGACTGTACGTGCAAATCCGTCTCCTTTTCTTCTACGTTCGTAAATAACAAATCATTCTGTCATCTGGTTAATTCAATTCGATTTTTTACATGACCTTGTTTATATTCACGAAGCAACGCTCCTCTCTATATTATTTGCGCTAAAATATTGCCGGGTGAACTTAATTTTTCTCTCTTCTGGCGCTTTTTTTCTATCCCCTTTTGTCTTGTTTTTTCTTTACGCAGTCGTCGCTAGCCGTGAAAGAACTGCTTGAATTACCTCCGAGCGTATAACGTATCCCGTCTGTGAGTGGGCAGTGGAGTATCTCGTTCAATTAAGTGTTAATTAATGTTACGATATGACGTCAACTCCAACGCCTCCTAAGAAATAAACGGCTCCTCTCGCCAGGGTCGATGCCTCTTTCTCAACTCTTTATTTTCGAGTATGATGCCAACCTCTTGTTTTTCCACTAAGGAAACCTGCAGCGTTCCCCACAACAAGAAATCGTAACGCGCCTATACGGCACGTGTAATGGATAGAGATCATTTTTACAGCTCAAAGTAGTCGCCAAAGTCTCTACGAATCATAGCGATGGAGAAAGATCAGTCCTTAACATTCATATATTCAAACAGTTTTTTAAACGATACCTGTTTTACTCAGCTTTTCTAGTTACGGTAACAAATGAAATTTTTCTCAGTGCAGATGTCTATGGCCTATTTCCCAAAGGACTCCCGAAGACTAAAGAAATGGCTAATCGAACACCGGACTCGGCATGCGGTATGGCGGTGCTAGCGTTTATTCATCCCTTTTTATCCTGCGGTTTCCGGGCCGCTCCAGGAGTCCGGAACCGTGCGGTAGCCATAAAAGAAATGGGTCAGCTCCGGCGGTTGTCGCCAGTCGCCACTTCTCGTGCTTCAGTGCGACACTTCCGTTCGAGAGTGGTCAGCTCCGGTCGGGACAGAAAGACCCTTTCTCACGAGAAATAAATCCCTCCGCCATCTTGGAAGTCATGCAAGGGCAAGTGTTGGATAATGATTGCAGGGTTCGTTTTTAGCAAACACATTTCAAAGGAATAGCTGCGAACCTTTCCTGTGACATCTTCGACTCTCTTTCCGTGTAAGATCTTGAAATGTTTCACATTTTCCATACAAAGTGGAAGATTCGTCACCTCTGGCTTTGTTCAGCAATGGGAAAAGTCGGTATCGTGAGTTCCGTAAAAAGATTGGCGACATCGATGAAAAGGCACTTCACGAATGGACGAAAAATGACATGGAAATATGCGTATATCCATAGTTGTGAGACGAGTACACCCAAAAAGGAGTAAAAATTATAGCCACAGAGTGAAGCGCAGAGGCAAACTGGGAAAATAACTGCCGTCATAAATTGGAAAGAACCAAATTTGTTCGTAGAATTTACAAGACGTACACTGAGAAAAATTTCATTTGTTATAGTAAGTAGAAAAATTGAGTTGAATAAAGTTCCTTTTGCCAAAGGTGCATGATACATGCCAAAGCTTGATCTGCTCGTCCAGCGAATTTGTTTTCTAGGTGCACCGGAAGGAGGATCGAACGAACTGCCATGCAGTCGAGGGCATGCATTGGGAGGCATCCTGGACGCGTAATCGCATTCGTATCGCGGATGAAAAAAGGTTTCGTTGCCTTGAACCTCTTGGAGCCTTGCGGCAGCTGGATATTGAGGAAACTCTCACTTGACCTTCGGTCAATTATCAATGACCGTATGACTTTATCTCCGAGAATGTGATGATTCACTTGATTCCTCTGCGGAATGCTGCATGGCTGGTGTGTCAGAGACAAGCGCGTGGTGATCGGACGACGGCACTTAAATTCCCGACTCCAGACACTTCCTATCGCTCGCTGCTCGAACTTGTCTAAAAATAAAGCGTCGAATACCGTGCGAGATATCGAATCCTGGACAATCGAATCCACGAACGAGCTTACGCAGAGACAAATTTTTGGTTTGAACAGGATTTCCGGTCATGCCGTTTCATTCGTATGATCAGGAGAAGACTCGATTGTTTTGTATTTTAAGAAGACGGTTTAGTCGGTAATTGAAATAAAATTCGACGTAAAAATCCGACTACATCGCTTCCGCTACGACGGTCGTTTTAAACGATTCAAGACTAAGCAGCTACAGTCAACAACCGGGTGACAATGTTGAAGCGAATAATTATTGACATTCCTTGTAATTGTATCATCAGCTCATGGCAGTGGTGGTAAAGTGATTCTGGATTAACAATAAATCGTTGAAATGCAGTTTCTGGTGAAATGGTGCCGTTCCAATGCTTCGTCAAATTAAAGTCACGAAAGATTATATTCCTCAAATATTTCGATGAAATTTTCACGATGACAGGTGACGATTACGTCGTGATAAACACATTGAAATACCAAAGAGCCATTCCCGATAATTGACGTAATTGGAAATCTATTTGCTTTGAAATGTAAATGCTCGGTATCGCCGCCTGCGGAACGAGAAGCGCGAAGGAAGAAGCTTATGTACGCGAAATCGTTTAATTTCTTGCGGCCTCGTGCGGGTCGTCGTTTTGCGGCCGAGGAAATATTTTAATTACCTTAATTAAGGCGCGCTCCCTGGTACTTATGTGGAACTGCGTATACTCGGGACTAATTATCCGTGGCTGCTATTTAGAACAGCCTGTTATTGTTTTCATTATTTTTCAGACAATTTCGTGCGGTCTAACCTGCCCGCGAACCTTAATTCCAGAGGAAGGGTACACGAGATGATGTTTTAGAGGGACTGGTCTGGGGAATTCTATCTCGACTCGGTCTCATTACGAAAAGCTTACACGCTTCAGTCCCCTTGGGTTTATTTCAGGAACGAGTCATATCTCATAGCGATAATAGAATGACGCGCGTGAAACGAGAGAAAGAAAAACATCCGACGGAAAAACGATTTGCTTTTTCAATTATGCAACTTTACCATTTGTTCCGTGGTTCAGGATTGCACGGGAACACGCAGTGAGGAAACTATCGAGTGAAGAACAGTGAGCTTTTACTCTAAGGGGATTACAATGATTGCGGTATTAAGTCCAGAGTAAGATTGTTGAACAGGAACTTCCGCAGCGTGCACTTACGAAAGTTATTACTATCCCGCTTAGGCGCAGTAAAACTTGTACTACAACAATATCGATCGCGGAACCTTCTCTACGTAATACCGTATTCGATTTATCTCTTCGTTCGTTTTTTTATCACCAAAACTTTCCTCCACACTCCCTCATTGTCGTCAGTTTTGCACGGATCAGCAAGTGACTCGTATTATACTTGAATACGAAAAACACGTTTAGAAATGGTGAAAAAGTTCCTGGTTAAGCCGAGATGTGTTCGAATTTCAAATTCTTCGATCGAACAGATTTATAACGATCCAGGCTCGTGGAACGAAAGGTTCCAGAACCGAGGTGACTTGAGAAATAGGAGAACATCGGTGACTTGAGGATGCACATTTTGCAGCATCTTCAAAGTGGTTTTCATATTTTCTACCCACAAGTTTGACCCTCGATTTATTCGTTTACCCAACTTATTTATTTTTTTTTTATTTGCTTCACTGTACGTTAAAATGCTGAACATGCATTCTTGAAGTGGAATGGTTTTGGATGGAGCGGAAGATTTTTTAGAAATGTTCGCTTTACCGTACGGAACAGGTTTAAGTCTCCTTAAATTCAAATTTTGGATCGTTGGTGAAAAACGGAACGGATTTCTCTTCGGTTCTCGTTCTAAAATTCAAAAAAAAAAAAAAAGAAAATAATACTCTTCCATTGGTTTCTTCAAATACCACGCCAGACGAAACCCGGACCTTTGAAACAAACCAACTCGACTACTCGTGATCTTTCCCAACGGTTGACCTTCGCGTGGAGTTCCCAGCATCGGCGTCTCGTCTCAATTTATTCGGCCGTTAAACCGAAGCTGTAATAAGTCGCTCTCCTGGCTCGCCGATGTCAGTTATTGCATTATCGTCCGCTCGTGATTGGCGGATCGAGAGTAAGCAGATCCGGCGATGTTACTTCGGGGGAAAGAACCGCAGATTCCTACGTTACCGATCGGCTCAGGTAAGACGAAGACGTTTTATCGTCGCGTAATAGAACGCCCATCGTCCAGAACCCGGAGTGCCTAACCAACTTCAGGTAGTTAACAACGCACGAGGAAAACCGCGGACGCGATCACGCACCGTCGAGATTTATATATAGAAGGTTGTTAGAATCACTCCGGGTCAGCGCACCTTGCATTAGCCACGCACCAGCTACCCACCTCCGGGTGCCCATTTTTAGCAAGGCAATTCGCGAACTTCCGGTGCTTGACGCCGAACCGTGGATACTTTCACGGATTTTGATACACCGACGGTGTGGAGGCTAGTTTCACGGTTAAAAATCATCGTCGCAACTCGGATTTGCCGGAAAACTTGCACGTTGTGGTTTTGCTCGTTTCAAGTTCAGCGAATATATATCTGGCGGGGAAAATTTACTATCGTCAGTGAAAATTAGTGAATTTATTGCTGTTCCTTTGAACCGAGTTTGATTCTTTTTTATTCATAGAAAAATGACTCGTTTTGTCACATTTGATTGGTATACTTGCCGTAATGGAACAGATTTCAGCTGCCTTATGCGGGTTTTTTCTCTTCTCGTATTAAAACTTAAGCAGATTTCCATGGATTGAAAAATGTTGTTCCGTCAAAAGGATCGATTTACGAATTTTTCAACGGCATTTTTGAACGAATTCGGATAGTAGGCGGGACGCTACTCTCCGATGAAAAGTTGGAAGATGATTTGATCGAGTTTTCTTTAAAGCGGAAAACGGACGAAAAATTTCGGAATTAATACGATACGATAACTTTTTGCCACATCAAATAAGAATGGAAGTATAGCATTAAAGACCAATAGTTTGTTAAAAATTCATAATATCTTTCTTCTGGAAATTCGATAATTTCGTTTTAAAATTATGCAAATTAAATCGGGCGGAATATATTTAAATTTTTGTTCATTACAAAAAATTTCTGCTATAAGCAATTGCTGTGGCTATTATTAGAAATGATCCAATTTTTACGAGATATACAGGATGGCTAATTTTAATCAATCCAGTCAAATATTTCGAAAACCAAAAGTGACTCACAATGAAAAATTTGATGCACTTTCAGATGCCGATGGAAAAAATTTACTGTTCCGTTTAAAACGACCAAGTTGACCTTTGTCTGATCACTTACGGAAAATCTGACACTTTCGTTTTCTTTCTCTCTTCGAAACTCACAACTTTTGTCTAAAAAATTTTTCACACTTTGGGGTTTTCGAGATATTTGACCGGATTGATTAAAATGAGACAGCCTGTAAACGTTAGAATATCAAGTGAAAATGCAAATGAGCCGGAATCTTTACTACGAACGATATAATTTCTTTCGACAATTGGTGCTACGGTAAAAACTAGAGATTGCTTATCCCCGTCGTTGCAGGTCAAACCGACGAATTAATCTTCTTGCATTCGCCTTGTTTTTCATTTTTATTCTTCGTTCTTTTCCTCTCTTTCCCTCTTTTTGTTTACTTTGTTTAATTACACACAGTTTTCTCATAGCTCAGGTACATGGAAAGTTTTTATCCCGAGCTCGTTAGTCGCGTACAAACATGATATGAAAATTTCACGGTTTCTCATCGCGCTGAGGGCTTTCTTTGAGCATGATTGAACAATAAAGAACTTTTACGATGGCAAATTTTTCGCTCTGTCTTGGCTCGTGGCGTGCCTTCTATTTTCTCTCAGACGGCACTGAATTATTGCTGGCGAAAGAAGCTCGGAAAAAATAAAAATAACATAAGAACAAGAAGAAACAAGGAAAAGACTCGTAAATCTTCAGCTTTCTCTGCGTACGTGTACAGGCTCGGAAAATTGGGAATGATTTGATGGATGATTAATTCGGCGATGACGATTGAAATTCAGCCAAGATTCATCATTTTACAGATCCCTGCTCTAATTCAATCTAATCGTAAGTAAGTTTAGGTTAATTACTTTATACAAGACTCGTTAACGTCTTAATTTCTCACTGCATTCATTAAATACAAGATAAAGTGAATTACCGAAACTAGGTGATATTTATAAACTCAAGTGTACTACATAAAACTGTTTTGCATTGGAAGCTCGTTTAATTGTTCAAAATTTGTTTCAAACAGAATTAAATTATGAAATTTATTTTCTTTCAGTCCAGTTCCAGAAAGTTCGCAGTAACTTTAGCTTATTCGATTTAACACTTTTGAAATAACATTCAATTGATATACTATGAAAAATTCAATCTGCGTATATTTTGAATAAATAATAAGCTAGTATATATCGAAACTAAAAAATATCTCTTGACACTTTCCAGTGATGAAATAAAATCTGTAATTGACTGCAGGTATATTTAAACATTGCAGTTTAATTACTTCTCAGAAATTAATTTCACCGTCAAAAAGAGTCTTACGAATCAAGCGAATCATTAGGAAATTCAGAATTGCTAATTTGAGCGAACCCCTTCGCGTTGAATTTTGCTAAATTAGGGTGATTTCTCGTACTTCCGTAACTCCTTCTGCACCCCATTTGAATTCAGATACCCGTCCGAAGTTTTCGTTGATTTAAATATTTTCAACGTCGAGTATTAATGCACGAGCCAATAAAATTCCGGAACTCGTTCGTTATTCTTAACCGCGTAAATCGAAGTCTATCGAATTGTCTTTTGACGCTTTTATGCTCTGCTCCATTTCCGATAAGTTAGCAAATTTAGATGCTCCGAGGAACCGCGTGTCGGTAATTGGAACTGTCTTTTGAGAC
The DNA here is from genome assembly GCF_021901455.1 of Neodiprion lecontei. NCBI lineage: Eukaryota > Metazoa > Arthropoda > Insecta > Hymenoptera > Diprionidae > Neodiprion > Neodiprion lecontei. The sequence goes on along the minus strand of NC_060265.1, from coordinate 8,562,866 downwards.
CGTGAAAATTCGCACATTATACTCGCATATTGATGTCAGTCCTCCAAAGGATCAACGGTGAAAGAGGAAAATGAAACGGTCGGCGACTGTCGATGCAATTAATTATTTTTTAATTACCTGTACTGCGGCGGCCTCTTCCTTTACAACATCCCTTGCTTTGATCACTTTCGATTCTGCGAACAAATTTCAATCGCATAATTATTCGTTACTCTTGCAAATTGCAGCGTCTGATTTTAAACGTTTAATATTCAAGATACATCCGTTGCTGGGAATGATTACGTCGAATTTGTAAATCTGAAACTCTGCCTAACGAAATCAAATGTTAAATTGAACATAATAATTCGAATTTCCAGTACCGAATATCTTTATATTCTATGAATCCGTAATTATTATACATCTCTTTCATTTCCTTTCTTGTAAGAAATTTTTTACCCTCTTAAATTATTTACTACAGTATATACCTATCTATAACACGTCGCATCGGATTTTGCTTTTCATGTTTTTACGATAAAACATTTTGTCACTGAATACATTTACGTCAAAAAATTTAACAATACTAACGAATAAATTTGGCGTACATCGGTACGATGTATCGAATTATGCGGACGTGTGTTACGGAGTTATTTATTTCACGTTGCAATTTTCCAATTCAATTTATTTTGCAACAGTTTTTCATTAGCACTGAAAGACGATTAAATAACAAGTGAAGTGACTTGGGATTAATTAGGACCAAAAATACTTCTTGAGTTCTTCATTCTTACTGCACTACGAATGAGATAAATAGAGAAACATTCGAATTCTCGTCTTTCATTGGCTTTTGATGCATTTGGATAAAATGTTTTTGTCCTATTGAGCTATAGCCGCGGGCTTCTGGGGCCAATTAGCGATGTTTGGTTTGTGTCACGTTGACACTCCGATTGATAAATACGTGTTAATTGGCAAAGAATCTATTCATACGCGTTTTGTACAGGCTGCTTTACATATGTTTGATAACCGTTGATATATGTGGGACATTTCGCTACACTCAAAAACGAATGTTCAACCCTGAATATCTCGAGTCTGGTATCAATTTTTTCTTACACGTACTTGTTTTATTTCTAAAATGCACTCAGATTTGATTTAACGATTTATTCTCCTTTGATTGCTTTACTCCGATCATGAATTGTTTCAGCGTGAAAAAACTGCGAACTTATAAAACGACAAACATGAGTGGAAAAAAATTGTCGTCTTCAAAGTCGGAAATAATTTGTCTCTCATTTAATCTATTTATTCGTATATTTCGTTAACAACCAGTGAAATTAGTATAACTTTTATAGATGTAACGTCTTTCTGGACTTTTTGGAATGGAAAATCAAATTAATTCATTGTACATAAAAATCCGAGTGTTCCAGCCGAATCTTGTCCAAACAGTCAAATACCTTAGCAACAATATATCCTGCGTGTTTAAAATGCTGCCTTTAACCAGAAATTTTTCAAATTCTGACAATGTGCGTTACTTTGAAGGTACAAAGCGTTGCAAACTAACAACGGCTAGATAAAAAATGAAAATGATTTTTGTAACTATTTCCTGCGAATAAATCACGTTATATTCTTATTTATACCTTACTTATATATATAATCAAGTAATTCATCTAATCGTAACATGCTTTTATCTTGAAGGGCTAAGATTCCCTTGTTTAATTATAAAGGGTGAAAGGGTACCTTTGTTACAATATATACCAAATTCAGTTCTCTCGTTCGCGGGAAGTTCAATGTCTTGACGGTTATAAATTAAACCGTGCGTATTTCCGGGGAATAAAAGACTAAAAGTGGAATGATTTTTTCCCACCGTTGTAAATTCCATACTGCCGGATTTTTCCCCCTCTCTTTTATTCCCTATTAAAATATCTCGATCGTTAGTCCCAAGTTCCTTGTTCGTATTGACCTTGCAGCAATCATGTAGCAAACAAGTAGAAAGCCAGTCACAGCAAATTGCCATTCCTCGATTAAACGAGGCGCGGCATCAGTTTCGCACTTCCGTAATTCGAGAACTAATCGATTGGTAATCGGTTACGTCAATAGAATTTTATTATCGTGAGATACGGCGATGTTGTAATATTGTCATGTCACAGAAATAGACGTGAGCGAAGATTTGTCTCAGAAAAATTGTTATTCGTTATTTATTTCAATTTTTGAGCATTTTTGAGAAACGTTTTTCTAGAGTCACCAATTTTCTAGATTCACAGTTTAAATTAAAAATTTGCACCTCATATTTCGCTTCAATTATAATACGAATTTGAAAATTTCAAGTTTCTAAGCGGCTGTCGCATTCAAATCCGTTCAACGTAAAAATGATTCATTTATTATTCATTCACTTCAAAGCAAAAAAAAAAAAGCAGAACAGGTAAGAAAAGATCTGGTTTAATTTCACCGTCACATCGATGTTGTCGTATGTGATATATTTTTTTCTCATCAACTTTCCGCAATTGCTTGATACGTTATAACGCTCCAGCGTTGAATCCGCGTAACTTTGACCCACATTTAAATTTTCCTTGCCACCGGTTTTTTTTCTATTTTGTTTTGTTTTTTATTACTGTTTTTTTTTTTTTTTTTTTCATTGTTACCGAATAAGGCATCGTTGCACAGCAATTAAGACTTCATCTCGAATTGCGAGGAGACAGCTTGCGGGAACGCAATTAGGTCGGAATCAGGATAAGCGAGGTCGAAAGCTTTCGGTGAAAAGCTCTCCTTTTCTCTATTTGCCAGCCCATCCATCGCTGCAGAGTCAAGGACTACTGCTCAGGTCTCGGAGGAAAAGAGGAAGAGAGAGAGAGAGAGAGACAGAGAGAGAGAGAGAGAGAGAGAGAGAGAGAGAGAGAGAGAGAGAGAGAGAGAGAGAGAGAGAGAGAGAGAGAGAGAGAGAGAGAGAGAGAGAGGCTCCAACTAACGTACATTTCTTAAATTAATTTCCATTTGCTGTGTATAAGGTACAGTGGCTGAAAGCACGCGACTACGACTTCCACCTTTTACAATGGAGCCAATTCAACCGAGCAGCCCTCGCCTCGTCACTTGGAAAGAAATTATATGCGCGCTCACATACTGCGGATGTGGATTTAAGGGCCAACGCATTCGGAACAAAGGAACTACTCGTTGCGGGTACGCTTCGCTCGGTTTTATACTCTACATTCTGCCCTCTGATTAGCCTCGCGTATTGTGTTTTGTTCCTTTCCTTATTTTTGGCTTTCGAAAAATATGCGGAGAATCCAATAAAAATATTACGTGTAAATAACTGCTCGATTTAACGATTCGATAATGAAAAATAAAAAGGAAATTAGATCGGATCAAATTTGTTGCAGGTTTTTTTACGGTCTTTTTGACGCATCTATAATTCGAAACTGAAGCCATGAAAATGGTATAAATTGTATTCAAAATTATGAGAGAATAATTTTTATAAATTTGTATTGGATAAAAATCTGTTTCTTCGATTTGTAAATTTGGGAGAATTTACGGAGATAATTTAAAATTCAGATTACCTTCGAAAAAGTGGTAATATTTGTTTTCCTCCGCGGATTCAAACACTGTTGTAATTAAATTTCAAACGCAACTGCATTGGCATGAAAAAAAAAGGATTCTCAAAAAATATGGATTAGTCCGATTTTCTTGCCATTCGAAAAGAGACAGTTGTCATCAATTTTGACAATTGTACTGAACAATATAAACGAAATGTGACTCGAACGTATTAAAACTTGTATACGACGTTGATTAATGCAATTTGGCTTAATTATGGATAAAACATCCGGACGAGTTTATAAAGTTCAGAACGAAAATATAGTTTTTCTTTCTTATTTTGCTACGATGCATAAAACGCGATATTAATGATCGACGTGCTCATCTGCTAGCCTCCGGTTACGCCCACGTTTCCCTTATACTTGAATTTTCTACGTTGTAAACAATTTATACCCTGAAAGTTACCTTGTTCCTGCATCTCCTCTGCCGCAGGTATAAAGTAACCTTTAAGGTCTTTAAGTTCACTGCGCAAGCGAGCTTCGATTTGATAAGTGTACAAATAACGATTACGGCAATGTTCGCTCAATATACTTTTTGTAATACGTTGTATTTCCTCTTTTTAAATGTATTTTGCTTTGTATTTTGTTATTCGTCAAAAATTGAGGTTGCGAAACCCCGAAAGTTAACGAAATTTTTTAACTAGGTTCAACGGTGCGATAAATTGACGTAGAATATCAAAAATTTCACATGAACTTTCAATCGACTTGATGTTTACTTCACATTTTTGCGATTCGGGTACACCAATTGTAAATCTACTGCCCAATTCCGTCGTTTGAAAATCACGATTGGGTTAAAATGGTGTGAAAAGTGCTCGAAAATAATTTTTTATCTAGCAATGCTGAAGCTACGAGGTTTCACGCGATCATGGCAGCTGAGTGCTAAGAGATCAGAACAAAAGGCTTCTCACTATATATATTCGATGTAAATTCAAGTCTTTCGGTTGAGCCTCGGTGATCCAATTGTCTAGAACTCGATTTTCCTTCGGATGAAAATATACCTTGGGGATTTGGTTTATATATTTGATGGCAGGGAAATCAGACTTGCAGATATCGTCTTCCGCTGGATTGCAAATTCGATTTATGAGGAATGATGACACCTTTCGGAGACCAGAGACTGCCACGATGATTGCATAATATTCTGTAGGTTCAATTCGATATTCGCACAACTCATATTATACTTTTATCCGAAATATAATAATGTTTCACAGAAAATGAGTTATGCATATCGTATTCCAAACGATTTCTCAAGATCAATTCCGGTTTTGCAAATCTTAAATCTGTGTAATACGTTTGCATAATTTATTTCACATACATAGACGAAGGATATTTGCATAATTTTTATCTCTCCTCGCGAACGAAAATGTTGCTTTCAATGAATGGAATTGATTATTTTTCAAGGATAACTTCGCCAAGATTTACAACAAAATCAACGAAAAGATTATACATTTTGTAATCCTTCATTTTCCGCATTAGGTTTGCAAGAATTGAAAATTTTTCTGTCAAACCAAATATGAATAACTCTGAAATCACGTACGAAAGTTGCCCAAATTCTTTTTGTACAAAATTATTTCCCAGAGTCGTCTCCAGGGTAATTTAGAAAAGGCATTAGAAGAATAAAAAGGTACAAACATATTACTAAATTTTTTTTAGAAAAACTTCCAAGTCAGCGATTTTTAATCGAATTCTACCTCAGAACTATAATCGAACAATTTCCACGAGTAATTTCTTGCGATACCAACATTTTCACAATAAATTTGCAAAAGTATAAACCGTACAGTAAAACCAAAAAACGAAAAAAAAAAATGTTTCTCTTTGTAAAATTTTCTCAAACCCTATAAGCAACAGTTTGGAAAAAAATATTTCTCGCTTCTGAACATGGTGGTTGTGTCGATGCTTTTTGAGGTCATCTTTCGTTCGCGTAAAGTGAACAGTGTCCCATAGAAACTTTCTCCGTTGTAAGCAGCTGTTTCTCTCGCATGCCTGTACGTATGTATATGTATACACATATATACACGTGTGTTCGAAACCGCAAAACGTGGCAGGCAGATATATCCTCAATTTGCTCGTGCGGCGTTGTGTCACGATCAGATATCTGTGTCAGTTAACAGATGAAGAAAATTGCGAGATGAGCCCGAAGCCCCTCGGGGTGGCCGCCGTTACGTCATATCCCACGATGCTGACTGCAGAAGAAGTTACATCCCACGTCCGGACACAGTTGCTGCTGCTTTTGCTATTGCTGCCAGCATCGCTGGGTAAGACAGACAGAGAGAGAGAGAGAGAGAGAGAGATTTGTTCCATTTATCAATAATTTTACGAAAAAACTGTAATTGCTCATCGCAGTAATTTGACTCATCGTGTTAATTTCGCACCGTTTTGCGTCTCTCGGCGAGAAATTATTATCACACGGATTCCCCGCAGACGCGACAAAGTTCTCGTATGGACGTCACACTCGTGTTTAATGCATTCAGGAATATTTAGAAATTCTAATTTCCTTCACACCTCAAGTGTGTTAAGTCGCTGTACGTCTGTTTGGAGAAAGTAGATACGAGATCTCGCGTAAGATTATGAAAAAATCGTGTGGCACATCCGAGGTATTGTTTATTACCGATAATTGTCGAAATAACCGCGGGGCGAAATATTTTTGGATCAGTTTTTAATTGTTTTCTTTTTTGAAACATTGCAACTATCGATTCCCTTCGAGCGACAAAATTTTTCACAGTTTCGACTGTGATCGGGATTTTAAAAAAATTATGTGATTACAAAAGTGCTCTTGGATTAGTATCGGAAAATACACAGTTTCTGATGCATTTTTGCCAGTTATCAGAAAACTATATTCTACAATCAAAGAAAGCAATTCTTACGGAATGTTTCAATTCTCGTGCTTGATTGTCGCAATTCTTGTTTAAAAAATTGATAATCGATTGTAAAAAATCCGTTGTTATGACACATGTGCTAAATATCATTCCAGGATAGGAACGTTGATTAATAAAATTAAATGAATAAACATTGAACCTGAATAATAAATTATGATGTTACTCATTCCATCGCATTCGATGTGGAATTTTCAATTTATGGAGAATATTTATCTCGGCTTATGGAGGCAGAAGAGGAATATGGATGCAGCGGGTGCAGTTTGAGTATGTAAATCGTTAGTTAAATTCTTGGAATGTCGGATAGACGTAGACTCGCGTCGCGAGTTACACCATTTCACCAATTTGAAAATCAAATCTCTGAAAGCGGGTACCGGGCGCTGCCTTGGCGATAACCCACATTCGCCGAGTTAAAAACAAAAGGCACTTCTCGCGGTATATTTGCAAGTCAGATTGCGAAAAAAAGAGTTTCAAAACTAAATCGAACCTAACGAGAATCGGCCCGCAGACTTTTCGCCAGATTAGGCGAATGACCGTGTTATGCAGGTTTTTGCCACGTGAAGAATTGATAATTCCGAAGCACTTTAAGCGGACGACAATCGTCCAACGCCAGATGAGGACGTGGGTCGAACGATTACACCGATGCTGATCGACGAGTGAAGTGTATCTCATTTAGCATAATTACGTTAATGACCTCAGCCATCGTCCCAATTCCGATCGCTGGCTGCGGAGAATTACACGAGATTGATCTGATGTAACGCACTGCTGTAACTGCTCGTCGTATGGTTATGATATTCCATTTGGGAATTACGTTGTCAGAGATTCGTGAACTTCCAGCAGGCCAGCTTGGCAAACGTCTTTTCGAGATAGTAAACACAAAGCGTGGTAATCATTTTATTTGGAATGCAAAAATACTTGACAAAACTTGTGCTTGAATCAGTTTTTATTTCAAATATGATGTTGAATTGTACAGTTGTTCGTAATTTATAGATGCGTGAAATCGAAAATTCGGAATTCGATTTCGTATTTCAAATACACAATGTTACAAGCATCCAGAATATTCCATTCCGATCTATCGGCAGATCAGTGATTCATATCTCGATCGATTAAACTGCAAATGAAACAAACGGCCATGAATTCATCCTCCGAGGATTAAACTAATGGCAGGTAAGCAATAATCATTGGCTCAAAGGCTTCCCACTTGTTCCATTCAACGTCCTTTCACGAGTCGTTCAAATATGGTCCAATGAAATTCGTGAACTATATTTGAGCAGATGAATTTTCTATAGACGCAATCTGAAACCAATAAAAATTCCGGTCTACATCTTTGTCAGGAATTCTAATTTCTTTGTAAGAATTTTCGCAAGAATGCGTGTTACCAACCAAAGAACAAAAAAACATTGAAAAGTAGGAAAGGATCACGATAAGTTTATATAAAAAAGTGAAAACAAAAACACTGTGATGAGATTCAAAAATTTGTCAGAGAATTTTACGCATGCTCTGTTCGAAATGTGTTTTGCAAATTAACTAATCAGGGTTGCGGTCAGCTTTGTCTACTCTTTCTCTATCATGGCTTTCGCTTTTCACTCGGGTTCTTTTTAAGAGATTCAATGTCGCGCCAAGGTCAGACGCTCATAGTTCGAGATCGACAGGATTCACAGTCTAGCTTGCAATTAATTGATTGTTCTATAAAAATGGCGAAAAATGATCCATGAAAAATACCGTGTGGGTATACAGGTTCTAAACTTTTCTATATCCGTCACATTTCAACGAATCTACTGTTCTTAATACAGTAAAATACATCGCAAAGCATTAATTTTCCGGTAAAATCTGAGTAGATTTTGAGTGAAATATTTGCCGACAGATCGATGAATCGCGTAAAAGTTTGAATATTTTGTGAATAAAATTTATGGAACATCGACGAGTCACCTAGATTTGCACGATGAATAAGTGACGAGAAAATGAATTTGAATAAACTGTCGTTGTGAAGCGAACAAAAGCAATCGCGAGGCGTGCATGCGAAACCATTTCAGGCGCAATAAGTTGTGCCTTGCAAATATTTAACTGCGAAAATAAGGCAGGTCTGTTGGGTGGGAAAAATCAATACGATAACCAGCAATCTACGCGTCAAGGAAAGTTCCCGCAAACTAACGTTGTCAGGCGATCCGTAATACATACTTGCGAATCTATCTCTTAGACTTGAAAAAAATCAAATCCCTGTATACTCGAAAGCAAGTTTTTGTCTTACATTATCGTGAAATTGTTTTGTCGATATCTTGAATATAAGAATTTATCAAATTCAAGTTACGTGCAAAATTAGATTTCTAATGAGATGAAACATTTTATTGTTGGATTTTGCACAAACGAGGAGTTGACGAACGAAACGGTATAAAAATTATTTTCAAAGTTTTGTGAATTCCTCCCAAAGAAATTCCCGTTTCCCACGTTCCAAGAAAATGTGTCGTTGCTTAGACGGGGTGGTAAAATAAGTTGGGAAAAAATTTCCTTTTTCCGTCTTCGGACAAAGTTTAAAGAATGTTGTACAAGGAAAAAAAAAATAAATACAAAAAAGAAAAGAAATGGCGGTGAATGGTTTCGTAAGTTATAGGTATCTGAACGAACTTTGAGAAAGTTTACAAATTGTGTCTATTCAACGAAAACTGTCGAAATTCTTCTCTGCGAGTTTCCGAACTAAATATGTACGTGCAATTTGTCCTTCGTACATTTTTACAGTTCCGTAATATTATCGTCTTCTTGATTCAACAAGCGATGACGGCAAGCAAATCAGCAGAATACTCGAAATTGGGTGAAAATAAAGTAAAAAAAATATGAACGAAAAATCGAATTATTCGACAATAGAGTTAAAAAAACTTTTGTTTATAAAGTACAAATTCTGAATTAACCGTAAAAGCTTGTAAAACCCGTATTTCAATCTTTTCAACAGCTTGATCAGCGTTGTATTTGCGCTTATTGAACCTCGTTTTATCACGTTTTTGCATTTCAACGCACACTCGTGACTCTGCTGACGTTTCCTTTTTTTTTATCACATTTTCTCCGATCGTGTTAATTGAACAACAAACACCCTTCGCTGAGAAAATCCGATGGGAGAGGCGTTAATTTGAAGTAGAGGGGTAACCTTCGCAATCCGTCGATAAAAGCGCGTAGTGTCAGTGGCTGAATACCGAATTTAATATAAGCTCCCCCCCCCCCCCCCCAGCGCCCTCTCTCTCTCTCTCTCTCTCACCCTGGATGGCGTTCCTGGATCCATTTACCACCGACCGCAGAACCGCGTGGTTCGATAATAATACAGGCAATCGTTGATACATCGAGGCGGGGGCGAATGGAAGGAAGAGGCGGGTCAATTGTGCTCGCAAAACCTTTCGCCGCTTTGTTACCCACGAATGTAGGCACCCACCTTCTAAGGTTTCTCGGAGCTTGCGAGGCGAGGGTCGGACGAAATTAAAGCCTCCTATGTTGCCTCGGAAAACAAAGGCATGCCGAGTTTCTTGAGGGACCTGTTAGCCGATTGGATAACTCCGTGCTACGTGGGGTTGAAGCTAAACCTGTTTAACGATGCCTCCTCACTCCTTGTCGCGATCCAACTTCACCTAGAACACTTTATCCCTCTAACCGGCGACTCAAAATATTTGTTAAGCCCCGGGGACGAGTGGAAAAAACTAAAACCTGAGCAAGAAACGATTTTCTATTCGTTACGGGGATCCGTGCTTACGAGTTACCAAACGAACCTGTTTTTGCAAAGAAGGCTTGCCAAGTCAGTCCTTTAGCGGATCATTAATGCACTCGTGTTAAACCAAACTTTCGTTTAAATACAGCTTTTTTTTTGTTCCTCGGCGAGCTGGCTTTGCTCGTTCTTATTGCAACCTATTGCTGCAGCAAAAAATAACGGCTTTGCTACACGGCCGGATTTTGCGACAGCTCAACTGACTCCAAAATGGCCAACTACGTTTGGAATTTAACCGAAATCGAGAAAACAGGGTCCGAAAAATGATCCATCGATTTTGGAATCGTGATAGCGCTGATTGGTTACTGTGGGAAAGATTAGTTCGACATTTTTTAATCGAAAAATATTTTTCTGCCTCCCTTACTGACTCGGTGAAGAATGCGTAGGATTGAAAACGATGTGACGATATTCAACCGAAACAAGTTTCGTTGAATTAAGCCAGAATAAATTTACCAAAGAGCTAAGATGATGTTACTCGAAAAAATTAATAACCCTGAAAACAATTTGTTTTTTTCTTACCAACTAAAACACTCTACGATAAGGGTTGAAATTAAACGGGCAGTCATGTGCAGTATTTTCCAAGAAAGTTAATTTATACTTCGTTATTTATTTCTTCATACCATGCTAGACGTAATTCCAAGAAATGCGGCAGCAATTCGAACGAGGACAGAATTTTTGGAACATCTTACATTCTTGCATTATTCGGCAAATAAAGTTCCCGGACATCGGTCAGCTTTTTCGAAAGTCACATGAATTTGATAATAACCAACAAATTGAAATATGGCGGAACAGCGAACTGTTGTGATAACGAACGCCCGTAACCGCGGCTAATCGAATTGCGCATCGTAGATTAAGAATGTACGTGTAGCTGTGTCAAGGTGTGCGAACGAATAATACCTTCTAATAATTAAGATCGTACAAGTTGAAATAAGTAAACAAGAGACCGAACGGACCGACGACGAGAGGTCAGACGACAGAGAGCGAATCAGTGCGTAAACGAATGCGAAAGTGTTCGGCCGTAAGTGCGCGTCTCGTAAGAAAGTAGAAGGAATAAAATAGGCTGTGTTTAATATAAAGTTGAATAATTTGTTAGTATATATCGTTGGCTGCGGCCCTTGTGAGTGATTTTTGTCGCGTAGTCCCCTGAAAATTTGTTTAACAAATCTCTCTTCGACTTCCCATCAGCCCCAGTTGCCCCCAGTTCTCTCCTGACGAATATGAAACTTTAACAAAGGTAGAAATACGATTCGCTTCAGTTTTGTGTGATGCCGAATTCCAATACTGCAAGCAGGCACTCGGAGCAGCATGATTCGAAATGGAAAAAGCAGCGGTCTGTGGGAAGGTGAGTGCCTAACAAACAGTGAATTACGAATGTATCAGCAGGGGACGTGCCCTTACTGCGAAGCGATTTTTTCCCTCTTTGGTACACAAAAAGATCGAGAGAGAAAAGCCGAGATAAAAATAGTCGAATTTATGTCGTGGCTCGTTTCACGGTCGTTTGCGAAAAGCTTCGCGGGACTCCCGACCTCGAAATTCTGGATTTCCTGGCGTTACTTTCCTCTTGTGTACATTGCGAGTTTGAGCTTTTCGCCCAGTTATGAAACCCGCATTTCTCGACAGCTCGTGGGATAAACGTTTTCTTCTTTATTTCCTTTCTGCCTAATCGCCGGACCAATATCTTCATCTTGTGTACCCAACTCTCGCAACGTTCGCGGATCAGCTTCGAGATATCTGAAGTTTAAACTTTTGCCGAATTGAAAAAATGGAGACTGAATTGCGTTGTGATTTTTTACCGAAAAAGGAGGTGTCAAAACGTTTTTCAAACCAATTATTTGTACTAGTTGAAGTTTGTGGGTCCTAAGCAATTTTGATATTACATAATTGGACAAAAAATATTGTAGTATTAACTCGGTTTATTTTCCAGCTAGATTATAATACATGATCAAATATCCTACGTCACATTTCAGTTATTTAGAGTTCGCACACTCTTTAAAAAAAAACAATCCTTGTTCTGTACTTCTAGTTTTTTTTCAAAATTGTTCGGAAAATCAAGTGGCATTAAAATATCTTTAGGAAAAAATCAGGCGTCATAGTTTTCACTCAAACGCCTTTGTTTCTGAACGAGTTATAGACCCTGATATTGAAATAAGATCGAGGATAATGTTCGCTTGTCGATTTTCGTGCGAAATATAACGAGATATTCTTGGTGATAGACGAGCTGAAATGGTATTCCAAATAGCCAATTTGTTTGAATGCCCATGAACAATGAGAATTGTGTCGGAGAAGATAAATGCCAAGGTGACCGAATTTGCGCACATCGCATTTATCGACGCAAAATCGTGCTGCCCGTTTAAAATGAAACTGACAATGATAACAATGGAAAGCATTATGGAAGAGTATTCAATCAGACGAGTTGTTTTTCTTCGCATCGACGTAATTCTGAAACTGTTACGCTTCTCCGACTGCTCTGTCTGCACCTGACAGGTAGAATTGTTCGCAGGCGAATTTATATTCGGTTCATACGTTTCAAACGCGACGATACAATATTATGTAAAATTGTATCCGCATAATATTATGTCATTTCATTAGGTCGAATTCGAGATGTAATTCTTCCGGGAGATTCGGATATTCGTTGCAGAGTCTCAAAGGTTCCAATTAGTAACTAGAAGCTTCTAGAAATCGATTCTGCAGTAAAAAGTTTTCGAGTCTTAGATCCGCCGAAAAATTTGAACCCTTTCTTATTTCGGAAAAAGCTCGAATTTGCTATTGTTTTATACCCAATATACGTTTATTTCACAGTTTCAACGCACGTTAATTAACCCGCATCAAGAGTTTAGAACTGTTTCAGCACAAATAACGATTAAGAACGATCAGACCACGATTGCTTTTATTCGCTTTTCTCGGCATTCCGAAAAAGGCAGTCACGTCGAATGAAAACAACGTAATTCGAGTATGAATGATACGCTTTGCGAATGAAATTTCGCGCAAAGTCAGCGCAGGGTTCTTGGCGGTGGTGTTATCTTGGCATAATTGCAAAATGAACGAAGAGCCCGAGGTCATTTCACGGTATTAAGTCGCGTTAGCGAAGGCTTACCCAATTTGCGAGAATTCGCAACTTACAATTAGCAGCAGCTCGCCCCGCTCCGCGTGCAGTCAATGAACGAGCCGCAATTGAAATTCTAGATCCTACCAGCGATTAGAGTCAGCTTCGTCGTTGGGCCTCCAGCCACCTTTGCAAAACTCAATTAACCGCGGTTAAAGGTGATGCCAAATTACGTACTTAACCTTCCAGCCACCCCAATACGCCTAAGAATTACCATTTGTATCATTGATTTGAGAGAAAATGTATAAATCTGTCGGCGTAGAACCGAATTAGCCTCAATACTTGAAAATTGGATAAACAATGCGGTTTTCGGATTACCTCGTTTTTTATTCAATTGAAGAATCGTTAAATACGGACGATTGATGATAATTAATGGAGATATCGCAATTTTTCTAGCTATTTTTTTTTTCTTCAATTATGTTGTTTACGTTTATTCTGACACGATTCAATTTTTTATTAATCCACTTTTCGACTCTATAAATATATAAGGACTATTATACGTATCTAAGAATATATTGAACACAATCAACTCAAATAGGAAGGAAAAATTTACTTTCTTTCTTTCTTAATCGTTGTTATATTTCATCGTTAATTGAAATATTATACATATTTTCGGAAATATTTCATGATTTGAGTAACATGTTTCCTGAATAACAAAACTTTAATTCCAAGCACAATATATTGGTTTCGAGTTCTTCTTAATAAGCTGAACTTGGGGGGAAGAAAACAGACTTTGGTTGAAATTCATCAACGATGATTTTAGTTTTGAATATCTATGTAACGCAATGCTTAGGATTTGCGGGAAATTTCCGTCATAGCGGGAGAGATAGATAGATAGATAGATCGCGTTTATTTATGCCATGACCCACTTGGGTTTTAAGGCAAGTAACATAAGATACAAGATCAGGATTTTACAATAGATTTAGTGATAATAATGCAACATAACAGAAGTGTAATATAATAAAAAGGATATATTACTAACTATGAACCAGGAAGATAAATTAAATAAATAGTTAACTAATAATAAATATACAATTTAGAGTTGATAATCAATGAAAATAATGATGGCTTACAATTTAAAGAACCGACGATAGGAATAAAATAATAGTGCACAATTTGATAGATGCAGGATAAGAATAGGTAGTACAGGAAGATATATAAAATAAATTAAAAGTAGTAATAAAATTAAGAATAACAATGAGAATAAACGTAAAACATAATAAAACGGAGATAGAAATACAATGAGAAGTAGAACAACAGTGGATAGACGAAAACCAGATAATTTATAATTTGTCCACGCTATGGAGTTTCCTATTCTACGGCCGCTGCCAATCATAGCCTAGATCTTATATGGGTCATGGAAGAGCCCGATTCTGCTGCTAGGAGATAATGGTGGAGCTTAGGTTTGAAAACTTCAAGCGACGAGAGAGAGAGAGAGAGAGAGATAGAAGAATCGCATGTAAATTGTGATTCCCGAAACACGGCAACCCTTTCCAATTTAAAATACAATTAGTGGTGCAAATAGGTCCGAGAGCCAATCCACGGGCTCGCTGATAGGCAGGAGCTTCGCTCGCAGCGCCGAGGCGATCCACTTAATGAATACGTAGCATTAATCAACGCTTGCCTCGGCACTCTGTGATAGCGAAATTAACAATTAGTGAATGTTGAATGAGATCCTGAATTACCTCTCCGGTCGGTACTTGCGGGATAGGAAGGAAAAACCCGAGGGCGAAAAGGGAAACAACATTTTTCCAACGTCGCATTTTATGTACACTGCATTAAATAATACAAAAATTACACTCATTCTCTGTGAAAACACTGCAAATGCAAATGTCGAGCGAGTCGAATGTTCCAAAGTTTCAACACCTTCAACGATTTGAGATTCATTCATTCCTGCGTCGAATCAGGAGTAAAAGGAAACATAAAGACCTTGATTTTCTAAATGAACTCGACAATCAATGCGAAAAAATATCCTTCGGGTGAATTTTTATTCGGTCTAAACGAAGATTTGTTTATAATTAACCAGAACTTTGTTCGACGATCGTTCTTTTTGGTGTCTCCATATCCATAAGAAGAAAATGATAGAGAGAATTCGATGAGTCAAATTTGCAGAGGTTGGAGAGAAAAAAAAAACGATTTGTCGTTAATATTTTGCTCGATAGAAAATTGGCTGTTATTCTTCTTACCGACAGAACTTTACAATCACGCAATTATTCATGCGATCGAACGAAACTCAAGTTACGAAGCAGAATTGTCAGATTCGATCAAGCCGGACTGTCTTTTTCGATTCAACGATGAGAGCACAAAGCTATTACCGAACTTCACGGGCGAAAATCAGCGACACGAACGGAGTTTTCAAACTCGAATGAAGCCGATCTCGGGTAATTGACTGTAAGAACCAATAACCGTTGTTGTGTAAAATCACAAGTGCATATATAAAGACATCTTTCTCTTGGTGAAAATAAAAGGATCCCTTTGAGCTTTCGTTGAAGGATCGATCTTTTCACTAATTTCAAAGCATTGCCTCTCTTTTTCTACAGAATGTGTCCAAAAAATTGTAGTAAAAAAAAAAAATTCTATGAAAATATACACATCTTTTTCATGCAGGATAATATTCGTGAGAAAAAATGCGTTTCAACTTGTTTCACTTCGAGATCGGAATTCTTATCGAGAGTATAGAAATATTTCAATACGAATTTATCGAACAATTAATTCATAATCACAACTGAATTTCGTTTACAATGACGTAAGATAAAAATATATTTGTGGCTAAAGGGAAAAACAATTCTCATTCAAATCACTTGGATATATTTCAGGCATATTCCAGCAGGGAATTTTGATTATTTTCTTCAGGATTAGGGGAAAAAAAGAACTGAATAGCGTTGCCGAGGTTTCACCGAGTGAGGCAGGAACGAGTCTATTAGTTAGAGATTTTCATGTTAACTTTCTCTTCGTTGCAGCCTGCATGGGTGACGCAACGACGATCGTATGCGTGTACACGCAGATATGCGCAAAGTCGTCCGAAAATGCGTGGTGTCGCATTGTCGTTAATTAAGATTAAGCGGAAATTTTCAATTTCAACAGGTCGTCGAAAAGCGAAGGCTTATATAAGCCCGAATTTCGTACGCGTAGTAATAGCATTACGACCCTCGTAAATGCTGCGAGAGTCCGTCGTTCGAACAATCTATTTTTTTTTCTCATATTTTTACTTTTCATCACGTTTGGTGATATCAGAAAAGTATTGCTTTCAATGAATCATTACGTTTTCGAACCTCTAGAATCCGAAAAACAGGTTTTTAGAAAAATCTCGGTCTGTGATGATTTTGGAAACAGTTAGATGAAAAAATTTAAACTCGCAGAATTTTATAATCAAATGATGAGCATGAAAAATTGTCATATTTAGTTTAATTTGAACTTCCGGTTCTACCGGAAATAAATAGATTTTCAATGTTTTACCAATGAATACATACTTTTTCCTCCATATTACTTTTTCTAAATAAGCTAAATTAAAAAAAATCTCTAAAAAATAATTTGTACAGTTTTGACTTTTCAGTAATTATTTTTTACCTAATTCTACTGTCAAAACTCGGCCGTTTTCGAAATCATCGCGGAAGTTTGTCAGACAGATCGACAGGCTGTTTCCTTTTCATGACGATGAAAGGTATCGTTGAAAACCTCTTTTGCGACTCGCTGGAAAAATTGAATGCCGGAATTTGATTCCGAAGCCATTGGCTAATACATTGAACGTGACATTATCAATCATCGACGTGTGTCGTTATACTTGGAAAATTTCGTTTTTTATACCTATCAGTAAATTTCGGTGAAATAGCTATAGTTGTAATAACAATTTGGATACATTGTTACTATTACAAGAAAATTTTTTGCAAGTTATTGTTTAGAGTGATCACCTTATAGTTATCAATACTACATTTTGTGGGCACTGATTTTCATTTTGTACTTAAAAAGATACATGTTATTCGCTTACGATAAGAAATAGTTACGGTATCGATAGTAAAAAGTTTTCAAAGCGCACCGTTGTTCAAATTTTTTGACACTCATTCTCGTTGGCAGTTGAACCGATAAACAAAGACCTGTTTAATAATTTCAAAAATTGCCAAGTATTTCGCTTCACGTTTTTAGAATCTGTAGTTAACACAAGTTGGACGAAAGATTTAATAAAACGGCAAGCTATAAAAAGAATGGCTTTGTACATTCTATTTTGTCATAACCATCAGAATGACAAAAGGAAATTAGAAAAAATTGCACCGAAATCAAAATGAATATTCTTCCATTTCCCTTTAATCTGGAATCCTTGGAAATTGAAATTGATCAACCCGTTTAAGTCTATCGGATATTTGAAATTCCCTGTTTCAGACCATCGAGCAAGCCATGAAAGCTCAGGTTATGCAGTACTTTCATATTATAAATTCTAGAATACATTCTGGGTAATTTGATGTCGTGATATAAAATTGTTCGGGTAGAACAGATCATCCATATTCCATGTAACTTTTACGAAAATAATATTGCTTGCAACACGCCTAGTTTGAGATCGTTTTTCGAGGATGTTCAGAAATATTTATAACAGATAAATATCAAATTCAGACCAATGATCGACAAAAACTTAAAATTGTTCGTAACAAACATCGGAAGTATCAACAATTTTCTGCCATTTTTTAAAATCATTAACGATAAGATTTATGAAACTTGAAAATAATAATTTAACCGAGTAATCGGTAATTGATAATTATTTTAAACAGTGTTTGCAAGAGGATTCTTTGAAATAGTCGAGCCCATCTTTGCTGAATTATTTATTCCATGTAGGATTATAACCTTCGCATCTAAATGTTGATTGATTTACGTATAATTCCATACAGGATTTAAGCCTAGCGTCTGAAAACCAGTCCTTGGCTTCGAGGAAGCGTGTTTCCATAGTAATTGTGGAAAGCTGTTTAACATCCGCGTGAAGTCTGGTAGAAAAAAGCTTGTAGAGGTTGCATCAATTCTGGGGAGCTTTGCGGTGCTTTGAGAGCGCAAATTGCACGACCTGTGAAAGGATCGTGGAAATAATAATTTTTCAAACCGCTAAAAGCACGGCTCAAGTTCTCATTCGGAGGGATTAAACCGGAGCTACATCGCGCCAGCGACCGAACCACAACGGAATTTCATTTCAAATCCTGCGTAAGACGCTCCTTTTTACCACCGATCTTATTCCATCTGTATTAGTAGCTACGCTTTCGGCTCGTACCTTAAAACCACAGTCTCACGTATCCAGTGTTCAATTTGTGCTTGTCGGATCCAATTTCGCGGTATATTAAGAACGTATTGCCATTGCTTGTACGTAGAAAAATAATAAAAAGGAGAAACGACGAGCCAGAAAGGCGATTTATACAATCATGAAACAGGAGCGAAAAATCTTTAACTTTAACGAACGAAGTTCAATCATTTACAATTCCAGACGAATAATACTATTGGACGGTATTTCCAACGCCAAAAGCTTATCGTTTGCCTAATTTTGATTGAACGCTATGGCTTCCTTCTTTATTACAGAAGTTCTTCAGAAATCTTATTATCAGATTTACGATAACAATGGTGGTTTTTCCCAATGAATAATAATTTTCCTGTGTCTTTAACGAATGTCAGCAAGTGATGAAAATTTGTCCACTTCACATTTGGCAAACACAGGTTTGCTTCTTTCGGGCTTAAAATTTCGAAAAGTAACAGTCGTTTGGCGGTTTGTTTTTATGTTGTTTTTTTTTTAGCTTTTTTTTCATTATGTTTTATAAAATTCCAGAGTTCCCCGGAGTGTGACAATAATACATCGAGTGTTACGTTGACAAGGGTTGACGGTGAAACAGCCTCATACATTTTCTGTGGAAATTTGGGAAAAGCCACTGCCGTGGGGCGTCGGGGGCAGTAAAGAGGTGAAATAAAAATTGCAGAAGTAGTTTGCAAGGGTGTGTTTTCATTTTTTTCACGGTATAATTCCAGCCCTCGACGTAGGGTAGAATGATAAAGGCCCGTCGAAACACGGTTGTGAATGAACTCTCTTAAGTTAGGTTAAGAGAAAGAATCGATTAACAAATTTCGAACATTGTTACCTGTCTCAATTGTGGTGAATAAAAATTAAACAACACCCGGACCATGCAATAGTCATGAGTCTGAAAAAATTCGACTGATACAAGCTAATTGTAAGATATCAACGATTTGAGGGAAGCTTTTATAATTAGAACATTTGAAATGGTCGAGTTTTGGTACTTTTGATTATATTAATGGTTTTGGGCTTATTTTGTTCATCACAGAGATCTCTAG
Source organism: Neodiprion lecontei (assembly GCF_021901455.1). NCBI lineage: Eukaryota > Metazoa > Arthropoda > Insecta > Hymenoptera > Diprionidae > Neodiprion > Neodiprion lecontei. Next base: position 8,543,297 of record NC_060265.1, on the reverse strand, counting down.
AGATCTATTAAAAATTTTTTACAAATAGTGAACACCGAATGGGATAAAAATAGCCTTGTGTAAGTGTAAGGTAAGGTATAACAGGTGTTCGGCAACAATCGAATTCGCGCTGTTTAACCGTACTAAAATGTAAGATTTATGGCGATTGGAGTAAAATGAGTTCAAAAACCTTTAAACCAAGATCAGAAACAGCAGAGTTTAATCATTTTGAACGTGCTAATTGCATGAAATCATTTCTGAAGCAGTTCATTCCTTAGCTTTGGGTACTTGAATTTGTTGCGGATTGATTTTCATCCCATAATAAGCGGTAGATTTTTCGACGTAGTTTTTCTATTGAAATAAATTAAAAAAGAAAAAAAAAAAAAGAAAACGACAAGCTGGTAACTCAAGGGAAAAATATGCGCTCGAGCTAAAATCAATGCAGGATTCTGATGACGTCACTGAAACAGATCATCGCCCTCGAAGGGCGGCAAGGGAGAATATTTCGCCGGTACGAGGGATGAAGGATCGGGCCAATGTTGGAATTAATTTGCTTCGACGTTGGCTAAACGCGAAGTTGAACCAAATTTGTGTGTCGTTGGTCAAACAACGTAAACAGGGACCTGCAGGCGCGGCCCGTAACGACCAACAAAGTTGAAAGCCCGGGAACATCGCATCGCTTCTCCCTGGGACCCAGTTTGTCAACAACTGGTCGCCGAGTAGTATGCATATCCTCCTCGAGTGATTGGTCAACGGCTCTCCCTCGACGGCCGAATGTTAACAAGCCTCTTCGACAAATCAGGGCACAGCATCCGTGATTTGCCCCACGAAGATTCTCGATTCTCGATAAAGGATTTCGCTGATTGAACGAATTGAACGGTTGGTCCTAACCAAAAATTACCAAAAATAATTAATTATTCTTCCTCACGATTGGTTTTTCTTTTTTACTTATCGATTATTAATCGATGCTTACTGGACTTCCTTCACAAGATCTCAACACTATGAATGAAGTTATAGTCGGATTTAAAATCAATTTAGAGAGCAACAAAAAATCATCTACTCAGGCACGCAAGGCACTGCGACTTCGTTCAAAATGCGGTGAATTCTCATCCTCAGGCACAAAGATATTTGCTCGAGTGGAAAAATCGCGTGGAAATGTGTCGATTTTTAATTCACTGAATCCAGAAAAAATTCTATTCGTTTTTTTTTTGATCTTTGTATAAATCCGATTGAAGAAGTTTAGAGTTATAGCAGGTTTGCGTCCTGGCTTAAAATCTTGTGGACTTCGGTATGGCTTATTCATGTTTTTTTTAAGCACTTCGATTTCTCTTTTTCCTGTAAAAAATTTCTCAGTTCGAATGAATCGCCCGGGCAATGAAAAGGATATTGGAATTGACGTATTAACTTTGATACCCAGTAGAGAGAAATTTTCAAGAAAACATGCGTTACCGCGTTTAGTATTGTATAAATGTACGTAATTGAGAAAGAATTGTATTACAGTCTATAACCTTATGTCCTGGGAAAAGGAAAGTACGATTAATGATTATAAGACAAAGTGTGTAAAAATTGTAAGATGAAATCTCAGAATCACAATTCTTAAACCGCACACCATGATTCACTCAAGTTCAAATTCAATATTTAAATCTGAATTGTTGACAACGTTTTTTAAAATCAAAATCATATTAGTGGTAAGATTTTTCCAGAGATCAGTGTTCGTATCGTCGATGAGGAGTTTCTCGAAAAATCATCTCAACCAAACGTTCAATAATACGTAAACTTTTTCAACCGTCTAGTTATCGCCAGGTTAATTATATAGACCTTACCGATTTTTGTCGAAAAAAATTCACAGACTATTCGACGATCCGACACGCGTATCTCCGAGCAAAGAATATCCCTGTCAGTGTCCGTATAAATTTTCGTTGGTCAATTTTTTTCCCCGATATTTTTTCCAACAAGATATCTTTGCGGAGATGACAGAAAGTGAGCGAGGACAACGCGTGGCGGTTCTTTAAAGTCCTCAGATCTATTCTCTGGCTTGTCGACACCCTTCGGCCGAGCTGTCATTTTGTCGACATCAATTTGTAGCCACGAAACGCGCTTGCTCAAAAGTTTTCGTTTAGCTTCGAGTCTAGCTCTGCGGAACCCGCTTCTTCGCCGCCTACAGCCACGATGGCCAGATGCGTGGTGCCTCTGACGGCTATTAATATTTCGTCTATTTTCTGCTCCCCAATGTTTACACTCACTCCTTACTACTGCACAGTCAAACGGAAGTACCTACCACGTTGGTGCAGTCGCCGTTAAGAGAGTCTAGCCTGCCCTTCCAGGCCTCGAGAAATGAAAATTCGCTTCTCTTTGTCAGGGTGAAACCTCGTCGATGGTTGAAACTTGTTCGGACATTTTCATTCCGATCGAATTCCTCGTTTTCAATATGTTCCCAGATATAGGTATCGTGCCGTTGTGACGTAAAGAGAAAGTGTTTCGAAAAACCTGCTTTACACATAGAATACACAAGTTATTCACCAAAATTATGATCCAATTTGCAACTATTATTACACGAAATTATAAGGTCATTGTCTAGCAGTTACATATATTTGTAAGATTAATATCATGGATTCCAACAGGAAAGTTTCTGACAAACGTTATTATTTTCTTTTCACGTGTTATACTTGTGTGCTTGGAAAAATTATCAGTGAAAATTTATGGTTAATCCGGCCTCACGTTATTAAAATTGTAAAGATAAAATATAAAGAAAAGCTCGAGGACTTTATGGAAAAGACGATGAATTCACATGGAGAAAAAAATTGCGCTGCTATAGTTTGCAAGGAGCCGGTTGGTTCGACGTTTAACGTTGGGTATAATAATATAATGAGAATTAACTTTGTCAACGTTGCTAAAAGCAATAAAGTATTAAGGTCGTTATTAATTAAGCTTCACCTCCTCGCAAAGTTTGTCGTGAACGTCGCGAGAAAAGCTTCAGCCATCTCCTGTAGCCATAAGTCTGCTTGACGTGGGTGAGATATTTTAATTAGAGATCGCGATTTAAAAAGGTGTGGAAACTATGAGGTGTGAAGAACCGAGACTTTACACCAGAGTGGCGAAAAGCGGGTGCAAAGTGACGCCGGGAATCTCACAAAGACCCTGTTTACCTGTTTCGAGGTGGGTAATTCGTTTTTTCATCTTGATTTTGTCGCCTGCTGGTATTTTCTTTTGGAATAAAAACGCTCCTGGTCATATTTCTCGTCCCAGACTTGAGTTGATTGGTGAATTGAACAAAGAGACGTTGATTTTTCAACATAGTGGGTAATGGTCGAAAAATATTTTGAAAATCGTTATAAGCGTGAGGTAATTTTTCAGTGATTGGCCTCACGTTGTGGGGAGAATTTAAAAGTGAATTGATTTATTTCAAGCGACGTTCGCTTGAAAAACTCCGAAAGAGAGAATTGAGAATATGGAAAAAATCCCAACTCGAGAGGCTTGAAAAAATTCGCAAGCTTTCAGAGTTTCTCGTTTCTTTCGGATACGAAGTTTGTCCGTAAAATTTTACGGCAACTTTTCAGTCAATTCGTATCCCATTCAATTAACGTCGATCCGGATAGGCTCGAGTCGTTATCAAAAGTTAGTCGTAGCAAATGAGAAATATCATCACAAAGCGGTGAATATTCGTGAGAGGGAGACGAGTTATTACATGATAATAATGGTGGTTATACGTAGGTATAAGTAAACGTAACAAAAGCTTGAAGTTTCTACTCCACGTACTGCGGTAATATCGTAACACAAAAGATGCGGAATCCGCGACGCTAAGACGTCCTTTGAAGAGCAAACATTTCTTCAAATTGATGCCGAGACGGAACAGATTCCATTATCTCGTTAGATCGCGAAATGCGAATCTCGAAATCGAATTTCGGTTACGTCATCTAAAAGCTTGCGCCGAGTTCGATGCATCAGCGAGAGGACAATTTCCGCTGGGAGTGATTCGGTATAAGTAGGTTCGAATCAAAACGTGTATCGAGGCACGCCTCGTTATCAGCGATCCCCAAGCTGCTCTCGGTTTGAAAACCAAAGGTTACCTCGACGCAGGGTTAATAATAATTTAACACCCCGTTGGCGCTCCAAAGGTTCCGAAGGGCTCCTGAACCAGGGATCACCGACTTTTGTCTCTGCTTTAAAACGAGAGATAAGGTGAAAGGAAAACGGGAGGTTAAAGAGAATAAGGGAAAAAAATGATGATAAAAGGGGGGGGGGGGTAAAGATTGTCGGTGAAACGGATTAGGCAGCTGACACGGAATTCGAGGGGCGAATGAAGAGATTTTAAGAGTGAATGTCGGGTTAATCCTGCTTGACCCAAATAACGAGCACGTATACACCGAATAATTGTCGTCACATTGACGCTGCAAAACTCTCGAGCGATGAAAAGTTCGGGAAATTAAACCACGTGTAAGACAGCTCAGCCCAAAAACTGAACAGCTTTTTTCAATTGAATTTCGAAACGTTGAAGACGATTTGTGTATGACATAAATCTTGTCGATGGATAAAACGAATCTGTCTGACGAATGGATGTACGATATATCGTTGAAAAGACAAAATAAAGAAAAGAAACAAAAAAACTTCCATACATTTTCGCGATCCGTACAAGCAATCGGTAAAAATCGACTAAAACAATCCGTTTAATCGGCGCGTTATTTAATTTCAGAATATAATACAAAGCGGAGTTAAATGGTTCTTTGTTTGCTTGAAGACACAAAGGAGGAATTCATGTCGCGCTATAGATGTCAGCATGTAAATGTGGTGGTGTGATTTTAACAGTCAATAATAATTGACCGAGGAAATTTGAACAAAGGTCGTCCAGTTTTACGTATCGACGCAAATAATTACAACCATTTTGATTTCGGTATGCGACTTGTAGATTCGAATTCTTATAGAATCAGCTTTATCGTCGTGAAAATTGTTTAAAATATAAAAGTGTATTTTTTTTGGTATGTATTTTTCAGACCGAGAGGAAAAACAAATTGTTGATAAGAACGAAGATTTGGGTCCTTCAAATTTTCTTTACCGATAATCAGCTAATAAATTATAGTTATACAAACAAATGAAATGAGATCATTTTTCAACAATAAATCAACGTCGTTGTCTAGCTTTTCAAAGGGATTCTTAATCACTTCAAAAAATAAAACAGCGTATAATTTGCCATAAATTAAAAACTCAACGAATTAGTGCAAATCAATTACACACTATGAAGTTTTTCCATTGATCAAGATTTCTCCACATTTGTCATCCGTGCAGCAATCGTGTTGCAGAAACGTGTTCACATTCACTGAAACCGCTCCAAGTCGTCAGAAAATCAGGAAAATATTGAATTTTGACAAAATAAATTTTGGGAGACGAGGCAGTGCGTATAAAAAATCACTGTGTTTACGAGGTGCTTTTTTTAAGACTGAGTTCGCCATTATCAGTCACAAAAAGAAGCTTAGATACGCATGCGAATGTTTGATCTTTTCTTCGGCCACTCATCAACCTTCGCAATTGGACTCGCGATATCGGAGGTCGAGCAGTTGATCCGCTCTCTCTTTCACCGTGAATCAAGTGATATGCAATATAGACAACGAATAACAATTAATGAAAAATCCCTGCGACATACCGAAACCTTTTTTGTTTGCGATTGCGCAAACTTCGCTGATTTCCAACACCTGTAATTAGCCATTGCCGTTTGAAAGACTGTGACGTAAGACCTGACGAACCTTCGCAAGAACGTAAAGAGATTCGAAACTGTATTTTTTAAATATAATTGTATGTTTCAGTCTCTAATAGCCTGAAGATCTGCCTTGAGATTCAATGTTAATGATATTAATTAAGATAAGATTTCCGTGCCAACCTGTCACATGATTTCTTGTGATTCGGAATTTTTTTTTCTCCTCAGAACCGGAGTTCATTTTTTATCGAAAAAAAATTGCATATGGCTATAATCGGTACCGCCTTCCGTGAGTTTATCGTGCAAAATGGTTATTCAGCGGTGCTGTGAAGAGTCTGAGATCATCCCTCAAAATGAGATTCTATCTGTGTCCTAGCTTGGTTTTCAGGGATGACGGAATGAGGATTAATCTTGAGGGATAATGTCAGACTCTACCGCCACTCTAAAGTGACGGAGATATGCAGCTTTCTACGTGCTTTCAACACCGCGGCTTGACCCTCGCGACTAAGTAATTTAGCATGAGAAGTAGCAGGTTATAGCAAAAAAGTGGGTCAAAGATATTGGCGATTCGGTGTGACATTCCGTCAACAATAATTGACGAGAATTCAAATTTTCAAACGAATCAATGGGACAGGATAATCTGCTACTCAAGATCTGAAAACGTGAAATTTCTATATATTTATACCGTATGAAAAACGCGATTAAAGTCAACAAAGTTTGATCGATTGAAATAAGATTCGTTAAAAATATATTTTTAAACTGTGAAATTAAACTGAAGAAACTCTTTCATTAACGACTTTAAGGCACTCTCGATATTGCATCAATTTCGTTCCTAACTTCAGATGCAAAACTATTGTTTTTGTTTAAAAAAATTCTTTTTTTTCGTGTACGAACTTTTTTCAAACCGTCCATACTTGTATACATTCTTGTTGGTATTCCTAAATCTTAAGTACGGTAAAACAATGTGATCTCTTTGATAATTTCAAATTATGTCACCATTCGAGTGTAAATTGACGTTTACCTTTCGAAGTATCAATTTCACTATCAGATCCTCTTCTGTATAGATTTTCGATCAGACTTTATGCGCCACGCACCTTGATCCATACCAAAAGCTTTCGTGTTACTGGTCGATAAAAAGCCAGTGTACAAAAATAAGGGTCTAATTCCTTAGCCAGGGTATCTTGTGATACTTTGTAAGTTATTTCACCGTAATACCCTCGTAGAAATATTTCGGTAAGGTTGCATGACGATCAGGCTTCGTGATGATCGGAATTATCGGAGTCCCGTGTTCATGATTGAGAAAATTAAGGATCAGCATCGATTACAGGAACGTTTTGTAAGAGAATTAAGTGTCGCTTGTACGATTGGTCATCGTTTCTAGACAAAGCTGTTTATCGAAAATCCGTGCTCAACACACGTGGTTCCTGAGGGCTTACACGCATACCCCAGTCCGGGATGCTGTGTGTACGAAGCTCGGTCGAAAGCGCGGTGTAAACATTAAAGAGGAATTATCTAGCATAATCTTGAAAGACGCCGTCTTCGGGCGCCTCTTATGAGCCAAACAAGTAGCAGCCGACGATCTCCTAACCAGAAAGCCTGATAGCTTGAACAAAGAATATTTAATACCGGGTTGAATGGAGGAGGAGGTGGTATGAAGTTAAGGCGAGGCGAGGCCTGAGCAAAGGCTTGTAAATTACCTTGTGTGCAGGTGATTATGGTAATGTAACTCCTCGCATATACACGCCCCGCTATTAGGGACACATTTGAAACCGTATTTATAGCTATCCACACAGCCGTTAATAAGCTGTCTTTGATCTTTCCTCATCCGCGATAAATACGCACCTCCGATTACTTGATAACCTATTTTAATTGCTTCAAATTTTCCCCGTTTCATGTGGATTTTACACGTTGCTGGACATTTTTCACTCCTTGGATTTACAAAGTGTGTAACGTAGTTACTTTCGTTAGGTTTAAAAAGAGAATCCGTTCAACTTGTTCGATGCAAAAAAAAAAAAAAAAATACGCACACATTCTGATTGGTTGAATATCAAGACAATCTATATTATTATACCGGCTGCGGGATTTACGAATAAATTTACCGCACAGATACGGCAATGAAGTTGCATCGTGTAAGAAGCGTTACGAGTGGTCAATTTGTCAGTGTAAGGTATCACGTTTTCTTATCTGATATATTCTAATTGTCATGGTCGGTTGAGGATTAATCGTCCTCACCGTCTGAATCAAAAGTTAGGAAACCAATGATAGTGAACACGAATAAAAAATATTTACAGGTGCCTACTGTGTGACTATACGTTTAATGTGATTGATTTTCAGACAAATGAACCCAAAAACAGTAATAATTGTATCGTATTGGATTTGTCTGATTGTACATTTTTTTTCAAATTATTGGCATTTTAGCCAATATTTTGTTCAGGTGTATTTACATTACTATGAGAGGGATATTGTTTTATTTCTTGAAAGAAGGGGTGTCCTGATCGAGAATCCGGTTCACATTTACGATTGTCACGCTGCTCTGGAATTATGTATTTGAGAGTTTAAAACAGTGAAATTCCCAGCTCAGACAATTGATTTTCCAATTTCTAAAGACAAACCGAGCCGATAAGTGGTAGTCTCAATATTGAAATATAAGAGGATCGGGATTCTCACGCAACATTCGTTGAACAGCCAGGAATTTTCCGAACAGTAAGAATCCTCAGGCAGACGAATAAAGAAGAATAAAAATTTCAGTCGAGGTACTTTCTGTCGGTGTTAGTCAGCTTGAAAATTTCTTTCTTCTTACAGAGGTAGAAGTAAGCGGCTCACAATCGGTTTTCTCGCGTTGTACACGTAATGCTCCTATGAAAAGGTTGTCTGAAGACGATATTAAGATAAGGGCTTTCAACTTCGTTGGGTAATGCAATGAAGCGTGGGGTTTTTTTAAGCCTTTGTTTTGGAGAATTATGCGTGAAAACTTTTGGACCGAACGAAAATAGAAGCGGTCAAATGACAGGAAAAATTGAAGACGAAATCAAGCCGTCACGCTTTTTCGAAAATTTTCACATTCTTCAACCGCCTGAATCATTTTCCTTAGGTAATTGGTTCACGCTGAAGAATGATCGACGAACCGTTAAATCAATGGAAACGGTATGCGTGTCCGTGGAATCTTTCCAGAAGGTACAACGAAGGGCCCGTAAGTCTCTGACCGCAATAAATCTCTTCGAAATGAACTTGACTCGGAGACACGGTCGAACGGAGCCGAAAGACTTGACCCCGAATGAATCTCGCCTGTAGGACGGTATTTTAGGCGTGAAAGGTGATCGAACCCTTAAGTCGCTGGAGACTCGCCAGACACGAAAATGAGAAAAGTTTTTGAACGTATTTTCACGGGCGAGGGGAAAAAAGTGGAAAATAAGTAAGAATCGAAATCGTTGGGAGAAAGCGAAACAATAGCTGCAGACAACTTCCGTTTCTAACTCTCGCCATGATATTATGGAATAGAGGGAAAAAGAAATCACGCTATTTCCCGTGTATTATACCCTTTGAAGCCACAACTTCGGTATAATAATGGCGACGTAGCAAAGCCCTCGTCTCGGTTCCGAATGGCTTCCAAAAACTTTTCTTGTTATTTTCCTTTCTTTTATATATATATACGTATATACATATATGTATATATATGAATACAGATTCCGCGCGGCCGTGTCTTCAGAAATGGGCGAAACAAGATTTGAATCCCGCGGTAAAAAGTCTCGAGGATGAATTTTCTAGGCTGTCTGTGTAAGTAAGTTTGAACCCCAATTTTCTGGACTACAGTGAAAAACTTTTAAGAGGTGGTTCAGAGTGTTTTTTTCCCCAACGAATTTCTTCCGCCGAGAATATGAATGTATAATATACGTATAATATACGGTGAGGTGAAGGTGGATGTTCAAAGCTCCGAGTAATTTCCTTGATTACATGAAAACGATAGAATCGGAATAAACTACGAAAGCATGACTGTAAAATTCGTCTCGGAATTCGGCGCGTAATTTTCATGCGTGGAAATGCCATTCAAAAGTCTCGCACGCCTCACATTGTCACGTCGCGTAACCGAGGCTGTAATTATATTCCTCAAATCGATAGCGTACGCGGAATCGATACGCTCGGGTTCTACGGAACATGACGTTTCTTTTGAAGTTCAAATTTAATGAACAGCTAGTCGACAATGCGGATTGAAAAGAGGAAAGGTCGGGTTCTTTGAAAGTTAAAATGTGAAGACTGATGGTAACAATGGTGGGTAAAAATAAGTTATAGAATTCTCACGAAAACGTTCACCAATGCTTACGGAACAATCGGTGATATTGAATTGGCTACTTAGAAAATACAAAACAGCTGTTACAATTAATTTGTAAAAAGGAAAGGCTTTTGAATAAAATGATTTATCGTCGTTTCGTCGCAGTTTGAAATGAAATATCGATACATATTAAGCTTTTCTTTATAATCTCACTATATTTTTGTATCTTCGAAGAAATAATCGTAACCTGCGAATATGATTATTTCGAACTCGATTTAAAATAAAAAACAAAAGGTTCGATTCTTGATTCGAGTTTTTAACGTGAAATGAAAAATTGACCGTGCAAAGGTGAAAAGTTGTTGGAACTTTTGAAGAACGTTCGTGAACATGAAACAAGTTTTTTTTTTTTTTGATTCGAGAAGCATCATTCAATTTCACAGTAAGGTACTTGAAAAATTTCAAACATCAATCGAAACACTCGAAAGTGATGTTGAATCAATTGACATTTCTCGGTCGGTTTTCTGAATAGTCGATACATTTTACAATTGGTATACAGTTTGAATATATCTCTGTCCTTTGTTGATAACATATATAAAAAAGATGACATAAACAGCCTCGAATCGTATCTGTGACCTTTGAAAGAAGTAAGCTTTCGTAATTATTAAACGGTACTCAAGTCGCAAGCTCTAGATTGGATACCACGCTGTTTCGGTGATGGAACCCACCGACGTTTATAAAGTCAAGGTCTCTGGCTACACCGAAAATCGCATTACATATAATTGCGGAACGCTTTTTGTTTACCGTTGGAAATATGCCCGGCATGAAATTCCTAAAAGCAAACAGTAAAATCGAGGGAATTTTCTCGGCGCCTGCACGCCTAAACCGATTCCGGAGTCGGTACGTGCTGTTTGGCGATAATAATTGGCAACGGCTCACTTCTCTCACTAATACGCACGATGGGGATTAAAAATGATCCAAGTTTCGACGAGGCAACGACCAGCGGCCCGGCGAACGAGCAATGACCTTGAACTAGAGCTTACCTCGTAACAGCCATCCGTCACGAAGCATGGAGGCGTCTCTTTGTGCCAGCGCTGTTTTCTTCCGTGGCCGTGAGTGAGGAGCTTTCGGTATGCAGCCAACCGCACAATCACGTCATTCCATAGCTTGCAGCCTTTGTAATTTGGCACAACGACGACGAAGAAGCTCCGTTCCGCTACTAACAGAGCCACCACCGTCTGAACACGTGAGAGAACTTCACACGTCACTCTATTGAGGATGAGGAAAGTTGGAGAGCGGACAAAAGGAACAAGAAAAAAAAAGAAAAGCTAACAACAACAAGAACAACAACAACAACAACAACCGCGAACCGAAAAGCAAACTCTCGCAGCGTTTGAAGTTTTTTTTTTTTTTTGTTCTCCTTCTTCACCCGTGCTTGCGAGCACTTTCAATCTTCGTTTTACGCTCGAGGTCTATCGATATGTCTCTTTGGCTCACCTGGCTTGGCCAAGTCGCGTGTTCTGCGTGTCTGAAGCGCGCAACTGACGCCAACGACGCCGGCGACGCTGCCGGCGTCGGCGTCGCTGCAAGCTCAGGGGAGTGCTTTAGAAGTTGGGCGCGTGCCGCGCGGCTCAAGCTCCAGCGATTTCAAGCCTCTTCATTCTTCCTTCGACTCGGATGCTTTTTCATCCTTTTGTCTCTTCTCGTTATGTTACACAACGTGTTTGGCACGCTGGGCAAAAAATAGTTGGCTGGACCAGGAAATTTTTATGTTAAGAGGATGCTGCAGTCAGTCTTTACCGACCGAGTAAATAGCTGCTTATTTTTACCGTTATCAAAGCCTGCGCAGCTCTGATACGAAAATGCTCGAAGTCAGCCCAATTATACTTGCAATCCGAAAAATTTGTGGTTTTATTATAAAATAACTCCAGGAAAAGTGTTTTTGCAACGATTGGTAATTCAATTAAAGCAATACATTTCTTGGCATTGTTGTTGCATAAGATAAAACTATTTTTCAGATATTTGTATTCGGAATTGCGCTGACTGCGGTATTTTTTTACCAGTGATGCGTAAGCATTGACAATGGTGAAAATGAGTGATATTTAATATAGTCACAGCAAAAAAAATTTGTTGCAACAGGTGAAACCTTGCAAATTAAACTAACGAGTTTGTTACATTAAAACTCAACTTAGCTGCAAAACGGTTGATGTTGCAGTGAAACTTTTTGCTTCGATAAGTAAAATTCTTTCTGTTACCGTACGTTAACACTCAAATTTACTGACCCAGCGAATCATTTATTCCGTGGGTCCAGAAGTTTGCGATGATCCGCGTTTTTCTTACAAATTGTACCTGAAGTGCGGCGTGTTATGAGTATCCCATTTTCTTCTAAAGTCTTATCTGCTTATACAATATGCATATATGCTTGCTTCCCGATTAATTATTTCATTCTTACAAATATTTGCACCAACGACGATACCGATTCTTACCGGAAATCGGTTATCCCAGTTCCATTCACTCTGATTTTACTCAAATTAAATTCAATATCTTTTTCTCCTGTTAGTGTCTATTTTCCTGAAGCCGAATCGTCTGCGTAGGTTTGGTTAGTTTACTTTGGTTATTTAGAACCACACAAGAAAAACCCTTGTTTTAGTTGAGTGCAAAAAATTTAACGTCACGATACATAGATGAATTGAGACAGAAAAATGTTCATTCATTTTTTCATACCATTCTCGACAAAAATATAGGCTATAGCCTAATTTTCAAATATTCCAAGGGAATTGAAAGGCAAGAAAAATAAGCGTTCTATAATATAGCAAGCGAATTTCCTTGGTAAAAAAATAAACCTATTCCACGCGGTGTTTTCGTGTTTGATTTGAATGGAGATTAATTGCCCTACACATCAGGTTCCTAATTCTCTTGGTGTTGGATCTAGTCTATTCGGTGTCACCTTCGCGCTTAGATCTTCCATGCCAATTTGTTCGGTGTAATCCATCAACGTAGATCCGATGTGAATGGAAGATAAATAATAAATCGAACCGGAATTTTACATCGTTATTATTATACTACCTTGAATAAAAAATAAGACAAAATGAAAGGAGCCAGATCCCCGAATCAAAGAGTCAGAGACGTATCATTAAAATGCAAAAAGGTCAATCGATTCCAGGAATCGATTAGATTCCGATCGCTGTGTGGCGTGTTTGAAAATTTTGGATGATCATGTAATCCCCGATGGATTTTCAGGGATTTCAGAACGCTGACCTTAATTTATACCGAGAACCCGAATCTGGACTATTCAGGATTTTGAGTGGCATCCTGGATTAACGTAGGATTTATGTATCACGCAAAAAAGAAATATTTCCGATCGACGAAATATTGCGAAATAACAGTAATTTGTTTTATCAAGTAAAATTGCGCTGATTTCTATTAACCCAACATTTCCTCCGGCATATTCGGTATGAGGTTTAAGAATTTTTTCTTTTTTGGTTTGAAAAGGGGAATATCAGACCTCCGGATCAATGATTTGAAACTTTTAGGGGTGTTTCTTTGGCCTGATATATGAAGTTGCTGATGTGTAGTTCAATCCTTTGCTAGATACACAATACATCGGATTGTCGAAAAGTTGCAGTTTATACTTTATTGTGCCTCTGAAATAATAAGACATCTGTTTAAACATGAATCTATGAGAACCTGTAATCGATACTTCAAGGTAAGACAATTAAAATTATTATTCCAGTCAAAAATATACAACAGGTTTCGGTTATTAGGTCATTTCACTCATTAAACTTTAATAATCTTAATAAATTTTAATCTGAGTGAAGAACAGCCTCATGGGTAGAACTGCACGTGAGAAGCTTTAATATATTTTCTGGCAAAGAAAATTGCAAAACCCTTGCGAAAATCTGATAAATGGACTGGTTTTCGGTCATCACGTCCAAGGCACCATTTCTGTAGGATATTACGTTCATATGTAGGTGCTATTATTTGCCATCAACATTTATTTCTCTATTCGTCTCCTAAAACTGTTCTTCAAGTCTAGGTTTCTTGACTAAGGGTTCAAGATTTCGATCGTGTTGAACGACTTGAAAAATATTGAATAACTAAAATCTAAGATATCACGTGAATGCATTCAAACTCAAAATTACTGTGATCATCTGTCGGCATTTGTTTAACTTTCACGAAAATCCGTTAACCAAATGTCTGATACTCCACTTCCGAGGGTGTAAGTCGGGGCTCCGAAGCTTCCAAAGCCGCCTCTGAGTCGCGAAGCTTCCCGAAGCGCTCCGAAAACTTTTGGAGCTTTAGCTGCGGAGGCGCGCGCATGCTTCGGCCCTCTTTCCGGGGGCGGGGGGCGGAGCGGGCCGAATATTGACGCGTACCGCAGGCAAGCCAGGGGTGGCAGGTGGCGGCCGGCAGGTCGACCTGACCGAGCGAGGCCAAGGACTTTGTTGCCGGCGGCCGCCGTTTTTCCCACCCTGTGGATGGCTCGAGAGTAAGGGACTTCGGGCCTTCCGGAAATGGCGAAGAACGGTGGATCGAGTTTTTTTTACAAAATCGATCGCCGCGCTCGCCGATCAGCACCGTGCAACAAGTTCGCTCCGCACAAACTTCTTCTTCGGGTTGCGGTTTGTTGGGTTTCCGCTATTTCTTTGATCCATGGAACAGCGATCACTCGGTAGTCTGCTTTTACGGATATTATATTCTTGCGTTACTTTTCGTTTTACTCACTTCTCCGGACACACATTTTCCGCCCTTTTTTTCATTTCCGCAGGTTTTACAAGTAGCTTTTTCCATTGGGAAGTTCACATTTCAATGATTTTTATACTGCTATTTTAAACGGTTGAACAGGTAAACTGTACATGACGTGATTTATTTGAGTGGCAATATTTTATATTGTGTGAAATTTGACGCGGTCAGAAAGCCGATTTTATACGTACATAATTATGCACAGTTATATACAGTTTGGTGAAAAAAAAATTAGTTTAAAAAAATGATAAAATTTAGGGTCATGAAGTGAAATTGGAGATTCACTTCGATGTGGGAGAAAATTAAAAATCATAGTTTCAATGTTTATTTATTAATAATTAAAGATAGTCGGAAGCATCATTTTCCTGCCAATGTGTTCTCTCGGCCTAAAATTTCTAATCCATTATTCGTACAATTTTTACACATCCACGAGCATTGGAATTATATATCATACTCCCTTTTTGATGCGAGCTTAAAGTCTAAATTACTTGCTACGCAATTTCCTTCGACACGGACTTTTTCTCAAGACGTCTCGTCTTAACGATAAGCAAAAGAAAGTGTAAAAAAGCTTAATACCGTCGAATTTTTGCCAATCTTCCATCATATTTTACTTTAAGTCTGGAGGTAATGAAATAAACCCACGCATATTCAATTGAATCTTCTTTGACATTCGTGAAATGGTTAAAATTGGAATGTCTTTCCTACTGTATTATCTGATTCGCTGTCTTCGAAAGATTGCAGTGACTGAGCAGTTGCAGGTAAAAGGAGTTGTAACCGCCCCCAGACTGTTTGATAGTGCAGAAAAATCCGGCACATCAAACTGCACGCGTATAATACGAACCGCAAAAAGGGACAGACATTTCTAAAGCCCGGTTTCTCACAGATCCTGACTTTCAACTGATTATATTTGAAAATGCCGTGTCGTAAACCGCCACACCAGGTGTACGTTACAGAGAAATTCTCTGGAGACACGCCAGTGCCACGAACGTATCTCCTTCCAAAAGTCGATCGAAGTGGATTTCCACATAAATCAGATCAAAGCTCGATCCCAATTTATTGGTAGAATTTTGTGCAGAGTAGCTGGGTAAAACTTTTCTCGAATTTTCGGACACATTTCTGAACTTTCGATTCTCTTTAATGGACATTGGATGAACTTCAGGAGCCTGTCGAATTAGTGTGACGTAAATTGTCACCAGAAATCGTCAAGAAACGAATTGTGGTAGTAAAGTCACATGGAATGAAAATTCTTGTGTAACGCCACTGGAGAATTCTATGAAAATGTGGCTAGTATTGTAATGCAAAGACGGTACTTGATACTAAGCGTATTATGTGATAACCGCGTCGACAGCTTTTTCCACGTGCCTGAGGTGAGAAGTGTTCATTTAATCAGCCATTCGTCTGAACAAGGATGTTCAGCGGGTGTTTCTGTTCCGCGTAGAATACCTACACTCGACAAAAACGGTTTGTTCTTTGCGCTGTCTCTTTCGCTTGTTAAAACTCCCCGTGGACTGTCTGTCTATCTGGTTGTCCTTCTCACCAAGGCGCCACACCGCTGCGGTTTCATTTAACGCCTTGAAAAGCAAATCCACAAAGGTGCGAACAGTTAAAAGCCATTATTTCAGTTTCCCCGATAGGCAGGCGTACAAACTGCAGCCAGTGGTGCATCTTGTATTTTTAACATGTACTCCGAGCATCCGCTGACGTAGAACAGCACGTACTAATTGTCAGTGCAACTAAACAGACCAGACGTTTATACACCATTTCTGGAAGATGGTTTTTCAAGGTGAGATGTTGAACGTTTTACTCATAGTTTTCGAAAGTTTGCAGTACGTATCTTGATTTGTACCTGGAGGAAGGAAACAAAAGTATCGAAAAATATCATATGTTTGACATTCAGTGACGAATGATTCACGAAATCAGGTCAAGTATGCATCGCATCGATTTTAACGTTGCGTTTATTCTTCTAATCAATCCATGTTCGTTCAAATAAGTTGTTCCAAATTTTCAACACGGTAAGCAAGCTTGAAGTCTTCCAATTTTCGAAACCATTTATTCATACATTCTACGCCGTATTGTGAAATAAAGAGATATAATACAACAATATAAAAAATGAATACAAACGGTGCAACGTTATTATATTTCTTAAAAGCTTTCGCACTGTCTTTGGTTTTCTTCACCCTCGCAATTCATATAGTTTCAAACACGGTGTAAACGCGATACGTTTGAGAATAAAGAATGAAACATTTGATTTCCAAACGGTGATTTTTCAAAGCACCGATTTTAAAATTAACGCCCACAGTGTGCGATGCTGAATGCAAGGCTTGGGGAGACTTGAATAATAAAAATGACGCGGCATATGTTCACAAGAAGAATTTATGAAGGAGAATTAAAGCCGATAACATCGCAGGTAATACGCGCGAATTAACCATAATATTTGTTTCTGATGAAAAACACTTCGGCAAACGTTTTGTCGACAAGTTTAACTTACCGACAAGCTTTCGGATGGTCTCCGAAAGCTCGTCGCCTTGACATTCAAAGGGGAAACTCCACCGCGCTGTGACGTATATACTGACGTGTATTAATTTGGCGAGATGTCAACGGTTTAAGGGCTGTTCAAATCTAGTGAGACCGGCAAACGGAACGGGGGATTAACGACGTCAGTTGTTTGCCCACATTGGTCTCACCGTCTACGAGCATGGTTAACACCCACTGAATTTTCAATAGAGCTGTCTCGCGTAGTTCCGTCATTGATTGCGAAGCTTTGTTGGCTCTGTTATATAATTACAAGGTATTCCAATAACTAGCTTGACAGGTCAGCATTTCAGTCTCTGTACGTTATCCCCATTATGCTGCAGAGTAATATTACAAAATTTTGGAAATTTTGACAAACAGTTGAAATCGAAGATTAACCTGTAACATGTTAGCAAATTTTCTTCCTACGGCATTCGCGCCAGTTGAATTAAACTTTATACAAACGTGAGAATCGCCGCTTTTCAATTTCAACTAACAAAGTCTGTAATTGTGGAAGAAAACCTCGGGAGGGTAAAGAACCGAGATTATTGATGTAAGAAATATATTTCGGGAGGAGAGAGGGAATAGTTTAGATATAAATAAAACATGGGTATCTGGAAAAGAAACGATAACGGCTCTTCAGCGTCTTTGGGACAAAGTTCTTCCCTACAGATCAGCTGTTTTCCTACTTTCTTCGGTCAATTTGAACAGACGTGAACTCCTCCCGTAGCTCCATTGATAAGCTTTCCAGGGAACCCTTTGGCGTACCAACTACCTGAGCATAACCAATGGCCTTAACTGACGTAGATGAACAGGGTCTTCCTTCTAGACCTGGATCAGGTCCGCGTACCTTATTCCCGGTATCGTTTATGGACTTTAGTCTCTTCCCCCGATGGTAGGCAGGTATCCACGAACCTTTGACGCAACCATCGGGCAGCAAGATATGTAAGGCGCAAGTTCTTCGGTATTAATCAGCAAGCAAAAGCATAATGTATTTACATTGGCAAAAAATACAACGCCGGAACTAAGTTTCCACGTCTTTACGTTACTTAATATCATGTCTTCCGAGGTCTGTATAATATAAAGTGTAATTCTTGTTTATTCTAATTTCGTTTTTACTTCTTATGAACTGTACTTTTCATTCCCTGCACTTTCAACGTTTTCTTTTTCTGCCAAATGTACTGTATTACATTTATATATACCTACGTAGTGTGATTTTTTTCCTTTTACTCGGAAGTGTCGTACACGGAGAAAAAAATCTGAGAAAAATTATCCTGCTGTTACTATAATCGTGATGTAAAAGACACGTAATGCAGTTTTTATTGATGCAGTTTTTATTTATTGCATCGACGACAACAACGACTATTATGTTTCAATTTTATTTACGGGGCATTCATTGACAAAGCATAATCGTCGTCTTTGTCGATGCAATCATTTTACGGTCTTTCACAGATTAAAACTAAAGACGGGTTGGCCGGCCTGCGAGAAACAAACGAAGAGCTCGAGTGGGTGCCGAGTCGACGGTGACCGAATTATCGAATAAGATGAAAAGAAATCGTTTAATACAATTCACAACCACCTCACCGTTTGAATAGAAATCAAATTTGTGCGTACGCGACGAAAGTTTACGATCCATTGAAGCCGATCATAACATTGACGCGAGTCTCAAAGGACGCAGCGATGTAAACACGCTCGAAATGTTGACCGAGAATCGGTGCTCTACTATCAGTGTTCGACCGAGGCTGGCTTCGTACACATGTAGGTACCGAAAATTATTCTCGTACTACGTGACTGTACAAAAACGGGCCAAGTGTATAAGCTCAACGATTTCTGTTACGTTGTATTACGTAATTGAAAGTGAATTTCGTGTCCCGAGTTTTCATTGTTTTGTGCAACTGTAAACCTGAGATGCTTCGAGAACTACTACATGTAAAAGTGTGGAGCAGCCCAGATTCCAGGTAACGATACTCGCTTTAATTATTGATTGATAATTCGATGTCGTACATTTGAAGCCGAACTTTTGTTACAGCGTGCAATGCGTGAATATTAAACTAGACAACGGTAACAATTAATTTGAGAAATGAATAGCCGATTTGCCTAATTAATCCGGGCTTCCTTTTTCGTTCTACCGTGCAACTTCAGGTCTTTGCGAATTCGATTCTCGACTCGCCGCGTCGCGTGTCGTTTGTTTGTTATTTGTTTGTGCGGCCGACCTTCGGTGAGTGCGTAGCTGCATCGTTAACAAGTTCAACTCACTATCAGTCCTTTTAGGCAAGCAGCTACGACGCAAAAAGTGGAATCGAGTCTTATTATCACGCTGCAGATTTTTAGATTTTAGCTTTCCGAAGTTTGCCGAACAGGCTAACAACATATTGAAATTCCTCTCGGGCAGACTTTTGACGCGTCAGAAGCGTTTTGTGACAAGAAAATACTCCGATAATATTCCGTTGCGGTTTTCTTTCTGATATTCTGAAAAAACGGGCCTTGCGGAAGGCGAGCTTCGTTTGACAATGAGTTCGTAATACAATTGTAACGTGTTTATCAGTGAGTGGTTCATTTAGGCGGCATTCTTTTTGTATCAAAATATATTATCGGTTCGTTAACCGAATATGGAAGTGTGTTATTATTCACGCATGTATAGCTGTGTCGTTACATGTTCGTCACTTCGGAGGTTTGTCTTTCGGTTAAACTTTATCGGTGTTCGGTCTTTGATTATGTTTTGTACAAATGATCGCTAATTTTCACTAGAGCGTGAATTTATTTGGAACATGGAATACTAACAAAATGTTATCTCTTATCTGACTACAGGGACGAACTACATTTCAGTGTGATTGACCAAATTTAGCAACGATCCGAAAGAATCGGCTCGATCGATTGATCTCTGGAGATAAGGTGAAAACTGGACTATCCCCTACAGTGGATAAAACCGGAAGGTACGTAATAAATATGATTCTTGATTAAATTGTCGCTTTTGGTCGTAAATAGTGGTAGCTGTTCACAGGCCTTACTCATATATATATTCGATACCTGTGTCTATTTAATTAGCTTTATATTATTCATTTATGGAGTTCATTTATTAACACATCGGAAAACACTGAAATGTTGTGAAAAAAAAAATAATTATTATTTTGACACACGCAGTTTGCAGGGACATGAAATCTGATCCAAGTATGTACAATGAGTAATATTCTGTTGTATTCTTATCGCAGTGTAAAAAGTGCAACGCTTCACCATTTGACCTGACTGTGAGATGCTACGCGAGCTACTACATTTCAAGTGTGGAGCAACCTAAAGGAGGTAAGAATACCCATTTTAATAACCGTTTGATAGTTCAAGGTGGTACATTTGAAGCATAATTTTAACCCTTGCGTAATCTGTAAACAACGGTGATAATTAATTCGAGAACTGAAAATGCAGCTTTATACATAAATTAATTCGGGCCTCCTTTTTTGCTTTTCCAGATTTAAGCAGAGACTTCCGAGCAACTTCTCCATTACTCGGCAACGTCGGTGAGTTTGCACGTATTTAGGTTACGGGTATTTCCCTGGTATTCCCCTGTCACGTGGCGTGGCGGTAACAATTGTTACACAAATCTTGGATTTCTTAGCTGCATGGATAGGCTCATTCGCGATCGCAACGTGCTTGACTTTTGGTCGGATAATTTTCGTTTCGCAATTTAATTAACCGTAGCTTACTTGCAGTTAGAAATTTTACACGTTGCTAAAAGTGGAATGAGCATCGCGACAGGTAACCATCGCTTACTCGGCACTCGCGAGATCGGATTGTGTTTCGAAACTGATGTAATAATCTACGTTTGAAGTTACCGACAATGTCGTTTAAGCGGTGGGTTCACCTGAGGTTTCAACGTATTCAAATATTCACATTATTGTTATGTCGATAAAATTCCAAAGTCTGGCATAAAGTAACGTAATCAAATTGCACCTTATATTATACGTCATTTTCAATATTCTAACATTCAACAAGTACCGATCAAATTTTTTTTTTCTTAGCTCGCTTAGAAAAATGCTAATTGGCATACAGGATGTTTTTAATCACTTTTACAAAAGGTTGATGTACCGATAGTCTGCCAACATTTGCTAAAACGATGCATACGATATTAGGGTTGGCGGGAAATAACCGCGATACTGTATTCCGAGTAGGCAGACTACGATACAAAAACATTTTGCTCCCGACAGGTAACCAACGAAAATGTAAGTCAGTGACCACGGCGCGAATGACGAAGAATGACGTGTGTTGGAAAGAATGGAGAATCGTTTAGATCGAATATAGGTAACCGGGTAGGTAGGCGAACGTTTTGGGATCCGTCGCGGAGTTTGTGCGTGTGTGTGTGCGTCTCTCTTTTCCGTTGGGTGGTTTCGTTGGGAAACAGGCAAGGGTAGGAAGGTCGCGATGTACCGCGATGTACCGCGATGTTGCTAACTTTTCTAATCCACAGCGTCGCACGATCGCAGAGATTTTTTTTCCAAGAGACTCCGTATTCGAGTCTCTCGACCGTTTGTAAGCGTTTGAATATTAACGAGACAGAATTTTCTATTTCTTGTCACTCTGCAACCATTTTTCCATTGTTGTTCAATTCAATTATTCAGTCATCACCGATCGTTATTCCATTCTATTGATTTCTGTGATCGTCCGAATGGGCAAAACGCATCTCTGGACCATCCATCACGTTCCGTGGTACGTTGGATGGCGAGATGCTGAGCTCGAAGACTTCGCGTCGAAGAGGAACGCCGACCGCCACGCCACACAATAATGCATGCCATCCAACCTCCCTCCCGGACTTGACCCGCATCTCGGAAGAACAATCCGCATCGCGACGTGTCGGATTCGAAAAGACGCGGATGCGGATTGGGTTTCTGCAGAATTTTGCGACAAGTTCTAGATGTTTAAGGTATTTTGACAGGTAAATCGGTCGCGCCCTCTTGCGCGTGTGAATTAATCACGGGAATCGTCCGCGCCTTTCACGCGATTATTAATAATCAGGGTGGCGACAAACCGGGAAAACCGGAAGTAGTCGGAGAATTTTGTCTATCGGGAAAAGTCAAGGATTATGACGAACCATTGGAAAGAACGCACTTTTCTATAAATTGTTTTCAAACTTCAGCCGTGCTTTGTAAATTCAGCCAAGCTAACTGCCGGAAATAGAATTGTACAATTTCTAATTATTCGTGTGAGACGAAGCAATATTATTTGCGTTTTTTAGATCCAAATTAATATATTCAAGATATACATTGTACAACTTCCGAAGCTGTAAGATCGTAAAAGCTGCTCAACAATATTCAAGTTTCGTGGGAAAACGTGAGGGAGTTCTGAATTTTTTTTACGGGAAAAGTCAGGGAATTTTATTTGAGCACAATCGGCGCCATCCTGCAAATGATCCAACGATCCAGTGGTCGAGGGATCGGTGGGATCCGGTAATCGACTCCATCCAGTGGTTAAGGTGTCCAAGGTGATCCCAGTGATCGAGTGATCGAGTGATTAGTCCGGGAGGTAACGACAGATTTCGTTGCACAATTTTCACGAGCTTCATTTTTTTTGTCCGAGTTATCCGTGTTACATACAATAGAGTAGCACGAACGTCTTCCAACGCGCCCCCACGACGGGGGATTACACGAGGGTTGGACTTACAGCAAAAAATGAAGCAAAAATGTATGACGGAATATGCGAAACTTATCGTAGGCATTAATTGAAACGTAAGATGCTTAGAAAATGTCATGTTCCGCCTAAATTCCACGACACAACTCGTCTTCCACCCGCATAAGTGAGGGAAAAAAAATAT
Organism: Neodiprion lecontei; assembly: GCF_021901455.1. Classification (NCBI taxonomy): domain Eukaryota; kingdom Metazoa; phylum Arthropoda; class Insecta; order Hymenoptera; family Diprionidae; genus Neodiprion; species Neodiprion lecontei. The sequence continues at coordinate 8,520,317 of NC_060265.1, read as the reverse complement.
TTAAAAAATGTATACCCTCAACGATAAAATTGATTACAACGCTTCTTTTTATATCAACAAACACAAACATCACAGTCCTGTATCTATGAGGTACAATAGGAAAGTTCGAAAAAGGGCCTCTTTTAGATTTCGCTCTTCTCCTAGATTCTTCCACTCCTTAACAAAAAAATAGCTAAAGAGCAAAGCTGGAAAAAATTTTCTTTTACCGGCTCAAGGACGTGGAAATTTCGAAAAGGACTATTTTCGGAAATTTCAAACTGAGATGTCCTTAAATCTTTCTGTGACTATGTTTCGCATGCCGAAAAAATAGTTTTTATGAAACCTGAGATGCGTGTGATGTTTTTTAGTACCGAAACATCTACGTTGAAATTTACGAAAACCAATTTTTGATAACTTTTAAATATTGCAGTGCATTTCAACATAGATTTTTCGGTACTAGGAAAAACCGCACGCATCTCAGGTTTTGCAAAAATTTTACAAAACATAGCCACCGGTGGATTCGAGGATATCTTAATTTTGAAATACCCGAAAACAGCCTTTTGCGAAATTTAAACGTGGTTCAGGCAGTAGTAACAAATTTGTTCTCACAATCAGTCCGTCTCTTTCGCGTGAACGATTGTTTTCTGTGAAAAAGTGCAAGAATATCGGAGGGAAGTAAAATATACAAAAAGGCTTTTTCCGAAGCGTCTTATTCTATCTTATCGGTGGAAGACTGTTACTTTTTTGTTTTTCACTATAAAAAAAAAACCATAGTAATCAATTTTATCCTTGCGGGTGGGAATCTTGTAAATATTTTTTTCCGTATACTTATGTGGGTGGAAGACGACATCGACGGCTGCTTAGAATAACCGGCTATCTCGATTAAAGTCCAAAAACCGGGTATTTCACGTTTGAAATTTTTTGGCCGTAAATTAAATTGGTAGCACTATCGGGCTGAATACGAAATTTGTCAGCGCCTCACAAAATTCATAGAAGCTCCGTTTTGTGAATGTAGGTATTATATGTTCATCTACATAATTATAAATCAGAAATGAAAGTATAAAGCATCAGGCGTATGTTGAGATGAAATTAAAGATTATCATTTCGGCATAATGATGTTAAATTGACAGTGACATTAAATGTGTAAATACCTACATTCACAAAACGGAGCTTGTATGAATTTTGTGAGGCGCTGGCGAATTTCGTATTCAGCCTGACAGTGCTATCAACTTAACTTGCGGCCAAAATATTTCAAACGCGAAATAGCCGGTTTTGAACTTTACTCGAGATAGCCGGTTATTCTACGCAACCGTCGATATTCTCTAAGCTCCTTATGTTTCAATTAATGCGTACGACAAGTTTCGCGTATTCGGCAATACGTTTATTTCTTTAAATTTATTTTGCTGTAATTGTAACCCTGTCGCAACCCCCCGCCGTGAGGGTGATTTGACAGACGTCCGAATTAATATTATGTGTTACACATTTAACTTAAAAAAGATGAAGCTTGCGGAAATGACCCGCGAATCTTTGACGCTGCCTCCGGGACTAATCGAGTGATCGAGTGATCCAGTGGCCCAAAAATGGATGATCCGGTGACCCGAGTGATCTGAGTTTCGATTCGAGTGAGCCAGTTGAATCGAGTGATCCAGTGATCTAGTGATCGAGCAGCGTGGTGAGAGACTTTTAAAACCGGGAAAAGTCAGGGAGATATGATCGACCAAATGGAGAAACGTACTTTTTTTTATCATAAAAATCGTTATCAATCTTGAACTATGCTTCATAAATTCAGTTAAACCGACCGTCGGAAATGGAATCGTTCAATTTCTAATTATTCGTCTCAAACGAAGCAATGCTACGTGTTTTTCAGATCCAAATGAAATATATTCAAGGTGCACAACCTCTGGAGCTTTGAGGTCGTAAAAGCTGCTCAATAATACTCAAGTTTCGTGGGAAAATGTCGAAGAATTCGGAATTTTTTTACGGGAAAAGTGAGGGAAAAGTCGAGGAATTATACTTTAGTAAAATTGTCGCCACCCTGATAATGCGAATCGAACGATCGCGCTTTTTGCCTAGCGATTTCGTAAACGGTATATGAAAAAGTAAAGAACCTTCGATGTGTTAAGTCTGCAGCTCTTCGATCGAATTTTTTTTTTATCAACAACTGAGTTTTCAAACTTCAATTGACCGCGCTTGTTGCGCGTCGGCTTGATAGTTCTTGGTTCTGAGAGAAAGCGCGGCGTTTCCAAGCCGGCGGCCAATTCACGGGGATAAAAATCGCGGAGTGTGTAGTGACGGTGAAGAATCTTGGCGTAAGTATTTCTGAAATATATTTGAAATATACAGAAACACTCGTTTACCCGATCGTATTATTTTCTGTTTCAGGGCAACAAAACCAATTTTTTAACAAATGCACTGACAATGGGAACTATAGAATGTTCAGTCGAAAAGGATATTCACTGTAATAATTTAAAGCACAAAGGGATGTCGATTGAAAAAATTTAGAATGGTTTTCATTCATCAATACAATTAATAATCGAAGCCACGAATATTAAAGCGCATATCATGTTGGACTCGATCCATTTTTTGTCAGTGTATGGACTCACGTGATTGTGCTAACCATACCATCGGTTGTTTCAGGTAATAAAACTTTTGCTTGTTTCAGCTAATCAAATTATCTGTGTGTTTCAACTAATTAATATGTCTCTTTTTGTTAATTATATAATTTCTACCCATCTATGCTAGGTATATTTCTGTCTTTATCGACATATGTCACTAATTATATTTTCCTCTGATCGAGGTAACTGAGTTTTATTGACTGTGCTGAAACATTAACGTTTCATTTCTTGGGTTAAAAAAAAAAGTTTGTGTGTCAGCTCCGACGAACGGCTGGAGTTTAATCCTTACGAACGATAATTATGTTGTATATCGAACAGAAAAGGAGGGTAAAGGAACGAATCTTCCAAAATGATAAGAGAAACAAACATATATCTGTAATTATTCGGATTATTTATATTGCTTCAATAAAAGCGTAGTACATAAAAATACACGTATCAATGCATAGAAGTACAAGGAAACTTTAAAATCAAAACATTAAAAGTTGATGGTTAGGTTGCTGTTTGTGTACGTTGTATCGATGCAATAAATGCTACTATATGTATTTATTACATTCTTTTGCACGTTCAATATATATGTTTGTCTCTTTCTATAACGCCTCAAGTTTCCCTGTTACACTTGATTTTACTCCCTATAAAATTTCCGTACCGGGCCCTATAACTCAAATCGTTTCTTAAGGAGTAAGCTCCAAAAATTTCAAAACGTGGAGAATTTCATCAAATTTCGTAAATATATTCTTTAGTATTATATATGACAATACAAATTTTTTCAGATTTTTCTTCTAACCAGTTCTCGAGTAATTGAACATTGAAGTTCACGCGTATAAGCATAGCGTTTTCATATTATGTTCCGGGCATAAGAATTCTGCTTTAATGCTCAATTACTCAATAACTAGACAAAAGAAAAATTTGAAAAAATTTGTGTTTTCGTACTTGATGATGAAAAACGTTATTACCAAATTTTCTCAATTTCTGTAAATTTTGATTTCGGTCACCACCCTCCTTAAGGAGCGTGTGTATAGGTCCCTTGCGTAACATACGTGCTTAGTGAAATGAGATTGTGTGGCGTGCACATGCATGGAAAAATGGCATGAATGTAACGCCTCGGAACTCCGCTAGGCAGCGCTGACAACGTGCATGTTGTTATGCAAGGGGCCTATAACGGATACATGTCGCAAACGAACGATGTTACAATCTTTATTTTTCATCCATATAAAACGAATTGCCCAATTTTAGAGTTCGCGTTTTTCTTATCGTTGTCGCTGCAGACTTCTACCAAGAATCGTGACGACTGCTTCTCCTTTTCTGTACAGGATATACGAAGACATTTTGAGACACCCACCGTCACAGAAAATTTTACCGTGCTAGCGCTATGCGCCGTATATATATATGTATATATATTATATATCTCCGCGCAGAGAAAAATAATCATGCTATAGCACGGTAAAATTTTCTCCGTGCATGACTATTTTTCTCTGGTCAATGCAAACAATATTTATCCTGTATGTCGAAGAATAATTTTTAAAGCTTCTTATAATTTTTCTAACGCTGGCAGTTCTCATCACGTTTATTGGAAAGCACGGTAATATTTTCCAGAAATCCCTGTAAAAATTCGAAGTTTTTTCTCTCCGTGTATCTGCTGGGCTTGTCATTAATTGAACAATCAACGAAGGAAATAAATTATGTAAAAATAAAGAATAAAATTGTAACATCAAGTCCCCAAAGATCCGTCGGAAGTCTCGTTGAAACCTAAATTGGTTCTGAGAATTCTGAATACATTTAACTTCAGTCCGACTCCAATTTTCAACTGAACAAAGAGAAGAAAAGGACCGTAAGGAAATTCTGAAAGGAACTTTTGTGTTTTTAAGGGCTGTAAGGGTGGTTCGGTACAGGTCAACGGAAATACCGCGGTCTAGAGGCTTCCATCCGGGACTTACCGAAACCCCAAGACAAACAACGGGAAACCAGAAGAGCAAAGTACCTGCAGAAGCAATTTTTTAATGGAAATTTCAAATCGTCTCGCACAGGCCGCACTGCCGGACAATGCGGTTGTTTTAAGAATACATCATTCACGTAAGTTTGATATCATATACTCCAAAAGCTTTATGTATCTATGATTAGTGTCCCTAAATCGAATCGTAATATCAGAAGCCCCATGACGAAAGTACGATCGGAGTATGAAAGTAGATATAAATCTGTTCCGAAACGATCCGCAGCCCTCGGAAGGTATGAATGATGCGTGAAAAGCCGGCCCTAATTAACCGCCCGTGAACAAACTCTGACAGGCCAGTTTGTGTCGGAATACGTAAGGTTTGGGTAGCCAAAGAGTCTGGCACCAATTTAATGGTGACAAATACGTTTCTTGACATACTGTCGCGACCTAAATCATGCCTCATCTTTCGGCGAGTATTAACAATTAGTGTTGTGTGGTTATATATTGTAGGTATATTATACCAGTAAAGTGGCTGGTGAACTTTGCTGTTCGATTTATCATTGATGCTGAAATTATCCTAAATGTGTACTTCATCTCCCAGAGGCTTAAGCGTCACGTTGGAAAGGGGGTGAATTTAAGGGTTATTCGGATGCACCGTCAGAATCGAAAGTTACGAAGAGAGGAAAAAACCTTTTAAACAATATCCAGCGACGTTATTTACGCCCATTATGGTGTACGCAATTAAAACAACATATCATGCTGTGAAGTAAAAATGATTCTGAGCAACTGCACAAGCTAAAATATCAACAATTCGGTAAAGGAGTTTAGAATTGGAACGTCCAAAATATTTATGTATGTGAAATTTGTTCACGTTATCTCTAGAGATCTCTGCAAAAAAAAAACCAGCAAAAAAATCTTAAAATCCCATGAAAAATATGAAAGTTTTAGCATTGTTAACATGCTAATTTAAAACCGTATCACACATTGTTGATATCGTACGATTATCTTTTATTACTCGAAGTTCTTCGGATTCATTTCTATTCGATGGTAGGGAGGCTGTTTCATTCGTCTTCACCCTCATTGACGCAAACAACACGTCCCGAGGTTCGTTCAATGCCTTCTTATCTTTTTTTAACTTTTTATTCAGACGGTGAGGCCCATCCGTCCGTAAAGCGCCTGCAGGGATTATTTCAGACCTTTGTCACACCGCGGCTATTACATCGGGATAGGTATACTTTTCACCGCACCTTGTATCCAAAAACTCCATGCCAATTTCCTGGGATGCTTGTTCTCGCGGGATTGTCCCTCGAGTTGGTAACTCGTGGGGGGAAAAGGCGCGACCGCGGAAAAGTAAAGTGCCCCTAAGCTAAAGCGAAGCGTTAAAAGCAAATAAATGATTCCGGTTGAGAAAAAGGCTTTCGTCCGAGTCGGAATCGAACCCCGGATCTCCGCGGAACTTCCCGCTTCAGCAAAGCTGTTCCCGGAATTAGAAAGCCACTTGACTGTCGAGAGATCAGTTGCGCATTGGTACAGATTGAGTTCCCAGATTTACACCGCAATGCTTCTACAACTTTGATATTGCTTTTCGTGGGATTGAAAAGTGAATTGCTGGCTTCTTTCTGCATTTTCTTTTTTTCTTCAATCAGGCGCAGCTCACTTTGTTACGAATATTCAAACCAGTTGAAAAGTAATCACGAATTCAAAATTGGGCGAATCGAATACACTTGCATTTCGTGTTATCTTGAAACCACAACCTCAAATCCCGATATCTTTTATACTAATATTTTGTGACGTGCGGTTTATGGATAAGATTATGAAAATATCCTAATTACTGATTTTCTAATTGCTTCGAGTGATTACTCAACCACAGCTTTAATGAGAGAATTTTTTCATGAAAATATCGAAAATCGTCGAATTTCGTTTTTTTTTTTTTTCTTATTGCAGATGTTTTATAACGTAAGTCTGTAACCGAAGAGGGAAGTGATATTAAAATTCTAATTTCTGATTGCGATCACTTTGGCCGGGAGAAATTATTAGCAGAGTGCTAACTTTCAAACGATTACTCCATTAGACTATCAGAGGGTTGCTTATGACGTGGGTGCGAAGATCGAGGCACCAAAGATATTCGAAATGGGTACCCTCTTGTCCTCGGAAGCAAGGAATTCCTTACTTAACTCGCCTCGAGGTATTAGTTTCTCCCTCTCCAGCCGGGAATTCGTCAAAGTTTCATTCTGTCCGGGGAGAAAAGTTTCCTGCTTTCAAACTCGATCCGGCGTCGTAGGAGTAGCTCAGGTTTCCGACCTCTTTGGACAAGCGCGAGACAAAGATGAATGAATGCCATCACCCCGGTTGATCCCGTTTAGATGAACTTTGTTTCGCTAGGACAAACTTTTTATTAGGAGGTGTTGGATTGCCGGCTTTGTTAGGATACCCGTTCCGGAAATTTCCGACTTCCCGTTCCGCGCAAACAGTATCCGTTGTCTCATTCCGAATGAAACAGAGCTCTGCAGCGATAGCGGGATATTATTTTTATGCAAAATTGCATCCATCATCTCGGTATGTATTATAGAACCAGCGGTTGTTGGTTTAAATTTCCTGAAAGCAAACGAAGATCCATTGCTAGAGTGGAGATGCAATTTCCATGATGAAACTGCATGTCTAAGTGTATACCTAGCCTATTTGTATAGCTTCGAGGTAAGACTCAACCTCCGAGTCTGGGTCAGATGGAAATTGAAGATATTTCCACGCGGGGATCTTAAAGTGATGTTTCAGTCAAGTACCTTCTCTATTCTCTAGACCGCGATGGGATCCGTTTTATACAATATCACGGATTTTTCGGCTCAGTTGCTCCTTTTCGAATCCGTGGATGGATCGTTGAGGAAACAAATTTTAACTTATCATTTATTAAAGATTATTAAATTCAGCCAAGAAAAAATACTTTCACCGACACTCCGCATCTTCGATCCAATCAATCTTCAAAAAAATGTCTCAAGTATAATAAGACTGAAAGCACCAGCTGAGACGAATAAAAAAAAAATCTTTGCCATCTCGAACGAAGATTAGACACTGCCTTAATCCATGAATAAATATCCACCATTCTGGGAAAGCTTCTTAACGTGTTTTCCGCCTCTTGGCAGGTGATTTAAATTTTCAAAAGAGCTGCAGAGTTATTCGGCGTGAGCCAAAATGCTCACAACACAAAGCTCGGCAATAACCTAGAGCCTGACGTCCTTAGCTACGGCTCCGAATGGAAAATAATTGGGAAAATTTCATCACGAGTTACGTCATGTCGATAATATTCACAGCAAGCTTCTCTTCCGTGACTCGCCCTCGACTTGTACTCGATGATTTAACGGCGTTCGAGACCCGATTCGGCCCTAAATGGAAAAGTCGAATCCCCCATATACGTTCACCTCTCTCGCTGTCGGTAACGACACGCTGCTAGTCTCAATTTCTCCGCGTCAAGATTGACTGCGAACCGTTCCTGTCGACGACACACCCTTCCATCTCCGGTCGTGTCAAAGGTCACGGTTAAATCCTCTCGCTTCCACCATTCGAAGCTGAACCTCTCCTCACAAGGGGCGATTAAACGCGCAGTATCAGAGCGCCATCTTTGTTCTCATAAGCAAGTATTTTGCGATCCAACTTCAGACGGGCGCACTCGATATTTCCAAAGAACCGAGGGACGCGAATCTCTCTATCAGTCGCCGGGCTCACAACTCAGTTTGAAAAAGCAGAATATTCACTCAGGGAGAATCGCCGTGAGCTGTGAAAAACGCGAGGTGGAATCCAACGGAACTTTCGACGCGTCAATCCTTTCACCTCTCATTCGTTATCAAGTTGTTTCGACGACGCGTCCGTCGTCGTTCCCTCTCAAATGTCACGATCGGGTACCGCGACTTCGAATTCGTGATATTATATTTCGAGGCTCAGCAACCACGATTAACTTTTTTAACCTACAATTTTGGAGACAGTGTCCCAAAGACCTGCGCCGCTCTCGCCACCCTGGGCAATCGGTTTAACGACCACTCGTCGTTATATTTGCCGATAATTTTTCACGTCGGCAGAGTGTCGCAGTGGCTAGATCCTCGAATGGAAATCCCGGGGCCTCTCAGCCGTATCTCGACAATTACGGGGCACCGCAGCAGCGCTCGTTATTCCTGCTTTACCTCGCTCCGAACTCTGCAACTTGCAGGCGGATACACCGATGTGTGCATAATGCGTCTATAAGCACGACGTAGGCGAATGACGTTGCCTGGCGAATATAGGTATACCAGCGTGGGAACCACCGGAGACAATGGTGCTCACAGGGCATGGAGTCTTTAGTTTTGGTCTGCGGTGGAAGCTTTACCCTGCTTATAAGGCTTATAAGGCCGAGCTAGTACCTGCTACATGACGATGAAGAGGCGTGGTTTGTCTTCTTTCCGCAATCGCGTGCTGCTTCAATTATTGACACGATACAGGATGGTTTCTACGCGCCATGCGATAGCCAAGAAACGAACCAACTGATTCATTGATAATTTTCAAAACTAAAGTTCGATTTTCGTTTTTTTTTTTTTTTTTTTTTTCAATTTATATTTCAATTTTTTTGCTCGTTTTGGAATCTATTCACACGAGCTCAGCTCTACTCAACTCGAAAAACAATTTATAATAAACTTTACGAAATTCTGAAATAAGTCCGTAAGCTTGTGACAATATGAAAAGTTTGCGACAGTGATTGAGTAAGTGGATATGGCAAACTTTATTCACTGTGCAGGAAGAGAAGCCCAAGAATAATTTCGTATCCAATTTTCTTACCCTCTTCACTTTCTGTTCATGTGTTTTTCTGAACAAATCCATGAGTGCCGCGAATTCTTCTTCACAGATTCCAATATATCACCCCACACAAAACAACTGTCCAAATAATCTTCAACAGTATAGCAACTAACTGCGGTTATTATACTGTTATCAACTGCAGAAAAATGGCAAGAGTTTGCGAAACGTATGAATTCTCGAGGGAGTATTTTCAGTTTCATATCTGCATAAATAACTGCAGTAATTACCGACTAATATAATGCACGCGATTTGTCATTTCTACAAAGTAGACGGCGTCCTAAGGCTTCGTGTAATGCCTATCTTTTAACCAAGTTCTCACAATGCGATCTTCCCCGACTGTATCTACAAGTTAACCATACATACCTGCATATCTCTATCCCACTGCAAGAAATGCACGCGCGATGCAGGCGTAGATGAGTTATTGTTGCGCAAAGGAAAGACTGCAGCTCGTTCGATATCAGACTTTTTTCTGATAACTTCGTACTTTAATTTTTAACGCCGCGATGGCATTGGGGACAGAATTGGAAGTCTGCACGTTAAGCAAACGAGAACCGTGCAGAGTGTAAAACCAGATGGCCGTTATCGATCAACGCAACGCAATACCCCTCGTCGAGTCAGTGATACGCTTAGTTACACGATAAAATTGGCAAGGGTCAATTATTCCGGTGTACATACGCCGTAATATCGATCCTAAAATCACCCCCGTCGGTCTGATTGATTGGAAACTTTCAGCTTCAATTATAGTGTATTTATTTAACTGGCAACCACTCACAGCTGCAGATATCGTTCGAACTTGTTTGATAGGAAATCCGTAATTAAGTTGCGAAATATTTTTTCAATTTTTCGTCGCACAGCTCGAATTTTTCTACGAGTATTTTCACCATCTTGCGTAACGAATTTAAGAATATGTACTTCTCAGGATTTTAGAATAAGCGTCAAATATGTTAAATGGATTTTTTTGTAAACAACATATTTCAAAAAAAACATTTACGGTTGATTGTCATTGAACATGCTAATTAAGCTATAAGTGACGAAATCACGTTGTTATTTGACAATCGCGAACCGTTCTAGTCGCAAATTTTTATTACGATAAAGTCTATACTTTCTAGAAATTTATGAAAATATAGAATTTTCATTCAGAGTTTATTGTATGATTTTACCACAAGTTCTGAGAAATAAAAAACTAAGAAGTCATATAATTCTATCGTACTTTTCAAATTTGTTTCCAAACTTTTTGCAAAGTTGTTATTATAAAATATTTTTTTAGAGAATTACAGCAACGCGTCAAATATATTTATTCTCATTTTTTAAAACTCTTCTGATGAATATGTAAATGTGTACCAATGTTGGAGCACCTACTTTGCATTTTGTATTCTCGTTTCGGCCAGCTGAGAAACGATGTCCAGTTTCAATTTCGATTGCAAATGTAACAACATTTTATATTACGGCCTGCTCTCAACACACATTCGTGAGAGCTTTCTACCCAGCGCTGGAATTGCGAACCGAAACGAATTACTTTGACACCGGGTCATTAAATTGACAATCCGAAATTATCACCTCTAATAGCAAAGGAATATATTTAATGTTCTGGTAAGAGGTAATGGCCGTAAAATTGCAAAATACAGTAGGTATAAAATACTGGTTTGTCCAGTTGAGCGGTAAAATCGCATCGACGTATTTGTAAATTCAAACCTGTCGCAATCGTGTAATACAAGGAATCGAATTTTGCATCAGAAAATTTAGCTTATTTCAGACGAAAATTGTTTCCAATTAATTCATTCTCTTTTCTCAGCAATCCGTAAAAAATACCTCTTCAGAGGCTCGTTCAATGGAATATTGAAATTCGTAAACCATATTGTATTTTTTTAGGAAAACGTGATGCGCCGAAAAAATGAACCTTCAACATTTATTCAATCCGCGGACAAATTCTGAGGCTGCCAATTTTTTTCTCGTTGTACGGTGTAAAAATCTACAGCAATCTTTCATTTCGAAAAAGGATTTACTGCCGTAACCGGGTAGCGTAATCTAGTTCTAGTCAATCGTGGCTGCGGAGATACCGCCGTATTTTCACTGTCAACGGAAATGGTATCGAAGACATTATCGGTTTCGAGTTTATATACCCTCGTAAAGATATGACGAAACATTCTACGGTGGCTCGCAAGGCCTTGGTACACAAACATATACTATACATGTATAGATATACGCTGGCCAAAGTCCTGCGTATCACCGGAAAGTAATGAATAATTCATTATCGCTGGGACACGTCGATTATCTTACCCCGAAAATATTCCTAATGGCGTGCCAAAGTATATTTGACCTGTCGGAAATTGGGCTGATGAAAATCACGCGTGTATTTTATGTGGCTATTTTAGAAATTGCCTAATGGCCTGGATAATTACGGGGAAAAATCAGTTCAACTTTTCAAATTAGCTGTTTCGAGTAGAGATGAGTGGCAGACTTTTTCAAAGCTACTGACATTGCTTAAAAGGATTGTTCGAAAAAGAGAAAAACAGTTTGCGACAGCAGCATTGAGAAAAATTTCATTTGTTACAGTAACTAGAAAAATTAAGTAAAACAAGTATCGTTAAAAAAAGTGTTTGTATATTGTTGGAATTACGAAAAACGAGGTACACGTAACCATTTTGCGCTATTGCCGAACCTTTTTTGGTAATTGCGAGGCAAAATCAGTTTCTTCGGTTCACTCTACGTTTTTAGTTAAACGAGGCTTTAGCGTTAATTTATTCTTGCACAAGCATTAAATTTTCGCAACAGTTGCAAGAAAATATAGTAACAGTGATCGTAATGAGAAAGAGTAGTGACGGATACTAGACTTCCGGGTAACAGCCAGAAAGCTAATTTTCATTTTGTACCTAGAACTACATTTTTCGATTGTGGTAAAAAATGAAAGTAGTGAAGGACTGAGCGGTAACCGGAACTAAAAATGTCTGGCATTGAGTTATTAGCTAAATTATGTGTCATTGAATCGATAAAATCTCGACGAACTTTGACGAAATGCATTGATTTCCGTTCCGCTGAGAGATAATTAAAGTCCCAACGTCCCCTGCAGAAATCGGTAAATACCCGTTCAATTATCTGATCAGACATAATTGGCCATAAAAATTTTAGCGAATGTTCAAACGTTACGCGAATGAAGCGTATAGAGGTTCAAAGTCTCTCCGAACCCGATATTGATATTGAATTTTATAATAGCTTGAAACGCGTTCGCGAATTAATCGTGTGCTCGGTAATCAAATTTCGTTGTAAAATACCGCGTTACTCATTTCCGTTTTCAATCTATACTTTCAGCTAAAGCTTGGCTCCGAAAACTGATCTCGAGATAAAAAACTATTAAGGAATTTCGGGTCATCTCCACACTTGAGTTTAATCTGAATAAAAAATTCGTGCGGTTTAAGGGGGATCAATTCCCTTGATCGTTCCGCCTTAATTGCAAAGGATGCACATCTGTTGCACCTTTTTGGCCAATGGAACTCGTGAGAGCTGAGAGAATACGAGCGTCCAATATGGCGCTCGTAAATTACCTTCTCTCCTCCAAGATTTGCAACCGCTCGCTGTATCCTCGGTAATTGAAGCCCGCAGCTTCTTCTTCGTTAGTCCCTCAGCTCTTATTTGCCCCTTCAATCAAAGCTGGCTACACAAATGCGTGTGTATAAGACACATAACGCGGTGCCTTTGCTTTATTCTTCACGGTACTTTGAAGAGTCAAGCCGAAGAAGAAGAAGAATTTTTTTCTACAGTATGAGGAAAGAGTCGACGATTTTCAGAAATCACGAAGAGAGACCGATCTTATCTTTTTTGAAAGTTTAGGTGAAATTGAAAGCCCAAAAACAGCGATGCAATAAAGAGACAGGTACGAGGGTTTGATAAAATTCTCGAATTCTAAAGGCCCGCAAATCCCGAATGGCTTTCAAATCTTGCGAGATTTGGAGAAAAAAAAAATCTCACCAAATCCCCGAAACTCTCTAAAGCTTCGCGAGATTTTGTGTAGTCTTGTGAAAACTCTGGGGGTATTTTGTTGGAGCTTTTCAAGTCTCGCATATTCGAGAGTTTATCAAGCGTCGTAAAATCGTGAAGCTTTTGAATTCCGCTATTTTATGTAATTAATCGAAAACTTAAGTATCAACGTTACGACAGACAATCGTTACCTCAGAATCTGACCCTATATAACATTATTACACATTATATATATATATATATCTGAAAATCGACGAACTTTGCCAATCGGAAGAGGGATCAGAGTTCCATCAATCAATAACCCAGCAATGCTCTTTTCTTCCGTATTTCCTTCATCTCTCTCGGCTGGCGGTGGAAAGTTTGGTGCTCGCGTACTCGGGCTTACACATGTATCGGAGGGTGGAGTCTGTCCGCTTTGGGGGTTGATTCCGCCCTTGTATCTCAGCGTGCGGCTGAGCTCAGAGCCGAAAGACGGAGTGCAGGTTATAAATACAATCTATGCCCGTTCGTTTTCCTCGGCGAGTCCTCGTCCCCAACTTGTCGAGGATTCCTTTTATTCTTCGTGCCTTCCCAGCCCCGACGTTTCTCCTGCAGGCTTTCCGGGGGCTTCGGCTAATTTAAAACGTAACCCAAAACCCACCGCCACGTTTCGCCCCCCCGGATATCAGCCTCGACGCGTTTCGGTGCCTGCAGCGTCTGTCTGTGAATTCGGTCGCACTTGAAAAGTTTGCCTTTTCGCAACTTACACTCGTGTTTAACTTCCGGTGAGGTTCGCATGCGGGTCCGATCGCGATCATGAGCCGATGTTTGATCGTGTAATTGTTAGAGGAATATATATATATATATATATATATACAGCCTTTGAAGTTGAACCAATTTATTCGGTACCTGCAATTTGCCTCAGAAATCAGAGCGTGTGTACGTATATCCTTTTCCTGGGATACGGAGAGAAGAGGAAAACTGTGTTATATACATTGCATAAATGAATACAAAAATAAAATCATGTTCCCGACCGAATCGAGTTGGTCAAAGGAACGCGGCGGGCCGGTTTTTATTTTAGAACGCATGAAATACACTCTTGAACTTCAAAGAAACATCATCCCGAATTTGCAAAATATGAATTAATTTGAATACTAATTCCAAAGATATTCAATTATATTTTTTTTTCTTGTATATTACGCGTCTCGTTATGTTTATTAACTTGTTTTTAAAATATTCACCAGTTTTACATTCTTTTTTTACGCCTGTTACTTAAACGTTTTGCAGAAAGTTTGCAGTAAATTTTGCTTGCTTTCTTCTTGCCGGGTATTTCAATCGTTGAGTTCGAAGTTTGTACGAAAAATAACGAAGGTTCAAATCAATTTTAAGGCACATCTAAGTTTACCTTTAATGATCAGTTAGTGGATAGTTTTTACCGATAAAAGATTCTCTTTTTTACGTTATTTCTTTTTTCAAATTTATCGTGTCACAAGAATATAATAAAATAAACTCTTACTTGTTCGGTATACTTTTTATCATGATCATTGTACGTATATTGAACATCAATTCCTCAACATTATAGTTTCCATAATATCATTGTACTTTCAATGCTTTACGATAAGTTTAATAATTAAGTGAACATTTCCTCTGATTAAACCAAAAAAGCAGACTAACTGTACCGAATAAAATACTAACCGCAAAATTTCAGGTATACACGTTTCTTGTAACGAAAGAAAGTTGAAGAAAGTAGTTTTGTCTAATTGAAATAAAAGGTCAATGGGAAACTTAATCGACTCTTCGGTAACACCATTATTTTCTGAAAAAAGTTGCTTCTGCGCAGAGATAAAAAAAAATTAATTCCTAGTCTTGGTTGCGAGAAAACACCGTCAAAATCCGGCGCACGTGATGCGCCAAATGTCAATGGGATTATTACAGATGGTGCAGAAAGGTGGAAAGTGGAAACGTAAAATATTAACAATTGTGGTTGAGAGGGTTAGCCGTTGTCGCAGCGCGTAAGAATCGGGCTTACCGGTTATTTGCGTTGAAATAACAAGAGTGGGTTCGTTGGATGGGAGGAAATTTTTTAGGCAATATTACATGGAACGTGAAAATTTTACTCCGGCGAAATGACGGTTGAATTTAAATGGTGGTTTGCAGAGAGAATTGTTTACAAATGGATTCAATCGCTTGCAATTCGTTCGGGAACATCCGGGTTTTTGAACAAAATGAGAAAAGATGAAAAAAAAAACATGGTGCAGAAATCGCGGGAAATATTTTGCGGATGTATGTTTTCGACGAGAATTCGTGGAAAATGTTGAAACTATCGTTTTTCGTCGCTACGAAGCTAAATACACAAAGTGAATACACTACCTATCGTGTTCTGAAAAATTACTGTGACTTTTTTTTTTTTAATTGACATTTTGAAAAAATTCTTCTACGAACTGCGAAACACTTTATCGTAAATTTACTACCACTGTTATAAGAAAGAAAATGACGAAAGTAAAAATAGTTGTAAAGATGAAACTATAACAGTTATTGGAATTGAATCGTTGAAGTTTACACGATGTGATTTAAACGTGTTTTATTTAAGTTGAAAAAATTTAATGAATATTTGTTTATAAATTATCCTTACCACCGAAAGGAAATATGTAACACCAACTTTTTATATCGTATTTTTTCTCTTTCGATCCTACTGTAAATTAGAACAAATTTCTGAGTAAGTTTCCGTCGTCGTAGAAGCTTAAATACTTTATTATAGTCTGGTTCGAGGGCTACTCCGTTTACACACTTATCCAGTTTCCGAACAATCGGAAACTTGCGCAATCTCAGTTCATATTCCCATGAATAAATCACTGAAAAGGGATCGCCGGGATCAGAGGAGAGGAGAAAAAACGAAGAGGGAGAAGAAATAATAACGCGTTCGTGCTTCTCGGTCCGTTAACCTTAACGCTCGCTTATCGTTAGGGCCGGATTAGATCTTATTAGATTAGATTAGATTGTGTTAGCGTTCAGCCTTCGCTGGGTTAGGTTAGGTCAGCTTTGGTTAGTCTGGATAACCGACAACGTGTAAAGACACGCTTATTCCAAACAAAACGGCCATCGCGAGCGAAACCAGTTTATTACTAATTCTGTATTCTTGTTCACCAGCCTTGGTTTGGAGTCTTTCTAGGCTCGGTTGCCTCGAGGAAAATTCCACAAATTTGTGGCGGTGATTATTTCAGCTGAAATTACAATTTTAGGAGGAAAAGAAGTTCTTTCGTAGATAATAGTACAAGAAATATTTCCTATTGTATACCTTCAAGCAGATACTGTTGACTTTTAGGTTGGAAATAAAGCGATTTAATTTTCTTCTCAATCCAATGGATGTGCTTTAATTGTTTCTAAAAGATACTATTCATAGAACGCTATTCATTCGTCAGGGATGAATTTTCTTAATCCGAGTTTTCACAAGAAATTTGATAAAAATCGATGAAATTTCGTGACTGTATATTCAGTTTTTATTTGGTTAAGACCGGTCAGTTTCGATATGTCGAAGTCAAGAATTTGGATCTCTCGAAAATTCCTATAATATTTTCCACGCGTAGTCAAGTGTGAGAATTGGAAAGAATTTTTCATTCCTTCGAAGAGTTTCCTTTGGTATCATTTTTATCCCCGTGATATTTCTGTATGAAATTTGTATTAGTTTACGATTCAATAATCTGAGTGTTTGAAAATAGGGGTCTTGGCGAAATTCAATTTGACATATACAAGATCTTTTGAGGATAAGTACCGCAGAAGTTTGAAAGATAAAACTGAATTTACAAATTCCGCGTGATGCGAAATTGTGGGAAATATTTCTCATCCAATTTTCATCGGAATGACTAATTAAAATTCAAATTCTTGAATCAGAATGCTCGATCTGTGATGTTCAAGCACGAATTCGAATGAAAGTAAAATTGTTACACCGTGTGAAATCAAAAATTCTCAATAATAATCGACAGTTATACGATTTTCTTTTTCACGCGATGTCGTTTCAGATCCACAACAAAAAAAAAAAAACTACAGCCGCGTTCAAGATCCGAGCATCGTAGTCACACACGCTTAATTACAGAATCGATTTGTGTTTGACGGTGCGCGGGTGAATGCGCGTTGAAAGATCTCACGGCACGATACGGGGTGTAATCGACCGGCACGGTGTGAACACACCTGCACCCCTCGATAGGCGGCGTTGTGGTCGCGTGTGAAAATCCATTAGTAATAAATCGGTATCAGATACCCACTTTATTACTACGCAAAAGGAGGCTGTTGTATATAATGCTGGAAAGCAACCCTCCTACCTTCTCAATTCTGTCCGTTTCACCCCTGCGTATGTAGAATGAGGAATTCGTGGGCACAGGGTGGGTACAACAGGCAAGGCGTCACCTGGCTGGAAACGGCCTTCGTGAACCGTAAAACTTTGATTTAATAACGAAATAAATTTCGAGGACGTGCGAGCTTCGCTGAACGAACGCAGGTAACGCCCGGGGGCTCAACTTTTCACGACGAACAAACTCTTCTTCATTTTATTTCTTTTTTTTTTCTTCTTTTCTAATATCCCACGTTTTCTCGTACCTCGGTTTTTCATTTTACCGCCTTCGTCGCGAAAGTATCGTTTTATAGATTGTTCGAAGTGTCCTGTCAATATTTAAACTCGCCTCATCTTGTTTCCAATATTTTTTTACTCGTCAACATCTTACGAAGTAACGTGCTATGTATTTTGGTTTTTCTTTCGGCGATAGCACGTTTTAGATTATTTCCATATCTTTACGTTATGATTTATAAATACTCGAATTTCACGTTGTTGTATTACTGAAACAAGAGAGAAAATTCACATCATTAAACTTCTCAGAATCAGTCGACAATCGGATACCGTAAAATCTGTCTTGCGAAATGTTTCGGCGAATGAAAATTATTGCAAAGTAACGAAAATTAACTGAAGAAAAGCGTGGATTGGAACTTTGAACTCTGTACCAGTGGATAAAAGTTTATCAAATTTGAACGATCCTTTCATATATGTAATACATAGGTAATGTACCTGTTATATATTTCCTGAGATTCTATATTTTCGATGATTTTGCTGCATTTCCTTACCTCGATGATTTTTATTCCACAGATCATAAACCCTTGCGATTTCTTGTTAATTCGAATTTTGATCACGATTTACTTTGTATTCTCGAAAAGAGCGTCAAGCAAAAAGTCCTCGAAGATGAATTTTTTTTTTCACGCAAGAATCGGTGACCCGCATTTGGACGTTTTCTAAACTGAATTTTGATGTTTCATCTCCTCGCCGACGTTTGCGATCACAAACATCACGCGTCGACGAACTTCCTATTTTCCATATCTAAAAACTGTTCAAAACCGTCTTGCCTGGGTCCCTCTATATAATATATCCTTAGAATAACACGGGCAGATGCCTATACAATAAACTATACATACGTATATATACCCGACCCAATAACCTACGCAATTTTAACACCTGTTGTCGGGGGTGTTTTCCTGAATACAAATGGGGCAATAAAGCCGGCTGTTCAGGGTGGTTCGACGGACCGCAGGATCAGCCCGCGGAGTTCGCTGCGGACGAGTGAATTTATTTCCAGGCTCAAATCCGAAAAGTTAGGTCAGTCTCGAGGCTCTCCAGGATCCCGATTCTCTTTCCTCCTCGCTTGTATACATTTGCCTATGTATACATACGGACACCCACAAAAATGCCAGGATACATCGAAGTTATTGAATTCCCCGCTGCAGATGTTCTTTTTCGAAGACGAAGCGACGCGTTTCGGTGAAAAATATTGTTTCTTATTATTATCGTCGTTATTAAATAAATCGGGAAATCGATTCGAAAAATAGCGTCATTGGTGGAAAATTTTTACGCCCGAATCGGTTCGACATTCGATTCACGATCTTGCATCTCGTCTTTCTCGACAGTCGCTGATCCTGCTGCGATACTTCCTGCGAATTACGCGTCGGCACGCATTTCGCTCATCGATCCTGTCTCACCCTTCGTTATTTCATAGTGCTTCTTTTTTCTCACCACCTCCAGCGAGACGCGTACTCGGCCTTTTATCGCCTCAACGTCATACTTTTATTCGGAATTTACGTGACTTTTGCCTTAATTCCTACCCCCGCATTCTCAGCCTGCAGCTTTCGTCATTCCCACTGCTCGTTTTTTACAACTTTAATCTTCCCGGTGTGTTGGAAAATGTTGAAAAAATTTCATTCGGGTAAAACGTAACTTCATTTTAATTATTTTTTGCTTTTTACGATTTTTTGGATATTTAGGGCGTATTTTTTACCCTGTTTAACATCAATTCCTGTACTTCACGAGAGGAAAAAGAATTGCTATTTTAACCAGAACATTTCTAGCTAGCTATGAATACGTACCTTTAAATATTTTTCCGTCACTGTAATACATTAAAATTGGCACTAATACCTAACAGCAGAAGTCGTGAAATCGTTGAGAAGAAGAATTTCAGAGTTTCTCAAAAGTGACAAAATTCAATTAACTAACTTTACTGGCAAATATTCCGTGAGCAGCAGCGGAATTAATTAAAATATTTTTTCAAAGTCTGCAAACTGATGCAGAAAAATGCTTGTATGTACGTATAATATAACGGAAACAAGTAATATACCTCAAATAAATGGAACATAGTCACATAATATGCTTCGAAGCACGACTTGGATTTGATACGAAAATTCTATACTTGGACAATGTTTTTGATGTACCTCAAAAAAACCGATGTTCAAATCTTGTTTCAATGAGAATTGGGCAAAAAAATAAAATAATACGTCCGTGATTTCGATATAAGAGTCTGTTGCACAAACACCATCGTCGAAGAGATGTGTGTAGATATTCGGCAAATTAAGTAACTTCTTCGGCGACATTTCCTCCTCTCAGATCGTTGCCCGGGCCGAAAAAGGGGCGCTGGTTTGCCAGAGGCTGGGACCTTGGTGTTCTTATTTGACCTTTCCCGGGCGGCAAATCCGCCCTCAAGAAAACACAGAAATAACGAATCCTTTGCCGGTTGGTCCCGCTTCCTCGATGCTCGGTGTCGCAGCTTCGCTCTGTCATTCTTACGCCCCCGCAAGCCGCAATCTTTCTTTCGAGTTTACTCCGCCTCCGAGCGACGAAGAACGGAAACAAACTCATTCCTGCCTCGCAGCGTTGCTTCGCCCCTCATATTTTTATACCCACGGTACAGATACACGGTCGTTTTATTCCTACGAATATAGTACGTGGCGAAAAGTTTTTTACTTATCCTTATTGGCCGTGGCATCATGTTTCAGATAAAAATTCTGCCTAATCACGTTGTGAAATAATTCTTTAAAACTGCAAAGTCACGAAGGTTCGGATTCAAAGTCGACATAACTTGTCGAATCACTAATTTAATCAATGCAGCTGTGAATGTTATTCTTACGATTATTTGTCACTTTGCTACAAAACTTGTAGTTCATTTTTAATTTTATTTTTTGCTGCTCGCAACTCAATCATAACTGTCAAAGTTTTGTAAAATTCATATTTGAAATTTACAGTGTGTCTAATGAAAAATAATACAATTTATGTAAAAAAAAGAAAACTCGTTCCAATTAACAATAATTGAAACAGGTTTTATTCAGGTATAACAACTTGTAGAATAACCTGCCTGTGCTCAAAACTTTCCTGTAAAGCGGAGGCACTTGCAACAAAGTTTGAGCAACGAAAGTATTCTCCGCTTCTTTACCCTTTGCTGTATATTTCGCTTCCTATGTCGATGTAATTCTTTTGGCGTAATGCGGAAGTTGTTCAATTGGGGCCTTTATTTGACTCTATTTCAAACCCGTTTCACTTTCAAACGTTAACACAAAGTGGCATTTAAACGATCAAGACTAAATAAACAAACAATTTTTCCATGGTTATTAATGATTGTCGATTTGCAACAATTTCGCACAATTTCTTACTTCAACATTGTTTCATCACATCTGAATTCAGTTTCCTGGAATTAATTAATATATACATATATACCTTCAAAAGAAATAAAGAAAATAGTAACTGTAGTACTGAGAAAAATGAAAACACTAACCAAGGAATTTAAGTTTTCAAATTTACGCGGACAATTATTAGATTCTTCGAATAAGTAAAAGCTATAAATTGTGATTAGGAAATTCAAGGCAGTTGTTATGTGATTTTCCTGTAACGTATAATGCTGAAATTACAGCGCTAAACCTGTGAATTAAGAGTCATGATCAAAGGATCACTAGCTATAATTAATCATTCGAAGGAATGTCTCGCATATTTTCACTATTCCTTTAATTTTCTCCCAGCAGTCTCTCCGCGTTATGCGCTTTTAATCACGAAGGAACAATTTATCACCACATCGTCGGGTCTAGCAATAATGTGTAAAATTGCAGTGTAAGTAATAAAAAGTGGGGCTAAGTATTTATCCATACCTAACCCCATAAATTGTTATCGTAGATGGCTAAGTACTTTTCTGCACACCTCGCTTTAGCGATACGAGCTTATCACCCTGCATTATCAGTTTATGTTTCGTGAATTATTTACTCGATTCACCTTTTACCTTCGCAACAAACAAATCGTCTTGGCCCGATTCTAATAATCTGGGATATTTCACGGCTTGCCACCGCATGCAAAATCGTGGTGTCGACATTTTTTACAAAGTTACAATATTTTGTTTCGCGTATTATTCACAAATGCCATTTGAATTTTATTCAATTTACTCCTCTCAAGAAAACCCTGGTGACGTATGGTTTACTTTAGAAGCTTCTTGCTGGTTGATTTAAAAAATTTCTCACCATATCGCAAATCTTTTATCACTAATTTTTGAACCTATTTTTCAACGATCGTTTCAGTGACCTGAAAATTATCATGCCCGCCTTTCGATCATTTTTTTCTATTTTGGCTGTCTTTTTTTCGGAGAAAATACACGCAGTGTTTTCACGTGTGTGTGTTTTATTTATTTACGCCGGGCAAATAGACTTATGTAGGCGACTAAAACATGTCCCGTACACTGAGAAAAATTTCGTTTGTTACAGTAACTAGAAAAATTGAGTAAAACAGGTATCGTTAAAAAAACTGTTCGAATATTGTTGGAATTACGAAAAACTAGGTACGCGTAACAATTTTGAGCAATTGTCGATCCTTTTTTGGTAATTGCAACGAAAAATCAGTTTGTTCGATTTACTCGACTTTTTTAGTTAAATAAGACTTTAACGTCAATTTATCGTTGCAGAAGCGTTAAATTTTCGCAACAGTTACAAGAAAATATAGTAAGAGTGATCGTAATAAGAAAGAATCGTAACGGATACTAGACTTTCCGGTAACAGCTAGAAAACTAGTTTTCATTTTCTACCTAGAACTATATTTTTCGGTTATGTTAAAACATGAAAGTAGTTGAGGACTGAGCGGCAACCGGAACTAAAAATTCCTCTCACATCAGCGAAGAACTGAGGGCCACTGGACCATCCCCGTGTATACATATAGCATCGGTTGTTTGCGTAATAATTGGATTTCCTATAATCCAATTGAGAGGAATTAAGCACACTGCTCGTTAGAATGCAAATGGGCAAATGACCGGGCGGCCGAACCGGTAAACCGAAAAAGAGGAAAACGGGGAAAAGGGAATCGACGTTGTTGTTAAGCGCGACGGTTATTGCCCCTTGCGGACTGCAAGGCAAGGATAACCCGCGCTTTCTTCTTGTCTTGGTAATTTTGCGAAATACAAAGTCACGTATGCACCTCAACGAGTTTCGATAAGGGAGAAACGTGACGGTGTCGCCGATTTTTGCGAGCGCGTAAGACGCGCCGGAGAATTTTTATCTCAGTATATTATGCTAACTGAAAATATACTATACGTATGCGTTATAGCGCCTGGCGCCCTCGGAAACGGGGAAAAGTCTGGGGGTGGAAAAAAAAATCAATGAATACCCCGTACATAAAAATATGTATACCGGTCTCTGAAATCGTGACGTAAGCTGCGGAGGGGATGCACGGGATAAGAAAATTACGGAAGTCAGCACGGAGGCTGCTTTACAACGTGCTACGCACAATCTGCAATACTAGTATCGTTACTCTGGTAAATAAATTGAATCTAGGGTGCGGGTTGAAGGGAAATTCAATGAAAATTCATTTGTAAATATGGGTATTCCAAAGTTTCGAATAATTATGCGAGTGCGTTTGGTAATATTAAGGGCGAGGTTGAAGTTCCGAAAACCCCAAATCTCCAAAGTTTTTGGTGGCGAAACTTGAAGTAAAGAAATCAAACTTTGACGAAACATCAAAGTTTCGAATGGTTCGAAACCCGACGCTCAAGTTCCGAAAGTGCAAAGTTCCCCCAAGGGTAACATTCCGAAAAGGCTTAACTCCGACAGGTCAAAGTTCCGAAAGTGCGAAAATAAGAAAATTTAAATATCTCACACATCGAAATTCTGAAACCCGAGATTTTCATTTCCGTACATTTTTGACTTGGTGACATTACACTATTTTGATATTTCTTTGTTTTAAATTTTCGATATTTTTACGCTCAGAATCCTGATCAATCTGATTTTTGGTTTTTCTCATTTTTTACACTCACTTGTTGAGTAAACTACGTTGTGTGAGTATGTTTTAATTTTCGGAATTTTACTCTGTTGAAACTCTATTATCGGGAATTTTCTTCTATCGAATCTTTGCTCTACCGGAACGTGAAATTTCGGAACCTTGCATTTTGAAACTTTGAGCCGTCGGGTTTCCAACCGTTCGAAACTTTGTCGTTTTGTAAAAGTTTGATTCTTTACTTCGAGTTTCGCTAGCAAATAATTCGGAATTAGGTGCTTTCGGAACTTCAACCCCGCCCGTAACATTATGTTCCGGAATATTAATTTACGTAACTCGTATGCTGATCATCGATTGAGGAATGAGCGCTGAAAAGCGGATAAATCTATTTTTGTGAAAATACAAGTTAGATGCGGAAAAAACAAAATTACAAACGAGCAATGTTTCATCGAAGGCGGGCGAAACCTTCGATCATATATTTAATATTTCACTTGCTCAAAATCAAATAAATTTCAATAATGTGTAAATTCAATATTGTTTATTTTATAAAAATAATTTATTTATCATAATAATCGAATGCAAAAATGTTCTGTCACGAGTATATGTGATGAAAAACATTCTTTATACACACTTTTCTTCTCACATTAAATAATAATAAAAACAAGAACAAACCCATGACACGTTCAATCAAAATCTGATACACCCAAAACTGATTTTTCAAAATCATCTGACCTGCAGGAAAGCAAAAAGTTTCAACTCTTAACACTTAAACAAAGACCAAATTCTCTGGTTACATAAAAAAAAAAAAAAAATTACCCATAAACAAGTTTTTGGTCCTTTGAAAAAATATTTTTTTCAATTTCTAAAAAAATGAAATCGTGGATTGATCCACCTACGATCATCTGCCTTCCTAAATTCGATTCTACGTAGGAGAAGAATATAATTTTCGAAAGAACAATCCGTCTTTTCGCGTCTGCATGACTTTAAAGTCAGGCTGTTATCCCCCTGGAAAAAAAGCGGCACGTGGTGTGCGTATATAAATTTTTTGCGGGTATATTCATGGGCCACCCGGCAATATCATGGGAGAATCATATTCCTATAACATACTTGCAGGCCGAGATAGGAGACGACTTGAGAATCGAACAAGGGTTGGCGGTTCTCTCCGTAATTTATTGGCACGAAACCGCGAATGGAATTCGCCGATCGGTTTATCGTTTTTTTTTTTTTTTTTTTCATTCATCTTTACCTTTTTGGAATTCTTTATTCGGTTTTTTGTCAAGTTCCAGCGCCGAGGGTGAGACTTCATGCAATCGAGACTTGGGACAGATGGTATCGCGCGGATAATAATAATAAAAAAATAACCACCCTTGGACCATAATTTCGATTTCGGGACTTTTATTGGGTTACATGTGGTTCCGCGCACACCTCGAATATCCCTCAATTTTCGCGGCCTTTTCCCCCCTTTCGCATAGCGACCCTTCGGAGTATCCGAGAGAATAACTAAAAACTTCCGACACTTTTTGTCACTCTTTCCTTGCGAACCGCCAATTTTTCCGCCCAAGACACTTACACTTTTCTTTCGTAACTTAAAGGAGATTGTGTAAATTTGTTATTATTTTCTTAGGATTCTTCGACTTATATCAATGGAATGAATTCTTGTTTTCTACAATTCTTTCCACTGCAATATCGAGATGAAAATTGTGGCAGATATTTTTTTGCCAAAATATCACGATTATTTTATAGAGCCAGTGAATTTTACCCAAGTTCAAAGTTAATTTTCAGGGTTTATACCGATAAAGAAATTCACAAACCGCCGGTGATTATAATTTCGGGGTGAATAATTATTGAAATAATTAGTGAAGGGTTACAGGAAATATTTGTAAAATGAACTAATATTTGAAACAAATCAGAGAGGTAGAGAAAAAAAGGACTTATGGATTGTCAAGTAGCAGCAGTTCAGTTTATGAAAAACAACATCGTGCGCATTAAGCAGATATGATTACACGAATGAAGTATGAAAAGAAAAAAAAAACACATCACAGGCATTATGATGGTTTAGATTTCCAGATGAATTACAATTTCATTTATATTATGGGTGAAATTGTGTGTACAACGGCGCTTCCAAGAGCTTTTTATCTGAAATATCTTGTTTCATTGAAGCTTAGCGTACAATGAGCTTTGTGCTCGCAACGTACGTTGATTTTTTTTTTTTTTTTTGTCTCCTTTCACTTTTTCTTTTACGTTTCCTTTTTTCATCAGACTTAATTGCAACACAACGCCTCGGGTTGATTCGTTTAGGTATTTGTAATTAAACGACCGTTTGAGAATTCATCGTGCGTTAAATAAAGTCGCAGTTATGTAGCACGAAGTACATGGGAAGGCGAATTGTTTCGTTGACTGCAATTCAGGCGTGGGTGAAGAATTTCAGGCACGAGCTTGCCGAGCATCTATTTTCCAGCATTGTGCGTGATTCTATTTTTACATCTCGCTGTAACGCTGCTTTAACCGAATTTTTAATTAAAACAATTTCCTTCCACACTTTGCTTCGACTTTCTTTTTACATATAGGTATATACACACACACACATATATATATATTCATATTTTTTTCTCTTCATATCTCTCGACGTTTCGCAAAGCTGACTGCTCGAGCCAGTGCTTTTATCCCCGAGAAGCTCTTTCGGCTTCTTGCCCTTTTCCGAAGCCCCGTAAACTCCTCGGGGAAATTAACCAGCTATAACGCGGGTATTAGAAAGCATTACCTTGTAGATGATGAAGAAGGGTCTCTCTGAATCACGTCGCGATACCTCGTAGACGTAATAATCATGGCTGCACAGTTTTGGTGAACTTTCACCCAGAATTATTGAGGGTTTCGGGACTTCCCGCATCTCACGATCATCTGTAGAATATTCGCGGTTTGCTTGAACAATTGAAGAAATTGACGGAGATGTTTCAAGATTTGACAAGCGATATTTTGCAATCAGTTGTTTTCTTTTTTTTTATCTCTTTAACATCTACTTTAAATGACGTTTAATCAATACTCGATTCTCGAATCGGATCTCGGGAATTGTTGGTGATGGTTTCTGTCAAAGAAAGTTTATCTGCTTCGTGTCACGACAAATTTATCAATCTGATAAGCCCAGTCTCATATTAAATTCTGACCTATTCTACCCAAATATTGCATTACTTTTATTGTACGTTCTACGAAATTTCATTCGGTTAATAATCAATGTTAATGGAGAGAATAACACAATGGTGGAAGAACTCATTGTATAAAAATAAAAATTGATTTTTTGGCGAGCACTTTATGTTATTAGCGAGAGAGGTGAAGATTGAACTATTTTAAAATAGCGGAAGAGAACAGGTTAAAACGGACAAGAATGATGAATCGATGGGGAAGAAAAGAATTTCACTGAAGCCCGCGGGTCGATACAGTTCAATAACGAACAGATAATGCCCGTAAAGTTAGATGTTTTTTGCTTCTCTGGCTCTGGTGGAAACGTAGATACAGCCTATAATTCACGACGCCAGTTTAGAAAATACGAGCGAACGTTGGATGGAAAAAGTGTTTAGGGTTTGACGTTTTAACGCCCTCGCCGCAGCCAGCCGTTATAAAATGATCTTTTTCCGGTTCATTTTATTTGACTTTTTGGCAGATTGCTGGGGTGAAAAAGAAGTAGAGACGCAAGCTCGGGACTTTTTTTTCTCTCATCGTTGCCCGCGGGGAATAAATGAGCGTTTGAGTTCCATCGCGCGAAAGAAACGCCGGCATGAGTGTGGAACAGAGGTTCAGGATGATTACAATCGTTGGGAAATTTAGTTGCACGAGACGCCGGAACGCTAATGAAATTCGAAGAGATTGCAATGTTTTTAAATTTGTTTGAAGAAAGGCTTCAATGGTGTTCCGGTTGAAAAAAATGTCTCTTTCTTAATCGCAAGATCTGAGATAAATGATCGAGAATCGAAATCACCGAACAATAAAATTACTTGAAACTACATTGATCCAAAGTTAAAAGTCCATTTTAAGCGCTCAAAATCCGTTGAAATCAAAGGTGAAATTGCTTAAGATCCAATCTCAGGGATTGAAATCGTGTAGAATCAGAAATAAATTGTATTGCGATAATTGATCGCTAAACTATAATAAAATGTACGACAAAATACGTAACAAAATTTCGAATAAGTTGGTGCAGTTCAAAAGTTATTCGATTAATTTGTTGAATTTCACTTCGAAACTGAAACGATGCGAAATCTTTGCTACAGATCCGATTCCGCGATGCATACACGGATCTAGATGCATAATGTCAGTAAAATCAGTGCACAAATCTGAACCCGTCGAAGACGTGACGAGAAGGGAAAAAGGAACGGTAGAAAATGCGAATAAATTGGCTTTGAAAATACGAGGGAATTGAAAAATCCCCGGAATCAAACTCCGCCCCCTTTCTCTCATCAATCAGAAATAAAGAGGTCCTTGGAATATATATATATATATATATATATATATATATATATATATGTATATAAAGGGTTATCCGAAGGCCACGTCGGCGTCAGAAGGTTTGAGCGTCCCATCAGCTCGACATCGAAAATGCTGGAACGGCCGAGCCTCGCCTTGTATTTCAGACTCTCGTCGTTTCCATCTAACAAAAATTTTCTCACCTCGTTCTTTTCTCTCGGCGAAAAATGGAGGAAAAAATTGAAAAGAGAAATAACAGAAAAAACGGAGAGAAGGGTGAGAGAGAGAGAGAGAAAGAGCGAACGGGTATATCAAAGGAAATACCATAGGGAATTGAAAATATATCTCTAACGTCATTCCTTGCGCATCTTCACCCATAACTATGGATGGGAACTCCTTCGTGTTATAGATCATCCTTCGTCCGCAGCTGAGGAGCGAACTTTTTTCGATCTCTTCAATTCCTTGACCGAAATCGCTGATGGATGAATAATATCGAGGGTAACGTGATGGAAACTTTACTCAGGAATGTTATACTTGGAATTTTGATAAGAGGTGGGTGGTTTTACTTTCTCAATAACGGAACACAGCGTCGATCTTTGGAGAATATTGTAACGTTTTTTTAAATTTTTTAAATATTTTCTTTCTGTCGCGGAGACGAAAATTTTCCATAATACCTATTATTTTGTTGAACACGTGACAGGCGTAATTTCTACTGCAGATTTCTTTGGTCATGAGATTGGCAAAACTGGAGAAATATGAAATCTGAAGTTGATTGAACTGAATTTAATTAAAAGGCATATTTCGCTTCGACAAAGCTACTAATCATGAATCGTAAATTCAAATAAAGAAACTTCTGTGATGATATCTTGAGAAAGATAAAGTTATTTCCATGTTTTTGCCCAAGCTCGTTTTGAATCTAAATTTATTCTTATAAAATTAACCGATATTGATATTGAACAGTGGTAAAATTTCCTGCAATAACCCATAAATTTATTAGTAATTACAGCCTCTGTCTATAATAAATTGACATAATGTACAACGTTTTAAATGGTGTCAATAGAGAAGTTGAAGATTAAAAAGTGTAAGAGAGGAAATTTTATTGATCATTCATGAACAACATCAGATATAGTTAATTAAAAAGCGATACAATAATACATGTCACAGCTTACAGTTATGAAAAGCTTACAAAATTTAATTCAATCAACTCAATTTTCACTTTTTATTATATAACCATGCGATGTGGTTATCATTAAGTGTCGTTTTACTAAATCTAACACCATTGTCAGAATATCAATGATAAATCTATGTTGACAAAGCTACCGCATGATTTATATTATTTTGAGAGTATCGATTGAGACTACGAAAAGAAAAAAAAAAAGAAACGGATAATCTCGTCCATTGTCCAGCAGGGAAGCAGTAGAGTTTCCGGTGCAATAATCGTGTGTCCTGAAATCGAATAGAACGAGAGAGGGAAACACTTGCTGGTTTTGTCCGCATAAACCGATGCAATAATTCTTATGCAATCGATACGTGGCTTCCGCAGTGATCGATGAGAAATCGAAAGCCTCCTCTGTCTCTCCTTCTCTTTCTCTCCCTCGCTCTCTCTCTTTCTCTCTCTTTCTCCTTGGCGTGGAACGATTCGCAATCACATCAAGCAAGAGTAGCGATCCTTTTCTCGCGTCTACACGGCTTGGCAAAGTTCAATAGAAATCAATGACATTTAAAAAGCGAATACGCGAGCACGTGAAAGGCGCAGGCTGAGAATTTGCCTACTGTTCCTCTGAAAAGCCCCGCCGGTTGTTTCGTTCTATGTACGTTGATTAACACGCTGAATTGCGGAAGTTTTAAACAAGGGAAAAGCTCGATGGTTCAGCTCCTTGTCCGATTTTCAGAGTTTCAAACACTCGGACAAAAGACGGAAAGTTTACTGCTTGAAGCGAGTTGAGTTTCTCAAAAACCGAACCCCTACTTTCTTTCAGTCACTTTCCGCCGAGAATTTATTCGTCGGGTAAATTTTCTCGTTAAAATCAACTACCAAAGAAATGTTGGCGAACTCATGAGAGAAATTGAATTTTACAGGGAATGTTTATTATTTATAACAAGGTGGGAAAATTTTTTTGCTAATTTTTCACGAGTTTCGAGTACAAGTTTCTAAAAGCTTTTCAAATTCAATCATCTTTCAACCGTTGAGAGTAAATTTTTACCAACACCGGAAAAACAATGAAACTTGTTGATTTCTTGAGAAAACGGGGTTCATTTGGATAGTCTAGTAGTTACTGAAACACGAGAATCTTACTCGGAATCAAAATATGCAACAACTATTTATCACCTTCATAAATAGTGAAGCTGCTTTCCATTAACCTCGGATTTGGCCCTTTCCGTCTGATTAGTCGGATCCACTTGCATTATTCACGTAAGCTTATTCAGGTGAAAACGGAACAAGCGTAGACTTAAGTGTAAACACAATGTATCCGGTAACAAATAGCGAGTTTAACAACTGCCGGAAATAGCCGGCGTTTCTTCTGGGGGGCTGAAATTGCGATTCATTCTTCTTCGTTGTTCATATTTCAGGCATTTATTCTACGTTACGCAAACTCTCGTCGACTAATTTTATGTGGCATAATTTACCTCATTTACTCGAGCAGCTTTCCCGTGAAAGTAAATCACTCAAAGGCCGTTTCTTCGTACGCTTCTCTCTTACTCGTTACACTTAGTTCACTTCTAGATACGTTGTATGTGAGTATATATCTACCGAAATGACCGAATCTACTTACGTCACCTCCTCGAGTCACTTCAATCCGTCGTTTTATAAGGCCAAGGTGTTTAACCTGCCTGAAATTCTGCTCCATGTGAGCAGGATGCCACTGTATTAGGTTCTGCAGAGCTGGGTATGATTAAAAATGGTTTCATTTTAATTCCGCACTTAAAATGCAAAATGTCATTTGACGTGACAAATTTCTACGGAAGAATAACCGATTTTTTCAACACGGGATTAAATCTGTCCTAAAACATCTTCAAGTCGCTATTGATGCTCAGAAATGGTTTTCATAAGATTCTCAACAAATTTTTTGTAAAATTATTTGGGTTTTGTATCAAACATAAAAAGTTTTAATCTTAAAGTTTATAATTCAAAATAAAAATAAAAATAATTGAGGAATTTGTTGAATCTTTATTCTCCAATTTCCTGAAACTCTTGATAAATCTTGCGAACCTCATCTACGAGAATCCCTGCAAAGCTTTTGCCGTCTTTGCGTAATCGTAAAAAATATCACGGCGCCGTCGATTGAGATGCGTGTAAAGCAATTCGCCGTGTTCTCACCAAATATCAGTATAGATCCATTTCCGGGGGTGATTCATCGAGTCCGATGAACTTCGCGAGCCGGCGTTATGAGGGTGAATCAGAGTTCTAATAAAGCGCCCCAAAGTCTCGACTTTCCCCGCAAATATCGAACTCTCGTACTCGGCCCAAGTTTTTCTTCCGGGAACTCTACGTCATTCGGAAGAATCTTATAACTGTCAGGCAGTTGGTGATTCAGCCCCTTTTTACCGGTGACTAAAGCTCAGTCATCGCCCAAATGCTTTATACCATCTGACGTAACACCCGGCACCTGATGCTGTGCACTCTGGTTTTCCTTTGTTCTTGTTCACCAGCGCGTCAAATTGATCAACAATCTCAAGTTGAGACCGTGGCCGATGACGTACCGCGTGTAATTACGATCCTGCAATTACAGAAAGGGAATGAATAAATATAGCTCTTGGCCAATTTTTTGTCCCACAAGTTCGCCCGAGTAAAATTAATTAACGCAGAATATTTCAGACGGAATCTTTTTCCTTTGTTTGATTAACTTTTTTCTTTTTTTTTTTTCTACCTCCAGTTCTACCTCAACTTTTATTTTCACTATGAGTATTATATTCCTTTTTCTCACAACGGGTGGACGGCTTTGTCATGAACGTGAAAATTTTATGGTTAGAACAGAGATCTTTTTTTTTTTTTTGCTTCTCCTCTCCTCCTCTACGCGCGGCTTTTTAACAGCGAGTTTTACAATGAATTTTTCAATTCTGCTCTACAGGTATTTATACCAGCGTTTTTTGCATGCCTCAAAACCGAATATATGCCGTAGAACTATACAACTGTTTGTTTGATATATTCGCCAAGTTTTACCGCCGGTGCTCTTGGGAAATCTTTTTTGTTTTTTATTTTTTTATTCTAACCGTGCCGTTAAGTTGAAAAAGTCAAGGATGAGGCGGTGAAATATTGCCGAAAGAAAGGCCTAATGGTAACTCAAGGAGAGAAAGCAGGGAAAGAGAGAGAAAGGAGCGAAAGAGAAAGAGGACGAACCGGAAGTGGGCGGCTCCCTCGAGCTACGATTACTCAAAAATGTCAAGTAGACAAATCTAACGAGCTGCTCGCGGAGATGATTCCTGCCTTAAAAAGTTCCCTCCGAATTTTTCTCCCGTAATTTTTCGCTCACTTATTACGTATAATATGTTATACTCGACGAACGTCCCTCTCGCCGTGCTTGATAAGTAATTGGGTACGTGTATGTTTGGATTTGCTGCCCAATCAGCTCACCACCCTAATTCAAGAACGCCGTGTACTGTGTTATGTAATTTCATTCAACGTCGATATCTTTTCTTTTTTTCTTTTTTTGCATTACGACGATGAAGCTTTGACTCACAGAATAATTAGTCGAACTGATTTGAGCCAACGAATTGGAAGGACGATTATTCTCCTTCAAAGATTTCGTTAACTTAGTGATTGAGGTGGGATTTATTTCTGCAATAGGTGAAATTCTTCCGCTAGCAAGTCGTCAGAATATTTAACGTAAGATGGTTACACGGATTCATTGACAAAATATTTAAATAGCCAGCACTCTCATTCGCTTCATCCATTTTCATAATATTTGCTTCAAGCAGGGTTTACAGAAATTTAACAGATTGATATTTGAATTATTTAATTTTCAAATTTGACTTGACGAAATATTATTTTTTACTAACCGAATACCTTCTGTACGTATAAGTGCGGACTGTTTAACTAACTCGTGTTGTTTTATATATTCAAATATACCTACTCTTTCTGTAGCTCAATAAATATTAGTTATAGTTGTATATTGGATGTTCAATATTGGCTTGAATAAAATTCATTCCATTCGACAGATTAAAAATGATTTCGACGAACGAAATTCATCAAAATATTTACCTACAATAATTCAAACCACAGTAAATCTGATGATTCAAATTTATTTTTTATCAAATCCAAGTAAACATGATTTAAATTTGTTAATAATTGGTTATTCAGTAATGTAAATTAAATTAATTGAATTGCTTGTTCTTTGGCTCTGCAGTGCGGGGTGAAGGTTTTATTTTGTGGTATAAAAGATTTGCGGCAATTTTCTTCCTTGCAAAGAATTATTTATATATTTTCTTCTCAGATTACATATATACATTGCTCCAACATAACCGAAGTTTCCTCGAATCGACAAAGCTGTGTTACTTTTTGTACTTCGAATAAATAACATTCTGCCGAAGGAACCCCACGGGAAAAAAAACCGCCGTCTCAGAATTAAGAAAATGATTTTCAGGGTGATATATTATTGCTACAAACGATACGTCATTCTTATGCCCCATTTGTCTTGGGCGATAAACGATCGCTTTCTGGAGACGTATTTATTTCTATGAGGCATATAAGGTATATATATCATATACATATACGGGCGAGGAAGGATTGCCTTTGCGAATTGCAAGAAAAGGTGGATAACAAGCTTACGTCATCGAATAGAATCTAAGATTTACTATCCGGAGCAATCTGCGATTCAGGCCACGGTGGTAAGTTCATATTACATACACTTTAGTTGTAGAACGTCTTCTATGCATCGCTTTGCGCGTCGCTTAAGCCTCTCAAAGCCTCAAAGTTACGTATGCAAGGGTGAAAGGAAAATCCGGCAAAGCCGGCCAGATTATCTTCTAGGTAAAAAAAGAAAATTTATGCGACTGAATTTACGAACAGAAATATAACTCATTTACTTTCTTTCCATCGTTTCTTTCCTAGGAATTCTTAAATTACTTCACACTTTAGTAATTTTAGTTCAATACAGAATTAGACAGACGCTTTATTCGCAATTACTACTATAATGGTAAAAAAATTTAAAGACTAAAATTTCACCGCTGAAAACTCAAATTTTGTAGACTTCATTTTTCTGAATCTGTAAACATTGAGGCCGACAATTTTATTGTAACTTTTTAAATTCTAAGCTAACGATGTACAAAAGAAAAGAAACGTATCTAATGACGAATATCAAATCTCAAACACGTAAGCCATTGTGAAACTTGATATTACGTTCCCAAGAATTCTCGGTACGTCATTTTGAACCGCTTGATTTTGCGGGAAAAACAAAATTCGATCGAGTTACAGGGATTTAAAAATGTTCACTAAATGCACACGTTTCGATTTTTCCGGCTTTCTAAAATTAGTCGGTCATTAATATTTACACTATTACTACGGGCAAATTTCGCTGTCACTTTTACCGCATGCGGTGCGAATATAGGACGTACTGCACAGAATTGCACACAGGCATAATTATACGCGCTATCAAGTATGTGAGATTGGATAAATGCCGTTGTAACCGGTGGCTAATTCACGATTATACGTGATAGGTAGGTACATATAATAATTTATTATTACTGCATCTGGCTTAGCAATTATACCGACAATATTAATTAATCACTCTGCAGCGGTGTCTGCCCTGCGTAACGATATACCCGGTAATATTTAACGAGAACGAGCAAAAAATCCGTGCCGCCATGTGTTCGAAAGGGAACGTCAATCTAGATATTGAAAATAGTTACACGAACGTGTACAAATACTTTGCATTCATTTGATCACTGTAATTAAACATTTACTATCAAAGGCTTATAAATCGTTATAATAAAACGTTCAATTTTCCGTCGTTTCGATGAAATCTTTGTCTCACCGTTAAAGAAAATCAGTTTTATGATTTAAAAAAAAAGAAGAAAAAAAACGTATTTTTCGGAGCACAGAAAATGATGCATGATTTTTTACACAAGATAATATTGTCAGAAATGATAAACGTTGAATCGATTTTTCAACACCAAACGTATATCTTTATTAATTAAACATAATTTGTGTTGATTTTGCGATACGTCCCGAAATTTACAGATAAGCCTTTCAAGAAAAAAAAAAACAACAAACAAACAAGAGCAGACCACGTAAAAAACATCGATTAAACGTAAGATGAAGTGTGTGCGGAAATAAATCCGATACGACTTACGTGCTCCTTTCCTCTCCCTCTCTCTTTCTATTACTCTGAGAGGTAACAGGAAGTGAAGGTGGAGTTCCTACATGAAAGGTGTTGCGTAAAGACGAATTCCTTACTTCGTGTATCTCACTTATCCGTTTCCATTTTTCTCACTGTAAATAGCGTTTAATTAATTAATTAATTATCGTTGCAGTATTTTCATTTTCGTTATTTTTATAATAATGAAACGCGATCGACGTGTAAGAAAAGTTTTCTTGGCAGTCCGATGAGTCACTCAGGATTCGAACGATCGAGCTGAAAAGCAATGTTATTTCTTTTTTCTTGTCGGGTAGAATGAATGATTCACCAAATCACCAATCTCGACAATTCGTAAAGAGACGCTGCAGAGGAATAAAGTTTAATTGAGTTTGTTTAAAAGGAATAAATTATACAACTTGAGTGGGTAATCAAACAATTAGAAAACGTATTTGGCTTGAGCAAGTCTCGTTTGAATGTATTGAAATTTATTCACCGTCATAATCAACATTTCAATTTACAAAAAAAAAAAAGAAAAGAAACACTTTCCACGCTGTTTATACTTCAGCACGTTTTTATTTCTCCGGTATGGTATTTGCCAAAGTTTCTTAGCGTACTTTGGGAAATAACAAATCGACCTCATCCGATGTATACACGCCTCAATTTACCTTTACATTTTTCTTGAAAGTAACTTTTTCGGATCTCTCAGAGTTTCTACCGCGAGACTTTCCGTAGGCGGTGTTAGGGGAGAAGAAAAACTTACCGTTGACTGAATAAAAACTTTTTTCGTCGGAGAAAATGATCGGTTTAATATCGATACGTGTACAATTCTCAGCGAATTTCTTCCGCTGTCACCTGCCGACATTTTTCACCCAATCGTACTCTCAGTTACAAGAATATTTTCAAATCAGGAGAACGCGGCAGCTGACAAATAATATAATAATCTCGTTCCTCTCGCAGTTTTAAGACAATAGCGGTACTTCGTACTTTTCAATTTGGCAAAATACTTTGACCAATATTTTTTACCGCGAATATCTTTCCACTTTTAATCTCACATCCTTTCATTTTACGCGGTAAAATGAAGCAACTACCTTTTCCATGGAGTACAATTGCAGGATAAGACGTACAAGAAGTGCACTCGGAAAGCGTGGTTGTTTATTCAAGAAATTGCTGGACTTCCCGAGTGCTCTTTTCTCTTTCCCCATCTTCCATTTATATCTCCGTATTTTCGCGTCCTTGCGCCTGTTCTTCGTATCCTTTTCCACCTCGCACTTCTTACCAATTGCCACTCAGACTCGGTGACGTCGAGTTTTCGTGCGACATGTTGCAGCCAGAATTCCATCCGCACAGAAGCAATTAGCGGCCGTCACAGCGGACCGTTTTTACGATTCAATTTCGACTAAAAAATGTTTGTTTATCCGACAGTTTCGAACCGTTCCTCAATCGAGTCATCGAGTTTACTCCACCTCGAAGTGACCTCTCGTCTTACGTGTACCACCGAGTCGTTTGCTTACAGGGCGGAACTGCATCGTCGTACAATTGCGATTCCGCAGGAATTAATTATCCTTTGCCAAGCAGTTTACATCCCGCGACGTACCGTACAATCTAAACTCTGACCGTAAACTATCCAGCTACTAACAAATTTCACAATCATGCTGGAAGCAGCCCCTCGAGTCAAGTGGCAATTTAGTTAACTCCAGAGAGTCTTGTAATCGCGCAACCCGAACAGCATCCCACTTGTTGTACATCCATGTTTGCCTAAAACAAGGGTCAATCGTTTCTTTCATGTCACTCATCGGGAATAGAACACCATAAGTATTCCGTATATTTTCCTGCGTGAACCAGTAACTGCGTAATCCAGCTGCAAACAGTATTTGGCACCTCTATATTTTGTTTTTGGATATCAAATTCGAGCTGTACTCGAAACATGTCCTCAAAGTCGTGCCACTCGACAAAATGACACAAATCCTACTCTCAACCTATAGGAGAGCTTTCATAAATTACGTAACGAGCTTGAAGGGTGGAGGGGGTCAAGGAATTCGTTACGTTTTGTTACATGGCAGAGGAGGGAGGGGGGAGGAGGCTTGATATCGTCGTTTCGCAACGATATTTTTTCCGCTGAACGTTACATTTTATCTGTGTTATCAATAATTAGCTTTAAATTTTTTTAAAAAAGGCGTTATTAATGGAAAATGTTACGTCACATTTGGGAGGGGGGATGCAAAGCTCCAGATTTACGCGTTACGTAATTTATGGAAACTCCGTAATAAGATTCGAATTCGATTGCATCGATAAACTTTTAAGAAAGACCTGCAGATATATGATTTCTAATAACGCTTGATTACTGACCGGTGTAATTATTACGGACCGCATATCAGCGCAAGGTTTCACAAATAATATGCACACTATAATTCAGAAACGCCTCGGCAATTCCGCGGCTTAACTTTAACCAGTGAAAATATCTTAACAAAAACAACATCGTTGAGAAAAATGAAACGTGGCCAGTTGTGCAAAAGTATTAAAACCCTGGGTAATAAATGGCGAACGGTAAATTGCGCACTTTCTAAGTCGTTGAGCGCAAATACGTACACTTCAATGTTATTACCGTTAAATATATCGTTATGTTCTCATGCAAAACGCGGTGTCTATCTGTCACATTTGTTGCCCATGGTTTATATGCGCTGTGCGTTTATTAAGTATTCATACACATGACTGCCCTTACTGGGTTCAATTGTGTCACACGGTGAAGTTTTTGTAATGGTCACATGCATAAGAGCGACGGCATAAGGTAGACGCGTGCTTTTTCAAACGACGAATACAAAGGGACCCTCAATACGAGGGGAAAGATATCGCGGGTTCTCCGCCGGCGTGTGAGCGGGAAGTTTTAAGGTTCGCGTCTTCTCTTTGGGGAAAATACTATTTTCGGATTTCGCGTTATTGGGAACAGGGTGAGATGAAACCCATTTTTCAAATGTAAATTACTTTTGGCAGAATAATTTAATACCACGGCACGGGGAAAATAACGCAGTGAACCGTGGCGGATGTTTGATTGCGCAGGAAAATCTGTGTGGAAAGAAACTCCATATCACCGACGTTTTGAGGATTTTTTTGTTCCTCCTCTCCTACTTCTTCTTCTTCTACTTCACTAGCATATTTATACATGACACGATTTTTTTCAATAACTCGAGGGATTTCCGAGACTTTGACACTCGGCGGTTGAGTTCACTGGCTTTGGTCCTGTCGAACGGATTTCGCAGTGACCTTGGAAAATCGGCGAGGGCGTTTCGAGTCGAGGGGTGAAAAGTTTATTCGTTACTTCGAGCCGCGGGAGTTTCGAAGATTCGGGTATCGACGGCACGCGGTGTTTTCAATGAAACTTCCTTCCTTCCTTCGACTCGATGGATCATCGTTTCATTTCGTATTCCAGATCCTTGACCCCGGCACGGGATCATCCCAAATGTAGCAGCACTCCATTGCCAACGATAAGGGCGAACCCAGGCCACGTGCCTCCTTCTCCTTACCCAGCGCATCTTTTATTCAGGAAAGAATTTAAGCTGTTCATATTGAGGCTTAACGGATCGCTGCTCGCATTATAATATATTCCCCTTTACTCGTGCCGGGGAGGGTCTTAACTTCAACGCTTTCTCTGGTGCCGGGTAAACTCACGCGTGAATCTGGAATATCGTACCACACGACTTTCCCGCGAAATGACACTGGAACAGTTTTTCATGTTTCCACGACTTTCAGCGTCAACGAACAAGAATAACGAGATTAGTTAATCCCACAGTCCAGTTTCATCCAGATCCAAGTTTTACAACGGTCCAGCAAACCTTTCGAGAATCAAGAAATCAACGGAGAAAAGCTTCGATTAATCATCAGTCAGAAAACATTGCCGGAAACAAAGAAATTTTAGTTCAAATTTGGTTAAGGATGTTGCAGAGCGCTTCGCTGTTGTACAATTCCAAAAAAGTATTTTATAAGCATTCGCTTGAGAATTATGTGTGAAACCTTGTGCAAAACACTTGATATTTTTTGCTGTTATTTGCAAACGATACGGACAAAGGTCTTCAGACTTTACGACCATTTTCTTGAGACTATCGTTAACTATTTAAATAGTTTTTCATTGAGATGCCCACATTTTTTACTGTTAATTCCTCGGGATCTGTGCAGACTATTCTTCAGAGGTTTTGCGTAGTAACGTAATTAATATCAATCGATATTGGGTAAAAACTTGATTCGCGTGACTACATTCTAATTTTTCTCACTAACCTCATTAGTGGTGTAATTCCTGTCATCGCGACGCAGGAAGATTCTCTTAAGATTTGAAGATTAGCGGAACCGAGGAGAAAATAGGTGTAACTAAAGTTTTCAAAGTCAAAGTAAGAAAGGGGAAACGACAGCGAAAACCATGGTGGCTTAAATATTTCATGAAAAGTTATCAAGGCATGGGACACGATCAAAAGCAGAACCAAGACTGCCAAATTATCAGGAAAGTTTGTAATTAGCTTGAATTCAACGTCGTCGCACGATTAAAACTCTCCCTTCGTCGTTGCCCTTTCCCTCAATTCTCCTGCAGGCTATCATTACAGTTCGCTCCAGTTTGCTCTGTCGGCTCAACCCGGCAGCCTTTTCTACACCCGTGGTACAAAAATAATCCTTCACTATTTGCTCACGGGGAAAAACCAATTTCCTCAATGTCCGCGCCTTGTCGTGTAACCTTCCTTATTTCTTCGTGTCGGTATACGTCATAACCCTCTTTAAGATTAACGGGAAAACAGATCTCCGCCCTCGTATCTAACGTTATACACCTACAACCCGAAATCATATTACAACCGTTTTTGTTTTTTTCTTTTTTCTTTTTTCACAATCAATCAAAACCGTAGACCAACAACTTCCCCACCACAATAATAAATAACGAAATGAGGATTGAGAACCAGAAGCTACTACTCCCGTTGCCCAAAATACAGACTTATAAAGCTGATCAAAAATACTCGTAACGAGTTTCGGTTAAGCCTGATCAAACATTCTATTCATGATAACCGTCTCATGTGCTTCATTGATGAAACAATCGCTTGAACATCAAACTTTGTATTGTCCTGATCGATGAAATTAATTAAATGCCGAACTTTGTTTATTTTCTGTAGACCTGAAAGATAAATTTCGAATCAGCGATGGGAAGATTGTAATTGACGGTTGCTGTCGAGTAACAAATATTCTAAAACAGTTGGAAAGCTACAGCTATAATTGGCTAGAAATTAATCGTTTTGTAAAAAAGTCGTCTGCAGTTTCAATTAGTTTAAATTAAACAAATGTCAGTCAGACGTTGCTTGAACAAGACACAAACTGCATTTTCGCACTGTATAATAACAAAGAGGCTTTACATCTTTATACCGAATGACAATGACGAACTTTTTCACTTGTTCAATTCGCAAAGAGATTTCCTCTCTGCCACTGAACTTTCCCAGTAACTGTCTGCAGAGGCGTTGCTCGGTCAGCTAATTAGCATTTCTACACGCTGAAACAAAGTTGGTCAGCATCTGAATACTCGGAAAGTATATAAACCGCCTTTCTAATAACACTGTTGCAATTTTTACTTGCGTTTAAATAATGCCTGCGACGAAACCGACGCCAGATGAAATGCGAGACAGAAGCTGCTGAGAAAGTGCGACAATGCACCGACAGAAAATCATCCACATTCTCTTCATCCGGTTCCTCGAACTTCTGCTTCTTACTGCATCTGAACGCTGCAGAAAATTACATCAAGCCACCCGGAGCTTCCTACAAGTCGGCGTGAAGATAAATGTGAAGGTTAAATCTCACCCCTGGATCATTCGCGCCCCGCCATCTGCAGACGTGAGCATCGTTCTACGATGTCTCCTCGTTCATTTAAAAGACCATCGCGAAGCTCGAAACGAGGCAGCCGAAGTCGTTTACGCTGGTCGACCTCCCCTGACGAGACTATTAAACGAACGTGGTAAAAGGTAAAAAAAATCGACACTGAATGATCCCCACCGTGAGTTTAGTTCTACAATTACCACCGTATTTCTTTCTCAGTTTGCGACTGTCTCGAATACCGCTATACTTCTGCATTTAAAAGGATGAAATCGGTGACGCGTGAGTAGTTTTTACGACCCTTTATTTCGAACCGTGTAGTATCAGCAACGACTTCCATCAACGATTTAGAGCAATTATCACTGTTTACACGACACCTGGAAACGCTTGTTTCCTGGAAAAGACAACGTCTCTTGGTACAGATGAAAGGATAAGTTACCTACTCACCGTGCCTCGACATCATCGCGTGCATTACATAAACAGCTGGTGGTTTCATGCGTAGCGAACGATACGTCAAGGCTTGATCGTCGTCAGTACCCATCTACCTGCCTCAGACACCAAACCGCGAACGTAGCTTCATCCTACGCGTCTCTGTGAGCGAAGAGGATGTGACCGAAGACGGAGTTGTGCAGAGGAGCGAAACTAATATTCTGGTGAACGCCCTGGCTACCTTGACCTCTGTCGACCTCCGTCACACTCCAAAGCCTCCAAGATCCAGTCAGCCCGCAGCCGCGTCTCGGCTCTATCCAACTTGGAACAAACACTTGTTCGATATCTACTATTTATTTCCATCGAGACCACGTTTATAGCCTCGAGCCTCGTCGCGCTCTATCGAACATTTCCTTCAGAGTTGTCGCCACCTGGCTTGATGAAGGGGGACACAACTTCTCAACGGTGGAAAAATAAAGCAAATATAGTCTATACTCTACAGGGAGTTTCGAAGAGTAACCGATCAGCTGGAACCATTCGTGAGACGTTGAAGAGGGGAAGATTTATTCGGTAACAGTTCAATTGCGAGCAACGTGCATGCAATGTGCACGTAGCTCCACATATCACATAATGCGTGTTTAATGATACAAACGTTTCGATGTGTTTTATTCTAACTCATGATGAGGACGCGCTTTTTTTTTACCGTGATCGTGTTGTTACTGTGTAAATCAGCAGGTTTTCACACCTGTAGAGTTTATCTTGTCGCAGTTGGGTTGGAAATCAATCAACGTGCAAGCGCTTGTCATGCTGACTTTTCTAAATTAGCATACCTAATTAAGATGAATCGACGAATTCGTCGCTTTAGGCAAAACCAAGCGTTATAAGGTCTTTGTGGTGATGGTTTTTCAACTTCATCGGTAAAACTGTAGTGTTTTTTCAACATTTTTTCTTTACCACGTCTTTTACAGTAGAAATGTGGCACACACTCTCGAAGCAAAACATAATGGTTAATAAATCTTGGCATTCATACTTCTGACATCGATTTATTCTCATGGAGCTTGGATGCTTTCACCCGCAACATGATTCCTCTTGCCGGGAAGCATGAGCAAACCGAGCCAAATCCGACTCGTCAGGAAACGTTTTGTATTTTAAGAATGTGCAAAAAAATTTGTCTGCGAGACACATGGTGAAGTATTTATTCACTCGTCAAGTCAAAGCAACGTGTTATGCCTCTTCAAGACAAAGTTGTTCCTTTAGTTAAAGATATCTGTATCAACTTGAAAGATCGCGGGATGGTTAGCTGGACTATTTCCAACGGTGAAAGGATACAAGTGAGGACTTATTACAAACACACGACGGTGACTTTCAATAAAGTAAATCAATTTCCAGAAAAATGAATAGCAGGTAGACAAAAAATTGGACAACCGTCCAAGGTCTTGACGTGGAATTGCTAGCTAATTGTATCGTTTTACACAAAGCACAAAGGCAGTAATTACACCGAGGCAGTGTCCTGGCTTATCGGTTTAAAAAAAGATAAACCGCGGTAGTTTCCCGGTGATATTGTGACAATGGGACTCGGTTAACGAAGCTAACAAATTTCTGCCTCCGTAGTCATTGTACACAAGGTGGTGCGGAGTCAAACGAAATTGTTACGTTGTTGGTTATGGCACGCGTCGTTTACCACCACCCGTCTCCTGTTGACGGTTAGAAGTACTCGTTCACCGTCTGTCTCGAGGGACAAAAGGCGCGGGTGACTAAATACGCGTACAAACTATCACGCTGGATACCAAGGAGACGTTACCGCGGGACATTCTCAAGCCCTCGACTTCCGTCGAGGCTCACCTGGCTCTCAGAGTTTCCTCAAGTTTACACAGAGCGGTTTAGCACCTCGTCTTAATTACCTGCCGTCCCAGCTACTCGTACACCCTGCAAACGCGTGCTCAAGATCAAATACGATCGACTTCAAATTGTGTTCCGCGATTGAATTCGATTTGTTTGGAAGGAATGTGTTCAGATACTCCTTTCATATTCCCAGACCATTGAATACTCCTCGAAGGCTTTTAAGGCAGTCAGCACTGTTACAACTAGTTTTTTTAACGAGAGATACTATACTATACAGCGCCGATCCATTCCCAGAGAAACTAAATCAAGTCGTCGCGTTTTACTCCGAGACCAATTGCTCAACGTGCAATTGTGTCACCCACGTTGAATCGAGATGAGATCCTCCTTC
This sequence comes from Neodiprion lecontei, assembly GCF_021901455.1. Taxonomy (NCBI): domain Eukaryota; kingdom Metazoa; phylum Arthropoda; class Insecta; order Hymenoptera; family Diprionidae; genus Neodiprion; species Neodiprion lecontei. The sequence continues at coordinate 8,476,249 of NC_060265.1, read as the reverse complement.
AAACGAATACAAAGTGTCACAAGGCTGAACGATGGAGCTTGAGAGAGAGAGAGACAGATAAAGGCCTTCTGTACCTATTTGTACATCCAATTGTTGCTTACCGTCCTCGGATTGACCGGTATAGAACATTGCCGTAAGCACCGAATGAACCCGGGACACTGGCGAGTAGGAAAACAGTATAAAATCCTGTGAGTAATAAAATGCCGGAAGTAATGTTGTAGCCAGTCATCGAAAGGCGGAGGCGGCGACCGGGAGGAAGCAACAGGACGGAGTGAAGAGAATGGAGTTCGGGGAAGGAACACGCAAAGCTTCGGGGATGATTGCTCCAGGCGGTGAGTTGAATTGACTCACGTATAACGCGAGGGGAAGGGTTTCGCGTCTCACACCCTTTCGACAAATGGTGAATCAATAAAGGCATAGAAATTGTTATATGTATGACCGGAGACGGTTTATCCTGCACCCTTTCCCGTAACGGGGTGAAAAAGCACCCGGGAGGAGAATATAAATAAAGCGGAGGTCAGAGCTCCGTTGCTGAGGGGTGCGTATCTGATCTCGGCCGTTACCGTCTGCCTCTTGTGGTGTTGATTTATCTCGACGAGACGAAAATTTATCGGACGTTATCTGACGGACGGAAGGCTGATTCGATCCTCGACATGTCAAGCTTCTAGACTGAAGGCAAGTAGCTTTGTGAGGTTGTTGATGCGATGGCACAGTGAACCGGAAACTACTTTGACTTATTGAAATCCGTGTACGTCACCCTCGAAACACTTCGATGCATTTCTTCAACAGTGAAGAATGACTTATGTGCCTCTAACTTCCATTAATACCAATGAAGTTTTACCGAAAATGCCATTGGGTCGGTGATTTGGTTGATTTTTTTTTTGGTTCAAAGATCGTGGAAGGATTCATTCACATCATACGCGTGACATCGATATCAGTTTTGTACCAAAGCACTGCGTATCAGCGTGTTAGATTTCGATTCGTGATACGCTTACGCGAAACATAAACGCATATTAATTAATTGGATAAACGAAGTGTATCGGTATCGATATAACCAATGCAAGCTGAACAAGTAATCGATGCGAATGCAGGTCAATTGCTTATTTGTATTACCAGTGGTAAAAAGCTTCGCAATTTACACTGGAGTAGATTATTCCCTGTTAGTTGAAAGCACTTTCCATCAGGAGTTAAGGGAATTACCTGTCACTTGGTAAGTCTCAGTTTTTATGACCATGAAAGTTACCATGTATTTACGTCGTCGATATGTCTGGATGAAAAATTATAACAGAAATCAAAATGGTAAAAACGATCCCATGAAACAGAGAAATTTGGAGAACGACGTATCTGCTAATCTTTAGCAATTCAAGTCACGTCTGAACGTCTGTTTTATCAGAAGAAAAAAACACACGGTGTTTGAAAATCTTAGAATGAAAACTTTGGAGTAATATAATTAAGCAGTTGACAAAGTTCTGCGAGTGATCTTTGAGAAATTGAAAAATGACAGAAGCAAATTTTTCGAAGCAATAAACGATGCTGGCAGCAAGATAATAACAACGATGACCGAGGTGAATAAAGAAAGAGAGTGAGTTTTGAAAGTCTGCGGTTGACTCGAACGGGGAAATAAATGATATTTCATCTCACCGGAGCAGGAAGGAAAGAATGTTTCAAGGAAGGGTGGATGAACGCGAGCACCGGTTTGCTGTGAAAAGAACTCCGTTACACTTGCGAGAAAACATCTTTTGACGTGTACAGAATACGATAGAATATCACGGCTAAAAAAAAAAAACAACATGCTTCGCTTAAATTCAACAACATTTGAAATTTAAACGTAAACGCGAATCTATTCCGAGTTTGCAAATTCTTCACGCAAATGACGAGATCTAAAAGCAAATTTTGTGTCAATTTGGTTGGGGAATGTGAATTCTAATTCAAGGAAAAGAAAAAAAAAGATGGAAGAACGAGATAAAAAGACGGTGGCAAACGAGCATCTTAATCACCTTGAAGGATATGCTAGTCAACCGCTGAGATTTACGACAACTTACTAATATGGAAGCTAGGACACCGGAGTCCGGTTCACCTTTGAAAAGTACCCTATACGGCTTGCATCCTGAGCATAGATTCAATAGATAGCAATAAATTGTAGCCGATTAATTGAGTGTTCAAATTGAAAAGTTTGTTCGACGTTCTGACCTTCTTGGTGACACAAATCTTTTTTCTTTTTGTGGTTTCTTGTGTCATTGAAGGATCTAAATTTATCATCGATCAACGCGGTGATTCACGATAAGTATTCCGTGACGGACGAAACGATTTCACCTTCGTTTGGCCTGTATTATATCGTATTGATTTTTCTCAATTCAACTGTGTGAAAAAAAGTAATCGTGGTGTATAACATTTTATTCCTAGGATCCGAAGGGAAGTAATTGCAGAAGAAATTCGAACCAGAATCCGTACAAAATTTTCACCTGCGAACAAATTACACGTCGTATAATTCATTCGGCCGTCACGCCTCCGATTTCAAAATATAGAACGATACAACAATGCGATGCGCGTGATAAAATAAGGTGGCGATATTCAATCATCTGTTTGCACAAGACGCGAATGACAGAGTATTCTGGTTCAACTCGGTTACTCAGCCGAGATTGTGCCGGACTAGTTTCAAGCATCAGCGTTGTCTTCTTTCGTAATAACGATATATAACATAGTTGCGTAATCGTACAATTTACAACAATCAGCTCTGTATCTGGCGATAAATCGTTACGTTGAGTAAGTTTGACGATGCAGTTTGGATGTTAAGTGAGGCTTCAACTTCCCACCGTCACCGGCCGGCCATTCGATGATTAACTCAACCAGGGCGCGGCCTCTTGTTGCTTTGAACAAGAGCAAGCCTCGTTATATTTGTTTCGGACCGACCACAATTCCACTACTTCAACCGTAACTAGGAGGGCGAATTACGTTTATCGATCCTTCGGCGGCGAGGAGAGACCAGTAATTTTCTTGCTTCGTAAATTTTACGCCTATTAAGTCGCAACCTGTTTAACATTCTTTGGAATTCGAATCGAGCATAGTGAATTGCCATCGCTGAAAATGTTCATTGAGACGTGAAAGAGAAAAAAAAACCAAAAAAGGCGTGACTTTATTTCACTATTAAATGTTCTTTGAAGAGTTTTACTCATCAGTTGTGCATTTTTTTTTTTTTTTTTTTGACACAAATATCTTGGCGGTTTGTAAGCGTTTATGCATGGAAAAGATTTATCGGATTAGACATTTTTTCAAAATTCCTGTCTAGACCGTGAATTTCATTGTCAGAGAAAATCGTTGTATATATTCGATGTGAAATGCATTTGATTATACGGTGTTTTGCATATTAAATTTTACATGAAACTTTGCCGCGAAATGTTGAAAACGCAGCTTATTGGCTACAACGAAAAATGTTTAATATAAATCATTTTATTGGTGAATAAATTTGCAACGAGGGTAAAAATATTCGAGCTGTTTCTTGAATGGCGTCATAGACAAGCAGGTACGCTATTCCTTTCTCTCTCTCTCTCTCTCTCTCTCTCTCTTTCTCTCTCTCTCTCTATTTGCTTAGCTCTAACAATCGAGAACACGAGCAGAGGGAGCCTTCGTACTTAGCCCGTACCTGTTTTTTCTTCAAACGTGACCGAGGCCAACCAACGTCTGGTTATTTCAAAGCACGGGAAATCGCGAATTGCGAAATATGAATCTCCACCGAGTGCTGGCGCATAAAATATAGAAAATTCATTCCCACGAGTATAACGACGCACACCGAGAGTTGCCCACTGGCTAGAAAAACGAAAAAAAGGCAAAGGTAGAAAAAATTTTATACGATAAATAATACCTTGCATACCTGTAACGTTGCTTCAATAATGGTATACCCAATGTTACGAGGCATTAAAATTGTTATGGACATCGTTTGAACCCTTCATTGTTCGACGCAGCACGTTGAGTAAACACCTACTATATATATATATATATTTATACTGCGTGATAAATTTTGCTTAAATCAATTATCACTTTAATTCTTCGTCACGTGTTAAAAATTTTTACGGAATATTGGCGAAGAAGTTTCTAAAATTTTTGTTTTCACATTCTTATCTTCAAAGTATGAGATGTATTGGGTATAGACAAAAAAAAAAACACTTCATTAGATGGTAAATATCTTGGAAACGAAACCGTTCCAAATATTATCCAGTAATTGAACGCAGCAGTTGTTCATCGGTTTGTAATTTCCGCACAATCGATGCCAAACCATTCGGCCTGGATTTTGGGGGACTTGACTGAAATGAAAATGAGAAATTCCTCCGAGCACAAAAACAGTCTTTAAGCGAGACAGCTAGCGACAATCGCTTTTTGATCGTTAAACTGAGGACATCGCCGGTACTCCACATTCCTATATTCAATTTATCGATGCAATTTCACTTTCAACGGCTGCATTACGGGTGATGAAATCCGGTCCGACACAGCAAGGCTGAACCCACGCCACCATTACATCCTCGAACCGGGCTGAGAGTGAAAGTAACGTCTGAACCGGTTGCACGGTAAACACTTGGGTCAATTCACGTATTACGTATGTGCGTGTATTCGCAATAATCGGCTCGCGTGTGACTCCAGGCCGGGATTATGCTTTACGTCGATCGGATTTCATACCCCGCGATTCCTTTTTCCTCTGCTTCCCGAGACACGGTGAAACAGAGATTACAACAGGGTCGAAGGAAATGACTTTTTCTATACTTTGATCGATTATTAAGATCCATTATCGGAGGGTGAAAACTAGTAATAGGATTAATTTAGGGGAGGAAGATTCGGTATGAAATTTCTAATCGTAAATCTCGTCCGTCTAATACGAGTATTTCGTCAACCAGAAACCAGCCAGCGTCGGTATAACGCGTGTACAGGTAATTAATATTCAAACTGTTTGGTCAGCACGCAAATGGCGGGATGATTAACAGCCCCAGATTACCTATTGCCTACCTCCACCTCCACCTACCCTAAGCTTTGCCTATGAATAATAGAGAGAGATTTTCTAATTAAGATATTAAAATCTATTTTCAAGCATACCTCGACTCGCTAAACTAGAACAAGGGAATTATATTACCGTCAATATTCCGAATGCACAAAACCGCATTGCATTTACGCTGATACTTGTTAGAGAGTAAAATAGTGTCCATAACAAAATTTCATCGATATTAATATCGTAGAGAACTTTATTGTCAAACTAACCTACTATAGAATATGAAAGAAATTTTCAACAATATTTTTTCATACACATTTATTTATACATGTATATATTAGGGTGTAAAAAAAAAAAAATTTCATTTAGGTATAAAACTAGTCCAGTTAAAATTTGAGCTCTTTATATTAACATTAAGACAATTCAGGTCCTTAAATAACTTTTGATCTTAAATAACATTTGAACGAGTGAATTTATCAGAAAATAGTAACAGACCTCTTTTGAAGAGCGTTCAATTCTCTACAAAAATGTGTGTGCGAATTTTCTGTACGACGCGTCGTTAGCTGGTTATAAAAATAACAAGGAGCAAAAACCATTTTTCCCATATTATTCTCATGGAAATTAGAAAAGTGCAACGCGCAACTTTTTAATATTAATATTAAGAGCTCAAATTTCGACAGGTGTATTTTTATAACTGAATGGAACTTTGAACCCGTTAGGAAGAAAAAAAAATATATTTTTAAACACCCTAATGTATATAATATATATAGATATATAGGGATTACGATTTCAGAAAAACTGGGAAATTTTTTATATGATTATTCCGAAAATCCTTGAAATTTTACTTGATAAAATAAATATTCTGTCGGGTTGTACAATGAAATTTTAAAGAAGAATAAATAAGAGAAAATAAATTCGCCGCGGCTTGCAGATCCGGCAGGATATAACGTGAATTTTTCAGTACCCAGAGAAGCTCACCGACAACTTCTTTATATCCGCAAAGCTACGCGCATTTAGTTCCACGTCCCAGTTTCGTTACTAGAAACGAGCCTCTCGCTCTGCTCCGCAGCAAAATGTCCGGATATAAGGTGGTCGAGCCCTCGGCAATCCCGAAGGGTGTAATTCGCATCCCTCGGCATGCGAGGATTGCGTCCGTCTTCCAGAAAGGAACGAGGGTAATTGTAACAAATTGTTTCTTAACGTCGAAGTGAAAAGCAGTCGGTTGACGGGTGGAATTTGTAAAACGCGGCGGGCACGCACGAGACGGAAAATTCTATTCGGCAGTAGGCGAATGTTTTCCAGAAAAGCTTTGAAAATTTTACCGCACCTTGATCCAAAATTCTTTGACGATTTTTAGAATTTATTTTTCTACCGCATCGTAACTACATCAGAGTATTTCCGGGCTTTGATTTGTTCGGATGAGAAAACGCATGAAAGCATTGAATAATCCCACCGTCATCGTCATAGCGCAAGCCCATAATTGAATTCCCGTTATTGAATTACTACATGCGGTGGAAAAATAGCAGCTATGCACTGGGAAATGGGAATTTCCGCATGACCGGGGAAACTTTTTTTCATCGTCGACGCTGCGGATTTTACTACAATTTACGGACGTTGAAATACCCGCTATTCAATGAAAGAATTGTGCGGAGGTGTAATATGTACATGCAGGGTATAATATAATTTCACGTATGAGTATAAAGAGTTTAACAAACTTTTAATATCGGTATACCTCGAAGATTCTTTCGTGCACGGGGAAAAGTTTTGAGGGAAAATCAATTTTCCAAAAACTTTTTTTCGTTTGTATTCTTGCGTTGCCTCAGAACGTCAGAAAATTGAAAGAAACCAGCTTCGCAGTATCTGCTGGACGGTTTTCAAAAGCAACACTTGTTTTTCGTGTCGTGAAAAGGCTGATGAAAACTGTTTCTCTTGAAACAAACGGTTAGCAACAAGTGGGTGTCACTGAGGCTGGGCTCCGTGTCTGCCACGAAACAGCTTTGCATACTTCAATCACACCTCCTCAAGCAGAAATTCTCATGGGTAGGCAAACGGTGAAGAAATTTGTAATCTTTGACAGAATTACGAAAAAGAATGTAGGTTTATTTTTATTTTCTTAAAGCTAAATGCATTTGAACAGATATGTACGAATACTGTTGAAATTGTGAGATCAATTCATGGTACAAGTATAATTGACTTTGATTTCAATTTTTTGCATTACATAATTTGTTTCATTAGTTAACTACATCTCGTTACGTAATCCCGATCTAAACGTCGGTTAAAAATCTTTAAAATAGTCAAGAGTTCGGCTAATTTTGAGGAATGACTCGAAAAACCTTTATCAATACTTCAATATCATCAATCGTGAAATTGTATCCTGATTTTCTTTACATTTAAAAAAACTTTCTCGTACCGGAATTCTGCATGGTGAAGAAAATTCCGCAAAGACTCGAGCACGTGCAGGAATATACAGCCGAAGATCGGATCGACATCTTCTTCACGTGCCGACCGAACACTCACCTCTCAGGAGAAGCCGTGGCGTGATAACTGGGGATCGCAGATTAATTGAAATCCATAATTTCACGGAGAATGTGCCGGGATTATCTCTCTATACGTTATTTACGAGAGGTTAATCGGGAAGCCTGGCGTCTTTGCCGAGGGTTGTGACTACACGTTCAATCCGAAGCCCAAGAATCGAGGAACGCCTGCGTTTTACGTTATACGTGACATTCAACGTCGACGGTTCAGCCGGCAGAGGACCTCCCCTATTCCTCGTTAACGAGTGGCCTGCTCGTCGCATGAGCCAGCCTCCGTTATATACGGTAATTGCATTGTCCGATACACGCGGGTTTCAATTCTCCGCCATCGATTCAAACCCAGGCTATACAGTGGCGGCCATCGTTCCGCACCCCACACCCATGAATCTGACATAATGGCGTTGTTCTCTTCTACCAAAGTTGCACTCTTGCCACGGGCAGACTTCGTCTTGTCACCTTCGCCCTTTCCAATTCGCCTGCTCCGTCTTATCATTCCTCCCGAACCTCAGCGTTCAACGAAGAATCGTCAGATCCCAGCTTGGGCCAGTCCGCAAGCTCACCGGAAGCTCGGCTGCTCATTTTTCGCCCATTCTGATAGTTTGCCAACTAACAGTCACGATTTATATTTGCAGTCCGAATCCACGAAGTTGATGCTGCGTGATTTTTCGTTGTTCAATGCGTATTTAAAGACACCCAGAGGTGACTTTGTCGACTTTGGACATCCGTTGTATGCATTTTTTTACAACGACGGAACATCGGAAATGGCTGAGGCTTGATTATTTACGGTTGAAGGCTTACTTCGAGATGATACCTACTCGCGTGAATGCATCACGATGCATTCGCAGTGGCAAACAAATAATAATAATGGGAAATGTGGGCTTTGATTATGGCCATCCACGGTGAAGTACTCTTCCAAGCAATTCTAACTGCGCCAAAAGTTGAGCGGCTGCATTTTGTTCGCCAAGTGTGTGTGTAGGTGCAAAGTCCACCGTTTTCAATGCAAATTAAGCTCTCCGTTGTTTCAGTCTTTAGGCACTCAACTACGGAGTTTCACAACTTGCAGCACGTATGTACTTACGAATGCTTTATGTCACTTCAAACCCACGATAACTTTGTGCAACCGGGATACGTGTGTAACTTAAAATTAGCTTCACATAGCCCGTGTTGCCATGCAAGCACGTGCTCCGACACCCGACCGATATTTACTTATCTCACACTCTAAAACCTGCGACCAATGCCACGCGCGTTACTACGCGCACTTCGAGAGACTCGTTTCAACATTTCGAATACACTTTCACAGTATTGGCAATTTCTGCTTTTTAACTGAAATCGTTGAACTTGAGAATCAGCGCCGTTCGATTGTGAATGAATTATTTCATTAGGGAAGTTAGTGATTCGAAAGTCGCTACTTCTTCTTTGATCGTACTACGACTTATTTATTGGCACTTATCGGATTATCCATTCGCAAGCAACGATAATTTTCCTAGTAAGTATTTGTTCGATTTCACTCCGGGATAACAGATTTCGATCAGAAGACTGTTTTCTGCATTTTTACCAGGAAGCTTTCCTTCGTCACATTGATGTCATTGAATATTTAATTTTTTCCAGAATGTGACACACTGATTTTTACCGACAATTAGCAACACAGAATTGCCTATTGAATAAAAAAAAAACAATTTTCCAAACAGAACAAACCATCGTGTAATGAAATCGAACAAATCTACCTGAATTTTTACTATTTCGGAAGAGTCTGAAGCGAGAAATCAATATCGAATCTCCTGTTCATAGTTTAAGTATATTTTGGTTATTAACATATTTAGGAATATCATCGTACCACAAAGAATTATTGATTCGATCAATGCTAAATGTTAAATAAAAAGTGGTAATTTTCGACTAACCAGCCTCTGAGACTCGAAAATTCATATTCGCGTGACGAAGTCTATGTTACAGTGACAAAACACGTGTGTAACGGAATACGGGTGCCTAAATAAGCTCGGATTCGATCCCAATCCTTCGATCTTCTAAGATAAGAACAGAAAAACGTCGTTTTGTTTCCCCGAGATGATCGGACGTTTTCAAGCCCTGTCGAAGAGCTTATTGTCCGATTGTTTCTGCTGTATCAGCAACGAGATTCTTACCACAACTACAGCTGCGACGCACAAAGCCCGGGACCCTTGTCGAACGACAAGCCACCCACGAAGACGGGACAAGTGCTTAGACCCGACGTAAACATCGCCACGTTTTTCAGAAGCTCGGGGTAGAAGCAACTGGTCCCCTCGGCAGTCTCCAAGTCGTTGGTATTCCGGAGCTACGAATTTGTTTTGGTTACGGGGGATGGCGGCAGCCCCCTTTCAAACAAAAACTCACTTTCAAACACACCATAGAAGCGTATAATGGACCTTCGGAGATATGAAAACCGTTCGACCGTCTTCGCTTCGACGAACCGTAAGGTAAGATCAACTGGATACTGTTGTGTTCGCTGTGATTTGGAAGATTCGAATTTACCTCCAAACAGAAATTTGAGCTATGATGTGAGAGGTCGAGTACTGAGATCGAGTGGACTGGTCGACTGCTCTGCACGAGAGTTGGTTAGAGTCTCCGGCATCGTATGCAAGTAGGTAGTTAGGTACATACGTGCCGGAAAGAAATATTAGAAAAGGATAGAAAAGGTTATCAAAAATAATGCTAAACAAGTCAGGAAAACGGAAACTGCAAAAAACCTGGCTCGCCAGTTGGTCGTCAGATTTTATATGACCCTGTGACACTGGCGGAAGGCTACCCTTCCAGGTACCGCAGGATAGAGAAATTCGAAAAGTATGGAAAATAGCGAAATCAATAGAATGAACGGAAAGATATTTACAATCTAAGTGTATGGCATAGGCGTATGTATAGACATAGTCACCACAATGTTAAATCCTTGTTTAACTAAAAAAGCAGAGTAAACCTCACAAACTGATTTTGCGTTGCAATTACCAAAAAAGGATCGATGATAGCGTAAAATGGTTAGGCGTACCTCGTTTTCCGTAATTCCAACAATATTCAAACAGTTTTTATTTTAACGATACCTGTTTTACTCAATTTTTTTTAGTTACTGTAACAAATGAAATTTTTCTCAGTGTGGTACACTTCATATTTTGAAAATAAGCGTTTACATGGGTCAAAGCATCGATGTATCATTTGTGCGGGCCGTGACCTCAGATTACGGTTAATAAATATGTCCACAACTGGATCAAACAATGGTCACAGCTGGTACTACGGTGACCATAACCGTTGTACATCTATCCTACTGTGAGTGATCACCTCTTCGACAAGCTGCTCAAGCTCATGAATGGCTTATAGCGAGATTAAAATGGTATTGAATATGGTTCGGATATTTCACCGTTGTATTTCCATCAAGACTGGTACTTTTCCTCTAGTCGAATCTCATCCCTCGCAAAGCCCGCACTAAAAATATCAAATTTTCCCCGAACGTCACGGGTTATCAAGAAAATCGTAGTGCTTTCCGTACTTATTCCTGCTCCCTCGGAACTTGGGGCGAAGCAATATATGTCACCTCGCGTTACGGCCAGGTCATACGAGAAATACTGGAGGTCCCGTCGTTCGGTGTTGAAGGGAACGCCTCTTACCTCCTCCAACGAATGACATTTTTACGACGGCTTATCTTCGGTAATACGCTACGTTCTGCCCGGTATATTCTTTTGTGCTCTAGAGTACTTTCGGATGACAATAGTTTTACCCTTATTATTATTGTTGTTGTTGTTATTATTATTATTATTATTATTATTATTATTATTATTATTATTATACCTCCCGGTGAAAAACAAAGGTCTCTTCGCCTTTTCACGCTGCAAGATTAGGCACAGTGCGCCGGCTTGATAGTGAGAATTTTTTTTTCTTTTTGTTTTTTTACTCAGTAGCGATCTGAATGGTTTCTTTTTGAAAAAAATTTTCATCCTTTTTCTTCTGGCGATATTTTTTGTGCTCAGGTCGAAGGTGACGTTTCGTATTGGAGCTAATGACGCACCTTTTATGGTGAAATTTTTAACAGCTTGTAGGTCGTATCGAATTCCCGGAAGGCTTAATTTTAACTGGATTTAAATCTTTCCAAAGAGGTAAAGTCCGTTTGATAATAATTAGCTTGTACAAAGCTTCTACCATCGTAAGCCGACCGTCGAGCATTTTATGGAATGTATGTGAGTCACCTACGGCACAGGGGTAGTAACGAGATGTTCCCCGAACGCCCGGTCCGGGTATTTTGCGTTTGAAACGAGGCTTATTGCTTTCGAGAATTTTCCATCCAGATACAAGGCGAAACGTTACACGGTTATATGTTCGTTCGGAGTGGGTATTCCATTCCAGTATCTCATTCGCAACGGAGTTCGTTCATGCGTCATTCAATATATGGGGCATTCGACGTCAAATTAGCAGCCCGTGTACCTCACCCCCTTCGATTTTCATCATTTTTTAGTATGATGTTCTTAACAAAGCAAATGATTTCCGGGAATTTTTACAGATTTTTTATAGCCACTGATGAAATTTGTCAAAAATTGCAAAACCAATTATGATAAAGGTATTTTTTTAAATCTGAAAACGTTAACACTGATTCTATGAGTTAAAATATAATTTTTCAGCAACACACGATAATGGGATTTCAAAATTTACGATTTTTTTGCCAAGCATTCAGTTTTTCTAGGTCAGAATTCTTTATTAAATATTGAGATTCTATATTGTATGATGCTTAAAAATGAATGTTTTTCGGATCTTTTAGGTTGACTTTTTCATAAAGGGTTTTTCGATTTTTTTCAAACATCACCGATGAGTAGAAAATATGAAAACAATTCCGAGAGCCTTTTGGGTTGGTAGGAATATTATACTAAAAAATTACTAGAATCGAAGATGATGAAGCACACGAGTTGCTAATTTGACGTGAAATGTCCCATGTATACATATATCCCGGCTGAATTTTTTTAATTTTAAACCTTAGTATTTTATAAATATATCGTTTTCAGTGATTTTCTTCGTGTAATCAGACATCACTCTCTGTGAAATTCGAGCTATCCAACTGACGATGACTCGTGTGTAATAAAATGATTATAGTAGATGTGTCTACAATTGAATTTGGATGTATAAGGTGCAGTTTATGATGAAGAAAAAAAAACTGAATGACAATCAACGACTGTGGTTACTTACCATGTAGATACAGTTTTCTTGCCTGGTAAGAATTTTAAGAAAAAGAGTTTCGGATCCTTGCCTCCGCAAGGCCGTCACACTCCGCGTGGCGTAACGATTATCCATTATCGGTAAGACCCTGAATCCGGAAGTTGGCCCACTGCTGCAACAGCCGGCAGTTAAACGCGCGATCAACCTGGTTAATCGGTTCCAGAGTTTATACTACGAAAAGTAAATTCGGTTAGTTGAACCAGTGATGATAATTCTTCATCAGGGCCACTCGCCAGATCGTGGAATACGGAGTTCGTCCCGACGGTGACCTTGACGCTCGAACTTCCAACCCTTTTGGCAGATGCCGAGGATTTGCACGCTTCAGATGCAAATGTAATACATATAAGGAAGAAGCCGGCAATGAGCCAAGACGAGAAAGCTCAGACCCTCAACGCTGCCAACTCTGAAAAGCCACGGCTATGATGGTGTGTATTTTCACGAGATCCGCGTTACAATACTCCTCGTCAGAGGAAATCAAATTTGTACCGAATCAGTTCGGAGCATTGAATTCAATTCAGCGTTTCGGGGTCGCGCTGAGAGGTGAATTATGCCCGTTTGACTCGGCGACGCCGACGAAGTTGCAGCGCGGAATGCGATATCAAGTAGGTTTAGACGCTCCGGATTGAACGTTCTACTGACAAAACTTGAGGCCGGTAAGTTTATTCGGTTCACGAATTATAAACACGTTTCCAAAGTGCTGAATGGACTTTTGCGCTGTTCAAAGTGAAGATTAATAGACCTCTTTAAGGGTGTCTCTTCCCTTGAAGTTTCAATTTTCAATTTCAACTAACATTTTTACCTATGACACGTTATTCACGCGTGACAATAAAATTTTTTGTATCATATCGCGCGATACGTTAATGGCTTATATTTTGCCTTCCCTTCTTTCGGTGACAGAACATGACTTCGGTATTTATCAAACTTGATGGAAGCGTTTTCAGGCTGTTACCGTTCCTTGAATGCTACGTAAAAAAGTGTTATGTTCTGATTATACTGTTACATCGCAAATGCAATTGGAGTGAAAAATTACCGATACGTTCCAGCCGAAAGTTTCATCATGATCATTCAAGTTTTTAACTGTTTTTTAAGGAATGATTCAAGAGTGTCAGATGGTTCGCGAAAAATGGCAGAATACTCGTAAAAACCCGATTTGAATTCGTGACAAAACCCGTAAAAGCGCGAACCGCGATATTTTCAAGAATGGTGTATTAATGAACACCGGAATATCAGTCGTGCGGTTCAAGTCTATTCCGAGGTGGCATCTCAGCAGCGGAAGCTGCGGGCTGGTCAATCCACATTGCAGATTTCGGTTATTCAGTTTGAGCACTTAGCTGATGGGAGAGTGAAGTCGGTAATCCAGCAATTCGTGGGCCCATTGAATCCCATTATGCCACCTTCGGTATTGGGAAGCGCAAACACACACCCTGTAACACAGGATCTATAGCGAAGTACGAGAAGTGCAGACAGTGGGTTAGCACTTCGGTGGCATACCGGCGGAGTGTGGTAGCAACAAAGTGTCGGAGCCACACGTAGCATAAACGTCGAGCATTGTGGAAGGTGAAAAGGTCCTCGTACGTGGTGCGCTTTCATCGCCGTTTCCCCTTCGCCTCACGCCTAGAAAACAGCATTCAAAGTAAAGTTGACATTCGAGGTAGAATTTTCACGGCAACACCGTCTCGAAATAAGTTTTATCGGTTGCGTCGTTGACTCGTGAGTCGAACTTGAGTGGAAATCCACTGTGGCTGATGAATACCACAATCCGGATTGAACGGTATTTGTCAGCTCTCGCACCGTGCAAGGGTGAATATTCGATTCGGTTGTGGCGAAGCAATTGACGAGCACAATGTTCCGCCAACTTCATCACTGGCGGATAGTGAGGTTCAACAAGCAGCGCGGTGTCGTCGATTTATCATAGCAGTCAAATTAATGGAATTCCATTTGTGACGAAGGAAACCTCGATTGTCAATCCGGACTGTTTCCATTATCTCACCGAATATGGGAATATAAACTAATCGAGTAGACAAACCGATTAGAAATTCCAATCACACGATGAGCACGTAACGAAAACATCAACCCTTAATATTTGCCAAACTGTGATTCTTTGAATTTTTGTTTTATTGATCACGGTTTATACGATTCAGCGAATTTCGGCGGAGGCGGTTTTCGCTGCACAAACGGTGGTGCAAAAACCCAAAACGTTTCTAAACAGATTACAGCCGAGGCTCCGCGTGACGCTGCGATTGCAAAAACACCGCTGATGTCTTCATAGGCTGAATCGCCACGGAAATTACCAGATCGTGACTGGAATACGAATCTTCAAATATCTTTCTTCGCCATATGGGGTGGTTGCTTGACTTGCGTAACTCGTTCGCAAATTGCGTAACCTTGTTTTTCTCGATTTTCATCCCTCACGCGTCGCTTTCATCTTCCGCCCTCGACAAAGCTGCGGTATGTACGTCGTGTCAGGAGAAATACATTTTGAATTTTCACACGTCACAGGCACCTGAACTCTTCAAGAACCACCCTTTCGTTTTTCGTTTCTATTTTTTATCTTCACCTTAAATTGTTCGGCTAGAAGTTCTTCAAATTCTGTGCGTCGAATACTAAACAGAACGTTAAAGCGAGGACCGTGGATTCGCAGTTTTTCACAAACAACCGAAAATACGATCTCTTAATTCACTCTTAATCCGCCAGGATGAAACGAGACGCGATAGGCAGAATGCGTAAGAACCTTGCATTCGCTTCGACGTCCCTTTTCACTCGAAGATTACGGCACGCGCTGCTTTCGTGTTACGCATCCGTGACTTTCTTCATTAATATCAGATCGCAAAGCGCCCCCACGAAAGAGGATCACAACGATATCATCTGTCGACGCGGGCGACCCGAACAGCTGATATTGTAATCTGCACGCGGTTCGCCCGAATTTTTTATTTTTTATTTTTTTCACAACGTTTCTAACCCCCGTTTTTTCAGTAAAAAATTACATTGAAATATGATCGTGGAAAATTTTTCGAAAGCATGAAGCACCTCGGTCCGAATTAACATTTCACGATGCAGTTCATGGTGTAACAATGCAAGTCCTATGCATCTGATAGACGATCTGAAACTAGGAAAACACTCGATTTAAAAAATCTTGTAGCTAACTCGACGTGAGTAGTTGCGATTGGTGCAAACTATCGATAAACTCGATAGGTGAGAAAATCGGGCCAATTTGAGAAAGTTTCCCGGTGTACATTTCGCTATACATGTATCGGTTCAAACAAGAACACTGACAATTTAACATGGTCATTTAACAAACGCTTCGAGTCATCTCTGTTACCGATGTCCACACTTATGCAGAATCTTGCAAGATCTCTCCACCGAAGAAAGAAAGATATTCGAACAATGAATTCGAAGAGATCTGTATACATGTTAGAGAATTTGCAAAAAATCTGACTGTGAAAATCAACAGAATAAGTTTTCACCAGTGACGGTAATAAGCCATCGAAATTGAATGGGAATTTCTGTTGTAATTTGATGATTTGCATTTCGTGACACGACTCATAGGGGCCGTTCTTAAAACACGCGACGCTCATTTTCGAAATATTTGACCCCCCCCCCCCACCCTGTGACTTTCATTTACGGAATATTCCATACCCTCGCAACTAACCGTGACGATAACACAGATCCCCCCCCCCCCCCCCCTAACAGCGTCACGTGTTTTATGAACGACCCCATATCGAAATTCGGCACGAGACGCTGGTTCGAATTTGACCGAGCGTCGAATATGTGTATGATACTTACGTGATATACAAAATTTAAATCGATGAGGTCGGAGTCAGCAAGTGTGTACATATCTTCTTACTTTCAATTACATTGATATTACATCTGAAGAGATTTAACCTGAAGCCAGTTACGATGTAACAAACAAAGTAGGTATGGTTTTTCGGAAAGTGTGGTATTCCAATACGCGAATGATGGATTGACTATGTACCGCAGATTCGGAGATAACGCAGAGATTGACTCGAGAAAGTCACGCTCAATTATTTATATAAACTTATAATCGAAGGGTATAAGAACGGAGTGCTCTTTCGGTGGAGCAGCAGATATAATACGAATTGAAACCACCAGCCCCTTCAAACGGCAAGCCAGCACACCTCCGCGTTCATCTGCTTCACTGTCAAAGAAAATTCACCCTTCGATCGGAGCCCAGTAATATACTATAGATATATACTACACTCAGGTACGCGACGGGAAAATTAGCTGCCATTGTAATATCGCATGAAAGAGAATTCCAGCCCTTTAATCTCACAAGAGCTTGTACGAAGTCGTAGAAAGCACTGCACCATCCAAAGCTCGACCTCAGATACGACTGTATAATTATCACAATATCGTCAGACGCGGAAAAACACTTCACTTCCTTTGAATCTACTTGTATTCAGGTCAAGTCACTCGAAGTCATTCAAAGTTCTCTGGGAATCAACCTACAACGGTAAATCGCTACGTCATAATTCTCCTGCAAGCTGGGATAAATTTGCTATCGGACTGACATTGACAGCTTCTTACTTTTGTGACTTTTCGTAACAGTTGTGCTGTAACACCGTTTGGTTTAAAACCTCTCATTGTGAGTATCGGAAGAAAAAACACGACATGAACTGGAGTCCGGAAAAAGTAGTGGTAAAATACAAAAATGATGGTAGAATAACGAGAACAATTCTCCCCACAACAATTTAACAATTTACAGTCAAGCAACGGGGCTGCAAGACCTCCATTTGTTAGCTGCTGCTGTCAGCCTGCACCAGCCACAGCCAAAGCTACGCGAACATTCGGCTTGTTCATCGTGACGCGTGGCTCCCCAGAGACAGCTCAACGTTTCCCGGGTGATTGACAGAAATTTTAATTGCAAAACTGCGTGCGTCGTGCAGAATTCTACGCGTTTATATCACGACACAGATGTGCATAACTGTACTCAATCGCAGAAGTTTGACGTGCCGGGCGTGAGTCTCACGGAGGAGAAACCGTTTCAGCAACTAGCACTGAAAAGTTGCCAAGTGGTATACCTACACAGTTATTCAAGAAAAGATCGGGAAACTGATGCGATTTGTAAAAATTTTTAGATTATACACATGGGGTGATGACTGGAAATGATCCTCAGAAATGGTTCCTAATCGGTCGAAGAATAAGACAAAAGCTACCGATAAAGTATCTCGACCATGCCCGAGTCGAAATTTAGACCCTACCCTAGAGGTTTTAAAAATATCCTACTTTCAAGGTAAACGTGGAAGAAACGGAAATATCTGCCAAGCTTAGGTCTAGAATAGGTTCTCTTTTCAATACAAAGTTAGTACTCCACCAAACGTAAGAATCGCAGGCGTACACGAGGGTCTAAATTTCGACTCTGGTGCATTTTGAACTCCACGAACGGTGTAAAATTCATCTCTGTAACACCGCGGAATGACTCGGCAAAAATTTGTCGGTAGAGAACGAGTGATTGAAATCCACGAAAGCTTGTGCAAATATAGTAGTGACGTTTTGTGGATACTTAGGTGAGTAGTTCGGGAATTTGCATGCAAAATAGCAAACAATGAAAATGGGACCTTGACGCTCGGTGCGATCCAGTTTGGGGTTTCCTAACCGTCAAGAGCTCACGCGCTTAGAATTTTCCCTGCCTTTTGTATAAGAGAGGTACCGAAAGCTTTAACGAACTTCATGAATTATTTACCATTTAATTCTCTGTGTCACGCGGAGCGAGGAATCGCTGAAATATGCATACGTCCTGCGGCAATAAGAATGTTAGACGAGATCAAAGGATTTGTTTGTGCGCCAACTCGCCTTCTCCGTTGCCTTTATTACGCTGCTGTTGGTCCGCTTCTAGAGGTTTGACACCACTGATTGCCCCAATTGTGTACAACGATTTTTTTCGAATTAACGATAACAACAATAAAAAATCACGATGAAACACCTAGAGAATTTTCAATTGTCATTGTCACTTCGTCAACTCACAAACTTCCACATTTGCGTTACCCATTTTATTCCACACCGCTGCAGTTTAATAACTCATGATGAGACATCAAACCAATATTCAACCTATTATTGATTAAACACACTGTCCAAAATAACAGCGACTGTATGAATGTATGAGAAAATGAAAAAGGAAAAAAAAAGACTCAGTCCAAGTCTTCTTCGAGTTTCGTGCCGAGCGCGTTGAAACAATTTCGTTGAATGACCGACACTTGATGACTCCTGCAGCCGGACATTTTCACCCCATTCACACGCTACTGATAATGACAATGAGGAAGGGTTTACTAAACTTTTTCACACAGCAAACACTCCTCGAGTGTTGTCTCGGGCGAAGGGCCACCTCTGAAATCAGTTCTTGAACAACCCCCATCCTCAGGGGAACCTCAAAAGACTTAGTCCTCGACAAACACTGGGGTGTATTCACTGATAAAGAAACTGAGTCACCCAAGTAGACGTCTCCGTTAATGCCATCAACAGACAGAGGAATTTCATCAATCGACGCAGTGTAGAAGATCAGAAATCGTGACCTACGCGTATTTATCGATTCAGGGGAGACGAATGGTACTGGAAAAGCAAAAATGAGAGTATCAAAATACGAAATTTTAACTACACGTGGTCATCGACGACGATTCTGCCCTGGTGGAAATAATTTCGACGCCTGGAGAATTTGATTTTACGACTAAGTAGAGAATTTTTGGAAATTTCCGTAGTTCTGGCATAAAATTTTTATTAGGTTATCGAACGTAAACATACCTTCGTTAAACATACCCAGTAATTTTTCGTAGATTATCTTTGTATTTTATTGATAGTTGTAGAATGGCTCGCATTCACGCGATCATTTTACCTACAGCAAATGTTGAAGAGGATATAATTTGCTGTCGAATATCGAAAAATTTCTGTTCAATTTCCTTTACCCAACACCAGACCGCCTCGAACTACAGTCAGAGTATTGACTTTATGCAAAGCATGCGGTTATATTCACGCTAATTTGAAATATGAGTCGAAACAGAAGCCACGCACCATCCGCAGCAATTGAAATAATAATTTTCCCAGTAGGTACAAAAGTGGTTTAACTTTCACCGGATTGTATTCGCGGAAGCGAATCGAAACGAAATTGCTGGTAGGTACTCTTCGAATTTTACTGATCCTAAAACACTCTTATGTACCGGCTTGCCGGGCCATTATTCAAATAAGAGGGAATAAAAGGAAAAGGTTTAAAGATTGGTGCACCGGCTCTCAAGCTGCGGATAACCGCGATACTTCCTGGATATCGGTTAACATGAAAAACTAACCGGTTAATGATCGGTGGCGAAAGTCGTGATCGTGACTGAAAGAATCTTATTGCATCGCGCAGAGGTCGACAAAATTAGCATTGAATTTAGCGTTGAATCCCAGTTCGTTACAATGATAATTTTCAACGGTGAAATGTATTTCATTTTAGCTAAAATTTCATGCAAACGATTTAATTCGCACTAATGTGTTGAACGAAACTAACAAGTTGTTTACCATTTGTGATTTTTTTTTTTTTTTTGTCATTCAAGTAACTCAAAAAATACGAAACTCGGACAGTTCCGAGCTTATAAAAGCTGCGTCGATTGAGACCAAAATCATGAAAATCCGTTGACTTATTCTCTTTAGATTTATATAACTGAGTCTCAAACTATTTCCTTGTTCGTTCCGCAAATGAATAGCCTCGGGCAAATGTAGGCGGATCAGAAGAAAAGCTCCTAATGCATTTTGAATGGAATTCAAGCGCGATATACACGCAGTATAGTATAAGTGAAGCTTTCGGAGCAGCGAACGCCGGAAGGCTAGAGATTGAAGAGGTGCAGAACAGCCGTGCGTCATCCCATTGCAAGCTCGTGTAGCCAGCTGTTTGTTTACACCGATGTAAGCCTCTCGGATTTCCCGCTGCACTTGCATCAAGCATTCGTACAATTCCATCGTAAATTTCTCCACCCCGGGTGAAATATCTCACTTTATAATTAATTACCTAGTCAAAATGATTAGGAAGATTCTTATTCCTGGTATTTTGTTTTTCTTACGTTCCATCTCAACATTTCCCGACGAGATTCTTGATCGGAATTTTTCTTTAACTTTGTACAAAATCGTGAGATACGTCAGGAGAATTTTCTCAACAATTACTCTCGCGTTTGTATCTGGGATAAATTTTTGACCATCAGGAATTTTCTGCAGATTTAAAAAGCTTGTCTTTGATTCTTGGAGGTTTTTAAAACTCCCAGGTGATTTTGATTAAAACATTAGCAGTACTGAAAAAAGTTTAACTCTCATTTCACTATCTTGACATTTGCAAAGAGTTGTGCCGGAAATTTAAACAATTTCATCCATGAATGTGAAAATAAAAATACAATCCAATTCACTTCCGTTAAAACGTTTATAACTTGGCTTCATTGCACAAAATATTCAAAGTTTTTCATATTTAAAATAAAGCAGTTTTGTTGCTTGATAAATTTGATTGAAATTATTCTATAACTTTTTTAGATAAGCTTAAGGACCTCGGTAATTGGGACACTTTCCTTACTGCAGCAGATGCAATAACGCGCAATTACGCTATATGTTCGTAGTGCGGGATTCTGGTTAAGCCCTGAGGTGACTAGGGCCTCTTGCATTATGGCTATACGTGCTGGCGGTCTCTCGAAACTCCTCCAGAGCACACTTCAGGGGGTTAATTATCCCCCCGACGATCTCCTTGTCTATTTCGTTGCTCGTATGGAGATAACAGAATACTGGTCTCGGTGATGATGAGAAAAATAAATATTGAAAGAAGTTTTAACCACTGTAGGTGCTCCAGTAGTATTTTAACATTACCTCCACGGAACACTCCATCTACCGGATGTCCACACATGATCCACAGCTCCATAAAAGGTCCATATCCATGGTGAATCCCTGATAGACATCTATAGAAAGCCACAACACGGTTAGATTGAAGCTGATGATAGACATAAATGGAGGTATTGTGAGCAGCCACCAGGTGGCGAATGGTCGCTCTCTTCTCTCGCCACAAAAGATAAATCCAAATCACATAAACTCCCAGCAATTCAGCTGTTTAAGTTTACTTCGAATTTCGTTTGGTGTCTACGCACTTGATCGTTCTTAAGTGCCTAGTCGAAATTAAGTAGGTTTCGGATTTTTTGTATGTGGCAGAAGAAAAGGTGCACGTGATATAGTTTCTAATATTTTTCACGATACGTCCATTAGAGGAAAATGTCCCGTGTGGGTAAGATTCGGGGTGCACATCAATAATGGATAGAATGGACGTCCAAATATTTTCTCCACAAAATCTACGAGATCTCTAATACAGTTCTGTATTGATATCTAATAGAGTTTGACTAGACGTATAAAAAGCGGACATTCGGATCTCTAATAGAGCTCTGTTGTACTTCATTTCGTTTGAAATGGATGTCTGATAGAGATATTACATATCCTACATGGATTTCTATGGTACGTCCATGAGAGGTAAATGATCTGTGTGGGTAATGATCACGTTTAAAATCAATGAGAACTTTCCAACGATTATACGTTAATGCAAGTTTTATTCATTCGATTAAAGACTTAATTAAAGCATGGATAGAAAAAACATTATACCGAACCAGATAATTCACAAGTATTCTCACCGTGTTACATCAAATATTATTACGGCGGTTTAGAATTTTTGTTTTGTTTCTACGACCAAGCTTAAAAGCTAGGCTGTATTTCATTGGATAGCAAAACTAATTATTAGTATTTTATACTGTTGTTCGATTTGGACAAATAGGTTGATATGTATAGTGCAAATCGCTACTTCTGTATGACGTATAATTGTACAAGAAATATTTAAGTGTTAACAGGAGCGTTGAGTATTCATAAATCGTATCTGTCTGGAGAGGGGGCGTGAAAAGTTGGAAATTTACAACCCTTCAAGTTTAAGTACATCTCATACTGAACACAAGGCTGAGTGCAGCTCTCGGTTTTTCATGCACGATACGAAAGCCTGCGCCGCAGGTAAATCGAAATGTAGCTACTCTAGTGCCTCGCAGGTGTGAGAGCAGGTGCAGAATGCCGAAGAAAACGAGCCAAACTCGTTTCGCTTCCCTCGACGCGCGTTGAAACAATGGCTTAACTCCGTTGAGAAACTTTCGCGCATTTTTCAAATCATTTTAACGTGACGCCCCCAGAGTTCCACCTTTTTTCTTAATCGCACATTTTCAAAATTTGTACTTCTTTTCTAATTCGTGATAATCTACATATTTCTGGCTAGATTCTTCTGCAAAGTTTCCATCAAAATTGGAATGAAGTCAAAAAGGTTCCCAGAGAACTTTGTTGAATTTCTGAACCATCGTTAATTTTATACAATTTTGTGAAACTGTACTAAAATATTTCTGAATATTCTTGAATTATACCTGAAAAAAGGTATACTAATTTAGTAGAATTTGAATATACTTACATAAAATATAAATCGTATAAAATGACAATTGTCACGGTCTGTATAAACAATGTCAAAAAATTTTCGCCTTCCAGGTTTCTACATGAGTCTTACGTTTCATGTGGACTTGAAATCTACTAATCAAAATTGAAGGCTTTTATTTTAGGTACAAATAATGAAACAATTTCTGTTTTTTTTTTATTGCGATCACATTTCATATTTTACGAGCTGTCGTAGGTATGTCCGGGAACAAGGAACACGATTCGTATGGCTTTAAAATCTAACCCTATTCTTGCAGAATAATAGACTAGGTTATCTTTCTACGAATAGGATACCTATCAAGCCTTTGTAGATCGATACTATTCACATCGAACAGCAGCAGGTTCAGCCAATTTTTTATACCGTTAATCCATACGTGTCGGATTGTCCGTTAAGCCTGCTGATTGTTACGTGGAAATGGAAACTCCTTTCAGAGCCGCCGGGCTGCGAAAATTTTGGTCACGACGACAACGAGTAGATAGACAGATTTCTTCGCCTACGCTTCCCATTTGAGAATGTTGGTAATACGAAAAGGCTTTACATATTTCTGACATTAAACCCGGGGAATAATAAATCAACAAGTATCTTAGCACGCCAGGCAACCAAAAAAAGTGAATGACAAATGCGCTCCTTTGGAAAAAATTTTATTCAAGAATATGGCTCTCACTAACTGAACAGAAATTTTTATACAATTTTTATTCGAGCTTTTGTGCAACTACGTAGTCAAACAGACGTTTTATCGTTACACTCTAAGAATAAATGCTAAATTACTTCAGTTTACGGATTTAAAATTTTCGAAAGCGATATTACAGCATATTTTCAAAGCTATGGTACAAAGTACTCATGAATTCGTTGGATAGTTTATGCTAATTCCAAACCTACGTCAACAATTATGAAATGTATATATATATAATATTGAAAGAAAATTGAAGCGAAGCAGCAGAGGATTTCATTCTCAGATGCGATCAATTCCTCTTATGAATAAATACGAAGTCCGGAATAGGGAAAAATATTTCTCTCTTTCTCTGATATCCTTGGCAGATGATAGCTACCTACTTGTTATTTATTATTCACCAGACTTAATATCAAGCTAGCTAGAGAGGAAGAGCAAAGCTTTCGTATTTTGCTTCGATCACGGCTGAAAGGTGTTTGTGAATCTCGCTCGCAAACTCACTTAGTTAATAGAATCTCCCGCCTGTACAAGAATATCAATGTTGAATTTGCTTCACAGAACTTTTCTGTATACGACTAAAAATCTCCGTGAGAATTTCAACTTCTCATTCTTAAATTCATACTATAGAACCTTCGGTCAACAAATTTCTCAACCATTATCCAAACACAATTTCAAAATGTATTAAAAGTAAACTGCATTAAATTTTTTTACATATTCAAATAGAAGCTAGTAGAAAAGAAAACGAAGGACGCGAGAAACACCCTGAATTCAATTCGATCGTTTCAATTAACTTCAATCCATCCAAGACGGAGTATTAAGTATAAAAGAAGCTTGAATAAACTTTATTTTCCAATCGAGGGAATGAAGATAAAGCCAACAGTGGTAATCGAGTTGGCACGTATAAAAAAACCGTTTTAAAGCGAAAAAAAAGATATAGGTGACTAGATATAATAGTTTCCGATAATCCAGAAGTTGAGCACAAAGAATGTGCAGATATTCCAAAGGGAACATATATATATATATATATACAGGTATTATACCCATAGATATATATATATATACATATATCTATACGTATAATACAGAGCGATCGTAAAACGAATGCAAATTGGTTATTTGCCAGATGATTTAGTATCAATCCTTCTTATTATGATCCGTTCTGAAAAGCGTTCTTAGCCATTTCTTTATTCAATCAATTTCACAAATTCCCATCTTCCACCTTCGCCACCCTACCGTCCTTCGAGAATCGGCATAAGCGCACACCTCCGCACAAAGAATCCCTCCCCTTCCTCCACCCTGCCCCCCCCCCCTCCGCCGCCGCCGCCCCCATCCCCGCATCGGAAAAGACGTTTGGCAAGCTGAAACAAAGAGAGATGGCAGCTGCGGTGGGGGTCCCACCCCCACCCCCACCCCCGCCTCCGCCACCACCTCCCCTAACGACACGCAAACTCTTCGTATGCGCGGACTCACGTTCAAGCTTGGCGTAGGGACGGCAGGGTGAGTGGGGGGAGGGGGAGGGGGATGTCTGAACACGGTCTCCCCGGTTCGCTGGCCCTCGACGGCGCGTTCCCCCATGGAACGGCAGTAACCCCATGTATTACGCGTCGGCCTCCCCCATGACGCTTCCGCCCCTCCCCGCCTTTCCGCCTCGCTTCGGCTTTATCGATCGGCGGGGTATGCGCGAGGCGAGCTCGATTCCACCCCCCGACCCCCGCCTCTGAAGCCTCTCCCCCGCCCCCCCCCCCTCACCACGAAACCCTCAAACCCCCGACGTGGCTCGCGCCGATTTTCGTGGTCGACTCGGTCGAACTTCAGGCGGGAGCTGATCCTGATGCTGCTGCTGTTGCTGCTTCATCCTCCGGACAAAGGAGTCAAGTCGAGGGGAGGAAGATTGGAAGATTTCCGAAGGTCCTAATCCCCGAAATTATAAATTTTCTAACGACAAAGTTTCGTGGTAAGAAAGTTTCAGTGTCGCAGTTTTAATGGTATAAAGTTTCAAACTGAAATTTTGTAGGAGAATAAATGATATTTAGAATTTTTTTACTGAGGTATTTCGAAATTTTGTTTGCTTGGAATTGTAGGATTTTCTTTGTGTTTGGTCGTCGTCAATCTGTATCCAGTCTCAGTGAATATGGGTACAAATATATTCATCCGGTTACTGTATCATTTCTTCAGATGTCTATGACATTGAACACGAATACGGTGAAGGAAATTAGTGAAAATGAATGTACATTTTCTTGGAAGGGAATCTTTTTTTCGAATAGGTCTAGATCGAAAATCAATCCGAAAGTTGATGAAAAAGGTACTTGAATATGAATTAAGTTTGTTCTTTGTTTACAGGAGCTCTGGAATTTTTAGAAGAATGGTGCGTCTAAGGAGATATGAATAAAATTCTGAATATTCTCTTATATAAACAGGAAGGGAAACTTTTCTGACCTGAAATGATCCGACCTAAGAGTTTTCGCTATTCTCGTTACATGTTTACAGATAACTCAGAGATCGCTTGGCCAGGAAATCTCATTAGTTTCAATCAAATTTTATCTGAATTCGTCCACCAGTTTTCTAAGTATCGTTAGTTGAAACAAACTTATATTTTGGCAAGTAACTCAAAAACAGTATGCATACTAGGGTTGTTAGTGAATTTTCATGCCCCAGGCGCTTAACGCTTTCCAATTGATTTTTTTTTATATCCAGAAAATTTGGACAATACAATGTAATATATTTTATGATACAGTTGTTTATTTCGTAACTATACTTGACAGAATGATAATTTTACATAAATGAAACTTTAAACGTTAATTAACAAATGAACGCTTTTCTTACGAATTCTATGCATCAGAGCTTTTTTATAGAGCGTCCAATCTCTACAGAGCTCAAATTTGTAGGGAATTTTTTTCCTCAATTTCAAGACGTTCAAGTCCCTGGGAGCACAAAAACTCAAATGCAGCCCTGTTAAAGACCACCCTGATATATACATAATTCCACTGATTTTGCAAAAAATTTGAGGAATTGTAAGATTGAGATCCCGCTTCGATTGAGACCAAGATCATTAAGATCAATTATGCCCAGAATTTCAAGAATTTCCCAGTAACACGAAGAAACGTGATCAAAGAGATGCTTTTATAAGGTGTGTGATAATAATTAATTGAACATTTTTTACCTCGTTGTTTTCATAAAGTTCGAGAATTTTATAAAAAATTGAAAACTCTTAAGGATACTTGGAAAGTTTCCAGACGACTTCAGCAAAGTTGAAGAAAAACGGTTAGGAATAACTGTGCCGATGCAGATGAAGTAATTATATAATCGAGTTGAAAATTGTGTACGAAACTCGTTTTAGAAATTCTGTAAATATTTCTCTAAATGTTTCAATAATTTTAATGGAAACTCCGGAGTCGAGACAGGCTATTTCGAAAACTTAGCAAAGAAAGTATTTCGCTGCCGGCTGTATATTCTCTCAGAGAAATCAAGCAGGTATTTAGCCGTTTGAAGTCGAGACGAAATCGGTTTGACATCAGATTGAACGTCACGTCGAGTTCCGTTGGGAATCCTCGGCGAAATACGAAATGGCAATGGATCTGAGATAAAACGGGACTCGCGAACTTCGAGCAGCCAATCTGTAGAATTAATGGAAATGAAAGGCTACGAAAATCATGATGAACGCGCTTCTACTTGTCGGAGCTGTTTCCTACTTTACGTAATATCCTCGTCATGGTTCATCCGCGTCGGATGATGTTGTCTGATGATGATATCATTTGCGTGACAGTTACGCATTGCTCCTAAAGGAGGCCTGGATACCAATTCCTGGATTTTTATGTGCCACGCGAGCCATAAGGATTTATAGACAGTCTACGGTAGCTATCCAAGTCCCTTTCAGATAGTGCCTGCAGCCTCGATCAAATCGAATGAATTGTAGGGGTGCTTTTCTGCTGTTCTCTTGCCCGATACCTTTCTTCTATGGATTCTGGAATTCTTTCTTGAAAGGAAACAATCGCAGCGAGTGCGAAATTGTGGAAGAAATCTAGTGAGATGAAAAAGCGTATTTCTTAATTTTCAAAAATTCGTCTCTCTTGCACATTTTTTACTGTGAACGAACGAGCTTTCTATGTTTTCAAAATTAAGTGATTGAGGATCGATAAGGTTTCCCAAACTACCTAAAGTTGTATATGTATCCGAACGGTGGAATGATTTTGGAAATTCTCGTTGTTCTTTCTCAAATACTGAAAATCGTAAGGATCTGAATTTTAAAAATAATATCGACCTACATTCGTTAAATTCAAAAAGCTCGTCATTCACATGTATCGCGTCCAGCTAGTCGAATTTCACAGAATTTCTCCCAAGTATTCGCAAAACTTTTCAAACGCTCTTTTTCTCTAACAAAATATTAACCATTTGAAGTTGAAATTCAGGTTTGATAAATATTTTACGACTTCATCATATTTTCCGATAAAAAAATTATATACACTAATTTAAAAAAAAAAAGTGACATCGTGACAAAGAGAATAAACTATTGAAGAACACAGTCTCCAAATTTTAAATAAATCAATTGCGTCGTTTTGAGATATCATGGGCATTGCAAAACTTGTCACGGAGCGAAACGATTGACGTTATTGTCAATAACAATGCTTTATATATATTGATTCTGATCATTAAAAAAAAAAGAAGAAAAATAAAAGCATGAAAAAACCAAACTGAAGCTGGATCTAGAAACGTTTGAATAAAGCAAATCCCAATGAAATCGAACTATTCGTTGTCGAGGTATAAATTCCGATATTCACTCGTGTATAAATAAACCCTCTTAAGGGACTAAATTCGACGGAAACGATGAGAAATCAAGCGCAGCGTGAATCACTCGAAGGAAATCCCTGCGGCAGTGGGACGCAACAGGCTTGAGCGAGTGTTTCAGGATCGAGGGATTTCGGTCGGTGGGTGAAACATTTGGTTACGGTCTAGGTATTAGAAACTGAAGATAGAATGTCGGCTCGGTGGGGCCGCAAACACGACGGTTGACGCAAAATCCTCCGCCGGTGTGTTTCCCAAATACCCAATTACTGGAAAGCACTTAGCATCGTGGTGGCCATATTAAATGGCGTTCGCCTCGGCGGCCATTTTCCGCCTCTCGCCTCTCAGATGCAAGGAAAAGAAATCAGGCGCAAAAATGTTTCAGCAACTCTTGGGTTTACTCCGGAGACCCTCTGAACCTAATCTATTGTTGGTGATTGGATCGTGGAATTTGTAAAATGAATCGCCGTTTTTGTGCAGGAAAATAGAGACGCGAACTGATAAATTTATAAGTTGAAAGATCGGTGATTTGATTTTATAGTGACAATCAGCGTATTTCAGTTTGTTGAACATTTTCCATTCAGGAGACTATAAGATTTGATTTAAATTTTGGGCTTCCAAATTGGTGCAAAAAAGGTATAGAACACCTTTGATAAATTGACAATTTCTTTTGCCTAAGCCAGGCCGACCCGTTTTCACCGTGTAATTTTCTCCAAATGCTAGACTCGACGACCGAAACGCAGAAAAGATTTTCACGCATTTTGCTACGTAGATAATGGATTTTCACCCCCCCATTCTCGGATGATTGTGGTGAATTTTTTTTTTTCCTTTTTTTTTCTCTTTCCCCCGTTGCCGGGGAAAAAGGAAATGGCGGCTGGATTTTTCGTATTCGTTAAAAATTCATCGGCACGCAACACACGGCTCAGAGTGCGGGATATTTTCGGGGGTCGTAAAGGTGAGCCGACACCTGTGCTATCCGGCTGCACACGCGTAGACGTGGTGGATAAAACGGGCTTCCACGCCCTCGTCTATCAAAGGAATTGTCAGGGGTTCGCTAGAAAAGCCGAGCTACGTCGCGAGAACGAAGTATATGCATCCATCGATAAGGAGCCGGGCTGGCATGCCTCGGGGTTATTCAATTTGAGGGTTGATTGATCAAATTGATAGTCACTGCGAAACGCGGCGGCGTAGGATTGAGGAGACGGAGGTGATGTTGAGTGGTGCTACAGGATAGACACAAACAAAGGGGATAAAAAGTACGGAAAATGGTAAAGAAAGGGAGGAAGAAAGGAGTAGAGAAAAGGGTAGCCGGACGAAATAACCCCCGGGATGTATGTGAACCTTTCAATTTCGACGTGATAAAACAGAGCCGTCCCACGTATAAATTTATCGACATTTTCTTTTTCGGTATCCTGTTCTACCCGTTTCGGTGATCATCGGTAATACAGAACGCGGAGTTATCGATATTCCCGATACTTCGTCTCTCATTGTTCTTAAATGTAGTTAGGAATTTGAGACAATGTACTCAGATGTGCATTTACCAACGATTTTTAGATCAGTATTGACGTCGAATTGAGGAAAAAATAACTTGATCGGAAAATTTTTTTGCCTACTTGCAAAGAATTGAATAAATGGAAGTCAGCAGCTTGTGAGTCATGCATTAATGAAAGAGGTTCGTTAACTTCGATTCCACGTTGTTCATAATCAGTCACGTATGACAAATACTTGCAAGTCTCTTTATATGCCTTCTGGAAATGAATACATTAATTATTATACGTAATACATTAGTTATTCCGAGAAACAGTGATGTACAGTTGATCCGCTCTCATTCAACAATTGACCGGTGTAAATCATACATCATACATCATACATCATACATCATACATAGCATTAAAGTTCGAAACCAAAGTTTGGATGTTCAGAAAGTGACGTCAGCCAAAATTTTTTTTTTCTTGACGTCATTGATCTATAGTAATCGTCGACGACGAAAATCAGCCAGCCGAATTCCTCAGTCTCGAAACAACCGCGCAGTAGAGCGGACGTATGAAAATCGCGCTCCGCAAATTTCGAGTACCGGGTTCTCAACCTCCTGGATCCTGCGCTCCGGGTCCGCTTTCTGGTGCAACTCGAGTTCCAGGACAAGCACTCCGTAGTTTCTGCGCTCCAAATCTGCTACCTGGTGGAACTCGACTTTCAGGTCAAGCGCTCCATATTTTCTGCGCTCCAGGTACGCTACCTTATGAAACTTGACTTCCAGGACAAGCGCTCCGTAGTTCTAGCTGTCCAGGTCCTTGACCTAGTGACTTTTGACCTTCACGATTAATTTTCCGTAGTTCTGGCTGTCCAGGTCCTTTACCTGGCGACTTTTGACCCAGCGCTGCGTAGTTTCTGCGTTCCAGGTCCACTTCCTGGTGAAACTCAACTTCCAGGACCAGCGCTCCGTGGTTCTGGCTGTCCAGGTCCTTGACCTGGTGAGTTTTGACCTTTCGGACTAATTTTCAAGTTTACAAGTTTGATTATTGAAAACGTTATGTTTCGCACTACCAACCCAATATGCATGCTTCAGATAACATTTTAAATGGGAAAAAAACCGAACGACCAGGATCAACAAATTGCAATTGGTGAGTGGTTGGCATTGTATACACAGGAATACATGACAATAACGTCGTTGAATTAGAGCTAAAATTGCTGTGCGTATTGTTTCAAATCTGTCAGCACTTAGCTGATTGTTTTGTGGCATTTTTTGACAAATTTTATGTGTAAACGTGAGTTGTAGCATTATATAGAAAAAATCACGTGGACAAAGACAGTGTTCATTCTGTATACTTTGAGGCAAATAACAGAATTTTTTGTCGGGTCATCGTGTCCCAGTCTCCTCTACAACTATGTAATTTGGTAAAACACTGACGACGAGTAAGCGAGCGCACGAGCACAAAAACCGCTTACACCGCTTAAATCCGACCCCGAGCGAGCTTTGGCGAGCGAGTGGTTTATAACTAATATCAATTAATAGAGAATTCATCGTCGCACGTGAATTATTTAGTTAAAGCTATTGTAACAGTTCATCCGTTCTAAACTCCCCTGAAACGCCACAAGTGGCGCCATATTTATTTTTAAAGTCTCCATTTAATCGAAAATTTTACGTGTAAATATAAACGATACAAATTCACCCATAGATATGAAAAAACTCTCAAAGGACACGGAAACTTTAAGAAAACTATGAATTTTGGATAGCTTAAATCGGTGAACTGGCAATGAAATTACATCGATAAATTTAATCCCTGCTTTACCGATCGTTACAAGGATCAGTGAAACAGAACAATGTATAGATCACATTCATCGTGTGACCAATTAGATGTGTTGCAGTACATTTTTCTTTTAAACAAATTTAAATAAATTATAAATAAGTTTTTCCTATTTCTTTGAACACTTTTTACTTACGAAGAATCAACATTTCTTTGACGCAAAGAAATTCTTGGGCAGTTTCGTATTCAAATAACTCGTTTTCTTCCGGGTGTAACGTATTAAACACACATGTTTAAAGATATTTCTAAACCTCAGCTCTCCTTCAAATAGTCGCAACACAAATACGTCAACCGCCACGGAAACCGCTCGAATAAATCTCGGGAATTAACGAGGCCCCCTGGGTCGCTGGCTAAGTTCCCCGGAGATTTGAGATAGCGCAGAATCGTCTATATACCCGTGGCCAAAAGCGCGCGGAATTCGAATTGCGGTTTGCTTTAACTCGGGTATTACGAAACGCGAAATGCCAGTTATATTCCGTTAATCGAAATTTGGAAATGTAACGTTCTCGTTTAGTCATGCTGCTAATAGATTTTCGACTAATACGCAATATTTTTCCTGATTATTTTCACGAATCGATTATATGCCGCGCAGTTCAAATCCGATTTCAGTTAAACAAGTTGTAATATAAGTGTCGCGAAGAATTTAACTAATCGAATATAAAAGGTAACACCGGGTCTTTGTGAATTTGAAATTTTTTCAACCACATCATGCGATTCCGGCTTGTAAGAGAGATGAATTGCGGTACTCGACGAGGTGCGTAATTCGTTTTACCCAACCCATCGCCGGTCCTAATGAATATTTATTTACCGAGAAGAAGGAAGTGACTACGGCAGAATTAGGTGTAAAACGCAAGCATTTGTAACGTAGAACCGAATTACCGATCATGATTCAATTGTGGATAATTTTCCTTCACTAACGCTGCAGAAACACGTGTTGGAAATTATCTCGCTAAATAAACCGAGAAAATTGTTTTTCTATCTTTTTATTATCTCAAGAGTTTTTGATTCCTGGTGTAAAAAATTCAGCACTCGTTTCCCTTCGGAAAAATTCCGTGTTCACTTTAGCGGGAAAAGTTTATTGGTAAATTTATTTGCGGATCTCTGAGCTGCCGAAATGTTTCACTCACGCCTAGGATTCTCCAACACCCGGTATTTGTTTCGTTAAATCAGCTTCCGGACCACTTGTGAAATCCCTCAGGCAACGGCCGGCTCTGTCTATTCATGACTCACGATTGACACGACAGCGAAATGTCGAAAATGGATGATGAATAGCAGCAGCTATAACGCCTTTCGCTGAAACAGACAGCAGAGTTTGCAATGTTGATTGAAATTATTGAATAATTAACCATCTCGGTTTACAAACATCAGCTCGAATTCCATTTCGTCGCGAAACTTGATGCGTCGGATTTTGAATAATGGCCACGGATTATGGATTGGAATAATTATCATACGTAATTTATAACAGTTCCGAGAATTCATTTTTATTTTTTACTTTCAGGAGAAATTGTGTTACTTCGAGCCAATTTAAATATTCAGAATACTTCGTTAATCCCGATGTACAAAAAAATAACACGTCTGTTCGAGGTTTGAGACCAGGTTATAAACATTTGCGAATTTTGAATACTTTGTTGTGTTTCAATTATTTACGAATAAATAAAGTTATTCATTCGGTAGTTCAAACGAAGAAAGAGCATGTGTCGAAAAAAATAATAAAACTGCTTTCAAAAAGTTAGGTAACGATTACGTAAACAAAAACATTTCAATAAGCAAAATAATTATTGATCTTTGAGTTACTCGGTGAATTTTTTTACTCTACATATTAATGTAATGTAATTAAAATAAATTCAAAACAAATCTGAAACACCACCAATAACCTAATCTCACCATCACGTGTAATAAACATTAGGCATTTGATCTTGAGAATTTGGCATTAGTTTATCAGGATGACGGACCGATCAGTGTCTCCTATTGACAATTATTTTATTTAACATTTGCCAATACGTATCAAGTTTCGCGGATTACCTGTCAAGCGTCTATAAAAACTAGTTAAATAACCTATTTCGCACGTATGAAAACTGTTTAAATAGATTATATATATATATATCTGAACTCGATTCGCATGGATGCTTGTATTTGTTATTATTTTATCCGCGCTTACGCAACATTTGCACACTTCTACGGTCTACATTCGGCGACCGTAATATTACTCGAGCATGAATTTCGTGTTTACGGGCTGCCTGGAAAAGTTTTTACCTCGTGTACAATACATATGTAAATATATATACGTATACATTTCGTCAGTTTTTTCTACGGTAAACTCGAAAAGCACTTCAAAACTCGCATTTCCGTTTTTTAAATGCTTTCGTTCGATTTAGGTTCGTTCTAAAAAAAATCCTAGAGATTTTTCTAAAAAAGCAACATGAAGGTAAATTTTTCTTCCTTAAAACGCGGCTTGAAACGTTTGATTATCTTTATTTTTGAGTCCGCTATCTAACTTTTAATGCGGCAAGAAATTTCGACTTGTGTACCCAAACTTTTGGCCGATAGTGTTGTATATATACATATATATATATATATATATATATGATATACGAGTATATTCTATGTAGGTATGTATACTTATTTTATCCGACAGTAAAATCAGCAGCACATTGTAACATCTCGCGTGATAATTATAACAACGCACAAACCACATCCGGCTATTATGCGGTCTTAATTCGGACGTAACACACCGGGAGGATGATATTCCTCCTTCCAGGTTTCACTCCTTGCGTCACTGATCGTTTCGAGCGATACACTCTTGCTCGTGTGGATCGGCAGTTTTGCCGTTAATCGCGATTTGATGGAAAAAGCAACAACGAAACGACGGGAATCTGTTGGGGAGATTTTTGGAAACAGAAATTAATTCGGGCCTTTGCTTTTGCCTCGGAAAAATCAAAGACTGTAAATTCACCACGCTTTGGTTTACGACGTGCGGTGTTTTCGGCTCACTCGTCGTTCAGTATCGAATTCATTTTCAAATTTTATTTAAAGTGTCTGTTAATTTTTGAATTTCATATTTCTGGATCATGGTTTTCGTATAATATCTGAAGTTTAGAGTAGGATTTATTTGAATTTGTCAAGCTTAGAAATCGAAGAAAAGCGGATAAATCTCGTTAATCCTTCACACAAATTATATGCAAATTGTCTTGCGAAAAACAATTTTTCATGTAAAGTTTTCCGTAATTTTGACATTAATTTTCTTTCAAAAGTAATCATCAACGAATCGCTGATTACTCTTTGATGCGATTGTTAAACTGAACCGAATTTTCGAATGCCTGAATTCATTCGTTCCCAAAGTTGAAGTATCAAACTCACGATTCATAAAAATGAAATTTTTAACAAAAATAAATCGCAATCTAAATCTGAGTTTTCCCCATTTATCAATCATAACTTTGTTCCTAACGTACAAATATGCATAATACTTTCTACCCTGGATTTATTTAACCGTTCCATGATTTATTTCAGCGATAATGTGCGTACCCAGCAAAGTTGGAATTTTTTCTTTTTTTTTTCCGGTCAATATGTAATTCCTGACTTGTTTCGTCCCAACGTTTGGCCGTAATTCACTCGGACATGTCCAATGCCGGACGAAAAATTTTTCGGTGTGATTTCGCCCCTCGGATCCAACAGATTCGCAACAGCCGCGGAATTTGTTTCGCGCGAGAAGACGAGCAGGTGATTAGCGGGAAGATTTGACATTCGGTGAAACGAGGCTATCAGGTTTCCCATTTGCCGCACTTCCCCCTTAACCCCATCGCTACAGCCCTTAACAGGAGAATCCGACCGTTGATCCCAAACACTTATAGTTACTTCCGGCATTCAATTAGAAGAAAGCTGAGCTCTGCTCGACAGCAATTTAATCCCAGAAACTCTACGCCAAGTTCGCCGAGCTTGAGGCGTCACCTTATAACTCTCGAGCTCCTTGGTTCTCCTACGTAACACTTGAGCCGTAAGCTTAAGGTCCCTCTGGCATTCGCAACTTCCTTCATTATCGTTTCATCATACCGATGTATTGTTATACATTATACGTACGGACTGTTCGACTTAAATTAGTAACAATTCAACTTACGAAACTGTGTTTCATTTATCAGCTACCGAATAACTCGAACTAATTATCGGCTATGCTTTTTATTCCTCCGCGTGATATTCGTACCTCAAAGAAACAATTGAGAAAATCTGCAGGAGAAGAAAGTTTACGAAAGTGTTTCAAATCTGAAACTGCAATGTGACTGGGAACAATCTGACAAAAATCTCTGGTGAGTTTTTCATTATTAACTATAAAACTTATCGATACATTGTTTCTTAGCAGCTGTTTCAAGAGTAAAAAATCCTGTAACTGCACGTATACGTAATTTTAGTTCGTAAAAATTTAAACGACCTTCGAACCTGATCAATCAAGTTAGACAATAATTGATCTAAATATTTGTCTGATGAAATTTATTGATTGTTACTGAAATAAAAAATTCTCCTCCTCCTTTTTTTCGCACGTCGATGTACCGCGATGTAAAATGAAATATGATGCTCGGAGAGACGGATCGATACACGTAACCTTTACTTCCAACAACTTGTGTGTCACCGATTTCGATCGGCGAATGCCTCTGGTTAGGGTTTACTTGGCGAGGTACCAGGAGTCTAGAAACATAGTTAACGAAGTTTCTAGGCGGTGCATTATGCGGCTTGCACACATGCGCGCCACATGGACGCATATTTTTCGGTTATAATGCGACGATC
Organism: Neodiprion lecontei; assembly: GCF_021901455.1. Lineage (NCBI taxonomy): Eukaryota > Metazoa > Arthropoda > Insecta > Hymenoptera > Diprionidae > Neodiprion > Neodiprion lecontei. The sequence goes on along the minus strand of NC_060265.1, from coordinate 8,439,531 downwards.
GCATGATTGTTCGGGGGCTGAAGCTTCGCGTTGGCACCGAAACCTGCAGAAATGGTCGCTCTTGTCCCGTGGAGTGCAGCCAACCCCATTTCCGAGGGGGTTTAACCGACGAGTATTTGATCCGTTCAAATCAAGTTTAGTTTGCACAACAGCTGGCGCGGATAGATACATATAATATATGCATATATACGGGGAATTCCATTCGAACCAAACCAACGTCTAACCCTCACCATTTTTCATTTAGTTAAAAAAATTCTCTGCAATTGTCGCAACTCTGAAACAGTAGCCTGAATTTTTTTAGATTTCTCATTCAACTGGTTAATTGTTTACAAATATTAAGAGTGATTTTGAAACGGACCTTTTTTAAAATTCTCAAGAACTGTATTTTCTTTTCCAAACATTGCAAGACCGCGCCCATGATGAGCCCGAATTTTTTTCCCATTGTTTTTCACCACTTTCAATTATTATTATTTTATTTTATTTATTTTCTTGCCAGCCCTGACGCCTGTAAGATTAAACAGAAGAATATTGCCACTTTTAATTTACCTCTGTCTCGTCTTCGTTGTACAGGAATTTTATGCTTCAGCATGTCTTCGGTACTTTATTCACTCTACCATGTTTTTGTGTAATACGTTCCGTTCCAATTTATATTCCCTGTCGAGCAGCACTTTTCATGCCTGTTTCTTTACGGCATGGGGCAAATATAGCTTAAAAGAGATGATTTGTCGACGGTCGGGTTTTTCTCAGGGGAATTCCTTGAAGCCACTGGAGGTATTCTTTTAGATCATCATTTATCATTAAACGGAAGGATTGAGCTTTGAATTTTGCTGCAAATGGGAAGAAATTGTTGTTTTTTTTTTTTTTTTTTGTTAAATGAAATTCAAGAGGAAATTGCGTGAATTTCGCGAGAGAGAAAAGAAAAAAAAAGAAAACAGGGAAAGAGAAACAACTTTGATCCAGATCAGAAAGAGTTTAACAAGGTCCAAAAGAAATTCAAAACTCCTGTAAGGATACAAACGCATTGTTTATTTCGCAGAGAATTACAGAAGGTCTAGATCGTTTAAATTACCGGAACAAATGATCAAGGTGTGACAAAATTAATAATTCTAGAAATAAGCGTACAAATTTCCACCATAAAAATGTGTAAATAAAAAAATAAAAAACAAGATCCGTCCAGGAGCGATGTTTCTCACGTGTAGAAACCAGACTTGAATCAATGAGGTTGAAAAATGGAGAAAATAATGTGAAAAAAAGTACATAAAAAAAAGAGAAGCTATTATTGCAAAACTGCAGCGAAGCGATAACATGGCGGAAAGTTCACTGCTGCTTGAGTTGGGTCGTAATGCATTATACAAATGGCACGCGCGCTGCAAGCCACGTGCGCCATCATTCGAGCCTCCCTCTGCACGTGAAAATAAAAAAGCAGCATTTACTTTTTGCACGGGGAGTGAAGGGGAGGATGAAAGGGGAGAGTTTTTCTAAGCAAAATTTATTCGCTCCAGCTCCCTGCATCCCCTGCAAGTCGATAAACGAAACAGATATATTCAGACAAAGGAGGCCCCGCTCTTCTTTTATTGGGACACCCGGTTTGTGGCCGGCACGTGGCGGCCGCGGCTCCGGATTATATTCCCATGGCGGACACGTGGTCGGCTGCTAGTCGCCTTTGTTATTTACTCGGGGCCCCGAAGACCGGCCGACACCCTTCACCCCCTTCGCGGGGAGACGCCCCTCTTAATTTCGTACGCCCCTGGCGTATCCGAGTCGCCCGGTTTATTGGGTCACGCTGATCGAGCGATCGAACCGTCGATCAATGATGTTCCCCAATCGGAGAGCGATCATTTCGTGCCTGCTGCAAGTACGGGGAAAGGGGTTCGAAATTAATTACGGAAAATTTCATTATCTCCGACGACTCGAATCGTCCGGTAGAACGTATCCGTATTAAAGAGTATTAAATTATTTTTCCTTTTTTAACTTGAATGAGAATCTTGCGTTTTGTGGGAATATCGTTCGCTAAGAAGGAAATAACGTGGAATAAGCAAAAAAGTAGAATAAAAATGTGTTAATATACAGCAGGGAGAAGGAAATCGATTCGCTGAAAAATACTCGGCAAATAAACCACGTTTTTATATATTTTCTTATTATTCATCCCGCAAAATGAACTCGTTTAGTGTATTGATTCTGTAATACCAAAGATTAATTTTTACTGAACATCGGATTAGTGGTTAATATATTTTCGAAGATAAAATTCGTCGACACTTGAGTTAAACAACCTTACACTATACATTTTTCAGGAGTTTTTTTCCGTCAATTTGTTATTTACAGTTATATACAATTTTGTGTTTAACTATTACAATGATTAATTTTATCAATGAACTGAAGCGAATTTCCACGATCGGTGTTGCTCATAGGTCTTGATTATTCTGAAAAACGGGAGTCTGCTAGAGAAAAACGAGCGTTTACACTGAGAGAAATTTTTAGTTCCGGTTAACGCTCGGTCCTTAATTAATTTCGTTTTTTACCGCAATCAAAAAAATTTAGTTCTAGGTAGAAAATGAAAATTAGTTTTCTAGCTGTTACCGGAAAGTCTAGTATCCGTTACTATTCTTTTTCATTACGATCACTGTTGCTATATTTTCTTGCAACTGTTGCGAAAATTTAATGCTTGTGCAACAATAAATCGATGTTAAAGCCTTATTTAATTAAAAAAGTAGAGCAAACCGAAAAAACTGATCTTGCGTTGCAATTACCAAAAAAGGATCGACAATAGCGCGAAATGATTACGCGCACCTCGTTTTTCGTATTTCCAACAATATTTAAACAGTTTTTTTATCGATACATGTTTTACTCAATTTTTCTAGTTACTGTAACAAATGAAATTTTTCTCAATCTAGAGAACACCATGTTTTCACTAAGTAAGTATAATCCGCTAGCTTGTTTGCAAGAGAAGCCTACATGCATATATTCTGCTCTTAAGAACGGAAAGAAAAAAAGGTAGGAAGCACCAACGGAAGCGTCGCTTTATGCACGGTATATTATAACCACAATTTATCGCAACGAATTTAACGCGTAAGCATGATGGGTTGATGGGCTCAAGCGTGGAGCTTTACATTGTAATTTTAATCGAGCAAAAATGCCGGTATATTATCGCTGTTACGTTGAACCAAGTCCGCGTGTGTTTCTGTATATTATAAATCGCGCATTTTAACAGAGAATAATTTCCCGATTCTTCCTAGTTCGTTGCTCGTTAAAAAAACGTTCCGAATTCCTCGTTTCAACGCAATAATTTGTCTTTCAAACTTCGGACGAGACCTGAATACAGCCGTTGATCCTTCGCGCGAAGTGCAGGACGCAATTTTGAGGACATGTCGTTGAAAGGGAAAATTGCGCGAAGCGGACAAAAGGGTGAAATTCAATGGGAACTTCCAGCTGCGATGCTTACATGGCTTACTCTGGCTGAGTAATTGTCGATCAATTTCCATTATTCCCGAAAAATGTTCGCAACTTTCCGCATAATAATGCTGGAAACTTGGTTCTGTCTTCGCGTTCTGTTTTTCATCCGTGGAAAGTACACCGCGGGGTTTTCCCAACGGAGTCGACGCGACGGGGGCTCGATACATTTTTATTTAACAACGTTTACAGAAATCGCAGCTGGCCGCACAGCCGCAGGGGATCAACGCCCGATATTCGTATAAATCCTACGTTATTGTGCCTGCCTCGACACCGCGGCTCGAGCTGGCATTTGTCCACTCATATTTCCAATTTGCGATCAAACGTAGATTACTTAGACTGCGGCGTGTATGCCACTATTTCATCCGACCCCCGATGATAACGCTTCGGGGAGTTACGATTAATTAGTGGAAATCGAACCGCGGCACCCTGAAATATCTAGGGTTTTTTTCTTCTCCAAGGTGTATAAACGCGTAGAATGCTCTGGTCAAAAGTCTCTGGAGAGAAATGAAAATTAGGGTAGTTTTTCGTATTACAAACTAGATTTTTGTATTTTAGAATTAGGTATACACGAGTTTCAGAAAAACATTTCGTTTCGTTTTAAAATCTGACACGAAATTTTGTATACTTTCCGATGTTTCAGTGATTATCACGTATTTAACGAAGATTTTGAAAATTTTCACGAAACGTCAACCAGCTCCTAAGTTAGTTTTCCTTAGCACACGTGTACAAATTAAAGATTTTTACCGTTCTGAATAAATAAACTGTTCTAAAAATATTTTACGAGAAAGAGACGTTTCATTAATTCAAGTATAAACGTGCTTTCACCCTGAAACACAGGTTAAATAATAACCCGAGGACTTTTTTTTTTTTTTTTTATGTCGAATCAAAAATTTCTCTCGCTATAATCGACAGCCAATATTTGTTTGTTAATTGACAATATTAAAACACATCGAGAGAATCTATCCCAGAATCGCAAACAAAACGAAGAATCATTAATCCGTCTTCGAAGTAAATTAGTTTACAAAATTGCAAAATACTCGGCACGGTAAGAGAAGCCCGATCGAATCGCTCGTCGGAGTATCGAGGCGTAAAGAGAAGCTTAAAAAAACTTATGAAAAGGCAATTCGAGGATCGTGAAACTATCCCTTATACGGGGGTTGTTGTTACCCGTGTAGTAGGTAGAGTAGAGCGAGTGTTTTATTGCCCAGCCCCGACGGTTGCAGAGGCCGCTTCGACGCTACCGGAAGCACTCGGAAGAGCCGTTAAAAATTATAACAAGCACTTGGGCCCCTGCGAAACTCAGGTGAAAAAGCGGCACGCGTATGTCGGAGGCACAGCTGACGAGAGACCCTCGAACCATGGATGGGCAGCTGCGCCGGGTGCCTCGGGCCAGGAAGCCACAGCTGCCTCATCAGACACATTCTGAATGGTTACTTCTAACCCAGACGAGGAATCCGTTCCGCTGCAGGACCCCTTAACGAAGCCCTCGAACCGATCGTCCGCCTCTTCGAGGCCTCACTCCTTTTCCGAAATTGCTCCCGATGGCGCCTTTTCGTTTTGCTTCGAGCCTTCGAGAGCTTCTCGTTTACTCGTATCCCGCACGACCCACTTTTTATCCTTGTAGTTATTGTGACAGGATTTCAATTCTGTCGCGACAACTGACGGGAGGATTCGTCAAACCATTTTTAGCTGGTTTCGGATCGACTGATCCATTTGTAGCCATATCCATTGATCGTTATTCCTTGAAAACGAAAACTCCGTTACAGTATTCATTAAGGTACAAAAGTTTTCGATCGTTGTAAAATATTCAACAGAACATGTTTCCATATTTTCCCAGAGATGACGCTTTCACTTTTATGATCGTGGTTTTGATATCGTAGCAATTTTCGTTAACCTTGACAAATTACAACGTCCAATTTGAACACACAATTTTCATGGTAACGGTCGCTGCATAAAAATTGCAGTAATTGTTCTTCGAAAATTTATAACCTTGTGACGCGGGAAATTTTTTGCGTTTTGCCTTTAGTTTTGGAAATAGTGGCTCAACGATACAATGATTTCCAAATATGTGTCTCAGGATAAATTCGAGCTCAGTCAGGAAAATAATATCTTCGCATCAAAAAATTTGATAAGATTCTTAGGATTGGACTACACATCATACGCAAGAGTCAAGTACGTGAACGTTTGTCGCGTTGATCCAGTCATTTTTTGCGGAAAAAATAAATCTGTTATCAGACGATTATTTCTACAGTGTGGCAACCCTCCTAATTCATTTTACCAGACTTCGAAACTTTTTTTTTAGAAATTTCTGTAATTGCTATCAAGTCAGTCTGTAGTGGCAGTCAGAAATGTTTGTAGTGGCTATGATTTGATGATTGGCTCCGAACAATTTTACATCGTTCCTGTTTTTTCACTTACATGATGTACGAATTAACGAAACACCTGTATTATCAAAGAGGTGAACGAATATAGATAACCATCGAATAAATAAAAATATTGAGAATACATTCTGTAAAAAATGACTCGAACATTTCGAAACAGAGTTGCAGATACAATTTTGCCAAGATTCTAAAAAAATGATAAGCTCAGATTCAAAATATAAGGATTTTTAAAAAATTTTAAACCATTATAATGGATTTACTATTACAAATTTTTGAAGTCTGACCTTCGATTCGTTATCAGTAACTCAAAAAACCTCCGCCTCCCAATTTCTACCAAAAGCCGAAATTTCTTAGATTTTTTCTTCCTCTTCATTTGACTCGCCATTTTGGATTCGTAAATGTCACCTCAGATTCGTGATCAGCCCCCTATCAAATCTCGAAATGTCAAGGTTGATAAAAATCCAAACGTTATTAGTCTTTTTCAAAATCATCAAAATTCGGTAACTCGTTCTCGAGATGTCGTCGGACAAAAAAATTGAACGCACACACGCATACATACATAATATAAATCTTGAAACGTCGAGATCCAGTGAAAATGAAAAGTTGAGTCGAGTGATTTCCATAAAATAACCCTTTCTTCTCTGAAAACAGAGAAACCATGAGTTAAAAATGCAGGATATATCTCGAATTATATCGTGAGAATAATTCGTCTCGAAAAGAAGAAGACGAGAGTTCGAGGCGACCTTGACCCGAGATTCGAGGCTTCTAAACAATCCCACGAAAAGTCCGGCCAGGATAACGATGATCTTTGTTTGTAGATGGAAACTTCGGGAGCACACTGTACTTAACGGGGCTTAGCGAAAGCTGGGAACCCCCGCACGTGTGTTACGCCAAGAGAGAGCATGTGTGTGACATGGCAGATGGCGGCGAGGAAGGGCGCAGCTGCCGATCCCATGGGGTGAGGAAATCGGCTCCCGTTGTGGGAGACGGCGTCGAGCGCGTGTCGGTATACATGGTGAGTACCTACACACCGTAGACACTGCACACCCGAACACCATGGAACCGAAAACCGAACCCGAGCTATACTCTATTATGGTCAACGGGTATGGGGATACTAGTTTTCATCGCTAGTCGTTCGGAGGGAGCCATTGTTATACCCTGCACGATGAGGGTGCGTGGCTCGTGCCGCCCTATGCCGATCATCCGAGTAATAACACCTCCGCCTTTTGACCGACGCTGCAGAAGCGAATTTTCACTACGTCATTAGAAATACCATGCTTGCAAGGGCGTGGATTTTATTCGTCGGACAGCGTCGATGGACATTCGAAGAAATTTGAGGAGGCTGGTTGGACCAAAATTGATATTTTTTTATTCATTTTATTACGAGATGATCGTGGTTTGAGGATTTATCGAATTATCACACGAAAAATGATGGATGGTGGATTTTACATCTGTTGCGGTGAATATGTCGACGGTGTGTCTGAAGAAGAGAATTTTTTTATTTTCTTGGTCTTTTTGAAAACAGGTTCATAAGTTTTATTTAGGTATAAAAATTCGCCTGTGAAAATTTGAGCTGTTAGTATTAACGTTAAAATGTTGCGCCTCCCACTTTTTTAGTTTCCATAAGAATAACACGGGAAAAATGGTTTTTGCTCCTTCTGATTTTTATAACTAGCTAACGATGCGTCGTACGAAAAATTCAGACATATTTTTTTAGGGAATTGAATGCTCTACAAAAAAAAGTCTTGTGTCATTTTATGATAAGTTTACTCTTTCAAAAGTTATTTAAGGTTCTTATATTGTAATTTATATTATGTTAATTTTATATTATTATACAAGTGACTTTATTTATATTCATATTCTTTTACCTGAAATAACTTTTCAAAGAGTAAATTTATCGTAAAATGACACCAGACCTTTAGGGAAACTGGGAGAAACCTATTCGAGATGGTTGCCTGTCGAATTCTATATTCGTATAAAGTTCTATAATACTTTTCGATACAATTTTCGTCATTTTCTCGGCAACTCTGTAACTTTCGGCGATTTTAAAGTTTCAAAAGTCTGCAAACCGTGAATCCCAAAAATCAGAGAGTTATGAAAGCTTCGGGTGAGCTAAATTTTTAGAATAAAAAAATCGTTGAATCGCGTGTCTAATGGTATTGGCACTATTATACGTCCTTTTACCACGCGTAAAAGTAAAAAGGCGTAATTTTTCCCCTTTGTACTTACGCAAAAAATACGAGGATACGTTCAAAAATGTTGAAATTGAAGACACGTGATATCTTTATACCAGTTCAACATTGAATATCAAACCGATCCGAGGAATGAACCATAAATTTATCATCGACAAGTCCATGAGTGTAGATTTGAGAATTGGATAAATAATTTACTTCAGAAATAAATTTCGTTAAATTTGTCAAAACATATAAAACAAATTCTTTAAATTGCAATTTACACATTATTCATCTTCACAGATCTTCATATGCAACACCGAATTTATTAACTATGGAAAACGAATATAGTACTCTGTATTCAAGCAATAATATGCCGCCTTTGAACAGACTTGTTAACAGTTGACTTAAACACGAGTTGGCTTCCTAACTTTCCGTGTTAACATACCTGCGGCATGTGTACGAAGGTTATAAGCATGAGTTGCTTGCGTGGTGATGTAGATCTAAAATATTTTCCTCAAACAGGTAACAAACTTTTTAACATGAGGAAGAAACAATGATATTGAAAGAAAATTATCAAGTACGATAAGCGACTCTCTCTCAAAACAAAACTAAAAAAAAAAAAAAATTATAACTCGTTATTTTCAGATTTTTCATAATTTTGCGTATCATGAACTTTTGTATTTTCGCAACGAATCAGCACACACTGTAAGCTCGTTTTTCAAGCAGCGGTATGCACTACTTATGAGAGAAATTTTTAGTTTCGGTTACCGCTCAGTCCTTAACTATTTTCATTTTTTACGACAATCGAAAAATCTAGTTTCCGGTACAAAATGAAAATTAGTTTTGTAGCTGTTACCGGAAAGTCTAGTATCCGTTACTATTCTTTCTCATTACGATCACCGTTAGTATATTTTCTTGCAACTTTTGCGAAAATTTAATGCTTGCGCAAAAGTAAATTGAGGTTAAAGCCTTGTTTAACTAAAAAAGTAGAGTAAGCCGAACAAACTGCTTTTGCGTTGCAATTAGCAAAAAAGAATCGACAATAGCGCAAAATGGTTATGCGTGCCTCGTTTTTCGTAATTCCAACAATATTCAAACAATTTTTTTAACGACACCTGTTTTACTGAATTTTTCTAGTTACTGTAACAAATGGAATTTTTCTCAGTGTGAGATGCGGTTCACGCTAGTGCTCAATTTTCGCACAAGTTGCGGCGTTAAACATGAATCCGAGCAAACGAGGGTCCGGGATGCGACTTTGAAGCATTCTCTCTAATTAAGAGACCATTCAACACCTCAATACCTCATTAATTATTCCAGTACGCAATTTGCGTGAATTTTGCCCCAAGAATATACCTCAGCATTCCCAGAAAGGTTACCCCTGGAAGTGACAGCTAGCAAAATGTGCCCAGCGATTCGGTATAATCGTTGACCCTTGAGCTCGATCGCATTCAACGCACGGTACCCAATTCGGACTCGAAGAGGATCAAGGTTCCCGAAAAGATATTTCTTTCGAGTGCTTCTTGAGAGCTTCTAATTTCGAAAAAAATATCTCGTTTTTGATAAATTTCCGATGATTTCGAAAGTTGAAGTGAAAAATCCACAGGCCAGAGTCTTGACGAGTGGCGAAAGATAAGCGGTGTTCCCTTATACGCTTGATGCGAAATCGCATCAGCTGGATGATGCATATCGCCCAAGTGGCATGTCAGGCACGGTTGTTCCCAGTAGTTACATGGCCCATGAATAGCTCGAGGTAAGGTTACTGAATAATGTATAATAAGTATGCGCGTACCTGAATGCATCAGCTCGAATTCTGAAAAATTCAAGGCAGACGACGCGGTGCGTTATAAAGGTTCGGAAATAACGCGCCCTTGCAAAATTGCCAGTAATTCCTGTTTTATACATGTAAATATATTTGCCCTTAGCCCGGTCAAGGTTGAAATTTCGAATTAGAAAAGATCCGAAAGCACCAAATTCTGAATTTTTTGTTACCGACACTTGAAGTAAAGAAAACAAACTTTGAGGAAACATTAAAGTTTCGAATGGTCCGAAATCCGACGTTCAAAGTCTCTCAGTGGCAAAATCCCGAAGAGACGAAATGCCAAAAGAGCGTAATTCCAACAAGTCACAGTTCTGAAAGTGCGAAAACGAGAAAATTAAAAAATCTGAATCGTGAAAATTCTGAATGATCCAGGGTTTTCAGTGCTGTCAATTTCTGGCTTGGAGAAATTTCACCACTTTGAAATTTCTTTATTTTGGATTTTCGATATTTTTACGTTCGGAATCGCGGTCATTCTGATTTTTCACACCCACTCATTGAGTAAACTACTCTGTGTGAATATATTTTAAGAACCGGAATTTATCAAAACTTAGATTTTCGGAATCTTGCATTGCCAAATTTTGAATCGTCGAGTTTCTAACCATTCGAAACTTTATTGTTTCGTCAAAGTTTGATTTCTTTACTTCAAGTTTCGCAACGAAATAATACGGAATTAGGCGCTTTCGAGATTTTTCAAACTCGGAACTCCAACCCCGCCACCCTTGGCCCTTATATATTAGCAACTAAATTGGGTAACCCGGCAAGTTTACCAATTTACCAGCATTGACAATTGTAATAAATTTATTCACAGTGGATTACCATCTCTGAATAATAAGAAAAAATACTCCGTACTTTGTGCTCTGAGTCGGAAACTCCGGCGATGATAATCTACAACTATGGTCGTGCTTTTCCCGCATCACGGTCTTTATAAATATGGGGTGCGCGTACAACCCCGTGCACACTCGCTCGGTCACACATGTTCCCTCTAATTTCAACTCCGCGAAAGAATTACCATTACAAAAGTATTTGCCGAGGGTGAATATTGCTTAGCGCGTGGTGTCTTTGTTGCGAAGCAATGCGATTGCATCTCCACCCCTTGCGAAAAAGTAGCGAATTGTTGCTTCGCGAGACTAGAGAGACGAGGGAAAAAAATCCCCATCAGCAGGAGTGCTGAAGTGAAATAAGTGTCTCGATTTGTCCGAGGAGAAAGTCTGAAATATCAGGAAATAAAATCGATGCACAGTTTATATACGATTTTCACTACGTTTTCATGACATTGCGAAACTAAAATTGACGACGATCAATGTCAAATCAGTTATATCAAAACTATTAGAAAATCGTTGAATCTTTTTTTTTTTATTACATCTGTGAAGCTGCTGTTCCTCTTTTCAGTAATTAAAAAGTACTTTCTTTCTTCTCCTTTGCAATTGTAAATATAACGAACATGTCTCGCTACTCCATCATTCACCGGACCACGCAACATCGTTATTGAAAGAAAATTCTCGAATACGTTGATGATCCATAAAGTATATAAAAAATACCTGCGTGCATGGTTAACGGCATTAAACAAGTTGTAATTCCGGCTACAAAGAAATTCTCCGCTATCAACACGCGAAGCATTTATTATCGTTCGCATTAATTTTCCCCCTCGCGAATTAATCTCGAAAAACCGATAAATATTTTCTGCCCACATGGTTAGCCGCTCCTGCAGGTGTAATCGATTTCTCGAAGATCCAGCGAAGAGTAAAACGATCGATACCTGCTCGGTAGTAAAACGCGAAAGCAGATGTAATAGGATGTCTTTGTGAAACGACATCCGAAGGTTGTTAAAGGACCTCATTCCCTGCAGCCCCCCCCGTCTGTATAAAGTAATCGATAACTCAGAACCTCCGCATCTGTCGCACTCTCAGCCCTTATCTTTTTCCCTCGTTCTCGCCTCTGACACACGGCGCCGTCTGTAATATTTGTGCAGTCAACAAAACGTTCCTGCCATTCCCTTCTGATGCCAATAACACCATCGACGCAGTTGTCCGTTGATCGATATATACATCATATATACGTTGTACACTTGTGAGATAAATTTTATTTGTTATACGTTACTACAAAATTCTTGCAAAATGGGTAAAGTTACAGCGTAATCGTTTAAATATCATTGCGATTCGAAGCAAACGTGATACGAAGAACTGTTTGGTGTAATCCTAGTTGTCAATGCTAAGATTTCTGGTCATTGTAACATTCAATCTTTTTATTTAGTTTACTAGATTTTGTCAGGTAAATGAAACGTTGAAATCAATTTTTTGTTCTACCAATATCAATTTATCGTAGCAGCTAGAAGAAAATATAGTACGATTAATCACAATCAAGCAGGATAGTAAAACGTACTTGATTTTCCAATTACAGCCACAAAGCTCGTATTCATACTGTCCGAAAAAGTGTACGTATCGATTTTCGTAAAAATTCAAAATAGTCAAGGATTGAAATTTCTCTCGATCTAATACCACGCGATAAAATCCGTTGAGGCGATATTCGATTCATTGATTTAATTTATCTTGACATTTTTTTGATTGTAAGTGAATCCCGCTATATTTGAATTCTTTAATGTTACGTCGGCCTTAATTCGCGAATATACCGAAATTCTTTTCCAAGCGCGAATTAAGACAATTGACAACGCCTTGGGATATGCAAACCGCACTGCACCGATGCAAGTGGTACAGCAGTCGCACAGGAACTCGGATATCTGAATTTTATAAGCGAGAATATATAACAGAATAAAAAGTAGAATTCTCGAAACCTCCGGAATAAAATATTCGATTGCTGATATTAATTATGAGAACCTTTCGCCAACATTTTGTGAATTTTTGAAAGCTAATTATTTACAAGTTTATTGTCGAAGAATCTGTTCAATTTTCATCCGAATACATGTATTATGCAGTATTTCAAAAGTTTCACAGCTTCGAAACAAAGTTTGAGAATTCTTGTACATTCATACTCTGACTTCGTAATACTGATTGCACTTTGGATAACTTTTTTGAGAATCTTATTACCACCTTTTTATGAATAAGTGAGCCAATTGCCTCATCTGCAAAATGTTTACTTCTTGAGTTGACACAGCTTTTGGTACAAAGATAATTAAATTTTCATTTGAACCGACAAAATCACACGGGCAAACGTATTTCGAATAGGTGTTAGAATTTTTTGACATGATCTCAAATTTAAATTCGAAATTGTAAAACTTGAAATAGTGGATAGAAAGCGTAAGTGATGATAGTGAGTTACGGAATTCTATGGACTTATTTCTTATCTTCCGTTCTGGGGTTTCAATGTCGCAACTTGAACATTGGCATCAAATTTAAAAACATAATTGCAAGAGAAGACCTCTAAAATCCTGACAAAATACTTTTAACTTGACTAAATTCCAAATTTTCAGTTCTTACACTTTTGACACACGATGACGGAACGCTGAAGAAAAACTCGCGACAACTTCAAGCGTTAAAATTATAAGTAATAATGTAAGTCCAGTGAACCTGAGTAATTTTCTATCGATCTTGAATTAAATTTGTAGAATGCGCGTAGATGTCACGTTTACCTTCCCAAGTTATTGGGAAAATTCTAAGTTCCGACATTCCTGAACACCGAAAGACCAAGGGACCAACAAAACGCGGTGTCGTTTCGCCTGACCGAATAACGTCAATGCAATTGGACGTCGATCGGGGAAGTTCAGCGAAAAAGAATGAGGTGATACCGAGCCCATAGCCGAGGGACTCGAATTGTCATTACTTGGTCAGGCAAGATAACAAGGCACTTAAAGTCTTCCGAGTGAACGGACTTAATTGCCTCATATTAAATCGACACCTTCGTACGCGGCTCGAGAAGCACGCTGCGGCACTTTTGACAACACAGGGATGGAAATGGAGGGAGGGACTCCCTGCAAACAGCACCGAGGGGACGATATTAACGACGATAATGATAATAACGACGATAATAGGGCGACGCCTAACCCCCTCCCCTTCTCAACTTCTATTTTAATTAACCACGCCGGTGCAAGATGGCCGGCAGGATAGTCCGACCTTGTTAACCCCGCAGACCGTCGCCTAGCTCTCTTGCATAACGACGACTTCTATCGCTCTATTCATACGCCGTGCCGTTCAGATGCAAATTGCGTTAAAATCGGGGCTCATCTTCGGGGAGAAGAACAAACACGCTGCCCCAGCCTTTGGAGAAGTAAAACGACAGCCTGGATCCACTCCTGACGCCGATACGATCACTTCGGTACCCCAGAAAAAGCTTCACGGTATTCGTGTAGGGGTACGGTTTTGGCTTTAACCATTCGCACTTGCGTCAATCCCGTCGAAATTGTGCGCAAAATCGAGATGAAAACCAAGATGACGCACCTCGAAATCGGTATTCGGCAATTACAGCTTGGCAAAGTTTCTACTTCTACCATCAGAAAAACACTTTAAAGCTCATTTTACGCCGTTCTGGTATACATAGGTATAAAAGTTATTCAATATCGAATCGCTATCCGATGAACAGTGGCTTATGATGTGTGGGACCCACGTTCTTTCACGTAGGGGTTCAGCTGCCGTTACGATGAGATGAAATTGAGAATGAATTGACCTAAGTGAGTCGGGGAACGGGAATAATCTTGATTCTATTCCCCAGGCTCCATCTCAATCCGAAGCGCAGAAGTTGTAATAATATGTAATAAAAGTATATTACTATTATTACAGTGTGGAACTTTTGACGATCTTCTAACCAATGTACACACGTGACAGACTTTTACCGTCCGATGTTTGGCGGATGATAATAATTATCTTTACCGTAATCTTAATTCCCGGTGTAATTTTTGACGTTTATTACCGATACGAATAGCTGGTATAATCAGGGAAAAGCATAGACGACCGTTGAAGCACTTGGCCCTCAGGTAGGTAAACAGTCGAAATGCCAAACAATTCTGCACAAAGACGTAAATTTGTGACGGATTGGCGCTTGGTCTCTGCTAAGTAAATATTTACTTACCAGAGAGTTTCGGTGTTTACGGGATTCTAGAGATTTCACCTCTGACTTTGAGGCCCCGCTCGAAGCTATTAAGACCGCTTTTGATCGGACCCAGAAATTTCCTTGCGAGCTATGTTAATGCTATTTACTTAAACATTAATCAGGTATGACGTCGGTTGCAAGAAACTGTGAGAAACAGCTGATAAAAATTGGGAGAAAGAAGACCAATGTTTTAGTTTCGTTACATGCAGATTTCATTTTGAGAATTCGTCGCTTTTTCTTCACTTCATTTACCACTCTTTTACAGAAAAGCGAAAAAAAAAGATCGTGTTTACTATTAATTAATAATAATTTTCCAAATGATTCAAATTTTTCTTAATCAAATTGTGAATACTTGCAAAATTTATCAACGGCATTGAAAAGAATATTTGATATGACGTTGAAACTTACCAAGAATTCAAGAAGTTTTCGGAAAACTTCGAAGCTCATTAGGAAAGCACCAAAGTTAGCAAAGAATTTTTCTGAATATCTTCAAACTTTTTTTCGCAAGCATCGTAAGTTCATTCCAAGTCCTCCAAATTCTTTTCCTCCGACCATTGACCTTAAAAATTTTTTAAAGTTTGTTTCTTCACCCTTAGCCATCATTTATCACGGTTTTAAGAATTCAATTCGTGGTAGAAGACGAGAATTAACTTCTGAATGTTAACAGCGGCTGAAACTTCATAAGAGTTGGAATTGGCGAATATTACTTGTCGGTCACACTACGAATTTAGAAACGTCAGGGTCTCGCCTTGGCATCACTAGGAAAGCTCCTCGGTCCATTAGCGTGAAGGCTTAGCTGACACCATTGGTACAAATTTCCCGTAATTGACCCAAACTTCTGAGAATATTCAACTTTGATTAGCGGTTTGCAATAGGATCTAGTTGGGAGCATATCAAGTAACTTTGAGTGTCAAAACTGCCTCCGAATCTTCCACGCTCCGAAGATCAATTTTCAAGTACTTCAAACAAACTCTAGGACAATAAATCTTGTCAACTTCGACGAAATGTATTTTTCTTTGATCCTTCAAACTGTCCATTCCACTTATGTTTGTTTTTGGTATGTTGAAATTTCCACGATTTTTATGACTACAGTATAATACAATATTATACTTCCAAAATTTGTGGCGAACAAAACTTTATTTTCATCGTTGGTAATGATCATTTCGTTCCCACTTCTCGTTAAAAATGGAATTCAGTATGATTTAAAGCTAACCATCGTGCGTAATTCAGATAGCATACCAAACTCATTAGGGAGCGTTAGAATATTACGTAAATTTGTTTAAGGGTGGGGGTTTGACCCTCGTAACAAACCGTAACATTTGAGTCAACCCTCTTTCCCCGTATCGCCCATTACGTAACATTATAATCACTACATTATTATTATATCAGAATTTATCATCTGTATTTTATTAATATCCAATCCTCTTACTCTGTGCAGTATTTTAATACTTGCAAGATTACTTTAGTTGATATGAAATACAGAAAAAAGACTAAATTATTTAACACAAGTATCTTTCATTAGAAAGTAGAAGAGAAGAAAAAAAAAACAAAGAAAAAAATGGCGTGATTACAATTAATTATTTATACCCACATGAATTATCGTTATAATCCTTGTTTATTGATTACTGCAGCTTTTCCTCTTGTCATTATTTCCCGTCGTCGAAAAGCTGTGCTTGCATTCTCGTCGTATAACGTCGGCAGTATTACAGCCGCGATTTGCCTTGTCTAAAGTAATATGAACATTCCGTAGTAATTCCGTTTATTTTACTCTGCGGAGCGCGTGTAGCTCTTGAGCACTGGGTGAAAATTTAACGGATTTGTCGGCAACTTTAATGACCCGCCTGTAACTCGAGTTGTCTGCAATGCGGCTGTATAAAGAACTAAGCTCGGAGCTTTTCCTTGGGAATAAATTGCGAAGGGGGCATCAGTTTCATGCTTCTTCGGATCATCTCTGTATTACACGCGAATAAAATTCAAAGAGAATTTTTCTACCATAAAATCGGTTTACGCATGTCTGCACAATATTATCGAAGCGTAACAAACATTCGATAATTAAATATAGGTTTGATTGCTTAATTGATTTGAGGAAAAATCTATACTGGGTCTTTCGAGAGCAGATTTCCGCTAGCTAAAACAATTCGCCAAGTTATTACACGTAACTTAATCACTCGACCGGAATTCGATAAGTCTTGCTTGAGAAATCAACTTCACGGAAATTAAATTTTTCATTAACACAAAAACAATCTGTCAACATGTAAAGTGGAAAATAACTCCCGCTAAGCATGGAAACGACGAATTTATACCTACCGAGTGATTATTATCATCTATATAATTAAAGAGAAGCTCAGTTCTCTGGATTTTATTGTTCACTGCGACGAAATGCCTTTCCTTATTCCGTCCCGCTTTTCCCTGCCGTTTAATAAATCGCTGGAATTTGTTTACGCCTTGAATGTTCCAGCCGAATTTCCAGATCTTTAGTTTCCGTCTCGTCCTGACGGCTGCAGCCGCTACCTCAGATCCTTTACGAGGGTAAGTGAAACGTGTCTCTCGTCTCTGAAGAATTTTAATATCGAGCCAGTTTCATCGCCGTTATACAACCGTTTCGAGAGCCAGACCGATATCGTTATCCTTCGCAATACAAACGGCAACGATAGCAGTCTAATTGTAAAACATTGGAATGCAGTTTCCTTTGACAAGGAAAGACAATTTCCACATATAGGGTGATCGCTTCGTCTTCAACGACCATGGAATAAGGCTGATTGGAGAAAAGTTCGTCTTTTCCTAATAGGACACTGGGTGAAAACCACATGACGTTCATAATTAGCTCATCGTACTTTGAATCATTTCGAATCCCTCTGGTTAATTAGAACCTCGCAATTCCTATCTCAAACTCGGCAGTGTATTTAATTTTAAAGGGTTTGGAAGCTGTTTACATTCGGGTAATTGAGAAATCAATTTTGACTGGGGTCGCGATGGAAACTCGAACGGCTCTCGAGGAACAGATTCGGCTGTTTGGGGTGATACAGTTAGGGAACGTAAGGGTGAAAGGGCTTTGGAACGGTCGATTTGAAAAAGGTGTAGGCAGGTATCGAACGTGATTGTCTTCGACCGGCGTGCGATTCGTTCTCTTTCGGTCGGCCATTAATCCCGGATTAATTACTCTGCTGAGCAGCGTGCGGAAAGGCGAAACAAAGAGTTCGAAACCTTTCCGACGCTTTTCCGCCCTTTGTATATGCGGTGTTGGATCCAAGTTAATTAATCCACCTTTATTTATTAACCCCCCGTGTTACCGCCGACTCGACGTATACTTAATTGCAGACACGCATTTACAGCCCTCTGATTTTTCCGAGCGGTTCCCGTGTGAAGAATGAAATAATGGAACCTTTTTCGGTCGACGTATCGCTGCATGCAGGTCGTTACATTGCAGAAATTCGCGATACCCGTAAAATGAAAATTGACATCGAAATACGTCAGGAATGAGATAAAGTTTACAGAAACATTGCAAACGCGTGTACGGTAAAAAAAAAACAAAAAAAAAAAATCAAAACGAAGAAAATTCCAAGTATAATCAAATTACGATCAAGATTTGACATTTCTTCGGGGAATTTAGAAGATATATAACTTTTTTCATCAAATCTGCAGGGCCGAAAAGTAATTCCAAAATGGTGAGAAAAATTTTCAGAGACAAAGTAATACACATTTAAAGCCTGTTAAAAAAAATTTGATCGTGTGTGAAAGATTGGTGTCTAATAATTATGAAGTTCTTTTCAGGAGAAAAGACATGATTAATAATGATGAATACATGCGCAACGTAGTGAACCGGAAGCGACGGATAAACGGAGAGCCAAGAATCTTCGAAGATCGACATGGCGAAATATCTGATGTCTATTTTGACGTCTGCATCCCTGAAAGCCTCGCAGAAAGGCGACGAAAGCTGGGCCAGGCTCGAAGCCCATTAGATTAACGCTAACCGGAGCCCAGTCTGAGCAATCTTCGGAGTTCTCTCGCTCTGCTGGAGAGCCACAGCTCCGGGGGGCGAAATGAGGGGCGAGTCGGGTTGACAAGGGCGAAGTTGATACGGGAATACATACCGAGTGGTGCGGCACGAATCGAATCACTGGGATATTTTCAGAGTGTCGATCAGTTTCGGTGCGATTGAAATCGATTATAACTTGCGATTGATTAACGCTGTTTCACGTGGCTTGGTAAGATGAAAATATAGGAATAGAAAATTATTGAACCGTGCAACTGATTTTAGAAGTTCGTTAACGGTGGAATTAAACAACATTCGCCGAATGAAATAAATAAAAATTTGTAACGATCGGTGCAGTGATCGCGTTTCCTTGTAGCGATCAGACTCGGTGTATGAGACAAGTCAACGTGGAAGCTCAGATTTCGAATGGAAAATTTGGAATGGGAAGTAAAATTCGGAGTGAAAATTGTCGCCGGTAAGTGGAAAGCGATGAAATTGTTCCTTTGATACGTTACGACGCGAAGTGATCCCGTGATTGTGACACTCCGCACTCGCGGCTTAACATGTTGGTGTCGGGTTCAAAGGAAAAGTTGCCGGGGGAGAAATCGAGAAAAGGTTGTTGGCGGTAATCAGGGCGATGGAAAAATTTCGCCTTTGATGTTTCGCTTCAAGACTGCAGAACGTACCGAGGGATCTGAAAAGGCGATATCATTACGTGCGGAGTACATGAAAAAGATCTTCCGGGAACACAAGAAGTTCACAGCAGTCGTTGACAATAATTAGGGTAATGGAGGATTTTTTCCTTTGATATTATATACATCAGTTTCCTTTTAAGGGTGACTGCTTTCAATCACGCTAAATTTGCCGGTGAATTATTATACGAAGCATGCAGATCTAATGTCGAAACGAGATTCTCCGTGAGGTGAGTTTTTTTTTTCTCTTTTTTTTTTGTATTCCGTTTCTATAATCTCTTCCAAACATTTTGGCGCAAGAACTGCAAATTTTGCAAAACTGATGGCTTTGACGGCTCAAAATGTAGTAAAAATTCAATACGCCTTTACTAACTACTGAAAAAACTTGCGCAATTTTTGTTATTTCTAAGTTGTTTGTCACATTTTTGTCGATGAAAATCAGTAGAATTTGTAAAAAAAGACAACTAATAAGGGAGCAGGGCATGAGACGCGTGGTCTTGTGTATCCGCCCATATCTTCCTTAAATATACATATTCTTTAAACTTGAACCACTGAATTTTTTAGCCAAAACTCCAATAAAAACGTTGCAAAAAAGAAAATGTATCTATGTTGTTTCAGTGCTTCACGAATGCCATTTGAATTTTATCCCATTTCCGCTCTGTTTTCGCTACTTATTCGGCTGCTATATTAAGCAGGGATCAAACAGCAGTTGTTAACAGTAATCAATGTAACGAATGAGGTTGAGTTTTTCATTTGATATTTACAATCCGTTATATTACACCGGTGAAGGCGAATTTTTAATCTGGGTTCTAGATGTCAAATTTGGATTTTTTCCACGTAACTAATAATAGAAAAAATTGCTTGATTAAATGAAGTTTGCTTTTGTAGAAACCAGAATGATATTTCAGATTTGAGAAAAAATTACCTATTTTCTTAAAGATTTATTATGAATAACAATTGAACAAACTTCAGTATCGCATTCAAATCACTTTTATTGAAAAATTTTAATGCGAAACTGCATTTTGTTTAATTGTTATTTACAATAAATGTTTGAATAGATAGATAATTTTTCTTAAAATCTGTAATATCGTTCTGGTTTCTACAAAAGCAAACTTCATCAACGTAAAAGAGACAAACTAAAACTATATATATATATATGAAATAAATAAGGATTTCGGTGATTAATATTTGATGTATAGAATCAAAATTTATTTATTTGAATATGAGTTCAAAAAAATTTTTTTTCTGTCGACTTCTGTTATAATCCTTCATCACTCGCTGGTTACTCCGGAAAAAACCGTTTAAAAAAGTCTACAGCAATGTTATTTGCGCCAATAACGATGAACACAGATGAAACAACATTACAATTTTGTACTATTGTCGATCCATTTTCGGTAATTGCAACGCAAAATCAGTTTTCTCGGTTTACTCTACTTTTTTTAGTTAAACGAGGCTTTAACGTCAATTTATCATTGCACGAGCATTAAATTTTCGCAAAAGTTGCAAGAAAATATAGCAACAGTGATCGTAATGAGAAAGAATAGTAACGGATACTAGACTTTCCGGTAACAGCTGAAAAGCTAATTTTCATTTTGTACCTAGAACTATATTTTTCGATTGTGGTAAAAAATGAAAATGGTCAAGGACCGAGCGGTAGCCGGAACTAAAAATTTCTCTCAGTGATAGCTGCTGTTGCTGCAAGGCGCGGGCGAAGCCGGCACGCGAGGTCGCAGGATCACGTCGAGGAGGATCCACCCGGTAGAAATGCACCAGGATTGGCTTGAGGATGTTGCCCTGGCAACGCGCGCAATCGTGACCCGGGAACAACGTCTGCACGCCCTGCCCTCGGCACCCAGATCTGCAGGGGTTCCCCTCTCCGCTTCCTCTTTCTCTTTCTCTTTCTCGTCCTGATCCTGGTCCTCCTCTTCATCCCCGTCAGCCGCCTTCGAAAACCGCGGGGAGATTCGCCCGGTAGTCGCGTGCGAAACCGTATCTCCGTACATGACGGAGAGACAAAGGAATCGCCCGCCGTTATGGACGTCGACCTCGGGGTTTTGCTCGGGACAATGGGAATTATATGGGGTAAATAATTCCCAGGTGACGTCGGGCATGAGCGTGCATTCGCTCGAATGATACCCGGGTCGCGGTCTCGATCCCGGAATTTTTTGCGGCGAAATTGCCGCCCAACACATTATGCAATAAAAATTATCGCTTTCGGCTCGATCGGATACGGAATCTATTCAGATAATGGATTGATTCTGAATGTGGCGACCCTTTGAGTTATAGTGATAAGCAGGTATTCTGACCACCTATTTTACATCCATTTTTTTGTGTATTTGGAGAATTTTGAAAACATATTTCTGTGTCGTTTTTTTCTATTTCTGATATGGTATAGTAATATGTTTTCCATACTCGAGAGTAATTGTTGCGATATAGTGTAAATTATTATTGTTAGAAAAAAATCGATTAGAAAAAATCGTGAAAATTGAACTAACAATTCATTTCCGAGAATATTAGCCCTCTACACATGTATATGTTTTACATAAATTATGAGATTTTGGGTCGCTGATTAAGAATCTGAAATTTGCGTCCCCCATATTGGATCCACCATCTTCAATTGTCGAAATCTGATTTCAGATTTGTATTCGACAACCCCAAAAACAATATAATATTATGTTGTTATAAAAGTTGACTCGGCACAATAATACGTAACTCAAAGGGTTAAGATGGATAAAAAATTGGGGGGAAAATTATTGCAGAAAGACGTCTTTGGTATTTGTTACAAAACAAATCGTTAAATCTCAAAATTAATCTCTGTCTTTTCCACCTCACTTGCCAACAACATCAAAGACGTATTAAAAAGAACGTTTCGACAAGATTGTTTGGCCGTTATCAATTCCCTTCCAAAAATTTATGCCAAAACTTATAGAATAAATAGGGAAACTCGATATCGCCATAGAACGGAGCAGCGGCTCCAATAAACTTTTTGCGATCACTTTCAGTAGACATTTTGAATGGGGAGACTTAAGCTTTCTAATGTTTACTTTTGAACGAACTTACAGTTTTCTTTGGCAAAGTTATATGGAGTGTGAAGAACACGTTGCATCACGTTTGGCAACAGTGATAAGCTGATAAAATGCCTGAAGCTTCTATTTCGGAAAATTTTAGCAGTCTTAATTTACTACAAAATTTCATCTTTAGACGTGCAAAAATTCCGTATAGCTTTGTGATTCAAATAATGACAAGATTTGTCGGTAAAATTTTTTTTCCGGATTAGATTATTCTTGATTTACTCTAATTCAATTCATGCTTCTATAGAAAGTATCATTTAACTAATGATGTTCAAGTTTCGTATTTCGTGGATCTGGAGTGCTTATAAGTTTGGATCGCCAATTTCAGAGGGAAGCAAGTAAATGATAAGTGAAAAAAAAAGTTTTTCTTCCAATTGCAAAGAATGATCACTCAGATAAACCAAAATAACTTTAACTTGAACCTGAAATGTCGGTTCAACGAAGATCTGCTCGTGTAGTTATTGCAGATAGAAACCGACTGATCGTGTTTCGTTCCATTGAAAAAAAGTGTAAAAATAAATACCGTCAAGAAACACATCAACCAAGAAAATAGCTTTCATTTCAGAAAAAACATTTTTTACAATTGTGCAAGTTCAGAAAAAAAAACCAAGACGTACTTTCAAATTGCGAGAACCTTTGATTTCATTTTATGAAGAAATTTCAAATCAAGATTAACGATTCTCAGCGAACCGCCGTTTATAGAGAATCGCAACGTTGGCGTATTAAAGGCGAGTTCGTTCCATCGAAATTCTCGACCGCTATTAAATTTTAGTAAAATCCAATCAGGCACATCGATCTTATTAATTACTGAAAAAGGAGTCATCTGAGCGTAATATCTGTACAGCCGTTGGACGGCTTGTCCTGAAATTTTGATGATAGATTCGACCCACCAAAATCTGGGTTCCTATTGATTTCTAAGGAAATTCAACCAAGCGAACAGAATCCCAAGTTGCGCAATATTTTCCAACGTAATTCGAACTCGATTTAGCGCACTGATTCCTGAATCATTAGGTGTGAAAGATAATTGAACAAACATTATTCCCAATGTACAATCGTGCGATTGTTAAAAACTTTTCTCTTCCGAATAATTTATTATTTGCCATGTTCTGCGTCATTTAAAAACTTATATTCAAAAGAGTACTTTCATTATTAATGAAATTTTGCAATATGTTTAGTCAACAGAGTTCGTTGAATTGATAATTTTTGTATCAAATCGATCGAAATTATTCAGCTGTTAGATGTTCTCATTTGAACAAGCACAATTTGGCAGACGAGACGCGAAACTCGTTACACGATCTTTGGCTTGGTTGAATAAATATCAATCGATTCAACAAACCTTCTTCTGTGTACACAGGATAATATTTACATAGAAATTTTATTTATTTTATTGTTTCTTCTGGAAACATTTAGACGTCATCTACCTGTTCAAACAACCTTACAATTCAGGAGATGATCTCGTTGAAAGTTCAAGAAAGCTCTGATTCAATCGAACGCTTTTGATTTTTCAGTCAAATCATAACCGCGTAATACAATCCACATTTATTGTTAGTAAAAGTGCACAACTAAAACAATGTACAAAATCAATTTTCTAATTCTTGAATTCCATTTAACGCCTCTTCCCTTCCCAAAAGAATTATACATCTATTTTACCTTGTTTGTAGTTTGAGTTGCAGTTGTTATCAATTCATCAGAGAGATAGAAAAAAAAAACAATTCACCCACCTTAGATACGTCATTTTATTTCACACTTAGAAATTCCAGTAATTGTAACGAACAAAAATTTTGGCAACGAAAAATTGTTCATCAGGGGAATATTTTGCGATGCGTCAGGGGTTTCAAAAAATTTATCTGCAATGTGTGTCTGAGGAACTAAACTTGCGAAGTAATTAATCGAAACACCCTTCGCAATGAATCTCGTAACACGAACCGTAGAGTTGAAGAATAAAGGAATATCGCATTAATTTTACTGCAAACTATGCTCCAGTTCTTCCAAGAATCTGAGTGACAACAATGAATTGTTATTATCATAGAATACCTTCGACTCTGCTGAAATACCGGTGAATGACGTCAAACAATTTTGCGCACAAGTGCACCCGAGCCGAGGCGTTTTATGCATGATATTCGGAGAACAGGAGGACCGTTTCAAAGAATACGAATTTCTCGTGAAGTTCTAACGTTTTACAGTTTTGCAAGCAATGCATTCAAATTCAGATTGTCAACTATGCACAGGAAATGTAAGTACAGAATATAAAAACTTGAATCATGATGATATTTGACAAAGAAGTAACTGAATTTGAAAACACCAAGTATAGAATAAGAAATTTTTCAAAATATAAGGTCTCAACATCATAATTCAGACTTGGCCTGCCTCGTCGACCAACTTCGAACATTTACTTCTGAAAAATTTTCATCTCTAATTCTCCAACCAGGTGTCATTTACAACTAATAATACTGCGGATCATCGATAACCGTAATTATAGAATCGGAGGATCAAATTATTCCGACGAATTACAGTCAATAGACTCATCAACCGCTGTTGATCAAAGCATTTCATGCACAGTCTGTACATCTGCATCAATATCCTCTGAGTGTGCTCCAGATTCCGAAAAGCTAAAGCCATTATGGATCAAACATACTCGTCTCAGTGATTGGTTTGAAGATTAAATTATCCCGTAGAATTGGCATCGTTTAATCGGCCGCCTCAAAACCACTTAGCTATGGAAAATCCCTGCCAGCCAATCCATACTATCTGCTCATCGGTGCCGTATCACGGAAAGCACGCAAGACTGCCCAAAAAGATATGCCGTTGACATGACAAGGCCGCTGACGGTTTCGAGCACGAGAAACCACAATGCGACGTAAGTCATTTAAAGGTAACTCTAATAATTTTACATACCTATATAATATCGGAGATACAGCATGAATTGCAAATCGTGACTTTTTTGGAAAAACTTTACATCGGCAGTGTTAATGACAAGGAGTGCATGGTTATCGGGACCGTAAGTAAGCATCGTAAGATTTTTGGTTTCCTAATCATTCGTGGTCAAGACGCTAGAGCTAATTGTGAGGGACGATGCCTTTGTGTACTTAGGACGATAAATCTGCATGCTTTTTGAATTCGTTCTCTGACTCCAATTCGACCCAATTCTTTCAAAATACGAAATGTATTATAAATGGAAAGGTTTTTTTCATGCGAATAGCAATGTCTTGACTAAATATGCTCGAAAAAAAATCTACAAGTACATATCTCAGAAATTTGTGGAGTCCTGAGTCGAAACATTGATTGTAGTTACCATTAAATTGCAAACGTTAACTAGACTGTAGGATTCGAAGACAGTGGGAAGGAACCTTATTTGAATAATATTTTATTTCATAAACTGTGTCGTCGATAGATTAAATACAAAAATTTTAAAATGACACCATATGTTATGTTGTTCGTTTTGTACACTATTTAATTAATTTTTATATTTATTAGATACGAGAACTAAATTCAGTCATACGTAAAATAAATGCCAAGACGTCTTATTCTAGAATTAGAGTCGCTCAATTTTTCTGTATAAAATCAAGCAAAGCCATGCATTAAATAAAAATAAACAATCCTGTATTTCCGCATTCGATATTATTTTTATGCAGAAAATTTCTTTAGCCAGAGAATATTTTAGTTTCGCGTCAATTTTCAGATTTACAATGGAACAAAAACTGTACTCATTGTCAGTACATGTCAGAACTTGTGATACACCATCGTACATAACGCTCCGAACTAATTCGAGAGGATAATTACTCGTCTGCCAATTCTTGACGTTATATTTCGAGAAAAATAACGGAATCAGAAAGTGCTAATCTGCTGTTTATATCGTGTGGGTTTGAATCGCAAAATCGAGACTCGGCAAAACGGTTTTAAGAGGCCGGTATTGATCGACTCATCATTTACCCATTCAAGTAACGTCCACAGATAAGTGAGACTAACCCACGCTTAATATCGTCGAACTTTTGTGGAAAAAAAATATGAAACTAATGATACACATTTTAAAGTGACCGAGTACAAGATTAATAATTACCGTTTAAATACCCTTTAAACAGTACACGCGAACGAGTTTCGTTAATTGACACAGAATGATAACCATCCAATACACCACGCATCCTAATTGTGTAGTAAAAAAAAGTTTAGTGTATAATTGAAATAAACCTGGGCAATTTTGATGCCTCGCATTGAACTTTTCCATTCGTTCGAGTTGCACTACACGTAACAGGGACCTCCGCCTGTACCAAAAAATGTGACAAACTTTCAATGCGTACACGAAATTTGTCTTCCGACGTAAGTCTGCGAAAATTTCCTTCCGTCAATCTTACAATCTGAAGAAACAAATTGTGCATCGATTTATTCCGCTTGTATTCTGATTAGAAATTTTCAGAATTTTTCTTTCGGGTCCTTTATCATGAAATATTCCGATTTATTCTGAATTTTTCCCAGACGCTGGGTTAAAATTATATCCATTTTTTATCAACATACTGAAGAATTCTCTTGCAATCAGGACTTCACCTTCGTTTTTCTCGGTATATTATAAATAAAATTCCAATAACATGTTATAATTCGGAGAAGGTTTATCGCGTATTAAAAGTGAAAGTGACTCAGTTCTGTTCCGACGTCCGCTATCTTATCGGTTTGAATTACCGTGAAAAGCACTAGTGCGTCAATCTCCCAGTAAAAACATTACATCTTATCAGTTACGTATAAATGAACTGTTTCGACGTGCTTGTTAAAATTTTATACTAATCAAAAAAGCTTGAAATTTTACCTACCTGAAACCCTGAATACCAACGCGATCTTCTCGTTACGCGTCGTGGTACTAAAGCAAAATTATCCTTCGAAATTTATTGGATAAATTTACAATCAACGCTCACATCTGCAGGTATTATCTGGAATTTTTTTTCCCTTGTGAAAGATACGGGCTAGTGGGAAATAGAAATATCTTAATCGCTATACCCAGCCGGTCGGCCCGATTTGATAAAACGTACGTAGTCTCCCGCCAATGATAAGGCGTAGCTACATTTATCTCAACTTGACAAATAACCGTTGTACATACTCAACATTTAGTACCGATTGTGGAAGGCTGCCAACAACATTCTACCGGACTTAAACGGATCCAAAAATGCCTGGTGAGTTGATCCGATCGTCCTATATTTCCTTTTGTGCAATTTTAAATTAAGGCTGAAAAATTCTTACACAAGTTTTATTGTTGTTACGTGGTGGACGATTGTGATCGATGACTGCATCAATGAATGTTTGAGTGTATAATTGATTTATTGTCAAAGATATGGAGAGTGCAATGAGAAGATGTGGAGGAGGAAAAAGGTAAGCGAGGTGAGTTTAGATGTTGGCCGAATGAAAGGTGACTCGAGGTTAGTTGCAGTGCAGGATTAGAGGGTGCATTCTGCTGATGCGGTATGAAAGATGAGGTTGTGAGGTGATGATACGAAGAGGATGCAGGATATAAGGTAGATGTAAGAGTGTGGGGAAAGAATCTAAGAGAAATAAGAGTCGTTCTGTTTTCCTTAATACAATTGTTTTAAATGCATGTTGCAATAAATTTGCCCGATGGCACGCTGACATTCGGAAGAAAAAAATTTGCACGAAGATGTAACGTTTTACGTACAAACAGTCTGTTACCGTACAAACATAAAGAAAATAACCTAGACTCGAGTGGAATCTTCTAAAATAAACTAAGGTTACAGAAATAGAATGGCAATTGAACAGGCTCAGCTTTGCCTGCAAAAAGCTCTTCCTGAATTGTTTTTTCAAATTCAAATTTTAACGGCAATTTGACAACAGGGTACAAATGGGTGCCGTACACAGGGATGCGGGCGACTCTCCCTGGGATGATTTGCGCTGGTCGTGACGCTGACGGCGCCTCTTTGGTCGTTGGTCGTGCGACCCATAACGGGGATGTTTTGCCGGCCAAAGCGAAACCCGAGCATGCCGTCGCGTACGTAGCTTACGGCGGTCAGGAACACGAGAAACGGCAATTCGAGGTGAGTTTTTATCGAGCCCTGCGAAATCCTCCGCTCCGTAACTTCCGAACACTCTTTGGCGAAGGTTCCACTTCTCTCGCGATCGCTGAAAATTTCCTTCGATCATTTTCCGTGTCCTAAAAGGTCACGCAGTGACTGATGCAACTCTTCAATGTAAATACGAAGTGATGTTGGAATAATCGCTTTTGCACATTCAGATTTTAATGCCGGCCGATTTTCACTGGGTTGTTGAACGCAATGGTGAAGTGCCGTATGGCGCCGTGGAATCCGGAACAACACGTACCGGCGAAAAGCTCTACGTTGGTCGTGGCTTTCAGCAGGGAACTCCGACCGTTGGAAAAGTAAGACCTATTTTGATTAAAAAAAAAAAAAAAAACACTTTATTTGCACCATATATCTGTGGTTCATAAACTCTTCCTTATTTTCGTATTATCACAATAGTTCTTCAAATTGGAAGAAAATGTGAATAGAATCATTTGACAAAGGCACATGAACTTTGAGACGCAAGAACGCAATAGATATACACTCGGAATAGATTATCGTTCTCTCTCTTATCGAATGGTTAAGCATTTTTCTTATCGTTCATAGAACGCGGAGGGCTTAGCATAAGTTTGTATGTTATCGTTCAGACATGACTCTTCAGAAGTGTAAACATAAACATACAATCTGTACTTTGGTCACCGGCCCAACTCTCATATCTACAAATTCTGTATCCAACAATTTTTCGTTACGCAGATACATCCGAGCCACGGCTGCCTGTACGTCCCATTCGGAGGAAGAGAGGTAGCCCTCCGAGAATACGAAGTTCTTGTGCAAATGTAATCTGCCAGTTTCCATAGTGAAACAGAGGTATAAGTGCACACGTCAACTTTATCAGAACTTGAACGGTGTACTGCGGGTCGCGCTGTGTTCTCAGCTTTCTCGTATAATGCTACCTTCCGCATTTTGCCCATATTCTCATATACATTAGTGTTAATAAATCAATAGAGTATAATGAACCTGTACGTCCTTCAACACCGTTTGCTACATACTCAATGCCCTAGTGGTGTATAAGAAATAAATATATGTCTAATGTTGTCGAATCAACTGGAGCTGATACTGCTGAATTTCATTAATCAGGGTCGTAAGAATCTATAGGAAAAATCAATACTGAATGCGTCTTCTTTAACATGGAAACCGACTTTAAAATCCGTAAGTTTGTGCCCTTGTTTTTCAATTTCCTGTGTCCACACTTTAGGACCAAACGATATTAGTTGCACAACACATTATCAGTATCTGCTGCATTACGGTGGTAAACATGTTTACCCGATGATTCGTCATGACGAGGAAAATGCCCAAGCTCGATCGGGATCAGCTTTTCCATGCCATCTGGTGCGTCTGGTACGTCAGGGATGAACAAAGCGGCCGAATTCGCAGCGTTAAATCGGCCCGTGATGCCGGGGTGAGAAGCTACGTACAAAGAGAACAAAAGTCGTAGCCGGCTGCTGCTGCCGCAGAGCACTTAGCGGAAAGCAACAGCACCGAGTGAAACACGACTCGATTAACTCGTCTTATTTCGATTTTCCCGACGTGAAATGAGTGGAATGGTTCCGGTGCAAAACATTTTTGGGATCGCGAAAATCGTTGCCGATGTTCGTTACGTTGACGTGAATTTCGTCGCTACGGTATTTGGAGACGTTGGTTGTGAACATCGTGCAACTCTGTTCAGCGTTTCTGACGAGGGGCTCGCTTTTTCGTCGACGAAGATCGCTCGACGTTCGAACACCTCGCTACCGGCGCGGCGGTAGACGCGGAATATATCTGCAAAATTTATGTCCTTAATCTACCTCGAAAATTCACACTGGTCCGCAGGTTCTTATTTCCGCGTGTAATAATTTAACGGAAAAGATTTGGTGTTTTTATCGCCGCGGAACCAATGCGGAAGGCTCATTTTTTCGCCAAGGAACTTCGTACCCGCTCGAACCATATGCCGCATTTTTCTCCACCATTATCTGCGGCGGAATAACAAGTTGGCGGTAAATTGGAATATTTAAATTTATACATTACATGAACTATCGTGTTATTATTCAATTTATATGAATTGTAAAAAGGTATACTTCCAAATTCTAGGATCGACGTGTAGTTCGATCTGCAGCGAATCGTTGGACTTCATTTAGTTATCTTGTCAATTGATTTCTCATATTTTTTTCGTTCAACCAATATTCGTTAAATTTGTTGACCGAGCAGTCTCAAATTACTCGAGCAAATTACTTTTAGCGATCAATTCACTTGAAAGTAAATTAATCAACTTTATTCTACGCCACAGATTCTCATTCACCTGAATTGACGTGTTTACGAAAAAGTAGTATGACCGATAGATTGAATCCCGATTGCAAATATCAACTCCAGAAGGTTCAGAGAGTTCAGGGCACAAAATAAAGAAATGATGCTCCTACTAGATAACCGTACGTACAATATCTTATAACATTTCCACCATCGCCATGATGTTCTACCTGATATAAATCAACCGTCGAATAAGTTTCGTAAACACTTCAGAGTTACAGAGTGTTTCCAGAAGCGAAGCACAACTCGGAAGTTAGTGTTACAGGTATGTATGTATATGTGTGTAAGCGCCCTGAAAAAAACTTGAGACAAAGCGAGCACTTTCTACCGAAGACCAAGATTTGGAACCTGTTTTTCTTTTCCCCAACTTTTGCACTTTCGTATGTATAATACCTAATTCATTGCTTCAGACTTTCCGGCAGGCAGATTATCAATGCAATGTTTAAGTACGACGAAGTCGACAGGAAAATGAAGAACATTTGTATTTCCTCTTACTCATACAAGAGGTGCTCTATTAAAGTTTATAATTTGTTTCCTCGTAGTTACCGTCCATTCTGGGACTACGTCTATGGCTCTTGTAAACGCAGTGAATTACTCGCCGAATCTTGACGAACAAATCGATTTTCAAATAGAAAGCAGTGGGAAACATCTTTTCTCAGGGACATTAAAGCTGCAGCAGCTAAGGGGGAAATATGAGAAAACCTGCCACCACGCTGAATAAATTATTTAAAAAATATCACATTGGCCGTAATATGAACGATAATTGATCGACGTATCTCTTTTGGCAGATTGGTAATATATCATGTTTTCCGAGTACGGAGTTTCGGTAAGCCAGTAGTAGCAATCCGATTATCTATCCCTCGTCGTTCGTTTTGATAAATAAACCGTTCCCTCCTATAATTTCGAGACCGGCAGTGAAGCGGGAAATGCCCTTGGGCACTTCCACGGGAACCCTGAAGTCTATGAAATTCCCCGTCCAGCCACCAATCGTCATCTCCAACTCGCCCGTTATACCACGGTTAGAAATATCTCAGGCTCTTCGACTGATAAGAAGAATAATAAAATGAAATAAATCGAGTCTAATCCCAGCACACCGAAGCAACTTGCTACTGGTAGCGTAAGTACGGCCTTCAAAATTGAAGCATCATTCGTTATATCAGATTTCCGTTTCGTAATTAAAATGGTAGATTTTCACGAGTCCGTTTCTCCTGGCACTCTGCGATTTTTATCCCCCCTTGCGCTTATCGACATGTTGTTTTGTTGTCAACACAAAAAGTTTTCTTATCAAACGTTGCTAATTAACTAGTACTTTTTTGGGATCGTTCGAAAAAATCATTTCGCAAATGCTTCTGATCTTGGATTTATTCCGTTTAATATTATTATATTTAATTACATTGATCAATACATGTGTTCTTTTCCATTTTTACTGTTTATCAGTTCCAAGATGCTTGTGGTCCGTAATTATGTTACAATTAACGGCAAAATTACTTTTACACTTTTTATCAGGGCACCAAGCTTCTGCCAGTGAGCAACTAAATCTACAAAGACAATTACTGACGGTAGATCAGAGTGGTTCGAGGGCGAGTTGGGGACCTCATAGATTACACGCTGGGCTCGCTAACCCGGAAACCAATAGCGGGCTAATTCCGGAGTAATCATCTCGACGAAGTTTAGTAAGTCTCGAAAGCTGGTAACTTTGATGCCCCGCAAAAGCCGAGGAACATACAGCGCCGCTTTGTTCAGTCCTCGGGAATAAAATTTATGGATATCAATTTACCCGAAGAAAAATCTCCTCCACTTCTGCAGGGCTTCCAGTTGATAATAGGAATCGCGCAAGTTCATCGACGTTGTTAAAGTGTTCAGGGTCCTCTGAACTCTACTCCGAGTAGAAAATATCCGGCCATTTCGTTTCTTTTCACCGTTTGAATAACGACGTTCCAGACGGAGGATTTAACAGACTCGAGTGTCTCTCTTATTGTTCAAAGTTATTGTACGGGTCCGGATACGTCTCGCGATGAACGAAAACCGGTGGATATATGAGAATTGAAATTGTAGTATCACTGACGTTTCATTTTAATATCGACTGATTATCCCTGCGGATAAAACTTGGAGAACTATCGCTGCAGCGTTTCAGTTTCAAAATATCCCTGCACCATCATGCGATCGGATCCGTCAGGTGCATAAGAGGCAAGGCTTACGACGACCAGAGAGTCTCATTGTCCAGTTTCAGGATCATCCCGAACCATGAATGGTCTTGTCCAATCAACGTCCACTCCATCTCGACACGAAATGCATATTCATTAGTACCTACGTATCAATGGCGGCGATTCAGGTATGTATACATTACCTGGCCCTGGAGTATTGTGCAGGGCACATCAGCGTGCGCATGATCGCTGACAGCGCATCATCCGTAACACGTGCGGATTGGTAATGGGTATTTACGGATGATTGAGTTCAATTTTCAAGCGCCCTTGAGGCTGCGAGGATCAAAGGTCCTGAAATCCAAATGCTCGTTCGCTCGACCAGAACCGCATCAATAGTCACTCTTCTCGGCTTATCTCCAGCCTCCTTCCTATATTGAATGGGTTTGTTGTGCGGTAATACACACGCCGAGCACGCACACGGAAGGCACGCCTACACGAACTCAATACCAAAAAACCAGCCCTGGCTCATCTCTGATTGAATACTCGGGTAGTATAGAATATTCAGAGATTTCTCATTAAGGGTCTCAACGCACGATATCTGGCTTATTGTGAGTACGATGCTTTATATACCTGCGATGATTTGGAAAATAATGGTGTAGTGGAACATTGCTTGATCAAATGGCAGCTTCACTTAATGAGCCAAGCTTGAATAAAGGTCGGGCTTATTCTTTGGAATGAACCATGATACTTGAACGAAGATTCGAGGTAACCAAAACGTTACGATAAATCTTTCGGAGGGCATGACACTCGTCGCTGTAATTTAAGGATGATAAACCGGTAATTCTGACTGCCAGGAAAATCATGGATACAAGTACATCGCGGGACTTGATACGCATCTCAAGGAAGCGATACGTTGTCTAGTGAGATTGAACACGGTTGTGTTTACAAAATTCCGAATTCTTGCTGATTTTGAAAACGCAGTGAAAATCACGAGTGACAAAGGAAATGCAGCATCTGTTCCGTGAGTCAAAACGTTCGCGTAATACGATTCCTGCCAAATTTTCGTATTCCATTATGTCATCCACTCGATATTGCCCGAGGCACACTGCAGTATAAGGTATCAAAATCGAGATCACAGTACATTGCATGTAACGTAGTTACGATACAGTGCCTATAAGGGCTAGAGCGCAGAGGGATGGAAGGAAGAGAGAGACTGCAGGGAGTGTTTGGGTGGAGAAGCGACGAGGGGATTCGGTGAGAATCGACATGTGGCGCTGAGTCACAGCCGAGCCAAAAACGAGGGGATCGAAATTGAAGGGGTCTTTCAGCTGACCTTGTACTACTGACAAAAGAGACGAACGGCCGAATGATAATCGTTCAACTTACAGAGCCGACTGAATTACGCACGCCGCATGCAGAAACTGGCGAGTAACAAAGTGTGCCAAAATCGGTACGGCCATTACACCATTTCAGTTCATCAAATTTCAATGGATCGTGATGCGAATCCGCGTTCACCTTCCAAACAATGTCCCATCTACTTGTATTTCACGAAAAACAAACATTTAAGGACCATCGACGTCTTTGACGCGACTATTCACACTTTTATCGAACACGGTAGGCTTCGGCTGAATATTACTTGAAATGCGATTTACCACATTTTTCAAACTGTAATTAGAAACACATAACAACGCATAGTCGTTGCAACAAATTAACGTGATTTTTACACCAGCTTGTGTAGGTCGAAATTGATTCGTTTATCATCACGCGCGTGGGTATTTCCTTGGCCGTAGATCACGAGATCACCTCGATCACAAGTTTGACATGTGTCCCAGGTACATCGCAACCACCTAATTTTGACAGTCTGCAGATTAGATCACTTCCTGTACAGCGACCGAATTTCCACCCGAGGAAGATAATTCCCATCGGACGATCTGACGGCACGAAACCGCAGAGTTAATTTGACAGCATAAATCGCGTGTCCTACTATAATTCCAGACATCAAATTCCAAGGATTTTTCGAGAAAATTTATTGAAGTAATGAATAACTGATCACATGTACGTGAGTGAAACCGAGTTTAGTTGAAAATGATCCTGATAAGTTGCTCCGTCTTCACGCTTTTTGTTTACGAAATCGATAGTTTGGATGAAAATTAAATTTATGGCAAAAATCTACCAGCAATAAAGTAGAAACTATACAATTTACTCTGAACTGAATTTCCGAGAGCCTTATCTTTGGGTATATTGAATTTTTTTCTCCTACGTTACATAATAACGTAACTCTCTAAGGACTTTTGAAAGAATTTTCATATCAGGAGTTTAGCCGTCGAGTAAAGTATATGGTATAAATGTCCTGCAGTGCATACGATAGATGTGATCTCCTACGATTAAAACACGTCGGTCGTAAAATTCTCAAAAGTTTTCATTCAGCCGAGCTTAGTGAACTACACGAAGCTAAAACTTTGAGCTTGGCGCCGCTTCAAAAATTGGATACACAGCAGGTGCCGGAACTCTAAAATAATGCTACAGCGTTATCAATATCTATGGTGAATTTCACCACAAAGTGCGAAATGCTTCAAAAATTCAACAGCAGCAATTCACATGTTGATAATAAACCGAATTCCTTGAGCTGGATAACTTGACATTATTGCTAAGAATTGTTAAATGTTTTAAGAAGTTTTACATACGAATCTACGAAGATTTATAATCAAGAAAAAATTATTCACTAGCGCACTTCGCAACACGCTGATTTAAAAGACTGGGCCAATCAAAATGAATCCAGAAACTTTTTCAGAAACTTGAAGTATTTGTTACGAAAGTAACGAATCAAATTGGAAAATTCAAAGAGGTTTAAATTTAACAAATTGGAAAAACATTCGCATGAATTTCCATCGCTTTATCTACATTTACCTACAAGTATAAAAAATATACCGTAACCTATAAATTTCGGCTTTTTAACAGTGTTTTTTTTTTTTTTTGCTTCGATTGTACAACTGAGATTACACTTTGATTTGCAATAAATTTGGTATAATACAATTGACTCCAAAACATATTAAAATCTCGACACACAGTTATCATCAGTGATTATAAAATTATTATATTATACCTATTAATTTCGATAGAAAGGCTGCACTGTTCCATCAATGCCACGAACGGAGACGGAGTATGAAAAAACAAAGAGTAAATCAAGCGAACGATGTTGGTTGAAAAACGAACAAGGGGTTTTGATACACCGAGATTTATCGGGGCTTCGGTTTTACGTGCGGGACGTCGCAAATTTCACCCCTTGATGTCGTGCACGCCGTCGACTGCATAATTACAGGGTTCGATGCGTGACCACGACCCGTCGCAATAATCCCCCTGCAAGCCCGGAGTTTAACGCGGGGAGCTTTACAAGAATAACGAGGTATTTTTCCCTACCTTTCGCCGAGCACAAAGAACAAGCAGGGGCTGACCGCATTTGCTCAATCAAGGCGGTTCTGGTAATCGTGGCAAATTGCCGACGCTACATCATTTATGTCGTCAGATCTCCGCAGCCTGAATAAGTGATTTTAATTATCGGGATAACCGGGTGCTTTTCTTCTTACTCTCACTTTGTTAGTGTATTTATTTTTTCCTTTTCACTTCTTTCTTTTATCCCGCAATCTTCCTCCTCTTGTGCGCGGATGATCGAGTCATATATTTCCCACCCTCCGACGTCTGATTGAGTTACTTTGAACTCGAGAAGTTGCCAATCTGCCAACCTCACTCGCTGCAGTTCCCGGCCAGTTAAACACTTGACCAACTATCCTCCATCGCCCTTAACTAACCGACCCAACCCTTCGATCGTAATTACTTCATTTTGCTGCAGCTAATGAACCACTAATGGCCTGCTACGTCACCGCGTCACACAGTCGATTGACCTATCCGTCAACCCTCGTCGGTTTTATTAGAAAATAATTGATTCATCGTTTCGCCCCATATTTCTCATTCAACCGTTACTGTGCGCTACGAATCCGATTTTGGTTAAAAACATTTCAACTCCAGTTACGCTGTTATTCTTATTTCGTATACTGAAATCCTGCAGGCATTCTTTGAAAGATGCAGTTCGGTCGAGCTGATAAAGGAAGAACTGAATGTGATAATTTGTCGTCCCTCAAATGGCTGCGCGGTAAAATTATACGGATACAATGGGGATTAAAAGGAACTACAACTGGCAGTTAATGAACTTTACTAACCGTAATCGTGTCTTGATCTTGTCGGCGATACAAGAAGTTAATAACGAGAATAAATTTCTTCAAACATTCGTAGAAAACAGTGATTTAATTGCAGTATAGGTACCCGAGAGAAGAATGTATACTTGAATCATAAATAATAGTAGATCAGATGTAATAACGATGCAGAGACCAAAAAGTATTTATGTATACGCGGTCCATGTACGATATTAACATATATGATCCATTTACGATTAATACGTGATGCATACTATAAATTTTACAATTTTCCGGGAGACAAACTAGATTACCTACAATAATACATCTACAATATGAAAATGGAAGAATTATTCATTTCGAAATAGGATTCTATTCGACACGCGCTCGATGTATTCCATACCATTAATATTCATAATTATTCCAACAAATTTTCATTTGCTCGCTCGATCTAGAATTCTCGTAGGCATAGAACCGGAACGCTGTTTTAGCTAGTCGCAAGTGGAGTATCTACGTTGGGTGGAGGAGCAGAATTGTTTTTCGAAAAGTGTTCGTATGGAAAAAAATTCGGAATAGCTGTAATACATCACGGGTGCGCTGATTTTAATCGAGATGAAACGGATGCTTCGTATATGAGACGGTATTTAACAAAGCTTCTTAAAACTTCGAGTGTATTTTCACACACATTTGAAAGGTACGAGCAAAAATTTTTATCATCCGACTGTCGCAGAACAGCAGCGTTATTAGCTGACTCGTTAACTGAAGAATATATATAGTCAACGGCTGACCATCGAAGGGCCTAACCACTTGAGTCTGGAATCAGCAGGAAAGATAAAATGCGTATTTGTATTTCTTGTCTCATTGTGAAATGTTAAAACTAAAACTGAAATCATTATGCAT
Organism: Neodiprion lecontei; assembly: GCF_021901455.1. Taxonomy (NCBI): domain Eukaryota; kingdom Metazoa; phylum Arthropoda; class Insecta; order Hymenoptera; family Diprionidae; genus Neodiprion; species Neodiprion lecontei. Next base: position 8,401,352 of record NC_060265.1, on the reverse strand, counting down.
CATATCATATCATCGTACATCATCATCATATATCATACATCATACATCATACATCATGATATATCATACACAGTATTGAAGTTCGAAACCAAAGTTTGGATGTTCGGATGTTCGAAAAGTAACGTCACCAAAATTTAACGTCATCGATTTGAGATTCAGCTAACCGAACTCTTCGGTCTCGAAACAACCGCGCAGTAGAGCGGACGGATGAGAATCGCGCTCCGCAAATTTCGAGTACCGGGTTCTCAACCTCCTGGATCCTGCGCTCGGGGTCCGGTACCTAGTGAAAATCGACTTCCAGGACAAAAGCTACGTAGTTTTTGCGCTCCAGGTCCGCGACCTGGTGAAACTCGACTTCCTTGACAAGCGCTCCGTAGTTCTGGCTGTCCAGGTCCTTGACCTGGTGACTTTTGACCTTCCGGACTAATTTTCAAGTTTACAAGTTTGACTAATGGAAACGTCATGTTTTGTATTATCGAACCAATAAGCATGCTTCGGATAACATTTTGAATCGGCAAAAGAACCAAACGACCAGAAACAAACATATTGCAATTGCAATTGGGCATGAATCCTCACACAATATTTTTGACGTGTTCTAATACTCGAAATATTAATTAGTATTCAAGGTATAACCCAAGGTGGTCATCGGTGATTGTTGGAGGTAGTCGGAGGTTGACGAGGAGGAGGACGAGGATTTGTGCACGGTGAGTAAAACATTTTCATGATATTTTGTGGCATTTGTAATTGTATTTTATCTAAAATATTTCAAACTTGTCATGTTTACAATAAATTATTTCAATTCATTTTTCGCGCAAGCACAAATTCAATAGTTATAAATGCGCTAACGATATTTACTGTATCATCAATCAATTAATTGATTATATCAATCCTTACATAATGTTTTTGATGTGTTCTTATACTGAGAATATTTATTACTATTCCAGGTATAACCCGAGGTGGTTAGCAGTAGTCGTTGAAGGTGGTTGGCGGTGGTTGGAGGTGGTCGAGCTAGACGAGGAGGAGGACGAGGAAGACGAGGAGAACAAGGTGGACGAGGAGGACAAGGATTTGTGCTCGGTGAGTGAAACATTTTTATAATATTTGATGGCAATTGTAATTATATTTCATCTGAAATATAACAAACTTGTCAGGTTGACAATAAATTATTTCAATTCCTTTTTCGCGTAAGCAGCTGTTCAGTAGCTTCAAATGCGATTATAAAATTTATTATATATTAATTAATTGATTGATTACATTGATACTTACATAATATTTTTTATGTGTTCCTATACTAAAAATATTTATTACTATTCCAGGTATAACACGAGGTGGTTAGCGGTGGTTGCGGGTGATCGAGGTGGGCGAGGAGGAGGACGAGGATGACGAGGACTTGTGCACTGTGAGTATAACATTTTTATCATATTCATTAGAGTAGGAGTAGGATCAGGAATAGGAGTAGGATCAGGAGTGGAAGTAGGAGTAGGATGAGGAGTAGGAGTAGTAGGAGTAGAAGTAGAAGTGGTAGAAGTCGGAGTAGGAATAGGAGTAGTCGTAGTAGTGGGAGTTGGAGTAGAGTAGGAGTAGAAGTAGATGTATGCGGGGAGGGGATATTATCATATCAAGTTGTCAGTAATAAGCAATTGCGGGTAAAATATTAGCTTACTTTTGTGAGTATTTATGAATATAGCCTCTATGAATATTCATTGTTGGTATGTAAGGTCTGGCAACGTACCTACTTTTTGTAGAAATGTTGAAAATTTTTAACATAATTATGTTTCAGATCTGTGCCCCACCTAGTGATCCACTAGTACATATCCTCCGACGTGACATCGCTCCGCTACGTATGAAGAAGAAAAGATTTATTAAGATGCAGATTGCTCCTCTCTTCTTGCTATTGTGCTTTCAGCCATTGTTGTGCTGTGTGTTTAAAATTTAGGACAGTATATAATATAGAATAACATGTACATCTACGAATATAGCACTGCAATAAATCTTGTAGAAATGAGCTCACATTGAGATTTCTCTGTATTTATAACTCGACGCGAGAAGGCAAAAATCAACGTAATGCCATCTGTAAGGTAATTGAACTCGTATTTGCACTAGGAGAACTCGTTGGGCATTTTGCGGTGAAATTTGAAAAATTGTTGTACAAGAAATTAAATAACTATAAAAATGGATGAAAAATATTATCTCTAATAGTGAATGTAGCTAATACAGCTTTAACCGTATATTGATTATGTTAATGATCTATTGTGACAAGATCGGAATTAGATAAGCTCTCTAAATACCCTTTTCTAGTCTATTAATTTATATCATGTATATGTAAACGTATATTTCTTCAGTTTGTACCATCACTGCACTAGGATTACCCTTGCCATGTTTTATGGTACGCTTGTGTAATTTCTATATTATTAACCTTACGTTTTACTCTATTTGCGACAAGTTGCGAGTGTTCCTAATTTCTTGGTAATTATTTATGTACATGTATGTGTATATATGTATATATATACTTAGGAATGTGTATATACATATATGCACATATTTAAAACTAGACTTTTACAATAAACACAGAGGTTTTAGTATATTCACATACGGATTTCTGTGTATAGGTATACTTGAACTAAGATATCCTTATCTCTAATACGGAGTTCTTCGTAATTCGCATTTGTTCTTGTAACCCAATGTCCTACATACGATGGCAAAAATCGAGATCCAACTTAGCTGAGTCTCAAAGCCCTGTTGACATAAAAGCAGCTATTCGATAGAAATTATAGTTTATAGTTTACACAGCCCATTGCATGATATTTCATTATAAATACATATGTTTCAATGTATTTAGGAATAATTTATCAAATGTACAGAGGTCATGTGCAAATAATAAATGAATTGATTCGACCGCAGTTTGATGTATTCATTAGATAACAATAAATTTAAGCTTTAACAATAAATTTAAGCTTTGTTACTTCTTTTATTTTATTATGGATAATCAAAAACATTTCCGACTATTCGTGCTGTGGAAGCATGGGGATTAAACCAAATGTAGCAAAAGATTAGAAACAGTGTACGTAGAGTACGGGTATTTTTCTAACAATGCAAACACGTGCCGCTAGCTTAGTTTTGACATATCTAGAATACCACGCCTTGCGAATTAGCTTTCCAGACAGAGATGAATGATGAATTTTAAGGACTGCATTATCGTTGTTGAATACTCTATGCCTCATGGGAAAAGAAAATCTGTAACGATAAAATTGATGCACCGGATCATCGTCGACTTTAAATTTCGAAATGTCCTACCATTTCCGAACACCTCCAACCATCCTATTTACCGATATTACTAGATTAGCTATGACATGAAAAGAGAAGAATTATTCATTTCGAAATGGGATTCTATTCGACGCGCGCTCGATGTATTCCATAACATTACTATTCATAATTATTCCAACAACTTTTCATTTGCTCTCTCGATCTTGAATTTTCATAGGCATAGAATCGAAACGCTGTTTTAGCTGGTCGCAAGTGAAGTATCTGCGTTGGGTGGAGGAGCAGAATCGTTTTTCGACAAGTATTCGGATGGAAAAAAATTCAGAGTAACTGTAATACAACGTCACGGATGCGCTAATTTTGAACAAGATGAAATGGATGCTTCGTATATGAGACAGTATTTAACGCTGCGTAGTGATTTAAAGACCTAGAAAGGTGATAGGGAGAGAAAGAACGACGCTTCTTAACACTTCGAGTGTATTTTAACACACATTTGAAAGATACGAGCGAAATCTTTCATCATCCAACTGTCGCAGAACGGCAGCGTTATTAGCCGACCCGTTCACTGAAGAATATATCTTCAGTCAACGGCTGACCATCGAAGGGCCAGGCCGCTTGAGTCTGGAATCGGCAGGAGAGACGAAGTGTGTATTTCTTGTATGAAACGTGAAAACTAAAAGCATTATACATCATATCATATCGTCATACATCATACATCATACATCGTACATCATACATCATCATACATAGTATTAGAGTTTAATACCAAAGTTTGGATGTCGGATGTTCAGAAAGTGACGTTACCGATCTGAAATCAGCTAGCCGAATTCCTCAGTCTGGAGACAACCGCGCAGTAGAGCGGACGGATGAGAGTCGCGCTCCGCAAATTTCGAGTACCGGGTTCTCAACCTCCCGCATCCCGCGCTTCGGGTCCGCTACGTATTTCGAGTACCGGGTTCTCAACCTCCCGGATCCCGCGCTTCGGGTCCGCTACGCGGTGAAACTCGACTTCCAGGATAAGCGCTCCGTGGTTCCTGGTTCGTGTTTACAATAAATTATTTTAATTCGTTTTTCGCGCAAGCCCAAATTCGGTAGCTGTCAGTCCACTAATAAAATTTCTCGACTTCCAGGATAAGCGCTCCGTGGTTCCTGGTTCATGTTTACAATAAATTATTTCAATTCGTTTTTCGCGCAAGCCCAAATTCGGTAGCTGTCTGTCCGCTAATAAAATTTCTCGACTTCCAGGATAAGCGCTCCGTGGTTCCTGGTTCATGTTTACAATAAATTATTTCAATTCGTTTTTCGCGCAACCCCAAATTCGGTAGCTGTCAGTCCGCTAATAAAATTTCTCGACTTCCAGGATAAGCGCTCCGTGGTTCCTGGTTCATGTTTACAATAAATTATTTCAATTCGTTTTTCGCGCAAGCCCAAATTCGGTAGCTGTCAGTCCGCTAATAAAATTTCTCGACTTCCAGGATAAGCGCTCCGTGGTTCCTGGTTCATGTTTACAATAAATTATTTCAATTCGTTTTTCGCGCAAGCCCAAATTCGGTAGCTGTCAGTCCGCTAATAAAATTTCTCGACTTCCAGGATAAGCGCTCCGTGGTTCCTGGTTCATGTTTACAATAAATTATTTCAATTCGTTTTTCGCGCAAGCCCAAATTCGGTAGCTGTCAGTCCGCTAATAAAATTTCTCGACTTCCAGGATAAGCGCTCCGTGGTTCCTGGTTCATGTTTACAATAAATTATTTCAATTCGTTTTTCGCGCAACCCCAAATTCGGTAGCTGTCAGTCCGCTAATAAAATTTCTCGACTTCCAGGATAAGCGCTCCGTGGTTCCTGGTTCATGTTTACAATAAATTATTTCAATTCGTTTTTCGCGCAAGCCCAAATTCGGTAGCTGTCAGTCCGCTAAAAAAATTTCTCGACTTCCAGGATAAGCGCTCCGTGGTTCCTGGTTCATGTTTACAATAAATTATTTCAATTCGTTTTTCGCGCAAGCCCAAATTCGGTAGCTGTCAGTCCGCTAAAAAAATTTCTCGACTTCCAGGATAAGCGCTCCGTGGTTCCTGGTTCATGTTTACAATAAATTATTTCAATTCGTTTTTCGCGCAAGCCCAAATTCGGTAGCTGTCAGTCCGCTAATAAAATTTCTCGACTTCCAGGATAAGCGCTCCGTGGTTCCTGGTTCATGTTTACAATAAATTATTTCAATTCGTTTTTCGCGCAAGCCCAAATTCGGTAGCTGTCAGTCCGCTAATAAAATTTCTCGACTTCCAGGATAAGCGCTCCGTGGTTCCTGGTTCATGTTTACAATAAATTATTTCAATTCGTTTTTCGCGCAAGCCCAAATTCGGTAGCTGTCAGTACGCTAATAAAATTTCTATAACTTTATAATCTTCTCATAATCTTTCTGGTAGATTATATCGATAAAAAAATTATATTAAACCTTACACATTATTTTTGATTTGTTCTCATGCTGAAAATATTTATTACTATTCAAGGTATAACCTGAGGTGGTTGAAGGTGGTCGGAGGTGGACGAGGAGGAGGACGAGGAGGACGAGGATTTGTGCTGGGTGAGTAAAACACTTTTATAATATTTGATGGCAATTGTAATTATATTTCATCTGAAATATTACAAACTTGTCACGTTTACAATAAATTATTTCAATTCAATTTTCGTGCAAGCACATATTCAGTAGCTATGAATAATCTTGTACAATTTATTATATTATTAATTAATTAATTAATATTCTTATAATATTTAATGGCAATTGTAATTATATTTCATCTGAAATATTACAAACTTGTCACGTTTACAATAAATTATTTCAATTCATTTTTCGTGCAAGCACATATTCAGTAGCTATGAATAATCTTGTACAATTTATTATATTATTAATTAATTGATTAATTACATTAATCCTTACACAATATTTTTGATGTGTTCCTGTATTAAAAATATTTATTACTATTCCAGGTATTACCCGAGGTGGTCGGAGGTGGACGAGGAGGAGGACGAGCTGGACGAGGAGGAGGACCAGGTGGACGAGGAGGAGGACGAGGTGGAAGAGGAGGAGGCGGGGTGGGTCGTGGGAGAGGACATCTCCTCTCCTCAGAGGAGGGGAGGGGGAGGGGCAGGGAAGGGGGAGAGGTGGGCGAGGAGGGGGAAGGGATGGGAAGGGAAGGGAAGGGAAGGGAAGGGAAGGGAAGGGGTGGGTGGCGGGAAGGGGGGCGGGGGAGGGCGGGAGGGAGGGAGGGAGGGAGGGCGGGCGGGCGGGAGGGAGGGAGGGAGGGAGGGAGGGAGGGAGGGAGGGAGGGAGGGAGGGCGGGCGGGAGGGAGGGAGGGCGGGCGAGGGGGGGGGGTGTACTGCTCTTTTAACTGTAACGGGCTCACATCGACATTCGTCCCCCACTCTCTCCCTCCCTCCCTCCCGCCCGCCCTCCCTCCGTCCCTCCCTCCCTCCCTCCCTCCCGCCCGCCCGCCCGCCCGCCCTCCCTCCCTCCCCCCCCCCCCCTTCCCGCCACCCTCCCCTTCCCTTCCCTTCCCTTCCCTTCCCTTCCCTTCCCTTCCCTTCCCTTCCCTTCCCTTCCCTTCCCTTCCCTTCCCTTCCCCCTCCTCGCCCACCTCTCCCCCTTCCCTGCCCCTCCCCCTCCCCTCCTCTGAGGAGAGGAGATGTCCTCTCCCACGACCCACCCCGCCTCCTCCTCGTCCACCTCGTCCTCCTCCTCGTCCACCTGGTCCTCCTCCTCGTCCAGCTCGTCCTCCTCCTCGTCCACCTCCGACCACCTCGGGTAATACCTGGAATAGTAATAAATATTTTTAATACAGGAACACATCAAAAATATTGTGTAAGGATTAATGTAATTAATCAATTAATTAATAATATAATAAATTGTACAAGATTATTCATAGCTACTGAATATGTGCTTGCACGAAAATTGAATTGAAATAATTTATTGTAAACGTGACAAGTTTGTAATATTTCAGATGAAATATAATTACAATTGCCATCAAATATTATAAAAGTGTTTTACTCACCCAGCACAAATCCTCGTCCTCCTCGTCCTCCTCCTCGTCCACCTCCGACCACCTTCAACCACCTCAGGTTATACCTTGAATAGTAATAAATATTTTCAGCATGAGAACAAATCAAAAATAATGTGTAAGGTTTAATATAATTTTTTTATCGATATAATCTACCAGAAAGATTATGAGAAGATTATAAAGTTATAGAAATTTTATTAGCATACTGACAGCTACCGAATTTGGGCTTGCGCGAAAAACGAATTGAAATAATTTATTGTAAACATGAACCAGGAACCACGGAGCGCTTATCCTGGAAGTCGAGAAATTTTTTTAGCGGACTGACAGCTACCGAATTTGGGCTTGCGCGAAAAACGAATTGAAATAATTTATTGTCAACATGAACCAGGAACCACGCAGCGCTTATCCTGGAAGTCGAGAAATTTTATTAGCGGACTGACAGCTACCGAATTTGGGCTTGCGCGAAAAACGAATTGAAATAATTTATTGTAAACATGAACCAGGAACCACGGAGCGCTTATCCTGGAAGTCGAGAAATTTTTTTAGCGGACTGACAGCTACCGAATTTGGGCTTGCGCGAAAAACGAATTGAAATAATTTATTGTAAACATGAACCAGGAACCACGGAGCGCTTATCCTGGAAGTCGAGAAATTTTATTAGCGGACTGACAGCTACCGAATTTGGGCTTGCGCGAAAAACGAATTGAAATAATTTATTGTAAACATGAACCAGGAACCACGGAGCGCTTATCCTGGAAGTCGAGAAATTTTTTTAGCGGACTGACAGCTACCGAATTTGGGCTTGCGCGAAAAACGAATTGAAATAATTTATTGTAAACATGAACCAGGAACCACGGAGCGCTTATCCTGGAAGTCGAGAAATTTTATTAGCGGACTGACAGCTACCGAATTTGGGGTTGCGCGAAAAACGAATTGAAATAATTTATTGTAAACATGAACCAGGAACCACGGAGCGCTTATCCTGGAAGTCGAGAAATTTTTTTAGCGGACTGACAGCTACCGAATTTGGGCTTGCGCGAAAAACGAATTGAAATAATTTATTGTCAACATGAACCAGGAACCACGCAGCGCTTATCCTGGAAGTCGAGAAATTTTATTAGCGGACTGACAGCTGCCGAATTTGGGGTTGCGCGAAAAACGAATTGAAATAATTTATTGTAAACATGAACCAGGAACCACGGAGCGCTTATCCTGGAAGTCGAGAAATTTTATTAGCGGACTGACAGCTACCGAATTTGGGCTTGCGCGAAAAACGAATTGAAATAATTTATTGTAAACATGAACCAGGAACCACGGAGCGCTTATCCTGGAAGTCGAGAAATTTTATTAGCGGACTGACAGCTACCGAATTTGGGCTTGCGCGAAAAACGAATTGAAATAATTTATTGTAAACATGAACCAGGAACCACGGAGCGCTTATCCTGGAAGTCGAGAAATTTTATTAGCGGACTGACAGCTACCGAATTTGGGGTTGCGCGAAAAACGAATTGAAATAATTTATTGTAAACATGAACCAGGAACCACGGAGCGCTTATCCTGGAAGTCGAGAAACTTTATTAGCGGACAGACAGCTACCGAATTTGGGCTTGCGCGAAAAACGAATTGAAATAATTTATTGTAAACATGAACCAGGAACCACGGAGCGCTTATCCTGGAAGTCGAGAAATTTTATTAGTGGACTGACAGCTACCGAATTTGGGCTTGCGCGAAAAACGAATTAAAATAATTTATTGTAAACACGAACCAGGAACCACGGAGCGCTTATCCTGGAAGTCGAGTTTCACCGCGTAGCGGACCCGAAGCGCGGGATCCGGGAGGTTGAGAACCCGGTACTCGAAATACGTAGCGGACCCGAAGCGCGGGATGCGGGAGGTTGAGAACCCGGTACTCGAAATTTGCGGAGCGCGACTCTCATCCGTCCGCTCTACTGCGCGGTTGTCTCCAGACTGAGGAATTCGGCTAGCTGATTTCAGATCGGTAACGTCACTTTCTGAACATCCGACATCCAAACTTTGGTATTAAACTCTAATACTATGTATGATGATGTATGATGTACGATGTATGATGTATGATGTATGACGATATGATATGATGTATAATGCTTTTAGTTTTCACGTTTCATACAAGAAATACACACTTCGTCTCTCCTGCCGATTCCAGACTCAAGCGGCCTGGCCCTTCGATGGTCAGCCGTTGACTGAAGATATATTCTTCAGTGAACGGGTCGGCTAATAACGCTGCCGTTCTGCGACAGTTGGATGATGAAAGATTTCGCTCGTATCTTTCAAATGTGTGTTAAAATACACTCGAAGTGTTAAGAAGCGTCGTTCTTTCTCTCCCTATCACCTTTCTAGGTCTTTAAATCACTACGCAGCGTTAAATACTGTCTCATATACGAAGCATCCATTTCATCTTGTTCAAAATTAGCGCATCCGTGACGTTGTATTACAGTTACTCTGAATTTTTTTCCATCCGAATACTTGTCGAAAAACGATTCTGCTCCTCCACCCAACGCAGATACTTCACTTGCGACCAGCTAAAACAGCGTTTCGATTCTATGCCTATGAAAATTCAAGATCGAGAGAGCAAATGAAAAGTTGTTGGAATAATTATGAATAGTAATGTTATGGAATACATCGAGCGCGCGTCGAATAGAATCCCATTTCGAAATGAATAATTCTTCTCTTTTCATGTCATAGCTAATCTAGTAATATCGGTAAATAGGATGGTTGGAGGTGTTCGGAAATGGTAGGACATTTCGAAATTTAAAGTCGACGATGATCCGGTGCATCAATTTTATCGTTACAGATTTTCTTTTCCCATGAGGCATAGAGTATTCAACAACGATAATGCAGTCCTTAAAATTCATCATTCATCTCTGTCTGGAAAGTTAATTCGCAAGGCGTGGTATTCTAGATATGTCAAAACTAAGCTAGCGGCACGTGTTTGCATTGTTAGAAAAATACCCGTACTCTACGTACACTGTTTCTAATCTTTTGCTACATTTGGTTTAATCCCCATGCTTCCACAGCACGAATAGTCGGAAATGTTTTTGATTATCCATAATAAAATAAAAGAAGTAACAAAGCTTAAATTTATTGTTAAAGCTTAAATTTATTGTTATCTAATGAATACATCAAACTGCGGTCGAATCAATTCATTTATTATTTGCACATGACCTCTGTACATTTGATAAATTATTCCTAAATACATTGAAACATATGTATTTATAATGAAATATCATGCAATGGGCTGTGTAAACTATAAACTATAATTTCTATCGAATAGCTGCTTTTATGTCAACAGGGCTTTGAGACTCAGTCAAGCGAACTACCTCGGGTTATACCTGGAATAGTAATACATATTTTCAGTATCAGAACACATCAAAAATATTATGTAAGGATTAATGTAATTAATTTCTTAGTTAATAATATAATAAATTTTATTAGCGCATTTGAAGCTACTGAACATGTGCTTGCGCGAAAAATGAATTGAAATAATTTATTGTAAACCTGACACGTTTGTAATATTTCAGATGAAATATAATTAGAATTGCCATCAAATATCATAAAAATGTTCTTCTCACCAAGCACAAATCCTCGTCCTCCTAGTCCGCCTTGTTCTCCACGTCCACCTCCGACCACCTCCAACCACCGCCAACCACCGCCGACCACCTCCAACGACTACTGCTAACCACCTCGGGTTATACCTGGAATAGTAATAAATATTCTCAGTATAAGAACACATCAAAAACATTATGTAAGGATTGATATAATTAATTAATTGATTAATAATATATTAAATATCATTAGCGCATTTATAACTATTGAATTTGTGCTTGCGCGAAAAATGAATCGAAATAATTTATTGTAAACCCGACAAGTTTGAAATATTTTAGACAAAATACAATCACAAATGCCACAAAATATCATGAAAATGTTTTACCCACCGTGCACAAATCCTCGTCCTACTCCTCGTCCACCTCCGACTAACTCCAACAATCACCGATAACCACCTCGGGTTATACCTCGAATACTAATTAATATTTCGAGTATTAGAACACGTCAAAAATATTGTGTGAGGATTCATGCCCAATTGCAATTGCAATATGTTTGTTTCTGGTCGTTTGGTTCTTTTGCCGATTCAAAATGTTATCCGAAGCATGCTTATTGGTTCGATAGTACAAAACATGACGTTTCCATTAGTTAAACTTGTAAGCTTGAAAATTAGTCCGGAAGGTCAAAAGTCACCAGGTCAAGGACCTGGACAGCCAGAACTACGTAGCGCTTGTCAAGGAAGTCGAGTTTCACCAGGTCGCTAACCTGGAGCGCAAGAACTACGGAGCTTTTGTCCTGGAAGTCGATTTTCACCAGGTAGCGGACCTAGAGCGCAGAAACTATGGAGCGCTCTTCCCGGAAGTCGATTTTCACTAGGTACCGGACCCCGAGCGCAGGATCCAGGAGGTTGAGAACCCGGTACTCGAAATTTGCGGAGCGCGACTCTCATACGTCCGCTCTACTGCGCGGTTGTTTCCAGACTGAAGAATTCGGTCAGCTGAATCTCAAATCGATGACGTCAAATTTTGGTGACGTTACTTTTCGAAAATCTGACATCCAAACTTTGGTTTCGAACTTCAATACTGTGTATGATGTATCATGATGTATGATGTATAATGTACGATGATATGATATGATGCATAATGATTTCTGTTTTAATTTTAACATTTCACAATGAGACAAGAAGTACGCATTTTATCTTTCTTGCTGATTCCAGACTCAAGTGGCTAGGCCCTTCGATGGTCAGCCGTTGACTAGATATATTCTTCAGTTAACGAGTCAGCTAATAATGCTGCTGTTCTGCGGCAGTCGGATGATAGAAATTTTTGCTCGTACCTTTCCAATGTGTGTTAAAATACACTCGAAGTTTTAAGAAACTTTGTTCTTTCTCTCCCTATGAAAAAAAAAACAATCGCCGACATTCACTTTTCAGGCCTTTTAATCAGGACACTGCGTTAAATACTGTCTCATATACGAAGCATCCGTTTCATTTCGATTGAAATCAGCGCATTCGTCTTTTCCATGCGAACACTTTTCGAAAAACAATTCTGCTTCATCTACCCAACGTAGATACTTGGCTTGCGACTAGCTAAAACAGCGTTTCGATTCTATGCCTACGAAAATTGAAGATCGAGCGAGCAAATGCAAAGTTGTTGGAATAATTATGAATATCAATGGTATGGAATACATCGAGCGCGTGTCGAATAGAATCCTATTTCGAAATGAATAATTCTTCCATTTTCATATTGTAGATATATTATTGTGGGTAATCTAGTTCGTCTCCTGGAAAATTATTAAATTTATAGTATGCATCACGTATTCATCGTAAATGGATCATATATGTTAATATCGTACATGGACTGCATATATATAAATATTTTTTGGTCTCTGCATCGTCATTACATCTGATCTACTATTATTTATGATTCAAGTATACATTCTTCTCTCGGGTACCTATACTGCAATTAAATCACTGTTTTTCTACGAATGTTTGACGAAATTTATTCTCATTATTAACTTCTTGTATCGCCGACAAGTCGGTAAGTACACACAGGCTAAGTACTGGCTTGGGCTTACCATTGCGAAGACTGTGTTACTAGGGAGGAGAATGCAGCCAGCATCACGTCGAAATCGGTAACTCTCCGATGTTCTGCATTAAGTTCTCAACTCTATTGTTGGAACATCTCAGGGAGCGCAAGCGCACGCCGATTTTCGGTTGTCACACCAAAGCCCATTGGGGCAACTGTCTTTATATTCTTCAGTTAACGGCTTTAGTGATTACCACGAAATTGGACCTCCGCAATTTATAAAGTTGGACAAGAAACCGCATCATTTTCCAACTCTGAATACCAGCAAATTCAGTTATTATTCAGTTGTACGAAATATTCCCAGACAATTATGCCCCGATAATATAATCAATTGAAAATATTTGATCACTTTCATCAACATTCTCCACATATCCTCGTTCGTACGTAAGTTTGCTTCAGATAGTCTTCAGATGTTGAAAAATACGTTTATTTTGAAAGATACCGGGTCCGTTTCGCCCGCAGGCACTAGGGGTTACAACAGATGATCCTGGAACTTCACGACGGTGCTGAACCTTGAAATAAAGGCCGCGGGAAAAGGAGTATACGTACCAAATCCAGAACTCGGTACGGTTTCTGGGGGTTACGGGCGTCGCGTCTCTTCGATAAATCGCTGGAGGTCATAAGAGTTCACCCGCGGCCATGGGGGGAATGTCCTGGGTTTTTCGGGGTTGGGAAACGTTCGGTCACGTCGGGGGCTGCCGGAGCCGTCTAGCCGAGGGAGGGTAGTCTGGTACCTCTCGGGGCTCCGGCTGCTCTAGCAGCCCTGGTGCAGGTTCAAGGACACTTGGGTCGATACACCCGAGTGGCGTCAACAAGGACGAAACGTACGAGGCCGGGGTCGCGACGCGCAAAGGAGGAAGTATGGGATGGGATGGGGTTAGTTTAGCACCGCCATCGACTGGCCACCAGTTAGGCGGGTGATATTCATTGCTAATGCTCAAAGGAAAGCTGGTGTAAGCGGTGGGATCGTCGAAGCTACGCCGGTCGTTATATTGCTGGTGATATTGTAATAAAGATACTATGAGGGTATGAATTACTTCTCTGTCATTTAATCGGTAAATCAATGAGTAGGAATGTAACTTGTACATTTGTCTTCATTGAGACATGCTAGTACGCTGAAATTACGATTACTGACGTGATCTGGTGAATTCAGAAGCAAAGTTCATTTTACAAGGACCCTATGGTGTCAGTTATCCGACAATGAGAGTTGATCCCATTTGATGCTTCCCCATACATTCACGAATTTTAAAAAATGTTGCAATTAATTATAGCTAACTTTTGAAAAGAATACAATTGCTTATAGCCCCACGTCACCGAGATCAATGAATCTGGGGATGCTACTAACGGAATAGTATTTTTTCGGCTATTGATCTGAAAAGATTTTTTAATAGTGGTTTTCGTACTCCTAAGATTCTAATGAATCAGATTTAACGGCGGAACATCAAATTAGAGATGGGATAAATAGTTTGTGGGCTCCGCGAAAATCGTGAAGATGGTTAGGCTGACACTGATAAGAAAGAACCAACGAATTAGATAATAATTTAGATGCGATAGAAAATAGGAAGAACACAATCAGGGGATCCAATTAGTCTATAAACGGTAGTACGAATTGATTGCAAAATGAAAAAGTACTTGTTCTAAGAATCGCTGAAAAAGTAAGACTAACCCCTTCATATTTTTTCACATCATTTTTGGTGGGCTTTGAGAAAGGCTGAAATGAGTGAACTCAGACCCGTAACATATCGACGGAATTTTGCGAGAGATTCATAGATGTAAGAATGTAAAGTTAAAAATTCACAGCTACAAAGTATGAATTTTAATTCATTTTCAATTTGTACAGAATGCCTTGATTTTAGTTCAAGTGTTCAACGGTCAGTATGTAGTAATTTGATAAGCTGCCACGTGGTATGAAAGTCAAAACAAAATGGTATGCGAAAGTATGATTGAGCATTACGTAATACTTCCGATTATTACAATACGCGGAAGAAATGCATTATACATAATCTTAAGGAAAATATGAAGAATGTCATGTCACACAATCATTTTCGTACTTTACTGTTAATAAGCTTAGTATACGTTCCGACTTGTGCAAGAGCGCAACGCACTTCTGAGGCGTACAATATGCTATGTACTATGATGTTGGGTTATAACTGATTTATGTAATCTGGCTAGAGAGAAATAAATAACAAAATTTTGTCACATTTTGGTCGTATTTTCTCGGCTGTTAAATCCGCGACAGCTGAAAAGCCTGTTTTACAATCCTCTCTGTCCAATTGGTCTAAACAAAATCGTATAAAAATATTCGAACTTGAAAGCTTTTCAGCTCCCAGAATCACGAAGATGAGGTATGCATTTTTGGCGAAAATGTTCCCGATCTTGAAAAATGGAAGAATGGAAAAAACGCGCAATTTTCCCGTAGGTTTCCCTCATTTTCTTATCCTTTGATCTTACAATGCTGCAAGTGCTTCTTCGCGAATTTGTCATGTAAATTTCATCGAAATTGAAAAACCATTAGAATCGAATAATTTAGATGGTATTATGGTGTCTCTATACGAGCGAAAACGCGGCGTCGTCGCTGCTAGCTGACTTTATTGTTAGTCTATTGCCAATGTATCAATTGGCTTGACTGAAAATTTAGCTAGTTTTGAATCATTGCAGGCAGGTGTACACACGGATTAAAAAGCAGAAAAAGTTGTTCCAACTACCTGAAAAATTGACGGTATAATTTACAGTTTCGTGGAAACCCCAATACAGCAATTTATACAGAAATGAAAAGAATATCCCTCGATAGATAACAGTCTACTGTTTCACAATTTTCGACAAAAATATTAGTTACACGCATGAATACATTCAGGTTCTATTCATGTGTACAGTTGAAATCGTAACGCTAAATTTTCACCATAGTCATCAAAGAATTATGAATTCAACTTGCATGGGTATGTATATGCGTTATATTCAAAAGTACCTTCAACAATCATATAAAAACTTATAATCATCTGTATATTATGTATATATAATATATATATGTATATATATATATGTACAATTTTTTCAGTAACTCCAAACTACAGCGTATCAGGTTATGAGACTTATAACAATTAGAGTCAAGGCTATCTCTACAGTCTTGCATTGAATCGCTTGCAGAATTAATTTAGACACGAGTAGGACGGTATCCGAACTTCAGATTCTTCCAGTGCCAAGTGGTACACGTAGAAACGTCTCTGATCATTTTGAGTTTTCAAAGTGCAGATTGGAAGAACTCACACCACAGTCATTTGGATGTTATTTTACATGAGTTTTTCTAGACCAGAAAAATTCTCCCATTCCCCACGTTTATTAGTCATCATTAAGTGTATTTATCAAGTTGCGTTATCCTAAATTTTAATTAGACCGACGATAAATGTAGGTAACGTAAAGAAAATAGCTTCAATAATTACAGGATACGATCAAAATAAAAAATTTTCGTTACTTGAAATGGAAAGTCTGTACTGATCGAATCAGTAGCTTTGCACGTCGCAGTACTTCATAAATTTTACCACGGATCGTCCATGTATTCTTTTAGCAAAACGTTAAAAAAAAAAAAAAAAAAGTAGAATGCAAGGTGATAATTTTTTGGGGTGCATTCAGCCTCTTCAAGTGGATCATCTCCATAAAATTTATCTTAACACTTTGCCGTCCGCACGATTCGTAAATATTTATTCGCTTGGCGCCGGCAGCGCTTATTCGGATCACTTGACTTGTCGCCGGCCGTTCTTGACATTATCGGGAGATTATAAATTTTTAAATTTTACTAATCTCTTTGATCACTTGTAACTTATTGTTACTTATTATATTGTAACTTATTGTTACCGAAACAAACACCAGCAGAAAGCTAAAGACACTATAGTGTTGTCATCGACCCCGAGCGATACTGTGCTCACAACACCACTGTGTTGTCGCCGGCCGTTGGCCAACTGTTTGCGCTCGTCACCACTGTGGTGTCGCCGGACGGCAAAGTGTTAATAAGACTTACGAGAACAATTGAAATGTTTCCACTATCTAAAACCAACCACAGCTTAAGTTAAAATTTCGTAAACTAATTTATGTAGCTGTTATTTTGATTGTTGAATGAAACAAGATGATATACGATCTTGCAATCTTGAATAACTAGGACATCTCATACACTCAATTTGAATCTAGTTCAATTAGAGTTTCGACAAATTTGCAATACGTAAAAGCTTCGAAAGAATTTACGTATATTATATAAAGGAAATTTTTAACGGACATAAAATTCCGGAATGATCACTATCCGTATTCAGCTTCAGTATACTAGTAAAATATAAAATCGCCCCTGCCGTGAATCGTTATATAAATATAATTCAGCGCAGAGTAACCTATGACATAAGAATTGATAACAGTCGAGCCATTCTTTAGATAAATTACAGTTGCAAAATTTATACATCAGGTTACTTTTGAAATTCTCTAAGTTTTACAGTAACTTGACAATTGCTTCAGTTATTTCGATGTCGTTGGTTTTCAAGGTTTGTAACAACTCAGTAGTTCTGTCCTGCACACGTCTGTACATGTTCCATTGAACAATTTCGACTTAAATAAGAAGTACACCACATTTACACTAAAATAAGAAATCTTTGATTTTAATCTGGAAAGTCTTCGAAAAAATATGGTGACAATGATGCACTAGTGATGTCAATTGTACGTATCTGCGTCACACACACCGAAAGTGTTTAAATTTCTGAACGTGATTAGTTTCTGATATAACGACTTCCTCGTGAGACTTACTCAATTTCTATCCAATATCAGTTCAGTTTGCCTTTCTCATTGTTGGAAATACACACATTCCCTTTAAAATACTTTATATTAGAAAGACATTCCAAACTTTGATACGATGCATTTCTCCACTTTAATAGCATTCTTGAAACTCATTACTAATCATTATGCCTACCGCAATTGGACTTGTATTTTTGCGTTTTGCACACAGTACCTCAACTATAGATACTTTGCTTCCTTTGTTCTGTTCTCTGATTACATTTTTATTTTACAATTCCTACACTCGGAATATTTTCGAATTTTCGATCGATTCGTTGAACTAGATCTATTATCGAGATATGAGATAATAGAATTTCTTATAGTCAGTTTTGGGTTCACCTTTACATCCCATTATATGCAGGACCACCACCGCCCTCAGGAACCACCCAGTTGATGTTTTGTGTTGGATCCTTTATGTCACAAGTTTTACAGTGTATACAGTTTTGTGCATTGATCTGCAATCTCTGACCAGATCCATCTTCCAGAGGAACATACTCGTATACACCTGAAGAAAAAACACAGAGTCTAATTCCGTCCAAGCAACGAATCTTGCACCAAATCTAGCACATCAGTTTTTTTCGCAATATTTAAATCATGTCCACACAAATTGTTAACTACTCTATACATTTCCTTATGAGAAAAGAATGACAAAAAAAAAAGAGAAAGTCATTTACCCGCTGGACAAAATCTGCCTTCTGGACCATCATACACAGCTAAATTGTGCTTTACTGGTATCGTATCGTCCTTTAATGTGAGATGCGCAGGTTGATCAGCCTCGTGGTTTGTACCGGTAAGCGCGACTGATGACAACAGATCGAAGGAAACTTTATTGTCAGGTTTTGGATATTCAATTGGCGTACATTGCGCTGCAGGCTTCAGTCTTTTATGATCTGGATCTGAAACAGATATTTCGAAGGGAAATATGGTTTTAGAATAATGTACCGTGAGAAATGAAAATGTTAATTGATGTTTTAACGACGTTTGCAAAGATGACGATGTGCTCAAATAATTAGAAAGATGCAAAATTTCATTTAATCCTTACCTCCATGTGACAAAGTCCAAGGTTCCCTTCCGCCGGTCAAAAACGACAGCCCAGCATAAGCTACGCCACCGTAAAGCCCTAACGGTGTATGAAAACTAGGCCTAATGTTTCGAGCAGCCTTTAATTCTTTGTAAATCCAACTATTGTTAATTTTATCTGTATAAGTCTTTGGTTCTAGCCCCTGTGACGTCGGAGTATTTGTTTCAGCATCTATAATCGCTTCTACAACACTTTCAGCTGCCAACATACCGCTCTTCATTGCATTGTGAGTTCCCTTGATTTTTGGAAGATTTAAAAAGCCTGCTGTACAGCCAACTAAACAGCCACCGGGAAATTGGAGTTTGGGAATCGACTGAAAACCACCTTCTACCAATGCTCGTGCTCCGTATGCTATTCTGTAACAGCCGAACTAGTGATATTTTTTTTCCTCCACTTGAAATCAATAATAAAATGCCAAAGTGTCTATTAGGCTTTGCTAATAGCAAAATAATCAGAAGTCAGAAGCGAATGAAATATTGACTGATTGTGATTTACCTGTTTCCACCTTCAAAAGTAGGTCTAATTGCTGGATGATGTTTGAATTTCTGAAATTCTCTAAACGGACTCAAGTATGGATTAGTATAATCCAATCCAACTACAAAACCAACAGCAACCAATGGAGTATCTTCGTTCAAATGATACAAGAACGAACCTCCGTAAGTATTTTTATCTAATGGCCAGCCAATAGTATGTTCCACTGCCCCAGGTCGGTGCTTAGAAGGTTCAACTTCCCAAACCTGAAACAATTACATGCAAATCATTTAATTTCTAAGTGTCAAAAGACTTCTGATCACTACTGGGTTCCGAAATACGAACAACACGTTATCTTATCTTTGTGCAATAAATTTTAAAGCGAAATAAAGACAGTTAAAAATAACCTTTTGTAACAAAAGTTTCAATAAGCTCAACTTATCTGTAGCTTCTGTGAAAACAAATTCAAGATATCTGATTTCACTCTTATCTAACTTTTAATAATACGTTATTTCAACTTTACTGATTGTGAGTAGTCTTACTGAACAAATGAGACAAACCTCTTTAAGCCCGATTCCATAAGTTTGTGGTTCACACTTTTCCCTGAGGTTGAACTGCTTGAATAATTGTTTGGCAAGATGCCCATGACACCCTTCGGCAAATATTGTGCACTTTGCATGAAGCTCCATACCCCTTTCGAACGTATCTTTTGGAGATCCATCTTTGGCAATACCAACATCGTTTGTAGCAACTCCCTTCACAGAACCATCTTCGTGGTAAAGTATTTCAGCTGCAGCATAACCAGGATACAATTCAACCCCAGCTGCCTCAGCCTGCTCACCTAGCCACGCAACAACATGTCCCAGTCTGTTTTATGAGGAAATAATAACCAGCATTAAGTAATAAAACCACTAACAAACTCTTTGTGCTGAACACTGTTGAAGTGGTATCTGCATACTTATTACAGTCAATTACCTGACTACGTAATTTCCGTGATTGTACATGGGCATTCCTTTGAAAACTGGAACTGGTACTCTATACTTTTCAGTTAAGAAACCAAACTTGTCCTCAGTTACAGGAGTCTTCAAAGGAGCGCCAAGTTCTTTCCAATCAGGAAAGAGCTCGTTCAACGCGATTGGGTCTATACAAGCACCACTGAGAATGTGACCTCCAATGGTTGACGCTTTTTCAACCAAAGTTACACGCAATTCCTTTCCATGTTTTTCAGCCAACTTTCGAGCTTGAATTGCGGCAGACATCCCGGCTGGACCACCGCCGACTATCAAAATATCTGTTTCGTCGACGTACCTTTCCATGTTGACATCTGGAACAATTCTCGGAATAATATAATGAAGAAATTTATGAATCATGATCGTAGAATGTAACCTAATTAATTAACAGTCACTCTTATTATAAAAAGATTTATGTACCTTTCCATCGTGGATCAGTTTCTCTTGGTACAACAGTATAGTGAGTAGTTATTTTTGGAAACGATGCATCAGAATATGTTCTGCGGCATGATCGCTGTAACCGATGTACTGTAATGAAAGAAATTTTACAATCGTAAGCAAGCAATCTGTGCTGTGTGGTTCACCTTTCTACTTCGAACTTTTGAAATATACCGATACCAAATATAGGCACAGATATGTAGCATTTCTCGTGTGGTAAGATATATTATTCCTTTTTTTTTATTGTTACAGTCTCTAGAAATAAATAAATATATCTAAGAGTTACAAAGAGTTTTAGCTAGGGTTGAACCTAGACTTCATGGCCTAACGCTCTCAAATTCTACTTGCTGATAGGATTTGAAAACACATTGCATACAACCATCGAATCTCAGTTGATTTCAAGTTATTAAGTTAATTCAAAGATCATCACGAACGCAGACAATTTGTTGAGATAAGCTGCCAAGGAAGGGTAATGAAAAAAAAATTTTTAAAAACCTTCAATAACAGAGGTCAAGATAACAGTTTTTTCAAATAATTAACTTGAGCAGGAGTCAAGTAAAAACAGCAATGAATCAATCAAGTGATAACCTGGATTATATAATATATATAGTTTTTCATAATATGTGTGCAACACGTGGACTTTGTGATTAAAACAATTGGTGAAGAGGACAAAGTCCAAGCTGTATCAAACGGTTACCTACAGATTGCTGATTAGTAATAACATACAATATATGTGTAACATTATTTGTAGAAAAAATAAAAAATAAACATTTATATTTCGTTGATTGCATCGTAAATATTCCAAACTATTGGGTAATTATTAGTCAATCCAACGGTCAAAGAAGTTCCTAAACGAACCTGCCAATTTTGACAGAAACGAGAGATGTGAAGCCTGGGATGAAGAATTCCGTCAATCTATTATAAAATGTGCACTCGATTAGCAAATAACGACAAATTCAAGTTTGAAGCCTCTCGTGTGGTGAAGAATGATGTCGAGATGAATTGCATAAAATTTTGAGGGTGAAATACATTCGTTTGTTTATTTGAATAGAGAGTATTATGGTACCACGGACAAACTTACATATTCTTGATGTTTTGCAAATCTTAGAGGCCATGATCACTCACTGGTAATCCACAGACGCTCGATTGTTTCAAACAAAATAATGTATATCTCTGTAATCTAGGTTATTCGTTATAAAATGTTTCACGAACTTTTGGAGTGAAGTGAGTGGTTGGGATCGAGAGGTCGGTGGAGGACAACTAGTGGAAATAACACAGAACTGTGATGTTAGCTTCAACTAATAGAACTTCGTATGATCATTTATGTACGTCACGTTAGATCGCGCTATTCGGCGGGACGTTGAGAACGATTTTTAAACGATTGATCAAGAGCGTTAAGATTAATGATTTTGCGATTAAAATTGAACTGTTAATTGTACCCATTATACCCTACTTTCTCTATTTTAAATTTTTAATGTGTTGCTGACACAGAATATGGAAATGGCATATATTTATACGTTCATGCCACGCGCGTTGTAGGTACATCGATTTAAAAAACACCCGTCTGGAAATGGAATATTATTCACCAGAGCAGCTGTTTCGGCAATTAATTTATTATTTTGTATTAGTAATGAACATATACCGCATGAATAAATCAATGATAAAAATAATTCAGCCCCACAATTTTTTTCCCTACCAACTGTGTTGCACTGACTAGGTCATCAACAATGTCGAACCATCAATTGATTATTGCAAATACTAGAAACTGTAGGATGGGTGATCATAGGTTATATTCAATTTTAGTTAGGTTATGTGCACATTTCTCAGACATCGTACCGTCACGATTGAACTGTAATCGGAGGTAGAGAACATTTGAGAAAAGTGGTGGTACAATAAATTGACACACCTACACGAAAGTCACGTGCAACTTCGTTGTATGTTTTATAAATAATTAATAAATAACATTTCACGTTTAAACAAGAGCTAGGACTCGTACTACAATATAAAATGTCGACTGCAGCTGTGAGTACAAATTACCAGTGTAAATCACGTCGCGATGAAAATAATTCTTTCTGTCTGAGCTATAAATGTACCAACTTACTATTTGTATTTTCTTCTTAGGAACTCTCCGAATTGCAAGTGTTTAAAACGGTGTTTTTTCACTGCATTTTTATAATCGTGATGCCGGTTCTTTCATTTTTCATTTCGAAAATATTCATTTTCGACGGTAAGCAATTTTTCACAATAGTACAAGTACGACCGTTTTGTCATATTTATTTATTATTCCATCGATGTTCAATAAAATACCTAACTGCATCCGAATTGGACTAAATAAATTATGCATGCTGGGTATTATGAAATTTTAACCAAATAATTTGCTAGCGAAAGTAATATTAAATGGGATTAAATAAATTTTCATCGAATAGGAACATACTTCATTCAGTTTTTGATTATCATACTTGCGTTCACAGGACTTCTAAGTTTGAATACTGTTCCAAGCAATGTCTACGCAGCAGGGGTTTCAATCATCGTGCTCCACACTGCTTTAGGTGCTTTCATTTACAGAGCATACTTCGACTCTCAACCTAAAGTGCAAGTGAAGATAGATTAGTTAGTTTACATTTCAGTTTCTGACACAAGAAGAATTCATCATGCGACAAGTACTATGTATAATGGTAATTTAAAAAAAAAGTTGACTACCGAGCGCAAACTGGAATTTCATTTACACACTTAATATAATAACATGTACATCTTTTGTGACCCTCTACGGAATTTCCTGCTAATAAGACGAGCAGTAGTACGAATGTTCATAAACCAATTGAATAAATAACTTGAAATTCTGTGATGGAAACAAAACACGATCTTTCTTTACTATATTTACTTAAATAATTTTGAAAAAAACATGCGTGTACTGTAATCATTCTTACAGACGTTTTCGGTGGGCAACGACAATACAGGGTAAATCTATTAAAGTGTCGAATCGATTCAAGATAATCTGACTTGATTGACTAACACCGTGTGCCTTCGCATCATTCAACTCATTGACTCGCAGCTTCGACACTTGTACGGATTCGCCTTGTCAAATTATTCAACAGAATCAGTAGGTAGTTACTGTATTATTTGTTTATAACAAAGACTTTGGAATTCTTTAAATCTAATGACAAGGAATCACATGTATGAAAACGCCATACAGGGATTCTATTAGACTTTTAAGGATCTACTTCTGTTTATACTGTGAATAAATTAGAAATTAAATTCCTTTTGTATTTACTAAAAAGAAATTAAGTAAATTATAAACCGATTCTACCAATCCTGGTATAGTGGTATCTATATCAGTATTCTTAGAAACAAAAGATCATACTGAAAAGATTAATAATTCAAATTTAATTCTATTAGGCAATAATGCTTATGTAGTTTTTTTTTTTTAACATATGCTTGTAATTATGTAAAGAAATATTAAATATGCTTACCAATTATCATTGATGTGTACTAAATGAAAGGACAAATCAGCTACTATTTGTATTAAACAAATCTATTGCTTAGCGAAAATATTAAATAGTAAAAGTACCGACATATTTTTTATCAGTAGTGATACTTCTCTCAACGGACACCTTCCAATAACAGATTCCTCTTTACAACGCACAGTCTAAAAAGGTCCAGTAGCACATTTTACACGTTAATTTTGTTCTAAATAACAAACAATATTTTCAGTCTCGAAGGTGTCCGCTATTGGGAAGTTTCACTGTAGTTACAGAGGAAGATCTACATTCTATGGTACTAATGCCGCGCTTATCGGGCTGATATTTAATATAATTGTTATAAAATTTTTCTTGTATAGGTCAACTCTTTATTCAATTACTTAGCATAAATAATCACATCAGGGATATAGTACGAAGAACGGTGCTTTTAATTTTATTTAATGAGAAAAAAAATGCGTATTCCAAGAACGACAAAACCAAAGTGAAAAGTAAAAAAACAATTGGTTAGAACTAGGATTTTTCACGAAACAAAACCTATTGAAGGATGTATGTACTATCGTCTGAGAGTTTTGAATTATTCTTTAGAAGAGAAAAAAAATGAAATTAATGGGAACACATGTAAATACTTAGCAATTATGTACAACCTTGCACACATGAGTATGCCTAATTTGTTCTTGGGTTAATTTAATTTGTCTCCGTAATAGGTTACTTCTCACATGTTTCAAATACATGGGTCACTACTTGTGATAGTGAATAGTTATTATTTATTGCAATATTAATATACTCAATATTTTTTTTTCACACCACAGTGTATATCTCGGTACATAATTTTATGGATTTATTTTAAACATTAATTCATTTAAGTAACGTAAATGCAACGCGTATTAAAGCAGCAGAATCTGACTACAGGCCAGGAAACGGTGGAATGAATATTAGACATATTGTTTAAACACATAAGTCGCCAGCGATATTTCCTATCCATAATTTAGTTACTAAATCTATTACAGCTGTCGCTTTGTACGTTTTCAATTACAACGTATATAATTACTCCCACTATCTGTATTACGTGGTTGTTGTACGTCGCGGGGGGTTCTTAAACATTGAGGAACTAGCTATCGAATAAATCTTAGCCCAGATTCTGATAAATAATCTTATCACAGAGTACCCCGTATAACGAAATTATCGATTTCAACAACTATCTTGTCATACCACAGAAGTAATTATAAAAATTTTCTAGATACACGTCACAAAAATGGAAACCTTCAAATTACCAAACATAAAGATTCACAATCGAAATAGCTGTCATTTTATCAGCGTATTACGATGCTTAACAGGCATTTCCACACGATCGTCATCAATTTCATAAATTTTCATTATAGTTGTATACTCTGTGTTTAAAAATAAATATGGTAATTGAATTATTTTAATCAAGTAGTTATGCAAAAAAGAAAAAAAAAAAAAACAGCAATGACGTAGTATTCAGTACAAGAGGCGCTTTAGTGACATGATGCCAATGAGACTACCTCCAGGGTGAGGATGATAATATAGTATCTGATTTGATTTGATATTATGAAAATACGTGTAATTATTCATTTAGGTATCGCCAATTTGGACGCTACTCAACATCCATCTTATCGTCGTTTGGTTGATGCTTATTATTCTGGCTATGCCCATCTCCTTGGCTATTCTGATTGTTTTTTTGATCATCACCTGTTTTTTCCTTTGATTTATCCTCCTTTGGCGGTTCTGCCTTAGGTTTAGGCTTGTTAAGAATAGGCAAAACCACGCTATCCAATGCCTATTACATGGAGAAAACAGAAACAGGCAGAAATTAAGTGTCATATATCAACTACATGTGTTTGTACAAAACTTACTGAAAACACAGTTTGATCAAACTCACTTGTTTCTCTGCTCGAATCTGAGCAACGGTTACAGGTGGTTGCTGCGTACGCTGAAGCCCTGACAGCGCAATTCGTTTTTCTTCCAGCCATGCCCATTTGTCATCGACTGCTTTTTCGACTTTCTTAATTTCTTCGTCAGTCAAATGAGAGTACTTAGATTCTTCTTGCCCACCAGCAGCAGCAGCAGCAGCACTTTGCCTAATTTGATCCAAACTTTTCTTTGTTATTTGTAGTGCACCAGCAAGTTCCTCAACAGCCTGGTTTCTACCTTCAAATTCTAATTTCCGGTCTCTTATAGGTTCCCCTTGTGACTAAAATAAAATTGGTGATTATTGTATATGCCGAAAATGATGCACGCAGTAATTTGAGGCGATCGTAATTGAATTTTTACAATCCAAGCAACATTGTACATTTAACAGCCCTTCATACCTTCAGACGAGAAAGCCGGTCTGAATAAACTTGTCGCTGACAATCCTCTCCTTCCTCGTACAACCAATTCTCAGTATCATCCAAAGTCTGACACAGAGTTTCTCTGTCAGTATCTGTTACAAAAGTGGCAAGTTGATCTTCGTCACTCAGTTTGGCTCGCAGTTCATAAACATATTCCTCAAGCGCGTTCCGCACATCGATTCGTTCTTTCTCTTGTCTGTCTTCAGCGATCATTTTGCACTATTTTAAACAGAAAGTTAAATAACAGATGATATATATTTTCGTATAGTTCAATTATTTGGCAGAATACTGGCATATCTTTCTATTAAACGTCAAATATTAGATGAATTACCTCTCTCTCAATTGCAGCATCCAACTCTTTTTGCGAAAGTCCGCTAACATTAGTAATAACAGGAAGTTCAATAGAACGAACCGTTGGTCCTTTCTTCTTTCCTTTACCATCTTCGTTCTTATCATTACTCTGAAAAATAAAACAAAAAATACAAAATAAGTTGAATATAAAATAAAATACCTACGATCACTTTTCAATATAATTCACACACGTTAGTTAACTGAAAATGAAGTAACAAATCATTGGCGATGAAGCAGTTTTTTCAGATAATGTCCATAAGTGTTTCTCGTTAATTGCCTGTTATGCAAGACAATTAAACCGACTGCTTTTTCTACTGTCAATGAACCGTTCCAGTTAAACAACGGAAATACATCACACTAAACATATTGAACAAAAAACAAGGGCATAAGTTGTGGTTTGGAATCAGGATGGGTAGATAGCAGAGAGAGGAAAATTCGTTTACTCGGACAGCTTTCCATTCACACAGGCTGGTCTCTATTCCTCGCTCTCTCTATCTCTCTCTCTCGCTCCTATTTCTCTTTCTCGCTCCTATTTCTCTTTCTCGCTATCTTTCTCTCTCTATCTCTTTCTGAAATCGATTACTCATTGAACTTTCGAAACATTACAAAGAAAAAAATTCATTTTATAAAAAATATTCGCATCCACACGGGACAAGTAGATGGGTATAGAGACGCAGCTTGAATGGAAAACTAAGCCATTTTGTCTGCCTTTGTTTTTTACACATTAACAAATTCAATTTTTGGGGTACAAATTTAACATCTGCATTTGCTGCTTCCTTGGCAATCTCTTTTCATGCAGACAGACAACATGGTGTGACACAGCTGTATCTTGGACCCATATTCATTTACAAGACACATAATACGCCGTTTCTTAAATCTCATTAGTTTCTTAGATCTGATCAAATTTTTTTAATCAAAACTGTTATTCTGTAATCTACATTACTCGACCAAAAGCTTTAGTTACTTAGAAAATCATACGGACGTTAACAAACGAAGTCGTGATTTTGTAATAATTTGGAAATAGCTGTAAATCTATGACAGATAACATGTATATTAAACTGGGGTCTTATAACAAAATGACTCTAAATATGAAACAGCATTTTGTCATCCTCGTACCTACTTGTCTCGAGTGTACTGAAATTTTAAGATGAGAATATCTTCATTAACAAAAAATAAAAGGCAGTAAAAAAAAAAAGACTAAACTGAAAACCTAGCGTGATTTGGGTCTGTAAATATTGGTATGCCTATGGGTCCAAGTAGAGAGAGTGTCGCATACCGAGCCGAGCCAAGAGAGAATCCTGGAGGAATAGGAGGGCCCCTTCACCCCCCTACTGCCATCTTCCGCATCAGAATTCCGCCGTCTCTTATCTGCACTCACCTAAACCACAACAAACTCACATGATCATGCACCTGAATTCTAATCAAAAGTTTTTATTTACCATGTAACGTGTTACTACTACAAGATACTATAATACGAAACTGGTGTAATGGTTATAGTTAATCATTATTTTGTAAAACGCAGCCTATTTAACAAGGCGATATTATCATTCTCACACAATGCAATGAGAAACTTTCTTCCCTCGCACATTACATGTGTTATAACAATTTTACTACATTCCTCTTTTTAGTTTTGTTAGCTAGACTCTGGGAAAAGCCGAAGGGTAATAGCTGATTTCCTAAACGAAGTAAGTAAATTGGGGTCATGATCATAGATCCTTAAAAATTCAGTTAGAATCTCACAACAGGCACATCATGCAATAAATAATTATACAATAGAAAGTGAAACCAATACTGTTGCATAAATTGCACACAAAATATTACAAGTGTTGCTTTGCGATCCTTGGCATTTGGCAAAAAAAAAAAAACCATGTATGTAAATCGAATTATAATATCTTACCTCAGGCGCTGGTGGTTCATTTGCTTGAGCTTCCTGGTCAGGTTTGTCAATTCCTTTCTTGGCATCTGCTTGTTGCTGATCAATGTCCATACTGTTTTCTTTTTGTTGCTGTTTTTCTTCGTCTTCTTTTTCTTGCTGGGTAGGTTCCCGCTTTTCCACAAGTGAAGCAGATGCAATTGTTAGCATTCCATTTAGGTTAACCCGCACCTTCACCTTGACTTTCGACGATTCACCTTCCGCAGTTGGTTTAACGTTCTTTACTGCGAACGTACCTGTTAATCATCATGTACAGTTACTTCAATTACATTTACTTGCAGAGAAAAGATGCCTAGAAACCGTTAGATTGCATAATGCAATTGCAATCCAGAATAAAGAATTTTTGGGAAAGCTTACCGATATGATCGATTGGGTAATGCGGTGGAGTAAAAGAATAACTGGCAGTAAGAGTAAATGGTTCAGCTCTATAGAATGTGAGCATCTTCGAAAATGGAACAGGATGATTCCTTTCAAAGACTTCCATCTCCCTAAAATAATGTCAATCAACATTAAATGAACGATGTGTTTAAAAATAATATTAGAACACAATTGTTATGAAAAATGACAGTTGTAAAAGAAGGAAAAGTTACATCTGACACTCGACTCTGTTTTTAGGAAAGATCGTAAGTAAACGAAGTAAACGTTGCATTTGTTGGATCGAAAAAAGCCCAAAGTCTCTGAGAAAGCACGTTTGGCACTCAAAAAAAAAAAAAAAGTTCGCAAATATTTTCACAAATCAATGTATGTGAGCATGGATTACTTGCAAGAATGATTCCAAGTGAACTACTGGTCTGAAACGGATGAAATTTGCAAGCTATTTATTTAGATTATTTGATCATCAGCAAAAATATCAGGCAAACCGGCACAGTGCAATTCTGTCTTATGCAAAATAGACGAATTTTTTGGTTAAAATTGGTTCCTTTCACTGTTATAATGGCAGACTTGACCATACAAGGTGTACTGAATTCAGGTTAACCTTACCCCTCTTCGCCAGCAGCAGCATCCCACGTTAGTTTAATAGGGTACGGCTGAATGTCAGTGACTGAAAATTCACGGACACGAACCGCAGGGCTAAGCATTGCACATTGCAATGCACACCCTCTGGCGACCGATTCATCCTGGTTCAGAGTCGTAGAAGTTCCTCGACCAAACACCTCTTCGATCAAACGTTTTATAGCTGGAACTCTGCTAGATCCTCCAGCTATTTCCACTGAGTGGATATCTTCCAGTTTCAGCTCTGTGAAATAATATTTACAGGTTTAACAAATCTCAAATGTAAAAAATTTACAGTCCTTCCAGAAATTTCTGTTACACATTATTTTTAAGAACAGTATTCAGTTGATCAATCATGATGAAATCTACTCACTGGAGTCTACAAGGCATTGCTTGAGCGTAACTTCGACACGTTTAAACAAGTGAGCACACATGTTCTCCATATCTGCACGCTTCAAGTCTCCATGAACATCTTTTTCATCAATAAAACACTCGATATTAAGAGGAAGTGTGGTGGAATTTGCCGACATCTGTTTCTTCAACTTTTCTACCTCTGCGAGTAGTCTGAGATAGGCACGGGGGTTATTGTGCGCGTCAACCTTGTAACGAGTTTGGAATTCCTTACAAAAATGATCAGCTAGTATTGAATCAATTTCTCTACCACCAAGCTGAGGATCAGCGGAGCTTGCTAGCATCTGAAATTTGAATAGCGAAACATGTTACTTGAATCCAATGTTTAGCAATAACATATTCCTGTAGTGTGTCAATTTAAATCTGAAACAATTACTGATATTTTATGCAAAGAATAAAGTTTCCACTGCTAACCTTCAGTTTTCCCTTATGAAATGCACAAACGGATACTTGGAGACTAGCATGGCCGCAATCTACAAATACAACGTTTCGTGGTGCGGCTTCAGGGGCTGGTAAATCCTGTTTGTAGATACCATAGCACAAAGCAGTCGCAGTTGTCTCATTAAATAAACGTAATACATTTAACCCTGCAATACGAGCAGCATCCAATAGTGCGTGACGTTCAGCCTGAGTGAAATAGGATGGTACAGAGATGACGCAATCGTTGACAGCAGTTTGCAGTGCAGTTTCGGATACGTCTTTCAATTTCGTAAACAGCATCCCTGTTATTTGTTCAGGTGAAAATACGTGATCCTCGCCCAAGTAGTGTACCTAATAGACATTAAAATCATACAGGTACAAAATACTCAAAGTTGTGGGGAACAAACTTTTTATCAAAGTAGGTTGTGTGAAATAACGTAGTCTCTGATTGTAAATGAACACTTTAGGTTGAATCTGAGTCACAGACAGTGGCTAGTCTAATGAGATATAAATAAGAGTGGCGGGTCCAGCAACGTGGGGAGTTTGGCATGTTGCCCACGGTGAATTTAATTTTTATTTACTATATTTCAAAGGAGAAAGTTTGTCATTATAATATTTGTAACACGTACATGAATTCCAATGCTGCCATCTGGCTGCTGAGATGTTTTGTAACCCAAGCTCCGAAGCTCTCGTTGGACATGAGGGTCGTTGTACTTTCTACCCAAAAGTCGCTTGAATCCAGATATTGTATTCTTCATATTCGTAACCATTTGGTTTTTCGCCGCAACGCCAAGTATGCGATTTTTTCCACTGAACGCTACACATGATCTGAAAGTAAAAATATTTTGTCATCGAGTATTAAGTTTGTACACCTTTATTCATGTTACATACAAGAAGTGGTAACAGGACACTGTTTATTATTTATATCTCTTTCACCACATTCTTGTTTCTTCACTCAAAATGTAACAACGTGAAGTTATATCAGCGGTTGCAACATGTGG
Source organism: Neodiprion lecontei (assembly GCF_021901455.1). Lineage (NCBI taxonomy): Eukaryota > Metazoa > Arthropoda > Insecta > Hymenoptera > Diprionidae > Neodiprion > Neodiprion lecontei. The sequence continues at coordinate 8,369,631 of NC_060265.1, read as the reverse complement.
TACTTGTGGCTTTGCTATCATTATATAAAGTAGCCAATATTGTTTGAATAACAAATAACAGTTAACATAGGCTGGTCAATTGCCTTTTCAAATGTGTACAAGGAACTGCTAGTTTCTGGATTATTCTCAACATCCTGGCCAAGCCTAGTTCTCTTATTATCACCATGGTGAATGTGATAATTTACTAAACCGACATTATACCACAAATCAAATGACCAAAGAATCTTCTAAAAAGTACAAAAGATTCCAACTTTCTAAAAACATAATTTGCAACCAGTTACTTTAAGATCTAACCATCACGACCGGTTCATTGCCACATAACGTAATACGTTACAGAGAAATGACAATCCTTAAATGGTACAGAGATGTGTATTGGAGTGATATTTTTGGATAAAGAAATAGCCACAAGGTAAACGGCCTTTGGTATGAATCACTTTAAAATCGGGCTTTCCATATATGGATAAGCGCGTGAGCGTGTGAGTGTATGTATGCGGATGTATAAAAAATAAAAATAAAAATGATTCGTAGATATCCTTTGAAAAAGAAAAAAAAAACATGACAGTTGGAAATAACGGCAAAACTCAAACGCGAGCGATGGTAAATGTCGAGAATGTTTATCGCCAGACGAAATATTAACATTCTCCAATAATGAATCGATGTATCAATTACCGATGTGTGTTACCAATTTTTTCATTGCTGATTGATAGCTCAATTGCGGGCTGTCATGTTGCGGATCGATTACTACAAGGGATGCATCAAATTTTTATCAAGGCCTGTGGACTAATGCAATGCTAGGTCCACTCTATCGGTGGATACGAGACTTGTATTACGTAGGTTTTACCACGAATGCGGACGCAGGCGACCAACACGGGTATCAGCAACGTTAACGCAAAGACTCGAAGCCATAAAAGTAATCGAATTTGACGGTGAATAAATTGCGTACGAGGACAGGGCGTGTGCCTACGGTTATTGGATGAAAAATGTGAAATTTGTTGTACCGAATAAGATCTACTTACGGTGTACTTCTCAGGCTATAATCGTTGGCGATCGTCTCAATGCCGCCAGCTCTCGCTACGGCGACATAACAGCTCTCGTTTCCGAAGTCAATACCGATCACAGACATCGCAGCCATGGTCAAATTTATTTATAAAAATAACTCGGCACTTTTTTCAATATCCTCACGGCCCAATATCGCTGTTATATACCTTGTTAATTGATCTGATACGGCCACCTTGACTGCGGCGTATTTACGGGTCGCACACGGCAGGAACTCGGGAAGGTAATGTCGAGTAGGAATGCTTTCTGCTAAACGCCAATCGAAAACTGACCAATCGCGATTCTACAAAGGTAGCTCAGAGTCTGAGACTGCGCGCTCATTGGTTCTCCGTGCGGTCTGGAATATTCTGGAACCGCGTGTCATTCGCATTTCATTACTCAATTCCCGGCCTATATTTTCTCGAAAATTCGTAACATCATACCTATGCTCTTTGAGATTTGCCGACAATACAGGGACAGTCTACCGCTCAATCATATTTGACGATACTCGTACCTCGTTTGCGAATGTTCGATTCGTCGCGAGCCGACAGTCACTAATAACTTTAAACTCAGAATCAGCTCGCATCCGGTAACTGTCGAGCTTCAAATTTTGCCAATTACTTCTTTTTCATTTTTTGTAATCATTTCAGTTGTAGGAATATATTATGAAACAAAACAAAAATTAACTTTCTTCTTTCAATATTCCGTGTCTAGTGTCTTGCAGGTATCTCGCTGCTTTTCGAAATTAGCTTCTAACATGCCGCCAGCAGAAAAAAAACGATCTTGCATCTTTGTCGCTCTGTCAAAGACTGCACATCTGCTTCTCTCACTGCGTTTAACACTGCAAGCAGTAAAATTATCAGATTAATGTGTAGTCTGTACAATGCATCCAACAGTTTATCGTTTCAATTTCGTAAATATTAAGCCGTAAATTCACGATCAGATTTGAGGTTAACTAATACACTTGTTTCAAAAACAAGTTTTCCCTGCCGCCGCATTATATTTGGCATTAGTTTTATTTCATTAATGTAGCCGACATAGCGCTTCCGAATAATTTTCGTAGAGTTAATTTGATATCCATGGAGTAATATCAGGTAATATTACTACTTCTGAAAGGGTTCCACAGATTACATCAGTCGATTCTCGCAGCTCATCACCATGACAACGATTCTATTCCAGCGCGATGGACGCCCGCGTAAAATTAACGATGTAACGCAATTAATTTGTCAAGATAATTCGGTGATATTATTTAAGTTCAAGTAACAAAAAAATAAAAAAATTAAAAATAAAACAACGATAAGTGTCAAAATTAATCAAAATGTCACACCTGTGTAACCCGAAATTTCATCCGTTTATAAAATGTTCAAAGAGTTTCGAAATGTTGTTTAATAATTCTTTAAATATAACCAAGAACAGAAAAGTCAGAGACACTTTATATCAGCATAGAAGAGGTTATGCACAATATTTAGCAAAATCAAGAATATCTCACATTTATCCAATCTACAAGTTACTAGACTCTGTTCTCTCCTCGCATTCTTTAACGCCGAAAAATAATCTGTCGAGACCTAATGATAAACCTAACCGCCACTCGGGAAAACATGGTTATAAAAATTTTGGTCTACTTTTAAGCGGGTTCGGTTTAGTGGCAGCCCTCTGCGAATCTCCCGGTCACACCAAAGGTGAGTTTTACATTTTCATTTCATTCTCTATACGCGTCAGAAAATTTTATTAACAATACGTAGTTGATCTTACAGAGAAACGGTTTCTGCGAGCAGCCAAGTTTGGAAACATACCCGAACTTAAAAAGGTAAGCGAACCACTTTCTCTCTTTCTGAGAGCGAATTGACTGAATATTGATTTGAAACTTTGCAAGTTACTTACAAAATGTTTGGATTTATCAAAGGTAACAAGTAGTTGTTGTTAATTTGTATGTACAAAAATATTGCTTCTTCTGTTAATTATTAATTCCACCAAAATAAATAAAATTTTCAAAATCACAAAATCTATTATCTCAGGTCTTGTCAGAAGGTGTTGATGTGAATACAAGGCATTCCTTAGGATGGACCGCGCTGCAAACTGCTGCAATTAATGCTCAAGTCGATACGGTTAAGTTCTTACTGGAAAAAGGAGCTGATCCCAACGCAGGCGATGGTTTTGTCAATGTGTACAGAACTGCTCTGGAAAAAGGATTACATTCCCTGGACGGTGAGTACACTTTATAATGAAACTAAATTTGCAATTCACATTATTAATGAGTTCTTTGGCATTGAAAATTTCAAAACCATTGGCTAATTAACATGAACTAATCATTACTTAATTAGATATTAATCGCTGGGATAAACTCATGAAAAAAAATAATTAGCGGTCTACCGGCATCGACAAATTAATAATGTTGTTCTATTTTCAAGTGCTTATGAAGCGCGAGGAAGAATTCTCTGACCGTTTGAATAACAGAGCAAGTTTCCAAGGTTTTACTGCTCTACATTACGCAGTATTAGCTGATTCCATGGCGTGTGTACAGGCTTTATTAGATGCTGGAGCAAATCCAACGATAGAAAACGAATCTGGTTATAGAGCCGTTGAATACGCTAGAGATGGTGAGATGAAAGAAATCCTTATCAAGCACGCTCTTAAGTATGATGAAATACTGAAAAGAAAGGTATGTACTTAGTAGCAAATGGTACACTTTTCATTCGTGTCCTAATCTTAAACAAAGTAATCTCAACGAAAATCATATTTAATAATCCAATTTACCGAGTCAATGTTCAATTTTCTTCCGGAGTGAATATTTCTTAATTCTTACAATTCCACCTCTTTGGATCGTGTAATCACAAATTACAACATATGCACGAACACCGCATTATTAAATCATCTCACTACAGATACAATGTATTCAAATTATGCAGTATTTAGACCTGAGATTTTGTAAATGTAAAATTTTTCGTCTAAAAATTGAGTTTGAGATCGTGATCATAATCTTAGATCCATCTCTCCTAGACTATTGGGTCTGAAAATTTGGAAACGGAATAATAATCAAATGTAGAACCAAATATTATGATATTTTAATTGCAAGTATTGCGCGAGTATTCAAGATTTTTAACTTTATTTCAACTTACTTGTAATTGACAGGAGGCCGAGGAGCGAAGGCGGTTCCCCTTGGAACAAAGATTGAAACAACATATTGTAGGACAAGAAGGTCCTATATCTATAGTTGCCTCAAGTAAGTAATTGTTTAAACATCATATATTAATTATAAAAATGTTGAAAAGCTGGTAATCAAGTGGGCATACATATCTTCAATTGATGGAATACAATCTTCCAGCAATAAGAAGAAAAGAAAATGGGTGGGTCGACGAGGAACATCCTTTAGTATTTCTCTTCCTGGGGTCATCGGGTATTGGAAAAACAGAACTGGCAAAGCAATTAGCAGCTTACATTCACAATAAGCCAGACGGATTCATCCGACTCGACATGTCTGAGTATCAAGAAAAACATGAAATGGCTAAACTAATAGGAGCACCACCAGGGTATGGTAAAACATAAATATGCGATAAAAGCTCTTATTCTTGTATTTATAGGGCATTTTGTGCATGCTAACTCACTACTTAGACTGTATCATAGGTTAACATGCCTGGATATATAGCACCACCATTCCGCTATCTGTCTAACTTACCATACTTTTTCAAAAATCTGGGACAAAGATGTTACGGAGAGTCTGCTATAAAAATTATTACAACAGAATTATTAGGAACCTCAAAAGAAATATCAATTTGACAAATTGTTCTAACCAAATTCATATTCTATTGTAAAGATGATAAATTTCAATAGTTTGACCTTCTATGCAATTTGTAAACTTTGGAATATTCATGTTATAGATACGTCGGACACGATGATGGTGGTCAGTTAACAAAATTGTTGAAAAAGTGTCCAAATGCAGTTGTCTTATTTGATGAAGTGGACAAAGCTCATCCCGATGTCCTCACAGTTCTTCTACAACTTTTTGATGAGGTACAATTAAATTCCGATTTCGATTATGAAATATTATTCTGTTACATGAAACGAGAGAGTGCGTCAAGTTTAATTTTACTCCAAACGTTTGAAATAATAACCATCATAATTATAAAATCTCCTAGTTGCTAACAGCCGACAATTAAAGTAAGTCTCTGATCATTAATTGACCTTTCAGGGTAGATTGACTGATGGAAAAGGTAAGACAATAGAGTGTAAAGATGCGATATTTGTGATGACGTCAAACTTGGCTAGCGAGGAGATAGCTGAGTACGCGATGCAACTCCGTGCAGAGGCTGAGCGAGTCCTAACACAGAGATTAGATAAAAAGTCAGACGAAGACCAAGAGCCAGAGCAGATTGAAATATCTAGAAACTTCAAGGATCGAGTGGTCAGTAAATTGAAAATGAAATGCTCAGTGCAAAACTGTATTCTTTAACATTTTGCATCCATACACTTACGTTCGCTTTGCATAGGTGCGTCCTATACTGAAAGCACATTTTCGCAGAGACGAATTCTTGGGACGAATAAATGAAATCGTTTACTTCCTGCCATTTTCGAGATCAGAATTGATACGGCTTGTGAGTAGGGAACTAGAAGCATGGGCTGTCAGAGCACGCGAAAAACACATGGTAGACTTGAAGTGGGATAGAGAAGTGGAGTCTGTATTGGCAGACGGATACGACACCCACTATGGCGCAAGGTCTATTAAGTACGAGGTGGAGCGGCGTGTTGTCAATCAGTTAGCCGCTGCTCATGAACGTGGCCAATTAGGTAAAGTTATAATGTACTGCTTGGCCTCTATAAAATGGAATAGATTTAAAAAATTTTATACAATGTACTGTACTTCCAAGTTTATAGTAACAAGACTGACAATACTGATGCTGACTGTTCAAATTTAGGAAAGGGCTGCTGTGTTCAGCTGAAAACAAGGTGGCACGAGAATGGAGCTAGTATCTGCTTGTCGGTTCGACCACCTGGTGTCAAAGATTTTGTGGACATAGTTGACACTGATAATCTCAATCTGATAAAAAAAGTAAATTCTGTATTTTGAAATGTAAATAATATAACACATGTAATACATCTATTCAATAAAAAGAACCCGGAGAAAAAATACAACAAAATCCGTCGCGTTTGGTGTTTTATATGACTTAACGTTACAACACGTCAGCGATTTTCATAGACCACAAGAAATCGTAAGTTTAATTTTATTCATCCAGCATCGTGATACTTGCACCAAATATTTTATTTTCAATTACTGAACTACCCATTAGATATTTAAATCAATATCCTTCGACAAAAAGTCCAATTTGGTCAAAATCGTGGCTATTCGCGTTGGGCAAAATCGAAACGATAAGCTTGTCCAAAGTGACTTATTTAGGAACTGGAAATCATTGGATTTCCCGACTCTTGTGCACATGACGATTGAAAACGGTGCACGAATTTGCGGATTTGTGAGTGAAAGTAAATTATGTACTTGGTAAATTGATATTCATCGATTCTAACTTTGTACCCAAATATCTGTATTTGTTCTAACTTATAATTAAGTTGTGCGGGTAAGTAAACTTTTCAAACGGCCCAGTTGCCGCATGTTATTTGCGTTTGCGTTTCTGAACAGAAATTTAATGTTTATTTGTTGACAATGAAGATTGCGATAAGCTACACCAATATACGATAGTGGCTGTGTTCTGAAATCAAATGAACCGGGATTGCTCTCGCCAGTTTTGCATCTCCGTCTTACCACTCGTGAGTTGATTACAAACTTTGTATCTGGCAAATTATTTCACAGCACATCGTAAATCTGTTGTACCCTATGTGTGGGTATGCCTATGCCCAATTACAAACGTGTAACAATTACGGCAAGAAATTCGATTCCATCACAACAATCAAAGATTGTCTATTAACTGAATTAGTCTCATGATTTTTTAACATTGATTAAAATTCTGTCACATTTGTGCAAACAACTTTATTTCACTGTTTTTAAACGACGATATTATACTCGGGATACGTGACAATAAAATATTAAACGCACATCACATTTAGGACACATTATGTGTTTGTTTGGTTTTTTTTTTTTTTCACCTCTCCGTACGAGTAAATATACCGGGTTACTTCCGTATTGCGCCCTACAGAAACTCCTAATTATAAGCAAATCAGAGAACAAGGAGCTACTCAGAGTGAACTTGTACCCAGATTTGCCTATATTTAGTAGTCCCTATGGGACGCATCATTGAAATAACCCAGTATATATAATAATGTATTTACGTATATTCAAATACGAATGTATATATGCGCAAGTATAATTAGTGCACTGAGCAAAGTGAAAATGTTCAATTCGTCGAAATCAATAATATATGTATAGCGATGACAATTATGGGAATACAATTTTACAGAAATTACTTTTAGTGTAAATTTTTAACAGCCAAAATACGAAATCTAGTCTTTTTAGAATTATGTCTGGCTAAAGTGCTGAATAATTTGATTCTTAATTTCCTACAATTAGGGTTTGACATTTTATAACGTGTATGCATACACATTGAATAGGATTTTGAGGTTTGCCTTTACAATTGCAGACAAAACAGTTCTATTGATTCATGTATCCAGCAGTATAATTATTAATAAATGTATAGAGACATCTATACAGGGTGATCCAGGAATACTGCTCCATATACTATTAACGTGTTCCGCCTGAAAATCTGTGGTTGAGTATGATAATTTTTTTTATTTCTCATAGGAATTTTGTCGTTTGAAATTGGCTAATCCAGTAAAATCTCATGGTTCAGAACAGACCGAAATCGAGGCTGGCGGATCGTGATTTAATCATTACGGACTTGGCAGCTGTCCTGAAGATGCTACCGGATTGGTAAATTTCAAACGGCTGTAATTCGCAAACGACAAATTTCCTATGGAACGTAAAAAACGTTTCAGTCGCAGATTTTCACGAGGAACGAATTGGTAGCCTGTGGGACGATAGTTCTTGGTCGACCTGTATGCTCTGCATATATATATAGATATTGTATGTATACGTATATAACACTGTGTATAATATATTAAATTTTCACCGTACATAAGTATATATAGAACATTGTAGATATCTGATATATATATATATATATATATATTTGTGTGTATTAATAATATATTATATAAGTTTAAGCGTACGATTCGGACCATGCTCATATCGAGTCATATGGTGTCTCTGACTACTCCCAGTAGTCAATATATATATATATATATATATATGTATAATATATCAATAGTTTTTCTTAAATAGTTATATATTTATATGTATTTGTATATTTATTTTTCAATAACTGAATAACATTAACATTAGCTCTTTTTTGGTAATAGACATGTATATATATATATATATATATGTATATAGTTAATCGTAATATTTTAATATGCTCTAGCACAGACGTCGTATATACACAGAGTGTCCTATTTTCAATTACCCATTAGGAAATTTGGAAAATTATAAAACGAGACACCCAGAGAAGAGGTTTCGGACGAAAGTTGAAAAGTTTGTGAGGTAAGGGTACAAAATTTGGCAGCATTAGTATCATAATTTTTGTATAGGTGACACGCTTTCGGATAATTTTAGTATTCACCGTTATTTTCAACAAAAATCGATTTCTAATGAAACTCTTGGTTGCAGTCAAGTTGAATTTCAGCTAATTCCACCCACTTCGTAACTTGAAATTGTTTGCAGTTACAAGTTGCGTGAAAAAAAATAGGGAATTTACGTAAAACATTTCGAGAAATGGCCACCTGCAACTTCTCGAGAGTATAAATTGAGTTATATGTAAGTATTAAAGTATCTTCAATCAGATGATATTGCAATTTTGCAGTCACCCTTGGAATCCTTCAGCTTGTGCATAAGACTTTATTCACCATTTCACTTATTCTCTGTTTTCTAAAAATGAGAATGAGTAATTTAAAACGGGATGCTCTGTATATAGGGTGTTCGACTTTACCAAACCTGCTACGAGCATGTCTTCAAAACTTACCAAAGTACCGAAAAATGTAGTTTCAAATAAAAGTTGCTGGCCGTGGCGATGGTTTTAAATATCTTTACGCCAATGTTCTTCGGATATTTTAAAGAGATTCAGTTTTTTTCATACCATACTTGAAAAAAGGTCTGTCAAAGTAAGCTTGAAAATTATGAATACGGATTCGTAGTTTCAATAATAATGAAAACGTATAATTTTTTTCAATGAAAATTAACTTAATCCTCATTACTGTTTTTGGAAAGGGTTTACTTCTTCTAGCTTTTTGCGTCAATAAATTGTTACCGTCCGCTGCATCAGCTTAATTTAAGTGATAAAACAGATCGATAAAATAAGATAGTTCCGTTGAGACAATATAAAAAGTTTCGAAATGACCAAAGTATGTCGAAGTAGACAAATTCAATTGATTTTCCCCCCATGAAAATGAGGCAAATTTTATTTGTAAAATCTGTCCGAATGTCCATTACTTAGAGAACTATCAAAGCGGATTAATTGAAATGGAAACTCTGTATAATATGTATCATATGATGTATCATAGAATCGATATATTCAATAATACGATTCGGTAAATGCAATCGACGTATATTTGTATATTGCTACGGTATAATGGATTTCCATAATTACATAACATTGAACTGTTTATTTGTTTCGTTTTTTTTCCGTTTTTTTTTTTTTTTTTTCTTAATTTTCTTTTTGTTCAGAACATAAGCTGAATGAACGTCAATGTTTGATTGAAAATTGTATATCAATCGCGATATGTCGGATTTTGGTCACGCAAGTTTTCGTTAACGATAAGGTAAAAAGTATCATGTAATGTATATTAGACTTAAGTCACACTGTACACAGTTTGAAACTGGAGCTTGAGGTTTAGTGTTTTTCCACGTGAAATATATCTTCTTTTTTAAATTTAATTTGAAAATTTTTTTGAACCAACGACGAGAATAAATGATATTATTCAACGTATCTCTCAATAACGACATAATTAATTTCATGCTAATGTATTTGAATTATACTTTTGATCGAACATTATTAAATCCTTATGGGGGGCATACATCAATCATTATACCTGATTGAAATATCACTATAATACTTCGTACATGTATAATATACATATACAATATTCATATTCACGATTAGTTTACATCGCAATATATATTATAGATCATGCATTTTTATGTTGCTTTGCTTTATCCCTGTGTATACGTACAATAATTTAGTTAGAATTTCGAGCGCAAAGTGTTGTTGTTCTATTTTTTCTTCTTCTTCTTTCCATTTTGTTTCGCTCTTTTAATAATTATTTTTCATATTTTACTATCAATGTTATATATATATATATATTATATAAAACATTCAATAAGACATAATTACCAGGCCACAATTCATGAAAATTGTACGGTCCGCATTAAGTAGGCCTTTTATTTTTTGTATAATTTTCCAAATTTTCTATTAACTTATAACCGCTTATATACCGTACATCATATAATTATATATTTATATTCATATTTGTGTATATTTTAATTCATTCGTCTATTTATACATCATAATAATGTTGTTTCATTCGTTATATATATTTATAATTTGAGACCTGTTTCGGGTTTAATTGGACGCATATTATATGTATATGTATAATCGTATATTCTTTCTCGCGTCGTAGGTATGTACATATTACATATGTTACGTGCGTCGACTCCTCTTATTTTTCTTGTCCCTACATATATTCTTGTACTTTGTTTGCCTGACCATACCTATAACAATCGCATACGCGTAATCGTCATTTATTTAACAAATATACATTTCAAATTCTAATTGACGGTTCTCTTCGTTGGTGCGGTGTGCAATCGGATGAATACATTGTAAACTTTTGTCTCTCTATGATTTGTCCTAAGTGAGAAACAAAAATCCAAGGTTCTGTATACAAAAATTGAAAGAAAAAAGAATAAACAAGCTTCCTTTACGTCTTTAATTTGCTTCATCTTCATCAGTCTACCTGTTGGGAGATTCATTTGTTTTCTCTCTATAAATGCGTCAAATTTGCATGAAAAATGTATATATGTATATAATATACTTGCCGAAATTATTTGATAGAATGAATTGGCATTAAATCGAATAAGAATCAATCAGTTGTCATATATAATGTATAATTTGAGACAGGCCGTGTCAATCGATCGGGTGTAATATAAGTATGCGTGATGATATTAATTCCTGTATTTTCTTTAGGTCTCCTCGGACAATTTCAATGATGCCTCTTCTCCACATGCTCGTCGTTGAATACAGTTAATAGCGTATTTGTTTCTCTTTAGTACGACTAGCGACTGTATCTTGAGTTACGTCAACGTTGTACTAATGAAGCGGATGCCACATGGCGATTGCCTTGGACGGAGATTGGGTCGCCAAAAGCCAATGATCTCGGCCCAAACTGTCCGCCTTGTCGCCGCTGACCAGGTTCGATCCTGGACCAACGGTGCAAATACCAACGGGCGTGTTGTTTCCGCTGTTCGAATCCAGCACGCAGATCTATGGATCAAAGTTTCCAGATCCTGGGTCAGATTTACGCATCGAGAATAATAATTACACAACGTACCTCTATGGACGAAGAGGAGATCGCCGACTGTGGAACATTGAAGGAAAATGACTCGTTCCAAACCGGATCTCTGGTACCCTTTTGGGTTTTGGTTTTTCTCTTCTTAACTTTCGTACCTCCGGATAGAAGGTAGACTTTAACAAGTGGATCGAGACACTCTTTGTCCTGTCGGATAATATGTATGATAAGTTGAAGTTCGGTCTGTCTTACAGTTTTTTTTTCCTGGCGATATCGTTCTTGACGATCGTCGATCAGAAGCTGGATTCCGCGATTTGTTTCCAGTTTTGAGCTTGAGGAATGGCTTCACCTTACCTGAGGAGGGAATAGGTTTCGAGCTTTCAGCATGGCAACGGTGAGCAGCTCTGCTTTCGAGAGATAGGAAAGAGACAGCAGTACTTCCTGCCTTTCTCCCGGTGGTTTTCTCTCACGGGCGATTTCGCCCCAAATCTCAACCGAAGACGTCGACGACACCAGTTCCAACCTGTCCATCATCACCCGGACCGATCCAATAACGTCGTTTCTCGAATAGCGGTCATAGTCGAAAACCTACAATGCGGAAAAAGACACACGTGACGTAGCTAATCGAATAATTTTCAAGCAGGATGACACAATCGATCGCGGAATAAATCATTGCCTGTAGCACGAGAGTTTTGTCCTGCAGTTCCTCGTAGCTCACTGGAAACTTGAAGTGTTCGTCAAAGAAGGGATTCGGGTTGTCACGGTAGACCGAGGTCTGCCTCTTCCTCGTGTCCACCTCGGGATTCAGGGTCAATTTCACGTATGGATCGTTGAATCCACCCTGATCACTGCCCGCTAAATCGTGCGCTTCGATCAGGTGAACGTTCAGGTCCGATCTGTCAAAGTCGTACTGCAGACGCAGGTGAAGTCTGCCTAGACTGGGTCCGGACCTGCAATGCGATTGGCTTTGGAACGGGATTCGATGTTTGAAACTCATCGTCGGTTATTAAGAAATAGACATTTTTTTTTGTCATTGACAATATTCCAATTTTGAATGGGGTCTCTCTGAAATTTTTTCTCTTATCATTTCAGATTAATTGTTGGTTTTTACTCAAGTTTTTTTTGAAAAACCTACCCTTCTTGGGGTTCTCTAAAATTTTCTGAAATTCTCTTGTATCTCACTTTATTGCGTTATATTCTGTGAAAAACGTTATATATTCCGCATGAATTACTGTCCATGTTCATGTGAATTTCCAGCCTCGTATATATTAATAAACGTTTCATTTCGTTCATATTACATATTTACACGTGACATGAATCGAAAATTAAATTTGAATTCAGTCGAGCGGGGAATGGTTTCACCTTAGGACGCGTTGGTATACGTGGCCAATTGCTACACCCTGAAAAACGATCTATTCAAACCAGGCAACGCATTCTTGTACTCTGTTTGCTCGTGGTCTGGTTTGATCTAGTAAGTCCATCGACACTGTTCACGAACTTTCAGTAATCGTAATTCGAAGAAAGTTTCAAACCTGCGCGTATCGATGAGTAGCGGACCATCCCTGCGGGGGTAAAGATCCGGTTGGAGAGAGCCGAGGGGTGAAGTAGGTAGCGTGGGACCTGTGTCGCTGTAAAATTTGTCAAGAGTATGAAGCTGTACACTGAGAAAAATTGAGAAAAATTGAGTAAAACAGGTATCGTTAAAAAAACTGTTTGAATATTGTTGGTATTACGAAAAACGAGGTACACCTAACCATTTTGCGCTATTGTCGATCCTTTTTTGGTAATTTCAACGCTAAATCAGTTTCTTCGGTATACTCTACTTTTTTTAGTTAAATAAGGCTTTAACATCGATTTATTGTTGCAAAAGCGTTAAATTTTCGCAACGGTTACAAGAAAATATAGCAACAGCGATCGTACTGAGAAAGAATAGTAACGGATACTAGACTTTCCGGTAACAGCTGGAAAACTAATTTTCATTTTGTACCTTGAACTATATTTTTCGATTGTGATAAAAAATGAAAATATTTAAGGACTGAGCGGTAACCGGAACTAAAAATTTCTCTCAGTGTATGATAACAAGGGTGTAAACCGGCGAATGCCGATCTCTGCCGAAAGCCGCAAGGCACGGGGGTGGAGAATTTTGTACGGCGTGTAAAAATTTCTTGACACAACGATCGGTACGCAGTAATACGTCCTTTGATAAACGATGATTAAGAGAAAATTTCCTTTCAGGATTGCGTGCAAGCTTCAGCTCCGAATCGATTGATTAACGGGAGGAACCCAGCTTAGTAAGCCGAAAAGTAAGTGGTGTTCGAGAATTTTTTCGACAAGGAAAAATTGAATGGATATTTTTTAAACTCTGACGATCTTTTATTACCAGTTTGAACCACATATGGTAATTTTTTCATGTCATTTGTACGATATTTGGTCGAGTTATTAACTACGTCCTGCAGCAGGTCTTCACTCGTGTTGGCAATTTAATGCGTAGATTCTGGAGTTCGCAGTTCTGGTCTGAAACCAACGGAACTGAATTTTTTTCATTGTTTAGATTATTTCTGAGAACATGAACATGCCGTGGTGGTAATTGCGTTGTTTAAAGTTCCCACTTCGGATTTCAAAATTCTATTAAAAACAATTGTCAAAAATGACACCATCTTTTTAAAACACGTGTAAAACATTAAACTTTCGACTCTAATGGGTAGATTTAGATTAATGTTATCAGAAATAATCCGAACGATGAAAAAAATTCAGTTTCGTTGATTTCAGATGAAAATTGCGACCTCCAGAGTGCACGAATTAAATTGCCAACGCGAACGAAGACCTGCTTTGAAACGTAGTTAATAACTCGATCAACTATGATTCAAATGAGTTGAAAAAATTACCATATGTGGTTCAAACTGGTAATAAAATATCTTCATAGTTTAAAAAAATATCCATTCAATTTTTCCTTGTCGAAAAAATTCGCGTAAACCACTTACTTTCAAGGAACCAAAGGCAGGTTCATCCCTTAACGGGGGTGAACCCCTGTTGTATAATATTTACCTTCCGGATACCCTCGGGGGTGGAATGAGAAGAGGCGAGAGACACCGAGCTCTGTGGGCGACTCCTGCCGATCCGCAGGACACGGATGAACTCGTGATGGTGGCTAAAGACACGAGGGAGCTTTGCGAGGGCGATGCGGTTCCGCTAAGGGCGCCGCTGCCGCAGCAGCTTGCAGGACTGGCGCTCCGGGCGTCCAAGGATGCGGCGCGGGCAGGAGATGGCGACCTAAGAGGAGGACCTTAGAACCTTGCGCTTTATCGCAAGCGGGCGCAGAGGCGAGCACTTGTGAGGGTTTTATACGGGCGAGTAAAGTGGGTCAATTTTGGGAATTTCTACGTCTTGAGTTTATTTTATTCAAAAGTAAGCAGATCGATCGCTTCACTTGCATCTTTTTAAATTACAGCCGATCAACGGGAAGCATTTTTATCAACAATAACGTAAGCCAATTCGTTCTTCGACGTGTTTTGCGGTGCCTACGATGCTGCAAAAAAGGCTCGAATCGATTTGCTTCAAATTTGGCGACAGTTATATTTTCCCATAACTTATCCTCTTTGCTACGATCACTATTCTTGTTGTTTGTTTTTTTTTTTTTTTTTCTTCTTAATGATAAACACATTTTTTCGTAATTAAATAACAAACGCATAAATTTTTTACTGAATATCGACTTCCATCTTCGAACAACAGTCATTTTATTTTGAAAAAAAATGAAATCTTAGCAAAGTGCCCAAGAATAGTGTAACCGAATTTGATATAAATGGATTGAACTGTTTCCGAGATATCCTGAAAATCGCAAAACATGTCATCGAGCGAAATGGTTGACGTTGTAATATTCAATAACAATGCTGTTCGTTAATTGATTTTATTAAAAATTAAATTCGAATGAAACTTGATCCACGTAGTTTCGAACAAATCGAACTCTGATCGAATCGAATAATTAATTACCGAGTTATAAATTCCCAAGATTCAACCACCTCATCAACGTTCTATTCGTATATACCCCTGTAATAGAATGCTATTGTCTGTCGTTACCGAGCGAGTAAAACGTAACTTATTTTGATTATTATTAGTGCCTAATCATCGTTGATCGAAAAAAATTGCAGTTAGCGTAATTCTAAAATATGCAATCCCGAACACAGATATCGAAAATTAATGTTTGTTTTACGCAAGAATGCACTGTCAACAAATCTTTAGGTATGAATTTTCCAACGTTCCAATTCTCGCATGAAAAAAATAAGTTTGGGGAAACTGTTTTGTTCGGTGTAAATTGCCTGTGGAATTACGTTGGCTGTGACGATTTTACATAAGTGATACGCACGGGCTATGATAATGCTAAAATAAGAGACACCTTACTCGGTCGTTAAAGGTTGACAGGACAAAGAAAAATTTCATTATTGAAGTTACCAGAAATCCAGAAAATTCTGGTCAAACGACTATTGTTGTAACAGCTGTGTAAATATTGTTGGAATTAAAAGAAACTCTCGTACAATTGACAATGTAATGTGATTATAGTTATCACTACCACATTTCTTGGTTATCGCAACATTAAATCTGTTGGTTTGGTTGACCATATTTTCTCAGTAAATAAGGCCTTGTCATCAACTGACTGTTGTACCAAGATTAAATCATCGCGATAGTAACAAGACAATAATTACCGTAATCGAAAATGATACTAACACATACTGGATTTTGTATAAAAAGCTACCAAGCTCATTTTCGCCTAGTACCCATAAATATGTTTTTCGGTTACAGTAAAAAATAAAAAAGAGGTAAAAGCTGTGTACAGTAGGGTGGTTTTCATTTTGGATGTCTTTAATCTTTGACTTGGCCGCGCCCCAGATTGGTTCAAATAAATAAATAAAAATCTCCTTCAAACCTCAGATCTCTACGTGAAGTTTGTCACACAAAAAACACACATGTTTTACCACAGTTTTAGTGTATATTTTTCCGCAGGACAAATTGTTAGTAAATAAAAATCCGTTACTGTGAGAAATCAGCGATCATTAATTATTGTCTAATAAAAAACATCAGCATCGTCTATGAAATATTCTATGTCAGCTATACCCAATTATAATTTGACTTCTTTATGAGTTTTATACCAGCTTACAATTGCCACAAAATATTCCATCGACGATGCTGATATTTCAATCAAATATTATAGGGTCAATGCTGATCGATTTCTTGCACTTATAAATATTTTCATAATAGTTAGTCCAACGACCAAATATACGTGTACTAAAAATTGAGTAAAAATGTGTATATTTCGAATGGCAAATTTGACAGACCTTTCGAGAGGGTTTAGGGTTTAGGGTTGAGCACTGAGAAGAATTTCATTTGTTATAGTAACTAGAAGAATTCAGTAAAGCAGGTATCGCGAAAAAACTGTTTGAATATTGCTGGAATTACGAAAAACGAGGTACACGTAACCATTTTGCGCTATTGTCGATCCTTTTTTGATAATTGCAACGAAAAATCAGTTTGTTCGGTTTACTCTACTTTTTTTAGTTAAACAAGGCTTTAACGTCCGATTTATCGTTGCACAAGCGTTAAATTTTCGCAACAGTTACAAGAAAATATATCAACAGTGATCGTGATGAGAAAGAATAGTAACGGATACCAGACTTTCCGGTAACAGCTAGAAAACTAATTTTCATTTTGTATCTAAAAAATGAAAATAGTTAGGACCTAGCGGTAACCGGAACTAAAAATTCCTCTCAGTGAGGGTTGAAAGAGATACTTGTGTGTTTAAGGAGATTAATATTTATGTATCTCGAACCAGTTTCGTTGGCGGGGTCTCGAAAAAGTCCAAAACAAGGACCACCCTGTTGTATAATACGATATGAACCGTATGTAGAAACTTGTCTGGGCCCGTAGCAGCCACGTGTATTTTATACGGCAAACAGAGCGGGGTGAAGTGTTAATCACCTCGAACCCCTGCTCGGGGGGTATGAAGAGGCGGTGTGGGCGGCGTCAAGGTAGTGACGACCGTCCGGACCGAAAGCTCTGATCTGCGGAGACGAGCCTCGGTGAACCGAGGACCCAGATGCTCCCTCCAACGAGCTTTGCGAGCTCACGGATGGCGTTCTCGCCAGCGGCCTTCCTCCCCCTCCAGGGTAGCTGCGACTCTGATGAGGCAGCCCGCCACCTGAAGGAGCGATTATTTTCGTTCGTTAATTTCCGGCCATTGAATTCATTCCGCGATTATGATCGATGGATCAGGCGAGAGGAAAGCTCGTGTGGGGTTGATTCTTTGTACCTACCGTTTTGGGGAGAAGTAACACGGCCCTTGTCACGTTGAACCGATATTGTAATTGGAAGAGATATTTTTCAGGTTCGTCAGTTCACGGAATTAGAATGTTTTACGGTTCAGGGTTTCCGATCAATGCGTACAGCTGTTTTTATAATAAAAATTTAGCTCTCACGGAAAGAAAATTATTTATTCGAGTACCAGCAGATTTGAAAAATCGAATCAAACTATCCTGAGATCAGGATTAGTGAAAATACTTCTTTTTTCAAAGTAGCCTGAATTCATTTAAATAGCTCATCCGTGTGCAGCGACGAGAAATTATTGCTATAAAATTTTAATCGTCAATTTCCGATCATCACACACGAAGTTAAAATAAATTTGAGAAAATCTGTCGTAACCACCTTTGTAATCTTATTTTCTTTTCCATTTCTGCATTACTCGTTACTCGCGTACTCTTTTCCGAAGACATATTATTCCCACTACACGAGTTTATCGTCTGGAGAATATTTATTGATATAAAGTGTGAAAAGGTTTACCTGATTCCGTAACAGCCGACGGCTGAACGGCGTGCTGTTCCTTGGCGACATTGAATTCCTGAAACATCGAGTAGAACGAGGGTGTTGAAAATTTCAGAATCAGCCAGTATCTATAAGCATGGAAAATAATGTTTGCACGCAAAATTAGAGAGACGGATAAGTAGTCTCTGAAACTGAAGCTGGGCAATATTTCCGAGCATCATCTGAGTGGAAGAGAATAAAACGACACTGTGTTATATACACGGTGAAAAGTAATTAAAAGTATTGAAGAAAGGAGTTGACATCGTGCCGGGTGTACAAACGCCGTTTGTTTTACCCTTCTCTATAATTACTCAGAAATGATTACCGCTGCAATTAACTACCAACCGTCATACATTTTCCGATGCTTAATTTTATTCACGACGCCATGCCCTATATTTGTCCTTATTTAATTATATCCATGTATGTAGGTACATGTTACGGTAGTTTTAGCACTTTATTACAATTTAACTCTTCCTTTTTAAAATTTTCCAACGAATGATCGATCAAAAAAGCATATATGTATAGAATACATCTATATATATATATAGATATATATATATATAGATATTTATATGTATTATACCGCGGTACTTTAAGAGACTTGAAATAAACTTTACACCTGAGCTGTAATAAAAAACAAGAGGGTATCGGTATCAGTGTTTATTAATGTGCATGACAATATTGGACAATTTTGAATTCTCTGTCTCAGACAAGTCAAACAAATTACGAAGACAAGAGTCTCAGAAAGGAGAAAACCAAAAATACTACATTAGGAAATAAAATACAACCAAGAAACCTTAAACTAATCAAAAACAAACCAACAAAATTGAAAGCAAAAGAAACAGAGAAACAATGAACACAAGTACAACGATAGAAAATACAAATTACAGAGAAGCAAAGTTGAACAAGGTAAAAGTATAGAGACGTAGGTCTGTTTGCATAAAATAAAACTAAAGATAAAATAAAAATAACCACAAATATAAAAATTCGAATTACAGTCATAAATAATTGGAAAATACATCAGATGAAAATGAAAAGCAAAGTCAGAAAAGAAGGTAAACAATCGTATTTATGTGTTTTTGTATATATATAAGCACGCTCAATAAGGTTTGAGAAATCGATCCAAGTAATCGTTTTCCACGAGGCTTCAAACTTGTCAATAAGTTCATCGCGCAGGGCGTGTTCATGTGAGAGTGCAGTGTGTGGAGAAAAAATGATAAAGAATAAAAAAACGAGTTAGAAAAAGGAGGGGAAGGGGGGGGGGGTGAAAAAAGAAAAGAGGATTCGTCAGTGTCTGTTCTAAAGTGCCGACCCTCTTTCCATCAGCTGGTGAACATAAATGCACGATGTACGAATTTATACCTATAGACATACGAGGGTATTTCAGAATAAATAATTTACGATTTTCGACCATGCCAACCCCTGAAAACTTTGTTTAGGTTAAAAGAAAGATTCTGTCAAAATATTAGCATTTCAAGATGTATTGAAGATCGCGCTAGGTTGATTTTTCAATTTTTCAAGTTTTCTGTGTTTACGAAGAATCGCGAATAAACATTTTTGTTTATTTCTTGCATCAATTTACGTCACAAATAAAACCCAGACTTGTAATATTGAGTATCCAGTTGAAGTTTTCGAAGTGTATCCTGACGATTTTTTCATTATTAATTCAATCTCCTAAAATACTTATAATTTAATATGATCTCTTAATTTATGAGAATAAGATTCCCGGTTGATACATCGTTATGTTACGGATCGTGATCTTCGTGTATCTGAATACAAATGTCAGGAAAGAAATAATAGCTAAAGTGCTCCACCGTGTTTCTTCAAAAATTTGAAAAAAAAAGTGAAAAATCAAATAACCACGATCTTCCATAAAACGCAGACCGCTCACCTTTTTACATAATCCTTCTTTTAACCCAAACAAACTTTTTAGGAGGTGCTACTGTGGGAAAACGTTAATTATTTTTTCTACGCGTGTTGCAACGCGTCTCCTTGCCTATCTATCTATCTATAAGTGTGTCTATCTATTTTCGGGGAGAGGGGTACGACTTTCACTGTTCGTGGTCTCTCGATATAGTGCGAATGCCTCGGCGGCATATCGGATAGAGGAGGGTGGATATGGTGTAGATGGGTGGCTGGCTGTTGCACGGGCTGCCTTCGCCAAGTATAAAGCTCGACGAACTTTCTCCCCGCGCTGGTTAGACGAGCTTCGTAGAAGGACGAGGGATGGGACGTGATGGGGGGAGGGGTGGGAGGGTAGCTCGAAGCCACCCTCCGCCACGGGTCGATACTCTCCGAGTGGCGCGGGCGACCGGAGCAACTGGGGCGACTGTTATGGGGATGGTGGGGTGGGTGGCGTCAAGGGGCGCCGGAGGGGGGAATTATGGGTTGGGCGCCTTTCGCTCGGCACCCCTTGAAAATATCTAAAATCACAAATCTCGAGTGCCATGCCTGCAAGTTGGACACACACACACACGCAAACAAACAAAAAAACGCACAGCATATCTATATGGGCGGTAAAATGCTTTGAAGCCTTAACTTTACGGCTAACTTGGTCCGAAATAAAATGCGAGCTTAATTCTATGCGAATTGTGTGACGATGACTGGCGATAAGGCTGACTTGAGAGGATGGGATGCATTGTCGCGTAAGTTGTGGAGAATCGAAGTTAGTCGCAATTTGTTACGGACCTTTCAGATCGATAACAAGTTAGCCGGAAGGATAAGGCATTTTACTGTACAGTAATGTAAATTAATGGGTTCTCAGTGGCTCACTATTTTTGTGTAATCAAAGCTGGGACCAGTTTCCTTTCTAATCAAATTTTATGCGCCAATGATTAGCGGCGCGAGTATTACGGGAAAGAAACGATACGTTGATTGTAGGCACGTAAGATTTCTATGTAGAGAAAACTCGTTTCAGTTTTGATTCCAAAAACGAATATACAGTAAGTCACTGCAAACCTAGCAACGAAGGTTACTGTATCTACAGGTATACCTTAGATGCATACCAGATATAACCGAGAGTGTTAGATAAGTTGTATACTATAAGTTTCTTCCTAGCTCAATGCGCTATACATTTATATGAGTATGCGGTATTCCACGTCAATTCGACTACGGTCTGACCCTCACCCTCTTGGATTTAGTCCGCGATTTTTTATATCCTTGTTTCGACTCTAAAAATCATTTCCATATTTTTCAGATTTTTCCTTCCTCCTTTTGGCGCCCCCAGAGCTCCTTGAATGATGATATTTTGGCAGTGATTGCGATATTTTTGACAACTATTTAATAAAATTACCTCCATTCTGAGGCTAAAACTAAAAACATATCTACCTTTGAAGTGGGCAGGAAAAACAGTAATTCTTTAAAAATGTTTTAACTGATAAATAATTCTTATTAAAGATATTTGGATGTTTCTTTTTTTAATATTCGGGGTTCGATATAAATCCCGTAATACAACAATAATTTGGAAATTTTTATTTAAATTCAAAATTGAAAAATGAAAGTGACTAGTTGTAAACCAAATGATTTTGAATAAAAAAAAAATTTTCAAGTTCAATTGAAACTTACAGATTGATGTTACGTTAGGCAAGATACATCGAGCCCTGAAAATTCAAAGAAAAAATCAGAATGACAAAAAAAAAATACATTAATTAATTAAAATATTTATGAAAAATCATGGTTTTGCTTGTTGATTTTTGACTTATGCCCCAGAAATGATATAATTTTTTTTTTCAATTTTCAAAAATATCGCAATCACTGTCAAAATATCATAACTTAAGGGGCACTGGAAGCACCGAGGGAATAGGAAAAACCTAAAAAAAATGTGAAACGATTCTTAGAACTGGAACAACAATATAAAAAGTCGGATGCCAAATCCAAGAGTGTGAGGGCTAGATCCTATTCGAATTTACGTGGAATACCCCATACATATCCGTGTGTACGATTCTATGTATCGTACAGTATTGTACAGTCACGCAGGGGCCGGATTTTTTTTACAGGTCTTTTTTCTTCTCCTTAGACTTCGTACATCTACATCTATAAGTCGTGTAACTGTGAACCTACTCTCGTTTTTCCACTCGATATCAACAAGTGTTAACGCACCCCACACTTTTTGTACTACATTATTGTACATGTACGGTACTGCTGCACACCCCATGAAAGGATTTTCTAAGAGGATGTGGCCATGGTATTAGTTACGTTACGATTAACGCAGAGTTAGAGATCATTAACAAGAAAACGAAATTCCACCTTCATTATATACAATATTTATAGTTATAATTATATCACGTCATGCTCGCTATTGTCCTTTCGTAAGAAAAATTAATATGAAAATAATTTTTAGCACGTTATAATTTTGCGAATGAGCTTTTTTTATGATCGAGAAATCGGGTAAGAGCAGCACAGCTAATTCGTACTCGCCTAGTTGTCTGATTAAAGACTGTTAATAAATGTTGATTAGCAGTAGATTAGTTATATCAGAGAAAGTTATATTATGTAAACTCTTGAGATTTCAACTCTTTCAAAGCTATGCTGCAAGGCTGCAAAATAAAGATTTTTCCTTCAACGTTTCTGTAAGTTAAGAGCATTAGCTTCAAGCTCGTAAAATATAAAGAGAAACATACATTTATGTACATAGTTGAAAAGGGTTGATCACCCTTTCACGTCCGTGATTTATTATACGTATAATTATTCAGTCATGAACGTTGGGATAATCGTTATTAGCGCGAATATGCTCGGGGCTGTGAGTTGTGCATCAAAGTTCCTTGATAACTCTGTATACCCTTTTGTATATACCTATACAACTTTATACACGTATGTATAATACGATTATAATTTGACCCGCGGTGAAATCCGACCGCGATTTTTAACACGCCGTATAATAATATAACGATCAGACATATATATGACGATGACGACGACGACGACGACGACGACAATGATGATGATGATGGTGACAAGTATTTCAGGTTATAAATGATCGTTTCGTGCAGGCAGGTTCCCAATTTGAAAATATCACCGTGTATAATGATCAAGTTAATATAACGTTATAATATAACCAGAAAATAAGAAGAAGATGTGGAAAAAATCGTTTTATATAATCGATTCTTGTCCCCTGAAGCTGCGCGCTTCCATAATTGTGATGAAGTACTTTACTCAAGCGACGCGAAAACCCTCGAGAATATTACTGAAACTAATATTGAGAGTGCAGAACACTATCGAATATTTGCTTATATACGTACACAATAAACCCCACGACCTTATAACGGACGGGCATATCTGTAACGAGCAGGCAGCGTTTGTAAAGCGAGACTTTTTATTTTCGATTATGAGTGTAATACAAAGCGAGGAGGAGGATGATTTCTCATCTTCTAAAGCTCTTCAACATATACCTATACCTATGCCTATAAATATATATATATATATATATATACGTGTGTATACAATCTGGTAACGGATTTTAATTAGTACACCGTTGTTATACTGATTCCGTAGGAAGCACTTGACGTTTAATCAATTATTATTATTATTATTATTATTATTATTATTATGATTATTGCTGTTGTTGTTGTTGTTGTTATTATTACTATTATTACTACATATCATCGGTATTACTATGATTATTGTTGAGAGGCGTGAGACTATCGTAAGGCAGAGAGCAATTATTCACCTGCGGCTCTTGCGTAATTGGAATGCCATTTGCGAAGGTCCTGCCAACGCTAATGAGTTTCCTGTTTTCAAATCTGACGGGTCAATGCGCGTTATTAATATATACGTGTAACACCGATGAACTCTGACCCCGTCAAGCGTTTTCTACCCTCTGCAACTGGCACTGCAGCGCACCGCGAAAAATTTCTGTTACCGATTACTACGCGGTCATTAACAGGTGTTTTAATTTTTTTCATTATTTTCAACGCAACGGAAAAATACTGTTCTCCGGTAAAATGAAAATAAATGTGTTTTAACTGTGGCGAGAAAACTTGGTACACGTTACTTATTTTGTTTGATTAAAATTGCCACTCGTACTATATTTTCTTGTAACAATGTATTGCGATAATTCGATGTTTGGGTGTAGGTGTTAATAAATTGAGGTCAGGGTCTTGTTAAAATTGAAAAAAAAAAAAAATGTAGCCAACCGAAGAAACGGATTTAAAATTTTTAGTATTGCCAACTGTAACCACACTAAATAATTTGTTGTACCACATTTCTCTGTGATTTCGAAAATTTTTAAACCATTCTATCGCGTAAAGATAGTCGTATTGCTGCAGTTTTCTTGGTAACTATAAATAATGAAATTTTTTCTCAGTGCGTCCAACTGACGTAACGAAGATGCGACGCGTAGGCAGATTCGTGTCAACATCCCTCTGAAGCGATATCGGAGAAAAGATATTATTCCTACCATCCTTGAACTGCACTTAACGTCAAACCAATTGAGTGCGCCTCGCTCTGCGATGCTGCAATCCAACGCCCCGGAGCTCTGGGAATTCTCAACCTCTGACCTTACGTAACTGAAATTGCCCTACACCCTAGAACCGTATAACTACTGTTAACGGTATTGGAAATAAATAGTGTCGCGTAAAAGAAAAAGGCAAAAAGTGATCAAAGCTTGTTAGAAATCAATACAACTTACCGCGATAAAATTACAGCGTTTCGACGAAATCGCTTCGATCGTTTGTTACGTACTGTCCGCCCACATCGAATTTTCATTAGCCAACAAAAGTTTATGACAAATATAAAAAAATGCTTCTTCTTTCGCGGTACAAAAAAAAAAAGAAAGAAACAAAAAACAAAACAAACAGCAGCTTATATGTTCGTTCATATTATATTCTCCCCGTTTATCGTTAGTCTCATGCAAATGATGAACACGGCTTCAACAACTCTCAACTCGTTGTTATTATTATTGTTGTTGTTGTTGTTGTTGTTGTTATAATTACACCGTTTTATCACGAAGTTGTACAAAGGTTTAATTATATTTGAACATAATGAAACACGGTAATTTCTGTTTTTATTCTTTCGTTATTAACATACTATGAATTTTCCGCGAAACTCGATTACATACCATGTTATTTTTGAAAATTACACATCACAGCTCGTTCGGTCCCGCGATTTATTCGCATTCTCGACATTTTTCCACACCCTTGTATGTGTGCGCGTGTGTGTGCATAACGTAGTTCGCGTCTTTCCGAGTGCATGGCAGTAGCTTATCTTACACGAGACGCAAAGAATGGAAACGCAACAAGTGCGAGAGAACCTCTTATATTATGGACTCTACGGTCTGCCATCAACAATACATCAGTGAGCTTAACACCTCAACCTCTGAGCTTTCGTTTCCCGCGGACTGAACATCGACAATATATTAGTCCTATTTTGTTTGCAGACCTGGGGGTCTCGCTTCTTTTTCGCGGACGGTGATCCCGAGATTTTTGCCGAGAGTTTCCACCTACAATAGAAACTCCGCACACGGTAGGTACGTGAAAATACTCGAAACGGGTGTCGTAATGGGTCAGACTCGGGCCCATTGTTAGAGAAAATCACGCGACCGCTAAACGCGAATGGGGCGGGATTTGAGACAGAAAAAAAAATAAATAAACGGTGCGCGTCCGAGCTTTCTTTGTAAACTGGAACACTTTTTCTTCCCTTGATCTCTCTTCTGGCTTCTATTATTCATATTATATTGTGATATTTAACGTATTCCGGTGCTTTCCGGGAAAAGCTCAAGGTGCAATTTTTTCAGGAATAAACTTTTGTCTTCCAGACCGTAATATAACTTACAATTTGTCATCAATTTTTTTTTACTAAATTTCCTACGCTGATGGCTTGAAAAAAAAATGGAATTAAGGAAAATATCGTTGGGCTCAAATCCTACACTGTATATTTTTCGAAAAGTAAATATTATATAAATCGTAGAAAAATTCGTATAAAGACTACTCCTGATACTTATACAGGGAATAAATATATTCAGAATGAAATTGTACAAGAATTAGTTTCTTTCGCCAGAAATAATATTCAGTCGAAATACCTACGACATATAAAACTTCGAAACTGTACTTGCAAACAATTTGTACATATTTTTAACCAGCTATTTGTTCTGTCATTTACCGTTACTTCGGTTAATTTGAAAAAAAAAAGGTAAAACAGAATCAACAGTGTTTCAGAAATATTTTTTGAGCATCTTTACAAACGGCGAAGTTCAAAAATGTGAAAACAATAACAACGGTATACTCAGCGAGTTCCAAAAGAACGGATTGCTGAGAAAATATTCGATAAAAAAGTGGAAAAAGTTGACCCAGACGGCCAAGAACGCGGATTTCTGAGACTTCTCTCATCTGACCACACCCAGTGTCTATTATTGACGATCTGAAACTTGGCTGGTACATTTTAGCTAAAGATAAGGACGACGAGAAGATAGTTCTAATTCCTCGATCTAACGATATGCAGTATCTTTGGGAAAAAAAGAAATTCTACAATTCGCGACGTCATAGATTTTCGCAAGTCCACGATACGAAAAAAAAAGAAAGAAAAGTTCAAGCTACTCAGTCGCAGGATCAGAATTCTTCCGCCTTCAAGGATAAACTCCGTCGCGCAGAATTCGTTGCAGCTCTTCGTCCAAAGTATTTTACTAAAAGCATAATGTTTTCACCGATTGAAGTACCGCTTAAATCTAGCGAGAATTCTCGAAAGCGAAAGTTGTCGTAAGTTGTCTTTAAGGAGGGGGCTGAATAAATAAACCAAAAGTTCACCAAAGTATCCCGGAAGCTTGGAACTTTTCGAATAAAGTTATACCTGCTTTCAGATTCGGAGTTATTCGCATCACACTATTTGTATGATAAACAAATTTTTTTTTCTTTTCTCTCTGCTTCTTCGATATCATCTCCTGCAGCGATTCTCCACTTGCAGACGTAGGAAGAGGAACTCGAGCGTGAAATCTGAGCTCTAAATTTTCATGCATACATGCATAGAGAGAGAGAGAGAGAGAGCGTAATTCGATAAACCTCTGCCGTGAGAAGATGATCCTCAACCCTGTATTGGGATGTACATACAAAAGCAGACACTAAACTAAAACATAATAACCACTCTCGGCAAAGTTTCGATTTCATCTGATTAAACTCAAATCGTATAACTATCACGAGTTTGGAATCATCTCCTGCAATATAAGTTCTTTTCTCCATTGAGTCGATTGTTGGTAGGAGAAAAAAAAATTATACAATTTGCCGATCTGTCTACAGTGAGAAAAATTGTTATTACAGTTATTAGAAAATTCTAGTGGAATTGATAAATAACGTTAAGATAACAGTTTAAACACTGTTTGAATTTAAAGAAAATTGTTTTTTTTTTAACGTGATTTATATTTTTTGATTATGGTATAAGAGAATGGAAATATAGTTGAAGATTATGAACGATAACCGCATTAAGAAACCACTTATTTTAGGACAGGTAATATTATAAGTTGTGGAACACCGATCATGCGACAGGAGAAGAAAACCTTCAACAGAGTGAATTTTTCAAATGCGTTACCAAAACAACCACAAAGTACAAATTCTTCGAATCATTGAACAATAATTGTGCGCCAAGTTTATCAATATGACGGATGGAAGAAAATAAAAAATAACAGATTTTACTAAAGTCTTCGGGAAAAGAAGGAGACAGAGATTTTTGGTAAAAAAAATATCCATCTCAACTACATTTTTACGTTGCTCCGCACACAGTGGTTTTCACTGTTTCCAGAGTAAACTCTGTATTTAACGAAGTACATTGCGACAAAAAACGTGACGCGTCCGTCTTTTCCCGCAGTTTTTATCAAAGTCTGCCCTTTCACACTCTCCGTGATAATTTTCTCTCCCTTTGCATCGGATTTTCATCCCGAACCGAAGTACGTTCAAATTACAACGACAAGTTTCGGGTAAACTTTACGGAAGGTGGAAGGTTATCAAAAGCTGCAGGGTTATACCTCGGAGCTTGCAGTGGAAATTGTGCTGTCAGCGCTGTCAGTCGTCCCGACGGAGCAGAGGGGCGATCGAGCCCTGGCCCTTTGGGTGCTCCGGGCCCTGAATTTAGCGATTCCGGTCGCGACTCCGATTTTAGTTACGACGCTCGTCGGGTTCGTCTTCTCGTTGACGGCCCCGGGTCCGCCCCCAGCCACGTCCCCGTCCCCGCCGCCGCATGCCAGCTTCAGCACATCCCCGAATACTTCTGACAATTTGTCGGGCACTTTGACGAGTTCGTCTAGTACCAGCGTTAACGCCTAGCCCTCGTCCGCTTTTCTACTTTACCGCTTTTCGATCTTCTCAAACGTCGCTTCTTCTTCCTCCTCCTCCTCCTCCTCTGCCTCCTCCTCTTCTTCTTCTTCTTCTTTAGTTCTTAAAATTAATCGGAAATCACGCGCGCACATGTATTATAGGTGTAAATTGAATAATTGGGATATTTATCTCGTATCTACGATTGATTAAAACCTTGATGTCTTTAATATTTTATTTATCTTAGTTCAACTATACATTTTACAGCTCATGTTTGAGTACATATACAACGTTTATGATTGTTATACAAGTGATTGTCCGGCTTTGTTATTCGGTTTAAAAACATAGGCTGATCGAACGTTATTGTCGGTTTTTTGTTGTTGTTGTTTTTCTTTTTTCTTTTTTACTATCACTCGCCGAAAATACGTTTACCGTAAATGCATCGTTGATTATCGTTTATTATTTTATTTGTTTCATCGATACTTCTTAAAATAGGATTCGAGATTTCATTTACACACACGGTTGTTAATCCTCCGTGTAAACCTTTCAATAAATAACATATTTCGCGCGATTCGCGTTATTCCACATTTAATTTATACATCTCCGCGTTTATAAGAAGGCATCTTCGGGTTATTATCCGATTTGATTGTTACACGTGTCGCAAACGATATTACACGTAATATCGTACACCTACAATAAACTCGGTAATCGCAGGTGAATTACAGATTACAATATATATATATATCGATGATAATTAGGCAGATATAAGATGAATCACGGTGATGGTTAAAAGACCGCCGCGCCGGTGGTGGTAATTCGTAAAACAGCGTCGTTAAAGTCCTTCGCAGTAATCGGGATGCATTATGTAATCGAGACGATCGTTTGACGGACGGGAAGTATATCTCTAAGGTACCTCTTACCGATTACTTATTTTTTTACCATTCAAAACTTCTTCGGACTCCCGATTCCCACCGTTTCCCCAACTATCCCCTGCACTCTGCGTGTTTACGGTCGGTTGTAACGCACAACGTTCGAGGCGTCGCGACGCTCTGTCTGACGGTTCGGGGTTGCGCGTCGAGTCCCGACTACCGTCGCAGATCCTTCCATCCTTCCCAATCGCGCCGGTACCGGCCGACGCGAATATACATATATAATATATGCCCATGTACGCGTGCCTGCAAGCACACACGCGCAATGTACGTACGTAAGTAAATACACACATGTGTAAACCTGCGCAAGTAGTTGCGAGGGTGTATTTACACGCTCGATGCATTAGCATGCGTTTTGGTACGTTGTTGTAATTCAGTCTGCAGATTTTCTTGCGTGTGAATTTCTCGACCCATGCACACTTGATTAAATACCCTACGATTTCACCGTCTGGAAGAAGTTTTGTATTTTCAAAATCGATTTATCAATATAACACACTTTCGGATTCGATAAATTTTTGTGATTAAAATATGTGTGATTTTATTTTTTGCCATTTTGCAAGTTGTACTTTGTTTCCTAAAAGTTATAGAATTTTTGCGGTTAGTTTATCACAGATTGTCTACAGTCGTGTCAGAACCGTGTGTCGTCTGGAAAAACAACTAATTGTCAATGGATTTTCAACACAAGGCAAAAAAAGTGAAAAAAAAGATCGTTATTAATTCACGCAAAGTCCACGGGGAAAAAAGCTTCTGCGATTCCGATGTATAATTATTACATCTATTATACGTAAGAATTATCATTTTGCATTACGTATAATTGCATGCGAGTGAGTTTTCCCCTCCGTGAAAACCTTAAGACATATTCGGCAATTCTTTCCGCTCAGACCATAATTCGAAAAACTCACTGTCATGTATATTGAAAAACAAGGAGACGCATTTTAACTTCAACGATCCTGTATATGATCGGTACGCTTTATTATATGCTCTGTATAAATGTGTATGTATGTGATACGTAAGGGTATACATTTTATGGGGCCATGGCGGCAAGGGAAAAGCGCGAGGGAAAATGGAGAGAAGTAAAATAGGCGCTGCGTGCGCCGCAACAGGTTACCGAAACATAGCGTATTCTCTCTCTCTCTCTCTCTCTCAGCGGTATTGTATACCTCGCGTACATACGTACGTACATATATACGTGCCTGGATGAAGGATCTGTTCGCTCAGTTATGTACGTACACATACATACATACATACATACATACATACATACATACATATATATATATATATATATATATATATATATATATATATATATATATATATATATATATATATATATATATATATATATATATATATATATACATGTGT
Source organism: Neodiprion lecontei (assembly GCF_021901455.1). Classification (NCBI taxonomy): domain Eukaryota; kingdom Metazoa; phylum Arthropoda; class Insecta; order Hymenoptera; family Diprionidae; genus Neodiprion; species Neodiprion lecontei. The sequence continues at coordinate 8,338,667 of NC_060265.1, read as the reverse complement.
GTATATATATAGTATAGGTAATATTTCACACCGTCTAGTATAAGGCGGATTATGCAATGCGTCACGGAATCCGGATTAATATATTATTCCAGGGGTTGATTTGCCCCCGAAAACAATACGGATGTATGTACATTATGTATGATGGAATATAGCGTGAGTTTTCTAAAAAAATAAAAAAAAAAAAAAAGAAAGAAAGAAACACCCGACACAAATAAATAAATCGTAGTTTATAGGCAAATGTATTATTTTTATATCTTCAACCCTTATCTACACGGTGACGGAGGTTTGAGAAGTGACAGGGTATTCTTTCGAGTCAATTTTTATTCCCGTTATATTCAGCGTGTAGAAACGAAGCGCGTTTATTCGTGTTTATTATCATATACGCGGTTTTCGAAATAAATTTTCACGTATCTCCGGTGTGCCAATTCTCACGATGTATGATAATCTGTATAATACGGAGTATGAAACGAGAATAAAAAACACAACCAAAAAAAAAAAAAGCAGATTCTGTTAGAAAAAGAAAAATGCATGAGTAAACGGGTAATCTGAATATCCCGATTGGTAATCACTTGAGGTGAGAATCGATACTCCGTATTAATTTTATGACGAGATAGTTATATATGTAGATTGAAGTAGAAGAAAATAGAAGTGTAATTGAAGAAGATCAAGTTATCTTATTCGCAAGTCAGGAAGTACGCTTTTAAAATACAAAAATAAAAACTCCTGAACTTGTGAACAAAAAAAAAAGAAACCTTGGATATCGCTGCTCTGTTTAAAATCGCTTCGAACTGGTTGGTAATCTGGTGGTTTTGTTCAATTACAATCTAAGATTGCCATTATCAGAAGTATCTATAACAATTTAAACTTTCGTTCTTCATTTCAGTATTTTTTATGTTCGCTTTTTTTAAAGATATCTTCGCATCCTACGGGTGTAATAATTTTGAGAGTACAAAATGTAAGAATGTCTCACAATGAATTGAATAAAAATGTTAAATTTTCGGCCAACCAACCCCTTAATACATCACATACTTGAAACACCTATAAATCGCTTGACGTTTTTTCTGCAAGACGGTACTAAAAAATTCTAAAAGAAAAACAACAAGTGATTTTTTAAACCCACGTCTTCGATTACCGATTATCATTTACGACAATTACTTTCACCTTGTGAGAATACAATATTTGAACAAAGTCCAAGGCACTCATTTTCGGATTTCATCATCAAGCCAGCAATAATTCCCATCGGCACGCAGATCCATCGATACAGCAGTCTAGAATAGCCTATACAATTATTCTACCGTAAAAAACACGTCGTATTTTAAGCTATTGTAGGCGTACAATATAAACCGTATCGACTCGGACGCATTTTACAATTTTCACAATAAAAACAACCGGCAGAGGCAGCTCTCCTCTCCATATTGTCTTGAGGTCTTTTTCTCGTTTCGTTGCGTATTCCAATTTTTACTTTTCATCCGGGTTTTTGCACGGCCGTGAGAACCAACGCCTGCGGCAATAACAGCGGCAGAAAACGATAGGTAGGTATAACGTTTTATAAAAGCACCGAGCTTGATAGAATCCGAATCCGGTCGTATCGTTGGTCAAGGTCGTTCGAAGCGCGTCCCTTCCGACGATAAGGATATCGATTTTACGCTTTGTTTACCATGTGTGCGTGTAAATAAGTACGTACACAACGCGTTACATGCGTGTACGATACACGGCTTTCAAATCTTTCCGTCAATCGTGTAATTGATTTCAAGAAATTTTTAACCCCGCAGCAAAGAGGGCCGGGAGTATATGTAGTTGTATTTACACAGGCGTAAAGCTCGCCCGGCCGTAATCTCGAGGAATCGGGTTTTAAGGATCACTCAAAATTAAATGCGGAAGCGATCGAGCGATAGTGATTAACGAGACCGCCCAGGTTCGCAATATCATACGTGGATATTCACCGTGTGCCCAGGATTTGTCAATTTATCCGCTGAACTGTGCGAATGTGTACAATTATTATTATTATTATTATTATTACCATATATTTTTACATTTTTCATCCTATTTTTACACCGCAGGTTTGTTTCTCACTTTTCTCTTTTTCCCACGCGAGGCAAGACTTTGTTTCTCCTCCTTGAGCACAGCTCGGATTTTCCTTAGCGTCTGTACGATAAGGGACTTTGCTCTTCACCCGGCGAGCTAATAAACCAGCTTTCAACTTTGACGTCACACGTGAAGAGTTCGCAAGATCGACGTTCTATACAAGGTATAGAATATAAGAGACTGGAAGAATAAAATTAATGACGAGAATTGAAAAAGGCTGTAAGTGCAATTTTTTGCAAATAAATTCCATAGACAAGTAACTATGCAGTAATATAAGTCAGAGTTTATCTCTGTTTTTGAGAATTTTTGGTTGCAAGCACTTGCAGCTTTTTTAATCCCCCTCTTCAATTTTATAACAAATTGGCAAAATGCAATTTCACGGGATCAATCAATCAATGCGTTCCGATTCGAATACTTAATCATAGATGATACTTTTTTTATAGTCTAAAACTTTTAACGCGGAATGAAAATAGGATCATAATTAAATCGGTATAAATATTCCAGGGTTCTCGAATTTTTCGTACCACGTATTATGCGGGATGATAAAAATCTCGAAAAACGCGTTCTTCTTTAAGTCCCTGAGGATCTCCCTTGAAAGGGATTTCACATTTGGAAGGATTAGACTTTTTTTTACACAAAAAACACATTAGGCCATAATTTTTTCCCCGACAGAAGGAAGTGCAAAGAATTCGCAGACAAAGCTTCAATTCCCAAACGTGATAGAATTGTTCAACGTGTTTCTCACAAACGGTAAGTCCTAAAAGTTTAAAAGATGAAGGATTTTCAAATCGTAATTTAAATTGTAATGTCTCCAAATTGCGATAAGGAAAAAATTTTGATCCAAAAAAGCTGGCCAAAAGTTTATGAATCAAGTAAACCTGCATCTTACGCACAATTCGTGTGAGAGAAAATATAACAGGCATCTGTCATCGGCGTTGAGGAGAATGCGTAGAAAAGTCTGAAGCTCTTCAGTTGCAAATTTCTATATTATTCCATAGCAAAAATGAAAAATGCAAAAATTATTCACCCACGTAAAATAAAGAGTCATATAAGCCGCAGTCCGTCGTAAAAAATTCACACCGAACTTATAATATTTTTCAACGTGCCATTTATACTTCGGCATTTGTTAGGTATAATACATAATATAAAGCTTGAAAGTTTCCGCTGAAATAAAACGAGCGCAGAAAAAAGGAAAAATAATAAAAAGATAAACTTGAACAAAAAAAAGAAAAAAAAAAAAAAGGAGAAACTAGACTACCTGTGCATAATATATTTTCGTTACCCGTCCCACCGTTTCACCCCTGTGGCTACTATATTTATAGTACGCCGTTAAAGTTACAGGGATGCCTGAGAAATTCGCTGCATGAATGAAGAAAGCTGCGTTTTTATCTACCCAAGCCTCCGCTGTTTCACGTATTAAATAATGCGTGTGCGACGTGGATGTTTCTTCTATCTCGATATTTATAGTAACAAAGATTGAAATTAATAACAGAAGTACACTCTGTGACGTAAGCGAGAATAAAAAAGCTCACGATCCTTTTACCCCGAATTCAAGCGAGGCTCACAATTGTATCATTCTGGAAATTTATTGCACGGTTTATTGTTAATATCGAATCGAGTCGTTGCATCCTGTAATTTTTCAACATCCGCGATGGTTGTAATTGACCAAATTGACCAATGCAATGAACATACGTACATGTGTAGATGTTTGATCGTGAACTATGTTATATGCCTGTGTTGAATGCTAAATTTTGGCCGGATTATTAGCGATGAAATTGGGTTATTTTGTTCGCTCTTGTTTCTCTAATTGAAGGCTGCGTTGTACAACGCAAAACCTGCCCGGCTCTACAGTTGCATTGGAAGTTCCAATTTAATTACTTGAAATCGATATTATCTAATTTTTGTTACCGACGAAGAAGATTATTACAAATGTCACTCCCGAGTATATTAACGAAAATTTTCTTCAATCGTGCATAAAATTCAACGCGTATAACAGTATAGTTTATCACTGAATAAAAGCGTAAAAACTTCGGCAAAAGCAGGAAGCAAATTAATTACAAGTTTAGAAAAATTTGTTCCCCTTTGTTACTAGTCCCTATTTTGTTCGTGTAGTGCGTGCAGGAGGCCTCGCATAACTCAATATTATACCACGATTTAATTAAGTGCTAAGTTAAGAAATTTTACCTACGTGCAGGTAAATTTAACGTACAGTATACATATATATATGCACAACGCCCCCCCGGACATAGAAATTTATTATAGTTTTAACAAATTTAGCGTAGATCTTATCGCGGGCCGCCAACAGATTTATGATTACAGGTAATGAAATGCAAAGTCACGATCCTCTCGATGCATACGCTAGGTGTATACCTATATGTGTATACAGTTTAGAGAGGACGTATAGAACGAGCTTTCCTATACCGGTATAGATCAATACGCCTCTTCGATATCCGACGCGATTCTGCGTATCTACCGGATGTATTCCATATCACACTCCTTACACACGTGTCCATTATACCAATTTAATTGTGCAGATCCGATGCGCCATTCCTGCATCATAATATAATATCAAGTGGAATGCGATTTTGAATTATACTCTTCTCGCCCCGTTGGAAGAAAATTTCTTTCACAACGATCGGTGTGGATCGTATTTTTCGTCGGGAATGTTTTCTCGACGTATATCAACGAGGGAAGAAAACATTGTGAGATTGAGTAAAAGGAAGAATTGAAACTCGCGAAAAGTAATTGAGAAAAAAATAAAGAAACGAAAAGATGTAAGGTAAGCAAAAATATTTACAAACTCGTCATGTTCAATCTGTTCTTTACAATTTATCGAATTTTGTTCAAATTTGGAATTAATATTTTTAAAACAACAAGAAAATAACGAGAAAGTGACGACAAATTTGAAACGATATTTACCCGGGGGAACGAAACGCTATTTTCATAATATCATGGCGCGTAGCATTTTCCGATTACGTTACTCTGCGAGACGTCTGATATTGAATTTCGCATTTCGATATCTCCAGCGATGGAGAGGAATATGAGGTGTATATATATATACATATAAGATTCTGTTATCGCCGAGAATAATTAAGGAACGCATCTTACACTCAGCGTTATCATTTCATCGTTTGAATTCTGGCTGATTGAATCGTCCTTGTCTTTTCATCGGAAATTAATCTAGGCGGAATTCTGACGTTTCGTTAATTATTCACAAAGCTCGCAAGATAATACACCTGCCTTCGTAGGAGTTATTCCTTGACTCACCGAGTTCCTTTAAACACATCGCCGATACAAAACGTCGCGTCACCTCTCCGGAGGTCTTGCAGAGAGCTTTCAATATTCATCGTATTTTTATGTTACACACAAATATATACGTGTACACGTGCGTATATAATAAAGCTTTTCACCACAAGCACACCGAGCTGGCTGCTCATAAGATTCCAGATTCCGAAAATGTGAAAAATAAACGATTTTTATACCACTGCTGAAACAGCTTTCGAAGTAAACAACAAAAAGAAAAAAACTATTTGTATACGGTATAACGTAGTTTGAAATTTGTTTTCTCATGAAAAAAACCAATCTCAGGCAAAGTTTTGCAAACGCGACGATAGATTCTGTGTATAAAGAAAAACAGTCTTGCGCGGGAAAAAAAGAAATGGATAATATGTCGATAAAATTCTACTCCCCAGGTTTTAATCCTGGGTTATTTACTCACCGGATATCAATTTCGTTTATCGCAAGCAATTAATTTCAAGTAAAAACAATACAGTACGTGAGAGGAAATGAATGTAACGTTTTCGTCAAGTGTCTCGTCAATATTCACCGTTTTCCACGTAATTCGTCGATTTTCATCAAGCGTGAGTAATTGAGTATACATTAGAAATCGTCTCAGAGAGTAAAAATTTCAGCCGAAAGGTCGTTGGACTGGCGTAAATGACAGGAAAGAAATGAATCGGGGCAAAAATGTTGAATAGCCGCATAATAAAACAGGCGCAGTATCGAAGTGTCGTAATTCCGAAAATCTGGTGCATAGAATTTCGAAACGTAGAATAGCAAAATCTGCAAGGCCCAACCAAACTCAGAATCGTCAGAATCGTGCCATCCCATTTTATCCCCATCTAATCTGATCTAAGAACACATAATTCAAACTTAACTATATCTATTTATCGTTGGTCTGTAAATTATACACCTACACAATTGCAACGCAAAATCAGTTCCTTCGGTTCACTCTACTCTTTTAGTTAACGTCATCGACAGCTCGAAAGCACCCGCGTCTATATGTATTTATGTATGTATGTACGCGTATGTATGCACGTATACACCCTTGAAATTAATAGACATGTACGTATTACTTTCAGGACGGTCCAGTCAAGTCCCGTTGGGTCTCTGTGAGGGCATCACAGCCCTCTGTATGCCCTCGGTATTGACGTGTAGACTTATAATAACATTTAAGAAGAGATGATAGCCCTTATTCGACGGCGAGTGCTCCATCGATTGCTGATACGGAAAGCGGGTGGGTCTCGCTTCCTCTGATGTCCGTATAATTCCAACACACGCGCAGGCAAACCCGATTCAGCGAACCGCCGGACTACGACGTTTTTGTCGCTTCAATTGGTCTGCTTTTTCGTCCGTTATTTTTTTTCATTTTTCTCATTCTTCATTTCCCACAGACTGTACGGATTTTTCCGTTTCACTGGCGAGAAAAATGATAGGAAAAGGAAAGAAGAAGAAGGAGGAGGAGAAAGAGGAGGATGAGAAGAAGAAAAGTACGAGTGACAATTCGACTTTGGAATACATAATATATCATACATTACGGAAAATGCGAAAGGATTGCAATGTTTCGGAAAAATACTAATCTTTTGTACTGAGGCGATACTTGGTTTCTCCTTATTAGTTGGATTTTGAAACTCGGACAGTTGAAACGAGACTGACTTCTTATTTTAGAAACTCATGAAAACCGATCAGCAGTTTTGCCGAAAATTCACGTGCAAATCAGTAATCAATCGAGTAAGTTTGCCGCTCTAATTTTCCTCGGATTCGTTGAAAATTTTCGCACCCATTGACTCTCGAACAACCGATCGCATAAGAGCATCTTACGCGCAGTTTGTTGATTTTTTTTTCTTTTATTTCCAATTAGACGTCATCTCAAACGGAATTTTCTATCGATTTCTGCTATAATTGGAGGAAGAAACAAAAAAAAAATCACAATATTCGCGTATAAAGGAAATGTTTAAGGCCGAGTAAAAAATTCTGTACAAAAGCACAAATGTAATCGAAATACGATACTATGCTGGTATATAATTTATCAATATAAACGAAGTTGATTGCTCAAGTTCTGCAGGGTGGAGGTTGAGAAAGCGATCAATAAAATGATGGGCGCCTTCTCTACTCGTGCGTGCACCTTTTTGGGATATATATATACATATATATATATGTATATGTATATATATACACACACGGTATATGTGTATAGGTATATAAATATATATATATATATATATATATATATATATATACCTATACACATATACCGTGTGTGTATATATATACATATATATGTACGTACGATATGCCGCGGAATGAAATTTCCCCCTGAGCTTTCATGGCGTTTCTTGGCACAACGCTGTGCAGCAGCAATTGCAGCGGGGTTCGATTCCGTGAAAAGAGAACTTATCGCGCGACTGTTTTGGGAATAAGCTGGTTGCATTTGTCGAAAGCTTGAAAGAGAAAGCATCACGATTCTAAAAGAAAATATAGTACAGCAGAAAGCGAATCTGTGAAAAATGGCCGACTTCAGGTTGAATTCTCTTCGCACCCATATATCTGTACTCTATTATATCCGAGAATTGTCAAACGTTGGTACATCGCGTTATTTTCGTAAGAGAATAACCATTCGAGACTAAATAAGATCCATATCAACCCTCGGCCGAATATTCCCACGGATACGAGCTGAAGTTAATATGTTGCACCTACTGCCAAGCGAATTTTCCCGGACTTACCGACCTGAAAGCTCGCAAGCTTCACCCCGGCGGTAACTTATCGACACCATATCGGCTAGTCGACGAAAGCTCGGCAATCCCGCGTTATCGGCGATCGAGATATTAGCGCCAAAAGATGATTCACGTTTTCGGCGACGTTCCTCGGGAGCTTTTTGTTTCCAGCTTGCGTCAAACGCCTCGAATTCACTGTGAGGTTATCCGCCAAGATGACGTACCCATTGTACTCAAAGTTCACCGCGTTTATTGCGTTTTACCTCGATAAATTCGAATAGTAACTAATTTACGGTTGGTAATAAAAGCTGTCATTACATCGTTGATAACCATGGTAAGAATAACGACGTTGTTGGAAGATGGCTGAAATTACTCGCAAGATGCGAAGACCCACGACTCAATTTATTTCGGCACTGCGACGTGCTCCTCGTTTTCCAATTACTAACCCTCGATCTACATTTCAATCAAAGTCAAACTGTTGCTTGAATGCTCAATATGTCTTTGCAGAAATCTGTGAATATCTCAGTCTGAATATCACGTCATACATATATATGTATACATGTAATATAATAAATATGTATAATATGTATAATATATATATATATTAGGATGCTTCGTTTGAGACGACTATTTTTTTTTTCACTCCATAGACGAAATATCACTCTAAACATACAAAAAAAAATTCCCACCAAAGCCTAGCTCTTAATTTTAATTTTAAGTACTCGCTAAATGAATTTGAAATTATCCCATTTAATTAACACGTAGAAATAATTTTTTTTTTTGTCAATTATCTATAGCATCGCGAGTTTTCATACTGTTTAATTGACCGTGGCCGGAAGTTTTAGAGGGATCCATATACAATGTACACGGAAGAATTGAAAGCTTTGAGTTCGATTCCCCGATGCCTCACTTTTTTTTTTTTTGCATTGATTAATCACAATAAATAGCTAGATTGGAAAAATCTTATCGAGAATATTAAAATAATTAAATGTTAATGTAAATAATATAAAAAGATGGTCAATAAAACAGTTGGAGGACAAACCTATGTTCTCTGGTTGAGAGTAGCAGTAATTGGCGAAGACTTCAGAATGGTCGGGCAGACATTTGAAGATTAAGATACATTACAATTACGTCTATTTTATTACATTTATAACAATTTGGGTATAAAAATTGTCAAATATGAGGATAAAATAGTGATATTTATAGTTTTCTTATGATTATTTAATTTTATATTGGAAACTATCAGTTCTACAGTTTCAGCTGATTAAGCTTTTTTGTAGGAAATTAAATTTTCTACAAACAAGGTCCTTCACAATTTTGCTGTAAAGTTAGTAGTTTAGGAGAAAAATGAAAAAACCATAATTTTTTAGCAAAAATCACCTTTACAATTTTTTACTGGCGAGATACTTCATACATTCTAAATAAACTGTAGAAACTTTTAAAGAGGAGAGATCCCTCTAAAACTTCCGGCCATGGTCAATTAAATAGTATGAAAACTCGCGATGCTATAGATAATTGACAAAAAAAAAAAAAAAAATTATTTTTACGTGTTAATTAAATGGGAAAATTTCAAATTCATTTAGCGAGTACTTAGAATTAAAATTAAGAGCTAGCTTTTGGTGGGAATTTTTTTTATATGTTCAGAGTGATATTTCGTCTACGGAGTGAAAAAAAAAATAGTCGTCTCAAACGAAGCACCCTAATATATATTGTAACGTATTAAATACGTATATAGGTATACAGAAAGAGATGCCTCGAATTCTTTCTCGAATTTTAGCGAAATTCGCCGGGTGTTTATATTTAAAATTGCAGAACGAAGAAACATCGATTGAAAATGTACTAAGAATAATGTGTAGAAAATATGTGCACTATGAAAAATCTCATTTGTTACGATAACTAGAAAAATTCAGTAAAACAGGTATCATTAAAAAAACTGTTCGAATATTGTTGGTATTACGAAAAACGACGTTCGCCTAACCATTTTGCCCTATTGTCGATCTTTTTTTGGTAATTGCAACGCAAAATCAGTTTGTGAGGTTTACTCTACTTTTTTAGTTAAACAAGGCTTTAACGTCGATTTATCGTTGCACAAGCGTTAAATTTTCTCAACAGTTGCAAGAAAATATAGCAACAGTGATCGTAATGAGAAAGAATAGTAACGGATACTAGACTTTCCGGTAACGGCTAGAAAACTAATTATCATTTTCTACCTAGAACTATATTTTTCGATTGCGGTAAAAAATGAAAATAGTCGAGGACTGAGCGGCAAACCGTGACTAAAAATTTCTCTCAGAATAGATTCACGCACAGTATCTTTCACCGGCATTTCATCTCTGTGTAATTTCGCCACCGCGGTGTCCTTACTCCACCTCTATACCTACACGACAATTACGAAAGTGCATCAGACGCGGAAAACCAGACGAGTTTACTCACCCCCGTTTGGACCGCGTAAAAGCTCTGCTGAGGCTTCCTCCAGCAGTTGAGGACGGTGGAACCTCCGGTGGAATTCTGACCTCGATTCTTGGTCGTCGACGGAGGGTCAGGCCATCGGTCCAACGAGCTCCAGGACTTCCCCTTCCGTTTAACGGCGTAATACCTGTAGACGACTATCGTCATCGCTACGACCAGGGCCAATCCGGTCCCAGCCGCCGCCCCCAGCACCGCTGAGGACACCATCTGCAACCCTAAGCCCGGGCCCGTCAGATCTGCGGGGCAAAAGTCGGGAGAGAAATTTTAGAATGGATATATTTCCGAAGAGAAATTATTTTACGGCTTGTATTCTATGTACGTACGGATAGAGCAGGTGTTTAATTGGGTGTGATTTCGGCGTAATTCGAGAGGTCAATCAACCAGTGATTGGCAGAATTGTTTGCGGACAGTTACAAATTACAAACCAAATATACAATTTTTCGTTGAGGCGACAGGAGAATTGATCGTTTGTGTAATTTTTTAATCGGAGGTAGACGTAGTGTGAATTACACTTGTATTTTGTAATCGAAATAAAATGGAATGCGAATGATATTTGAATTTTTGATTCAGTGATTGAATACGTTGAAGAATTTTAGTCGAGTAAAAATATTCATAATTACACTCGAAACTCGCGATTGATCGGAATAAAAATGACGATTACTTGCAAGAATTGTAAACTAAACTGAAATTATCTGTAACAACAAATGTAATTCGTATTTTGTTCAGTTCTAAATAAAAATGGCAAATGTAATTCATGTCGATCTAATTACAAAACACAAGTACAATTTGTATTCCATACAATTTTCAATAACAAAATAGAAATATAATCTGTACTTTTTACTCCCCCGTGATTGCAAAATACAAAATGTAATTTTTAATTAAAACGCAATAGATTAGATACTCTAATTCCTTTTCCAACGCTCTGAAAAACAATTAAATTGAAATTAAATTACCGTTAAAATTCAGCAACGTGCTGTGATTTTTATTTCATTTTGTATTTTTTTTTTTTTTTTTATCGTGGTGTCAAGTTGGTACATTTTAACGACTCTGGCCTGAGTTTTGAAAAGAGGACGCGTCAAAATCCCTCACAGGTGAAATCTGAGAAAGTAATCTGCAGTCGAATGGTTCTCAAATAATAATTAACTAGCTTTAAAACTAGTTTCGTTCGGGGTCGGATGCCTAGTACAGCTGATTTTTGGGCTCGTCTGGATAAAGCCGTACTGTCATCAATTTAGCGTACATTCGTAGAACGTTAAAACATAACTCACTACCTGATAATTCTGCCCGTATGTATTGTAATATACTGTCACAAAGGGTGAAATCACCCGTTTTACCTCCATTTCAACCGATCTAGTAGTCATAACAATCACGGATAAAAGACATGTAAGACTTCATATGTCGTAAAATGAATAAGGTTGCTGCGTCAACCGATAGTATTGTAAAAACAGCCTTGTTTCGGACGTTAAACTGAAAATACTTACTTGCCATTAAAGCATTTTCTCAATATTTAATTTCCGCCTTTGATTGCTTCTCTAATTAAGCTCACGAACGCGAATTATTTCGTGACGTTCGCCAAAACGTTGAAATACATACACAATAATTTACACAGCGAATCACGACGTCCAGTCCATAACGTTGTTGGTAGATATTGAATGTACAGCAACAATTTCAACAAAACGTAACTACGATGCGCCAGTCCTGGAGGTCGAATTCCACAAGGTAAAGGACCTGGACAGTCAAAACTACGGAGCGCGAGTCCTGGAGGTCGAGATCCACCAGGTAGAGGACCTGGAGTGTAGGAATCACGAGAAATTACTCGCGAACGTCAAAAATCACCAGGTCAAGGACCTGGCTAGCCAGAACTACGGAACTCTTGTCCTGAAGGTCGAGATCCACCAGTGGAGGACCTGGATAGCCAGAACTACGGAAAATTAGTCCTGAAGGACAAAAGTCACCAGGTCAAGGATCTGGAGCGCTTGTCCGGGAAGTCGAGTTTCACCAGGTAATGGTCCTGGAGCGCAGAAACTACGGAGCGCTTGACCTGGAGGTCAAGTTTCACCAGTTAGCGGATTCCGAGCGCAGGATCCAGGAGGTTGAGAACCCGGTACTCGAAATTTGCGGAGCGCGATTCTCATCCGTCCGCTCTACTGCGCGTTTGTTTCCAGACTGAAGAATTCGGCTAGCTGATTTTCGATTACTATAGATCGATGACGTCAAGAGAAAAAAACTTTTGGGTGACGTCACTTTCTGAACATCCGAACATCCGAAATTTCGTTTCGAACTTTAATGCTATGTATGATATATGATGTTGGGTATCTATTTTTACCGCAAATCATGGTTCGAGCAGGCAATTGAGCAGCTAATTAGCGACGATGATCTCATCGCGTAACCATATAGCATTCGAATAGCACTTGGAACAACACATCTGTAAACGCAGGATCAGAACTAAAATTTAATCCGAACGACGGCGTGATTATCCCAAGTCATTGATACTTATTCACTCTGATAACGGCTCTAATCATAAGCGAACAATGCCCTGTTTTTCATTTTGAAATATGTCCGCGGCATTGTTAATCAAACCGCAACTTCAGACAGTCTGCAAGACTCTTGGCGACTCCAAGAACCGAGTGTGAAGTAACAAATCCCTATCGAATGCTTCCTACGACGAAGTTCCTTTTTCAAAGACGATTTACTTTCATAGTTAAACGCCGCCATCCGTCGCACGATTAAATTTCAAATCCTCCAGAGATTACGACCGCTGAATAAAACGGTGCGTTGGCGTCGGTTGAATTATATACCGCAGGGATAATTTATATTTCAAAATCGAATCAAGAGTATCAGGTGCGGTTTTCGTCAATCCGAAGTAATTCGTATTGACTTTCGATTCAAATTACCAGACGGATCGTTGTACCTGAACCGCGTATCTAATTGCAAATTTATTGATTAGAATTTGCGAAATTTCATCAAGAATTCTTACCCGTTTCTCAGCGAGTAAGAACTTCAATTACCTTACTTCTAAGGGTCGTGTAGTGTCGCGTTACATAATGCGTGATCGGTTGTAGAAATAATTCGGTTATTATTACCGTAAGGAAAAATTCACGCCTGTAACTAGTTAACGTCGCGTTCTTTAAGGTAGCCGTGATCTCATTACGACGAAGAAAGTTTCGCATCCGCGACGGCGTGATATTTCAGACTTGCGATAAAAACATTCCTGCAACAGCGACTCCTTTCCAGCAAAGATTTCGCAAAAATGCGAGGCTTTCTTTTTTCTCTTTATATCCGACTTCCCTAACTTCAAGAAAACTGGACTTGAAGTTGTCGCTCGATTTATTCTGCGTTACGTACGTACGTCGAAGCGAAATAAGGGCGAAGAATAAATGTGAGAACCTTTGGGAAAACGAATATAGCATAATTCGTGCAATATTAACATTGTGCCAATTCTAGAGTTTGTATACCTTAGAATCGTCGATTAGTTGGGTCGGAAGTTTTCGTCGTCGCGGAGAGTGGGAAAATATTTGGGGTCGTGTCTTTGACGGAGAATCTTATTTCCTCGGGGAAAATCCTCGACCATTCCGTATTTCTGTCGTATAAATACAACCGGCGACTTCGTATAAAATGATAAAAACGTTTTAGGCTACCCGCATTCATTCTCCTTTTCACTTTACTTTCTTCTCCTTCTTCCTATTCGTACGTGTGGCTTTTATTCGCTAGACCAATTTCCTTTTTCTTTTTGCCTTCTCCGATCGATGCTCGCGTAACGCGGAGCGACAAAAAATCTTACGAAAAGCCACAAACGACGTCCGGATTCAATTTCCATCTATACTCCTATAAATCCGAAATTCTCCCGAGATATATCCTCCGGCCATAAATCCTAGTCATCTACTACGCTTGTCTATGCATGCAGGGGACATTTTCTTCACCCTTGGGCGGTCATAACGATAACACAATAATGATAGATATTGGCGGTTGCCCGGAGACACAGGCTACGTCACCACTATGGTGGAGATACAAGCTCTGGTTCTAAACTCTGTAACTGCTTTATCAGTTGCCATGCTCTTGTCGGCAGAATCCGTATTATAGGTATCGTCACAGGTGTGCAAACGATACCACCGGTTAAATTTTCTCTAAATGTAAACATTCGTTTATTTTTGCAAAGCAATTTCGTCTAATCTGCTAATCTGTTAAACCGTCAATATATCAATTATATAAAACTTATAGATCGGTATTAGAGTTAAATATTTCGTTAAAGGAAGTTGTTTTTTATCAATTTCTTCAACGATTCTAGGCTTGAGAATATCTGACGTTGGAACGTTCACTTTATAAATAAATATATCACTCTGTAGAATCTGAGGATGGGAAATTTGCGATATTACGTGTAGTTCCTCGGGAGTTTCAAGCGCTTAAAGTGTAAACTGTAAAGTCGATAATTAATTTATGCAGTATGCGTGTTACTTCAAAGCTCAATTTCAGCTTGGGGGGAAGAAATCTGGTACCCGTGAAGTTTGCCGAGTAAAAATGATACCGCAAAAGTGGCACTGAAAAATATTCCACGGCAAATAACGAATGACCGGATGCGCATGACGGAAGTTTGAAAAAAGAGAGCCGCAAAATTTTCCTGGTCATTTTTTGTCCGATTCCTGTCGGCGAAGCTTAAGATACGCGGCATGTGGAACGTGCGGCTAATAAATTCGCCGAGGTTGGATCTCGGCTTAGCCGTACCCTGAAGTGTCCTACAGAGAGCGGAATGAATCTCTGTCTGAGAAGAAAAACGGAAGAACGGTAAATCTCTGCAGAGCTGTTGCTGGTTATGCCAGCAAGTGGCTTTTCGCCTCGTGAAGCGGATCCGGACGGGAAAAAAACTTTGAAACGAGACTCGAGACCGAGTTTTGGTCTTTTTGAGACCCAGTCGAAAAGAGAAGTATGATAAACAGGCTGTAAGACTTTTCAACAGCTTGACTTTTGGGATTGCTTTTAATTACTCAAAGTTTGAGGTTCGACTTGCTGCGGGAAGCCATTCGGATCTTCGCTTAAGTCCGTCTTATTCGACACCTCTGCTAGACTCGAGATAAATATTCTTGTTTTATAAGTTACGGAAATCTCTTTGAAGAAAGAAAATTTGATAAGAACTGGAATCGTAAACGAAAGCTTACGTACCCGTGTGTCATTTCAAGTTGTTTTGAAACTTTGGTTGAATCTAGTAGATTCGTCAGAATTCAAAATACTATTTCCTACAAAGTCGCTGTAACAATTCTTCTTTTCGTTCTCAGTGGTCAATTTAATGCTGCTAATAATTGGTCAAAACGATTATAGGTGAAATGGTGTAAAATTTAATATTTAACGATGCTACCACGACAAGGAAAAAAAGAAACTGTCCCAGTGAATTTGTATAAAACAGTTTTTTCAATGATATGAGTCAACGTAAAATGAAATCGAACGAATATACTAAATTTTTAAGAATTTTTAAACGATTTTAAATGAAGCTTCGATGTGATCTAAGCTTTTTCAGCATAATTCCAATCATTTTCATTCACGCATTTTTGAAAAGGCCTTCGTTTCTGACTTATACAGAAATTCGATAATCGATAATCAATACATGCAGTGATCTCGTAATAAGATTAATAGGGTATCGATGTATGGCTGACCAACCTTCAGATAAACTTTATAATAATAAGAAAGTGCGGAACTTGTCAAAGCTAATATATAGACTATTATAGACGATAGCGAAGAAATCTAGGTTCAAGTTTCACAGAACATCCGTTATCGATCGCGATGAACTCTCTGAAAACAGAGAGACAGACAGAAAGAGAGAGAAGTTATTCTCTTCAGTAAATCTCGTAATTCGATGAGAGTATTAGTTGTTTTTGTTTTTTGCGTCTTTTCGCGGAGATGGTGGAAAACGAAGTAATTAGTTCCGGCGAAATCTCGCGAAGAAGATGAAAGTTCAGAGCTAATGTTGCAACACGGAATGAATATCTGTGCGCGTGGGTGTGTGTAGAGAGATCGCGTTATGTCCAATTTTGCGGTGAAATATCTTTTTCCCAATCAAAACGGTATATGAAGTCGCGTGTTTGATCATCTTCTTATTCTAAGGCCTCTCTTTCATCTGCAGTTCGTGAGATTCTCGAGGATGAGACGAAAAAGACGATAGAAGAAGAAATAAATAAAAATTGTTATGTTTTGAATGTTTGATTACAAGGATTGACATGAAAAGGAAAATGAGATACTCAAACTCTCCGGCTAGTCGATAACGATTTGTCTTCGAATCAGCTACTGCTCTGAAAAAAAATTTGACCTTTATACTTATTTCGTGGACGGATTGAAAGAAAAAATATAAAAAGGATCACCTAAGACGGTAGAGTCCGACTGGCATCGGATCTATGGAAAAGTTTTTTGTATAATACGTGCAGGTATACGATACGATTACAGGGGGAAAAAAAGTGTAATATTAAAGTTACGGGTGAGTCTCACGGATAAAGGTAATCCGGGAATTCATGAATATTCTTACCCACGGTTTCTGATAACAAGAAATGGTAAAGAATATTGAAGAACGAAATCTTGGTAGCCAGCTAAATATTCGTCCAAGGATTCAAATGAAAAGAAATAACAGACCGAGTAATTTTTCAATTATCAACTTCCAACATCCAGTTATAAAGAAAACCCTCTGGCTCGATACTCGATTCGCACATAATGACGATGAGACGGGATTAAGTAAGCCGTAACACGATTTACGATATTCTCGGGTTACTACGGACAAAGTAAGTTAACCGATACCGGATATTCTTGCGAGAATTTTCTCAATTATCGATGGCACACTGATTGGGGATAATCGATGCAGTGCAATTTCTGCTGTAAACAAAGGATCGAGTCGTGGCGCTTTTCAGAGATACAGTGTATAATTGTAGACTGTGCGTACTTGTTTGAAAAAATAATTACAGTGGCGTCGAAACGTATATTCAATTTTCGAAATTTCGATATCCTCTGTAATTATTGTCGCTGAGAATTTGACATCGCGTAACAAAGTTCA
The DNA here is from genome assembly GCF_021901455.1 of Neodiprion lecontei. Lineage (NCBI taxonomy): Eukaryota > Metazoa > Arthropoda > Insecta > Hymenoptera > Diprionidae > Neodiprion > Neodiprion lecontei. Next base: position 8,321,096 of record NC_060265.1, on the reverse strand, counting down.
AGCGTAATTAGTCGGGTCTTAGGAGCAATTAGAAGCTCGTTAAGTGACGATAACTTCGAGGTGAAATCTCACCGTTCGAAATTCTGAAACTGTTTCACCTTTCAGTAAGCCAAAAATTATACACCTGTTCTAAACTCCGGGGCTTATCAGAGTCTAAAATACAGCATACTTGCGGTGGATATTTGCGAGCTACTGGTAATGATGCGAATTCGAATCCTTCTTCATCTCGTTGGTAGAAATTCGGATTCCTAAACAAGATTCTGTGCGAACAGAGGCAGGAGATTACGTACAAGCATACCTCAGCGAAATCGGCACTTGATTAAATTAGTTGAAAAATATTGAGCAAAACGTAGATTGCCTAACAGATTCAAAGCGATATCGGTATAATGGAATTATATCGCATGGACGAAGTAAAAACTTTCGACCACGAGTATATAAAAAGATCTAGGAAAGGTCAATTACAAAAATTTGAATAACGTGAACAATCGCGTTGAGTGCACAGAGCACAGTTGCATATATATGAGATTGAAATTCTGCAAAGATCCGTCCAATTAACGTTTTCATTAGCAATCGAACTCTGAAATAATATCCTTCAATGCTTCGCAGTTGTACGATGCCAGTTCCATTCGACTCGGAACATCTGACTATTTCACTACCTTTAGTTGTTACTAGGTTCTCGATAAAATGACCGACGACAAAGGAAATAAAAATATCGTATCCTATTTGATAGAGCGATTTTTAGAAATCGTGAAAACGCGTATAAACAGGGGGGGGGGGGGGGGGAAATGGTAGGGTGAGTTCACTTCGCATACGTTTCGAAAGAGAAGATGTTAAAGTAAGAATAATAAGAGCAGAGATTCGTTCGTAACTTTGTTCCGCTTTACACCGGTAAAACGAATTTGTAACAATTTCATCGTTACGCTCATACATTGAGTGAATGATAACATTGGGTTAACGTGTCAAAACCCAATTATTTTACTCCGTCACTCCGCCCGATTGCATCCAGGTTATCGCCTGGTACAATATTCCCGGTGCTTCGGTGTAGATAATGAAGAGTGCCACTGGTAATATATTTCATGAATTTCTTCTAAGTAATTTCATTCCAGTCTCCAGAGGAACAAGAGCGATTCTCGAATGACAATAAGTTAAAACTTGGTAAACAGAGCTCGTAACAGGTGAAAGGAGAGGGGTAAATAGAATGCGGCCTGACGAGATTATCTCCACCTAGGTGTGTACGTATTCGACTATACAGATTTATATATGATATACATATATAATATATGTATATATGTAAATATGTATAAAATAGTTTAGTCTCTATCTGTCAGGACAATATATATTCGTCCGCGTTACATTTGTGCAAATTTTTATTGCCCGAAGCGAATACTGCAGACAGTAAAATTGCTAGTGAGGCAATTTGCATAGCTCAATCAATTCGGCGCATAAAACCTTTGACCATGGTACGAACGGGTTCCAGAGGGCAATAACGGTGGAAATTTCAGCGAAAAATACAGCACGCGTTTACTGCACATTAGAACGTTCAGTTTTTGTAAATCGTGGATATTATACAGATCGTTTTAACTGCTTGGAATATGCGATAATCATCTCTCGCGTTGCTGGTTATTATACGTGGGTAATATGAAATTAAGGCGAGTCTCTGTTCCGTGTGTGCAAAAAAAATTTTTTTTAATTTGCCGGAAGTCTAGCGATCATTAATTTTCGAACACCAGAAACAGCCACGCGATGGAGCAATATATATTATATATATATATATACACAAGTATTTCGCACAGTGTTTGCGAATTCATTTCGCAGATTTAATCAAGTATTCTAGACGCAGTGCCGATGTTGATACTTTGTACACGCCATTTCTATACCCAATTGACATGAAACTGCACAGCGTAAGATTTGTGCGTGGATCGATCCGCCGATGGGTACTTGCAAAAATTTACAATTATATGAAACGCGGACTAGACTGGACCGGATAAGTTTGCGCTGAGAATAAATTATGAGGTGATATTAAAAAGGTTGGTTTGCCACAAATTCACACTTTTTATGATTTATATTACGAGATAGTCGTAAAACGAGTACTTTACAAAGTATCATATTCGTAAGCCAGGAAGGTTTGTGTTTGGAAATACATAAATATAGGGAAGACTAAAGTTATAAACGAAAGTTAATATAGCGATATTTCTTTTCAAATCGCTTCATAATAGTTAAAAATGTAACAGATTCTTCCTATTCACTCTCTCGATGATTCATTTTATTACAAAACCTATTTCATTTCAAGATTTCTAAAAAAAGAAAGAAAACTTCTAAAATAATGAATTTGTAAAAACTAGTATTGAATAAAATGAGTTACGGTAGATTCAAATCGAACGAATCTACTAGAATTTTTTTAACAACTTCGACGTGATTCGAAACGAAGCATCGATATCCAATTATCCGTTTATCGCTTCGGTAGATATTTTTTATTTGACTATTTTCAAGGCGATCCTCGTAGCTTAGGAGCATAACAATTTGATCAATACTCGCTGCGCGATTATCTCGTAATACGATTAATAACAAGTATCGATTTTTGGCCAACCAATTTCCTCAAAGCCCTCCGACAAACTTGTCGCTCTATTTGCCACCCTTGAAAATCCTCGGCTTACTGTTGTTGTAAATACTGCGTGAAACAATAAACCGGAACGGGATAATTCAGCCTGCGTTCCAGAATCAACTCGCTCAAGCGTTAACCCCTGTCGTTTGGAGGGGTCTCTTATTTAATTTCCGTGGATTCGGCAAGCACGGTTTTCGGTAGTCAGCCTTCGTTCTGCACCCGGTTAAATTTCACCCTTCTCGCCTCTTCCCACGGGGCGAACTATCATCCCTTTCACTCGTTCTGGATTAGTCAACTCCTCGACTGGAGATGCAGTCCATCCTGACGAGAATTGACAATTTCGTTCGGCTAACGAAGTTCGTGAACGGCGTATTAATCAAGGAAATCGGCTTGTTTCACTTTTCGATAAGTCAATCAATTGTTTCCGCATTGAGGTCGCGTGGCAGAGCAGAATTAGAAAAAGAAGCCTCTTTCGAATGTTCAAATAAATCCCCGCGGTAAGTCATGCGAACTTGTTTCATGCCGCGAGGAGTCTCGACTATAAAAAAAAAAAAAAAAAAAAAATTGTACAAACGAATATTTTTTTCGCTTGTATTTTTCTCACGGATTGAATTACTGAATAATTGAGAAATATTAGCGGAGTTTGATCTTGACCTTGAAACTTTTCAAGGAACTTAGTTATACCTTTCTCGAGCATTTCGAAACCGAGTTCTCAAACTTATCCCGTCTTCATCATACACCCCCTCATCCCTTCAATTGCCGTTTGAATAATCCACAACTTCAGCCTTACGTGCTGAAAAAGTTATACTCGCGTGAAAGTTATCCTTCATCTCTCGAAAATTGACTCATTTTCGGGGTGAAATGGATTTGCAGTCGTACGCTCTACTCGTAAACACGACGAAAAAATTCCTCCTCCTCCTTTATTTTTAGCAATGTAGGTGATATTTGTTTTTTTAATACTGACAATTCAATTAATTAACAGGGTTTTCTATTCGTTGTAACACTTTATTGCCAAATTGAATCATCGGTACAAAGAGCCGAACTTAGTTCTCCTGAAAATGCACGGTTTGAAAAAATAGTTCCAGAGCAATGAATAATTCGCTTGTGACGACCGAATAATAAATTACGCTTGAACGTAGAAGATTAACAAATGTTTGTAAGGTACGATAATTTGGATTGTACTGGACTAAGCCTAAGACTTCTTAACGCAAAAAAACAGGCCGAAGCAAAACACATATTTTGTTGTTTCAATTTGTTTTAGTCATTTGATGTAAAAGAAAAAAAAAAAAATTATAGAATCGTACAATTCGATGTGTAAAATCAGCGGAAAAGTCCAAGTGCGAATTTGGTGTAGCGTACCTCATAAGCATAAAACAGATCAGTCAAGAGAATAAAAATTTCGAAGGTTATTGTAGTGCTCTAGAATAAAGAGAAGAATAAAAAGTTGGAAAGAAACGAAAAAAAGTTGTCAAACGCAGAACGTTGCGAATAAATTTGCGAACCCTGTCTCTGATGGTTTGTAAAGATAACATATTCCGTAAATTCTCTACATTGTATACAGCAATAAGATCGCGTGAGTGATTGCGGGGGTGTAAAAGTGACCGATGTATTATTATATATACATGCAAGAATTAGTATGCTTGAGCAAAAGATTTTAGCGTGTATAATTAATGTTTTTTTTTTGTTTTTTGCATACAAATTTTTAAACGTGTCTTACCGTTTGGGTTTGCCATACGTTAACATATTTTCTTCTCCCAATTTAATAATATCTTTCTCTACGAACCACGACAAAGCTGGTTTACCCTGTGCAAGGTATTGATCTACACCTTCGTTATCTAATCTCTCTCTTTATCTTGCGTTGTTACCGCGGTTTTTGGTCTTGCAGGCATCGCGTCGCATATTGTATATAAATTTGAAAATATTCTTTGATAATTTGATGGATAATTATTTGAATAACGAGGCAAGATAACGAACCAAAAAATGAATTATTTACCAACTCATCTTGTTATCGAATAAAGAAAGTCTTGCGATAACAATAATAACAATAACACTCATTTGAAAATATTGAGTAAATGGCTGATATTCCTTTTCGATACGATTATTGGCGGGACAATTTGGAAATTCTTCTATAAATCCAATTTTGAATTATTATATTCTCTTGCGATTTTTGGTATTGGATATTGAAGCGAGCTACTGTCAAGAAATCAAAGAAAAAGATTAAGAAAAATAATAATGTATTCCACGTAATATCCTCCTCCGGCAGCTTCATAGTTGGTCTGTTCTTTACCTGACGATTGCATCTTTTCTATCAAAAAAAAAACAAAAAACGGAAAGTATAGTGCTGAGGTAGGTAAACTTGCGGTAAAAGATAGCAAGGGAGGGAAAGCGCTGCAGAGAGATGTTAAGGCATTTTCCGATAGTTGGAGGAATTGCACACGATATCGAGTAAGTGGGTATGCGTTTGTAGATACGCATACATAAGCATGTACTTAGAAATCTTGTTGCGAAGCAATCTTGTGGCTTTTGTACAATTGTATAGAATCGGCATTAGTATACGCGTACGACTCACCGGCGATACAATATTGAGAATAGCAATTTTATCTCAATAAAAAAAACTTCGAGATCCAAACGGGTTGCAATTTATCTTCTCCTTACGTGAACATACTCGGTTACTCCGTAGCAATATCACGTGGCTAATGTAACATGTGGACTTAACCGGCCTGCATTTATGCAATTCGGGGTGTCTTTTTACCGAAATTCGATACGCATTGTATGTACGGTTTGCAGATAAAAAACAGCAGAAGGGCTCGCATTATACATCGTAAATACGGTTGCGGAGTAATTTTAGACGATGGGAAACTCGAATGACGTTAGGCGATATTCAGCTTGATAGCCTTGAGAAGTGGTGGATCGAATTTTCGGCCGAAATAAGCCACGTTATCAAGTTTGACTATACGCTGTGTACAGAGTCTCTTCTGAGATATCGCGTTCACATCGACATGCAGAAACTGATTTACGCTGGTTGTTAGCGTCTTATTTCGAACCTCGACTTCGCCTCCAGTTTCGGATGTCTTTTTATCTCTCCTTTTCGCTTCCCTGCGTCACGAGTTCGATCGATTTCGAATTCAAACCGACCCCACGGCGTTCAACTCTGATCCGTTTCACACTCCATACTACACCTACCGGCTACCCCGTTATTTCGTAGGAATGTTCCGAGGGCAATTTAACGTCGGATAAATCCGCCTACATCCAAGCAATTCAGAGTACGAGTACATCTTACAGGAATATACTCCTGGTTGTCGAAATGCAGGTGGATTTCGATAAAACATATCTAACATAAAACAAATTGCAGGCGGATGAATCTCGTCAATTGTTCATGCTCCTCATATACGTTTTCGCATTTCCTGTGTATATGTGATATATATATATATATATATACCTTGACCCTTAATACAGGCATCATATACGTATTTTTCAACCCTATAAATTTCCGCGTGTAATACTCGTTGAAACGTTATTAATACGGTTGTTCTCGCCTTATTGGGCATCGCCTTGTGCTGAAGGAGAAATGTCAGAGTTCATCCACGCTCGTCTTTCTCGCCCGTGTTCACCACCGCGACGGGTAGCTGCAAAGCTGCCTTTGCATTTCAAATCGCAGTCTACCCGTCAGCTCTCATGTACATAGGTTTGTGTGTGTGTGTTTGTGTGTGTAAATATATAGTATACGCATATATATATATATATTAGTGCAGCAGAGAAATTGCATTCAAATCTGTAGATATATAGAATTCACCGAGGAGATTTGGAAAATAAGAAGAATCTAGGTTATAGAGAGAATTTCTTCTTGTCAATTATTAAAAACGGTTCCGATTTCTCTCTACAACTAATATGATGCGGGTGAGATTTCAAGTAAGTAATTACAGGAGGAAAGATGAATAAGCGACTTATTCGATCGATTTATATTGCCGGCTTAATGCGTTTCTTTGTTTTAAACTGTGCACCTATATTCTAATTGGTGAGTCGACGTTATGCCATTTTCAATGTTTTCTTATTCTCCTGCTTAAGATGCGCTCATTATAACGATTTCAGGCAAAATAAACTTTGAAGCAATCAGTATCAATCGGACTGTGAAGAAATAATTGTTTTTATGGCGCCCGACGTTTTAACGTGAATACAGTACGATGAAATGGTATTTTACGCGAGCAGCTATAATATCAGTTCTCTGCGCGTTTATTGACGTTCAAGAATTTATATCTTTTCGTTGATTACACAAATGAGAGAAAAAATGTAAGCATGTAAACATAGCATTGGGGATAAAAGAATTATCCCTCTTTTTGCAAGATCGCATCCTGGGAATATTTTTCAACCTTACATCTACACGGGACCTACTCACAATCAGTTAACGTAAGTATTGACATAAATTTAAAAAGGAAGCCGAGTCTTGGTATGCAAAAATAACGATGGAATAAAAAATGAGAACGTTTCGCACCACGCAAGTTTATTACTGTATATTATAAATGTATATAACTTATCTCCACAACAGGGACTACATCCGACGAAATTAAAAACATAAATCAGCACGCCTCAACACACACCGCCTGCAAGTGGAAATATGTAACAGTCTTATTATGTAGCCAAAAACAACAAGTCTCGAAGATACGCGGCTGATAAAATATTCATGAAAATATGCGTTTCAACAACCATCAGCGGGTATTTAATAAGAAAAATTTATACAGAATCGAATAATGAAATGAATTATCCTCCTAGAACTGCAAAGTTGTTTTTCCAACACAGCGATGGGAATTGTGCAGGATTTCTTACGGCGAAGAAACGTAATTGCAGCACGGTTTTTGTTTGTTCGAGACTTACAAGATTCAAGGTTCTCCGTAAGGTTATAATAATAGCGTTAGGTCGGGCTTTTTTCTTCCCCGATAAACTAAACGACAGAGTCCTAAACTATACGCACCGTGATCCCCGAGACGGGATGAGCACTTATCGTTAGTCGACCCCTTTGCTGGCTGATCGGATTTGCCACGACTGCTGAATCTCTTCTGGCAAGACTGCTTGCACGAAGAGTAGAACAAGAGACTTCGGAGAGGAGAGATAACGCGAGTAGGAAACCGAAAATCGATCCTGATCCTTTCGGGTCGCCGTTAACTGCTAACCGGTGATAAATCGTGTCTCGAAAAAGATCGCGAGCCGAACTTGTACGATTTAAAACGTACATACAATTCCAGCAACGCATTAGGTCGGATAAAAACCGTTCCCGAACTTCGCAAAAACGAAGTCATTTCACTCTCAGAGGATTCGAAGAAGTTTTTCTTCGTTCTCGTTTTCAATTTTTTTTTTTCTCGAGCAGCGGGGTTAAACGCGTGATCTTTGGTTCCTATCGAGGAGGGAACATAAAAATCGCAAGACAAGGGCAAGTTGAGATCGAAAAGTTCAATATTTACTTGCCTCGGCAAATAGAGTTTATATCCATAACTTTTAATCCCGGCAGGATCAAAAGCTTCGGGTAGGAATATGCCCGAATGGAATTATCGGTTCTTTTTGGTAGACGGATATAGCCGTTAATTACTGTAGAAAATTAATTACAATTCCGAATTTCTTGCCCGTGATGAAAGCCTTCGTTTATTACATGAAGCGTCACATGATTCCGAGTATATTGAATTTCAAAAAAATCCGAATCACTGTTCCTATTAATTCTAGCATGAATATTATATAGAATGATGTTAAGAAATGCGAAAGTTAATTCAGTTAAAAATTATACAATAATACGAAAATTAAATTTCTCTCTCGCTCATCGTCAGCTCTTATATTTTCGCCACTTTTTTCCGAGGGTCTGACACGAGTTGAATCGCTGTGTTGCTGAGCATATTTTAAAATGGTATTGCTCAAATATCAGATAAAGCATTTCTTTGAAACGTAACTCAATTTGTGGGTGCTGGTGTCTCGAAGTTGGTTCCGGATCTACAGCTTCTTTGATATATCTGAGCTAACCTTTTCATCGGCATTCTGCGAAACACAGAGTTCGACCGACGTGAGTCATTCTAATGATGAAAGGGATCCACAGTCTGAACGAAAAGTTAGAAAAAGAAAAAATAAAGGTTTGCGAAATTTCCAGGAGTATCATTTGCCACAATAATAGTGAACAGGGTACTAAAACAACGTCCTTACTACCCAAGATCCTCTCGATTCACGTCAGACTGTCGGATCCATTCGTCCTTAACCCGTTGAGGCACATGTTATTGTGCCGAGTCAACTTTTGTAACAAGACAGTATTCTACAATTTTTGGGGTCGTTGCTTAGGAATCTGAAATCGGATTTCAAAAATTCAAGATGACGGACTCGTATGGCGGACGAAAATCTTAAATTTGGTCGAATCCGGTCAGAAACTCTAAGCAGGGGTTGGCGTTTGAATTTTTCAAATCCGATTTCAGATTTGTAATCAGCGATCCCAAAAACTTACAAGTCATGTAAAACATATACATGTGTCCTGTACACCAAGTAACTTTGTCGGAAATGAATTATTCCTTCAATTCTCAAGATTTTTTTGATGAATTTGTTTCTAACAATAATAATTTACATTAAACCGCAACAATTACTCTTCAATATTGAGAACCTATTAATATACTATCAGAAAATGCAAAATAACCGCAAAGAAATGTGATGAAATTTTCTAAATATACAAAAAATGGATATAAAATAGGTGGTAAGAAATGAGAATACTCAACACTACTTATACCCGCGTGGCGAAACTTTTCCATTTCTTGTTTTCCCTGCGTAATATATTAATTCATCATTGATTCGTGCCAGGCCTGACCTAATTGCGCACAAATTGGTCCCTAATGCTGAAGTTAAAATCCAGTGGTCCGAGAGTTCCTCATTTAAACTGACCGATATTACGTTAACGGGGTTAGCAGTCAGACTGGGTGAGAGAATCGAAGAAATACGGAGGTTTTCCGTTTCGAGATAACGCCTGAGCGGGAATTCTCGTGATAATAAATTACCGGTGAGACCGGGTCGTTCAAATTACACGTAATTTGATTTATCGCAATGTCGTACAGAGTTTAAATAGAAAAGCTTCCCGGAATACATCGAACTTTTATTCCATCAATTTAACAGCAATTCTCTCCTAAGTTTTATACTCTGCTGATAATGAGTGATACTTTCAAGAAATTGATAATTTTTTCTCACGGGGACAAAGCCGTTAAGACCGAGAAAGATCGTTGGCTTATCTCTTTGCTCCCCGATGTAACTCGCCGTATTTTAATTGGCTCGTATTTCGTTTCGAGTAATAAGAGGTTTTAAAAAGAAGCTGCAGCCAAAGAAAATTAATAACGGACGTTAGTTTCTCAATCGAGTTCAATTTCGTGATTAATATTCACCCGCTATTCGTGATCAATAGTTTTGCGGCACGGAAGCGAAGCCAATATGACGTTTCGTAACTCCAGGATCCGCTCTGGCGTTTGAATAGCCCTGCGGCGAATTTCCAACTCCGATAATTGATACGATCTTGATTACAATAGTGCTAATTGCAAACCTCCGTACTCTGCGTGACTGAGTTTTCCACGCCGTTGTCGTTTTTTGTACAGCGTTTCTCAAACGACTACAGAAATCGAAAAAGTTATTATGCAAAATCTCCGTTACAGAAATGAAAAGTAAGAAGCAATTTGTTTTTTTTTTTCAGCAACTGAAAAGCAATTCAGTCTCAATTGTTAACAACAATCGACCTCTGAATAGGTTTGAGTTGACTGTTTTTTCTTTTCTTTTATCAAAGAGTGTAAAATTATATGAACCAATCAGAAATATACGCGTATTTTGTTTTATAACCGTGAGAGAGATCCAACATCGTATATTTTGCTATTCATTTAATAACTCGGTAATTTTCAACATGATAATTATTGTTTTCGCTGGGACGATACCGGTATAAAAAATTTTACTTGGCTACCTTGGGTCGCCAATCAATCATTCAAGCGGAGAATGAAAGCCGGACACTTTCGGATCGATGTAAATGTCAAATTAAGCTGCGGGTTCGGGAACATCTGGACTGTGAGTCGTTTCATGGTCCAGCTGCGGTCGTTGAATTCGAGTTAATGTACAAGAGCGGATGGTAAACGGTCACCAATTAAGCCTAACGTTAGCTATATCTTTTCGGTCGGTGAAAACCCCGAACACCGGAGGTTTAACGATGAAATTCGGCTATCCGCACTGCCGGACAAAAAGCTGTATTATGATTCTTTCATGGTTGCCGGTGGGTCGTTTATATCACCGTCTTTTTCTTTTGACAATTTTTTCCAACCCAGCCGCCACTTCGGCCGAAGCGAATATCTTCTCAAATTATTATAAGTGTATTTTCTTGAATTTCTGCAGAATTGATGTTCTCTGTTTACCGAATGATACAGCGAAGAAAAATAAAAAACGAGAGAAGAACGTAAAAAAGTTGCAAGAAATTAAATTTTCAACCAATTACCTGAGTAAAAATATCAAACGATTTGGTTATCATCCGGAAAAACGCTCCAAAGTTTTGACTTTTTTTTCCATCTCTAGAATAAATGTTTTTTTTTCCTAATTGATGAAGTTTTTCTAACAACAAATATTTCTTATGGAATCGGTGATCATTGTACAAGCTCTGAAAAAAATCACCCACACGTTTAGAGGCAAATTTGAAAACGGGCTGTAGGTAAAACATTTTTCATGCTGGCATGTAAAACACGGGCATATGTGCATACATACATACGCGTAATATATAGTTTTCGAAACATTTACAAGATTAGATAAAGGAATCGGTGTAAGCTATAGATATACGGTATACATCGTAAAAATTTATCAGGCTCAGTCAAACTCGATATCTTCGTTGCGAGTTACACCGTTGGCTTCAAAAACTTTTTCCTCTATATATCAGCCACTCAAAGGTCGCGTTTTTTTTTTCTCACGACACATCTTCATATTTCGAAGGGAAAACACATTATACTCAGGTATAACCCATCAACATGACAGCTACCCTGCTACACAGCTCTTCTTACCAGAGCTGTAAATATAATACGTATTACAGACACACACACACCCACGTATATATATATTTATATATTCAGCATACGACTGCCATCGATCGCCGCAGAAAAATTATGCAAAACGTTGTTTGATTTCATTTTGTGATCGAGCATATCTTTTTCATATCGATGCAAAAAAATAAAATCAGAATAAAAATGGTTAATTTGTGCGATAATTCTTTCTTGCAGCTTACGCTGTTTACAATTTTGCAACAATCCCGTTTGCACAACTATAAATCTATGTTTTATTACAAAGAGCACAAACCAAGGGGGTGATAAACGAGATCGGGTATTTTGATCCGACTAATTCGTTCGGTGAAGTTGATGGCGTTGTGTGTGTGCACCCTGTATATATGTCTGAATTGATATGGCAGCTGGTACGGAACTTGGCTACTATCTGCGCAAAGTTATCGCTATGGAAACAAACGCGTAATAGGTACGGGTGAGGTATAACTCGTGTCGCAATCAGGGAACCTCGCCGCTTGTCAACTCGTAAAAGTTGGAAGTGCCCGAGAGCCACGCCTATCCCTTGGGCGATGTTACATGCGTTAATGAAAGTAATACCACAGCAAGATAATTGTTCCCACTTCAGAGACAACTCTTACCTTGAAAATTTGCAAATTTTACCCGTATATGCGAACAGAAACAAAATGCTTTTGGGTTGCCGCGTAATTGCTTCGTTACATGTGTCGTAGGTACTCTTGTGTACGTGCCTACGTTAAATGGGTATTACGTTACATGCGTATTGCGTAGGTGTCTCGATGGAAAAAGAGGAGAGAAAAGTCTGGTAAAGAAGATGAAAGGGCATTAAGTTACGCGGTAAAGCGCAGCTCGAAATAAATTAGAGGAAAGTCATTTGGCTTAACTTATTTCAAACGAATATACCGTCAATCCATGTACATTTATACATACATCTACTGACATCGGCGTTGTTATTAAATTTATCATTTTTCGTACAGAAGATTACATGTCAGAGACGAGGAAAAACGTAATCCTTGTATCGATGCAATTTGTACCCGGCCTACAAGAGTCGATACTGGTTCTGTATCACACAAAGCGAGGAACAAGATAATGATAATGATTTTCCGGATAAGCCGCGGGTGTTGAATTTTATTAGTTCCATTTTTTCTGGTTATTATATGACGGGAATGCGTGAAAATTCAATGAATGAAACGACGAGAAGAGCCCTACACGTCGATCAATTTCACAAAATTCAAGGACATGTATTACAGAACTCAGCTAGCTGCAATGTTTTATCAAATTCAACGAATCTCCGTGTTCACAAAATCATAAGACTATAATAATAAACGTAAAAAACGTAGGGTAAAATATTGTTGGATAAAACGAAATGGTTAAACGAAGTTGTACCCTCAGCAGAATTGTGGATTTGATATGCAGGCGCGATATATTATCGAGGAACTAGCCCTCAACCTATATATTATATATTGTATATATATATAAAACCGACCCTCGAGTAATACCATAGAAACGGGGCCTGAACCCCGGACTGAAAAAGGGTTCGATTTTTATTTTTCCAAGAAAGTTTAACGCGAGGAATAACGTCGTTGCTTATGGCACAACCGAATGTGACGGAGTAAGAAAAATACGATCGTAAAGTAGTCGTATTCGTGCACTCGGGAGTGACAAATAAATAGAATATGAGAAAGAAATTCCTATTCTCTCGTGACGTGTGGACGGTGACCGTAATCCGGTAAGGCGTCGTAAAAACGGTTGAGAGCCAACGATCAAGATGATCGGAAAAAGAACGAGGGGGCGAGGGGCGGAGGAACAACTCGATTGTAACACGTGTGAAGCGGTTTCTTACCCTTCGTTATACGGAATAAACAATAATAAACTGGCGCCAATGGGTGATAGGTCGCGTGGAATAAACGCCGGGAAAGGCTGCTCAAGGTATCGTCGAAGAAACGGAACGCAACGAAACGAAACGGAACGGCTTCGTCATCCGCGGTGACACAGCTATCCTAACGTTTCTGGGTAAACAAGGGCCGCGACTATATACCCTCGAGCCCTTCCCTCGTTGCCCCCCAACGGCGCGGACCCCACCGAGGGACGCCCGGCGTCGCGACGCCCACGCTGATTACGTTTGCACAATGAAACGCGCGGCGAGGGCGGTCGGCAAGGGGTGGTGGTCGAAAAATAGGGACGGGGATGACAGGGGTGGAGTTCCTCTCAAGACCACTTCCTACCTCGTGTCCACCCTTTTCATGTTTCTATTTATTTTTGTTTTTATTTTTTTATTTTATTTATTTTTTTTTTTTTTTGCCCTTCAAGGAAAAAGTTTCGCGGCCGCGATTAGCCACGATTTTAGAGGAATTTATCTAACCCGTCTTGCAGAAATTTTCATTCACGCGAATTGTGGGACGATCGAAGGATTTTCGTTTTATTGTAGCTACTGTAAGAAAATGTTGCGAAATGTTTGTACGAACGATAACGTTTGTTTGTTGTTGCTCTTTTATTACAACGATATGTGGTCCGAGTAACCGTGTATAGTTGTTGGCGCGGTTGCAGTTCTCGGTAATATATATTTCACAGTATATTATAGCAATTCACACTAGGAAAAAAAGACAAGTAACTGTGTCTAAAAATAATAGGAACACTCGTAGACTTGTAAAATTTTCTCGTTGCAGCTATAAAAGTCATTTTAGAAAATTAATCAGCTGAATATCGCGTTTAGTAACTACAGCTGGAAATTATTTTCGATCCAAGGACTAAGCTATTTAGAATTAGTAAATTTTTAATGCATGATTTGGATTGAATATTACAAAATTTATAAAAATTACAATACGTTACCAAAAATCATATATAACTGCTGTTAAACGAGTGACCGTTAACACGTAAATAATTGTATCTTTAATCGATTCCAAGCTGCCAATTCTGAATACGATCTGTACTCATGACCATTGAAATAAATAGATTACAACCCACGAGTATTACTATGTTCCCAAATCAACGGCCGGACTCTTTATATATTGCCTTAAATTTTTCGCGTCTCAATTCTACCTCACTTGACTCGATACGAAGAAAAATTTCACGTCAAAAATAATTGCAAGCGTTGATGTGATTACGTACGAGTTCTCTTTCTTCTTTCCGCTTCTGCCTTTTTCCACTTGGCTTTTACGATCGCAAAGTGAAATTCTTTTCAGACTTTTCATCTAGAAGAAGTGAGCGACTGTCATCTTCAAATTACGATGGCAATATTTTTCATTAATATCGATTTTTGTTTTTTTCCTAGAATATATTTACGCTTGAATGAAATACCGAATTAATATTTGAAATCTGAATTTCATAGGAACGGCTCAACGGATTAAAGTCAAATTTAATCAATTATTCAGATACGTACATACTCAACTGAGATAATCCGCAAAGCTTTTCAAACTCCCGCGATTTTCGATAGCGAAACGACGTGCAGCCAAACCTGCCGTAGAAAATTCTTGCAGCATGCTTTCGCGTTGAATAAATATCTTCAAAATATTATAAAGACAGCTTTCCGCTGTTGGTCCAAGACGTCGTGACATTGATATTACTATTTTCCGAATATCCCTGAGCCGGACCAGAAGAGATCAAAGTTCAAAACAGCACACCGAGAAAAATTTCATTTGTTATGGTAACTAGAAAAATTGAGTAAAGCAGGTATCGCAAAAAAACTGTTCGAATATTGCTGGAATTACGAAAAACAAGGTACACGTAACCATTTTGCGCTATTGTCGATCCTTTTTTGGTAATTGCAACGAAAATGAAAATAATTGCAACAAAAATGAAAATAGTTAAGGACTGAGCGGTAACCGGAACTAAAAGTTTCTCTCAGTGCAAGAAAACTGGAATGAAAAATGACTCGTCGGATGAATTAATCACGAAGGGAGGTTAAACTTCGTTCGGCATCGACGTCGCCCCGGATTGGAAGTATTTTCACCCTCCCTCGACATTTTCAAGATTAATAACTTTAGTAATTTCGTACGCGCGCTCGGCCGCGTGTTTCATGCAAAAGAGGAACGTTGAATCCCGAAAGGCTCTATCTTCGTATTCCAAGAGCGTATGGCGCTCGACTCGGCGACCGAGAGATAAATAGTAGGGAAAATGTACTGCATAGTAATGACGGTTCACGGATTTCGGTTTATTGAGAGGGTTCGTATAATCTCGTGCTGCGAAGAGTCGCGCGTGTATCGGCGAAACAAATCGTCCCGTTGAAAAAACGATTTACCAACGCTCCGGGAGACGTTTCAATCCGTTCCTCCATTTGTTACCCCTGCAGCATCGAATACGCGGGGCAATTCGGCGCAGACTCTATTCTGCATGTGTGTGTCGGCAGCATCTCGCGACTTTGATGCTTGCGGGCCAAGGTCGGACATGCTCATCTCGTTTCATTTATGTTTGGAATGCCCCGTTGTACACGTATAGAGATCCTCTCTTTCCGCGGCGTTCAACTGATCCCACCACGCCTAGCGGACACTTCATATTGATGAAAGTCATCCTGCGTATCAAGGGCTCTCTTTCCATTTTCTCCCTGATGCCCCAATCCGGGGGACCTAAGCCTTGGCAGGAACAAAAATCCTTTTCTTCACAACGGCGATATGTCTGCCTTGGGAATAAGGAAGCGAAGAAGAAGAAGAAGAAGCAGAAGAAGACAAGGAGGATAAAAAGAAGATAGGGAGAAGAAGAAGGATCGGAGAAAAACATGGCAGAATTGAGCTGAATAGGCAATCGGCTTCTCTGCGATTTAATTTTCGTCTTTTTCAGCTTTATAAAGTATATTATAATTTAATGTAAAAACTATTTCGAAAATCGTGATTCGCCAACGTCGGTACGATAAATTCTTGCTCTGTGCTGTTGAGTTCGTTGAACTTACGTATACAATAAAAAATCAATATTTAACGTACTGATCGGAACGAGTTTGCAAAAGTTTGTTGAAACTTCTACGGAGGCAGTAACGAGAGAGATATTGAAAATACGCAATCGAAGTTATAACGAGATCGCGAGGTAAAGAAACAAATAATCAAAGGTTAAAATCGTCTCGCAGATCGCTAAATGACACGGAGCATCCTGCATTAAATGTACGAATGACTCGAGCTTTCAGTAATGACGACTGCGGTAAAGCACCGACACTTTCAAGTACGAAAAATCGCTTTTTTTCTCCACTTATATCGATTTGACAACTCTCCCCAAGGTATAATACGGGCGAGTACTCCATTAATGGCTCGAGTTAGCTGTTTACCGAGATCGAAGTTCAGCTGAAAATATAGTCAACACGCGAACGAAGAGGATCCTCATTATTCCTCCGACGTGTGCGTAGGTTTGAGGGAACACGTTCAACAGACGTGACTTGCAATAAAAATTTTCATAAAATACGCGAAGATTGCGAGTCGTCCCCGCATTTACAAGCTTCGCGACAAAAGGCGAGAGAAAATCCCTCTCATCGGGCGATATGCGCTCCTCGTTTTACGTGCAAGAAAACCGAGGATAAAAATGTGGCATAATTCGACGATCAAGATAATTAGTAGATTAGTTTTTTTCGGATATGCTCTTCAAGCGAGTTATGCGATTTTTTTCTTATAGACACTTCTATTCTCGTTAGGCACGAATTTCATGCAGCGTCAATTCTTTTTTTTTAACCCTCAAACGTTTATTACCGCACGAACGCATAATTTAAACTGTAATTCATACAATTTTTGTCAAATCATGATATAAAAAAAAAAACGCTGGTATTTTATTTAAGATTAACGAGAAGTGTGAGCTCTTTTTTAATGACTTCGGGAATATGAAGTATATAACACATTGTAGTAAGTAGATCGAAATTGCATCTTCTCCTTGAAGAACTTGCTTTTCTCAGGGATTAAAGTTTCATTATGTAAAGGCCGTGCATTAATTTAAGATTATAATAATTTTAGAATCGACGTGTAAATTTCGGATTCAAAGCTGCGGCTGATTTTTGCGCACCGCGGCGTGATTAAAGATGGAGCGTAAAAAGCTAATCGCCAATAATTCCTTCATCCTTAGCGAATGGAAAATCACTTTTCGGAAGCTCTTCGTAATTTGCATCAGAAGCCACGCGGCTTTCCGCTGTTGCGAAGGGGGAAATAAAATACGATTTTGATCACTCGATAACGATTCGAAATTCAATAATCTCAACATTTTCATTCTCCGGAGAAAAAGTTAAACTGGTAACTAACCGTTTAGTCAATTGCTCGAAGATGCTCACTTAAAATTATCATTTGATACATATCATCCAAAGCAAATAGAAATTCTCACACCTTAACCTCAAGTTTCGAAATTCCAATCGACCGATAATCATGCGTAATACGATTTTTAATAACTCACCTGAAATTTTGACGGTCAATCGGAACAATCACTGGCACTATATATTCATCAATCGCGGAGCTTCCCGCGTTCAGCAAACACTTTTTCGGAGATTAAAGACGTGCGTCAGAATCTGTAAAAAATTGCAGGATGAGGGCAGAGTTATTTCTTTTTTTTTATCATTTTTTTTTAACGCGACAACGTAACGTTATATCTCCTTTGCACGGACATTTTCATGTATAACGTACGTGGTTAATTTGAGACTCGAGAGGAAAACAAAAACAGCTTCTATAATCAAGCGCACATCTATAGGATGTGTGTATGTGAAACTGCCGCAGAATTGATTGAAACGTGAACGAATTACGCAATTGCACACGCTTATGTTGATAAATTAACTTCGCCCCGACGCACCGCAGGGTCAACGAGCCACCAATTATGGCAATTACCGATTCCACCCCTGAGCTCGCCACTCTTGTCAATTGCAATACAATTGTCCTCCTCTGCTCGCTGACGAGTGCACTTCTTTCAAAATATGATTGGACTCTGCATTGTCGATAATTGTTTGAACTAACGCTGAGTAACCGCGCAGTCCGGGATAACAAGCATAAAAACTCTACAATAAGATGGAAAAATTTTCCGTAACAATTCGGTATGCAAGGTGCAGCAGGGATGAATCGGGTCCAATTTAATATGGGAAGGAGAAAAAAGCTGTCAACATGTTGTACTATAAAAGCTGTGAATAAAGCTGAAAGCGTAGTTCGTAAATTGAATTCTCTACGGACTGTCTGAGACCGTTGTATTGTCGTTCGTATGAAAGTTGTCGTGTATATTTATCGTTCACAAGTCTGTGAGAAACGATTCTTGGATTCGTATCGTACCTTTTTCTTTCTTTATCGACAGCTACAGGGTTGAATGAATATAATTATCTGTCTCACAATCGGACCGTTTGTATAGAATTCATTCAGGGATTGATGAAATATCAATGAATGAAATTTATACAGCAAAGTTGGAGGAAGAGCAAGTTCATAATAATACACACTCAATTCATTCTCTCCTTGTTTTTTGTACAGGAAAATCGTTTGAAACAGAATTGAACTCTATCACAAAGCGTCGCGCGTTCAAAGATTTATTTCTGATGCGTTCTTCTTCTTTTGAAACGGTTGAAACAGAAAAGAAAGGCGAGGAGCGGGGGGAACGATTACCGTGTGAAAGATACCCGCTGCGTATGAAAGTAAGAAGAACGGAAGAAGGAAAAGAAGAAAGAAATTAAACGAGATAAAAACTTGAGGGGTAAAAACGTAGAATGGTTAGAAAATACAAGGATCGCATTATCGAATTTTCAATTACGCGAAAAATTGTTTCACAGCCTATGAAATGTAGTAAGTTGCAGCATAAAAAAGTTAAACTTTACAAAGGTAAAAGTATGCATTACAAAACGGATGTACAAAATTCGTCGGAATGCATTAGAATATAATAACATTGTCGAATAGTCAGAGTTCTGACGAATCTATATTTTGATTTTTTAATTTTTGTAAAATATCAATGAAATAAAGTTTCGCATTTTTGAAAATCCGACACCGCAACCGTCCGATTTTTCGACCATTCTGCCATTCCATCCCCATTTAGATAACACTGATCCAGACTTCGAGATTTCGGAAATGAAATAAATCGCGGCTGCCGCATTCAGCAGCAAGTAGTAACGGTCCGTTGTTTGTCCGGCGGTGCGTCAGTAGCGAAAGGCGTTACCGGTCAGCCGGATTTTTTTTTCGAACTTGTATAAAAAGCGAGATGATACCGAACGCGTAAGGGTCTGATCGTGATTCGCGAAGGGTGTCGTCACGGCGAGCCGGGCAGCAGGATCAAGATTGGCGCTGCTGGTTTTCTCTGTCGCGTGTCCTGACTGACAAATGGTGGAAAAAGGGGGCGGAAGGTGGGAGGGAAAAAGATGGGGATGCCAAGTCCTTACGATTGTACGATCCTGACGACGCAGACACTGCCCTCTCTGCCTACCTATTCTTACGGTCTGAATTCGCTCGCGGCGCGTTCGCGACTGAGTCTCACCTCACCTCACGCGTCGCGACGATCCCGTCCAGGATCTCCGCTTGAGGAGTGGGCGCGAGAGAGGGAGAGAGGGAGAGAGGGAGTTTGTGAAACCCCGAGGGTTTATCACCGGCCTCTTTTTTTTAAATGCAATACTAGGATTTTCACATCGTATTTTTGCCAAACGTATTATCTGCATCTTAATATTATTCCGAATCGTAAATTTTTCAGTACAGTAGCTTGAAACAATTACAGGTCATATTTAATTATTTTAACAAATTCGCTGTTAAGAATAACAATCGCGAATTTTATAGCCGATTGAATTCCAGTGTTTTTCTTTTGTATATACGGTCGAGGCGTGTCTTGGCACGGGTGACGTCACGATTTTGTTTGTTTCGATCCATCGTGAAGGCTGTAATTTTTATGCAATTGGAATAACGAAAAATACGACCTACACAATTATTGCCTCGTGAGCTATTCCAATACGTTAGAATATATAATACTGGATTCGGTCCAATTCTCAGTCTAATTTTTTACCGCTTTTATATTCCGGCTGTGATTTTTATTGCCAATTACCGTGTTTTGTTTCTCCAGTATATATTAATTTATTGCTTACATACACCCACTTTTACTAGCGAAATTCATTTCGGGCTCGATTATCATCAATTTTAACGCGGCTGAAATTTTTTCGAAAACTTCTTCCAGCCGAGCATTTTTTATTTTATGAAAAATCACACCAAAGGCAGTGTCCATGATTCAAAAATTCAAATCTCATCTTACGGTGAAGTCACTTTTTCTTCCGCGTTTACAACACCGTCCTTGCTTTTGTTGGAGATTAATTACTATAACCACGTTACGCTTTTTTTTATTATTGAGATTCATCGTCAGTTCAAAACCCGTGAATGTATTCGAAGAAATGAATTTTCAACGGATTCAACCAAACAACAAATTACCCAGTTGAGCCCACATTCGAAAATTATTCGATGTCGTAATTTCGTCGCAATGGAGTAATTGTTGGATAGATAAAATTTATAAAAAGTAACCGCATTGAATACATCAGATGAATAGGAAGTTGAGAAACTCAGATACCTAAAACGTGACGTTTTCAGGAGAGCAGCTTAAGAATTTCTGTACAGAATATGTTTCTGCACATTTTTCCTCTGTCGAGTCTCTGTGTCCCCAGCCCACTTCTATATAAATACTACGCATTCAGGTATATTTTGCGTAACAAGGCGCAGAGAAAACTTCCATAAGGGCGTATACGTATAGATATGTACGTTGAAGACTCTGTAAATATCGACTAGCGTTCGCAAATTTAACCACTTTTCACCACGCAAAGTCTACGACGTGTTTTATACCTTGTACACGTTGCAAACTGACAATATTTCTATTCGTCACACGATATCATCTTAATCGATTTTCAATTAAGGTCACACGCTCGGAATGTCCGTCACAATTTCTCCTTGAAATATGAATGTAATTAAGAACTAAATGCTAGTTGCTGTTGTATCGATTTCAACTTGAAATTATTAGCAAAAAATGTCCGACATACTTAATAATCGCGGTTTACGAGTAATTTTGATTTGTGTGCTAATTGGTTGTAATTTCTTTTTTTTCGAATCAGTTATTACACGTGGTAGAGAATCGTAAGCGTCATTCGACTCGTATATACGCTTTCTGTGGCTTGAGCTTTTTCCATCGCAGGTTAACTAAACAGCTAGGTACCAGAGCTTTTAAATCTAATTACACAAATGCAATTTAATTCAGTTAATTCAAAGACTTTGTATGCACGCTCAATTTATTGCGTATTTATTTTACGTCTTTATTTAGATTTCACTGTTGAGTGGTAGGATAAGATGACCTGCAGATAACGAAGAAAATTTCACTTTCTGTATTCGCAACGTGTTCGCTCCTACTTTTTTCTCGAAATGTAAATAACCTAGACATTCGTGTGTTTTCGTATTTCAAACTGATTTCACATCACCCCGTATATTTCGATAATCGACTTCAAGTGACGGATTTTCGATAGTAAAAACACGCGATTACAGCAATAATAACGGTAATAGAAGACGGAAACTGAAATAAAACGAAGTTGTAAAAAAAAGGGGAAAAGCGTCAGGGTTATTCGCCGTTCGAACAGCGCAGAAACCAAAGTATATCTCACATATCATGTACAGGTCATAACACATACGTCTAATATATATAACACACACATGTCCTCGGATTCCAACAAAGCGCATCCGTATAAATTTGATGGCATTGCGAAGCCAAAAAAATATTTCAGATACGATACACATATTTCTGTGCTTTTGCTTTGCCAAAACGAGAAGCGGCGGTGATTTTATCAATTTTTTTTTTTCCTGCAACGTTTGATGAGCAGCTACCGATTGAAGACAAAAAAAAGTACTCGAAAGGCATCTTCGATGCGAAGAGATATACTCGTACATCTTGTATATTTAGATGCACCTGTGTAACATGAAAGAACTGAAAATCGTAATTACTTTACGGTTTCTTTTATATTTGTTCATTTCTTGTTAGAAAACTCTTTGAACCTTATATATAATCACGCCGTCACCATCACCGCATGAATTATTTACTTTCGCAAAAACAGACGCAAACACACACACACACACACACAGATAAAAATTGACGCCTACTTATACCTGTGACGGTGTATCTCAGTTACCAATTAGAATTATTCACGTTGAATTAAACACTAGTGAATATATTCAAACTCCACCCCGAATAACGTATAAACTGAATACAAACAAAAAAAAAAAAAAAAGAAATACAGAAACTGGTCACTGTTGACCGCAAATATTTGTCACCCCTAGAGATTTTTATTACAAATTGATATTCGCTTGGAAATAATATTGTACGAGTAGACTGGTACGAAAAATATGACTAGATAATTCAACGCTATTGTGACGAATAATATTGCGCTGTTATGATTCCTAATTCAGGTAAAAGGATCAGAATTTCAATTCTTCATCGAAAATACACGCTAGAACAATTGTTATATAATTATACAAGCATCAATGCAACTCGGCAGTGCGCAGAGCGCAATAATCGTAATTATATGTTACTCGTCTCAAAAGTGTTGATGAACCTATTGTACGCAGGGGTGAAAATTACGGCATAACACGCTCCGAGTGTTCATGTATTATTTACATTATAATTATACACGAGTAGTTATAATATGTGGACATGTTTCAGGTATATTAATTTCTGAAGACGATGCTCTGGAGAACAACCATAGTTATATTTCGCAGGTAACAATGAAGCTGCGAAAACTGGTAAAGAGTCAAATTACGACTGACGGTTAATTCGGGTTGTGGAAATAACGAGGAGACTCGGAATTAATGTTATTATTATTGCTAATCATGCCACCCCGAATTGAAGTACCGATTTATCATGCAACTGTAATCCTCGCACAGGAAACTTTGGAAACTAACCCTAGGAGGGTAGAGGATTTGTGTAAACATTTCCTTGGTTAAGTAAACAATCCATCTGCACGATAAGACAAATTCTCGGGAAGGTACAGGCTGGCATACATAATAAATTACACAAAATAAATATAATTTGCGGCTCCGCAAATAATGTAAAATAACAAATTCGAGTTTCTTGGCTGATTGAATGGAAGTTTTTAATCCCTGCGTTTCATTCTATTCTTCCTCCCCTTTTTCGTCCCCA
This sequence comes from Neodiprion lecontei, assembly GCF_021901455.1. NCBI lineage: Eukaryota > Metazoa > Arthropoda > Insecta > Hymenoptera > Diprionidae > Neodiprion > Neodiprion lecontei. Next base: position 8,297,396 of record NC_060265.1, on the reverse strand, counting down.
AAGAGGACAATAATAATAGCAATGATCGTCAATTCTGTAGTTCTCGAATTCACGCGATCGATGTTATTAACAATAGACTAATTTGGGTATACAGGTATACACGGATGAATTTAAGGAGGAAAAGTATCGACACTGCAAGCCATCGCCATCGGAATATCGAATGAATAGAGATTTTCACCCACGTATAGCGCACTCGACAAATAGTTTTTATTGCTTCGATAGGTCGCAGCAGTTTGTCGGTATATTTTATATTACCGTGTGTACCATCTACAAGAACGAGATACAATAAGATTTTCCCTCTATATTTTCCTAGTCCGTTTACTCTGCTTTATAAAATCCCTGAGCAAATATATACCTATAATAATAGGTGAGTATAGCGGCTAACCGTAAAAATAGCGAAGTACCTAACCGATTACGGGAAAACCGCGATTCCTCTCGTTTTTACGATCAAATATTTTCTACTTGCCCGCTCGCAATAGCTCAATTATGCAAATTTTTTCCCCGACCGATAAAAAAGGTAGGCTTCCTTTTTTTGTCCGACACCGCTATCATGAATTCAATGAAATCGAAGCTTGGTGGCAGACTACGTCCATCTTCAACCTTATTAAAAATTTACAGACTTCCTCACTAATTTTTCTTAATTTCTTTCCTGCTACTGAAGAAAACAACAATTCGCGATGTGAGAGAAGCGTGACCTCTTTCGCAAAATTCACTTCAGTCCATTAAGTGTATTACCTTGCGATATTGTTAGGTACGTGGAAACCAACGTATCGTGACGAATTTCTGATTTTTCATCATTTTTCCCCGTTTGAAATTACCAAACACATTTTCAGCAACTGGTTTATAGTAAAAATTCGAAGCAATCTATCATGCGCGCGGTGTAATTTTAGTGATAAAAGAATATGTGCGCGATGTTTCCATCCCGCCAATATACATATACACGCAATATTCACTCTACGAGATTGGAACAATAAAGTACATCAGTATAATAAGTGGAATTAGAAGCGTGTATTTTTTTGCAGCAAGCCAGGAAATCAAATGTGTTTTAACGATTCGAGCAACTCAAATCAAATGTTGTTAATGGCGAGTTTACTTCTCGGAAATATCTCTCCACGTTGGTAACAGTAGAATAGAAAATGCACAAGCCTTTGTCACATCTTTTGTATACAAGCTGTTCAACGAGTACGTTTTACGGCGCGAGCGATATTTCGAAAAGAAAGTTTTAATCGAATCGTACCTGAAGATGTGTCTGGGGTAAAAAAAATGGTAAAAGGATAATTAGTAACATGTATGTGTATACATGGAACTAATACTAACAAACTGTTTGACAAAAAATTTGAAAAAAATGTACTAAATTCTCGAAGCTCGTTGCAAAGTTATCAAACTTTTATAAAATATTTCAAGTATTCTTATACGAGAAAAGAGCTTCTCCGATTGCGTCTCAAACGAGTTTCAAATTTGACTTACTCGGAAAGCAGCCGCAGCTGCCTATAGAAAAAATTGTACGAAGATTTCAAGTGTATCTCTTATTGTGGTATCAAAACTTGTAGCTACCCACAGTTTTCTATTATTAAATGTACATAATATTAAATCACATTCAACAGCAGAAAGTGCTTTTTTTCTTTACCGCAGATGCATAAACATTTTTCACATAGTTTGCGGGACAATGCGAGCAGGGTCGAGATTATACCAAAAGATTTCGGGTTATGGGGGAGCAATCACTGCATGCAAATTAAACGGATTAGCATAACTCTGTGCCGGAGACTAAGGGATAATGACGGGGTGAAGAAATTAGAGAATCCACCCCGCAGCTTCGACGCGGAGCGCTCTTGAAATTCGGTATATCTACCATGTAAGTAAGGAGGTGAGAGCGTCTCGAAGCGAAAGTGTGGCGAATTGTGCGTCAAGCGTATAAAATGCGGGCGCCTCGATCGCTGACGTTTTTTGCGCTTCTTGTTCTTCCAACTTTTTCCCCGTTCCGTTTTTGTACAACTTTTTATTCCCTTCGAGTAAAAGTGGTCGATAAATTTAACTTGACAAGGTAGTCCTGACAAATTAGCCGGCTTCTCGTGAAATATCATAATAGCCATAACGGCGATTTCGTTGCTGTATTATTTGTATTTATCCAACTGTACGGCACCGAGGGTTTGTTTAAGGGTGAATATAATTTATCCGTTGATAGGTCAATTGTGCGAATCGATTACTATTCGAACGAACCGGAGAGTAAATTTCAATTAAAATTTATACCCTCCCCGCTTCGGGATCAACGGCAAAGTGTAATTAATGAAATAAAAATGTTGATCGAAGCTTCTTTGTCGCAAGCTTTCAGCGCGTAAGTCGGTGGGGCGTTTCGGCGTATAAAGTAGACATTTCGTGCCCTTTTGTTTGGTTTCATCGATGCCTCGTAACTTCTTGCTTTGTGAACAGTAAAACACACCGCAATCTGAGCACGTCAATAACAGAGGCAAATGTAATTTTCACTTGAAAGATACTGGCCGAAATGGCCACTGGATGTGCAGTCGGACAACGGATTCTGCGGGCAACTCGGGACAGGATTCCGAAGAATCGAGGTTCACAGAGAACCAATCCCAGAAACCTTCCACAGATCCCGCCTACCCTCACTTTTGCGATAGGGGCGGAAAATCCGCAGAACCGAACTTCGTAGAATCCAGGCCCGACTGTAGAAACACTTGTCGTCGCTGGAAAATAAGCGGCTTTATACAGGTCATGAGCCAGCCCTCGAACTATCCATTCTCACCCTACAAGTTGCAAGCTCGTAGAGAAAAAAAAGAATAGTATTCAACTCGAATTTTGAACTACAAATTCAGGTTCGTTATTAATTCGATTTTAAATCCCTCTGATATCATATTACATGAAAATATGATGATTTCTTTTAGTTTGAACCACTGTAATGGCTTCATTATCACAAATTTTGGAAGTCTGACCTTGGATTTGTTATCGGTGACCCAAAAAACCTCCGCGAACCAATTTCTACAAAAATTGGCATACTTATAGTTTTTTTATACAACGTTGGATCGCCATTTTGGGTTTCGCAATCTGACTTCAGGTTCATGATCAGTCACCGAACAAACTGGGGAGTACCAATTTCCATCAAAATCCAATGATCCATTCTCAGAATATCATTATTTTTATTCGATTTTTGGGATTTATGTTATTTCCATAATTAAAAAAGAACTGAACCGATCAAAGCCAAATTCTAATCTCTAAGTTTGAAAAAACCGCGTCGATTGAGACGAAAATCATTGAAATCCGGCAACTCGTTCTCGAGATATCGACGGACAAAAAAATTGATCACATACGTGCAAACAAACATAGACACAGACGTCCATCTGAAAATGATCGGAGGTGATTCTCTAAAGTTCAAAACGTGGAGATCTAGAAAAAACTCAACTTTTCATTTTCGAGATGATTACAGTAACATCCTTTTTCTTTGAAAACAGAAAAACGGACAGTTAATAAAACTGAAGCGGCCAAAATAAAACTTGAAAAATGTCAAGAACAAATTTTTCAACTCTGATTTAAAACCGTTCAGCAGAATATCGCAACTAGACGTCGTATATCTGTTATTGGTTTAAAGAAAATGGCTGCAGGGCATGAAGTGGTTGCATCATAAAGTTGAAAAGAGATACATTTAACGGCTATTGCTTTCTCGATAACTTGTAGAGCTCGACAATAATACAATGATGGATCGTAAATGCATGATAAAACTATTAAAACGATCGATTTGTCTGCCAATGTGCAATCTTTTGAAAGATTTAACACGCACGAGGAAAAATGTCTGGTTTACACTTTGAAAAATCAAACGCCGCGAACAATCCGAATCGTAATTTTAAATAGACCTCGAACCGCAATAAAATCTTGCATTTCTGAGTACCGCAGCTATTATACTTGACAAGAATTCTATATATTGTAATCGAATCGCTCAAATGTATAGCGAAAATAAATGAATAAGCAAGATGTGTTGAAGGAATGATACGGGCCGGATTGAATCTTACTTAATAGAATATGTCGTGTTTCCGATTCTATTTTGCTCGCTCTTTTTCCTCTTATCTGATGGCTATGAAAACGCGCTTCACCCACTCGAGTTTATTCGTAAGAAAGAAAACGTTGCTACATCGGGAATGCCCGGTTAAATTCCCAAGTCCGATATTTTTAATAGAATTAATTTTACGTCAGATTACTTGTTTTCGGACCTTAAGAACTATGAATAACCGTATCAAAACAGAAAAAATGTTTTTGGTAATGCAAAATGTCGGGCTGTCGCATTGATTTTTTTTAGGATTCTTAGCCACCATACGAAAAATGTCTAGTCTCGTTTTTATTTTTTTATGGCCCCAAATCTGAGAGAAGCAATTAAAACACGTATTGCGTCCTTTGTCTTGCGATGTTTGTGTTTTTATAAAATTCTTTCATTCGCAGGTGACAAAGATTTCTTTAAAAATATAAATATATAAAATACGAGAATCATACACGGAGAGAAAAAACTTGAAATTTTTACAGGGATTTCTGGAAAATATTACCGTGCTTTCCAATAAACGTGATGAGAACTGCCAGCGTTAGAAAAATTATAAGAAGCTTTAAAAATTATTCTTCGACATACAGGATAAATATTGTTTGCATTGACCAGAGAAAAATAGTCATGCACGGAGAAAATTTTACCGTGCTATAGCATGATTATTTTTCTCTGCGCGGAGATATATAATATATATATATATATACGGCGCATAGCGCTAGCACGGTAAAATTTTCTGTGACGGTGGGTGTCTCAAAATGTCTTCATATATCCGGTACAGAAAAGGAGAAACAGTCTAAAAAAATACAGTCGAGGTAAAAAATATATAATTAACAAAAAGAGACATATCAATTAGTTGAAAGACACAGATAATTTAATTAACTGAAACAAGCAAAAGTTTTACTACCTGAAACAACCGATGGTATGGTTAGCACAATCACGCAAGTCCATACACTGACAAAAAATAGATCGAGTCCAACATGATATGCGCTTTAATATTCGTGGCTTCGATTATTAATTGTATTGATGAATGAAAAACATTCTAAATCTTTTCAATCGACATCCCTTTGTGCTTTAAATTATTACAGTGAATATCCTTTTCGACTGAACATTCTATAGTTCCCATTGTCAGTGCATTCGTTAAAAAATTGGTTTTGTTGCCCTGAAACAGAAAATAATACGATCGGTTAAACGAGTGTTTCTGTATATTTCAGATATATTTCATGAATACTTACGCCAAGATTCTTCACCATCACTACACATTCCGCGATTTTTATCCCCGTGAATCGGCCGCCGGCTTGGAAACGCCGCGCTTTCTCTCAGAATCAAAAACTATCAAGCCGACGCGCAACAGGCGCGGTCGATTGAAGCTTGAAAACTCAGTTGTTGGTAAAAAAAAAATTGATCGAAGAGCTGCAGACTTGACACATCGAAGGTTCTTTACTTTTTCATATACCGTTTACGAAATCGCTAGGCAAAAGGCGCGATCGTTCGATTCGCATTATCAGGGTGGCGACAAATTTACTAAAGTATAATTCCTCGACTTTTCCCTCACTTTTCCCGCAATAAAATTCCGAATCCCTTGACATTTCCCCACGAAACTTGAGTATTATCGAGCAGCTTTTACGACCTCACAGCTCCAGAGGTTGTGCACCTTGAATATATTAATTTGGATCTGAAAAACACGTAGCATTGCTTCGTTTGAGACGAATAATTAGAAATTGAACGATTCCATTTCCGACGGTCGGTTTAACTGAATTTATGGAGCATAGTTCAAGATTGATAACGATTTTTATGAAAAAAAAAGTACGTTTCTCCATTTGATCGATCATATCTCCCTGACTTTTCCCGGTTTTAAAAGTCTCCCACCACGCTGCTCGATCACTAGATCACTGGATCACTCGATGCAACTGGCTCACTCGAATCGAAACTCAGATCACTCGGGTCACCGGATCATCCATTTTTGGGCCACTGGATCACTCGATCACTCGATTAGTCCCGGAGGCAGCGTCAAAGATTCGCGGGTCATTTCCGCAAGCTTCATCTTTTTTAAGTTAAATGTGTAACACATAATATTAATTCGGACGTCTGTCAAATCACCCTCACGGCGGGGGGTTGCGGCAGGGTTACAATTACAGCAAAATAAATTTAAAGAAATAAACGTATTGCCGAATACGCGAAACTTATCGTACGCATTAATTGAAACATAAGAAGCTTAGAGAATATCGACGGTTGCGTAGAATAACCGGCTGTCTCGAGTAAAGTTCAAAACCGGCTATTTCGCGTTTGAAATATTTTGGCCGCAAATTAAGTTGATTCACAAAACGGAGCTTCTATGAATTTTGTGAGGCGCTGACAAATTTCGTATTCAGCCCGATAGTGCTACCAATTTAATTTGCGGCCAAAAAATTTCAAACGCGAAATACCCGGTTTTTGGACTTTAATCGAGATAGCCGGTTATTCTAAGCAGCCGTCGATACCGTCTTCCATCCACATAAGTAGACGGAAAAAAATATTTACAAGATTCCCACCCGCAAGGATGAAATTGATTACTATGGTTTTTTTTTTATAGTGTAAAACAAAAAAGTAACAGTCTTCCACCGATAAGACAGAATAAGACGCTTCGGAAAAGGCCTATTTTACTTCGCTCCGATATTCTTGCACTTCTTCACAGAAAAAAATCGTTCACGCGAAAGAGACGGACTGATTGTGAGAAAAAATTTGTCACTACTGCCTAAACCACGTTCAAATTTCGCAAAAGGCTGTTTTCGGGTATTTCAAAATTGAGATATCCTCGAATCCACCGGTGGCTATGTTTTGTAAAATTTTTGCAAAACCTGAGATGCGTGCGGTTTTTCGTAGTACCGAACAATCTATGTTGAAATGCACTGCAATATTTGAAAGTTATCAAAAATTGATTTTCGCAAATTTCAACGTAGATGTTTCGGTACTAAAAAACATCGCACGCTTCTCAGGTTTTATAAAAACTATTGTTTCGTCATGCGAAACATGGTCACAGAAAGATTTAAGGACATCTCAGTTTGAAATTTCCGAAAATAGTCCTTTTCGAAATTTCAACGTCCTTCAGCCGGTGGTAGAAAATTTTTTTCAGCCCAGCCCTTTAGCTATTTTTTTGTTAAAGAGTGGAAGAATCTAGGAGAAGAGCGAAATCTGAAAGAGGCCCTTTTTCGAACTTTCCTATTGTACCTCATAGATACAGGACTGTGATGTTTGTGTTTGTTGATATAAAAAGAAGCGTTGTAACCAATTTTATCGTTGAGGGTATACATTTTTTAAATATTTTTTTTCCCTCACTTATGCGGGTGGAAGACGAGTTGTGTCGTGGAATTTAGGCGGAACATGACATTTTCTAAGCATCTTACGTTTCAATTAATGCCTACGATAAGTTTCGCATATTCCGTCATACATTTTTGCTTCATTTTTTGCTGTAAGTCCAACCCTCGTGTAACCCCCCGTCGTGGGGGCGCGTTGGAAGACGTTCGTGCTACTCTATTGTATGTAACACGGATAACTCGGACAAAAAAAATGAAGCTCGTGAAAATTGTGCAACGAAATCTGTCGTTACCTCCCGGACTAATCACTCGATCACTCGATCACTGGGATCACCTTGGACACCTTAACCACTGGATGGAGTCGATTACCGGATCCCACCGATCCCTCGACCACTGGATCGTTGGATCATTTGCAGGATGGCGCCGATTGTGCTCAAATAAAATTCCCTGACTTTTCCCGTAAAAAAAATTCAGAACTCCCTCACGTTTTCCCACGAAACTTGAATATTGTTGAGTAGCTTTTACGATCTTACAGCTTCGGAAGTTGTACAATGTATATCTTGAATATATTAATTTGGATCTAAAAAACGCAAATAATATTGCTTCGTCTCACACGAATAATTAGAAATTGTACAATTCTATTTCCGGCAGTTAGCTTGGCTGAATTTACAAAGCACGGCTGAAGTTTGAAAACAATTTATAGAAAAGTGCGTTCTTTCCAATGGTTCGTCATAATCCTTGACTTTTCCCGATAGACAAAATTCTCCGACTACTTCCGGTTTTCCCGGTTTGTCGCCACCCTGATTATTAATAATCGCGTGAAAGGCGCGGACGATTCCCGTGATTAATTCACACGCGCAAGAGGGCGCGACCGATTTACCTGTCAAAATACCTTAAACATCTAGAACTTGTCGCAAAATTCTGCAGAAACCCAATCCGCATCCGCGTCTTTTCGAATCCGACACGTCGCGATGCGGATTGTTCTTCCGAGATGCGGGTCAAGTCCGGGAGGGAGGTTGGATGGCATGCATTATTGTGTGGCGTGGCGGTCGGCGTTCCTCTTCGACGCGAAGTCTTCGAGCTCAGCATCTCGCCATCCAACGTACCACGGAACGTGATGGATGGTCCAGAGATGCGTTTTGCCCATTCGGACGATCACAGAAATCAGTAGAATGGAATAACGATCGGTGATGACTGAATAATTGAATTGAACAACAATGGAAAAATGGTTGCAGAGTGACAAGAAATGGAAAATTCTGTCTCGTTATTATTCAAACGCTTACAAACGGTCGAGAGACTCGAATACGGAGTCTCTTGGGAAAAAAATCTCTGCGATCGTTCGACGCTGTGGATTAGAAAAGTTAGCAACATCGCGGTACATCGCGGTACATCGCGACCTTCCTACCCTTGCCTGTTTCCCAACGAAACCACCCAACGGAAAAGAGAGACGCACACACACACGCACAAACTCCGCGACGGATCCCAAAACGTTCGCCTACCTACCCGGTTACCTATATTCGATCTAAACGATTCTCCATTCTTTCCAACACACGTCATTCTTCGTCATTCGCGCCGTGGTCACTGACTTACATTTTCGTTGGTTACCTGTCGGGAGCAAAATGTTTTTGTATCGTAGTCTGCCTACTCGGAATACAGTATCGCGGTTATTTCCCGCCAACCCTAATATCGTATGCATCGTTTTAGCAAATGTTGGCAGACTATCGGTACATCAACCTTTTGTAAAAGTGATTAAAAACATCCTGTATGCCAATTAGCATTTTTCTAAGCGAGCTAAGAAAAAAAAAAATTTGATCGGTACTTGTTGAATGTTAGAATATTGAAAATGACGTATAATATAAGGTGCAATTTGATTACGTTACTTTATGCCAGACTTTGGAATTTTATCGACATAACAATAATGTGAATATTTGAATACGTTGAAACCTCAGGTGAACCCACCGCTTAAACGACATTGTCGGTAACTTCAAACGTAGATTATTACATCAGTTTCGAAACACAATCCGATCTCGCGAGTGCCGAGTAAGCGATGGTTACCTGTCGCGATGCTCATTCCACTTTTAGCAACGTGTAAAATTTCTAACTGCAAGTAAGCTACGGTTAATTAAATTGCGAAACGAAAATTATCCGACCAAAAGTCAAGCACGTTGCGATCGCGAATGAGCCTATCCATGCAGCTAAGAAATCCAAGATTTGTGTAACAATTGTTACCGCCACGCCACGTGACAGGGGAATCCCAGGGAAATACCCGTAACCTAAATACGTGCAAACTCACCGACGTTGCCGAGTAATGGAGAAGTTGCTCGGAAGTCTCTGCTTAAATCTGGAAAAGCAAAAAAGGAGGCCCGAATTAATTTATGTATAAAGCTGCATTTTCCGTTCTCGAATTAATTATCACCGTTGTTTACAGATTACGCAAGGGTTAAAATTATGCTTTAAATGTACCACCTTGAACTATCAAACGGTTATTAAAATGGGTATTCTTACCTCCTTTAGGTTGCTCCACACTTGAAATGTAGTAGTTCGCGTAGCATCTCACAGTCAGGTCAAATGGTGAAGCGTCGCACTTTTTACACTGCGATAAGAATACAACAGAATATTACTCATTGTACATACTTGGGTCTGATTTCATGTCCCTGCAAACTGCGTGTGTCAAAATAATAATTATTTTTTTTTTTCACAACATTTCAGTGTTTTCCGATGTGTTAATAAATGAACTCCATAAATGAATAATAGAAAGCTAATTAAATAGACACAGGTATCGAATATATATATGAGTAAGGCCTGTGAACAGCTACCACTATTTACGACCAAAAGCGACAATTTAATCAAGAATCATATTTATTACGTACCTTCCGGTTTTATCCACTGTAGGGGATAGTCCAGTTTTCACCTTATCTCCACAGATCAATCGATCGAGCCGATTCTTTCGGATCGTTGCTAAATTTGGTCAATCACACTGAAATGTAGTTCGTCCCTGTAGTCAGATAAGAGATAACATTTTGTTAGTATTCCATGTTCCAAATAAATTCACGCTCTAGTGAAAATTAGCGATCATTTGTACAAAACATAATCAAAGACCGAACACCGATAAAGTTTAACCGAAAGACAAACCTCCGAAGTGACGAACATGTAACGACACAGCTATGCATGCGTGAATAATAACACACTTCCGTATTCGGTTAACGAACCGATAATATATTTTTATACAAAAAGAATGCCGCCCAAATGAACCACTCACTGATAAACACGTTACAATTGTATTACGAACTCATTGTCAAACGAAGCTCGCCTTCCGCAAGGCCCGTTTTTTCAGAATATCAGAAAGAAAACCGAAACGAAATATTATCGGAGTATTTTCTTGTCACAAAACGCTTCTGACGCGTCAAAAGTCTGCCCGAGAGGAATTTCAATATGTTGTTAGCCTGTTCGGCAAACTTCGGAAAGCTAAAATCTAAAAATCTGCAGCGTGATAATAAGACTCGATTCCACTTTTTGCGTCGTAGCTGCTTGTCTAAAAGGACTGATTGTGAGTTGAACTTGTTAACGATGCAGCTACGCACTCACCGAAGGTCGGCCGCACAAACAAATAACAAACAAACGACACGCGACGCGGCGAGTCGAAAATCGAATTCGCAAAGACCTGAAGTTGCACGGTAGAACGAAAAAGGAGGCCCGGATTAATTTAGAAAATCGGCTTTTCATTTTTCGAACAAATTGTTACCGTTGTCTAGTTTAATATTCACGCATTGCACGCTGTAACAAAAGTTCGGCTTCAAATGTACGACATCGAATTATCAATCAATAATTAAAGTGGGTATCGTTACCTGGAATCTGGGCTGCTCCACACTTTTACATGTAGTAGTTCTCGAAGCATCTCAGGTTTACAGTTGCACAAAACAATGAAAACTCGGGACACGAAATTCACCTTCAATTACGTAATACAACGTAACAGAAATCGTTGAGCTTATACACTTGGCCCGTTTTTGTACAGTCACGTAGTACGAGAATAATTTTCGGTACCTACATGTGTTCGAAGCCAGCCTCGGTCGAACACTGATAGTAGAGCACCGATTCTTGGTCAACATTTCGAGCGTGTTTACATCGCTGCGTCCTTTGAGACTCGCGTCAATGTTATGATCGGCTTCAATGGATCGTAAACTTTCGTCGCGTACGCACAAATTTGATTTCTATTCAAACGGTGAGGTGGTTGTGAATTGTATTAAACGATTTCTTTTCATCTTATTCGATAATTCGGTCACCGTCGACTCGGCACCCACTCGAGCTCTTCGTTTGTTTCTCGCAGGCCGGCCAACCCGTCTTTAGTTTTAATCTGTGAAAGACCGTAAAATGATTGCATCGACAAAGACGACGATTATGTTTTGTCAATGAATGCCCCGTAAATAAAATTGAAACATAATAGTCGTGGTTGTCGTCGATGCAATAAATAAAAACTGCATTACGTGTCTTTTACATCACGATTATAGTAACAGCAGGGTAATTTTTCTCAGATTTTTCTTTTCGTGTATACAAAGGTTATACATCAGTGCCTCACTTTAAATTGCTTCAAAGTGGTTAAAGATCTAATAAATTTTTCATCCTGCTGGTAACTCTGAAGGTTTGATTTTACAAACCCGGACCGATATTGATCACGATCAACACAGAACAGATTCTTTACTTGTGAAAAAAAAGGAGAATCCAAAGTATCAGTGACTTTGTTGAAAATAGTCTTCTGGATAAAATGAGACAACGCAGAGTGAAAGCGAACAATCTACTTTATTTTTAACGATTTTTAACTGATTTCGAATAAATCACTGAAACCGAAGTTTTTGTACACAATTGCAGTATATTGTATTTTTGTATTCTTATAAAGACCATCGTATTGCTAACCTATGTAATAATTTGTCAAATATCTCATCTACGACCATCTTGTGGTAAGACCAACAAAAAGTATTGACTCTAGTTCAACCAACCTTCATAATTAATAACGATCCGTGTATCAAGAGTGGGAAATTGTTTTCTCTTCTAAGTACCTGAGATCAGGGTAGAAACCTTTCAGACTAACGATAGGTCAAAGTTTAGGAAACAAAGCGAGGGTTTCTCTTTGAAATATACACCTATTTTGATACATCTGAGCAACGGATAAAAGAATAGAATTGTGTATACGAGTATAGCGTGTATTGTGGAGGCGTGGGTGAGAGATAATGCCTTTTTCTCGGGTAATTTTTTACCAGCTTTCTCTACCTTTCCTAAGAAGTTTGCCAAGGTAGGCAAGTTGGTAACGGGATAAAGTTTCTCCGAGCAAATCGAGAAATCGATCAATGTTCATTCACCTGCTGCCATTTTCGAAGTCGACTTGTTTTCAACGGACGATGCAGCTTCACCTTTCCCGTTCCGTGGAGAAAAGTTTCTAAGCAGAGCTCATATAAAAGGGAGAGAGAAAGAGAAATAAAGGTGTCTGTGATCAAGTAAACTTGCAGCAAGTAATATTTGCGCATACTTTGAGAATAGAATTTTACGAAGATTCAAACTTTTCATACCATAATTGGATCTAACCCTCAGACCGACAGTTAATCAATTATTACTTTGCAATCAGTTTTCGAAAATCTCTTGACTGAAGCTGCATGAAACTTTTTTGAGACGACAAATTTTCTCGAAAAAATTTTCCTGTTGTCTCCAGAAACGTTTCTCGTTACAATTTCTCTTTACTAGGTAACGTGTGAGTATTTTTTTCAGTTTTCTGTACACCTATGCTTACCCTTAAACGTGATGAAGGCAGGACTTGACTATCGTTGGTAACAAGTTAGGAAATCCATTCTTACTATCGAAAGCATAAAGCGAGAAAAGCTTTCTCGGTTATCGACTGGGACGAGCTTTCGGTATACACAAAGCTTGCCTGAAAATCTCTCAAGATAACTAACTCTGCGTTGCGAGTAAAACAGTACAAATTTCTCAAGAGTTTTTCGAGCTTTCGGTTTTCAGCACGCATCGAAACAAAAGCAGGATAAAATTTTTCTTACACACTAGATGGTTTAATAGCGATAGATTAGATAATTTGTGAATAAAATTAAGCTGGTGATGTTTGCAAAAAAAAAAAAGAAGAAAGAAAAAATCGCATTTTTTAATCGAAATTTTCTTCCCATTCTCGGTTAGCATCGCGTTTCTTGGATTTTCACTGTTGACTGTTGACTGTTGACGTAAAGAAAAGACTAAATATAAAAAAATAAAAAATCCCGCCAGCCTGCAGCGCGTAATTCACGTATTGCAGCGCAAGCACGCCTCAAGCTGAACGGAGGATGCGCAAATCCCCGCAGCGCCATTCAATCGATCTCGGCGTCCTTTCAAGCTCGCTAAAGAGGCAAGCTCGCACGTGTGTGCTTTCAAGAGAGAACAATTCGAGCTGATCGAAGTGAGGGTGAGGAAGGAATAGTGGAAGACGAAAAAAAGAAGAAGAAGAAAAGGAATATGATTGAGAGATACGACAGGAATGAAAAAAGGAAGCGTAGAAGCACAGGTGAACAATTACCGTTTTATTTTTTCACTCCCGCGGAAGGAATTATGAGGCAAAAGCTCCAAAGACCTGTACAGCGGTCGTTGTACTACAGAAACACGAAGGAAATTGGCTACGAGAGGATCCCAAACTTAATCTATGTCGGTGGGCAGCCCTTTTCGAGGGTCCGTATTTACTATGTATATATATATATATATACATACATATATAACACAAGGGTATTATATGTAATACCAAAACTCGCTCCGGTCTAAGAGGATTTTTACTGTATTTTAGGTCGGCGCGAGATAAGCGATATGCTTTCGGATGAAAGACGCACTTTAAAAAAGCTTAACGTCACAGAGTAATTGGGAATCCAGAGCGGGAGACGAGAGGGAAAGGACGGTGGGATAAAGTGAAGACGGAGGAGTGAAAGCTCGCGTGTAAATAAAAGTTTCTTAAGAACGGTAGAAAAAAAAACAGCAAGAAAAAAAAAAAAAAGGAAGCGGTGCATTCATTTATCTCTCAGTATAATTAGTTTTCATGCGTAGAGGTTGCAGGAGGGAAAAAGACCACGTCAGCAACGATGCGGATGCGAAATATAAAGAGATAAAAAAAATAAAATAAAAAAGTAAGAAAAACAGGCTTTATTTTTTTCAAAAAGAACCCCGGACATCGCATGAAATTCCTTCGGACGATAATATCGGTTGGCTCATCGCCACGAGCGAATAATATTCTTCAATCAATCATCGGTCAGGAAGTGGTGAAAAAATTTTGCTCGATGTCTTTTTGGCTTTTTTCTTCTATTTTTTGAACACGTACTTTCTCCATAAATTTTCCGTGAATCTATCTAAAGATTTCGCTTCTGTCGATCAAATCGTGTCGATTTTACACGAAGCGATAAGATCGCAGGTCGCGCGTCCAATGGTATAAAGAAAATCGAAAAGTGATTGTAAATGACCTTGATTGTAATTCGATTTCTCTTTTAATCCGCGAAAAGAGCAATTTCTTGGGAAATTTTCGTACGGCGTAGGCTTTACGGTGAATGAAAATCGACGTAATTGATTTGCGTCGAAAATTTCCTTACCCGACGAAAGGAAGCGAAGGGTGGATACGACAAGGCTCGAATTACGTCGGGTTACAGGTGGTTGCGCGCGGTCCGATGCGGTAGGTAACGGGGCGTGGTTTTGTAGTACTAAACTGATTCGCCAATTTACTTTGGTGTAGTACTCGAGGCAGATCTTTGCAAATGCCTGGTTAAACAGCCCGGGTATTATTTACTCGAGTGATCGAATCGCGGGGGAATTTTATCAGGGGAGATTTTCTTACGAGGGTTTTGCGTTTCATCTCAGAATTGTCGAATTAATATCCAGCAGACGATCCCACGTTTCTTTTATTTTTTTATAATTTTTTTATCCTTCGTCTGAAAATACTTTGACCTTAATTTTCTTTATTCACTCTTGATCAACCTGTTGTTCGATAGAGAAATTCTGACAAAGACCGAAACGCCGTTTGGAGAGAGACAGGCACATTTTTGTTGACAGGATGTACCGAGACAAAAAGAAGCCACGTCCCGAAGGACGGTTAAATCGAGACCCTTATTGCGATGGAAATTTCCAACAGGAAATTATATACTCGTCCAGTTATTGCGCGTCGTTAATTTAATCCCCGGTACTCCTGGATATTTTATCTCTCGTCCAAGGTTAACGCGTCGATCCTTTGATCTCGTCGGATATATCACATGAATTGGTGAAGAGCTTCATTAGCGGTAATTTTATGCCTTCTTTTGCGAAATAATAAACTTGACCAGCTTGATTTCTTCAACTTCGTACGTCAGCCTCGGAAACTGACGAGCGTTTTATTCTCATTTATTAATTCAAAGGATGTTCCGAGGCTTGTGCATATTTTTATTTTTACACTTGAAGGGTTGACGAAGTGTTAGAAACGGTACCCACCTGCATAATTTACAATGCATACACAATGGATGCCAAGAAACGAACGAAATTTAAAAAAGGTCTCGGTGAAATTTACGCAAGTGCTAAAAAAGGTTTGCATATTAAATCAGTACGAGATACACAGAAGGTTCTTCGACCGTGAAGAATTTAATTTAGAACTTTGTGTACAGTTTTAATGTCTAGAATCATTTTTCTTCTTTCTCAAGAAGCGGTACGTTCTTACTACAAAAATATTTAGGGGAAATTCAACCAGTGAAACTGATTCTTCTTTATTCAATTGTCTGATACAATTCGCAATAAACATTCCTCCCTATTCTTTTTCCGAAACTGTTAATTGAAAGAGTAGGAAGAAAATGTATTTTGAATATCTTTTTTCTTTCCACCAAAAAGTGAAAAAGTAAATATGAACCGAGTAAATTCCATCTGGCAATGAAAAAGGAGAAAAATAATTCGAACGGGGCCGTAGATAAAAGTGCAGAAATTTCTTTGATATTTCGAAAATAACTATTAACTCGCAAAACCTGTTCGCGGCATCTCTATTAATTTTAATAAATAGTGAAAGATTGGTTCTTAGAATTTATTCCTCAGGTTGTATAAAAAATTAATGTTTGATGTGTTTTTCGACTTGAGACTGTGTACAAAAAAGTATATTTAATAAAACGATCTATCCCAACAATATCAACAGTTTCAAATTTTCTATCCAACAATCTTGAATGCATCGCGGCTAAAACTTTTCTATGCAACTTGTTTTCTACGATTGCATATCCTGAAGGGCTTATCCCCTCACAGCTCATGCGCGTAGGTATAATAATACGACAAATACTCGAATCCGCAAATTTTCTACCATCCGATTCAACTCCTCGGTATAATGATCCAAGTTGAGAAATTAGCCGACTCGCATCACCGGTGGAAAGATAAAATAAAGAAAAACCGTAAGTAAGAACGCGGAGTGTATGAATAAAGAGATATATAGACGCGAAGAGCTGCAGGGGTTGAAAAAGCTCGGGTGGGAAACGATTCTGCGTATATCTGGGCAACGTCGCGCTGGCGCGGGCGAGGCGAGGCGGCTCTAGAGAGCCGAGGGGATGATTCCGCTGGTTCCCCGCGAGGTCCGCAGTGTTTCGAGGGTTGCGGGGACCTCGGCATTCGCAGCCGCCGTGCAGACGCGATGCATAAGCGCGATCGCGTATCTCCTTAGATCCGTTACTTTTGCCTTTCTAAGATAGGTACGTTCCTGAAGTGGGGGGATAGGATAGATTATCATATAATATTTCAGGATGCGGAACGAGTCGAAATTCGTCACCGAATTTCACTTTCGCCTCCGTTTCACCTCGTCCAGAGAGGGTTGAAGTGGTGACCGTGGGGGATTAAATGAGGCAAAGTGAACATGGCATTGTTCGCGGTGTTATACTGAAAATTCAACTTTTCTTCCTGTCGTTTTGAATTTGGATAATTTCTTGTCCTTTCTTTTTTTTTTTTTTTAAACTTGTTTCCCTCAAAAAGTTGTCGACTTTATTTCTTCCGTTTTTCTTCCGTTTTTTTTTTCCACACATCTCGCGCAACGTTTTATTCCGTGTGAAAATGCCGTACAAGCAGTTATAAAGGTAAGCGAAATGGGTTAGACTTTATTGTTAAACTGGTCAAGTAAGCAGCGGGTATATTTGTAAAACTACCAGCTCCTGCAATCAATAAGACCCGCTTTGTTCGGCTAGGAATATATATCCTTTTACCATGTAACCCTAATGTGTAACACGCCGGCTTTGAGCGCTCTGCACATTTTTTCCTTTTTTTTTTTGTGTGTGTGCAAGGTGTGCACGAACCCTGACCTATATATACATAGTAAACACGCAGATACACGTATACTTATCAAGTCGCGTGTCGTTCTAACATTTTCCGATCGTCAAGTAATTCTAGTGACACATTTTATAGAAACGTACAGTTGACGACGTATGAAAAAAGAGGATCTAAAGGAAAAGTGTACACAACAAATGCATCTAGCGTATAAAATTGTTATGACTTTGTTTTACACAAAAATTCTTTCTTGCAGTATACGACTCATATTGCAATTCGTGTCAAGCTTTATTTTTTGTTGGTACAACCGAGTCTGTCAGCGGTATATAATTTCATGAAAGGCGTGTGAAACGGAGAGTTCGCTTCGACCTGAATACCGAATGACAGCTGGGCTAAACGAACATTGGAAAAATGATTGACTGACCGACAAAAAGACGGTTTGTGATTTTGTGGAAATTAGAGGTGAAGGTATTCAAACTCGTTTCAACTGAATTGTTTTCCGGAAGTAGTCCGAATGCACACGATATATACCTGTGATATTCTCACCCTCTATGGCTGCATGGGCAACAGTTGTTTTGCGCAAAATGCGGACAAGCTGACTCGACTGCGAAACGTCGTAGGTGCAGCTATTATTTCCAGAGCTGCACGTACGGCATTGGCAACTGTACTAGGTGTGCCAGTTTAAGCCCCTCGCTCTCGGTCGAACAACAGTCGAATAACAAATTTCCATTTAGCACATTTGCCTTTTGCTTTTCGAGCTTTTGCCCGCACAGCCACAGATCGGCGAACTGCACAATTACCGAAAAGGATAATCTTCTTTCCGTAAGCGAAAACCCTGCGAAGCCGCGTTCCGTCGCTGATCCGCGACGATCCAAATACCCTGCTTTGCGGGTATGGAAAATCTCTCCGAGTGCAAACAGTTTTGCAAAATTGGAAAAATTGCAGGTATCGTTACACCGTGCAATTAAATCCCGCACTGCACGCCGTTTCCTCGGTAAATCGATTCTCTTCGACCCTCCGGTCTCGAACAGTGACCAAAAGGACATCCGCGATACCGACGAGTAAAAATGAGATTAAAACGAAGACAAAGGGCCGCTCGCCGCCGGGCGAACATTCGATGAGTTGCTAACCGCGGCCGCTGCCAGTGATACAAAGCGTGAATTGCCGGTCTGCTGGTTAGAGATTAGATCGCGATTCGCGCTGATCCATACACCAAAAGGCGGAGGCAAAAGCACGAAAGCTCGGATCGACGCATAACCGATTTTCTCTCAGTTGAGGTACACGGGTCTGCCAAAATACGTGTACGTGATAAAATTACGGAAGATCGATAAATTGGCGAAAATTAACCGGACGATTTCTCGTTTTCCATGGGCATATGATCAGTCGGGCTTATCTTCCCTGATTATAAGCAAATCAGGGTACAAGTAGTAGCAACTCGGTGCTGCTCGGAGTGGATTTGTACCCTGATTTTCCTATAATTAGGGGTCCCTACGGGTCGCATCGCCGAAATAATCCGGTATTATACAAGAGCCGTAGGCACGATTCGTATCATGAAAAATGCAGCAGGCCTGCCTGTGACTGTTTATTCCCGAGTGCCTTTAGCCCCGCTCTTTGAAACTTGAGGGGATCAACTCGAGATGAAATTCGCAAGGTTAGGGAATTTCCCGGTTGACAGAGAAAGTGCGCGCATTTCGAACCTCGGTTCTCTGTACGCTTGAAACAGCTGCCGACAAGTGTGGAGAATTTGTGAATAGATCGTGAATTTCATCGATCCGGCCTCCGAAACAGTATTTGATATCGTCTCGAAGTTTAGCCGCTCACCAGTTTTATGGACCATTCGCGGATTATGGCTTCTTACTTCTGTACACTACCTGCGAGGAAAACGAGGGGGGATCGATCTGTTGCCGTACGATTCGAAATAAGAAATCGCAATCACACTGTTGTATTTCCGCTTCTCGCATACAGCTGCAGATGCACGTATTTTACTTCCTCAACATTCTACCACTTTGAAACCCAGCCAATTTAAATGTATTACAAACTTTTCGAATCTCTTTACGGGATTCTCATCCTTATGCCGACTCTCTGTACTCGTCGAATGATTACCGGCAACGTGAACTCTGTTACCAAACTAATGGAAATTAGATTTGTGCAGCTTGATTGATTTTAAAAGAAGCTAATGAATCGATTCTCTGAACATCGTAAATCCGCCATTGACATTTTGTTCAGAGAATTAGCATCGCTTAACATTGACTAATGGGGAAAACGCAGATTCGGTCGCATTGGATTGGAGTTTGTTGAAAATTTGATTTCTTTCACGACTTCGCTTGATCAGGAATATCATAAAATATCTTGAATATTGTAATTCGGTAATTTAAAAAAAATGAGATATGTACAGGATTTCTTGAGATTATCAATCCTACAAAAGCAGCGCTCAAAA
Source organism: Neodiprion lecontei (assembly GCF_021901455.1). NCBI lineage: Eukaryota > Metazoa > Arthropoda > Insecta > Hymenoptera > Diprionidae > Neodiprion > Neodiprion lecontei. The sequence continues at coordinate 8,277,379 of NC_060265.1, read as the reverse complement.
ATCGCTTGTACCGCACCAAGTTATTTTCTAAACGTGGAGCGGATGTGGAGGATGAAAATTTCGATTTTTTAGATCCTTTGGCCGGATTGTGATTCGAGAAAGAACTTTATACTTCGTTAATATAAACCCGGCAGTTGACAGTTTGTCAAATTCACCGAACACAGTTATTATACCTACGTCATGATAAGACTTTTCAATTTTAATTTTTTCACTTCTCATTCACTAGAATGACAATAAAATAAAGTTTCCGTAGAAAAATATCCGTTGAAATATAATTTCAATATGAGTTTCTTGATTTTCGAAGTCAATAGAATTCCGCCTTCTCGTAAACAGGGAATATAAATAACGATTGAAAGTGGATACACATACACGGTTGTACAACGTGGCTTGTACAAGTCACAGGGTAAATAAACTTTTGCGATATTTTACATCCTCCGTAAAACACGGAATGGCGCGATAGTGTGAAATGGGAATCCGTGCGAGGGGACAACTTCGTAGGTACCTGTACGTATCCATCTTAGGTCCACCCTAACGTTACATGCGTTTGAATAATGCACGAACGGAGGTGGGCGCGTATAGAGATAGGTTTGTGAGTTAAGCTCATAGGTGTTTGACGCCGTTGCTGCAGGGTTATACGTGTTCGAAAGACGGGGCCGAGGCTGAGAGTGGGACAAAACTTGAAGGACCCCATTCCTCCGGCTCTTCCCTGCAGAAAGACGTCGGTGTCTTGTGTTTCGCAAAGTGCCTAAACTTTGCGAGAAGGCGGATATATACATACTCGTTGGGTATGTACATAGACACACGTATACATATGTATACGTATACATGGGTAAGAACGAGTTCGCCAAGAGGAAGCGTATCGTTAGGCACACCCCATTTGCACCGAGTACTTCGTAGGCAAGCGGAGGTACACAGACCCTGCAAGATTCCTCCGGACATTATCTCGACTATCCAGGAGAGCCACCCAGCCAGCCAGGCAAACCTGCGCCGTCTTTGCAATTTAACCGTTTGCACTCAGCTCAGGCGCCGATTGACGCTTCGCAAAATACAGTCGTATACAACAGCCCGCAAAGCTCCGCTCTGATACGTCTCCGCTCCAAGCTCAACAACAAGTCTAGACTTTTCTGGAGGCGAAGCGAAGAGAGAGAGAAAAAGAGAGAGAGAGCGAGGGAGAAAGGGAGCTACAGAATTGCGCGGAAACAATTGAGCCAGAGGAATCGCGATTGCAGCACCACCGGATATCTTGCAGTTTCTATGCCTTTCTCCAACTTGCCAAACGTTTGTTTTTCCCCTTCACGAGCCAGCGAATTCATCCGGACACCTGATGCAGGGTTCAGCGAGGAGGAGGGTAAAACACAGGGGAAAGGGAGGGGAAAGGAACGTTATACTTTGATGAATAATCGTTACGAATCGCAGAAGAACCTCATACATTATGCAGTGCGACATGTGTAACAGATTCGGATGGACACACGGAAAATAAAACAGCAGGGAATTAACTAAACGATCACCGAACCCTCTGACTTCACCTGTTATTATGTATAATCGTTAGATCCGATGACACGTTGTATACACATACATGAAAATATCGGTTGCTTGGTATTTTTGGTACGCCGTCTAAGTACAAGGCTCCGAAATTTGGTATCGATCTGAACGAGTTCACGGTTTGGACTGAACAAGAACGAGGTCGGCCAGTGTTGTGGATTAATTGTGCGTGAGAATTCCCGACGCCCAGTGTTCCCTAAAAACTGCGGTTCTATGAAACTATCCTTTTTTCTAGGCTCCACAGATCCGCTTCCCGAGGATTCCAAAGAGTCTGGTTGATGATCGTGAACCACATCTGAGAGCTTGCAGGTCCCAGGAATTAACGCTGCTCACACGTGACCTGCAGGTGACAAAAGCTCTTTGTGAACCACAATTTTGTCAATTTACGGCCGATACCTTGACCACTTTGAACTCGTCTCTTGGCAACCAAGCTCAAAATATGTGGCCACGAACAACTGATTACGTGTAGAAACACCGGGGTGAGCTTCGTTGGGCGATTACGAGTACGCATGGTGAGAAAAGTTGCGTGTTTGAGCAATTAAACTAAACGTACCAACGGGGAACACAAACAAGCCACTCGTTGAATATGCGCGAATGATAAACGGTGAATAAATGTATCTACGTATGCATACCGGGGAGCCGAAAGGGCGCGATGAAAGATTCACTCGTTTCCCAATAGATGCAATTACAGCCGTAGGAGCGAGTGCAGCAATTTCCTAGAATCTAGTGCTTCAATAATATCTCGCTTCTGCAGCACTCGCGAGAGAGGCACAATGCCCCCAATACCACACACACGTGAACCGAATTACCTAAAACTTCCCAGTCAAATTCCAGAAATATCGCGGCATACGACGATAAGTAAAACGTCAGGATTCCTGCGGTCTGGTCCTTTGGTCGAACTTGACAAAGGAGCTTTGCTCCATGGTGAACGCACCAACGTCCGACCGAACTTTGTCTAGGAGTTCATTCCAATCTCCGCCCATCACCACCAACACTCCTCGCTCCTGAACTTTTTCGGGTGTGAAAACCACGGGCTGCTACATGGAAGTGTTACGAACAATGACAAGTAGCACGGGTAGCAAAGGGACGTTTCTTCTTTCATCTTTCGTTCCCAAACGCACATTCGTTACATTGAACTCCGAGTTCGGTTCGTCTGGAATTCTGTAATTACTTCGTGAACTAAAAGGGATGCACCGGTCTCTTAGCGATTGCAATTTTTCGAAAATTTATAGTGGACGTGAAATATCAGGGCTGAATTATTGGCGCAGAGGGTGCGCGTATGCTTGGTTTGTAAATTTAACGAAACAAGTTCGAATTTTTATCTTCACTTTGGAACAGGGGACAAAATTAAATCCCTTGTATACCTTCTCATACGACACCCACAAGCTACTGTTCAATTACAAAGTGAAACAAATAATAAACATGCCAAGATGGAAAAAAGTCACACTCGTACGAGTTACCCAGCTGAACATCGGATCACTCTGTTCCTGACTTTAATCCGATCATCGTGACGCACTTAACGAATGTGCGTTTATAAATGTCTCAGTGTGAGAAATAAACCGAACATTAGACGCACAGCTCGAGGTTGAAACTAAACGTGGGACGTAATTGACTCGATGAAGCATTGATCATGCACCGAGTGAGAGTACCAATTTGCAGTAACTGAGAACGGCATGATCGAGTGGATATCGGGTGACTTTCCTTGACACGTGATGAGGATTTGACCGACACGATTCGTGATCCGGAAGAGTCTAATCGCCCGAGTAGAATATTCCTGGAGACAGTTGAACGGGAATTGGAACGCGGTTCAATTTTGGCCAATCATCGACCGATGGGAAATAGCTCGAAGCTGTGGGTTTTGCGGGGGTCATAATCTTGCCGGCGAACTCTGTGTGACAGAGTCACGTGCCTCTCTCTAGGTCCTCTTCTCTGCCGCCTGCGAGGGGCAAGGGAGAGTGGTAATCAGGTTTGCGAAGAGGTGATGCTCCCATCAACGTTCATTGGGTACACTGAGTACCTTTCTCCTCGTCCTCCTGTGATCCTTTGCTGCGCTTTAAGTAGGTCTACGTACAGGCATTATACCTACGTGTGGCCGAGGCACATTTCGCATTACCCACCGCCAACCTTCGACGGAACTGCGGCCTCATCGCCTTTGCCGGCCACTTAATTAACTTAAGCGTGAAATCTGAAGACTGGTAGGTGAGCATCGTGCCAAGTTTTGGCGAATCGGCGGAGTGATTTTCCTCGTATCTTTCATCGCCTGTCTCGTCGTCGACGTTCAAAGGAGAATTTAGGTGGTCTTTTTCTTTTTCTTCGGTAATTGCTTGTCGTCTTTTACTCTCCGCCCTCTTTCATTGTACCACGCGAAAATTAGTCGCTGGGCACTGTAACGTAGAAGCGGACTGATATACATATCATAAAAATACGTTATATCGTCGACCAAATTATTGCTCTATATCAATCCAGGCCAGGGATTTAGAATCTGCCGAAGCATAATTACTTTGTTGTGGTATATAGATACAGAAACACATTAGTAGCCGAGTATCGTCGTAAACGCCAGAAATATACCGAAAAAATATCGTCAATATCGATCCGCTAAATTTTATCTTCAACGACCAAAGTATTCGTTGTACGTATAGACTAAATATGCTCAAAAGAAGTTTCTACGTGGAATGAAAATTTGACTCGCAAGCTTCGAGCCAAGATATCTATGACGCGTACGCGTACAAAATCAGGCAACAAGTCGTGGATTCAAAGCAGATCCGTGCAGTATCGTCGTTGTTAGGATAAATGGGTCACCGAATACGCATATGCTGGGCATTCTATACGAAGCGTATCAGTTACGTCTCGCTACTCCTTTCAGTTTTACATTTGAATAATCCTGAGAGAGTTTGATTATAGAGAGAAATTCATTTCAACATTTGCAATAAAAAAATTTTCGTCAAGAGTACTTTGATATTCGATTGTTTTCTTCGGTTGTTGATAAAATTGCATCGAGATCCCGTTTGTTTCTGTACAAAGAAAATTTCGCCGATTCGTAAGAGCAAAAAAATTCAAAATACCAGACACCGGATAAATCTGTAAAAACTGCAGACCAAGGAAAGGTATCAGAGCTTCTCAAAACTACCTTAATGCGCCAAAAAATTGTTCGAAATCTCGTTATAACGCTATATGTTTGCTAAACACTCACGCAATAAAGGATTACAAGATTTTCGGCGGTAAAAATAATCGATTAATGCGTTAACAACTAGCACAAATTTCCTGTACATTTCCGCGTGAATACCTCCGGGTAAAGTTAATATTGAGCTCGAGGATCGGGCGAAAATACACAAAACCTAAGCAAACATTGCGGGCGTGGTGAACAGGAAGACCATTTCTGAATGTAAAGTAATGCTCGAACAAATAGGCAGGCGGCAAAGTCTTTCCAAATTCTTCATACAAAGGATTCGCCGGCGATTTTCCTCGCAGAATATTTTCCAAGGAGAAGATTTACCGATTGGATCTTCGCATGAAAAACTCCAATAACGCGTATAAAGCAGAGAAACCAACAACAATTTCTGTTTCCGACTGGAGCAAAAAAAAATAAATAAATGAAGCAAATAAATTACAACAATATAACGTCACCCATGTTGAGGTGTATCTATATATTTTTTTTTTTTTTTTAAGCCAAGACTTTGTTCCATTGATTTGAGAAATCTGTAATTCTATTCACCGCTTAAGTACGTATATTATCAACTCTCGTAAGGCTTGAAAGAATTTATTCAAACAATTATGATTATCGGTACAGAGATTGGTTAGTTGGATAACGCGCAGCACCGAGTGCTCGAAAATAAAAGTGGGGTAGGTGTATTTTGAGGGGGTTGTTGGCCGAAATCAATAGAGCTTATTCATCCTTGTAGTACCCGCCCATTCTCTCTTTCTCTCGATTTCTGATATTTCCTTCTTTTTTTTTCCAGCCGGTCTTAACTTGACGAAACACGTAACGCGCAGGACGTTAACGCTTCACTTTAATCAAAACGTTCACCGTACACTCAGCCCAGAAATCCCCTCGTTCTCTCTTCAATCTTTCAGCCCTTTGTTGTAGAGCTGGAAGTGTCAACGGTTTCATTCCTGAACGATTGATCTGTTCAGCGAGCCTTCTCGGACCTCTCTCCGTCGGTTAACAATAATACTTGTAATCCTGATGTAAATCATTTACCAAGACCGGTACCGGCTGTTTGAATACCGTCAAATGAACCGGAATTAATTGGAATGTTAATTGATTACTCGAATCACGCTTTACTTCCTTTCCAATAATTCGTCTTCTGATATCCTATCACGATTCATTTGACTCCTAATTGTACTACATCAGCTGACGATGAGAATATCCTTGACTTCAATCTCGCGTTTCATCTTCCGACGATCGAATCGACAGGGAATTAACAAGCTAAGCTTCAGCTGCGACTGGACGACTTTCGTAATTCCTGTTTCAGAAACGTTAATCACAGATCGTATCATTCGGCGTAGATCTCGATTCTGCGGTAACGCACTTTATCGTTAAAGCAGATGAGGTAGAGCGCTGCTGTCTCAGACAACACAGGTTGCGTAGAAACGACCGGTCAATATTTCTTGTAATTGCAACCATCGGTGTGTAAGGTTAAAGTTGCAAGAGCGGGTAGCAAAATATTCTCACAATCGCGTAAAGGTCGCATAAAAGCTTTGCAAAAACGAATTAAAATGTCTTCGAGGTCTCCTTTATTCTCGTCCGAAGCTAAAAATGATCAAACTGACGAGTCTTCTCAACCAGCTCCCGTGAGTTTAATACCAATGTCGATATTTTTCGAGTATCGGAAGCCTTGAGGTACATCCTTCAGCATTCTTCCGGTGAAATCAGCTGGCTGTAAAATTTCGTCAACGAGACTAGATGAGATAATATCCGTCCAGCCTCAAGTTTACGACGTTATCGGACCCCGCTTTAAGGGCTCTTTCCAACTTCTCGGTACCTTTCGGATACCCGCTACTGGTTTATTTATACATAGTCCTCGAGATGTAGGGTATCTACGGCGCACATGTAGGATAAACGCACACATCCGTGTATGTGATACGATACAAACAGTTCGTACGGTCGGATGCTCGACCACAAAACTCGACCAGATGTATATATATTGGAAGTCGAGTGTGTGAGCGGACAGACAAAGAACCCCGGCTTCGGCTTGGTATTGGTTTTCCAGTAACTCCTTGTCAGTCGTTCAAGAGTTGTGCGAACGCGAAGCTTATCAAACCTCACTCTCGTTTCATCCGGTCAACTCATAGCCAATTTTACGCAAATTTACAGGAAACTCTTAGCGTCCGATCAGCTTTACCGATCGCCACCATCCGCGTCTGGAGAAATTATGCAAAAGCTTTGAAACTACGTTCCGTCCTAGGTGTAGCAATAAACGTTGTAACGTTTACACGTTGGTTAGAAATTACAATCACCGTGCAAGTATCCGTCGGTCGATCGATCCGTGGTGCCGTCATTTCATTCGCTGAGGGCGAACCTGTCCAGTGTACAGATATACGCCTACATCTACACCTTCTCCGTGTGTTTCGGGAAATTCTGAACGGTTGCATCCGTCATTTGACAGGTTGACGAATTCATTAGCTCAGGTTTGCGGCAGAACAGCGGCTTCCTGTGCGAAAGATAATGGTTGAAGGAAAAGAGGAGGATGAGGGGTGGTATGAAATATAGTATATGTCTGGATACAAGGTACCGAGCTGCTACAACTCGCGTCCTACTTTTCCGCGGATATACACTTTGATAACTGACAAAGATGTTTCACAACTCCGTGAATCCCCTTCCAGGTTCCTCGTCCATTTTGCAATCTGCTCCACCGCGATGATTTATGTGTTTACAACAAATAATGTAACTTATTACAGGTATACATGGATTTGTGTTGTCACGGTGAGTAGGCAGATGAACGCCATGCGAATGTTCGCTAAGAAAAAATACAGGGCGGGAGGAAAGTCTTATTTCCGAACGAAAAGAGGGTTTCCAATTGATTCCGGTTGCTAAATAATTAAATTCGTTAGAACGGTTTATCATTTCTTACGACATTCGGAGGGGACGATTTGTTCGCGAAAGCTGTACAAACTCATTTCGAAAGAAATAAATGGCGATTGTTAAACCGTCACAAAGGAGAAGTCACAAGCTGTATCTGTACAAGAGAGCGATTCACGCCACTGATTTACTTATTATTTGCATCGGTAGAGAGTAAGTGCAAGACTCAATTAAAGCATAAACTTGAGAACCTCAAGTAACTGGAAACTTTGTCTCAGATAGTCAGCATAAATTTTGCAACACGGAGTTTCGACACGAACGTCAAAGGTGGTGTGTACACTTTGAGAAGATTTTTCTTTGCCAACTTTTCGCTCGATCATCAAACTCGATGATATCTTAAAGAAGAATAATCATCTCTGTAAGCAACTAGTTATCAAAATATAAATTGTTCGCATAATATATGTCACACGTATAAGAACCGGAGTCAAGTGACGCCCAAGTTGACCGATCTCTCCTATCCATCTACGCTACTGTAATACAGTTGACAGTTATCGCGCCGAAAACAATGTGAGAGATAAATCTGACGGTGACGTCAAACGGACCTCAAATTCCGTAATCGTTTTCAACTCGGACCAATCTCTGCCGGCAGGTTCCGATGACGCAGGCTTACCCACCGAATTCGGTATCAATGAAGACCTCTGTTTCTGTTCGTCGCTGATTCAAATCGTTTCAACCGAAACCCTCCCCCCCCCCCCCTCCCCCACGAACACTGCGATCTGATGTGGAATAACGAATTGTCTATCAGCCAGCCAATCGGAACGCTACGTCACTTGTTGAATACTATACCCATTATCTAACCACCATTAGCTTTAACTTGGCCTGCGTCATTTAAATGTATTTTAAATTCAATCGATAAATGTACCACGCCCATGTAACGCACGTGAGATTTAGTCGATACTTCGTTGTAAGTCTCTGACCTCGTGAACTTTCGAACTGAATTTATCCCGCACCAGTACTTTATAATACAATATACAATTGTGTGCTTGCTAACTTCGCATTTGACAAGAAGAGAGCATCAAAGATGCTGTTGAAACTTTTAAGAATGTTTCCTTCGCACAAAATATAGAACTTCTGATGTCTAGTTTAATCCATTGAGCCTTCCTTTGTTCGATTCTCGATACATCAGGTCAATGAAAATTTGCAGTTTATACTTGACATGGCTTTGAAATAATAATATATCCGTTTACACTTGAATCAACGATAACCAGTCATCGAAACTTCAAGAGATGACTATTAACATTAATATTTCAGTAAAAATTACATAACAGGTTTCGTTTACGAGAAATCTTTTCAAAAGATAGGAACTTCTTTTCCGAAGATTTGAACGTTCTTGGAGAATTTGAAATTAAATGAACTATTAACCAGAAACCTTACAAGAACTGAGCTGTCTTCCAAAATAATGGTATCTCACGTATATTTTTCACGACCATTATAAATTGTTGATGATCGTTGAACTACAATTATTCAGAGAGAATATTGAATACTTTTATTCGTACATCGTTGTTTTTTTAGTTCAAAAACAATAGCGTATTCCCACTTGTCAAAAGCTCATAGTACCCGTCTCCTTGATTCAATGAGATCCAATTGCAACTCCCATTTAAAAACTTTCCTCGCAGGGGACGATACATACCGTGGTTTTCTCTGCCACGCAAATTCTGGCATCACATTTATCACGAACACGATATCCGCCTAGTTAAATTCAAGTGTATACTTTTGCTTTTATGTCTACCATAAAGTAGAGAATTAATGCGTAGATTTTCACGGAGGGTGTCACCGATAACCAAGCTCAAGAACGCGGCATGAGATCGCAAAATTATATCACACATATATATCGGGTGGTTTGGTATCGTTAATGTCCTTTGTAAGGCAGGACGTGTAACATGTTTTAAAAATCCATTAACCCGGTCGCTGCGTGCTGAGAAGATGACAATTTTTCACCGTGAAACCGTCATCAGATTTCAACGAAAGAAGTAGAGGCTTTATATGCGACAATAGAAGGGCGGCGAGTGGATGATGCGTTCAGACTTAGAATAGGCGCGTTGTAATCGGATTTTACTTATTTTTCACTTATTCGAATTGAACGGCAGGAGAAACCGGCGGAGTTAATGTCCGAACTCGTCAACTCCCGTCGAAGATGACGAGGTGCTTAAGTTTAATAGAATATCTTTAAAGCTGTAACATCTCCGCTGCGGGACTTTTAAATCGTTATCCGAATCGAATCTGTCAAAGGTTGGTAAGCGATCGACGCTGCAGAGATAAAGGATGTATTTTACGTTGGCAAAAAGTTTGTTGAAACGGAACGATATAGTTGGATGGAAACTTTTTTTTTACGCACATTATAGCAGCGCATTGCAATTTCTGTAAAATATTGGCAAGTGAAAATGGACGAGTAAGAGGAAAAAAAAATACGAAATATTTGCAGGATTGACTGAAACTTCGGAAGAAACGTAGGATGGAAATTTGGCGAATTTTATTAGTTTCGCTAGTTTTGAGCCTGGGGAAGAATCGTCGAGGAGGGCAAAGCGGCGACCTTGTCGAGGTTGCAGGAAGTTTATTTTAAAGCTTTGTTAAAACCGTAGGAGGAGGGGATTTCTCTTGTGCATTATATAGGCAGACAGGTATGTATATTTATGATAAATAGAGGATTTTAAACAAACTCGCGCGACAAAGCCTGATTGTTATAAATGGTCTTGACGCAACGGAAAAGCAATTGCCCACCGAGGCAAGGAAGGTAAGATGGGCCGAAGACTAAACATTCCCTGCTCAAGGGGACAGGGAAATATGAAATAAGGCTTCTCGGGGGTTAACTTGGGTTAAATCTTCCAACTTGCGGTTCGATATTTTATAAAATTCATTTATCTTGCACCTGGACGAATGCGCGAAACACGGGTGGAGAAATAAGTTTGAAAATTGTGCCTGCGCATGTCAAGCGTGCAATTAACTCCATGTTAATTATAGCCAAGTCGCTCAAGCGCCGCATCAACTGCATCGACGACAAGTTCTCCTTACTCAGAATTTGAAAACAAGTATCTGGTGTTTGTTTACCTGGGAATTATACGATTCGTGCACGTTGGTAATTAGCGAGTTAAATCATTCTTCGTGATATTCTAATTAGTAGAAAATAACAACAACAAATTGCGCGAGGTTCACTGGGATTGAAATCAATATGTTAAAAGCTCGAAGAACTTCGTATTTTATTACACTTACTGTCACGTGTAATTATTCTGATCAATAGTGAAGAAATGATAAGAAATGTACCGGTATCATTTTGTACATTTTTTTCGAGATGGTTGGTCAGCCGGAATTCGATACTTTTTGTTAATTTTATTACACAGTCGTCGTGCCTTGAGTATTCGGTAAATTATTACGTTTGTAAGTCACGAAGTCCTCTTTAAAAATATGAAAGCAGAAAATACTGGAATTATAAACGAAAGCTTGAATATCGGGCTTCGTTTCGATTCGCTAGAAAATTATTAATAATCCAGTAGATTCAAATTCACTCTATGATGGCTATTGTTATTCGGAAAACAGTTTTCTCTAAATGCACTGGATCATTTTTTTTTTTTTTTGATCATATTGATATCGTTGAATATTTAATTTTAAAGCATCGCAGCGATATCGATTACAATCAACAAATGGATATATTAAAATGACTAATAAAAAACGTGGTAATCTGTTTCGGTGATTTTGTAAAAAATATTCGTATAATAAAATCATAAAAATGAACCATCATATAATGGTGAAATCGAACGAATCTATCAAATTTTTATCAATCATCAAGCGAATTGAAATAAAGCATCGACATCCAAGCTATTCTTTAATATAAAAAGAATAAATAGTCTCGATTTTCAACAAGCCAACCTCCTCAACAAACCATACCGTTAATCGAGCAACAATTCACCTCATTTCGTGCACAACTCAGCAGCCCTCTATTTCAATAACAAAAGTAAAAAGATTTTGGGCCCTGCCTCTTTCTTACCATTCATTCTATGTGGGTGCAAACACGTAATAAACGCATTCGGTTATGAATATACAAGACACCTATAGCGGGTGTCCGATTATATCTATACGTAGTTCTATGCAGTACAGTCCGCAGTATGCCAGCGACTAGAAGCTGCGGATTGCGCCCTTCCGCCCCCGCCATTCTCCCGATCGGGGGGGAGGGAGGTGGGGGAGAGGCAGACAACCCCCACCCATTGGGGGATGAGTCGAGAATGCGGCAGGCTCTGCATACCGTGCAAGCCTAGGCCATATTAAACCCATCTAGAGGGTGGACGGTTGGTAATAGAAGTTGTGGAGAAGCACGGATGTGGAGGATAAAGCGTCGTTTTTCTCTCCATCGCAAGCACCTGCGCACGCATGCTTTTTTTCATATATTTTTCTTCATCCTGCGCATACATTCATATATGTACGTGCCTACTTTCGGATATGTGCACGAAGAATAACTCCGAAGTGAAGTGAAGTTTTTTTCCACCCTCTTTTATATGTACGAACTTTAATGCTAAACTTTAGACACGAATTATTTCACGGTATATTATTACGGATTGTCGCTGAACGACATATCGATTATCGCACAGCTTCGGTTCAGATATGTCTAATCACAGCGTTGATCACGCACGCTGTTGAAATGTTCGCGAAAATTACAAGGGGCTGAATAGAAAAGGGACAGCATTGTCTCGCACTTATATTTTGAGTTTTTTTGTGAGGGGGGTCAAAGAGCAGAATGGCCTCATAATGGAAGAGTGGCGATGACCAATATTGTGGTAATTGTGGGGAATTTCAAAATGCAAAAAGACGAACTACCTATAAAAAAGTCAGATTGTAGAAATGAAAAAAGCTCTAAGTATGAAAAGGCAAAATATAGCATCTTCAGAATTTTCTGCATTGTCTGTATTTTTACTGACTTTGACCTGACTTTCTGTATTTTAAAATTGTATTGATAACGCTACTCTACTATAGTGTTGCCAGTCTATTTCTTGATTCCAACCATTTTTTTAATAACATTATTCAAGGAATTTGTGCATTAATTCACTTATTTCATGTCCATCATCCGCAAAAACTAATCCCTTCAGCGTAAACAAGCCTTGATATTTAAAAACTGAACATACCTATAGGTCCAAAATTTCATTACTCTTCCATTATCTTGATGTTAGTAGATAAAATTATCGAACGATGTCTTGTCGAGTACGAGCCTACAAAGCATCCCGCAAAAATTTTTTCTTTCGAAAATGATAAAAAATGCTTTGCTTCGTGTTTGTCGTTAGTCTGAAAATTGTGTTTTTTAAAAATTTTTATTCGATCCTTTTTCACATTTAATTCCCAAATTCACAGTAGTAAAATCTCAAAAAAAAGTACCGCAATATTAAACAGTTTAGTCAAGATATGTATGTTAGACTGATTTCAATGTCAATGTAATCATTATCATGCGCTTGTATCGTTTTTCATTCATACCCAATTATCATTTAACAAGATAATTTTTTACCCGTTGTTGGCAGACCTAAATAATAAAATTCCGCAGCATGTATTGATAAATTTCCTCTTTAGGCCGTCACTCGTTGCTTACGTGATATTATTACCTGTGTCGAGGTAAATGCCCATTAATCATTTTTCAATCACACGTCATATTCGTTTCGCCCCACTCGTCATTACAGCTCGCTGACTACAATTGGGATGCGAAATACGAAGTACTCCAATCAAGTCCGCAATAACACGCAATGCGGAGGGTAATTTCATTGTGAGTAAAAATCTCGGTATACGCCTTGTTTATTTTTTCACGATACATTTTTCGTTTTCAATTTTGATTAACGAAATTTTCTTGTCTATTTTATTTTATTTCTTTCATTTTTATACAATAACGACGTCAGCGTATACGCCGAAATTCCGAACCTGTACAAAACCGTAACAGTATTCAAAAATGACTATACATAAAAGTGTCAAAGTTCATAGGATCCGAGAAAATCGAAACCTCGGATATTTCGATTGTGATCTGAATCCCGGAAGGCGGTAGATGATTCAAGAATATACAAACCTGAGGGAAAATTCCGCATGAAACTGGAAGGGGTGTTGATGTGAAAGGGGAAAAACGGGAGGTACACGAAATGTTTCCCCAACACCTTGGGTAATATCGCAAGGAGAGGTATAACGAAATCTTCAGATTTATACGGTAAACCGAATACGTGCAAAGGTCTTTCCAGTTGCAAATGTTCGTTGCTTCGGGCACTGTGCGCCATGTGGCACGTAGCCAAAAAATTCTTTCCTTTTTTTTTTCCACCCCAACGTTTTTTTGCTATTGCTATTGCCGCTTCCGTGATTTTTTTTTTTTTTTTGTTTTGTTTTTTTTGTCTGTTTCTTAGCTTTCTTCATATTCTCTACTTGTATTATTTAATTTTTATTTTTCACTATTTTCTACCCGCTCAGTCGCGCCATTCCATCAGCTAAAACCTCCCTCTGGCTTCGTTTTATTAATTTTTTTTTCTTCGTCTATTCTTTGCTTAGTTTCAATCGAGTTCCGAGTCAAGCAATTCTCTTTGCATATATTTTCATCCGTCTCCCGATCATGCAATCAGCCGAAATGTACACTTTCACACAAAATTTATCCGCCCTGAGTAGCGAAATATGCGAAATGCACTTTGCGATGTGTCGAAAAAAATGTTGCTTCCTTATTAAAAACGATAGAAAAATAATATCGTCTCGAACAATTGGAAGGGATCGATATCCGTTGGCGAAGAAAAACGTAAAGAAAAAAAAAAAAAAAATGAATAACACCGACCGAATTATCACCGCAGCTTCATGAATTACAAATTCCTCAGAGAGCTGTCGGGCGCAAAGACGGCATAAAACCGATTTCTACCTAACGACGAACGTCACCTTGACACAGCTAGGCTAATCAGGACTGACCCAGTTAAGGTCAAGTATTCTCGTATCTCACGATGTATAGGTGAGCATAATGCACGTATCTAACATTTCTCAGAAGCTCCGAAGCTTCTATACCCGCAGCATCACCTTGGTTACATGCGGGGATTCCCGGCGGCGGCTTAAGCTTGGTGGAATTTGAACCCTGTGTACACAACTCAAAAGATCAAAGACCGGAATGTAATTTGCCAGCAGATAATCTTCCGCCATTATCCGCGATAATGAATTTCAATATTACAGGAGAATCGTTCGTTAGTCTATAATTGCATAATCGATGAACCGTGGGAGAAAATCACGCAACGTCTTTTTGCGAGTGAAAGCGAGACGCGGAAGTGAAAAAACTTGGAATGCAAGAATGAGTCGGGTATGCTTTTCACCGAGGGATATATTTAACCGGTTGATACCGCGCACCTACCTACCCTCTTATAATAGAAGAACGATGACGCAAAAAGATGGCGGGGAAAGCCTCGGGCTCTCGAGTCTTATATATACACACCACTAATTGGAACCATTGTGGCTGAGAGTTGAAAAACCAGTCCACGCTAACCATCGAACTCGGTATTTCACCACTCGCAGCAAAGATTTCAATCCCACTTCTTTGTTCTTAGAACTCTGATATCTGCAAGTGCACCGACCCGTCCGAAAAATCTTCTCACTCTTGGCAAATATTCGTCAAAGACGGGAAAAGAAAAACTAAAAGTGCAGACTGAGTCAAACCTCCTAAAAACTTTTTTAATCTGTTACAACGAGTCCCGAATTTGCAGAAGGAATCTGCCGGATTCCCATGTTGTGAATTGTCGTCAAACTTAAGGGGTTAAATGCGGTTGTCACGGGCAAAATTCAAGATTTTTTTTTCATTCATAATTCAAATGCTTTTTTTCATCGAAAACCGAGCGTGATTTCACGGTACAATTTGTATAATTTTTTTTGTCAAAACGTGTTTAAACATTATCGAAATACATCAATTCTCTGAAAAAAGAAATTTTCTCACGGTAATAACAATAACTTGAAAACGTCTTATATGTATCATACGAGAAAAATGCTGTTTGTACGAAGGATTTTATTTTTTATGAAAACTTGCTGTTTTATTAAAAGGAAAAACCAGAATGTCACAAGACGAAAATAGTGATTTTTAAGTATAATAAAACCACTGCAGTTTTGGTAAAAATCGAAATTTCGAAAAATACTTTATTTCAATCAGCAGATGTTGACGTCTTATGACAGAATAATTTCTTTCGTATATTTCAGATAAGATGTTCCGAAGCTATCATAATAACCGCAGAAGAGAAAAACTCTTTGTAGAGAAATATATCATGATAAAAAAAAAAAATTATCTATTAAGTTTAATAATTGTAGTATAAAATCAGGCTCTGTTTTCGATTCTAAATGTAAATAAAATTCTTGAATTTCGCCAGTGACAACTGCACACAACCCCGTAATAATAGAGAGAAAGAAGATCTCGTTAAGTTTGTCAAATACCAACCTTTCCCATCTTTTCCATACGGCTTTTGGCTCTTGATCCTACATTGCGAGTACACAGGTATACATCACTACGTTATTACACGCGTATACCGAGATAATTATAATTATTTGTCTGGTGAAAAGAACCGTAGGATTCAAAGGAATTCATTCCCTCGAAGGATCGGAGGGAGCAAGGCTATAAGGCTTGAGGTTTTTCAAGCCGGCACCTATACGCAGTTTCAGCGATTTCCCCGGACCGCGACTTGACTCGTTCACTTTTCGGTGCCATCTTCCTCGCAACGATTCACCCCGAAAAGCTGCTTGCCACGCAGAATGAAAGAAAGCAATCGACTTTCTCGTGATCCCCGTAACTTGACCGACTGCTTTCCATTATTTGCCTACACAATTGAAACGTGGAATAAATTGTGGGTGGTTGAAACGTATCAGCGACGCTGCGGCTGAGCTGCTGAATTAGTAAAATTTAAAATGAGGCCCTGAAGACTCTTGCAAGGTTTCTTACATTATTTTTCTTCTATTTTTCGATACAAAATCACATCCGAAATTTCAACTGCCATAACAGTTCGGTCTTTTTTTTCCTCACGTAAGTACGCAATTTTTTTTTCCGATGATAAGCAAATTTTGGAGCTGTGAAGAAAATGTGTGATGAAATTAAAAAAAAAAAAAATGTTTTCTCTTTTCTTTCCACGCATAACATCAAACGCGGAAGCGAGAGTACCTGACGTAGGCTTAAGGCAGATTCGCGCGCGTATGTGAAGAAGGTTAAATAGGATTAAGGATCCTTTCACAGCGGCGCTCTTTACTGCCCCGAAGTAGGATTACTCATCGTAATTGTAGGCGCGATGGCGAATCTCTCCTCAGCTCATCGTCGATGCTGTACACGTGTACCATGCGTGTATACACGACGTACACCTACACGCGAAAATCAAAGGAGGGTCTGGACAAAAAACGAAGAGGGCACAAATTGGGAGAAAAAGTAAGAGTCGATCCTCCGAACCGTGCAGACGAGAGCCTCGGGACAGGTTGATATAGACGGTGAGGTGTTGGAGGTGGAGGAGGTGGAGGAGGAGGTCGGGAGTTTGACGACTTTCCTCCCGAAGAACCAGCCATCTCGCCTAAGACATTTCGAACGTGACATTCAGCGTCGTAATCGTCGTCTTCTTACTCGGCTCCGCTTCTTATTCTTATCCTTTTCTTGTTATTGTTTTTCAGGTAAAAGATGGGCTGGATTTTGACGGGTTTCGGTGTCACCCTGGCCGTTTTTATCGCCGCAGGAATTGTCTTGGTGCTTTTTAGAAGGTGAGGATTCTAACTTTTGACCCGATCGATGCAGCCAAAAATATAATATGAAGTCATAGGTATACCGAACGAATTTTCGCCGCCATCGTGGCTTTCGCTGCTAACGTATATATACGCATATCCATGGGTATGTAACTTAAATTAACGATGACAATAACGATTACAGATATCGCGTGGGTTGGCAATGGGGAGCGAGAAACGTGTGGAGCATCTGCGAGGAGTGTAGACAAAGATTATCCTGGCTTTGGGCTCCGAGGGAGGAAAAGGTAGAGTAAAAAAAGGAGAAAAACTTGGATGAGGAAACGAAATATTAAAATTACAAGAATTATACGAGCTGGTCAGTGTAATATAACCCGGAATTATTGATCACGATGTCAGCGGAAGTGAATCGTAAGTTCTGCGTGAAATATCGCTGTGCTACTAGGTATAACAGAAGCGATATACAGCAGACTGCGACTCGTTAACGTGTACCCATAATACATTAATTAAATTCTTTTTTTTTTCTCATTCACCTAACACCGAGGGATGTATAATAAATCCTAATTTTTTGCTCGAGCTTCCACGTCGTTACACATACCATCAATTTATTAATTAACGTTTATACAAACTTGCCGATAATGCCGCGAATGAATGGAGTTTCATTTTTAAATTTAACCAGGAACAATTACCTTTTGTTCAAATTACGCTTTTAGCGCAATCAGCTAATCACGTTACAATTACGCGTTAAGGAAAAACAAAAGAATTCAACTCGTTAGACCAACGTAAAAAATTCACATTTTTTTAGAACTGCCGTTAAATAGCGTACGTGCTTATCTCTTTTCGTAACTTATTAGAAGCTTCTTTTTTCTTTTTTTCTTTTTACTTGAAGACATTGGGAACTCGAAATTAAGTAAAATTTTTTACTTGGCACTTTACGACAAGTCATTTGTTCCAAGAAATTGCGAACGTTTCCAATGACTGCGATCATCAACCACTGATGATTAAAATTTTTTAAATAAACTGCAATGAATTTCAGCAAGCCCGCACTGGTGCAATAATGAAATGCAAATACACAGTTATGTTATAAGTAAACACTCAACGAGCATTCTCGTCAGAAGATCGATCGTTCGCTGAGTTCCATGAATATCAAGCCCCGCGATTCTACCGTAAGGATACTCAAACAGCGTGCTGAATAGTTATGAAGTGCATTAATGCCAGCCAACACCAAGCTGAGCTGGTTTATTAATTGAGTCCCTTTAATTGACTCGCACTACTTTTTCGCCGTGACTACGCGCCAACTTTGGCTAAATAATTATTCGGCACCGCCCGTAATCGATAAAGGATGTCTGAACCCAATCACAAAACGATGCCAACGGTTGTTTTTCAGGTCGGACTGGTCAAGGCTCAGCATCCGACGGGTCAGACTATTCCCGGTTTGTATCGGCAGGCCGGAAACACCTCACACCACATCCTCCACAGCGAGAGTGACTTGAGATTGGACGCGCAAGGAGCTTTCACGAGGTTTTTACCATCTCATACATTCGCAAGCTCGATAAACGAGTGATTCTTGGGGCTCTGTATAATCGGATGAGCTTGGTGCATGGTAGTTCGCGTCACATGTTCATTAATGCCTTGGCCTTCCGGCTAACTTGTTTTTAATCCGAAAAAAAAAAATTCGAGTTCGATTCAATACGAATTATGTGACAATGCATCGCCAGTCATTGTTGCATAATTCGTATAGAATTAGACTCGCATTTTATTTCGGATCGAAACAAATTAACCGTAAAGTTACGGCCTTTATACGTTTTACCGTACATTGGTTGGTAATTATTTTTCACCTCGCGTAACCGCGTGAATCGTGTCAAATTAACACTTGGCGATATCGCGCGGCGTAACTCCTTGTCAGTCACGTGTTTGTACGGTAATTATACTTGTATGTAAGACTAGCTCGAGGTCGTAGTTACCGGGCTGCTCGAAGCGTCCACGGGGTTAGAAACAGGCGATAAGGGTAGTCGTAATATTCCAGCGTGGTTCGTCGAGGAAGCAGCGCTGCAACAGTCACAGAGCTAATTATAAAAGGGTTCTAATTAACCAAAGATTCGAGGTGTTAAAGGTACACAGTTACAGTAGCGGTTTCCCGCTTTCCCTCCGGAGCGTTGAACATTCGCGGGAAAAGTTTGCAGGCCGCAAAATTGACGATACGTAGTGTTACGACGTTAGGAGCTTTTCCATATCCACCCGAACATCGCCCTTTAAGCGTTAATGGAAGTTTGAGTTATTCATGCAGCATCGACACCGCGGTGCGCCAGTGTAAAAGCTTATACACGAGTAGCCGAGCTTGGGATAAAGTACAGCGTAAGGGTGGTTTGAGTATCCCTCGCGCAAAGGATCGCCCTTCGCATTATGGATATAGAGGAAATATTTACCCCCGCAGCTTCAGTGCTGCCGCGAAATAGGTGAAATTTATTTTTACTAATATCGAACAGACTATACCGCCTCGCTACACGCTTTCAGCTTTCAGGCTTTTTTCAAATTATCCTATAATAACCGTTATAAAAATAGAAGAATCTCATCGGGATAGCTTGAAAGATGTGAAAAATTCTTTGCTAGACATTTGACGTTTTTTGTACCTTGGAACGTTCTGCGACAATTTACGATATGACTAAAATCAATGTATGTATCTACCTAACTTCACTAGAATCATCCGGCAACAATCCTAATCAATTTCATCCGCTGTACGTCGTTACTTCTGAAAGGTGATTGGAATGTGGCGGAAAAAGTTGAAACATACCAAGTCTTGGCTTTTGTTGGAATCAGATGAATTGACTGCGATTGTTAAAATCGTTGCTAATTAAGTTTCGATTTCCTCCCCCTTGCTAAAATATGCGAAGCTCGAACCGTTGATGAGATTTTCGTACAGTGTAACATTCCGATGTTTAACCGTACAGGTACTACCAAATAATAATGTCAGCGATGGTAGTCAAAATTATGTGTCCGGGTTAATCGCGGGGATTTGAACCCTTTCAAAATTAACTAGACAGAGTGAGAGTAAATCTCGGTCGTAATTTAGAACAGAATTGAAATATACAACGAACATAGGATGCCGAATCCCTCACCGACTCAACTATAAACCCTCGTAAACGTGTCGTCGAACCGAGGTCAACCTTAATATATTCAAATTGGGGGGTATTGTGTTGGTATAATATACAGCGTACTGAGAATGTACACCATCTTACTACCATGCAAATACGAGCTTTTGTGAGAAAATTACATCCCGGCACGGGTGTGCACAAAAAATTCACGTCGAAACTGCGGTGAAACGATAAAATTTCCGAACAGCCGTATCGGGTTAGAAAAATGATATCGTCGTGTTAAAATCCGGCGAATCGTTCGCAGGTTCGAATCGGTGGACAGGGACCTGCATCCTCCGATCGGAGGGACCTCGATACCTCCCCAGCCTCTGAGACCGGCACCGCAACCGAAGCCGATAGCTCGGCCGAGACCGTCGCCTCTGCATGCGCCAAATGCGAGCGAAAATCTGCGGCTACAGGACATCGGTCCGGCGCCCTTAACGCCCCCGCCTCAAGGATTGCCGGCCCCTGGTAACGGGCCCCAGCATCGGGGGCAGAGCGCGTTCATATTTCCAAGCGAACCGAAGCCGGGATACAAGTACGAAGTTAAGCAGGCGATGAAGCACAGCAGCGAAAGCTCCCAGACGAGTTCGCACGGGGTTTTCGGTGGCGGGGTGTTTGAAAATTCGGGCCTAGGTCAGTGCCAGGATTACGTGTTTCCGAGCGGCGGTTACGACGGCTTGAAGATGAAATCCGATCACGAAAGTTTCGCGGGAACCGGAAGCTTCCAGCAGTACGGATCGGCGGGCGAGCAGCGAGCCGTGAGGTACCCCGCATTACCTGCAACGAAAGAAGAAACCGAGCAGCTTGCGGAGCCTTTCGGGAGTCGCGAATCGGGCCAGAAAACCCTCGGGTCGATTTACAATCCGAGACACGCGCGAACCGAGCTGAGATCTTCGCTGAGTGGCTACGCCGGCGGCTCGTCAACGGCCCAGACAATTATGGAGTCGATTTACGGCCCCCAGGCGGCCTCGAAGATGCTTCAGAACGGCCAGAACGGCACCGAGACGAGCTGCTGCAACAGCCAAGGCGGCGGCTCGTCGCAGAATCAAAGCTTGATTGAAATGACGCCGTTCAGAGCGCAACTACAAAACGTACCTGAGGGAGAGGCCGGGGCCTCCCACACGATAGGACATAACACAATGGCCAAGTCTCAAGGGTTTCAGAACGCCTCGCAGATGATGCAGAGCAAACAACCGGCGATATATTCGTTTTACGCCGGCCAGAATAGCCAGACGATAGCGCAGGATCATAAAACGATTTCCCAGAGTACTTCCAAGGGGAGAGGACTGCAGGACAATGCCTCCGTTTCCTCGCTACTCTCCGACAACCCGCATCCCGGTCCAGTTCCACCCCCGGCACCTCCTGACCCACCCAACGGTGGAAATTCCACGTTGAGAAAAAACGGACCAACAACCGGCGAACGCATTTTCAACGCCCTGAGATCAGTCACGTCGCAAAGTTACATCGACGCCTCCGAGTTTTACAAGTAAGTTTTGGTTCAGGGTGAGAGTTTCACCCATTTTACCCATCTTGACGGAAATAAATAAATATATACCGTTGTGTAGGTATTATACGTGTAAATAAGCCGAGTAGGTGTAAAAACTTGACCCTCGAGCTGGTGCTGAATTTCTAATTGAAATTTGAAGAAAAGGATCTAAAATCGTACATCAGCTCCGAGCGTCATGTGAGCAACGTTGATATTTCAGCTCGGTACTATCCTCCGCTCAGCAAGTCCAGAGGTTCACGTTTCCACCCTCCGAATCATCCGAAGACGGTACACCGAGTCATCGGACACCAAACGATGCTCAAGGGTTCTACGTGGAATCGGAAATGCCGGGATTAACGAAGACGGGACGAGGCTCGGACCTTTACAGCCCCGAGCTTAATTTGGAGGCTCACAGAACGGCGCAGGAGGTCAGTGATGAAAACGCGAATGACAATTGGAGGAATAAAAATGTCAAGGGGTTACGAATTTGGGTTTACTTACAATAACGACCGTTCGTCTTTCTCTTCCCAGGTATACAACAGTCTCCAGGATCCACCTGCATCCCCGTTACTTTTAAAGGACCTCAGCCAGGAACCTCATCCTTATCTCACGGATCCCAGCTTCACAAGGACATCGGAGGTGATAAGATAACGTACCGACTGTGACACCAAAAACTCCGACGAGCTACGGGTTGCGATTCTGAGCGTTGTTTTGTTCTGTTTTCGTTGCAGGATATTTTCAACAGCCTTGAACAGAGGAGAAAAAGCATGGAGAGACTGAACGGTTTTCAAGATTATACCGAAGTGGAAACAACAGACCCCCCAAGGTATGATTATTTTGCGTACATAATTTCCGTGAAAAAAACTACAGTCGTAAAAGTTTCGCTTAAATTAGGTACACACACATCCTAATTCAACCGCAAACGCCCTTATAATTTGCTTTTACCTTACTCAGAAGACGGAGTAATCAGGATCTCTGCACCGCTTTGGAAGAGGTTCAAATGAAACGAAGGCTCTCCCAGGTAAGAGCGACTTTTGCAGATGATAAAATAATTCTTTGGCCTCGCAGAAGACGAAAATCGTGCTTTCGGTGAAATCTGCTCAATGCGAACATGCCGTGAAAGGGGAAAGGAAATATATTTTTTCGATCCGTGCACGCGGTGTATTAAAATATACGTGAAGTATATATTTACGTTGGAGAATGGATGGTATACGTGCGTACGTATATGTGATCACCGAAAAAACCGGCGAACCTTCGAGGAAAGACTCGCATTCATAAACGGGCTTTTCACGCAGATGTGAAGACCGTCTCATCTGAGTAGGTACATAAGCTTCCCTTTGACTGGCTGAATGATTTTCCCTTATGCTCAGCAGGCGATTTTGCAACAAGGGGAGGACACGAGTCGGCCAAAGCGTGTCAGGCGTGAAATAAGCCAACTTTTTTTTATCCACGTTCGATACAATATCAGAGGGACACTACATGCGATTTATTCCGATATCATCTTCTCCTGGGTTGAAAATATATGCATAACGTACCGTGTCTCGGACGATATCGATTCGGTCACTCGTTCTCGCTGCGACGTACTTTCGTTGAATCTCCATCTAGATGCGAATTGTAATTGCACGTCCTTGTTCAGTCCGCCGAAGAATCCTATCCGGGATTCGGGATTGGAGAGATCGTCGAATCGTTGCCGGATAGTCGGCGGGGATCTCAGGGACCCGAGCCTGAACCACCGCCCGACGAATCAACCCTGAAAAGAGCTGTGAGTTGCGACAGCGTCTGCTCGGACACCAGCGTGGTCCTCGGTGATCTGGAGGAAACTCCGATCGTCGGGCATCTCTGCGTTGGTCTCGAGTACGAGCGATGGGGTGGACGAGGTGGCGAAGGAGATCTGACGGTGAGCGTCCTCGAGGCCAGGGACTTGATTACCTCGGATGGAAGACCCGCCCAGAACACGTTTGTCAGGTGAATAAAAGGTTTTCTCGTGGAAAAAGTTTGTGTCGTCGAAAAAAAAAAAAAAAAACACTCATCTGTCATTTTTACGATGACTTCTGTAACAAGGAAAGACCCTTAATTTTTATAATAAGAAATCATCTGAAATAGCGCGCCCATTGGGTGAATACCTCGTTACGAAGAAGTTTTACTTCGATGAAAGACAACAATTTTCGCAATCTGTGCAGATACAGTTTTTGTCTTGAAAGTGCAATTTTTTATATTGAATTTATTCAAATGCTAAGGCATCATTCCACTTTGAAACTGCGTGATTAGAAACATTTCTACCTTCTTCAAAAATCTGTGTAAAAATATTCAAATTTTGACACCTTATATTCAAACCAAAACGTCGAGTGGTTAAAAAAACATCAGAAAAACCGATTCATGCGAAAATAGAATCTATTTTCAGCTTCGGTTGGTTTCTTCCTTTGTTACGTATAAACCACAGTTTAGAATTCGACAGTTTATGATCTTAAAATGAATGGGTAATTAGAGTGACAAGAAAAACATTTGTAAATGAATCGTAGTAAGATTTGAGTAACGTTATAGTTTCTCGTTGCGCAGCCACTTTCGAATCAACAATTTGAGCCCCAAATTTGAAAAACGAATCTCCAAATCACCCTCTGTACAGAGAATAAATGTCTCTAAGATACTTCAAAAATTTTCGAATAAGCGCACCAAAATCCAACAAAGACAAGGTCAAAAGCGACTGCCTTACTTGGTTCCAGAGTTTGTCTTCTTCCGGACAGACAAACGCACGTTCAGACAAGATTGTACCGAAGCTCGCCGTCGCCGAGTTACCAGGAAAAGTTCCTCTTCCCTTTGGACGGCGGTCCCGTGGGACGTTCTCTGCTGGTTGAAGTAAGTCCTGAAAATGATTTCGAGTAACATTTTGAAAGTGTAAAAACCCCACGAAGGGTGCGAACCTCGTTATTGGGTGATGAAAATTCGCAGAAAGGATGAAAAGCTCTGAAATTAAACCCGCTTCGTTTCAGGTCTTCTCGGTTGACATTAGCATGGGTAGCGGCGCCTCGCTCCTCGCCGAAGCCAGTTTGAAATTAGGTCCTGCACCACGACCACCCGCAACCACGTGGCTGCCTCTTATCGGCACCGCCTTGCCGATTCCCCATCTCGGTGAATTGATGTTCTCTTTGAGCTACCTACCAACGGCCGAGAGGCTAACTCTGGTCGTAGTGAAGGCGAGGAATTTACGAGGAGCAAATCCACTACCCGGTGACACGTTCGTCAAGGTATACTTACTGCAGCATGGTAAAAAGATGCACAAAAAGAGAACGTCCGTGAAGAAGGGTGAGAAGAGTCCGATTTTCAACGAGGCAATCATCTTCAATGTACCTGCTCATGCGTTACAGGTAATTTCTATAAATACACGACTGTTCTGAATTAGAAAGTGATCGAGCATCTTCTCAAGTAAAATCTCTTCTCCGATCAGAGTATCCAACTGAGGCTAACCGTCGCCGAGGCTGGGGAACCCAGGGCTTATCCCGTGGGACACGTAATCGTTGGCGGAGATGCTTCGGGACGAGCGTTGGCGCATTGGAGGCAAATGCTGACCGCCCTGAGGCGTCCCGTGGCGATGTGGCATCCCCTCAGGAAGTGAAATTTACAAGAGGCGAAACAGCCATAGAATCGGAAACAGGCCGTGATCGTGATCGTATACCTGCATTACATTATGCATTAACTATACTACAGTAGAACGCTAGAAATTGAAAGAGATATCCACCCGGTGGTGGTGGAGAAATATAGTATATGAAGTTATAATTACGATAAACGAACTAGTCACGCGAGAGAAAATAAATTATAAGTCACACGATAGGTTAAATCTGAAAAAAATTTCAAGAGAAACGTTCAACTGACTATTGATATCGGAATGCATCACGAATATACATTTCGTACAAAATTGACATGGAAGGAAAGAAATAATCGTTATCACCGCGGTAAAGTATAAAATATTATCATCATTATTGTTATTATTAACGTTTATTGGTACTTGTATAGGAGCGAATTACGTAAAATATTGGATAATGAATATGATGTGTGAAAATAATGTACGCCAGGATAGTGTGTACGCGATAAGTTCGATTACAGGAATAAGTTATACCGATTACAGGAAAGGAACGAACAGGAAAAGAAATTGCAGCCAAATCGTATGTAACGCAGATTGTTTACAAACGAATGATTTGTAAACAAATTATTTCATACACGAAGATTCGTATGAGGAAAAAAGTTTAATAGATTGTTATCGAGTGTAAGTTAAATTTATCAGCTATTGGTGTAAAAGTACGAGTGAATTTCTGTTTATTATACATTTTTAATATCGCTGCGATTATCGATGTTCATCACATCACAGACTGAAGTCTACGGAATGCATTGGTATCAAATCATTAGTAAAAAGAAAAACTATTCGATATTAATGTAATACACGATTAGTTATAGTTTAAGGAAGGAGCCTGGTGACAATTTCAAAGAAATACACTACCGGTTCGTTTTTTTCTTTTTTTTAATTTCGACATTTCATACTCAATTTTCTTCATCTTTCTTGACCTTATTCGTATTGACACTGAAGTAAAATAATTGGATATTGCTGAACTCACACTTGTCTTACTAGACATCAAATCTTAAAATAGAGTTTGCTTCTTAAAAGAGCAAACTTTAATTTGGTTGAAATAACATTTTTATTTTAAAAAATGTGTGCCCCGTTTAAGGTTTAGTTGTGTCCTCCCTTGAAGATGATACAAGATTCGCGACTGTTCGAAAAAATTAATGAAGTAATTAATTTTAATTTCTACGGTGAGCAAAAATTACGGGATTTAAATTACCTGTGGTTGAGAAAATATCAAGAAAAGTTGTGACTAGACGAAGTAATTGAAATTCCCAAACGTATAATTATATATGTATATACCCAGCTGGACGGTTATTATAAGTAATTAACGATTGTAATATAATTTGTGTTACATTCGATCAGTGGTAGTGCTAGTGTATGAAATTAAGAAAAAAAAAAAAAAAATATATACATATATATATTTATTATTTCAAGTATAGTATACAAGAAAACTGAAAAACGCGTAAGAAGTGAAAAAGTTGAAATATTGTTATTTGCAATGCAATGTTAACCTTTGTACAGAGTTTATTAGCGATGTATTTAACGTGCAACGTGTCTTACAAATTGAGATTTGAAAGAAAAATTCTTTTTTCTAAAAAAAAAAAAAAACAAAAAACCTAAAAAAAAAACTAAAAACTTTCATTCAACATACTATATGATAAATAAAAAAAAAATAAAAATACTATAATTGTCGCTTGAATCACTACTATTCGAAAGAAGGAGAAAACAGAAGGAAAAAAAAAAATTATAATCAACTTCCATATTTTTTACACTCACAATATATTAACCGAATTATTACATATTCTTAAACGCCTGCGTCTACGTATATAATAAATATATCCGAGAAGATCCGTAAATTTCTTTTGGCCAATAATCACAACCGCCAGGGTGATTTACGGATCGTGACAAGAAAGTTGTTTAAAACATTGTACTATACTTGGCCTTCTCGACCTTATAGTCTATACCTCTACATAACTTTTGTACCTCTTCGTAAAGCGTCTTGAAAAAAAAGGAAAGAAAAAAAAAAAATGAAAACGTTATACCTATTACGTGTATATCTCATCAATTGTTACACATATTACAACTACTTCCTGTATACCCACATTATAATATACGTATAAAACATATTATATTATATTATAGGTATATAAAATATACGTATACACTTTGCCATAACTTTAATTCATATTTAATCAGGTTTTTTCTATCGCCAATACTATGGGACTAATACTGCTAAATTAATAATATACATATATACACATAAATCATATTTCATTCGACTTCGAACTGTAAGTTTCAAAGGTAAGAGAAATGACAAAAAAGAAAAAAAGATTAAAGAATTAAAAATGTTTACCTCCATACTTGAAAACGCATACATACGTATAATTATACGATTACGTATACAATACCGAATATACAATACATATGCATATGTGAATTCATACATACTAGTAAGAAATAATTACCATTGGCACTGTTGTACATCAGCACAAAAATTGAATCCTCTATTCTTAATACGTGCGTGTATGTTATAATATTAAATGATTATTATTATTAGTATTATTATTATTTTTATTATCACTGTTGTTGTTGTACATGATGTGAGGTGCGTATCGTAAACACACAAAGCCAAAGAATACAAGCGAAAGGAAAAACATGACGAAGCTTGCGATGGAGGCAATAGTATAATATTTTAGCTGCCGGTGCATATTTGTCTGTGTGTGAAATTTTACTAACAAATTTAGTTTTGAGACAGGGGCTAGACTGTAGCGTAATCAGTTTTTTCAAATAACAAAGCATGCGAGTGGCGATATTGCGGCATTGCAAACGATGGAGACAATAATAGAGCTAGACGATTTGCCCTATAATGGTTAATGAAAAAGAAGTAATCATTATTTTTCAATGCTTTTGTATTGCTTTTTCATTAGTCTCATTTCGAGTAAAAATACCAGGCCAAATAGTAGTTTAAAAAATGTCCACTAACATATCCATTGTCGATATGTCACGATATCATAGTTGATAAAACTAGCAATTTCTTCAAGTATTTCTATTTAAAGGTATTTTTCTTTTTTTTTCTCCAATTATGGGGTGAATTGCATTTCAACTATGGGTGTAATTAGTGGCGATTACACGCTCAGAACGTATGGCGAATGCCAGAGAAAAAAAAATAAATACTGGGAAATTTAAATTATTTTATATTTTTGTTACGCCTCTCTGTGATATAATAAGGGCACATTCACACCACCCTGTATAATGCATTAAAATCGATGTATCTCGTTATAAGGTGAAAAAAAAAAAAAAAATTAGTTTGGAAACAAGAAAAATGTGAAAAAAAAGAGGGGAAAAAAAACTGTCCTTGCCCAACTGCCCTTCCTACATATAATATCGTATTTTAGAACTCGTTGATATCACAGCTTGAATTTGATAGAAATTATAGACCGGAGAATAATTCGTATTTCCATGTGTGTTAGACACAAAATGCGAGCGACAGTTTTAAAAAGAATACACAACTAACGTGGTTCAACGTTATTAAAATTAAATTAAACAAAACAAAGAGGAAAAAAAAATCCAATTATTTAAGCTATGACGTCGACGTGCCTATTATACCGCATAAAGCATATATATATATATATATACTGCAGATATATTATGTATTATTATTATTAAACGCGTAAGAATATATATATATATATATATACATATATTATACATATAATACTATACATATAACGCATTACGTGAAAATAATATATTTGAAAAGAAAAATAATAACAAAAACAAAAGAAATTAATCAAATTATTAAATACAGATGTAAATTATTATACCGCATGACACGTGACAAATGGAGAAAAAATTCATTGTATACTTACATGGGTGTGTATGTATGTACATACAAATATACTCTATTTATGCTTATCGTAAATAATTATCCGTCTACACAAGCATGGATAAAAAATCTTATGTAACACGATGAATCGCAAACTAAATAATTTCTAAATTCATCATTAATCACTGATCGGTTTCTCTGGTTACTTTGTAAAGATGATTAAAGAATAAAATTTCGCACTGTTTAACGCTAATCGCGTTCCAGGATTATCTAAATTATGTAGCAGAATTTTTATTTTTTTTTCATCGCCTGCACAGCACCTAAGATTGCCATGAGCAAATGGATATTATTTAGCATGCGGACCAAGATGTTTCGACGCTTTAAAAATATGATTGATTTTAATGATTTGGTATGAAAAATGTATGTATGTACATTCATGCACCTTTGTCGTTGTTAATTATGATGGTTGCAGTTCTATTTACACGGTTGGAATTACTTTTACTGAATAAAGCAAGAAAAATATACTTGAAAGTTTTTAATTCCCCCCACCCTTTCTATAATTCTGAAAAATTAACTAACAAACGATCTTTTATAATATTATTACACGGTTATTTTCGTCGACTTTTTGTCAAGGTCCGGACTTAAAGTCAAATTATAACTGAATTGGTTAGTTTCACACGAACAAATATCTTATGATCTTCAAAAATTCGTTATAATATTCGTTTTTGCGGCAGAGCCTATCGAGCTGGACTTTAATTGACAAGGAAATAAAATCTATTTTATCAGATAAAGGCAGAATTTGTCACTCCAAGTGATCCGCACGCAAGACGCATAAGCTACGAAAATCACTCAATCAATCTCAGCGTGAAACTTGGGAACGTTGGAATGATATGAGTACGGGAATAACGGAAAGTGTAAATAAAAGTATTTCTATTAATAACCAGTTTCCTAATTTAGCACTTCATTTGCTTATAATATGCACACATTTGTCATTTGTAGTTATCAAAATATAATCATAGCGGCATCATTAACATTATATTGACATGCACATAATACCTACATGTGTCTATACATAAAATATATATAATATATACATATATATATATATATATATATATTTGTTTATTTATTTATTTATTAAAATCTTCGGATATGCTCAAATATATCTTTAATTGTCTATAATTTAACAATAATTCAACTGCAGGGCATAACGTCGTATACACGAGTGTACACATATATACATAAATATTTTATCATGGTTAATTGAATTAGGTAGTTTTCTTTTAAATATATTCACTCATTAAAATAGAATCTAAATACATGTGTATTCATAGGCGTGTATCCGTATAACATACTATACATAATACATATGCGTATACTATTAATTACATTTATTTTTTATATTTACATATGATTATTCAAGTGAAATTCCACGTGTAAAGGATCACTCGGGTCTAAGATACTTTTAAAAGATTTTCGAATCGGCATTTGCAATACATGGTAACTCTGTCAACATCGCAGAGATTGTTGTATTCAGTTTACTATTGACACATTTTTACTAACTTTTCTCCAGTAAAGAAATGAATCTTGTATTCCAAATAAATAATTTGAAAACTAAGGACCAAAACAAAACTAAGATGGTATACTATTTTCAGAAGATTTAGACATTTTTCACGTAAAACTGTACAGCTATAATTTCTACTTCATGTGGGATAACATGAAATGAATAATCATCGGAATAAGCATAACGGGAAAATGTACGTTACAAATAACTCAACGAAATCTTATAGAGTTTGAAAAATTGTGTGATAGAAAAATCTAAGTCTCCAAGACCAGCTGACATGCAATACTGAAAAAAGTGCGACCCCACTGATTCTTTCTACGTGCAAATTGCTCTTATTTCGTTTCATAAGCTGAGCATATTTTTCAAGTGATTCACTTCAAACGTACTTTTATACACTTTTGCATTCATATCATGTCCATAATACATGTAATATGTAGGTATTTTATTTATTATAATTAACAAACTAATAATTGGTCCCTAAGAGTCACAGCCAGTAAATGCAACAAACAACAGTCTGAGTTTAAGGCCACTCGACTACAGTAATGGATTAATTCACTCGTATTCCAGTAGTTAATAACTTATTTTTCGTTTTCAATTCACACATTTATCAAACAGAGTATACAAACAAAGCGATTCGAAACATTGTCAGAAAATCTTGGACCTGTCAGTTAAAACAAAATAAGAACAAAGAAATGACTGAGCAAATCCTAATCAACATTCTATAAAGGTAGATTGTGAAATAAACCATATTCAATTTAGAAGTAGCGTATCGACTATCGGGTTCGTTGTTTAAAACACTACCTATTGTGCATTACATTTCAAATTTCGATCAACGAAAAGTTTTCGAAAGAATGCTGTGGACTACAATATTTTCAGATATTCGAAAAAAAATTGACTATTACAAATCAAACCCGTGGCACCAGTGTGAACAATAAGGCTCAGGTAAAAATTGAGTAAGACGCTTAGACGATCAGGTATGTGTATAATTGTGTTTTTGTGTATTACAGTAGTGGCAAAATCTTATTGGTGACTGTAAGCCGCTATTGTTGACTGTCGAATAAGCGCCATAAGCCCCTTTGGTAAAATGTTATCAAGAACCAATTATACAACCTGAAAGTTTTACCTCTACTCTCGTAAATATACATTACAGTAGGACCTCGTCAGTCCTCGTCTGCCCTCTTCCTGACTACTAGCATTACTGGCGGGGACTATGGTAACGCACCAGCTAGCGATGGTTGCGATGACCAGCTAGCCAGCAGTTTAGGCACACGGCATATTATAGCGATTGGCCCCCTCCCCCCAGTACAGTTGGTACTAACGTAATTTCTACTGTAAAATTCATCAGAGTTAAACGGTTATAAAACTATGCCAAAGCTCCATTTCATAGTTCACTTTTTTTCTTCTTATATATCTATAACTTAAGGTATACTGCTAAATTTATAAGAGGTTTGAGAGAGAATCATACTTCTTTTTGCAATACATGTAGACGCGCGTACAAGTGATTTTCGCACACTAAATTCTCGACAACTCAAGGTATTTAGCCAATATTTGATATGCAAACTATTTCGTTGATAAAAGTGTTGGCTGAAAAATAATGTGCGATAATTTTAGGTTTTCAACATCGAGGAAAACCTTGTCTTCATCGTGAAATCAATATGACCGCTATTGGACACACTTATAATTTGGTCTTGGCTTTACGCTGATTCTAAATCATATCAAACGTTGTTCATGCCAAGTGAAATGACAACTAGCTAAATTTGAAGTATAATTCAACCCTCAATTAAGTTCTAATAATTGTGAATACAGTGCGCAAAATGAACCTGTATTCATTTTACGTGCGTGGCAATATGAAACTGGTATGATTGGCTGTTAAATAGCATAAACTAGTTCACACAATTCCTTAGGAGTGCAAATCACGAAACTAGATCACATCAAAATCTAAATTCGGGACGCGTTAATACTTTTTTTTTTAATTTTTTTGTAGCCAACCAAAAGTGGATAGGTACTGTGGCAAGTAGCACGTAATATAAAATCAGGCGTTGTACTCTTTGTGTGTGTTTACAGGCGTCCTGTGTATTTATGGAGGAAAGGATATATAACAATACTTTCAACTAACTGCGATATTACTGTTTGTTGTTTGGTGGTTGGATTTAATCTTGAAGAGGTATCTGCTTATTGTGACACACGGATGTCATGCAACTACAGTTGTCAGAGCGTTATCCTTAGGCCCATAACTTCCTGGTCTGAAAAAATTTAAGTATTTCAATGAGTCTAAATTAATTCTTCAATACAACGTCCGACAGTGTAAAATATTCATTTATTCGTAGGCGAAAATTGTACGAACATAATGTTCAAACTAATCAGCTGAATAATAAATTTTAAGCTGTGCTAATACAGTGATTATTAAAACTCTAGATAAGAAATTGGCACTCAAATAGATAAACTAAAACAATAAGTAATAATGTTATTAAAAAAACAGCAAAAATGACGATAAACTATATAACTATTTTTTCTACATTTTGTCACTTCATATCATACGTGATGAAGTCCAGATTTTACTGTTGTTAATTTTTGGAAAATGTATGATTAATAGAGTGGTAGTTCTTGTAAGCAAAATGCAATGTATGAAAAATAGGATGTTGCAAGTTACGGCGGCAACACGGTTACTTACCTGTATGTGTAGAAATTCCGAGTACAGAGAACAAACAATATACATGGAAAAGAGAAAGAAATCATGCAGCTTACCTTGGAATATGTGCAGAATGTTCCAGAAATTAATAAGAAGAAATATATACTGATTGTTATTTGTGAAAAAATTTCGTCGAGTCTATTAGTTATAATAGATGTATTAAATTTTTCATGTTCAAAGTACAAAATTAGTTTGGTGATGATAGGACACGTGTAAAATATTTGAAACCATGACCTTGAGATATTAAAGCATGTATAAGAAGATTACATGAGTGATTATATTAGCAAAGTAAAAAGAAACTAGCTGACTTTTTTCTACAATGATGTACGAGACAGAGTGAAAGAAAACCGGATAATTCAATTACTTTACAATATAAATTTATCGAATCTTTCAAAGTTGTGATCAGAATAAATGATCAGTGTTCAAAAGCGTTTTACAGTAAACGACGTAGGGATTGAATTTAATGGACTTTCAGATGTATGTACAAGCCTGATGGTGACCTGTGGAACGTTGGACCCAGACGATCATTTTGTCATCTAAGTGAAATTTGTAATCTCGTCATTTATGCCTAGTCATAAATTAATCAATAATCAGGTATACGAAAAACAATTTGAGACGCCAACTGTGTGCAATGTTATCTGAATCAATCACAGCATAACGGATTAATCTGCGTTTATCGAACCTCAATGAATAAATCCTGATACAGTTTTGTATAGCCAGATAGAAATAACAGTGCAATGCTTCACACACTGATCACAACTAAGTGCAATGTGCATAAATGTAGTTATATTATGTACAAAAATTAAAATATAAGTGTGAGACTAAAAACTATTGCAGAAAACCGAAACGCAATAAAAAAAATTATAGAAAAACACACGCAATGACCTTGAAATGGCACGCAAAGACGAGATGAAAAATTTCGCAGGGTCCAACACTGTAAAAGTTTTGTTACCTGATTGTCGCATGTTGAGTTGATCGTGACCAACCGGCAACGAGTACCTCACCTCTGCCTGCAATCCTCTGCCGTTGACGATTTGTTGCCGAAGATTCCAAAATCGCCTGCTGTATCACGTCCGGTGCCACCGTAGTTTTCACTGCCCTGTATACCAGCCTGGGATAGGCAAGTGTTCACAAAAAAAAAAAAAAAAAGAAAAACAACAGAGCAGTTTAATAAACACATATATTACCCATACATTTTATATAACAGAAATAGAAATGAACCGTGAGCACAGAATAACAAGAATATCTCTCAATTAGATCTAGTACAAAGGTGTAGTAATCGAGTAAAAAATTTTGATTACATTATATTATATTGTCAAAATTAGAAATACAATCGACAAGACGACTTCTCTTTCGTCTCACCTGGGAAGCATTGCGAGGATGGATGCAACAATGACAGTCAGCCAATAAATGTATCTCGAAATAGCAGTTTGCATAACCCAATAAGATCCTGGTAGTCCCATGCAATTGACACATACGGTATTGTAAATGAGACAAAATCCAAAGAACACACCCAGTGAAATGATTAT
This sequence comes from Neodiprion lecontei, assembly GCF_021901455.1. NCBI lineage: Eukaryota > Metazoa > Arthropoda > Insecta > Hymenoptera > Diprionidae > Neodiprion > Neodiprion lecontei. The sequence goes on along the minus strand of NC_060265.1, from coordinate 8,242,248 downwards.
AGAGCCTACGTGAATTATTGTCTGAAAAAAGAAAAAGAAAACTTATCAGAATAAATTATAGTATGTATCGATACATGTTAATCCTTTTTCATGGTATCTTCTCTTACCCAAGACCTAGTTTCTATCGCGACATAAATAAGCATCGAGATCATGCAAGAGGTCAGAATTGTCGTTCCAAACTCCCAGATATCCACATCAGAGTCATGGTAGGCCTTTGAAAAAAATTGATCCATAATTACTACAATACAATGAGAAATGTACTATTAATGTAAACCATACATAATAATAGAATAACAATGATTGACTGATTTTACAATGTACAAATAAGTAAAATCTTGCTAATTATGAACTAATGTTTATATACTTATAATCAAGTAATGATTATACTTACAGCCTCGGTGGTAAAGAAAATAACTATGCTTTGATAAAGTGCGTCAGCCATTGTTATCCAGAACGAATGAGGCTGATATACAAGGCCTAACCGCCCTCTTCCATATAATTGAGGGGATGCCATTAGCGTACCAGCTGCGACGAGTTGGTCATAAACACCGAGCGTCAGAGGAGGCAGAGATGTGAATAATAAATTGTAGAGCATTAAATATATCTGATCGATCATCACAGCTCCCGAAAATCCGCAGTACAGCTAAAAATTATAGATTGATTTACGTGTGCTTAGATTATTATTGGTGTATTTTTATACTTTACAAAAAGCAATCGCTGAAGAAGTACAATAATTGATGAAAAAAAGAAAAACAAAACGAACGAACTGACCTGGAACCAAAAAATTAGGAAGACAAAGGTGGCGTTTTTGTAAAAGAAGTATAAAATCATTCTAGACAGCCTGTCGTAGCACCAATGACCGTGAACCAGAAGGAGTCTGGTCAGCAACGGAAATCTAGCAATAGCAAAATCCGCAGCCATCACGGCTTGGGTGCCTTCGCGCCCAGAAACGCCAACTCCAACATCCGCTGTCTGAATCATACTAACATCGTTTGCTCCATCGCCAATAGCAAGAGTTCTCATACCAAGCTGTTCTTTAACGACGCGTACGATATAGGCCTGAAATATCAGAAAGAATCGTATAATAGTAACAAATTCAGTATCGACCGTGGCTAAATTACTCAAGTTTGAATGAAATAAAGATGGTGCGATTCTGAGAGAAACTTTTGTGAAATCTAAAACTATCACTCACTTTTTGTAGAGGGGTAGCCCGGCAAGCTAAAACACTGGTACAAAGACGAGTTAACTCGAGGAATGGCCCAGTCAGTCCTGACCTTGGATCCAAAATAAAAGTAAGTGTTTTTCCATCCACAACCAAGGCACGTTGTCGTCGAGATCCAATTCTGTGAGCAACTCTTTCCGATGGATCAGCATCATTAACATCGGTGGAATAATCGACTAAATGCTCCTGTTCAATAGCTTCCAAATGACCGTGAATCAAGGTTTCTGCAACTGTTTTGGATCGTGCTTGCAACCAAAGCAATTGCATAGATGGTGAGAACAATCGCGCTGAGTAGGCAATATTCACCGCTGTTTCTGGCTTGTCTCCTATAACAACGAGTGGAAATGAAAATATTTACAAATTTCAAAATAGACTCAGTTAATTTTCTTTCGCGAGTATTTCTGCACCAGCTCTAGATTCTCAATATTAATTGATAAGTATGAAGACTCAATGAGTCTGTGCAGCTAGGTAATTCAGAGTAGAAGTAATCACTGATATGAACTATTGTTGACGTTCAAAATTGCTTGTCACGGTTGCATGTGACATTTTGTAAATCGAAAAACGTCCAAAATATTCAATTCTGAAACTACTAGTGTTATTGACAAAAACAGTACTCAAATACTGAAAAATTATTTGCAGCAACGTAAGGCTCTAACTGATACACCCATTTTTTATTTGAAAATCTCTTGTAAGTCTGGAAGCGCATTTTTAGTTGTTTACTCGATTTGATACTTGTGCTGTCAACCAGTCATATCTAGATATGTCTAAACACAACCGACTAATATCGATTCAAAACTAGTGATGACTATTTACAAATCCAAACAACAAGGCACAAAGCCATAAAGTGGGAAGAAATCAGCTCATTAAATTTACCGAGTGTGGAAGTACGTAAACCACATTTGAGTCTTTCTATGTCAAGCGGAACAGCTTTTTGACCTCATATTTGAACTGTTAACTGAACTAAAAGTACTGAAACCGGTTTAAAAAAAATTTATAGCAAAATCAGAAACATCGAGGTCAATTTATGATTTATTTAGTCCCGTTTCACGTGAATTGATTGATTCGTTTGGTGTAAATGAAAAAACGAAATACTAATCATTGCAGAAATGAAACGCGAAAACTTTGAGAACTAGTATAAAAATGTAATCTGTGTTTTTAAATCTGTAAAATCCAAATTTTCACAGATGCCCGGAGATTTTTTTATGAAATAAGAATCTCTGAAATATATAGGTTTTCCAGATCATTAAACTTCTTGTCAACTAACCAGTTAGGACCCAAACTACAATTCCAGCAGCAATGAGAGCGGCGATCGCTTCTGGTACACCAGTCTGAAGTTTGTCCTCGATTCCTGTGGCGCCTAACAGCGTAAGATGAGATTCAAGACTAGCATAAGAATCTCTCAGACGCCTTTCCCGGTTTTCAGTAGCAAGTTCAGCCTCATTGTGTCGCTGGAGCCAAGTTTCAAACTCAAGAAGAGTGAGAGTTCGACGAGCCATTGCCAAAGTGCGAAGACCTTGGCGAGCGTAGGAATGCAGCTGTTGCCTAATTTTGCTGGCTAAATTCGACGTTGATTCGTCGTCATTCGGGTTCAGCGATGACATGAGCGTCGAATCCGCACCCTTTGTGTACATAACAATCTCCCTGGTATGCGGATGCCGTACAACAATCGACATACACTTTCTACTTGAGTCAAACGGCAGTACCTGAAATGGTATTATCTTTTTAACATGGGTTCATAAAAGTACGTAGCGTATTTAAAACCGCATGCTGAACCATCTTGGTGCAAGAAGTATGGAACATGGTTGCAAACCACAAACCTTGAGAATCTCAAAGTCCAGCGTCGACTTGTCTGGCAGAGAGATTAGCGCGCTGTGAGGTGTTCGTTTCACAAGCTTAACATCATAAGCTCTCGCAGCTAAGACCAAAGCTAATTCGTCGGGACTTTCAGCTTCGTATATTGGAGGAGGCTCGGAATGAGCTGGACTAGAACTACGATGCTGTGTCGGTGATGTCTTGCGCGTAAGTATACTGATGTTGAGACCCGGAATTGACGAGACACCCAGAAGTTTTGGCCTGTAAGCAAATAAGCAACTACATTTTAAATTCAATTATTGCTCAGTTTCCAATTCACTGGGTTTCCATACTTCAATGAACATAATTTGGGCGAATCGTTCGTATGTCGGATTTATTGTCTAATCGTTTACCTTGACAGTTTCACATGTGGCGCATGATCTCCAGTCGCTGTAGCATCAGTAGAAGATTGAATTGGCGAAAGATTCGTACCAGGCGGTGGCGGACTGGGCGTGACACTTCTGGACTCTGTCAGTCTGGCATATCTGAAAAGCAAAATTCAAACATATTCTTTCATCAAACTCGGCAGTGTTGTAAAAAATTTTATCCATTTCCGTTAAATGTTTCTCAATTTTGTCCGCAAAAATTCACAGATTTTTGCGAGTAAAATATTTCACCAAAGAAGAAAGTAACAAAGAGAACCCTGGATTACGGAAGAAACTATAAGATTAGATATTCTGAATCTCCTTTACCTAGTGTGAGCTCCATTTTTATGTGGTTCTTCGATAACGCCGCTAGAATTCATAACGTCATGGTGCGGCGATGTATTGACAACAACCGTATTACATACTGCTAAAAGTATCAAAAACTCCTGTAATCTATGCCTGGATAAACCGATGAGTAAGTCTTCCTTCAACCTAATACTCGGTATTAAATTTTCTCCCTCTCCGGTATGACCGTAGTCTTGTCCGCCAACAGCGCACCGCCTGAATACCATTTTGTTCTCCGTCAGAGTACCAGTTTTGTCTGAGAACACGTACTGTACCTGAAAGAGAAAAGAAAGCTAGGACTCATTACTATCTGTCTGATTAAATGAACAACTTCTTACGATGTTCAATTTGATTTTTTGTACCTGGCCCAATTCCTCTGTGATATTTAAAGCTCGACATTCTGCTCTGCGGTCAGTATCCGGATCATACAACGCTCTGTCGTTTCCAATGTGATAAACTTGCACGACCTTTGCCATTTCAATGGTGACGTAAAGGCTTAAGGGAATCATTACTTGGAGTATAATAACAAAGGTGAGGAAAGTGAGCATTCCTTCGGAACTAGGATTCTGAGGATCTGGTAGAAATGGAATAGGAACTTGCAGATCATAGCCAGAGAGCCATAAACGACAGCCGATCGCACCGACTAGGCATAGTACGACCAGTATAAAAACACACCACACAACATCCAAATTCATCTGACGTTCCAGTCGGGACCTCTGAAACATTGTAAAGAAAAAGTGCAATAAAATCATGCTTTTGTTATTGCCAAAGGAAAACGATCGAAACCGCTACAAAATATATACCGTTATGAATATCTTTGATTCGATAAACGTGGATGGAAAAAATTCGAGTATTAGCTTGAACGCGATTTTTTATTTTTAAGAAAGATATTTGCTTCGATAGATCTATCAAGGCAAGTTGATGAATTAGTGAGCACATCTCTGTTTAGTATTTCATCTCATATCAGCATTCTTGTCTCCAGTCAGTCTGAGTGGGTGAGTGATAATAAATTGGTGAGAATCCAAATTGCTCTTGGGCAACCAAGCGAAACACATTGAGAAATGATAAGCCTCTATTATTTTGTCTATTTTTTCCTTTTTTTCCAGTACTGCTATTTATAGATTCCCGCTATCTCAAATTAGTTTTGTCGTAAGATTCATTCATGACGCTCTCTCATCGTAAACTATCATCCTTTCGGTCGAGATTATGCCATAATCACAGCGTTTCCGGTAATTTTGATTAGATTGTTTAATATCTTTCCGATTAACCAGCCTCTGATATATGTAGTGCACTATGAAAAACGAAGACGATAATAAAATTATAAATAATATACCGCGATATTTGTCTCGAGCTAAATCAAACTCGATCCCCTTTTTATAAACGTATTAAAATTTGAAATACGCGTGAGGGAAAAAATAAGCGATATATATTTACAACAAATCATCAATCTCTCAGTGATCAATCGTTAAAAATTTATATTTATAGGCTCGTTCCGAAGCCGAACACCAACAGACATAATTGATTGATTGATAATTTTATAAGACGTACGTATATACAATAACGTATAATACTCTGCACACAGAATTAAAGCTACTCGCAGACGCAGGTCAACATGAAAGTACTATACATTGTATGGAAGGTATAATAGCGATAAAAGCGGGTAAATAACATACAGACATACATACAGGCGTGAAAGATACCAGATGAAAAATTCAAAGTAAGTATGTGCATATAATTCAGACGGTAATAATTAATATAGACGTTATAGAGATATGGCGTGTGCATTGCAAGTCAATCGTTAATCGTATCAGCGTAAATTACACGTAGCGTTTATATTGTAAATTGTAATTACTCGGTAGCAGTAGCGGAATTGTGGCATTTAAAAACAAAAGGTCAGTAAACATAGTCGCCGAAGTGCTCGGGGTGCAAAATAACCACTAACATAAGTATAAAGAATGTACTGGAAAAGAAAACAAATTTTACGTATAGTTTGCTCACGGTAAAAATTTGTGTTTATATAAACGGTACTTGAATTTCGGACAACAGGGAATTGATAAGAATTCATTTCAGACGGTAAGTAGAGATTTAATTTTCCATAAAATGAGTGGGAGTTATCGAAATTGCCAGATTATTTATAACATCGATTCGAGTTTAGATATTTTACAAACCTTGTAACGAGGTCCGCCATTGTTTAACATAGCCTTCGTTTCGTGACCGGCATAAACGACGATCCCCTCGACAAAGTCGGTGTTTTTCAAAAGACATTCCCTGAGAAGAAGATTTTCTGTCGAAACAGGCACCCTGGAACCAGAGGAATGAACCACGGCCCCGTGAAACCTAAAATTAGAAAGAAAAAAACGTCGCGTTAATAAAATCATAGGGGAAAAAAAAAACACAGACAATAAAAAAAACAGCCACATCAATGTGAGTATAAACAAAATTTATTGGCGTACGTGCTAAAGAGAAATCCATCGCAAGCAGAGTTGGAAGAATAAATCAAAGGGTTCTGGCAATAAGAAACAAAAAAATAAAAAAAAATAAAATACACACACATGCACATACTGTAGAAGATAGTTTGGGAGAGAATTTTTTTTATTTATTTCTTTTTATTACCAACTATGACGTAGATTATAACAGAATTGAAGTAATAAAGTAAGCAGATACGCGTACCTGTAGATTCTTGTGCTCGGTTGATCTACCTCGACAACCGATCGGAATTTGGACGGTTTAAAACTATTTTGTAAATCTAAGAATCCCCTGACAACTTGGCGCTGTTTCAAATTCGTTTCACCGTCAAGATTGCAGGTGTCAAGGTAGGCCAAACCCTGAGGATCGCTGCTTCTCAATAGCAAAAGATCTGCAGGTACCAATTCGTTGTTTGACAAATGGACGAGGTCGCCAACCTTAACGTCCTTCCAGGCAACCTTTTTGTATCGGTCGCTCTCCCTGTAATCAGATAAAACGATAATTAATACTACGTGGTATAACAACTTGACCCGAACCTCCGATAAATAAAAGTTTATCAAACCCCGCGCATATGTTCAATACACGCCACGAGTAAATAAATATTTAACGGTAAATATTATTATCATCATACAAATATCGACGTAGGAAGTCACAGAGGTAGAATATTTTGCACGGATATGAATTAAATAATGAAAAGGAAAATGAAATTTCACCAATCGACACTTATCGTCGTGTATAATAAATTATATCGTCCAAAGAATCACGTTAATAAAAATATCGCGGTATAAGACGTCGTATCATCGTAATGCAGGCGCTAAAATAAATATCCACACCTGTTTATCAATATTAATATAATATCGCTACTCGCGTCTCCCGTTTGCGTATTAATACAACATAAGTGCGAAAAATGTTTCACTAAAATGTAAGTGACGTCAGATCGAGCGTGATCCGCTTGTTTTTCGATGCCAATAATAACTCCGCCTCGAATTGTATCTTTACGCGTACGTAATACAAGCGTGTCTGCTGTCTTGAAAGAAAAAGAGGTAACACGTTGATAATAAAGTGTAGCCAAAGTCGAGGAGGTACATAACTAATATTTATATTCGATTTGCAGCCATGAAAAAGTGAAGATAAAAAATAACTCTACAGAAAAAAAAATATACGTATATACTTCTATTCCTCCGACTTGAAGGAAATCCAAGACGAATCTTTCATTCGAATTTCAGAAAGAGAAAAATGAGGGGAAAAAATACCTACGCGATTTCAAATTGTCATTATAAATGTATCGTTAACCGATCGGCGAGAAGAAGTTCTGACGTACAAATAACGAGCTTCGCGGTATTCAAGATAGGTAATTTTAGGGGAAATAAGGAGAAGCTTTGTGAAAATAGGAGGGTATTAGAGTTCCAATATATTCTCACAGTACCGAACAAACAGAGCAAAATTAGATACACACTAAGTTGTCCGTTATTTTGGTCGTTTTGGAATTTTTTTCATTGCACAGCAAAAATATGTTCATGTTATAGAAAAAAAAAGAAAAAGAAATCCCCTGTAAGTATAAATATATTTTTTGGATAATATTAACAGGTGCCAAGGAACGATCGAAATTTTCAATGCTGGTTAATTTTTTTTTAATACTTTTATTTCACAAACTAAAACGGAGAGAAAAAATCAATTTGACGCTTCAGAACAATGTTTATATTTCCAACTAGATTTATGAACAAAATAATTTGTAACGAGCTCACGTATTTCGTAGATAATAACGACAATAAATTAAACCCGTAAGAATTATGATTTTGTGAATTACGAAAGAGTTTTGAAATTCGATGTGTTTTATTTTATTTATTTTCTCGTTCATACGCTTGGAAGTGTTTAAACATTGTTCTCAAGTATCAAATTGATTTTTTTCACACATTTTAGTTTATGAACAAAAAGTAACCGAGTGGTAAAAATAAGGGAGTTTTAGAGTGAAATTGATTGCTTTGGGGTAGATTTAGGCGAAATCTTTAGTTTTCGAGTGCTTGTAAGAAGAGAGCGAAATAATTAGGGTACTTTTGCGGAAATAGGACACCCACCGTGTATCGCCTAAAATTGCATACCACGAGCCATATTTTACGAAGCGAATCAATTATACTCGGGCTAGATTTGCGCTAGGTCTACGCTATAAACGTTCACGTTCGCCCCAAACTCTTTGCCCGCCTACGAACATACGGCGGCTTGGCTTCCGCGTTTCGCCAAAATCAATAACTTCGGCTGCATCTGGTTGTCTGCCAAATAAATAAGCCTAAACGTCGAATTTAAAGTTTGAAAACTCATGTGTTTCGCAATGCCATATAAGAAACTCCCGTAAACACTTGGCTACTATATCTTCTGGCCTGATTTCAAATCCGGACGCCCAAGCATGGCTATTCGACACGTTTCTAAAATTCCAGGTTCAGTCTCGTTAAAAATAATAACTGGTACAATAATAACAATTGTTATTGCAAAGTATTATTATTGACATATGCCACGTCACTTACAAACGAAAGGAAAAAATAAGAAAAAAAAAAAAAAATTCCATCGACACTTGCAAAGCTATAATGTACAGTGATTTTCACGGATATAATTATAATCGTTACGTACGCATCGTTATTATCGATTTTCAATTTAATTATACGTATAGTATACATGCATAAAGCACCGGTATTCGTACCTTCCTTCACACCGGGTCTCGATTAAATAAAGATAAAGGGAATGATGACCTACCACGCGCTCTAATTTCACGTCACGCTATAATAGAGTATAGAAATAGGCATAAAAGCGAAATGGATTCGGCCGACTAGATTTTTGCTCGTATAGGTACGCGAAAGTCGTATTGCTGAATTGATATTTTCAATTAATAAGCAACGAGATCCGCGTGCTGAATACCTTTTGTGGGATGACCATGATTTTCCATGTCGTAAGAATTTATTTATACCACTACAAGACTGTCCTTTCACTCGCGTGCCTGGCTACATCTGGCTGTACAATCTGCACTGGATAAGTAGAGAGAGAGAGAGAGAGAGAGAGACAGAAGACATACCGCGAAAGTTCAACGTAAAAAAAGCGTGACATACGAAAACGATTCAAGAAGAATGAGAAACAAAGGGGAAAAAACCTCAGTAAATCGCAAATCGATCGCGGCAATACGGTTAAACAAAATTCTACCGAGATAGGCGGACGACTGGAATGATTGATCGATCGATCGCAAGATAAAAAGAATACGAGTTATTTTTTCGAACCAATAAAATGAATATTTCATTGCAAATATTATAACAGCCTGAGACAAAAAAAATTACGAACAATTAAATAGAATAATACAGGCGAGGTTCGTGAAGCTGAAACTAGCAGCCAGAGGCAGCAGCTAAATTTGTTAAACTTTTTGGGAATAGAAAAATGCAGCTCAGTTTTAGCCACTTAATTCTATGAAACTATCGGAGATTCAAGGTACTTGGCTTAATTTTTATTTTACAACTTCGTTGCCTAATTCGAATGAGCATTAGAACATCTGGCTGCTAATTCTGTCGGCTAGCTTCAATTTTGTACGAGTTTCTATCACAGGACCGAAAAAAAAATCTAAGATCAATGACTGAATTTGATTAGATTGTTCATATTTTGCACTTATAATAGTTATATTGACTCTCAGAGATAGATAAAGAGACATATAGGTTTTGTTCTGTTCACCTTGGGTCAGGTACTACAATAAAATAGATACAAAAAATAATTTAAAAACAAAACACAACAGAATAAGATAAAGTAAAATAAACCGAACTAAACTAAAGTAATATAAAGAGAAAGAGAGAAAACGAGAGAGAATGAAAGTAAGAGAGAAAAAGAGAGAAACGACGAAAGAAATAGTCAGGCCTAAGCAACGTGACCAACTAGAAGACTTGACAATTAGCAGCACAACTGCACGCGATATTGTTATCAAGGTACACGTTACACGTTTTATAATATACGCACAGTAAACTGAAGAACCTTGCGTTTTATCATAAGTCGAGAAATGTTGCGACGTATTCTTACGTTAGAAGAGTGTCACTTGTAAAGCTTGTTGGTAAAAAAAAAAAAAACAAAAAAAACTTTTTCTCCCTCACTATTTATTGTTTACGAATGATAGATTTGATTTTTAACAATTCGAAAAAATACCCTCCACTGTCCTTACTTTAAAAATTAGAGTAAGACGTTGCTGCAGACGATGCAGAAATTTATGGAAAAATCACTGCAAATATTGTTCATTTATTTTTCAACAAACAACCTTTTATGCCGCACCAAAGGCATGAGGTTAATTGTTTGGTCGTCAAGATCCTTTAAACCATTTATGAAAGTTCGTGGTAATTACGCCTTGAAAATACCGCAAGTAAATATTCATTTTAAGTTTAACCATTTTTCGCAGCAAAATTCTTTGCGGACTATGTCCCGAAAATTTGAAAATATCGAAATCGTGCAAGGAATGAGCAAAGAGCAAACCATTGGGATTGAATATAGTGTTAAAATCGAGATCTATCGACGTGTTTCTCGTGACGGCACCAACGACGATTGTTAATAAATCATAGATATAAAAATCCTATACAATTGAGTAATAAACTTCAAATTCAAGACGGTTTATATCAGTCTAGAATGTAACTCATACAACACGTACCAGATGGAAGTATAATTGAAGAAAATTATTCACTTTAGGGAGTTAAAAACAGATATTTCGATACCGCAGAGAAATGTTTCGGGCGAAATGCAGCTGATGAAGTGTATGAAACGTGCAATTATAGATAGGGTAGCAAAAATCGCGGACATCCATTTATCCTTCACTGCCGATCATAAAGATTTCAACTTCCCTCAGTATCTATATTTAAATCGATTTCGAAGCGATGAGTATCGAAGAGAGAAATCGAAAGTCAGCGCATATGTATAGTAATTACGTATACCGAAGAATGTATTCTCTCTTTCTATGCATACATACATATATATATATATATCATTCCTTCTGTCTTTGTGTATTAAATAATAATAATAAAGTAAACAATAAAAATAATAATAATAATAGTAAATGTATTAAATTTAAAAAAAAAAAATACAATTAAAAAATTAGCAAGCCAAAATGGAAAAAAACGATGATTTCTACACCTACTTAAAATACACGGACTTCCGGTGTTCTTGGAAGCGAAACGATTTTCACACGCAAAAGTTTCTTACTACCGATCAAGTCTGCAGGTTGCGTAAAAGAAATTTTAAGATTTGGGGCAGCTCTGAGCGGAATTTTTTATTTTTATTCGTTCTTCACACTTTCGTTACACAGGGTTTAATTTAGTGATTATAAATGAAGTACCGTATACTTTCATCGCGTATAATAGGACGTGAAATGATAATTATATAGGTATCATCAATGCGTTTGGAATGGCAATGACGATTCATTTTTTTCAATCACCGTCGTACCGTTAATGCGTCATTTTTAACTTATACATATACACGTAATTTATACAAGCAACTGTAATTAACCAAATAATTTTATATATTACCAACAACGATTGCAGAAGTTAGCGACCCAATTTTCTTTTCTTCAATAATATAATTAAGAAACAAAAGGATTAAATTTTGCTAAATTAACTGACAATTTCATGATTAGAACAACGACTTTTGGACAAGTGTTAAAAAAAAGTTTTGCACACTTAACAACAGAAGAGAAACGCTAAGAGATAAACATGCAATACCTGTACTGTAAGGTGCTAAATAAATAAACTGAGAAGATTGACCGGGGAAAGTATCGATTTCGCGTTTGTAAAAATCAGATGTGCATTCCTCTACACGTTCCCGTGTTGTAATGGTTATAAAAATGATTTCAGATCGTCAGGCGTGAACATTTGCGTGTGAAATTATCGTGAAATAGAAATGAATCAAGGTTAGACTATTTTTTCATTATCATATCTTCGCGTGCTGTGCGCAATTCAATTTCAACAAATGCATCTTCGTTAGAACCGACGATAAATGCGCAACGAGTATACTATACAACATGTAACATGCAGGGAAAATTGCGTGTTCGTATCGTAAGTTTATTGGTAATAAATAAATCACGCATTATATCTAGTTATTTATGTAATACCCCGTACAATTGGCATTCGCAAATTACGTTCGAATTATACACGATAGATCTCCAAGACTACATCGATTGGCTAAAATCAGGAACTGAATTATTCCCAGCGTCTACGTTGTTCAATGTCGAAGGAGACTTGAGAATGCATCATCATTCGTGACGTAAGTAAGGAATTGAAAATAAAAAAGACTATCAAACGCTAATGACATCAGTTTTATTACTTCCGGTACACTGATTTAATGACAACAATGACAACAATAATAATAATCATCGTAATAATTAGAATTGGAATGTAGCGTTTATGCACTTGGAATAAACAGACGGTATGTATGTATACAATATCCACCTATACTACATACATAGCGTTTCCATCTGTACCGTTGATTGAACAAATTATTTCCGTATCGATCATGACGCGATAGTTTCTTCGCTATGTACAGTACACACGCATACGTATCTACACGACAAATCGAATTCAGGAAAAGGTATACGTATACGCACCTCTCTTCTTCCCTGCATACCTTTAGAGTATCAATATTAAGTTTTGGAACAATGTAGAACAAACTTAGAACAATCTGGAACAATTTTCGAAAATTCCGATTTCTCAAAATGGGGGGCTAACTTCACGTAGGTACCTTTAGAGGGCAGAAAAATCGTTGTAACAATTTAACGAAACAACACATTGTGCATTAGTAAGGCATAAACGGGACGCATATATACACTGAGAAAAATTTCATTTCTCACAGTAACTTGAAAAATTGAGCAAAACAGGTATCGTTAGAAAAAAACTGTTTCAATATTGTTGGTATTACGAAAAACGAGGTAAGCCTAACCATTTTGCGCTATCGTCGAGCCTTTTTTGGTAATTCCAACGCAAAATCAGTTTCTGAGGTTTACTCTACTTTTTTAGTTAAACAAGGCTTTAACGTCAATTTATCGTTGCACAAGCATTAAATTTTCGCAACAGTTGCAAGAAAATATAGCAAACGTGATCTCAATGAGAAAGAATAGTAACGTATACTAGACTCTCCGGTAACAGCTAGAAAATTAATTTTCATTTTCTACCTAGAACTATATTTTTCGATTGTGGTATAAAAAATGAAAATAGTTAAGGATTTACCGGTAACCGAAACTGAAAATTCCTTTCAGTGTATCATATGTGTGTGTCCATATATACCTAGTATATATATATATATATATACATGCTCTGACAGAAGCACATTGTCTGAATCAGAGAATGGTGGTATTGGGGCTTGTATAACAATTATTGCTTCACTCCAATAAACACCCTATACGTGTATACGTGTGTGTGAGTGTGTGTGTAATATAAATCATTACGTAACTCAATTCTCAGCGCTACAAGTCAGTTGTATAGGTAGGATAGTTAGACGTTATGTACGTTATACCCAAGAAGAGTGCGTTATCTAGCGATGGTTAGAGACGATTGTAGTCGGTTTCGCCACGAATCAATCGAGTTCAAGGCTGGTTAGTATTGGGTATATACCTATACATATAAAATTCCTATAACGTGTATCGAAGAATCCCTGGCAGCCTGCAAGTGTCATGTAATTCGAATATCGACGCTCGATGCCGACGATCGTCGAAATATCGGTATTGTTGATACAGGCTGTTGCAGTGAACTGAGAAGCCTGAAAGGCAATGATTTTCGACAATTTTTCAGCAAATATATTATTTCGAAAAACAATTCAACATTTCGAAAGAAAGACGGATAAAATTCAACGTCGACCGCAGGCAATGTCACGAATATTTTAATGATGCAATGCGATGCAAAGCCAATTGATTGATTGCAACGCCTCGAAATTCTCGGTGCACATACCGTGTAACAGCAAGGATCTTACAGTTTGCGCTGATGAAGCGTCCGTTTGAAGCTACTTGAAGATGCGTGTTACCTAGCAATTGAATATATGTATATATGTATTTATATGAGAAACGACGCATTGCCGAGGGAAGTGTTTCGTCGTTGTATAGCAATATTGAGACAGAAAATTTCAGCAAAGCGAATATATAAAATACAGCTCGTTTCCTGGTTAGGCTCGTTGTCGTTTCCATTGATTCCTGACCAAAGGAATCACAGTGTACGATTGTGTGAACGAAGTATCTGAAAGTATTTGTCATTGTATAGAAAATGATTAAACAACGGACGAGTTTTCTTCCTTCATCACCAGACAACGAATCGATTGTCATAAAAAAAAAAGTTTCAAACGACGTGAAATTTTAGGGAAAGAAAACTTACGGAGATGAAAGAACGACTTGTAAGCTTACTCGGAACAAACTATCGAATCAAATTAAACAAAATTTTTATACCATGTACCAGACTTCCGTTTCTACGAGTAAGGAACTGTGACGATCGCAATAATATCAAAGATTGATTTTAAATATTAGAACAGCAGATTCATTGTGCACCATAATGGCCATTAATTCACGCACGTGTGTGAGTGTATATATACAAACTATCCACACAATTACTGCAGACTGTATCAATAAGCCAAAGTGAATTTGACAAGCCTGAACTTGCGTCACGTATTACAGCGGTTCGTTGTTTATTTGGCGCGAAAGAAGAAGTCAAGCTTTTCAAACACCGAGTATTCAAAATGTCATCAACTTGTCAAATCGGGTAACCTTTTTGAATAATTTTTCACTTTCATTCGCGTACAAAAGATATGTAACGTACATACATAATACATGTATGCCTGTAATGAAGGTATTTCCAAAAGTTGACCGGTGTTTACGCGGTAATCAAAGCAAAAAGTTACCTTGCAAAGGTTCGCAGAGCATGATAAAATTATGACGCTTGAGGAAAAAGCCTGCAGTCACGGTTCGAGTAAATGATTCATTGGCGATAATTTTTTCCCCTCATTTGGTTCAAATGCTTGTTTTACGCGTGTTATACACGTGATGGGAAATGTCAATTTATACGTATCTGTGTATATATACATACATATATTGTACCAAGGTAGGAACGAACAGTTCGTGGTCAATGTCAGCGTTGACGCGCCGATGTCATCGGTGTTGGATTGCGAATCGAGAAGGCGAGAGCAGGCTGGTATTAAATCGATTCCATGCACCCACACATTCATTCCCAAGAGCCACACGACGATCGATCTCAATCACCGTGACGACTTTTAAAACACCATGCATTCCGTATTCCGAATCGACGGAGTTCTAATTATCATCAATACGTACCGCACGCGTGTTTAGCTTGTGCAATTTCACCGGATAAAATTGGTTTTCAAATCGCCTCCGCAATCCGACAACGACAAAGAGAACGACGAAAACCGACATCGTAGGTCGAAAATATCCAATTCTGTATTCGATTTAGCGTTTATTTTTCCATAAATGAAACACCCACCCACATACACACGTCTCTCATGTCCGAAGCTGACATAAATCCATAACCCAGACGACGAACGGTGAAAAGTGAGCGTTTGTGTTTGTGTTTGTGCGTGTGTATCCTCCAGGGCACGAAAAGATCGAGGACTACTATGAACGCTTTGACTTAGAATTGCGTTTCGGACCACCAGCGTGATCGTACGTACGTAAATACACGCATGAATGTAGATTGCGGAGACTGTGCCGAGTAGGGTAGGATGTGATAAGTAATAAGGTCCGAGAAGGAGTGCACCGACCCGTACGGTGATTAGTGCCTGCTTTATGCGGGTGGAGACACGTATGTATAATACATATATAATGCCGAGTAAATTATCGTATGAATTCGTTTCGTATGTTTCACCCTACTACCTAATATACCGCAAGCTCTGTTAATAGCACGTATATGCGAGTTTCATAATTAGACATGGTGCCCACTGACAGCGGTCGAAAAAAATCCTCGACTTTTCCTGAGTAAAAAGGCTACGTAACAGTGCCAACTAGAGTAAATAGTTAATGAAGCTATGAATTTATCGGTATTTAAAAATGTGGTAACACTCTGTTTAACGGCGACGGAAAGTAATTTTTATACAGTCGAGCTTGAGCGCAGAAATATTTTTATAAAATTATTTTATCACGCAAACGTTTACACGGAACATTGACTAAATCATTTTACGAAAATTTCAATGCAATATTTAGATCCATGCAGAAACTTACTTATCGAGTAGATGGAATATCTTTCGTACAGACCAGGACATCCCTTCCGCTTACCCTTAACCCCTGCGTCTCGTCAGCTCTATTTATAACATCTCTACGGATGCGCAGCGCTTATCGAAGAAATATACCCAGGAAGCATTGTTTCGTTTACGAAATTTGGAAAAATCTCTCTCGTGAATAGTAGGAATTTTTTCTACCGAAAAGCACTTTACTTCTCAACACGATCTTCATTGATTAGAAATTCGTAGCGTGCGATTTTGTCGAATTTTGATTTTTCGTGAAACGAGCTTAGTTCTTTCTCGTTCCACCGGACCACCGTTCATTTTCCCCGACCAATTGTAATACTCCCTGAATTTTCCCTGACGAGTGGCCACCGTGTTAAAAATAGAGGAATATCGCGTCACGCGTGCAGTTTCCACCTCAGCTCGTCCTCGTGACGTCTTACGCGCGTGCAGTATGTTGTATATTTATACGGCGTGAAGGTGGCAGCTTAACTCAGAATCCCGGAAGCGTGGTATAGGTATCCTCATTTCCCCGACGTTACTCTCCAGCTGACTTAATCGGATTACTTGATTACTTTGACTCAAACTGTGCGGCCTTCGGAAGCTATTACCAGCCGGCGATAAATCGAAATCTTAAAGACACCTCGCTATCGCCGTCTCAAAGCTTGCAAGCATCGTGTTTAATTGATGATTAAATTATTCTGTCAAAATTAACACTTCGTTCATCTCTGATACCTTATAACGAATGCAATGAGAACCGTTTCTCGTATAACCGCTGATCTGGAAATAAGAGGTGAAGCATTGGAAAATATTTCCGCGCAATTATCTGGTTATTGTAAAATTACGCGTAGCTGCGTACGTTCCTCGTCTGTTCGATGATAAAACTGCACTGAGATAAATTTTAAGTTCCGGTTACCGCTCAGTCCTTAACTGTCTTCATTTTTTACCACAATCGAAGAATACAGTTCTAGGTATAAAATGAAAATTAGTTGTCTAGCTGTTACCCGAAAGTTTAGTAACCGTTACTATTCTTTCCCATTAAGACGTTAAAGCCTTGTTTGACTGAAAAAAAGTAGAATAAACCTCAGAAACTGATTTTGCGTTGCAATTACCACAAAAGGATCGACGATAGCGCAAAATGGTTACAGCAATTAGCAATATTCAAACAGTTTTTTTAACGATACCTGTTTTATGTACTGAATTTTTCAAGTTACTGTAAGAAACGAAACTTTTCGCAGTGTGTACTGTATAAACCCGTTTCAAACTCCGGTGACATATTCATCAGCCTTGCAAATTAACGTACATCGTTATAGTTTGCACTCTCTGTTCACGAGGTTACAGCAAATCAGAATGGAAGGTGGGTGTCTAGGTTTATAGATATTGCGCGGAGAGACTATCCATCGCATGTATATCTATACCTCGTACGTCGCCAAGTGTGATATATATACTGTTGCATCGTAAAACGAGTCGACAAACCGTTGATTAATACAACAAAGTTGTAAGATTTCAAAATCTCGATATCGTTAGTTATTCTTGTTCTTGTTGTTGTTGCTGTTGTTTTTCGTTTACCATTCAAAGCTCGGTGTCGACTCGTTAAATTCGTGGCACAACGTTGCTCAAGATCGACGATTTCATGCCTGTAACGTAAACTTTGAAAGATGACGCGGCGTCAGCAACAACGAGAGTTTAGTCTACGCTCACGTAGTTGGCCGATTATAATACTGTGTTACAAACTCTGTATTATCGGTTCTCCGAAACTCCTCAAGTCGTAAAGTAACCCGGAGTACGTAGTTTGGAGGATAAAATATAGAAAGTATACAATGCCAAAATGCAGATTTGTCAAAATTTATACCAATTCGAAATTTTACCGATTTATGGTTTTACCTTCATATATTTCGTATTTCTGTACTTCGACGATCTAGATGATTTCAAATTTATGAAATTAAAGTTCGAAACGTTGTAGCGACGAAAGATCGCGGAAAGAACACTGTGTTCTTATTTCTACTATGACTTTCAAGGAGGTAAGATTTCAAAATAAAAGTTTTTTTTTTTTTTTGTTTTATTACAGTTCACTGAATTTCAAACAATTCCAAAATCGCGAAATGACGATTTCTCCTAAGAATGAATCGTTACGACAACGTTACTAACTTCGACATGAAACAATTTTCTATGCTTGAACTTTCTGCATTATTGCAATTCGATATCTTGGTCCTTCTACATCGATCGGTCTTCTGGTTTCTTCAAGTTTTTCAAATCCCAATCCGAACAATACAAGTTCAGAAAAAGGTGAACCGGCATCGTTACGTTTATGCAATAGTTTCGTAAGATGTTTTCAATTAATTGCCCTTTATAAGAGCGAACCAAGAATAAACAATAAAATATATATACATCAGGAGTCGCGATTCTATTGTTCGCAATTACACGTTCGGGTGAAAAAAATTTGAAAAAAAAACAAGCGTATACAGTAAAAGTGATTTCTTCGATCCTACGCGACTATAAATCGCTGTTATTATAGACGTAAAATCGGTGATTGGTGGCGAAGGCCAACATTATCAGGTAGTTGGTGTTCTATTAGGTGTATATATAGGCGTGTGTTAAACTTGACACTGTACACGGTGACTCGTCGATTCCAAATATCTGCGAATGTAAGTGCGGGGCGGAGTTGGAATTCCGAATTTGAAAAGTTTCGAAAGCGCCAAATGCCGAATTTATTGGTGGCGAAACTTGTGGTTAAAGAAATTAAACTTTTACGAGACAACAAAGTTTCGAATGGTCCGGAACCTAACGCTTCCAAGTTCCGAGAGTGCGGAAATGAGAAAATCAAAAAATCTGAAACATCGAAATTCTGACAGATCCGAGATTTTCAGTTCTATGAATTTGTGATTTCGTGATATTTCACGACTTTGATTTTGTTTTAAATTTTCGACATTCTTACTACGGAATTCTGGTCATTCTGAATTTTGGTTTGTCTGATTTTTTTACTCTATCAAAGCTTTATTTTTCCAAATTTTCCTCCATCCTAACTTTACTTTTCGGAACTTTGCTCTATCGCAGTTTGAATTTTCGGAACTTTGAGCCGTCGACTTTCTAACCATCCGAAACTTTGTTGTTTCTCCAAAGTTTAATTTTTTTATTTTAAGTTTTGCCAGCAAATAATTCCGAATTAGGCGCTCTCGGTACTTTTCAAATTCGAAACTTCAACACCGCCCCGTGTGCGTATACGAATCGAGTGAGATACGATAGTGTAAGAAATAGAAAATCAAGATCCAACAAACAGTTATGAAAAACCGCCATATCGCGTTGCGAAAAAGTTCTGCACCCTAGCGGATTGCAATTAGGTTGTTTTTACTATCGAATCGATCACCATCGCGTTTTTCTATTTTTTTTTTTTTTTTTTAATTTTTTCTTCTATACGTCAACAACTGCGTTGTAAAAGCCGATCGCCCAGAGATTATACAAAAGAACCTTCTATATCACGGAACAATTTTACTATTATTAACAATTTATTGACGATTTGCGATCACGTAATATAAAAAAGCACTCATCGCTGTTTTCGTCGCGATATTAAATACAGATGCGAGAATAACAATCAGGGTATATAGCGTGAATGACATATTAGTGTCCCTGACATTTCCTGGTTTTCCAGACGAAAATAGACATTTTTACAAAACTGAACCCCCTCAATTCCCTGACGATTCTCGGTTCTACAGATTTCCCTAACAACAATTACACAACAATAACGTACAATTGGTGTAATAAAACGTGCAGCAGATCGTGTACATGGAAATCTCGCCGAAATGATTAACCTTGCAGTTGAATGGAAAATAAAGCAAAAAAAAAAAAAAAATTTGAAACTTAACTGTTCTACTAATAGACACGCAGAGCAAGGCTAGGAGCATATTGACCTAGTGCGTCGGGCTACATTGGTGTCAATTATCTTCGTTTCAGTTACGACGATCAAGTTCCCCGCCGGCAGGGACGAATCGAGAATGATTTCGCGATGGGAAAATCCCAGGGCGACGACGATCCGTCCCTGATATCCTGTTTCGCGTTTTAAAACACGATTCGGCGAATGCGATGCCTGCAGGAAATCATCCCCGCAGAAATAAACAAACTTGGTGAATGAAGTTTTCATTTCATCGCATTATATTTGGATCAATTTATCTTTAGTTAGGTCAAACTTAACAAATAATCATTGATATACTAGATGAAATTCCATACTATTATACTTTTGGCAAGTAATTGAAATAAGCATTGGATAAAATTTATGTGAATATACTTATTTTGTTCACTCTTTGAGTAAATCTTTGTACATAATTATATGATATACAAGACTAACGACGATTCGTACGTGTTATGAATTATTCAAGCCTGGTATTCTCCTCTACAATAATTGAAACACAGTTTGAACATTCTTTTTATTCAAACAATTCACGCATGTGACGATATATATATATTTTTTTTTGTTTCCTGTTTTTTCTCCTTTTGTTTCACCTTATGAGAAATTCGTTAAATAATGTGCTATCGAATCCCTGCGTAAAATGTATCTACGGAAGAACAACTTCAAAAGGAAAAATACTGAAAAAAAAAAACTTCGGAATATCGACTGCAAAAAAATCTGAAATTTTCCGATCATATAACGTCGCGACGTGTGCAAAAATGTTTATCATCGTCCGGTTGAACTTGTTCTTCGAATTAATTTCAATGATAATTTTTGTTCCCGGTATGGATGAATTCTGCTTGTTCGACGTAGAGTGAAGAAAAAAAAAAAAAAAAAAAAAGAAGCCCGTGTCGAAAATAAGGATCAATAATTTCTGTCATACGGCGCCATTTGGCATTGCAATAACAAACAAGCAGTGCGCCGGCATTAAATCGCAAATCGAACGACCGGCGACGCGCTCCGTGAGTGAGCAACGGCCGAAACAAACCCGTCATATAAACGGCGTAAAATTCAATTCGGTATTGTTTATAACAAACGAACTAACACAGGCAACGAATTTTACTGTTTATACACCAAAGATGTTTGGCTGTGCGGGCAGAATTTATAATTATGAGTCAGCTCTCGTTTCAAATCGCTTCTTCGATAGCAGTACGATATTCATCAGCCACACGCATGCGGAACGATACTCGCGAGATAAGAGAGCGGAAGAAACTCGATTGGGTCGTAAACTCTACGGAATAAATTGTGCCGATGTAGGTATTAATGCAAATTTCCAAATTGGTGATTCGAAATTAGGGATAAATTTGGGTCACCGTCTGAATCGGGATGAAAAACGATTAAAAAATCTTAAACAATGTCACCTGCGCCAATGACGATTAACGCGAATGAAACGACATCATTCGTGTATTAATCTAAAATATCGGTAATTCAAAAAAACGTTTCACACAAATTTAGAACGTTCAAAATGACTTCTGATGCGATTCCGATATTTTCGCGGACTAATATTGCTTACCATAGATTTATTTATTTTACATCCTATAGTATCGGACTCGTTGAAGCCGTGTTGTATTGTAAGAGTTCTTAAATTGTTCCTAGACTTCTAATTTTGAAGGATCTGCAATCGACTGGCAAAAGGATTCGAACAACATAAATAACCGATAAGAAAGAAACTCCAGAGTTCAATTACTTTTTAAGCTTTTCATTACAAAACCTTTTCTGAAATCGTTGTTATCTAAGCTTGTATTGCTCGTATAGCTCGCGACTAAGATTGCTGGAGAAGTTTCAGCCATTTTTTTCATTTCTTTTTTTCTCAAGTCTTGATACGAGCGGCGAAAGCCATTCACCCTCAGGTCTGCGATACTCTCCGAGCATCGTAAAAGCGACTCACCGTGTACTCAGCCCCTAGAGTTCGGCGTTATCCTTTCGGTCGTCGACCTTTAAGAACTATTCTTGGTAAGAGGAGAAAAAAAAAAAAAAAACACATTGTAGAAAGTGAGATTATCCGCACCTTTCCAGCGATATTACCCTAGAGGCCCTGCAAACCAATTAAGCCACACGCAAGGATTAAATTCTATTCATCCTAAGCTAGAAATAAAGATATTTGCAACGAGTTCGAGGTATTCGAGATTGATTGCAATTTTATATACATTTGGAAAACCCGCAATAAATTTTGGGAGGAAAAAATTCTGTTTTTTTTTTTTTCTTTTCATCTTCTTCAACGGTGAATAATCGCCGATCGTGTGTTTAGAAATCGAAAACACGCATCTTCGATTAAACGGACAGGTGTGAAGATAAAAAAAACGGCTTGATTTGTATCTCGCACGTAATCAACGAGATAAATAGAACCTTCCGATTCGTATCGAAATTTTTTTCGTCAATAATAGCTAAAATAGCAACGGTGATAAGTTTGATTTAAAAAAAAAAAAAGAAAATAAAAAAAAACAAGAGGCTTTGGACTGCCCATGAGCCAGCCCGCAAACTTCCCGTTCTTACACTGCGGATTGCAAATTCATAGAGAAAAGAAAAGAATAATATTTAATTCAGATTTCGAACTAAAAATTCAGATTCGTGATTAAGGATTTTAAAGCCTTATTTTTTTTATTTTGAATCACGATAACGGATCCATCGTTACAAATTTTGGAAGTCTGAGCTTCGATTCGTTATCGGTGACCCGAAAAACCTCCGTCGACCAATTTTCACCAAAATCGGAATATTTTTAGACCTTTTCAACCACGTTGGATCGCCATTTTGAATTTCACAATCCGACTTCAGATTCGTGATCAGCAACCAGACAAACCGACGAGTACCAATTTTCATCTAAATCCAAATGTTTTTATTTTTTTTTTAGCTTATCGAATACGACAAATTTAAATTTTACAAATCTAACCTCACGGTACTAATTTTTATTCAAATCCATTCATCCATTCTCAAGACATCATCAGTTTTATTTGATTTTTTGGATTTATGTTATTTCAATTATTGAAAAAGAACTCTACCGATCAAAGCCAAAATCTAATCAGATCTAAGTTTGGAAAAGCCGCGTCGATTGAGACTAAAATCATTGAAATCCGGTAACTCGTTCTCGAGATATCGGCAGACAAAAAAAATTGATAAGATACGTGCAACCATACATAGACACAGACGTACATCGGAAAATGATCGGAGGTGATGCTCTTCACATCAAAACGTGGAGATCTAGTGAAAACTCAACTTTTCATGTTCAGGTTGATTACAATTTCTTTTTTTCTCTGAAAACAGAGAAACGGGAAGTCGAAAACAAGTAACGAATGGATTTCAGTCACAACCACATGTTTCCGACCCCTTTAGCGCACGTCGGGCTGTCAATTTTTTAATTCTCCGAACAAATCCAGGAATAAGTTTTGAACAAAGGCAACCGCAGATCTGAAATTACGAACCGTAGCTGATGAAATTACAAATCATTTCCATATCCCATGTAACTTATGTTTGGAAGAAAAAAAAAGGAATTAAAATTACACAAATTAAAAATTATACGTAATTTTCTTTCAAGGATTTGTTACATCTCTCTCTTTCTCTCTCTGTCTCTCTCTTTTTTCATCAGCAGCACAGAAAAATGATCAACCAAATGACAACTAAACGATAGACAAATGCATATTTAATGAATATTGTATAGAGTTCTTCAAACTAATTAAAGATGTAATCATTAATCACTGTATAGTTTAGACTGCAGGTTTATAAATCTTGTAGAAGAGAAACTAGAATAGAAGTGCCATTCACTGCACGTACGCAAATTATACCTTTTATTATAATACGCAGTTATAATTAGTGCTTCCTTAAACTATAATTTCAATTAAAAAAAAATAAAAAATCGATTTTGACATCGGAATGGTCGTCATAAAATCAAGGAAGATTGCAATTCATCAATATATATACACACATATATACGTATGTATATATACAAGTATATTCTATATTTCAAATTACGACATTTGACGCATTAAATACGTCGAAAGACATTATTGCCTAATGTATACGTATATATATATGTATATAATACCTAGTGCAAGATCTCCTTAACGAGTCTTGGCGCGTGTACTTCTAAACTTTTGAGCGTTGCACGAGCCTATGTACATATGTATTTATGTACGTACTTATGCACGCGTGTGTAAGCGTAAATGAAATCAGTTCGAGTCTCGACTACAAGGCAGATTCTAAATTTAAAACCCGCACGACGCGACAGACGAACGGCTCAATGTCACAACACTGACAACTGATGGTAGTAAATTTCACGTGCGGTGCAAAGGAAGAACCGCGAATCAGAAGTTTTACCTCAAAGTCCACTTCCCAGTATTTTTCCGTATACGGCCGCATAGGCGGATTCCAAGAAATCAAACAGGATACAGCGTAGAAGAAAACAATCCGGAAAAAGTACTGCGTGGAGAAGAACAAACTAACGGAGAAAAAAAAAAAAAAAAAAAAAACACTTTTCATCACCGTGAAGAGAAAACAGTCTGCCGGTGTGCCCGATAAAATTCCGCGATGATCTCGAAAACGGCCGAGTGAAAAATCTGATGATGATAAGACTTGGCAGTAAAATGAAAAGGTTGAGAAAAAAAAATAAATAAAAATTCTAGAGATTCGAAAACGTAAAAATTAACTGACGATCGAAACGTATACTTTTCTTACATCGACAAAGGTGATGATAAATAAAAATGAGACGCTTGTTAAAGAGCATTCATATATTTAATGTTTTTTTTTTTTTTCTTCGATTCGAAGAAGAAACATTGAAGAGAAAATTATACCCGCATGTCATGTATCTCATACAATTACTTCGATCGATCGCGGTAATCTTTTCGTTGCAAAGTTCCTTTCCAATCACGAAAAAACGTGAACGTTATACGTATATCGCGTGTCTAATACACGGGATAAGCTGTCGTATGCGCAAATATACGAGCTTCTGTCGCGTGAAAAGCTGAGGCATGGTGTGAAATATTTTTGTCTTTCCTGCGATAATTTAAGCTGATAACACGTGAAAAGGCATAAAAACGTTGAAAAGAAAAAGATAGAAAAAACCGTCGTAACGATTGAAAATTAGGCAGGTTAAAATCGGAAAGAAAAAGGTGACGTCCTTTTCATTTTATTTCAACAAGCAAACCAAAATTCACAAGTCGAGTATGATGTACCTGTGACATTTTCAAATAACCGTTACATACGATATTGGCCGTACATATTTCGAAAAAATGATAAGCAATATTCGATAAATTGCCTGATAAGACGGGAGAGAGAATAAGAAGATACGATAAAAAATTGGGTCGTGTGAGAATCCACGAGTTAATCTTTGAGGAATGGGATGGAGGAAAAAAAAAAAAGAAAAAGAAACACGGATAACCAAACACAGTATAATAATACACTTGTGCGTATTCATGACAACATTTACAAACACTGGATTAATCAATTAACTTTTTTCTTCTCCCCTTGACATTTGTTTTTGGTTTTCGTTTGGTCGTTTATTTATTCTCATTTTTTTTTTTTTTCTTTTTATTTTTTCTTTCTTTATCCTCTATTTTTTATACCTCTTATTCGGCACCGGCACGCAATTCCGTCGTCGAATGACGTCACAGACGACGACCTGGAATGACGTCATACTTGACAACGCGGGCAAACTTTCTCAAAGGCATCGAAGACTTTGGATAGAGGGAGAAGCGTGCGTGAGTGGCGTTGATCCGTTGTTACACGCTGCTGTTGTTGTTGTTGTTGTAGATATATATATATACTCGTATATATGACAGATATATAACAGGTGGTATATATATATATATATATATACATATATAAATAAAAATTTGTAATAAATTGATTCTACACAGTCACTACATCGCTTCGTCTTTTTATTCGCAAAGCTTCCCTCGCTTTTTTTCTTTTCTTTCGCTAACTTTTTCCCGGCAACTCGTAAACGACGAATTTGTGAAAAGTACGATCGCTGTTTCAACAGTAGTGTAATTTCGCCGTCATTATACAGCAGGTGTAATTATAATTCGATCGCGGGTACAAAATTCATCTGTTTCGCGGGTACATTGCATATTACGTCGAATCGTTAGTTTCTATGATATGTAAGTGGTTACATACTTGTATTACAGTTATACCTGTGATCAGCGATTCAATCATCATTTGTTCTCTTTTTCACCAATAAAGAGATCGATTCTTAATTCATCTCATTGTTGTAAACGGATGGCTGAGTGATAAGTGGTAAATAAAAATGGTATTAAAACGTAAAAGAATATTTCTACCGCATGCATATATATATATGTATGTATGTGCGATGACGAAAGGTCACGATCGTCAAGCGATCGCATCGCGATCAGATAGGATATATTCACGCTCATACCACGACTGTCGAGTTCAAGGCCGTCACGTGTCTGTGACTGACCAATCATTGATAAAAGGTGAAACGATTCGAGACTGAGTAGTAAAAAGTGAAAGAAATGTAGATTAAAAAAAAAAAAAAAAAAAATTGAGTAGAAAAATAAAAAAAAGACCGTATAATTTAAACGTAACAGCAGTTTTCCGTAAAACGATTAGCGCACAGCCGCGCTACATGATTCAACGATAAAACATTGTTAATTTTCTCGCCAATATTTTTTATTTGTTACGTTGAAAAAAAAAAAAAAAAAAGAAAAAAAATGGTATCGCGAATAGAATATAAGTATGCATTTTTGAAGTTAACGTTAAATTCGATTTTAATTTCATTTTTCAATTATTTGTTTCGCCTGTAGCTTCTAAGCCAAAAGCTAACGCCCAATTTCGTCTTAATCTCAAAAATTTTCATTTTCCAACAAACAGTTTACGAGAAAAATATGAAAGAAATCGATCGGGGCTAACGGTTCGACAATTGAATAAATAAATCGAATCGAACAAATTCTAATAATCCAAGACTCGGTAAAGGATGTTTTTTTTTTCGTACACTCTACACCGTACTTGACAATAAAAAATACGTGGAATGCCTCATATATATACTATATCAGTAAAGCCGCTCAGGCAGAAAGAATTTTCCTCAATCCATCGCTTGATTTGCAATTTATGCAGATGACTGACTCGAGAGACTCCAAAAGAATGTTGCGCGTATCCAAATAAATTGGAAAAAAAAAACACTTTAATGAAGGACAAAAAAGAAATCAGATGTTTTAAACCACGCGTTGTTTCGTCCCTGTGTATGCCTGTGTTGTAAATATATATGTATGTATACGTATAATACGTGATGTGAAATGAAATCTTACGCAGCATAACTGTAAAGACTTGTGTGTCAAATACGGAATGTGTTCCACCTTTCTTCTTACGTACCTGCAGAATTGTAACGTAGGATAGTTACCTAAAGGATGGGGAAAAAAAAGGGAAGAAGAAAGAAAGAAAGAAAGAAAGAAAACAACAGCAGCAACAGTAACGACGATGAGCAATAACAATTTCAATAATGATAGTATCGATTTGACACCATCGACAAAATTGTTATTAATATAATATACAATAAGTGTTATAATATTCGAGTGAATTTTTAATAACGCATAGCGAATTTGTATCAGTTTGTATTGGTATAGTAATATAATTAAAACGTTAAGAAATTATATTATTTAAATATAACCAGAATCGTGCGCGATGGAAAAGAACATAAATCGCTGTCAACGATAAATATAAGTTAGATACATATAATTACAAATTAATGAACATCCGGATGGAAGAAAAGAAAAAGAAAACATTATAAATAAATAATGAAACTTGTATGAAAAAATTTAAATACAGTTCAAAAATGTATCTTGAAATTTTAGTGTATTTCTAATAATATATAAAATATCTGGTTTTTCAGTTTCCTTTGATTTTATCGCATCAAAAGTAGCTTCTCAACCGCTGAAACCGAACGACCGCACGTTGACATTAGATACGAATACAAATAAAAGAGGAGGAAAGCATCGCTAGATTCCAGGTTCGATTCCTGACTCCGTCGTTAATTTTTCAAATTCATCAGTTGTTCAAATTTACATATTCTCAAAAGAGGAGGAAATTCGAAAATGGTTAAAGCACAAAAAATGTTAAAATAGCTGAAGAGCAGAACGATAATTAGCGTAATTATTCGAATAAAAAATCGTGACAAAGTTTAAGTTTTTTCTAATTCTAATCCTTCACGTTTTCGTAAATATCACAATTCATCGAAACGCTCAACGATTTATTGATAATAATTAAAATTCGAGACAACAATAGTAATAAATAAATAAAAAAATACACACACACCTTTTCGCCTTTTATACTTTGTTCGACATTACATTATACATCGTAATATTTCGTCTCTATTTTTTTCAACTTTTGTTACGTGCAGCCCGCTCACTCTCCTTTTTATATGATTGAGCACCAGACGTAAATATTTATTTCCGAATACTTTATTGCGTAAACTTTACAACTATTATATACGTCTCGTGGAAATGGAAAAGTTTCTGTAGTGGTGGAATTTTTTTTTCACTCTTTCTCTCTCTTTCATAATCGATCATCTATCTCCTAGGTATTACACACCGTGTACATAACAATAAGACTTCGTTGCCGTGATCGATAGAGGAGGACAAGACGAACGTGTCGGTTGTATTTGCAATTTCATAATGCGCACGACCGAAGTAAAATTTGACCGAACTTACATCGGACGAGTTGTGCATAAATATTTTATGCAAGAAGAATACATGTCACATGGTATGTCGTGTATGTTATGATAAAAATAGTGATTTTAACGATTATCAATGAAATGAAGAAATCGTGAAAATTCACAAAGCATTCGTATTTCTGTTCAAATGACATATTGTTGTACATCTCTCTTGATATTTAACGCGATTTTTAACAAATCCATGCGTTAATCAAAACAACCGAAATTTACAGGCAAGTCTAGGGGAATAATAATTGTGCATATAAAATTTGTGAATATTCATCGGGCGATATTCTGAACTGGTTGAAATTATAACTACTCATGAATAATCATCGATGTTCGGTACATAACGTAGAATACAATATAATAATCAAATACTTTTTGATTACTTTGAGTAACTTTACTGCGACGATTCATATTGAGGGAAAAACTTTTACTTCGCGATTTCAGAATTGTCTGAAATTGAGCAAACCGTAATAAAAAAAATAATACATACTCATATTTGGGAATCAAAGTTTCTTTGTAAGCATCGGAAGCTTGAAGATATTGAATTTCTTTCCAATGTTTCGTTACGATAACGTTAAAAATTTCAACCTCGCGATGTTGCTAAAAGTTAATTTCCAAAATCTCTATCTCTGATCGTATAATAATATCAGAAAAACGAGTTTCGATCGTACTTTTTCTTTTCTTCTCGTCTTTATACCGTTCATTATACTCAGGCTACTGAGACAACGATGGGAAACGAGACGAAGCGTTTTACCTTGCATCAAATCCCATCGTATAAACCTGCCAAGCTCATGCGACATTGAACAACTACGACTACTACTACTACTAGCTAGTATTGCTCCGGTCGTTAACAGAATGTCGCCAAACGCGTTCGTTCGTTCGTCGCAGCAAGACTCGACATGGGACTAACTGCTCATCGACATTCCGTCAATCTCAGCTCGCGACGAGCTTTCTTCGAGATAAGTATAAAGTGGAAGGTGTGTACAAAAGTATACATTATTATAAAAATACACCAAGTATAAAAAAAAGAGAGAATCAAAAAAATTATTGTGCCTAGTTAATTTTTAAAGCAAGACAGTATTCTGCGTTTTTCGGGGTCGTTGATTACGAATCTGAAATCAGATTTCGAAAATTCGAGACCGAGCATCCAATAAAGCGGACAAAAATTTCAAATTTGATCAAATCTGGTAAAAAAAAAAAAAGAAAAAAAAACTCTATGCGGGGGTTTTCGGGGTCGCTGATTGTATTCGCCATACCCATTTTAATCATCTATTACGTATTGCAAATACACGATATTTGTAGAATATTTACGGACAAAGTTGTAGGAATTTTCTTCGCCTGCATGATTATGTTGTAGGGTTCGATATTATACGCCCTCGTATGTGTCGAAAGTAATTAATGAACACCGATATCATTTTTCTCACGTGTCAGTGTATATGATATGGGAATATGGGAATTACATCGTGTACATACATAAGCAAGAGAAAGAGAGAGAAAGAGAGGCAGATAGGCCAAACAACGGTGGTAATTGAATGCGTAATAATTAACGACGATGAAAAAACTCGTCAAACTATGAAAATTCGAAGTGTATTAGACACGGAATTCGCAGCTTGTTCAATTAATTATTCTTTCGACGAGATATCATGTAAAGATATATGAAAACAAAAGAAAAAAAATGAAACACCATCGAACTTTCAACGAAATGCTGTCAATTTTTTGCAAACGAGAAATTGAAATTTGAAGAACAGAAGGAAAAATTTTCATCCAAACGAATGACAATTAAACTAGCTACTGAGACAACGATTTTTTACATACGTAAACAATTACGGTACGACAGGTACGTACTTACAGAGTTACTTTGTCAATCTGTGTAATTATGTGTGTGTGTGTGTGTGTTCGCATTCTCATAGGTATACACATATATAGAGATATAATAGAGTATGTATGAAGTTATAGCCGAGGTATACGAACCACACAAATCATTGAAAATTGATTGCAACTTGGCGTACACCGTGATGTCTAAATAATTAACGAAGAAGCTCGAACAAGATTTATAGTTGGTTAACCAGCGTAACAAGACACAGGGTACGTATATAAATAATACCAGTTGGAACTACATGCAAGAAAACTTTCGCGAGCTGCGTTATCAACGCTTCGTCATCAGATGTCGAATAAATGATTATTACGTATGTACACAACTGATAAGGATGTCAACGGATTTCATCCGTACTCTTGCACATCGAGCACGCATTTCCTTTCCATTAGAAATATATGTCTATTTACGCAATAGATTATTATTATTTATCGTGCATCGTATATTGTATTTTTCATATTTTAGTCGAGTTAATTTATACTCGAGAAAATTCCCATTTGATTAAAATTTTTCTCATGAAAATTGCCGGAGAAAATAAATAATGCGTAAATTGATGGTAAAATCCCATGATATTTTTATGGCCGAACACAAGCCTCGTACGAAGGCATAAAAGCCGTTGAGATAAATATTCGAAAAACTTGGGGAATTGCTGAATTGTTTGGTTTAAATAAAGGACCACCCTGACAATACGTACGTATGTACAAACTTGTACACGCGTGAATTAGGATATAAACCGAAGAAATTATCGTCGTAAATTAGAGAATATAGTTGCACGATCTACTTCGGATCAAACAATTTGTCGTGACCCTGACTTTGCTCTCGGTTTTGACGTGTCGTTTATAATCTGATTCACGGCTATTAAACTTACGTGTACCTGCCTACACAAAATAACTTGACACGCGTATCAAGTATATAATATCCGGAGTATACATATACTGTATATATCCTGTAGACGAAAACGAAAGAGAAAGAAAAAAATAAATAAAAATAAATAAATAAATAAATAAATAAATAAATAAATAGAAGCAAGCCAAACTCGCTCAAACGAGGGAAAAATAACTCGAGATTTGAGTGACGCTATAATTTTTTTGAGTCAAATCATGTTAAATTTATTCACGTAGTTGGACTTGATTTTTTTTTTTTTTTTATCAAATTAATTTTATTTTTTATTTAAATAAATTTCTTCAATTCCAACTCGATTCATTTCAATTCGTGAATTTCAGTTTTCTTTCTCGACAATTCTCGATGGTTAATTTTTAATTCATTTGAGTTTTCAAAAAATTCAATTCATTCTTCTGTATTTCACGTTCATTCAAATTAATTTTATTTCATTAGACTTAATTTTTTTTTTCTTTCTCTCTGTGAAAAAATTATTCCGACACGAATCCAAACTAATTGAAATCAACTTGACCTAATCTTCTATAATTCGGTTGATTCTCATTAATTTAGATGAATGATAATTAATTCGGAAATCTATCGACACATCAATTCAGCCAACTATTTCCCCCTCGCGTTGAAATTATGTTAGACACACGTGGGAGTCGAAACGTGGAGGTTGCATGCAATATTTCTACCTTTTATTACCCGCTTCGAAGAAACGTTCCAAGTTACACATAGAAATACTGCCGCAACAATGATAACCAACAAATAAAACACAATGTTGCGGCGTTCTTGATCGAGTAGAAGAATCAAATAATTTTACTTTCTATAAATATATTTATTATACGTATATTAATTTTATAAAAATGACAATACGCTTTTTTTCTTTCCTTTATAAATGTAATGTCATATATCTGCGATTAAACACAAAAATTCAGTGTTAATTAAACTGAGTAATCTTCGAGTAATCTCGCGCGTATAAATTTTCTATGCAAGCAAGTACAATGATGTATCAGATGTACTTGTATTACATTCATAATTCACGGGTATGTATTACATGTATGACACGTATGAGATAGAATCGCTACAGCTACTGCAGGAAACAAATGTCCAATAACGGAGATTAAAGCGACCTGGTGATGTATACGATTTGCCGATGTGATTTAACTTGTAGTAAACTTGCCTTGCCGGTATATAAGATAACAAATACGCATAAACCTTACGGGTACTCCGACGAATTACGAATTACAATTTTACGATTCAAAATTCCGAGTTATTCAACTTGAAGCATTTTAATACCCACCGCAACGATAAATTGATGTTAAAGACTCATTTAACTAAAAAAAAAGTAGAGTGAGCCGAACAAACTGATTTTGCGTTGCAATTGCCAAAAAAGGATCGACAATAACGCTTGAAATCAAGAAATCAAATAACAAACCAAATAATTCGGAATTAAAAACTTTCAGAAGTTTTCAAATTTGAAACTTCAACCCCGTTCCAGTAATTATCACGATTATTTTTATCAAAAGAATAAAGATGTAAAGGAACAAAAATATATATAAAACGGGGGAAAAAAAAAAAAAAATAGCGCATGAAACCGAACAAATCTGTCAGATTTTTAACTATTTCCAAATGATTCGAAATAAAGCGTCGACATCATAGCTTTTGCTTATTATTACATTACTTTCTATATTTGTAGGTATATTTTGAAGAGATAAAAAATCGAGTGTGCATAACGTATATCGAGATGAATAAAAATCGTCGAAGAAATATAGAGAGTTACACTACGAGGGGAGCAAACGTCTATGCGAGTACATTCGTAATAAGCGTTTGTTGTTCAAGGAGAGAGACGACCGTGGCACACTTTGTGAACGTCTACAAATCCTGTTTTTAACATATGTGTCTAGGCATACGCAACGTGACCCACCCACGTATATGTATACAGGTACATCATTCCTCTATTATATACAGTACCTTCCCACAGTTAATAATATTCCTACTTCTTCACATCGTTAGATTATAATATACATATATTAAAATCGTTCACACGATTCTGTGTAATAATGTATACATAAAACAAAACGTTTGTCCGTGTAACATTGATTGTAAAAAAAAAAAAACAATATGCGAATAACGAAAATTATGTGAAAAAACAAAAAAAAAAAAAGTTTGAAATATTCGATCGGATTTAAGATTTATAGTTTAATTTGATTATAAACGATTCAAGGTTTCAATAGCACGTAAGAAAAGAAATAAATTTTTAACAAACGCTAATACGATATATTGAAATGCCGAAAGTAGTGCAGCTGATATATCGGTGGTGAAATTTGGAGTAAAAAAAATTCTTCAAGCTCCGCACTCAATTGCCCAAAATAGATTTTACAAAATCACAAAGTACGCGTACATTATTTATAGCCACAGCTATTCATTCGGTCGTGTAACCTGATTTCATCAATCATGTACGAATCTTTTCTTATCAAATCAATTAGGATCTGAAGTAAAATGTTGTACATCTATTAGGTACAAGAAGTTTGCAAAGAATTTTGAGCAAAGTTCGCGAGCAAAAAGCGAGGACTGAAATTCGTGAAAATTTATCGAAAAACAAGACGATTCAAAAATCGCACGTACAACATCGTTTGGAATCCAAATTGTTCAATAAAAAAAAAAAAAAAAAAAAAAAAACCCCAGTTTTTTCACAATTTTCTCGCACGTGATTGAACTTGATAAACTTGAATTCCTACACCTGTGAAAACTTCTTTGCTATGTAAATGTTCCCAATATTTCAAGTCTAAGGTTTGCAATTCTGTTATCTATACGTGTAACATGTACAAAGGCTGAACGAAGAAAGAAAGTGAAACACAGCAAAACTCCATTTGTATGAATGCACCTGCGGATATCTGTTGCGCGAAACGAAGCGAAGAAAGAAAAAAATTGTATGCGGCAAAAAATAACGGTAGAAAAAAAAAATAAAAAATAAAAAAAAAACACAGAAAATAAATAAATAGCCAAAGAGTGGCAGTGGAAATTGATAAAAATAAAAATGACGAACCCTGTACAACATACAACGGTTACGTAGCCTACATTTAAGTGGACCGAGTTTCTAGGCAAACGTTGAACGTACTGACTTGCAACACGGTTACAACTGCCTAAACTCACTTACGTAGGTACGTACGTGCATACATCGATATATGTTACGCTTGTTCTTTGGACAGTAAATGATATTATAACAAAGGTTGCGCAAATCGAAGTCTCGAGATTCATTGATAATACCGTTGCTCGGAAAGAAAATAATATAGGAGCCTGCACCTAAGGTGGTAACACTAATAGCGAGTATCGGGTGGATTCGAAATAGTGAGGAAGAGTATTAAAAAAAAAAAAAAAAAAATTTGAAAATAAATTGCAGATGGGTCAAAGTACAAAAAGTAAAGATATTATAGAATCGTCGGAATCGAACGAATGAACACGGCAAACTAAAACATAAAATCGTAAATCTACGCATATTTTTCTTGTGTATATATATATATATATATATATCAATTTCGAACCTAATCGGCAAAAAATAAACGTGGACAAAAAAAAAAAAAAAATCAAAGGAAAAAACTTTCGGACATCTA
Organism: Neodiprion lecontei; assembly: GCF_021901455.1. Lineage (NCBI taxonomy): Eukaryota > Metazoa > Arthropoda > Insecta > Hymenoptera > Diprionidae > Neodiprion > Neodiprion lecontei. Next base: position 8,206,828 of record NC_060265.1, on the reverse strand, counting down.
TTTCTGACTGTGGCCACAATGAGTAGATACTCGGGAGGTCGAAAAAAAAAACTCGGACATAAATTACTTTCAAATCTATCCAACGCCCTCGCCTGAGTATAATACACGTTGTTGGTTTTTTTTTGTTTTTTTTTTTTTTTCAATACACGTATATGTGCGGTAGCTAAAGTATAAGATGCAAGCAAGATATGCTCGAATTTTAGTGATAATAAGTAGGTGTAATTACAAGTCATGAAGATTCTGCGGCGCGTGAATAAAATTTTGTTTGTATATTATATGTATAATTAATTGATAATTATCATTATTATTATTCTATGACTAAAATTTCAAAAATTACAAGTTTCTAAAATCGCAAAACTGCTCTTATGTATACATATATATATATATATCGTTACACGTGTACGTGTAGTATGTACCTTAGTATTTACCTAAAAAATAAATAGTATAATGCGTCAAGGTTTAACGATTGTGACAAGTTACGTAAATAAAACGTTTGCTTACATGCAAACTTCAAAAGTTGTAAAATTTCACCAGCGATGTACACACATACGTACACGGGTATATAATATGTATACGTATATATGCACACGCTTTGATATAATACTCGTTTCGTCGTCAACGAGTTTGAAAATATTTTCGTACGCATGATATAAGCGTATAAAATAAGGTGTATGCATATAATAATACACGTTGTGTGCAATGCGAATTTTGTAGGGACACCCTTAACCTTTACTTGCCGTCTAGGGGTGTAGAAGAACACCTCAGACATTTTTTCCTCAACTTTAAGTACCTGAACGGCTCAGCTAAAATTTAAGCCCTTAAATATTGATTAAACAGAAAAATTATGAATTTTTTTTGTTTTGTAAAAATAAACCATCTTCTTTTTTTTCCATTGCATTTTTCTAGTATACGGAAATTGAATTATTGACCGTATTAACTACATGATCCTTTGAAGTAAGCTTTCGGTATGTTGTAAAAAAAATTTCAAGTAAAAAGGTTCAACAGTTTGTTATTTATAACAACTTTTGTCGCTAGGGTGTGAAGGGAAGGGTTAAACTTTTTCGAAAATAGAAGGCTCGTTTACACACATCGACTTAGCGAAGCAATCGGTAAACCATCGAATAAGGAACCAAGTTTAGAGTGTGATTCTTTTAGCTGTATGCAAAAGGTACGCTACAGATTTAAGGGGGGGGTACACCATGCAAGCAAAAAAAAATACTGCAACTTTGCGATTTTTTTTTGAAAAAACGGATTTATTTATGAACATGCGGTCTTGAATACATTAATATATAAGTCTTTGAGAACTTTAAAAAATTTTTTTATTGTCGAAAAATTTCAAAATGGCGTCGTGACAGTTGGATCCCCAACGCCGCTCGGAAAAATGGGGTGCGAGATTTGGTGGAGTCGTGGATAGTCCTAGAACACACAAATTACAAAAAATTAGTTGTATATTATGTTTTCTTGTCCACTACGTACCACTTTTTTGATATCTAGTCTGAAAAATTTTTTTTGACCGTTTGAAGTCGCAAAAACGTGGTCGAAAAATTGAAAAAAAAAAAATCGTCACTTAAACAATCATAAAAAATTTTTGAGACTAGATATCAAAAAAGTGGTACGTAGTGGACAAGAAAACATAATATACAACTAATTTCTTGTAATTTGTGTGTTCTAGGACTATCCACGACTCCACCAAATCTCGCACCCCATTTTTCCGAGCGGCTTTGGGGATCCAACTGTCACGACGCCATTTTGAAATTTTTCGACAATAAAAAAATTTTTTAAAGTTCTCAAAGACTTATATATTAATGTATTCAAGACCGCATGTTCATAAATAAATCCGTTTTTTCAAAAAAAAATCGCAAAGTTGCAGTATTTTTTTTTGCTTGCATGGTGTACCCCCCCCTTAATTTCAAGTTCGATCGAACATTCGTAATTGTTTTTACACGTTCGATTCAATTCATTTGTTATAATATAAATTACGTTAAACGTCAAACATGAAGATGATTTCACTGGGAAAAATTATGAAATTGTGGTTACCGTACAATTCTTGACAATTACCATCATTCACCGTAACCAGAAACTATAGTTTTGGATGGAAAATGAAAAAGAGAGTACAGCGATCGACGATTCTAACGACGTTTGGTATTCAAGTATATTTTATTAAAAAAAATTTCATACAACACGAGGCGCAGTGATTTATAATAACGAATGAAATTTTTACACCTTGGAGCGGATAAGCGATTAAGGGGATAAAATTAAATTCTACTCCGTCCTCGCAATCCGCCGCCTGTTTACCTGGATACAAACTGCAGATTTATCGAGACTCTCTGTTCAATGTCACCGTTCACCCAAGGATCAAGGTTGAGCGGTTAGTTACTCTGTTCGACATCCTGCAGCAGTTCTGTAATCGCGTTTTCAACACCCGAAGCCGTGAAACGATTTGCAGCATCATTTAGCTAGATGTATAATAAGAGCAATTGCCGTCAGTTACAGGTGTCGAGGTCTCGATCAAGAAAGCCTCGAGACGCGGCTTGATCAAGGACGAAGGAAAACGATCGTTATACCACGGCTGCGTAGTTTTACATGTGTAAAGGACATTCCGTGAAAAATCATTGTTCAAACGTTTCAGCTAACACTTTGCAAGAGGAAAATAAAAGATGTTTTGATAGGTTTGGGTGGAAATTTTTCAAATTTGAAAAGTCCCGAGAGCGCGATATTCCAAATTTTTTTCGCAGCGAAATATCCCATTTTCAAATCGTTCGAAACCCGACGCTTAATTTTCCGAAAGTGCGGAAATGAGAAAATTTTAAAGCCTGAAATATCGAAACTCTAAATGATTCAAGATTTTCAGTTCTGTGAATTTCTGGCCTGGTGAAATTTCACCATTTTGATATTTCTGGGCTTTGGATTTTCGATATTTTTACGTTTGAAATCCCGGTCACTATATTTACGATTTTTCTGATTTTTTACATCCAGTCGTTAAGTAAATTAAGCTGTGTGAGGATATTTCAATTTTTAGAATTTTACTGTTTCAAATATTTTCCTCTGTCGTAACTTTACTTTTAGGAACTTTGAACCGTCGGGGTTTCGACTATTCGAAACTTTATTGTTTCTTCTGAGTTGGATTTTTTTACTTCAACTTTTACCGGCAAATAATCTGTCGTAACTTTTTAAATTCGAAACTTCGACCCCGCCCTGTTCTAACATATATCATCGAATCTGAAAATAAAATGACGTCGCAATTTCTCGTAAATCATGGTTAAAAACAAAATGTATAATTTGCGACTGACCTTAAGATAAACGAAAGACGAAAGTTCGTTTTCTTGAGAATTCTGAAAGAGGTAAAACCATAAAAACTTTCGAATATATTCGGTGCGGAAAAACAGTCGTACAAAAAAATAACGATAGAAAATTACCACAGGTTTCAAACGTCGAAATGTGCAGATCAAATTGACACGGAATGCCCGTTATACCTACGCGTATATCAAACGGATTTTTTCACGCGCGGGTAAAATAGGCGCACCAACTTTAATATTATTCCTAAGCGGTATCGTTTATATTTCACGCTACGTAATCGCGTATTGTTCAGATATATAAATTAGGTAGATCGTAAGTTACGATCTTTTTTCAATGCCGAGGTGGGTGAGAGGATCTCATTGTCAGCTGTAATATCAAGTACTTTGTGATATTATACACGTATAGTTACAACACGGCGTGAGAAATAACCTTCGGTTCAAAGTACAATACGAAAGTGATAAATTCGACTAATTCCAAATATTAAATTGATCATTAAAATACGTTAACCAAAGTGAAACGATCATTTCTTCTGAACCCCAGAAGCGTTTCGTGGCGTAAGAAAAAAAATCAAATGAATAACAATCAAAACGAAAAAAAAAGAGAAAAAGTTATCAAACAACGTTTGAAATTATTTCGTCTTCCATCAAATCTTGTAATCATAGCATCAGACTTTTAAAAAAAACGCAACATTGTACGTTTGCGAAATATAAAATCTTACGTGTACATGAAAAATTGTGTATTTAAATGTGTAACATAATATATAAATTACGTGATTGAAAAGTAATTACGTTCAAGTGTCACTTATCTATATTCGTTATTTAGAAATAAAATAAAATCTCGTCGTATTCTTTGCGGTCTGTGTTATAATTAACGCGGTTAAAGAACAGTAAAATAAATTGAAAAAAAAAAAAAAACACACACATCTCACTTGCAGACTTTGCCGTTTAAATTAAACAGACCCGTATACATAATACGTTTATATATATATACACATGATATGCATAAGTATGACATGAATACAAAAATCTAGTCGGTAAAAACTTACAGACATAATTAGCTTTAAGTAGTAATGAGTTTTTTTTTTATCACCGCACCATTACGACAGTGGACGTAAAGTCTGAGACGACTGGGAGGAAATTGACTATGCGAAAATAGCGATTTTCTAAAATCGGTCTAACTTGTACATTGACAAGTTGTACTATGAAATTTTGAAGCCCCAACGTATAGGATTTTTTTATAGAACCAGGTCTTAAGGATCCTAGATCACAGTTTATTTTCCAAATTCAATTATAACAGTAGTTTAAAGCTCGTATCCAAAATGTGTTATTACTAATTGTGTGTGTAAGAGTTCGTTGTTTCGAGGAGGAAGGCAATGAAACCAACGATTTATCCCAAGAACAGAGTTTTTTTATCTCTGTTTTCAAGTTCATTTGAAAACACAAGCAACATAAGATTGCGGGTCAAAATTTCGAAAGGTCGAAACTTCAAATGTTACCACCGTATATGTAAGAGTGATGAGTAACTTTTGGAATTTCGAGTATTCGTAATTTTGTTCGTTCGTTCATTATTTTCACCACCCGCAATTTCGACCTGCAGACTTCTGTTAATTGTTCTTTAAATGAACGTGAAAGAAAAAATCTCTCCGTTGGATAAATCCCTAATTTCATTTCCCTCCCTCTCGAATTTTGTTTCGGTTGGGATTAGAAAGATTTCAAAAGAATAACAAGTAAAAAGAAATGATAAAATAACAGTTTACAAAAAAGAAAAACAAAAAAAAAAAAAGAAAACATGACTTTCACACGACTTTTTCCAATCGATTTACCTACACCTCGAATGTCGAGTACATGTAATAATTATACGGTGTTTAATTGATAGCGTTTAATATGGGGGGAAAAATTTAAAAAAAATTAAACAAGTGGAAAAGATAAAGGTGCCTGGCAGTTTTGTAGTTATTGCGCAAGATAAAGGGTGTCGCGGTGCGTTTCGTTAATTATTATTATTATTTTTTTTTTTTTTCCTGTTTCTTTTTTGTTTGTTGTAGAGGTCAATCAATAAGCGAACCTACGCTGGGAATTAGGTCAGTGATACAGTTACATTATACGCGTCCAAGCACGCGCTCCACACATAGGCGCGAATATATCGTACATATTGTATATACATATATTTATATTTATATACATATACATATACACGAGCAAATTACGCAAGGGCGTCACGTGTGTGAGATAAAGGATTTAAACGTGTGTGGCGGCGTTGTTCGTTACATTGTAACAGGGGTTGCTCATTCAGGGTTAGCGATTTTTTTAAATTTTTTTTTTCCCCTCCGTCACTCGTATCGAATATCACTTTTACACGCGTGTGTTCTGCAGCAAGACATTATGCATCGAGTATAACGACGACTGCGCCTGTACGTTTATTGTGTTTTACACACACGTATGTATACCTATACGTGCGTTACACAGAGATGAATACAGTGAAGTATTAACGAGACACGCGATGCGTGCGAGCAGGCGCGTGGGTATTTGGGCATTGTTAACATAGGTAAGAAATGCCCTCATGGACAAATTCTAAACGTTCGGAGGTGCGAGGTAAAAGGTCTTAATACGCACATACTGCATTGGTAATAATCGACAAATGTAGGCGGATATGTACCCCGGGATTGTAAAGGAGGAAAGGAAAGCGAAGAACTAAAGGAACGGGACACGGAAAGATTATGGGACGAAAAACTTCGTTTAAACACGGTATTGTTGTACACGCGTGTCAAATTTTTATACGTATTTATATATAATATCAAAACGTATGTTTTTTAAACCTTACGCTACTCGTCGGGGCCAAAATGACCCAGCGACATTTTCACCGTACTTATCGTATGAAAAACATCCAAAATAATCTGATTTCATCCAAGATAAATAACAAAATATCGTAAGAATTGTTGATTCATTATTTTTCCAAAAAATCGACATCGCTAATTCGAATAAATATCTTTTTTTTTCGTCACGCCCGTATTTTTTTTTTTTTTTCTCTCTTAAATAATTGTGTACTGAGAGTTACTCGGTCAATTTTCAGCTCAAAATATTGAAATTTCAGCGAGTTATGATTTTTTTAGTAGAATCATCACTCTCCGGTATTTTGTTGTTTCGTCGATTTCTTCCATGTTTTTTTTTTGTTTTTTTACAATTTTACAAGATTTCATTTCGCTAAATATAACTAATTTGCTTCAAAATATAATAGTTAAAGAGTGTCTCTGAATTTTTTCAAGTCATTAGAATCGATATCTACGTTTATACGCAACGATTTTTGAAGTATTGATAAAAGAGAAAAAGGAATAAACAAAAATAAAAATAGTCTATTATACAGGTACATGCCAATAAAATTTTTCGCAATAAACAACAATCGTCGTGATTCACAGTCTAAACAGTCCGAGTAATGAAAAGTATATTAAAAACAAAATGAACGAGAAGAAAAAAAATCCTATTGCATAATGTAAAAAGCGTACCGGTTAAAACGTCTATGAGAGCACGTGACGAAACGACGAAGAGACTTGTTGAAATGATCCTCAAATTGTTGACGAACGATGTTTGAAATTGACGTACGTACGTACGTACGTAAACCGTATGTGAAAATTGCCTATACATATCGTAACCATTGTCGTTGGTAATTGGTTCGTTAATGTAAGAATTTACGGAAATAACTAGTAATATTATGGAATATAGAATACCGACGTGATAACGTTCAACAATATGCGTAATGTGCAACATGACGTAAAAAAGAAAATTAGATGCAGACAAAAGCATAAACTTTGAGTCATAGTGTCAGGTATTCTTACCACCTGTTTACACCCATTTTTTGTTTAATTAGAGGACTTTGAAAACATTTTTTTGTTTTTTTTTTTTTGCGGTCTTTTGCTAATTCCGATATGATGTAAATTATTATTGATAGAAAGAAATTGATTGAAGAAAATCGTGAAAATTGAAGGTATAATTCATTTCCGAGAAAGTTACCCCTCTCTACGCGTAGTATACATGTTTTACATAAGTTACAAGTTTTTGGAGTCGCTGATTACGAATCTGAAATCAAGTTCATAAAATTCAGTGTAACGAATCTAATCAGCGACTCCGAAAACCCCTGCATCGAGTTTTTTGATCGTATTCGATCAAATTCGAAATTTTCGTCCACCGTATTGGATCTGTCTAAATTTTTTTCGTTCATCTTCAATAAAAGCTTGAAAGAACAAAAACAACAGTTTTGTGCGTATAATTTCTAAAAATAGGATAACCACTTTTCCAGGACCTTGTGTAATAGAAACGTATTATGAAGAAATTAGATTTGTCGATGTTGTTTATCAAATAATATGTCCATGAATAATATCGATAGAATAATTATACTTTCGCAAATTTCCTGCACATTTATTAGCGTACAAGTCGCCAACAATTCCCGTTAATATAATACATATACAAATTACAACCGTTACGTTTATCAACAAAAATGAAACCAAGTCGACATTTTAATCCACGAGGTTAAGCATGCATCATTGTAACATACATCTACGGCATACTCGTTTGTCAAAACCGATTGTCCAGGCTTCACGATAAAAAGTTTCCTCAAAAAAGTTTCCTCAAATCTACAACCGCATGGCAATTAGCCATTGTAATACAACGTGCAAGTATGCTTATATATATGCATGAAATACACGTGTAGACCAAGTCGAGTGCCTAAATAGGATTAAGATCTTTCGAGCTTCCCTCTTTGGTCTGGGACCGCGATTGTGTTTATGTTTCGTTACAACGTTTAATCTTATTACGGGTGGGTATATAATAACAATCAACGTACAAGGTATAAATCATACCTATACCGGCATCTTTTTGGGCAGCGGTCAACCGTGACAGATTAGAGAGATTGCAAATCTTGATTGCGTACACACCGCGAGTAAATGATCCCTGTTTCCGCACGTATATACTTTTCTCTATGTATACATAATAATATATATGTATATATATATATGATTTAATTTCGTAGCACTGCAATCTTGTCGTGAGTGGAAAAAAGCGAAAAAAAAATGTCTACGCGTACAAGTAGCAGCCTTATTTGGGAGCCAAGACGAAAATATAATCATATTTCTCGTGTAACGATTAATAAAATCGATATCGTGATTAATTATACTTATTCTATATTTAATTTACTCGCAACTCATACAGCGAGCAAATCTTCACTGTCATTCATTAACGTTGATGAATCGATGTTTTGTCTTCTCAGTTATTGCGTATTTGTTTTTTTTTATATGTATACCTGCTTATATCGCAATTATCAGCATCTAATTGTTAACGTTATAATTATCCCACCGACGATTTTCGAACTTGATAAATTACGCACGCGGATTTAATATCACCGAATGAAAACTATGCGCATAACATAAAGGGTGGTGAAGAATACAAAAGAAAAATTTCGCTAAATTCTGATCGTTAATAAACACAAGACGTCTCAAATATCTTGAGTTATTTAACCGTCAGTTAAAATTGGGCACGGCTCGTCATCGGGTAGATTCGTTTCATTGCAAACCCACGCTAAACCGTGTAGGTATATTGTAATTTTCTGAAATCTTCGTATTTTCATTAGAATTCCCGCATCACTTATTACCGCCGACAAATCAATCGCGTTTAAACAGCGCAAAGTCAACTTGTGTTAACTTCGTTATTGTTATCGTTTACCTTGCTCGTTCGAGTTTCGTTCCTTTTTTACTCCCACTCACTCTCTCTCTTTCCATATTTCGCCAATACCTATACGCGATAAATCAACACCCACTCAAAAAAGCTAATACATACATACATACGTGTATAAATAATACACGAATCGTTGTCGTCGCATCTCAAGAATGAAAAGGATAAAATGAATAGTAAAATTATAATATAACCATCGAAATTAAACCGAGTGATGAAATAAGGTAAGAAGCCGTAAAAAAAAATATTTACCACTCACGTTTACTACCCACGCCGAGAATATCTCTCTCTTTCTCTCCCTCTTAATTTTCTCTTTTTATTTGCAAATGTCTTTTACCAAGGTCAAAAGCTGTGACGACGTCGTTACAACAGCCAAGACCCAGAAGGGCTTCGATGTCCGGAGTTCTACGTAACGCGTACGCAAATATACACATATAATAATAATAATAATATATATAATAATAATATATACGTATCGCAGCCCATCTGTGCAGCGAAACTGATGTCATGCAAGATTCGATGCGTGTTTTAATCCTATTCTTTTTCTTCTTTCTGTCCTCGTGTAGTAGGAAAAAAAAAAGGAAAAAAAAAACAAACTTTCTTTCCAAACCAAAAATTTTGGATTTTTTTTTCCAAGTACCTAAACGAGAGAATCAAAATACACAAAATCATTTCCGTTGCACTACCCAAATAACTGAATCATTGGAAATTATCCAGTCTGATGTCATTGAGTGTTCTGTGATTATTACCAACCACGATAACTACGCCACCATAAGTTTTCAGTGAAATAGACGCCGGATAGTTATAACAGGAAGCAAGACTTAGTGCTGATTTTCTGTTATAACGCTTCGTATACAACCGGAAACATCCAGTGACCTTCTGGTGGTATCAGCATAATTTTATCCTCACCAATAGGCGTTTCTTTGAGCGTAAATAAGTATGCGAATGATGAAGCGAACCTAATGAAACTTGAATCTCTTGATTGTTGAACAAATATAAATTCCGAGAAATTGTACGGCATGGAAAAATAATTCAACTGTTGGTAAAGAAAGAACCAAATGTATACGCATACGTATATTTGTAAAATCATCGTATTATTTATATCGTGTAATCGTTTTTCAGCACATTTTAGTGATGAGAAAAAAAAAAAAAAAATGAGAAATGCAAGAGTTTAGAGATGTGAAAATTGACAGACACGTGCGCGTAAGCTCGCTAACTGAACGGATAAATGGTTAGTGGAGGAAATGAAACAGCATCGTAGACCGCAGTCCGTCAATGTAATACGTAATAGAGAATGGTTTAATTGTAAGTGGTAAAGAGTGGTAAACCGTGTCTGCCGATGACAACGTCATTTCGGTCGGCAGCGAGCGAGAACTTTCCCAATGTCACAAACTAAACGGTTACATAACCGTTGAATCTTTCATCGACGAATAGTAGCGTAAGACTCTCGATAAAAAGCAACGTATTTATGTTAAAAATTATATATGTTAAAAGCCGTACAATCTTATTTTTAAACGGAATGAAAACGAACATTTCTTCAAATTTCTAAACAATTATGAAATATAAATTATAAATATCGTAATTATTATAGTTACAAAAGAACGACGAGGCAAGGCGATAAATAATATTCTACACAATACGGTCGAAGAGATGAGACACGAATTGATTGAAATTTTGACTTTGATGAAAATTTTGTGTCTTTCCGGTAAATTGAGTTCGCGATTTATATAAGTGTAAGAAATGTATACTACGTGCGATCTAAGTATATTTGTATAATATAGATTATACAGCGAATCGATTGAAGAGTGAAAATCAGTCGGTGCGATTTTCGGGAACAATTCTGAACTTGAAAAATCACCGGTTGGCGATTTTCAAAAATTATACAACGCGCGTTGTTTACGAAGGGTAAAAATAAACGAAGACGATATCGTTTCGTAAATACAAACGATATTTTCGATAGGACCGAAAACTAAAATTTCTCACATTTTCTGTATACTTTTTACATTATAAAAGCATCAAAGACGAAGATGTGTATTACGTACTGTATAAATACGGTATAATAGTGTGAGTAAATAAAAAGCAAAAAAAAAAAAAAAAAACAAGTGAACGAAAAAAAAAACAGATTTGTTATTTTCTATGGTCGACAAAGCGTGAAATTGAGAAATAACTCTACGATTACGGAAGCGCAGAGGCATTGTTGCGCAATTGCAACCGAACTCGCTGACGAAAATCCCCGTATTATAACGACGAACCCGTCCGCATTAAATGACAAACCGGTCAATTTCTTTTTTATCACAAAGAATAATAAACAATAACGCACAGTGACTGCGGTCATGCAATATTTTTGCTACTGCGAAATTAAGAAGGATTACAAAATAAAAAAAAAAAAAAAAAAGGCGGAAAGGAAAAAAAGTTTCAAGTTAATATTCACAGCGATATTTCATCGCTGGCGAAAATCATCGTACATCGGAAAGTAAAAAAAAAGTATTGTAATTAAATTTTCCAATCGTATGCAATTAAGACAAAATTGATTGAAATTTCTTCGTTAAAGTTACGCTGATTCGCGCCGGTGGAAATCACTTATATACGATACCTTTATTATTTTTCTGTAACGTTTCGAAGCAAAAACTATACGCAGAAGGGTAATAATAATAATAATAATAATAATAATGATAATGATAATGATAATAATAATGACAACAATAATACGTCGTTTACGAAATAAACAAAAACCCTTACTCACCCAACGTATACTCGGCATGTGGAATTGTTGACACGTTGATCGCTGCTGAATCGTCTTCTGTCCTCAAAGAAGTCTTTTAGCGCGGTTACACCGAGTACAAAGATGACCGGTATCATGGCGACTTCTTTCCCAAAGGCGTTAATTGCTGGAATCCAATTCAGCAGGACAATGGATATGAAATATACGTTCGCCACTCTGTGAAACTGCTCGAGCAAATTTCGAGGCAAGAAACTCAGCGGTGTATATTTCGTTGTGCGTACTCTGGGGAAGAAAAAAAAAAAAAAAAAAAACAATGATAAAAGATTTTTCATTGAAATTCAATTCAACCAGTGCTAATTTGTTTTTCTCGATAAACGAGAATGGTGATAATTATTGAAAGGACTTTCTCACGCATTATTTCAAAGATGTGACTATTTTTCTTCGGTGTCAAAGGTCAATAATTAAAACGGTCGTTATTTTGACGTTTCGAGCCTACTGCGGAGGAGGGGGGGAGGGCTTCTGATAATTCAATTAAGATGATAAACCGCGTATAGACAGCGGTCAATAAATAAGAACAGAACTTGAAGTAAAGAAGTCAAACTTTTGAGAAAAAAAATTCGGAACTTCAACCCCGCCCCGAAGCTCCTGTGTAGTAATAGAAATAATGTAAATTTCGTTCGAATGAAATTCCACCATCGATTTCAACGACCACTAATCGATGTCGTATTCATCATTTTCCTATATTTTCATAATATAATTAATTTGTCCACACAGACATCACCCATTAATAACAGTACACACAGCGCAACATTGCTCACCTGTTATCCACCCTGATCCCATTCGGATGCTGAGTCTTTGGCGTTTTCGGTGGTACCAGGTGATTCGGAACAATGGTTCTTAGTCTCGGCTCTTCGGCAGCGGGTCCAAAACACCTTGCCCAAAGTCTTCTCCACCACGGAGGCGCGGCGCTACGCCTTATCGTGTATATGGATTCCGATCTATACGAGTACAGGGTGATTGTTTAATCGCAAACACGCACATTTTCACCTTTACCACAAACAACAGTTAACGTGGTGCCCTGATCGATTTCAACGTAGACATAGATACACACACACACATATATATATATATATATATAGACATCGACAAGTATCACGAAAAAGGGTTCAACAGCAGGAAAAACATTGGCGCAATGCCGATCCAACAAACCTCGAAGCTTGCCGCGAGTGTCCGCGAAAGGATGGGACCTTTCCGCCTGTTGGTGGTCTGGCATCTTCCCGATGTCCAGGAGGCAGTATGAAGTCGGTTTTCGAACCGACGCGGCTGTGTCCAGTGACGAGATGAGGCCCCTGAACGTCGACGACCTGGCCTTGACTGAAGGCCCTCTGGTGTCCGGGTTTCTTGAGGGCCGAAGGCCGAGCCGCAGCCCCGGCCGAGGAAGTCGCGGTTACGAGTCCGGTCGCCAAAACACCCCCGTGACTGGCGGATCGAGCGTGGGTTCTCGAATTGGCGCTCCTCGAGGCCAAGATGGCGCCGGGATTGCCGATCCCCGTCGACGTCATCGTCGAGGTTTGACTCGCCCCTGCGTTGTTCGATATCGTCGAAACCGAGCCGCCCGATATCGTCTGGTGTCCTCCTCCTCCTCCAATTCCACCTGCATAATGCTGTTGCTGTTGCTGTTGTTGCTGTTGTTGCTGAATCGACGAGGGCTGTGACTGGGCCGATAGGTAGGATGGACCAACGCCGCTTGCCGCAGCTTGCAATGCCACCGGAAATACGTACAGGGAGGCTCTCTGATCGTTGTCGCTGTTCGCTGCTTCCAGGACACTCTCGGACATACTGGCACATCTGTGGATCACGCAAAACGTACCCGGTGTTTAAGGGAAAGAAAAAGGAAACAACAAGCCGCGGAATGAGTTCAAGCACGTGTTGTTATAGTCGTAGTAGAGTATAAATGGTACGGATTACGAGCTTGATTCAAAAGCTGCACGGAGGGAAAGGACTTATTCGTAAAGGAACAAAGTTGATTTCGTTGGAGTGTCCGTTCGCTTCGATCTGGTATCTCTTACTTGCTCCAAACACAATGACTTCGATTCGACAATTGCGATTTAGTCAGTTTGTCAAGATGATTTAGTCGAGCGAATTCCTTGATTCGAGAAAAGCCATTCTTATCCTTTCGATGTATTTCCGAAATTTAGTCAACTAAATATATGTCATCTCGTTTTAAGTATACGCATTGTTCGTCCGAGTCGCGTGTTCGTTGACAGAAACAATTAAGTACTTCAAATAAAATAAATACACGAATCTAGCCAACGAAAAATTTACCATCGATCGAATTCCATATTCTGTTGATGATCTAACCGGAGCTACTTGTTTCGCGTATCTGGTTAAATCAGTTGCACTAATTTGTTTACGAGGTAAAAGACACGCCACGTGCTTTCAAACCAGTAGAGAATATATTAGTTGTAAATTGAACTTTCTAGATACGAAAGTAGATTCGGAAATAGTTATAAAACAGGGTAGGCGGGCTGGGAAGTCAGATAAGGATAACGTAAGATAAATTTGTCGTGAGACCTATTAGAAACGAAGAAAAGATTATAAATGCCAAGTAGAGTCGCACTATCGAAATTTATATTGACAACAAATAAACAAAAACTATCGATACATGTTCAATTTATACTTTTATACTTGTAGAACAATAAGTTTTCGGGTTTTACCCATTAAATATCGTGTAAATTTCAAAAAATTTTTAGTCAACGGTATCACAAATATCATTCGAAGAATTTACTCAAATAATCTTATCCCTCCGTGTGTACTTTCTGATTTAAGTTTCAAAATACGCAAGTGATGATAAGAAAACTGTTACGTATGTGAACAAATTTGATATCCACATGAAAATGTTCTTCGGATCGTTGCGAAAATTTTGAAAAATAACCTATAAGCTCTTTGTCGTGTTAGTTGACAAAGAAAAGGCAAGAATTAAATAATATCTGAAACAAATACGAATCAACTAATAAAAATGGGATCTGGATTTTTATTGATTCCGAATTGATTATAAGAGAAATAATTATTCTACAGTAATTCGAGCCGAATAAATTTCTGTTCAATTTTAGCACCACCTTTAGAGATTTTTTTTTCCTTCTTACAATGTTCGAGACGAATAGAATGTGAACTTTGTACTATATCTAACGAAGATAAACCGCTTCGTAACACATCGCAATCTCTTTTCCCTCATTACTTTGAAAAACCATAAAGAATATAATATATTACACGATCTGTGAATTCGTGTGAATTCGATCGATTGATCAAACCAATAAATTGACGCTGCTTCCCGTCAGACTTTCCAACCAAGTCAGTAAAGTGGCCGCTGGTTGATACAGGTGCGAAGTGTCAAAAACTCTCGCAAATATCTCAGAGAGTTTACATTTCCGAGTTGAGACGAATTTATAAAAAAAACAAGTTCGTCGCCGAATTGTACAAGGAAATTTGATTTCAGCGTTTGGTAGATCGATCTAGGATGTCACTCTATCTACACCTATACTCGGTAAAAAAAAAAAAAAAAAAAAAAGTCGGGAACCGACATCAACGAAGAAAAATACGTCGTCCGCTTTACAGTTTTCTCGATTTCCACTTCATTGAAAACTTAGACGCCAATGTATCATAAACAAGCTTGTAAAACGTTTCACGTTTCTTTCCAGTTGTACGTTCCCTTCACTGTATGCTGATCGACGATCTTTCAGCTGTGGCCGGTGACTCTACGCATAAAACATTGGGAATCCACCGAAGGGTTGACGATGCTACCGCGAAAGAGATCCAGATGTTGGTTCCCTCCTGACTCGAGTTATGGACAAACAAAAAATGAGGCTTTGACTGTCTGAGAAAAGCCGGAAATCGAGGTTTTAACCGCCGATATGAATGTAAAAAGCTTGTCAATGAAATCGTTTGCATAGCTCGCGATAAATTCGTTTCGTTGACGGTTCGAGTCGTTAAGGAAGTTTTAACGGCGTTACGCAGCCAGTCAAAATTCGACTGCGTTGCGTGTCTGACTGGTTTATCAGGTTTTTCAAAGTCTGGCAACATCGCGTCGCGTTATTACGAAAGCTTTGTATATTCACTTTATACACTTCCAAGATCTGTCGTGCATAAAATCCGTTTTTTTTTTTTTTTCAATTTATAATCGAAAAGTAAGTCTAATACTGCAAATTCACGTTTTACGTATGTGATGCGCTATTGCCACGTCGCAAGGTGTTGTGGTCTACACAGCTGGACAGAACCTCAGACATGTACACATTTTTTTATATAATTTTTTCCAATATCATGGAACTGGTGATTAATTCTGAAATATCCTTATCAATTATTATTAGACTTGCTTCTACTGTCAAAAAAAAAAAAAAAAAATTTAAACAAAATTACAGTGTCGCTTACACTTTACAAAAGTTTACAGTGACTTTGAAGTAGTCAAGTTTTTAAAATATGAATACATTTTTCCTTGTTATGATTTAGTGAATTTCGGACACTCCTGCAATTGTGAAACAACGATTTCCCAAAACGTTAATCATTACAATAACGTTACTAACTTCAGCCTAATCTTAAATCTACAAGCGAGAATAACATACTGGTCATCAGAAGCAACAGAGCTACGCTTTCCACAGTCTAAGATAAATTGAAAGATCGGATCTCTCCGTACACATTCATCAAGTATAGATACCGTATCGCAATTGCGATCGATATTATCACAAACGATCTTGATTCTTGATTTTCTTTCAATTGCTGTGTTACATTATCAGGCTTGTTGTGCCAACCAGTAGATATCTCAAAAATCTAACATCAAATTATCATACGATTTTGTTTCATTCAACGAGTATTTTCGTTCAACAACGATCGTAATTCATCGAATAAATTCGTCACTCGACCTTTCGTTCGAATAGTTAATCGCGACAGTTTCAACCATTTCTGTAATGAGCTACATTGTAATTTTGTTTCCTTGCGTAAATCCGACGACGAAGTTATTACAGACCTGATAATTCCTTTCAGGATTAAAACGACACTCTGGGTTGATTTCCCCCTTCATGGTGGTTAATAAAAAGGGGCAAGAAAAAATTCCCCAACTTTTCCTGGGTAAATTCAGATTCTTTCCCTGAGTAAAAGGCTACGTAACAGTGCCAACAAGAGTAAATAGTTAATGAAGCTACGAATTTATCGGTATTTAAAAATGTGGTAACACTCTGTTTAACGGCGACGGAAAGTAATTTATATACAGCCGAGCTTGAGCGTAGAAATATTTTTATAAAATTATTTTATCACGCAAACGTTTACACGGAACATTGACTAAATCACTTTACGAAAATTTCAATGCAATATTTAGATCCATGTAGAAACTTACTTATCGAGTAGATGGAATATCTTTCGTACAGACCAGGACATCCCTTCCGCTTACCCTTAACCCCTGCGTCTCGTCCGCTCTGTTTATAATATCTCTACGGATGCGCTTACAAAATTTAGAAAAATCTCTCTCGTGAATAGTAAGAATTTTTTCTACCTAAATGCACTCAATTTCTCAACGCGATTTTTATTAATTAAAAATTTCTAGCTTACGATTTTTTCGAATTGTGATTTTTCATGGTACAAGCTTAATTTTTTCTCGTTCATTTTCTCTGACAATTCAATGATGCCCTGACTTATCCCTGACGAGTAGCCACCGTGCCCTTCCATTCTGATCCCGAAAAACGAGCGCCATCGATAGCGCAACGTATACTCGTATATCACCCCGCTAGATATCGAAATTTGTCGTCAAAAAGCGTTTTTTTTTTTTTGACAAGCGTCTTGTGCAACGAAATTATATGTTGAAGTCACTGACACGTGTATCACTAATTATTGTTTCGCAGTATCTCGTTGATAGCACCAAACGCAGACAAAAAAAAAAAAAAAAGTATATCATCACGCTGTATATTATTGTAGAAAAACGAGTTCGATAATTATGCTCTATTAGCTCAAATTGCTTCGCGCGCATGTAATTATACTTGCAAACGGTGGCAAATTGTGCGCAGTATTAAAAATCATCATCTCGGCATCTCTCTAGAAATTATCAAACACCCCTAGCAGTAACTCAAATACTAAGACGGAAAAAAAGACCGGCCAACTGTCAGCAAGCGTTCAATCGCGAAGGAAGCGAAGCACATGATTTCAAGTCTCAAAAATATCACATCATTTCTGCACGCTTCTTTACGTGTCCAATGTATCGGACGCAATAAATTATTCACGTAATCTATCAACGCGGTTTCGAACCAATTTTTACGAGCTTGAAAAAAAGGAATGTTCGTTATACTAACATTGAACAAACATTTGGTTTACTTAAGAATAATTGAAAAGTAACACGTATAAAATAAATTACAACAAAGAACTAATTGTAAGTTGATTAGGTATACGGACAATAGTTTTTTTTAAATCGTAGTACAATTTCTTGTTGACCAAATGAACGCATTATATACCACGGAGTCGAAATTAGTTCCCATCAAAGCCTCTAATTATACCATATTTACGAAAACATATAATGTAAGAGGATACCATATTATTATTAACTACGTGCGATGACGCGGATATACCCGGGAGTTATACGTGACGTGACGAAGTCAACACAGACAATAATCGCACACTTATAAACTTTGTTAAATTAGACAGAAATCGTTTTTGAGACGGACAAATCAACATTTCAAACACGCGCCGAGAAACATCCGTCCTAATAAATATACACGCATCGTGAAAATCACCTTTCGAAAAACACTGTTCAGAAAGTCTCCTCAGATTTCGTGATTTATTTTTATTACAATGATGATACGGATGTATGCCGAAAGGATAAATACATTGGATTTGTTTGAACAGGTTCGTTGAGAGGCTGATCAAACTATACACGTATTTTTCGGAACATATGTTCAACGCCTGTTGACGAATGAAATTGCAATATATATTCTCGGACGTGAACAATATTCTGAACAACACTTTTCAAGGGGATATACAGCACGCCACTATTCTTAACACTAACAGTAAAAAACGATGAGGAGGAATAACGGAGTCTATTCTCAGCATTTCCGCAAACTCGAAACTATTTTTTTTTTTTTTTTTTTTGCACAAACCAACGAAACTGATTCAAAAAATTCACACTTGATCCATATAATTATACGTCATTCCGAGCAGGGATTCCAGTTCTGTAAACAATGTGATGTTCCATTCTTGCGTTTTCTTCTTCTTCTTTATTTCTAACGTACTTTCTATGATCCAATTTCGAAAAAAGAAAAAAAAACGTACAAATGTGTATATATATATATATTATATATACAGTCAACTTCTCAACCAGTGAGTAACAAAACTAATATTTCTAAAAGAAAGTACGTGTTATAAGACAAAGAAATGAAATGAAATGAAGTGAAAAAATAAAAATAAAACACAGTATAGAAAAAAGCCTGCGTAAATATATATACAGTACTAAGTACACTGCATAAGTATTTTTATTTTTTCAACAGTGACGATAAACGGATATTGACATTTATAAGAAAAAAGAGATCTCTTACAACCGACCGCGTAAAAACATTTTCCTAGACTGCGAGGACTGGAATAAGTAACATGAATAAATAACAAAACACACCACGTAATTTCGTCGAGCTCGACTCAATTACCTGCGGGGCTTTAATCGTTTCGTTCATACTTATTCATGCATATTACACATACGTATATAGAAAATTCATAAGGCTGAAGTTAACGACGTTAACATAAGGAGATATCTGGGATAAAATCATTGTTGCGAAATTTTAGAATGACTTTCAGGGAGTCGACTATGCAAAATATAAATAT
Source organism: Neodiprion lecontei (assembly GCF_021901455.1). Taxonomy (NCBI): domain Eukaryota; kingdom Metazoa; phylum Arthropoda; class Insecta; order Hymenoptera; family Diprionidae; genus Neodiprion; species Neodiprion lecontei. The sequence continues at coordinate 8,187,250 of NC_060265.1, read as the reverse complement.
ATTTTATTTATCGCGGTTGCGTTACTAAATTTCATTTTTCTTAAAGGTACGAAGTAACGATTTTTTCTAAACATCAATCGTTACAGTAACGTTAATAACTTCATTCTCATGAAAATTCGACCGTAACAGAACTTGCAATACAAATTTTCAAACTTTTTTTTTCTTTCTTTTTCTCGTTTATACATCAACGATTCGACTCGCTCGCTAAACGAAGTACAAGAGAATAAAACGACACACAGCCGAATCAGTCGTACAATAATAACAAGTTTCGCCGAGCGTTAATAAATATATAATTCACAAAGAGATGTCGGTGCAAGAGTTGTAATTTCTCTGAAGTATTAAATTCTTCGGCGGCTTGCATAACAATTACTTGCTCAGCCGGACGGAACTGGAAAAGAAGATAGTGGGGAGAGTCGTTTAAACCGAGACAAAATTCGGTCCGGTTCATCCGTCCTCTGGCTTGAGATGCCCGTGTAAATATTTACTACACATACGTGTGATTCGCCATGTGGGTACGTATAATGTGCCGGGTTGCATAATTACGCGCAACTAATTTCAGCAGCCGTCAAATTTCGCGGAAATATACATATATATATATATATATAAATGTATATATAACATTCCTATATGTGTGTGCGTGTGTGTGTGTGTATATATATATAAAGTCAGACTTTCGAGTTAGGTAAGGATATCTTACGCCAAGGACGAGGAGGAGAAGGTGGATCGACGACGATATCTGCTTGCGGATACGAAGATGGGTCGCAGCAAAATCATTGCAAGAAAGTGAGTAGCGGCAATTGGAAATTGAATTTATCGTGATCGATGAAACATAAAACAAGTTTTTCCATTTTTTTAAATCCAAAGAGTGTAGCCGAAATGAATAGTGAATGCACTTCACTTCCGTATTGCGGTTCTTTCGACATACATGTATATATATATATATATATGTATATCCTTGCTCCAGTTATTATTCGTTCTACCAATCGTAACCGGACGGTAAAACTTGTGTAGTGTTGTTAGTATGTTAATTCGAGAATTAAGAGAACATCAGACTTAAAGCGTGACGATAAAATCGCGGGGAGGGAAAGAAATAAAGATAAATTACCGGGATGTTCTATGAGAGTAAAGTTAGTAACGTTAATACAAGGAAATATTAAGAAAAAATCGTTATCGCGCAATTTCAGAATGACTTTCAAGGAGTTGGCTTTGCAGAATGTGAGTATATTTTATTTATCACGGTTGATTTACGAAACTTCACATTCTAAACATGAATCGTTACAGTAAGGTTTCTGACTTTATCCTCGTGATCTTTCTTGCTTATAGTGCATCACACGTACATCCATGAAAAGAAAGAAGTTCTTGTTTTGAAAATTTCGAATTTCGCTTTCAAGTTTCGAGATAACAAAAGAGGCGACACGTTTTAGCCGGAAGGAAAATTGCAATCGTCATTCTCTCCGCTTAGCCCAAGGAGGATTATTACATTACTATGTGGCCCAACCGCAGATCCATTTTCGCAATACTTTGAGTCAAATCAGCGATGCTTGCTGCTTTCCCTTTTCATTTCGAAAATTTGTCAGTCTACAAGCTGAATCAAAGAAACGCGACACCGTCGACATTTACAATTGCGGTATTTGTATTAAAACAAGAGAAAGAAACCGAGCATTAGTCGCATATTTTCATTAGTATAAAAGAATAATTTTCTCGGAAGTAGCTTTGCAGCCTCGGCTTATCGTCGGAAAGTATCAACTTTACCTCGTAAAACGTGAAATTCACTAAAATCACTTTACTGTCATTGTCGCAACGACTCGTCGACGTCTCTGTTAAAAAGCTCTAAATACGATTAAAACGAGAAAGTTTGGTTTTTCAACACTCAAAAGGAAGGTAGCTCACATAAATTTTGCCACGCAGAGTATGACCGTCGGACTCTTCCCAATAACGGTGCAGCCTCTCTCCGTCTCTTTCTCTCTCTCTGAAATAATATCCACGAACTAGGTCTGCCTACAAACGCAGCGTTTTAAGAGGATGCCAAAGTCAAACTTTACCGACCGAGTAAAACGTCACTTATTTTCACTATAATCAAACCCTGTGCAGCATCCATCGATGTTGAAACACTGCAGTCAGCGAAATCCCGCATGCTACATCGGATAATACCGTGTAAAAACTTTTTCTTTTCAAAATTTATTCTGCAATGAAATCTGTTATGATGTTAGGCTTTCAAGATAGTAAAAATAAGTGACTTTGAACTCGGTCGGTAAAGACGATGACCGTAGCATCCTCATAACGCGATGCGAAGTTTATTTGCCCTACTTTTTTCTCACACTTCTTTCCGCGGAATCTGTGCTCTCTGAGTTTAATTACTCACCGAGTAACCCCGGCCGACTTACTTTTTTCCGTTAACTCGTGGAAACGGATAAATTCACCGCTTTGTTTACACCGAGAAATCCGAAGGCATTAATTTTTCTGTGGATACGCTATGAGAAACATCCGAAAGCGTCGCTCTCACGTTTCGAACAGGCGTTAAGCGTCGATTCGGAGGCTGCGTGGCTTGGACCAAAGATCCGTCCGTCGAGAGGCGACGGATTTTTCAAATTGAAGCGAAACATCTGGCAGGGAATTGGCCAATCTTCGACAGCGTAGGCGCGTGGCGTTTGCCGAGAAGACGCCTCTCTTCGACAGATAAAATAGAGACGAATCTCGCGCGGTTTAAAGTTTCTCGTTACAAGATATTAAACATGTACTCACATTTTGCCAGGCTTACAACACTTCCACGTGGCCTCAGTAATTCCCTCGAGTGTAAATAAAACCAGCGACTTTTACTCGGCCGGGATGAACATCTTTCCAGTGATGGTAGTAATATCAATCGGTGTACAATAACAGCTGCGGCATGAAAAACCGTCTCACTGACACAATTTCAAATAATTTCCCCCAAAAACGAATCTGTAATGCACCCACTGCACGCATAACTCGCAGCTGCATCCGAACTAATATATTTGTTTACCCACTCCTATTCACATTCCTAACGATACAACCACGCTTCAAATTTCACAATCACCCGCACTCTCGCTGATTCTAACCCCGTTTCTGTCCCTCCGTAATTTTATACATAATCTGTGAAACGTGGACCGCCTGTTTACTTGAGATACGCGTACAAACTTTGTTTTGCCTTTCTTTTTACATTCTCCCGCTAAGACACTGGACACGTACTTTTCTTCGCGACACTTTTTCACGCGTAATAAACGCGAGCTTCACTCGCCCTATAAATTAACAACAAACAAGTTTATTGTAAATAGAAGGAATGTTTGGGGAAAGAAAACCTCAGCGTGACCACGTACACGCGCACACCTGGCTCGCAGCTCAGAGGCGAGTGAACTGACTTCGCGGCGCGGGAGCAGCGCCACCTGCCGGATTTAGTATCGCAATTCTGCCAACCCAACCGGTTTTTTTTTCACCCTAGGAACCATGCTACGGGTGTCGCCGCAGTAAGGAACTGGGGATTTCACTCACCAGCTGTTATTTGTGTACGAGAACAGCACGAACGATCTACGAAGAATATAAAATTCGTTGTCCCTGATTACTCACAACAATTTCAGAGTTTTTCCTCGCCTGATGTAAACTTTCGAAGCATAGTTGTTCCATATGCGTTTACTTTGTGCGTTCGTCATCGATTTATTGTACGCTTAACTGTATATTTCAAAAACTTATTATCTTAATTTGATTCCTCTGAACAGGTGAAAAGGAACTATGCGCTATATATTATCCATGATCGAGGCTGTTGAGCTAATTATCTGTACAAAATCATCAACTGCGTATCGTTGATGTTGACGAATTCAGCTGCCCTTAGTAATACGGCCATGACCTTGAACGAGGTGAATTCCACCACGTGACAAGCGAGGCATCTGACAGACACCAGGCAGGCTGGAGATAATTAATTACTTGATGATTTTCGTAAACAAGCACTCGTCGGTTTATCCAGTGTATTGTTTTCCGTCTCGAGCGGTGAAAATCGTTGCATTACGCACAGATATCATATGCGAGTATAATATTGTAGGCGTGAATATAGGTTTCTCGAATATTTTTAGGTGCCGATAATGTTCCATCTGCGCAGCACAGATACGCATGGAATGCAGAAAGCCGCCGGCTTGAATATGCATGTATGCAGTATGTTATGCACGAGGTGCAACCGATATTCTTGAAAATTCACCAACTGGCAATGAGTCATTTTTCACGCAGATTCGGATTTTGAGGGTGCCTCGGTCGGCTTCGGTATTGTATTTGAAAAAAATGTTGACACGTCGTGATGATAAATAAATAAATTTTTAATACTTTACTTCATATACATGTACGTATGTACATACCTTTGTATGGAAGCTGTTCGATTATCTCGAACGTAACGTAGGAACGTCTGATGAAATAAACTCAACGGGGGGCTTGGAATTTAAGATTTGAAATAATTGATAAGTCCGGCAAGCATTATATGCTATCACCTATTCGAAATTGGAACATCGAATCGTTCGTATTAATTCTTCTTCTTTGTTCGATAACGGACTGAATGAGATCTAAGTAGATATGAGAATATGAGGCATTTTGACTTTCAAACATGTGCAATGAAACGTTGCTCTTTGTTGGTTTCACTTCACGGAAAAGCCAGCTGATCTAGGTATATTGGTGATTAAAAGATTGCGGATACGGGTAACCGCAAATCATAGAGATAATAAGGTGGGCAAGATGCAAAAAAATAATGGAAAGGTCATGCGGCTAGAAAGAAAGAAAATTGAGATATGTTACCACCATTTATCCTTATTTGCACGCGCATTTACGCATGCGTCAGAATAGGATAAGAATAATGGCCTATTCAAATCTGCTTACGTTAATGTTGCAATATTCCGCGAATAGTTTTACTCTATTTGATACATAAATGTATGGAGATTCCTCGATTTTCTCTCTTCCTTATCGGCGAACAGGCTACACTAGAGCCCTATCAGTTATAATTTCTAAGGTTTTATTTTATGGAAGAGTTAGCTCTGAGGACTCTGAGCCAGCTCTGAGCCAAAGCTCTGAGCCAGCTGATCTAGGGATATTGGTGGTAAAAAGATTGCGAACACGGTGTGACCGTAAATACCGTATCCGACGATACGCCCTCCGTGCAATCGGGAATCTCGGGAGATTATTGCATGCCCACCCGATATACGGGGAGCGGTGTTGGTGGGAGTGAAATTGACGTAGCAGCCAGGCAGGCAGCAGGCGAATGAACGAGCGACCAGATCAGGCAGCGTAGCCGTCCGTCCGTCCGTTCGTTGCTAGTTCCGGCATAGTTTCGCGACTTCGAGTTAAGCGGAGAAGACGTTAAATACACATTGGTGTTTGACACGACGTGGAGGTGCAGCAAAGTTCGATATAATATATAAAAAATAAACCCAGTGCAAAGATGGATGAAGAATACGACGCGATTGTGCTCGGAACCGGGCTCAAGGAGTGCATTCTCAGCGGAATGCTATCCGTTAGCGGGAAAAAGGTTTTACACGTCGATCGCAACAAGTATTATGGCGGTGAATCTGCCTCCATAACGCCGCTCGAAGACCTATTCAGGTACGGGAAAATAAACTCGTCGCACGCCTAAACTCTCGGCCCTGCCTACGAACCTAGGCAAAACGCCTCGTCTCGTTCAGGTGTCGCTTAAACGCCGGGGTGAAACGATATTGATTTTTGTATATCTACCCGCGAATTTTACCCAAACAGATGGAAAATTGCAACGTTTTCTATCTATTTTCATCGTTCCGTTGGGTTAATCCCTTTACAAAACGCGCCGGGATCCAAAGGCGGTCCCGAATCGTACCAAGGCCCATGTCAAACCGTGAAACTATTCGGAAATTGATGTATAGACGTATATTCACATACGTCGCAGAGAGCCACGCTATCTGGCGTTCGGGAACACCGGAAGAACTTTAATGAGGGGCTGGAGGGGATATAAACTAACCTTAAGGGGGGTCGCGGATATGCATAAATATTTCTTTCGCCTAATTACACATCGTTTATAGTCGACGCAGGCTGTTCGATATAACCCTAATAAAATTGACTCGCCAGCAAGAAGGAACTGTACTTTTTTTTTTCGTTTTACGTATACACATCTACGTACCGTACTGAAAATATTTGCAATTTTTATCGCCCGGTTAACGAACTTTCAACTCGCTCGTCGTATGAATGTAGAATATAATAATAACAGCGCTCCTTGCAAGATAACGGTAGAGTGGAATGATGTCGGACATCGAACATTTCACTTCCCGTTTTTGCAGCCACACCAAACTCAGGCTCTACAGGGTAAAAAAGTGAACAGAACGGAGTTCGAAGCGAAACCCCCGTTCCTTTGGCGGAAAAAAACTAACAGAGCCTTCGTGCTTCTTTGTACTTCTTATGCGTGTCTCGCTTTTCGTCTGTTGAAATGAAAAATCATCCTGTCCCCGTGTTCATTCGTCTTATCGATTTTGAGAACCGCCTTATGATACGTGCCTGACCTAAGCAAGGTGGTCCCGTTTTAATTTTTGAATTCTCAGTTTTTATTACACATTTCGTCTCATTTCTGCAACCAAAATTCTCGACCGCCACACCTGCTGCACTATGAGAACCGTTTGCGCTTATTATGATGCTTTAAATGATAATCACTCCTGATGGTCGAATCATACTGCACTAGTCAGTACCGGTACCAGGGCCGTATAATCAGCGGCCGCAGACGGGGGACCATTCAAAAAAAATATACAACATATATTTGTCCGATTTTTTTAGTAATTTACGCAACTTCTAACGATTTGACAAGTTGTGCGAGTCGAGATTGAGCAACATTCTGTTTCAGTAAATTCAAGGCACCGCCACCGGACGGAAGCTACGGACGTGGTAGAGATTGGAATGTGGATTTGATCCCAAAATTTTTAATGGCCAATGGCCTGCTGGTGAAGCTGCTGATTCACACAGGGGTTACACGTTACTTGGAATTCAAATCAGTAGAGGGTTCCTACGTCTACAAGTCGGCAAAAATCTCCAAAGTACCTATCGATCAGCAGGAAGCACTGTCCAGTGATCTTATGGGTTTGTTTGAGAAAAGACGGTTTAGAAACTTCTTGATTTGGGTACAAAACGTACAGGAGGATGACCCCAAGAGCTGGGACGGCTTTGACCCTTTCTCGAACAACATGCAAGCTCTTTACAATAAGTTTAATCTCGACAAGAATACGCAAGACTTTACCGGTCACGCTCTCGCTTTGTATAGGTAAGAACAAGTATTATTTTGTGTTTGAACTAGAATTTATGATACTAGAACCTTGTTATTATCGTATCATGTACATATCACTAATTATGTCTTTCCACTACTAGAGATGACGATTACATAGGCCAGAGCGCTATTGGTACAATTCGAAGAATTAAGCTCTACAGTGACAGTTTAGCTCGTTACGGAAAATCTCCGTATCTGTATCCCATGTATGGGCTGGGCGAGCTACCCCAAGGTTTCGCTCGACTTAGTGCTATTTATGGAGGCACCTACATGCTGGACAAACCCATAGATGAGATTGTCATGGAAGATGGAAAGGTGAGTTTGTATCAGAACAATCTATTGGCAGTATACTATTTTGCCTCGAAATATTTGAGGTATAAATCATTTTTAAAAGGAATTACGATTGGTGAAACAACTCAAATATAAATGCTTTTAAACAGGATTTAAAGGACTTTCAGAGACAGATGTTCTTTTAGTTTGGTTCGACTACTGTAAACTAGTTTCATAACTATTTGCCATCATAATTTAAAGTAAACGAAACGATTTGACTTTGAATTTTGCAAAGCTTATCTCTGGGAACATTGTTGTTATGCAACTGACTCATTTATCTCCTTGTTTATAATCGCTCTTCTCCATATCTGTTGCTGTGCTGCCCAGTTGTTACTGATGTCAATTTAACACACTAAAAATTTTATTTTCAAACATATTTAATAAAATTTATCTGTCTACTCAAGTTTCTTTTGAATTTCAGGTAGTCGGTGTTCGATCTGGTACCGAAGTAGCCAAATGTAAGCAAGTATTTTGCGATCCAACTTATGTGACCGACAAGGTTCGCAAAGTAGGACAAGTAATAAGATGCATTTGCCTCTTGGACCATCCCATATCAGGCACTGGTGATGCTCTTTCAACACAAATTATCATTCCACAGAAACAGGTAGGCGTGAAATATGATAGCAATTGGAATAATACATTTCATTCATCTTAAAGAAGTGAAATCGAGAGATTTCTAGCCAGTTTCAAAGCAGTTGGAGTAATAAAGGGCTTTAGTTGGATAGAGAACCTGACGATTGAACCAATCAATTTGTGATAATTGAATATATAGATGTTTTGTACTTTGTCTTAGGTGAATCGCAACTCTGATATCTACGTCTCATTGGTATCTCACACGCATCAAGTAGCAGCTAAAGGTTGGTTTGTTGCTATGGTGTCTACTACAGTAGAGACGAGCAATCCTGAAGCAGAAATAAAGCCTGGTATCGACTTGCTTGGGCCAATAAAACAAAAGTTTGTATCAGTCTCTGACTACCTCGAGCCGACCGACAATGGTCTTAACAGTCAATTATTCATTTCAACGAGCTACGATGCGACAACGCATTTTGAAACAACTTGCCTGGATGTTTTGGATATTTTCAAACGCGCCACAGGAGAGGAATTCGACTTCAACAAAGTCAAGCATGAATTAGGTGACGAAGATCAGTAACCGTAATTAGCGAATCAATTGATATCCTATGCTTGGATTTGATTCGAGCCTAATCCAAAGGGTTCAACTCATCCCGTACTATAAGTATCATTATTCTTACTTTTGTTAAGTCTAGGGTACTACGATGAAAACGATGTATATGTATCATAAGTGGAAGATGAAAAAAAAATAAATAAATAGTCGCAAATTTTTATCCACCTGCTCTTCAGCCCTCAGTTATTCAGAACGTGGGGACTTCTACTTGATGTTTGAAGCAAAAAAAACCACGATGAAAAGCTGAAAATACACAATATATAGTATATTGTAATTTTTGTCGCGAGTCTTGATTAATCGCAAACGATTCACATGTATCCACATTTTTCAGTTCCTTAAAAACGTTTTCCAAGCTAATGTTACTACGAATATATATATCATATTTTTAACTACTTACAAAATGTTGTTATGCAAAGTAAATGATTAGGGAATAGTCATTATAGGACAGAGTAATTTATATCAACTTGTAACGAAACAGAAAGCTACCTTTTGTCGCTCACAACATGAATAAGTTATAAATTGAAAAATGTCTGCTCATTGAATGTAATTACGGCAAGCCTCTCACGGTAGGAATAGATTATGACGATAGTACATACTAATTGGAGAAGTCTAAAATGATTCATCATATTGAAATATAAGTGCAGGTGAATTATAATATTGGGTATACATAATGTTAAAAATCGGAGTGGGTATACCATGTAGAAAAAAGATGATTGATGTGAATCACAATATCTGTATTGAATTACAAGTATATTATACATCACTCCAGTGGGTTGTCGGGCAGCGAAGAATTCAATTATGTAATATTACCAATAAATGAATAAATAAATTTAAATATGCTAATATGTTAGGTGAGCTTGCGAGCACGAATATTTCTTTGTTACTGTGAGTGTATAATAATACCGTGAACTTTAAGTGAATGAATATTATTTTTTAAAAAGTAATTGATTAACAAAAATTTGTGTCAAGCTTACATGCTGCATGGTATAAAACAAACTGATACGATATTACACGAATTCAATGGAACATCGATTCTACTCTACAGATTGTTGGAGAAATGAAACACTTACGACTGTAATTTGGGAGGCATACGAAAATAAATGATATTATATTAAATAATCTGGATATTTTCATCAACGTTCTTCATTTACAAACACAATTTTTTAGTTTTTCTTTTTCCAAATTTCATTTATCCAACTATTCTCACAACATACATATTATTGTCTCTGCATCCTACTACAAGGAATTCACCATTTATTACAGGTGATGAAAATACGTTACCACCCAATTTCAAGCTGGTAACAACTTGACCATTGAAAGCATTTATAAAACTCAAAACACCGCCTGTATCAGCAACGATTAAAACATCTCTTTCACAGTAGGGTGTCGCAAATATTGGACATTCAAAAGTAACCGAATATTTCAGAACTGGGGTCGATGAAAGCGTTTGTATGGAGAGACAGTAAACACTTTTATTGGTGGATCCAATGATTAGCTCCTCGGTGTTCATAAAGCAGTTTTTTCTCATCACCAAGTGAGAAAAGACATTGCCATCAATTTTATAATTCCATTTCTAGAAATAATAATTCGTTATGTTTGGCATTAAAAGTTTATTTTTTTCTATGCTGAAATTGCTGCGCTTAGTGTCTCACCTCCTGACCAGTTTCCGAATTAAAGCACTTCATTTCTCCCGAAACACTACAGAACACGATGTCTTCATTTTCTAGCATTGCTGGGGCGGAAAATATTGGATCATTGAATTTGAACTTCCAAATTATTTCTCCAGAAGTCTGGTTCAACGACATGCAAGTCCCATCGAGAGTTCCAAACAGAACTGAACATGCCCTCAGACAGGTACAAGGAGTAGCTGAAATGCTACCTTCGCTACATTTAAATCTCCATATCTCTTGACCATCCTAAACGCAGAGTGTGATATTTGAGATGTGCGTGTTTATTTGTATTTATGGGACTATGATTAGCTCATCATAATACTTACTTCTATAGAGATATTGTAAAAATATTTGTCATACGATCCTACAAAAACACTTTTTCCATTACTACTTGTTGCCGCAGTGCACTTGACAGTGTCTCCAGTTTTGTATTTCCAAATTATTTGCCCACTCTTCAAGTTCAGGCAATACACGTATCCATCGTAACACCCTGAGTTTAATTAACATTGGATAAACACATCTTATATGGTATAAAACATACACTTGAAAGAAGCCATGGATACCGACTTACCAACAATTCCTTTAAACTCATCCAGAACAAGAACTGAGGCTTCAATTCTATCTGGCAGATTTATTTCATAAGTAATTGAATCGTGACTATTCAGTTGTTTAGTCAGGATTAGACCCGCATGGGAACCTACAGATGTATAGATTTCACCACTGAAATTGAGATGTTGTATCTGTTTAAAATTGATTTCTTATTTTTACCATTGACTAGCCATATTTCACCAAATATTGCAGTTTATAAACCGAATGACTGGTGTACCTAGAGTATTTGAATATAGTCGGCGATGCGTCAACACATTTCTTCAAGTCTTGTGTACATTCCACAATTAATTGTGAACGAATATTCAGATTCAAATTTGTGCTTGGGAGAAGATAGTTTTCATCATTCTCTCCAGTCACTCTTCCTCTACATTTTTGCCACAAACATAAGTTAGGATGTGAATATTTTTTGGGCTGTATAACATCATACTTTCTTTTTTTATTCATTGCAAATTGTGTGTAGCTGGAACTTGAACTGACAATATTGTCTACATTACTAGTTATTTGCACAGAAGATTGGATTTTTTGAAGTACGTAATCCATGCAGTTAGCCAGCGTTTCATTTTTTAATAACAAACCAATTAATTCAGGGAACTCTATCTTTGATGCTGCAGAAAGTTCGTTGGCGATCTGCATTGCTTTTACAGAATTCCCACCACTGTCCAAAAATCCAGAATCGATTGTTGACTTTAAATCGTTTTTCCAGAGTTGCAATAATATTTTTTTTACTAATTTTGAATCATTCGCTTTCTGGCTATTTTGGACACGACCTTTCTCTGTAGTTTCAAAAGTTTTCATCAAACTTTTGGTGCAGATTTTTCCATTTATAGTCAGTGGAAAAGTATTAAAAAGTTTTATTCTATTTGGTTGGTAAAAAGACGGTAGTTTACGAAGCTCATTATTAAGTTCTTCTTGCACTTTCAATTCGTCGGTAAATTTACCACCAGCTGCTCTTAGGCTCGTGGTAGAAATGCACAGATAGAGCGCATGCTGTTTCTCATCCCACAATACAAGACAATTTTTCACAAAATTCAATTTTGACACCGTTTGTTCTAGCTCAGTTAAATCTACTCTATTACCAAACCTTTTAACAGTCCTGTCGCATCTACCTTTATAAAAAAACTCCCTGTTTCGCTTTACCTGAAAATTTAAAACTCTCGAAAATAATTCATGTGATATGTACCAAACTTCTTTTTGATATAATGTATAAATCGTACTTCAACTAAATCTCCAGTTTTCCTAAAGACTGGTGTTTCCAAGTGTTTCAAATCTTCGTTGTTAATCGCACAGACTCTGGTATCACTTCCTAAAGTATGAGATAAAATAAGCGTGTTTCTTATGACCGAGAAATCGAGTATTTAGAAGACCAGCATATACGAACCAATGTACAAGACACCTTCGCCGTCACAAACGATATCGCCTTTCTCACTTCTCACTTGAAAAATGGTCTCGGAAAATGGTGTCCCCAGATATTGATTGATCATAGGTGAGGTTTCAACCTCATTGTGATTTATATTAATTTCATTTATACTCGCCCAACAAGATACTTCAGTTATACCGTAAATATTGTAAATCTTAGTCTGATTAATTGGGTGTTTTACAGTTCTGAACATTTCGATTTTAGGCAAAGGTTCACCGCCAAGAAGTAACACTTTCAATTTGCTCTCCCTACCAAAGATTGTGTTTCCTAATTGATGCTCACTCCATCTGTACAGCCACAGTGATGGTGTGGTTTGCAAGAATGTAACTTCATGTTCAAAAATCAAGTTCAATAATTTATACGGGTTATTAATGACTTCTTTTGAAACCATGAACAGCGTACTGCCGCTAGACAAGCTCAAAAACGTCTCTACTATACTAGGATCAAAAGTCAGTTTCGTTAATTGTGCTATTTTGTCATGTTTTGATAAGCGGAGAATTTGCTTTAGTTCTAAAATGTTAGGCACTATAGAAGCATGAGGAACTTTCACAACTTTTGGTATTCCTGTTGAGCCTGATGTCGTTATAGCGAACGCGAATTCATTCTTGTCTATGTTATTTGTACCATCGATAGTTTCCAATTCTAGTAATTTAACCGTTTCTCCGTGTACGGCGACTTCGCATAGGGAATTTGCCCCAGAGAGTACTGATTGAGAAAATGCAAATGATAGTCCAATCCTAGAGGAAATTTCTCTTACACCTGTCGATGGCAAATTCACAAATGCAGATCCTTGAGATAGGATTCTGAAAAAAAAAAAGAATTATTCAATATGAAGTATCGGTATTTCATCGTGTTTACTGCAAAAGGACATCTCACTGAATGCCACTTTTTTTATTCGTCGTAACAATTACCCCAAGATCAGAGCAGGGATGCTTGGAGCTTTTACGTCACAATTTATCCCCACAAATTGATGGTTTTTAACAGCACCTGCTAACACAGCTTCAATCTTTACTTTTGCATCGCTAAGCTCGGAATAACTGATCTTCTTAATTGTCTCCGAGTTATGATACTCTATCGCTATGTCTTCAGGCGAGCTCCAGTCACAGATGGTGTTCAACATACTGACACTGTCATTTGCGTGCTCATACGGCAGTTATAATAATTCGGTTCCTCTTGTCGCAGAGTTCATGCAAAAGAGAAATTCGAAATGAAGGTAACTATCGGAATAATTAATTATTATCAGAATAATTATTACATAATCACTTCATCTACTCACTGAATTGATTGAATATAATCACCAGATCAACAAGTGGTTGATTACTGACAATTGTGGAAGTATTTTTTCACGATACTTTGATTTGAGGTTAGGATTACAACCGTCATTCATTTCTACTTGAATTTAAATACATTCGTAATTCGCATAATACGAACGGCACCCAATCAATGCATTATCTAAGATCAATATTTAATGCTTACCTTTCGTATGGATAATTCAATTTCTATTATTTTAGGCTGGGCTGCTGATGTACGAAAAGGAAATAACAGCAGACATTTATTTCCTACAATTCAATTTTAGTTCTTTCCACCCTTGTTTGTTTTTGTAGAAAATGGTGCGCGCATACGTTCATTCCTTCAAATCCGTAACATGAGGGAAACAGAAACAAGCTATCATCACCTTAATCAGTGATCCCGAATTTGAGAAAAAAGTTTTCAATTATTTGTTTTACGAAAAATGAATTTTATTATTTACGCATATTAATATTACCCTTTTCTTCTTGTTATAGGATCTAATGTTTACATTAAGGGTTGATATATTTTATAAGTAATTAAATTAAGAAGAATGAAGTACAGCAGATTTGAATGAGGAAAAAAAAACTAATTCTGCATTGCCGAATTCGTTTAACTGATATTTTACATTCCGAACAAAAAGATAGCTAATTTATTATTATTTCGAAGTTCAGTCACATTGTTAATCACATATTTTATCAAATGATTCGATACACGTATTCACAAGAGATTGGACTAAAGGAAGAAGATCAAAGCTTCACAGATGAGATGCAGATATAACAGATTTCGAAGATATTGATATTTAAATAGACTGAAGTTATACTTGGTTAATTATACACAGAAATTAATCGTGCTATTGTTAAATTAATACTTTCGTGGTATGGATCGTTAAACCGAAAAATCATGTTTTCCATTAGAGAGTGAAAACAGACCGAAAGAAATTGTATCCAGAATGTAAATCTTTCTATTAACGTAGCCAGCATACCTAGAAAATATTCATATCAGCTGCAAAAATTTATTTCTCCAAGCAATTGTTGCTGGTATTTCTAATTTCGAATTAGGGATATTGTACGCAAATGGAGAAACTCGGCTGGAACAGGAATATTCCATTATTGCTAAATTTTTCAGAGGGTGAGTTTTTCTGTTGCGACAAGCTTGAAATTTGAGTTTGCGAAAGACATCTTCAGATTTAACACGCGATAAACCTACAGTTACAGATGATTTAGAAAGCATTTCTTTCGTCCCTCCTCGGATTCTTTCTACTTCTCTTCGCACCATTCATTCTCCTTGCGAACCTGCTCCTCTTCTGAAGCTGTAAAATCGTTCTTTATATTGAACGTCTTACGGATTTCTTCTGGTGTTTTTCCCTTTATCATGTTTGCCACAGTCTTGCACGTTACATCTAGAAGTCCTTTGATGTCCAAGTAATTTGCTGCCAAAATCAGTTCGAATAAGGTTCCTTGATCAACCTGTAAATAAATAAAACGAAGCAAATTAGTAGCTGTCGTTAAAACTATAATGAATCTTGCACAGACTACGTTTCAAAGATGTTTAAGAGTGAAAAATTGTCAAAGAAAATTTTCAAATGAAAGGAATGTGTCTCTTATTAATTATAATATTAGCATTTTGATTGAATGCAAAATTGACCTTCAAAAAATCAGCATCCCAAGAGCTGATGTCGTCAGTTCGCTTCTCCTTGTTTTCATCATCTTCAGGTGGTGGTGGATCATCTTTGTGATACGTAGCCCATTGAATGACCTTTCTCAGGATAGCAGAGTTAACATTTGGTAGGGGAACAATTTCATCTTCATCTTCATCCATTCCCAAGTCCTCCAGCATGGTTTTTATCGTGACTGAACATTTCGCAATTTCAACATCCACGTCGAATACTTCGCCATCCGAACTCTGCAGCTTTATGTTCGGCATCTGTGATTAAAAACAAGACAAACATAAGTTCAGTTACGTCAATATTTCAGGTACAAGAATCGACCTTCTTCTATTATTATTGTTATGTGTACAAGTTTCTTTGTCTTTGAACAACTCCTAGTCCATGTTATCGATCTGTGTATAAACTACATTTCAATGTCATTCAGTCCGTTTACCACAGAGTGAATTGAGTTTGGGACATGGACGTAAACATTTTCTTTCAACGCATTGAACTGAAAAATGCTTACGCATAGCATTACAGAGATTTTTGATGTAGAAAAAAACTGAAAAATAAAATCGATTTCCGCGAAAAGTATGAGGGTATGTTTATTTTTATAACTTGTAAATCTGAGTCATACAACGTTATGAAAATTCCGACGCACGAAGTGAATACGAAAAATGCTGCATGGACAATGACGCGTTTGATTTCGTGTAATTTCGAAAAAGAATATTCGGTCTTTCTCCGCAGCGAGTAAAATTTTTACGGATGAGAACGTCGAGCAGGAAACGTCAGGTAGCGAGTGTCGACCACAGGGATAAGATATTGGCGCGCACGGCAACAACCTTGCGAGAATGAGGTTCGCCGTTGACCCAAGGTTTTGGATAAGGGTTATAAACCCAATAAAATTCGACGGCACGTTAGTGGCGGGCGTATCCGGTCATAATATGCGGAGAAGACACGTTCCTGGAGGGTTTAATGCAAAGCAGCTCATGTCTGGTGTTGAAAATCGACGAATAATTATAAATCATAACAACATGCGCGGGCAACGAATATTCGTCCATTAGCCGATTTCCCGTGCAACGACTTTTCCAACTTCAAGGCGATAAACAATGCCCAGCGAATGTTTTGTTACAAACGTTTTGACCGAGGCAAGAAGCTCCGTAAATAAATTATCGAATTACCTTTCAAGTTACTTCCAATTCTCCGTTGTGTGAAACCGATAATGAATCACAGCGTAACGTTGCCAGGCTCTCTAGTACACTCTCTAGTCTTTAGTTTCTACCTCCCTCTTTTTCGCTTTCTGCTCACCCTGCGATCTCTCTCTGATCATCGACGACAAACTTCAGTCAGCAACACGCAGGCGCAACGGCTCATAGATGGCGCTGTCGGCAGTCAGGACCGTGCTTAAATTTTCAAAATTGGAACACTTCAAACTGAGCGTTGTTGGAGCGATCAAACATCGTGTTTCATGTTGAGTATTTACAATTTGGAAAATAAAACTCATACTTTACTGAGATTTGATTTTAAATTTGTTATTTTTGAAGAATTAATATGCTGAAAACAGCCGACTGGCGTAGGGCGCTATGAATTGCGTTTACGTATTGCGGAAAATTTTGGAAGAGCAGTAAATTGAAAAGGAAATTTAAAATGGCTGTAAGTCTCACATTTTTTTGCTTGAATTCCACAAACAAAATAACTATGGAGCGAAGAAAAAACAGCTTTTATCTGTTTTTTTCAAATTTTCAAGTGCGGGTACTGCCGTATATTAGTGATAACACATAGTTTAGTATTTTAGAATAAGTATTTATTGAGTGGGTTATATATAATTATGAGCGTCGCTTCTCACTCCTGTGTCTCAAATTTACCAACTAGGCTTATATAAAAGTCCCTAGTCCGCAACAGTCACTTGCAGCCTTTCTATCCTATTAAGTAGCATAAACTTTCCGTAATTCGACTTTTCCATTCAAATTTGAATTAAGAAAATGACCGTGTCCCAATATGTCAGAAAATACAAAACTTGCACGTTGCATTTGAACTTTATAACCATCCTAGAGAACTGACGTCGTTAATTTTTGCATTATTCTGTGTAATAAAACGCTAAATAAGCCCGATTGAATCGCTGACCCAGAACGGATCGCCATTGTCGGAATTTTTCCGCCGTGGTCTGTGTAAAGAGCGCGAAGGATCGTTTACTGGGCTAGAATCGTAGAGAGAATCAACGATTCAAGTATTTTGGTCGCGTCTAGTATAAACTAACTGAAGCGTATTAATGAAATTAAAACAAAGCTTTCTTGATTGAGTCTGTTAGTCGAGCTAGAAAAGGGTAGAGCAGCTAATCATGATTGCTCCAACTGAATGAGTACGAACAATAAGTTAAAATAAGTGCTGCTCTTCGCCCTCTTCAACTTTATAACGGGACCAGAAGCTCTTCCCAATGAAACGCATTAAATAAGTCTTAAGAGAAATATCTGTCCAGCGACTGTAGCTGTATAATAATTTTTAACTCGTGCATTACGTTATACTTGCGACGAAATTATTGTGCCAATATTAACGAAAAGCTAGGTTTGAAGATAGCAAAACCTGCAATTAGATATCACAGTAAATCAAATCGAATTGAGTACTGCAAAAACAGAATTGGCATGAATTGGAAAAAAGAAATTAAAACAAATTCAAAAGAATTCGCACATATGTAAGTATTTTCAATTCGCTTCAAATCGAGTTAATTCGGTTTTCGGACTTACTCAATTCTATTCAATTCATTTTGGTTTATTGGGATATCTTCAATTGTTATTGGCGATTTAATGAAGTTATTCAGTTTATGCTTCCGTTAAAGTTGGAATCATAAACGATGAAAGTGTAGAAATTGCGACATGTTTTTACGTGAAAACATTTCTGACAGAAACTTCTGGAATCGAATATTTCAAATGATGTTTGTTTAAAATCTCGCGACTCTTTCCGAAAAAAGTCTCACGTTGCGATAGACTCTAGATAAAATTTTTCTCTCCATGTATACCATTCAAAGAAAGATTCAGGTCAAAACACTCAGACTTTCTCTGTTTATCCTATTCTTTACTCTATGTTGTCACAAAAAATATTTAACTTTCGTCGATTTTGTAGCTCTCCAATTTTTTATTTCAACAATTTGTGTGACTTCGTAAGATCATGTAATTCATTGTTAGAATTGCTCTCAGCGGTGTCCAATTCAATCAATCATTCCGATAATGTATTAATTTCGTTAATTGAAGCAAATTCCTGCAACTGAAAATTATACACACGTGAGTAATATTCCTAGATCAATATTGACCGAGTCAAACTCTGGCACTAACATCTTAGCAATGGACATCGGGTCTGGCAAAATACCTTATTCGTGGCTTCACTAATAGAAACAAGTCATTGAATTAACTAAATACGTGGTCACGGGCGGCATTCAAGATATGCTGGTCTAGCAAAATGTTTAGTTAGTGTCAACTAAATTGTTGATTTCAACGACGATTGAAACCCGCAGCATCGCACTCGTGCCACTTGACCAATTTTCAAGATTAATATAACAGTATTAAAGGAATCTTAGGAAAAAATCTAAGGAATCGATCAGTAGCTTGACTGCTTGAGCTACTGCAGAAGCTACAGGTGACCCGATCCCGTGTATCTGAATAAAATACAGTCCGGTAGATGCCGAGCGGTGCCAAGTTTCCATAACACATTATTTTCCACTCAATGGTCAAACTTTTTAGAGTCAGAAGCCAAAGGTGAGATTATTCAGTGCCAGTAAATATCTGGAGCGTGATTAAACGTGGGAAGTCAATTGTGGACGACACACCGCAGGTTTGAATTTAGTATAATCAGTTTGTGAATTAAATTATGATTTTGCGAACAATCCGTGCTTCGGCAACTGCAGCCGAAGTATATATGCACGACATTCGTTAAAACTAGATTCATCGCGTGCATTTAACGAGACGATTTTTCTTCATTCGGTGAGCCAATTGAAAAGTTTCATTTATGAACAGGTCGACTGAGTTGCAGTAAGCGGATGTGAAAAAATTCACCCTTTTCCACACGGGATCACGTAAGAAGTTTGTGCAGTTCAAGGTGTTACATGGTGAAATTCCGTGATTTATGGGAATAGACAAATCCTAGTTTGCTGTACGCTCTAGCCTCTGTGTGTACAGAGAGAGTCGTCTGTCTCTCTCTTGGCGCCAGCATCCCACGCAACGTCTCAGTCAGCTCGATAGTAAAAATCGTGGGAAGATGAGAAAAGGCTACTGGTATCCTACTTCAATGGATAAAATAGAGATTTTACAATAAGTCACGTATTGTGTTTCGGCAAAAAATTATCGCGGCCAATGTCAGTGGCATGTTATTGCGCATAACTGCTTTCCCAACTCCAACTCACTTAGAAGGTCAAACTTTCTGCCCCTGCACGAACAGGGAAAATTTCGACGAGCATTTTTTTTTTCTGGCGATGACGCAGCAATATCGGGGGGCAAAAAGATTCGAAACGTCGGAAGGAATCACTTGCTTTTCGGTATGCCTCGGTGAAAATAATTTCATCAATATTTCTACAACTTGTATTATACGTTGCGAGTTTATTTTCGTAAGAGTTATAGATGGCTGATGGTTTGCGAAATCGAGCGAGCTTATCAACTTCAAACTATTACCATATTCCTTTGTGCCGATCGATAAACTGTGAAAATGAATACATGTTTATATTTTTTCAACAATATATATAAAAAATTAGTTCTATCAGAAAATAATTCTTGCCGATTAATGTTATTCTTGGATATGAAGGTCACAACTCAAAACACTTTTTATAGTGTTGACGGGCCCTGAGGAGGGCCCCCATCAGGGCCGAAACGTCAACACTATAAAAAGTGTTTTGAGTTGTGACCTTCATATCCAAGAATAACATTAATCAACAAGTCATCAAGGTCAAGATAAATCGTCTTCATCAATAATTCTTACCTTTGCCAGAAGATGCCGAACCGAAATTACTTTAAACGATGATTGATTTTTGATGATTGAAATAGAAAATGCCGGCGAATGAGTTGCAACAATTAATAAAAATTCATCTCGTATAGCCATGCACACACAGCATACGAGGATCGAAAAAGCATGATTTATTCGCCACGTGGCCTGGTGGATGAGGATGATGTAAAATATGTTGAAATTCACGAGCTGCGCGTTTGATATCGATTGCCGAATTGAAAATAACGATAGTAAAAAGGACAAACGACATTCTCAGAAGGTCACAGGTATCGTTTTAGTAATAAATAAAAGGTCGTTCAACTTCAAAGAACTCCGCTTAAGTAGCATAAAAAGTTATGCTGTTGAAGGATCGCCGAGCAATCTGGTCCGTTAATCATTTAAAGTTACCTGTTTTCTTCTTTTTTGAGGGGAGGATGATGGGTGAGGGAGGGGAGAGGGGGGGGAGGGTGAGAAATGGGAGAAGAAAAAGGATCGAGATCGGTGAAAAATCGCGCAAAGTTGCGTTTGGGTAGGTATTGGTTTACATCCAATATCCATTTCGGATTTTTATATAACGTGCAACAGACGTGCATGAATTTTTTTGACAATACAATTATTACAGTGTAATACACCAATTGTCGACGCGCGTTACGTAATATCATAATAATCCCTGTCAGCCATGTAATTTAGGTAAAGTTACTAATAATTCTCGCGAGTTTACGTGAAGCCGATAGAAGTGATAAAGTAATAATCGATCGTCTGGCAGTGCTAATTGGTTCGTTCAGTGAATCGCAGAAAACCCGCACCCGTGACGTAAGAATAAATTATTAGTCCGCCACCCGGGATACCGAATAACTGCAATTTCTGACGCTAGTGAAACCAGACAGCAATTTCTTCCTTCGGTCGACGTATAGCGTACTTTTGAGATGAATTGCGCGTCGTTACACGAATACAAATTTCAATCATTATATTCGGTGGTAATATAGCATTATTCTATTGGATCAAGAGGTTCGAGATAAACACGAGGCTCTGATAGCGCGTCCTTTCATATCTTCAAAGAGAAAACCTTCTTATGCGTGTGAGAATCTTTTACGGACATTTTTGTAAACTTCTGAAAAGGCAGCGACGTTCCAGTGATTGCAATCGTCGCAATATTATCTAGGTTTATATCCGCAGTCCGCAGCCATGAATCCAGTTCTCACGTTTCGCAGCTTTCCAACCCAGTTATCAGAGTTTTTACTTTTTTAGGCACTAATTTTTAAACGTGCATTTCGGTCTATGAGTTGAATAGATATTATACAGAACTGTCCAAGCTCTGTAAATGAAATCTCGACTTTTATAGAAAAGGTATAGCTGGATCCGATTCCATAATGAGAATTCTTGTTTATCTCGGTAGAAAAATATTTGTCGTTCTGACTCAGACCTCGTGGAAAAAGATCCTTGTGTAGTCCTAAAAAAACTTCTACAGTAGGTATAGACTGTTCTCTGTAAATCTTTGACCCTTCCGACATTCACCCCAAAACATTTCCACTCCAACACTTTTTCCTGTCAAAGACATTTTCAACGCCCCCACACCTTACGGTTAACGCAGATTCAAATCTATAGCCGTAAATTCGCGAGAAAAATTTTCGTTCTTAAATTAAGAAAAACTTCCTTTGTTGACTGGCTCGTTTTTGGTACCTAGAATTGAATTATTGTTACATTGAATAATTATACTTGTTCCGCTTTATATCGATTGCGTAAATAACATGTCAACATTATTGTTACACACGTAATTTTCTGTTACAACTATAATAGGATGAGATTTCTCTAAGCGCATGAATTTCTATTTCCGTCTTAGATGGAATAAAAATATGGTGAATCATTAATAAACATCGACTAATAAACAAAGAAACGCCGACGAATAATCTCTGAAAATTGTACCGTAGGCGCAAGGAGTCTACTTTCCGCAAATGGCCGACCAGACACCGGCTGAACTACTTGCTAATACAGCGTCTGACCAAACACTTTTTCTCCCGGCGTTGCTAACCCTCCTTTTCTACTGCCGTCTGACGGATGTCAAGCGTACTCTATTTTCACTGTCGGCTGATCAGGAGTAGCCTCTTTCCACTGGAATATCGGGAACTACGGTCTAACCAATAACGCATCGCTGCTACTTGGCAGGAATCACGAATCCGTCCGACTCTGGTCTTTTTCACTGGCGTTTAAACCGCTATGAACGATAATAAGCTGATTTTTTATATCAGTTTTGAAGCTCCAGGGAAAATTCTATGAGGCTAAGCAATTGCTGTACAGAAAACGGAACGTATTGTTACATTTTGAATCAATTGTGTGTTTCTTTCTTCAAAAAATTAAAGTCGTATGCAATTACTCGGAAAAATTACTCTGCTTCTAAATAATCTGACATTAGTCTTATTTTTTTTTGCCAAGTAGCTGTTTCTTCTCGATACATTTTCGAAATTTTTGAGGAACCTTAGAATACATATACATTATACATATATGTATACCTTATACATACTTACTTAGGTTGACTTTAATCGAAGTTTCTCACCCTGCGGTTTTCTTTACTTTATTCTCCCTTTAAGGTTCGCTGCAGTCCTCGGCTGGAATTGAAACTCGTTAAAATATTCGACTTCAACCTCAGGTTCGGTATATGAAAAAGGTTGGAACCTGGCTTAAAGAATGTCAAGGTATCAACTTTCAAACAGACAGCGGTGACATCCATTTTTCTCTAACCGTAAAGCAAAACGTTATTGCGGGTTCTTCGTTGTTTTTCGCTAAAGCGTATTTCGCCAATTGTTGCAAGCGATAAAAGCATTGATCGATACTGATCGCTCTCACTGTAAGATTCGCGTGCAATGTTAATTGTCAAATTTATTAAAGAATACGGTGTCATTTCTTTACATAAGAGCGAATGAAAATAAAAACGGGACGTTATGCAGATGTGAAACAGCGACATCGATGCATGGAGATTCTCTTTGGCGAGACACGCGTATTTGACACGAATGAAAATGCCGAGTGAAGGGTCGAAGGGCGGGGGGGAGGGCAGGTTGCCGTTTAGTCTATTGACTTGGGCTAATGTGTCAATATCGCGTCATGTCTAAGGAAACATCCTTAGATCCTTGGGCAGAAATGGGATAAAGTTAGAACGCGGTTGCAGGAATCATTTCGCGTCTATGGCAGTCATCTATGAGCATCGGCAAGAAAAAAAACCTTGGCCGATGTAATTAAATACTGACATTTTATCGCCGGAATCGAACTTCGCGAAAATATTGTCTAGTTCGATTCAGCAGAATGAGGTCCACTATTATCGTATAATGATCACGTCAGAACGTAAAAAAACAATCCGATGCCTGATTGTGAGTCTCTTAATTCGTTTTGGGGAAACGCATGTTGAAGTCTCACAAGATAGCCTGGCATTCTGATGGATGTGCCGAACTCGATACGTTCAATAAAATATACGTTATGTGGTAATATTATATTTCCCTGGCGAAATTATTTTCCCCGAATCCTTGACAGTAGTTTCTTCCGCAAAAACTTAGAACCGTCTTTTTTCCCTATCAGAGACACATCCAAGCGGTTATAATGTGAGTGTTGCTCCAATTTCATCATGAATTTTTGCCATCCTTTGTCTTTCTCGATTATATGCGTTTGGATAAAGAAAATTAAGAAAAAATAAACGACCAAGATTTTTTTCCATCGTATTGGATCGCCATTTTGGATTTGGTAAATCTGACCTCAGATTCACGATCAGCCACCCAACAAACCGACATGTGCCAATTTTAATCAAATTCCAAATGTTTTCAATTTTTTTTCAGCTTATTGAATACGCCCAATTTAAATTTTATAAACCTGACCTTAGCTTCGTGATCAGTGACGCAGAAAACCTCGCGGTACCAATTTTCACCAAAATCCATTCATCCATTTTCAAGATGTCATTATTTTTTATTGATTTTTTGGAATTTTGTTAATTAAATGATTGAAAAAGTACTGAATCGATCACAGCGAAGATCTAATCAGTTTTAATTTTGGAAAAGCCACGTCGATCGAGAATAAAATCATTGAAATCCGTTAACTCATTCCCAGGATAACGTCAGACAAAAAAATTGATCACACACAAACGTCCATCCGAAAATGGTCGGAGGTGATTCTGTAAATCTCGAAACGTCGAGATGTAATAAAAACTCAACTTTTCATATTTCGTGGTGATTACAATAACTCCGTTTTTTTTTCTCTGAAAACAGAGAAACGGGAAAATCGAGGGGAGCGTGAAATTAGTTTTACACGTTCTTTGACGTCGTCCGCATCAGGGTGAATCTTTTCGACTGATTGAATCTCACGGTCGCATTAAAAGCAATAAATGCGTGGAAGTTGCCGACTACTTTTTATCCTCTTCTCTTCACGGTCACCCGCAAAGGTCTACGAGATTCTTGCTTGCTTCTTCGTTCATCCGTCGTTGTTGTTTCGTTTTATTATCTATTCCTATTTTTTTCTCAATATCGTGCCGTTCGTGTAGCCGAGCTTGATTTCTTTATCGTGGCCGGAATGTGGCGCAGAAATGAGTCGTCGAAGGATCCCGGAAATGTGAATTGACTCGCCCACACGGAAAACCTCCAGTCAAATTTTATATAGACCGAATCGCGGTCCGATCCTCTGCAAGCTTTTGCCTAATAGGAACGAACCGAATTACGACTGATGTTTCTAGCTCCGCGTACGTCTTTCACCAGGCGCCGCATAGTCTGCACAACGTCAGCCATCCGCCCGTTCTCCACTTACAAATTTACCCTCTGAATTAATTGTTTCTCAAATCCGGTGTAAAAAGCTCCTTCCAGTCTCTCTCGGCAAGTTTCGAAGGCCGAGATGTAAATGCGTACCTACTAAATTCGCACTCCCCGCATCCTCGATTCATAGTGTCTCTTTACACTCAATTTTACCGCCGATTTAACCAGGTTCTAAAATCAAATGACGTATGCACGTTTGTTCGACAATTTTCCGGTCGTTTGCTAGTCGCAACGAAAATAAGTAAAATAAAAATACAGAAAAGGGATTTAAGAAAAGAAAGAAAAAAAAATCCCCTAGGGATCGTTTTTCTCAGATTTGTTGAACCCTTGCATCTGTTTATATACCTACGTGTTATATTGTGTACGTTATACGGGAATCAGGATATCCGAGTCAGCGTATGTAGGGATAAGTTTGTAATATATGGTCGACCGAGGGGAAAAGCGGGCGATCAAAAACGGATATTGCTCGAAGGGTGTAGTTCGGTGACCTCTGCAAGTTCGCTGTCAATTTCTCAATACATGAAATGGTAAAAATTCGCGCTGGAGTTAATTCGGAGCGAAGAAACGATCCTTGTTCCCGATCGATACCGCAAGGATCACACGATTGACTCTTTTTACATCCGCAAGCTACAATCCCAAGGTTCGCTTTTACGCTTTCATAAATCTGAACCGGTTTCACTCTTCAAGGGTATTAAAAATATCGTTAAACTTTTGGTTATTCATGCGGATTTCCGCGTGTCATAGATTCAAGACGTATAGTATCTAGTGCATGTATAATACGAATCGTAAAATTCCCCGCTCCGAAATCGTTTGCTAACCGCAATTTCAGTGCCCGCGTTGTATCTCTCGGGCAACAAATGATGTGTAACTTATTCTCGGCATGCAGGTTGACTTTCATGGTCTTAAATTCGCGGTGATTTTCCCGGGATTATAAAGCTGTCCGGTCGTTTCATCGACTGAATTGGAAAATCGATAAAATTGTCTCGTTTAAAGGAATTTCGACGATCGTTTCGGCCGTCTTTCTGCCGCAGATTGCATACCTTATACATGCGGATTGAATGCAGCGAATTACACGACGACTGGACGCGAATAATCGGGCTCGGACTCTGTGCGAAAAATAAGCCGGGTAGAGGCGACTGATATTCATTTGCATTGCTTATTTATACGGTCTTCGGTGAATCGCTTCCTCCGAGAGGGTTCGGCCGGCTGAACTTTTGGCTGGATCGTCGATGGAAAAAGCTCTGTAACAAATTTTTGTATTCCGAATTATTTGCGGATTTTTTTCCAGGTATCGTTGCACCATTCGCCCTGCGATCATGCCAAGTTTTCATCTCAAGGATAAGAATAAACGTTGTCCTTCGGCAATCTTGCGTATTTCTGAAACGCAGCTGTATAACGTGTAATAGGTATAATAATAATTATTCAAGCGCGAGATAAAACGTGATGGTGAACGCGTCGAGTGGATTTATAGTTCACCGGACGTATCGTTGTGCTCTTGAAAATTTGCCTAGCATGTTATACGCGACTCGCAGATTATGGCATCACATAAAATGAGCCCCACTGCATATAACGATCGCTGCTGGAAACTTGTCGCGTTTGGAAAATTCGGCAGCACGGCTTTGTGTCGTCCGAATGTTGGCACATTGCGTTGAGTGAAGTTCGGAAGGAAGGTAAAAATTTCACATCGAATTTTGTATATTCGTAAGATTCTTGTACTGGAAAATATGATGCATTTCGTTGTATCATTTGCGTCACGCGGAGCTTGTCTTGCTTGTATGTTGAAAAGTTTTACACGTACAGCGACGACGCATCCTTCAAAAGCTTTCGCTTAAGTTTTTGACGGGTACAGTTTTAGAGGAATAATAAAAATACAACTCGAACCAATTTCTCAAATGCAACACGCTAGCGCTACGTAACAGGGAATTTATTATTGATCGAATTCACCATAATTCGCGAATCTCTCGAATATTTTGAGTCTATAAGCGACGGCCACTGATCATAAGCTAAAAATAATCGATGCATCGATCAATCGGGACCAGAAAAATAATCGAACCCGACTCGATTGAATCGGTAAAAATGAATCGATTTTTTTCAAATGCTGAATTTAAAACCAAAATTTCGTTAATTTCAGTACATAGTCTTAATGGCGTAAAAGTTTTCTGACAATGATTAGTTTCGTTCAAAATATTTCTCGATTTTAGATACAAACGTTCATTTATCTTTCACTAATTCTATCAAATAGGCACTTAATAAGTAAGACAATGATAATAATTGATACCTTAATCACAAAAATTGATAATGTCTCGCGTCGTTAATGGGGGTAAGAGTCTAAAACCGATTGTGACGAAAAACAATCGAGTTTGAAAAATAGTCGATCGTACTCGATGAATCGGGAAAAAATAACCGATTGTTTTTTGTCGTTCTTAGAGTCTCGACACTGACCAAATCAGTTGTTCCCTTCCTCTCGTCTACAGCGACGTGTTAATCAAGGTATACGATTGAAATTTCGAAATTTCCAATTAGAGATATAAATTTAAATTAAATAATTGTGCTCGGCTGTACTTTTACCTCCGTCAATTACAATCTCACGATCGAGTTGCAATCATCCCGAATACCGTATATCATACAACAAGTTGAAAATTACCCGGAACTTTCGCAGGGTTGTATATCGCCTGTAATTAATTCGTAAAGCTCCGATGTTCAGGGGCCGAATACAGTCTGCTTCTTCCTTAAGGTTACCACGAATTTCTGTTGCAGCCGGAATACGAGAACTGGCGATCAGTTTTTCCCTGCGCTGATACGGCAGGCGGATCGTGAAAATTGATTCAGGGGTAAATTGGGATTCAGGGGAGAATACAAAACACGTTTAATAGGTAGAATTAAAATGTCAACGCTCTGCTTTGCCGTTGCATGACAGCAATTTATTTTTCACCGAACGAAAGACCGCGCATTTTTTTAATTTATTGCGGTAACACGATACAGACAATAATTAAGCCTCCGCGGGTTTTAACCTCGTCTACTGTAATTTTTGCATCGTATTTTATTAATGTAAGACTTGAGCTCCGCACAATGAGTGATGAGGACGGAAATTATCCCGGGTCAGCGTTTCGAATTTTCATTCATAAATTATACAATTCACTCGCTTTTAGACGTGAAGTTTTCTTCACTTTCTATATTCTTATTTCTATCTGTCATATTTCACCACTGTGGATTGCATGGATTTACCGCCGATTGATTTTCTGCCTGAGAAACGTATCGACAAAATGCATTGCATTTTACCAGGTAGTGAATAAATCTCGGAGCAATTTTCTTTGCACAAAGATTGCAAGAGCACTTGCGAGAAATTTGCATAATCGAAATTGAGAACTTGGTTCTACAAAAACCAATTCGTTACGTACAACCTATTTATACGTGTACATATGTATACATATAGACACCTACGAGGTGTAAAGGGTTATCTAAAACGCAATGAAAGAAAATGAAAAACGGATTGACCGTGAAAAAAATAATTTGTTTTAATTACGAATGAAGAAATTTCAACTAACTTGAATTATTAAGTTAGCTGCATTTTGATCCTTTCATCATCTTTCATTTAGGAATGCGTAACGTTTTGAGCTTAAAGCTTTCCGCGTCCTTCTTGTTTATTGGCAAATTATTGTATGGTTCTAGCCTGGTTTCCTTAATCAAAGTTCTTAAGAAACGTTATACGCCTATCTGTTCAATGAATTCTCTTATATTTTCCCGGAAAGCTAACAAATAATTACAAATGTACGTAGATGAATTTGCCAACGCAACCTTGGTTATTTTAACGAGGAAAATAACCGCAGGAATCGACCAGGTGTTGCTGTATATATATAAGTATACAAGCTTTCATCCGAAAGCGAGAGAAACTTGTAATAACAAACAAGATTCACGGAATTATACGTGTATTAAAAAATCACCTCTGGAATCCTAAAAATCTAGTGGCACAGGTATAATTTTATAAATACCATACAACGACAGTTTCCGTCGCTGCAGCCGCGAAGCAACAAGTTTTTCTTCTTTTGCCTCCCGGTCAGTTATTGACACGGAATCAGAAGATGTGTTGGAAAATTTTAAATACACGAAATGGACATTCATTTCTTCAAATATTAGTTTTTTATTTCTGTAATACTTATTCTTACAGTGATAGAAGTTTGTTATTTATTTTGTTTAGAAATTTTTTAATCCTTCGTTTCTTATTTACAGCTACATCATTTCTGAACTTTTGGACCCGCGATGAAACTCATTTTTGCAAAATATTCACGTTTTTTGAATTGTCAAGCGCAAAATGTGAATGGAGAATAAATTGTAAAAATTAAATAAACATGCGACAAATTTATTCGAAGGGAAACAATTCACCCAATTTCTTAATTCGCCGCTAACGATTTCCGGAAAAAGTTGGCTTTTCAGTATTCATTCGCTCGTTACTACCGCCTTTTAACCGCCTTGTCTTAAAGTAGGCCTGCTCTGTTATAAAAATATTTCTGCGCTTAAGTTCGGCTGTATACAAATTACTTTCCGTCGCTGTTAAATAGATCGTTGCCATATTTTTAAATACCGATCAATTCATAGCTTCGTTAATTATTTACTCTTGTTGGCACTGCTGCTTAGCATTTTACTCAGGGAAAGTTGGAGAATTTTTTTTTTGAGTCTTTTCAGTGACCGCCATGCGTGTGTATAATATGTTTGCACACACGCACACAGGTATATAACAACAATAAAAAGTCCCACCCCGAAATGGATAACGAACGACAGAGGCGTGCACCGATCTGTGTACACGTAGAAATATATCTACGCATATACTCGAAGACCTAACGGCTGTCCAATAAAATAATAATTTTTCAGGAACGTGAGGATAGTTTGCGGGATGAGGATAGACCCAATCTCTCGGCAAAGCTCGCCTTGCCCATTTGTACTTATATCATTTCTTCTGTTTTTACGATAACATTCACGGCTTCTATCTCGCCATTAACTCTTCCCCGAGTAATTTGGCGCCTACAGCTCGGACCGAGAGCTAATGGGTTGATCAATTATATTTATATTCTACAGCTGTCACATTTATATACATATACCCTTGCACGGTATACGCGTAGATAAGTTATTCGACAACTCGCGGAGATTCGTTGAGTTACGCGGGTGTTAACGAGTCGAATTTTACAAACCTCCCTCACCTGCAGGCGCGATTATCGTTCTTAAGCTCCAGGGAATGACGGCGTTGAAATTCTCTGCGACCTTATTCTATTATGCATATTGTTGTTGCTGTAGATGTTTTTGTTTTTAACCAACTTTTTATCGCGTTAGCACGACTCACTCGTGTATTCTTATTTTTTAAGCTCTCTATCTCTCTCTCTCTCTCTCTCTTTCTTTCGCTCTCTCCGTCTGTCTGTATCCCTTCGTCTCTCTTTTCAGCATTTATAATTTGCATAGAGTAACCGGCGTAACTTGGCCACCTTACGAATGGCCGCAAAAGATATACTCGCTACCTGATCTACAACTCCCGAAGATGCAACGCGGTGTGAGAATATGCAAACGTTAACGATGCGAATTGTCTCGACATACCAAAAAGAACGATAGAAAAATGAGAGAATAGAACGAAAGAAGGAGAACAAATTTTAGCCAATAAAAATACACGCAAGGATAATGTAAAGATTAATGGAATAAAACGTTTCAATTTGTTTAATAATAATCCATCAACTTTCTAAGATCCCTGGAATATTTATATACCGATTTAATTGTATGATTCAAATTTCTCACAACTTTGAAAATTTCTAATAATAAAAAAAATTTCCACTTTTTTATATGAAAAAAATGCATGGAATGTTTGTTCTTTTTTTTACAACACTTCCTGAGGATCTACCTTGAAATGTATTTATTGTTCGGAAATTTCAAACTTTTTTTAAAAGACAAAACAAAACACATTTAGTGGTATTTTTAAACGATTATAGGAAGCGCTGAAATTACTAAGACAAATCAGGTTCAATTCGAAATCGCGATAAAATAGATCAGCATTTTTCTCGTAAACGTTAATACGTAAGGGTTTAAAAATTTTAGGACCTTCGTATTTCATGATACACTAACAAAATATCCAAATTTCATTCGTATCGAATTTTCGTCCCTGAAAGGCTAGCCGAAATTTGGTGGATAATAATTGTTGTTATTGTAGACAGTAACAACGACGAGGATAATCAATAATTGCGGTTACGTAGCCTTTGCAAAACGCGTGATTACCGTTACGAAACGTTTTCTGGAACCGGAGTTCCACGCGATGCATGGTTACCTTTAATATCATAACGAACCAGACGTCGCAGAATAAAACAAACAGGTTCCTGAGCTTGTGAAGCGAATTAGCAGGCAGGAAAATTAAAAGATTGGAAAACCGCTTTTATTGGGAAATGCGCGCTATCGGTTTAAAGTCCGAAACAATACCGTTTGCAATAATTTTTGTTAACGTAGCAGCCTTATTCATTTTTTGAGGTACGAAAGCTTTCATACGTCTTTTAATTACGACGAGTACCGGATATAAATAGGGGGGTAAAACGGGTGATTTCACCCTTTGCAACAACATGAATACAGTTATTCGAATGGTCCCGTCAACTAATGTAACGTCTCTGCGTTAGCCCGCAGGATAGGGTGTATGGGTATAGCTTGGTGAAACTATTTTTCTGTGACATCATCGTCGCGTCGAGGTGACGTCACTAACGCGCAAAAGACAACGGAAACACGGCGAAGAAGGGGCTCCTCGAATCGTCGAGTATATAAGCGGGGGCGCGCAAGCTCTACCAATCATTCGCCCGACGATTCCTAAGCCCGAAGGTTTGGTACCCCGGTTCCTCAAGTGCGACACCTCGCTGTATCAACACGCCTAAATCTTCGCCCGCTTTCCCGTATCTCATTCCGACAAGTAGAAAACACAACAGATATAAATAAAAATAGCAGAAGCTGAAAATACCTTGTGCACACACGGATCAGAAGTTTTCGCTGCAGAAGTTACGCCGCAGAAATTTTCGCTGCAGCTGAAAGTAAGTTGTCACGATCTGTTCTCCACTCCTCGTGTCATTTTTGTTATTATTATTATTATTATTATTATTATTATTTTCTGTCTTGAAACATAAATTTGATTAAATTACCGCAAAGAAAATTACAGAATTTTTTCATCCTTTGGATTATATTTCTGAACTCTTCTCTAGACTTGCAGAAATTTCAAAAAACATCTCCATACTTTTTCGCTGACCGATTCACGTTTTTTTACTCTAATATCATCCGTAATGAATAAGCTTTCGGACTTTTCACGCCGGTTTAAAAACTAGCCTCGATGTCCGGTCGTCTTTGGCATTTTGAATCGTGGTCTACGGTTGTAAATGAAAATTATCATCGCCGATAGACGGAAATACGAACTCGTATTCGAACTTTCCCCACTGCTGATTCTGCCGCTTGCTATACACAGGCGTAAATCAATTTTTGACAACTCATAGGGCTCCTTTAAAATTTCACAGAGAAACTTTTTCACCCCCCGACACTCGAATATGGCGATTGCGGCAGCGAGTGGCTGCTTTTCGGATGCAGACACTGAGACGCCGTGGCGTCCCACATCTCCCAGACTCTTCGGGTCCCGCTTTTTCTCTTCCTTTTCTATTTTTCCTTCTCTCGCGGATATACGCAGAAGTCACGCTTTCGCGAACGAGCCATTCTCTCATTCATGGCCACTGCACCATACGTCAACGATCATCCCCCTCTCCCCCGTTATTTGCGGGGTGGAAAAATATCGTCATTGATTGAACAAACTTTTTTTTTACTACCTGTACTGTTTCGATGTGAAATATCGACGTCAATCTGTAATTCGATTAATCATATTAGCGAAAAGTTATTTTTATCTATAATATAAATATACATATATATATATATATATATATATATATGTATACGCGAATGAAAAGTTAGTTATCGATTCAAATACAATTCCATTTCGTATGAATAGAATATTCACTTCGTCGTTGGTCGGAGTATTTTGAAAATTTTCATTCCAAATGTTGGTATCTAAATGCCTTTTTTCACTCGTCCGCGCAAATGAAAATTTACTTCCCACAGACAGAATATTTAATGGATTCATGTTTGATTCGGAAGAATTAAAATCAATGACAAATAACTTCGTATAAATTTCTGCACATGAATATCTGCCGCAAATTGTGCGAGTATTCGGTTTATAGCGATTTAATTGTCCGCTGTTTTGCTCCCGGAAATAATTCAAGTTCGAAGAATCATTGCGGGATAAATTTTCATTCAGAAATCAAGATCCAAATTGTTACTCCCAACCGCGTGCAAAAATTCACATGTATTCCCCAAACAATTAAGTATGTTGGTTTTTTTTCCTAACGTTGTCTCGCAGGCTGCTTTGAATAATTTTTTTCACATCACACTTTTTATTACTTATTATTTTTTTTTTTTTTCAAAAAAATTTACATGCTTCTCTTTCTCTCTCTTTCTCTCTCCCTTTTCCTCTCAAGTTCTATATTCATGCAAATTCACGGTTATTTTTCGTCGACGTAGTCAGGGATTCAATGTGCATATGTATGTAGGTTCAATTATAATTTCGCATGAAAGGTGATTACACTCTCGCATAAAAATTACACGGAAATTTTCATGCAATACTTCTTTTTTACCTTTGGCGTTTCTTTTATCAAGAATTATCACGCCGCCGTGCTCCTGATAATTTCTCGCAAACAATCCACAACCCGTTTGATTTTCTGTAATAATTATAGCACAATCACAAAGTCAAAGCCTCGTCGGCATCGGCTACCTAAAAATATGTATTTTCCCCCCTCGACCTTTGATTTACACCCTCAACCTGTTTCTCATTTGACTTTCATTTGAACGCTGCACAGTTTAGTAAGAATTTTATTTGAGTAAATTACAGTTTCGATGCAGGAATAAATTAAATATATTCCGCGAGCTTAACGCATTTATCCGTACTTTTCCGTTCGTCTTTCCAAATACGAATCAAATTTTTATTTGATAGTTCAAAATCCGATCATGAGGGTGTGAACTCCTAAGAGGGTGATAGTCATTTCGGCTAAACCGCGTAGCGAAACCTTCGAATCAACTGATTCGCAATTCGGTTGATTTGACTAAATGCAACGATTAAATTTGCGACATAATTAAATATTCGCCTCTGCTGTGCACACAGCGTCACCAAGTACCGAATGCGAAGATTTCACTTGCTGATGAAATTCCCTCTGCACGAGGACGTCGGCGTTATCTAAACTTTCCTTGTACGCGAACGGCGTCAAACTGTAATTGATCAATTAATTAAGTGTTTGGCGCGAAATAATTACAGCTGCGTTGGCTCTGCAGCGATTCACCGCATAGAGACGGACCAATTTCAACTCGTAAAAATCGGAGAGCCAATTCCGGAAGTTTACTTCCGCGCTCGCACTTGCTTCGGATCGACGTACGGTCGGAGAAATATTTCGACGAACAAACTTCTTCCGTTCTCTGTTTCTATGTAGAGCGCGAAACTGAGATTGGTTGCGAAGACGCGATCCTCGCGGATCGGTGGACGGCCTAACTTGGAATGTTATCTTTACCTAGGAGCGGTCAATTAAATTTACAAACTTTCAATAGAGTCCAGAAATACTCGGGCCTTTCGGTTCGGCCGCCGCAAAGTCTTAACGTCCTTTGAGCGGAGGAATCCTTCAAGTTCGGAGTCAGTTTGGCTACTCCGGAAACTTTTGTCCGAACCGAATATCCCGCCAGCGGCACTTTCAAAATCGGACCTTTCGATCAACTTATTACTCCGGAAAGTTTCTATTTTTACTCTTCTCTTTATTCCTCCGTAGTAGCCGCAGCTTATTTCACCCTCCGGGATATTCTTCGCGAAAAGTTTATACTTTGTTATAAGTATCATTGCATGGACAAAATCGAAGTCCATTTTCACCTCTTTTCTTCTTCGATCTCAGATTATGTTCACACGTATTGATTTTTCGTATCTCTTCACCTGTATTTACATTAAAACTTGACCGAAGAGTGTAAAAGAAAATTGTTTTCGGAAACTTTGTAATCAGTTAACTCGAGAAATGAAAAATCAATCTTTCGCGACATTCGTACGGCGGAGAAAATTTTTTAAAATTGGAAAAACTAACAAAAACGTTCGACGTTAATTTTGTACAAAGTTTTAATCACTAATTTCAAGGTAGATTAATAATTTGCGGATTTAGGACGATAATTTAGTTTTCTAATGTCGTTACCTTACCTTACCTACACATTAGGTACCTTCAGCCTAGAACTTAGACAAGATTTTGAACAGTTTTATTTCTGAGACAAAGGTTTGAAGGGTGTTTTAGGAGTCGGAAATTTATTCTTTTCAGACAAGAAATCAACTCGCTGCGAAAACATTGAACGACTGTAAAAGCGTGGATTTGGCAGTGAAAACGGGAGCAACTGCGGCGTGAATTTTGTGTAAATTTCGGACTATGTCTGGCGGCGAAAATAATAGCAGTAGTGATGATAATAGGAACAAAGTGGCGCATGGCGTGGCAATCTAGCAAACAACGTTGCAGAGAGTGCGCCGGATTTTATTCAGCAAATGGGAACGAATTTTCATCGCACAAAAGTGTGTTAGATTTAATCTCTGGATAGCTAATTAGCAACAAATGACCAAAGTTTAGAAGTTTCTCACTTGTCTAATTATGCCCTACTTTGCCTGATTTAATTATTCTGTTCCACGCTGATTGACGAACCTAGTTTGGAGAACGAAAAATAACTTACGATGCTGAATGTCGCAGTTGAAAATCATTTCGTCGCTACGAAAGTCGATCGATTCATAGTCATTAAATTATACCGAGGCACGCGATTTGAATACGATTTTTTCGCCATCACGCCGTGCAAAAATCTTTCGCACACATCGAGTCATTTAATATTGAAATACGCGATTTGTCGCGGTGAATTTTTGGCAAGTTTGCAACGAAGTCCGTCGCCTGTAACTTGGCATACGCAAACGCACTGCGACTTTTCTAAAATCTGTGCATTTTGTCCGAAACTTGGCAATAAGTTCGGTATTTTAATCTTCGAGAAGTATCGTCGAAAGGTTAGGTATTCGAAATGTTCTTAGTACGTCGTTATATCGATAGAATTATAAAACCTTCTGCAAGTGAAAAAATGTTCGGCAAAAAATCTTGTATCGAAAGAGGATTAAAGAATATTTTATGCCGTTGTAATAAGCGCGTGAAATATTTAAGCAGCTCTTTACAAAAACATTTATTTATATTATTAATATCCTTATTATTAATTTACTGTATAGTTGTAACAGTTTTCCTTCCGTCAAATTCAATACCTCTTGTGAAATATGAAAATTGCCGGGAGGACTTTTCGCTTAATGACTAATTATACAATCGGAGAATATACTTCATGTTCAGTAATTAGTAGCTTAAGTCCAGACGAGTAATTTTATATATTCGTACAAAACCATACCTACTTTGTTGTACCGAAACTTTACTACATTATCACCAAATTCATTCATTTATTCAAACAACAACCGTCAATCCACGTATACGCGAATATATAGATCTGAAAGAACGATTTGCATTTCGCAGAGAATTCTTAACGTGCTTGTGATTAAAACGCGCCTAATTACTGTCACCCTTATTTTGAGAAAGAAGTTTTGGGAATTAAGAGAAAAAAACAAACAAAAAACAACTGAAAGTTGTTGCAAAGCAAATTGCGTTCTTAGTTACGATCCCTCGGGAGTGACAAATAAATTCTTCGCATTTCGGAATGAAGAAGTTTCTATAAAAAAAGTGCATATACATTGCAAGTTATATAACGTGACTGCGCACCTTGTTCGAACGGTGATTTTTACATCCTAGTTTTTAAACGTGCCTCAATCGGTTCGGTAATAGTATGTTATAAACACTCGTTACCGTAAGTTTCCCGTCAAACTCTGCAGCGAGAACGAACTATAAATTGTTCTCAAAATTATCGCCAACTGAAAAGACTTACGGGACGCTGACCAATCAGAAAGCATCGCGCAATACAAACTTCGCAGGCATGGCATACACAGCTTTTGAATGCTTAGCGTGAAACGCGGTAGGACCTTATAATTAACGTGTAAGATAAGCCTGGTTGTCGTCTTAACGATTAAACAGGCATTCAAGCTGTTCACGGTGCGAAAACTATTTTGCAAAGTAATAAAATCGAGCTTGTTGTTTTCCTTGTGGTATTAGGAACAGAATAGAAATTTTGAAAATGTCGGAGCACCGTCAATCTTATCGTC
Organism: Neodiprion lecontei; assembly: GCF_021901455.1. Lineage (NCBI taxonomy): Eukaryota > Metazoa > Arthropoda > Insecta > Hymenoptera > Diprionidae > Neodiprion > Neodiprion lecontei. The sequence continues at coordinate 8,149,816 of NC_060265.1, read as the reverse complement.
TTATTTTTTCGTTCTTACGTATTATGCGCACACCACAATTTATCAATCTTCTCTGTCGCGTGTCACACTTAATATCTGCGTTATCATGTACATGCGATATAGTTGAGAGAATTTCTTAATGCGATTTCGCGTGCTGTTCGAGATTCGGATGGAGGTGTAATAAATCGAAAAATATCACATAAATAACTGGGTTGAAAAGGAATTCGGAGAGGCCCGGCAATTGTCGATTGTCCGAAAATTATTCACACCCCTGTCATCGAAGGGATGAATTCAGTGCCATTAATAAGGATACACAGGGAAATTAATATATAATCTCAGATGCGGTAAATTGGGTGTCAAACCGGTCCATCCTCTCCCCGTGAGGAACTTTCTACAGAAGCTTTGCACCTGCAAAACTTCCCACGCTGTTAATTATCGAAGCTCGAGCGATAATCCCTTGATTAAAATAATATATCGACACCAACAACTAGTGCGAAAACTGTATCGTGACGCGAATTGCGATTGCTATTCTAACGCATTAAACCTCCACTCGTTGAAGTAACGATGTGCAATCGGGAATTGAAAAGTGAAACTAAGTTCAATGTTAGTCTATAAAATTCAAATTTATTGAGTAATAAATTGTGATTGAAGTTCTTACGCATTAAACCTCTTCTTGTTAAACAAACTACATGCAATCAGGGATTGAAAAGTGAAACTAAGTTCGATCTTAGTTTACAAAATTCAATTGTACTAACTGATACAGTTGCAGGTTCGAAATCCTTGCTTCTTTTTATCCTTTGATTAGTTTACACACCGGATAGATACATCTTTAATTTCATTTCAGTTTCTTGCCGATTTTGTTTTCAACGAACAATGCGATTAATGACCTCCCGTTTCTTCAGAAATCATTTTATACCGTTTAAAACAATTTCTCGGCATGTCGTGGCAGGCAATTATTGTAGCTGAATACTTTTGGTCCTCGAAGCTTTTGTCAATATTTATCTGCAGTTTGACGAGGCCGTTGAAAAAACTTCGAGACCCATTTCCTTTCTCAAACTGATAATCATCCTTGATCAGTCGATGTAGTCGTGTTGGAAAACAAAACAGCCCTTTAACATAGCCTCTGAAGACCTTTGCAATTAACGATTGCAAACTGCTCCTGAACCGTGAATGCAAAAGGATCAAAATCACAGTTCCAGAAATACACCGTGTTCGAAATCTCATTTGCAACGTAATAAAAACGACAAATCATCTGACTAGGAGCTGGATCGGAACAGTTCAGTATTGATTCTGAAATATAAGATAATGATCGCGCTTTCTAAGTACGCGGATCGCAATGCATATAATATCGGATTATTCTCCCATGGGATAAGCTTTTCAGGGAATGAGATTGGGCGTCACTCTGCATTGAGCCGGGACGGCGACGGCGAGTCTGAAATCGTAAATATCTTGCGAAACTGCACGTATTTCTTTTCTCGCTTACTGTATACACATACTCTCTTCTTTTTTCGGCGCTAATGCAGCGTATCACCAGTTTTAAGAATGTTTGCACTCGAGCTTATCGTTTATTTTTACACGCTGATTAAGTCGACGTAACGAGTTCGAAAAAAAGGAGGAACGGGTCAAAAGTTTAATTTTGAGACTTGAAACTTTCTAGTAACGAATCAATTAAGTCAAGCTTCTAATTGTCGACCCTTGCTCGCAGAAGCGGCGCGTTTGGATTGAATTTAAAGAGATCAAGAACGAGGTCGAGCTAATCAGTGCGAAGCAATTCGAAACGCTTAGAAAAAATATTGAAAAAAATCTTACCATGCAGGTCTTCAATATTATATTTTCAATTTGGATTTTTCTCGCTTTATTTTGAACTTTGTTATACCCGACAACGAAACAAATTTTTAGTCTGTCTTCCAACCATCTCCAAGACGTGTTATCGATATTGGAAAAAATATATATGTACAATTATTTTGCAGGGACGATGACTTTTCAAAGATGCGCTTTCGTCGTAGGAATTTTAGTCTGTTATTCTTCGAGCTTGATACAAGCGGATTTTCCGAGATTGCGAGAGGGAAGACAGATGAACATCGGTGAGATCTGCCTGTAAGTTATAGAAATTTCTAACTCAAATATACACCGCGATTTTCAGCAATAATTTTCGAGTTCGAAACTCTGGCACCAATAACTGTGAAAGTGAAATTTTGCAGTCATTTTTTTTTTCCGTCTTCATTGAGAATTCCTTCAATTATTTTAGAATTGGTCTCTCGGGAAAACCAATTATCAGATGACAGAAATTTTTCATCCACAGGCAACATCCGTTTCATCCTCAATGCCGGGGAATTCAAAGTAAAAGATCCTCGTCTCCAACGAACGAAGTTGACTATCGTACCGCACACAGACTCGAGGATCTATTTGGAATGACGGACGGCTCAAGGAAGCCTTCTCATTCCTCGCGATCCGGAAACAGCATCGACAACAATTACGACAGGTCGAGACTTCTGACTGCACTACTGGACAGGGTAACTATGATGATTAATAAAACAAACGCAATGTACATTAGTGGAAAAAATTAACGAACTTCCCCCTCGCCCCCCGGGGGCCATTCATTTTTAAGTGAAAAAAGTTCAAATTTTGAAACGGTGTAACCTTGCGTGGAATGCAAGCAGAACGCTGAATCGAAAACAATTTTGAAACTGAAAATCCTGGCTTCAAGCTCCACTCTTCAGATTTCGTTTGTTCGCATTTTTTCTCGAGTAATCCTGTTTTTAAGTGACTTATGTCAGATTTGTAAAGTCAACCTTTGACTTCGCGCGGTTATGCACGATGAAAAAGATTTTCGGTTGTTACGTGGGATCGCATTTTTTTGCAATCACTCTTTCTATTAATCTTTGATAATTTGACGAGAAAAAAACGCAGACGAGTTTCAAAGAGATCAATTTGAGGGAAAATCTTTAAAAAATTCTCTTCGTCGTGTATGACAGCGTGAAGTGGAAACGGTTCATTTTACAAATTTGACACGAGTGACTCAGCTTCGAAATTGTTTCTGGTTCAATTTTCTACTTGCAATTTACGCAAATTTATAGCGTGTTAAAGTTGGACCGTTTTTCACCAAAAAAACGGCAGGGGGTGTTAATTTTTTCCACAAGTACGATGGGCATTGATCGATCTTTTTCATCTTTCTTTCAGGGCTTGAATCCTGACGTAATTTACGACTGGTACATGAACCAAGTGCAGAAGAAAAATGATGGGAACAGAGGACAATTCGACGAAGACAATTTCCCGGGTAGTACCGTGATTGGCGATGACTATTAATTTTTGAACAATGATCTCGTGTAATGTACCAACGGATCAATTTTTTCAATACTCAACAACAATATTCTTGTATATACATATACACGTACAGCTTGTCCAAGCTTACAGAAAGTAATCTAAAAATTGAAACCTAAAAAATGAAGAACGTGTACGTAAACTTATAATTGTATAACCTGTTATAATTGGCATCATTAAAAGCGAATCGGTACCCATGATATGAAACTACTATATATATATATTGTGATTGTTATGCAGTTTTCTCAGTTGACAATTATGCAGGGTATGTTATAACGTTATTATATATATTACTCTGCCACAAATCTTATAGAGAGAGTACCGAGCTCGTTCAGTCGAAAAATTTCGAGCTGTATTTGAGGCAGGCATGGAAAAGGGGGGATAAAGCGAGAAATACAGCGCAGTAAGCGAACTGCTTTAAAAATTTTCAATATCACCAATTTGTAGGATAAGGTTTCCGAGAGTCTAGATTGAGGTGTGCAATACATGACAATTATTAGGTCACAAATAAGATCGAAGAAGAGCAAAATTTAGACCCAAACCCTTTTTCCAAATGTGTATCGAGGTTTGTACGTGAAATAAACCGACTTCTGGCTGTTGGATATGAAATGAATTTATTCACACTTCGTTCATCATTCAATGAATTCAGGAAAATCTAGTTAATAATTCGTTCCTTGTCCTGTAATTTTCAGTATTCACTGATGAAGAATTTAGCTATGCTGCTATTCTAATTGGGATGAATTAAAGTTTGACTTAACAGATCATCTTTGAAGAAAGGAACAAGTATATTTATTCAATTTCTCTATTTAAGGTTATGTAGTACTCCTACCCTTACCGATCGAGCAGACGGCACATTTTGAATGACGAGATTCGCGTTCGAGAACCGCAGCGTGGTTTTTCTCACATAACCTCAAACCGAATGATAGCCAGGAAATTAACCTTTCCAAGCCCATAAACGCAACGGACTCAATGTACTCTCAACCAGAAAGGGAGTCGTGTGCATATTTCCTTAGCATTGTTTTAAACTTCGCTCTAGTAGCTACAAGTCATGTTTAAACATTTGCTAAAGCGTCGAAGCGAGGTATTCATCACTGTTGGAAGACGCGCGACTAAACGTCAACTAAGCAACAATGCGGCGTCGAGTTGGTTCGTGGAAAGGGATGAGAAAAAGACGTTGCTTCAAAATGTGAGGAAAAATTTTCCCGCCAGACGTAACGTGGGATATGAATATGCCAGTAATCCAAATCATGCAATCCCGGAACAATCTGCTGAAATTTTAACAATCTTTGGGGTTTTCAATAACGCCGAAGATCAGTATGCGCACTCAGTTATGGAGGCGAGAGAAGCTTACGCTGAGAATCTGGTCCAGCCACTGCCAGGCTGTACCGAGGAGATAGCGGAGGATGAAATAGAGAATTACTTGAATAAGAGCTGGAAGGCGTTACCTATCGAAGAGATAATTTATGCCTTCAAGAGAATAACGTACTATGCCAAGAAAAATGATGAGTGCATCATTGATGAAAAGTATAATAAATTTATCAAGTATTTAATAGCAAATTGCGAGAAATTCACGGACTCTGAACTCAGTGACGTCTTACGGTTCATCGCTCTCTGGCCCCCGAAGTACACCAAGAAAGATGAATGTTTCAAATCATTTTACAAAGCTTTGGACAAGGAGTGCATACGTCGAGCTCCGAATTGGTCGTACAACGAATTGTTGTATTTCTGTGACCACTGGTACTTCTTGAGACTCCTGAAATACACGGACTTTTCTTGGTACATTATGGGCAAGACTATTTCTAAACCGAGTAAATTGACGCCAACCAATTTGGTACAGTTTATGTTCTACGTTCAATGTTGTCGATGGCGTCCTGGCAATATGTATAACTTTGAGTATCATCTCGAGTCTTGCGTCAATGAACTTGATCTTAGCGAACTGGCCGTCATATCAATGGGATTTTTTAAAAGCCAAACACCAATTAGGAACGCCAAATTATTGATGAAAATAATCCAGCGAGTGATCAAAGATATTGACATGGTCAATGAAATTTGCCTGTCAGCTTTCATGAAATCCATAAGGTGAGACGATCAGCTGGCTGAAACCTTAAGAGTAAAGCAAGTTTGGTATCACTATTAATTTCTGGTAAATTGTGTAGATCAATTTTATGTTCTGACTATAAATCTTTATTTATGGCACGTTACTATTAATTATGCCTCTACATTTTCTAGGCTCTCAACTAAGCTTCATCAAGAGCATGACATAATTTGGGAATTAATATCATCTACCTTATCACAAATACCGAGACTTTCGGTGCAAGCCGTAGTGCATATTCTCGCGACTTGTGTGAAGCTGCGCCTCTATCATCCAGAGGTATTGACAGCTTGTGTGAAAAGGTGAGATTCGGAGGAAACACCTACGTTGTCATTCTTGAAAGGTTTACAAGCCCTTAAAAATCATCACTTCTCAAGGGAGATGTTTATGGTTTATTAACAGAATGATGTGTAAAATCAACTTAGATTTATCGAGACTAAGAAGAATGCCAGGCTGAAGGACTTGGAGCGTTTAACACTTGGGCTATCTTGCTTTAATTTTACTTCCGATCAGTACCCCAACATCTATGAAATTATTCTAGATGAATTAAGGGATGACAGTAGGGTGGAAGAATTGGAAAGGTACGTTTATTCTGCCAAACGAGTTACGATTCTTTGTCCATTAAAATCCGAGAGAAATTCCATTAAAAGTCCACCAAGTACAACTGTATTTTTTAAAATAATTACAAGACACACATCATTTCTTTGTTAAAATAGATACGCAACATCATTGGCTAACTGTTTGCAATACCTTAGTACTGTGAACGTCTATCCAAAGGATTTAATCTCAATGGTGCTGGACCCTAATAATCTTAGGTTGACATATGGGCCAACAGCTTACAGCATACCAATTCCAATATTATTCATTGATGCAAATGTTGAAATAGAAGTCCCAGACTACACAGGCCCGAGACTTGGAATTAAGTCACGAACTACGATAACCAAGGTAGTGTAAATTAAGTAACGAAAATCTCAAAGAGGCATCAATTAGTGTGTTCATATCATGTATCTACATATACATATACTTGTGTTAATTTTTCAGCTGATCGTTACCCCACCACCAAAGAAAGATGTTTTAAAGTTGAGTGCGCGTCACAGGCTTGTGGTCCAAATTATGAATACTTTTGAGGTTTGATTAATTATTAGAAAATTATTTTGTATAGAGAAATCTGTACTAACCGGAATTTCAATGATGTATGTTATGCTCACATATCCATTGGAACAACGCCACAATTTGACAGATTGATATAAAACAATTTTTCCAGGCAATCTTTGACTCGAGTGAAATGATGCATCTAGATTGGGTGTTACCACAATTTACAGATGGAGATGTGATCATTTGTTTGGATAATAATGGTTCACCACTCCCAGTAAAACAAATAATGTCTGAAATTCCTTTCGGAGAAATCAAGAGAGCACCGAAAGTGTATCCCGAAGGATCCAAATGGCTTGCAGTATTCATTTGTTCACAAACTTGCTATATTAAGGGCACTAATCTTCTACTTGGGAAGGACCTCGTTAAAATCAGGCTATTGGAGAAAATAGGATACAAACCAGTAATTGTACGTCTTCAGTAGAATTTTTTTTATATATCCTATAAAAAAAGCTACGTTCATTGCAACAGATTTTGTTCGCCATATCAAAAACACATAAGCATTGTCTGTGATGATGATTTGATTTTAATTTTGACCTATTCAACTTTGCAGATACCGTGGACTGAATGGTATGCGACTCAGCTGGATCAGAAACAGTATTTGAAGCATAAAATTCTTGAGGAATAATTTTCAAAAATAAGAATACTTCTCTGCATCGTAGGCAAATAATAAATTCAGTCGGCAAGTACGTACAGAACAACACATTTTATTTACAAATATAATACATTTATTACAATTATCACTGTTATTAGATGTGTTTGTGTACACCTATAAAAATACACAAGATATAATTTTTCCTTTTCTGTTGGAGAATATCGCCATGCTCCTGTTCTGGGTATGCAAAGGTAACCGCCGGTGTTGAAGTCTTTGTATAACAGTTGTACAAAATATAATCTATTGCATAGCGCAAATGGAGACAGAATTTATAGAAACTGACATTTTAACAGTTGAAATGCGTTGAAATGCATGTAAATCTTCTAATTAACACTAATTCTCTTCTAATTATCCCAAAAAAAAATTTCATCTAATGTTCAAGCTGACTTTTCAGTACCACGAATTGAAAATTTTACACTTGTAACTCTGTTCGTAATTGAATAATCCAAACATCAATCATCGAAATATTTGTGCATCAATCCTTTTGAATATTCGTATGTGACAAATAGTGTTGCAGTAGCAGGTACTGTTCTGATTAATGTTGGTTTTAAGCCATTGTATAGAGCACCGATACCTTCAGTTCGAACAACATCTTTGAGGATAATATACACCGGTTTTCTTAGATTCTGAACCTGTATGAAAAGCCAATTGATTAGAATGCAAAGTTGAAAATAATTCAATTTTGCTTTAGCCGTCGTAGTGAAACAGGGTGCAGATGGGTATCAAGGAAACAGATATAAAAATGCCGGACAAACCTGTATTCTGCTTTTAATTACATCAGCTGGGAATATAACAAGCCAGAATATTACACCACCAGCAGCTCCGGCTATCATTGTATTAATCCAGCCAATATCCTCTTTATTTTGTCCTGGTTTTGCAAGCAATTGCCGCGTAGTTTCATAACCACCAAAAAAGCAAAAATATCCGGGCATTTCTCTGCCAATGGTAGATAAAAGACCCCTAAATAAGCCCTGAGGACCTTCTGCACGTACAATTTGTTTTGTTAATTGCCAGGGTCCAATAAAATTCTGTAAAAAATATTGAAAATTATATAATTGCTTCCAAGTTTTTAAATTAAATGTCATAGGATCAGTCTGTCTAATTTTCAATCACAAGTGTATAACGCGTTTTCTTATACACGTGATTTCCCATGAAAATTGTCATGGCACATACCACGATGAGAATCTTTATCATTCTTTCTTGACAAAAATTTTCAATGTACTATTCCTACATACAACACGTTCACCTGGAGCTGCTTTTTGTGTTTCAACTTCTCTCATAGCCTGCAATTGGCATTTAATCAGCTCCGTGGGACAAAGTGATAAGGATGAAAAAAATGCTGCAAAAAAACCAGCCCAGGCATTCCCCAGTAAACTCAAATCTTCTACTTTCTGAACACCTGTTAAAAAACAAAAATTAGGAAGTTAACATGAGACAAGATAAGTAGTTTAAGTAGAGCGACTTGTTCAACTTCAAAAATTGCGGAAGTCTATGAACTGTTGGATGTTATTTGTTCAAGTATGGACAAAAACAATACATTTATTGACAGAATTAATTTCTTACCTGTCAAATTAGCTATTGCATTTTGGCACAGTCCATAAGCTGCGAATAACACAGAATTTTCAGCAACATTTGCTACAAGTGCAGGAATAGTCCCTGCGTATAAACCTCTGACTATACCGTCTTGTTTCAAGGTCTTCATAAAGCAGTCTATCATCCCTTTGTATAATTGGGGAAATGTTTGCATCTTTACTTTTACTGTATCGAGCGGCTGTCCAACATAGACCAGAGTTACTCCACCTGATATCACCAGTAAAAGTAAACAAATGATTAAAAAAAAAATTTATGCTGTGGAATATATGAAATTAAAAAAACATTGGTGGAGTCAGGGGATAATAATCATATTCAATGTAAGCGACAGAAGCAAAAGAAAAAAGAATAAAAACAGATATATCAACACTTAGCAAAAACGAACAATTCACTGAAATTTTGATCAGAAAGTATGTGTAACTGAATATCTTTGTAAGATAGTAACGACCCGATGACGAGATTGATATTAAACTAAGATCAAGGTTCAAATTTTTTTTTTAAGTTGAAGTTTGTACGATTGTTTGGATACTAATGAATAAGTTGATAAAATTAAAAAATTAAGCAATGATAGACATCTCTATTTGTTCGATTCGCTCTGATTACAATTAGGTATTTCCAAATAGCAACATATGTACAGTATGATTCTCTATTATTTTCGGATTAGAAAAAAATTACTGAATCCAGCTAGTGATGTATGAAGAGTGAAACAAAATTCATAGTAATTTTTTCAGAATGATAAGAAAACTAAAACAAAAATTATTAGTATAAAATTGAGATAATTTGTTCTCACCGAGAGAACCCGCGGTGAAGTCGATAATTCCGGATTTCAGATTCTTGGGGCTTTTCAAAGTTCCGTGATCATCTTTGTGTTCCATGGCCATTTTCGCGCTACTTCATTAATCCAATGACTAATTCGATTGAATATCGATTGTTAGGTTAACACGTGCTTCTATCAAGGAACTTCTGTCTCTTTCTTGCGCCACGGTCAGAAACACCTTTCGCAGCTGTACACCTAACGGTAGTGCCTAAACTATTTATAACCTTCGCCGATCAACGGCTGATACGGTACTACTTGTGTTTACGGTCTACTGTGCCTAGATACGATTGTGAAAATGACAGCTTTCGACTCGACGTATTAACACGGATGTTGTAGCCGCGACGTAATCCGATTATGTTTAAATAAAAAATACGCATGACGCCTAATGCGTGCTGATTGATAAGCGGCTATTGAGACATGCAGCATGACGTGCGTACGTGGATTTGGAGATATTCTTGATTACGCCGGCCTCAGGAGCGTATCGGGGAGTTGACAAACCCCAGGCCCTTCGAATTATTAATCAGTTAACGAGAATTGTTCGACCAATTAAAGGTTCTTTGTACCGTCACCGGCACTCAGTCATTGTGGATTCCATCAATTCCATCTGCGATGATTTATCTGTGAATTGGCGTCTGATTTTAGCGTAGCACGTGAACAAAGCAGTAGGATCGGAAATTTTTTCAGACTCGAAGTAAGTCTTGAACACACAAGGCAAATATTTATTGGAAAAGTAAAGTTTTGAATAGAAATCTGCAAAAATAAAACGTATTTCATTTTCACGTAATCCGAAGAATTGTGAAAAATTAGTTTCCGCCGTCATTTTGACGCTGCCGTTCGTTGCTAGGTATGATTTTCACAGTGAACGCCGAATGGTCGTCATGACAACGCAGTTCTGGCACCAGTAGACAAATAATACTATGAATAAATGACAGAAAAATTGATAGAATATCGGAAACAGGTAACAAGTGAACATGTATTTTGAAGAATTTTCTCCCTCCGTCGTACCGCTATTCTAAGAAGTGAGCGTAGCGCGATACAGGAGGCTAGTAATGAGCCACAGAGTGAAGAGGAATATAATTTCTAGCAGGGTGGTGTCACTGGAAAGATCCCTAGATCGGCATACTTCGGTGAGTACAGAAGCATACGCGATAGTTTGTAGTTCCAAAACAAGAGTTTCAGTAATATTACGCCTAATATATGGTGGAAGACGTGTTCATATTCGTAGTTGAAAAATACTCAAAAGTCTGGGAAATAAGACACGACCGTTTCGGAATTCGGTTAATGGACTTATACGATAAAATTGTTTAATTTTTCCAAGTGCGTATCGCGGTCAACCTGCCATGGTTGCTCGGAACGCGTCTTCTTTGCGCTGTGAAATATCGGAAAATATACCTAAAATGCGAGAACCCTGCTATAAGGAGCGGCATTTTATGGTAATTATAATAATATTCGGACACCGAGTGTCACGGACGATTCATATTATCGGATCAACTTCTGAAATTAAATCCACAATAAAGGGGTAAACGGGTATCGAGCAGGCACTCGGTTTGTCTGCGGCCATTAGGGCATGGTCGCCAGAGCCTCTTGTCAAATTGTCAAAATATTACAAATTTTACGTAAATTCAATAATTTATCACCATCCAGAGCTATCGCATGATTGTCACTATGCGAAGTTTCACTTTGAGTGTCACAAAGTGTCATATTAACTTATAAATTATTATCAATTTTCGGGGTTCCCCCTTTATAAAATGCAAGGTGTCTTATTTTCTTGTAAAGATGTAGCATGTAACATCCAACAATCTTGACCCTCCATCAGGATCGGTTTACTAGATCACATTGTTACAGTTTCAATCAGTATAACAGCATTTACATTACATGTGGTTATATCGAATGCTTCTAAGCCATGTGATAAACTGTTAGTATTCTTCTGTTTCCAATGAATTGTACAATGGTTTGTGAGAATTCATCACTGGTCACAACATCATTCATTCATTCACCTATCCGCTCCTTCAAATCATGACGAATCACTCTCTTACTCCCAGGAGCCTAATATATTCGACATGTATTTTACATGAGAAATGTTCTGTTTCTAGGTATGCTTTATAAATGAAATCAGATCACATTTTACGTTCATAAACTCCATTACTATTACTGTAAATGCATTCAACTATGAAAATAAATTAAATTTTACGCACCCTTATTACTGCCGTTAGCGGTGTTTAAACCTCTTCATATATACCGTGGACATGTAAATGCTACGTTAATTTTAACATCCTGTTAAATTGTGAGCTCTAGTCTTACCTCAAGTAACAAAATCTTGATTTTTGTGATCTTGTCAAAAGACTGTTTATGTTCTTTCTCCACACATAACTCGTTACAACACAGTACATCTTCAATAGAAAATAATTTTCCGCGTATGTAGAAAGCCTTCATTAAAATTTTTGTCATTTCTGTCAGACTTCAAAGTTGATCAAAGTGTTTGCAGCTTAGAAATTTTAGTTCAGCATTGAGCTGATGTGAGCTCATTCGTTATTCTGATTTCAGTGAGAGCAAGACCTGCAGAATGGTGGTGGATTCATTATCAGTTCAGGGCTCAGCAGGTGTAGCGAGAAAGCACGAGCGAAGATTGGGAGTAGGCGGAACTGTGGGGGCAAAAATGCAGCCCAATGGTGGAAGTGGTGGTGGTGGTAGCGGAGGTGGTATGACGCCCAAGGAGCTTTCTGACAACGATGATCTTGCAACGTCTCTAGTGCTCGATCCCTACTTAGGCTTCACAACGCACAAAATGAATATTAGGTATCAATTATTTGATTGCTGAATGATCGATTCAAGGAAATAAAACAACCAGAATGAAATTGAATTCTTTTGTGAATCCTTTGTTTATTCAACATCAAAGCAATTACAATCTTATTAATGCAAACTAACTTTTCTCGACGTAGGAGTGCACAGATTCACATTTCATAATTTTTGTTTTTTAATACTTTAGATACAGACCTCTGAAAGCTAATAAAGACGAACTGCGCAAGATTATCACAGAGTTCATTCAAACTCAAAATTATGAGAAAGCTTACAAAAAATTAATGGGGGGTGATTGGGGAGCAAGATTACCCCATACAAAATCTAAACAGCAGCAGATTAATCTAGAAAAACACGTAAGTATTAAAGAAAATATAAGTCACACCCGTCTATTGTATTCCAGGATGTGTCTGGTAATTATATATCAACTGACTGCTTGTATTTAATGAAATAATTATCAAAGCTTACAGATATGTGCATAGAAGGTGTAAGGCGAAATACGACTTGATTTTATTTGATCTTGCAAATATCGTTCGTTTTTTACGTTTGTTGGTTATATATTCTAATTTTTCTGATATAAATTGTACATTATTTGCAGATTTACCGATATTTAAGAGTATTTGACAAAAATTCAGGGTTCGCAATTGAGCCCTGTTACAGGTACTCACTAGAGGGACAGAAGGGTGCCAAAATATGTGCAACTCGTCGGTGGCCAAAACATGAAAAGATTTCATGCCTCGTAGGGTGTATAGCCGAACTTAGTGAAAAGGTTTTAATCTTTCCTTAATTACCCCAGTTTGATATTTAATAATTACTGATAGATACTGTGAAATTTATTTCTATGCGTAAACATCGAGTCAATGTATTTGATATTCATCATTGATATTGCAAAGCGTTTCGTTTCAAAAAATAGAGGTTATTCAAATAATTTCAGGAAGAAGCGGCTTTATTGCATCCTGGCAAAAATGATTTCTCGGTAATGTTCAGCTGTAGAAAGAATTGTGCACAGCTTTGGCTGGGCCCTGCTGCATATATTAATCACGACTGTCGAGCAAATTGCAAGGTACAATCAACATTGATAATCCAATCAGCTTGGATTTTCGAAAATTTCATTCCTAGATATAGTTTCCTACAGTTTGAATATATGGTCGATTAAAGGTTGAAATAGTAGTTAAAATTCAATTTTTAATCATTTTGTTAGTTTGTCGCAACTGGGAGAGACACTGCCTGCGTCAAAGTCTTGCGTGATATAGAAGTGGGTGAAGAAATAACCTGTTTTTATGGTGAGGATTTTTTTGGTGATGGGAACTGTTACTGTGAATGCGAAACGTGCGAGAGACGTGGGACAGGTGCATTTGCCAGTCAAAAACCAGGCGAAGAGCTTTCATCTGGTAATTCATGCAAAAGTATTGAATTTTTATTGATATTGTAATAGGCTACATTTATACATATACATAAAACAGCAGATGCCATCACGAATTATTGGTAGTGCATGTTATATGGTGGCATATCTTGGTCGAATTTGATTACGTTTGTTTAGATTATTTATCTATTTGTGTAACATCTTCAATACAGTTAAATGGTAGATTCTTTACTCAATTATTCAACTGTTGCAGGGTATCGCTTAAGAGAAACCGATAATCGTATAAATCGTACAAAACATCGACAACAGCCTCCATCTGGAAACAAGCAACAGCAAACTGAAAATTCTTTGGCAGATAAAAACGCCATGCTGGTTGCAAATTCCGCTGTAACACCCCTGTCTCTTAGTATGAAAGAATTGCGACGAAAAGGGTTGACCAAATATGACGCGGAGTTGTTGATTGCCCAGGGATGTCGGTTTTCGGACATTGCGCAACAGCCAGTAAACGTGAACAACAATGGTGAAAACCCACAGGTTCGACAACACTCTACCTCAAATCTTGTCAGCACCCGAAATCTCAGGAATAAACAACAGTCGATGGCGAGAACAGAAAGCAACAACAATAACAACAAAAACAGTCAAAGCCTCAGAGCTTCCAGGTATGCTTTTGTGAAATCTCGATTATATTCAGCTTTATCCATGTTAGTGAAATTGCATGGTAAGTAGTTGTATACATTTCTGTAATCTAATGATATGGGGCGACGGCTCTTAAAACTGATAAACAGGACACAATTTTAGTAAGAGGGGTAAGTATGATTTCTGAGAATACTGATAGTAGTAGGAGCTATTGGCCTGTAATTCACGGTATTTTGTATCCAACGATTGATAACCATTCTTAAAGACAATTAGCTTTTCGTATAATGAAATATCTCCATATTCGTAATCTTAAAAAATTGCGAAACTGACGAGTCGTTTATAATATTACTTGTATTTTCTAAATTACCCTATCAAATACAAAAGAATTAACAGATATATTTTGTGCAGTGTAGTTAGGCGATTGAGTAATGAACTATGCCTAGAAAGGCCATATTCAGAAGTTTGTATAGACTTAGCGAATACATTTTAATGCAACAGGAATATTTCGACAATATTGAAACAGTTTAATTAATAATTTCCGTATGTATTGAAGATCATGACTTTCAACTTTCCGCTACTCAAATTGGGTGAACAACATTATACGATAATTGGTTGTACTATCTCACCATTTTTGTTTGAGATTTGTAACTTGAAAATTTGCAATCGATGTTTCAAGTTTCGGTAATCATTATGTAAAGCTTTTTCTTTGTTTAATCAAGTTTTGAGTTGTCGAAATGTAATCTTGTGATATTCGTTTGCGGAATCGAACATTCGCGTATGCCTTACAGGCTTCAAAAGAGGACAGAGACGAAAAGAACCAGGGCCAGTGAGGATGACGGTTCGTCGAGGTCGAGCAGTTCTACAACAAATAGTCGAGACGAACATGAAATAAGTATGTGCAAGAATGAATCCGATCTAACACAAAATGAGAATGTCGAATTACTCTCAAGGCTGCAACCAAGTCATTCGAACAACGGTTTAAGAGCAGATATCTTCGATGAAAATTCCCACAGTATGGGGAGACTTCATACCAAGAATGGCGACGAAAATTCAGGAGCATCGAATGTTTTGAATAAAAATCTTCAAAACAGACTGTCTACTTTACACGCATATGAGACGTCAAAGTCTGCTCTTTCGTCGATGGATAATAATGACAAAGACGAATCTCGAGAGGTTGAAGCCTATGGCATTGATAATAAGAAAATATGTTTTGATGGTCAGCAAAAGTGTGGTAATTCTTTGGTTCCTTGTCTCTCGAACCTGAATTCCCTTCAGATAAATCAGCAGAAAGATGAAGCACTCAACAAAGGCCATACAAATTTTGATTATCAGATCGATGCTAACGGATCATCGAAGAATAATGAATTTCATAACTCAACTAGTGAAAAGCATGAATTTTCAGAGAAAGTCCGTGCATCTATTGAAAATAAAGATAATTTTTGTAAGGATATGCAGATGCAGATTGACGAACAAGAAAACAAGGAGAGAGTTAAAAGGTTCATTGGAATGCAGATGCCTGAGAATGTCAGAGATGGTTTAATGGTACATGAAAATATGATGGAAGATACGAAGCACAACTATAAGATTAACGAAAATCAATCCCACACAATGGGCTTTCAGACAGCTTCCAATAACCAGCAAAATGAAAATTCCAGTGAAACTAGTCGGTCCAGTTCCGTATCTCGTGAAGTAAGTGAAACAAACAGTGAATCTGATAGAATAAGTCAGGTGAAGTATCATCTGCAAGAAGAAGAATTCAACATAATAAATACTGGCAATGAAAATTCTTTAGAAACCTATGAAAAATCGGAAAGCTCTGTCCAGGTACCATCGATTGCTGCTGAAAGTCATACAACTAGAAACGACGACCATCAAGATAGAGAAAACCGTAGAAATGACTCATCAGCTTTAAGGCAAAATGGAATTGTTTCAGAACAAAAATGTCACACCCTAAATCTACGACGTAATCATGAAAGTCTTTATGATACACGAAAGCAGAGGCACGATTCTCACGATATTTTTTCAAGGAAAGGTATCTTGGAAGACAATACGTATGATAAAGAGTTGATGACTGGAAAAAATAATCCGGATCAAAATTTCCCAAGAAAAGAAGATACCTTGGACAATTCGCACAGCATGAATCTCAGAAAATCTGAGGATCGGCGAAATATAACAATAAAAAGATTAACTCAGCAACGAGCCAAAAGCACTGACATCAGCTTGAGGTCTCGTAGGAATCACAAACGGCTCACTGAACCTTCCTTGGAATCTGGTGTCGAGGGTGACTCACCTGATAGTGGACAACAGACTGTTTCTACGTCAAGAGACAAAAGTAAAGGAGTCAGAACTAACGGAAGATTAACAAGGAGCCAGCGAAGGGGTCATCAACGAAATGACGCAACAGCGGTGGCAGCTGTAGCAGTTGCCGATGATGATTCAGGCATTCAGGGTGATATATACGAGTTTAACGAGAAGGAAAGCAACTTGGAAGACATTGAAATATCGGCGATTAGACGAGGCAGAAATAACGACAGACAATCGGTTAGTCCAGAATCTCGGTTGCAGTTGCCACAAGGCGGGGAAGCTTTTAGCCACCTGCAACCTCCTGCACTTATACCTGAGGAACCTTGGCCGCGCAGTGCAAATACGCAGCCGAATTCCAACAGCTGGGAAGGAAAAAGTAATTATTTGCCGGAGAATTCAAGGACTGGTGGAGCGGGTAATGAAAGGTGAGAAAGATCGAGCATTTTTAATCGAACAAAATCGAATATATTTTTTTTTTTTATGGTGGTTATTATTTCAAAACTGTATAAAGCAGTAAATCTGTCTATCGAATTGTGAGAAATGAACATTTGTGTTCTAATTTCCCTCAGAAACGGTAGCCTTGTTTTTTAATTTTTGACGTGATTGCTAAAAAATAAGCAGATGATAAATGGCTTTAGTTTTGAGTAAAGTCTTTGGCCTGCCTTGGAATTAGCAATGCCATATGAAATGAATCTTCGTAAGGAAATCTGAGTCGAGATTATTTTTCCGTCAACTTCAAACTGAATTCAACACTCTCATGAGAAGCTATTGAAGCAAAGTCGCCAGTTCTTTTTTATTCATTCAAACTTTTGATTTTCAAGTTACTACAGAACAAATGTCATGAATTACTCAGGCTGGATGTTATTATCTAAATGATTATAGGCTGGTGACAGAGGAGAACAAGAGCACAAAGAAGTCAATGTCGCTACCGGACTGTCAATGGTCTTTGAGTAGCAATCAAAACTGCCAAGTTTGTCCCGCGACTCCGGAAAGAACAGGAGGAAGGCTAAAGCTAACATTACGTATGAAGCGTTCTCCAGTATTGGATGATGTTATTGAGTCTGGTACAAGCCTCAGCGAAGACAGTTATGAACCGGAATACGAAGTTTTAAGAGTCGAGGGTGTGGAAGAGGGCAGGCGTCGTAAGAAACATAAAACAAGAGACCGGGAAAGGCGGCACAAGAAACGAGAAATAAATTTAAACCCACCACCACCTCCTATGAAACGATTACGTTTAATTTTTGGCAACGAGAGCCATACTATTGATCTACCACATTCTTAACGGATAGGTCTGGGCATATAAAAATAGTTGTAATATTATGATCAATTATTGACTATTATTATCATTATCATTATCATTATTCTTCACTTACAAAAAGAAGAAACATCTTTAAATAAAAGACTGTGTTTGACAAAGACAATTTAGGAACCTTTTGCCATTGCCCAACTTTCCTTTTCTACTACTATCAACCAAAGAATCTGCTTACTTTTTCCGTCAATTCAATTAGTTTCAGCAGTTGCGATCGATTTCATAAGCAAGATTTTGTGATAATTAACTACTTTATATTTGATGAAATGAATATTCTGGTGCTGTGTGGTATGCAATAATCAGGCTCGACAAATCGAGTGAGTATGCGGGTTTTTGGTGATTGTTCGCATTAGGAATACTAGCATGTTGATGCATTTTCTCTTGAATCAAATTAGTCCAGTCCAGTCAAGTGTCCACGGCAGTCAGGATCCTATGACTTTCAAGCACAGATTTTTTATTTAAAGAAATGCCGGTGTTCATAAAATTCGTTATATTATAAATTCAAGGGATTTCAAAGGTGATTCTTGCATGTCTTACAGGCAAAAAGAAAAATTCAAGAAACAAAAAAAAAAAGGAGATAAAAACTTGCATTTTACCAATACAAAAATTAATATGTGTTAATTATATAATGAATATAATCAATTGATTGAAAGTTTTTTCGGTATTTACATGTCATCAATATCTGCTTACTAATATCTTATCAAATCAAACCGGACTTGTAAGTATCCACACACTACGCGTTTATACTTATGATCAGTTTCTATTATAAAAAATAAGTAAGAGGAAAAAGCTCACAAAAATGAAAGAGCAATCTACGATTATAGATTTCTCTGGGCGCAAAACAAATTGGGTTCAATTCAAATGATGTATTGCCGAAGAATCCACGTTTTATGATTATATTTTCATGCCTGTGGTACGTATATATTACCTAAAGAGATCTTAAATTTAGTACGGTAACCGAGGAAAGTTGAAGATATTTCCTAGTCTGAATCTTGTTTTTTCTTCATCGCGATACATTGATGAATAAACTTTATTGTAAAAAAAAAGGTTTATTTATAAATATGTATTTTTTTCTTTTTTTTTACACTTCAGATTTTGATAATTAAAGATTTCTATACACATGTAACTGGTGTTTCATTCTGATTTATAAGTAACAAGATAGGTTATCCTATTAAATTTAGTCTGTACAGGTATATCATCTTTGGAGACTCTTGATTATTGTGATTAATATTAATGTCACTCAATATATTACCTATTGAGTCTGTGTTCATATAACTTATTGAAACTGTTGATGGGACTATGTTGAAATATGAATTGAAATGAGATGAAACAGAAATAATCGATGATGATGAACTTTCCATGCATCTTTTAACTACATGTAGAAATAGTTATTGAATTCGAAAAATCCATTTGTCTGTGTTTTAAGAATGGTACAGGACAAAAGTGAAGAAGTGTTGAAAAAAAAAAAATTGGCTCTGAATCTTAATCCCAGTCAAACAAAGACTATTCGTCATTTTTCCATAATCACTTGTTAAATCTCTTCGTGTACATTGTCTTTATAAAGTGACAAGTGAAGAGAATCCATACTTACTATGTATAATAAATAGCAATTAAACTATAAAATAATTGAAATAGCTAAATACCAGTTAGTAACTATTATTATTATTATTATTATTATTATTATTAATATTAATATTATTGTTATTGATTTATCAATTAATAATAATATGTGACATATTATCACAGAACAATTGTAAATAGATTTGAAGATATAGTAACAGTATTCTGTATTCTGTTTTCATACAGCGCCTCAACACACATCTAACGATCAGTTCTGACTAACTTTTTAATTCAGCAAAATTGAATGTTGAACGATATAGTAGCTACTGTGTAGAAACATCCGTTGAAAAAAAAAGTTACCTATTCAGTGCATGCATGATTTTATTCAGCAACCGAAATATGTTATTTCAAAATAAATGTTTAAGAAAAGAATTAATTGTAATCTTCGATTAATCCCATTCGATTTAAATTTTCCGAGTTTTTCTCTTCGCTTCGTTCTTTTGAACCAGTATTCTTGGGGAGGATGAGAAAATTTTGAATCAAATTAATTCATGGTGCAATTTAGAAACATTTTTCAACGGATATGTCATAACTTATCTCAAGAATTTACATATTATACGCTTTTATAACCGGTATATAATACTAGGATTAACTGATTAGTGCCATTCATTCATCGTACTTGTTTTTGTAGGAATATGAAAACGAATATGTAAAATGAGGCACTTCTACTTGTTTATGTATTGCATAAAATATCAGTTCAACGTACCCCTAGAGAAAGCGGAGAATTTGTTGCGTATTATGAAAAATGATGTATTCAATAAGCAATTGAAACTGAATATTTGGAATACTAATATTTTCTCAGAGTTGTACCAAATGTTTCATCTTGTTCACAAATGATATTGAACTTATACTTTGCTTCAAGTATTCAACATAGCCGTATGCGATATAAATGTGTAAGATTCAAAGGGTTATAATCAGCTAAAATTTATGTGAATTCCTGGGATATTGAGTGTAACCAACTTTATATGAAGATACGTGAGAGCGAATTGAAGGAAAAAAATTTTGTTCAACTTTGACAGCATGTTAAGTAATATGATCAATGGATCAAAATTTAAAAAGTTTATTATAAGCTAACTGTATAGCTAAACTGCTTGATGCTTGTGTTGTGAGGTGTATAGACTTAGAAAATTTACTCAAAAACTTTTTTTTCGTTCTATTTCTCGGTAGCAAAACTGGCCGTAAAATTATTCACTGTTTATAATAAAATTTGTAAATCCATATAAAAAATACATTATACATATGCATAGGAAACAGTGAAATATGAATACGAATTAGGACTATCGTTGGATGACTATACCTATATTCTCTTTCATCTTGCATCATTATTTATTGATCTACATTTACATACATCTGAACACCCTATGTTTGTGTTTTTTCGACATATTTATATTTATACATACAAGTCAATTCAAATAGCGGCAATAGAAATTTGAAAATAATCATTCGTTCACAATGCTGTGTCATACCAATTAATAAGTTTTTGATAGAGCACGTACAATAGACTTCTGCCAAATGTCAATCATATACAATTATTTTAGCTACATAGGTCTTTAAATATTGTTTTATTCTTACGTCATAGTTTCTTGTGATTTTATCTTATATTAAAGACACTTTTTTTTGAACGTATCAAAATTGATTACTGTATTTCTTTTTTTCTGGTTTCTTTCTTTTTTTTTCTTGTGAAACTTGACGTGCAATTCCATACGTATTTATGGATAAGGCGAAATAAGTATGATAATATGATGTAGGGAGAAGGGGGCGAAGCAATGAATAACATGAAAAGTTAGGGTCTAACATTTATGTTCGTATTTTACTTGGCATGCGGCAGTCTTCTAGCAGCTTTGTATTATAACAATTGAATATACATATATATTCGATTAAAAGTATAATAATAATAATAGTAAACAATACTGTAAATTAAATTATAGATTTAAATATTATACTGGTATGAAGTAGGTTTGTTCTGGGAGTGTGTTCTTGTGACCTCTCTCTCTCAAAAAAAAAGATAAAAATTTGTGATATATAACCGTTCTTTATTTCAGTCTGATGATGTAATACAAATAATAATAATAATAATGGCCCATTTTGCCAAGGTCTCAAAAAAATAGTTGAATTCATAGGTGTAAGTTCAGAACATGTTGAAAAGAAGAAAGGAATGAAAAAAAAAAATAATTCCGAAAAGTTGAAAGACTAAGTAAACGAGAACTGTTTATTTCGATATTTCATAATGTTTAGAACGATAATTATTTTAATAAACATATAACTTTATTCAAGTCTTTATCTTGCAAATCGTTTTTCACTGTAAGTCTCTCTTGGATTTTACAGCATTCAGCTAACTTGTAATTGATAATGTATTAACGTTGTTACTTTATTTTACTATTACTACTACTACTACTACTACTATTATTATTATTATTATTATTATTATCATTATTATCATTACCATTATCCTGATTATCACTATTATTATTATTATTATTATTATTATTAATAATATCATTATTATCATTATTATTTTTTTGTACACATCGTCCATTTGTCATTTTCATCAAATTAAATGTAGATTTTGTTAGTAAAATTGTTGGAGAAGCCATGATGCATATTTCGCGTACCGTCCATCCCTAATTTTCCCTTATATTCGGCAACACGAGATGTTCTATGAAATATTCACATAAGGACAAAAATAAAACAAGTTATTTACAAATAAATCACATGAATGTATTTCTACAATCATATGTATTTTGTTGACAAGTCGTTGTCTATTCAGTAGAAATGATCAATGAACGGACAATGAAAAGTAAATTGTCAGGATTCATAAAAATCTAAGAAACGTTACTATGCTTGAATTGTGAAACATGTTGATCAGATTACGTACTTTCTAATGAACCGAGATCGAATTACAAAAATCAAACTCAGCTTTTCGGATTGAATCATATTTATGTCAAGGTAAAATTATTTTGCTTCAGTCTTATTTTAATTCAAAAATCTTGAATTTGTTAGCAGATTTCAGTTTAATTAAGCTGTACTCTGATTTATAAAGATTCCAAAAAATCTGCTCATGATAAATATGCAATTATTGTTATAGCATTGATGAACATTTTAACTTTTTTAGTAAAGGTGTAACAAATTTCTAACGAATTGTCCTGAATAGAATTATCATAAAAAAAACTGGGCTTTCTGTGGTCACGTGGAATATTTACATTCAGTTCAGAGTAACGATTTTGCGATTGCTGGATGTAATTTGGGATGCGTTTTATTTGACACTCATCTGATGAGTCAGTGAAATAAAACGCACGCTAAGTATCTGTGCTTATATAACGCCTGTGTTTTACAGTTACGAAATTTTCGTTTTGTGGTAAGTTGTGAAGATTTTGAAAGTGAGTACAACAGGTCGAAACAGATAATCACCAGAGAGAAACCCTCGAACTCGAAAGTCGAAAGCGTGCGACGATCAGGCACGCGAAATTGTCGTGGGTGTCAAAATTAAAAATGGCATCGGCTATGGACATAGATGACGAGGAGATTGATTTACCAACTTCCAGCAGCAGCAAAGGAGAGAAGAAACGTTTCGAAGTGAAAAAGGTATTGATGAGAAACCGCAGTAACACTACTTGAAGTTCATAGTCAACCCACCTCGGTTCGAAACGACACAGACAATACTCTAACCTCCAATTAGCCATGTCATCGCACCATCAACACAAGCTTACTTGTTATTTGTCGTAATATAACGAATTTACGTATTTGTTCCAGTGGAATGCTGTTGCTCTATGGGCCTGGGGTAAGAAATTCAAAATAACCACTCTAAGTTATATCTGATTCCGTACCAAAATCCAACGAAGTTTGTCGTCACTCGTGTTACACATTTTGCAACAAGATATACTTCGTTTGCCACTGTATTAAAGATTCTTACTTACTAGAACGTGTTTCTTCTCAGTGTGATCGATAGAATCGATGGAAAAGTTGAATAAGTCAACGGGTAGACTCGGCAAAATGCTCTTACAAATTTCAAAGGTCAATCCAATCTTATGCGATGTTTTTTATGTTGATATTGAAGCTGAGCGATGCATTGACTCATTGTTTCTAAAGTATTTCAATTATCATCGACTCTTGCGATCATCGGTATTCCCAAAACATTATTTATACTTGACCCTCTGCGGTACCCCTGAGTCTTTTGAAGCACAACCTGAAGTTTCTCCTTAAATATCTCCGATATGCAAGAAGAGCTGGACCTGGTTCCAGTCCCTAAACAAAGTTATTGGTAGTGAGGACTTGAGAGCTAAGAGACGACTAAGTCCGGCAGTCTGTTGGTAAATAGTAATAAAGAATACAAATCGATTGTGTGCCCTGAAAGACCCAGGAGTTTGGCGGCATTAGTGGTTTGCAATAGTAAGTCAATTTTATTTGTTCCGTTTTGTTTTACTATTTTCAAATGTTTATCAATAATATAAAGGTTTCTTGAGTTCCTTATATAAATACGGCGTCATTTATGAACACATATTCCAAAATATAAGGTATGGCAGAGAGGAGCGCCGAGGAAGTACGTCATTATTCCAGAATTTTGATGAGGCTTTTGACGAAGAAGAGGACGGAAAAGAAGTTGAAGAGTTATTTCCGACAGTCAGGATGCCAATCAAGATTATCTCATTTTCGAATGTCTAAATAAATATACTTTTTTGAGCCGTGGAAAATGAAACTATTTTATCCCGAAAGGTCATCGTCTGAACTTTACAACCATACAGTATTTCTTCTTGATATTTATTTACTGCAGATATTCATTTTTTTTTAACGAATTCCAATTTTTTGCAAATGACTATGTGAATTCTGATTATTATTGCAAAAGTTTTGATACATTTCATTGTAAAAACGATTGGAGCGTGCAGTAGAAACCCAGGGAAGTATCCATAGAGTTTTCCAGATTTTTAAAAAGACTGCAAGATGAAGAAATACAGGACAGGACATAAAAGATTCAGGGGCTCCGTGGAAGCAGTAACAAAAAAAAAAAAATTGGGTTCCGTGGAGGGTTAATTCCTACTCTCACGCTCTCTCCTTCTATGTGCAGATATCGTGGTCGACAACTGTGCAATTTGTCGAAATCACATCATGGATTTGTGCATCGAATGTCAGGCTAACCAAGCTTCCGCCACTAGCGAAGAATGCACAGTCGCCTGGGGGGTGTGTAACGTGAGTATTTGTCAAAAAATGTATCATATTCTCTTATCACTACGTCTGATTCTGTCTTACGATGCGATCATTCGTCCTAGTCAGCAATAACTTGAAAAGTGACACCTCCAAAGCTTGCTCCATTTATAATCACCGGTAAAGAAATGTTATATAGTGTTTATAAGTTGACTTTCATCATTTTGTTCCTATTCCATCTTTTCTTATTTTAATTATGATTACACACATTATTGTTTTCATCATCATTACTCTGACTGTTGATATTAACTCTGTTTAATTTCCGTTGCGTAGCATGCATTCCATTTCCATTGCATCTCTCGTTGGTTGAAGACTCGCCAGGTGTGCCCGTTGGACAATCGTGAATGGGAATTTCAAAAGTGAGTATTGGACATGTACAGACTTAGTATATTGCTTGTTTGCTTCGTCTATATTGTCGTTTCTTTGTATCTTATGTTATTCTGTTTCATTTCTTTTACTTGCTTAACTCACATCAAAGATTTAAAAAAAAACTCATCTCTCTGACGTCTTGATATTCACGATTTTTGGGGCAGATATAAAATTGTTATACTCAGGGTATATTCCTACCGGTCTGTGAATTCAATTGGATACAATTTCAACTTTATACGAAATCAACGGCGAGGGAAAAAATCCGCATGATTGGGAAGTAAAAATTCTAACCAACGCCTGCTTGGCAGTTAAAAATTGTAATTGGAATTAGTGGTTCTAGATAACGATTAATTTCTCTATTCTCGGTTTCAAACACATTATTCTGAATAATTTTCAGAGATTATTCCCAGAACTGCAGTTCAAGTGAAAATAACCTGCTGCAATTAGATTGTCACTACATGATCGATGAAAGAAAAAAACTGATTTTTGGTTCACTGTACCTCGAAACTTTCATACTAAATTTAGGACATTCAGCTACCAATGTACCATGTTCGATAAAAATCGGCATAATCCTATGTAAAACATGCATGATAATTTACGTATTGTATTGCCGTTAAAGAAAATGAGTTTAGCAGGAACTGAAAATGTCCGAAGATTTGGACCCTGACAGTTTGTAAATGTTTATTCACCGATTGTTTTACGAATTCTATATTCAACTAAATCTACGAATGACGGTATTTCTTTTCCACACATCCCCGCATCCGCTTATGCGTCTTTGCATCCACTCAATCGTACTGTGCGTTTCATCGGGTGTGATAACTGCTGCCTTGCATCTTGACATCAGGGTTGTTACGATCTTTTTAAATGAAAGCAAAAAGTTTTTAGGGATTCTTATTCTTTAAATATATTTGAAATTCGATACCCTTGCAAAAAAGTATCCGGTATTATTAATTAGAGATACGCTTTACACAGAGCTAAATTCAATAATGTAACTCGCGATTGATGAATTATACGAACACGTACAACAAATTTTGTTCGATACGTTTTGTCCGTTCCGAATTTCACTTATGGTAATATAGTCTTGAGGTTATTTAGTATTATATTAGATTTTCTGACAACATCATTTGTTCTGTTATTATCCAATAACGAGAAATAATTTTTACACAAAAAAAAAGAAAAGAATCAATATTGAACTTTGATTTTTTTAACAACCCTGAATTCACTTTTATTCATTTGTAAATTGTTTGTTTCTTTTCGCGTATTCAAGGTATGGCCACTAACCGGATGCTCACAGCTGACGCGAAGAACAGAACCCTCAAGAACTACGCGACCGACCCTGGTGTAATGAAAAAACAATTTCTACAAAATTATCAAAATCTGTTACGACTGCTTTCACGTCTCTTCTGAAAAAAAAGAAAAATATTATAATAATGCAGTAAGTATTCTCAGATATTGTCCAATATCGCACGTGGTATAAAGTTAACAAGTAATTAAAATTTCACTTGTAAGCAGGTTATTTCATTTCTTTGATGGACCGCTCTTACGTCATGCCTTAGCTGAAGTATTGCCATTCTCGACGAAGTTATTCAAGTTATTTGCTCTTCATACAAATACGTAACGATCGTGTTTCCAGATTTAAAGTCGTCGTGTCGCTATTTTGTAATTAATATAGGTATCAAAACTTGAATAAATTTAAATGACAAATCGTAAGTATACACATTCAGACTTATCTTATAGCTGAAATTAACATGAACGTATATTAATGCAAGCATTTCCCTCGTGTAATTTAAAAAGTTCATTGTAAGCTGTGTAGCTAAACTGCTCGAGGCTTTAGTTGTGAGGTGTATAGACTTGGAAAATTTACTCAAATACTTTTTTTCCTTCTGTTTCCTGGTAGCAAAACTGGCCGTAAAATTATTCACTATTCATAATAAAAATGGAGTTTCAGTCGGGTAGTAATCACCCAAGGGAACAATCGATTTTTATTCTTGTGTTACATATAGGACTTTATTTCCGACTCAACTCTGGCCGCAATATTTATTTGGAAATTGTGACGTTTAAATCAGGCTAATATTTTCCGTAAATGCGTTTTAGGGAAAAATATGCCACTTTCGTCCCGCTTTTGAGGTAAAAAAAGTTGACTTAATGGTTGATTCGGGAAGAAAATACGTTATACATTATATATATACATACAGTGAAATATGAATACAAATTAGGACTATCTATCATTGGATGACCATGCATATCATCTTGTATCATTATCTATTGATCTACATTTACATATATCGGAACACCCTATGTTTGTGTTTTTCGACGTATTTATATTTACACATGGGAGTTAATTCAGATAGCGGCAATAGAAATTTGAAAATAATCGTTCGTTCACAATGCTGTGTTATACCAATTAATAGGTTTTTGATAGAGCACGTACAATAGACTTCTGCCAAATGTCAATCATATAAAATTATTTTAGCTACATAGGTCTTTAAATATTGTTTTATTCTTACGTCATAGTTTCTTGTGATTTTATCTTATATTAAAGACCCTTTTTTTTAACGTATCAAAATTGATTACTGTTTTTCTTTTTTTCTCGTTTCTTTCTTTTTTTTTCTTGTGAAACTTGACGTGCAATTCCATACGTATTTATGGATAAGGCGAAATAAGTATGATAATATGATGTAGGGAGAAGGGGGTGAAGCAATGAATAACATAAAAAGTTAGGGTCTAACATTTATGTTCGTATTTTACTTGGCATGCGGCAGTCTTCTAGCAGCTTTGTATTATAACAATTGAATATACATATATATTCGATTAAAAGTATAATAATAATAATAGTAAACAATACTGTAAATTAAATTATAGATTTAAATATTATACTGGTATGAAGTAGGTTTGTTCTGGGAGTGTGTTCTTGTGACCTCTCTCTCTCAAAAAAAAAAGATAAAAATTTGTGATATATAACCGTTCTTTATTTCAGTCTGATGATGTTATACAAATAATAATAATAATAATGGCCCATTTTGCCAGGGTCTCAAAAAATAGTTATATTCTTAGATGTAAGTTCAGAGCATGATGAGAAGAAGAAAGAAATGAAAAAAAAATCAAAAGACTTGAATGATTAATGTAAAAAAGAACCGTTTATTTCTATACTTGATAATGTTAAGAAGGATATTTATTTTAATAAACATATAACTTTATCTAAGTCTTTATCTTGCAAATCTTGTTTCACTGTAAGTCTCTCTTGGCTTTTACAGCATTTAGCTAACTTATAACTGATAATGTATTAATGTTGTTATTATATTTTACTACTACTACTATTGGTACTATTATTATCATTATTATCATTACCACTATCATCATCATCATCGTTATTATCATTATTATTATTATTTTGTACGTATCGTCCATTTGTCATTTTCATCAAATTAAATGTAGATTTTGTTAGTAAAATTGTTGGAGAAGCCATGATGCATATTTCGCGTACCGTCCATCCCTAATTTTCCCTTATACTCGGCAACACGAGATGTTCTATGAAATCTTTACATAAGGACAAGAATAAAACAAGTTATTTACAAATAAATCACATGAATGTATTTCTACAATCATATGTATTTTGTTGACAAGTCGTTGTCTATTCAGTAGAAATGATCAATGAACGGACAATGAAAAGTAAATTGTCAGGATTCATAAAAATCTAAGAAACGTTACTGTGTTTGAATTGTGAAACATTTGATCAAACTACTTACTTTCTAATGAACCGAGATCGAATTTCAAAAATGAAACTTTCAACTTTTCGGATTGAATCGGATTCAGGTCAAGGTAAAATTATTTTGCTTCAGTCTTATTTTAATTCAAAAATCTTGAATTTGTTAGCAGATTTCAGTTTGATTAAGCTGTACTTTGATTTATAAGGATTCCAAAAAATCTGCTCATGATAAATATGCAAATATTGTTATAGCATCTAATAAACATTTCAGCTTTTGTAGTAAATGTATAACAAATTTCTAACGAACAGTCCTGAATAGAGTTGTCATAATAACAAAAACCGGGCGTTTTGTGGTCACGTGGAATGTTTACATTTAGTTCAAAGTAACGATTTTGCGATTGCTGGATGTAATATGGGATGCGTTTTATTTGCCACACTTTGAAGACAAAGGACATTAAACACTCATCTGATTAGTCAGCTTTTTCTAAACCTTCCCTCACGGAAAAAAACCCCACTTGGGTGTAAATTCGTACCCCTAACTCATAGATAATGCTAATTTCCCATAAGAAAAAAGTTAGGGGTACGAACTTACACCCAATTTGGGTTTTTTTTTCGATAGTTGGAAAATAAAACGTACGCTAAGTATCTGTGCCTATATAACGCTTATGTTGTAAAGTTACAAAGTTTTCATTTTGTGGTAAGTTGTGAAGATTTTGAAAGTGAGTACGACAGATCGACACAGATAATCACACACTCGAACTCGAAAGTCGAACGCGTGCGACGATCAGGGACGTGAAATTGTCGTGAGTGCCAAATTATTCATTGCTACTCTAGTCCTCTGTGATTTGTCGCCAAATCGAAGGTCGAAGGGATCAAAATTAAGAATGGCGTCGGCTATGGACACCGACGAAGAGATTGAAATACCAATTGCTTCCCGGGGAAAAGGACCGAAGAAACGTTTCGAAGTGAAAAAGGTATTGATGAGAAACCGCAGTAACACTACTTGAAGTTCACAGTCAACCCACCTCGGTTCGAAACGACACAGACAATACTCTAACCTCTAATTAGCTATGTCATCGCACCGTCAACACTAGCTTACTTGTTATTTGTCGTAATATAACGAATTTACGTATTTGTTTCAGTGGAATGCTGTTGCTCTATGGGCCTGGGGTAAGAAATTCAAAATAACCACTCTAAGTTATATCTGATTCCGTACCAAAATCTAACGAAGTTTTTCGTCACTCGTGTTACACATTTTGCGACAAGATATATTTCGTTTGCCACTGTATTAAAGATTCTTACTTACTAGAACGTGTTTCTTCTCAGTGTGATCGATAGAATCGATGGAAAAGTTGAATAAGTCGACGGGTAGACTCGGCGAAATGCTTTTACAAATTTCAAAGGTCAATCCAATCTTATGCGATGTTTTTTATGTTGATATTGAAGCTGAGCGATGTATTGACTCATTGTTTCTAAAGTATTTTAATTATCATCGACTCTTGCGATCATCGGTATTCCCAAAACATTATTTATACTTGACCCTCTGCGGTACCCCTGAGTCTTTTGAAGCACAACCTGAAGTTTCTCCTTAAATATCTCCGATATGCAAGAAGAGCTGGGCCTGGCTCCAGTCCCTAAACAAATTTATTGGTAGTGAGGACTTGAGAGCTAAGAGACGACTAAGTCCGGCAGTCTGTTGGTAAATAGTAATAAAGAGTACAAATCGATTGTGTGCCCTGAAAGACCCAGGAGTTTGGCGGCATTAGTGGTTTGCAATAGTAAGTCAATTTTATTTGTTCCGTTTTGTTTTACTATTTTCAAATGTTTATCAATAATATAAAGGTTTCTTGAGTTCCTTATACAAATACGGCGTCATTTATGAACACATATTCCAAAATATAAGGTATGGCAGAGAGGAGCGCCGAGGAAGTACGTCATTATTCCAGAATTTTGATGAGGCTTTTGACGAAGAAGAGGACGGAAAAGAAGTTGAAGAGTTATTTCCGACAGTCAGGATGCCAATCAAGATTATCTCATTTTCGAATGTCTAAATAAATATACTTTTTTGAGCCGTGGAAATTGAAACTATTTTATCCCGAAAGGTCATCGTCTGAACTTTACAACCATACAGTATTTCTTCTTGATATTTATTTACTGCAGATATTCATTTTTTTTAACGAATTCCAATTTTTTGCAAATGACTATGTGAATTCTGATTATTATTGCAAAAGTATTGATACATTTCATTGTAAAAACGATTGGAGCGTGCAGTAGAGACCCAGGGAAGTATCCATAGAGCTTTCCAGATTTTTAAAAAGACTGCAAGATGAAGAAATACAGGACAGGACATAAAAGATTCAGGGGCTCCGTGGAAGCAGTAACAAAAAAAAAAAATTGGGTCCCATGGAGGGTTAATTCCTACTCTCACGCTCTCTCCTTCTATGTGCAGATATCGTGGTCGACAACTGTGCAATTTGTCGAAATCACATCATGGATTTGTGCATCGAATGTCAGGCTAACCAAGCTTCCGCCACTAGCGAAGAATGCACAGTCGCCTGGGGGGTGTGTAACGTGAGTATTTGTCAAAAAATGTATCATATTCTCTTATCACTACGTCTGATTCTGTCTTACGATGCGATCATTCGTCCTAGTCAGCAATAACTTGAAAAGCGACACCTCCAAAGCTTGCTCCATTTATAATCACCGGTAAAGAAATGTTATATAGTGTTTATAAGTTGACTTTCATCATTTTGTTCCTATTCCATCTTTTCTTATTTTAATTATGATTACACACATTATTGTTTTCATCATCATTACTCTGACTGTTGATATTAACTCTGTTTAATTTCCGTTGCGCAGCATGCATTCCATTTCCATTGCATCTCTCGTTGGTTGAAGACTCGCCAGGTGTGCCCGTTGGACAATCGTGAATGGGAATTTCAAAAGTGAGTATTGGACATGTACAGACTTAGTATATTGCTTGTTTGCTTCGTCTATATTGTCGTTTCTTTGTATCTTATGTTATTCTGTTTCATTTCTTTTACTTGCTTAACTCACATCAAAGATTTAAAAAAAAACTCATCTCTCTGACGTCTTGATATTCACGATTTTTGGGGCAGATATAAAATTGTTATACTCAGGGTATATTCCTACCGGTCTGTGAATTCAATTGGATACAATTTCAACTTTATACGAAATCAACGGCGAGGGAAAAAATCCGCATGATTGGGAAGTAAAAATTC
Source organism: Neodiprion lecontei (assembly GCF_021901455.1). NCBI lineage: Eukaryota > Metazoa > Arthropoda > Insecta > Hymenoptera > Diprionidae > Neodiprion > Neodiprion lecontei. The sequence goes on along the minus strand of NC_060265.1, from coordinate 8,117,669 downwards.
TAACCAACGCCTGCTTGGCAGTTAAAAATTGTAATTGGAATTAGTGGTTCTAGATAACGATTAATTTCTCTATTCTCGGTTTCAAACACAATATTCTGAACAATTTTCAGAGATTTTTCCCAGAACTGCAGTTCAAGTAAAAATAACCTGCTGTAATTAGATTGTCACTACATGACCGATGAAAGAAAAAAACTGATTTTCGGTTCACTGTACCTCGAAACTCTCATACTAAATTTAGGACATTCAGCTACCAATGTCCCATGTTCGATAAAAATCGGCATAATCCTATGTAAAACATGCATGATAATTTACGTATTGTATTGCCGTTGAAGAAAATGAGTTTAGCAGGAACTGAAAATGTCCAAAGATTTGGACCCTGACAGTTTGTAAATGTTTATTCACCGATTGTTTTACGAATTCTATATTCAACTGAATCTATGAATAACGGTATTTCTTTTCCCTACATCCCCGCATCCGCTTATGCGTCTTTGCATCCGCTCCATCTTACTGTGCGTTTCATCGGGTGTGATAACTGCTGCCTTGCATCCTGACATCAGGGTTGTTACGATCTTTTTAAATGAAAGCAAAAAGTTATTAGGGATTCTTATTCTTTAAAATATATTTGAAATTTGATACAATTGCACAAAAGTATCCGGTATTATTAATTAGATATACGCTTTACTCAGAGCTAAATTCAATAATGTGACTCGCGATTGATGAATTATTCGAACACGTACAACAAATTTTGTTCGATACGTTTTGTCCGTTTCGAATTTCATTCATGGTAATATAGTCTTGAGGTAATTCAGTATTATATTATATTTTCCGGCAAGGTAATTTGTTCTGTTATTTTCCAATAACGGGAAATGATTTTTACACAGAAAAAAAAAGAATCAATACAGAACTCTGATTTTTGTAACAACCCTGAATTCACTTTTATCGATTTGTAAGTTGTTTGTTTCTTTTCGCGTATTCAAGGTATGGCCACTAACCGGATGCTCGCAGTCGACGCGAACAACAGAACCTTCAAGAACTACGCGACCGACCCTGGTGTAATGAAAAAACAATTTCTACAAAATTATCAAAATCTATTACGACTGCTTTCACATTTCTTCTGAAACAAAAGAAAAACATAATAGTAAATCATTAATCATTCTTAAGTATCGTTTAATATCGTACGTGGTATAAAGTTAACAAGTAATTAACATTTCACTTGCAAGCAAGTTATTTTATTTCGTTGCTGGACCGCTATTTCGTCATGCTTCAGCTGAAGTATTGCCACTCTCGACGAAGTTATTTAAATTATCTCCTCTTCTTTATACGTATACGTAACGATCGTGTTTCTAGATTTAAAGTCGTCGTTTCGCTATTTTGTAATTAATATAGGTATCAAAACTTGAATAAATTAAAATGATAAATCGTAAGTATACACATTCAGCCTTATCTTATAGCTGAAATTAACATGAACGTATATTAATGCAAGCATTTCCCTCCTGTAATTTCGTTATTTTATTACACAGGAAAGCTACGTGTGCTAGGTATTGTAATAAGTCGTTTAATAACGACAATGAACGTGTGAATTTAGATTAGCAAGATTCTTGGGAGTTTATCTTTGAAAATCCAATTTGTCCTACTAATAATGGAATAATCGTTAATCTTCGTCTTGTTTTGTTTCGTTTAACCGTACAGCGAAGCAACGGCAGTGAAATTGAAAATGATTTACATGCGAATCCGACCTCTTCTCCATTTCGCCCAGAGGGGAGTATTTTTTTTCTCTATCCTCTGGATGTAGCCTCGTACATACGAAAGAAGGAAATGTAGGGGCGAATGGGAACTTTAGTAAGGGCTCCTTGACTCTTCATAAATGCCAGTTGCTCTCTAAGGATCTAATTTTCGCTCTATGCTAGGATTAGAAGCCAGTCGTCGCGATTTCAACCCACCGCCGGTAAAAGAATTGTCGCGCATCTTTTCTCCGTCTGTTCAAGACCAGAAAATCGTGAAACTCTCGTTTTGATTTTACCGAAAAGTTCGGAAACGTCAAGGGAGAAAAAAAATTATATATTTCAAAAATCTTTCCGTCCGAAGCGAGTACAATGATTCAACATACAATCGAAAAATAAATTCAGACAGCGAACAAATCTGTTTCTCACGAACTGCACGCCGTTTTTTCATTCGCCAATTTTTTTACCCCCGTGAAAGTGACGCTTTTAATGAATATCTCTATATTTTTTTTTTTGCCAAGTAAAAATTTACCGTCAACCACCGTGCTACGTGAGAAAAAGGTAATATCATGGAGTCAGGCTAAATTCACAGAGAGCATGTGCCAAAACTTTTGCAAGGATGAACTGCGGCAGGTCGGATAATCGGATCATCCAGGGTGCAATAAAAAAAGGACAAAACACAAAATGGCGCTCGTGGCTGTTCCTTTAGGTCCTCCTTTTTTTTCGCTCGGAAGCCGCCCACGCCCGCAATTTTAAATTTATTTCGAATTACATTCGAAATATCGGTCGACTTCAAATTTACCCGATGTAATAAATTTCTTCTCTCACGTTCTTTCTCTTTCCAATTAATCAGTGCAATATTAAACCAACAAATTTTTCGGATTGACAAGTATTTTCGTAATCAAAATTTCGTTGTGCAATTTCACCACGCAGTTTCATGCTTGACGTTAAAATCGTTTGGAATCGATGTAGTAATTGAGTTTTTTTTGTTAAACATAAAAGTAACAAATAATATACCGGGAAAGTCGTTCTATGTAAAGTTTTTGCAATTTAGATTCGTCGGAAGGGATTCATCTTCCTTAAATTCTACAGCTTATTCTCATTAATTACTATCGAAATCCCAAGGAGTTGACAAACTTTGCGACTCGCTAATCCATAGATGATCTACATTTAACGGACCAGAAATTTTCTCCGATATCTGGCTTAAAGTCGCTATTTGCAACGTAACGACACCGGGTTTTTTTTCCTTTGACGGATCGGCATAACTTGCGTCAATACTCCTCTGTCTCACCCGTTTTTTCCCGTGCCATACCTTCTCCTTTCCCCACGCCGGTTACCTGCGCTGCGGGAGATGGAACGTAAATACGATTTCCACCCACGCCTGCAGGAGAGGCTTAGCGTCGCGAAGGCCTCATTTCCGCCGGAAACAGGACTCCCACCTTCTCGCCTCGCCCGTCGCCAAAGGCCAATCGAATTAAATACATTCCCGTTGCGCGACCAATCAGCTTGTTTTGTCTCTAACTCTTCGTCGCTTAGTCTCTCTCACTCTTTTCCTCTTGTTTTCTCCCTCCCTCCCTCCCTCCCTCCCTCCCTCCCTCCCGCCACTTTCTCTTCCTCCCTCTGTCCAGAGTTTCACCTTTTGCGGCCTCGGGCGGTCCGAAATGCTGATTTGATTCCGTTATCCGCAGTTTAATCGCGACGAGATTGCGGGAGTAGTTTCATTTCTTCGTTAAATCCATATATACTAAAATTCTACATATACTGCAGTTTCATTGATTCACGGTTGAGTAGATATATAACTCTGCCTTAAAAGTTTTCGTTCGCATAAATTGGACAGTTTTTTCGTTACCTTTTTGCATTTTATTTTTGGGACATGGTCGAATTTTCTGCAGAAGACGGTTAGCACGGTTTTCATATTTTTAATTCTCAATCTTTCGATGTTACTTACCTCAATTTTCTTACATTCTACTTATACATACATCGTATTAAATCTCCCGGTCTTACATGCTGCCGATGCGATAACTTTCTGCCAGAAAAATTTACAAGGTATTTTCTTCATCCTTCGCCTCGAACAAACCGAAGAAAGAAAGAGAGAAAAAAGAAATTACATACCATCTCTACAACTTCAAGATAAATATTGTGCAATCAATTTTTTATACTTCAAGTTTATCATGTGCGACGTTTATTATTTTTTAATCAAACATGAACCCTCGTCTCCGTTACTCTTCCCACCAAGAACACGAAGAACACGTAATATCTACGTACATTCTATACTTTTACGCACACACACACATACCAAAGTTATCGTATGATCTCGAAAAAGGTCGACGAGCTTACGCATGGCCGAGTCGGTTCATGGTGGAAAATTTCTCATGCATCGAACACTCTGGACTCTCGTTTTATTTTTAAATATTTCACATCCCATGGTTCTTGGTTCCTCTTATTCTCCTTATTTTTATCCTACTTCCGTTTTCTTCTCTTTATTCTTCAAAACCTCTCGTCCGGACTCGTCCATCCATTATCCGCATCCCCGATAAATCCGCGAAGCGTTTGAGCTTCCCGTGTTTGGCGGATATATCAACGTTTCTTAACGTTGTTTTGCATCTGTTCGTCCGTCTTGTCGCGTCCGTATACACACGTACATGTATATATCCATACACCTACTCACCGCCAGAGTTTACCAAGAAAATCCTCATCCCTACCGCAGCCGGAAGGTACACACGTTTCAGTAAGTTTTCACCGGAATTCTTACTACTACCCCACAAGACTTTACAACGGTCCGGACGGCTGCTATACTTCCAAACATTTCCATGTACGTGTGTTGAACGGGGACGAAATAACAAAAATAAAAATAGACAGCGGCCGCGTTTTACGCGGCGGAGGTGCGGACGTGAATCGTCCCTCTAAATCCTTGTTAGATCCGAAAGAAAATAAAACGTAAAGCTGAAAGATAAAGGTAAAAAATAAACCACAATGTCCCAGCGAAAGAGGGACCCATCCATGGTATTCCGTTCTTCGTTTCCCTTCGGCACGATCTTCGCTCATCGTCTTGCTCTCTGACGGACAAGATTCTATCTATGTATGAATTACCTGTTAAATCGTAAAAAACGTCAGGTAACGTACGATCCCTGTTACTAATAACGAATACAAAATTATTCCTCAAGTATCCACGCTCTCGAATCCAGCTTGTCGATAAGTCAGGGATCTTCCCGAAGCCGTCCTTACGCCGAGCGACCGACAAAATCGAGGGCACTCCAATGGTCTAAGTAGATCAGAAACCTTCGGGTCTCCGGGTCTTCGAGGCGGACGAAGCCAAGCTCCAGGTCGGCAAAGGGTTGCTAAGAGCCCTCCGCTAGTCAACCCCAATTCCGGCCCTCAGTCAACCTCCAATTCGCGTCCGGACCACCGCTCGACCGCTCTCCCTGACCTCCGTCGCTTTTCCTCCACCTACCCCCATGTACCTGACGCTGCCGCTGCACGCCCTCCTCTTCGACCTCCTCGTTGTTCAGCCTGACGTGATTGCCACCAAAATGTGTTTACCGTAAACTGTATCAAACTGTCGGCCTGTGGTGCTGGCTCTCCTCCGCTCCGTATGACCCTTGATCGGCGAAAGTACGCGCGCTCTTTTTCTCTGTCCACCCGTACCTTCGTACGTATTCACGGCGAAACACTCGTCGATTTTCCCCGAGCTTGTTCGCCGGGTTTCATCGAGCGTACAACCGCCACTTCACCCATGTCCGTTTCAACCCTACAATCGCCTAATGAAACTCGATCGTGGAACGTTCCCCAACAATTATTGGATCTCTTTAGGATTAATCAGTCGGGAAGGTGATGAAAAAATATAACGTAACAAATTGTTCGAGTTAGAGCGTTGATCCGGGGTCAACCATTCTTCGAGTCAAGTTGCACACCGCGATTTCACCCAGACTTTTGGCATTTACGTTGATACGTGTAAATTCGTTTCAAGTCACGAGCACGTGTCGTTGGGTCGTTTTACATCAAGTCACGCAAGTCTGTACTCGAGTTCACTCGAAGTCCTTCGAATTCGTAAATTAAAGTCATTCGTTCGAGTTCGACGGTCTATGGATTCGGATGCAGGCTTCACCGCAGAACGGTTGACCCCTTACAGCGATGCCGTTTTACTTCCCAAGTTTATAAATACAATTTAGGTAAGATTACATCGAATAAATGGAGTGCGCTTGAGGTATCAGCTTGGCGTTTGAGCGCATCCAGGTGGTCTGTACTTGTAGCAGCTCTTCCAAACCTCGAAAAGGCAAATCGCGGAGTGAAACCTGAAGAATATTGCCAGCGGCATCGATACGTGAGTGATTATGGTCCAGGCCCAGACACCGAAGAATTCAATGTGCTGCGGACGGACTCCGGCTCGAGATTTTTCCAGAGTATTTACCGACCAGAGCGCGATGTTCGCTACTATCAGGAAGGTAATTAGCTCTTTTCCCGGCTTATCGTACGTCGCCGAACGTCGCCTCCAGGCAACCTGGGTGGGAGAGTGACAAAAATGGAAAAAGTAATGTCGATATTAAGCCGCGTTCCCTGAATTTTCAAAACATTTTTCCGTATGATATTCGACACGGGTGTTTACGTTTGTGTTCACGTTTCAACGTTCGAGAAGTAAATATTTATCCGTCACGGGTGATCGGATGTATTTAGTATCGCGAACCCTCTCGTTTACCCAACAACTGTGTACGTATTCCCTGTCGCAGGTTCACAAACAGACAGTCCGACGGTATTCACGTGAAGCGGATCGTGTATTTCATCCTCGGATGTTGGAAAAATGTGTCAATATCATACTCGATTATCAGCTATACACATTGTGCGAACGTATCTATAGCTGGGTATACAAAACCAACCGTGACGCGGTGTACGGTGTATGAAAAAGCAGCGAAACAGTGATATCGCGTGTCTAATGGTATGAGAACGTACGCGCCGTTGTTCGACCTTTTACCACGCGTAAAGGTAAGAAGGTGTATTTTCTCACCCTTTATGTATTTACGCGAACGAAATGAAGATGCGTTGAAAAACATTGAAATTAAGAAATGGATCAATTAACGGTAAAAGGTGGCATGTATTGTCGGTTATGCCTTTTCATCGCCAACTTTACGATGAATAATCACGTACGCTTATGGGGTATGGGGTCGCATGTGCCTACATGACGTGCGATCTTATACCGTTACTTTTGATATTATTTTTTGAGAAAATAATGAATTCTCAACGTTCTTCCCGAAATTGACGAATCTTTACGTTTCAAAGGTTTCTCCATCGTTGTAAAAAAAAATTTATCATACTATTTATAAATTTGACGAATAAAAATATAGTGTGGTGCTGAAAGGGCGTATCCACCAAATACGAGGCCTTTTACCTTTATTTATTTCTTTCGGCTAATTTTAGTGTAAATACGCGTTTTGAAGTGGTTTCGTAGCAAATGCCGTGGAAAAAAATCATATACCATTTTACCATGAAATTCACTTTCTACATGCGTACGTCCTTATATAAGGGAGGTGTTGGTATAGCTTCGACAGTCTAAAATTATACCTATTCGTAGGATTTTTTTTTTTTTAGAGAAAATTTAAACCCCTCGAGCCATCTGAGTTTGAGGACTTTATTATTCATAGTTTTAAAAACACTTCAGAATTTATTCATTGAAATTAATAACAAGATCGTGCGTATAAGTAGCGAACAAATACGTTTTCAATCCGGTAGCGCAGATTACTTGGTCAATTTTTATCCGATCGTCTTGAAATCTTGACACAATTTTTAAAACTTGTTTGTCGATTCGAGCTCGGGGCTAGATTTTTGAATTTCAATTCCCCAATTTTTTTAACATCATTCTGATCTGATGTATTGGAAAAAAAAATTTTTTTTTCAACATTCGAGCTGTGAGCTCTAACCCAAGAATATGTTTTTGTCTCAAAAAAAAGTTTTCTACCCGTTAAAAGTTGAACAATGATGTCGGGATATGCGCCATCGCAAAAGCTCCCGAGTTCGGAGTCGTTGGCTACTTATACGCCCCATTCCGCCATTTTGTTATTAATTTGACTGAAAAAACTCTATAATGTACTCGAAACTATAAATAATAGAGCCCTCAAACCCAAATTCCTCCAAGTGTTTTAATTTTCTTTCAAACTGTACCCTCCCCTTAAACCATTGGATACCTCGGCGATATTTCTTCCCAGTCGTTGCCCAACGAAAGCGGGGCACCCGTTATTGTAACGTGATCGGCCGGGCCTTTAGTGCAGTATATTAATCCTCGAACGGTCGTATTGCAGAGCTGTGAAATGCAAAACCTTGTTGCGCGAAACGCAGTGACGCGGCACGGAACGACCGCGTTCGGTGGCAGGTGTGTGCACAGCTTAACCGCGAACACAGCGTGTATCAAAGTGGCTCGACAACGTCACGGTATAATCCTGGCAGGCAACGGGAGAAATTTCTATCTAATTTGTTGTCACTTACCTTAATGAGCAATGTTTGAACGGTGCTTTGAACGAGTGCCAATATGTCGGCGGTCAAAGCGATACCCCAGCGTGGACCAGTTGTCAGAAATCCTCCCACCACGCTGAACAAACAGTGCAAGTAAACTCCTGCTTGAGCCGCCGCCAGCAAAGTCGCGTCCAGGTTCTGGCCCTTCGCTGGCTTTGGCTCTAGGTGTCGTAATTTTATCGCGCCTCCAACGGATGCCATTATACCTGTTGACGTGAGAAGAAGTAAAGAAAAACAACTCCTTTCCGATCACTCGAATCGCGATTTCTCGGCATTATTCGACAATGAAAACGAGTGAATATCGTTTAACATCGATGATTGTTTCACCGAAGTAAAAGTTGACATCGTGATTACGTATTTCATGATTACCTGTATGTTGTACAGCGATTACGAGATATTACTTGACAGATAAATTTTACTTTGATTACGCGATTTCTCATGATTTCTAAGATTTTATACGACTTGCAAAGAGATTCCTGTAATCCTAAATGATTTCTCATGAGTACCGATGATTTACCTTGACGATTACTTATGCAGAATTTTATTCTAACTTTACCGAATTCAGTTCGATTACGGAGATTACGATACGATTTCGCATAACATTGACACCTCGGTCGTTTCGTCGAAACATCCCTTACTCGATACGATTTACTTTGTTCGATTTACCTCCAAGCAGTATGCAAGCCTCAAGGGCCGTGACTTGTTGCACGGCGATGTCGGGCTTTTCTTCTTTCAGTACGAAGAACATGATCAAGCTGAGTATGGTTGCAGCTATGATCAATATACCGGCGAACAATCCCCTGAAGAAAGAAAATAACGAACACGTTCATCGATTGTTCAATGTAGGGCGTTGATTGCTAATGGGTAAAAATCACCGAATCTTTTTTAATTGATGTGAGTGTATGTAACACCTTTGACCCCGTAGTAAGAGAAAATATCTCATCGCCGGACGCGACGCGGTGAAATCATATTTTATCTGTACATTTCGGTAACGCGTCTCTTTATTATACGGATGGAACAAAGTAAAGGGTCGTGCTCCGTTCATGTCCGAGAAACTTACGATATTCGAAAATGAAAAAGCATCATGCAAATCTTTACAATCCTGACTCGCGGGCGCAAAATCTTGGCGGTAATTGAAAATTGATTAGAACACTTGCTTGTGTGCGCTGCTGCAGTCTATGCTCAGTTGGTGAATAGATCTTGTAAGACTTTCGCTTCTTGTCGGTTTCTCATCGATCCTTTTCCACATCTCGAAGAGTATAACCGCGCAAATTAAACTGAACTCAATAGTGCAAGGGAAAAGGAACGGGCTCGCATTCGTGAGAAGTCCCGACAATATTCCACGCCGACTTTCGTGTTCGTTTTCCAGCTGGTCAATTTCGTGACGTGTCTCTTGTATCAAAGCCTGTTAAACGAAAGTAAACATTTTTACTCGAACAAAACGAAGTGGCCAATGATTAATTAACAACCCACAGTGCTTGTGATTTTCGCACTCTACCTGCAACCATTCGCATAAATTCGTTGCGATCATGTGCATGAGACCCAATTTGGCGAGGGCGCCGTGCCTCGCGAGTTCCAAGTCTTTGCTGTTCAAAAATATGAAGTGCATCTGGGCTGTGACCAGAAGGAGACGCGCAGCCGGCGTTAGTGCGCGTAGAGCACCCGAGGACGTCGCTATTTCGGCACCGATTTGCAACCCGGTGAAGACCAGAGAACCAGCACCGAAGCCAACAGCGCCAAGTCGGAGACAGAAGCTGCCGTACTGCTGAGCCTGGAGGTATCACCGAATTCGGTATGTTTGAAAACCAACTTTACCAACTTAGGTGTAAAATACTTCCTTTGAAACAGCGTCTCTTCGACATGTAAAAAGCACGCAACCGAGGAATCACCTGAATTATCGGCGGTCTGCCCGAATCCACGGGAAACTCGTAGATCTTTTCCTCCATGTTGTGCTTTATCAGCAACCTCTTAACCGCCTTGTCCCTCATGAGCGTGGTGTAGAGCATCACCACAAATGCCACACTCATCAAGTACAAGTAGAGGTAGTAACCCTGTCGAGTATGGAGAAGGAAATTTTTGTTATCCGATCGTTGGTCGACAGGAGTCAGGTGCTGTATGAGGTGCTGTTTCGTCGAGTCTGCGTTAGTCCGTAAGTTACACAATCGAATGCCAATAAGTCGGTTCAAAACTCGCGTTTAAGCCATCGGAAGAAAGAGACTTGGATCGATGGGATCGGAGTGTTTGGGAGAAACGGTGTTTTTGGATCCGTCGAGTACAGGGTACGCTGCGAAACAACGTTGGGCTCGGAATTCCCGCGGTCGGTTCGCTACCATGTTTTTACAGACCTGATCGTAAGCCGTCGGCACACCTTTGCTAACGCTGGCGGTAACGGGTATGGCGACACCAACGACTACCAGAAGTTTCGCGTAAAGTGTGCTCAGAGTTGACATAAGCTCCTGGTACTTGTGGTTGTACTTCTTTTCCGTGGGCGGCGTCGGCGGCGTTGGCGGCGTGGGTGGCGCTGAAACAGGAAAATCGCGCCTCCGAGGTCAACCAATTTCTCCGAAAATACCTTCCAGTCGCGCACCCCGTGCTCAAAGCGGTTCAACTACCGTCCACGTAACTTAGTCCAAACTTACTCCACTCACCCTTCGCGACGTCCATGTTCACCAAGGGTCCTGCCGCTGTGCCAACCGGCGTTAATTGCAACATCGTTGGCCGGAGAGGGTGATGGTCTTGAATATGAGAAATCGAGAGTTGGCTTTCGTGCCGCTGGCCATAGTCGTGATCGAGTGACACGGCCGAGGGGAGGGATATGTTACTTCCCAGTTCGGTCATCAGAGCCCTGAAACGCGATGCGAAAAATTCACATTGGTTATTATTAACATACAAGCGATCGTCGAAGTGGTTCGTTCGTTAGCGAGGACCACCTTCGACTTTACGCGACTTTCGATGGATTGGTTAACCGAACGAATGCGTTAACAAGTCCGTCCAAACTATTTTTAACGCTCCTGTTACTCGAGGGTATCGCAGAGGTTGCTTTTTATCCATTCATCGTCCTTGTACGACGGGGCGAGGAATCGAGCTTCGCGCACACGTGCTTGCGGAGGCGAATGTTGAGGGGGATGAACTTAAATGGAACTGTTGAGCCATTGTGTTTGCTTGATTAAATGAACGAAGGTTCAATGACGCTTTGCACCACAGTTACAGATACTATTATTACACCCGTTGTTTCCGATACTCGATATACGGATGTACGCTGGGATGTGGCTAGACCTGCATTATGCGCCTCTAGCATCTTACGCACGCGCTTCCCTGAGTGCATTTATGCCCTACACGTATTTCTGTTATCTGTCAGTGAGTGAGCGAGTGAACGAGGATGTGTGTAAACGTATTGTAAGGCTACAAAGTGGAACGCATCTCGTATCGATTGCATTTCTGTCTGGGAACTGAAACGGGAACGCCCGCTTTTCTTTTGTACCTATCTCTTGCTTAATGGACCTTTTGACAGGAGTAAGTGAAAATTCGATACCGCATCGAGGGGTTTCAAGGGTCGTCAAAAAATGATGCAGTCAATCAGTTCCCCCTTCGCCCTACATCAATTAACGCTGATACAGGCAATTCCTTTGACAATGATATCGTTTAAGAGAATATTAATACTGTTTCGTTTGCTAAAAAAATCTACTCAAATTGACATATCGTTGGGATATTGATTAAGAATTGAGCCAAGTTTTTAAAATTCATATTGATTCTATGCTGTTGAAAAAGAAAGAAAAAAGTTTTTCGTATCAGTTACCCGAGTAAAGCTCTTCTCTGGTTCATGACAGCGTTTGCTATGCTTTGTCTCCTCAGACTCAAACGCTTGTGGGGATTATCTATTCGTTCCATGTTGATGTGCATGTCGGGAGAATGTTCGCTACCCGCAGGAGGCGGCATCGGAATTGGCTCGTTGCTCATCTTCGAAAAAGAGTTACTCAGAAACTCTCGAAGTTCTGTAGGAAGAAGAAAATTTTTTTTTTAAAGAAGTCGATTTTCTGTGATAAATATCACGATTTAAGGAACAAGCACAATGGTATTATTCAGGCTTGTTGAAATTTGTTTATAAAATCACAACCATTATCAATATTTGTACTGCTATGCACCGAACTGTGAACGTGATAATCATTCTTATTTTCGTATACAACGTTACGTCGGTGTGTGCTCTATTCTCTTTAACACGGATCATGACGAAAAATTTGGCCCGCGTGATTCGTAGCGCGTTAATATTTCATGCTCTGTTTGACAAATCAATACGTTTGATTAGTATACGTGCGAATGACTGACACCAAGTTAGCGATTGAAGCGGGCCAATGGCATTAAACGTTGCTTCCGACGTATCTGTACAAAGACATGCTCTTGTAGACTTGCGAATATCGAGTATCACCCACTTGTCCGAAGACTGTTGTTTGTCACATAGTTATTTACGTACTACTGCCGTGATAATTGAACGTTAATCCAATGATGCCGGAATTTGGAACAACATCGTTGTTGTTAGTGACTTGGATCGGAGAAACAAATCTCCAAATTCCTGCTCTACAGTTTTATTAATAGCAATATTAGTTTTTTGTATTTTCTCTTCTCGCTGTCAGTCGTTTAAGTCATTTTTCTCTATTTGTTCAATTATTTTCTCTTCTCACACATAGCTAATGTTACAAGCTTATCAATATTGATAAGTACCTAATTCAATCTTACACGTTCTATCTATGAAATGTGAATTTTTTACGTTTTATTATTCGCGTGCGTCTAACATTTGGGGCATAAGACTTTGCTACATAAACGGTAAGTCGATCGATATAAATATCTGAATGAAGCGGAAAAAAAATCGACGAACGTATAAATAAGAAAAATTGCTTACGTCAATGCTGTGTGCGGTATTTTCTTGGTCGGTTCGACTGCAGAAATTCCCCCTCGTTATTTGCAGATTCGCAAATCCTTTCCCAAGGATCAAAGCGGATTAAGCGTGGATTGAAATATATATGTATATGTATGTATTTTTTTTTTCGAATATTTATATACGTATTTTTCGCCTTTTTTCTCTTCCAAATTTCAAACGACGTTTCGCGCGAATCTCTTACTTTCTTGTTTCGCTCTTTCGTAAAGTAGGCGTTATATAATGTATGTATGTATGAATGCGTATGTATATACTTAAGGCAGGCGAGGAATCGTTACTTGAACAATATCCAAAGTTTATCCAGTGACAATACGAAGTGCGGTGAAAACTTTTGTGTCACTTCCGAGTCAACCAGAAACTCACGTGGATTTTTTCCTTTTTTTTCCTTCCTCCCACGCGAACTTTCAATTTATTCCTTCGAATTTTTCGCCTCTTTGAATTTTTAGCAGTCGCTGCTCTCTCTTTCTCTCTCTCTCTCTCTTTCTCTTCGGAACTTCGATCGACACTCACGTCGGGTTTGTTTCGCTTTAAGGGTGTTTCTTCATGTTTGTTTTTTATACTTGGCTAAGCACCGAAATCACCTCGTTCAACTGGAGAATAAAAATATATACGTTTATACATAGGCATATGATTATCACCAAAGAAAGTAAAAAAGAAAAAAAGAAAGAAGTTTATACTTTGAGTAAATCATTTTCACAGTTTTTCTAATACGGAGAGTAACGAAGTTTTGTTATTTCCCAAAGCAGCGATGTCCGTGTGAAAGAAAAACCGCCCCTTTACTCTTTCCCTTTATATTTTTTTCCTTACAACTTATGGTAAGTAAAATGTTAAATTCGTTCTGAAATCGGTAGCTCGTCACGAGAGGAACGGGTTTTGGGTTTGTTGGCGGTGAAAAAGAATTCGATTCGCTTTTTCCTCACAACAAGTTTGAGAGATGATTTCTTCCCCCTGGCGTTTGAATCGCTCGTTCAAAACTCGCATCCGTCGTATTTTCTAGGCTGTTTTAGAATGCAGATTTTTGTAATGGATTCCGCGATCGAAGTGTTCACCGCCTGTCTTTTTCTTTTTTTTACTTTTCTTCTCCCTTCCTTACTTTCTTCCTTTTCTCATTCCCCAAGACCTCTTTCGCCGGGATTTCACACTGTCCTCCAGGCCTCTCTTCGAGAGCAGCAGCGACGGGCGCGAAAAGCTGGGACGCGAATTCGTAAAATCGTCCGGTAAGCGGCAATATGTAACCTCGGCATCTATCTTTGCGAATTAACACGTCTCTTCACGCCCCACCACGAATTGCTTGCACAGCGACGGAAATCTTTTTAGCGTAGATCGAGACACGAACATGCCACGCCTTTAGGAAGATGCTTTTTGCATCACTGCACAATTATATTTACAGCTTTTCAACACGCCGTGTTTACTCTCGCGGATTGTCAAGCTTAAAGTGTCACAGCTGATCGTGTCAAAAATATTTCACAATTTTTTCGCAAAAATTCATTCGTCTACTCGTTTGACTTTAGATGCTGGAATTCATTCTCCGATCGTTAATTACAATCGGTCAAAAATAGTGGGATGGAATTATTCGCTTGTTCACTCTTACTTCAGACAGCGTGATATGTGAGTGACTCTACGACCGAGACGCGAAATGGAACGAAAGAGAAAATGTCCATGTTTGACTTTTCCTATTTCGATTACAGAACTTTTCGGAGTCGTTTAAAAATAAAAAAAAATAAAATAAACAAAAATCACTGAACCACGATACTTCGGTTGAATTTAGGATTTTTCATTGTTTTTGATAAATAAATATACCGTCGAAGTAATTTACATATTTTTCGGTGTAGCTTGAAATTTATATCGATCAGAGGGAACGAAATATTCTCTAAGACGCACAAATTTCTAGAGCTAATTTTGTCGATAATTTTCCTTCGAATTTGATTCCAGTAGAAAAAAGAGAAAAAAAAAAAAACATTTGTACGAAACAATATTTTATACATTCATTGTCAGCGAAATTTTATTCATTTATTTATACATGGAAATAACGATCAACAGATAGGAAACAGAAACGAAGCGCAGTTTCGATGCTATTGACACACGGCAATGAGATTTTAAAATCTATACACGACGAAACAAGTTGAAGGATATTATTATAGGCTGGGTGTTAAGTGATCTAATTTTTAGTACACTTGTCGAGCCATATCGAGGAAATAAGTATCTCGTGGCAAAGATAACAAGTATAATAGCGCCTAGGTTCAGACATGCCGTAAAATTCTGTAGTCTGCACGATTATAATCATTCGAGTACAGAGAAGAACGTTCGTTGAATAATTCACTCGCTTTCTTTGTGACAAATCACATTTTACTTTAACTTCTTCGGATACAGTTGTGCGGATAAATCGGCGATAGTAATGAAGAAACAAAAAAAAAAAAAAAATAACATCAACACCGACAAAAGAACGAAATAAAAAACAAAAAAGGAAAAGAAATTGTCGAAACTTTTTAATCGGAGAGCGCAAATCACGCAGGTGAAGTGCACGAAGCTAGACAGAGCTTTCAGGAGGGTTGCAGAGCTGGGCAGAGAACGGAAGTCAGTTCACCGCTCATCTGCGTCAGGGGGCGGGAACAGGGGAACCGGAAGTGCCCGGATATGAGCTTCCGGCGCGAACAATTTGCAACGTGAAATTGAATCATCGACTCCGATAATCGTCGCGTCTGCTCGAAGTTCTGCAGAGGTTGAACGGTGACTCGAGTGGAATTATCAGAACGATAATAAGGGGAAGATTTTATGAAAAATATAATTCCCTGGCAAAACCTTCGGGAAAGGGGGGGAAGGGAGAAAAAAATCGGTTTAAACTTGAGCTGAATAAAAGGAATTAGTACCGTCGGAAATGAAGCTTTAATATGAAAATCGTCGTCAGGTTTTTCTCTCTCTCTCTCTATATATATATATATATACATGTGCATATTATATTGAAAATTGAATATAGATATAAACACAAAGCAAAAATTCAGCTCGCATTCGAATTGCAAATGCGTTTTTTTTTTTTCATCGTATCTACTTATTCCGGACACCCGTTACTGGAAATATTTACACCACAGTAGGCGCAATCATCGCGCGTGTACCAATTGCCATTCACCCTTTTCCCGCCTTCCGTGTCAAGCCGAGCGTTTACAAAATACAAACTGAATTCCGCTATCAATTCGGTCACACTCGTTTCTGCACAATTCTGTCCTACGTTCCATGTTATAACCGAAAATTCGCGGTGCCGGGAGGGACTCGAATTCAAGGATCGTCGATATTTTTGTCGAAAGAAAAAAAGGTAATTGGGCGGAGAAATTAAATCGCATTCAATCGAATTATCAGCCCGCTCGTTATATCGCGAAGCTAATTACCGAGCTCCGCTATTCGTCGAGGTGTTAATACCGCGTACAGGTATGAATAATTCGAAACTCTGCATTACCGATATTATAGAGAACGTAGACGGTATCAACGGGCGTCGAAGCCCTCAGACGAAACATTTAGCGAAAGCTACACACGCAGTTTGATTGAAATGTAACAACAATAGGAATCGAGGATCGAATTGCGTACAGGAGGTGAACTATTGCAGCACGATTATAGTTTACTCGTCAATCAAGAGAAGGTGACCGACGAACCGCGACACATTTTTTGAACCGGCACATGTATTACATACGTACACGAACAATATAAATCGTCGATGCATTATTTAACTTTGTTTTAAAGGTACAGCGTACGACAATATATATTTATACATGGGTAAATACAGGTGATCAACGAAAGCGGCGAGGCTTGTCCAACAGAGACTCTATACAGGCATATCAATATCCATCCTTTCTATTTACACAACAATCTATACGTAGGGAAAATTTATTCCAATATTTTCAATTAAAGTTAGACAAAGCCCTGCGGTTCGATAGCACCTACAGCGCGGTGTGTTTCCAACAACGATCGGCTTCCACCTATCAAGCTAAAAATATCCATCCAACACTTCTCGCGCCTTCCTTCTATTATTCGACTTCACTGCAGTTGTACTAAAGTCCTCGATTCAGTTTCCGACGATTGGCTGTGTTCGGATGGAACGACATGACACTTGAAACGGAGTCGGAATATCTGCGGAATTTCTATTTTATCCTCATTTGTAAATATATAAATTATAATCGCTCGATAAGTTGTTCGAATGAAATTTCAAATCTTTTCTTAATAATCAACGATGCCTAATTTTGGGGAAAATGCATCGGCTTAAAATATTTCAATTCAGCTCACTGCGAAAACAGTTGGTTTTGTCTGCGGAGCAAGTCGCAGTGAAAATGCCAGGGTGAGGTCAGACGCTGTGAACGGCGCGGGCGTGTAAAATGAACGTAAACGTTCGTAACCGCGTTTAAAGCCTTGGAGAGTTAATTTTGCAAATTGGCAAAAAATTTCCGACGAGCCAATATGTACCATCTGCCCGTTACACTTGTAGAATGTGTATAGAGTTTCAAAAAGAACGCAGCTCTGCTTTACTTAATATTCACGCTTCCACGGTTATTCACGATTATTTCACCTAAAGCTGCGATGAATAATGTAGCAAGAGTTTTCCATACGTATATACTACATACATATATATATATATATATATATATATATTGTTATGGAGTGTATATCGAGTGATTCATCGTATTTTAAAATCGTCGATATTATTTTCATTCTCAATATATATACAAGTATTCGCGTGTGTTTGAAAAATATATCGAAGCTCAGATTTTTTATTTCCTTCTCTTACTACCTCGCGAATTACAATTGCAACAGAAAATGAGGGAAAAACTAGGATTTATATATATATATATATGCGTAATATGTTTTTTCCTCATTTTCTGTTGCAATTGGAAATCGAGAGGTAGTAAGAGAAGGGAATAAAAAACCATATGCCGAATTTTATACCCTCGATGAGAATTTTCTACAGAATATTGCCATGTACCGTATGTATCTAGTGTGAAGTTCAATGAACTGTAAAGATGCGTAATACTTTTTTCGGTATTCGTTACTGATCAATATGTTAAAATTTATACCTCGTCGATTCTTCGGTATACATTATACGCGGTAGAAATGGAAAATAATAACAATAAACCAGTTTTCGTATTGGAAGATAAACAACATTAAAAAATATTTTACCATCAACGGATACATGCGAGAATTATTTATTTCACATAGTTGAGGTCAGGCAAGTCTTACGTGATTTTCAAACAATTTTAGTCTCTCATCGAGCCGTTTCCGGGTTCGTTCGTACCGTGCAAACACCCGTTATCGATTCGCGACGCAATTCGTATAGGTATGCTGGACAATAATTAGATGCGTATATAGCGAAGAGCTCGCCACAAATGTCACGAGCCTGTCAAGAGGACTGTCACCCACCGTTGGAGGGGGACAAAGATGACCAGCAGCAACCAACGTACGTGCAGCGCGACGAGCTGCCCATCAGGTAATTCGACTCGACAGTCCAATATCACTAATAAATATGAACGAACTTACGAATGGGGAGTAAAAAAACATCGAAATAAATAAATAAATAACCGTATATATATATATGTACTCGTACATAATGGACACGGGGTGGATAAAAATTTCCTTCCCTCATCGATCAACAATCGCTATCTCAATTAATTTACATCGAGGTGCTTCTTATTAAATACTGGGGTGAGCCAAAAAAAAAACTAAGCTATCGAATTTATGGTCTTAAAAGGACCTATATTTACTAAGAAAAAAATTCTTCCATTGGGAAAATTTTTTAGCTCAATTTTGAAAGGTTTCGGTGGCTTTTTCAAATTTCCCGTTTAAACAACATGAAAACAAAAAATTTACCAGGCATATTCTTGTAGAACATTAAATTCTTCAAAAAAAGGCCCTAGAGTTGATTTTTTAGACTAAAAAATTCGTAGAACTACGGGCCGTGAAAGTCGAAGTTTTTCCCCCACGGAAAATTTTTTTTCTCAGTAAACAGGTCCTTTTAAGACCAAAAAATTCGATAGTTAGTTTAGTTTTTTTGGCTCACCTTAATATACATTAAATTTGTTGATTGCCGTTTATCGTTTTTGTACAGTGCATCATACATATAATAATAATAATAATAATAATAATAATGACAATAATAATAATATCAGTATCCGAACCGAGTTTTTAGAAATTTATGAAATTTTTTAACTTTGATTAATCACGCGACGCGAAAGGATAGAGAAGGAGAGAAGAAAAAACAAACAAATGAAAGCAAAGGTGAAAGAAGAAAATTTTCGGAAAAGTTGACGACGTTAACTTGATATAAAAACTTGGATGAAGGAATGAGGGGAGTGAGAAATTCTCTTCGGCTAATTCATAAAAATCCTTCCCGTTTAGGCAGGAGCGAAGAAGATGCAGCCTTAATGAGGCAGGATGAGAAAAATTCTTGGTTATATATAACGGGAGGGGATATGAGGTACTCTTCGCCGAAGTAGCGAGCATTCAGTGACGTATCTTAACAATTAATCAAAAAACTACCCAGGGAAGCAACTCCGCGGACGTCGTGAAGGAGACATTAATCTCCCCCGGCATCCCGAGTCTTCGGGTCTTGAAGTTTTTCCTTTTTTACCTCTACCCCCCTCTTCCCCTCCATTTATTTCTGCACGCATTTTTATTTACCTTTGTTGCTCAGTTTCTCGCTCTCTCTCTATCTTTTGTAACGTTTTTTTCATTCTCTCATTTCACCTGCTCCTTTTTAGTTTACTTTTTGTACTTAGTTAGTCGTTTATATTCGGTTTATCTTTACCTTCATTTCTTTTTTTATTTGTTTTCAGTTTATTTCTACCGTCATCCTGCGCGTTGAATTGAATCGGTCAAAGATATTATACATGTGACATTTAGTACGTACGATATATCATGCACAGCTGTGTTCACGTGTTGCATTCAGAGGTACATATTTTTTTTTTTTTTTTATATCAGAAAGTTTCTAACTCGACGTTTAATCGGCAAATTTTTGTACCGTTTTTAGGTTTCTTTAGACCCTTTTTCCCGGGATAGATCGGGAGTATGATTTTAACTTAATATAATTTAATATATATAAAGCTCGATCATTTGTAATCTTGGACCAATTATAACTCGGATGCCAAAAATGTACTGCTGGTTATATTTTTATGATTTTTTTTCTCTCCAGCCACTAAGTTAATCACAAAAACGTTGTACAATTAACACAGAATTACGTTTGGTTATAATTACTAAACGTATCTTTTGTTGCAAAAATATGTTAAAAACTGATTCCAAGTGATTTTTAGAGAATAACAAACAAATTTACAAATAAAATGAGCCCTGATTGATAAAAATCGAACAAACCGTACGATTTTCGGGATAAAAACAGTTAACGGAGGAAAAATGCGATCCATTCAAAGTTATCAACGACTGAACTTTTGTCATTTGAAAACGTAATTTTTATTTTATCGGATAAAGTTTAAGCCAATGAATTTCAGATTTCAGGCTAGACTTTCATTTATTTACTTAATTTTTTTACCCGATCCGACTCTCATCGTCAGCGTTTCCATCCTACGTTAAATATCAATATCGTATCTATTTCGTAACCGTTTAGAAATGCCTTTTGCCTGTCTGCTGAAATGCTTTAATGAAACCACACGTGTCACAGGTCAGAGGTTAACGTATTGAACGCAGGTGACGATACGCATCTACTATATCTACATATCTATACGTCATAGACAACGGTGATTACGCCTCGTTATAATTCTGGACCGCGCAATGATTTCCTATTCATTGTAGTCGCTCCGAAGCATCCCTCTCTACATATAGGGAATTCCATGCGAATCCAACCAACGTTTTACCCTCACCATTTCTGTGATTATGTTTAAAAAACTTTCTACAATTGTCCCAATTTCGAAATTGTACCCTGAATTCCATTCGCATCCGATCCTCATCATTTTTTACTTTGTTCAAAAAACTTTTTGCAATTGTTTCAACTCCGAAACAGTACTCTGATTTTTTCAGATTTTTTATCCAACTGGTTAATTATTTATAAATATTTAAAGTGGTTTTGAAAAGGAACTTTTTAACAATTTTCAAAAACTGTCATTTCTATTTCAGACATTTCAAACCCTATGATGGAACGATTTTTATTTCTATTTTTTTTTAATCAACGCTTTCAATTGTTTGGTCGATTAAAACATTGTGTGAACGGTCTGAAAATTCCCGAATAATTTTGAAAACTATTATTTTTTACTTAAAATATTTCAATACCGGTTTCATTATGGAGCGATTTTTGTTTATCGTTGTGGCACATTCACTTCATAATGAAATCGGTCTGGAAATATTTTAAGTGAAAATAGAAGTTGTCAGAATTTTTTGGCGATTTTCAGATCGTTTAAACAATGTTTTAAATGATCCAAAAAATTGAAAAAGCTAAAACTGAAAAAGAAATCGGCCCATCATGGGCGCGGTCTTTAAAAGTTTGAAAAATATGCCATAATTTTTGAGAATTTCTTGAGGGTTTAAATAAGGTATGTTTCAAAATCACTCTCAATATTTATAAATAAGTAATCAGTTGAATAAAAAAATCTGAAAACATTCAGAGTACTGTTTCAGAATTGGGACAGTGGCAGAAAAAATGTTGAACAAAATCAAAAATGTTGAGGGTCAGACGTTGGTTGGGTTCGCATGGAATTCCCCATATATATATATGAGGCATTCCGTACCGATTCAACCTGGATCCGTCCCTCGACCTCTAGGATTCAGTCCACGATTTTTTATCTTGTTGTTTGAACTTTAAAAGAGAAAAAACGGGTGATAAATAACGAATCGTGATTTAAAAGTCATTAAAGTTTTGAGTGGTGTAAGTTTCAAACATGGAAAAAAGAAACAACTGACTCCGCGGGTATAATTGCATGATATATATATATATATTTATATACGAATTATTCGGCATCTAATCCGAGTTTCGCCTCGCACATAATAAAATAAGATTTTCACATCACACGTTTAAATCTACTTGGCGTGTGAAGAGTAGGCACCTTTGGAAAGAGAAATTCGGAGGGTGGTTTTGGGGTGTTTCCCTGCGCCCCGTTCTCGTAAGGAAATTTCATTCGCATGCGAATGAAATTTTACTAAAAATTGAAAACACGTCGCAACGTTCTCGAATGAAAAAAGAAATTTGCACGAGAATATCAATAATAATAACAACAACAACGACGACGACGACGACGACGACGGTATATTCGGTGGTGTCATACAGCTTCACAAGATTTTGACGATGCTTTTATAGAAGGATGAAATTTTATAAAGTTTCGGGTAAAATTCCATTCCCGCTGTTTGAAATTACATATGCCAAGAAAAGCGGAAAAAAGAGAGAGAAAAGGTTAACGTTTTCCGTGTCTGATTTATCTCCGATTCTCGAAGTGTAATCTTTGAATCGGAGATTTGTTCGGGGTTCGAAGACGTCTTTCTTACTCGCCCTCCGTTTTCCACCTTCCGCCGGCCGATGAGTTCCGCACGAGGAAACCAAGGGTGGCCGCAAGTTCCACCAGAAGGATTCACCGCTCAGGGATTTTCGTATAGGAACCTCACGCGATTATCGACGCGGCCCTTTTTGTCCTTTTCAACTTTTACGCATCGTCGCAGCTATACGTTGCGGCTTACGCGAGTGGTTTTTAGTTTCGTGAAAGAACTGAATATGCTAGCAAAAAAAAAAAAAGAAGCGATTCGACAGAAAAAGTTAGGAACAACGCAAAAGCGATAAAAACTTGTAAAATACCCACCTTGGTGTATGGCTCGAAAGTTTATAAAAAAGGCCTAATGACTCGGAAAAATTCAAAGCGATGCTTTTTCAAATATCAAAAAATTTCAAAATCTTTGTTATCGTTTCATACCTATACTATGTTCAAATGATTAATCTTTTTCCGAATGCTTCGAAACGTCGATTATACGTTAAAAAATTATTCATTTCCCAAGAACAGCATAATTTTATATCATTTCTTTAACGAATTGTAAAATTGAAAGCAAACAAGAACCCGATTCAATTTTACGAACAAAATTAGAAAGCAAGTCTTATTAAACAGTCGAAAACATTCTCATTTTCAGTAAATGACTTGTTGCGATTAATGTTAAATTTGAAAATATTATTGGTTTTACATACCGAGTTTATTTTATTACACACAATTGATATAAATGCGGAAAAGTAATACTACACTTATTGTTAAAGTATTAGTAACTACCTAGGGGTCAACCATAAATTACGTCACACAAATTTCATGGCTTCTGCCCTCCCTCCTGCCCCTTGTGACGTCGCTCATTTAACATTTGTCATTTAGAACTTGATTAAATAAAGTAACAATTTATACTCAGAATCAATAGGAAAAATGATATATTCTTACATTGCTTTTGGCTGAAAACAAAATTAATCATCCTGGGTCCGTGGACTTTCAAACTATTCCGTTACGTTATTCATTACTGA
This sequence comes from Neodiprion lecontei, assembly GCF_021901455.1. Taxonomy (NCBI): domain Eukaryota; kingdom Metazoa; phylum Arthropoda; class Insecta; order Hymenoptera; family Diprionidae; genus Neodiprion; species Neodiprion lecontei. Next base: position 8,094,061 of record NC_060265.1, on the reverse strand, counting down.
CATAGCACCGACTTCGTTATCTTTTTGGACGACGATAGGAAAATTGGAAGTGTTAACATCTTCGTCTAACCATAGACCATCGTCGTCATTTTTTGTCAAATAGAGTCTTGTATAATTTGTCTATTTTCAATAACAAATGAACAACAGAACCAAAAAAGAAACGACCATCAAGAAACGGAAGTATATATATGCGTCGAATGAAGGCGTTATCGGTCTTTTGGCGTGTGAATATTGAGGGGGTGCCTTAATCGATTTCAGTTGCGTTAATATTTCATATCAGATGTGACGTTACCAAGCTTATCACCTCCCAGTTACACTGAGAAAAATTTCATTTGTTACAGTAACTAGAAAAATTGAGTAAAACGTGTATCGTTAAAAAAAACTGTTTGAATATTGTTCGAATATATTAACCATTTTGCGCTATTGTCGATCCTTTGTTTGTAATTGCAACGCAAAATCAGTTTCTGAGGGTTTACTCTACATTTTTTAGTCGAACAAGGCTTTAACGTCAATTTATCGTTGCACAAGCATTAAATTTTCGCAACAGTTGCAAGAAAATATAATAGCAGTGATCGTTATGATAAATAATAGTAACGGAATACTAGACTTTCCGGTAACAGCTACAAAACTAATTTTCCATACGTAGTTACGTAGAACTACATTTTCCGATTGTGGTAAAAAATGAAAATAGTCAAGGACCGAGCGGTAACCGGAATTAAAAATTTCTCTCAATGTACAAAGCTCACTTTCACGTTGCACTTGGAACTAGATTTTATTGCTTTGATAAAAAGAAAAAGAAGAAGAAAACATTGAACGGCACAGCATGGCGACCGAAATTTTTCTTCGAGTATCCAAAAATTTCGACGGGTCAACTCCAGGGCGAGTAATCTCGAGAGCACGACGGGCATGCATACACAGAACGGACTGCAGGCAGGTTCCGTGCACTGTCGAAGCAATCTATCTCGTATACGATACACCTGTGCGAACGCGTAAGGCATACCCAGGGAACGTCTATTACAGAGATACGGAGATTTCCCGTCGAGTATGACGTATGAATTATAACAGCGGGTAAATCCGCGGGAGCGTAACGCGTTCAGCCGCTATCCTAAGGGTCGACTAATGCCGCGCCTCTGTATACGAGTAATACTAATGCCGGTGTAGCTACTAATACTAATAGCAATGCTCGGCTAATAGAGGCCCGAAGCTATGTCAGGCCGCGAGGCAACTCCTTCTAAGTGAGTTAATCTCAAGTTAACCTCGAGTTAAGCAAACCCCCGAGCCGACCCTGCACCCCCTGATGCTTGCTATCTCGCCAACTAATTATTATTACCAACTGGTGCAGCCAGATTGATCCTTGACTTCGTGTCTTACATTATCGATTGTCAACTGCGCCGAGGTAATTCGTCCGATCCGCTTGCAGGGGAAAATTGCAAGTCGATGTGTTTTTTTCGAACTTATGAAATATTGTAAGTCCCAATGAAAGACTCTCAATTGCTTGACGTTTCGGACCTTTGGGAGGGGGGGGGGGGGGGGGGGGGAAGGGATGGCTCTTCAGAAGCTAATAATATATTTATTAAGATATAAGTTGTCCAAGAAAAAAAAATATTATGTATGATCAGAGGAAGCAAGAAAGTAATAAAAAAAAGGTGAAATCATAATAAACTTCCTAAACGGAAAAAGCGTCAGAAAAGTAGAACAACGTTGTGAAAAATCAAGTCGCAAGAACGGCACGAGGTCGTTAATATGTAACAGAAAATATTAATATCTGTAGGAAAATACAGTAAGAATTTGATTTATAAATGCATGCCTCACAGTTTAAGAAGTCGAGGATTTTTCGGCGAATTCAGTTTGCAGCAGGATGATTTTCAAACTTATCTCTTGATGGAAATTTTACGCGAAGAATCGCGAGTTTTTAAGAATTCATACGAATTCCGGGCAATCAAAATTACACACCGATCAACTTGTCATATTGAAGTCTTGTTAATATAACAAGACAACGGATTCATTCTGTTGAAATATTGAACCGACGATGGTTTATTGGAGAATAATTACAAGTGTAAATACACAGTTACCGTATTTTCCACATTTATCAAAATTGATCGAATCTTGTCAGGCTTCTATCGGTTATAGTTTTTTTCTCCACGTTACTCAAGCGTTGAATTTTTGTTCGTCTAATAACAGCAGTGTCGAATTAAATAATCGTCCAACCGTTAGTAGCTTTGTTCGTAATTTGTTATTAACTCTGCACCAAGTTTCGTCGTCCGGAGAAAATTTCACATGTTTAAATAAAATATGAGATTATCACAGAGTTACAAACCCCGTATGATACGTACCTACGTACAGTCTCTTTACAATATGCACATTCGTGTGTGGAAATAATTAATCATTATGCTCGAGCAACCAGGCGAGGATCCGCAACGCTTTTACATTTTTCTTTTGGGTCTGCACCTTGCGGTATCTGTACGACGCTCACAGCGGCGTTCTCTTTTTGGTTTAAACTTTTTCTCGGTTTCCTGGAGCACGGTCACCGTTGCAGGCTGTAAAATTTCAAAATTCATTATTCATGTCAGCACGTTCGTACGCCTTCGTTTTACTTTAATCTTCGGAAAATGAGCGAAGAAGAAAAGTTCGTAACAATCAATTACGAATGTCCATGCACTGGGAAAAATGGTGCAGCTATTAATTGACCAAAATTCGCGTGCGTCGACTACCACAGAACCATTTCTCTGCTCAATTTCAAAGTTCAACATCAGCCGCTGTTACGATTTGCACCTTAAGTCACAGTCTACAAATATTTACACTTTTCCTGTACAGTGTAGGGTACATTTGAACCATGAATGTGTACAATCTTATACCCTGTTCTTTCATCTGAGATTAATCGTTCACCAACTATAATTCTTCCAGGCACAATTTCTTCTTTCCCATACCAAGGGTTCGGAATGGTCAATGGAATACTCGTATAATCAGTGGACGGAGCCGGATCAAAGTTTCACGAAGAGACTCAGATTTTTCAATTTTCAAATTGGATTCGAGGATGCGGAAAGTGTGCGTGTGTGTGTGCGTGCGTATGGGTGGGTGGTTGGGCGACTCGTTCGTGATATTACCCGCGTATCGTAGTTCCAACAATGCGTCTCGTACCTTGAATGGAAGTGACCTAATCTCTAATCCGCGTGGTCTTAAAAGCGGGTAAGTTTCTAAGCCGCAGAGGCCGCATGAGAAAATGAGGAAAATTTCCGGCCGCAAGTAACCGCTGTGCGGCAGTCGCTCTGGCCGATTGATCCGATCGTTGACGCGGTCACAAATCGTGCAGGTTTCGTCGACAACGAACCCAGCGTTTAAAAGGCACGGCTCGCATGTCTCGAAACCCGGACGTCTGCGACCATTCTCGTGGATGTCCACCTGTCGGTGTTGACGTTCCGGCTATTCGGCTTCGGTGCTCGTACAGCCAGGGGCTGATCCAGCGGCGACAGTTGGCGCCGGGAATTCGACCTTCCAGGGTGTCTGATCCTTTTAGTTAATTTCGAAGGCACACTTCGAGCACGTTCATCACTTTACAGGCCGATGCGCCCGGGTCTTATCGTTCCCCGAAGCTGCGAAGGGGGGAGGATCCGTAACGAACCGCGCTGGCGACCCTTACGCCCCCGGGGTATATTGACTTAAGTATAAATTTACTACCCTTACTCCCTCCTACCCTCTCCTCTCCTCTCCTCTCCTCGTCGCCACGCCTAGCGCAACCAGGTTCGGCTCCAGCTCTGCAGCTACCTTAAACCCACAGTCTGCATGCCCCTCTGCATAATTAAAATCTGCGGGGGGGGTGGAGGCGGTGGAAGCTGGAAAGACGATTTGGTATAATTTGTTAATTGCTTCGACGACAGTATTATGCCGTCGATTTAAGTACCGGGAGAGGTTCCGCATCAAGCCGGACTCGATCTTACTGCAATTCCTCCACAGACGGTGAGTGCAATTGCTCGAATCGAGGCTTAGAGGCATTGGGAGTATTAAGGTATAATGAAAAATCGAGGGTCAAATTGCTCGCCTTCAATATATAATTATTATTGTACCTTGTACGGGTGGAATCTGTTCACGTGTACGGTGGAGATAGCGCACTTGGGAAATCAGTTGAATTCAGAAATCGGCAAAGAAATCTGCCCACGTTTTTTTCGGAAACAAGCTTTCCGAATATGTCCGAGACGTACACGTGGCTTTGTGACGTCATTTGCACAGCCGAGATTTTTGACATCTGTAATACGATATCATTGTGCTATTCGAGAAGTAAAAGGTTGTAAGTATACCTTCGGGATTGACGGTGAAACAACACATTCGGGAAAATGTATATACGTGGAATACCGAAGAAAAACGCGGTGTACGAAAATACTCCACAATCACGTCGGGTCTCGAGTATTTTGAGATGTGGCGAAAGAGACTCGGGTGGAAATTGATACCGTTGTATATATTGTGTTACTTTTGGTACTCCCTCTTATCGGGCGAGCATTCTGTCCACTCTCTTTTAGACCTACGGGGCATTCTATGAGGTAAGAATCAAAATCAGAAACTTAGGATTTAGATTTGATTCAGAATTTTCCTTTGTACAAAAATGTACCGGTCGACAAATGAAGTCCAATTCTTTTTCCTCAATTTTTTCAAACACGATCCCTATGCGGAATATAATTTAACATGTATTTTCGAAACAGAATAAGATTCGTTTTGACATTCGTTTTCGAAAGAACGGTAATTTTCAAAGACCTCTACAGTGAACCATGTTTTTTCCTGACCATCCAACGCTTTCTCTAATATGATCAATTTATCTTAGCTCTTCAATAATTTGCTTTAAAACGTAATATTTATTAATTTGTTTCAAAATTTCCTGGGGATTTGACTTATTGCTGTTTTCAAGTTTCGTTAAGACTACTTGTACATTATTATTTTTGATTTCTCTTAAAAGTCCATTTATGACTGCATCTCTCGTTGATTGAAAAGAAAACACGTTGATGGAATCAGAAAGTAACGAATATATTGCAATATTAAATATTTATCACTTATTTAATTATTTACAATTATCATTTAAAAACACATATTTTCCTGTGATGTAGGTTTGTCAAGGGCTCAAAATTTTTTCAGATTTTAGATCATGTTCGCGTTGAAAATAACAAATGTAATCATATCCCCGACAGGGGTTGTTGAAAAATTTTGCGGATGTATTTTTCGACCAGTATCTACTTTCACCGGTAAAAAATTCTGCGGCAAATATAAAGACTTAATCTCCGATCTTTATAGATTCCTCAATCCCAAACTATCCCACACACACATGTGTAGGCACAAAAAAAGTTAGTAAAAAGAAACGGTTTCATTCGATAACCCGAATTATTCTTCCGATCACATTTTTAATCAATCAAAGAACGTTCTTTTTCCCATACCCGGTGATTTCGATAAATAAATCCTTTTCCCGCGTGAGAATACCGGACAACTCTTTCTCGACTTGGATATAAAAAAAAAAAAAAAGGCGCATAGATTTTCTCAAATCGTCCTTAGCCGCGAGCGAGTAAAGCACGTGATCCATGATTTTCGTTCTGCGCTTACAATTAGTCTTCAGATATTACAGCAAACGCCGCGTGCAAAACGAAGCGTCTTTGTCAGGGTGACCATGATGCCCATACCGTGATAGACATACCGCTGTAGGAGGATTCCAAGGCATCATGGGGATTCAGCGACACATGTATACGTACATTTATGCATACCGTCTGTGTGTGTGCGAGCGTATTCCGCGGGCGGCTGAGAGGTCTGTATACATATACGTATGTATATATTCAAAGCAGTTAGTTACCGGCCCGATCATCACAAGGGTGGTTGGTGTTTCGCCACACTCGGTAACTCCGTTATAGGCTCTCCCCGTATCAAACTGTACAACGTATACCCTAGTTTAGTTTCTATAGTTTCTGCCGCACACTGCCGGTGTACTTAACATAATTAGAATATGCTCCGGCTGCATGGTGCCCATCGGTAACCCTCCCTTCCTCCCTTCCTCCCTTCACCCCTTTACTCCACCCTGCGGTCCCGGCACCCTGGTGCACTTTGTCTCCTGAAAATAGAACTGCAAGCTTCGTGATGCCGCGGGACAACTTCGTACTCACGACTTCGCGACCTGAAACAAATTATCGTATACGGTGAGTATGTAATATACATAATTATTAAAACAGCACGGCGCAGTTTATACGTGTATTGTACATGAAAGGAATGCTTTGATGCTATAATTTTGAAATTATATTGTGTAATTTGTAAATATTTTATGTACATTATATATACATGGACGAATAATTTTTAAATATTTATATCTTCACCGAAGTTACCAAAGTTTTTTAAGGGCACGACGATTGTTCAGTACTTGTATACCGGGGACAATGAATCTGAGACGGTTAATTCGATCCGACTATGGCGCTGTAGGTTTCCAACATAACTGTCTAGTGGAAAAAATTAACCGACTCAGATTCATTGTCCCCAAGTGTACCTACCGATGACGGAAATTTGAAAGAAGATTCAGGAACGTTATTCGGTTTCATTGCGATGATGAGAGTGTCACCAATTTACGATGCAGGTTTTTTTCCACCAATCGGCGGGGGTTGAAAAAGGGAGAAAAGTACCGCTTTAAACCCGTGTAACTAAACAAGCTTGCCCCGTAATAAATATAACGATAGTGCGGAATATAAATGGCGAATTACAGTTTCGTCCGCATACCGTGCAGACTGCATACTATGCATCCGGCGACTCGTATACCGGCATATAACTATGTACCGCGTGTAAACCGGACCTGTAGGTACATAGTTAGGTGGAACTGATTGGGCAAGGCGCGCACCTGTGAAATCGAAACAGGTGGGCGTGTTCGTTATACAGCGAGAGAGAGGCAACGTCTTGTCCGGTCGTTATCTGGGGGAGATTTGGTCCATCTCGTCATGCACGACGCGCAACGAAGAGATCTCGAGCCCGAAGCCCGCCTGGATTTCTGACGATAATTTCACACGGATAACAAGGGGCCGAGATTATATTGTTCGCGAATTGTGCCGGAGATTAAACAGCTGAATTTGACGGGTGTTATATGCGGAACACAAACCCTTCGTTTCTCCGGCGGTACGCACGTCGAGTCATCATTTTTTCTACAATTCCAAGCCTCGATTTTCCCCCCACATTATTCGCAGGTATATTCGCATTGGGAATTTTACAATATTTTTAACACGTCGTTTACGGTTACGAGTTTAAACGTGATATTTTTACGCGATGTAACGTGTACTGCGATTTTTCACTTTTATCAAATAAGGTGAATGATTTTTTTTTTTTCATTCTTGAAGATACGTGTTTCGAGAATAATCACACTGAATTAATTTTCATTTGTACGATTCTAACAATATTGACACGCAATTTTGTACGATATTATTCGTTTCGCTCTATCGATTGACAGATAATTTTCTACCTTCTGCGACAAAGATCTTTTCGAAATAGCGTCGAAGTACGGAATCGAAACTGTAGAATTAGCGAAAACTCTCGTGCCAAAGTGAAACGCGTATTCGCAAGATACGGGATTCGGTGCTGGCCGCGAGTTGTTAAAAAGCATAAAAAAATCGCGGAAACGTTGCTAAACGTGAAGTATACGCTTTCAGAGGTGGAAAACCGGTTAATTGGATTCTTTGCCATTGTACAAAGTAGAGACAGAGCTGCGGGTCTGGTTAGTTGATCTATTAGCGCTTTTTTCCCTCTTCTTCGTCAGGTCTCTTGTACGTAGAATGGCGCGAAAATAAAATTTTTATTTTTTGTTACTGTTTTTATTAAAAAAATTTTCAATCAATGTTTTTTCCCCACGCGGTAATGGCTGCAGGCGACTGCAGCTATCAATTGCCCTTTGTAGAAGGTAAAAAATGTCACCCTTTTCTCCACGTATCAATTCCCCGCCGCATAACGAAAAAAAACCGCAGCGATACGAAATTCTGTCCCTTACTCAAACTCGGTGTTATTCTCTTTTTGTTATTTTTTGTTTATTTATTTATTTTTCTGTTTTTTTATTTTCGGAAAAAGCTGTCAGTTTTACGCGAGTCTCGACATTCTCGACACTTGCAAAATGATAAGGAGCACGTACATTGTTCAACAAATTCGCGACAGAGACGAGGCATCCTTGACATATTTCTCCACCGATCTCTACCGCATTAATGAGACTCGTACGATGGGATTCGTAGGCGTGTTACGCCTAGACGTGTGCGTGGGAATGTGTACCTAATATACTTGCGTAGATCCATTGCGCTACAACTGCCTATGGGTATATGATTTGCAAGGGGAGGCGGGAGAGGTTCGCGTCGCGGCGATGGCAGACAGGCACGTATATGATCGAATAATTAGATTTCAGTCTGAAACGTCAATAACCATGTCAAACCATTATACGCCGCCGAACCGACCGAGCCTCCACGCGCATTTAACTAAGTTAACAAACAACTCGTTTAACCAAATTAATGCTCACCCGCGTCCTCGGCTCCATTTTTTCCCCTCCCTTCCGACGCCCCCTTCTTCTTTTATCTATCTCTCTTTTTTTTGGTATTTCGTCTCTGTCTTTTCCCGTTGGGCTTGTTTCGTTTTTCAATTTCAACTCAATTACACCCTTTCGAAGCGGACCACCACCCCCACCAACAACCAACCTCCGGTGAATCCAGAAACTCCTGCGGTAAATTTCATCATCATCGAAATACTCGAGATTATCATGCTGATACAAATTTTTAACCGAGCTTTGGAATCGGGCTAAATTGTTTAAGGGTTCAAAAGGGTATCTCTGACTCTTTGTAATTATCGAACTCTTTTCGCGTCAACGGGTGAATGTCCTATTTTTTTTTTTTTTTTTTGTTCTTTCTTTTTTATACGAACAATATTTTGTCGAGATTGTTTAATGCTGGTGAAAAACGGTAACGAATTTTCTATGGAAACAAGAAACTTTCTTCAGAATTCGTTATGTGAATCTGATTCGGTTCTTTGCTCCGAGGATTTAGAAAGACTATAAATGTGCAAATCAGATCCTAACGATTGAATCAACTTCAAGGCTTACGATGTCCAAGTTATTCAACCGACGAAGGTGACTTTTGTTAAATATTCTTTGTAAGTTTCAAAAAGTTTGATTAGTAGTTGACATTATTGGTAACTTTTATCATAACAGATGGAAATAAAAGATACAAAGGAGTGTAGAAATCCGATTGAAAATCCACGGGATGATGAACAAAGGGTTATTAATTTTCGCGGGATCCGAGTAAATGGCCAATTTTCATCAAAGGCTTGCACAGAGTCCGATTCCCCGGTTCCCGGTGTATTTGACAAATTTTGTAACCCTGAAAGCGAGTAGCTTGACCGAAAAAATATGTGAAATCGAAAGTTCGCGTTACAGCTTTATGTAATTATTTCGCTTTACTAAAAGAAAATATAGAAGTCAGAAATTATAAAATTGAGATTCAAAAAGCGTAAGTGAAATGTAAAGTTGTATTTTATTCTAATAATATTCTCTCCCTGAGATTGAAAAAAATTTTCAATCGAAAATCGGAACAAATAACTTCAAGTTCAAATCCTTATGTATAGCCTCCGAATAAATAACTTTATATTGATTACGCATGCAACATTATTTGATCATACATACCATTAATTAAAATTGTAATCAGACGAACGATACACGATTTTATTTAAAGAATGATAAAGAATATAAAATACAACTTTGCGTAAAATATCACGCTTTCTTTCACAAATTTCTCCTTGCATTCTTACTCACGTTAAGGAAATCTTGGTTCAATTAACTTGAGCTCGAAACGAAAGATTTTAAACCTTAATTAAATTTCCGCACTGTACGATCGTTGTAAAATAAATATCGTTATCCACGTTCGATCGAATAACGATGTCGCCTTCGACGTTGGCAGCCATTCATTCGAAAATACCCCACCAAAGTGGCGTTAAAACAATATAACATCACCGTAGAGCTGAGAGATCGGACGACGGCGTCGCGACGCTATCCCCGAGACGCAAACAATGGCGCGGGGCGTCGGTTTCCGGTGACAACGATACGATTGTGCGGCCGCACGCCGAGGCATATTTTGCGAGAAGTCAGGCGAATTCCGCAAATCAGCATTCCCTTCAATCTGCGAAGCACCACGGCTTGTTACACGCTTCTCCATATCTTATTACCGAGACCCATCTGACAGCTGGGGGTGTTTCGCACCCCATTGTGCACACCGCAACATCAACGGCTAACTTTCGCTTCATTGTTCCCCAGAAATGCAGGGCAGGTACGTACGAACGATGCGTTTGCTTTTCCATCCGCGTTTTCACTCTTGTCGTACGTTGTAACGAGGTTCCGAGCAGTTTGCACAAAGCTCCGTAATTTTATGCGATATATTTACGCGTGGCGTAAAACTCGATCGGAAAGCTCTCAATGCTATCAATTTTCAGTTGCAGTTACAGCCTTTCTCCGATGGCTTCTGCTTGCTTCCTTGTAGCTGAGAAATCGTGGTGTACAAAAGCTCTGTCGTTATCAAATAAGCTCATTATTTCACTCGGGTGTTATTCGATTAAACTTGGAAAATGTACATCGATTCTTCAACTCTAGATTTTCGTCATATTAACGGTGTTGGTAATATTGATATGATACGTTAAATATCAGTACTTGTTCATTTACTTGACCAAGAGTTAGTAGTGAATTAGGTATTTACCAACTTAATATATTCACATATGCGATAGTTTTTTTTTTTTTTAATACAAAGGAAATTATATCTGAATCATAAACAAAAGCTTAGCTATCGATTTTTTAATTATTCTAGAAGTCCCAAAATCGTGAAAAATATAACGTATTTGTTACATTTTACTCTCCGATCACTTTAGTATTAAGGTTCGAAACCAAATTTTGGATGTTCGGGTGTTGGGATGTTGAGAAAGTGACGTCACCCAAATTTTTTTTCTCTTGACGTCATCGATCTGTAGTAATCGAAAATCAGCTAGCCGAATTCCTCAGTCTGGAAACAACCGCGCAGTAGAGCGGACGTATGAGAGTCGCGCTCCGCAAATTTCGAGTACCGGGTTCTCAACCTCCTGGATCCTGTGCTCCGGGTAGTGACCTGATGAAACTCGACTTCCAGAACAAGCGTTCCGTAGTTCTGGCTGTCCAGATCCTTGACTTGGTGAATTTTGAACTTTACGAGTAATTTTCTGTGGTTCCTGCGCTCCAGGACCATTACCTGGTGAAAGTCTACTTCCAAGACAAGCGCTCTGTAGTTTCTGCGCTCCAGGTATGCTACTTGGTAAAACTCTACTTGCAGGACAAGCGCTGCGTAGTTTCTGCTCTCTAGGTCCGCTACCTGATGAAATTCGACTTCCAGGACAAGCGCTCCGTAGTTCCTGCGCTCCAGGTCCTCTACCTAGTGAATTTTAACCTCCAGGATAAGCGCACCGTAGTTCCTGCGCTCCAGGTAATTTACCTGATGAATTGTGACTTCCAGGTCCTCTACCTGGTGAATTTTGACCTCCAGAATCAGCGCTCCGTAGTCCCTCATAGTTCCTGCGCTTCAAGTGATTCACCTCATGAATTGCGACATCCAGATCCTTTACCTGGTGAATTTCGACCTCCAGGATAAGCGCACCGTAGTTCCTGCGCTCCAGGTAATTTACCTGATGAATTGTGACTTCCAGGACCTCTACCTGGTGAATTTCGATCTTCAGGACCAGCGTTCCGTAGTTCCTCATAGTTCCTGCGCTCCAGGTAATTTACCTGATGAATTGTGACTTCCAGGTCCTCTACCTGGTGAATTTCGACCTCCAGGACCAGTGCTCCGTAGTTCCTGCGTTTCAGGTCCTTTACCTGGTGAATTTCGACTTCCAGGAGGAGTCCTCCGTAGTTCCTGCTCAGTGCAGTGAGCAGTTAGATCGTGAGGTATGTCATTAATCTCATATCATCTGGAAAAACACTGATAACGAGCAAGCGCAACGAGCGCACGAGCACAAAAATCAGCTACACTAGGCATCCGACCCCGAGCGAGCTTTAGCGAGCGAAGGTTTTACAGCTAGTTTAGAATTATAATTGGACACTTCTTTTATCACGTTTGTCCAGTTAAATATTGTATTTAATTCTTGAAGACACTGACATTGATATTCATTTTAATCAACAAATATATAGCAATATTGAATTGACTCTTGAAAAAAAAAATCAAATATTTATGTCATTTTATTTCATTTTTATCAAACAGAGTAAGTCATTACTGAGTAAAATTGAACGGACCTATTAGATTTGTTAACAATTTTGAACGATTCGAACTGAGAATTCGATAACCAAGCTCTTGCTTACAATTGTACTTTTTCGATCGGTATTTTAATCGATTTCAACCGTCATAATACCGCGGTCTCAGATTCACTCCATTTTCCAAAAGAAAAGCTCCTCGGATTTGCAAACGCAATGTCAATCGTTACACGAGTGTTAGACTCAATCAAAGCGGCCTTAGCAAAGAAGGAAGTTATTTCAGTTTCAACTCCGCCTGCAGTATTTTCTCTGGCGAAAAGGAGGACAAAGTAGTTGGTAAAGTCACGGAGGCTTGTGCAAGAATGAATTTCCAAGGGTTGAACGGGGACGAGAAACCGTACGAGAAAATAAAGAAAAAAAAAAGTATAATGTAGAATTGGACTTTCTGTTTTCTCGCTGGGGGTAGCTAACACGCGAGGAAGAAACGTTTCGGTGAAAAAGAAACTTCTCTCCTCGCGGTTGTAGCAGAAAATTAAAAACAACATTTCGTAAGGAAGTTTATTGTACATTTATCACGAGTTGTTATTGTGCCGAAAGTTTTTCGAAACGTTTTAAAGAAAATTTCATAATTCATTATCGCGCAAATTTTATTTACAGATCGAAAGAAATGCAATTAAAAAATGAACAACTCGTCAGAGTTATGAACAAAAAGTCGATCATTCGAAGTTGACAATTTCTCTTTTTACCACATCGATAATATAATTCGTTTTGCAAACGGTCTTTCTCTCATTCCCGTATGGATAAAAAGAATAATGTCCAACGCATCGAGTTCACGTTTGTTACAATGTTCAGCTGTAATAAATAATCAATCCTATAAATCGCAAATCGGAGTTACCGTAGGAATTACACCGTCGTGAATTCTAATCGAGAATTGAACTGCATTACATAAAATATCGTGTATCCGAGAGGAAGGCACAGGGTCCACCCTTAAGCTTTTGAAGTTCTTACACGTACATACGTACACGTATGTACCTGTTATGTACTATACCTTAAATAAAGCGAGTGAATCACCGTCTTCGGTAATCGCGGGAATATTTTTTTCCCTTCAAAAGGTTTACATCAATCTATGCATATATATATATATATATATATGTATATATATATATATATATATGTTCTCGGATCTCTTTCACCCGATTGAAAAATGTAACAAGCTTTCCTTTCGTTATTCCCTCTTCCCCCTTTTCTCCTATCTTCTTCTCCTTGTTCGTTGCGCCCTTCGTTCTCCTCCTTGTCTCGTATTTCTTCGACGTGTATATATGTGTGTGTGTGTGTGTGTGTATGCGTGTGGGTGTGTGTTATATACACGCTTGTTTCTTATTTAATTAAACTTCTAGCAACCGGCGCCGTAATGAATGTAGATATCTATCGTCTTTGGCTTCTGAAATGGCTCTTCCACACTCTGTACCCCTTTACCATCTCCAATAAGACAATATTTATATCTCACTTGTACATAAAATTTACGTTTGTATATACATACGTATCGTATATATACGTATATGTGTATCGGCAAAGATACGCGAACTCATTCTATCGTACTGATGGGAATTCGCCGGAAGTAAGGGCAATGAATTTACAACCTGCAACCAATTCGAAACCTCTCGTGGTTTTAATCAAAAGAATATCAACTCGATCGTTTAATAAGATTCAATTTGAATCGAGACAACGCTTTGCCTCTTCTGCTTAAAACCAACACACCACTTCAGCCGATAATAACCGGAATTATCATCGAATCATCAATGAAATATTGAAATTGCTTTCTTTCAATTTCCAAGGAATCGGAAACCGCTGATCGATCAGGCTCATCTTTCGTCTGATGTTATGTTTTCCAGACGCAGTCAGATTCACGCCGAATCTTAGTTCAAATATTTCTACCCCTCATTTTTAATTGCTGTATTTTTAATTTTCAATTTCAAGCGTTTTTCTCTTCCACCTAAAAAGTAAATAACAACCTTCCGACTTATTTCTCGATTTTCATTCGTTCCGTCAATTATATAATAATAATAACAAATATTAAACGGTCACTGCCGCAATTATATAAACAAATAATGAAAATAAATTATAAAAAAAACAAACATAAAATACAAACAAAAACGAAAAAAAAAAAAAAAAACCGGGTAAATCAACGATAAAATCACCGTTGAATACAAAGTACGAGAGAAAGGTAAAATAAAAGGCAAAAATTCATCGCGTAGTTTAGTAACAGGCTAACCGTACCCAGGACTCCGAAAAATATGCCGGGTATCGTGATCGTCAGAAATCCGTTTTGAATTAATAAATTGGTAGGGTCGTATTCGCAACAATTAAGGCTGTGATTAAACCGCAAATTCCTCTTCTTCTTGGTCTTTTTTTTTGATTTTTTATATATCAGAATCGAGTCTTTAGAGTATGCGGACTAAGTATCCGTACTTTTGGATTGATATCAGGTACATTAACAAAATAAGCACACGCGAAAATATAAATATGGGTATGATTTGAAGGCGTTGGCAGAGTGGTTTAAGTCGATGGTGAAGAGTTGGAATAAATTTGTGGAAAACGGCGGTTCCCCCTTGAAAACGCGAAATGCAAATTTCTCGTTGGCAATTTGAAATTTTACGATTGCTAAAACTCAGTTTTGCCTCCTTCGCATTCAGATTCTGCAGCAGGCCAACCGTTCGAGCTGCTCGCCGCTCGAGGCCTTGTCACATTTGCTTTTAACGTCCTTCTAAAAAGTCCTCGAGCTGCCATCGTACAGAAACGCTCTATATACGTTCGCTATATATATATATACATACATACATACATACATACATACATATTCGTATATATTACATGCACCTGTAAGGTGCCTATAGAACGGCGAAATCGTTTTCTGCACAAATGCTTGAGGAAAATTCACCCCACGTTCCCTCAATTATATCGACTTGGAGAATCCACGAACCATCGGGGACCGGAACTAGCCGAGGATCTAAACGTACCTGCGGCACATAGAGGGACCGGAAATGACCCCTGCCACTTAACGAGATCTCCTCTATCCTTCCGATTCAATTTTATTTTTTTTCCTCAGACGTCTTTTTTTTTTTTTTTTTTGCTCTCATTTTTACGGTGTTTTCTTTTTTTCTTATTGCGATTCACCGAACAATTTCTTTCACATATTTTGTATGTTCGCGTAATGATTTTTCAACCTGTATTTCACTCTCAAAATTATGGTCCTTATTATTTTCATTCATCTGCAGGTGATTTTCTCTTTTTTTCTCTCTACAGGAATAATTCGGCGGAAATACTCGATATTTGACTTTCTTACATTACTCTTAAGTAACTGGCATAAAAATGTCGGTAAGCTCTTGTTTCATTTGAATATTCAAATGAAGAGAAGTTATCTATTTCACCGATATCACATGATGTTTTTACAGTGGAAGAAAAAAAAAAAAGAAACGGCAATTTTAAGGACAATGTTGACTCTAGTAGTTTCATCTTTTAAGCGATTTCTCAACTTTGGGTGAATTCCTAACAAATAGATTTTCAGGAAAGACAAATTCTCAGAAATGGGTTTATTTTCTTTCTAAGTTGGATTAAAAAATAAATAAATAAATTGTTACTCTTCGTCTGAAAATTCGATGACCTTCTAAATTGTTTTTGGAATTTTTTGGTGGCGAAACTTGAAGTAAAGAAATCAATCTTTGACGAAACGTCAAAGTTTCGAATGGTCCGAAACCCGACGCTCAAAGTTCCGAAAGTGCCGAAATGAGAAAATTTAAAAAACTGATACATCGAAATTCTGAATGCGACAAGATTTTCAGTTCCATGAATTTCTGGCTTGATGAAATTTGATGTTTATTTGTTATTTTATTAGTTATAGATATATTACGTTCGAAATCCTGGTCATTCTGATTTTTTTCCACCCACTCGTTGAGTAAAGTACGGTGTGTAAGTATATTTTAACTTTCGGAATACTACTTTGTCGAAACTTTATTTTTCGAAATTTCAGTCTACCGAACTTTACTTTTCGGAACTTTTCTCTATCGTAACTTAAATTTTTGGAATCTCTGAGCCGTCGGGTTTCCGACCGTTCGAAACTTTGTTGTTTCGTTAAAGTTTGATTCCTTTACCTCAAGTTTCGCCAGGAAATAATTCGGAATTAGGCACTTTCGGAGATTTTAAAATTCGGAACTTCAACCCCGCCCCAAGATAGTTCCAAAATAATGGTGAAGTGGTTTCGAAGTTGGTTCGATACTTTTGCACGAATACCTGCACCGCGTAGTATTTCATGGTGGTAAAACTGTATGTGGTATAAAAAAAGATAGTGGAGTAGGGCTTTTTACTGCCCGCTGTAACTGAAATATGGTTGACGATAACGATAACGAAAGCTTGCGTGTTTCGGTATTGGGGCGGGTTCGAAGGGGATGAGAGAAGTACTTTCCCCACATTGTCAATTGTTGGCCGGGTGCAGCCGGCTTACGCCCGGATCACGGGCCATTTACTCCTGTTTTATCCGGGGGATTAAACCGCTAATTTTTGCGGATGAAATAGTAATGGTGTTTACCGCCGAATTTACGAGTTTACGATTTAAACTGGATTTAACTAGGATTCATGCCGCGCCAGGTTTACCGAACTTTTTACTCGAACTCGATCCGCGATCGCTTCGATTTTTACCCCGTTTACGAGTCATTTTATCGTCTCGGTTCTATCGGACATTTGAAAAGTTTATGATGTTTCATTTTTTTCGTTGCGGGTAACTATTTTTATCGAAGAGAAATTCTGCGAACGAATAGCGCGTCACTTGTGCAAATCGACATTTTAATTAGCTTACAGTTTATTCATCGTTACCGATTTCATAGCTACATGTACACGGAAATCAACAAGCTCCAGCTTTTATGTATTGAAAAAAATTAGGATAGGAAAAGAAAAATTCTTATCCTGTTATTTATTCTCAGTCTAAAATAAGTGATAAAAAAACGAAAACTTTTTTATTCGGCATCTTTTGAACGTACGATTTTCGAATTTACAAATACAATCAATACAATGTGAAATCGTAAGATCGTGAAATTCAGCCTTATCTGAAGAATAAAGAAAAATGCATGCGAACACAGATTTATTTCCCATTTATTAAGGAACAAATCATTCTAAACAACGCGTCGAAAAGTGATCGCCAATATTGTAAGTAAAATTTATACGAAGTTTCGCGTCAGACTCGGTATATCAGTAACATTTATAATACGTGTTATAACCACGCGAAATTTAATTACTGAAATAAAATATTGAAAAATATCATATGCGGCGAGTGCGTAAAAAACGACAAGTGTATTCCCCGAAATTGTACAGGATACTTTTTTTTTCTTTCTACTTCCATATAGTTTCAATCAAGAGTGTCGCGCGTTAAATTTTCGTCAGTACATAAAAAAGGTGAAAATTTCCCGAGGGAAAATGTGTATCACAGCTACAACATATAGGTATGTATTATAAAGCACGTATCGTCCTATAAAAATCGACATAACGCCCGATATAACGAGGCGAATTTTCACCAAAGAAAAAGAAGAAGAAGAAGAAGAAAAAAAAGAAAGGAGGCGCAAATATAAGAAAAAAAAGAGACAGTGAAAAAATGAAAAATAAAATTCATACCAAGTGAGTAAAGTCCGAGATATACATACACGGACGTAAAACTGGCGTCTAGGATCTAGGCAAAGCTCTAATAATAGGCTGGTAAAAGATGAGATGAGATCCCGCATCGTGGACACTGAACAGTGCACAGGGATAATTTGGTATGCATTGCAGGCTGCCGGTATTATTATACCACAATGTCATATACCTTGCGGGTATATAAGGTACATATTACATTATATTCAACGAAAGGGATTTTCCGGTAGATGGTTCGCAGCTATTGCCCCCCCTCCACCTCCACCCTCCATCGCTCTCTTTCTCTTTTCGCAAAGCTCCCAGGGAAGTTCCTGGCGGTAGTTTTTTTTTTATCGCGTGTACATACGCGTATGTATGTACCTAGGTACCCATACTAGATTGGTAAAAATTGTATTTACCTGAATGCGCCGGTAGGCTCAACCGAGAAAACGAATCGCGGCGCACGCCGTTGCGTTACGGCTAAAATTGCCACCCTTGGGATATAAAATGAAATTTTATCTCT
The DNA here is from genome assembly GCF_021901455.1 of Neodiprion lecontei. Classification (NCBI taxonomy): domain Eukaryota; kingdom Metazoa; phylum Arthropoda; class Insecta; order Hymenoptera; family Diprionidae; genus Neodiprion; species Neodiprion lecontei. Next base: position 8,075,657 of record NC_060265.1, on the reverse strand, counting down.
AGCTTTGCTTCTAATTTTATCGCAAACTCTTCTTCTCTATCTCTACGTACCGACGTATATCTACGCTTGTATCGTATACGTGAATGTATGTATGTATGTATATACTCGTATATGTCCCTTGTATGGTTCGGAAGTATCTAACGCTGTTTTCAGTACGCCTATTGTCGTAGTACAATATTCCGGAATCAAATGAGATGTAAACGAATACGGCTGTCCTTTCTAATTAACCCTTACGGATCTACCGGTCTTTCTTACTTTATACCCAATGCGCTACTAATCGTTATGATAATTACTACTGCATAATTAAGCTCTGTTTGAATTACCGCATTTTGTGTCTACCGGGTTAACCTTTTGTTTATATTTGTTTAACAATAAGACAGGATCCAAGATTACAGGTAAGAATGAATCAATTTTTTTTATTGTCATGTATTTCAAGAGATTGACAGATTTTACGAGATTTCGAGATTAATTTTACGTTGTTTATAGAAATTACAAGGTCTCGTATGGTTTCTAAAAAGTTTCATGTCATTTTCAATGCTTTCGCTAAGTTTCAAATCACTCCGTGTCACGAGATTTCGAAAGATTCCTCTAGCTGTCAAAAATGTTCAAAGAATTCGAAAGATTTCGAGCGATTTAAAACCATTTCAAAAGATTCCGCTGCATTCTAATGTTCACCAGATCGTCAGAGACGATATTAATTTTCCGGTCCGTTTTGCGTCGCAAAGGAAAAATGGGAATTTCCCAATTTTCCCGCAGTCTCAGAAAGTTCCTCGATAAGAAAAAAAAAATGCGAACAGTATGAAAAAACCGATTCTTCTATTTGTAAAAATAATTTCCAAATGCAGTGGAAAGGAAGTAAAGGAACTCGGACTTTTCTAATCGAGACCCTTCCCTGGAAGCTTTGATTTTAAGGCTCTCGAGGCGTGCTGTTCATTTTTATAGAGGTGGTTAGAAGGCGGCTGGAAGAGGCCGGTATACAGGTATAGTGACCGCGGTAAAGGGTGGAAGTTTACGGAGATTGATGACCGGCGAGAAGGCGGCTTTTCCTAGGGTGGTTTCGTACAGAGGACACGGGCTTTATCGCCAGGTTTACGTTCATCGTTTTAATCTAGGCGAGAAGCCGATGCTGCGTAGTCGTATACGTAAGTATAATAATAAACTTGCCGCGCGGTTTCATTTGTTTAATTGGTATTTAGCTAATGATTTTACTAACTGCCTCGCTTTGCTAATTTTTCTCGGACTGTCCGCAGCAGACTCGCGATTCTTTTTAACCTGACGTTTCTAATTCGCTCCCCAGATTTTACATCCGTAGCATAAGCTGTGAATTTTTCCCCTCGTATATTCATTGTCGGTTCGGTGCTCGTCGGGTAAGCTCGAAGCTTACAAACTTTTCTCTCGCCGAGCTCGATCTTTCAAACTTCCATCCCCGCTTCGTAGCCTCCGCGTTTATTCTCACGATGAAAACAATTAGATGATAGCTCCGTTTCAATTTTCTCACAAATCGACTCTTCGAAATACTTTTCGATATCCGAATCTTCCGAATCCTTCGTCAAAGAGATTTGATATCCGTGCTTTGTAGAGAAAGTAATGTTCTTCGGGAAAAATCTGTTGAGAAAAATAACTACGACGTATCCACACAGTCTCGGCGTCAAGATTTAGTTTATATTTTTGAAGAAAAAAAATTCTCCGAGAATTTTATTTCGCTGTGAATTCTTCCTAAAACTTGGTCACAAATTTTTTAAAATTCTTGCAAAGTCTGGCTGTGAGTTAGATTTCTTACAGCAAATAGAAACGTTTCAAATAAAATATAATTTCTGATGAATTTTGCGCGCTGTTATTTGTAACCGGAAAATCGTTGATAAAACGTTCCGCATAATACTCGGATCTTTAATTAAACGATTTTTCGACGCAGGGCGCACTTTCGCGACTCCGACTTAAACAAGGAATTTCGTAATTTCGTCCTGCATGTAATCGTACGATTTTACAGAGCCTTGATCGCTTTCAACGTCGTCGCGTCGGCTCCCAATTTGGGTGGATTCCACGCTCTCTTCGTTCCCTATTTCCGGGGGAATCCCCGCCTGCCGAGTCTTTTTCTAATCTCGGCTCGGCCAGAGGCTGCACTACGAGTTAATCTACGATGGCGAGAAGAGGGAGCTTTAACTAGCCAATATGCATGGGAAGCTCGGCGCTCTCTGCGTGCATCCCCCGGTTTCCTCGGTTTTGGTAACAACGACCCCCAAGCTTTGAATTTTCATCAAACTCGAACAGCTCTGCGTTCGATCGAATTTACAATCCGTCTTTGTGTGCGCGGCGTGTCAACTCACATCGCATACCAACTGCATTTAAAAAAATCAAGTGCCGATGGAAAATTAGTATTATTATTGGAATAATGAAGCTTATAAAAATTTTCGGACATTTTTTTTTATCTCATCGTTAGACGAGGCAAACTAATTAATTTTTTCCAACGAAATATTGAGTAAATTTGTGGGAATAAAAAAAAAATATATATATATATATATGTATAGAAAGACTTCCGTTGATTCGAAGTAAACATTTTTACATTATATTATAGAGTTAAAATTTTGAAGTTTCTGGCATTTAATTTTTATGACTCGTTCGCGCATTATCCAAACATAACACCATTAATCACACAGTCTGCAGTGGAAATTTATTGATATCAATCAATTTTCACGCATTCATATATAACTTTTTTTTTTCGCTAAAAATATGATATGTTGTATTTCATACCAACAGTAATAAACGGCCGGGCCGTTTAAGTGGTAAGTGGATTAAATTTAATTCACATAAATATCCACATATAGCACATGTGTACGCATACCAACAAGCTTTACACACATGTCAAAAATTGTGTCTTCTCGCGACGAATCCCAAATCTCTAATATGTAAACATATTCAATGGCACACGAAAACAACAATCTTCGAAATACAGGTGATGAGAGAAATTAACGACACTGTAGTCAGGGCGGCTAGGTGGTCTAGTGGAGTAAGTCTCCGGTAAAGCATCTCTAGATACCAGGTTCGATTTCTGGCTCCGTCGTTAATTTTTCAACTCACCTGAAAATTTCGAAATTGTACTCTTATCTAGCATTCATATACAGTGTATTAACATGGCGGATTGTATTTTCGTAGGTTAATCCGTTGCTGCTTTATTTTCCAGCCACTATGCATGAGTTACGAGGCATACATAATTGATTACCTACCTGTGTACACCGATTGTCGGATTCTGATTTGTTGTTACGTCCTTGTAAATTATGTATAACTGGCAAATTGACATTATATGCATAATATATGTGTTCACTCGACGTGATTATGACACCAGAATACATATATCGGTGTTTTGTTTCAGAAATAACTTCCGTAAATGCGATATTTTCGCATGCTTTTTTCACTGTTGTTAAAACAACACTTCCATTACCTCTCAGTGGTTTAACGAATAGCTTAATAATAAGCTTGCAGCAATTTTTTGTGAATTGCTAAAAAGAAGAAATATCTTTACGTCTGATTTACATATCGTAGCGATTTAAATTTCTTTTCATATCAGATCACGTAAAATCACGTGCGCCAAAAATTTCGATCATTTAAACACGGTTTCTTCGGGAACAAGGCGTATATATTATACCCGTGTAACACCGAGCTCGAGTATTCGTGCAATTCGTTATTACTCAAGTTTCCACCAGTAGTCATTTAGTTTCAGTTTAGGAAAGTTAGTTTTCGGTATACGGGATTAGGGAAGAACTAGTTTCCCTCACAGTTCTCCGAGATTAAATTACGATTGCTACGCGTGTAGGAGCCTCTCGGGGAGAGGCGAAGACTATTAGTAACTACTGCAATTAGTTACAGTTTCGAAAGCTTAATTTTTGGCAAGATGCTGACTGCGTATATGATTTCCCGTTAAAAGCGCTGAAACTGGCTGAAACTCGCTGTATCGAAAGTATTTGCCGCAGTTTTGACTTCTTCTTATTGTTCGGCGAATAAAACCGCTCAACGGCAAGAAACAGGGGTGAAAAATGAGGGGACAAAAGCGGGGGAAAGAAAATCGGGGAGATAACCGCGGATTCTTATAGGCTATTGGTTTATAATAATTAGAAGTATCAGAATCGATGAAGACCGGGCGCCTTTCTCCCCAAGGGGGGGGAGGAACTTTTCCGAGGGTTGATACACCCAGCTGAGCTCTACAGCATCTAATTGCAATTACGTCATAATTAAGGGAGGCGCGTTAATTAAAGATTAAGATACTTTAACGTTGGAAACTTGGCTTAAAAGGGACACCCGGCAAGGCATGCACCAACCAAAGTGTTAATAAAGTCTCTACTCTAATCCGTTCGTAATCTAAGCTTAAATTTTCCCCAGATTTATATGCATCATATTATTATTATTATTATTATTATTATTATATATATATATATATATATATATATCCTCCTTGGATAGGGAAATATTATTAAGCCGGTCGTCAGATTTCCACGAACTTTTTACCAATAACGAATTACAATCTTATAATTTTCAACGATTTCCCGCCTTGCGGAATGCTAGCGTCTGTGTGAAATGATAAAAAAAATTCATCCTTCGGAATATAATAGATTGATAAATATTCGATGTACGTGATTAAGTAGTGATGAAATGGTAAAATGTTTTGTTCGGAATTGGCATTTTCTTCCGTATCGTGTAATATCGTGTGTCGCAGAGTCGCCGCGCCCTCAATTTCAGGGGTTATTTAAAGGGAGCGTATAGTAGCGAGCGAATGCTATCATGAGCTTTTATGCGGGGTTTGATTCGATCCTTAAAATCGCGAAAGCTGCTCACTTTATTATTCCCAATCACGGGACAGTCGTCCGGGTTTCCATAGCCTATTGGCCGGCGGTTGTAATATCCTTAGAAATTGAACAAAGTCGTCGAAAGCTCTTGCCAGTTTTACTGCAGTCACGATTCCGCGTCGTTTTATATTACGAAAAGAATATCCGACGCCTCGAGTCTCGCGCTTTCTACGTTTCATCAAATATTTTTCTACCACATTTTTATACGTCCAGCTTTCAACGCGAATAACCCGCAGACACAGCGCTGCTGTATGATCTACGCGCGTCGTAGTTTAAGCTCAACATTCTAGTTCAAAGTTTTTTAATCAATCAACTCGAGGCTCCTGAACTTTTTATTTCCGAAAAATCTAACCGACGAATTATTATGTATTATATAATATATATGTTACGGGTAAAGCCCAAAGTCCGGCTAAAGCTAGTTGTAGTATGTATGTTGTGTGTGGGTGTAACTAACAATAAGTTTAGCCGGCTGAACCTAGTTTTAGCCAATATCAGACTTCAGCCGTAACATATATATATATATGTATTATTTTTCTGTAAAGTTATTTTTTTTGTTTTTGTTGATAATAATCGATCAAATTTTCTAAATAAATTCCTCACAGATATTTCAGTCCGCGTAACAACTTGAGGCTAATGGGAAATCTGATCGTCGTAACATGTTCGTCATTTATGAAAAAACACACGTTTATTCGTGCGCAATGAAAAGTTCTGACCGTTGAAAATGAATTTTTCGCAAATTTAACATGTTCAAGGGATCGTCTGATGCAAATATTGATTTCACCGTAAGCAACGAATCAGCTGAAACCAATTGAGTAATGAAACGTAAATAATTAGAAAATGGTGATGGTAACAACGCGCATCGGTTTAAATAATACTTCTCGCGTTAAAAATCAAACGGTTATAGTTAAATTGACGTTGAAAAAAATCTTGAGATTTCATCTGTTCGTTACGCCAATCGATGACTTACTCGAGTCGGATCCAAATTTACTTCCACGTATATAGAGTTAATTTCGCTGCTATTATTATCATCGTCGTCATTATTATTATTGTTGTCGTTGTTGTTGTTGTTATCGTTCATAGAATAACGCGAAGGGAAATTTCGCAGGAAATTGCCACGGAATTAACTCGCGGGTCCCCCGATTTTCCGTGAAAATGCCCAATTCTCAGGTATGATGGATATATGTATATCTATATACACGTATGTACGTACACACGTATGCATGTATACATCTACCTAGCAGAGGCTCATGAACGGCGCTGAAGGGAAGCGAATTTTTCCGGGGATAGCAGGATAGATGGGTTGAAAAATTAGGTATATATTCGATTACCGAGGGCATGAAATCCGGGCTCTCCTCTCCCGTTTTCAGGCTCGCTTCGGCCCCGAGTCCGCGAAGACTTTCCCACCGTGCAGTTTTCAGTTTCTAGTTCCTAGTTTTCCCCGGGTAAACTCGAAAAAAGAAGGAACGAACTGAAGCTAGCGCAAATTGAGCTTACAATCCAATCAGGCACCCCGCTTCTCTGTCTACTACCCTCGGAGGCTCGCCGTGAGCGTCGAGGGTTCGGGATGAGTCGGGGGGTGGGGGGGGCTGAAAGTGGATGCGGATGTGGACGTGGACGTGGGTGTGGATGTGGAAGCGGTGGGCGAGCAGCCAGGCACCGACAGAGATAGAAATATTCTAAGTACATTTTTGATGGGATTTTTAAATGAGCCCCAATTGTGTTAAACAGCGCCCTGGGCTAGCCGCCCCGCCAACCGGGGCTTCGACTTAATACAAGATTTTCTTAAATAACATTTGCGACTTTGCAATTGCCGAGTGAGCGAGACGGCTAGCGGGGCGAATCGTTCGACTTGTTAGTGCCTCAGAGATAAGGTGCCGGATCTTCTCCCTCTCTCTCTCTCTGCGTTACCGAGTGTTTATTATCATCGGCATCATCGTCATCTTCGTTATTCAACTGAAGAGTATTTCTTATCGATCTATCTTTACCTGACCTTAATTACTTATTCTACGTTATGTTATCACTTTACGTTACATTGGTCTCTTCTTTTTTTTTTCACTTTTGTAGACTGTACGTGCAACTAACTAATTATAATCGATTCGACTGGTTTCTAGTACTATCTGAATTTTATTCGCTTTTCCTCGCTTATTACCTTATTTAAATTTTCAGTTTTGTCATTTCGCTTCGACGTTTCATGCTTTTTGTTGTATAATATTGTTTTTCTTGCTTGTGCTTTATTGTTTTGTTTATTAAGCTGGCCATTCTGTATAGTATGTTTTGCTAGTTCGTTGTATTCTATGTTTGCCACATGGTTATAGCATGTATTTCATCTGTCAACTACACTACGAATTCGCGGTCATTGTCAGAAAGAACAGTGACACGTGTTAAATTTTCCGGTTACCTACAGGCTACAGAATTAATTTTCATTTTATATCCAGAACTATAATTTTCGATTACGGTAAAAATAATGAAAATATTTCAGGTCCGAGCATACAGTAACCGCAAGTAGAAATTCATATCAGTGCTTTTTTCCTCCTTCTTGACTTCCGGAAATATATTCTGCATGCCGTATTAAAATGAAAGGCACTCCTTTTTCCCCTGAATCCATCGTGCGAATTGAATATAGATATATAACGTACTCGGAGTTGTAGTACTCAGTTTTTTTCTTCTTTCATCTTCTTTCCAGATTTTTTCTTTTCTTTTTTTTTTTTCTTTCTTTTTTTCTACAATTCTCCACTCGCAGACCCTACAGCGTATATTGCGTCACTTTCATGCGGTTCGCGTTTTATTGCGGTTCTGTAGTATCCTTTGATCGATAGACAGAGAGACGAGCCGAGTGTATAGAGCGAATAGGTTCAAAAGGTGCATTTGATTGACGCTATTACCACTCGGACACGCGCAGCCAACGCGATGCGTGATTCGGTGCAGGGGATGATTATTTCTTCGTTTCGAAGTTACATCGTTTGGTTGTTATTTTTATTTTTTTTTTCTTTCTGTTTTTGTTATTTCTACCTATTATCTCGTATATCTTCGCGCCTGAATCAGCTGCTTGATTGATCAGCGTTCGCGAGAAGAATCGGAACGAATGGGAAATGAATAACGATAATAAAATGCGATGTAGGACGAAGCTTAAGAGCCGTTTCAGTGAATATAAATCAAACCCTGTTTTGTGTTCCTTCTTAAATATACGTGTGTATATATATATATATATATATATATACACAAGTATAAATAAAACGTGCGTGAGAAGCAAAGAAAGGGAGAGTGAGAGAGTTTTAAACCATTTTCAAATTTAATCGCATTTCGTACTTATATACGTATATATATGTATATATATATATTCTTATATACCTTCGTACCGAGTGAAGGGATCAAAATTTAATTAAACCAAATCAAGTCGCAGAGAGTGACGTAGAAAACTTGTTCCCGAAATATTCTCCCGTGCCGCATATCCGCAGGAAACGATCGATGTTTATACTCGTGGATTATATCCAGATACAAATTACACACCCTCGGGAGATTATTCTTATTTCGCACTTGCAGTTTTTAATACGAATACTCTATATTAATTTGGTTTCATTTTTTTCTCTCTCTCTCTCTTTCCTTTTCTTTCATTTTCAAGGCGTGTTATCAGTACAGGTTGAGATCGATACTCGAGAGTTGAGAGAGATACTTGAAAGGTACTCGCTTCGATGCTCGATCGACGCTACGCGAAAATTGTGAAAATTGTGAAAAAGTATGCAGGTAAAGCGGATAAATGAAAACAACAAAATGGAACGTAAATAAAAATTGTAACCGCAACGAACTCGAGAAGCCATCGCGATTCGATCCTTGCAAATCAAGGACCTCGGGGTAGTTTCTACAGAATACGGGAAATATCTCGTCGAGGAAGTGACGGGTGTACTTTTAATATCTACGCAGGCGTACCAACTCTTCCCGCGTATAACAATGCATGCATAATGCATTATATTCAATACAATGTTTAATACGATATTAATGGGCGCTCATTAAATTAGAAGTTTTAATAGCCGCGGAATTTCATCCCCGGTAAGAGCTTAATTGGCACTTAATCTCGGTAACGGGGTGTTCAGGCACACGCCAGCACCCCCTCTCCCCCCTCTCCCCCCTCATCACCTCGCTCTATACCTTAATGCAGCTTACCAAGTCACACCTTTTAAATAATAAGCTATTCACACGATCAAACGCACTTGCCCTCCTGTAGTTTATCATCCTCTTCAAATTCGTAAATTCTGCGATTCCACGATTAACCCTTACGCTGCAAATCGGGGTCAAAATGATCTCAAGGCGTATTCACCGTGAATTTCGTATGAATAACATCCGAAATAGTATTGATTTGATGCAAGATAAATAACGAAATATCGTAAAATTCGTTAATTCATTCTCTTTCCAAAAATTCAACCTCACTCGTGCAAAGAAATACATTTTTTTCGTCAGGTAGTATCTCCATATTTTTTTTCCTTATTCAATGAATTTTCATCTTAAAATATCGAGTATTCAGTGAGTTATGATTTTTTGAACAGAACGATCCATTTTCCGGTACTTAGTTGTTTCGTGAATTTTTTATTTTTCATGCTATATTTAACCAATTTAACTTAAAATATAACAGTTAATGAATACTCTAGAGTTTCCTCAATTTATTTGAATTAGAATCTTCGTTTCTACGCAACGATTTTTGATGTGGGTTCTCCAGCTTCCGATCCCGGTGTGACATCAGTCTTATACACAGGAGATGCGCAGCGTAAGGGTTAATCTATATTTTTTATCTTACAGTAATTATATATCGCGGCGTTATTTTTTTTTTCCTAGTAAATTTCTCTCGTTTAATTTCTACCGAAAATTGCAGTTACTATTAACGATGAAGCGAGTCTTTTACGTTCACGATACAAAATTTCATTCATTTTCCGTAGCTGGATTAACAGTTTCGACTAATCGCCTATACGTGGATTATTTTACATGATATAAAACGAGCTCACCGGCGAAAGATTTGTTTTTAAAAATTCATCGCGTATTACGGGATTAACTAAAAAATTGTTCCATTCCTCCGGTAGGCGGGGGTAAATCCTCTATACCCGATATTTCACTCTTCGCGCGGTATAGAAATTTGCTTTACGTTTACCCTTCAATATAAAACAGCTCGAGGCTTGTGTCGATTTTTATTTTTGAGCGAATAAAAACGCCACTTTGTATCAGTCAAAATCCGACGAATCTGCGAGACTCGTTTTTAAGATTTCCTCAACTTTATCGACAGTTTGAAAAGACTTCGCTCCATTCTTTTCTTTTATCTCTTTCACACGCCCCGAAACACAACGAAGGTTACTGTAATTGACAAGATGTGTGAGAAAAAACAAAAAAAGAAGAAAACAAAACGGAAAAATAAAGAGACAAAAAACGAGCCAACTCATAGAGCAAGTACGTACAACTTACTGTAAGTACGAAGAATTTGCACGTTCTAAAAAACTTTGCTAAACTTTATTCCAGTCGTACTTGAAAAAGTTTTACATGATTATATATACATATATAGACGGTGTAATAACCGGAATAATAAAATTTGCCAAACTGATCAGACTTGCGAAAGAAGAAGCAGAATAATAAAAACAACAATAACAACAACAGCAACAAAGATTATCGTTATTTACCGCGCTGGAATCAGATTCTCATGGGGTTGAGCAACAAGCTGAAAGTTGTCGTCGATTCGGAGTTAATCGTGTCTCGGAGACGAATGAAGTTTCACAGAAGTTTGTCGGTGCGCAGGGGTTGTCGGTCCTTAGCGTGGCGGGTTTTCTTTACTTTTTCTATTCTGTCGTATTTGTCCCGTGATATTTCTTTTCGTCCAGAGCTTGATCGTTTATTTAATTTCCTTATTCCTCCTCTGTGGAACGCAGATACGCAAGCTCCGGGAGTTGTGCTTGCAATTTTTTCACGCGAAGTACGTGTTTGCCTTCGGAAGATTGGCGCGCGACTGACTAACTGGGGCTACGTTGGGCGACCATCAACCCTCTTGTGCTTCTCTCTCTCTCTCTCTCTCTCCTCCACCCCCGTCAACCCCTTCCGCCCCTCTTTTCTCTCGGTTTCGCACCCCGCCTCGTGTCCCGTTTCTCTTCAGCTTCATTACAACACCCTTTCCTTTCCTTTCCTTTCCTTTCCCCCACCCCTTTTTTTTCATCCACCCCACGGGTTCCTTTTTCTTTCCACAATCCCTCCTACCCCCGTTTTCATTCCCCGTTAGTGTTGCGCGCGCGCCCCTGAAAGACTGACTGCCGGCTGCTGCACCCTTACAGGTTAGACCTGCGGTCGGGCGGACTGGGACGTCTTTTTTTTTAGTATGCGATATTCCCGGATACACTGCAACTAATTAACCCCGTTGCAACCTTACGAAAGCTCGCCATCGATTTTTTCAAACTTGATCTTTTCCGACGACAGTGAGTCATTTTTTTTTTAAGATGGATTTTTTTAAACGATTTTACAAAGGCGTGAATTTTCGCCGCAAATGTTACAACCGTTACGAAGCCTCTTGAAATGTTTCTTTGAGGAATATTTTTTTGGAGATGGATTTTGCCTTCCGGGAATTTTTTTTATTTTTTTATTTTTTTTTTTTAACAGCATGTTATGGTATCGGTGCAGATTAATCGTCTCTTGAGCCGTTCTACCGAGGGTAAGATTACGAATGATAGCTATGCTCGTTGAGGAAAGAGTAAAAATATTGTTGTTCGATATTTACGAAAGTGCAGAAAAAATACTTAGACATGTGGGATGGAGAAATGAATTAATGGGGGAAGAAAACCATGTGGAACATTTCAATTTTTGATGGGTGTATAACGGCTACTGACTTGGAGAGGCGTCGTATCGCAGATCCTTATACTCATCCTTATACCGTACTCGAAAACACCAGTAAACTGCGGTCGTAGAACGAGGTCATGAAAAAATTCCCTCGGGGCGCATTCTTCCCGCAAAAACATCCCCTTTCAAGGTGTATACGTTGTGTACTTTTTATCCGCTGCAGGAGGAAACGAACGGCGAATTTTGACAGAGAGCTTTTGGAATTGCCTTTTCCGATCGACTTTAGGTTCTACCGTGTCAACACTTTTTCGTGTTTCAGAATCACTGACGTGATTCTTGCGTCTGGTTGGATTAAAAATATTTCAAGAACTGTCCCAAATCGTTTATCAAAATTCAAGGGGACCGGCTTTCCTTTTGCCAGGGAGTTCCATTCCGAACTATGATATTTGTTTTAGCGTCCAACTTTACTCGATGATTCGGAAAAGTTTTAAAGATATCCGCGAAAAGTTTGGGCATATTTTTATCGACCAATAAAAATCGGTACTGTACAATTGATTGAAAATGAAAGAAATTAAAGAAATTCCGTCAAATCTCGTGTGGCGTTTTTTGCAAGGCTAGGTAACGTTTCGATGATTGCGTAAAATAAGAAAATATTTTTAGATTAAAATTTGGAAGGTGGAGATTTGAGGTATAAGAGTTTCTTTGACAAGAGACTGCTTACGTAAAACTTTCTCCGACTTGTACTCTCGCGGGAAATTCAAATCTCGTTTCATCTTTCTCTGGAGAGGAGATTCCTCGAACACCGTTTGCATAATTATACAAACGGAGTAACGCTCTCGTTATATAATGTATATGTATACATAATATACATATGTATCTTTCGTATTCTTCAAAGCGAAACATTCTAAGCGGGTGGTTCTGGCTTTTCTGCTGTATACCGAAATGGAACGAAAAAAAAGTGAAAGTTATATTAAACAAAAAATAAAAAAAGAGGATGAGAAACAGTCGGTTTCTGAGTGCAGGCACTTAACGGGGTTTTCCCACAGTTAGTTTCTTTGAACACTGAGTCGGTGAGATTCTAATTCGACGCAGTTTTTACCTGTAAATTATCATCGACGATTTCTTGAAATGCGAGAATACGAGATTATGTATACAAAAGCATAAATTACCCAAGTGTTTACCAGCTAAATAATTTTGTTCATGCTTGCACAACAACTGAAATTTCTCATTGTTGTTATTATACAGTTAACATAACTATCATTTTGTATGATCACGGAAAAATAAAGTTCTTGGTACTAAACGAAGATCACTTTTGTAATTGTACAGCAATGAAAAATTCAATACGTGCTATTGTTTTTTTTTTTTTGATTACGATCACTTGTACTGTATTTTCTTGCAACCGTTGCGAAAATTTAATGCTTGTGCAAGAATAAATTGACGTTAAAGCCTTGTTTAACTAAAAAAGTAGAGTAAATCTCAGAAACTGATTTTGCGTTGCAATTACCAAAAAAGGATCGACGATAGAGCAAAATGGTTAGGCGTACATCGTTTTTCGTAATGCCAACAATATTCAAACAGTTTTTCTTAGCGCTACCTGTTTTACTGAATTTTTCTAGTTGCCGTAACAAATGAAATTTTTCTCAGTGTAGCGACGAATGAAATGTTCAAAAAGTCACGAAACCACCTGAAAACCGGATGTCGTCTAGCGGTGGTCAGACCGTCGTTGTTAGCAAACGTGCGAGAGTAGACAACCGTCACATGGCTTGCGTATAAATAAGGTCTAAGCCTTCGCCTGGTCGAGCCGTAATTACAACAGGGCTAAGCCGGATAGCCTGGATCAGTGATCCTTTATGCCGGTCGGCGTTCAAGAACCTCACCACGGGCAAAACCAATTTGGAATTAGTACAGCATCGCAATAGAAAGTTGAGGAAACCCCCTCGCATGCCATGCAATAAGAGATCGCGTTATTATTACCTGTTATAACTTCACCCTCTGTAAGGATTTATACTACCCACCACCACCTTTGAGGGCGTAACGCGACGGTCCTTCTTACCAACGCGTAAAGACGTCTTTATCTACCTTCGGTCTCTCGCTTACTCCTCTCCGCTTTTTTCATATTTTACACACCCACGATGCTCGTGCCGGATTAGAAATACACGCCTTGGTGAAAATTTGTCGCCTCCAAGAACTTGTACAAACAACTCTGACTTATTCCCCGTCGCTCATACTAGTCGTTAACGACAATCTTCTCTCAAATTTTTACCGTGAACACGCTAAACTTTATCCAGCTTTCTACATGCATACGACACATCGATTCATTTTTATCCATCGACTAAAATTGATCGCGGAGTTTCTGGATCAAATAAATCTGGAACTGCTTGACGTGTGTAGAGTTTTGCGAAACGTGGATCGCGTAGTCCGTTTGAAACTGTCACGAAATGGAGGATAATAAAGCGATGCTTCTGTCTGATTCTGGCCGAGTTATAGACAAACCCGTGTATACTCTATACGTCTATGGTTTTCAACTTGACGTAACTCTGGTACAGGAATATATGGTACGTGTGTGTGTGTGTGTATACATATGTACAACAATAAATTGACCGTAGTGTATCGATACATAGAATGATGGTGGGTGGTACCATCTGGATTACGTCACGTGACGGGCATTTGCTTATGCACGCGCTTGTATTTTCCCATCGGTAGAATCGATATAAATACACAGACATGTGAATATATACAAAGAGGTAATAGTCGGGAGCACAAAGCGTCTCCAATAAAGCCGTGCCTTATATGTACCAACATATTCGAGTCTCGACTGCAGCGATGTATAGATTTTAATTCATCACAAAATCCGATTCGGTGACTCTTTGTGCCGTTGGATCGAAGCGGTCGCGAATATCTGAAAGTTCGGGCTTTTAACACGTTTCCCGTGTTTATTGAAAAATGATCATCGTTCGATCGTAATTAATCAGGGTAATCAGCGCTCGATTGCCCGCAGATGTCGCTGTTAGATGTATATACACGTCAGACCTACGCGATATTGTTGTAACAGACTGAAGGAATTAGGGATCGAATTAGGGGCGAGGTGAAGGAGGCGGAAGATGAACAATGTCACGTCCAGAAGCACTCAGCTCACCGGGTCTTCGCAAATGGACACTAAATACCTTCGATCCTTTCATTGTGTTGCGGGTATCATTCCTGAGGGATGATGGGTCGTAAACCTCGGAACCCGGGGTCTATAATTTCGACAAATTATTTCGAATCTACGACGTTGAGCCTCCCACTTCCGTTCAAAGTGATTTCAGACAGATTCTTTCATTGAAACGATTTTTTCCGCAAATTCAAGTTTACGTTAACGCTTTCCGAAACATGGTTTTCCTGGTACAACGCAAAGTTTCAAGAGTTAATTTCTTGGAACATCTTTCACTGCAATTAAGGCGACGAATGAACGTCCGAAAAATCGAAAATCGACCAGCTTGTTTCGAATTCTTTTGGAAAGTTGTGAATTTTATACGGAAATATTTTTAAACCAAGAATGTAGGCACATGATATCCGGAAAATCTGGTACTAGGTGAGGGATATTGAGACTTGTGTGCACTACTTGGAAAACTCGATCGAGATCAAAGCCCTGGATCTGTTTCATAAGGAAAAGGATGAGATGAGGGGGAACTGAGGTAGAGAGACGCTTTACATGCGATTTACAACCAAGACGAGTGTCCTGGCTGAAATTATGCTTTTGCCATTGTCCGCCTTGTCTCTCGCAGGATTCTCAAGTCAGCCGCAGGATCACGCGATTAAAAATCGACTACAATATTCTGCAACGCTTTTGTTATTTTGGTCGTATCGTAAGGACGTTTCGAAAGAAAAGCAGAGGTTTCAAAATTGCAACTGAAGCCAATTAACTGGTTAAATTTTACTAAAAAAAGATGGTGTGATTCAGGAAAAATATTAAAAAATTGATTTTCGAGGGTAGACGCTTCTTTACTAACAATTCCAGGAGAATTGCATTATTTCAACATTCATTCACCGAGAAATTCACAGTTCGTCTGATTGTAATAAAAAATAACTCATTTCATTCGTTGATGAATTCTCTACAAATCGTTTAAAATACATTTTTTCTCGTTTCAATCAGTTACTGGATAATATTGGATATGTGCGTAACATGTTCATAGTGAACTCGTTATTCAGCGAAAAACAGATTATCTATGTCCAAAATCTACTTATACTACTTACTGTCAGAATATTCGCCGAGAGTTCATTGACGAATAAAATGAGCTTTTAATATGGATTTTTCGATGAAAGAATGATAGAATAATGTGATTCTTTCAACGCGAAGATAACGAGGTGTTTCTCAGTTAGGATTCATGCCATTTTTACCATTCCTTATCTGCATCGGGAGAACTTTCTTAGTTACACGTATAAACTGGATTAGCTTGAGTGACACTTTTTAAACCTTTGATCGATCATGTTTTTGGGTTTAATATTCCACCGACTTGACTGTATATTCGATTAAACGTACTTCCGTTGCGATAACGTTCGCAGTAACGCGTAAAAACAATATTACGAAACCGTGTGAAAAGCTCTTTCATCTTCGCGATTGTGAAACGGTGAAAAAGTAAATTCAGTTTTTTCGTTACCACGAAGACGGAAACGGAGAAAAAAGAAACTCCGCACAACCGAGTTTACCTTCGTTTTTCTTTCCATACTTATTTATTTATTTTTTTCCCCACGTTCGTTAATTTTTTCGCCGCGTCCTCGGTGTAATCGCGGTTCACTAGCTACCGGCAAAGATACAAAGATAATTGGTCATTCGGCTATGATAGTAAGAGACAGGATGTGTCGGTGCACCGCCTCGCACTTTGAAGACCCGTGAACACTTTGAACAGATTTGCTTTGGGTTTTGCCAGGTCCCGGCGTTGTTTCGGGCTCACATTCTAGTTTAGATCAAAAGACTCGACGAGGCATTCCCGTTCAATTCAGCCGTGCTTAAGTCGGGCTTTCGTTACTCTCTTGTGCTTTCGCCGGTATCGCCGTTGCTTTGCTTCCACACGCTCTTCATTATCACGTTGGCGAAGCGGTCCTGGAAGTCCTCGAGGTCCTGGAAATGTCCTTAAATTTTTCTTGTCCTTAAAAAGTCATGGATATATCCCTGAATTTCTTATTCTATCCTGGAAATATTCTATTATTATTTTTCCCGAATATCCTTGGATAACCTGAAAATATTCTCGAAATGTTCTTGAATTTTTCACGGATTTTTTAATAGACGCCATGGTTATACCTAGAAGTTACGACTGTACAACGCGAAATTTTGAAATCGGAAGACTCACGGTTGATTATCGAGCCGCGAAGCGCAATTCGGGTGAAAGCAGCTGGTACACAGGATTCGAACTTCTTTAAATTTAGGTTCCTCGACTCTTCCGGTAATTAATTACACATGCATCTCATTTTTAATTTTCGGATTTCTTTCGTTTCTTCTTACAATTAGTGCTACACGGTAATTAACGTCCTTCAATTATATCCGACTTTTTTTTCTACACGGATTCGCGGTCTCGAACGAACTTGCATCGGGCGACCAAAATAGTTTAGTGGAAAAAAAAAAAAAAAAACTATTCCCGAAGAAGATCGGATCCTTTCATCCGCCCTTATACACGTCCCTCCTTTCGACGGTTGATGACACCCATGGATTTATATCTCGTGGCCTACATACGTCAAAGATCTTTGTCGGACGAACGATGATTTATCGCCTCAAGGTTTCGTTGTTGGAGAATAAAAAAGGAATCATTTTTCTTTCAAACTTCTATACTGCGCCGATATTTCCGAGTTACGTTTTCTACGAAGAAACTCTACCGCCGGAAAGAAACTAGTAAGAATATCGAGACAAGGTATTTGCGTACAATTTAATACCGCAGCATTTAATAATGTTTCATCGCAATTACAATAATGGTTAAAAAAATGTTTCTTGGAACAATATAGGTTATATTGTTTAACCAACGACTCGAAACCACCAAATGGCGCGGCTTATACGATCGTTCCCCGACCATCGGGAATGGCAGTGCGTAGGTATATTGGGATGCTGATAGCCGGGGCGAAGTTTACCTTTGGCATACATAAGCTAGGTGGGTAAAGGGTGCGAAGCGATTTACTTTGCGCGTCTGCGTGAAGAAGGGGCGTCGAGGCGAGTCGAGCAGAGCGTAGCAGCCGGGTGATGCCAGCCAGGCAATCATTGAGCGTGTGATCTGATTGCGAGCGAACCAATTCGAGAATCTGCCGTCAAGATCTCCGCGAATTTACGACAAATTTATAACCGGCTCTACGCTCGTGCGATCCAGATGCCGGAAGCATCTCTCGAGCTTTTTAATCCCGAATTTACGTTGAAAGTAACGCCACGCTGGGACGAAATAACTTCATTCAATTAGCCAAATTTACCGGGACGAACAAACTGAACTGGTTTCAGGTACTCGTTTGATACAAACAAGTTTTTTGATCCCGAAACTTGAGGTTGAAACAATTTTAGTATACAGTTTTAATTGACCGAATTATTTTCCACACTCGAGGGAGCACGATTATTTATTATAAAGAAAAAGATGAAAAAACATGATTTTTTTTTTAAATCCCTCCCATCGATCTGAGGCGAAAAAGGTGTCCAAAGTAAACAGAGTTTTGTTTCGTTTCTGAAAGTGCAAAAAAAAAAAAAAAAAGAAGCTCCTTTCTGTTGAAAAAAAAGTATTCTTCCAAGGAATTTGTTTATTTCAAAACAATATTTTTTATAGACTCAATAAAGCAGATAAATTGTTCTCCGAAACGAATATTTACTTTGGTTGGATACACACACTCAATAATTCGTGTAGCTGAGACAAAAAACCGATTTATTTATGTGACATAAACAAGAACCAACAAGATATTATTTCAAATTCAATATGAATTCGTTCAACTGTATAACAATGTGAAAAGATTTCTCATTTAAATCATTATACCTACGTTTCCTTGAATGTACAGTAATTGGTTAGGAACGCAAATTGCCTTGTTCCAATGAAAAAGCGAAGGAAATATGGGAAAAAACCCGAACATTTTTTCGTATCTGAAGTAAATGGATTTCTAAAATAACCTACATGAAATTTCTCAACTCTAATGAAACGTTACGTTTACTTCATATCGTTTATAAGTCCCGTACTGATTCGACGGGATTCAAACACCTAAATCCTGAAGCTTGCAAGCATAGAAATGCGCCAGGGTGATAATAATTTCTCGTAAACACACCGACGCTCCACCCTTATACTCGTAATGCCGTAAATTTTTCAGCAGTGTGTATCAATTATCGCAATCTTTAAGCATGGCCGATCGGTGTTTTGTCTTATCACGTTCCAACCGTCGCGTTCGAAACGGAATATAAATAATCCACCACGCAGCGTTAAAAAGAAGAAGCATTCCCTCGGCCCATTAGTCGCGGTTAACTCTGATCTGTAATTATTGTGAAAATGGGAAATAGAACCCTTGTATTTAATTTTCGTCGGTGTATGGTGTGTGGGAGGCTTTAATGAGGAAGGATATTGCGAGGCGCGAGGGAGGCAGACCGAAAAGGATAGATAGAGGATGCGAGGTGGCGTTAGGAAGTTAGGGGGTAATGCACCCCGTAGAGGTACAACCTAATTAGCCAACCCAGCCTGTCAAACCTGGAACTTGGACCGGTTTCTCTCCCGCATCTATCCACTGCGAAATACGTTCACGGTTCGATTATCCCTGTTTATCAATTTCATGCCCGGAAGGACCCCCCACTCCCCCCCCCCCCCCCTCCCCATATACGTATACAATTGTAAGCAAATCGCGAAATCGAGAAATTTTCTTGCAAATTGGTCAAAAACGCAGGATATCCTTCGGATTTTACTGGCGGTATGAAATCGCGGTTTGCCATACGCTGCGTTCACTTTTACCTGAAGAGAGGGAAGGAGAGAGGGGGAGAGGAGGGGGAGGGGCGGAAAGATAAAGTGAGGAGAGACGGAGAATGATAGAGTTGGATTTATCTAGCCAGGTTACGAAATTTGCATGTCAATGCTGTGTAATATAAATTACATGTAATTACCTCTCGCTTTCCCATTCCTCATGAATTTTATATCGTCCATGTATACTTTAGTCCATATAAATCGTTGAAAATATAACGCAGTGGTGTGTGTCACATGAACCGATAAATTACGCGCATTTGTAACACATACTTACACACGCGTATTATTACAGTTGTTGCCGATCGATTCATCGAGTGCATCTCTGTATAAAATATCGTCGAATTCTTTCTCGAGTTCTAACTATTCTTTAATTCTACCGAGTCGACCAGCCATTAATTGAGCATCGTGATTTTCCCGTCTCACTTGTATAATTAACGAGAATTTTTAAAATTATTATTCACTTATCATGTGCATTCATATATATAAATTGTAATCTTCTCAATTTCCGTTTAAATTGAAAAGTTTTGCATCAGAACCAATAAACACGAGGCGAGATAACGCGGCTTGTAACACGCATTCGGAGATTGTTTTTAATTTGCAAACTTTTTCCAGACAAAGAGCAGAAGTTTTCAACGTAGAACTGTGGAAGCGCAACCTCCGACGCTTGGCTTTTAACGACCGGAGAACCGGATGTTGAATGGGATCTAGCCTAATGTTTACCTTTACAGCCCGACATTTCCCCACCTGTACCGCTTTCTATACCTCCAGTATCAGCTGAGAAAGAACATCGCTGAGTTGTTCTAGAATTACGCGCTATACCGGCAGGTACGAAGATAATTAGAGAAATATCACTTAATAAAGTTTCACCCTTAAGCTCGGCTCGGGGATCGTTTTGTCTGAGCGAAAACGCCCCCGCTTCCGTCTTACGAGAAACGGTGTATATTATTTACGCGATTTTAAACTTTTTACGACACTATTCGCTACATTATCGACAGGCGCGGAGAGAACAGGTTCTTCGGAAACGAGCAAAGAAAAACGTACCTCCCGGTCATGTACAACGAATCATTTATTTCGTTTCAAAAATCGATGAAAGACTCTTCTCGGCTGCGGTAGAATTTGATGAAGCGCTTTTAAAGCGTCCGGTATTCCCGGGGCGAGGATAGCAGGTGGAAAGCAAGGTGCTGAAAGTGGATGGTACATTTCATCGAGCATACAGTGGAGCTTTGCACGCGTCATTTGTCACGCTTTTTATCTATTAGGGCGGTTAGGTCCGAGTCACGGATCGATCGAGGCCCGACTCGATTCCCCGCGATCTGCACCTGATCCCTAAGGTCTTATCTGCGCCTGATCTCCGTTATTCCCCTCGCCCTTTTACCCCCGAATCGCAAACCGCGCCGCGATTCTCTTACGGGCGCAGCACGGTTAGAACGCGCGCTCGAACAAGTGTTTGTTTAAAGCCCTCGCTGTGTCCGCAAGGGTGCCGGGACGAGGGGCGGGGGGGGGGGGGGGCTGACAGGGCGAGGGGCTGGATGACACTGATTTAGACGCTATAAGTCAACGCCGACACGCAATTACCCCCGTTTTTCCACCTTTCCTTATACCCGAGCCGCAGACTCTCAGCCCTGAGGCCGTTCCCCACCGAAAGAAAATCGCGAAAAAATGAGCCCGGAGAATTCGCATTTCGAGAGGATATCCGTCCTCCCACGTATCTTTTTTTTATTCCCGCCAGTTTATATTGTAACCTACAACGACCTTGCTCCCGGCCGCCGTTCACCCTTTCACTCAAGAAAGTCATACATTTTACCAGTTGGAAATCAGATTGGTGTTAATATACAAGGAATCCGAATTACCGAAACGTTCTTTTAAATCGCGGGGTGTCAGTACGGATAACTGAATAATCGTTGGAAATCATTGAGAGATAGGGTTCGGGAAATATCAGCGAGGAAAGCTTTGGAAATCAGAAAAATCGTTGTATAATTCTTGCAGTAAACGCCGAATGGTCTCAATTCGTTAATGTTCTATCGATTTCTATATTGTTACGTGCTTTGGTTAATTTACAATTAATCCAGTGATTTTCATTCATTTCCAATGACTCCCCAACGTTCGGGATTATTTACACTGCTTTCGTACGATTCTGTCCAACGCAGAAATCTCTGAAAATTGCCTAGAACGTTGAGAAATCGTTAGCAACGTGCTGAGATAACCTTTGATATCAACGTTAAATTAAAAGTCAAACGGAATCAATGTTGATTAATTGGGATTGTTCATTCGGTTCCGAAGTGAACCAGATCGGTTCAAAGCTTTCGTCAAACCGATTTTGTACGTTCGTTGATGGCAGAAGGAAGCTTCATCTCGTGTTCGAAGATCGACCTGCACGGGCAGCAAACTAGACGTATGTTGCGTCAGTCGGATGAATTATTGATTCGATGATCTTGTTAACTGTTAAAAGCGGTTTCAATTGGCTTATTGCTCCGGGCATACATCTCCCTTTTCATCCACATGTACGACTTATCTTTCAAGCACAGGCCTGACAGCTCCGGGATATGTTTATGTATAGGCACGAAGCCACGCGGGTCTGCTTTCAGCACCGAAAATCCCGTTTACTCATTTGAAAATTTTTTTCTTTCGCTCCCCTGATATTTGGGGGAAAATGCAGAACATGCGAATTATCTCTTCGTGAGATAGGGAGCTCAGATTGCGGTATTTTTACTCTCGTTAACTGCAATTGTTATTTTTTATTTATTCACTCACGTTGCGCCTAGAATCTTGGGATGGTCGTTATCGGTAATTTATCTAGTCGCGACTAGGATAACTCGAAACATAATTATTTTCACCATCGGTCAAAAGAGAATCATCAAATATCATTGCAATTCAATGACAGGAGTCGACGAAATGAACGTGTAAAAGCTTCTTACATTTACGTTGTTGCTACTTCTACAAATCTATAAAGCAAAATATAGTCAAAACTATCTGAGAGAAATCGCTTTTCGTTACAGTGGTGAACTTCATGATTTTATACAGCGAAGCAGAAGCAATTAGTTCCAAGTGTCTAAAGGTGCGATGTGGATAATATTGAAAAATACCGAAATCTAGAGCGACGATATTCTCTTCGAGGCAATCGAGCTTCCCTGAAATCGGACCGACTCGATCCTGGGCTTATAACTCGAGGGCGACTCTTGATTTTCAGATTTCGTTCCGTGTCAAAATTGCCCCAGGAACACGGGGGAAGAGCAGACCTCCCCTCCTGTCGTTTACCATCAACTCATGCACGGCTACCCAAGTTTCGCCCTGGGCGCAAGAATTTTCGGTAGCGACGGGGAAACGGCTATATGTATATGCATCGCAAAGACTGACAATGAGCCATGCTCGATATAGGAACGAAAATCTCTGTTGCGAGTCGTTTCGTTTAACCTAATTCTTATAGATCAATTTTCACTCGCGGTTAAATGCACAACTTTTTTATCTCATCGTAAATAAAATTGTACAAGACACGATTTGAAGCTAAATTATCTTCGGGAACAGTTCATTAAAAAAGACTGTACGTCATAAAAAAGAATGACAAAAAAAAACACACACACACACTGTACAACGATTTGAATCAGATTATTTTTCTTCTCGGATATAGCGATTAAAAAACTATCTTACCGATGTTTGCTATATTATTGTACTTATTTCAATGAATCGGTTGTGTCGAAAAGTTGTCGCGTTCTAATTGGTGGCAATTCGCTATTAATTAGCCCGATTAATGAACCATATTCAAAGCGGACGTTTACACACACACACACACACACACACACACACACACACACACACACATAATATTGTACATATCTGCATTCGTGAAACACAGTTATAGAAGGACAGAGAGAGAGAGAGAGAGAGAGAGTAAAATTTGGCAACTGACGAGAATGGATATCGCAGGATGTTCCGTCTGTCGTAGATAAGCGCGTGTAGGTGGAGATATTACGCCGCATTCACGGTAGGTGGTACATGTCACGATCGAGAGATCTGCGTATCTCCATCCTTGAGCTAGATAGAAGTTGTTCGGCTATTACAGGTAACCCAAATCCTTGAGATTCGGTAGAATACACCAGAGGGTTTGGCAGAACGGGGAGAGAGTCCTACCGGAGAACGTGAGGCTCGATTCGGATTCCGTGCAGTGAAAGGAGGGCGGGGGTGGGACAGAGATGAGGAATGGCTGAGGGTGGAATTCAATTTCCATCCTAACCAGAGAGGACCTCGACTCGCGATTCGTCCCAGCTAGCTCAATACCGTACTGTATCTCCTTCGCTACTGATAACCGCTGATTTCACTCCCTATTGAATTCATTTCTCTCCCTTTCCTCTCTTAATTCTTTTCCGCAAGATAGAAATATGCCAAGTCTTCCCTATACGGAACACCATGAGCTATATACATATATGGCATTAATTACACCGATGATTGCAGTTAAAAGCTTTTTAATATTCTGTACACACGGGGATCGAAAGTCCTTTTTTTCAACACTTACTTTTACGTATCTTCAAGTTTTTGGAAAATGAATCACGATAGTTCGGCACTTCCAGACGAAGCGATTTCTTCGTTCAAATCACTATAGCTTCCGGACAGAAATGTTTCAGCAACTCGCGTAGCTTTGGACGTTGAATTCCTACTCTTGGAAAACTGGGAATAACGAGGAACGCATGTTATTTTTGAAGATCATTTTGGTTCTGGGATCTCCTCGAGGGATGTCCCTGGCGCACGGGGTGAGGTTAAGTTACGTGCTTTGCGTTAAGCAAAGCCTTTGACCGCTGCTGGGAATGCAAATACACTTTGTGGCCCCCCGCGATGCCTCTAAGCCACCCCAACGCCCGCCCTTATGACGTTACTCGAACTGGAGTGTGGCCGAGATTCGTCGTCATTCGTCGAGGAGACGCGGAATCCGGGAGGCGTGCGGAGCGGATGAAAAAAGGGGGTCGAGCCGAGGGAAAAGGGTTCGGTTAAACCGGCCAGAAGTGTGACCACTTCGTGTTCTACGCGTCCGCTTGTCTAATTGCTTGCTTTGCATAGAGGCTTTAAGAGAGTTCGTCCGAACGTGATGTCATCAACGGAGACGGGTCCGACGAATTGTATTTACGAATTGTTTTGTACACCGGGGTATAAAATTCGCACTGAGAAGAAATTCCAAAAGCTCGTAAATCGGGATGAAACTCGTTACCCGGGATGCGGAATTCGATCCTGCTGCGGTGTCGTGGGTCGATTATCTTACAGGTATGCTCACTCACCTTCTCTTTTGTTTCCTCTCCGCTGGTCGGGCTTCTCAAACTTCGCGTCACCCGGTCAAAGTGCAAATGCAAACCGAAAGTCCAGGAACTCCGGAATCCCGCGGGGGTCGCCGATGGAAGTGATTTCGAACGATGTTCGACACACCGAGTCCCCGGGTACTCTGTCCTCCGGGGCCTCATCGCCGCAGTGCCCACGGAGCGAAACGTGACGGGTGCGGCTTTCCGGGTGGGACCGGAAGCGGCGCGTATGGTCGATGTGTAACAACCGCTCAGTGCTGGACAATAATCTCTTGGTGAGATTTATTCTTCCAAACGACGTTCTTGGCTATCGGCCGTGAGGGTTTCACCGAGGATGGGTGAACAGGACTTGACTTACGACGCGTTTCCGATTGCGCCGGATTGATGAATCCAACCGAAGCGGCAATTTCGTACCTTGTTCCCGCGGCGGGCTTTGAGAAACCCGCGATGAATATTATCCGTCTGCTTGTTGGGCCGATCATTCATTAGAATTCAATACCCAGTCTTTGAAAGATTCCTAAAAAAGAAGGTAAAAGGCAAAACCACGAGGAAAAGAAAGTTAAGTTGCGATCGATGAGAGTCACGGAAGCAACGTAAAGCGAGCCTGCTTTTCACTCATCTTGTTATGCTCGCATGCTTTTCTGCGAACGGCGTAGTCTCTTCTTCGAAAAAATGACAGAAAGAAGGAAACTGAAAATCGGTGTCAATACGAGTCTAAATTCAGCCTCCAAACTCGATCCTACCAAGGTTCGTACACAAACCTACTTTGAAGAAAACTGAACCTAAGAATTCTACTGCGACCCTCTTACTCCTAAAAATTTAAGATCAATCCCTGCATCGAACCTCCAACCCCTAAAAATAAAAGCACCTGTAACCTCCTCTGTAGATATATTATTACAGTGACATTCAAGTGTTTACAATGAACAATACAAGCGCTATTTTGACACAATTTTGATGAGTTTCAAAAAAATATTTTCAAGGTCCGTTTTTCGATGAAAATCAGTGCGTGTTTAGAACGGGTCGAAGATGAAGACGTAACGACCTGCATCAAAAGCCATAAAATCTTGCGATACAATATCGTTTGCCAACAGTTCAATCGAGAGCGTTTGGTGAAGATTGTTCAGCACGAGCTTCCGAGTCCTAAGTACGAAGATCCAGCGCTAAAGTGTCGAATCCTAGACTCATATTCCCTTCATCCGTTCTCCCAGTCTTTCTTATCGCAGGGTGAATATCGTCGTTCGTTGTTTTTTCGCGGATAGCCAAGAGGGAACAGTCTTGCCCCGCAGACGAGGAGGCGTTGGAAATTCGTTAAGATTTTTCCCGCTCCGAGGCGAGGCGAGCTGCAAGGTAAAAGACGATGGAAGGAAACTTCGGGCTGCAGGGATGATAGAAGGATACTGTGCAGCCGAGGCGAAAAATGAGGAGAAGAAAATAAAGGCACGGGAGAAAAATGCACAAACGCACAAAATGAAAAACAAAAGACACGCGGGGAAAACTCTCGGCCGGGACTCGGGGAAGTAAATTTATGCTAATGCGTCTGCCTTGGAGACTTTCGCCCTCGCGTCTACTTGCACCTACACACCTTATTCCTCACCTGTAGACTTAAAGTTTCTTTCACGCATATCTAATATAACTAGCCGAACGGTGCACCGAACATCCTCGCTAATCCTTTCGCGGCTTACACAGATCCCGATTAGTATCAACCGCTGTTTCTAAGTGAAACTGGGAGTGAGTGAAGACACTTTGTGCTTTCAAGCATTTCAAACGAATCAGCGTTTTTAAAAGCAGAATACGAATTCGGCACTTAAAAGTCTACAACAGTTTCTTTCTTCTCGAATCGAAAGAAAAATATGTTATGCAGAACCTTAACCCCTTGATTTATCGTTTCAGTTACCCAACACATGGTATCTTGGCCTCATAACGGAACTTGAAGAAAATTGTTGATGGATTTTTCATTCGGTGTATCCAGTTCGAAATTCAGAAGAAACCCTGAATCGCATAAAAAGGTTCATCTCCTGTACACGATGGCTGAAAAGTGGAAAACTTGATCTGGTAATCCTAATTTCAATTTCTCCATGGTTTTCATTTGCAAACAGCTGTAAATTCTAGTGCAAAATTTGATATGGACAGTTTATTTTTCCGTATAAACGTCGTTATCGCGTTATTCACATTGTTCCGGAGACTAATTAGGTCTTATTCAACAACGCGTCGTTAGCATTTTGCAGCCCGCAGCGCCTTATCGCGCAGGGCTAATTAATTAACCTTGTCAAAAATTGCAGTGTGTCTTCATCCTGACGTCTTGGACGTATGTTATCAAGATTTGGACGAGCCTGAGGTGAAGAAACGGTAGCCAAGATTCTATAGCATTGGAAAGGTGAGTTGGTGATTCCGTCTTATCCGACGATGAGTAAACATTGTCGGTTGGATTCTTTAACTTCGAAATAAAATTATGAGAACTCGGAGACATTTTGCGAGGAGCGACATGAGGAAAATAACGTTGGTGAAAAGGAAGAGAGTAAGAGAGAGAGAGAGAGAGAGAGAGAGAGAGAAATAAGCTAAACAGAAAAGAGAGGTAAAACTAACACAATAAGAGTCGAAACGTATATATGTAGGAACTGCGAGGACAATGGGTGAATGGAATGAATGGCGAACAGGAAACACTTCCCATCTGAATTTTGAATGCCTGTGTCGTGACTGGCGAGGTGTGTCGATGAAACTAGCCGACTGAATTGACCGTGGCTCCAAAGCACATACGACGTGCGTTAAAGTGCAGCCCGCGTGAACATTGCTACATCCGATTTATCGAGGGGGCCGGTCGCCCCTGTAAAAATGGGCGCGGTTGTCACCTTTCGAACTTCAAACTTTAACCGATCACTTTGTTCTCCTTTTCCCGTAAACACAAACCAACTTTGGCCGGTCGCTGCAAGCATTCGCATTTCCCTGTCATCATTTTTTAACTTTCAAACGATGAAGCTTGAACAAAATATTTGAGAAATAGAGAAGATGCTACCTTGGTAGAATGCTTTAGGATTTTATATTTTCGTAGGATTCGTCAGAGATTTCTTCCAGACGAAAAACTGCAAGCAATGTAGCTACGCCAAAAGAAATTTGTAGTCACGGTTGGACTACAGTCCTTGAATATTTTCATCTCTTACTATGACCGAAAAATATAGTTTTGGCTACCAAACGAGAGTGCATTTTGTAACTGTAACCAGAATATCTAGTTTGCGTTATATTTCTTTTTTACTATGGTCAAGTCGTACCATATTTTCTTGTAATTATTGCGATGATTTGATATTGGCACTAGAATAAATTGATAGTAAGACGTTATTTAACTGAAAAAAATGTATGAAACTCAAAAAGCAGCTTAATTAATTGCAGAAAATAGCTGCTTGTATCACATTTTCTTGTAATTCGAACAGTGTTTAGAACTTTATTACCTATACCCATTACATTACAATTTTGTAGGCATTATGTAATGGTTGAAATTTTTCTCAGTGCGCCATAAAATACTACAATAATTCTGACGTTGGGCTCTCGATGATTGGATCAGATATTGTGAATCTTGTAACAAACGTTGCGGTAAGAAGGAAAGTGTGGTTAAATTCTTGAAGCTCGGCTCGAATTATTTCTGATTTTATCCATCAAAATTTCGATCCAAGAAATACATTGAACGGAAAAAAATGTCGATCCGTACAGAATACGGAGATTATAGTCGGGAGTGAAAAATCATTTCGTGTGGTTTTCGATCAGTATTAATGCGAGGGCTGGCTCACCTCGAGTTAATCCGTGAAACAAATACCCGGAAATTCTGATCGCAAATTAATATTTAGCGGAGATAAGAAACCGATCTTGCAAGTGAGAAAATTGGAAAAAGCTTATAGCGATAAATCATATTCTGAACTCTCGGAACGATGATTGTAGATCATATCTCTTTGCGAATCTTGAATCGTCCGCTGATTGATCTGTCTAATTTACAATCGTCCAGAGGTTTAAATCATTTTGGCACTGTCTGCAGAGTACTTTTGCCAATCTTGACGCAGACGACCCTCCGGGACACGAAATTCGCGCGTCAAGTGAAGTGCTCGGTGGTTTTCTTTAATCAACTTGCAAAGGAGCGATCTATTCTGCTGGAAGTGAGCACTGCTAATTATTGTATCTTTTGAACGACAGAACGGTGAACGGGTGCGTGTAACTAAAGACGGGTATTTCTCATCGAATTTCGAAATTCGAGTCCCTAGTCATTAGCTCTGAGTCACATGCATTTATTATCGATGTAACGTTTTTATTTAAATGCAAGTTATTGACTTTTATTGCACTACGGCAAATGCAGAAAACGGATAATCAATTGAAATACATGTCCCGAAAAATAAAATCATTCCCACACCGTGTTAAGAATATTCCATTCATGATCGCATTGAATGAGATTTGTGAACGGAATCTTAAGTTTTTATAACCTGGCAACGCTTCTAATGTGTCAATATGACGGTTTCTTTCCAACACTGAAATGAGTTTGTGCAAAAAAGCAATACTAAATCTTCATAACTTTGTATAAAACTGTCGTTTAGACATCTCTGTTATTTTTCTTCAGCTTATGTAGCTTGTTTGTTAATTATCAACCGATGTCTAGCGAAAAAAAAAACGGCAAGACGAAAGAAGTTATTCCCTCACTTTATAATTTATTTCAAACTTATTTTTCTATATGTTATAAATAAAAATATGGAAGACCATAAATAGACCTGATTTAGTAAAACTTCGAATTTCTGCGATAAAAAATAATCAGCTTGGTACAAAAAATTTTGTTAAAATCCTAATTGAAATTTTGGACTTTGATGAGAAACATCCACACATAGTTGGAAATTTATGAATGAGAATTCGATGGTTGTAACTGCATGTGATACACGCAGAAATATTCCCTAAAACAAATTGTTATCGCGTCACGTTTCGAGGCAATTATAATCCGTGCGATTTACCGGATTAATAACTTCGCGATAAGGTTTAATGAGATTTGCGGTAGCGAGAATTGGCGTTGGCAAAATTGGGCTCATCGGTTTGGCTAATTCACAAGTTGGTAAAAGATCCCGTCAAGACAGCCGTTTGTCGTCGTTTCTAAGTTCATTTTGACTCGGATCTGATTAACCGACTCACGGCTTCCGCTCGTCTGGCTCTCCTCACTGTTGCAAAGGATTCCCGAGTTTTTCGTCTACGCAATTTTCACCAAAACCAATTCGGGCATGCGGCTTGATATTGCGCGAAAACTCGAAGGTCCGAATTAATTCGCCTCAGTTGTAATCGCGAGCAGGCCAATTTTCGTTTCTTCGTTAAGAATATAACCCGATGATCAATCGGGGTGTGTATCGACCCTCGGAACCGGAACCCGATTACGAGGGATTCGTGGCCGGAAGGCAAGTGGAAATTCTCAAGACGTAAATGACTCTCTGACGAACCATTCTAATTGCGACGACGTGCTTTGTCTCGTCGCGCGGCAATTACTTTGTGCAAAAATTAAAAAAGAATACCTCCCGAAAAAAAAATAACGTATACACGTATCCGCGTGTGACATTCTGTAACATCATTTATCCCTCGTCGAAATTCGCGGGGCCTTGACGTGTTTATACAGACTGCAACTCGCGTTCCTCTTCTACGATTCATTGATCCCTTTGTTGGATTGTGCAGATTTTGCGCTACTCCGAGTGACGATACATCGGTTGAGAACTTCGGCGACCGCAGCTCAGAAGCCAATTTGGTTAACACCGAAATGGACAACTTGTCGATGGAACCGCAACGAGACCCCGATGAAACACCGAAACGGAATTCTCCCGAACCTGTTTTCAAGCAACCGTATCTGAGGTCAGTACACATTGCGTCTTGAAGTTGAGATTCGATGCTATTTACCGCAAGGAAAGCAACGGAATTCAAGAATTCACTCTTTTTATCATATAGAAACAAAAAAAGAAAAATCGTCGTAAACGCCTTGACGTGAAATATAGGTAAAATGTATTTTCTTTATCGTGAGGTGACACCTTTCTTTCGAAATCCAAGAAAACCGACACGAGCAATTTCGCTACCGAGCAATTTGCGAAATGTCAGAACGTGTTACGAGGCCAGTGAATTTTGTCTGCTGTTGTTCCGTTGATCAAATGATAAAGGAATCAACGAGGTATGCAAAACAGGGCGTGTATTTCTCAAAAACATATTTTCATTCCAGAACCGCTTCCCAGTACGCATTGCCGGAAAATGTGTACAAAAATAGCGACGACGGAAGGTTGAATTCTCCTAATGTCGATCAGGACCCGACGAGAGACGCTGGGAAATACAATCCGGCTTTTCATTCCGAAGAGGATGATACATTCGGTCCGACAATTCCGAGGGTGAACAGCCAGGTGGGCTAAAATTGTTCTGCAATTGGACTGAAATTATTCCAAAAATAAGCAACTTCGTGCAATTTTGAAATTCTGTACAGAGTCTTCGTAGCAACGGCGGCTCCGATCCAAGACTCAACAGACGCAGATTGGACTCTGGTCAGTCGGGCTACAGGACTCCAAAAAGACCGGCTAGTCTACATCTTGATAATGCCAGTCACAGAAGTATCACCTTGGATAGAATCAGTTCCCAACCCAACGTAAGTCAAAGTCATTTATAAATGATGTGCGAATTCGTGATTTAACTACAAGACTGCATGACTTTTAGAATAGATAGAACGTTAAGCGGTAAATTGCGGTGAATTAGTTTAAGATCGTGAAAATAATTCTACGACGTCATTTTTCTCGCTTGAAAATTTCGAACGGAATTGAAAAATTGCGATGACGGAAGTTTTGTTAGTTCGTTATTCTTTTCGAACAACCACATGTCATCGTATAATCAACCGTGATTGATGAACGAAAAAGACAAATTCCAGACGGCTTGAATCTTCGTTCACGTGAGCGAATCCGTAATTTCCTCGATTACTCAAAGTTGACAAATGCATTGTTTCCGTCCCGCAGGAGACATTAATAAATATAAGTGACGCATGCGGCGAACATCGAGGCGGCAGAATTAAGATAGGATTAAAAACCGATTTATACAGTTGCCTTGATTCAATCTGTAAATTAGATTAAGAGCGATCGCTGGTCAGATAACAGGTTCGCGGTATGTGCGACTTTATCGCGTACAGATGAACCTGCGTCGTACCGATAAACATCGTATATTTTGATTTCTTCGCATTTCCGCTCATCGGGATAATTATACCTATAATTATTATTATTGCTATTACTATCAATCGATAACGATCAGCTGAACGTTCATTCTCGTGATCGTTAACCCAAAGTCTGATCACGGACTCCGCGTCTTTCTATCGTTCAAAAATCTTGACTAGGTTTAGGTACTATTTAAAGCGAACATAATACAGGGACGAGGAGAAAATGAAGGGAAAGAAAAAAAAACGGAAGTGGAATTACAGCGTCACTTGTTTTCCAAAGTAAAGGCGACGAGGCCGAACCTACTTATGTCGGCAAATGAAGTTTCACGAGTCGATATTCTCGTTAGCTTTTGAGTTAAAGAAAAATGTATGTAGGGAAAGTTGAATTGCTTTGAAACTAGAATTTGCTGTCAAGAAATCTTCCTACCTCTCTCACCCCCCTACCCCCCCCCCCCCCCCCCCCCCCTCTCTTTGCTTGTCTCTTTTTCTCCCGCTCCTTATCTTTAAGTATACATTTTTTCTCAGCGCGAGAAGAGGTGTGAAAAACCGATGCACTTAATTCGAACGAATTGATTTTACGCAGGGTTCAGGGTTACGTGTTTCACGGAATATGTTGACACAGAGAACAGCGAACACCTTGTGAAAGAATTAAGCAGTCAAGTAAAAGACGACTACAAGTGTACTCACAATTGCGCTAATTCCAACAAAGCGACATTGCTGCTTGTGTTTCGTTTCTATCGGTAATTGAGAATCACCAATGTTCTACTCGAAGCGAAAGTCAGGGCAGCGAAAGCCGCAAACATGAGACTATCTTAGTTCTAGTCGAACGCTTCGGTCAGTGCGGTTTGGTCTTTGATCTGCAATGGTCCATTCCTGGAAACGATCCAAGTATCGCCAAATTATCGGACAATTATTAACAGTTGGTATTCTTGAACCTCCAGTGAACGAAGTGTAGTCTCACACAAAACTACGCTTACCAACAAAACATATCTCAAAGTTTTAGATGCGAAAAAAGAACATTGATGTAATCAGTTTGTATGTAAGGAAGTGTTGAAAGTGTCGTTTAATCTTTGCATAACGCGATCGGCATTTACTTGCACAAGGAAAGTTGGCTCAAAGTTGCGGAAGGATGCTGGCCTCGGTGATGACGCGTTGTAAGTTTACTAGATTTACAAATAGTTTAAACAATCCTTAACAAAGTTCAGAGAAAGCGTCGATTTATCGACACGTCAGTGTCACCGATTTCATTCGCCGGTGAGGAAAAATTGATTGAATATTTTTATTTATTTTTTATTTTTTTTTGACAAGTTTATTGAAATCGCGTAAGTTAATGGCGAGGAAACTGCCGTTCCAGTTTCCGGTTCGAGGATACCGGGAATAATGAATAATCATGCGCGGTGAAACGATCAGACGAGGAGAACGATTTTATAGACGAGTAGATCCTGTCCTCGCAGGTTGTTTTTGGTTTTTTTTTTTTGTTCTAGTCGTCCCCAAAATGCAAGCCTGTTTTCATTAGCTCGTGTATGACTGGTTGAGTGGAGAGGGTACCTAATCCCCGACACGATGCCTGCCTGCCCGTTAATTATCCACGAATCGTCAATTTCGTCTTTGAAGCGAGCTCCGCGCGTCGTGTCGCGAAAATTGAAGTAATTAAAATCCGCGCGACGAAGCAGAATCGAGGCGGGTATCGATAGTTATATTTACGTGGGTTTCGTTGGCGGTGCAGTCATCTACTTTCGGTATCGGACACCCGCTGCCCGTTGCCCTGAAGCGTGCCTCTTGTTACATTTCGCGCTTCAACGCCTCGCAGCGAAGTGGAGCGCATCCTGGGGGACTTTCTACTCCTCGGAAATATTCTACTAAAAATACACGGACAATTATATGCACAAACTGGCAGCACAACCCGTTACGCAATTTACACTTGCGGATAATTGTCCTTTGCAGCTCGTTTCTTTCGTCAAATGCACAAGCTAGACGTATTTTTACACCTAGAGCGATCGATTGTGTTTGAAAATTTTTAGTTTTCGAACTCCTTGACCGGAGGATGAGTGCATGATGTGAACTACTTTCGAATGTTACTAACCGAGCACAAGAAACTGATGAATTACGACCTTCGTTCAGTTTTCTCTTTTGCCATTCAGGTGGTTTGCACATTTGAATCTTTTTTCGAACAAGAAATTTATTGTAATTATAGGGAGTTGCGTTGTCGGTAATAGTGGCAGAAAAAGGTTCGCGAGGCATGTCAAAACATCGAGTTATTATTCTGACTTGTCGTTTCGGGCTTTTTATTTGGTTTCAAAATCAGGCTATGTCCAGGACTGATTCTAGGGATTCTTTGCCCAATCTTGGAACCTTTCTAAACTTTTATTGCAGTCGAATATTACGGTGAGCACAAATCAGAGGCGGTGAATCACACAAGTAACGAACGAATATCGGACAGTGGGGTAAAACTGATGTGGCTTGAAAATTCCAAGTTTCCATAACCTGAATCGATGATTCATTATTTGTAATTGAGCGTTGAGGTTGTCGAAACTCCGGCTGAATTTTCGTCTGCAATAGAATGTTAAAAATGAAATTAGAACATGATCTAATTTTCTTCTGTCTTTTTTCATAATGTCCCAGAATCGATGGGAACGAAACTGGGTTTCGGAGCCGGTGATTCGCTTAACGTAAAAACCACGCACAATTTTCGTCGGCTTACTCGGTAGTTTTTCGATAAAAATGAGAGAATGGGGATTTATCCGGTTGAATGCTCTCGGTTAACGGATTGTTTTTAACTTGTAAAAACTTGGCAGGTATATCCTTCTACGATAAGTCAGTCTTTAAACCAAGTTTTGATGTTTAAACTATCCGCGCGCTTTCTCCCCACGTAATAATTGTTACAAGCTAATTATACATACTAAAAAAAGCACGCCTATGCATATAAAAAGTAATTTCCCTATCGCGTGAGAAGTAGTTACGATGTATTATATAAATTTTCATCCAACCACACTCCGATAGCTCTAAACCGTATAAAATAAGATAAATTCGATCGTATACCAAGTTGTAAAAAACGTAAATTGTTTAACGAATGATTTGAATCAGCGAATAAAAAGGAGTCTGCCTTTACTTGATTTCAAAGATATTCTATCGCTTGCAAAAACTGATTTTGGAACAAGAAAAAATGATTTCATCGTTTACGACCGTCTTCCATGTCGGATCGTATTTGGAATATCTCTCAATGCATGAAAATCTCGAGGATTGTAAAAAAAAAAAATTAATTTTCGCCTCAAATCATCTCCGGATATCTTCTGCAATCACAAATAAAAAGTATACAATAGAAAATGACCGTTTACACAGGGAAGCAGTAATGGCAGCATGGTACTGCAGCTGGTGCTGCCTCCGGGTGCCCTGAGGGACATGACACAGGAATCCGGAAGTCCGAATTTCTCATCGGTTACAGACATTCCCAACGAATATTACACACGACGTAAGTTCCAAGCCTTGAATCTTCCGGACTTTGGCCCATTTCGTATCAGATCGTTACATCTCGGTATAGTTTCTTTTACGTTATATTCATGTAGTCCTCTTCGCTGGAATTGCAACCTCCACAACGATGCCGCTTGCAGGGTTTTCTTGTTACTATATAAAGCTCACCTTGTTCTTAACAGGTCGATTGGCCGAAAATCGATACCTTTTATTAATAGTCGGAACAAATTTCTATTGTTTTTAATAGCGAATTCAATTTTGTCATCTTCTGATCGTAATAGGTATCATTGCAATAGTGTAAAATGAAATGTCTGACGGTTCCAACATGATAAAAAAGTGTTTTCCTGAATTTGTAGGAAATAGTCTTTTGAATAAAATGAGTCATCGTAGAGAGAAAAGGAACGAACCTATTACACTATTCACCACTTTAACGAAATTTTAAATGAAGAATCGATATCTAAGCTCTGGTCTGTAATTTCAGTATTTTCTATTCACGAAACGATCTTCGTACATAACTACTCAATGCACGATCAAACTCTAATAAAGTTAATAAAAAGTATGAATTTTTGGTCCATCAACCTCCGTAATAAAAACAAACAAAAGTTTCTCCCACCGCGGCAAAAGGAAAACCTTGTTTTCAGCCCCAAGCGTTGTCAGTTATGGGATCGGAAGTAAAGGTCGTGGGACCGAAATCCACTCCTTGAAGTCGCCCGGACTCAGCAGAGACTTTAACAGCTCGGCAAGTTTGCATAGCGAAGCTGTTAGCACACCCGGACATCATCCACCGCCATCTTCGTGCGATGAAAAAGCACAAAAGTTCAGGTGAAGTAACGATACACGTGTTGCATATCTTATCTGCGTATGACGTAGTGAATAACATCCTGAGTAATATCAAGATTAAGATGAAACTCACCTTTGGCAAAGTGACAATTACGCGCAAAGATCGATCATTGCCCGGAGATACATATTCATTTGTGCGTAAATTAGCATACAAGCAAATGAAACGGTGTTAGTGAAACGGCTGATTACGGCATTCGATTACCCCGCAGCGATTTTCGAACTCGCGATAAAATGACGACCATAATTATCGTCGCTGCAGCACCGTTTTTAACTTTTCAGAAACACATCAGATTATCATTATTATGCCTGATGTGAAATCAAATTTCAAGAATTACACCCAAGGTACATATTTTAGAGGAAAATCAGTTGCCGCATTTGTTATATCGCTGAATAGTAGAATTTCTTGATAGAATTTATGTCAGTTATGCATGGATGTATGTACATGCATTTGTTTATTTTTTATTCTCTTTTGTACATGTTCCCGACGTTTGTATTGTCGTGTATTGAAAAGTGCGATCGAACAAGCAACAGTTCTGCATCCTGAGGGATAATGATAATAATAAAGGAAATGAGGAAACCTCGAAGATAATAAATAACGCGTATTTACGGGTTGGGAACTAACGATACTTCAAACTTTCGCGGCTGTCGAAACCAGAGACCGCGGTGGGATTTTATACACGGTACAGCGTTGCAGTATCGACTGATATTTTGTAATATTTTATATCTTGTTTGCTAATAATTGCAAAACATCTATTCAATTTTTATTTCTCTCATTTTTCTCATTTCACGTTTAAACGGTACTCTTTGCGGTGACTGATCTGCACGCTATAGACACACTCTCGGGTAAACTCGTAATATAGCCGTAAGCTTGAATGATGATTACAAACTTGAGGTGCACATTTTCTACCGTGAAAATCGTGCTGAATTTTCATTAATTTTACTCTTTATTCTCTTACCACAGAACTACTGTCTCGGTGGTACTGTCCTGTATTTACGCAGTTATATTGATCCCATTGGCCTTGGTTATTTACATCGCAGACCTTTTGAACGAAAATTCTTGGCTGGCTTCGGTGAGTTACACGCACATACGACTCTATCCAACGCGATAAGTTCACCCTTTATTAACAAATTATGAATATAGAATTATTACACGTTTTACTTTGGACTTTTTTGTATCTCGGAATATCGTATTTCCTGCAATTATTCGCTCGTTAATGGATTTCCAATAATTACGTACCAATAGCTTGATACATTTTGCCGGCAATTAACTATGTTCCAATTCAGGTTTTTCCGCCGTTACAAATTGTTCGATAAACTAATTATTGAACTTCGTTTTTTCACACACATCAAAAGTTTGCCAAAACATATGTGAACTCTCATCCATCGTATTAGTTTCCGACCTGTTTTCACGTCGTATTTTTCTTTCAGGCATTTAATCTGTACTTGGTCCTCGTCGGATTCTTGTACCTGATTTATCTGTTCTTTGACATACGGTTCTACGTCAGTAAAGGAAAAAAATATTTCAAAGCCACGACAAATTACGATAAAGAAGGTAAGATTGTGTTAATGCGATGGGATGACGTGCGATCAATTATAAACAAGGACCGAGTATAAATATTCTCTGTCACTGATTGCCACTCGATTACATCACGTTCTATAATTTATTGAAATTTGATTTATATTTTTACAGCTGGTAATGATTATAATTTTTTTTTACTCAAATTGCATCTTCAATCTATAGTATCTCGTGTATACTAATCGTAAGATCTTTAGATACGCCTCGATCGATAATCGTACACCTGGTCAATCATTGTCAATATTCAGGATTGATAAAAGCAGATTTTCATCCGTGAATAGTTTTAAACCAATTATAAATTATTAGCTTTTCTTCTCCTAGTGTGATTGATAATATTATTTATAAGCAGCTGCATTTCGACTGCTCAATAATTTGATGCCAACCGTTATTACATTTTCTACAGACTTATACTCGTTTTTCATTTCGTGTTTGATCAGTAGAAATAATAGATTTCAAAATTGGCAAAAATAAATAATTATTCACGTACGCACAATGACGTACTGTTGATTCTAAGCCCTAACCATGGTTCAATATTCTATGATGAATTGATTAATAATTCATTACACTTATTAAACAACAATACATCAACCACTGTTTCCTCGATATTCAAAATCCGGAAATAATTTGGATTAAAATGTGGCAACAGGGTAGGAAAAATAAAAGGAAATTGAAGATCATCTAATTTCAGATGACGTCAACTCGGTGGATCTGAATATGAACAACATCCCAGCACCGAATCATGCATTTTGCTTTGCATTAGGGAGACATGCTGGCAGTATTTACTTGCGAGTTGGTGCAACAATTTTCTGTTTTGGTCATTTAATACATAGTGGATTAATACTTTTTTACGAGGTACG
Organism: Neodiprion lecontei; assembly: GCF_021901455.1. Taxonomy (NCBI): domain Eukaryota; kingdom Metazoa; phylum Arthropoda; class Insecta; order Hymenoptera; family Diprionidae; genus Neodiprion; species Neodiprion lecontei. The sequence goes on along the minus strand of NC_060265.1, from coordinate 8,036,893 downwards.
GAGGAGGTGCAAATTCTTAAGTTGTTCTCGTTTATTTTCTTTTCTTTTTGAAATTACATTGATTCCACGATGAAACCCGTTCTAATTGGAATTCCAGATCTTGTTTCTCACGTCCGAAGAATTCTACGCGTGCTTCAGTGCCGTTGCCCTTACTTTCGACATCTTATACCCTACTTATTCGTTCTTCCTATTGTTCTTCATCTATAAATATTCAAACGTAAGTATATTGTTGATGTTTGAAAAATTTATTAACAGTTTCCCAATGATAGTCTGCAATTTCGACGCTTTAGGATAAGCTTACAAGTCGCAATTCGAAAAATGTCTCTCTATTGGCCTGCATATCGGATATTCCATAGAAAATCAATCAATTTAAAATTTTTTAGGTGATCGGTAGAAGCTCGAGAACTTCATTATTATTCTATTCGTTGTATTCAATCACTTTTGAGTATGAATATCCAAATCCTCCTAATGTTGCATCTTTTTAAAAATCCTCGGAAAATTCGTTCCATCATGAAATCAATCGTAAAATAATTGGAACAGAAAATCAGATGTTTTATAATTTGTTGAGAATTTTAAACAAGGTTCGATTATTTGTAACTAAAAATTGACCCCATAAAAAAAAAAAAATTTAACGAACACTAATTAAATGTTTTAGAGATGTTAGTATTATCTAATAAAAATCCGATAAAATTATAAATAACGTGGATTGAAACTGGTCGTTTTTGGAATACCTCATATACGACTCGTTTTACTCACCGGTTAGTATATTATTATTTCACCGTGAGTGTGATTGCCTCGAAATATAATATTCATGAAAATATATAAGCCCGTAGTACCGGCTGTAATTTTGCTAAATGCAACTGATTTCGCACTATTCCAGTCGCTGCACACATCGAACCAAGCCCAATTATCTATGTATAAATAGATTACTCAGCATAGCACATCGTGTTTTGAACTCACGTACACCAATGCGAATTAAACGCAAATATGCGCAAGCGAATTTTCATCTCCAATTCTTTCATTGTAATTCGCGCATTTATCCCCTCGGTGTATATACGACAACGATTGCTTATAATAATATTAACCTCAGAAACAATTTCACCTTGTATCCTTCGGAGTTAAATTCTCTCTCACCAATTTTCGTAGATTTGTGTGCCAAAGTGTGCAGAATATATCTTTTTCTAAACTTCCTCTTTCCCTCTTTCAAAGTCGCTAAAACGATTTGAAATATTCCGAAGTTATCGATTATTCTGTGTCCTGCGTTCAAATTTTAACTAAAATCCTTTAAATTGTTTCGACAAATTACTCAAGAAATTCTGTGCGATGTTTCCTGAGTGTTTTTTTTTTTATTGTTTTTATTTACTTTACATTCTCTGAACTCTCGTTTGATATTTTATTTTAGTTACCTGCATTTTATCCCATTGTAAAAAAATCGAGTCTCCTCGTAATAATCAAGGGAGCTGAAAAATCCGTAGAGAATTTTCCTCAACGCTTATGTGATATTTCAGGTGATTATCAACCACTGCAAGGAGCTTGCAAGGATATTGATTATGCACACGATAGCGACTAGCCTATGCTTTTGGATATGGGCAATATTCAGGGAGAGCACCGATTCGTTGTCGAGACACGCGAACGCTGCTGACGCGGTAAGCATTCAACTTGCTTTATCCTTCGCGTTATTCTGACCGGAGAATAATAATTGCGAATGGTAATACAGCCGAGATAATCCTCTGTATCGAACACCTTTTTATCAGGAAACCGAGGAAGACACATCCGAAGTAACAGCCCTCATAACTGAGGACGGCGAGGCTTCCGTCGCCCTGCCGTTAACCTCCTACCAGCAGAGGGGAGCGAAAGATTTGATAAAATTCTTGAACGGAAGCTATTTCACCAACGAATGTCACCAGACGGGGCTTAACACAATCTACGAATGGTTTTCTCCGTACCTATACCCCTTCACCATAGAGTACAGTATTCTCATCGGTAAGCCGCATCATTCGTCATAACGGACGCATTTTTCAATGTAGATTCCTTGCACCTCGAGGACTCTGACAAGAAAAATACCCGGGATATGCCTTGCGGTTTTTCTGTATTTTGTGACAAGGTTTAATACGTCAGAAAAGACCACGCGCGTATTTTTAACGTGCCAGTTCGGCCGTTTAAGAGGTAAAAACGAAAAAATAAGCGATGCCACCCCTGAGAAAAAAAACTATGTACAATAAAATAATGTCGAATTGGTTTTGTCAGAGCGTACTAAGAAAATTGATTTTTGGGGCCAAGTTCTGGGGGCGGTTTTTACCGTTTAAACGGCTCCATTACCGCGTAGAAAAATAAAAGTCTACCGGTTTTTTGATACATTTACACTTGAGGTACTTTTCTTGCGAGTCAACAGATCATGATACCATCGTCATTGATTTCTAGTCGGTGTATTATACGTAATTTGGGACAACATTGGGAACTGTAAACGAGGCGGTGGAAGTTCCGCCGATGGTGTACCTTGTCCTCCTTTGGCCGGACCCTCGGCCGGGAGCAACATAATCGTGCACGCGGATTGCCACCATGCCAACAGAGGCCTATTCGCGGGATTGTTGGTGCTCGTATTTTCTATAGTATCGATAATACTATTTTTCGTAGCATTCAGCGACTCGTGAGTATATCACGGATTTACGGATCCGTGCATTTTCATTCGAGTTAATCGAGCGGTGAACGCGGACTCCAGCGCGAGTAAACATTCCTGGTACGTTGCAGGCAGTACATACAAGTCGGGAAGACGATTAACAGTGTGACGGAGCTGGTTTTGCTCTCGATAATGACCGTCACGGCCCTCCTTGCCTACCATCAGATAAAGCAACTGGACGTGAATCATCACCCCGTGTCCCTGCTGGACGATATCCTGCTGTTCATAGCTGTGCCGGCGTTTTTCTTGTACGCCTTGTTCAGCATCGTACCGGCGGTGCAGAAACAGGACTGGTTGAAAATATGCACACTTATAATAGGGGTGAGTTTGACGCTTCTGATACGATAATTATCGCAAATTTCATAACTCGATTCTGCTTTCTCCAGATGATTCAGATCATGATTCAAACCCCCCTGATCATCGACGGTCTCAGACGTTGCTCGAACACGAAGAAGCTGCGCAGCAAGAGGCCCGGTCGAGAGTTGATCACGTTCTTGATCATCTGCAACGTTGCTCTCTGGATCATCGAGACATTCGAAATCAAGTCGACGAGCAAGCAGGACGACAGATACGATTTTTACGGACTTACTCTTTGGACTATCCTCAAGCATATGACCATACCGCTGACGATGTTCTACCGATTTCACAGCTCCGTCTGCTTGGCTGATATTTGGAAGAGTGCTTATGTACCAGGAGAGTTTGATCACCATTAACTTATTGTTAGATCGCTTTTGATATCCAACAAATGATAATTACAATAATTACCCGATCTCCTTCTACCGAACATTTTTTACACTCGACAGGTCGAAGACAAATTCACAACACCTTTGTAATTGTTTATTTACTGTCCTATGTTAGCATGTCACTCCCTAAGAGTATAGTATCGTTGTTGACTAGTACTTAAGGAATTCCGTGTAAGATTATATCATGCGTGTACTGTGTGCATGAGAATTATGATTGTGTCTTGTAAATAGTAAATTAAAATTAATATATGCACGAAGTTTCTAATGATGAAGAACCCTTGGCATTCTATTGGTGTTTCATCGCAATACAAATTTATCAAAAACTCAGTGTAAAATAGAGATTATATGTACTCTTGAATGTCGGAATCCTTGTTCGATGGATGTGCATTTCGTTGGATAACATCGTCCATATGTCCGATAATTTTTTCCAACGAGTCCTCGATGAGTGTTAGTGGTAGATGAAAAAAATAATTCCTCTAGTGTTTCAGCGCGTAAGGTAGAGACTGAAACGCCACTGCCAATTACCATCCGAAGCAAAACACGGCATGCGAAAGGTTAGTTGATATTTTACCGACATCTGCAAGCTTTGCTGGAGGGATCTACCTCGGTTCCCGGTTTTAGTACTGTCCTCATTTGGGAAATGGCCTCATTTGAAAAAAGCATAAATTGATTTATTTTACTGATCGATTAACGTCAATGAACAGCCTGAAAAGACTAGATGTAATGGAGATCTGAACTGATTCCTTTTTGAAAGGTTTACCACACACACTTTTGATCATAATTGAGGAATTTTTGATTCAAGGGACAAAAACCAAGCACGTATGAGATGGGTATATAAGTCAGTCTTGAAAATAATTTGGAGCTATAAAATAGTATTCGATATCAAATTCTAGAAGAAAAGGTCAGAATTTTGAAAACAATTATTTTTTGCTGTAGATTCGAGAACTCTGGTTGGACGTGCTCTGGGGCTCATTTTTATAGGAACGTGAGTCTTTGCCGCGGAAAGTACGAAACACATTGCGGCCATCTAATTATTGCTGGATTATTCCCAGCGGATTTTCGAAACCTGATATAGACGTATTGATAGTGAAAAAAAACACAACAGCGCACAGTTTAATGTCATTGCAGACGACATATCAGAAAAAACAGTTAAAAATCGTGAGAAGTTCTGCATCTTTTGGATGTATTGCCTCAATTGTTAGTCTTGCACTGCTACAAATGTCTTTGCCGCAATCCTTAGGATCCATAAATTTTCTGCTTCAGATATCGCAAAAAGAATAAGGCTAACACGTATTATATTTTGCGGATCAACATTTAGCCGATTTTAATTATTACTGAATTGAATTCTTTGATGCACTATATCGACGTAATTTTGCGGGAGAAATTGATTAAGCGCAGTCCCAATGCGCTGCGAGTACCGTCTGAAAAGTTACAGCCGAAAAACGAAATATCTCTCTTGTAATTTTCAAGCTGCCGGTCCTTTGCTCTCTCTGATGTTTCATTTGCGTGCATGAGGGTCCAATGAGTCCTAGATACGGTGATATCAATCGTTTCTAAGATGACAAGGTTCTTGCTTCAAAAATCGCAATTAAAGCAAGATTACCTCAACTGAAATAAAAATTAGGGGATCAGAGGAATAGCGCATTTTGAATGGTTTGAAAGCTGCCTTGGAAACAAACAACAGAGAACAAGGATAGGTGACTGAACTTGCCAAATAGGCGAATTAACAATTAGTGTACCACAAGGATCAGTCGTTGACTGAAGAAAATAAAGACAGTTGCCCTAATGTGCTTTGGTGTGGCAACCGAAAATCGTCGTGCGCTTGCGCTCCCGGAGATATTCCAACAATAGAGTTGAGAACTTATTGCAGAACATCGGAGAGTTACCGATTTCGACGTGATGCTGGATGCATTCTCCTTCCCAGTAACACAGTCTTCGAAAAATGGTAAGCCCAAGCCAGTACTTAGCCTGTCTGTACTTACCGACTTGTCGGCGATACGAGAAATTGATAATGAGAATAAATTTCTTCAAACATTCGTAGAAAAACAGGGATTTAATTAAAGTATAAGTAACCGAGAGAAGAATGTATACTTAAATCATAAATACTAGTAGATCAGATGTAATAACGCTGCAGAGACCAAAAAGTATTTATGTATATGCGGTCCATGTACGATATTAATATATATGATCCATTTACGATGAATACGTGATGCATACTATAAATTTAATAATTTTCCGGGAGACAAACTAGATTACCTACAATAATACATCTACAATATGAAAATGGAAGAATTATTCATTTCGAAATAGGATTCTATTCGACACGCGCTCGATGTATTCCGTAACATTAATATTCATAATTATTCCAACAAGTTTCATTTGCTCGCTCGATCTTAAATTTTCGTAGGCATAGAATCGGAACGCTGTTTTAGCTAGTCACAAGCGAAGTATCTACGTTGGGTAGGTAAAGCAGAATTGTTTTTTGAAAAGTGTTCGTACGAAAAGAAATTCGGAGTAGCTGTAATACATCACGGATGCGCTGATTTTAATCGAGATGAAAAGGATGCTTCGTATATGAGACGGTATTTAACGCAGTGTCCTGATTAAAAGGCCTGAAAAGTGAATGTCGGCGATTGTTTTGTTTTTTTTCATAGGGAGAGAGAACAGAGCGTCTTCAAACTTCGAGTGTATTTTAACAAACATTTAAAAGGTACGAGCAAAAATTTTTATCATCCGACTGTCGCAGAACAGCAGCATTATTAGCTGACCCGTTAACTGAAGAATATATCTAGTCAACGGCTGACCATCGAAGGGCCTAGCCACTTGAGTCTCGAATCAGTAGGAAAGATAAAATGCGTATTTCTTGTCTCATTGTGAAATGTTGAAACTAAAACTGAAATCATTATGCATCATATCATATCATCGTACATCATACATCATACATCATGATACATCATACACAGTATTGAAGTTCGAAACCAAAGTTTGGATGTTCGGATGTTCGAAAAGTAACGTCACCAAAATTTGACGTCATCGATTTGAGATTCAGCTAACCGAATTCTTCAGTCTCGAAACAACCGCGCAGTGGAGCGGACGGATGAGAATCGCGCTCCGCAAATTTCGAGTACCGGGTTCTCAACCTCCTGGATCCTGCGCTCGGGGTCCGGTACCTAGTGAAAATCGACTTCCAGGACAAAAGCTACGTAGTTTTTGCGCTCCAGGTCCGCGACCTGGTGAAACTCGACTTCCTTGACAAGCGCTCCGTAGTTCTGGCTGTCCAGGTCCTTGACCTGGTGACTTTTGACCTTCCGGACTAATTTTCAAGTTTACAAGTTTGATTAATGGAAACGTCATGTTTTATACTATCGAACCAATAAGCATGCTTCGGAGAACATTTTGAATCGGTAAAAGAACCAAACGACCAGAAACAAACATATTGCAATTGCAATTGGGCATGAATCCTCACACAATATTTTTGACGTGTTCTAATATTCGAAATATTAATTAGTATTCGAGGTGTAACCCGAGGTGGTTATCGGTGATTGTTGGAGGTAGTCGGAGGTGGACGAGGATTTGTGCACGGTGAGTAAAACATTTTCATGATATTTTCTGGCATTTGTAATTGTATTTTGTCTAAAATATTTCAAACTTGTCATGTTTACAATAAATTATTTCAATTCATTTTTCGCGCAAGCACAAATTCAATAGTTATAAATGCGCTAATGATATTTACTATATTATTAATCAATTAATTAATTATATCAATCCTTACATAATGTTTTTGATGTGTTCTTATACTGAGAATATTTATTACTATTCCAGGTGTAACCCGAGGTGGTTAGCAGTAGTCGTTGAAGGTGGTCGGCGGTGGTTGGAGGTGGTCGAGCTAGACTAGGAGGAGGACGAGGAAGACGAGGAGAACAAGGTGGACGAGGAGGACAAGGATTTGTGCTCGGTGAGTGAAACATTTTTATAATATTTGATGGCAATTGTAACTATATTTCATCTGAAATATTACAAACTTGTCAGGTTTACAATAAATTATTTCAATTTATTTTTCGCGTAAGCAGATGTTCAGTAGCTTCAAATGCGATTATAAAATTTATTACATATTAATTAATTGATTGATTATATTAATACTTACATAATATTTTTTATGTGTTCCTATACTAAAAATATTTATTACTATTCCAGGTATAACACGAGGTGGTTAGCGGTGGTTGCGGGTGATCGAGGTGGGCGAGGAGGAGGACGAGGATGACGAGGACTTGTGCACTGTGAGTATAACATTTTTATCATATTCATTAGAGTAGGAGTAGGATCAGGAGTGGAACTAGGAGTAGGATCAGGAGTAGGTGTAGTAGGAGTAGAAGTAGAAGTGGTAGAAGTCGGAGTAGGAATAGGAGTAGTCGTAGTAGTAGGAGTTGGAGTAGAGTAGGAGTAGAAGTAGATGTATGTGGGGAGGGGATATTATCATATCAAGTTGTCAGTAATAAGCAATTGCGGGTAAAATATTAGCTTACTTTTGTAAGTATTTATGAATATAGCCTCTATGAATATTCATTGTTGGTATGTAAGGTCTGGCAACGTACCTACTTTCTGTAAGAAATGTTGAAAATTTTTAACATAATTATGTTTCAGATCTGTGCCCCACCTAGTGATCCACTAGTACATATCCTCCGATGTGACATCGCTCCGCTACGTATGCAGAAGAAAAGATTTATTAAGATGCAGATTGCTCCTCTCTTCTTGCTATTGTGCTTTCAGCCATTGTTGTGCTGTGTGTTTAAAATTTAGGACAGTATATAATATAGAATAACATGTACATCTACGAATATAGCACTGCAATAAATCTTATAGAAATGAGCTCACATTGAGATTTCTCTGTATTTATAACTCGACGCGAGAAGGCAAAAATCAATGTAATGCCATCTGTAAGGTAATTGGACTCGTATTTGCACTACGAGAACTCGTTGGGCATTTTGCGGTGAAATTTGAAGAATTGTTGTACAAGAAATTAAATAACTATAAAAATGGATAAAAAATATTATCTCTAATAGTGAATGTAGCTAATACAGCTTTAACCGTATATTGATTATGTTAATGATCTATTCTGACAAGATCGGAATTAGATAAGCTCTCTAAATACCCTTTTCTAGTCTATTAATTTATATCATGTATATGTAAATGTATATTTCTTCAGTTTGTACCATCACTGCACTAGGATTACCCTTGCCATGTTTTATGGTACGCTTGTGTAATTTGTATACTATTAACCTTACGTTTTACTCTATTTGCGACAAGTTGCGAGTGTTTCTAATTTCTTGGCAATTATTTATGTACATGTATGTGTAAATATGTATATATATATATACTTATGAATGTGTATATACATATATGCACATATTTAAAACTAGACTTTTACAATAAACACAGAGGTTTTAGTATATTCACATACGGATTTCTGTGTATAGGTATACTTGAACTAAAATATCCTTATCTCTAATACGGAGTTCTTCGTAATTCGCATTTGTTCTTGTAACCCAATGTCCTACATACAATGGCAAAAATCGAGATCCAACTTAGCTGAGTCTCAAAGCCCTGTTCACATAAAAGCAGCTATTCGATAGAAATTATAGTTTATAGTTTACACAGCCCATTGCATGATATTTCATTATAAATACACATGTTTCAATGTATTTAGGAATAATTTATCAAATGTACAGAGGTCATGTGCAAATAATAAATGAATTGATTCGACCGCAGTTTGATGTATTCATTAGAGCTATAACAATAAATTTAAGCTTTGTTACTTGTTTTATTTTATTATGGATAATCAAAAACATTACCGACTATTCGTGCTGTGGAAGCATGGGGATTAAACCAAATGTAGCAAAAGATTAGAAACAGTGTACGTAGAGTACGGGTATTTTTCTAACAATGCAAACACGTGCCGCTAGCTTAGTTTTGACATATCTAGAATACCACGCCTTGCGAATTAGCTTTCCAGACAGAGATGAATGATGAATTTTAAGGACTGCATTATCGTTGTTGAATACTCTATGCCTCATGGAAAAAGAAAATCTGTAACGATAAAATTGATGCACCGGATCATCGTCGACTTTAAATTTCGAAATGTCCTACCATTTCCGAACACCTCCAACCATCCTATTTACCTATATTACTAGATTAGCTATGATACGAAAAGAGAAGAATTATTCATTTCGAAATGGGATTCTATTCGACGCGCGCTCGATGTATTCCATAACATTAGTATTGATAATTATTCCAACAACTTTTCATTTGCTCTCTCGATCTTGAATTTTCATGGGCATAGAATCGAAACGCTGTTTTAGCTGGTCGCAAGTGAAGTATCTGCGTTGGGTGGAGGAGCAGAATCGTTTTTCGAAAAGTATTCGGATGGAAAAAAATTCAGAGTAACTGTAATACATCACGGATGCGCTAATTTTGAACGAGATGAAATTGATGCTTCGTATATAAGACAGTATTTAACGCTGCGTAGTGATTTAAAGACCTAGAAAGGTGATAGGGAGAGAAAGAACGACGCTTCTTAACACTTCGAGTGTATTTTAACACACATTTGAAAGATACGAGCGAAATCTTTCATCATCCAACTGTCGCAGAACGGCAGCGTTATTAGCCGACCCGTTCACTGAAGAATATATCTTCAGTCAACGGCTGACCATCGAAGGGCCAGGCCGCTTGAGTCTGGAATCGGCAGGAGAGACGAAGTGTGTATTTCTTGTATGAAACGTGAAAACTAAAAGCATTATACATCATATCATATCGTCATACATCATACATCATACATCGTACATCATACATCATCATACATAGTATCAAAGTTCGAAACCATAGTTTGGATGTCGGATGTTCGGAAAGTGACGTCACCAATTCAAAATCAGCTAGCCGAATTCCTCAGTCGGGAAACAACCGCGCAGTAGAGCGGACGTATGAGAGTCGCGCTCCGCAAATTTCGAGTACCGGGTTCTCAACCTCACGGATCCCGTGCTTCGGGTCCGCTACGTATTTCGAGTACCGGGTTCTCAACCTCCCGGATCCCGCGCTTCGGGTCCGCTACGCGGTGAAACTCGACTTCCAGGATAAGCGCTCCGTGATTCCTGGTTCACGTTTACAATAAATTATTTCAATTCGTTTTTCGCGCAAGCCCAAATTCGGTAGCTGTCAGTCCGCTAATAAAATTTCTCGACTTCCAGGATAAGCGCTCCGTGGTTCCTGGTTCACGTTTACAATAAATTATTTCAATTCGTTTTTCGCGCAAGCCCAAATTCGGTAGCTGTCAGTCCGCTAATGAAATTTCTCGACTTCCAGGATAAGCGCTCCGTGGTTCCTGGTTCACGTTTACAATAAATTATTTCAATTCGTTTTTCGCGCAACCCCAAATTCGGTAGCTGTCAGTCCGCTAATAAAATTTCTCGACTTCCAGGATAAGCGCTCCGTGGTTCCTGGTTCACGTTTACAATAAATTATTTCAATTCGTTTTTCGCGCAAGCCCAAATTCGGTAGCTGTCAGTCCGCTAATAAAATTTCTCGACTTCCAGGATAAGCGCTCCGTGGTTCCTGGTTCACGTTTACAATAAATTATTTCAATTCGTTTTTCGCGCAACCCCAAATTCGGTAGCTGTCAGTCCGCTAATAAAATTTCTCGACTTCCAGGATAAGCGCTCCGTGGTTCCTGGTTCACGTTTACAATAAATTATTTCAATTCGTTTTTCGCGCAACCCCAAATTCGGTAGCTGTCAGTCCGCTAATGAAATTTCTCGACTTCCGGGATAAGCGCTCCGTGGTTCCTGGTTCACGTTTACAATAAATTATTTCAATTCGTTTTTCGCGCAACCCCAAATTCGGTAGCTGTCAGTCCGCTAATAAAATTTCTCGACTTCCAGGATAAGCGCTCCGTGATTCCTGGTTCACGTTTACAATAAATTATTTCAATTCGTTTTTCGCGCAACCCCAAATTCGGTAGCTGTCAGTACGCTAATAAAATTTCTATAACTTTATAATCTTCTCATAATCTTTCTGGTAGATTATATCGATAAAAAAATTATATTAAACCTTACACATTATTTTTGATTTGTTCTCATGCTGAAAATATTTATTACTATTCAAGGTATAACCTGAGGTGGTTGAAGGTGGCCGGAGGTGGCCGAGGAGGAGGACGAGGAGGACGAGGATTTGTGCTGGGTGAGTAAAACACTTTTATAATATTTGATGGCAATTGTAATTATATTTCATCTGAAATATTACAAACTTGTCACGTTTACAATAAATTATTTCAATTCATTTTTCGTGCAACCACATATTCAGTAGCTATGAATAATCTTATACAATTTATTATATTATTAATTAATTAATTAATATTCTTATAATATTTGATGGCAATTGTAATTATATTTCATCTGAAATATTACAAACTTGTCACGTTTACAATAAATTATTTCAATTCATTTTTCGTGCAAGCACATATTCAGTAGCTATGAATAATCTTATACAATTTATTACATTATTAATTAATTGATTAATTACATTAATCCTTACACAATATTTTTGATGTGTTCCTATACTAAAAATATTCATTACTATTCCAGGTATTACCCGAGGTGGTCGGAGGTGGACGAGGAGGAGGACGAGCTGGACGAAGAGGAGGACCAAGTGGACGAGGAGGAGGCGGGGTGGGTCGTGGGAGAGGACCTCTCCTCTCCTCAGAGGAGAGGAGGGGGAGGGGTGGGTCGTGGGAGAGGACCTCTCCTCTCCTCAGAGGAGAGGAGGGGGAGGGGCAGGGAAGGGGGAGAGGTGGGCGGGGAGGTGGAAGGGGAGGGGAGGGGAAGGGAAGGGAAGGGGAGAGGAGGGGGAGGGGGAGGGGGAGGGGCAGGGAAGGGGAGGGGGAGGGGCAGGGGAGGGGGGAGGGGGGGAGGGGCGGGAGGGCGGGAGGGCGGGAGGGCGGGAGGGAGGGAGGGAGGGAGAGAGGGAGAGAGTGGAGGTCGGATGTCAATGCGAGCCCGTCAGAGTTCATAGAGCAGTACCGCCCCCCTACACGCCCGCCCGCCCGCCCTCCCTCCCTCCCTCCCTCCCTCCCTCCCTCCCGCCCGCCCTCCCTCCCGCCCTCCCGCCCCCCCTCCCCCCTCCCCGCCCCCTCCCCCTCCCCCTCCCCCTCCCCCACCCCTTCCACCTCCCCGCCCACCTCTCCCCCTTCCCTGCCCCTCCCACTCCTCTCCTCTGAGGAGAGGAGAGGTCCTCTCCCACGACCCACCCCTCCCCCTCCTCTCCTCTGAGGAGAGGAGAGGTCCTCTCCCACGACCCACCCCGCCTCCTCCTCGTCCACTTGGTCCTCCTCTTCGTCCAGCTCGTCCTCCTCCTCGTCCACCTCCGACCACCTCGGGTAATACCTGGAATAGTAATGAATATTTTTAGTATAGGAACACATCAAAAATATTGTGTAAGGATTAATGTAATTAATCAATTAATTAATAATGTAATAAATTGTATAAGATTATTCATAGCTACTGAATATGTGCTTGCACGAAAAATGAATTGAAATAATTTATTGTAAACGTGACAAGTTTGTAATATTTCAGATGAAATATAATTACAATTGCCATCAAATATTATAAGAATATTAATTAATTAATTAATAATATAATAAATTGTGTAAGATTATTCATAGCTACTGAATATGTGGTTGCACGAAAAATGAATTGAAATAATTTATTGTAAACGTGACAAGTTTGTAATATTTCAGATGAAATATAATTACAATTGCCATCAAATATTATAAAAGTGTTTTACTCACCCAGCACAAATCCTCGTCCTCCTCGTCCTCCTCCTCGGCCACCTCCGGCCACCTTCAACCACCTCAGGTTATACCTTGAATAGTAATAAATATTTTCAGCATGAGAACAAATCAAAAATAATGTGTAAGGTTTAATATAATTTTTTTATCGATATAATCTACCAGAAAGATTATGAGAAGATTATAAAGTTATAGAAATTTTATTAGCGTACTGACAGCTACCGAATTTGGGGTTGCGCGCAAAACGAATTGAAATAATTTATTGTAAACGTGAACCAGGAACCACGGAGCGCTTATCCTGGAAGTCGAGAAATTTCATTAGCGGACTGACAGCTACCGAATTTGGGGTTGCGCGAAAAACGAATTGAAATAATTTATTGTAAACGTGAACCAGGAACCACGGAGCGCTTATCCTGGAAGTCGAGAAATTTCATTAGCGGACTGACAGCTACCGAATTTGGGGTTGCGCGAAAAACGAATTGAAATAATTTATTGTAAACGTGAACCAGGAACCACGGAGCGCTTATCCTGGAAGTCGAGAAATTTTATTAGCGGACTGACAGCTACCGAATTTGGGGTTGCGCGAAAAACGAATTGAAATAATTTATTGTAAACGTGAACCAGGAACCACGGAGCGCTTATCCTGGAAGTCGAGAAATTTCATTAGCGGACTGACAGCTACCGAATTTGGGCTTGCGCGAAAAACGAATTGAAATAATTTATTGTAAACGTGAACCAGGAACCACGGAGCGCTTATCCTGGAAGTCGAGAAATTTTATTAGCGGACTGACAGCTACCGAATTTGGGCTTGCGCGAAAAACGAATTGAAATAATTTATTGTAAACGTGAACCAGGAACCACGGAGCGCTTATCCTGGAAGTCGAGAAATTTTATTAGCGGACTGACAGCTACCGAATTTGGGCTTGCGCGAAAAACGAATTGAAATAATTTATTGTAAACGTGAACCAGGAACCACGGAGCGCTTATCCTGGAAGTCGAGAAATTTTATTAGCGGACTGACAGCTACCGAATTTGGGGTTGCGCGAAAAACGAATTGAAATAATTTATTGTAAACGTGAACCAGGAACCACGGAGCGCTTATCCTGGAAGTCGAGAAATTTCATTAGCGGACTGACAGCTACCGAATTTGGGCTTGCGCGAAAAACGAATTGAAATAATTTATTGTAAACGTGAACCAGGAACCACGGAGCGCTTATCCTGGAAGTCGAGAAATTTTATTAGCGGACTGACAGCTACCGAATTTGGGCTTGCGCGAAAAACGAATTGAAATAATTTATTGTAAACGTGAACCAGGAACCACGGAGCGCTTATCCTGGAAGTCGAGAAATTTTATTAGCGGACTGACAGCTACCGAATTTGGGGTTGCGCGAAAAACGAATTGAAATAATTTATTGTAAACGTGAACCAGGAACCACGGAGCGCTTATCCTGGAAGTCGAGAAATTTCATTAGCGGACTGACAGCTACCGAATTTGGGCTTGCGCGAAAAACGAATTGAAATAATTTATTGTAAACGTGAACCAGGAACCACGGAGCGCTTATCCTGGAAGTCGAGAAATTTTATTAGCGGACTGACAGCTACCGAATTTGGGCTTGCGCGAAAAACGAATTGAAATAATTTATTGTAAACGTGAACCAGGAATCACGGAGCGCTTATCCTGGAAGTCGAGTTTCACCGCGTAGCGGACCCGAAGCGCGGGATCCGGGAGGTTGAGAACCCGGTACTCGAAATACGTAGCGGACCCGAAGCACGGGATCCGTGAGGTTGAGAACCCGGTACTCGAAATTTGCGGAGCGCGACTCTCATACGTCCGCTCTACTGCGCGGTTGTTTCCCGACTGAGGAATTCGGCTAGCTGATTTTGAATTGGTGACGTCACTTTCCGAACATCCGACATCCAAACTATGGTTTCGAACTTTGATACTATGTATGATGATGTATGATGTACGATGTATGATGTATGATGTATGACGATATGATATGATGTATAATGCTTTTAGTTTTCACGTTTCATACAAGAAATACACACTTCGTCTCTCCTGCCGATTCCAGACTCAAGCGGCCTGGCCCTTCGATGGTCAGCCGTTGACTGAAGATATATTCTTCAGTGAACGGGTCGGCTAATAACGCTGCCGTTCTGCGACAGTTGGATGATGAAAGATTTCGCTCGTATCTTTCAAATGTGTGTTAAAATACACTCGAAGTGTTAAGAAGCGTCGTTCTTTCTCTCCCTATCACCTTTCTAGGTCTTTAAATCACTACGCAGCGTTAAATACTGTCTTATATACGAAGCATCAATTTCATCTCGTTCAAAATTAGCGCATCCGTGATGTATTACAGTTACTCTGAATTTTTTTCCATCCGAATACTTTTCGAAAAACGATTCTGCTCCTCCACCCAACGCAGATACTTCACTTGCGACCAGCTAAAACAGCGTTTCGATTCTATGCCCATGAAAATTCAAGATCGAGAGAGCAAATGAAAAGTTGTTGGAATAATTATCAATACTAATGTTATGGAATACATCGAGCGCGCGTCGAATAGAATCCCATTTCGAAATGAATAATTCTTCTCTTTTCGTATCATAGCTAATCTAGTAATATAGGTAAATAGGATGGTTGGAGGTGTTCGGAAATGGTAGGACATTTCGAAATTTAAAGTCGACGATGATCCGGTGCATCAATTTTATCGTTACAGATTTTCTTTTTCCATGAGGCATAGAGTATTCAACAACGATAATGCAGTCCTTAAAATTCATCATTCATCTCTGTCTGGAAAGCTAATTCGCAAGGCGTGGTATTCTAGATATGTCAAAACTAAGCTAGCGGCACGTGTTTGCATTGTTAGAAAAATACCCGTACTCTACGTACACTGTTTCTAATCTTTTGCTACATTTGGTTTAATCCCCATGCTTCCACAGCACGAATAGTCGGTAATGTTTTTGATTATCCATAATAAAATAAAACAAGTAACAAAGCTTAAATTTATTGTTATAGCTCTAATGAATACATCAAACTGCGGTCGAATCAATTCATTTATTATTTGCACATGACCTCTGTACATTTGATAAATTATTCCTAAATACATTGAAACATGTGTATTTATAATGAAATATCATGCAATGGGCTGTGTAAACTATAAACTATAATTTCTATCGAATAGCTGCTTTTATGTGAACAGGGCTTTGAGACTCAGCTAAGTTGGATCTCGATTTTTGCCATTGTATGTAGGACATTGGGTTACAAGAACAAATGCGAATTACGAAGAACTCCGTATTAGAGATAAGGATATTTTAGTTCAAGTATACCTATACACAGAAATCCGTATGTGAATATACTAAAACCTCTGTGTTTATTGTAAAAGTCTAGTTTTAAATATGTGCATATATGTATATACACATTCATAAGTATATATATATATACATATTTACACATACATGTACATAAATAATTGCCAAGAAATTAGAAACACTCGCAACTTGTCGCAAATAGAGTAAAACGTAAGGTTAATAGTATACAAATTACACAAGCGTACCATAAAACATGGCAAGGGTAATCCTAGTGCAGTGATGGTACAAACTGAAGAAATATACATTTACATATACATGATATAAATTAATAGACTAGAAAAGGGTATTTAGAGAGCTTATCTAATTCCGATCTTGTCAGAATAGATCATTAACATAATCAATATACGGTTAAAGCTGTATTAGCTACATTCACTATTAGAGATAATATTTTTTATCCATTTTTATAGTTATTTAATTTCTTGTACAACAATTCTTCAAATTTCACCGCAAAATGCCCAACGAGTTCTCGTAGTGCAAATACGAGTCCAATTACCTTACAGATGGCATTACATTGATTTTTGCCTTCTCGCGTCGAGTTATAAATACAGAGAAATCTCAATGTGAGCTCATTTCTATAAGATTTATTGCAGTGCTATATTCGTAGATGTACATGTTATTCTATATTATATACTGTCCTAAATTTTAAACACACAGCACAACAATGGCTGAAAGCACAATAGCAAGAAGAGAGGAGCAATCTGCATCTTAATAAATCTTTTCTTCTGCATACGTAGCGGAGCGATGTCACATCGGAGGATATGTACTAGTGGATCACTAGGTGGGGCACAGATCTGAAACATAATTATGTTAAAAATTTTCAACATTTCTTACAGAAAGTAGGTACGTTGCCAGACCTTACATACCAACAATGAATATTCATAGAGGCTATATTCATAAATACTTACAAAAGTAAGCTAATATTTTACCCGCAATTGCTTATTACTGACAACTTGATATGATAATATCCCCTCCCCACATACATCTACTTCTACTCCTACTCTACTCCAACTCCTACTACTACGACTACTCCTATTCCTACTCCGACTTCTACCACTTCTACTTCTACTCCTACTACACCTACTCCTGATCCTACTCCTAGTTCCACTCCTGATCCTACTCCTACTCTAATGAATATGATAAAAATGTTATACTCACAGTGCACAAGTCCTCGTCATCCTCGTCCTCCTCCTCGCCCACCTCGATCACCCGCAACCACCGCTAACCACCTCGTGTTATACCTGGAATAGTAATAAATATTTTTAGTATAGGAACACATAAAAAATATTATGTAAGTATTAATATAATCAATCAATTAATTAATATGTAATAAATTTTATAATCGCATTTGAAGCTACTGAACATCTGCTTACGCGAAAAATAAATTGAAATAATTTATTGTAAACCTGACAAGTTTGTAATATTTCAGATGAAATATAGTTACAATTGCCATCAAATATTATAAAAATGTTTCACTCACCGAGCACAAATCCTTGTCCTCCTCGTCCACCTTGTTCTCCTCGTCTTCCTCGTCCTCCTCCTAGTCTAGCTCGACCACCTCCAACCACCGCCGACCACCTTCAACGACTACTGCTAACCACCTCGGGTTACACCTGGAATAGTAATAAATATTCTCAGTATAAGAACACATCAAAAACATTATGTAAGGATTGATATAATTAATTAATTGATTAATAATATAGTAAATATCATTAGCGCATTTATAACTATTGAATTTGTGCTTGCGCGAAAAATGAATTGAAATAATTTATTGTAAACATGACAAGTTTGAAATATTTTAGACAAAATACAATTACAAATGCCAGAAAATATCATGAAAATGTTTTACTCACCGTGCACAAATCCTCGTCCACCTCCGACTACCTCCAACAATCACCGATAACCACCTCGGGTTACACCTCGAATACTAATTAATATTTCGAATATTAGAACACGTCAAAAATATTGTGTGAGGATTCATGCCCAATTGCAATTGCAATATGTTTGTTTCTGGTCGTTTGGTTCTTTTACCGATTCAAAATGTTCTCCGAAGCATGCTTATTGGTTCGATAGTATAAAACATGACGTTTCCATTAATCAAACTTGTAAACTTGAAAATTAGTCCGGAAGGTCAAAAGTCACCAGGTCAAGGACCTGGACAGCCAGAACTACGGAGCGCTTGTCAAGGAAGTCGAGTTTCACCAGGTCGCGGACCTGGAGCGCAAAAACTACGTAGCTTTTGTCCTGGAAGTCGATTTTCACTAGGTACCGGACCCCGAGCGCAGGATCCAGGAGGTTGAGAACCCGGTACTCGAAATTTGCGGAGCGCGATTCTCATCCGTCCGCTCCACTGCGCGGTTGTTTCGAGACTGAAGAATTCGGTTAGCTGAATCTCAAATCGATGACGTCAAATTTTGGTGACGTTACTTTTCGAACATCCGAACATCCAAACTTTGGTTTCGAACTTCAATACTGTGTATGATGTATCATGATGTATGATGTATGATGTACGATGATATGATATGATGCATAATGATTTCAGTTTTAGTTTCAACATTTCACAATGAGACAAGAAATACGCATTTTATCTTTCCTACTGATTCGAGACTCAAGTGGCTAGGCCCTTCGATGGTCAGCCGTTGACTAGATATATTCTTCAGTTAACGGGTCAGCTAATAATGCTGCCGTTCTATGACAGTTGGATGCTGTCCCCAACAAAAAAAACAATCGCTGATAATCACCTTTGAAGTCTTTAAATCAGGACACTGCGTTAAACACCGTCTAATATACGGAGCATCCATTTCATCTGGATCAAAATTAGCGCACGCGTGATGTATTATAGCTACTCCGAATTTTTTTCCATACGAACACTTTTCGAAAAATAATTCTGCTTCTCCACCCAACGTAAATACTTTACTTGCGACTAGCTAAAACAGCGTTCCGATTCTATGCCAACGAAAATTCAAGACGGAGAGAGCAAATGAAAAGTTGTTGGAATAATTATGAATATCAATGTTATAGAATACATGGCGGAGCAGGGGGATGAGGAGGACGAAAGTGGTCGGAGGTGGTTGGAGGTGTACGGAAATGGTAGAAGTGAAAGTCCAAAACAAATAATAATAAATAATTAAGTGAATTCGAGATTCAAGTATAATTTAAGCACAAAAATACACATATCAAACTGTAAAGTGAAAACTCAAGTAACAACTTGCAATTAGAATAAAACTTTTGTAAAAAAAAATAACCCCGTTTTTACAAGTATGTAGATCCTCAGATGAAAGCTCGTGCTTTTATAAATCGCAAAAAGGGGAAAGTCAGCCCATTCAAATTTGTGCGGTCGCAAATTTGTCCCTTACTAAAAACATCCGAATACTTTTTTCAGATCCTGTATCGCCGTAATTGTGCGATAAAGAACGATTACTTATCGTTTACAGATGCTGCAAACAGCGGGTCAGAAGATGTACCTGAAAAGCGGAAAAGAAATTTCACATTTTTCCAGCAACTGGACCCAGGATTTTGCTCGTAATTCTCGTTCAGTGGGAAAAGGGTTTTTAAAATTGATTCTGACACAAATAATTTGTTACCCCAAAAATGCCGGACTATTTTACAACGCTAAAATCAATTTATTTGTACCCTACATCAACGTCATTTTCCAAAAAGATTCAGTCAATTTCAAATTCATCCATCAACAAAATAAATACTGCAATGAATTACTACGTCATTGATAATAGTGTTAAATTTGAATTCTCAGATTCTGCCTCCTCACTCAGGTTTTCAGTTTCAATCTCTATTCTTTCAAAGCATGTATTTATACAAAAGTACTTAATGTAAAATTAAAATGACCTAGTTAACATTGCACTTAATTTAAAGTATATCTATAACATTGCATTTACTCACATATTCTCATAATTTCTTGCAAAACGGTGCAAGATATGTGCTGTACAAGTGACTGAGACAACATTATCAAGTTTACGTAACAGCAGGGATAGATCAACTTGTCTATCTAGTCTGATGATATTTTGACATTGTAAAATCAATCTAAGATTTAAAAACAAATTATCGTGCACTAACGATCACAAATAAATAAAATCAGTTGGAAATCAAACAATTTTTTTTATATCACATTATGAAATCCTATCTAATTTTACAAGAAAAAAACGTGAACCCTAGTCTGTAACACCAATTGGTTAAAACTCACGGTATTCATTCGACATATTGTTGGGAATTCAATCATGAAAATACAAGATCCAGGATTTGTTTTGTAACAATTTCCAACTGCGTACAAAACAGGAAAGTTCATTGGGATCGTTGTATATTCAGTCACTTATTTTAATCCAGTGGGAATGCCCAGGGATGATTTGGCAGATATCCATATTGGATTTCAGTCAAATGTTTCAAAAACATTTTGAAGACTGGGTTTGGCTGCTCCATCGTTGGAATATGTAGTCCCTGGTCAATGTATTTGATATATGAAATGGGACTAACTACACATGCTGTACCAGCTCCAAAAAGCTCCAGTAACTAGAAACAAAAACAATCGTCAGTTCATAATACTGGAATGGAAACGAAGCAGCTTCGATTATACAGGACGGTATCAGAAGTATAAACAAGTCGGGCAATCTATAAATAAATGCAAAAATGTCCAGAACAAGTTACATATGAACGAGGCAAGTGCTTCAATTCATCCCGACGTGAGATTACCCTCACAAATTTATGTGTTTCTGCTCAAATTCACCTGTCATCACGCCATTTGCTCTGTGGTATAATATAATCCGTATCTCGTGTCATTTGGTTTAATTGAAAAAGATATAACGTTATACTCAAATATGCCATTATCAAAATTGTGATAACGAAATTCTGTTTGTTTTACGTAAATTCGGCAGTAAAAAGATTTCAAATGAGACAGATTTATTACGACTTTCATAGTGATGTTTTAGAAGCCACGTAGAAAAGTATGCTATCTCATCGGCCTTGAAACACTTGGAAGTCGAGCTATACTTTTCATTATAAATGCGTGTATAAACTTAACTTCTACGTAGTAAACGATACAATTGAACGATTAGAAATTTTTCCCGATTCACTTTGCTTCAGATAGAATACTGAATTGATGCAAAGAACTTACCCTATTCTCAGATAACAGGCGACAGACTTCTTGCATAGTGATCACTCTCTCACTGACTTTAAATTGACCCCATTCTCTAGACAACGTCAGAATAGATTGCCTTGTGATGCCTGGTAGGATCAGTCCGTTCAATGGTGGCGTAATCAATTCCTTCTCTGTAACATATGAGAGATCATTAGCTCACTCATCGATACAGAAAAAACTTTCATATAGTTCCTTAGCAAGAGATTGAACTTGCCGCCGTTTTCATTGATGTAAAACATGAAAATGTTCATGGTCCCGACCTCCGTTAATTGATCATCATCACCATAAAGCCACAGTACTTGTTGTAGGCCTTTTTCTAGAGCCTCTCTTTGTATTTGAATCGTTGGCGCGTAGTTGCTTCCCATTTTACGATCACCACAGCCACCAGGCCATGCTCGTGTATATCGAGGATCTGCAAGTAGCGAAACACCTTCCTGCTCAGAAGAAGTTTTGAAGTAAGACCCAACAGGACAGAGAATAACATACAAGAGAGCTGATTCCGACGAGGCAACGCCCAAAGTAGGCTAAAATAGAAAACAAAGAAAAAATCGTTTTGATCGTTAAAGTATCTGAGACTACTGTTTTTGTTAGTAACAATGGTTTAGCCGCATCACTTATATTTCATGCTGACATTGTAGAGTAGTTATCTACCAGACATTTGTAATTACTCGGTTACTGCACAAACAAAAATTTTCACAACATTGAAAGTCCCAATACAATTTCAGCATCATAATTCGGGTATACCTACGCTCTTTCCTCACTCATGCTTAGTCCGCGATAAATTGTCATGTATCATTGACATTAGCCTTGTCTCATTAGTAGCATGGTCCTAGGGAGTAAAAAATTTGTAACCAATACAACGTCAAGTTCGTTCACAGATGTGATAAAACCTACTTTTCATAGGGGCCACCAGCACTGTAAGTAATCGGCAAGAAATCTACTTTGCTCAGTATATCGAAACCAAAATAAAGTATGATAAGACAATTGCCAAATTTACAAATTTTAAACATCACATCTGTAATACATATAATATCTCAACTTTTGAAAAAAATATCTTGGTAGTTATTTTAGAAGAAATTTTTTCATGGAATGCAAAAGTTCATTGCTGCACGTCCACTTTGCAGGTTTGAAATGCGAAACAAAATAACATGATGTATTTTACAATTCTTTCCGAAACACTATATAATTTATTGTAGGCAATTTCGTATTGTAACTAGTTAACAATCGAAGTATTATATGTGAGACTGAGAAAATTTAGAAACACATAACAATAGTTGAATTCTGAATAAACATAATGTGCGGCAATCTTCAAACCGTTAAGTGATAACCTGATGATGAACTGTAAAGTGAAAACGAATATGATAGATAGAATATACGTATACTCCCAACTTTTACATCAGACACTATTTCCAACTGCTATAAGCGAGAGAGTACAGTTTCGTAATGTTGTCAAAGGTTACTGCTCACTGACACAAGATAAATGGTTTACTATATTGACCTGCGTTGCCTAGGTAGACATGTTGAAGGCCAGTACGGCATATTTGCTGCTCATATACAGCTTTCATCAAAGAACCTTTGCTACCCCCGGAAGTATTCATTTTCATTCGTTCCCATAAGATCCAAAATTCGTTTGTTAAAATAAAAAGAAATTTTTTTAGACTGAGTACCAAATGCTGGATCGTACCTAAATGCTTTGCGATCGTTTGCCCATGGTGGATTGATTGCAATTTGTTGTTAATATTCATCTTGAAATGAATACAACAATAATTATATAATTTTACAATCATATAGTTTCCTGCGCACAATCACTGCATAGGTGCACAAGCTTCCGTCCACGAATATCGGGGCATTTGATTGATGTACGATAACATTATAATAATTCATCAATCATTATGAAGTTATACCCCCACTATTGTACGCTATCTTACTCTAAGGTAGCTGAGAATCATGCTGACAGTTATGTGTTTTTTAGAGGCACCAAGCCAAGGCTTTCCCTAGCACTTGAGGACGCAGTAATGTTATCTGATGATAATAACAAACAGTATCATGCCACATTCAACTCAATTTTGCAATGTTGTGAAAGAAGTTTGATATATACAGATAATTGTGGTATTTCGTCAAATTTAGATATAAGTAGAACATGCAATACCGTTGTAGAGATAACTAAATGAGATATTAAGTAATTCAACATTGAAGCGTTTACAGGAAAAATCTTTGTCTCTCCTTTTTTTCAAGTTTGCGACATTCCGGAACACGCACAGGCGATGAATACTCAACTGTGCTATATATATTCCAAAATATTTACAAATTTACTTTTGATTCACCGTGTGAAAGTAACACGTTCGTTAAAATAACATTTTTTTGCAATACTTACATCGATTCCAATCAAAGTTGGACGAATGTAGAGACTAGATGCTTCTGAATGGGGTACCCACTCCTGATCTATACTGATTAATCTGTTGATACAGTTTATGAGTTCTGTACTATTGAATGTTGGCAGCCCGGACCTCAATGCAGAAGCATTCATGCGGTCCATGTTTAAATCAGGCCTGAAAAGTCGGATTTTTCCATCAACACCTCGATATGCCTTCATTCCCTCGAAGAGCTGGAGATACATGACATTTTATCAATGATCAGAAGTTACCGCAACTCTTAAAGTGCGTCAATAATTTTATATGTAGAGTTCATTCGTATTCTTAATGGGACATATTCTCACTTCGACAGCATAGTGGAGGACTTTCGCGGCGGGATGAAGTACAAGATTTTCTAACGGAGTAATTTCAGGCGTTTGCCAGCCGCCCAGTGCCTCGTAATAAAATACTTTCAGCATATGATCGGTGAAGTATTTTCCAAAGCTCAAGGCACTAACTTCGGGCTTCGGATGAAGTTGGTGTGGAGCAGCCAGCCGAACCGAGAGATCGGCATACTATGAAAAGTGGTGAAACTTGTGCTTAGATAATTCAGGTATTTCTTAGGACCCACTAGTAAGTTTGCAGTGAAATGTACCTTGAATGAACGGTCAGGACTGACCACTTCATCGTTTCTAATTTTCAACGATGAACTCCACCTGATATGTTGCTTTAACTGCCGGAGAAGACCTCCGTGCGATAAGAGCTAAAATTAGATAAAATTTACGATCTAAATACTTCGACTTTTACGAATAACACACTCTTATCATAGCGCAATTATGATAATTCAAATAACACCTGGATATCAAATTATCTTATTGGAGGATGAAAATCAACACAAGATAAAAATACTTTTGAAATGTATACAGATAAATAGTTAGACAAAAAAGTGTACGTGTGCGAAATATTTGGAATTACACTCATCCATAGTTAATAGGTTCAATCTAAGTCCCATGGGCCGATATTTACATATACGTACAAGTTTCACTATCCATTAACGTCGCGACAGAAGTCGTGGGTTACACTTATTTACATACATTATATTCTAGTCGGTGAGTTTACCGTTGTTTTTACAATGCCGTGATTACGAATATAATTTAAAATGACGCAGCTCTATAACGGTGGAAAACAAAAATTTAATTTATACTAAATTAAACTCGCGTGAAAACTCTGATTCTAATTTTTTTCACCACCCTTTTGAATTACCGGGGCATTCGACAGACGATATTCAGGACACCTTTCCCTCATATGATTGTTCCGATTGTTCGTCGAAGCCTCTAACACCTGCTACCACGTAGCAGTGACGTGATTTAAAAAAGTTAGCCGTAAAGTTAAGGCATTTATGAGTATTATTGTACACGTGCGGAAATTGATTCTGCGACAGCTAATTTTTCTCCCTAGTTGATTACATTGGCAATGGAAAACTTCAGCCAGTAACACGCCGCCTGAACCGTAAACGGCGACGCGCTATACGGTCTGAAATTCTCCATTTAATAATAAGGTAGAATTATGTGAAAATACAACATTATACGAAGATTATTTATAGTAGGAAACGTAGAGGAAGTGCTGTGAATGCATGTAATATTCCATTTTTTGAAATCTGTATTCCAATATTACGGTCACTGTAATTGAGAGTTGCGGTTTCAGTACTTCGATATTTTGATATCGGTAGTTTCAACTTTCGGTACGAAAGATTTGGTATCATATCGATACTTCGTTATAGGTGTTGAAAGATGATCTTGATACTGAAATATTTTGAAACAAAATTATCGAGAAAATTTTGTTACACCGAAATATTGAACAGCTCTAACGTGGACATGGATTCTGGAACAGATAATTTTTTCCCGTAGAGAATTTCAGCCGGAAGCATGATTCGTAACCATAGAGATGTTATACATAGCGTAAGAGAGATACAGGGGTTAAGCATAAGTGGAAAGATCGGACGGACAGAAAGAGAAGATAATCGAGCGACGGTCTATTCTTGTTTGCATACTCATTTACTCATGCGTCAGAAGCGTAGTTCAGGGTGGAAATTCTGTAGCTTCACTATTCACATTTCCAACCATCCAAGCATTCTGATTAGTTTGCAAAGTTTAGTCAACCAATCAGAATGCTTGGATGGTGGGAAATGTGAAAAATGAAATTACAGAATCTTTACCCTGCTCTGCCCCTGCGCAGTAACAGACACTGCGCATGCTTGACAGAAAGGAATAGATAGGTTACTCGATTTTCTCTCTCTATTTATCGTCCAGTCCCCTTTGCCAATACCCTATGTATAATATCTCTCTCATACCGCCACCGCGGGCCGGGTGTTCAACGAGTTTGAGTTGTTCAAAGCAATGTGTTATTAATTCCTTAATTACTATGCCTAAAAGATAGCGTATATTAGTTGCCGCATTGGTCGCAATATTTAATGCCAATGAGCATAACTTATAATCGATCCGAAGCGCGATATTCAAACAAATAGCCTAGGGCAGGCGTAACGGGTCATTCTACGGGTTGAAATTCTCCATTGCCAATGTAATCGACTAGGGTGAAAAATTAGCTGTTGCAGAAACAACTTCCGTATGTGTACAGCTACAGCTAATGTCTCTAAACGTCATTTAGACTTTTCAGTGCCCAATGACTGATCGGTTTCTCCGCTTACTCCAGGCATATGAGCTGTATGAGAACTTCACTGGGCCTGGATTCTTGAAACTAGGATCCTGGTTATCGTGTGTGATATCGTCTGCAAAAGCATAGGATATCGCATGAGAAATTTCAGATCCTTGTTTCAAGAATCTAGGCTCTGATCTCTGTTAGTACAGAAATCAGTGATGAACTTGAATGACATCAATTTCAAAAATTCAGATACGTAGATAGCGATTAATCGTTTTTCATCCAGTTTTGACGATAACTGCGCGCAATTCATTTTATGCGAACAATTGTTACAATACTCATACTCATACACCTTCAAAACAAGTACACATAATTATTATGCATTTTCACACGCTTTGTCGTTTTACACTTTGAAGTGGAAATTAATTAGTAGAGCATCATTGCGTAGCAAACACATAAGTTTACGAAAAATTAATAGAATTGAAGTTAAAAGCACTGCAACCGGCACGTGGCATATAAATGAAAGTATTAGATTATCTTAGGTTAGGTTAGGTTAGGTTAGGTTAGGCTCAACTTGAAAAACTGACTTAACGTACCTTGCGTCGAAAATGAACCATGCTTTTTGATTGTAAAATAATTGCAAAAAATACACTTTGTCTCAAATTAATGAATTAGCGAAGAAAATGTCCATTATATAAGAATTCCATAGAGATGAACCAGCGTCAGTGTGAGAGAAAGAAAATTTGTCACAAACATTTTTCAAATGCACTTTAAGCAATCCGCCCTTTTACGGAACTCGATCAGCAACGACGTGCTGCAGCCGCGGCCACGCGGGCAATCGGTTCAAGTTCAAAGCAAATGTGCCAGCGACAAAGAATGCTTATTATGAAGAGGCTCGCCGGAGCACGGTGTGAACAGAAATTACGAAAGAAACGCATGCATGCGTATCTATATATTCACACACACACATACATATATATATATGTATGTACACGGGCGGAAGCACGAATATGCAAAACTAGAATGAACGATTTTAGCGTGCGTTGTTCTCGTGCGAAACGACTCGAATAATTTGAATAACTACGAGCTGTTATTTTAATTATTCAGATCAGGGCACCACGCTTAAGACATGGTATCCCCCACTTTATTGCACGCCGATGTTGACGTATGTTATCGTTTTGGCGTTGAATAAAAAAAAGGGGGAGCTTCAGATAAGTAAAAAGAATTTAAAAAAATATGTGTAATACTGATAAACGCGCGTATCCCGTGTTAACTTTGCCGGAGTTAAAGTGCGCGTGCTGCCGCAATTTCTTGAAACATTTTTAATTTTTTTTTTCGGTTTTCTTTTTTTTTCTAAATGTTTTTTTTTTCACATTTTATCTTCTTCTCGACAAACCTTCACTTTAAAGCAAACATTTGCGCGTGGATTTACGTACTGATATACAATACACGACATTAATAGAAAAGTGATAAATATTGTCAACAATTTCATGTCACGTTTACATGTGTTGTGCATTATTAAAGAGCGAGGTGGTATAATGATTTCCTTACGGCGTAGCGTCACCACCCCTCTTGGTACCGTGTACGAATAGGATAAAAAATATTTGTTTAATGACGCTGCAAAAATTGTAGCGTTACTAGAAAATTTACCTCCAAGGTCCCCGCTACATACGACAAACGCGCAAAAAAGACGCAATAGCGCTAAATTCGAGTTAGTAGATTCATTATGATTTTACTGTATCTACAACGAAACGACCCCTTGCGTCGCTTCATTCACATCCGAAACACTGCGAAAGAAATGTTTTAAAGAATCGAAAACTGAGAGGATTCTTTTGCGGAAATACAAAAAAGGTAAACGAATTATATTCGTTCTATTATACTATTTTTAAAATATGCACAGCTGTTTTCAATATTTAGTGATGGTGAAATTTACGATAGTGTTTGCTCACGTAACGCATGCCCTTGCGCCTGTTTATTCATTCATATAAAACGATGGTTTATGGATGTAGATATTCAGAAAACGCGTATTACTCGAGACGCGTCATACTCGTCAGTATGACGAAAAGCACAGTATTTGAAATAACTAGAAAAACAAAGATAGCGAATCGATTTTCGTCATTACATAGATTGAGTAATTTATATCACATCGTAGAGATATTTATCGGAATTCATATGAAAGAGTTATTTTCGCTAATCAAATGCTGATAATTAACTAATATTGTGTTTTTGCATTCCGTAAAAGTATTTGAAACTACGCGACGCTCTGTTTTTTTTTCGCGCAATTCACAAGAACCTCGAAAATAGATAAAATTGGCGCTTATAACTTTAAGGATATTTATTTGCATTTACTACTTTTCGAGAAATTTCATTTCGTTTGGTTAAAAACAGTCAATTAAAATATAAATTGCACTCAGTTAATTATCAACTCTCTAGTTGAACACGGCAGTCCGCCATTATAGGATTAACGTAATTAGCTAACTTGAAGAAACGAATCGTCTATCGCGTAATATCTGTTTATTAAATGCAATACGAATCAGATGTGTATAGTATTTGCATACGCACGTATTGTTATGATTTCAAGGATCATATAGCGAATGAAAACATAATATCATCTCTCATCCGATGTGGTAAAGATCATACCAGTTCGTAATTCATAAACATACCTATTTTCTTTACCCACGCAATGCTTCTATACGAATAAACAATAATACTTTAATCACTAATCTCAAAGAATTGTAATTTTTTTTATTTTTTTCATTAATAATACGAGAATTTTTTGTTGATTTGCACATATCTTAAGAATATACATACATATGGCTTCGTACATATATATGTATATATATGATATATATACTACGTGTATGTATACCAATAAATCAAAATCTATTTGTTCCGGAATGAAAATATGTACACCACAAAACAGCCATATGCTCGTTTAGATTAAGCTTCAATTGTATACGTTTTACACCATTCAATTCGTAGTGTGAATTAATGAAGAATATTATAATACAATACACTTTTCCCTAATTTGTGGATTTTTGTTCCTAATTGTAATGTACGTTATTACTTTTCAGCAGCGTTCAATATTTGTTGTTAAATTTGTGGAAATTTTTTAACAATTAGAAATTGGAATTTGGACGGCTGCGATTATCAAGTTTTGTGAAAATATTATCTGCATATATGCTGGTAATTTATTCATCCGGTAAGCTTGTAAGGAATAGTTTAAAAGTGATGTTCAATAATGCAGCTGCGAACTGCGAGGACGTGTTATTACAGTAAAGTTTGAAAAATTACATGGCGCGATATTTATTCTTGACAGTAGAACACAAAAGTCAAGAATGTTGCAGATAAACTGTTACAAGCGTAAAATAGCCGAACGTGTTATTATATTGAATACGATTCACTGGAGCACACCACAAATCCAATTCATTTCTCGATTTCTGTATTATATGCAGGGCCAGATTAATATGTAAGCTCATTTTTTTTCATCATTCAATGCCGAGCAATTGCAATTTACTGCCAACACAGGTAAATTCGATTTCATCATCTTGATGTGACAGTTGAGGAATTATAATCATTATCGGTATGATAAAAAAATGAAGTAATTTGGCTTTCTCTTTTTCTTTTTTTTCTTTAGAGCATAGCTAATTATGTTAAAAGTTTGAAAATATGATACTGAGAAATTATTGTTGAATATATGCTTCAGTTAGTACCAAACAACTGAGAAAAATCGCTCACGATTAAATACACAGTTCATCGTTATCTGTACAATTTGATTAACTTAAACAACATGTCTGTATAGTTATCTTGTGTGATCTAATATGTTAGAGTACTTAACTACTAAGTCTTAGAAAAATTAGTTTTTTCTTTTAAACTCAATTCAACTGAATATATGTAATAGAATATTGAGTTCGCCTATTTTAATTCATCAAATATGTATGACAATTCACAACCAGTGCATTCCGAGAATTTTATTTCCGCTTGCGAAAATTATGTGCTTCATGTATTGCAATGCACTTTAAGAATGAGAATAAAAACTTGATTGAACATGCATTCTATGTACGTTATTCATAAATGATGATCTATTTTATAGAAATATGAATAGGAACAAACTAAAGATACAAGGAAAAAAAAAACAAAAATATAAATGATAAAAAACAACGATTGTATCTATGTACGTACAGTAAAATTCGATATCGAGCTATTATGGACTGGACAGTCGTTGCTTAAAATTATCAGAGAAATGAAGATACTCTTTACTAGAACCAATTATAACTATATGCAACTATAATTAGCAAGCTAAGAACGTAATAGTTCAAAATTCACCTCTATTTTCGTAATTACTTAACTCCTAATTGTCATAGATTCTTATAGCAGTTAATTACTTATAATTCTCCATGAAGACAGTCTTGAAACAAAGCAACCAAACTTGTTGCACGTTGTTCATATACATATATAGAGTATGGAAGTATTCTATTTTAAGGTAATTAAAACTACGTTACACAATAGCGATACGATTACTTCACAGCTAATTATTGATAAATGTATATAGATCATCCAATAACGATGGTTCTATATTCACATCGTATTTACATCAATCGAAGAATCGCCGAAAAATTTACTTCTGTGATATACAGAATGCTTTTGCAACTTATTTCTTTTTTTCGTTGTTCAATCTTTAGAAAACGAATCACAGCTTATTTTTGGAATAACCTCTGCAACAGTTTACACGGTAAATGTCAGGACTTTCAGTTGAAAAACAAAAAAAAAAACCTTGGATGAATTTGAAAGACTATTATACTACCTGTCGAAAATACATTTCATAAAAAAACTTTCAATTTTCTACAGGAACGTCTAATTCTATCTCTAACGTTAATTTCATACCAAACAAGTCTTATGTTTTCAACTTCAGATCAATATGATACAAGTTTATGTAAAATTGTTTCGATTCAATTTCGTAAACTTATTCTCCTAGTATCGCCAATGTTACAAGCCCTTTAAAAAGTTCCTATGATTAGTCATGCATTAGCTGAGTTTAGTAAGTAGCTCAGACTCATAGAGATTCTCACCACGAATGTTTTCATACTTGAAAATATCTGAACGGTAAGCATTTTGAGTGAAATACCGAATTCATCTATTATCAACAAATTTGCATATAGATTTGCATACCTCTATATTTACATATGCATTGATGTAGATATCACATACGTATATAGCATTGGTGAAAAAAAAAGTACATTAAATCGATCGATTCAAAATTGATTCACGCATTCCGCATTCAATGACAAAAGTACTGTCACGAGACGTAAAACTAATGGCCGATGTTATCGCATCCGCAAAGTGACTCGCAAATGTATGCATAGCATTTCCGAATATTACTTCTAACCATTTTCGTCATGGTTGGTAGTTGATACGTTACAACTGTGTAGCACAATAACTCACTAACCGCATTAGGCACTTTTAAAACTAGGGTACTGGTTTGACTTAGAATTGTTGAGCAACCGATCACTCTTGAGGGCTTTCAAGGTTATTACTACCCTCTTCGCTAATCGTTGTTAAATTACTGTTTTTAAGTGCGGCTCGTTTGTCAATTTCATCATTATCATCATCCATGTCTAAACTCCGTTGCAAGTTTCGTCTATTGTTATCAATTCTGTACTGGTTACCAAGTATACAATCTCTATGCTGGTCAATGCTGATAAAATGTTTTTCATAAGCATCATCAATGTCTACCCCTTTTCTTTGGTCAATTGTTGGCGATTCGTCGGGGGAACTGTCGGGATACGAATAATCACAAAATCCTTCATACATCGGAGGTTCGGACGGGTAAGGAATTGTTGGATACGACATTGACGTTGGTTGTCCTCCGTTTTGAGAAAAGAACATTCTTCGATATTGATTGTAACAAGTTCCATCCTGGAAAAGATTTATTATTCCCATTGAAAAAATACCATTCCGTTTTAGACCTATATAAGAAATTTCATTGATCTTCAATGATTGAAAAATTTCCTTACTGTATTATAGTGTGAAGTCAAAGCGACTTCAGATGGTCTTGACTTCACACGAGCTGGTTGAAAAACAGAGAGTAACGTCCAGGTCGGTAAAAGGTACTTTAGAATCATTACTACCACAATTGATGCGCTGTAGTAGATTTGTGCATGATTGTAAATACCGCTGCAACCAGTTTCTTCTCTGCCCACTGTTGAAAGATTCAAATAGCAATGAATTATTGATTGAATTACGAAAATGATAATCTCTATCAAACTTTCTTGTGCCAACTACAAGTTAAATTCCAATTTGCCAAAGTACGTAAGTGCACTTCTCAAATTTAAAGCTAATCGTCTTATTCAAAAGTAAACAAATACAATCTTCTTTTCGCAATTTGATTCATAGTCAGCACAGTATAGACCAGAAGAAATTAACTACTAACACAATGACATGACAGCGTCAAAGACAACAGAAACAACTGCGGAGATTTCATAAACGGCCGTGACAAGCCACAGGTCTCTAGTTTGAGATGAAGCAGTAGGCAGCATGAGTGTTGAAATGACAGATCGATTGTTGCTATGTGTTAGGTAGAGAGCAACGACTGCAAACATTTGAACAGTAATAAAATCTGCGCTTGATAGCATGAGCCAGTAGGGACCTGAAACAGCGTGATAAGTAATAATTAGAATTGTAATTAGCACTCTTTTTCTTCTCAGATATCAGTAGCAGAATAATATCATCACAATCAACAGGCAGCAAGAGTTATGCCAAGTTATGCAAGAGAATTTCAGATTAAGTACCATGTCAGAAATTAGATCAGAGATAAATCTTCCAATGTCAATAACTATTTATAACTAAGAAACAAAACTTACGAAGGCACTCTGTCCAGGTTCCACTAATGTCGACCATGCCCATTAAAACCACTGTGGTACAATAGAGTATATAAAGGGACAGGACTGGGTTGACGACGTGCTGGACAATGTCATCTCTATGCCGAGCTCTGGCCGCAGATGACCAATGAAGATGGCATATCAGAATGAATTGTAATAGTTTCAGGAAATTTGCAGTGAAATCCAGCTGAGGATATCGTACGCCGATGATGAAACTTGTGGCACTGAAAAATCAAAAAAAAATTGATGAAACTCGAATCCTGCGTAGCACCACAAATTTATAAATGAGTAATATTATCGTGCAGATATTCTTGAAAATTATCATTAATCACAGGACCATTTGTTACTCAAAACCTCGGATTACGTTTTGTAAAGTAATTTTATAAAACTTACCAAATAATACATTTTATCCCCGATACGTAAAATATTGCATAGTGATGCATCTGGGAGTGCTTGCACGCATGGTATTTTATTAGTTTCAAGACGATCAAGAAGAACGTGAGGAGGCAAAGTAGAGCTAAAATGCTAACCCTGCCGCACGCTATTCCGTCATAAAGATCGAGACATCCTTTGTTGATAACGTCCAATGTTTCGTTATCATACTTCCTACTTCGCACCAACATTTTGAAAACAAGTGCGTCGTATCCACACTGTGTTGAAGTTGTCAACAATAACTCAAGTGCTCATTTCCCTGGAAGAAACAAACAAGGCAATTCACTTTGCAACCAAAAGCATATCACAGAGGTGTCGTGCCATTAACCCAAGGTTATTGAACTTCGTGTGAAAAAACATCTGGCATTTACCCAGTGCTGCTTATTCCTCGTGCATCTCACGACACAATGAAAATTGGAACAAATTACACGTTCAAGGGTTAGAAAAACATTGTCTGGCACAGACAATGCAGGTAGAAAGGAATCAGCGATGAATTCAACGCCGAATAGTGTTAGGTAGAAACGTTTGAGCAGCTATGGGAAGTATTATGGTGAATGCAACCTGTCAACGTGAGTAAAAAAAAAAAAACAGCAGAAGAGAAAGAACGAACGAATGAAAGAAAGAAAAAGTTGTTGAAAAATGCATGCATCTCGACAGTAACGTTCTCTAATTATACCTATATCCCGAAGTTATTGAACGATCAAAGTAATCTGATCGTAGGCCCCATTTTATCCTTCCCCGTTTAGTGGGCGAGTAGAAACGAATAATCACTTAACAGATGAGAAATTCATGATTTATTTAAGCACCGCTAGCGCACGGAGGCTGTTAGACAGAGATGTTTACAGTTCAGTGCCTGATGGTTGCTGATCGTGAGGTGAGGTGAGCAAGCCTTGACGTCAGAGATTCGAGATCCGAGAGCCGAGCTTAGCCGAAGTTCGATCGTCGACGAAACGCGAACCGGTTCGGCTCGTGCGTTTCACTTTCAAATCCACAATCCGCGCCGGCAATTTTCATCAATTCAACACCGCGCGCTTCCTCGCAGACTTTACAAATAATCAAAGATTCCGACTGCCGATCTAACGGCCAAACGCCGATATTCCCTCAAAGATTTCTCAACGAAAACTACGCCAGCAGCCTCGCTCGTCGACGTTGCACCTGACATGCGAGAGTTTGCGTTACACCTGACCGCGACACGCTCGCGCAGACTAAATTTAAACCTATCTGATATCAATTATTCAAGAGTCGTATTAAAGGGCGGACGACGCTTGTACGCATTACAATTGAGAAATTGTTACTCGCCATGCGACTGTGAAAATTTTATTAGATCAGCTATTTTCGGACTCGTCGTCAAACCACGCGTGGTATTTTCTTTTCGTATTTGAAAATTGTCTACTGGGATTTCCTCGCTACTCGTCTCGTTTCTTCATTTTTTTTTGATAAAGATCTAATGTTTTTTTAACTTGCTCGTTGTATCTTCATATTAATATCGAGCGCCAACTATTAATTCGAGTTCAAATTTTTTTCTCTTTTTCACGCAAGCAACATAAACACACAAGATACCAACTGTCTATTTATAGCAGGATATTCAATGCTCAATATTGTCAATGCTTGTAATAACGTTTTTTACCACCTCGATTATAAACTGTGAATAAACATTTTTTCCTCACAAAATCGTGTGATATAATCTGCAGGAAAACTAGTTCCAAATCAGTAACAATTGATTCCAGACGAGATCGGAATGACAATTGTAATAGCAATAACAATGCTAAAATTCATAGCAATTACACTATAGCATTATTAGCTATAATCCCACACAGGGTTTATTAAAAGGCCAGTTGTCCGTTTCACAGTCCATACTTTGCTTTGTGATGAAATGAAAATACGGGAGCATGTGCAAAGTCCGTGATACGTTTGACAGTTGAGTTTGATACCATCATCGAGGAAAGCTTGATCTAGAATGAGTTTTTATAAACGATACACGCATAATATTTATATTTATAAGTTACATATCACAATATTCGTTATTGTTCAACATCGTTCAATCCAATCATAATATATAGGTGTAATTATCAAACGATAAGAAAAATGAGAAATGGTACTTAAAGATAAAAGACTATAATTATTTCTCAGAGAAAATTTCGGTGCACGTGCGTGTATGAAAAAAATCTCATCGCAATTATGCTCTAAATATTATAACACGATTGTGTATAAAAACCTGATAACAGACCGCATGACGTTCGCAAGTTCGCGTTGTAAATATTTCTATTTCAAGTTCAATTAATATTTCAACCCCACTCCGGCGTTGAATGAACTCGAATGAGTTATTCTTTTGTGTCTGAAACAACGATATTGTTCTCCAATACGCATATGCAACCAAACCAGAGTCAGTGAGGCGGTTGATAAACTATTCGCAGTGAAAACGACATTGGGAATTAGACCGAACGTTCAATCGCCCGCGTGCTTAATCTCGTTGCACACGTGTTGAGACTTTTTTGCGTATAGCTATACACATACGCTAAAAATATAATACAGCTGGATAAAGGTGAATGTGCAGAACATTGTTAAAAAATATCTAAATCCAAGAAATCAGTTACAACAGAAATTGCAAAATTCATATGTTCCGGCATTCTGGGCGATCCGCGTTCTTCGGCCAGTCACAAATTGACCTTTCTGCATGGTAAACGGTCCCCTCACGACACTGGAATTTCAGAGGTTTTCCATACACGCATCGATAATACTGAAACAGAAAAATTGCGGTACTTACTGTCACGCCTGCGCAAATTGTGCTGCTCCAAATAATTTCCGTATCTCTATAATTTTCTGAGCGTTGATTAATTCCTGCTTGTTGTACTACATTCCCACCATCATTCGCACACGGACAGAAAAATATTGTACACTTTACATATCCTGTGTTGAATATATGTACATACTGCACTTTTTTGGAGTAAAATCATCATAAATTATGGCAAGATTTACAAATCCGCTAATATGAGTTGCAATATTCTTAGGTAGATCTACCACAATTGATGGAGATTTGTCTCTGGAAAAGTGCTATCCATACATTCACCAAACAGATGTATAATCTACATTACATTTTATACCGCACAACGCGAACTCCGCCCTCCCACAGGAAGTTATGCAGAGAGAGAAAGAGAAAGAGAGAGTAACGTCTGGCGAAAACAAGTCTCAACGAATCTCCAATTTTAATTTTCGTACCAGTGTGCAGTCCTTGGATGCCATGAAGTCCTCGTTTCCGCATGTGATCTCGTTCGAAGTATCGTCTATCTCGTTTATAATCACAGGTTTCGGGGACGTCGGCGTCAACGAGGGTCGCGTTGGCCGAGTAGTTTCCTCGGTTTGTCTCGTCGTGCTGGTTGTACTGGGTGGTTTGTACGCTGGAGTCGGCCTTCGGGTGGTGGACGTGACCGCGAACGTTGTGCTGGGCCTGGATGGACGGTTGTTGTCTTCGGGAGAAGCCGGAGTGCTTGGTGGCCGGTCCCATTCGGGCTAAGAGTTGATAAGTGAACGAAACTTATCAAGTATTCCATAAATGTATCACATGGACCGTGTAATTAACTGCAATTGGTCACAAACCCTTGGCGTCGTTTCTCGCTTAGGCGCAGGAACGATGTAGTCCTTCATATTGTCGTGGAGAATATGAGCCAGTGCGTTTTCGTCTCCGCAAATACCATGAAAATCGTCCATGTCTATTGCCCAAGTCATTGCACCGGCGTAGCCACGCTCCTTTATGAAGTCCATTTTAATCTGGATACTCTTCTCGTTCTCATATCCGACCCACTGGGTGCCTGCGGCAGAAAATGGGAATGGGAAGGAGTGGTTATCGAGCTACCGAGTACGTTGGGTAAAATTCAAGATGTGCCAAAGGGTGTGGCGCAGATGTCATGGATAACTGCCCGTTCGCACCATTGTATGCAAATTGAAAATTGGTCGCAAGGGCCGTCTTAAGGACTGAAACGTTCCAAGCCTCGAACCTTGAAATCCCGATTCAACGTCAATGTCCTGAACATCTAAGCCTCGGTGGTCCTTACCTTTGTACGCGAAGGGAACCATTCCCGCTGCGTCCCACTCGGTCGTCCATCCGGAATTCGGATCTTGTACATACGGGCAAATCTGCAATAATTTGAATTTGAATGATTCATAGACCAGAAGCACATGTCAAAGTCGACCACGAATAGCGCATCTATTCTACGCACCTCGTAATAGGCGAGGAACCCTTTCGCCCTCGTGTAATTGCCCATAGCTCCTCCACCGGCCTCCTTGTTGATATACGTTCCCAAATTATAGTTGTTGTTACTGTTACTCAGGGTGAAGCTGCGTCCGTAAAACGGCACTCCGACCACCAGCTTGTCCGCTGGACAACCCATGTCCTCCCACAGCCTCATGCCGTCGTTCTGGAAGAAATTTTTATCGGAAACGTCTCTAGAGCTTATACTTCAAAGCTCAGTCGTCGAGAGCGTTAGAGACACTAATCGAATGATTCACTTACCACGTTCAGTTTTTCGTAGGCCCACTGATCGTGGGGACGTTTATAGAGCGGGCTGTGGGTGTCAGCGAATCCAGCCCAATTTCCTCTCAGATCGTACGCCATTACATGAATCGCATCTACGAGCCTGTGTAATAGTCAATTATCGTTGTTAATGTTATAATTGGTTATTAGGCTGGAGATAAGAAACGCGAAGAGAAATAAATACCGATACTCAATAGTGTATTTACGGTGTGGAACAATTTGTCTTACACTTGATCGAAGGACTGCAAGCAGAGTAAAATTAACCCTAGCCACTGATCTGGGGTCCAGTTGACTCCAGAGCCGACTTTCACGTACAATTTTAAAGTCAGCCTCCTTGAGTCAGGGTTGTTTGTGCAAGTAAAATGACGAATGATTCCAAAAACTTTGGGGTCTCAAAGACCCCGCGTGTGTATCGCATATTGTTTTACTTTCTTTGCTTCAAGTATTGCTCCCACATCCTCCACTGTTTTTCTCTAAATCTAAGATTGAAGTCTACATCTGGATCGTTAAATTTTGTCTCAGAATTTTGTACAAGTCGTAACTGTGCATAACGTAATGATGTGTACAGTAATGACTTTCCAAAGTTGACCGGGGTCTGGGTGACCCCGTTTAAGTAATGTGGAAGTTTCCATAGGTGTAAGTGACTAGGGTTAGAATTGTTTGAATGGTTTTCCGCGTAAGTTTTATTGTTCCGTGGTGATATCGAGTATTTGCCAAGGTTTGGGGTATTTGTTTTGAACGTTATTCATACATCGGTTGGGCATGCTTCAGACAAAAATGCAATTATACTTGAGAGAAACCAGATGCAAGGATTTTTTTTAATCCCATTTCATTCTCGTCTCGTCTCTCCAGTTTTAAAACGCGAGGTATTTGACTCACTGGCATAACTCGGGAACGTGATAACCTTCCTGAAGGCGAAATTTAGCAAGTGGTACTGCCATGGTGATTTCCCAGCCCTTTCCCTCCCTGTCGAAGGCCCGTCGCAGCTCCTCGACAAAATAGAAGAACGTATTTTTGTCGGAGAATTTACCACCGCGGTCGGCGGCCCCGGGATATTCCCAGTCAAGGTCGAATCCGTCGAAGCCATATCTGTTCATAAATTCTGGAAAAAGGAGAAGAATATCAAGAGAGTTGGAAATGCCGCGCGTGATATAACACGGAATTTAATACCCACGGACAAACATCGCACACGTTATCCATAAATGTTTCTATTTACGACTATTCATACTAACATTCAACATGTTCGTATCACGCATACGTACAAGATGCACAAATTTTTATCGCTATGTAGAGGTTGGGACCTTTGTCCGTCATTTAATTTATACAAAAAGAGATTCTGAGAAAAATGTTTAATAAAATTTTAAAAAGTCAACACCTTTTGCTGATGCGAACACGAGTACAAGGGAACTTTGTCTCTTGCAGAGATAAAATGATTCTTGCAAACACTGTGATTCTGGATGTAGGTCGAATCAATTATGTACTGGGTATTGTGTATCTATCGTAGATATTCTCAGGGGCACTGCTAGGTTAACTTATTCGAGAATAATGTCAGTTTACATTATTTCGATCAATTTTCACTACAGTTTTACCCAGAATAATCGAAAACTCGTCCACGTGTAAACGCAAAACATAGTCTTATTGTCTGACACGAGAATTAGCGCAAATGATGTGCAGAATCATGCTATAATTACGAGTGAAACACTTCGTGCACGTGTAGATGTGACTCTGTTACTTGAGTTATAAGTAATCAGGATTCAAAAAAACAAGCGGTGACATTTTTCTTGAATCAAGGTCTGGGTTATCAAAATATAACCGTAATTAACGTATTACTAGGATAGACGTATCACATCGTACAAAATTTAGACAATCCTAGTTGTAAATCTGTTGTCCTTACTGAATGACGAACTCGACTAATTCCGACGTATTGAACGTGCTTTTGGTGTAAATTTACAAGCGCCTCTTGAGCCGTTATAATAACAAAGAATCAGAATTAATTTACGACATTTCCGCAACGCGCTTATGAATTCGCCGTGTGTGCACAGAGATTTAAACGACGACACGCTGACACTTTGGTCACCCATCAGATTCATTGGTAGCTATTTCTCCTTTTCCATTTTTAAGGTGTAGCAAAAATCTGATGCAGCGAGAAAGTGTGAATGTATAGGAGTAACTTGGTAAGAGGAATTTCTTAAGATGGTAGATGTAATGAATAATTGGTCAAGACGCGGAGAGAATGAGAAACGAGAGAGTATAAAAGAGGTTTAACGTATGTAAATTAGTTATTGTGCCCTTAGGTGGAAAGCCTTCGACTGGATTTTTCTCTCACCTACAACACTGCTGATGAATGATCTTCTCCGTTCAGGTATGGCAGCCATGTTGCTGTATTTTCGTCCACCTTCGGCCCACCCGCCGACAGCGAGCTCAGTTTTCAATCCCGGAAACTTGTTCTTCAGGTTTGTAAAGTTTTTGAAGCCATCCTGCTCAATGTCCAGGTCTGGATCGATCACCAGCACTTCCCAGGTCACGTTGCTCACACCGACGAAAGAGTAAATCAAATGAGTGCACAAGTCCGCTGGCACATCATCTATCGTGTACCTTCCTATTCCTGGACGATATATCGCCCAGTTACTGAAGTAACACACGACTCTTCCAGGTTCTCCTTCGTTACCTCCTGAAATTTGCGGTCAAATAATGAGAAAAGTTTTTAAACCCCTCTAACCAGTCCCGGCAATAATTCTACCTTTGCATGACATTCCAAGATTTGAAATACCAGCCCGATTCCGCCGAGACAGAAGAGGTGTTTGCCAAAAATATATTGAACCACTTTTTACGTGGTCCTTGAATTTAATCACGATTTAAATATTACTTACCAGCAATTGCATAATTGCAGAATGCTGCTGAAAATACGACAAAGAATATCGTCAGTTTCTGCTCCATCCACGTCATCTTGGGTTATCTGAAACGTTTACTCGTATCACACACTGATCCCAAATGTTGGCGGTTTATCACTATACGTATGCTCCGTAAATTATTGTACATACCGTAATTATAAAACTGTCCCAATAAACCTCAATACCAAAAATTTTTCATCAGTCGAAACGATCAATTGCATACAACGAATCGAGTTGTGAATTCTTTCCACATTTGTAGTGGGTTATTGTCAGTAGTATCTATACAAGCGTGTTTTACACATAGTCGCTCCTTGAAACTAGTTTTCAAATCGTAAATTTCCAGACACAGGTTGACATTCTGCTACGAAGAGATGGAAGTTATTCGAGAAGTTTTCAGTTGGAGAAAATTCTAACAGTTATTCACCGAGGCGATACCTTGCACTGCTGGGCGCGGTCTTTTATTACGGGTACACTATACAGACATTGCGTTAGACTTGTCGAGTGTTGAGTGCGTAACGATGATTTTCGGTCTTTAGATTTCAAAATAAATTACCTGTAATTGATAATTCCTTGCTTTTTGATTGTGCAATGATGCAGAGGATTAACGCCAAGTACCGTAACGTGTTGGTTGGTAAACCGCAATTCGCGAACGGTAGCTCTCCGGCCGCTCTCCGTTTCCGTCAACAAGATCTAGACGGCTAATAACGGTCGTACAGATCATCAAGTGTCACTCGACTCTTTCCCGTTACACTTCTAATGTCACAATACTATTCGTTCGCAACAATACGCGCGATATTGTGCCTGATGTTTACAGGTAATTTGATTTTGGCTAATCGACTCCGTGAAATATTTTCAGCAATTAATTTGGATGACACAAACAGATAGAAAAACAATCTGTGACATTGCGTCAAGTTTTGTTTCAATTTTTTAATTGCCGTCTCTGCGTGATTACCGCAAATTGGATTATTTACGGTACGATGTATTTGTAAGTTTGTTGAGTTCGAGCCTCCGATTGCTTTCTTACAAGCTGAGCTCGTCGCAACAAAGGATCGTTTGTTTATCGAATTAAAATGCAAGTTACACCGCAGTAACAACCTTCGGTTTTCTGTTCCGGTAGCCACGATCAGAATGTATTAAAAATTCCTCGATCGTTCTTCGCATAGCAACGACGAATTAATAATTAAGTATATTGGATGAAAAAATTATGGAGAAACAGAAAAGCGTCGTGAAAAATATCTCGCTCTTGTGACAATATGAAATCGGTACAAATCAATTGTTTTATCCAAGCTTCGCGTTCTTCCCATAATTTTGTCGCTCGACCCTCGAGTCCCACATAATATTTCGTCACAGAAAATCATCATGAAATTAATATGCGCGCGACAAAGCCGTCGTATAAGTTAGCAAAACTCTACTTAACCAGGTGTTAAAATTTCCAGGTCCAAGGTATAGCTAATGTTATAGCGGTTAATTAATTAACATATGTGAACTTTTACCTATATTTAAAACCTGTTCCAAAACAATTATATGCATACATATCTTCATTATACGTTTAAAATGCCTAACATTCGGCTCTTCTATATTAACATATAAACATCGAGTTACGGTTGCGTCTCGAAATTTCAAATCGGACATTTGTTTGTTTATTTAATTTTTTTTTTTTTTTTTTTTCACACAAATAGCAGTTTGTTTTTTTTCAAACCGATCGTAAGACGCGTGTGCCGCATCAGATTTCGCCACACGATCAAGCCGCGAAAGTTGAAAAAGCTCGAGGAGAGATTCATTGAACCAGATCGAAGACCGAAGTAGGACAAGAACATGACGTCGGGGGGTTGACCTGACACAGATAGAACGAATAAAAACGAATCTTCTTCACTCACCTTGCCCGCCGAGCGTGGTTTGAAAAATCTCCAGGTGATGCGAGGGTGAGCGAATATATACCGGGGGCCCTCATTAGGATTCAGGCTCACAGAGTCTTGCCGATTGGTCGGTTGGTTCGACGACCCGAGAACCAGCAACAAGTCCATCGAGAAGCATGCGTGCCCTCCCCTCCCCCCACCCCTCCATCACGTATGTGCACCAAGGAAGAGACCGTCGTCGTCCGTAATCCGATACGTGACACAGAGGTCTCATCGAACAGCTTCTCTATCTCGGAAATTGTTGCACCGGTGGTCTCATTTCGTTTTTTCCCCCATCTCTCTTTACCCCTCGCAGCGTTCAATTACAAGTTATCTATATCCGGGGAGGAACGTAAATTCATTACGAAAACTGGTCAACCGACGATTCTAAAACTGTAGAGGACGCTTGCGGTAATGTTACGGAGATAACTGCAGTTTGTCAGCGTAACCGTTAATAAAGATGATGAAAAAAGTAAAATAAAATAATAAATCGACGGCGAACTTCGGCGTTTCGACGAGTTTAATATTATACGCCCTGGACGAAAATTTACATACACGCCATGTAACAAGATCGGATGCATGTCGCGTTTAAATGTCACGTGACTGTAACGCTTGTCTGAAATAGTACTTGCTTCGCTGTATTTTTCATT
The DNA here is from genome assembly GCF_021901455.1 of Neodiprion lecontei. Lineage (NCBI taxonomy): Eukaryota > Metazoa > Arthropoda > Insecta > Hymenoptera > Diprionidae > Neodiprion > Neodiprion lecontei. The sequence continues at coordinate 7,992,849 of NC_060265.1, read as the reverse complement.
CGCAAATTGAAATTTCTTTTTTATATATATATATTATATATATATGTATAATATATTATACTAATCCTTGATTCAAATTGGGGAAATAGAATTTCGGAATACGAACTAAAATCGATGACTAGACGGTTGTTGTTGATTCGTTATCAATACTTAATTAAATTCATCGTTAGACCAAAAACGGGTCACCTACCGCCTCGAGACATTTCTGCGACGAACTGATATATACAGATATATGTTGTTATTTGTTAAATTCTGACATTGTTTTAGATTTTCAGTCTTGATTTCGATCGCTGTTCCCAATTCTCCCGCTTCTTGGACTCTGAATAAAAAAGAGTTTACACTTTGCTGTATTTTTCGAGGAAATTAGGATATAAGTATGTCAAGACAAGCCAATATGTACTCTTTACTCTGTCGTACGAAATTTGCGGTGTCTATTGTGCAAACATCACGAAGTCAGTAATGAGTAATGTGTGTATGAAGTATTTAAATTATGATTTTGAAACCAAGGCTGGATGAAATAGTACAGAGGACAGAGCATCGCGCGCATACAGAACACCGAGAAGCTCGTCGATGTTCAAGGAAAGATTGAAGAAAATCGCGGGTTGTGCAGGTACGGCTCAACTTGTGCAGTTGATCAAGTCACTGACCACTGCACTCATATGCAAAGCTTTAAGACCATGCTGTTCCTGTTTTTGTCAGATAACTTGTTATTCCGTCGACGACAGTGAGTCAACTTGGAATGCAATGCAGAAACTTACCTGCACTCCGGAGAAGAACAATGACACGCGACTTTTGGGTATCGCTGTTCAGAAATCCAGAAGGAATCTAGACGGTGCAATTTTTACACAAATTTTCTTTTATTCTGCGTGATCTTACAACTAGCATGCGATCAAAAGGTTCCCGACCATTTCCCTCGACTTTACGATTTCCGGTATGTAGTAAATTTTATGAGTAGTCCGCGTAATCCAACAATAATTTAATTCCTTTGTTCTCGCTCGTGGCTTCGTGCACAACTTACAAGAATTCGCATTCCCTTCTACAGAAGTATTCCGTATCATCATCTTTCTTGCAATCGGTTGTACCCGCGTACAGAATGCGGGTGTACAACGTAAGTAAATTATATTCTTCGCCGCAAAATTCCGCAAACAAGAATACGAGGTTTACCTGCCCGTTTCAACCGAATTTTTCTTTACGCATCATTTACTTTACAGTCAATAAAATCGTTTGGTACCACGTCAGATTTATAATGGACATGGTTTAATAGGATCACCGTGAACTCACTCTATGAAATGTGGAAAGTATAGATTGAGTCACTTTGTAATGATTGTTTATACGAAACTCGAGTTTTTATTCCAGGAAAGAATAAAATCGCCGCGGAAAAGACCTCGCGCATTATCCTAGTTCGAAACTGATTGGGATTCATTGTCAGAACAGAAGCCTGTATTACTCTTCCTATGAATGTGGAAAAATAGTTATAATTTTCTCAGTTAGTATGATAAAGGGTCTTTTTCTGAACAATTACAGAGAGATTAACGTATAATTTACGATCAGATACTCATATGAATAAATATAACTCGGAAAGTCTAAAAATTCGTCATCATAGGAATCGCAGAATTTTCTTCTTCGTTTCAAAATATACTCCGACATGTTATGCATACGAGGCAGAAGCAACTTTTATTTGCACTCTGTTTAATCTCGGAGGGCAAGTCCTACGGCATCAGGCCGAGTGTCATTGACCCCGAGAATTACCGAGGTTGCAGAACCAGAAAAGTTGCAATTCGGCGAAGGATGAAAAAAAATGTAACAAGAAAGTGCAACCTGAATGCATAATCCTGAACTGCTGGATTTTTATCATTTTGGCCATGAAAGAGACGATAAACAATTGTAAAAAACGGATTTGTATCACGGTGTTAGATTGTGTTCGATTACCTGCCAATCCAGACACACCAATAACCGTGTGGCTCTCCAACGACTGGCCCCAAAGATGTTGAGATCTAGTCTCGAACATGATCGGTTCGTGGCTATGGGATGTTTGAAAAATGGATCAACTCCTCTCGAAGTATTTACATACCGTCGCATGGCTGGAGCTGAAGGAATATACAAACAGATAACAGCGTCAGAATTGAAACGTGTCAGAATGAGGTGACGATAATGTTAAAAACCAGTTTGTTTATTTCTCGTTAAACAGTATATGGAGAGTATGTATAACGGGAAATTTATTTTCAACCGTTGTGATGCACCATCTCGATTTTAATTATTTCTGCCGCAAGCTTATTTGGCGTGTTTCTTTTGGCATATAGGTATTTCTTTCACATCATTTTAGAAGAAAATGAAATTTGAAGAAATGAAACAGCCGTGAGGGTATAAAGTATGTATACACACTCTGACCAATACTGAAAAATATTATAGTCGTGTATAATATATATGTATATGTATATTATAATACAGCTATGCAATAATCAACAGATTTCAGTGTAACGTAAAAACAATATAATTGAGCGTATAACGGGGATCAATTTTTTGTTTCTCACAATAATAATAATAATATTAATAATAACAATAATAATAATAACAATAATAATAATAATGATTTATGAACATTCGAGTTTTGAGAATTTCAACCACGCGGACTATAATTAACGAATATTTCTTTGTTGTTTAATATATATGTATATGTATATGATTCATATATAACATATTTCTGTGTCAGTATCTGTCGACGCGTTGCCGTTATAATCCGTAATAGGATTGATCGTATCCATAACTATACATCTGTAAATACCTACTGATATTTTGCATACCTACGGATATACCGTAGTATACATATGTACGCGAAAGGTCAGGCATGCCATCTACAAAGTAGCGAAATCGCGTTTTCACAAATAAAAGGAAATAGAACTGACGAGTTTCGGAAATAAAAAACATTATTGATTTGTATTTTGTAATATTCACAACTTTGCCTGTCTCTCAATTTTCTGTGTGAAGCGGCAATTTCTTACTCCATTTTGAAGTCTCTGAATTGACAAACACTGTTGCAATTTACTTGGTACATTTTACTGTATGCATAGTTCGGAATGAGAGGTAATAAAAACAGTAAAAGACGTAGGTTGAAATTTCACGCAATCTGTATACATTTACATATTTATGTATACATATGTATGTACGTATGATATCATTGATATTGATCTTTTTATATACCGTTAATTCACCTACTCTATATTATACGATCATTGTATTTACACGATATTCATATCTATTATAATACTCTGCGTTATTGTATGTCTATTTTACGAAACCGATACACGTCGTTACATACATATAATATAACTTTATGATACAATATTTAATCATTTTCATGTATCTATATTCATATACACGTATGTATATAACTACAATATTTTTCACCCAGAAATTATAATCTGCGATAAAAGTCGATTTTATGTATACATGCCCTTATAATTTTTATAAATTAATTTTCTCTTTTCTCTATCTTTCGCGGTATTTGTTACTTTTTATCTAATATGTATATATTTATATAATCCTAACATCGATATACACTTATTATTATTGTCTAATTGATAGTTGAAAGTAATACGCATTCGAAGAAATAACAACGTACAAGTACGAAAATTAAACGGAAATATGATAATTAAAATAATCCTTTTTGAATGTAATATTCGTTATTTCACTAGATGAGTGAAATTGATTGTCTACCACCTAATTTTAAACAGCTGATGCAAGTCGCGGTTATTGTGATAATTTTACAATTATAATTTGAGTAAATCGCGCGAACGAACAATTTAATATCGTTAAATTAAATCGAATGTATTTCTTTAGCGAAGGTGATAGTGTACCGCAATTAACTCCCTCTATAGTGTAACGGAATGATACATAACATTTATAAGGGTATGAAAAAATTGCAATAAGTTGCTATTATTGTGTCAATTGACAATACCAGATTAGTCCGTTATCAAATATGTTGTATTTTGATTCTTAATTTCTAAAATATTACTCAGTTTAAAAACTAACTGATAAAAAACAAAATTCTAAAAAAATTGTAAATGTGATGTAAATAAAACCGTTATGATCACAGCGCGCTTTACCGATAGTATATTTATTATATACAGTGCATGCACCGACACTTTAGGCGTATCAACTGGCTTTAATATGCTTACAGGCTACATTAAAAAATCTCGAAAATAATACGAGATTGAAAATACGCTGCTAATATAATATAGTTATAATATAATTATATTATATTTGTATTCATTAAACGACGTACGCTGCTATGAGATTTAAAGCTGTACCGAAGTCATTGACGTTGTATGCGGCCAATAGACGAATAGGAAAGCAAACGAGTACATAATAATTTCAGAATTCGTTCTAATTGATTATTTAGTTATTTAAACATTTACTACAAGACTGTAAATATATAAGTATGAATTATTATATTTATATGCGGTGTTAATATAATCGTACACACAAGCGTCAAGCGTAACGTAGACTATTTTTTCTTTATTTATTGCGCATAATAACTAAAAGAATACCGTTACGGAAATAAAGATGAAAAATTTCATGTTTTACACGCCACGCGTTACACGATATTTGTTATTATACCTGTCACGTTTTCATTCGATAATCCAGCTACTTTTCTTCAATGTTAATACAGTTATTACAATTGGTCAGTTTCGTTCCGAATGGAATTTCAAGTTCAAATAATACTTGCGATCTACACGTACATATTCATTGGTTATTAAACTTGGCACTTGTTAGTAATTTAATTCCGATATTATTTATTGCCTCATTTTCTTTCATAACTATAGATTTTTCTGCGATTCAAGGATTTCCGTGTTTGGTTTTTTGATTTTTCCATGCATTTAAATATTACAGCGATTATTACGTGGTTCATAGTAATGGTAGTATTATTTTCAAAAATGCTTTGTCGTACATTCCTAGTATTTTTATTACTAAAAAGAGAAGACTCCGTTTCATTTACGTGAATTGTTACGCTTTTGAAGTATTCCATCATCTCGATAGTTAGTTTAATAATAATAATATTATAGTACAATAATTAACGTACATGATTCTATGAATAGTTTTGTGAATACTATATTATATACAAATGTGTAATGTAATAAAGGAAGTTTCAAGTCGCGCTGTGATCGCGAGTACATTTATTCGTTATTTCATTATCGAAAAATCGAATTTCAAGATTTATAGGCAACTCAAAAAAACTGGCGCGGTGATTTCTCACCTTCATTGCTAAAATTTTTACCTCATCTAAACGCAAAATCGTAATTAGATCCAGAAGTTTAGAAGAAAAAGATTAAGAATAGTAAAAGCAATTAAAAAACGAAAACGGTATTCGTTACGATGTACCAAAATTTGTGCAATGATTCAATACTGGCCGATTTTGTATGCAGTCGGAATTTAATTTCGTATACTATTACCATTGATAATTCTACGTTATTTTCATACACACATATTACTCATATCGTGTGTCTACATTAAATTATTGTTAGCGCGATGATAAAAGTTCAGTCCTTTGATATTTGAATTCAACAACAATTTTTTCTATACATTTATTATATATCTTTTATTCGCACGTATCATTGCAAATGTAAATTCTGTCCTCAATTCTTAACATGTTACCTAGATAGGTAGTTATGTATACCTACTGTACATATATAGATTTTTATTACATGATTTTATGATACACGTCGTTTCCTCTCTTGTAGCAAGTCTTTTTTCTTTCAATTATACATATAGCCGTAATTTAGTTAATTATTGACGTGTACTACACAAGTGATGTACTATATATCGGTTTATTCGTCGAACTTTAGTTTATGCGATGTTTTTAGTCAAGTTATTCTTCCCATATAATATATATATGTATATATTCCTATATATATATAATTGGCAGTAATTTCCCTTCGGTTTCGTACGGGTTTATGTTGTACCTTTTCGACTGTACCAACTTAAAATACGTTTGATTATGCAGCGTGCAATATCTATACCTTATTTTGTGCTTACGAGTAAAAATTCTCCCTTTGCTGGTAAAGGGGTAACGGGGTCACTGGCGAGAGGTCATCTTCTTCGAAGCTTGGCTCTGATGGCGCCAACGGAAGCGTTGCCAGTGCTTTCACTGCCGGAATAGGTTTTCGAGGTATAGATTAGAAAATGGAGGTACAAAAAAAACATGGACAATTGGTTAATAATGAAACTGTGTAGGGTCCAATCTTCGTACAAATGGAAAGGTATAAATGCACATGGGTATTAATCAAGACTCGTTCGTTTCAATCTCGATATTAAAATGTGTTTCCCGCTGTCGAAACTGAATTAAGAAGAGATAACGAGTTACAGGATTGAGTGTTGAGTTTGTTTTTTTCTTGGAAGTTGTTTATTGTCTCGCATGATTATTTTATTACTCCCCGATTCATTGATTATGTGCGAACAAACAAGAATGTGTTTTCTGCAAAGCAAAAATAGAAATAATAATGTAGGAATGTATCGATGTATGTAAGTATGCAAATAACGAATAAGGTATTAGAAAGAAAATACAAAAAATAAAACAAACAAACCTGAAAACATATAATGTGGCGTGTGTAGTAGTCCTACATGGAGATGGAAGCATGTGATGTCAGTGCGCCTGGTTACCTACACACAGCACAAACACGATCCAGCAACTCTATGTATAAACCACTCGAAAACAAAAAAAAAAACTTTTCGGCTCGAAACGACGCATTTTACGTCAACGTTGATGTCATGCCACGCCAATTTTTCCATCCATGGATCTACACGTGTGATTTGATAGTTGTCGCTGCATTTTTGAATGGATAAGAGAGGTTTATTTTTCCCAGCTCTGCAATTGCTATGGATCACGCATCGATAATATATTGCGTAACGTGTTACAGCTCGTGAAATATAAATCAGAGTTCGTGTAGATCCATTTAACGTAAGATACGCCTACAGTTAAAACATAATAATCTTGGTAGAATTTTTTTCAATGTCAACCGTGCAGTGAATTTTAATTCCACGACATTCTAATGAAAGAATAGAGAGGTTTACGAAAAAAAAAGGAAATAAATATTGACGGATTTGCGGAACATTTATATGGTTCTGCAAAGGAATTTGAACCATTGAAAAAATCCCACCAAGGTATATTTGATTACGAAAAAAAGACACGTAATAATAATTTGATCAGGATAGTAAAAGTTGAAAAATCGGGAGAAATAGGAATATAATTTTATCTGAATTGATTTTCTAAGGTTTATAAACACGTAAAATAGGATCAACCGAAATTATAATACGCCGAAAATCGTGCGTCCAGCTTGTCGATCTCTGCTCCACTGTAGATATGTATTAATTAACGAAATAATATACGATCGGGTAAAAAAAAAGGATAAATAAATGATTATATAAAGCATCCTATGTTCGAAATTACTTTTGAAAGTTACTCGGAGAAAGAAATTACAAACAAAGAAAAAACAAGGAACAATTAGGAAAAACAATTACGTCACCATGCTCACCGGATATACGTAGCTACATGGCTGTGGCAACAGTAATAATAATCGGGGCCATGCATCAAGCCAAACGCTAAATGAGTATCGACAAAATTTAAACAATAAGCCTATCGTCTCTTATGTAAAAAAAAAAACTCACCAGCAACCATCTTACTCTTCTCCATAACTTGCTTAGCTAGAATTTGATTAAGCTGTAATATATGTTCTCTTTGTCGTTTTTCTTCAGCAACTTTTTTCTTCAAGGTATTTGACTTTTGCTGATCAACTTCTTCCTCTAAAAATGAACAAAAACGTTGCGTATAAATTTTCGCCAATCTCCTACAAATCTCAGTCGGCTAGCTGCTAACAGCAGCTATAATATGCAGCTGAACACACTCACCAGGATTTTCGGGCGCTGTCACCGTCGTCTCAGATAGCATCTTTCTAATTGATTCAGCCTTCTTAAGACGGTGTTCCTGCTCCTCTGCACTTAGCTCCGGAGTCTACAGTAAATTACATAAAAATTCGAAAATCTATTTCCTTACAGAAGTATCGATTTAAAATTCCTGAAAGATTAATTCCTACCTGTTCCGGAATGTAGCGTTCCGGGATCAGAATTTTGTTTGGTGTACCAAGCAGGTTGTCAATCGTGCTCTCGTTGTATTTCAGCTCTTTGTGGCTGAGGGTCGACCTGACCACGTCAGGAGCATTGATACGCGGCCTCAAAGCTCGTTCCATGTCAAGATCGTCTCTCGCGCGACCCATTCCCTTTATAAATGGAAAAACAGAAGAAAAGATGACGACAACAACAACGAACAACAGGCAAGCAATGCATTCACTCTCAAGTCTCAGTGTCGATGGTATATATTCAAAAATATTCTACGGGGTAGCGATGTCCGTTAAAAACGAAACAGAAATACGACGAACCAATTGTTGTAAAAACATAAAAAGCAAAAAACAAAATGACATGAACAAAAAGATACTTCGAGGGTCGTGTACCATCTTGGAAAAGGTGTCCTCGAGATCGAGAATCGGTTTGCTGCTGGACACCGTGTAGTGTCGCCTCTTTTCTTTAGGCACGGGCCTTCTCCTTGGTCCCTCGGACCTCTTCTCGGCCATTTCCTTGATGATCTGCCTCGCGGCTTCGCTTTTGAATACGGGAGAGAGCTGGGGTGAATCACGAAGACTGTTGATGCTTGCTGCCGATCCGAAAAGCCTCTCGTGGGCGGTTGGAGGCGAAGTGGCGACCGGACTGCCAGGATTCGAGGATATCGCGAAGCTCGTCCCTGGAGGAACGGCGGGTTGAGGATAATATTGGGAGGGCACCGGCATCCCCTGGCCGGAAATCCCGCTCGCGCCACTTCCGCCTCGAGAGTATTGAATAGGCGAATAGTTCTGATGACTCGGACTGTACGGAGGGCTGATCGAGTAATTCGGCGAACTCATCGTCGCCATTTGGGAGCCAGAATTTGGACTCTCTGTGTGAGGCGATAATGTGCTGTCCGAGCTTCCGTCTTGGTTCTCAAACTAAATACAGGGTTGTGAAAAATGAGAAACAAAATGAAGAAATAAAACTTTAAGGAAGCGAAAATTATTACAGGAATTAAAAAAACAGAAATGAAGAACGAAAGTTCAACACGATCAAATGTAAGGGAAATTTTTATAGATGCTTCAGGGGTGTTTCCTCTTTACCCGTACTCTGTGGCGGCGGACCATCATGTTCCTGAGGGCGTTCATACTGTCACTTCGCGGTGGCGCCGGCACCGGACCCTGATGAATTCCTGGCTGTGGTCGCTGCCCGCCAAATCCCCGTGGGAGGGACATGCTGCGCTGGAATTGCACGTCGTCCATTTCCGAAAGCTGAACGCTGCTCTGGGCGTGAATCATTGCCGCTGACTCCTCCATCACCCTGTCCAGCTGAGATTTCTGAGGGGGATACATAGAGATTCGCACCATGTTTGCAATATGGATTAAAACTGTTACAAAGCGTGCGCCCTCAACTTTTATATATGTACACATATATACATGTATATATGCTTGGTTTGCAGGGGCGAACAAGAGAGTGTCTTTTTCCTACCTCAAACTGTTGCGAGCCTCCGAAGTCATCCTCGTTCAGCCTCTTCGCGCTTCCTGGTACCTGCAATCCGTTCGTCAACGGAATCCCAATATTTCCCGTCCGGTCGCCTCGATCCCTTTGCCGTCGTTCGGATTCCCGTTTCACTATTCGCACAGTTTTTATCTCCTGTTTTTCACGTCCATGCATCAGGCCTGTAAAAAAAGTACTTTTTGTACGGAAAATCGCAGGAAATAAAGGAAACAAAACATTTTTCCCGAATTTGGCGAGCGTTATTTACAAGGTATTCAATTCCATTCGTATGCCGATACGATAACTAGGCATTATTCTTCTCTTTTTTTTTATACAATGCTTCGCTATAGATAGATTTAAATTAAATTCAAGTTTGATTCGTCATTTTTCTTCCACTTACCACTGAATTTGCTTTCATCGTTTTGCGCATAATTTCCATTAAGAAGCGCTTCTTCGGATGGCGGAGGTGGTGGTGGCGGCACGTATTCTGGAGGTGGAGCTGGAGGGTTGCCGGAGTTAGACTCAAGGTATTTCGTTGAGTCTGAAAAAGAGAGACCAAAAAGAATTTAGTTCCGCGATCACGTGTTACACCTGATCAGCAATACGACGCCGAAAGTGGCACAATCGCTTACGGATCGCGTTGCCCAATTATACATTGAATTTCGCAACGTGATAATGAGACAATTTCTGTTTCCGGAAAAATTGTTATCACGCAAGTTTACGATGGTTCGAAATTAAGTAATTGCCGTAACGAAAAAAAAAAAAAAACATATCTTACATTCCAAAAATTTAACGAAACCTTCGTAGGCATTGTAAAGTTGAAAATTGAACTTCAATCTCGTTAAATCACGGTCGGCGGAAAAGTGAGAAGCGAATTTTTATACGAAACTCGGCAAATACTGGATACTGGGAGAAAAACGTCTACTCCATACAGCAGAGGCTAAAAGATTGGTCTAGTACGTATATATAATAAATTGAAAGGCGAGCTTATTATAAAGCCGGAAGTGAAGGGCTAGGCTGGCGTCCTTCAGAGGAACGAGACAGCGTTCGGATCTTTTCAGAAATTAAAAAGTATTTGTCCGCAGTGAGACGAGACCCTGCAGGAGGGAGTGAGCCAGGGTTGCAAGGTTCCTTTCTTTCATTCGTTCGCTCATTCGTCCGTCCAACAAAGGGACTCGTTCCCACTGCTCTGCCTAGCGTTTTTCTTGCGCCCTTTTCTTCAGCTTTCTTTTTCCTACCCAGTGTTTTAGCCTCTCTATTTTCTTCTCTTTTCTCTCGTTTGCTTCATTACATTCATTCACCCGGCGGTCTCTATTGTTTCTCTCATATTCGGACGACTTTTGACCCGACTAAAACCGGAAACCGTATCAAAGGTCAAAGATTCGTTGTTCTCGCGGTAAAAAAGAAACTTCAATCCACGCAAGGCGACCCGTAAAGTAGGCCAAAAAATAATTTCAGAATAATCCGCGATTCTCAGAGAAAAAGCTCCACGGTACAGTGGGACCGTAAATACAATACCGGAAGTCGAATTAGTTCAAGCATACTACCTTGTCTCCTGGAATCAGTATTGACGTAAAGCGGTCCTGGGACATTGTTCTGCACAGGACTTCCCTTGCCCTGCATCTGGTCCCGGAGTTGTTGCTGTTTCAGCTGATGCTGATGGATCTGTTCGCGAAGCTGGGGCGACAATGCGGATATTTGGCTTTGGGGCGAGTGGGCAGATACTCGATGGTAATGCTGGGGCTGCTGGTTATGAGACGAATGGTTGTAGTACGTCTGAGCATTGTGCTGCGTCGAACCCACGCCGATATTGTGCTCTTTGTAAGGTACCGGCGGGGGGTCCTTGTACTGGGGAGAGGAAGCGCTGTGCTGATGCTGATGGGGACTTCCGTTTTGCCGGATGCCTGGCGAGCCGGAAGGAACGGAGCTCGTCGGCGAGTCCAATCCATGGTCCAGCGTCATCCCCGAGTCAAGGTCGGTCTCGAGCCAAGAACTGTGGCTGCGTTTCTTCGACCGATGGTGATGAACCTGCGGAGCTGAAGTGAAAAGTCGGATTGATTCATTTCGGGTTTGTAATTGTTTACTTCCACCTCTGGGACGGCGAGAAGAGTGTACAACAGAGTTCAGGGAATAGAAAAGTCAATGTATCAAGAAATAGCCAAATCCCTCTGAGCGACACGTTGTCGAACCGAGATCTCACTCACAAGTCACATGCTGCGGTCGTATCTGCTGCACAAGGCTGTGCGACTTTTCCGTCAACTGACGGACCTGAATGCTAAGTTCCTGACGTTGTCGCTGCAGGTCGCCGACCAGCTGTTGAACTCGTCTAAGCTCAGCCTCAAGGGCGGCAGTTGTTCCCGAGGGATCCCTGGTCACGTTTCCGGCGTACCGTCGGGACGCCTGAAGCTTTTGTCTCAGGACGACGAGTTCCTGTTCGAGGCGAGCGTTTTCAGCCACGGTCTCCTCGAGTTTCTGGAGAGTAAGAGAAAAGAGAGTAATAAGAAGAGGATAACGTATATTTGCAAATAGTTCAAAAGTTCTCGAAGCAACGACACAGCGTCCGGTATATACCTTCGAGTTGTGGGCAAGCAGCAATCTGACTCTGCTCAATTCCCGCTCGAGAAGTAGCTGCTGTTTCCGGTAGCGCTCCACTTCGGCCGGATTGCTCCTGCTCCCCTGAAGTTTGTTCCTCAATCCGCCCAGAGCCTTTTCCAATATTTCCTACGGTCGAAGAGAAGAAAAGGTTTTAATTTTTCCCATTCAAGAATCGCGGAGGAACGATGCTCACCGGCACGTTCAACCGGCGACAAGTTATCTCGCTACTACTCCAACCCCCCAACCTCCCTTTTCTTTGTTCCTTTTTCCACTCTCTTTTTTCTCTCAAGTTTGGACCGAGTTTTGAAAAGCTTCCGCGTTTCACCCTTTTTCTAAAAACTATTCGACTATTTTTGCAGGTCCAAAAGCTCTGACCTACTGCTCGTGATAATTATGCTCCGCAGATATTGTCTCACCTTGTCCTGTTGGAGACTGTGCAGCGTCCCGGATTCCTCCTGGAGTAACCGATCCAACTTGTAAAGCTGCTGAACCTTTGCCTGGGGAAAAAAGGCATCTGATAAATTGAAGACTCGCAAATGACGACCGCTTATGTTACCTAGAAATATTCGTCAAAGTACAAGTTTGCACACGTGCCTAACAAGAACTTTACGCGAACATTTGTAATAAACTTGGAAAAGTAATTACTCGAGAAAAACAGCTATTCCCCGCAAACACGCGGACGTACAAAACGTACTTAACGGCGGACGAAAACAACTGCGCAGCTCTTGAAAACCGCCGGTTGTTTGCCATGGAATTTAATCCAAGTCCCACATTAGAGGGGGCATTAAATGTGTACATCAGAGAGTTGGCGTAGTATCTGCGTGTAAAGAAGGCGCGGCGTGACCTAGCCGGAGATATTCAGTTACAGCATCTGCAGTCCCCGCACATTTGCGGGTTAAGTAACAACCGGTAGACGCCGCGGCGTTTCCGTGGTGGGGTTAAAAAAGCTGGTACGAATGAAAATTCACTCGGCGCGTGAGGTCGCGGAACAATCGTTTCGCTGTTCCCAAAATAAAACCTCGTAATCGTTCCCGTCCGCCATTTTTTGCTCCCCCCATTATTACTCTCGCAATCATATTCACGGATATGTTGAATACGAAAGGACGGAAGGCTGAACAGCATTGAATATTTCCGTCCACACACGGTACAATCAACTTTTTCTCCGCACCTGGAGCTGTCCGTGATCGGGACTCAGCCTGTCCCAGTCCCGACGTTCCTCGGCCAGGAGTCGCTGCTCTTGGACACGCTGATTAAACTCCAGACGATCTCGTACTTCCCTAGTCTTCTCCTGGACGAGGTCGTGACGGGAACTCGACACTCCACCGGTACCGTTAGTCGTCGTACCGCGGTTGTATAACGAGCCAAGCTTCACCATATTGTCAACAAGGTTAACCATCGGCTTGCCTTTCTCGTACTAGAACAAATGTTTCGAAACAAGATTAGGTAGACATTAAGGTGGAACAAGTTTTTGAAAAATTCACTTGGTTCGAGTAGATCCTTCGTGTTTCATTCGATGATTCACTAGCAAAAAGAAGACTTTATCTTATAAACTATGAGAAGAGAAAATTTCTCTAACTAGTTGTATAGTTAAAATATCGCAGTTGACGAAGAGTCGACAGGATACCACAAAACGGTCTTTTAACCGCAAAAAATGATATCCAAACTAGGAAGAAAATTGTTCAATGCCTTCCGGGCGTTAGAGGATTCTGTTGGCCTTTGAAGAAAGATCGAAATGCGGGAGTTCCCAGGTTGCCGTTGCAGCATGGCTGGAGTTTAGAAAACGTTTACGCATGGCGAGGTGTCGCGTCATTACGTGCCCGGTTTGGCGAGGTAGATAATTCATTTCACCGTCTAGTAACCGCGACCAGGCGGTGAACCGAACAGACGTCGTCTTTCAGGGAGGAAGTTCCTGGTCGGTGCAGGGATGTTGAAAGAGGAAAACTCCTCATAAACAACATTTGCATAAAGGCGGACAAATTGAACCGAACCACCCGTCCACCCCGTGGATTGCAAACTTTTAATTCGTTGCCTTGTCAGCTCCGAGTTAGTCGCAGTTCACAGTTCACGGTTCACGGTCCACGATTCACCCTCCCGCCATTCGCTGCGTCTTGAAAATTTACCATCCCAGCTATCCTGCTTTGTGCAAATTCACTCGAGCGGCGGATTGCAATTGTTAAACTTTGTCGAGAGCATGTTTAATTGCACTAATACTTATTCGACGGTGGATTGTCGGTGCCTACAAGATTGTTTTTTTTTTTTTTTTAACACAAATTTCCGCACGACAGTCATCGTGCTTGTAACAATTACGCAGAGAATCCACAAGCGACACGTATCCAATTAGCCTTTTTTCCATCTTTCTTTTAGACATTTCTTAACACGCGTTAACATAGCACCGATGTTGGAAAACGGGTTCAAAACTCAATACGGCTGTGAGAGGGGCTCACCTGTTTTTCCAAATCCATTAGATGCTTCTTGAGTTCCTCGAGCTTTTGCAAATTCTCGAGACGTCTGGGTGTATCAAGTTCAGCTAGTCTGGCCTGAAAACAGAAGTACACTGTAAATATTACTGGGTTAAAAAGTGATCGAAAGAAGAAGTCTCCAGCCCCGTTCACCAAGTCTGTGTATCTGAGTAGAGGTCACAAAGGACAGAAGATCAAGTTTATACACCAAGAAGAGAAACCCAAAGACGGTATAAATACAGTGTACAGATTTGAAGCGATTCCGATTACCCAAAGGCGCTGAAAAAGGTGAAATCGCATACCTGTGCCTACGTAATGCAGTCCATGTCACAAAGTGGCGTAATTAAATATAAATCTAGAGCGAATAAGGCAGGTGCAGAAAACTGGACCGTGGGGCCCAATTCTTAAATGATTCGACTGCAGAGACTCGCACGCGAGATTCTAGTTGCGACTAATTCGTTTAAGAGCACGGATACAAGTCGTTTGTTACAATTCATTGGATACTATGACTATCGAGTGACTTTAGAATTGGGCCCCTGGGCATTCGGTAAACCTGGGTCACAAACGTGACACCAGACTCACCTCAGCATTTAGATACAACATTTTCACCGTAGCAGTAAAGGAATTCAATATCTCGATTATGGAACTCCACGCGATTTCTCTCTTATATACCAGGTAAGTATCACGGAGATGAAGAACTGTCGTGGTACCAATGGGTCAGAGAGATTGCCTAGAAATCGCACCGTCTGATACAGACCGCTGCATCCTCGAAGATTCCTTCCTTCTATACTCTCTCTAATCTCTCTATCTATGTATTTAAGAAAGAAAAACTGTGTCTCTGATATCCGTTGAATAATCAGAATGGCTGGTTGTTAGAGTAATTCATGCAATGCTCCAAAATATTAGAAATAATTTAGGTTAACGTTTACTTGCTTTCGTTGTACTATTTCTCCCCGCAAAGAAAAATAGCCGTATAATCTATAACGTATTATAATATCGGATAGTTCCTACATTTTACCTTTCAGAAACTAGACCTTCTGTATTTCACCTCTGGTCTAAGAACATTTAAAGTACAAAACGTCATCACGTGGATCACCTGTCACGAGGTGTTAAGGGATTAGAAACACCGATTTAAAACGAGCAACCATATTGATATTTTACAGGTGAAGACGATTAACTAAATTAAGTCACTTTTGTTTACCGTTCGCAGAATCGAATGTAATTATATATTCCCACAGTCGAGGTTGCGATTTTTAGCCGATTTCGGAAAGCTTCTTAAAACCGCGCGACGTCGAACAGATTTCCGAATGTTCGCCTGAATCGAGCGGACGCGAACTGAGGTATTATTTAGTACCGAACAAGCGTCCGGCCAGTTCTATTATAGAAAGGCAAAGGCGATCTTTGCCGGCATGCCTAAGTGGCTTACGTTAGTGGCAGTGTGCCGTCCACAACGAGCCGTCCCGGACGTTCCGCGTCGCCTTGCCTCTCTCTCGACGACTGATAGTCAACCGACACCTTCAATTTTGCCTGGCCTGGCGTGGTCGTAAAAAGGTAAAATGAGAAAAAAAAAAAAAATTAAGGAAAAAAGAGAAAATAAAATAGGTATCCGTCCATTTGTGGCTTTGATAATCAATGCGAAGCCGTTGCACGGTAGTCACTCCCGTAACAAAGTTTGACTCGCTTCCACTTTCGTTGACATGGTTTATTATTTTTTCAGAGTTATAATTTTCTTCGCCTTTATGCTTTTTTCTTCGATGTTCTACCTGTTTCTTATTGTCCGGTACGTTGTTGCGGTATTAGATCGGCGGAAGAAAGCGGGAAACGGGGCGACGTTGCGCTTTTACAATTCGACGATCAACGTTCGGCCGTATCGAGTTGAACGCCTTTTCGCAGTCTACTTATCGAAGTGATTGCACGAAGTCGCGTTAGGTTGATTCCTTCGGACGCCAGACGAACGCGGAATGGGATTTAATGACGTGACGTTGTGTAAGATCCGTCCGTCGGAGAAAAGCGAGAGAAAGAGAGGGAGAGAGAGAGAGAGAAAGAAAAAAAAACAGCCCATGACCGAATCTGTTGGATCAGCGGGAAACAGGATGGAACACATACATTCAACAAGGAAACAGGACGACGACTGCGAAGCGAGGGAGAAAAAGGATTTCGACGACGGGAGAATAGAATAACAGAATAAAAAAAAATACAATGAAAATAAATAAAATTGGAGATCGTGCCTAGCCTCGTGAACACCGCTGCCCGCGGTACGCGCAAAAAGTAAGAGAAAAAAGAAAAGAAAAAAAAACGAAGAGAAAAACGCGATCGAGAATAATTTGGGTGATTCGTCAGCGTTGGGTTAATTCGACGCTTCCTGAAAAGTTTGCGAAATACCATTTGTTCCAACCTTTTTTCTCTCTTTTCTATTTTATCTCTCACATTCATTCGAACTGTTTCCTCTGTAGCATATCCGTTGCTACATATGACACACGTAGGTATTGCGAAAAGTGTGAAACTGCGCTGTGTTGCAGGCACGAACTAATTGTTTAATTCCGGATCTCTGGGCAAATTAATTTTTTTTAATAAAAGCCGCGTAGAGATACAATCTAGAAAAATGTTACATGTTATACATGTGCGAATATCGCGTTTAATTCGTATTCTGTTTGGTTAATTCAGCCGCGAAGTTAATATACTCGTCTCAACTAAAGTTTCACGGTTGATAAAATAATTACTATTAATGCAAGTATAACGTAACAATACGCAAAATTTCTACACTCGTAAGTAAGCTAACGGATGTTTGAGTATATCATGGTATATAGATATAACGTACAATAGGGACAAACTTGCCAACCGTGAAAGATAAATTTTTCCCAACCTCCATTAAACATTGTCCCTTTGCACATTTTCATAATCCGTGAGAAGTTTCAGTCGGAACAAAGGCACACGCATGCGTATACGCATACTTACACATAGCCAAAGTGTATAAATACCGAGGAATTTTCACCGAGTTACAACTTTTTACAACGTTAATTAAATTTGAACCGCAAACGTACCATCGCCCATCATATATATATGTATATATATATATACCTACGTGTATAAGTACATATGTCTATGTATACATTGGGCGACGAACTCGTCGACGATTAATCGACGCTGTTCGAAATTCGAAACTGAAATTGAAATTTCACCTCCCGCCTCCTTCATCCTCCGACCGCGCGAATCCGTTTATCGATTCATTGGTTTAAACGTCAGTCTTCTCTCTGCAGCCACTGTCTTAAGTCTCGTCTCAAGTTCCTGATGGCCTCGCGGCTCCAATCTACATTCCCCCGTCGAAACAATCAACGCCCTGGATTTCATCAAGTTTTTTAATCACGCGATTTTGTCGCGATAACGCGAAAGACTGACATTATGGATTGAAAGACTATGAGACAGTCACGCCGACCGGAAAGAGACGGTTTTGCTGCTTGCTTGCGTCCATAAGCAGCCATAAAAATGCCCAAGACCTTGTACAGACGAAGTAGAAATTTTTTCAAATTCTCCACGTTACAACCAAAGTGCAAACGATTCCCTGAACGTTGTTCATTCGGTGAAAAATTCATCATGGCTAGACCGATTCGTAAATAATCATATTTTCCAATCTCGTTCAATTTCATGCCCGTAATTCGTTTGACAAAAAATTAATTTGCACCGTTTCGCGTGTAGGGAGAGAAAGAGAGATACAGATAGACAGTCAAGTATAGAGAGAAAGGGAATTTCTAATTACAGTTTCATTTTCCATTTTTCGCTACTTTCTTCAACATTGTCATTCAAATTTTGGCACCTGTTTTTCCTTCCTCCACTTATTTATTTCGCGTGAAATGCCATCGCTCCGACGATTAAGACGTTGCATTCGTTAATTAATACATGAACAAGAAAAGAATATTGAAAATTGTAAGGAGAATACGCCTGAAATTTATACGAAAAAAAAGTAACAGAAAGAAAAACAGCTTGGTAAATCTGTATAATAATGACGAAGGATCGATCACCTAGACTTAAGCATTTTAAAATAATTCATAATATAGAGTAGAACTAATTGATACGTAAAATTGTATTTCTCGTTTCGAGCTAGAGGGGAAAAAAAATTAAAAAGCTAAAAAACGTTCGCAAATGGTTAAACGTGCATTTCTATTTTCAGAGTTGATTTGATTTCGTGAACAGGAATCGAACGAGACTATTCGCCGTATCGACTATAGTATCAAATCGCGCTGATGGAATTATTCCGATAAGCTCACAGGTTGTTGCATTCGTTATTAAACTCTTTCCGAACGATCGTGCTATGCTCCATTACGCGTTTCAAACTGCAGAAGAACCATTCAGAATATACTTCCAAACGACCGTAACAATATTCGAGCCAACTATTCTTCGATATTGGAAGAGAACTTGAAGAAACTCGTCAAGTGCAATGCAAATATATCCTCCACTTTTAATACACAGGGGGAATAAAATGGCGGCGATATGAAAGGGATGCAGGTTTAAGCAGGACACAACTTAAGGGTGTACGTATGAACAGAGGACTGAAAAGGTGATTTATATTTGTTCATTCCGGTGAAAAATTATGCACATCAGGCTCGGCGCACTAATTTTTAATAAAACAAACTCCGATCCAATTGAATGATTAGACGTTGAGGCGTAACTTCCTAAAATTGACACACTTTTTCAGCCGTCTGCTTGTACAACATTGGGAAAAAACCGTTGCTTTTTAACAAGCAAATGTATTCGCCTGTTCTCGCAATTTTTTCTTCGTTTCATCAACAATTCGTTTGATTCAAGCAATGGTTTTTTTTTTTTTAATTCAATTTTTCTTTTCTCACAAAAAGTCGAAGTATTCTCCAAGGTCCACTAAAATAATTCGAGACGTTTTTAAAATCCCCAAGATACTTGCTTGACTGGAATAAAAAAAATTCCATTTCGTTACATTTGTTTATTCGAATCAATTGACTGTTTTGGAGATTCAAAATGCCTCAAATTATTTGAACAGTCCTTACAACTAGCCAATATATAGTCGTTGGAGAAGAGAAATTGGACCAAACAGCCATTGCTTTGATTTTAGTAAATTTACGACATTCAATTACGTATTATTCGGATAAATGAAATGAAAACAAATCAGGGAGAACAAGTAATTATTATCACTTGTACGACAGCGTTATTTTTCACTATATATGCCATCCTAATGGCGTACAAGGTGTGAAATGCAGTGAATAAAAGCTGCGACTTGGTTAATGGTTAATCGGCCAGCCACGTGCTCCCAACGACGTGCACCCGCAATTTTCGTCTTCCATGGGAAGTGAGCAACGGAATATTCCCAGGCCACAATATCCAACCCCGCCACCGTGACCTGTAAAATGCCGCCGTTACAAGACGGTTAAAATAAACACCTGAGATTCAATTTCGACGTGACAAGTCTCCATGGCTTTGCAGAGCGTTGCACTTTGCCGGCGTAGCTGGATCAGTAGCAAAACCAATTCCTCGTGGGTTCGACCCAGCAATTCTCCGGCTGAAACCTGGACCAGGTCACCTCCTGATCCTTTTCCACCTCGGTGAGGATTTTCGCCAGACTACACGAGGGCATGCGACAAGTTTCAAACTCGGGGGTATTTTTGAGTCATACATTGTAAAATCAAATATTAAATAAAATTAAATCAATTACAGTAAACGTCAACGATTTGTCCAGACGGCTTCTCTGCGTTTCTAGCTGTCAAAATTTCATCACAGTTTAACAATAAATATTTAAAAATTGTCTCAGATAGATTCCGGGTATAAAATTGTGCAGGGAATTGATACAATCTGGAAACTAAATGTTCGTAAATTATTTTATCGAATCCTGATATCGTGAATTTCATGGCTATAGACGAAAGAAAGGGCGCGATGGCTGATTTGCGAGCACGATAAAACGCGAAATAAATTTGACGGGTCTGAGATTCTGCAGTCAAATTTATTTCATCCCGTTTAGAATTTATATTAATCCCGATCGTACAACTAGGCTTGGCTTACTTTGCTACCCGGACGATAGAGATATACTCTGTTCGTATTTCGGCTATAAATATGCGTGTATAGAAAAAGCTGGGCGAGATGCGAGGCTTTATAAAATAACGGTACGATCTGGATTACGCTTAATACCCATAGAAATATTTACTCTGCCAAGGGGGAACTTATAGTTGTCACTGCAAGAAAAAAAAAACGTTACATAAAAATGCGCACGTAAACGTAGAAACGAAATAATACCAACAATGATAAATTGGAGAAAAACGTTTAAAAAATTGCATTATTTACGGTATATAAAAGTGGAAAAAATTTATAGCCAACGCTTTCGCCGTGACGCGGTAAATTATATCTATAATAAAGACACACAATGGTATCTCCGAAAAACGTATTAGAGAGTCCGAGAGAAAAAATATATATAAAAATATATGAAACAATGAAAGAAAGAAAAGAAAAAAAAAAAAAAAAAATTAAACGCCGTGCCTTTTAATGAAGACAAACTAATGGCGAGAAAAAAAAATACTGTATTTTTGAGCTTTTCGCGTGGCTGTTAGTATATAAGCGGGAAAAGTTAAGGACCAAAAGCTCCCTTGTTGCGGTCATCGCACGCCATCCGAGCGACGTAGGTGTCGGCATTAAGGAAAACCCCCTTAATCTGGGGAAGCCATTCATTCCTCCAGGCTCACGGCTCTTCCAGTTGAAACTGCCCTCCGTGCTCGGACGACTTTACGGACGTCGAGACCAAGTTTTACAACTCGCTGACTTTAGTTCCAGTACCGGATCAACCTTGCCGGCTCGGTATACGAGGCATAAACACGGACTCATATACGATTATTATACACATAAGTTGCGAGCGCAAGCGGTGCTCTAAACAGGATTAGTTTCTCACTTGTAGGTATAATGTAAGCCTTAATCAGCGGTTAAAATTAAAATTTGAAAAAAAAAATGTTTAAAAAAAAGCAAAGAACTGTTACGTAACGTGCATCGATTCATTTTTCGAAATTAACTGTTCGTTGTTTTGAGTTTGAAATATGTTATAACGAATCATTGCGTACAAATAACAAGTGAGCTTCGTTGATTTGATTAGCGTAAATAATTTACTATGCGCTATGTTTCAACGAGACAAAGGTTAAAATTAAACTTGCATAAAATATTCGATTCGTAGCTAACTCAAATCATTTGGTAAAACAATTAACTGATCTTCGTTAAACTTAAAGCTACGTATAAATATTCGAGCGGCGAATGAAATAATCCTGAGCCATTCGACTCTCAATAACCAACTGCAGGTATAAACTATTTAATTGATTGGTAATGAAACTCGATTAAAAGAATCAAATTCTTTAACCTGATTGTCAACCTTCTCCAAACGTAGCTAATGACCTCAAAATTCCTCCAATTATGGTTATTATACAGTCATTAGCTATTATCAATTTTACCGTAACGAAAGAATACAGTTCCTGGTATAAGATGATTGTGAGTTTTGTAGCCACGGGTCCAGAAAATCTGGGACATATTACCATGGTTTTTGATTGTCGACATTAGTATTATATTTTCTGGCAACTGTTATGACAATTTGATACTAGGGCAACGTCAAATGATGACGTCAAAAAAAAAACGAAAAAAAAAAAAAATTCAGTCAACCGAAGAAACAGATTTAATATTCAGAAAATGTATTGTCGCCAACTATAATATCACTAAAACAACGACGGCGACTCTGTTACTATCTTCTAGCATTGCGTAACTATGATGAAAAAAAAAAAGAAAACAAGGAATTTTTCCAAGTGGAGGATTTCTTGAAAAATCCGCGTTTTCATCGCATTCAAATATTCACTTAAGAGAAAGGAACGTACCCAGAGAGTATAAGATTATGAACTTCACTTCTATATTTAAAACGAGCGCAACCGCAAGTAGTTTCGAAGGTTCAGGTATTAAACTAAGCCCCGAACGCGTCTCGACGGCGTTCCTAACCCGGAGGAACCGGTACTGCAACTGGACGTAACCGTCCCGTGGATCACCGGCAGTATCTGGAGACCGGAGAGTCCAAGAGGTGTGTTTGGTCCGAATGGTGTAGGTGTAGGTGTCTTGTCTCCTCTCCTCTCCTCCCCTCTTCCCCTCTTTCCTTGTCCTCGTTTTGTGTCTTTTGTAGAGGGATCGGTTCGCTCCGGCCTCTGCCCTCATCTCTTCTTACTCCCCCGGCAGAGCTTGAGGAACCAGTCCTAGTACCAGGTTGGGAGTCGGGATCGGGCGGTCTGCCAATTGGCCTCGGGAATCCCGAAGGTTTCTTGCGCGGATTTCGTCCCGAATAATTCATCCGAATCTGCGGCATTCCATCCCCATGACGATGGATTAGGTGTACCTACTATCACGTCTCGAGTTTAACCTCGGGGTGCGTTCATGTGCTCGGATAACCGGCCAGCCGCGTCAATGATCGGATAGACGTCTGGCGCATGCACGTTGCTACTTAACCAGCTGTTTCCATTTTTTTACCATAAATCGAGGAAACAAAAATGTCATATTGCTATGATTGCGAATTATGAATGAGATGCGTAGCTGTAACTAGAAATTCTAGCAAGTTTTACTGTCATCTTCGATTTTAATCTTACTGTCACCTGCGATAGTTCGTAGCTGGTCAATGAAGAAATTTATTTCAAGAGATTTTTTGGTTTCAAAAGTCAAGCTAACTAAACAAACTGATTTAAAGTTGCAATAAGCATAAAATATGATAATTCACGACTTAATCACACTAAGCAGTTACTTTTACATATTTTCTTGCAATTCCAACTATATTTCAATCGTTATTGTAATAATACAACATAAACCAATTTTGCCTAAAATTTTCTGTTGACGTAGTAACAATTTAAATTCTTTCCAGCTTACATAATAAATACTTCCGGCCATTGGATGGGATTCACTTACAATTAGATCGGTCTTGTCGAGCCAAAATTCAGATCAGTCGCATGTAAATCGACTACTCGCGAATCCTGATTCCGAATATAAATCAAAAGACGCGACTTCGTTGTTTTCCAGTGGAGTACGATCCATCATTGAAATTGGCGAGAAGATCTTTGTTTGTAAAAAAAAAAATCCTACAACACCGGATTTACATGGCGTATTTCTCTGCTCTGCAAATACCTCGATGCAATAATATTTCGATAGAAGTAACGATCGCGTTTTCATGCGCGTTTTCAATTTTTCACGCGTTTACTTTTCTTCGCTGTTTGATCTCCGATCCGCCTTGAATATTCCGGAATTGTTCGAGGGCGTTTAAATATCGTCAGGCTCTTCGATCATCCCCGTGTCGTCACTTTTGTTTCTCGTTTCTTCAAACGCGAACCCAATCAGCATAATAACATCGCACGATTGCTTTCGTCTTCTCGTATCACACCCTCCAGTCTTTCATCCGCAAACGGAAAATTTTATTTTCCAATACCGGATGCCCGCTTACGAGCTTTAATCGGAATTCAATTAAGACGCGTCGGACGGAACGCGGATGCAACGATTTTTTACACGATAATATACATCGAGCTATAAAGTAGCCGCCTGAACTGTTCGCCGCACTTTTCAAACGCGCACACTTTATATTCCAGGCACGATACTGCGGCGAAGAGAAAATTCGGAGAGCTGCAGGACCCGTCCGTTTATATTTGGCATGTCGAGTCCGCGCACGAATTGATCCGTTGATTGGTGCAGGCGAACCGGACTGGCCTGATTGGAGGATAATTAGGCGCCGTGGTTCTTGGCAAAAAAAATAAAATAAATAAATAAATAAATAAATTCTAATCACCGTTGTATCGCTGCTGGTATTTTTCCGGCTTTTACGTTTCGTTGCAGCGATTTTCCATTTGAGCGACAGAGAATCAGAGACGGATTTGACGATTGTATCAATAAATAATTGTTTTAATTGAGGGTGAATTTCGATCGTTGACAATTCAACCGAGATTATATCGAAAAAGTTTCTTTGGCTACGAGTTTTACGATTGTACAAAATACACGTGTATGTAAAAAATCTGGCAAGAACGTAGGTCGAAAGACTCGGGTGATTTTATTTGAATTTATCCGACTCGAAGAGCCATCGAAGAGATAGAAGGAAATTACTTTGGTAACATGCCTCCGATATATCCGTATTTGTATTTTACAATCCTCAGGCGGCTTCACTTGTTACTATCTCATTTTTCTGCCTGTACAAATGTATCTGTATACGTATAACTGTTCCCCTCCTGGGAGCGAAGAAATCAGGAATGGGATCTGAGGCGCTTACGCGGAGCGAACGGGGTTTTACACGAAAAATCTACGTACATTTCATACAGCAGTCTGTGTATAATAAAGCGTAATATTTTACTCTTTCCGGAATGAGGTCGCAGCGATGTTAAATAAAAGTTATCGCTGTTGATGCATTAAAAAATTAAATTAATTAATGACCAAGGGAGAATAATTTCGACTAATGCCAGAGTTTGGCGGAGGTAGAATCTGTCACCATCATCATCGCAATCCGGAAACCCGTGGGGTAAGAATTATTAACCATACCTGATGGCATATTGTATACAATTTACAGAGGGCCGAAATACGAGCCCAATTTTACATCAAGACCGCAATTATGTGAAGAAAATTAGCCAAATTGAAAAGAACGAGGCTCGTTTACTCCGCCAATTTAATTACAGACCACCAGACTTTCCTTGCGCAATGAAAAAAAAAAAAAAAAATCGTAGTATACTTGATAGTGAAAAACAAAAAATAAATTAAAATTCGACCAAACTCTAGTTTTTGCCGGGGTGTCACGTTTGTGGGAATTTTGAGGTCACGGTTTACGTTGCAGGGCATTTTTAACATCGTTGATGGGGAGGCGTGTATTATAAAATATAGCATATGGACATAAGCGGCAAACAGCAACGAATATAAATAGGTACACCCCTTCTCATACCCTGGCATCGTGACAGGCGCAAGAGTTAATACAGTAATTAATGCAGAGTGTACGGTGGTGGAAGGTGTTATGAGACTGGGTGAGTGATGTGGCAGGGTTGACGCATTAATCAACACGCTATACGCGATATACCTGCATCTACATTCTACATATTAGCTGTACACATATATTCGCCAGGCGTTGTGTTACTCCAGAGAATTTAAACTGTATCGCCAATGCAATGAACGATTCAAAGAATGCAAAAAAAAATTTTTAAACTCGGCGTACTGTAACACGTGCGCAAGTTATTGCCAGTGTGCATTAACGCAATGTTCTCCAACGATTTTCCCCTAGAGACGTGAAATTTCAAGAAATATCTTATCCTCGGTGATATTCGTCAAGCCTTCGCGACTTGATCGTCCCCTCGCAATCTCGTCTCCGTGCAATAATTGCGATTTACTACGGATATAGGTTAATTATCGTTGTCGAATTACTCCGGTTAATTCCAACGATTAGCACAAACGAGATGGATGATCCCCTCGCTGTCTATCGATTCGCCGCACCCACCCACACACGCGTGTATAACACACATCCGTAAGTCAAATAAGAGTAAAGTTCCGTTGAGAATTTTGGGGAAAGTCCAACAGTTCCAAGGTTTTTCTACCATTGTCTCTTCTTTTTTTTCAAACCTGACGAAGTTTGTAACTATAGTAATAGTTTGGTGATTAGCCAACTGTATCGCATTCGAATTGTAGAAGGAGTAGGTACTTAAAGCTTCGTCGATGTTTCTGGACGAAAGTAATTAGAAACGAAATGAAACGAGTAAATTTACGGGGTTAAATACCGCGAATGAAGTGTGGTTTAGTCGTAGCTTTCAGCAACGCCAGTGTGCGTGGTCTCGACAATTTTGGAAACGTGATTCAAATTGATTAGTCCACCAACGAAAGCAGCCTACATAGCCGAATTCCGCTGTACCGAAGTTCAGGTATGTATGTACGTACATTGTACCTACGTACGTACTAAAATACACGTAGAGCAATGGTGGAAATGCGTTGTTAAGGACAAGTATAACAATTACCGGGACACTAGTTACTGTAACTATTTCAGCAGAGTTTAGCGGCAGTGCAGTACCAGCGGACAATTATCACCGCTCTACTATATATTCAAAGCAGGCACAAGAGAGCTGTTAATGAAACTGTGCAAGATGCAAATCTTTCTAATTAATAATTAACGTTCTTCGATACTTTCCGACCCCAAAATCCTTCGATAAAAATATCAAACCCAACGAAACGAAACGAAACGATACTCGTGCCTGACCAATTATCATCGTCAAACGTTTGTCGCCGGAAATTCCGATCACTTTATCCAGTCATCGGTGCGTTGTATAGTCCAAGTACAATAAAGAAAAAGAAAAAGAAAACATACACACACACACACACTCACACACGCGCACAAGTGTAAAATTGCTGCTGGCGGAGTCTTAATATTTATCCAAGCATGTAAAAACGTTGAGTTCCTTTATCGTTAGTCGCAATTGCTCAGGCAGGTCGAAACGTAATTCCGCTTTGCATTTGGCAACTGTGCGGCAGCATAACTAGTTAAGAATAGTGTATTTATCCGTGCCCTTTTTTCTCTTCGTTTTTCTTTATCTCTGTCTTCCGTGAAACGGTTTGTTCTACACAATTGGCGGAAGTCGAGTGCTGCTCGGGTTGCGTCCGGTGCATGGCGTGTTTCGTGTGCTTCAATATTTTACAATTTTACAATTGACGTTGACGCGTGTGTTATACCAAATGCGCTGGATCGTGTTTAATATCGTTGAAAGTTAATTTCAATATCCCGCTATCGGTTCAGCCCGCAGCAAATCTCTCTCTCTCTCTCTCTCTCTCTCTCTCTTTCTCACTTTTTATCCCTACCACTCGTTCCGCTCTAATTTCTCAATTTGAAACAGAACTTGTCGGTCTGAAGTATACCTACTCGTCGGTTTTTCCGCCAATGAGTAATGACGAAAAGCTTTCGAAGGTGATTGGAACTTAATTGGAAACAGATGAATCCTCTCTGAATATTCGAATCGTTCGTTGTTCGAAATAGCGATTAGATAATCAACGATTTTCACACGGTGTGGATAAATAAATCTGCAGCTAGATCGTTTCATCTCTACTTCTTCCACGTCCTCGCTTGTATGTAAAATCTGTTTTACATAAGCTTGAAGTCTCATATTCGGATTTAATAATTGTAAAATAAGAAATAAAGAACACCCTACGTGATACAAGACTGAAATAACGAATTCCATGATCTCGTAAAGAGAGAAAAAAACCAAAACATTTTCAGATCTGTTGGTGCTCAGAAATTTCAGCTATACCACGATTTACACGTGTAATTATCGCAGGGTGAAATTTGAACACAATATATGGTCTCCGGGCAATACGACTCATGCGCGGTAACATATTTAACACGAGGGTTACGTAACCCAGTTGATTATTAATTAAACAGACTTCTAGTCGATTAAGCCTGTAATACATGGGTTATTGCACGTGGTACATGCAGTATACCTATAATGGAACATAACAGCCGCTGGCATCGCGCCTCTTTAATGTTGTAAGGAAACCCTACGTTTTGACGCGAGGATTAACAGCTCGGCTTGAATTACCATGGGTAGGTACGTAAGTAGGTAGATGCATGCATATGGCGATAAATGGATATCGATACACCGACGCGTGTAACGACGATATAATTCTGCGCAAAGGGAATCAATCTGAGACAATTTGACAGAGTTTAAACGAAACATAACAGATTGACAGCATAATTTCGTACACGAGTTTATATTACGACGTTTCAATACGCCGACGGATATTATTATCCCGAAGCTTTGAGGAGACTCACCCTTTTGTTCAGAAGCTCATTGTTGTCCCGATTGTTGGCACTGCAATGGTTTTGCCTGCCGTGACCATTTACGTCGACACCGCTTCCGCCCCCCCGTTCAATTCTCTCGATATCTCGACCGACAGGACTGCCGATTGTTCGCTCGCCTGGAAATATTCGTTCGAAATCAAATTGTTAAATACACTTTTGGAGTTTCGGTGACGAATGAAAAAAGAAAGTGGATAAAAATTACAATACACAAACACGAACGTATTGTCAACAATCCCTTTAACTGGGAAACAGAGATAACGGATTAAAAAAGTATCGCTCAGGCAGATTCGGTCACGACAAAGATTGATTTGTAAATGGGAAGATAATCAAGCAAGGCAATTTATGCGTACTTTCGGTACTTTATTAACCGGATTTCAATTGCCGAAACAGATGATCGTAAAATTGTTGCGCAATTTATTCCAGCTGCTAGGAATCTCGTAGATTTTTCAACAAGTGAGAAGACACGAAGATTTATCGGGTGCGTAGTTGTTATCAAGATTTGTTATTGGTCTTGCGCATGTTTTGCATGCTCGACTTATCGCAACGTACGAAAGAATAAATAAGATCAGCACGTTTAAACCTCAAGTCAAGTTGACTCAAGCTGCAGGGTTGAGTTAACTCGTAAACACTCCGTCGACGAGATCCGTACATACCCGTGTAAGTGTAACACTGGATATACAGAAGAAGACGAAAAGGATTGTTTGATCGTAACGTAAAGTTATTCCGTGAGTTGAAGTAACAAAAGTTTGAACCGTGATCAACCCCTCATATCGCGATGGGGTAGAAGGATCGAAACTTTTGGAATTAGATGATTTGGACAAAGACAATTGCGAGCAAAGCGATTAAACTTCATGACATTGAGAACAAGGTGTAAAACAAGAAGCGTCGAGGATCACGCTCGTAGGAGGTGCACCTATGAAATTTAATCGGATTTATTCGAAACTTGGTTTCCCGCCATCGCCGCACGGCAGTTTTAAAATCGAGTAATACCGACAGAGGGATGCGTGAAACGTGGCAAGAGGACGCGGAAACAAGGGGTGACATTAATGGAAAATGTCGGTATTTTCACGGTTAATAGGTTAAAGTCGTTCGTCGAAGAGAAATCCGCGAAATCAACGAGACGATTCGCAAGGTCTCTTGCCTAAAGCCATAATGGCTCGCATGCCAAAGGCAGTTCAACTGCAAACAATGAATTATTCATCGTTTCTCCGGCTCCTGCGCCGGTCGGAGCAGCTTTTGGTTCATGTACCTTGAACCAGCGAGCGGCGAGGTCGCTGTCGCGACTAAAACCCTACCGGAATTCATCTGTCCTTACCTTCCTTTCCATACGGTAAACAAGGAGCGTCCAAAGAGCACCCTAACGTTACGGTAGGGTACGAAGCGAATGAATTCACTGGCTCCGCATTGCCTTTCCATTATTCCAGAGCCAACCTGCGCCGCGGTGACATACGTCCCGCAGTCCTTCTTTCTTGCCCTTTGAATAATTAAACCCGACACGCGACTTACGTCCGAAACCCCGAAGGGTTCTCAAGGTGGCACAGGGACCAGAAACTTGGTCCTCCGGACCTGCTGCGGAGGCGGTTATTATCAGAGTTTAAATTTCGTGGAAGGGAGTTTCGATTCCGAACTCTCGAGCTCCGTTCCCTCTGCGTCCGTGTCACCCACGTAGCCTCGCGTAATTATTAACCCCGTTTACAGATCAACAAATTTGACCATTATAGTCAGTTGCATTCTGCAGAGTTTGCGCTTGGCAAACAGAGACCTAGGGCCGAATCAAGGCTCGTCGTCGTCGCGTCTGCACTGTGAGATGGTTGTGAAATTCTGGTCGCAAATACCGTGCGATTTGCTATTTCATCTGCCGGTGTGCGAAAGCATGAGGCATAAACTGATTTGGTGCTCTGTCGAATAATCCAATATATAATGGTATAAGGACGTAGACGCCAAAAAGGTGAATTCGTTACGAAAGTACCGAAAACGCGTATCTACACTAAAACGAGCCGAGAAAATAAATACAGGTAAGAGGCCTTATGTTTGGTGGATACGCCATTTCAACGCAAAAATATATTTTTATTCGTCAAATTTATAATTGGTATACAGTCGCATCCGCCATTTAAGTGCTTTCATCATAAACGATGCAGGAACCTTCGAAACGTGAAGATTTATCGACGACGGGAGAATATTAAAAAATTTTAATTTCCTCAAAAAATGATAACGAACGTAACACGGTATATGGTCGTATGTGGGCACAGGCGAGATTACACCATAAATGTACGTGATTATTTTTCATAAAGTTCGCGATGAAAGGGCGTAACCGTCAGTACTTACGACCTTGTACCGTTAATTGATACATTTTTCAATCGCAACGTTTTCGAATGTATCCCCATGTCTTTCCCGTAAATATAAAGGGGAGAAAAACACGTCGCTTTACCTTTACGCGTGGTGAAAGGTCGTATAATGGCGCATACGTCCGTAAAACCATAAGCACGCGATATATATTACAGGTATAATAATCAGTAGTGGACACCGTTATAGACAAACTTCTGTTTAACTCGTTACTGCCGTCAAATATAACGTTAATTGTTGAAAAATCCGATCGGTACGATGTACCGTAGAATTGACCGAATTACCGTAAAGGCACAAACCGTTTGCGCGCAAAGTTTAATCGCGTGTCATAATCGTTACGTCTTCTGAAAAAGTATGAGGAGAACGCGACGTTACCTGCAGTCCAGCACGCGGTGAGTGATTATCGGTGATGGAAAACGGCAACGAGGAGAAAGAGGGAATACGTGACTTCAACTCGACAACCGGACATGCTGCCTTTGCGCTGGCAGAAGGCAAAGGGAAAACTTAGGGTAAATTAATCCGATGGTATCTCTGTCGCTATTCGTGCGACGACAATGCACAATCAGAACTAGGTATTATAATAATCTGGACCGTTGCAGCGAGTTTCACGACGGTATAACGCAGTGAATGCACACCGAGAAGTACACCTGTACCTTCGCGGGAAGTTCGTTTGGAAACAATAGGAAATCCCAGGGTAGTAGATTGAACCCCGACCTTCGCTACTCTGCGATTCGAATCACGTACGAAGCAAGGAAGGTTAGAGATACCCGGTGAGATTGGGATTGGGATTCGGAAAAGCTCGAACAACAGCTCGGTACGAAACCTGTTGGAATCTTCAACCCGCAGCGCGTTAACGGTCGAAACTGTTCATGTTTGAAAGACGAAAACAAAAGTAAAAAATGCAACCATCACGGTGGACATCGGTCACTGATCAACGTGCCTTTTCGCACCATTTGGAGAAGGGTCGCGCCTGCGGCACAGTTGGGATCAAGATCAGGAACGGGCGAAACGGGCCTCTAATTTTAACCGCGCACCATCTGTAAAACGAGTAAAGTACTTGCTTGGACTGCGCGAATGGGACTCGCTCTCGTTCGGACTGGAAACCCTGTGTCCATTAGGGGAAATAACCCTCAAGGGTCCGGCCATCCTGCGCTGAGCGGACTGGTCCTGGTGCTGCTGCTTCAACTGGCCGTTTCCTGGCGACGTGATTCTCGCCTCCCTGTAACAAGCGTCACAAACAAACTGGCGTTGATTCAATTTATACAATAACAGTACCCGACCGAGTCACCTTCAACGCGGATCCACCAGCCTCCAAGCGTCGAGCTGTTATTTAGCCAGTTATACGCCAATCCGACTCTCAATTGAAACACCACAGCCGGCAGCTGCCTTCAAACTCTCCGTGTCATGGTTAATAAAATTTATTCGAAGCGCTCGGGACGCGGTAACGATCTCGGATGTTGTTTCTGATCTCCAGCAATGGAACGACGACGTACAAAGAAGAAGGCGAAGAAGAAAAAAAAATTTGGTGCCTTCTTGTTGGTCAATTAATACGTCTCTTATTCTCTTTAAGAAGACGCTAGTTATATTACGTATCGTGAGAAAGAAATTCCCCTGAGAAATTTCACATTCCGCGAAATGATCCGTTCGGTCGATGATGCTGTTTATTTATTTCTGTACAAGGTACACTTCTGCGGGGAACAAATTATGCTGAATCCGTGTAATATGTACAGCGGGCGTAATATTTATTTGTCAAAACTTTTAGTCGCGGGATTTTTGTCTCCCACTGCAGATTTCAGCACTGGTTGGATCTCGTCCAATTCGACGAACGGACGAACGTACCGAAAAGCTAAAATAAACGAACCCACCTCGAGTGCAATTCTGGCTCAGACTCTGCAGGACAATCAAATTAAGCACTTGTTTTAATTTTCATTACTTCCGTATCTCGGAATTCTAATTACGTTAAGAGACAGCAAAAAAAAAAAAAAAAAAACTTCCAGATGTTGTAGCCTGATCAACTTTGGACAACCGTAAGGATCAAAATCTATAACAAATTTAAAAAAAGTTTTTCAAAGACTTTGGGAACGTTGAGCTCATGCGATGTGAAATAATTGGAATAAAAGTTGAAATTACATACGAATATTCCAACAATCGTAATTTTATTTTTCGCTTTAATGACTACGAACGCGAATAAAATTGCTGGGATGTCAGATAATTTCGCCGTTCAAAGGGTTGATTAATTCGCCCCGGGCCGGTCGGATTGAATATTGAAATAAACGAATTGGCTCTGAAGACAGAATCGATTGAATTCTATAGCGGCGATACACCGAGTCGAAAAACGTACGCAGAGCGAATAAAGGGTGGGGAAAAATGTACAAAAAAGACACTTTTATCACAGGAACACGATGTGCAGCGTGAGCTCAAACTTTTATCGACCATTACAATGCTTCTTGTTCGGCTTTGTCCGTTTCCCTAGCTTATACCTATACTCGATATTCGGCTAGACGAAAATCGCCCCAGGGGGTTTTCCTCCGTCACAGGTTATATCTAAAACCTACCGCAACCCCGGGATCCCGCCCTCTTTAACTGCCGTATAAAACCCGTTAATACTCGGCAGAAGTTTAACCTACCCTCGCAACTCCGATTATACCAGTAAGCATTTTGAATTCTCCGGTGTTTATTGCCGAGCTTAAAGCTGAGAACGGGAGTAAAACAACTTATTGTTAGACAAACGAGGAAAATCCACATTTTTGTTAGCGATGTTGCCGTCATTTATTTTTTTGGCTCCTTACAGGAATAACTCTATTTCTCGACTAGACACATGTTACATCTTTCCTCGACAACAAATGATGGAGAAAACTGATCCAAGGGTTTCGACAAGGAGACTGAATGTAAATGTGTTTCAAAAAATTACGTCAATCGAAGAACAAATATATTTTCGTTAACAAAACAATAAGGGAGTTTATAGAAGTGGGCTGTGGATAAATAATGAATTATCATAAAAAAAAAAGAAAAAAAAAAAGAAACAGGTGTAAAAGTATTCTAGTCGAAATATCAAGTGTAGGTATAAAACTTTTTTCTAAGTTCATGAAATTCCTCAAACGATGCACATTCTCGAAGTCAAAAGTTGAGAAAACAGAAAACAAACGTTTGAAAAATTTATTTCGATGCATATTACGTACGAAAAAAAGTTTGGTGTCCTCACCAAACGTGGCGATCAAATACGGGGATAGAAATGTTTTGTTACTTCAAATAAATGTGTTTTCACTTGACAATACAATATTTTGTTCGTAAAATTTTTTTGTTGCATCAGACAACATTTATTTGAATCGAACAAATATTTTTCTCGCCATACATGACAAATTCAATGAATCCTTTTCTCTGTGCGCGGATAACTGTTTCTAACAAAATTTGTTAGGTAATATTTGGGGACTTTTATGGTGAGAGAAAATGAATCCACGAACGTTAGAATACGACAGAAATCACCAGCTTTTGATAATTGTGAACGGTTACTGTTGTAAAATCGTTTCTCAAATTGTTGACACCTCAGGTTTTTTGCCAAGCAAATTTTCTCACATTAATTTCCAATCCACAGCAGAGATGTTGTCCGATTAGCCCTAACATTGCCGGAGGTCTTTCCTTCAACGATTTTACCACTTTTTCTTCTACCGTACAACTCGTGCTTGCCTCAGGAGGTCACAAGATTGTGGCAACGACGTTGCGCTCGCGATTTGCGACCAAGATGGCTAACCCTCCTCGACTCCTTATCAATTACCCAAAACTCTGTAGTATTAATCTCGAGTATCGGAGGATACACTCACCCGGCAAAGGTGATCCTGATATCGGCTAGGCTAGCGGCGGCGGTACGTTCTAACGGGCGGGTGACCGGAAGTGTCGTTTGCTGAACCGGATGCGCCGGGTGGTGCGCGTTTCCTCGTGGAAGAGGAGGCTGCGTCAGCGTTCTCTGGGGTAGCTGAGACGTGCTGATGGCTCTGGGTGGCAGGGGGTCTCGTCCGATCACCGATCCCGACCCGGAGGCTGAAATAAAACCAATAATTAGGCCCCGGTTAACGCCCGGAATAAACGAGATAACTCGGTCATTCACCTCGAGTTATCAATCAATTCGTGATCCAACCACGGTAATAATAAGTGAGAATAATAAAAATCACGTGAGCACATTTTACTCCGTGCTCTGTCGAATACGATCCTTAAGTCGTTGATTAACTCACTCGCTCTTTTTCTCTTCTTTAGTCGCAGGCTTCGCGAAATTGACTCGTTCTCGACTACGCGAAAAATAGAGGAAATGAAATACGAGAAAATAAAATAAGATCCTCGAGGTTGAGCGCACGGTTGAAACGACGAGGCCGAGGGGACATGGACACAATGGACCGCACTCTGTGGGCAGGTATCGAGCCGCTGACGTGATCGAGAAAACATTTTCTTCTTATCGGGCGTTACATTGGCGGCGGTGCTGCAAAGTCCCGCCGGAGACTTTTTTTCACCGAAGAATTGTAAAGCGAGTTTCCGCAAGAGCGAAGGTATACGCGAGAAATTTTTTTTCACCCTCGTAGAGACGCGCGAGGATCGCGTTGCAGCCGCTGATGACGCGTGATGAATAAATTGTTGGATATATATATTTTATCTCACTTTGTTTTATTGTTTTTTTTATCCTACACGCAAAACTCTTATACCTACGTTATTTTGATGGGGCGTGATATAATTTGGTTCGAAAAGTTTGATTTATGCTTGTAATTCTGGGGGAATATACATCTCATGGGTGCGGATCATGGTTTAACGAAAGTTATAGGGTACAAGGAGCAGCTCCGGAGATAAGAAGACGACAGAATTAAGAGGCTCGGGAGCCATCAAACTCGAAAGTTTATCCAATAAACAGCGGGGGGGCTGGGTGAAAAAAGTTTTCTAGGCTTTGCAGGCGCGGTAGATTTTTTATAACTGACAAAAAGTTTCACTCTTCGTGACAGGTTTATCGCCGGTCACGAGTTCGGTGACGATATTTAATCCGATAAGTTCCTTCTTATATATACATGTACATGTATACATCCACATTGCACACATTATACGTATACCTGTATAACCGACACTTTCAGCCATATCAATTAAGGGGATAAGTGGAAAAGTACGATTATCCGATGTAAACGATAAAAACTTTACCGAGTGCCGCTTTCGAATGATTTGAAAATCGACCAAGCAGGTATATCCATGCTTTCGATAATAAAATTGGCAAAGAAGATATAAGAAGAATAGTAATAAAATGACGATTCACACTCTTTTTTTTTTTAAACAATTAGCCAACTTTTCTCTCCATATACAATAGTCGTGAGATAAGTTTATTCGCTCCGTTTTTATTCCGGCAATAAAAAAGAAGTTACAATAAAAGTGTAAAAAGTTTAACCCATCCGCTCGACGTCGTACAACGCTCACTTTGTTTACTTCTTTCGTAATATTTCCGATACGGTGTGCTAAAAGCGAGGATCTTAAGGCAAATTGGTATAATTTTCCCCGTGTGGCAATGAAATTTTTCTAATTAACAGTGCGATGTGGAGAGCTGGCATTTTAACCGATCTTCGAGATAAACGGAGTTTCTAACGAAACGATCCACGCGCGCCGCAGAGAAAGGAAAAGTAATCGATCCGCAATTACGGTCAATTTCTGTTCCGTCGCCGTGGATAATCCGACGTGATCCGGGTTTCGTGGCCTACGAGGAGCGTAACGCTGGTATACAGGGTAATATTCCATTGGATGTCAGAACAGCGACGGTTATTTGGCTCAATTCAATCAGAGTGAGAGCACGAGCCCGATCGATCGACGGCGTGTGCCGAGGATTCGCGTCACGCGATCTCATTCGCCAAAGAACTCCGAGACACATGGACGCGGAGACGCAGACATGCAGAGGGTGAAAACCGGCCGAGGAATACCTCGGAAACGTCGAGAGAACACGCGAGAGCTTTCGCCAGCGGAAATAACAGCAATTGCAGGCGGGAACGCATGCTGTGAAAAATAGATGCACGAGCCGCGAAGACGTTTGACAAGTTTCTTCGGCAATTCTCACAGCGGCGACATGCCTCTATTCTGCAATATCGAGTTTGGTTTGTCGGAAGGGAATACACGCGGAGGTTCCGCAACGCGGAAAGCAGATTCTGTTGGACCGTTTGATATTGCAGCGGTAAAGGCGATGGGCAAGAGGAGAACTTACTGCGTCATGGAAGGGAGCTTATGGCAATTTCCGTTTCATCCGCCGAATGAATTCAACGGTGGCCTTAAACCGATTACCGGAAGTTCGAAGGACCGAGAGAAGTCCATCCTCTCTCAGGGATCGGCTCGGAAACAACGGAGATCGATTCTGCGGCGCGTAAAGCGAAGCCATATTTCTGGGTGATGCGAAATTCAGGATCAAATTCGAACGACCAAACGACGTAAGCTACGAAGATTCTCTTTAAACGTAATGGAATTGTAAAGGAAACGTTGGATATCGATGCTTTGCGTGAAATCGTTTCGAAATTGTTAAAAATCTAGTAGATTCGTTTGATTTCAATCTACGATCGACGATTTTATTCAGAATACCATTTTCTGAAAAGCCGCTGAGAGATTTTTTTTTTCTTGTCAATTACAATCAATATCGGGGCAGCGGTGCAAAATTAAATATTCAACGATACCAAAGTGATAAAAAGTAATATGTTTTCACGGACTCGGTAGAAAACAGTTTTCCGTATAAAACGAGCCATCGTAGAATAAAGTCAAATAGAATCTATAGGACATTCAACGATTTTTAAATAATTCAAAATGAAGCCTCGGCATTCAAGAATTTTTTTACATAACCAGTATTTTTTTTCGGAATATCGTCTTAGGTTACGAATATAAAAACTCGCTAAATACCTAATTCGCGACAAGCCCTCTAATAAAATCGACTGAAAAGTATCGATAATTCTTGGCCGGTCAATTTCCTTAATTATAATCATCTGAAAACTTGACCCTCTGATAATTCGAACCACGCAGTCCGACGTGATTGGGCACAATGGTCGGCCTGAGTTTCGACCAATCAGAATCTCTACCCGCATCGCGAACGCCTTTCAGCCGGACTAAGAGTCCGATTCGGTAGCAAATTAACACGTGTCGGTTATCAAGCCGTCCAACAAGCCAAAGGGTGAACCTGAATATTCAAGCCGTCGCGAAGGACGGGTTTAAAGAAAGGGTTTTCGCCCAGTCACCTACCAACTTCAGCCCTTCGTCCCCCTTTCCTCCTTACCTTCCCCCTGGACGACGCGACGTCGCGTTCCTCGCCTCCCTTTGCGTAAGTAATTCCATTCGCTTTGCAGGAGGAGGATCCTTCGAGGGATTATTTTACATGCAAATGACCCGCGAATTTCGCGAAGGAGAAGGAGGAGGAGGAGGGTGAACGCAACGACCCTTCTCCACTTCACCGCCTGTCCCTTACATTCTCAACTCTTAAGAACCCCCGATTGCCTTCCTAATAATTCCTTTCATTTTTTTCTGCACCGAGAGCAAAGCGAGAAAGAAGAGCATATTTCCTTTTCAATCG
Organism: Neodiprion lecontei; assembly: GCF_021901455.1. NCBI lineage: Eukaryota > Metazoa > Arthropoda > Insecta > Hymenoptera > Diprionidae > Neodiprion > Neodiprion lecontei. Next base: position 7,954,493 of record NC_060265.1, on the reverse strand, counting down.
TAGATATACGTTTATCATTGATTTCTTATTTACTCCGCATCCACATTCTTACGACGGCGGCTCGGTTATTGACTTTTTTTTTTTTTTCATATTGCTCTCGGCGGATAAGGAAAAGAGGATATTTATAGCCGAGTGACCACTGGCCGCATTTTTTTCTGCATTTAAGGTTCTTGAACTCCCGACGATTGTTGTACAGGGGATTCTAATATACCGCTGTACGATAGCTGCCGTAACGTGTGTTCAGATTGCGAACGCAATGAGATTACAATTTGTCGCTTTTGCGGTTCTGGAACGTGTCGACAATTAACGATAATTGGGTAAACGGAAAAGAGAAATGATACAGTAAACCGACGGTTGAGTAAAAAAAACTGTTTCAACGATAATAAGTTAACAAGCAAATTCGCTGTCAGTGACAAGTATTTTAAAACTCGACAACTATACTTTTCACAGTTCGAATTACCTAGACAGACGAATTACGCAATTGACAGATCTTACGTAAAGAAATTTTTCCAATTTCTGTTATACTGTTAAAAAAATATCAATTTTCAACAATACAATTTTGTTCAACGGTCCAGTTTCATTTTTGCATTTTCTCCGGAGCTTGCAAAGTTGGAAAACGGTTGTCACGCCATATATCTCCTGAGCCGATGCACGTAGGGAAATCGGATGAAAACTGGAAAGGCAGAGAAGTTTGGGGATAGAGGAACGGAAGAGGTGCCGGGGAAGATTGAATTGAAACTGATTGTGAGTGTCAGGGGCAGAGCAATACCCAGATCCGTATAGCGAGGGCACAAGGACGAAGTTTAGAAGATGAAAAAGTAGAGGCGCGGAGGAGGAAGCGCTCTTTGCAATGAAAGGGTTAATAATCGATAAACCTGTTACGTATTATGCAGATACGTTAAAGGCACACAGCCGCAAGTTACGTACACACAGAGAGAGACACATGAGCACACGGTGTGGAGATGCACTCGGTCGGTGATTCGCTGCGAAATGGAAGTGGGGAAATTCTATTACTCGCCATTACGCTTCCTGCAGAGTGCTCACCGTTGAGTCGTTCGATTAAATTCAGCCAGGTGCGCGTCCTCGCTTCCGGCAAAACTGCAGGATGACAAATACTGCGCACTTCGACGGGGGGGGGGGGGGTTTGGTTGACGTATCGAAAAATCAGATAACAATAAGTCATTAATGACCCGGCGATAATTGGATCCCGTTTAAGCCCCCTCAATCAGACAAACATATTAATTTATACTCCTAGTAATTTACCAGCCTTAATTGACCGATAGACCCGTTGACTAATTTCCATTAGGTGCTGCTGCTGCAGGGATGAAATCGTTACGCGGTTCGTCAATGAATCGGTCAGAGTTGCCGCCAAATATCAACCGCTTAGTTTTTGCTGGTCTTTTTTCTTCAAAATTACTACTTCACATCAGATATCTTCTACAAGCTGAAGCGATGAAGTGGTTTAACCAAGAGCAGCGAGTAGTTCGAGTTGGCTGATTCGAAAAATCGCTATAAGGCAAATTGGTAAAATCGTTATTGAGGCAATGAAGGAAGGTAGAAGACGCCTGTTGTAAGCGTGACGATTTCGGAGCAGAAGCAGAAGCAGCAGCGAAAGCCGCAACCGCGTCTAATCTCCCGTCACATCTATCTTATTTCGCAGGTTCTCGGACGAATGAACACGCTCAGCGGTGGTTCAAATTGTATGTTGGTATATACGAACCGTGCATTGAAATTGGTGAAAGAAATCGATTCGTCGTGGTTGTTGAGCCTTGAGTACTCCACGGAAATATTCCGGTATATGGTATTATCGGAGGGCAGGTGCGAGAAACGCCAAGTGGCCTTGACCTTACCCTTGACAATTGTCGTGCCGATGTATCGAACCCATTTCAACTCTTCCGGGAATAAAACTTATCACTCAATATTAGCACGACCGATGAACTTTTCCTTAATTTTTCCCCACGGTTTGAGCGGAGAAAATGTAAAGGCATTGTTAAATTTCATCCAAATGTTGTTATCTTTTGTTTTTTATACCAAAAAATGATTATTCTTACGATCTAAATGAATTCTTTTTATAAAAATCGTACAAAGTGAATTATCTTTTCTCCTTTTGCTGAGTCAATTGCACCTCGTGACAATGAATAAATCTTTGTTTCAATAAAAACCGACGTATCAATGTTCAGAATAATTTATTGACAGATAATAATTAATTCGTAAAGAATCAGCTTTTAGGTATTCGTGAATCGAAATGATCCCTCAACCGTCAAAACTTTGGTCGAACGGTATGATTTTTGCATTATAAAAAATGTTACAACAATGTGATCGGCATGAGAAATAATTTGGAGTAGCGTATATTCAACGTTTGATGCCTGCAATTAAATTCTGCAATTAAAATCAAAATAGCTCGACTCAGGTTTCAATTTTCGAATCTTATCATACCTTTCCCTATCATTCCAACGTCGGCATCCGAAAGTGGAGTGTGCAAAACAATCGCGTGCAGTAGCAATATCCAACAGGAATTCGTTTTCATCCTCGTTTTACTCAAAAGCTCAGACACGGGGGCTGATATCGGCACGGAATTTTCAAAGGGTTTGAAAATTACGTACAGAGAGGATACTCGAAAAAAGCTCGCACGCACTTTCCCGAGTGATCCAGATGCCTCGGGTGGCTCGTGAAAATATTCGAAACAGGGAATGGTGGGGGGGAAAATGTCGCCGATTCACAGGGTAGGCAAAGCACGTGCCAAACTCCGTTGTTCCAGCTCCATACGTGCACATCGGGCGAGGCAGCTCATCGACAACGAAGAGGAACAGAGGCATGGATTGTAAAGAGAAGGGGAGAGAGAGAGAGAGAGTGAGAGAGAGTCGCTTTCTCATTCAATAATAAGAATAGCCGAGGGATAAAAAGGTCACTGGTAAATTTAGAAGAAAAAATGTACGAGCCTCGGACTGAAGCGAAGCGCGAAGCGGAGCTTTTTCTCTGTGTTTCGATAAGTGGTGTAGGTACATACATACGTACACATATGGATACACGAGCCATGTTGAACATACAAACGGGTGCCTCGTCCGCACGAGTGGTGGTGAATTGATTTCTCATAAAAATAGATTGCATTATCTAAACTCGCAATAAGCAGACGTGGTAAAACTTTTACCGTGACGTTTCCTTCTTCGTTTTCCTCTCTTATTTTTTATTCATACAAAACCAAGTGACCGATCTGAGGCGATACAGTATATAGCCACGTCACATTACAGGCTGTAACATTTTCCGAACGAGTCTACTAATATGTTTCGGTTAGGTGTAATAATGTAAGTACGGGAAAAAAGGCAAAAAAAAAATATTAACGTAACTGTATAGGAAAAAGTTTCCAAACAAGTTTCTTTTTACGGACTGAGTTGACACGCGATTGAGGATATAACATGGTGGAATTGTTGAATAATTTAGCAGGCGATAAAGTTCTGACCGATTGTAGTTTCGGAACTATCACGTGTGCCCCAATATTTCCAATTTCGTTACATTCTTCAGTCTTAATCTGTTTGCTGAAGGTTACGGCGTTCCCGCTTTACACGTTCAGCCGAAAGTCGAAACTATAAATAGCGGTTCAAAAACTTTCGTCATTTATATATACGGTGTCTCTGGATAATACGCAGAGTCGCATGGAAAAGTAACGACGCGTGGGATTTAGGTACGACGATTTCTCAGTCCGTGGCGAAAAGTTGGCGGTGTAAGAGTCGTCGCATCGGACGATAAGAGCGGAAATGAAGTTTTCACGGTTGCTACTTTACTGCTTTGACTATTAAGACGTTATTAGATGGAGCGGTTGTCCCACTTCTCAAGCGATATGAACTCTGACGAATTATTATACCGGAGGTACGGAATCTCCATCCTTCTGACGCGTAAAAAAAGGGAATCCAGGGAAACTAAGGACCCGTCGGAATGGAAAAACCGAACCATCTTCAACGGTATCTTGAAGTTTTAGGAAACGGAATTTTTCAATCGAAATTCAATCTATTTTGCACCAAGTAAAATTAGATATTGAAAATGTATTGAATTGAATAAATCTTCAGTTAATCAAAGTAGATGTGGTTTATACCATCGATATCGCAACAATTGTTGTTTAAACCATTTTTTTCCCGAACGAAACGGCTGTTTGGTGAAGTCGAAAAATCCTTTCTCCGCGCGTGCTTTGTTTTGTCATTGAAATGAAAATCGACGTTGAGGTATCGGAAAATGTGTAAACCTGCAGATCGTATAAGGTGCGTGCCGTTTATGAGATCTTTGAAATTAGGGGGTACAGGATCCTTTGGCTGTAGTAAAATTTGAATGTCGCGGGGGGAGAGCGCGGGGCGGTGAAAGGATGAGAGAAATGGGCGATAGGCGAACGGGGGATGTAAGGCAATGCAGTCTGGGAGTAAAAGGGGGCCAAACGCGATACCTACGGTTTGTCGTAAACCGAGGCCGTTACGACGGACGTCAAATCGTCGTAAACGATCACGGAGAACAACAGTGGAGTACCTAAGCCTGCTGCATCGGATAGAGAACCTGGCTATTACATTGATGGGTGAACTAACGGATGTAGGTTTAAAGCCTCGAATTATATTCCACCAGGTCGACCCTTGTACAACCGCCTACGGAACGCGGTTAACTTTTAACTCGTGACGTCAACCGCCTGCAATTGGAGCCAAGTAAGTTCCACCTCAATTTACTCCAACTATGTTTTCAGGGACCGTGAATTTCCGGAAGTAAAGATAAGCTCGAGAGTTGTATTAACGTTCAACGAAAATTTGTCGGTTGAAAATCCATCATTTTAATACATTCTAAGAAACGGTCGCTCGTTGAGTTCACATCAAATTATTACATTCAGAGGTTTTGGTAACTCTCTTTCGATTAGAATACACAAAAGAAGAAGAAAATGAAACGAAATTATAAACGAGAGTTCGGGTAACGATTTTTCATCTAGAATGAATCGCCTTAAAACTGATGAAAATGATTCTCTACAATCCTACCGCAACAATTTTTTTCATCGCCTCGGTATCTGTATGGTCGAAGCTTCTTCAATCCGGAGTAACTTCGAATCGAAGAAGCTTCGACCATACACAATGTGGGATGTGTATCGGCCTTAGGCCTTGTCGCGAACGTGTTCTCCGAAGCGCGTCGTTCCGACGACTGCTCCAAATTCGCGCGCGCGTCTGCTCACTCGTTCGCGAAAAATCAAACAGCAGTGCTGCCACGAGCCGATAGAGCTCGGCGATCTCGAGAAATTACGACGCCGCGCGCCGCGACGGCGCGACATCCAACGATCTTCAGTCACCAAACAGTATCTTTGAACGTTTCATTTTTTCGGATCGCATTGATATTTATTCTGACGAATAATGAACTGACTTATATAAAGAGAAAATAAGAAACAGATTTTCAACCAAAATATAAACCTGCACCGTTGGAGTCAAGTCAAACGAGTCCTGCTAAATTTTTCACTGCATATTCAAAGCGGTTCCAAATGAAAAATCGTTATACCGAAGCTCTTTTCGTTAATTTTAGTCTCATTATAACTTTTTGCACCTTCTCGAAAGTAACCAGAAGTGTTAAAATCACCGAAAATGTATTGATTTACAATCGTACAACGTCCCTAATATACCATGTCTACAAATTCAAAAGTTTCTGAAATTTAACTCGATTTTGTCGTCAATTTTCTTTTTTCCTTGCAATAAACTGCATTCGGTAACGTTACTTAATATTACACTTCCGCTCTGCGCTTTCACCTGAATTCCGATTAAATATTTGCTATTCTACCCATGATGGCTGCACTGCGCTGAAACAGCGTATTGTACCCTGCTACCTTCGACCTGAAATAGTTCAAGGTAGGTAATAAAATCTGTCTGGCTGGATTGTAGTTCGGGTAAAACAACGGATCTGGAGCATCGCGAAGGAAAATAAGGGGAGAAACTGCAGACCGGTGTAAATGCACTATATGCCACGTACCGACTCCTTATATACACATGCACCGCAGGTGTATGCCCATTCCGTGTGCGTTTAGCCGGAAGCTTTCGCGTCCGCAAAAAATGCCTTGCGGCAGTTGTAGCGATTTCCGCGATTCGCGGTGCCTCGATACAAGGTCCCTTCATTAATGTTCCAAAGTCGGATTCCTTATACTTTTTTTCTTTCTTTCTTTCTTTTTTTTTTTTTTTACCAAACTGCGCGGATGTTGCAATTAGCGATTCCTTTCGAGCGAAGTATACGGGCGAACCGGTACATTCTGTGATTTAAGATAACGATCAGTGGGGTGGAAATTTCGTAACAGAGCACATGCGGCGGCCTCTGGCACTGTAAAGTACAACCGCAAGCGCAAGCACAAGCACGAGCCCCGCAGAAACCCCTCGAAGGTCTAAGTGATCGCGAGGGGTGGGAGAAAACAGAGGTTGAAATTGGAGTTAGGGTACCATCTGCATCTTCCAGCTGAAATTTATTCCTCGGTGGGGTTTTTAATAACTGGATGGGGGATGGGGGATGGGGGGAGGGTAAAATGAATATTAGCAGGAGTATAATGTGATAAATTTCGTTTGTGCTTTATGAACGGTAGACGGCGAACGAATTGATCCCGACACTTATACATACGTACATATAGGTATACATATATAACAAGAATTATACATGTGTGTGTGCGTGCGTGTGTATGAGACGTGTACGCATCCGCGAATGAATTTTTCAGCGCAGATTATATTACGGAGAATTTATGTGACGTAGTATTACCTAGAAGAAGGACTCGGCTCTTCTAGAATCCTGACTTTTATGCATTCGCTCATGTTTATCGCGTCTCTTATATTCAACCTATTCACAACCGGATTTTCGAACCGAGATTTTATACGTCGACCTCTTCGCAAGTTCTCATTTGATTCACTTCACATATAATTCGTACGTTGTATTCTTGTTGAATTTTTGGAAATAGATCGTCGCCAAGGATGTATTGACAACGCGTCAAACATTAATAAGAAAATATTAGTTATCATCGTCTTTTGTATCTGGCAAAAAATCGAGTTTTCGCAGAGTTAGACACACACCTCGGCTATGTTTGGTATATATTTGACTTGATTCGCGGCAGGGTTTGAGCCATGCTAAAACCTATGTACGTGTATACCATATATGTACGTATACGTGTAACTTGAAGATGAAAGTTGAGGGTGGAACTTTTATTGCGAATATACAAAGAAAGATTGAAGATCGAAAAGAGTCCGGTATCAAAAAGAGGAAGGACCCTACCCTACTATTTCGGTTTCATGGTAAATTTCGTGCAAATCGTAAATTCCGATAGAACTCTGCAAAGAAGGAAAAAAAGAAGAAGAAGAAGAAGAAGAAAACGTAGAAATAGAAGAAAATACGATGGACCGGAGAGAAAAACGGAGCAAGGGAAATAACAAAGATTGCAAACACGACGAGGATTTACCGAAGAACCATTTTTTCTTTTCGCCCCTCGAATCCCACCGTAATTCGCAGTCGCATCGGACTATCTGTGTCGAACGGTATCAAATATATATCATGCTTTTCGAGAAGAGTGTGTAAAGCTGACCGAATTATCGCAGCTTGTATCCGTGATAATTGCAGGCTCTAAAGCCTAAAAGGTATAATATAGATATATACGACAGCGACACAGAACAGAAGTTGGGTTGAGGTAATAATTTTTGGATGACGCTTCGTTCTCAGACTTGAGAAGACTTACGGCTCTCTCTCTCTCTCTCTCTCTCTCTCTCTCTCGCTCTCTGCAGGATCAAGACACCCCAAAATACCCGGTTTATACCCGCAGGAGCACCCCGAGAGCTAAACAAACTTGTAAAAGCCTCGGGCTATGAATTCAAGAAGGTAATGTAATTACTTCCCGGATTACATGGACGAAAACCAGTCCAAGTGATAATCCGAATTCGATTAAGACGAGGCCGCTTCCGACCAGATATATAACAACGCGAGATCAGACCTGATTAAAGCGTTTAAAAAACGAATAAACTCCACGTATACGGTTGAAACAAGGGTCAGAGTATCCGCGTGCGATTCGTACATCGAACGAATAAAAGTATCGTGAGAGACAAATGTTATCGCTATTCGGGGAGTCTGCTCGGTTTTCACACGTACACACGTCGTGAAAATTATCGCCGAGCTCCGTCGAGCAAGGACTGCAAATTTAAAAAGGCCGAGTTGAGTTGGGGTTAATCGACAGCAGGGAGAAGCTGTCGCTTTTTTTTTACCACCTAGGTTCGGGTGAATTAATGGTCGGTTGTTTGCCGGGAACCGGTGCGGTTAACGACTAGACAACCATCCGACGAACCAACCGAGCAGTTCGCGTACCTCGAAAGGGATGTTTCTCGATCTCGGTGAGTCCTTAACGATCCGGCGCTTCCGGGGTGGTAAGAGGATCGTTTTTTCCCCGCGAAAGGGAGCGTCGAGGTCAAAGGCTGCGGTGTACGTAGTCGGTTAGGCGTACGGATGGATATAGGTGCAGATGTAGATGGAGATGTAGACGTAGATGGAGGTAAGGAAGGAAGGAGGGAGGGAGGGAGGGTGTAACCGATTTATCCCGTATGTTGAGCTCGAGACCGGAACAATTAATTCCGACGGACCGACGCGCGATTAGAAATAAGACTAACGACTCGGCCGTCACTCGGACTCGCCGCGGTGTTTACCGTTTCCTTGTTTCGTCCTTAGTACGTATTATCGAGGCTTTCCGGTGTTCTTCCGCACAGGGGCGAGTAAGTTTGACAGGCGAGTCACGTACGAGACGAGAAACGCCTTCTGATTACCAAACGAATTTCACCGAGCCACGCTGTTTTCTAGGTATAATTTAACAGTAAATAATTCTCCTGGACACCGCATAGAACCTGCTGCAGATTACTCCATTTTTTTTCCTCAAACATCTCGCAACCTCGTCTCGTACTTGCTAGTCGGTATTAAATGCAAACAGTTAGATGGCCTGCATCGAGGCGCAGAGAGTAACGAAGATCGTTTACTGAATAAACGATGAAGCGCGAACCGTCGCCGCGTTGCGTTTCGTAATTCATCTAGCGAAAATTAAATCAATTTGTCAAATTAAGGCGCGAAAGGATCGGGGGAAAAATTTTTAGGACCATCTTCCTTTTCAATTTATTCATTATGCTACTAGTTCAGTCAAGTTTCCGTTTTATAATAATGTCATTCAACTGTCTCGTAGGTATAAAATCGAATTAAAATCGTCCCCTTCCCCGAAGCAGTAAATAAAAGATGATTATTGAATTTCATTTATACATACATATTACATATGTATATCTATATCTATGTATATATACATGTATACATGTATGCATATAAATTTTCACACCCCCCCTGGGGAATTCGATACAAATTGTTACGGGAATTCGAGCGGATAGCTCGCTGAATAAATTACAACTTTCTCCCTGTTCACGGCTAATCCTCTTCCTGTATGTATGGAACGAGTATAATTTTTCTACTCCTCCCAAGCATTTTGTTTCTGATTTTTTTCAACCTACGTTAATACAATTCTTGTCAACGAATGAAGGAAAAATTGAATTTCAAATAAATCAATTCCTTTTTCTCTACAACATTGTATCAAAAATAGAATCGTTCAACACTTTCCAGACTCGTATAACGTATATTCGAGATTTTGACAATTATCTCTTTGGAAAGTCAGATCCAGCTGAGGGCGAATTATGATTGGATTAACGTTTCACGTTGCGGGGAAAACGTGAGTCACCGATGAGCGGAAATCCAATAATTTGAAAGCCCCTCGAGTTTTTGAATTTATCCGACTGTCGTATGAGTAAGGATTTTTATAACAATTCTCGGACAGGCCGGGAACTTTTATAAATCCGGTTTTTTAATTTTTTTTTTTTTTAATTCAATCCCCCCCCCCCCCCCCCCCCATTAAACCGGTATGTTTGAAATAAAAATAAAAGCAGGAGCTCGCGACACGCGGCGGGGATTAATTGACCCCGAATTGATGAAATTAGCAAAGGGAGGATCGCCGGGCAACTTCCGCGTTTATTATTATATCTGCACTGTTGCGGGTCGGGTGCCAATATCTATCCGACGATCCTCGAGGTCCGCCGAACACGAGCCGTGGCATGAAGCTGTTGTAAAATAACAACAAACTAACCACGGAATGTATTTACATATAAACACACGTCGGGTTGTCGCGAAAACGAGGAGGATAATACCATGTGAATTTATGCTGGTTCCGCGCTGAGCAGTGATTCGCAAAAATGTGTGTCGAAAAAAATTTTCCCGACATTTCAACAACGTTTGGCGACAAATGAAACACACCCGACCGTGAATCAGGGAAGTTCGACTTGTCGGTGGAAAAAGTTCTGCGCCGAATGGGAAAGGCGAAGACAAAAAAATGAACAGTCGAGAACGGTTCTCTGATCCGCCTAAGTCCCGAGATCGCCGGATTAGCTCGATCGCCACGCGAGGCGGGAGTCTTAATTGATGGAAATCGAGGACCATCAACTTCCCGACCGTCGTATATTATACCTGCGGGAAAAGTGGTAGAGTTGGACCGTTTTTAGGTGTAAAGGGAGAAAAACGCCGCGACGTGTGCCGGCAATTTTTAAGAAATCAATTACGCGATGTCCTTTTTGCCTTCAACAAGGATACAATTTTTTATCCTCGATGCAATGTCCGTACAGAGACCTATGAATAAGCGATTATAACTGGACGAACTCGGTCGCGTTAGTCAAGTGTAAAAAAAGCTGAAAATATTGCAGCCGCTAAATCTTCGTCTCAGAATTGAGAACACCCATTTCTTAGATTCGAACTTTCCAAACTTTACGCACACATCACAATAAAAGATATTTCGTCGAATAGGAGCGAGATATTTCTAGTCTGTCTAGACGGTATTTCCACCCACGCAACGTTGCGGAGCAAACGGGTTGAACCGCACGAATTACGTCACGGCTTCTGCGCCTAAGTCTGAGGATTCGGAGGGTAATAATAATGAGTGATGAAGTACTTTGAACAATTTTCAATAGCGTATATAACAGTTCCATAAAGTCTAATAGCGATAAGCTCGAGTCAAGTCGAGTATAGAACTCAAATGTTGGTTATAAAACAGCCCCTGGCTTCTTCGCGGTATTCGGAACGACGAGCTTGCAAGTCGCGTCAAATTAAACTCCACCGCACGCGTAGTATCAGGTATTATATACAACCTGTTATTAATAAGAGACATTAATGCGACGCGCGTCTACAATTCGAGGCGTATATTGGCCTGTTTGAGGTTGAAATTTGCTCAAATCTGTGGAACAGTCGAGCGTCAACAGCAGTTTGCCGGGTCGGAAGTTACGTAACGGTAGCAGGAAACCCTCGAACAAATTGCCGGTACATGGCCTGGCATACCTGCCCGATCTATACGCGGATGCAGACATTCCACTCGCGATCTCTAGTCGAGGCTAGTAATGGATGCAGCGGCAGTTAGGTGCACTCGGGTATCTCCTGACAGGCCATTAGAGGAAGACAATGTGGATTGCGGAGCGTCCGCAGTCGCGTCGTTTATACCTGCCTATTGGCCGTAACGTATGTGGAATGGAACACGATGGTATATGTATGTATGATGCATTAACGGGGCGCGGGGAAGCGGAAATGATACCTTCCGTCGCAGTGCGCTCGTTAAATCCGCGGTACGCGGTTCGTCAGGACGGAAATTTGCCATCCTCCGCATATTCCGCGACGTTATTCGGAAGAGAGTCGAAATTCTACAAATCCGTCGAACGGTTCACGCGACTCACAATTCGTAGTGACGCGTAAATAGTTCCGTTGCGTCTGAGAATTTCTGCAATTACAAGTTTTCCGAAATTTCATCCCGTTGTATGGATCTACCGCGTAGATCCAGAAATCTGCAGTTGCGGACGTACGGACGTCACCTTTGTACGCATTACAGGTAGGTTTAGGTCGGTGAGTGCATGACGGGAGGATATGAAATCTCCGACGACGGTGAGAATTTCATCTCCTCTCTGCAGCAGCACGCCAACCTTCTCTCAGCTTCGTACCTACTTTGAATTAGTTTAATCAAACTACTGCCATTTAGCGACGTCGTGCAAGCATCCGACTATTCCGCCGCTTCACTATTCTCGGTACACTGTACACGTATAACGTGGAACGAAGCTGTGCGGATGAAAGCTGAGAAATTATTCATCCGAATATCAAATATACCGTCCCCCGGCGCCGCTTTGCTCTTTTGTCGAGAAAAGTTTTTTTTTACTCCTTCCGTACTTCCTTTTGGGTAGAATTTTTGAACGAAGGAATTTTTGCTGAGATTTAGTTTTTAAAAATGGACCAACGATAAGAAGAGTTTCTCAAAACGTATGAATAAGTCGGTCTTTGCAGAGAGTACAAGGCTGGGTTATAACAGATTAATAAATTCTCCCCATGAAACACGCGATCTAGTCTTAAGCGAGATTCGATGGAATGATTAATTGCGGGTCTAAAAGTAGAAATTAATTACATCCAAGTCGGTTTGATAAGTGCAGCGGCGCATCGTTGGTCGTAAAACAAGCGAAGCGTATTTACTCCCAAGAGATTTTTCACTCGAGTAATATAATCCACACGTTATATAAGACGAGATAACGCGAAGAAGAAGGAGGAAAAGGCTACAGAGGACAAAGCTAGCCGGAAATAAGATCAAAGATGAAGAAAATATCAGAGAATCGAAGAGCAGATCCAGCGGCAGGTGCCAAAAGCACTAAACGCGCGGTTAGGCAAGATTCGCGTTGCACAATTTCTAAACTCGGAATCGGTCGCGTATGTTTATAGCGGCGCCAAGTTTCCACTTCGGATCTAAAAGTGTGGTTACTAAACCAGTTTTCTCTTGCGGTAATGGATTTTGTCGAGGTGTGTGCAGCGGCAGCAAAGGTTTAACGCGAAGCGAACAGGACGTGGAGGCCGGTCGTCGGTCGTTCCATGTATCTCTAATTCTTCAGCCCTCACCTCGCTGCTAATGGAGACCCTGTTTCCTTCGCCTTCCGGTGGCCCGAAGTTATTAGCTAATCTCCGACGCTATAAGCCGTTAATAATTAGTTACTAATCCAGCCGCACTAGTTTCCGGCCGACGTTTGCCGCCGATAAATCTCGAGGACCGGATTTAATTCCATCCACCCTCTTGACTCGTACCACTTTCTTTTCGCGAGCTTCTATATAATGCGGTAAGAAAAATTGTTCGGAAACCAGCTTTCATAGCGTTCCGATTTCATCTCTTCGATCAAGCATCGACTGGCAGAAATCAGATATTCGTGCAGGGTTAAAAAAAAATTATGCGAAAAGGGAGGAGGATTAGTTTAGCCGATGCGAAAGCAGAAGTGAAACCCAGAGATCCGCAAAGCTGTCCGAGGATATAGTCTGAAGTATTTTAGAACGAATATTGAGGATATCTTTTCCTCGATATTTCAGCGAGTCGATTCTGCCTTATCTCGCTCCATCTATTTTAGACCGCGTTAAGTTTCCGGCATTGAAAAACGCAGGGTTTCATCTCGGCTCTGACAGGGTTAGATTTTTCATTTCCAGCAATTTCGAAAATCTGTTTACGTGGCCAGTTTATTTGTCATCCGCGTTATGATAATGCCAGCGCTGATTAAGTCTGGAATAAGTGTGATACATATCACACGATATTTAGCAGAGCCAACTATCCGGGTATCTGCATAAGCCGGATTTCGTGAACCAGAAAACTGTGGTAGATGCAGTTTTTAACGAGCCTGCAATCTCGGCACGAAGTTCGCGACCTGCTCGAAACGGGTGAAAACTACAGTAACTATGGATTCATTGTTAAAAATAGCAACTCCGGAAACTTGGGTACCAAAATTCCATACGATTAAGAATTCAACAAATCAAAATTCAAAAAGTCAAATTTCACACATAAAATTCACATCAAAATTCAATCAGTAGATGAAAGGTTAAGTTGAGAGCATTGAAATTTCGAAAAAAAAAAACGCAAAGCCAATCGCTGCAAAGTTTCGAAAAATTCAATATGCAAATCAATCGTTTCGAAAGTTCGAGTTTCCGAATAAAATTAGTTGTGTCGAAGGAAAAAAAATTATGGATTGTATCAAATTTGGAGAATTCAAAATCTCGAACAATCTCATTATCCATCGATCCGAATTTCGACAATGATTTGAACATGATTATTTCCAACAAATCCAAGTTTGTTACTTAAAAAACACTCCCGAGTATAGAGTCTAGTCGTGATAGAACGTCAGCTGCGACCTACGGCATCCGAAGATTGGCCTCGTGCGTCACACTGTTTTCCGATTTCCTCCCCTCGAGTACCGTAGATATGCATATTAATATACGATCACAATGAAAAATAGAGCGAGAGCTATGAAATGCCTGTCAAAGCCACGTGAAGAGATTACAACGTCCAAAGCTGCGCCCCGAGTTGAAAGGCGATTTGAATTTTCCCTTTCTCTCTCTCGCTCTTTTTCTCTCTTGATCTCCCGTCCCTCTCCCTTCCGACCCACCTATATGCTTATATCACGGCCAGGCTCATAGTACTCAGGTTTTAAATTGATCCAATAGGCTCGCGTGCGCGGCACGTTAATTAAACAGATCGGCGAATTTCGGTCACTGAATCAGCGTCCTCGCCCAATTTCAATGTCAAGCCGATTAAGAGCCGGGCTTTTCGTGGAGGAAGGCTTAGGCGCCCCCAATTAATTGCTGTTGCTCTACTAATTACACCGTTCGCGCTCTGCCTTTAATACGAAATATTATACCGATGATCCAATTACAGGTTGCTGATCATATAACAGCTTTTCCTCGGATGGAAAATTCCCAACGGGTACATTGGAAAAAGAAAATCAGTTCGTCGTTCCAAGGTCCGGCCAAATTTCAAGGGATTCGCAGTATTCCAAATTGAGTTTAATTTTGTCGAGAGTGTAACGAGCCCTCCCTCTTCACCATCAAACCACAAACACGACAATTAAAAAAGCATTTCCATACACGGAAAGTATAAGCCACATTGACTCCATTTCTGCATACACGCCAACGTATTTTCCTCGCAAAGTATTCAATTCCGTAGGCGGTCGTCAGGACGGATAATGACTGCATTATAAGGACGGGTTTTGTATGTTCACGAGTTCGAAAAGACGTCGGTTCACTCGACATTCACGGCGTATGCAGATGCAGTTTGTACGATTTGCGACAACTTGCACGAGTAGACGGCAGGTAGGTTGAATCGAGGCTTGATACACATATGCGGAATGTAAAGCTGCTGTACGTTCCGGTATTCCGTCACAATAGATGCCCTTCGGCAGTCGGGCTGCACGGTGGATGTGCATCGAGGTAAAGAATGGGCGGAATCTTGACCGAGGAAAACTGTACAAAATGTGTAATCAAAGAGCGGAATTGCACGTGTAAAGGTAGTCCGTACGCCTCGCAGGAAGTGAATGCGATCTGCGGTTACATGTACGAAACGCTGCGTGCAATATTCATATTCAGCAAATTTAACGCATCAATGTTTCATACGTCCGACTGACGTTTAATTCAAGGGTTTGAATAGTTTTTCTAGGTTTTTTTTTCTTGTCTCTCTCTCTGTTTCTAACAAAAACCGTTATAATTATACCTACCTTATGACAATTGTTCCACACGTAGAAGCAATGGAAAATTTTCTAAACGGTTTACACAAATGCAACCGCTCTGTCTATATGTTAATTATATTTACCCTGGCAAACATTGTTTCCGAGAAACGACAAACATTGTTTGCAAGCGGGTATTTACGTCCGTCTGCTCGGGTTACCAAAACAATTTCTGCAACCTCGCGAGAGCGAGACGTTTATACGTGTATAATCTACTCGTATAACGCATACTTACGCATATATACGTACGCGAAAACGTTACGCGAGAAATTTACACGTGCGGGAATTTACAACAGTTTTGTTTCTTATCACGACGCATTTTCGGCTAATTGTCATACAGAGAAACGTCGCTTCGATGACGAAAGTAATGATAAAAAAAAACGTCGGGTCATCTAAAACTTGCAAATTGAATTCGGATATTTTTTCAAACACACAAAGTTGTATTTTAAAATATGAGGCATTCCACCCCAAACCTATCTACGTTTCACCCTCACCATCGGCGATTTTTTTTTAAATCTTCAAGTACGATGTAGACCGTACAAAAAGAACATTTTTCACCGAGTTTTGTATTTTCTGAACAGCGGGTTTGATTTTTACCGCTTCCGGAAACACGAAAACTCAATTATCGAATTGATAGTCCCGCTCGATTGGCTTCAAATTTTTTTCATCAATTCTTTGTTAAAAAACGAAAATTTTGAGACCAAGATGGAAATGCATAAGCTTTTGGTTTAGAAGCTAGAGACGAAACAGGTAATTGAAAAGTGAGAAAAAAAACGTATAAAATATAAATTTGTATTTATATTCAATTACATTTTCCTCACTTTTCCATCACTTGTTTCGCCTCTAGCTTCTAAGCCAAAAGCTTGCCCACTTTCGTCTTTGTTTCAAAATTTTTGTTTCTTAACAAACAATTCGTGAGAAAAATTCGAAGCCAATCGATTGCGGCTATTCATTCGAAAACTGAGTTTTCGTGTTTTTGGGAGAAACTCGCTGGAAAATATTGTTTTGTTTGTTATACACACTGCACCATACTTGAAAATAGAAAAAATCGCCGACAGTGATGATCATACGTAGGTCTGTTTCGTGCGGAATACCTCATATATACATGGAAAAAATAAGTTTTCAAAAGCGACGCAAGCTTCGATAAAAATTTCAAATCATCCGGCTACGCACGAAATATCCTTTGATAAAAAGTGAATGTAAAAATGGATGTTGGTCGAAAAGGCAAATCTTTCTTCGGGTACATCCGACTAGTTCCTTCCTTTCGTACCTTACACCCGCGTACTTTATCGGACCGCATGTATGTGTACGCCCGCAGCGTCTTCGGGAAAAGTTTTCAATGCCTATAATACGCGGTTGTCCCTTTTATCGCGAACAATATATCCCTTATCTTTACGGTAACTGCAGTCAGGTAAATCCGGCCACACTGTGGCGAGTCCTTGCGAAGTATAACGTTCCTGGATAGGTACCAGAAACTCGGGAAAGTTATTCAGGTACAGCAGGATAGGCAAAGAAGCGGTTTGAAATATTGTGCATACTTTGCCCAAGCTCCGGAAGCCGCGAGACAGCTTCCACTTTATTCGTGTTCCACATGCCTGGGGTGTGTCCGTTATTTGTGCCTGCAATTCTCAATGAGTTTACCCTGAAAATCTACGATAATACACGCGGTTGCATTATCAATTGAAGCTGCGCAGTTTTACGTGTCTGTAAAAAAAAAAAAAAATTCCATTCGGTGTAATTCGCCGCAAGCTGTTTCTGGACTATTTCAACGAAACCGTGGAATTTCAATGAGGGATAAAAATTGGCGGTCGTAATTTGTCCGCGAATTTTTGCTGTGAGATGATAAATTGACTAGACCTCTTTTTCGCTATAGGTGTGTATGGCTATGTAGTTACCAGCTGCTAAAGACATTGTTCGCATTGTTGGGCGGCACTTATGGTTGGAATTTTCAATGCTGGGAATAATCTAATCTAACTCGAGCCAATCACCTGTTTATGCGGGCAAATGTGAGGTTCCGAATTTGAATCGTATGTTATATTTAAATGAATAGAACATTTTTCGGACAAGCTATATTAATTCGCAGTGAAATTCTATACAAAGTCAATTTCTCGATCGTAAAATTTGTTCTTACCGAACCGCTTTCATTGGTAAATAGATACCAACATTGGATTCCATATGAAGTCAATTTTTCCTCGGTATAATATAACGCCGATAACAATTACGATAAAAGATTTATTGCAGCCAAGGCAACCCAATTTTCTTGACAATTTATCAACGCCATATTGTATAGATCGAGGTTGTAAAAATGATGATTATTATAATTAAAGAGAATAAAAGTGAGTTTGTCATGCGAAGGGCGTTAAATGTAATTGTACACGATTGTACGTTATCTTACGTACGTATCTCAGTTCGCCTTGGCCTTCTTATTAACATTTTCTTTTGTAAAGCGTCTATGCCTAACAGCGGAGACAATGGAAAGCCGAAACAAGCAGAATAATAAGAAGTAACTCAAGAATTAGCATGAATTAGCTGAAAGGTGTGATTCGCGTCATGTCACGGCTAAGACAAGCTCTTTAGCTCAGAGAGTCTAACGCGTATTTATATTACAAGCGGTTGAACAGATCGCGAAAGCTATTGTCCCCGGATTTCTGTAGCAGCTATTCTAACATCGAGCGTAAAAGAGTCTCAAACCGGCCGAATCGAAGCCGACACGATGCGGATGGTCGTTGTTTGTCGCAGAAGCGAGGATTCGGTTTAACCTCGATAAAATATGCATTAAGTCACGCCCCGCAAGCTTTGTGCGACGAAAGAAAAAACAAAACGTCACAACGTCTGTTGTATACGAAAAAATGATAACAACAACGACGACAAAAAACGGAGGAAAACGGAAAAGTTGAATTTGAAAAAGCTTCGCCGGTGCAGCCTTATACAGGGTGTTCGAATGAATGGGTATAACGAGCGGGGACGAACGCGAAGTCTTTGATTTCACTCGTGGAAATGTGAACAATAAGAATGCGGAACAATGAAGCACCACAATGGCGAAGGCCCAAGTACAAACGGCTCCCGTTGACGACGGGGGGCGTCGAATAAAAGTCAACCCTTCGATTCAGCCTCCCTTCCTTCTCTCTCTCCTCGACCCCCCGAAGCCTCAAAACCTGCAAGGCATCGACGCTCTTCGAACAACCAAACACAATCTCCCATCGTCGGCCATATTGTCCTGAGGCGTCAAAAAGGTAATTGAATCGTCGTACATAATGCCGATTCTCGCGAATTGCTTTTCATTCGGAGCGCAATTCACGCTGGATATTTTTTTTTCATTTTTTATTCTGCTTTCTCTGACATATTTTTATCCATACATGTGTACACATTTTTTTTTAACATTGGTAACTCCAAGTTTAACGAATATGATAGACATTTTTGCACCAGACAGGAAAAAAAAAAAAAAAAACCATACACCGAAGTAGTACATACGCCGTCGTTTCAAATAGCACAAAAATGGTTGAACCCTCGATCTTAGCCATCGGAAAATAAACAATTTGACCAAGAATTATCCAACAAATTTTTTTTAACGGACAAATTTTCGTGCCTCGTACCTGCAGTTTTTTTTCTCGCTTCACGTACGAATGCCGGAAGCCAGATAGGCCGTGACCCAGAGAAATGAGAGCGTTGCCACGCCTTGGCCAACCCAACCAAACTATTCGAACAACGCAAGCATGTGTGCACACCTTCGTACACTGTATAAACATTCACACGCTCCGAAGTTTCTATGGTTATCTTTAGGTGGTCTAGAATAATCGTGACGAGAACCAGACACGCGCCACCCGGTAGGAGTGGATTCGGGCATTGCTTGGCGTATGTTTTAATTTGAACCGAGTCGAACTGGCCATCAATCCTACGGTAAAGTACTTCAGCGATTGACTGCTGCAACGACTCGATTTGATGCACGCGGCGCTCTGTGCGTGTTGTGTGAAATTGATCACGGTCCTTTTCACCAGAAATTGCGAATAAGCGTGAAGCT
This sequence comes from Neodiprion lecontei, assembly GCF_021901455.1. Taxonomy (NCBI): domain Eukaryota; kingdom Metazoa; phylum Arthropoda; class Insecta; order Hymenoptera; family Diprionidae; genus Neodiprion; species Neodiprion lecontei. Next base: position 7,934,888 of record NC_060265.1, on the reverse strand, counting down.
CGGCGTATTTTATTTTCATTTTTATTCTTATTCAATTTTAATGGAGGAAAGGCTCGTACGCGTGAATTTTTCTGGCTTTCAATTTTTACGAGAGATTGAAGAAAGTTCTGCGATTGTTTAGCGAAAAAAATAAGGAGACACTTACAGCTCGACTGTAAAGGGTGAATAATGTGAAAACGTAATACCGTACATGACAAAATAAAAGTAAATGATAAACGGGAAAAAGTGAAAGCGATTCCGGACTGTTATTAATACGGTAATATTGCGTGGAATATACATCATGACCGTAACTGGCAAGTTTCACACGCAAAAAGATAGGCGCCACGGGTGAATTCATGGAATTGTTTAATAAACGTTTGTATAACACAACAAACGGACAGAAATGCGTAACATGAGTCAAAGTCGCAGAGAATTGCATCGGCGTTAATTGGACACCGCGACGAGCTTCTCTGCCGAGCGAATGTTCTTAATTGAAGGCAATTAAAAGTATCGCTGAGCGTGAAACGCGTGATATACGTCGTGTCGTGCGAATTGGAATACATATACATACATATATACACGTACATACGCGCAAAACGTAATGCGTTATTCATAACGCGGGAATACATATGTGTACGTGGGTAAACGTGCGTGCGTGTAATGTTACCGAAGGGTAGAGCACGATCGGGGGAAAACCGAGGGTAGGTCACGGCCGGAAGTACCAATTTACTGCACGCGGTTAACTTATAAAGCCTGACCGAGAAAACATAATTAGCTTGTCCCCCCACGCGTTACGTAACGACGTGCCTAATTAGCGTAGAGACAGCTAATCGTCGCCTCTTCCTCTCGACGACACCGAGGCCATGTTTTTTTATTTCTTCATCCCGTTTCATCTCCTTTATTTTTCTTCCAATTCCCCGGCGGTCTTTATCGCCGAATTCGTATGACACTAACTTTTCTTGCCAATTAATGATTTTGTAAATTAACTCAGGGGTCGCAGCGGAGAGTCGTAAGAGATGTTACAGACTTCTATTTCCGGTTGATTGAATTTTTACCTATCCTCTGGAAGAAAACGACTCACGGCATTTCGCAATATTTTACCGGGGACACGCTTACGGGTGAAGAAACGTTCCCAATTTACACAATTCCGCGAAGCATTTACTGCACAGCGATTTGCTGCTGCTGCACGGTGACTTGAGAAGCGGAAGATTGAATCGAACTCACGCCTCTGTACAAGAACTTATATTGCGAACATTATATCGCGATAACTAATGCAAGGCAATCAGCCCGAAATCTCGGGCCGTCAATTCAAGATTGGAGTTTTAAAAAACGACTAAATATTTCTTGTCTAACGATGGAATTTTCATTCGCAATATTATATTCGATTCGATTGAGAGGAGCTTTTCACTTTTCGGGACGTTAATCAAGCCCTCAACTGCACTTTGACAATTTCTATAATCGAAGACTCGGACATTGATTATCGCCACTGATACTCTATTACGAACACACCGCGCTCTATCTAATTCCAGATTCCGTCAAAATCATTTTGAGTGTCAATTCGGAAGTCGTGTATTATTAGCTTCTCAATCAGCCCGTCGTCGTTTCGATCTTCCATGTATTAGGGAATTAGGGAAAGATGTCAGCGAAAATACTAGGGGTGAGCAAAAGTTGTCGGCTTTTTTTAAAAATGAAAAACCTTTATTGGTTTTTAGAATACAAAATGGTTATTCTTCATGAAAGAATTGTCCATTAACACGTACTACTTTCACTAACGGCAGATTCTCCATGTACAGAACAAATTAGTATTTTCAAATCCACAGCTGTTTTACCGAGATTAAATTGGAACAACATTCAATTTCGAACGTACACTTTATCGATTTTCATTTTTCGCACAAACTTTCACGATAAGAACAAGCCATATTCTCTACACTATATGGTCAGTTTTGGAGTGCGTACAATACAGAAGTGCTTGAGATAAAAAAGCAAAGTCTCGATTACAACCAACGTTAGGTATCGTCGTCTACGTGCAACGCCGAGAATTTTTGCACACCCGTAATGTACGAATAATCGAGTGTAAAATCCATCTGTGATTTCATAAAGTTCGTAACGATTTTGCATATGGGTATCCATAATCGAAATGAATTATACAAATACTTGAAAGCATCGCGACCTGAATTTCCGATTATATTTATAAGCCGCGAAGGCAAATATAGAAGGAGCGTGTCCCAGTTGGCAACGGGTTACTTTTATCCTGGACGAGTTTCGTTCGTCGCGGAATCGCGAGACGCATAAGCTTCGCAGCTTTGGCCCAAAGTTTCGCTTCACCCCTGGTGCCGGGGGGTCTCGATCGATTTCGCGCCCATATTTATGAGAGCGGAGTCGCAGCCACCTTTATACCTAAAAGGCAAAGAGGCCGAAACGCCTGCAGAGGCGACGCCGACGCTGCCGCAGATTCGCCATTTACACAATCTTGAATCTTGATGCGAAAACGATCCGAGAATTCACGTGTTTACACCTCGCTATTTTCTCAGCAATAATTTCCATCGGAGTACTTCAACAGGTTACATACGACGGGCCCGGATCCTTCACCCCCGATATTCGGATCAGATCCTGATTGTAAGATCATCTCCGAATACTCAGAAATCGGTGGTTGAAGTCAAAGCAAAAATTAAGGACAGTGGAATATGGACTGACTAGTTGAACGGGCCTAGCGCTTCCCGGATGAGCCGTACGTTAAATTCCAGACATTGATCAAGGCTAATCGCGACATTAACTTTAGCGTCCCTCCGCTTTTCGACAGCCAATGTTAGCAGTATTTTTCCTCAAGAGCGCATCTAATTCTTGACTTCAAATTTCATGCAGCGGTATTCGCAATGTTTCAGCAAATTGAAAAACATCATCTGTCTACATTTAAGCTTATTTTCCTCGACAAAGGATTTGACGACGAGTTTCTTTTCGTCTTTGCGCAACAATTGAGTCCCAAGCACAGACACGGATTCGCGTCTGTGTCACTTAACGTCATTCTTTCGTACACCGTAATACTCGGGAAAATCGCGACAAGAATAAAATAATCAAAGCGTTCGAATCGTCGCGTCTGATTACCGACGATATTGAAATCAGTAACGTTAATGCAACAAAACATCCCACGAAAAATAACCTTGTAGAATATGAATTTTTCAACCATACTGCTAGATTACGGTTCACTAAATTTTTAGAATATCCCGAAGTTGCGAAATGATGAATTTTCCGAAAGTTGCACCGTTACAGAACTCGAACCTAATCATTTTCGTGCGACCGTAATTTCGACTAAGATTTTTCTCTTGCCTATAGAACAAAGCTAAACTAGTTCTAGCTAAACTAGTAGTTCGATACTTTTGTCCGCCGTTTTTTTCCTGATATCAAAAACGACGACAGCCTAATTCGTTCGAGCGTCATTTCACGCGCAACTCCATCTGGCGCAAGAATCCGGCGATAAAAATCGTCCGAGGTCGAGTTTGTGAATGCGAGAGGATAGGATAACGGTATACGGCGTACCCGTGTGTCCACACGACGGAAACTCGTATTTGTTTGCTCGAAACGCGGCTCCAGAGCCAAGGCGTCCGACCGGAGCGGCCGTTTCCACTTACGCGCGTCCAGGATATCCATATACATAACATATGTACATAGGTATACGTATAATGAGACAAGAGATGCCACGCGGATGCCGGAGGCCAAGGCAACTCGTGCCTTGACGCCGTTTGGCCTTGACCGATGATACCCTTGTACACATCTGCACGGTACTTTGACTTCGTCTGACTTTTTTCATGTCGGTAACGGTGTCTCGTTACTCATGCCGAATCCGATCGAAATTGGCCATGTTTCACAAAACGACGAAAAAAGAAAATCGAATATCTTTGTTTCAGTCAGTTCATTACAGTCAAGCCCATCCCTGTTTAGCAATTATTTTAATCCGGGTTGAGCAGCTGATTGCTTCGAAAAAAAATGGTCAATATATATTTTAAAGTCTTAACACAACGGCTGACGTTGGAGAATGAAATATTTTTCACTCTTCTCGTACTGTACACCGGAACGGTAATTTCTGCGGTTTTTTATTCTCAGAAATTTTAAGGATCAGCCGATGATTAATCACGGAAGTTCGACAGCAGCTGGTTGGCAAATGAAATTACGATTTCATTTTACCAATCAAATAAAGCAGAAGAAAGGCATTTCTTTCCCGGTACTAGACACAAAGAAAAACTTATTTCGAAACGATGCGAAACAAAAGTCTGCCAGTCTTTCGACAAAGGGTATAGGTGTAATTTTACACACGCAGCTTGAATCGATTTTTAAAGCACGGTCGCTGCAGAGAGAAGGCTGAAAATTAATAGCCGTAATGAATGAGCATTTTGAGTAAAATATACACAACTGTCACGATCCTGCAAAGCTGCAGCGTGATTCGATTTCAATGCAATTCCATCCATTTCACGCTATTTATATCTAACCGAAAAATGGCGACGAAAGAAAAATATACACATCCTTCCGTTTTGTTATTCTTGCAATACGCGGTCAGATAACGAGAAATTGAAAGGCTTTCATTTTTATACTTTCCGAATGTTTTTCGCCCTGTTTCACTGCTCTTTCCGAAACTATGCGATATACGTATATAAATAATAAACAGACGAGACAAAAGTAGAAAGCTTTTTTGCCCGAGGAAACGACCCGCATCCGCGCACGGCTACCGAGCCGAGTAATGATCCGTCAAAAAGTAGCAGAGTGGGTTATTGTTTATTTACAGGCCCTTCGAAACTGCGCAGTCTCTTTCCCAACTTGAACGTAACCGCCGTTACAAGTCCAGTTACCTCTCCGGGATGAGGTCGAGAATTTCCGCTCTCCTCGCTCGCTGTTCGATTCTCTCTTTTCAGCAGGAGAAACCCACGGATACAGGCAACATTATACGAATACGCACAAAGAGAATCTCGTCTCGTTTCATCTCGCCTTAACTATTGCTCTCAATTTTTGTCCGCACATTTATTTTCTACACCTCTTCGTTCCTCTCTTACTTTTCGCACTCGTGAAAAGCTCGCTTTTTCCTTCACGAATGACGTTGCCGCAGTAGCAGCGACGCAGGTAACAGGTGTGTCGTCTGCGTTATATGGGACAAGAAATTACGAACCATTCGACGAGGAGAGACTGCGAACGAAGCGTGAAGAGAACTTTGAGAACAAGCAGCCTGCGTGACGGCTTGCGTGTTTCGTTCCTCTTATCGAAATTGCTTCATCTTGAATTATCAAACGCGATGATAATTTTGGCGTCTTGTAAATAGAAAAGAAGGAGTCCATGGCTGACTTGGTGGGAAAATTTCGGTGATATAATAAAATTGCAACGGAACGTACACCCTGATTCTTTTTTTAATTACTGCAATTTACTGGGAATTGATCAAGTCAGGAGTTCCTTCGAAGCGTGTAACAGAAAGTCGATTAATTTTAGATAAATGCACATGCCCCGATCAGTGTGGGCTGGAAAATAGCATTTCCACACGCTGTAAGCACGCGAATTGGCATCGATGTGGATACGTTGAAATCGCTACCCACCCCGATAATCGATACTAATTTCAATGATTGTCAATATTTGATGCGGCCAAATCGAACGTCGGATGAATTTTTTAGACCATCAATCCATCGCTCGACGATTCTCCTCATATCGCTGATTCCCTAGGCAATAATCGCACGCGTCAACTATAATAGATCCCGTAATAGATGGTTATATATAATGCGTATAGGTGATCTCCGTAATGCCGTATTGAACGTCAAAACAGGAACGTTGCCTCTGAAATTCATCCACCGATGCTGGTGTAGGATGTTGTCGTTACGGTGATGCGAATAAATATACAAATGAGGAATAAGGGTTTATTTAAATCAATTTAAACTGGATTTCCACGAAGAAACGCGACGCCAACTTCCGGCAGTTTTCTTAAAGAAACAAATATATCACTTGCACGAGGTATAGAGAGAGGAAAAAAAACTGTCGTCTACTACGAGGAATAATTAGAATAAGAATTGAATTAAGCACGATGAAAACAGAGCTTTTGGTAATTCATTCGATTCTGTATTTTTTTTTCAACGCTGAAACGCCACGGTTGGATTTCAAAAGCGTAGGTATTTTATCTTTCCTCGAAATATATGCAGAATTCTTTTTTTTTTCACAAAAGTGCAACATTCACAAGCCAAAGATGGAGAGGTTGAAATAAAAAGCAGAATAAATAGTCGATTCTCCTAGTATTCGCGAGTTGACATTGAATATAATAAAAGAATTTCGCAATGGAAAGGGAAAGAATCACAAGTTTCGTATTCTTGCGTTTCACTTTTGACTGCCGGGAGGCAAGAAAAAGCAAGCTTACAAGCCGGAAGATTTTCTCTGGCTACATTCCAAGAATTCAGAATCGTTTGGTATTTCGGTATTTTCCGGCGTGCTAAAATCCCCATTCTGCACGACAAGCCGCGAGGGAAGTTCGCTGATCACGAAAACGAAGCTGCTCGCACACGAATGCCGTCATCGTCGTCGGTGAAAAGGCCGCGAGGATATGCCTGAAACAGTCCTACAACGATTCGCGAGGGTTTCGATGGAAGGAAATTCTTCATCTTAAATTCCGGTTCGTTTGCCGCCCCAATTATCCTTCGATGATCATTCAAACCACGATAGTCGAAAGCTCTGAGACTTTATCGGAACTCGTTATTCGATCGATTTCAAAGCTGCTGATAAAACGTGATCAGGTGCAAAGAATAAAAGTGTATTATAAAGTATATACCAAAGTGTATACATTCGGATAACAATAAAAAGTCAATTTGTCCAAGTGAGATGAATCAGTTACTCAAAGTGTACGTATAATCGAAGGAATTTAATTTGATGGTTATGTTTATAGCATCGAGTCCTCCAGGTGCGAGGATTTACAATTAATTGCAAACTCGTCAACTGATGAAATACAAAAGAGCGAACAAAGACCGTCACTGTATCGTTTTTCCAAGGCGTTGGAGTTTACGTTTCTACCGTCTAAATTTTATTATTAGCAAGCCGTTAAATCTGACCGATCAAGTAAGGTACAGATAAAACTTTGTGAAGAATTGATCGAGCTAGCGAGTATGTAAACAGATCGACGTGAACTTTTCTGTTCGACTAGCAGCTCTCGGACTTTCATTATTATATCCACCGAATTCCCCTTGAATTATTTCTTCTTCCGTTTTCACTTCGTTCTTTCCCCCGGAAATTCTAATAACCGAGAATCACCTGGATAGTTTCAATTAATTTAATCAAATGAATAATTTTTCATAGCCTCCGTTTCCATAGCAGTGCGTGCGGCTTGATCGGATTTATTACACATATGCATGGCCTCTCGCTGCGCGAATCGCGGGTTTTCCTTAGCAAGGAATTATAGCCGCACGCGTTGCAGGGGGTAGAAAGAAAACCGCAAAGTACCAAATGCGACTTACGAGCGAAATGAAACGTGAAGGTGGTATGAAAGAGAAAAGAGAAGGGGGAGAGGAAAAAAAAATTTAAAAATTGAAAAACAAACTACGTACGTAAAAAGTAACATATAACAAAGTTTGTGTCGATTACGTACTGTATTTTCCTGACCAGCAGCTTCCGCATATCAGTCCAACTTTTCCTCCCATTTTGCAACGGTGTGAAGTTGCAGAAGAACGGATGAAGAAGTAGAAGAAGAATAAGTAGTAGTAGAATAATAATAATAAAAGTAACAGCCCCGATCGTTGCACCCGCTCCGAAACGGTGTTCAAGTCTTTCTCAGCAAGACTCGCTTGACTGTTACGAGAACGTATAACCCTTGATTACCTTATTTCACACTTGATGAAATAATCAACGTTCAAAGGTCAGCGTTTATGCTCACTTTAGATGGTTAAACGGGCGATCGAAATCCCGACTAAAACATCAACCCCGTCTCCGTCTCTTTAGCTCCGGCTGTCGCTTTACGATGTCATATACGTCCCATAATTCGGGGATTCTGATTTACCGTTTGCAGTCACGAAACCCGTTTTCAAAACGCGATATCACCAGACGACACTCCGTTTCCAGCACTTATTCACTCGACGATACTTGTATCGATGTATTCAATGTTTCCACCCCGATTCATCGTGCATTCAGCTTTATCAAGCTTCGTCCGATCGAAATATCACCTTCATCCCTGAACGATCCAACCGAATACTACCGTGAATTTGTGTCTTCACTTGGCTGCGAGTGAAACAAACACTTCCTTCGGCCTTGATCAATCACGCGCACTACAGTCGTCGGTGCAATAATTCACGAGGCTGTAATCGATGTTGATTTTCTTCAGCTACAAAAAGACATCGACCCGGTTCTTTTCACCCCGAGCATCGCGTCTCTACGCAAACAAACGACCGATCGTGAGTCGGACCGGACGAATGGTGTCGACTCACAACAACGAGCACCTTGAACAGGTGTCGGCGTCGCGACGCTGCACACGTGGCTTCGCATACGCGTCGCCGTTCGTTAAATCGCGTCGTATCTGTCGGACCGCCAACGAGTGACTGCCGAGTTCAGATGCTCGTTCGGGGGGCCGAGAGTCCGGCAGAGGGATATGATTCGTTCTGTCCCCATTGAGTAGTAGGCATGCTACACCGACACGCCGGAAACTCTTACGTCACACACGACACGCACACCAAAACATCGTATGATTTCGCCTGGAGCCCTGACGCCAACTGGGAGTCGTGTGTGTCCGCAGGTTTTGTTTGTCACGCACACATTGACGATTGATTTCGCGATTCGTGTCATGCATCGTGTGTGAGTGCACGGGCTCGGTGAAGCTTTGCAGGTTTTTAGCCTCTTCAAAGAGACGAGAACGAGAAATTCTGGCGTCGGTGTAAGAAGATTGTCCCAATTGCTCGTCGATTCTTCATTCGTATAAACTGATTATTCACAATCGATTATATTGTCTTGAGAATTTTATAGCTTGTAATTGACTGTTCCGTACCTCTGTAGGTCAAAATTGTGCGATTCTTTTGCGTAAATTGCATAATATTGAAAACCAATGGAATATCCAGCTTTGATTGTAATGTGTTTATTACCTTTAGGCTACTCGTGCAGGCATTCTATACCTTTAAAGGCTTTGAAACTCTTGAGGTACGCCATATTTACATGGATAAATACTTGAAAAAGAATACTAATATAATTAATCCAGACATGATTTTACGTGCAATCGCTTTCAAAGAACCAAACGAATTTCAGCTTGTCGAATAATTTTTTGAACAAACGTCTAGAATTATTATTACCTACGGTTTGTTCAGCCGCACATAATTTCTCCGATTAGTTTCTCAGAAGTGTTCATTGCACAAAAGAAGCGAAAATATTGCCAAGCGTGTCGTACATTGGCTATAATTTAATTTTTTATCTACCGCGAAAGGAAAGTTGGCATAACAAATGACTAGAAAATATGATATAAAAATGCTGGAAGTCGAAAAGATAACGAAATACGTGAGGGGGATCGAGTGAATACGCCGGTGAGAAATATACGAGCAAAGATGTAGATAGAGAGAGAGCAAACGGGTGGGTCCGGAGTCCCAAATCGCCCTCGTAGCATCTGCGGCGCATCCCTTGGAAAAAGGGACGATGTACTTCGCTCCTCGCTGTGCCGCCGGTTCGCCGTTAATCAACGCAGATTACACAGAATTCATTTTTATCACTTGGACCCCGACATCCTCGGCGGTGCCTCGAGGATTCCACGAGTTATGACATCAAGTTGGAAAAAGAGAAAGAGAGAGGGAGGCCAATCGTACTCTCGACTTTCCCAGTGTCCCCTATTTCGCGATTTCGCGATCCTACGTTACTCCTCAAGTCAAGATCTCACTGTGCATACGTGCCATGGTTCGAGACTGACCCAATTCGTTTGCTGATTGCGCGCGTTTAACCGTTTCATAATTGCGTTGTTCAATGGTGGAGATGTACGCGGAATAGCGAGCTTAGGTTCGTTGGAAATTAGTAAAACGACGAATTAATTTTGCGACTCTTTCACGACAAGTTAATAGTTCGTTGTTTCCCTCCGCGAGAATATCATTCCAGTGAAATCCGTCTAGAAAAACTTTTAGGTATAGTACCTAAAAAAAAAAAAAGTTTGAAAGTTCAGAAGCGATCGTTTGTCAACAATTTTTCTATCGAGCAACACGTGCCGGGAATTGTGGAAGCGTGAAGAGAACGGCAAAAAACAGAATAATTCCAAGAAATCCAAGGAATTCGAAAGGCGGCTTTATACAGGCATTATATTAAGGTTTATGGGAATTATAAGTCGAAGTCAGCATATCAAACGCGGTTCTTCCTCGGCTCTGGTGTTTGAATATTTGACGAGTCATATCCTCTGGCACATCGGATCGAACTCTGGGAGTTCGAAATGGCGACCCGGTACTTTGGGATACGTATATGTTACACATACACGGATAATGCGCGAATTACCGGACTGCAGGTACATACATCGAATGGGGGTACTGATAAAAAATTCAAGACCCGCACCGCGGCGCATGAAAGCTTTTCCGCTTTAAGCTCCTGCAGCATTATAGATACCTACACACACCCACAGTAGCTGCAGATAGTACGGCTACCGACTAATGTCTAATGCACCCGAGCCCTGTGGCGACGTTGTACCTACCGCAACAGCGATGCCAATAGGTGGAAACGCGTTATCGAACCGAGTCCAGAGTGCAACGAGGCAATTGCAAGGGAAACTGCGCAGAGATGAGCAATTTTTAAAGACGAATTAACGCGGCTAGATGTCTGAGGTGAGCCGCTAGCTATAACCGGAGCTTAAGAGCGGATGACCTTTCAAATGAGGTGCAATACGTAGTCGAGGTATGCGATCGGTGTCTTGCGAAATATAATGTCGAAAGCTAGCCAAGAGTTCAGGCTTGATCTTCCGTTCGAGCTCTCTAAATATGCGGTTGCATCGAAAGACGGTTCGCAGAAAAATGCGGAGGAAAAATGTGTGAGAGATAGAAAAAAAAAAAAATATTTTCATAATGCATACGAAATTATGTAAGAAAGTTCCTCGAGCCTCGTGTATGCAGGCTTGGGTATGTATATATTCATATTATATTCTCAGTCAGTATTTGTGCGTGTTTTTGCTGTATACGCAGCGTTGTACAACAATTGGCATTTTTTCTTTTTTTTCTTCTTATATATGTACAATTGTAAGTAATAATATAATACTCATTATGGTTAAAAATCTATATACTTTAGTAATTAATCATCCGATGGATATAGTAGGGTAGAATTATTTTTAAATGCTAGTATTAAAATTACATGTGTTTACGCCTAGTTAGCTGTACGTTCGCGTACGTTGTGTGTCTAAATTACATTTTATATAATCAAGGAGAAAAAAATAAAAAATAGTACAAAACTTTGATAAAAGGGTAAAATGTCCTGCGTGAAAAAAAAATTTAAGAGAAATTGATTAAAAAATAGAACGAGTAAGTTAAAATATAAAAATTTGTTCTCTTTTAGGACTTCGATGTCCACTGGCGTGACATTTTCTATATATAATATGTATGTTTATAGTCGTGCTTTATCTATTCTAATAATGAGTTATCTATCGCTGTACAAAACATGTATATATGTATGTATAATAAGTCGTACGTTAGAGAATCTTTGTAAAGGTACAACATGTGTAAAGATACCAGATATAGTTAGACGGAATTACATAAGGTAATAGTTGTGACGCGGTGACGAATTAATTTCAGGCAACATTGTATCTCCTCGGTTGAAAAAGTGCAACGAGGAGAGCGCCGATATTTGAACCCAAACTTATTAAGTTTCATCAAATGAGTTTCGAAAGACATTAGCTGGTCGGAAGAATCGACTTGCATTTGTCCAGTCGACTGGCTCGGAGTAGAAGAGTAAGAAGAGGAAGCGAAGAATATGGAGGATGAGAATCACTTTTCCCGAGGGTTTCGTACTCTTTCGTGAGAAACGCCCGAGTTCCCCTTTCCTTGCGTTACGTTCCATTCGGTGAAACGATAGGGGGAGAGAGAAAGAGAGGAAATAAAATTTCTTCGCCAAGTCTTTTTCCAAGCGCTATTCGCACCGGAATGGCCTCTTTCCTTTGTGCGGTGGTAATTGAAAAAAGTAACGAAAGAATGCGGAGGGTTGAAATTAGCCTACAAGTCGGTCTCGACTCTCCCCGTCGCCTCTCTACAATTTATACACTTTGAAACTTCTTCCCGAGGGTGCATCGACTACCGATGCTGACAGTTATCAGATCATTTTGATTGTTGCCGATTCCAACGTCGGAACAAAGCGCAATTATGCATCAGGAGATCCCTACTCTTTCGGTTTGAAAAATATCCTCCGACGAATCGAGGCCCTCGCGTTATGCGTCGGGGATGAAACGCAGATTAGGAACTACGGAGGAGGGCTGAAAATTATCGGGCAATTGCCCAACCGCCACCGAGACGCGACGCAAGGCCGTGTTCCAACTCGCCGTCTCAACTTCTCCGGCAAAAAGGGAATTCAATTCGTCATATATGTATAAAACACACGTGCGTTGTACTCTTGATTAAAACTGTGCAAAAACTTCAACCCAGTTGCTCCGTAGAATACCATTTCTACCGAGCGATACGTTGCGACGAAAAATACGATGGGAAAAGCTAACTCGTCCGATTAAACATCCGTGTTGTAATAATTTATTACGGTGAGTTGGAACCCGCGAACGTGCTTGTGAAATATCTGCGAATGGGCGTTATTGCCTTTAATGTTCTTAAACGGGACGCGAAATTTACTGATCCTCGATTTCATCCTGCAAAAGCCCACTACCCACATTTCGGAGTTATTCTCGTCACGAAAAAAACCCTTCTTCCGCTACCGTGTAGTCACTAATCTCAGTTCTACTTTTAGCCATTTCTTACGTTTCACGATTTGATACGTTGCTGATTTTTGATTTGCATTTCGTAGCATCTCTTGATCGGAACCTGTTATTGCCGTACGATTATTGGATTGAGATTCTAGAGTATACGTATACGAAGTTTCCTCGACAGTAAAGTGTAACAAAAAAAACTAATCGAAATTAAGTAATATGTCAGAAAGACACTGACGATGAGACAGTAAAATGACAAATACATATGAATGATTTATAATAAAATGTGGATGCTGAGAGTAAATGGAGTTGAGCTGAAATTTTCCCTGAGATTAGCACTATCTGAATAATTCAAAACGTTGCAAATATAATTTATGAATAACCTTTCCTAACAAACAACATGTACAGGTATAACAATGACGTGAAAATGGTATTTAGACAAGGTTTTTTCGGGTGTATCCGAAGTGGCCAATTGTAAAACGATACCGGAATGTGCGTGATGCGGCGTGATGCTCGACAATGGAAAAACGAATTCCTGGTATACAGACGTACCGGAGGTCCTAATACAGTTTGAGGACGACGACGACGACTCGCGCGAGCGGCTCCGGAGCGGCGACTTTGGAACACAGACCTTCCGCCTACTTCCTCAAAATCCCAGTCCCCAAAGGCCACTCACCTGTACCGTTTGCACTGCTGGAGCCGTCCGTCGTCGCCGCTCCGCGAGTAACCGTCGTCCCGTCGTCCTGGCCCTGGGCCTCGTTGGCGTCCGGATGACCGGGCGGGACACGGCGCGTATCGAACGTTAAAACACCCGAAGTTTCGTTCGCGATTGGGATCGTCGAGTCTGCCGTCGACTCCTGGTGTCGCGCCGGCGCCGATCCGTCTTCTTGCCTGCTCGTTGCTGTCGTCGGCAACCCTCGCCCCGACTCCGACATTGACGTCCGTTGCTGTTCCTGGAGTAAGCAGGCGCTCGAGAGCAGGTCCCACTGACGCAGCTTCTCCCGGTCGATTTCGAACGAACCGGACGTTGCCGTAGACCCGCGTGACGCCTCCGCCATCGCCGGAGCTGGGGGAAGGTTGCCTTCGGCTAAAAAATTCTGCCGATTATCATGCTCAGTGTCGCGTTGCTGGAGGACAGCCGCCGCTGCAGTCCCCGGTTTCCGGTACGCCTCGTTCTCCGAGTCCCAGATGTAACCGCCGACGCCAATTCTGTCCATGGCCAGCCTCTCGTAGGTCTCTTCTTCGGGCCCCGGATTCCCTTCCTCCGCCTCCTCTTCCTCTCTTCGACCCTCGTCGACTTCCTCCCCACGTTGCATTCCCTGCGCTTCGCTTTGATCCCGGTCTTTCGCGGCAGCCTGTCTTCTTCGCATCCTGTGACTCTCCCCGGCCACCTCCGAGGCTTCCCTCCGCAGAATCACGCTGTCGTTCACGTAGGTCGCGCCCCTCGTGATACGCGCTCGACCCTTCGACCCCTGCGCTCCGGCTATCCGCCCATCTTGAACAGCGGACGGACCGACGGAGGCTTCCAAATTGTCGAGGGATCTCGCGTGCCTCAGGCTGACCCTGCGCAGACTCTCCCTCCACAGCGAGTCCTGCTCCCAGGGATCCTCGCCGTTGAATCTGTTCTGGTTGTGCACGGGCGAAGGATGGACCGTGGTTTCCCGCTGTTGCCTCGAGCCGATCATTTGCCCGGTGCCGTACCTCTGCTCGACCAGATTCTGTAGCTCGGCATCGTCCAGAAGGCCTTCGAGCGACCTTGACCTCCGATGAGCGGCGTACCGGGTGCCGATTTCCACCTGAAAACGTGATCCGCTCGGTGTTGTGTTGGGCTCATCTTGCGTCTTATCGCGGATACCGTGCGGGTAAATGTTCCGCGAGTTGAGGTCCGGGATCATGGAGACGTCAGGTAGAGGGTCGGTCGACTTGACCCTCCTGAGGGTGTCGGCCTCATATATGTTCCGCTTGTCGACCTGAAAAAGCCCGGCTTTCTTCTCAGCGAGAAACTGGGTGCTGGACTTCCTAAGTTCCGCGGCAATCCGCCTGGCCTCGTCGATGTCCTCGACCTGTATCTGCCGCGGCATCTGTCTCGGAATGGGATTCACCATGCGACCGATGTCGTTCCTCTTGTTGGCCGCTAAGGCCGCGTCCCCGCGTTGATTGTTTAGCTGCGGAAGCCTCGAGGAGGCCGAGTTGCGGTTGATCAGCGCGTCTATTCCGCTCACACCGGCCTGCAGGTCGCTGTAGTAGTACGGCGCCCCGTTCTGGTCGTTCTGCACCTGGCTCGCGTTGTAGTACGCGGACTGGGGGCTGAGCTTGACGGTGGAAGTGGACGCTGGGTACTGACCCGAGTCCTGACTCGCGGATGATCTGTGATTCGGCGATAAAGAGAAGCGGGCCGAGTCCTGGCTCGTTTCGCGGGAGTGTCGCCCCTGCGATCGGCGATTCTGCTCGAAGTACGAAGCGTTTGGAATGCCGTTACCAGGCGCGGATGGGGAAACGGAGCCCATCTGCGACATGACGGAGGATGACTGAGCGCTACTGGGTCGTTGGCAGGCAACGGAAGTGGATACCGAAGCATTTCCGGATATTAGAGAGTAGCTGGAGTCTCTGCTGTGAGAAATCAAGGGGCTGGGTCGCTGATGGGACGGTATCTTCTGACCGCGGTAATTTTCCCCCGGTTTAGAACCGTCGCCGTGCTCTGAACGAACGCCGGGGGAACTGCGGAGCGTTGAAAAGCTGACCACGTTCTCGTAGTGAACGTCGCCGGTGAAGGACTGGGAGTGCTGATGCATCGGGGGTAGGTCGCTGACCCTCATCGACGGCAGACTGCTGGCCGAGCTCGTCTTCGTTCTGGCACCGTACTGGTAAGGCTGATCCAGGGTGTTGTACGAGGGGAGATTACCCTTGCCGGATATTTCCTGACTCGTTGTTTTTCGCAGGTGTTTATCCGTGGCGAGCATCGACTCGTTCAATCCGTATATGCTGTTGTAGCTCAGGTCCTTTGCGTACAGATCAACGTTGAACGCGTCCCGGGCCTGGAGTTCCTCGAGGTACTGATCCAGGTCGATACTTGCCCCGTCGAAACGGCTCCCAAGGGACTCGAGCTCGTCCAGACTGTCGAGGACCTCGCAGACCTCGTCGCTTACCGGGCGTCGCTTCATCTGACGGTGCCTGGCCTCCTCCTCGGGGCTTCTAAGCTCCACAGAATCGCTGCCCGAGGCACTCTCGAGCGACATTCGACTGTCGCGGAAGGTCGAGCTTATCGTAGTATCGGAGAACCTCGAGGGTGGTCTGTGCGTCTCGACTTGACCCGCGGGCTTGTTCCAGGACTTTGGTGAGTCCCTGCTGTTTAGGCTGTCCCGACTCGCTGCCACCTGAGGCGCGACCTTCTTCGCTTCGCCTAAGGAGTCTTGAATCTCGAGGGAATCGAGGTCGTCCAGGGGTGGCAATGAGGTCGGGATCGGCGGTGGCGAAACAAGTTCACTGTCCGACGAGTCGTGGAGCTCGGCAATGAGCGCCTGGCTGGCTCCCAAGTAATACGAGGCCGGGCGAAAGGTGTCGGAGAGACTGAACCGAGGATGCCGAGGAGCGTCGAGGGAGTCGAGGTCCTTGGATGACTCGTCGTCAGCGTCGGAACTGTCGGATTTGAGGGCAGTCAGGATGTCCGGAAGGTCGGGCCTCGGCGGAAGAACGTCATTTCCCGAGTCTCTCTTCGTCTTGGCTTTTTTCCCCGACGACTCGGTGTCCTCCTTGTCAGCAAGCTGGCTGACCTCCATGTAGACCGGCTCCATTTTATTGTCAGCAACACATACGAACTCGTAGTGGGGAGGATCGAGAGTCGAGTAATCACCGGAGTCGTGTTTCCGGTCTTGATCATCGGGTGCGAGAAGTGAGTGCCCGATGCCGTTCTGGCTCATTTCGACGTAAGAATTTTCTTCGTGGTCCAGACTCGCGAAGAGGCTCTCCATCATCTTTGAATTTGGACGCTCGTTCGACGGGTCCAGAATCGCCTTCCTCGGTGCCATCGGCATGTAGTGTTCCTCCGGGTTGAAGTCATCTGGTTTCGAGGCCGGGCTGGTCAGTTCGCTTTCCACCGACAGCTGATCGTCGTGAGTGACCAAGGATTCGGTAACGCTCAGCCGCGTGTAACAGGGGTTGGAAATTTCCTGGGTGTTTGCAGCTTCCGCCTCGTTCTCCGAGCCAGCCTTCGAATCCTTGACTTTCCTGCTCTTGTCACCGAGGTCCTTTCTCCTCCTTATCGTCCCCGTAAAATTCTCCTCGACGTTCACCGACCTCTGGATTTCCCGGTTCTCGTCTTCCTCCGCGACATTTTTACTCGGCTGATCGAGGTCGCTACCCGTTTCGTAAAGGAGAGTTTCGGTGTCGCTCAACACCCCGCGATTCTGCTGCTGTTTATACTCCTCGTTCTTGTCATTCTCCTGTTTCTGAGCCTGCTGCGATTTCCGCTCGAAATCGGCAAGGAGGTCCTTCACCGACTTGTTTCCATCGTCCGTGGAGGCTTCCTCCTCAACGCCGACGGAATCTTTGGTCTCCCGGCTCGAATCGCCCAGTGCAAAGTCGCGGATGACGGTCGTGTTCCGTGTCGGATCGAGTCGTGAAACGTGAGCCTCCGTTGCCTGGGGCGGAGAAACTTTGAGAGGCTCCTGCATGGCGAGCAGCGACCCTGGTGTTTCATCCAGGCTTGACTCGAAGGACTTGATCCTGGACTGAACGAGATTTACGGCCTGTACATCGGGCGGCGTTGAGTCCTGGGGGTTTTGCTCAGGTTTGATGTACTGATAAGAGAATTCCTTGATTACTTTGGCCTCGTCAATTTTCGTCTCCCAGTCATCCTTATCACCTCTCGTAGAGTTCCACTGGACGTTCTTGTGCCCGTGCCAAGTGTCGTTGGGTATGTAACCGGCAAGAGTGCTGAGCCTCCCCTCGGAGTTGCTCGATTGGTCATTGCACGGAGGGTGGCAAAGGGCGCTCGTCTGTTTCAGAATCCCTGTAGGTTTCTTCGGCGTTTCATTATGCTGCCACTTGGGATCCACCCCGGTGCCAACTTCCGGCCCGGATTCCTTCCGGGTCGATCTCCTCACCGTCGATCTCGGGTTGTTTATAGCCTCGTAGGACGACGGCGAGAAGCCGATTTCCCCGTATCCGGCGTCAGGCGGGATACCGCAAGGCTGACGGCTCCCCCGGGACGCGTTTTTATGTCGGCTGTTCTCATACTGGGGAGGGAACGCCGACGGATGAATTGGCGAGGAAACGGTTTCGCCGTTCGCGCTCACTCTCGTCGGATAATTCAAGGCGGCGCTTGTTGCGGCTGTCGTGATCATGGCGGTGCTGGTGGTTGTGGTGGTGATCGAGGTTGCGGAAGAAGAGGCAGCAGACGACAACGTCCGCTCGTCCAGAACCTGCCGGGGGCTCCTGCCAGCGTGGGAGGGTCTACGGGTTCGCTTGTGCCTCACGTTGCCCAACTCTGAGTTATGGTCAAACAATAATAATATCCTCCGTTACTCTCGAGTCAACCGGAACGAACGTTCGTTACCTTCCACCACGCTAGAATTGTTAGGAAAGCCAGACCGAGAATATAACGACGAAGCTGAGGTCGCTCGAACTCCGTCCAAGACA
Organism: Neodiprion lecontei; assembly: GCF_021901455.1. Taxonomy (NCBI): domain Eukaryota; kingdom Metazoa; phylum Arthropoda; class Insecta; order Hymenoptera; family Diprionidae; genus Neodiprion; species Neodiprion lecontei. The sequence goes on along the minus strand of NC_060265.1, from coordinate 7,916,428 downwards.
AGATTACTGCGCTGTTAACTACCCGTTCGTTCTAAACTGTTACGACGATTTATTTACAACAATAACGTAGCGAACTGGGATCAAAATTATCCCCTCTACCTGGGCGTGTCTAGTAACCTTCGGCAAAACTTCGTTAGCCTTCAAACTATCCCTCAACATTCGATCCAATAGCAAATAGAATACTTGAAACTTTAAACATGAAACTAGTTATCGGATAGCGTGTATTGCACTACGAAAGCGTGATCGAATCTTGATTCTTCAGAAGAGGTATACATGTATACTTGAGTTTTGATAATGATCTAGGCACCTATAGAGGCAATTGCACGAACTTTGTTGCAATCTTGCGCAGTGATCTTGGCTCGGAAACGGTTTTAGAAGCTGAGAGTTAGTGTGCAGAATTCACAGTCTACGACTGTGTGCGATATGTACGAAAATAAGTAATAATTGTTATCACGGTACATTAAGGCCACGAAAAATCGTCGGTAAAGAATATTTTTGTTAGTTGGATTGGCGGCGACATGCTGTATGGTATGCAGTTTCGACTCTAGTCGCTATGTATAATATACATATACACATAATACGATATGATTTATCTATATATTGAAGAGCTTCGTGCGTTGCCGTTTTCAGACAGGCTATGTGTTTCATTCGTTAGAGTATTCGAGCGAGCTATCGTCTTGCCGTACCTCTCGATCGTGTTAGTCTTCCAACCCAGCCCAGCCCAGCCCAGCCCAACCACCAGCACCGAACCATTGACAACAAGTTGCATCCCCACGTGTAATTGAAAATATCGGTACCACGTCACCACACCATAATTAACTCAACATAGGGCAAAACGTGCAAAACGTTGATAGTGTTGAATTTTGCATCACTCCATGGTATGTTAAACTGGCGGAAGAATTTACTCCGCGACGCTTTGGGTCAACGATGCAGCGTCGTGCCCAAAATATAGTGTCTACTAGAGAACGACATTTTGGTAATTTCATTTCAGGCGGGAGAATCTTCTTACACTGCTGTATTACTCTGTATTAATACGATTCCCTCGATTACAGGGGTGAAAAAGTTCAGTGAAGAGCGATAGGTGGAGAGAAAGACAGAGAGATTCAGTGTCAGGGTATACGTATTATGTAGAGGAGAAGTCAGAACCAGAGACATATTATACGGATGGGGGGAAAAAAGTGGAAGAGGTGAAGACAGATGAGAGCCGGAGAGGAAGAGAGTAATAAAAAGAGCGAGTGAGAGGGAGGATGGATCTAAAGAGGACGATGAAAGTTAGGATGAAAATACACCGAGCAAAAGGAGAGGCCATTCTTTTGCAGCAATCAAATTTGAAGTCAAGGCTGTGAGGCAACGCGATGCGGGATATCTTCAAGTTTGATTAACCCCGAGGACATTATTCAGCAAGTTAATTAAAATCCACCATAAAAAGATATTATACGTACAGTTGAATAATACGTGTATCTACTCGTATATATGAAATATATACATATATGTAAATTGTATCATACACATTTCAATGTATATATAAATGTACAATAGGTACGACAGAAACAGAGGCAAAGAGGCGCTAATACAATAAACATTGTGTTATTACAGAGAACTAAAAATGATGCTAAATGATAATGATAATAATAATAATAATGGTAATAGTAAACAAAACTAATAATTCTACTAGCCGATTGCGTAAGTTAAACCCCATCGTTAGATTATTTTAAACTATAAAGTATTCCTGCGTCGAAGAAGCGACAAATCCTACGTATTTACACAGTCGGAAATAATTTTTGTCAACGTTAAATTTCTCATGTGACGAAACTAACACACTTCTAAGATTCATTTGACATTGCGCGCATAATTTATATCACCAATAACCTGAAGTTGCGTGTTGAAGGGTGAGTTCAAAAGATATTCATCACTTTAAGCGATATCAAATTGTCGGCAGATTTTTACAGGTCGGAAAAAAATTAAGTTTAAGTCTTTAAATTAAATTTAAATACTGCCGAGCAACAATTTCCCATTGAATAGCTTGCCAATAAATTTTGCCTCATTTCAAGCGTGACTTGTATTTCAATAGAGTATCAACTGAAATATGGTAATTATGTACGTTCTTTGACGGAACAAATTGTTGACTAAACACTGAATTTCGTTAATTTGAACCTGCAGATAAATTGTTCTCTTTGAAACATTATACCTATGCCGTTGAAATGTCACAGTAGATTCTGAACATTCCTCAAGTGGACGGAAAAATTGGAAAACTGGTTAAAATTAGCATATTTTTTCCGACAGTGTACACAGTAGACGAGTAAGAAGAAGAAAAAAAAAACAATTAATAAAATGAAAAGAACACTACGTAAACAATGATGGACCTATATTTTCGTGCGCTTGAAAATGGAGAATATAAAGAATATCCCCAAATTCCACATCGAAATCGTATTTGTATGTATGAGTAAAATAATGACGAAAGCTTAAATAATTAAACCAGGAGACGAGTCCCTACCTTCGTCGTCGCTGGAATAACTGTTGTACCGGGAAACGTTGTTGGTGACGGATCGTCTGCCGTCAGTGCTTTTGCTCCGAGGATGAGTCCGATGTCCATCGTCCCGTCTCCTGGCTTGCCGAGCCTCGGCGAGGCTTGCTTCGTGGGCAGCGAGTTCGAGGAAAGCCTGCTGTTTGTAATAGCTCGACAGTTCATTCTGGGCAATTCCCTGTACACGACTTCCAGAGCTAGCGGGTTTCCTCGTTAACGGACTCTGCAGCATTCGCTGTTTCCATTCGAGTAGTCGCTTCATTGACTCTTCTCTCTGCGGATCAAGATCAATCGATCAGATTGATCCAAAAGACGCGGGCAATTCAAATTTCCCCAAACACAAAATCGGCTGGTGAATTTTCACGAATCCAAACGGCGATTATTTCTCCCTTATACCTGTGCACATGTATGAATGGTATGTTGGTAAAGCGCACCCGATTTCACCGCGACGCGATGCAATGTGCGGTCGTGTGAATTATGCGTCTGAACAATTAGTTCAGAGCGATCAAGCAGCCGATTCGAGGTATTAAAACGAGCGAAGGCTTTTCCGCAAACCCGAACTGTCAGCAAAAAAAAATCAACGAACACGCTAGCTCGTGAATTATTACCTAACAACACGTTGCCGCCGCCTGTCTGCCGGCGTATGACGTGCGCTTAAACGGCAAAGTGGAACAACCGTGACTAATTACATCGCAAACGCGTTACGGCGTCTCTTGTTCGTTTGGGAATATTTCAGTGCAGTTGGTACCTGTAATAGTTGCTGAAATGGGAAAATCGAATGGCAAAAATTTCCTACCACTATCGATAACAATTATAATTCACAACCGGCGCGTACAAGATGTATTATACATGTGTGTGGATATCAATAAACACATGTATAAACCAACCCGCTGCGTTGACTATTAACGGTGATTATTAGTGATTTATCGACACAGCGGTAAACGATGATTACAAACACGACGTATAAAGAGAGAGTAATTATTTAACCAAAATACGAGCCAACCTGCATTCCCGCTTAAAATTGTAGCCATTAGATGCACACCGTGATTACATGCGAAAATAGACCAATGTTTTGATATTTGTTTAACAAGCGACGTATCCCGATATTGCTGCGAAATTATTCCTACAATTTCGACCGAACAACTAGCTGCACTGCACAGTTATATGTATAATACCATTAAACTCCAATTGCTTGTACCCAACGATAATCAACGATTTCGCGAATAACGCTGAATACAAAATGCGTTGATGATTAGGGAAAAAGTACAGGGGTGGGTAAAAAAAAAACTGGCAAACTTTTTCTTTCAAACGTATCACAGGAAAGTTTTTTCTCCTCTACTCACCTGTTGGATCTTCCGCTCCCCATCGCGTGAATCCTGTCCCGACGATCGCTCCGCGTAATCGTCTTCGTCTCGGTCTACCTGATGCCGTGTGCGGGGCAGACGAGCCGATGCTGACCTGGCAAACTGCTGCTCGTTCCACCGCCTGGCCCTCCCACCGGTTGACGTGTCGTACTCGGTACGAGAATCGCGTTGTATTCGTCGAGGCACAGTGGCCCCTTCACCCGGAACACCGCCGAGCAAAAGTTCCCTGCCGGAGGGAACTGCCTGCTCGTAACTTCGCTCTCGGAGCGATCGTCTCACCAGTGACTCGCTTGCTATTCTGTAGACACAGGTATTCGCAACACATATAGGACTATAACCATAGCACAGACACGATTTTCGCGATGGATTTAATTATACAAGAAATTCGTTTACTTTAGACGCGTAGAATAATGCGTGCGGCGTGTTATAACAGAACGCACGTCTCGAGCCAGTCTGACGAATACGCGTTACACTCGTCGGGTGAAACGGTTTCTCCCCTCCCTTATTTTTGGCTCTTTGTGTCTTTTGTCGTTGAACCGATTCGCAGAGTTATTAGACCAATTTATAAACTAATCAATAAAACGACAGAAAACGTGGAAAACTTGAAAAAAAATATTTAAACTCGATGCTTTACGAGTGGAAAATTTTTTAAATTCTCGAAAATTAGACAAATAATAACAATGTGTCTATTGGAGGAACGGTCTGTTTGGTTATTCCGTTGGCAAATGATGATCTAATCGTAAATTCAGGTAGGTAGAGAGAGACATTCGGCTACGACGGTATTCCGGAGGTGTGTGTGTGTGTGTGTGAATAAGTGCGGTGGAGCGCACCTGACGCATCGCGGAATTCAACTTCTAAGAACAATCAGCTGTACCTGACATGGCAGCAACTGTGAGGTGAGTCACGACAGGTGAGGTGAGTTTCGTATGCACGCTTCAGTCTCAATCGGTTACTTGTCGCATCGGAGCGTGACAATTTAACGAACGAATCGAGTATGCACAGATATACGAGAAAAAAAATATTTGTTCACACGTGAAAGAGGAGATTAGTGAACAAGCGATGAGGTTGAAGAAATGAATAATAATACACTCGATCGATGCGTAATAATTGATGTTTCAAAAGTTGGGGAACAGCCATTACGGCGAAAGTTCAAGACCAAAGTGAGCGCGCTCGATTTACAATCATACTACGAGAAGTGACTTGTACATAAAACTGAATTTCAAAGTAAATTCAAACTAAAAAAAAGTGTACACGAAAACTGTTCATTTACATGATCATTAATTTTCTTGAATAATATTGCCAAAATATTTTCATCCATATGAGTAACTCAGTGACACTTTACGCGAAAACATTCTGACCGTTTTCTTTTGTTACACAAATTTCTGCACGGAAGGTATAACAGCTTGAAGTATTAATCTACCGGATTGATTCAATTCGGGAAATATTTCTATCTATGGAGTGACGAGTACGGTGAAACTGGTATTTAGAACGCGGTTGGAAATTATCGGCCGTTAATGATAATCCGGGATATAGGTAATAATGATTGAGAGGAAAACCGTCCGAACATCAGCGACGAATAATAGCACCGACGTACCTAATACCAAAAATATGAAATTACACGGTGGTGGTTTATACCTATACGTGTAACACAAATCCGTCGATAACCAATCAGACGATTTATTGAAAATCTATAGACGTGCGTATTGGTACGCAGGTTAAAATATTTTCCCAACATCAACTCCGGAAATTCTGACACGAATCGAACGATCAGGATTTGAAAAAACAATTTGTTTTTTTCATCTTGTTTCTTGTGTTCGGGGCAAAATATTCAGATGATATTCGTCGACGTTGATAAAGCAGCGATATTTGCAGTAGGTGTAAAAAAAAGGGTCTGTGTATGTAGCGAAAAATTTGGGTATAAGAATTGAGAACCATGAGTCAAAGGCCGATACCATTAGTCATCCACAAAGTCAAGGAAACCTGGACCTAACGAAACGAATAATTTGTCTGAAACGATTTCTTTCAGATAGACTGAGAGTGCGACTCATACTCGGTGGTGAAAATGATTACGAATGAAACTTACTCAGAGTGACGTTGAAGGGAATGAGACGAGATAAGGTGATGGTGGTGCTGCTGTTGCTGCTGCAAGGCGGAACTCTGATCCCTCTGAGATCGTCTGAGGGCCAAGCTGGAAGTTTCGCTTATGCTGCCTACGCTGGATTCGGCGTCCCGTTCTCTCGAGGAGGTGGGTTTGGATGGCGTAGTGGCGCGCGATAAGGACTGATTACGTTGCTGCTGGTGATGCTGAGGCGTCTGATGCAAGTAAACGGCGGACTGGCGCATCTGGGCGGCGTACCTTGAATATTCATTCGCGTTTCTTTGACTCCTCCGTAATTTTTACTGAAACATCGACGATTTACGTCTTATCGTCAACTCTCTCCCTGTCTTACCTTTCCTCGGAGTAAAAGTATCCGTCATTAGTCGGCGCGTCTGACGGGTTGACGACATCGAGACTCGATTTGGGTCGCTGAGGTCGGCGTTGCTGGGCCGTAACGATACCCGGTTGAACGTGAGGCTGTTGCTGAGGCCTCCGCGTCGCTTCGTATTCCAAGAAGTCAGCGCTGTGCGGCCGAGGCGGGGGTTGCGCCCTGGGCTGTCTCATTACAGGAGCTTAAAGTAAAATGAAAGCTAACGCTAATCTTACCCCTTTGTTAATTAGTAAAACAAAGGTACGGGGAATTGGACGATGATAAAGAGGCTGCGAAGGCGGCAGAATTAACTTTCTCGCTCCTTCTTCATTCGCCAACCTTATTCCGTCGTCGTTGAGAGGTAAATAGGCGCCGAGAGTTTTTGAACAATCAATCGCCGTGCGGGAAGAGTTTAACGGGAGAAAACAGGTACAACGTGACGCGCGCTGTTTGACGGGTAATTAGACGAAGAAACGTGTCAAGGATGGAGAAGACGGTGGGAAGAGGGTGCTTCGCGATTCGTGTATTATACTTAACTGCTGATCGCAAACCTCAGATTTGAAACTTTTCAACACTCCCTGCAGTTGCCGACAGTTACAACTTGCTGTACCTTATACCGTCTCCCTCCATCTTCTCTGCTAGAATAATACGGACGCGTATTTCGATAACGATCGCTAAGCGCGCAATCATTTGAAAACTTTAACGCGCCCAAGGACCAAATGGCTTGTACCTGACTTTGAGACTTCTTTCTCCAAACCTCCGCACTCCTATACCAGGATTATCGATAGCGAGTTGATTGTAAACGGGAATATCCTGTCTAATGATCAATTATTAGTTAAAACTTTTCGTACACTGGCTTTTGTTCCTTCGGCGTCAATTTCACGTACAGTTCTGCACGTAAATATGTGTTATAGCTGAGTGAATAGACACCGGTGAAATATTAAACAATGACGAGTATAAGTCATTGGGTGTGATAACATTTTTCTCCCGCTTTTGAATAACTCCTAAGATTCAAACCTTGTCGATGAATGTTAATGACTACGAAAAGCGTTTGCCTTCGATTCGCGTATCTCTCCCGGTGTTGCGTATAGTTCAAAATTGAAACAGATGAATTGTGTATAATGGTTCCGAGCAAATCGAATCAAGCAAGAGTCACAAACCCGTGACAAAGAGAGAAAAAAAAAAAAAAAAAACCGCCTAAACTCACCGGCTTGCGTAGGAAGAACGGCATACATCTGCGGATGCTGGGGTGGACTTTGTTGGGCGTAAACGGGAATCGGTATGGGTGCCGGGGCGGGTCCCTTGGTGTATCCAACGGGACCCGCTGGTCTCTGATAAAGCTGTGGAGCGCCGTAGACGTCCTCGTAGTCGCCGTTCCCCCTGGATGACCTTGGCTTGGCGCTCCTACCGTAGGTGTCGGGTGTACGTCTCTCGGTAGGCTGGGACTGAGCGGAGGCATAACCGTAGTTGAGTCCCGACTTGTCGGTCCTGAGGGTCTGGGGTGGCTGGGACATCCGCGTAACGTAAACGACGCTGCCCCTCTCGTACTCGGACCCAGGACTCTTGGTGGCGGCGCGTACGTCGGGAGAGACGGGGGACTTACGACAATCGGGATGCAGGGCGTCGAGGTCCGGCGAGGGTGTCGAGTACTCGTTAGATCCCTCCGTCAGTCGGCGCGGCTTCGGGGGTGCGTTGGCGTAAAGCGGCTGGCCAAAGTTCCGGGGCATCGGTTGAACCGTCTGCACGTTGCTGGGCCCTGGCTGCGGGCCTTGCTGCTGGTGCTGCTGCTGCTTGTGCTGGTGCGAGGGCCCCGGTAACGGGGTATAGGCCCCTGGCTGCTGTTGTTGTTGTTGCTGAGAAGTCCCGGGCTGCGAGTACTGCGGGGACTGCTGCATCCACCCGTTTATCACCGGCTGAACGGGTTGCGTTTGGACCTCGTGGACGTTGTTCAAGGTCGCGAAGGACGCGGTGTTCACGCTGTTTGGACTCGAGTTGTTGTTCGAGGCGTGGCTCGGGTCATCCCGCGACTGGAAACCGTGGAAACCGCTGTCACTGTCGTCCGCGCTCTGGTTCAGGATAGAGGATATCGAGGAGACGCTCGGACGCGCGCTTCGCTCGCCATCTGCTGGACCCGCCAATTCCAAGGCTATCGCCATATCGCCTCCGCCCCTGGAAACAGAATGACAAAGGCTCGAGTTATGCATCGCAACGGAGATGATTGGAATGTTTGCGTGAATGGGACCTGACATGGTGACACTAATTGTATAATAGAAAAAAATTCTCTGACCTCTGTCCAACTCTCCCTGACCAAATTGTACAAGTTTTCCTAGCCTGAAACTCGAACCAATTATAGTGCTGATTTATCAATACGCAAAAACACGTTTATCATCTGTTTAGTGATCACAGAACCCAGCTTATGATAAAAAAATTCAATCTTAGAACTGTGCATTTTCATAAGCGACGTTTAATTTTCCCTAACTAGTGACCACCATGGGCAAATATCAAGCCGGTTTCCAAGGTCCCTGAGCAGACCCTTTGAGTGGGAATCCCGCTGGTACGCAGGCAGCAAGGCAACTTGGTGAGCCGGGATCACGGATGTTTGTGTTTCATCTGTTCAGAAGTAAAAGGAAGACTGAGAGGAGGCCGGAGTTCCGCCTCTGCAGAGGCTACTCTTTGAAAATCGTACATCACGCAGACCATTGAGAAGCGAGCGGCTGAGGAACGCTTTCAGGATCCTCTTTCAAACCCTGATTCACGGGGCGATAATTAAATCCATATATACACACTGCGTGCCGCGAGTTTGTCTACTACCACATTCCATTTTATACGTTTATAAGTACAGCATGTTTTGAGCTTACGGGTTTGGGTCCTGGAGCAAGGTTGCCAGTGTCAGCGCGTTCACCCATTGGTTCATGCTCTCCCTCGAGTCTGCGGCGAAGAGGTATGTCCTCATATTCGCGTGCTCCGCCTTGAAGGCGAACTTCTTGTTCGCTTTGTCCTCCGGCCTGCACGCCGTCACCCGGTACGACGGCAGAAGTATCGAGCCAAGTAATTTCTCTTCCTCGGGACCTGCAACAAAAGCGACACGACAAATTGCTCAGTTCAGAGTTCTTTTCACATCAAACAGCTATAGCTCGTTGTACCTACAATACCTATCCAAACTTACTCTCTTTGAAATTATCATTTCATTCGTGATGTCGCCAAAACGGTATGACCTTTGGTCCGAAACTTGGTAATTTTTTATCAACAAGTAATAACAATTTTTTGATGGAATTCCCACCGTAACTGCGGTCAAATTTTTGCGCTATGATCGAGAATGGGCGATATTGGATAGCCCGGAGCGATCTAACTTTTCTCTCAAACGTACATATATACATAAATTGGACATGTTCATATATATATACACACATACACATAAATGGGGATTAATTTCCCCAGCAGCGAGGTAACCGAGATGTACGTAGGTACACGTGTACACGTTATATACGTGTGTAATAAGCCGCTTGTAGTTACCCGCGTTCCATTCTATCCGTGGAGCGAATAGAATTCCAACAATTTCGCTATATACCAACATTTGTCGGATCTAACGGTGTATCAGGCCGCGTTTTGCAATGTAGAATCCCTACCACAGTACATTTAATTATTTTTAAGCCTCTTAAGGTGACCGAGCGGCTGACCTCCATTTCATAATCATTTTGGAAATTGAATTGCACTCTACATCCAAGGTTATTTTTGCGATTGATCTTTTATCAGGGCTGTTTCAAAAATCAGTCAAGTCGTTCAAGTTTCATGCCACAACTTCTCTAAAGCTTCGGTAAAATCTGACAAAACAAAAACTGAAGAATGACAGTTGGTAAACCATTTTCCAAAAACCATTCTCCAACTCTTTGACGAGTTGTATAAAATTCTTGTTTCAAGCGCACGTCTCTGCGACAGATCTCTCCGCGCTACAAACTACTAGTGAATGAAAACCCGCAACGATTACACGAACGACAGATCGCGGACCAAACAAGCCAAGATTTGAGCTTCCGTGCACACGTTCACCGCGCAGCGAGAAGCTTTGATCTTGAATTCCCGCGATTCCCCGGCAGCGTCTTTCTCCATCGTCGCTAAGGAGTCTGAAGTCCCGGAGGTTGTAAAGGCTCACACGTACAGACAGAATTCCAGCAAAGGAAAGCGTAGGCTTGTGGAAAAATGAAACTCCAGAGACCCGAGGTGGTATTATTAATGCAAGGCCCGGCGGGCAGACCTCTTCGACGTCATCCTGCCAGGCTACGTTTCCGTTTTCCCCAGGTACGAACCAAGCAACAACCTACCTGCACCGACCCGACGGCTTGCCAATCGACCCCCGAGTCCTGGGCAAGTTTGTCCCCGCTAATGAAGCCAGCAGCGTTTGATGGTAACGTCCTAAAAACCCGAGGCTTTCATTTCATCGGCATTAGTCAAGTCCTGAAAGCTGAAGGCTTGAAGCTGACCGTAAACTGTCGTTATTTTTTCTCTCTTGGAAAGGAATGTTGACTTTCCAAGCATCCGAGATCCTGCGGGAGTTATTCGTCCAAAAGTCGACGCTGAACATAACTCTCAATTCCAGTCACCTCGGTGGAATATATTTTCATTTCTCCGACTCTACCGGGACGACGATTCCCGCAAGGATTGGTACAACCACCCTGCATCCAAAGGCTGGTCACAGTGCACAGGTTTGCTAAACGTGGAATCGCGAAACTCCGAATAAAATTATATGGAACGTTGATTAGTGGGTTTTGGGTAACTTTACCCCTCCCGCTTAATAGGGGAAGGAAGTGGGACCGGGACATCGCAGATTTCCCCGGTAGCTAGTTAGCGGAGAAGTTAAACGAATGGTGAAGGTGGCACGTGCGCGTCTAATACGTTTACCGGATCGCGCGGTGAGATTACAAAATTCAATGGCAGGAGCAGCAGGACTCTCTCCTCTCTCACGGAAGCAGAAGCTTATCAGAGAGCATCAGATATCGGGGCTAAATTCACGCCGGTTATTACGCGAGCCCCGGAGCAGCGGTGCTATTTCGCCCGATACTCGATCCTTGATTAACTTTATTGTTAAGCGAGTAGAGGCGAGTGGAGGACCGGCGACTATACACGTAGAGCCATGACATCGCAGGTAGGCGAAACAATAACCCGCGACTGCAGCTTCGACTCGGAAAAACAGCGAAGAAGAGTATGAGAGAATCGTCGAGGAACGAAGAGAACGGCTCGTTCCGCGTACCGGTGCAGGCGATATGAAGGAGTTCGTGTAATTGGTCCCTAGTTTCAGTCTCCTCGGTCGTTTCCGGCATCTGGTGGGGGCAATTAAGTGCATTGTTCAATGCGAAATCCGGGGGATGAGGGTAAAACAACAGTGAAAATTAGTCAGCGATGGATAATCGCTGCAGTGTTTTCAAAGATGAGGGTAATTTTGAGGTTCCAACCTTCTTCTCTTGCTATGAGAATATAAGAAAATAGTCCGAGATAATTTTCCCCCTTTTTAATTTGCCGACAGTGAAATGCACTGTTAAAGAAATTGAACTAAACATAACATCCTAACAGGTGCACTTTATATTTGTGTTATTCGTTAAATTTCTATTGGTGAATATGAAACACATTTTTGTAATATCAAGATTAAATTTGCAATTTTCATTTTCTTTTTCACTTGCTAACACATAAAAAATAAAATGGTTAAGCCAACTTAAAAATCGTAGTGAACCTGCTGGGAGACTTTTTTTATAACCGTGTGAGGTCGCTTTCGTTAAAAGTTACAAATTTCGTTGTCGTGTCAACCTTCCTGCGACTGTAGACTGTGTAAAGAAATTATCCGAAATAAATAAATGGTATCATCCTTCGCTGAAATTAGATTATAATGTTTTCAGACGAGCTGTTTGTCGAAACTACACTTGGTCCGATAGCAGGTTCACCTCGAGTCACGCACGTGCCGCACGCATGATTACACGTTTAATTTTCAACCTAAATCCTCTTGTACAGGGTAACTGGCTGTTGGTTTAATAATCAGCCCTGCGAGGTGGTAAGTGCGCGATCACCCAGCGCCGAGAGAGTAGAAGGGACTCGCAGGGGTGAACGGGGGTGGAGAATATCTAATGAGTAACGACAAGGCGAAAGAGTAGCGCGAGGTCTGAGATAACGACACTTTGCGTCGAGACACGTTCGAGTCCTTATTTAGGCGGGTGTGATAGAAGCTACAGACGGCTGAGGAATCGGATGAAGAAGTTCAGGGTCTTGTATCCTGACAACGAAATATTCATTTCGATTCGAGCATCGTTGACAAATTTCTTTTACCACAGAATTAATTCACGTAAGAAAAAGCAATGTTACCGAGAATAACGTAACCTGTTTTTCGCCTCCCCCCGATATCTCGAAAACGATCAAGCCGATTTGCTTAAAATTTGAAGACGGTATACTTGGATAGTTTAACCCCTAGAGAAACGCCTACCCTGAAAACGTCCTCGTCGACGGTCGAATGGTGTCGCAGATCCCGAGGGACGAGTTAACCGCTAATGCAGCGAGCTGAGCAACCTGCTAATTGGATCGACTTCGCCGTCGTCGTCGTCGCCTCGAGCTTTATGCATTGTGTTAATACGCCTCTTTGTACAAAATATGCCCCCTTCGCCTCGGTATTTACAACTCGACCCTGCGCTGTTGCCTGATACTTATATAACCGAAAGCAACGATCCTCGAGTAAACCGAACAAACTGTTAAGCTAACTTACACTCAACCCACCCGGGACTCCCGGCTTATTGTTAACCCTACTTATTGTCCGCGCACATCGTGTTACGGCTATCCCAACCTGTTAGCTTTACTATTCAAACGTAATCTGACCGATGGTCCGAACTTCCGTTATTCTAGTCAACGTATTTCCGGGCCGAAAATGAGCTGAACATTCTTTTTATAAGAAGCTTAAGGATTCATTTTCTTTGATGATTTAATCAATGCGACAAAAATTTCTCCCTGGATCTTATCAGTTTTATACCGTTTAACACCAGGTTTCTATAATATGGTGTTAAAATCAAAGCTTGGTACACTGATGAAGAAAAAAAATTTATCCGATTTACAGATATAATTGGTAATTCCATTATAGATGTATAGAAATATATATTTTCTACAAAATTTTCCACTTTCAACAAAAAATTCTTAGATCAGCAATCGTGCACCATTTTTGTCTTGTAATTATGAAATTATGAATTATTCAACTTGTCATTTATCGAGAAAATTATCTTTGATCCACAGAAAATAGAATGTCAAAGAAACATTGCGTATAAAAAAGAATTCATAAATTTAATGAAAGGTAATAAAACTTTGCTCAGCTGAAAGAATTTGATTTAAGGCAACTATAATATTAACAGTTGAAAAGTGAATATTCTACAAGTCTAACGTGAAATTGACTGAATATTTCATCGCAAGTTCTAACGAAATAATTCAACTAGATCAACTGAAATTGTTCCAATTTAACTTAATCATCATTCTCTATTCCCCGTCCAAGTCAATTTTATTTTAAAACGGGTTGTTCAACTAAATCAAATAAATTCTTTTCTCCTAGACAATAACGTACGTTACACATCGTAATTAAGTCTATAACGCAATGGTTGAAAATGACATGGACTCCGTAATCCTGCCATATGTTGCCCTGTTTTTCAGGGTTAACAATAACCGAATGCCGATAAATCGATTCCGAAACTCACCCTTGTAGTAGAAGAGGCAGTACTCGGAGAGAACAAACCAGCGCTTCTTCCAGAGCATGAGACCCTCGGAGCCCTGTTTGTGCAGCCAGCCCTGAAGGGCTACCGGGGCCGAAAGGGGCCTCTTTGCAGCGGGTGAGCGCAACCCTTGAGGCCCACTCCGTCGGCGAATTCCGGAGCCCGCGATTCCTGATCCATCGCCACCGCCGCCGCTTTTACGGCGCATCTGGACCAGCGCTGGCGAAGCGGCGCCTTGGACAACCTGAAACAATAAATATAAGAGCTCTTCAAGGGTCGAACAAAATGATACATCACTGTCAATGATATAGAAAATGATAAAATGACCTCCGGATTTTTTTGCGAACAGTCAAGGTGACATTGCGTTTTTTCACTTAATATTTTACCGAAACAATTGTGTTCTGTCTTTGTCTGATGCAATGTGAATGATTGCCAGGAACGTGCTTCTTTTGAAACATCAGTGTAGGATCTTTTTAAATTCGAATTTGACCGCTCAAGTCACTGTATAACTATCGAAACATTTCGAACAATTGTTCGTTTGGAATTTTCGATGCGATTTTCGTTTTTACAATAAATTAAAGCAAAGCTTAACGTTGTTCCTAAAACTGAACATCGTTGACTTCGGTCGACATCCTTCGTGAGCTTTTGTTTGAACATTATTACTTTACGTTCGTAAACTTTGTTCGTTTCCAGACCCTCCGTGGAACGGATCTTCGAAGATAATCCAAACTGATTTAAGACCAAGAACAAAACAATTTTCAAATCGGAATATAATCAGGTTGAATACCTCGACTCTGTGTACAATCCGATTTAGTCAATTGTGAAAACAGACCCCTCGCCGTGGTTGTATTTGTGTTTTGCAGGTGTAACGACGAGCGGAAACGGCAGCGAGGCGCTTTGAAGTCTCCCTTTCGAATTGCAACGCGAGTAGTTGGTTGCACTCGTGTACGAGTTTAGCTGTCTGGGCAAGCTGAGAAAATTTGCATACACAGAGGACCCCAGGCGGGTTGTCGGGGAGAGGAATTTGCATAGAGTACCGCACGTTTGTCCCGATGGTGATGACCCGGATTCTTACGCCTTCGACTGGTATCCACTAATTTTCTGATCGTCGTACAAAGGTCGCCATGGCTGCGGGTAACTCAATCAGGAGTGAAGAATATCGCGAGGGCGGTTTCAGGTTTCAAAAGCTCTTGAAATTCGACTTTAAATTTATTCCCGAACACGCGTGTTATTGTTATGCGGACGATGGGAAAGGATTCCGATTGGCGAAAACGACGCGGCATCTCTTGAAATTCAAAGTCAAATGGTTACCGCCGAACGATCAGTTTCGACGCATTTTTCAACCTACGGTAAAATATAACCGTGCGAATAATATTCGTGCCGTACGAAAAATGCAAGTTGTGAAAAATTTCGCGTTTTTACTATTTCAGTAACAAGTTAAATTGGTCAGCTTCGAGGTAATTGGGTCAGTTAGCTCTTTCACGAGGCAGATATTACGTTACACTGTACTAGGGTACCTAAATTTTCATCTCCAGCCCCAAGGCAACGAGGTACATCAACGAAGGTAAGAGAGTTCATACCATAAAATTCTCTCTCATCAAGCATCGCATCACCGTCGGTTTTACACAGGTACACGACTATCTAAACTCTAACTTTCCTTAATTTCATGTATAACCTGAGCGCGGTGGTGAAATTTTTGCGTTCAGCTAAATTTTACCTACTATTACACACACGTACTGCGTGATGAAATTTTCCTGCAAAGAAGAGATTGAACGAGGGGGAAATGCGGGAGAAGAAAAGGAATGTATGATCTCATCAGGGACATGAATGCGTAACAGAGACGCGATAGAGAAACTGTCCGACCATCAGGGTCGTCTTCTCCTGTCGTGTAACGACAACGCGCAGCTTATGCTTTTACGCCCGGTCGCCGTGAACAGATCCCGAGGGATGGCTCAGAACCTTTTTTCGGATTTAAGGATTTACCTTGTATCATCCCGTACACCCGTCCTCTTCGCTTCTTTCCTTCTCTCCTTCCACTGCAGGAACCTTGCTGACATCGTCAAAGCCTCGTCTCCTGGTCTCTTGGTTTCAAACAGATCGAGACGTGTAAGAAAAAAAAAAAATCCTGTTGCGAATTCCGTATCTTCGATCTCTCCTCGTTCCGGCATTTCATCGTTCGGACCGTACATGTCCGAGAAAAAAAATTTGTAAAGGGATGGGTAATTTATCCCCGGGAGAGACTTAGGTTCGGCATCGATTCACCAATCGGCCCCGAAAAGCCAATCAGTTTTTTTCGACACGGTAGAACAACCCCGAGTTATAAGGGCACCGCGTCCAACGGATTGTTGAAGCGAAAAAGCGAGCGAAGCGAGCGGTAAGACGGCGGAATAAGGAACGGGGAAATGGGGAAGAGATCGAATTTATCGACACGGGCTCGCCGCCTAGACAGCGAAGATAAGTCGAGTCCCCGGCATGGCATTCTCATAACAACGGCCTACCTCAGCCCTCAACCCTCGAATAAGTGGAATAAACGCAAGGCTTGGCAACTCAATTCCGATGATCAACCGGCGAATCTGGCCGTTCTCCGTGTCGTTCGTACGAAAGTTGGAAAGAAAGAATGAGCGGCGTCGGTGGCGCGTGTTTGCGGTAATAAGCCATTTGCGATCCGTCATGCATTGCTTCCGGCTCAACGCCCCCGCGTTCGGAATCGCCGAAGGCTGAGAAGATCCTTTTTCCCATTCCGATCGGACGTTTATTCGCGTTTGTCCCGCGTGCAAGGGCAAAGAGAAACTTTCCGTACAAATGCGTGCGACGACTACGGGGCACGATTTCGCACTCAAATTTCATCCCTCTCCTACTTTTCTCACCCTTTCCACAATTCCAGCCCCTCTCGGCGGTTGTAAAACCGTGGAAAAAGAATGACCTGAAAACGAACGAAATATTTCCGCCAGTTTTATACGGCACCCTCGGCGAAGCGCCGGATCACGAGGATTACGACGTGTACGAAGCGTTTCGAATCATTCTTTCAGGCCGGGCTTCCGGTTCGCGAGTTTCCGGGCTCTCGGCCGCTCGCGATTAAGCGTGAAAAAAGTTGTACGATTTTTATTTATTCGCACTCTCGACGTTTTTCCAAATACGAAACGCGAGGAAATCAATCGCGTTTCGAGAATTCGTCGACGCTTTCCGATGCTTTAACGTTGTTGTTTTTCATTTTCTCTTTTTTCTCGCCTTTTCATATCGCGCATGGTCTAGTAGACGAGGATGATATTAAGAAACAGGCTGCGGATATAACGCGGGCAATAGCTGTATACTCGCGAAGCTTCCGCACGTGTACTATTTATATGGAAATGTAAAACTATAACTTCGCTCCGATAACATTTGCAGGCTCTATGGGATCGCCGATACATCCCACCTGTACCATATGAGGAAAATTCATAAGTTTCTCCGCGGATTCGCCTGCCTTGAAGCTGACGTTCTGTATGGGATTAATACGAGGCATACTTTCCGTATATAACGTTCGATCTGCGGCAAGTATCCGCACGGAAACTTTCAAGCTCCCAACGCAGAGTCCGCAGCTTTAATCGCAATGCTTTGATCATTGTAATTGTTAAACCTGATCCACGTTATTGTGGTAAGTGGAAGCGATGGGTCGGGATTAAATTTGCCGGAATGGAGAGAGAGAATTTCACCCCGCATTAACCTCACCTTTTGATGTATTATAAGGCATTCTGCATAAAAAATGAACGGTGAATTGTTTCGAGGCTTGTAATTTAACAACCGATACGCTGAGTGACAAATTAACGAAGTCCTTCGATTATTTGCGGCCGTTTGTTTCCGGTTAAATGACTGTGTCGTGAAAATATATACGAATCCGGCCGTTTCGTCGTTATATTACGAGGAAACTTCCCAAGAAACTTCCCCTTGGTTACTGCCGCGAAGCTTTAGTTCTAGGCTCTTCGGCAATTCTTCGGAAAAGATGTGCATTAATTTCATTATTCAATACTTCATCAATGTCTTCTATCAAATTGAACCTTCATTCGTGAGATCATTGATTTTACATGTCCTTTCATCCTTGTTAAATAATTAAGAAATGAGGGATTCCACAGAGAATATAAATAATCATAACCTTTGCAAAAATAAACTTATTACCCTTTCGCACTTTCAGGCACGTGTGTACATTTAGCCATACGACTCCATAAACCTTGATTAAATAACCACAACGACCTGATTAAAACTTGTTTTGTATTCCGACGAGCAGGGCAAACGAGCAGAGAATATTTCGTTATTTTTATTTCAAGTTCACCGCGGTTTCAGTTTAGCCAGAAAAGTTACGGTTCTACATTAACACGTACGTGAATCCTGTACTCGAACACACATTGTTACGGGGTATAAATTATACATAATTGACCAGAGCTCTCGGCAAACTCTAAGCATGTAAAAGCCACAGGTTCGAAACTGTAGGTATCAATATCCAAGCCTTGATTAGCCTGTAGAAGGAGAAGGAGGTCTTCGACGTAAGCCGAGTCACGTCATTCAACGGTTTTCGTGTGAAATCCATCGGCGACGCCCAGCCGTCGTAAACCTCGTCGTATCTCGAACCCTCCCTAACAACACAGGCGTCATCTTTTATTTATGTTTATCTACTGCGCAAAGGTGAAAATATCTCCACTTTATCGCGTGTGAACCCAGCGAGGATATCGGCGCAACGTGACATCGGTATACCGATCACTCTTCTTCACCTCGTTTCGTTTTGTTCATCGTACATACCTATAACATAAGTGGAAAATAATCGAGCCAGATATTTTCCCAAACACGTACATAAAATATGGTATCACGTATCAACGAAAGAGAAAAAAAAGGTGCGCACCCCAGATTCGGTACAAAGTGTTTAAACTCCCAGCAGTCTCCTTGATATCTTTCGAGATTTCACGAGCCCTTAAATTTTGCACTTTCTGCAGGACATCGAGAACAAACTCTGAGAGCGTGTAACCGATCACGAGGAAAAAAAATATATAAATAAATAAATAAAAAACCACGACACTCGCGACGAAAGTGTGTCGATGAGGGGGGACAGAATTCACTATTGTTCGTTGGCCTCACTTGTGTTCCATTGAAGTTCGAACGGCACCCATTCCATTTCAAGTTAATCGATCCTGCTCTCCGTCTACCCGAGGACGTTTCGAGCAATGGCTGCACAACATCTCCCGGAGGATCCTATCGAGCAATTTCTTTTGATTACCGTGGTTTACAGTTTATCGCCACTCAGATAAGATCTCGCGATTTTTCCCCCGAGTTTGTTGCCCCGGTTACGCGAACAGTCCCCTTGAACATCCGTTTCTGAATGAAAGCAACCCCTGAGCCACTGCAAGTATCAAACTCGTTGCCCCCGTGAACGGATAGCCCAGTTTTTACCAGTAACTTTTAATAATTCTTGCGTGCAAAAAAAAAAAAACACGGCTCGATTGCTTGAAAACAGTTATATCCGTATTTTATTTTGTATCGTAAGGCACGGATATAACTCAATGCTCGGGGGAAGGGCAGAAAGACGGGAGTAAACGGTTTTGAAGATGAAAATATGAATAAAAAATTGTAAACTATTCCTCAATTGGGTTTACACAGGCATCGCTGAGGCGGATAATGAAATTCCTGCGGGATTCACGTTCCCTGTTCATATCCCTCCGACTTTCTTACCGACGCGGCATGCTGCACGACGACCTTTTTCCCTCACCCCGGGTCTGAATGAACAGACGGCGTCACATCGATGACCCTCTTCAGGCTCCATCTTTATCTATTTTCCGCACTTCCGCCTTCCTTTCTCGAGGCGTCACGACAAAGCGCGGTGACGTCACCACGTTGATGCAGGCTAAAGTCAAGGTCTTCCCTTTTGTCTCGTTAAAGCTCGCATTGTGCAACACGAATCGCTCAAAGTAGAATAGAATGAAAATGAAGTCATGCGAAAAATGTGTTGCTGCTGAGAGTCGTGGAGTTTGTTGAAACGTGCACGTGACGATATATTGTAAAAAATTAATTGTTCAAACTGGCCGGTGCGGACTTTTGAAGAAAAATGTTTTCGAGTCAATGCGGAAATTTAGCACCATAAACGTAACGTTGGATGGACACTTGATATACAGTGTTAAATTGACACCAAACCGTCGTCTATAGGAGTCCATAGTGTGCGAGAACCAGAGCGATCTCTTCAAAAACGGAAGCTCAAGGCTTTTGATACTTATTTTCATCGCCGCGTTCCGGATGAGAAGTACGCCATTCCACGAGGTATACGAGATTTGAATCCACGGAAGTAAGAATACAACCGAGCTTCTCTCCATTCTCATTTGTTTCGCGATATTTCAAGTCCCACGCCACCTACACGCCCCCATTATTCAAGGAAAGTATAGTAGGCCATATGTTCCTCGAATATCGTTCGCCGATTTGTAGAAAAAACATTCCCTTGTCTCCAGCCGTGAGGGTGGAGAGGGACGAAGAAACGCCTCGTATAATACTCACCCCGAATCTTCGCAGATCGTACGATCGACTTTCTTCCACAGTCTTACAATAATTCCCTGAACGAAACAGCTCGTCGATTCGTCCCTCGCGACTCAACCGCCGCTAATAACGACGACAACTTGTCTACACATACATATTCGTCCCCTTTCGCCGAGTTACCTCTCAGCTTTCACCTCCTGATTCGGAGTTCCTGACGCGTAGGTCGCCCTGGAAGTCTGCCCGAAGAGCAGTTGCCAAACCTCTTTGAGGTTAGCGACCCTCTGTTTGCGCCAACAACTCTCTTGTCGGGTCGGGTGTACAGGTTTGGATGAAGGGAGGGATACGAGGCCTAGGTTTGCAAGAAATTAGTCAGCTAACGATACCTGAGGCGAATCTGATATATCCCGAAACTTCCCGCAATCCAAGGTAACTCGAGAGTGCGGTATTAGCTGTACGAGAGAGACTCGGAAAACGAGGTTTTCGCTTTCTAACTGCAGTCGCTTATTCTTCCGTTGGACTCCGTCCTCGGGGATGCATTTTTCACAGGCTGCATGCAGTCATCCCTTAGTTTACTCTCACCGTCGATTATTACTGTCTAACAATTTACCGGAGTGTGTGTGAGGCGTATCTGTTTCCCTGAATGTATACTCGGTGAGTCGAGCTCAAGACGCAGAGCACTCTTGTTCGGTGAAGCCCGTTAGTGCAATATTCCCGGACCGTATTTATACCGCCGAGCTTGGATGAAAATGAAGCTCCTTTTCCCGACCCCAAAACTGCGCGTGTATCTTTTCCCCCAGTGGTTTCGAGTTTGCCGGAGCTGAATGCACCGGCCAAAGACGAACGTTCGAGTATTAGAACACTGTAATACCGAATCCGAGAAGACCAATAATAACTATTAATACGTGAGGATATATACATCCTCGGTTAGATATTGCTTGCAGTCCATTGATGCACGGCGAAGACGTGAGATTACTTCTTCCAATCCCTGGAAATTCTCATCCTTTTCAATTCAGAACCCCGTCCGGTACATGATAGCAGTTCCGCGGAAAACATTACGAAGGGTGAATCGATGGCGTGAATGATATCGTTTTTTAAGCATTATGTTACACAGCTCGTGCACGGTGCCACTAAAGACAGTCGAAGAAATTATATGAATTTTACTTGAGTTTACCTGACCGGATTATAATTCATTCGTTACTAGAACACAAACTGACGGTGCCAAGTCCAAATTGATGATTGTTTAAAAATACGTTTATGATCTATTTAATAGTAATGGAACCGAGCGCATTGATAAAGATTCTTCCTAGAATTCCGCACGTTTTTACGGGGGGAAGCTTTATTCTTTCCTTTCCGTACCGTCATAAAATTCCCCAACTTTTTCCCGACTTCCTTGATCATTTTTCGAATTCCCTGCTTCTTCCCTGGCTTCCAGGTTTCTCATAACCGGTGTCGCGCAGACGTTCCAGCTTCTCGCGACTTCTTTGAGCTTCGGCACTAGGTCTAATTGACTTCGAGATCCTCGCCGATCTCGAGAAAGAACAAGCCCTTTTACCAGCTGCATTTTGTCCCTTGTTCTCCGCCGAGTATAATTAATCAACTTCCCTTTCGTCGTCGCGACGCCCTTATGCTACAACTGTCACAAACTGGATGAAAGAGCGAGAATATAATGCGAGAAAGCTCCGTACTAATCTCATTGCCATAATATCCCAGTCGTCGTATAAATAGGCGAAGATAGGAAGGAGAAAAGGGGGAATAATAATGACAGCATTAATATCTACTCAGGAGTTGAAAGATACTCTCCGGGGTGAAGTTAATAAGAAATATCGATGTGTGAGTGTAGGAATGGGAAACTCTGATATAGATTTATGTTGATTTCACGTCGTTGCATTCGGATGTTGAAAAATTACAACTGCGAGATATTATCTCTGGTCAAGTCGTGTCGGGTGTAGCCATTCATATTGATAAAAGGTGAAACCCGATGAATTCAAGAATACAATTTACATATTTCGTCGTTTTGCAATAACTATCGCGTATTTGATAACAAAAACGATGTTAATTCGGAGTGGCAAGGGAAGCAGAAATTTAATCTGTAGTATGATATATACATATATAAGGTAGATTCCAGCGATATTATTTTTCCACTTTACTTATTGACTCTTTGGCTCCGAAAACGATGCGGCGTATCAATAAATTTCCCATTATTTCTCTCCGCGTTGCCATAGATTCGTATACATGTATACCTGTGATTCATACATACACACACATATATATATATATATATACATATATATACATATATATATATATACACATATATATATATTTATAGGCGCCTAAGGTCGTCGAGGACTTATTGTGCCACAAAATTGGCAATTTACAATGCACGAGAAATTTTACGGTAAGTAATCATTTCTCTCCATTATTTCCCTGACTCTGTCTTTCTCTCTACGATCTCGCTGGCTCATTCACCCTTTTCCTTTTCATTTCACCTCCGGATATAGGCGAGCGGGTATAATATACGCAATTCGAGTAAAACTTGTTACCCGTATAACCTAACCTAACCCAAGGATGATATACCTATAGGTATATAACGAAGGGATATTTAGCCGAGCCTGTATGATTTATCGAAGAACATTACCCTACGGCCTCGGTTGGAGAGTTATTTTCGTTGACGACAAATCGATTTTCGATTAAGAATGGTGATTAAATCTAAATAAATCTCTTCTCTCTTTCACTACGAGCCAGGTGGACTATCTGTAATAAACCGACTTTCTACGTGCCGACGAAAAATCCCCGTTCTTCCCTATCCTCGAGTCTATTCTTTTCACTCCGGTTCTTCGTCCAAGAGAAACACAGCGGAAATTTTCAACTAGGAAATCAAGGCTCAAGCTCGAAACTTTTTCCGCGAAAGAGAAAGAAGCACACGATACTGAAAGTTGAAGTAATTCCAGGTAGCGAACCTCGACAAGTAATTTAATATTAATGTTCCTCCAGGTTCTTAAGAGTTTTCTGAGTCGGGAAGAGAGAGAAAGAGACGAGAGAGGGAAAGATCTTACCGAAAGTTTTGTTACCAATGATACTTTTCTCCCTTTTCACTCGTCGTTCGTAGCGTCGCGTTTTTCGCTTTACTTATTCGTTTCCATTCCTTACCTCGTATGCTTTTCTTTTTCTTCTTATTCATCAATCCGAATAAACACGATGTCACAGAAAATAATGCGAATTTGTATTATATTATATAATCAATTGAACCGCCTTCCACTTTCCTCTTCATCTATTCGGAAATGACAAGAATGAGAGGTAATGTTTTACCCCTAACCGTGCGATTGTCATTCATTCGTGGCAATGACTGTAAGAAACGAGACGTCGTTCCAAAAGGAAGATAAAAAGACACTACAATACACGCTCCGAGTGTTTTGAAAACTCAATCGGTAACTCATAACACGATTGCACGAGTCGACGGATGTTTTCGTTGGGACTTTCTAGCGGATTTCCTAAAACGTTTCTCGAAGAACCTAAAATGGGTTACCACTCTCGTAAAGTTCCGGAGCCTGGGACGACGACGAGGGCTTCTTTTTCTTCTCCTTCTTCTCTTACGCTACGTTTACATTGAAAGAAAGGTGCAGATGGTAAGGGAGAAGAGAGACTCGAAGGGAAACCCTACCGGCATCGCCTTGTATAAACACATTAGCCGTTCGCAACACACATCGAAGAGAGAGGCGACAAGGAGGAGAACGGATCAGGAGAAGCCGCGGGACTCGCGAACGAAATGGCAAGACCAATTTTTTGCGCACCTCATCTTCGGGCGGTCGTCGCCATCCCACCGCTGCCACCAACGCCCCCGGATATCTTAAAGTATCTTTTATGCCTCCTTTTCGGCTGTTTCCATTTTTCACGCCCCCTCTACCGCACCCTTGAGTCAACGAGGCGCCGCGTTATAGCTGAGATATTTTCCAAATCGTGCCGCACAAACACCAAAACGGAAGGGTGTCCGGGAATATCTGTCGAAACTTCACGAAGCCTTTCGGTGAGGAATTTGAAAGTTCCTTCAAGATGGAACGAAATCGAGCCGCGGGATCAACCGGGCAGCAAAAAGAAGCCAAGTACACGCCAACCGGGACTCTGGTATCGATTACTCGGGTGAGGGATGAGGGAAAAGACCGAGAATAAAAGGGAAGATCTTTCAGCTCGAGGCCGGTGAAAATCCTGCATTCAGCCGGCAGTTTGCACCCGGTATACATATTCGCACTCCTCGGGAGTTTATACGTTCCCGTATAATCCACATGTTATTCGCGGATGTACGTAGGTACAAACAAAGCGGGATTACCGAAGTAAGCTCTCCTGCAGTCGCCACATACGCCCGGTGAAATTTCCGCAGCTTGTTGATCAGGGCAAAATCCCCGCTGAACGCCTGCAAGCCGTTATTTCCTGGCAAACAAAATCAGCATCTGAATCAACGCCTCGTTTTCGACCATTCTTCTCTTTCTTGTTTGCATAGCATTTTTCCACGAACTATGCTCGACCCTTTAAAGGTTTTTAAAGGTTATTCTGTGCAAAATCGTGGTCCACGATTCAGAATTTTTTTTATTCCGATTCTTCTGTAACTCACTTTGAATTGTTCCCACAAACGAAATTCTCCCCCAAATATTACAAAGTCAAAATATCGATTGATGGCTACTCATATACTTTAAGAATATTCTTTGCATAGAGCAATTTTCCATATCAAATGGACTGTCGTTATATCCTGTTTGAATTTTTTTGAAATACACGTGCACACGTCAATTCGTATTCATCCGGTTGTACGAATAACATCGTCGAACGGCAAAACTTCGAACTGAACAGCGCCGAAGATTTTACAGTACGGTACAAACATCGATGAAAGTGTAACGAAATTTGTTTTCCTTCCGTTTTTTTTCCGTAGAAATATTACGATAAACTGAATTGGCTTGGACTGATGTAGCTGGACGGCAAAACGTCTGGCTACAAGTAACATCCACGGTTTTAAAAGTTGAAGGGTAAGCTAGTTATTTACGCGCGGTGCTCTGCTCTGGCAAGCCGTTTGAAAAGTTTCGGTGGTAATCCAGGTGGATTCGGTGAATATCCCAAGTCGTGTATGTATAAGGTAGGTATACGCGAGGGGGATGAAACGTGAGGAGAGAGCGACACGATCGCCGTGACCCCGTGGGTCGTTTTCAGTTTTCCGGTACCGAGACCCTTTCGCGTTTTACGAATCTCGCTATCCCTCGTCCTGATATCCAAAGTTTTCGAGAGCCGAAAAGATGCTTTTACTTTTTTACTACCGCAACGACGGTCGGCTCGGCCGCGTCATCTGAATAATGAAACTTTTGATGATCGAGGATAAACCGTCAGACACCGTCGTCAAGGTCTTATTTCTGACGATGGAGCTGGAAAGGGCTCGATCCACGGTCCCACGGTTTCGCCTCGAGAACATCGCCGATAAGACGGTGGAGTCCTTTGATCATGTCCTTCTGGGAAACTCTATTCCTGATCCGTCTCCCAGACCGGGGAATAAGAAGAATAAATCAGATAAAACGGACGCGAAATATTCAAAGGTTAGACTTTGAGCACGGGGACTGGAACCGGACAGGTCACAGGATAAAAGAGCCTTGCCGAGATCTTGGCTCAATTTTCACGGATCAAATTCGTGTAGGGCAATCGCAAAACAGTACTCGAAGGTTTTTGGAAAACAAAAGTTCTCAACAACAGTCTAACGTGTACTTCGAGCGAGACGCTGTAAATCGGAATAACGAACATCGACGACCCACGAACTGGATGAATAGCACGAAACGAGATGACGGTGTATTAAAACCGAGTCACGGCGTCTCAAAATGAGCTAGACAAAAAAACAAGTAGAATGGGGGTTAAAAATACGGAGCAGAACGATTGGGTGAGCTAAAATCAACGTGTTGAGTCAGGCGCGACACAACGTGGCTAACCGAGCGGAACGAATATCCGGTTGTCCTCGTGCAGAGTCCCTGCAGCAAAAGCATAGCATAGCATAGCACATACTGGCTACCATCATCGTCCTCGTCGTGGAATAGAGGCAATTTAGAGCTCACCTGTAAGTCACGAAGTTAGCTGCTGCAGTCGGGAGGTCGAGAAGCGTCTGCTAGAGCGGAGCTACAGGTACCCTAGTACGCAGCAGGCAAGTCTGGATCGAGGATGGATATACAGTGGATTTGGTTAGAGAGCAATTTGCAGTATTTACGGGAATGCAGCGGCAGGATAAGGAGGAAGAGGAGGGTTTCTCCTCATTGCCGTTGCAAGTGGTAACCTAATTCCGTAGGAGAAAATCGAGCCGCCATTCATCGACTGACTTTTCGATCAGGTGTCGCTGGGACTTTACCCCTCCCGGTATAATAATAAACCAAGACCGAGCTGTGTGCCGATCGGATGAATTTCCATGATCGGTACACAGGGTCCCGGCTGCTTCTTACAACGTAAATATTGGATCGCGTGTTCGGGAAACAAACCCCTTCTTCTCTAATCGCCGGCAACTCTCTCTCTCTCTCTCTCTCTCTCTCTCTCTCTAATGTAGGTGTACCTCCAGCCCCGCACCTAGTATAATAAATATTTAGACACGGTTCACTAAGCCCGGTTTCCATCTCAGCTCCGAATATCGTTAGAAGCTCTACGACGTCAGACGCTCGCTACCGATATTATTTCGTGGATGTCCAAACGTGCGGGATGGTCTCCGGGGTTTGAATGGATATAGAAGTTACACGATCGAGAGACGAGATCTAGTTCGAATGTATTGTTGTAGAAATCCAAGCGCAGCGTGCGGGACTCGGTAGGGTAATTTGGATGCGGCATAGAACGCGCGGTTTCAGGTTCTTGCGTTCTGGTGCTTCCGGGTGTTATTGAGTCAGAGATAAGAAACGATCGAGGCGTGCCTTCACCGTGGAAGATAAAGTTTTTTCTTTTTTTCAGCCTCGGAGCGAAAGCTTTCCGAGCTTTCCGTGCTATCCAAAAACACGGGGATCCTACCGACCGCAGAGTCCTCTTTTCACTTTAGAGAAACCCAGCGCGATTTCTTCCCTCGCGGCGTTTACCCAAAAACAAATTTCTCTCCACCGTTTCTCTTTCACTGAGTCAAACACACACACACACACACGCGCGCATCGACGTGGGTAAATACTGGGCGGTTTAGAGGAGGCGTCGGGTATAAGAGACGGAGGGCTGCCACCCTGATGAAGTTATTGGTTACGCAGAGCTCCAGAGGGTGCAATCTCATCGTTGAAACGGAGAAAAATGGGCACGTGGTTACTCTTCGCCACGTGTTACTTCCGCTCGATGGGCTCGACATAAGAGTTTCCTTGGCTCTGCTCCGAACTACTCGCCCCGAAAACCGCGGTAGGTATCCACGTATACCTACAAAAGGTCCACGTGTATGTATGCCTGGAGCTTAACCCAAACAATATATAATATCTGGGCACAGATTGGACTAAGAAAGAGAAACTTCCGACCCTCGCCCTTTCATCTTTCAATTTTCTTCCCCTTTCTCCGCGAGTTGGTTTTTTCCTGTCCCTTGGACCGTTTGTGTCGAAGCCGGTAAACATCTTTGGGTGTATAACCTGGAGTGCAGCGCCGCTTGAATAGCGATGAATGAATCTTTCAAGAACTCTGAAGCGAATTTGCCGCGTGATTTTTTATTAATGGTATAAAAGTGAATATTTACCATTTACAGAAAGGATCGTCGGCCAGCTGCGGCGAGTTCAAAGGTTCGAAACTAGAGCGATCCTTTTTTAACCGAAGGGCAAATTCCGGATATACGTGTGTACCTTTAATTTCGCCGTTGGTTATCCGGGGGCGGTTATACAGCGAGAGGGTTGAAAAATTGACGAAGATTCATCGTTTCGTTACCCACAAAACGCAAACTAGACAAGTATATTTAACCAACTAACGGCCTTTCAAAGCTCTGCCCTGGGCGGTTATTACATCCGCTTTGTTATCTCGGATTGCAGGATCCTTTCATCCTCGAAATGAATAAATTTTTGGCAACTTCAATAAGATCAAAGAGCCGCAGGTGCTCGCCGCGCGTACTTTATGACATAAATAAAAATAAACAATGAAAAACTGAACTCTCGCGAGATCGTATTTCGACATAAAACCTGCACAAAAGATTTGACAATAACCATTGTACAGTAGGTATCACGTGATAGCTTTTATTTTTAAACACAGGATGCCGGTCAGCGCCACGTCGACAATTTTGGGGAAATGTTGAGTGTTGAAAAATTCGTGACAAAAATTTCCGCACAGGAAACACCGGCCGCGGATTTACGTTCCGTTACAATAATTCAAACTTCTCTCGATACCGCGCGGATATTTGCGGCAAGCATAGATCGTACAACCTACATAACGAATATTACGACCGGATGCTCGCTTGCGTGTAAGGTAAACGCGTACAAAAAAAAAAAAAGAAAGAGTGAAAAATATCCCCGATAGAACATTGTCGAGGCTGCGCGATCCCTGCAGTTTCGGTACGTATAAAAATTTATTTCCACATTCAGTACGGTATACATATTTTTCTCCGCAACGAAAGTGTGTCCCTTTCCTTTTCCTGGCCTCGTTCCGTACCCAAGGATAAAAAAAACCTCGTGTACTCAGCCTCTGAATATACATCGGTGTACAAGTCAGAATTTTCCTCGGCTTTGCCAAAATTGGCCAATAACAGCTGCGATTGAACCCGTTTTTTCTTTTCTTTTTTCTTTTTTTCTTTTTTTCTTTCTTCTATACCGGAACTCTCATCCGATTGAAAATATCTTCACCGTGGTAGAAATCACTCCAAGTTTAATTGTATCGCGAAGTATTATTATAATTTTCTATATCCGAATTGCTTTGTCCCCCGTTAATTAGGCCTTGAGTAACCTGCACCGCAGTAATAAGGCAGGTACTTGAAAGAAAGAGAGAAGTAGAGAAGTGAGAGTGAGTTTTGGCAAATTTGATTTTAACGAAGGACTTGAGTCAACTTTTTTCATTCGCCACAGTGCTCGCTAATTCGCGATCTCCTCCATATTCCGAGTGAATTTATTACGGAAACCCCGATGCCGTAAAACTTCCCTTACGATTGTATCGAAATCTGTCATCGTGCATTCGTTATTCTCTCTAAAGAAAAAAGAAAGAAAACCGATCCTTTGTTCCGACGTGAAGAATAAAATGTAAATGGAGACAGATAGATTAAAACGATTTTCAGAAAGGCTGAATTAAGACATTTTCTTCGTATCACAAACCTTTTCTCGTCGCTCCGAAGAACTCGACACTCGTTTGGAAAATATAATTACAACCACGTGACGGAGTTCTCCAACCGTTTCACCAATTTATATTTATAAAAGTCGACTCACTATCAGCGGTCCCCTTAATTACATTCTCCTTGAGATGCTCAATGCGAGTGTTATACGCGTAAGGTATACACCCATCTACACACGTACCGTTCGTCTGTATTCGGTAATGAAGTATCAATATTTCACAAAGGTACATTTTTCCCCGGCAATATAACCAGAGACAGAATTAACGTCACGTGGAACCTGGACTCATTAAGCAGCCGACGCGGAGGCGGATTATACAATTTATCTTTTTTCCTTCCCCATTTTCCTCGGTTATCTTTTCTTTCTTTTCCTTTTTCAACCGCTTAACGTCGACCTTGAGAGGACCTTGTCGCAAATTCACATCACCGAGGTCGATTACTGCACATCGTCTCTCCCATATCATAATCGTCTTCATTACTGTTATTGCGAGTGTTATTATCGACGTTATTATCATTATTGTTATTATTATTACTATGACCGACACTACTTGTCAGAAAGAAATGTGACGGTACTCG
This sequence comes from Neodiprion lecontei, assembly GCF_021901455.1. Taxonomy (NCBI): domain Eukaryota; kingdom Metazoa; phylum Arthropoda; class Insecta; order Hymenoptera; family Diprionidae; genus Neodiprion; species Neodiprion lecontei. The sequence goes on along the minus strand of NC_060265.1, from coordinate 7,886,030 downwards.
TTTCTCCGCCAACCCTCCCACCTTCCTTCTCTCTTCTCTCTCCAAGCTAAAGCGCGCGTGACGTTTAAAAGCTCGCTTAACGGTATGACGGACCTTAACCTTAACGAACAATTTTTAAGGGGTAAATGGGGTGGAAAAACCTCCCTCCCAAGTAAAAAAAAATGAAATACGAGAATCCGCCTGCGGGTGGTTTTTTGATTATATGCGTGGTTGTTGTTGTTTTTCTCTTTCTTTTTCTTTTTTTCTACTATATACGAACATTGCAAAATATCCTGCGGGCTATTGCCGTTTTCGATTATAAAAAGCTGGATTTGACAAACGAGTAAATGAAAAGAGAAAAAATGAAATACATGAAACAGGATTGAAGCTCATCAACACCGCACGAGTCTCGTAGTTCAATTTGAATGACGTGTGAAATAGACGGCTAATCGCATCAACGAGCAATGAAAAATATTCACCTTTTTGTTGTCCATGTCGGGCGTTGAACTCGTCACCGGCTGGTCCAGCCTGAAACAGAAATGACAATTACGCCTTAATTAATTTTTCTTTCAATTTCCATAAGCCACTTGTTGTATAAAAATAAAAAAAAATAAAAAATTAAAAAAAAAAAGAAGTAGCGTAATTATTCTCGAGGAATGGTATTTCGGGATTGAAAATGGCCTGATTAAAACGGATGTGTGAGAAAACATACGAACAAGTCCGAAGTCTGAGAGGCGAGCTTTGTACCCAGCTTTCAAGTTGTCAGCAACAAAACAACGCGGCAGGGGGTTAATAAGTTTGTATTATATGTGTGCGGGAAGTTTGCAGACTGAACTGCAGAAGGCAGCACAACCGCGCCCAACCCCTTTCGTGTAATTAACAACCCTGTTGTTGAGTTCGAACTATTATAAGTAAGACCACCAGACGAAAGGGAAAGTCGGGCGGTTGTCTCGATCATTCTTTGTCTTCATTAAAGTCTCGTGGGTTATATGTATACAAACCAGAAACGGAGGGTAGATTAGCCGTCGTATTATAGGATATAAATTGATAACGCAGTCACGAGAGGGAAATTTTAGGGAAATTGTCACACGAAAGAACTAGATTTTTCTTTCTTTATTACCGATAAAAACATACTTGGTATTACCGTAGAAGTAATTCGGCCGTCAGTTTTCGCTTCCTTTACCACACAGAAACGAAACGCGGGTCCTTTCATCGGAATTTTATTTTAATAAGGAAATGCAAAATGCATAATTATATTGTGGCAAGTATACGCGAATCGAATTTTCAGGCAGCAGTGCAGCATCGTTACGAATTGCGATTAATCCCACGAATACTTTCTCGACAATTTGTTCTTTCTTTTTCTTCTTACCTCTCTGTCACTTCTTCATTATATTTTTCCTTGTGATTTTCACAGAGTTTACAAGTCTAAAGCACAGAAGCTACGATGCGCGATGCCTTAATAAGCTTTCATAGTCCTCGCTATCCCGTTATCGTCTCAAATTTATCGTTTAAAAAAAGCGAGCCGATATTGTGGAACTACAAACGCTTTGAGTCAACCTTAAAGGTTGGGTAGGTAAAACCTAAAGCTTCTTAACTTGAGTTTCCTTGCAAGGAATTAATAGACCGACGCCGCGACGCGACGGAAGTTAGTAAGAAAATAAGTTACTATTCAGATGGTTAATGAAAAACAAAAACCGCAAAGACGGTAACAACAGCAGCAGAATGTTCACTGGGGGACAAATCTTGACATCATATTCAGCTCTGCGTTATTGTAGGAAATGAGCGGATAAATTTCAAAGGGATTTCCACAACTACGGAATAGTTGGACAAGGTGTACGCGGGAGGCAGAAAAACGACGTCGAACGCCGCGACGCTTATTGTTCGCAAGGTCTTTGATCCTGCTCATTTTTTCTTTCCTTCGCAGCAATTTCTTCTTTCCTTTTTTTCTCTTCTCCTGCTTTCGTTCGATTTCTATTTTTTTTTTTTTTTTTTTCTATTTCTATTTGTCCTCGCAGTTCTTCCTCCTCCTCCTCCTCCTCGAGAAAATCAATTATTGGTTCGGCGGTTGTAGGTGTATACACCGGGTTATAGCTACACGATGACTCGTAACCGATGACCTGAAAATTTATTCGGTAAAGCTGTTGTACTTGACCCGAAATTTTCCCGTTCGAGATTAAAGCGAATTATTCAACTTTTCTTAAACTTTCAACGTTAGAAAAATTTTCTTCAGCTACCCCGGAAAGATTAGCACATAAATTCTCGAGCCCACGTCACATTGTATACACGTATGCGAATATATATATATATATATATATATATATATATATATATGTGTGTATGTGTATGTATATGTATATTATACATACTACAGTGTATCCACGCATGACGTCGTTTCGTTATATTTCATTTTATTCTTTCCCGTCTCACCGACGCGTCGCGACTCCTCCCACCCTCCAGCGGCATATTGTAAAACCTTTCACATTCACCCCGGCCACCGTGAGGTATAAATTCGATAAAATCGGCTCAGAAAAATGACTGAACGTCGTTCGGATCTGCGGAAAAAATTTCATACCCCGCGTATCCTATAGTCGCTTATATTGTTGCGTATATTATTTTTTACAAGAACGATACATAATACGGGCAATTTTAAAACGGATGTATGTTTTCACGAGTTATTCTTTTTTAATATACATCTAATTTCTTAAATTTGTTTGTTTACATTTTAGATTTATAATTGGAAATTATGAAATCCCACTATGCAAGAGACAGGTAAAATCGGGATCTTGAAAATTCAAAGATATGAAATATTAATACAAAGAATCTGGAATCTTGGCAAGTGATAAATGACTTCCAATACATAATTTGAAGACAGAAGCCGCTGAAAAAAGAAAATTATAAAATAGCATAATCGAAACAACTGCAGACTACCTACATTTATACGAATGGAATGTTAAATGGAGTTTTGAAACGGAAAAAAAAGTCTAAAATTTTTAACATAGTAACGCATATACGATACAGGTAATTAATTACTCGGACAATTAGTGACTGTGAATTGAATCGCGAAACGTTAATTCGTACACGTATACAGGTATAGTACACGTGTATCTTTTTTCCACGCTTGAGTAGCTCGCACACGCTGTGTCTAGAGCAATTTTCGAGTTGTCTCATTGTCTCGTCGATCATGGAATCGTGCACAGAGTGTATTTGCACGAACTTCACGTGGAGAAGTGCTGCCCGCATCCCGCGAAAAGAATTTGAAGAAAAAAAAAATAAATAAATGATAGAATAGAAGAGGATGAAACGCAAACATGTTGGGGTAAAAGTAGAAAAAGAGAAGAAAAAAGAAACGACACTCTCTGGTAATTAATGCCGGCTTGCTCTTTGTTTCTAGCATTTTACCGTTCTGCTTCGTCGTCCACGATGCAACGGTGAAACTTCTCTTATCCCTTGATAGGCGAACGAGTGCGCGTGCATATTTTCCTGAATTCTACGGTGTGGTGTACCCAGGCGTATTGTAGGTATGGAGGGCAGACTCCTACGTGGTGTATCAAGGACGGGGAAATCCAGGTTTGAAAAGAGAATTTGGGACGCGGCAGTGAAACGGCACGTTCAAGTCGGAGATTTTATTTGCTACGTTGATAAAGAAGAGAAATAAAAATGAAAAATAAAAATAAGACGAAGGGGTTTTCGCTAAATTTAGTTTGGTTTGTATTCCATCCAGCAGCAGCGGCAGCAGCGACGAGACACGCCGTCGTTGTACGTCGCTTTTAGTGCGATAAATTGAACTGAAAAGCTTATTCATGTACTTATACGTGTATTTATACACATGTATATGTATATTTATATATAATATGTGTATAAAGCGTGTTAGCCGGGGAATGAAATAAATTAAAGCAGTGAGTTTTCAATCTCGCGTTGCGAAAAATTTCCTTTTACAGACTCTCTGGTGGAAAAAGTTTCCCAACGTAGAAAATGTTCGTTTTCACCCGCGGCAGTGAAATATTTTAGTATGCGTGAAGAGTGCGGGATTCAGCAGGATTATATATCCTTGAAAGAAAACATTTAGTGCGATATTAACGATGCTTTTTAAAAAAAAATGTGCCTACAACAATTTCGTTCGATAATATAAATCTTGTAATTTAACACGTGCGTAAGACAATATCGCGATTTTAATTGGCACTTAACACAAATTGTGAAACCTCCGCATAACTAAAACAACACTACCGAAGTCTGAGTGTATATTACACGAGAGGATACAACATCCTGCCACGATACAATTTCCCCGATGTATTACAATCGTACAGAACAAAGTTAACTGATACATATCGGGGCAAATAAATGATGAAAGTCCGTTTGAAAATTATTTGACCAGTGTCGGTAGCGTTTTATGTGTCGAATAATTCCGGGAATAATTCACGGGACTACGTGAAACATTTTTTCGAGTGTACGAATCAGCGTGAAGAGAGATACCAAGCGCCACATTATCAGCAAGCTTTGATCATTCGTCTTTAACACAAGTAGGTTTTTTTTTTATTCTCAACCTCCTCTTACGTATAATATGTACCTTATAAATCTCGAGTACCTGCCAGGTTTCACCGAAAAGAAGTAAAAAATAAAAAGAAGTAAAAAAAAAAGCCGGAATATTTCTCCCACCTGTAAGAACGGTGAAAAATCCCTCCCGAGTTTTTCGAATCTGTTTTTCGGTAGCCTTTTCCGTATTTTAAATCGAGGCTAATCGCCGCACGGCGAATATTCACCCTGGTCAAGAGCCATGCATTTACCCGAAGGAAATGCCGTGACAGGGTTGGAAAATTTCTGTAAGGGAAAACATATCCACCCTGAGTTGGCGGGATTTCATTTTTAACGTTCGTCAGCCGGGAGCAGAAGAGCCCCACATAAGTAATGAATAAGAGTCAGGGGTCAGTTTCAACGGCGATTTGATCCCCCCACCCCGATTTCAAGAAGTGAATTTCCGAGGCTTTTCGTCCGGGAACGCCAACCCTCGAACCCCGATGCATTATTAATACAAGGGCAGGATCTGACTGTCTGAGCCTTATAGAGTGGAAGAAGCGTGAATATTACCTCCTATTCGCGTTTCGCACGAACGGCTAAAGCGCTGCGTTTCCGCTTCCAACATTATTATGCGATGCGACGAATCGATCGAAACGAATTCGCGCGGATGATTTTCTTCGTATTGTATAACGAAACAGTGTGGTGAATAACGATTTTCTTTGTTTTTAGTCGTTGTGATCGTCGATTTTGGAAAACAGCTTTACAGGTATTTGTCTGGTGGAAGATCAATACCGTTTATTAATACCGTTGCGAAATAATCATTTATTTACGATCAGGATTATATCTGTGGAATTATTCTATATACCAAAGTACGAACATCTATTTGACAATACAAATATAGAAAATACTGGAATTACCTGTACAAACAAATGTTTAAATATCCATGATTCGTTGCGAATTGATTCAGAAGTGTTGAAAATCTCGTTGACTCGTTCGATTTCATTCTATGATTGCTTTCTTTATTCAAATAAAATTAATTGAAACACATTTTTATCTTATCACGTTGAAATCGTTTGTAAGTATTTAATTTTACAACATTGCGTCGATAATGACTACGACGACCAAATGGCTGTATTGATTTGACTACTAAAAGAGCAAAAAGAAAATCTGTTTTAGTGACTTTGTAGAAATTGGGATTCCCGACTGTACTCGTAAATAAAATGAGACATCGTACAGTAAAGTCGAATAAATCCGCTAGATCATCAACAATTTAAAAATATTCTACATAGATTTTTTTACCTTACGAATATATTAATTCAATAAATACTAAATTAACGAATATCATGATAAATTTAACGAAGAGTATCGATTTCCGACCAACCAGCCTCCTCAACAATCCTCGACTGATTGTGAACTGATTTACAGAATAGAAACTGATCCGAAGCATTTTTTCACCCTTCAGCCGAGTACAGGCGAAAGAAATCAACGGACCTATCGACTATCCGCAATTTATGACAGAAAGATATTTCCGCTTTTCCAATTCATTAACCGCGTGTCGTCTTTCCCCTCGGACATTTATCGATTATTCTAGTAGTTGGCTGCCATATCGGGTTGGCTATTTGACTGCGACCGTCCGGTTGGAGATGTGCAATCAACTTGTGAACCCGGAAAGTCAGTTGAATCAATAATTAACGAATAGAATCGGTAGGAGTTTCATTTCCCCCTTAAATTCATTCTTTTCAGTTAGAAATTTTATAAATTTGGCGACTGCCCGTGACCGTTTCATAAAAACGAACTTAATCTCCCAAAAATTTTTCCGAACTGTGTAGAAAGGAAACAACAGAGGACATAATCGATTAGTAAAGTATCGTTGATACTCCACTCTTACAGCTCCTTTTTCACTTACCCACTTATTCATTGATTTATTATACGAATATCGCGATATCGCACACATGATTCAAGTATCCGTAGTGAAAAATGCATCATCGATAGAATACCGTCCTGCCTCGATTTCAATCCCATAACTTTATTCCTCATCTCCTACGACCGTTTGCACACGACGAGCCTGTTATGTCCGCGTTCCTCAAACGATTTGCGACTGAGTTCAAAACCGCAAGTTCGTTTCCCTCCGTTTGATCATAGAGATCGAGATATGACCAAATTTCATCTAGGAAATACGTTGCTGCAGCGACTATCGCGAGTCCATCGTACTCTCCATCCGTCTTCTGTAACGTCCCTCAAGACATTCTCTACAAATGATATGAAATAAAAAAAAAAAAAAAAAAGATAAAAAAAAACGCGATACAACATGACGTGATAGGTTTCTAAAGTCTTCAACAATCGAACATTCTTCGCAACAATGTCGAACACACGGCGTCATCAATTCTCTTCGATACGATCTCAACCTGCATCACTAATTTCGTTCTTTAAAACCGTATAGCTTTCTTGCTTCATTAATTTTTTCCGCTACACGTACGTTCTCGAATCTAAAATTTATCACATAATAGGATTCGAATCGAGCGAGTTGTAGTGAGTTTCTTCAGACGGTTACGATGTTACATTATGTAACAAGATAATAAGCGACGTTTTTTGCCTGGGTTACACACAGGACTTTACGATTCAACTCTGGCCACGTTATTGACTTGAAAGTGTTTTTCTCTCGTAAGTAAGTGTGATCTATCAGTCTGAATACTATAAAATTACCAAAAGTTTGTAAATAATCGAGACAAATGTAGTTCAAAATGGAAACGAAAGATCGAAAACAGGAAAATTGAAAAATCGAATTAGTAAATGCGGGAAAAAAGTGCTACTTTTTTCTCCACCGATGAAGGGGCAAAAAGTAAGGAGGGAATAATACGCCGATTTCGTCCCGCTTTTCGGGTCAATAAAGTGAACATTATACAATTGAGTCGGGAATAAATGCGTCTGCAAAAAACGAACGAAGAGGCTGACGCGTAAAGTACGCGTACCTGTTATAATTGAGTAATGCAAGCGTATCCGCAAGTTCCAGCATATTTCCGGTCCCTTCCGCTCGACTTCCCTTCTTCCGCCGTTTCTCGCCTCTGCCACGCGTTCGTGCCGAAAACAGGAATCGCAAGACCGTACAACCTACAACCGTGCGGAAGGACGAACAGGAGGTGCGGTACATTTTAGTAAGCCGGCACACGGCAAAATTTTACCGAACCAGATGCAGACGTTGCGCGAAGGGTTTTCATTTTTTGTTTCGATTATTCTTTTATCCCGAGGCTGAGGACTGATGATAATAAAACTACGCCTCACACGCGATACATGCACAATAAACTGAGGCGCGAAGACGAGCCGGTGTCTGATTACTCTCAATTTATTTCAACAATTGGATTGTCACGTTTGTTACTACCCGTCACGCTACTCGTTTCGCCTCTAACTATTCAACCTTTGGCGTTGACAACGAATTCCTCGTTGCATGATAAATTCGAGCGAAGCATCGACAATCTGCACGGTAAAAAGTTGTGCGGTCGAATCTCATTGATCGAAATTTACAGCTGAAACTACGATTGACCCGAATATAGCAACGAATTTGGTGTAAAAACTCGCAGTTATCGAAACTCCGGAATGAGTTGAAGTTTGAATAAACTTGAAAGCTTTCGGTGATTGAAATGCCTGTGTATTTTAATCGTTCAAAGTTTTCTCTCTTTGGAATTTCGGGCCATTTGGTAAGTTCTCTAATTTTTCGATCGATCAATTTCTGTACACTAATTCTTCGCGTTCTTTAAAAGTACAATCTCATTATCGATATTCCGGAACTTTTTACAAATACTTGACCATTTTCAATCCGTGTAATGAATGATCGGATGACTGAACTCTTTAATCGGATTAGAATTTTCTGCTTCGCAGTGAAATCCACTGTAATTCAACGGGGATTTCGGAGAAATCGATTGAAAGATAAAATCAACGATGCTTAAAAAATTCGCACGTTTCCTTTTCAATTCAACTCTGAACGAACGAACAACCGGAAGCACACAAACCTCGACACAAACGTTCCGTACATCTGTGATAATTGATGCAAAAATTTTATGCAATTATGCAGCAGCGTATTATATCCGAATATTCAGTTTGCATGAAAAAAAATGCAGATTTCGCACCACTATTGAGCGTGGAATTTCACGGTAAATTAAACAGGAATATTTTATGTGTGTGTATTATATTAAATATATTATCACGGATGATTGATTTCAACGGCGTGGAATTTACCGATTTTATTTAATGGATGTGGTAGAAACAAGGCATCGACGATGATACGTACGTACATCGAGAACTGGATGAAAAGCTCGAGTTGAGTGAATACCTCGTACGTATAAACTTGACAAAACATCGAAATTTGCACAACGGAGGAAACCAATACATCGCCGTTCGAATGTATTTTTAGCCCATCCTCTCCGCTCTCCTTTCTCCTCACTCCACCAACCGCCTCTTTCTCATCCCCGACCCGCGAAGCCGGAGCTGGTTGAACATCACCTCGGGCACGAGGTTCTAGCTGTTGGTGCTAAGATAACAAGTCGAGAGATAGGATAACACGCGTTAGGTCGGAATTATGGTAACATCGTCGTGACATTAGGGGGTCAGGTATATTTTATCGTTTTAATTATATACCGCGGCAGCAGCAGAGGCTGCGCGATTTTTGTTTATAGTTTATAGTTTACACCGCTTTTGCGCGGAAAATTCTATCCGAAATTTGTTAATGAAGTGGATACTCGAACGAGTGTAGATTACTGAAACAGTAGCTGGATTTCCGAACTTTGTATCTCCACAAGCGATTGTTCGATTTGGTTGGGATTTAGTTTGATCAAAAGTATTCGTTTCGAACTTCGTTTGCGAAGTTTTTCATTGCTATGAATTAATTAATAGAACGCATTACGAATGGCAATAAAATCAAATATATCGGCTGAAACCGATTTGCTTCAATTTTGTAAACAGTATTTTTGAATAGTCTTGATAGGAATGGTCGACGTTGTCATCAACAACAATGCTTCCTAACAATTACTTCTGAGTTAAAAAATAACGCAAATGACAGTTCTGTCTATTAATTACACTTGAATCAGAAAGATCTCAATCGAAATGAATAATTTTTTGCCGAGAGATGAATTCCGAAAAAAATTCACCCTCTCTTTCAGCCCTCTTTTCTACTTGTATAAAAACACCCTTTGAAGCTTCGAATTTCATTGTCTGTCGAGCAGGTGGAACTTTTCGAGTCGCATTTCGAAGCGCGGTCACACAATAGGTTTCTAATCGGAACTCGGAACCCGGCAGCAAGCAACTAATCAGAATTGCACTAGACGTCAGTATCACGTGCGGCATGCATGCGACGCACGCATTGCGGCATGGTAATAACATCAGCAACAGGGGCGAGGTTGAAGTTGCGAATATGAAAAGTTCCGAAAGCGCCTAATTGCCTAATTGCGAATTATTTGGTAGCGAAACTTCAAGTAAGGAAATCAAACTTTGAAGTAACGACAAAGTTTCGAATGGTCGGAACCCCGACGACGGCTCAAAGTTCCGAAATTCAAGTTAAGATAGAGCAAATTTCCAAAAAGTAAACTTACGACGGAGCAAAATTCCTAAAAATAAAATTCCGATAGAGTAAAATTCCAAAAATTAAAATATACTCACACATCGTAGTTTACTCAACGAGTGGTTATAAAAAAATCAATAAAACCGAGAATCAAAATAACCAGGATTCCAAACGTAAAAATATCGAAAATCCAAAACAAAGAAAGGTCAAAGTGGTGAAATTTGACCAAGATAGAAATTCACAGAATTGAAAATCTTGGATCATTCGGAATTTTGATGTTTCAGATTTTCAAATTTTCTCACTTTCGGATCTTTGACTTGTCGGAGTTATGCCCTTCCGGAATTTCACCCGTTCGGAACTTTGTACTTTCGGAAATTTGAACGACGGGTTTCGGACCATTCTAAACGTTGATATTTCGTCAAAGTTTGATTTCTTTACTTTAAGTTTCGCCACCAAATATTCGGAATTTCGACTACGCCCCCAGGAACATGCGTGCTATGTACTGACATTGAAACAAGCTTTGATAGACCAATTTCAATAAAAGAAGCTGCACGATGCCGCCCATTATTATACGACATGGCGTATACTCGAAGGCACAAAAGGGTAAAGAAGAAAAAAAAGGAACTTGTTGAGAGGGCTTTACACACATCTCATATACAAGCGGGAAGGATCTCCAAGATTTATAACGTTGTGTGTGTGCGTCTTTTTGTAACGTAAATTATTTTTCAAAAAGAAGCATCTCTGAAAATAATTATAAACCCAGAACAGAAAATTTGATATTCGCGGATTTTGCAGACAAAAAATACCGATTTTATTCAAACATTTTATTAAGCATTTGCTTGGTGATAAAACCGTTAAACTATAATATTCGTTTGTTCAATTCTAATGAATTTGAAGCTTGTTTCACGTCAGATCAGAAGTTCTCAAGTTTTTCCGTTATCAGAAAAAGTATCGCACGAACGTTGTTAAGTATTGATTCAGTACAATCTGTAAAGAAGTCAAATCACAAAATAAACATGCATTGAATGATCAGGACTGGACAAACGATGCAACTTGTAAGTTTAAAAAACTGAACCCCAAATAAAAAGGGCGTTCCCATGACAAAAGTCGACTAAACCAATCTCAATTTCACGTTTCAAGCTCTATTTTCGTGATATATTGCTTGTTTGAATAATTGAATAATATAAATAACATGTAATACATTAGCCAGACGACTAGAAAAATCTACGAAGGCATAAATAATTCTACTCTCCGTTCCAAGCTGGAATGTCACGTTGACGTTGTCGACGAAGAAGCAAAGGGAAGAGAAGCCAAGTGAAAATAAGAAAGAAACACGACCGTGGTTGCGGTTATCGACGGAAACGGGATTTGGTCCGGTGTCAAAAGTGTAGAAAAAGCATCGTCTCCGCCGCACGATTAACGAATTTTTCACATCAGCACGACGTTCGAAGGTTTGCTTTTTAATCAACCCGCGACGTTGAATTGGTTCGAATTTGAACCGTCGACAAAAAAAAAAAGAAATAGAATAAATATTTTTTACACCAAGTATGGTTATATTATTTCATTTTTCCGCGACGTTGGATCCTTAATTAACACAGGAAAATGCATGTGCGGTAGGCGGTACGAAAAGCGAATTCGTGCAAGCGATTCTTTCCAACGGATTCACTCGAACACGCTTTCATTCGATGCGCAAAGATCACTTTCCGAACGAGGCATCACCGCATCGGAGAGTGCGTTTCGCTCTCGACGCACAAATTTCCAATCCTCTACAGCCAACCGTCCAGCCAATGAAACAACGAACCAACCCTCGGCTCCGAACCTGCATCACTAAACTGCTCGTTTGTTTGACAAACAATCGGATCGAGCCGTGAATTATTTCAAGTGCCTCACTTTGCGAACAGTCATTCGACAGAGAAGGGGAAAGAGAGGTAAAGAGAGAGAGAGAGAGGGAGAGGGAGGCTGATCCCCCTGCAACGATCAGAGTATAATAATTCGCGACCACAAGGAAAGAGGATCGCATTTTCCAGACGTGCGAAAAATAATTTATATTCCTTGGAGCTTCAATTTCCAACACGGAGCGATAGGGAGAAGAAGAATTCAAAAAGATCATGCTTGAAATGAATAGCTCGCGTTTGCCACAAACCGATGTAATGTAATCGCACGAAAATTGTAACGAATCGAGCGACAAAAAAGTGAAAAATTAACAAGTAATGAGCGAAAAAAAAAAAAAAAAACGGAATGACAGCAGAGAAATAGAAGCGATGTAAGGGGGAAAGAAACAAAGCAAACGACGTTCGTCCTGCGATTTCTCTTCTTCAATTATTCACCCTGCGAACCGTTTCCTCCGACTCTGTAAATATGTATAAACATATATTTACACACACACATATTGTTCGGCACATAATGACGTGGGCACAGAGGCCGAACATCGCAGTCATCGGTGAGTCGCGATCATCGAGTGAAGAACGCGAGGAGAGAAGACACGTAAATTAAATGCGTCGTTTTCCACCGATCGGATATGATTCTGATAACAAATGAACGATGACAGGTGAGCAAACCTTTTCCGCCTACAAGTTCTCCCCCCACCCCCACCGCCACAACCAACAAAAACCCACGCGCTTGTATGATGAAAATAATTAATTATAAGATTCGATTTCCCCGTCGTCGTTTTATTATAGTGGCTGACGATATATATATATGTATACGTATACTGTTTTGAAGGATGGGTTTTGCCTCTCTGCTCTGCTCGGCTCTGCCTGCCAGCCTGCATTATTCCAATCGATCGATAACACGTAATTATCTCGAGGCAATTGCCGCTTCATTTTCGACTATATTTTCCACAACAACAATGCACACTTTTATGAAGCTGAAGTTAGCCGACAGAGTCAGCGGTCAAACGTGTGTTTTTTGGAAATGGAAAACAAAATTTTGAATTTCAGACTTCGATAATTTATTCGAATGAACATTATAGAACGTGTGACTGCTAATTCTGGCTTCTAGATTCAGCCTTGTCATCTAAGTTTGTTATCTAAGAGTCAAGAAAATAAAGGTTTTATTATTATCAATTGAAGAGAAACAATGAAATATTTTCTTCCATCGTTTAATAAAAAGTACTGTGTAGGTGTATATAGAAAAAAAAAACAAAAAGACTGTACAATGTGAGTATTGACCAAACTGTTAAGATTTTGGAAAAATTTACTACCGCATGAACGAAAACAAGTAAAATATTTACATCCGAAAAGCTGTAGTAAGAAAGAACATTTTTTTTTTTTCAAACATGCTTATAAGAAAGGGTAAAAGAGGTTTGAATACTTCAACGATCTTCTTACCAGTCGAAAAAGTTCCACAGGCAGGTAAACATCTTGATTAAAAACTTGACGATCACGGATATAAATCTTGGAGTGTGTAATAACAGGAGAAAGAAAAACACGTGAAAATAAAAGTTAACTTTTCACCGTTTCATTTTCACATCACAAATGCTATGATTAACACAGGTTATAACTGAGTTTATTATACGTCGGTATGTTTTATACGGCGTATATAAATGTGTATAACATTACTTTATGCATATTTATGATAAGGCAATATTTTCCCTTTTCCCCTCCTTCGTTCCCCGAGAGCTGCAACAACAGCAGCAGCAGCAGCAGCAGCATAGCAGCCCTCTCTTTATGCATGAAAATTACGATCATGTGTCACATTTTCCGACACTTTTCACCAGGTGTGGTTAACGGGTTTATGGAAATTTTTTCGCACATTTTTCATTTCCTCTTCGATGTTTCGTTTGTTTTGTTTTGTTTTTTTTTTTTTCTATCCCTTCCCGACTCTTTCCGACCCTCGCTCTCTCTCTCTCTCTCTCTCTCTCTTTTTGTGTAATTTTTCGATTATTATTTTAATTTTCTCGTATTTCTTTTAGTTCCCGTTTCTCACCCAATGAGCGAGAAATTCGCTCCTGAATATCGGACCAAATTCACAAAAATTAACATTCACTGCCGGTACAGTTCAACACGGTTGTAATAACGCACGTGCGCTCGTTCGAAATAAAAATAATCAGAAAAAAAAAGAAAATAATCATTTTAAAAAAACCGTGTTTCACCACAAATGGCAAAAATAATATGTTTGATTTTCAATCGTTAAACCTCGTTTCAATTACCATATCCGTGCAATTACAATTATCTCGCACGCAAAGTATCGCCCCGCACAATTGTCTCGTTATATCGTACGCTAATTCTTTCCATTTATACTTCGCTTAATTCGGTTGATATGAAATTTGCCCGCAATCTGCGCTTCGTCGCCCGCCCGCCCGACTTGCGGGCAGGTGTATTAATCTCATTCCCCGTAAATATTTCACCATCTTGCTTTCGCGAAACAAGCAATTCCACTCTTCATAATATCCCCCCGTTTCCCTCCCTCCCCTCATCCCCCGTCCCGGCAACTCACAGTCCCCGTCTCACAACCGCCACGTTCATCAATATTTTAAATCCCACATCCCCGATTCATCTCGCACAGCTGCACGAGAATTCCCGATTTGTCACGATAATCATCGGAGCTTTCGGGTAAATTAATTCGCTACCGTAACTAAAAGCTGGAAACGATGCAACCGGTATGAAAAGTGAGGGTTAAAAGGAAAAAAAAAAAAAAAAACAGCTTTTTTTTACTTGCAAATCAAAACAAAATAAAATCAACGATTGGGAAATATCGTCGAAAATAATACGTCGAATCACCGATCCGATTTTTTCATATTGAACTGCACTTTAGCGCACAAGATGCACTTGTACGGGTATACTTGTACGATAGAACGGGGTGACATTACGGGAGTTCGAGCCGCACTTTCTTTCGACGAAAATGGGGAAAAATAAGACGAACAAAAATAGCAGATGTCACCCGGGTAACCGGAAGCGCGAAATGAGCGTGCGGCGATGCCGTTCGGAGGCGAAAGATGCGTGGGGTTGCTTCCCCGGCTCGCGGCGAGGAAACGACTGCCGGTGGTTCGGGGTGCCGACGCCGACGCCGACGTCGACCCACCCCCGGGTAAACCACGACGCAGACCGCGCACGCCGCTCTTCCCGACCGCGACTCTGTTCGCCCTCTTCCCCTGCTCCTCTCCTCTCCTCTCCTCTCGAACATCCTGCACCTCCCCCACAGGCAACGTTTTATGCATATCGTACCAGTTCGACGTTATATCGTCCAGTGCATGCCGTGCAGCGTTTACTTTCACGTCAGCCTTTGTCTTTGTCTTTCTCTCTCTCTCTCTCTCTCTCTCTCTCTCTCCCTCTCTCCTTCTTCGCCCGTTGTATTGACTCGATATTCGCCGAGATGCAGGCGTAGAATGCCCCTCGCTGTTAACGGTTAATTGAACAACGTTCGACTAAAGTTTCACCTACAGGTCATTTTCATCTTTCGATATTGTTCTTCGTTACATTATGCACTGTGGACAATTTCACACTCGAACGATATTTCTTTTCCGAACTCAATATTATGATCCTTTCGAAGTATAACAGGTGTGTAAAAGGGTTTTTAGGATCGATTCTTTTTTTTTTTCAATATACGCCGCGCTTCATCTAGCGACTCTTTACCATTCGCGAATAACGCGTATATATTAACATACTTATATTTCAAGTTTCTCACTTACAAGATTACTTCAAAGTGACAGGTTACACTTACATGTAATACTCATGTATCAAAATGAAGCCAATTCAATTGACATGTACGTATATTTCATCAAATCTGATATACTGTCACGTACATATGCAACTTTAAATTATCTTCCAGAATGTACAAAACGATTTCCAACCAATACTTTATTAAGCCTTGATTCTACCCCAAATCAGTGAGAGCTGATTTTTTCTATTTTGCTTTATTTTTTTATACATATACAATCCAAGTAAGTAAAGCTGATTGAATTGCCGCAAAATTGATACTTAATCTGAAAAACTTGCAAGCCCGGAGGAAGAATAATGCGGGTTACTTTACCCCAAGAGACGCGTGTCCCGGCAGGAAGCTCGTGCTTTTTTTCACTCGAGTCTCTTCTCGCTTGTTTTTTTTTTTTTTTTTTTTTTTTTACCACCTTTTTCACTCTCTCGGTCGGCTCTCTTCTCTCGTTAGGAAAAAGAAAATTGTGAATTTTTCTACCCTTGCACGGATACGGAATCGAACCCGCGGAGTGAAGAGAAACATGCCGTATATTATACGAGCAGCTCTTGTCACACAGTTTGTCGAGCCTAAGTATATTTTTCCAAATGTTTTGTGACGAGGGCAAGTTCGAATAATACTCGTAAATCAGGACTCTCCCTACCTTTTTAAAGTTATTCTGATATCTGCAGGGGAATAAAGACTTTCGCCCACGAACAAATATATATATATATATACACACGTATGTATGTGACACAAGGAGTTTAAAAAAATGGTATTCTCGTCGAAAGAATGTCAACTTTTTTTCTTCCAGGGAATGGCGAAATTGAATTTTTGAACAAGCGGTGGAAAAATTTTTTCCTCCTTCAGCGATGGCTCGATAGACTGAATTGAAAACGTGGACCGAGGTATGTGTGTAAATATATACACTTACGTATTCCGTAACATTTTTTTCAACTCCTTGTGTCACATTTTTAAACACTGATATATCCACAGCCGCTCGTAGAATGAAAAAAAAAAAAAAAAAAAAAAAAAAACGGTACCGCCGGCACATTTTAATTCATCTTAGTTTGCCAAATTCTTCTTTGACAATTAACTTGAATGACAATATCACTTTGAAACGTTGTTTATTATAACTTGAAGATGAAAATCAAAAGTTATACCAATAATATCGTCTCGCGGTATTTTCTACCCGTTCAAATAGTAAATTCAAAAACATTCAAACGCCTACGCATCGCGTGGAAGGAAAAGAGAAAATAAAATTTATCGTATGAAAAATGTAAAGCAGACGTTACGAGCGTGTCAACGTCGCGCGTCTTATCCGCATACCGCACGATGTTGCGGTTAATCTTCAACGGAGAATCGGGCGTTGCGACGGTATAAAGCGCGAAAAAATTACTTGAATTTGACTCGGCGTTTTATCCCCGTCGTCGCTCGTCTCCATTTATCACGATGCCGGAGTGACACGGCTTTCGAATCACCGCACGGATTCCGCGGTTTAATACATACCGATACACTGAAGGTATGTAGAAAAAAAATCAGTCGAATCAACTGCCTAAATGGCCGATCACGGAAGGGCGAATAAAAATTTAGTCGCTGCAACTGAACGTTAGTTTGAGTCAATAGTTAACATATCTACAAATTACGCTACGATGGAAAAAAAAAACTGCAATTAGAGCCGATTTCATTTTTTTACACACATTTTTCCTTCAAGAGAACAACAAAAATTAAAATACGAGGTACCGTGGGGGGAAAGAAAAATAAGGCAACTTCGCTTCTTCGTTAATTCAGCTCATTGTCCTTTCATCGGCCGGCGGGAAATTAATTAGCCAATTGTCAATTTTGCTGCAGTTCGTCTCTGCAGTATTTCGATTCGCTCATCAGGGTCAGACGCTGCATGCAGAGAATGCCGGATACGACGAGAAACGTAATTAGCCTTTTCAATGGGGCGAATTTCCACCGGATTTTATCGCCACTCTCAGATAACGCCGAGATAGCATCGCGAACCGGATGTAATGCATCTCTGTAGGCATGGCTTTCCTTTGATCTTTAGATCTTGAAATCTTTGATCATGGTTACTTCGTGCAATAATAAGAGCATTGCTTATATTTATTTCAAAAAGAATATTGCTGTTCGTGTAAGTAACTCGATTCTTCCTCCACTCGCGGTTTGTTATCAATTTACTAGGGTTTCGAACATTTTTTTTTTTTTTTATTGGCATCAATACCAGTTGCGTTTTCTTCACTGTACATACTATATTATCGAGGTGTAAATTCAGCGAACTAGACTCGAGATTCGCTGACCGGATCCGTATTTAATCTAGGATCCAAATCTAAACGTCTGATCAAACTCACCCCCTTTTCCTCACATCGCCATCTTTTCTCCCTGACAATGAAATACAGGTAAAACGTAAAGGATTACTGCCAGCTAGAGGAAAATATTTCGCAGCTTTAAGACGGATGTGGGTAAATACGATATGGGTCAGTGTGTAATAAAAACAGCGAATGTAGGAAAGGAAACTGGATCAAAGATCGGAGTTTTCTTCTTAGCTTAAATAAAGCTCGCGTATAGATACTGAGCGTGACCCGTTTTCGACCACCGAGTTCGACATTCTGTTTTCACATCTTTTGCGAAAAACTACGTAATACATAAATCGCGAATGTCAGCCTGCGGTCGTGGTCTGATAATTTTCTACCTAGGTATTTCAGGGGAGTTGGTTCAGAGTAAAAAAACTATACATAAATAACGACACTTGTATAATAAAATTGAATCAGAGGTTATTATAGGTGTAAGTAGTAGATAATTACACGCGCGAAATTCGAGGAGAACGACTTCGAGTAATGGCAAAATCGAGAGGGTGGAAATCGGAGAATAAACTCCGTTACTAGGTGGACATATGTTTGAATACATAGTCGGTCGAATTTCAACTTTGAAGCCACGTTTCGCGGTATAAAATTCACGGATCGTACGTTTATCGCGTTCCCGCAGTATCAGGGTTTGAATATTCCCGACGATTTCTATGTGAAATTTTATCATTTACACTGTATATGTGTATCACCGTTTACAAGAAATCGTGAAAGCAGAT
This sequence comes from Neodiprion lecontei, assembly GCF_021901455.1. Taxonomy (NCBI): domain Eukaryota; kingdom Metazoa; phylum Arthropoda; class Insecta; order Hymenoptera; family Diprionidae; genus Neodiprion; species Neodiprion lecontei. The sequence continues at coordinate 7,867,278 of NC_060265.1, read as the reverse complement.
GGAGTCTACTATCGAAAATGACAATCTACGGCTGAAAGATTTACCGAAAAAATCAAGATAACGAGTCGCCAAAATTTCTCTCTTCAACATCTTTCAAAGCGTCGATGATGAGAATATATTTTTTTTCAAATCAATAAATCTATTTGTGAACATGTGTACGTAGAGTAACTACATTTTTTTTTGGGGGGGGGGGGGGATATATATCTCTAAATCAAATATATGTATAATCATTGCGTGATCAGAGGATCGTTATAAAAAAATCGTTGTTTTAATTCCTCGAAAATAACATTTTTTCCTCTAAACATCCATGTATAAACGTTACGCAAGTTAATTTTATAAGGCAACGAGGCGATACTGGGTAAAAAAAATACATCATGCCGGTAAAATTTGACGATGTTTAATTAAAAAGCTACCTCATTATTTTTACCACACGGCTTTCTCGCGAATGAGTTTTCAACTTCATCGCCTCCATATGAGAATCCGAATTTCCCTTTCGAGCACATCTCTTTGACGTATAAATATTCTCTTTGACGATATTCGTTTATTTCTTTTTTTTTTTTTTCATCATTTTTTATCAATTTTTCATTCGTATCTGTAACTTGTACAGATCATTTGCATGTATATGTAATATATAAGTATAAAATGTATATAACTAAATATATATACTGCTTTCGTTTCATTCTCTTCTCGTCTCGCGTTGTAACGCTGTCGCGTAATATCTCGAGGCTTTTACTGATCTTTGGCAATGCGGGTGTATGTGTATACATGTGTATATATATATATATATACACACACACACACACACCTATATGCCTGGTATATTAAAAGTGGTGTGAGAAAAAGTCGGGAAGAAGAATTCCCCGTCTGTAGTGTGACAAACGTCAGGTGAAAAGCCGTCCCAATTCACCGTATATCCTAAAAACACAGTCGAGCACGTTCGAGCAAATAACCGTGTCCAAGGTAAAGCTTTCGTCGTGTCTCCACGTTCGTTTCTTCTTCATTTCAAATTTCTCGTAATTTTCATTCCGCTTAGAATACTTTGATTTTCAAGTATCACCTCCTGCCAGCTACACCGAAAAAATACTTAAACAGGCATCAACGAAACGAATAATTACATGTATACCTAAACCTAAACTGACAATGAGCAATGTTACATGGTATGAATAAAAGTTTATTCCTGCGGTAGACGCGAACGATCATTGAAATTATAAGTTTTAAAATCCCGAGTTAAAATTAGATCGACCAAAAGCAATGGATTATGCCTGTAAATACGATGGAGTTTACACGATATACATATAAATATGTATTTAAATATATTTTACTTCAGAGTTCGAGCGAACTTTACTCAACCTCTTCATCTTGCAACTCTGCCAGGCATATTTTGTCGAGATGAAAAAATTTTTCAAATAAAAGTTGCTCGGCTTATTACGTACAACTTGTATTAAACGCATGTATATACACACAATATACAGCAGCATGGAAGAGACGAGACGAGGACGATGATTAAATGGCAAAACAAAAGTGACGGTATACCTAAAGAAGGAAAGAGTCAAAGAGAAAGAAGAACTCGTCACTTTCAAACACGAAAATAAAAACTATAGGTGATTGGTACGACACCGAGCATGATCTTGGTTTTATTTTTCGATTTATTTATTTACTTTTTGTCGTATTCGCATAAACCTGCGGTGATTTAGTAAAAAATAATCAATCGATCACTCGGCGAAAACCTGCAGTTGATTGATTTTTGATTTTATTTAAATTTGGCTCACTCGGATGAATATTTGGATTGGATTGGATATGGCTTCGTGGAGAGCGGGTTGCATTGTTATCTGTGAATGCAACAATGAAACAATTTTTGGACGAATTGGGAACACGCAATGCCTAGGAAAATACGAATCGCAAATTTCCCAAGCCATACAAATACACGTTCGCAACCCAATTTCTTCGCGTTGCCGCGCGTCTTTTCATTTCCTCATTTCCTAGGCACCTGTAACCTGAAGTTTTTTTTACAGATTTCGAAGTTTAAATTAAACGAGGCGGTTCCGTATCTTGAACAAAGGATCGAGAACCGTGTCGGCGTGATGTCGGTAATATTTCCGAGCACGAGTTGTCTCAAGACCCCGAGATGTTGAGGCTGCGGAGAGATACGTATATAATATATATATAGATAAATTGATGCTGAAGGAAAAGTTTTCCACAAAAGACAAAGAAAATCGAAAGAGAGAGAGAGAGAGAGAAAGAAAATCAGAGAGGAAATCTGTCGCGCTTCCGGGAATGAAAAAGGTAAGAACGGGGAAATAATTTAGGACGGAGGAACGTTTATTTAAACTTAAAATTCGCTAATTGGATACAATATGGAATTTACGACGAAATTGAAATTTCTCATGTTTACCATCGATCGTTAAGATTGTGTTTGCCTACGATACGTTATATGCACACATGGAGGTATGTGTGATCTAGGCATCTATGCACGTATTATAGGTATGCATTTAGAAAGAGACTATATATTCTCATCCTCGAGCGTACGTATCAGAAAAACTCGTAACGTAAACCCCTGCAATTTAATTACCAGAACAAACAACCTTATCCTTCGTGGAACGAGAGGAGAACCCTGGAATATATGAGATCACGTAATAATACTCGCAGGTGGATTCAAATATGTGCATATAATATGGATACTTGAACCTGGAATTACAAGCGACGGTTTCGATACGCACCGCGGATCCTATGCAAAGAAAACTCTTCGAAAACTTCAGATAGAAACTCCGAGGAAAGTTGCTATCGATAATAATAATTCGATGAGGGATATCTCTCAATTCCGCATCATTGCATATAAAGAGAGTAAATCTTTTTCGTTCCATTTTCGTTGTTTTTTTTTTTTCTTTCTTTCTTTCTTTCTTCCTTTCCTTCTTTTCATTTTATTTTCATCCTTCTCCGTCGCTCGTCACTTTTTTCTTTTTTTTTTTTTTTTTTTTTTTTACCTCTCCTGCAGCAAATATACAGAGAATCGGTAAACTCGATTACCCGAGGGTGAATAATAAAATATATTATACCGACTCGAAGGGAAATTTATAATGAATATAGCTACGCGGAGACAGATCGAAAGTAAAAAGGACATTTTTTTTAACCCCGCGCAAGGACGATGATTACATCGATTGAGATACTAATTTTATTAAGATAAATTCTCACTGCTTCTCTTTTCTCGCAACGAGTAATCATGTCTCGTTAACATCCCCCCCGTTATACGTATACCTCGATTCGAGAGAAAGAGATAGCTTATTCGAAATTGCGGCAATTATTCGGGGCAATCAGGTTACGTTATACACGCGTAAGAATAAATTCGTAAATCGCAAAAATTGTTACAAATTTCATGTTGCGGTTACTGTTAAACTTTTTCAAGTCTTGAAAAAAAAAAAAATTGCCAATGCATCGATGAATTGTTAAAGTGTCTCATCCTTCCCTTTCCCTTTCCTTTGTTCCGTACATAATCCAGAGAGAACTTCCGTTGGGATTCGTACATCACCTTCGTAGGGTTAAGAGTATAGAATGACACCCGTATATATAACGGGTTGTAAAACACACGTGGAATAACGACGTCGAAAGAAACGAAAGCGAAATGGTCCGCAGAGCTTTCGAGGATAGGTAGTAGCGATAAGGTCGGGTCCGCAGGATAGTCGTACCTACGGTGTGTAAAAGAAGGAAAAAAAAAAAAATAAAATAAAAAGAGAGAGAGCGAGAGAGTGAGAGAAAGCAGCGCCGATCCGGAGGAAAATATCGCGGGGCAATAAAGAAGTCAGGGGAAAAAGCGCCGAGTTAGAGTGCTGCACCAAGACCAGAAAAGCCGTTGAAACGAGAAGCAGAAGGACGAGAAGGAGGAGGAAGATGAGGGGAAAAAGAAAAGGCGCAAAAGTAAGGGGTGGAAAATCCGGTCGAAACCGAAGAGCGAATCTGCAAGAGGTTCCTTCCGCCGCGTTTTTATCCCTGACCAGCGAGCAGCGAGACTCCTGCGAGACTCTCCGGAGTCCGACTCGAAGGGTTCGGTTAAGTCTGGAAAAGATGGGATAGACTCGATAGTCCGGGGGTTAGATCCCAGGCACTAACTAAGTCGGTGGTGCGAACCGCAACGGGTAATGGGCCGCGACGCGATATATCGCTCCGAGTTCAGATATTTATAGACACCGGGGGACAGGAACAAACCTACAAGGCTCCTCTTCTCCTTTCCCGAATGCACCGCATTCTTGAGTTTCACTCTGATACGTATTAAATGGACGTGAGAAATCACTTTTGCACACGATTTTTAGAATCAAGAATAGGGTATCAGATTCCGAATTAAACGGGAGTTTCTCTCTAAATGAAACTACAAACACGAGTTCAAGAAAAAACTATACAAATTTCACACTAACAACACGCAACAACTCTTTGATGTAACCCGTTCTCGATGATTAATTGCTCGATATTTTCGGTGAAAATTTACAGATATGAATTTTTTTTATTTCTTCATTAACCAGCCGTTGAAACACTTGTGACAAGTAAGTCGTCGGATAGAACACGAGAAGTGTATATTATAGTTAGTTGAATACAGAGATTTCTAAGATGAAGCTTAATTAGTCGACGAAAGCCTTGAATTTTTTTCCATTTTCCTAATCGACGTCAACTCGATAAAAAATTTCATTTAGATCCTCGAGTAAATTGCCGAGGGTTGCGGAGTTCGGGTGACGACGAGAAGTTAGGAGTAAATATCTTGTTAAAAGTTTTTTCCCAATCACAGGCAAGAGTTCGGTGTGTAGGTGATAGTCTCGTTAAACGGTGATAAAGTGTCTCACTCTGTACGATGTGGTATTTTTAGGTGTACGTATACACGCGCCTATACATACATACGTATACAGTACATATGCGTACAGAGTTGATTCCAAAACTAATCCTGCAGAAAGTCTTAATAAGGGTTGAAACTCCCTTATAATAACAGAGGTATATAAATTACACGGCGTCGTCTCATTGGACAAACACAAATTACACGGCGCTACCTTGAATTATTGAGTAATCGAAATCGGAGCACCTATCAGCTTACGGACTTCGAACTCAGACAATTTCGCGGTGTGAAAAAATAAATCGGCTTTTCGACCGAGCGGGGTTTTCGTATCGTATACACGGGTATAACGTACCAATAACACAGTTGCAAACCTTTGAAAGCGAATTACGGACTAGGCGGGGATCGGATAGTATACGGCATAAACGTCAAAGGAAGGATAATATTACGAGGAGCCCATTCGTGAGCGGCACAAGCAGGTCTATAATCGCGCCTACGAACTGCCCAATTTATAACACAGGTAGTGGAAAGAGATTTCGGGGCGATTGTTGGTAAGCTTGATGTTTATTAGCGGTTACAAATGCAAAATTTCAAAATGGAGTAAATAAAGTTACGACGTAAATAATTAATTATCTACTATCGATCATCCGTTTACGTGGGAGTTGTTTCGTAACCTTCGCGTCGTTAAAACTCAATTCAAGCCCGAGCTGACTTGGGGTGTAATATTGCAATCGAATTTGCACACGTCTGGGTCTTTCCACTTAATACGCGCGATTTCCTCCATCTGATACACATGCGGAAGGGTAGATAATTGGATCAGATTGAAGTTAGTAAGATCAACGTAACGAAATATTGAAGCTAAAACCATTGATTTAAAAATTTAGAACGACTATTAAAGAGTTTAATTCCCAAAGTCTGTATAAACTTTGCTTCTTAAAAATTGACTACTCAATTCGAGACGATCCTACAGTTGCGAAATAATTATTTTCCCTGAAACTGAATTGTTACATTAACGTTGTGAACTTTTCACTCTCTTGTAATTGCAATGTGCAGAAGGTGTATGTATACCCATGGCAGGGTTGTATTACTATTGTTATCAAGATTTGTCTCTTCGGAATTTAACGGATCGCAATTATCGATTCGGTTATACATATACATGTTAGTTCGATGAATTGGGGTACAAGCAGGTAACCGTATTAGCTTCAATAAAATTAGACAAACACCACGATCAATTTCACTTTTCGCTTAAATATGAGCTGGATGCGATCGATCTCGTCGTTCTCGATCTGAAATCTAGAGGTAGTGAACGAATGAGTAGAGAGAAGGCGTTCTGTGAAATAAAAAGAATGAAATAAAAGTAAAAACAGAGATGAATGAGAAAACCAGGAAGGCGAATGAACGAATATATTCGAATTCGAAATAGTAAACGGCGACTCTCGCGTAGAAAATAAAGGGGGGTAAAATATCATGGAGGGAAAACGTGACCTCATCGAGTTTTCGAATACGTACGTCTATCGTAGGTACGGAATTCAATTATTCATTGTTATATGTAGTCGTATCATTCCATACGTCTACGGTATAGCAATACGACGTGAAACGTGGCTGGGGTGGAAAATTTTACGAATAAAATTCCACGGTTCAACGTTTACGAGCTGAGAGATTATATAAAAATTTGTATACAATGAACAATTATTCAGACAATTCTAGTCATTCCAATTATTATTAACGTCAAAAGCATTCGCTTAGCATGATTGCGGTAAATTCATATTCAATATAAAATCCAGTTTGCGATTGCAGATCACAAACATTTGTCCAATTTTTTTTTTATCGTCACATTTTTAAGCTATACGTATAAAAAACGATATACATCTCAAGGTGAATCACGTTGAATTAAATGCAAATCAACCTATCGTCATTATGATTCAACATTTGATCGATAAATCAGTTGAAATTTGATATTATAATAATTTAGCGTCGGTTTCTTAATAAAAATCTGTCTGATGAGGAAAAAAAATTCATCTATCGTAAGATGTTTTGTTTTTTCGTAACTGACTCTGAGAAAACGCTTCATTTTACGCTAAGCAATATCTCTTTTATGAATTTACAACGCAGTAAATAATTTCTTCCAAGAAATCAGGGTCTCTGTTGTTCTAGATCGTTATTTCGTACAGTATAGATATGGTATACACCTCGATTGTATAAATCCATATTTTGATAAAAATTCATGTAAAACTGCCTTAAATTAAATGAAATTATTTACCACGTATACATCGTATACGTAAGTAAAGACGATCGATCGTTACTTTTTAACAATGAAACAAAGTTTCATCAAGTAAAACGAAAACGGAATGACAAAACTTATTACAAATAACATTCATCGTCAGTTCTGAGGGCTCGTTTGAAATTTTTACAACGATCGCAATTAATCGGCAGCATTGTTCGTACGTGAAGATATAGAATTTTTCTAAATGTAAAAAAATCTGCAAACGCGGGCGAGACTTTCATGACAAAAGCCGCATCGAGTTGTTACGCAGGGGTTGGTTGGTTGGTTTTGAATTCGTTCTTCTTCTCCGCATACACCGCGGGAATTATTTATGACCGGGAGTGCTCTCGAAAGGGTGAAGCGAGGGTGAAGGCACGACATTAGGCGTGTGGCACGGCACGACACGGCACGACGTGGATTTTAAGCCCGCGAGAAAAGAGCCGACGAGGATGCACAGGGGGCTTTATTATAACTCGCATCGTATTCTTTCGACGCGTGAACGCTACGCGGGGTGATTAACGATCGCGTTATCCGTCACATCCACCCCGCAGGACCAACGACGACGCCCCGCCCCCGAAAAAACCTGCGACCCTCGACGTCCACCCCGATACCCGAGAGTATTCCTGAAAGGTGACGCGCGAAATTTAAGGACGAATGGAAACGGTTTTTCAATAATTAGGAACGACTGGCTGACTCAAATTCGGTCGAGAATAACGCGAAAAAACCATTCTAATATTTTTAATAGAAAGTAGTGCGTTTCGAAGATTATCTTTTTTTCAATTAATTCGATTGAAACTTCTTCAGTAGACGATAAATAATGTATCCAAAACATTTCATTTCTTCGTGTCTTTTTTTCATCGAAATGTTTTTGAGTCATCGACGTTCTACTGACCTACTTATAATCCTTCCCTTTTTCTAAAGATTCTGAATAATCAGTCTTTTGTTTTTTGTACTCCGATTGTTTGCTAAAATATTCTTCCTAGAAAAGGGTGCAACTTTTAATCAAGCAAAATACATGATTTGAAACGTTTGAAAAGTTTCAAATCAAGATTTCTGTGAGTAGAATTGAAATTTTCATAGCATTAAAAATACTCCAAACTGTTCTAAAAACTATGCCTAGAGAAAAATTATCTTATCAAGACGCTGAATTTCTTGAGCATTTTTTAAGAATTTAAATAGAAGGGGAATTGTAAAAAAGTTTAGATATTCATACATCACTAAACCGTACATTTGCATGAAAAACAAAAAAAAAAAAACCATTAAAAGAAACGAATGAAACTATATTTTCAGACTTTGTACGTGCAATGAGAATAAAAAATCTAAGAAAATAATTAAATTGCAGAGAAAATGGGTGAGAAAGTTGACGGAAATATTTAACCGTAAGACAGGATAAAAGTATCTCATTTCCGTTCGTGAATGATTCGCTACATGAAAATGTAATCGTGGTCCAAAATTAGCCTGAGATTCGTCATTTCGATTTCTCGGGAAGTGAATGTCGTTCATTTCTGATACACACGATAATCGAGTCGATTATGTCTCTCCCTGATTTACCGCCGCGTCAAAGAAGAGACGGGGAAAAAATGACTCGGTAATTTTCACCGCCACGCATGAGGCGCGTTAAAATGCTTGACGAACATCCCCGATCCCATTTTTCAACGAGAAACTCCGCGGCGGCACGTCTCGGTTATAAATTATTTCCTAAACAGAATTACCGGCGGTATCGCGTGACTTTTGGGTCACATTATTACCGCTAATGGGTCCGGGATGTCGAACCGCGCCTATCCGTTCAACCACCTTGTATCCCCATGTTCGCCAAATATAAAGATGTATTATTCGCTCGAGTTTGATATTTTGCACGATTCGCTTTCGTAAATTCCCGGGTTATCGCAAACTCTAGTTTTCAAAATTTCCCCACCACTTTTTGCCAAATTTATTCTTCAAATCCAACACATTTTCTCTATATTCCACGTTGGATCGAGGAAGCATCCGATAAAAATTTGATGCACAAAAATCGTAGAATTGAAAAAACTGTACATAGAACAATTCTTTACGTAACAACTATTTTACAACGACTTAAAATGTCTTTTTTTTTTTTATTTCTTACCGATCTGAATTTGTTGTTGTAAAGAATATCAATATACATTTTTTTTCAGAGTCATTCATCCATTTTCTTCGGTGTGAAAATTTCAAAATTTTTGCAACAACAATGTCTCTTGTACATACATAGAAAAATATAAGAAGATATTCGAGATCGTAGTAAGACTGTTTTAAAAAACTACACAATACAAACCAATTCCCATATACTTTCAATGCCACCTCGCGATGAAATTAGCCAAATTCACAAAATTTTCCAAACTGGTTTCATTTTATTTATTTCCCTGAATTTTATCGCCCACCAAAAATGCACAGAGTGCAAAAACCTTCGTCCCTAATAACAGAATTCCTGCAGTTACGTGAGGCGCTTACTGTTGTACATATACATACCTAGTAATACATACACAAAACGATCGTGTGCGAATATATGAATTTATCGAAAAGAATTTTTATCAAAATCCAGGTACACAAGATGTAAATGAAACATGTATATAACATAGATGGAGGCGGCGTCACGTATTTCATACTTTCGCAAATACCGAGGAACCCCGCCCACCCAATTTCCGGGCATCTACACGCCGCGAACAATTCCCGTTTAATATCGCACGGGTTTCTGCAGATTTATCCAGAGCCAGCGAAGGACAGGCGTAATTGGTCGATTGAAGAGAGAGAGAGAGAGAGTCGCAAGGATAAGGACGAGTGTCCTTGAGGAAGGCGGATTCAGCAAAGGTAAGCCGCGTTCTGGATGCTGGCAGTGCGGAAACACGAGTGGAACGGAACAGAACCGTCGAATTAATGATGCGAAATGCAGACGAGGTGAGAGCCGATTTAATGAACTACCGGTAACGATGTATAATGTATAATATGCCCAGAGGTGTGGGTGTGCAAAGGTATTTCTGTAACGAACTGCACTTCGCAGGCGTACAACAATTTCACGACTCATCCCCTCGACGTCGCGGTTTTCACAGTTTCCCGCATTTCCGTCCGTTTCAACCAACCGGCGCGATAAAGTAAAAAATAAAACAAAGAAAGAAAACAAACGATACGCCGATTCGTTACACTATACTGCAGTTTCAATATCTTTATTCGGATGGGAAAAAATTCCCAGATAATTATTATAGAATACCGCATTCGTAAAACGGAAAAGCTTAATTACATTTATGATCATTTATATGTACACAATGTTGTTACAAATCGTTCGATTTTTGCAGAATCAATTGATTCGTCTGAGCATCACGGAATGAAGCGCAGAATTTCAAACTGGACTTTAAACTATTCTGTTATGAGACTAAATTTTTCACATGAAAATCGTTTGGTCGAAATTAGTAGATTATTACCTGGTTGTAATAAGCTGTTTGAGAAAAACGATTATTTCGAACAGATGTTGGTAAATGATCGTGTGGAACCGAATATTCGTTCGTTGCATTAATTTGTGGTCTCAAGATTCCAATTACAACAAATTACGAGTCGAAAAATAACGAAGGATTCAAGTGTTGAACCCTGAGAAAAAAACATCTGACCAAGAGAATCGAGGAAAAAGTAAATTACAGTAATTTTCTCAACCTATTAAACGCACGATAGAGTTCGGTCGTATTTCTTTAAATCCCAAGACTGTGGACAACGAAACACAACAGATCGAGACAGTATGCCGGATTAAATAACGAATCTGCACGATTCAAGGAAATTTAATTCGTTCAGAGTAGAAAAAAAAACGTCAAAATTTGAAAAAGCAAAGACTGGATGTATTTCAAAGTATTTCATATAAGATCGTGTACGATGTTTGGAATTTTCAAAATTAATTACGAAAGCGTTTTGACATCGGCATTATAAGAACATTCCAAAAAAACGGGTAAAACAGAAACGAACGAAAGCCTGAGCCGATGTTTGACCTTAAAGTTCGTAGTTGCAGATCCCTACGGGTAGGAGATTACCGGAAGTGGATTTTCCGCCCCGGGAAACAGTCGATACGGAAACGGATTCAAATGGAGGCACAATTTTACGTCGGAGTGCAACGTTACCTGGAGTGGAGAGCGCAGACGCGCGACGTTGACGACGAGTGAGTCGACGGGCGTGATGGTAAGACGTGTAGAGAAGGTTCATTTCGATGCTGATGACCTTGATGGTACTTCCGGGAGTTGACGGAGCTTCGCAGCGTCCCCGGATGATGGCGATGCGGCGTGGACTCCTCACTGCAAAAACAAACCCGGAATATCCGGCGTTAGTAAGCTCGAGCTTCGATTCCTTTGGGTTACCCACCGAGCTTTTCCCGACCTATTTTCAACCCCGGCATTTCGTTTTCAACAACTTTCGCAAGCTCGACGGTGGCTCGGTCGGTAATACAGCTCGCTACGCCACGTAAAATCATTTTCTTTTCTTACGCTGACACGTTTTTGAGATTGGGTTCGACACACCAACGATGTATATCACAGTTATTTTATGTATGTGTGTGAACTTGCGATTTTGAGGTTTTTTTTCTCCATTCCGAAGACAGATTCATTCGACTCTATCAATTTTACTATTTATTTTTAAAGCTCCATTTCATTACCAATATTTCAGTAGAATTACAATTCACTGATTCTTTCCAACTGCATTGTTTTACCGTCCCGTTACTCTGTTTTCAGAGGAAAACCGAATGAAAAGTTAAGTTTTCTCTAAATCTCCACGTTTGAAGTCTAGAAAATCGCCTCCAATTACTTGCCGATGGACGTCTGTGTGTTTTGCTTGCATGTACGTACTTATGTGATACATTTCTTTGTCCGACGATTTTTCGAGAACGATTGACCGGATTTCAATGAGTTTGGTATCAACCAACGTGTCTTATCGAAATTTAGAAATGATTAGATTTTGAATTAGACAGGTTCAGTACTTTTCGAATAGTATTGAATAACAAAATTATAAAAATGTAACACAAAATGATGATATTTTGAAAACAGATAAACGGATTCGAATGAAAATTGTCACCACGAGAGGTTTCGGGTCGCTGACCACGAATCTAAAGTCAGATTTGCGAAAGTCTTATTACGATTTACATTATTATTATCATGATTTCAGGTCAAAACGAGTTTGAAAACAGGAAGTTCAAAGGCTGGCTCGTGGTTATCCCAAACCCGCTTGTTTTTTAAACATCGAATCGAACCCGTGCCCATATATTTCGACACATTCTGAACGAATCAGTACAAACATAACTGTATAAAATTTTTACATCATCAACGAAGAAATGGTTAAAAATCAGTCAATTTTTTCTGCTACGCAACTGAAAAAGGCAAAATCATAAATAGACACGCATCACGACTTGTATTAGATAAAGCAAACATATTATACGTGTAAGTAGAAGCGCTGACAATAATGTACGTAGCGTAAGCGTTTAAAAAGGGACGTTCCTTGTGTGACACTTATACGTACATCCATACGTACATACACACGTTGTTCGTATCTTATCTTCTCGCACGTAATTCCGTGTATAGCATTAGACCGCGATGAGATAATGCCGCCGGTCTTGGTTAAGATAATCATGATATTGGTGGACGGGTAACGAGCTTAATCTCCGGTAGGGAGAAGACGTCGTTCGAACGTTACGGGATAATACAGCACCTTTAAACCTCTTACGATCAGCCGTAAATCAAACTTCGAACTTAGTATGTGAACCAAATAGTCTCTTTACAGTAATACAAAGTATTAATGATCATCTTCTATAAACAACGGTTAATTGATTGATGCGAAAAATTATTTAGTACAGGTACTACAAGTCTTTCGCATTTTTCATTCAAACATCGTACGGTGATTCAAACGGTGAAGGTTTTTCGGGAGGATCAAAGTATTTTTAAACGTTTGCGATTTAATATTGAAGAGAGATCTGCCAGCTACGTTTTACGCTTGTCGCTCCGATTGGGTCCGTTTTCTCGGTCGACAAAAAGATCTTCGGTGAACAGAGAGTATTTCAATTGTTGAAATTCGGAACTGATTTGCCGGAAATCTATAGTGCAAGGAACGTTTCGAATTCATTGTTTTTTTCAACTTGGCGTAAATTGTATAAAAATCTAACTGCAACAGTCAAAATCATTTTTAATTTTCCAACATTTTTCCAAACTATTTTCAATCTTAATCCTTGATATTCGTATCCGTGATTCGACAAGTAACAATCAAACATTGGAAAAAATTTACAACACTTTTTAAAAATCTTCCAACGACGCATAACAACTTTTATACTTTCTAACAAAGTACAAGTAATTCTGTGACTGAAATATCCGGTATAATCGCCCGTGCAATATGATTCACAGGTTAAAATACCAGGTGATCGTCATCACCGATTTCAGTATAAGACGGCGCAAAGTGCAATAACCGTACCGTGAAATTAACTATGACCAAATTAATCCTATCAAACTCGCCCTGGAAGCTCTCTCCATAATAGTCCATCAAAACCGATTACCTCAGATTCTCGTTCAGCTAATCCCTGATTACTTCCGCTCATAAAATCAAGATAATCATGCACGACGTGCGACAACTTGAATGAATCGGTTAGTTACACCACGAAAGAATGATTCGCGATACGTTTGCCCCTTTCATCGCTATAAAAGCTTCAAAGAGTAAAAGTAGGTAGGTACCGGTGCCTTATTATGCGCGTTCACGAACAACGAGGCAGCTTATCGAGCCTCGAATAGCACCGCAAAACTGAACGGTTCCTTATACCGTGAGAAAACACATAATCGTACAAGTGTGCGTAAGCTCGTCCGTAACGCACACAAAAACAACTCTCGGCGTAGGTGGCGAGTGATAAGCGTTATCGACGATAGGAAAGACGCCGTGTGAGACTTCGGATCTACTCCGAGTTTTTAAAAAGGTTATACGACGGGAAAAGGATATAAGGAAGGAGAAGAACGGCGCGGAGGCAAACAGCCGTAAGGACCCTTTAACAGATCCCTGACCAAACCGTTAACAAGGATTGGAGGGCTGTTTACGCGTTCCGCGGTAAAGACTGATAAAAGAGCAGTGTGAGGTGCATTGTGTACACAATAACGTACCAGCTAGGTACGCATATGTGTATATATATATGTATATATATCACAACCATTTTATATACCATGTACTGCAGTACTACATACGAGTACACCGACATGTGCAGCAGCCGACGACGTGCAGAGCTCAGGTGATAAATGATATCGCAACAGACGTACATGCACGGGATGATAAACGAGGTGCGTCGTTGTTGGAAAACTGTGCGGAGTATAGTTTGTTTTTTTTTTTTTCAAAATTGTTATACACGGTGGAAAAATTTTACGAGATTAAAAGAACGGAGGAATGGAAAAATATATGATCCCAGCGTGTAGTGAGCAAGAAATGATGATGCGTGGGTCATTTATTTTCCGTATACCTACGTTGTATGAAACATATTACAGGTTATACATCGTATATACGTGTATAGATCGGTAAATTTCACGCGAAGCGATGCTGTCCGTATGTTGGTTGCGTAGCGCAGGTATCCATGGATATCACAACCGCACGCATGCCCGCACAGTTTCGTTTCTAACGTACCGAATGGATATTACAACCACGTAACTCTTGCATCTGCTTCGCGACCGGAAATAACAACAAAGACTGAAGTTATTTTCCCCGGCGACTAGTTAATTGCGCACAGGTGAGAAAATAACGCCCGAAATACAATATACGAGAAAAAGATAATCACATGTCGGTGTTGTTTTTTGTTTTCTTTTCTTGGGTGCCTGTGTGCTTTTACTAAGAAGGTGACAAAATCCGATTGCTTGTTGGTACAACGCAATTAATCTGAACGATAAATGATCGTGGTCTTTAATAAACTTGAATGAAGATTCGATGACGAAATGAGTAAATGGTGACTCGTTTCACTTCGCAAATTTATGTATAAAGTTACTGTTAACTGTACACGATGTGTAGCATGATCTGCAGTTACCGAAAACCATTCATACGCCATAGAACAGCGGATGAGGCTGAAGTTAGTAACGTTAACGTAACGAAACATCAGGTAAAAATCATTATTGCGCAATTTTGGAATTACTTTCAAGGAATTGTTTTTGCAAAATATGAGTATATTTCATTTATCATGGTTGATTTTTTACTATCTTCCTCCTCGTAACAGCGGAAGCAGAAAAAATTAGTTCACTGAAAACTAGACGTAACGCAGGATTGATTTAATAGTTGGTGGGTTTCAACCGGATCCAGAACCTCTCAAAATAGGGAAATCAAAATTTTCCGTTTCCCAAAACCGTCCAAAAACGCGTGCCCCTCGTACAACCATCTGATTGTGAGAACAAATGCGCGTATGGTAGATTGTCGGTGTAAGATTGGTGTTGGTGGACGAGGGTGCGGGTAACAAGCGCGTACCTGCATGAAGAGCATACACCAAGTGGAACAATGTGTGAGAGTGTATTACACGATGCGTGCCGAAGTACCGGCGTTTCGAAGGGCAGATGTTCCGCCGGAAATTATAATAACAGCGTCCGAGTTCGTTCGAGATAAGATAGACCCGTCGGTGGTGTGTAAAATATCGAAAACGATGAACGAAGCAAGGAAGGAAGGAAGGAAGGAAGGAAGGAAGGAATAACATCGATCAAACGACGAGCGCTTTGCGATAACGAGCAAATTGTTGATTAAGTACCCGCAGCGAAGGAGGAGGAGGGTTCCGAAAGAAAAGAGGGAAAAACCGAGGGCGAAAGCCACGCGCGTCGTTGTTTGGAACGTTGTTACCGCACCGAACGGATGATAGCCTTCTCTTTTTCTCTTTCGAATGGTTATAAAGTTGTTGTCGTACCTTGTCGTGTTGTTGCAATTCTTAAAGCTGACCATTTTCCTGAGATCCGTTTTATAAGTTCAACGGAACGACGAGAATGATCACCACCAGCCTTGAACTCGAGAGACTCGCATCACACCTTCACCGACAAGCACTGTTGGGCACAGACACACACACACACACACACTCGGAAACGCGCAGTGAATTCACCTTGAACCAACACCGTAATCATTATACCTCCACAGATTTTAACGACACAGCATCACTCCACTAAGGTAACCAATCGAAAAACGCAGAGAAACTGAACTTGTCTACTCCATTGATCCCACAAAGGAACACGCAACGTCCAGGATTTCGAATTGGAGTATCGCCGGTGCTTCCTTTCATTTCATATAACTTTCGGCATGGCACCTGACAACCGTGAACCGCTTACCCACGCGGCCTGAGGGCAACTGACGAGCTCTGAGCCACGCTGAATGACCACTTGTCCCCTCTTTCCCTGGCTACCCGACACACCGAACCACAGGCGTCAAGCCATAGTCCAACCAAAGCGACGCGTCTTCGGGTCTCTCGGAGTATTCCGACACCCTCGAAGGGATGACGAAGTGCAGGGATCATCCACGCTCACGAAAAGGGTCCGATGGCTTTACCGAGAAAAGGTCCTTTTCCTCCCATTCCAGTCCTGCTCCGACGAGTCTGGGTCATGTTTCATTCTTGAAACAAACCAGCTTACGGACGTTGAGACTGCTGTCATGGTCACTTCGTGCATTGTGGTAAATCAATCACTGTGGAGAGTCTGGCTACATACCGTTGGGTCTTGTTCGAGGATCGTTACCTGGTGATGGTTTAAAAATTAAAAAAAGTACGTACCGTCGAAACGATGCTGTTCGCGGGTGAAAATATTACGACTTGTTTGGTCTTGTAACGAGGTTGACATGTTTGAACGTTGTCGATATTCGCAACCATTATTCAGAAAAACCTCCAAGGAGTCGTTCACGATCTTTATCGGATTATGAAATCGGTCGAGACACTCCGTGGTTCGCATAATTGCGATTCAGTTCGGACGATTCGCGGTCTCAGTTTAGCTAACCAGCGTCTTCGCCTCCTCGTCCTTTGTTGGCTTCGGCGAAAATTGGATCCTTCTCTCCTCTCCTCCCCGGCTCTTCTCCTCAGGTTCCTTCCATAATCCTCCATTTTCCACTCTTTCCGCGGTTCGTCTCGCGGTCGGCCATGCTTTGCGGTCATCCTCCTAGGAGTGTATTAAGACCTTTCGAGCACGAAGGAAAACCGCCAGGGACCCGAAACGCGGAGGCAACCGTACAGATATACACGCCGTGCGGTAAACTCGGTTAAAATTGGACGTCCCTCTAATTGGAGAGACCGTCCACGTTCCGCAGGGAACGGAAGGAAGGACTCTCTCCATCCGTTCGTCGTCTCGTCTCATCCGTTACCAGAGTCCATTGTGTCCGGCACCGAGTCGGGTGAACTGAACCGAAGAACGGAGAGGTGAAAAGAGAGGAGGGAATATTAGATCGCGACGTCGGCAAAATGCCTCTTTCTTATTGTTAGTCGCATCGGAATTCCTGATGATTGGGGTTATAGATCGGCCGCTAAGCTCGCACTCGTATGCTTCGGATATGTCTCAAGCACGTGACCGCGAAGGAACACTCAATGATCAAGAGATAATAATAACGCTGAGACAGTCTGAGAAATTGGTCCGAGAGTATCTTACTCGTGAACATTGGTTCCTTGTTATTTTTGAGCCTTTACGAGTTGACTTGCCGGAAAATTGGAAAAACTGTTGTCATCCTCTGGCAGAGTAAATGAATTTTTTTTTTTTATTGGTGATTGATAGTTCAGCTTTAAAGAGTTCGTTTCGGTCTGTTTCGAATCTGTGAAGAGAATCGGAAGGATGACAATTTGTTTTTCATTTCTGTACAGCTAGAATAATCATCGGTTGATGATAATTAATGCACATTGCAATGCACTCGGAAAAGCTTGAGGCTTAGTTCTGATACGTCCAAAGAGGATGTTGCATCAGCTCGAGAGTCGAAAACCTAAACGCAACGTGAGTGAATCGGTAATTCTCCCAATTCACCCATATTTCACCACATTTGAGATTCTCGGCATGACGTTCAGCAAATTTCATCGGCTTGTTACCGTCAAGCTTGCGGCCAATTGCAAAGGATTACAGGGGAACGAGACCCGTCGAAGGATTCTGACCCCGAATCAGCCCCAATTTGCATTGTTATTTGTACGTTGGTAGGAGAATGGCGGAGAAAGGGTGGTTTTGATTGCCACCCCTCCAAGCCCGGCATGTACACCTGCCCTCGATTAAAAAATTCATTTATCCGAAGAGCGACGTGGCGCTGCAATGCATGTAAAACCAGAGGGAAGAACAAATTGGCGTATAAAGGTACATTACAGCTGGTACCATCATCCATAAAATACGGACGCCTTCATCCGTATGAACGGATATCGTTTGCAATTAAATTCCTCTCTTAACAAGGTTGTACAGTACTGTAAATCCGCAAAAATACTTCATAAACTCGAGTACCAACGAGCGAAAGGATTTAATCGCGTGAGTATCAAATTGTTGTATCGATTCGTTTGCCCCCGGATTTGTTTCTTCCTTTTTCTTTTTCTTTCCCCAAAAAAAAATAAAGAATTTACATTCATTCGTTCGCGAGATTAATTCAACCGCCACGGTATAATTAAAAGAGGAAACAACGGAAGCTTGAATGGACGTACACATATATATTGTAAAATCGCGGGAAGTTATAAACAAACGGTCCATGTATAATATTTGTAGGTACACAAAGTATACATGTATAGACATTTTGTTTAGCCTCAACGATGGGAGTTTTGTAAATTAGCACAATAGAAAAGGCCGATTATTTTACCTGCCCCTCTAACAATAAACCTACCTACCTCACCTGCTGCTTCGGGGATTTCGTCAGGTGTAATTTAAAATGCCTGCAGCCAAAGGTGCAGACGTTTCACGCAATGGCGTAGAGCCGATTCTATCCATCGCTTTCGTGCAGGTACCTATGCAATCAAATTCTTACGTATCATCGCAACGATATTCAGCTGTAGATTTTCACTCTCGACAAAAAGAATTTTGGAACAATTGACAAGACGTGCAAAATTTTCGAACAGCGATGCAGCGAGGCGTTCTGCAGTGACGTAATTTTTGTGAAACTGGAAATAAGATAAAATAAAATAAAATAAAATACCAAACAAGAGGAGAAAATTACTCCGAACGAACGGACGGATCTAAACCGAAGTCGAAATCGGTCTCGAGAAAATTTTTAAAACTCTGTACCACGGGAAAGAGAAGAAAAAGAAAAAACAGATGTAAAAGAATCGTCCGATCGTATCTGGCAATGGCGTCGAATTTAGATGTTGTAAAAATACTGGACGTACGACAGTCTGCTGATGCTGTTTTTTGCAGGAAAGATCCAAACGTGAAAATATCATATTCGCGACTGAGAGTTTCCAGGAAAGAGAAAATCGTCGCTGCCCGCTGCAGAAGCTCGGAAAATCGTTTCCCTCTCTTTCGGTGGAAGCGAGAAACAAAAATAAAAAAAAAAAATAAAAATAAAAAAAAGTGGGAGAGGTATAGAGGAAGGACCCGAAACACAGCGGTGGTTGGGTAAGACAGGTATAACAACATACGCCTACCTCGAGCAGAGAGCTGTCTAAGCGTACAGCAAAGAGCTAGCTAGCTACCTTGTACAAAGCCTCGCTTCTCCACCGACTCGGTTTACGACCCACGAAGCCCGTTGTAAACCGCCAAAAAGCTCGACACGACGGTAAAAGCCTGCTAACAACCTTTTTGCACAAACTTGAAAGATCCGAGGACCGTTAACGAATTGTTATCGTTCCTCGTGTTCTTATTGTGTAACCCGCGAGAAATCTCGCACTTGTCGCAATATCTTGTTCGAAAATCTTTATACTCGCTCCCCCCCCCCCCCCCCCTCCTCTCCCCCCACCCCTTGGGCAAAAGAAGAAAAATAAATTAAATAAATCAAGGTAAGGTAAGAACAGATGGTTTTGTTTATAGAATAGTGAGAAAGGAGATTTTACTGATTTACAGCAAGAGAATCCGGTTGTAACAATGATAAATTCTGAATTATTGATATTTTGGGAGGATGAAAATTTTTAAAAATTGATTGATTTTTTATGATTAAAACGTTTGTTAAGGTAATCGGTTTGAAATTTTGCAACCGAGTATAACCGTTTAGAATTTTTTGACGATTCGGGTAAAAATGAAATTCAAAACAAAGTAATGGGAAAATATTCATTTGTTACAATTATTGGAAAATTTTAGACAGATGGATGTCTTGACTGATTTACTGTTTGAATATTGTCGGAACTATTCAAGAAAATGTGATGCAAATAACGATATTTAGTGTAATTATAGTTTTCAATGACAAGTTATTTGCTTATTGCAAGTTCCTTACATCTGTTCCTTCGATCGACGGAATTGTTTCAAACATAAAATTATCGCAATGGTTTCAAGAAAGTACAGTACAAGTGAGAAAAATTGTAAATAATAATAAAACGTATTACAACTTCTAGTCATAGGTATACTTTCATCATGTACACAGACGTATGTTTTTAGTTGGTGATAAAAAAAAAAAAAAAAAAAAAATAACAACAATTAAGTACCGTGACAGTAAAGACAGTTAGAAATTTCTCTCGTTGTGTGTTAACTCTGCGTTTCGTTGACTGCGCCATGAACACTTTGACCGGTACCTCGAGTAGCCGCAGTGTGACGAAATAATTTCTGCAGAAGCTCGAAAACGCCAGAAACTAGAATACAGCGAGTGAGAGCGAGTAAGATAGAGATAGTTGCTTCCGTTCGTACAAACCAGACAAGTTTTGAAACGTTGAAAACTTGGCTAATTGCTCGTTAGTAGAGAGTTGGGCAAGACGAGTTGAGCGAGTGGCTGATGCAGATTTCTCCTGCTAAAGCCCGACTCGACTTGCGGAGACTAAAAAACGCCGGAGGAAACAATGCGACAAGACAGCGCGGCTAAGAATGCGCGAAATCCGCGAGCAATTGCACAAGGAATGTGATTCGAGTCACGGAGTGCGATTGTTTCCAAGTATAATACGGAGGGTGAAGGTAAAGGATGAATATCGCCGTGTACGGAAAATCTCTACAAATAAAACAGAGTGAAATTAAGGTGGCGTTGATGTAGGAAATTTTCCACATAGATTGAACCCTGTAAAAGAAAGTGAAGGGATTTGTCGAATCGCTATTTCTCGATTTTGGCGAACACTTTTCCGGTTGAAAACCCATACGTGATACTTCTCCTTACTTCTCTACCTTCTGTATTTCCGAGTAAACGGCGATCCGAAGTACGGATGGAAGGGCAGAGAGCCGGGAAAATTGTTCGAGGTACGAGAGGGAGGAGAGATTCCCTTTTACAAGTCTGAAACTACGGACGGAGGAACGAGCAACTAACGCTAATGCCCTCCTCTTTCCGCTTTCCTCTTTGTCACCTTTTCCTTCTCTATTTTCCAACGGCGCAAGAGTAACCGCCGGCCATTCTCTCGAGCCGTCAACAAAGGCGGAGGAAGTCACCGACTGACTATCCGACTTTAGCGACACCCGTAATCTCGACTCCGAAAGGCGAGAAGGAAAGAAACTCGGAGAGAAGCGACTCGTTCAGGGTAGTAAAAGTTTCTCTCCGAATTTTCGCTGTCAGGTTGTAATTGAGACTTTTCGTTCTTTGCTTGTGGCTCCACGCTTTTCGGAGAGCTCCGTTTCAACTACAAGTTGTCGTGAATATAATCAAATCGACACGAATACGAGAAGTTGAGGTAATTATTTACCTCAGATCTGATAAGACCTTGAGAGAAATTGGCCGTGTTATCTCTCAGTTTTGAAGCTGAAAGACGAATCAAAAGAATTGATTTAGATTGAATTTTAAGTTTTTCTGTGTAATTTAAAATTTGACTGTCAAAAATTCTTACTGTCGCAATAAATAACGAAAATTCTCAGTTCTTATTGATTGTTTTTTTTCTTTTTTTTTTCCTTTCTTAGGCCGATCTCGATTCTTTCTGCTTGTTTTTCCGTCTCATCGAGAGTTTCAAAAGTATAAACCTATCTTTTGCCGATTTTCCGTGTAACGCACGAGTGGAGATTCGTAGGGTCAAATTCATCCCTGACAACGAAGTATTCACGTGACGCGGTCTGATGTGCGGACATTAATTTCCGAATACTATGGTAATTAAGGGGAAACTCTTCCAATTTAACTTGGTTGAATTTATCGAATAGCAGCAACAAGGCAAAAGCGATGAACGAAGACGGATTGTTTATAGCGGACGAATAATCAATTAACAATTAGCCTCTATACGTATAATCAATTAACAATTAGCCTCTATACATATAATCAATCAACGCGATTCAAACCTGCGATGCTAATTAGGTGCATGGGAATGATCGGGAACTTCGTGACGAATCTGAAACTGTCCGAAACAACTTAATTCGTAAGTTTGAATGATCATTGTTGAGACTGGATTCATTCGTTTCTTCGACGTACAATATTGTTCAAGTTCAAGTTTCGTTTATTCGTTGCCTCGTTGTTTTATTGCATTGGGTCTGGTTGTCCGTTATGGATAATTACCGTCCTTGATTCTTTGCTTAAGTGTTCTGCTCAGTCGTGTTTCATTATTCGTTTACATTGATTTTGGACTCGCGTCCTCACTTGATGCAGGTATATACTGTCCGATGAATCATTTACGCCTCAATTCTACGATTTTCCAAACTCCGCGTGCGGCGAGGAATTCTTGTGTGTTCAAATAACAGGTTATATACCCAGCTATACGTATTGCACTTTCCGTACGAAACCGTGCAAAGCGTATGTATGACAAAGTTCGGAGCTCCAGCGTTTGTTTGCCAACGAGAAATTCAAGTCCAGTACGATGAAAGGGATTAATTTTCATTCTGTTTGTACGTGGGTATGATACGTTATAGCCATGAGCCGTTGAAACTTTGGTAGGTATTCGTCGTACGTATGTACGTAGGTGTAGAAACGTCACGTGATAATCCCACAGACACTCGAGTTACGTACGTACACCTGTACAGGCGGAAACAACGACAAAAGGAAATTCTTTCGTGGTGGAAAATATCTCTGTGTACAAGAGATTTCCGACGATTTATAAACGCGAAAGGAATACCAAATTTCTATTCACCGGGCCCTAAATAATTGAATTAATGACGGTTTCGTGCCTGGACTACGAGCCGCCCCTTGTCGTCTACGATTTGAGATCGGTAAACGCTACGAGTCCTCGAAAAGCAGGCGAAGCACTCAACCTGTCTAATTTGATTACAATACGATCGAATCGTCGCCAATTCTGCGTGTTAACTTATACGATTAAATGACGAACAATCCTCAGGCGTAAAATGATGAAAATAATTAATCGAACAAACACCGAGCATAAATTAGAGTTTTAAAAAGTGAAATTAGTCCGGTGATTGATTCTCCAAAAATCACTCTTATATACGTAACGTGGGAAAACATTGAAAGGCGGCAAATTTGAATTGATCGCATCAATAGTTTTGCAAATATAATATATTTCTACGATGTTCTATTCCTCATGATTTTACTCAAATTTACGAATCACTGGACGAAAATATTTTCAACTAACTCGAATTAACAAAAGAAACTGAGAGATATACCTTCTCAATTAAATCCAACAAAACTGACGTCTTTATACAGGAAAAGTAAATTTCTTTAAGACTGGTCGATATAGCGGAAAGACGAGGGCTTCCAGGCTTTCCGTTTTCCTCTTTTTGTTTCCCGTAGTGTATCCGAGTGTGTGTGTTTAGTTTCGCTTTTTATTTGAGCAAACTCGATGACCCTTGAGAGGAACGGCCAACGGCCATGTGCCGCTTCCATCCTGTGCAGACCCTGGCCAGAGTTGCTCGAAAAGAAACGACGAGGCTCAGAAAACCCGTTCCAGAAAATTCCCATCCTTATTTACAGTTTCCGTATAGGTATAGACGTATACTTTTTCCCTCGCGGGGTTAGCGGAAGATTTGTTGGCGCAAGAAAATCCGCTCCTTTGGAATTCGGATTTCCATGCATTCTAAAATACGTATAGATATTAATGCGGATAAAAAGTTTCCGTGCAGCATGCACAGCGAAAGAAATTGATTAACGAGATTTAAAACAGCGAAAAACCGTATAATTGCAATTTTTTTTCTTCTTCTTCGTCTCCATTTGCAACGTTGCAATGCGCTGGAGAAAAAGTCCCCGAGGTATTGAGGTTAAAAAGCAATGCAATTTATAATGTCATTCGTTCGCTTTGTTCAATCCTCCGTCATAAGCGCTCCAGAAATATAATAGCAAGTATGCGGGAGAGAGTTTAATTATTATAATTTCAATACATAGAAAGCAAGAGAAGAAAAAGAAAAAAAAAACCAAACGAGAAAAGAAAAGAAACCTGAAATATTGATTTTTAAGTGAATTTAAACCCTCGGGCTGAACTTCGGAGGCAGCATAATGATAACGTCCTGGGCTTGTGATCCTCGAATAACGGGAGGAGAAGGCAAGATAGGAAATCTCGCGTGGCTGGTTATTGGCAAAGAATCCGCGGAATGCAACCCGGACGAAATATCCCGGTCGTCTCCTCAGGCCGTGTAGTGCGGATCCAAAATCAATTTCGGAAGCTTCTATCCCGCGTAGGTTTATCCGTACATGCGGTATGTATGCATGTATGTATGTACGCAGTGTACGGAAAAGTTGAACGAACGGATCGCAGCAGGATGGATGTTAAATCGCAAGATATATATCCGCGAGTTATACCTGCACAAATTCAATACATACGTCAGGAATAAGGAAAGAAGGAAGGAAGGAAAGAAGGAAGGAAGGAAGGAATCTCTCGGCATTCCCGAAGCGTATATATATATGTATATATGTACATGGAAGGATAATAAAGGCGCACCCTGCTACCTCCGTATTATATCTCGACGCATCTTTCCAACTTTGGATCAGATTCGAGCTTTGACCTCTCTTTTGCGAATATCGTGCAAGCATTGTGATACCGTTTTTTCATTCGAATTATACTCCGTCTTTGAATTACGGTTTGAAAGTAGTGTTAATTTTGAGAAAGAGGAAAAATGGAGTGTGATTCTTTTTTTTCGTACCTTTTTTTTGCCTAAATTTCATCGTGCATGAAATTCAATGTTATCGCTGTTGTAAATGGTGTAAGAGATAAAGAGATAAATAAATAAGAGATTTTTTGTTACTCTGAACGTGAATTTTCGCCACAAGATCAACTTTGAATATGTTACAGACAAGGAAAAAACCTTATTAGCATGCTGAAAGAAATTTGCTTGTTCTCTATCTGGCTTCGATTCAATGCGATGCGGGGAGCGGGGTTTAAGTTGCAAATTTGAAAAGCTCTGGAAGCGCCAAATTCCGAATAATTTAGTGGCGAAACTTGAATTAAAGAAGTCTAACTTTTGCGAAACAACAAAGTTTCGAATGGTCGGAATCCTGACGGCTGAAAGTTCGGGAATGCAAGATTCCGAAAAATCAAGTTACCATACAGAAAAGTTTCGATAGAGTCAAATTCCGAAAGTTAAAATATATTCACATAGCGTAGTTTACCCAACGAGTGGGTGTAAAAAGTCGGAGGAATCGAAAAACCAGAGTGCCAAACGTAAAAATATCAAAAATTCAAAACAAAGAACGATCAAAGTGGTGAAATTTCACCAATGCAAAAATTCACAAAATCCAAAATTTTTGATGATTCGGAATTTCCGAGTCTCAAATTTTCATATTTTCTCATTTTCACTTGCGAAACTTTGAGCGTCGGGTCTCGACCCATTCGAAACTTTGATGTTTCGTCGAAGTTTGATTTCTCTAATTCAAGTTTCACCACCAAAACATTGGTAATTTTGCGCTTTGGTAACTTCAACCCCGCCCTCGATGCGACTTTAACCATTGTAGAAATAAAAAGGGTCAGAAAGTCGGGAAGAAATCGTAAAGAAGCTCCGATTGTAACCAGCAACAAAGCCGAAGCGTGTGTAAGAAGAGAATGCAAGACACAAAAGACGGTATATAACAATGAGAATTAAAAACTGTGAAGCTCCGGAGAAGTTCGAAAAGAATATAAATACAAGTAGGTGCAGTTGTTCGAGCAAGAATGAAGACGTGAATGGGATAGCTGAGAAGAGGAAGGAGGAGGTTACCCCGAGTTGAAACCATATTTCGGTAGCACTCGAAGCTGCATATATACGAGAAAAGTTTCCCCTCATACGTCTTGAAAGTAGCTAGGATAGGATATAAAGCTCGGAGAGCAAAGTAGTCGGGTATATTCTTCTCTTCGTTCTCTCCTCTCGTTCAAAGGTTCTCATTTCTTTCGGTCTCTCGCATTTCTACATTCGGAGAGAAATGAAAACCGTTGTTCAAATCCGGTTTCCCACTTATATCGCGATTTCGTCAGAAGCTCGTTTCCATTCCGTCAATTGTCCCTCTTTGAGAGATAACTCTGGGATTCAAATTGACTTGATAAAATGACGAGTGACGAGAAGCACCGAGACAGAGACAGAGACTGAAACTGAAACTGAAATTTAAACTCCCGGCTTCGATCACATTTCAAGATCCCGACGAGCCTTACATATCATGTACGTATGTTTCTCAAGTGAAAAATAAGGAGATTTCATGAATTTTCAACGAAACTTACGGATACGTGTAACGTCTGCAAGCTGTGAAGCAACGAACTAGTTAAGCGGCATATTTTATGCATTTTTCATACATACTGGGCATTCCGTGACATCTCGATCAAGATTCTACGTTAATGTCTTAACATTGGCTTTCTAATTGCTTGTATGTTATTTAAGTGCATGACGAAAAACGCAGTCGCAATTTTTTTCAAAACTTTTCATCCCAACGGATCTGAAGTATCGTTTAAAAATTCAAAAAAAAATCTTATCAAATATAACAAAAGATTTGACACGTGTAAAAGATGGAGATTTCATAACTTCGAAAGATAAATAAGAAAAATAAATATTATTATTATTCGATTGCATTTTTGACATATGAATGAACGGAAAAATATTCGTTCATAATAATAATATTATAATTTAAATAATAATAAAGATTTTTGTTCTTCATTTTTATTATTTATATTCCGAAGTTATAAAATCGCCATGTTCTAAATCAGGTGTCAAAAATTTTCTTACATTCCATAAGGTTTTTAACTAAATTTTTGCAGATTTTAGAAAGTTAGGGTTTTTGTTTCAATTTTTTAGATCATACTTCAGATACGCTGGGTCGAAAACATCTGAAAAAATTGCGGTTGCGTTTTTCGCCATGTACTTTGATACGAAAAAATTATAAAGCCAATCTGAGACATCGACGTGGAATCTTGATCGAGATGTGATGGAATGCCCCATACACACGTTCATAGCTGCTGTAAATCATTGCGAAATCGTTCGTACAAAAATAATTGACACAGTAGATATTGAAAAATAAGTTCGACATATTTAACGAATATAACTTTCAAAGAACTTGCAACAAATTCCGAGAGGATGTATGTAAAATTTAATCACAACGACACGAAAGAGGTGTTGGAAAATTTGCTCTTTACAGATATCGGAAAAGCGTTTCAAATTAGAGATACCTACGGGAAGAATTGAAAAAAAAAAAAAAAAAATAATAAGAATAATTATAATAGGAAATAATCTTCGGTGGAATGAAAGCAGCTTTTACATTAAAGCCTGTTTCATTATCATTCGTTGAAAAAACAAATTGAGATACGTTCTTGGTACCAGCGTAATTACGTCACGTGCCGGAGCTTAAAATGTGACGTGCGTACAAGATTCGATGGTAAGGAAGAAAGACACGGTAGCGACAGCATCCAACCAACCGTATCGCTGTACGAACCATAAATTTTTAATGCTAGAGTATTTGACTGATAAATATTTCTTGAGCTTTTTGCGCAGCGGTAAAACTTTACGCGTATAAGTCGTTTGGTACACCTCACAGCGCTTATAAGAGGCTCATAGATCTTTCTGTCGGTTCACTCAAGCCGGGCTTGCAAAGCTCAAGAAACCCCAGGTGCAAAAATTCAGTCGCAAAAAACACCCCGCGCCATTTGTATCCTTCATCGTCACGACTGGAATGCTTTTACTTCTCTCCTTCGTATCTTTTCATTCGTTACATTTAAATTTTTACTTCAGGTACTCGGTGCGGTACAATACGCATGAATTTAAGCTCGCTCCTTAACTTCGTGTGGTTTCAAGTAGCGATATTTGTAACTCGGCGATGTATTTTATTTTATATTTTATATTGATGTTATTCGTAACAGTTTTATCTGTAGATCTCTCGCTCTAAATAAATAAAATAAATAAACAAATAAAGTAACACCGACACAAGTCGAAAGATTTTATCTTGACGGGATTATTGCAATCAATTTCATACGGACTTAAAACGATTCTTAATTATCAAGATAATTTCAATAACATCTAATTATTAAACGGTGGCTGATGGTTTCGCAGTGTGAAAAGCTCTTCGTTTGCAAGAATTACGTAGATGAAACGTGAAAATGAAGTATAAAATAAATTTCATCCCGAGTCACTTACGCAACAATTCTCAAACCCCACAATTACTTTTATTGTTCCGCACGGAAATTTAGCGTAACTTAAAAATACAAATCTTGTTGTCAAGAGTGACCGAAGACGAGATTTCCTGCTGAAATTGACGCAACCACATGAACAATATCTGCTCAAAATCATACGAAATTACAGGTCAGGGACTGTCGGTGAATACAGGTGATCAGAATACGCATATATGGCGGTCCAATAATTCAATAATTTTGGGTCAAGGCATCCCGCAGGATGGGAGGGTAGGTTGTAGGCAGTTTCCGGAAGGTAGCGGAAATCCGGAGAATCGGTGATCATCGAAGTCTCTCTTTCCGTTGAATGATCTATGCCCGGATCGAATCGCCGGTAGAATTTCTTATTTGCAATTTACGTTGTGCGAGGGAGTCGCGTCGCCTGAAAGCTCTCGATTCGGCAATCCATCTGGCTTCGGGATTGCGCGGTAAACTCTCGGTGACGTTGTAAAGCGAGAAAAAAAAATAAAATAAAATAAAGAAAAAGATCCGTCTAAGACACGAGTAAAGAAACGACGACGTGTCTTCGCAGTGGGAGGAGGATCGGGGTCATTAAATTGGGGAGGAATTTGTTTTTCGCTTTTCCTACTTATTTTCCCCGAAGCTTTTTTCCATTCTTCATTCCTCGGCGTCTTCTTTCCTTCCTTATTTTTATTTATTTATTTATTTATTTATTTGTTTATTTTAATTTTTTTTTTCTCTCTTTCTTTCTTTCTCACAAAGTCAATCGAGTAAACGGAAGAGGCCGCAGATCCTTAGAGTGTAAACGGACCGTAAGTTTCCTTTTGATCTCCGTCCTCCGAGTACAAGGTAGGTAGAATAATTTGAAAGTGAAAGTGAGGAAGAGAATAAAAAAAAAAAAAAATTCAAAGGCGACACGATAAGGTATACATGCATCGGAACTGATTTTATCCCTCTTTTCCAGATCTTGGTTTATGAAAAAATTTCCTTTTCCGTGACCCTTCCGAGAAATCGATCGCTTTATCGTAATATTCCGATAGATCAGGTTAACTAACCAGGCCGAAAGCCTGAAAAAATAGCGCACAGTTTTCTGTCAGTCACTTAGAAACTCCGAAATTACTTGCACGAATAAAGCTAGTAAATTCCATGCTAAAAGTACATCAAACAATTGCCGAGTAGAGAATTATCCAATAATAGAGATCATTAGTTGAGCGCGCATATATTCAGGGGGTGATTAAATTACTAGGGGTGGGAATGGGGAAAAGTTTCGGGGCTTCTCGCAGCTGCGCGAACTCGGTCTCGGTCTCGTTTCAAAAGTTTTCTTCTCAAAACGAATTCGAAATTCACGGCCCTATATACAGGATTATAAAGTTGTCGGCTATACCCGCGTTTCTAATTCGAGGGAATAAAACGCGGTCGTTCAAAATTGAAGTCGAGTGAGTTTTACTGCGAGGTGATAATTACTGAACCGAATTAATCCCGAGTTGGTTTTTTTAAGTCATGTATCATTGTCGTTATAAAATTATGTATCGAAATATTGTCACTCACCGTTATTTTAACATTTGAATAAATATGTTTTTTTTTTTTTTTAAACATGAAAATAATAGAAATAAACTCGTCATTTGTTATTTTTTTCAGCTTTGAAAGATGGATATTTTCTCGACGAACATGCAACAAATACGATCACGCACAGTAGGAAAGAAAGGCAATTCTAGGTTTGTTGTACGCAAGTAGAAGATGCAGTCCGCTGAGAAATAATACAATAACAAAGAAACCAAACGGACGATGCCGGCGTCAAGTCCACCAGGCCAAGTTGATGAGTAATAAACAGACGAGAAATGTCGGGGAAATAGAACAACCGCTTCCATTCCTGATATAACTTAATACCGTGGTATGCAAAAGCAGGCAGAGCCGCGCTGAACTCGCACAAGAAATCTGACAGTTTCGCAAATTCGTGCCGCACGCTTCGAGCAGCCGACAAACACGCGAGATTAACAGAGGATGATAGAGTCCCGATGGTCTGAAAACCGTGCCGTTCGTTCTTTTCCGTGCTTGGAAGCTACGTAAAATAGTGTGGCATGCCTTTCGAAATAACCATACAGAAGTCAGACGCAGGTTTAAAGTACAGGGTAAACTCTCCCATCGGTAGATAACTTCACCCTTTTAACCCTATGAATCGCACATTATTGTGCTGTGATAACTTTTACAACAAGATAGTATTCTACGGTTTTTGGGGTCGCTGATTACGAATCTGAAATCAGATTTAAATAATTCAAGATGGTGGACGGAAATTTCAAATTTCATCGAATACGGTCGAAAAACTTCTTTACAGTTGTTCTTGTTTACATGCACTAAATGCAACAAATTTACCCAGTTTATTTACTCGCCGTAATCGTGCATTAGTCACGTGAAAGAATTGCTAATGTGATACGAATCAGCTATTTCTGTCAACAATTTGATCAATGATTACGGGTGTATACGACGTACAGTAAGGTCGAAAATGTGTCATAAGAAAAATATGACAGAACAAAGACTTGGAACGCACGATTGAAACTATATTTTTTTGAAAACATTGAATTCCTACTGTAATAAATAAACAAGCTTGTCGTTAACAAAGTCAAAAAATTTACACTAGTATAAAAAAAATTTACCGAACAATCCATGAAGTTTGTTCGAAGTCCTAATGAAAGATAACAACTTTTTCATTTGTAAATGATTTTACCACAATTTATTTTATGTTTAGGAAATCTAGTTATTTAAAAAGTTTTTCCTATAACGGTCATTTATATCTTATCGATAGTTCGACATAATAAGATTAGATTAACGGAGATTTTTTGAACCACTGGTTCCTCAAGTTTCTGTTTAAACAATTTTTTTTACCTGACTGTACGTTTCATACACGATCCTCAATAGTAAAATTACGTCAAGTATATAAACTGCAAAAAATAAAATACCGTAAAAGGTGGCATTGTAGTCTATCAACAAGTATACTCGCAAAGTTTCCAAGTATACTCTCGAAATCGTTCGTATTTAAATTGATGTGAAAATTCTGGTGAAACAAAAAAAAAAAAACCAAGTGGCTAATTTGGCCGACCTTAATGAACTAGCCAAGAACTTCCAACCGGAATGCGTTTCGAGCCTATAACATATTAACAAGTGAATTTTCTGTTGTTACTCAAATAACTAAAAAATCGCATGACTGATAAAATCCAAAATTTAGTCAGTTATAAGATAAAAAAAAAAGTCGCGATAATATAATTAAGATTAAAATTAAAAAAAACCTTCGATCCACTTCGAGATATTTTTTTTCGTGTTTTTAATCGAACGACTCGACAGCTGTTGAACCGATCGTATCCAAAATCTAATCAGTACCGAGTCGAGCAAATCTCCGGTGACCAAGGCCGTAATCACCCAAATCCTTCGATTCGTTCTCCAGATATATTTCGACAAAAAGCGTATCAGACAGACAGACAGGCACACACACCACTGACATCGAATGAAAATTGAGCTTTTCATTTCCCGAGGATGATTATAATAACTTTCCTCGTTCCGAGTCTCGTCTTCCTTCGCAAGTTAAAAAAAAGAGCTAAAAACAAGTTCTATACCCTCAGGGGGATTTCCTCGAGACGTTTTACATCATCAGTATCAGGCAGGCAGGCGGGCAGAGAGGGTCTGAACTTTTCCTCCGCAGTCAGAAACGGAGCGAGTTCTGGTTCGGGGTCGTCGAACTTTAGCTGCAGGAAAAAGGATCCCGTCAGGAGCCGATGCGGAAAGGCGGAATAGTGGATCACGTACGTCACGACTAGGCGACTATACCCCGTGCGGCGAAAATATCGGCGGGGAGCCAAGAGGATGCCGGAAAAGCCCGAAGGATCCCGAATTCCAAACACGGCTGAGCAATGCCTGTTCATCAGCCTTATAGTTGCACCCTGTTGGATGGCAGCTGAGGATCACGGGAAATCTCGAGAGACCCGCCAAGATTTTGCGAAGATGTGCTGACGCGAAGGGCGCCGATCTCTCTCTCTCTCTCTCCTTTTTCTTCCCCCTTTTTCTATCTCTTCGAAACATTGACCGACTGAGATCTCGAAAGAAAAGAAACCGGTATGGACAAGAAATCGAGGTGGCGTTGAAATTCCGAATTTGATATGTTCGGAAAGCGTCAAGTTCCAAAATATTTGGCGGCGAAACTTGAAATAAAATAATCAAACTTTTGTGAAACATCGAAGTATAATTTTCAGAATCTCGCATTTCGGAACTTTGAGCCGTCGGGTTTCCGACCATCCGAAACTTTGTTGTTTCTTCAAAGTTTGATTTCTTTACTTCAAGTTTCGCCACCAAATAATTCGAAATCCGGCGCTTCGGAAGCTTTTCAAATTCGGAACTTCAAATCCCGCCCCAACGATCCGACAAAACCGCTTAGCCAACGCATCGCAGTTTTTGAGGAGCAAGAAAAAAAACCCCGGATCCGTTTCACCGGTATCTCGTTATGATCGATCGTTTCCCTCGACGAACAAACGGCGGGGGGGGGGGGGGGGGGGAGGGGGATGAAGGACTCGGTTAACGGCGTGGTCAAACGCAAATTCGGTTGGTCTGAGGGGCCGCTGCAGGGTTATCTCTGAAATTCAGCTCAAGATTTTTCCCAGGCACGTCCGAACCGACACATCGAGATTTCGTGGTAGCTGAGTAAAGATGAGGTTGCAACCCCTCGAAGCAGAGATACTCGTAGGATAGTCGGATACTGTCTTTGGGGAGAGAATTAGGCGCGGAACGTTTCTCGAGCGACGTTTTCGAAATACCTAATCGAACTTCGATCCTTCTCTCCGGCATCGTCGAAGGATCCGCGAAATTGGGTTTCTGGATCAATGATCATGCAGGCGAATTTTAACGCGGATCACCTTGCTTCCGGCAATTGTGATAGCACATCCGGTTCAACGTACATATATTATGAACCGATGTTCAAGTATCGCAGGGGAGAGATCGGATGGAAGCCACTCTGACTTGCAGATTCCAAGGGCCAAGGCGGGATTCGCAATTGGCATGAAATTAGAGGCGACGATTATAGGTTGTGGATGTCTCCAGATACCCTCGTCCTCTTACCCTCGAGCAGACTCCTTTTCTCAGTTTCCCGAATCCGTTTCACCACTCGCTTATAGGTACTCGTGCAAACCGAAAACGACGTAGTCTTCCTTTCCATCCGCAATTCCCAGCTTTGCCTCTTGTTGTAACAACGGCGCATTTTCCTACCGAATCGGAAATTACGACTGACGAAATCGACGAGCTTCTCCCGCAGTTTTCGACTCGCGATATAAAAACCGTTGGGAAATTTTCGAACGGTCGTCGTCTCTCGAGTCGCGAAATTTCGATAAAAGAAGAAGAAGAGGAAGAAAACGATAAATAAGAAACGACAGAACGAAAACGAAAAAAGACAACTAAGTTGACTTGCGAGATTCGTAAAATTTTTCTCACACCTTTTGAATAACAATTTCTGTTCTCGCTCTATTTTACACGATACGATTCGATGAGAAACAGCGAAAACACCGTAATATACAAACCTAAAACTTCCGGGGTGAATATAAACCAAAAGTATATCGAACGACGCAAGGCGACGACGGATCGCGGAATGAAATGCATAGAAGTAGAATTTGAAACGGTTGAAACGGGGGTGAGAATGTTGCATAACAGGAACAAACGGGATGGATAGATTCGCGACAAGGGTCGCGAAAACGGCGGTAATATCGAATTGCTGGCTCCTTCGGTGTCCTGGCTCAACGCCATTTGACCCAGCTTATACCTTATACATTGACTGCAGACGTCGCTCGAAGAGGAGCTCGAAATTCTCAAAATCCCGGACCGTTCTCAAATCCGGCATACGTGTAACAAATAGCGACGTTTACATTACACCGATACGCGTGAGAAAGATCATTTCACCCTATCTAAACATCCACAAATGTTACATATTTCGAATCACGTACCGCAATTTTTTTTCTCAAATTATGTGTCCATTTCTTTATCACCCGTCAAGAATTGACCTGCTGTGTATATAATTTGGAGGTTTACTTACGTTTCTGGATCGCACTGCGATTAAAGGTGTAAGTTTGATTATGAGATTGGAATTGTTTCTCACCTGAAACATAAAAGGTAGGTATGTAAATGATTATGGTACCTTTATTTTAGCGATGTGATAAACGTAAAATTTTATTTGCCTCATTAGAAGTATTCAGGTAATTTCAGATTCATGAAAAACTGGATAAAGAGAATGAATTTCCGACGGTACTGAAATTTCAGATTAATCAAGACGACGCTTTGATCATCTTCGCGGTACTGAGTCTCAAGTTAAAATACGTCAACCATGCTTCTCGCGTTCTCTTCTCAGCATACCGATAAAGATATTTATTAGAAACGGCTGGTTTACACTCCGAGTTGGAATTAGTATTCGATTAAAATCTGTCGTGACGAATTATCGTACCTCGAGTAATCGCAAGTGACTCTTAGATCCTAGAAAGCCGAGGACCGCAATTTTTCAGGATTCTTTATCATAAAAGATTTCATAAAATCTGAAAGGATTGTACAGTACTATTTCAGGAACTTGAAGAGATTCTGCGTAGGTATGGAATAATTTCTATGGACGAGGATTTCTCGGGTCGCGTGGTGTAAAGATTCGCCATGCCTGTTCAGCGTATAAACTGAATTTGAAATAGGCATGCGAGTATGTATAACATTCGTTCGGGTTATCCGGGCTCAACGAGATCCCCGGGGCACCATTCTCAAATATTATCAAACCCTACCGAGCGACGGACCGAAACCGCAGATCGCAGATTAAGTCCACCGTGAAGAAAGAGATGTACGATACAAATTGGGAAGAGAGAAAACGCCGTTTCAAAAAGTATAAGAATCTGAAGAAGTTTCGACAACACTGGCTAAGGATATCAACGATTATTTTGAAAAAAGATTAGAAACAATTTTATAACAAAAACCCTCAAAATGATTTAAAAACTGACATTTTTCCTCACTGAATAAATTCCCCGTAAAGTGTCTGGATTTTGCGTCAGAGTAAACGAATATGCGTATTTATTGAATGTTGAGATAACGATTCGTGCCATTAACTTTTTCAAAAGCTCCTCTCAACCCGTCGTTTTCTCACATTGTCATTCGAAATTGCACGTAACGTAAGATCAGAGAGTTTTCGTGAATGACGAGGATATGTAATTTGGAAACAGTAGCTGCTGCCGGCTGCGGGTGAAATTTCATATATTTAATTACTCGGAGGGTTGTAGGGTGGCGGGGAGCGCAGGCGGCAGGTAGGAAATGGCGAAATATCCGGTAGCCTGCAACAGGATATTACCTTGCAGGAGAGCATGGAGCAGAGACCTGGTAGCTGCGGGAACGAGGACGCGTGCAGCTTTAAACGTAAAAACCGTAAAAACATGACCCGTCTCTCCGTGAACTTTAAGGTGGGATGATTTGGAAGAAAAGTGTTTCGTCCGTCCAGCTTCTGCGACTTTCCCTGCGTGAAATGCGTAAAAAATTCAAAAACCGGAAGTGCGGGTTGTGCAGGAAGAGTTCACAGAACCTGGTGGATGTTTCGCTCGAACCTCGCGATGTTGCATATTTTTCTCCTTTTATTAGCCTGTACGTACCGCGTGCGTGACGAAGAAGGAGACAAACAAACGAGCCTTTCGCCTAAAAGAATTCTGCGGTACGATTTGCGAGTTTCAGTCATCGCCGAAGGACCTCATCTTTTTTATTTATAAAAAAGCGGGAATTCGTTCCGGTGCAAAGAGTGCTGGAAGCGGATAGCGAGGAAATACGCAACCGAAACACCTACAAGAAAGGACAACCCGTCATCTTATGAATATAACAGTAAGTCCGGGAGTCGTTTTGCAGTGTAGAAAATCCCGTAGTCCGTACCAATTTACCCTCTTTATCGCGCCCTGGAAATTCTCTCTTCTCTGGGAGTATATAACAACGCTCGCCGTTGCCGGGGGAACAGAATATAAAAACTTTCGTTCTCTTGCCTCTCTTCGGGCCGAGTCTGATTGCGAAGAGAGCTAGCTCCGTGCCATTAAGAATTCTCGAAACGACGAGCAGCGTTTGGGTTAAATAATTCGTCCGCGTCTATTAACCTCTGGATTGGCGGAAAGTCGTACGTTATATAATTATATATACATATTTTTGAGACCTCCTAAGGTGAATAAAGCTCTTAAAATCCCGGCAGTCCAAAGATTAAAGACCGCGTGAATTTTTACATCATTTCATTATAAGCTCCTCGTGTACGTTTTTACTGTGATGAATGTAGAAATTGAATTTCTCGATCCTTGAGCTAGGAATTTAACGAAAGCTTTGCCAAATTAGACGTTCTTAATTCGTCCTCGAGGAAACCGCGGCCGAAGAAAAGAATCGCCGGCGATATTCGATCTCGTCATTAGCTCTCTGGCTTTGCCAGGCCACGAAATCTGAGCAGTTTACGTCGCACGGCTGCCTTCGCTCTTGGCTCTAGAAATTATCTGCAGTCACGAAGGACGCGAGGAGCGGTGGCTTCTGGTTCCTCCGTACCTACTTCGTGCATAATTACTCGTAAACAACGTCAAATCGGCCAGGGAGAATTGGGATCGGATTTCACCGTCTGGCGAACATTTCTCACGATTCAACATCGCGGCCAGAATTCTGTCGTATTGTTTAATTATTCGAAACGTGAGATTTCTGTTTTGCGATCCAAAAAGTCGAGAATTAAAAGCAGTCGAGTAGCATTCTTTCTGAAAAAGATAATAAAAAAATTGCCATGTAATTCTAAAAGAATCTTTTTTCTCACCCAGCATTATTACACGAAAATTTTAAAGTAAAGCAGATCCAGGAAACTGAGACAATTTTATACAACCGTTATACGTTAACGGATCTCGTGTTCATCCAGGCGTGAGTACAACTATTATATTGATCAGCGTGCCGATTCCGTGGAAAATAAATGATTAAATAAGTGGTAAAAATACACCTGCTTGAAATAGATCTCTATCCAGAACGTGGGTTAAAAAAATGTTAGAAATACATTTTACAGTGGTTGCCGAGTCAAGAATCAATTCTTTGCTGGTCATTTTGCTACAAGGAAGTCGTACGTTCGTTAATTATTCATCGATTGTGTGTATTCGTAAGCTACAAAAATTTTCCTGAAAATCCAGGAGAAAGTGTTGTAATAAAATTATGAACAACTGCTAATTTGATACCAGTTTTTTTTTTCTTTTTTTCTTTTTTCTCAAATCGTTTACAAACGGTGAAAAAAAAATCTAGCGTATTCGTTTGTATAAACTCGGCAGCGAATGGTTTTATTCCGAAAACTATGCTCTACAGTTCCACAGTGACGCTTTTTTCATCACGGTTAGTTTTGGAAAATATTCAATTAGTCAATGTCAAACTATGAAACCTACTGACTTTTACTGCACCGATATTAATTGTAAAAGAGTACCGAAGAACCGACGTTTTAGAAAAAATTACTTTCTTTGAATTTGTGAAATAAATAAATAAATAAGTAATCCGGTATCGTGTAGTGAAATCCAACGGATCTGCTATATTTTTCACAATTTGGAACAGACCTTAAATGGAAAACCAATCGACAACATCCAAGCTCTCGTTCATGAAAATTCGGTATTTTTTTTCTCTTTCATAAGCATACTGATCAAATAAACGAAAAGTACTGATTTCAAGAATGTAATACAATACTAATCCGATATGAGAATTTACACGCATCCCCTCGAACAATGATCTCAACTTCCGTAGACAATTCCGCAGCTTCTTTTCGATCAACGAGAATCACCCCTACAGCCTGTAGAGCCGTGAGAACGAAATTTATGGCCAATCGGAAACTCGTCTCCTCACCGTCAATTTTTCCTGCCCTGCAGCGAATGTTTTCACGGTTAAACCATGCCCGTCTTTGTCACTGTCGGCATTCTTATCGTAATTTTCCTGTACCTGCAACTCCGCGAGGATCGATTCCTCCTGCAAGTATCGGATGAGATTGTGCAAATAATACACATTCTCGGTAAAGATTGTTAAACACGGTACCTGCCAGTGCTATACGATTAATCGATTAATCGTTTTTCCGAATTACGGACATTTCAATTAATCGATTAATCCCAGCTTTCGATTAACCATCTTTCCGATCAATCGCTTAATCGACGTTGCCTCGTAATAATTCTACAGATTAATCGGAAAAGCGATTAATCGATCAATCGCACAGCACTGGCACCTACATGGATGTACTTAAAAACAGCGTTACGGAAAACGTTACCTTATACCGCAATTTTCCACTCGACTTACAAAGACTGCAGCAGAAACTCGCCAATACGTCGAAACAACGTCAGGTCATTTCTTCCCCGGCAATCAAGGTCGCTCTTTTTACCCTTGGTATCAATTTTATCCATGTGTTTTGCACTTATGTGCATACAATTATACATGCACATATGTATTCATATACATTATATTTACTGCACGCGCAGCTGCAGCAGAGATGACTTGCACAACGAAAAACAAACTGCAAAACTCAGCTCGACTCCGCTTCAAGTTCATTTATTTTTCAACTGTGTGTTCAGCTTGTCGAACTTGTCGCAGGTACACAATGTACGTATAAAATACGATGATGAATCGGATCTGCGTAGTTGTCGGAGAAAATTAGGCCGTCCAACGAATGTCGCTTCGGTTTTGAGAAAGACGACACGTGTACGTAATATATAATATAAGTATACACGGATAGGCGAATACGAAAATCGTATTCTACGGTAAAATTATCGTCGGGCTGACTCGACGATTTCAGATGATATACGTAATTATGCATGAAATATGCGCCGGAAGTGAGAGAGAGATGTTAATAAATTGCTTCATCCCCACGGGGATGATGAAACTCTTCGAGAGTTCCGAAATTATGCTGACTGAAGTATTCTCCAGCGGAAAGTTCGAAGGCTTGATTTCCCTGCACTTTGGTACATGCGGAAAATAGTCGAAGTGATAATTGTCGAATATACGCTTCGAGACGATCTGCGGATGATTGACTGAAGACGATTTGAGACGATATTCCGATAAAAAAATTTGTACGCGATTATTTGAGAGAATTGATGGCGGGATTCATATTCCGAATTTGAAAAGCTCCGAAAGCACCAAATTCTGAATTTTTTGCTAGCGAAACTTGAAGTAAAGAAATGAAACTTTAACGAAACGTCAAAGTTTCGAATGCTCCGAAACCCGACGCTCAAAGTTTCGAAAGACTTAAAAACTGATAGACCGAAATTCTGAATGAGACAATATTTTCAGTTCCGTGAATTTCTGACTTGGAGAAATTTCACCACCAATTTGATCTTTCTTTGTTTTAGATTTTCCACGTTTTTACGTCCGGTATCCTCGTCATTTTGGTTTTCGGTTTTTCTGATTTTTTGCACCCACTCTGTGAGTAAACTACGCTGAGTGAGGATACTTTAACTTTTGGAATTTTACTCACCCCAAACTTTATTTTTCGGTGTTTTGCTCTATCGGAACTTTTCGGAACTTTGTTCTATCGTAACTCGAATTTTCGTAATCCTGCGTTTCCAAATTTCGAGCCATCGGGTTGCCGACCATCCGCAACTTCGTTGTTTCGTCAAAGTTTCATTTCTTTGTTTCAATTTTCAAATTAGGAACTTCAACTCGGCCCCGAAAACTGAGCCGATGAATGTGGGGGATAGAAATTTTTTTTATCCGTCTTGCTTTCGCGTATAATCGGTAAGTGAAGGAGCATCGGAAGAGAAGAAGAGACCCTTCGAGTTTTATCGTTTCAATTAGAAACTTGACAAGGTCCTTTGTCTCGGATTACTTTATAGAAATTTAATTCTCTTCAACACAAGGTGAAACAACCTCTCGTATAATTTCCCAAACGTATAGCGAAAGTTACACTTCGCGCAGAAAAGCTGAATTATCAAGCCCGTGAAAAGACCCCTCGAGTTCTCAATAATATCACGAAGAATATCCTCTTCCTCCTCATTTTCCTCTTCGCGATCACTAGTTCTCGGAACGACATAGTTGATCACGAACCGCTAATTGCGCGGTAAAAAAAAGGAGGAACATCGATACTTGGAGAACAAACTTTACGTGACAAAAAAAAAAAAAAAACATAACGATTCGCGAATAAATGAGTTGAGCTAGTTATTCATCGAATTCATAAAATGGTAACGGAAGTTAGTTGTACAATTTTAACTAACCAGAATAATTTCTACGTGTGAACTTCTTTCTTACAATTCTTTATTGCTCCATCGATTTTCCGAACAGTAACTGTCATATATTAAAAAATAACTCTTAACAAAAGCTTGAGCGAAGAAAAAATGCAGTAATTCAAACTAGTCCGTTTGATTAAATATAAAAACCGAGACGTAATCTATCGCGTTTTTGCATTCCTCGCGATGCATGTGTGAAATGCTTTTGAAATCGACCTGAATCACGCACGTCGTACACGATAACACGGCGTATAACATACCGTCTATACGCATAGTACGGAATTTACCGTAACGCAAACCGAGAGAGAAAAGAAAACCCAACGAACCGTAACGAACAACTTCGTCACGTGTAGTCCCCACTTTTCACCGGCGTAATACAAATGCGCCAGTAATTTTATACGCCTGTACTTTTGTGTGGACAGAACGTCGTCATCGGTAAAAGCACGAGGATAAAACAGCCAGAGCAGTTCTCTCCTGGCCGTAGAAGTCATCGGTTCGCAATAAGACGTGTCCGATTCAGCCGAGCCAAAACAATGCAGCCTCTTCGGATTCATTTACGAACATTTTGCTCCGTCGTTTTTCTGACGAGTTTGGCTGTCGCCTCATCAGGTGAGAGAGACGCTGACTATACAACATAGTTTCATTGTGCTGTGCGTACGATATTACATTTTTTTCTGTGAGGTTGAAGATCGTAAAGTTATTATTGCAAGTATTCAGTTTTAAGGAAATTTGTTAACTATTGTCTAAACTTTAATCGAGCATTAATAAAAAGTCATACTGGGTAAATTTACCTCCAGTAAAGTTTTTTTATTATCAAATTGCAACAAAGTAAAATGACGATTCTTTCAACGTTTCGTTTCAGTCAACCTTCAATTTATCTAATCATCGACCTGTCGCGTTTCATACTTTATGTATGTATACTTGTTTGTTATCAATTCGACTCTATTAGAATTTATACCGCAACATGAGTGCCTCATACAATTTCTTGCTTTCGTCTACACGCACAGCAATATCATCTGATACGCGATTATAATGTTATTTACGCGAGATTTCATTCGAGTTCAACGTTACGACTCTTGCTACGATAATCGTTGTTTAAAAAAACGATCGGGAATAATTTGTTTTTTTCGATACCCACTCGCAAATGTCTGAAAAATTTTCCTTTCCACATTCAATCCTCACCCCGAATCGAACTTACAGTTTAGTAACCAAGCACGATGCAAAAAACAAAAAAAAATAATGTAATCCGATTCGTGTTACTTGCAACATATCGCGAATAAAAGTATTTGTAATTCCAGTGTACGAGAAGAAATGCAACGATTCGAGAGAGTGCGCGGTCTATCCGAAAATCATCCAGGGTCCAGACACAAATTGGATACCGTTTTTCTGCAACGAGAATAATTTATGCGTATGTCCAAACGGATGGATGCCGGAATTGAATCGGAGCATTTGCATCGCTCGAATATCAGGTTAGCATACAGATTTCCAGCAGCTGCAATTATCTGTAATACGTGTACATGAGGGGAGGGGGGGGGGGGGGGGGCTGAATACCCATGGATTCAGTAAATGCCGCTGCAGTGGGTGTATAAAACATTGTACGTACGTGCATAACGTGTAAGATAACCTGAAAGGTGAAATATTCCGTTTCATCCCCCCCCCACCCCCACACCCCTTTTCGCACCGCGAATTCTTCTCCGTGTATAATTTTTTCTTTTTCTTACATCGCACCGCAGGTTCATTGACAGCAGATACGTGCGCTGCTTACGTCTGGACGATCAGCCTGCTAATCTTCACTCTCCTAGCCCTCATCACCTACAGTTTCGTTTCTCTATTTTCTTGCAGAACTCCCGTTTCACCGAAATATAACAATCTTACCGAACCGATGAAATATTACCGAAACTTCACCATCGCCGACGAGTTTTTAGAGAAATTTTAAAATTTCTGATAAATTTCCGACGAGTTGTACGCATTTCAAGCTTTTTCTTGGCTCTCGTTCACCTTCCGTACTTTTTTTTTTTTTCTTTTCCTTTTTCGTTTCTTTTCTTTTTTCATAATTTTTTTACAGGAAACGAGAGTTTTATTGGAAAGGCCACGAGCGAAAGTATTTATACAACTTCTCGGTACAATAGAGACGATATGTTTTGTAAAATAATACCGTTAAACTGTATTCTGGAGGAGAAAAAAAATTTGGTGTAAGCTTATGGTTAATAAGAATATTCATGTATATAATACGTGTGCCTATATAGGTATAATATGCATCCATGTTAGTAATATCAAGCAATGTACCTGTACTAGTTATGTGATAATATATTTGTCTGTATAATATTTTAGTCGGTTCGTAAGAAGTAAATCTTGGTGTACCAATAAACGAATGAACAAGAATAAACATTTGTTCGTCGGGAAAAATAATCCCAGTAATAATGTGCGCCAATAAACGATAGTCTGCAGTGTTAGACTTGAATACGATGTCGAATTTCGCTATATCTCTCAAAAAATGATATCAAATTATGCAATTGGCTTGTTGCAAAATCATTCGTGCAAAAGTACCAGATACTTTGCGGTTCTGAAGTTGCGTTGATATTTTTAGAACAAATATCTGTACAAACATAAGATACTTTACGAAAAAATGAAATACATTGAATCGTAAAATCGGGCCATAAAGTGACGTTTTATACAGATATCGGTGTTTATTTGCTTATTCAGAAAATCATTTTCCGCGGGCTTCGTACGTACGAAATATTTGCGAAATTTCGTGCAACACGCACGTAGCCTTCCTCTCGTCTAAAGGGCGTCGATTCTCTAAGGCTTCGTCGAGTGCACGGAGCGAGAGTAGACGAGGGTGTCTGGCGAAGGGGAAAAAAGAAGGTAAAAAATCGGTACCAATTACGTAACGACACGTTGAGATTACCCGCGGGCAGCGACTGCGCCAGTAACAAAAAAAAAATGAAAATAAAAAAAATAAAAA
The DNA here is from genome assembly GCF_021901455.1 of Neodiprion lecontei. Lineage (NCBI taxonomy): Eukaryota > Metazoa > Arthropoda > Insecta > Hymenoptera > Diprionidae > Neodiprion > Neodiprion lecontei. Next base: position 7,823,562 of record NC_060265.1, on the reverse strand, counting down.
TTATGTCGCGCTGCCCAGTGGCCGAGTTTGGCTTCTCTGACACCCTATAACCCAGCTAAATTGTACTTACATAATATACCTGCAGCGGATGGACGATAATGTTGAAGAAATTTTCGTGAGGATCTCAAATTTCTCTCACCGAAGGATGAGAGATATATTTAACTTCCCACATTTTTCCTAATCTGGATATAAAAATCTTTAGAAACACGTTTAGGCGCACACGCAGAAAAGAAAAAGAGTAAATCTGACTGAAAACTGCAGGAAATAAAATGGTTTTTTGGTAAAATATACCCATGTCAACTATCTTTTGTACTATAAACGTATCGGATATTACTTTGACACAATGATTTTCACCATTTCTAGAGTATATTCCACATTTTACGATGCATATATTATCAAGAAATCCTGACGTGTCCCTCATATTTCCCGCAGCTCTGAAAAAGTCATTTTTTTCTTCTATTCTCTCCGTACGTAGAGGCGAAAAAAATTACCGCATAGCCGGGAAAATTCGTGTCAACTTTTTTGGGATCTTACATAAGGTCCGACGAGAAATTACGGGTGGGGGTGGTTTTGAAACCATGAAAAAACGAATTTAGTCACGTGCGTCGTTGCCGTCTACATTATAGGTAGCGTGAAGAAAACGGGTTTGCTGCTATATATATGTATACATATATATACTGCAGGCAAATTTACGAATCACGACGTAGAAACGTAATCGTAAATCGTTGCCCATTTTCTGCTTGCGGTAATACTTGCCGAGGGTCTACCACATGTATAACATGGTATGTACACATTCGTACATCTATGTAGAAACCGTGACCAAGCCGTATATGGAAGAAACTGAAAAGGAGAACTTTACCCTCGGAAATTACGAGAGGGTCAAGAGAAATTACGTATTACGCGATGTGTGTTACGCGTGTGTAACACGAATGAAAGTTAGACGTATCGCAAAAGGTGAGATATATATGTGCGTGTGTGTACTTGGGTGGGAATATTGCGTTTATATGTATTATATATATATTTCGTAAAAAAATGTTCGCACCTTTTATCTTTCGCACGGATAGAGCGCTTGCAAGAAAAATTCGAGCAGCTAAAGCGAAGATTGAATGAATAGGGGAGAAATGTAAAGAGGAAGAAAATGCTGAAAAGATTTGGCAATGTTGTCGCTGAGGTTTTGACTCTCCGAGCTTTGGTAAGCCTCGACCCCGTTGAAGAAACGCAGCGAAAGGCAAGCATGGAAATACCGTGTGTGTACCAACCACATGGTAAAAAGTTCCTTTGAATTAGAAAAACACATTCAAGCCCCGAGTGGTTGGTTGGAAAACGAGTGTGGCACACTTTGCGTATGAAAGAGGGCTTCGGAGCGTTTTTTAAAATAGCTGCCGTTGGTTTTTCCTTGCGACGATGCGAGATGTTGAAAATGTTGAGTGCACAAAAACAGCCTCATCATCGTGCTGCACCGTGGTTTGAGGCGCGAATTTACTACTGCAAGAAAATCTCTCTCTCTCTCTTTTTCTATACACTGAAACTTTTACCACACGCCGTTATTATAAGCTTCGGCAATCAAAGCCTTTTACAATGTTGCAAAAATGCAAGATTGCAACTGTAAAGTTTCGAGATAAAGTTTTCGTTGAAAAGCTCGATACGATGCGATGCAATTTCAAAATTGACGCGTAACTTGGTCAAGCAATATTAACACAAGTCTGAAGTGTAAGGGTGGAGGATGATGGGCGTAATTAATCAACTCAGTCGTGCAAAAGCCGCAATGATAAAATCAACTTATCGTCGATCGTTCGCGTATTGATCCGATACAGACAACGAGCATAAGAGCGTTTAAAAATATTTTCGAACATGATCACCTTACCGTAAGATATAAGGAAGCTATTTAGTTATTAAACGCTGAAACGTCCGGAGACCTCGCGCTAATGAATTCACTCCGAGCTTGCCGGTGCTTTGTTGTGGCTTTTTCTCTTTGTTTCCCGGGGTGACACATCATGCGCGTCGGGAAACGACGCGTAAGTCGGTGGGTGGGAAACAGATAACGTGCAAGGCGGGGCCCCCATTTTCTCTGATGAGAGAGAGAGAGAGAGAGAGAGAGAGAGACGACGTCTCTCGAGACACGCGGCATCAGCAGAAATGCGCTTTGCACCTTTGTAACTTTCCGAAATTTAATATACCGTTGTAAAAAAAATATACACTGCTCCTGAAAAATCAACTATCCTTGAAAGTCGTCCGAAAATTGGCCAATGATGATTTTTCTTTCCTGACGCATCGTTACGTTGACGTTACTAACTTCAGCCTCGTGCTTTACGCCGTTTAAACATCCGTCATCTATGGCTTGCCTAGCCATGTTTTTGTAGCAAATTTCGAATGACGATGATGATCGTGGCTTTCCAAAATCCAAGCAAATTTCGATCATTTGTTGCAGTTTTTTTTTACGCGAGTTTTGACGATACTTAAGTTACGAAATATCAATTTTTCCCCCATTGACATAAATAACTACAATGTCGTTGAAAATTTGACCTTTGCTAATTGTAAGATAAATTAAGCCAAACCTGTTCACCGAGTTTCAACCAAATCAGTCTCACTGTTTTCGAGTTTTATCCGACAAAAAAGTTACATGTTTGCAGATAACTCAGAGACGACTAGACCAATTTTGCTAAAAATTTAACCAGTTCCTAATTGAATAAAACCGAACCAACCGACTAATTTTTAACAAAATCGTCTTATCCGATCTCGAGTTTTCGTAACTAGAAGTTAAATTGTTGGGAATAAGTGTGCCGGTTTCATTCAAAAACTAATAAGTCCTGAGTTAAAAGGATTCACATCGTTTCGTACCAAGATTCATTCGATTTGCTAATTTTAAAAAAATTCCGGCCGTGATTTGAATCAGAATAAAATGTAAAAAAGAAGTTTCGTACGGCACGATCTGTCGCGTGCGAAAATTTCGAATTCCTCATATAACCCGCGCAATTTTGATAGTTGGAAATTTTCGTACGAAGACGAATATCTCCTTAGTTTTTATGAACCAGGAGACCATCAAATTTGGCCGATAACAACCGGATAACGTGACTCTCCCCGCGGCGAAGATAAGCCGAATTAATCCCTCTCCGATTCGTGAACTTATCGCCTATATTATATAGGTATGTACATACGTCGCGATGCATCTGGCCGATGTGTTATTTCAGCCTCAATTCGTTACTTTGTGTAAGTATGTACGTCTATAAATACACCGCAAACACGTTTTGTCTCTTATCTTTCGCTAACGGCTATTTATATCCCCGATATACGTACAATATTGATTATCATTTTTATCTGTCACGCAAAATTCGGTTCTTCTCCTTCTGTGTACTCATAACTATATGAAAATCGATGTCCGTTGAAGCGATAATTTCCGTTTCTTGTTCCGATCGCATGATTACACACATAATTCCTTCGACTGTTTCGCATCTAGACCATGATCAAGCGGACGTTTAAACGTTTTAAAGTCACACGTTATTGCGCTGAGTCAACTTTTATACCAAGACAGTATTCTATGGTCTTTGGGATCACTGATTACAAATCTGAAATCAGATTTAAAAAATTTTAAATGCTGGATCTAATATGGTGGATGAAAATTTCAAAGTTGATCGAATACGGATATTGAAAAAACTCTATACCGGGGTTTTTGAGGTCACTGATTGGATTCGCCGTACTGAATTGTAATCAGCGACTCCAAAAAACCCGTGGACAGAGTTTTTTTATGCGGATTCGATCAAATTTGAAATTTTCATCCGCCATGTTGGATCCGGCATCTTAAATTTTTTAAATCCGATTTTAGATTGGTAATCAGCGATCTAAAAAACTTATAATCTATGTAAAACATGTATATGTTTAGAGTAACTTTCTCGGAAATGAATTATTGCTTCAGTTCTCACGATTTTTTTCAAACAATTTGTTTCTAACGATAATAATTTACATTATGTCGCAATAATTACTCTCGAGTACTAAAAACCCATTAGTATACTATCAAAAACAGTAAAAACTGCAAAGAAATATGTTGAAAAGTTCTCTAAATGTACAAAAAAAAAAAAGGAATTGAAAATAGGTGATAAGAATACTTACTACTATGACTCAAAGGGTTAAACAGGCGGTATAATTTTCAATAGATCAGAAACACGTGATTGCTGCGGGAATTATTGTTGGTACCCGTTGAAAAAAACCTATGATTCCAGCATCCCTTTATTTTTGTTCTATCTCTTTTACAGATTACAAGCGTAAACATGAAACGTTTAGCTTCCTAACCGCACGGGACAATTTCCCACCCAGCTGTGATTTACACGTTTAAACATGTTTAAACATTATTGTAGGATCGTGCAGAAGAAAAACGAACATTAAAAAAATAAAACCTACACGGAGCGGTTGAGATAAAAAAAAGTATACCGAGGTGAATTAAAGCCGAACGTGACTTTGAGCGGAACATCTCTTAACCCCTATAATTCTCTACGTGCGTTATACAACGACTTTTTCCGATCTTAAAAGACTCTCAAATATCAGGCGTGCGTCACTATTCGCTGTGACAAAGATCGTTGCACGCTGAGGAGCCATTACAACTGCAAACATACTTCGTCCCAAGAGACTAAAGCGAGCCTTATATAGTTACATAGTGTCAAAAGTGAAAGGACAGAGATTCTGTCATCGCTTCTTTTCTTCTACGTTACATCGTTTCTCTTCTCATTTTTATTTCTCTCGATCTAAAAATATTTCAGAGTAATCACGCTGAGAAAAATTCCATTTGTTACAGTAACTAGAAAAATCGAGTAAAACAGGTATGGTTAAAAAAAAAACTGTTGGAATATTGTTGGAATTACGAAAAACGAGGTACGCCTAACCATTTTGCGCTATTGTCGATCCTTTTTTGGTAATTGCAACGCTAAATCAATTTGTTCGGTTCACCCTATGTTTTTAGTTAAACAAGGCTTTAACATCGATTTATCGTTGCGCGAGCATTAAATTTTCCCAACAGTTGCGAGAAAATATAGTAAGAGTGATCGTAATGAGAAAGAATAGTAACGGATACTATACTTTCCGGTAACAGCTAGAAGAGTAATTTTCATTTTCTACCTGAAACTATATTTTTCGATTGTGGTAAAAAATGAAAATAGTTAAGAACTGAACGGTTACCGGAAATGAAATTTTCTCTCGGTGCACACCGGTTACAAAATGAAAAGAAAATATTCCAGTCCTTTTTTCCTCTGGTTTCATTGAATAAAAATCGATAATTTACCTGGTCAGTACAACAAGAAATCAGAACAGATACCAACAACGAAGTTGAAACATTTTCAAATTGTCGATATCTCAGCTTACGCGATTAGAATTTCTCTTTTTTCTTTCCTCCATCTTTCGACTCGAACCGCACGCCTGTTTCACCCTCGTCGATCGACGGTAAAAAAAAAACAAAAAGGAGCATATCGACGAGTAGAAAATCCTGATTAAAAAATGAAGGGTAAAAAGTATTAGAAAAAGAAAATAAATAATTAAAAGCTAACAAACTACATTCAGAGCCAGCCGAGCGCTTCCGTAAGTATTCCAAAGTTTGATACATCGGGACTCGACTCGGGCGTATCCAGCCATCAGGGCGATAACTTGGAAAAGTTGTAATCGAAGTTGCAACGGGCAGCCGACTCTATTCGTGTTGCACGTCGACGTTCCCGAGGTTCGTGCAAATTGACCGTCGACACGCCGGGCGCGCAATTCCTCGCATAGCTTTCGGCTTCCTCCGCTTAGCCTTGCAGATCCCTTATACACTCCGTGCTCTGATATATAACCGATGCCGCCGCACGTACCAGCCTCTGATAAGAACGTGTGAGTGCCCGTTAAACTCCGCGAGCGATGATCGAAAGGGGCGAGTATCGACCCCGATTTGGCAAATTTGCATTGCCCGAAAATCGGCGATTTTTGATAGATATTTATTTGCGGTATCGAGGAAATTATTCGGGAATCTATTTAGAGCAGGCTCGATTCGGACGTTCCGAAGACGTTTTCAAAGCCGTAAACACGCGTTCAAACATTTGTAACGACTCGCTTGCGAGAATTGAATTTTTTATTCAACATTTTGCAGTTATCAGCAAGAGGAAAAATGTCCAACAATTGAATAAGAGGGAAATTTTTCTCTTCGAGTAAATCCGAATGTCCGGATTACGGGATTATATAATTATATGATTCCTTGTCGCATCTTAGATTTTGCGGCCCGCATTAGGGCGTGATAAATGAAGAACCCTGTATTATCAATCGCGTTCTTTTTTTTCATACCAGTAATACGAGAGTTTAGAATTTTATCAAATCCAACCAAATTGTCGAGCACATTTTTTGGGTCCGAAAATATGCAATTTTACAGATAATCAAACAATAATTATCTGTTTTCAAGGATTGAAAATACTTGACCGACTTCTTTTCGTAATTTTAATTTTGAAGTAGAGTTCCACCAGGTAGCGGACCTGGAACGCAGGAACTAGGAGGTAGAGAACCCGGTACTCGAAATTCGCGGAGAGCGATTCTCATCCGTCCGCTCTGTTGCGCGGTTGTTTCCAGACTGAGGAATTCGGCTGGTTGATTTTCGTCGTCGACGATTACTATAGATCGATGACGTCGAGAAAAAAAAATTTTGGGTGACGTCACTTTCTGAACATCCAAACTTTGGTTTCGAACATTAATACTATGTAATATGATGCGTGATGTATGATGTAAGATGTATGATATTCCTGATCTAAACGCGACCAATTCTCGGCCCCTCTTCGAACTTCACGAAAATTAATCTGCGGTTTGAGAACCGCGAAACCGCTAATTCCTCAAGCAATCAGATTCCACCCGACGATCGGACAATCGGATAAATTACGGAGAAATAAAACATGAATGCATGTCAGGAATGTTTTAGGTACGAAAATTATTCAATTGGCTCGAAATTTAGGGGATTATACATGTTTGTTTTTTGGTATATTTATTTATTTTTTTTCATTACTCGACGTTCAATAATTTCTGGATTAACAATCGATCGATCGAAATTTCGATGATTCACCGGAACTTTCTGATTCTATCTGAAATTCGTCATTTTTCACGAATATATGACATTGCAATGTACAGCGATTTAAACCGAACCACTGCCAGCTACCATTAACAATATTGGCAGTCCAGCTCTGCGGATGTAGAAAAAATCGTATCAGACTGCATGAAAAATGCGCATTGCTAGTAACGTATCGAGTATAACATGTATTTCCGCATTCGCATAAAGCAGCCGGGAACTCCCGATGCATCAAAGGTCCGATGCCTCGCAGAAAATGCGGCACTGGTCGTAAAATGATATACCTGTACAATATCTAGATATATACGCATATGCATTTCTGAAAATTAGTTGCAGGTATGATACCTCGTCCGATTGCACCGGTCTTTTATATTCAAACACGCACGGTACGTTCCACGGTTTTGAAAAATATCATATCACGGATGTAAAGTTGAATGGGACGAAAAAAAGAAAAGAAATACTACGTAATATTCAATAAATATAATAAAAAATAGAGATAAAACTATAATAATGCAACCGTGAAGAATGTATGGCGTGTATCGATTTCAATAAACCGGTGAAATATTTATAATTACGATTTATTTGTTTCTTCCGATACGTGATTTAATAATATAAATTGTATACGTGTAAATGTAAAATTTCACTGCATTTACAGAGAGAAAAATTTTTGTGTCGATCGAACATTGACAGTGATAATTTTGGTCAGTTTTAAAGAATGGCCTGCATTTTTGAAACGACACCGAAGAAGAAGAAGAAGAAGAATTACGGATCATGTTAAATTCCCGGCTTCTTACCTCGATCCGTTATCCAGTGTAGTAAAGTGTACTGGAATTCAAACCCGCAGCCTGCAGCCTTAAGCCTGCCGTACACTTTCGCAAATATTTTTCACTTTCACCTGCACCGTAAAACCCGAGGCACGAAACCTGAACAACGATATTGAAGGTAGGCAAGTCGCTCACCGCGGTTAAAGTATAATCGCAGGTTTATCCATCGATTCTGCCGCATCCAGCCTGACGACGATGACTCCGAGACGCCGCTGAATTTCCGATTAGAAAAATTCACCAATTATTCCCGATCACTGTTGCAAATTTTCACAATTTTTTTTACCTCGCTTTTCACGCGATTGGAGTGATGGGGGTTTATTTATAATTATACTGGCGAAGTTTCCGTTCAAACGAACTGCTTCGAGAACTCGACTGAGACGGACGATTTTGAGTGAAAATTTGTAAGGAAAAAAAAAAAAAATAAAAATACGCGTCATCGAGAAGTTGTATAACGTGAAAGTGTGACGTGAAGGAGAATTTTCCTCGCTTTATGCGAGAAATAACGAGACGAGAGGTTGTGTATTATACATTATCCACAACGCGGATTAAAGTAGATGATTGAACCGAGAATTGAGAGAGGCAATTTTCCCAGGACATTATAGGTATATGCATAAGCTCCTTTGAGTATCACAAAGGCTGTGAGGAGGTTTATTAGATTTCATGGATACAGGATGAATTTCCAAAAGCAATTACACCTTTCCTCTTACCCATCGCGAATTTCGCTTCTTCGGAGATGAAACTTTACGTTAATTATACATATAAATTATACCTCTCACGTATAACATACAAATAAATCTGTAAAAGTAACCGTCGCGATAAATTATTACATTGTAAATTGTAGCACGAGAATGTTGCACGAAACTCGTTCAAAATAATAACCCGGTTATAAACATGACGTATATAACGCACATAGATTTACCGCACTTTATAACGACTTAGGAAAACTCTCACCACTCACTCACTCATTCACTCACTCACTCACTCACTCACTGATTCGATATATTCCCTCTATAAGTCCAGTTACGTTTGTAAGAATTTCTCTCTCTCTCTCTCGCACGTCAGGTTTCCGCATGCGGTTGACACTTGGCGATGCGAAATCCCGTGCAATTCATCCGGGTGATTCGGGTCACACCCGAATTGCACTTGTTCGTCAAATATACGTGTGTGGTACGCAATTTATAGGCGAATAATTTCGCGGTTGCAAAAACAATTCCGCACTGTATTCGAATGTCGGCACTTCTTTCGCCGTTTTGACAAAATCCTGCGTGTTGCTTGAAAATAAAAAAAAAAAACAACGAAGAAAAAGAAGAGGAAATTTCAGGGCGGTGTTCAGCGCGGTTTCCGATACGGCCGCCTTCGCGCGACTGAACTAACTCGAGGAAGCAGCAGAAAACGACACGCGACAATCGAGTTCCTGGAGCTCGGGGCCGCTTTCTGCGCATGCCGCAACCCCCAGAGAGCGAGGGAGAAGGGAGATCGAATTGGAGAACGAGAGAGAGAGAGAGAGAGATACGTGAATTATCAGCCCCGGCTTGGCTGAAGTCTCGTATTGCACGAATATACGCGGTTACAGATTAATTAAAATTGTTGTTGTTTCACGGATTTTCAACGATTTTTCATTGTTGATTTATTATTTTTTTGCTTCGTCACTTCGTCATCAGGTCGCAAATTTTTCCCGAAAGATAAGTATCACGTAAATCTGTAAAATGTGATTCTACTATTTTAGGGATAATCGTCTGAGAAAAATGTGCAGAAAATATGCGAATTAATCTGGCAATGATTTACTTTTTCGGAGAACAGAATACTTTTGTTTATTCGTTTTACTTTTTCTGGACAGAAGATTTTACATTTTTTTTTTTTTTTTTTTTTAGATAAGTGTAAGGTGTAGATCCGGTTTTTAATTATTCTTTGAAATATGGTTATTGCCGAAAATTTGGCACGCGTCTTCGGCGAAAATGTACGATTTTTATTCAGACTCTACGGATTTATACTGCAATATTATAGATGTACAATTGGCACGTGGCTCGGATCTTTTTTTGAAACTGCCGTCAGAAGCTGCTGCTGAGGGAAGAAAAATAAAGCGACGTAACAACGGTTTCTTATACTCGTCGAAATCGAAGTGTTTGGGGATTTATGGGATCGAGTGTAGAGAAGAAAAAAAAACTGTAAAGGTACGAAAACTGTTATCGAATTCAATGTCAAGTGAAATTTTATCCTGACAAATAATGCCAGCTTTGAAAACCTGGAATCTGACGTTGGTATTTTACCGTGAAAAAAAAAAATGAAATGAAAAATTCAGAACTCTGATAGCTTCAAATAAATATTCATTTTGTTTATATAAATAAATTCACTACAAATCGCGTCATATAAATTATTGTTCAAATCCAAAATAATTTTACAACAAAGAGATTCTTTATGCAATTTTTTTACGCCTGCATGTAATTAATGAACTAACATACTTATTTCAGATTTTGTAAATTTAAACATTTAAACTAAAAATCTAAAAAGCGTTTAATCTAAATACGATGTTCAATCGCATTGCTGTTTTATTCCCTCACTGTGAAAAAGTATTTTCTTCGTGCGTGTAACACGTTACCTTGCGTACAGAGGATATCCCCGCGAATATACCATACAGGGGAGGAAAAGTTTTTATGGCGTGGAAAAAGTTATGACGCGAAGAATTCAATCGTTGAAGAAAAAGCGATGAGTTGAAAAGTCGGCGAGGCGGCGTGTAACCAGCTATACAGAGGGATCGGTTTTCCTGAATACAAAAAAATTACGGGGATAAAATCCAGACACAGAAAGCGAGCGCGAAAAAACGAGGGAGTGGCAAAGACGCATCAATCTTCGAACCTCCAACCCAGGATCGGACTGAAATTTCTCTTCCGTCATCGAGAGAATTTTGTTTGAAAAACAAAAGAAATTTCTAGCCGTAATTTCAGCAATATTCAACCGCTTAACGTTACCTATAAGCAAGAAACAAAAAAATTTATTTTTCACAATAAAACGAAGCGATATTAAGTATTGAGCTTCTATCGTTGAAACGAGGAAATATTGGAACCGGTAACGAGGACTCGATTATAGCCGGGATCGCTTCGTTCCCTCGGGATTAGCAAGCAGCAGTGAGGTAAGTGTAAATTCTGTATCGTCGTTAACGGCTTCTCTGGTGCAGGTAAGTAGGCAATAAGTATTGCTCAACGAGAAACCCGTCTCAGGTTACACACACACACACACACAATGAACGCGATTCCAATTTGCATAAGCCAATAACTGCACCGGAATTAGTTCGTTCTTATCACCCTGGCGAGATTCGAAACCGCGTTTATTTCAACAGCCACACGTATTCGACCCTCAGCTGCGCGCGATGCGTTACAAATGGATAATTAGGAAAATACTAAACGCCCAAGCGCCGTGTCTCGATAAGTGTGCAATGGCTCCGTATTTCGATGAATTATAAAACAAGATGAAAAAGAAAAACATGCATCACGCATACAACGATCGTAGTATTTGCAGAATTACAATGAAGGGTTTTCGATTCAAGAACCCCTCTGGGTGTAAGAAATAATTTCAAGTTCGCAGATTGTAAAACGGCGACAATTTTGCCTCTGCGTGGATCAAAAAGATGTGTCTAAAAGCGGATTTAAAACCTGAGCATAGATTAGGATTGGAATATAGATATAAGGATGCTTGCCGAAAAATATCCTTAAAGTAAAAGTGAAGTGACAAAATTCTGTATTATATTGCACGTTGAATTTACACACACGTAACTACATACATATATAACCGATCAAATCGAGAATTATGTAAATTTGCAAACGGTTCGAATTGCGACAAAATAATTTATACTCGTGCATAATAATATATTTAGGTATATCTATAGATATACAACTTTAGGAAAAATCATATTATACACATTTAAACATACATACGTATATACATGTATAATGTATATGTATATGTATGAAGCGATCACCCGACATTAAGAGTAATTTATTGCACAAAAGGAAAGGAATAAAGGATCCGCGATATAACATCGAGAAGATATTTTTATTTCACACATGTAATACACACATTGATGTAACACAGCGGTTATGCTGGCCGTTGAGCTTACGTTAATTATCCCATCGGTCGAGGCGGCGAAATATTCTTCCCGGATTCTTCATTAACCGATCGAGAAACTCGCAAGCGCGGAAAATTATCTCGCCTATATTATAACGCCTTTCGCGGTACGATTAATTATAGTTGAATTACAGTTTTTCCCGTACTGTTATTTTACCTGTGTACCATTTACCGAACACTCTGCGCGAATTATCCACGCGAAAAATAATTTCAAGCTTTTTTCCGCATCCGTAAATCTATTCAAAAAAAAAAAAAAAAATATCTACTCGGTCTCGTACAAACGAGCAGCAATAACCCAACGCCTCATTGATCTTCAGGTATCTGTCTTATCGATTATCACGATCTCTCTCTCTCTCTCTCTCTCACTCTCTCGCACGCGCCTAATCGGGTGAAAAAATACTGTCAGATAAAAAAAGAATACAGGAATAAAAAAAAAAAAAAACACGAATACGCGCGGGTCGCGACGAAGAGGTGAGTAGCTGAGAAAAACGGCTGACCAGGCGAAGGCATGGCCGTTTTTATACATATTCCTTATCTCTCGAAGCCGTTCTTCGCAATCATCCAAGAAGCTGACCGCCCCTCCCCCCCCCCCCCCCCCCCTGCCCCGCCCTCGAAACGGGGTCAACGAGATAATAAATGCAGTCAATGTGCAAAAAAATTGTATGGAAAAACTTGCAATATATGTACATATTTATATACAGCTGCAAAACTTGAGACGACAGCGACGACACTGAAGAAAAAATGTATAATGCGCTGACAAAAAATGAAAGAAAAAAAAAGAAAAATGACGCAAATTTGTCGACATATTTTTGATTATTGATCGGACGGAGGTTGGAAATGCGAGTGGCGACATCAAAGTGAACGGAAAAAGACGCCGCCGAATCGTATAAAAATTCTGTGGCTTACCAGACTAGGATTTAGAGGCAACGGTATCCGTCTAGAGTCTAGACGTTATAAAATCCGCAGGTCAAGTTCCAGGACACGCCGCCATATACGTCCTGCAGGACGTTCGAACGCGTTATACGTATAAGTTCATGGCTGCTGGACCTTATTTCTTCGTTCGATTCGATTTCCGTTTAGTATCTGCTCGCGACTGCAGCCGGCCGATAAATCTCTGCACTGCAGTCTTATACGCAGTACGGAAAAGATCCCTCTTCTCTTCTTCTATCTTATTCCAATACTTCCGACGTATCGAATTACCGTTTATAGTGGAATAAAGCGAGGAGGTGGAACAGAAGAAGCCGATTCGACGGTGATCGGTAAAGAGAATCCCTTCGTCCTGATCCTGATGCACATTCCTCGAGCCCAACTTCGCTTCCTTGATCCCTTCAGTTTCTATCCAGTTTCAAACTCGATCCGTACGATCGAACAAAACGCGAACACTTGGATGCCTCGGATATAGAGAAATCGACAGACGTTGTGAGACATCTAATCCTGCATTCAATTGAGGACGCACAAACCGCCGGTCAACGTTTTCCCTTTCATTATTTCTCAAGGGAACAGCTGTATGCGACAGCGAAACTCCAAGGTGTTTCGATTTATGTGATATTGATTAACCTGTTTCGCGAGACAAGTGTTAGATAAGTTCCTGCGGGTTAGTAGTCGAAGTGACGTCCAAGATTGGTGGACTTGAGTTACCGGTTATGATGTCAAGGTCAATCGGAGAGAAAGAGGTTCAATTTTCCCTGATATTCAGATGGCGTGTCTAATGGTATAAGGACGTATGCGCCATTGTAGGAACTTTCGCCACGCCTAAGGGTAAGAAGGCGTATTTTTTCCCCTTTTATATTGACGCGAAAAATACGAGGATACATTGGAAAACGTTGAAATTGAAAAATGGATAAATAAACGGTAAAAGGTCGTAAGTACTGACGGTTTTGCCCTTTTATCGCAAACTTTATGAAAAATAATCACGTACACTTATGGTGCATGTGACCTTGACGTCCTCATACCATCAGACAGGCGATGCAACACCACTCGTAAAGAGACGAAATTTCTCCGAGTATCTATCCGTTCGAGAGAATTTTCCCTGATCCGGTCCCTCGCTTGATAAGAATTAGAACTAATGACGCATCGAACTAATCAATGGTCCGTGAGTCTCTCCTATCAAGGGGATATTTTGTCCGATCGAGGCATTCGTTCGCTGAAAAGAGGATCGAAGGTCGACCTGTCCGAAGTTTAGAGTGGGCTCGAGGTTCAGCCACCCGAATGGAATCCGACCCGGCTAACCGTTAGCTAATACCTAACCCTAATGGTAGGTGTAGTCGGTGGGCACTGGTTATAAAAGGAGTATCGACGGTTACCTCTCTTTCCTGCCGCAGGGTCTGACCGCGTCGTAGCGGACGCTGAGCTTCCTTGCGTGATCCTTGGGCGTCCGAGATCCCTCGGCTCTTGTCTGAATGTGCAGATCCTTGAGGAGATTGGTTGGCCAACAATCGACGATGTTCGGTCATTTTATTTCAGTCGTTATCAAATTCTTATATTCGTAAGGTACGTTGAGAAAAATTTCATTTGTTACATTAAAAAAACTGTTTGAATATCGTTGGAATTACGAAAAACGAGGTACGCCTAACCATTTTGCGCTATCGTCGATCCTTTTTTGGTTATTGCAACGCAAAATCAGTTTCTGAAGTTTACTCTACTTTTTTAGTTACGCAAGGCTTTAACGTCGATTTATTCCTGCACAAGCGCTAAATTTTCGCAACAGTTGTAAGAAAATACAGCAACAGTGATCGTAATGAGAAAGAATAGTAACGGATACTAGACTTTCCGGTAACGGCTAGGAAACTAATTTTCATTTTCTACCTAGAACTATATTTTTCGATTGTGGTAAAAAATGAAAATAGTTAAGGACCGACCGGTAACCGCAACTTAAAATTTCTCTCAGTGTAAGGTTTTAAAGGTTTGTTTGAAAATACGAAAATAGAAGGTACAGGTACTGGAATTGTAAACGAAAGCTTGGATGTCGTTGCTTCATTTCGGATAACTTCAAAGTTCATAAAAATCTAGTAGATTCGTTCAACTTCGTTCTGTGACAGCTAGTTTCATTCTGTAATAGACTATTTATTACAAGTTCACTGAAGCATGTTTTTTCATGTTAATGTTACAAAATTTTTTCTGACACGGATTGTGATCATTAGAAAAAAAAAAATCTGTTTCGGTAACATTGCAAAATGAGTCGTGGTATAAATTCTCATGATTTCTAAGATTTCATATAATTTCTTAAGATTACAAAGAGATTCCTGTAATCCTACATGATTTTTCATAACTACCAATGAATACCTTGATGATTACTAATGCGGAATGTTATTTTAATACTACTGATTTAAATATAACTACGAAGATTACGATACGAAACACCCCTTGATAGATTAAAAACGAACCAGATTAACTAGATTCTTAACAACTTTGAAGGGATTTGGAACGAAGCATAAATATCTAATTATAAACTTTCGTTTATCGTAATTTCAGTACTTTCTATCTTTTGACGTTTGATTCTCGTGTCTTTGGAAGCCAACAATTTGATCAATACTCAGTGCACGACTATCTGGGAATAAAATTGATAACACGCATCGATTTTTGGCCGACCAACCTCCTTAGCTTCGAGGGGTTCGTACGACTTGAAGAAGAATTCGTTTCCACCGACCCTTCGACGACTTCCAAGGCACTCGCAGCACCGCGGCATCCTGATCCTGATGTCTAATTATGTATTATCGCTAAGCACAGCACAGTTTCCGTCCCCTTTTCCGTCTCTCAACCGATCATCACCCACCAGCAGATGTTGTTGCAGACATTTCGAAGTTCGCACACGTTCTCGGGAAAAATAACTGCCACGTTACTCACGAGAATTCGGCTCCGTCTTTCGGCCACAGCCTTAGATATATAGCTATAATAATTCACCAGCTCGAAAAGCTGGGGTGTTTGCTTCGAGTAAACGTCTCTCTCTCTCTCTCTCTCTCGCTCTCTTTTCTCGATCGCGAATCGATCTTTGGCAAATTGGCAAACACTCTCTATTCCTTTTTCTTTTCTCGAATTGCTCCTATCGCGGAATCAAATTGTTGACCGTCTGTTCGGAAAACGTAATAATATATTGACAATGAGATGTACTAATTCTCTCCGTCAATCCAGCCGTTCACTTTCTTCGTCAACACACGTCGGCTTCCGGCTTTGTAAGAATCTCCAATAAGCTTTACGGAGTTGTTTATCAAGTCAACGAAGACCCTTCAACGGAATCATAATAAGTTGAGCTCCAATTTGTGAGGAAGGAAATTTTGTATATTCGACAATTGCAATATTCTCGTCTCTCGTACGGTTCAGTTTCTGACAGTTTCCCGAGTAACTCCCAACTCCGGATGACAAGATCGATTACCTATTAGCGATGTAAAAAGCTCGTACACAAAAATCAAGCTCAACTCGGCTACTTCAAACTTCACACTTCACAATATCGCCAATTACTCCTCAGGAATGCCCTTCGAAACCGTGCAACAATAAATTATCCGCACGAACGATTTCGCCGGTTCGAATTACCCGCGTTCCAATTCGGAAGTTAAATGGAACAAATTCGTTAGTTTCAGATAGTAACAGGGTCGCGTCATCCACAAAATTGATGACAATCTTCACCGCAACCGGATGTACCCAGAGGGTATATTATAATAAACAGAAGGATCTCCCCCCTGTCTGCAGTGACTTGACTTTCCAAGACCAGATCCAAAGTGCTACTGAAAGGGTTTCTGCTCAAGTACCGAGGAGTCTGCTACACGTGTCACGTTGTTCTGTCCTTCTCGTAAAATGGTCTTCTTCCTCTTCTTCTTCTTCTTCTTCTTCTTCTTCGTCTCGATGAATGTTACATAGAATTTAACGTGCAGTCTGTACACCGTACGCCCTAAGAAACCAACTTCAGTGCTAACGGATAAGTCAACAATTACTATTCACCAACAAATATGCCCCGTTTTATTTATGGAACCGGTTGTCTTTACGCGGCTTCATACGATGTAAATACGCTGTAACGTCGCATTGAATGTGCTGGGAAAAAAAAAAAAACTACGGACGAAAAATCGGAATGGCAATGGTAATTAAAATTGTCAATTTCTTATTCTCTATTTGTTGCGAAGTGGGATTTGAATACAGTAAATTTTGAATAAATATCCAGCAAATTAGAAGTGTTGGTAAATTTTCGTGAGTAAAATCTCACTCGTGTCTAGAAAATTGTGAATTTTTCATTTTTATTCTTAGATAAAATCTGTGAGTAGTTTTGTCCTAAGAAAAGAAAAGTATCATTTCAGTCCAAATAATTTCGAGAGTATCGCACGTTTGCGACGTCTTTGTCAATTCCCATTTTACTTCGAAATAGCGACGCTTGGCGGTAGCGATATTTGAGAAACGTTATTAATCAACATCGTAATAAAAGCACGGAAGCGTCTGGGATAAGATTAGTTATAGAAACTTGGGCCTTATCGTGGGTCCCGAGTTCTGTTCCGATACGCGGAGGAAGAGCGAAGATCAACAACCCAAGAGTGTATTTCTTATCTCCGGATGCGGCGGCGGCTGCTGTTGCTGCGTATAATAGGATACAAGTGGAGAAGACGCGGCGCCCCGAGATATTCGCTAATATGAACAATGTTAAGCGTACATCTTTGAGTAACGGAAAAGCGTCTCGAACAATGTGTGGAATAATGAAAATTTGGATAATTCCGAATTGCGAAATACGTATAAAACCTAATCATGCGGTAGCAGCAGCAGCAGCAGCAGCAAAGCTCGCTCTCGGTACACGCTCGTTAAAAATGGTCACGTATATTAAACTCCTCGTTCTCGTCGGCGTCGATGAGAGGAGATGCAGCGATGCCTGCCGTTTCAACCGCGTGCAGACGTTAAAATTAGTTTTTGCCAGGATGCTGCAGCAACGGCTGCGGATCGTCGGGCGCCTCGGCCGTCTGCATACTTCCAGTGAAATCTTTTATACTTTTTCTCACTGCCGTATGTTCAGTCAGAGATATGCCTCGCGAATGTGCGTTATACCCCGTAAATAAAACGGAATTTATACACGCATGCATGTAGATACGTGTAATGTACCTAAATTTGTAGCTTGCTTCGCATCTTTAGCTAGAAACGGAAATTCGGCAAGTATAGGCGATGGCTTATGGATCACCGTAAGAATTATCGGATGGCTGTTGTTCTAATATTCTTACTGCGGTTGGGTTCGTAAAAATTTTTATACAAATATCTTGCGTCAAACTTAAAAGTGACTACTTTGATCCTACACTGTGAATAACAACTTTCCGGTTCTATCAGCTTGAGAATGTATACAGAGACGTATAACAGAGGGGAAACAAAAATATGACAAACCGAAGCTTGAACAAAAAAGATTCAATTGAATTTGATTGAAAAATTCCTTGTACAAATTCAGATAAAAATGTTTAAACGTCGTCACGGAAATGACATTCTTATGTTTTTTTTTTTCACCGATACAATATATGAGGCGTTCCACCCCAAACCGATCTACGTCTGGCCCTGTCCGTTGAAAATTTTATTTATTTTTAAATATGATGTAAAGAGTAGAAAATAAATCATCTGTCACTGAGTTTGAGCTTTTTATGAACCACGGGTTTGATTTTTACTGCTCCCAAAACCTCGAAAACCTAATTCCCTAACGAATAGCCCCCAATCGATTGGCTTTGAATGTTTCTCATGAATTCCTTGTTGAATAAAAAAACGACAGTTTTCAGACCAAGGTGGAATCGCTGCGGGAAAGCTTTCGGTTTAAAAGCTACATTAAAAACCAGTCACAATCGAATCTAATAACAATTTAAACAATACAATTATTCATATTCAATCCGATTTTTCTCACTTTTTAATTACTGTACTCGCAGTTACATCGCTGAATTAGAATTTCAAAGAACATTGTTCCGGATAATGACTACACCTAAGCGTATCCGTCATTACATGCATATACATCCGAAACGCACAATGCGTATGCAGCTTCGCGTGCGCAATATCGAATGCACGATTCATGCATAGTTAGAACACATCGCGAGGTATGCATAGGTAGGCGCACACGTATATAATAAGGTATCCTCGCACCGGAACTCCCGCAACGGAACATCTGTTTATCATTGTTAACGGGTTAAGTATAATGTCAGTGCATGCGGCAAGACGGACGATCCCTGTTAGAGTTCCGGGTTTAAAGACCCCCCGGGGTTACAACTTACACCGGTGCCCTGCACCCTTTCCGCTTATCGCTGCAACGTCGACAATTAACGCACTGCACGCGCCCCGGTGTAATTACAGGCATTACAATCCCGACTGCATCGCAGCTGGGCATTTGGTCTTGTCCGTACGTTGTAACGATTCGAATATCCCCGCTTCGAACCGAAACAAGTATCTACTCCGTTGAAATTGACCCTGATTGTACGTCACGTGGTGTAGGCCTTCATTGTTGGAACACCGCGTGTAAAATTGATTATCCCGATATGTGTCTGTTAGTTTATGTTTCTTGAAGAAGAGTTCAACTTCGATAACGAATGAAATAATTTATCGATCCGAAGATTCCGTTTCACGTAATCAAATCAAATTTGTAAAACATCGAATATACGAGGTATCTTCAACGATGTAATTACACGGATACACGCTTGAACCAACCTGACACCGTCATTGGTAACATCGATTGAACTGCTCTGCTGGTAATAAATGATTAGTGAATAAAAATACTCGAAAATGAATGAAGATAAAGAGAGTATTTGAAAAGGAATAAATAAAAGTTAGCGAAACAATTTTAATGAAAGAAAAACGATTTCTATTTACAATTTTAACCAATCGGTGATACTTGAAACTATAACGATGGTAAATTTAAACTAACTCGTAGAAAGAAACAGGAGCATTGACAGAAGACATTGTAATCGTTGGAAGAAAAAATTATTATTACTCAATTCAATTAATCAAAAACCACCAGTTCTCAAGATTTTGCCGCTAATTTTTATAACTGCGAAACGATGATGGAAAGAAATGTGCCTGAAGTTACGAAGGTTCGTTCGAACGAAAACACGTAAGCCACTTATTAAACCAAATGAGTTTTCGTCGTTGAAGTTTTGCACGAGTGAAATGATAAATTTATATATAAATTCGTACGTTAGTTTTTGAGAAAACTTGTGTATATACTAACAACGACTATGTGATCACGTTGTATAAAACCATGTTGAGGGAAAAAGTCATCATTTTGCGACTTTAGTATTGTCTAAAATTCGGTAAACCGTAAAAAAATTTAAACAATCTCTGTATAAAAATAACAAATCGTCGTTCAGAATTGATTCCAATAGCCAATAAGAAACAATTGGAACTGTAAATAATTATTCCACCTGCCGCTGCAAACTTTGTTAAATTCAACAGATTATTCTTTCTCTGTGCAATTGTTTATTTAAACGCGTGCGTTACAAGACATTTGCGTACATTACGCAGCATCCTCATAACTATGCGGGAAAAGGACGACTACTCTCTCACACGTAGAGACCGGAGAGCCCGGAAAGCCAGAGAATCATTCAGCCGAGTGGTTTTCTGGTTTTTAAACGTTGAACGACTGCAGCAGCATCAGAAATACGAGATAAAATCTTATATTTACATTCCCCAGCGATCTTTGGCCATATTTTTTACAGATAGACACGATTTGTTTATGCCGCGATCGAGAGATCGCGAATTATTCTCCCGACATCCCCTAAAATCGAGGATCCGAACCTCGATCTTCGTACTTTCCTTTTTCGCAGACGCTCCGTGAATTCGGCATACGGAATACGCCGAGTTTTCGCGGGGAAAAAGCGAGGGAATAAATAAGCAAAAATTTATTCCGTATCGCGAATACTAAGCACCGCGTTTTCGCAGATTTAAGTCTTGCATGCATGGCCAAGGAAATTAAGAGGCACAACTTTTGATCGCCTGCACAAATCCTGCGAGACAGATCGTTACCTTTAATCCTGATGACCAATTTTTAATTTAAAGAATTGGGAGAAGGATTCAGTTACAAAGGTACACTCGCAACATGATTCGAGTACAATAAATCATGTAATTGGTTTCGGAAAACTGGTGACATTTTTTCAACAATAAACCTAATCAGCGAGTATCGTGCAATTTTTGTTGAGGAAATCCCTATTAGAGATTTAACCGTTTTCAGCTCAGCAATCAGAGATAAACATGATTAAATCTACCGGAAAATGAAGGGATGAAAAAAATCCGCGCTTCTGCAATTCTATAATTCCGCGGCGTAATTCGCACGATATATTGTTTTCTCCGTTTTTCCAATCAGCTTACAGAGCCAGAGGTAGAAATATTTCGATATATGTTGCGCCTGAATCAACGAAGGTATTATAGCTCTATATGTGCATATTAAATGTATACCTATACTCATAGTACGTGTACAAAATATAATTCACAAAGAATATTTATAAGTATAACAGATACACATAATTCTCGGAATAAAATACAAACCACGAATTCACCTTAATAAACATAAAAAGCAATAAGGAAAAAAATGTACAAATAATGAAAGAAAAATCATCCAAAAAAACGGTATCTTCAGCAATTAATTTGAAGAAACAACGAGGTTGAAAAATCGATCAAGACTCGCGCGATTCTCAATTTACGTTCATGAAAATCAGCTATAACGATTCAGCTGAATGGATAACTTCCGGCTGATTATTGTCCACGACAGAAATTCCAGAGATGGTTAATCTTTGGCCGTATGCATAGAAGATTGAGAATGATGGAAAAAAAAATTAGACAATTTTTCCGACGCGAAAGCAAAAAAAGGCAAATGTCAGGCAGAATCGTACGCTGTGATGCGTCGATTAGCATTGGAAATCTCGTTACGGACGACCAGCAGGCCGTAGTGACTAGTCGAACAACGCCTTTTTTTTTGGGGGGGGAGTTTTCCCAATTCCGACGGAATTGTCATTGATTTTCGGTAAAGAATTAATTACAGTCATTTAACATGCATGTTAGTTATATCTATGACTGAACATCGAAAAACGTAAGTCAAAATCGGTCATTTTATAAGCCACATATTCTTTTCTTTCAAATCCTTCTTCTTCTTGCCATATTTGAAGTTTTCTATAATATATAATATATATATATATAGTATTGTATATACTTCATAAAAATTTGGTTAAGGGGGAATTTGTCGTTTTACAAATTGACTGAAAAAAAATATGATCTGAAATTCCTTCCAGCAAAATGTAGATTCTGGTAGTACGCGTTCGGAAAAAAAAATTTCATCGCGGAAGATTGGAATTTCTTTTAGAATCTGAATTTTTTATCCCATCTTTTATAGTCATTTAAAAAATGAAAAACACGATATGATAAAAAATTTCACCGGATTCCCCTCTTAATGAGAGTCCGTACTACGAAAGTTTCCATGGTGTATAAAATCATTTTTTACTTTCTATATATTCTCAAGTTTCTTTTAGGGCCTTCCACATGTATCATTATTATTATCATCATAATTAATTTTTTTTTTTTTGCAACAAACCCAGCAGGTTTAACTGGGTCCAGAGAAATAATGCCCATGTTGATAGAACTCTGTTTAAACCCGACGACACAGTTTCATATTTTTCTAATTTGTTATGCGAACTTCAATTTCCATTTCTATTATTATCAACTTACTGCTTCCTTCAACGCACACCTTTACTCATTACGGAAGCAATTCGAATCAACATAGATTTAGTAGTTATAAAAAAGTTCTGAAAACTGGTAGAGAAACGAAACAAATAAAAAAAAACAAAAAGAAAAAATTGAAAAACCTCTACGAATAAATCATTTACGGAATAAGTTTAACGAACTTTTTCCGTGCAGGTATGGTTAATTTAAAATTCAGAACACGGCGTGGGATAATCGTGGAAGGACACAGTATTTCATCGCTGGTAGTACGTATCAGCTGCCGCTGCTGCTGCTTTTACCGATGCTGGATGTAATTTCAGGCAGCAATTGCAGCAGCTGCAGCGCCTCTGAAACGGGGATAGTCGATATGGTCATTGACACTCGTTTTCCTTCTTCACTGAACTTCGCGCTCGCGCTGCACAAGCGATTCTTGGATGTAATTGCCGTACGGACCCGACGTACGCTGTCACATGCGTATAGGGCATTCCGTCAGCTAACTCGGCCGGAACGTAACGTTATTGTCCCAAAACTCTTGAAATTTTTTTTCTCGAAATACGATTCGTTTGTAAATTCTACTGTTTAGCTAAAAAATCTAAGTTTGTTTAAATATTTATTTATTTACTTTGTACTTTTCTCGTGCTTAATTTTAGGTACCTAACGACTGTACGATTTATCCAACGATTTCCAAAGTTAAGAATAATATTTTATTCGATTATTCCATGCAAAGTTTCGTTCGTGTGTAATAAATTTAATACGCACTACCTGCAATAAGCCCATAAAATTTTGCAACGTGCATAATTCATTAATGGTATTTAATGAACAGTATTTGTGGTAATAATTTGACAAAATAAAAAGAAGCCAAAAAAAAAAAAAGCAAGAAACAATCGTAATACATAAAACAGAACAAGACTGTGAAGTTGAATGAAACTAGCATGGAATATCCCATATTTAACTATACATACATATGCTTAAGTTATGAGATATTTCAACTGAACAACTTTTATTTCCCTTGTGATCTGCGAATGCTTCTATTGCTCGTGTACTAAAAATCCAATTACACGCGGAAATTAAAAAAAAAAAATCATGATAGTAGAATATACCATGTACGCGACTACATAATCTTATCTAGAAATGCGAAGGGACATGTTCGTTTTTAACAAAAAAAAAAAAATTAAAATAAGAAGGCTGCATTAATCAAAATTCAAACCGTCTTTCCGTGCAGTCCGTTGTATATAATCTGCCGGTATAATTACGAAATTATACGCCGTTGGCAAGGACAGCCACTTCGTTACGTCTGTGTGCGAATATTCTTGCACACAACTCGTAAACTTTAACTATAAACATAACATATATAATATATATATATATATAATATATGTATACATATACATATATACACGTGCATCGGGCCGCGTTAATTATTCCTTCCCAGGAGAAAATAACTAAAAAAAAAAACAAAAAATAAAATAAAATAAAAAACAATCCAAAAGCACGAACGGTCGAAAGAATTTGACTCACACTCGAGCGTCTACCTACACCTACCTAAACCTACACTCATCTATCGATGTAAATTATGCAATTTACAAAAGATGGGACATGTCGCCTGCCCGGAGATTTTGCAAGGGTATTTTCAACATCCACAATAATAGTACCTGAGTAAATCACCGAAATTGCGTGAAAGAAAAATGTTTTTGCTCTATGGAATTCTATTCGACCATTTTTTTTTGCATGGATTATACAGGGATCTACTGATAAAAGGAATGAAAAATCAATGTCGGGTGTTTTGAACACCAAGATAAACTGTCCTCGAATCTAGAATTACTGTGTTACACGATTACGCAATGACCGCATCTCTTTTGTACACACGATTATAAAATAACGTAACGAAATTCATAACGTATCTTCGATTTAGCGCACATCCGGTTCGCGTAATGGCATTGGTCCTACACGGAAATACTTGTTAGTCGTCACCTTTCGATGGTCAATGGCTCTGACACAAACGGACGAAATTAACATAACAAGCCGATTTTATCGACTGTTTCCGACGTTATCCGAGACAAGATAGGATTTTAGACCATCTTAAGTCCGGATATCGATTTACGATAATCGCTGCGAAAAATAATTATCTATATTTCTCAATGTGTATAAGATGTAAATTGAATCATTAATCGCAGGATATCCGAGATGTTAACAAGTATTATTTTCGTTTTATTTAAACACGAAAGGATTTCGTACAATACATCGCATGGTTCGACAAATTTACAACTGATTTTTGCGAAAAATGGTCAAACTTTTTATCCAGAATAAATTATACGATAACTTTCCCTGATTTGACCTTCGAGCGGGAAGTTTTGAAACGTCTTAAAGTTAGCTGATGAAATGTGATTTTTCGTAAAGGAGAATAGCGAAAGAGAGTCTTTCGAAGCTGAGAATCGGTCGAGAATAAAATTATTCAAGTAATGCGTTGATGAAAGGCGATGGATGGAAGAAGCCGAGAGACGTATTATTTACAGAGTATAATATTCAACGTACTCGCTGAGAGAACGAGAATATTACACATGCGCGATTTCGCGGGAATTCGCGATACGTATCAAAGAGGCGTCAGGATGCCGGGTACATAAAAGAAGTCGTTTTCAACTTTTTACACATCTTCTATTTTCAAAGCGATATCGCAGGAAGTTTACGCACAGTGATACACGGTGTGTATACGTATACATATAAACGAGCGGAAGTTCGCTTGACGCGATGAATTTAAAATGCGTGCTGCTGCTGCAGCGATATAATTATAACTTGAATAAAAACTAGCGAACAAGTGGATAACTGTTACAAAAAGATGGCACAGGCAGGAAATAGATTTTAACGCCGATTCGCAAAATAAATACTTGTATTTTTGATCAAAAAGATAACAAAAAAAAAAAAAAAAAGAACCTCCCATCCTTGCAGAGTGACGCGGAGGTGCAAAATAACGGAAGTTGATTCTCTATAAGCTTAAATTGCACGAGTCATCAAATTTGTGGAAATAATAACAATTTCTCGGTATATGACCTGTAACATCTCAAGCTTTTCCGAGTTTTTTATGCGTACATCTTCTTATATTAAATTTCTCTACACGAAAGCACAGAGAGAAGAAGTTCGCATCGTGCGATATAGATAGAAATAAAATTTACAACAAGGAAAGTTTGGTAATTTTGAATGCGCGGCATTATTGTGTAATAACAAGATTCTTTCAAAGTGGATTATACAAAGCGGCTCTCTGTGTGGTGCGGTGCCAGCCTATTTACGTTTCGCGTTGTATGCCCAACACTATAATAACGAGGCATAGAGCATTGTACCTGCAGACATCCGTGCTGCAAATAAGAAAAGACGATGATGAAAGAGATGAAGGGATATGACGGAACCAGCTCTTGCGGAATATCCGCGAAACACAGAAGAGAGATAAGCGTTGCGCGACTTTTTCTGATGCCGCAAGCTAGGGCGTTGAATCATTCTCGGAATTCACATCTCATCGTCATCGGATCGTCGTTTCTTCACAACTTTTTATCACATGCAACGAATCATGCCCGGCACCGACGCAGAAATTACGAGCAAGATTGAAACATCGAACAAGTATAACGCTGTATCGACTTACACGACCTTTCACCAAGCGTAAAGGTAAAAAGGCGTATTTTTTCCCCTTTTGTAGTTACGCGAAAAATATAAGGATGCAGTCAAGAACGTTGAAATTGAAAAATGGATCCATAAACGACGAAAGGTTGTAAGTACCGATGGTTATGCCCTTTTATCGCGAACTTTATGAAAAATAATCAGGTATATTTATGGTGTAAGATCGCATGTGCCCACATACGACCTTGTACCGTTACGTTTGATGTTACTTTTTGAGAAGATAAACAATTTTCAACATTTTTCCTAAAATCGCCGAATGCTTACGTTTCAAAGGTTATTAAAACGTTTGCGACAAAGAAATTGGCGGATACGACCCTTTACTCTTACGTTCCATATCATTTTTTGAAGAAATATAAAAAAATTTCGATTCTTGCCGAAATTGATAAATCTTGATGGTTCGAAGGTTTCGTAACGTAAACGTAAGACCTTTTATCTTCATTTGTTTTTTCGACTAATTTTAGTATAGATACGCGTTCTGAGTGCTTTCCTAGCGAATGCCGCGAAAAAAAAAAAATTATACGCCCACTTACCACCAATTTCGCCTTCTCGGCGCATACGTCTTTATACCATTAGACACACGATGCATAAACGACTATTTGGCAACTTCGGAGATGAGGATAAAATTACTAAAGTTACTGTAACTATGCGAGTTCATGAAAAATGTTTACTTCCCACCTTCGGGAACATCTAAAATTTCGTGAACCATGACAAATAATATATACTCATATTTTTCAAAAACAATTCGTTGAAAATCATTCTAAAATTGCGCGATAACGATTTTTTCCTGATGTTTCGTTACGTTACGTTATACTGATTTCCGACTCCGAGTATAACCTTCGGAGAGAGGACCTTCCTTTATTGCAAGGCTTGCTGAACTTTGATTACAAATTTCGTTTTCCCCTAAAAGTCCACGGTTACATTTAAGTACACTGCAGTGTCCAAATTTGGCAACGATTGTCTTACCGAAAACTTTTCTCACAATTATTTGATGTTACAAGTTAACCAACTTGACGGCGTGGGTGCCTAAAAAGTATTTGTATGAAGGCCAGTAGGTTGCTGAGAAGCAGCCCACGCATAACGTTCAATTCAAAGAGAAGAGATAACACGGCCCATACATGCATACGTACGAGGATCGTGGTTTTTCTTATCCATTCGTTTTCTCGTTCCCGTCGTTCCTCTCTCTCTCTCTCTTTCTCTCTCTCTTTCTCTCTCACTCTCTCTCACTCTCTCTCTCTCTCTCTCTCTCTCTCACGACGAGCCTACACACAACATTCCAAAGAGGGCGGACACTCACCTCAGCCTTCTTACAGCGTTGCATCTTCCGCTCTCATCCCCGGGATCGAGTGGGTACGATACTCTCTACTCGGTCCGTTCCATTCAAATTGTTATGGGTGCGCGTCCCTCCGACAACCTGCAACGTGGAATGCGGAGGATTTGAGCGTAAGGAGAGCCGATTTCAAAGTCGGTGTCACATTGATGTTACGGAAAATCCGAGAGAAGAAATCACCGTTGTCCTAGTGTTTGATGATTTGGCGAGAATTTAATCGGTAATATACGCATTTTTAGGTATAGCTATTTTATTATTGAGATTTACCGATTTGGATATGCAATCCTAGAATCGCGAAACAACGATTTTTCACACAGTCACGCATCGCGTTACGAAATTCATGATCATTCAAAAAGTGCAGTAAAAAATTCGGATGAAATTTTCTCTATACAAACTCCGGCGTCCAGAATGCGATTTAAAAATTTATACATCAATTAGGTGGTGTACATTTCAGTTGAAGAAAAATAATTTATTACCTCAACGATATGATAACGAAAATTGAAGACTCGATTTAGTTGAATTTTAGTGTAAAGAAATATCTCTTCATTAAACTTGGGAAAACTCGATCGCGTTATAAGGTTTAATTTTTTTTTTCAATAGTCATATCGTATAGTTTGTACAATATCAGTAAATCAAGATTTATTTCGATTATATTTGAATCTATTCACTAGAAATCGTCTAAAATTGTAATAAACAATCAAGTTGGCTTTTTCAATTAAAATTCACAGATTTAAAATTGTTTCTCAGCTACCCTAAAAAGATGATTCTCTTCTGACTAACTTCACGATCTTATTTCATTCAGTATATTCTTTCTTCCCGAAAAATTCCCAATTCTTTTAAAACTCGAGAGTAGATTTTCTTCCCGCGTGACGTTTCGAAGCCTCGATTATCGGACTGAGTATAAACCTCTTTACTATGTTTATTTTTAACAAGTACGCGGGGGAATGCGGGCGAACGAGAGGCGAGAAGGATAACGCCCACGTACTCGCCATGTGTGTTGCTGATCGGAGAACGAGAAAGAGAATAAGAATGAGAAAGCGAATGAGAATGAGAATGAGTCAGTCAACGTCAGTCGACGAGCCTCGCCGTCGCCGGGAGTTTATAAGCTTTGTCGCTTTGCGTTGCCGGACTTTTTCAACCTCTCCGACAACTCGAACCCAACGAAACCCTATCATCGAACATATTTAAATATACCCAAAGACACGCGGTACAATATTATCCATCATGCGATAAAGTAGTACAGCCTTTTGTTTTGTACAGCAATCGAACTCTTACTGCTTCAAATTTTGGACGAATCGACTCTACAGGTTGAAGAAAAAAAACCTCGCATTCGTTTTTTATCTCCTTCTCTCGTCGGATCATTGATGAAAGCTCAATTTTTACGTCGATTCGAAAAAGAAACCAAGTGTTGCAGTAGGTACAGGTACGTGTAAGGGGAACAAAAACCGGATTTCGAGGCAGTAATTGTATGTCATTAGAAACCGGAAGTCAAGAATAACAACGAAAAACGTACACCAGCCAGTGACATGTAGTAGGTATGTTCTAACTCACCATAAATAGATAGAAGCGAAGCGGCGTCTTACCAACGAAGATAGCCAAGCGAGAGGAGTTTGGTCAACACGACACGCCCGGCACACTGTTCGAATCACTCTCAATATAAACAAACATTGAACCACATCATCACCGTAATCGAAACACAAACATCATCATCACACGTTGAATATAAATAACCATATACATCGGCGTATCCAGGACGATTATCGTCGAGTTTCTTCTGGTATGATACGTAAGACGAACTATGAAACACTGAACAAAACCACTAGACGTTCAACGGCTTTAACACACCGCGTATAGATTTACGGGAACAAAGAGGATAACGAGAAAGGATGTGGAAAGAAAAGAAATAAGGGGGGATAGGTGAAAACAATCGAATACGCGTACTCCTTCCGCTTTATAACGAGAATAAATGAGATAACCTAGACGGTGGTTGTTGCAGAGCGAGGAAAAACCGACGCGCCGCTCCTCGTAAGCCGAAGACGCCGAAACGGCGTTTGAGACCGGAAAACTGAGATAAACTACTCGGCGCGTTCAACCTTGCACGGGATAAATTATCCTCGAAAAACACCTGCAGCTATCGGTGTAGCATGGCTGCTGCTGCCGCGGCGATACTGGATGCGAGAATAGGCAACAGGTTCGTCGGAGGGGGGAGAGAGAGAAGAGAAGAGAAGAGAAGCGGCGGTGGTCAGCGGCTCGGCAGGTAGATCGCCCGCCATCATGCCTCCAGTTCCTGCCCCAGCATCCAGCAACAGGTTGGCGGGGAAAGAAGAGGCGAGGAGGGCGAGGGATCACGGAATGAACAGAGGACTCGCCTGTAAGCCGGGCTCCTAATCCATATCCGACAATATTACACTGCAGCGTGCGTCACAGGACGGTTGTCGAAGGGCTTCGTTTACGATCACGCCGCGCAGCTGTCGTTATTACACTATTTCTCAACTTATTTACTGATTCTTACGCCGAGTATGTAATGGCAGGCGTCGCCTCCTTCGATTTTTCGCTGGGAAACAAATGAACGCTTACCGACTCGTATCTTATTCAGCTACGTTCAGGCGTTCGATTCTCTACGTCACAGCGACGATTTTCAGTTGTTCGTAACGCTTTTGCATACCGATATCGGTTTGTTAACATTGCATCGTAATTTTTCCCCGCATGGAATATGAGTCATGAGGACTAATTTATTAAATCATCGCACGAACAACGATACTCGAATTAGCCATCGTGTCCGATTGATCTAGTAATATACTCGCTTCGAGGAGCACGACTTTGATGCGACATCCAGATTCCTAATGTATTTAGAAATTCTTACCAATTTGTACTTTGAACTTGTCGATTCCGTGTGGCAAGGAGACGTGGATGTTCTGTAATTTCATCACAGGCTATGAAGGAAGTTTTCCATTCACAGCTAATCCCTCATTGATCGTAAAGAGTTTTAGCACCTTCTTCAGCGTTTATCAGCACTGAAAACCAACGCAACAAGTGCCGCGCGACGTGAAGTTCGAAGCGGAACAGGATGCCGAAAATTCGCGAACATCTCGCAACTAGTGCCACCTGCACGTCAAAATGTAAAAGCGAAGTGAAAACAGACGGTGGCGTTATCTAGCGTCGAAGAATAAAACAGTTTTCGTTCAGTATCGTTATCCTGTTTGCTCTGCGGTTTCTTGACTAACTTCGTCTCGCTTGAGATATAAAAACGAGGGGGAAAAAGATATACCAGGCGACGTCTTGTGCCGTTCGTTGGGAGCTGTCAATTTTGACAAAGCACGGAACGAGATGTCTGACGTTTGTAGATAACAGTTTAAAATTGCAACAGTTGACTGATTTTCTCAAGCGTGAAGATGTGCGATTCGAGTAATAAAAAGCGATGACGCTTCTACTTCGCGGTAGATAAAAAAAAAAGAGAAGAAAATGCACGGTGCAACGAGGTTTTGTTTGTTCGCGAAAAAGATATTGCTACTGTTGCTGCTCGTCGTCGTGCGATAGAAACTGGCTTCATTCCCTTCTCTACGCTCACCGTTCTTCCAACAAGCTCGGAGGGATTGTTTGTGTCACTTTGTTTAACAGGCACGCCTAACCTTCGCGTGACTTACAAACTCGTTGACGAGGTTTCTTCTGTTACCCGGGAAATCGGAACGCGGCTGTGATCGAAAATGGCATGTGTACTACTCAATCAGGACAATGTTCGCATAAAAATACCGTCCTCGGAGACGATCGAGAACGTGACCTACTACGAGATTGAAGTTATGGTGTCGTCGATCAAATGGACTCTGAGGCACAGATACAACGATTTCGCCGAACTCCACGAGACCCTCGTGGCCGAGCACTGCGTCGAGAAGGATATTCTGCCCCCGAAAAAGTTGATCGGCAACAAGAGCGAAGGGTTTATAGAGAAGCGGAGAATCGCCCTCGAGACCTATCTCAACTCGGTCTACACCTACCTGAAAAAAGCTATGCCGAGGGAGCTCGCTTTGTTCCTTGAATTTCACGTTTACGACATATTTTTTCTACTGCAGAACATGGCGCTTCGATTCTTCAACGAAGGTGTTACCATCCTTGAAAATTCACAGTTTCACACCTTTGATCTAGTCCAGGTATTGTAATTTCTCTCTTGATTCTGCTACTCGCGAGCCAAAATATGGAGCAATCTTGAAATTATTAGAATTTGTGCACAATCAGCTTAATTATGAGAGCATTGTTATTCATTTAATGGAACTCACCTCCTTTCATTCTGATTCCGCATTTTTTATTGCAGCTCTACGCCATCAGCAAAAGACTGAAGCAGCCTCGTTCTCCCCTCGAAGTTGTCGATCGAAAGTTCGACTTTAGCCATGTCTTGGACTTCAATTCGCACTTAAGAAGCCTCGTGGTTGAAGGGAGCAGCGCTCCTTACGGTACAAGCAACATTGTGCCGTGTACTCTTCCAGTGGAATTTTCTACGTTTAGGAGCGTCGAGAATCTCACGATCGATGGGTATTCTGTGAACAGGATTTACAACATGGGAAATCTACGAGACACTGTGAAGGTTTTAAAAGTCCACAATACCTCGTTGAAGAACATCGTCGAACTTGCGATGTGCGAAGAGGTTCACAGGCACATTGCTAATGCGAACGATTCTCACCTTTGGTTAAAAGTCACGCAGTTGGATTTAAGCAGAAATAGAATCGAGACTATCGACGAAGCGATCAGACTTCTGCCCCACATCGAATCTCTGACTTTAAACAACAATGCGTTGTCCGAAATATCGAATGTTACCCTGCTCCCAAGATTGTCTGAGCTTCACTTAGCATCCAACAATTTTACGTCGTTACCTGACAATCTGCATACCAAGTTGGGGAACATTGTTTATATTGACCTGTCGCAGAACAAATTGAGCTCCTTGTCCGCCTTCGCAAAATTGTATTCATTAGAGGGATTGGACATTAGTTGCAACCACATCGAGGACATTGAGGAGATAAAATACGTCGGGTGTTTGCCCTGTTTGGAGAATTTGATGCTTACAGGGAATCCGGTTTCGACTATTGTTGATTACAGAGTCAAAGTATTACAGCCGTTTGGCAAAAGAGCAGCTGAAATTTGCTTGGATAATGAAAGACCAAACCAAAAGGAATTGGACACTGTTTCTATTTTACAAGCGCTCAGAATAGCGCGAGAAGGTAAACCTGTTGTCTTTAATGCCAATGACGAAGCTTTGTTCTCAGCGCAAGTTCCGAGCAGTTAGATTAAGCGTTACTTCGAAGTTAAGTGCACATGCAACACGCACTTGTTATAAAAGTGTCGAAAAAGAAGGAAAAAAGCTAAAGAAAAGAGAGAAATGCTTCGTCACTCTAAATTAGACAATATTCAGTGCAAAGAGACGACTTTCGTATGTTGTAGTTGGTAGATTGGTCAAAAGTTAGATTTTTAAGTATTTTTAATAACGATGAGCAATTAGCATTTTTACCAATTTCGACATGATCAAAGGCACTTTGTCCAGGTTTGTACCTTTTCATGACCCATTTTCTAATTCGTACCAACGTTAGGGTTGTATTCAACGACAGGAAACTTTCCCCAGAATCCTGCATTAGTATTCTGCATAACTGTCACGTTAGTCTAGTCGCAGCTGATTTTTAAACTACTCGTTACCAAAGGTTAGGAACCAAGTTTGCGAAGTGTATCAGACTTCTGATAAACATTGCAGAACTTATAAAATGATAGATAAAGTTCTTTGCGAGGCTCAGTTCACTTAGTATTCATCAGGGTATTTTCATTCTGTGTTTAGAGAGGATTTTCTTATCTCTCACTCACCGCATCCCATCTAAAGTAAATATTAATAATTGTTTATTACATTGAATATTGAACAAGATCAATTTTCGCATGTATGTACATAGTGACAGATGTGCATTGAAAAGTTTTGTTTCTTTACGTCAACTACTTACAACAAGCAGGTCATAACTTAGTAATGTAAAATCTGGTACAATAATCCATCAGTATGGGTACAATGTTATTTTTCTGACCTTGCAGTCAATTTTAATTAGATCGATAGTTTGCAATGAAGTTATTCTATTTTATTGATTTATTTAATTTTTTTTTCAATTCAATTCGGTGATATCTATTCAGTATGCTATACCAAAACTCAGTAGATAATAAGAATGAAACGGGAAAAGAAAACCATTGAAAATAAAGAATTAAATGGATATCGTTTTTACGACTACAAAGCTTCGGCTGTGTGACTGAATTATATTACTCACATACAATATCCATATATAGTCACGTATACGATATTTACACGCAGTCGGGTATAGTTAGCCAGGGTAGGTTTGTAGCAGGCATTCGAAACAATTCACGGTAAACCCCCATAACACTATTCTCCATTATTCTTTTCATACTCAATACTAAGACTAGAATTAATCTCCAATATGTATATTTACCACAAATTTGATATTAATAACGTCTGAAGTCGTTGTAATCACACAATGGAAAAACAAGAACGGAGACTAAAGACGAATCGAATATAATATATTATTTTAAAATTGAAATTCTAAAGAGGAAGATAGTCGAAATGAGATATAGTGTAAGATGAATTACTGTACATGAATATTTTTATTAATATATGTGTACCTATATATATATTATATATATGTATAAATAATCTGAATCTATACATGCGTCACTATTATTCTGTACATAAAACGAATCACTATTTTGTCAATAAAGTGAAAATCTGTGATATAAAACGGCCTGACTTTTATCGTAGGGATCAACACGCGTATAGAATATTGGTATAACAACGATATCGCGCACGTTACACCGATATTTCATGATGCTATTGTGGCGTATATAAATGTAAGTACTATGACCGATGAAAATTAAATTCTGAATATGCCGTGACGATTTTATTCTTCGCCTTGAAAATAAGGACAGAAAACGAAAAAACATAATAAATTATCGATCACCGTCGTTTTATCTTAAACACCAATTGACAATCAGTAATTAATATCGTAATTGTACAGCGTTTAGCGTATTTTGTGGAAACAAATGGAAGAAGCATGCATATACATAGACATGTATTATACGCATATAACGATGTTCGGTAGAAGCACTAATCGGCGATACGACCGAAAACTCTAATCGGTAACATGACATTCCACAAATAACTTCTTTCTTCTCTTGCATATTTCGCCGAAGCAGAAACAGATAACGATTAATCGTAAAAACTAGGTAATAACTGATGTTAATATACGTGTACACGACTAGAAAAAAAATAAGATTTACAGTTGTTTCGTTTGAACTTTAATTTTATTCTTCGTATAACATATATATATATATATATATATATACCATTTTGAAAGTATTAAAATATTCATAAATAATATTAATAATGATGTAATCGTGTAATCTGTTTACATATAGATATACATTTACTAGGCACTGTTGTTTTTTTTTTCTTACATTTTCTCGTTTATTAGTCTTTTGAGTTACACCTACACTATATAACACGTGTGTGGTTGTGTGTGAATATATAAATTACACTTTCATAAATAAAATTCTTTCAACTCGTCAACACGTATATAAAGAGGATTGCCAATCGTTATGTTGCAGTTGTTATTATAGTTTCCTCTGGTCACGATAATTAATCACACAGATAATTAATTATGCGTCGGAACTTTCTGTTCGAGTATCGCCGTTCAGTTGTCGTCCTGTGAGTGTATGCAGACAATTTCTCATCTATAATGTTATATGTATCGCAAATTATCCATACCGAAAAACCCGACGATATTCCGAATCTTGTTTTTTTATGAGACGCGATTATGCATCGAGAATGTACCACGTACTATACTTGAAACTAAATATTTGCGATTCCCTCTGGCTCTGCTCATCGACAATTAGCTATACTTCGTTTCTATTAGACATATGCATAGGAGTATAATACAGTTGAACAGATATTCAAAAGCAATCCTGTAATATTTAATTGCACATAGCGTGACGCTTAATATCAAATTATTACTATTATTGTTATTATTTTTTATTTATTTCTACCATTTCAAGCACAGGGTCAATAATAACGCAACGATTTCATTCAATTATATCCAAATTTTTTTATTCTCTTGTTTGCAGTTAATCTTGTGTATATAGTCTTGTCGAAAATTATCAACGAGTTTAAATTCACCTCTGCGGGAGGAAAAAATTTCGATAACATTTATGCGATTCACTTCCAAACATGTACATATATAATATTACAAATAAAGGGGGAAAAAAAAAGTAATATCTTTTTATTTTTATTCTTTTATTTAAACAAATATTCAATTTTTAACGATCTATGAAAACTTGAAACAATAAATACTTTTTTGAGTCATTCGGCTTTCTGTTTAATTTTCCCTCTTCTTCTTTTTGTGCGAAAAATTTAATTTAATTTTTCGTCTTTCCGAAACCTACGTTTTTCTTTTACCTTTTTCATCTTCTTTCTTTGAAGCACGATATTACAATGTATCAATATTTCACCGTGCAACAAACCGAAACGTTATGTAAATAAATATCGAATACGCCGAAATAAATTTTAATCGTTACACCGGATTGACATTATACTAAGTGTGAAAAAAAGTTTTATAATATCGCCGGTAGTCAGCAGGTGGGGTGAAAAAGGAAATTTATAGGCATATATCAGGAAAGGTTGACAGGAACGCTACTGCGACGCAGCGTGTCAGGATAGGATAATGAAGAGGAGAGGGAGGAGGAGGAAGAGGAGGAAGAGGAGGAAGTGGATTTATATAATCGTTAAATAAAATAATATACGTAAATAAATATATGGATATTTATTTATGCGCAATCGGGATGAGTGTTTCTCCTGATCCTAAGGGCAGAGGTGCTTCGACTGTTAGAACACCATCTTTGCTCAGCGATGACTTGATGCTTTCCGGATTGGTGCCTTTGGGCAGCAAGAACTCCCGGTTGTATTCCCTGTAGACAGATTTGCTCTCGGATTTTTCCTCGTGTTTAGCGTGAACCTGAAACAATCGAATAATAACCATCGTTTTAACATCATTTCTGCATCGTCACATACTTCACGATTATATATTTATACAGGAACAAATTATGAGCTGACTGTATTTCTACTGTACGATATAGCAAATCGAACAGGCATACCAGTTGGGTGAAAAATTGGGAATTGTAAGACCAGAGTTTGAAGAATATGAAGAACAACGTTGCTCGACTCCAACCGTTGGAAGATAACAAATGTTCGGATTTTTAATTTAAATATTAATGTTCAAGTATAAGAATTGCGCTGACACTTTTCTGCTTCGACTGTACTTCGTACACATCGTTAATTAACAACGTGTAAGCGTCTGCCTCTTTCAGATGCGTCTACACTCAGGCCGTATCGTGCAGAACGTCATCGAAGCGTATAAACTATAATATAATACAATCTTGTGGGTTTTGTGCTTGTTATATATGTACACATACCTCTTCACCCACACGATGTCTATGCGTATAACAACGCTTACAAATACAATCATATAAGCTGAGTTTACGTATGAAGTTGGAAAAGAAGACGCCTGTTAAAATATATGCTCGAGAAAAACAGATAAAAAGAAATACGTATCTCCTCCTGTATTTGCCTACGCATAGGTATACGCTTATACGGCTTATAAGTGTGCGAGCGTTGCGCCGCGCAGTTCTCACCGTCTAACCAAACGCCCCTCAGGCTATAACGCACACCGAATGACGGAATTTCTATAAATACATACTATCCCGTTGTCCTGCTGCATCAGCAGCAACAGAACCGCGGTTGCTGTCGATATTCAATTTTGTAGCAACGCTCGAAAAATCGTACGAATCAATGATAACGAAGCAGCATTAATCGCGGCTGCAGGCGTTTGATTTATCTGTCAATCGATGAACAACGATATCAAAAATCCGAATACAAGAGATGAATTGCTCTCGTTACTGTTCTCGATTATTTTCTTACAACACGTATAATGCGCACAGAGATAAAGAAAACGGCCTTGAATATAATTGTAATTACAATTACATAATATCTGTAATGTAAGTTTTCGTGCCGAGAATTACTAAAAATCTTCACACGTCTGTGGTACACCTGTGCAAATAAACGGCAATGCCGATGGTAACGACGTTTAAGAGAACCTGATCCTCCGTGTCGCTCGGGGCTCGAGTTGAAATTCGTCATCGCTTGACCCTAGGACATAACGACAATGACTAGAGTATGGCTAAAGTCTGGCGTTTGACATTCTCCTGTGACTAATTCATCTAGTTTCAGTCGCCTGTACATGGATCGTATAAGAGAATATCCGAAAGTCTTTAACGGTACTTTCTAGAAGGAGAAGTGTTCGAATTCAAACAAGTGTAACTTCGCTTCAAGACTGATTCGAGAGTCGAGGAAAAAAATGATCGAGCGATTAGCTCGTAATCTCTAAACTTTAAATCGGGCATGAATAAGGATTTCTGGATCACGTCTCGATGCTCACGTTCGAAACTGCGCACGCGATGCACGCGAGCTGCAATGTCGACGTCGGCAAACGTGACGTGACGTTAACTTGTCCCGGGACTTGATTAAACGCTTGACAAGTGGCGTGAGAAGTAACGGAGCAAAACGGAAGGCCTTACAACGATATCGAAAATCAATTTGCGAATACCAAAAAAGACACGTTAAGCGTGTGTCCTACAACGATGCATAGGTGCACAGAACATTATCCAACCGGTAGCTTATTTTACTCGGTTGTACGGGAAATCGCGAGAAACTGGAACAGCATCGATTTATCATCAAGGGTAGTTTTTCGCGAAGACGAGGGCAGCCGGACAAACAACGTCGGCGTCAACGAGGCTGACGCCAGAGCTCCTGCTCTATATAGAGGTATAAGGACCTCTGTATACCTATATGCACGAGAGACGTCCTGAAAGATCGATACACGCCACCAGAATGGACTCTCTTACATTGAACGTCCCACCGTCGTATCTACTACCCCAGTTTCGAAAAACAATCTCCGAATTGAAGGTATTACACGATTGTTTCTGCTGAATAATAAATTTAAATGCCACCTGGGATATTGTAATAATTAATCGGTAGTTTAAAATACCAGTGTTTGAAATTAGTTCAATTGTCTGATTAGTAGCGGTGTAATAAATTGTGCGTTTTATAAACAGCAGAAGCTGAGGAAACCCGGTGGTTCAAAATTCCGAAATGCAAGATTCCGAAAATTCAAGTTTCGGTAGAGTAAAACTCCGAAAGTTAAAATACAATCGGACAGCATAGTTTATCCAACAGAAAAACCTAAATCCAAAACGACCAGGATTCCGAACGTAAAAATATCGAAAACCGAAAACAAAGAAAGACCAAAGTGGTGAAATTTCACCAAGACAAATATTCACAGAATTGAAAATCTTGGATGATTTGGAATTTCAATTTTCAGATATTTAAAGTTTCTTATTTTTGCACTTTCGGAACTCTGACTTTTCGAAGTTATGCCCTCTCAGAATTTTGTCCTTTCGGAACTTTGAACGTCGGGTTTCGTTCTATCCGAAATTTTCATGTTTCGTAAAAGTTTGATTTCTTTGCTTTAAACTTCGCCATAAAAAAATTCGGAATTTCAACCCCGCCTCGAAATTCCGTGGCTAATCGTGCGAGAAAAAAATGACGTACGTAACATGTGAACAGGTTGAAGATTCTCTAGCAGATATTATTATTTAACGGACGATGGACACGCGATGGCGTTGTTTAACCGTATGACGTTTTAGCCTCGGTTAGCGCAAAGCGTCCGTGTAGGTATGATGTAAATGACAAGCGTCTGTCAGCTTTAACGAGTCTCGTGTGTACATATGTGCGTGTATATA
This sequence comes from Neodiprion lecontei, assembly GCF_021901455.1. Lineage (NCBI taxonomy): Eukaryota > Metazoa > Arthropoda > Insecta > Hymenoptera > Diprionidae > Neodiprion > Neodiprion lecontei. The sequence goes on along the minus strand of NC_060265.1, from coordinate 7,784,060 downwards.
GGTGATTCGAGCCAGCTCAACTTATGTGACGCTGTTCCACACGTGCTAATTATCTGGTTGGTCAATCCTTGCCACTAATGAGTTAACGTTGTTAACCACGTTTCGACGAGCGTTTGACACTCTCTTAAACTCATACTGTATCGATGTATTATGCATAAATCGGTTCGACCGATGTCCCTTAATGATGAATGTTTAAGTTTAAAATATATGTCCAGCACTGATATTTTCGCCAATGACGTTAACAGGAATAAATCCAAGCAGATTCGTGTAACAGAAGCTAAGATGTCGACAATTTGACGAAAGGTTTCATGATTAGAACACGTTCAAATCGACTAATTATAGACTCTGGCATTTTAGATCAGATTTCAATGCTTTTTGTCTCATTTTCGTCGCTGTCTGAAAAATGATCAATATAACACAGTTTGAAATTGTTACAACTTTTCGGAACGATTGTTTTTCATTTTATAATTATTTATCCAGATAACGCGGCGACTAATTCTCTGTGATTTTCACCGTCAATCGAAACTGTTCAACGAGTGCGCAAAAAAGAAGAAAAGAAAAAAAAAAAAAAAACGCGGCAAAATTTCAAAGTAAAACGAAAATTTCTCACGATTGAAACTTGACACGTACATTGGTAACATGCAGGTTGTATCTTCTGCCTAGAGTCTAGGGAGCTGAGAAACTGGTATTAAAAGGTTATAGACGACGAAGGGAAGTGGATTTTTGGACAATGTCCAAAGAAATGGATGCTGTGCTTCTGTTTGCTTGTTTTATCTATTTCTACGTACATTGCGTCAGGTTATGCATGTTCGAGGTAATACCGCTGTTTCTCTTTTCTAATACAGAAAAGAGAGGAAGAAGGAAAAATAAATTTACCGCGTATTCGATCACCGGTTAAAAAAGCTCATTCCTCGCCCTCGTCTGTGGTGACAATAAATTCAATATTCCGTTCAATTTTGCATCTCAATTGCAAAATTATACATTACACAATCTGACGGGTGAAATTTTCATGGGATTTCGTAATGGACCCGACGGATATCATTTTCATACATATCTACGTACAATTGAGCATCTCGCACGAATCGAAACGATAGTAAAGAAGAAGGAGAAGAAGAAGAAGAAGAAAAACACGTTAGCGATATAAACGCGGAGCAGCAACTAGTTCGCGTATTATTTCTGGAAATTCTGTATTGCCGTCAGCTTGGCAACGGTGAATTACACAACTGTATAACAGGAGAGTTCTACTTGCTTCTTCTTCTTCTTCTTCTAGTTTCTCTGTCGCCTTTACATTACATATATTTGTTGTGTAAAAATTTTGGATCCCAATGAGAGATTTTGCCGATCGAAATGGATATCCGAAATCATTGATTGATTTTACACGATGCAAATTGAGACGGTCGCAAAATTTTACAAGTGGAATCGAGTTGTTCCGTCGCGAATTCGTCGAATTAGAACTATCGACAAGTATCTGAAACCGCGAACGCTACTTAATAATCAATTTATTAGGGTCGAAAGATTTATATCACAGGATGATTCACCGACTCATGGCTGAATGGGGGTCGTTATTTTCGGTCACCTTTAACAAATGACAAAAATAAATTGGGACAAAACGATTGACATACACAGTTTCAGGACTCCCGATGTTAAATACCTACGCCTCGTTTTTATTCGTTCGTCATCGAGCTTTATGGTGTGATAAAGATGTCTACAACTTTTCAGCAAGGTATAAAATATGCATTTTTTTTCTACATCGATTTTTGGAGAAGTTTCTACATTATTCGATCAACAATACCAAAGTTTGATACCTGCATATCTATTTATACCGAGAAATATTTGATTCCCTGCGTCGGAATAACGATAACCTGCATAAAAACCGAAATAGATCAAGTGTTTTTCTATTCCTCTTGTCACAGTCCAGTCTTAGATTTTACCTTTCGAAATATCGCGGTTGAAAAAGTGATCCGAATAAAAATAACGTCGACCCGATCAAGCGTAAAGGAATTTGCATTAGCGAGGTGGTGGAGACTGTAATATTACGTATAACGGGCAAGTCTGTCGGTTAACAGAGGAACCTGATACGACAGGAGAGGAGAGGAGAGGAGAGGAGAGGAGAGGAGAGGAGAGAATTGGCGAAGGCGTGCATTGCGGAGCGTAAAAAAATCCGTGGGCCGCACCCTGAAAAAGTAGGAAGGAGCGAAGCTTGCAAACTCTGCAGTTATTATATACAGAGAACATAGCCTAGTTGGCGTGATAGTAAGTGGGCAGGTGGGTGGGTGGGTAAAGCGTACAATATCGATCTCTCGGTCTTTCTATAAAAGGCAAAGCACCTCGGAACTCGTCACTTCGTCATTCTACACCCACGCGTCCTACTCGACGAAGAACGTCGCGTCGTCTCGTTTCCTCGCGTGTCGGTAATTCGATGCATTTCTGTGCAGAAGCCCGTATAAGGAGTCCGTGGGTACCGAAACCGGCATGTAAATTTCAAATTAAAACGGGTTGCCGAGTCGGCGCGGAATTAACACTTGCCGAAAATTATTCAAGTATAATTTATCCCTCGCTACCGACAATTTTTATAAACTCATGCTAATTCGTCGGCATTTCAATAATTTTTCATAATTGACTGCAACTGTTTGTGAAATTTTAATAAAATTCCGTATCCTGCAGCTGACAGGATTTTCTGAATTCTCTTTGCTTCCTGTTTTTATTCTGCAAAAAAATCCAATTTCTCAACGATCGTGTAACTGTTATAAAATCCATTGAAAAAAGATTGTCGGAAATTCGCAAAAAATTGAAAAGAAATCATACTCGACCATACACATAAATATACAATGTCCAAACGTGCAAAGCGCGAAAATTTGTTCGCATGGCACTGCGTGACGTTGAATTCGCGTTGGCTTGAAATATGTACGTGTAATGTAGAGGCGGCGTAACTCCGCAGGTCCGTACGTCCGTTTCTCGTGCGATGAGTCATTCGCTAAATATAAAGCCTTACTCTTTCAAACGATATTCAAGATATTTCACCCGCTTGTTCCGTCGAGAGAGTTTTACCAGTGATTTCGATTATGTATACGTACATATTCGCGTATGCTGATACAGTTCCGAGGTTACTTTTTATCTATGTGCAAATGTTCGGTTCACTTACCCTTCCGAGATTCGGATGATAAAAATAATTTTTACATCACGTTGTACAGTCTTTTAAAAGAATTTTTTAATTTATTATTTCATCTCGTATCAAGCTATTTACTCATTATTCTAATTATCGGTACAACGAACGCGAATTTTATTTCTACATCGACCTTCGAATAATCGAAATTTTGAGATTAAGTTAAAATCGAGTTAAAAATAGTGGAAATGAATCAAAGATGAAAGATCGTTGTGTTTATAAACCGTAAACCTCGATGTAAATTTGAAATCAAGCCAGTCTTTCATAATCGACTCCGATGCGCGTCGTTGAATTTAGGACTGTTTAAAAAAAAATTCAACAAACAAATCAATCGAATTAGGAGAAATTTTTGCGAGGAATGTAAAAGACTCGGTAACCGTGGCGAAATGGCCTTAATTGTATTACGCGACGTAAAGGCGAGAATTCGGTTGTAAAACGAAATTGCTCGCGTGCTTAAGGACTGAATATATTTTCTGGCCCTTTTATACGAGGACAACGGACCAGTTGTACCTGACCCTAATTCGGTCAACCTTCACCACGATATCTACAATCTTTTGTGTACTTTAATACACCAACGCGTGACAACTGAACAATTAATACCGTATTTACTCGGTAAAATTTCAACAATTTCCGTTAATTTAGCTATATATATAATACTCCAATTATAACAACAGGATAGAAAAGTCTGGTCTCAATTTTCTTTTACTTTTTCTACAAGCCCCCTAGAACTAGAATCAAATTGCTAACCTCATACAATAAAACTGTTCATTTTCCACCATATTTATTTGGGACACGAAGAATAAGGATTAGGCTGATGGAAAAAAAATAAATAAAATGTGACACGTCGAAATCTAGAATGAAATATAAAAGAGTAATAGAAGGAGATATATGTAAAAACCACGAGAATGTTGCAAACAAATGATTACACTACGAGGGTTCGTGTATCTTTGAAATTCCTCGAAGTTGGAAAACTAGTCCATATCCTAGGTAAACTTTCCCCCCATCCAACCAATCTCATACAACTTTCCGAGGTAAAAAAAAAGTCTGTTTAAAACCGATATCGAGATAGATTGAAAAAGCAATGAAAAAAAAAAAATGTCACCTCGTTAGGACTCTCATAGACAGCATTTCGTTTCACGCATTGTCCGATAGTTCAACATTACACATTCTATACGCGAAATATATTCGTGCGACAAAACAATTTCTTCGACACACCTTTATAATATATATATATATATATATATATTGTACCTAGGCGCGAGCGCAACGCGGAGAATTACATGCAAGGCACATCCGACTCTGCAATAGTGTAGGTAAAATTGTAAACGTGACTTCTGCCTTTTTTCTCCTTCCTCTCTACCGGTACGGTGGCAACAACCTCGTAAGCTCGTATACACGCAGAATTCATCCATTAAACAAATTTTGTGAGCTGACCTCCCTCGCAACTCGCCGATTGCACAACGGGATTTCAAAGATAACAAAAGATTAGCAAAAAAAAAAAAAAGAAGAAAGACAAATTACGTTACGCAGAGAACGCGGCAAGACTCTCTAACGGTTATCGTGATTTAATTAAACCGGAAGCGATGTGAAATTCTCGCTAAAGATGAAAGATACTCCTTTTTATTCTTTACTTGTCATTTTTGTTTTTTTTTTCCGTCTAATTCACCCGCAGCAGCAGGATTTTCCTCATCACTCGGCCCGGCCCGATTGTAGAATTCGAAGATTATATTCCGGGACGGAATGATGGCAGTGCGACGAGGCCCGTCGTTACGATATATTTTTGGAACGAGTTATTTCGGAGTCCCCCGCTCTGCTTTTCTCCTCACGTCGACGTCTTTCAAGACGTCTTATACACTACGCGGTTGCAGGGAATTAGATGAAAGGAAAGATCGTATCCTTTGAGAGAGACGCGGCTTTTCCTTCATGCCCCGAAGATTTTCACGCGCATCGACACGTCGCAGACCTAAAACTCGCATTTTCAAACTTTCCCGATCGTAGTAGCGACGAGTAATTATCCCCCGCCGAAAAAAAAACAAAAACAATTCCTTTAATTTTTTACTCGCTGATCTCCCCTCGTCAGGGAAAATTATGTTAATAAAAATTGGGCCATAACCCAGAGTGATAATTAATTATACCGTGTATTATCGAAATTGCTTCTGTCGTTAATTTCGTGAATTTCACAACGTTTAAAACGTAACAAAACCGTCGACATCATAGACAGGCCAGCCGGGATCAGCGGGATGTATTATTCGCGAGTTATTTTAGTGTGGGCTCGTCGTTAACCGGGCAAAATCGCGTGGCAGCGACGGAAGTTACGTCAGAGACGCGCGGTTATAAACACCTTTGGCAAAGCCGCAACGTCATCGCGTTGCGTTGGAAATTTTCAGCACGAAGAGAGATTCAAAGCTTGCGTATAATACGGAGTGAGAAAACGGTGCATCGAATTAACGAAAAATTAAAAAAATTAATAAAAATTGATACTCGTCGACTGATTTTTAATATACCTATGTAACTAACGTCTTACCAGCAGTTTGTTGTCGACGGTTTTAACGACGATTTCCTCTGGCGTGTATTTCGATACGTCGAAACGTAGCTTCAGCGATTTGTTGCCACCTTCGTCCTGGATCAGGGGACTGTCGAGACCGTCCAGCCATGTGTTAGAGTCGTGATGCGGTGTCAGCGAGCTGTTCTGTGATTGTTCTTGCGTCGTTTTGCTGAAACGAGAGAATTTCTCATAGTTATATACTGCCGGAGTCACGGGGATTTCTTTCTTTTTTTATTTTTATTTTTTTCTTCTTTTTTTTTTTTACTCCTACACACCGAAGAATATTACACAAGTATACCTCTACATTATCTGTACGTGACATAAGTATTGGCAAAAATCGCAAAATTCTGGGAGATCTTTCGGCGATTCTCTATACTAAATAATCTATGTATAATGCGGTGTTGTATATACAAGTAATTAAACTATATTGCGTGTAAGAAAAAAAGTTGCGCTCTAAAGTTCAAAATCTCGTTTTTTTTTTTTTTTTTTTTTTTTTACAGTTGTGTAGCAGAAAAATTCTACATACGAATAAAATCGGAGTTTTGTTTCAACTTTTCGGGTTATGTGATCGGTACAAAGAAACGATTTGTGATTCATAGTACGAACGACCCAAGTTATACACGTTTATTACACAATCAGCGACACAGAAGAAAAAAAACAGAATTTAATCCTAACGTGCCTGTAAATAGGAAGACGATTACAGGTATAACTTGTTGTATTTCCTCCGAAATGTAGAACGAGAAATCGAAAGTATATAAGGCGAGTTTCGACACTTGTACGACAAACAAAGCTGAAACTACATGAATATTATTATATACAGAAGGCACGATGCAAAGGCAAGCAGAGAAGCAGCTGTCATGCGAAGAAGAGACTTCGGTCGGAATTAGTTATTTAGAGGGTCATGCGTGGCGAGTTAGCGAATAATATGCGGTAAAAAATCATGCGAGAGATGCGTGAATATCACGAATATCGAATACAGTGCAGACAACGTTGTTGCAAGTGAGCGGCAAAGTCCGAGAGAGTTGAATGATTTTTCACTTTCAAAGCGTTAGTCATTTTGAATATTCGGTATTTCCGCTTCCTTTGGTGACGCGATAAGCGTCGCCGTTGTAACGTACAACGATAGTCACAGCAAGAAGTATTTGGTACGACAACAATTTTTATTACGGGTACGCGTTTGAAACGGTGTGAAGATAAATAGAAAAAAATCATTCAACACAGATATATAATATAATATAATATGATATGATATAATATAATAACAATAACAATAACGATGACGATAAATAAAACGATTGACTGATCTGACGGAGAAAAAAAAGAAATAAAAAATAAATAGCCAAGTACAAGAATTTTGAAAAATAAAGCACGACTATGTAATAATAAATTTGCTTGCGGTTAGGGCGGGGTTGAAGTTCCAAAATCACCTAATTTCAAAATATTTTCCGGCAAAACTTGAAGCAAAGAATTCAAACTTTTACGAAACAACGAAGTTTCGAACGGTCGGAGAGTCGACGGCTCAAAGTTCCGAAAGTTAAAATATAGTCAGACAGCGTGGTTTATTCGACGATTGGTTGTAAAAAACAAAGAAATATCAAAGTGGTGAAATATCGCCAAGCAAAAAATTCAGAAAACTGAAAATCTTGGATCATTCGGAATTTCGATGTTTCAGATTTTGAAATTTTCACATTTTCGCACCGTCAGAACTCCGAGTTGTCGGAGCGATGTCCTCTCGGAACTTTGAGCGTCGGGTTTTGGATGATTCGAAACTGTGATACATCGTAAAAGTTTGATTTCGGAATTAGGCGCTTTCGAAAATTTTCAAATCCCTAATTTCAACTCCGCCCCTTGCGGTTCGACTGCAGTCAGTAACGTATACGTACGTCCACGTGGACGCGACAGCAACAGACGTACGTATGCGACGTGTAACGTGGAAGCGACGCTTAGTCAAGCATTTGTGTTGATTATTTGTTCGTTTGTCACCTGGAGAAGGTATCGAATGCAGACTTTGTTGTCGGCGCGGCGCTATCCAGGCTCTCCCAATCACCGGTTGTGGACTTCGAGGTACGGTGCTCGCTTGTCATGTGGTGCGTACTTCGAGGTTAGTCACCGTATGCAGTAAGACGCCAATTGCCAATCAGCCCGCGATTCGCGAGATAGGGATGCGAGTGGGGTTAACGTCAACACGTGTTAATGTTAGTCCAATACGCATACTTTCGATGTACGTTAGGGTCGTGATTCTCATTTTCAACTTTCGCAAAATTTTTATTCATTCCAAATAAATAAGTAATCGCTATCTTTTTCGCAAGTCGCAACTTTGCATTTAAAATGTACCTGTACACATTTTTACTCAACTTTTAATAAACCTATATTTTATCGCGTGACCTTCTATTGGGGAGAAAAAAAATTAAAAAAATACTAGCATGAGAAATCGATCAGCGTTGATGCCAATATTTGATAAAAAATATCAGCATCGTCGATGCAAGATTTTATGTCAATGGTTTGATATTAAAACTCACAAAAACTTAAAATTCTATAGATATTGGAATGAATGCTCACTGATTTCTCACAGCGACAGATTGTTTTTTTTTTTTTTTGCAAAGGATATTTTTATTCATTTATTTATCTGGAACGAATTTGGGGGACGGCCAATTTAATATTCTGAAAAGTCCAAAATGAAAACCACCCTAGTATACATACAATACATATGTATTACATGTAATACGTATAATCATTGTAATCGGCAGGTATTATACTCTTATCTAGACACGAAATTTGCATTGCATAACTACCCTGGCACAGAAATGAAATTACACCGCATTTAGATAAAAGTTTATTTATCCACGGATCGGATTTCATATTACATGTATACGATTCCTCAGATTCATCGGTTTCTTTCTCATATCAAAACAGAGATGAGAGGAAAATTATAAGAACAACCCGGAAATCGCAGTTTAGACTTCGTCACCGAGCATATTGTAAAATTGTTGTAGAATTATTTCGCTTCATCTTCCAACTAAAAAAAGAGTTGTGCATGTCAGTGCCGGTGGCTTTTGACAAGTATAAAAAAAAAAAATGCGAAAGACTTTATAACAAGAATGTTAATTATTTCAAGTCGTTGCATAAACGAAGAATACTGAAATACCAGTTTTCGTAAATGTTATTTTATGTCCGTGTACAGGGTACGCGTATTGCAAAGATCGTATCTACAAATACAGGATTACATGAGAACGAGTTTTTTTTCCTCAAGCAGCTTGTGTTTTTCTCATCTTTATTCTTTTCCTCGTTTTTGAAAGATGGATAAATTGTTTTCGCCTCGCCTCTTATGTGATCCTGTAAATTTTACGTCAGATTCTTTTTTATATGCGAATCCACCTTACACCTTTACATTATACACTGTAGCGTGCCGTATAACATATATGTATAAGTATGTAACGAGGCGCAATCCGATCGTCATTTTCTTCGCAATAACTCTAATTTACAAAATAAGAAAACAACAAATTGAACACCGTATTAAACGTGTAATTATTACAAATTAAGTGTATACGTACAAAGGTTTTTTGGAGTAGAAAATGTGCGATCAAACGGAGCCGTTTGTTTTTTGTCTTACTGTTAGCATACGTGTATAAATATTCGGATAGAGCAAAATTAAAAAGATAGAAAAATTGCAGAAAGAGAAGAAAAGAAAAACCGTAAACGATAGTAAACAGGATAATGCAAATATAAAGTGTAAATAAAAATCAAGAAAGCCACTTTACCAGCAACAAAATTGTAGATATAATAATATAATAACACAACATTAAAGAGAAGTCGCATAATCGTTATAAAAAAAAAAATAAAAAAAATAAAAAAAAATTGTAAATAAACGTTGGTTACGCTTAAAATGTTAAACCTAAATCAAAGTTAAAAAAATCATATGAAAAATCGTTAATAACAATTAGCGATCACTGTGCGCAAGATGTTTGGGAGTTGTTAGTAATTTGGCCACTTAATAAAACAAGGATACTTTGTGTAAAAATTCGATGGCGCGAAAAAATGGGAAGAAATTTTTCACCGACCGCGTGTAAGGTACCAGGCATACAATGTATGCGTACAGAATAATATATTTACGTATACACACGCGTTCGTAAAATTTATCGCTATACAGGTGTTGGCAAACCCTCGCTCAGCTGATCCTTCGTGGCGTGTCAATTGGCAATAGAAACTCGCAGACTTTTACATACTTTCATATACTTTCATGTATGTAAAATGATGTATAAATATGCTCCGAAGTGTCTCGGCATAAATCAAGACGCTACTAGACCGGAAATTACATCGTCTTAGGGATTGATAGACGATCGTCTGCCGTGATGTGAACTCGGTTCAATAACCCTTCGCATATAATAGTTGACTAACGTCATCGAAATATCGCTGCTATCGTAACTACACTGACAATGCGAGACGTTTCAATCCATAAAAATAATGGTTCGTAAATTGGACTTGGAAAGATCGTAAAAATTATCGAACGGCGAACTGCAGATACCTCGCCTTCTCCGCTACGTGATATTCTCAAAATTATTCGGCGATGAGAAGGGAAATAAAAACCTCTTCAGGAAGAATCCAATCCCAATGATCTTCGACCTCTGCCGAACGGTTCTCCGATCAGATCGAAGGTTGCAGAATCTATCTTCGAACGCAAAAATGTGTTACGTGCTAGGAGAAGGAAAGCTCGAGACGCTTACTGGCGGGTCGAGAAGAATATAAATGCAGCCAACCGTGGCCGCGAGGATCAGCAACCCTGGGGATTTATCCGATGGCGATCGTTACTCGGTCCAACGGAATAACGACCTTTGCCGGTGAGCCAATGTGCGGGACCCCGATTCGTTCCCATGAAATAAGGCACGGCATTGTTGTCTGCCCCGGATAAATCCACTCCCTCCCCATACTACTTTTTACTCCTAACCATTAATTCTTTCCTTCGATACCGCTGCATTGCTCTATTTTTTACAGTGTCCGAGTTGTCACAGATTTTCATGAAATAAATTTGTAACACCGATTGAAAGAAGAGGATTTTAAAATGCGTTACAGAGTTTTCGAATTCGCGGTTAAACTCGATATAGAAATTTAATAACAGTTGTTTACGCATTTTCATTTTGTATTTTTCATTCAAATCTTATGACATTACGATCTAGCGATAGGTTTCTACAACGAGAATGAAAGGGAGAAAAATGAGAAGATTGAAAAAAAAATATATACCTACATACAAGACTTGGAAAATTAATGCCAGTAATGAATTAAGGTCGATGACGGGGCTGAAACTAATGAATCGATATAGTAAATCTGTAATCTTTTACAACGATCCAATTTTTTGCCACACCTCTGATAACCGGAGGTTTAATACCTTGACAGGTATGGATCTAATTTCCGTACTGCACGCAGGTAACGCGAACTGTAAAAAACCTGCAAGGTGGAAAATTCGATTGATTTACACGCTGAAATAAGGGATTCGCAAAGATCTTGAGAAGTAATGGAAATAAAAAAAGAAAAAGAAAAAAAAACAAGCTAATTGTAAAATGCAAATTTTCGAACCGATTATCCCTTCTCACTTAGTCTGCATTCGCATAGCGAAGGATAAACGCGGTGTTCACTTGTTGTGGCTACGATTAATTGTTTCCATATATGGTTCACCCGCTGACACTGACACAGAAACGAGGCGCGAATTGTTATTATTTTTGTCCGTTATGGTGCAAAGAAAGGGGGGGGGGGGGGGGGGGGGGACGGAAGGTGAAGAGAAAATGAGAGCGAAACGCACAGGGAGAAAAAACCCTGAGCCAATTCTTCATTTCACGTATTTCGACCTCACACAGAGAGACGACACCAAAAATGGTTTGGATATATGTGGGTTGAATCGAACCGCCTTTTAGGTCGTCGTGGTGACCATGGAGCGAGTTACTCATCGATTCTATGCAGGACGCGATCAATCTTGGATGGTTAAACCCCCCCCCCCAACAGAAAACGGAAATAATGGATTTGGAACGTCACCGTAAAATTAAAATTTTCCCTCTTCTCTTTTCTCAAATATACAAAAGGAACACGATGTTTATAACCAGACGCTTGTATCGTTTAATTCGAATATATTCCATGAGATATTTTTGTCAAAAATTTGTGCGACCTACATTTCGATCGATCGTAAATAGGTAAAAACGACGCTCCAGACGCGAGATTCAAACTCGTACCGTACAAGATCTCAATCTTGTTCGAGACTAGGACACCGGAAGTGGCGCCAATTACAATATACCGGAAGTTATACTCCAGCCGACCGTCTACTCCATTAACTCTTTGTTTTAAATGAAACCTAGGATCTACATCGCACGGTGCGCGTTTATAGCTGCAGCGTATAACTGACTCGGCCATGCAGCAAAGTAGCACGGATTCTAATATTAGCCAGCCAGCAGCTCCGTGCGAGCATTAGACGTTCATAATTTGTGAAAGATCCACGCGTTCTCCTATGGGAGTAATAATTATTTTACCGCTATAACCGGGGATCTTCGAGGATTCGAAAAAAGCTCGTCACTTCATCGAAGATTAAAAGAAACTAACCCCTGGCTAATAATGTTTCAAAGATTCTTGTGAATAAAATTGCTCCGAAGGACGAGATACGATCCTTCCGTGACTCGTTCGTTTTTCTAATCGAGGTGAAAATACGGAAAGCTTCGACTATCGGCCGATGGATTTAGCGATAAGTAATTCACTTAGTTGATTTCAAGGAGAAACTTTGGTCCAATATATATCGACGAAGCACGCAGAGCAGGAAACTAGCATCGCGGTAACGACACTCGATCGTGCCGAGCAGTTTCCGCTTCGTTAAAGGCACCAACTTCAAATGGAATTAGGTATAATCCTAGAGCTGGCAATTAGCGTCTACGATATCCAATAGTCGATTTAACAACGACTAATCAGTCACTAATGTCTAACGACAAGTTTAACATACTTTTTCAGAACCAGGAACCAGTTCTTCTTCCTTGCTTACATAGACTCTGTTAATAATTCGAGATCAGAAACGGTCTGAAATTCGGCGGACAAACCGAGCGGAAAAATGAAATACGTACCAGAACCGGATGACAGTTTGGTGGTGACCGGGAAATACTTCATTGTCGAGTGTCATTTTGGCAAGGAATGTTTTTTGTCGTTCAGAAAACTTGTCTCGCAAACACTTTTTCGCACCGTTTGTTACAGAACGCGACGAAATCAGGATCGATAATCGTGGAACAACGGCGAGTTGAAGAGGATAAAAAAAAGCACTCCGTACACGTGGAGATATCGAGTGTCGGACGATTGACCACCGAGTCGCGAAATCTCGGCTATCTAGGCATATATATATACTCGCCGAATCGACAAGGACGAAGAAGTCGAAGGTGGGCGTAGAAAGATGGAGATAGATTTAAGTAGAAGGGGGAGTAGATCTTGTACAATGTACATATTATGAGTCACATTACTTCGCATGTATGGAGAAGCTGTGTCATCGCGGTCTTTGCGACCTCAGTTCGTGTGCCTTGGATTAAGTTTCGTTCGAGAGCGATGTATTTTTTTTTCACCTCTCCCACCTGAAAAAAAAAGATCGCCTCCGAAGGATATCTCTTTTTAACTTTTTTGCTCTCGGTAATTCGAGTATTTCCATTCAAATAACGTGGAAAATGTGTCAATTGTTTCCTTAATCGTTGAAAAATTTCATCAATTAGTGTAAATTGCAGGAAATTCGTTAGTACATCTTCTAATGTCTCGAGTGGGCAAATTATTAAATCAACGATTCGTTAGTTTGTTTCATTGTTTTTGGCTATAGGTACGACGACTTCGGCAAGTGGGAGAGAAAAGAAAATATTGCTTCCAACCTAAACGTCCTACAATATATTACACAGCTGCACCGACTAAATCCAACGCTCTTTTCCACTAACGATTTTTCAAAATCCGTGTAATTATCTCCGCAGAGCAGAATCCAAATATGGATCACATCGTCAATTCGCCGCTTTCGTCTTCTTAGGTCATTCCGAAAATTCAGTTTCAGCTCCCCGGCGGCGGTGCAGCTGGGACGCGGAGCAATTTCGAGCCCATTAATTTTCATCGCCCTCATCCCGGGGGATAACAGGAAGTCAAAGCTGGAGCGTCGAGATGGGATTTTGCAACAACCCCCGTGCACATGGCGCTCGGTAATGCCGCGTTTCCCTTGTACGTTATGGGTTTGAAAATGAATTAACGTGGCCGAAATTCTCGCCGCTACACTAAGAAGAAAAATATGTACCGAACCAAGCAGTTAATTTATTTGACCACCAGTTCATTTGATTCGAACAATTTTTTACTCGGACCATATCCACTTTTTACTTGAAATCTGATTTGGATTATTTAATATTTGTTAAATCTAATTACTTTCTTTTTCTCGGTACGTAGAGCCATTTTCTTCTCCGCGGCACGAGATAAAAAGATTCAACACCAAGAGCTGGGTGGTCGAATATAATTAGTGATGCCGTTTCATGTAAAAATGAGTATTGAGATCGATTAGGCGAAAGAAAATTTCATTTCAAAACTTAAGAACACTTAGAATGTCGCACAGTTCTCGGCATTGAGACAAGATAATTCATTTACGACGCATATGTTTACGTACATTTGATTCGTCGCTAGCTGTGAAAAAGTCGAATCTGAAAATTTTATTTCATTTGAAACGAATACGATAAACTTACTTTTGTAGTTAGAGCAGGTAAAAATTCTTATTCACTGATTCAAGTACAACATATACAGTGCATTAATGACAAACGAGTATCCCGCTTGGCGCAAAAACAAGCTATTCAACAAATTCAAATTCGTCTACAAATGGATGATCTTTTCGACGCGGAGGTGTAAAAAATAAATAATTAGACTCATATTTCATCGTCGCATGGCATTGTGTAATTTTTTAGCCCGTATAATAGAGACAGAAACAAACGTATAAGCCAAGGTTTAAAAAACGAAACTACACATCCTCTTTTCAAACCCACAATGCACAATTTAATATTCACAGTGGCAATTCTCACCTACGCGAGCAAACTAGCTGATCGATAGTAGGTACGTACGTATAAACGGTAAAATAATTGACGACTCGTTCACGTCGTGTTTTCTACAAGCCACGAGTTACATAATACAAGCGATTAATTTTTTCATAAGGTAAAAGCTCTCAGGCTTAGGTACACCAGGTATGCACAGCCTAGACGTGAAAGGAAGCTGTCTGCTTCATTTTTACAAGTTTCTAAAGGCGCTCGGCCAAGAGAAGACAGCGAAGGATTCATCTCGTTTCCAACGATGAGTGAGAACGTGTTCCCAACTTTCTGAACAGTTGCTACCCGCCTGCAGGAACGATCGCAAAGTTTCACGTCTCTGCTGATGCTTGGGTATTTGACTTCGTATAAAGTAATATTTGAACTGTTTTGTGTGTAAAAATAAAAAAAAGAAATTAAATATTAAAACCACAAGTTCTCTCGACACCGGCAGCTTATAGCGGCGGCGGCGGAGCGAAGAAGAAGACCGGCCAACGCGTCCTCGAATTCAGGACGTGAAAAATTAAAATTAGGCACTTCTCGCTGCCGTGAAGCAAATAATGAATACGTCCTTCGCTTACTGCGACACGATTTGTTTGTGCGTTACGACACATCTCGGTGTTTGTACAACGGCGATTTTTATTTTCTTTTTCTTTTTTTCTTTCTTCGTCAGAACGAAGAGAAAACTCGACGACAAATTCGTCTATCGAGATATGTATACCAAAAATATGTGAATTGGTAATTATTATGCATAAATTAAGAAGTTGAGAGAGCAAAAATATATGTATATATGTATATAATCATCGCTTTTAACGAGTTTCGATAGAGTTAAAGAGGTGAATGGAATTTATTCTTTGAGATAACTGCGGAAATCGCACGTGCATAAATCATTTCGAAGACAACACGAGGTGAATAACAATTATACAAATTATACCTAAATTTTTCCGCAACAAGGAAAAACCGCCGCATCCTCGCAACGTTTTAAACGACGCGCACGATGCATATGCATCGGGCTTTCATTATCCTCCTGCAATTCTTATCTCCCTGATACTCGTATTTTCTTGTATCCGAGTAGCTCGCGCGCGCTTCGAATTTAATATTTGCGCGGTTGAAGAGCCTGCGGTATCTGTACCGGTTCGAAAGAACCGCAAAACTCTTTTCCTCCTCTCTCAAATACACGTTACCGCTATGCGACTGACTGACTGACCGAACCTCTATAAATAGCCTCAGACTAACCAAAATACATACAACACGCCGATTATTCAATAAGAAAGAAACCTAATCAGCTCTCCTTCGCGTATTATTCGCAGATATATTATACAACATCTCGGATCACTCGAATCGTCTGAAATAACCTCAACAATCCCACGGTTGAATTCTAACTCCCGATCACTCCCAATGTTTTAATTTTTTTATTTTTTTTTTTTTAAACCATTTCGTTCGATGCTGTCTGTCAAAAACGTAGTTTCGTTACCGTGTTATTTCACCGAGAGTTAGAAAAAATAGAGCAGAAATGAGAAGAAGCCGGTCGCCGGCGCACACGGGTTTCATAAATCAATTTTATTTCTCTCATTTTCTCCATCCAGTTACACGGCACACGGGGATCGATGTATAAATAAAATAGAAAAAAAAGGAAAAAAAAAAACGCCAGGCTTAGACTCGAACAACGTCGGAACGCGAATAGCCTCTCACGAATTTCAAAAAATTTATGCGACGTAGCCATGGAGGAGGATCGATCTGTCGCTGCTTGTGGTGGAAAACGGCGGAAACATTCGCCGGGTCTAGACTCACTCTGCCTGATTCTCCTTCTTCGGCACGCGACGTACGAACTTCTATTCTACCGTCGAACCACGTTAAAATATAATACGTAGAAAATGATCAAACCGGTATATAACACAAAAGTTGAACGGCAAAAGTTATAACGGAAATTCTCTGCCGAGATTGATTCGATTCGTTGCTTTCGGATGAAAATTTGGTTTTCGTTTGTCACTGCAAGACACAGACGTAGAAATTTGGCGAGTTTAAACTTGGAAACTATTGAAACCGTTTATAGTTTCAAAGTTGAATGTGTTTCAAAGTTGTACGTGTGAAATTTTATGCGATATCGAATCCATTTTTGCCGATGAATAAATTCAATTCGAATGGAGGAATAAAACTGCACGCACTTTTTACGAGTGTAATTAAGAGTGGAATTAATAAAATGTCGCTAGAGCCCGCAACGAAAAATCTTAAAAGATGGAGAAAAACTGTTTTTCTTCTCTGAATAGTTATTTATGGCTTGAATTTGTGTTTTGAAACAAAATGGCACTAAAAGCCTCTTTCGATTCTCCTTTTCGATTATAAAACGCTTCTGATTACTGCGAAATGTACAGATCAAACGCCTCGCGCAATCCGATCGCCTTGGGTCTGATCAAAGTCTGAGAGCTCCGGTTCGACGATATCAATACTTTCAAGATCTATCGCTTATCGGTCAATTCTATATATCAATGTCCTCTTATCCGACGCAACATGCAGGGGAAAATCGTTGCTTTTAGCTGCGCGAACCGCATCTGATTATTTCTGATAATCAGAATCGAGTGTTACATTGTAGCAACTGGATATTCCAGCGTTTGCAAAATAAAATTCACCTAATATTTCATTTCATCATTGGCCTGCGGCTGTTTGCCGAGGACCTTTTGGACCTTCCGCCACCGAGGAGTTGCCAACCCTTGATTAATCGATACAACTCCGGTTAATGGTCGAGAATATATAAAACCGCGTCCTGCAAGTCTGCACGCGACATTTTTAAGCCCGCTTCTACCTGCCGGATCAAGCTGTATATGATACAAGAAATTTCGTTCGTTCGTATACAATCTACAATTTACTAAATATCATCGGGTTGTAGTTTGTGACGTTGTTGTAACGGTGTATTTTTAGAAAAAAACTCGTTCTTTCGCAACTTTAGAATTTTCTGGAATTCAGTGCACCGCAATACGGCACGAACAAACTCAGGTTTGGTAAATTCAACTCCTTCGGTTATTTTCCTCGACTGCAAAATGACGACTTTCATCTCAACGTTTCGTTACTTTAATGTTACTAATCTCAGTCTCATAGAATTTTAGTATCGTATGCGCGAAACACGAGGAAAACATCAAAACTTTCGACAAACAGTTTCGTTAACATTGTGGATGTCTTTAAACTCTCCGGTCACTCTCTAACACTTCTGTAACTCTGATCTTTCATTGTCAATTACATTTGATTTGCACATTAACTGTGTGCACAGTCATAAGCTATCCGCCGCAATTAGAAACGCATAAAACGCGCCATTGCGTATATATAACGTCTACGTCTGTCTTGTCGAGAACAATCAAGGGGAATCAAAAAGAATTATAAAGGGTTTCGAGAACAGTAACTACTCACTTCTTTTATTCCTCGACAAAGTTTGAGTATCCTAATGATATTGACTAGATCAATACAATTGTAGAAAAATAAATGTATAAATTCATGTTCAAACTCGAGCAATTTCTTACATGTAAAACATGGTAAAAATAAACTTCTCCGTTCGGTAAACGAAAATTTTTGCAAATTTAGTTTTCTTCATACTTCCCGCTTCACGATGTTCAACCAGTCACTGCCCCCCTCTCGCAATTATTTATTAATCGCTATTGGGCCAGCAAAATGATTGATTACCGATCGATCTTCCCAAATCACATTAAATATGTAACTTGCACCCAACGGAAAATCGGTCTCAGACACTCGCCAAACTAGTTTCGCGATCGGAACAAGAGATGAAGGGGGCGGGGAGGTATAAATCGTATTTTAAACACGACACGCCGGTTTGAATAAAAAAAAAAAGAAAAAGGTAGAAACCATCAAAAGACGTAAGAGCAAGACAAAAAAAAAAGCGCGCGACTCGAGGATCAAAGATTGTTATCAAACACCGCGTAACAGGTGAAGTTAGGTTAGGTTAGGTTAGGTTAGGTTGAGGCCGTCAGGTAGATTATAACAGGGGGGTAAGATAGGAACGAACGAGGAACGAATGTTAAAGAAACGAAGGAACGAGCGTCTACCTGGTGGTGCTCTTGAAGAAGTTGTTGCTCTCGCGATCCATGAGCTTGCTGCGGAACTTGGACATCTCGTCCTCCATTTTCCGCATCTCGGCGTCGAACCTTTCACGAATATTCGCAAACTCGGTATCGATAACGCTGAACTCGCCTAGCTTGATGGGAATGTCGCGCCTAATACCACCGTCGGCCATCTTGAGATCGTCGGATGTCTTCTGTTTTTACCCCGCTTCTCAAATACTCGAAACAACAATTTCGCACTCGCAGTATTATCGAGTACCAACGAATATAACGTGTTACCGTACCGCGTCGATATATCAAAGTTTCCAAATCTTTCACTCACTCAAACTCACTGATAATATAACTCAGCAATGCCAATGCCAGTGACAATAATAATAATAATAACAATAATAATTGCTTATGCGTTTCTCGCCTATCTGGATCCTCGCGCTCCGACCTCTCGTCTAGCAGTTATAAACGCGGGTCGCGTGCAACGCTTTAAATACCGCCGGTGACTCCGACCGCTTCGGTAATCCTCGGCCATCGTCGGTCGTCTCCGCGAACGCCAAGCGTCGCCGAATGTTCAGGAACGATCCCTCTCATCCTCCCCCGCCCCGCCAAAGACCGCGCATTTTCAATTTGCGGGGGCGACGCAGCTACGCTGGATGCTGCCTTGCCGATGCGCCGATGATCCGATTAGCCCGGAGGCTGGGTACAAAAAAGAAGACCTGAAATTGCAGTCTATCGATACCGACCGCTATTTTCTTTTTCTAATTGTCGAAACTCCGGACTTGGAATTTAAAAGTGATATCGAAAAATTGCTATTTCGTGTGCTCAACATTCCGACTGGAATAGATCCACGGATCCATCGCAGGCTTGGATTGAATGACGGACACTTGTTTCCGGAAATCGTAACTGCGGTGACGCGATTTGCCGATCGTTTCGATGCTTCGTAATCTCGTCAAATCTAGACACACCGCAATACCTTATTCAGCGATGATCTAGAACCTGTGAATTTCTATTCAACTGAGTTTAACGAGTAGGGATGAATAGGTGTAATGCTATGCCAGCGATTAGTAATCGAATCGTCACGATTTTTTTTCTTGCATTTCGATACTTGTAGTATAAGTATTTAATTCCTTAAGAATATCTGCAGGTTAACAATTATATGATCAATTTCGATATGCGGTTTCTTAGCCTGTAACTTTATTGTACGGAATGGTGAAGGAATTAGATAAATGTACTTTGGAGCCGGAAAATAAATTGAGAAGTGGAAGTCTGTGATTACGGCGCAATGCGAACTTCAGACATTGCAGTTTTAATTCAGAATAATAACTTTCGTGTCGAATTTTCATCGTCTGAGAGGAAATTCGAGTAGTGTTGGGAAATTTGAAATTTACAATTCTCAGACGTAGCAAAACACTTCGTCAGGTGTAAAAACACGAGGGTATTTATTTTTGATGATACTACTGCGTCAAAAATACCAGTGCTATCATTGTGGACATACTTATTTTGCTCGAGGTGTTTTCTATCAGAACTTTGAATATTTATATACGTTACGAAGAATACATATATTCTGAAAGATTAAAAACAAAAGTGGAAATAACGCAACCGGTAATGTAGCCGCAAAAAATAAAGTATGCGCATTTAAAATAACAGAAATCCTGAACTCGCGACGATTGAAAGGTATCGGCGAGAAAAAGTGCGACGTCAGCTTCTTTTTGCATTACAGCAATGTCAATTGGCGGAAATAATTCGACGATAAAGTTCCTTCGTGCAATAATTTAAAATACAACAGCCGAGCAGGCGTTACATCCGTGAACGATGAGTGTACGTATTACGTGGTCTCGTTTAAATCGAGCAATTGATTAATTGGAAAATTAATTGTATCAGCGAAGCTGCCACAGGTTTCAAGACACGAAGAATTGAAATCGAGGCGAACAGGCGCGTTATATCACACAATACGTACGATGGGAAGGCCGGCATCTTACGAACAGATGAATTTACGAGTTCAAAACCTTCTAACGAGGTGTGTCCCGTTTTCGGTGTGTTAATTGGTTAATTAGCGTGTAAGCAACGGCCCGCGGTAGAAACTAAGGCGATTCCTCCTCGTCACGTCTCGTTACGGTCCGCTTCATATCATAGGTGAACCAGCACATATGTTTCAACGTTGAAGGATGGAAAATAGGCTCTTTTCTCACGTGTTAAGATTTACGAATTTATTGGCGTGGTAATTTAATCACCGTGAATGATATCGCTCTCAAGGTGCGTCGAAGGTCAGGAACGATATCTTGATAGCTGCACTGAGAAAAATTTCATTCGTTGTAGTAACTAGGAAAATTGAGTAAAACAGGTATCGTTAAAAAAACTGTTTGAATATTGCTGGAATTACGAAAAACGAGGTACGCCTAACCATTTTGCGCTGTCGTCTATCCTTTTTTTGGTAATTGCAGCACAAAGTAAGTTTGTTCGGTTTACTCTACTTTTTTAGTTAAATAAGGCTTTATCATCGATTTATCGTTGTACAAGCATTAAATTTTCGCAACAGTTGCAAGAAAATGTAGCAACAGTGATCGTAATGAGAAAGAATAGTAACGGATAACAGACTTTCCGGTAACAGCTAGAAAACTAATTTTCATTTTTTACCTTGGAACTGTATTTTTCGATTGTGGTAAAAAATGAAAATAGTTAAGGACTGAGCGGTAACCGGAAAAAAAATTTCTCTCATTGTCAGTGTGCTTATTCTGACTGATCTTTCCTTGCTAGGAGATGAAAAATCATAAAAAAAAAAAAAATAAAAATCCACCTGCATCGCGAAACTTTATACCTACGTGCAAAGAATGCGCATGGACAGGTTTTCGTCTAACACAGCTCTTGTTACTATCGCGAAAATCAGACGCGTTTCGAGTTTCATCTCGACGCCAAGAACACCGTCAGGCTTATTACAGTGTAAGCTATTATACGTGGTGCATTACGAGAAACCAAGGTTAACTTCTGGAACAATTGATACGTGCCTCTTTGGTTACGTGTTTGGAAAAGTCGCGGGAGGCGTACGTCAAGTGATGGCATCGATCGTATAAATAAGGCTCGTTGCTATCAATAAACATATGACGTATTAGTATACCGTGGGCATGTTTACATCCCGCACTATTTCCGTTCGTGCCGCGTTGAAACAATCATGCACAGGTAGGTAGGTTTATACATATAACAGGTGCAAAGGCGGAACTGCGATTTTTCCGAAACAAACAACACTGCAATTACGTGTCGTCTATTTTTGAAGAAATTTTCAAACCGTGACTGCTAATATACGTATTCTTTGGTACATCGTCAAAACTGTATTATCATGAATCATTTCGCTAAGATTTGCCAAATTTTGTTGTTTTCTTTTCATTTTTCTTCCCCTCCCCCCAACAATATAGTACTCTTGGAGTGGACTGTAAGGTTTGAACCCCTTCAACGTACATTTTTATTTGTTTAGTTCAACTTAATTACTATTACCTATGATACAACCGTTTTATGCAAAATTGTTTGAACTTTAATGAATAAAAAAAAAAAAATCCTGCTAGCCTTAATAGAATCTGAGATATTTGACGTTAATTTCCACTGGGTATTGTTTACAGTAATTGCCACGAAAGGTACAAGGTTTGGATGCTTGCCCGTCAGGGATTAAACGAGCGCTGATACTTAGAAATGTGTTCAATCCTTGATCAGTCAATTTCTTGGACTTTGAACGACCGAAATTTTGAACTCTTGCCAATGGTACCGCGACACGGGTGACAAAATTCGGTTGAATAGTATAAATAACTGCGATCACAATCGAGTCCCAGAAATATATTAGGTTTTCCATTTTTGAGCTTAAAAAATTTTAGTAGCGCTACCCCGAATTCGATAAATTTTTAAGCAGTACGCGTCTTACTGTCCGAGGTTTGAAGATTTGCGAAAGCTTCGAGAAACCTGGTGTTTCAGCTCTCACTCTTTTCCTGTGAAAAAAATTAAGCCCCATGTAGGGAAATTGACCGAATGACGTGTATTTCCGTCGGATTGAAAAATCGCGAGAAGCCGGTTATGAGAGAAGTCTAAAACGTCGGAACGGGACTTGAATGAATGACGTCACGGAGTAATAAGACTTTTTTTGTCTTCTCATTGTTCCAAAATAGTCCTGCGGGGGTTTGGCGAGTGGGCGGTACGAGATTCTGGATCCCCTGGGCGAGAAACACATGCTCGAATTAACATTATCACACCGTCTTATTAATATGCATCGTAGACCAGATGAATCAACGTTGACCACAGCCAAGCGGGTCGTACTTCAAGTCCGTAAAAGACCCGATGGGCGTGCTTTAGACGTTTCGTAGTGTGCGTGTGCGTGCAATGCGAGTAAATAGTATCAGAGGCTCGAAGATTATTATAATAATGCAAGATAAACAAGAGTTTTGCCAAATATGATTCGACCGCGGTTTCGCGATCAGAGCCGAGAGCAAAGTTCTCTTTACCATTCGTTTGTGTTCCACGTAAAATGTAAATCATTATCCATCCACGCGGTAGGTTATATATTTATAAGGTATTGGAGGAACAATTCGAACGCCATTAAACATGCATCACGGTGTCGATACTGTGGGCGAAACGCTTCGGGGATCTAAACTCCGAGGTTAAACTCTCGGCATTCTGTGACGACTAATTTGTGCGTGACCTCAGCTACGATTCACGTCGACGATCGTGACGTCACATCCAACAACTACCAACGCGGCAGACGTTGGATCCGAAATAGTCTTGGTCGTCTTGGAGGCACGCCGATCGATCTTCGCTTCCAAAACCGTTTTGTCGGGCAAATTTTGTCGGAGTTGTTCTTTGCAGTCACGCTGTTGCATCGATAACTAAACCACAGTCACAGACGATGATAAGAATATGAAAATTTTGTGAAGTAAACATTTCATATTGTGCGTTGATTCTCGTTTTAATTGTCATTGAATAATGGGGCGCGAGATCTTAATCCAGTCTTGAGGAAATCTGTAAAATTGGTAAAAAAATATTCTTCCTCATAACATAGACAAGAGTCATCCAAATGTAATTAAATTCGTTAAAAAACTGTAAGATAGATATTTTCGTATATTCTTTCGTACAATTCGTGACTATCTAATCAGTTTGTGATAAACTAAATTAAAAACAAAAAAAAAAAAAAAAACCAGAGCCGTGGAGTGCAGCTGCAACAAGATTTGAAAAACTGGTCAAAAATATGGACCAAAATTAGAAAGAGCGAATAAAACAGCGACGGGTTGCGAATTACGTGGGAGAATTCTCGGGCCGTTCGTGATATCTCGTGTTGCGAGTTAAAAGCGACGGAGAACGGAATCCGAACTGCGGAGGCGTTATCAAGGAGCCCGGAGACCCTTATATGGATCTGGGCCGTTTGATTTACTTGCGGAATATCTTGTTCGTCGCACTTTTTTAATTCGCTGTGTAGATCGCGCCTAACGGATTCGAACGTAAAGTTTGCAGAGGCGTACGAAGGGAGAAGATATTTTGCGACCCATCAGTGGCGGGATTTTGTAAAAATGAAGGGGACTGGCTGGCTGAAAGTATAAAATTTGAATTGATTTTATTACGAGATAGTCATGCGTCGAGTACTTATCAAATTATTATAATATTCCGAACTACGAAGAATTTCATAGGAAAGCTTGGATATCGATGCATCGTTTAAAATCACATTAATATTGGTGAAAATCTAATAGAAGTTTATTTGATTTCGATATACGACGATTCCTTTTATTCGGAAGACTATTTTGTACTGTAAATTCTTGAAGTTGATTGTTTTTTTTTTTTACCTAAGTTAATTGAGTATTGCCACTCGCTAATTTTAATGAACATTGGTGCAATGTCACGAAATTAAATATTCAACGATGCGAATGTGATAGAAAAAGTGTTCTATTGAATTTTTGGAAAATAGTCTTCTGAATAAAATGAGCCATCGTAAAATGAAATCACACGAACAACATACAATCCTAGGGTAAAAAAAATACATCCGCGAGGGTAAATTCTACCAACGTCGCGTCTTTGGCCTGAGTTAACCCGCGATGAAGTCGAACAAAGGGCGAAAGTCCGAAAACGCGATCAATCAAACGGAGCAAAATTGGCGAACGGTAATTTCGGGGAGATTGATCGACCGCGTGGTTGTAAAAGGTGAAAATTATCACCTCGGCAGGTAGAATTATCCCGCCCGTATCCTCGGCATCCTCGTTACCCTGTATTCGGTTCTTAATTAAGATTCAAGTTACGATCGGTATCTCGCCTCAAAATCGTGCCAAAAATTCCTCAGACCCGGCTGCCGGTGCAGCCTCGCGACCTTAGCCTTCGACTCAATTTTTATTCGTCCTCGCCGGCGCAGCCAGAGGCCAGAATTCTAGCGCAGCTTTAAATGTTGCGGCATCATTTTCCGGCCAATATATCCGGCCCGATCGGAAACTGCGAGATATACCGACGAGAGAATTCCGCGATGGAATTGCAGCCGCGACCAGACGATCTTTTGCCGAATTTCCGCCGATGGAGAGAAAAATTCGCGATTCAGTGGCGTCCGATCTGATTCAAAATTTTTTTTCTATTCGCTTTTTGTCTCCTCCAAGGCGATTCGAAATGGGACACCGGCGTTTGGCATGTGCGGGAAAATAAGAACCAAACCGACTCGGGCATCGTGCAACTGCTGTATCCTCGCTGCCGCGGCTATTATTAGCTAAAGAAAATTTCAAACATCCACGAATCCGAGGCCTCGGATCAGTGCCACGTGACTTTGGTCACTTTGTACGAAGTGCGTTTCTAGGTACCTTGTACTCGAGAAAAATATGTAGGTAACCATACATCACGTAGTGCACACGAAAATAGTTGTACGTACATAGTTTCACATTTTGCAATCTGCAGTTTGCTGATTAACCGCAGATGATGAATCCGTCTTTCATCTCTGAGATTATTTATACTTTGCTCAGACTTGTGAGAAAAAAACTAGGACTTTAACAGTAATTAATCAAAGATAATTATTCCGACCGATTGTCGATTATTGTTAGTATAATTGTGGTGATTTTTGATCGATTTGAAGAAATTCCTGTTGATCGATAACGTTCAACGATAGCCGAAATTCTTTCTTGCAAAATATTGAGTTCGTTTTTCCACACGTATTCGACGTAACGCGACAAGTAATTATACAGTGATTTTACGAGTTTGAAAGTGTGCGCGAAGAATAGAACGAATAAGAAAGAAAAAAATATCTGTGACAGATGTATCGCAAACAACGTGGGTGTGAAGTTTGTCCGGTAATGCGATACACCTGAAAGCACCATATTGCACAACCCGTCCGCATCCTGAATATCTCGTGTTTAGAGCGGAGAACGTGTCATTGGATTACGTATAGAATTTATTTGCATCTGATGACATTGACCAGTCCGCGTGTGTAACCCTTGCATGTATACACAAACGGACATCATATATAATGTAAAAGCGTAGCTGTTATACATTGCTGTTATACATTGCTCGCCGATTCTGTCGGTACGATCTATTGTGCCTCGTTCTGCGCAGAGCTAACGCGATGATTTACAACGTTCTTTATTGTAAATAGGCTAGCGCGATTCTCTCGAAAGAGATTTTTTACAATGCGAGTAAAGATCTTCGCGGATCTTCGAGAGGTCAAGTCTGAGGACAAACTGCGCAAATAGAATGGCGCGATATAATTGAACGATAGTTACGTACGTACGAATGCTCGGAAAGACTGTCTAGATCCTAGTTTCGGAGTTTTTTTTTTTTTTTTTTTTTTTTTTTTTATACATTTGACTTACCTACTCAGAATTTTCAGTTTGACTTCAGGACGAATTATTCGAATTATTCGAACGAATGAATTCAAAATGTGGATACCAATTCACAGCACGCCAGAAGGTATAAATTAGCAAGGCTGCAATAGTGCAACAGTTATACGGATGACTCATGGTCAGGAAGGTTCGGTGGCGATAGTCCAACAAAAATTTAACCCACCAAATATATAATGCACATACTCCTACCTACTTTCTTACAATTGGCGCTACTTGTGTGGGATCTCAGATTTGATTACCCGAGTTGCGCATCGTTAGGCGAGAACTGTTGCTCCTTGGTTTTGCGAATTGATTTGTTGATTTGCTTCACAACTTTATAGATAGCACGTGAACAAGGCTAATACCTCCGAAACGCATTTCCTCATAAGTTTTGTTGTGTATTTTTGAACGATACTGGATCGTGTATAGCCGATTAATAAGTCAATGACAACGCGTTCAGAGGTAACGAATAAGATGTTCATTGATTTCAAGGAACCGTGTTTATTTCGCGCGCTGATGGCGTAGTTTGAAAAAAGCGGTTTTAACATGGCCGTCACCTTACAGCTTCGTTTAGTGCGCCGTGTGCTAAACGACTTGTTAAACATCGTACACGCGTGTAACTACAGTTGCGTGTAACAAGTCGTGCGAGTTGGAATAAAATATAGGCAAATTTAATAAAGAGTAGATTCACAGGTTGGTATTATTTTTATATGTAAACTAATCGGTAAAACAATGTAAAATTCATTCTCATTTCTCGCATGACACCTTTCAGAACTGAATACCTTGGGGACTATTTTTTTTTATCCAATACCACAGGTTAGTTTAATCCCAAGTCGAATGATATAAGAAATTGGAAAATTATTAAAGTCGATATCGTTACGCAAGTGCAAAAGCTTTTCCTGTGGAAAGCTGCATGATAAAATTGTGATACTTACTTCAATCACAGCTGATACGGGACGTAATTAGCTTAATACCTATCCTTTTGTCAAAATTATAATTTGTTCGCGGCAGAAGAGGTTTTGTTGGATATCTACTTTTCGGAAGTAACAGGTCACTTTTAATTTGTTACTTTCGAAATTCCTGGGATTGATTGTCCGTCCGATACCGGTGATCTAGTTTCACAGTCCTAATACTTGTATTGCTGTATGTTACGACACACTTTTTCATTCGCTCATACGCTACTGCGATATAACCGACGTCGTTTGCTACTTACTTATGCTAATGTGTAAGCTACCAATCAACTGTTTCACTGACCTCGAAGCCAAGCTGATTTGACGCCTGCTAACATCACGATTTTACCAGTCATTTTATGATTACAGCGTTTAACTCGCTTGAATTCGCGAAAATTTACGTGAAATATGTGAAATAATTGAAACAATTCGAACTCACTTTATAAGACAATGATTGATTCTGCATAATTTCGGTTTTCACCCGAGTCTTAATAACCGTAACAAAGACTTGGGCTCGGGAGCTCGTTTCAGCCGATCAAAAACAGCTAGACTGTTAATATTTATTCTTGCTTGGTTAAGTATACACATATTCCCCTGACATCCATTTATTAATCGAAATCCCGTGAAAATTAAATGTTCGCTTTCTTAATTAACCTTATGTAACAAACATATGTATTTACGTGTAGGATTGTCGTTTATTTACTCTTAAGCCAATCTTAATGTATTGGACCAAGCAAAAAAAAAAAATCTTCTTGAATAATAATATTATTTTAGATCAATTCTTTTGACGAATTCAACAAATTCTTACTTTCTGTGCATTCTACTGAATTTGTTATTGTTATTACGTAGGTATACGAGTTTAGATTGTTATTTTATTACCACAAGGCCTCGCAACATTTGTCTCGTACAGTACAATTCTTTACGGTAAAGTGAACAACTATTCGTCAAATTCTGAACCAACAACTTTGCTTCGAATGAGAGGCATTATTATTAGGAATTGGTTCATTACTCCAAGTTGAGGTGTATCTAGTTCCTTTAAAGACAGTCGTTACCCACAAGCACGCAAGCCTTAAGATATACTTGTTGCCTCTCCTACTCGACGAAAAAGGGAGGCTAGAATGGCTTCAGGATAAAAGTTATTATTAAGTAGGTTTGAATTTTATGAAGTTTGGTACTGCCATGTGTGTCCATCTGACAAGTTTTCCCTATCAGCGCTGGTCTCATTGAGTATGACAAGTATATCCTTATTCTTAACAATAATAAAACAATGAATTTGGTTGAAAATTAAACGGATAACCGAATTATCCTTCAAACTTAATTCGTATCTTCTCCCAATCCGAGGGGCGGAGTCTTTCACCTAGATCCAAAAATCGTTGCAGCTTGGTATTGACGAAATCGACAACCATCGAGAGTTTCATCCCGTAGTAAATGAAAGATCTGAAATAACGAGAAATGTGAATTCAGGTACGGTGACTTGTTATATCGATAAAGATGACTCTCATTTTCATTCTGTGGTTCTGTAGAGAGAAAATGATGGATTGAAAAAATTGGAGCTCACTTCATAAGACAGTGGTTGATCCATGCTTTGTAAGATAGCGACGAGTAGAGCCGCGGCATTTTCAGATCAAGAATTTCGCAAACGAAAAGAACGGAAGTTTCGAAGCTGATGTACGGTAAAATGAGTTTGAAACCATCGAATACACATCTCGTCATGTGCTCCCACTCAGGAGTCACTTCTCGCAAATTAGGCTTCACCCAAACATCGAGAAAATCATGACTCAATTGTTGAATTTCGTGGAGAGTGCCACGACAAAAGTTGTACCTAAAAAATAAGTTGCTGGCTTACCATTGCTGACGATAAAACGCAAACAGTGCATCATATACATTTTTGCTCGACTCACTCATCTTCCGCTCCCAGCTGGTAGCCGATGCTTCTCCACAAATGACAATAAGCGTCAAGATCTTCTTCCGTCGCGTCATGAATTCCGAAATACTGAGGGTAGCAGATGACCAATCCAACAAGTTGCCATTGCGTGAACGACATTTCAAACTGATTGAAACCCTTGGGTCGATCAGGATCGTTCGGCTTCACCAGAAAAGGACACTGACCGACCGCAGGGGTTTCACAAGCCTCGGAAAAATCTTTCAGCAACATGTCACGCGACGGACACGACAGGTTTGGAATTTTTACCGCATTGTCCGTTTCTTCGGTTGTGGAAGCATCGACCATGTGTTTTACGGCAGCGTGGGACGCTCTAACAGCCAAAATATCCTTCCAAGCTTTCGTTCCTTTGGACCAGGGATCGTAACAGTACCAGTGATGAAACCGTATCGCCGCGGATGCCCACCTTGAATTTTTCCAGAAACGGGAATTAATATTATCGACATGACTTTTTTCTTCTTTTTTAACAAGCTTTTCAGCGACAGCGTTTACTGAAGAAACGCTGACAGTATTTACAGGCGGTAACTAGGAGTACCTTTTCATGGCCGTAAAACGTGTGCTGGTCTTTCCAGTCAGAATCATCAGCTTGAGTGTGTCCTGAAAGGTGTACGTGCACATCAGGGACAGCATCTCGGCAAGGTATAGTGAAAAACTGTGGTCCCGAGCAAATTTCTGACCGCGCCGTAGCTTTTCCATGTCAAGCCAGTCGGGCTTCCGGTCAGCGGGTCTTTCGCAGTCTCCGGGACGAGACATTCCCGTCATCATGTGCAGTAATCCGTCCGGTATTGCCTTCAAAAATTCTCGCAACTCTTCGACAACCGATTCCAGGCGTTCGTCTTCGGACTTTTCGAACGCCTTCGTCTCCGGAGTCTCGATCTTCGCCTGCGCTTCTCTGGCGCTGTTCAAAAGATATTTTCTCAAGCACTTGTCACCTGCGAGCTTGCGGAGTATCGCCTCTCTGTCGTACGTTTTGGTTGCCGATGACGATTTCATCGCGTCAATCCCGTTCGTCTTTTCTTTATCGTTAGGTGTCAGAGTGTCGCGATAATCTTCTAATTTCCGAGACGTCTCCGAAATGTCGCTCTCCTTCACGCCACCAGAAATCGACATTGCATCGCTTTCGAGCGACGATCTTGAATGTGAAAGAATTCGTTTCACGTAGCCGTCCTCTTCAGCATCCGAAAATTCGTTCTGCACTTCACAGTTCATAATTGACTCTTCATCCCCCTTCATGTTTCTTGATATCCTTTGACGGCTAGAAATTGAAAGCGTTTAGATAAATAATCTGTCACGGACGACTATCTATGGGCCAGTTTTCACCAGTGATTTATAGCTTTTCTCTATTCAACGAAACGACTTACCAATCACATTCACTGGTCGAGTTCCGTCCAAGTTTTGACGGTTTATTGTTCACAACCAGCAGTGATAATAGGCAGAGTAAAAAAATTCATGCGAAGTAATATAAAGTGGGGCTGAATTTATGTATAAACTAATGTAACAGTCTCCTTGACCTTAGGCATTTCCTTTCGCTGACCCCATGGAACAAACTTCAAACTTGCGCAGCAGTCAACGCCAATTGGACAGACTTACTGTGGCTCATTCCGGTTCGTGAATTCATAATTCTGATTTATACACGTATACGTATATACCAACTCGTTGGACTTGGGAGAATTAACAAATGAGCAGAGTACTAATTTATAATAATTGACGTTTTCTGGACACATGTTCTATGCTTCTTTTTCATTTCAGATACCTATTCAAATGCGCCTCTGAAACGGGAGCAATGAAAATACGTGCAATACAAGAATATATCTCCATGTAAATCAAGCACACCACACTTATTCAATTCTGCTAGGAGCACCACAACTACACTAAAGAAAGACTATAGCTAGAGGAGGGGGTTAATCAGAATCAACGTATAAATACTGCACATACATTATCGTTCTGACTTAAGCTATTCGGTGAAATACACATGACAAAACATGACAGAGGAATTTTGAAGGGGTTATCATTTTCTAGCCACCATTGCGTGAGCCTGAGTTTTGAGTCTAATTTTTGCTGATTACCGTAAACCCCCGCAGCATTCGTTTCATTGAGTGCAATCCTTCGTACAAAGTAACACCTTTCTCGTAATTCCGGACCACAAGCCTTGCTTCACTTAAGGTATTATCACTAATCCTCAAACGATGCACTTCATTCGAACGTATATACTTGCTACACAGGTACGAATTGGGATTTTGTTATTTTACTCACATATTGTAATATATTTATCATCCGGCTACGCGAAGGCAAATAAAAATCAGCTTATGCATGACGTATACTTGGGGGAATCGTCGTATTTAAAGTAGTGCGCAGTGGTACGAAGTCGCACCAGTGTACCGATTGAGCTTTAACAATTTACTCATCGTTCCAAGTTGTGGTGTGTATAACGCTAGCAAAGCAGAGTCACTGTCCAGTTGCTTCTCCTTCTCCAGAAAAAAGGGAAAGTAGCTATAAAAATTTACATCACGAACGACGTAATAGTTCGTTATGTAACAAGGGAATGGTCGACTTTTATTACCGTATTACATGTGGAACTTTTTGCCCAACTCGACTCTGGCTACATTATTGACTTAAAAAAAGTAAAGGTGTAGAAGCGGATCCAGGGCTGTAGTCCCTGGTGGGGTTGAACACAGATTTTTTTTTAACATTACTACTCTTACAATAAAATATATGCTGAAAATGTGTCCGAAGCACATGTATTTTAAATGGGAAAATTCACCATCTTATAGGCACAGGTAGAGTTGAGATAAAAATGTGAAAAAATTCGAGTTTTGTTTTTAAATTATTTAAAGTTGATTTGGATGGCGCTCCAGAAAAAAATCGTCAACACCCTAAATAAGGACCACTCTGGTATAACGTCTAACATCGGTAACGAGCACAATTTTCGTGAAAATATTAGAGTCGTGTATGGCAATGCGTTGTGCTGTTCAAGACTAAGGTTAGCAGAACAAAGAGTTCACAGTCGTACCTTCTTGTCCCTTCGCTTTCGTTCTTTATCTCTTCTCAAACGTTACAAAAATGTTGATGTTCG
This sequence comes from Neodiprion lecontei, assembly GCF_021901455.1. Taxonomy (NCBI): domain Eukaryota; kingdom Metazoa; phylum Arthropoda; class Insecta; order Hymenoptera; family Diprionidae; genus Neodiprion; species Neodiprion lecontei. Next base: position 7,751,480 of record NC_060265.1, on the reverse strand, counting down.
CCGTGCTTCCTGACACGCTGCAGCAAAATCGCCAATTCTAAGCCACATCGAGGAATCATTGCAGTTAATTGAATAAATTGAATAGCGCGGGCTTCTTCCTACTTCCTCTTGTACATTTCCGTCACATTCACGCAACTAGTCTCACCAAGTGCCATATACCGAGAGGCGAGAGCTGAGATGTTACATGAATTTCCGGAAAATATGCGCTAACATGGAATAACATGCTACTTTCGTCCCGATCTTCTGATAAAAACAAGTTAACGTTATGGTTGAGTCGGATATAAATTTTTTTTAAAATACGATTCACTCTTGTGTTGGTTTTGATTTTATTAATTTGGATATCGTAGTGTGAGCCCATCATAAACCCTTCCGTTACCCCAGCCCTGATACCATAGATTATAATAATTATACCGTTACACCCTTATATTAATAAAATGATCAAGTTCTTTCAAAATTTAGCATGTAACTCCCAAACTATCCCTCAAGCTTAATTCGTATCTTCTCCCAACTCGAGGGACGGAGTCTTTCGCCATGATCCAAAGTTCGTTGCAACTTGGTATTGACGAAATCGACAACCATTGGGAGTTTCATTCCGTAGTAAAACAAAGACCTGAGATAAAGAGAAAAGTACATTAGGATATGGTGACTCGTGAAATCCGTAAAGATGACTTTAATTTTCATTCTGATCTGTGTTTTCTGTAGCGAGAAAATGATGGATTGAAAAAATTGGAGCTCACTTCATAAGACAGTGGTTGATCCATGCTTTGTAAGATAGCGACGAGTAGAGCCGCGGCATTTTCAGATCAAGAATTTCGCAAACGAAGAGAAGGGAAGTTTCGAAGCTGATGTACGGCAAAGCGAGTTTGAAACCATCGAATATGCATCTCATCATGTGCTCCCACTCAGGGATCACTTCTCGAAAATGAGGCTTCACCCACATCTCAATAAAATCGTGACCACATTGTCGAATTTCGTCGAGAGAGCCGCGGCAAAAGTTGTACCTGAAAAAAATTGTGGGTTCAATATTGTCGACGCGAAAAAACGATCGATACGTCGCACACATTTTCGATTAACTTACTCATCTTCCACTCCCAATTGGTAGCCGATACTTCTCCACAAATGACAATAAGCTTCGAGGTCTTCTTCCGTAGCGTTATGAATTCCGAAATGCTGAGGGTAGCAGATCGCCAGCCAGACAAATTGCCATTGCGCAAACGACACTTCCAATTGATTGAAACTCTTGGGTCGGTCAGGATCGTTCGGCCTCACGAGAAAAGGACACTGACCGACCGCAGGGGTTTCACAAGCCTCGGAAAAATCTTTCAGCAACATATCATGCGACGGACACGACATGTTTGAAATTTTTGCTGCATTGTCTATTTCTTCGTTTGTGGAAGCGTCCAATCTACGTTTCGCAGCAACGTGCAAAGCTCTTACAGTCAACATGTCCGTCCAACCTTTTGTTCCTTTGGACCAGGTATCGTCGCAGTACCAGTGTTGAACCTTCAACGCCACGGAGGTGTACCTTGGGGTTTAAAAAAAAAAAAAACAGGAATCAATATTATGAACACGATTTTTTTCTGCTTTCTTAACAAAACTTTTCAGTGACAGTGCTTACAGGCGATGATTAAGAGTATAATTTACCTTTTGAAGGCCGTAAACGGCGTGCTGGAATTTCCAGTCAGAATCATCAGCTTGAGCGTGTCCCGAAAGGTGTATGCACACATTACGGAGACCATCTCGGCAAGGTATAGTGAGAAATTGTGTTCCCGAGCAAATTTCTGACCGCGCCGTAGCTTTTCCATGTCAAGCCAGTCGGGCTTCCGGTCAGCGGGTCTTCCGCAGTCTCCGGGACGAGACATTCCCGTCATCATGTGCAGTAATCCGTCCGGCGTTGCCTTCAAAAATTCTCGCAACTCTTCGACAACCGATTCCAGGCGTTCGTCTTCGGACTTCTCGAACGTCTTCGTCTCCGGAGTCTCGATCTTCGCCTGCGATTCTCTGGCGCTGTTCAGAAGATATTTTCTCATGCAATTGTCACCTGCGAGCTTACGGAGTATCGCCTCTCTGTCGTACGTTTCGGTTGATGATGACGATTTCATCGCGTCAATCCCGTTCGTCTTTTCTTTATCGTTAGGTGTCAGAGTGTCGCGATAATCTCCTGATTTCCGAGACGTCTCCGAAATGTCGCTTTCCTTCACGCCACCAGAAATCGACATTGCATCGCTTTCGAGCGACGATCTTGAATGCGAAAGAATTCGTTCCACGTAGCCGTCCTCTTCAGCACCCGAAAATTCGTTCTGCACTTCACAGTTCATAATTGACTCTTTATCCCCCTTCATGATTCTTGTTATCCGCTGTCGGTTAGAATTTGAAAGCGTTTAGATAAATAATCTGTCACGGACGACTATCTATGGGCCAGTTTTCACCAGTGATTTATAGCTTTTCTCTATTCAACGAAACGACTTACCAATCACATTCACTGGTCGAGTTCCGTCCAAGTTTTGATGTTTCACTGTTCACAACCATCAGTGACAATTGTCGACACAAAAGCTTAAGCGAAAAAATGTCAAGTGGGGCTTAATTTATGTGCAAGTTAATTCAACAGTCTCCCTGACCTGAGGCATTTCCTTTCGGTGATTTCACAAAACAGACATCAAACTTGCACAGCACTCAACGCCAGTTGAAGAGACTTACTAGTAGCTCATTGCAGGTTCATAAATACGATCGCTTGGAGCTACATTTAAAAATATAAATTGCATTAAAAAATATTGGCACGTCGTGGTTGCAGTTTTTTAATAGTTGACCAAATTTTAAAACAATAAATATTATTCATGCACGTATACGTATATCGAATCGTTACACTTGGAAAATTGAATAATTTGGCCGAGAACTGATTTATAATGATTAACTTTTTTTCTCGTATGTTTTTTCCTTGGTTCTTTCGCATTCCAGTTAACTGCTCAAATGCAGCTTCGAAACGTAACTACACATCACAAATTCGTATAATATAAGAATATTCGTAAATGATATACGCTGTAACGTTAAACTGTTCTTACCCTCAGTTGAGGGCGTACCGTTGACAGTTTGCCGCAAATCTCTAACTAGCCTGAATTCAAATAAACAATAATAAAAGATACTCGTTGGGCGCCAGACGCTTCAGCGTCAATTTTTAGACAAAAGGTACGGTACGATATGATAATAATTAGAAAATCTGCCGGTTAGGCTTACAATTAGGTACGGTAAAACAAAGTGGTAGAGTGACGGTATTCAAAGGCAGCTAGCGATAGTTAGATAAATAAACAAATAAACTGAAATCAAAGAAAAGAACAGGTCAATCAGTCGTACAATGTCGATTGGGTTTACAAGTTTCGAGGCAGCCAAGTCAGCTTACAAAAGTTAACAATAATCCACTTGGTCTTATTTAACAAGTCAACATCAATTAATATATCGAACAATAGTGTTTCGCAGGATTTACGGGAGAATAAAGTCAAACGACAGCTTTTAACAAAGGATGACAGTTAGCAGAGAAAATTGCGCGTAGGTCGAATTACCGAATTTTTGTTTCTGTTTGAGAATGGGCAAAATTTACGAGGAGCAACATATTGAATTATGAAAATACCAAGAGTCAAAAAGTCGAATTTTTCAAATGTCAGACTCGTGCCTTTTTTGAAAATTTACGAACCCGAATTTATCAACAACGACAGACCAAAGCCTCGAAAAGTCGAAATTCCGAAACTCACTAACGTAAGACAGAATGGACAAAATACCGAAAGGTTGCAAGACGTGAGAAACACGTTTATTCTTTCCAAGTTGCAGCTAATAAACGGGGTTACGCGTTTGTAAAGTGACACGAGGGCGCTGTCGCGATTACGGAACGCGATTTAATTACTGTAATAACGTCTTGAATAAATTGAACGTACGAGAAAAAAGATATACCGTGTTATTAAAAATATAATGCCTGTTCCTTTGCGTTCTTTTTTTCGTTCATGACACGGACGATTGTCAAATACAATGGGATAATCTTGATAAAACTAGCATCGAGTTGACGAATTTCACAAATTCCGAAGTCTCGGGTGATTCGGTATTTCGTCATTTTGCAGATCAAGATTTTGCTCCTTCTGAAGTTTAATTTCCGACAAACAATATTTTCGTTTTTCGGCAGTTCGAAGTATTAGTCGCTCTCAATTTTTAATTTCGGAACTTTCATTATCGATATATTGACATTACCACATTCTGCGCTTTGTTCATTCGGAATGATGCCGTTAGTTCTGAAAATCTTTTTTCGGATAAAAGAGCGTTACCTTAAATGAACATTCGTGAATGTAGTTATTCTTCTGGGTGATTCATCGAAATTCGGTACACTGATCATTCGTTATTTCAAAGTTCGTACCTCGATAACTGCTACTGGAACGATAGATACGAATGGTAGATGAATGATAGGTGAACGGTAGGTGCTTTTCAAGGCGGAGCAGAGCTTGCACATCAGGTAGTCGGTAAATGAGGCCATCGGGAGAATAAATCGTCATCAGAGTTGTCGCCCTGGTACCTTGTTTGCTTGCGCCGAAGTGCGAAACACAGAGTTTATAAAGAAAGAATTGGTTACTAGTAATTTATCGTCTAGTTTGCATTCAGTTCGCTCGGAGTAACCCGCCAACGAAAAGTTGAAATCCTATACATCGTATACGTGATTATTCTGGGTCAATCTATTCGGTGAACTCAACACTGTACAACATGACAGCGAAGTTTTAGCGGAGTCATTTTCTGTTTGTCAGTCGTTTATTAATTACGAATAACGATTCGTTCCTGTTCTTCAAATCCCTGCGTTCACATTATTCTGCGATTTTATATATTGTATTGATTAATTATTTTCTGTTGATTTACAATCCTTGCTAATTATATCACAGTTTTACATTGCTTACTTTGATTCAAGTTTATGATTCATCGTTTCAGTTATCACGCTATACTATATAATACAATTTGTCTTAACCTTATTAAATATTTGTGTATTAAGTGTATCATACTTTTTTACAACTATGCGTATTGTAATTTACCGGAGTAACGCCCAGCGTGCAGAATACTTTTTTTGTAATAAAGATCCATCAGTGCTCTGCAGGATTAATATGACTCGTATTCCAAGCTCAAAACGAAATCAATGATCTTACTAAATTTCCTATAATATCTTCAGGCATCGCGGTTACAATTTGATTTGTCACATCTCAAGAATTATTAGCGATCCGATTCTCCGCCGTTTCTACATCTGGAAACCCAGGAAAATTGGAGAGCTTGATTCTTATTGCTTCGATGTCCTCGCTCGTGTATTTTTCGGCTCGATCTAAAATTCGGTTCAACAGAACATTGAACAAACTCTTCATTCCCGGCAGTTTGATCGTGCAGTAGAAGAGAGATCTGCAACAAACCGAGTGTACGATCAGAATATGCGTTCTTTCATGAACTAAAACAGATGCTGCGTGGAAATTTGAGGGTGAATTTGTAGAGAGGAAATTGGTTCCTAAACGCTTTATAAAATGTGATGAAAACTTTAAAATCCGTACTAAGAATTTGTAACTCATGACGCTGAGGGTCCCAGAAGAAAAAACAATCAACGTCTTTGGAATGGAATATTGAAATGAGTTTTCATTTCCAAAGAACTTTTTGTAAAATTTATGTGGTTTCACATACAATACATCGTAGTGGAGGTTTCGATATCGATTCAATTCCAGCGAAAAAAATATTCTCTTATCTCGAGGCCATTGAAATACTGAACGTACTTGCTGAGGTTGAAGTTGATCCAATCTTTGTACGACAGCGAAGCGTATAGCCGTGGCATCTGGAGATCGAGAATTTCGGTGAGGTAAAGAAGAGAAGTTTCGTAAGTGGCACCGGGTAGATAAACGCTGACCCCGGTAAATATGCACCTCATCATGTGTTCCCACTCGGGAGTTATAATCCGTAAATTAGGCTTGACCCAAGTCTCGAGAAAATCGCTACTCCGTTGTCGAATTTCTTCCAAAGTTCCACGGCAGAAGTTGTACCTGCAGTGACGAGAAAGGTCGTATTAAAAACGCCGCGCTGTGACATCTGGTGGCAAAACGACGCATCGTTCAAAATGCACCATATTTAATTTTAAAACATATTTTTCCACGTATTTTCCGCAGTCTATCGATTTCACGTTCAAAAACTGAAACACAGACAACTTGCACCGAGTTGTATCTACTTTCGTATACACGTAATCGGCGTAAAACGATCCGCTTGTAGATCATTTCTCGCCGCCATGTTGCTTAAGGGGACCTTATTGCGGTCTAGCGGGTGAGAATTTCACTGCTTTTGAAACAATTTTTTTTCAATGAAAGAAATGAACAATGTTATTTCAATTTTGTAGGTATGTCTTATTACTTATAAATTTTACAAAATTGGAAATCAAAGAAAAAAGAATAATTTTTTATTATTTAAAGAATGGCGCTGAAGTCGTCCCTTCGAAAAAAGTTAACCTTGCTGCTGTTAATCGATTTGGTTCTTCCGCCTATCTGAAATCAAAAAATTAAAAATGACCCTTAATTATTATGAGTATATCTATCGCAGGAACTGAAATGAAAGAAAAAAACAAATGACAAAATGGCGTATCGTCAAAATTAGAAGTCGGAAAACAGCCTGATTTTAACAATGTTTTGTTTATAAAAAAATTATAAATATTTGATGGAAAATTTTCGTTTTAGCCCCTGCGATAGCTGCCAGTGTACTCAATAACATATTATAGTTTCGGGATAGACGCGTTTAAAATTTCAAATAAGTATTTTCTCAAAAAAATTAGATTTAAACCTGTACTTACATTAATCTGCAATTCCAGCACCATACAACACCCCTTCAGTCTTCTCATACTCTTCTCTCATATTTTCACTACAACTCAGGTAGCAGCTGCTTTTCTACGAACAATAAAACTATTCACCTAGTGGACCGAGCCTTCTACTTACTTTGGCGCCGACCTTCAATGGGCTGTAAAACTTGAAATACTGTGAATATCATTACCAAATTTTCACAGTATATTCTTAAGATACTATACTTTCGAAATGTTGAAAAAAAAATAGATATTTCGAAAATTCTAGACCGCAAGGTCCCCCCAAACCACGTTTGCCGCCAACTTCACGCCGAAGAACGAATAACGCGGCAAATCACGGAATCTTTCGCTACTTACTCGTCCTCCATTCCCAGCTGATACCCGATGCTTCTCCACAAGTGACAGAAGGCTTCGAGGTCCTCGTCGGTCGCGTAATGAACGCCCAGGCACTTGGGGTAGGAAACTATGAGGCCAACAAAGCCCCATTGCGTCAAGGCCATTTCGGTCTGGTTTATGCCCTTCGGTCGATCAGGGCTGTTCTTCTCGATCAAGTAAGGACACTGGCCGATCACGGGGGCCTCGCAAGTCTCGGCGAAGTCCTTCAGCAGCATTTCCCTTGACGGGCACCACGCGTTTGGAATTTTCGCCGCCGCGTCTATCTCCGCGTTCGTAGAAGCGTCCAGTCTCCGTTTTGCGGCACCGTGCATCACCCTCACTGTCAAAATGTCCTTCCTGGCGGCTGATCCCTTCGCCCAAAGGTCCTCCGTGTACCAATGCCGAACCCGCAGTCCAGTCGACAGGTACCTGAAATTTTTTAACGTCGAAAACCCGGTTCAAATGATTTTTAGTCAGAATTTTTGTTCATTATTACTGTGTTCAAATCGCCGCAAATTTTACAAATTATTTATAATCACATGTTTTTTTCTGCTCCATACAGTTTTCAGATTTACTTTTCACTTGTCCGTGATTCTCTCACCCAAACTTGACTAATTTTCAAGTAGAATGTTTCCATCTTTTAGAGATCAAAGATAATGTACACCGTGAAAAATTGACGGTGTCAAATAATTGACCAGATGTGGCCGTTGTGGACTACTACAGAAAAATTTGTATGGCCAATTCGGAACTTGATCGTCGAGCAGCGTTAGATTGACGTGAAATTGTGTTGGATTAGCACCAAAAAATATTCTCTAAAAGTTCACATCCAAGTTTTTTTACAGTGTACTATTCGAAACATTTATTATTCATTTATTACGTCAGAAATTTACCATCAAATTAGAATTTATCGAAGGAGAGATTTTTTTCTCCTTGACACGTATCATGTAGCAGACTATGAAACTGAAAATGCTGAAACCGAGTTAATCCATTCGTTTGATTCAGCTACATCATTCTTGCGATTCAAAGAAGATTTGGTCAAACTCAATCAATTGGAACAGGCCAGAGAACTTTTAATATATTCAATTGAATATTCGATTTCAACTTATACAAACGCAACCATAACCATATATACATATAAATGTACATATTTAGGTCAGGCTCCGAGCGATTTCAATTTTCGGTCAAATTAGAGATAGATTTGACGGAACCTCCCAACGCACGAACATAAAAACTCGCAAAATTTTTTATAAATTGTTTTACGATATTGAATAGTGACTAACATTGAAAGGAACTGCATTTATAAGGTAATTCTGACAAAGTTTTTCGGCACAATGTCATACTTATCCTACAGCCTACAGAAAGAGTCTCAGACTCTGCGACACTTTTTCGTAGCTTCGACAAGCATATAAAAAAAAAAAAAAAAATTATTCAACGGTTATTTTATCACCTTTTGAAAGCTGTGAACGGGGTGCTGGACCTCCCAGTAATAATGAGCGGTTTTAGTCCGTCCTCGAAGCTGAAGAGAGCGAAGAGGGAGAGCATCTCGGAGAAGAATATCGAAAACATGTGTTCCTGAGCAAACTTCTGCCCTCTTCTGATTTTCTCCATGTCCAGCCATTCGGGTTTGAAGTCAGAGGGTCGGCCGCAATCGCCGGGCCGATTCCGGCCGGTCAGCAAGTGCAGCATCGAGTCCGGAATAGGTTTCGTCGCCTCGCGCAGCTTCTCGATCATCGATTCCCGGCATTCCTGGCTCAAAGTTGAAGCGTCGTACTCGAAATTGTCGGGAAAATCGGCGTATATATCTGAAGCCGATTTCACACCGCCATTTTTCATCCGCTCGACGGCCGCGATAAATCTGGCTTCCCGCGGATGGCCGGAACTCGCCAACTCGTACAGGATCGCATCCCTGTCGTAGGGGCCGCTTCCGCTCGTCTCGGCGCAAGGCACTTCCGGTGTTACGGTGTCGAGGCGGTCCAATGATCCCTGGGAAACTCCCACGAACCCGCTGTCGTTGTCGCTGTCGTCGATCTCCGTTCGTTCGCCATCCGACGATGAGAATATCCTCTTTGTCGACGCGACGTCTCCGAGCTCCTCGAAGTCCGAGGATTCACTCTCCGCCTTCGAGTCCTCGGGCGGGTTTCTTTCCACCTTCATTGTGCTCTTGATTTTTCGAATATTCCTCTCGTTGACGATTTATCAACGCTCTCGTTAACCATAGATCGGTAGATCGGATGATCGGTAGAAAATTTGACACCGAATGTCAATTCTGAAACACGTGCAGAGAAAATTTTTCATCACGGATTAATATTTTAGCTTCGAACGAGCTTCGAAGAAAATAATCACACCGAAGAGGTCACGTTTTTAGTTGCTTGAAGATATAAGATCCTGCCATACTTTTATCCTTCCGTCAAATTTATTTAACAAAATCATAGATTCAACTTTTTTTTTTGTGAAAATTTTATCGTTATATTCTTATAGTTTTCTTTAGGCTTTGTGTGGTTAATATTAACCAGGGCTTTGCCCCCACTCATTGTCAGAGCAATGCACCGCACGCCTCACTGTCAGATATTAAAATTCAAAATCTGTTCAAAATGGAACAATGAGTCTCGGGGTAAAAGACTTGATCTGTCATTTTCTGTAGTTACAAGTTGCCATAGTATTCACTTTTATTTAACAACGATCGGTATTTATCAACACGTAGGACTATGCAATTAATCGTTCTATCCATTAATCGATTCATCAACTTTTTTAGGTCAACGTTTTTTTTTTTTATCAATTGACTCGCTGCCCATTTCAATTGATTGTTCTTTAAACTGATGAGTAAATGTTTTTTAAATTCTACGAAAGGTTAATAAAACCTGATTCATGAAATGCCATAATTGTATAATAAGGTTTAAGAAAATTTATGTGAAAATGAAGTCGAGGTAGATCCGAATTTTCGTATCCTTGTATAGATGTAACGATCGACCTCATCAAAGCATGTAATAACAACGATAATTATCGTAATAATAAGATCCGGATACCACTAAAAGCGTGAATATTAAATAAACCTGATATTTCTCACTCGCTATTCCTATTCACGTCAATTAATATTTCTATGCACGATCAAGTTATACGACGTATTTTCTTTTTCTGCGAACAAATGAATTCTCGTCACGTTAATCGCGCAGAACGGTTAACGCGACTCTCATAGCGCGAGCAAAACTGACTGTCGTTTTACTTTTGGCGAATCAAAGCCTAGCGTATCTCCCGTTCCTCGCCGACTAGACACGTCGACGTTTATCTCGGAGGAAGAGATTGCGATGGATTAGGGCAGCACCTGTCCGCAGATCGTTAATCGCGTTCCATGGGATTAAAATCGGGGAAAGGGTTCAAAGATCAGCTATTGATCAACCGCCGAGACCTTCCTAATTGAGAAAGAAAAAATTTAGGATCAACGAACGTCTCCATAGTTAATTGATTGGCCGATTTTCAATCGCAAGAATCGCTCTGTTTCAGCGGATCAGCTGAGATGTCATTGCTAGCAGTATCAGCTTAAAATACAATTAGCTCGTTACTTTATCTGCGCAAAGTGAGATGAGCGCGTGAAAAACATTGACACGTATAATTTCGCACGGACGATCATTTTTAGGTATTTCAAATTAACGGTCGCGATCTTCATCGAATTACGATTTCATGGAAAGTTTGAAAAAAAAATTGAAATATACGATTAAATCCTGGACTCCCGAGACATCGATCGTCCAAAAGTGGAGCTAAGACTAAATGATTTGTTACTTTTTTTTTTTCTTTTTCGTCTTGACACGCTTTGATTGCGCGAGTTCTACGCTAATGCGTAGATTTACACAGAAACGAGTTTTTGGCTAGAAGGAGTGGCGGTGACCGTTCGTCGTTCGTCTTAAAAAAAAAAAAAAAAAAAAGAACAAGAAGAAGAAGGAGAAGAAGAAGGACAAAAAGAGGAAGAAAAAATCCGCATAAAATCAGCGACGCACAGAACGGATCGAAACTTTACCGTGTCAATTTCAAATGAATTTTTGAAAGTTCTTAGAGACTTTCTCAATGGCTGCACACTTGTCACGATCTTGGGCACTTGACCGATAATGAATCAAACGATGCTTACGTAGATATCATGCAAGTGTGCGTTTAGACTTTGCGCGGTCTCGTTGAAATCAACAAATTATAAATCCAAACACTGAATTAATACGCAACACGGGGAACAGATTATAGTCGGTGATAATTTTTCACCTTAGGTTCCTACTTGTGCATGGATTATACATCTATACACGTATTCATACACATGAATATTAATCTTCTCGTCAGACAGCCATCCCAAACTAGAAGTAACGCACCGGCAGGTTGTTGGATAAAATTTTGAATACCTGATAGACCTGAAAAACCCTGAACGGATAAAAAGGGTCACAACGCCAATGAAGTATATTGGAATGCTTCGGTGTGTGAAACCAACATAAGCGTAACTAAACTAAACCGCCTTGGATACGATTCGGTGTATAACATAACGATTCTAGAGCGTAAAGGTCAACAGAATTAGCAGCAAAAACAATTAGCGGCGATACGAAGGAACTGAAAATAAGAGGATCAAAAACGCGTTCAATAAAACATCTCGCAGAAGGGAAAACTGGGACAAAGCGAACAAGGTGATGTGTTAACTGTTATTAACACTTCAGCTTAGTGGAAGCGAGGGGTCCGTTGCAGAGGAAAAGGAAGACGGAGTATCGGATGGCAAAAGTAAATGAAACTTGGAAAACCGCGAGTCGTGACAACGACTTAAACTAGTATGAATACAAAGAACGCGCGGGGGTAAAAAACGGAGACGTCAGAGTACACAATTCGGCACTGGAAACTATACGCCATTATCGTCAGTCGTATTAAAAAATTCGTCATTATTCTACGCGGTTTGAGCCTACATTTCCTCGAGCCCTGCAAACCTAGAAATTGTCAATTATTGAGAAACCGGAAGCCGCAGCTCCTCCTTATTTAAAGAGCATAATTAAAAGAGGCTGTAATTGCCGGCAAAAGTAAAAATTGAAAAAGAAAATGGAGGAGGACAAGTTTTTTTTCATTCTAATCGCTCGAATTCATCTCTGAAAATTGTTTTGTTTAAGATAAAGAAAAATTGAATTCACAGCCTTTAGTCCGCCTCTTAATATTCAATATTCTTCGACACAATTGTCTCATCGCGGAAGATGATAGAGAATTGTTTTGTGATCTAGCCGAAAACTGGGTCGCGACTTTTTCCCTCCTTACTACCGTAGCGCGGTTTACGCGGTTTCGTGCCGCTGGTCCCGTTTCCGCGTTATTATACGCAGCTCGTCGAGCACCATTATGCTCACAGAAAACGCGGATCGCCGTGCGGCGTCGAGGCGGAAAATCTGCACGAAAATGACAAATCGAACTGTGTTCTCCAACGACAATTATTGGCAAGGGGGGATAAATTTTGGAAAGACTCACGGTACTCGTGTAACGGCTACCTATCGCGGATGAAACTTGGAAGATACAAACTCTGGCCGTGTGGTCGAACTCACCGAACAGAAGTTCACCTCAGACTAGCATGCGAGGAACAAACGGATCCGGTTGAGGCTCTGACGGTCAGAAACTACGGACATCAGCCTCGCCGAAGGTTAGCAACTCGCAGAGACTGACATCGGGCGAGATATGTATCACGAATCAGAAGGCGATATCGGCAACTCTATGAATTGATAGACGAGTCTTGCGTGATTTTATTTCCTTCTTATTTTTCTCCCCCACTCACTTTTCTTTCTTCTTCTCGTCACGGTTTACACCCGGCAATTTTCGCCATTCGCATAACGCCGCTCGACGTATGTGGTGGTCGGTACCTAATATAATATCTACTTGTACACAGTTTTTCCATTTTTTTTTCTGTACAAACCGTCGGCGGTAATTTGTATGATTTACTACGCGGTTGGATAAGCCACGGATAACGAGTCGAGTCTGCAAGCTATTGCGAAGTCGATAACTGTGCAAGTGAAAGATTCACGAGTAAAAGAAGAAACAAATAAAAAATAAAAATTAGTCGCGATCCGTATCGACGCATCTGCATTGATACTCCTAGTTTTTCGTAAAACTTGATTCTTCACAGATCGTGAGATCGAGCAATGACTTCGTAAATTATGTAACTTTGTCCAATTCATGGGAGTCAGGAACGACCTTCCTGCGTAATGTAAAAGGTACGATAACATTCTTAATCCAGCGATGCTACGACGTTCGAGTTGTTGCAAACAAGATATTACACCGTGTCTGATTGTGCCAGATACGCGATAGTCTTCGTGTAGATACACGAACCACGTGCGTGACGTTGGTGTCACGTAAAAACAATACTGCGTAATCTAATGACTGCGCTCTAGTGAGGAATGTCAATTAGAGCTGCGGATGTGTTCACGCAAAACGTGAAACTAGGAAAATTTTATTTCGGTTGAACAGGCAAGCGATCATGCGACGCGCACTTTGGATAGGCAGGTACGTCAACATTATCACACATACGCAGAAACCGGTTGCTGAGCCGCGACAGTGTTGTGTGAACTTAGAGTCGTGTAGTAAAAAAACTGGATTTTATTATGCGGAATAGTTGCTAATTGCCGAGCTGACCTTCGCTTATGGATACCGCCAACACGGCGGTCAAGAGTTTTAAGACTTACAAATTACTCAGGCAAATAATAACATTTGCTCAGCCTGCTAATGGTAAAATTGATGTCTAATTTTTCGCGGATAGGAAGGAACGATACATCGAATTTACTGTTCGCTGTTAGGGTACTTTTAATCATATCGCAATTGCGAGCAGCAAAACTTCTGCGAACGGTAAGGTAGTTGTTTTTTTTTTTTTCATTTTTTTTCATTTCATCTTCTTTCTCTCCCGTCACAGCAGGAACGCAACCGATTCAATGATTGGATTGCGAAATGAATCGCACGCAAGAATTTATACGTACAAGTGCTTCGGAAATGACAGCGGCTTCGTCTTGGAATTATTGCATTACGTAACGCGAACTGATAGCCTTGGATCGTGTGACAGGTGCTAATTCCAAACCGATTTTATGATTATGCGAGCGTTGGGTGATGAGTCCGTTGGAACATGACGAGATCATCTTTCTACAATTCGGGTTCGATCTCGCATTGATTAAAGTAATCGTTCGTTGAATCGCAGTGCGATAAGTAATCCGAATGAATTCGCGCGTCTCACGCTCTCGCAGATCGACAAGAATTTTTAAGAACCATGGGTATCGGTACCATTGAAGAAAAAACCGTCCACTCGGAGTTGAAATTTGAATGTCGAGATTTTGCCGAAACGGACGAGTGTGTACCTTGTAGCTGGTACTTCGGTGAAGGACGCGTGCTTATTTTCTCTCAGCTGCATTAAGTTTTAGATTGAAATTTGTTTTTATGTTTACACAAATATTAAGTGCCCCGAACACACGCTTTTAACTCTAGACGATGATTGAATATTTCAAATTTATCACGTCACAGATCAAATATTCATTTATTTATTCGTTTCAGGTGTAACCGCCTTGTTGTGCAATTACTTTTTATTATTCATTGGAGACCGTTGTCAACAATTACGGAATTTTTGGAAAGTAAAGAACATCCGAGATTTCACGTGAAGGCAGAATCTAGGATTTTTACTCACAATCAGCTTTGTTGCAGGCAAATCATCGTTAAAATACAAACGGCAATACCTTATAACGCGAACAATTCTATACCTTGGAATATTATATATGTAATATGTACACATCTTTTGCGCAGTCGTTGACTCGGCTCGGCATGTGACTGCAAAGTCAACAAATGACAATGAGATTTATTTCGCATTACGCACTAAGGTAGTAACAGCTGCGATCTAGATTAAAATAACACCGACGAATAGTAAAATGTCCGAGCTCTGCGAACTTCGGTGAATTATTGAAAGGGAACTTCTGACTTGAATTTTTCCATACATTTAACACTTCGACACTGCAAATATTAAGCACCACGTCCTCCTCTTCGTATTTCACGCTCATCCGTTTCAACGTTCATCCGTGAAGATTAACTTCGTAATTTCAATTTCAGTGGTTCGACATTTTCTCGGATCGTCTTGTCCGCTTTTACGAATATCACAATGTTTAAATCGACGTAAAGTACAGCGCACGATGACAGGTTATAACGCAAGTTGAGACTAGACTTTCATCTAGCGTTATTGTATACAAGATTCGAGTAATAATTACGGGCAAGCGATAGCGGTATCGCTCATTCAGACACAATATCGCCGTAACTACTGCGTATATTATATTTTATACCTACCGGTTAACCGCGCGGAGCTTTCACAGCAGTTCGACTTCCGGTCAAAGTAGCCAATCACTTCTTGTCCGACTTCCGGTCCTCCTCGATTCCTTCCTCAGTGACATTTATAAGCGAACGACGAACGCGAGATAAAAGATGGGCAAAAGCTCAGAGCCAGGTTTCGGAAAGCACCGAATCACCGTCGTGGAATCCAACGAAACGACGGAACGTATCGCGTCAAATTGACGGAAGCTAACGAGTCCGTCGACGCAGCGTCGCGTCGTGAATGTTGCTGCAACGGATCGAAACCGAATCGCACTGCAGCCAACGAAGGAGTTGAGATTGAACTATTCCGTGCCCATGCCGTGGAGAGGCGGCGCGGTGACTGGGGCGGAAAATGTATGCATGAAAGGTAACGAGAGAGAAAAGAGGGAAAAAAGGCTCGGCGAACGAACGGAGGGAAAAAGCGAATATTACAGACGGACGTGCTGCCGGATGCTGGTGCGAAGCGACACTGCAGCCTCTGGCAAGGCGATCACCGTTTTTCACTCCGTCCTCCGTCAGGTCAGAAGGGATTCCACATTGCCAGCGTTAGAATCGACCGACCCTCGTCTACTCGACGACGGCACATGACCCAGAGCATGCGCCCTGTCGGCCGAACAACAAAATTAGACTCGCCTTAAGCCTTAAATAATTCACTCTGTGCTTGTGTATCCGGCACGTGTCGATACATGCATTCTACACGAGTTCCGTGTCGCAAGACCACGTGTACTCCGATTTTGTGCCACCGGATTCGTACGCTTTTGTGTTCCCATTTTCTTCTCTCGTTTGGAACTAACAACGAGTTTGGTATAATTATGTTCTCTGTGATGGAATACGATCCGTCGTGTCGTAAACTGTTCCCAATCTTCTTCGATATCTGTTAAGTCGTTAAGGTTGATGGGACATATTCGTCTAGATCAATTAATGACGTTCGGTCGTATGTTTTAAGAATTTTCCACTCTGATGTATATTTTTTTTTGTCGCTTTACTCTCGTTAAGAAAGAGGTTCCGAGTTCGCGTTTGCATTTCGAACTTCGGATAGAAAGGCGAAATTTCATTAACCAACGTATCACTTACGTAGTACTTTCGTTAAATATAAAGAAATATTGTCAAATTTTATAACCTTATGCATAGATATCCGTCGTTGACTAAGAGTTTGGAAACAGTGACAAGCAATGATCGTGTTCATCAAGAAGTGGCCACAAATCACTCTGGACAAGAAGTTATTTGTTCTGACCAGGGTAAATGCTGTCCATTTTTATCCGTATGACTTCCAGTTCATCGGGAGTGAAGTTCTCGGCGCGCTTCGTGGCTTCGTTCACGAACTTATTGAACCAGCCAGCCATTCCTGGAAGCTTTAGCGTGTAGGAAAAGTGAAACCTGTAACGAACAGAAACCGTTGGTTTAAAAGCTGACTGCGAAGCAGTAACCTGAAGTATCGATCAAATGAATAATTCTAATTGGTCGTTACGGAGAAACGTTTGTCCTTTCCCTATTTCACACTGGTTCTGAAATCTTCGCTCGACTTTATCCTCTTTGGTTTATCGAATAAAATTATTCAAATCTAACCCCCTGTCTTATAATTTGGTAAAGAATGAAGCTCACTTCCTGATCTTGTGCCGGCACCATTCCGTGTAAGACAACGAAGCGTATAGTCGTGGCATCGGGAGGTCCAGCATCTCGGTAAGGAAGAGGAGGACATTTTCGTACGCGATATCCGAGACGACGGCATTAAGCCCACTCACGACGCACCTCGTCATGTGTTCCCATTCGGGACTGACGTTTCGTAGATTGGGCTTAACCCACGATTCGAGATAATCGTTAGTGCGACTCCGAATGTCCTCAAGAGTTCCACGGCAGAAGTTGTACCTTTAATTTTAAAGCAAGCAATTTTCCGCAAGAACAGGACAATCGAGAAGCAAGGAGAACCCGACTCACTCGTCCTCCACTCCCAGTTGGTACCCGATGCTTCTCCATAGGTGGCAATAGGCCTCGAGATCCTCGTCGGATGCGTAATGGACCCCAAAGGACGTCGGGAAGGAGACGAGCAAACCGACAAAGCACCACTGCGTCAGCGCCATTTCAGTCTGATTAATGCTCTTGGGTCGATCAAGGCTGCTCGGCTCCACGACGTAGGGACACTGGTCGATCTTTGGGGCCTCGCAAGCCTCGGAAAAATCCCTGATAAGAGTTTCCCGCATGGGGCACCAAGGGTTGCCAATTTTCGTCGCGGCATTTATTTCCTCGGTAGTTGAAGTTTCCAGTCTCCGTCTCACCGCCGCGTGCATCGCCCTCACCGTCGAAATGTCCCTGTTAGCTACGGACGCCTTTGTCCACAGGTCACCGGTCATCCAGTGCCGAATCCGCAGCCCCGTTGACAGGTACCTTGAATTTAGAATTGATTAATTATCGGCGAACGTGGGAACGGCGAGAATGAAAACGGCGTCAGGTCCGTTTACCAACCAGTTTTTGCATTTGTACTTTCGTATCAATCGGAGTTACGTTGGGGGTCTGGTTACCTTTTGAACGCGGTGTACGGCGTGCTCGATTTTCCGGTGATGATTAACGGCTGGAGCGAATCCTCGATGCTGAAGATAACGAACAAGGTAAGCGCGTTCTGGAAGAATATGGCGTACATGTGATTCTCTGCGAACTTCTGCCCTCGTCGCAGCTTTTCCATGTCGAGCCAATCGGGTTTCTGATCGGCGGATCGTCCGCAGTCCCCGGAACGTGTCCATCCGGTCATCAAGTGCAGGACCGAGTCCGGCACAGCTTGCAAAGCTTCTTGTAACAATTCTACCAGCGATTCCAAACTTTCTTTGGAAGGATCGACAGGTTTCGAAAGCTTCGAAAATAATCCTTTGACTTCCGAAAGAGAGGATTGGTTTTTCATCCGTTCAAAGTTACGCAGAATTCTAGTTTCGCCACGACGTTCAATCTCGGCCAATCTACGTAAGACTGCCTCTCTTTGGTACGTTTCATCAATTACTTCCGACTCTGGATTCACTTCGGCCAAACCATCGTCGTCGCTTTCATCGGTCTCCGCTAGTATCCTCGAATTGTTCTTCAGTTTTGAGTCCAGTTCACGTTTTTCGTCAGCTATCGTCATCTTCGTAATGCTTTGACAAAATTATTCAGTCTCTTACGTACAAAAGTCGGGTCCGTAATTTTCATTCGGCAAAATGAAAGATACGTGCAATTTTCACGTTACGTAGTGAAGAAAACTCGTCAACAACCCCCTCCACCCTCTCCGGGAAGTAAAAAAATGACATTTTATGCATTTGATGTTTTTTCTCACGACTCGATTCACGGATTCTTACGAAACTTTTTTTACGGGTAGCTGTTACCAAAAGATCTTTTATGTAAATTAATTCGGGCGCGAGGAGCTGCTCCCAAAGTTTCGAAAAAAATTCATAAAAGTTATAAATCGTTATATTTTGAAAGACTATTTCGATGCTTGTAGACGGTACATAAAACCGAAACATTTCGATTACAGATGTTGAAAATAATTGAATTCGACACGCGTGCGAATCGCGGCAATTGTGTGAAGGCTCGTCTTTGGCGTGCCTTAATTTAGTCAGATCATAGGGAAATAATTCAAAATGCAAATCGAGAACTTAGAAACTATACCTATATACTCGCAGAAAATCGCTTCCTGCAAATCAATGAAAGTGTAATTTTTCAGGGTCATTGGGAACGCCAGAAATGGATATGACTAGTAATTAGCAGGTAAACACAAATTGTTACATGTGACGATGTCATATTCATACTTGTACAAAACATTTAACACCACCAGGTGTGAACAACACGGTAATACTTTGACATCTGCGGTGTGAGATTTCAAGCTATTAGCTATCAACGGATACAGCGGAAACGCATGTGTGCAAATTTCGTTAATGATTCACGCTCTGAAAATTTTAAGCGAACCACTGCCGCGGTAATACTTGAAAATGCATGAGAACGAAATTGTAATTTTTAAGAATTTCCAAAAAGAGCATTCCTCCTCCATTAAATTTATTCTTTAAAGCACTTACCGAGTCTTCCAATTTTGAGTTTCGTAGCTGTCAGCGACTTCGTAGCATTTTGATCTGGGAATTTCCAAGGTTCCAGAATTTCTGACCAGCGCTGTTAAAAATTTCAGATTACAAGCAACCGGTAAATCTGATAAAAAATATCCAATATGCAGAAAAACAAATTTAAATTCTGCGTACATTCCAATGCGTTTTAACAAATTAATCTTTCTCGGCGTAATACCATGATCCCGTTTTTATTAAGTCCGATAATAATTTTGCAAAATATCACTGACTTATTACCAAAATTCACGTCACCGAACCGCTCCAATGGCTCGAACACGTTGCGTCTGACGTTATGCAACACAACATTCACTCTCACACTCCTGATGCCGAGCATTAGGGGAGACCTGCATAAAAAATGCCGAAGCGAATCGATGTCAACGACCCATTCAACTCATACGTAACAATAAACATACCATCCGGTCATTTAGTTCATTTATTTTACGGTACCAATTCACGAATGGAATACATTTCCAACCAAAAACAATTCTTTTAAACTCTTCTCTGCCTCATTGTTCCTGAATAATTCTTAATTTTGTCGACGAAGGGATCTTGATCTTTAGCGGTTGAGTTATTGAGCAGGAGGTAAAAATTGAACGAATTTCGATAAAACCGTAAAACATTCTCACCCGATGCAACTACCCTCATGAACATACAATTACGTGCGAAATTCCATTACTTATATTTGTATTTAACGAGCAATTTCAGATAATTATAAGCGGGTACCTACCCAAGTCGTGCAACTGACTCGCCGCACTGGCGCAAATTGTTTTTGCAAAGCTTGTACATACCGTTCTGAATCGGCGGACCATCAATGGCTCAATATTTCGACGATACATCTTTCATATTTACTATACGCCTGCGTGAATATTATGTACATAAATTATCATACTGATTCCCCGGAACGGGTAACCGTATTTACGCGAGTGTGTAATTAATCTTTTGGTAATCGCTTGCGCTGTGTCATTAAACTCGTCCCCCGACACGTATATTACAGTTTTCAAATAATAGTTATTACACGAGAAACGCGAATGCAAAGAAAACAAATTAATCTTCTGTACCTGGGAAAAAGTGTGTTAATTTACTTCATACGTACCTAAAGCAGTAGGAAAAATTTTACGTGTACACACTGAAATTGATTGCTTCAATTCACGCCGGTCCGATAGACAAATTACCGAGGATAACTGATCGTAATTATTTGATTGGTGAACTGGCGAGAAATTCTTGCCACG
Organism: Neodiprion lecontei; assembly: GCF_021901455.1. Classification (NCBI taxonomy): domain Eukaryota; kingdom Metazoa; phylum Arthropoda; class Insecta; order Hymenoptera; family Diprionidae; genus Neodiprion; species Neodiprion lecontei. Next base: position 7,730,643 of record NC_060265.1, on the reverse strand, counting down.
TACCTGGCGCCGAATTTCCCCGATGTCTTCACAACAATACCACGAATATTGCGGTTCAGTTAATTACACCCTTGTTTTCTACTCTATTATCAAGTATTCAACACCGATCATTTTCATCTTCTTATCAGAAGAATTATACCGACAAAAATAAAATTGATAAAAAAACAAAACGGATTAGGACAGGACGAGAGAAATTTGCGAGGTGAACTGTTGCAGGGCAAAAGTAACGTACTTGGTGCATTAATGCGTGGCACCTAACTTGTGTACACGGTGTATACAAAGAAAGTCTTCCATCCATGGACGCGTTTGTATTTTCGCGTTCGAATGCCTATGTTACGGTTAGTCATTCGGTGAACTCGGTTGACTCTCTCAGTGTCTCGTTCCCACGCTAATTCGTTGCAATAATTCCTCATAAATCTTCCTGGTGTTGTATATTCTGCAATATATAGGTATATATATGTACGTTAGAAGCAGCCAGGAAGATAACAGTTCAGCTATGAATTCTGGCTGCAGATCCGCGTGTCCACGAATTACTTTTCCACATACGTATCGTAGATGTAAAATGGAACGGTGACCACAGGTTCGAATGCTTGTTTATACAGCGAATGTACTTTTCTCACAGAATTTCTTTTCACAAACGAGCGGTGCAAACTCGTTGTGTACACAACCAAAGTTACCGTTTTCACATGCTGGACTTCAGGGTGCGTGAATACGTGATAATTAACTGTAAAACTGCATGGGAATGCGAAACCGGCGATTCTGAGGATAAAATGCGTTTTAAACGTGAACTACGTTTTGCTAAAGCTGTTATAAACGTTACTTTTGTTAAGCACGCTTCTATTCTTCAATCAACACCTAGATTTTCTTTGTTCATACAACAGTGCGCCGCTTTCACCGAACCAGTTCAAGCCTATAATCCTATGTTAAGTGCATGCAGCGGTTCCTAAAAGCACATACAACTGTACAAATAAGACGGAAAATACGCAGTGAAAAACTACCCTCTCTTCCAGCGTCTAAAAGAAAAAAAAATCGCAAAAACGTTGAAAATAAATACCTGACCGTGACAGTTGCTAGAACAGAAGATGATCCTCCTGATATGTTCGAGCGTATCAACGACGCGATAAGTGTACCCAAACTCGTTGTCGCGCAAAGCTACTCACTCCATCAGATTGTCATTAAGAACGAGCCCCGCCTTCGAGTCAAAAACGGCCGAGGTGATGCTGCAATTATAGCGTCCACGAAGACGAGGTCGTCCCGTACCCTGAACGATATCGCCGTAATGACGTTCCTTCAGCATCCCCCGTCCGCAAGGGGATGATGTTCCAGCCGGCGCCTTGGCCACGGCGCCGATACTTTTCACTCTGACCATCACCTGTCGGCTGTGTGGCTGTGGTGACCCGAATGGCGGTGGCCATACTCTCGACTATGGAAAATTTACGGGGGATGACCTGGAGAGCAACGGGTCGACACTACTGGCTGTTTGTAACGCGGACTTCTCTCGACTTAGCAATCGGCGCAATGCAATTCGTCGTTCAGGAGGCAGAGGACACCACGCACTTGCTCTTCCGCTCGTACAAATTGTGATTAACAGCGTAGGCGAACGTCGGAGCGTCGCTCGATGGTGCCGTGATTATCGCAGGCCTGGCGCCACCCTGAATGTTCAGACTGGCGCCCTTCATGGCGAAAGCCTCCGACCCCTTGGCCACTAAGTAGATCCGACGCTTGCCCCAGTTTATCCACTTCGGATCCTTCTCATGGAACATATAAATTCGCCACGACGTGGAGGAGAATGTGTTTCGATGCTTAGCGAGCCGCTTTGAACGTTTTTGTATCAAGCCAATCCAAAAAGGATTGATAATGATTCTCCGCTGCGTACGGTCACAGCGTAAAGTTCTGATACAAAACCTGTGACACTGGTGTACGGAAATCTCTGACGATCACTTGCGACGTCATCCGGATATCTACCGTCGGTGGAATCGTGCTTGAAGAGGTAAACCCTGAGCGCTGGATTCTGTCTGTAGAATCATTCATTTGTCCGACTTGAATGCCCCGCCTTACAGGTACGGGTGTGCAAGACGGTTCTTCATTGAGAGAATTTTTTATTTCCCGTTAGCGCTCAGTCTTTAACTATTTTCGTTTTTTATCAAAATCGAAAAATATAGTTCCAAGGTACGAAATGAAAATTAGTTTTCTAGCTGTTACCGGAAAGTCTGTTATCCGTTACTATTCTTTCTCATTACGATCACTGTTGCTGTGTTTTCTTGTAAGTGTTGCGAAAATTTAATGCTTGTGCAACAATAAATTGACGTTGAAGCCTTGTTTAACTAAAAAAGTAGAGTAAACCTCAGAAACTGATTTTTCGTTGCAATTACCAAAAAAGGATCGACAATAGTGCTAAAACGATACCTGTTTTACCGAATTATTCCAGTTACTATGACAAATGAAATTTTTCTCCGTGTTTCAATACGGTCAAAGCCCTTTCTGCGAACGGTGACCATTTCGGAAAGAAGATATGTTAATCAATGGAACCTTGCCGCTCTGACGTATGCGCGGTAACCGAAGGTGGCAGATCCGCCATCGCGAACCCGTTAACGTCATCCCCAATTAGGTGCGTGTCACCATGGGCAAAAGCCGACTGGCGCCAAGAGGAGGTAACGATCGTTGCAAGGGACCTGAAGTTAATCACTCGAGGCGTGAGCCCGTAATTTTTTCATAAATAAAACCAGCTCACGTTCGGTGGTCAGAGCAAGAGTCTGCCGTATGGCAGTTGAGTCTGCGAGTGTGCGAGAAGTGATTTAAAAATGCCGCAAGGCGTGGGTGGAGGTCTACCTGTGTGCATGGGAACGTTCACCGCTGCCTTGCCGTTTGTACTGCATTCTACATCTCAGCTGGCTCTTAACTTTTATCTCCGACTATCTACTCTTGCAGAGGCTTGGGAATGAACTGCACGATACAGTTGCCTTGTCCTGTTGTACCGTGCACGGTATGCATATAATACTACTTGCAGTATTATCTCCGTGCCTTTCCAAACGCGGTTTTCTTACGCTTCCGGATACCCTTCCTTTACCCTCAGAGACCGATAGGTGAGACAGCTTTTCAGGATTTCGATGATAACTCGTAACGTCGCTTCTCATTTTCGTCGAATTCGTTCGAGCTTGGTGTACATTTTCGTACAAGTGATCGGTCACGTTCCTAACCGAAGGGTAAGTATATGTGGCAACTACGAGAGCTGCAGAAATCAGTTTACACTTCACTTATCTCGACGCATCACTGTTGGCCTCAGCTCGAGATAGAACATTTATTAGATTCCAGGGATCGTGACGGACTCTGGGTGATAAGTTTTCAGAACGATTGGAAGCAGGTGGAAAATCCGTTGGAGTGAAACGGCTCGTTGGTACGAAAGATTGACACGCTTCACGTGCATGCACGTGCAACTGTGGCGCGTGCTTGATATTTTGCAGCAATAAAAGTGGCCCAACATCTCTAGATCGCGGGCCGCAGCTGGAGGGATGACTTTCGTCTCGAGGGCCACATGCCGCTGGAGTTCCCATACCTGGACTCCTCGATATACGCTGACGGCAAGTCGGAGGACAGGTGTATCAGGAGGCGTAAATTCCGTCTCTGTTCAAGCCAGCCGTCTCCGAAAGTCGAGATCCCATCGGTTATGGCGAGTGGTAGGCGGCGCAGAAACCACTGAGGATAAAACGGTTATTAAAATATCCTTAGAGCCGCGGATTTAGGCCCTTGTAATACCGTGCTATCACGCTGAATCCTTCGAATGATCGTTAAATAAAAGACACTGTGCACGCCAGGAGCTCGACGCGATCTCGGCCCAGAGTCGAGTTCTCACGCGGCGTCGCTGCCACTTTGGATAGGTCAAGGTATGCCTGACCTGCTCAATTTACTTCGATTACCTCCGTGCACTACGTACCGTAAATTGAACAACCTGGCGCGTGTCATCCCATACTCGCCGCCTTGCCTTGCAATCACGTTGCTTAACTCGCTTCGAGCAGACGCCGATGGTCGCTTCTCGTGAAAGGACCAAAACCACGCAGGAACCACATCACTGTGACCTCGTTAAGCGGACGACGCTTATCCCTGTACCGATCATAGTCCAAGATCGAAAGTGGAATTCCGTTTTTCAATCCTTTTGTACTGCGGTAGATCACGTTTATTACACCAGCCGTGCAACCAAGCATCAATCAAAAAATCTGGAACTCCGTCCTGTCTCTTTCCAAGTTCCAGCGATTCGGTGACATTTTTTTAGGGTGTCGGGCTCGTCTCTAGGTGGGCAAAACATAGTCGATAATACCAAGGGTTGGTATTCGAGGAGAAAGGGCTTTGGCGAAGGTGGGGGTATCGGGATATCCACGTGACCGTCGACCGCGTGCTCCGAGCTGCAGCCATGGAAAATCGGCTCTACAGAGTGCCTTCACTTCACTCACCACGCGGTTGTCGACGGTGTCGCACGGCAGTGAACCCGGTGCAATTTATTTTTGAACTCAAACCATGGCGCTGAGAAATATTGCTTGAATTTTTGCCCATAGGACCGCGTGACTTGTCAGATTTCATTTCTTCGGTGAAGGGTTCGAGTGAATATGTACAGGCTTTGAAGGCTTCCGGGGCAAACCGGATGTTGAGTGTTCGCCATTCCGTCGACGTTTAAACAGCAATCACGAAGAGCCAATGTCCGATTCGTCCCAATCTAGAGGTAACCGTTGTCTTCTCAAGCCGTGAGAAGCGTCTTCGTCTCCGGTCCTCATCTCGCCCCGAAGATCCTGACCTCCGGTTCTACCTTGGTGATCGAAGCGACGAGTGTTAGGACTGCGTTTTCTCCAGTACCATCCGGGAAAGAAAGATCCAAATTCAACCGCAAAACCGGTGTCTGTCATTCCACGCCAAAGTGCAGTGCCTGTGGTCTTGATACTGTCGTCAGTTGGATAAGGAGACAGAGACATTTTTGAATCTTGTGGATCTTGCCGTGATCATTCCACGTCTGAGGGTAAAATGTTCGTCGAAAATAATCGACTGGCCGTCGCTTTTGCACTGGTGGTTTGCTTGCTGGCAGCGTTATTGCAGGTGAGTCATTTTATCGACGATAATTAAATCAGTCTCGTTATAGGCAGATTACCCCGACTAAATTGGGTTCAAAAGTGAAGCAAGAAATAGTCGGGAAAACAAGAGTCTCGTACGAATCCGTTCGTTAGCCGGGTGATCGTGATTATCTTGAATTCCCATGCTCTCGGCGATTCGTCAGCCCTCACTTCCTGTCTCGAAGCGAAGGATACTACGGGAAATTGGTCCGCTTATCGATTCCTTAAATCGACCCTTCAAAGGCGCACGAGCGTCTTAAGAAGGATCTTGACGATCTGAGCCTCACGGCTAAAAAAATTGTTGCGGCGCGAGTTCGTAAGGTGAAGGAAAAAGATTTTGAAATAAAAATGAGAAGTGTATAAAAGTTTTTGTCCCGCAAGGTTTTTTTTTTTGCTGCATGCTAAACGTTACGAAGTACAATTTAAACGTTGGGAAATAAGCGAAATAATAAACGTTTGACGAAAAATTACTCTTGGCATTTCACGTGAGACTACCAGAGTTATCAGAATTGCCAATTTTTGCCAGCTGTAACGATCGCACGATCTGTAATTCGTGATTGCCAGAAGCGTTCTCCTTGGGGATTAGCGGCTTGTATGGTGTATCCAACGTAGGTATGAAAATAAGATTCGATTACCGATTCCAATTACGTTTACCGAAATAATTCGAATCGACGACAGGGGATCGCAACGGTGGAAATTTGAAAGCCCCCGCGGAATTCGATGGCACGAATTGCGTACCTTGCAGGTAATTCTGACGGTACTTCATGCGGACAGGCAGGCAAGCAGGCATTATTGCTTTGCCGTACAGCGTTTAATCAGCTGATACGCTTCGCCTGGCATGGTAAATAACGCAATATACACAATCGGTTTTTACGAAGGAAATGATTTTTTCCTCTCTTCTCTTTTTTTTTTTATTCATTAACTCAAGGCCCGGTAACTCCGTTGTTCGGCGTGATTCGGCCGCGGGAATTAACTCGAGCGTAGAATTTCCCCCTCGATATACTTTGAACGATATCCAATCGGATGCAGGTGAATTAAAATCGTCGTATAATCGATGGATTTAAAACAATGGTATAATAATAATAACCTGAGGAAGAGAGAAAATCGAGCCGTGCGGAATGAACGCTTCTCATCAACCGGTTGATGGCATGTCACAGCCAATTATTTCATCCAACTAGAAAATAGCTGGCATGGTGACGTTCGTTTATTGTTATTAATCTATCTGTTGGACTACATGACAGGAAGAATTGCGCAATAACGTAATTACCGTCGCTTCGTTATAGCCACTAGTTGCCGTAGGGAGATAAGATAGCCTTGTATATTTTCATTGCTTCATTACGCCTCATGCCTTACCCGAAAATCTGTAGATTTCGCTTTTGGAAATAATTTGTGCAAATTAATAATTTTTGGACTGAAAATTTACGATCCGATGAATACCGATCTCGCATTTCGTATATACGTATTGTATGCATCTATGTCAATTGGTATCACAATTTTGAGTGATACGTCATTTTATTTACTTAGAACAGAAAATTCATTTTCTCTAACAATTCCGCAATAAAAAAAAAGGAAAACCACGTTAAAAAATACATGCAATCATCGCAAAGGCAAGAAACCGTACAATTTTCAAATAAAACGTCCGACAATCAGTAAGGCACTTAAAAAAATTTTACGTCTAAGAATGATGGAAATATTTTTATTGCCGACAGTTTCTTACGGCAAAAACTGAACTTGGTTTGGAAAAGCTGCAGATCCACGTGATCTATAATTTTCACGTTGAAACAACACGTCCGTCGCGCGTTAATCTAAACGCATTTTATATAAAAGCGGCAAATTTCACCGCCCATTTCCGCCAGTGCTTGTTTCTCTCCCTGTCGGCGGGGAGACAGAGATAGAAAGAGAGCGAGCTTGAAGGCAACAAGGAGATAATGGAAAAGGTAAGGTCCCACGATTAGCCACGGCAGTCGAGTGGTCCGGTAAATAGGCTGCATTCATTATTTCATTAATAATTCATGAGTGAGGAGAGCGACGAATTGTTTTACAGGAGATATAACACCTGCCAGTAAAGTAATTACAATTATAATGGTGAGGCGAACAGGTGAAATATTTTGAAGCGAAAAAGCGAAAAATTGGAACGACCATCGATTTTAGCAGGGCTTCGATGATCGTTTTCAGAAGTTTGTTTGCCCAAAAAACAATTTTATTAGGAGAGAATTTTATCTTGAATATTTCTAAAATCGACATATTTGTGAGCTGCAAAGATACAACTTACTGGAATCATAACAAAAAGCTGGACAGCTTGATTTCATATCGCTACAAAATTTTTACAAAACCTAACAGATTCGTTCGATTTCAATTATTACGATGACTGATTTTATTGAGAAGACTATTTTCTACCAATTCGTAGGGACATTTTTTTTTTTTTTCTTTTTTGACAAATATAATAATTTGATAAATTATTACTCAATGTGCGATTAACTCGTAACGAAATTCAGAATATGTACTAATTTTTTCTGAACCAACCTGCCGAACAAGTCAATTCAACTATTCCCGGATTATTCGCATCATATTTTAGGAATCAAGCAAACGATTGTACGACTATTATACATGCACGCGTGCAGAGATTTTCTTGTAGAACTTTCTTACCTCACTTTATTCTTCGTTTCCGCGTCCGCAGGGCAATTCAGACGCTCTCGACTTCCTCTCCAAGGGTGCAGTTCCCTACAAGCCCCGGAGTCGGAAGTGGTAATAATTTCACCGCGCAATTAATTGGAGGAGATCTTTAACCGCGATCTCAAGTCCCTCAGTCTAGTTCCCACCTGGCTGCATTTACCGCCATGCACGCAGCAAGGTTGTTAATTTTTTCGGCAAAGTTTAAGAGGTGAGCGCATATGAGATCCAGAAATCCGCATGTGCAACGCGATGTGTAAGAAAAAAACATTTTTACCTTTGATTAAGCATGCATAATTCATTAGGTTCAAAGTACTCGGCAGATCTGCAGAATTTGATATTCCAATTTAGTTAAATATATATTATCAACGAGTTTGAGCTAAAGTGCAAATTGACGCAGAATCGAATTGTTGAAAAGCCGAAAATTAAATTAGAAATAACGAAATCGTTTGTGAGAATTCAATCTCTAATTAAATAAATCGTTAATCGGTAGACGCGTGCAGATCGAGTTACGTTCTCTGTTCTATTCCAGTAGAATTTAACGAAATATCATGAAAGTAGGTAAAACGACCGAGGTGTAGAAATGGAAAAGGGATGGGCAGCTGTTTCAAGCGACTTCCGTTGTCGGGGGAAGGGAAGTCGGAAGTGGAGGAATGTACACGTGTATAATGTACGTGTATGTATTTAAATAATTTCAGGGTTTTGGCTTCACTCGACCCCCGACGACAGATGGAGAAAATACGTACCCAGATACGTTGTACCTGTAATACCTGCAGGAAAACGACAACTCGACGTTGCCTGCAATTATGCACGTGCGCTGACCGCGGTCATCCGGATTCCGGAAGCTTAAACGTGCCGGATATTGTTGCAGGCCGATGACGTAATGCACCTTCAAAACGGCGTTGAAAAAAAAAAATTGGGTAGTGAAAAGCGAATGAACTCGGATTTTTCAAAAGCGAAGTTTCATTGGAAAAAATTTTCATACCCGCATAAAGTAGAATATTTAAACACAACACCGGTCAACGCGAATTTTGAGTCTGGATTCTAGATGTCAAATTTTCATTTCTCCCACGTAACTAATAAAAGAATAAATAGTTTTGTTAAGTTAAGTTTACTTTTGTACGAAGAATTATATATACTAAAAAAAATATTTATCATAAATAACAATTAAACAAACTTCAGTTTCGCATTTGAAAAACTTTTATTCAAAATTTTAAATACACTACCTTTATCAAACCTGTTGTATTTCCTTCAAGTTTGTTTCAAATGTGAGAAAAGAACACCAAGTACACGAGCAACTTATTTTTCCCTTTACCACTGAAATATGAGATTAAAAAAAAAGTCCCAGGTTATGTTTGTTTGTAAGTGCATTGTAGCGGCAGTTTGTCCGTGGAAATTTTCGCAAATATCGCGAGCGCAATTCCAACGCTTTGTCTAGACTCGAGTCGTACCTGTTGCACTTGCCGGTAGACCGCAACGCGGATTTATCGATCGATGGATCCCGCGGGTAGAAGCGTTAAAAGGATTTACGGCTCCGCTGGATCCTTCGGCTTCACAAACCGTCGTAAAATACCTCCGAGAAGGCGCTGCGGTGTCGGAGAAAAACGCAATTCGCGATTGCGCGTTCCGACTTGTTATAGGTTTATTCGCCAGGTTCGAACTCGAGGCAGGAAAAAAAGAAAAAAAACTGTAATTCTGGTGTAAAACGCGGCCGCGTCTACGCACTTCGGAATCAGCTGCAGGTCTGCAACTGCAGGTAAAAAGTGTAAAGGTGCAAAGGTGTCTCGGCATCAACTTTCCGAGAGTTTCGGAGCAGCAAGGTGTTCCTGCGCATCTGCGTCTCGGAGCAGCCTTCGGCTTAACGATCCAGGGATCGTCGATCGATCGTCGATTCATTGCGTTAATATACTTGAACGAGACGAAACGTATGATACGTGCAACTTTTCGAAAGACAAGAATTTCAAATCACGTCAAATAATATCTTTTATTAATTGTTGATTCGGCTAGCCAACGTTTGGTAAATATCTATTTTATGTGATATCTAATAAAATTTCTTCGAATCAATACATTTATACGATTTTCGACTGTATGTATAGTTTTCTGAACGACTCTTACCAGTTACCATACTCGAATAACTCATGTTTTTTCATAATCTACAAACACAAGTTATTCCTCAAATTGAACAATCAAACGTATGAAAAAATAATTCATTCTACTCGAGAAATTCATATAATTCTAACAGAAGTCGAATCATTCAGTTCGTTTGCGGGAAAAAATATTCGGCAAAATCAAACGACGCAACTGCAGTGTTTACTCGAAGAAAGTACAATACCTATATTTGGTTGCACCGATTAAGTCTAATAGGTAGTTATTTTTAACGATCTACCGGCAATGTAGCCTTATCTATATATATATATATGTATACACATACGTTGAGGTCCAGGTGAAAAGCACGATGGGCGGAGGTGAGGAGGAGGTCGAGAGGCCCGGTGCTAATTTACTTGACATCTGGCCCGCAGCTCCCGAAGTCCCGAATCGTTAAGATCGGTAGCGCGTGCCCACTGAAAACCGCTTTGACCAGCTGCCCGTTAAACCTGAGAAGTCGCTTAATTGGCACCGTAATTGACCGACGAGAAGTCTTGGATCTTCTCGACGACACACGCGCCGTATATAATAACAATAATAACAATAATAAAGATAATAATAATGATAATAATGATCGATTACGAATTCCATGTGAAATAACGGAAACTTGGAATTCGATTCTTTGGGTAGGTTCAAAACTTTTGTTAAATCGTACGAAACGCGCTCTCAAAGTGGGTGGGAAATGGAAGACGAGACTTTCAGAATAGCGTTGATTTCAATACCGAAAGGAATTGCAACATTTACACAAATTATACAGTCAACGGTTTAAGGTAGTGGAGAAGGGCTCGTTTGAAATCAAGTCCGAGCTGCTTCGTTCCTCGTTGCTACTTTACTGTGTATATGATTGACTTTTTTAAACTATGGTAAATTATGGTAATAAATAAGAAGGCACGTCGCGACCCGATGACTTATTTCCGCGTTAGTTACGCGTAGTGTCACGAATTGATCTGTGTACAGCATTGTTGAAATCGAACAGTAGCGTATAACGCAAGGTCCGTGTCGATTTCTTATGCAATTGTGCGTGAAAAAAATTTTCTTCACGTCAGCGTTGAGGGGCTTCGAACGCACGCGTGAAAATTGGTCCGTATTCGTTTTTCGGATCAACGGTTCTATCTAGTATCATCAGATCGAGGATCGGATATCATGCGGGTATGTTGTGTTACGGGTATCCCATTTATTTTTTATCTTTTTTCACATACACCGAGCAACACCCGGCCTTATTCTATCCCTGGCTGGATAAAGCGTCAGCTGCAAACCCTCTCGTGCCTTCGGGGCTCGATACCTTTGTAGCGATGCAGCTTCGTTAAACTCTCGACGAACGTTATACCGAGACGACAGATGCTGCTTGTATTCAACGAATATAATTCCCGTGTTTACAAACTGTCGGTACTACGTATGATAATATGATTATTTAAACGACGATAATAATTTCTCATTTACGTCTGTGCGGCGAAGGTGAGGAAAGAACTTTCAAATCGGAATACGCAGCGATCGAGCATTTCTTTTTATTCCCCTCAGTGTGCGACGAAAATTTCTTCGTCGAAAAGAATGATTAGCTTGTCAATGAAACCGAGGATAATTTTCAGGTACTCGATCCTCCCGGCGATCGTTTAACCAATTTTTCTCAAATATATTTTCACCGATTGTAAGGTACGCTGTAGGCCTCGGGTATTTCGAATTACAAAACTCGCGGCGCCGAGTTCCACCTGTTGCACCGTCGCCACGCACCTGGCTTTCATAAATAAATTCATCCGATCGCCGAAAGTTCCTTACAGTAAGCTTAGCTACAAAAGCTCCGCTGGAAAAAATGCCGATATTTTAATCGTATCGGTGTGAAAAGTTTGAAAATTGACCGATTAATTCTTTTCTTACAGTTATCGGACTGCCGGCCGCACATTCGTCATCACCGAGGCGATTCTCGGTGCAGACGTTGCGAGCCAGGATGGGGGATGACGTCGCGATGCTCGAAGGGCCGAGACACGGAATGTGGAAAATGCACGAAGGGCACTTACAGCCCTCACCACAGCGTCCACCCCTGCTGGATATGCTCGAGATGCGGTCCAGGACTCTACGAGGCTCATCCTTGCACGAGCCGCGCCGACACGGTCTGCGACTCTTGTCACCGGGGCCCGGACGAGGCCTCGGAGAACCCCGACTTCCGCCGGAAGTGCAAGGGCCTCAACTTCTTCCTGGCGCCCGAGGACGCCGCCAACACCGGGGAACAGAGCGTCCTGGTTAACGAGCCCGAGGAGAGGTTCGACATGGATGGCAGGGAAATTATACTCCGAGAGGACGTCGAGGCTGCCGCCGGTGCTCAATTGCGGAATATCAATTATTGACGGAACAATTCGGCTTTTCACCGATAAGAATTACTCCGAGATTCTTGGGCGATATATCGAGATTTGAAAGATAAAAGTAAAACCTTTCGGTGGCTCGATAATCGGATTTAATTGAGAGCTTGCTGCTGAGTGAGAAACTCGGCGTTTTTGATGAAGAAAAAAAAAAAAAAGAAAAAGCGTGTACGTCGTAGCGTTACGTGACATATATACCAAATACAATTTATAATATTATCAAATATGCGAGAACAGATCGTCGGTGCTATAATAGAGTATAAAATCGCGAATTTGAAGAATCATATTATCTTCCCTCCGATGTTTCACGATCAGTTTTAAATTATTCGCAACAACAACAACAAGAACAACAACACAAGTAATACCTGCAGCGAACTGAATCTTATAACTATGCAGACGTTTCGTTGTTACAGGATCACTTTTTGTCTACAATTTTTGATTTTAATCCTTTACTGGAATAAGAAATAAGTGCGAAAAAAGATACGAAGAGCAAAGAACATGGATTTTATTTCGTATGTAAAACTAGTCAATAATATAACGTTAGATAAGTATGGTTCAAGCCGCGAAAGCATTTTTTTTTTTTTTTTTTTTATTCTTCTATTATTATGTTTCTCTTTTTCTTCACTACAATCATTTCGATTCGGAGCATACCGAATATAACGAGTAATAACCGAATCTTGAGAAGAATGAACGACGACAAGCATTAAACAGCAGTGTACATGTTTATTTAATTATTGATTACACTTTACGGTTAAGGTGATAATAATGTTTATATTATATATACATATACGTGAATGTATATCGTATATACGATACGAAATATAGCACACGATACTGGCTGTACGTTCATATAACAATATTATAATCAATCAGTGTTTCTCTCAACTTATGTCTGCATTTGTGTGTGTGTGTCTATAATTGATGGTTCCTACAATACTATAAATAATTTCCAACTAAGCTACATAATGCATACGCGTATGTATATTACATACTCATTTTTATAGTAAATAATATTCTACAATTTACCAATTATTCGCAAATTAGTTACTTTTTTTCCTCCAATCGTGTGTACAGAAACATGCCATATAGCTCCCGATTATACATACAAATAATATTTATCTACATTCAAAGGAGACGTTGTTTTCCTAGATAAAACACCGTTCTAGGCTCCTAGAGGTACATATATAGAGGTATTTATAGGGGCAGCACACTATCGCTGTTATAATATTTATAATAATAATTAGCTGGCAGGTTTCACGTAACTGATTATACAGGAATGCTATGAAATGAATGCTGCGAAAAATCTGTATTAGGTTGATTTGCACACATATTAACGAGTGCGAAAATGTATTGTAATAATGTCAAGTACATGTACAAAATCGGTGACATTGTTTTTTTTTTTTTTTGCCGTTTCTTCGTTTTCACCAACGGTTTTGAAGAAAATCTACAACTGAATAACGCATATGTAAATTAATTTGCAACGATTCAGCGTATCGGGTCGGAAATATTCGTCAACTGTCTAAAGAGTAAGGATACATGATTTTCTTTAAATATAGATTGACAAGCGAGAATTCAAATTGCAGGGAAAAAAATCACACTACTAACTCGTCGGCGATTACAAGTGCTAGAATAAATGCTTGAATTTAATCGAATAATTCTTAGCATTATACAATTATTAATTAATACCAATATATTACTTCTTAAATTTTATTCATATAGGTATACCAATTTAATTCGTCGTTTATTTGACTCTGTATATTTATATATTATATATTTTAATTACATCGTAACATTTTATACAGATTTGGTATTACCTGTGTTGTATACTGTTGTAGGTATACGTATTATTATTATAAGTATACACGAGTGGTAAAAAATTGAAATTAAAACTGTTGTACATAAATATCCACAGATTTCACTGAATTCACGTTGTTTTTGAACACTCAATTCATATGAATAAATTTATGTATATCAAGCTTCAGGATCTCACCGTAAATATATATATATGTATATATATGTACGATATATATATGATATTAAAAGTCGTAGATATAGGCAAATTTGAAAGACAGATAATAACTGATAACGCGTTCTAATGCGCGAATCAACTTTTGAACAGAAATAATAATCCTCAAAGCTCAATGAGGCGAAATCCTCAAGCTTCAAACTTTCAACGACACGAGAACTCGTTTCTTTCACATCGTGCGACACCCTAGCAACGTACAGCAAAAGATCATGTCTGTTCTAATACAATATAACATAGCTAATTACAAACGAGCCTCTACACCCGTTAATTTATGCCCAGCGTGTTACAACGTAATATAACATAATATGTATTCGTAATATTAAACATTTCTTGCTGTTTATAAATATGCCATAATTAATAGTTATAAATTCACGCTGTTTTTCTTTTTTTTTTCTTTTGTCTTTGTTTCTTTCGCACTTCACACCTATCTCGGTTTTATCATTTCTTTTAGGTACACTCATTCTTCGAAACATAGAATGGCCTATCGTGTATCCATATGGAATTACTTTCATTGCATTTTTAGTTCGTAAATTAACTATACGTATGTAGTACCTAATATACAGAAGCAGGTAATGAGTATTATAGATTTCTAGTCTACTGTATTACTTCCGCGAAACTAAATTTCTTCAATTTTACTTCGGGCTTTTCTGGTCTTTAATTTATTTTGTATTTCATCGTACATTTGTTTTTTTTTTTTTCGACTATGTAGACTATCAATATGACATATTTTAATAACAATCCGCTGCATCTGTTATAAAAATTTGCCACTACTTAGTTCCGACGTAGACAGAGAGAGATTACAATGAGCGTGTTTTTCTTATAAATAGGGTACAAGTAACTCACTATCGTTGACAACATTTGTTCAATGCATGGACCCAATTTAACCCACTTGCTTTTTCAACTACAGCGAAATATAGCGTCACAATTCGACCACCGATATTACATTTACGTATATAATCTAATTGTGAAGATATTTATATTGTCCTCTCAACATTATGGATTCAATGCGAGCAGATAAATTATATTTACTCGTTATTTTACTTGATTCGTTACGTTTTATACGATAATCTACACAGCAACACTTTTTTATACATTGATTTATGGAAATATCAAGATGACGGAGGAGTGATATTGAAATGAGATTAGAGTAAGTAAGCTCGATATGAGTCTGATGGATAAGTTGATATCTGTGAGCATTGAATCCACGTCTTTTAAAACGAAGCAAGAAAATATAACAAAATTAATCAAATACACACATTGTACGAGATGTTATATTGTTTAATAATATATAAATCAATGATGTCTTACAAACATGTATATAGATCTAAACAATACAAAATAATTCGAATATTACAAAAAAAATAAACGTCTGCAAAGTTAATTCTAGATCAGGGCCGATCATTGTTATTATCTTAGAATATAAAAATCAACTTTGCAGTGTTCACAAAATAACATGCTAATATGATTGACGCTGATGTAATATAATAATAATAATAATTAGGATTAATAACATAGGACCACAATGTAGATGACTGTGACCGAGGTACGTAACTATTAAATTAATTAGCTATGTTTACAGATACACTTTTTTTGTACAATAAACGTGTACAAACTAGTAAGGAATAAATGGCGTTTTTTTTTTTTAACTTTCTTGTAAAATTATTTGATACCGTAATTTCTTAGAAATCCATTAACGGTGTTGAGGAATTTGTGACCCAAGTATACAGTCACAATGTGATATCGTACCTATTGTCGGCAATACTTCAAAAAACATTTTGCATTGATAAAGTGTACCAACGGCGAATAGGAGAAAAAAATAAATACTAAATAATAGCGCATCGTAGATCATCTGAGATTCATTATTCCCTATCTTCTACCCAGTCAGAGACGGATCCGTGCGCCATTGATCGATTAAAAAGATTTTTTCGCGTTCTAGGAATCCGTACTTTGTTGTTTTACGTGCCGAAATGAGTGCAATTTTATCTCATTTTAGATGGGAGAAAATTCAACGTTACAACAAATTCTCCAGCGTAGCATCTGATCAAGTAGCAGCTTTGGAAATTATATACACAATTATTACTGACAACGCGTCTCTAAAAATGAGTTTTAAACATTTCAGTGGTGTGACCATATACCTGACCACACAACCAAACCGAGTATTTAATGGACATGAAATAAGAAAAAACAGAAGCACAAAAGAAAGGGAAGAAAGTAGAGTGAAAATTTACACTACCGTACATTCAAGGGAAAAGAAAATATACATCTTGATAAACATATATTCAGTTTCTAACTAAGAAATAAAAAGCTAAGGTAACAAGATCATATAGAACAGAGTTGCAATTATGGATAAGATTAGAGTTCTTATGGCTGAAAGTACCGCAATCTTGTCTCTTCTTTGGCTGATCTTGTGTTGGAAGCTAGTTAATCCAAAAACTTATTTACAATTCAATTAGATTTTACACTTTGTTTTTGTTTTTTCTAGTTTTTTTTTAAACTCATTTTCCACCTACTACACAGTAAATGTCGACTGTCGGTTATGCACTGCAGCATATCTACATTGATATTATTCCAGAGAAAAATAGTAATAATAATAAAAGTAGTATTAATAACAATATTAAACAAGTAAGAATCTATTTTGCTGATGCCTATTACCTCTGAAATGTTATAAAGAATTTTCCTCGCGCCGGATGCTTCTTGCAGTTACCCGCTAACCATTAGTATTACCTATATTATGGTTCTAGTGGAAACGTTACTTTTGGCGACGACACAATAATTTAAAAAGAAACCTCGCGTTTAATCATTACTGATTAAAAATTTTTCGATTATTGGCTAGGAGCCAATACGTAGTTATTAATCAGCACTTTTTACATTGTTATATCTTGGGCAAAGAAAACTGATCGAATATCAGTATTAAATGTCGTATTTCTTTTAAGCTGAATATCTGCGAATTTCAAACGTGATACTCGTACTAAATTGGACAACACGTTATTTTTGTCACTTTGTGAGTAGAACTTGAAATAAGATTTTAATCAATGATTTTGGGCAAAGAACAGAAAAAAAATATTCTATTATGTCTAGAACATATTTCTTGCACATACAACGTCGAATTAATTTACGAAACCACTCTCGTAATTAAAGTAAATCATTTTGCAATCGTTTAATAAATTCAATTTACGATTTGTCCTAGATTACCAGCCATGGATCCACCCATTAACATTCTTCAGTTGAAACACGGGTTGGCAAAAAAAACGGACAATCAATTCGAAGCAGCAAGTTACAAGAAATCGTTTGAGCGTTCTTAAAGATGCATTGATGTGAATAATATCATACAGCTAAGATTGCTCACAAAGCCACACTCGCCAATTACTCGGGATTAAGCAATATGATTGAAAAGCGCAATCATTAAATAAACGATCAACGTCATATGAATTTTAATCAAAATCGATTTACTATTAGTTGTAAATCATTTGTAATGTACAAGATTCATCACGCGTGATGTATTCTTGGTGCGCAGAATTTAAATCTTATATCTTGCTTGGCGAAGGATAAATATTTTTGGAATGAAATGCTGAGTAGGAACAGTGAGACGAACTTGAGCAGGTATTTTTTCATTTATTTTTTCCCAAAATAGAAAATTTACGATAGAGCTTAGTATTTCGTCAAACATATTTTTTGATATCGTCTTTAAAAAAGAAAAAGGTACATGTATATTTTTAAATGTTTCCTTAAGGTCAGGGGTTAATACTGTCAATTAAAAGTCAACCGGTACGTAGTTTCCTTCATTGTTTTTAGCTTTCTTTACACAAAACTCTGTGGCAATACGAGTGGGACAGGCTCGTGATAAATTAGCGAGTGTGAAACTGAGAACAATGCAATCTTGTACAAATAATTAATATTGACCAAACAACAGAAAATGACCTCTAGATCAAACGAAACATCAGTGAATAATGAGTAAAGATCGAAGTGGCCTTCTTTTGCTGCTCTGCCTCTGTAAATATGTAAGATATACAAGCCTGACGTATGATCACTTAGAATTGATCCACCAGCAGGTTGCAGACCTCTATAGACATTGATTCTTTGCTAGAACGCACCGTTAATCGGAACATCTGAAAACACGGCAATGCCTATAATATCATTCACATATGAATTCCTACATATTGTCAAAGATTTGCAAATTTACCTGAGCTTGTTTATTCGGTTCAAGACGCAAAAGACACCCAATTTGTTGTGCCCGCATGTGCACAATTCCCGCACACACAAAGTTATCGGGATTCGGATCAATCCCGTCAAGCAGTTGCATTCCGAAGCCTTGCAACTTTGTGCGGACCTGTGCCAAGTCCATTGGCTGTTGAGCCTTAAATATTTTCTGCGAACGTTGCTGATTTGCCCTGAAAATCAACGTAGTTGTTACAAATGAAGAAGTATGAAGGACAGAATTCCACATTTAGTTCTTACACGAATTTTTAATTTGCTTAAAGACATTCCACGTTGTTGTTGTGACACTACTTACCCCCCAAGATTCTTCCACCTCGCAAAGAACGACTCCCCGTTCATTTCAGTAGGTTCAAAGAATTTGTTAATGGTAAGTGGTAATTTCATTGTTATTTTCTGAGGCACGTTGTTATACGAAAAACAAATTACCATGCTCGGCGCATCTGAAATGAAAAAATTGAAAGAAAAAGAAAAGTAAGTTAGAACTGACCATGAGTTAGCAAGTTTTCAGCAAAAAGCGGTTCAATTAAATCACCATTATAATCGTCGATGCATTCAGCATTAATCATCTGTTGAATTTGCGCTCCTGCTTCTAAGACCAAATCTACCGGCTTAACTTGAACAGATAGTTTAGCCTCGTCCTCCTCCGACCAGGATAATTGTGGGTGAAAGTTGTGTAACACAAATTGCGTCTTATTTCCGTAAAATAATCCAATGCGTCCAAGATTTTGTCTGAACTCAGACTTAACTCCGATTTGAATCAGATCATTTTCGAATAGCACTCCATTGTTTTTACATACAAATCTATACAGATAAATAGACGTATTATGAAAAAAAACAAAACGCGAAAATCGATACTGATAAATGATAATCAAAGTTTCAAAGTCTGTACTTACTTCTTAGGGTTATAAGTGTTTTGTGCACCATTCGTAGCACCGACATTGTTTGGTGTTCCACTATATATATCACCAAGAACGTCCAAAAGAACACCAGTGTTGCTTGTCGGCTGGGAAGATGGGGGAGTAGAGAGGCCTAATAAATCTGCCGAATTATTATTGCTGACAGTTGCAGCTGATATTGCCGAAGGGGCTTCAGTGTGATGATTTGAATTAGGTGCTGGACTTTTGCTTTCCCTAATTTCATTCTCTGGAACTCGACCTGGTTTCTTTTTTTTCAGCACAGCCAAAATGGACGACTCTCGTTCTGGGAAAGCTGGCATTTCTTCTAGAACGGTAGCCTGACGTAGATGGATCAATTCACATATTAATATTTGATAATTAATAATGTCCAGTATACGTTGTATTGTTATCACTTACAAGGACATCAGTGGAGGCAATAATGCTCAGCTGTAAGTACTCAGAAGCTCGTTGCTGTAATTCTGCGTCAGCACTGCGTAGGTTGCTGTGTTGCTTGAAAACCTCTTGAATTTGAACACGAATTTCAGGGAATAAATTGACAAATTTGATGTAAGTCGAAAGCAGCAGTGCCCTTGTCATCGGGGAGCACAAGTGATACTGTAACAAAGAAGGTGAGACAAATATAATGAGTGTAAAAATAATCTGGATATTCATACGGCATCACACTCACTTTGGAATGTAAAAGTTGAAACTGTACTAGAGGAGACGAACGTTGATCACCGGCGATAAGATTCCCAAATTCACCCAAAATGTAGCCACCAACTTTGACCATATTTTCATGACATGCTGGAGCCTGTAAAGCCTGTTACACATAGAGAAGATAATTAGTACAATCACAGCAGTGTTTTGCCAACTATAATGAAGACAATTTTCCAATATAGAATTCTTACCTCGAACACAGTTTTAGCAGCATATCCCTGAACGTCATCTCGATTGATAACAATTTGAATAACCCTGTACCAGACCTCCTCAGAAACATAATCACCAGCTATCCTGATTAAATTTAGGATCACATCGACATACCACGTGTAATCAGTTGCATATTTTTCAGCTAGTATAGCTACTTTTAATACCATTTCTTCTCGGATCGAATAATCCGCAGTTTCTAGGTAATTCAGCATTTCTTGGACAATTTCTTCGGCATTGCTTTTGTCGCACATCGCGTAAAGTAGATCAACGGCTTGCTGTCTCACGGAAACGTCTTTTTCCATTTTCATTGAAAGTATCACAACTTCTTGATGCTTTTTCACAGCTTCGTGAGAAAATTCGGAAGTAGCAAGATGACACATTGATTCGAGTGCTAAATACCGTAGATTAGTCTCACGATTTGATAAAAATTGACCAAGCTGATTGCAAGCACGAACCAACAAGTTTGGCTCACTATCGTTATGAATAATCAAACTTATCGCCTCAAAAAGAACTGCATTTTTTGCATTAGAATGCTGTACTTTCTTCGATTTTGGTGCCTCCTGAGCTTTGTTCAATATGGTTTCAAGACATTCGTTCAGTCTTCCACGTACTCCTGGATCCTCGGCTACAGAAAATAAGTATAGATATCAAACGTTGGTTGAGTAACGTTTTAAATTAATACACTTATATTTTTTAAACTGTCAAAGTTTCTTACCAGGTGGAGTATAATTTTGCAGCAAACGAAGAAGTTTAACAGAGAGCCAAGGCGCAGGTACAAAGTAGTAGGTATAGTCCTGCAAATCTGTGTAGCTAGCCGTTACAATCTATGCAAGAAAAACTCGTAATTAGAGAATAATAGCAGAGTGGTCCTCATTCACTTATAATTACAGAGTGCCTAGTGAAAAAACTCGAAGTAATTACAACATTAAAACAGGTTTTCCACGAAAATTTACCCGGCTCAATCTTGAAACAGCAAGACTGACGCAGCCCTTATATTCGTCTGGATTTCGTTTAACTAACGCATCAATCAGCGATGCAGCTGCTGTGACAACACCGAGGTGTTGGTCATTCAGAAGATGAACTATGCGAGAAGTCCACTCTCCACCTGGAACCACCTCTGGTGCTGTCCTCAATAATCTCAAGAGGCAAAGGGCTGCGCTCTGTTTCACAACGTCCATAGTGTCTCTGTGGATTTACGATTTTCCCTCAAAAATTGCAGTACAATTTACTAAAATTACTTTTGTCATAATAAAGTTACAAAATCATCTTCACTGTGTTGGTGGGATTTGGATAGCGGAGTTCAATTAATACAACCGTAAATAAACAGGAAATTTGTAAGATCAATGCTTTGATATACAAAATTAAAAAGTATATTTGTTCTAGGGTACACTTTATCAAAGCATGTGCGCAACAACTTAAAAAAATATCTTGATTTGACATCTACATTGGAATTGCGACTGCTGGTGTAACAATGATAGGCAGTAAATTTATCTACCGAAATAAATCCCTGAGCCAGAATTAGCGATTTACCACTAATCGACTAATGTAGCAGCAAAAAATTCATTGACCGACATTAGAATTGGAAACGAGTATGTCAATTATGGCAGAAGCGAATTCCAAGACTGTAACAAGAATTTTACATCACCTAATATCCAGTCGCCTAGATCCATTGAGCAATTTAGGGATTATGTAAAACCGTGAGAATAGTGTAGAGAATGGTGAATTGTGCTGCATCTCGACAACTTACCCTGACACAAGCAGTTTTGGAATTTCGTTGCCAAACGCTTCTGCCATTTCCTTGCTGCCAATGTTGGCGATACATTGTAGAGCAAGATTTACGTGAATTGGATTTCTTGATGCAAGATCATTCTTGATACTTTGAATAATTAATTTAATAAGATCGCTGTTTGTATTTACTAGTACAGATATGAATAGATATCCCTGAAATGAGAAATTTCAATAAATACTTCTTTGCAGAAGCAAATGAAATAAATTTTTACAGTTCAACATAAAACTAGAGTAGAAAATAATGACTTACAATTTGTTTTTCTGAGTATTTGTTCGACGAAAGAAGGTTTACAGCTTCCATATGACCAAAATCAATATCATGTCCAAGTAGAAATATGAACAGTAACTTGCAAACATATTTTTTCTTCTGATAACCATCCAGCGTTTTATCGCCTTTAAACTTACTACGGATGTTTGCTAGCTCCTTGTTTATTCTCTTGATCTCTGCCTCCTTGCTCTTGCCTGTCAATTAGATGTTAATAAAGTATTCAAAGCTGAATTGATTCAAATTGAAATATACCTAAGCAGGCACTTATCCTGTGAACAAGAGATACGTTGATGTGTGATGTAAGAGAAAAAAGAAACAGGTATGACCACAGAACAGATTTTGATACTAATTTTCAGCATCAATTGCTGTAAATTTTCTTAGAACTGAACTAAAAATTACCATCCTTATTCCTGAAGTAAGTAAATATCCCTTTTTAGGTGCAAACATACTTTATCAAAAAGTATTCAAAGCTTAATTATAGACCAGCTATGAATGGAACGATATAACGTTAATTTACTCTCAGACATTTTTTTTCTTTTTCTAATTCGTACAAGACAGCTATAATTATGGCTACTTCCTTCAGCTTCATATGTGAGATATATAATTGAATAGATTTCTGATAAATCTCACGTGCAGGAATAATAACAGTTTTTTGTTGTTGTTACATGATATTGGGATATATTTTATGCAAAAAATGGATTACGAAATTGTCACGTTAAATCTCAAGAGTACATTATTCTAATGTCCGGTTATATACCTATTTGAAAATCTCTAGTATGGTCAATGACACATCTAGATGGCTCTTGGCCATTTGGCATAGTAGATTACAAATATTGATTCATTTTCCATCAAAGCAAGTTCCTCGAGGAATTCACTTTATTTGTAGCAGGGAAAACTGCTGTATATGTAAAAAGCAGCACTAACGAACGATTCAAACCGGAAAAGATCCTAAAATCCAATTCTTACAGAACCAAGAGGCCATAATTTTTCGTACTGGTTATATAAGAATTTTCGTACGAATTTTACCAAGGTAAGGAAAGCAATAAAACTTAATTAAAATATAGTAAAAAAACATTAGGTGTACATCGAAAGATAAATATGCCAGAATACGCAAACCGGCGTTATAAATTTATGGAGTAAATATAAATATACTTTTGTTAAAAATTATTACTTTTTCTCAGATAGCTCAATGCCATTAATAACATGATTATTCTCGGCAGAGATGTTGAATGTATATCACAAAATACATATCACAGTAGGTGTTACATGTTTGTGGCATGAAGCTACCGGACTATCACATATGGGGCAGTATCACAGAACCGCCCCCATTCCCCCATTCCACAAAAGACTATCATGTATCTCCTTCAGTCTCAATGGCACATTATCATTTCATCGACAGAAGAAACGTAATAGCAATTGCGATAAGCGTGTATTCCGGTCTGCGAATGCAGTCTGGTCGTTGCGAATTTCAAAAAAAAAATGCCGGAGCAATGATATAGAGAGATTTGATGCATGCCCATATTAGTGATTAAATTTCTTGTGAACCTGAGGCTTCAAAGATTTAGTGAATGAGTTTAAATAACAATGAAACTCACAATTTCTGATGTCTGAAATGAACACGGCGAGACCACGCATGCCATCTCCTCGCACGGCTGGCATCTTTGCCTCCTATTGCTCAGACGACCTAGGATAAAGGTAAACTAGTCATTATTAAGTAGATTGGGCAAGTAGACTGGAAAGAAAAGGCTGATATCTGATATAGCACTGATAAAAGTGTTGCATTATTCGAACTTGAGGTTGATTTGTAGTTCATAATCGATAATTTGCTGCCTAGAATGCTGTGTGACAAAAATTTTTGATACGTAACAATTTTTATTTATTCGCAAAAGAAAACCGACAAATTAATCTTGCCTGACAAATGTAGGTCTAAGAAAAATAAGAAACCACTTGGATTAGTTAATGCAAACTCAATCAATCTTTCAACGCATAAATTGATTTGCAATTAATCTATACTCAGATATACTGAGCTGCTTCTGGCGGAGCTAGATTACTAATACATATACGATTCTTACATGTAACGCAAGAAGTGTTTCAGACACGCATGCAGGCACGTTGAGTCAATGGCAATGAAAATATTTATGCATTGTTATCAGCTGACGAAAGGAGAAAAAAAAAAAAAAATTAAGAACAGTGTTAGGGCTGAATTTAAAAACCACCTTGCGCAAAAATCTGTCAACGGCTACTCAAAGTTGTAATAACAATTGGCAATGGTGCCAACGACATAAATAGCGTACCAGATGGTTGCACAACGAAAACTAATGGGCCAAAATATTCCATTTGTTGTTCGTATGCGGTGATTTACTCTAATTGTGATAACAAGCGAGGATTTTGACAGCGGACTGATTAGCCCCCATTTTGCACACCCCTGGAAATCAAAGATCGGACTTATCTGGTAACTAAACAATTCTTGGAAGAGCCTTATTACGGTATAAGTGATAAGTTAGACAAGAAGGCGATGCGGTGCGATAATATTGACCGGATAATTTCTTCCGCGGGAGGGGGCGTAGTTTTGACGAATAAATAGTAAAATATTTCGAAGAAACTTCGGCCCGATAGGCAGGCCCACCTCCCTTCGCTAATCGCTAATAACATTATTAAATTAACCGGATCACTTACGGTTATATAAATTGATTGCTATGGTTCTACTCACCAATATAACCGAGGGATAACCGTGCGGGTGGCGGAGTCACAGATATATTTACGACGAGAATTATACGCGAATCTGTGACAGGGATTTCGTGGCTGTCGCCATTTGCAACCGCTAAGCTGACGGCTCTATATTCTACGCTTGCTGCTCGGCCCTCGTATTTCGCTGCGCGGCTCGTGCGCCATTTTATCGTAACCAGCGCCATCCCGTGGACCGGCAAATTTCAAATAATATTACAAGATTCCGTTTTATTAGCTCCCTAATTATTCAAGCCACAGTCTGGGAGTTCTCGCAATACGTGGGACTGAATTCTGAGAGATCCGTTTCGGCGTTTTCGACAAAACACTCAAACTTTCTTTTGATTAATTCCTCGTCGATTCAAATTATTCACATGTCGTTCAGAGATTTTTATTTTTTATCCCATTATTTTATTGTTACACAAAAAATTATTAATTACACAACAATGGGCGGATATTTACAGTATGAATGAGTTTTGTAGATTTAGGACGATCAACGTCGTGATTCATTCAACTAGTTTGTTGAATCTTTTCCAGTAACATCTCAAGCCTATCTTTCATAACGGGTTGACCTTTTTTTGTTTTCTTCGACAACTTTTTGTACTTTAATGCCTTTTCTTCCCTATATTTTCTCAGGGCTTCGATCTTTTCTTCTTTTTTACGTTGAGCTTCTTCCCTTCTGTTCTTTTTTTCATCCTTTTTCTTCAAATATTCAATCTTAGCCGCATGGAAGGCATTTCCTTTGGGTTGCGGATTGCTGAAATAAGACGGAACAGTGCACGTTGTGTGAATATCAAGCTTTCAATATGAAAGAGAATTGAAACAAGTTATGTAAAAACTATACCTAGTCTCTGTGTCGTTATCTTTTGACTCTGTCTTTAAATGTGCTGCATTTTTTTGACCTTTTTGCAGATCTTTGTAGTACTGTCTGAGAACAGCCTTCTTTCTGCGATCCTCCCATTGGTCAACTGAAATATCATTAAATATTTAGCCCAGGCATATAGGTATGTCGCTATCAGAGATATTGTTTCAAGTCACCTTTGTACTTGTTGCTATACTTTTTCAACCTGTAGGTTTTTTTGTCGAACGGTTTCTTAGTTTGCTCGTTATTATCGCCCTTCTTAGTTTTCAATGCTTCATTTCTACCCAAATCTTTCCTGTTGTTCTGCATTATTCACAATTAATCGATCACCGACGGTTGACAACAACAATCAATTCTAATAGGTTAGAAAACCACTAGACGTGAAACGAGTGACATGTGAAATGCGTACACGAGGATTCTGCTTAAAAGTTAAACATAGAGTGCAGCACTATCGGGATTCACGAAATCGAACAGAGTTGAAATGTGGTTGAAGTACCCTCAAAATACCGGGATGTAAATATACATCATTACGGTCATGCAGATTTACTTGTCATCTTGCAGGCGACAATTTGTTGTGTTAACCTTCGATTCAGCGATAATAATTTACGGGGCGCGGTGAGTTCTCAGAAAGTAAAACAAGATAAGATAGATCTTGAACGAATTACGTTGTGCGATGGATGAAGTATAAGTACTCATACAACAAATATGTGTGTGTATTTGGTATTTGACTGTTACATTGATCCAAACAAAAAGCGCGATGTTTCATGTGCAGCTGCACCTTACATATAAACATCAGAAAATATAAAATTATTCAGGAACAATTGAATGTTGAGTATATTTTTAACGAATTTTAATTCTCCGGACAATACGAATAAATTACGTGTATCCATTTTATTCTTCAGGTCGATTTATCTTACACGAATAAATATTGTATGATAGTTACAATATGATATGCATATGCGAATAATATAGTCGGCGACTAATTTTAATTAACGTGCCAGATTTAAATTTAGCTTGAGATAAACTGCCAAAATTAAGCGTTGCTAATACCTAAGAGGCCATAGCGTTACAAAACAAACAAGACATTGAGTCGCGAGCAACAGCGATTAGGTACTCGTTTAAAAACTCTCGGAATGTATATTCGCCGTTGTGCCGTGCGGCACGTCCGACGTTGGTAAACACGTGTTTTTATAGCCGTAGGAGTAGTAAACTACATAGCGTAGTGAACGTTTACGCGATTTCCGGTTTCGTATTCAGAACGTCAAAATACGGGGTCGTGAAAATATCTACAATTTAGGATGCATGCTTTTCATAATTTGTAGATAAACAGAATCATTTCGACGATATCTATCTCGACCAGAACGAATAACAAGCAATGAATAATCTAATCACGACTAATCGTTCGTCATGAGCATCGAGATGTGGCTCCATTCCATCTTTGCGCGGTGATTGGCGTAGATTTCTGTCATTCTATATGCTGTAGCCTAGGTGTTAAACGTGCCAAAGTTAGTAGATCAGCGATTCAGGCAGATTTCGTCTGCGAAGTGGAGTTATAACACCCTATACATAGACGAGGAAACACATGCAGCCCAAAGTGCAGTTTGACCCGTTTGACCCGTATGAATTTTGACGTATACTTTAAAAGATGTTGAACGCTTTGGGTCCGGTGAAATTTATCTAGTTTTTCAGTTTACGAGAATTATAATTCTCCGGATAGGTATAAATTTACACGTTACAATCGGTTCTATAATGCCCGCAAGTCGTTTGGATGCGGTGTACAGGAGTCTTTTGCTCACAAAATTTTTCACCAAGGGCTGGGGAAAACCGGAAAATTTGAGGAGGTAAATATATTAAAACTACCTGAAATCTACTCAACCTACTTTCTATTATGTTCTCTTTATAATCTCTTTCGTTTTTACTCACAGGATATTTGAGTTCCGTAAAATTGTTGCAAATCGAGAAGCTTGCTACAATCTTATACCCACCAATTATCCCGTAACGATAACGAAGGTGACGTGTTACTATGTTTACAATTTTTTATCTCATACTTTACCGAAAACCGCTTTTATAAGTATTGAATGTTCTCATTGGAAAAAACTTTCATCGACTTCAAAATGGAACAAGAGATGAAACGAATTTTGCATTCACCAATGTTAACCTTTAAAATATAACCTTAAATAATCAGGATGAAGAATGGTCAGACTGTCACATTTTGGAGGGCTCCTTTCAGTCGCCTTTTGACCAAAATCTGCCAGGCCTCATGCCGGAAGAGACGCGAACTGCTTACTTCCAGGTTGTTTTGCCACGCAAGTGGGAATCCCAGCGAGTCAAACCCATTTGCTTGCATTTGGCCGGAACAGGGGATCACGTAAGTTTAACTGAACAGCGTGACAGCAGTTGCGAGAACTCTTTAGTAACTTTTAAATTTGACTTTCAAGTTCTATTGGCGCCGTCGAAATCTGATTGCTCGCCCTCTGCTCAAGGAAGCTGGGATCGGGGCTATTCTACTTGAAAATCCATTCTACGGTCTCAGAAAGCCCAAGGATCAGATGTAAGAACCTCCTGTGAAATTTGTACACATAACTTTTATTTATAAATACGTTATCTGTTGATAGACGTTCGAGCTTGCATAATGTCTCAGACATTTTTGTAATGGGTGGTTGTTTAATAATGGAATCTATAGTTCTGTTAAACTGGTGCGAACAGCAAGGCTTTGGACCATTAGGGCTTACCGGACTATCAATGGGTGGTCACGTTAGTAGTTTACATGTATTTATAAAATTTTTCAATGCTTTTTGAGAGATTTTATTAATTTTTATCACCTCAGTATCACGCTTGCTATTACTATCAAACATTGTTTATCAACCTTTTCAGTGCATAGTAAAACGTATAAAAGACGGCGAAGCAATCAGAAACAAAAATATTGTACTCACTCAGGATGTACCACGGCAAAATAAAGTTTCCATCGAGATGGTTGATAGATTATGATGAAACTTTTTTGAAATAACATCTTTACCGTATCCCAGCCAATGCTTAAAACATGAAAGCATTGGGTGGCTAGTATTTATTTCTAACAGATGATGGAAAAATGTATAGATGGCCTCTCTAGCAGCAACAAATTGGCCAAAGCCAATTCCTCTGGTTCCCTGCCTTTCATGGTCTACCGCATCACCTGTTTTCACTGAAGGAGTCATGAGCGCATCCATTAATTGGCACCTCCTTGAGTCCCAGTACTTTGCAGACGAAGTCTACCAGAACGATTTAGCAAAAATGGTCAAGGTCGTCACACAGGACGTAAGCTTCGATTCTTCTCAAATCATTTTCTTAATAGTTTTTCATGCAAAATTCAAACCAACGTTTTATAAGCTAAAGTAGTTGTTATTGAATGCAAAATAAAGTGGAGCAAATAATGATTTAAGAAATGCTTGTTATAGGACGCCTTCTTGGCGGGACAACACTTCGCGAAACATTATCCAGAGAGTATGAACAGGATGAACAAATTGAAGAAGGAGTCAATTGACTCCGATCGAGTCGTAACTGCCGATTCGAAATCAGAACAAAAGATGTCAGGTGATAAGCTGTCACGAGGAGCACACAGTCTCACCGACGTTCAAAACAACAAAAACAGTACTGACCTCAGTATCGACAATAATAATGATCATTTTAAAGATAATACAGACAATAGTAAAGATAAGACTAAAGATACTGTTGTCGACCAGGCAAGAATCGATATGGAGAAAGCGGATGCATTAGTGTTTCCCTTTAACCTTATTACTAGCAAATTGAAACTCACTGACAATGATGTTTTGAAAGGTGAGTTGGGTAATTTCTATGCATTTGTAGTCAGGCATCCCATTCTGCCATCCTCTGTGCATCTGCTGAAACAATTACTCAACCCCTAGGTAAGCCTGATCATAATAATAAATGTTGACTCTTTTTTTACTTGGAAGACAAAAACTTGACAAGAACAGACAATTCGTCATGAATATTTTTCAATTAATTCTCGCTACTTTTGTCTTATACTTTACGTTATCTCAGCATATCTTGTGCAAAGAAAAACTAACAATTCCAAGCTAATTAAACTTCTGTCACCTCCTGCATTTATGTATTACTACCTGTTATTTCCCATCCTGCCTGGCAAATGTTGATTTTCGATTGCTCTGAGCCAATCCGAGGATGAGAATATTTATAAATAACAACTCCGTTTTAGCTTGTATTGAATTGCGAATTTCCTGTACAACTTCCTCGGGCTGAATCAGCTAAGCAAGAATTAGCAAACGCGTCTATCAAGGTAGTGTTGAATCAGTGTTGTGTGACGTTAATGGGGGCCTTTTTGGAGCAGGAGTGTGCGCGTTACCCGTCACAAAACATCCCCTACTTTCAGACAGCAAGTGGAGGGAACGAGAAGCCTTGCAGTTCATGCGTGGCGTGATGGACGAATGTACTCATCTCAAGAATTTCGAGGTTCCAGTTGATACGGAACTTATAATCTCGGTATGTGCTCGAGATGATGCATATGTGCCTCGAGAAGGCTGTATGGGCCTTGAACAAATCTGGCCAGGAGCCGAAATACGGTTCATTGATGCTGGTCACGTTTCAGCATATCTTCTTCACCAGAAACTATTCAGGTACTTGATCTGAAATGGGATAGTATTTATTTTCTATCCGGGGACTTCACTCTATAAGTCTTTGATAGTAAATTAGGAATATACATTTTTCGATCTGTTTTCTCTTACGCTTATTTCACGTAGGAAATTGTGGTAATCTTACAGGAAGATTCTTTGTTTGTCAATTTGTGCATTGTTTTTTTGGACTTTTTTACAATAAATAGTGAAATTTGGGCTGCTTTACAAAGTAACTATATATATGATAATTGAAAACACACAAAATTACCATTGAAGAAGAAAGAAATTACATATATATTTATTTCATATACAAGATCAATTAATATTTGAATAATTATAAATAAATCTATTGTCCGATGGTTATTCAACTTACGTTTTCATCGGTTTTTTTTTTGTAGGTCAACAATCGTCGAGGCGTTCACAAGATACATGAAAAAATATCCAGTAAAAAATAGCTGACAAGAGTCATATGAGTAAAAGAGGAACGCAGCCTACTCAGTGGTTCTGCGCTTCATTCTCATGTGCCCCATTAATTAGATTTAGTTAATTGTTTAAATATAGAGGTTTCGAAGCTTCGACATGCCTCATGATTACAATTTATCAATCGTTGACATCATAGCAATAAATTCTTGTTGTTTAATTCCGAATGTTTGTCAGCTTATGAAATTCAATAAGCAATGATATAATATGTCCGAATGAATTGTCTAACAATTTATTCTGTAAATAAGAATCGTCTGAACGCATTGATAATAATGTATTATAATCAATTTGGAAGTTTGAGAGTCTGACTAGTGATTTTAAACAGAAAATACTTGCACTTGTTTTAGCTGTTCTGTTGTATATAATACACAAAGCAAGAGGTTGTTATCGTCTTCTCATATTTAACGATCTCTGTAACACATGTATACAGATACTGTACAATATTTATACACAATTTACAGAATTGCAAACACATATACATATTTTTCTATAAAATCGTTGTACAATTTATCGGTCTATACAATACATGTATTATATATTATAAAATACTATGCACGTGTACTTATTTATATGTGTGTACATAGTATAATATACATATACAAATAAACTTGCGTTATGCATATATACGTATAAATAAGTATATATGACATGGATATGTGTGTGTATATAAATAGATATGCATGTCATATATTTATCATACAACTTACACAACTGTCTGAATAAATACGTTGCATATCGATAAGAAAAAACGAAATAACTTTGCAATCTACGTTCATACCCATTCGAAATTTGCGCGAAGGCTTCTGCCAAGCCACGTAGCGCCTCTAGCGGAATTCATCGGGAGAATTTTGATTGTCTACTTGAAAAGTTGGCAGGAAGAACGTGGCGATGGTAGCGCCTAGAAGTTGCGGTATTACCGGCCGCCGGTTGAACCAATATGCACAGCCTTCTAGTATCTGGAATAATTATTTCAGCTCGCTCAAAGGCCAAGATTCAGCGTCGGCCACATGTGTTTGTGCTGTTTGTGGTTCAGTGTTCGTAGTAAAGGAGGATTTTAAAATGTACCGTGTTCTCTTAATCTGCAAGGATACGACAAAATTTCTGGAGAGATAAAAATTGTCGGAAGTAAAAATTAGCGGACAATACAATTTGACGAAGTGCGCGTATTTTTTTCGCTCGATATAAAATCATCTCCGCGGTACAAGGTGCTGTCTGCTAGCCAGGGCTTGCAGCTAAAGTCGGAAAAGGATATACAATACCGTTGAGGGACATTCAAATATCACGGCCAACACGAGCTCTTCTTAATTTACAGCTTTCGCGGCGACGAACGTTCGATCGTCCGACTATCTCATGGTGATATCAGACCGTGAGTTTCACCCTTGAAAATTGACCAGTGCATCGATATTTGCCAAGTCAGCGCCGCGTGCTAGCCGGAGAGCAACCGCGAGTCCCGCATGCGGCCAGCCACGCGCTCGTTCTCTCGCCTGCGTTAAACATGGACTGAGTGCGGCGCATATCCGATAATTGGCTGAATAAACTCGTCTCTGAATCCGACCCGCTGAAATTCCTCGTCGATCTCAATTCACCGTAAGTGACCAGATGTCTCATATTTAATGGTTGAATGAATTGTGGAGCGGAAAGTATCGTCCGCCTCGTGTTTTTATATCGCCGAGTGATCCAATATGGCGGCAAAGGTGGCTCCGAGCATGCAAGGCGGCAGCGGCGGGGCGAGAGAGACGAACGAGGGCCAAGGCATCTCTTACGCCAGTGTACTCAACCCAAAAAACAACGACAACAATAAGGAGAACATAAACGATGCGCCCCGGGCCGCTGGGAAAGACCGGATGTCCGCCGAACCCTCATCGGCGGTCGTCCAACGCGGTAAATCGTACCAGAAATCGACGAGGAGATACAGTTCGCACTACGGTAGGTCGGAGAGGAATTTTCAGAACCCGTCCTCCAGGTCGAATCAGAACGCAGTCGAGGTTGCTTCGGAGGCGGAGGAAGCCAAGCCTCTGAACAACGGGGAGGCGGAGAGCGACAGCGAGTTTCAAACCGTCGCTCCAAAGAGCGCCCGCAGAAAAGAAAAACACAGGGAGAATCGAGAGCACCATGATCATAGAGATCGGTATCATCACAGAGAGAGGTATCATTCCAGGACTCAGCACAGCGACGCTGTCGACGAGCGAGGACACAAGGAGAGAGGCGAGCGGAACGAAAAGAGCGCCGCCGAACACTCTCTCGCCAAAGATGTCCCCAAAGATAAAGACGATGCTGGTACTGAGCCAGAAACTGATACAGAGCCGGTCAAGTACGTCGAGGCTCCTATACCGGTTGTCAATCCGTGGATGAAGAGCAAAGGCAGCGGCGGCAATCGACCTCAGCCATCCTTACCTCAGGCTGTAATCGTCTCTGCGCCAGTTCCTACAGAAAAGCCGGTCGAGAAGCCGGTGGTTGCGGAGAGAGAAAAAAGGGTGCTTCAGCCGCAGCAGCAGAGAGGAAAAATTGGTAAGTTGTGCATATTATTTTTCCAGGATAACACCAATTGAAATCGTTCAGTTTCAATGAAACAGGAATCTCTTGATAGATTTTAAACGTTGGTTTCACGTTAAAGGGATATTGTTTCAATGAAAATCAACTTAACCAATTCTACTTACATATCGAAACCTTCGATTCTCGCTTTCTTTGTTCAAACATTTCTTGAACGGCTTCTGCATCTGAGTTTCGAAGATTCGAGGAGCTACGATAGCTCCTCTCACAAAGTCCAGACATGGGTGCTTTGACTGTTTGCAATACTGCTGCATCATTTGTTTACTATTCAATACTATGTGCCATTCATGAATCAGCTTGTGCAGTCGCTGCATTTTAGACCCAATGAACTGTCGATAGTATGTTTGATTGGCAAAAATTTTATCTGTTACTACTCCATATATTCTCGATGATAGGATTCAAGGTTTTCTCCACCCCAATGTTTTCTAATGATCCCTAAAGTACTGAAAATGTTCTAGAAATTAAAATATTTTCTTTATTATTCAACTTTGCGCTTCCATAAACACCTACCTTGATTTCTTTTTTCAAACTCATTAATAATTCCTGCTTACAAAGGAACATAAATAATCGAATCAAAAAAACGTAGCCAAAGAATAAAAATCAATTTTCTGCTTTATTGAATGAAAAATTAGATACTAGATATATGCGTACATGTATAGTAAATCTAACTGGTCGAACACGTGGCAAAAGTCACGAGTTCTGATCTAGGTATATAAATTTGGATGATTCATTAGCATTAGCGGTGTGTTGAACAACCTGTTGACACTTATTACCTAACACCGTTTACTCGTCGTCGTCGTCGTTCTTCTTTTTTTGACCATTGAAAAATATCATTACTCCAGCATAATATAACAACCGGAACGATAATGTATTTTTCTTGGTTGTTCACATTTTTCCTTATTCTCATTAATTAGTTACAAATTGCAGTGGTATTTATCCTCGATAATTACGTTGCCACGTCACATCGATCTATAACTACTGCCAATCATGGGTGGGTGGTGGTTACACTTTATATCTCTCCCAACTTCGCTGTTGTATGGAACAGGTTTTCCTCCAACTCTCACTTTCGGACGATATCACTTCGTGCTCGAATCCCCACGTCCTTCCTTCTAACATGCTTACTTTACTTACGCAGGTTTGTCAATTACGTGGTTTAAAAGAATCGGCATCTTACGCAGAGCGTATTTTCATTACTATACACCTTGTACGCATCATATACGCTACAATAATCAACGTTTAACGTATTCTCGCTTAATTCATCTCTTTAAAGTGATTCGCCTTGTTGTAAAATTAGTTTTCGTTTTCACCATTGTCTTTTTACGCACACGCGAGCGAAATTAACGTACGAGCTTATACGTTTAATGATGCTCGGCGTGTGCGTTTGTTGTTGATACGCTGCCGGATCTAGATATACAGGCTAATATATAACGCTTCGGGAATTTCAATAGCAAGTGATGTAAAATGATATTTTATTCGATGTATAAAATTTATGCTTATATACATAACGATAATAATAATAATAATTTATGATAATAATACGGATAGGAAGGATATCGGGTACAGGCGAGAAGAACGAAGTTATTTTACCGTCGTCTTTTTCTGTTGGAAAAATACGGACCGATGATATTTATCTTATTGCTATTATTATTATCATTATTGTTATATTTCCTTCGCCAAGATTAATTTGTCCCGAATTTATCTCTCGACAACGGCCTTTCCTCTCTTTATCGACAATCTAGATCAATTAATTAATCATAAAATAAAAATCTAACAGATGAAAAACGTCAAAAGTTGCGATTAAAGAACGGTTCTTCGTCTCGTTATTGTCGTCGTTTTCGATGTAAAAAAAAATGAACGTTTTAACGCAGTAACGTTTAAATTGTTGTTACTTTCACAGCTGTAGGATTGTTCGAAGTTTATTAACCGTAAGGTGGTCATGTATTGAGAACCCAATTCTTTCGAAATCATTCTAAAATCGTAAGGTAATGATTTTTCATACCAATGTCTCGTTATTCGTCAGCCTTACTATCTCGGACCTCGTTTAACAACGAGGCAGGAGTTAGTAACGTTAACGTAACGAAACAATGACTATTCTGTAAGTTTATAACGACTTTGGTGTAGTCAAGATTTCAAAATATGAAAATTGTAATTTACTGAATTTCAGAAATTCCTGCAATTGTGAAGTAACGATTTTCCGAAACGTTAATCACTCGTTACAATAACGTTACTAACTTCAACCTCATGTATGAAACTCGCGGACTTGATGCTAGCCCCGTTTTATTTATACAGTGCCGAAAGTAGGCATCTTTCCGCATCTGCACTCTTCTCCTGTAATAACTAAAACAGCAGTCGCGAATCTCCGTCTCGAATGTCGTTGCCCTCCTCGTCATCTTCGTCACCTGTTGCATGGTTCTGTTACTGCATCTGCATA
This sequence comes from Neodiprion lecontei, assembly GCF_021901455.1. Taxonomy (NCBI): domain Eukaryota; kingdom Metazoa; phylum Arthropoda; class Insecta; order Hymenoptera; family Diprionidae; genus Neodiprion; species Neodiprion lecontei. The sequence continues at coordinate 7,694,592 of NC_060265.1, read as the reverse complement.
CGTATTATCTTACTTAATCAGTCCAATGCATCACACGCAACGTGCTTTGAATGATGCGACGAAGTATGTATAACGTAAATTATGTACGTTTATAGTTCCGATTATGCCTCTGCGCGTATAATTAATTCGTAATCTCCGTGCGGACCGATACGCGATCAATTTATAAACGAACGCGGAAATTTTTCTATTTTCTAAATCCCGCTTCCACACCTTTTTTTTTTTTTTGTATTATAATACTCGTAAGAATTGATCTGTTATCAACATGACCGATTGCGATAAGTAATACGACGCACACGTGTTTGCACCAAATATCGCGTTATACGATTATAATACATAATACGTCCAAAGCTGCAGGTTGACGTTTTATATCACCGCCCGGCAATTAATTAACTTACGCCAATTTGAATTCGAATGGTATATTACCGTACATTTTTTTCACTCTCTTTTCTTCTCGACTTGCTACGGATAGGTAGATTAAATTTTCAATCAAATTTAATTCGTCGATTATACGTCTCGCGCTGCCTGATCGTAATAATATTCTCTAAGTGATTTTTTTTTTTTGTTGTCATTAAAATTTCTTGTCGCTTTCTATCGTTTCATTTTCCCCGAGATATCGTCTCTCCGTCTATCTCTCATTTATTTTTATTTTCTTTTTTTTTTCAAAAACAATTATACACGGGAGAGATTATTTGGCAAACGGGAATGGTAAACAATGTTGTTTACGTGTCCCACTGAGGGGACGAACGCCGACACATTTCTTTCTTATTCTCCGCCGTACGCACGCTCGCCTCATCCTATTTCGACGAGACCTTCTGCGTGTTGTGCTTCTCTCGGCTCTCTTACGTGTACTTACGTAATTCGCAATCAACGACAGCCGTGGCGATACCAACACGCTGCCTGCCGTCTATCCACAGAACGATATATCCATCGGTACAAACGACGACTGTATTTCGCATTGGAGTTTCTATATTCAAAATAATATCGTTATTCTTATTTTTCCCCGTACTGAAAAAATTTACCAAAGATGATCAAATTCTCATTGTCAATTTTTATCCACTCCTTTGAAGAGAAAAAATCTGCCAACTTTTCGCACGGGTCAATGATTTACCCGTATGACTGAATTTTAAATGACGAAAATCCTTCAGGATTGATATTTTAGTAGCGTAAATATGCCGCCTGTTAGGATTGATATAAAAAAAGCAGTTGCGTACGATCGTTAATTCTTCGATTCGATTTACTCACGTCAGCTTTGTAAACGTAAGAGAAAGAGAGAGAGAGAGAGAGAGAGAGAGAAGTCACGGCATACAGCGAAGAACACACCGCCGTCACTAGCTGCTGTTGTTTTGGTTGAATTATATATTAACTTGCGTATTTGAATTAGGTACACAGAAATGTATACATGTATGTGCAAAATTCGCGCCAACGATTAAGAAGAAATAAATAATTTCTGCACTACCTCATTATGTACTCCACAATCGCGTAGTTATCGCTCTTAATATATTTAAAATTATACAATTTCCTAGTAGGTTTATACAAATGAATTGTCAACGATGCGGTAAGTATTCAACGTCACTTCTATACCTACAATATTGTACGTATGTACAACATACGTAGACACGCAGTGTATTTAACCACCATAGAATAATAGTAACGACGACAACAATAATAGTAATGTAGTGTAAGAAATTAATTTCAAACGGTGCTAACCACCTAAACCTACACCTTCTCCTTCTCTCGTGTTATATATTGTACGTATTATGTATCTTTTTTTTTCTCACTTGTCCTCAACCTCTACATCGATTAAGCATTGCGGTGTTATAACAGGTGTCGTTATAAGAAGGCGAATACCTATGTGCGTAATCGGGATAAAAGCATTTAATCTCTATTCGATTATCGCATATTTACATGCCTGCAAGTAAAATACGAGCTTGATAAAAGGACGGGAATGTCGGTACGACGGTGGTTAAAATCATCTATTTTCTGTGTAATATAAAGTATAGGAGTAATGAAGAAATTGGACACCCTTGTGAGGACTTGTATAATAAACTCGTCAATGATCGTCGTCGATTTATTCCTTTTACTAAATTACAATCAATCATCGTTGGAACATGCGCGCAGTACAAGTATAACGTACACGATCTTCCTTTCTTAACTTACTACTTCCGGCCGGCCGGAACAAAGCAACAACTCGCGATAAACGTCGAGCATCGTTGTATCTTACAGTTTTGTCAATGACCCGTTATATATATTCTTGTTCGACTTTTGAGAACGTCGAGATTGTTCCCTATCGATTGAATTTAAATTTTATTTTTCTCTTCGATAAATTGATACATAAATTACATCATTTATTATTTTTACATCACCCGTGGAGCTTATTTTATATTATATTAGCGCTCACACGTGGATCGAAGCTGTCTGGATATTCGGATATCCGAATCACTCGGTAAAATTATCCTGACACGAAATTTGTAGTAATGTTTTTTCACGTGCCAAAAAACGGCATTGTCGGGAGATTGCGAGGTAACGCGAAAAAATATAATAATAATAATGGTGATGATGACGATGACGATGATAGTTAAAAACCGCCCGAAAGTGCAGGTGGTAAAAATGTATAAATGATCGTCGTCTGCACAACTGTATAATAAATACGTGAGCAAAAATTAAAAAAAAAACTTGCAATGTATGTACCGTGACATTGTTGTTCTTTTCGATATTTTGAGATGAAAAGAAAAAGGAGAAAAAAATCAATCAATGTCAAGATTGTGCGACATTTATCGTAATATTATAGCCGATAGTAATTAGGATTCTACGTAATTCGCTCACGTACTCATATTATTATACACTTTTTAGCTATAGCATAGCAAAGGGACTTATCCACGTTTTCATTCTCTTATCTTTGAAATCGGCGTGTTGCAGATATGATTATATCTTGTACCTGTGTTGTAGAGCGGTATTTTATGTATATATATGCACGATATACAACGTCGTATATTATATACATATAATCAGGCTTTGATTGAAAAATTGTTCGAATTTCCAATTTCTTTTGAATAGTACGAATCACGAATCTAAAAAAAGAGAGTAATTAAAAAATATATGTATTCAATAATCTTCAAACTACCTATAATAAAACACAATATTGCAAGGCGGTTATAATTATCACTGTAGTTCGGTTTATCACTTGATCACGTTTTGTTGTTTGACGTAATTTGCCTCCCGTGTTCAGACCATTGTAGTTCAAGATATGGAGCGAGCTTATCTCGTTTTATAGGCATATGCGTGTACCTGTAACTTGCAAGTTTCCGCCTGCGTGTTAAATAAAATTGATCCCATCCTGGTCATTTATTTTCTTCTACATTCTGCACGTGCACGTTTTCACCTGCTGTTGCATGAGTAATTAATCATTTTACTGCCGCCTTGTCCGGAACGAGAAACAACGCACATATAGATCGTTTCATTATATATATATGTATGTATGTATGCATGTATGTATTTAATAAAAATATGACATAAAAAGTCACGCGTTAAAAATGATAAGTGCACGAATTGTTCGTCTGCCTCTTCTATTATCTATAAGCGTGTCGAATCTAGCCTTAAAACTTGGTCAGCTACCGGTTTTATTACACGACGAGGTATAGTTTTAGTCTTCTATTCCTCAAGGCAAGTCAACGGTGCAGTAGAATTATTGCGAGTCAGTTCAGACTTTGAGTTTTTGCCAAGAATTTAGTGCCTCGTGCAGCAGCAGCCGTAGGAGAGATGATTATTATTTAGATTATTATTACATATACGATAGTTTATCGTCAGCTTCGATCCTTTTATTTTATTTTATTTTATTTGCATATTTCTAGTTGCAGCTGAACAAACGTTACGTACGTGTAACGTATTATCGTGAAGTAAACGCATGTGTAATAGTTTGGAAAAAAAGAAGAAAAGAAAAAATGGAAACGCTTACCTGCAATGAGACATGTTTTAAGAAAAAAATAAAATAAAATAAAATAAATAAAACTAGAAGAAAAAATAGAACGGTGGTTATAAGCGACGAGAAGAGAATAATAATTTATTGAATCTCGCCGGAAATGTTAAAAATCTGCAATCAGTTGATCAAGGGGGACAGAAATTCATAGATTAGATTTAGATAAATTATCAATTATTTGCACAAATGCCGAGCCACCGCTGCACATTCTCTGGGACGCGAATTAGCCAAGCGTGGCTGACTTAGGTGTGCGTAATATTATGTGCATGTAGAAAAATTTCTTTTTTCTCATTTTTCTTATATTATATATATATATATAAGTAATAAAAAATTGTACAAGATAAATGGGTATCGTTTTCACGACGTTTCAAAATTATCGTTCTGGAATTGCAAGAATACGCGATACAAAACATTAAACATTATGTTTCAATAGGGTGTTTCAGAAAAAAATAATATAATTTTCCACCGCGCCACCCTCTAAAAAGTTTGCGTAGGTCGAAAGAAAAATTTTACTACAAATGAGCCCTCTACGTTGTGTGGAAAATCGCGGCTCATTTGAGTTTACATTTTTTTCACATTTCTTTAGATTTGCGAAGAAACACGCTCTAGCACTTCAATTATTACTTCTTTCCTGACATTTATATTCAACCCAAAGATCACGATCCGTAACACAACGATATATCACCCGGGAATCTTATTCTTCTAAACTAGAACTTCGTATCGAATTATAACTATCTCACGAGATTGGATTAATAATGAAAAAGTCGTCAGATACGCTTTTCAAACATCAACTGGAGACTTGGTATTACGAGCGTGGGTCTTGTTTGTGACGTGAATTGATATTGCGATTGATATAAGCGACAGAAAAAAAATATCATTCGCGATACTTGATGAATTTCAAAAAATGTATAAAATTGAAAAATCAACTGAGCGCAATCTTCCACGTAACTAAGCTTTCTTTTAACTCGAACAAACTTTTTAGGGGTTGTCGCGATGGAAAGTCGCGATTTATTTTTTTCTAAAACATCCTAACGTACGTGTATATACGACATCCTTGTTACGTCTTATACCTGTGCCTGTGAACTTGCGGCTGCAATCTGGCAGGCGAACAAGGAAAGACGAGGCGAGGTTCGCAGAGTCGACGTCGTCGTCTTCATCGTAATTTTACACGTCGACTCACTTTCGAGCTCTCAGTACAACGCTGGGCTCGCATGGCAACGGATGACGCCAAGTCTGATCTGAGACACATACAGAATATTTAGTTATTTTGCTTTTCCCTTCTTTTTTCAAACAAAAAATTTTTATTTTTTTTTTCTCCATTATTATTATCATTCATTTTTTTTCAATCACTAATGCCAATTCGGCATTACGTAACTGTATTTTATTTTTCACACTGTCGTCTCTTACAGCTGCCGTGTGAAGCTTACCGCATATTTTCATTAATTTATATTGTAAACGTTACAAAAGTATGTAAATTATATCCTTGAACTTTCAAATAGTTTTAAATTATTTTTTAGCACCGGTCGACAAAAGTAAGGAATAAATTGACGAAGACGATGTGCTTTTGAAGATTGATATTTTTTATACCGTCGTCGTCGCGGTTTAAATATCGTATATTGTTGTATTTACGGCAGTTAGAGTTCACAATTTAAGCCTGTGTGCTACGCCCGAGATATTTCAGTGAAGGAATATCCGTAATAAACACAGTTGATAATTTGTGTGGCAAATACGTGCGGTGTGTGTATGTGCGTGCCGATATTATTTGAACAGTGTTCTACTGAATAAAAGTGAAAATAACGGATTATGTTATTGGAATACGAGGCATAATGAAATTTAACGAGAACGACGTCGCGCCTGCACGTGAGTTTTCGCATTTGATGTGATACAAATCTATCCTCTTTTCCTTCTTTTCCTTGAAAACTAGTCCATATGTTAATTTTTATGTATATACATTATTTCGGTTCACGAATATTAATCAGTACTATTCGTGTGTTAGTGACAAAAAAATCTGTCTTATTAAATTATTTACCACATTATACGTATACGGTATACATCAGGGTATTTTAGAAAAAAAATAACTTGCGATTTTCCACCATCGCGACCTCTGAAAAATTTGTTTAGGGTAAAACAACGGTTCTGTCAAAACGTGAGCGTTCCGAGTTACGTGGAATGATATATTTTTTCTATTACTTATATCAATCGTAACAATATCAACTTACGTCACAAAGACCCACGCTTGTTATATCAAGTCTCCAGTTGTTGTTTGAGACGCGTATCTGACGACTTTTTCATTATTAATTCAATCTCATAAAATAGTTTTAATTCGATATGAACTTCTAATTTAGGAGAATAAGATTCCCGGATGATATATCGTTGTGTTACGGATCGTGATCTTTGGGTTGAATATAAACGTCAGGAAAGAAATAATAATTGTAGTGCCATGGCGTGTTTGTTCACGAATTGAAAAAAATGTGAAAAAAAGTAAAAAATAAAACTAGCACGATTTTCCACACAACGCAGAACACTCGTCTTTTCACAGAATATTTCTTTTAAACCGAACAAACTTTTTGGGGGTGCCACGATGGAAAATGATGAATAACTTTTTTCGAAACACCCAATCATAAATACTTGGTTTCTGCAATGCTTTACGAATTATACATCGATCATTTCGATCAAATTCGCCTTGCGACAAGTATATCGGCAATGTTCGCCGATACGTACTTCATGTTTCCGGTTTACAATTAGTCTCTTATTATGACAAACTGTAGCGATATCATTTATCGATCAAATCATTTTATTACAACGTGCAGTTGCAGTTTTAATGCTTAGGTATATTGAAGAAAGTATATGCTGTAGAGAAAATGTTTTCGATTACGTTCAGTTATACGCGCACGTATAGTTGAAATTTATTATACGTACAACTGAATGAAATTTTTTTTTTCATCCACAAACGGTTGTATATGAGAAATATGTAGGTAAATTATAATGGTAAGATAAAATTTATCTCGGTTACTTCTGTCACCACTAGTTATAATTGTATGGAAGATCTTTTAATTGTCATCCGTATTTTTTTGATTTTATTTTTACGAATCATTTGAAATACGGAATAACGTAAGTATGTATATAATATAATCATTACATTTCACATCAGCTGCAGCGATGTGCTTTTACTTTCTTTGAGTTATATAAACGTATATATGTATATTACGCACGCAGGACATCTAAATGTCAAATAATTATTACCGCGATTCTCTTACGAATCCTGACATTCGTCTGTAACGATATTCAAGTCTTATTTCTTTTTCTCTCTTTTCCTAAAAGCCGTCGAAATCGTACCAATAAAACCCGTGAGTTATTTACTTAATCAGTTTCAAAAATTCGTCCAAGTAAAAGTAAGATCAGCTCGTAAATTTTTATGGATATACAGGCGTCGTTATTTTTCTAGCTTTATTTATATAATTCGAAATTTATACATGTTACTGCATTATTATGCGTACAGGTAAGAGTATATTAAAAAAAAAAAAAGAAATCAGCCAATCGCCGCCTGTGCTAATCAGTTATGTTATTAGTTATGCGATTTCTATAACAAAGATATAATCCGAATCTGCTGCAAGATTTATCATTGTTAATAAAGATAGTTCAACGACCGAACTCCGACGTGAGGTGTACAGATTAGTTAGTTGGTATGTCGGTTATTACGTGGAGACCTAATTTCAAAGTCATCCCAGACTTTGGCACTTTCTCAAAACTCTGCCCACTGCACACACACACATATGTATTAACTATAGCTTGGTCGTTGTTGTCTTTATCTTTATCTTTAGAGTTTAGACTGGGCTGAAAATAAGTTTTATACGCAACGCTGGTGCTTTTCTACCATATATTCTAGATAAAATGGGGGCAAAATTATGCGTATACAATGTATAATGCGTGTACGGATTCACCATTAACAATTTTTATTTTTTCACCTGCGAAACACTGTTCACTTTTCTTTTCTTTTTTTTTTATTTTTATTGAGACTAGAAAAGAGAGATCAAATCTTAGCGATTCGAGAAAAGATTTTTATTTTTTGGGAATCGTGATTTTTATGTCTTGTTGACCTTTAAAAATTGACGATACAGTTGTTCAGAAATGTAATGAATAAATTAGAGTTTTTACGCTCAATTTGAGACTGAAAAGTTGGTCCTGTTCCAATTTTTAGGTTCTTTAACTCTCACAGACGCGGAAAATTTGTACAAGGAGAAATTCTTTTATTAGATTGAGATTGTTGTTTCTTCTAATCAGCGACTCTCCGAATCGTCGTTTACGATAATTGAATATTTCTTGTACTTAGTCGCGAACGTTCATTCTTTGGCTCGATATTCGTCATTTATTGAATCAACCAAAAAGTACAATAACATCGTGTCGCTGTGTTACACATCGAGTTAAGTAATTGCAAAAACTTGTATCGCTATATCGAGTTTGAACAGGTGGTAATGAATCGACGTCGAACTTCTTTCCGACATATTTTCACGCAGGACTTATTCATTCGCGCACTTTTCGACGATAACGCCTCCGCAAAATCGGCGGCTTTGCCGTTTCCGTCTTCTTCAAGGTTCCGAGCTTCTATATTACATGTACGAGTATACGTATAAAATTATACGAAACGAACACATGGTGAATAATAAATCAATCGTTACATACACGTATAATATAATATTACGTGCGGTGTCATGTATTTAATGTGTATGTATGTGACTCGACTCACTAATCGTTATAAATTTACAACAATAATTATAAGATACCAGTCAATATGTTCAATAGCCACGACTTATGTCATTTTTGCAATACTATGTCCAATTTCATTCTGCGGCTTGTGTAAATTTTCATTTCGTCTTTGTTAGATGAAATTCGTGTCCCTGATTCAACATTTTTTAAAAAATTTGATTGGTTCAGCGGAACTTTTTTCCTTCAAAAGGAAACTTTATTTTATGCATTAGTGAATTGTTCGAAGATTGAGCATAATATAGATCACGATTCGTGTCAGTGTCAATTCTGACTTATCCTAAACGTACCTACGTCACACGATACACGATCCAAAAATCGATTTGCCATTTGGAAACGACGACGGCTACTCGTAAAAGAGGATTCGAACCTTTGCGAACCGAACCGGTTCCCCTGATCTTTGTAAAAACGAGAAGCAGAAGCCTCGTGGCGTTGCGTGCTGATGCGAAAACTTCTCGATGGTCACCCTGTGCAGATGTTCGGCCGGATATTGACGCCTGAATTCTGGTGATACTAAAATCTTTGATTCGATCTGTATTATACGTGTATATCCATACGTATAGACGGACGCATCTAATTTATGCGCAAATCTGGCTTTGAAGGTTTTTATTCATTGCTTTACTCGCCGAAACTTGTCTGGGGGGGGGGGGGGGGGTTATTTTTTTTTTATATCCTTCCGTCATCTCGTTTGTCCTTGGAATTACTGCGGAACGTCGGAAAGAATTTTGAGAGAATTTTCACATAGGAACCGATGTTGGATATAGCGAAAGACATATTTAAAAAAAAATTTTGAAAGTATAATTATGTTGTGTTAAAAGTCTTATCACATAACTGCTGCTGAGTAAGTGGGATTCACGCTTTATATAGTTGGGAATTGTAACATCGTTTTTCCTCGTTAATCAACGTATACGTTTTACATAGTTCCTTGGTCATTTTTGTTATCACGTATGTATGTATATATATATGTGTGTGTGTAGTTCTTTAGAAATACAAGTTAAACGTCAACTATATCGTAACGAAACACCGGAAATACGTAAAAGTTCACATTTACAATACAGTTACTGTCATTTGACGCACACAGGGATAACATCCCATACAAATAAACGGTTACAATATATAGACTTCCGTAACTGTACGGTGATAAATCATGGTTTTGATAAAACAACGAAATCTTTTCTCTGCTCGTGAAGAGAAAAAAAGTAGTTGTTGTTGACTGCCAAGCACAATTATTAATGTTTGTTTAATTTAAATAAAAATCAAATTCGATTCAATTAATAAAAATAAATAAATAACAATTGCAATGTTATCACCAAGTAAAAGCACAGTTATTTCAATTAGAGAATCATTAATTTGTTATTTACGTACAAAGGGCAAACTTGGGGATTCGTAGTAGTCTTTGTTCACGCGTGCTTTATATTTTCTCGCTTTCTATGACTCGCTAACAACAACCACAACAACAATAATACACGTGAGCATAATGAAACAATGACAAATAATTGTCCCTGATCAGCGGTCGATTTATAATTGCCTCCTCCCCTCAATTTCAACGGGCAGGTTGACTTTGCACCATGCTTATTTTATGTCGCAGCAAGTAACGTTATCGCAACGGTTCATGTTGAAGAAAAACCGTAATTTCGCGATTTTGAAAGTGGTCGAAATTCATTAAACCGTAATGAAACAAATTATACTCATATTTTGTAAAACTAATGAAATAGTGGACTTTCTACCAATGTTTCGTCAAGATAACGTTACTAACTTCAACCTATCCAACATTCTCTCTATTTCGGGCTCACAAACCTATTAAGTAAGTCACCGCTGCATTGTGTCGCATTGCATTCGTGGACATTTTAAGGAGCACGTAGGTAACTTGTATTATGTTTGAAAAGTTAAAAAATTTAAATAAATATAAATAAATAAAAATAAAAATCATCCTTTACCGCATTTACATTTGAATACATAATCCCTGTAATCAGATTTACTTTTCGTTAGAAAAATTTAAAAGTCACCATTCGTTTTTTTTTTTTTTAATTCTAATTGGTACAGGTTGAAACTTGGACTGAGGCGTTCTTTCGTTCCGTCGTGTCCACCTGGTCATTCGATTGACATTATAAGCGATTGAAATTAATCAACCAGTTGCCTGAGGCCAGGGCTGGCTGGCTGACTTGTTAAAGGTTTTCTTGCTTTCACCTTATGTTCCGGATTCGAATTTGTTTGTCGCCCTGAACCTCGCCCGAATATTCTGCCTGGCATTTCGTTTCCTTTCTCTCTCTCTCTGTTTCTGTATTTCTTTCTTTTTCTCTTACAACATTCGAAAGTCTCAGCTGCTGCTGATAATTTCTTTTTCGTTTTTTTTTCTTCTCCCCTTCGACGAAGTTACATATTGAGACGTTTTATTACATATGTATCATGTGAAGTTGAACCACCAGCAGGCAATACTACGAGTATTATTACACGCTTGGATATATTTGACAATTATTTCAAATTGGGTGACGATAGAATTTAAACGTGTTATTTGATTTTTTTTTTTTATTCTACTTTCAAATTAATATTTTTTAATCTCTATTTTTGAAATCTGCTATTTTCAAAAACTCGAGTTCAATTTCAAAACAACTGTACAAACGCTTATCGTATGTTTTTTATTATCACACGTAGTGGCGATTTACCCCGCTACACGTGCACAATGAACTGAGAATGTTGGTTACGTAATCGCCCGAGGTTTAACGTTGAATTCATATCTAATCTCGATATATGACTTTAACAACTGGGAATAAATGGTTTGGGAAGCTGATCTTGAGTATCGTCGAAAAATTTCCACTATTCGTATAATGTGATACGATTTTCCTTTTAAATATATATAAATGATATAAGTAAATCGAATTGTTTTGTAAAAATTATGAAAGATTTTAAATAGATGCAGTTGCAATGGCGGTTGATAATAATTGTAGAAGAGAATTAAGAAAGGCTGCAAATTCCATTGTTTTTTTTCCTTGAAAAAAATAAAAATAAAAAAGAAAACAAAAACAAAAATAATACCACAGCCGAATTCAAAGAATAAATAACTATGCAGCAAAGAAAAAACAGTTTTTCTATGTTCTTAATTTTTTTTCTCGAATTTCTGGTTTCAAATACTCCTCTAAAGTTCTTCTCGAACGTTTCACCGAAAGCCTATTTCATTCAGTGAATCGTGAATGCTTCGTTGTAGTCCTGATCCTTATACCTGCAGGAACAGCAGATGGGCACTGAGGATAGTAACTGTAAATTTTCCTTGTCCTCGGTTTTCCTTGAAAATAAAAATGGAGAGAGAATGTTCTTGACATTAGGAGCCGAGAAGAGAAAAAAGCAAATGATGTATAACGCATGTGTCGGTAACCTTGAGTTAATTTTTTTATTTTATTTTTTTTGCGAGATTTGATATTTTTCAAACTACAAGATTTTGCACCGCAGTGCAGATATTCGACATTTTTCTGTACATGCATTCTGTACATATATGTATATATTGTCGGACGCTTTTTATAAATTAATTATAAATCGCGTGAAAAAAATTAACGTACTTTATATTTGAAAAGTGATTATTATATTCTCGTTTCCAGAATATATTAAGGCAAATATATATAACATCAGGGTTCGTACGCACAGGGAAAAACGGGAAAATTTAGAAAGTTTCTTACAGCAGAGAAAAATCAGGGAAAGTCAGGGAATTTCGAAAATAAGACTGGAATTTTAAGTTTCTTGAAGAAATAAACTCGTTCTCATACGTACATTACTTGATATCGAACCTCCTTTCGTTTTTTTTCTTACTGAAAATCTTTGGCTGTTGTTTGTAAATTAGTAACCGGACAGTAAATTAATTACTAGGTATGCAAAAAAATTGTCATCAATCAGCGGCATATTTCTTGGAAGGTTACTGAGAAAAATCCTATTTTCACGCTGGAACACCTGGAAATGTCAGGGAATTTCGGGTTCCAAAAAGCGTACGAACCCTGAATATATTCGTACAGAAAGCACGTGTGCACTTGCATATGTTGAGTTAATAGTTTAAATTTTGATCGCTTTGGTTAACCTGTAAACCAGAGACAAGCAACGAGATACGCACGGCTGCCAAGGTTTTCCGTATCGGATTGCTCCGGACTGCAGACTAAAAATATCGTCAACCAACAACGATATCGAAAATTATTGTAACACTTCCCTGGGAATTAATTCGTATATACACTATACGTTACGTTGATTACATACCTCATATTTATTTACGAGGAATTTTTTTTAATACAAATCCTCAGTCAACAAATAATCAATACTCTTGGGCTTTTTTGTTCAATTAATTGATTTTTTATTTGTTTTTTATATATATATATATATGTTGATTTTATTCGTTGTTATTGTGATTTTTTCGTGGAAACAAATATCAGTACGTTTATCAGCTATTTTATTTTATAATCAAGTCTCCTGATTGGTACATGATCAGAAACAAAATTTGAACACTATATATATATATTCTATTCTATTTCTATTTTATCAAATCAGGTGTACATATTACATATATATATATATATATATATATAATTGATTGATAGGTTTAATTGTTTGACAATACAGGCTTGAATAATAAATAATCTTATTTACATTTACTTCTTACAGACAAGTTTCAAATTTTTTTTTTTTCATTCATCCTTTCCAAGGTAACTCTTTACTCAATAAACAAGAGTTGATATATGTATCGAAATAATTCGTTAGGGCTTTGTATAAATTTAACGAATGTTAAAATTAAATTTATACAAATGGGTATATGGTCGGACATCACGATCCGAATAAACAGTCACTCGCTTTCGTCGCATCTTTGCTACATATTGTGTTACATTCGTTGCTGAGGGGAATTTTTATTTTTTTTTTATCTTTAACCATCGTACGATTACACACGTTCAGTATTCGCATTGCGAAATCTGTGCACGATAACAATTTGACGACGTTTGGCCAATGAATTTAATTGGATAAACATCCTTATTCAGTTCAATTCATGCATTGTGTATTTCTTTACATGCTCACGCTTACTTGGCAGAGTAAACTAATCAGGTTAAATCTCTCTGTGTGGTGATAATACCTGTTTTAATGCAAGACTAGTACAGTTCTAGGCATCGGGTATATGCTTTTTCATATTTCAAATGATTTACTTATTATAATCATTTTCAGATTCAATTATTACGGCTTTTGGTATTCTCGAAATGATTCGATAGTATGATGCCTAACGTTTGACGTTTTTCCAATTTCATATTTATCCAAATTTTTTTTCTATCTTTCAATCTTTCGAAGCAAATAATATTTTTCACCGATGTATTTGGCGCGAGGCCTGAAACAACTGGGAACGTTCGTATATTTTCGTATTTATAACAAAAATAAATATATAGCGTAATATACCGTTAACGTAACGTAACAACGCGAAAAGATGCTGCGGCTATTGCTTTTCGATCTTATTGTTCTCACTTGTGAAAATAATAATTATTTGCTCTGTGGGCAAGTATATATAACGTACATACAAATTATTTAAGTAACGAAAATACTTTAAATGTGTGATAATACGTGTATAATTGGAAATGAGGGGGTTTAATACGCGAAATTAAACTCATACTATCGGGAGATGAAATATTCGTATTCTGCGTTCTTTTTTTTTTTCACTCTGAGCAACGCGATTGCCTCTTTTTCTGTTAAAAATATCCTATTTTTTTCTCTAGTAAGTAAAGTTACAAATGAGACGATAGTTTCTTACGGTTGGATAAGAAGAGCGTAGAATAATTTGAATCGCGTACGTTCGTATTCGTACAATAAGTAGATAGTCTGAGTTTGCTTTGCTGTCTCCGTTGAAAACTAATTATGTTCAATTAACTAGCGGTGAAGAAATATCCATGTTTGCGAAATATGAGAATTAATGCTTACTTTTCACCTATTCCAACTATTATATTATGTCGTAATTGACGAACTTGCGGCATATTTAGTATTCAACCGGAAATTCGGTGAAAAATTACTTAGCATTTCTTATTGACACTGTTGCTGATTGTACAGGTTGAATTGCGCACGTATAGTTATAAGAATGAGAATGAAAATTGAACAGACCGTTCAATTCTGCCATTGCATTTGATTTCATGCTATAATTTATTTGTACGAGTGTTGCGCGATTATCTTCAAGGTTAAGCAATCGGAGTTGATAACGAGCGACTCTTTCTTAATCAATACATTATACACATAATGTCTATTCATGTTTTTTTTTAACTTATCGAATGTTTGTTGCAATATTTATTTTTATTACCGGTATTACGTTATTTATTGGTCATTAAGTATACTTGTTGTTACAAATGTTTATTCTTGTTTGCAGAAAATGGTTCTTCAACCGGTGTGCAGCCAACAATTGTCAAAGCGCCAAAAGACAGAAGAAAAATCAATCAAAAGGTAAGATTTTCATTAGAATCATTGATTATTCCAGTCTAATAGATTCCACAGGTCTTTGCAAAATTTTTGACTACATCGGTTGGGAAATTTAAAATATAATATCTTGAGTTACTGTACCAGTTCTGTGTTCGATTGAGTGAATTTTCCCGATTGCTACTCTTTTGATAAATTGATCGGATCACGATCCTGGTTTCGCTACGTGGTGATTTATTTTCAGATTTCACTCAACGCTTCAGAAACTATCTGCGGTGATAATCATTTTTAGTAAATCTATTTATAAACTACTCACCGTGTCCCAGAGTTTTTACTACTCATACTCGGTTTGGAAATTTCCATAATACCTTGGCAGTGTTCGTATAGTTACGTGTTTAATAAATTTTCCCGAGTATTGTTAGACTCAACATTTCTTTAACTCGTTTGTCATCGCAGCAAATCACCATTCCCGCTTCTATACCATATTTGCTAACTTCTATGACTTATCACTGTTTAAATTATCTTTATGTTAGTATTAACATATACGTTTTACAATATTTCAGGCCAGTGATTTTACCGATATTGGAGACTGGCCATCTCTTGGGGCTCAAGGAGAGGTGGGTTTCGTATTTTCCTGAATTTTACCTACCATTATTTAATTTAGAAAACAGACAGTAAAATTCAATCTCAACATGAGTATCAGTGTACCTATATCAAACCTGCAAAAGCTAGAGCGTACAGATTTCCATGAAAATCTGTAGGTGTAGAACTTTTGCCAGATTAATACCGAACACCTTTATCTAAAACATGTGCCGACGCTGTATTATAATTGTCTTGGTACCAAATGTGTTCTTACATGCTTCTAAAAATCCACTATGATTTCATTGTCTTGAATATTTCCCATGCCAGTTAGAAATGTATTACTATCGGCTTTCGTGCAAATTAAAGGAAAAAAAAAACAAGAAAACTGTTAAATGATTAGCAAATCATAATTGTGAAAAGTTTATACCATAATTGAAATCACTCCATTCATTAATTTTGACATCTTATCGATAAGTCGATGAGCAGTACGTAATCTGTTATATCATTTGGTGATCATGATATCTTATTGATAATCAGCGGTACAGTTTATGCCATTTTGGTTTAGAAGAAGCCCACAATAGCAACCCAAAAACAAAACGGCGTCATCGAACCAAACCAAACAAAGGACAACTATGCTGGTCCAGCCAGCGAAGGCAAAGGCAAGGAAAACAAAGAACAAAATCACTTCCAAGATGATAGCGACGAACACACGGACGGCAGTGATAAAAAGAAAAAAGGTAACTCTACGTTAGAAATTCCTCGGTGACTCGTGAAAGAGAAGAAAGAAAAAAAAGAAAGAGTGTTCAATTACGTTGATTGACTAAAATACAAATACGCTAGCATTTTTCTCTCGAGCTTGTGACACATTCCTACGCTCTTCACTGCTTATACAATCCACCAAGTTATTGAATAGTTCCTGATATCAAATTTCAGTCACAAAGCAGAAATGGGTTCCCCTAGACATAGATTTGGCAAAGAACAGAGGGAAGCGAGAAAGATCTCCGAAAACTCATGGACCGCGTGAGAGAAATGGAGAAGGTAAAAACTCTCGATTAATTGAGTCTTCCGTTCATTTTCGAAGAATTTCAGTATTCATCTCAACTTACCAAAACAAATTTCATTTTGCTAACTGTCAGAGGAGGAAAATTGGCGTGACAGAGATTACGACAGATCGAGGTATAGCTATAGAGGCGCACGAGGAGGCGGTAGTACTCGATACAGAGGGAGAGGTGGTAGAGGCACTCGTGGTACTAGCCGCGGTGGTTTTAAGCCTAGGCATGATCCTGAATATCCAGACTATCCTACGGACTACACGCAGGTATGTGACGTTTGTTATATGTTTGGGAGTCAATTTTTTGTTCCCTTCATTATTGAGATTAGACGATTAATTAATGTACAATTTTACACTTGTAGTCGGAGTGAAACTCATCACAATTCTGCCAGATCTAGCTGTTAATACGAATTGACAGATGTTATTAACTGTATATATTGAAATTTGGCATAAAACTTGGAAAAATTTAACTGAGTGGTATTAATTGAGCCTGATATGAAGTTAACAGAGTTGAATTGCAGGTGAATAAGTTTGGCGGATCTGATGCCTCATTTATGATGCCATATATGGGTACTTTCTACTTCAACAATTCGAGCTACATCAATTTGGATATGACAACGCTTAAAGATTACATTAAGAAACAAATGTAAGTCTGATTTAATAATGCAGGCATTAATATGATTTTTATTCAGTTCCTAGTTCATTACGTATATGATGATATTACATTATTTTGTCTTCTTTTCCCGACTTAGAAAAGAAATTCGACATGCTGATAAAACTATATCTGAAGAATAATTTGATTTTTTATACAGAATCAAGGATTTTTCTATAACCCAAATACTAAGGCAGTATGTATTTTCTATATTCCAGCGAGTACTACTTTAGCGAAGAAAATCTGATGAGGGATTTCTTTCTACGTCGTAAAATGGATGCTGAAGGTTTTCTTCCTATCACTCTTATAGCTTCGTTCCATCGAGTACAAGCGCTTACCACTGACGTAGCTTTGGTCGTCGAGGCTATTAAAGAGTCTGACAAACTTGAACTCGTTAATGGATTCCAGGTTAGAATGTTCGATATTTTGATTTTTTTTCACATCTGCAAGGCACATTATCATCGAATTATTCGGCTAGATTCTTGATACTAGTTTAATGACGATATTGTGCCAGATGAAAGTTGAAGGATTCGCTAACACCACAAGGACCAAAAATCCAATGAGTGGGGTTTGATAGTAGACCTTCGCACAACTGTTTACGGCTTCTCTCCTCATGCTATTCGATAATTTAATGCATTCTTAATCTACCCATTTATGGAATGTAGATTTATAAATTTTAAACTCTCGACTTTCAGGTTAGAACAAAGACTGAGCCTCTGAAATGGCCGATATTAGATGCAGCTGGAAATCCCGTTTATCCTCAGGCGCATCATCATCATCAGATTCCTTCGCAACTGTCGTCGTCGCCTTCACATCCCAGTTTCTTTCCCGTCGCCGAACCCTTGACTGCTATTCCTCCACCACCAATCCCTCTAAGCTTACGTGTACGCAATAATTCTAATTCTGTACATGGGAGACTTAGCGAATCAGATAGCGTATCTTCTTCAATAGGTGATAGTCTGAACCCTGACGTACCAGAGTTTGTGCCCGTTATAGTAAACAAGGGAATTGAGTCCTTTAATAATGACAAAGAAAATGTTCGATCCAAGAAAGAAGAAGAACGTCGAAAACAGAGCAGCTCCTTACCAGATACCGGTGTTAAACCTGTAAAAATATCATCCAATTCAGTGCGATCGTCAACCTTTCAAGTAAACGGGGATGATCAGCCGTCCATGGATGACGTTTGGAGAGAAGTAAGTATGTGACGCAGTTTTAGTCGTGAAGGAAATAATTTTATAGATTCCATCATAAGCTCAATTTGATAATTCGGATATTCATTTTGTGGTAGTCGGATGATTTGAATTGCGCAAGAGTATTTTGTGAGGATTCGCTAACACCACAAGGATTATCATCCGATGAGTGGGGTTTGATAGTAGACCTCTCTACACACGCTCTTAGCAGTGTATTAACAATCTAGTAACGATACTTACCAATAATGTTGCAGACACAGTATGATATTGGGCCTCGACCGATTTTGAAAAATTGTATGCATGGCTTATAACTTCGTTTTGATTGTGCAGGTGAGAAGAAGAGTGAAACAACCACCAAAAGATAAATCTGAAGACAGAGGAAAATTAGCGGATAACAAAGAAGAAGAACGTGAAGAACTAGACTTTCAGTTTGACGAAGAATTGGATACACCTCCACCAACAGGCCGACACAATGCATTTTCCGAATGGTAAGCACCTGCAATAAAATATATGACAATTATTCAAACACTCTAAAACATGATGATTTAATCAAATTTTGTCTTCTTTTCCCGACTTAGGAAAAATATGCTGATATATTTGCATCTGACAATGAGACTGAATTTTTTTTATGTAATCCTACCTCAAAACTTGCTAATAGTAAGGAATGTCTACACTTCACAGGTCTGAGGATGACGATGATTATGAGCTTTCGGATCGTGACATTAACAAACTTTTGATTGTAACACAGTCGAATCCCCAGGCAATCGCCATTACGACAAGAATTCCTAAACACGAAGGACATGATCGTACAGGTGATTGGATGACTCGTGTCAAGATGTCGCAAGATCTTGAGCAGGCTATTAACGACGGACTCTATTATTATGAAGAAGATTTATGGACTGAAGACAGACAAAGGGTAAACAACCTTTTGCATGTCTTATAGAAGTCTTAAGTCAGCAAATTTCAAGCAACTTGCCAATATTTTAGATTGGATCTGTATCTTCGACCGGAAGTTACAAAACTGTAAATTTGATTAGTCAAGAAGCTTTTGAAAAAATGGCACCTAAAGCTCCAAGAAAAACCAACCCTGAAGTTCCGCCGCCGCCACCTACCACCAGTGAAGATGAAATGGAAGTTGCTCACTCGTTGCCCACACAGGTATTTAATATCTGTCATTGATTAATTTTCGTTCGAAATTGCACTGATGCGGTTGCGAATACAGCGTTCAAATGGTTGCTTCCAATATTCAGGATCCAAATACATCTGAAGGACGTGGCAAGCGTGAACGAGGCGGTGATAGAAGTCAAGGCAACGATGTACAAAGATCTGCTCAGACAAGCAGAGGCAGCAGAAGAGGTGGAGCATCTCGTTTCTTTGCCGTAGTGAAAGACGAGGCAGCTGTGGATCCTAGAACACCACGCAAACGTAAAACGCGTCACAGTAGTAATCCTCCCGTCGAGCATCACGTTGGTTGGATTATGGACGTCAGAGAACATCGTCCTAGAACTTATTCGACCGGGTAATTATATCAGGATATCATATATTTTCCAAAGTTCCCAAAACTTTACATTATAAATCAATAGGCGTATCTAACATCTTTCTTTTTTTTTTCTCTTTGAACCTTGTAATATTTAGAAGCAGCGCAGGCACAAGCCCAAGCGAAAGCTACTTGGCAAGCAGCTACGGCAGTGCACCGCAGTCTTTACCAACGTTCCAACATCCAAGTCATTCACTCCTCAAAGAAAATGGTTTCACTCAACAAGTTTATCACAAGTACCATTCTCGATGTTTGAAAGGTATGAAATTCTTGAGGCTGCATGAGTAGTAAATTAATTCTATCTTTTTCTGGCTGTTTACACATGTGCAACTTTTGTTTTCACAGAACGCAAAAGATTGGGAATTGGGCAGTCTCAGGAAATGAACACGCTATTCCGTTTCTGGTCATTCTTCCTCAGAGAGAACTTCAACCGCACCATGTACGAAGAATTTAAATCCTTGGCTTTAGAAGATGCTGCTGAAGGATACCGCTACGGTTTGGAATGTCTTTTCCGTTTTTACAGTTACGGTTTGGAAAGAAAGTTCAGGCCTCAACTTTACAAAGATTTTCAAACCGAGACGATACGAGATTACGAAATTGGTGAGTCCGTATTTGAGGACGAATTTGATAAATGATTATAGTATAGATCTTATATGTTTACGTATCCGATTTTTATTTGTTAATTTATTATTCATTTTTCATTTTTTAGGCCAATTATATGGATTAGAAAAGTTTTGGGCATTCATGAAATATTATAAGCATGCTGAAAAACTCTACGTTGAATCCAAACTACAGGAGTATGTTTCAAAGTTCAAAAGTATTGAGGATTTCAGAG
The DNA here is from genome assembly GCF_021901455.1 of Neodiprion lecontei. Taxonomy (NCBI): domain Eukaryota; kingdom Metazoa; phylum Arthropoda; class Insecta; order Hymenoptera; family Diprionidae; genus Neodiprion; species Neodiprion lecontei. Next base: position 7,673,603 of record NC_060265.1, on the reverse strand, counting down.
TAGTTGAGGTGAGTCAAATTTTTATTGATCCGCCTGTATAATATATTCTTGATGAAATCTAGCATTGGGGGATAACCCAATGTTGTCGAAGTATGTATTCGAAGCTCTGTCACGTTTGATATTGCGGTTGACACGTTTGTTTTGATTTTTATTGTGTATGCGAGGAAGAGGTAAATAAAGACGACTACACTCTGTTACGGTTCAGGACCGACTACCTTTATTGCCTGCCTTCTCACATTCTATACTATCGTTATAGATACACACATTCGTACACATTCGTACATCACATATCTTACACCCTTCCCCGTTTTATTCAGTTATCAAAGTTGATAGAAATTATCTCCTCCTTCCTTAAATTTTATTATACAGTTTCTTGGAGGTGATTTCCTAACAATTTTGGCTTCCGACATTTTCGGGTGATGTTTTCGAAAATCCTTTGCCATTATTACGTCGCCTTCTTCAAAGTTTTCTTTTCTACTACCTTTGAAGTGCTTTTTTTGCATATATTGCTTTGATTCAACGTGATATCTCGTTTCTGGCCGTAATAATAACAAAGGAGTTTCCAGTTCTCTTTTAAACAACAAGTTGGCCGGAGTTTCATTCGTTGTTGCTTGTTTTGTTGTTCTGTATGAGAATAAAAACATTTGTATAGCAGTTCTCACATCTACTTTCGAGCTTTGTACAATCGCTTTGAGTTTACGCTTAAATGTTTTTACAAGATTTTCCGCAGCTCCATTTGTCGTTGGGTGTTTCGGCGCTGAAAAATCTTGTTTTATTCCTAATTGCTTGAGAAACTTTTTGTATTCGTCGCTCGTAAACTGCGTTCCTGAATCAGTTACAATATGGTTCGGTAGCCCATGCGTTGTAAACATTTCTCGGAATTTTTCTATCGTTGCTTCTGCTGATATATTTTTCATAATGAAAATTTCAGGCCACTTAGAATAGGCATCGATGACTAAAAGGTAAGTTTGCCCCAAATATGGCCCCGCAAAGTCTGCATGAAGTCTTTGCCAAGGTTGGCTTGGCCATGGCCATGGAGTTAATTCCATTCTAATTGGATTGTCTTTATATTCAACACACCATTTGCAATATTTAGATTTATCTTCTAAATTTTTATCTATATTAGGCCACCAAACCACCGACCTTGCCAAACTCTTCATTTTAACTATCCCAAAGTGACTTTCGTGCAATTTTTCGATTACCTTTTCTCTGAATTTAGGTGGGGCGATAACTCTCTGTCCCCACATTAAACATTCTTTTTCGACGTGAATTTCGTCTTTACGCAGTGCATATAGTTGCAACTCATTAGGCCAACTTTTAAGACTACAGTCAGGCCATCCTTCTATTACCATCCGCTTCACGATGGATAGAGTCTCGTTTTTAGCAGTTTCGCGTGCTACTGCTTTGAAATTTAAACATGTTATGTTTGTTGAATATACATAGTGTAAATACGTAAATCGGCCTTCAGTTTCTAAAACATCATTATTTTCTACATAATTTATCGGTAATCTTGATAAAGTATCAGCTACAATATTATCTCTTGTACTAATGTACTCTATTTCATAATCAAATGCCGATAGAAAGTAACTCCAATTTTGCAATCTACTCGTAGCCATTTTTGGTGTACCCTTTTCAGGAGAAAAGATCCTAGATAACGGTTTATTATCCGTTTTTAAAAGAAATTTACGTCCGAATAAATAATCATAAAACTTAGTTACTCCAAATATTATCGCAGCTGCTTCTTTATCAATTTGCGAGTAATTTTCTTGCGCGGCTGTCAACCTCGTTGATGCAAACGCTATTGGTCTATCGCCGTCTTCATAAGACTGGCTGATATACGCACCCAGCCCTTTTGGGGACGCATCACATGTTAATTTTAATGGTAAAGATGGAAGGTAGTTTACAAGCACACTTTTTAATTCTATTTTCGCTCTTTTAAACGCTTCTTTGCAATTTTGATCCCACTCAAAAATTCTCGAATTACTGCAATTATATAATGGTGCTAGAATTTTAGCACGATCTTTAAATAACCTGCCATAATAATTGATTTTACCTAATAATAACTGTAATTCTTTATGATTTTCCGGTTCTATGCGTACAAACTCTAGTAGTGTGACCTTTATCACCGCACGTATGGCATACTACATTTTCCTTATACATACAATCCTTCACGAAGTGTCTTGAATCCCCGCAACGGTAACAAGCAGAGCCTTCCGGTATTTGTTGTGCTCGCGCCGTTCCTCGAGCCCGGCCGAATGTTCTTCCCCTTCTAGTCCATGTACGTTGTCCCTGTCTACGATCTCCCTCATGTTGCTTTCGCCAAAACTTTCCACGACTTAGCATGTGTACCTCTTGAATTTCCGCATTTGTTTCTTGCAATTTTTCTGCGCCTTTACTAGCTGCCTCTGATGCCATAGCTTTTTTTAATGCTGTTTCCAGATCGGGTTTCTCTAGTTTTAATAATTCCGCCGTTATTGCTTTACTTTTTAAGCCACAAATCATTTGATCGAGTACTTGCTCGTCTTCGTTCGTAAATTTACATTTGTCTGTCATAAACTTCAGCGCTGTGACGTATTCTTTTATACCCTCGCCGTCTGATTGCTTCCTGAGTCTGAATTCATATCTATATACAAGGTATGATGCTGGCGGTTTCAAATAATCTTTGACCTTTGTTATAATTTCTTCATAGGTTTTGTCCTTAGGCTTAACGGGCTTACATATTTTTGCGATCTCTTCGTACGTCTCTGCATTCACTTTACTCAACAAAATTGCTGTTTTTTCTTCAGCATTTGTTATTTTGATTGCAATGAAATACTGCTCTAGTCGATCACAAAACATTTCCCAATCATTTTTGGTAATATCAAAATCCAAATTTGCACTACGTTCCATTATGCTTTTGTTTAATTGTTCATTTATACTATCTGGATCAACTATTTCGAACGTTTTTTTATCCACTATATCTGCTATCCGTATTAATTTTTGCTGGCCACACTCAGTTTTTCTTTCACAAATTCTCGAAATTTTCTTCGTAACTCATTAATATTATCGTCTTCACCATCAATATTATTTAATTCACACAACTTTTGCAATTGGACTTTTGTTAAATTCTGGATCCATGCAGTCCCTTTTATTTCAATCAGCATTCCAACACTTTAATTTGGTTTTATTTCGTCATATGCCGACGAAGTTTCTAGAACAATGCTTTTATCCTCGTCGCCAGTTATTGTGTATGCGAGGAAGAGGTAAATAAAGACGACTACACTCTGTTACGGTTCAGGACCGACTACTTTTATTGCCTGCCTTCTCACATTCTATACTATCGTTATAGATACACACATTTGTATACATTCGTACATCACATATCTTACAATTTTCATCGCTTCCAATCTACTGTATAATGATATGTCTTTGTAGGTTTTCAGTTTATTTGCCACGGTTTCGGTGCTTAATTTATTCAAAATCAACATGTATTTCAAGACATCAAAAACGTTCAGATTTCTATTGGCACCCGATAGAAACATGCGTTCGACAATCTTGGTTGGTATAAAAGAGTAACTTGAAACTGTCTGATAATTTACAGCCGCAAATAAACGAGATGCTCCAAGGATTTAGTGGGAATCTACGAAGCCAAGCTATGAAAAGGAGAAACAGAAGCGTTTCTGAAAGCGCTGGTGGCGGAGAAGCATCCCCTACTAGTCGAGTACGACGTTTATCCGGTGGTTCGAGTACTGTGACACTTTCTACCAATTCTAGTAATACTAACAATCACAAACGGTCAGATTCCGTAAATCTGTCGCAGTATCGAAATAGGGCAGAATCTTTTGGTTCGGGTAGATTGGGTCGTACCAAAAGACGAAACGATTCTGCATCTAACAGTCAACGTGATCTCACCAAGCAGCAACAACCCAGGAGTCGACACAATTCTGGCTCTTTTACTAGACCCCAAGAAGTAGCTAAAGGTCAGTCAAGATTATCCGTTAAATCTGAGCAACCTAAGCCCTGTGTTTCTAAACCTGAGACGGCATCAGTCAGTCAAAAATGAATAAATTATCAAGGGACCGGAGAACGGCAGAACGAGAAAATTTGATACTAGGGACTGAGGAACTTCTATTGTCCAAACAATTACATAGTAATTTTATTGTCTTTTGTTTTCAGAATAAAACGTTTTACAACAAAACCCATATTATACCAGTTTGAATCGGAATTACAATTGGCAAAAATTAATGGTGATTATTGTATAACTTGTTTACGTACGTAGTAGGGAGTATTCTGAGGTACTTTATCTGATAAAGTTTATCTCGATTTGAAAATCGTTGTATAGGTAGGTATGACTTATACTACATAAAGTACCCTATTATTTTTATTTATCATTTTGTCGAAAAGGTAAAAAATGGTTTATAATTTTTATCAATACCGTGAGATAAACAGTCCATTGATATTTATACATTTTATGTTTTGATCCAGATATTCTGCCTTTAAACTTTTTAATACAATTATTAACAATTTTGGGCAACAATAATAATGTTATTACGAAAAATAATAGATATTTAAGGGCGAAATACAAAAGAAAAATAAAAAAACTCAAAGTATAGTGCTATGAATAATTATAGATCTAATTCAATAGACGTTTTACGTAAATCAATTCTACAGATGAATGAATGGGTAAATATAATTGAAACTAAAAATAATGTATAAATGCATTACGCGCACTGATGTTGAAGGAGCGGAACGAGAATATTATTATTTTCCGGGCTTCCGATATTGCCTGCAACCGTATTTGCTGGCAAAAATAACTTTATTTTTTGTTACTGACGCTGTCTAGTGCCACGTGTTCGGCGTGTACTGTATAATAGAGAACTTTGCACATACTTAAGTATTTAATACATCTGCACTATAACATATTGCAATCTTTGAAATCCATGCTTAATTATCATTTTGCAACTATTTGAGTCGATGATAATTGTAACTTAGTCAATCCTGTCTTGTTTTTAGAATCCCGTACGAGAAAGCTACGATCGTACTGTTGGAACAAAAACAGTTACTTTATACAAACTTTGTCTCTTAACCCAGCTGTGTTCCATATAATACTCCATAAATCAGTATGATCCGGTGTAAATTTCATAATATTATGGTAGGCACATCCGAAATAATTTTAACATTGAATTGTGTAAAATAGAAATGAAGAAATCAGGAAAAAACCACCACGAGACAACAAATTAAGTTAAATCTGAGTCGTCTAAGTCGTCTCAAATTGTTAGTTTATGATTACCCACTTGTATAAAAATTATTGACATCCCCGAGATCAAGGAAAAATTTTTTTTTAAATTTGCGTAATGATAACTGTTGGTTTTGAAAAATTTCCTCCAAGACCGTGGTAAATCGTAATTGATAGGAAAAAAAAAGGAAATACATAAAACATTTCAAAACAAGAAAGAATATTTAAGTAGTAACTACACACCTAGCCATTGATCAGTGGCAAAGAAACGAGGTGTGCATGATATAATATAATTACTACTACTAAAGTATAGAATTAATTTAAACATATATGTTATATACTATATCTAAAATATATAGTAAGAAGAAAAGAAAAAAAAAACAAAAAAAAAAATACAAATGAATTAGAACGGTTAGGTTTTCGTGTGTATACAACGGGTCTATTTTCTGTTATTGAAAGGTGTGATCCCTCTGCCCACAGGCTGTAATATATTATTGCTAAAAGAAAGGGAAGAAAAAAAAAACATAACATCAAGCAAATGGCATGTTTTTTTTTTTTTGTGTTTTGTTTTGTTTTATTTTATTCCTATGTTAGGGTATAGAGACAATAATGATATAATATCGTATACAATTATTAAACCATTTTTTTGCATATTCGAATATTAATTATCACTATATCTGACCATGATGTAAGGCGAGGTACTTGGAAGCGTTGCAACATACTCTTAATGTTACCCAAATATTGTTTGCATTCGGCACTTGTAAAGAATTGGTACAAAAACTACTCAAATCATTTTTCGGGTGGGAAATCTTTTAGCAATTTGCTAAAAATCCTTCAATTTATTCTACATTGCTTAATTTGTAGCAATTTTTTTTCTCGTCACATATCCAAGGATCTCAGATCACACATTTACATCCCTCGTTATAACTGAAAAATTGAAATTACAGTTCAGTTGTTTGTCTAGTTTTTTTCAAATTGTGTTTTTTTTTATATATAAACTCATTATACGTCGACTTCTGAAAGATTTCAATTATTGTATTGACAGCCTTGTAACGCACTCGGTAACTCGATCCATAATCTGATTTTTTTAAACTCTATATCGTGAGTAATCCATGTATTTATTATTGCAGAAAAGTAACTTATTGTGCTATTTATTATGCATGAGAACGCACAAAAAAATTGACTTTCATGTTTTTCTAATTCTTCTTACTACTTTTAAATTAAGTCATTTTAAAGACGTTTCATGCTAATTCTTGTATTGAACACGAGGGTAACATCGCGGCCAAGACCGTTTTAACAATAGTTCATAAGAGAAAAAATAATTTAGACAGTTCATATGATAGTCTGTCAAATCAATAGGCATCAAATATGAAGTTTCCAAGATATTTAACAAACAGTAATGAAAAATCGAATCAGGCAAACGAATGAATAATATTCGTTTTAAATGAGATAGCGTTTTTGGTTCAAATTTATATTTTAATACATTAGTCACTGTTTTAGTCACGTCACACTCGGTTCAGTGTAATCTATCTATAAGTCTATAACTTGAGTTGGCTTCGAACATCCTATTCTTTTTATGGAAATCCACGTCTTACTAAAAATTGGGTTTGTTAAGAACGGGTTATAGTCACGAAAGATATTGGTGATTGAACATTGAAAACGTGTCTGTAAACTGACTGGAATGGGTAGGATGAAAAAGGTTATTTGTCTGCGAATAACGCGCGAATCCAGAGATCACGATATTACAGTGGTGCGAAATGGAATGATTGATAAAATTTCAAAGTAAAGCGTGACGGAGAAAGGTAGAGTATAATATTGTGCTGGCAACGAATCGGACAGCCATAAGCATTGTCACGTTTGAAAAGAGTTGATAGCGCTTGAACGACTTTGCTCAGTCTTGTAAATAGAAACTAACTGCTTTGTTGGCAGCTTAGGATTAACTAGTTTTAAGCGAGTGACTACCGCATAATATCACATTATATACCCTATTGATAATATTAATGCTGTTAATTATAGACTCATAGATTCATAACTATTTGATAAGAATATATTATATGATGAAAATGCAAAATTATTAAAGTACGTCGTGGCACGTTTAGGGTAACGCAGTGTGCAAGATCCAATCTTGTTATCACTCTGGAAATTTGCAATAATTGACACCTTTCACTTCCGACTTGTTATTCCGATCGACGTGATCGAGGACAAAAACGCTTTGACGTTGAAACAGGGTATTCCTTAAATGTAATAGATATTAGTTACCGTCTGTTTTTATGAAAAAACGGGAGGAAAAAAAGAACATAACTTGCTGCCAGTATTCGATAAACCTTATTTTTTCACAACGTTTACAGGGTGGCCACCCGTCTGGAAAACCGGGAAAACCGGGAAATGTCAGGGAATTTTGTACGTCAGGGAAAAGTCAGGGAAATGTCAGGGAATATTTTGGTTGGTCAGGGACGTTTTATAGAACTCACGGATTTCAAAAGCCTTGTCCATAAAATTGAGATACTATCACCGCATCGTGCTGTATTAAATATCAATTTAAAAATTTGTATAAATGGTGGTGTATTCTTAACACTTAAAAGAAAAATGTCCCGTTGAAAAAAAAATTTTAAGTTTATTTTTCAAAAAGTTACACATTCGTTAATTAGTCATAATTCTTCGAACCTCGATTTTCATTGCAAACAGCATAAATGTTCAAATAATAGCTCTAAAAATATTTTGCTTCTTGGAGCCCCTTCTCAAATATATACTTAACAAGACCAAGCAAATGGAAATTTTCATTTTTTGTCAACTTTCAAAAATCACAATGAACGGAATGAACAACTTTTAAAAACTTTTATAACTTTAATATATTTGGCCATACTTTACCTAGGTTACTATAGTTGTTAGTGATTTCTGCACAAATTGTGCATCAAAATGTTAGGGAAAAATAGTGATTTTAGTCAGGGAAAACCGGGAAATGTCAGGGAATTCCGTGATCGGAATTGAGTGGCCACCCTGGTTTAGCTATACTTGCGAGGGGAGTTATGTGTAGAAACTAAAGATTGTTAATTATTGTAAAATCAGACGTGATACAGTATATTATGTATCCTACATAGAGCGTGCTTCGAAGCGTTTAAAATTTTTTTGCTTGTATAAATATACATAACTATTAATTGTAATCTACTCACACTGCTATAATCTGTAATATTAAAATTAGGGCTTATTATAACGGGTGGGGTTATAATGTTAGTAAGAACACAAAAAAAAAAAAAAAATGAATAAATAAAAATGAAAAAATGAAAAAAACGCAAATAAAGAAAAACGTTGAAAAAAATTACCTTGCACTCGTTGAAACTGGGAAAAGGAATGAAGAAAATCAACTGTTACCAGGGATTATGTTTTATCGATCATCCTGCTTTGAAGAAAAGTAACGTATGGAGATTATCTTTTTTTATTGAGCCAACATCCTTTCAGGGGGCACGCATGTGATCCCGTCTTTCGCTTACACGATGCTTAAAACTGCCAATGTAAAGCGAAATATTGAGGAACACGGTATGTTTGAAATCAACGATCGTTGCCTATCTATACAAAATATTATTACGATGAATAGGAATTCTCGACCTCATATATAATCTATTATAGAATCTTGGTGATCGGTCAATTAAGTAAACGTATTTTTAGTTAACGTTTCGACCCGGATATGGGCCCTCCTCAGAACGATTTCAGGGTGGCCACCCGTCTGGAAAACCGGGAAAACCGGGAAATGTCGGGGAATTTTGTATGTCAGGGAAAAGTCAGGGAAATGTCAGGGAATTGTTTGGTTGGTCAGGGACTTTTTATAGAACTCACGAATTTCAAAAGCTTTGTCCATAAAATTGAGATGCTATCACCGCATCGTCACAATTTTTCTTCTCTTCTTATCAACGATTATAAGCTTAGTTGTTGATTGTCACATGAATTCAGTAGTACGAGCAGACATCGGTTTGATTTATCTATGACCGTCGCTGCGTGTGGAGACGCAAGTTCACCGACGCCTAATAGTCTAGAAAAATCGAAGTCTCAGGTTTTTGGCAGTAACGCAAAAAGTAAAAGCGCTAGCCAAAATTTTAAAAAGATTCTTAAAGAGGAGGAAATTTCCAATAAAAAAGTACAAGCACCCGGAATTCTAACTTCAGTATTAGTAATTTTAATTTAACGCTGAACGTAGGGCTCTGCGCAACTGTGACGGCACAGACGCGCCGCGTCTAGACAGTACACCGCATAAAATAATTGTTTTGCTGTATTAAATATCAATTTAAAAATTTGGATAAATTGTGGTGTATTCTTAACGCTTAAAAGAAAAATTTCCCGTTGGAAAAAAATTTTTAAGTTTATTTTTCATAATTCTTCGAACCTCGATTTTCATTGCAAACAGCATAAATGTTCAAATAATAGCTCTAAAAATATTTCGCTTCTTGGAGCCCCTTCTTAAATATATACTTAACAAGACCAAGCAAATGGAAATTTTCATTTTTTGTCAACTTTCAAAAATCACAATGAACGGAATGAACAACTTTTAAAAACTTTTATAACTTTAATATATTTGGCCATACTTTACCTAGGTTACTATAGTTGTTAGTGATTTCTGCACAAATTGTGCATCAAAATGTTAGGGAAAAACAGTGATTTTAGTCAGGGAAAACCGGGAAATGTCAGGGAATTCCGTGAGCGGAATTGAGTGGCCACCCTGGATTTATTTATCTAACTGTCAAGAACAACAAAAAATTTTTTTAAAAATAATACTAGAAGTACAATCGGACATAAAATATTGTAGATGTAATACTCTCAGGGCTATTATATATTATTGGTTAGTGAGAACAATTTGATTAATTGAAAAAAGAAAGGCTTAGAGTGTTGCTTACCTTTTTTTAATAAAAGTAAGCGGACCAAGATGCAGTCGAATTCACAATTTACAATTTGTGGAGACAATGTTCTTTGGGTGACGGTAGTCATTGTCACTCTTCTAGTTATTTTACATGTAGGAGTCAAGTGTTGGAAGTCATTATTTAAAAAGATTAAAGAACTATGTTTCTTCACAGTCTATATGTCATTGTATTAAAAGGTTTTAAAGAAGGTCTTTTTAGCAGTAAAATTAGTTTGCAAAGTGTCCAAGAAGTGGAGCTAGGCTCTTTATGACTATGTTCCCCATGTCTAACAAAAATTATTATTGGTTGAACCGATTGGGTCAACGGGTGAATAGCGACTGATGGGAGAAACAAATATGATCCAGAGTGAAGGTGAACCTAATATAAACAATTATACAGAAAAACAGAAAAATATTTTGTGAAAAAAAAATTATGTAGAAAAACTGTGCTATGGAGACAAAAATTTTTTATGTATCTAGTTAAGGTTAAACAATATTTGTTGTGTGGGCGGAGATTAGAGGTTTGTAAATATTACTTAAATGTTCAACATCTTGTCTAAGATTAACCGAATTGGTGTGTCCTACAATGTTGCAATGTTTTTTTTCCCAAAGTACCCCAGAAACAATAACAATAATTCAGTCACTGACAAAAAAATTCGTGATACCATGATTTAAAAAAAAAACAACCCTAATATTATGTTTTTAAAAGCGGATAAAGGCAATGCGTCTGTAGCTATGCATAGAGACTCTTACAATAACAAAATGAGGCAACAGCTTTCGGACACTAATACCTACAGAATTGCTAAATATGACCTGTGCAACTCCCTACAAACTAGGGTGAATAAACTCACGTTTAATTAGTTTAACTCCAAATTAATAAACAAAAACGTACACAGAAGCATTTCTACCTACAATAGTGTCCCCCCACGTGCATATGGGCTACCTAAAATTCACAAAGCGGAAGTCCCATTAAGAATTAGTGTCTCATTTGTCAATAGCCCGACTTATGCCTTATCCAAGATAATTAATTCATGGCTCACTACTAATATCACACCTCCCACCTCTAGAGTTAAAGATAGCTTTTCCTTAGTTGACACAATAAAAACATTGATTATTCCAGACAACTATACTTTAATATCGCTCGATGTAATATCTCTTTTTACCAACGTTCCGACAGATCTTGCATTGCGCGCAGTAAACAACCGTTGGGCTTCTCTTGAAAATAAGATCCCAATTCCTCTTATTGAACTAGATAAAGCTTTAAAAATATGTTTTGATTCTGCAATATTCAAATTTAACAATGATACGTATGCACAACAATTCGGGTTGCCCATGGGATCTCCTCTCTCTCCAATCTTGTCAGACCTTGTCATGGAAGACTTGGAAAGGTCTTGCATTACCAATCTTGATTCTGATTTACCGTTCTATTTTCGGTATGTTGATGATATTCTTACTGCTGTTCCTAAAGAAAAAATAGATTACACTCTTAATATTTTTAACCGATATCATCCACGATTACAATTTGCTATTGAAATAGAAGAAAATAACGCCATCAATTTCTTAGATGTATTGTTGATACACAACAACAATAATATCAAAACAGATTGGTTCCACAAAAAAACCTGGTCTCAAGGGTATTTGAATTTTAATTCTCACCACCCAATGCCCTACAAAATAGGCACCATCATTAACCTAGTTGACCGAGCCATCGAACTTTCAAGTACAGAATTCCACGTAAAAAATCTGTCACTCATATACAATATACTAAGATGGAATGATTATCCTCATGGCCTATTACATAAACATATAAATAAGAGATGCACCTACATCAACAACTTACCTGACAATAGTATTGATTCTGCTCCCACAGATGATAACAATAGACCTGCTAATACATATATTCCCATCCCATATGTATCTGGTCTCTTTGAGTCATTGAACCGTCTATTTACCAAACATAATGTCAAGTTTGTTGGAAAAAATTCAAAAGATTTACAATTAGTCTTTGACACGGGAAAAGATAAGATCCCCATCGGCAAACGATCCAATGTTGTGTATAAAATACCTTGCAATGATTGCAACCAAGTTTACGAGTATATCGGACAAACCGGCCGCCACCTTAACACCAGAATCAAAGAACATCAACGCAATGTACATGAGATTGAAGAACGTCACACCGCTTTAACAAAACATAGTATCAATAAACAACATACTTTTAACTACGACAATACAAACATCCTTTGTGAAGAACCCAATTATTATGAAAGACTATTACTAGAAATGTGCAACATTGTAGGACACACCAATTCGGTTAATCTTAGACAAGATGTTGAACATTTAAGTAATATTTACAAACCTCTAATCTCCGCCCACACAACAAATATTGTTTAACCTTAACTAGATACATAAAAAATTTTTGTCTCCATAGCACAGTTTTTCTACATAATTTTTTTTTCACAAAACATTTTTCTGTTTTTCTGTATAATTGTTTATATTAGGTTCACCTTCACTCTGGATCATATTTGTTTCTCCCATCAGTCGCTATTCACCCGTTGACCCAATCGGTTCAACCAATAATAATTTTTGTTAGACATGGGGAACATAGTCATAAAGAGCCTAGCTCCACTTCTTGGACACTTTGCAAACTAATTTTACTGCTAAAAAGACCTTCTTTAAAACCTTTTAATACAATGACATATAGACTGTGAAGAAACATAGTTCTTTAATCTTTTTAATTAATGACTTCCAACACTTGACTCCTACATGTAAAATAACTAGAAGAGTGACAATGACTACCGTCACCCAAAGAACATTGTCTCCACAAATTGTAAATTGTGAATTCGACTGCATCTTGGTCCGCTTACTTTTATAAAAAAAAGGTAAGCAACACTCTAAGCCTTTCTTTTTTCAATTAATCAAATTGTTCTCACTAACCAATAATGTATAATAGCCCTAAGAGTATTACATCTACAATATTTAATGTCTGATTGTACTTCTAGTATTATTTTTATAAAAATGTTCTGTTGTTCTTGACAGTTAAATAAATAAATCGTTCTGAGGAGGGCCCATATCCGGGTCGAAACGTTAACTAAAAATACGTTTACTTAATTGACCGATCACCAAGATTCTATAATAGATTATATACGAGGTCGAGAATTCCTATTCGTCATATTATTACCCTGCTGGAGTTTGCTTCACTCTTAAAAAAAAAAGAACCTTTTCCAATGTGCTTACAGAGCAATAACCTTCAATTTCGGTAGACTCGGTGATTTTATGTGATACGTGGCCAAAAGTAAAGTTGGATGCTTGCGAGTTTTATTCTATTCGTGAAATTCTATTTGTAGCTATGGGAATTGTTATCGTTACACGATACCTTGCACCGTGAATTGCTGGCGTTACTTACCCCTATGATTTACAAATATACATAACCGAATGGTAAAACCGATAGTGACATGCAAAATATATATTTTTAGAAACACGATGAAAACAATCTCTCTTACTGCATAACGGCAGATAGATAATAACAAATATTTAAGTATCTATTATTTCTCCAACTGACAACTACTTCTAGTAGTTAACGATTTATGTCTTCGTCATTCTCAATTCCGATCGGCTCTTATCGAAGAACTACCGCAATTTTCACTTCAAATTTCGACTTACGAATTTCAAATTTTGATCACCGTATTATCATTATAAGTTAATACATGACCCGATTTTTTTTAAATAATCAAATATATTTGTTCAGGCCTCAACTTTACAAAGATTTTCAAACCGAGACGATACGAGATTACGAAATTGGTGAGTCGGTATTTGAGGACGAATTTGATAAATGATTATAGTATAGATCTCATATATTTACGTATCCGATTTTTATTTGTTAATTTATTATTCATTTTTCATTTCTTAGGCCAATTATATGGATTAGAAAAGTTTTGGGCATTCATGAAATATTATAAGCATGCTGAAAAACTCTACGTTGAATCCAAACTACAGGAGTATGTTTCAAAGTTCAAAAGTATTGAGGATTTCAGAGTAGTTGAGGTGAGTCAGATTTTTATTGATCCGCCTGTATACTATATTCTTGATGAAATCTAGCATTGGGGGATACCCCAATGTTGTCGAAGTATGTATTCGAAGCTCTTTCACGTTTGATATTGCGGTTCACACGTTTGTTTTGATTTTCATCGCTTCCAATCTACTGTATAATGATATGCATGTCTTTGTAGGTTTTCAGTTTATTTGCCACGGTTTCGGTGCTTAATTTATTCAAAATCAACATGTATTTCAAGACATCAAAAACGTTCAGATTTCTATTGGCACCCGATAGAAACATGCATTCGACAATCTTGGTTGGTATAAAAGAGTAACTTGAAACTGTCTGATAATTTACAGCCGCCAATAAACGAGATGCTCCAAGGATTTAGTGGGAATCTACGAAGCCAAGCTATGAAAAGGAGAAACAGAAGCGTTTCTGAAAGCGCTGGTGGCGGAGAAGCATCCCCTACTAGTCGAGTACGACGTTTATCCGGTGGTTCGAGTACTGTGACACTTTCTACCAATTCTAGTAATACTAACAATCACAAACGGTCAGATTCCGTAAATCTGTCGCAGTATCGAAATAGGGCAGAATCTTTTGGTTCGGGTAGATTGGGTCGTACCAAAAGACGAAACGATTCTGCATCTAACAGTCAACGTGATCTCACCAAGCAGCAACAACCCAGGAGTCGACACAATTCTGGCTCTTTTACTAGACCCCAAGAAGTAGCTAAAGGTCAGTCAAGATTATCCGTTAAATCTGAGCAACCTAAGCCCTGTGTTTCTAAACCTGAGACGGCATCAGTCAGTCAAAAATGAATAAATTATCAAGGGACCGGAGAACGGCAGAACGAGAAAATTTGATACTAGGGACTGAGGAACTTCTATTGTCCAAACAATTACATAGTAATTTTATTGTCTTTTGTTTGCAGAATAAAACGTTTTACAACAAAATCCATATTATACCAGTTTGAATCGGAATTACAATTGGCAAAAATTAATGGTGATTATTGTATAACTTGTTTACGTACGTAGTAAGGAGTATTCTGAGGTACTTTAGCTGATAAAGTTTATCTCGATTTGAAAATCGTTGTATAGGTAGATATAACTTATACTGCACAAAGTACCCTATTATTTTTATTTATCATTTTGTCGAAAAGGTAAAAAATGGTTTATAATTTTTATTAATAACGTGAGATAAACAGTCCATTGATATTTATACATTTTATATTTTGATCCAGATATTCTGCCTTTAAACTTTTTAATACAATTATTAACAATTTTGGGCAACAATAATAATGTTATTACGAAAAATAATAGATATTTAAGGGCGAAATACAAAAGAAAAATAAAAAAACTCAAAGTATAGTGCTATGAATAATTATAGATGTAATTCAATAGACGTTTTACGTAAATCAAATCTACAGATGAATGAATGGGTAAATATAATTGAAACTAAAAATAAAGTATAAATGCATTACGCGCACTGATGTTAAAGGAGCGGAACGAGAATATTATTATTTTCCGGGCTTCCGATATTGCCTGCAACCGTATTTGCTGGCAAAAATAACTTTATTTTTTTGTTACTGACGCTGTCTAGTGCCACGTGTTCGGCGTGTACTGTATAATAGACAACTTTGCACATACTTGAGTGTTTACTACATCTGCACTATAACATATTGCAATATTTGAAATCCATGCTTAATTATCGTTTTGCAACGATTTGAGTCGATGATAATTGTAACTTAGTCAATCCTGTCTTGTTTTTAGAATCCCGTACGAGAAAGCTACGATCGTACTGTTGGAACAAAAACAGTTACTTTATACAAACTTTGTCTCTTAACCCAGCTGTGTTCCATATAATACTCCATAAATCAGTATGATCCGGTGTAAATTTCATAATATTATGGTAGGCACATCCGAAAGAATTTTAACATTGAATTGTGTAAAATAGAAATGCAGAAATTAGGAAAAAACCACCACGAGACAACAAATTAAGTTAAATCTGAGTCGTCTAAGTCGTCTCAAATTGTTAGTTTATGATTACCCACTCGTATAAAAATTATTGACATCCCCGAGATCAAGGAAAAAATTTTTTTTAAATTTGCGTCAGACAGTTTCGGAATACTGTAATGATGACTGCTGGTTTTGAAAAATTTCCTCCAAGACCGTCGTAAATCGTAATTGATAGGAAAAAAAAAAAAAATACACAAAACATTTCAAAACAAGAAAGAATATTTAAGTAGTAACTACACACCTAGCCATTGATCAGTGGCAAAAAAACGAGGTGTGCATGATATAATATAATTACTACTACTAAAGTATAGAATTAATTTAAACATATATATTATATACTATATCTAAAATATAGAACTAGAAGAAAAAAAAAAAAAAAAAAATACAAATGAATGAAAAACAAAACTTGATACATTATTACAAATGAATTAGAACGGTTAGGTTTTCGTGCGTATACAACGGGTCTATTTTCTGTTATTGAAAGGTGTGATCCCTCTGCCCACAGGCTGTAATATATTATTGCTAAAAGAAGGGGAAGAAAAAAAAAACACAACATCAAGCAAATGGCATTTTTTTTTTTCTTTTTGTGGCTTTGCAACATACTCTTAATGTTAACCAAATATTGTTTGCATTCGGCACTTGTAAAGAATTGGCACAAAAACTACTGAAATCATTTTTCGGGTGGGAAATCTTTTAGCAATTTGCTAAAAATCCTTCAATTTATTCTACATTGCTTAATTTGTAGCAATTTTTTTTCTCGTCACATATCCAAGGATCTCAGATCACACATTTACATCCCTCGTTATAACTGAAAAATTGAAATTACAGTTCAGTTGTTTGTCTAGTTTTTTTCAAATTGTGTTTTTTTTATATATAAACTCATTATACGTCGACTTCTGAAAGATTTCAATTATTGTATTGACAGCCTTGTCACGCACTCGGTAACTCGATCCATAATCTGATTTTTTTAAACTCTATATCGTGAGTAATCCATGTATTTATTATTGCAGAAAAGTAACTTATTGTGCTATTTATTATGCATGAGAACGCACAAAAAATTGACTTTCATGTTTTTCTAATTCTTCTTACTACTTTTAAATTAAGTCATTTTAAAGACGTTTCATGCTAATTCTTGTATTGAACACGAGGGTAACATCGCGGCCAAGACCGTTTTAACAATAGTTCATAAGAGAAAAAATAATTTAGACAGTTCCTATGATAGTCTGTCAAATCAATAGGCATCAAATATGAAGTTTCCAAGATATTTAACAAACAGTAATGAAAAATCGAATCAGGCAAACGAATGAATAATATTCGTTTTAAATGAGATAGCGTTTTTGGTTCAAATTTATATTTTAATACATTAGTCACTGTTTTAGTCACGTCACACTCGGTTCAGTGTAATCTATCTATAAGTCTATAACTTGAGTTGGCTTCGAAAATCCTATTCTTTTTATGGAAATCCACGTCTTACTAAAAATTGGGTTTGTTAAGAACGGGTTATAGTCACGAAAGATATTGGTGATTGAACATTGAAAACGTGTCTGTAAACTGACTGGAATGGGTAGGATGAAAAAGGTAATTTGTCTGCGAATAACGCGCGAATCCAGAGATCACGATATTACAGTGGTGCGAAATGGAATGATTGATAAAATTTCAAAGTAAAGCGTGACGGAGAAAGGTAGAGTATAATATTGTGCTGGCAACGAATCGGACAGCCATAAGCATTGTCACGTTTGAAAAGAGTTGATAGCGCTTGAACGACTTTGCTCAGTCTTGTAAATAGAAACTAACTGCTTTGTTGGCAGCTTAGGATTAACTAGTTTTAAGCGAGTGACTACCGCATAATATCACATTATATACCCTATTGATAATATTAATGCTGTTAATTATAGACTCATAGATTCATAACTATTTGATAAGAATATATTATATGATGAAAATGCAAAATTATTAAAGTACGTCGTGGCACGTTTAGGGTAACGCAGTGTGCAAGATCCAATCTTGTTATCACTCTGGAAATTTGCAATAATTGACACCTTTCACTTCCGACTTGTTATTCCGATCGACGTGATCGAGGACAAAAACGCTTTGACGTTGAAACAGGGTATTCCTTAAATGTAATAAATATTAGTTACCGTCTGTTTTTATGAAAAAACGGGAGGAAAAAAAGAAGAACATAACTTGCTGCCAGTATTCGATAAACCTTATTTTTTCACAACGCTTAGATATACTTGCGATGGGAGTTATGTGTAGAAACTAAAGATTGTTAATTATTGTAAAATCGGACGTGATACAGTATATTATGTATCCTACATAGAGCGTGCTTCGAGGCGTTTAAAATTTTTTTGCTTGTATAAATATACATAACTATTAATTATAATCTACTCACACTGCTATAATCTTTAATATTAAAATTAGGGCTTATTATAACGGGTGGGGTTATAATGTTAGTAAGAACAGAAAAAAAAAAAAATTAATAAATAAAAATGAAAAAATGAAAAAAACGCAAACAAAGAAAAATGTTGAAAAAAATACGGGTTACAATACATATTATTACAGAAGTGAAACACTTTTGATTCATGCAAGGAAATATCAATTTGTGAATTTGTTTTGAATTTCATTGCCTATGCTCATTCTATTCAGATCGATTATTACTATTACGCGAAGTACAGTATAATGGATGGATAAAAGAATTTTCAGGGCCTATCAAGCAGTTTGAAATTGTACGATAGACATGTAAGCGATGATTTGTGTTAAATTTAACCTTCGTTTAATTATACGTGTAATTATAATAAATTTGAACTACCACTTGTATAAATTTAGCATATTAAAACGGGATATAAACGATAGGAAAAGAAATTTTACCCATATAAATATGCAGACAAATATATTTATCGACGAGTAAAGCGAAGCTGCGTTTGGATTTAACCTGATAAATAACTGAATAATCGATGATATGTACGATATACATTTTATGTAGATACAGACCAAAAATGTATAATCCCATATTATTTATCATATAGTAAACAATAGATCATTATACAGATTTGTGAAACGTATTAACATAGCTTATTCTGAGTGACTGTTACAACGTTGCACTTAATTGGATGCGATTAACGATACTATACAATGTAAATATTATTATGTAAGTAGCAAACGTATACATTCATGTGTATATATATGCATGTGCATTAGACCTGTCCTTAATAAGGGTAAAATCGAATTTTGATGGTTTCACCCCCCAAATTGGTTCGAAATAATGCAAAAAAATGTCGGATTTTTAAAAAAATTTCGAAAAAAAGAAGAAAGAAAAGGAACTAAGGAAAAAAAAAGCCGAAAAATTTGCATTTTAGAGAAAATTCTCGTAGTGTATACTTAAGTGATAAATAGCAAGGTATTATATGATAGGTAAATCACACGCCTATTAATGCATCTGGCTCTGTTCTCTCGATACGTTTTGAGCTTATACATACATAGCATTTGTTAATATAAAATTAATGGTAATAATAATAATAATAATGATACAATAAAAACCAAAAAACCGGGACTAAGGCGAGGAGATATCTTATTTTTTCATGGTTATATCAAAGCGATATTAACGGACGTTAATACTGTGGAACCATGGGACGTGTACCAGAAAATTATAATTCCGTAATATACGTCATGGAGATATGGTGTACGATGCAGGTTAACGCAGATAATAACATTGCGAGACCGAGTTTTAAACGAAAAAACTATTATCTTCCTGAGCCCACGGTTTAAAATAAGATCGAGCTTAAAATAATAAATACACCGTGTAAGACATCTGGCGTATAATATGGTGTACACCCCCGATCCCGCAGGTATGACTATAATGTACGTATGTACAATGTGTACGAAGTCGTTGGAAGCTTTATGGTCGCTTCAACTTCCGCTATGTAGCGTTCCCTCGAAGCTCAAACTTCTCTCAACATTAGGACCACAGTGTATTCCGAGAAAGCTTGGGGATTATTTGGTCCGGTCTCAAGATATTGACCGAAATTTTTGTTCCACGCTAATTCGTTGTTCCTGTTTAATAATACGATAAATAAAAAAAGAGGAGAGGCGGTAGATAACTGAAAAAACAAAAAAAATGCCAAATAAATCGGTTCATCTTCCAACTATTCCAGGTTCCAAATATCGGCGAGAAATATGCAATAAACGGCGAAATTTAACGCAAAGCAAATTCGTGGGTAGTCGCTGTAAATTCACGAAGCAGGGAGAGAAACGCGTCGTAACAACTCAAGGCTCGAATAAATAAATATTGAGCTGTAAAGTATAAAGTTAAGACTTGAAATAGTAGCGAGCGCGGGGCGTGTGGCTGCCTCCTGGTATCTGTTCGTGTTGGTGATTCGTGTTTTACGGTTATGACTCGCGCCCAAAACACATGGCCACATGGCCCACTACTGCACCATGCAGTTCCGGTCCATGGATCATTTCCTACAGTTTTTTTTTTTTCTCTCCATTTTTTTCTTATTCCCCTTAATCCTTTCGTCATTTTCTCACTTTCATCCGCTATTTCACGTATAACAGTTTGACATTTTTTTCTTTTACCCGTGCTTGGAAAGATTTCATAAAGTTTTAAGGAATTATAGTAAAAAAATAAATTCTTGATAAAAGTTTATTATCCATAAGAGATGAGCTACATACATATATATTTATAAGTACATATTTACTTGGGTTACACAAGTCACGTTCTGTACGGACGTATTTATATTTCGTTTGTGAAGTGTGTAAAATGGTTGTTTTTTTTTTTTTTTCTTCTGTCTTTTCTTTCTTTCAATTTTCTATTGCAATATCGCGTTTAATTATACATGGTAGAGGTTGTCATACAGGTACTTAATACGGCTAATATACAGTATAATCGTGTAATATACCATTTAATTATCGTAATTATATCAATCAATGTAAATTTATGTAACAACGGAAGTGGGCGAATGCAGGAATCCCTGGACGTGTCGACGGACCTAGACCTTCTGGAAAAGTGCTCGAAGCTCGCGACCGAGACGCGGCGAAGGTGCGAAAGGAAGACGGCGTCCAAGACGCGGCGCGAAAGGTGGAGAACGCTGCTCCATGTCGTCCTGATTCCCGCCCTGGTCGCCGACCAGCGAATTGAACCCGTAATTCTCGCCCAATTCCCTTCCCAATCTCGGTGTGAAGACCTGCAGAGCGTGACGTTTTCCTCCTGAGAAAATACAAAGTACAGCGGGAACTCGTATCACGCATCGCAACCGATCGGTTAAAGGGCGAGCGCAAGTTCACCTGGGATGGAAACCAAGGCCCAGGGCGCACCGTTTATCACGTCGGCTATGGCGTTCGTCTCCTCCGGATCCATCTCCAGCCTCTCGTCGGATCTTCGCCTGCGGCCGAGACGCGGCCCGAACCACATTGAGCCAGCAGCACCGTTCAGGGGACTTCGCTTTGCGCAGCTGGTTCCCGAGCACATGCTGTTCTCTTCCGGCAATCGGCCGCCATTTAATTCGGTTTCCCTGGTGTCTGGAAAATTTTTACCGAGGTAGGTACGTTACACGGCTTGCGAATTGCGGCAAATCAATATACGGAATTAGTGGCTTGACAGTGGGGAGAATTTTTTTCCGAATTAGCAACGTCGTCGCAGAGACTGATATCCGTGGCTAAGAAGGTACTAAAATTTAAAAGAAAAAACACGCGACTCTTGGTTCATTTTAGTGATAATAGGTGTAGGGATTGAAATTTTTATATCGCTGTACGGTAAAATTCATTCGGTAAAGCAGTTGCGAAGACCGCGTCTTTTATTTTGTTAAAAAAAAAAAACATTTAGCATTCAAAAATTCTTGTATACAACCTTCAAGCGAGTCTACTAAATTACTTGAAATTTTCACAGTGACTTTATGATACTGAAATATTGCGGAGTGATCTTTTTCAATTACAAATCGTTATAATTAAATATTCTCCTTCTTGTGGGGAATCTCTTTTCGTGTCATCGGATGGAAGTTTTGTTTCAAATCAACGTCAATTAACACGAGGTTTTATTTACTTTATACAGGTCTCAAGCTCCTCGACGATTCGCATGGTTTAAAATCACCCAAAATTCTAGAGCAGAGCATCAAATCCTTGTAAAAGATTTGAAATCCGTTACCTATGGATGTCTCATTGTCAAATCAATACCTGCAACTATCTGTACGATTCACTGCCTTAGCGAGTTGCATCAATAGCCGTCCATTTGAAGAAGGAAATAACTATGCAAAGTTCAACTAAGTCCAAAAGTCACAGGTTTTCAACAAGGAGCTTAATTGCTTGATCAGGCTGAAATTGAATCGCCACACGATTTAACATCGTTAAACAAGATTGGAGTTACATTTCGTTAACAATGAGAACGACTCCGCGCCCTCAAGTACAAATCTCGAAGCCGAGCCTGTAATTCTCGTAAGAATGATTTTCACTGCAAGAAATGATGCATGTGCAACATGTAATAAGGTTGCAAATGCGTGTAAGAGTGTCGTCGACTTGGGACTTACCGTATTCGGCCGTGACGCAGGTGACGAGGAGAGCAATGCTCGTACAGACAGAGAAATGCTTGGTGAAGAGGATCATGCTGCTGTACACTGGATTGAACCTCTTAGTCGAGTGGTGTTCGGTAAAACGAAATCCTCAGGTTATATAGGAGGCGCAATCCCACGGGGAGGATGGCCGAGGCGCCGCTCACGGGGGCAGGAAAACCACCCCGCTGACAACACCCTTCCCCCTACATCGACAATCTCGACTCAATGGTAATTTGTCTCCATTTGATCGGGACTCCGCGTCGCCCATACGGAATTAGACGCACCGAGTTTAGAACGAACCTGTCCGATAATACACCTTCGCATCACCATTCACGGACCACTCGATACCGACGAGCTGTTTTCCCCCGATACTAATCATTTTTAAAGTCAAATCGAGAGGCTTGCTTCTTCTCCTCATTTCATAAACTAGCATTGTTTACCTTTTACACCGTACATCGCCGCGTAGCTGATAGTCAGAGGGTGAAAGGTGACTCGGCGAATCTGTGAATGTAAACTAACGTAAGTGTTTGTGACTCTGCTCCGAAACGCGTAGAATTTCATCAATAACACCGGGTTTCATTTACCGCTGATCCTTCTCGGCATCCGTTTGTACGTTGGCTTGTCTCAGAGCCCATTCATTCTACAATTCTAATCGTAACAGTTGAACGAGTGTGTGGTGCGAGTGTGTAGACAATGACGAGGTTTCGTATTAGAATCGAGGTTGCATCGAGAGCTTTTCAACTTTTATCAACAATTTTGCGCAGTAAGGCAGAACGAACCGTTTGAAATTCACAGTGCATAGTGTTGAATGTGAACTACGAGGGAACAGAGCGTTGTAGCAAGACAGGAAGTGGATTTCTCAACATTCGGTGAGTTGTACAGACATTTTATACACACGCATTTTGTATGCTCTGTGAAAATGATCACCGTACCGACTTTCGATCGTCAGAAAATCGTATCTATTGCGTTTTTGCAACTTTCAAAGGAGGAACAAAATACACCTGAAAATGGGATTGTGCTTGGGAGACGGGGGATAACGGAAACAATTGAAAGTCGGCGACGTGGATTTCTCGACGTATTCGCGTACCCCATACGGCGTAACGAATGAACAGATTTAACGTCGAGCTTCGCGCGAGGCGTCGAATTTATGCGTAACGCTTTCCCCGGCTATCAGTCGCGGGTTAAACTTGTCAATTATCCAATTCAATCTGAGGATCAACCAATCAACCCCTTACGCTATAAATACCCTTTCGATTCTCCTCGCTTGACCATTGGGTCTTGGCAGCTCGCGGAGTAACGACGCGACGAGCGAGCTTTTTCAATACAATTCTTAAACTTTGGTCGAAGCTTCGTGCACGACTCATGTTTTTTTTTACTCACGGTATTATTGTCTCTGCGTCATAAATTTATCGAAAATTCACTCTTAATTGTTTAATAACATGTAATTAACTTTGATGATAATCGTGGAAGACTGTTATGAGGATCAAGTTTGTAAAATAGTCGCCACAAAACGTAACCAAAAAATTACGTTGTATCGACTATTTCGACTACTCGTTTAGGAGATGCTGTAAATATGTTTAAAAAAAAAAAAATACAAAAAATAAAAACCAATGAGCAAATTGCTTTATGCGATGGCAAAATTATTTTCCTGCATATTAGTCACGGTATTAACGTCAGACTGACGTGAGTTGGATTTCCCATGCAGACGGAATAAGGGATGCTGAATGTATGTCGTTATTTTGATTCGTGGGCGTAGCCCAGGGTAGGAATAAGAAGACAACCGGTATGCCGATGCAAGTGAAAATAAATGGAGATTAACGCTTTTACCAATTACGGGATGAACTTGTAGACAAGTATAGAAGCGTGAGACACGAATTCCCACCTTCGGTATTTCGGCCGGGCATCAAAAGATCCCAGGTACCGCCCGCCGATGAAAAACTACCCCTAATTACGCGAGCAATTAAAATAACGGGAACGCGTATCCAGCGTGGAATAATCAGTATAAGGGTGGCGGTAACCCGACGACAGGAAAAACGTCACTTCTTTATCTAATAATAGCGTGCCTCGCATAGTGTCGCCCGTTTGGAATGCAGATTTATATCTCAACCCGGTATTTGAACCTCGAAGTTGAGGGTGCAGGGGTGGCCGCGATGGGATGAAGAAAAATTTCCGTCTTTTTTTCGGCCTCGAGTCTTCGATTCGAATCGTTGATGAAAACGAAAGTGCAAGGGAACAGTGAAACCGCCGTAATAATTCTCATACACTCGGAACGCCTTTTTTAACGTTCACATTTATTTCACACACATACGCTATGTAATAATGTATACATACACATGACGCTGTTTACGCAATAAATATCAAAATAGCCATAAATGAATAATAATTGTGGAAAATAAGTTAAATAATTCTATAAATATGTATATATTATCCGCGAATATTATCACTTTTTACCGCTCAACTCTTTGCTTAAAAATTTATTAACCGTAGAGCTCCAAGTCCACGATGATATTCGGCGGGTTTCGTGCGAATTCTAGTGCCTGTATAACACATTGGTGTAAGACTTAATTGCCACTAAAGATAGATAGCTAACAATGTACATATGCGGGTGAATTTTAGTCACTAGATATTTATTGCTATCGGCATATACTACCGTATATGCAGCAGTTATACTTCAAACCAGGCGTGCCCTGGCTCTGCTTGTCGATAAAAATAACTTATAATACTTGCATAATTATATGTAATATGTATCTGCGTGTATTATATTATAACTTTACACATATTACGTAGTATTTGAAAATTAACAAAGAACGAAGAAAAATGAACTGGTGATTCCACCTTTTCCGACTCGGCACCTTCGAGAATGCATTTCATATATATATTTTTTTTTTTTAATTATTCTCGATGGTGATTTGTTGCTCATGCGACCGATTTTGTTTCATTATTTGGCATTTCAACAAACAGCATCGTCGAATTTTTCCTTCGATAATGTCTAACGTATTGCAATAAAATGCCAAAATATATTTAGCTTCCTAATTATTTTAACTCAGAACCGCGTGATTCCAATTCTTATTGAATAATCGTCCGGCGAGCTGATTTTTGTTATTTCAATTTTGCGAAAGTTTATTATTTTTATTCGAGCAAGATTAAATTCTATTCCGTATCAGAATTCTGCAAAAGTTCAACTAGCGAGAAATGTTCATCACGAGAAGGAGGAAGATATCAATATTTATTATAACGATAGAGATTTTTTTTTATTGCATTAAGCTTGGAAATAGCTGTATATTTGTTACTTTATACTGTAAACGATCACGAAGCTGTATAAAAGTTTATTAGAAACCGATAAATTAAACCTGAATAAATATGCTATCAATATTTGTGTATCGATAATATAGTTTTAGTATGCGACATGGTAATAAATACTGGCTTCACCATACAGTAATAAATTGTCCTCTCAGTGTTGAGCCAAAATATAATCGAAGAAATAGAATTCAGATAAAAATTTAGTTGAAGAAACGATGGAAATTAAAACATTACGTAACCCGCGGTAAAAAGTTTCGTCAAACAGTTTCAGGTGAAAAGTCTGTTTGTTGAATTTACAAAAAGCGAGCTACATATGTTTATTGCTTTTTTTAAAAGCTAAATTATCGGCACACTAAAAATTTTCATGCATGCAAATTTCCGATTCGCGTTAATTAAAACCTACAGCTGCCGTCAGCGGTGAGTCGATGAATCATTTGAGCAAAACTATACACTAAATCATGACTTGGAACGTTGCGAGACTTTTGGCGCCGTAATTACGACTCGGAGATATCGAATTTACCAGAACCCGCGCGTAATTGATGTCTCGTTGAAAAAGTGAAGAAGAAAAAGTGACTCACAGGATTTAAACCTCGCGGTATCGGGTGTCTTGCATCACCATAAACTCTGTCCCCTTCGTTAATAGTAATATTTCAAAACAGAAAGTACGCTTTACTATCGTAATAAGCAACGATTTC
Source organism: Neodiprion lecontei (assembly GCF_021901455.1). Taxonomy (NCBI): domain Eukaryota; kingdom Metazoa; phylum Arthropoda; class Insecta; order Hymenoptera; family Diprionidae; genus Neodiprion; species Neodiprion lecontei. The sequence continues at coordinate 7,646,915 of NC_060265.1, read as the reverse complement.
ACGACCAATTTCAACTTGATATCTGCACACTTTTCAAATTGATGCACAGTGAAACGGACCTGCTTGAACATCCGTCCGCTCACTTTACGAGCTTTTCTTTAATCTTCAAACCAATCGTTTGTTTTAGTTGATTTCGAGCTCGTTTTTCCGCGGTGTCTATTTTTCCCAAGCGACGCTTGCGTCGAGATACCCGCGGAAAAAGGGATTCCCTGGACCACCTAACGTTGATTCGTAATTTATGTCGCACTCGCGCTCGCCAGAGATATTTATGAAGGAAAATTCAATGACAAATGTTTCCCCGTATAATTCAACCAGCTGCCCGCGATTTTTTTTACCACGCCGCGGTACAGTGCATTATAATTTTTCCGGACGATTCGAGTGGAAGGATCGATGGAAAATAAAAAATTATTGAACCAGCCGGGTGAAGGTGAAATTTATGTATCTTCCTCCGTGAAACGCGACCTCATTGCAAAAGCTGTTCGTTTTTCAAAACTTTAGACAAGTAATAAAAATTCCTACGTCGCGTCGTGACGTTGTTAAAAATCCTGGGTACAACGAAATTATAGCAAATCTTAGGACGATTGAAACTGCTCGTAAAAGTTGAAATATACAGTCAAATTCCACGACGACTTATAAAAAATCGTAGGCACTATGATTTTGTTGGGAATATTTTTTTTACGGTAGGTATATCGATTGAGGTCGAATTAGCTGATCTTTTTTCCGAAATTCTGCAGGGTAGAAAATTACTGACGAAATATATATGAAGTTGAAGAAAACAATTATTCTTCGAAGTGATGCTTCCGAACGAAGACAAACTTAAGAAAAAAATATGAATCAGCTTCGTGGTCGTGCTTATTGATTTTAAATGATCGTTCGTTTCTCGTGAGAACGATTTATCTTCTCCAAAAAATGGCACTCTTAGAACCGAGGCGAAAGCGTGAATGCTCTCTCATTTTTGTGACATGTCCGCACTTATCTATCACGCCACCTTGTTTGTCACATACCCAGTTCGTATAAAGTAGGATGAATCTCAGGCTGTTCGTGGTAATTAGGCTATAATCCCGGAGGCTGTTCTTGCTTTAATTCCAAGGCCCAGACGTGCTGAGGCCATCCCGTTCTTCCTTTCGTACGCCTCGTTTCCTCAACAGGTTCTTGAGATATCGCTTCCTGACTTTGATCAACCTGCAACGAGACGCATACTTTGAACTGATATTTATACGATTGGCATTTTTTTCGTTTACTCGTGTTTCAGCGTTTGACGACGAAAATAATTAATGACTTAATTTAACCCTTACGCTGCACACCTCCTGTGTATAACACTGGTGTCACACCGGGGTCGCTGGAGACCCCGCGTCACAAATCAATAAGTAAAAAACGGTGATATCGATTCAGATAACTTGAAAAAATGTAGGGACACTCTTTAACTATTACATTTCAAGAAAAATTAACTATGTTTAGCGTAATGAAATTTTAAAAATGAAAACAATTCCTTGGACAAAGAAATACCGGGAAATCGATTAGTTGACTCAAAAAATCATGACTCGTTGAATTTTCAATATTTCCAGCTGAGAACTGATTGAGTAACTCTCGAGACACAGGGATTTAAAAAAAAAAAAAACATGGAGATAATGCGCGATGAAAAATACATATTTATATGAGTGAGTGAAGTTGAATTTTTGGAGAGAGAATGAATTAACGATTTTTACGATATTTCATTATTTCTCAAGCATCATATCAAACTGTTTTGGATGTTTTTCGTGTGGAATTTACAGTGAACACGCATCGGGGTCATTTTGACCTCGGTGTGCAGCGTAAGGGTTAACCGTGATGAAAAGTAATTTCTCTAAAAATTAGCTTCTAATATATATATATTGAAGTCAGAAGACCTACGATTACAAAAAATTCTATGATATGAAAGGATTTTGACGACATTCCGAGAGTTTCGCAGCAATTTGAATTTACAAAACGCTTTCTAAGAATAGTGGGAGTTTTTTTTTGTTGGTATTTTACGAAACAAACAAACAATTATATATGTATAATTATTTATACATCCCCTTATTTAAGGGCCGTAAAATTTTTCATTGGGACGCCCCCCTGATCTGTTCCAAATCATTGAAAAAATAAACTCAGTGCAAAGTTTCAAGCATCTACCTCAACTGGAACACGTGCCTCTAAGCTCCGAAAGATTTAAATATAAAATACATGTGGTTTTGAAATTTTTAGGGTTTGTTCCTATCATTATAAGCAATAACTCTGCTAAGTTTCAAATCGGTCCCTTGATTTATACCTCGATTTATACCAAATTCATACAAAAGGTAATAACTGGTTATAACATGTATTTTACATTAAAAATTATCGGGGCTTAGAGGCACGTGTTCCATTTGTCGTAGAGGCTTGAAAATTTACACTTATTTTATTTTTTCAATGATTTGGAACAAATCTGGGGGGCGTCCGAATGAAAATTTTTCCAACACCCAAACAGGCACCACTATAATACATATATATATATATACATATATATAATAATGAAAAATGTGAAAAGAAGCGTCTAGCTGAAACAACGTCGGTTTGCGCTATTTATAAATTCGTTAAACACTATCTAAAGGGTGTGGATAAAGTATATAGCGCGAGATATGCAACGCTAAAATAATATACTATATAAGGTAGTAATAAAGACGCCACATGCATTGAGTGGTTTTTCAGTGAGATCTAAGTGCGCGACTTCAATACTTATCAAAGCAAACAAACGGTTGGTTCATACTTTTTTTCCATATAGCTTAAACACGTATTTGAAATAAGTGTCGAGCTTCTCGTAGAGCCCAAGACGAATCAAGCCTCACAGCTGCCTCCGTTCGCTTCAACCTTACACTCCGTTCCCACGTTTTAATTTGAATATACGCACACGTCCATTTTCCGACTTTTTTCCTTCTTCCTATCAGGATCATCATTTATTTTTTACCATCTAATGTCTACGCGAATGATTCTCAGCTGATTGGCACGCTGTGTTGATATGTACGTTTATTTTACTCTGTTCATACGTACAGTTTGTATTTTCGAACATTCTTCGAAGAGGGATCTTATCTTTTGAATCAGTCTTACTGCGTCGTATAATTGTTTTGCATTTGGAGCATTATTGAGCTGCTTCATATTCTTGAATGCAAAAATCGTTGCGTCCTCAACAGAGAAAACCACCCACGTTCCGAATGTTGGCAAAATTAATTGGATATACTTTATACACGTCTGCTTATACATGCGGTCACGTGCAACGGGGTGAAATAACAGACGTGAAAAATATTTCAATAGGGATGTATGCTACTTCCGCCGTGCGTTGGTGGCCTCTAACGACGTTTTAAGAGTAGCGTTGAACAGACCCCGCGGTATACCCTAATTTAACAACTCGAAATGACTGTACCGAATAATCAGTGTAATTTTCAAGCTGTCAGCAAACCAGCTACCATTTTCTTTCTTTTTTTTCACCCTTGTTTGACCGACGTTCATGGTCCGACTATTATCCTCTCTTCCGTTATTACCTACTTTGTAAAAGCGTACATAAACGATTTCGAGCGAACGGTGTTCATTTTTTTCTCTCCCGTCAGAGAACATCATTGAAAAAGATCAAACCGGACGTGAAACGTAAAATTAAGACAATTGACATCGTAGGTACGTATAGCGGGAATTGATTTGGCAATGATGCGAATTCATAAAACTGAAACATATCGCTGCAGCAATTAATTATAGAATTTATACTACCCAGCACATGGACAAATTTACGAAAGCTTTCACGAACCTAACGTGTACTTATGTACCATGAATAACTGCTCCGCTTTCTTCTGCCAAGCTGCGGTCATAGATCAGACGATGTCTTTTCAATCAGAGCAATTATGGCGCTGGAGATGGCTAGTGATTCTGGACCGAGATATCGGTACAGTCATTGTGCGATACGTTGAGATCGGTCAAAAGATAAGGGATAATTGTATTTGATTAGAAAACAAGATAAGATGATATTCCGGTAGTGAGTGACTCCGGCGTTCCGAATTTCGCGACATATTGCGATTTTAGGGGACATGCTGCGGTCCCAAGGGATGGAGATATTACCCTGCACCAATGAAGAGTAATCAAGAGTGCTTTTATCCATCTCTCTTCTCGTCCCTGCACGGTGTAGGGTGTTAATTGAATTATCACCTACTCGACGTTGACTTATTTCTCATGGAAGGTTCGCGGACAATACAAGAGGTACAAAAAGAAACAATTTCAACCCGGTCGTTTGACTGCGACTCAAACAATTCCCAACAATAGTACTGCATGCTCAACATTCGGAACAGCGCATAGCTCTATAAACTTGGGTCACGTGATACGAAACTTCAACATCCCATTGAAATTTAGGTCAATGAATTGGACCCAATCTGAATCCGATTTCAGTATTCATCTATCATAAGTGGTGTACTGCAGGAAGTGCCAATATAGTTTTAAAACGATTCAAAGAAAAAATTGTGCTTCATTGGGTTAAATTTTTTGAATCCTGACTCGAGGAAAAATTTGATACTTAGAGATTACGATGCACCATCGAAAGATCTACTCAGTGAATGAATTGTGTAGTCCAGTCAGCGCGCAGGGTGATCCGCACTTTAGTTGTCTCGACCTGGTTCCACTTACCTCGCATCGCTTCTTCTCGCAATATCACTCGTACTAATTCCAATTTCAAATTTTACAGTTCAACTCACCCCGGATTGCTTGGACCGCCTGCTGCCGGGTACGAGTTCCGCCCTGAAGGTGGCCGGAGGTTCGTCGCTGTCCAGGACCGCTGTGAGGTAGCCGATGTAGGAGCAAGCGAGCCTCAGAGTTTTGATCTTGGACAATTTGGTGTCGGCCGGGACGTTGGGAATGCAATCTCTGAGGTCGGCGAAAGCGTTGTTTATACTCTGCGTGCGTCGTCTCTCCTTTTTGTTGGCAGTGTTCCTCCTCTTGACCGGTCTCACCGGGTTCCCGAGGCTGAAGGACGAACCCTGACCCGCCGATGTTGAGCAGGGCGCGTAGTCCTCCCGGATTTGACCATCGACGACCTGGTCGTGGTACCCGACGCCGTAATGATTGTGCGAGGCTACGACGTGGCTCTGGTTGTGATAGGTGTGGAGGTGAAACGCCGCCGGAGGATCCGTTATCCCGAGCTCCTCCAGGCACGGTGGAGTGTCCGAAGTGCCCGGACTTCCGGAGCCGGAACTGCCCCCGGATATTCCCGTCGCGTCCATCGGACTCCAGTAAGAACTATCGGGAACGGCGTGACAGTCCATGGCCGGAACAACGGCGCTTCCACCTGCAACGGATCAGCCCAGGGTGTCTTTCTACGAGTCGAAGAATCGTGAGGATCGGGCCCGATCGAAGAGGGTTGGAGAATCGACCCTCGGACCTCGCATCTTTACGCTATCGCAACGGGGTTTCAACGTCGTTCGAACGGCTGATTTACAACGCCTTGTGTCGTGCAACTCTTACCGAGGTTAAACTCCGACTGGGATGATGATCGTGGCGATGTGCGAGCCGAACGTCGCTATCATGCGAAGTAAGTATGCTATACCCTACGCGTATGTATGCGGGATGGACGAGCTGATGAAGATTGGTGAGTAGGTAGGTTTAGTCAGGCCTCGACGTACGGGAGAACCGTATCTACTTCTGGCCTAAGAATAACGCTACGAAGGTGCTGGAAATCTAGCGTGTTTATACCACTACCCCGTGCAGCGAGGAAACGATAGGTGTTCTGGCCTCCGTCACTCCGAGAGTTTACAAAGCTCACCGTGCGGCTAGATATCCTACGGTAGGTATTCCGGCTGCTTTAACACCCTCGAGTTGCCTCGTGACGCGTGCCCGCGATACTAGGGGAACCGACTTTTTCTTCGTTCCGTACCTACTTCGATTGCTGGTACAAGGAGAACGCGTCGCGAGTTCACAGCCGTAACCGCTGCTCATTTTTATTTATTTGTATATTTTTTTGTTTTGTTTCTTTTCCAGTATTTCCATTTTTTGCCTCGCCGCGATGTAAACGAAAATTTTCAACGCTATGTGGATTACGCGATAATTCGGAATGTTAAACCTCGTTCCGACACGAGTCCACGTTCCGCGATGTCAAGTGTGAGGTATGAATTATTATTTCATGTTTTGGCGGGGAAATTGGGCTAATGACTTTCGCAAAACTTCCTTTTACTCGAATGAAAATATGTGCAGATTATCGATTTGCAAATTATTATAATATTTTCTAAACTTTATTGCAAATGTACTGTACATTCTTGTTGACGTTTGAACATCCTTCTTCTTGCTATATAATTCGCAATTCGAGCATGAAGTAAAGTTTTCATTTGACTGAAGTTCATTTGAACTGCTCTTGGCACGCGATGCACAAAATTTTGAGAACGGTATTCGACTCGACGTTTTTACGCTTATGTTAGTTACAATATCCCCAAACACTTAGCATCGATTCACCGTACTGTAAAAAAAATTATTCTGAATATCTGAACGTTCATCAAAGTTTAATAGATTTATTATCGTGAACTTTCTACGCAACGCTACCTTCAGATAACTTCGTTAATTGACCGTTATGACATTATATACACGATCTTAGGCACGTATCAGGTTCAAAATCTCTTCAATTAGTTTGAATAACGCTGCTACGAATAATTTGATATCACTGTTAGGGTTTGCCTTCGTAAATTCCGACAAAACTTGGCATGAAATTTCTTGCTTCTATCCTGTACGTCATTGAGAACCGAGATATGCTTTTTTCGAATTACCCTGAAGATCGGCACCTCCCAGATTCAAGTATATTACCATCACCTTTTCTAAAACGACATTGCTAATTTATGAAAAACCAAATCATCTGCGATTTTTCATCAAAGTTGAAATTTGTTTTTCGGATATAAAAGAATCCGGGATATCGATGACAGGGTGGGGAAAAAAACCTGAACTCTCGCAATCCAACTTATCGCTTTTTACTAACCTTGGCGATGCGCAGGTACGGTATAAGCGTTTGGTTGAAAACACTGATTATGGGCGTAATAATTATCGAGCTGGTTAACGTATCCGTCCAACATGGCAGCCATTATGGTACACGCCTTTGTTCAAGAACGATCAATTACCCGGCGGCACTTGCGGGTGTCTAAAAGCGGTGCACACTGTAAAGTCACCGCAAATTCGACAGTCGTAGAGAAAAACTGTTCGACAACGAGTACAATGGGTTCAAGTTGACCGACGGTTCTTGACCGCTGTTGCAAAGCCCAATTTATCTTCCGCTGGTCTTCCCCGACTAATGGATTCGCATATTTTGACACTTTTAACCGGAACACACACTAATCGCGCCTTTGGCGACTTGCCCGCTCGACGAGCGACGGTGACGGAAAATTAACGATACTTTAACGATTCTACTGTACCGTCGTATGCACATACGCCCGATGGCCGGAATGACAAATGAATATCCTCCGGCCGCGACCATCTGCGATGACTTTCCTGCGACACCCACACCGCGAGGTGCTGTACGCGGCTTCATTCTCAGCTCCGGCTCGTCCGCGTGCGCTTCGGAAGCTCCGCCTTTTCCCTTTATTCCTCCATATCTCTCGCCCCCTCTCTGAACATCAATTTATAGGATTAACCTTCTCCCCCCGTCTCTCCCCACCCGGGGTTCCCTCTCTCCCATGACATTCTCTCTTTGTCTTCGGTCACGCGGTCCATAATGGGTCGTAACTCTCCTCTGACTACCACCCCCTGCATACCACCTGCGTGTATACGATTGAGGTACCAACGACCGTAATACGCGTCGCTTCCGATGAACGGAGGGGCGAAGAACGCGACGTTTTTCAGTCGAGCTTGCGGCACGTTGGCACCAAAAGTCACATAACTTATCCCAACCGGCGACGCGGAGTTGTCGCATTAGTGTCAAATATCTTCAGAACCGTCCGCTTGCGGAACGGAAAACTAGCCATGGTCAAGAGTCCGATACTCAAGGGGTGGTTCCCTGACCAATCCGGTCAGCCCCGGAACAACTGGAGCAGAGAGAGAGAGAAAGAGAGAGAGAGAGAGAGAGGACGAAGGAGAAACGTGCATCTTCGTCGTTGACAAATAGGGACGCTTTCCGGGCTGCTGCCTCCCCGCGGGCGGGAGTGTCAGCTTTGTAATTGCCGATGTAAACTTTCCGGCCCCCTTCTCGACGATCCGAAGCCGATCGGGTTCCTCGATGAAACCGTTGACGGACCAGCGCCGATATAGGCAGGTAGTTTCGGTCTCTTGTTTGTGCCATGGTTAAACATTCGCACGGTGAAGAAGAGCTCAAAGTCGCGATCGAATCGACTCATCGGTAAACAAATTAAAATAAAATCATGATGTTATACTCTCAGGGCATTAATTGGAGACTGACAAATGCTGTCACGCGGTTCCCTAATTACTTTGTGTCTCATAGAGGATCGTTTATATGCCCTCGTACACTGTGTCGAGTATGCACACCTATATGATACATACGTAGCGCGATGTGCGACACGCTCTATAGTCTATGGTATGTATATGGCAAGACACGCGATGAGGTTTGAAATATTTGGATTGGTAAGGACCGCTATCGACGACGCTCTGAAAGTTCTGCGTCAAATATTTACTCACTCCTCTGATCATGCGAGTTTTGTACGTTGGCAGGGTCGAATTCTTATCCCCCCCTCCTCCCCCAACACTTTTTAAGTTCTTTTTTATTTTAACCAGTGGCACCGTCGCGTCGTCGCGTTACATCTACGTTGGTCATTTCGGTCCCCGTTATAATACCGAGGCTCGATCTTCTCAACAGTTCGGGATTCGTTCAAATGACGAGTGATTTTATTTAAATAGATCGAGTTGCCGAGCGATTAAACGGCAGTTAATCCGCAACATTCCATCTCTAAATGAGATTATAGACTTTTTATTTTTATTCCCTCCTTGTGTTTTTTGTTCTCCTCTTGTATTTGTCGAACCTTCAAAGCTGCACACACTTACGTTTCTCAGATAGTTTGGGGGAGAGAAAAATGTGCGCGCTCACACTTGTGTACGGTCCGAAAGGAAACAAAATTTCGACAGGCGCCCTTCTGCAATTGATACCCTCAATTGTCCCTTTGCGTCCGTCGGTTTTGGGTTACGTCAGAATTCTGGCGCCAGGCCATGCGCCGCAGCATGACACGAAATAGGCGTCCTAAAAAATCTCTCCTATATGCTTCCCACTCATCCCCTGACCTATAGTTCCAGTTCTCGTATTTATTCCTTACCCTTGTCTGTGAAGAACTTAGTTTTCGGTGCAATTATAGTCGTAGCCGGATTTTGTAAAATTTTGTCAAATTTTCCGCCTAGACGAAAGTCTTTTTATTCGTACATAATTTTCAAACACGACCAGCTTACTGTGTTTATCTATTTATTGCCGTGACATCCAAGCCTCGAAAGCACGTTGATCTGTTACACGATGTTTACTGTACTTCCATCGCGTTAATCATTTTCAGACACCTGTTAAATCTCGCCTAACTTGACGTTTCTTCAACGATTCTTCTGCAAGGTTCAGAATTCTTGATGTTGAGGTATAAACTATTATGGGAAAGAAAACGGCCGATAAACAGGGTATTTCAAATGACTTACATTCGTATTAGTCTTCACTCAATAATGTATTTTTATTTGTTTTCATTTTATTTTTCTTCTTGTTTTATTTTTTTATACAAAATTTTACAAATACGTAACTCTCGAAAATTATACTCCCTTAACTCTATGCACAATCGAATCATATACAGTAATACTCTTTGGTAGGTAAAAGTATAATTCAGAGAAGAAGATAAAATGCACGGAATGAAAAAAATCGATCAAATTAACTTCTTATTTACATACATACATGTACACGAGAGCAGTAATATACAATCGGTATTATTTACAGGTACGATTACTTTTTTCTTTTTTAATTTCTTGTAATACACAGTTCGTCACGTGTCGCAAAAATTCTCTTGTTCCCGATCAATCAACTCCTCGACTCTTTCTCTGCGGCGTCTTTCAGTCAGGCCTGAGGTTCCTGCTTCAGTTCCAAGGCCCACATGTGCTGTGGCCATCCAGTTCTACCCTTACCCTTGGGGCCTTCTTCTTGCACCAAGGAAGTGCTCTGACCGGAAGTCTCGATCTGTAAGACAGTTGCAAAAAACAGCAAGTTTAGCGTCTTTACGAATCGAAATAATTCACGGTTTGCCATTGAACTTTAATTTTCATGCCGAAAAAAATTTCAGGAGACGTGGGTCTGTATGTCTGTAACGCGGGCGGGCAAATCGTTGGAAATTACCAAGAGAAACCTTAAAAACCTGCTCAACAGGCTTAATCTGTCTAGCTAGGATGAGGAATTGTTACGGAAGCGGTCTGACCGTCAGGTGAAAAACACGGAAGCTAATCGGCCCCCCGAAGACCTCCCATGTCGCGAAACTAACCTTGCTGACAGAAAAGAGGTCCAAATTTCTGACGCGTTTATACCCATTTCTGCCGACAAATCATTCGACCGCACAAGGCGATCGTAATTTGCGATGATGCGACTTTCGAAATAAGATGCTGCGGATATATAATTCCTGACATTATCTTCATTCTGTCCTTCTCACTGGCTAGAAAACTGAATACCGTAAAACAAAAAGCTCTTCGTTGAACGAAAATCATCAACCTTTAGGCTTTAAGGCAAGGAAATTATCGTAAAATCTTGAAAGAGATTAATCGCGGAATATCGGAATTTGTGATTATTGCACGTCTAGGCACGCTTTTCGTGCTTCGTAAAACGTTATACAAAATACAGGACCGCTCCCGTCTTGCATTTTTGTCAGGAATAAAAAAAAGGTTTTAGATTTATCGCGTCGAGTAGACAAACCGTCTTGAGTGCTGGTAAAATATATTTTTTGTAGCATAGATTTTTGTACAAGAGTTTATACTTTCGTTTCGAATCGAACATTCTCTTAAATTTCTTGATTCGTTCAGCATTTTTTTTTTTTTTTATGTTATGTTTTCAAACTTTCGGCTTGAACTTTGAGTTGAAACATAAAGTGAACAAATGATTGAAAATTTAAATCCTGATAACGTCGTTTGTGAGAGAGATGTTCCTGACAGAGCGGCGATATGGGGAATTACAAATTCGTGTTCATAAGTATGTAAGCGAGGTATTCCGTCGCACTCGTAGACAAATTCTCGTGGATGAAACAGCTTGAGTCAGGCTGCGGTTCGTGTTTACTTTCGGCCAGTGTACTGTGAACGCTAGCAGCTTTATTAAGTTGTTGTAAACAGTGAAAAAAGCAAGAGGGTCACACTACTCGAGCTCGATACTTTGTTGGGTGAAGTGCTAACCAACCTTTCGTCGAATCTCGGGACAATTTTCATCTCAAATCAATCAACGCGGCTTACCGCGACAAGCACGATGCCAGAGATGAAGATAAATTTTTTTAATTACAACACGCGTCCGTCGGAATGTGGCGGTTGATCTACGCGTTTAGGCTGTATCAATAAATAATCGGCATTGTGACATAATTTTACCGACTGTAATCATCCGCAGATGGCGTTATTCTTTCTTTTTTTTTTCTTTCTTTTTTTTTTAATCAAACATTACACCTTTAAGCGTAAACGCGATTTACGTTATGTTTCACCTTGAACGTATTTATGTTAGCCAATCGCAATCGCCGGTTTGTTTTTGAATGATTTTAACGCAATTATCTGAAAGCTTGCGCCATTTTTTACACTCGTTTGGAACAAAAATAAATTTAATGCAGCATGACGAAAGCTTCGCGATATGAACTTCTGGGCGAGAAAAAGAGCCTCACATTGCGGACATTTGCGACTTGTTATGATCCTAAGATTTTTTTTCTAAATGCGCTTTTAGATCGGAATCTTGCAGAGCATAGAGATAAAGCTGCCGTTTTATTCAACCCAGTTTATGAAATTACGTTGAAACCCAAGTCTCGTCACTTATTCATTGCCGAACTCTGATCTCGTACGCGGTATGAAGATGAGAAAAAATTTCGACGTGCTAGCGAGCAGCAAGCGAGTTGAGGCGATGAGTTTTCAACTGGTTTGATTGAGGAAACGGGTAAAAAAAAGAAACGTAGATTCTTAGCACGTTTCGACATTTTGACGCTTGGGCATTTAGAATTACAAGTTCACCGACGTCAATCCTCGGCTCTTCAATATTCTTGTGGTTTTCACATTTTGATTCTAATCTACCGAGCTGGGACAAGCTTAAATAATAAATCGTCTCGGAACGATACTACAACGTAAATTTTATCTCCTCTTCACTTCTTGAGATTTTTCGAAACTTTGTAAAGTACAAGAGTGGCGCGCTTTCTTCGCGCACCGCGTAAATCACCATTTCAACTAATCTCTTGCAACAATTATTAATTTGCGTATAAGCAATGGCAGACTAATATCTCAGATATACCCTCGGATGTTTGTTTTCACGTAATATATGCCCGTGTCAACCACTTTACTCGCTTTATCTACTACGACTACAATTTATGTTCTACTTGTCAACGCGTTAACCCATTAACACTGACGAAAAAAAAAAAAAACTGCGTAAAGATCGGTTTCTCGTCCTAGTTTAGTGTCTAAACGTTGCCCCGTTGGCACGGCTGAATGTTAAAAATCGTGACGACGCACGTAGAGCCGAAAAGTTGATGGTCTAAAAAATTCGCCGGAAGACAAAATTACCGTGTGCACGAAATCTCCCTTGGTCTTCATCCCCCATTGACAAACTTTCGAGCCCCGTAAAAAACGTTAGATAAAATGGACTCACCGCGTTTTGTTGAGACTTGTTACGCCTGCTACTGGACAAAATTTCTGCCTTAAAACTCTGCGGTTCCTCTCCCTCGTCGCTGTCGAGAACCGCCATTAAGTACCCGATGTAGGAAGCCGCGAGCCTGAGTGTTTTTATCTTGGAAAGTTTCGTGTCGGTCGGTACGTTCGGTATGCAGTCCCTGAGATCGGCGAAGGCGTTGTTGATGCTCTGGGTGCGTCTTCTCTCCTTTTTATTCGCGGTGTTCCTCCGTTTCGGCCTTACGACCATCCCTTCCCTGACGTCGTGGACGCGTTGAAGGTGGTCGGAGGGCTGCAACGAGCCCCCAAGAAATTCGCTCTGCCTAGTCGCAGACTCGGTCTGACAAGCCTGGTACATCAAACCGGGATAAGATTGGTGCCCCGAGCCACTCGTCATCTGATGGGCGTTGTACTGTTGGTGATGATGATGATGATGGTGATTGTGATGGTGGTGGTTCGTCGTCGTCGTCGTCGTTGACTTCGAGTAGTGCGAGGAATGCGACGAAGGGGAATAGTGCGACGGTTCCTGGACTCCGATCTCTTCGATCAACGGCGGCGTCGAGGCCGCCGGACTTCCGGCCCCCGAACTGCCCCCGGATATTCCGGAATCAGCCGCCGCCCAATACGTCGAATGAACCTCGACCGGGTCCGGAATTCCGACGGGTCCTGAAACGCGTACGAAATACGATGGGAATGAGCGGCGTTGCACGAATTCGGAATTCGATTAAAGATAAGTCAAACACTTGTGTCGTGAAAATTGTATGGAAAACTCACCGTAGGGCAGCTGGGTCATGTAGTTGTACGGCTGATGCCATTGAGGGTAATATTCTGCCTGAGCCTCGTAGCCTCCCAACATTTTTAACGTTCGAGGCACGTCACTGTGGCTCAAACGAGAGAACGAAGATGATTCCGCGGGGGTTGTAACCTCCCCGGGTTACCGAATACGAAGAAATTTCTTATAGCGGAACTTACGGTCCTTGAAAGCACAGTTGCAGAAAAAAAAAGAGTAACAAATATATGACTAAAAATTAACGAAAACTAAAAGAACAAATGTGGAGGGTAATTATCGTCACACACGTGTCGAACGGAGGCTGACGTTGCGGGATTTTTCGTTATTAATCTCGGTGAATTTTTCTATCAAAAGGACGCGTGCGCGGCGTGACTGAGAAAACGGTTGGAATGATACTGACGTTAGAATCGGGGATTAACGTCTCCGTTGCTCAGGCTCAACCCGGCTTTTTACCGACGTTGAGAGCTTGCGGCGTGGGTGGATACCTTCGAAGCTCCGCCTGCGGAGGCGGGATCTCGACTCCCACGCAACGGCGTCCCGGTGCCAGGCGTCGACGTATCGGCTGAACGATTCAATTAGTAAATTGGATCGCGTATAGCGTATACGTATATCCGTGTATACTATGTGTGTATGTCGAGTTGTTGTGCCCCCCAACGACGGGCTGCAGTCGAGTAATGCTAGAGTTGTTTTACTTTACGAGCTCGCCATCGTCATATTGTTTTCAGAAACGACCCACCGATAATGTATTATTTTTATCCTGAAATATAACTATTATTTCACCATATACATTAGCCAATTTTAAACCTGTTAAATGAATTTTAATCAGGGGATAGCAGAGGCGAGGAAGGGCAGAAGGAAAGTCGAACTACGTTCTTGGTTTAGTATGCCGGCAACAATTTTCAACACTTATTAACGTACGTTTTAACGCAACATCACAGAAATCACTGCCCGAAGGGGCTGACGCACAGCAAATCTAATAATAAATAATTTACTTCAATTGATGTACTCGATTATCGTAATTCTTTACCTTAGTTTCAAACGGAACGATTAAGGAAATGCTCGGTTTAGCTCGAGTCCGTTCTGTCGTTGGTTTTCTTTTCTTTTAGTGAAATTTACTTATGTACTCAATCCTAAGTCTCGTTACTCTCGCCTTCGCACATACATGCATACATACCGTACGTAATTCTACGGTACGACATGCGGATTTACTCGCTATTACGCGCAGAAGTTGTCAGAACCATCGGGGAAAAGTACAGCGACGAATGTAAACCGCTGTATTGTAAAGTAAATAAATGAAACTGCGAGTTCTATTAAATTTTCAAACTTCACGAAGGTCAGTCATTTCAGTGAAAATTTGTTATTCGTACATTCCTACTCGGTCACTAAAACGATTGCTGATTACACATATGAAACCAATATGAACATTGATTGATTACACGGCTAATTTTATTTTTACGACCGCGAAATTAAGTCACGGATAATACTTTCAAAGCGCGCTATAAATTTGTTTATCCATTTTCACCGTTGATTAATTAACCCTGAAAATCGACTCAGACTGCGATATAATTTTCCGAGTCTCCGCGGGGAAAGTAAATTATAACGATCATGAAACATTATGAGTACGGTTTAATTTCGGGTATCCTTGAAAGTGGGTGAAGCTTGAGCGGATTTATACAAATTTGTTCGTATTACCGAGGGTTCAAAACAGGACGGGAATCTAGCGTCCCCGTAAGTAGTCACGTGTTTCCTCCGAGGGTTAAAACCAGTGTAAAAAGTGAGAGTTCGAGACCGACAAAGCTTCGCGGCAAACGGTAGCGTGAATAAAATTAGTTGGGGAAAAAAAGGCCAAACAACAAGCAAAACGGCGTGACTCGTCTAGGCGGTACAACTCGGCTTCATCCCCCCGGGGAATTAAATACCCCGTCCTGAACCTGTTCGCATAAATAAATTTCTTTCGAGAACCGAACGCGCGTCCGTTTTTTTTTCCCCACCTCCTTTTGCAGCAAGGTTCACCCCTCGCTTCCTTTTACCTGTTTTGACGAGACTACGCGGGGTGGAATATAAAAAGAATTCGAAAAAAACTTGAAACCACCGCACAAGAAGAGGCCTTCCACTTCACCGCGTGTTTTATAAGGGGACGAAATGATAAATCAGATTATGCGACGGCGTCATAAAACGTCAGAGGTTTACAATTAACGTACGTGCAGGAGTGATGAATGTAAAGACTGCAATTAGCGATAAGACGAACGAACGGTGATGCATGCCGGGCGTGTAATCAGCCAAGAAAGTAGAAACGTCTGGTATTTCGGATCGGACGTTGCCCAGACCAGATGCCATCATCTGTAATTAATGGATTCGACGATCGTCTCTCTGAGTTTCTGCAACTTGCGTCGCGATGCTTACCTTGATCCCGGAGTTTCCTATCAGGTACTACGCGTGAGACAAATAGATAGATGGTATTATAGTATTTATTGAGGTTCCGGGGTCAGAAGCTTCTAAGAACCGCAAAAGAGTACAGTCGGTACAACGGTGGCAATATAAATTATTCTGCATAAGGAAGAAGATTACAGAATTGCAGATAATTTAGAAAGTGGAGTAGGAATAGAAGCGAAGTAAGTTAGAGTGGGCGGAGAGATAATTGGACCGCAAAGTCCTCGAGGGTGTCGGCGTGAAAAATTCTTTTACGACCTTTTCCCATGGTGTAACAAATAAAAACTCACCACTGGCGCCTCATCCATCCAAATTCCACTCCGTTCCGTTTCTTGCGGGCTGGCTCATGGAATCTAAAACTCTCAGGTGTAGGTCCAAGGCGAGTTTAAGTCCTTTAAGATGAAACCGTCGATCTTGTTCTCCGCGAACCAATTACCCATCCCTTGACTTTCGCGATCGAATCCCCTTCGGTAATGCAGATTTTTTAGGTCGATTTTAACGGGGTGGTAAGAATGGACCAAAATCCCCAACCGCAGACGGGGAATTCGGTGGGAAGTTTTGAGTTCCAGAGGTTCTTGAAAGCCGGGATTCTCGGAGCTTTCATTCTATCCTTTGACATTTCGGCAGATGCGAGCGAAAGTTAAGTGGCTGTACGTATACGAGGTCGCAGGGTGGCAGGTACCTACACCCCGGAGGAAAGCTCTCCCTCTCTCTGTCTCTCTTCTTCTCTCGGTGTGCCTGTGTCAGCATGGATTATGTGGAGGGAGGCCGCGCAGGCGAGGGAGAAAGGTAGAGAAGAAGCTAGATATATATTCCTCGGGTAGAAAGTAGGCAGACGTGGAAACTGGGGTGTGGGAGGCGACGCGCTTCATCTCTTATCAAAGACGAAAGCCGCCTAGCTCCGTCAATAAAGACGTTTCGAGGAGCACAGCACACTTACACCGACTAATTTTTTCACTCTTTGATCTTTGCGCCTGCACGCCGTCGACTCGGAGGTGCGGCTTATAAGCGCGGTTAAATTCACATTATTAGAACTCCGATTAGGAGGCTGGTGGTCTCGCGTGTCTCCCGCTCATCTCCAAAAGAGAGAGTGAGAGGGAGAGAAACAAGCGGGACATCTCATTAATCGTTAAGCCGTTGAATCAACGTTCGGTTCCGTTCGCTATTCTACGACAATCCCTCTGCGATTGCAGGGATTTAACCATAAAAATAAAATGTCGACTATTTGTCCATAGAAATAATTGTTATACCCATCGAGACCGCTAGTAATAATAACGAAAAACAAAACATTGAAAGTAGAGTCGAGAAATTCGAGTGACAATATTTTTATACCCAAGTTATAACCGATGTTTTACCCAGGGTGAAGATGTCGCGTTCCGTTTCGATACGAGCCCGGTGTTCTGGTCCCGATGTCTGATCTGGTCCAGGGTGAGGAATGCGGCGGTGTCCTGGTGCCTCGGCATCGTGAGGATGGGGCGGGGGGAGGAGGCTTGATAACCGGCGACTATATCTCGAGTCCCCTGGGGGCCCGGTATATCTATTATGAAATAATCGCGATAACTAAGTGAACCAGGGGGCCTGCTGGAACTTTGGTATAATGTATAAGGGATGATGCAGAGGGTGCCTTCATCGAAGTGCGCGGCAAGCCGACGCGACGCAACCCAGAACACCGTGCCTTATACATACACACCTAAAACGCATCTGGACGCTACACGTTATTTGTCGGGAAAACTCTCTCCCCGCAATCAGCGAATATTATCGCGCGTTCGCTTGAATATTGCCGGAAAGCTTTACAGATGAGGCTTGTAAACGGTACCAAAGTTACAAGGTTAGATGAACCGGTTTTGGTCATTCTTACAGCGATATATTCGTCCTACGTGTGTCTATGGTTTACACGGTCATAAATTGTACAAAACGGAAAGAGTTTTTTTGCAAAATAGAAATTGTGTGATGTATGAAAAACTTAGACGTCTGAAACCGTTTAAACCGCAAAATTGAATTTTGGCAATGAAGCGAGTAATTGGATTTGATTGATTGGTCAAGTTAACTGAAAACGGTTATTCGGTAGATTCGGGGGTGACATTTTCTCAGATGAGATGACGCTCGGTCGATTATTATTACGCCCATGGTCGAATTAGCTTATCACAGCTGATATTTTGATTCCTGCTCGTTTTTCTTCGAACAATAAAAAGAAGAGAAATTGTATGTATAATATATTCTATCCGCTGCTGCGGTAGCATCACTTCTGCACATGCGGGGACGTAAACAAAAATTTTGTCACGGTGATCTGGGCTAGCTCCATCGCCGAAGAGCTTTATGAAAATTTATTTATTTTCTCAAAACGACGACACGCTTTCTTTACTCAGAGACTTTCTTCGCTCTCTAAAGCCATAGAGCTGTGTCCTTAACCCCTGCCTAGTGAAACAGACCGACGATAAACCGTCGAGTAGATACACGTTGTTCCGTGTTCTTTCATTCATAATCTTCGCCACGGCTTCATTGCGAGGCCATTCGTATAGCTAAGTCGTACCTACAATTTTTACACCCAATCGCGGTCTCGCTTGTTTTCAGGCTTGTTCGTAGATTCGGAGATTAATCTACGTCGGTTGAGTATTTTCCTTTTTATCTAGCTGCTAATTTCACGCGTTGTTATTATTACATACATATACACATTATCGTTTTGCTGATAATGGAAACAGAAAAAATTTGATCGCAGAGGGCTCGTAAAATCGTAGCTCCTTCCTGTCTCCTTTCCGTAAAAACAGTCGTGAAGAAGAAAAGAAAAAAGAAAACACCTTCGTCAACCCTAAAAGGATGAGAAAATATCACAGAGCTTTGTAAGATTAATCGCGATCACTCCGCGTTTGAGAAGACGACTTCCGCATTCGCGCAGTTTTCAATTCCGCGATTGATCGAGCTTAATGACAGGGACGAATATCGTACAGTCATAGAAATGAAATTTAAGGCGTAGGCGAGTTATTCTCACGTACCGTTCGCAGCTGTAGCCCAGATTTCGGGGTCGAATGCCCGGAATCTTGTTGCGGGTTAGTTTCATTGAAACGGGAATTTGGCTCTTATGATTTTATGAATGAAACCCGCGACGCTGTTAAGTAGGAATAGTAAATGTGCGTTACGTGTATATGTATACGAATATACGTGCACACATGTATAGAGACGTGTAAATACGCTGTGCGCGTGCGTATATATAAGATGATTATAAAATAGAGGAGACACGTGTCCAGACAAGGTGTTTACGTTAATGTCTCGAGAAGCGAACGAGGCTGAAACCTATCCTATACGTGCATTCGTACTGCGAGGAACAGAAGCCCAGCACACGCCACCCACGCCATCCACAGGCAACCGCTGCACCTGCCATAAATGCTTCCTTCCTGTCGTTCCGTTTCTACTCCTCCTCCTCCTCCTCATTCTCATACTTTTCAAAAGGTTGCCGATGCCGGGTTGAACGAGAAAACGAGACAAAAAACGGCAATTACCCTAACTAGCGTTTAACGATCCGTGTGTTCAAAGCGATAACCGTTTCGATCTCGAACACGGATGGATAATTTTTACAGTGCAAATAGTTGCACCGTATTTCGATAAGGATGCAGACGGATTATAGGCACTCGATTCTTTTTTTCACGCGTGATTCGATACAGTGACATAAATTAATAAGGTAATCGGCTCTTCGTGACTAATGATTTTGGGACAAGCTACAAGCTTACAAAAAAATTCTTAATCCTACAAAAAAGAAACGATCGAATGTAAACATTTTCCTTTTTGCAAAGTTATATTTTAGATATTTGAAACATTTTCAAAAATCACGATTTTTATTATAGCAATAGCCTTGCCAAGTTGAGTTTGTGAAAGAAAAATTTCATCATGCTGATTTGACAGTTGAAGGCGCTGACAATTGGGATCTTGAAACGGAAAGAAAGTATAATTCATTCAAGTTTAAACGACCGTAATTATTTACTAATTATTTTATTGAATGCGAAATAACGAAAAAGTAATATTTTATTGAAAATAATTTTGTATTTTGCAAGTAATTGTAAATTTCAGTTTATACTTCGACCGGTTCAAACTCTACCCAGACAAACTGAGTGATAATTTTTCTCACAACTTGTTCCATAACTGTCACTTAAACGCAGTTACCACCTCGTGGCAGGCGATTCGTTGAGGAAGAGGCTAGTTATTGGGTGTTACAACTGCACATTTGTCATTAAGTTTATGCGTTTCTGAGCACGTTCTAGGTTGACGGGTACTCGAAGTTTCCTCCGAGTGGAGAGAAAAACGGTAGTAAAACGCTTGGAATCTTAAGGTGTGAAAAAGCCGGTTCCGTGCCTGTGTATTTGATCGTGATATTCGCAGCGCAGGTATTGCGGTTTATCTGAAATTCCAGCGCAACCAAAATCGTCGATAATCTTATTTTCCGTTTCGTTTTTCGAGTG
Organism: Neodiprion lecontei; assembly: GCF_021901455.1. NCBI lineage: Eukaryota > Metazoa > Arthropoda > Insecta > Hymenoptera > Diprionidae > Neodiprion > Neodiprion lecontei. Next base: position 7,626,452 of record NC_060265.1, on the reverse strand, counting down.
AAAGACTAAAACTTGTTTCTGCTCGTAGAATGCAGAGTAGGTACGAGACGCAAGCCGTAAGTTTGGACTCGCGTTGGATCCGGAGTTCCATTAATACTTGGTAACGCAATAAACTATTTTTATATACGACGGGGTTTGCACGCCTGCGCGTATCCAGCCTTAGCTCTTCGTGGTATATGATTTGATATCTCATCCGAAAGCCACATGGCCCCCTCGATTTGCTTCCAACACATCCGTACGCCGCTGCACCGTTTACCACTCTAACAAAATGCTCCTGCATCAGCTTCCGAGTAAAGTGCCAAAAATTACCCTTCTACGTTTCGTTTGAGAACGGAACGAGAGTCGGGAAAAGTCCAGGTTCAATTTACCTGGATGCATTTCATTATCTTACGTATAACGAGTCGTAAAATAATTGTGACGCCTAACGATCAGCTCGACGTTTTCTGCAGTATTGAATTTTTTTTTTTTAAACCGGCGAACATGATTTCCACATACTTGGGTAAATGTTTATAATCATTTTTAAAAATTTACGTTACTTTGTTTTTTCACACTCTACGTAGAATCAAAGTCGCAGATCCCCTGTTACGCAGATGCACACTGACATTTTCGAGAAGAATAAATTCTGGACGCATCTTATTGTTACAGGGGCTCGGGCCGAAGTAGCGAGGTAACGCGTACGGGGATCTGAGATTTTGTAGAAACGGTGTAAAGGAGGTATGAAAAAAACAAGAAGAATACCTCGAAGCTTTGGGAAAGTCGTATTTCACTCTCGGAACAATAAACACTAACCCTTTTTGTTCGAGCGGTTCGTCTTTTCCACATAAGCCACACAGTGGGCCGTTGTTGAAAAATCATTCCTGATCTAGGTTAATAAAATTTAAGACGTATTAGGTTTCACGCGAGGCGCCGACGGGCTTAGACATCGTATACTCCTACTCTGTGAACCGAGACGCGTGTATCTATACGCCGAGCTTAACGCGCGCGTCGGTAGAAAACAGTGTATTGTAAAAAAAACAATATTTTTCTTAATTTTCGACCTCCCTTACATCGGCAATGAGCCGCATGCGTACAAATAAATTTTTAATCACAAACGTAGGATTTTTAATTAACAACCGCGACGCGCTACGTCTCGAAATAAAAAATGCCGGAAATGAGGCTGCTCGTCGCGTGCGGTAAGAACCCGTGGGTTGATACTGTGCTCCCGAACCCAGCGAAACGTTCCGATTTGAAACAAAGTCCTGGATATGTATCCGATTTGCTTCCAAGTCAAATTAGCTTAGATTCTGAAGTGGGTTTATCTCGGCTTTTCCCACGGTAGCGCTCGAGCCACTCAAGTACCTTAAGCTCAGCTAGCAAAAACTTCAACATAATAAATGTACGCGTGTATCAAATGGCGCAAAGACACAAGCCTGCATCAATATAGAGATATCCGTATCGGGACGTCAGGCGACATGAGCGAAAATTTTCCTCCACCAAACATATTTTCCTCCATTCGTATTATTTCCGACCGTTTGATTCGTCTGCCTTGGCATTTCTTGATTGGATATGTATTCGGAAATTCAAATTCCTGGTGAGAACAGGAGGAAGAGACGTCGGGAAAAAAATGTAACGAAAAGCCGGGAAGCGATGGTCGACGTCGACGAACCGCTTTCGTTTTGGTCCAGCAAATCCCTGATGGGCGGAACCCACGTCACGGAGATCTCTTTACTCGCAAGCGTAATTCGATCTCGTGTTTTGTTTGCAGAGCTCACGTTTAATGCGATCCCATTAACGCTGTTTAACCGCCACCGTTCTTCGTTTAGTTGCGTATGTTGTACAGGTTTGTAACTCGTTACATGTCGCGAAAAGTCCACAAAGCAAAGTTCCTGACCGATTTTACGGTATAAAATTGAAGTGCCTGATTTAAGTTTAGATCGGGACGAACCACTTGATCCGTTCAACAGGCCCGACGATAAAGATAAGAATCTTTGAAGGGCCGTTGTAGTAGCTGCATTTCTCGTTGCCGTGCTGCGCGAATAAACTCGAGTTGAATGTTCGCGCAATACCGGTGTTCATTTACCTACAAAAGATTAGAGAAAAGTTTTTACTGAGAATTCGTCCGTTCGTAGAATCGTGATTACAGAGGAACGGAATGTGCGAGTGAAGAACAATTTTAAGATTAGTAAACGATTTGCCAAACAAATTACCGTGAACGTTAATTGCAATTTTCGATGAGAAACCCTCGATCCAATTTACTCCCGTTATCATTACCTACGATGGCAATGTGAGCGAGTTTTATGATTACGATGTGTGCGAAAAGTCCCGAACAGCGAAGACACCGCAATCAGGAAGTACCCCGAAAAATTGAGAAAGAACAACGCGAAAGTATAAATAAAGAGGAAAGTGCTCGGGGTTCGATAAATCTGTCAGCAAGATATTTCTGCGTCGGTCTCTTCGACTTTGTTTCTCGTTCGAGAGTCGGGACTTTTCAGGGATAAACGGGTCTTGCCTCTCCCGCCGCAGGGATAGACACTCGGGAGTCCCGAAACATTGGCACACTTGACTCTGCTCTCACTTTGTTAGCTTATTCCCAATCCGTGAGCAGCTTTCCTGGCCTCGGTTTTCTCCGAGGATATTAGGAGTTCTTTTGCTGCGTGGCGCCAGGCTTGCAGGGATTTACGAGTCTTCCTACCGCGGCATCCCTCCACCTTTTTCACGGCTTATTCTTGTGCGAAGATATCCCCGTGTTCGTGGATTCGTCTCGACGTCACGACGACCAAGACCATTTTCAACCACACGCACGACTTGACCCTCGTATCACGTGCAACCACTTGAACATCTCGCTCTCCCTTCTCGTCGTCTTTCACACCGCTTTCTTACATGCTCCACGCTCACCCGTCACCCTCGATCTCTCTACTTGTCATCTCGCGATCACCTCGCTTCATGGCGGGCTTACTTTTTCGGACAATTGTCTTGCAAAAAATCACTGTCAATAATGCAGTGGCTGCGAGGTTGGAGAAGCTTTGCCGAAAAAACATCACGGCCACGCATTCTTTATTATTTTATCTTCGTCAATTAGATTCCGATGATCAGGCTTCGATATGATTTGGGCATCCTAAAGCTGATCAAGTTTCAAGGGAAGATTCTTATTCTGTTGTTAAATCTTTGGCGTCGCTGACTACAAGTCGCAGGTCTTAATTGCACAGTTTATCCCAAATGGTGGAATAAATTTGACGAACAATTGGAGCACATGTAGCCAAAGTTTATTTTTTTAAACATTCATCCGTTCATTCGAGATCCGTTGTTCCAAATCTCAGGATTTTGAGCTTGCACCTATACGTTTATAATCGGTGGTTAGATTCCGATAAAATTCTCCCTGTATTTGTTTTAACGTTATTCCCATCCATCTAACTCCTATCCATAAAAATCTACAATAGATGATACAATAATTGATTCCTTTTTTCAACGCCATATTGCTCAGCCACTCTCGTATGTCGTATACCACAAGCCCGACTGAGATCGTCACAGAAAATAATCCCGAACAAACGCTGTTTATTATGCATCTAAGGTGAATGCAATCAGATCAATAAATAAATGTCCGAGGGTTTGAATCGTCAGAGCGAGCACGGGCAATTAAGCAAATGTGTTTTCCGGTTCCGGAGGCGCGTATCATCAGACGCACATGGGGGAGGGAGCGGAGTTGCGGTGAAGGCGACGATTCAATTTCCCTAAATACAAATCCAGTCTCCATTATTCGATCTACTCCCTCATTGCGCAAATTAAGGGTTGCTCTCTGGTCTCGACCGCGTGCACATGCCTCGACACCCCGTCGCGCCAGACAAACGCATGGATTGTATTTACGGGTCGGACCTTCGAGGTTCGACCGACATGTGCGACACCCCGTTCAGTCACCCGTCATCCTAGACCCCTCAAAGTCATAACGCAACAATATTCGGGGGGAAGGGAAATGAAGGGCAGAGTCGGGGGCTGAAACCGGCGGCATCGATGTCGGAACGGCGTCTTTGCCGATCTTGCTCCAGATCGGCATGTGCGTTTAAAAATATAGTTGTTGTGTTCGTTTTTCTTGCCTGGTGCAGCCTTTCGGAGGGTCAAAGGTGGCACGTTTTACGATACTTTCGACGGAGGTCTCCTTGGCGCCAACCTCCCTAGGACACCATCCGGGGTCGAACTATTGTCACCGAGTATTCGAGGGTGGCTGCCGACGCGTGCATGGATGACCGATTTTTCGAATGTTAGCGAGTCCTCGTTTGTCTTCCTGACCGTAATAAACTGTAACCGGAGATCATACGGACGCGGCGACACACGGCAAAAGGAATCCTGTGCTTCGCATTCGCGATATGGTAAGAGAGAAAAAAACAGTTTATCATTGCGCTGTGTTGTGATGTATGCGAGCACTTTTCGTTACCGATTTGTCATCCCAAAACGGATGTGCTGAGGAAAAATCGCCCCGAATCTTTTGTAGCAAGTCTGGAATTATTTTTTTATTCATCACATACGTAGTGTCCAGGAAAATTGGCAGCTCGTTATATTCTTGAAATATTGTGTTTCAATGTTCCGTCGACCAGTAAGGTTGAACATTCATAAAAATTGTAATTGCTTTAAAAAACGAGAAATATAAAATACCGAGTACTGCGATAAATTTTTTAACTAAGCACAAAAAAAATCTGCAGCTAACTTTAGACGTTACAAATATTTGTTTAAAATTGTTTTAAAAGTTGAATTATGGAAATTTACTTGCTAAAGAGCTTGAAGAAAAAATTTACAAAGTATTCATTACTGTTTGAAATTTTCGGAACTCTTGAAGTAATACCCAAACATTTCTACGTTTACATTCCATCATATTTCGCAGGGTCGACAACAGGGGTAAACAAAAAGGACAATGTCAAGAGTGACTAAGTGAGTACTGAAAAATCGTGTCATCTCCAAGAGGGTATGCACGACTGTTTGATTTATAAAATTTCTTTCTTGAATTTTAACATTGCGTGGAATACGAAAAAGAGGAACCGTGGTATAAATATTTACAATATTTCAGATCGAAACCCTTGACTTAGTAAAGTTATTTCATGCTATTCTCTCACTGCCCGAATAGTATAAACAACCCGTGTGTCACACTCGAGTGTCTGCGGATGTTTGAAACTCGACATTTTTCGCATTCGCTTCGAGGAAAAGGAAATGGAAAAGAAGTCAACGGGAAAGAAGTCCTCTTTTCGTATCCTCCGAATATTCTAAATCACACAACCCTGCACCGGTCTGATTTATGCCGCTACGTTACAATTATATATTATACACAGGGTTGCACTATAATATACCCAACAGGATAACCCCTTGCGAATCGTCACGCCTCGAAAGATGCGACACAACACAGAAGCGCTAGTCCAAGTTACTTCAACGATTGCAAAACCGTACCCTGGAACTTGGCCAATTCCCACGCATTATACAACACCATCGCCGTTGCAATTGCGGTTCACAATCGGACGCGTCCCTCAGGAGTCGTAAGGACACGCGCCTCTCGTCCCAGAGATTCCCTGAGCGAAGTTAAACGGCTCCATTAGCCGTTAACCCTGCCAGCAAGTGCTTTTCACTTATGTATTAGAGTAATATTTGCGGAGGATTTTATTTTTTTTTTCATCGTCCAAATGCATTTACCGTCAACTTACAGTTAACGATCGACTTGGAGTGATTCTTTCTTATAAGCAAACGATATTCTTCTGAATCGTTATTGCTGGGTGAGAAAAATGGCATTAAAGGCAACCACAAATCTACTTGGAGTTGACTGATCGTATGCTGTTTCAAAGCTGGTCCAGGTCGATGTTTATGCAGGTTCGGTTCTCAAAGGGATATTTTAACACCTCTTTGTCACTTTTGGCTGACGTTTCAGAAGTGAATTGTAGTAGATGGGTATAGGCTGCTAGGGGCGGTTAAGGGCTTCACGCTAGCTCGGAAGAAGAGTTGCTACCGAGTGACAATGCGGACTCTGTCCCGTACGTGGAAGTAACCGATACCTCTGCTCATTCTTGAGTGAGATGTGTTTCACCATACAGGAACGAAAAGTTTGACAGTTCCTTGACCGCGAGTATATTGTGCGTAAAATACTTGTACCATTCGTAGAATTTTCCAGCCTGAAGAGAGTCGAGATGGCAAGTAGTTGAGAGAGTGTAAAAATCACATATGCGGGAAATAAAAATTAAAACAGCTTATTCGTTTATTTGATAATATAAAAAAAAAAAACACACGTTGAGACAATCAAACAAAAATACTCAGCCTCACGCTGACAACTGCATGCCTGGATATAATTGGACGTATACGGATAAAAAACATCTTACGTAAGAAAGTACGAACTGCAATAACTATCTAGAATTTAACCCGGAAATCTTTCGCTAAATAGCTACAATTGGGTAATACTTCTATTTCTCTTTTAAACCACCGTATAATAGTCATATTTTATCTATCACTCAGTGCGGTATACTTGGTTAATTTTCGCGTAATTGAAACGCTAGGTACGTTATAGCATAAATAAAATCTCTGACTCACTGCTTGAAGAATTGCTGAAAGCTCTAAAAAAAAAAAAAAAATAATAAACTGTCGTACGAGATTTCACGTGCAGTAATTAATAACAGTTTTACAGTATAAACTATGTACACTCCTCTGCAGCGGTGTCGCCGATTTCGCTGTTCGATTTACGACGGCAAGTTTCGACCCGTCACCACGATTACTGCTGAGCTTGCAAAGCGCACCAACTTGGCTCAAAATTCTGGGTATCCGGTCGACCCCGATTATCGTCAGACCTGATACGCCCTGTTGTCAACTCCCGTCGTCTGCTGGGTGCCTATGCTTTCGGTGAAATTGACGATATCGTCCGAGGAATCGAAGCGACCTTCCGCGGAGTTGGTCGCCCGGTTCGTTGGCACGTCGTACCTTCTTTCGGACCGTGGAGTACCGATTTGCGATCCGACTATGTAGGTGTAAACGTTCTCGGGTTTAGACGATCTGTCCACCTGGTCAACGTAGTAGCCGTTGCTCGGGTCAAAGTTCGTCACGTAGGATCCACCCACGGATTTCGCTATGCCAGCAACGTCCGTGTATATCTGCGACACCGACGACAGCGAGCCTTTGATCGATTTGTAAATTTCTTCGGTGTTTTCCAGCTTGGCAGGATCCGGCAAATTCGCCCTCGTGTCCGCCTGCCGACCCTTGATCTTCCACAGAACTCGGTCCAGCGTCATAAACGGCATCTCGAAGACCAGGCTTATCACCGTCGACAATCCCAGGACGAGGACCAAGTTGCCCAAGAAGTCGTGAACCTGTAATTTTAAGGCAGTGAAAGATCAGTGTCGCGCTTCGGTCCGGTATGAAAATCGAGGTGAAGGAGAAAGCCGCTCACCACAGTGTAGGGCGTCACGTTTCCGGGTGCTCGGGCGATTCCGGAATTGTACAGTAGCACTATGAAGTGAGACAGATAAGCGCTGTACGTCAATCTGCTCAACGGCAGCCATCCAGTCCAAGCCAGAAGCCCGTTAATCGGACCTAGGATGAAACGGATTATCTTTGAAATCGTATCATCTGCATAAATTTCTTGAACGTTATCAACATCCCACCTGCTTTTCCGTTTACGCACGCGAATATTATCCAGGAAATTGCCAGTGCGAAAGCTGGCCTGTGAAATCCCGCGTAAAAACTCGCCTCCAGTCTGTTGTAAACGTGATCGGAGTAGTACATTCCTCGTGGTCCGAATACCGTTGTCCCTAATAGTACCGCTGTAACGATCCATCCGATTATCGCGTATGCCTGAGAAATAACGAAACGATGGTCAAGTTGCAGATAAAGATGCGATGCGTCGTACCAAATCAAAGATAGAACATTATCGCCAACGAAGGAAATATGCCCAGGGTATGAATTATAGTTTACCTTCGGTATTTGGATGGATAGAGATTTTGATTTTGCGAGAAAGTATCCAATCCCTATTCCAATCAAGTAAGATCCGGCCCTGGCGTACGTTTTCGTATAGACTTCCAAAAAGACATTGACCACGTCAGTTTGGCTGATAGAAGCAACAATCGTTAAGAAAACAAATTCCTATGGAAATGTCACACGGTTACTGAGTCGGATTGCTTACTCTTTGTAGTACAGCATTGTCCCCGTGAGTTCCATCGCGTAAGTTATGCTAAAAGGAACGACAATCGCTACGGTCAAACCGATCCCAAGAACAGCCCAGAAGATGGTGCCCCGACTGAACTTGAGCATCGGGTAAAGGAATATCGGTGAAAGCCAAAGTAGCTGCATGTCGACCGCCAGATACCATGACTGCGTTATACACTGAAGAGAGAGGTGAAAGATGTATTTTTAGCGAGATAACGGAAGTCTACTACTTACTATGTCTTCGACGGTGACCATGTTGTTGACGTAGAGCAAGTTGGCCCACCAATTTGCCTGGCAAGATTCTTTGGCCGCGGTGATCACAACGTCCCATTCCGGTCCGGAACCAAACTTGTTGTAGATCGTTGAGTAGAAACCAATCACCATTGCGTAAACGGGTGTTAACCTGACAAAGATAAGGAGAAAATAAACACCTGCAAAAGCCAGGGCAACGATCTGTTTTCGGGTCACCGCTCACCTCACGTAGCGACGAAGGTACAGCTCGAACAGATTTAAGGAGGAACCTCGGTTTCTTTGCTTCTGAGAATATTTTGTGTATGCTAGAAGCAGACCGCTTAAGAGGAAAAACGTGTCAGTTACGATGTTGCCGTTCAGCACCAAGAGCGTACTCCAATTCTCATGCATCTGCAGATTGATTTCACAAAATTATAGACACCCACTTTTCCTTCTGAAAATCACCGTCTTACTATCAGCGTAAACGTGATGCGCCGGAAGCATGTATGAAAGAAAAATTTACAACGATCGAAACCGCCTCGGGTATTCACGGTACTGTTATTGACATATACTTTGACGAACTTTGAATAGAGTAGTTATTTTTTTACTCTGAAAATTTTTCGTGAAACGCCGGCCTTTCACGATTCCAACAATATTTGTGAAAATTGAGTGTTTAGTAATGTCGTAAATGAACTCACGATATGTACGTTGCTGACATCCAATTGGACACCGACGATCGTGTAGTAATGCGTGTGACCGTAAATGATCCAGCATATACTGATGAATCTCAATCCGTCCAAGCACCCAATTGAATCACCGTTTCTTTTGGTGTTCAGCAAAGTCTTGCCATTTGTGTAAAACGAGAAGGACGTGAGAACGACCTGTTTCACATCTGATACCGTGCAGAGAATTATGTAGTGCTTAAAGTAAAACGTGCGATAGGAAGGTGTGCTTTTTTTTATTACTGTAATATTTCACCTTTCCGGTTCCCCTCGTACTTGTTTCTCGTAATCAAATCAAAGGCTGTGCTGGATATTGCAATCACTGCGAATAATATCAGGAGAGTACTGCAAACCGGAAGTTGTTATTAGGGGTTACTTGTTTTCGTCTTCTTTACACTCAGTTCTTACCAGTGGCGTGGTAAAAATTTCGACAAAGCGTTCCAAAGTATGTGCGTCACTGGGAGTTCACTTACACGTAAATCCAATCAGCTGTATCCAATTTTCTTATGGCGGTTTCAGCGGTGTGGCAGGAATTCTCTGTCATACTGACCTCCAGGTCAACTCTACCCTCCACCCTCAGAGGATCGAGAGACGTGTCGATCATCTCTCGAATCTCTGCGTATGTGCAACTCGACGGAACGCACAAAGTCCATTCATATTTACTTGTAGTGCCTCCGATCCAGTCTGTCATCCCCTAAAAATCGGCACATGTCTGTAATAAGACGGTTATTTGGATCCTCGTTTCGAGCATTTGATAATCAGATTGAATGCCGTACGTACAGATGCCCGTGCGACGTTGATGAGAAGGTCCCCCAAGTCAGTTTCGTTCGAAGAATTGGCTCCGCGAAAAATCTCAAAACTAACCAAAGCTGTGCAAGCCTGGCCGACGAATCCATTGGCATTTTTGACCCGAAGACACTCATCGTAGTTACCTAATTGCTTCACATTCCCGGTAATCAATCCCGATGGTATCTTCACCGAGGCGTCGTACACTGGGGACGAAACGTGGGAGTTTAACGATAATCGAGATATATATGTATATGACATCAATATTTGAAGAGAAAACGCAGGCAATTAGAACAAAACGGGAACAATATCCCATGAGTTGTGCGATCCTACGAGTGGTGTATCTGAAAATAGATTTGTCATTACTGAGCTTCCGCGATATCGTTAATTTCTTGACGATTCGTAGAAGAAGAAGTAAAATGGATGATATTAGATAAGGGAATCGGGAACTTCCCGTCTTTCTTTTGATGTATTTTTTTTCCCCCTATTCTTTTCTTATTATTACTACGATCTACTTCCAAGGCATTTTTAATCCGTGCACCACGAGCGAGTGCATTGACCGATAAGACATGTAACGTTTATCCAATCGCAATTGCCTTTCGTATTTCCTAAGCATATTTAGTTGGGTCGAGAAGCACAGATTTGCTAAATATGCTCGACCTTTGAAGCATGGTCAACTTGACAAGCTGAGCCAAGAATATTTTTTCATTTCGTTAATATAATAACATCATTGCGAATCAAGGGTCACATATTTTACTCAATGAGATCACGGTGCGCGCTATTTACTTTTATACAATTTATTATATATCTCAATAAATTATATACACTATAAAAATCTATAATTATTGAATAGATAGATTCTGCAAGACTTTTTTCCTATTCGAAAACTGGTAATTACGAAAGTACGTGGTTTGATTTTAAATTGAGGTTGAAATACAATTTCACGCTAGAAGAAATCGACCGAATTTCAAACAGGTAAGAGCTACTTATTTAGGGTTTAATAAATATTTGCAATCGGGAATTTAAACCTGACATAAAATCACCATCAATGATAAGAGCATTCGAACGATAAGCTACGATAAAAGGTTTCCGCAGCACCTCGGCATATTATCTTGACTCCGTAATTATTTATATATATTTTTGTACTAGGAAATTGCCCGATTAGTTAGTTTTGATTTCTGTCCGATCCACCGAGATTCTCACGGCGTGTATGTACAGACAATTATTCACGGTCACACTTGAGTTTAATAAAAATGTCAAATTAAAAAATTAATAAATTTCTGTCACTATCGGCGGCTGAATGAGAGATAAAATCGACTTTCGGATTTGAACATATGTGTCTCCATATGTCCACCAAACGAATTCCAAAGTAAATTTGCTTTATTTTTTCTTTTCCTTTTTTTAGTAGGTACAGAAATTTCACGGTTCAACTTTATCTCCCTTCATCGCTAATTATTAACTCCGCTGCACCCTTAAAAAAAAAAAATTGCCAGCGAGTTGCGACACTGGCAGAGCAGCAAAGTCGAGGATCGTCAAAGATGTGCATTACCACGCGTTGCGTCGAGATATCAACAGTCACAAAATAAATCGGATTACAAATACTACAATATGAGTAATTCTATCGCCACGCTTCCCAAAGCGAGATAATGTCTTCAGTGTATATGCACTGCATGATTTATATGTATGTTCGTAGCGATCTTTTATTCGATAAACATTTCCGACACGACGATATTGTGTACAGTTAGAGCAATTACGTCAGTCATGCAGCTCTGATATTGCAACGTTGAGCGGAGACGTCATGAATATCTGTGATTGATGGCCTTACAGCGGCAGAAGTATCTGCGTATGAAAGAAAAAGAAAAAAAACAAATTAAATCTCTCTTACTATAATGTGAAAGTTGGATACGAATTATTTTCCTGTAGGGCTATTACAAACGTGCCTTGACCGCAAAACGTCATTCAAGTAACCTTTTCAAGCATGAATCCGGTGGAATTTAGGACTAGTCAGAACTTTTCAACACGCGATGTAGCCCGTCAATAGCATATTTCGACGGTTGCATAAAATAACCGGCTATCTCGAGTCAGGCTTGAAAAATTGGCTATATCGAGTCAGGTTTCAAAAACCGGTTATTTCGAGGATCGTTTACAAAACCGGCTATCTCGAATGTCATTACCAATTTAATTTAATGTCAATGCCAATTTAATGTCATTATACCGAAATGATAATCTTTCATTTCATCTCAACGTACGCCTGATGCTTTATACTTTGATTTCTTCATTATAATTATGTAGATAACCATACAATACGTACATTCGCAAAACGGAACATGTTATGAATTTTGTGACGCGCTGGCGAATTTCGTATTACGAACTTAATTTGCGGCCAAAAAATTTCAAAACGCGAAATAGCCGGTTTTTGAACTTTACTCGAAATAGCTGGTTACTCAAGCCTGACTCGAGATAACCGGTTATTCTACGTCTTTCAAAGGCTCGTTGCGAAATGTATTAGCATGGTAAACTTTTATCGATAATTGCCCGATGAGAGTCAAACGGAAATCGTGAACTTGCTCTATGCAACTATTTACAAGAGTACACATTTCCTTCGGGAATTTCGAATTTTTCTGTCCAGAGTGGTGTTTATATTATATTAATAAACGATATCGCGATCAAAGATCGTGCATCGGAAACGCATAAGCTTTAGGACGGCGAAAAATTGTTACGTACAACAGATGCAATTTATCCGGTTCACGGAGAAGGTCACATTGTGTCGTACGATGAGGGAAAATTTTTTCAAACAATCCAACAAATCTAGGCCAAGATCTGCGTTAATGCATAACCACACGCGATTCAAATTTAATGCGACACGTTCTTACACGGCTGATGATAAGTAGAAGCTCGTTTATAATATTCTCTGTGTTTTTTACATGCTCTCTTATTGCAGCTGACGTTTCTTCAGCCGTCACTTGGCTTATCGATGATTCGTTATTACGATGAATTCCGTTTTTCATTTACTGTAACTATAAACTCTATTGAAAAGCTAGCTCATTATATGAACACTTCATCGGACCGCGACCTACAATTTAATGATCCAACTCATTAAATCTGGTATTGAATGGCATATCGTCAAAAACAGATTCCCGGTTTCAGCTACTGTAGTGTTGCTTAATTAATTAAGAATGCCAGTATGTGTTCAGTTTTAGTTTGAAAAATGGCAGAAAGTGCAAAGTCCGTCACGCTATTGTTTTGGGTGAAACTATAATCAACGTTAACGTGTTTAACCAACAGAATCAATCGCTTGATCCGAGATCACGCGACTTCATTATATTCATTATGATTTTTCCATATTTTCAATCATACCCACTAGATAAGTAATTAATTATGCGAAATCGATATGTGGTTAGCACTCCGTGTATTCTATAGGTGTTTCAAAAATGTCTTCAGCCTTGGGTGTTATGCAATTACAGAAATATCCTCACCGTCCAGAGTACGCGTAACAAATTACAATGGTCAACAAAATTTCATAACATGGAAGATGCTTACTAATTTTTAAATACCTATCTACCCCCATTATAAAAACCATATTTATTTCATCAGGTCTAGTTTTTTTGTTACAGCTATTATCAGTAAAATTGAATGTTTATTGTTTTGACTGATCTTTTTTGATTCAGGGTATTTTATTATTTACAATAAATAGCAGTTAGTTGGTTATAGTAAATAACGATACACCCTGAATGAAAAAAGTTCAGTGAAAACGATAATCGTTCAATTTTACTGATAGTAGCTGTGACATAAAAACTAGATACGAAATTTTGTTGATCAGTGTACTGGAACACTGTATATAACCTAATTTTTGTTCACAAGAACTGTACTTTTATAAACTCTAAAAAAATCATGTCACCATAAAACTATTCGTATCTAAAATATTATAATATCAATTCTATTAAACTAAACCTTATTCCTAACATAATCAGTTAAAATTGTTCATGTTACACACGGAAAGTAAAATTTTGCTGACCAGTGTTATTATAGCTCTGTATCGCGACGTTATAACAGGCAATTATTTCCTCAAAGTATATGAATCTAGGAGTTATTTCTTTTTTCGGGAAACACACGCCGCCAAGGCTGACTTCTATAACCTTCGGCATTATATTCGCGTCGGTGCGCAAACCGAACCAAGGAAATATATCGGTGCAGCGATCCGTTTATTATTTTTTTCCCTCCACCTCAGCATACCACATGGCTTTTACAATCAAACACGGACTTTTTCCCGTCCTGGTACAATCCGCGTCTGTACCTGCACAGTTTCATTTTCATCGATCATGACGTCGAAACGGTATCGCAATATCTCAAAGTGCGCCACGCGGTTGCTGATCCGTAACCAGAATGACCCGCGACATGATTTAAACCAGCAAATGTTAAAAAAATAAAAAGTCAACCGGACACCGAGGACACGGTCATACGCCAATGGAACGAATGCCATGGTAGTTGATGCAAACCGGGGATAAACCCGGCGTTAGAGAAACCATCGAACCAACTCACTCTGCAAAGCCCACGGTGTGTAATTTCCCAATGATGTAATGTAAACGGCACTGTCCCTGAGACATTCGGCCGATGCTGCATCGGTCGGAACAAGAGGTTGCGCCACGACATCGAGCAGCGTCACTTCCGGACGAATTCCGTTTCCTGCACAAGACTTTGTCAGGTAAGTAAAAATCGTCACGTATGCGGCGAGTATCGTCGTCGATTTAACGTGGCTCAAACGGCTGTTCGCGCCGCGTATCAATTTTCGGGTCATTTTTCGACCTCGGTAATCTTCTTTCACTTAATTTTCAAGAGGCGAGCTCTTTCACCCGTTTCCGCCCCTTTTCAGCCCACTGTATATCGATCGATTGTTCGCACGGCGTTGACCAAATATTAACGAACTTCCAACCGAACGTTCTTATTGTACTGTTCCGCGGGACAATCGGCACTGCTTATATATCGTCGACGGGACCGCGATTGCATAGACGGGGGTTGTTCATTCGTACGTTCATCGACGTTACTGGACACCAGCCTTCCAGTCGGAACGACTTCGGCAAACGCTAACGCTTATCTGGACTGAATGACTTCCCGGAGCTCGTGACATCGCCGAGGATCCCAATCACGGCTTTTCACCTGCGTAAATAACTTGCCGCTAAATTATATTTGGCGCGCCGCTGTACGTGAGTTTTCTTTCTTTCTTTTTTTTGTTGATTTTTTTTTTTGTGTTTGATACTGACATAACGATGGATAAGTCGGTAAACTGTAAGCCTATATTTGAATCAGCTTTGCGAATCGGCCTTGGCACCCCCTTACTGTCAGTATCTCTCTTCCATTTCCGTCGATTTGTTTTATTTTTTTTTTTTTTTTTCAACGATACAGTAGACGAAAAACTAACAGTAGCTATTACTAACGTTTGACGTCAAAGTACATTGTCCAGCCTTTGGTGATAGGTCAGTGTGAAATGAACTTACACGTCATATTTCGCGGAATTTTATTACGTTGAAGACTATTATTTTATTCTTTCGAAAACGCGGTTTCATCCTTCGTGCAGCGCGGTAAATGTGTGAGTGTGTTATTCTTACAAGACAGCGGAAGTCTTGGATTAATATTGCTAAACATTTTATTTGTAGACGTTTAATAATCATTTTCAATTTTCAATGTGATAAATTCGTCGAACAGTTTACCGTTTTCCAAAAATTTATAATTGTCAATAGGAAGTATTAAAAAACTGGGTTAGACTCACCTAGAGCGATGTGTCAGTTCCATCGTTAACGAAGGTACGACGTCTTGGTGAGAAGACGTTTGCAATACACAATGAATTCGACTTGTAAGAACACGGCCGGTATCCGCTCATAACATGCATGCATTAATTACGTTCGTTAATTTTAACGTGAAAAAAAACGGATGTCGAAGAGCTTCAATGCACGAATGCTGTAGCATATTGCCTCAAGTGGACGGCTTTCAAGTTTGACAATGAGTGAAAAGAAAATATTTTCGGCACACTTCTGGAATGCTTATTCAATTGCTATAATAACCCGCTTATAGGTCACCTTGCGTTCACAGCCGATACTTTCGAAGTATGATAGCATGTGATCTCATGTTCGTTTCTTTTATACAGCAACATATAATCATACATATTTTTCATATATTTATTAATCTAATTGTTTTTTATACTCGATGTTTCTTAATCACACTGTTATGATCATATTCAATTTACAACATATAAACTTTTTGTTGTAAAAGTATGCGGATGTCACGAATATCTAGAAATTCAGTAGAATAAATCAATATATCTATATTTAATCTTTACGTATATCGTGATAATATAAGAATGTTTACAATTTTATTGATAAATAACAGTTGCTGCTTACGGATAACAGGTACAATGAAAAGTGATAAAAGCGAGAGAATTTTTTTTTTTCCAAAGAAAATCGTTATCGTTTAAGAAAATAGCAGATTCCCTCGGAACCTGTATGCCAGGGAAATATGTGCAATAAATGATTATTAGTGTTTTCCGAACCGGCTGATAATTAAACACGAAACACAGTTTCTTTATCGTTCACATATTCCGGCAAGCTTATCTTGCTTGGTATGCACGGTTTCGTGGATTTTTTCTTTAATGTACGCTATTGTACTATAGTCAATTTTTACGTGGTGCTGCAGTGCGGATGTAAACGCAATTGTACTATTCACGATTAGGTGTAATTCTTTTTTGTATATAGTCGCAGGTTATTCAGGCTTGGAGTTTATGAACGGTGACTTTAAGACCGGACATTTATTGTTGAGAAATATCGTGTTTCTGTAAACGTTGCAGGTCTATGACCTCACGAACGTCTTACCACTCGCCTTCAAAGTATAGAACAAAAATATTTTTCAAATGACCCGTTTGCAAATAGTACTGTATAATCGGTAATACCCTTTTATCAATTTATGCAAGTCACAGGCTTTGTGAAAATTTTCTCAGTATTCGTGAAAATTGTCTCAAATACCTACAACTTCTGCACCTATATAAGATATCTTCTCCTGGAAGTCAGTACGACTATAATTGTAAGTCTCGTAATTGTTGGGCCACCGACATGAAAAAAGTATAGACTATCAGATAACTTTCCATGTCTGCGATTTTTAAAAGACAGATTCCAGATTGAAACTCCATCATGGAAATACCAGGTAAGTGAAATAAAATACTCAGCAACGAGAATTTATGACGATATGATCGTGAACATTTTTTACCTACGCAAGTTCCAATTCGACAAGAGTTCGCAAACTGGTTAAATGCCATTGTTCGTTTCATTTTATCGATATAATAGACGTAAATCAATAAACAACTGCCGTTCTACTTTTAGTTCATTTTGAACTATCAGGTAATTTGGTGAACCGTTAAATGTCATCCGAAGACAATGCACGCTAATTGCTCGACCGGTTCATTTCTCTTTGTTAATTTCTACAACAGAATCATTGTTATTCGATTTTGGGTGATGACAGATGATACTTGCCTAACAACGAATAGGGCCGTGTATCTCATTATCGAAACCGAATCTAGGCCGATTACGCCATTGCTGCCGATGATCACTTATCAGAATTATCAGTTGATAACCGATCCCTCCTTGGGATTTTAATTTTTTTTTTTTTTCTCAGAAGCGTCGTGTAATCGACGTTGAAGTGAATGCCCTCTCATTGACTTGAACACTTGTCTCCGCGAAGAGGGTCTTGTAGTTTCTCTAAATTGATACTTTTATCTGTATAGAAAATCGAGTCTGTGATTAAAATTTATACTCGATTATTTCGATAATTGTGTTTCGAAGGTTCGTCGACCGATACCACCAATAATTCTTGCGTGTTACTTGTTATTGCGGATTAGAACTGCATGTGGGGATAATCACCGAGGTGACGAGGTCGATCTCTTCCTTGTCTCATATGCGGAGGTGAACAACTCGGGTGACACAGCAATAACCCTTGGCTGTAGACATGAGAATCAACGCGATTCGCGAAACTCTCTCGAGAAGGAAAAAAAACAGCAATCTATGTTTTGCTACAAGATGAAGTTACATCAGTGCGTAGAATTCAATAAAGTACCATGTTCAATTTACGATTAAACGTATTCGTTGAATCAATCACAGTTGATGAAATTTTAGCACTTAACAAAATACCGGAAAAAAGTACCAAAGAATTTAAGCTCAACAATGCATTAGCTTAAACATTGAGCGTCGAGATGTCATTTGAAAAATGAAATCGGTATTGGAAATATATCAAAACCAAATATTTTCTGTTCACTGATAAATGCAACTCTGCTGTGTTTCAAATGGAAAAAAAGAATTAACTGATTATTTCATTATATGATTATATTATAATACTGAGAAAGAGAATTGAAAACTGTCGAGTGTAAAACGATTATAAAAACAATTATTGGCTTCGAGAGATTTTATGTAAAATACCGGCGGGAAAAAATGTGTTATTTGAATCACAAGACATCTAGAGATCTCTTAGTTTCTCTAAACGGTGAGGGATGACGCTACTTTCTTTGCCGGCGAGACAACACCGAGTTTTCAAGGGCGCAGTAGAACCGACACACATATTACGAAATTTCTGATATCGCTAAGGCCTCGCGTTTTAAAATAGAACAAGATCAAGATATCCAATGTAGAGCAAACATAGTTTTCACAAATGAAGTGCCTCCAGTCTAGAATTTTATGTAATGAAAAATCCAAATAGAAAATATCTTTGTTAAATAAAAAATGACTAAAACAATGATCTATTCGTTAATTTTTCTGATTTTCTATTAATAATGATATATCGACTCTCCGATTAAAGTAGCTTTATTACAGGTGAAATACTAGTCATACATATTATGTGTTCAAACACAAATAGTGGGCAAATTCTTTCTGCAGACCGCATATAATGCAAGGCTGGCAGTTCGTTGCATTTACTTTTCATTCTAAATGAAATTGATTACACGATCGCATTACATATTCTATATATAATCATCAATGACAGTTACTAACATTGTTATTATGCAACAAGAGTATCCTGCAAAATTTAATGAAACTTTTTCTACTTCTAGCATTGTACATAAATCATAAGTCATACAGCATGGTTCATCCTCCAAGATTTGATAATGGAATGCTAACTAGATCTGCACAGCTTTGTGTGTATATATATATAATATTAAATAATACAATGATTGGATAAATTCATTAATCTAAGCCATAATATTCAAGCGTAGTTAAATGCACTCAGGCACACAGGTGTGTATCATCATAGTTGATTAAAATTGCACCAATGTGGATTATCAGTTAGCGGCTGGTTAATGTTGAAGCCTTGCCAAGACTTTTTGAACATCCTCGAATACCTGATCCGCAGCTTTGTTGGCATCTATCTTATAGGCGAGTCCTTGAGCTTCGTAGTGCTTAATTATGGGAATAGTCGAGTTCTGGTAAGTCTGAAACCGTTTTTTCAGCGTTTCTTCGTTGTCGTCGCTGCGACCGCTGCCGGATGCCCCTCTCAACAAGCAGCGGTTGATGCAAACTTGCTCCGAACAATCGAAGAACAGTACGCCAAGGAAGTTGACCTTGTCAGACATGGCCTCGTTCCACCCATCAAGATTGTTGGTGTTGCGAGGAAATCCATCGATCAGGAAACGGTTTGAGCCTGATTTTTCCATCGCCTGAGCCAGCAGGCTGCAGGTTATCTGGACGGGCACTATCGTTCCATTTACCATGTGGCCTTGGATCAACTCGCCGTATTTAGATCCTGGTTTGAGCTGTTCCTCGCGGAGGAGCTCGCCGGCCGAAAGATGAACATAACCGTATTTGTTTACTATGTTCGTACACTGGGTGCCTTTTCCTGCTCCTGGACCACCCAGGACGAAGATAACTTCGGGCTTCGATACGGCCGACATGACAAACTTACGTAAACTGATAAGTAGCCCCGGATGACAGAGCATGGAAAACTTAATTATCAACGATATCTGGTATGCACAATTTCCGGAATGAACACCACATGATGTCGACGAGCCTAATCTATCGAATAATACGACAGGTATTGGCGGGCCGCTTCGTTCCATATCGCATCTGTCCTCCACTCTGTCGAGATACAATCGCGTATTTACCGCTCTTCGTATGAATAACCTTAAATACATGCTTGACATATTCCTCAAAGTTGGCAAGTCGGCATTATGTGTGTCACCTCGGACAAGTGACAGCCGCTGACATCTCTTTGAATCATAATTAATTCATAATATAATTCAAGTCCCCCCCGTTCGACGGCCGCTAGTTAGTGCTTTGGAACTTGCTTACTTTGACCTTCGATAGTCGATACCATGAATATTTTCTCAACTACTTCGATATGCTCGAAATATTCTAATTCACCGAATATCCAGGAGAGGACGCCAAAGTATGTTAAGATCACGACTCGCAGTGCCGTCAACGAGGTGGTCAACGAGTAACTCGAAGTTATGGAGAATGTGTCGGGATAACCTTGAAAATATTCTACAAAAACAACTAATTATGTAACTAATAAAGTGCACACGTTTACTCTTCGTTGCATTTCAATCGTACGATACAGATAGGTAAATTATTTCATAATAACATCATATCGCTTGTATCGTCGATGCTGCAATTGTTAGAGGTTATGTCGATCAATAATAGACCACTTAAGTTTATATATTGGACTTAATGTTTATTCAAAACTGATTTTCAAGTAAATAAATGATTACTTAACGCTGTTTACGTTGCAGATCCGGATTTGAGATGTTAGTACCTGGAAGGTGTCGTGTTGTACCTAGTCTAACTCGCCTTTTGAGATGCTCTGTTCGATCTAGTCACAAAAATTGGTTCAAATTACAGGCCGTTAGTTACTGCCCCTGCCAACAGATACACACGTCATACTTTTTGAACATTAAAAAAGAGTATAAAAAATTGTACAAACAAAATGTCAATCAGTTAAGAGTAACACCTGTACAAAATATAACTAACTGTTTACCTCCTAGTGATAATGATATCTCACAAGCGAAAAGAAGAGTGAGCTTAGCCGCTACGCTGGTAAATAAATCTCCAGTTTCGATACAGCCTTATATGAGGCTTATGAGAATAGACAAACCCATAGGTAATCAATTTATATAAAGATTCATATTTATTCAGCGAACATTTACAGCATTTTTCTTCATACTATCAGAATTAATCTGATCACAAAATTATCCGAAAAATAGGATCTTGGTTGTTATTCTGGCCTTGTGGATGGAGCATAGCACTGAGTGCACCACCTGGTATGATTCCTGACCCACAAATGCTAGCATTATTTGGGCTTGGAGCATTTATCATGCGTGGCGCTGGCTGTACGATAAATGACATGTGGGACAGAGATATAGACAGAAAAGTACGTTTGAATTTCTTTAGGGTCTGCTTTGAAATACATAGGACATTCTTAAACAAAGAAAGTTAAAACGAACATAAGTAGCAGCAGTATTCACATCTAATCAATTGTTACTTTCAGGTAGCCAGAACGAAAGACAGGCCCTTAGTTAGCGGAGAAGTAACTCAGTTGGAAGCACTAGTTTTTCTCTCTGGTCAGCTCGGTGTGGGTCTTTTAGTTCTTTTGCAACTAAATTGGTATAGCATTCTCCTCGGTGCTAGTTCATTGGGTATGTCTCATTACATCGCAAATTTGATTAATTATTTATGTATTGTTTTTTATTTATTGTTTTTATTAGTTCCAGTGCTAAAACTTTGTACTTGACTTTCAAACTACATTACAGGTCTTGTTGTCATTTACCCATTGATGAAAAGAATTACTCATTGGCCTCAACTTATTTTGGGTATGACCTTTAACTGGGGAGCATTATTGGGATGGTCTGCTGTACAAGGTACCTGCGACTGGTCAGTTTGTCTACCTCTTTACGTAGCAGGTGTTTGTTGGACAATTTCGTATGACACAATTTATGCCCATCAGGTATGTTAAGTGATCACATGATTTCTGATTCATTTGTATTGACAAAAAATTTGTAGAAACACGAGAAGCTTGCTTTTAATACCAATTTCGAATGCACCAATGCTATTACATATGAGTGTAATTTTTCTTTTTAATTAGGACAAAGTTGACGACATTTTGTTAGGGATAAAGTCAACAGCGTTGAAGTTTGGAGATAATACAAAAGTCTGGCTATCTTGCTTTGGAACTTCTATGATCAGCAGCTTACTCACATCTGGAATTATGGTGGATCAAACGTGGCCATATTATGTAGCTGTTGGAGTCGTCGGCAGCCACCTTGCCAATCAGGTAATTAATCAACAAAACTGTAGTTCTCTAATCAGTAAATGAATTCCCTCTACCCACAATTTCATGCAATAAATTGGAAATTGACAGTAACCATTCGTTACTGAAAATGCTAATATTTGCTGAAGAGAAATTGATTTTGTATTCAATGTTCGTATTTTCAGATATACACCTTAAACATCGACAACCCTACAGACTGTGCAAACAAGTTTGTGTCCAACCACAGGGTCGGATTTATACTATTCACTGGTATAGTATTAGGTAATTTATTGAGAAGTAAAAAAAAAGAAACAGAAAAGTGTCCAGATGAAACTCAGTATGTGATAAAAGAAAGTGTATAATGTCAGGATATAATCTCTATCAGCCTGAGTCTAAGTCTCCGATCAACGATTAATTAATAGCACGTGCCATCGTAGCTTATAAAATAGTATTCCAAAGCAGGGTAATGCTTACGAGAGGTAAGTGTCTAATTTTATTTCAACTCGGCCATGTATTTCGAAATCATACTATTCAATGAAAGGATTTATTGTCGTATTATTCTTTGCATTATTGCAAAGTATTTTTTCTGGCTAACATTAGCTGTGATTCTGTTGCACGCACGAATGTAAGTGAATCCAAAGATGATAACTTAGGGTAGACATAGCATTATATATAATACAGTGTAAAATAAAAAAGAAAATAATACATGGAAATATTCCGATCTATTTATTATAGAAGAATTGGTTTATTGTATGGATTGTATGAACGTGTGGATCTTGTGATTGAAAACAGATAATAAAGGAAATTGACTCTTGCCTATTATTATTCAACATGATAAATCGTATTAATAGAAAATTATAAATCAGAATGTTCCTAATAAGTAATACTCAAGTGCCAACCATCTATACAAGTCTACAAGGTCACTTATTGGTTGCTGAACGTTGATTCTTGAATGAGAGGTCAAATTACTGCTTCCGTCGCAATAATGTTCAACAATGAATAAATGAGTGTATGTGTATTGATAATTCATAAGATAGAGAACACAGCTACACAAATTTTTGCTTAAAACCCATTCAGATGACATGAAAGAAATTGAATTCATGAACGGAGGCAATCTGCCATATTACTAAGAAGAACTAAATTGTTAAAGAAATTTTTTCGGATCAGTAAGTCATTGAACTCTAGATATAACAGCTGCGCATGAATTTTACAAATTTTCTGATGTATTCAATTTGTTTTTTGAAATTTGAGTTTTGAAGATTACCTAACATTGTGCAATTTGAAGGAGAGGAAATAGATTTATGTACAAAAAGTTTCATTCTTTCATCACGTAGCTGTTTGTCTTATGGCCATCTTGGCATTGTACCTTTCTTGGGATAGTAACTCTGTTGTTAATATTTCAAATCGATTAATATTGGGTAAAGCAATTGCAAGATACCCTCCTCTGTGTGGTGGCTCAAACAAGAGCTCTGGTTTTTTCAGCAGTGCGTCATTGATCTCCATTAATTTTCCAGTCATGTTACATTTGACAGAATAATTTCCACCATGCTCACACTCTATTGAACAAATGGTAGAAGAAGGTTGCAGAGGCTGTGCACCATGTTTACTTTTACCTGATACCTTATTCGACGCCCGATCCAATTTTTCAGTGATTTTGAAATTGATACACTTAATATTTTTCTGCATTTTAATAATATCATGACTTGGTGCTAAACTAATCAAACAAATACGATTACTGTGAACCCAAATACAAGTATCGTCACCTGGCGATTCTTCATTCACATAATAATATGGGGTCAAGTAACGTTCCGTAACATTGGGAAATGCAGGTGTCGGCTTAAAACTGTTCAAAATATGTAACTCTTTTCTATTCTCTATCGCTTCTGAATCTTCAATAGGAATTGATCGTTTTTCCTCAGTTTCTCTCACTGCATGTTCTAATGATTGAGCTTTATTCATTTCGGACACCTTTCTCCTTTTAACTTCAGGTTCCGGGCTATCAGTGGGCAGTTCATGATTCATTATATTTCGTCTTCCTGTTCGCGTAACCTTGCTTGAATCCTGGCGTGCAATACTTTGGATTGTTTCAAATTTTCAGCCTGCTTGATGCGCCTCTGTGAAAAAGATCACCGGCTCAGTTTGTATTTTCGGTATTCTGATGAAATCGGTTACAGATCCAATCAAATACATTGGCTTTTTACCTGAGATTTCAAGCACTTCCTCAGAGCGTTGTGAAGGGTTGTGCAGTAGCCGAAAAATTTGCCGACCGAATGCTGCGGTAATAAACAAAAGTATAGGTTATGTTTCGGTCGTAAATTGATATGATTCTAACAATACCTCTGCTTGACATTCTTGAAACTCTGCGAATATATCATTACACGCGGCATTGTGAGGGGCTAATTCACGCGGCATCGTAATAATCTGTTCGCAAATTAAGTCTATTACGCAATTATCTGAATGGAAATCTAACCTCACTCTTTTCGATGTGTTTCAAATTTCGGAAATATCCACGCATCAGTATAAACCCAGGCAAACCAAGCGAGATATCGACAACAGAGGGCGAACATTTGTGTGAATTTCAAATGTCCATGGCAAAAGCGGTGACGGTCAAGTTACGGGTGGAGAAAACGCGGAGAAACGTAACTTGAATGAAGACAAATGGAAAGGTAAAGTCACTATTGCTTCAATGATATTTTATACATTGTAGGCATGATTTTAAAACGATTAAACTCAAGTATTATTACTGTCTGTCCAGTTTTGCAAAGAAGTAATTTTGTATGGAGCCAGCGACAGAGCTGATGGTGCCTCTTGTCTCGATACATTTAGCCAACCGTTTGCAAGCCTGTTAGCAATATTTCCTGCATATATGGAGTTAACGATAAACCTCACATCTAATGAGAAGGGCCTGTCAGCGATACAAGAAATTACTAATGAGAACAAATTTCTTCCGAAATTCGTAGCAAAACAGTGATTTAATTAAAGTATAAGTAACCGAGAGAAGAATGTATACTTAAATCATAAATAATAGTAGATCAGATGTAATAATGATGCAGAGAGTGAAAATTATATATGCATGTGCGGTCCATGTATGATATTAATAAATATGATCCATTTATGATTAATATGTGATGCATAATATAAATTTTATGATTTTCCAAAAGACAAACTAGATTATCTACAATAATTGGCTATAATATGAAAATGGAAGAATTATTCATTTCGAAATGGGATTCTATTCGACACGCGCTCGATGTATCCCATAACATTAATATTAAAAATTATTCCAACAACTTTTCATTTGCTCTCTCGATCTTGAATTTTCGTAGGCATAGAATCGAAACGCTGTTCTAGGTAGTCGCAAGTGAAGTACCTACGTTGGATAGAGAAGCAGAATTGTTTTTCGAAAAGTATTCGGATGGAAAAAAATTCAGAGTAACTGTAATACATCACGGATGCGCTAATTTTGAACGAGATGAAATGGATGCTTCGTATATGAGACGGTATTTAACGCAGTGTACGGATTTGAAGATCTAAAAAGGTGATTGTAGGCGATTTTTTTTTTTTGTTTTGATAGGAAGAGATAGAACGAAACTTGTTAAAACTTCCAGTGTAGTCGAAAACATTTGAAATGTATGAGTAAAAATTTTTATCATGCAACTGTCGCAGAACGGCAGCCTTATTAGCTAACCCGTTAGCTGAAGAATACATCTTTAGTCATCTGACCATCGAAGGGCCCAGCCGCTTGAGTCGAGAATCGGCAAGAAAGATAAAGTGCGTATTTCTTGTCCGAAATGTGAAAACTAAAATCATTATACATCATACATCATGATACATCATACATCATCATATCATACATAGCATTAAATTCCTAAACCAAAGTTTGGATATTCGGTTGTTCAGAAAGTGACGTCACCCAAATTTTTTTTTCTCTTGACGTCATCGATCTAGAATCAGCTAACCGAAATCTTCAGTTTGCAAACAACCGCGCAGTAGAGCGGACGGATGAGAATCGCGCTCCGCAAATTTCGAGTACCGGGTTCTCAACCTCCTGGATCCTGCGCTCGGGGTCCGGTACCTGGTGAAAATCGACTTTCAGGACATGCGCTTCGTGGTTCCTGCGCTCCAGGTCCGCTATCTAGTGCAGCTCGACTTCTAGGACAAGAGATCCGGGGTTCCTGTTTCATGTTAACAATGAATTATTTCAATTCATTATTAGCGCAAGCCCAAATTCAGTAGCTGTCAGTGTGATAATAAGATTTCTACAATTATAATTTTCTCATGGTCTTCTAGGAAAAATGAGTCGATACAAAAGTAATACTAATCCTTACACAATATATTTGAAGTGTTCTAATACTGAAAATATCTATTAGTGTTCGCGGTATAACCCGAGATCGTTATCGGTGGTTGTTGGAGGTGGTTGGCGGTGATTGGGGGTGTTCGGAGGTGGACGAGGAGGAGGACGAGGAAGACGAAGAGAATAAGGTGGACGAGGATTTGTGCACGGTGAGTAAAACATTTTCATAATATTTTGTGGCGTTTGTAATTGTATTTTATCTAAAATATTTCAAACTTGTCATGTTTACAATGAGTTATTTCAATTCATTTTTCGCACAAGCTCAAACTCAATAGCTATAAATGGGCTAATGATATTTACTATATTATTAATCGATTAATTATTTATATTAATCCTTGAACAATATTTTTGATGTGTTCCTATACTAAAAATATTCATTACTATTCAAGGTATAACCCGAGGTAGTTCGCGGTGGTTGCGGATGATCGAGGTGGGCGAGGAGGAGGACGAGGATGACGAGGACTTGTACACTGTGAGTATAACATTTTTATCATATTCATTAGAGTAGGAGTAGGATCAGATGTAGGAGTAGTAGGAGTAGAAGTAGATGTATGCGGTGGGGGCGGGGAGGGGATATTATCATATCAAGTTATCAGTAATAAGCAATTGCGGGTAAAATATTAGCTTACTTTTGTAAGTATTTATGAATACAGCCTCTATGAATATTCATTGTTGTTATATAAGGTCTGGCAACGTACCTACCTTCTGTAAGAGATTTTGAAGATTTTCAACATAATTATGTTTCAGTTCTGTGCCCCACGTGGTGATCCACTAGTACACATCCTCCGACGTGACATCGCTGTGCTACGTATAAAGAAGAAAAGATTTATTAAGGTGCAAATTGCTCCTCTCTTCTTGCCATTGTGCTTTCAGCCATTGTTGTACTGTGTGTTTAAAATTTAGGACAGTATATAATATAGAATAACATGTACATCTACGAATATAGCACTGCAATAAATCTTGTAGAAATGAGCTCACATTGAGATTTCTCTGTATTTGTAACTCGACGCGAGAAGGCAAAAATCAGTGTAATGCCATCTGTAAGGTAATTGGACTCGTATTTGCACTACGAGAACTCGTTGGGCATTTTGCGGTGAAATTTGAAAAATTGTTGTACAAGAAATTAAATAACTATAAAAATGGATGAAAAATATTATCTCCAATAGTGAATGTAGCTAATACAGCTTTAACCATAGATTGATTATGTTAATGATCTATTGTGACAAGATCGGAATTAGATAAGCTCTCTAAATACTCTTTTCCAGACTATTAATTTATATTATATATATGTAAATGTATATTTCTCCAGTTTATACAATCACTGCACTAGGATTACTCTTGCCACGTTTTATGGTGCGCTTGTGAAATTTGTATATTATTAACCTTACGTTTTACTCTATTTGCGACAAGTTGCGAGTGTTCCTAATTTCTTGGCAATTATTTATGTACATGTATGTGTATATATGTATATGTATACTTATGCATGTGTATATACATATATACACATGTTTAAAACTAGATTTTTACAATAAACACAGAGGTTTTAGTATATTCTCATACGGATTTCTGTGTATAGATATACTTGAACTAAAATATCCTTATCTCTAATACGGAGTTCTTCGTAATTCGCATTTGTTCTTGTAACCCAATGTCCTACATACAATGGCAAAAATCAAGATTCAACTTGACTGAGTCTCGAAGCCCTGTTGACATAAAAGCAGCTATTCGATAGAAATTATAGTTTATAGTTTACACAGCCCATTGCATGATATTTCATTATAAATACATGTATTTCAATGTATTTAGGAATAATTTATCAAATATACAGAGGTCATGTGCAAATAATAAATGAATTGATTCGACCGCAGTTTGATGTATTCATTAGAGCTTTAACAATAAATTTAAGCTTTGTTACTTGTTTTATTTTATTATGGATAATCAAAAACATTTCCGACTATTCGTGCTGTGGAAGCATGGGGATTAAACCAAATGTAGCAAAAGATTAGAAACAGTGTATGTAGAGTACGGGTATTTTTCTAATAATGCAAATAGAATAGAATACCACGCCTTGCGAATTAGATTTCCAGACAGAGATGAATGATGAATTTTAAGGACTGCATTATCATTGTTGAATACTCTATGCCTCATGGGAAAAGAAAATCTGTAACGATAAAATTACGCACCGGATCATCGTCGACTTTAACTTTTGAAATGTCCTACCATTTTCGAACACCTCTTACCTCCCCGTGCCACCTCCCACCATCAATGGCCACTTTCGACCATCCCCTATCACCTTCTGCCAGCGCCGACCACCTCCTACCATTTCCGAACACCTCCAACCATCCTATTTACCTGTATTACTAGATTAGCTATGATATGAAAAGAGAAGAATTATTCATTTCGAAATGGGATTCTATTCGACGCGCGCTCGATGTATTCCATAACATTAGTATTCATAATTATTCCAACAACTTTTCATTTGCTCTCTCGATCTTGAATTTTCATAGGCATAGAATCGAAACGTTGTTTTAGCTGGTCGCAAGTGAAGTACCTGCGTTGGGTAGAGGAGCAGAATTGTTTTTCGAAAAGTATTCGGATGGAAAAAAATTCAGGGTAACTGTAATACATCACGGATGCGCTAATTTTGGACGAGATGAAATGGATGCTTCGTATATGAGACGGTATTTAACGCTGCGTAGTGGTTTAAAGACCTAGGAAGGTGATAGGGAGAGAAAGAACGACGCTTCTTAACACTTCGAGTGTATTTCAACAGACATTTGAAAGATACGAGCGAAATTTTTCATCATCCAAGTGTCGCAGAACGGCAGCGTTATTAGCCGACCCGTTCACTGAAGAATATATCTTCAGTCAACGGCTGACCATCGGAGGGCCTGGCCGCTTGAGTCTGGAATCGGCAGGAGAGATGAAGTGTGTATTTCTTGTATGAAACGTGAAAACTAAAAGCATTATACATCATATCATATCATCATACATCATACATCATACATCGTACATCATACATCGTACATCATACATCATCATACATAGTATTAGAGTTTAATACCAAAGTTTGGATGTCGGATGTTCAGAAAGTGACGTCACCAATTCAAAATCAGCTAGCCGAATTCCTCAGTCGGGAAACAACCGCGCAGTAGAGCGGACGCATGAGAGTCGCGCTCCGCAAATTTCGAGTACCGGGTTCTCAACCTCACGGATCCCGCGTTTCGGGTCCGCTACGTATTTCGAGTACCGGGTTCTCAACCTCCCGGATCCCGCGCTTCGGGTCCGCTACGCGGTGAAACTCGACTTCCAGGATAAGCGCTCCGTGGTTCCTGGTTCACGTTTACAATAAATTATTTCAATTCGTTTTTCGCGCAACCCCAAATTCGGTAGCTGTCAGTCCGCTAATAAAATTTCTCGACTTCCAGGATAAGCGCTCCGTGGTTCCTGGTTCACGTTTACAATAAATTATTTCAATTCGTTTTTCGCGCAACCCCAAATTCGGTAGCTGTCAGTCCGCTAATAAAATTTCTCGACTTCCAGGATAAGCGCTCCGTGGTTCCTGGTTCACGTTTACAATAAATTATTTCAATTCGTTTTTCGCGCAACCCCAAATTCGGTAGCTGTCAGTCCGCTAATAAAATTTCTCGACTTCCAGGATAAGCGCTCCGTGGTTCCTGGTTCACGTTTACAATAAATTATTTCAATTCGTTTTTCGCGCAACCCCAAATTCGGTAGCTGTCAGTCCGCTAATAAAATTTCTCGACTTCCAGGATAAGCGCTCCGTGGTTCCTGGTTCACGTTTACAATAAATTATTTCAATTCGTTTTTCGCGCAACCCCAAATTCGGTAGCTGTCAGTCCGCTAATAAAATTTCTCGACTTCCAGGATAAGCGCTCCGTGGTTCCTGGTTCATGTTTACAATAAATTATTTCAATTCGTTTTTCGCGCAACCCCAAATTCGGTAGCTGTCAGTCCGCTAATAAAATTTCTCGACTTCCAGGATAAGCGCTCCGTGGTTCCTGGTTCATGTTTACAATAAATTATTTCAATTCGTTTTTCGCGCAACCCCAAATTCGGTAGCTGTCAGTCCGCTAATAAAATTTCTCGACTTCCAGGATAAGCGCTCCGTGGTTCCTGGTTCACGTTTACAATAAATTATTTCAATTCGTTTTTCGCGCAACCCCAAATTCGGTAGCTGTCAGTCCGCTAATAAAATTTCTCGACTTCCAGGATAAGCGCTCCGTGGTTCCTGGTTCATGTTTACAATAAATTATTTCAATTCGTTTTTCGCGCAACCCCAAATTCGGTAGCTGTCAGTCCGCTAATCAAATTTCTCGACTTCCAGGATAAGCGCTCCGTGATTCCTGGTTCACGTTTACAATAAATTATTTCAATTCGTTTTTCGCGCAACCCCAAATTCGGTAGCTGTCAGTCCGCTAATAAAATTTCTCGACTTCCAGGATAAGCGCTCCGTGGTTCCTGGTTCACGTTTACAATAAATTATTTCAATTCGTTTTTCGCGCAACCCCAAATTCGGTAGCTGTCAGTCCGCTAATAAAATTTCTCGACTTCCAGGATAAGCGCTCCGTGGTTCCTGGTTCATGTTTACAATAAATTATTTCAATTCGTTTTTCGCGCAACCCCAAATTCGGTAGCTGTCAGTCCGCTAATAAAATTTCTCGACTTCCAGGATAAGCGCTCCGTGGTTCCTGGTTCATGTTTACAATAAATTATTTCAATTCGTTTTCGCGCAACCCCAAATTCGGTAGCTGTCAGTACGCTAATAAAATTTCTATAACTTTATCATCTTCTCATAATCTTTCTGGTAGATTATATCGATAAAAAAATTATATTAAACCTTACACATTATTTTTGATTTGTTCTCATGCTGAAAATATTTATTACTATTTAAGGTATAACCTGAGGTGGTTGAAGGTGGTCGGAGGTGGACGAGGAGGAGGACGAGGATTTGTGCTGGGTGAGTAAAACACTTTTATAATATTTCATGGCAATTGTAATTATATTTCATCTGAAATATTACAAACTTGTCACGTTTACAATGAATTATTTCAATTCATTTTTCGTGCAAGCACATATTCAACAGCTATGAATAATCTTGTACAATTTATTATATTATTAATTAATTGAGTAATTACATTAATTCTTACACAATATTTTTGATGTGTTCCTATATTAAAAATATTTATTACTATTCCAGGTATTACCCGAGGTGGTCGGAGGTGGAGGACGAGCTGGACGAGGAGGAGGACCAGGTGGACGAGGAGGAGGACGAGGTGGACGAGGAGGAGGCGGGGTGGGTCGTGGGAGAGGACCTCTCCTCTCCTCAGAGGAGGGGAGGGGGAGGGGCGGGGAAGGGGGAGAGGTGGGTGGGAAGGGGGAAGGGAAGGGAAGGGGAGGGGGAGGGGGAGGGGGAGGGGGAGGCGGAGGGGGAGGGGGAGGGGAAGGGGGAGGGGAGGGGGAGGGGAGGGGGAGGGTGGCGGGGAGGGGGGGGAGGTCGGGCGGGAGGAGGGAGGGCGGGAGGGAGGAAGGGAGGGCGGGAGGGGAGGGAGGGAGGGGGGGGGGGAGGGGGGGGGGGGGGGGGGGGGGGGGGGGGGGGGGGGGGGGGGGGGAGGGGTGGGGGGGGGGGGGGGGGGGAGGGGGGGGGGGGGGGGGGGGGGGAGGGGGGGGGGGGGGGTGTACTGCTCTTTTAACTGTAACGCGCTCGCATCGACATTCGTGCCCCCCTCTCTCCCTCCCACCCTCCCTCCCTCCCGCCCTCCCTCCCGCCCGCCCGCCCTCCCCCCCCGCCCGCCCTCCCCCTCCCCCCCCCTTCCCTCCCCCTCCCCTCCCCCCTTCCCCTTCCCCTTCCCCTCCCCCCTCCCCCCTCCTCTTCCCTTCCCTTCCCTTCCCCTTCCCCTCCCCCTCCCCCTCCCCCCTCCCCCTCCCCCTCCCCCTCCCCCTCCCCCTCCCCCTCCCTCTCCCCTCCCCTTCCCCTCCTCTGAGGAGAGGAGAGGTCCTCTCCCACGACCCACCCCGCCTCCTCCTCGTCCACCTCGTCCTCCTCCTCGTCCACCTGGTCCTCCTCCTCGTCCAGCTCGCCCTTCACCTCCGACCACCTCGGGTAATACCTGGAATAGTAATAAATATTTTTAATATAGGAACACATCAAAAATATTGTGTAAGAATTAATGTAATTACTCAATTAATTAATAATATAATAAATTGTACAAGATTATTCATAGCTGTTGAATATGTGCTTGCACGAAAAATGAATTGAAATAATTTATTGTAAACGTGACAAGTTTGTAATATTTCAGATGAAATTTAATTACAATTGCCATGAAATATTATAAAAGTGTTTTACTCACCCAGCACAAATCCTCGTCCTCCTCGTCCTCCTCCTCGTCCACCTCCGACCACCTTCAACCACCTCAGGTTATACCTTGAATAGTAATAAATATTTTCAGTATAAGAACACATCGAAAATATTGTGTAAGGATTAATATAATTGAGTAATTGATTAAATGATTAATTAATAATATAATAAATTGTATAAGATTATTCATAGCTACTGAATATGTGCTTGCACGAAAGATGAATTGAAATAATTTATTGTAAATGTGACAAGTTTGTAATATTTCAGATGAAATATAATTACAATTGCCATGAAATATTATAAAAGTATTTTACTCACCGAGCACAAATCCTCGTCCCCCTCCTCCTGAATCACCGAGATTATCCGCAACCACCCCTAACTACCTCCAACGAAAACCGCCAACCACCTCGAGTTATACCTCGAATACTAATAAATATTTTCAGGGTGAGAACAAATCAAAAATAATGTGTAAGGTTTGATATAATTTTTTTATCGACATATTTTACCAAAAAGATTATGAGAAGATTGTAAAGTTATAGAAATTTTATTAGCGTACCGACAGCTACCGAATTTGGGCGTGCGCGAAAAACGAATTGAAATAATTTATTGTAAACATGAACCAGGAACCACGGAGCGCTTATCCTGGAAGTCGAGAAATTTTATTAGCGGACTGACAGCTACCGAATTTGGGGTTGCGCGAAAAACGAATTGAAATAATTTATTGTAAACATGAACCAGGAACCACGGAGCGCTTATCCTGGAAGTCGAGAAATTTTATTAGCGGACTGACAGCTACCGAATTTGGGGTTGCGCGAAAAACGAATTGAAATAATTTATTGTAAACATGAACCAGGAACCACGGAGCGCTTATCCTGGAAGTCGAGAAATTTTATTAGCGGACTGACAGCTACCGAATTTGGGGTTGCGCGAAAAACGAATTGAAATAATTTATTGTAAACATGAACCAGGAACCACGGAGCGCTTATCCTGGAAGTCGAGAAATTTTATTAGCGGACTGACAGCTACCGAATTTGGGGTTGCGCGAAAAACGAATTGAAATAATTTATTGTAAACATGAACCAGGAACCACGGAGCGCTTATCCTGGAAGTCGAGAAATTTGATTAGCAGACTGACAGCTACCGAATTTGGGGTTGCGCGAAAAACGAATTGAAATAATTTATTGTAAACATGAACCAGGAACCACGGAGCGCTTATCCTGGAAGTCGAGAAATTTGATTAGCGGACTGACAGCTACCGAATTTGGGGTTGCGCGAAAAACGAATTGAAATAATTTATTGTAAACATGAACCAGGAACCACGGAGCGCTTATCCTGGAAGTCGAGAAATTTTATTAGCGGACTGACAGCTACCGAATTTGGGGTTGCGCGAAAAACGAATTGAAATAATTTATTGTAAACGTGAACCAGGAACCACGGAGCGCTTATCCTGGAAGTCGAGAAATTTTATTAGCGGACTGACAGCTACCGAATTTGGGGTTGCGCGAAAAACGAATTGAAATAATTTATTGTAAACATGAACCAGGAACCACGGAGCGCTTATCCTGGAAGTCGAGAAATTTTATTAGCGGACTGACAGCTACCGAATTTGGGGTTGCGCGAAAAACGAATTGAAATAATTTATTGTAAACATGAACCAGGAACCACGGAGCGCTTATCCTGGAAGTCGAGAAATTTTATTAGCGGACTGACAGCTACCGAATTTGGGGTTGCGCGAAAAACGAATTGAAATAATTTATTGTAAACGTGAACCAGGAACCACGGAGCGCTTATCCTGGAAGTCGAGAAATTTTATTAGCGGACTGACAGCTACCGAATTTGGGGTTGCGCGAAAAACGAATTGAAATAATTTATTGTAAACGTGAACCAGGAACCACGGAGCGCTTATCCTGGAAGTCGAGAAATTTTATTAGCGGACTGACAGCTACCGAATTTGGGGTTGCGCGAAAAACGAATTGAAATAATTTATTGTAAACGTGAACCAGGAACCACGGAGCGCTTATCCTGGAAGTCGAGAAATTTTATTAGCGGACTGACAGCTACCGAATTTGGGGTTGCGCGAAAAACGAATTGAAATAATTTATTGTAAACGTGAACCAGGAACCACGGAGCGCTTATCCTGGAAGTCGAGAAATTTTATTAGCGGACTGACAGCTACCGAATTTGGGGTTGCGCGAAAAACGAATTGAAATAATTTATTGTAAACGTGAACCAGGAACCACGGAGCGCTTATCCTGGAAGTCGAGTTTCACCGCGTAGCGGACCCGAAGCGCGGGATCCGGGAGGTTGAGAACCCGGTACTCGAAATACGTAGCGGACCCGAAACGCGGGATCCGTGAGGTTGAGAACCCGGTACTCGAAATTTGCGGAGCGCGACTCTCATGCGTCCGCTCTACTGCGCGGTTGTTTCCCGACTGAGGAATTCGGCTAGCTGATTTTGAATTGGTGACGTCACTTTCTGAACATCCGACATCCAAACTTTGGTATTAAACTCTAATACTATGTATGATGATGTATGATGTACGATGTATGATGTACGATGTATGATGTATGATGTATGATGATATGATATGATGTATAATGCTTTTAGTTTTCACGTTTCATACAAGAAATACACACTTCATCTCTCCTGCCGATTCCAGACTCAAGCGGCCAGGCCCTTCGATGGTCAGCCGTTGACTGAAGATATATTCTTCAGTGAACGGGTCGGCTAATAACGCTGCCGTTCTGCGACACGTGGATGATGAAAAATTTCGCTCGTATCTTTCAAATGTCTGTTGAAATACACTCGAAGTGTTAAGAAGCGTCGTTCTTTCTCTCCCTATCACCTTTCTAGGTCTTTAAACCACTACGCAGCGTTAAATACCGTCTCATATACGAAGCATCCATTTCATCTCGTTCAAAATTAGCGCATCCGTGATGTATTACAGTTACTCTGAATTTTTTTCCATCCGAATACTTTTCGAAAAACAATTCTGCTCCTCTACCCAACGCAGGTACTTCACTTGCGACCAGCTAAAACAACGTTTCGATTCTATGCCTATGAAAATTCAAGATCGAGAGAGCAAATGAAAAGTTGTTGGAATGATTATGAATACTAATGTTATGGAATACATCGAGCGCGCGTCGAATAGAATCCCATTTCGAAATGAATAATTCTTCTCTTTTCATATCATAGCTAATCTAGTAATATAGGTAAATAGGATGGTTGGAGGTGTTCGGAAATGGTAGGAGGTGGTCGGCGCTGGCAGAAGGTGATAGGGGATGGTCGAAAGTGGCCATCGATGGGGGGAGGTGGCAGGGGGAGGTAGGAGGTGTTCGAAAATGGTAGGACATTTCAAAAGTTAAAGTCGACGATGATCCGGTGCGTAATTTTATCGTTACAGATTTTCTTTTCCCGTGAGGCATAGAGTATTCAACAATGATAATGCAGTCCTTAAAATTCATCATTCATCTCTGTCTGGAAAGCTAATTCGCAAGGCGTGGTATTCTATTCTATTTGCATTATTAGAAAAATACCCGTACTCTACATACACTGTTTCTAATCTTTTGCTACATTTGGTTTAATCCCCATGCTTCCACAGCACGAATAGTCGGAAATGTTTTTTATTATCCATAATAAAATAAAAGAAGCAACAAAGCTTAAATTTATTGTTAAAGCTCTAATGAATACATCAAACTGCGGTCGAATCAATTCATTTATTATTTGCACATGACCTCTGTATATTTGATAAATTATTCCTAAATACATTGAAACATATGTATTTGTAATGAAATATCATGCAATGGGCTGTGTAAACTATAAACTATAATTTCTGTCGAATAGCTGCTTTTATGTCAACAGGGCTTTGAGACTCAGTTCAGTTCGTCCTCCTCCTCGTCCACCTCCGACCACCTCCAACAATCGCCAACCACCTCGAACAACCACCGATAACCACCTCGGGTTGTACCTGGAATAGCAATAAATGTTTTCAGTATAAGAACACATCAAAAAAGTTACGTAAGGATTCATATAATTAATTAAGTGATTGACAGTATTAATAATTTCACTAGCGCATTTATAGCTACTGAATTTGTGCTTGCGCGAAAAATGAATTGAAATAATTTATTGTCAACATGACAAGTTTAAAAAATTTCAGATAAATTAAAATCAACATTGTCATTAAATATTAAAAAAATGTTGCACTCATCGTGCACAAATCCTCGTCCTTTCCGCCCCACCTTGTCCCCTCCTCATCTACCTCGATCATATCAGAATAACTAGTTTCAAAACACTTGCTCGCTAAAGCCCGCTCCGAGTCGGATGCCTAGTGTAATTGGTTTTTGTGCTCGTCTGCTCGTTTACTCGTCGTCAGTGTTTTACCAGATAACATGTTCGTCAGGGAGACTGGGGCACGATGACTCGGCAGAAAATTCTGGTATTTGCTTTAGAGTCTACAGAATGAACACTGTCTTTGTGCATGTGACGCAAACCGAATCTGCCTGTAAGATTTTTTCCACATAATGTTACGAATCACGTTTAAACACGCATGTAAGTATAACTTATTGTGATTTTATGACAATAAATTTCGTTAAAAAATACCACAGAACAATCAGCTAAGTGCTGACAGTTTTGAAACACTACGCACGGCCAACGCCGAATTTATCTATAGGCCCGAGAGGCCCGGGCCCAGAGCGGCATTTTCTAGGGGCGGAAAAAATGAGAGCTGGAAATTCAATATTTTGGTAAATCAAAATCATATGCAACTTGAAGAATGGATTTTTTGAAGTGAAACTTCGATAGCGGTGTTGGAGAATTTTGGATGGGAGTGAATTCATGAGTAGTCCTTCAAACCGCAACACTAATATGGGGAAAAGTCATTATTATTCCATTATTATTATTATATGTATGCAGCTATATCGAAAAATATTGAATGAAATGACTGCTGATGAGCATGTGTGATACAAATTATCAAACATTGATCGATCCTGATTGAAAAAATCCCATTAGTGAACAGATCACTCGGTAGCGCCGGGGGGGGGGGGGGGGGCAAATAAGGCTGCAGGCGGTTTCGAGTTAAATTTGGCGCTGCGCACGGGAATTTCAGTTCTACCCGAACGACTTCATTGTCACGTATTCCTATGTATACAATGCCAACCACTCAACAAACGCAATTTGTTGATCCTGGTCGTTCGGTTTTTTTTCCTATTCAAAATCTTATCTGAAGCATGCATATTGGTTTGATAGTACAAAACATGACGTTTTCAATAATCACACTTGTAAACTTGAAAATTAAGCCGGAAGGTCAAAAATCACCAGGTCGAGAACCTGGACAGCCAGAACTACGGAGCGCTTGTCCTGGAAGTCGGGTTTCACCAGGTAGCGGGCCTGGAGCGCAGGAACCATGGAGCGCCACGAAAAACTGGAAAACTACGGAAAATTAGTCCTGAAGGTCAAAAGTCACCAGGTCAAGGACCTGGACAGCCAGAACTACGGAACGCTTGTCCTGGAAGTCGAGTTTCACCAGGTAGCGGACCTGGAGCGTAGGAACTACTGAGCGCTTGTCCTGGAAGTCGAGTTTCACCAGGTAGCCGACCTGGAGCGTAGTAACTACTGAGCGCTTGTCCTGGAAGTCGAGTTACACCAGGTCGCGGACCCGAAGCACAGAATCCAGGAGGTTGAAAACTCGGTACTCGAAATCTGCAGAGCGCGATTCTCATCCGTCCGCTCTACTGCGCGGTTGTTTCCAGACTGAGGAATTCGGCTAGCTGATTCTAGATCGATGACGTCAAGAAAAAAAAAATTTTGTGTGACGTCACTTTAATACTATGTACGATGCATAATGTATAATGTATCATGATGTATGATGTATAATGATTTTAGTTATCTCGATGGTCAGCCGTTGACTAAAGATGTATTCTTCAGTTAACGGGTTAGCTAATGATGCTGCCGTTTTACGACAGTTGGATGATAACAATATTTGCTCGTACCTTTCAAATGTGTGTTAAAATACACTCGAAGTCTTATGAAGCTTTGTTCTATCACTTCCCATTAAAAA
Organism: Neodiprion lecontei; assembly: GCF_021901455.1. Lineage (NCBI taxonomy): Eukaryota > Metazoa > Arthropoda > Insecta > Hymenoptera > Diprionidae > Neodiprion > Neodiprion lecontei. The sequence goes on along the minus strand of NC_060265.1, from coordinate 7,587,521 downwards.
AAGAAAATCGACGACAATCACCTTTTGAGTCACCCAACGTAGGTGTTTGGCGGTATTTGGCAGCGATCGGAGGAGGTCGAGGTGGACGATGACAACGTGGTCGACGAGGGGCTGATGGAGGAAGAGCACGGCGACGAGGTGGTCGAGGAGGACGAAGGTGGTCGGAGATGGTCGGGGGTGGTCGACGGCGGCTAGTGGTGCTCGGTGGTAGTTGAGGGTGGCTAGCGGTGGACGCGGTTACGCGACTCAATCTCAAGCTTTGATACCGACACTACTCCAGCTGCTACGAATGTCGGTGCAAGCTCGTTTGGTAGTCGATAGAGCAGAACCTTCCTACGCTTCGAGGCCCACCTGGGCCCACTTGCCCGCCGAAAACTGGTCATAAAAATTTACCTAGGGGTATCCGTCTTTATGTTCTTCAGTCAACGTATTGTACATTAACAGTATGCCAAACAATGCCAAATAATACTTGCGAAAGACAGAAAGAAATGCGAGAGCGTGATTAAGCCAGATCACTGACGTGAGGTCCAATTGACCTCAAGACCATCTTTCACCTACAAATTTGAAGTCAGCGTGCTTGGATAAGGGTTGTTTGTGCAAATAAAATAAAGAATGATTGAAAATACGTTGAGGTCTCAGAGACCCTCTGAATGTAGTGCATATCATTTTACTTTTATTGCATCAAGAATTTCTCCCGTATGCTCCATCATTTTTTGCTAAAACTGAGATAAGAATGTATTTCTGATTTGTTAAATGCTGTCTCGGAACCTTTTTCAAGTCCTGACTGTGCATAACGTGATGTTATATACAGTAATAATAACGTTCCAATTTGGCTGGGATTTGAGTAACCCCGTGTAAGTAATCTGGGTGACTGTGGTTGGATACGACTTCAAAAATCTAACTATTATACGCAACAATGGTAAAGTGTAAACGTATAATCTTTTCTTTCTGCGTATAATACTCAATGAGATAGCTGCATTTTGTCCGTTGCTTCATTGAAACAGTGCCTTAATTCCAACCATTTTCATGCGAACTGCGGAGGCTCTCTGCGGCTCTCTGGTATAATGGAGGAAATATACCTACGTCCGTGCATTGACTCAATCCTGTATCAAGCACGGCACATGTTCGAACACGTTTTGTTTATTGCATTATAAACATTTGAAATGCCTGGATCGAATTTGGAACCATTTCAGCAGAGAGCTGCAGCTGCGGTAATATAAATCCTCGACTTGTCGTAATTAAATATTGTCAAATTGTACTGAATTTCGATGGTAGTTTTATATTTCTATAATGATCTGTATGATTTGCTTCTAAGGAACTGGAAATTGTCAAATTAAAAGAAGAGATTAAATTATTACAAGGTTTCTCTAATTCGAATATTGATAATGAGGAATTGGAGAAGTTACAGACGGAAAACGTCAAGTTGAAACATCGTCTTGCCATTCTGAAACGGGTTTGTTCAATCTAACCTAACTTAACCTCTTTCCGATTTTACATTTCATTTTCGCCAATCAGAATATTTAAATGTACGTTACAAACTTACTTTGTTTTTATTGTTTCTAGGCTGTCGAAAGTGAAAAATCCATTGCATCTGGAAGTTCATGCCAGAATCCTACTGCTATGTTGAGTATTATTGAAACCCTGTACAACCTGTTTGAAAAAGCCATTGGCAACGCTTATCCTAATCTAGTGGATCCCCCAGTAATTATAGCTTTGGGTGGTAATGACCCTAAATTCGGAGACTATCAATGCAACAGTGCTTTACCTCTTGCAAAACTGCTTAGAGCGCAAGGTATTTAAAAAGGATCGTATATATAAGTTTGTCCTTTCAACCTAATACCATCTGGAATTCATTGCTCCGGTACTCTGTTGTGACATCATTTTGCAGGAGTCAAGGCTTCTCCACGGGACATCGCCAATAACATAGTCTCTAGTGTAAAGCAAAGTCCACTAGTGGAAAAGCTCGAAGTTGCAGGAGTTGGATTTATAAACATTTTCTTAAAACGTGATTTTGCCATTTCTACCCTGGCAACTTTAGTGACAACGGGGCATGTCCCACCACCTTGTACAAAGAGACAGAGAGTTGTTGTTGATTTTTCAAGCCCAAATATTGCCAAGGAAATGCATGTTGGACATCTGCGATCGACCATTATTGGCGACAGTATCAGCAGGCTACTAGAATACTTGGGTCATGATGTACTTAGATTGAATCACATTGGCGACTGGGGAACACAGTTTGGAATGCTTGTAGCACATTTGCAAGACAGATTCCCCGATTACTTGACTGTATCCCCACCAATTTCAGATCTTCAGGTAAATTATCTAGAAGAATTTTATTCTATTGCATGATTCTAAATTTCAAACTATTATAAAAGTGTAATTGAAATTTTGTGGAGTTGATGCCATAATTATGACATTACTTTGAATTGTTCTCATCAGGAATTCTATAAAGAATCGAAAGAAAGATTTGACAAGGATTCAGAATTTAAAAAACGAGCGTATGAGTGCGTTGTAAAACTCCAGTCATTTCACCCTGAGGTCACTAAAGCTTGGGAGATGATTTGTGATGTATCGAGAAAAGGTTATCTTTTCATATTTTTCCCCATACATTTTCTTTTTACGTCAACATTTGAAATTCTCCCAACATTCTATTATTAAATACATGTGTCTTATTCTCGACAGAAATTCAGCAGGTTTATGATCGGTTGGATATAAAACTGATTGAAAGAGGTGAATCCTTTTATCAGTCCCGAATGGAAAAGATAGTCAAGGAGTTAGAAGCTCAAGGATATCTCGATGAAGACGATGGCAGAAAAATTATGTGGGGTAATGAACCAGGCAATGGTATCCCATTAACAATAGTGAAATCTGATGGAGGATTTACTTATGATACATCAGATATGGCTGCTATAAAGCAACGCATTGAAGAGGAAAAAGCTGATTGGGTATTGTATTTTCTTGAATTTGTGCCAAGCAATTTTAATGTATATATGCTTTCTATGTAGTGAGTACGATAATACTTATTCTATTTAATATTTGAACACCTCCAGTTGATATATGTGACTGACGCTGGCCAAGCCGTCCATTTTCAAATAATCGAAAAGTGTGCAAGGCGGGCTGAAATCCTGACTAACAAACATAGAATGGATCATGTCGGTTTTGGCGTTGTGCTTGGAGAGGATAAGAAAAAATTCAAAACAAGGTCCGGCGATACTGTTAAACTCACAGAGTTATTAGATGAAGGTAATAACTTAACTATATTGGCTAGGATTTACAAGTAATACTTGTTTGAGTAAATTAACCTGCATATTCTGAAGCTATTGTATTCAAAACCGTTTTGTGTAATTACAGGTCTAAAACGGGCTTTAGACAAACTGAAGGAAAAAGAACGTGATAAGGTACTGACTGAAGAAGAGTTGCTCGTTGCGCAAGAGTCTATAGCCTATGGTTGCATCAAGTATGCGGATCTTTCACATAATCGAAATCACGAATACGTCTTTTCGTTTGATAAAATGTTGGAAGACAAGGGAAATACAGCCGTGTACCTCCTTTATGCTTTAACAAGAATACGATCGATCGCTAGAAACGCGAATGTTACTCGAGAACAACTGCGAGCAGCAGCTGCAACCACTTCAGTGTCATTATCACACGAGAAGGAATGGAAGCTAGCGAAAGTCTTACTCAAATTTCCGGACGTTTTGCTGAAGATTACGAAAGATCTGTGCCTTCATCAATTATGCGAATTATGCTACGAAATTTCGACTGCATTTACAGAATTTTATGACAACTGTTGGTGCGTTGAAAAAAATCAGTTTGGTGAAATTGTGAAAGTCAACATCGATCGACTGCTGTTAACAGAAGCGACTGCCATCATCATGGAACAAATTTTTCTTTTGCTTGGTTTAAAGCCAGTTTCAAAAATGTAACGAAACTACATTAAGTTATTTGCAAGAGTTATAAATATAACCAATAGTTGAGCTAATGTGCAACTAACAATAAAGAACTTGAATATCTGAATTTTAAATATTTATTTGGTGTATTACTACTACAAATCCATTACTGCGTTGATAAGTTGGTGAGAGAAATTCTTCATCAATCTAAAGTAAGACTGATAGAAGGAGATCGTTAAGTGGTGTAACTTTTATAGCCGTCGTTTTCAAGATTTCAAAGGTTTATCTATATCGTCATAATCAGATCATACAAGGTAAACTTGGCGGTAAAAAGGAATATAAAAATATGGATGGATTGATTGCGAAACAGTTTCAATATCGCCTGGTAAAGTAAAGATTACCAAATTCTCAATACATTTTTCATCACGGTGATATTCGAACTCTTAGACAGCTGAGTCACAAAAAAAAAAAGCTTTGAAGGTATGTAATATAGGTATACAAGGGTTACCTGATTCCGACAATTGAGGTTCTCATTTGAGAAGTAGTTAGAATCCCGCAACCCAAGTATACTTCCTGAATGCATTCGGTACACTCAGCCTTGTGTAATAAAAAGAAGAGCTAGCAGAACACCTAATACTAGCAACATACTTAATAGTTGAATTACGTACGAATTGGTCCCTGATATTTTTTTTCCTAACACTACAATAGGTTTAAGTAAAGCGGCTGTAATTAAAATCTCAATGATACATACAATTTTATTAATCTATCACTCGTATACCTATACATATAAACAAATCTTTATAAATTATTTAATGACGACAAGTATTGGGTAAAACAATTCTCACAAGTTAACGGTTAATTATACATTTAATAATTATGGTATCTATATTTCGATCCTATATACTGTAATATATTACGTTATTCGTGTATACATAATAGTTATCTGGAATAGTCGATGCGATGGCTGCACCTTGAATTCACCGTAGTAAATCTTTCGCAATTAACACGAAACACCTCTAAACTTGGAAATACTCAGGTACGTCTGATCTTGAGCATATGTAAGTTCGGGTGCCATGGCACTTTTCTAAAAGTAGATGTAGGCCCTTCATCTGGCGACGGATTCTCTTCACTGGCCTCAGGTATCGCTCTGTTCACTTCAGGCCTGATCCCAGTTACATCATTATTGAAGCTAAAAACACGTCGGCGTTTCCACTCACGGTGAAGGCCACTACTCCACGCTCTGATGCCCGGATCACTAACAACTCTCCGATGCGTTCTGTGATGGTGATGTGAACGCTGTTGCTGTTGCTGTTGCTGCTGCTGCTGCTGGTGATGATGGTGATGATGGTGATGATGATGAGCAGATTTTCTCCGAGGTGGAGGCATCGCGTACTCTAAATTCTGAGGATGCATCACAGGGGAGGTTAAGTGGAGCACAGGTGTCGAATCCAGGTATAACCAGCTTGCGCTATCAATATACGGGCGTAAATAGGTCGCAGATTCAACAACCCCTGGTTCAATTGGAGGTTCGGACCTCTTGCATCCCCTCGACCATGCAATCGGTGCCGAATCTTCATCCCGGCCCTCGAGGTCGAGGGTCACTCTTCTTCGACAGTACGGGTGATGCGAGCGAGCATGCTTTCTGAAGAGAAAAAATCATCTAGTTCGATTGAAAAAAATGAACTCCTCCCACCAAGTAATCGGAACAAACATTCAAACGCGAATACTAACCCGGTGCGCAGGACGTGGTGAGTGGTCCTATGCTGTCAGTTGAGGGGATGTTCACCTCTCGGTATTCTGTAGCACTTATTCCAGGCTTCGAGCAGTAAAACGCAGCTGTGAAATCGGTAAAATACGAGAAGAGGTAGTCCAATTCTCGAGATAACACCCCACGCAAGAACCCCGAAGAACCTAAGTTGAAGTTCCTGTGACAGCCAGCTCTGAGTGACGACAGTATCAAAAGCCCACAAAACTGCATTGCTGAACAGCAGGAAGGTGATCACCTGCCTCGCAGGTTTAGCCATCATCTGAAAACGAGTTATACACGATCTCTTTGACGCCTCAGCGATCAGGGTACTCTGGGCGCAGCACTGGACCAGCTGCAAGATCGAGACCCCCAACAGGACGATGTATCTGCCCCTCGGGTTCTCGGACTTTTCGTCCATCGTCGCCAGCGAGCATGCGGCCACAACCATCGTGAATACCGAGTAGATCTGGACCCCGAACAAGGCCACGGTTGACAGAAGTCCGTCAAGGGCAGCCGGAGCTCTAGTGACCACAGACATTTGTCTGACCTGAACGAGGCCGCTGGCGGTCATGAGTCCACTCAATGCCAATATCCCGATTGGAGTGCCACATGTCAGCCAGGCCAGAGTCTCCGTTGGGAAATTCTTGTCGTCTTTAACGACGAGGAATATTATGATCACGACTATGCCGGCGACCATGCAGAGGATACCGAGGAATAGGCCCTTGCTGGAACCGTCACATCCGATCCTCGTGTCGTTGGTCAGATCCTTGCTCACGTGGAACTTCTGCTTGTGCGACAGACGGTTACGGCCAACGTTCTGACCCATCACGTAAGTTACGGCTGCAGCAATAAGGCTGAAATTTGAAAATTCAAGACAAAAATGGTCATGCATGCATGTATGATTATTTACTAGTGATTTTTCAACCAGTTCGCTCCGGCGGCGGAAAGTTTCTATAAATACCTGAATTGCACGATGAACGGGTAAAGAAAAGGCACGCTTGATGTCCAGAGTCGACCCAGTGTGTTTGTATTCAGACAATCGTGGAGATCTACGACCTGGGATATCTGTTCGTCAGAAATTGGCTGGTAGGGGTTCAGGATACTGTTGCTTGGCACTGATTCATCTGCGAGATGTTGAAATAAATCTTACGCTATTATAACTTCAATTACAGACCATGTTTATACGCGTCCTCGTACCTATAAACTCTGTTTACAACTTGTAGGTACCATTTGTTATAGAATATGATTTCTGCTATTAATCACAGCAAATTAATAATCTTTGGGTTGTTCCCAGACACTGCCAGGAAGCCGTTATAATGGCCATGTATAATGCAAATGTGTGACGATGAAAATGAACAGCAGAGATCAGTGTCACAATTAGCAATGAATTTAATGGAATTCCATTTGAACCAGTCAAATCACTTGTACGATTATGCAAAATAATCTATCTTATCATGAAACAATATACACTATGCATACATATAAGGGACTGAGAATGCAATGGTTCAGAATGACGTTGGAAAACGTGACGGGTGGTCATCTAATACTAGAGCGAAATACGATTACAATGTAGTTGATTACCCTGCAGTAAATCGCGAACGTGTCTAGTGATTGATCCAGGGAATCCACGAAGGTTTAGGGGTGACGTTTCGGCTTCGGGTCCCTGCTGGGCAAGATAAACTAGGTAGGTCCATTCCTGAGCAGAATCCCAAATGACGAGTCTTGCCCAAACAGCGATGTTAGTAGCTGCAAGATGAGTGAATCCGAATCTGGCGACTAGACCAAAGCGTTCGACTAAGACCTGAGAATTGACGAAGAGAAAGTGCATCTGAAGGAAGGTGAAGAGGCCGTGGAGAACCGGATGTACGAAGACGATTTCGTTGTGGCATTTATCCCCCTGCATCATCGAGTGCATCGCCATTTCCAGACCGTTGAAAACGAGCGTTGCGAGTCCGAAAACTGGAATGAAAACGATATTGATCATTTTGTTCAGAGCTGTGAAACGATCGAAAATCGCTCGAAACTTACGCAGAGCCCCAACCCGGATATAGAAACTAGTCGGTGCTGTTCTCGTCCGAGAGATATGGGCTCGCTTTAGCGAACCAAATCTCGTTAAAGAAGCACCCCCTAATTCTGCGTCATCGACGCCACCCCCGCTCCCCATACTACTGCAGCTGTCGATAAGGACCCACAGGTAAATACTAATGATCACCGCGATGCTGCCCACGTAGAGATACATCAGAAAAACTCCCTGAAAGAGAAGAAAAAATTTTCATTTTAATCCGCATTTCATATTTAACCTTTGGATTTTCGACCGAATAAGATTTAGGAAAAACAGTAATAAATTCGTAGAACCCTCAAGGCCTAATAAAACTGCAGCTTGCATATTCTGTAGAGTTCTCGTTGTAACGAAGATATCGAATTATAGCCGCCTGAGATACATAAAACTATGGTGAGGTCGCGGATCGGCCATGACTCGTATTCCATTTTTCAGTATAGAGTACCATAAGTTAATCTCATCCATCCATTATTTAATGCACCGCAAGAGAAAAAGAAAGCGAAAATGAATGGTGATACAGTTCTGCGATCAGAACGTGCGTATTTCTACCTGATATCAAGAACATTCCAATAATCAAATACAGTGTATGCCGAACGTTAAGACAATCGATATGGAAGTGGTCGTCGGAGGTATTTTCGAATCGCAAATTTAATTCATCATTTTATTTGGCACATTACATAGATATAGGTATACTGATAACGTAGTAAGTGACCAGCTGGAAGTTGGGTACCAATTGCAATCGCTTTCATGTCAGTCCTTGCATTTTTCTCACGTGTAAAACTGGCACCATTCAACATAGTCGTAAACAAATGAATCGTTAATTATACGTAGAAATTTTCCGAACAACAAAGTATCGACTAGCTACTCTACTATACATATCAAGAAAGCAAATTGAGTAAATTATACGGTACCTAAGCTAATATTGCGAGTAGACCTAAGTAGATATCTCATTCGAATACATACGGTACAATTGTAGAACGGCGTGACGCTAGTGTTATAAATATATTTGCATCTAATTTGAAGGGTATTACAGCCGAGGTGTAAATCGTTTTGATTGATGACTCGGCTCAAGTTAATCCTGCAAATGAATTTATTACGTACAAGCGTTTTACGTATACGATGCCCAAGTTATATGTGAACTTAAGACTAAGAAGACAGAGTTTTGATCGGGTACGTCGTAAATTGGCAATTTAAAAAATATTGATGATACTACTTTGAACCGTTCCGTAGAAGAGTAATCAATAAACGATAATAGATAAAAACGTGAACTCGTGACGAAGAGACGGGTAAACCAAGCGAGAAACAAATAGTAATCCCGTTCTAAGCAATTTCATTTTGATTTTGACGGATACGAAAGTTTCTGACACTCGTCTGATGTTACGTAATGCACAGATGTATTATACCGACGCTAACACCAGGAGGTTAACGATAAGCATATCACCCAAATTAATAACAAAACTTGGGAGTACGGACTTCTAACCGCGCTGTCATAAATTATATGAAATGAAAAATGTTAATCACGTTATTTTAAACGGGCACAGTTAAAATCGATACTCAATCAGAGGAGTAGTTGAAAATACATTGAAGCGGTTAAGGTCAAACACGTTAGAATCATGCGTGCTCACAGTTAAATAAATTGCCTCGTAGTACATGAAAAAGATAAATGAACGAGAGGATTAATCGGACAATCTATATTATAGGTATGCACACGTGCGTGTGTACGCTTCACGTGCATGAAAGATATTCGTGACTTGGTTTCCGACACTTAGAGAATGAATTTATTCTCAGCTTTTCGTGCCATCATTGTGAGTTCGTCGCGACTCTCCACGTGTGACGCGCTTCGATGATTCCGACGGTAGCAGGGAACCGGGGATCTCACTTTTCCTTCACCAGCAAACATGCGATACTCCTGTTACTTTTGATGTGAGTGAGAGAATAAAAAGCATCCAACTACGTTGTACAATGCAAGCGTCGGCGATTTCACTTGTACTCTTTTGTACTTCTAGAATAGGGAACATGAGATGTAAGCTGTACATTGTATACAGCCAACTATACTATATGTATATAAATTCTATCACTCATTCCCGTTTGATTTTAGTTTGATATACGGACAGCATTTTATGCACGCCAGAGCACCGGATACCGTAAGCTCACATGAAACGCAATTGACTTACAGCAAAGGATAGAAGAATCATTCCTTTTAGTCATTTCACGTTATTATCCGATGGAATTTATGCGTATATGTATTTCAATCGCATGATCGTCGGAATTCTATCGTTATGGATCAGCCGTGCCTATTACGGTGAGTAATAACATCTTCTGCATCAAGACCCTATTACCCTTCATGATACTTCTTCTTCTTCTACCTACGAATGCAGTTTATGCCGTTCCTCGGCGATCGAGTTCGCGATCAGTGAAGCTACAGGTTGCAGCGGGCCCTTCCAAATAAGACTATTATAGTTGTCAGGGTCAAGGACCTGAACTGTACAGACTACACGGAAGAGTTTGATGAAAGTTTGAGACTCTACGGACAAACGATCATGAAAGAATACCAAGATGTATTCCCCACTCGGTGAAAGTGCAATTCGACGAGGATCAAATATAATAATGAATCCTCTAATAAATTGTAGCAGGACAAGCGTACGTCTTTTCGCACGGATTCAAACACTCGATTGTAATAAAGTTTTAAAACTTGAAACAATAATATAAATTGTTCGTCATCGTACGTATATGTATAGATGAATTAAAAAATTATTTTCTTGAAATACTCGAGTAAATGTATATATTTTCTACCAACTTATAATCAATAATGATTTTCGTATAAAGAATGATTTCAACTTCTTGGATGGAAATTCATATAATAGCGTTTGCGTAAGATGGTTATCACGAAATTTTTAACGCTGAGCAAGTTTACCTCAACTAGAAAAACATCTAGAACTTCGATTATTTTCAAAATACGGTACCGCCGCAAGTTCAAAAGCATAGATCGTATGAATGGCAGGATGCATTTGTGTGACGGGTGCGTCAAGTAATATGCATAAATGCATAGTAAGCAAGCTAGTGTGCGTTTTACGTTATACGGTACGGTAACTCTGGGAGAGTGGGAGAATCGAATATCGCGGAGCTCGGCGTCGACGCCCAGAGGATGACGTCAGATGAGTGGCGAGTTCTGGAAACGAACGAATGCTGTAGGCAATACGCAACCGTAGAGAAACTACAGTCAGAAACACAGGAGTTGCGGCCGAGCGTGCGCCTCAGTCGGGGCGTTAACCATGCGTTCTTAGCGCGAGTTTACAAAGTTTGTTTGCAATTTAAAAGCGTTTCGAGAACAATAAAAATGGCAAGTTCTAACGCGTTTATAGCCGCGTTGGTGACGGTGCTGTTTGTAGCGAGGGGTGAGTGCTAAACGGATTAATAAATCAAACGGATGTAAAGTTGACGTGAAACGGTAACGAGTAACGTTGTTACGGGCGTTTACGTATTGCGATGATTTTGAGAAATGAAAACGTCGCTACGCCTATGCGTATCAACGATAAAACAAAAAGATTCCGTTAGTAACGCGGGACGTGAACGCGGGTGATAAGATCGATCTGACAAACATATCGGGCCAAAATGAAAGCAGCGAGATGTTCATTTATTTTGATGCAACTGGCGTACATAACCTAGAAAGGTTCGCAAAGTATGCCATTCGAAAGTCGACGTGCGTGTATGTTATGCTGGCCGACATTTTATCTCACGTGATGTACCGTTGCATTCTGGGTAGATTGGGCGGGTCTTTCGTTGGTCGTTTCCTCAAAACTATTCGCGAATCCACAAAGAATTTTTAGATGAATGACGCAGTGTATTCCGCCTGGCTGTAGGCAACTCGGGTTTCTTTTTCGTAACGCAGTTTGCTATCCTAAAGGCGTCTCCGTATTACTTGGGCGAAAAGAATTTGCCAAATTAGATTACATTTATTTATACTAACTTGGAAGGAAATGCCGACTTGAAAGTTTTAAATTTGAAAATTGCCGTTTTATTTTCAGGTTCCGAGGCTGTTAGATGCTACCAATGCAGTTCTGACCAAGATGGCAAGGGGGAGGACAATTGCGGGGCTTACAAAACATTTAACACAGAACAAAACATCGCCATCGAATGCAATAGCGAGGAATCGCACATGCCCGGTTCATTTTGTGTCAAATTAGTACAGCAGTCGCCGAGGGGTTTCATATGTAAGACGAATTATAAATTTTCCAAAATTTAAAGGTTTCACAAAGCAAAAAGAAAAAAAATCGTTTATATAAATTTGTAATAATCGTATAAATTGGAATGCATAGAATGAATTAATTTCGTTCCCAGCATATCTGGTATTATGTAATGAGTCATCTGAACCCAAAGTTTAAAACCGTAATATCACACTTGTCCTGATTACTTTTAGATCAAGAAAACGATAATGCATTCTTAACGTAAACAAAAATTGATAATGAAAGAATCGAATTCTTATTCGCGATTAATTTTCAGGGGATGGAAGATGGCGTCAAGTGATTCGACGATGCGCATCGATCTCGAGTACAGGTGTAACAGGGGTGTGCAATTGGGGGGTTTACGAGAATGGAATTTATTGGGAAGAGTGTTACTGCTCCGAAGACTCGTGCAACTCGGCACCAAACGTACAAATATCAGCTGCGATCATTGGAGTCACTGTAATAGCATTGATTTCCATTTTGAAGTAGCATTTAGGGTATATTGAGAGATTCACTTTGGATCCTTAACTCCATTTGCTTATTATGTACCTTTTAGCGCTTTTTACCTTTTACTAATGGTAGTATCTTTTACGTGTAATTACATCGTATGTAACGATAGATATTATCCACATTCCGTCCAATGGCATCATACGAGTACATAAAGAGTTTTTTGTTTTTCATTTTTCAAGTTTTTATATTGCATAGATACATAAGTATAAAATTTTAACTGTTTATATCAAAAGGACCTGAGCATAGCTATTCTTTTATCGGCATTAAATGTCTATTTATCTAATTTATGATCTTAGATCACATGAAAAATGAAATTTATACATCTATATTTACCTTCATGGTATATGCCTTTAATTTAATTTTACAAATAATATATTTCTTACTTTCCATTTACACATATTATATTTTGACCATTATTGTAACGTATTCCGTCCACGAACATATGGTAACAAAAAGAAGAGACATGAAAATTTTATATATGTATATATATATACACACACACATATATACACAGTCTTTTAAGAGAAAAATAAATAAATAAGCTCAATTCCTATCGTATCATTCTTTATACCTAAATCATAGTTTTGTAAATAAACGTTCCTAATACAGAAAATATCCTCGCACTATATTTGTGTACATTTACATGAAACTTACCTATAGTGTTTTACAGTCTTTTATATTTTTTTTCCGTAAATTTTTACCGTAAAACAAAGCTTCGAATAGATTTTTATGGGTGGAACAAGTTTAAAAACTCACCTGCAGACTATGCAAAGGGACCGGCGTGTCCATCACCTCGGCCAGACAAAAAGCCAGCATGATCACCACGACCAACTCTCCATAAACGTTCGATAAAACAACCCATAATTGAGAGCTGAAACGTGAATAAGAATTGTTTATTTCATGTTATTTTCGAAAATTTGTTACCCTACGAAAATTTTTTTTATCAATTTGTTATTGATTCGTTTGAAAACAATTGATACTGCGAACATATCGACAATAATTGCAATTCTATCTCAGTATTACGATCTATTGAAGTTGTATGAAATACAAAAATGAAAATATACGCCGAAATATTCCTTAGAGTACAATTTATTCCCTCGTAATTTATTTCCAAACTTGCGGGAGAAGACAGAACTGTACGTACAATAATAATAAACAAGTATATATGTATGCATGTGTACTCTGTAATATGCATGGTTTCTAGGAAAATAAATCGTGAAGCATATTACCCCGTAGAATTTTCTTACACAAAGCCGCAACAGCGAGATGTGAAACCTGTATCAGCTAAGTGAATAAGCTGGTATATAAAATACAGAAAATATGGATATGTGTGTATATACCTATTTTTATACCTATTTCTAATTTGTGAATACGCGTTATCTAGTGTGAGGTGTGCTGTTATACGTAAGCATAGATGTGAGCATTCTCGATGCGTATAATCGTATGCTTTTCAGACCGATTGTTTAAACCGCAAACTGCTGACCTTGCAGTTCTTCGTGCAAGTTTGATTTTTTTCTCAAACTGTTTGCCTGTCGTACGGTTTGCAAAAAGTACTGCGCAATATACAGCGAAACAGAATAAAAAAATTGACGTGTACAGCAAGTTTGAGGGTCCAGAAAGAAGAGAGTAGGTATGGGGCATTCCACGCTAATTAGTTCAGGTTCTGATACCCGACCTCCCAGATTTGGTACGCGATTTTTTATACGGTTGTTCCGACTATAAAAAGCACGGGTATTTGTTTAAAATTTTTTAGGGTAAATTTGTTTTCGTTTAACTATGAAAAATCTTGTGTCGGATATAGAAATTTTTAAGCTTAGACCCAGAATATCAAACGTCGGCATTCGCTAATACTCTCTTTTGAACTTTTTAAAGAAACAAAGTGCAAGAAGCAATTTTCAGTCTTTTGTGGATTGCTGCTCAAACATTTTTATAGATAACTCAGTATTTTTGAGACATTTTCCACATCTTCAAATTACGTTCAAAGATATGTTGGTTTTCGACAATCATAACTAAAGCTTTACTCCAAAAGGCTGAAAAATAAATTTAAGTACTTTTTAGAGTTGGAAATCCAAGAGATCGAGGGTTAGACTCTGGGCGATCCGGCGTGGACTGCCCCCTATATATTACATAATATTATTCGAAACTTCGTTAGTTTTTCAAATACAGCCAAATGGAGGTAGAAAACCACGGTGTTGATCTTTGTGGTATAAGAAAAAAAAAGAAAAAAAAAAAGAAAACAAGTATAACTAGTTTCTGAGGATGTTACGTGCGCTTTTTTCGACGATATTTAACGGGTTTTGCACTTTGCGTCGGTCGCACTACAGTTTGTCGTCGGCCGCAAGACGTTGTAAATCCTAATCACAAGTGAAATTTTCCTGTAAAATACATTCACGGTTGATATTGACATTGCAAACAAAAAATATATAAAATGCAAAAGTCACCGTTTCCTATTCCGAGATTTACAAAAAAATAAAATAATAAAATGATGACACGAGAAACTTGTTATAATTCAACAATCGTGTAAAAAGTCTCAGATAATTGATATTCACTGAATGACAATAATTAAAGTGATTATATATATATATATAATTTGCCAAGAGAGAATATTGACTCATACTATAGATAGATATTAATACCTTGCAAAAATATTCAAACAGGTGTTTACTCGATTCGAGTACATTTTTTTCACACCATCTCACACTGTAGTCGTCAAAATACGAAGGCACCGGGCATAACTCACATTGCATAAACAATGCTCGTTTTTTTGCAATGCTCCATATAGGAAGTGCCTCTGTACATAATGTTTATTAATATCAATAAACGATCGGTCGATTCAGTCGCAGGTGAAAAAATGAATAAAACCGTCAGCAATGAGGGGCCTGGCCTCATCGCACTGCAGTTAAACCCCTGTACCTTACACGAAACGATGAATACGTGTACATGATGCATCATAACCGCATCGAAGCGCAGCAATAAGAAACGAAGTGTCCGTAACGACATAAACAGTGATCATTGCCGCTGGTCAATGCTCCTGAATCTGGAATATAGCTGCATGCAGCATACACGTATATGTATGTATGCTAAAAAGATGATGCTCAAAGCGAGTTTCACTTCCATTGCTGCGCACGCGATATTATACGCGGCGTGTCCGATCACAAATAACAACATCTCGATCCCGCAGGTATTATAACAAGAAATACGTGCGTGCGTCTAACGCAATGAAAATTTTCTCGCGGTGCAATTCATATATGGATATAAGTGTACGTACACCTATACAAGGATATTAGGGTGGCTCGTGATGAAAAAAAAAATCGATTTTTTTTTTTCTATCGGCCACTTTATGAAACCATAGTTAATAACATAATATTGTACCTCCTGGAGTGAAAACGTTGTGGGATTTTTTCCTAGAGGTCTCGCATCGACGTTTTCTACTCGCCATTTGTTTTTCTGATTGATCAGATTATCATTTTCTTATATTATACAACGAACGGAACTTTACATGGTAGCGTTTTGCAACTGATTTGGTTTCCATAAAATCCAGACGTCGTAGAATATTTCAAGTCCTACGATCTTCGAGGTATTCAACATGGTGTAAAACGCATTTTTTTTTTTTTGTTTATTACCTTTTGAAAAATCGTTACCTAGGATAAACTCCCGGCTTCCTCGAACGAGCCGTAGTAAAATGTTAAATAATACACGTCAAGTACATGGTAAGGAGTTTTTGGGTTTTTTTTTGTAGGTACCCTGAAGTAAAATAATCGACTCTCTTCAATTACAAACGGTGCAGGGTGAAAAAGAGGAGCGAGAAACGAACCAGTAATTGTGTCACAGACATCGTCGATGGTACTCACAAGGGTTCGGCGTGGTCCAGGAGGTCGTGGGGCGATCGAGCTCCCGCCAAAATTCGCGATACCAAGGACCTGGGGGGCGGCGAGGCGGAAGCGGCGGATTGCGAAAGAGGATCGCGCTTTCCGCCGCCTCCCGAAGGATTGCCACTCGGATGCCCCTCCACGGCGCCCCCCGTGTTGCTCACCGCCTCGTTCAGGCTATCCTTGTCCTGGTTTTCATTGTTCGCTGAAACAAAAAGCATAGATTTATCGATAGGTAAATTAGCTTTCCCTTTTTTACACCATTTAATTTTTTCCACGAGCGTAGTTATTGGTTGTAACGTTTTTTAGGCCTTGTTAATTTACACGGGTGAAATTAAATGCGTTTTGCTGATCCGGTAGTATTAAAATACGATTGCAAATCGCTATTTAAAATTAAAATCAAGTTTGCGGTTTGCGGGTCGCCCCGACGTGTGTTTTATAAAAACAACGTTGTAATTTGGGACGACAACGGCACGGTTAAGAAAAAGCAATTTAATTTCTCCATTTCGAATGTATCGTCAAATTAGCAAATACGTCTGTATGCGATGAAAGACAAGACGTCTTGATTCACTGTAGCGGGTTGATGCTAATTGATTTGTGTCGTCTGAAAGAAACACGAAATTTCGCCGAAGAGACGATATTTCATCGACCTGCGCTGGTTCCCTTTCAGCCTGGAAATTTTACACCGCTTAATCAATCTCATTGCCGATGTATTTATTCAACATCTTTTCGAACGGCGCGCGCTTGTCTCGTGAAATTCCAAATTGTTTTCTTCCATTTTTAACAAAATTAAAATACGGGTACTAGGTTCTACGAAAACTGATTGTAAAAATGTCGTAAAACGGCGCGACTGTGTTCCTTGATAGTCACACAGATACGGATTGATGGCCATTCATAATCATGAGCTCAGTTCTATGTGACGAGTGGCAAAGAACGGAATTGTCGCCAATATATTTTCGTCGATATTGTCGGTTGAATGAAGCAATTAAAGACATATACAGTCCTGTAAAATTTGACAAAAATTTACAATTTATGCGCATTCCAATTGATTATCTGATAATTAATAAGCTTTGATATAATCCATAAAAATGTGACACGTATTCTTCCGGCAGCCTGTAATAATCTGTTTTTGAATTTGTCAAATTACTCACATTTCATTTTACCAGAACAATGGCCTTTCAGGATATAATGTACACTGTGAAAATACATCTTAGAAAATCATCATCATCATCACGAGAAAACGAATAGTAAATTTATTATTTATTCAATTTCACTTCTCTTCTTTCCCAAACTCGATAATTTCAAAAGATTCTGCACGAGATGCCGTGTACTGATAATTCATCTTATCCCTCTACTTCCCATTTTTTCCTATACTTTTCCCCGACACGACTCAACTACCTGACCAAGAGCAAAAGTATCTGCAATACTGCATTCTGTTTAAATTTCAATTTGGCAAATTAGTCAACAAATATGAGCGTTTTTCTTTCAGCTGATAAGCTGAAGCAAGATATAAAGAGGAGAATTAAAAATGGCTGTAAGTACCTGCAGCTAAAAATTTTGAAAATACGAATAAAAACTGTTTCATCTTCAAATATTCTCACATCGCCACAACTTGACTCGTGCGGAGATGAAATTGAAGTATGTCAGTGCCGTGCACCTCACGTTTAAAGTTCCCGTGCGAGTTCAGAAAATTTTTTTCGTTCTCGTCCGTTGGCTCGTAGGCATGATGGGCGCTTAGAAATTACGCTTCTTCTTCCGCTCGCGCAGGCTACCACAATTTGTTTCAACGAATTCTAACGGTCAACTAGATACACGAAACGCTCAGCTACGTCGGTCCGATATTTGGAGCCGAATGAGTCGACAAAAATACCGCGAGCAAATTCTTGTTCATCATTCGTCCTTTACGCGCGATTCCACCTTTTCTATTCCATCAAATAACCGCGTTACGTTCATGGAATTGAAAAAAATTTGAAACTCGCATAGCAATGAGAGAAAAAATGATACGGATTTTTAAAATTGCAGGCAATTTTAATAAAAAAATGCAAAATTTTATCACACGAAACAAAATGCGAGTTAGCAATCTTCCTACATTAAAGATGCAATGGTGTACTAAATTTTCTACAGTTCCCCGGTCGAAGATGAACAATATCGGTCGCGTTTGATATCAAAAATAACACACAAGCTATCAGAAATATGTGTAATATTGTAAACTCTCCAGGTTCTAAATATTTAATAATGATATGCGGATTACAGCATTTGGATTAAGCCGCAGTCTCATGAGAAAAAGTGTTTAGAGAATAAACTCATTGCTTCGTTTTACACGATAACTTATAAACATAGATACAATAATGATGCTACCTGAGAAAGGAGGAAGTGAATCTTTAACTTTCCAATATGATCAAACGTACGTTCGTTCGCGGTATGATTTTGCATAAAGAATTTTGTTGTTCACGCTGCATAGAATATTTGCATACGACAATTTTACATCTATAGATCCATACACATATATGCAGCTTTGTATATAGAGACTGAAACAAATATTATATCTGTTGATCTTTTGAACTATAACCGCCAGTGTAGCATGTAGAGAAAAAAACTTGACCGTCCAATCATTTACTCAGATCAAATATTATCTCGTGTATTACGTTTGGCACAAGCTCCTTCAGAAGCGACCGCCTCGACGGCTCTCAGAATGTTAATCAAGTGTCGGGTTGGAGCATCGGCGGCATCCCACAAATCACTACAGCTGATGTTGCGGCTTACCGCGGGTGTCAAAATCGTGACAAACTGCAGTAACCGGTTGATCGTGCAGGCGGTATAAAAATTACTCGGTCGGTTGGTTTATTCTTCCGTTCGGATCGTCGCGCGAAATATACCAGAGGTATACAAGGAAGTGTAAACGGACTTTCAAATTCATAAATTATACGGTTAACGATTTCCTGGTAAGATCAACGCCGCTTTAAAACTGATCCCTTGCAAAGTGAAAAGCGATAAAGTTATGGGCAGGGTAATTTGCATCGACATAAAATGTTTTTTCACCTGACGATGGGGGGGAAAAACGCGTAGCGAAAAAAGTAGACACTATCGACTCGCAAGTAAAGAATGTACGATCTTTTAACACCAACTCCCGTAGCTCAGTTTTCAGTGGAAACTTCAGGTAGGATATACACAGACAGATACACTCATTCTCATCGTAAGGATGTGAAGCAGACATTCGTACGTCCACCGTATGTGCCGAAAACCGAGTTTGTAACATAGGCCAACGAAAGTAACGTTTGCGATGTAAAAACATTGAGACTGCAGGAGGTTGATGATGTTGGTGGTAATCAAACCGTGAAATTAGAAACGTTACAATTAGCAAAAGCTTCGGTTTATTACTTATATAGAAGAAGATGCGGTAAGCAGGTCTGGAGTCGAATTGCAAATCGGGTAAATACGTTTGTCTTATAATATGTAATAAGTGAAGAAGGTACGCCACGTGAGCATCTCGACCAAGCGACAGCTAAATTATATGCGAATGTCGAGTCGTCGGAGAATGAATAACGATCACGCCGCAAGGAGTAAAAATGCGACAGTCACGATGCACGAACGAAAGGCTTAATTTGCTTTCAGGTAAAAAAGCCATAGATACTTATTGTTAGGTACTTGATGGAAGTAAGATTATTTCGTCGAAGAATTGAAACTGATTTGGTAGAAATTGGCTGCGTCTAATTAGTCGTTACGTAAGGTATGTATCGCTAATTGGCTTCAAGAAATGCGATAGGAACAATTTCCTATTGCATTCCACGGAAGGCGCTTTGACCCTGGATTTTCACCAATGATTAATTACCTACCTCTACTATAGAATAATGAAGAGTTAAAAATTCATATAGAAAATAAGAGAGAAACTATCCTTTAGTCGTTCTAATTTCCGTAGCAAATTTCTTTCGCGCTACTTTATGGATAGAAGAATTTTAGGGGACAATAAGTTCACGTATGCACAGAATCGATTAGAGTATCAACTTTCCTATATAGAATTAGCATATTCAAATTCTATTGAAACTTGTGTGCAGATTTCAAACTATTCACAAATGTCACCAAGAAAATCAGACATCGATAGGTATAAAATTTAGACAACGACTGCACCAATTCCAACAGTTACCCATCTTGAAATGTCTTTAAATCGAGCTTTTCCAGACGACTAAATTTTCTCGAAAATCCGCCCTAAAGTCCGGCATAACAACTACCGTTCAATTATTCTTTTTTAAACTTGACACACGATGAAAAAACATTTATGAAAATCAAAAAAAGAAACAGAACACGTCTACCTGTTCAACGTGCCAATTTAACATGAATTGTTGCAAAATATCGGCAGATGCGAGACGGTCAGCGATACAATTAGGGAAGCGAGTATAACCGCGTGCAACTTGGTAAATCGAATCTTTAGCAGGCCAATCACGAACGAGCAATAAACCCACATGGCACCGTATAGCGCCGTTATCTTGCGGCGATCGAAACGAACCGGAGCCTCTGTAGGTACCCATACCATCTTTGTACCGAACCACATCAGCGGTGTCGATGATCGTTCCATCGGCATCCCGTAACGCATACTATCCTCCGATCGCTGCAATGCGAGCAGTTCGTTCCTTCAAGCATCGTCGGCGGCAAAAAGTGTCACGTCCAGATCCAATCGAGAGGGAAAAAGCGTTAAAAATCCATTATGCATTACGCCCGGTATACCAAACTGAAATTAATTTCACCAGGATTACCGATCCAGCCTGCAGT
Source organism: Neodiprion lecontei (assembly GCF_021901455.1). Classification (NCBI taxonomy): domain Eukaryota; kingdom Metazoa; phylum Arthropoda; class Insecta; order Hymenoptera; family Diprionidae; genus Neodiprion; species Neodiprion lecontei. The sequence continues at coordinate 7,566,459 of NC_060265.1, read as the reverse complement.
TCGATCACGTTTTCATCGCGATGTCGCGAGTACCAAGCGCAAAAAATTGAGCTTCGTAAGTTCCGCGTTAAAAGGTGAGCTGATGACGGATAATCATTCCCGAATATCGGAGAGCAAATATCGAGCATCGTTCATTCCTTATGCGCGTAATTTGCGGTTGTTCGACAGAAAAGAGGATAAGAGGTACGTACGTTATACTCGCGTAAAGTTGGTGAAAATGAAAAAAACCGGTTACAGTGTAATACACCTCACGGACCACACATGCGATATGCTCATGCCTTCGTTTATTTGAGAAAATTTTACCTGGTTCGTAGAGACTGTCGACGGTAAATCCATAAGCAGTGGCTTGGCGTCTCGCCGTGGTAAATCTACAGTTCGCAGTGATGCGGCGATAAAATCTGCGCACCTTAGCGAGGCTCGAGGCGTTCGATGGCGGTGATTTTCCCTCTATGTGTATCTCGGCTTTTCAACCTCACGTTCAATTATTATATTATTATAAATTGTATATCGCACCGTGTTTCTCTCGCGGTATACTTTTTTTTCTCTTATACACAATCCACCAAATAAGTTAAAAGAGAAGGAATTCGTTTCTCAATTTCTACGGGCTTACGGGAAAGCTCCAAGTGCCTCTCGAATCATAGTGTATACGAGCCGACAATTTTCTTTTATTTTGATAAAAATCTAACGGCTGCTGTCAGTTGTTGTAAGCACAGTGTGTATCCGCGCTGAGTGCACGGGACTCTTGAGCAAATATGTAAATATGTATAACATACACACGAGTATAGAATATGATGGATGACTGACAATGAGATACACACTGGTACGTTGAAGCAGCGTATGGATAAGAGAAAACTAACACGTTTCGAAGATATCGACGCTGTGCAAAGAGCCTTGGCGGAACTGGTACTAAGGCTCACAGAAATTCACTACCGGGGGTACTGCTTAAGCGAGAAAGAAACCAATACGGTGGTTCTGTAACGCCACGTAGAAAACGACTACTGTGTACGTAGATCCATGTTCTCGAAACGGAACGATCTCCCTCTCTCGCTTGTCTCGTTAATACCGGCTTAGGAAGTTTGTATACGTATGGTTGAAGAAAGAAAAACACAGCTAGAGCCTGTGCCATGCACAAGGAGTGTGTAAACACGAAATTCAGAAGGGGGTCAAGCGACAATGAACGGATCGTCTAATTACGCGTGGAGTGGATGCTCTTCATCCCAACCAAAGAGGAGGATTATCGTTGATCCCGCTTTGAGATGTATATCCACGGCACACGGAAACGCGCGTTTTTAATCTAGCCGAGATGAAGATATCCGCGATTAACAATGCTTCGAAACGGAATGCCGTGCCGTGCCGCGAGCGTCGAGTTGCCGCGGAGTTACTCTGATCATCTGGCCACGATGATCATCGCAACAGGAAAGACGACCACCGAGTTTTACGGTGGTGGCGATGGTGGTGGTGGTGGATCGCCGCTTAGCCTCAATTCCATTTTTCAGCTTCTTTACTAGCGGCCCAGAATTCAGGCCTTACAATTCTCAAGATGGCTCACCACCACACCATCTGCGTATCAATGTCTCCGCCAATTACACGGCTTCGTCGCACGCGAAGGCAGGTCAAGATCTATATTCTAATGCCGATGATCGTTCGTTGGCATCGGTGGACATTCGATCGGACGCGTTTTATAGGCTCGTGTCAAATAAATTCACAGAGAATCCGGGTTTCGATCAACGCGGAATTCTTCAACACATCATAGAAGTTCGGAGCTATTCAATTAATTATAGTGACGATGCGAAAATTGAGTCGCGATGATTTCTAACGAGATCGATATCGCGGATCCAGTTTCACCGATCATCGATCAGTCGGAATCGCGTCAAGTTTCAAATTATTCTTCTCCATAACTCTTCAATTTTAACGCCGAGTGAATAACATTTCACTCTATGGTTACGGAGTATCTATATTTTCTATAACGCGTTTCACGAATTTATCGTGACTATTGTTATTTGTTTAAAGTATAACGCACCATTCGAGTGCTCGATGCGGGGCACTCGGCTGAACGAAAACACGGGAAGACCGCAACTAACGAAAGTTTATACAGTGGAACTGCTGCATAAATGGGTGTAAGCACAACTTTAATTACACGCCTGCTAGCGCGCCGGATGCTCGTTAATATTAAAACTGAGATTCAATATAATATTTGACTACAGTGGGTATTATACCGCAGTCTTAATTATGCATTCAATTACCTTCTACAACCGGCTCAGCTACTTTTCGAGTAGAAAAATCGATTAATCTTTGTCGAGCCATCCTTATAGTCTTAATAGTTCTTCAAGCATAATTTTGCGTTGTATAAATATACATCAAGCGCTTGTAAGGCGAAGTATTAGGAAATAATCTGAGAAAAAAATCACAACATCGATTTTTTACTTTCACATCAGTCTTCGCGATGACAAACGTATGAGTAGTCACTTTTCATCACTGAATATTATATAAAAAGATAAAATAAAAAACATGAAGTTTGCTATTCCGCACTTGCGGAGGCTGCAGTAAATCTGCTCCCAGAAATCCGGATAAATTTTCGTTGTGCGAAATAACGTGACAGTGGATTTTGCCAAAGTGACCATCACGAGTCCCGATTATCGCTACACGTGGAAACATTTCCGCGTTTGTAGTAACGGTGACAGCATACAACGCGTCAGATGCACCAGATCTGTGCAAAGTCGGCCAATGAGGGTGATGGCAGTAAGGATTGGGAAGTAAGGAACGAGATGCAGGCACATAAAAAGTGAGTAAAACGTAATAGTCGAAAACCGCTCGCTGCTTACAGTGATAGGAATGTCTAGCCGTGTAACCTAGACCCGTTCATAGGTACGTACCTACTTCATGCGCTCTCCAGACTCGGACGATATCCAAGTTGCAAGTCGGCTAATGCCTGAAACGAACGGCCGAGGAAGACTACTTCGCATACAGAACAGCGCAGCGAGGAAATGGCTACCAGTTACATACACACCTCTATATATATACGGTACGCGCTGTACTTTGAAAGAATTTGGCGTCGTTGAATGAAGGATGAAACAGAAGTGAAATAAAAAATACACCAAAAAACCAATCAAACCAATCAAACCAAGCACGAGCTACCGGGAATACGTTCTGCTCGATGGGAAAAACGTATGCTTTGAAACGTAGCATGAAATGGGACGTACGCGAAACGTTTGCGTACAAAAGTCAGTATGGTAATTAGGCGAGTAAAATACTTCCGCTAAATTTCTCGGTCATTTCATAACGTACCGAATGCAGCAGGTAAATACCGGCGCCTGTGGAGCGAAAAAGGAGAGTTCACGGTTTACTTTAATTATTGTTCACGCCTGCTGCAGATACTATCTTTGTACGAACATTGCCGCGTTCATTGTGGATGAGCCAGACTATGCTAGCTATCCGTGTCCGATCGGAGGACGGCCTACATACCTGCCGACCATTGCCAAAATACTTTCTTCTCTTAAACAGTTTCGGTCCTGGAGTATTGCGATAATTATTGCTTCTCGTATAATTGAATTTTGCTTCCGTTCTGCGTTGCGTACTAGTTAGTTTGATGCAAATACGAATACGAGTATGAGTTACCTAGTCATTGTGTCATCTAGCTTGTTAAACGATCGGCGGACAGCAGTGGGAAGCGAAAAAAAAAGTACACCTGGGGGATATAAATGAACACCTTCAACGCGGAAATCTACTTTCTCTAGTAGACATGTACCATTGGTATAAAGTATCGTTGAAGCATTCAGCTCTTGTCAAGATCGTTCCCACAGAGCGAAAACCATGAACGTACTTACGTGTAATTTATACTCAAAATCCCAACGAAGAGACTGACACGCACGTCTGACCTTAAAGAATGCGCTATGATAGACACGCCGAGAATTTTCATAGCAGCTAATTAATCGCTGTTAATCAACACGCACCGCAGCGGTTAAACAGTAGCTGTAATATCGTTCGTGCTCGTACCGTGTCTAGATCCAGTTAATCAACCGTTGTCGATATACTTAATAGTTTTCGGAAGCTGGTCTCGTCCGTTGCTCCGTTAATCAGATACACGCAACAAATCAAATCGTGATGGTACATATTTCTAGACCGATTTATATTCAATCTTTGATTTTGTCGTTATAATTTATATTATCGCCTCGTACTTGATACTCCGATAAACAGAGAAATTGACAAATTGAAGAGGGTACGAACTGGTTCTACAGAAGTTTATTCTACAAAGTGCGACCCTAGGGAAAGAATGGGAATCCTACAGAGTTCGTTCCTGCAGAAAAATGATGTAAATAAGTTGAGAACTACGCGTCTGGAACCGCATTAAAGTGATTCGTGGCACCTTAAAGATTACAATTATAAGTTAGGCCATATGCCAAACCGCGACACACAGTTCCCTGATAAGAACGCAGAAGGTGACTGTATCACCTCTAGAGCTAGAATAAGTAAGGCTTCGCTCTTTGTAGAAGTGAACTGTTTAGGATCACATTCTGTTGAATTTTCGTTCTGTATAGGTTAAAAGTACTCTGTAGGATATCTTTTTAGGACTCCTATACTATACGACAGATTTCTGTAGAACGGGAAGCCTCTCGTCCAAGATCAGTCGATTTAAGACGACGTTCTCATAATCATGTAACGTGTGTTGAGTTTTGAAGAACCTCCGTTTCTGTTTTTACTTATTGAATAGGTATTTTGAGATTATCAATATACCTATACTGTCAGAGGCAATAATTGGAAAACAAAGTTTAATCTTCTTGCAAAGTACGAACCAGTATTAGAAAAATGTTCACTCTGAGATTGACGAAATGTAATTACCCGAAAGGTAAGAGGACGTTATATAATTGACCAAGCTGACCTTTGACGGGTGCAGAAACAGTGGAGGCGCCATCGGGAACGTCAACAGCCCGTTCTTGGTTCCCCGGCAATATCATGGATATCTTATTGGCTGCGGGATCACTTTCTCGAAGTTTCCAGTTCTCCCTGCCGGGAGAAACGGGCGGCGAAGATTCCCTCTCCTTCCATCCAACATCTCGCAAATGTCCGTCGTTATTTTTGGCCTCATCGGCGAGATCCTCGGAGTCCTTCCAGGCGTCCGGATCCGGAAGATCGGGAACAAGGGTCTCCTCGTCGTCGTCCCTTATCCTCCACTTGGCCCTTTGATGGGGCTCGTTTTTGATCGACTTCGCGTCTTCCTTAGCCGCGATTTCGCTCACCGAGTCAACGACGTCCTCGACGAGTTCCTCCTCCCTGAGGATGTACTCCCTGCGTTCGTTGGGATCGGGATAAACCCTATAGGGCCCAACGAGGCCCACGATACCCCTCGGAATTCCAGCCACCGGAGGATTAGCTCGTGTCCCGGCATCCCTCTGCCAGTCGTAATCGAACTTGGGTTCACCGTCCGTCGAGTACATTTCGGGATTTGGTCCCGTCTGCCGAGAGGCCGTCTGAAGCCACCGATTTAGCTCCTGCTGTCGGTTCAGGACCTCGGAGTCCTCCTCCTGCTGTCGTATCTTCGGCGGTTTCCTGACGACGCTGTAGATGGCTTCCTCCTCCTCTTCAAGGGGTTCGACTATCTCCGCTGTCTCGTTGGGAAGCCAAACGTAGGGAGATTCTTTCTGGTGAACACTCGTGGCGTCGGAAAACTTCCTACCCTTAACCGCTCCGTTCACCGCGCTGATCACAACCTGGACCGCATTTTCGTTGAGCGTTGACGGCGGCGATGTTGCCGGTGTAGCGGAGTCCGTGTTGCTGTCCAAAACGCTGTAGACTGGCTCGCGGGTCGCCGTCTGTATCCACCGGGGTCTTGGCCTTCTGCCGTTGCTGGTACCCGCACTTTTCTGCTCCGTGATCGCGGCAGAAATGCCGGACAGTTCAGCCACCATATTAATTCCCGGTCAGAGACACAACGGGTATTTGGTTTACGATGTCAGGCGGCCGGAAGTCACGCCTTGGTCAATCCGAACATGTCGAGGTCCGGACACGCCGGATTTTTTCACGTATCAGTGTCGCGTTATCGCCGAATTCCTCTGCCTGGACGTCACGTGGGGTTTGGAGTGGCGCTTCTTTTGGCTTACCACCACTACAATCTACGCCGCGCTGACGATGAGAACCAGAAGAACCAGCGGCAGAGCCGCGATAAAATTCGTCAAGTACCTACGTGGCTAAAATCGCGGATATAATGTGACAACCGGGATTGCCGGCGGTTCGAAGAACGGCGAAAAAACCGGCGAACCAAGTCAGAAGAGGCAGTCGTAATATGTAAGTTAATGTGATCGCGAAACGGTACCGCAGTCAGAGTAAACAACGTTTTCCATTTTTTTTCCTAGCAGCCAAGAACCCGATTCACGTTCGACATTCCCAGATTATTACACTTGTTTTTTCCTTTCCTTCCGATCGAATGTTCAAACGACTGGTGAGTAATATCAGGATCCAGTTACCCGCGAAACGATCAGCCGCACGCTACACACTTTAACCGTCGTCTTCCCGAACCAAACTCGATGATCCACAAATGGTAAATGACGTCGAAAAACCTTTTGCGCACAAACGGTTTTGTTGTATATCCTGCAAGAGTGCGTTCAGCGGTTGGAGGTGGGCACAGGTCGATGGGATGGATCTAGCTCACCCGTGACTAGCTTGACAAAGATACAGAGTTTCACATTCCTTCAACGCCAAGCCTTCCGCCTTCCCATCAATTATTATTCAATGCGTTTTTCAAGCTCCCCTCCCCCCCCCGCCCCTGCGGTCGCATGTGGGAATCGCGTTTCCCTCAAACATCTGCAGTACGAACCTCTGCAGATGATCTTATCTCTCACAGTGGCAGATTGCAAGCCGGCTATAATCCTGCATCAGCTGAATCTGGGAAGAGTAAATTAGTCGTAATTGTTTTTACGATGATGATGTTGTATCCCATGAACAACCATGTTTGGTTCCTCTAGGCGACGGAGAGTTATGACCATTTAACGTGACATTCCATACCTTGTCATGGGTCATTGGACACGCTTGAATACTCAATTTGCATATCGAGATGTATGTACCTACTCGAGGAGAGTCTCGAGTCAAATTTGATTAGCAAGAGCAAGCTGGCTGAGCTATAACCGAGATTCTTGGGGATATTACATTTTCAGCAAAGTGCTGCCTTGAGCACTAAGAAAGCACTCAAAGAACCAGCTTACTTCAACCGTCGCAAACCAATCAAAATTGATTGACATATTTTTGCGAAAAGACGTGGTATTTTTCCGTCACGTATTTCACGGTGAATTCAACGGATATTTACCCAACAAATATCTCCAAACGTTATACCATGATAAGTGGATAAATAGTTAGACTTGTTGGTGTCACGAGAGTTGACGCCATGTCCAAAAGTTTTTCGTACGCGTGTAGCCTTTCTCTTGTAAATCGATCGATGATCCATTTCCTTCCTGCCTTCCTCTCGCTATCACTGGTGAGTTTGAGATCGCACCACTTCAATTTTCAACAAAAATGGGTTTCTATTTTTTTTTTATTATGGCCCAAAAAGAGCCGGACGATTGAGAACTTAGGTTCCTGACTCTTTTGGTGGTGAGTATACATGGTTTCATTATTTAAACCCACAAATTAATGTCACTGTGATTGTATGGCTAACCTATCATCATTCCAGATGACGACTTTGATCGCTGAAGGATACGAATTACTTATTTGGATATAATTTTTATTCCTTTTAATATTTAATTTAAATTATTGATTAATCTGATGTGGCGACTTTTCGCACGCTTCTCTTACGTATATAATTGTAAGTAACATTTCGACTTAGTTTTGTGAAAACTTTGCTTTACCAGTGAGTTCCCGTTAGATTCGAAACCCGACCTTTTCCTTTCTTACGTTTTTTCTCAAGTTTCATCTTATCTTTACGAATAATTTCATTTACGTGTTTGTAAATAAATATATATGAGGAGGGCCGCCCTCAAAGGGCCGAAACGTCAACAACTGACCGTTATTCTGACCTTTGACACCGAGAAACGTGTTCCCATATACATTGATAAAGTCGAGCGACCCTACCTGCGTAACATGATACAGTCATAATAGACAAACAACCGTCGTATGCTTATAACAGGTATAGCACGTTACAGTTTCGCGTGACCGATACGCGGAGATAAACAGTGGACAATGGAAAGCCTGCGATTTGAGAAATGGAAGTCGCTACGTGACATGTGCTCCCCATAATAATGGGCAAGTCATCAGACTGCAAGAGACGCCGGTGCAGTTTTACAATTGATTTATCCTCTGCTCCGCATTATACGGTTTACAATCGTTACGGTGAATCTGAAATTGTCTACCGCAGTCAAGATTGAAAAAGTTCCGAAGCGATTCACGATAGTCGCATACCCGTATAAGCGTCTTGCACGCCTTAAGCATCCCGCAATCAAGGAGCCCGGACCCGCAGGTCGCACACCTATCCTTACCGGTAAACTTTAGTGTCGGTTATATGCGGTATTCCTAATTGCTAGTCGAGGTTAGTTAGGTGCATCGTTGCACGCCCGATGGTCCGCAGGATTATCATATGGCGCCGTAAAGGATCAGCGAGAATAAGCGCCGACAGGTGGTTGAAGCGGAGGCGTAACAGGTGGAGGCATAGACCTGGGAATGATCGTCGCTCAACGAAATGATGACGGAAAGGAAAAAGAAACTAAAAAATCATCCGTTAGTTTTTACGTCGCTTTTGACGTAGGAACAAAGGTCGTTATGAGCGCATAAACCGAATGCCGTGGAGGCATAAGCTGGAAGCATCGACTCGAGGATGCGCGTCGCTCAACGAACTGACGACAGAAAGAAACAGGAAGTTAAAAAATCATTTGCGTAGCTTTTGACGTCGGAGCAAAGGTCGTTACGAGCGCATAAGCCGAATGTTGCGTATCATCGAGATGCCAAAATTTGAGCTGCATCGTTAATCATTCGTTGCTACTATGCCTGAACTTTTGTAAATCTTTTTTTTATCACGATTTTGGTTAGTATTTGAGTGACGCAACTGATACGGAGTTTTTGTTTTTTTTTGTTTTTTTTAACGTAGAAAAAATGAATAAATGTTGCAATTGTGAGGCTGATGCTGCAGATATATAAATGACTCGTCTAATGGAGATGTTTATCGGTAATAATTCAGGGTTTACGTTTGTTCGAATGTGGTAATTTTGGAAAAGACAGTATTCGCAAAAGGCTACAAACAACAGTTCAGCCAGTTCGAAGTACTTGGCTTCGGTTTAAGCGGCCAATTTCTGCTTCCCATGAGAAAGTAAAAATCCGGATAGGTAATAAACGTGAGTGTTACAGCTTGCGCACCTTACATTACAAGGCTACAAGTATGCAGGTAATACAGGTGACTCGGCGCATCCGTCCTATATTACACGCCGTTGTCCTGGATCCATACGAAAGTCTAAAGCGACGGCTGGAATAAAGAGTTGACGTTCGTTTAAAAGCCCTACTCTCAATACAGTCGAGAATCAGTACAGAGATTACTAGATATTGTATTGGCAATAAATAGTAAATTGTATGGTTACGATGACAGCCCCTCATTACTTCCTTTGTTTTCCGGCTGCAAGAAATATGGCAGACTAAGGTCAAATTCTGCAATTCCAAGTTACCTCGGTGAATAGGATTTATACGATTTTCTAAGAATTTTCAGAGAAATTCGAACATTTCGTACAATTTTGTACAAGAAATTGTTTTCGCACAAAATTGTAGTGTCTTGTAAAGTTTTTACTGAAAAAATACAAATTTTCATGAAAATCTATAAGTTTTTATGAGACATTATGCAGAAAATATTGGATTCGTACAATATAGTGAATATTCATAATTTCTTATAAAAACTTATAGATTTACATGAAAATTTTTGTTTTTCATTAGTAAACAATCTACAACACACTACAATTCTGTAAGAAAATTAACATTTCTTTATGAAAAACTACTCATAATTCTATAAGAAATGATACGAAATGTTCCTATTTCTGTAAAAATTCGAGGTCATAGAAATTTTCGCCATCAGGGTAGCTTAAATAAAACTGGTATGCCATTTCTCGAACAGCATAAGGCAAAAATTCGTCGGTATTTCATCCAGACAAACGGTACTTAATGTCAATGAATCCAAATGATAGGATCGAATCTCATCGGTATTACAAAACTCTCCAAGCAGCAATAATGGATGAGTAAGCATTGAACTTGCGGAGGAATGCATTTATATCTAATCGTATGAACGTACGTCCGTTTACTGTAAATTTCTTAAAACACACGCCGCGTGCTAGACGGCGAGCGAGAATTGAGTATCGTGTGGATATTATTCCGCGCGGAAGGTGGGATGCAATTTCACATGGTCAAAGGTTAATTCCTCAACAATCAATAATACCTATCATTGCCAAGTCAAGTACCTATGCAGGCAATCAGACGCGATTCACGTAGGTATAGTGCAATTTTCCAACGTTCATGCGAAACGACCGATAAGCTGTTGTCATTTTACCGTAAAACCATAATGGTATTTTACAACAACAAATGACGATCATTGCCAGATGTTTCGTTTATATTTTTTCAGCGTTACCTTAATACCTACTCACAGACTGCATCCAAGCGGTCGTTGTTCACTATGAAAAGCTAAAAAAAAAAAAGATTCAAACAAGCAAGATTCGTACGGAAAGTTATGTACGATAAACCTGCGTACATAAGCCGATCGTACACGATGCAATTACAAATTGCAAATGTGAAACAGATAACGGTGAAACGGGAGGCTTACTTTTTTATCACGAAATTTCCTCCTCCCTAACCAATTCCGTTGCTGCAACTGTACGTGTTGAAGATTTGACGAATTTTCAAAATTTATTATTCTCTTCCGTTGATCAGACGAGATCATTCGCGTCACATTTGTACTAGCACTGTAATACATTGAGTAATCTTAGGTACAAGAGGTGTGCGACTATGCTTCAATGTACCGCGTCAATTGTGCTTTAAATAAATTTTTTGCGTAGATTGAAACGATCAAGTAGACTACTTCATCTTCTTGGTTCCAATTAACCGCGTTGCGTGAGTGACGTGGATGTCGTCGTGCTTGTATGGAAAACAACTAATTGGTAGCAAAACATCGCCGCGTGTAAACCAGCATCTAACAAACGTGTACCAAACATGCCTGAAGGAAGATTTTCCGAGTAACATACCTCGGTTATAACGGCACGTCATTCGCCGCAGGTGAATATGTGCTTGTATGCAATTAAACGTGTAAGTGTAGACGGAATTTCTTTGAAACCATTCGTCAAAGATCTGGTTTGAATTACAGAAGCTTATAACAACGCTACACCGTACCCGCGGTAAAACAAATCAGCAACTACTCTACAATTGTGAAAAGTAAACGTTTCATGCAAATATCGCGTTTAATTATATTTAATTATACATATGCAGATCAGAATCTCGAGCTGCCGATAGCAAAAAAATATCTGTGAACAATAAGTATAGTCCAAACGACGAAGAAGCACAAGGTATAACGAAGTTAGAAGCTTTCGCAATTTTTCATAACCTCCAGCTATCACTGCAGTCGGTAATTAGATAAATACGTGAGTCAATTTTAAATATAATTGATTGTCGAGTATGCGAACGCGTTTCGACTAGCATGGGGTAAAAGGTATATTATGTACGTGAATCGTTAAAACTACTGCCGCAGTTTCACGTGGAATAATGACTGCAAGAATTTTCCCAGGTGTAAAATATTTACATCCTACACCTATCTGGTAATCGCAGGATACATATGGTATATATTTTACTACTCGAGAGATTGGAATCACCATTTTTTCCTCATTTGTCTATTAAATTTCATTCGTTTCAAATAATTACATTAACAGCAGATGCTGTACCGGCATTAAAAAATGATCAATCAACTTAATACAGTTATCGTCCTTAGCAGTAATTCCGTTATCTTATACGTTATTAAACACCATAATCACACTCGTCATTATACCGCGAATCAATAATATAACGAAAGGTATAAAGAATGTAAGGTGTATGTGTAGAGAAGGTATTAGATTATCTACCGTGAATGAAAAGACAGTTCAGCCAAATTGTGCAATGATCTAAGTTAGGGCTTTTTTCATACATTCTCTCCCCTGGAATAATGTACAACAGTTTTTGACCGATAACAAGGAAACTTAATTTCTGATTAAAGTAAATGACGCGCTGCTGCGGCTTGATCGTTTTACACAAATATTACACATCCGCTCGTATAATGCGTGGAACCCGATCTGAAGTGCATCCGATTGTGACTTGTGAGTTAACCGTAACTGCAGCAGTAGTGCCCCTGTACTATACTTACATCCGCTGTGGAATCTCGAAGCGTCGAGAAGCGCAATGAAGTGTACGAGTATAAGGTACACACTGCAGAGGTTACACGTAGAAATATCCTACCCGGTTTGCAATTATACCGCAAATTCCAACGTGTTGTCCGTCGTACGCGCCGACGACTACCAACTCCAGAGTTTCGAAGTGGATGCAAATGCATCTCGGTTTTATCTCCTTACGCGTACCGGTACTGTAGCAAGTATTTACACAATTACCGAACAACAAAACAGCAGCATCGATGTAACGATAGTTACGCTGCCAGCGATATTTTACAAACGGTTGTTATACCGTGAGATACAATCTCTCTCCTAAAATATAATACATCCTACGCTCGGAATCGTATACTGCAAAGTGTAGAAAATGACTCCAATTGTGTTGCACGAGGATACGTCAAGGGTATTAGAAGTTACGATGGTGGAAAGATTGTGGAAAAATTGTTTAACTGGCATACCGCAATTTCGGACTAATTTACTTTCGTGCGATTATTTGAAGAAAAGAAGGAGAAAGAAAAAGAAAGAAAACTATTTGACTACTACAGAAACCATCCTGTCTTTATATTCGTACTAAACAACTAGATTCTCATATAATAAGTTGAAACGTGTTGAAATTAAATGAATCGCTTTGATGATGGACCGAAGAAAAAAATAAATAAATAAATGATAAAAAAAAAATACGTATGTGACCCGACTTCCGCCGGCGAGAGACGGCTCAAGTATGTGCCTGGCGTGCGAATGATGTTACACATTTTCAAACTCGTCTATAATAACAGGGTATATAGGGTAACCGAATAACGCAATCCTACTCTCATCAGCTGTTAACACGGATCCACATCGAATGTGAATCTGTGATGGCTATTGACACTTTCGAGTTTCGTTCGTTTCAATGGATGACAATAATGTGCGGAGCAGGGATCGTCGTAACGTACGATTTCTATTTTTACATTGTACAATTAGCGTTATTGCTAACAGTATGATTTCTCTGCACTCGTATCGACGTATTCATATATAGGTTATTGTGTCGGGATCTCGTTTAATTCTCTCCTCTATAACGAATCGTGTGCTCGATAATGCAATTTTTTTCTTCTTGCTCATTTCTATTTTTTTTATTTTTTTTTTTATTTTTTTATGTTTTCGTTACTTTGTTTTTTGTTTTTCTTTAGCATTCAACCAGCAGCTGTACAAGCGGAGAACACGTAGTTTTAAAAAGTCCGTGTGCACATATTAATTCTAAATATATGTATTATAGGTGTATGTAAGCCGTATGTTTGCACGGCGATGATTGAAATGAGAGTCGGGAATTTTTTATTATCCGCTTCCCGAATGACGCGTTACATCGGTAAGTACGTGATATACACGTATGTAGGCATATACATGTATATACAATATATATGCACATTGCACATACACAAGGCGCATACGTGCGCATCTACACGGGTTGATTTCTATTTGATATTCGCAATGTATCCGGCTTTAATCCAGCGCATTCAATGCTCTTACGTTAGTTTATTTTTTATTTTATCGTTTTATGTTTTTGGCGCCATAACTTTCAGCATGCCCGAGAGTCCGGAATTCCCAGTTTTCGAAATCAAATACGATTCAAATGTTAAATGACTAAATTTGACACAATTTTACCGTATTATTATTTTTGTTGCTCTTATGTATCATGTTGACACGATAAAACTGAATATCGAAAAGTGAAATACGAATGAGCCTCGCAACGTGAATAATGATTAACAGTTAATAGTTGCCACACGTTGTGTATATACTAACGATAAGTTTACGTGTAACCCACGCAAAACTGCGCGTTCAATCTCGCGGACATACCTGTAACGGGTCGACTTAACGTCTTTCCAATTTCAACGGGACTGGATAATGGTTTCAAAGTGCCAAATTTACCGTGCATCGGCATCGGAGTATACAAAACGCAGCGAATGATCTACTTACAGAGCATCCGTCTAATACACGCCCTGAAGTTACTCAAGATCGACTCCAGAGTAACACGCGTAAACAGGTTCAAGATTTAATAGGCCGATTAACGGTAATATGCACGGTGATCTATTTACCAAGACCGATTGGGATCGGAGCGGCACGTTGATCGCTGAAAGTACAAATTGCGTCGTTTCAAAAACGAATTTTTACTTTTTACTTTTTTTATTTCTTCATACTGTACGAGAGGGGAAAATTTAGAAAATCCCTAAGCTTGTCCTCGTTTTATATGCAACGCGGATATACCGAAGTCGATATCTATACACATGTAAAAGTCATCTCGAAGATATGAATGGTACTTTTTAATGACACGGATCATTAGCCCACTTATCTCAAGCAGATCGTTTAATTTTCGTCATATTTCATATGCTTTGAAATTTTAATGGTAGAAAATATTTATAGCAGAGCTATGAAAGAAAAACCGAGGTATAAAGTACACGACTGCAAAATTAGGTTTTATTTGTTTATTTATTTATTTTGTAAGCGATAATTGTACGTGTTCCGACGAAAGGTTGGATATAACTTCGTTTTTATTACGTCGTCTCGACAGTGAAGTACAACAATTGCGTCCTAGAATTTCATGACAACGATCTAATTTTTTTTGTCAAAATACGATATTACGTTATAACAATGACTATATGTAACATAAATAAACATCAAATTTGACCGAGATCTCTGAATTCTTCTTCCTTCTTAATTGGTATGTTTATAGTTCAAGTGTGCTTCTTAATTTTTTTTCATTTTGGCTTCTCATTCAAATTCCAGTTTTCGCTACTCCCCTCCCTCCCCCCATCGTGCACGAGATTCTGTATCCACATACCGACATTCCTAGAGGAACTATGGATCGTGGTACACGCTTACAGTTCTCGCTGACTCTAGAAATATTATATTACGTATTACTTCCGTGAACCGAATATAAAGACTACATTATACCTTTGTCGCAGAAAATATTATCCCTCGCGGTTGTACGTATGCATTACCATATTTTTGCACTGAGGTCTGCGCATTGTGCAGCACGAAACTCAGCTAAAGTACCTACAAAGATATTTCATTCCGCAGGTATTATTATATTTCCGCGAACGATAAGACATCGCGCATCGGCCGACGTTGACAGACCGACATTTTTTTTCGCAAACTTTGTTAGGTAAATATTATACCTAGGTACAAAAGAGCCAATTTCCTTTACCGTTCTTCTTCCCGACGCACAGCAGCTTCATTTTTATATATTCGCGTTGTACCGCTTTACTTCTACAGTGTTCTAATGTACCGTTATAAACGTATGTAGATATGTTTTATACGTCTGACAGTGATTGAAAAACAAATCAACGTCAAAGAAACGATATTTTTTCCTTCGACGGAGAGAAAGAGAGATAGGTAAATAGATAGATGGATAAAATTTATTGCATGTACGTTGTGTTGTAAAATAATTTACAAAGGTGAAATGATGGTAGGATAGAGCGAGAGAAGGAGAGAGAGAGAGAGAGAGAGAGAGACGCGTTGAGAAATAAATGACTCGACTCGTAATGATTAAAATCATACAATAATATAGTCTTGATCTTGAATATTCACTTGACCCAAATCGTATGCCGACAGTTGCAATTGGTGAATTTTTAAATGATTGGTAATTGAGTCCGTGATTTTTTTTTCCCAGCATTATCTTAATGCGTTCGTTAATCAGCTTATTTTATGATTATGGCAAAAAATTTATCTTGCGTATCAACTATTGATTTCAAACCCGCATTAACCGGTTCCGCATTATTCGGATATTAAAAATCCACGTGTCGTTAGTCAATTGATCGACAAGCAGCTACTTAAAACACTTTACTCTTGTAATTAAATTTCACCTCTGAACTGTATGAATAATAACAAGATTACACGGTTCGATGTAAAAAAAAAAAAAAAATCGTCGTTAAAAAAACGCCACACAAGTAAATGTTGTACACAGATCGAATAATTTTTTGAACAAAAATTAACGCCGTGTAAAAATGACGGATAAATATTCGTGTTCGAATGAAAATATATCGGATATACGATATTGCAGCAATGCCACGTAGGTCAGGATCCAAAGTTCACGACGCGCGTATAATATAAATATTCAGCCACACACTCGGATCTTGGAACATGAATTTCATTTCAGTTAATTGCAAGATAAGCGGTTGGGTTAAACGACGGACTAACCAGCTACACATGTTACAGCTGTAAAGCGGATAGACCGGTTTATGTCGTGCAACAGTGGTCAATATGACGATCAGCGATGGATTGATTCGGTCCATTTTCATCTCCGCGATATTCAGCCTGTCGTATTCTGTCACGTTAAACGAACGGTACGTAAAATCGTGTGTTGCGAATTTTTCCAAACAACTGATTGTTGATGTATAAGAAAATCTCCAGCTGTTCCTTTTCCACCGATCACCCGCGCACTGCAGAATTTCCCTTTTTCTGTTCTCCTTATTGATAATCAAATCTCTAATATATAACCTACATAGGGGTGTAAGGTGGCTAGCACTGGGGGATGAAATAACGGAGGATCAACGGCGGATGGAAAATATGAAAATAGTGAGATACAATACGAGCTACCCGATATCGACTACGTCCGAAATTTTCTACAGTACGAAAAACGACATGAGGATAAATTACATCGTTGTAGCGGCGTCTGCGATGAAGGGATTCGTTAGTGTGGAGAAGGGGGGAATTGGCCAGAAATGGGTGACGATAAAATACACGAGCGAAAACGGATCTCAAGACCAGTTGGAGGTCTTAATCGAGTCTTACAAAAGCGAGCCAAGTTTGATCGTCAAAGACAACTCGGCAAAGACTTTGACAACCGTGATCGTTATGGACGAAATCAGGAATTGGACCGAACAAATTTTACGATACGTTGCAGAAAATTCTAATACGATCGATGAATACCCGTGACTTATCATTATATGTATACAGCGCAAGACGTAAAAGGACCATGACGCCTATCGATATTGATCTCTGCAATTATTATTGTTATCAATGGATTTCTTATTTATTATTTAATTAACGTGTTCTGTATCGTATACTTTAATGCCAACGAACCAATTTCTGTACAATATATCTATAGTTGAGATGATCTTAAGAATGTTATACTTCGGTAATAATAATAATAATAGTTTTTGTATATCAATGGAGAATTACACTTTCTATTTAGCACATGAACAATAATTATCGTGTTAATTATCCCGTAACCGGAAATCCTAATCTGGCAAAGTTACGTCTTTTTCACTTTTCTCAATAAAAAAAACGCAACTTCCTCCCAGCCGTAGGATAGAAGAAGTGAATCATAATATTCGGGAGGCTCGCGTGTTTTCCTTTCTATACGCATATGCAAGAATTTGGAAATGAAATTATATCAAAAGAATAACAATTAGGAGAAGTTGACCGAGTTTCAATAATATTTCGCCCTAGTTACGAGCCTACGATAATAACTCAAACCGTTGTACATAAGTATACACCAGTGTTCCTAATTACGAAAATCAAGATCAAAGTATACGAAAGCAACCAAACTCACCGACCATTCCCTCAATTATCCAAATACGATAATATTATCATACGATTATGATTAAGACGTTCGGTGAAAATTGTAAATCCAGACGATTATGACCAATGTAAAAACCACCGCGTAAAGCGTGTGCAGAATCAGCGCATTGCGCGCGGTTGTATCTGACGCACCGATGTCACGTTCCAAAGAAAATCCTGCGTCAAGCTCACGCATACGAGAACGATCCTTATTCTCCTCTGCACTTCAACGCACCGGCATCCAAGATTAGATATAATTGCATGGCTGGCATAGCGAAGGTGAGGTTTATATATAATAATGCGGGAACAGTGAATACGAACGAAAAAATGCCGCATCAATCTTCAATCGTCGGACGTAAACTGACAAATGTAGAAATAGACAACAGAACGGTATTTCAATCAAGAATAATTCATTATAATACACTTGGCGACGATGTTTCTCTCTTTGTTTGACTGCTTGACATTTTTTCTTTTCACCACCTTAAGCTAGCTTGCGGGAATATCGTGCCTCATTCAATGATGATAAGAAAAATCATCGGGATATTATCGAAGAACGTTATGTTTACACAGATACAAGTATCGTCTGATGTTATACTGTACGATAGAAGAACAGAGATCGCGTACAGTGAGGATAGTCCAGCAGCTAGCTGCATCGGTCAATTTCACAGCATTAAAGCGCGTAGCTCGTCGCGTTAAGAATTCGTCCCGCGTCTGCACCAAAGCCAACTTGTAGTACAGCTATACGTATACCATACCATGGCTGTTATACAGATTTATTTGTTAATATGAATATCATATTGAGAGTAGGCTTGAATAAATTTTTTTTTTTTTTTTATCGTAATTCATTTGTCATGAATATATTTCACATGTATACATATAATGTATGTTTTGGAAACTTCTGCTACTGGATATAAAATATACCTATATAATATTGACGCAGACGATTTCCTCTTTTTGTTTAAAAATCGTCGACATCCGCGTATATCATGCGAAAGTCGTAAAAATGAGTAAAAACTTAGCTCGAATCACACGTTTCTTCGAAAGTAGAAAGCTCTCATCTCTCGCATGATGGGCGCGTGTATAGTAACCACCGGTTTTCGCGCGTAAATGAATCCCGTCTAGATACAAACACAAACACACACACAAATAAATTTGTGGCATGGTAAGGAACGTACATTACATAGAAACGCTTGGAATATATCGGTAAAACGATAATGTGCAAACCAACTCGTATTCTACATATATGCAAAAAGAGAAGAATTTCACGACCAAGGACCAAATAATCAAACAAGAAATCAAAGAAAGTTACTTCTGCGCTATTTTCTCTACTGAAATTGAAACGTTGTTATACAAATATGCAAGAACGGCAGAGCGGATGTTTTAAGAATCGATTGACCCGGTATGTTTTGTACCCTTTGAGTTAGGTACACATTATTGTGCTGGGTTAAATTTTATAACAAGGCGGTATTCTATGATTTTTCGGGTCGCTGGTTACAAATCTAAAATCAACTTCCAACAATTCAAAATGGCCGATCCAATACGGCAGACGGAAATTTCGTTTTTGATCGAATACGATCTAAAAACTCTATGCAGAGGTTTTCGGGGTCGCTAATTGGGTTCGCCATATTAAATTTTCAAAATCTGATTTCAGATTCGTAATAAGCGACCCCAAAACTTGTAATTTATGTAATACACGTTTATGTGTAGAGGCGTAACTTTCTCGGAAATGAATTATTCCTTCAATTTTCACAATTTTTTGTAAATCAATTTGTTTCTAACAGTAATAATTTACATTATATCGCAATAATTACCCTCGAATATTGAAAACCTATTAGTATACTGTCAGAAATAGCTTAAAAAACCGCAAAAAAATATGCTCAAAAGTTCTCTAAATATACAAAGAACGCATATGAAATAGGTGGTAAGAATACTAAAGGGTCCAAATTAAGTACTCCAAATAGCTACCGACGATTCTTTGATTTTGCTGTCGTAACAGAACATTTCGGATTGTAGTGTCAAAGTTTTTTTTTCAACAAACAATGAAAGAACATAATATTTTCTGGTCATAAAATGATTCGGTTAAGTTTCTTCTTTATCTTTCTTTTGGTTGCATCGTCGAAACGTTTAATGAATTTTATTCCAGGTACTGTTCGTTTACAGATAAAATAACAATCGATTTAAAACGATTTCAAAGTATGTCAAATCGTTCAAGCGGTTTGAAAATTATTCCAAGATGTTTGAAACCGATTTTAATGAGTTTCAAACGATTCTTAAATGATGGCAAATGCTTTCAAAATAATTACGATTGATTTCAAACCATTTTCAAGTAATTCCAAACGTACTCAAAGTGGTTTTAAGCGGTCTCAAACGGTTTCAAACTATTTTACGCCATGTCTAAGCAATCTTGACGATGCAATTCTTACTGTCAAAATTAAAAAAATTTTCTGGCATGATCTTCGCGTGAAACGGCATAAAAGCAAGAAAAAGCAAAAGGTCCCCAATGCGGGAATCCGTTGCAAAAGTTTCTCCGTCATCGTATATAAGCGATCCAGGTTAACACACGAACACGCCGACCGGTGCTATAAAACGAGCGTCATCGCGCGTACATATTCCGCGTCGAATTCGCGCTGCGGCAAGTTTTTACAATCCACCGCATCCCGATCTCACCCCCTTCGCAAATTTCCTCATTTCTCACGTCGTATTTTCACTCAGGATCATAATTTATTTGCACAGTTCAAATGGGGATACACGGAGAGATCGAGAAACCTGCTGCATGAAGAAGCACGGCTCAAATAATTTACCGTGCGCGGTTTCGTCGTCGCTGCAGCACACACTGCACGTGAATGAATGAATGAACGGACGAGCGATCTACGGAAAGATTTATCGTCTTCGCTGCAACGTGGTTTTTCTACGCGTTATGAAAGAAAGAGAAAGAGAGAGAGAAAAGGAAGAACGCGGTGATACCATCTCTTGTCGAATCGAACGGAATATCAAAATCATCGAATGTCAATATGATTCTTTTAGATTTTAAAGAGAAATTCTGATCTTATCACCGTGTTCATCGTGTAAATCTTTGGCTGCATAAGCCCCGTAAAGACAGTAAGCGGCACGTATATTTCCATCTCACAAGCTCGAGTCCCGAGCAAAATAATCGGCATTGCAATTTTTGCTTCGTGATTCACATGTAAGTGTCTTTCTTGTCCGTAATTTCCTATATAATCCACGATATACCGAACGATTAAGAAATCACGCCGTTCCAACAGCCGCAAAAAGTCAACTGTGTTTATATATATATATACTTAAATGTAAAAAATGCTGTGCAAAAATACTGCAACTACTTTGCATATATTGCAATAACGATTACAGATCGCGGAGCAAAATTTCGGCCGTAAGCCCGAAAGTTTATTTCACATCAAGAGCATAGAGATAAACTCTGACATAATTGAATCTTTCTTCCTCTCTCTCTCTCTCTCTCTCTCTCTCTCGCTATGCAATTACGATATCCGATACGAGGATGTAAAAGGTGCACAGTCAACGATACAATAATTGATTATAAAATTGTGCGGAAGTGAATATATTATATAGTAACTTCCTATAATATATATCTATATGTATATACATGTATAAATAAAAGCGAAAGCGAGTTGTTGAACCGTCCGCAATTGATAATGATGGAGCGTCGATTACCTGTATAATTGATGTTTGTTATAAACTTTCGACTTTCCCACAAATGATATTATTTTATTTCTGTGAGAAAGGATAAAAAAAAAAAAAAATTCACAAAGGTTGGCGAAATTTTCAGATTCGTACTGCATAATGCAAACACGGTATGAATAATGATAATAAAATGAAATAATCTTTGTAGAAAGTCGGAATTGAATCGACGGTACGATATGTACGGAAAAAGAAAAGAAACTTTAACACGCCGTTAAGATCATAAGACGAAAAGTAGTGAAAGGAGTCGGGGAAGAACGATATGATAAATTTATTCCAACTCACGAACAGATAACGAAGTATTTTGGATTTTCGGTTAACGGCAGGCGCCGAACGAGTCGATATATTGAGCGCATAATTATGACCTTATACAGCATCTACATCGACGCATCATAATGCTGTGGATTCGTGTACAAGCGATCGACAGGAATCAGCATCGATCTTCAGTTTCTAACAAATGGATATAGATAAATAAAGCTATGAGTTTCGCTGCTCGATAAATACCCAATTACCTACATCCAATGGCAGTGAGTATGCGAGAAATGTCAAAAAAACCTGCTTAGCTCGACTAGTTTATCTTAGGCTTTTGAAGGATCAGTCGGTTACCTATTAGTCGATAAACGTGATTGAAAAAATACATCTCTACACATATAAATACATAGAGAAGATTCCATAAATTTATACATAATATCTCTGTCGTCAAATATATCTTACTAATTTGTATAATATTCGCATATTCTGACTGGGACGAAATACTGAAACTACCTACATATTTCTTTTTCGTTATCCTGGATTAGAAAATTTGGGGACAGTCAGACTGAGTGTAAATTTTTTCTGGATGTAAACAAATTAACAATCAATATATAGAACGTTGCAACGATGAGATGAATTATGGAAGAAAGTTGAATTACGATATGTACCAAGTAATCGTAAAAATCCTCATCGGTTTTACAATTTAGAGAATTGATGTGATTGAATTCCAGTCATGTCGAAAGGATCGAAAAAATCTAACACACTGACCCAAAGAGGAAGAAGGGAAATCTCGACACCCCGTTAAATAGTCTCAGTAGTGCTGTACGTTAGGTACGGGTAAGAATTATAATTATTGAATACACAAACGACGCCAGGTGTTTGACGAACGACCGTAAAAAAAAAAAGAAAAACATGCATACTGAGCTTAATAACGCGATGATTCGAAATCGAGCGAATGTTACGAGCGAAGACATGTGATGAGATTACGAATTTAAAAAAGATACGGTTTATATACCTAGATTGATCCCATATGAAATTACCAGGCCATTTTAATGAATCTTTGAAACGACTTTCGCCGTGACGGTCGGTGATTTACGAAAGTATAAAATCAATGCCAAAAAAACTCTTTTCGCATAGTTTATAGTATCTTATAAATAATATCGATCGGGATTTTTCGGCTATACCGTAAGATTAATAAATACTTGAATTTCACTTCGGTCTTAGATACATTGCAAATATAATTCTTTGCAGAAGTCCGACAGAATCTATCGGATATGTGATAGAAAAAAGTACAAGCTTTTCTAAACACGCTGCCTGCAGTAATATCAGTATGATGAGCGAGCCTGTGTTACGAAGAAAATGAAAAAAGGCGACAAGTTATGGAAAATATTGACTAGACTATGAGCAGACGCGCTTCCGACTAGAAACTAATAGGATTATCATGTTTCCTTGAGAAGTGCAGGTACAGACTGTACCCTGTTCTAGGATGCACATAATACTCATTCAGCGAACGAGAGACTTGACCGAAATATATAATATGGATATTGAACATCGTCTTCTAACGACTATGAATTTCTTTTTTTTAAACATATTTATTTTTTATTGTTTTTAAGTATACTCATATAGTTGAGAAATCAACGGGTCATCTTCGGGTATGTTGAGAGAGAAAGAGAGAGAGAGAGAGGCATTAGATATTAGTCTAGAATTCGGTTATATTCGTGTGAATGCCGTTCGATTTATAGACGGTAAATTATACGTCGTAAAAAAGGCTTTTTCCTAATAGCCTGCATTCGGTGAATACGAGGCTTGCGGTATTAATATTTCATTTTTTTTATCCCCAAACGCTAATTAACCTTTCGTTTAAAGCTTGGAATGAATTCGGTTACAATGAGCAACGTCAGATTGTACAGCGGCAGATGAGTTTTTAATTAGAAATAAATGCAAATTATCAAAACAACATCTCCCGGTTGTTCTACCGACAATCAGACGAACAGTCCTGCGGGGCATGGTGTTAGCCGAAAACTAATTGTCAGTCAACGTCAAGCTTACTCGTCATTGATGATAGATGCCACTACGTCATTATATCGATAGTTAGTTAAGCATTTCATTCTTTTTTCTATCCAAGAAGCGCGAATGCTCGGATCTACGCAGCTGATTATACGCTTGAAAAGTCATTGGCGGAACCGGTAACGGACGAAATTTTCCAATGAAAATAAAAGTGCAATGCCTGTGGCTCAGCGTGTGATTTTTTAAATCTTGACCAACGCGACTCTGGCTGTGGCGATAATTAGATTCGATGCCGAAAGAGTTTTCACTTCATCTTCAATCCGGAATCAGAGACTTTATTTTGGACCTTGTACAACTGCTAGAAGCTCTACCGATTTTTGCAAGTCTGCGCACATTGCAGGCGATCAATTTCGATCTAATACGTCCGTGGTAC
Organism: Neodiprion lecontei; assembly: GCF_021901455.1. Taxonomy (NCBI): domain Eukaryota; kingdom Metazoa; phylum Arthropoda; class Insecta; order Hymenoptera; family Diprionidae; genus Neodiprion; species Neodiprion lecontei. The sequence continues at coordinate 7,542,165 of NC_060265.1, read as the reverse complement.
AATATATGCTACATTAAATTGTAATATATACTCACTCGCTTTCGAAGTATTCGATTCCGCGATGGGCTGGAGGGTCGATGTCCTTGGCATGTTCTTCTCGTTCGGTGGGTCGTCAAGGTTGTCGAAGCAATTACGGACGGAAAAGTCAGTTGATATGGGATTAACACGATAGAGAACTCGCGCGACGTCTTTCATTCACAAGTTTCAGATACAGTAATGAAATACAACAGCTTTGTCGTTGCGAGTATACACATCTGTTCCTCAATCAAAGAGCACGCAACACATACATATATACACTGACAGCGTGTTATTGTAATACGAGGAAACAAGCGAGCGCTGCGAATATGACTCGTCTCACGCACGGATACGCGCAACTTCACACTGGATTAATCCTCGGCTAACGTTTTAAAAAAAATCGGCGAAGAATCACCCCAAATTACGCCGAAATATCCAATGTGATGTTTCTCACTCACCGAACCTCTGAGGCGACGATAAATACCGCTCACACCACCCAATTGTTATTGTTGACGCTCAATTATTATCGGCAAAATGTTCGATCAACCGTGTTCCGTGTTTCCTATCGCATGCCATCGTCTTTTGTTCTCACCCTTCGCGAGGACAGTTTCGATATGATTGCAGATGTGTTTTCGACGATGTTAACCACTTGCTCCTTTCCCGAACGAATATGCTGTCGCGTCGCCCAAACGGTTTGTCGACGATTCAGAACACCTGCGCACGGCGGATCCTAACCGACTGACGATGAGCTGGGATCTAAGATCGCAGGCCCTCGGTGAACCTGCTTCACAGGTCACGTCGAATAGAAGAACACGGGCGACGACGTCGTCGGGACGAAGGAGGCAGCAGACGCGAGAGAAACGGCTCTGCGAGCTGTCTGAACTTGGCTAGACGACGATCTTAGTCCCGCTTCGCGAGCGTACATTCCGCAACTAGATGCGATATATCCTCAACTCTCACCCTCTCCTATCTCCCGCGCACACACACCGAAGCGCAAACACTTTCGTTTCATCACGATAATTCCGATTTTAACTGCCGTATTAATACAACTTCGCCACTTCGCGTGCAAAGTAGGTAATAATCGAGAGATTTTTCTCCTGTACGCGACTAGAGAGGAAAAAGTCTGGCTTCCAGTATCGGACTCTACGGAGTAACAATCGCGAAGCGTGTACCATGCTGCAATTGTTTTTTCGTCCACGAAAATATGTATTGCTACGCCGTCTACCTGCACCTTCGCGAACGTTTACGTAAAAGTAGGGCGAATTCGAATTTCGAAACAAGAGCGATTCTTTTTTTTAATAAAATATCAGATACTGATGAGCAGTTTTTACTGCCACACTATTTCGATAGATGAATATCGGTAACTAGGACGTCCAGATTTTGAATTACTCACATAGTTAAACTTACATATCGAATTCAAAGCCAACTTCGCGTTGCTTAGGTTAATAGCTGAAAGCTCTTCAGGAACTGATTTCATAATGAATCATGGATCTAAATTGCGGTCAAAACTTCAACTGACGATATCTATGTATCTAGTAAGTAATTATAATATGTCAACCAGTTAGGCATATGAGTCGCGGGGTAGTAAAGCAACGATATTTCAAAAAGTGAGATATATCTCTAAAAGATCAAGCTAACGGTTGTCGCTGACTAAACTCACCTAATAGTACACCCATTAACATTTTTATTTCTATATATACCATTACTTATTGATACCAATACATACCACGCGAGGCATATCTCGCATGCCGTATATATATATGTGTGTGTGTGTGTGTGCGCGCGTGCATACACACATATCCGGGACCAAGATTCATTAATAAGTGCACAAATATGGAAATTTTATTTCGTCTTCGTAATTTCTAACGCCACATAAGTGTATATGAATTTAGAATATATATAAAATAAGTTCAAACGTCAATGAATTTTATTATTATCAATTGTGAATTAACATTGAAAGGACACCGACAAAATATTCCAACCAATTATTAACTGTGCATTGTAAAAGCCAATATGACTTAATTTTTTACATACGTGTTATGTCAACAGATATAAATCATCAAACAATACTGAATGGTACCGGTAACAAAACAGACGGAAAGTAATTAAGGATATTTTCGAAAAATGCCCAAGACATTCGAGAGTAAGAAAAAGACGACTGTATCATCAATTGTAAAAGACAATTTGAGTAAAAAGTTTGTTGGCAGCATCGATAGATGGGAAATGGGCAGTAACTATAAAGGCATAAACGAGAGTTTGCAAATGTACTGTGGGAAAGCCATGAAAAATTGCAGTCTGCCCGCTCACACTAGTTTTTTAGCATCAAATGGTGCAAATTCAAAGTCAACGTCATCGTCCTTAACTGCTCTGAAAAAGCAACAGTCGCAAAAAACTACTAGTAACGAAAATTCGATATGGTTATTTGCAAAGAACGAGAAAAGTAAGATCTACAACAAATCTGATTACAGTAATGCAATTTCAAGAATGTTTTCAGATGGCCTAAGTGACTCAGATGATTCTACACAAGAATTAAGCCATTTTACTGAGTTACCTAAACTCGGAAACTATTCATTACCTTCTCATGCGAAGGTCGCTCTGTCAGAATGTGCTAGTGATAATCAAACGAAAAAAGAAAATTTTGTACCAGCATTGATAGAACGTAAAATTGAACACGTGGAGAAAAATACAAGTAAAAACAAATTCATAGAAAATGAACCTGGTTTAATGCCAAGTCTGACTAATCATAAATCCACCTTTTATAAAAGTGCCAAAATAAATCAAAGTGAAGATGAGAATCTCAAACTTTGTGATTTATTCAAGAATATTGAGAAAAATTCTGTTACCAAATATGCAGAGGTGGATAATGTCAGATGTACAAGTTTTCACTTGTACAAGCCACCTAATGAATCGTTAAGCACTGACTCAGAACACATCGGGTCCCAGCTGTCTAACATCAGTTCTATTTCACTTACTTCTATTGAATTTGATATCAAATCATCTAAAAATTCCACAACGAGTTTTGAACAGGAGAGTCAGCCTTTCACGGAAGTTAAGGACTCTAGTTTTGAGATCACACAGGCCATGTATTTGCGATCACACAGAAAGCGTTCCTTGATTCGAAAGAAAGATGAAAATACAATGAAATTTTCATCCAGGATCTGCAACTCGGTTATAAAAGAGCAAAAATCAGAACTAGAAAACAGGTCACCTGTTAAGTTGAACTATACCTACAGTCCCAAGTACGAATCTAAAAATTTTGTCGGTGAAAAAAAACACCTAGGCAATTTTTACTTGCCGAAGCAACCTGCAATACTTGAAGATATTGCTGCATTCAGCTTAACAAAGCAACATCTTCAGCGACCCTATGTTTCTGATCAAAATCAGAATTTTACTGACACAGAAGTGATCAGAGCTTGTAACACATCTGAAGAAAAGTGTCAAGCATCTACAACGATTAACATACCTCAAAACAGTTTCCCAAAAATCCAGCATTTATCGATAGATCCATTTCCTGAAACAAGTGACTGTAACTCAAATATTTCAGACCACAGTACCAGCAGATTTTCTGCCACCAACAGTTTTTCAAGTGTTTCGAAAAATGTACAAGCATTTGTGAGAGAATGGTTAGATAATCAAGATAAAATAGATGCTACGACTGGCAACGACTATCTAGGTACCAATGAAATACCGCGAAAACGTAGACGTCATGATATAAACAGTGAAACATGGGTAGAAAAGACTTTAAGTCCAGAAAAAATGTTGTCCAATTATTCTTGCGAATATGACAAAGTTTATAAGGTGAAAGCTTTCCATCCCAATTAAAACTAATGTGGCAGTATGTTTGATATTCAATCAAAATCTTAATCTTTGTTTTTTCATATCCTCATTTGCTTTATAACAGGTTAACTTATTCATGTAAAATTATTATTCACTTACTTTCATTTTGTTAAATATCATTAATTTGTATTTATTCTATATTTTCACTGTACGGTATACTTTCTAGTGAAACACGTTTTATGAATTAATTTGTTACCGACAATGTTCACTGCAAATAAAATTATAATACGTACATTCGATAAATGTTGCTTCTTTCTCGCAGTTCATACTTCCGAAAATATACGACATGCAGTTATTCATATATCTGTTATTTAATTTTTTAATTAAGAAGAATACGAATAATTCACTTCATGAGAAATTATAGTTTATAATCAATGTAATTTACCTGGTCAAACAAACGCAGATTTTCATCCTATGAGCATCCAACAGAAACATGACAATTGAGTTATCACAATTGCACTTGAAGATGTCAAACTCATCTTAGTCGTCCGTGTACACTTTGGGAACATGTTCATTACACGCGCATCAAGTAGAGAATGAAACATATCAATTTCACTATTTTTATCTCACTTTTTTTTTGAGCCAAAGCCAGAAAATCCCATAACTGCAGCCATTTCATCAGAAGGTCCTGCGTCGTCCTCATTGGCCTCGTCTAACTTCCGCTTCCGATCTTTCCTCTTCTCTTTTCGATATTCCTTGATTTTTTCTTCCTGAGAACAAACATAATCGGTTATTGACCGATAACGACTTTTTCAAAACAATAATTACCTCTTCTTTCAATTCCTTTACTCTCTGTTCAAGGTCGTAATCTTTCTTTTTTTCTTCCAATTTCTTTTTGTTGTGAGCGAACCTCGCTTTAACTTGATCCAATGATGAGCGTTCAATTTTCATGGACATTCCCAAGTTACGTTGATCTGTAAGTGGGAGTTACATTATTAGTTACGCATGAAGGGAAATAAGATGGAATAATGGACATATGTTGATTAAAATGCAGGTCGACAAATTGAGAAGATCTTTTATCATAATAAATGAAAATTTGTAAACTTACGTTTCGTGCCATTAATGTGATCCAAAAAGTTGATGGAGTCTTTAACGACACAGTCGCAGACATTGCAATAATATCTATAGAAAGGAAAAAGCATGTTAAGAACTAAAAATATTTACTGTGATAAATCGCCAAAAGTTTTCAAATAGATTTGAAAAATTTACCCTCCAGTCTGCGATGATGGTGTATTTTTATTGATGACAACACTTTTTCCAAGTTTTGATTCAAGATCAACCTTGTAATCACGCTGTTTGAGCAGCTCTCTTTTAACCGCTGGCTGTTTAGGAATACCCAAGTCCTCTTCGGCAATCTCATCTTGAAGCCTTTGTAGCGCTATACGTTCATATTCCTCCCTATTCCACTTCCGACGATGATCGTCAGGACGCTGAAATAAAAAAATTATGGAATATTCCATGAAGCGATATACTACATCAAAATACAGTAAAGTTCACAATTTTAACAAACTATCATACCCTTCGTAGGTTGTTTGTCGAATTTTGAGGTTACGATCGTTCATTGTAAGAGAATACCATCAAAAATGTGTGTACGATTAATTTTCTGCGTTTTATTATTAAATATTTGTATTTTACTCACCGTAGAGGACATTGTGACGATAAGTGCTGAACGTTTATTACGCACGTAAATAATCCTGCAGCTAAGGCTCCTACCCAAACTTCTGTTCACTTCTGTTTGATGTTTCCTCACTTTCCACTAGTATAGCTAAAGCCAATTTAGTTGTAACGCCATCTACAGAACGAGAGATAAACTCATAACTGCGTTGATAAAAGAAAAACACCAAGTGATATACCCCCTTAGAGCACGAGGTATGTATCACGGAATTATTACCGACCACGGTCTTTTACCGACTGACACACAGGCAATTAATTTAAAAATGAAGTCAAAAATTTTTAAATTAACTAGGTCTATTTATTTTGTTAGATGAAAGTTCAAATAGCTTTGAAGAGATTCCAATTTTGTATTGTATATTTATTGTAGTAAATGGGCCGGTATTGATTCTGGAAAGGTTACGCCAACTCTAGTAACGATCATGCTTGCTACTTTACAGCCCAATTTCAAGCATGCCTTTGGACTACGTCCAACTAAAGCACCGAGCAGAAAACCAGCCACCAATGAGTCACCCGCACCTGTTGTATCCAGTACAGGGTTTTCAGGAATTTCGGGTAGAACCTGAAACGTTATCTAGATATTAAACTCAAGCTGTATTCATTTACCTGTAATTTCACTATTCTAAGATTGAAATTTATTACATCGCTATTGCAAATTCTTTCAGTTATCATTCAGGATTAAAATCCTCAATTTGTACCTGTGCAGATTCACCCTCTCCCCAAACGACGATGGCAGGAGATTTTCCACCTTGAGTCATCACAATGATACCCTCATCTGACAACCAGTTGCCATCATTCTTACTAGATGCACCAACTGTGACCCTTTTCAAATTGTTTAGAAGGAATGGGATCTCCTGAACATTGTTGAACTGGAGATTTAATACGCGAGCCAAAGCTGTCATCTCTCTGGCATTACCAAATACAATTCCGGACAAACCAACCATATCACAAATGGCAACTTGATGCTCCTAAAAGAATATAGAAGTTTGAATGTCTTGAGAATAGTACATACTATATTTTTTGTAATTTTATATCAGTACAAAACTCTTTACAACAAGTTCCAAGTTAATTTAGGCTTTGTCGAAAAGATTTCCAATGGAATAAAATGTATTGTTAGTAGGTTAGCAACAAAATTAATAGAATTTTTCACATTATTCAAGTATAGAAACGTAACCTGGAAGATATATTCGCCACTGATATTGAATGCTACAGTAATACCCTTATCTCGAGCCAATTTCACCAACTCCAAAGCAACGTCAAAACTATGCGTTATAAAGAATCCTTCGATATAAATTATTTTCAGTGAATTTAACGGCAAATCATGCTGCGCCAGATTATCCAAAGTATACACACTAGCAGCACCTAAATTTGCTACGAGGCTCCGCCATGGTCTCTTTACCATTGATACGCAAACACCAGTTGGTAGATCAGGGTGAATTGCATAGCTAGGAGGAAATTAAGAATCAGGCATTAGAACCTTAGTATAAATCAGACTGTTAGATGTATTCTGCAATTCATAAATTTAAGTCTGGTCGTATGCCATAGATAAACAAAATACCGAGCATCAATTCCTATTGCTCGAACCATGTCTTGGAGTATTTTCCCCCGAGAATCATTTCCAAGTCCTCCACAGAACAATCCCAGTTGCGGTCCACTCTGTCCACCACACAACCATTGAATAACTCTGATTGTATTCTGAGCACAGCCTCCAGGACTGATATTTTGCTCTGATCTGTAATTTAATAATTAAATACTGAATATTCGAAGAGTTATTTCTATGTGGTTATTTCACGTAAATGATTTGAATGTTAGACATTACATCGAACAATTGAAAAATAGTTCAATTCGTACTCATTTCACTGTTTTGATCTTGAAAACTAAAAGAGCACGAGTATTCATTCTACTAGGGTGAAAGATATGTGAGTAATGAAAATGAAAGAAATTGAGTGCAGATGCTGTATGTGTCTGTTTCTTTTCCATTTATTTCGTATTGAGATAGTCATTAACTCTGAAGGAAGTTCATTGATAAGTTGTTGTATTTTGTCTGCGGGTAGTTCTTCCTCTCCGTCGACTTTTAGGCTATATTTATTCAACATATCATCGCTGTTCAATGTTACAAATATGTCCAACAACGGATTGCCGAAGCCTGCGATAGCCGGGGTTTTCAAAGATCGAATGGCCTCGGCCAGTAATCGTTCGTCACTCATTTGTAATAATTTACAGTAAATCAACGGGTACACTGCAAGCAGGACACGTAATGCGATTAGGATTGCTTGGGTGAGGTTAGGTCGAATGATACTTTAACAGATTCAGCAGTCAGTTTAGCCCAACCTAACCTCTAGCTGTACCCTAGCTTTACCTAAACTGACGTGACTGTGTGTGCAAATAGAAATGATATTCCTGGTTTCCTGCGATAACCGTACGATGATATTTGACGTTTGTACCGACCATTCGTCAGTTCCTGTATGTTGCTCAAGCGGCTGCTTTCAGGATAACAAATAGAGTATTAATCACCGATCGTGAAAGAAAATAATCGGAAGAAAACAGAAGAATGAATGAGAGTGATCGTTGTGAACGAGTAGGGGACAAACAAGAATCGAGGATGATATGAATGACGACGATTAAAATATTCTCAACAGAAGAAACAATCATGGCGGATTCGTAAAAATAGTTGCGAGACGCAGAGGCAATACGACAATCCATTATTTCCACTTAAAATTATAATCGAACGAAGGATTCGAGATTTCGAAAGTTTAAATGTACCGAAACCTGTATAGGTGTATAGAGTCGAAGATATTACGGGTAAAACGAATATGTAAGTATTACTTTATCGTCCCACCTTTTTTTATCACCCACGTATACCTGTCTACATGTGCGTAGATATTTATGTATATTTCCTTAGTTTCGTAAGTAGGACAACCATAGTCGAGAAAAAAATCCATCAATTATTTAACCAACAAAGCATGCAAGCCTCACATCAGGTTTATATATCCCACTTCAGGCAGCACTTAGAGGTCTGAAAACCAGCTGTCATGCTTCTGAGTTGAAATGGGAATTTAATCCGCGTGATGAGTTGGTTGAGAAACAGTCCTCTGAGGACTAACTTCAGCAGGCAGCGATCAAGGGATTCTCCCCCAAAGGATGCTGATCCTACAGCTTGTTACGACAGTTTTCGCAAACACTGGCAACAGACTCATGACATAATTTTACAGACAAAGGTAAGCTAGGAATAAGATTAAAACAATCGTAGTATAGATGTGAGAAAATTTAACGACTCCCTCTCTTTGTTGTAGTTAGTTACATCATGTTTCGTTTTGCAGCCGCCCACTGGAATCCCGAGTCATGATGATGTTCGCGGAGTTGTCAATCATGTCGATCAGATGGTCACACTTTTGCTGCTCGAACTTCGCAATGCCACTCCACCTAACGAACACAGACGCACAGCTACTCCTACACATTCACCATGCCTTGAACATCTGCTGAACGAAAACTTACTTGACAAGCTTTACGAGTGGAGTTTGCACACAGGAAGGTAGATATACTTATGAGAGATTCATAGAACTATAAATTCGTTGCTTCTATCTTTTTGGTATTTTGTTTTTCTTCGTTAGATTCAACAATGCAGTTTGGCTAGAGCAACTTAAGCTTTATGAGCTACTGGTATCGCACAGTGGAGCACTTTTGGCACACGAGCCTGTGGCAAGACCATTATTACGATTGTTGGAACAATGTGCAGATGATGTGATGCTGCCGGAAGTAGAAAAAAAATTAGTAGTATTATTGAACCAATTATGCATAGCGCTGATGCAAAATATGGCATTACTAGATCTTTTCTTTCATCCATCTTCCAATGGAAAAAGCAAGTGAGTAAAAAACTTAACAAATTTCTATTTCATTACGCTTGATTTCAAACTTCGCTAATCATTACAATGCAGTCATATAATGGACTGTTACAAACTCCCCAAATTCAATTTCATCGATGTGGTATTATTTCTTATCAGCTAATTGATGTTGCAGAACAGGAAAAATTGATTAAACTGATATGGACTCAAAATATGATGAATATAAAATAAGGCAGGATTTTGCTCATTAATTCTCACATCAACCTTAATTTTCAGATTCATCATTTTTACACTACTGATCCCACACATTCATAAGGAAGGTGGTGTTGGTCAACAGGCAAGAGATGCAATGTTACTCTGTATGTCTCTTTCCAAGAAGAATGATGAAGTGGGATTCTACATTGCCGATCACTCTAATGTCTGTCCTGTGAGTTATTTAAAAAACTGTGATAACTTTGCAATAACAATAGCATAAAACTTTTCACTACAATCATGCCCAACCATTATATTTGATAATTGCCCTTGGTGTTAACAAGCAGTGACGATGATACATGTAGTTGACACCATTACCGGGCATACATTACAAATACAACTCATTGTCGTTTGTCAAGGTAACAGGTGGTCGCGTGCACTTATCTTTTTAATGCAGTTATCTGAAACCATGTCGCTAGGTGTAAGAGATACAGACGCGAAAATAATACGGGTATTATGCAAAATATGTGTTCAAGCCTAAACCTCATGACAATTACTATCCAAGACCATGAGAAAATTCAAAGCAACCTTGAACGGAAATATTTTCTTTACATGAATAAATCTGTATACTATAAAGAAATTTCTTTCCTGTAACATGATAAATGATCAATTTCTGTTAATATCATTATATTTTTAATTTTATAGGTACTAGCCACAGGGTTGAGTGGTTTATATTCATTGTTACCCAGAAAATTGGATATCGAGACTGAGGATTGGCACAGACTAACACCAGACGATGTTAATGATATGCCAGCATTGATGCAGCTGATGAATTCGTTAGAATTTTGCAATGCTGTCGCACAAGTAGCTCACCCCGTAGTACAGAAACAAATACTTGAATTCCTTTACCAAGGATTCCTTCTACCTGTAATGGGGCCAGCGTTACTGCAGGTACGCATATAATAGTGCATTTCCAAGTTGAAAAAATAAATCAGTTCTGTAAATTCTACATGCACAACAGTAATCATTGTGCTCAAATGTTTGCACTTGTTGTATCAATAAAATTTATGTGAATTGCAGTCATCAGATCCATAGAGGACTTCAAAGCTGAACTAACTGGTTTCAGATATTACAAGCTTTGTAAATATTATGATAATGCTTTCTAACATTATTAAAGTAACTGTAAATTCTTTGCATTGAAGAACCGCAGCCAATGTTTGTGGTAAAAGAAGACAATAACGAATATCGAAGCTTGTATGAAATTAAAATCGCATTGCATTGAAACCTGGCATTTTTTCACACGCTTGAAAGTCCTCGTAGCTGCCATAAACCACAAAGTAGTTTGAAAGCACCACTACTATTGTATGTCGTTATTTATTTGTACATACGATATATATATATATATATATATATCCAACGGAAACGAAAATAAATATGCTGAGCATTTTGTGATATTGAATCTGTCACCAAACATAATAGTGATTGTGGTGGTGGAGGTGCGTGCGTTGTAAATAGTAAATAGTGGACGGTACTTTTAATAAATGCTTAGAATGGTGAATTAATTCATGTATTGGCTTGTGATTGTCGGTGGCTATCTGGTGACTCTTATTTGGGTGCTCATAGGAATCTCTCGGCTTGACCATAGAACAGCTAGATGCACCGCAACACTGGGTTAGTACCAACAACTCACTTCGAACACTAAATCACCTATTCTTTTTGCCCTTAAGTACCAGTGACTAAACTTACAAATCGCAATCACATGTACCTAATACATCATGTTGATTTGTTCAAAGATATTACAGTTGTAACTATACTCAATTATTAACACTTGATGTATCACATGCTTTGCTTTTACACTATGAGTTCTTGCACGTTCTTTTATGTGATGTATTTACTATTCCGTATGTAATGAAATTTTTAAAAATGTCACATCCATTTTTATTACTATGCGGCTTGTAAGTAGAATATTTGCAGTAAGATGAATGAATTTCATTTGCGTAACTGAAACTAGCTGCCAGACTTGGCAGCCTAATGTGCTAATGTTGATACAAATGATGCAGTGGAGCCCAACGATCAAGATTTTGTGAAATCTCGTTTCCGAGAATCTAATACTTTTACTGAATCATAGACTTGAGACTATACTGTATGTAAAACTACTTCCTATTGCAAAGAAGTTTTTCATATTTGCGTGCCCATTCAGGCTGCTAAATTCAGTTTCATGTTTGATTCCATTCATTCACTTATTTATTCCTTCAGTTCTAGTTAATAACAAGACGTGTTTATAATACACTCATCTCATACACCCATAAAAAATGTACTTTCACATCATAATTCTAGAACTTTAGAGGCACAAATTGTTTCCTTATTGTTTTGTCTGAATGCTGTTTGTGCTTTTACAATTTGTGTACCACATAAGAGTTATTGCGTGGTAAATATATCAATGATCAGAATTTTGTATCAAGTTTTGTATGTGAGTTCTTTGCAACCCTTCTTTTACCACATAAATTCCAAAGCTTTTTTTAAATAAAAATATTTTGAAAATCCTATTTCATACGAGTTTCCAAAATACGAAATGATGAGTGGATTGTGATATACTTTTATATTTTTACTGAGGTTCATTTGTAGTTCCCGAAACATTCAGCTAATATTGAAATTTACTGTAAAGATTCTTGAAAAAAAATTACTCTGCATGTAAATGTAATATGTTATTTTTATAGACTGCTGTGGATGAACTGGTTGCAGCAACAGCTTACTTTGATTTATTTTTACGATCAGTCACTGAACCAGGTTTACTGCGGTCTTTGATCAGATTTTTACTGGAAGATAATTATGATGAATGTCGAATATTAGATAGTCTGATTCAAAGGATATCTTCAAGATCACGGGTAAGAGTTGCAATCAGTAACGTTTAAACAATGCCACTGTTGCCACGAATTTGATCAACTTACATACACTATAATCGCAAAAATGAAAAAAAAATAACTATTTTACATATGACATTTTTATTTTACAGCTGTGCATAGTCACTTTGGCTCTATTTGAAACATTGGTTGAGCTGAATTGCGAAGACGTTATGCTAGAATTGTGCCTTGGAGCGCTAACTCCATGTTCTCACATAATGATATCACAACGAAGAAGATTACGAGATATAGATCCATTTGGTCGAGCAGCAGAAAAATTTCTAAGTCTCACACCAAATTGTTGTACCACAGGTAGCGCTACATCTTCATCTCCAAATTCCTTACCCAATGTAGCAGGAATCTCTCACCTAAATAATTCAACCTCCGGTCCAGAGAGTTTTAAATCTTTGCCAGTACCAATTAATTATGGAGCCAGATTGTCAGAGAGCTTATATGGAAACTATCACGCTTATTTATGTGATGCTAGACAGAAAATAGCCAATTGTCAGAGAGCATGCTCTAATTGGTCGTCGCAATATGATGGGGAAACTTTGAATGAGAGTAATACCAGTAGTGCAACAATTTTACCTGAGGAAAACACTCTAATCGAACGAACAGTTGAACGAATTGAAAGTAATCAAGAATTGCCAGCGGATTCGGTTGAGAATACGACAGTACAAAGCAACATATGCAAAGATTCTTCAGTTCAAATTATTTTGGATCATATTGAATCACTGCTCACTGGAGAAGATGTCACTGTATGCAAAGAAGATATTAGTGAACCGACTATTGAAGAAAAACTCGATAATGTTAATTTAACACTTTCGTTTGAAGAACAAGCTAAACTGGATGCTGATATTGCCGAGTTATTAAATGAGGATGTTGGAATGATTGAAGAACATACTGACGATACATTACAGTTGGACAAAAAAGGTTCAGATAGTGGAATTGATGAGTCAAATACCGCAATGAATTCACTTTTATCTTTAGGTGAAAGCAGTGGTTACGAAAGCTTTGCATTTAAAGGTTCCTCAGAATCAACACCAGACAATGAACCTAGTGAAGACAGGATAAGTGAACATGAAGAAATTGAAACCATATCGAGCATAGAACCTTCTGTACAGCTGCACGGCATAACAAATATAAACCATGTAACTAACGAGGGATCAATTTCAAGCAAACAAAGTAAGGATAGCTCAACATATCACCAGGATATTTTTAATGGGCAACCAAACGTTGGAATATTCTTGGACGTCGTTTTACGAAAACTAGAATGCATGACAAATAACAGTGTATACGTAAATTTACATTTAACTGGGCTTCTGAGCAGGCTCGCAATTTATCCACAGCCATTGTTACGTTCTTTCTTACTGAATCACTCCCTTGTATTCCAGCCTAGTATTCGATCATTATTACAGGTTTGTAGCTACTTTCATTTTGATGTAGCCATTGATATTACTCAGAGAACTGTAAAGGTATTTCAAATTCTAGGTTCTTGCAACACTGAAACATAAAATTGACCAGTTTCTCTCTCGCTACCACGATATTCACCAATTGGTTGAGCAAGCTCGAACATTTTTAATTGGACGAGAAGACAGATTGGTGAATGCTCGAAAGAATGCGTTGGAAGCCTCTGCTCAGGCTCCTACTCCTAGACGAAACTCCTTTGCGAGTGAACCATTCACACGAGGTCAGATTTTTCAAGCATTCCATTCGCATTTCGGAAATAATTAGTTTTGAATTTGCATGTTGTTCATTTTCTATAAAATATTTTGTATTGTCATATGTAAGTCTTCAAATGTATGTAAATTAGTTTGCACGATACTTCTACAAGCTTTACTCAAGCATCAGGTCATGATTGATGATAAAAATGTAACCACCCATATCTCTATTAAAAAATAGGATATGAAATAAATATTTGATTTATTTATCTTCAAAAGGTGAACCAAAACGGAGGAGTTTGACCTTATCCTTGTCACAAATATTCAAACGTTCAAGTGGGAATTCTGGACCGAGTAGTTTATCTGGTTCTATCAGTCAGCCATCTAGCATTTCAGAGGACCAATTGGAAATTTCCGGTGACAACTCTGGGCCCAGGTATGTTATGAGATAATCATTATATTTGGTACATAAAAGGTAAAAAATAAGTCATGCTGAATCTACGTGCGGTAAAAATGTTATTTTCTATATTCACTATCAGTCACAAATGAAAGTATGAAATTCATTATTCTTTTCTCTGCAGATACCATACAAAGATATCATGGGAGTCGCCGAAAGACATAAGCCCAGTACAGAATATTGTTCTGTGTGCAGTGATACTAGACGAGTGGCTAAAAGAGTTAGCAGCAATTACTCAGGAGCATGCAATAGCTTCTTTAACCAATGGTCCAGAGTTCAGGCTATGAAATGATTAACTTGAACTATAACTCAAGCTCCATATTCTGATAACGATGCAATAACGATACATGCTCATTACATATATTTTTTTTTCTCACGAACAGGGTTACGGTATACTTGTATGTATGTGACGCACTGATTATTTAAAAGTAATTTAAGATCGAATTTTCACGTCGGACATAATCGCGTTACTCTATGGTGTGGGTGTAAAGCTTATTGCTCTGATTCCTAAGTATCGGAAATTCTCCAAATCGTATATTTAATTGTTTTCCCTGTAGAAAGTAAGCACCTAAGATAGGTGATAATAGTATAAATGAATTTCCTGTTACGATCTGTTCAGCCAAATGTGGATGCAACTGATACATTGCATGAGCCATAGCTACTGATAATTTTTTATAGACGAAATTGTGGAATCATTTAGTACAGAAATTCACTTGAAAAATGCAAGCAGTAAATTTTCTCATTTGAAACAATTTTCCGGAAAGTACAGTAAAACTGTTTTTTTGTATATTTTATTCACGAACGGATCACAACAGAGAATTCATAAAACTAAAGAGCCAAATTCAAGCCACTATATCTAATATTTTTAGTCGAAAACCATATCACCTAAGCAGAATCACTTTTATAATATTACAGTTTTCAGTAGTGACAGCGTGATCGTTACTAAAAAATCTACTTTGATGTACCTATTAACGATTCTTGCCATTTATCGCGATATTTTTCGACCATATCTGGGGAATGTAACGCAAATATAGAACAGTTTTTGTTGATTTTATTCGGAATAAATTTTCAGGAAAATTTTTTGTTGTGCATTGCAACGAAAATCATTCAGAACCTAATTAACAATTATCCGTCTACATACACTTATAGAAGATAATGTGTACGTACAACTTTGAAAGCATGCTGCTGGTTCGTTTGATTTCGTTTATTTTGTTTCCACGCACGTGCAAGGGGTGTGAGATATATTGTTCCAACACTGTTTGTTGTTATTCAAATATTTGTACTTATAGTTTGCAGAGTGTACTAGGTTTTGTCTATAGTTGATAATAATAGTTTTTTAGCCATTAATTGTGTGATGTGTGAATAGAGGCCGATGGTACGCATTATAAACCGCTATTAACACTAGACAGTATATAGAAAAAATATCCAGAAGTGCAACGGATCGAACTATATGACAACCATCACGAATGTAATTAATTACGAAAGTTTGAAACATGAACACGTGTCTGTATGTCTCATATTTTGAACTACTGATCATAGTAGTTTTATAAAAAAAAAAAAAACAGTTTATCGTGTGGGTATCAATTCTGAGATACCAGCAGTAGAGCTAAACAAGGTACATTGGTGAAATTTTGATTCTATCTGTGTACCAGTTGGTGATTGCGTAGCAATGTTCATTGAGTAGTTGAAAACCAAACAAGAAAGTTATATTTAGTAAAGCAAGAATAAACACACGTGGCCAAGATAATCTAATAGATCCTAAAAATGAGACTTAGTCGTTGAGTTTGAACATTACAATTAAAAGAGATTCAATGCTTTTTTTAGATACATGAAAATTGTAGGGCATATGTCTACGATATTGATTGGGCAATTCATGAGTCTATGAGCATCATGACCTGTGGTGTGTGAAATTTGAAAAACATGGTCTTAGTTTTAAATTTACTTTGATGATATCAAAGCCATATTTTTGGAACGCTTTTATCTCTCGCATTTTATTATTATAATTACACACATGTAACGTTTCTCAATGTGATATTATTAAGGTTGCACATTTTAATAGTAATTAATTACTGAATTCATTTATTATTGATTTGAATATACGTTTATTTCTAATTTTCTCTACTCCTAATTTATTACTTTTGATTCTTTTAATTTTCACGCTATTGGAAAATATTCTCACTTTTTAATTTACCTCATCATTTAATATGCGCACACAATTTCATATTAATTTGATAACTGCAGTACACATATATATTTATATAGCGAGTTGTAGATAACAAATTTGGAGATATCCCTGAACATTGTAGATTCTATTAATTTCAACTTTTCTTTTATATTATTATTTCAACGTAATTGTTATTGCTATTTAATTTGTTGGTGCGAGAATGAATGAATAGTCAATAGAATTCTCTATCGAAACCGAGCCAGGTAAAAAAAAAAATGAAAAAATATGTGCAATTTTTTGAAAATTGTAAAATTATATTGTCATCCATATTGTAAATTATTTGTAATATAGAATAGAGGTTTATTATTATACATATAGATCTAATTATCCGTCTAAAAGACTTTCGAATAAATTTTAAAATTTACCCAACTCTAGGTTCTGGTTTATCAATTTCCTCCTTCCCGTGCCATATTTATCATTAGCTGTATTTCAATACTCACCAACGGTCCGTGTAGAACTGCTTCCTGCTGCTCTGTTTAAATTACATTTCACCATGCAGCTACGCGTGGGCCTTTTTTTCTCAGGGTTTGGTAGGAATGATAAATTCCCATGGAACAATGACTTTTCCCAGAAGTCTCTTGAGTACTCTTTACCTTGGGGTGGAGTTGTCGGGTGACGTTTGTTGTCAATTTTTTCAACTGTGACAAATTATTGTGAAGGTATGTCTTATGAATAAAATTCGTGAAATATTAAATAAAAAATTTCACATACCTGACACTGGCTTGTCTTTAATCACGTTAACCAAATGATTATTTCCCACTTTCATTTCCTTGTTTGATTACTCATCTTATAAATATAACCTCGACAACAAAGAGGACATTTACTGATCTTCCCAAGAGTAAACAGAGCTCGTCTGTTAAATAATTCGAGTGTATTTCAAACTTGCTATTAAAAAATACAATAATCTCTACGTTCTACCTAAATTTTATGTAGTCTACTTTTCCGAAATTGTATGTGCGCAATCTTTAGCTGCAATCTTTACACATATTAAATCCTTCGATTTGACGCTTTACACCTATTTTATAATTCAATTTTAGACTATAGCAAAACACAGCAATGGCTACCGATAAGGTAACATTGGCTGATGCTTTATCAAATGTCGATGTACTCGACGAATTTACCCTGCCTGATGAGCAGCCTTGCATTGAAGCCCAACCGTGCTCCGTTGTTTATCAAGCTAATTTTGATACAAATTTTGAAGATAGAAATGGGTTTGTCACTGGTATTGCCAAGTACATTGAAGAGGCAACTGTACACGCTAGTTTGGTAAATTTATTCAGTTCACATTATGATCAACCCTATAATAGTTGGATAATTACTGTTATTTTCTTTATTTTTTACCTACAGAACGAACTACTCGAAGAAGGTCTAGAGCATGCGGTAATGTTATATACCTGGAGATGTTGTTCTCGAGCAATTCCTCAACCAAAATCCAATGAGCAGCCAAATCGTGTTGAAATATATGAGAAAACAGTTGAGGTCTTAGCACCTGAAGTGAACAAGTTGCTGAACTTTATGTATTTTCAAGTGGGTGATTTTTTATCCTAACTAAAATACAGAAGCTACAAATTTAATATACATCATAAATGAAAATGGAAAATAGTTATAATCATATTTCTCTTTGTTAAATCAGAGAAAAGCTATTGAAAGGTTTTCTGCTGAAGTTAAGCGCTTGTGTCACCATGAGAAGCGAAAGGATTTTGTCTCTGAAGCATACCTACTAACTCTTGGAAAATTCATTAATATGTTTGCTGTTCTCGATGAATTAAAAAATATGAAATCGAGTGTTAAGAATGATTATTCAACGTACAGAAGGTATGGGTATATATACTTTAAGCAAAAGTAAACAGTTAAAAGTTGAGAACAATCTCTAATCAATATTAACAATTTATTTGTATCACCAACTACATTATTTTATTTCAGAGCTGCTCAGTTTTTGAAAGTAATGACTGATTCGCAAACTCTTCAAGAGTCTCAGAATTTGTCATTGTTTCTGGCAACGCAAAATAAAATTCGTGACACCGTAAAAGAAAATCTAGAGAAAATTGCTGGGTATGAAGAGCTTCTAGCAGATGTAGTTAATATTTGTGTACACATGTTCGAAACGAAGATGTATTTAACACCAAATGAAAAGCACATGCTTGTTAAGGTCATGGGCTTTGGGTTATTTCTGATGGACAGTGACTTGTGTAACATTAATAAGTTGGATCAAAAAAAGAAGTTGAAACTAGACAGGATTGATAGAATATTTAAAAACTTGGAGGTCGTACCACTGTTTGGAGATATGCAAATTGCTCCCTTCAATTACATCAAACGGTCGAAGCACTTCGACTCTTCAAAGTGGCCACTTTCATCTTCTTCTAACAGTATGAGTCCACAAGCAGATCTTATGGTACACCTTCCTCAAATCAGAGAAGATCACGTCAAATACATCAGCGAATTGGCGAGGTATTACTCATAATATCAACACTGAACGTACACGATTATTCAATTTTGGAAAGTCTTCATACTTACGTTTGTATTTATAATAATCCATTTAACTTTCTGTTCAGGTACAGTAATGAAGTAACAACAACGTATAAGGAGTGTGGAAGTGATGGGGAAAATAGAGAAACAGCTGAATTGGCATTGCGAGGATTACAACTGTTATCGCAGTGGACCAGCGTTGTTACAGAACTGTATAGCTGGAAATTACTTCATCCTACGGACCATCACATGAATAAAGAATGTCCGCAAGAAGCTGAAGAGTATGAACGGGTTGGTAAAGTTCTAAAATTAAATTGATAATATGTTTCACATTCTTAGCCAACCGTCGTATTAATAATTAATCGACTACCTGCAATCCAAGCAAGGTCAATGAATAACAAGTTCAATTTCTGTAGGCAACCCGATACAATTACACAGATGAAGAAAAGTTTGCTCTGATTGAAGTTATAGCTATGATCAAGGGCCTGCAAGTTCTGATGGCTCGCATGGAAACTGTCTTTATCGATGCTATACGCAGAAACATTTACGCTGAACTACAGGACTTTGTACAATTGATTTTAAGAGAACCACTCAGAAAGGCTACCAAGAATAAAAAAGATTTGATTCGAAGTATAATTGTATCGGTCCGAGAGACTTGTGCAGATTGGCAAAAAGGCGTTGAACCTGTAGCGGACCCAGCTTTAAAGGGCAAAAAAGATCCAGACAATGGTTTTGTCATTAAAGTTCCAAGAAGAAATGTTGGTAAGTTTGGTTCACACATTTTTTTGCAATTATAAATATTACTAAGATATTGATTCGTGGCCATTGTACACATAATGAGATTTATTCCGAATTGTTTGAAGGTCCATCATCGACTCAATTGTACATGGTACGTACGATGTTGGAGTCACTAATTGCAGATAAGAGCGGAGGTAAGAGAACGCTGAGAAAGGATATAGATGGGCAATATCTCGTGCAGATCGATCAATTTCATAAAACAAGTTTTTACTGGAATTACTTGCTTAGTTTTAGCGGTAAGTCACTCGTATGTACAACTGTATGTACACGCTGTATCATTTCATATTTTGAACTACAAAACGTATATTGTTATCATTTTACCTTTTTACTGTCAATTAATAACTCTTATTCCAGAGTCATTGCAGAACTGCTGTGATCTATCACAACTCTGGTACCGTGAATTCTACCTTGAGATGACCATGGGCCGGAGGATTCAGGTAAACATAAATATTAGAAAACTACTATATAACAAGACCTAATAATTAATCACGCGATTTGAAAGCCGACGTGCCATAATTGACTATTTTTAAAGAGTCAGTCACCATTCTGTTTAATTATAGTTGATAAAATACTGGTATCGATTCACTAGACCTACACAATATATTCAATGTTAGTAGATGTTCATGACCTTCACAATATCAGACAAATAGAACCGTGTGTAATTGATTTCATGAATAGAAATGCCAAGTGCGTCATCAGCATAATGAAGAATGCAGCGACTTGATCACCATGGAGAAACGCATTCAGGTACACACCAAGTAACCACCATCTGTTGTAGCTACGTTATTGTTATTGTTGCGTTCGTTTTCTAGTACCGTTTTTTGTTGGAATTGCACGCCTCACTGGGAAATACCATAAGTAATAGTAATTTAATTTGAATAAACCAATTATTATACCTCTGACTCAAAATGGGTGATTGCTTGATCAAATTTTCTGCTTCGTACATGCGTTCATGGTATCTTATTTCTATTGACAAAAGTTTACTGCAAGAAGAATTATCCAAACAAGTAATGTGATTGTTATGCTATTTGAGGTAATAGTAGGTATAACGAAGTGGATGATTTTAAAAATAGATTAATTTGAATACTCATCTGCAACTCCGTATACATACATTAAATATTATAATGTACAGTGATTTTAAATGAAATGATAATACGTACTGTGCCAAGGCTCTACACAATAATTCTTGGACGTAGATCTTGATTTTTTAGCTTGCATCATTTCGTGTTGGTTGCTGTGCTGTCTTTGCCACTATAAATTAATCTTTCTTTTATTTTGTGTGCAAAATGTTACTAACATTGGATTAGAAACACCATTTAAAGTTAAATTAAATGAATTTTTATGTTCCAGTTCCCGATTGAAATGTCGATGCCATGGATCCTGACTGACCATATTCTTAGAAGCAAAGAACCTTCAATGATGGAGTGAGTGAGATTACTGTAAAATTTCCAGTAGATTTTGTCTTTGAAATTAATCATTGACCTACGTCAACTGTTCATGCTTTTAAATTCCAGATTCGTATTGTACCCTTTGGATCTGTACAACGACAGTGCATTATACGCGTTAACAATATTTCGAAAGCAATTCCTTTATGATGAAGTTGAGGCAGAAGTAAACCTATGCTTTGACCAATTCGTCTACAAGCTAAGTGAACAAATTTTCGCTCATTACAAGCAATTGGCAGCCAGCATTTTGCTTGATAAGAGATTTCGCGTTGAATGCGTTGCTCTTGGGGCTTACTTACTGCCATATCCTCGAGCAAACAGATATGAAACATTATTAAAACAACGGCACGTACAACTGTTAGGAAGAAGCATTGATCTCAATAAGTTGATCACACAACGAATCAATGCTGATATGCAAAAATCTTTGGATTTGGCTGTTAGCAAATTCGAATCTGGTGATATTACAGGTGTTGTGGTAAGCCAAAGTTTTGCGAGTCAATTATCACATTTTTCTAGCTGATCGACTGCTCTTTATACCAAACTTTTTATTGTGTAGGAATTAGAAGGTTTGCTACAAGTCAACCGCCTCACTCATAAACTTTTGAGCAAATGGTTGGCATTGGATGAATATGATGCAATGTTCAGAGAAGCTAATCACAACGTTCTTGCCCCATATGGTAGAATTACTCTTCACGTATTTTGGGAGCTAAATTATGACTTCTTGCCAAATTACTGTTACAATGCTGCCACAAATAGGTATATTCATATCAATGTTGCGAATATTACCTTACGAACATGTTGTCATTATTTCGTATTTCCTTCAACAGATTTGTCAAATGTCGAGGTCTTCAATTTGCACAACCGGTGCACAGAGATAAGCCACCTATGATGTCTTACCATTATTTATGGGGCAGTAAACAATTAAATCTTGCATATAGCACTCAGTATGGTCAATACAC
Organism: Neodiprion lecontei; assembly: GCF_021901455.1. Classification (NCBI taxonomy): domain Eukaryota; kingdom Metazoa; phylum Arthropoda; class Insecta; order Hymenoptera; family Diprionidae; genus Neodiprion; species Neodiprion lecontei. The sequence continues at coordinate 7,519,698 of NC_060265.1, read as the reverse complement.
GGGCTTTGTTGGCTCATACCACTTCCGTACAATGTGCAAACTTCTTGGATATCAAGGGATTGCTGTAGTCATGGAAGAATTATTAAAAATAGTGAAATCTCTCATCCAAGGAAACCTCCTGCAGTTTACTAAGACCCTAATGGAAGCAATGCCAAAAGTGTGTAAACTCCCGAGATATGATTACGGATCTCCAGGTGTTTTAGGCTACTACCATGCCCAGTTGAACGACATTGTTCAGTATCCTGATGCAAAGACTGAACTGTTTCACAACTTTCGCGAATTTGGCAACACTATATTATTCTGTCTATTAATGGAGCAAGCTTTGTCACAAGAAGAAGTTTGCGACTTGCTCCATGCAGCACCATTTCAGAACATATTACCTCGCCCTTATTGCAAAGGTAGAGTATATATGTTTGAATCTGATTTTTAAGGACTAATAGTAAATGTGTATTGTAAACTCCATTTGCTCGCGTCTGATTTTTTTCTCACGTTATTTCAGATGGTGAAAAACCAGAAACTAAACAAAAACGTTTGGAAGCAAAGTATGCAGCTTTACAAATTGTCCCTAATGTTGAAGAGCTTGGAACTGCTAAGGTTCGAACATACTGGTATCTTTAGTAAAGAAACGTAAACTCGCGTACAGCGGATAATAAACTAGTATTTTGAGTGGCTTATTTTAACATGCATCTGCAGACAGTTGCTAACGTAACCAAAGACAATAGCCATGAAAGGTAACTCTATCTTTTAATGTTACAGCAAGCGATGATTGCGAAAGAAGGGGATTTACTAACAAGGGAGCGACTTTGTTGCGGTTTGTCAATTTTTGAGGTGGTTCTTAGTCGACTACGCAGCTTTCTGGATGATCCTATTTGGGTAGGACCTCCACCTGCAAACGGAGTGATGAATGTAGATGAATGTACTGAATTCCACAGACTTTGGAGTGCCTTACAGTTTGTGTACTGCATTCCAGTTGGAGAAACAGAATTTACAGTGGAGTACGTAGCAGTTGAAAATCTAAAAATATGCAAACAATTTAAAGATCTATTCTTTCGACATAATTGTAGTAAACAGAGATATTTGCAAATTATAAATAGTTAGGCCTACCTCAACTATCCAAATTCATAAATGATTAATTGCACAGGGAACTCTTCGGAGAAGGTTTACACTGGGCTGGATGTGCTATGATAATCCTTCTGGGTCAACAAAGGAGATTTGAAGCTTTAGATTTCTGCTACCATATTCTACGAGTTCAACGTGTCGACGGGAAAGATGAAAATGTCAAGGGCATTGTGAGTATTTTGTTGGCATCTGTAATTTTTAAGTGAAAGGTCAAACTTTTACACACTCTAAATCCAATATTACACTGGCAATTAAATTAAAATATAAAAACGAGGGTACTTTACTATCATATTGACATCGACTGTCTCTTGCAGCACTTGAAGAGAATGGTGGATCGCATCAGACGGTTTCAAGTATTGAACTCTCAAATTTTCGCAGTGCTAAATAAGTACCTTAAGAGTGGTGACAGTGACGCAACTAGTGTAGAACATGTCCGATGCTTTCCACCACCGATACATCCATCCCTTGCACATACCCAGCAACATTATCATGCCCCGGAATATTTACGCCAGATGAATCACCAGTAATATACCGTCTGAATGATATAAGAAAATCATCCACAAAAATCTACTTTTATCTAGATATGGTATTATTATATAACTAATATAAAATATTTTAATTTAGTATTACTGGTTTAGAAAATGAATTCCATTAGCTAAACTATCATCAACCACAGTTGATGCACAAAGAAAAAATTGCAAAGATTATGTAGCTCGTCGAATAGCAGATTATTACGCTGTGCCGTTATAATTTAAGATGAATAATTTAACCCACCATACGGACCACCACAAAGCAATTGAGTTATCATATAGCGACCAATAAATGTAGCAGATGTATAAGTCTCTAGATATATGGAATATTTGATTAACATAAAACAGTTTGCTTCAGTTTACTCAGCACAGAATCAAGAAACCTCGAAGGCTGCAGCTTACTTCAATTTATTCCGCATGACTGCGTATGAGTACCCTAAATCTGAGTTGCAAGATTTAATCGTAATGTTAGAAAAATATCTTTAAAATATAATAAAAATTACTGTTGGAAAATCTAGCTAAATTAGCATATTAAACTATTATATAAATCCAAAAACAAATTGGTACATTGATTATGGCTGATTTACTTGATGTTGCAAATACTTAGATGTTGATTGTCACTAATTCAATGTCTCGAAAAGACCGGTAAAATATCGAGTTCCGAATATGTTGCATTAAAATAATCGTATGAAGGATGTTTTCGATATTCTGTCATTTATATTTATTTATATTATGGTTTATACACGTTCAACTTTGCATTTGAGTTTTTGTACATTGAGTCGTTCATTTTCAGTCTACAAATCAGTACATATTTTTTCATTAATTTATGTTCTGAATTCATATTGTACAAGATTTGTGAAAATATTACAGACGACTTTGATGCTATCTGAGCTGACAATTAAAGAAAATAATTGATGTTAATTACGTAATTGAGTTTTAAATATTTTTATAAAATAGAAATTTCCAATAATTAGGATATCAGAAATTTTTAATAAAAGAAGTAGCCCATTATATTGAAAACGATAGTAGCTTGGCAAACATTTTTACAATATTATAAACGTATACGCAAGTACATAATAAAATGATCATAAGAATATATTTTGACTACTTTTCATTTAAGAGATATATGAAGGAAAAATCATTGAATACCTTTTCTCGAAACTCCGTTGATATTAACAGATTCAACACAAGCCAGAAAAAAAGTCTGATGCATTATTGACTTTACTGCTTGGTAAATTATGCTTTAATTGTTTTTTTCCACTGCCTTTCTTTGACACTTCATTATTTAATGTTTCGAAGTACTCGACATTCCAAAACTTAACATCATTGTCATATGAGGTAGATGCGATGAGTGTTCCATCGTTACTTATATCTGTTCCCTCCACAGACATACTGTGTTGTCCGACAATTCCCAAATGATGATAAGGAAACAAATTCGTCGCTCTAGTAATTGAACATTAAATAATGTAACGTCTATTGCATTAATTGCATAATCAGTAGATTCCTTATGTTTATAATAATTGTAAGTATCCATCTTCATTTTTTCAATTCTGGAATTATGTTTACTTTTCAATCTTACTAACCTGAGTATGCCATCTTCACCAGCAGTGACAACAATGTTTTCAGTTAAGGGAACCATGCAGTTCATTGACTTTTTAGTCACGCTAGGAAACTCGTCTGAGTGCAGTCCAAACTCACCCCACTTGAATACATACATTCTGCCTTTACTGTCGCCAGCCAGCAACTTAGTCTCTGATTTAAACAGACCAAGACATGTTAGCTCCTGCTCATACTCTTCGGACTAGAATCAAAAGCATTGTAATGCGTTATTTTACTTTATTATAAAATAGATGTTAATTCAAACAGCAATTTTAGATAAATTTGTAATGAACTGAAACATTTTCTGTACCTGAACATGCATTCTCCTAGCAGTCATATTCAGTGTCGTCAGGGAACCATCTCCGCTAGCACAAGCAAGATACTTTTTTTCGCTAGTTGTAACCATGGCGCTGACGTAATCTTCCATTTCCTTTAAGGAAAATAATGGCAAATCCCCTTTTTGCCTCATATCCCATACTTGAAAATCGGGTTAGGTAAATAAGCAAATTTGATAAGTACAAAAAAACATGCTAAGTTTCATTAAAATGAATAAATAATTATGTCTACATTTTACTGTCCCATTATCATCACCAGTGGCAAATAGATTCTCATCAATTACAGTCAATGTGGACACGGGATCCCTAGAATACAATTGAACTCTATTATTAGAATCCTGTGATATACAATATTTACAGTTACAAATGAATAACTAAAGTAAAAAGTTTCTAATCAACGTACTCGTGGCTATTTTCGTAAAGCCTGGTAAGATTTTCAGTTTCTACATCTGTGAGGAGGATAGATTTATCTTTTGCAGTAGACAGGAGAATTTTACCATCCTCACTGAACTCAACATCGCGGCAAGCCTTTATATGTAATTCCAATGTAGAGACTAAATCAGTAGCTTCGTTAGTATATCTATACCTACAAATCAGAAATAAAGTCGTAAGTTTAAATGTGCCAATGAAGTGATAAAACTTAAACTTTTTCCTGCTAAGAATCTCAAAATTTGTAAGTATTGAAGTAAATTACGAACAGAAGTACATCACCCGACATGCAAGCTAATGCTATCAAGTTGTTTGCAGGATGAAAAGATATGTCAGCAATGAAATCCTCCAGCCTTATGTCTGGAGGATGATCTTTATTTGGCTGTCTAGATCTTAATATAGCTTTGACAACTTCATCTTCTTCGTCATCCTCGTTCAATGCCAGGACGTCTCCGCTTCCACCTATAAGAAGTAGTCTTGTACTCTTCTGTTTTAGATAAATATTGCAAAATATTCCATTCGTTATATGTATTTCCTTTACCCGGTATATTAACAGATGCACTTGGTCCTGCATCATTTGCTTCATCGTTTGAATCGGAATCGTCGAGATCAAACCCACTGTTGTCGCTGCTATCATCCATATCGCTGAAGCTACTGTCACTGTCATCGCTGTTACTCTCATCACCACCCAGAAAATCATCTGCATAAAATACAAGGAGTCAGATTTCTGCTAAGACATTTTAGTGGATTGAGCACGCTTTACTATTATTTTCCAGATGAGGTTAGAAATCATAACCTGGAAACGATAGTTTCACACTATTGTCATAAATTCAGTATTTCACTCACCTTTAAGTCGACCCATTTTGACAATCATACTTCGAAATTAGTTACTCTTGAGTGTTCGTAAAAAGTTTACAATAAATCCAGATTCTGTCGGTTATTCTGATACTATGCACGAGTTCGCACATAACCTCAACACGAGCAAACACGATTCGATAGATTGGCGAATGGAAGAATGGCTTATCCGCACGTCTCGAATATGTTTCGAAGTGTGAAATGGCCCGCAACGTCAGTGGGTTTGTCGTGCTAGCTACACTTTCTATACTTTTCACATCTTCGTGTGAGTATATTGTGAAACTGCAGAAAGTATAGCTTGCACGAACCAAGCAAATGTAATAATTCCTGTGAGACAGATCGGAAGACGAGTAAAATATGTAAGGTACATATAGGTATGTAATATGTAATGAAGGGCAAATAGCTGGGGAAACGTTCTTTCTAGCTAGACTTTATTTAAAATTTGTTTGAAAAATACATCAATCAATAATGAAAATATGGAATTATTAAGAAAGTGAATGATACTTATAATGTTTACAAGTACAGCAATTGTGTTTATATATGTGCCAAAGAAATATAATCAACCAATCAATTATTTTTCACTAAATGCAATTAATTCATATGTTCAGCATAAGAATGATACATGTAGAATTGGAATACGTAAAATTGAGCAGTGGGCAACCAGATAAAGATGATCCTTTGTTTGAGTCTCTTGTAAATGAATATTAAAGTCGACACATGGGGAATACAGTACGAAATTTACAAATAATCATTTGAATTTTAATTCTCATAGTCTTTGATGAATTTAAGTCAGGTTCAAGCCTTTAAATAACAAAAATAGGCTAAACACATTCAGGCTAGGTGATATAATATAATAATTAGCTGATAGTTACTAAAAATCTATACATAAACGTTAAATTTACATGTATATAAGATAATGAAATGTTTATGGCAGTCAATATATTGATTCAGCACAATTCAATAGAATAAATATTTCAATGAAACCATTGTAACAATAACTCATCGTCATAATTGCAGTGGTGATTCACAGCTGATGTAATTCTTGTACAAATATAATATTGGGCTCAATTATTTTATAGATCTTCAAGATTTTAATACAGACGGTACTAAAAATTTATTATAACATTTCAAGAGTTAAAAGTATCACAGTATAACCTGAGACTATCATAAGATTTAGAATAAAAATTTAGCTAGAAATTAGGATCACCACTGCCATGGTGAAAATAATTTTTCATCTGCTTTATGAAGGTGAAAGACGTTCATTGTTCATTAAAACAACAACATTCACATCACACCCGTGCGTAATAATCAGACTCAACTTACAGGAATTCAGAACCGTCATTTTTGTCACAAATGGCTATGAAATTTGCCTGAGTGTGGTATTAAGGTGAATTTTGTCTCACTGTGATCTAAAAATTCATTGCACCAATACCAGCGGTGTCGTAAAAAAAGATTCATTGACAAGTAGATCATTTCACATATTTTTAAATTCACCGGTACCATTCGCATTAAGCATGAGAATATTTGGATTTTCTTTCTCAAACGCTGTGGCGTCCCTACCACCAGGTCTTTCTTCTTGCCCCCACTCTCCTAGAACGCCACGCATCACGTCTGGTTGCCCGCGCAGCTTCTCTTCTTCCTTCTGTAACATTACTAACAGTTTAAGGTCAAAAGTAAGGTGCTATTCTTTCAGGTTTTGAATGTTATTGCCTGCCTTCACCATAAAAATTTCATGTACGACGCTTTAGGAAGAAACAGCTGTAATGCCTGCACGTAATTTCTTACTAACCTGCTTGTCCTGCAGAGCAAACTTGTCAAACATATTTGCATAAATTTTCTTCTCCCTGGCTAGTTGTTCTTTGTGCAGTTTCTTACATGCTATTATTTGATTGGCAGCAGCTGTGTTCTTTGGATTGATTTTCAGAACTTCTTCAAAGTCTTTCAGTGCAAGTTCAGGAGCAGCAAGTAAAATGTTTGCTTGACCTCTTCTAAACAGTGCCTTTTCATTATTTGGATTAATCGCTAAAGCTTCTGTGCAGGCATCTCTGGCTTCTATACTTTTGTTCGATTTTAGATAGCACAAAGCAAGATTCAAGTTTACTGACAAACGGAGATCTTTTGCCTCAGTTTCCTCTTCTTCCTCATCACTGCTGGGAGAGTCTTTAAAAGCAGTAATAATCTTGTTGTAGAATTTTGTGGCAAGTCCAAGTTTCCCTTCTTTAAAGTAGGCAGTTCCCTTTTCTTTAAACAGTGTCAACTGCTTTATCTGGTCTGGACCAGGTATCATCCAGCTTTCAGAAGCCTTTAAGCCAAATACAATAGTTAAATATAATCGACTTTGCATATGCATTTAAGGGAATTAACACGTGGAAATAATATTTAAAAATATAATTATCAGAAAAATTTAATAATATACCTTCTCAAAGTTCTTCAACTCAACAGTATACTCTAGGTCTGCATTTGGCGGAATTCCGAACTTCGGCTCACCAATGTTTTTGTACGCATGTTTACTCTTTATTTTCAGTCTTGATTTTTCACCCATTTTGAAAGTTCTTAAGGCTATTTCAACTCCATCAATAATACCCACATCTTCTCCTTCACCTAAATTGAACTGAACATCCTTTTCTTCAAATACTTTACCGTCATAAGAGCCAACCAAATGTACTGAAATAAAATACGAACAAATTTTACATTACAACAACAAATGAAGTTTGTTGGATTGTAAGATATTTTTTTTGCTGATTAGGGTACCTGGAGCAATTTCTGAAAAGTTATTTTTCCACTACTATCTGAATATAAAATAAAATTACAGAATAGGACAAGCGATGAAGTAAGTGGCATTTTGCCTGTCACGCTGAAATGCAGTCAAAGTAATGATAACTATTAAAAACATTAAAAAGTTTTGAATGATATAAGATAAACCAATTTTAATTTTGCATTCAAATTCATATTCTCAGAAAATATTCGCATATATGTGGGAGATAATCTATCGTGTACTCTTGAACGAAGTAAAATTTGTACATTAAAATTCTCCTGTGATGCACTTATTACATGCATAAAATTCCTGATGATGCAGCACTTACCATCAACCAGAGCTCCTTCATTTGGAGTAATATATCCAGATCCAGTGACTATTTGGAATTTCTCAATGCTATTGTCTTGTTCTGGGCTTAAATCTGCCCCTTTCCAGTCAATCATTTCAATCTATTAATAAAGTATGTTCTGATTATCGTCGCATTTTATAAACAAAATATTCTATGGCAAGGAAAGTAAGTACTGTACTTAAGCGCTATACCTCAAACTTTAATGTGGCATTTGGAGGGATCGTGGGAGGGCTACCAGCAGCACGATAGGCATAGTCAGGTGCACAAGTCAAAATAGCAACTTCTCCTCGCTTCATGGTAGCAACACCAATGTCCCAAGCCTTGATAACACTCTTTTTACCCAAGTCAAACTCAAATGGTTCATTTCGATCTTTGCTTGAGTCGAACTTTGTGCCATCCATAAGAGTCCCGGTATAATGTACTTTGACTTTGCATCCTGCAGCTGGAGTTTCCTCACCAATTCCTTCCTTGATGATCTCTTTCAATACTCCACCATCCTTCTTTGGGGAAATATCAACTGCAGCCATTCTTAACAGGAAAATAAAGTTTTATACCAATGAGGGAAAATATTGAGCACCTTAATCGAATTAACTTTGCCCTAATCTATCTCATTAAGGGGACTAGCTGTTGGAAAGCTTAGAAGGCATACAATGAAAGAAATAGAATGCAGTTTGTGTGTGAATTAAAAAAGAATACGTACGTTGAGAATATATTAAACTAGAATGATATAGTAATTTATGTCAACGTTTATGTATTCGATTTGGGGTTTTTAGAATCGCTAAAGGCAACAAAACTTGTATATAATTATTTTGAAATTATAACGGAAGGATAACCGTAAAAAAAATATGTTAGTCCTCACAGCCCAAATAAAAAATTCAAATATCCGTCAATAATTATAGGTTATTGGAACTTACATTGGTACCTATAAATGGATTATAACGTTGAATTGAAAAAGAAAATTAAGCGTTGAGATATCACGGATCGTTTCGAGAGCTGAATGTACTAACTTTCGCTTATATGTCAAGTATTCCTTTATAACTACTGTGAGTTCAATCGATTCCGTAGAATTTGCTAGAACGTTTTGCAGCCAGCGTCCAAAAGATCATGCAAATTTCATCCACGAACTTGGGGCATGAAAAAGCTTATACCTAGATGGACAAGTGCTGTTATCTCTAGCGCTTCCTGAACGTTTACTGTACAATTTCAATCGTCTAACGGAATGTGAGCATTAAATTTTATAATTTGATTTAAATTCTTGGCATTGATTGAAGTGCAATATCATATAAGTCGCCGTATATATTACGTGCTATGTAAAATGAAATACTTGCATATTATAAATTCGAATTGATCGAGTTGTCTATTCCTCGATTGAATCTTCTAGGGAATTTGTAATGGCAGTGGTAGAAGAAAAGTATGTAGACGCTGTCGCCATATCCCAGTTCAACATCCCTTATATTACGAAAGTGCAAAACGGTTGCCTAGGCAGCCCAGGCAACGGGGAATTTGTACGTGATGTAAACAAATCCATTTTGTAATAATTTGACAGCCACGGTTAGTCGTTCTTATAATAAATAAAAATAAATACATTAAAAATGACATCTTTAGATCTGAGACAACAGAAACTCGAGCAACAGGTTAGCAAGACCAACAATTATTTATTATATGTTAACGAAAATGAATGTTTGGGCGTTGAACGTTGAGTTGAGTCTAACCTTTTTAATTATCGGACCTTTTAATACTTAATTCGTTTCATACATCAGCGTAGTCTCCCAGAATACACGTGTTGATACTTATCTTACACTATCATTGCGCGACGAGTGCACGTTACATGTAATTATAGGTATTCGCTCTCTTTAAATTAGAATTTAGATTCATTGCTTGAATTAAACAATTTTTTTCGGCATTTTATTTCTTCTCAACCTATGATGGCTAGATCCAACATTATTTCCCAATCAAATATTTGCTCCTAACGCTTGAGTAATTCATCATGCGTATATCATCTAATATTCCAGAGGCAAATAATAGCGCAGAAAATGAAACAGAAACGACAAAGCGGCGCTGGCGGCATGGTACAGGCATCAAATATCTCTAGTTCGCAATATAGCAGCCATTCTACAAAATGGTTAAATCCAAACAGAGAGCTTCATGGTAAAGTGGTGTGACTGCCTCTACATTCTTATCATCTGATATAATATAATCAATAACCTCATAATGAATCAGCCATAAAATATCTTGAACTCTTTCATTGAAATTCACATATTATTCTCAAATATTAGAATACTATTCTTGGATTTCAGTTTTAATTATTTTTATTTAATCAACTCAGATCAATAAAGTTTCTTCACTTTTGCTTTAATTCTGAGGTAGGCTATGACGGACCTATGCAGTTCACAATGTCACCCAGTAATCCTGACATGGGAGTATCACACGAAAATAAAACTATAGAGTCAGAAGTAACAGGTAACCAGAATTTCGATGGATATCAAATGCAATCTGTTACGATTATGAATGAATTTCGTTGAAACATTTAGTCATTTTTCTTTCAGACATCAGAACAGAAAGTGGATTTTATGATGGGACTGAACGTGGTGACGGCGCAGATGAAGAATCATCCCCGGTGGATTTGAGATCACCATCTGAAGCACTTCACAGTCAATCACCTCTTAGAGTAGCTCCTGTTGATGGGTCAATTAATGCGATCAATGGCGAAAATCATTCCTCGGTAACTGTAATTTGAGTAAACATTTACATGTATAAATGACATTCAATTGTTTCAGTTCAATAATTAGCCAAATTCACATGATACAGATGTGCAAACAAATTACTAATCATTATTCATTTGCAGAGCCCGGAATTGGAGGGAAATGTTGAGGGTAATATAGAACAATTTGTTCTGCAACCAGCCAATAAAAAAATGCATTATAAGTGTAGAATAACACGTGATAGAAAAGGCATGGATCGTGGTTTATATCCAACTTACTTTTTGCATCTAGAACGTGACTATGGAAAAAAGGTTCGCTCAAATTCTCTTGGTTGAACTTGAATCTCTTTATAATTATTCAGTTGATAATAATCAGTTTCCTATTCGGAAAGGTTTTTTTACTAGCTGGACGGAAACGAAAAAAGAGCACTACAAGTAATTATTTAATTTCGTCTGACCCAACCGATCTTTCAAGAGGAGCCGAATCTTATGTTGGAAAATTAAGATCTAATCTATTGGGCACTCAGTTTACCGTATATGATAATGGATATTCCTTGATGAAGAGTGAAAAGAGAGAAGAGCGAACTAATCCCAGGCAAGAACTAGCCGCAGTTGTTTACGATACTAATGTTTTGGGTTTCAAAGGGCCACGAAAAATGACTGTAATCATACCTGGAATGACTTCAGATCAGCAAAGAGTACAGATTTGTCCTCGAGATGATACAGAAACATTGTTAGGTGGGTAAACTAGTAATTGATTTTTTGAGTCTTCGGTTATCGCTTGTAAATTCCTATATTTTTTTTTTTGATTAATGCGTTTACTTTAGTTCAATGTAAGGTCTGAATTACAGAGTGTTGGAAAATGAAGAATATGGATAACTTGATAGAATTGCATAACAAAACACCAGCTTGGAACGATGACACACAGTCCTATGTACTAAATTTCCACGGACGTGTTACACAGGCTTCAGTGAAAAATTTCCAAGTTGTTCACGACAGTGATGGTAATCACAATTTACATACCTATATATAATCACATTATTGTAAATCAAAAATCCAAAGTTATTTTGCATGCAATTTTTTGATTTTACGATGAAACGATTTTAAACATGCTTACCGTTTTCACAGTGCTAAATCTTTCGAATTAATAATTGATTATATTATCTGTGTATATTGCAGTGGATTACGTTGTGATGCAATTTGGTCGCGTAGCTGAGGACGTTTTCACAATGGATTACCGTTTTCCACTATGCGCACTCCAAGCTTTTGCAATTGCATTAAGCAGTTTTGATAACAAATTAGCCTGTGAGTGATTTGTTTGTACGTATAAATTATAGGAACTGTATATTGTAATGCCACTGCTCACATATAATCAAAAGGCCAGGAAACGGACAATCAATTCCAATTTAAGTATAAAACGATTTACTGAGTAATGAGATGAAATTTTTAGAATGTTCACTCTCGTTAAACCTTAGAGCCACAATAATAACTATAATAATATGTGTTCACATTCCAATAGAGATAATATTTACATAATTCCTATCTTTAGTATAAACTTTTAGAAAGCTGAGACGAATAAGTTTCAGACTCGTGTACGTTCTGTAAAAATCGATTATTTATCTTTCATTCCGAGTGCTTTACAAAATTTGATGAAGTTTTCGAAAAAAAAAAAATGCCAGCCGGATGTTACTGCAGTTATACGCATACTACCACGTTGAATGATAATTTTTAGATTATTGTAGAATGCATTTTGATACACGTATCAAATTGCTAACATTCATCAAGTTTGTCAAGTTTGAACTAGTAATTGCACGTCAGATTTTGGATTAGACTTCAATGTTACATGATACGAAATAAAATTGCAGCTACAATTATATGTATATGAAAAAAAAAAAAAAAAAAAAAAAACAACACTCATATCAAAGTCGTATCGTACGCATGTAATGAGGTGAAAAAAAAGATTATGAATTCCGTACGAAAAAGCTAATGAAAACAATTGTTAGTGTCTCGTTTCATAACTTTTACACTGTTTTTATTATCTGAGCAGGCAATTCTTGTCCAGAGTTGGAATTATAGGGACCCAGTGTAAATATTTTTCAGCATGTATCGATCTATTTAATGATTGCAATTATCCTCATGAGAGACTATTAATTATTATATTGTACTTATTGGTGCGCATATTATATTATAAGGAAGCGAGTAACTTATTGTATAAAAGTCAAAATAATGTTAGCATAGATTAAAACAGGGTCTGAATAAAGATTTATCGAAAAACTGCCCGTATAATAGTTTGCAGAGTTGTATAGAATTTCAGTTGAAAGTAAGGAGTCTTACGAAAGATGAATTTATTATTATCGTTTAGGATAGAGATTTCTAGTTATATTATTTTACTAACATTCTTATAGAGTTAATGTAACATTTTTTCATTTCTAACGATTACTTTAGTTCTCATATTTTATACTTGCACCAAGATCTAGCTATCAATTTTCGGACTGATTTTTTGTAGGTAATTATAGTATGAAATGTAAGGTTCGGCACATTTGTGACGGTAATACAGTATGTTCATTAACACTGGTTAAAAAGGACAAGTGAAACCTGCTTGCCTTGATGTACTGTGGGATCAAGTAACCAGAAATTGTCCTGGATTATGAAGAGTTGAAATCATGATAAGGGCATCTGAGGAATTTCTATTAATTGTATGAATTATTTGAACCCAAGGTTGAACTATAATCCGTGTCTCTAGATGATTTTAATATGTGCCTTTGTGAAGGACTTTCATGTACTTTGTATTAAATATTTAAATATTCATAACATCGGTGGCTTGTATAATTATCTTGACGAACCTGTTTTAAGAGGCTAATTTTTCTCACAATTGAAGATTTCACGATATATTTATTACTATGCCTTGATGGTTGTACAACAATATATATGTGTATGTATGTTTTAAATATATTTCAGCAAGTTGTACAGGCGTATAGAATTTTCTATCGAAGTATAATTTATTGTAGATCTATTTGTATTGTATGCACTCGTCTTCTGCATGTATGCTGTAGTATACCTAATAATAATCAAACCAAGGGTGCTTTAGGATAATATACACCATAATTCAACTTTAAAACTAAATGATATACTTTTTTTTTTTATGAATATAGGTAATCGAAAAATATATAATATCTCAACGATTCTATGTCTGTATTAAGTAGTGTGTTATGTACATGATTTCCTCACACATGACATATGTATTCACTGCAGGTATTCATTTACTGAATATTTTTCATAACATATTTGTTTCGAGATAGACTATAACGATACATTGTCTACTTTTTGTGCCCACATTAGAAAAGTGGATACTATGAATACGGTAATAAATGTAGGATGCAATACAAACAGACTACAAATATGTTGCGTGGATTGTAAATTTTCACCAAACTAAGTTTCAAGATTCTAAAACTAAATCATTGTGACATTCTGAACTAACATTTATCGTAAATGAGGTATCAATAACTTTGTACCTGTTGAAATATCAATTAATAAAAGCAATATCATACGCATCACTTTCTTTGACAAGAAACTCTTCTCTGAGTGAACAATTACTTAAAGAATGTGATTTTTATTACTTATATTTGTTATACTATTCCTTGAGCTAAAGTGTTTCCATTACTTGCATGAATTACTTGTGTAATGAAAAATAACTGTATACAAAAATTTCCTAAGCAGTTGACCTACAGTCATTCATTCGTTGCTGAGTGCGAGACTCGAGGAAGGGAGAGCCGCGTATGCAGGTGCTGGGTCAAAAAGCTGCGCCAGCTACACTCTTGTTCAGCAATGCATAAATGACCCTGCATGTGTCAAACTAATTCTATTATTGATAAGCTGATTATTCTGTACATTTCAATTGATAAATACACAGTATAGATACATACAACAGGCTGTTTGATCACGTGTGCATATAAGTATAATGGTTCATTCTACACTCCACAACTTAATATAAAGTTTCCAAAGGTATTACTTTAAATATACTTACTTTCCATAAAGAATATTGTCTAGTCTACCGTCGTGTTAGTTTTCATGTTCACTATAGTGACTGGAAATGTCAATGTATCGACCTTATATCCTAAGTAAAAAATAAAGAAATTGTGTTGGAGAATATCTTCACTACCTATGTTTTCACATCAAAAATGAATGAAAAGCGATAATTTAATTTTTTTTCTAACTTTTGGCACAGTAATTGATTTCATTTACAACATACAGAAGTACTGTGATATGTGTAGCCTACGATGTATCGGAATTATATTATTTTACCATAACTATAGCTAAAGGCAGAAAAATACTTCTAATAGTGATTTGTAATTTGTCATTGTCACGTAATTTGCAATTTATTTAGCATTTTCACTATCCCATCATTAGGAATATCAAGCAGGTATGTATTTGAATTGCAAGACGTTTGAAAAGTGATGGTGATTAATCAGTCAGTAGAAATCATGATAATAATTTATAATATAATTATAATATGTGTATATTGAGACAATATTTTTCGCACAATAAATGGCAGTAGTTAGTAGTGTACACATAATTATATAAATACACCATTCTTGGTAATAATTATATACCTAGGAGTAAGTCTTGATGAAATACAGCTGAAGGCACTCAAGGTAAAGAGCATAGTACAATAGTATTAGTAAACGGTGTATAAAAAGTTTTAACACGGATGAGTGTTATATATATTGAACTAAACGTACGTACAATTCCATCCACCTATAATTTGAAGGAGTACAAAATTATGAATAACGTTAGCAGTTTTATACGAATAACATATTAAATATTCGCTAAATAACATACAGTAACAAGAATGCGTTCATTGACAATTATTCAATGGAAAAAATAAAATCTGTTGGGTTTGAATTCTAGTGGTAGTCTGGAAAAGCACTTTTTGTAACACATACTAATCATGATATTTCGAATACGACTAAAAATTAAAGAATAGGGAAATCAAACTTAAAATCCTTTATAGTAGTACCAATTGACCAACATAAGTTGCTTTTCCTCATTATTTAAAGGCTCACCCAATTACTTCAATATTAGCTAATTTTATTTATTTATTTATTTCATTCTCAAAATCTCAGAATATAAGGCTGTGATGAACAATTTTTTACTGTTCAATATTAACAAAAAGAACCAGTATAGCTAAAATTATTTTTTATAGTTTACACAACCTAACACGATATTTCTATTATCATTTGAATTTAAACTGCACAAATTATAAGCTGTAAAGAGTTTAATAAGCTGTTCACTGAATTTTTTAATGATGCGTATGCTTAGTGTGATTTCGGGATGACGCCACAAATGGACGGACACATAAATATGACATAACAATTGATATATAAACAAGCAAAGAAATTGCTTTAATATTTTCAATACCACCGTTATTATGGTTTCAGTCTTTTTATTTTGACACGTATAGATTCGGATTCACAAGTTTCGTTTTATATAATTTTTGAGCCTAGAGAAGAACTTTATAAAAAATTTACAAATTCGAGAGACACATACTAGTGCAAAACCTTCGAAATTATTATTATAAGTTTTTTTTATGACAATTATTTTCCAGTGATATTATTGTTTGCTTTACTATTTGTGAAGTGTGAATTCTTTGTGTGAAAACTTTCTGTGAATTCAGTTTGTAGGGAAAATACATATCAAAATTTTTGTACATGATTTGAATCTAGTCTACCTGTAAATAACTCGATGGTAAAATTCAATATTCGAACTATTGTGAGAGTTCAGCCAGATTTGATAATATCTGTATTCAAATGCTTTTAAAATAGTAACGAAATAATGGTCTCTAGTGCACTTGGGTAATACTCTTATATCGGTTGGTTGTGACCACTACATAATTTAATTGAATATCTTTTAAGACTACATGTCAAATTCTAATATATTAACGATGCATTATCGATATGACAATACCTAATTCCAATTTATTTACAATAATTTCAGATCCAATAAGTTCTCATTAGTTTCGAATATATATATTTATAATCGGAAGTTGATATGAAATTTGAATGGTTAATTTTCTTGAGACACAGTGTTCAATTTGAAAAAAAAAAAATAAATAAATAAAAATACTGATGATATTTATTGCAGGTAATCAAAAAATGAGCGAACGTGGTTCGTTACAGTAACGAGCATTGATGTTTCAGAATAATTTTTAATACTGACTTATAATTCAAGTTATAGCTATATGATACTGATGAGAACTGCAGCAAGAATTGTATATACATATTACGTAGTATAATATAAAATAACTATCAAGCATCGAGATTAAGTCACCTCTGTTTAGCGGAAGTTTATTACAATATTGTATTTACAACACAAGTGTATTGTAATATTGTTCAGCATCAAATGACTCTACGAACATCCTTTCTTCCACTCTGTCTGATTATTTGCATAACTTGGTCGAGAAAATCTTGGCGCTGGAATACGCGATGCTGGACGTGGTATTCCACTTCCAACGCTAGATGTTCTGTTAGGGGCACCCCAATTAGTCGGGGCTCTTAACCTTGTTTTATTTTCTATTGCTGCATGTTTCATTGGCCTAACCAGCATCTGAAATGGGGTTACAAATTGATTGGCCGATAGATATGTAATTCGAAGTTGGAGGTAGAAGACCTAATTTTGAATGTACAATATATTGAGTCAACAGTTCGTAATAAAAACCTACATTGTACTAAGAGAATTATATGGCTCACCTCTGGTTTTTTTGATAAATTATTTTGTCCTTGATATGTTGTAACACATGGTACATCGTTGATATGATTTTCTGAGGAAAGCAGGACAGAAAACGAATGAGCAAAGCATGGAAAGCAAGCGCCTCTAAAGATGCCTACCAGTTTACACGCATTAAACTCACCACTTGTTCCTATTGCTTCGAGTGATGAACCGACAGGCTCCAACAATGGGGAACTATTTTTAACGGCACGAGTTACGGTTTGTGAGGAGCTGTGCTCATTTTCCTGACATGCACCCTTCAATATTGGAGACGGTAAGTCCTTTTCGGCCTCCATCCAATTATTTTCCAATACTCTTCTGTTCGGTTTTGGTGTCGATATTTGCTTTAAGCCTAGGAAAATCATGCTTTATTTAAAGAAATTCAGACGTAAACGAAATTGAACAGTATTTATTTGAGATTTCATTCTAAAGACTAATCACAAGCAATTTCAATATCAGATTACTTACTTTGCTCTTGCAACCCAGCAATGTAATGTAATTGCGCAGAATTTATGAGCTGCAAATTATAAGAAGTATGACTGCTATCAGAACAGATGCTTAGTCTGTCATCAAGATCGGGAGCGCTGTGAGCACTTTGCGTACTCTCAATGCTTTCAGTGGATCCGGAAGCACCTTTGCTTCGGAATTCCTTTACATTTCCACCTACTTCCAGCAATCTTTGTTCTGATCCACTTTTCAATCTGCCCAAAGGCATTAATTTATTTACCAGAGATCCCTCGACGTTTCTTGGAATACTTGGTTGACATGGTCTTGCGTGCTTTGAATTTGGTACGTTAGAATATCTATGCATATCAAAAGTTCTCATACTATTTGTAGCCAAGTTTGGATTTGATTTTTGAAACAATTGTGGTAGTTTTGATAAGACTCGAGGAGCTTGTAATTTTTTTTGGTAATTTGAAATTGGAGGTTTAGCAAACGTACTGTCCAACCTTTCGGGGGATGGTTCATTTTCAATTTTTGCTTTTAAATCAGCCATATTCGTCTTTTTAGTGAAGGTGTAATATTTTTTGTCACTATTTTGGCGAGTGGGTATATCCGGACTTGCTGATTCATTTTGGCTTACACGAAGTTTAGGAGATTTTTTTCTGTAGGTGTTGTTATGATTAATAGCAGATATATCTTCGCTAGGAACTTCTGTGATGTGGCTGTATGTAGAATCTAAATTCTGCTCGGTACTACGTTGAACTTGTTCTAATAGTTCTCTTCTTAAATCAGTTGGTCCATTAAATGTTGAATTTATTGTTCCCAGAGATAATGCTCTGTTGCAATGGATATTATCATCCGACGAAAAATCACTCCTTAAATCTTGATCACCACTGGACGTATGATTGGTAAAATCATGGTTTAAATTAAGGGTAATATTAACCGTTTCTAACGTTTGTTTTTGAGACAAAAAAGTACTGTTCAATCCATTTGGTAATTTACTATCATGACTTTGAATGTTGGTCAACGTTTCGTCCAAATCAATATTCTCAACGGGTGATGACGTGAAAATTGTATTTATTGTCTGTTTGTTTATTTCTATAGGTAACGAATGCCTAGGTAACGATGTTGCAGATCTTCGTGTAAATGTGTTGAATAAACTTTTTTCGTTTTCTTTTTCCAGTGATTGGTAGTTGGTGGTAAAAGTATTGTCTCCACATGCATTACGATTTTTTATCGTGACATTGTTCTCGAATTCTTTTAAAAATGTTTCATCATTAAAATCATTTATATCCGATATGTCGCCAAACATGCTTGTCTTCATCATTGAATTCGTCAGTATCTGTGAATCTACAATACTTTCTTGGTGTGATAGAGATTCTTTCGACATGTTCATCAGGGAACAGCCCAATTCAGAAGGCTGCGACACGTTCATCAATGGATCCGCAAACTCTGGTTCGGTTAAATTTATGAACGAATCAATTCCTTTAGATTGTGACAAATTCAGGAATGCTTCCATACTTTCTTGTCCAGATGAACCAAGGATACCTGATCTAACTTGGCTTGATGTTGGATTTAACATAGCTGGTACGGATTCCTTTTCGCTATTTGTCAAACTGATTTCTTTGTCCATCTATTTCAAAATTTTATAATATCTCAGGTGTGAATACTTTTCGTTAGTTCACAATTTTAAAATAGCAAAAGGTCGGTGTTAACGTAGCATTAAAAACTAGTAACTGGTTCAAGGAGAAGCCTATCGAAATTTGTGTCAAGTCTATTTAAGTTTGATTTCCAAAGAATACTTACATTGACATTAGTGCCTGCTAGTGCTGGAGACCTCTTCCATACATTGGAAGCTGGTGGCGACAATGCTTCTATTATAGATTCAAAACTCAGTCTGTTGTTACGCTTTTTGTGTCTTGTGAACGTTCTCGTATCGATAGAGCGCCTTGTGCCTGAAAGAACATAAGAATCACGAAACTCATTAAAGTTCAAGAACAAAAAAATAGAAAAAATGAAAGATGATACCTTACATTATTCAACAAGTGAAACCAGCAGAATAGTCAGACTGGTGTTTAATTTATCAGACTATATTAGGAAATACATAAATGATTATGTATGAAAAGGCAATTATATTGCTTCACCTCATAAAATGAGATCATCTTTCCTACTATAAGGTTTAACCGGGAACTGTGTGCGTGGGTAAGTAGGAATGAAAAAAAACAAACCATTCAGAGCTTCATTTTCCTCTAAATCCAATTCCGATCCATCTCCTAACCAGCTGTTTAGATCTTGGACATTGCCCTCCGCCGAACAATTTGCACATACATGAAGCCTGAAACAACATGTTATTTATAGTATCCGTAACAAAAAGCATAAAACCTATAACTCTTCATAAATGTTTTGTTATAATAGTCAGACACTGGGACAGTTATGATCAGTTTCTAATCAGAAAAACCTTTTTGTTTAAACAACTTTACTTTAGTTAGGCATAAGATGCCATTGATTTTCAAACTTGTGTAAACAGTAAATATACAATAATACACAAGCTGTGAGTCATTGACAGAAATGAGTATACACATCAGTGATGAGGTGATTCAACTAGCATGTACACATACATACGTTCTGTTTCGTAAAAGCGAAAGATGGAATAACCTGTTTACTACGCTTAATTTGATAATGATGTTGATGTATTTTGTTGAGTTTTTATAAACGGGATATGGTGTTCGAAAACCAAAAAGTTGTTAACAACAGGGATTAATAAACTTACCATCTCTCATCGTCCGAGAAGTCAAAGGCCGAAACATCGATGATATCGCTTACATCAAGAGGTTGCACTTCATCGACACAATAAGAGTTCGACATATTTTCTGCCGTATTAATCTGTCGCTCCGACATGTACGTTTAACGTTTTAATAACACGTAGAGACAAGACACTTCATTCTACCGTTGTAAATGATACATAAGCGATACGACGGATGGTGTGAAGCCCCGAATGGAATGTGTCTGCAGGCTCTCGCGCACAAGATGATCAACAAAACGTTTAATTGACAATTATTATCTGTTTATTAATAAAGTCTTTGATGCCTTTGAAAAGAGATTCCGAGGAGACGATACAAAAGACAAAAAACATAACCACGGGCGGGATATAAAGAAATAATTCCACCAACACAACAGAACCTTGCACCCTGTTAAGTAAATAAAGAAAACTGTCCAACGTGAAATTGGAAATCTTAAGTCTTAACCAGTAATACCAATCTACTTATTTCGTACCCAAAGTAGACAAAGATAGCAAAAATTTTTCTTTTTAACGACATCTTCAGGCTATACAGGGAAATATAGAAATTCAGTTCTCAAAGTGGTTCTCAACCGTCGCCATTGACATTTTTACGTGAGTGTCGGACACGCTGCGATATAACCTCACAAAGGTTTCTCTCTGCTCACAATATAAACAGTCATATGAAAGAATGTGGACGTCTTAAAGATATTACAGATTGAGATTGTTTATGAGATTAACGTCTTTGATTTCATTGAAATTTATTTAATTCAGCTGCTTCTATTATACTTGGACAGTCATATCAACCACTATGCAGAAATCAGATCGTGGTGAGGAATTTGTTGTTAAATTAATTAATTTTTTTTTGTATATTAATCGATTAAAATTAACTAAATTGCCTCGATTAATATTCATAATACTCGATCTATCAATTCCAGGTAATGGACGAGAAAAAAAATTATCCTGGGCTTATCGGAACAAAAAAAGAATTTTGAAAAACAAACGTGCTGAAGAAGCTCCTGAGGATACCACAAACGTACAAGTCCAAAATAAAAAGGCTCGAATTGTGCTTCGTAATCTTCCATTCAAGGTAAAACTCTCTTTGGTAAAGTTTTTTTCATTTAAGATAAAAAAGTCATCAATGTGTAATAACTTATCACTAAATGGATATTTTCAGGTTACTGAGGATGACATTAAAAAACATTATGCACCGTATGGTGAAATTGAAGAAATAAATCTACTACGTCACCCAGGTGGTAAACTGGTGGGTTGTGGTTTCGTTCAATTTAAAAAAGTAGAACAAGCTTCAAAGGCGATATTCAACACAAATAAAAAAGAATTGCTCGGTAAGACTGAACAAAAAAAAGGACAGTGTTTTTCTGGTTTCATTGTTCAGTAAATTTAAGTCCTCCAACCAATTGCACTATCAATGAATATGAATTGTACATTTACATTATTTTTAATCAAATTTTAGGAAGAATCATCACTTCAGATTGGGCAATACCAAAATACAAATTTGCCGAAGGTATTAAGGACGATGTTGACAAGACTGAGGATCTAACTGATAAAACAGAAAGCAACATAGAAGTTGATACCCAAAATGAAGAGTCTACCTGTCTGTCAAAAACTCAGTTGAAAAAAAATCTAAAGAGGAAAAAAAAAGACAAAGATAGGCTGAAACACATTCAGAAACGAGCAAGGATTATAGTTCGAAATCTATCATTTAATGTGAGGATGAAAATATACTCTTATTTGATTTTAATGATTGTTAGGAAGACATTTTCGTATTAAGTCTTAATGAAATTTCATGATTTTAGATAACTGATGATTTATTGAAAGAACACTTTGCACCGTTTGGCAATGTAGAAGAAGTCACGATCCTAACTAGACCAGATGGAAAACTTGTTGGTTGTGGATTTGTTCAATACAATAATGTTCAGAGTGCAGCTAAGGCGATACATCATTTAAATTTAAAACCTCTGTTGGGTCGACCAATAGTGGTTGATTGGGCTGTACCAAAAACAAAGTTTGGTAAGGCCGATGAACAGAAGGACCCAAATGAAGCGGCAATAGAAGAAGTTGAATTAAAAAAGGAAGAACCCGATGGAGATGATTCAGGCTTGGATGAAGACCCAGACCAAAGTGACTCATCTTTAAAACTGGAAGAGGATCAATCTAATGACAGGCAAGTTCAAGCTTTTATTAATCATGACCAAGTTCCATTAATCATATCTTTTTTTTTTTGCAGGGAGAGTAAGGATGAAAAACCTATTGGTGCAAGTATCGAGGATGAAATTGATGACAAAGAAGATGAAGATGATGATGAGGACGAAGACGAAGACGAATATGAGGATAAAGTGGAAGTTAAGATCTCACCAGATGAAGTCAAGAATGAGAAATTTGACGAGAATGAGGCTTCTCGACCACGCCGAATTTCGAATGACGTTAACGAGGGAAAAACGGTGTTCCTTAAAAATATTCCCTTTTCTGCGACCAACGACGATCTTAGGAAATGCATGGAACAGTTTGGTCCAGTCTATTATGCTCTTGTTTGTATGGACCCCCTTACAGAGCATTCAAAAGGAACAGCATTTGTTAAATTTCAAGTAAGTTGTACACTGTAATATTTTATTAAGTGATGAAAATTGATGTTCATAAATAAACCGGTTTAATACCGTTTACAGCACGTGGAGGATGCAGAGAAATGTTTATCGGCTGGAACTGAGCTACGTATACATGATCAAACTCTAGATCCTCATAAAGCACTGAACAGAAATGAAGTGCAAGATAAATCAGAGCTGAAAAAACAAAAAGCAACTGATTCTAGAAACTTGTACCTTGTCAAAGAAGGAGGTAAGATAATATGAAATTTATATAGATTGGATTGTTGTGCTACATGGTCATTCATTTGTTATTTGGTTTGTGCGTAACAACACGTGAACGATGGATTAATTCCTTACAGTGATACTGGCTGGTAGTCCAGCTGCAGTAGGAGTATCTGCAGGGGACATGGCTCGTCGTTTGCAATTAGAACAATGGAAATCGCAAATGCTACGAAATTTAAATATGTTCGTTTCAAGGGTCCGTCTGGTTGTGCATAATTTACCCGTTTCAGTGGATGACAAAAAGCTGCGAGAAATTTTCCAGAACCATTCTGGGCCAAAAGCAGTTATAAGAGAGGTTATAACCACTTTTCGGTCAGGAGTTAATTTTAAATATCTCTATTTACTTATGACGCATGTTCATATTGGTTTTATTTCTTTCAGGCCCGAGTGATGCGGGATTTACGAAACATTGAGGCCAATGGAATTGGCAGGTCTAAAGAATACGGTTTCGTTGCCTTTACAAGCCACGAAGATGCGCTGAAAGCGTTGAGAAGTATAAATAACAATCCAAAAATCTTCGGCACCACCAAGGTAATTAATTTATATCTGACAGGATCTTGAATAAATAATTATCCAAACTTCTTATTTTCAGAGGCCTATTGTCGCGTTTTCAATCGAAAACAGAGTAATGGTGAATGCCATTAAAAAACGAGTAGAAAAAAGTCGAGAGCGCAATCCTCTGTGGACAGGAAGTAATCTAAAAACTAAGAATGACCGGCCCATGACAAATAAGAGAAAACACGAAGATGGCAAATATTCGGATGACAAGAAAACGAACAGTATTGGTAGGCCGACTGTCAATAATAGAAACAAGGATCGTCGGCCTGCGAAGCATCCTAGATTGGAAAATGGTAATGACGAGGGTGATGTTCAGCCATATTCTGGTGTAACGAGTAAACCAGGAGAGAGAAAAATGCGATCAAGATTCAATCTCAAGTCTCAAGCTATTTTACATAAACAAACTATGAAACGAGAATTAAAAAATAAAAAGTCTAAAGCGAAAATTCAGCAGACGAAAAAGGAACAACGGATCTCTCAAAAAGAAATAAGGGTAAGTCTTAATTATACCTCCCCATTCACATAAAATTTGTGACTTTGTTTTTTAAACGACCTTATTAGATTAATCGTTGGCTAACTCTAATTTTATTAATTTCATCAACAGCCGAAACAGGGTTCAAAGAAAAAAGTGAACAAAGAAGATATAAATTTCAGCAAATTGGTGAACAATTATAAGAATAAATTAATGGCAACGTCTAAGGAAAAATCCAAGTGGTACGAAACATAATAACTTATATTTGAAAAATTAGGATTGCGCCATGTATATAAAGTATTTTTTTTTTTGCGTTAGACTTTGAATTGTAAATTTTTTTTAAATTGAAAATTAAAGACT
This sequence comes from Neodiprion lecontei, assembly GCF_021901455.1. Classification (NCBI taxonomy): domain Eukaryota; kingdom Metazoa; phylum Arthropoda; class Insecta; order Hymenoptera; family Diprionidae; genus Neodiprion; species Neodiprion lecontei. The sequence goes on along the minus strand of NC_060265.1, from coordinate 7,494,766 downwards.
TTTATTTCACGGAAGTGTATTGTGCTTATGTAATTAATTCGACAACCTTGACGCTCCCAAACAACAATTATATAGATCAATAATACCGCTTATTTATGTAAAATAATCCAATTGCCCAGCCAAATTAATGATCCAGCGCGCCTTATTATGGGCAATCTACTTTTCATTTTTCATGTTCACGGCGCCGCGCTAGTTTGAATTTACTGTATTTAAAACGCCAGGAAATGATCGCCTTTGATTTGTAGGTGACAGATTTTTTCCCTTAAAACGTCACAATAAATTTGAACCATTATAATATTTGGTGTACGCGTACCAGTATTGTTCAAATTTTTATACGTTAAAAAGCGAACATTATGTTGACCCTTTTTATTCTACGACATCTGAAATCGCCGCCGCGTAAGCCCCATTATTACGGATACTACAGTCAAACCATTGTTTAAGAAGTGATAACAAATGAACGAAAAAAATCCTCGAAAGTTCCGTTAACAGAATCTATAACCGAACTAATAAAAACTAAATAAAAGAAATCTTTGCGAAAGGTCAAAAATTCATTCGAAGTCCGGGTTCATAATACTGTTGCGTTGTAACTGGTTAGGAGAATTAGGACATCCAGTTTGAGAGTCGAGAAAGGGGTTTCGAATAACCAGCGGTGAACCTAATTGGACGTATGCATGCGAATACTTTAAACTGGATTGGGCAGTGAGAACATCACTGGTGAAAAAATGTCTAGTATTGAGATGGGGGAGCGCGGATAAGGGGGCATCAGATAAGACGGAACACGGCTCTAGGCAGATGAATTCCGAAAGTCGGTTCGACTGACGGCGATGATAGTCTTGATGCCGCTTTTTGCGGTCTCGTCAAAAACCCGGAATAAAATTCACACGCTTTGTGCTACGAAGCCGCGGCCGTTTTAGTCGTCAAGGAGCACCAGTTTCAAAGGTCAATGGTCAAACGTGCGAGAGATTGTAGGTACAGGTGGGTTACGTCAATAACCGGTATAAAAATAAAATGTATAAGAGCGGATGTGAGAATACATATATCTGTCTAGTAGTATCCTTGAGTGGAAATAGCCACGCCAATTAGTTTACTTACTTCGGTGAATATCAACGTGAAACTTAGGCACCGCCAATAAATATGATCGCCCGGTTACAGGAATCGGCATATAAGACGACGCCGAGCGCTCGAATAATACTGATGTGCCGAACGGCATAGATTTACTTGCAAAGTAACCATGACCAACGGAGATGCGAATGACAAGAGGATCGGTTGCAAAAATCCCAGAACTAGTTTCTGCGATCGTATAACGTGGGCGCTGCACAGGTTGAGCGACTTGCGATGTTGGTAAATTGCCTTAGCAACTCATTGTGCAACAATGAAATAATAAAAAGTTACCATTCCACTCGCTATGCCGCATCCTTCTGTTTCCTTACCTTATTTCTTATCCACTTAGTAAAGGGTCACAATTTTCCCAGTTATGTAAGGAAAATGAACATGTAGTAGAGAAATTGGAGCATTTTATTTACGAGCGATAATATACGTAATATACCTTTTGTCATGTAAGAAGTTGAATGATCATATACTTTCTTTGGCTTTCTGTTTACACGATGAACGTGGTACTACGTAGGAAAATGTTTGAATCTAAAATTGAAGAAAATTATAAGTAAGAGTTTTTAATTGCAGTGTAACATATACGATATTATTTCGAAACTTCCTAAGAAAAAAAATAAATAAATTAACGGGGGGTAAAATCTTGATCTTTTGCTTTTATATTTTCGATTTGCTTATTTCAATACGATTATACAACTTCGTAATCTTTATAGCAAATGGTGGAAATAAAAGAAAATATAATTTGATTACAAAATAACCGCGTTGTATGACTATAATAGAATAAGGTACTGATCTACTTTATTATTCATGATTCTGACAACAAGGAAGTGAGCATAGTCATTTAATATCTTGATTTGATTTCAATGACTATTTCTGATTATCGTTAATTACATATACTACAGGTACAACGTGCCAGAGCGTGAAAGACCAACAATCATCTACAAAAAACTCCGAAAGTCTTTTAACAAACGACTATGATTAAAGAATTTAATACGATATTTTTCAAATTCAGTTGACATTATCAGCAAGTGCACGTATATTATTTTTACAAACTTCACATCATCAAATATCTAAATACCACATATTTCTGCGCGACCGAAACACTACAATAGCTTTAAATTTCGCTACACGTCTCGTCGCATGACCGATAAGGGTCGCTGCATATATAATTCTAAAGCTACGCTTGATGGCGGCGTATGTTTTATAAAAGTGGTCCCGAGTTCCAAAACCCCTTCTATCGCTATCCCCATGTAGCTTCCTCGGTCACGATCGAGGGTCTCGAGTACAACTCCTGCCTAATATCGCATTCAGTGTACTGTCTGTATGGATACGAAACAGAATCGCGCTGACAACAAGAAAGATTTTTGTTATTCCTTCCGTGATAAAATACTCAATTTTCGAGCATTTTATTTGCAATTTAATTTAGAAAATTGAAACAGTGGAGTGAGGTATTTTCGGACAAAATTCAGTGATTCATTCGTACTTTGAGTAGCAGCCGTGTTATTAATCAGCAGGTGATTTTTCGGTCTACAGGTTTTGTGAAATAAAAATTAAATCCTGTCTTCAAGATGAATGCTTGACTTGTACCGCACAACTTTGGGTAAATATTTCACCATTGAATTTTTCACACCTACGTTATAGTTTCGCAACTTCAAATATGATGGTAATAAATCATGTGGGATAGTATTGTAATAATTTTGAGATGCGTGGGATGCGAGAGAATAGAAACACACGTGCCTTCAGGGATAAGTGGGTTACGGAGCCTAAGTTGTATCCTAAGCCGTTCCTTAATCTCCGATGGACCAAATTTCGCCTGTAGCCTATAGCTATACCCATAGAGTAATTTAAGGCTCTCCATAACTTTCGCTTTTTGACATGACGTGAGCCGTTGATATTAATTCGATTCAAATCGCTGAGGACGGGACAATCAAATAATGAAGTCGTGACATTTTGAACTTTGGATACAGCCCCGTCATGTTCCAGAACTAAAAACTCCAATGTTCAACGAACTAAAAAAAAAAAAATCGTTGTGATAAACTTGAAATAAACATCTCTGGACGACATTCATTCAGTGTGAGTTTGTACAATAGCTGACAGCGTAACTTGTTTTTCATAATAACGAAACTCACGTCCTGTCGACTATATGTATACCTGTAAAGTACGCTGACATTATGTCGCTAAAAAAAAAAAAAATGTCAGACAATCGCAGGTGCGTTACGTGGAACGATATGTAAAAAATATAGAACACGGAGTACAAAGTACACACAAGGAGACAAGGGTAATTTACGGGAATTATAATATGGTGACCATGCTCTGCGGAATTGAATGGCGCAAAATAAATTGAGAGATGAATTTTTTCTGCACAGATTGATACTGCGTACGGTAGAGTGTGAAGTGTTATGCATCACATGCATACAGATACAGATGCTACAGGCTGACCGATATTTTTCGTGGTAGGTGAAACTGCGATGGCACACTTGAGGCATGGCGGAATATTTGGTGCGTCGAAAATTCTATGTAGATTTTCGACAGAAGCAACCCAAATCCTTACCAGATCGTTAGAAAATTTTGCGGATGTTACGCCGGACTTTGAATGGAACGATGCCAAGCCTTACACGGAAATTCCTGGGCCAAAGCCTGTGCCGTTTCTTGGCAATACATGGCGATTTTTACCTTACATAGGTGAGTGATGGTGCAGCTGTAATTAATATTAGAATTAATTTTGGAAAGTCGTTTTAAATAATGCTGGAGGTTGAGTTGAACGATTAAGCGAGTGGCGATATATATATATTTCACTAATAATGAACAGTGAAATAGAGAGAGATATTAAAAATAGTTGGAAGAAATCCCCCGGGTTTTACCAAATTGTAATTATTCACTAACTAAAATCCGGATTCATAGTGTCGATTCGAGCATCTAATAAGTAAAGCTCCGAATCAATATCTATATTCAAAAATATGCTTATGATTTATTTGACGGTCATGGAACCGAGGACGTGAATAAAAATTACTCTTATAATTTCAGTGTCTCGCGAGGGACAATTTATACTTTCTCTTTCCATATAGCCACAAGATTAAATGACTTTTCTCTGACTTCCCGGGTTTTCCTTGACCTCTGGCCACCATGTAAAACCACTGACAACTACACTTTTGGAAAGATACCGCAGTGTATTGGTATGGTTGACAATAATAAAATAACTTATTGTGTTATAATACTGAGAATCGCTCACTATGGTGAAATACCATTTTTTTTTTCATACGTCAATAGTGTTTTTTAATTTCATCAACAGTAAATGACGTATTAATATGTTGATCGGAAGAAATGATCGATTCAACTTTTAGTCCTTCTAAATCTCTGCATGAATCGTCCCTTGATCTCCGCATCACAATACCCAACACAAGAGAAAAACAATCAGCTGCAATTTTCAACAATTTAGAAACACTCTTTTTTTTTAAAAAAAAAACAGTGCTCCAAAGTAAACGGAATAAACGAAAACGAAAAAACGATCAAACTAAATTAATGTACTTATATTGACTGTAAGTTCGATAACTGTAGCAAAAAAAAAGTATCTTCAGCTGAATATTTTAAAAGCAAAGGTATAAACCCAATTCTATCAATCGACAAAAATCGATTTAGCATCCTTTTGCATTGTAAACCGATCGTGGCCGCACGGAAGCCGTAAAAATGGGTTCGAAATCGTGAAGTATCACCGAGTGAGGAAGAGATGCTGCTTTTCGACAGTTTTTGTTTCCGCATATTTTACATGAAAATGAAAGTTTTTCAAATCGTTTTTGATACTAAGTTATATAATCCAGAGTTCAAGGAATATTCACAACCAAGTTTATTCTCTTATACAAATTGTTAAAAATGTTACGATATTCTTCCAATAAATGCATCTTATCTTAATACTTTACCCTAATTAAGGTACAATAATAATGCACGGAAATTTATATACTTGACGTAGATACCCGAATTTAGAGTAATTAGATAGTTACCTACTTTCACTCCGGCAGTGCAGTGAATTTCTTCGACCAAGCGGAATCGCAAAATCATTAATAACGCATGTATTTTGGGCCCCGCAGGCGATTTTAAAATCGAGGAGGTCGACAAGGTTTCGAAACGCCTGCATAAAAAATACGGTAATGTGGTAAAAATCGGGGGTCTTCTGGGTCGGCCGGACATGGTTTTTTTGTACGACGCTGATGAAATTGAGCGGGTTTTTCGCAGCGAGGAAAAAATGCCTCATCGCCCGTCCATGCCTTCCTTAAACTACTACAAACACGTCTTGCGCAAGGATTTCTTCGGCGAAGATGCCGGGGTCATTGCAGTGTGAGCAAGAAACTTTCCTCCGATTATACTCGAGAGTGTCATTTCACCTGTATTCTGAGGTTCGATGCAATAACGCGGAGCACTTTCCGCTTCGCGAACATTAATTAGACTCCTCCCAACCGCAACTAATGATTTCGCAGCGACGTTCAAGATAAGTGGCCGGTGTTTTCTCTGATCTTTTGTTCTACTTTCAATGTCATTTCATCACGCGTGTCCTGCATGGAGTATAAACGGAAAATTACTGATTCGATTCAAAGCTTGATTCTAGACAATAAAAGATTAAAGAACACGAGGGGTGAAATTGCGTATTTCACCGATGTATCGAACTGAGGTAATATGAAAGCTTCGAAATTATTCTAGAGCAACTGTTTCACTGTGGCTTTTGAACTACCGCATTTACCACACGTACTTTCTCAGCTAAAAATTAGTGCGGTCATATATGTGTACGAGATTGTTACTGATACATATAATTATAACGGGTTCTTGTGACGTTCTTTACGGAGAGAGTGCACGAACAGAAGCTAACCCATCGATGTTGAAACTCTTCTTTGTGTCTTTTGAAATTAGACACAATTCCGCGGTTGAATCTTCGGCGGCTGTCTCAACGAACTTGAGATCCGAACAATTTGCCAACGGTATTCAATTCTCCTTCACATACACAACAATCATTTCGAATGATTAGAAAGTTTTATAGCTCAATTTACGATTTTATCACATTTCCGATTACACGTATCATTCGAAAGTCTGCATTACGTATTCGTATTCATAATGATACACACCTAGGCAGGATTTGTTATACTGTGACTACGAATTCAATTAATTCAAATTGATTGCAGACACAGTTAAGATTTTAGAAACATTCGAATATATTACGCTGAAGACATTCGAACGGCCACGATTCCCCGGCAAGGTCGGCCGAATCAGGATGACTAATTTAACTACCTTGCAAATTATGACCTGAATTAAAAAATTCGTGAATTAATGTATCCATAACGTTTCAGGCACGGCGAGAGTTGGTATAATTTTCGGAGCAAGGTGCAGCAGGTTATGCTACAGCCGCGAACTGCTAAACTTTACATCGGTGCAGTCCAAGAAGCAAGCGAAGCTTTTGTTCAAAGGTTCAATCCCGACCGTACCAATTATTCAAAAACATCAAGGAATTATAAATCATATTTTCTATCCCCTTTCAGAGTGAAAAAAGTACGAAATTACAAGGATGAAACGCCCGACCATTTTCTAAACGAAATTCACAAATGGTCCTTGGAGTGTGAGTGTTGGATTATTATAACTCGAAAGAATGTCGCATGACATTCATTTATTATGTATGCTAGGGCATATTCATTGTCGTGAATTTTTTGGAAATCTCAATAACTTTATTCGTTGCAGCTATAGCTCGTGTGGCTTTGGACGTAAGATTGGGGTGCCTGGACGACGACGCGCCCCTGGAGACGCAGGAGCTGATCGACGCGGTGAATGTATTTTTCAAAAACGTCGGTGTTCTCGAGCTGAAGGTCCCATTTTGGAAACTATTCAACACTCCTACCTGGCTAAAATACGTAAAAGCCCTGGATACGATAGTCGAGTGCGAAACATTAACATCCCCATTCGATTCCTTTTCCGCAACCGAATAAAATTTTAGACTGAAATACTCTTTTTTGTCACGAATATAAATTTGTTTCTTCAAACCTTCGGGAATTCATCGTGTTTCCATGTTGCAGAATTACCTCGAAGCACACCAATGCCGCGCTGGCAAGAACGAAAACGAAAGAAATCACGGGGGATGCGAAAAGTGAACCTTCGTTACTGGAAAGATTGCTGGCCATGGATACGGGGGTTAAAATCGCGACCATTCTAGCTCTGGATCTATTCTTAGTAGGAATAGACACAGTGAGTGGTTTTGATGATAGGTCGTGAAGTCGGAGTCTGGTAGCCTGACTTTTCCTAACCAGTAATTTTTATACCATTAGTTTGAAAAAAAAAAGAGAAAAAAGTCAATTCATACATCGTAACTGTAATGAGAAACGCTAACGATCACCCGACGTTTCTTCGCAGACTTCAAACGCGGTCGCATCCGTTATTTACCAGCTCGCATTACACCCGGAGAAGCAGAGAAAACTTTATGAAGAAGTTTCAACGGTTCTGCCTCCCCCGGGAAAACCAATTGAGGCTAAACACGTGGAAGAGATGAAATACCTGAAGGCCTGCATCAAAGAAACCCTGAGGTATACGCATATCATAGGAATAATCCTGTCGATGTAATTTTCTTACGGTGATTGGAAATCACCTTCTTCTTAATAATGGATGTAAGATTGTACAGATAATTTCGCAAAGGATCTAAATAATTGTAATACTATTTTTCACGACATTTTTTTCTGCAGAATGTATCCAGTTGTTATCGGGAACGGACGATGCATGACAAAAGATACCGTGATCGGGGGTTACCAAATACCAGAAGGTGTAAGTTTACATAAATTCGAGCGCTGTATTTATGGTCTCGATCCAATTCGGATAGATATCTGTGTTACGCATTCCATGAATGCATTCCATGAATGCGTAAGATCGATATCGATCCTTAATATCGGTCCGCCACCGTTGCAATCCGAAGTTCGTACGTAACACACATTATGACGACTCATTAAATAAACGGTTCGCCCAACATCCCAGACTCGACAGTTACCGTATTGGTATACTTTCAGGTCCAAATAGTATTTCAACATTACGTGATCAGCAATCAGGATAAATATTTTCCCGGAAGTGAAGAATTTCTTCCTGAGAGATGGATGACAGGACGTGATTTTAATCACGGAGTAAAACACGCCTTCGCTTCTTTGCCGTTTGGTTACGGACGTCGAATGTGTTTGGGAAGGCGATTTGCGGAGTTGGAAATGATTATCGTTCTTGCTAAGGTGCGTAAAAAAAAGTTTCATTCTCAATATTTAATAGGAAATATAGTTAGAATTTCTCGAATGAAACTTTGGCACCCGAGTATAAATTTAAATCCAATTTTTTCTTCCAGGTCATCCAATCATTCAAGCTTGAATACCACTACGATAAACTAGATTATCACATTGATCCAATGTACACACCGAACGGGCCACTTAGAATTAAGATGATCGACAGGTAATCAATAAATTATGCCTGTACTAAGTAGGTAGCGTTCAACCTACTTTGAACGAAAAAAGTGCGGCTATACATATGTAGAAAGTTGAAATTTCCTACTGATTAAGAGTTCAACAAAGAATAGAGCTTTTGTATTTGGAACACATTTAGTTATTTAAATGACAAGTTGTAGATTAAGGGTGTTCACTGCAGTGGAAAATAAAGTGAGATTAAATAGGAGTGATTCTTTACTGGTACAACGTTTAGATAATCGTCGAGATTAATAATGATCTCGTTATTTATATGTACAAATTAAATATAAAACATTAATTTCGCCTATGAATACTGGAAATTCATTTGACTTTGTATGGGATCCATTCCAGCCCTTTCAATCACCCGCATCGTTTTATCTCTTCAACATCTTGAACTTGAGTTCACCATCAGGTGCGTACATAAAGGTTACTTTGTACTTCAAAGGCTCGTGATGATACTCTAATTTATAAGAGCGAATAAGCTGGAAGATAAAACGAGTATGAAGTGTTAATTTTATAAATGTTTATGCTGTAACCACTTTTCGCTTGGATTTCAATTATCTGTGAAAACAATAAATATGGATATGTCCGTAGAATTTTTTCAGCAAGTTTCTCGTATTAGAAAATTAATCACAGGATAAATATTATGATAATCACCGGGAACAATTCTGATGTTTCTCTGGAAATCGAAAAAGTATTTCGTGGCTTCTCGGGCAATGACCTCGCTGATTTACATATTTTAACATATAGACGTTTTTGTAGTCTCTCAACGAATGTTAAGTAACTTCTGCCGAAAGTTCCTAGAAAACGGGAGACGTTTGACGAATTCAACATACCTTCGTTAGAAGAACCTGCATTTCCAAGTCAGCAAATCTTCTTCCGAGACACATGCGAGCCCCGTAACCGTAGGGAAGCGACGCGAATGGGTGCAATTTTTCAGTAGCGGATTCCTTCAGCCATCTTTCAGGTTTGAACGATTTTGCGTCAGCCACATATTCCTCCATGTTGCCCGTGACCAGAGTGGGAAATACTACTTGAACCTGGACGAGGAGCAGGGAAAATATTTCCGAATATTTTATTCGTTGATATTCTTCAAACTTGTTTTATCCAAAAACTTTTGGAGACAGAACTCACCCCCTTGGGTACTTTGTAACCGCAGATCACAGTGTCGTTTTGGAGTGTTCTTCCGTTTCCAATCACTGTAGAATAAACTCTGTAACAAGGAAGCCGACAAACTTGCATATGATTCCTTAAATTGTAAACGAGTACATTTTACCCTTGCTGTCGATCTTCAACTCACCGAAACACTTCACGGATGAATGCCTTCATGTAGACAGCCTGGTCCAGATGTTGAGTAGTGATGGGTACATTAGGATCCGGCAGGATTTTCAACAGTTCTTGATACATTTTTTCCTGTATTTCAGGTCTCGTCGCTAGTTGATAGAGAATCGAGCAAACTGCCATCGAGATCTGGATTATGAAACATCCCATAGTATTTAAAAATCTGTCAAGCGGTGTTTCCATCCTTTACGTTTAAGAACTTACCGTATCAATGCCGACTAGAATAAGATCCAAGGCAAGAATATACGCCATTTTCGGATCAGTTTCTTTGGCCAAGATTCTTTCCACTAGTGACAAGTCGGTCTCGCTAACAGATGTTTTAGTTTTCAGCCTTTCCATTGCTTCGTCGATGTGCTTCATGCATATCCTGATGGGACGAAAAGACTTTACGTTACTTTCGTGGTTGCAAGTGTGGTTCGCTTATAGTCCACGTACCAATACGGTATCGGTTAATGATTACGGACGGTTTGTGACAATGCTTACTTTATGAAATAGTCCATGTTACGAACATAGCGAGTCCAGAGCGGAGTTGGAATGTACCTCCAGAAGGGTGCTTTCAACTCCAAGACAGCCACATTCCTCAGCGCATATTTAGCTGCGTCAATTATTTTTTGAGGCTCGGAATCGGGCGCCAAATTTGCTCCAAGGCAGCCCAACCTTACGTCAAGGGCAACTCTCCCGATGCCTATAGACGAGGAAGATCAATGTGAAGAAATGCGGTATTCAAAGAGCCAAATGAATTCACAAAGTTTTTTTTTTTTTTGAAAGCTATACCTACATTCAAGAGCCCATTTGTGAATTTCATTATCGAAGTCAGCTGGTAATTCTCCATCGTTTCTCTTGATTTCATCCATTCTGAAATTTGAGCGTGATTAGATTACCGCTCTTGCTTCGTATAGACTTCAGTTTCGTTTACTGCATTGTATAGCGCATAGGGCCGTCTACCTCTGGATGAAGTCATCAGTCACGACTCCAATGGGTTGAATGTACTTTCTGACCGTCAAGGGTTGTAAAACTGGCTTCTGCACACGTGTGCGAAATTCTCTCCAAGGTTCACCATGTCTTCAATATCAGAATAAAAATCCGTTAGTTTACAATCTGATGATTTTCCCAAGATTTTTGACACTTAAGTTTAATTTATAACGATATTAATCGATGATTCAACGAGTTCGTACCAATTTTATCGATATCGTAAGACGCCTGTAAACGAATGTCAATGCCGAAGGAATACAAATTCAACTGTGGCAGTTATGTAAGTGGGTGTGATTCTGCGTAATTTACGTAACGATTACGTAGTTATTGATCAAGAAAGCTGTTCCTTACACGCCAACGACTCCTGGTAAGTCACCAAAGAATTCCTTGCGTACAGTGCCTTTATAGTGGACGAGACAGGGCATGGAGGGTCTGAAGGGAGTCGGTCCCTCGTGGCGATAGACTTTTTCTATCTCATCAGCGTCGTAGACGAAAAGAAGATCCGGTCTCCCAATGAGGCCAGTCAGCCTCACAATCTTTCCGTAATGTTGGTGAAATAATTCGGAAATTTTTGCAACGTCCGATATTTTGTACTGGCCGATAACTGGTAAGAGTCTCCATGTGTTTCCGAGTATTGGCAGCGGCTTGGGTCCCGGAATTGTCTCGTAAGGTAAAGCATCGCTTATATCCGGAGATTGGGATGCTGCGACAGTTTTGCTAATGCTGGTTGCGTCGGTGCATAACGTTCGAAGAACCATCGGCTTCCATCTGAAGAGCCTTCCCATATCGAGTGCGGCTAATAAAAAATGAAAACTGATCATTGTATATTGCATTTAACGAGAAGTACGATGAAGCAGATTGCGGAGTGAGTGAAAGTATTACAACGTATGGCATTGTGTATCAGTCGATATTTGACATTACGGTAAATTTGATGTCATGAATCATTGTGACCTAGCAGCATGTTCCTTACGAATTATTAGTATTAGCTAATGGCCAAAAAAGCACGAATTCCATACTACGTGGAGAATCAGACATGAGACCAGTGCTCAAAATGAGTCGGATCAATCCTAACAATCCTAACTATGTCAACGGTTGCGTCGGCTACCGCGAGATGATACGCGAGCTACTTTCACTTCAAACGGACACTTGACTGTGACAATCTCGTTGCAGAACTGTTTTTTCACAATTTCCGTCACAGGAGACGTACCCTGTCGGGTATACGCAAAACAGTTCACGCAAATGTACTACAATATCATGAAACTAAGTCAGTTGTGAAGCACCGTACGGAATGTTACACTGCGATTCTTTACATGCTACAGGTAAAATTATGATTGCCAAAGTCATTAGAATTCTATACCCGTAATTTGACGTACTTTTTTTTAAAGATCAGCGTATAATGATGAGTTAAAATAACGGACAGTAATCAAGTCAGCTTTGCCTAATCTTCATACGTTTAATAATTTACTGTTATAATTCACGGATGAATCTTTTTAGCGAATACACTGACCTAAGCTGACACACTGGGTTTAAAACTGGCACTTCGAAGTAGCAGACACTACGTGTATAAGCTCGACGATCAAGCTCTCTCCTGTTTCGCGGTTGGTCTCCCACTCGAGACTCGACGGAAGTAGCACGATTACTCGCAGCAAAGAATGTCCTCCACCTCCAGTAAAACACTGTTCACATTACGTGAATCCGAACGTATCTATAGCCAACTGTAAATGTTTGTACACATATCACATCCTGCTCAACTCTGCGTACAACTATGATACGAACGAATCCATTGATCCATCACGCAGTAGCCGGAGGAACATATTCTACATTCTTCGTTTTTTGCATTATTACATTTTCGTATGTTTTGAGATCGTTGATTGATTGAGAAATGATTTTGATTGACTGAAGAATAGTGAAAGATCAAAGATACGTATCTACACGTAAACTGAAACGTATCGACCGATTCGAATACTTTGAAGATAGCTGCAACTAGGAAAAAGAATAATTTTTCCTCAGAATGAATTTCTCTCAAACGACATAATCCTGAAACCCTCGAACCGATAACGTATTTTTCGATTATAGCGCAAATATGTATATTGTACGCTTCGTCCTTTGAACGTAAAGAATTTGAATCCAACGTTGTTATAATGACTAGTTGTCGTATATTTTCAAAATCGAAAAACCAATGTTTCTCTTACAACCGTGTCAGTTTTTTTTCCTACAGAATTATTCCCAAACGTCAGGGTCACGTAAAAATAACAAAAGGAGCTTTGCAAAAATTAGCCTGTCTACGGTCGATTTTATATTGAAATTCGATACGCAGAGATAATTATGCAAAACGACATCTCGACGGAATTGAAATTACGTGTAATGCGAAATTGCGGATGCCGAAAATAGAAAAGAATATACTCAATTTCGAAGTCGTCGGTAGGAACGCTCTGAACAATCGCGGATTCCGTCTATCCAAGTGGAAATTCTTTTTCAATATAAAATATACCTACCGCGAATTTTCGTGGATGCGCACCGTGAGGTCCACTCTGAGCAACTTCGTTATTAATTCGTTAGCACGCGGCTGATGCGAAACTCGGAGGTGCTCGGAGTGGAATTGTATCATGAATTGCCTATAATTAGGGGTCACCTGTTGCGCATCCATGAAAACGCATGCTATAAGGTATACACTAGCCGCTATCTGAAGCGTAAACGATGCGACACATCTCTGGGGGGGAGGAGGTTCAGCCGAACAGATTTGAAAAGATCAACTTGACTACTGAATACACTCGTTGACTGAAGAATAGTTTGTCAACGGTTGAAGGGTTAATGAAGATTAGTGAAGACAATATCATAGGCTTGTAAAGTATAAGTTGTCTGTGGTCATGATTCTTCTTTTGAATCAGACATACCTATGTAGCTCGATTCACCGTTGACTGAATGACTGATTCAGTGGCCGAAGATATACATATACTTTGGAGCAGAGTTGTATTTTAAGAGTCAACGGCTGTCAACGTCGACACTACCGCCCCCTTGTTTAGTAATTAAATCACCATCAGCGGCTTCGGCGCAGTTTTTTATTGTTATTGTCGCTCCGTTATCGTGTATATAGTAAAGGTTCTGACAATTCTTTCCCGAGAGTTCGTTTGTACAAACGTTTTGAATTTTAGAACCATTTGGCGGAGGAATGACAGTTACAAAATCTAAGAAAGTGTGAAAGCGATTCGAGCTAAAAGATGGCTCAAGACGTAACTTGGGTTATGACTGAAGCCAAGGATCTGATGCTTTCCGAATATAAAGAAATAACAACGCTCTTACAAAAACCCATCAAGGATAAAAGACGTATAAAGGTATAAAAAAAAGACATTAAACTTTTGATTGTATCTATGCTCAACACTATTTGACAACTTTCTGAAAATTGACTCACTATTAATTTCTGTTGTCATTAATTACAGTACACATGCTTTGACGTCTCATCAAACTTTATCGCGCTTGGCTCGACGAGCGGAAGCATATATTTGTTTGCCAGAGACACCTGCATTTTTCAGCAGCTCATACCCCTCTCAGTACGTATATCTGCGCTCCCTGAATGTGTATAGAAAAAATAACATGAACATGTTCCAAAACTAAGTTTCATGTTAGAAACCAATGTTAAACTTTATCTTTGTACAAAACAGAATGGAGCTGTAGCTCACATCCTAATATCACCAGATCAAAAGGTAGTAGCACTATCAACTGTAGATGGAAATGTCTGCCTTATAGTTTTAAAACCCACTGTGAAAGAGGCTATGATATCAACAAAAAGTGAACGGAATGGCGAATGCGTTACGGCATTATGTTGGAATGACAACAGCACTGAGTTGTACATCGGGGATGAAAATGGGACGGTTCATGTTATGGGTCTATCTATGTTTACTGTAAGTAATATATCAGCAAAGTTCACGCTTTCAGCAAAGATATAAATTTTATATTCACACTTGACTTAAACTGTACGAACAGGTCAAGAGAGGAATCTTCCAAGATCCTGCTTGTCCTATTATGGGATTGAATTATAAAATTGTTCAAATGGACTTTTGTTCGCCGCTTCTTCTCATATCGACAATATCAAACTGCTACATATGCGACACTGTTGAAGGACAGTACGAGAAAGTTGGATTGAGAACAAGACAGGGAGAATTTGGTGCTTGTTTTTATAATCCAAGTACCATAAGAGAAGCGGATTTTTCAGCAACACAACAGAAGCATTCATCTTCCACCAATAAGGAGTTCAAAAGCACAAAGATTGACAAAAAGAATCAACAGTATCCAAAAATTTATTGCGCTAGACCTGGCTCTAGGTTGTGGGAAGCAGAGTCAAATGGGAAGATTGTTAAAACTCATAACTTTAAAGAGGCTTTAGCTATCCCCCCATCTACTGTACACAAGTCGATCGGATCAAAGATGACTTGTGCAGAATCATCCAACTGCGATTGGTCACCTCAATCGCTGAAATTTTCACCTCTTCATATCATAGCCAGCAAATATTTACTCACATATAATTCGAATGCTCTCTATGTTTTCGACCCTGTAAATTCCGCGGTTATTTTATGGTGTAATGAGTACACAGATGTTGCTGCAGCAAATGTTGTAGATAATCAGATTTATGTCATGACAAATTCTGGTGATTTTCACTGCCTAGAACTTACGCCAACTCCTTCGTCCATGTCAAATCAAATTGAAAAAGGCAGTAAATTAGATTCGGGTATAGTAGTTGTGAATAATAAAAACTCTAAGCTTCTGAAATATACAAAAAATGAAGAAATATCTGAAGTAGAGAAGAAATGTGATAGCAACAATAAACTGCCAGTTGAGTTTAGGAAGGAGTTGAACAAATGTGAATTAAGTGTTTTGAATAGTCAGAATCTCATAGCACGCAATACGAAAGAAGATCAAAAAAATGAATTTAATGACATAGTAAGGCTCGATGCAGAGTACATAGATATCGATAAGGAACTCAAAATGGGTCCGTCACAAAAACATGTAGGAGTTGAAGAAACAATGAATATAGAAGAAAATCTAGGCACTACCAAAGATGAAATTAGAAATGTAATGGATGATGTGCAAGTTATTTACTCACTAGTAAACAGTTTAGATAGCATAATGTCTGATGATGAAATTGATAAAATTTTATGCACAGTACGAGAAAGTATAAAGTGCATAAAGGAATCGTGTGAGAAATTAACTGAGCCAAAACCAAGTGTTTTGAAAGCAATTAACACTATTGAGCAGTATTATAGACATATTTTTTTATCAAGACTGAACAAAGACCGATTAATTGAGACTAAAAATGAAAATATACTCAATGAAGCGATGAGTTCCTTCTTAGAAATTAATGTATTACATCAGGTAGAATGCGAGTGTGGCTTTCCCTACCTGACCAAGCAGCCAGAAGAGCCAAAATTTTTTAAGATAGGAATTGTTATTTTGCAAAAATACTCCGAGATCAGCAAAGAGACTTGCATTAATTTATGCAAAAAGGTGCCTTATATGTGGCGGCCTTATGTGAACATTTATTCTAAGCAAAAGGATTTTTTTGAAGAAACAACATTTGTTCATTGTTTACAAACGCGAGATGATCTAGTTCTTTCGTTTCTATTACTACCACTAAATGGAGAACAATGGAAGTTTGCAATGAAAGCTATCAGTAATCTGCAATTAAAAAAGTGCCTCGGTTGCAATGGGCCTATTACTGCAACAAACACGCAGAATGATTTGTCTATAAATTGGAATAACATAGCTCATGAAATAATGAAGAGAGAAGGACCTGACGTCAGTGTTAATTTTTTGACAACAATAGCAACAATATTACCGTCTGTCTCATTCAGTAGAAAGTATGAAAAGTTAATTTTCACGTATTCAGAGAGAAGATTAAGACAGTTGATAACTAATTTTATTTACTCCGTTTGCAGTTTATTTCAATCTCTCATCTTTACGAAAATTTTGAAACATCATGAATTCGAACAGCCTATGGACTTCGATCAGATACTCAATGAAACTCCTTATGACCCATATAGTTTGCTGTGTTGTCCAAAGGTAAATGTATAATTGATCCTTTGGCATTTTGACTTCATTTAATTTTCGAGCATCGTGAAATATTTTTAGTGCTGTAAGAATAGCTGTAATTTTCATCCCTGATTACCCATTATTTAAATTATAACTGATTCGCAGGTACGATTCGTAATTGTACATGCTGTGATGAATTTTATTTTGTTTAGATCCAAACGCAATTACTACATACCCTGCAGAAAGACCTCCAGAGGCCAATGGATAGGCACGTGTTTGGAACTCAGGCTCATCACTGGGGAATGCACCATAAGCCAGCTAAATCAATATGTCCCTGCTGTACCTTGCCTCTAAAAACCCCAGTACTTCTAGACAATAACGGCTTATCGCTGTTTCCATGTGGTCATTCTTATCATGTCAACTGCTTGATACAGAAAAGAGTCCTGAAATGTAATTTGCATAATAATTGATCATTGTTAGGATTAAGTAAAGTCAATTATTTTTTTTAAAATGATTCCGTAACGACGGTAATTGTGACGATCATATAAATTTCGATGGATATAATGAGCAAATTGAATTAAACTCAAAATCCTGAAAAGAACAATATTGAATGTAAGATATAAGGAAATGTTTTTGATATTATACGCGAACTAATGCACGGTGGATAATCACTAATTTTAAGATAAAAATTTGCTGATCAGATTTATAGATAGGCTTTAAACTATAAACGAATACCTATGTTAATAATGTATGTTGAACATCTTTAATTATCATATTTATTATGAATTTTACAGTAGTTTTATCACAGCTAGTTTTCAAGTGTTTGAGCATTTCGAAATAATAAATAAAAATCTATTTAATATAAAGATGATTCGTTTTAATTTCACCTTCTTACCTCAAGATTTACAAAAGGGAATACAGTAACTGCCTTCACATTTTTTTTCTTCTCTTCAAATTTATAAGAGTAATGGAATTTTTAGATAATGATTGCTTTCAACAAAAGCTTCCCCGTTTAAAATCCACAAATACGAACTCAATTGTAGTAATAGGTTCAAAGAAATCGAATACTAATTACAGAATTACAGTTCCTAAAATTATAGAGCAAGTTTATCAGCATCGTCTACACTTAGAAGGTTGCAAATTTCATGTGCATGTAAAAATTTTACGGCTGATTAGTATCATCACATGGTATAGTGTTGAAATGTAATTGAGAAGGAAAAGAATAGTGATATTCCCTTTCATGAATCTCAGTAGTTTCGTTAGAAAATTATACATGCTAAATTAGCATGAATATTGCGCGGCATAAAAATAAAATATTCTATGATGCTATGATATTGGCGAAAAATAGATGAGTTAGCAACTATGGTCAATATTGCAGAAAGTGCTTGAAATTCTTATGAGTAGGTTCCAGTCTTCGTAAGAATGATGCCTAATATGAGACAATCGTCTTAGAATAGCACATTTAGGGCTAATGGATTAAAAATCATCTATCGCTTCCAATATTTTTAACAGCTGGCAATGTGTAGTGTGTACAATTAAGGTTTGGTAACGGATAATTTTGTATTTACGAATATTTGAATAGGTCATTTGGATATGAACTTGTTTTCAATTATAACGTGCAGCTATGTATGAATGTTTTGTGTTCATTGTGTAGCATTGTATATCCACCAGTGAGCCTGGAGATTTCGAAATAAAATGAACATCTCTAAAATAATACAATTGAGTTACTTCAAGTATAATAGACGCGATTTTATGTAAAATAGATTTAACAAGTATATTTCAGACCCAGGGTAAATGAGAGTTTATAGCTATCACATTTCTCTAGTATGGTGCAACGCAAGTAAACTTGTTTGTGGAACCTTCCAAGAATTATTTCTTGCTACTGAGTTTTCTTACTAAATTATCTTACACGGAGATGTATGATACTCTGACTTGGTAGATATGCAGGAATGTAGCTGCAATTTGATTACAACGGCTTATTATACTCACACTCACCTTACACCATGCACATTATATTGTAACAGTTTCAGATCTAAGATTGATAAAAGCCTAATGATCAAGTTTATGATAGTAAAAATATAAAAGTAAGAAAATATGACAAAAAACTAAAAGGTCGTTGTTAGTCCCTTACCCTCTATATTCGAAACATTAAATTCGTTTGAATAGTATGCCTCAAAGTATCCTTAAAATTACTATCACAGACCAAGCGCTGTTTAGCAGATCTTTTACTTTTGATAGATAGCTAAAGGGCATTTTCGAATTGTCAGAGCTTGCATTAGATTTAATGACACATAAAATATTTATACAATACTTAACGGTATAATGAAATTATATATAGGCAGGCAAGATTATGGCCTAATATTATGTAGCTCAGTTTAAGCTAAAAATGAAAATTGTAATTCTGTTGCCGCATGAGTTTCATAGTTTAGCACCTCTCTTAATACTGTTTTAGATCTAAGGTCGTTGAAGACTGATAAGTTGTAACGTTTACAGTTAAAAGAGAAATTCTGTAAGTAAATACTGAACTCATTTTTAAATGTAATACAAAAGAAAGGCGAACAGTAAGCAATAGAAATTTAGTATGGTATGGTCATTAAAAAACTTATCTAATGAAATACTTTAAAAAATACGGCTCAAGAAAAAAAAAAAAAAAAACTTAAAAACATGAGATGAGCAGCATGCAAGCTTACATAAGTAGAATAACAGTCACTGTTTCATTGATGTGCTGGGAAT
Source organism: Neodiprion lecontei (assembly GCF_021901455.1). Taxonomy (NCBI): domain Eukaryota; kingdom Metazoa; phylum Arthropoda; class Insecta; order Hymenoptera; family Diprionidae; genus Neodiprion; species Neodiprion lecontei. Next base: position 7,475,129 of record NC_060265.1, on the reverse strand, counting down.
ATCGATCAAAATTGTACCTTTGCATCCCTAGGTTTAACGTTGGAATGTTTCAATTTGATACAAAAACATGAATTGTATTACAAAACACATGTTCCCATTGTTATTGTTACTTTTTTGAAATACGAATAATTCGTGGTTTAACTTTGGTACAGTTAAACAAACGTTTGCTAAGAATTTGTACACGTAGTTATTGCATATGTTAACTGTTCTTATTGAAAAATGTCTGTTTCATTCGATGGAGTTCATTATTTTTAACGAAAGTTTGTAATAAATAAAAATTGAAGTGAAAATATTAATGACTACCTATTTGATTTGAGTGAGCACTTTTGCACGTTTAATAGTTTTAGATGCTTTAGCCAGATGATGAATAAAGAAAAATCAACAAATTCATGAATAACTTTGGATGTGATATAGATTTCTGAATATTAAATTAAATAATTGTTTACAAGTGTGAGAATCCGTGCGATAAACATGCATACTGAGGCGACATATAATGTTGATGTTTCACACAATGTTAAATATTGATCATTTTTGCCATTTAATTGATATATCCAATGTGTTTTTTCTCATCAAATGCATAAATAATAGTTGCAAATACACTATTTTAAAAAGATATATCAGTATTTTTGATACTGTAAGGAATAATTGCAATTCCTTACTGATATTTACATGCGAATGTTAACTTTAAAATCAGCTGCATGAAAAAGAATAACATTCGAGCAAAATTATTCGCATTACTTAACTATTACTCAATTCAATTCTTTGGCACTGTAGGCTTAGTTTTTTGCGTAAATTATTAGAAATAATAATTTACAATAATATGTAAGTTGATTATTTGGCCGATTATCTATTCACATCATTTACAAACTACCATATAAGTACATTACTGCTATACATGTAAATATAGCTGTGTATTATGAACACTTACCCTGTAAAATCACATGATTATGTCCAAGACATAGTTTGCGCAATACTTCAGTAATCAGGTAATACGTATGACGCAAAGTAAATTAAATAAATTAAAGTTCCTTTAAAATTATTAATTATTTATAATGTAATAAACTAAACGCCAAATAGAATGAAAATGATAAAAAAAAATCAAATTAAACTAGTTTTTACGACTACTGCAAACGAACGCTGTTTTGTTGAAGACTTTTTAAAATTTTAACTCATGTTCTTCCACCCAAGTTAGTTACTTGTAAAGCCTTATGATACGGGTAAAATTACGATATTTATCAGTTGTAAAATTAAAATAAAGATCAACGAATCTTTGAAAATAGTATCAAAGACGAAATCACTGACTAGTAAAATTCATTCACTCATACAAAAGATCATCAGCTATAAAGTAAATTGTTTATATACTTTGTAAAATCTTCATCATAAGTTAAAATATGTAATAATTTCTATTTCGAAATAATTTACGTCAGTATAATGATTCTACGAATTCTCTTATAATTAATTTTTAGTTGGCAGTTAAAATGGAATATTAGAGGAGGCGATGATTGCACAGATAATTTGTATTTACACATGATGCCACCTCTCATAACCAGTAGCAAAAATCGCGAGTTATATTTTTTGATTCAATGTACTAATTCATTACTTTTCATTTGTGCTAATCTGTTGCACTGGTAATTGACTCTTTGAAATAACAAAGGGCTTGTCGCATTGGTGGCGCTTTGAAAAAATCTAAACACTGTTAGATAACTTTGGCTTAAATAATATTTTCAGTTTCACATTAACTGAAAAAGTTGAGAAATCACGAGTTTGCAAAAATTAAGTTTACTGTGACTTTGGTATATTCATGAATTCTGTACCTTACGTTGTCAAATTCATGTTGATCAAACCCTATCGTCGATGTACAAAAAAAACTTATAATTATATTCCCAATCAGCTTGTGATATTTGGGTCACTTCCATTATGACAGTCTAACACTTGGATTGGTGAGCGTCGAATCCCAAGATAAGGTAATGAAAATATCAAATATGACTGTAACAAAAATTCTATCAGGTACTTGAAATATACAGCTGTTTAAAAAACAGATACCATATCGAAGGTAAAATTATTTACAATCAGAGATAGATTGCTTTCTATTCGTGTCACCATCTCATTAAAGAAATTATTTCTCTGATGCTCTCTTTAAAGTGATTTGAAAAATCGATCATTTTCATCTCAAACTGAGATATTTGTCGAATATTTCAATGATTAGCATATCCATAATTCATACATATATGGTACGAAATGTGCTGTTAGACGGTAATGTATGTCGTACAGCTCGAAGGTAACCAATTTGTTTGACAATATGTTTTTACAAAAAAGCAGATGTGTAAGTCTCGGGGCATTCATATAAAAACATGGTGAGTAGGAATTTTGAAGTAATATGCTTGTAGCCTAACGCTGTGCTGATGAATATCTTTTGACAGTGTACGGTAACAATAAAAGCTATTCATGCATATGTATAGTTATTGGAAATCAACTGTGCAGTACAGTGAGCAAGTAACTGGTGAACTGAGACATTGAAATAGAACAATAACTATGAAGCGTAAAAATATTCTGATAAACTTGCCATTTTTTTTTTGTTTTTTGAATAATGAATAACACTTTAGACGTTTTTTACATTTCGTTCACCAACAATTGTATTACCATGAAGATAACTAGTGTCTTGTAACAGACTATCATAGTAGAAAGTAAGTACGATTCAAAGAATACCGGGATATATCTTTAAGTTCTTATGAACCAGTAATTTCTTTGTGAAATTTATATGTGAACATAGAACTACCATGCAATCAATAATTTACACTTAAAGTAAACGTAAAATATAAGTGTCAAGGTATTTTGGAGTTTCTAAAGGATTACTCTGTGAAGTACAGATGTAGTAAAAGTTTGCAAGGGAGAATTATTAGGTAGAACTTAAGCTTGGGATTTACGATAGTACTCCTACACCATTTGAGAATATGCATAATAATGCTACATTAATATATTCAAATAAAAATATTCCCAATTTGGAGTAAATGAAATCAGAACATGTATATGAATTTTAACTAGGAACGTATTAGGCATAAATTAAAGAATGAAGTATTTCGCACAGCTCAGTTCATCGCTCAATATTTTTTTACACGCGATTTAATTTCAGGAACACTCAAATTGAGTTTATGATGGTTATTGCTGGCTAGTCTCCCATTGGCGAATTTTAAAGTCATATTAGAGAATTGTTTGCTTGGTCGACTACAATTTCGTTTTGTAAAAAAATGTGATATTTTTGAAGTCTCGAGTTCATTACATAAATTCTTTCCACCAGTTAATTCTCGCCGAGGCATCAACTTGGGGAAAAAATAATTCATTCACATAAAATTGAACTAAGATCTCTCTTAAAAATTGTTTTCAATCATGTACTTGTTTACTGTTATTTCATCAAATTTTTTATCAATGTCAACAATATTTCATACCTACAATGAAACGTATACAAAACAAGATTGCACGATTTACTGTTTTCAAATAGGTGATAACTCAAACTTTGATCAAAACTTTGATGAAAAGAACAGTTCGAAGTCATTTCAGAGTACATCGAAACACTTTATGCACAGGCACATGTATCGCCATGCGAATTTCAATTGAAATGCAGTATTACAGTGAACAATGATTGTAACATTAGGAAAGATGTTTAACTCTAGGTCTAATTTTGGAATTATTGAATGTTTAAAGTGAAAATGACTTCACCGTACTAAACATTGGGACTAAACTATTAATTTATACTAATCGATTGACTGAATGAAATAAAATTTCATATCTATTAAAGTAAATTAACAATTCAAGGATATTGTGTTGCACAGATGAATAAAGTAAAATCATGTTTTACATGTATATTTTGAAAGCGAATATTTGTATTAGATTAAGATACAATCTTGGCATCGTTGTGGAGGTATGATGATTGTTGAATTTTGTATAGATGTCTTCATTCCTCTTGAATACGTTGTAATATCCGTTATTGTGATTGTTCGTTTTCAAGATTCTTCAAGTATTTAATCCATATTCGTTTCTTCGTCATATTTCTGTCTTAATTACTATTAGTTACAGCAAAAGTCAAAAACAGTGTGTCGTTTTACATGAACATTACTTTAGAAACTAACATTTGTACCTACTCTCTAAGTGTCAGCATATTCAAACAAGTAAAATCTTCTTAATTACGATTATGCTGTTTACATATGTGTATGAATATACCTATGCTATCGTTACACAATATTTATATGTTAGGAAACATTGAAATGTGGAAATGTTAGTTAACTCTATAGAATGTGTTTACATTGTAAAACCAACTAGCATGAAAGAGCGTATGCTATCAACATATTTTTTGTACCGGTTATAAGAATCGATTCATGATTAAAAAAAAAAAGAAAAAAAAAAGACGAAAATATTGTATCAATCTGCCACAACTTTATCACTCGATTGCATCTGTAATTATTCTTTATGTTAAACACCCAGTCATAAAATCCTATGGAGAGTAAAAGGAAGTATGTCCATGATAATGATAAGCATCAACTCGAAGAAGATGAAGAAGACGAACTGGACGACGACGGTCTGCATAGTATTGCGGATGTCAATCTGGTGAATCGGCGTGTCCCGAGGTTATTCAATGTCTTGAACGATGTGAAGAGTCGCCTCTCTCGTCGCGCCGATCCCGTTCCCGTTCTCTCTCGCGTTCACGTTCCGGCTCTCGTTCACGCTCCGCCGGTCTTCTGCTCGATTCTCGTTCTCGCTCCCTTTCACGTTCACCACGTTCTCTGTAGCGATCGTCATAATACCTACGCAGTAGATATCAGCCAATTGTCTCACTTTGATATGAATTTATACGCATAACGAATTTAACCACAATTGCTGTATTCTGAACAAACTAATTCAAATTATCAATGATATGCGTATTTTATACGGTTTCTTAATTTTAAAAACCATTTTAAGTTGTTCCTATTTTATACAACAAAAAAATTTCCCATTGTACTTAGTAGTCAATTAGTTTCATTTCATCTTAGTAAAAATTCATGATTATATAAGTATATAAGAACAATATAGTGACATCTTACATAAGTAGTAATTGATGCATTCGGTTTAGACTCGTTCGCATGTAACATAAATGAATAGACTGACCAATCAAAGTCCTGATCACAACCCTGTTCCATCTACTCACGTTTCCTTATAATGTACAAAAGTAAATTACCTAGACGACTTGGATGATGGTACAGGCGCCGCCTCTGGAGGTTCTTCCTTAACTCGCGGCCTGGCTGCCTGACGTGTTGTACTAATGAAAAATGGACGGATTGTTACATGACTTACCGGTTTTAATACTTCCAAGTTAATTAGATACAAAAATCATTTCTTTAGGACCAGGTCTGTTTGTATCCGAATTTACAAGCAGTTTGCACGAAACTAATAGAAAACATAAAATCTAAGAGATAGCTCAACGTGATTCAGGTATATAGATTCTGAAAATATATTGGAAGCCAATATACAAATGCAGTAGCATAAAGAAATGTGGTAAGATTTTTTACAAATTATATTCATACTTTCTCTTAGTTCCTCATTTTCATTCAATTTTGTTAAGTATGTGTGAGCCAATTTCGTATGTTTTGGTTTCTAAATTTTAGTTGAAACATGAAACAACTATACATTAGTCCCATTAATACGTGCCTAATGGTACAAACTACACCTATGTCCTAATTATTTGTCACTGATTCATGATTGAATTCCGATGCACCAATTGAAGCTTCTAAAACTGATCTGTACATTCATTTAATTACATTACTATGACTTTGATAAACTATTGCAGAGAAAATTTTCATCCGTACTTCAATGCGAGACTGTTGGCTATTGCGCAATAAAACTGTCGATCACTTATCCTTTTTTTGAAAAAATAAGCAACTAACTATGAAATACATCTGGACACAGATTCAAGCTTTTTGTTTGCATTCTCATAATGCATAGAATAATTTGGTATTGTACATTGGATATTTACATTACAAAATTGCACGTTAATGTGACATTAGAATTTCCCAAATTTAACCATAAGAATACAGTGTAAACGTAGAATCAGCCTAAACCATTTAGAGTACGTGTTATTCCGCAATATCGAGTTAATAAATTCACCGTATACACAGAATAGAAATACAAATAAAATACCGATAGAATTTTGAATTATATAAAAAAATAAAAAAATACTAATGTGCAGTGCACGTGCATGCTTGTGCCTAAAATTTACAATGAGTCGATGTGATCATTGAGGCCAATTTCGTGGACATTTTAATTTTCCGATTCTTCATCTATACTTCATGATTTGGTTAACATTTGACATACAAAAGCCGTTTATGACTTCAAAGTAAAACTTTGAAACATGAGCATTTTTGATTTTCTCCAATTCTGATTTAAAGTTGCATAATTATAGCAAACCAGCTTCATGCAAGAAGTTAATATTCTGCTCACCTTTCTTCTCTGCTACGTTCCCTGTATTCACGTTCTCGTTCACGTTCACGCTCTCTCTCCCTGCTGCGTGATCTCTCTCTAGGATAAGGTTCGCTGTAGTAGCGTTCCCTGTCGCGATCACGATCACGTTCCCTTTCACGGTCACGTTCCCTATCTCTGTCCCGGTCTCTGTCCCTGCTACGCTCTCTATATTCTCTATCGCGACTCCTTGAACGATCTCTTCGCCTTCGGTGGCTCCTTTCGCGGTCACGCGAGCGTGACCGTTCTAGAACAAAAAGATGATTTTGTTGACCAAAGTTTTGAAAAGCGTTAATGCATTGATACACACTAGTGTATCAAACAGATCACGACATAGTCGTATAAGAATAAATTATTCACCTCTGCGTGCGGATCCATAGCTTTTCGTCTCCACCCCACGTAGAGTGTCTTGCAGTGAACTTATCAAAATCTTGCAACGATCATCAGCTGCCACTTTTGATTGTTTTATGAGGGATATAGCCGTAACCAAGGTTTCAATGGCACTAGCATATTCTCCTGCAGCTGCATCCGATACAGCACGAGCTATCGCCGAAGATGATACCGTGCGGTTTCGACCCATGATTTCTTCAAATTCTTGTTCAGTGAGTGGCGGTGGTCCTTCAGGCCTGTGATCCGGACCTGGAGCTCCATATGGAGGCTAAAGAACAAATTTTAATTTATCACAATATGAGAATAAGTAGTTGTTTTCCTTGTTGTTAAGTAGCCAAATTTATATGGACCCATTTTGTCGGTACTCCATAAAATAATTACAGCAATCTCCAATTACCCAAGTATGTGTAATTAATTTTTAGAAGGTAATCAAATTGACATTATATCACGTAATAAACAGAGAGAAATACCTAGTGTATAGTTTGGTTAAGAATTTTATCGACACCAGTATGCGCAACAATCTTTTGAAGATGGTATTACAATTTGCTCATATGCGAAAAAAAAAATTGTTAAATTTAATCTATTGGTGTAAAGCAAATCGAGTACTTGCAAAAAAAAAAAAACATTTAGTTGCTATCAAGAGACTTAAAATCTAGCCAATTCGATCGTTAGTCATTCATAAAGAATTTGTAAATCCACCTATATTAGAAATTCCTCACATGACTCATAAACATGTTTCATGTACTTATACGTCAATACCTCACTGTAAGGTATAAATTGTGATGTGACCTTCTCTGAATAATCGATCAAACTTTGATATTCAACAGAAAGTAGCAAAAATCAGCGAAGTAATGAATCCACAATGAAAAACTTAGATGGTATATAGCTTCAAAAAAATACATTTTTTAAATCATATACCTGTACAGCAGGTGGTCCATAGGGATGCGGAGGTACATGTGGAGGTCCATGTGGTTGATTATGCGGTGGACCATGAGGTGGACCATGCGGAGGTCCGTGTGGTGGTCCGTGAGGTGGCCCATGAGGTGGACCAGGAGGTCCCGGGGGCCCACCAGGATGCTGTCCGGGATGTTGATGTGGCGGACCTTGCGGAAAGAATGCTGGATTCACGTGAGGAGCGGGTCCCCCTGGCGGACCTTGTGGTGGACCTTGAGGTGGCCCACCATGTCCTGGTGGAGGTCCACCTGGACCTGGTAACATTGCTGATCATTTTTCACATTAGGATACACATAGTCAAATTTGCGGTCTGGTATTTTATATAGATCCCAATAGTAGAAACGTTATTATCAGGACATATTTTCGAATTGGATAGATTTTTCAGTTACTGGCCATGTTTCGCAGATTCTCCTATCTGTCTTGTAAGAGAACATTCTAGTCTTAATTTTTGTCAGAAATATACAGTTAATTGGAGTAGTTATGAACTTATCAAAATCTAGATTTGCAGTAAATCTCATTAAGCTTCATATTCCCATAAAAATTACATGTCTGCACCCACATGTGTGAAGAAATATTTACTATGAACGTTTTATTGACTCATTAGAAATTAAAGTACTGTCGAGCTATATGTACCTACATTGGTATTTAGAAAACAATATTTTTTATGTTCGCAAAAACGCGACGCTAATCAATGTATTAAATCTCTCACCACCCATTGAACCTGGAGGAGGTCCTCTTTGCGGGGGGCCTTGACCTGGTTGCGGACCTTGCATGTGTTGATGTTGAGGGAAACCTGGTGGTCCCTGAGGTCCATGATGCATCCCTATGCACAATGAATACTCTCCTTAGTAGGTATATTGACAGAAAGAGAAAAGAACAATGTAAATCAATACTTACCCGGAGGTCTATTCCAGTCTGGACGAGGTGGGGCTCCTCTAGGATCACCAGGCGGTCCTCCAGGATGACCAGGTGGTCCACGAGGCGGCCCTTGTCCCGGAGGTCCAGGTGGTCCGCCGTGAAATTGCTGTGCATTGACAAAGTTATGGTTTATAAAGTAGAAAGTTAAGTAAAATTGAGACAGTGTAAAATGAAAGTTCACGAGGATTTGTCTAAGTAGGTACATGCAAGTACCATTCCGGGCGGCCGATGTTGCGGTCCAGGTCCTGATCCTGGTGGTCCTTGCTGTGGAGGGCCACCAGGTCCGCCAGGCCCTCGCGGTGGTCCGGGTGGACCATTGGGTCTTGGTCCGTTCCAAGGACCTTGCTGATAGCCTGGTGGTGGTGGACCCTGATTAGGATGACCAGGTAAAGGATGGTGAGGCCCACCAGGGCCCATGGGTGGCCCGTGCATTCTTGGAGGGCCCTGTTGTCCAGGTCCTCCAGGCCCAGGAGGTCCCATGCCAGGCAAAGGCATACGTTGATTCCGCACGCCTTGCGGCGGTCCCATCATCATTCTGGGGCCGTGGTTTTGTTGCGGGTGTTGAGGATGTTGGGGATGTGGTGAATGCTGGGGATGTTGTTGATGAGGAGGTAAGGATGTTTGATGCTGATGAGGATTGTGTGGGCGTTGATTTTGACTTTGTTGAGGAGCTGGAGCTGGTCGAGTCTTACATTGAGACTCAAACTAAGGACAAATACCGTTACTTAACTCATGAAGATTTCAACGTGTGTTGCGATCAAAAAATCACAAAAATTCCAAACATATATATCTTCACAAATTTCTTGCCGAAAGAATTCAAAGATGTTTTAAATATCAGTGCAGATAGGGCGATAACGGTTGTTGTCTTAGTGATCTGAAATTTTTTAATTCCCAAGACCGGAATAATTACTGTTACTTTTAATATCATCAAAATAATGTGTTACCTGATTAAGTGCCTGCTTGGTTGGAAATGTCACAACTGGGCTCTGTCCATGCAGTTCTTTCTTAGGAAGCCGTTCCATGCATATTCTCATACTTTGTTCAGAACCGAGGGATATGACACAGAAGCCTTTTGACTGTCCGTTAGCACGATTTTCAAAAAATTTCACTTCAACAAAATCAGGAACACCGATACTTTGAACCGCATCAGTTATATCCTGATCACTCGTCCACTAGAAAATAACATCATTCGATAAATTAATATTTATACAGATCCTCGTCAATTTTATCTAAGACAGTTGAAAAATCTCCTTGAATGGCTTCGTTGTAACATTATCCAAACACAATTCGATTATTTTAATTAGTATCAAGCGGCAAAAAATTCCAAACACTTGAGTGTTTCATTGTTATGCATATTATTACCAGTACTTGAATTAATTATTTTTATTCATGCATTATGTAAAGTACAATTTATGATGGAGAATCAGTGTGCTTCATGTCAAACACACTCTGTGTTTCAATTGCGTATGTTACTAAAGTACAGAATAAGAAAGCATTCCCTAAAAAGAAATTCATAAATAAAACTGTGTAGTGACTCAGAGGGAGTATCGTAGTCATCTTCAAAAATTTTACATGGATACATAAAAACCATGTGAGTGTAGAAATCACTAAAGCTTTTGTCTTTTTAAAGCCTTATTAATTTATTTCAGAGATTCTAAAAACTTATGCAAAATATTTAATCATCACGTTTTCCTCATAAGACAAGGATACCGTAAGTACATCAAGTATACGTATGTTTCTGACAGAACAGAAAAGCATTTTACAGTACATGACATTTATTGGGAGGGGACCGAGAAAAAATGTAATAATAGTGAACAATTGATTCATATGTTACCTGTAATGAAACACCGAGAACAGATGTTTTAAATAAAAAGTTTGTGAAGAATCACAGTTCACTTCTGTGAGCGAGCTAAGTGATCTATTGAAGTAAGCATCTGATAAATTTTTTGTTAATACTGAATTCGATTACTAGTGTAATAATGAAATTTTCAAAGAATCAACAAATTTTTGGAATTAACAACCTAACACATAACTTATAGGCAGCCATTAGTTGAAACAATTTATGTTTTAATAAATCAGGCAATGTTAAAATATATTGAAATTATTTAAAATCTACAAAAATAATGAGAACAGATGTGTAACACGAATTGGCAAAGCACTAAAAACTTTGGCATGCTAACTTTCAAACTTGAATGTAAGCTAAAGCTGGAGCTTGATTGAAGTTTGTATTGAGCCTTAGGATAAGAAGCAATTTGTCATGATCAATTGAATCACCGTGCAAAGCTAACTCGACGAATTAGACTCAGACTCCAATCAGCGTAGATGAGCAAATAATGGCTCGAACAAATAATTGTCATAATTATGCTTTACCCAGGTCAAGTTTCCCACGTAAAGTTGGTGGCGTCTTCCAATTTGGTTGGGCTGAATGTTGTTGCCCAATTGATGATAAGGAGCGCTACCGTTAGTCTCCTCGTTAGTTGAGGTTGTATCGCCATCGCCTGCTCCGCCACCAGAATTTGCCCCTCCACTATTCCCACCTGGAGGTGCTGCGATCACGTCGTCGTACAGGTCAACACCTTCCCCAGCAAATTCGTCCTGGTTTGTAAAATGAGTATGCATAGTAGTTTACACGTGAATCGGGGTAAATCTACAGATAATTTGATAGCGCTTAGATATCGAATAATACACGATCGTTATCCGGACCATGACGCCGGAAGCGAATAGAACATTCTCCGGGCCAAATACTAGGCCGGATACAGAGTTTTTGAGATTTAGGTAAAGTAATTACGCGGGGGACGACGTCTAGGGATTTCGATGACAATTCGACTTACCTGTGCGAAATCTTGCTCGAGATCGTCGGCGTACAAATCAATGTCACCGTCAGCCATTTTACAGAACACCGACGCTGGCTTCGGCCGACACAGGACCCACGCCAACTTTCCGACTATCGTACTGTAGATAGCCGACTATCCGCCATTACTGACGCTCTGACTGTAGTACCGCTTTTCGGAATCTGGACTTGACGGCGTTCAGTGATGGCGCTAGTAGCCGCGCAACACATGTATATGTATATGGGAATGTCGGAAGATTCAGTTGTTTCCGTCAGTTTCCGTTTTCGATTTATCGCATTTCATGTTCCGGTTTATACATTGTATGTTCGATACTTTGCCTCGACGATGCAAATTAAAGTTTAACGGTTCGTTTTAATCAGTTGTGGCGATCAAAGGAACGTTTTAGCGATTAGAGGAGCATGTTTCAAGTAGATACGTTTAATCATTAATTATTCATGTACAAAGACAAAATCATTTCTATAAAAGAGATGACAATAATCGGTGATCGGTATGACGTTAGCAGCTATGAGAAGTTGGCTTCGGATCATAGAGGTCCGAACGTAAAACCGGCATTTGCGGACGTTTCGCGAGTGCAACTCAACGGAATTGAGGAAAAAATCAGTTGGTATAATTCCGCAGTTTGGCAGTTCTCCGCCATTGGCATAATAATTGGAGTGTAAATTTGTATTCATTAATCATTAGTTTAACATATAAATCGGGTCGACAAACTTTTCGGAAGATTTCAAAGGAATTTTTTTCTGAAACAGTTAGTAGCTATTCATCATCAATTTTTTGCCAACGGATTTTGGCGGGGGGCGGTGGTGGCCGCGTAGCATAAACAATCGACAAACAACCGAGGCGCTAACATCTAAACAATTGAATGTTAATTTAACGGTCGAATCTTCGTGTGCTATAATTGTTGAAGTGACATCGCGAAGGTGTTTGAGCGAATAAAATCCATCGGTTAAAGTTTCGCTTCTTACGACCCTGAGCTCGAGTAAAATTTAATCAGTAATTTCGAAATGGAGTTCTACCGGATATCAACGCTGAGCTGATTGTCACGATGCAGCGTTACTAAGTCGCACGATTTTTATCAAGAGTGCCCGGGAAAAATGGACCCCCTAAGGAAATATACCTTCTAGGTCTGCAATATACGATTTTTTATTAATTTTTCACGCAGAAAACAATTTGATTGAAATTTACTGGGCCACGAGTAGTCATTTGCCTAAAATCCGGGGAAAAATGGAGCGCATGAAAAAATGTCGTATTTACGTTTATTTTGTCTTTTCTTCTTGTCCTAAAACCTTGGTAGGCTTACCTCGCTAAGTTAAGGTAGGATTAGCAGATTATTTGAAAAAAATCGGTTTTATTTCACATATTGAAACAGGTCAAATTGACAATTCATTAAAGCAATTGCAAGATTATGATGATGGACATCTCGGTATCAAGTTTCAGCATTGTGTGTTCACACTTTGTACACTGAAGGTTGAAATATAATTTTATAAATATTCCTAAGGTGCTCTATATCCGGTCTGGTCTCCTACTACAGGTGCGTTCCGATATTATCTCCCAGCGATGTCAGCAATCTTTTATCTCTTTTGCGCTACCAAGTTCGGAATTAGCTCTGCCTCTGTCCTAGGGAGTTCTTAGCGCTGCCACCTAATTTCGGAACACACCTTGTATCAAAGGTCCATTTTGCCCGAGCGGGTTATTTTCGCCCGATTTTCGACTATTTCAACGGCGGTCCATTTTTCCGCGATGGTTCACTTTGCCCCAGGTTCCTCTACATATTTCACTAAGGTCCGCATATCAGAAAAATTGAATAGCGATTTATCGACGTCAGTACGATGAGTCAGTTTTTCTGCATTTGGTAGTGTCATCATCGTCAACTGACGTACCGACTCTGTATACTCTGTCACTCTCGTCTTTCCATGTTCGCGGCGCGTTAAAAAAGGATAGAGAACGCAGCACTACCGAGTAATCATCGATCAATATTTTCACTTACCCGTCGGCGATCGCAAATTGGAACAATATCGACTAGAGAAGATGTCTCAATGACCGACACAACGAGACCAAATAAAAATACTGTTATTCTTCATGGTTATAAATTATTAATAATAATTTAAAAGTAATTTAATCATTCATGGAAGCAGGAAGTGTAAGGAATATAAAACGATTCATTTCTCACAGTTTCGTGCAGTGTTCAAAGTGTCTGTGAAAATAAATACGCAATTGGGATGAGACTGCCTTCTGGATTAGCCCGAACTGGTTGCTGAATTTTATCAGGTATGTAACATATTCCTGTGATTATTTTTTAAATTCCCACTGAAACACACGACCCTACGTGCCTGACTAGTCCCTCCATTCGTAATCTCACTTGACATCCCTGGCATCACGATCGCGGACATAGAAAATTTCCTTTCACGGAATAGTATTCATTCCCCCCATTCTTACAATTAGACCGTGCAAAATGCTGCCGCAATATTTTGCTGCCCGTGAAAATCTAGCCCGATGCGAAACTCGGATCTGCTCAGAGTGGTCTTGTGCTCTGAATTGCCTACGATTAAGGACGCTCTGGTGGCGTAAAGTCGACTGTTGCATCCTCCGAATGATTATTATCTCTCAATTTCAATATAAGTCATCTAAAGTATAGACCAAACGAGCCTAATAGTTCAAAACAAATGAAGCTGTTGTTAGGGTGGGATATTAGATGTCATATTATTTTATTCCAATGATTCAGTGAAATCGTTTAATTTGATCAGTTATGACAATATAATAACGCAATGTATTGAAAACTTATTGTTAGGTGAACCTGAGTATTATAGGTATAGCCAATGAACATGGTATTCATCAACATATTCATAACGAACCTGATATGTTATGAAAAATAGCTTGGTACTCACCTTGTTACGTTCTAATTGGCAATAATTCGATACGATACTTTCTAAATACACAGAATTGTGAATTACAACACCATCACCCGTATTCATAGTCCTTCCTTGAGGAACAAGGATTCCTTGTTCATGAAACGTGAAATGAGAACAAGGAATCCTTGTTCCTCAAGGAAGGACTATGCATACGGGTGTAAGACTTTGGGTATAATCCGCCTAAGTGTAGGCAACCGTATTCACAATTCTATCCGAACGGGCTTGTAAATTGCGCAATGATAAGTTTATAAAAGTTTTTAGTTAAAAGTAACAATCGGTACTTTCGGAAAACTAACGTTCAGGGAGTTAAATTTGGTCTGGACGAGCTGAATTTAAAGTTTACAGTAATCTAGTAGTTAAGGGCATAATATAAAAAATTTTAAACCAACGCCATGTCGAATCAACTGCAGTAGAGCAACAAAATATAGTGATTTTCTCTTTTCTTCAACGATCTGTTCACGTAGTCGTATGCAATGTTGTTAAAAATGTGGAATTGCCTCAATTTCCATCAAACGGATGGAGTAGCATAATTGAGACACTGCTAAAAAGTTCGCAATGAAAGAGCAGTTAATTAATCTCCATATTGATACATGCTGGATATGGTTCAATTCATAGAGACAGTTTTCAATGTCGAAACTTTTCAATTTGCATTGCCTAACCACCTGTATTCACGTGTTACAAATTACTGGTTGTAATACTCGTAGGGTGACCTATTTGATAAGAACAGATAGTATTTTAATGGAATATGTATATATAGTTCGGTCACACCAATCCAATTGACTGAAAACGATGATAAATTACATTCTCATGAGTTCGGAAGCAGTTTGATAGTTATAATACAGATCGAGGGTACAGCGAGGATGGAAATTTTCTTCAATCAGTTTCACAGCCTAATTTGGAGACTAGCTAGTTTTATTTAAATTTTGCTGCTGAAACTCGTGTACGTTGGATGATTAACAATTTTATTACTGTAAATTTGTTCACGGGACCGAAGTAGAATAACGGACAAAAAGTTTTCCCATTACGTTTTCAACTTTATTTTCTTTAGTCTAAGAGCTCCTCGTTGATTTTACATTAAAGACAAAAATATGATCTAATATTTACAAATTAGGTGTGTAATATAAGCTTAATCGTAACTCTGCAAAAATCAGTTGCTGGATGTTAATTGCAAATACGCACAGAAGAGGCATGTCATTTAAATATTACATTTTTTTTTTTTTTATTGTTTGCCTGGTGACATTATAGATTAGATATTCAGGTTTAGCGAAAAATAACTTATATTAGATGAACCGTATTATTGAAATCCTCCATCCATGGGGTCGAATGACGTTTCAAAAAAAGGGCTCAAAATCAATGCTAAGAACGTAAAATACGTATTGTTATACACCAATTTTTATTTAATAAAAACTAGGCCAGTGGCAGTGAAATGCAGCAATAGTTCAAGGAAATCTGTTGTCACTGTAATTACTGATAGGCGGACGAAGTTGATGTCAATTGTTGTTTATCCGGCATTGTAACAATAAACGAACAGGTAACTACTGGTTACCCTGCGATTACTTCGAATATATTAACGAGCATTTACTATAAAATTTGAGGCAATGGTAACAATCCACTAGTCTTAATAAATAAGGGAACATTTCAAAGATAACTTAACAAACTGTAGTTGCGCATATTTCGCCATTCAACGAAACGTGTACCCCGTATAAACAAGTGGGTATAAATCGTAGAAACAAAATGTAAAATAGAGGAAACCATGCACGAATTTGACAAACAAACGTCAATGGCCTCAAATACTTGTTCAACGTATTTAGCAATCGGAGCCAGATTGATGGACTAGCAAAACCCAGTTATCACCTCTTTTGTTCGTATTTGCAATAAACTAATTTCATTTACTTGCATACCGTGTTGAAAATAATAACAAACAAATTGGTTTATTGTTATTTTGGAATTGATAGTTTCCTTGAAAATATTCTAAAACATTTACTATTACTTGAAATATCAATTGTTCTATTTACAGATGAATATTATCTAAAATCTAGTAGCATTGAGAAACATAATGTATGTATATTGTAGGAATTAAGAAACATATACTTTTTTCATAGAAATTATTAATGATTTCATATTATTCTAAACAAAATAATGTAATATGAAAGCAGAATAATTTTCGTAGTGGATTTATAGTTATTATCATTATTATTATTCTTAATATTTTTATTTTACTTTTAAAATTTTTAAAATTTCACTAACGCGTTTCCAAAGAAGATAATTTTAAAAAATTATTCATACCTATGCACAATCACCTAACAATATATATTCATATAATCTGATACAATATTCATTATTTTATAATCTCTTCATCGAATAACTATTTTCACCATGGACAATTCTTATTTTTGTGTATTTTTAATTACGCCTCGAGTAGTTCATAGTATTGTATAGTTTCATGATACATTAATTATTTTTCTACACACATGCGATATAATGTTTTCTAAGTCTGTACTTAAAATGGCTAGAATGTAGGCCATGCTACAAATTTTCATAAAATCATATTTGAAAAAAAAGAACCCTTCTTTCAAATGACGATGATAACAATAATAATTAGGCTTTTCTAAAATATGCTTATGTTCATCTGTAATTTATGTATATCTATATTTTTATCAATTATCTTTGTAAATGCTCAAGATCAATGCACAAAATTTTGCTATCCAATAATTTACATCAACATTCCAACTGAATTAACTTATTCAAATGATTTCAATATTATTCCTGAGGTAAGGGTGTCATTTCGAATAACTGCAGAATTTGGAACAAGCCAAGGCATAAGCAACGCACACCTTCTGCTATGTTCGTTACCATTCACAAAAATCTGAGACTACGTAAGATATTGTTTCGCATTCTTACTATTTAGCATTTAAACATTTAAATGCTCTACAATCCAATTGATATGTAGTCGCGTTAATTTTGCCAAAAATTTTGAGCTATTTACAAGATCGTTCAGCGTTCGTGGGCATCGATATAGGTCGTTCACAAAATTTTGCTTTATAAAAAAATATCATGGAATGGAGAAGATAAAGAAAAAAAAAAAAGAACCAATATTTTATTCCGATTTTATTGTACAATAAGATCAAGCACAACTTAGCTGTATATGCTGAAATGATTTGACATTAATTTAACTATTCGTAACTGACTCGTCGAATGATTTATGAAACGGTACAATATTCTATATTACAGAATTCTTAAAGCTCAGATGTCATTCTACGCTAGCACCATTACTGACATAAGTTCAAATAGCATGGAATGAATAAGCTTGCCATTACAACGTGTTTCGTAGTCCCGATATATATATATATATATCAATCAATCATTTCACTTCAGAGTCACTTATTTTGCTGATAACGAATGATTATTTATTCTCTTTGTAGTAGTTGCAGTTATCGAGAGTCTCTTAGCACTTTCTGCATAATTTTTTCATAAAATAGTTGCTAGTCAACGAAATCAAATGGCATCTGCAGAATGTCAAAATTCGTCGTAAGCCTCTGTAATCGTTGTTATTCGTAACTAGATTAAACATTGAATCTCTATTTTCGCGTGTTCAATTCGTGAACGACCTTAAATTATAACGATATAATCAAAAAAATATAGAGAAAAAAAACAAAAAAAGAGGAAAAGAAAACGTGTACAAGAAATCGATTAAGGCTATTTTATTAATATGTAACATTAATTTAATTATGCAAATAATCAAACATCCAATATCTTCGACATTAATCAAACATATTTTACAACCAGAGTAAGTAGCGGAACTGTGCTCGTAATATGTCAAATATTGTTGCTCTCTTGAATATTATTATGCTACGTCGAGTTAAATAAAAACGAACAAAGATAAAAAAAAAAAAAAAAAAACATTTCACCTGCGTCGCGTAGTCTGGGTATAACAAGCTCGACGATCATCTCCTAACATCTGTTAAAAAAACCAATAATAATAATAATAATAACAACAAGCATCATTGATGTACTTGCATCCAGAATAGACGACTACATTCAAAAATGTATCCTAATTTTTAGTACAAGTTACAATACTTCAAATTAACTCGAAAAACAAAATTTAAGTAATAAAAGAATTCTTCTTACAGAATTAATAGTTTCATTAACATCCAAATCGTTTCAGAATCGCAATATTTAAGATTTGTTGCTTCTGCCAAAATTAGGGCTAAAGTATGAAATACAATGACATATGGAATTAGTTAACAATTCGTGTTTACTAGCAAATGTATGAGGCTATTTTACGTTTTTTGCTGCTACACATTGATTCTGATAAAAACTTTGAAAGCCAGGTCAGGAAATAAAATGAACCGAATCACCATTGCACACAGGCTTAGGTAATTTACCGGAGCAATGAATTTATATAGGTGTGTTAAGTAAAGCGACACGACAGAAATAAAAAAAAAAAAATTAGATTTAATTTATATCGATAACTGTTACAGGATTGGCAAAGTTTACTTTGAGCATCAAAGAAATTATGCGGAATAAATAAAATACAATGAGCATCAATTGATCTAATTCTTGAGCAGCTGCAATTATTAAGAATTTAACAGGAAGAAGCAATAAAAACAAGAAAAATTCAATACAATAATAAAACGAACGAAATTCAGACTAAATAAATAACTGTCGTGAACACAGGGTGGTGACCACGCATGTGTCAGACTACTCTACGAGTCTTGTAGAACCAATGTAATAATTGTAGCCAGGGTTTGTAGCCGAGTCGTTCATAAGTCACAATCATTGAATTTAATTAAAAAAATAATTGATAACTGCACGATTGTGCTCTATGAAGAACTGCACTGGACCTTTGTGTTTGAAGCAAAAACTAATTGAATCCTTCGAAAGGATTCCATTTTTCAAACAATTACACACGTAACGTTGAATACAGTATTATAGGAAAGCGTTTCGATCTGAACAATTCGGGAATGGATACGATCCGTAAGATATTTGACTAACAAACTGATCAATAAACGATTAGTCAGGTAATTGAGATAACTCATTAATTAAACACTACGACACTTTAACAACGTTATATAGCATTTCGGTTACAAACTCTGTACTTATTCCATATGCGATGAGACTGCTAAATTTTGTCGATTAATATTAATTCATCTCGATTATGTTTTTTTTTTTTTTCTTTCTTTCTTCCTTTCTTTCTTTCTTTAATACATAAAGTTAATTTTTGTTCAACATACATGCGACGAAGAATGTCGATATTTCAAACTTTCGATTTACATATTTTTCTTATGTAAAGCTGGAGTGTACTTGAATTTCTCTTTACATAATTAAATTTCATAAAATTATGAGCGATTAGTGTTGAGCGTTTAATGTAAATCAATAGATAGGTCATGGTGCAGTGGCGGTAGTTTCTAAATTCAACGGGTACTAATTATTAAAGGGTGTAATACATATGATACGGCGTATGTAATGAATTTAAATAAAGGATGAAGACTGGACTGAGTTTTGATATGAAACAATGCTGTCCGTAATCGTGAAATTTTGATGAATTTTCCTTTGTGTCGCGACACTTTTTTTTTTCTCTCTCTCTTTTCTCACTACACAAGAAGACAATATATATATATACACATTGTTATGTATCGTTTAAGAATCGTAATACAGTACAGTACAGTTAGTATAGGTAGAGTATGTATAGAATAGGGCTACAACATATTATTACGGTTTCGTTGGACCTAACTATAATAATTATTCTATTTATGTGTGGGTTTGAACCCGTAGCACTGGGTCATCGGATCTAGGAGTTAGACTAAGGGCCCTTTAACGATCTTCGTGTAAGGGCAGGAGCAAACAGAGAATATATTTGATTTTGTTTGACAATTTTAATTTTTTATTCCGGTTTATTTTTTCATCACTTTGTTTTTTTTTTTTTTTTTTTGTTTCTTTTAACCTCGTTATCCCGTTCCGTCAAAACTACCGTTAAGTAGAGATCCAAGGTTGTCTCGTAATCTTAAATTGTGGATACTAAACTCTCAAAGTGGCGTCGTAATATTATCGTTATTATTAATAATATTATTATTATTTTAAATTTGTGATAATAAAGTCTATGGTATGAGAGTTTCAACTCTGGGTCAACTCTTCTCATACTGTTTTTCATACGTATACATATATTTATGTACATATATATTTCTCTTTTTCACCTTGCTTTCACACGCGTGTATATAATATATATATATACATACACAAATAAATGAGAACATATTATATATATCCATATATATATATATAATATATAATTTTAATAATAGTATGTATATATAATAATATATTCACTACCTGCATTATCACAACATAAATTTTTTACTCCCTTTCGCATTTGCTCAAACATAAACAGTCACTCGAGTTAATCATTATATATATCATTCGCACACTTATTCTCCGTCTATGAAATTTAAACGCTGCGGTGGTGTAAGATAGTGGTTGAGCTTCAAAGCACAGTAGCGTCGGCTCAAAATACTTGATGTAATCTTGACTCGGGGTTGGGTTTTGCGTAAGCAATTAATATGCCCACCCTCCGCTTCTGTTATTACCACCTTTTCTGAATCCTGCTTATACAAATGGTAAAATTGAGTCGGCACAGGTTACGGTTCGGCTTTAACTCTGGCTGGTAAATTTTATTTTAAACGTAGCGATACCGGCGAGTGTGAGAAAATTCATAGCGAAGATCGTCTTGCTCCAGTTACACAATTGAGACTGTTAAGAAATAAAATGAAACAATAATACCAAATTGTAATATACACAAACACCGTATCTGTTCTTTTTTTTTTTCTTTCTTTCTTTCTTTCTTTCTTTCTTTCCTTATAGCGGTAAATAAAAGGTTGATTATATTTCATTAAAATCATTAACAATCGTTGCGTGTAACCATTCTTACTACACTACGCTGCTTGCGAACTCAGCCACTAACAATTATACATCAGCATAAAACCTTAGAAACCATGGCCCAGCCTGGATGTAGCGTCGGCTCGCTTCAAGCAGCCCTTATATCCAGGGTAGCCAATATTTAAAGTATGCAACAGGAGGCTGAGCAGCAACTGCTTCCGCCGCCTTTACTCTTTTGTCTCTGGTCTGTAACAGAAGCATTTTATTCAACCACTGCTGGGCGTATAATATAACTTACGCATACGATAATATTATAACTATGATATACACAAACATACAATAATAATTACAACTCTGATTAACTTCATGTTCAAATGCAGTTCAATTCGTGTAAACTTGGAGGGCTTTCTTTATTATTGAAGGTATAAAGGAATACAAAATGTGAATTTATAATAATGTATGAAAAACAGTGAGATTGTCCTCGATCAAAAGTAGATTATTGTACGTTACAGGCATTACAATAGACTTGTATAACACGTGATTTCATGGCCGTCTAACAGCGGGCTGTCCGCTTTTCGATGCGGCTGAAGACCTACGAATACATTGAGTAAGGTGAAGCAGCACGTGATGTGTGGAAATGATTAGTTGCACCGGGTATTACGCTTGTCGAGAAGGAAGGAAGGAAAAAATATACATACACATGTTTACGAAGTAAGACGTTGTTGCACGATAGGAGAGTGAAAGTTTAGAATCATCAATTACTGACAATATGTACCGTACGTATCATGATAATTACAAATGGTGAAACACGTGGAAACTTCCATATCAACGCATCAATTACGCAGCAAAGAATTTTCAAGGATAACGATATCCGTGCAGTTTTACAATCTCGCGGTGTTTCGAATATATAATTTGAACCCGAAATACGAGTAACGAGTAGACGTTGTGTCAACATATACTTTGAGACTTTTGAAATATCTCGCTGACTTCTTCGTTGCCAGTACAATTTATAACGAATATTTGTAACATCTTATCGCTATGCATTGATGCAATTACGCGAATTAAGAATGAGTTGTTGATACCTGCATCCTGTTACCGCTCTTGGTCATGCTGCTACATGTGATTTTTCTAGTTTTTAAATACGCGATTAAATATACGGTGAAAATCTCGCCAAACGTTACGAGCTGTTCGATATATATAGAAACACATATACATATACACAGTGTGAAAGGAAGCGAAAGAGTGCGACTGACAAAAATTAAAGGGAAAGAGATAAAGAAAAAGATACAGATAGGAGAAAAAGTCCAAGATACGTTGCAAGTTGGAATTTCAATGGAATACACCTAACGTAGGGAAAGCGATGAATCGAAGAGAACTTACTTTTGCCTATTTATCGCGATAAGAACTTGGTTATCTATCTTCGTTATAGCTTATATCAACATCGTCTTGTTGTACGAACATGTATTCGCCGTTAGGAAGAATGCCTGAAAGGATGGAGAAGGGGATGGGGGTAGGAAACGATCATGACATTCACGTATTTTGCACAATTGTCAATTGAATTAGAAATACGACATTGTCCTAGACAGGATACGGAGGCATTCGGACTAAATTATGCAATCGTTGAGCGCATTGATCATCAGAGCATGACCAACAGGAGCGACAGCATCACAAACCGCGAACGACCGTGAATTGAAAAAGAAACAAGATATTCTCGGTTGAATTCACCGTTGTAGATATAACATTATTTCTTTCATAACTTATACGTGTATTTTCATTAAATATATTTTATCAAGTATACCTAAGGTAAGTGTACCAGTTACCGACACGTCTAGACCCAATTATCGAACCTTTTATTTTTTATTATCCAAAATTATAAACTAACGGCACAAATTATGAATTTCTCGGTTACCAAGACCAATTGCTAGAGAGTTTAGACACTATAAATACATTTTTTTGGTACACTTATAACTAAGAATCAAACAGATTAAACCAAAAAAGGTCAATGATTGGTACACTCACCTTCCACAGGTACAATATTACCGTCAATTAATACTTGTACAATCGTAACAAAAATATCGATAAGGAGTAATTGAATCATTAACCACATCGATTAAACTCACCTTGAGAATTAGGCTCGGGGAGGTTCTCGCGTGGGACAAGATGCATTACTATTGTTTTACCGAAGGGGAGACCGAGCGCACCTAAGGTAACGTTGCTGTGTAGAAAACGACCCTGGTAAATTAGTCGTAAAATTTCCGCCTTCGCGACCGCTTCTTCCGCCCAATCTGAAATCAATCCATCGTTGAGTTTTTCGCTTTATCTTCTACCTAATACTACGCTGACACGGTATATACCGTTGATTAAAATTACCGTATATTCAAATTGCTTTCACCGTTCCGGACGACTTTTTTTTACGAAACTTTTCTTCGACCTCTTGCGTACGGATACGGAGAGTGAGAGAGAGAGAAAGAGACGAGAAAAAAAAAGAGAATAAAAATTCATCGATCTGTATTCATGCGGGCTAGAAATGTGTGTCATGTGTAAAAATTTCTCACCTTCAGGCCAGTTTTCAAACACATGGTGTGCTATGTCACCAGCAGAATCGCTCGGACTAAATAGGAACTCTTTTGTTTTACCGCTGACAAGTATTAGGCGTAGGTTTATCTGTAACAAAGTAAATAATTGAAAATATTATAAAAAAGCGACTGCAGTGTACAAGGCACGTGTATTACACAAATGTGTGAAATTTTCAATCGACGATGCGAAAGGCGGTGAAATTTATATTACACGTGTTTCGCCGTGGAGTTTGTGCGTCGTTACACCGATCCGTGATTTCGAAAATTGTCGAAAAATAAGAGGGTCAACGATAGCGGTAAGATACGCGGGGAACCTTGTAACGCCAGAGCGAGTGATTCTTACCTTGACTTCGCTAATACGCGCTCTAAATAGCCTTGCTATAGTATAGCTAACCAGGTTACCAGGGCAGAAACCAGGACAAACTAGGCATATGTGCGTACAGCGGGCACATCCAGATATTCTGGCATAATCATCGTCATCATCGTCATCAGTCAGAAGCAAATAGGGGCTACCGCTGCATGACGTTAAAGTTACTCCGTCGGAGTTTTCGAGGCGAGAATAGAGAAGACAGGTGCACGTGTCAGAGTAGTCAGAGACGTACTTACGATCCTTGGTTGAAAGGAAAGTTTAAACGTCTTATCGCACTCCTCTATTAACACGAGGCAATGATAATTATTGACGACTTTGGCGCAAGAGAATTTCAATGACGTCTGCCTGCACGTGCTTGCCGCGGTGAAAATAAAAAAGACCCATTATTATAGGATGGAATTGTAATTAATATTGAAACGTCGTGGCGTTTCAACGATTTATGTAGAGCGAACATGCGTGGGTATAAATAGTACAAGTGTAATGTGATGACATGAGAGGCACGATTAAATCTAATATGTATTCAGTCTATCCGCGGCACTTACGATTAATTGAATCTACCTACTTAATGGGTGAACTTTGGTAAACGATAAAAACACGGACTCGCTCGTTGGTGGGATAAAAACAAAAAAAACAAAAAACAAAAAAACAAAAACCCACCATTTTTTGTTAACACAACTTCTTAGAACGATAAAACAAATCATTCACGTAGATCCGGCTCTTCCGCTAAATGATTTCTGAAACTCGTTTTTACTTACTATTATGTAATCACCGTCAGAAATTATTGATCAAGAATATAGTTTCGTTGAAATTAACAAACGACTCAGCATATTTAGATATAGTTTATATTCAGATGTTTGCCGAAAATAAGCTTTTATATATTATCCTAGACAACCAAATTAAGTTTATTTTCAAGAAAAACAAAATCCTGCTGCAATTTTTACTTCGTCGTATACGATGCATAGAGCTTATTTTCTAACAACTACCAACAAACTAATCCAAGATTAACAAAGCTTGAGACTTTGTTTATACCTATCGGTGATCTGATTTGTGCGTCTCGCGAAACAATTTAGTTTTTGAAAAAAACAAATAATTGCTGCACGACTATACGAATATTTTCTACATTCTACTTTTTCACCAATTTTTGCAATATTCAAACCCGTGCGAGTATCTTCGATATTGAAATTCTCAGACAACTGATTTACACAATACTCCGAGACCTGCGTATCTTATACAGAGCGTGGGAGATAAATCGAAGACCTCTGATGCGAAAATGGGTGCGTATAAGCATTGCCCATATTTTTCCCGGAGATATCCCACGATATTATATACATATACGCAAATAATAAATAGGAAAAATGGCAGTAAGACTGAAAGACGCGCTGTATAATAATTTATGTGATTTGCGATTCGCGATTTATTGCCTCAAACGTATACAAATACGAAAGGCGAGATGATAAACAGTAATGTCATCGATTTTCACGTCCTGCACCGAAGCGAAGCGACGCTGCAAGATTTTCTAGGGCGTTAAATCATGCGATAGCAATTTGCTATCGAATATCACACCGGATCTTATTGCAGTCTAGTGTCTCACACACACCCTTGGCTCTCGAGACTCGCCTACAACCCTACTCCTCGTCTTTCGTATTACATTGCATTACATTACGTGTATATATATATATATATATATAATAAATAATAATAATTAACATAAGAAATGATAATTCGCAATAGCGCCAACCTTAATGTCTTACAAAGTTGATTGGCATTGGGCGAAGAATAATCCATGTGCAATATAAATTATCATAGGGTGTATAAATCCTGCGTTGGAACAGTGACGCAATATACTCACCCCCGACTCTTTGACGGGGTTTTATACACGTATCGCGATAATTAGTCTTCCGCAGCTACGTAGTAAACTATCGTAATACACCTATAATAAACGTTTGAAAGTTTTATGACGTACAGTATATGTTGCATACAGTCGACTCGCGTGCATCGTGCAAAACAGTCTCTTTCGTGATTAACAAAAAGTAATAATACACAAGCCAACTCACAAGTGCGCGTATTTTGATACGCCGTTGGTATTAGGATATAAGGCGGCTACGAAATTGCGACCCTGTAGTGTAGTATAAAAGTAATGAAGAATCGCAAAGAAACGAAACGTCGACGAGACTCAGATTCGTTTTATCAACGGGGTAGATGCGTTGTGAAAAAATATTTCTTCGATACGTACCGCGAACGGTATCGATAAACGTGCAGATTCCTTGATTCCACGAAATGAATTAGTTCTATTTGGCGACTGAAAAATCTTTTCAAACCGAGTACTAATTTTAAACAAATGGGAATAACATTTTTTCTCTCTATAAAATTGTACCGTGACGTTAATAACCGTACATATACATACAGTGACGGCCCATATGCTACGCCGACGTAAAGTATCGCTTCGGAGTAATTTGAACGAGGCAAAGAATGAGAAGCTGAGGCGTCGGTGGGTCGGGTCTCAGGTATAGAGAGAAGAAAAATAAATAAATAAAGGTCGGAAGGTGGAGGAGAGCATTATAGAGAAGAGAAGAAGCCGGGAGCTGGGCGTGTATTCAAAATCGCACTTTTGGGGTTCTTCCTTTCCAAGACGCTTCGCTTCGGTTCGCTTCGGTTCGCTTAGCTTCTCCGCTTCTTAGCTTCTTCTCTTTGCCGTACAGCTATAGGTATGTAATAACACGCAAGTTGCCTTCCCGAAGTCCTGCAAGTTTCATTGTTGGAACCTCGTGTGGTAGAGCGGATGGTAAGCGGCGGACGAGAAACTGAGAACATCTCATCGCAGACCCCGTCCGCGTTCTTCCACCTTCTCTCCTCCTTTTTTTTTTTTTTTTTTATTTACTTTGTTTTTTGCCGTCTTTCCTTCACCGCAACGTGTATAATAATGCCTTTTGCTCGACCACCGGCACGGCCGGCTTGGCACGGCGCCGCCGTTCTGCAGTGCAGATATCATACTGTAACCTCATACATGCAGCACCGCGTTGAAGTCAGTAACGTTATCGTAGCGATTCGTGCTGAGGAAAAACCGTTACTTCGCGATTTTGGAATCGTTTGATAGTACGGTACACCGAACGATGCTTATCAAATTTTGAAATCTTCGTTAATTCAAAATCGTTGTAGAAATAAGAAAACAGTGATCTTTTTCCATGAATGCTTCGTTACGATAACGCGTTACCGACTTCAATCTCGTATGTAACGTACCTACTCTTCGACGCGTAACGTACCTATAAGTTTTTCGTTTTTCTGAAGCTTGATGTTGAAAACAAAAATTTATAAAATCAGGTATTTTTGCAATTGTTTTTTTCGATGGACAAACTTTTTGTCTCAGAATTGGTGTGTAGCCACCTCTCTCGACTAATTTGACTTTCAGAATTTGAAAAAATACAGCCCGAACATCACAGTATCAACAGCTAGAAAAATACAACAATTATCCACATTTATTCAAGTGATATCTTTCGAAGAATTGACAATATCGACTCGATACTAATTGCAATCGTTTTAAAAGGATAAAATTTTTTGATTAAAAAATCGAAGAATCATTTCGTATACTCAGCAGAATCTTTCGTAGATTTAAAAACTATGAGAATGCCTATTGTGGAAAATAATTCGAGTAGTTTCTTTGGTTGCGTCGACATGCAACGTTCACTTGGGTGAGTCGTGTATATTAACCTTAAAATTTACCCACGGTAACGAAACTTTGGTCGTAAAAACTAAACATTATACCGAGTGTACACCCAGACGGATAATTGGCAGGCATTTAGGGCACAAGCGATGTGTAATTTGGGGATTCTCGTGTCACATCGCAGGCTTTTATTATATGTATGTATAGATATTTTACCCTGGGATCGTTACTCCATTAGTTGCCAATGAACGTAGTATTTGCGCAAGAAACGGGCTGCAAACGATGTACAAAGTCGAATCTTGAAATAAAGAAAATTGTATTCTGTTTGTCATACGTGTGCGCTGACGACAAAAAATTTTTTTTACATTAAAACGACTTTATTACACAAAAACAAAACATAAAAAATCACCACGATTTCGAGCGTTTGTACACATAAGTCGTAGAAAAGCGAGCAAGGCGAGACGGCAAAAGAGAAAGAGAGAGACAGAGAGAAGTGATGGGTAATCATAATTTATTTTACACAGAAGGATCAGATTATCGAACTGTATTGAATATTCGATAATTTATGTTAAACAATTTTCAAATTACAGATTGTCAAAATATAGTAAAGATAAAATTTAGAAAGTTATAACAAAGTACAGAAAAACAAAACAGAATCGTCGAGATTCTGTTACATCTGTTTAAACCATTCCGACGTTTCTGTGCTACGCCTTTCTATACTTCGACCTTTCTACAATTTGAATTTTTTATACTTCGACTTTCTCTATTTTAAGAATTCTATATATTATGACCCTTCTATTTTCTGATCTGTCATCATTTTTACATCCATCCATGTCTATATTACGACTTTCTACAACTTTGACTCTTCTATTATTATACCTACCTCGACTTTCCAAACATGTTAAAAGTTGTGTAAAATAAAAAAAAAAATCTTCGCGTCCTTGAGAATCGATCGTTATCGCGTACTGTTTTCCGATCTTTTCACGTCTCTCCCCCCATTTCTTCCCTACTGGAAATGGAAACAGATGAGTTTGCGTATACATAGTTACAATTCGGGGGGGTTGGCGCTGCATGTTTGGAATTACGTGCATACATAGGCGCGCGATGATGTCAAAGATCCATAGATCGCAGGATGGCGCGGCGGACTGAAGCCTGACGATGAGTAGTAGTTTCTATTCCTGCGCCAGTTATTTACGGTTCTTAATTCTCATACGGTTCTTCTAGCCGGCATAGGCAGCGGTTAGGCAAGGCTTACGCCCGGCAAGCAGTGGCCGCAGAACTTCCGACATTTATAGTCATATCCAGCATATCTCCGTGTATATATATATACACATACCCACGCCAAGATTACCGGAGAGCGGCGTTCCACTATCCCCGAGTCCTGTTAGCCGCGTTTTTGCCTCTATTTCCTGCAACGTCGGTGTACCTAATACGGTGCAGGCATGTTGGGTGTACGATACCAGAGGGATGGATGGAGGCACGGCTCTGCCCACGTGTGTTGTATATTACACTTACGTGCGGTGCGGCACTAACAGTAACTCGTCTCCGTATGTATACTTCAATTACCGGTGTGTGGTGGAAACGTGGGGGGTGGTGGTGGTGGTGCAGGCCGGGAAGATGTATAGATACGTGTATGGCGGGTATGTAGGCGCATTACTCTCGAGGCAAGAAAATGGCATGACGTGTATGATCGATGACACCCACCCAAGTTGACCGGTGACGTTATTCCGGCCTCTTCGAAACGTCAAAAAATTATTATTGATGTACGTACCGGAGGCCATGAGTAGATATATCAACTTTAATTCTAGCGAGATTCGTGCATTATAAAAATTTCAACTATTTTTACTACGAATATTGTCAAATATCAGAACAAGAAGAAGAAAAACACTAGTATTTAATACATATAATACCTGAATCATACTATTTAAGCTCGATAATACTCGGTACAAGTTGGTTATTTGCCAACGAAAATCCTTTCACGATTTTCCCTGAACATCGTGCAATGTGAAATACCTTATTTTTAGTTTGCTTATTCATTTATTTATTCTAGTCAGACTTGTCTGTGAAAATTTCTGACCGAACGTATTTTAACGTAACGGATGCACTATCGCAGTGTTTTCAATTGAAACTTTCCGATGGTTAACTATACGACGACGAAACATTGTTTTGCAAGTTGTTTTGACATATTTCGATCGGTCTGTTGAACACAAGGCACGAATTTAGGAACCGAAACGAGTAGAATCCAGGACCAATAGCTGAATTATGATTATAAATTACACTTCGAGTCGCTTTATATACATTGTCTTAATTACAATTTCACCATTGAATATTTGAACAACAACATTGGATATATCAACAAATATGAGCCGAGTCGAATAATAGTCGAGTTGACTCATCAATATTTAGCTCAACCTATATAAATTTGCTAATTACAAATGAATGATCCATTTCGCCATATTAAAATGAACGTTTTTAACTGTAAATAAACCCGTCTCTCAGTGTACGAGATTCACTTCCTTAGCGACGATACAATTATCACACGACTAAGTAAGCGCTCGATAGGAAACGCAGAAAGTGCAACAGCTGATTGAAATTCCAAAATTTTTTGTTGAGCACGTCTCGCGTCTCCGGAGGTTATTTCAGCTGTTTCCACCTCCGTTTGGTGCGAAAACATCGCATCGAGCGTTCAGCGACATTCGATGACCAACCGTCTGTTCTATCACTGGTAAAACTGATATGTTGCACGTTTATAAACGATAAAATAACAGGAACTCCGAAAACCGCGTCCAGGGCTGCTATAAAAATGTTCATTTTTATTTAACGTTCCCATCGTCATCGCCGTTCTAAAAGATATTTATAAATCGCACGATAAAGCAATACCTAAGGTGCAAAATTTAAAAAATGTATAACGAGTACAACCTTTATATTATATACTTACAGGATTCACAGTGTTCAAGCCAACTTATTTTAGGGGAAAGTTTTGTGAAAATAGTTGAGTATTAGGGATCAAATATTTTTTTTATAGTAATGACCAAATAGAGGAAAATTAGAAACACATTACGGTGTCCCTTATTTTGGTCGTATTGAATTTTTTTCGATCGCATTCCAAATTTTCTTCGTATTGTAGGAAAAAGTAATTCCCTGTCGGTATAAAAATTTGTATTCTTTTGTTCCTACGTTAAATTGAAAGTATAAACATTTTTCTAAAGAATGGAATTGGCTTTTTCAGTCAGTTTCAAGTTATGAAAAAAAAAGTAACTGACTGGAAAAAATACTTAGGGAGGTTTAAGGAGAAAATTAACTGCTTAAGGGTACATTTAGGGGCAAGTTTCAGTTTTAGAGTGCTTATGGGGAAACAACAAAGTAGAGTACTTCCGGTAAAATAGGGGAGCCACTGTGTAGCCTGCATGTAAGAAATTCCAAACTTCCCGGAAAATATCTCGACTTTTTCCAGTTTTCTAATCTGTCCAGATAAGTCTGCACGAGGAACCCTGGACGCATATATCTAACTATAAACACGTATCCAACAGTGCATTCACATCTAGAGTACAATAACGTGTCTCGACAAAGTATCTTGACAGTATTAATTTTCATCTTATTGTTAGTTGAAGACCGCACGTCGCAGTGATGGTGGTGACAATTAGTCCAATTATGAACTGACCCCACGGGTTAAATAGCAGACGTCTTATTTTTATCATCCTCCTACTGATGCTATTAAGCATACCAACGGCATACGTATACGTATACACAAACGTATAGTGCTTATTTAAACCGCCCACACGACGGGTGTCGATAAACTGAAATAGAAAATTTATCCAATCCAAGAAAACGATTAATTTTTCGTGCATCAGCGATTACATGTAAGATAATTCATTGATATCGAATAAATTCTCACTCATCCGAACATAGGTATATATTATACTACATACACGTACGGCGTAGAATCGAGTAGCCTTTATTTGCGTAATGTAAATGCTACATAAATTTGACATCCAATTCATTGCATTATGCATATTATACATAGGTATATAATATACATGTATAATATTATACCCAGCCAATAGTCATGGCGATCGCTTACTTGGAGATGAAAAAAATTATTTGTTTTTCACTCTAGGTATACGTTCGCATACCGCAGTATATGAAATGCACACGGTGCTTGAGTAGTTGTGTTATATGTATAATGTATAACGCAACCTCCTGCAGATATTAGTAAATACCCATATACGGTGTGTGTGTGTGTCTGTCGTGTGTGAACGTCTAAGCAGATTCCTGCGCTGCGCCTATACGCGATGTGAATTTTCATGGTACAAGCTGGAAGGCGAGAAAAGACGACGCGACGGACGGCAATACGTGACTTCCGAGTGCAAAGATTCGCCGGAGGATTTATCTACAGACAGGATGTTCGAACGTAGAGCATGGCGATCGGGTGAATGCGGGGTGGAAAGAAGAAGAGGTTGGACTTGGGGGGGAGAAAAGCTCGATACCGGTCGTCGCTGTTCGGAAAGAGAAAGAGACTTTTGCAAGGAGGCAAGTGTGCATGCTCTTCGAGCGAAGGAGGAGGAGGAGGAGGAGGAGGAGGAGGGAGAAGACAAGACAGCCATGGGTCTCCGGTAGTAATGGCCGCACGTCGTATTCCGATGTAAATTAAATTTGAGAATTTCTTCCCTTTGTACGCTACACCGGCGCATAATATGCGCGAGGTTCGAGAATAATTAAATTCCGAATTAATTAAAGTTCCGGACATTATCAGGCGTTACATATGTACATGTGTATACGTACATAAGACGATGGTCACGCGTGTGCCGATATATGCGCGAGTCCTTCTTGATTGGCATAATGCAAGTGCAGACGTATGATGTACTTTCGATCCTGCCGCTCGCTGCGTTACTATTCGAATAAAGTATAAATGCAACGAATCACGCGGCAGCTACGTGAAAACATGGAAGGGAAAGAAAATGCTAATTAAAACAACAATAATAATAATAATAATGATTATGATACATGAAGAAACAATGCGTTCGAGTGTAAAAAGGTGAGAACGAGATTACAGCCGCCTGTTTTGTATAACAAACAAAAAGATCGCCTTGTAAGTGTATATTTTCGATGATTATCTTCGCTGGCCGGAAATGGGCGACACATGATCTTAATGTTGAAAAAAATGCTGCAGTGTCTCTAGATGCGGGAGAAAGCAAAAGGCTTACGTAACTCGAGTGTGTATATACATATATATATATACAGGTATCATTATATATAGCGGTACATAGGTATATGCATGCACTCCGTATATATATATATATATATATATATATATATTATATATATGATGTCGAAGCCACGGAAGTGCATCGGAACTCGATAATATATGAACTGTATTTAATAGTTTAATTGGATTGGTCGGTACACATATAATTTACAGACTTCGATGGTACGTACAGTGTAAATGTACTGCGTTAGGGTGTTTCAGAAAAAAATAATCAGCGATTTTCCACCGTGGCACCGCCTGAAAAGTTTTTTTTTTAGGTCGAAAGAAAGATTCTGTCAAAATACAAGCGTTCTACGTTACGTGTGAAAGATCGGGCTCATTTGATTTTTTCACATGTTTGTGTAACATGTCGCTGATGGTTCAAGAAAAAAAAAATCTAAAAAAAAATTCCGAGACCGTTTTGGGCTGGTTGCAACGTGAAACTAATAAATTATCAAAATCGAAGGGGGTGAGGTACATGGGCTGCAAATTTGACGCGGAATGCCCCGTAGAGATTTATTCGAAGAGTTGAAAGATTTTTATCGGCGTACATACAACTGATATGTCGAATCAATATTGGCCGGGTCGAAGGGAGAGAAAAGCTGGTCCAACGAAACGAGGGTCAAGGCTGCTTGCTGCATCCGAAGCGAGTGATATAAGGGAAAAAAAAGTGCAAGCCGCAACTCTGCAAGCTGCTGCTGCTGCTCCTGAAATCACTTTGCTGACCTAGTTGAACGGAATCCCTCCCCCTCCTTCTTTCTCCGGCAACCGACTAAATTCTCGTACCGACCTATACATACATCCACTTTGTTCTAAATCCTCGATTATCGGTTCTTCGGAGGAATGGAGCACGAATGAACGAACAAGCGAGCGATTCTCCCGAGAGATTTGCATCATATCGAGTGCAGCGTGTTATGTGCAATCTGAATGTATAGTTATACAATATTGTACGAGGAACGAATCTGCAGTGCGCGAGTTGTTTCCTGCTGAAATTTATCCGACGTAAATACATAACGTCGAAATATGTTATTAATATTACATATAAAGCATTGCCTGCAGGTAGACGAACGAAAAATAGTACGGAGTTAAGTATCGTGCTTTAAAAAATTACAAAACACATCCGCCGTCATGTCAGTATGATACAGAAATTATTTCAAAACTAGTCGCGTATACTTGCGGAGGATATTGTGCCGGTACGTACAACATTCGATCTCGTCTCGTCTGCGACAGACAAAAATATCTCCTCTTTTCAACTCCCGATACAAGCCTACGTCTGCTACAGTCAAACTTTACTTTTGTTATGCCCTCCTGTTTTTCCTAAATAGGTAATATAATATATAATTGTATTTTTAGTCGTTGTTTGACTCATTTGTGTTACGTGAAAACACACAAGTCAGTTTGTTAATGACGGAAAATAAGTACAATCATTTATACTCGTTCTCACGCGAAAATCTATTGTTATATTCGGTCCATGGCATATTTCGAATTAGCAAGGTTCTACTGTACGTAAAAGACAGCGACTGCGTGCAATCGCATTGCGACCTGTATTATTACAATATACCAGAGAAAGTTTCGTATCTCACCAAGATCAGAGATTACTTCTGTGCACCTACGTCACGCCTCAAGGTCGGTCTGCTTTGCTAACGAAGAAGCTCATTTGGCAACTCGCCTTTATATTTCCTATCCCGATCTCGTATTCGCGTTTCAAGCCAACTTTTCGCACGAGGTATATTCTGAGAAAAATTATTCATCGCAATGTGTGTATATATGTATATATGTATATATGACGAAGATGACGATGTACAAATGCAGATTTGCAGAAAATTCGGCAGTTTTATATAAATCGTTTGTAATACATGTATACCACCTACCTATATAATATACATATAATACATTTTTAACAGCACTTTGCGAAGCCTAACTTTTTCAGAATATACCACATAACACCGATGTTCTACATAGATATAATATAAAAGCCCGGGTCTACACGATGAGAAAAAAAATTAATGAGTGAAGAGTGTTTCCGAGTAAATGCACCGAAAATTTTTAAAAACGAACTAATGGAGCGGATAATGCATGAAAAATTGTTGAGACGAGGTAAAAGAGAAAAATTTTTTTTTTTAATCTAGGAAAAGTTCCTTTATACTGTATACATCACGATTTAAAGGCGGAAATGAAAATATTTTTATCAATTAATAACATCACACGAATATATTATCGCTTACAGAAATAATGATCAATTGTTGAAATTGAATTTAATTAAAAATCCTCGCGTCGAGTCATATACAATACTATAAACGTACAGTGTACAATGTAATTCAAAAACAGAAAGTAAAGAAATCCAGAACGAAGGTAATTCCTTTTCTCAATTCGCAAAAACTTACCCTTATTATTTACATCGCAAATCGTTAAAAGTTACGATAACATATCCATTAAAAAAAACGAAAAAAAAAAAAAAATACTGATCTGATACAAGCGATTCGATATATTACGAGTAAATTTGAAAAGACGGTGTGAAGAAACTATGCGAAACGAAAAAAAAAAAAACAAATTTTAAATTTATAAAAGTTCAGGGGCACGTAATCCGAACGCGCACATCCGTTAATCCAGTGCACCCAGGCATTAATACCCCATGCGTACAACGTACATGCAGCAACGGACGCGATATTGCGGGGGTGGATATATGCGGGGGTTTCGGCGTAGTAGGAGGTGGGAGGATTCGAGGTCGGGCGTACACCCCTCGCATCTCCGTCCTTCCTTGCTTTCGCATCTATCAGCGAGAGAGGAGCTCCTCTACAGGGGTGCGCGCGTATGCATACGTACACCTACGTATGCAGGCATTGGCGTGTGTGTAGGTATACATATGTAGTATAGGTATACCCGTAGTGCCTGTCTAGGAGTAGATATACGTGCAGAGGGAGCGTCGTCGTCGTCGACGTCCATTCAGTGCGCGGGTGCCGGGAACAGTCGGGACTCTCTCGAGTCCTACAGGGCGAGGGATCGATCGATCGGTCTACGGGGAGTAACTCGCTGATGCCTCCTCCCCCTCCCGCCCCACATCTCTCTCTCCCACTCCCTCCCTCTCTCTCTCTCTCTCGCTCTTTCTGAGCCGCATGCAGCGCGCTTCGTTCGTTGGGTCGTCTGGCCGAAGAGGAGGCAGCGAGACTCCGGATCGCGGAGGCTGAGGCCGATGGTGAGGCGATGAGGATAACCTTGTCATTCGCCATTCGGTACCCGGCCGCTGACGAGGGATGAGAGAGAAAGAGGGCAGCACGGGAAGAAAGATGCCGAATCCGACTCTACCTCGCTTCTCATCTCTAGACACCGGATCTCGGTTCTTATTCGTTCCTGTCGATGAGAGCGAATCTGCCGAGCGGGGATTTGTTTGTTTGTTTGTTTTTATTTTATTTTATTCTATTATTTTTTTTTTTTTTATGGGATTCGGGAATCCGTCTGATTGCAGACTTGTGTACAGACACGGAGAGAATCGAATTTCGGATCTCGTTCGATACGGGGATGCGAGGAGGATAAAATTTCGGAATTTATTATTCCCCGTTTACACCGCGATGTTTTGTTTTACTTCCGCGGAGATGCGTGACCCATTTTTTTTTTATATCATGGAATATTGTTATACGTACACCGGGTGAAACCGAATATTACCGAGGGTAGAGATCAGGGAATTTTCTTTTCTCTTTTCTTTCTTACGCGGGGTACAGGGACTTTTGCCTTTCGAGGACAAAAAGTATCTGTACGTAATTTATAGGTGCGTGTAGTACGTATACACTCGGTCAGGCAACTCGTAAACTTCGCACTGGGGTTTACCGAAAGTTACAATTTTCAGGTTATACGTTAGGTTATTCTTCTCGCACTCGTACGAATGTGTAATAATACATAAAACCAAACAAACATACGTGTATGCGTAGATTTATTTTTTCTTTACCCTCCGAGGAGGGAGAATTATTTCAACGGAATAAAGTTCGTTTTTAAATCCGTGTAAGATTTTGACATAAATGTTGGAAAAACACTCACGGAATAATCGAGAAAAGTTTTCTTTCTTTTTTTTTTTCTTTATATACCAATTCAATGAAAATTTCATTCACGATTGAATAAACTTTGTTCGAATGAGCGAACCAAACTTTTTCCCGAGTCAAGTGTCGACAGATACACTCTCGACTGACGTCGATTTTTGATAGATAAATGATTGTTCGATTCAACGTATGGGAAAAAGAAATGATAAAGCGACGATGAAAAATGATACCTTGCAGAATTTCGTAGACATATTTACCGCATATCAATTTTGAAAATGTGAGAAAGTCGGGAATATTCATTTCGAGATTTACAAGTCGTACCCGGCGACGGTTTCCTGTAAAATTTTCTGTTTCGAAACACCCTAAGCATGTATACCGTATAATGGAATATTTATAATATTATACAGATAAACTGCGCAGTCCTACGTCACGCCATTAGCGTTCGTTTGGTATCTACTGTACACGCAATACAGGTGTAGGTGTAGGTATCATACAGTTATACAGTTGTACATGCATCTAGTCGATGTGTGCTCTATACGTATATGTACACACGTATAACGCGCCTGTTATATTAAAACTGAAAACTTTCACCGTACTGTCGCGGAGCTTCGGGATCTTCGCGCGAGGATGAACGCAAAACACGCATGCTGCACTGCAGGTCGATCCGTATATATGAGACCGGTGTATATGTATACCTAGCGATATTTTACGAGGCTTACGAGAAGTTAGTTACGTTAAAGTAATGAAAAATTACTATTTTTCAAGTTTATAGTGACTTTGAAGCTCGTGTTTTCATCGTATTCAAGTTGGTAAGGTTGTCGTAACGATTCGTGCTCAGGAAAAACCTTTATTTTGCGATTTTGGAATTGTCTAAAATTCACTAAACCGTAATAAAAGAAACCATACTTATATTTCAAGAACGTAGTTTCTTCAAAGTCATTGTAAAATAAGGAAAATTGTGATTTCTTTCCCAATGTTTCTGCCTTATTACGATTCACTGAATTTTTATTTTTTAATTACCGCAATTGCGAAACAACGGTTTGTCCGAACCGTTAATCATCACGATAGGGTCGCTAACTTTAGCCTCATGATATTTTAGAGAAGTTTAACCAGCTGCATGAGACTGAGGTTAGAAGCGTTATTGTGATTATTAACATATGAAAAAAATCATTATTTCACAATTGCAGGAATGTTTAAAATTCGGTAATATCATACTAAGGCATATGTATTCATATTTTGAAAACTCAACCACATCAGTCACTACAAACTTGCAAAATAGTCATTTCTCCTCGCAATGACGTTTCGTTACGTTAACGTTACCAACTTCCACCTCATCCGGTCGCAGGGTACGTACTACACGTCCTTCTAACGTATTCAATTGCCAAAATCAATTGTCGAAAATCGACATTTTACGAAAGTTTGAACGTGTAACTTTGTTTGATAATTAAATACTTGCGTACACCGGCCAAATACCTATTATATATGTATATAATAAACAGTAAAACTGAATGATGAGATTTCGTTAAATGTGAACAAGTGTAAAAACGTATGCAATACGGTTGGGATTACAATGTATTATGTACTATACGCGTAGACATTTTTCACGTAAACCGTGTCTTCCTACATTTCCTTATCACACTTTCCGTGCAACGGTTAGCCTTCTTGAAATCGTTGAGTTTTTTTTTAAAAAGGATATCAACCTCGTACATCGGCGATATCCTATGCGATCTGCGGGATACCGCGTTTTTTCCCTTTTTCTTACGCACGTGATACAAAAAGTCAAGGAGGATAAACGTTCCATTGTCTTCTTTCTTCCTGCAGTTTATCGGCATGCATATATGTATGCAATGTACGTACATACCGAGAGAGTCAATCGCGTCGCGTTGCGTTGCGCGTTGTTATTACAGACGTACGGTGGAATTGCTTTGTTACACGTACATTTGCGCGTGTAAATTTGTAACGAACAGCGACGACGATCCCCGTTTTCGCAATCCTGATTTCCGAGATAGGCTTCACGAGAGGGAGGAGAAGGAGGAGGACTGCAGTCCGAGGTGGTGTTGAAAATTTCATCACGCTCGCGTATATATGGGGCCATTTTTAGTCTACTCTAAGTTTATGGCATTAAACCGTGCCTGCCTACTTGTATACACACATCTAATTAGCAGTCGACTCGGGTGAAAATTTCGTAACCGAAACTCTATTCCTTCTCTCTCGCTCTGTTGGTACAACACAATAAAAGTTCTACATTATACGCTAATGCCGGGGGGGGGTAAAAAAAATATATATACATATATTTCACAACGCTATAATATTTACCTTGAAGTAAGGAATGGAAATTACAAGGAAAATTAAGTAGGTACACGGAATTCGTCGATGATTAGAAAAATATAAAGTAATTGTTGCAGTCGCTGAAGGCGGAAAAAGGAAGCGGTCGAGAACGGATAAAATAAAATTAACGATGCATGTATATCGACCGAAACGACGGCGAATAAAGAACGCAACGTCAATCTTTATATCGTGTACAAATATTACATATAGAATACTACAAAATAAATAATAACAATAATTCGCTGACGATGTTGATTTGTTTTTTTCAAAGTGATAACGTATACGTAGCCCTTGTTTCAAAGGCCTTATCCATCCGCCCATCTTCCGTTCAGTGAATCACAATTGAACGATTTCACGCTGTTTTGCCGATTCTAACGGGAAACAATAGATCTTAATCGTATAATACACATGTCACGGCGGATACGTGAACGGTATTTTTACGAGGAGGGCAGCAGCAGCAGCAGCAGCAGCTCGTACAGAGATTGATGATATTCTTCTCCTCTTT
The DNA here is from genome assembly GCF_021901455.1 of Neodiprion lecontei. Classification (NCBI taxonomy): domain Eukaryota; kingdom Metazoa; phylum Arthropoda; class Insecta; order Hymenoptera; family Diprionidae; genus Neodiprion; species Neodiprion lecontei. The sequence goes on along the minus strand of NC_060265.1, from coordinate 7,435,043 downwards.
TCCGTCATTGCGGATTTCATTATTGTGTTTGCCATACGTACATACGCACACATATATTCGCATATATGTATATACATATGCATGCGTGTAGATAGCATAAATGCTGCCTCGAATCGAGCGAACGTAATTCAATACACATGTATTAACACGATCTGCTCAACAAGTTTGTTTATGACGTGTGTCTCGGAATTAGGTATAGCCGCCTGAACCAGAACGGGGGAGAGTTTATAATTGAAACTTTAATGAAACGAGTTGACACAATAATAATATTAATTAACGCCTCGCCCATCTGTTGAGAATTTTTTATTTCTTTTTTTTTTTCGATATTTATTCATTTATTTTTTCTTTGTATTACGCACTTATTATTATTAACGGTATTATTGTTCGTGTTTACGAGTTTCAAGCAAACCAAATTACACGCAGATATATGAATATTTCGAGAATGCGTTAAACTAATTGTAAGAGAGATCTGATGAGAAACGTGGGGTAAAATTGTTTCTCAATGGTATGACGAGTGATAATACAGAGTGTGGAAAAGTTATCACCGTCGCGCGCGTTATTGGAAATATTTTCCAATAGGTATACGTATTTATTATACGTATACATAAGTAACGGGTAATCGAAGCGTGGTCTCGATCGAAGATGCATATAGGTGCGATAAAAACCACCGACCGAGGTTATTGGTTTCTTGTATTCCGCCATATCTTTTCGTCGTATGCAGACGACGACCACGGATATTCGTATGAATTTATTCAACCAACTAATATTGTTAATCTCGTGGTCCAGCTTGACATGTTTGTTGTGTATATTATGCAGAACGATATTATGCAACATATGTATACGCGCATAGAGTTGAAGGAGGATAGAACAACAACGGCAACAATGCGAAGAAGAAAATCCGCGGTAGAAGAGAAAATAGGGGAAGAAAGAGAGAAAAAAAAAAAGAAAGGAAGCATCGAGATAACCGAGTAACAAAAAGCGTAAAAGGCAACAACGAGAGTAGACGCAGCTAATTGTAGTCTAGCGGATAAGTCGAGTGACTCTTTTCTCTTTCTCTCTCTTTCTCTCCGGAGTCCTCGGGTCTCCTCATTTAAACTCGGCTAGCCGGTGCGGGCGTTTCTTGCCTCGTCCCGAAGTCACGCAATTAAGAAAATTAAAGCGACGAGTCTCTGTTTACGGGAACGCCGCCCCGTCGTCGAGTATAAGGTACCTACACGTTTTTTTTTCCCCCTCGAATGCTCTCGCTTTTACAGAAATTCGACCTCACGTGTCTGGATATATACAGAGAGAGAGAGAGAGAGAGAGAAAGATATACATATGCGTGTCTTTACACGCGTGGAATAATAAATCGAGAGACTCGTCACTTCCGGCCCCTGAAACTTATCGTGTAATCAACCGGGCGCCAAAAGTGAATTTAGATTTCACAATAAGAAGAGAACAACAACCGACGATTAGCCTCCGCTAGGAAATAGGAGGCGACTTTCTCTCACGTTATTGTAGCTGGGTTATAGACAACAGTACCCGCGATACTGCGGATGTTAATCTAAACTCCGTTAACGAAGCTGCGATCGTCGCTGTTTCACTGAGAAAATAAATTCGTTAGATTTCGAGAAATAGTTAACCATTGAAATTTATTATTTTACTTGATTTCACGTGATTTATAGTACACTTCGAAACAAGGATGCACGATGGCGAAATATTTTCGCATCGTAACTACGAAATAGTGTATAATAATTCATATTTATTTAATTTCACGAAATGTTATAAATTTTAAAATAAGAAGGCTTATTTTATTTTACGAATAGTATTTTTTATGCTAATCGTAACTACGGGATAATAAATTATTTGGTACAATTAGGAATGAAAAAATTGAGAAACGAATTATAATTGCAGTTTGTTAACGTAACATTTCATAGGAAATGAATCGTAAATTTAGTGGAACGAAATGTAATTTACTTGAAACAATGAACGTTTATTGAAACTAGGTGAATTATATAATTCTATGAATTCAACGTACATAATAATATAACAAGGCAAAACGGACCAAATATTAAATTGACAGCCCGTAATGAATATAATTCATTTCATTATACCGACTCAAATATTCCTAATCCTAATGAATAAATTTTCGTTTCATACGGTACAAAATACAAGTAAAGATACCAAATAATTTGTATTAAGTAAAATTTTCATGAAAGTGGAGATCGTATCGGCGTTGAATCCGGTGCCCGAATACAATATACGAATTTATAAGCGAAGTAAGATTTGTTATTCTCAGCGTGTGAATTTAAAAGCCATTTCCGCGACCCGGAAGCGATTCGGTGCGAAAACCTTCTCTTTTTTTAATTCCGTTTTTTTATTCAATTACCTTGAAGCCCCGAGATTCGCTTCAACGAAGCTTAGCTCGGGTTGCTCGACGGTCGACTTTTAATCACGGAATGATTGCTCCTGAAATTAACCGCGCAAACTGACCTGCAAAGGAACCGCTATCTGAATTTTATGCGGCTTCTTTTTAAGAGGCCACGCGGATTAGCACGCCGTTGGATCAGTCGAAACGACGTATCGAGTATCCAGCGTCACCGATCAAATAATTCTTTCCTTTCTCTGCGAGCCGCTCCGCGGAAATTTATCGCCTCCCTCCGTCCGTAGGAAAAAGGAAGTCGCTGGCGGGGTTGAAAGATTGACTTCTTTCATTTCCTTAATTTCGGTTACCTGCAGACTGCTCGCCTCGAGGTGTAACCTTATGTACGTACATGTACCTGTGTTATATACTTGGGAGAGGAAGAAATATATAGGAGTGTAATAAAATCGGGGAGGATTTTAAATCCTGCGGGAAGAAAATTCGGAGTCTCCGCACGTTCTCTGCGTCATCAAATATTTATCTCCATCTATTTTGTCGCTTTACGAAGAAAAAATTTTCCCTAGATTATTAATAGTCGTATAGACGAATCAGTCGATGACGCAAATTGCGAGTTGATCTCAGACCGCGAAATAACGAGCTCTAATTTTTGCCTTTGCAATAATTAAGTGGCACGTAAAACGGGACTCGACCCGATCGATTTATCGTCCCTGATGATGATGATGATGATGGTCTAAAATTCAAATTGGCCCGCAAATCGTTCTTTCAATTCGTTCGTCGTTGTAACACTACGAGCACGGTTTTTTCAAATTGCGAGACTTTTGTTGCTGAGTTAACTATGGGATTTCGTAATTACGAACGTTTATATACCGACTGCACACAAAAGTTCCTGGGCGGCATTGCGGTATATAAGGTACAAATCGAGCAGAGATTGCGTAAGGTATAGTTTAGCGGTGCGGCGCTTCTACGTAAACCGGTTAGATTGCTGATTGATCGTCGAGTTTTGAGAAATTGCACGGATGTTTGAAACAACAACAATTCCGCTTTGATGTCCAATTGAAATTCGGAGCGTAATTAGACGGGGAGAGATGAAAATTATACGGCCAGTCCGTAAGGTCTGTATGGCCCTTGCATGAATCTACGAATTAAAATTCCGATAATAAACGGCCAGCTTCTAATTAAAATACACATATAAGTAGGTAAGAAAAATCATCGCTATATGCCACCAATAAATATAAATCCGTGAAAACAACAAGATTACAAGTTTCGGTTTCCAGATTCTTTAGCCATTACCACTCTGTACAATCTATTTTGCCGGCTTCTACTCACTTCTTATATTCTGTTGTACTCTGCTTGTTTCTTGTTTTTTCTCTTTTCTGTTTTTATTGGTCGGCTTTGACATTTGTATAGATCTATCTCGTACTTTCAGACTTGGACTACTTGAATGCTTTCCTTACACGTGTCTTATTAATACGACTTCTGTTACGCTCTCTCTCTATCTCTCTCTCTCTCTCTCTCCTTCCTTCTCATTGCCCTTTGGCCCATCTCCAAACCATTGTATAATAAAAGATATTCTATTCTATTCTCATATTTTTAGCAACATTGCGGAAACGTTTTCCGCTAGTTTTTGGCAGCGACAATATTATGTTGTTCACGTGAAATAAAAATTGTCTATAAGTTAGAATAATTGACTAAATGGTGGGAAAAAGTAAAAGGTTACGGTTCAATGTATACATTTAAACTTATTCTATGAGAATACAAATAATTCAGTAGAACGGTGATATGGAAATAAAGAGGAGCTTTTATCCGCATTATTTATTTCGAAGGTATTTACATTTTTTCTCGCACAGTTCATCCGGTTAACAAATTATTCTCTGTACGGTAGCGTTCTTTTCAATCGAATAACAGCACGTACCTTTGAACAAGCGGTATGAATAATTCATTATCGATATGGTTTTCCGAATTTGTTGTTATTGCAGTAAACTCGAATCTGATCGTAACTTAATGAATTTACGATTATGAAAATAAACAGGATTAACGTTCGCCGCCGTAGAAATTTACGAGTTCCTTGACACGATGATTAATCAAATCTATATTCAACGCGGAATGGTGGAATCACTTTCCGTGGTGATGTTCAAGTTAGTAACTCAGTTAGTTTGAATATTGCGGTTTACTGAATTGCAGACGGTTCTGAAGTTGCGACATAACGGATTTTTGCCAAAAACGTGTAACGTTGCAATAACACATTTTACTTAAAAATCAAATCTACCTGCTCGTCAATTCACAGAGAATTTGTTTCCATCAGCGCAAGTATGCACACGATTTAACGTGTAACTAATTATAGCGATAGATAGCTGCGGGATCCCAGCTTTCTATTTTATATTAGTGTAATACCGTATAGCAAAATAATAAAAAAAAACAGGCAGGAGAAAAAGAAAAGACACATCTACTCGTGGTTTCTCTACCACGTATCACGTAGCAAAAAAAATTCATTATTTTTCTTTTTTCCTCTTAAGGACCGACTATCGGTTCACGCAGATGTATTATAATATTTATTTATAATTCCTCGATGACTTTCACCGAATAAATGGATCCTATTTTTTTCTTTTTTTTTCTTTTTTCATTTTCTCTAAGCACAGTTTCACGGGTAACCGCTGCCTGTACACTGCTGATTTACGTATCTTAAAACACATGTACGTACACGAAAAAGAAAGAAAAACCTAGCTCTGCAAAGACGCTCGCGAATAAAATGGATTATCAAATATCTGAAATTCGTCTACGGAACAATGTCGCGACGTTCCTAGTGAACGGTGTTTTCATTTTTCTTGGTCTATATTTTTATGTCGCTCCTTTCCCCAAAGCGATTTCTCTCTTCGATTTAAATGGAAAAGGCCAACTTCCAGCAGAAAGCGATTCCTGCGGTTTAAATGAATAAGATACCCATCGAGTATGATACAACGTTTCGCACGTTGGCTTTTGTTTGACAATGAAACAATCATCGACACACCGTCCAATTTTTTAAAAGAACAATGCATAATTTCTGAGGGTATAGATCGACGCTTCGTCGTTAAGTGAATACGTATAAATTCCGTGTAGGTGATATAATTGTTATGAATTATTTGCGATAATTGCGATGGTATAACGCGGGGCAAAGACGGTATGATTATTAATCGAAGTTATACCAGCGAGGAACCTGGATGTCAAGTTCGCACGACATGTCGTACGGTATATAAAGGTGATAAAATATTAAGGGAAGCGACAGAAGTGAAGATGACTGGGTGGCTAACTAGGTCGGGGGGAAACAAGGAGGCGAGATGGAATCGAAGAAGGGTGCGGTAGACGTATTACGAACGGGTAGAGAAAAAAGCTATAAAAAAAAAAAACAGAAACCGACGAAAGAATAGAGCGAGAAAGAGGAAAGAGAGAGAGAGAGAGAGAGAGAAAGAGGGAGGGAGAGAGAAAGCGGTGGAAAGGAAAGGTGAGGTGAGGAAAGAAAAGAAAGTCGGATGAAGAAAAATTGATGAGACTCACCTTGTCTGAGGGAATATTTCTCGAACTCATTGTAACCGATGAGAAAATCGTAAATAAAATCCGGAGGCTGCGCGTGATATGAGCCAACACCAATAACTCGATAGCACAGAATAACAGAGCGTGTGACAGCAGTTAAAACTAGTGTTGAAACACTCGATGAAAACACACGCACGCACAACTCCACTACACCATTTCGGCCAGATTATACTGATACCCGGATTACACCACCCGCGCAACCCGTTCTCGATTAACGTTACTTACTCATGTCGGGGATTAAGTATTTGAGCAACATTTTGCGAATAACTTTATATACTTCGCCAGATTTTCTCACCACCCCACGCACCACTTCCACTCTACCTGCGTCAGAGCCAAACACATAAAATGGCGATGTCAATCCTCGCACTGCATCCTGGGAAACTTGATCCGTGATCTCTCTCCTCGATTAGTTAGGCTGACCTCCGCTTGGTGCCGACACTTCTCAGCCACCTTGACGTCACGCCCGCGAACACGCCCCCCTCTTCCTAACCTGCGCGATTAAGGCATATTGACAAAGACGACAAAGACGACGCTATCGCCTAAGGGCCGTGTTCGACTGTTGCGATGGCCCGAGATTACTGGAGTTTCCTACCTTCGTTGGGCGTGGGTGAACCAATAAAAGTTACGTATTCTCATGGCGCGCGAGTTTTGCATCCTGTGTGAACTGCAGTGAACAGTGTGAACATAAATATCGATTCTTATTCAAATTCGTGGTGCAACCACTACGGAATGTGGTGCAGAAGTGGTCAACGAGTTCGGACGTGTTTGACGCGGCTTATGGGTTTTACGGTGTGTTTAAGTTTTTGAATCGTTGAACTGTTTTGTCAGTAACTTATTCGGCTGTTGTGAGTAGACATGATTGTTGTTTAATCCGTTGATGTACAGGGAAGCAACGACAGCGTATCGTGAGGTTGTAACGTATTATTACAAGGTTAATCGGTAAATGTTTCGGTTTCAATATTTGTTGCGTAGTTACGTCCTTATTATTTTTGTAAATACGATATAAATGTATCTGATGTCATATACCAGTATATCTCCTTTTTTTACTAAATAAACCTATTCGTTGGCGAGATAGAGTGTTCAACCGTTTTTTCAAGATATAAAGTAAACAATTAAGTCAACGTCGGAGGTTAATAATCCTTGTATCATAGTGATATACGCAGTAAATCAGACTGTTTTTATCTTCCAGATGGAACAGTGTGGTGAAATAATTTTTACGTCGCTGCATGTCGCAGTTCATGATCAGGCAAAAAGCTGCGATGATCGCCTTCCTGACAACCTGCAAGCTTTCAGCTATGGGTGAGTCTCTTCATTGCTGTGTATTTTTTCAACGCTTTGCTATTTGGCTTCGTGAATAATGACGTGGTTGATGATGCAGAGTGAAAGTTGTGTGTGTACTTTAGGTGGCCACAGATATCTCAGATCGAAATAAAATGAATCTCGAACAATTACTACACGCATTTGATTTCAGGGTAAAAATGGTGTCTTATGCGCTCGCTATAAAAACGATACTTTAAAATAGGTATTATAATTTTTTATCTTCATCCAAACTATTGCACCCAAATTTGTGTTTCAAGTCTGACCGCGCATTCTGAGCGTGGACTTGCTACTTCTTTATTCCGAGGATAAACGTGTCTCATAATTTTCATCACAAGCTGTAACTCTCGAATATTTGTACTCTTCGCCTTTCTCTAGATTTGTTGTAACCATCGTTGACTTTTAGCAATCGATCTCGCTGACAGTTCCATCCGTGTGGTACCAATTTTGATGTTATCCATAACCTCGAATTCATATTATTCGGTAGATTTCAAGCAACAGGAAGTAATCTAATCTAAAACCGGTTCAATGTTTCCTATGCATTGCTGAGTACATTGAAGGACATGGGTTGGCTAATTTATATGAATGAATAAATGAAAATAAATAATGTCCGAAATAATCGATGAAAAAGTCGTTGCGGGGGCGAAAAGTCCGGCTGCTGTCAAGGAAGATCCCATCGTCGTTTTGACAGTAAATATCCCATAAATTTTTAAGTTTTAATATCCACTAACGCATCCGGATTACCTTCGGTTAACGGAACACCCAAAATATCTTTTGACACGTAACTTCTGTATACAAACGAGTCAACTACCAATTCTGACAAGTCGTTTTTCCTTCTCCTTCAGGAACGAGTACAATCGCTTTACTTATTCAGAGACCATTACTTCGTTAACAACTCAATCGATCGTGCCGTTGAAAAGAGTGGCGATGTTGAAAAAGAGATGAAAAATGCTCTGAGTAAGTTTGACGATTATAAAGGTTATGAAATCGACGGGGCTCGGGCCAAATATTACTACCTCAAAGGACGATGTCTGAATGTGGTAGATCGCTTTATGCCTCAGGCCGAAGAGTTATTGAGTAAAGCGGTTAAACTGGAGCCAAAATTGGTTGAAGCTTGGAATGAGCTTGGCGAGTGCTACTGGAAAAATGACGACATTCAACAAGCTAAAAATTGTTTCATCGGCGCTCTACCTCACGTGCGTTTCAACTCCATCTAGTATTATAGAAATGGGTTACATAGTTGAAGTATAAACGATTCGTTCACAGGGAAGAAATAAAATATCGCTTCGCAATTTGTCCATGGTTTTAAGACAAGAACCTACCTCCAGTTACGAGCAGAGAATAAACAACGTACAGCTAGGCTTGGAATATGCAAAAGAAGCCGTTAGCTTAGATACTTCAGACGGTACTTCGTGGGCAATTCTTGGAAATGCACACCTCTCTTCGTTCTTTGCAATCAATCAAAATCCAAAAACTCTCCGGCAATGTATGTCCGCTTATTCACAAGCCGTAAGTGAACTCATTGTTGTTTGATACTTTTGAGTTGAGATTGTTCAGTTTTCTGGTTTCCATTATTTTATGATTGATAGAATTTTGGCTCCTTGACAGGGAATAAAAAAGATTGTTGGGTGATTTACTTTTTTTCTCCAGGAAAAAGATATTATTGCGAGAAGCAACCCTGATTTATTTTACAACAAAGCAATTGTGAGTATTAGTATACAAATTGAATCGTAAAAAGTTTTGTTGGTTACTCAATCCCCTCTCGTTGATCAGGCTCTAAAGTACGAGGAGGAATACAAACTAGCTTTGGAAGCATTTAATCAATCAATGCTGTTAGATCCAATTTGGGAAACTCCTCGTATTAAGCAGCAACAACTTTTGAAGTATCTCAAGGATGTACAAGACTTGACTACCACCAAGGGCCGATTAAAAGCCAAAAAACTTCATCAGCTTGTGCAGGTATAAAGCATTTACAAAATTGATACGTTACGTGCTCAATAAAAAATCTAATACAATTAGATCACATCGATCAAGTATCGCTTATTCCAGTGTTTCTGAGAAAGATCTAGTATCGCTTCTACTCAACTCTTTGTATTTATTGCTCAGGGTCTGGATACGAAACATTTGGGTCCATACAAGGGTGGCTCCTATACCTTAGGGGATAAATCAGTGAAACTGGATTTAGTTTCGATGAAAGATCTGACGCCTGGTGTGAATGTAGAAAAAGTCGTTTATGGGAAAGTTGTCTGCTGGATCCAAGATCCAGACTGCGTACCTTTGTAAGTTACGCGCAATCAAGTCGACTTGCGTATTTGTAAAGAATATCATTCTTCATAACCAAATGTTGTTTTTCAAATAGTACTTTTTGCTTGATGGATGCTGACAAAAGCTGTTATTCTGTCACCGTATATAATTTGGCAAGAGGACGGGGTGTTACTGTTGCTGATACGGTCGTTATTCCAGAACCCTTTTTGACGCATCACAATTTCTCTTTCCTCGAAAACGTTAGTTACCCACACTTCTTATTGAAATATTATTTGTTCCGAATTGGTGGCTGTAACTAGTTAATGTGTAACTTTTTTTCTGTGTCCTTGTAGAATTTTGATTTTAAATCAATACGAGTCGAAACACCTATCATATTAGTCGTCAATGGGAAGAAATTGGGCCGTGACCAGCAAGCTAGTGCAAAATTATCAACGTTTAAGAAGACGGATTAGGTATTCCATTCAATCTTCATAAAAGGGAATCGCGAAGATTTCCATTCCACTTTTTGTTTGTTTCGAATAAGCAATCCCCACTTCTAATGCGAATTTATCTTTTATCTTTATACATGATATTCAATCATGTCGAGGTTCTTTATGTAAGAAATGCGTCCATACATTGAAACATCTATTCATAAATTACCATATTACCACATCGCTTGCAAGTAACCCGTCACTGTTTCAATATAAATCCTTGACATAAATTTTGTCGAGATTATCAACAAGATTTTTTTCTTACCCAAACGCCATGGGCATACCGAATTATTTTCACCTCAAAAATGTATTTGCAATCTCACTTGCATTTTTGTGTCATACATATTATGCATCGCTTCATAGAGACTCACGTGGTAATAGTATACGTTTTTTTTTTTTACCATTATCACATTTAGTATGTGGATTTTCTGTTACACAATGATTGCCGATATTTGGAAACAGGTATTCTTATAACGGAACTGCCTACAGCATTATAGTCTAATTTCTATCGACTCAGACAATTTGATCATGCTATTCAAGTCGGGTTCTAATTACTCGGCTTTTTTTGAAATATCAAGCCTGTTCCATTATACCCAAGAATAAAATTATTCTTGAAAAAAATTGAACGGGGTTAAGAACAAGGCAGAAGAAATTCAGTTCACTTTTAATTATTTCCACAGGAGAAATATTAAAATTTCATTCGTACGTAAATTTGATATACGATTGGTTGCATCACAGAATGACTAATATACCGCTGGCGGCAGCCTATTGCCATAATATTATACGATAGATGAAAGCATTGATTTGTTAATAGAAGTGAAATGTTTATTTCAACCGTAATGCTTGGTTACTAATTAATACTCAATTAGTGTATAACATTGTTTTCACTCTTTTTCACCTAATAACATCACATAATTGTTCTTTTTTATACTCACCGTGTTCCGATTGCGAAATATATTCCGTCGTGTCACCTATGTACGCATCGTTTTAGGTCTTACACTAAATCGAACGAATCATACCGTAGTGGAAGGAATTTGCGACGCACATCGATTGTGCTTGCATATATGTAGCACGCATACGTAATACGTACTGTGACTATCATTGTTAATTTTTGACAATAACGATGTTGATGGGTCCTTGGCATAGATATGACTGATTAATTCTTACGACGCCGAAAAATCACAATATTATTGTTAGGCCTGTAGTGAAAATTTATACCGTTGCCTATTGTAATATTATTACCACTCAATTTGAAAAGCCGAGAAGTGTAAATATTTAGTATAATTCCAACCCAAATAGAAATTTTCCCAATTGTTCCGGGTGTCTCGAATTCGTATAGTGAGAATATTATAGTTGTATAGAGCACCTGAAAATATATGGATTAAAAAAAGAAAATATTATAAAAATTTTGCCTAAATGAATGAAAATGATATTTGAAGAATCCACGTTTTTCTATCGAGCTAAATTTCAAAACAAATACCTCTTGCCAGGCATTCAAATAAAATTTCCTAGATAAAAATCCTCCAAAAAATCTATACACTCGAGTTGCGCGTGTGCCAAATCTTTTGTCCAGCTGTCTTATTGAACCTCAGTGTAAACTCTGAATATTGGTAATTGCGTCAGGTTACCATTAAATGGTTTAAATTTGTCTAATCTCACAACTGAGCGTAACTTCACACTGTGAAAGAGAAATTTAATAGAAACAAATAAAGGCAATGGCAATATCATGATTTAACAAATCCTGACCAATGATCAAAATAGTTATTTAATGAAGTAGAATCATAATTCAAATAATGCAGTGAGGTCCTCGTTAAGTGGTAACAGGCCGAAGACTGTGAGTTTATTGGTACAACGAGACTAATAAGAGACACGAATGGTATATATTCCATATCGACCGACACGAATCACTTGAAGAATCAACAGGAAGGAATTCTATCCGAAAAGTGTGGAGATCGTTACTAGTGCAGCTAATTTTTGACTTGATTCTTGATTTGCGGATTGTATCGATGGTTCTGCAGACCAATCGTGGGCTGCAACCAGCAACAAGATAGAATTACGGGCGTTTACAATTTGAAACGAGCGTGTGCCTCCTTCGTACCATTGGTACGAATATTGTTCGCTTATCAATATTTAATAACGATGTCTCTCTTATTAAGCTTGTTCTCAGCACTTAACTGCTCATATGCAATGTAAGTAAACAGATCACGATTCGGCTTTATTCAATTGCTAATTTTACCAATGATCAGCATTTGTTCATCGCCAATATTACCGTCACATCGTTTCTTACACGTTGCGTCAATATACTTTATTCCGAGATCGAATTTCATTACAAAGTCTTTTGGAAAAATTCGAAAGACTTTTTAATGGGCAAGCTGGCTTGACGAATCAACGTTCGCTTACGGACGTACAGTTTCATGAAACTGTCACGATCACAGTAGACTGATTTCAATTTTTATTAATACCTCTTCTTTTTGTAATGCTAAAGAAATACTGGAATTGAATTGTTCGTCAGTAATATCGATCGGTATCTTCTTCCAAGGTCACCGAATCGTATACCGTATATCTAGGCTAATAGAACAGTGAGAATAATGCCGGTGACATAGGTAGAATATAAAAAAAAAAAAAAAAAAAATTTAAAAAAAAAAACGATAATTAAAAAAATAAAAAGAAGCGTTTGTATAAAATGTTTTTGTATTAACTATTATATAATAAATACTTATTTATAACAATAACAGTGATTATATTTCGTGTTTTCAGTATATGCATATGCATACGTGTAATATGTATTCATATACATACGTATACCTCTTCGCTTAGGTTGACAAATGCGTGTGTATAAATAATTAATCAGTCTGTTTTTAAATGTGAACGATCTCACGATCGCGAGGAACGTTATACAGCGGTTATTAACGCAATAGTCAATTCAAGATCACTTTTGAGCACCTATGTATGTATACACACGTTGTTGCTTGTTTTTTCAGTTTCTTTATCTCAAATTCATATCAATCGTACGTACATACGTGTAAATCTGATATAGATGGTATACATATTTATTAGGGTGGTTCACAAAAAAAAAAAATTATATCTCTTCTGTGCTGCTTCTTCATAAAACTGTTGTTTATTATGAAAAACAAATCCCCTGCAAATTTGAGCTCGATTAGATAATATTTAGGGCTCGCGATTTTAAGTTTTCGTTTTTACATTGAAATGACACGTAAAAAAAAGCTCGACTCAACTCACCGTCGATATCGCGTGAAAATATAGACGAAAATGAAAAATATCAAGAGACCTTTTTTGTAGGCAAGAATATTTGGTACAAAAAACGCTTCTACGTCGATATTTTATTCGATTAAAATGAAAAAAAACGAATAATGAAAAATAATCGTATTAAATTCAAAGAAAATAAAAGTTTTTATTATTTTTCGTTTTCGTCGAATATTTTCAGCTAAGCAGTTTTTTACGTGTCATTTTAATATATAAAAACGAATGCTCGAAAGCGGGACCTCTAAATCTTATCCGATCGAGCTCAAATTTGCAAGGAGTTTGTTTTTCATCATAAACAACAGTTTTCTGATAAAACAAAAAATTAATTTTCTCGGGTGAAGCACCCTAATAAATATGTATACTTATAAAAGTTATTACATGCGGAAAGTTGAACATGTTCATATCACGATGCACCGAAGATGGTTACATATCTCAATCGCGTCGTTGAAACGACCGATTTTCCAAAAAAGAAACGAAAATGACCATTTCTCATAGAAACTGTACAGTACATTGTATAATATAATACGTGTATAACGAAACATCGCAAAAGGCACTTGACGATCTTGACGTCGATTTCTGTCCGTACATACATACGTGTACGTACGTACGTACATCGCCAACGTTCTTTACGGATCATCTCTCTATCCGTATCGTACATACAAAGTTTACATCACTGTCTTCCCTACATATCATGTTATCATGTCGTAATTCGATTGATCTAGAAAATCTCTCTGTTCACACGTTCACTTCGCAGAGTTTGAAAAAATTGTCAATTATTTCGCGAAACCACGCGAGTCGCGCCGGATGATTCTTGAAGAGTGGCTCCAGGGTCCGGAGCTGAAGCTGAAGCAGGGCCTCGTTGCCGAGGAGGGAATCCAGCTGACGTAGCAGCGGCACGTCGCCGTGAAGTTTCAACAAACTCGCGTAGGTGAATATGTAGTATTGCACTCGCAGTCGGTCGACCGCCCACGCCTCGACAGATCTGTTTCCACTGGCCGATTGTATGGCCCCCATGTGCTCCGCGTACCATGGCGAAAAGAAATTGTTCAGCTCGGACGTGGAGAGTTCACCAACGCCACGGGACTTCAGTCTTCCTTTTATACGCGAATACACCTGCGGCGTGTACACGAACACCTGAAACAATGCACGTGGCCTTAATTAGAGACAACAGAACCGATATGATTTCTCGGCTACCGCGCGCGTCTGTCCGTCTGTCTATGTTTGCGTCCGTTACACGCGTGGCGGCATAATTGCCGAGGAATTTTATCCATTCCAAGGTACGCAATTACATGCTCCACTACGATCGTCGCGCTACACACGTGTACCTTATACCTACCTTATTATAGCTTTGGCTGGTTCGTATTCGGCGATAAACGTCTGCTGGTAAAATCGCGAAAGCGTGTGACTTGGTGAAAAATTGGTATACGAAAGGGCAGAAGGCCGCTAAGGTCGGTCACTGGTCTCACCTCGTTGCGGTAGGTACGTTATTTATTGTATACGCGTGTATTGAAACTCGACAAGAAAAGAGAAACGCCTGAGGATATTACTCCTTCGACGATAATGTGCAACTTGCCTGATAGAGTGAATTTCCCGTCACGTAGGACGACACGTAGTGCGATCCGAAGTTTCTCACGAATCTAATTACGCTTCCGTAATCCCCGATCGTGACGTTTTCGACTTCCCGCGCTATCGCCTCGTCGAGATTGAGAGAATCCACGGGTGCGTTGAGCCGCTGGCTTTCCCTGAATCTGGCAACGCGAACGAGGACGTAACAATGGTCCCCGGTAGCGAACGACGCGTTTATACCAAGGTGCCTGGCTATCGCCGTCCTCGACCAACTCGCGGTGAAGGCTCGCCAGGGTCTGTCCAGTCTCTCGAACGTAAAGTCCCTAAAGTAGGCCTGGAGTAGCTGTCTTATGTTGTCGCAAAACTCCATGTGAAAGTCGCCCTTAAGCACCGCGTTTTTGTCCTGCGGACGCGGCGGCGCCGCAACCGGGTTCAGGAAGACGTCCAACGTCGGCTCGCGGAATATCCAACTCTCCGTGTCGTTCCTCGGCACCACCCTCATGCTTATGCTCAGGTAACCGTACCTGCTGAAGACGTTCACGGCTCCACCAAGGTGCGGCGACTGCGCCGATACAAGGTGCGTCCTGAACACCATCCACGCCAGTACCGCCACCACTCGTCCTAGCACTCGCATCCTGGACGCGGAAGGTACCTGAAAGCATATTCCATACGTCGTACGATCCAACGATACGATAATAAAATTCAAGGACATCGTTTCCAGGACCATTGGATACCGTGAATACCCCTCACGACGCGAGCCAAGGTTCGCGGACCTTCGGACAATCCTGCGGCTAAACGCGCGACGACGTTACATTCGCTGTCTGCGGTACTCGTATCATATCTCGATCGAACCGTGCAGTGCTTGCATAGTTTTGTAAGAATTCCTTTTATGTAGGTCTAGGTACCGGTCCCCTGCTACTGCTCTTGATACCGCATCTGTCTCTCTACTTTACACACTTTACATCACGGCCTGGTGTGTGGCGCCATGGCCTTCGCCCCGCTGTTCGCGAGACACGCGTTAAGGTAATACTGGATTCCCGATCATCGTCGAGATGCTAAATGCAAACGCTCAAACCGTGACCATAAATCGTGGATCGTTGGACGATCTCAAAAGCCTTCGGATGGTTGTACAAACGATCAATGCGACTGGAACGGGCATACGTATCTGGGATGGGTTCGGAGAATTATTCTCTCAATATCTTTCTCGCGTGGAATCTATTCGATGAATTTTAAAAACTAACGCCGACTGTAAATACACTGATTTCTATTAAAACGATCACGGAGTCTTTTTCCAAACATTTTACCCTCGGGACTCGGAGATCTGTTGAAAAATGGAGAATCGATGATCAAGAAGAGAGAGGCAATGACTGTCGCTGCTGCAGAAAACGAGCGATCAAACGTGTAACGTTAAGGATCGGCGAAAGAAAAAGAAACCGATTTACGGAATAGGGCACGAATGGAATCGGAATTCCGACACTCCCGCTATTCGGTTGCTCAAGTGACCCGATGCGATGGCGATCCTTGCATTCCAGGACGCACCCCTTAACCGATGTATATTTTTGTTTGACCTTTGCGGGTTCCTTTCAACGTTTGCAGTGGTGCACTCTTATCCTTTGTTTAACATTTGCAGTGCCTGTTGAGCGATACGTGAGTGCGCAGGTTGCGAGATTGCCGATGAAGAATGGCGCACGTGACATAAGTGCACGTATATTTAAAGTGCAAGTCAAATTACACCGCAATCGTGATTTCACGTCGTGTGTATATAACAGAGATACGTACACGTACACCTATATAGGTGTATATAATTCTGCGGTCATTAGAGAACAACGTTGTCGCTTCGGATGAAAGACTTTGAGTCGTGATTCTTGGCGCGGTTTTCCTCGCGTCATCAAACTGCAATGCTGAATTTCTTTTCAATCTGGTATTAATTTTGCACAAATTTTTTCCCGCGGTAAGAAAATCACTAGCAATAGTGAATACGGCGAACTTTTAACGGGCGTGTGAAATTCTTCGCGGAAGTGGTTTTGGAATTCGGTTATTTACAATGCCGACCGCCACATCACGCCTTGCCACCTCGCTTTGGGTGAATTAACATGGATTTCAGGTTTCGAGTTGATAAGTAGGAAGTGGAGAAATTGCGGTTTTACTTCCTGAATCAAATCGAAATCGTGTACAGGTTTTATTATTAACATACACACGCGGTACACGCGAAATGTTTAATTCTTTCACAAGTGTTCGCGGAATTTTTAGTGCTCGTTATATGTGTTTACACAGCAGTAAGCGTAAAGTTACGTACTCTTGAAATTAACCGAGGGACGCACACGTGCTATATATATATATATGTATATATATATATATATATGTATATAATTGCGATTGTTATATAAATAAATCAATGGAATATGAATGTTCGGGTTTTACCTTAGTCGGAAATTTCTCAACAATACCTTTTGTTACCAGTTAAATCGAAAACACGCGGCCGTCGTCGATAAAATGTATATATATATATACATAATAAAAGTAATTTATGCTCATCAATCTACTATGGTATAATCGCGGTGATATTTGGAATCCCCCGCACTTTCTCTGGCCTTGCGATTCGTCTTTGAGTTTATTGAAAGAATGTTAATCACAGTCGTTACTAAGTGGAAAAAAACTGATAATAAAAAAAAAATAAGAAATACAAAGAACCGTGACGTTTTTGGGGAATTGAAACGAAGCGGATAGATCCTCGAGATTAGGCTTGGAAATTAACTACGGCAATAATCCACGGTGCTCTAAATTTAAGCTGCACGCTCCGCAGCCCCGATACATTATAAACAGATCAAATCGTTTCGCACCGAATCACTACTTTGCATTCCGAGTATACCACCGTTGTGCAATCGGTGTCACACACAACCGAACACTTGTACGTTATCCGCGGTTACGAAACCGTTCCAAAAGTGGGATGCTGATTGTACACAATACTTTCACGCCGTGTCGTGCGGCCGGTGAAGATGCTGCGGCGACACGGGTACTCGTTTTATCCCAGAGAAGAATAGACTAGGGAAGGAAAGTCGAATTTTCACCCCATTCGGAAGACCAGCTGAACGATCCGATTTTTCATTACCTTCCTGCAGGTTATACAAATTCACCAAGTGACGAGTATGGGACTTTATAAAAAAGATTGACCATTTTTTATTCAAAACTCAAGTTGAAAAAATTGTACGAAATGACGAAAAAAAGACACTGTTCAAGTTTCGGCTCTTAATATTAATATTTAGAGTCATTTCGACTTTCTATGTCCCATTTAAATAATATGGGAGAATTTTGTTTTAAACCTTGCAATTTTATAACTCGTCAACGCATTAGTGTACTGATAAGATCAGAAAGTATTTCTGCAGGGAATTGAACGTGCTACGGAAAAGGTCTCTCATCGTTTTATGATAGATCTACTCTTTCAAAAGTTATTCAATGTCAAAAGTCAACAAAGGACCTTGAATAAAGAGTAGATTTATCGTAAAACGACGAGAGATCTCTTTTGTAGAACGTTCAATTCCCTATAAAAATATCTTCTGACCTTAGCAGTACACTAATGCGTTGACGAGTTATAAAATTGCAAAGTTTGAAACAAAGTTTTCCCATGTTATTTAAATGGGAAATAGAAAATCGCGACGATGCATCTCTAAATATTATTATTAAGAGCTCAAACTTGAACAGCATTCTTGTTTCGCCGGTTGAAACAATACTTTCGACTTGTATTTTGGAAAAAAAAAAAAACTTAGTCGATTTCTTTCCGATACAGTCTAATACGTATAAATTCGTACAAAACTGGTGAGAACAAGAAACTCATACTAACAGTAGGTCGGTACTGCGCGTATTTTTTCCGATGCAGAAAATTTGCAACGATCGAGAGTTTGACAAAAAGACGATTTGTATAAATCCGTTAGTCGATGAAGGAAGCGGTTGGCACAAACGGGAATCCACTTTCGCCGATTGGTTTACAAGTGTATCTATTCCCAGCTCTGTAATGCGACGTACGCGACAGCTTCATTCAGCTGGGATTGCAGCCTGCAGGTGAATTCGTACGTACGCAGATGCGTGTAACGTAAATGCGTACGTACTACGCAACGCCTCTAACGTATACGACATGTATTTATCTACACCTTATACTCGCGTTAGGCACAATCGGCACCTGTTACGTGTCTCTGATATTCGCGCGCATTTTGTACAGGGTTACAGACGTCGTTTCACCCGCTAAAAGAATTCGAATTCCCCATATTTTTACGTGACATTTTTTTTATAGATAGAGAAATTGTGAGCTCGAATACTAAACTATCGAGGAAACATTTTCACGAGTCTGAATACTTTTCGGTAATTTTATTACGAGATAGTCGCACGTTGAATATTTATCAAACTGATACATTATAATGTAGTCTGAGTATAATGATTTTCAATACGAAAATCGAGGCGAAAAGTATAATTTCATAACTAAACTTATTAAATCACCTTCACGAAATTGTAAAAAACTTAAATGACGCCCTCAATTTTACTCCATGATGCATTGCTTTAAATTCGGTCAAACACATTTTTTTCTCAATATCAAATTCAACGTTGTATGCATGTTTTTATCAGAGTCAATGTCGATGCTATGTTATAAAATTACTAGTTAACGATATCAACGTGATGGAAAAAAAGTAGCGTGATAGGTTTTGACGGTGATGGAAAATGGTCTTGAATAAAATAAACCGTCGTAGCGTGAAACGAATATTCTACGTCTTTGATGATTTTTAAGCAATTTGAAATTCAACATCGGTACCCTGTACAAGCTATTGCTTAGAATTTTACAATTTCACTTTGTTTTTTTTTTCGGAGAAAAATCATCACGTCATATTCCAGGAGTACAATAATTTAATAAATGCTCTCAAAGGGCGAAAAATTCTTAATAAACTGAACGAAAAAATATCGAGTCCTTGATTCACCCGGAATATCCTCGATTATTTGTGGCTTTGGGATTCGCCCATATTGCATCATGTATCGTACGTACATACCTGATCGACAATTTGTTCAACGGTTCGTGCGGACGAGGAAAAATATTCTTTTCAAGGATAAATCGCGTGCAGGCGTTGAAGAAAAAAACAAAACTCGACGCGTCAGCAACCCAGTTTCGTATTCTAAATCAAACGTACTTAAATAATTTGTTTATTACATATGTTATTCCCTTTTTTCTTATTTCGCACTCGTGGCAAATTTTATACCTATTTGTTGGTTAGTTAAATTCCTCTTGGTTATAGATTCTCGACGACGATCGATCGCGTGACAGTTGCGTTAGATACTCGTTTATTTTCCCAACGTTCACTTTTTATAACATGTATTTAACGTACAAACCGATTACAGATAGGTAAAGTGTGTTTTAACACGTGTGCCGGTGGTGCTGGTGCTGGTGCTGCCGTTTCGGTAATTATTAAACAAACTGAAGCATGAGTCAACTTTGACTAATTAGGAAATACAAATTCAGTCACATTGCGATTATTTTCTAGGAAATCATCAAAAATTTCAGCTCTGTCAAATAGATTTCGGTTCTTAGAAATAATTCTGTCAAACTATAACCAAGTGACAAAGGTTATTTTTATTCTTCGAAGAGATGCATATTAATAATAATAATAATAATAATAGTAATAATAATAACAGTTATAATGATAATAATAAAAATAAACCGTTGAATTTAAACAAAATGAATTTCGTGGAGTCGGAATCATGAGCTTCGCGTCGATATCTTACACTTTTTTTTTCGCCGGTCTAGATACCTGAGTTTTTCCATAAAAAAATAATCACAACTTATCACCCCACGCCACGTAATCACGGTAGCAACAGAAATATAAAGGGGGACGTGGGACTGGTTTTAAAAATAATTTTACCCCAAGCCACACGTCCGTGTTTCTTTAGGGCTAAAACCTCGAGGGGAAAAATACTCCCCCAAAAATAACACGCCAGTGTTTTTTTTGTTTTTTTTTTTTTTTTGCTTGCGGTTAACAGCGTAGATTTAAAACTTGTGCGCAATAAATGTGAGAGAGTATACATATTTATAATATCAAATGCATTTTCTTTCTGGACTAAATGAGAATAATAATATCAACATTAATCGAGATAAGTTAATGGAGGAAAAATAAAATGTAGAGCGATTTACGCGCGGTTAAATGACGTTCACCCGCTTAATACCGTAATAGCGATACGTGAAATTATCTCACCTAACACTCCTGTGGATATACATGAATGTCGCAGTAGTATAGTACGTGTAACCCTCGTAAGGCACACAGTGCTCCATTATCGGTCTATGAACCGTTGTGACAGTCAGTAGCAAAGGTCGCAGCCTCCACTGAGATTCAGAGCTTTTATAGTAATAATCAGAATGGGGCACGTGGTGCACGGTGCGATATACATAACGTATACAAGTTGCGTAGATTTATCCCCCACGCGGTAGATTCAAAATCGCTTCTCGTATTATATATTATTAAGTATTTACGTTACGCCTGTTTCAATTCCCCGGCCGATTGTCGTCGGGATAATCGCTCGTCGAAAAGCTCGGGACAGTGCCAGTGACCGATCGAAGAAGACGGAAGCTTAACTCGGCTGATCCATTATCGAGTCAATAATACATTCCTTTATTTCCGTCTTTTTATTTATTTTGTTCTATTATTATTTTACCTTTTAACGTTCCCCCGAATCGGCTCTTTGCCCTCACAAACGGGGGTTCTTTTTTTATCCACCGTCGAAGTGTGGGCTAAATTTATACACCCGGGAAATGTCTGTCTGCTTTCGAGAACCGGAAGACCGTCGAACAACTGTTAGAAGACGTACGACAGACACAGACGTTCCACACTTTGATGCAAACGAATCGAGATATCAAAGAATCCGGGAAAGTAAACCGTTTCGTATCAATCCAGCCGCAGAAGCTGCGCACAGTTTTCGTACAACGATATACATTTCAGAATCACGTCTGTAAGTTTTTTCCTCCCGAGATGATTTGAGAACTTATCGTTCCACGATACCGTTCCACCATTAGTCAACAGGGTCAAGGCTTTACCAAGAATCTTGTGATTTATTTTTTAAATATATGCTTATTATACGTATTTACACATAATACGTTGTATCGTTTCGCAAGAAATCAGAATCAGAGAAATTCACTTAAAAATGATAATTTTGTAATTATCGTACGATATAATTGAATGTTTCGAGGAAAAAATATTGCTATCGTCGCTCTTTCTATCCGTGCAATTATCCGTACACCGGCGCTTCAAGTTACATGCCCGGATCACAAACGAAGGATAAGGATCGTCGACGTTCGCTAAAACGCGGATAAAACGTGACAGCAAATCTCTCGCTGCCTGAATACTCGGATGATATCGCTCGAATTTACAAACTCGGTATAAGCGTGCTCGCACATGCGCACGTTGTGTACATACGAGAAACGCAAATGCGTTACGTATCCGCGAAATTACTGCCTGCGACGTCTTTTGCCGAGGAATTTATGTACGACGTGTATACATACACAAGTGTTACAGTCAGGCGTGTGTTAGCTTTTACCGACGTCTCGAATCTCGCGTACATTACGCACGTCTCTATTACATGTAGGTATATATCTATATATCACGGTGCGGAACAAGTTTATTCGGCTGGTTTAGTTTTTACAAACAGGATGTGCCTGCCGGATTTCGTTCACGTACGGCGAGGATCACGACCCGAGTTTCGGGGCAGAGATCGGACAAAATTCTAGTCCAAACTGCCATAGGTCCCAGATTTCAACCTCTGTACATCCTCCGCCACGTGTGGCCGACTTATAAGTGCCTGATACAAAATTAATCCGTTGCCCTGAAAGAATGGAGCACGATTCGAACCGCGCCGGCTGATAACGATGAATAACGACCCCGACGATTGATCGTGCGGTTCAAAGAAAGTTTCGGTCGGCTCCGCAGTTGCGCCGTACCGGAATCGCCACTTCATTGCATTTCCGTTGTAATACCGTCTGATCAGGTTCCCCCTTGCCTGTAAAACAAAACGCTTCGAATCTTCTCCCCCATATAACAATTCACGCGGCGCGTATGTACCATCGAGCAAAGGTCACTGACTCAAAGATTGCCGGGTAATTTAAATCTAACAGAGGATAATAACAGGCGGTGATAAGAATTGATCAGCTTTTCAACACCGCATGTGCAGAGTTAACGTCCCATTATTTTCGCCGTTTCTGAAGTGACAGGTGCCGAAGAACAAATTTAAACTTGAACGTACTTGCCTATGAAATCGAGAGGAAAGTAAAGGATGCGGTAAATGATCTGTGAACTTGAACTCTTGTACTCTTGTTTCGTCTTTACTGAGGAATGCAACCGTTTCTTACAAGGTATTGATATGGTATTCTATTTGCGACACCGTGGCGTTGTTTATCCGCCAGCGTCGTGTTGGATTTTTCGTTTACGAAAATATTTAGACAGCTTTGTCGCGGTAAGTGATCCGACGGTAAGATTATTTTTTACTCTTTGGCCTGGTGAGACGTGCAATGCAGGGAAATTACGCGAGTGAAGCCTTATTAATAACACGCGCGTTTATGGCTACGGACAGTATTTTCACATGTACATGGGGTAATTGAAATGAACGTGAACAAGGTTTGATCCCGAGCCCCATCGAGTTAGTCACCGATTTATATCCTACTTCTAATCCACCAAATATACATTTTCTAACTTTTTCAGATTTTCCTCACCTGCCGTTCAGAACTAGGTGTTTTATATCTCATTCTCTATAACTCGAAAACTGTGCGTTTTGGGAAAAAGTTGTGTCTTTTTCTGAATTTGTTGAAAGTAATTTTTCAGGATTTTCTAGAAATCGTAAGTCATTGTATTTAACTAACAACCTACAAAAATCGATTTTCTCAAAAACTACGTTCTCGAAAGATTTGAAACTTTTTTTGAACTTTCTTCGACTAAAAAGAAACCTTTTTTACGTGTATACGTAAATTTGATGTATATAAAATTTCTGGTAATGTCGGAGTCTCGTCGTTTAGCGTCTGTTGTTGTCGGTCCGCTTGTGCGCGATAGATGTATCAAAAACGATCACGATCAAGGAAGAACCCGTCCGGTGACTTTTCCTCGACTTCGTTTGACCGCTTCGGCTTTACACATTAACCATTATAGATCCGATACTCAACCGCCGTGTGGATCCCTCGTCGAGTCGTATATAACACACGAAAGTGCGGTTTAGCGTATCCCGAGTTGGCAGAAAGTATTTTAAACGATTGAAAGAATCGACCAAATCAATGGCGGATGTAACGTCGTAATAAATGCGGCAGACTGAAAATAACAGTAGCTAGACGAAATACCGAAGGCGAGGTGAGATATAAAGTGAACTGTGAAAGGTACACGTACAATCCATTTGTGCGTCTGTTAGGTAAGCATCGTGTGTCTGTAATGACGCGCTGAACGGCTTCAGATATGATTTTCTCTTATGCACATTACGCCTGCAACGGTATAATAATAATGTAATAATAAAGACATACATGTAAGAAAATCTCCCGTCGAAGCGGGATATTTTGCCTTTCTTCGTGGGTTGTATAATCACTCGGCTATCGTTGTAATTGCTGTAAGCGTTGTAAACGTGACACGGTCAGATTAATTTAACAGAAATATATATCAAGGTGCCGTTTCGGTCGTTTTCAATTTACCAGAAATCTTTGTACTTGACAGAGAAGAGGGGAAGTTATCGAGAATGTCACCGCACCGAAAGTATAAATTTCAGAGCTTTCACTTGTGTCTCGAAGTCTTGAGACCCGGGGAATCATTTCTGATCAATTTTTTCAACCAACTGATTTTTGCTACGCCCATCTCAATTGACGCGTTTCTCCATGAACTCAGAGTTGAGTAGATTTTTATCGAGATGAACCAAGCTGTTCCTGTGTAAAATAATTAAAAAATTGATGAACCGATTCGGATAGAATTTGATCCATATTTATTTCCTCTTCATTGAACTTACAAGAACAGATCAGATAATTCGACATTCGGTAAAATCGGCCGAAGTTGCGTCTCTGAGTATTTTCCGCAAGTATAAATATTGTTTTGTAAAATTCTTATTTACGCAAAGACGAAAAAACGGGATTAGCGGGAAATTCCAGTGCTTGTTCTTTTAGGCCAGTCGATTTTTAGTCAGAGTACAACTCGCGACGGAGATTCTATCATCCGTTTTAAACGTGCCTTCAGCTGCGTGCCGTGATTACTGCCTGCTAAGAGCTGGTTTACGAAGTACCGCTGCATCGATTTTCAGCCCTGTTAATTACCGTTGTCGGAAAATCAGGCTAATCGGGGGAAACTCGGTGTCGCATCACGAGCATCGTAGTACCGTGGTCATTCGGTTACGGTACGGAATTAATTGTTCACCGGGATGTCACCTGGTCGTCAGTCGCGATAAAATACAACGTAAACGCATCCGATCCTGAACCGTGCTCAAGTATAGTGGTGCAAGTATTGGGGGTGTGCAAAGTTCTCGGCGTTTTTTTGTTTTTTTTTTCTTTTTATAGAGAATCTTTACCGGTTTTCAAAATACAAAACAGTTATTCTTTTTGAAAATATTGTCCATGGACACGTATTACTTTCATTCACGGCAGATTCTCCATATGCAGAATAAATTAGTATTTTTGCTTCCACAGCTGTTTTACCGAGATTAAATTGGAACAACATTCAATGTCGAATATGCACTTTGTCGATTTCCATTTTTTTGCATAAACTTTCACGACAAGAACAAGCTATTCAGAATTATACAATACAGAAATGCTTGAGATAGAAAAGCAAAGTCTCGATTAGAATCAACGTTAGATATCGTCGTTTACGTGCAACGCCGAGAACTTTGGCACACCCATATTACATAAAACGTGCATATCGAAATGCGGATCGTAAAGTATACCCGAACGTACAGCTCGTAGTTGATTAGAGAAAATTAATCAGCTCCTGACCGTCCACCAGCGACGCCGCGACGGTCGTCCGTGTAAAGCCGGCTTCGGAGAGGACGTCGCGTAGGTGATAAAGCGATAAATTGTTACTCGCGGAAGCGATGCGGAGGGGTTTAGTTTAGTCCCATTTACGTTACACGGCGATCGCGTGGGGCTGAGGGAAATGTGTTTCGAACCGTGAGGCATTGAACCTGAAGTGCTGACGGCGCACAATCCACTGGAGTATCTACCTACCTACCTACACTGTACAAGTAGTCATGCAATCCAGGCTAACTTTAAAGCCGGCTCCTCGAGTCTCGGGGAATTCCATTGTGTCTTCCTCCACGCTGCCGCTGCTTCTGTTGCAGCGGTGCGCAAGGATCGGGCACGTGTGTCTCTATTGCCGTAACCGATGTGCGGCCGTAAGCACATGCCTACATACGTACGTGTATGCCGGTGCGGTTAGATTAGTTAAAGAGCCGTTTTCTCTCTATATCGTAACACATCGGCATCCGTCAGCAAAGAGTCTATAAGGATGCAGACATCGAATTTACAGCACGCTCTGTGCATACGTTATTAACTCTTTTTAATCGTTCTTTATGTCGCCAGTCGGGTTAGTCGTCGAGTGTAAGGTAGAACAACGAGACGAGAAGGGTATAAACTGTTATGGATAGAACCTTAATGTTTACCTTGTGTAAGCTTGGTCGAAGGAATGTTTCGGTAAGAAATGTTTAATGGTCGTCACCTTTGTATAGTTTTCCTTTAACGGTTAAGCGTGGGTGAAAAACGACAAATTTTAATTCAATCGAAGTCGAAAGACGCGACGTGCGACCAAATCTTCACCTTCGATTGCATCGGTGCTTCGTTACAGACCGTCGGTTATGTCCGTACGACACGTGCACACGTCAGGGGTGTTGCAGTATGCAGGGCGAAAGTTTTACTTATAGATGCGCGCGTGACCGTTGTGTAAATTAGAATTTTTATCGTCGAAAATATCTAATTGGAAGTACCTACTGTTCGATAAATACGCTGTAGGTGTAGTTAAGGCCACCTGTTGCTACACAGTACAGGCAGGTATCGCGATGCCGCGCTCGTTAATCTTTGCCTTAATTCTTGTGATACCGATCGTTAATAGTTTTGAAAGCGAACGTCACTTGCCGCGCTGTTCTGATATTCAAATTTACGTGCATCATCTTTTCCACTTCGTTCATTCACTTTGCATTAAATGTTACATGTTTTCCTCCTGTTATTGAAATTGTGAAACGACGGTAGTGTGTTCACGACCGTGTAATTGGATTCAATAGACATATACCAGCATATAATGAAAAATACGACAGCCTTTATACAGGTTATAAAATTTAATGGAAAATATTGGCAGAAAGAGATTAAACACTCCGGCAATTTGCTCCTGCGTTTCAATATCGCTATTCAACCTGTACTTTATACTCGTTACGAGTAGGTACATTACATATATGTATATATATACATGTGTACAACGTTCTCTGTTCGCGGCGAGATTTGCCAACGATAAGAGATATCTCGTCGGCCTCTGCGAAAGCACCGACATCTCGTGAGATATCCCGCAAGGGACTTGCATAATTCGCCAAGGTTTCTCTGGCACAGTGCATGGATGGCAGGTGATACCGACCGTCTGCAGGACTGGCAACGATTATCCATTTGCAGGTCGGAGGCTCCTCCGCGTGCAGGCTTAGGAATAACGCAATGAGCTCAAGGCTGCGGAGTGCGGAGTAGTGCGCAACCCAACTTTCAGCCGGCCGGAGTTCATCTCTTAGTTTGGCGCTATGATCCCTGCTAATTTGGTTATTTCTCGCTTTCGTCTTACGTCCAGTTCGCGGATTCGTTACTTCTTATCTTTTTACATTACATTCACAGCACTTTTACAAAATTCAAGACAAAATGAGATTATTCGCGACAGTTTTCGATATTATTCGACGTTAATCATGTTCGATGTTATATTGGCACGTTGTTTTTGTCGCTGCGTTTCGACGCTTTAAAAATCTTCTCGCCGAAAGGTGTTGTTGAGCTTACCCGATTGCTACAATGAATACGGGAAAAAAATGCGTAATTATTACGAATTGTAGGAGAAATTTTGCAACGTTATTCCCTAATTGCAGGGTATAATATGACGGTAATTTATTAGCTTGTGCTTCTTTTGAATAATTCGAGAAATGTGTCTTGCAACGTTATTCGAGCCGACGCGTTACGACTATATTACTCTTCACGCATCGCGACTGCCCTTTTCCTTGTTTGATTACGCTATCGCGGTTTCATTACAACCGTCACAAATCTCGCGACACATTTCTGTTCGTTCCAGTTGTAATCGTTCGCCTTGGTTTTCTCAATAAAATTTACATCAGAGAATTTCCTTAATGAGAAAAGATTTTAATTCTTACCGCAGACGTTTACTGTGCCGAAAACTATCCTCGTGTATTTTCTAATGTCCACTGATCGTCTTACTGACCCAGAATATATTTCGCGTGTAGACGATAATAACGCAGTACATGCAACGCGTGTTGATCATGCGAAATGTGAATTCTCTGATTACTTGATGATAATGCCAAAGGAAGAGAGACGAAGATAGAGCGAGACAGAGAGAGAGAGAGAGAGAGAAAAGGCGTTTGCCGTTAGTCAACCGGTGTAACGACGCAAACTTTTGTTTCTCCGTGCAATCTGCACTACTGTTTCCTTTCACAAAATATCACTCTGGCTGCTGTGGCAGTAATCGTCGTATAGGCATAAAGTATACGTATAATAAAGCGCGTTACAAAATACGATACGACATAATTAGAGATTATAAGTTATATATGTATATGTATTGCAGAAATGTTCCCTCGCAGCTGATCGATCAGGATCGTATGGGACGCGTTATAATATTGCGCGATCGTCGCCCGTGTAAGATTTTTCAAATTGCGAAAAACGTCTCGCGGTTTCACTGTGAACTGATGTAATCCTTTGAATGGTGAAAATTTCGACTTTCTTATTCATTATTCATAAAATTTAATTGACTTGGTATTAGTTTTCCCTTTTACGTATTCCAATGATCGAATTATATCGTAAATAAGATCGAGCACTGTTTTCTCACAAGCTGATATTATTATCACACGGTATTATTACATCGATCTACCGATGTATCTTATACTGTGTGTGCACATTACGTAAATTCAGAGATCGAGTTACTGCCGCGAGTTGCGAAAGAAAATCCATCGGCTCATGCACATGGTATACCTGCATCACCGCGAGGAGATAAAATTCATACCGTCATACGATGCCCGAAAAAATACGGTTAATTACAAGTAATTCGTCGTCCTCGAAATGACATAACGTTAATTGGGATGCGGTGGATGATCGTGTGTGATTTCAACGCAATTACGTACACGATCCAACAATAACCGATGAATATTCATCTGAAATTTAATTTCAAACGCAATTATATTATCTCTGAATATTTTTGTTTTTCGTTTTTTCCTCCTTGTTTCATTACCGAAGATTAAACTCGACGTAAGCTATCCTCTTCCCATGATGATTTCAAATTCCCAATTGTGTTGTCGGTCACTTTTATCTTCTTCGACGTCACACGTTCGCCTCACTCATAATTATTTTCACTTTATTAAATTGACTGTCACGATCGGTAACGGAAAAATGAATAGGTGTGAAAGAAAATCGTTGAATCGAAATGAATTTTTAGTCGAAGAAAAAGAGAGAGAGAGAGAGAGAGAGAGAGAGAGAGAGAGACTTGCAATTAAATCATTAGCGACTGACACTGCACGTGAGGTGAGTAATGGTACACATATAACCATCCAGTTGCGATTTATCGGCGGGTTCGCGACTTCGACTTACCGAGCTAGCCAGACCGGCTACGACTGCATAGCACGAGCGACTCGAAACTACAAGAAGTCTCCCGCGCCACTCGCCATTGACGTGAATGTGCTGGCTTATAAGCTTGTGTAAGTACCTATACGCCGTATGTAATCGACGAGAGGACCTCGGTCTGTACGCGCCGCGATCGTTTGTATCGCGCGGCATGTATGCATATAGGTATATATGTATATATATATATACATATATTTATATACATATGCAGGTGAGCTCAAACAGTCGAGTTGTTTTCCGTAAGTGAGTGGTGGGGAGTTTTTGAATGCGTGGGAGTTCTTTTTTTCCGAACTTGAGATACACGCGAGATAAGAATTATTGTTGTTGTATGCCGGTTACATCCCATACTTGCGTGCACGTTGGCACATACATGCCGACTTTGTATGCACGCGCCGTATACCGTAGGTATATTAAGGTGTTGCGCACATCCCCGTTTTACCCCCTTCTCATGCGGGGATACCTTATACACCTTTTACCTTGTTTACACAAATGCAACGATATTGACAAAGTCAGCAGTCAGGTACATATATTAGGCACGTTTTTAATACGCTTAATGTTTGATAAATAATAATATGTTTTAGGACAGAATTGTTATGAGGGGACAAACTGCATGTGAGGGCTGGTATTGTGTCGAGTTTCTTACTTTCACGAACCTTCTTCTTCGTCATTTTTGTAGAAGTATATTGTCGCTTGAGTCATTAATCGTTTGTTTTTGCTGCCTGTTGGATCGTTCGATCAGCTGCGAAGTTTCGTTCCTATTTTTAATTTTCCTGCTTACGATTAGATAAGAAGAATAAGGAAATACACGTTTTGACGAATTTCCGACTTACTTTCCTTGCACACTTTGCACACGGACAATATGGCTAATTCGAAGCCGATAAATTGTACGAACATTTTTGCTTGGTTTTCTATCTCCCGTAACAAAGAAACTGCAAACGACTACGTACCTACAGTTATTCGAGTTTCCTCACCGTTGTTGTAAAACGGATCTGGAACAAGTTCGGTCGGCGTATAATAATATAATATACAAGACATTTCGTAAACTTGTTCGAACGATTAACTCTTTCAATTTAGAAGGTCATTTTGTGGTGGCGAGTTCATTAATGCTTACGGCAGCGTGTTAGTGAGTCCTTTTTAAATCACACTTCCACAGCAATAACTCTGATTGTGGGAGAGAAATGGCTGTCCGGTGCTCCTGTAAAAATACTGCAACAATACGATCATGCAAATGAAAAATCACACGACGTCGACATCGGCGACCTTTGGATCCTGCAAAATCGTGATCCCTGCCGTACAACGCGATGCTGTCATAGGTGAATTATAGATTTCAAGGCCGAATACTTGTAGGCCAGGCATCGTGCGTTATACCTGTACTCGTATGGCAAAACTTACAAAGACCTTGGCACGGCGTCGGTCCGACACTGAGAACGTTGTTCACCCGTAGCGATCATTGGCCAACACATTCGGCAGTAAAGTACTTCCCGGGCTGACTATCGTCCGTGTTGATTGTAAGCAGGATGCGGGCGCCTTCCTTATAGCGAGGCCCCGCGATGCATTTAAATGACGAAGCGACCCAATCTGTGCAGAGATTTGCCGCTGCATCCTTGTTACCGTACCTGCATAGCACGCACACAATTTTTTCGGACCGCGTATACGGGCGTCGGTATTTTTGAGCGTTGTGCCGTTGCCGCGGGAACAGGAATAATCGGTGCAAAGTTCGGCCCACGGTAATTTAGACTCGGCGTAACGTCGCCTTTGACTCGGACGACTTCATCTTATGCATGCGTGGAACGAGACGCCGGAAACCCGTTCAGCGAGTCCGTATGCCACCTCAAAAATCAGGTTCGCAATCATACAGAATTACATGTGTGTTATTTTGCAAGGTACAACTAATCAACGGTCCGTGTGGCATGGTTCCAAATTGCAGGAAAATTTTGCAGATGACGAAATCGTCACGAATATCACCGAGCAGTTGATAGATGGAACGTTAACGTTTCTGGTACTGGTACGATATCGTACCGTAAGTACCCCAGTGACTCGATGTTTTATGCTTTACAGAGCCGTGTCCGTGACCGTTGACCCTTCGCCGTGCGCAACAGCACGCCGTCGAAAACAGCGCTATTATTATTCGGAACGATCTCGCTGTAGGTTCGACATTTCTGAACCAGCAGTGACCTGTTAATTCGAGATCGGATGAGGCGAGGTGAGAATTTATTTGGCCGGCTGAGGAGTGGCGGATTTGAACATTGCTACAGAGCTCGATTCGGAAGAATAGAATCGCCGGGACAATCGATTAATCGGTATTCGTAAGGTCATTCGTATGGCGCCGTTTGAAAGTTTGAACTTTTCGAAATCACTTATACATACTCGGTCGAACACTGGCACATTCAGAGCGAATTATTTGAAAGTCACGGGTGAAGAACGTCACTGTAAGAAAACTGGAAGTTACGCCGAAGTTGTCCACCTTAGCCAAACGTTTTCCAAGGACTAATTTGTGTCAGGGAGCCAGGAACGAATATGTTTTGATTCTGGTTCACTGCGATAGCTGGACGGAAAGACCGACGTGCGTCGAAACATCTGGAATCTAAAAGAAACCGCACTTTATCGAAATTAACGCACACGCAACGATATTTCCAATTCCGAGTTACGATTATAGTCTCGGGTAAAGGCTTTGGTACATCGCTTTACCGTGACTCCAAGATGAATAGCTCTGACAATGAGTTGTATTCTCGTGTAGTGACTTGACGATAAATTGATATCATTGCTAGGTGACTCGAAGCTAATTTAGCAGTGACTCGTCGATTAGTCTTGTACTGACTTCGTTACAATTCAATAGTGAATCCAATGTAAGTTCCGAAGTGGAGTCGCTTATCT
Organism: Neodiprion lecontei; assembly: GCF_021901455.1. Taxonomy (NCBI): domain Eukaryota; kingdom Metazoa; phylum Arthropoda; class Insecta; order Hymenoptera; family Diprionidae; genus Neodiprion; species Neodiprion lecontei. The sequence continues at coordinate 7,402,525 of NC_060265.1, read as the reverse complement.
TGAAGTTTACTTCATGCACTGCAGTGGCTCTAAGATGAGTTGATTTCGCTCTAAATCAATAGGCGACAAGATTTCCATGGCATGAACTCACTTACGAACTTGTGTTCCGAACTTCAAGACAATTCCTCAAGCCATCTGATAAGAGAATGAAGCGGAGAAGAAGAAGACAGTTAATACCTCTGAAATCCTGATTGCACCGACATTGATCCTCTGCGTACACAGAGCAGAATCGCAAGGATTAAGTTTCCCACTTCTGTGAAACTCACCACAGAATATAACTTATACTTGCATTACCGTGCCCTCATCAAAGAGGTGCAATGTATTATCTCTGGTGAGATTTCGGCTGGATTGAAATCTGTTGAAAGTCACAATTGACGCATAAATTGTTTAAACAACTTTCAAAGTATAAGCAAACAGCAAATGTTGAAGTTTACAATTGCGGATTAACCGCGTACAGTGATGTAATCTTCAACGCGGAAACTTGTATACGTAGCTACAGCAGTTTGGTTCTCAGGAACGTAAAGGAGATCCCTCTTATTCAAGCCACGTGAAATGATAGTGAAGTAACTATGACATTTGAAGGTATGCGTAATGTTTTCATCGCCTCGTCCATGTAATAAGAGAAAAAACGTTCAAGGCAAGGTTTGAAAGGATTCCGGTGAAGATTATAGTCCTGGAGTACAGGAGGAGGAATACATCGACGCGATCAGAATCTTGGATCACCGATTTAAGTCTGTGGGTAGGTATTACACACATATGAAGTTCGTGGAATCCTGTACTTCCCACAAGAATTGAGTGCCGGAAATCAATTAGAAATAAATTATACTCCGCAACTCTTTACCGCTGATTGTAACACAGTTTGTATTTCATACTTGAAGACACAGTGCGAGCACCGTTTCAGGTTTATAAAAACTATGAAAATTTTACTATCCTCCGGCAATAATTAACCAGGTGAATCACTGCCGAATTCTTCGGTGCAATAAAGAGTTCATAATGGATATTTTAAAGTCGTACGTACGTTCGTACCGTGCAAGGTTGGTTCTTGTCTGCAATTGCGAGAGGAGGAGTAAGGCACTACTAACTGTGCCAAATTTTTTCAGCTGCAAAAGAGAGTTGACACTTGCATTGAAGTGGCGATACGATAACCTGCGAGATAAAAATAATGCAAGGTGCGAGTTTCTTGCGGTGAATACCGACCGCCTGCAGCACTGTCAATAAATTGGTCACCCATAAAAGAATTGGCGCACGTTTTATAAACGACCTTGAAATTTTATCCTCACCCACGAAGGTTATCGATGATTTTAACAGTAGGCATGCACGTCTACCCGCCAGCATATGACCACCGTAGAAATTGATTTGTTTGCCTCTGTGTGCAGAGCCGTCGAGTGATGAGTATTTCGTAATAAATTGAAAGTCTTCGGCCGCAGGCTATAACACGTATACTTTGGACGGTAGCGCTTGCTAAGTTACGTTAGATATTCACCTACCTTATACATGAATATTATCCGTACCTTCGTTCATTTGCGGGGCTGTGGTTGGGCTTTTTATGAGAGGGTATCGGTCCTACACTAATTCGTCCTAGAAGTGAACAATTCTACAAGTTTGTTAGCCCTGGAAGTTCTTTTGCACGGTAATGTTCGTTAATGCTTTCCTCCTTTCGGCTACCTTGCTTGCGGTCCGAAACGAAATGCGAGTCTCGAGTCTATACGAATTTTGTAACAATGACTGGCGACGGGTGTCGTTGTCACATAATTCGTAGAGAATGGAGAATATTATTTTGTTTCGGATCGAAAACAAGGTAGCCGAAAGAGGAAGGTATTTATGAACATTACTGTACGCGTGAAGATAAAAAGAAAAACACATGAGACGACAAAGATTAGTTTTTTATATTATGTGGTTATAGCAGTGGTGTATATTGAGGTGGACTTATTGTTAATTATAACAAATTAGTCGTTTTCAGATTCTGCGAACGTAGTGATAAACCTTCAAGCATAGTCGGATACTCCTGAGGTTTCTCTAAACGGGTTGGATCTGGCATATGAATATACTAGAATCCTCAGAAACCGATGCCAATTGTACAATGCTACCTAAACTTGGTACTTTCTATTCGTTATCACGTTTCTCAGATCTGTCAATTCTTAAACCGACTTCTTAAACGCATCTGGGAATCGCTGTTAGTCCACGAGAAAATTCGTAAGAAAATTTCTTATTTCCGGCTGACTTACCATCGACACACTCGCTCTGTTCGTTGTTGCAAAGGGTACGAGAGTCGCGGTTTAGACGTTGACGAGTCGAAGACAATGAAGCTCGCGATCGGGTCGGAAGCTAAGTTGAATTCAGCCAGCGGTAAATTATTTACCCTGCCTTCGTTTCCACCCATCATGATCGGCTGTTGTACGTCGTCAAGGAATCGAGGATACATCCTTATCGCTAGAGCAATGTTCGTCAGCGGGCCCAAAGCTAGGATCGTCAGCTCGCCTGTTGCGATAAAAAAATCATTACTTACTGTAAAAATTTATGACAAACTAGGGCTCAGAACTAATATGCTTTTTGCGGGAAAACCTCGTTTTTCAAAACAGAGAAAAAGGGTTCGTGGATCCAGGAATACGTATGCGAGCATTGAATCGTTCATTGAGCTCCAAACGTAGAAATAGAAATATGTTTCAAGTCCTACCGGAGTACTCAAAGAACGTTTTTCTAGCTTTGCTATATCATTGTACGTTTCATGATCATCGGAAACGAAACAACAAAGTTGTTACGAAATGTCGATCGGTCCAACTGTTCGTCAGAGACATTTGTTTATATCTGAAATAGATACAGATAACAGAGATCTGATATTTGAGGTTATCAAGCGAGGTGAAGACCTCTGATTCTTTATTTCGACAACCATTAACTTATTTTCGATGTAACCAGAAGTTGGATTGAATCAAGAATGGAAATAACATTCATAAAAGATAAGTTGAGAAATAATGATTGGTATACAGGTCATTTTTGCTCGTACTTTAAAATAGAAATGGTGAACATCGGTAGTACGTTGATTATCAATTTATTACCCAGCGTGATGACGATGCAGGGAAGGTATCATTAAATTATTCAATCGATGTGAATACAAGGAATTCGATATTCACAACAGAAATTATCATGCACGAATTATTTTACGATTCGATGATTACTCTGAATGTGCGTTGTGTCACAAACACAGTCTGTAGAACAATATTCCCGTAGAATCGATCTTCCTTCTTCGAAACGAACTTGTAAGATCGCTGCTCGCAGGAACCAACCCCTCGCAAACGAATCTGGAAAAATCAGCTTTTAGAACCACTACTTGTTGGAACGAACTTGTAGAACTGACTGTAGAAAGACTGATACTCTCGTATAGAACCGATCCTCCCCCGTTTTGAGCCGATATGTATTTCGTATACCAGACGTACAATTCTTAAATTTATTCTGCGGATACGCAGCCCGAGTGCAGTTCTTTAACGCATGGACGAAATCATGGTGCAAGGAAACAAGGTTTGCTCTAAACGAAGATGTGCAGTAGCAAAGTCACGTGATTGACATTGAAAAAGTATAATGATAATCATTTTTCAATTCTCTCTGTAATAACTCAATGCATGCAAATCGGTAGAGATGGAGAGACGAAGAAAAAAACCCTCTCGTCTTGTCGTTGCCATTCCACTTTGTATTCGGAAAAACCTGCAGAACTTGTAGTGCTGCGTTGACTGAAGAATATATCAGTCAACGAGTGCTGAAGATTCGCTAGTCAAGAACGCTGAAGTGGTATGAGATCATTTTTTTTCTCGTTTGTAGTTAATCTAATTCTTTGTAAAAACCATGTACTTTCGGAATTTCTACATCACGCGAACGAAATTTGGATGTTTCTATTTTTCTCTATCCCAAACGGTGCCAAGACTTTTCCGAAACGGCATTGTTTCTCGTAATTTTGAAACCGTTTTTTCCGCTCCAGATTTTAGTCTATGTAATCAATTAAAATGTGAAATCTTTATTTTTGATACGTATTAAGCCTTGTGTAAATTTGACACGAATCTTATTCTATACACTTTGGTCATGATCGTGACTTTTTTTTTTTGGTTTATCCCCGTTCTACTTTCCATCTCTTTTTCGCTGAATTCGTTCAGAGATAATGATTTACTCGATCCGCAAGGCAGCCTGATCTGCATACGCTTTCTACTGTATAGCTAACGGCCGTCACGATCATTATCATTATACTCTCTGTGGGTAAAAGGTTTTCTGTTTCAGTATCAAATTTTTCTTTCACTTCAGTTTGATTCAATAATCCTAAAACTATCGGAGAACCCGGAACCGCGTGATTTCAACATTGTTACTCCAAGAACCGTTGCAAAGTGAGAAAATTTTTATTGGATCGCGGCTCTGTGTGTGTACATACATACATTTTGAAAGAAAATATCAAGTACGTTATGAATAATAATAATAGCGTAACTAAAAATAATTTTTTCTTACGCATGACGAGGAGGCGATCTCATTGAAGAGTTTATTGCTCCTGGAATTCGAAGTTAATAATATGAGTCTTACCAACAAACGGTAAAGGAGTTCTGTCAGTGTAAATCTTACCTCACTGACAACTCATACGGAGATTTGATGCTTGTACCGGTTGCCTGTTTATTATCCGGTGCTAGTCAATGCAGGATTTTGTTGGTAAGACAGAAAACGGCAAGAATGTTTGAGTCTGGAAGATGATGTGCAGTTGCCTTTCATTTTTACGAAAATTAGAAGAAAAAAAAAACAATGTTTTCAACCATCAGTGGGCGGATGGACGGTGATGTTGAAAAAAATCCACATTATCACTTCAATTTGAATTATGTGGCCTTGTAAGTTACGAACTTGAGCAGTTTTGACCGTCCAGTAGCGTACCCTGACGGAAGTTTATTGTTACATACCCTTGAGTTCCAACTTCTCTTCCAAATTACAAGTTTTTTGGAGTAGCGAGGGGGTGGGGGGCGTAAGCTTGGATGGTCTCAAATCATGCTTACTTTTACGAGTTTTTTTGTAAAGAAAATAAAAACACTCGGAGCAATTTCCGTTTGAGGGCTTTATTATTTATAGTTGCAAGAACATTGTACAATTTTTTTAATTGAAATTTATAGCAAAATGGCTCCGTGGCGCATATAAGTAGCAAACGACTTCGTACTCGAGGGCTTTTGCGATGCCGCATTTCCTGACATCACTGTTCAACTTGTAATAGATAGTAAAAATTTATCGACTTAAAAACACCTTTTCGGGTTTGACTTCGTAGTCCAAATGTTAAACACAAATTTTTTTTTCGAATATAGACGATTATGAACAAAAGCTTTCATTTTTCAACCGTGAAACAGTTGACAAAAGTTGTATGAATAAATTTTGGGACTGAAATTCAAAAGTCTAACTACGAACTCGAATCGATAAACAAGTTTTAGAGTTTGTGTCAAAATTTCAAGTCGAGCAGATAAAAATTGACCGAGGATCTTGTACCACCGGTTTGAAAATCTTATCGTTCGCTACTTGTAAGCGCCATGCTACCATTTTGTTATTTATTTCAATTCAAGAATCCCAAAATGTTCTTGAAACTATAAACAATAAAGCCCTCGAACTCAAATTGTTTCAAATGTTTACATTTTTTTTTTTTTTAAACTCCTAAAAATATGTACAATATTATTGTAGACCATCCAAGCTGCGTCCTCCGTCTTACAAGGGGAGTGTCAAACTTGGGAATCACAGATTTCCATCACTTTTATATATATTGTAGGGCAGGGTCCCCTCAATAAATATATAAAGCGGCAAGACGCCATTCGTTTTTATTATTGAGAAATTTCAACTCAAAGTTCTATATGTAACTTAAGTAGAAGGAACCTTTTTACCGGTTGCAGCAATAGTTCCGTGGCGTAGCGGTAACGCTCTTGCTTACTGAGGGACCGAACGGCTGTTTAAGTTCCGTTAGAGTTACTTTTTTTTTTTTTTTTTTATAAATTATTTAATACAAAAATAAATAATTAATAATTAATATTTCTATAAATTATTTTTTTATTTTTAAGTTAGGAAAAAATACAAAAAATGATAAAAATAGGATTTGTAATAATTATAATAACAAAGTAATCAATATTATCAAAAATAAAGTCGTTCAGTAAGCAAGAGCGTTACCGCTACGCCACGGAACTATTGCTGCAACCGGTAAAAAGGTTCCTTCTACTTAAGTTACATATAGAACTTTGAGTTGAAATTTCTCAATAATAAAAACGAATGGCGTCTTGCCGGTTTATATATTTATTGAGGGGACCCTGCCCTACAATATATATAAAAGTGATGGAAATCTGTGATTCCCAAGTTTGACACTCCCCTTGTTAGACAATTTGACGTTGGGTGGAAAGCCATCCCATTTTTGACAAAAATTCGTATAGTTTTTTTAGACGCGAAAGACGTGTAAAGAGAGGAAACATCATTGATTGTGCATCGGTGAAAACGCACAACAGTAATCGTTATCTTTTCTCGACTTGTTGACGCGACGGTGAGTATATACATAGGTGTATACCAGTCCTAGTCATGAATGAAATACACTCATTGTCAGGTGCCTGCAACGACGTCTACAAGGTGCAGCAGCCCAGACACGCCTTCGCTTTACGACTCAATAACTATAACAAATATGTATACACAGAGCATAGTACATGCATTATACACCTACCGTAAAGAATAACAAAGCGGTTTCCACTTTACTTTTGGGCACTTGAGCGCCGAGAGTTTGAATGAGCTGCGTGCATAATGCAATAAAGAGACCCGGGGACGAATCCCGAGGAGACTTTAGTCGAACCCCAGCTGGCCGTGGCGAATTCGCCGCGGCCGCACCGCCGCCGCCTTCCTTTCGCGTTCGGATGCTGAATTATACCCCGCAGTGCGAAACTAAACACTGCGTATAGTCGATCATAGGCGAAGCCTGGAACCCTCCCCTGCTCCGGTTCATACGTCGTGTTATGACCGTTATTATAATAATTATTAGCCAGGGGGATACAAGTTGCCCGATGTTGTACATCACGCATACATGTAGGTACCTCTAATGTGATCCGGTGTCGAGGGGGTTGCCGATCTGCCGTCGCCGCTGCTGCGGGGCAAACGTGACATTGCGTGAACCTCGCCTCGTTGCTCTCGACGTCGACACAATGCGATACCGCGTGTCGCGCTTGCATCTGGCGGATCGTATTCATTTCGCATTATGCAATGCAACGCGTAACGCGCGCGTCTGTGTGCGTATGTGCGTACGTACTATGACGGCAAACCGAAAGCCCGCATGCGATGTTTCGACGCTCCCACGTACGTAACTGATTGATCGCGTCACGTCATTCGACTTCAATGACGCCAATTTTGCATAGGTATTGTGCAAGGTGTAGACTCTACGCACCGAAGGATACCTACATCGGTGTGGGTGCTGTGCGAATACTGATTATTGCTGAAGAGAATTTGTTGCGTATAATATAATAATAATTCTTACGCACTGCGTAGTTTTTTGAGACACAAGATTCTGCTAATTCTGTAGAAACTGCGTGACTTTTCGCACTGTGTTAGGCTTGTTCGTTCCATCTATTTCTTCTGGTCGAGAACGTAACATTCTTCGTTTTTTAGTTAATTTTATTGACGGTTGTTATGTTCTCTAGTAAATATATGAAACGCTTGGGGATTTCTTTTTCTTTTACAATTACTCCGCTTGATCGTCGTGACCTGAGCAGCTCGGGATGTTGCAAGAATACATTTCTGCGTCCGTTATAATCCCATCTTTGATTTCGAATTGGTCTTTGTAGAAATCATCGAAGCGTGCTGGTGCGATATTCGAATGCCTAGTGTATAGGATATACATATCGTAGAGTTATATGTACCGTAGCGAGAAAGGCGGAGATTACAATTAAGTTATTAGAAGTGCACGCGTGATGATATATCACGGTAAGTCATTAGAAGAGATAGATAATTTATACCGTTAACTCAACGGTAATGAATATGATTGGCCAATGTCTTTTTGCATCAACACTTCCATACGTCACGTTAAGAGCTAACTGCTCCGTTCACGGTAGATCGCATCGGTTTTACCGCATCGACTCGGGGACGGTATAAGCCATGGAAATATCAAAACCAGCATCAACTGTATAATACAATAAAGAAACTCTGCAAAGTGAAAGATGTCGCAAGAGACGGGATTATTAGCGTCGAGCGGCTACGATCATTAGTCGACGTTTCTCCCACCAGATGAACCACCTGGACTCCCGCGATTTAGGTACCTGTCGTACGTTTTCAAGAAAGGTAAAAAGTAAGAGGAATTCTCAGACTGTATCTATGATGTTGGGTGTATACTTGGAGTGTGTCGCGAGTAACTGCGGTGGGATCTTCCCTCGGTGCGTTTACCGATTCATCGTGACATCGACATGCCTCATTTGGCCCGGTCAATGGAGTCAAAGGAGGCCGTATAGTTACGGGTCGTTATCCGTAACCGAGCGAATCCCCAGCGGATGCGGAGGACCCCGTTTATCGAGCTTACACGCCTAGGAGTTTTGGCGCTCCACAGGTCCTCGAAATATGGGCTTCTTCTAGTCAATTGCGATCCTCGATCAACGCAATTCGCATCAAACGCGCAATAAACTCGACTTAGAGCCCCTCGGCGATTTTATTTCATCTCTCTCTCTCTCTCTCTCTCTCTCTCTCTCTCTCTCTCTCTCTCTCTCTCTCTCTCTTTCTCTCCGCATCCACGTACATATACGAACATCAGAATCGCGTCAGCGTTTTTGGCAACAGGTAAGAGTCCATGGGTGTAGGTACCCCAGGGTGTGGAAAAAAAATAAAAAAATTTAGTTTTTTTCAAACGTGCATCAAAATTTTTATAGACCATCTCAAATAGAATATCTCATCCACGTATGAGCTCTTAATATTGATATTTAGAGATGCCTATTTTATTTTTTCCATTTTCCATTTGAATAACACGTAAAGAGAGTCGGAAAATATTTGAATTATTTTCTCGGTAACGGCTTGACTTATAAACTATCTAAATACAGATTATTATTGGAAATTTCACGCTCTGTAAAAAAGTACTGAGATAGAATTTTCCCAACTCTAGAGAAATGTTCTAAGAGACATTCGCCTATAAACGTTGAGTCATCTTGAATACCTCTTGATCGGTGAGAGTTAAGAAAATTCTACCTTAGTACTTTTTTGACAATGAGATATTCTACTCGAGACGCTCTACCGAAATTTTGATGCGCGTTTGATGAAAAAAAAAACTTCTTTTTTTTGTGGCACGCCCCAAGGTACCCACTAACCCACCTTCGTTATTTATACCTATAAAGATGTTTCGTTTTCCGGTGCGAGAACTCAATGCATCCATTGAGGAATCGAACCTCCTCTCCTTCTTCGCATCACGAGGTGCAACCGTATTGATGCTGCGAAAGGGAAGAGCGTGCCACAGTTGATACAGACAATGAGGATGACCCTTGGAGAAGTGCTAGAGTCCCCTGACAACAACCGTCGCTCCCTATTCCTGGGGCATTTCGATTCGAAATTATAGACGTACGTACGTAGTGTGGAGGCGCAGCGAACGCCGAATCTGCAACTTCTCAATGGACAAACTCGGACAATCAGTGCTTCCACATTATGCTTTACACTGTTCGTCGTGTGCCGGTCAATAACGATCGTGGCTTCGGTTACATGCATTTACCAACACCGCGACAGAGCGTGTAAGGTACAGAGAAATGCGTACCTTATATACCTGAGCATCGATCGCCGACAAACAGGTATATAACATGTGTAGTAGACAATACACGTGTTGCAAATATAGACAAGTGTACGGGATCTCAAAAATCTTGCCATTCTTGTCAAAGGCAAATTTTCACTCTCTTACTTTGCCGAGTCACACAGTTCAAGCCGCGTATTACACCTACACCCTACATTTAGACTCCATTTGTAACCCAGAGTATTAAGAAATTTGTCTCTAACTAAGCATAGTGTAAAGTTGTTGTACACTTTGGCAATAGTTTGACTTGTCCCAATTGTCTGTTTTCCTTTCTTTTTTTAACATCACTTTCCTTGTACTTGAAGAACGAGAAGAAGGGATCGAACGCCTTGGAACAGTTTTGATACCGGTTACACGGGTACGCTGCGGAGATAAAATGTAACAAACGGCCAGTGTCACGATGGCCGAGTGAAGATATCCGGCCGATCCTCCGGGTCGCCGTAGCTCGGAATATAATCCGTTCCTTAAGTTTCCGCCAGCTCATGAAACGGCAATCCGTTACCGGTCGGCGCTTTTGTATAATAATATCGAAGGCCAGGAATTGATAGAGAGGGATCTTTGTTCGTCGCGCGATCTAGCCGCCAGATGTGACAAACCCCTAATGAGTATTGATGCTGCGATCCTTATAATTCTCGTATCCGATACCTCGGACAGTCATCCCACGGCTCTCTTCAACCGCAATCATGCACCCATGGTGCAAGGAGACAAGGTGTGCTCTAAACGGAGATGCGCGGTAGCAAACTCACCCGAACCCCACATGACGAAAATTCCGTTTCTGTTGCAAAGAGCACAACGTAACCCTCTGTAATCAATTGTTTGACACTCAAATGTCATTTCCCCATGAAATAAGCTTCGGTGGACGTAAGAATGACTGGCTGTTTTATAGCTTTTGAAAACAGTGCTCAAAACGACGTCATGTACCTAGCCGGTCTCTGGTGAATCCATAATCGTACGTAGAATTTTCTCGTTCTTTTCGTCTTTATCCACGATAAACTAGAGCGATATTTCCCGTAATAGTACAAGCAAAACTTTCACTTCAACCTTGCCCTTCTTTTATATATTCATCTTCTTGTTTTGCTTCGTTCTTCATTTTTAACATCGGAGTCGCATCGAAGGGTTTTGAGGGTTAAGGGGCGGCGGGTACGGATCAAGTGGCGTTTTCACAGCGGTCCGCGTATTATATGTATATAAATCGTATCGACAAAAAGGAGGCCTGCAGCCTCTTTAAATTGGTGTGCCGCGTGTGGGTGAGAGAGAACGATCCACGAGTAGCGCTAGGCAACCTACCGCGAGATGACGGCGGCGGAGTTCAAAGGCGAATGGCATCTATCAAACCGCCGCCTCAATGCCGAGAGAGAGCCTACGAATCGTGCACCCTTCTTCTCGACATCCTCATCCTCTGGTTTGCAGGCGCTGCACTCTTTACCAACATTAGAGGCTGACGTTTGGTACATCATACGTGTATCAAGTACTTTGCCGTGTAATGTGGAGGGGTCATTCGAACGCTGCACTAATGAGGGAAGATTTAAACGTTTTTAACAATAACACACCTGCGTGTAAGGTAGTTTTGTAAGAATAATTATGCGCGCACAGAACGAGTTACGACTTTTTCCTTGCCATTTCATGCGGTAGATGAATAAATGATTAAATAATAATATTCCTTTATTTTTAAATTCTATGAGAGAACGGTATTTGGAAATTATTCACAAAAACAGTAAGTTTTCTGGAGTAACTTAATCATCGAAAATTAACATCCGTCTACAATTTGGGAGTCGAATATTCAGCATAACCATTTGATCTGAACCTAAGGTGCGATGAAATTCTGATAACCAACCAAATTCACCAACCAAAGAATTGCAAATTAGGAAGAGATATGAAAGAAAATCTAAGACCTAAGGAGAATCTGCTTCCATTATTTATTCTGTTATCACGTCCGTACTTCGTTGAAAATATGTATTAATTGCAGCAGCTCTAAAATTTTCATTCATCTGAAATCGGACGAACAATTTGATTCCCTTTTACGGATAAGAAGAAGAAGATTTTTAAGAAAAAATTAACAATCCAAAAATTTTGGACCACCCTACACGTCGAGTACACCGTGTATAATAAGGAAGCAAGATCGCGTCTTGGGGGCAGCGCGGGCGATCATTACGCGTCTTTTTTTCAATTGGTTACGCAGGGTCTCGTGTACCACACAAGTGTAATAATAAACCGCCGAACCGGAGCCCTAGAAGGCGCGATCATCCACAGAATCCTTTTGACTCGCACCCGCGACACCGCTGCACTTATGCAGGTCCATGTCCCTCCGCATGCGCGCGGTCTGCCTTGTGCTCTTTGATTTTCTCTCTCTCTCTCTCTCTCTCTCTCTCTCTCTCTTTCTCTCCTTTTACCGGTGAATAAGGACGTAGTGACCCCAGAATCGTTAAAGTTAACTTTAATTGGGCTATGACTAGGCTAACATTGATTGCATTGATGCTCTGACTTTCATCTCTAATCCCCCTGGTGAAGCTTTGCGTGTCGCCGCTTGCCGCTGCAAAGCACCCCGGCACTCTTGGCATCCGTAAGATAGGATGGGTGGTAGCTGGAATCAAGGAGGGAGGAATTATTTTTAATTAATGCGACCTTAAAGGACTCGCGGCAACTCGCGAAACAAACTTCCCATGCCGCAAATCGCATCTCCGTAATTTACGTTCGTTCGTTACTGTAAGCTTTTCACTTTCCCTTTGGTGCTTGGCATTGTTCGTTACGCTTGTTTGTTTCTTTTCTTTTCTTCTCTTTCTTTTCTCCGCAAACAAGATCAAACGGGGCCATGATCTTTGTTTCGAAAGGACCGCGCTCGGATCTATTGTAACAACTTTTCCTCATTGTACTCCTGAAGCGTTTCGCCATTCTTCGTTGTATTCCCAAGAACCGACACCTTGGAGCTCCTTCTCGAAATGCAACGGTCAGTCGGTGAGATTCGAATTGGTCAAAGAAGATTATACGTATCCAAATATCCAAATCCAGAATTTAACGAGGGTAAAAGCAGGCGCCCGGACCCAAGTGTCGATCATTCCCTTTCATCTTATGGATCTTTCCTGCCTCGGGCCCACGCCTTGTATAACCAATGCAAACAACACTCGGACCTCTACTCTTGACCCTGGATTCATTACACTTAACAAGGACTTATTACTAGAAAAGGATTACTCCGACTCAGCCTGTATTTAAAGTATTTATCCGGAGGTATGCTACTGTTCGTCGTGAACCCGGAACTTTTCTCGAAACCAACCTTCTCTCTGCGCATCTCTGCTGCAGGTAGACGAAGAAGAAGCGGAAGATTCACAAATTCTATAATTGGCTGAAAACATACTTTTGGACTTTGGAAAATTTTTCAGCGCGATATTCAACAGCGTGGTATAAACGGTTTATTCAAAAAATTATCCGACTTTTTCCGTTACATATACATATACTAAACTGTTTGTTGGGTAAAATTGACAATTTTTCCAGCTCTCGATCACCCAATTGTAAAATCCAGTTACAGCGGATGGAGTCAAGCTTTGATTTACAGTTTCTTAGACGTATAAAAAGCGTAAAGTGTACCCAAGTATAAAAAATTTCTTTGGTTTTCCAACAGGTTATTATTTTTTCAGTAAAACATGACCGCGCGCTGAAAAAAAACTAAGTTTTTAAGTTGGAATATATTCCGAAATTTCGTAGATCTGAATGCAAAAAATTACGGAAACAACGGTTCGTAAAACATGACTTTTAATAAGCGTTGAAAAAAGAACAACTACAATCCAGCAAATTGAGAACAACTCTGAAATAGGCGAGTTTGTGGAATAAGAACATAACGTTTTGCTTGATTACACTCCACAGAATTTCAGAAATTCATTGCCGTTGATAAATAACGATTTTTTCTAAAAAATGTCAATCAATAACTTCTCGCAAGCTTATTGTTAGCCGCAATAAATAAAAGGACGATAGAATCGACGACGTTGGCTTATCAGAAGTGTAACCGTTTTTCTGAAAATACATTTCAAATTTCTCTCAGCCTTGACTGTAACAGATAAAGCGACGTCACAAGGGGGGTGATAATCCGTCGACGATAAGGTACGACTACTTTGAAAAGTGAAAGGTTAGGTCAGGGACAAATATCCAAGGGGGTTGACACTAAGACGAGCCGGTCATAATTACCTCACAGGGATTTCAGGTTATACCTCAGCTAGTGACGTCTACCTACCTGCGGTCCTCGGCGCGATCTTCCGGAGCACGTGCCAAGTCCGTCACCCCCGACGCGTCGATTCATCCCGTAGCGTGTGTGAATCGCCCCCCTACACCCCACTTTGCCCCCCCCAGCATCGCTCGTCCCTTTCGCGCTCTGCCCTGCGGGCACAATCGACTTGTTACTCTGGTCATGCAATTATATTTACGCGCACACAGGTCTTGCCCCACAAAGTGCCGGCCCTGGGCTTAGGACGTGGTCCTAATTAGGCTATTCAGAAATTATCAACCGGTAATTATTTCGCGGATATGATCGTTACACGTCCACACGTCTATATGTATCTATATGTATTCCTGCGTGTACCGTGTATGTTATATGTACATAACGTCCGTTCCGATGTCCGAGATTATTTACACGCGCGTGTATTGCCTTTGTACGGGGCTATCATAGGTGGTATAACCACTCTACGTGATACCTGTGTGTATGATACGTATGCAGTCGACGGACATCGTCTAATTATACGTATATGTACGGTAACTTCAATCAGAGATTGTTCAATTATACAGGAGTGTCTGTGATACAGTGCCTACGTACCTACGTGTAATCAATTTGCCACTCTGTACTCGGACACGCGAGTATCTCAATCATGTACGGCGACCACTGCAATTATATGGACCCTGCGGGAAGATCGCGTTGGTCTGCAGAATGCAAGCTTGTAATCATCGGCGTGTTATTAATTGTGCGTTTGCTAGATGGATTTTTTTATTGTAAAATATTTGAGAAAAAAAAGAAAAAACTCGGTATTTATAAACGCACTGAGGTCACGTGCCAGGTTTCAATTTATATCTGAAAACGTAACTGGACGTCGGAATTTTCTTTAAATTGCCAGTCTTCGGATCATTCACAGTGTACGTGTATAATTGTACGTGCTAAATTAATCCATTCTTTGCTGGCTGTCTTTAGATTCGATTCGCTGCCGCATTGCAGAATTCGCCAAGTATTATCTTGTCTGTGTAAACAATGATCCGCAAATGGGAAAGTATAACGGCGAGAAAAAAAAAAGGAAAAACTCATCTCACACACGTGTTTGAAGTAGATTATTCAAAGATAATCGAGTTGCATTTCTTTCTCTCCGTTAAAACTGAATTCCACCGTTTATAATATCCCCTGACATCCTACAGTTCGACGTACGTGTACATAAAAAGTGTATTTTTGAAATCCGTTGTACGGAGAAGCTTTAAAATATCTCACTCACGAATGAAAAGAAAGAATACGAACCAAACAAATCCGTCGCGAAACTTTCCAATAATTATCGCATATGTATGTGGCGAGTATAAAATCCTGAGAACAAATTAAACCCGCAGCAGCTTAATTTCTCCACCCCGATTCGGTTTCGCGAATCAACGATGAACCTACGGCATAACGATCGCAGGTACATAGCGAAAATTTCTCTCTCGTTTCGTCGTAACGCCATAGATCGCGATCGATAAAACTCGATACGATCCATCAAGATCGAGAGCATCGTCGCCGTTCCACTCGCCAATTTGGCATCGGCATCTCCGGGTGTAGAATCGCGATCGAACGCCTCGGCCGGCGGTGATGATGGATGAGGGGGCGGTCAGTTTACCGGAGTCGGACATGATCGGCGACGGACGGGGTGGTCCGCTCATCCTCGAGGAACTCTCTCCTACGGCGTATATCGCGCGCTGCGCCAACCCCTGTCACCGGTTGACCGATCAGCTTGTCATCCGCCCCGGACGCGGACGAACGAAGACTCTCGGCACCGTCGCTCTCCGTCCCTATCCCCTGAAACACCCGAAGTCTCCGTTGCACGGGCCGACAGCCGCTGTGTTTCAACTTTGGAGAAGAGCGCGTCTCTCTCTCGGCGACGATGTACGTGTCGCTGATTTTTTTTTTTGTTTTTTGTTTTTTTCTTTTATTCATTTTTATTTTTCCTTTATTTCGATCTCTTCTCGCAAAGTGTGGCAAGTCGGATTGATAAACGATCGAGGAACCGAATAAACTGAACGTGCGGGAAAATTATTGTATTATAGTACGTGGATAATTGATCGTTCGAGATTTTTTCTTTTTTTTTTTTTTTTTTCTTTTTGTAAACTTTCGGGGATTTTATCGCGAATGACGGTATAGGAGCCATTTTTGCCACTTTCGAGGCGGAAACCTGGAACATCTGGAATAGTCGTGAAGATTTTGAGGTCTTTTGTCGAGGTTCTGGAATGATGGTTATTTGAAATTGTTAAGTTTTGTACTCGTTCGGATGTATAACAGTTTGTTAGCGAGACACTTGGCGTGTCTCACTATATCTGTTTATAAGGCGTGATTCAATTTTTAATGAAAGGCTTAAATATCGTGAAAAGTCTGAAACTGATAAGAGTTGGCAGCCAAGTGTAAAAGTTTTGAAAGAAAGATTTGAAAGAAAATTGTTGAAAAACAAAAATGTGTAAATTAAAAAAAAAAAAAAAAAAACATTTAAACCGGGCAAAATATTATCGTATATTCGGAAAAAGTATGTTTGTCGGTAAAACATTTAAAATCGATTTATTTTTGGTTGTACCGGAAGTTCAAATTAAACTAGACATGGCAGATATCATCCGGACAAACCTATAGACCGAGATTATTCTAAAAACCTGTTTTTCGGATTCTAGAATACGCGCGAATACGTGGAAATTCGTTAAAATTATAAAAAGTAATTTTCCACCGAAACCAATACTTTTCATACATCACTAGAGGCGATGAAAAGTAAAAAGTCACAAAGATCGACGCATTTCTACGACGATACGTTCGCCTTTTCATCGGAGAATACATACTGCGCGTCACGCGTAATATTCCTACAAAAGATCAAATGCACAAGAAATCGTATCCAGCACGGGGCGTGCAGTGGAATCTTTTACACCTATACACCCGTCCGTATACGTACATGCATGTGTACAACGTATACGAGAATTCCTCACCGCTGCAGGTGTCATTGTCGAAACGATTCAATCGACTTGGAAGCAGCGAAGCGACTGGGGTAGTTTTGGGGGCGGGGGTGTTTAGCGATGACTCTCCCATCCAGTTTCGAGTTCGCTCGAGCCGTGTAATTTGATACGCAACACGGGGTGGGATTCCTTTCGTTTCAATTCCAGCCTCCTCGGACTGAGAGGCATGAAAAAAAAGTTATGATACCACGTAGAAAAACAATAGAACTGAATGAAAAAAAAATAAAATAAAATAAAAAAAACATGGAACAACAATAAAGACGCGGTCATCGCGTGGCATCGCCGAGGATGATCCTTCTGGTCCAAGTTTCGAAGTTGGCGCGTATCTTCTTCAAGGGTTTCGGTGCATCTTCGAAGCTGCCGCAAACGCAGCAGGTAAAAACCAACGCCGCACGGACACACGCTGGGCGGCTGTCCGTTATTTGGATGACTTTCGTAACCCGTAAGACAGCGCCGCTGATTTGAAAAGAGAACGGTAGCTAGCCGCACCGCGGAGCGGGCTTCTTGTACCTTCTGTATTGTATGTACCTTTTAACGCGCGCTTGTGTGTGTGTGCGTGCGTGTGTTGGGCCAAGGCTCCATCCAGACTCCCGATCGTTCGTTCGCCTCCTCCGGGAGATTATACCAGATCAACGGCGTCTATCCAGCTCGCGTTGAACATCATTCCGTAGGACGTTCGGAGTGTGACGTTTGGAATGCTTTGCGGCGAGTATCCCGCTGCGAAACAACCGCCCGCGCATCGCCGCACGCCGCGGCATCCCCGTCGGCACAACATGGCATGCGTATTGGGCAACGCGCCTGATTTTATTTGATTGCATACAAATTTCTGGCATCATATCGTCGAATAGTTTTGTATCATTACTCGATTAATTAGTTTTCAGATATTGGAACGCACAGAATGTTTTTTGCATCGAGTTTTATGGAGATATCCGTTTAAAGTTTATCACTCTATTGACGAATGTAAGAACAACAAGGAAATACGATACGTTTCTTTGGGCAAATATTTATTTCTGTTTCGTTACACAATGGTATAGATGCGAGTACAGTTTGCAGACTCTTCGAATTCGATAATGAACCTATGATATACGAAAAATGATGGACGTACGACATAAGAATGCGGTGCATTGAAGGGGTGATTGAATTTACAGCAAAATTTAAACTTCGAGAAATTTATAGAGGTACCTCGTTTCATAATTCTGCCACCGCGTATATTTTCCGTCATTGTCCCAGGCTCTGGTATGTTTTACCTTTTTAACTGTCACTTGTTCCTCGGTGATCGCCCTCGTTTATGGTGTTCGTCGCTTCTTTTCTTCGTTTCTGCGTTTTTCTTACCTACACACGATCTTATAATTAAGATTAAGATCTTTTTCACGAATATTTATCCGAGGTAAAATGTATAAGTTTTCTTCAAACGGGCTTCCGTTGCGTATTCCTTCGATTTCTCGAATGATTTCTATGCCATTAGGTACAAGGTAAAGCTAATAGCTCTCCGAGATCGGAAGAAAAAACGCAACGTTACGAGCAAACGATGGACCGATATATGGCGCGTATAATAAAAGCACGGACCGCGTACAAACAAATCGTATACAACAAACTGTATAATAAGAAATGGGTAATTGAAAAGATTCCAAACAAACAGACAGTGGACTGCGGCAGGGAAGGAGGGAGGGTGGGTTTAAAAGCCAAATTCATTCGAGTATAAAGTTTAAATTAGTCGTCTCGGTTACTCAAAGATCAGGATTTCAATGGGGCGGTGATGCAGTCTGCAGGAAGGTGTAGTGTACAGGTATACGTGTAGCTGTATAATAAGAAGATGCAGGGCGGGTGCCGCTTCGGTTTATACATAAAGATAGATATAGATATAGATATAGATATAGACGTAGATATGTATGTATACATATACCTATATATCCCAGAGGCGGCGTACTAGTCGGCGGCTCGTAGAAAGGTGATCTCTCAAGACGGTAGCCAGCTTTTGCTTAGGGGATGACACCGTTGTCAAGGATTTTTCTTTGTGGCCGGAAAGCCGCATGCTATAGACTTTACGCATACATGGATGTATATGCGTGTAACGTGTATTATACAGATGAACTTTTGTACGTTTGTAATACGTTGTACGCACGCCAAGGATTCTTGCTTCTCCAAACTCTTCGCAGCGGTGTTTGTATTATACTCTGTATACGCATCGTAATCAAGATTTTGTGGAAATTTTTCGAAACGCGGATTAATTTATATACAAGCTTTTATATGCAATTGTAGCGATTCTTCTGGGTTGAACTTTGATAAGGAAAGTTTGAAATTTAAAATGGTGGTAGGTACGATGCGGCATTCATTCACGATTGATGATTCAATTTCCGAATGACTTCTTTCTTTGAGTATGTTGGTCTGCGTTATATGTGGTCTTACTTGGGTAATTGTTTTCGGATTATAAGCAAGGAAGATTTTATGTAAATGAATTCCTGTTATTATCTACCAATGATTAATCAATCTTGTATTATTCGTTCGAGAATGAATAGCAGTTGATTAAGCTCATTTTTCAGCAACATGAAGTAAAGTTTTCGCTGGATGGAAAACAATGCCGTGACGTAAATTATTCGAAAAATCAATCCACAATGTTTCGATATCTTTATAGCGAAGTATACGATTAATTTAAAATCTCAGTTTTTTCCAGTCCTTTAGAATATTCATCAAAGTGTTTTAAAAAAAATTTACTTTGGTACAAAATATCGACGCAAATTAATTTACGTATTTGCGAAATATATAATTATTCGGTGTATCGAATTTCGACTAATTCTCAGACAGTTAATTCTAAATTCAGAATACGAAAGAGAAACCCTCTTCTTTAAAACGCGAGTTAAACCGCACGTGATTAAAGTAAAAATGGAATCATATTTTGATTTCAGCTCCATTTTTGGGCCGTCTGTCACACACTTCATCGACCGTCAAAATGCAAACCAGCAACAGCAGCAGCAGCATTCGAGGGACAAAATTTTGCCATCCAGAGATCGTCCTCGTTGCCGTTGCTGTTGCCGTTGCTGCGGCAGCAGCGGGCTTCGCAGGATTGTCGGAACTCCTGGTTTACCACGGCCGGTTGCGATGGTTGCGTCCGATAGGAGTCCGCTATAAGCCGACTAGGAATGCGACCACCGTCTAACCCGAGAGGAGACGAGGAGAGGAGAGGAGAGGAGACGCACACACCCATCAGTATACTCGGATGATGTGGAGATGACGAGACGACCTCGCGGACTGAAGTGGAACCAGATTTCCACGGGTCGCGGTGCCCTTTGTCACCGTCATCCGCGGCGCCCACCGTCGTCGCGACGCCTCTGACGCCCTCAGGTATAGGCTGCGGGTTACCGCACCACGCGAGTCTTGTTCTAATCTCTTCATGCTACGGCAAAATGAGCAACACAATTATTAGATGTATCTTTAATATGTATACAGTTTACATACTAAAGAATATTATCGTAATTAGATACGATACGTGTATTAATATGATGGTATGGAGCGGTGTGATGCAAAAATCGCCGTGCAAACGGGAAAGAATCGGTAACTGCGAATGAGAAGCGTGAAAATTCGCTGTTAAAAATATTGGCAATCTTTGTACGATTGAAATAACGGTGGCATTACAGGTTTTACGATGATATGCGATTCGAACACTTTTCGACAATATTTTTGTATTGTAACATTCTATAACTATGACGGCAGTTTTCGGAAAAACGCTCACATCTGTTGTCTGAAAGAAAATTCTTCAATTTTTCGTAATTTTACCGCGGTATTGAATATAAGTTAGTTATTCAATATTTCAGTAAATCATTGCAATATTTCGAAACCACGATTCAATTCGGCTCGTACGTTTTACAGCATCGAGTACCGAGACAAAATCGAGAGGCGTATCTGCAAAAGTGAGATACGCGTCGTACGTTCCTCTATTCTCTGTACGAAAGCGACGAGGGAAAGATTTGCTTTGAAAATCGTGCGTATCGTCGCGTAGCGAGTGGAGTGGCAGTCGGCAAAGCGGAAAGGTGTATATCGTACAGGTATACGTATAAGATCAAAGGCAGGCGATATAATCCTGGCAAATTGTGTCGGCAAACAGTTTCATTGTTGATTCGGCTAAACGGCGTATAGCCGGTATACACGGTGAGTTTTTCAATTTACGTGACGCCGCCTTTTCTGAAAAGTAACGTACACCGTTGAGTGCGAGGACGCGACGACGGCATTGTAACGCTGTGCGGTGACCGTCCGTAAGACGCTACGCGGACGTTGCGTTTTGGCTGCATCCGGGTATTGTGCGCGATCGGACCTTGGCGGCGTCGAGGACAATCTTCAATGCAATTCTACCACCAATAGCTTCAATAATATCGGGGATGGATACAACCTTGCCGCGGCCCGCAATCTTTTCGCCAAGTAAGCGCGTTATTCGGAGCGCCAACGCAAGCGAAAACGGTGTCGTTGCTTCTTAGGCGAGGGATTAGGGCTGTAAGGCTGCTCTGCCCGCCTTTGCTTTTATTTTGCCGGCGCTGCAACAGTGCGGCTATACGCACGTATACATATATCTATGGTATATTCACCATAGGTACACGCACCCATACCGCATCCACCTATATCTCTTATACCTAGGTATGCGGGGTGTATTCCTTGCGGTGCTCTTTGCTTTCGAGAAAGTGCCGGTTTCAGTTTAGAGAACTACCCCGTAGGACCAACCCCTCCCCACCTCGCCCCCCCCCCCTGCCTTGCTGGCTTACACCGCCACAATACCTGCAATTTGTCCAATGAACGCGCCGAGCGTTCATCCCCTAACCTTTGTGCATGGCCGGCGTTCGGCTCTTTCTCCATAGAAGAGTATAGACATGCAGCGGTATCACCGACTCGCATTCTTTGGGATAAGACTTTCGGGGGCGGGATTGAAGTTCCGAAAGCGCCTAATTCCGAATTATTTGCCGGCGGAACTTTAAGTAAAGAAATCAAAATAAAGAAGAAACGACAAGGTTTCGATGAGTCGGAAAGCCGACGGCTCGATGTTCCGGAATGCAAGATTCCGAAAATTCAAGTTAAAAAATATAGCATAAAAAAATCAGGAAACAGAATAAATTATTTATTGAACTTTTTTTAAGCACTCTTTCATGAAACAAACGCAATTTTTATTTCAAGCATATCAGGTATAGTAAACAAAAAATTTCTTCCAACGTAACGAATCTTTATTAAATTGTACGGCAATACAAAAGTTTGCTTGATTCCAATCGATGAAACTTTTCTCCGAATGATTTAAGAGGTAATTCATTTTCATGCCAACGATTCATTTCAATACAATTACAGCAGAGATCGAGATTTTATTATGCATGCTGTATATAAAAATGGATGTCACTAGTATCTATTATAGCTATCTTTAGTTGAAAAGTATCCTCTTCACTGTAGTTAATACATTCCAAGCAAAAGCACCAAAATATACATTATGCTGCGAGAATCATGCGGTGCAAGGGAAGTTTAGTTTTCAAATATCTTACGTGGGATACATAAATTTCGCAAGCATTGTAGGATGACGTCTACAGTGATTAATACAGTTGGGGCTGATCCGAAGAACGGCTCATCACTGCCAACTTTCTAAATCATTCGTTTAAAACTATTCCGGATTTCTAAGAACTGACTATCATACACTTAGTTTTTATACGTAAATGCATTGCCGACATTGAATTTATGCACGAAAATCTACTCATCCGTCAAAATTGAAAGAAAGCTGCTGCCACAGTCCGCAGACGTCGTACATGCATCACGTCTTACAAACTCGTGGCAGTAGTTCAAGCAGCGTATAGGTCAGCCTCGCAGTCCTACACGTGAAGTATAAGCGAACAACGCGGCTGATCCCAAAGTTGAGAAATTTCACGTCATTCTACTCGGCATAGAATAATTAGCCAGAATAAGTGAAAAGGTTCAAGATACTTGCCAACAGCGGTGCGTATCTAATTATTACATTTTTTGAGCTCTGACTGGTTAAGAGGGTCGTCTAGCACGAAGGTTGTTTTTTTAGGTATTTTTTACAGACAAACCATGGAAATAAAATTTCTCATAATTTTCACATTATATTCATCGACATTTAAACAAACTTTGTAAACTTCCGCGTTACCGAGAAGATATATTTTCGCGCAGTGTGATCTAATACGTGTTTTTTACTCTTGGTTTTGGGGAGAATGAAGAGTGTGCAATGAGCTGATGACACGGGGAATAGATGGAGAGCGGTTTGGGAGAACAAGCGCGATTATACCAGTCTGGGTGCACCACCTGGACTAATGCCTGATGTCGAGAGGTGGGGGGGTGATCATTCGAAATCGGCGACCCGCGAAATGCGACCGCTGCAAGCGGGGTTGGCTCGGGTTTGGGCTAGGTTAGTGGTCCTTCGCATCTACACCGAGGATGCGGTATAACTATACGTGTCCCTATAATACGAAACCTACTCTTAGGTGTAAAACCGTGCTTATAAAAGGCACCCCGGGCATAATGAGCCTCTCCTCGCCGATCCTTCAGGCTCCTCCTATTCATTATATTGTAATACACGCTGCGCGCGGTGCCGAATGGAACAAGATCTGCATCCTACGTTGTATATATTTATATGCGTATGTATACGTATACGCATGTATAAGTTTCGGTGGCCATTTTGGATGTTGTTAATACGGAGCGTCATGTGCATTACACGTTATACGTGAATCATAAAGCTGAGGAAATCAGTTCATTGACCGTGATTATTTGATTTCGCGAAATAGTTTTCCTTCCCTTTGGCGCAGAGAAATTTCTTGCTACGTTTTTGTTCTGTTACAATGTGTGGTAAATAATTTTTAACAATCTATATTATACTATGTCGAAACTGTAATCATTGTGAGATATTTCATTTACGAGTAAGATAAAATTTTTTCCGGAAAATGAAACTGCACGGAAAGAAGAATATTATAGATTTTACATCTCCTGTCGCGTATGTATGGACAGTCCGTTTTTGGAGTTAATTTTACAGCAATTTTGGCAAGATTTACAAATCCGATAATAATAGTTACAAAACCAAATAATAAGTGTTAAAATATGTTTGGGCAGATCTACCAAAATTGATGTAGATTTGGCTCCAAAAAGGTATCATTCCTTATAGGTATATATTCACCCCACAGATGTAAACTTTCCATTACGTTTTTTATCGTGTCTAAATGTTTCATAGAATCAAAGAATCTGAAGTTTACACCGCATACATAATACAGGAACTAGAGAAGGTGGCTTTCACCCTGTCACAGCCACAATAATTACCTCGGTTTCAAGTCGCGTAAAAATCGTGTGCTATTTTCCATACGTTCAAACTCATGAACAACCGCATTCTCGCCACAGTGATGAATTACACTTAGGTATACCTACTCAAGGAAGAAGCAACGTTGTGGCGATACGAAAAAGAGGGGGAAAAAAAAACACCAAATCGAACCAAACAAGCAAAACCACCAAGAAAAAAATGATTCGCAGTGCAAGCGTATTCTATTCCATACCGACGCTCTCTCACGCATCCCCCGTTCCGTCTATCGTCTCGTCACACACACACACACACACACACACACACACGTTGTCGATCCACGCGCATGCTGCATACTTATAACCTATGGTACACAGCGGAGCAAAGAAGCGGGAAGGGAGTGCATAAAGTGCGTTTAATCCGTGGGGGCTGGGAGAGGCGCGTTGTTGCGGCACTAGGAGAGGAGGGCGATTGCGGTACCCACTGGTTGCGGCATTGATCAGAGGCGGTACGCTCGCCAGGCCTCCCTCAAGTATTTTTCCGCCACTTTTTGCCCAGCGTAGGGTATCGTATACATTGTGTACGTACACACGTACCTACACACATACACGAGCTTTCTATAATGTTTTATGTACTTTGTGCAACGAGCGGCGGTCGAAAGCCGCGTACCGAAATATACGCGCAAGCTTCGTGCGATATACCTACCGACACACCTTATTGTACCGCAGGCTGCGCGGCGTTGCATCTTTAAACTTGTGTTGGAGAACGGTAGCGGATCTTAGATGTGTTTTGTGTATCAGATACATCGCATTCTGTTGAACGTGTAATATTCTTGTACGATGTATATGTACACGCTTACCGAATAAACGGCCGCGGTAACGCAGGGGGAAAATCTCTCTGTTGAAATTATTACGACGGAAAATCACACAAAGATATGTTGCATGCGGAAAGAATAATAAGAACGCGGTGCAACAAGAAACCGCCGCCAAGCTGCTGCTTCTTGCAGCTGATTTGAAGTTTCTTTATTGTAATATCTCGTACGCGTAACGCGTACGTAATTATTTTACATATAATTAATGCACCGTTAATTTTCACCCTGTGTAGGATAACTGACGGTGTTTACACATGTCGATTCAGCGCAATGCTCGTTTCAATTCGTAAGGTGATGTAACAGTCCTACCCTTACCGACCGAGACAACTTGTCATTCTTTTTTCTACATTAAATAAACATGCGAACGGAAAGGGTTCAAATTTTAACGTAAATCGTCAAAATAATGTGTGGTTTTTTGACACGTGTTACTGTTTCTACATTTCCCGAATTTCCGGGATCAAAAAATGCGTAGCTTGGATACTTTCCGCAATTCCGTAAAAAATGAGAAGTAAAACGTGCCACGATCGTGAGACTGTTTTCATGCAATACCAAGGTCGTTAAACGAACGCTAGTAAATAAAATAATTGCGCAAATAAAATATGCTTTCAAAACGAAGCAGGTTAACAATTTCGTCTTATTAGATGTTGGGGACATCTTATGAGATACGAAACGACAAATGACTTGTATTATACAGACGCGATACCTGCGATTGAAACGGCGTTGAATACATCTGAAAAAGTCATTCAAAATAAGAAGAGGATAAAAAAAGCCGTGGGCATTATACGTAAAACTGCAACAAACGGAGAAACGGCTTTGAAGTGAAACGAAAAGGGCGTAAACGGAGTCGGCTGGGATCAGAGGCCGAGTCGAGGAATAGTCGGGTGTTTTCAATTATATTGCATCTCTCTTTCGGTGTCTGATTACACCGAGATGTCGGGCTTCCCGGCGCTCTGCGCCGTTTCTCCCTGCGTGCACTTGCCGCTTTGCGCCTCGACTCTTATACGTCGGTTGGCATCTCTATGGGTCACGTGTATTTTTTCTACAGGTATGTGTATATGCATACCTCGTACTGTCCACACTTATAATATGCGTACGCAGATGACTTGCTCGTCTCAGAACAACTCTCGACTCACGTATACGTACAGCAATAAGTATATGCACATATATATTTAATACAGTTCTCTACGTTTCCGGTTGAAATCAGAAAAATATAGTAGAACCTGCACTTACGTAATATGGGTACAGACCTCACTAGGGTTAAAATATTTTATTATACCTTCGCATTATGTGTTTTGGGATACATTTTACTTCTAACACATCGTTATTAATTTATTATTTATATTGCGCTGTAGGAAAATATGAATGAAAAAATATATCGTTACTTGGCCAATGCGGAAGATCAATTGCTGTTATATGCGTTTGTAATTTTAAACGCCAAATTTTACATTATTTTTAATACACTTTTTTGGTAAATTAAAAAATCCGAAACGCGGTCAATTATAGATAAATATATATATATATATACTTATGTAATCTAAAATTTCTCATGCGTCAAGTTATCTACTACATTATCGTTACAGGTACATATACCTATGTGCTTATACGAACTTGATACGCGTGAAACGATGTTGCTGGGAATTACTTACATGGAATGGTGTAAGCTAATTGTATATACAACATGAGCTGTTGTTATATTCATCAAGAATAGTTGTCGTGTGTACGCTGTATTTAAGTATACTCGTACATATAATAATTGGAATGTGATCGCCCTAATCCCGTGCCTTACAATCGCACGAACCTTGACGCTGTTAAAATTGATTGTGAATTTACTACACGTTTAGTGTACAAAAAGCTTGTCAATTTACGAAATCAGGTTAAAAATTTACAAATTCGGTACTGCGACGTAAGTTATTATATTATGTATTTGTCTTAAGTTGACAATGAAAATTTTTGGTTTACTACAATTTATTGGAAAAACACAAAAAAAAGTAATTTGAATTTATTTAGTTGCGTCGTTAATTTATTGTATTTGTAAATAGAAAAAACAATTAATGTACGGTGAATTCACTGTTCTGTTTACGAATAAAACTTACAATACAGTATAGGAAGTTTCATACCGAAATTTTTGAAACACTGAAAATAAGAGAGGCAATCCCACGTGATAAAAATTGAGCCCTGGAAGAACGAAGCCCAGCGCGTTTTAGGTATGCTACGAAAAGAGTTGAGAGAAAAAAAAGACAAAGTTATAACCTGAAGGCTGCAAAATAAAAACTTAAATTTATTACGTCATTATGTAATTCGGTGATATTTTACACACGAATGATAATTCGCGGGAATTCGATCGTCAACTGATTTCCCTGCACAATAATTATCCGAATTAGCTCGCCTTGAATCTACAGATGCTATTTGATCCGTACTTACCATGCACGGGTGGTCTTATATAGGGCGTTCCGGGAGGCAATCGACCGTAATTCATGCGAGCGTCGCTGTGACTTTGGCCCGAAATTCAAATACAAGCAAGCTGCACCTAAATCATACAGGTAATACAAATACATGTGTGCGTTGCACAGAATATCCGATTTATTGGCCGACCGCGTTCATACACATAAACCTACCCATGTGTGTAACAATATGTAATGTAATATAAATTTATAAGTGTGGCTGGAAAGTAGGTATTTAAATATCACCGCATTGCGTACATAATGTACACCTATGCGATGCACGTAGATGAGTTACACACGCGGTATGTAAATTTGTAGGCCGCGTACCTAACACACACGACGTTAGAAAGGTGGTGTAGGGATCAACCGACTTATACGACTGAAATAAATAAATGAGAAATGTCACTCAAACGTCGGGATGTAATTAGGTGAACATCTATCTACGCGGGCAGTTCTAATCTGGTTATCTCGCAGGATCAGTTTCCCGGCGGGGCCCGATCATCTTCAGACCCCAGTGCAGTTCGGCCCGCCGAGTCCTCTAGCCTAGTCCAGGGTAAAGGCCGATGCCTTGTTTCGAGCCTAGCTGCGCAGCTGTATCCTCTTCTCGCATTCGAACCGCCTCCAAACCCTGAACTCCGCTAATCGCTGTATATACATGCGGGCTGCAGGGTCTACCTACGTTTGACATTGTACCTGTAGATTACCCGAACCACCTTACTCTAAGCAGGTAAATCATCGTATGACCGTGGCTTTGTTTCACACGCACAAAAGGACTCGAAAATTGTGCTACTGATCTTGTCACGTATTAGGTATACAATATGGACTGTGACCGACTGAGATTATTATTATTATTATTGGTATTAACGGGTAGACGGGTACTTTTCTTACCTCTGTAATACACGGAATGAAGATGTCGTTATTAATCGAGATGCTGGAAATTTCACGTATATCAATTTACATTCTTATTAACGCGATTCTGAGCCGTTGAGGTTTACGTATCGTTTTGTCCAGATACTCGATGCCGAAGAAAAATTGATAGAAAGTTAGACTGTCGAAGTAGAGCCAAAGTATAACAGCTGTGAGACAACTATAAGGTGACAAGTTGACATCGGCGATGATCGGTTAACGTACAAGCAATACCCGCGGCACGAATCGCACATTTCTCCGCACGTAGGCACAATGAAAAGCTTTCCGGCAACGTTTCTATATTACAACCGTACGCGAGCTGGTTTACTTTTTATTTTCATTACCGGCGATTGCAGGTCGACGTAAGCCGCGACGCTTATATTACTAGACGAGTATAACCTGCGTATGATAATATGGCGTACATCCGCGCGTTATACACGCGCAGATAGCGGCTAATGGTGTTGTCATTTCGATGATTGACAGCGCACTTCGATACTGTTAGACTTTACGGGGCTGATTGTAAAGCGCGGTGGTCGACCCGGCACGTATTGCGAGACACCGATAATGCCTAATGGCTTTTCGAAACGGACCCGGACGCTCTTGCGGTAATATTAGGTACAGGCGACAATGGAGCGCAAGACGTGACGCTGGATTATGCTCTCGATTATCCTCTTCGGGCACAACGCCTCGTATAATATATGCATAAATTTACGCGTGCTATTTGATATCCGTATGTGTTATATGCGCACCTATACGAGGCATAATCGGAAGACGGACTGAATATTGAATATAACCAATGAAATTATCTTACACGTGTAACTGTAATATAGTAATTATACATGATTTCTATACGAGAGCATGTAATCGTGTAGATCGAAGAGAGTTCCGGGTGCGATAGATATAATGGGGGCGTATACGGAACAACATAATTAGACGGAGCGGAACATTTTTGTGTCTTTACTAAAATTTCTCGCGAATGTAAGAGAAATGACAAATAGGATGAAAGTCGCGATGATTGATCGTATATGAAGAAAGTCGGAAGTTATTTGAGTCGAAGAACGCGACATGTTTTGCTTTCAACTTTTGAATTCCGTGTTATCTGTACTTACAATTGAGACCTGATTAAAACAAACTGATTTGGTTTAATTAACGCGTTGTGGAATTATAATTTTTCGGACAGGTATTTTGATTTAGGATAACGAAAGATGCGCCGGTATCGAATTCGCGGAACGTTTAGCTTCTCTGTGATTCGATGAAAATTTGGAGTCTAATTTTCACGATGTCTTGCGCAAGTCCTGCAGGTTATCATACAACGGTACACTTTAATTTGTCATACATGTTCACTATACGACTGCACATAATCGTAAGCGTGAAAGTAGCCATGGAGATGTACGAAAAACGACAAGAAACGATGTGCAACGTACTATCATCGAAACCGCGACGATTGTCGTAAAATAAGTAGGTACAACGCACGACAAAGAATACGAATAACATATCCTATCCGTAAGAGAAAATCACAAGATCGACGCTTACCTTAAAGATAGAAGCTGAGAACGTCGTCGGCGACATCGAAGAAGGATAGATAAAATATCAGGCGTTCAAAAGATACGCCGACGGATCGTCGGTTCCCGCGCGTCTCGGATCGTATTTCCCGTCGTCGAGTAGATACGGAATATAGAAAATCGTCGCGGCGTCCGCAGCAAGTATGCGGATGTAGTGCGCCGGGCGTCGAGACGCCGGGCGTCGCGTCGACGCGCAGCGACGCCGATAAACCCGCGCCTTTTCACGCGACGTTAACAATGGCGTCGCGCACGTTTCGCCAACCGCCTCTCGTTTCCTCTCCTCGCGCCGCCCCGCGCCTGCTCCGACGCAATCACCAAGCCCCGCCCCCCCCCCCTGAGGCCCCGCCCACCCCCACCCCCGAACCTTCGGCATCCCTTTCGGCGGGAGGCGGCTGCGGGCTCTGGGCCTGGCCGACCGGCCGACCGGCCGGGGGTGGGGGACCCGTTTCCGAAACAGTCGAAGAACGCCGCGGAGGATCAGCCGCCCGCAGGAAGAAGGCTCAAGGCAGGCAGACTGGAGCGGTCAATCGGGCGCCGCGCACCACGGAGCAACGCGCGTCACTTCACTCCGTTTACCCTGCACGTGCTCGAGGGATCGGAATTGCCTCTCGCCTTGCCGCGTCTTGCCGCGCCTCGCCGCGTCTTGCCGCGCCGCGCCTCGCCTCGCGCCGGTCATCGAGCAATCAGGTGTGAGAGGAGGCCACCGCCACCCGCCGTTACCGAAACACCGATATTGTTAAGACGGTGATAATATAACGGGGGAAAAAACGCGTGGATACTGGAAACGTACTAGTGCCGCCGCGATTCAGTGATTCGGTTCGATTTGTTACGTCGTCAAGCCGACGTCGTTGTTTTACCGTCGCCGAGAGCGGACGCGATACGATCGCGGACGTTGCACGTGTGTTCAGTGAAAATTTTATCTGGAATTTTACGTATTTTTCGTGTTTTTTTTATTTTCTTTATTTTTCCTTTCATTCGTTTTGTTCTTACTTTTTTTTTTTTTTTTTTTACTCCACATTGGTTCTTGTTTCTGCATTCGATTGGATCAATAATTTGGTATATCTTGTGTACCTAACCTTGTTTATTGTTTTTTTATAATTGTGATACAAACCAAAACATATTACCACCACGTTATCGTTATTCGTGATTGTAAGAAACGGATCAAGAGTTGACTTGTGATTTTCGCTGGTTGTAGTTCCGGCTTTACAACGGCAATTCTCGACTCGGTAAGTTTTACGATTTTATCCTTAAATCTTCTGTGTTTTTTTTTTCTTTTTTTTTTATTTCAACGTTTACGTACTTTGTGGTCTACACGGTTTTTTTTTTTTCATCAAACCCTGTAATAATTTTTCCGTCAGCTGAGCTGGCAAATAGAATCAAGATTGCAATATGTTTGAATTTATTCGTAACGTTGGGTACGGTTTGGTATCGTTCTCAAATACAATTACATCATGGATCGCACATGACCTGAAAACATATAACGTCACAACTAATCACGCAGTTCAACTGCACAGCAATAATTATTTTCTTACAATCGTTACTCCATTTTCTGATTGATTCAGCGATTGATTGTACTTGAGATATTTGTACCTTATTAGAGATTTCGGGATAGCCATCTTTTTCATTGTCTCATTTTGTGCAGATCAGTGCGGTTGAAATAAACTTTTGCGTTTGTGCGTTGAATCGCGATATTCGCAATGTTTTGCAAGTCTTCGTTTTAAATTTTCCATTAGCGAAACACGATCACTATCTACATTATAGATTAATCGTTGTAGGAAACATTGTGGAAGATCGCGGATTGTTTGAAATTTTCATTTTTACCCCTTTGTTAAATTAAATCGACCCACACTATTCTACACATATATTTGTTACGCTTCGAGGATAATATTTGTAGCAGATGAATTCCACGATTATTACAGTTTTGTGTCTCTATATATAAATACCGATACTATAACGTACGGTGAAACACGTATAATAATTATATCTTCTCGAATAATTTATATAATAATGTGAAGTTTCGATTTACAATCAAACTGAATTAAAATTCCATTTTTGAAGAAAGAGTTAGATTGGGGTTTTGCAAAGTTCTACAATAATTCGTGCAGCGGGTATAAACAGCTATGACCTTACCTTAATTGACATACGACTTGTAGTTTTTCGTTATAAAAACATGCAATACCTCGTTAACAATAAACTTCCCAGTGTCTCATGTATAACTTGAACAGTTGTATAACGCTCCATAATCATACGATTCTTAATTGAGTTTTTACTATACATAAATGATCAGCGAGCCGGTTTCCCTCGATTTCGGATACGTATCCTCATCCAATCGGAAGATTTTATTACGGTGTTTTCTAGGATTTCCGCTCGGCCGAATGCTTCCTATATGTGTATATATATATATACATATGTAGGTATACAGACAAACGCACACGTACAACATGTAATTGATTGCGTTTGGCCTGCAGCGTTACAGTTATACTCCGATCGTGTTTAGTAGGCTGTACCCACGTACTGCAGGACGCGTTTGTACGCTAGAAAAATCGGGGATCCAACCCTCCGAGGGATAGATAATAATGAATATATGCTGCCAGATTGCACGCGCCCGTTTACATTTTCCGCAATCGACGGCCGTCGTTCCGCTGCACAGCCTCCGTCGAGTGGCGACAGTTGGTTAAGTAATTGTACAAGTGGAGTACATTGTGAAAACATCGAGTGAAACAACGACTGTAATGTGTAAATTGCAATTTCAATCCTGACTACATTCCCAATTAACTTATAAATTAATTGTTTTATTTGATACGCGGTTCTTCGTCGACGTCTAAACCTCATTTTTATATCCTCGATCGAATTATGCGACAGACTGTTACCTTAGTTACAAATCCAATCTCAAATACCGTCAATCATACGTCTTTACTTTATATTCCAAAATTTTTCTTACCGCATAGCTTTCTTTACCTACATTTATACCTTATACTTTTTGTCAATTCATCGTCGCTTGTCTCTCCCTCG
The DNA here is from genome assembly GCF_021901455.1 of Neodiprion lecontei. Taxonomy (NCBI): domain Eukaryota; kingdom Metazoa; phylum Arthropoda; class Insecta; order Hymenoptera; family Diprionidae; genus Neodiprion; species Neodiprion lecontei. Next base: position 7,369,503 of record NC_060265.1, on the reverse strand, counting down.
ATCTGCAGCGGATGATGGATAGAATAAATAAATAAAAAAAAAAAAAAACGAAAGTGACCAAGAATGTTTCGGTCGTTTTGTATTTTTGAGAATGAAAAGAAATAAAGAAGTGTTTTGAAGTTCTTTACCGAGATCTTACCTTCCAGATTGTAGTACCTCGAGTGCTGTATAACCAATCTTCTTTTTTTTTATACCTTAACTCGAAAGATTCGAAAACGTGATTGGCGATGTGGTACTTACGTGCATTTCTACGTCGAATTAGGGGCTTTGTACACGCAGCACACGCGTTATTATATCTGTTTTTTTTTTCGTTTTTTGTTGGGGAGAAATTTACACACCGCTGCGTAGATCCGTCAAGTTTTTCATTCATCGCGTGCATCTGTCTCCGTGGATTTACGCAACTATCATTCGTAAGAAAAACGATTTCTTGGATCGAATTAAATGTGGAGAATTTTTTTACGAGGAAAGCAATTAATCAAGAACATCAACTTCTCACCCATACGATCACTCGTCGATTTTGCGATATAATTATTACGCACATACCTTATACCTGCAATGGAAATCATAAAAGGGAGGCGAATGATGTCTGGACTCGGTTAAAAATACAATCGTCGGTAAATTTTCATCACACACATACATGTAACTATATCGGAATAATTTTATTCGACATTTTTTTTCCCCCTGCATCGTTGGATCGTTTTTTTTTAAACTTCCCATGCACGGCAGCTGAGCCAAGAATTCAACCTAATACATCGTACAACATCCGTCGCATGTATGCTAACATCCTTTTACGTGCACCAAATTATCTTTTACATCTCACGTATATTATTACCTCACGTATATAACATGGTATATAAATTTCGATTCATTTCGTCCATACGAATATCACAGTTATCGGTCACAAAATATTTAAAAAACAACGAAAAAAACAAAAAAAACAAAGTCACACCCGCGATCGGGTTTCGAAATATTACACCTACACGCTTGCACGGTATTATACGGTATTATTCATTCGTTTTACACATTCATTCAACAACGACACGCATACGCTTATACCCACCATATGTATAAATGTGACATCGGTCTTGTAAAATTGATATACATAATAACTTTGACGCGATGTCAGCGGGTTGTCGAGAGCGAGTGACTGAATAGCGGACACACACTAATGTGTTTATAATATACGTATACGCGCTTATAAAGTGCGTGCTCAACGAGCGTTGAAGCGTTATGTAGTTATGTACTATATATATATATATATACATATATGTTATACATATCAGTCAGTCATGCACTTACGTACGTTTCGCTTCATCTATATTCCTCGCTACATGCATATTAGGTACATACATTCCGTCATTAAACCTTTGCACGATGTGTAATGTTCTCGTGTAATATCATAATAATTATATTATATTACACGAAACATACCGATCTCCCGATTCAAACAGCAAACAATCGACGATTATTTATTTCTTTAATTTATACTCATCCTCATCCGACGGTTGTATGAAACAATGAATGTTCACTCGTTAAGATAGCTCTTAAATCGGTGCGTAATAGAACCTAGTTTGAGTATGAAAAATTGCAGCAGTTTTACTTTTCCTATTACACATTTGTAATGCGCGTATCGCTAGGCGAATCGTCGCATGCGAATGTAACGCGACGGTATGCAGAGCCAGGTATACGTGACAAACAATAAATTACGCTGTCATTTCAGCCAAGCATCTCAATCTCTGGTAATTTTCAGCACTGTGTTAGCGTGGCCGGCGGCGGCGGTGGTCGACTTAGCCTGCAGTTACGTTCGTGCGGTTCCGGAAGCGGGGGCGCCGGCGACGGCGTCTCGGAATATCCACCAGGTTCCGCGGCAGCCAGAAGTCGGGAGGCCGCTGCGGCGGCGTTGCACGCGGCCAGGACGCTGTTGGGGGCGGGGGTGGCCAACCCTTGCTCTCCCACCCCCGAACCACCCTTCTGGAAGATGCCCCATAAAGGTCAGTAAACAGGCATTTTTTAAATTATCGGCTAAACGGACAAATTTTAACGTTGCGAATAACGTTTTAAAGATTTTTTCAAATACCAGGTATTAAAAATTTTATTTATGCAAGTTACAATTAATTAGTATGATTATACTTCTCAATGTCTGTATGTAAACAAATGTTATTAACCGGAGATGTATTCATACGGAAAAAAGTAATCGAACGTTAGAACTAATACACGTGCGAAAGAAGTTACAATATACACTGAGAGAAATTTTTAGTTCCGGTTACCGCTCAGTCCTTAACTATTTTCATTTCTTACCACAATCGAAAAATATAGTTGTAGGTAGAAAATAAAAATTAGTTTTCTAGCTGTTACCGGAAAGTCTAGTATCAGTTGCTATTCTTTCACATTACGATCGCCGTTACTATATTTTCTTGTAACTGTTGCGATAATTTAAGGCTTGTGCAACGATAAATCGACGTTAAAGCCTTGTTTAACTAAAAAAGTAGTGTAAACTTCAGAAACTGATTTTTCATTGCAATTATCAAAAAAGGATCGACGATAGCGCAAAATGGTTAGGCGTACCTCGTTTTTTTTTCAAACAGTTTTTTTTAACGATACCTGTTTTACTGAATTTTTCTAGTTACCATAGCAAATGAAATTTTCTCTCATCGTACATATGTGTAAAATTAATCGGATTTCACTCGTAAATATTTGTCGTCAAATATCGGTGTAATTATAATATTTCACGAATAAAATTCTTCGGCCGATCGCTTTATGCACTCTCAATATTAACATATCGAGGCATGTTAATTATTATCGCTCGTAACGCATCGCGCACCGTATCCCGTCCATAAACGTGCCGCGTGGGTGGACGGACGGACATATTCCGATCATGGCCCGGCTCTCGTTCCGACGCGACGTCGTCGGACAGCCGCGATATCTCGCTTCGGATTCCATTTATTATGGGGGAATTATACGGCGACGCGACGCCAGCCGTCGGCTCTGGACGCGTCGGTGTTGGCCCGATAGAATCAACATGGCCGCTCGCTTTTCCTTCCGTCGTCGTTCGTACAACGCAACCTGCTCCGCAGACCCGGCGATCAAACTATCCGTTGAAGAGGAGAGTTAAAAAAGGTTCTATAAAGTGCCTGGGTCTAAAAATTTGAAAAAAAAAAAAATTAAAAATACGGGACATTCTTATTTCTTTGATTATCGCTTGAAGTCGTCGGTGGAATTTTTTTGAAAAGCTTACAGCCTTTTTTAACTTTTTTAACTTTTTCAATTATCGTATTATATGTAACGTATGTGTATAACCCGAGTTCCAAGTACGAGTACCATATCTTCAAGTGCGAAGATAACAGGGCGTTGTTTCGAGTCGAATATAGACGTTATGGCGATGTCTATAACGAATCTGCAAAATAGGGTTGACCAAGAGCTAACGCCAGACGTAAATAATGTGAATGTATTGTCTGTTATATATTAGCAGGTAACTAAACAGCCGCTGTAAGCTTATGCGATGAGAAATGTATTTGCGGAATACCACCGTTGCAGATGTTCCGCTTTGTTCCATAATATCTCAAATTATACAATAATTGTTGAATACTACATTAAAGTGATATCTCGTTTCATATCGCTTATACATTACGTGCTGCACAAGCATCGATCGGTACGCGAACTAAGAAATAGAAAACAAGCAACGATGTTACCCGTAATATACATTTTCGGAAGATTTCAAGAACGGGAAAACTTTCGTCGTTCGACGCATAGCGGTTATTTTCAATCGGTTCAAATTTCAGGCCGCGCTAGACGCGAGAAAAGAAGTTGTGACGTTTGTAGATAAAAAGATACAAAAATACATTGGATTCAATTATACGCCGTATCAAAAACAGAAGTCTGTAAAAACGTAGTCAAGTAACAACTTTCCACCCGACAGACGACGATAAAAGAAAACTCGGAATGAGCTTAGCTCGATTATGACTGCACCCAAACGTATACCTACGTATAATAATTGAAATTGGATGACGGGTATAGCCGTCTACTTATGGCACCTACGTAAGAGCGCGGGAAAGGCTTCGGTTTAAGAGGTATAACGTCAAATCGGACAAGCGAGTCGAATGCCCTGCGGCGTTGCAGGTATAATAACATAGCTTCCATAGGCATAAGGCACAGCGGGTTGAGGCGGGGTTGAGGCGAGGTTGCGGTTAGCCCTTGTCGACCCTACACACGCCTTTGCTAGGCTTCTGTAGGGCGACAGCCCCTGTCTCACTGTCGGCGGCAGCCCTTAACGACACCTCGCCAACTATAGACAGACCAACGGGTTCAGGTACAGGTGACGTATGCCGATGCATGCACCTATAACTTATCCTATATCCTATATGTCTGTGTGTGTATATGTAAGCGTAAGGTACGAGTATACGAGCTTAGAGCTTAGGGTAGCTGCAGCGTGTCTACCGTGCGTTACTCGTGCGCGGTTTATATTTGGAGAAAATTTTACTAATTATATCGTGTAAACGACGCTCCGGAATTATTTTGTACATGTATATACACGTATACATATGTATGTTGTATACACGTTTTATGTTACGTAAATATACCAGGCGAACGTATTAGAACAATCACTTCACTTGGAGACTTTTGAAATAAAATCAGCGTCGTTTCTTACAGGATAGAGATTTTAAACAAGAAGATTTTTTCATATATATTCGTATCGCGTTTTGTCACCCGTTTGGATAACATTCAATGCACGTATGTGTCCAATGGGGCATTCCGTATGAACTCAACCAAGTCCTAATTCTCAGTAATAGTTGTTTCTGAAATATTTTGTGGGTGTAGTAGGACCGCAAAAACATGTAAATTTATTTACTGAAAAATTTCGGGAATAACTAATGGCAATGTGAGGCTTGTAGGGCGTGTTTATTCGGCACGGAATGCCCCATGCGCATCGACATTATTAGCTTGAAAGTGTGAAATCTCCAATTACTTGATACTGTAAATAGCGGATTATACGGTACATAAACGATTATCTTGTATCGTGCTGGTAAATGGCGTCCGCTGTACGTACGTATAATATCGCTGTATGCGTACACATAGATCGGAGATTATGGAAACGCAAAAATCACTGGACTAGGTATAAGATTTTTTGACAACCTGTCAAGATTAGGTGAATGATCATCCGCCCCGAAACTCTTCTATTTCCTAACTTTATACTTATTTGAACGTTGTTAATTTATTGCTACAAATTAGAGAGAGAGAAGCAATTATTCAACATAAAATGTAAACAAGTATGAAATACAACAAAACCGACGGCAAAATTGAGACCAAGGTTGAAAAAGAAGAACAAAGAAATGATAAAAAATAAATCAAAAATGAGTATTAAAAAAAGATAAAATAAATGAACAAACAAACGGATGAAAACAATTGGTTTTCAAAAGAGAGAGGGAGAGAAAAAGAAAAACAACACTGCAACTGGCTTCTTACCTCGACACAATACGTCTAACCCGCATTAAAGATCCGTACATACGTATATAATATAAAAGTTGACCCCGACGGTGACGCCTGCACCCTCTCGAAGACCTCTGGGACCTGCATCGCCTCTCCGCGGTAATCCGAGAGCGCACGGGCCCGTTGGAAACGTCAGGGACGAGGGCGGGCGAATTCAGCCGATGGCCCGGAGGCCCTTCCTCTTGTGCCCTGTATTCTATACTTGTTATTGGAATCAAATACGGAGGGAATTTTTCGCAACACGCGTGTGTGCGATGTACGTGATATATCCCGTGTATAAAGTGCAGCCCCACCAGGCCCTCGGGGAAGAGGCTTAAGCCAGTTTTAAGACGCGGATTCTCAAACACCAGCTACGTTACGTATCGAATCGTGCAGGTCCAGCCCTCACGGTGGGCTTATTTTATATACACATGCAGGGAATAACGCGGACAGCTTATTTAATCCGCATGCCGAAAGTTGGAATAAAGCCCGTATACATAAGTGTATGAACGCCTGGTTGTCATGCGATTCCCCGCAAATATTCTGCTTGACGAATGATTTCGCCTTCACGTGGTGAATTAATTACAGGGTTGAATTATCCCCCCCACCACCCCCTCTATCAACGTCTGAATAAAAAGTTGCTAAAAATAGGAGGAACTTTTTCAATGATATCGAACAATTTTACTGCACGGTGAATACCAATGAAACAATATCGCTGCTGTGCGACATGAGATGAATCTGAAAAACAAAAACCAATAACGCAAGTTAAGATATTGACAAGTCGAGAAAAAATGTTTTTATAATTATTGTCTCAAAGTTATTGAAATTTGCTGTTTTTCGTTTGATTCTATGTAACGATTTTCGGCTTACTTTCTTCAGTGTGGAAAGATATCGAAAGAGTGAAAATTTTGCAAATTATTATCTATCTAGAGTGGATGAAAATAGTTTTTTCTGCAATTACGGTACAACAAATAGCTCGTCAACAATTTTGCATTTGCCCTTTATTATAATATTACCGTAACACAAACTGTTTCTGGAACGTTTTTTAGACAAATCGTGGCGATCTGGTCGGCGAGCAAAACATACTTAAAACTGTCTGAATCGGATTAAAAAACGCCCCCGTGTTCTCGAATTGCTGATATTTTATCGTTACTGATATTTATCATATACTCATTTCTATCACATTTAGATGATACTGTTTCATTCGAGCTAGCCGTCGCTGGCGCAAATAACGTTCCCGAAAATTTTTTAAAGGATTCCTTTCTCCTTTCTTAATTTTTCGTTCATCCGCGTCATCCTATCATTGGACACTTGTGGGAAAAAATCTCGTAGCTACATATTTTAAACGTAAAGATGATTTTTCAAATCTCAAATGAATTAAGAGGCAGGATTTTACCTACGAGTCAAATGTTTGCACAATATTTTCCTGCATCTCGTGATAAATTTTAATGCTCGTGTATCTCCTTTATAACCTCGGATATTATTTATGTACATGATATTACATTCACATAGGCGTGATTCGTATCTTCGGCTAAAGAGGAAATTCAGTCGCGTTGATGTCTGTATAAAAGCTAGATTTAATTTCGGAGCTCTTGCATCGAAAAACTTTATACGATCTGTATCGATAATTATTCTCATTATTCGTTATTCGATCTATAAATTAAGCATAAAATGCACGTGAATTGTAAAAGGAATGAATCATTATTCATACAGGAACCTAATCTGAGAAACTTGAAAAGCCTTGAGCACGATCGCGTTCGAACAAATCTAACAATTCACATAAAACAAAAAAGAAATATCAGAGAAAATGTGTATTGAAAAAAATTTGATTACATTTCATCACTGACACGAATATTATTATATTCTCAAATATAACAATGAACTAGCAATATGGCGACACTTCATTTTGTTCAAATTCGTTCCACCGGAGCGGGGTGGAAGTCAATTTATGGTCGAGATTTGTAGCTTTAGATGTATAATATAGATGTAAAATTATAGTTAACTCTTTTCCAGAGTTTATAAGGTGGCGGCGTTTAATTAATTACCGGTGTTTCAACACGTATACGCTTATGTATGTACGTGTGCATTATATGAACGTGTGGCGACCAACGCAAGGTTTAATCTAGCTTCAGCAAATATATGCGCGTCGGTACGTTGCGTTGAGTTGTGTCAAACGTAACATAGTAATTAGATTTCAGGGATGTATGCGTGCATGCCCGATTCAAGGACCAATTCAATCCAAACCTATTCACCTGGATCGTGTCAATATATGCTTTACTGATAATTTCGTTTACCTCCGCACTCACCTTTATAATCATGTAATTCGCGTTGTAAGAAAAAAAAACGAAGTTACTTTACCGAGGACTGTTGAACGGCTACATATTGACCTTCTTTTTAAAAAAATTCGTTATTCGTGAATTCGGTAAATCGTAGTAATACAGCTTCAACAAATTCACGTATATTCTACCGATTCAACTTCAAGTTACATATGATTCTGAAATTTCAGATCGTGTTTTTTTCTCTTCCAACTTTTCGTCTCGTCAACTTTGCAAATAACTTCAGCCTTACCGAACACTGCAGTGAAATGGCACGCGTCACGACGTATAGGTATACATACCTATATATTTCCTTCTGTGAATCTGTGTAAAATATAGTTATCACATGTAGAGAGCACAAGCACCGCAGTAAACGTGAAAGACGTAGTAGTGGCTCGATGCGCGATGTTGTGCGTTAGGTACGCGTTATACGGGGGATGACAATTAATCTTGAGCTTTCACGGGCAGAAGTTGGTACCTTTGCCGCAGTAGGAACGTACCTACGTTATACCTACAGGTAGGTTAAAGGGTGCAGGCGTCGGGACGCGTCGCGGAATCTGTGTCGTCGGGGGTTGTTTGGCGCTTCGCGAAATCTGTAGCTGGTGTAGCCGATGCTCGAGTGCCGGGAGCGTCGCGTCGCCTCGCGTCGAGACGCGGCTAGGATGGGATTTAATCTGTGTCCCGTTTCACGCTCAGCGAAGCGGAACCTTTTTACCCCGGTTTGCGGCGCGAGTCGCAGGACTTTTCGAGCCATTCGTACCTGTATGTATACGTATACGCTGCGGCGTTCGTTATCGTTCCTTTTGGCTTATTATAACGGATACGCGGTGCAGTTAACGCGCGATACCTTAAACTGCACCGTCAGTCTCGTGGTGTAAAGGCGTGACGTGACGTGATGCATGTCGTGTGTCCTACGTAGAACGCGTATCGCGGGACCGTGCAACGTGTTTAATTCCTCAGCGTTTACTCGCCGATCTGTGTACGTACCTCATGGGAGTACAGGTGTCTACGCAACACGGGAGGATGTGCAGTACGCGAACCCAGCGTGCCTTTTGACTCGATGATATCTCTTTACACCGTGAGGATTCACCGTCGTCGCGCAGGCGAGGTGCCGTTGCAATTTTATTCAAAGGCGTGTTCTTCACGCTTCGGCGAGTTTTGTAAAAGCCATTCAAATTTACATTCCTCCCGCTATTTCTTCTTCCGTACTTCGGCTCGCACGTACGCAGCGCCAGGGAAAGTGGGGATCAATTAAATTTTGTCAATTGCAAGATGCGTTTAACGACTTCTGTCTTTCACTTAACAAACTCTTCCTCTAGCTTCTTCTTTTTTTTTCTTTTTTTTTTATTAATTCTGCCGGATACGTGTTCTCCGGATTACAAGCATCGCGCTCCTAATTATATATGTAGATGTAACGTATAAAATTATGAACAGTACTCAACAAATGTTTTCATCATGAAAAATTATCACACCGACTCTTGATAAGATTAGGTAGTACCGCGTGTGCTGGATAAATTGTAAAAACTGTGAAGCTTATACGGAACAATCATCGCAACATTTAGAAAATAGGATTTCAGTCGCTACGACAAAGAAATATAAGTCAATTTCTGCCTAAACTCGACGAAAATTCTCCTTCAATAATCTTCCCTTGTCACCGAGTTCTATATTAGACGGTTTAGCGTATGTGTAGATCGTACTTTAGTAAAATAATAAATTTTACCACCGCATGTGGTAACGGTTAACCGCATTCATTTCTTAACTGCAACTGCATACCATTCGAGACGAATCAATCGATCATTTTGAATTTAGGTGAAAAATTGCGTTAGTTTATTAAGTTAGGTGCAGAGAATCTAGCGGTGCTCCTCTTTACCGAACCGGGATACTCGGTCAATTTGCCTAGTTTTATATCCACTACTTGGAATTTTAACGTGCCAATGATCCGTTTCCCGGTCTTGACTTTCACGCGTATTTTAATCGCAGCGTTTAATTGCTGCGTACTTGAGCACGAATCGAGACAAACTCTCGCCAGCCTGAAATCTTATTCCTAAAACACGTTTCTACCCATGTTTTCCAGAAGAGGACCTGATGCACGGCGGGGGTGGCGGTCTGGGGGGCGGCTCGATGGTTGGACAGAACTCGATCTTTGGATGTTCAGCGGCGGGTCACAGCGGAGTGAATCAACTCGGCGGCGTCTACGTAAACGGAAGGCCCCTGCCCGATTCGACGAGACAGAAGATCGTAGAGTTGGCCCATAGCGGTGCTCGGCCCTGCGACATATCGCGGATTCTCCAGGTCAGCAATGGCTGCGTATCGAAGATACTCGGAAGGTGAGATAATATCTTCGCTCGTTCGCCAGGTAGAATAGCTTTTACCATCTAGGAAGATCTTTCACTGACAAGCGAGGTTCAAAATCTCGGGACATTGCGATTGACGGAACGATGAATATCTGAAGACTTATCGTTAGGCCTGCTGTGATACCTGCAATGTCAGAATTTTTCATTCGCTTATTTCAAGGCTCTCAAATTCACGCACATATTTAGAATTCGTTACGTGGACTTATTTTGAACCTGAATAATGAAGAAAAGAATTCTTAAAACCAAAAGGGCGCATAAATTTTCGCATTCACCAACGAGTTTATAGAATGATTTTTAGCCTAAAGTGGACTTATGATAAGATGAATTACTCTCGAACGAAATTTTTTGGAATAGAAAAATTTTCATTTCAATTTCTTCGCGGAAATGTATTATAAATTATTTTTTTTTCTTTCTAGAGTCAACGTTACATTACATTTTTCTAAATCTTTCGAAATGATTTTACAAAGCTTAAATCGAGATGAACAAATTTATTGAAAGTGGTTTAAATAACAAATTTCCGCGAGGAAATTGGAATAAAAATTTTTAGTCCGGAGTATTTCATATCATTATACATCCATGTTAGGCTGAAAATCAATCTATGAATTGATTGGTAATAAAAAAAATATCATACGCCCGTTTGGCTTTACAAATTTTTTTTCCCAATATTCAGCTTGAAAATTAATTTACGGAACGATTGGCAATGAAAAAACGAATTATACGCCCCTTTGGCTTTAGATAGCTCTCTAAAGCTAAAAGAGCATACGAAATTATGAGCCCTTTTGGCATTAGCACCGCGATATTAAATACCAAGCTTGTCCAACTATACGTAGATCAGTGGGGGTAAAAAAAAATTGAATGCCCTTTAGTCGGGTTTAAATACAGTATAAGAAAATAAGTCAGATATCTTGACCGAGCGACGCTTGCTGCATTGACAGAAATTTTTACTTCCGGTTACCGCTCAGTCCTTGACTATTTTCATTTTTATTACCACAATTGAAAAATATAGTTTTAGGTACAAAGTGAAAATTAGTTTTGTTGCTGTTACCAGAAAGTCTAGTATCCGTTGCTATTCATTCTCATTACGACCACTGTTACTACATTTTCTCGTAACTGTTGCGAAAATTAAATGCTCGTGCAACAATAAATTGATGTCAAAGCCTTATTTAACTAAAAAAGTAGATTAAACCGAACAAAACTGATTTTGCGTTGCAATTACCAAAAAAGGATCGACAATGGCGTAAAATAGTTGCGTGTACCTCGTTTTCCGTATTACCAACAATATTCAAACAGTTTTTTTTAACGATACCTGTTTTACTGAATTTATCTAGTTACTGTAAGAAATGAAATTTTTCTCGTTCATCCTACTTGTAACTTTCTTCTGAAATATTGTCTGATTCGTGCATGTCTCCAATAATTTTTCAGGTACTACGAGACCGGTTCAATAAAGCCGCGGGCTATCGGCGGAAGTAAACCCAGGGTGGCCACTACGCCAGTTGTCAATAAGATCGCCGATTACAAGCGCGAGTGCCCCTCCATTTTCGCATGGGAGATTCGGGACCGGCTACTGCAGGAAGGCGTCTGCAACAACGACAACATACCCAGTGTGAGTATCCTCGACGTATCACTTGTCATATGTAAGATAGGCAAAGTTATTATTGAATTACAATTAGCTGCCGAGATATGAGCATCGGCAAGAGGATCACCCTCGGAGTCTGCGATTCTCTGCACGGCGAATCGATCATTGGCCACGTGACAAAAGGCACTGTTTATTGCACAACGGTCTCTCCGAGTCTCCCGACAACGAACGTTCCGCACAGTTTACCGACTTGAACCTCCGCGCGCCATGCTATAAGGTAATATAATCTCGACACCCGGGACGTGCATCGGACGTTGATGGGCGCCACGCGGTTTATTACGCGCTCCTGGATCCCGAAGAGGGACAGCGACGTGCAGGGTGTAGGTATCCCGGGGATGAGAGAGGGAGCAGCAGAAGGAGGAGGGAGCTCGAAGCGTACCTACTTGTCTATCGGATCCAGCCACTCGACTCGACCCTAATCAAAGTCTCGTCAATGCGATCGGCCGGGGAAATCCTCCGCTCCTGCAACAGTGGGCAGGGTAATCGGTCCATTACTCGGACCTCGCATTGTCCACTCGGTCCCAAACCTGCGCAGCGTCTCCTCCTCGCCAATTCGTTCAATCTGTTTCAGTCCGTGAAACGCGGGGCGACGAACCCCACCGCGGCGCAAACAATCGCGTCCTTCTTCCTGCGACTGCGAGTCTTTCCTCGACGAAGACTGCAGCGCGGGTGTATTCCTTCGTTATTCGGAGGAAATCGGGGGCTCTCTCGTCGTTATCTCCCTTCGGGACCGATCAATCAGCCAGTCTCCCGCAGCACGCACCGCGGTAATACGCGATCGGTGCCGCTGCACAATTCCTCGACAAGTCTGCAATGGAAAGTCCTCCTACCGCTAGCAGCCACTCGATCTGCCGTCGGTTTCCTCCCTTCTCTTCACCCCCGCGTCGGCCCTGCCGGCGGTGCCGGAATCGGGCTGAATGGGACCAGTTAAGCGTGTTGTACAATTATTCGTGACCAGCCGTCCGCGTAATGGTCTGCATGGATGCTCTGCGGGCGTTGTGTATGTCGGCGGCGGTCGAGCTCGCTCGATTTTCCTCTCTTTTCTCTTCGGCTCTTCGTCGATCGCCGTTTTCCCGGCAACCCCCGACGATGCTTCCTGGCGCCATTACGTACTGTGGATTCAAATCATTCCCGATACTCTCTCCGCACGCACGCACACGCGTACGGATCGACCGCTGGCTGTACAGGTACTCGTTGACGTTCTCGATCGACGGTGAGCGACGCTCGCCACTCGCCGATCGTTCAAAACCCTTCACCGCTTCGTAATTAAGACGTGGTTCGTACCGAGAGGTTCTCTTGAAAGGACCTGCTCGTAGCGCGCGCGATTCGATTTGCTTAATTTTGATTGGTCGGTATCCGTGTTAGAATCCTGAAGCAAACCTTCGTTGACTAGAACAAGTTCCCTAAAACGATTGGTTGAATAGTGACAGTCAACCGTAACATGTTGCGTATTATTCACGTAGGGATTTGGGATAGATTAACGGAAACATTTTATTCGATAACTTTTCTATGTAGAACACACTGTGGAGAAAGTGGAATTAGGTGAAAACTATTGTCGTTCCCGTGTAAAACCTAACGGAAATAATTTTTAACATTTTTTCGAAGATTCTTAGAAGCGGTAACTTTTTTTCTCCAGCATCTTGGTATTCAACTCGTATTTGCAAGGCTCAGATTTCCTCCGATACTGTTTCAAATTGCACTGTGAAAAAAGTTTATTTACTGTACAAACGTGTATTTGTACGTGGGAATAATAAAGGTTTCGTTAGGTACTATTATCAAATTTTAGTTGAGCCAAATACGACTAGTTAAAAAATTTCTATCGATCGTTATTTGACTCGATTGAAATTTGACAATAATAACAAAACATTTGTTTCACCATATCCAAATATACGTTTGTCGACAGTGAATACAAATTCTCTTCTCAATGTGGCGTGAATAAAGCGAGATCAGAGTTAAGAGAAAGAAAAAAAAGTCCTAAAAAAAAAATGAAAGACGAAAATATACATTATTTTACAAGCACGTCGTGATCAGGTTTGTTTCGCCTTTGACGCAGGTCTCGTCGATCAACAGGGTGCTGCGCAACCTCGCATCCCAAAAGGAGCAGCAAGCGGCGGCGGTCCAGGCCCACCAAGGTGCGGAGAGCGTTTACGACAAGCTGAGAATGTTCAACGGACAAGCCGCTGGCTGGCCGCCGGCTTGGTACTCGGCCACGCCGCCTCATCATCCCCTGGCACCCGGACTTCCATCCTCCGCCGCTCCCGGATCAGGTCAGTCCCTACTGCCCGGAGGTCAGCTCCACGGACGGGACGATTCCCTGCTAAAACGTACCGGTGAGTAAGACTTTTCGTAACGGTCAAGTGCGCACGAAGCGAGGATGAAAGCTCGGAACTCGGTAAGCGTAAGGTAAAAAAACGTGCGTAAAACCGTGCTTTAAATCCCCCGGAAAAAAATTTCGCATTCTTTAATTAAAAACCTATTCAGCGCGTCTTCACCTCCGGCATACGCTGGGTATGCGTTAATTATTCAGGCACGCATTCTGAAGTTGAACTAAAATCTGGACCGCTTTATGTCCCGCTAAATAATAACGACGAGGGATAACTTGGCCCGTGTGTTTGCAAGTCTCTGCATCTCTCTTACTAACTGCAAATAGGATGACCAAAAGTTGGTCATGCGGGTCGGATCTCTCCGAAGGTGATCGTTTATCCAGATGCGATCTTTTTCGATTACCTACTGCATAACGTGTGTATAGGTGTAGGTATATACCTAAGAATCCCACATCTCTCTCACGCGGTGCGCTTATGGAACTAAGCACGGTTTTCTTTCTATCGTTACGCACAATCAGTCAGAGGATTGAGAATTCCTCGTGTATAATTATCACCATAATTCAGGCATCGGAAAGACTAAGATTAATTCAAGAAATCATAGGTATCAGCACCTGGTGCAATTGATTTGTTTTCGAGGCACGTCTTTGCCTTTGAATTGTTACATCGTTGGCGTTAAATAACATGATATCAATACCGGTATAGTTAGATTATTTTTTCCATTCTTCCAACTAGTTTAAAGAAATAATTTTAAGTAAAATTACTCTGCAAGAAAGGAATTATTAAATATTCTAACAAGATTTTCTCCACGATTAGGCGTAGGTATACACGATTCTTAAAGTTATTGTGCGAGTTCCTTTATATTTTTTATAAAAAAAGTCAGTTGCAAATTCGTATCGAGGCCCGATTCGACATCGTCAGGACGCAACACCTCCGCACTCCAAGCACTTTATTACCCCGCGGTACACAATAAATTCCCGTAATGAAGCGGCGCGTGCGTCACCCGCGCAGTGAAAATCTTTGAGGATATATTTCCCATAGCTTTTTCCGAAACTGTGTAAACCGGAACACGGTTGCACCGCGTAGATGCGTATCTGCACCCTGCCGGGCGGCCAGAGGGGATGATTTTGGAGTCGGCTCAGGGGGCGGCCGGCGCTCGGTTAGGCGGTAAGCAGCTGACGATCGGCGTCGGGACGTCGTGGGCCTGCAGAAAGGCCTGCAGATCCGACAAAGGGGCGCCACCCTGCAAGAGGGTTCGGTGCGCGGAGGCGGAAGGTAATCGCGACGGGCCTGCCTGCCTGGGGTCGGGGGTTGACAGGCGCTCGGGGGCGCCTCTATATCTATATTTATCTATACATATATACATATACATGGAAAGAGAGGCATGTACATCTATATATATAAATGAGCTATATATGCTTCGGGTATAGGCACGGTGCGTCCAGGAACCCCCAACAAACCTACGTCATCTGCGAGCCCACCTAAATAATTCAATAATATGTCTATCTAACAGCAACCCGCGCCCTGCTTTTTTGATAACCATACACATTCGGAATACATACGTATACTATATAAATAAAAAAGTATATCTGGGGACAGTGGGAACCGCAAAAATGCTTTTGTTGTTACTGCGTTTATTTTAATTAAGCGCGTTATTCAAATTCATTCGTCATATATATATATGTATACGATAGTGGGAATTTTTGCGGTGAAGGTCGGACGCGCCGGTCAATAGGCAACCAAAGTTACGTCCGAGGTAACCTTGCTAAGCGTAAGATGTAACTTCGGTTGCCTGCCTGCTGGCGGAATATCGTTGGCGGTGGGATCCGGTGCCAAAAATTATCGGTATATTTTTGGTATTTAGCTGATTTTACAATTATTCTTTGTTACGGTATAAACGAATGTTAGTAATCAGTTTCCGAAAATGTTGCCCCAAGTTTTTCGTCAAACGTTTTTACGTTCGTGAAAAAGGTTTTTTTTTTCAAGTATTGATATACATAAATACAGGTGAAACAATTGCGGACGGTGATAATATGATTTGTTTTTAAAATTGATTTCTCTATTTATATCGAAACAAATTCTTTGGCCTTACAGGCCTGATTTGAAATCTTGTAAAATTCGAAACGAAATAACACTCAGCAATTATTTTCGGCGTAATTATAATACACGAGAAAAATCGATTCGCGGACGTTAATTGAAGATCAAGATACCGAAAGTGGATACCATGCAGACACAAATAGGGCGCTCGTCGTTTCCGCTGATGAAAATGTGTGGGAATGAGTGCAATCACCCCCTGAGATTCCTTCACATAGAATCATTCGGGATTACATCCGTTGGTTAAGCACTCAGTCGTCTGTGAACATTTACTAGATGTCGGACAAATATATGATAAATGTAACACGGTGGCATTATACGTACATTACTTACGCACACTGATTGATCCAGAATATTTATATAATTAATAAATATTTATATAATATTAATCGGTAGGTGTAAATCGCGATGTCAAACAAATATTGCTGCAATCGTCAGGACGTATAAGGTTTGGTTTACAATTTCAATGTCGCAGAATTATTTTTGTGCGAATCTAAGTTACAATCATTGGTTATTTTATGGATAATTTCACTCGGTTCGAGTTTTCGCACTCAATGAGACTCGTCGTCTTTGATTATTACTGCAAATCATCGTAATTGTCAGTCAAATCGTCATTTGAAATTTTTAATTGGATTTCACGAAACGGTCGGAAAAATTGTACGCAACTTTGGGCGGTTTGATTTATACGGTTCTGTAAGTACCTCGTATTAAATATATTATTATACCGCCTCGTTCATCTTGCGTATACCTTATTCTTTTTCATTCCTTCGATGTCTTGTTTTTCGAATTTTGACGTATTTCGATCAGCCAACGGACTATATAATGCGATTTGACTCGCGTATAGGACGCGACATTCGAGGAGCAAAGATGAAACTTGAAACGCGCTTAGATTGAGGTCGGCCGAAAAATAAATGTGAAATAAAAAAGGTGTGCGGAGAGAAAAGAGAGCCTTCTTACAGCGCAGTAGACACATAATGTATATTACGCTGGACTTTTATTCATTTTTTGTACCTTTTTTTTTTTCAATACTTAATGTATTTTACCGATGGTTATAGTGAAAAAAACTGTCAGATTTTGTACAACGAACAATACTTACGTCGCTCTCTACAATTATTCGTATATACAATATTATACGTATCTATAAAGTAACGTTTGCAGTTTACAATCACGTCATAGTTTCCTTCGTGTATAATATAATTTTAGCCGACTGATATTTAAGTCTCGGTTAAACAGAACAACACTGTGTAAAATAGTTCTTTACATTGTCCATATTTAATTGGGACTGTTATAATTGCCTTCCGAGATCGTGTATACGTATGTACGGGTATAATCGAGCCATGCGAAAAGCTTGCGGTTTGCATAGTCAGCCTTCGCGCATTATGCTCGCTGCGCTAGATACACGCCGCGGAGGTTTGGGCAATACGCATAAAACGTGTATAACTTGTATTAGATGGGTATATAGTACGCCTAGTGGATGGACAATAGACACGGCTTTGCCCGTCAAAAACATGTCCCGTGTACAGGAGTTCTGTAAAACTAGGTGTATAGGCGTACGCGGGGTGTGTCGTTTTATTGACTTTCGCATTACGCGCGTTTCAACGTCCGGTTTACCCTGCAATGCCTATACGTGCGTTGGTCGATGCTGCAACGACGAAATCTCGTTTAAAACGGTGCCGAATTATTTACCGTCAAAATATCTACATTATACACGTGCGTTAATCGGAAAAGAGTTTCAACGGTAAATCGTATGTAGCAAGAATCGAGGGTAAAAATTTCTTTTCTACTTGTTAATCCTCTTTTCACAAATTTTGTTAGGTATGTATAGTTTAGGAATCTTTTTCTTATATACTCGATGAAACGAAGTGAAAACACCGGTTCTTCACGCTTTGTTCACAGATACCGGATCGCTACTCTCTCATCAGCAGGAAAGCACTTCCGACGGTAACTCGGAGCACAATTCATCCGGAGACGAAGACTCCCAGCTAAGGTTAAGGTTAAAAAGGAAGCTACAACGCAACAGGACATCTTTCAGCAACGAGCAAATAGACAGTCTTGAAAAAGGTAACAATACTCTGAGAACCAATCGTTATACAAGCGTACAGTTTACCGGGAAGATTGAAAGCTTTCACTTCGTTCATTCGCTTCGTTGTACATTTTTTGCAAGGGAAAAAAAGAATTCATTTTATATAATTGTACTGTTAAATTCACCTCTACCTATTCTCATAATTATCGTACCTGAGTTTATTTTGTTGGTATATACCATGTATCTGATATTTTCCTTGATACTATCAGCATATTCAAGTTTTAATATTGAACTTGGCAAAGAGTTGTTGAAACTTTCACACTCAACTGTCAATAGTTTGGCTATCAACGTTTTCACCCCACGTTTCTTTTTTCAATGATTTTCACGCACCTCTTCAAACGGCACTCAAGGATCCCGAATTTTTCCGTCCGTTTCAGAATTCGAGAGGACGCATTACCCGGACGTTTTTGCGCGGGAGCGTCTCGCCGAGAAGATTGGTTTGCCCGAGGCACGTATCCAGGTGAGTGTGTGCTGTGTGTGAGAGCGCAGAGAAGTCAGAGCGAACACCGCGCGAATAGTTATTTTCACCCCTATAGGCAAAGGCAGATTATACGATCCTTGCACAGCATCGGGGCACGCTGTTATCAACGCGCAGGATTTCGCCACTGTCAAATTTACTCTTTACTCCGGACTCGCGTGCGTTGCGAAACCGAAGATTTCAAGTTCCGGGTTACCCGCAAACCTGCCCAACCGAATTACATTGCGCGCGATACCCAAAAGCGTTCTCCAAAATCGTGTACGCGAAAGGGTCAGTTTTATTTCGGTCTTAAAAATCTGGAAGCAGCGGAAACGCCATTGTTTAACAGCGATTGTTCGAAACTGTTTATTTATCAAGTAGTGCAAAAATTTCAAGTCGAAACAGGAGGCCGCAAGCATTCGTCGCTCGGTCATCGCCAAATTAATCGTTAAAGATGCGCGACGTCTCAGGTCAGGCTGGCTGTGCCCGGTGTACCTTGCGCCTTCGGGCATAATTTACACGTCTCGTCGGTCAGGCTGTAAGGGTTTCGAAACGGTGTTTGACGCGTGGAGAAGGTAATATGGAAGCAGCGACCGGGTTCGGAGGGTCCGCGTTATGGGTTATGCTATGGGGTACGTAGACTCGGAGGGTACGAGGATCGCGACGCTGTATGCGGCGAGCAAACACGGCACAGAGCGAGTAAGAAGGGTGAAGGGGGGGGGGGGGGGGGGGGGGGGGAGGGAGGGAGGAGGAGGTAGGCGGGCAAACAAACAAACAGTGCCAAGACCCTGTTGACGCGTGTTTTCAAGCTTCGTTGGCTGTTATTGATCTTGCTAAGTGTAGGCAGCACAGCCTGAAGGATAGAGAGGAGGCTCGAGAGTTGCGCCAGAGAGTAAAGGAGGCATGCTCCTCGCGTCGAGGAGGAATGGCGGGAAAGAGGGACGGCTTCGAGCCGCGTCGAGGGCGGCGAAGGGTGAGGGAGAGGGAGAGGGAGAGGGAGATATGGCTCGGGCTTGGGCTCGCGGTGAGAGGAATCGAGCAAAGCCTAAGAGGGTTCGGACGCAACCATGGCAACCGGCCTGGCATCCCACGGGACCCGCTACTCCGATTGGCCTTTGCTCGGCCTGGTTTCCACCTATATCTCATGGTTATACTGATTTCGCGACGCGCACGTTATCTCCTACAAATCTCTCCCCTTGCTCTATAGTTCGAACGCGGCTCTTCTCTTTTCTCTCACGCAATGGCCGGCTTTGGCGCCGATAAACACGATTATAATTTCGAGACTCCGTGACTCTCTCTCTCTCTCTCTCTCCTTCTCTCTCTCTCATCTCTTTCATCACCCCCCTTTAATACTCTGCCCCGCGTTTTCCCACCTAAGTGTCTCTAAGTAAGCGGACGCCAACCGCTTTTACACGGTTATGATAGACGTACCATCGCGTTATTACGTTACGTATATACTATGTATATATACGTGTATAGATATTTAGCCTAAAGGTCTTAATATTGTCGTCATTGTTATTACTATTATCATTATCGGTATCATCCAGCGGAGGATATAAAACTTGTGTGTAAGATTTAAAATTTTTTCCCCGATACATTCCGTACATCGGTTTGCGTCAGTGTTCCGACACATTTTATTCGGCAACAACGTAGATTTTTCGAGATTTTATAAAAAAAACCGCGTTACGGTTGAAATATATCACCTGGAAGAGCAGGTCGTTACTCGGTGAACATTGAAAATCGAAATCCGTTAAAGCTATTTAATTATTAGAGGTATACGAAATAGTAGAATTAAATATTTTTGTCATACTGAAATTGGATAGCTTTCAAACATTGTTTGAAATGTGAGACACAGCTCCCAGCCCGAGTAGACGGAAATTATAACAGCCGTTTTGGAAATATCGACACCGCGTATTAGCCGCGGCTAGCTGATTTTGGGCGACAATGGGTTGGCCGAAGAGTGAATGTGATTGGGATGGCATGATGGTTGGGTACGAATGTACACTCACAGGTATAACAAGGCGTCGTTCGAGTATTGCGTAACGCACCAAGTCTATACGTGTACTATCTACGGTCATCGATATTATATCGTAACGTAACGTAACGCACTTACCTAGCTGCACGATATCTTAGCTAATAACATACAGCGCACTCTCTCAATAGGCCCACAACAGTACAAGAGGGAAAGCAATTTTCCAGAAATCTGAGGTCTCGTTAGAGCCGGCCTCTCGTGCAGGCGCGGATACGTTGTTTACATTGGTTATACTCCCATTTCGTTTTATTTCAACCTGGAAATATACTTGCGTGTCAATTTATTTAACAACGTATACCTTTTCTTTTTTTTTTTTTTGTCGTACATAATTATTCGTGTAAACGTTTTACACGAAAAATTGTATGTTGAAATAAGAATAAGTTTGTTCCTGTGGTTAAAAAAAATGACAGAATCATCGCATTTGCTAAGCAGTCGTGTTGAGAGATTACTGCTTCAAAGATAAACCCCTATCGAGAGAGTGCACTGTATCACATGTATGTTTACGTCGTTTGTTAATTACCGGAAATGAGCACGTGGTAGTATATTCGGTATAGAGAGCGTAGGAACGTTGCGTAGAGTTACTATGGGCGAAAGGGAGGGTCTCGTAAAGATAAAAAAAAATGGCGGTACGCGATACCTGAACGATGCTTTATATGTTACAAGGCTGTCCTGCAGGCACGAAAGATGCGATCGCCCGGTCATGCAGAGAGTATATGTATGCGTATGTGTAACGAGATTATAATTAATCGAAAATTTATTAACGTTACCGTTCCGTTTTCGGGTTTTCTTGCAGGTATGGTTCAGCAATCGTAGGGCAAAGTGGCGACGGGAAGAGAAACTTCGTAACCAAAGGAGAGCGGCGGTAGACCAGGTTGTCGGCGGTGGTAACGGGGGTGGTATCAACGGATCCGCGCCACCCGCAGCCACCCCCGCAACCCCGAGACTCCCCCTCAACGCCGGCTTCAACGCCATGTACTCATCCATACCCCAACCGATCGCTACGATGCCCGACACTTACAGGTTTCTATATTTTTCAACAATTTTCTTACGAGTATTTTACGAATTATACGCAATTCAACCGTCGTGCGCACCTCTGATTCCGCTAGAGTGAAACGGAATCGATGGAAATTAAAGTTGTTCGTGTGTTATTAATTCGATCATTTTCACAAAATATTAACATCGTTAAAGTTCCTCAAGTTAGGTTGGGGAAAAAAGAAAATCGAGTCGTTCTTCTTTGACTCAGTTCAAGCCAGCCTCGGCTACCTGTATCGGAACTTGTTGCAACGAATATTGAAAGTTTCCGATTTTCAACAAAATCATCTTGAAGTTCATTTTACAATTACGAGTCTCTTTTGAATAATTTTTGATAAGAAGAAGAGAAAAAACACAAATAGGCAATTAGTCACAGAAATTGTGAAAATTTGTAACGCCTTTTCACCCGACATACCGCAAATCCTTTTTAACATTATCATTTCGTATTCCCGTATCCCCGCAGCTCGATGTCCGGAAGTCTGGGCGGGTCGATGGGCGGAAGTTGCCTCCAGCAAAGAGCGGAGGGTTACCCGGCGTACGTGTTCCACGAGCCACTTCACTCCCTAACGCAATCCTATTCGCACGCACATTCCGCGGCGGCCCACTCGCAACCGCATCGCGGAATACCGACCTCCCATGGGGGAACGCCGACCACTCCCGGGGGACAGCCGGCTGGTCCCGGAGGCGCGACGTATCAGCCGACGACATCGACGGCGACCGGTAAGTCCGAGAACACCCTTTTCCGTTCTTCGTCACGTTCGTGTGAAGTCAGTGATCGTTGCACGCAACAGTTACACGTCTGTACGAAAGAATCGGAAGATGACGGCTCCGCATCTTCTCGCATGCGTGCGCGCGTGCCGTGCGGAAGGGAACGAGATTGCGGAGACTATGCGGGGGGAGGTGGCGGAAAAAATGAAAGGAGGAAATACGCCAACGACAATGGCTCGGCGTTTGATTTTTTCCTCCCTTTGTCATCCCTCGGCCCTTTTTTTTTTTTTTGTTTTCTTCTTTTTATTCTCTTTATTTACACCAACCCTCCTCCGTATTATTGATCTCGGAGTAAACTGCGGGCATTTTCCACTTCGGAAATGCGGTTTACCGTTCGTTGCGCTGGCTATCGTTGTAAAATTGTCTGACTCAACTTAACCTGGATAACACCGCTGCTGCTGCTGCTGCTGCTGCTGTTCCCGCTGCTGTGGTGCAGGCTCGGTATAATACGTACCGAGGGAGCCAAAAGAATGAGAGAGAGAGAATGGGGCCTTCCACACTCCAATTAACAATCCACTTTCTACCTCCTTCTGTGGTGCACGGCCGTTCAGAATACCAGAAATTTTAACGATCGCCGCGAGAGCAATTGCGAACCATCCATCCATCCTTTTATCCCCGTCTCAGCTGCCGCTGCCATCCACCTCTTGTGGACCTACCCGATAAATAACGATCAATTAAAGTGGTCGAATCGCCGCTAAACATCCGCCTATATTGTATGTATTATACCTAACGGGAAAAAATGACCGGTGTATAGTAACGCGTACGAGACGCGGCTTGATTTTCAACTACATATTTCATTAGTAACATTCGCATAGATGCACGTTCTACACGTACGAATGCGCTTTACCGGGTGACCAATCAATCGCCGGCTGAAGAGCGATGTAATACCGTGTAACGATTATTCGATTCGTACTCTAGTCTCTTTTTTATCCTCTCTGTCTGCGCCTCTTCTCGTATATCGCAATTCTACCGACACGATTCGAATTTTGTTCGCGGGATGAAAGTTTAATCGATCGCCGTGTTACAACAATGGCGTACCGAGAGGATAAAAGCTCCTACAGCGTTATAATTACGCGTCGCATTGTATCGGTCTAGTTATGCGGAATGATGTATACGGCATAATTAGTTTAATTGCGACGAAGGAATAATGTGGCGGTTGTGGCAAAGTTAATATAATATAATAACCGTGTGTGCGGTTGGTAATATAAGCATGTATAGGTATGTGTAAAACGTTTATTACTTTCCTTTTGTTTCGCACGCTTGTATTCTTTTGAATTTATAATTTGTATAACCTGACGCCTGCGCTTGGAAAGCCTGCAGGCTGCATATTGTGTTCCGTGCGGATCTATAATAAACGCGTCTATGGTTATACAGCTATTTTACGCATCGCTGCATGCAACTCAAACTCCTCCTCTTCGTTCCTCTCCATCCCGCAGTTCTGTGCCGTTGCTCACCTTCGTGCTTGCACCCTCATGCTTGCACTTGCAAATTGTGAGTAACTCATGGCTCACGAACAGGTGGGTCATTATTATCTTGGTAGGTAGGCGGATATAAGGTAGATGGGTTTAAGGTACTTGTTGCCTGCGCAGCGCGATTTGTCTCTCGTGCACGTAGTTTAGGAGTGTTAAAATTCGATAAAAAACGTGGGGGCAAGTCCATTCTCGGCGATAAATATCGCTCGTGTGACATTACGAACATGTATTTGCATAATTGCGCAAAAATATGATCACGCGTCGTGATTATGTGGATTGAAATTAGTCAAAGACGTAAATCTGATAACGATTGATTACGTTATGTTCAAACGACGATTTATAATATTGTACAAATGTAACATATAGGGATGGCTGCTTTTTAATTGATGTACCAAAAATTTGAAAAAACAAAATATTAAACTAAAAAAGTAGGTATGCACGCGAGAAGTTAATTCCAGTCATTCCACTGCGAAGCGGATCGTTGATTCTGCGCCGGCACGTTGATTCTAGATTGATAGGAAGTGAGGATAAAACAGAATGACGGGAGCGGGTAATCACTCGGAATTCTTTACACGTTTAGAAAGCCAGCTGCAGCTGATGCGGAGAGTGAAAAATACGTGTAAATTGTACGCATGGTCGATATATTCATCATATAACCTACGGTTTCTAGTGAAACACGAGGAAACGAAATTGAAGAAAGTAGAAAATCGCTCTCTCGAAATTTACCTCCGGATGTGGGGGAGGGTATACCGCAAATGTATAAAGTAAAAAACAATCTAAACGCGGAATTGATTTTATATTTCGTTTTCAATCTTAGCTCAAACCTCGAAGTGTTTCCGATTATTGCTTGTAGTTTTTTTCATCACGGAATAGCTATAACGAGGTATCAAGAGTAAGAATTTTATAACGACGCAACGTTATAATTTTCCATCGAAGTACTCGAGTACCTACTAAACCTACGCGTAGCGTCAAGTTTTTTAGACGATTGTATCTTACAAACGTAAAAAGATGAACAAAAAAAACAAGCAGCTTCACGGATGAAGGGATTATAGCGCGTCTAGCCGCGTTAGTAGTCAAGTTATATGTTTCGCCCAATCTGTACATAGGGCACGTACATATTATACACATAGAGGGGGGACATTATAAAAGCAAAAGTGTATAATAACTGTGGGAGAAACGCGGCCTGGCTAAGACTAAAAATGCGATGGTACCTACGTAGTTACAGACATGCCGCGTACTTGCGGGGTATAATATACACATAATACAATATATGTTAATACATCCAGGCATTACACAACCGCGTGCAAAGAAATTATATCATATAACTTTCTTTTTTTTTTTTTTAAACACACCCGCGCACAGACACGTGTATGTGTACAGAGAGAATCGCGGCGGCGTATATAAGGACGCGAATTGTATAAAAGGATTTTAAAACAAATCTCGCGGAGCCGGTGGGGCGGAGAGGCAGATGGGGGGAAGGAGAGGGGGGAGAGGGGGGGGGCGGGGGAGGGAAGAGGGGTTGCCGCCGCAGGCTGAATCGCAGAATGGGATGTTCGCTGGTTTTCTCCCCCCAACGGTGAAGCTTCGCGCGGGGCGGGAGTTTTCCATTTTCTATTTTCACTCTTTGTGTGTCACTCCCCCTATCCGCAATATCGTCCCCTGCCCTCCCTTATTCCTCCTCCCCGCCTCCCCGGCGTTCTCGCACCCTCTCGCGGCCTCCGCACGCCGCCAGCTCCGTTTAGCGAAAGCCGCGCACTGGCGAAGAGGAGAGGAACCCTAGGCTCCGTCCTCCGGTGGAACCTCGGGTTGGGTTGGAGTTGGGTTGGAGTTGGGTTGGGTCTCGGCCTCTCGCCTGGGCGAGCGCTCAATAACGTGCGAAGCCAAAGGAGGGGGCGGGAGGAAGAGGGCACACGCTGTACATGCACCCTGCACACCCTCCCTCTACTCTCGTACATATGTACAACCATCGTTATGTACGCGCTGGTTCCCACCTATACCTATGTAAGGCGAACACGCGTATGTAATACATAACCATCTACCAAATATCCAACCACCCCCATCGAACAGATATTCCCTAGCTCGGCTCTGCAGACGGAGAGCGACGGCCGATACAAAGTCTCTGGTCGTCTGTTCGACGTTTGTTAGAGCCATCCGTGTCTTCTTCTTCTTCTTTTTACATTCCCCTTTTTTTCAACGTTGATATACGTATGTACGTACCTACGCAGGGTAGTTACTTATTTCAGGGGTTCGACTTCCCGTCCGGGACCGTTCCTCCACTTGGCTTGGTCGTCCTTTCTTGGCATTTGTTCACTTATATCTGTACATGTGTATAGGGATAGGCAATATCTGCGTTGTATACGTATACGTTCTCTGGAAAGTACAAGCGTGATTGCGATCCGGGATGGTAAAAGAGACGCCAATTTTGCGAAAAAATATATCGCCACTTTTTCATCTCGAGGATGCGCGTACCTTTTTATACGTATCGGGTATACCTATGTTATGTACACTTATTAAGTTCTGTCTTTTTTTTTTATTCGGGTCAGGCGAATTCCACGAAACCGAATGTGTAAAGGGTTTTGTTATTTCAACTCCGGTTCGCTTACGTTGGAATGAACACAGTCCTCGACTTTGATTACGATTCGGTTACGCTCGAGGTAATTATCCGGTTTACTTGTTACGTGTACCTACCTCGGTACCTGATAATATTTTCGTTTTATACCGGCGTTAATAAAACACTGCTTGTTTTCATTGGACACACTTTACGCCGTTGTTGCGGAAGTTTTTATTTCGTTCAAATTTATCTTGCATTATTTAATAGGTTTGTTTTAA
This sequence comes from Neodiprion lecontei, assembly GCF_021901455.1. Lineage (NCBI taxonomy): Eukaryota > Metazoa > Arthropoda > Insecta > Hymenoptera > Diprionidae > Neodiprion > Neodiprion lecontei. The sequence goes on along the minus strand of NC_060265.1, from coordinate 7,342,647 downwards.
CGAACACATTCGTTTTCGAGGATTTCTCCTCGCGCAAACGTTCCACCAAGCTTTTTTCTTCATCGACAGGTTCCCATTGCACGTGTAATCTTTTTGTTTACGGTATAACTCTTAAGGTACGTTTTCACCATTGAAATAGAGTTGGTGATATTTGCGATCGATGTATGACACCCGGGAGAGGGAATCTACCGATGCGATTTCGTAAGAAAATTTACAATAAATTTTGTAAATTCGTTTTGTGAAACTTGGCAACTTTTACTTTCAAACGCCAGTTGAAACGGGGGAAAAGTAACGAGATTAACGAATTGCTTTCGATCCAATTCTTACGGCGAATTAAACGTTGATCAAAATTTCGGTAGAGCATTTCAAACAGAATATTTCAGCCAAACATGAGCTCTTAATATTGATATTTAGAGATGCCTATATTTTACGCTATCCATTTTCCACTTAAATAACACGCAAAAATCGAAAAATTTGCCATTGTCTTTCTCGTAAACGGCTTGGCTTATAAACTATCCGAATACAGATTCTTCTAGGAAATACCACGCTCTATAAAGAAATACTGAGATAGAATTTTTCTAACTCTAATCGATTTCCGAACTCTAAATATCAGTATAAAGAGCTCATATTTGGCCGAGATATTACATTTAAGATGCTCTACCGAAATTTTTATCCACGTTTGAATTTTTTTTTTTTGTCACACCCTAACGCGCATAGTGTTGGAAATCAACGTTTTTCCACCGTAAGAATCGAATCGAAAGCAATTTGTTAATCTCGTTACTCCCCCCCCCCCCCCCTTACCTTCAATCGGCGATTGAAACCAAAACCCGCAAAGTTGTGAGAAAACCAGCCTATGTAACACGTACGGAACGTAAGTATTCGATTACTGTATTCTACAGGTTATTACCGAAGCAATTGTTCTATACACATAACACGGCAAATGTTACGTATAAATGCAGAGGAAACAGAAGAATTAATGGATTGAATAGATATTTATACGGTAAGCTACGAGTATTAAATGTATACGTATAGAGAGATCTGTGGTAAGTGCAACCCTTCGCGTAGTTTCGGTCGTTCGAGTATCAACGGTTATTACTTATATTACGGTGACAACATCCCCTCGTAATAACATCCCCATTCGTACACACTAATACATTATATAATATGAAGTCGCAAATACTTGTCGAGCTGGACCATTGCCTCGCAACAATGACACAGTAGGGGTATACATATACGACGTGTCCTACTCTCATGTGTTCTTAGTTACGCCTTTACGTAACGCTACGTGCCGGCAGTGATCAATCATTTTTCAACCCTTGTATCGTCTCCGCCAAATGAGAGAGAGAAAGAGAGAGTTATACAGTCACGGAGTGTCACCCAGCCCACACCCTCATTCTACACTTTGTACACGCAGCATATTAGCCATGCGAAGGGTGCGACTCAAAAAGGGGAAAAAAAAAGGAAAAAAGAAAATTCCACGTCGCCCACGTGTGATAAACTGCCGCACTTGTACGCGCAGCGGTATCTGTGTATGCCGATGAATGTTCACGGAATATAAAAAAACAAGAAATCCGTGGATGGATCGCTTGTCTATACATTATATAGGTATGCGAAATTTTCGCAAACTGATGGAAACGAGGAAGAGTCGAAACTCGGAGATATTTTGCAGTTCGTTCCAGAGTATGAGAGAATGAAATTTGAAGTGTGACAGAAATGAAGATTGTACAATTGAATATCGTCGAAACCCTGCATTGCCAACGTTGTATACAAAATGATGTGTCTATAGTTTGAAGTTTCGTTTGATTAACACAAGTATGATCGCAAAATGTTTTTAACGATGTAGCACGAATATTTCGTTACACAAACTATCAATTGTGCCTAACTTTAACAGGATTCGTTAATTCCACGACTTCGATCCAGCTTGATCGATACGCCAAATATAATTCCGGTGTATAAAAACTCGATATTGTTGTTGTTTTTGTCATCGTCGTTGCTGTAATACCGCCAACTCTGGATATCGTTGTACCTTGGCTTCGCAATTGTCTAATTCCAGGCGTGATATCGGCGGGAGTCTCGGTACCGGTTCAGATACCCTCGCAGACTCCGGACCTCGCCGGCAACTACTGGCCACGGCTCCAGTGATCACAGCTCTTCGGGTTCCCGGCGACGAGTCTCCTCGTCGGCCAGGAGAGCCCGCCGCCACATCCTCCAGCTGCCCCAGTCCCACGACCGCTGCTCGCAACCCTTGGCCTCGCCGGGCAGCACCCCCAGCACCATCCTCAGCACCACCCTCAGCACTCCCAGCACCCTCAGCATCAGCCAAGTCCGCCGGCGACTACCTCGACGCACACGTCAGACGGTAGCGAGTGAGAAACGGAGCCGCGACTAGGACCTCCGACATTCGCGAGAGGCCCGGGTCAACCTGCAGGGTAAACCAAATAATATTTTAAATACCTACACCTATACTCGACGTTTTTTTTAACGACTCGTATACGTTACGTTTTACTTCCAGCGATCGACGTGCGCGGTGAAATCGGCAAGTTTTTTTTACAAATATATATATATATATATATATATATATATATATATATATATATATGTGTGTGTGTGTGTGTGTGAGTATTTTAGTTCTCATCGCCATTGGCAATGTAAGGAAAGCTAGAATTGGTTTCGGTCGGAAATCACTTTTTCGAACTTCTGGAATCCGAAAAACAAGACTTTTAGAAAAAAGTCCGTCTGTCGGTTGTCCCGACAAATTCTCGCGATAATCTCGGAAGCGGCTGAATGAAAACATCCGAAATTTACGGAATTTTACAACGAAACGATGGGCATGAAAAATTGCCATACCTCGTTTAATTTGAACTTCCGGTTCTACCGGAAATAAATCTATTTTCAATGCTTTACCGACAAACGTATACTTTATCCTTCTTATTAATTTTCCCAAATAAACGAGTATGTTTTTCCCAGTTTACGTATTTATTTAAAACAAGATTTATAAATTTTTCTTCAGTTAGGAATTTTTTTTAAAAACTTTTTCAGTCGGCTGCCGCGTTCTATCAGTTTTGCATTTTTTGATCGTCCGTTTTCGAAGTCATCGCGGAAGTTTGTCGAACACATCGACGAATTCTTCCCCTTCCATGCCGATAGAAAGTATCGCAAAAAAATTGTTTCTCCGGCTTGTTTTTCGCCGGACACAATCGGCAAGCATTTTTATTTAATAATCGCACAAAAATCACGATGCAGAATCGATTTTGCTACGCTATTTACAGTCAGTTATATACAACGACATATTTTTTTCTTTTTTTGCAACAAACAGGCTCGAACAGATAATTTTTGCTGCAGGATACTTCGATAAATCTTCAATGATCTCAGAACGATGGTTTATGGTTATTGCTTTGGATCCCAAAGCAATTTTTGACGTACCATTCTTGCCGGTAAATTATTTTTTTAGCCGTCGATCGTTGGTTGTCAATTTAAAAAAAAATTTCTTTTAGTTCATGTTGATTTTTTTTTTAAATGAGACAAAGAGAAATAATATCAGAGGAAAAAAAGAAAAATTGAAAAAAAAAATTGACAAGTAAAGGGAAACGAGAACAGCAAAAAAAACCGTTTGTCTTCAGTTACAAATTGTATAATAATAATATGACATAGCATTTGTTACCTTTGGTTTAGTCGATATATTATAGTGTATATGATTATAATTATATAGTTAACATTGCCATTGTATATATATATTTAAATAATAGTACCTTATATACCGAATGCCAGTTATTACATATAATATACAGTTCCCAAGATTTACAACCTCTTCGGCTGAATCGAAGGTCGTCTTCACACGAAGAAAAGACAAATACTTAGGGGGAAAGAATAATTTCACCTACAGTAAACTTGTAGTCTATAATCTAGGTAATATTCAGTGTATTTTCTTTCCCATGATGCAATCGAAGAAAATTTGATAACGAATCCAAGGAAATAATAATTTCGATAGATCTTACACGAAAACAGTTCTTTGTTGCAATAAAAACAAACCCGAGTCAAATCGATTTTTTCATCTTATGAAATATACATATAATCTTTCAAGGAATGTTGAAACGTATGATTTCTTGGACTTGACAATATTATTATTTTTTCTTCGTTGTGATAATCTAACGCGTGGCTCGATTCGATAAAATTCGATTCACCATTATATATAACGTACGTTTTTACCTATACCTCTGCAACGTCTACCTAAATATGCATAAGTTCGAACGGTCCGAGTCTGAATCTATTAGTACAAATGTCGTTTTTCGTTTTATTAATTTTTAGCATCGCTTCGTATCAGTTATACTTTCGCGATTGATTTTCCGGTAGCGATATTCGACTGAATTTTTTTTTATTTTCTCATTCTTGAAATGAATTTCGCCGGTGTTAACGCCTCGTGGATTGCAATTCCCTGGGTATCTGATTGTGAGTTTTATTACCCCTCAATTTCTGTTAGCTGAGAGAGAGTCGTGTGATTAATTCGTGTAGGGACGATCAGCTCTGTGTGAATTTAGGTGACGTTACTTACCTGTCTACCTAACTACCTTACCTTACCCGTAACTACTACCAATCAATAGATAATCAGGAAAGCAGAAACAGTAAATCGTTGTGTTTTATTATAATTATAATTATCGAAATATCATAGAGTGTGTCAAAATCATCCGTGCATAAAACACGTGACAGTACAGCGAAGCAATTGATGATTATTATAATACCCACAGGAGCTACTTACATTGACATTATTTACGGTCAGTCAATTAACCGATGCAATTTCTTTGAAAACACAATTTTCGCATTATTATTATACTATACGTACAGTAGATGAACGAAGAAGAGGAACAAGAAGAAAAACAAAGACGATGAAAAATAATAAAATAAAAGTAAAGTAAAATAATGTACATTAGTCTTAAATTTATATTTTTGGAGAAAAGAAAACGTAATAATTAACGAATAACAAAGTTAAAGTTCTAATTGGAAACAGACTTTGGCTGCATATTCGTATATAATAAAAAAAGAAACAGATAATTCTATATGCAGCGTCGCTTTCGGTTCGGCATTCTGATACTTCGATCATTCCAGTCGATTATGTCAAATTGTAACACACACAAACACACACACACACATCTTGCATAATACTTCCGTGTTAAACAGGGATCCCTTCGACAATCTTGACGCATAGCCGTCCTGAACTAACTTAATGCGTGACACGTGTCAGACACATGAAACCACTTTAACCTGTTGCTAATTACTCGATGTACGAGCGAAATGGTAAGCATGCAGTGCAACCTACGTACATACGCTTGTGATAACGATGCCTAATTGTCCTCTAAATTGTGCTCATTCAGCCTTAGATTAAAACAAACACTGACGCGAGTAATTATCGAGAGTAAAATTCGAATGAAACTGATAAATTGTTACTGTGTAAAATGCGCGCCAATATTTTTCCTTCTCTTTTATCCCGAAAACTTTTCTTCATATGGAGGATTTCCAATTGACAGATTCATATGCCTCGACTATATTCTTCAATTACGGGCTCGCAGATTTATCAAATGTCGCAGTAGTTTACAGTGATTCTGTGAAAATTCTTGGCTGTGTCAACAATAACTTCAATATTTATTTCATTTACGATTCATGAACGTATTAGTGAGAAATATTGACGCAATGAATATGAAATTTTTTTATTAATACTTGAATCAAATCAAGAGTGCGTAATTTGAAGAGTATTATCATCGTTTTTAAGGAGAAGATTGACTGGGACGTTTTGCGTATGATAATGTTCAATGTATAACATGGAAGTGATATGCAAAAATTCACTTACGAACTATAAATAAAGTGTAATAAATAAATTGATAAAAAGCAAAGTGACAAAAAAACAAAAAAAAAAAAGCAAAAACATACGATTAATAAATAAATTTATTAAACGAGAATGGATAATATATATAAATATACATATTATATATATATATTATTATTGCGGCAGTAATCTATGTAAGTGTTGTGAATATTGAGATAATATTGTTGCTGTGATTACCCATAAGAGAATTGTAATTAGTAGCGAATAGAAACCATTGTTAGGTGTCACTGTCTCGATTCAATAAATGTTATTAATTCATTTTAACACCGTTGTGATGATATAGTCTGTAATCGTTGACGCGAAAAGATGCAGGCTATCCACACAGACCTTTCCACGTTCCAAACTCTACGATCCAACTTTATAGGTTTTAAAAATATAAAACCTTGAAGCTTTTGAAACTCATATCAATTGAGAGTTGAAATTTTTTCTCATTCAAATGAAATAAGAAACATCAGGATTCCGATGTGAATTTAATATCTCATTATTTACAGGGTCAATACAGGATTGATGTCCGAATAGATACGGCTGCTGATTTTTCGCAAATTTACAAAAATCATAGACATTGGTTTTCGGCCTGCAGCGTAAATAAACGCCTATGAGAAATGTTTGAAAATCCTGTGCGCAGGGCACCAACTCGAGAAGGCGTACACCGAAGAGTATAAAGGCCCGTGTGCACTTATGAAAAGGTCTTTTCTAATCCCGTTTCATGCCGGCGTGAGCCCCCAAGGATCTTTTCGAGGATAATCACTCGCCGCGGTGGCATCCTCTTTTCCACGAGGCGAAACGTTTTACTAAAACGGGGTTCGCCGGCTCCCGACGACTCGCACGAGGAGATGAGGGGGCTTCCCTCTTTTCACCCCCGGGGGAACCATCCAAGTCATTGTTATAGTCGGCACAATACAAGACGTGTTAACGGCGGCGGTGGGATCATACCGCACGAAACAACTCGCCTGCACTCTGTGTATGTATATGTATAGGCGTAGGAAAAAAGGGTGCGCGATTCACTCACACGGCCGAGTTATATACGTGCTCGAAAACGGAATTTAAAAGGTAAAAAGAAACTAGAGAAGAGAGAGAGAGAGATGGAGAGAGGGGGAAATACGCCCGGGGGCAGGGGGCGAGAAATAGGCTAAACGCAAACACTTTAGCCACAATGAAAGCACTTTTGAGATAACATCTCGTACAGCCCTCTGCGTACCTCTATGGGATCAACGAGTATTATTTATGGTATAGGTGCTTCGGTGCAATGTTGAAGAGTTTTGGCGAGGAGTCGGGATGCAGGATTTGGTTGGATCGGGGAGAAGGATGAGCCGCGTTTAACGATTTAATGAGAAAACTGATTATCGAGTAATTTAACGTGTGTATATTGTATAAAATATAATATAACACAAGTTTCTTTTCGGCTCTTTCGATAGAAAGTGTCTCGATTTGTTGTATTAACTGACATAGTTAGGTATATATATATATATATATACGCGAATGTGTGCGCTTACTTGATACTTATATAATAATTATCGCCTTTCGGTAACTCGTGGAGTTACTGATGTTTCGAGCATAATCTGTTTAGCAAAAAAGTAACTCTGGACGATCGGGGTAAGATATATCAAGTCAGGTCATGTCAAGTATGTCTGGGAGACTCTTTGCGCCCTCTGACTGCTTTTAGAATACCGCTGTACCACTTTCTGTCCGGCGAATAGAAGACGTCGTCGTCGTCGTCGTCCCGCAGCGTCACTACGGGGATCCTGGATTCAACTAGCAACGGCGTTCTTTCCGTGACTAGAATCCGGCTTCCCTGCAAGCTGGACATCCCCGGGGGAAACGGTGGCTTTCCGCGATTTTGATAGAGCTGAACGCAAAAACCAGCTATCGCTAATGTTGCCCAGAAAAGCGTCAGGCATATGTCTGGAAACGGTAAATGAAAAACGGCAATAACATTTGAATATCGTTGAGTGATTATTTTTTACACAGTCGAAACTTGACGACGGAAGATAGAACGGTGTCTATATTATTTTTTACCTTTGAATTGATAAGGTGGATGAACGACGGCGAGATTGAAGCCGGGCGAAGTGGCCCGTCTTATGACGTTGATGACGATGTATTTGAGGTTCGAACCCGCGTAGTGATCGATCGAAATAACCACCGCGTACGATCCAAGGATCACACAGGAGACGATGGTTGCGCTCTTCATCACCGTGCTCAGTATCAACGGCACGCACAGGACTATCAGGGTGAAGATCAGCCAGAAGCTCGTCTCATTTTCCAGGTAAGGATCTCCGGCTAAAAGTTCAGTAAACTGTCAAGCATTTCGATACATTTTCAAAAAAAAAAAAAAAAAACTGGTCATCTTGTCTCTTTGAATAAGGTGCAACTAAATCACTCTGCGCTTGTGATATGTACTTCAAATTTTTACTCGATTGTAATTTGCACCGCCCTGGAGTCGCGGTAGAAAAAAAAAAAAAAAACTATCGGAAGAGTTGCAACCGAGAATTTTCGAATCGCTGTATATCGTGAAGATTTCGGAACGGATCAAAGTGCTGGGAGAAAAAGCGATACCAGGGTACCAGGACACAGCCATTCAAGATCTAGATCAGAGATCAGATCTCGGTTTATCCGTAATGCTGCTGGCGGCAGGTATAGAATATCTCGATGTCACAAGTTGGACTTAAAAAACATATGCAGGGTTCTGCAGCGAAGAGAATGTCAAAAAGGATCGCGAAAGTGTTTTACCAGGTAAAAGCGAAGCGGTAGATCCACCGAATGATCGTTGAAATTATGCTGTTGATTTTAGCAATGAAAAAGTGAGAGAGGAGTGGGAATCGCGTGGTGGTTCTGCAGCAGGGCGTAATAATCAGGGGCAGTTCATATTACACGTGTATAAAGGCATGTAGCCCAAATAGATTCAGCGCTAAATAAACACGGGGACACAATTAGGTAAATGTGAATCTCCCAAGCTGGTTACAATATTCCATGGGACCCCAGGCGGCCTGCGTCCTGCGGGAGAGGGTTTGGCTCGAGCCGAGAAGGGTGATTTTATTTAAGGGGGGTGGCGGAGGGCGAATTGAAGGCGAGGTTTCCGCATGAGTGAACAACATTGATAGAGAAGGCGCTCTCTCGCTCTCTGCTCACGCATGTACCTATAGGTATATAATGCATGCGTGTGTAAATGTGGCGTCGAAGTCCTGCGGGTGTTGAGCAAAAGGGGACGCGTTTTCCTCTCCGTGCATAAACCCGGTGTACCAACTTTAGCGAAAACTTTATTATCTTGTACCCGTGGATTTTTTCGTTATTTTGCTCATGCGTCTAGAAAAATTTATAAAGATGATAGTACACGCAAATTCAACGTATGACGTAATTTGGTACACACCTGGTGAACTGAAGTATGCGATGCTCGCCACGATGAAGCCCAGAGTCAAGGTGGCCAGCATGATTGGTAAAATCGGTATTGCGTAGAGCCACCAAACTCCGAGCCACGCGAATCCCAATAAGCATCCCACGAATACTGGTATTCCAATATTCCCTGAAACATTAGTTTGATTTGTTATTCATTTCAGACTTTTAAAATACACAAAATTAAGTCTCTGTAAGTACTTTGAAGGGTTTTGGCAAGTATCTGACTTCGCGAGTTTACTTCGTGTTGATAAATTAATTAGTCAATATCAATCGACGAATTTATTTGTTCCACCGAGATTAATTTTAGCCGTGAAGTTTTTGTGACGAGAACGAAGCTATCGGATACAAAACAAGAAAAAAACACTCATTCAAATCTACACCGTCGTTTCAAATCACCAAAAATTTAGAAAAAAAATTGCTTTCGAATCACCGTAACGCGGACAAGTAACGAGTAAAGCGAGAAAAAGAATGAAAGAGAAAAACGAATGGCCAACATTAAAAGTCGCTAAGGGAAAAACTTCTGTGTTACGGAAATCGATTCATGGGCTCGTGAAGAGGTTTTCCGTTTCTTTTACATCGGCCTTCGCCGATACACTAGAGTTTCAAGATTGCAATATTGTCCACTGAAGTGTCCTGAGGGTCGTGCGACCCCTTCACAGCCCCTGTTACAGGCTCCGATCGTTGTACGCCGACAGCTACAGTGGTATCATTTTCTACTTTGTCGAGCACGTACATAAAGCTATGTATACGCTACGTTATACCGCGAGTATGAAAACGAATGGCTTCTCAAAACTTTTATTTCACGCGGTCAGGTGTCGATTTTTGTCTGCTGAAAAAATTAAATTAAAGGTAAAATCCTCAAAAAAACTCTACGTAGCCTTACGGCAGGCAACCTTGATGTGCACTAACGCCCGCATTTGGCTAATCGAATTATACTGAGGAAAATCGAGCGGAGAGTAGAGATATCTGTGGGTTTAAATATGAGGATGAAGTTAGCAATGTTACGGTAAGGGTGCATGTTCAGGAAAAATCGTTACTTCGCACCGTTAGGAATGTCGGAAATTTAGTAAACCGTGATAAATAAAATATACTTATGATTTGCAAAGCTAATTCCTTGAACGTCGTTCTGAAATTATGCAATAATGAATTTTTCTAACTAATTTCAGCCTCATGTTCCAATCAGTTTTCGTGTTAGACAGAGTGGCTATTATGTAGGATTTCAGCGAAAGGAACTTTAATTTAAAAAGAAATGACTTTGTCCTGTTTGAAATTTTCTTGTTTTTGTACAAATGTTTGCGAAATAATTAAACTCAGAGAGAAAAATCAAGGGAGGATAATGCGAAAGCAACGATAATAGTTTGGTTAATAAACTAATGTCCTTCGACATGTCTGAATAATTTGAATGAATTTCGTATATCACGAGAGTATTTCTACAATAGTATATTAATTACCTGCGAGTCGGTAGTTTCCAAAAATGGCTACGATTATATAGCTAACGATTCCTCCCGACAAAAATCCCAGCAAGAACATTTCGGTCTTGAACCATTTGTGTCCGAAAAAGGTGGCGAAGAATCCGAGAAATAGGGTGAGTGCGCATAGGACCTTAGAAAAGGACGAGGCTGCAATGCGAATAATACAGTGACGTTAGCTGCGACTCGTGTTAAAACCGGCGTTGGAAAATAGTAAATAATAAATAATTATCACGTGCGTCTCTGTTGGATGAAAGTATTCATGATATCATGCAGAGCGGTTTGACGTACTTAAAACTTGACACGTGTCTGTCCAGTACAGGGGACTACAAGCGTACGTGAACGCCGGTACGTAAGCAGCAGCAGTGTCGTTGTCGATAATGGCAATTGCCGCGTAGAGTGACCCTGTACCTGGATAAGCACTGTAAGTGCGTCTCATTTTTGACCCACTCGTAGAAGACGGAATCTAGCATATGAGAGTGGCGGTGTAGGGGGTAAATAAAATAAGAGATGGCTTCTAGAGAGAAGCTAGAGAGCGCCTTATCGTTTTTCCTCTGCGTGTCAGACGCGCAGCGGGTAAGAAAATAAAAGTAATAATACGGTAATAAAAAGAGGCACCGATCCGTATGATCAATTCGTTCCGACTTCGTACCTTTCTGCCGTTTTCTCTGATTCCCTCGACGGTCAAGACAGCTCGGACCGCGTCGAAGTATGTAACGCTGCTGAAATCTTGCTCCGGTAAAAACATCATGTACATTTCGTGGAGCACACCGTTTCTCTCGCAAGGTACCCGCAACCCTTCGAATTTCGGGCTTGCGGCCTGCTGCATGGCCACTTTTACCGACGACTCGCTTATCGTCAGTTTTTGGTAAGGCGCTATTTCCGTTTCAAATTCCATATTGCAGCCTCCAGGCACTGGCGCTGCATCGGAAAAATATTCATTTGCCAAACATCTGTACAATAGGATGCATAAATGTTCTGGATCGGGACTTTTTTAATTACTATTTCATATATCAATAAAAAATAAAAATTAACAGAAAAGGAGACAATTGGCGTCTTTGAATCAAGTGCAGTATATTTTCGGGAACTCTGTACGATCGCATCCTCGAGTCTTCTTAGTCTTTGACACAATTTTTATTTCTATTTCTTTAGTAAAAAAAAAAACGAATCAACGAATCGGTGTGAAAAAGGAGTAACGAACGTTTCGCGTTACGCAATTCCATAAAATATGACCGTGTCATACTCACCGGCATCAGTATAAGCCACCACTGCTACCATCGCTTCGACATCCACCACGTTCTCGTTTTTGACATAAGTGCTGGCGGTATTTTGACCACCAATTAGATCAATAACAAGACCGAGATTTGTACCAGAGGTGTATCTTCTCGGTGAGAAATTTTTGTCGTAGGCCAAACTGATATTGTACTGGTAAGTGTGAATTTGAACGACTAAAAACGATACGACGTCTGGAATTTGAACGACTTCGATCGTCTGTACGACTGTTTTTTCCGCGAGAATGATAAGCTCGGTAAATGCCTGTTCATTCTTGTAAAATTTGTCGTAATTCTCCAAAGATATCGTCACCGTTTTTGTATCTGAAAAATTGGTTCAATACTCGTGTCAGATGGGTCATTTAATTTTCCTAAACCTCAATTGAACGGCTGTTGCAACTTTTTCTGAACACCAATTGCGGAGTTTTAAACAAGTTTGAAAAAATCGATTTGTCACTGTTATTGCGATATTTTTCAGTCAAACTTTCTTTGTGTGTACCTATAATTTTATTGACAATACTCAGGCTGTAGTTTTTATTTAGAAATGGTCGACAAATATATTTTTCTTATAATTTCAGAACTGTATTTATTTAGCTGTGAATTTTGTCTTTATTTGAATTTTCAAGAAAGTGTGGATAAGCCTACAGAACATTTTCTAAAATTGCGGTATGCTATTTTCGGATTAAAAAAAAATTGAAACAAATACAAAACTGTTACAGAGAGATTAAATGATTAAAAACATATTTTTTCGAAAAATTGTACGTGGCAATTTTGAAGATATACCTACACAGTAGTGTTTATTCTGTTACAGATCCATGGAGTAAATAAATGAGACGAATTAAAAGTAGCGCGAAATATATTTTTCACTCTTTATCTTTTCCATGGATGTGTTTACAGTTCGCAGTTTTTTTTTTTTTTTTTTTTTTTTTTTTATCTTTTGACCACTAGAAAATTATCGAAACAATATATTCACGTTATTCAGACACTGTTTTCGCGTCGGTAGGTATAAAAAAATAAAATTATCTCCGAAACAGAACGTGTATAGTGCATTATTATTATTCTCGTTGAAGTCACGTCAAGACTACTCGAGTTAAAATTTCCCTGAGTTTTGACTACGAGTAAAATTAATTAATAAAAAAAAAGAAAAAAAGAACAACTAGCGTTCGAATCGTTTCCCGAAAGCCATTAAAGCCTCGCTTATTTCGTCAGCCAGGCTTAAATAATCGAATGAATACCGCGAAGCGTGATTCACAGCTGTTTGAGAGAGAGACGACACGACGACGAGGCGCGATGCGGAGCGTAGAAAAAAAGCAGAGATTGAGTAACATTAGTCCACGTTGAGCGAACAGCACGTCGTGTTTGTCCTCCCGTATTTAAAATTGGAGGTTATCTACTTACCGATCGGCTTGGCACTGCTCGGGTCGGCGTTGTTGCTCGTGACCGACGAAGTTGCCGCGATCAGGAAGAGGAGCAAGAGAGCGGCGGCAGAACCGCGGCTCATCGCCTTCGAGAGTCGGTAAAAATCCTCGAGACGAAAGGTAGGGAATAATTGCACGACCTTGCAGCGTGAGAGAGCGCTCGCTTTGACGAAACGTAAACAAGTCAGAGGGGCAGGCGTGCGGCAATCGTAGCTGTCACCTGTCACTTCGTCCCGAAACGCGAACGTCAGATGTTTCCTTAGTTAGCCTCGGCGACGTAAGAGAGCGCCACCGGCGGCAGTCTGTTCCAATATGGCGGTGTTGGATCAATGAAATTTGAGTTAACGTAGTAAAACGGAATAAACGATACACAAGTGCGCGTATACAGTGGGTGATTCAGTGTAAATGGGCCATGGGCAAGGACCAGGAGCTGTTGGAAGCAGCTCGAGGAGGCAATGTCACCGTCGTCGAGAAGATATTGGGACAGCGAGCAAAGAGGAGTGGTCCGCTAGCAAGGTGGGTGTCTCAGTCTCCTATCGCCTAACACCCGTCAACGCTGCTCTCTTCCCGGCATCCCGCGCCTACTCGAGATTCTGGCTAATTCATTTTTACTAAGATTTTTCTGCGATATTCGCCCCCCTTCTACCTGATTTTCAAGCCCCTCGGCATCCCGAATTGCCCGCATTCTACAGCCAGACAGAATCCCCTGCCCACTTGTTCGTTCTCTGTCACTGATCCGCTGGAGAAAATACCCGTTTTTTTAAAACCTAATTCCGAATTCGAATTGATGACCTATTGCATCACTTGCGAGGAATTTATCTCTGCGAAAAGTTCTGCTCGACAGCAATAATTTTACTGTACGCAGGTCGTCGTTGGGGTCTCGGGTCACTCTGGAAAATTTAGGAGTTATTGTCCGTCGTTACTGGAAATTAGGAAAATTTACTGAGCAGATTATCGCTGTGCTACTTTATATTCTAGTCATTTTACAGCTTCGATCGATGATGGGGCTACAAGTTCTTGATTTACGATGTTACGAGTTAAATTTTTCTCTCATATACAGTTCATCATTCGTCTGGTGATAACTTTGTACTCTCTTCGTTCGTATCTTATCTGGTAGAATTAAATATTTACCTACCTAGCATTCAACATTCCTCGGTCGTAAACAATTTCTATGCCGTATCCTCCCTGTTAGAGAACTGGGAATATTCAAAGAAATGCAGCGTCAGGTTCAACTTATTGTTTTAATGATTGAATATTTTCATATAGTTTTTTTTAGTGTGCAGTTCCAAGTCCAGAGCACTCGTGATCACATGACGCGTGATTTAATCTATTGCTCCACTTACAATCAGGGATTCCCTGTGGAGTGTCACCGAGCGTTTAAAGTGAGTCATGTTTATCTGTCGCTTGGACACTTCCTGAACTTATGACTTACAGGTTTGAAAGAGATGGAAGCTTTGTTTTATCAAAGTAAAGAACACACGATGCGATGCTGATTGTGTTAAAAAACTGGTTGTCTTTTGCTATGAATTATAATCCAGCCTAACCCCGCCGGTTTTCAGTGCAAACTTGCTATGCAGCATCTATTCTTGTAGAGCGAGATAACCGGGTCTATTTTTATAACCGTGTGCCTAATTTCACCTCAGATAATGTCTCCGAGACCTTTTTAGTGCCTCGTAACAACAGCTTTAATTACATCGACGTTTTTATGATTCTAAAACGATGGTTGGTCGCTGTAATATGTCATTTTCTTTATTTCATACAAGGTATTTCTCGTTCTACGAGTTTCATTCCAGCAGTTCGTTAGCTCATTTTTAGCAGTCGCTTCTCTTCTTTTCTTTACTGGATAAAGATAGATAGAAATGAAGACATAGATTCTTATCTGTGAAAGTGAGTGTTTAAATGAGATACTAACTATTTAAAATTTTGAGTTTTTTTTTATATCAATTGCTCAGTTACCGTGCACCCAACTGATAAACATTTCATATCAATAATTTCCTCGCATTTTCTCCACCCCTCATTATACAATCATACCAATATTCTGATACGAACGAAAAGTGCAGTTTCAATTTACTTTTATGAAAAACGACAAACAAGTCTCAAAGCAATTAAAAATTTCACTCTGGCCTGATTGAGTTCTACAGCTTAAAAATGCTTTGCGGGAACTCGGTTTTATTTTTTTTTTTTTATTTATTATTTCCTTTCATTCTCGTATACACCCATTGTTCCGACAAACGGTAGCTAACGTCCGTAGTATAATAAAATTCTTTTTACCTGCAGCGAGAAAATTATTAATCGTAATAATAATGATAATAATAATAATAACAATAATGCGACTCGCACGCTACACATCATCAAAGAAAAATGCAACGCGTGTGGCAATGTCGTTTACGCACATACTTAGGTATGTTTACACATGACTCGAAATCCACCAACGCACCGCAACGTTGTAAAGCGAGCGAGAATAATTCTTTTGCAATTATCCGGTTGTTGCAAACTGCACACCGCTGCAACGACACTTGGCGCAACGGTTTGTATAGCAGGCGGCACACGAGGCGACTTAAAAGGAACAAGAATGGGGGAGATGGGGGACGCTGAGTGCATCGCGACAAGCGGGTTCTCTTTTCAACAAATTGCTCTTTACCCTGTTTGTTGTACGTACACGTTGTACCTGTGTGCACGTAGGGTGTGCGAAACTTTCGTGTGTAGGTAGGTGAGCACCTACCCTAAAAAACCTGCACCAGAAAAACTGGCTGCCTGCTGCTTCGCGCGGAAAGTTTGACGCGAGGAGCTTTTCTTCCATTGTTCTCATCTTGTTTTCGTTTCTTGCGTATACACACGTATTTTTATGTATGTGCGTATGTATGTATTATTCAACAGTGAGCTTTTCTCGCGCGAGGGGAAAAAGAAAAGAGAAATTTTGTATACGTATATATATATATTATACACGAACTCTTGGGAAGCATTAAGAAAATGAGTTTTTGTTGTTATCATCATCATTATTGTATTTATTTTCTTCCTCTCGTCTTTCACCTTTTTCCCTTTCAGTTTAGAATCCTTTCTCCCTTGGTTGTTTTAAGTTGTTTTTTTTTTTTTTTTTCCTTACTTTGCTAAAGATTATATACTCAATTTAGCCTTGTGTTTTTATATTAAGGAACGTTTTGGACGTTTTACTCCGCGTTTTACGTGTTAAGGATCGGGAAAAGTTTCATTTTCGTTTTCAGTCACATGATTTTTTTTTTTTTTTAGTTTCATCTTTTTTACCAAACGAAGAAATGGAAATTTAACTGATTTCATTTTCACCACCATCGCACTTACTCACTTTAACGCAATCTATACTATAATAGAAGACACGTATATATACCTACGTAGACGCGAAGAATTAGGTCAGTCAGTGCGCTTTCTTCCCCGTGCTATGCTGTGTAGATATAATTATACCTGTAAATCGTCCTGCTTAAAAGTTTCTTGTACACTCGCTGTGGCAAAAAGTTTCAAACTAATGAAGGGGCGCAAAAAAGAAAACCAAATTTTTAAATATGTAGCTCTATTCAATATACTCCTATCCTATATTCACACTATACTTCAGTGTAAATAATAAAGCCAAAAAACTGGAACCAATATTCGTCGACGAAACTCTCTAATTGTAAATATCCGAGATGAACTTCCGACTGATCCTTGTAGTCGGCGAAATTAAACACCGAAAATATGTAGAAGAATAATGGCGTGCGTGGCAAATAGTGAAACGGTAATTAGTAACCACAGATTTACGTGTATAGCCCCATTTTAACCGCAATTATGAACAAAAACAGTAGAATAAATTGTCAATTAACGCAGAAATAAAAAAAATGGCACGGATCCTACAAAATCGCACTAAATAAATTCGTAAAATTCATATTATTTATTTATTTCGGCGTCAATTGAATTGCGGTTAGAATAGGGTTGCTTGACCCTTTTTGCGTTTGAGATACGTGAGCAATACTTATATATCTCCAAATATATGTATATACATAGGTCAACGGCGAAATCGATCAGGGCACCCACTCAACGTTGAAACAATTTCTCCCGCAGAGTTTTGGGGTCCAGGGTACAAGACTAGGCCGGGCCTTTCGGCACGCGATCCTCGTATAATAGCAGCGGGAGTGGAACATCGTCGAAAGCCAACAATATTACACCTGATGCACGAGAGGGTGTGGCAACCTTAATTAATTACCGAATATAACTTCTTACGTCTGCGCCAGTCCTTTCGGTATTTCCTTTATCACTTTTCGAAATTCGTAGTACCACTCGAGTGTGATCGCAACCATTGTTTCCTTGACATTGGCACATTTATGAACGTTTTTTTTTTACATCAGATATCTTCCTCTTCAAACGAGAGTAAAATTTTATGCACTCGGCAGATGTTCCTTAATTGACTTCGTTGCTTAAATTGTTATCCTTTCGACAATGGAGGCCCTCTTGTACCTGATATACAAGTAACCTAATCACGAAACCGTTATCGAATATCCTAATTGCAGGATTAAGCAAATTAAATCTGTATGCGAAAACAAATGAGGAAACGATTCTTCGGTCACAGGTCGTCGTGCCTGGAAGAAGGATCAATTTTCTCCTTTCTCTGCTCTCCTCTCTCTCGCGCTCTCTCAGAGGAGGGCGGAAGCTATCGATTGACGCCTGAACACCCTCTCCGTATCTCAACCCCTCGCACCATCTCGGCTTCGAGTCATTTCCATCTAGTTTCAAGGGTAACGTTTTCCTTGCCCGTGTTGCATATTTAACGGAAAAATTGCATAACGATCCGAGGAAAAAATGATACGACGTAACATGATGCTAGGAATTACACGTATTTATTATGCCATCGCATTTTAAAACGGGGGAAATAAAATTGTACCGAATATGGCGACCACTGTGTGGTTTTATTCCGTTGACATCCAGCAACCGGATTTCAATCATGCCTACTTCACGCCGACAGTATACCTCTTCCACTCTAGATTGATTATGAGTGTCACAATATGGAAGGGCTTCGGGTTTTCCACAAATGTTAGGATTGTATGGTTGCGAAGCGGTTTACCGCAAACCGCTATACCAGCTGATGCTAACCGTTTTCTCTTGTAGAGGTTTTCACTCCGTTCAGAACGCGTGTGCTGTACGAATAATGTGTAGTGTAGATATATAACAGAGCTGTGAAACCAACTATTCTTAGACTAGTATAATCACACTGTAGCCAACTCGCGTGGGTCACGGCGATTGGTCAATCAGCCCACTAATTGATTGATTTTACGGAGCACGATGTCTCGATTAGATCTTTCTGGTAATTTAATTTCTACATGTAGGTACGTAACATAACAGGTATTAGGATACTTCGTTTGAACGGACCTGATTCGGTTAGTTTTGTAACCGATTAGAGGTTCTTTTCGGATACAGACTTTGAACAAAAATGAAAGTATTTTACACGGTCATGACGGTTATACGATGCCTCTGTGTTCACAATGAAAATACCTCCCTTGTACCGTGTGGAAAACAGACGTGAAATCGGTAATCGCAAGTGAGCGGCGAAATTAACTTCGAAGACTGCCGTCTCTCATTTTCCCTCATCCCGATGAAATGAAACGAAAATAGTGCAGTAGAGCGGTCTAACGAACGGTTATGGGAATAGTCGGAAGTTTCGCTGCAGGGTGAATTAGGGTAGCTGTTGATGCTGGGTGGATATATACAGTAAAGGTGAAATATATATCTCATTCCGCAGTTACCGTCGTTGACGGTGTCGTCGTTATGGAGGCCAAGTGCCTTACGAGTCCCGGTCGAAAAAGGGCGACAGTAAGAGGTGCACGGGGTGGTTGAATTAGAAGGGGGCCAAGAGGGGGCTGACGGCATTGCCCTTTTTGCAGACAATCTTCCCAGTTTAATTAAGGAAGTTAGGCAGGCGAACTCGAATGAATGGGATGAATGAAAGAGGAGGACGCCTCTCTCTCTCTCTCTCTCTCTCCCTCTTTGGCGTGCGCGTATACCTATAACACAAGTGTATATACATATACCACGATACACCGCATCACTCTTGTCGTCTCTTCGCCTGACGACGACTTACGTATATACGACTCCATCCATCCATCCATCCATCCATCCATCTATCCATCCATTCATCCATCCGCACATACATAGAGTTGACACGACTCGGGGACCAGGCGCACATATGTTTTCCAAGCACCCTGCACACTCCTAATATGTACCGTGTAACGTAGTTACGCCCTGAAGTACGCCGCAGTGACGTGCCAACCGAGCTTTCACCCGCCCTGCAGGATATGCCGGCTCTCCTGTCTTCTCCTCTCCTCCCTCGACGACGATCATCTCGTTCTCGGGTGGTCCAGGAGCAAAGCTGCGGAGATGAAGGCAGTTGGATTCAGGAGTATGCGAGCACCGGGGTTCGCAGGGGTTGGGGTTGTTGGTTCAAAAACAAACGCCGCACCGAAGGTGGCTCCCTCTCTCTTTTTCTCTCTGGCCTTCCTTTCCCAGTCTTCTCTTTTTCATCCTCCCCCGCTTTTACTCCTCCACTCGAACGTTTTTTTCACCGCTGTTTGAAAACCCCCACTCGTTCGTTTCCCTACTCTCGTCGCACTTTTGCCCTCTTGTTCTTTATATTACAGGTAGTGTATAGGTATATAGGTAGGCAGGCACCTACGTGTTGTATAACCCGCCGATGCCTCGGCGTACAACAAACGCTCATTTCTAACGTCACAACGTAAAGAAAGAGGAAGAAAATAATAATAAAAATAATGATAATGACGATAATCTTGAAGCGCCAAGTGTCTATGGATTACACCATATAGTTACCGTGTTCCCGGTTTCAGTCTCGGGGACTCATCCGCCAACACGGCTTCTCTGCTTTGATCAGACTAGCAGACCCTTCCACTTATGTTTTTCGACAAACGAGCCGACACGCGGCAGTTAGAAAGACACGCGGTGGTTGATTGGTTTGACAGTATTGGTTTCTTCAAGATGTCAAAATATAAAAGTTCACAGCCAAACATGACTCAGAACTGTTTTTCGAGAAAAATTCCTACTCGTAATCAGTGATCACACAGTGTACACGCGCCATTGTCATTTTCAAATTCTCACGGTGCACAAAATCTTTCCATACCCATTTTGACCCGCTTCGTATACATATAAAGTTGCGATAAAGTCGGGAACAGATTAAAAACATACCGAACAAATACGAATTCATAAATTCGATGAATTTACAGAATACTTTTCCTCACCGATTAATGTAAATTCGATGCGACGATTTGTCGCAATTAATTAATTGCTACTGTTGCAGTTTGATAATTAATAAGTCGTGGCAATGAATGCGTTCTTGTATGTGTAACATTATCTATCTCAGCACCCTGTTATCGCAGATACACACATATACGTATACATACATATACGTATATCTATAAATATCCACTATCAAGTGCAGCATGTGCAGGAGAAAGAGAGACAGAGAGAGAGAGAGAGAGTATGACTGCAAGTTTGTTTACTCGTCAAGCAGATTATACCATGCTGGTGACGAGGAGGACGTGGACGACGGACGAGGGAGCAAAATATTAAGTAATGTTAGCCTTCTCTCGCCTGTCATATAATACCTGCGTCGCGGGACAATTTGATGATGGCAAATATTATACGATCGCTTCACCGTCTCTCCCCCTACATATATATTTTTTTTATTATATAACCTCGCGTCTTGTTATGTATTTGGAAAGAACCGAAAACGGGGGGGGGGCATCGGCTGAGAGTAGAGCTAACAAATTCTTTTTCCTCTTTCGCACGTTATTTACACAATAATATAATAATATAGTATGTTGTATATGCACAATATATATATATATATATATATATATATATATATATGTATGTATGTATGTATTGTTTATTGATTAGCAACCGGTGAGCTGGATATTTATTACATCGCGGCAATTTTAGCCTCTATACTCGTTAATCGAGGGAATCTTATTTGAGGAGGTCTTGAGGTCCGGGTCGATAGACCCTAAATGTAGTATATAACAGTTTGCTTCAGCGTGGCGTAATTGCTAGTTACCCACATGTCTCGTCGTATTTTTTTCATTGTCTCAGACTCTCAGCGATCGTCTCCGTCGCCTCCTTAAGGGACCCGGTATTGCAGTTAATTTTGACATATGGTGATTTAGAAGACGCTGCAGGTTCGGAACTCGTTTTATGACTCTTTATCATCTCTTGAAAGTCTGATAATTTCTTTTACATTTTTTTTTATTTTTTCTCATCCACCAGCAAAAATTAATTATCACTGCACGCGATGCGAATTATTGCTTGAACTGCACCGATCATCCCGAAATTTACACGAGAATTGTTACACCGAAATTCATTTTATATGTAATTCAATCATGTTTATTGTTGGCTTGTTCTGTAATGAAGATCAGTCACGTGTCTTGCCATTTCCGAAGTCACCTAGTGTCGTTATAATGAATTGCAAATTGATTCTGATCTCGATTCTGGTATTGAACATAAACGATTTGATTCTGGGCGCTGAATGAATGTGTGTATGTATATATATACATATATATATATATATATATGTAAAAAATTCATTTCATCTGAAACGATTTGACGTTGACGCGAAGAGTCTTTGCGGATCGATTTTACGTGTTGACGATATCGTGAGGTAGGTTATCGATACTCATATAGTTTCGTCTATAATAGATGCCTACATTGTTATCCCTCGCAAACGAGCTTCAAGAGGATCAAAAGTTATGAGCAAACAGGTTGGTTGGTTATACGGTTGTATTCCCGCGGGGTAAACGCGTTTGTAAGAACTGCATAGATAGAATCGGGGGTATGGATGCAATGTTTGCCCGTTATGCATGGACTTCTGTTTGCTGTGTGCGTCGGTCTTGTTTGTTTGCACATATTACGCCTAGTCGCATTTATAAGAGGTGCTGCTGCTGCTAAGAGAAATCGACGAACGACGCAACAATGCTCGGTAACGAGAGGAGAGAGAATAACATGTGCTGAACGGAAGGACTCTGATTATGAGCTCTTCGTTATGTCGCCCCTGCAGCTTCTGTAATTCTTACGCGTACTATTATATATATATATATATATATATTGCGCGTGTCTGCAATGTCGGTATTATGACATGCGAAGTGTTGCAGGATCATCTTACTTTCTTTGTGAATACGAGCGAAACTCGGCAATTGTATAATAATTGATTAATTTCGATTTATATAACAAATTTTTGATTGTATAATGCAGCAGTTTAGCCATTTGACACTGTTGTATTATCTGATCTTTTATTTATTTCAACAAGCTAGATCAGGTATACACACATATTTTTTAGTCGCATAAATAATTTTATCCTTACATCATAGTAATTGGGTTCACGTAAAAAACAAAAAAAAAAAAGTTTCGAAAAGTTTGAAATCGTTGAATGCTCGGTGAAACGCTCCAGTTATCGGGGTAAATCAGTTCACTCGAGAGGTGTGAAGCTAAAAAAAAAGGAGAAAAACGTTCTTCTCGTCGTGGGTATCTGGAAACGAGAAAATAATTATGCGTGATGTGTGTATACGTATACATGTGTGGTACAATATTAAACCATTACGGATATTTTACATATGTACGTACGTAATCATTTCAGTCCAGGTCGATGGCGTGAAATTACTCGTGCGCGTCACTTACGTGACGTTACGTATATTTTCTTGTAATTGTGGATAACCGATACAGCAAACATTGTTACCAAAAGTCTCTTCGTGTGTGTATGGAACAATTAAACCGGTATTATGTGGCTGTCAGCTGGCGATAGTTGTAGTATACCTACATACGAGCAGAACGAACCGACGAGGCGATTTCTTAATTGCGGAAATCAATCCTCGCGCGTACTTACTTCGCACTCGCCTACGCGAGAACTCTGATTCTGCGGAAGAGCTTGAGGAATAATTCCAAGCAGCAATAAGAATGACCAGCTCGAGTAACTCGCGCTGTGAATTTGGGTCGATTGAAGTTTCGCTTCCGCTGTGCCATTTCTCTATTTTTGTCCTTTGGTTTTCCTGTAATCTAAGCCAAGAACATTTCTTCGATCCTACTCACTCAACGAATGAAAATTCTCTTTTCAGCCTTCGACGGGGACCCGGTGCAAACGTTCAGGATGCCAGCGGTTATTCCGCGCTCCACCACGCCGCTCTCAACGGCCACAGGTCAGTTTATCGCTCTCTTGAATAGCACT
This sequence comes from Neodiprion lecontei, assembly GCF_021901455.1. Lineage (NCBI taxonomy): Eukaryota > Metazoa > Arthropoda > Insecta > Hymenoptera > Diprionidae > Neodiprion > Neodiprion lecontei. The sequence continues at coordinate 7,319,005 of NC_060265.1, read as the reverse complement.
CGCTGCTTCGTCAGCGGATGTTAACTTTTACCCACAACGTCAAATGCAAATCGCGCATTGTGCAATTGACTGTTTCAGGGACGTGGTTAAAATTCTACTACAATACGAGGCGTCCACCAACGTCGTCGACGCTAAGGGCTCGTCACCGTTGCATCTCGCCGCCTGGGCCGGGGATGCGGAAATCGTCAGGCTCATACTTTGCCAGGGACCGTCGGTGCCCAACGTTAATCTAGCGGTACGTTGTGACGGAGGGAGGAAAAAAAAAAGAAGACGTGAATTGAACTTGGCATTTTTCCACATTTTCATTATTTTCATCTTTGATTTTTCTCCCTATTATTTGCAGGAAGAATTTCATCCCGAAATTCAATCCTTTATACGGATATAATTTTCAGCTCTGAAAATTACATCTTCTTTCTAATCTTTCTATTCTATCTATTCTACTTTACAGACCAAGGACAATGAGACTGCTCTTCACTGCGCGGCCCAATATGGCCACACGGAAGTTGTGACACAGTTATTGCAGCATGGCTGTGATCCCAGCATTCGCAACAGTCGTGGCGAATCTGCTCTTGATCTGGCCGCACAATATGGCAGGTAAATATACCGACGTTATTGCTTCTTACAAACATTGATTTTAAGATTAAACTAGTTTATCTTCTTTCTATTTCTAAGATACGAAAGAGGAAAAGTGAAAGACTTACCGAGTACTTTTAGTTTCATGCCACGCGCAATGCATTTCGTTTCTCTTAATTATACCCCGTGTAACTTCTTTCACTTCTTTTCATTCATTTTTCTTTACATTTCACGGTGCCGCAGAGACACACGTCGCGCCATAAAATGTTTTATTAACCAAACTTGACACCTATTTTTCTGTGCAACACGAGCGTACATTTACGTATAGCTTGTTTATATACTACCTCTCTTTATATATTATATACCGCAACGGAGAATAAATTTTTCGAGGTGGAAAGCTACTCAACCCAAGAGACTAAATGGAGGAAATTGAATTAGTCTTAATAATTTGATCAAATAAATTTATACGTCTGCGCGAATTGTGCTCGCTATAACAATGGAGCACGGGAGGAATTTACCGTTCGTGAATTCTTGGAACACATACACATATATTACTATCATTGCATCGGGCCAAAAGTAAACGGCAAATTTCATTTTTTGGGATGGTTTTATAAACTTTGTAAAATACTAGCCGGATTTTTGGGGCGATGCATTTGTAACTTTTTTAATTGATAATGACATTAATCGATATTATTTTATTCTTCGTGAATTTGACATCACTTGTAGAAGAAAGAAATAATGAGAAAATAAGAAAGCACTTGAACTGAAAAGTACAGCATATGATGAAAAGTGGACAACTGTGGACAGATTTTTTTTTTTACATACGACCGTCAGCGCGTTTCTCGAGTCCATGTGGTATTTCTTTTCCCACCGTTATCTGTCGATAATGAATATATGTATTTTTTTTTCATATAGATTCTTCGCCTGCGGTACAATTTTTTTTTTTCTCCTAACTGGGACGATTCATTTCAACTCCGACAAACCACGACGCAGTAAACACATCGTCAACTTTCTAGAATTAAGATAACGGGCATGTTTCAGAGTTCAGTTTAGATTAGTCGACAACTTCGGTACACTTATTCCCACACGTAAACTCGTTGCATCGTAATCATTGCGATACAAAAATGATTTATTAACGAAGGAAAAAGAAAAACTCGTTATCTTTTCACAGAGTTTTCAATTAAATTACACTGGTGTAAACGTACGACTGAACAGTGAGAAAAATGGAAACTATCTAGTTCTCTAAGCATCTTTCGGTGAAAAAAAAATCTCACGCTCTGTTTCAGGCTGGAGACCGTCGAACTTCTGGTTCGGACGCATCCGGAGCTCATCGAGCCGCTGCGGAGTTCCTCGTCGTCTCTGATATTCCCTCACACACCGCTTCACCTCGCATCGCGTAACGGTCACAGGTGAGATGATTAAAGTTTCGAGCGAACGTGGGGTGATTATAGAATGATTCTCTGCACTTAGCGATCATCGTTTCAACGATACTTGCATCCTCGATGCGCAACGGTTTACACGCTTTGCATAACTACGGCTAACTTCGTGCCTCGTCGTCGAGTTTTTGACATTTTTTCGTGCTTGTATAAATTAAGTGTTACGATAACGATGCGGACATTTGGACTTGCTGACGTTTTTTCCCCTCAGCCACGGTTGACGATTGTTGTTTGTTTTTTGTTTTTTTTTTTTTGGACGCGTGTGTGTACAAACACCGAAATATTTTCAGTGTAATGATAATTACCTGCTCGAGGGTCAGAATGCTGCTGACGCATTTGTCGCGCTGGTTAATTAGGACCAATTAGCACGAAGTAGAACTTACGCCAGTTGCAGACACGCCGTCGATTTTCCGGTTCAAAACCGGCACCCGTCGAACCGCGAATCGTTACGTCTATCTCGATTCCACGTTGCACGTATTCTAGGTATACGCGTCTATCCTGCGCTGTTATAGGCGACGCATCGCAATCTCGATTTTACCGTAATACCACGGACTCCATACAGCATTATCGCACTGTACTGATTCCCGATCACATCACGAATGCTCTATGCATGCCCGTACATAGGTGCGAATCCCTGCAGTTGAGCGTACCCTTCCGATTAGGAGAATCACATTAGTGCTTGAGAATCACAGTGTGCGCAGGCATCGATGCAGCGCGTTGCGTTGCATTGCATTGCATTCGATTGTCGGGGATTCCGTGAATCGTTTGTCAAGAGTGAGCGAATTTGTTGGTCTGCAGAAAAACTCGTTTCGCGTCCTGAAATTCTGAGATTCTTTTCTTTGTCTTATGTATTTTTGAGCAAAGTTTTCGAGTTTGTCAAGTCGACCGTTTGAGTGATAAATTTGAAACCATATCTCGGAATTTCTGCTACTCGGTATTTTAAATAAAAATATTTTTTCCCTGAAACGTACGGACGTGGATACGGAAGCATTGGGATTGGTCGTAAAACGGACAGAGTGCATCGGGATGCGTGTGAAATCCGAGAATCCGTAGCTAGCCGGATTGTGTAACGTGCTAGTCAATTTAGAGCGAGGGAGTTAAAACCGACTAATTCGGTTCGGAACAACTCGTTTGAAAATGGAATTGCGGTGTGGCGGCGCGGCGGCGCGTATAGTCGTCATGTATACGCGGTGTATAATCTCGGATAAACCGTGAAAATTATTGGTTTATAATATGAACAGGAATTCCGGAATTGGCTCCAACAACCGCACGTGGTCGCCGCGTTGTAATCGGGTAGGTATAACACGAGGTTTTTCTCGTCGAAATACGCGATCGTACGGTTATCCGTAATCGTTTCATCGACGCTTCGCTGGTAATAGGATCGTTCACGTCGCGATACCTCCGTTGCATCCCACGCCCGACGCATCGATGCAGGCACCGTTACCAAAACTGACGTATTTTATCGCTTCGATTTTGGCAAAATAAACCATCCGAAACCGGCTATTTCCATTCGGCGCCGAATGATGCAGTCGGCACGTCGTGAGTCCATCCGAGTGTTCTGGTAATGTCAATTATCGGATTCAATATCGTCGCGCCCGGTAAGCCAGGACAAACACACCACCCCCTGATCCTCGTCCTCATCCAGCCAACAATGCCGTCACACCCTGGCCGGGAATCCTGTTTGGTTACCCGGGTTTTACGTATACTGCACATTTGCAGGTTGGTATTGAAATTGCACACCATGCAGACCGTCAAATTTACCTATAAAACCGTATCCCGTTTGAAGAAGGATTTTTCAGGACTAGACTCTTTGGTTGTCCTGACACTTTTTGCTGTTATTTGGAAAATCTTCGAACTCGTGTTACAGGGCTGTCGTCGAGGTCCTTCTGGCTTCGGGGGTGGACGTGAACACCAGGACTTCCGCCGGAACCGCGATGCACGAGGCGGCTCTTTGCGGCAAGATGGAGGTTGTCAGGACCTTGTTGGACCGGGGCGTTGATCTCGGGATCAGGGACTCGCGGCAGAACACGGTCCTCGATTTACTGGGCCAGTTTCCGCCACATGTCACGCAGGACATCACCACTGTGATAAAGAGTACGTGGGATTGGTTTGTTTTTATTCGGCGGGAGCCGATCTCGAGTTTCCCCTTTTCCCTTTTCCTCAGGGCACAGATCTTCGTCCGGTGTCGAGAGTGACGCGGACAGCGAGAATTTGCCACCGATTCCTGTTCAGGGCAGCGGATCCCTCGGCAGTCCTTACGAGAACGTTCGTCCAGGGAACGATTTTTCACCGGCGGAAGGAACCTCGCCCACCCAATGGCAGTTCTATTTCAAACCTCGGGATGACGATAGACGCATTTCCGGAATGTCCGTCATGTCTTTGTGAGTATATTACGTACATCTATTCTATCGCACTCGATCGACCATTCGAGCGGTTGCTCTTTGACGTTGAATTGTGACGTGAATTTCGCTGGTCTGTGTAGGTATCTCTTTGTTTTTTTCCATTTGCTCTACTCATTCTACGGTCGGTCATTTTCCGGTTTGGATAGACAGATAATTGCAACGAACAACTAACTATCTGTAGCGTTGAAAGTCTTTGATACACCGGGTAAACGGCTGATGCGGTTTTGCCTACGGTCAACCATTTCTTGTCGTATCACGGTGATTGTTGTTCGTGGGAATATTTGCTTCGACCACAAGGATTATTTTCATTCGGTTAACGCGCTGATTCTGTTATTTTGCGCCTTCCGTTTATCAGCCGGGGTGATTCAAATCACCGTGGTAAAATCAGGGTAACTTATAAAATAATCTTGAAAGTATCGAAAATAATAAAGACTGTGAGGCAAAATAAGTTTTTAAAGAAAAGTACGTGATTAATATAAGTATTCGAATGAGATTTTTTCTATTTCTGTTTATTTATAACAATCAAAATACTTGAAAAATTTCCGCTTTCTGTCTCATGCGATTTGCCACCTGCATCATCGTGGCACCAGTCATTACCGAATCTATAACGAAGTGAGATTTAAAAATGGCGATTCTGTTCATGGCGATCGGGAAAGAAGTAGGGAAATTTTTGTACAGAAAAAAATGAAAGCGGCAACATTAGTCTCAGAAATATTCATTTCTCGCATATACCCGGGTACACTCTATTATAAACGCATGTATAACTTGACGTCCAGTCCGGATTAAAATCTGAATTTCCAGTTTCCCTTGAGGCTATATTTGTTTTAGGATATTTATTTTCATCCCGCGATGGTATATAGGACGGATGGATATCGGTGTTTCCAGAGCGCAAAGTCGACTTTTTTTTTCTTTTTTGTTATTTTCGTTATCGCAATTTTTTTTTTCTTTGTTACAATGTATTTTATTTTATTTTTTGTTTCCCTTATTTGAAAAACACGAACAGATCACGTGTATACATATGTATATAAACATAACCATACATAGATGTGTGTCTGAATAACATTTTTCGGAACTCAGCAGCGGTATTCACCTTTATTTAGCGACTCTGCCGCAGGATTATATTATATACTTATATATGTAGATGCGTAGGTGGAACACGCAGATATACGCGCAGTATATGGAACAGAAACTCTCCGGTTTAATATAGGAGATGTGAGCAAACAAAAGCACAGATATATAGAGAGATCAGAGTGAATGAGCGGGTGGTGAACGGCGCTGCTACTGCTGCTGCTGCTGCTACCACCACCGGTGGTTCATTCGTCCTGGGGGGTTATAGGCGTGTGGCCCCAGCACGTTAGCCATCGCTTGGCTTGCTTTAATTTTCCTGATGTACGCAAGCGATGGTGGTGCAGGGTCCGTTCGCTTCGCTCGCTCGCTCGGTGCCTCGCTACCTTGCCCCGAAACCATCCTCCAACCCCCAGTTACAGCTAGACTCGACTCCGGTGAAACCCCTCGCCCCCACCGCCAATCTCGCCCCATTTTGACCAATGTTTGACGTCGGTGGAGCCGGAACTCGCCGATGGGTGCCCCGAACCAACTCTGACGAGAGATTCTCCTAGCTGCGGGATGAATCCATCGCGTTAAACAATGTAAATGTTTGCTGCTCTCAGCACAAAACTAATAACCACTTCCCTCATGGTTTCTGACTTGTGGTCGTCCCCGACCCTCGTCATCTACTCTGGGTAAATTGTACCATGATGCTGTAACATGCAGAGGAGATTCGATACGCGTTGTGACCTTGTCACTCCTCATTAAAAAGTCGCGACATGCTTGCCGGTGGTTTCTTTTTCTTCTTTTTTCTTAGCCTCGTCGTAAGTAATAATATACAAATATTGAATGTTGAGAGACATGTACCTGCAGAGAAAAGGAGTGCACATACGTTATGGTCAGCTCGAGTAATCAGTCCTGTGATCTCGGGGAATTACTTTGGACTAGCTAGCTATCCTACCTCGGTGACCGCGATAGTAGGTTATACGTACTACCTGCAGGGTCGTTTGTATGCGGCGAGCTTGATTGTCTCTGGTGAAGTTTTGAACGACCAACCTGTTGGTCCTTTCATCGGTTTAATGGCGACATTTAAGCGGTTCGTGCTGAAAGAGAGGATGGAGAGGGATTTTAGACTGTCGGGCGAATAGTTTTGGGCTTTCCGGCTGATCGTAGAGATTGGTTAACCGCTGACGTGCAAATTTTATTTATCGAAAGTTTACTTATCGAGCTTGTTTGGCCTAGGCTCTGTTTTTGCAGCAGCTCTCAGCTATGCTAAAGAGATCATGTGTTTTTGGTGAACATGCAAAGTTGCCCCATGTCTAGGGAGGTGCATAGTAATTGTGGAGGCGTGATGTTCGCGGCTTTTAACTCTTGGGATTCAGCAAATTGCACGTTTTATAGCGAGGGAACGTTGCTGAACGACGAACCTGACAGTGATACAACAACCTCGAGGAACCTGCATCATCCCGCATGGACGGAAGATTCCGATCTCAGCTCGGTTTTCGATAGCGTCATTATGTCCATGTCCGACACTCTGAACTCTATAAACACACTCGAGAGCTCGGAACCGACACCCGAAGACAAACCATATAACACCAATATCACCAACACTATTCTTACTCCAGACATTCCACGGTATGATACATTGCACGCATTCAACATGTATTACACTCACAAACTGCCTACCTATACTTCTTTCTACTACAACATAATGAATGATACGATGTACAGTAAATCCGCACTCAACCTTCAAACGAGGAAAAACACAACGAGCTCGCCTTGTGTACCAGATTTAGAATAATTTTCAACTCGCAGGGGATCCGACAACGGACTTTATCAGACACTCCCTGCTTCTCGGGGCTTGATGGACTCTAGTTTCATGTCCGAGGATCTGTCCCTGACTCTGCCGGGGTACGGGTGTGGCCGAGAGTCCGACCAGCTCAGCGTTTCCTCATCCTCGAGCGTCGGAGGACCCAGTCCTCGCGACAGACGGTGCTTGCCAGCCGATTCCAATGCCGCAGGGATTTACCTGCCCATGGCCCCCCTTTCCAGCTCCCTACACAGCCCAGCATCCAACAGCAAAGTTTCGGTAATTATGACTCACTTTTCTTCTTTTTTTGTTTGCTTATCTCTCTTACAGTCGCGGTTGACCTTCTTCATCCACGAGCGGATCACGTAGACTATTTGGGAGCATCTTGAGAATGGGGAACAAAATGTGTATTTTAGTCTATTTCTATCATCACGCCGTCTTGATTCATGCTCAGCTGTTGTCTCACAGGACAAGCCACAGTCAGTTCCTGCGTTTGGTATAATCGAATCCAATCAGACTCAAGTCTGCAATGTATAACGAGTAGATCTACTCGTGTTGTTTTCAGCCAGTGCGTATAAACTTGATGCGATGATCCAGTGGAAAGAAGAGTAAATTCATTTCGACATTCGGACCAAGTCATCTGCAAATCCCTGGGTTTTTCTTTCAACTGTGCAAAGTCCGTGGTTCTGATGTTACAGCCAACACCGCCGAAGAAGCCGCCGCGTAGGAACTTGTCGGTGTCGCCAACGCACTTGCAGACCCAGATGTCTCTGTCCGCGGATTGCACCCTGGGACCGAGTAACTACGAGTATTTGTTCCTGGCTCGAAGTGGAGCGCGAAGTCACGTCGATCTTGAACAGCTACAGTCTCGTCGTGAGCAGCTTCGGCACGTGGCTCGGAGCGTTGATCAGTACGTCGACATGAAGTCGCGATTCAGTTGCGCGGCAGGTGATAATCGTGACCCTGATTTCGAGCCCGTTGCCATAACCGCGATCTACGATAACAAGCAGATAAAGACCCAGAATCCGAGGCGGAAACTGCGCCGAAACTGCGATCGGGCTTACGAAAACTTTGACCTTGAAAACGCGGACAAGTCACCGTGCAGCGAAGGCAGCATCGCTGTTGACAACGGACAGACATTCGTCTCGAATGCGTTCATCACTTTGAAATCATCCCAGGAAAGTCTGCTCGACGATAAACGAGACGGATACTCGTCTCAAGGCGATCCTGAGACCCGCGGTGCCACCGACAAACGACTTCGACGCGTTCAAATGCTGCTGCCGACCAGCCCAACGCACTACGCTCAACCACCGACACCCGATCATCCTCCACCGTCTGCGCTGCAAGCCGAGAAGTCGATTCACGAACGGATACGACCGCTGAGTCAGGTGAGTCCAGCCGAAGACCATAATCGTTGATTTATTCTTGATCTGTAACCTTCCTCTGAATCACATGTGAAAATCTATGCACGAGTTCTTCACTGTATCCTTTCTATGTTTCTTGCATTATCCTGCTAACATAGAACCTTTTAATATCGACGAGTTAAAACGGGTTTACAACTATTCATGTACATTGTCACGACCAGCTGAAAGTAGTGGGGGAGATTACACAGGATGCGAAACCACATTCTGACTTGTAATCGTGAGTTGCTGTTCAAATGTTTTTTCTCTACCTCCGTGATATTAGGTTAGTTGTTACAAAACTGTGTTACTTCTCGTGTGTTTTACGACGGACATTGTCGCCAATGTAAGAATCTTGGGCTGTATAAGTTGCAGTTGGTGATAGTTGTTCCAAGTAGTCATAAGATGTTTTGTTGACTTGGTCTAGGTGAGTTTTCTTGTCTTGAATTTAAGCCGTGCTCTGTGAAGAATCATAAACTTGATAAAGAAAAAGTTCTGTCCGTTCTCCTTCGTGTCTCTCACTTTCCGAATTTCGTAAGGTTGTATTTTCCACGTTTAGTCAAAACTCGCGTCAAGAGTATCGAGTTGGTTAAACGGTGTTAAAATATCGCATTCGATAGTGCTCCGCTGAACTTAGGACAACAGTGATCACCACCGCAATGGTATTCATCGGAATATTAATCTCGTTAATGTAAGGATAGCAGCCCACCCGGCCAGTTGACCCTTCAAGTTTCCGTCTACATAAGTCAAACATCAGTGATGGCCGGGGATGGGCTGCAGGAATGGTGAGGTGGTGATGGAGGCGGAAGATGATGCGGAGAGAGAGAGAAGTCGAACGAACCGAGTCGAGGAGCGAACTCGACGTGAGGGCATAGAGAGTAGAAGAGGGTCGAGGTGGGAGGAATCCACCCTCACGGGTTACAGTTAATATATAAGCTCTGTTTGATCTGTGATGCGATTTCGAAGGAGGATACGGACGCCTAGCTCGCTAGGAGGGTGATGTCTTTTGCACGATACTATACGTAGGTACCTATCCTATCCTACCTACCTACCTGTGATCGTTCTCCTGTGAGAGTCAGTCAGTCAGTTAGTCAGTCAGTCAGTCAGTCAGTCAGTCAGTCAGTCGTCTGCTGGTGCTGCTGCTCACTTCCATCTCCTTGAGTAGATATCTGTAACGTCGGCAGCCAACCGTCTCATCTTTGCCAACGTGTCTCCCCCTCATATCTTGGTACACCCGGAATCCTACCGTCTCTCTTTCTTCAACTATCCATGAACCTGTCTGTCAGTCTCTATGTTTCTGGCTTAGAAACCTCTTCAATACGCAGTCTGTTGGTACGCGCTTCGGTTAACATTACTAAGGTGAATTCTTACACCATCTCAACTGCAATGCTTTTCGCTACACGTTTTTATTATTCCTCCGTTTTTAAGCTCTTTTCTCGGTCGAAGTTTAAAATCAAAATTCATCCTTGGTTCGGGCAAACCTCACGATGACGTCTATCAAACGCACACTAATCGTTGCGGAGATGTAAAAAAACCTGAAGGAATTTCCTCCAGCGATAGGCGCAGTGTACTTTTTCGCTTATAACTATTGCTTCCAAGTGGAAATCTAATCGAGAGTGTAGTTCCTCTTTAATGATCGCCTGTGTTATGCATTTTTCAATTTGTCCAATTGACATTTTTTCAACGCAAAAATCGAAATCATTCTGCAAATTGTATATAGAAATGTATCCGAATCACCGCCTGCAACCGAGTATTCGCATATTACACACGTGCGAGTAGAACACGGGTAAGGACGAATTGTAGGTATTTTCAAACCTGTTTTTACCCCCATTCGACCCGCCTTCAACCTGCGAGTGTATATACCCGCTGTGAACGGGCCGCGAATCTTCAAAGGTAATTTTTGCATTAGCGGGCTTCACGGCCGCTTAAACTTATCGCCTTGTTACCCCCCATGAATTCCATTCGACGGTGTTGTCAACGGGCTCCGATTTTCCATTAAATCCCTCGTTAAAATCAGGTAATCGAGAACTGTCATTTTTCCGCTAAATTAAACCCAGTCATTTATTTCATTTCACCTTCCGGCCTCTCATCTCTCTCATCGATTCGCTGTATGTAGGTAGGTACTCTACCTACAAACCTCTTTCTTCTTCTGCTTCAATTCTGAACAAGATCGTTGTCAATTGTTATTACCACCAGATATAAAAGAAATCTACGCAAAGAACAATTAAATCTGTACATATTCTTTATTTCAATTATGCGACAAACCGCGGAATCCACCGCTCTCTCCTTGATATTTAAAGTACAAATACCAACTACCGGGTTTCAACGGCACGGTGGCGGGTGAAATGCGGTTACCGTTTCCAGCGGAGTGAAATTCAGAGATTCTTAGTGCCGGTTGGCGTCAGGGTGAAGGAGGAGGGCGGGTAGCTGGGTTAGGGGCCGGAATGGAAGGGCTCCAGTCGTCATCTTTCGTGGAATCAGCCAGGCGGCAATGCGGGAAACGTTGACACCCTTTGAATAATGAAGCTCTCGGGCTTTCGCAGATTCTCTTCTCCTCTCCTCTCCTCTCCTCTCCTCTCACTCACGGTCTCTCTATCTTCTCTGACGTTGCCCGCCCCACCGTTTCGCTCTCCTACTCGAGGTGTTTGTTGCACTGCTCTACAGAGAGACACGATGTTTTACATTACGTCACGTTAGGCACTCGGGTTACGTGATTCCTTTGAACGCGTACGAACCTCTGTACCATGCATGCGCCATCCTTGGTAGAAATCCGACAATTTTTTGCACCGATGAAAAAAAGTACTTCGCAGACCAGCGGCGAGTCACTCTTTTTTCAGTTTAGGCCACTTTCTTCATACTTTCATGCCAATTTTCACTTTAGCGAGTGAACACGAGTCACCGATCACCGCGTTTAATGGACTCTTATATCCTTATTCGGAAACCCTGGTAGATCAAATGCGGAATATGGTTTTTCTTGTTGTATCTACCTACTCCAACGGTCGGCAAATGTTGGCTGCGTGGGCGAAATGACGGAATTGAGACCAATCCTGATTTCGGCGAATCTTTATTTCTCTATATCCTAATAAAATAACACTGCGCATAAATTAGCGAGAAAAGATAGTCACTCGCATACCCACGCGGCTGAATGAATCATCGCACGAGGATCACGCGACTCGGGGCAATGATTTCTGCAGACCGATCGAGTCAGACTACGTGTCTCGCGTTTGTCTCGACAATTTTTAACGACTCGATAACTCAACGTTGGGAATTTCCTTACCGGGAAACATACGTCTGCATTGAATTTTAACATTTCCGTTCCCTTCACTGGTAACCGAAGCCGTCGCTTTGTCCCTTATTTTCGCCATTCCGCGTTGCTGTTAATCCTCTTCTTCTTTCACCCCAACGAACGCGCATCGCCACCTGACATCCACATTTACCGTCTCGATCTCAGGTCTACAAACGTCGTTCCCGCGACATGGAGACCGAAACGGACGAGGATATGCTCCAGTTTCCCCCGGGCGGTTCCCTGGACGCTTCGAGCGGCTCTTTATCCAGCGTATCACTTTCGGACAAGAGCGTTTCAACGGACAACGTCGAGGAGTTCTTCGGCGACGTGCCCTTTGCAGGTAAACAGCAACACAAGCTTGCAGGCTGCACCGCATGACGCTTTCCATCCTGTTATCCGTGTATTTTTAATTCCCCTAAATGAGCTACACACACACACACCTATATCACACACGTGTCGTTCACCGACTTGCCGTTAATCACAAACTCTCACAGTCATAAGATTGCAGTGTTTTCATTTCGTTTAGTTGTTTTTTCCCCGCGATTCGGGCGAATTGTGGTCCTGTTATTTTATTATTGGTTTGCAAATTCGAGTCCGTCGTTGTGCGACAAATTTGGGATCGTTAAGGAAACCCGTATTTCTTCCCACCCGGATGTAAGGTACATCATCTCCTCTTTTACGATATTAGATGAAATGGCGTGGATATAGTTGCAATTTTACGCTTGACACGCCGGAACTATTCATTTTAGATCGTATTAAATACCTATTAGACTAGATTTGGAGTTGAAGTTTTGTTTTCTTCAACTGTAGGTATGCATTATATGTTAAAGATCGCCATGTTTAATCAATCGCTGTTTTGTGATCGCCCCGTTTTTACCATCTCGAGTAGAGCGACGGAGGTTTTATTCACCGGAACAACATTTTTCCGCACTTTTGTTATTCCTCTTTTAAACTATACATATACATTCATGCCCCGTGTGCACATACGCATAGACTTATTGCACACCAAGTATTACTGTCGCGCAGTATTTCACAACATTGCAGGTATGCGGTGTTTTAGGTTTATCGCGGCGGGTGTAAATCTTAATCTGTGATTCGTATGTTATGCAATATTAACGATGATACTCGCCATTTTTACAACAGACTTGCAGGCTAATCTATCGCGGTTTACCTCGACCAAATGTAGATGTTCTACATTTCTACTAAATGTTACGTAAGATTAATTCAGTAACTCGGGATTTATTCGCATTTCTTTATTTTATATTTTTTACTCATAATGTAATTCTGGTTCTATATATACGGAGTGGAAATAGTCTGATATAACTAGCGTTCGCTATGTCGCGAATCGCGGATTATACCTGTTAAGAAAACTGATATTATTATATGTTATGTGTATCCTTCGATTGCCGGGATCGATTTTCTTACCCGTAATTCCAGTCGTTGCATCACCGCGTTATGTAATAGACACAGACCAAGTTTCAGGTATGTTACAAGACTAGAAAATCGCGAAATTTCAGGCAAGTTTTAGTGGAAATGTGAAATTTAAAATTCGAGTTTCAAATTATCTCAAGTAACAGATCAGTTGCTATTATTTCGTCATTATATGGAGGAAAAGTCGAATTTTTAGAAATAAAATGTCGCAACTCATCTGCAATTCGATTCTTTATTTTAATCGTTGTTTATCGGGACGATAAATTATACTCGTGCATCGTAAATTTAGGTATTATCTACACCAGATATATAAATTTAATACATACGTACACAAGTGCGTATGAATATATTCGTCTAATGGTTATTATATATAATCCTTAGAATACTATCCCAACTATAATGCGTATAATATATGAACACGTAGGTATTATCAATATACAATTATACATATATATTATATACAGAGTTATACTATATATATATATATATATATATATATATATATATATATATATATATATATATATATATATATATGTATATACATATATACACGTATCTCGCAGTCTATTATTAAATTTAAGTATATAATACGTGATCAACCCGACTGCGCTACGCCAATACTTCAGTCTAAACTCTAAACCTTATTATTTAAATTATTTCTCAGGTGATGATTTTCTGAGTAACTAACGTATATTTATATTGTACACAGTAGCAATAAATCGAGTTTTCCATTTCCAACGATCGTATGTACAATCTTGAGGTGTACGATATTCAAATTTCGCGTATCGTTTGCATTGCGTCATGAAATTTTTTTCTATCCGTCAAATGACGAGTGCTTAGGCACGCACTGTGCAAAACCACTTCGGCCTGAGTCTCTATAATCGTTTTCCGGGAATCTCGTAGCCGTCTAATTTCTATGCGTTTTGCAGCGCATGCCAAACGCCCGGCGATGTATATATATATGTATACCTATCAGCAGCTATAGTGCATTCTCACGGTATGTCATTATACCAATAGAAATCATCTCAGGAATTCAGCTGAAGTATTGGTGTCAAGTTCCAGCGTCGATCACCTGGTATGTATAGAGCGCATATAATTGTTATTATTATTATTTAATATTATTTTTCAGTAAGTCGTTGGTGAAAATTTTAGGATTCCTTGATTATCCATTTTTCTTTCATATCGTTTTAGCTATTATAATTTTCATTTTATTGATCAACAAATTATTTCCGCTTTTACTGTTGTACACCGCTAACAGTATACATATATAGATAAATGATAATTCAAAGGACGGATTTTATTTTTCAATTAGCTTGCATTTGTTATATATGTGTGGTACCTTATATTATAAACACGGTTCGGTTTTTTTTTTTTTTTATTTCAAGTTCAGTTTCGTTGTTATTGTACGTTGATTTTGTTGGTTTAATCGTTGTCTTGAATATTGATGCTTCACAGTTTTCTGTTTAATTTGAACGTCTGATATGAGAGAAAGAGAAAAAAAATAGAGTATGTTATGATTATTGTGTATATCTAAATAGTACGTGCGATAATTTTTACTGTAATGTTTAATAAGCAATTATATAGTGCATTATATACATATATATACATATACATATATATAATATTATTATTGAATTGCTAATAAATATTATGCTGTTATGTATGTATATTGTCTGAATTTATTTTGCAGCATTTTTGTCCGTCCCTTGATTATAATGCTTCGATGTGAGTTTTTCGTTTACTTTCATTCAGTTTCAGATAAACCAAAGAAATTGTTTTTTTTCCCCATTTGTTTCATCATTGAATTTTTGTTTGGTTTTGTTTCAACTGTTTACCGTTGTAACTATACATACATATACCTAGGCTGTATTATTATATTGCTTAGCTGTGACTAAACCGAGGAATGACTTATACGTGAACTTTAGATACACACATATATATATATAGGTATATAATACATTTCTACAGCAGTATTAAATCGTGTCGTTAAAACTTCACGACCAGATGGGCATCCACCTTATAGCACGAACGGAGCTCAGAAATCCGCAGACCTAATGTCTTCTTCGTGCATTCAAATAGTAATAATAGTAATAATAATGATATGAATAACAACAATGATAATCGCCGAGTATAGCGTCGTTTTGTCTCCAAGTCCTTACGTCGTGTATAAGTACATATTTAATATAATTCAACGTCTCTCTTGTAATTGTGATGAGTGATGAAAAAAGTAGTGACAAAAAGGATACGATATCAAGAGTTTAACCGACGCAATTAGTACCGTTAATTGAAGCAACAACTTGGCGACAAATTAAATGCTGTATTTTTTTTTTTTTTGTTTTTGTTTTTAATTACAACATGTTTTACTTGCGGTAAATTGTAACACCGGGTATACACAGTCGTACGATGGATCGTAATAAAGTTTTGTTGCACAACAGCAGTTGTGGAGTATGATTATGTACAAATTGAACTTAATAAGCCTTTATGCTTAATCTGCCTTCTAGCAATTCTTTGTACGCGATTGCTGTAACAAAGTAAAGTATAGCGATTGTTTCCATAAAAATTTTTTTTTTTTGGTGTTCAGTGCGTACACGAGAATATCTTTTTCGGTTTTTACCTGTCAGAGAATTTCGAGGCTTCCAAAGTCGTCTCGGGTTATCTGCAACGTCGAACCTCCGTATCGCATAACCATATCTGTGTACGGTTTTGACGGATGGGGATACTTTCACATTGCCGTTGGTATAGGTACCAACGCTGATTTCTTCATCTATACATGTGAATATTTATCAAGGGTATAGCGATGGGTCATTTCCAACCCTCGGCGAAAGAGCGGAAAGAGAGGAATGAGGAAAAGTGAGCTGGGGGAAAGAAAAGAGGAACCAAGATAAGATAACGAATCACTTAGCTGAATAATAATCGGAACTCCGCCCAACCGTTGCTCCGTTTTCTCAGATTTCTCGTGGAAAAAAGGAAACGGTGTTTAATAGATTAATATGATATTGGAAAAAGAAACCCACGGTCTGAACGGCGTAGCAGGTGACGTGAAATCGTTTTGGCGACGCTTCCACGATCGGTACGAATCGCCGACCGCGCCTCAATGATCAAAATACAAAGTATCAATAAGCGGAACGCCGCGTAACTTCTTACTCAGAATTAGTCGCACCTCTTGAGTGTGTCAAGTGTTTGGAAATAACGATGTTTACGCAACGTGACTGTTTGGCGATTCTCTCAAGACATTGATTTCAATTTCCTGATATAATAGTACAGTGTAAATATATCTTTGAAGGATCAAGATTATCAAATTGTGTTTCTCATACCGTGCCACGAATTAAACGAGCTATTCGGGGGTTTTTATTCGTCTTGGTCGGAGAATGCCGGAAACATATTCGCAGATAGATCACGTTAATAGACGGAATACTTGATCCATCCATTCGGTTGTTCGTCACAATTGAGTATAGTTCGTAAATATTTTCGATTAAATACCTTCAGTTCTTGTTCATCCTGAAAGTACATATATTTTCAACGAAATTTCCCTGCACCAACTGTATCAATGCACCCTAAAACCTTTTTATAAGACAACGCGATTCTCTAGCCTCGGACGGTTGAAACGTAATCCTTAATTTTGTCGATGTTTTATTGAGAGTTCGCATGTCCCGAGAACAGGGCTTGTGCGTTTGGCGATGTTTGGCGACGTTCGGCTCTTAGCTCGTGAATCGAATGTTAATGTACCTAGCGGGTACGTCAGCGGGACGAGTAGTCGTATCACGACATCCGGTGAGCACCGTCGCGTCTGTAGCCGGCGTCGTTGTCCACATAGCAAAATAACCTACCTACCACAACGGCTCGAGCTCAGTTGGCGTAATGACGTCCGGTTATCGGGAAGCTCCGCACTCCGTATCGCGGATTACCGTCGCTAATACGGCCAGTGGCGATTAAGGGGACACCATTTGCCGAGTGAAAATCGATCGATTTTAGTGATCGGCGTTGACGATCGTGCAACGATATTAACCAGTTCCACGCCATAAGTGCCTGTGACGAGTGATTAGTGATCGGGTCCTTTGTCAATCGGATATAAGAAAGAGCGGGTGGGCTTCGATTTTTGCCAAACGCAACGACGAGGATGATCGCGATAAGGTGAATACAGGTGAGTAATATCGTTTTCTCTCTCGTCGTTTAGATTTTTCTCACGGGCATTGCCGGTGTCTCGTATTGTCGCGGCCTTCGCCACAAGCTTTCGGTCGGAAACGAAATCCGGCATAACTGTCTCTTTAACCGCGTATCTGGTTTTAACTTTTCAACGGTAGTGGATAGGATGTTATTCCGTGATCCAAGCAAACTGTGGTAGGCCGCAGGAGTCGTTTCTCCCTCTCGTACCTCGCCTGTGTTTGTGCAGCTTATCACAAAGCAAAGCCCTGCTTTCCCCGCTCCTCTCGCTTCTGGGAAGTCCGTTGCCGCCGTTTATCCGATACCTCGAAATATTCAAGATTTTCTTTAACCACGTACACGTGCGTCTCAACCTCCGGTCTGATCTTCGGGATCCACGTGCTTCGCCGTAGCATCTGCACCCGTCATTGAACATGACCAAAGTTTCCTCCTGAATCAGTTTCAAACGCACCGCGACGTGAAAACGAGCTTCAGAGCCGTCCGATATAGTTGCAGTGCAGAAAGAAAATTACCGAATTTTCTCCCATAATTAACTCCTCCTTTTCGAGACAGATGCTGGATCTTAGTGAATCTTTAATGCGGTTTTATAATTCAACTTTCTGACGCCCGGAGGGCATGACATCACTTTGGAATGCGTGGACCGCCTTGCGGGTCATGAGTCACTCAAGATCGTCGCCCGTTTCTGTATGGTCGAGGGCTATGCCAAACCGAGGTAGTATTCTTCTGTCGTATTGTGTGTCGTATTTAAAAGCGCAACAACCAGTCTACCTTATATACCGATAATTGCACGGAAGCGATGCCGGGTACGCCGGTTTCAGTCAAGTGCATCGTTTGTTAACCGATAAGAAAATACCTATCGGTATACAGTTACGAGTTGCGATGTATGTACAAGCAGCGGTGCGTCACGGGCGCAGATCAAATTGCGATGTTACATCGACGTCCGATTATTTATCTCACTCTCGTTACAACTGCCATACCGCGCGTTATTTCTCATTCCGACTTTCAATCGCTCAGAGTATATGGATGTATTGCTATGTCCGTCTGCGTTTCTGCAAATTGTACTCGCAATGTTCTCAATTTCACCGTCACGCGTTAATGCCAGAATTGCAACGTTTGTATTCACGGCTTTGTGGCGAAACATATAATATCGGAATTACCCGTTGACATTACGCGATGTGTGACGCGTCATCATTCTTTCGTCGAATCTTCTCGCGTGCAAGGTATTTTCACATACCGAGATCACGTACATTCTTATCTTTAAGGAATTGACTTTTATCCTGCTATACGTTCTTCAAACTGGGTTACTAACGTCAACGTAAATGTGTCATGACTGGTGTTTCGACGAACCTTCGTACACAAACTCCGTTCAAACAACCTGAAAAACTATCATGTATAGAATTTTCTAGGTACGGTATCAAAAAAGTGTGTAGAATAAAGTCAGGACTGAATTTTCGCAAGTGCATTCAACGACGGTGGGTCCGATCGTCCCATAAAACGTTCGCTCGAGACTGCCGCAAATAAAAGCGAAAGCAGAGAAACGCGTGAACGCCGTCTTTCGTCACCTGTAATTAAAATCGTTTACTTTGATATAATTTTCATAATCTATTGTCAAGCGAACCGTGTACACATAACTGAACTTTCGAACGGTTCGAACTTCCGTCGGATCGTCATTGTGGGCTTACACGCACGTTGCATTGACGGGGAGTCAGTGACGCCTGATGGAGGGAGTGACATATAAACCGCTGTAAATTGTCTCGAATTAAACAAATACCAGCCACTATCATCGCACCGGACAAGTTGAGTTCCCAGTGGCTGGTGCAGCGGCGGTTCATTGTTAATCGTTTGATTGTAACATTGGGTCATTAAGCTATCGGCGTCTGTATGCGCAACGTGCAACGTGCAGCTTGCAGCTTGCAGCTCGCGCGCGTCGCGCGTGTGTTCCACAGTCTGTACAATGTGCATATAGTCGTATGGAGTGTGGTTTAGAGTACCTACCGATGCACACCGCGGTGTAATGCCGAGTATTATGCCCACGGGCAACGAAACGGTCATGCTTCGTCAGCTGGAATCGGCCCTGCATGCTAGCTACGCTATAGCTTCAGGCGGGCGTAACACAACAGTATTCATCAGCCGGTTCGTGTCCCCCCAATTCCGATGCGCATCGGCGTACGACATCGTTACGGCGCCCCGATTTCTCGCCTCTTAATAATAATATACGTGTCAAGCCTTGATTATACTGTTATAGAAATTTTATTACAAATTTCACGAGTGCCTTACCGTTCGATATCATTTCTCCGTATCGTTTTTGATTTTATCTACGTAATGTGTATGTGTGTAATAGATATGTGCATTTAATACCGACCGTCTGCGTTTTGCGTTTAGTAAATGATCGTCTTTTCATTGCCAGATCGGTATCATTCTTTCGGGCTGGAACGATGTTGAAATATCGTTACTATTCATCGAGTTGACTGTATATAATTATAATCGTTCGTTTGTATAGTTATTTTACAGTCGAATGAAAATCAAACGAACGCATAAGCTTATTTGTTTAAACTTGGACACTTATGTTTTTAATTTTTTCTTTTGCGAGCTTGGATAAGCGTTGAAGCAAAACTTGCAAAATTTTTTATTCTTGCAACGGTGAATTGTCGAGTGTACAACTTCTGTGCGATTCGAGGAGTTCACCTTAATCGAGGTCTTCTTCTCGTCTGCAATGGTAAGACCTAGAAAATATTGACTCGAATGTTTAGCTGATCGCAAATCAGATTATCGTAACGTCGAGAGAAAAAACATTGAAACTAAAACAAGAAGATCGTTTAGCGCAAGAAATATAAGTAAACAATATAAAAAAAAATAAATAAACAATGTCAAATACGGCGGCGAGCATCGAGAAATAAAGTATCTTCAGCCGAGGTGTGTATAAATTAAATGAAACATCATTTACACGCGAGTTAAATCGGCTGTCAAATCTCGCAGGAGTAGCGAGCCGCGTATAAACGCTATAAACGCAACGTAGCTGGGCAAAGAATAGAATTTATCAGCGCTGAGAGATTAGATCGAGAAGCGATCGCGAAGTGAGAAAGCACGTCGAACAAAGATAGCGCCGAATCGCGACTCCCGTGTAAACAAACAAAGCGTGCCGCCCGCGTCACGTTGGCGCGTAATCGAAAGTGAGAGGGGCGCGTTTGGGCCCGCATACGGCCCTGGGGTCATCCTCTCGGCTTACTACACCCAAGCGGAGCGCAAACGAGTCTCTTTGGCTAAACGAGAAACAGTTTACCGCGGGTGGCTGGCTGGTTGAGTGGTGCTAGTGCGCCGTCGGGACACCAGAGCCGAGGCTAAGTCGCTCTAATCTCGGGCTCTCGACGAGCCGCGTGTTCCATCCAGCCTCGATTCGACAGTCCGGCACTGACCCGGTCGAAACGAAGTCGGGAAACCCGGTCGCGGCTCTTCCGATTCTTCTCCGATTCTTCTCCGATTCTTCGCCGAGAGGGCCTTTTCCACCGGTTCGGTTTATTTCCGTGCTCTTTCACTCCGGGAGGCTCAGCTGTCCGCTTGTAAGGCGACTTCCCACTTTCGCTCTCCAACTGGCGTTTTTCCTCCTTGGGGGATGGGGGCGAGCGAGGGGTGCCCGAGGGACAGGAAGGGAACGGTTACGGTCTCTAGGACGCCACGTGCACTCGAGAGGATCGCCTAGGCCTTGCGGCTTACGTTCGAGAGCTCTACAGGTCGCCGTGTAACACAGATCCGTCGACTCTTCGCCACATCGAAGACAACGTCATCTTCGACTTCGTATCGTTACGTAAGGTATTTTAGCAGCTTAAACTAGTTCCAGTATAATAGCGGCATTCAAATTCTCAGCCCACTCTACTTTCCATTTATAATCCTCCGTGTTGCGTCTATCGGTCGTAGCTCGATTTTATACATCCAGAGATTACGACTTTGCTTTTACACTTCGTTGATCTCGCCTCCCGATTGACACTACGTTTGTTATTTTTACCAGCATAGCCACAGGCCGATGGGATTCAACGGCGAGGTCGATACTATCGATTACCATCGACGATTGTTCTATCGCCCCGTGTTTAGTCTCTCGTTTTATCGTCAAAGTTTATCGCGTTATCTTCCTCGTTCGTCATTATTATTGCCACCGCAAGCCTGAGCTATCAAGTTTCCGTAACCCTGGAATGTTTAACATTGTTTTTCATCTATTGTTGCGGCGCCGAAACCGATAGTAAAAATGCACTTCGCAACAGCTGGTTCGTTTTTCGGGTCTCGTAATACTCGTTGTACTCGACGGGTTTAATTTACCGCTGGACATTCCGCAGCCTGTTTGTGAATCGACAATTCGTCGTTAACCTTGTTTATTGCCCCACCAAATCGCGGCTTTGTGGTCTTCACATTCAAGCCTCGCATGGCACTAATCACGAGTCTTAGAATGGGTCCGTATTTTCAATAACAAACACGTGTATCCTACTGACAAAAGGTGATCATCCCGTCTGTCGGGATGTTGCTTGAAAAGAGAACGAGAGACGGAAAGATACATCGGTGACAGAGAGAACCGAGAGCATTGCTATAACGTCGTGAATTTCTATGACATAGGTATGATTGTAATTAGACGGTTAATTAGCAATAATTAGTCTCTCGGTGTTACCGCTTGCGAAATAATATGTCCGTCCATTACACGGTTCGAGAGCTTCGAGTCACCGAGGATGAAAATATCCCATTGAATATCCAAGCGAGCAATGAATGATGTGTTATTTACCGCGTAAACATCGAAGACCGAGCGCCGCCTACGCACGACGACTATCCTGAAACGTTATTGCCTCTTATTCGAACTCTCCTCCAATTATTATATTTCTTGTTTTTCTTCTCTCTCTCTCTCTCTACGTGTTATGTGTTTACCCAAAGAAAAAAACAATGCGCTTAAAGTGTGTTGAGGTCAGGGATTCCAAATATAACACATCCCATCTCGTCGCAGTGTTTCGTGTTTCGTCCGAGGTATAATTATATACGAAATCCGTTACATTCAAGCGTCTGCTTTACCCGGTAGCACAGTTTTCAAACGCTCGCATACCGATCATTCCACCGACCGCCGGTTTTCGGGACTGGCTGCAGGTTTCGTCGACAGGTCTCGTCGATTTGTACTGTTCGACAAACTCACGGAAATATGAATCGTATTCAGAGAACAGTGCCGTTGTGCAACGAAGAAATCGATTCGAATTCTGCACGGTATAACGATTCGTTTTTATAATCACGTAGATACAGGTATGTACAAGATTTTTTTTCGGTCAATGTTTTCCTCGCACCCTTTTCTCCATCTCGGATCTTCTCTCACTCTCGAGATAATGAATAGGAGAAAGTTCTCATCCGAATGTTACTCGTATACGTACAACAGGTACAACCTGGATAGACGTGTAATGCAATCGTTGTGAAACAGGGAGGGATCGGATGGGCGAAGAAGCTTCTTGGCACGCGTGTGTTTGTGTGTATAACGGGCATTCCTCCGTGCCTGCAGAATTATATCAGTTTCACCTTGAGGATGGATCCACGTTTTA
Source organism: Neodiprion lecontei (assembly GCF_021901455.1). Lineage (NCBI taxonomy): Eukaryota > Metazoa > Arthropoda > Insecta > Hymenoptera > Diprionidae > Neodiprion > Neodiprion lecontei. The sequence continues at coordinate 7,295,901 of NC_060265.1, read as the reverse complement.
TACAGTACGTATAACGTACGCGTACATGCGAAGTACGATAATAAACGTCAAGTGTTTAATTGCGAGCAATTCGCGTAACTTAATATCCAGTCTCGACGATAATCATCCGCCTCACGCACGTATGTACGTAGTAGAGTACGTTAGGGTTTTCCCGAGGGAATCCTTATTCCGCTCTTTCCTGCCGCATATTCACGCGGCTTACCTTTCACCGTTAAGAATAAGCTACGCGCGCGAACTTGAGCATCCGATTTTACGTAAGTCGCGTAGCTGCGCCTTACACATACTTATAAGTATATTCGCTAGTGGATAGCTACTTGCAGCCCACTTTACGCTACGGGAAACTTGTTGTGCACAGGTCGTCTTGTTACACGGCTATGATATAATAATTTTCGCACAAGTTCACCGCGGCTGGTGCACCGCACGTGTAACACGTACGCCTCGAATAATTACTGTGCACAGTTTCGTCCCCCACACATGTGCGCGGCATCAGTTCCTCCACGCGAACACGAATTTGAACGACCGTGCCTACACGGGGGCCTGAAAAGAGCTGGGAGAGGGGGGTAGAGAGTGAGAGAGAGAGAGAAAAGAAGCGAGTCCGCCATCGCGAAGCGAAGCTTTAATTAAAGTTACGTGGGATTGCGGGCGCGAGGCGGTCGGACCTCTGTTTAGTATTTTTATGAGCTTTTCATTACGCCCATCTTTGAAGAGCGAGGGGTGAAACGTGCGCTCCCTCTCACCTTACTTACCGGTCATAACGTGCCCACTCTCGGTTCCCGCCGCGGGGCTCGTAACGCAGGTTAAATACATAACTAACGTACATTCGCTCATTCACTCACTCAACTCGCCCCGTGATTTTACATGAAAGAATTTTTTTTTTATTTCACCGTCCAGGAGAATTGTGCGTACGCGTGTATGTATGGGTGGATGGATGGATGTACGTGTGTACCTGCGTACGTGTCAGGTATACTATAACATTATACCGCAAGCTCGCAAATTGTCTACTTCCCCCGACGGTTCCACACTCAATTCAAGTAACGAAGAGACCCCGGTTCTCGCCTTTATTTAAACATACTAACGAGTTCTTTGCCAGCACAACGATGAAGCGATTCGCCTTTCACACCGTCGTGCGAACTAACGAAAATACAGTGACGTCGTCGTCGTCGTCAGCTTCGCGTACAGCTACGTAAGCGCATCGCGACGTTTGCGTTACGTCAAATTGTCTTGTCAGGATCAGAGGGAATCCCGGTAGTCGAGCTGCACCGCGCAGAGTTCATCGTCTTGCAGAACGTTGGCTAAACCGTGGTAAACGTTGAATTGCCAACAGGATTGCTGAAGGGTTCCGTCACGGCGGAAAGACCTCGGACCCTGTGCCGATTGCGGAACGTTTATGCGCCGGCGGCGGCCGCGATGGGCACGGGGGCCGACGGCGGCACCGGGGAACGACTCGAGGACGGCGAAATCGTGAGCTTCAGGGTGTCGGACCGCGACAGGGAGCGGGACGACAAGTCCCTCAGCATAATGAGTCCCTTCGACGAGCAGGAGGAGTGGGCCAAGATCAACGAGATAATGGCCTCATTCGGCACCGGCCTGGTCAGGGAATCGGTGTTCGTCACCGAACTCGAGAAGGAGTTCCAGACGAGACTAGGTAAATTGAATCCGTATCGGATGCCCCGGCGTTAAAAATGACGTCGGAATCCGACCAGGGTGGCGATTCGACCCCCCGAACACCACCTGCGTCCCCTACTTATGATACCCTTGATCGATTCCTTGGCCTAGGTTACAGCTTTAAACTCGGTTGTCCAGGTCTCAGCTCAGACAGTAGCAGCAGTCCCATAGTATCAACGTCTGTTGGTCAGTGGCTGTCCAGCCTCGGTCTCGCCGACTACGAGTCGCTCTTCCTCGCCCACGGATTCGACGACCTCGAATTCATCGTAAGTCCCCCCACGATTCACCTGCATGTTCATTCGACGATAAATGATCCCATGTGTTCTTCTTTTTTTCTCTTCCCCTCTCTCTCTCTCTCTCTCTCTCTTCTTACCCCCGTATTAAGAACTCGGTACTCGACGAGGCCGACCTCAAAGAGATGGGCGTCACCAGCGACCAGGAGCGTACCGTCATCATGGAGGCCGCTGGGCTCCTCAGCAAGAGGGTCGAGAAACGCACCGGCACCTCCGAGCAGTCGGTCGATGAGTGGCTCAAGAGCATTCACCTGGAGTGCTACGCCGAGACCTTTAGAAAACACCTGTACTTGGACATGGATCGCGTCAGGAGGGTATGGGAGGTAGAGCTCGCAACCGTTCTCGAAATTCAGAAACCCGCTCATCGGAAGAGGATACTCACTTCGGTTAGCGGCATCAATCCTCGTGGTCCACCTCACAATGGCGGCGGACCGAACCTCGAGGATCTCAATAAGGACCTCAACACTTTGGTGAGTCGCATTTTCTACAAATTTTAATCGTCCCGCTTCCAATGATTCTCTGATCGTCGATGATCGCGATGCAATGACTTTCGAACTTTAGCGTCGGTGATTATCGTATCCGTATTATACTTTTTTCACCTATGATGAGTTACGTGCATGTTAACCGAAACATGCTTCGTGAGAGATGGAAATTTTCTTCGTAATTTACTTTGGCAAAATGACAACAAATTTCCCCGAAGTCGGTTACTTATTTTGGAACTTGAAAACTTTCATGCCGCGCGGATGATGTTCTCAGATAGTCTTGACGATCTTCCCTGAAACTGCAGATACCGATTATTATACTTATGAAAATACTAACGAATTGCCATTTTTTCCTTCATTTTAACAAAAATTCATTTGTAGAGTTTATCCGCAAGGTTGTACCAATTTCTTTGGCAAAATTGCACTTTCTAGGAATAACACTGTATAGAAATTCGTCTATAACACTACGTGTTTCAGGAGAGCTTGATTTTTCATTCGCGTCGCTAATTTCGTCAGTAAAAAATAGAATTTCTTTACCACGATCGCAACTCTGAGGTACCACGTGTCTGTATTCACCTACCTCTTCGTCAAAGGTGACTAGTACCGGTCTTCCAAACGTCGGAGTCTCTTCTTTGTCGAACTGTAATACATGGTATAATACCGTCGAATAAACTATGCGCCCTGGAATCTCTTCTATTCACACACGTCATACGCATGCATCGGTATAATTATATATCGCGTGTGCGGTAACGTAAGATTGAGATTATACCGGAGCATCTGGCACTTGTATCGTTTATTATTTCATTTAACACACACGCGCGTACGCGTGATGTTACTACGTGTGCACGTACGTCCGATACGTGGAAGTAGGTACTTGGCGCGCGTTGATAATAATTCCACCGGATGCTGCGCTCACTGGATGAGTGGCAGGAAATTATCTGCCAGGGTCAATAATTTCCACGTTCTGGTGTAACGATGCCTGTGTTATTAAAACCACGCGAACCAACGAGAACAGTTCGATGCTTTCGCGTTGTGGGAGGGGGGTAGGAAAAAAATGTGCGACGCGTTTTTGCCTTGCGTTTTGCGTTATCGCCTTTTTTTCATCTTCAATTGGAAGAGAAGTGCAACGAGCGATCTAACAAGCGTAGGTATTAGGCGCGAGGATCTTGAAGAGTCGTGGTGTGATTCGACGACACAATGGTCGATTGTGGTGGAATTTGTGAAGCAGGAGGAAGAGGAGGAGGAGGAGGGTGGTTGGCTGTATTCTGCACTCGTGCAGAAGTCGGAGTGAAAGACTCTTGGCGAGGCGGCGTCGCCCCGACCCAATCATTTCGACTGTTTCATTGAATCGTTCGGTGCACCGCGTCGTAATGTATAAAATATCGTTGGCTAATTGGCGCTTGGGTTGTATTGTGTCGATGGAAAACACTCGAGTAACGAGTCTCTCAACGTATCACTTGCTGAACTATAATATCCCGCGACACCCACCTTGCGAGGCTTTCCAACGCGCTTCACTCACCCATCAGCGTTTTGTTCGCGCCTGCTTCAGCCCGCTCCCTTTTGTTGTGCATTTGCTTTTTAATTAGCTTATTAACTACGACCAATAGCTCTACACCGCGCATCACTGGCGACGACTCGCGATAATCCTGATAAATTGGATGCTTCCCTTTCACCAATGATCGCCGCACTTCCATAGCCGTTACAAAAATCCTCCCCGAGGACTCACCTTCTCTAGGATGATACAGCCGTTGACTAACAATCTCGAGAGCCAGTTGGAAGGCTCCTGTCCAACTTCTTTCAACCCAACAACCATCTTTCCGACAGTCGCTTATTCGTTTTGATCCTGATCGCGACTCCGCACTCCCGCGTTATACCCGCTTATCAACACCTTGCCTTACATGGTTCAATCGCTGACCCCCCGTAGAGTCGAAATCGGATTACAAACGTCGGGGATTATCGAGGTTGCGGTTGGGATGTAGGTCTCGACTCCCTTCTTCCAAGACAGACCTCCAGATCGACTCTCTCGATTCTTCCTAGAAAACGAACATCCAACAGCTGAAGGAGGACATCCGTGAAAAACTCCCAGAGCCGAGTTCTCAGGTAACCGTTCCAACCGTCACAACGACGACGACGACGACACCGGCAGCGGTGACGGCGACGACGACGGGAACGACATCGACGAACACCGGGACCCTGAGGCACCGGAAAAATCGGCCAGCTCCGCAGCCGCCCCAACGACCAAATTCCCACAACGGAACTCTTTCCGTTCCCGAGCAACTCGAGATTCGCGCACCTTCCGAGCTCCTCTTCGGGGTCCCGTCTACCCTTCAAACGCAGTGGAGGCACGAGCCGAAGGCCCTGGTAACCGGTGCCGTTACTTACGTAGCCAGCGTAAGTCTTTGTTTCCCCGGGGTAATGCGGCACTTACTTTGCCAGTAAACGGTTTGCGCCATCGAAGACCTTTCTCATTCTCTTTCGCAGTATCTCGGGTCGACCGTCGTCAAGGAACTCCGAGGCACCGAGTCCACCAAAAAGTCGATTCAGACCCTCAAGAAGACTCACAGGGAGCCACGCGTCACTCCGGATATTACTCTAGCAATATCCTACCGAGGTGTGCGCTTCCTGAACACGAGGACAAACGTAAGACCATCTCATTTTATTCTCACCTCTCGATCGCGTCTTTTTTTACTTCTATACTTGGTTGTCGTGGTTTTTGTATTTCGGTGTGATTGTAACCGAGGTTGGTTGAAACAGTTTTTAACCCGTTTTAGCGTTTCTTCCAACTCGATTTAAGTACGTATCTTTTGTCATAATTTCTTACCCCATCGTGTCTCTTCACTACGAATACCTGCAGTTCAATTTCCCGACCATCGAAAATTGCGACAATCATCTCGCGTAGCAGTGGAATCGTGTTTCCCGACCTGCACGCCTTGCGCTTCACCATTTCCAGGAACCAATATGCGACCATGAGATACGAAACATACACTGCGCGTGCCAGGACGCCGACGATCTGACTCATTTCGCTTACATAACGAAAGACCATGCGAGCCGAAAGCACTTCTGCCACGTATTCTGCGTACCTACAATGGTGAGTAGACGATTCAGTCAGTTTCCCGACCGCTTGGTCCCCTGTCCTAGATGTCATTTACCCGATTTCAACCAGGATCAGGCCACCGAGGTGATCCTGACCCTGGGCCAAGCGTTTGAAGTCGCTTACCAAATGGTACTGAGAGATCCGTTGAGCGCTCAGACGGTTCGCTCGCAGTCGGCTAACCAGCTGGCGAATCCTTCCATCATCTCGTCCTCGGTGACCTGCTGCAGGACCGCGACGCCGACGAAGACGACCGCGTCGATTACTCTGCCGTCGCAGACAACGACGGTGACGACGACGTCGACGGTAACCGGTAATCCGAGCGTCGTTAAACCCCTCGCAACTCACGGGAGGTCCCATTCCGTTAACGATATTAAAATAAATGGCAATCAATTGAAACTCGCGCCGATGCCCGTTGACGACATAAACATTGGCGTTAAGGACATGAAGGCAGGATCAAGGGCGCCGATCGCTCTTTCCGAAGAACTTTAGTCCCGTTTTGAGACGGCTCAGGATCAAGAAGGAAAGGTTTTTGTTACAGGGCTCGATCTGATTTATATTATTCGCGTATTTCGTTTATGGGTTCGGTTCTCCAGCTGATGATTTCTTTCGAGTCGTATTATTTATTTTCAATTCAACATTTGTTTTTTTTTTTTCTATCGCGTCTTTGTTTCTCCGTTTTGGAAAGATCGTTCACTGCGGCAACTCGCAATAGATTTGACCAAAGAGACTGCACGGTGTAAAGTAATTTTTCATTTATACCGTTTGCGATATTATGAAGTGACCATATGTTTAGATAGGTATACTAGCGTGTAGGGATGTTGTGTATTTATTATAGCCAGCAATAAGTCTCTCTCTCTCTCTCTCTCTCTCTCTGTCTCTGTCTCTCTTTCTCTCAACGTTACACGCCGTGGCGTGAATTAAAATAATATCCGTATGTAAGGGAATCTGCTGGCGACGGGCGAAGACAAATGAAAAGTTTACCACCGAATGACGTACAGGTGAGTGTATAAACAACGGAAGTAGTTATACACGAAGCAATGGGTATATAAACGATTAACTTATAAGTTGTATTACCATATGTATACCTATATAGTATATATACTTCGGTGTAAATATAAGTGTATGAAAAGATTTCTTTAAAATAGATTATGGCAATATATATATATATATATCGATGGTCGACCGTTGAATCGTCGGGCTTCCTCAGGTTGCGAATATATTGCATGTTTGGAGTATTATAAACGTCTTATTGTCCTAGCGCGAAACTCGCGATGACGAAACAAAATTAATAAATATATTACATTATATGTAATTTCAGTGCGTGTGTGATGTTATTATTATATATACACGCGAAAAAATATCCGAAGACGCAGCTATAACGATAATTATACTGTACTATGTACGTATAGTTGAATGTAGGGTACAAATATGCAAAGAAAACACCACGTAAGAAAACGAACTATATACCTAATAATAATAATAATAGTAATTCTGACAAACGAAACAACGCACCTCGATTATACATTCGTACATATATTATATTATACGTATAAACCCACATCCCGATTTTACAGTGAGAGAGTAAATTATGTAGAATCATACGAATACACATGTGCACAGAAAACGTAATTACATCGCAATCGTATAAATTTATTACCTGTATGTATATACATATATATACATACGTACACGCTCAAATATGTTATGTATGTGTATATGTACGGTATATAATTTGAAGTTATGGCAGAGTTCGATGTTATTTTCCGCCACGGGGCCTAAAGGTAAGAAACATTATATTGCCGAAGAAAAATAGAAAAAATAAACGACAAGTACCCGAATAATTCAATAAATAAATAAGTAAACATTTATAGTGATACTCGAGCCTAATTACGACTTAATTATAAAGAATCGGGCGCAGGTGAATTAAATTTTTTCGCATCGCGTATATTCGTGAATTATGATACGTATAACAATTTAAATTTACAAGTATTTGTATTACTTAACGAACAATTAATTAATTACATTGACGAGTCTAGGATACCAAAGAAAATGGATGCGACTATGCGGCGCGTGAAGTCGGATTAATCTATGCAACGACTGAAAATGAAAAAAATCATTTTCATTCATTCGAAAGAAAAGATAATGAGATGAAAGAGTGACAAGAAGAAATGAAATAAAGGAAATAAAAGCTGACACGAGGGGTTAAAAAATTAATTGCCTGGGCTGCGATAACTTTATTAAATGCGGGATAAAGATTGACCGAAGAATAAAAGGATGGAAAGAAAAAGAATCAATAAAACTGCCAAATAAACTTCTACGTACTATATTTGTGGCAATATATACGCACACACTTTGTATTATTAAATTTACAATGAATATACATAGTATATATGTGTATGTATCTGTACAATATTATTTAACAACGTATACTGTAATATTATTGTACGTTAAAAGCTATTAATTAAAATTAAATATTTGGAAAAAAACGTAATCACGGTAATCAAACGTAACAAAATGTGACGTTGGTACGCGAGTGAATTTATTGTCGAAAATACTTGCGCATAACGTATTAATTATCACAGCTTGCAGCTGTAGTTGCTGTCTTATAATATACGGTAGATTATTATATTATACGTATCGCGTAGAGCATGTTTTTTCTCTATAATATTCTGGATTTACAATTACATGTAAACAAAAGGATAAGGAAAAAGAAGTAAAAGAAAAGAAAAAAAAAAAAGCACGAACCGAAACGAATTCGATGTAACTATGATATTTCCGCTTATTTCCGTTGCTTACCCATTAGTCTGATGGTACATAAATGCCGATCACGGTTGTTATTATATTTACTAATCACGGAACGGGAACGATGTACAGCTATCTCTATAACATAAAGTGAAATTAGTAACGTTGGGAATTACACATGATTAGGCGAACACACGTACATGAAAAATAAATAAACAAATAAAGACGCAAAAAAACTCCGTACCTACCCCTTTAATTACGACGATAATAATAATATTCCTTGCTTTTGAAGGTTAAAAAAAAAAAAAAAAAACAAAGTAAAAAAATCAACCAATCGAGTGATAAAGACTTGTGTGTATATGATAATAAGGTAATATATGTATTAGTTGGCAATAGACATATACCGTGTGACGATAATCACTGAGTTAGTCGGTTCTACGGGAAAAAGGAAAATAAATAGAAAAAAGAAAAATTACGCGCCTGCATAAACCGGCCTTCCTTCTTATCGTACTTTTTCTTTCTCTCACACTTTTCTTATCTCCCCTTCGAAATAACTGATTCGCAAAGTTTCTTCCGTCTCTTGCACACGTGCAATGCGGAACGACAATTGCGTTTACCGCGCCAAGTCTGAATAACTAGAATCTTGAAATTGAGGTTTGAATCCAACGCTACTGTAATATAAAACATCATACCTGGATCACATATGCAAGCAACAACCGTCTGTAATAATAACTTATAGTACGTGAGACCTTTTTTTCATTGCTTTATCACGGAAACGATTGCTCGGTTGAATTTGAGAAGGTTTTTCGTCCGTTACCGCGAGACTTTAATTACCCCAACGATTATATGGAACAAATTTTGAGTCACGTTTGAGAGAAATGTATCCCTAGCTCTTAACGAAGAGGAAAACTAGCACTTTCCTTCAGTGAATAAAATAGTAACACTGCCGATTATACCTACGTGTATGATATTATAACTATTATATACAAGAATATGATGACTCGTTCGATAGTGCGAGTATAATTTATACAAACCCCAAAAATATTTTGTGATTTCGATATTCTCAAAAACTTTCGTAATTCCGAACATGTGCGAGATTAACAATCAATCTCTCTCTCATGTTGTTACAATAAAAATAATAATAATAACACTGGTCAACAGTGGTTTTGTTGCCCTTGATATTTCAGTGAATTTGGTAAGATTTGATGTCAATGACCCTAAGAGTATACGTAGTTTTTCGAAATTGGCTCTAATTATTGGTTTTATCGATACTTTCATGTACGACTTAGGAAAGAAAGAGTTAGATGAAAAATTCGTTGTTTTTTTTTCTTCTATCTAAAGTTTATCAAAAAAATACTGCACAGTTGAACAAGCACAAAATTTTTTCTCGTTGCTCCGATTCTTTCCGTGAATTTTGGTATTTTTGAGAACGTAGAATCTGTGAATAAAATCGTAATTATATTAGAACCCCTCCACCCTCAATACTATAATAACATAAAAACTAGCGCCAATCTAATGTAATCATGATTTTATTCGTAAATACTACTTTCTCAATTACGAAAATTCACGGAAAAAACCAGGTCAACGAAAGAAAATTCCTTTTGTTAAATTCTTTTTTTGTTGAGCTGTGTAATCATATTTAATACGTAAGAATCACATGTATGCGTGTATGCGTACTGCACGCAACATGCAACATGCACACTTTATTCAACGCGTGAAAATTTACACGTCAAATCGCATTCGCATAATCTACAATACATGAACAATATATACGATGGTCATTCTTATTCGCGGTGTATGGCAGCTTAACGGGGTGTGGATTCCGTGTTATTGATTTTAGGCTTTGAGGGTTGAAAGCGTGCAACATCCCCTGGCCGTTGAAGATGTATAAAGAAAAGAAAGCCCATTCTCCATATCGAGAAACGTCAACATCTTCGTTTTACTGCAGTACGTATTCTATCAACCATTGACGACTTGGTTTATTTTCTTTCATACCGGATCGTCGATCAATCCAATTATCGTGTTGTTTAAAAAAAAAATAGCTTGAACTAGTTTCTCCGTGTTGTTTTATTATCATGAATAACGATGATGGTATAACGGGGTTCGCACGTGAGACGGTTGTGTATGTGAGATATAAATGGCATCGTAATATCCCGCGGAACAAGTCTGGTATAATTGTGGATAAAACGATCGAAAAAATGTTCTACAGAAAATAGGTACAGAAAAAAATTGGAAAAATTAATGAATCGGAGCAGGAAAAACTTACGGCCAAGAACGAAATTTTACGATATATACTCACGGGTCGCACAAATATTATATTATATACACGATAATATTTCGTTTTCTTTCATTCATATTTTACATATATATAGTTGTATATGTATACTTATGTATTATTCACTGTACCAAATTTTTGATGCCACTTTTTCTTATACTCTATATTCTATAATATCGATTATACCTACGATACGTGCGTTTTATATGCAAGCTTACACGTGCGTAGTTTAAAAATATTAACTCTAACGTACGTCTTACGTATATAGATATATAATACGGCGATTAAAGGATATTGAAATGTATATATAGTTATATAGATTAGACGTATATTGACGAAAAGACAACTATAGGTAATGCAAAACGTGTATTGTACAATAACGTGTAAGGAATATTACGCAACATAAAATTCTCTCTACTCAATTTCGGTGTAATCTGCACAATCGCGTTAATCGCGTGTATATTTCTTTATTCAGAGCAAGGCACAACTATACTCTGTGTCTATTTATGGTATATAATTGAAAAAAAAAAATGAAGCATCATCCCTCTCGTTGTAAGACAAATAAGGGTAGAAATACGGGGGCGGTCGAGTGAGTATCGACGCCATTTTGGAACCGCCTCATTTAGCCGAGGGCAAACTTTGGATGTAATTCGAATGTATGAGGCATGTATGAGTATTCATACATACGAGTTTACGTAATGCCGCATACGCGTAGATATTACATACATACATATATATATATATTTAAATAAACGATTAATTCGTGTATAATAGGAGCTGTGTTATAACTATCGTACGCCGTAATGTTAAATGTAATTATTATCTTTCGGTTGCTCTAAGGCTGTAGTATTATATTATTACGTTATTGATATTACACATATTACGTATATACATATATTTACGTACGTAACGTAACGGGAAGATTTATGCATATTAATTAATATTCGCGCCGTACATACGCGTGTTTATGTACATGCCTACGATATACCTCGCCAGCAATCGTGCATAAAGATACACACCAATTTAGATACCAACACCGCACACGTCCTTTTTCAGTATTGACACATAGAATGCAATATTAGTAGGTTTATTATGAAACTCTTACAGATTATAGCGATATTCGTTTTTCGACTCGAATTATACGTATTTAGGTATAGTTTAAACGTTGCTCGACATATACAGTAGCTGTGTCTTGTTGTAAGGCCGTTCCTCCTTTCAGGGCAGCTGTTTCACTTTGAAATGGTAATGTCGCTAAATTTTGCAATACACCCATTTCTCATCCCCGCGACTGGTCTTATAACGAGTTTATACGGCTGTGAAATTATGTAGGTATAATCGCTTTTGAAGTGATCCTGAAAAGACGTATTATTATTATTATTATTATTATTATTATTGTTGTTGTTGTTGTTGTTGTTGTTATTATTACACGATAATCACAGATGTTGATTATTATACACAGGCTAAATGATAATGCGACATAACACGTGGGTGAAACTGAAATTACGGAATTCCTTATTATGTAATAATTATTATCCCTGTTTAAAGTTACGCGTATCATTTGTTATGCAACGGGGGTTATACAAATTGACCTTCAAATTTCGTCGACGAATTTTCACACAGAGCCCGTGTTATATCACACATATTTATGTATATATTGTAACGATATTACATGCGAGTCACATAGAATATAAAGTAATTCGTATGTACGCGCCTTAAGCACATACAACGTTTCAAAATAAAGGGCAAACGCTTAACTCTAGGTGTCACGTCGGTCAAGATCACCTATCCGGTGAAATAAGTGTAACTCTCTCTCTCTGCGAGCCGGGGCCGAAGCGAACGGTCGATATAAAGTCTAGTCCTGTCATATTCACATTCTCATAATTTCGTTAACATTTGGGAAAACAAAACAAGTCAAAAAAAAAAAGGGGGAACAAAAAAAAAAAAGAAAATTGACACGACGATTCATACAAGAAGTGTAACCCAACGCAATCCCAATCTTTCGGAGCCTGTGAGCCTAAAGAACAAATCCAAATATCTGATCGACGAACGACCACGCAGTATAATCGGTGAAGACCGATTCTATAAAAGGAATATCAAAGAACTTCAACATCCATGATCATCTACGGAGCCGTTAGGCCACCTCTCTTCATCAGAGATATTCCGAGCTAAGTCATCTTTTCATTACTGATTTGTAGGTGGATTGTGCCACAAATCTGTAATAGCCTTCTTAAGTCAGTATTTTATATCTTCGTCTGTTAACTTTATTGTAATCTCACCATAATTTAGAGTCCTTTGTCAGTAGATTCATTCTTTCACTAGAATCATTTTTAAATTTGAAGCATAAAGGATAAGAGAGCCAGTCTTTCGTTAATATGGTACAAAAATTTTACCAGAATAATTATATACAAAACGTCGGTAATCGCGTTGAGTAATTTTAACGTGTGAATGAAAGAGTGAATGAGATTTTCTATGATTGCCTGTTCTTTTAAAAGGTTATACCAAAACTCAATAAATCTGTGTTCTACATTGTTTCCTCCTGATTTAATGTATTTTGTTTATTGAATATATCTAGATTTCTAATATAACATAAAATCAAAACGTATCGGTTGAACCTTAAAAAAAAAAAAAACCGTTACAAAATGGCGCCCGAACATAAAGTTTAGACATAAAGAAAGTAAACATAGGATTAAATTTGAAACTTCGTCGTTGAATGTTTGTATGATTGACCTTAGGTAGTAATTGTAAGAAACATATATTACGCGATAAATAGAAATATAAGAATTTCAAAAGTACATGGCACCAACGATTAAAAGAACACCTGTTAAAACTAGGTCAAGGATCACAAATAAACCAAGGAGGTCAGAACCTGACATATCAAAAGCAGGCAATAGTCAAATACGAAATAATACAAGCGAGATGGAGGGAGAACTGGAGCGTTTGAAGGAGGAAATGGCGAGTTTCGCGGGTTTACGAAATGCGATTGAACAGCTACAGGCACAACAAGCAACTAACGCACAGCTGGCAAACGAAGTCGCATTGTTGAAGCTCCAGAACGAACAACAAAGACAGGCTCTTCAACAGATACAGAATCCAGTTCAACAACCAGTTACCAATAACGATCAAATATCGGTGAGTGAGTTAATAGTAAGTTTGCAACGAAGTCACATTGATGCCAAAGCTCCCGAGTTTACAGATGAAGAAGTTATAAATCCTATTGAATATTTGGAAAATTTGGAAAATTATTTCAGGTTAAAATGTGTGAAGGAAGAGTGTAAATTGTCGATAGTCGAAAGTAAATTATCAGGTAGAGCAAAAATATGGTGGGAAGCGAGTAAAGAAACTATCAACACGTATAATGATTTTAAAGAAGCCTTTAAAAATAAATTTTATTCCATTCCAATCCAAGTTAAAGTCAAAACAAAGTGGAGTTCAAGAAGGTATAATCAACAGGATGGTTCACTTCAAACATATTTTTTTAAACAGCTTAAGGAAGCAAAATACCTATTACCGAAACTAGACCAGTTCGAAATAAACTATACCATTATCCAACAATTACCATATAAAATTCGTGATACTCTAGCAACTGTGAATATGGCGGATACAAAAATAATAGAACAAGCTTTATCGCAATTAGATGTAAATTATGAAGAAAGAAACAATAATAAACACAAATATCAAAATCAAAGTAACAACAATCAAGTGAATAATGTAAACAACATGCAAATTCAACATAAACAACAGCAACAGATAAATAATACAAGTAGGCAACAAAATTATCCAAATGCTGCAAACAACTTTTATCAAAATCCTCAATTTGGTACAAACTTATCACCATGGCAATATCAACCGCAAGTTCAAGCATCAACAAGCAACCAAATGAATTTACCAAACGTCAATTATCCACCACCTTATTTCTCAGGAACCAATAATCAGATACAGTCATTACAAACTCAAATGCAAACTAACACCAATAATTTACAAACCAGTCCAAATAGAAATTTAAACTAATAAACAGCTCGATGTGTATAAGTCCGACATCGAGTTGGGATTATGCAAATTTAGTTGAGGACTTAATGCACGAAATTGGTAATGCTGAAGAAAAAATTGAAAGAGTAAAACAAAACTTATCGAAGGGTCCAAATGTAGTAATAAATGTGTTAAATTATCGAATGGTAGCTTTATTTGATTCAGGAAGCCAAGTAACATGTATGTCTGAAAAAGTATATAAATCTCTCAAAGGTAATCATAGTTTAAATGAACTACCAGTTACAAATGTAGTAGTTTTACCAGCAATTGGGAAAAAGCCCACAGCGGTTAAGCGACAAATTTTGGTTGATGTTCATATGGGATCACAGAAAATCACAACAGCTTTTTTAATTATACCGCATCTGTCTAGTAGTGTGATTTTTGGTAACGATTGGCTTGATATTAATAAAGTAGTTTTAGATTACGGTCAGAAAACAATTAGTATTAAAGGTAAAGTAATAGCTCCACCACTTTTCTCATACGACCGGGAACCTGCGGAAAGGTTGAGCTCATTTGCACAAAACGCGAAAATATATATCAAAATTTTAAGAACTGAAGATTCAGAAAAAGAACATGAAAAAATAGGTAAAGAAATATTTAAAAAGAATTCAAAGAAAGAGAATAATAATGAAGAAAATAAAAATGATGATGAAGATATAAAAACAGTTTTTGAAAATATCACAACTAAAGATCCTGAATGTGATAATGATGATAAAATGTCAGAAACACATGAAAATGTGATGCAAATTGACAATGAATCTGATTGTGTAGAAGAGAATAAAATTGATGAAGAAACAGAAATAAATTTAAAATATATCTTTGTAGAAAATGATGAAATTGATAAAAATATTTTAGTAGATAAGGAAAATATATGTGTAGCAATAAATGAATTTGATAAAATTGCATCGGTAGATCAAAGAGATAATCCGAGAAATAATGAATTAGAAAATCTAAATTTGATGTGTGTAAAAAATAATATAAAATGTAATGAATCTGTATTTCAAAATGTAAACGAACATGAACAAAATAACGCAGAAACAATAGAATCACAAGACCATAATTTTTACAAAAAGAATTTAGTTTGCCAGAAAACAGTAGAATCGGAAGATCACAATTTTTTTAAAGATAAATTGGATGAAAATATCGAATCAATTTTAATAGAACAAATTCAAGTAACAAGATCTCAAACAAATGATCAAAACTTTTTCGAATCTGTCCGGTCGATCGCGAATAATCTTATGGGTACAAGTGAAGAGCAAAAAGTTGAGCTGGAAAAATTGCTTATTAAATATGAAAAACTATTTTCAGAGAAAGCCGGATGTACAAACATTTATGAACACTCTATCAAATTACTAAAAGACAAGCCAATCGTTAAAAAATCATACCCGGTACCATTTAAACTTAGAGAAGCAGTAGATGCAGAGATAAAGAAAATGCTTCAAGCAGGAATTATAGAAAGATCAAATAGTCAATACTGCAATCCATTGCGAATAGTACAAAAGAGGGAGAATGGAGTGAGGTTATGTTTAGATGCCAGATATATAAATGACATAATTGAGTCTGATAACGAATGTCCACCACCAATAAATGAATTATTAAGAAAATATCATGGTGTAAAATACATGACATCTACTGATCTAACACATGGATATTGGCAAATCCCGCTAGAGAGAAATTCACGTCAATATACAGCTTTTTTACACGGTGGCACTTTATACCACTTTTGCAGAATTCCATTTGGTCTCAAGACGGCAGGAAGTGGATTCATACGTGCCCTAAATATGGCATTAGGTAATGAATTTACCTCCTTTCTGACTTGTTATATAGATGATCTTTTAATAACCTCAACTGATTTTGATTCTCATATGAAACACCTAAGCCTAATATTTGATCGTTTAATGAAACACAATTTTACACTTCGTCTAAATAAGTCACTTTTTTGTAAGAAGTCAATCGCATTTCTCGGATACGTTATAACACCTGAGGGAGTTAGTCCCAACCCAGACAAAATCAAGGTGATTAGAGAATTTCCAGTACCAACAAGTAAATTGATTTTACAACGATTTTTAGGAGCGTGTAACTTTTACCGGCAGTTTAGCATAAAATATTCGAACTATGTCACGCCCTTGAGAGATTTATTAACAGACAATACACCGTTTAGATGGACAGAGAAACATACGAAAGCATTTAAAGAGATAAAGGAAAGTTTTATAAACTGTGTAACCCTTAATCACTATTTACCTGGCGTCATATGTAGAGTACAAACAGACGCAAGCGATCTTGGAATAAGTGCGATTTTGTACCAAATTGATGAGGAAGATAACCATAAAATTATTTCACTTATAAGTAAATGTTTGTCGAAAGCAGAATTAAATTACACAACTACGGAAAAGGAATTACTGGCAATAATGTATGCATTAGATAAATTTAGAATTTGGTTAATTGGAAGTCCATTTGAAATAATAACAGATCATAAAGCATTAACTTTTATAAATACAGCACCGTTTTTAAGTCCACGATTATCACGATGGGTTGTAATCTTACAACAGTACACATTCACAGTCAAGCATTGCAAAGGAAAAGATAATGTGGTGGCAGATTTTTTCAGCCGAAATATCAACGGGAAACAAAGTACAAACGAACGTAACAAGTTACTAATAGCAAAAATAAACCAACTGCTAGTAGATAATGTAGAACTCGAACTAAACAAAATCGCATCTCAAACTATTAAAATGAATCCAACGTTGATAAGAAACCTGAAAAATTTAAAACAATTGCAAATAAAAGATGAGGAATTGAAAAATATCATAAATAAATGCAATACAGATTCATCTGATGGTTGTTACAAAGTACATGAAGACTTGTTGTTTTATAAAAGTAAATTCGATCAAAATTGGCGAGTAGTAATCCCACAAAGTATAGTAGATTTACTCGTAATTTCTGTACATGAAAAAATAGGTCATATGGGTGTATATAAAACATACCAATATATTAACAGATATTATTACTGGCGAAAAATGAGAGAAGGTATCAAAAAACGTATTCAAGCATGTGACACATGTCAAAGAACAAAGGCATTATCCTACAGCATGCAAGGAAAGTACAAGCAGGTAACAGCTGATCACCCGAACGAATTGACTACAATTGACTTCTATGGCCCTCTGCCGAGATCTGTTGGGGGAGTCCAATATTTGTTAGTTGCAATAGATGCATTTTCAAAACTAGTTACGTTATACCCCATAAAACGAGCTACTACAACAATAGCATTAAATAAAATAATCAACGAGTACTTTAAAAACGTAGGAAAACCAAAAAGATTGCTATCCGACAATGGAACTCAATTCACAGCTGCTAGATGGAAAGTCGAATTAGAAAAACAAGGAGTAGAAGTTTGCTATTCATCAATTAGACACCCACAATCCAATCCTACTGAACGAGTGATGAGAGAACTGGGGAGATTTTTCCGTACCTTCTGCAATGATAAGCATACTAGATGGGCAAAATATGTCAAAGAAATCGAAAAATTATTAAATTTAACAACACACCATAGCACCGGTTTTATTCCATACGAACTTCATTTTAATAAAACAGCGCATGATGAATTAACAAAAATTGTAAAATTTCCAGACAGAATTGAAAATAGTCACGATATTAAAATATTGTTAGCCAAAGAAAACTTGAAGAAAAATTTTGAATATAGAAGCCGGAATCAAAAATCAATTTCAACTGTAATTTTAAATGAAGGAGATCTAGTTTTACTACGTGTACCATATCCATCCTCCGCTATCGATAAATTAACACACAAATTCTTCCATTTGTTTAAAGGTCCGTACAAAATAAACAAAAAAGTTAATGAAAATGCATATAATTTAATAGATACAAAAAATAAAAACAAAAACTTGGGAACTTTCAATCGTGTGAGTTTACGCAAATATTATCAGCCCACAAATCCAAGTGCTAAATAACAGATAATTTTTTGTAATGAAAATTCACGAAAAACTCGTCATGAATCCTTCAAATGTTCTAATAAGTCCAACATGCATAGATTATAGAATTTTTTAGATGTAAGTCCAGTTAAACAAAATGTTTGCTAAAAGAAAATGTGATTAGATTTTAAAATGATAATTTTAATGATGAATGATGAAGGATGAATGGATTGAATGATTGATAAGTAAGAAGTAATTTAAAGAGAGGTTTTTAGATTTTACTGCAAATATAGGATAACGAGTAATTTTCGATATTTTCGTTCTCACAACAATCTCGAAAATGGGGGGGGTGATGTAACGATATTACATGCGAGTCACATAGAATATAAAGTAATTCGTATGTACGCGCCTTAAGCACATACAACGTTTCAAAATAAAGGGCAAACGCTTAACTCTAGGTGTCACGTCGGTCAAGATCACCTATCCGGTGAAATAAGTGTAACTCTCTCTCTCTGCGAGCCGGGGCCGAAGCGAACGGTCGATATAAAGTCTAGTCCTGTCATATTCACATTCTCATAATTTCGTTAACATTTGGGAAAACAAAACAAGTCAAAAAAAAAAAGGGGGAACAAAAAAAAAAAAGAAAATTGACACGACGATTCATACAAGAAGTGTAACCCAACGCAATCCCAATCTTTCGGAGCCTGTGAGCCTAAAGAACAAATCCAAATATCTGATCGACGAACGACCACGCAGTATAATCGGTGAAGACCGATTCTATAAAAGGAATATCAAAGAACTTCAACATCCATGATCATCTACGGAGCCGTTAGGCCACCTCTCTTCATCAGAGATATTCCGAGCTAAGTCATCTTTTCATTACTGATTTGTAGGTGGATTGTGCCACAAATCTGTAATAGCCTTCTTAAGTCAGTATTTTATATCTTCGTCTGTTAACTTTATTGTAATCTCACCATAATTTAGAGTCCTTTGTCAGTAGATTCATTCTTTCACTAGAATCATTTTTAAATTTGAAGCATAAAGGATAAGAGAGCCAGTCTTTCGTTAATATGGTACAAAAATTTTACCAGAATAATTATATACAAAACGTCGGTAATCGCGTTGAGTAATTTTAACGTGTGAATGAAAGAGTGAATGAGATTTTCTATGATTGCCTGTTCTTTTAAAAGGTTATACCAAAACTCAATAAATCTGTGTTCTACATTGTTTCCTCCTGATTTAATGTATTTTGTTTATTGAATATATCTAGATTTCTAATATAACATAAAATCAAAACGTATCGGTTGAACCTTAAAAAAAAAAAAAACCGTTACAATATATATATATATATATTTATGTCGCAGTGAAGGAATGGAAAATGTAAAAGGATCGCGTCGATGATCGATACAATTGATTTGCTCACGTTCGATAATAAATTGTTCAGTATCATTATTATGCGAATGATACGAATGAATAGGTACACGTGCGCACGTAACCGTATTTTTTTTTTTCGTCTTTTTTTGAATTCTTCTTTAAATTTTATTTCTTTGCTTTGAGAAAAGAATATACAAGTTGCGTTTATTTCTGAAACGCAAATCAACCTCCAAATCGGATATTATATTAATTATGGACTTAACCATGCATGTATATTATATAGGGTTGGAGAAATTTTCCATATGATTTGTGCTTCGAATGAAAGTAAAATGGCATAAATCTGTAAGAAAAATATGAAATTTCATCACCGTTGTAATTAGTCACAGCTAGGATTTTCTGTGAAATATAAAAATGCGTACCCTTCTGAAGTTCCTTGCAGTATACATCCGTAATTTTATTGCCTGATTGCAATATGAGAATTAACACGCGGCGGGATGAAATCTTAGTCGGGGTGTAACAAATTCTTGCGAGTAAAAAGAGAAGAAGAAGGAAAAGTATGCGATGTTTTTGACAAGGTAATTTCACGAATATCTATAAGCAATAAAGCGGGATTAATGGGGCTGACAAGTATGACGCGAACAGAACTTCACGTGGGACGCTGACGCTGAGTGTAAGTGAAGGGTGGGTGGGGGTGACAGGTGGCACTTGAACGAGTTAAACATTAACCAAGTGTGCGTGTAACGTTGCTTGTAATACATAATACATTTTCCTCAATTTTAAAAGATAACGAGCGAACGCTTCGGTCTATGTACAAGCACCCTGATGAAAGACGTCTCCACGAGTTAATTTTCATTGTTTCAACAAATTCTCAGAAAATCATTGCGCAACAAATCTTGACATACAATGTATAAAGTTCGATTAATTTAAATTGAAATATCGAATTCACTCGAGTGCAATAAAACCATCAAATTGTAAAATTTGATTCAAGCACATTACATACACAAACCTCGGCGTAGAGATACAGATGTGATATCTGTGTATTATGTCGTGTATCATACGGATAACGCAGCTTCGATGTGCATAATGAGATGGGACTCGCTATTACTATATGGGTGGATATAATGTTAGAAATTTGAAACGAATATATAGGTACGTACGTAGCGGTCATTTAATCAAATTTAAAATAATGAAAATTATATGAATATTGTAAAGATTTCGAAAATAACCATGTTGATTGATCTAGGTTTATTATATATGTATATATATATATATAAACCTAGAAGCGAAGCGAAACGAAACGAAACGATCAGTTGCGCGCTAAAGAAACGTTACGTTGGCTTTTTTCTGTAGTTGTATATTGTATTTAAGAGGATGAGAAGAGAAGAGAAAATAAAGAAAAGAAAAAAAAATATCATAGTTCGAAATAAAGAGTAAGGGTACGAAAAGAAATTATATAATCTTTGAAAAAATGCGCTAGTTAATTATCATCAGATCACATCGATAGATGCATTATGCTTATGCGGGTTTCAAAAAAACTGCAGGCAAACATTGCGCAGTCTCCTATCCTCCGTGTATACATAATTATTATAAGTATTTATCATTGTTCATGTTTCTTAGAATTATTATATTATATGACGATTGGAGAGACAACTATTCCCTGAATACCCTAATATACATACATTACGATTATAATAACGAATAAAATATTATGAGTAATACTTGTGCGAATTATTATATTCGTTATTGCAAATTTTATTCCACGCTTCTTATACATAGCCCAAAATTATTAGTTACATACGGTGAATTAATTTCTAACGAACCGAGGGGGCGGCTTATGCGAACGGTAGGTACCTAAATCAAAATCCAAGTGTTCTCGGTTGACTTCTAATTCGCAAAGTAACGCGCCGAGTGGGTAGAGAACATTGCGGAATCGCATCAAAGAAACCTTGTCACTCGTTTTTGCGGTGGTGCACGAATGCACGAATCGTCGGATCAAACGAAGACGCTGTGCCTCCGTATTTTTTCAGAATCGAAAGATTTCGGATTGAATTGAGAACGGGGACCGGCGGTCAATTCAAGTATACACAAGCACCCGAGCGATGTCTCTAACTCGAGGCTCGACTCTCGAGTTAATTAAAAAGGTCGAAATCCCGAAATTCAAAGAGATTGGCTTTCGCCTTCGGGTAATAAATACCACGCTCCTCGGCCCGGTATAACAATCGTCTTGTTTGTGTTTTGAATAATTCCTTCACCGACCCCTCGGCGACTCCTGCTGCTGTGCAGGTCCTCTTTTAGCGGCAGGCCCCGAGGTAAGCAGGTGTAGAGGGAACGCGGCAAAGATGCTAATTAACCAAGTTTTCGACTTGGTAAAGTTTTTCGATTAGTCCGTAGAACGACTCGCGGCAAAACTAAGGTCAAGGCGACCCTTCTAGCTTCCCCGTGAAAGCGCAGATGGTTCCTGTTAATATCGCGTCCTACCGGGAAAATGTATCATTATTATACCTGCATAATCTACCCCTCATGAAATACCGACATTAATGCAAAATTCTTCTCCTCCCTTCTCTCGCTCAGCATTATTGTAGAATTACTCATTTTATAACAATTGGAAAGCAGTTTTTAGTACGGACATTTGTTTACCTTGATACAGTTTTCAGACAAAAATTTGATCAAGATAATTTACTGTCAATCGTGTTGATGTTGGAATTAATCATTCTATTATTATATTTGTTTTTCATCAATCTCACTTTTAGATCTTTCAATATTAGGGCCATTAGGCAATTGGTATCTGTGGGCACAAAAAGCAGCATAACTTTGGCTTTGTGACACGTATAGACGTATGTATGGGTATCTTGAAAGAAAGACTTGTTTATACTTTAGCGATTTCATTGCGCTCACATGTTTCTTAATCCGTTGTATAATTATCACCTAAATCTAAAAAGCTTTTTGTCTGACACCGTGCTATAAGTAACACGAGGATCTTATTTTGGCCGAAATGCGAACGGGTTGAAATATACTTGCGATGTCACTACGATGTCAGAATAATTTTCTCGACTTAAACATCCACAATCCTTTACTTCCGCGAACAGACAAAATGAATAACAGAAACAGAATCTATACAGCCGTAGCTGCGTTGTTTTAGAAATAATTCTCCGACGAAGGATGGAGTTGACAGGAAAGTTTTCTCTGTAAATTTGTACGTTATAATTAGCTGACTGAGTTGAAAATGAAATCGGTAGGCATTGTAGCATCTGAATTCATTCAAGACTTCCGTAACGTACAAAACGCGAATGAAGTAGACTCGCGAAATTTCCGATCAAAGCAGGGAATTTGTAAAATTGGTGAAAACGATTCGAATCGACGTGTGAAATTACTCGAAAAGATTCTTTCGTGTACATACAACAAACGTTCTTTGTGCGAATCGGTAACTGCCGGGTCAGTCTTTGATCTGCCCTGATACCGTATTTCGGTAATTGGCAATAATGTCCGTTGGAGTACGGCATCGAAGACGGCGTACTTATTTCCGAAACGATTTCTCCGAACCCGGAAGTGCGTAGGTACAGGGAATATCCTGATCCCGGCCGTCTGATCGTGAGAATCGAGGAGGGAGAGAGGGGTGGGTGGGGAGGCGGATGTATCCCGATCCGGCATAAACTGGCATGGCCGGTCGCGAGGAGATCCATCTCGGTCCGACGCGAGGCGACGCCGGGCGTCGCGAAACACCCCTGACTCCGGGGCGGAACAAAAGAAATAAACGAGCGCCCGGTATGTGCGTGACGTTGTTATATAAGCGGGCGCAAACAGCGGGGTGTGCGCCCCGTTTCTGCCAGCGGGTTCCATGCATGTGTGTGAGGATATCACCCTCCTCGCGGCGAGTTGCGGGGGCGTCGATTTGCACCCGGGTCGCGTACGGTTCCACCTTCCCGTCACCTTCCGCCATCCGCAGGAAAACCATGCGTCGAAAGCCGTCGTTTCTTCTTCGTCTTCTCCTTCTTCGTATTCTTCTTATTCGTCGCAACGTATCGGAGTTGAAATCCTGATCCTCGTTGATGGAGGTACGCGCGCATACGTGTAACGTAAGGTATGTATATCACGTCAAACGGCCTCCACCCGTCGTCGCAGACGATTCGGCAGACAAATTGCGTCTTTCGTTCCAGTTGTTGTTTTCTTTTATTATTATTATTTTTTATTTTTCTTTGCTCTTTTTCTCGCACCCGTGTATTCTACGTTTTGTTTAGCCCACGTATGTTCTTCGGTATCCGACCCCCTTCTTCTTGTTCTCTCTTTTTAACCCCATTTTTTTTTTTTTCCTTGCACGCGGATTGGATACAATTTGTTTTTCTAGAACGTCGTCGACTCAAATCCCACCCCATCAATCATATACACCAACTCGCCGGAGATTCTTTTCCCGCTATTTATTCGAGAAGAAAAAATTATTTGTAAAAACGAAATATACTGTGCATCTGAACTCACGTGAGGAAAGTGTTCGAAATAAATACCGTTTTATCATGCAATTCGAGACGTACGTTGATCCAACCTCTCCAATATAATTACACATAACAACGAATTATTTCTGTACATTTTCAGAATTCTTGACGTTTATATTCTGAAACGGAATAGAGAGAATCTGTGTTTTCATCGCGACTCTCCGTCAAAAGCTAATCAACGATTCACCCCGAAAGGTGAACGATATGCCTATTTTGATGACTTAACGATGATCAAGGTATTTTTCCCAAAACCATACATCTTTCGCGTCACGATAGGTATCGAAAACAGAGCAATTACAGTTGTCATAATTGATCGAGCGAGGGTGGAACAACTAACTACTAACTGGGGTAGAAAAATTATATTATTGAAAATGTCGTAGAAAAAGAAGAGAGAATAACAAAAATTAAAAATTGGAACTAACGGATAGATGAAATAAAAGAGGTAGAAGGAGACGAATCGGGAACAAAAACGCGGGATGCGGAACCTGCAGTGACGGGAAACAACAGGAAATATGGGGTGTAAGCGGGATGGTGAAAAAAAAAGTGAAAAAAAGGAAATAAATGATAAAAACGAATCGCTATCGGGTCCCGCGGCGTCCCGATTGATAAATAGCGATGGTCGTTTGAATGAGACATTTCAATGAATATGAAAGTGACGCGGTGTAATCCTAGGTTGAATTTATCTGACCTCTGTCCCGCCCCAGGTCAACCCCTGTCGACCCCCGGCTAACCCGGGGCCAGATAACGTATCGAGGCTCTCGGACGGTCGAGATCGCCATTTGTTTCAGTTTCACACGCGTATATTACGCGCCTTGACCCGCGTTCGAAAACCTGATAAATAGAAGCGGCGCTTTCCCTCCGCCTTTTTACGGTAGATCGGCGGAAAAAAGACCCGGAAACTAATTGGTTTCATAATCCACTCGCATACGTTAGCCCAGATTTTCCGAGTAACGCGGAGGGTTAACCCGACGAACGCGGGACCGGAGCAGAAAAGCGATTAGGCAAATCGTTGGGAAGTTGGAAAGATTCTTCCGACCTATTTAAATTATGGTCTGCTAATAGCCGGCGTGCGTGCCTTCCGAGTTTTTGCCAAATTTCCCGAGTCGCTCCGCCGCCCCGACGATTGATCGACGCCGTTTAATCGATCCCCGCGAATATCTTCCACCCTCGATTACCGCTTCGTTAAAAATGAAAAAAAATGCGCGTCCCGTGCATTCGTCCTTTTATCTTCTCCGACGAGCTGTTTCCTAATGGTAATAAGAGTACCAGTCGGAGCTCGATGACCGGGCGGATTAGTCTCCCGTAGTTTTTGAGCCTCGTGTGCTTTCTCTTCTTCCTCTTGATCTACCGGTTCTCTCCGGGCTGCATCCTCGGAGAATCATTGATACTTCGTAAGCACGCAACGTGACAGCTGGAGACTTTGGTCCGCTGCTCGCTCCCTCTCTTTGCCTTTTTACCGATACGAATCTAGAGTGATTAGAGATTCTTATCGACTAAGTAGCCGGCAATGTCAAATTGATCCGACGAATGTCGAAAGTACGCTGAAAAGACCATCAGCCCCGATCAAACCTTGCACTCTTAGTAATTCAAGACCTCTTAAACATCCGATCACGTAGCATATACACATTGTGACCACTGGTCAGAGAATACCGAGAAGTCAGGGAATTTTGTGGCGGTATGGAACGAAATAGAATCAAACTTTCCTCACGAAATAACGAAATAACAAAAATAGAATAACAATTTTTTAATCACACGCCCGGTTCAATGGCCATTAACTCGATCATGAACGTGTTTTTGAATACCGATTGATTTCTCCATTTCGTACTATCGGTTCGAATTTTAGTGAAGTAAAAAATGATAATTTGCTCAGTAAAGATCAGGTAAAAGTCAAGAAATTTTTTCAACCACAGTCGGTGGCAACTATGGTGTATTTTCTAATGTTGGCTAAACGCTTTTATCGTGCTGCCGATATAAAATTCAAGGCTTTATTACCTTGTAGACGAGACAGGTACAAAATAATAGTAATAACAATAAAAAGAAAGAAAAAAAAAGAGATAGTACGGACGTCCTCGGGATCTCATTCGGTCCGTTTGCGTGTCCTTTTTGTTGATCCGAAGAGGGCAATACATTAATCGAAATTCGCTAGCTCGCGCATCTGCCGGGATCCTTTAATGGGACAAAGATGAGGCTGGGTCTGAATGTCTATTATCCGTGCAGAATGCAGGGGCCTCACTGCAGTAGCTCGAGGAGATGCGGTGTAGTGTATGTGTGGTGTAAATATATATATATATATATTTTTTTTTTATTATCTTTTTCTTTTTTACACATCCTGCCCGAGAAGGGGGCTTCCTCGGCCGTGACAAATGCCCGTACAATCGCGTATAAATACTGTGTCCAGGATCTGTTACACCAACACCCGGGATCGGTGAATTGAGCTCGCGGTTGCCACGTGGCGGAGCCGGGCGAATTGTGTTTCACAGTACAAGCGTTTGGCCCGGGGGACGTCCGGGTCAATCCGGGAACGTCGGGAACGCCGGGAACGCCATGGCGAGAGGGGTTTGGGGGAGGCGGACGCCCCCTTCGGACCACCCGAAGCGAATGACACGGGGACACCCATGAACGCCTGCACAAAAACGTCACTCAAGCTTATCCCAGAGCACTCGAGATCTAGATCGTATCTTCGCGCGACGTTTTAGCTGGCCCGCGCAGGATTCCCGTTACCTAATTATTTTCACATGTAGGCCGGGGTGTGCGCGTGTACCATACGTGTACGTTATACTTGTGCATAGAAATATATATACATACACGCCTTGATTTCGGATCGATCTACACCCGGCTTCAATTATCGTCTCTCGCATTTCCTATGCATACATTTCGTACCGCAATCCCATTCAAAAGCTCGACTCCTGACGTCTGACTCGGGGGACAAAAAATTCAACCATGAAACGCGGCCGGTAGGAGTCACGACGTTGTGGAATTCACGTAGAGTAGAAATCCTTTATCATCAAAATCGAGGGATTGTTTTAGCGATGGTTTTATACCACGTTTCGATTTGGTCAGCGTCAAAAACCGTCGCAGAGAGAGCATTCCGACTGTTGCAAATCAGTCGTAATGCAATTTACGTGTTACTGTAAAATTGAGTTAGGCACATTCAATTTGCTTCGTCAAGATCATTGATATACAATGTCAATTTTTTAAAGAAAGGACATTGCTGAACATTGTAAGTGCCACTGTGCCAATTTTTGCATCGCACCGTTTGTTTATCTGTGTCTTGAGCGTCACTTATGTACGAACTATTTAGCGACCTCTACCGAAATGCTCTCTTCACATACGCGAATTCAAGTTTAATTCTGTATGTATTTTCTAGATGACAGTCAACTGGCGGTAGTAATTGCCAATATAAAATTGACTTTGGAGGATATTGATCAACACGTGACAACGGATTATCTAAACAATTTCACATATTACAGCCTGGACGAATTGTCTCGGAAGACAATCTACATATAAATACCACACCCAGGGCAGAAGCGAAAGGTAATTAAAACTCTCAGCCCGGAGCTAGTTGGCCTGGAATTGATATAAACGCGAACGCGGAATCATGCTCCATGTACCTACAAACTATCGGCTATATCCACTCCGGAGAAGTTGTAATATCGATATTGCAGGAATGCTCGATGGCTATCCACTTCTGGAACGTGCAAGCCGTATCCATCGGTCTCTGGTCCTCCAACTTCCTCCGCGCATCCTCGTCGTTATATTGGCATCGGTCCTTGGGTGAAACACACAAGCCTCGGCCGAGCTCCGGCAGCCAGGCTTCCGGATATCTATCCTATAATTAGCCGCTGATTACGTGGCGACCGTTCGAGCGGACAGCGGCGCCCTCACCCTCGGGATAGCCGACGGCCCTCTGCTCGCCTCCGCAGCGTCCGAGCATCCCCTCCAGGGCAGCCCGCACTTCCTGCATCTCGTTATTGACGCCGAATGCACCGGTGGCTCGGATGCATTATAGTCTGAACCTTGCCCGCCGATATGCAGGCCGTGTCTGGGCGGAGATGGCTCGGCGGGGATCCACGGCAACGCTCATCACCCTCCGACGTCAAACAACCTCGTTATCATTTGATTTCTGGTAATTGAGATACCGTCACCTGCCTCGTCCGTTCAACCTCGTCCAGCCGGGCTACCTGCAGCGATTTCGATTGCTCCACTACCGGGAGATTGTATCGCGATATCGAAATTATCAGCAGCGTTAACCGGCGGAGAGTGAACGATGATATTCCCGAGGAATCCTTGGGGACTCGATTTTCAAGTACTCCTTCTTCGCGTATTACATTTTTGCACAGTGATGTCGAATACTCGTGTAAAATGGTATTACGAAAAACTTTTATAATTTTTGAACGACGGGAACTGGGAATTACGGAATCCTTTCAATCAAGTCTGGTAAAAAGCTTGCCTAAAGACATCAAAGAGGAATCAAAGTTTTTGGATTTTTAAGTTCACTGGACACCTATTGCTACGGAAGAATATTAAATAATATTATGTTTATGTGTACCGAAGTTACAGCGCACTGGACGAAGAAGGCACGGTCAAGCTTGACGCAAGGATTCGGAATATCGCGATCTTGCGCGAAAAAAAAACTTGTGCAAAAGTGCAAACTTATGAGGAATCTGCGTCACTGGTGCCGTAAACGAGATAAAGTAACAATGCAAGGTTTTGCGCAAAACGGTCAATTCAGATTGCGGT
The DNA here is from genome assembly GCF_021901455.1 of Neodiprion lecontei. NCBI lineage: Eukaryota > Metazoa > Arthropoda > Insecta > Hymenoptera > Diprionidae > Neodiprion > Neodiprion lecontei. The sequence goes on along the minus strand of NC_060265.1, from coordinate 7,266,800 downwards.
CGGACACTGCATCCCTTTTCGATCACGAGAGATAATCTGGACAGTTTTCGATCAAGTTCCGCGGCTTCCCAGAGGCCATTGTGCGGAGAGGGATGATCGGCGACTCGGCGCGGGATCAATGCCGTCCGGAAACGGTATTCGAGAGGATCGGAGAGAGCGTGCAGGAGCCGGGTATTGTTCGAGTCGGCAGAAAGGCCAGGCGCAGATCGCGTGGCCAATAAAACAGTGGAAAGTCGGGAAGCAATTGAACCCCGGCGACGTCGAAGCCTCAGCAGCCGTCCTAAATTTGCGGAGAAACGGAGATATTTTATCGACCTTCGACCTTCCGGGGTGGAATCTCGCCGGAATACGCGATCGAGGATCCTCGCTAGGTCGGCAACCATCGCGATATCCCTCCACCCCCAGCCTCGACCCCGGCCTCCGTCCGCCTCTTAGCATACAGCTACTCCACTCCGCTGGGTTGGCTGGCATATCTTCCTCGAGAGCGGCGACTCGTGGGGAAAGAAGACGAGTGCCTCGATGCACCATTGTCTCGACTTTTCGACGTAATTAAAGAGCAGAAAAGACAAATGGATCCGAACCGCACCGCCCGCTCGAATCTCTTGCGAGCATCGCCCTCTCGACCCCTCGACACTCGCAATCGGCATGAGCGGAACGCGCGGGAAGGTTGGAATAATCGAATTACCGCCAACCTGCTTTCGGTATCAGGAACGGTATAGATCGCGTATATCGTCATCGGTCTATGTCTTTTTGCCCTGTGATGAAAGATCGTCTTGTCCGTTGTCGCAAGATAGCGAGCTCGTTATTTTGTACGGAATAATTCGTTCCAGTATATATATGTACTTGAAGGGTTGAATAATATGCCGGTTGGTGAAGCTTTTCCAACTTAATTTCACCTACTCTGCGTATGTGGACATGAAAACATACGGACTACATAAAAAAAAAAGGACGAAAAAATGTTTGCATAATAAATTCGATGTGTAATCAAAAAAGTTAATTGAATGTTTCCCGGTAGGTGCGGATGGAGGCTGGATGAGGGTGAAAACATGGGGAAAATCACCGAGTGTTTCTGGGTGCCGGCAAAACCGCGATGGGGTTGCCGGTCGCGGTTCCGTGGGCATTGGGCGCACAGACACAGCGCGTATGGGAGTTGCGGATAAGCGCGAAACGCCATGGCGCATGGATCGTGTGCATGCGAAAAGAGAGAGAGAGCGAGAGTTGGAGAGGGAGAGGGCGATGCGGAGAAGCTGGCTGCAGAGCCCATTGAGTCATTCGGTGAAATAAAAACACAAGGGAAAATTGTGGGCGTGTGACGTCACTGGCAGAAGGCATTCAGATTGAAGAGTCCTCGATGACTCTACAGATTTGTATTGCCATTAATAACGAAGAGGGAGCCGAAAAGTGAACGCGCGCGGTACGCGTTAGGTACGACGACCCTGACTCAGGCCTCATGCCGCACATCCGCATCCCGTACCCAGCATCTACCTTGTCCTTTCCGTTCGCATCCACATCCCCACTGCACGACCTGCATAATACCTTCATCATCCCCCGCCCCAGGCTGTGGTTCACGCTGAATCGGCATAGTCGCAATAAGAATTCCCTCGGTTCGATAAATATCGTCTCTGCGGTGTTCGGGCTCCGTAGCCACGTACTGTGAAAAACAGTACCCGGTAGTTTTTCGATGCCCTAACCGATGCGATGATATCTGATCGCGAGCGGAAAACCAGTTCATCTTCCAATATGGACGATGCAACGTGGCGCAACAACAACATCCTGTTTCTTTTTCCAGCTCTTATCCGGATTTCGGAGTGTGTGCCTCACACATTCTCGGGATCGTGTGTCGTGCAGGGCTGCAGGGTCGGTCCTCGAAGCCACCCAGCTAGGCGCGGGCACTCGCCGCAAATATAATTACTGCCGTTTAAGCCCCGTCTATTGTGTGCCGAAACGCTTGACTTGCCAGCGTCACGTACACCCGATGTAGTCGGCACGTTTCTCCTACGGTTATAGTATTGTTCGCGAAATCGATGCCATGTGTATCGCCCGCCTGGAGTCGGACGCCATGGGACCACCTCAATTGTGCCGCAATTATTGCCAAGAGCCAAGCTCCTCCGAGGATTGTTGTACTTTGTGCCGCGGTACGAGGAGGATTTTTTACTCTCCTCTCGTTTCTACTCCCCACGGGAAAAACGGTCTAATTAGAATCACGCGCTCTCATCGGCGATTCAATCGCTCCTCGAGTGTCTTTCGATTGCTACCAATTGTTCGCTGCGAGTTACGAGTACCGTGGCTTCTGCACGCGTACAATGGACTTTCTTGCTCCCAACAAGATCCGGAGTCCACGAACCGGACGGTGTATTTTCATTTCAGTTACTGTTTTTTCGAATTGCAGGTATTACAGGCGGATATAAAATGGCGGCGTAGCTGAACCCTGGGAAATCCAGAGGATAGGGTCAGAAACTCGAAGACCGAGGAGGTAGGCAGTAATAAATGGGTGCATAAATTTGTATGCAAATTAGAAAATGCCTTCCAAGTTCGCTTTCTTGAATACATTATACATATGTATGTATATACGCTGCTTGTTTGCGGTATATTTCGACCAAAAGCGAGCAGAGCCTGAAATAACATCGTTGCGTATTAAATTCATGATATTCCTTATATATGTCATGTATGTACATGTATATTATGTAGGTAGTACGTTATACATACGCGAAAAGGGAAGAAGAATAATGCGTTGCTAATTTTCGGACAATCCCCGGTTATACGTACGCGTATAAATAAATATTATGCCCGCGCCAACGGCGTAACTTCGGGTAGGAGTAAATAACGTTTCGCCGTAACCATTTTCCACTGTTGTAAAATTTATTCAACCTTGTCTGTAACAACAACTCTGTTAATTCGCGCTAGCCGCACCGCGGTGAGAGTTTTGCAGAAATTAATTTTACCCCCTCGTCGTCGCTTCTGCAGCAGTAAAAAACAACCCGATTTGTTCCCGTGAGTTGTTGTTCTTTTAATTACTCGCGAGCGTAATTGTCTCATTTGTTTACGTGTTTCGCGATATCCTTCGTACGCCGATGCCCTACTCTCCTTTTATTTATTCTTGCAATGCCTCTGGAATAGATGGTATATACCGTACAATAGGTATCGTGTACAGGGGTGGAAAAAGCCGAGGCGGCGACGAGTAGCCAGAGGAGTTCTCCCTCCGAGGAGAACCTGAAGTTTGCCTGTTTGTCGGAGGGCCGAGGGGGAGTCAAGTCAGGCAAGAAGAATGTTGGCATCTGCTCCTGTTTCCAGCTTTCTCATCCGCCTTATCGCTCCGCCATTATTTTGCTCCTTTTGTTTTAAAACTATGAACTTTCCTCTCGCCCGTCTCCTTCCGGCCAACCCGGCCCCAATCCTATCCACCCACTCACCCCGACTCAACTCCACCTCAGACCCAGCCGAACGATAGAACTGTATTCTCAAACTGTCTTGCGGAAAGATATTTATTTCTTACTTTTATTATAGATAGAGGAGGCGCGCAGCTTTCCTCGAACAGAGTGATCTATTCTTTCCACTCGCCTGCGAAGAGCTTCGGATAAAATTCTACGATCTTTTATTCTTTTCGAATACACAAACGACGGGACATTTCTATGGGAATTACTAAATTTCGGCTTATTCATTTCACTCTGTACGTTTTGAAATTATTTATATTAAACAGTAGTCGGATTTCACTTCATTCGCGATCATACATTTTTTGCTCGTGCAACGAATCGTTCGTTGTATAATACTTTTACCGGTGTCATTTGTTTGTTTTTTTTTTCTTCATCAATTTCGGCTTCACCAACAGCCAGTGGCGCAAGCGTTGTTGTTCACCCACTTCCGTATGTCGGGTTTGAAGAGGATTCTATAGTTTATTTCCGAGAAATTCTGTGTACCGGTAGCAATTTTTTGGTACCGTATCGTGAACGCCCACATTTCCCTACCTCTGATTTTCATCCCGCTGGTGAACTGCAGCGTCGTATCGTTCTGGGCAACGGTCACCTGGATAACGGAAATTTGGGTTAGGTCACCGTAAGCTTGGCCCAACGATTTTTTATACTCAAAGAATCTAACTTACCACATTTTTCTCGTTAAACGCCCTGCGACTGTTCCAGCAAATAATCGACATCGGAGTTATGAGTGCCGTGAAGAGAATTCCTTCGGGAGAAAATGCCTGGATGGAAGCTTGACTGGGGTAGGTGTAATCGAATTTTTCGTACTTCACTCTTGAAGATGAAGTATATAATTCGCTATTCAATTGTCTCGTAGAAACGTAATACTGGCTGAGAGATGCCAGAGGCCTGTAAAACAACCGCGACGATTCGGCGAACCGTTTCTTCGGCTGTATTGCTAAAGAAAACAGCCCATCCGCTTGGTAGAATTCCTCTCCCAAGATTGTGAAATTTGTGTATTTTGGGTCCGGTGAAAAACTTGTATCGTTCAAACGCGCGAACCTTTCGCCATCCGATTCAACCAGTCCAAAACCTTCGGCGTCCGCCATGAAAATCTGCCGTTGGACGTTAATTTCAAAAGATAAAAAAGCTTTCAGGCTAGTTATTTACTAATTACATTCTCCAAATGATTTAAGGTGATGTCACCATTCCATTATATTCATCTTTTCCTTTATTCATCACCTTTCACCCTTCTACGGAAAATGTTTCAACGCTCGTCAGTTGATTTGAAAAATACTGATAACGATCAGCACCCGATTTTTACGTACCCGAGTCCTTTCGCATTGTGCTCCTTGTGTTTCGACCGCGATGGTGATAATCTGGCTGGATCCGTCTACTGGATTCCGCGCGTACTGTAACGGCACAGCGATCCTCTTGACGAGAGAATTGTCAGCCAAATCAAAGACCAGGATTTGGGGCTCGCAGATCAGGTCCTCGCCGTATTTCCCGCTGTCCATTACCCACAATCTGTTGCATTCATCGATCTATAATTCGAAAACACCGTGAACTCCCGAGTCCGCATACGATCCTCGATGCACGCGAAATTCAATTCTTACCGTGACTCGCCAAACGCTTGCGATAGTCATGCAGTTTCCTTTCTGGTGCCAAGACCAATCGGGATAAGGTCTCAGCAGGGGTCCACCATCGCCTTGTAGATCGGAAACCACCGATAGGCTCGCTGGGACGCCATCGTGTCTTGGGGTCGTGACGAAGACGAGTCCATCTGCGATCAAGTGTAGGATAAAACTTTCACTGAAGTAAACACTTTGATTACCGATCGACTTTTCCCCGTCAAAAAACGAAGAAAAAAAAAAAAGAAAGCAAAAACCCAACGACCACTCGTTGTTCATCTATGGTTATAAAAATTGTAATAAAAACATTATCGCTCGCGTCGCCGAACTCATGCTGAATCGCCGGACCAAACCGGAAACTATTTAACAACTTCATAACACCGCGGTCGCGTCTTGCCGCAGATATTCTTTCGGTTTTGGACCGATATTGTTTTACTGCGGTTTTACCAACTACCTAGTAGCGTCCCGTTTCCCGTCCCGCCCTGGGATAACAAATAGAGGCTGATCCCGTTGGTTCAATTTATGCTTTTACGTTCCCATAAATAGAGGGAGGGTGAGGGGTCAGATGGCCGTTACCTAGATGTTTTACGTTTATCGCTTTTGATGCGGTAAATTTTCCCGCTGGATAAATCGGCTTAATACATCTTCGACGTATTTTATGAATCCCATTTTCCATTTCATTTTTGAAACAGTTCAACGCTCGACAAATCTCATCGCAATCGATGTTCGTACTTGGCGTTTTCGCGTTAAATTTTATATCATCGCTTACACTCACCTGGACTGCGATCAACGTCTATGGGAAATATTTTGGTGTAATCATAATGTCCGGAATCGACCGCGTTCTGCTTCTGCTCGCTATTCTCCCACACGTAGTCGATGTATTTCCACTCGAATCGAACACGCAACTCGCCAGTGATTCCCAAAAATAATAGCGACACAACGAGGATTAAGGGGCTTACCATATCTGTGTCTGTGTTGAAAAGGAGAAACAGAATTTCCAGTAAAATAGACACGAGCGAGTGCTAGACGAATCTTTTGTCACCGTTCCGAATCTGAAGAGCGGTTAAAATTCGTGTGACAAGTCTTAAAGCCACAGGGTAACCTTTTCAAATGCGCGTTCTTAGAGATCAAGCTCCTTCTGCGAGTGCAGTAGTCGTATTTTAGATACGCAGTATTTATTCGACATCTAGGTCACCTTATGTGTCATCGGATATCTTTAGCCAACTGTTACAATACGGTTAAATCAATATGCTCACGAACGTACCTTGTATCAAACAGATGCGGACGAGGCCAACTTTGTGAGCCACAATTATAAACTGAGTTTGAATACACGACGTGACGAAAGATACCCAAAAACAGGTTCTCTTTCGCGCAGTGTCTCTACAACACTAAATTTACATATAACTTACGGTATTTTCTTGGCCCGTATTGTCGAATCAACTACGAGTATATGTATACTGAAATCAAAGACGACGAATTAGAGGAATGCGTCTTCATCTTAGTAGAGCACTCGATGCCGCATCTGTCATCAGAGAACGTAATTTGAGGGAGGATATTTGAAAACGCGCTGATGGATAATTAGGATTTTACTTACCCTTCAGTTATCGTGAGTAAAACAAAAATACTTTGCTTGGTAAAAATTTGCCGGATCGCATTTGCCTTGGGGTCGCGAGGTTCGTTAGGGTATACACTAATTACAACGTCATTAGCTCGGCTCGCGAGCATTTGGCTTGAGCGTTGGTTCAACTCAGCAAAGTTCCGGCCTTGGATGGGATAATATTTATCAAACGGAAACAATCCAGGAGTTCCTTTCCTCCGTTACGGTAGTGCAAATATAACCGCAGGACTCAAAAGCAGCGGATCGAGCTGTTCCCCGAACCGTTTCCGGAATTCAAGTCGCGTGCCGGTCGGTGCACGAGATGATTTTCGGGAAAAATACCCTCGTCCGCTAACTCAAATCTTGCACTTTTACCCTGTTTAAAGAAAACACAAGACTTGTCCCTGTGTGCAGATAGAACGGTGTCGCGTCACGTCTACGAGGCATGCATCCATGCGCCCTGCCGACGCTGGTGCTCGGTGGCGTGACGCCTAATACCGGTTTCACGGCTTGATAGGTTCGGCGTGTAATTTTGCACCGGCTCCTCCAAGTTGGATAAGCACCAGGTTTTCTAGTTAACTGGACCACAAAATTCGGGAAGCCTATATATAAAGCCTCTTCGACGGAGAAGGAGATCAGTCGAGCCACAGAGCTCCGTCGCGTAACAACACCGTCCTTTTCACCCTCTCGGTGCGTTCCGTTAAACAGTCGCTACTTGGTCTCGAGTTGGTGCTTACCCGAGACAGTGAACAAGTGCTTGTGCGAGTAGCGATTCTTCGCGAGGATGTAAAACGGCCCTGGAACCGCGTCAAGGTCCGTCCGAGGTCATAAAAGTCGCGCGTAAAATCGGATACGGATCTTCGCGACACCTGTGAAATTTTGCATTGTCGTTGGTTCTTTTCCGTCACTCTGAAATTTCGCGACCCGATGGCCAAGTTCTTTTTTCAGAACCTGAAGTATCCGACGGCTGCAGACGCCGCACGGCGGACGTGCCTTCGTTTCGCGAAGAGTGCACGGGCGTGTGGGATGCCTGTCGGATTCCGTGTAACCGGGAGGTGGAGGAGCTCCGGAACAGTCGTCGTCCTTGGCTGTTCGAGGACGTAGCGGGAGGGATGGTACCGAAGGATGTTCCTCGAGTGCCATCAACTTAACTCGGTACCTACCTCGGCCGGCGTATAATAAGCTTTGTAGAGCGTATACACGCTCCTGGTGAGGCCCTCTTGCCGGCCTCAAGTGGCCCCCGTGAAGCTTCCCCGATTTCCACTCGTCGGGAGCACCGTCTCACCCTCCACCTCGGGGCTCAAAGATTCGAGGATCGGGTATACCCGTGCGCTGTCTAATTATCTGTGAAAGAATCTCGCCGAACTATGATCAGCGTCTCCTCTCCTCTTCTGTTTCAGCAACGCGGACCAATTTATACCGGAAAACGGCGAGGTTTGCGTAATAAAAGAGGAGATCACCGAGGCTGGCTTGAGATATTATATCTTAGCGCGTAGTCTATGGAAATCCGGAGCCAGTTGGTTGATTTCCCGTTTTCATATTCAATATGATCTCCGCCTCGGCGGTATTGTATTCATTCAAAACGAGTCAACCGCACGCAAGACGAGCCGCGGATCGTTGGATCGGAGGTGAAGCCTCGAAGTCTGGAGGTTCCCGGCTCGGCTATGCGGTGGTTGTGTGTGTGTGGGAGCTCGGCTCGCCTCCTACTTCGACTAATGAAAGGCAAAGGTCCCCGAATTGCCCTGGATGCTCTCCGCCTCCGCCTCCACCCCCCAAGGACGGGGGCGAGTCAAGTCGATTTCGCATCCTTTGCCGCGCGAGCGGCGTACCTGCACGCACACGACTATACATTTTGAGAATTTCCAGGTATTTATAATAATACGAGGAGATCAAGGGTTGCCGGGAAGGCGGCTCGGCTCTCGCCGCGCGCATCAACGAACCGTGCACAAGGCACTTCCGAGAAATCTTTGAGGACCACGGCTTTGATTTTGAATGAAAGTTGTATCAACCGTACCATCCCACGGCTTACGTGCACGCCGTTCCTACCGCCGGTATAAACTTGAGAATTCTCTCTTCGACCTTCTCCCGGTCGTCGGAGGGAAGGAGGAAACTTTGAGCTTTTTACCGCCCCGTTCGCATTCTCTTACCTCCGTCCCGGTGGCACTGGCTGCATGCACTCCGCGCGCAAGGAACGCGGACAAGTGGCTTTGTTGCGTTTCGCTTCGCTGACCGCAAGTTGGACTTTGTTCCAACATTTCATAACCGTTTAAAGACGCGCGCGGGTGACTCAAAACTTATGCTGGATATGCGAATGCACCGGAAGTCTGTACAGCTACGAGATAAAATTCATAGTTCATATCGTATCTTTAACAAAGGTTGTTACACCTGGTCAGTTTATAGACGAACGAATACATTAATATGTACTCGAATTTCATTAGGCGATGTGTCCATTCCATCTCTCTTGATGGAACTTCGAGGTTTATACATGCGGATTCGTTATAAAGGTACAGGTTTATAGTATACGCTAATGTATTGGACCGGCTCTCCTAGCCTTTTGCGCCATTCATCAGGGATTTTCGGTTGAAGAGTAAAGCTTGGCCAGCGTTCAAGGCTTCGCTGCGGTCTGAGAGCTGCAGACCGGACCCTCTAATTCTGTATTACGACGATCGTCCATGGGAAATCGCGGTTCAGAGGTAAGGTGAAGAGCCACGAGCTTTTGATAGCGGTGACGCAGGCACACGAATCGTTCTTCGGAGTCACTGCATCTACGGGAAGTTGAACGGTAATAAAAAATGACGTTATCAGTACGGAGTAACGCAGTTGAAGTTTCTACCGGGAAAACCCGAAAAACTTATTCTTATCATAGGAGATGTTTCATACATCGCGTAGAGTAGAAATCTTTCGTGTAACTTGGTTCCGTGCACTCGGTGTCATCCCGCCGCGTTACATACCTACAGGCTACACGCACACACCGCCATATACCTACGCGTTGCGTATATGTATAGTCGATGCCCTGTTTAGGGGTGGTGGAGAGGGCGAGGAATATGGTGAGCAGAAAAGGGCGCGAGGGAGGCTGCGGCGTGGAGGCAGCGTGGGGCGGAGCATTGCCGATTGGAGGGTTGCACGGGAAACACGAGGGGTGAATTTCGGAGGGTGGGGCGACGCGGGGCACCGCGACGCACCGTTTCGTGCGCGTCGAAGGGGCCGTGCTGCCCCCCTCCCCCCCCCCCCCCCCAGCCCCCAACCACCGCCGAACCCCCGCCGGACGCACGCCGTTGTACCGATTTATTTAGCCCTTTGCCATATCCATGCCTGCCATCGGGTCGCTGCTGCAGGCACCTTTCAGGTGTTCTGCGCAATACGTTTCACGCTTTCAACTCCTGATCTCTTCTTATCTCTGCGCACAGTTCGCACTTTAGCTGCAACCTCTGCGCTATGCGTTTGTGAATCGATGTTATATTCTTCGAGAAAAAAATCGACGGTACAGCGAACATTTCGATACTGAAGAAGGAAACAATAATGATAAGCTATAGCATATCTGGTTTTTATCTATAATTCATCGAGGCTTATGCCAGAAATCGTTTAAATAGATTGATAATTTTTTCTGGATTTTATGCGTGTTTGTTCGTCTGACAGACACGAATACCATTTCAATTCTATACTCTGAGAAAAGACGTTGGTATACCTACTTCTACACTAGATTTGCGTTAGCCAATCGAGATGTAATCTGGGCTCCACAAAATTGAACCGTCCTTTATTATCCTCATTTTTATTCGTTGCGTGTAAGTAGCGCAGGATCGCGGATCTAAAATTTTAAGATCAAAAACGTTCGATCGACAAGTAAGTTGTTTGTAGAAAACGACCTACCCGCAAGCAATTATGAATCCCGCCGGAAAACTGCAACGGTAATACCTGCATCGAGCATGCATTATAAAAACATATATTTGACCGAGTCTAGCCTAGACTGGCCCCCGATTGTTTCATGCTGGAACGAGGTTGGCTGCATTCCACCCCTTCGCCCCGATTTGGGTTCAATTTGCATACAGGCATTTATGTACCAGCCCACCGCGTCAAGCCTGTTACGCTGCATTGTGGTCCCGGAGGTGCAACGCATGGCGGGAAACTTGTTTCAACCCTTCGGGTGGAGCCGCAACAGGGATTTAATAGAAAAAATACACTGAGAAAAGGTTATGTACATACCTACAATAATGGTAAAGAAAAAGGGGAGCGTGAAAGAGTGCGATATATATATATAATATATAGGTATGTATGCGTGTACCTATAGAAACAAAAAAATTGGGTAGAATCGGAGATCACCTGCAAACCCCCGTTCTTCTTCACATCGGGCGTTAAATCGCGGACACGTTAAAAAATTCACACCCAACATCGTAACTCCGATTGTCTATATTATATGTATAACGCGATACGTGCAACGTTGCCGAGCGTGCAGCCCTTGCGCTTCTACGCATACGCGCATGTAAATGACAAGAGAGGGTGGCGAATCGCGGCGATGAGGAGAGCAGCAGCAGCAGCAGAAACAGCGATGGAACGGGGACGGGGATGGGGATGGGGATGGGGATGGGAATTGAAGGTGGGCTGGAGCGCGAACGGGGAGAGACGTGTAGCAGGCAGTAGTCGCGTTACTTCCGGTCGAGCGATCGCGCTGCGCTTGGCAGCTGCGGAGTCGCGCAGGGGAATCCCCCGTCCGCGAGGTGAACCGGAGCCCATATCGCCACATCACTTCGTTCCTCTCTAATTCGATTAGTTTAAATGGCATTAAAACAATCCTCCGGCTGCTGCGCCGCGTCTAATTCCATCCCCGTTCATCCCGCGCCGCTTCTTCTTTATCCGACACTTTTATAGATTTATACAAATATACACACGTGGATCGAGGTTTGGAAATGAACGCGTACGCCTAGACGTTGATTCCGAGTCCCTTCGCCGTAAATGTACCAATTTACAGGGATGTTTTTCCGTCCGTTAGGTGCATCCAAAATCATCGAAACGAATTCTGCACTGCGTGCAACGGTTACACGCTTTTCATACTTTGTTTTACATCGGCTCTGCTCGTTGGACTGTAAAGGAATGGAATTTGGAATCCTCGCTTCAAGCACAATTCACAAGTTTAATCAGACACGGCCGGCTGAAATTCTTGATATTCTTTTCAGTCTGACCGCGAGTGGATTTCATCACTGATATCCAACTATTCGGCTGATGATCGTAGTTTTTCAAAGTTGGGCGGAAATTTTGTTGACGGGTTCGTTTTTTTCTCCACTACCACACGGAGAGACTCTTAGTATCAACTATCGATGTTTGAAGATTTACTTATCCATAATTACAATAAAATTTACAAATTTAGGGACAATCGAGGTAAGATCACAACAAGCCGCATGATGAGTATGAAAATGCAGTCAATATCTTTATTCGAATAACTCGTATGAAATTAGACTCTTACGTTCAAAAAATACAACGTTATTGTTAAATTACGACAACTGTGATATATACTATGTGAGTATGTATACATAAACCCAATTGATGAACTTTGCTTCCTATATATTTAAACTGAAGGCTTTTTAATAATGCTAATCCGACCCTATGGTTCTACATCCATCCCCACCAGGTCCTTAAACATATTCTACACAGTAAATAATACTGTTTCTAAACATACAGTACGATGCCCCTTGAAAAAAAATGAATATTATTACTACAACTGTACCATCTGCAGTTGAAATTGCAAACGTCCGTGCAGTCAAATATGACGTCTGCAACGGGTATAATAAGCGCGGTAGCTGCACGCAGCAGTGTAGAGTATCAGGAAACGAGTCAGACCATTAGCTCCGTGAGTTATGAGACAAGTTCTAATACTCCAATAATCTAGCTGTTGATCGCTTAGGCGAAGCTCGTATATCTCATCTGGTCCCGGGTCTCTCGATGCGCGCGTCCTCGACTTCGGTGTTCGGGGAGGCCGAAGCGAGCGTCGTTGCGGGAGTACAAGCAAGAACAGCGTCAACCACCGTCGCCGGGAAGCATATCAGGATCGAGGCGAGGGCCAACTTTTATTCGGACAATCAGCCACACGCCCAGGATCTCCGCCCTCTCGCATCCCCTGCAGGATGCACCGCTCCTGCCGAGCTGCGGGCCAAGTCAGTGTGAAATTCGGCAGCCCTTATTAAAGCCTGCTCCCTTATTACGCCGCTCGTCGCTCCGTGGCTGACTCATCCGCAGGAGCACGCGGCCCGGCCGCACGGCAAACACACGCTAAGCTCAGCCACGCGAAGTGTAACTAAATTTAAAATTTTTACTTACTTCCAGGCTGCTGCTCACCCTCCGTGCGCACTGTCATTACCCGCTGCAATCAGCACTCCGCTCTGCGAAAATATTCCCTCGGACTGCCCGCGCCTGCTCCGGATTGGCTATAACGGGATTAACTGCGTTTATTTGACAAATGGCAAGAGCTCTGCCCCGCGATTGTCAACATTTTTCAACTTTCTACACGCTTCTATATCGAACCGCATTGCAGTTGTTGTTATTTCCTCGGGCAGCACTGCGCGCAGGGGATTAAACTATAATTCGATCATTTTCGTACCGCGGCAGGCGTGAAATTTGCAAATCGAGCGTATCCCGCAATAGCTTCGATTCCAAGTTTTTATTCCTTTTTCATGGTTTCTTTTTTTTTCCAGCCTCTGTTTCACGTATCGGGTTCGAAACACTGAAACCGTTTCAAATACAGCGTTCGAAGGGCGAAAAAATCTAAAGGAAAAAAAAAACGAACAAAGCGAGACAGTTAATTCAGGCAAAGTATATACACAAGTAGAGCCGAAATTGGATTATGTTGAGGAATTTACGTTTTTGCAATCTTATTCATAATCTGGGAACGTTGAACAATTGCGATCTAATTCAGCTCTCTTAATTACCAACAAAAGAACAATAAGATTTACTGCGCTTTTGTCCCGGGCGTAGTAGATGGAGGAGATGCCGGAGGTGGAGGAGGAGGGGGAAGGGGGGTGGCAAAAATGAGAAAATTACTTAACGGGTCAGCGGAGATGGGAGAGCATTTCGTATTAAGCGGGAGAAGATGGAAGGCGCAAGACGGTTGGTTCGTCGGGAAACGAACATCTCGCGTTGGTCAACAGACCCCAGATATCTACCGCACTATATTACATTGCTCGTGGGTATAATAATCCCGTATTCCCTCATTTATTCCCTCTAGCTTGCCGCTGCGAGAGAAATCTTATTGTGTCATATTTATCCCAGGTCAGAAGGCCGAGACAGAAGGAAATTCGCTCGGTGAAAATCAAGGGAAGAAAATGTTGCAACTTTGCCGGAACGGAGAAAACCGAATACTTTATACCGGCAAATTGCGTCGTGACGGATGTTCTCGTTTTGGCCGTTTTCCAAGGCGGATTGATTGGCCCGCGAGATTTCGTTCCCAAGTTTCGTAGGAACAATCGGCAGACTTACCCAAGTGCCAACACCGATACGCAACTTGCTAAACGCCACGATATTACCGACAAGTTTCAAGAGGCATGAAGCACGTCTGCCGTCTGCAGACGGAGATCCGACAATACGAATGTACAGGGGTGGGTCAACCCTCGATGAGCCGTTCGATCGGAAAGTGGAGCCAATCTACTCACAATCACGTCCGCTACTCCGATCAGCCGATTAGAAACCAGATCAGTTTTCCCACTCAGCTGCATCCACGAGTGTTCTTCGAAATGAACAGCCTGGACTGACAAAACAGAGATCATGGTTTCGAAATTGATTCTTCTCCCCTCGCAGTTTACAGAGTCTTCTTCCATACGCTCCGTCGGCAAGTAAAGACGCGAAATTCCAAGTTCGCCAACTTTTGCCTCGACAAAAGAGCCCCGTCGCCGCTCATGGTCGGTGGAACGGGGAACGAGCAGGCGCTAATTAATCGGTTCTAATTCGACGAGGCAGCCGAGCGAGGGCGAAAGGGCCGAGGGGGTCGCCTGTTGAGGGAGGATCGCTCAGCGGGAATCCCCCGATTGAAAAAGGCGGCCAGGCGATCGAAACTTCCGGTCGGATCGCCCTGCGCCGCGCGCGTCGCCCCGCATTACGGATAACTATTCTTTCCGCCCGTTCCCATTGTCCGGACCCCGTCCCCGTAAGCGATACAGTCTCGGAACCGCCGCGCTGACGGGGGGTCCGGGAATCGGAGGAACGCCGCTTCTGTCACATTGTGTCGAGCCCGGCGGAATATCAGCGGGGCAGAAGACGTCGTCGTCACCCCCTTCGGACTCGGGTTCCGGATTAAACTTTAATTGATTCAACTCCGCGGTCTGTAACCACCGACGCGCAACGAGGCAGGGGTTGGCATAAGTAGGAGGAAAGGAAGGAAGGAAGGAAGGAAGGTGCAGGACTCTTCGTCTTCCTCCTTCAGTTCCGCCTATTACGATCTCCCGCACGAGTCTAGACAGCGACGTCGCGCGTAGCACGCATTATGTTTGTGCGAAATGAAAAAAATCGGAAAAATGAGTCATTTCCCGCAAAGGTACTTGTCGGTCGGGTACTGCGCTACAAAAGTACCAACCCTCCGGCGTATCCCGGATTTTCAACTCGCGATGCATTCGCGGCTGCACGGGCTCGACGACGTCTAGATTATTCGGCAGCTTGAACTCGAAACGACCCGCGGAGCTTGCGAGGAGCTTCGTACTCTTGAGTACTCTAACCAACGTTTCGAAGACTGCGGCAGGGGTGATCAGGTACCGAGTTAATTGGGGAGGCTAGGGACTCTCGGAATTCGTTAAGGATACCCGATTTTCCAGCTTTGATCCAGTACCGAAAGCAAGAGGCTACATTACACCCCGATTTTTCTCAGTTCATTGGCAATAATTATGCAAATTATAATTACATCGACGATAAAGATCAATTGTCGAGCGATGCGATTCAATATTTTATCGCCACTACATTTAAGATAATTGAGAAGGGTTGTGGCTTGCGCCGGTCCTCAACCAAAACGATATCACGAATTCACGAGTCCCATGGGTGACATTTTACCGCCACTCCCCTAAGTGGCGAATAGTTCGCTCGTTAGTTGCCGACTAAACCACCCGTGACGTGTACGAAGAAAGTACGCGGCACGCTTCGAGTACTGATTAAAATATGAGACGAAGCACTTGACGGTGTTCGTTGCTGTCGGCAATATGTTTCAACACAATCCGCGTGCAATGGCTTTGTAAATCTTCGAAAATCGGTTTCAAACACGGTTCATCTGACTCAGATACGTTGTTTCCCACTCTTTCTTCGCGCTAAGACCGGCGTTTCAAGAAGTTCTATAATCACGATTCAAAAAAACACCCTGCGCAATATGATAATAAAATAGAGCCTTCTGCGACTCTACTGTAGGAAATGAGCCGAAGTGGTACTTTGTAGGAATATCCTGCATTCTTTACAATTCAGACGTCTGCCTGACCCAGCGTGCGGGTCAAGTTGATGAAGTTTCGATGCACCGTATGGAAAGCCCGCCGCGACGGGAAAGTTGCGGAAACGGTTTAGCGTGGTCGCGGATCATTGGAGCAGTAATAGCGGTCACCCGCAGTCTGCAGACGGTACCGAAGCATGCCGTCATCCCCCGACGTACGTATACACATAAGTGCAGTGTTTATTGCAAGCCTCGTTCCGACGGGCAATGGCCTGTGACCCCGACGTCCGTGGTAATTTCACCCCCTCCCCCCCGTTGAGGCTGAAGGGGGGGGGGGGGCGACCACCAGGAGTCGATCGAACCGACGGGAGCGGAAGAAACGGCACCGTGACGCCTCGCGGTCTCCGGTCGCGTGGCTTTATGGCCCGGACTTCCTTGAATTTTGAAACAGCCGAGTAACGTCTACGCGGTCGCAGTTTCTAATTCCTTCGGAAGTTTTAAAGAAATGAACGAAACTCTTCCCGGAACGTTCCGCGAGTCGCTGCAATAAATTTGCCTAAATTTTGAGACGGGATGGGAGTGAGTGAGTGAAAATAAGAGAAGTCGATATAGGGTACGGATGTAGAGATGTAAAATATTTTACTTCTTTTCAGTTGTGTTATAGATATGAACAACTATTTTATCAATTTACAAATATATACGTTGTTACAGACAATATTAAATGGGTATTCGTCATGTTCGATTGTTTGAAAGTCAATGTTTACATTTAGTAAACCTGCAGATCGAACAGTTTCGTACCAATTCTCTGACACGTCTTTATTCACATCGAGAATTTTTCGTGAAACTCTCTGGTCAACGTCTGAAAATAGGCAGCCTAAGCCACATTTCGAATACGGAGGGATACGAAATGTAGCGTCGGTTTCCTGTCTGCCGGCGTTGAGCAGGGAGTTTTACAGAAAACTGAACCCTTTGCTTAATTGACATGGCGACAAGCGATACCGAGGTGGCCAAAAACGGTACGCTTACTCTTCGATACCTTCGCGTTAGTTTTGATTCCACGAACCTTGACGCGGAGGGGGGAAATTCGAGTAAAAATTGTACACCTTATACACACGGCGGTACACACATACCGGGGGTAACTACTCAATCTCGAATATAATTTTCTTGTTAGCTGTAAAATCCAATCAACGTGAGGGGCGCCTCTCCTCCCCCCTTCTCTTGGCGACAGTCCTTCATCCCAAGCTGAATCAAGTTATAGCCGCAACCGTTGCCGCGTCGCGGCGTCGCCCTTTCTCACTTATTTTGCGGTTCAACCGCATTATAACGGGATTCCCTCGTTTCGTACCCGATGCCCGTATTTCGCCCGGTTTCGCCGCCGTCGGGGGTTTCGCCCTTTGTTTCGCGGTCCTCGAATTATACTTGTAATAAATAAAAGGCCGCCCGCTCCCTTCCTTCGAACCGGATTTCAGGTGTGTAGACGGCTACGCAATCGCGGCGTGAAAAATTGAGAGAGGTCGATCGAACGATCGGGAGAAAGCAATATGCGTCGCCCTGACTGTTATGTGGGATGTACCTATATTCGGGATGACCTCGTGGATGCGAATATCGATTCTTGGATATGGAATTTTCATCGGGAATTGGTTGAAAACTAGATCTCACGCTTCGTAGACAGTCGCCATTTTGGAACCAGTCAAGATTCACGGCTTTGAACGCGCCCTGATCTCTTCACCCCTTCTGCAGCTTTTACCCTCCGCCAAACATCTTTGTGGGTGTGTGGGAATTCATACGCGACGTTGTTTTTATCCGGGTAAATCCTCACCGTCGATAATTTGACTTTCGATACTTTGTGAAGAACTGAGAAAATTAAGTCGGCGCGGCATGTGATGTAATATTGGTTGGAAACATGAAAACAAGGATTCGTACTTATTATGTGATAAATATTTATTCGCACAATTAATATTAATTATTGTTACACCAAATGGGGGCAAAAATTTAAATTTAAAAAAGAATTATTCTATAACAGTGCTTGCAGGTGCGTTACATACGACTTATACCTATGTATACTCGGGGAAACTGGGTTGGAAATTCGCCCGTGTGTAGGGGCATGTATATTCGTTCCAATAAAACCTTATAGGCTTCGTTCATTTTTAGTGGAAACGCGAGGAAAGTCTCCGTGAGTTTTTATCCATTTTGCTGGAAGGAAATATCGTTTTATTCCGCCTCTGGGACTCGATCCCTTATACCGTGTCGCCTTGGCTGCTCCTTCCACTTCACCTAAGGAGGGTCCACCAATTTTTTTCCGTCAATAAATTCTTACTATTTCAAGGCACGTCGGGCGCTGTGTGCTTTTCGGAAGGCAGAGAGTATATTATCTATTATACGGGCAACAACAATGCCTAGCTTTTCGAACGCGTCGTGAATTACAAAGTATAAAATAATAAAATAAGACAATCGTAATCGTTGCAGTAACAACAATAAGGGGCTACAATATTTCGGCCAACGTTCCACTTTACCTCTGATGAAAACATGGAACCGAATCGACGAAAGATAAACGTACGAAAAAAAAAACCGAGAGATATCCGCATTATCACGACACGAACGAGATCGAAAAAAACTGCAGGGATGTCAGCCGAAAAATTGATTTGCAAAATAGGATTAGAGTCTTCCTCTTTTCACCGCTTCTGCTTACTCCCGAAATTCGGTAATCTTCCGAAATCCCAAACCGCAAAGTATACAGCCTGTACATAATCGTCGCGGAGGCGTTTCGGGAACTAAGTTCTCAGACGCGTAAACGAACCGCGTATATACAGTACAGATGAGCTAAGCCCGAGGGATCCGGGAGTGGATTTTATGCGGTAAACTAACCAGATTTGAGGTCATCGGTGTCCCGATACCGAAACCGAATCGAAGATCAAAGGCTATCGACTCGCCGCGCCGCGGGGATGAGAGATGAGAAAGCGGAGTGCGAGCTGCGCAGCATTAAACCTAATTAAAAGAAGTCGAATCACACAAGGTGGGGCGATTCGCTCGATCGAGTCGGGGTCCCGGCATATTACGCTGTTACAGGAGAGAGAATCGGGCCGCGACCCGGGGCGCCCGCAGTTTCTGACTGCGTGGGCCGCTGTCGCTATAATCTGTTTATAAAACAATTTGCGGAGCAAGTGATGCATGAGATACAATATATCTGCAAACATTGTTAGCATCGACTCGGCTCGAGGACAGCAGCGGCGGCAGACGCCACGTCACATCGACATGCGCGCCTAGCTGTGCAGATTTACGCGGGGTGGAACGCACCCTTATCCCCGATTTATTTATCACGTTTCTACCATAGGCCGCGATTCATTTACTCGATTATTTTCCTTATTTACAACATGATCCGGTGTTCGTTTCTCGCGGACGCGGCGCATTACGCTTATCGAATCATTGGATTTTTTTTCTCAGGTATTTCGCACCTGAACTAGAAATCGTGTTTCCTTGACTATTTAACTGGTACCTTGTAGAAAAATGGGAAAAGGTCAAGTTTTTATTATTGTCAAGAGAACATCGTTATGATATATTATTGAGGAAAAGTAAGTTACAATTAGTCTTTGTAATTCCAAGACGATATGAAAAGCAAAAAATTACACCTCAGTACGCTTCTAGTTGTCAACTTAAGATGGCTGGCTTTGAGTAAATTTATTAAAAACAAAGGACGCTATTTTCCAATGAATGACGTACGCTTTGGGAAATAGCGAACCATTTCTCTAGTAGTGGGCAAAAACTGTTCACATTCGTTCATCGAATCGTCACAATATACTATTTCTTGTACGATCGCTCATTAATTTTCAAAATATTCCGCTGCGTAACAAACAAAAAAAAAAAAAAACAAAAATAAATAAATAAAACAACGAAGTTTTCGAAAGATATATAACAACAATTTTCTTTTACTTTCGATATGAAGGAAATGAAATTAAACTATATGAATATTATTCAGGCAGAAAAATAGCGGTCGCCGAGCAGTTACAAAGTGAATTTATGCCCGAAAAATACAAATTAGACGTAGGTACGTACCTACTACAGCGAATTTCGGAATCCGTCGATTTTGCCTGCAGTCTGTAATATGTGCACACAACGCGATCTTAATTAATCGGATTTGAGGTACGGCGTCGTTACTGCAGATTATCGCACGATCCGGTCGCCGTGTTTTTTCGAACGTGAAGAGACTAAAAATTAATACCGAGCACCTCCTGGACCGAATGACAAAACGCAGGTATTATAGACAGGTAGGCAGCGTCCCTATCAGCGCGACGCGACTCTGTCTTTTATTCGACTTTTTAATTTGTTTGTTATTCCCGCCTTCTATATTTTCACCCCCGTTTTTTCCCATGCACCCCTTTTTGTCCACTCTTTTCATTATATGTGTGCTGCAGCACCGAATTCCACCGGTCAGTCCGTCCGTCCGGCGTGCAGGCGATGCTACACTTCATGCAACAGTTATTTCATCGTTATTTTTATAAATTGCGCACCAGTTAACGCTTCGGCGGGGCTCCAGCCGTCGTCTCGTCAGGATTACAACTCTTTTACCCGGCGTCAAAATTTCCCGTCATGCACCGGCGTCGGTCCCTCCCGCTGCCGATGGTAACGCGTGCAGACTGCGTTCGAGATACATATCAAATTCGCGTTTCTATTTACACATGCATATGTATAAATATGTACCTATACATACATAGCAGTCGATCCGTCGCGGGATAAGACTGATGCATCGTTTCGTGTACTTTTTATACGTACGCTGTACAAAAAATAAAAAAAAATAAAATAAAAATATTCAAGCTTTTGCGGTAGAGGGTCGTTATAAAAATTTGGATATAATTAAAATCATGGCCAGTTTTTGAAACTTCCCTTCTTACGACTCGTTCGCTCAAATCGATCGTGACTTTCGCGCCGATTGTTCGAGTCCATTTCATTGTCGCCGTAAAATCGCGGGTCACTCGGACATCTGGCGTTTCGCTTCAGGTTCCATATACGATACGCGTGAATTCTGGAGGGACAATTAGACCTGCGTTCCCCGCGACAAGTACTAATTGCACGAGATTAAAAGCTCCGTTGTTATTAGCCCCCTGCACGCACAATTTCGAGTTTGATTTGCCGTTCGATGGTCCTCGACTCCCCTCGATTACATACCTATAGGTATATATAATAATCGTTCTAGGCGCGACAGAACGACTTTCCGAAGGCGAAGTTTCACAATACCCGAGAGCGGAGATAAACCATACACGTACCGAGTATACCTACTTATAGCGAGCAGAGCTACGGGCGAATTAAGTCGTCAGTGTCAGCGCGGAGCTGGTAAGCGCTGTATCAAATCGCGGATTATAATTGGCAGAAGCGGAGACACGTGCCGAGTCGATGTCGGACAGTGAAACCTGCCCTTATATTATTGTAATGGAATAATAAGTTTAATTCCGAACTCCATGGATACACCTATATTATGTATGGATATAATATCGCGTCGAATTACACGCGGCAATTGTGTCGCTCGGCCTGAGGCCTCGCCGATACGATGCCCCCGCATATCCCCTGCGTCCCTCTTCAATCGGGCCCCCGGGCCCCGGGGCGCCAGACACGCGACCTCACGTGCCGCCGCGACGCCGCCCACCCTTGTCACCTTCCCAGCTATGATCGGCCCGCCTCGATCTACGCTTTAATAAAAACCTACTCACTTTTTTCGCCCGGACAGCTCCTCTCCGCACCAGCCGCACCCGGAAAGCTTTACTCGACGCGTGGCGGGACAAAGGGAACGCCAGAATGGTCGACGAATCGATCTCACGCCGGCTTACGATCCTCGACGGGGTCAGGATTCGACGCCGGAAGAGCGAGGAGAACAAGGAGGAGATCAAGTGGGCCGAACTTCGCCGATATCCACGGATACGTCTTTCCGAGTTTCGTACTCCATTCCCACGGACCGCGTGCAAATCACCGTTTTTCAGTAATAGTGGTAGTCGGCCTGTTGTAAAATCTTACGCAAAGTAGGTATATAGGTATATTCAGACAACATTTTCCGATTGAGGTATCGGCAAGATTTTATTGTGTCGAAAAATTCATCTTTTTCTTTAGAATTTTGCCCAAGTCACACCGTTGTATAAACAGTTTATCATAGAGATATTATTAATTGTAATCCGACCAACACCATATGTAGATGATTTTACGTTTTTCTCAATTTTTACACCCACTCGTTGAGTATGCTACACTGCGAGAGTATATTGTAATTTTCGGCATTTCACTCTATCGAAACTTAACTTCTTGAAATTTTGCTCTACCGTAACTTAAATTGGGCGCTTTCGGAACTTTTCAAATTCGGAACTTCAACCCCGCCTCACTCGAAGAGTTGATCCGATCCGCATTTTTGGAGCCTAAGAGCAGAGTGGCAACTATGCAGGGTATGCAGTAATTAATCGTAACCTAAATAATTAAAATGCGCACTGCCAGAGCGAACTGCAAAAACTGATCGTTTTGGCAACGCGACTGGTCGGAGGCGCGTGGCGTTGTTTCGCCGAGTCTCCCCCGCTGATCGCTGCACCCCCGCAAACGAGGAGAGAGAAGCTAGAAGGGTCCGCTCCAACCGGTTAAACGATTCGGGGCACGCGACCACGCGGACGTACATAGCACGACGGCTTCGCTCCATCGAATCTTATTTGCATTTGGTAATGACCCTTTGGTCCGGGGCTCGTTGCCCCCTGTTTCACCCCGTCGTCGCCCGGCCGTTGACGCTTCTATAAAGCTAAGGACATCACGCCGGGTCGATTTCACTCGCGTATGTCCCTAATTGCCTTGCGCGGTTAATTGCGATCTCACGTTTCCTGGTGCGATGCCCTTTCGCTCACTTTGCGGCCTACGGACAGGTGATATTTGGTTTTCATTTCATTTGGCTGGAAGCGAAGACGCGTCTCAGACATGCGGGAACCGCTTCTATCGATATGTTGCCGATTGGAACGATTAATCTCGTGACTTGAAAAGTAGAACAGAAAATTGCCAGGTCAAGAGTCTTCGGGCCGAAGCGATATTTCGTTCCTGTGTACAGACGATATGACGTAATTGCAAGCTAAAGTTAGATCTTTCTGACCATACAATTTACTTATTCTTTAGTCGGGAACTAACTATGGTACATGATATCAAAAAGCAGTTTGGTTTTCTTTGTACTAATTCAAAAATCTTTGGACGGCACGTTCAAAAATGGACATGAAAAGGATATTTAATCAACATAATTATATTGTAAAAATATTCAATACTGTAGGTAAAGAATAATCATTTTTACACAAATCTGTCATTTGTACCTAAAATTATCGCGCATCGGGTTGAAAGAAAATTTTGAGCACAACGGTAACACCTGCAATAATTATATACCTACTTGTATGTCTGTACGTAACGGAAGAATAGTTGTTGCGTGAGTTATTGAAAAATCGGAATAATCGGAAGAAAGTGAGTAAATTCACTCATGTGAGTTCGTTATAGGAACGGTTAAAGTTTCTTGTTATTTTATTAGTCTAGAATTGTCTAAGATCCATCATGCACTTACAGAATGGTATTCCCATGAAAATTTACCATCAAATGTCTGTCCTTTTAATTTCGCAGTAAACGATATACGAAGCAAGATTCAAATAGTCCAGGAGTAGACTGCAGTCTGAACTTCGTGACGCAGGATATGAAGTAGTGTCTTCACCAGACTGGCTTGCGGCTTGTGGAATAGTGGTTCACCCCGATACACCAAGCCTGTCGTGGGGGGGGGTTATAAAACACCGTTTGTGGCTTGACACAAGGGAAGATAAATTGTAGAATTCTTCCCGTAGCCGC
Organism: Neodiprion lecontei; assembly: GCF_021901455.1. Classification (NCBI taxonomy): domain Eukaryota; kingdom Metazoa; phylum Arthropoda; class Insecta; order Hymenoptera; family Diprionidae; genus Neodiprion; species Neodiprion lecontei. The sequence continues at coordinate 7,242,953 of NC_060265.1, read as the reverse complement.
GGCGGCCGCGGAGCGCAATATCGCGTATATTTACGGTCGAGTCTGCGGGGCGGAAAGTGGGTTGCAGGAGAAAGGCGAAGGGGGCGGGGGTGGCAGCTTCTTGCAGAAGAACGAGAGCCTACGGCGGTGCCGCTCAAAAAAACATTCAAATTAATCTCGCCCGAGTTGTCCCAATGATGGCGGCCAATGCCGCACAGCCAATTCGAGGATCGGAATATAAGAAGAAGGAGAAGAAGAAGAAGAAGATCTCTTCGGCATGTGGAAAATCCCTCCAGGAATTTCGTTGCAATATATAGAGAGGAGAAGAAAATCGGCACATGAGCGCGGAATGTGTACCCTTTCCAATTTTATCCTGCTGAAAAATGTCAGCCAGACTTTGGAAAATTCCTGGGGACTTCCTTTCTGCTTTGCATGCGTGTTTGCAGCCCGTACGGAGAACCGGAAGTGGCGTGGAAGCTTGACTGGAGCGAAATCATAATCCATTCCGCGGTCATAACCGAAGCAGAAAGAGGCAGAGAATCGCAGCGCCGTAAAGCGCACCAGACAAGAAATACGCGCAGTCGACGACGCTGTCCTTCCGCGGCGAAGGGAACTTGCCCCTAGTTTGTAAATGCAAAACCCCCATCAATTCACCCGCGGGCCAGTCATAAACTTACTGAATTATATTACGACCTTAGTCGCTTTGCAGTGCGCCACGGGACTCGCGGATATGTTCGCTCTTTTTTTCGCGTTACGAGCTGCGCCTCTTCCGCAAAATGCAAGCATTCGACCTGCTGCAGCTAGGCCGCGGAAATGCAACCGCTGTGCGGTTGCCAGGTTTTCCGAACGGCAGAATCAAAGGATTTAACGTTGTTATATTACGTTCTATGAATTTTTCGCTTCCTTTTTTGAACACGAAAGCCGGAAGCTGGATCGAAAAGGAACCCAGGAAACGAAAATTACCGTTGAAAAACAATGTTGACCTGAAATTGTAGATTTTAATCATGGAAGCAAATCGAAACTGGTTTGAAAACAATCAAAAATAAAGCTACCGAGAAAACAGAATTGTTGCGGTTCAAAAAAATATTTTTTTGCAGATGCCGAAAAAATATGGTGCTGCGAATGATGTTTTTTTTATTTTTTCTGTTTTTCCGAAGTAACGGAAGACTTGTTAAAACCAGGTAAAATCTAGTTTGATCAATAAAATACTTTTTTCACCACCCATGAATGAATAAGTATTATTTATACTTAACTCAAACACTCTTTTATCTAATTAAGTCTACTTAGATTCATTTCAAACTTGAAATCTTCATTTCCCGGTCAAGAGAAACAATTTCTTTTACTTTATGGACAAACTTCAATTATGGATCACAGACTCGATATAGCAGCTCATTTTCCAATAAAAACGCGGTAATTTTAATATTCAGGAAGGTAACTAAGTTTTTCAATCCTTCCGATATCCTCGTGATGATTTTTGGCTAATAATTTTCGACTTGCTAGTCACGCAGTCGGTATTCGGGCGGCTCCGAGGCGGGTTTTATGTTGCGGAAGTGACGAGTATACATTCGTTCGTTCGGTATTTCGGTATGTTTTTGTTTTTACCCGGGTTTTATTTACGACCGGATAGCAAGCCGGCCACAAATATGCGACGGGAGCGAGCGAAGCTAGCTAGCTAGCTAGTTCAAAACCCACCCCTACAGATCCGCGCCTCCACACAACGGTTAGAATTCTCTCGGGCCGGCCGCCGGCGTCATTTTGCGGTCTTTTTACATCCCGTAATAATTTTTTGGCACCGACGCCATCCCCCGATGTCTCGGGACCACGTAACTCGTAGCTGGAATCGTTGACGCGCGACTTTCCGCCCCGCGATTGTTTATTCGCATCCTTATCCTATTTTACTTTTTTCGTGATTCGTGAAGGGATCTCACAACGAATTTATTCATAAAAGAATCAATCAATTTTTATCAGTGTTATCAAAGTCAACCAGAATTTATTTATATATCTTGTGTACGTAAATAAATACCGCCAAAATGATTATTGTTATAAAACGTTGAATAGCTCTTCGAGAATTTCTGCAGATTTGCTAAAATACTCGACGTTCGTGATTTAATTCCATACATATGCATATGTACTGCATTACGGTTTTGGCGCGGATTTGCGCTGGTATGAAGAATGATTCGGAGCCCTTCAGGTAGGTGCCTGTAACATCGTCGATGACGTATAAGGGTGTTGCAAGCCTTGCTGGCGGACGAACCTGGCTGGCATTCCCGCATAATAAATCTCGGAGATATTTGTCGGGTGGGTGGTAAGCCGGTGTCAGGAGTTTCGGAGGGTTGAGGAAACATTTGTCTACGTTGGGAGGAGCCGGGCGTTGACGGGACGGCCTTCATCCATCAGCGTTCCCTGCAAACACATCAATCCGCCTGCACACTCGGCAAGCGTCGAGAGGATTTTAAGGGCTCGCCAAGCGATCGGCGCTTCTTCGGGATCGGAATTCCTCCGCGAAACGAAAATCAAAAAAGGGAATACGAACCTAGCTGTCGGGAAAAGGGAGGAAAGGGTGCAGGGCGCGACGCCCTTCGTTGCCGCACGCGTCGCGACGCCTCTGCCACTTATCGATACGGCCTCGTTACGACGGATTCTCGTGGCTCGTAACGACTTATTAGACGAGCGACGGTCGGCAGCCCCGGCGTTCATTGCCGTCGTTATTTCGCTCTTCACGTCCCTGAAACGCCGCCCTACGAAGAATACCTGCCACTCGTTTTATAGGTGAGTTATTCAAGATGTCGGGTGCATATGCGAAAAGGTTGTCACAGGTATATGGATACTCAGGTTTGTGTCCTTTACGGAAACGTAACGCGAACACGTTCAGCTATCGAACGAAACGTTCCAACACTTGTTATTTTTTCTTTTTAAAGACGGAAATTTCTCCCGTATGCTGCGCTGCTCGTTAATTGCGAGCTAGTTGGACTGCGTTGCGTGAAAGAGACAGCTGGTACAGTTACCTACGTTGAACTCGATTACAGGCTCTAGGTTTTTTCCCGGGGTAACGTATAAGTTGAATTTAATTTTTTTTCAAATTCAAGATTTAACTTCACGGTTTTTTATGCTCAATAAAAATTCAGCTTCAGGCTGTATTCGTATATAAGGCTACAGGGGCACATTTAATGTTCATTGTTTGAGAACATTAAATCCATACCGCGATCTCAGATTATATCATTGCAAATAGTATAATTGATGAAATAAATCTTGCTTCTCGGTCGAGTTTCTCTCAAAATCAGAGTCAAAGTTTCTTGGAGAATCGGTTCAGGTCGAGGGATTATAATATACTGTATCAATATCTGTAAAGTGTATTTTATTTTTCAATTCTCCGCCGCTTTATATTATATATATATATATATACCTGTAACGTAGAGTTATAATATAAATCGAGGAGATGCAATGCGGAGGCAGATTTTCTTAGCTGCATAAATCTCACGCGGTTTGTTTCCGACGGTTTTCCTCCCCCCTATTTTCAAGGGGGCAGACAAAACAAAATAACTCAATTAAAGAATTTCCATGAAACCAGCAGCTGCACATAGGTATATATAATAATATATATATACGTATAACTATAAGGGAGAATGCAAGTTACTCGGAGATACATATTTATGATTTGATCATTCTCACCGCGGTGGAATTATATCTGGATGGAAATCGAGGAGCAGCGCGTGAGTCGGCCAGCCGTAGGATAAATCCAGGGGCCACGGAACGATGCGGAGTTTGCAAGCCGCCCCAAGAATCTCGAGAGATCCGTAATACTTTATCTTGATATTATTGTACCAGCCATTTTTATTTTTCACCTTCCACCTTCTTCGGTAATATAAGAAAAGTATTGGATTCGCTCGAAATCACTTTTTTTTGATTTCAGTGAATCCTTACGTATTCGAACCTCTACAATCCGATAAACAGGCCTTTAGAAAAATGTCGGTCTGTCGGTATATACGGCTCGATGAGAAAATTTGAAACTTACAGGATTTCACAACCAAATGATAGGTATCAAAAATTGCCATGTCCCGTTTAATTTGAACTTACGGTTTTACCGGAAATGAATCAATTCTCAATGTTTAATCCACAAATTTATACTTTTTCCTCCTGAATACTTTTCCTGAACAAACGATTATGTTTTACCCAGTTTGTGTATTTATTTTGTCAAATTTATAAACATTTTGTTTTCAGAAAGTTTTTTTTTCTTTCAGTTCCTCTTTCGAAACTTTTTTATTTCGCTGACAGGTCCTATCGGTTTTAGATTTTTCACTCGGCCGTTCTCGAGATCATCCGCGGAAGTTTGTCGGACATACCGACAGACTCTTCCCATTTCATGGTATGGTATTTTTATTCCTATAGTCAAATCATGCGAAAACGAGAACAAATTTCACGCGGTTCGATTCCCGGTGCACGAACCCACGAATTTGGTATTAATAATAAAAAGGAAAAGACAAGGTGCGACGTAAGAATTTAAGCACCGTTCGTTTCTCGTGAGACAAAGGAGAAATAAAATCTCTTCACGCATTACCGACGCCATTTTACCGTCGCCCATCTTTCGGCTGTGTTTTTAATTACAGTTACAAAACGTACTTACACAACGGCCATCGCAAAAAAAGAAACAACTCCCTGGGTGGTGAAGGATGTATAAGGTGGGTACGGTTATACGCGCTGAACGTGCAACGCGTAAAAGTCGCGGCGTCGAAGGGTGCCGCAAGAAGAAGGAAGTGGGGAAGGGCAAAAAAATAGCGAGGTATAACTTTTGGGGAGGCGCAACCAGCCGAGATCCCTTTTCCTATCCGCGGGGATAATACGAAGGGCGAAAGGAGGAAAGATGCGAACGTCGAGGAAAGGCGGGGGCGAAGAAGCCGAACTAGGGGGGGTGAAAGAGGGAGAGGAGAGAGCGGGAGGGGCGGGAAGGCAAAGAGGGCAGCGCGGTTGGATTTCATTTCGTCTCGTCCCTTTGATGTCTCTGATGCGTGGCGCTGGCCCGCTTCTGCCTTTTTAACAAACTCATCTCCTCAGCAGCCCTTAATCTCCGCCCTTCAACTTTCCCTTTTTTCCATCCCTCCTCCCTCTTCTCTCGTCTCTCTTCCCTCCCTCCCTCCCTCCCGCCGTTTCCTTCCCCTCCTCCAACCCTTCGCGACCGCCTTACCTACCCTAATGCCCTGCAGCACGTTGCGCCGTGAAGGCATTTCTCGCCGCAGTGCAGTCCCCGTTTCGAAGGGCTCCCACCGGCACTTATTACCAGCAGCCACGTGACGCCGGCAAATTATTACCCCTGCACCGTCGCTATCGTTCAGGAACATCGGAATACCCGTTCCTGACTTTTCGCGCGTTCGAGGATAGCGATGAAAAGGGGCGTGCGTGGTTGTATCCACTAGGATAATTTTTCAAGGAATTGTATCAATTTGTTGTTACCGGGCGAAATTTCGTTTCATTATTACAGCTATACGTACGTGTGATATAAATATCGTACGTGCATACACGTATGTGTGTGTAGGTAATATCGCACGGCGCTCGATGGCTGGAACTCGCAGGTACGAGCGACTGCGTCGTTGACGAGAAGTTATTAGATCCCCCTTCTGCTTTCTCTCAGTTCCTGGGGGTAACGGATGAAACTGCTTTTGTGATCGCTCCGGAGCTGCGTGGTCTTCCGGCTCGTCGGGCGCAGGTGTTTACGACGAGGAAAGTCCCCGAGTGCTTTTTCTTTATATTTGCTTCCCTTCCTTCTTCTTCCTTCCTTATATTCTTGTTCTTATTATTCTTCTTCTTTTGCTTCGCACTCGGCTCCTGCAGTCAACGTCCACCGAAGACGAGGCGCCATCTATTTTCTTTCAACAGCAGAATCCAGTCGGCTAAAACTTATACCCCGGACTTGGGAAGTAAGGATTTTTACCCCGTGCACGCGTTCAAATCGCGTGACCTGTATTTACAGGTCCTGCCGGTTAATGCACGCGGGTGAAAAACATGACATCCGAAACCGATGTGGTCTCATTATTCTAACTCTTGGAAATGGAGTTTCTTCACATCGATTTTCCTTATCTTTTCGTTCGTCACTGTGACGGATCTTCTGCACCGGCGTTTGGTTATTCATGCGTTTGCCAATTTTCCGCATACTAGTCATCGCGCATTCGATGATGGGCGATTTTTTGGTGTTCGATAGGGTCGAGAAAAAATTACATCTACGCGTACTCTTATCGTTAGTGATTTTTAATTTTCTGTATCCACGCGTATATGGGATATACCAAAGAATCAGATTTTTTTCAGGTGAGAAGTACATGTATTGAGATTCTAAAAATTGACGAAATGTTCGACAAGTATTTTCAAGTAAAACCTGATCCAAACAAAGTTTGTTATGTAATGAACCGAATGAGTTACTTTTACTGCTGACCATACTTGTTGAACGAGTAGGATAAAAAAGATAGAAATATCAGAACATAAAAAGTTTACGATATCGAATTTTCAAAGACGAGAAAATCTGCTTTATAGAATTTCAAAACGTGAAAAGCCAGAATATAGAATCGTCAGAATCCGTACTTTGACATTCCTTGCTTTTCCTTTCTAAATTTTCACGTTTCTGTCCTTCAACTTTCAAGATTTAAAAATTCTGTAATAAAATGTACTTTACAGAGTTTTTGAAAATTCAACACCGTGAGCCTTTTATCTTCTAGTCCTTGTGCATTGTCACCCTCACCCTTTGCGAACGAAAATCATTAGAAAATCGATCCGAATCTTGGGTAACATTGAGATTTTGATCCCAAAAAATATTAGTTTAAATTTTATGTCGATCGTTCGCTGAAAATTGGTACAATCGGCCGACAGTCGGGTGAAAATAAGCGACGCCGAAAGCTGCGGTCGTATTTCAAAATCGGTCAATTACATCCATCGACGGAAATCGTCGATGTAAGAGAGAAATATCGAGGCTTGGCGCCGGTGCGGGAGGGCGAGGAACGGGGTTGTAAAGAGAAGGTTCGAGGGGTGAGAACGGACACGTGCTCGGCTCGAGTATCGCTGTACATTATTAGCGTGAAAGGCGTCCGCAAGACCGTGGATTCGCGGAGGTGCCGGGAAACAGGGCAGCGCCCAGCCTTTCGGCGGCGATTCGATTTAGCCGGGTTGGGGTTAGGCTTGTTAGAGAGAAGGATCCGGCCGCTGCGGCACGCGACGCCGCCGCTTGGCCGTTCCCCGGGGGCCTCGGGACTCCCTCGGCAACAATAACGCCGCGACGCGATCGCGTCTCGTTAACAAGCCTTTATTTCGTTAAATTTGCATTTATCGCCCGGCCGTTACGCTGCAAAACGACCGTTTCAGCGCTCCCCGTACCCCAATTTCAAACGGATTATATCATTCCTTTGCGCACGTGATTATTACACCGCGTTCCGAGCTGGTATAATCGACACATAAGATGTCATAAGCTTCCTTCTTTCGTTCGCCAGTCCATCGAATTACTTAGCAGGGATTCAGAGAATACAATCTCAGGCTTATAAATACAGGGTCAGCCTCTTCGATCGAGACGATGTTAAATTCACAGAAAATATCCTAAAAGTAGCGTTAGAAACTCGTTTGCTTTGAAAGCGCCACAACTTTGAAACGAGTTTTTTCGCTGTATTTAAACATGCTCACACTACCTCTTAATATGTACAATGATTGTACTTGACATCATTATTTTCCAACTCTTAAAGAAAAATGTATACAATACCGATAAATATTCATCACGAACTGATCGAAGCGATTAAACTTTGCGGCCAGAGATATTAAATTTGATTTCATAGTCAGGGTAATCGCGTTAAGGGTGTTCTAATCAATACCATGACCCGTATTCTCGAATTTTAATAGCAGATGTTCCATTAGAGTTTTCGAGACATTAGAAGAAGCAAAAAATTCACTGTCGAAAGCCAAAAACCCTAGTTACCTAATTTATTTTTAGGGTTTATTGGGGCAGAGCTTACACTTAAGACAGGAGTCTGACGTTATGGGTAAATTTTTCGAAATTCGTTTCGATATATTCTATCCTACGGAAGCAACAAGATCTGCGAATGACCCGCATATATTAAGGACTACCTTGACAGATATACAGCTTAAAGTATTTTCCGCCCCGAGTCACTGCTAGTAAAATGATAATCGATACTCGGTCGGGATTGATTATCGGTGAATCGTGTTCGACGCATGATGCGAAGGCATCGAGGCATCGAGGCATCGAGGCATTAGCGAGGACCGCTGCTGGAAGGCCTAGCGCGTCGCGCAGCGGGTATTTCTGAGGGCGCGGGTTAGCGGGGCCTGGATTGGGAGATTTGGCGCAGGGGGGGTGGGGTGGTGGGGGGTGGATACCGGGGGCAGAGAAGGATTTCACGGAAGGCTGCCCCCGAATGGACGCGTCTCCCGCAGCCCTGCCGCTGACAGCCACGAATTGGAATCGCATCGGCATCGCTCGATAGCCGTTCTGGCCTACCTACCAAAACCCACCGAAAGCTCTCCGAGCAGCGACGTATTCCGGTTGCAGGGAGCGGCGGCTGATGTGCCTCCGGTATTCCATCCGCAGAGAGATGCGTCTCCGATAGTCGGCTTTACGGGAGATTGAGAGATACGAATCCACGGATAGGTATGATTCGGAACCCTCCCTGCCGAACTCGGGGGGAAGAACGTCCTGGGCGACGATGCGTACGGAGTGACGGACGTTCGGAAAAGAGTCCGCAGGGCCCCGGTTCTCATCCATGCCCGATGTCAGGAGGTCACATTCCCCTACATGTATAAACATTTACAAATACCCGTCAAAGTTGACCCCTTAGGATTAGCCGCGGCCACTTTCCAATGGGCTAAAGTCCGTTTGCTCGTCGAGTGCGGACCCTGAAGAGACGCCGCATGTACGTCCTTGAGAATATCCGGGATCAGGGTCACCGCTCGTCCTTCGACCTGTGACGCTGTTTATTATTCAATCACCGATACCTGTTCCAGATTCTCGACTTTAACTCCTTTTTCTGGGGATATTTCACTTCTTTTACTTGTTTCAACGTATGCTCGACCTACGGTTGCGAGATCCGACAAGTACTTGCAGTGACGGTGACCTTTGTACCGTCCGCGAACTCGTGGCCACATTGCATTTCTCTAAACCGCATCGAAGTATGGAATGGAAACGTGAAGTAGAAGAGGGGTTTTCGTACACGTGTACCTATCTTCGAATTGATACGTATGAGTGGAATTAGGACGTTGTAGGAGAACGATGATAAGAACAGAAATACCTTGAAAATTGTTACGCGTATCCTGTCTATACCTGTATTATAAATATACCCGCATCATAATTGGTAGAGAAAGAGAGAGACTGGAGAAGATACATTGAAAAAAGCACAGAAGAACGGGCGCAGAGAGATGGGCACGGTGCGGGTATAACACTATACACGAGACACGGCGCACACTGCAACACAATCCCGGAGATTCGTCTGCTTCGATGGATTTTAAAAGATCTCAGAGATTATTACTTCTTCTTCTCGTCCTTCGCCTCTTTCGTTTTTCCTCCCTCCACCTCTCCATCTCCCTCTTTTTCATTTTCATTCTTCTATTATTATTTCAGAGGAGTGCGTGGCGCGGAGAACCCGGCCGAACGGACGGACCCGGATGGTCCGTGCAGGGTTAGGGTAGGGTAGGTAGGCTCGTTGGTTTCCCGCGGAGAGTATCGGCTCGCATTCAGGCTCACCGTCATGGAAGTAACTCCGGGACAACGGGGCCGCGCGATGACGGCGAGTTTGAATCCGTCGAGTGGAGATCCGCACCAGATGCTGCCTGGCTGTCTGTCTCTCTGCCCGATGCGCCTCTTTTGCCTCTTGGCTCCGATCCCGCCTCCGAGGACGATGCTTTTTCCCCCTTTCGCAGCCCCGCGATCCCGAATCGCGCCACTAGAATTGTCCCGCAATTATCTCCTCGGCACTCGTAGAAACGCGATGCCCATCGTTCGACTTTTCTCCTCTTAACGCATCGCGATGACCTCGACTAATATCGCCGAGGGGTATAGCCTACGCGATTAGAAAGCTGGACATTGTCCATTCTTCTTCGTCTTCTTCCCCTTCTTCTTCTTCGTCTTCACCCTTTCCCAGTCAACCCCGATTTTTCCTCGCTGTTGACCACTCGCTTTCCCCTGTACAATAGAACAGTTTAGGATAATCTATTAAGTTCCCGGAAAACCCGCCCACCCCGGACTCAATAAGGATTATATCCCCATTTGGAACCCTTTATCGACTATTAACTGCAGTTCACGTAACCAACAAACTTACGGCTCCCCGGTACATTGTGGCAAAATTCTTTCCGGATGTGATCGCACGAATAATGAACGCGCGAGAATCACAATGGCTTCGGTCTGCAGCGTCTGTTTCATTTTTCACTTTTCATTCCCTTCTGCCGGATTGTTTTCTTTTTCTTTTCTTTTCTTTTTTTTTTTTTTCTTATTTCCATTTTTTTCGTTCACCATTATTTTTTCCTGTCGCAAGGCATCGAGATGAGCTGTATGAATAGAGCCACATTATCATATTTTTACCCTGGCTCCTCTCGCCAGTCTTTCCGGTGTTATCGCAACGTTGCTGAGCTGCTCGCGCGCTTTGCTGCGAGATAAAGGGGGACGAAGGAAGAAATTAAGGGAACGGGTGGTGTCGGTTGCTCTTTGCTAGATTGTGCGCCACGTAGAAAAGGTATCCGCGAGATTAAAATACCACGTTTCAAAATTATTACCCACACAGCAATTCCTTTGTGCTCGTATAACGGTGTCGCCATTGTCTTTCGAGTTACGTATGACGATAATTTGCGGACTGCAGATGAAACACCCGGCGGAGATTGAGGAAAGAAAAAACACATCCGCCTACGACTCGAGCCAAAAAGTACACAACGTATCTCGAGATTCTTCACTTTTATACGAAATTCCATGTTCGTAACGTGCATTGTTTTAAAAGCGGGTCGATTCCATCGGCGACGAAACAATCGGAAAGTAAAGGCCGCGGATGATACCGGGACGGTATAAGGTGTCTTATCGCAAACATCGATCACAATGCTTGTTCGATCTCCCGAGCAGCTTTCATACAGCTCAGAATCCTCGAAATGCTAAAAGCAATTTCTACTCCGCCGGGATCTCGGCGGCGGTTCGGTCGTGGGTGTGTTTTTCGACCCGCACCCAAATCGGATTGAAGTCAAGGATTTCCACGGTCTCTCCGTGCGTTTGAACGTTTTTTTTATATGCAGATAGATCCGTCCATTTACTCGGTTGTACATGAACCTCTGACGTTCGCATTCCACGCGTTACGTATACCGAGATATTATTAAGTATCATCCGACTTTTGCCACGACGATGGTTTTCCGCGCCCTTTGGAGAACGCGTTTCGGGAACTTCGAACCATCAATTTATGAACCGCGAATGACCCTGCTCAATAATAGCTCGGGAATAATAAAAAAAGTTGTCGTAAAACAGTTTTACGGCGATAAGTGGCGGGGTAAACTTATATCGCGATTTATTCGAGATATTCCTATTAACTATGCACTCCGGTTCAACTGTAATTCTTACACGTGTACCGTCGTAAACCCCGATCTTCCTGCAGAATTGGTTATAGGGTGAAACCATAATGCCTCCACGATCGCTGGTTGATTTCCGACAATGCTTCGCTCGGTATAATAGCATAACAGCATAATGGCGGGTGCATGCGGTTCGTCCATTATTATACGCCTAGACTGATATAATCTGCGGTCGCAGGTAAGTCGGTATACCTATACGTATACTCGCGTGCATGCTCCGCGGAGTGCTACCTGAAACAGGGGAATCCGGCAGATGCAGGGGATAAAGTTAAAGAGCCGACGCGTGTAATTGCGGAAAAGTGATTGGAAACTGCCGGCAAGCATCGCGCAGGCATCAAACCGGAACGCGCATTTCGGGTTCGGGTGAACGCTCGCGGGGAAAAATCACGGTCGCGAATTAGTCAGGTGAAACGAGTCCCAAAATGGGTATTCGGGAAGAAGGCGTTATTGTACGCGGCGAGAGACGCGTCTGTATCGGCAAAAAGCTCGGCTTAAGGCCGCAGGCGACACAACGGACCGGCTGATCCTCCGTGTCCTCCGGAGCGTGCCGTACTTGCGGGAATCTCTGGGTCGAAATCATCCTTCGCACAGGGACGACGATCCTGGAACCGCGAGGATATTAGTGGTGGGCCCAAGGCCAACTTGGCATGGCATACTTCTCGCCCGCGGCTCTGTGTCGCAACAAACCCTCCGCGCCAATTCAGATTCGCAAGTCGACCGGAAACACCTGGGCAACCTTTATTCTTTTCGTATTTTCACCTATAAACCAATGTTCCGCAAGACCAATGTCACCCGGGAACTTCTACCCTCGCCTCGGGGTGAGACAGCTGAGCAAATTCGTTGCACGTACTTGCACGTATCGATGGTATAGTAAATTAACTGTAATCGAGATCGAATTTACTGCATCACCGCGGCACTCGTCGTCTTAATGCTAATACACTCTTCGTACACAAGGTACCGCATGGTCTTGGAAACATGTGGTATAATACCGTTATAAAGGGTGAAATCAACTCTATGCTCCTGTTTCTGATCTGGTATTCATTGCAGATAAAAGACATATAAACACCTTCGCGTGTTCATCAAAGGAATAAGTTTGCTGTGTTGACCCAGTTTAGTGTAAAAACAGTCTTGTTTCTGGCTATCAACAGGAAACGTATACAGGTATTGAGACCAAATAACATTTTCCTCTGGCTTTTACTTATCGTCTATTTGGTCATTTGTTTTCGCTCAGGTACCCCATTTTATTTTTATAACGGCTTGACTTTAGCTACAATACAATTACTCACGAGCTTGATGACGACCAGCCTGAAGTGAATGATTCCAATTCTGGTGAGAAATTGGATAATTCAAAATATCCGAGTTTCAGTGTACCCAATAACACAAACTTTGCGATAGTGTAAATTATGTATATGGGATATTTGAAAGAGACTCTTAGAATCGCAGTTCAATTTAAAAAGTTTATTCATTTCAATATTTACAATCAAATCATTTCGTACAGTGTATACAATAAGCTCGTACAATAATTTCTACAGATTTACAGAATACGGAAATAATGGGATTGAGATAAGAAGATGAAGAGAAGATGAGCGAAATAATTGGCAGGATCGAGACGAAGAGGTCCACTATGGGCGATCTGAAAACATCAGATGACAGTGTAAGAGTATTTCAGACGTTTGGAAACGATTGTCGAGTTTAAAATTCAACTTAGTCTCTTTATTTCAACGTTACAATGAGATTATTTTTATCGGTGTATACAATAAAATCGTATATCGCAATGTCTGCAAAGTAACAGAATACGAAAACGATGGGTCTGTGAGAAGAGGATAAATCTGAGACGAGCGTAATAACTGGCAGTATCAAAACGAAGAGGTCAACTAAGGACGTCTCTTAACGGGGGTCAGCAGAACGAGGAGGCGGCTCGGCTCGCATGTCCTGTTCATCGCAAAATCTGCAATACATCATTTTCGGCTGGGATGATCTTACGGTAGATTTACCATTTGTACAGTTTATGGGCGACGGTCTGGCCCATAAACTTGGCTGGCAATGACGGCAGCCCGTGGCAGAGTTGGGTAAGCAGCGGTTGGAGTCGGAGTTGGAGTTGGAGTTGGAATTGGCGCTGGCCGAGGCGAGGGTAGCTGGGGGATTTTGCTGCTGCAGCGACGTCTGCTCCCGGAGTAACGTATCGCCGCGCCCTCGGGGTAGGAGTCGAGTCACCCCCGTCAACCGTATCACCGACGGTCCTAGGATACCGCCGAAAGAGAGAGAGAGAAAGAGAAAGAAAGAGAGAGAGAGAGAGAGAGAGAGAGAGAGAAAGAGAGAAATCGACTTCGGTTCTCTCCGCCAACGCCGTACGGGGGAGAATGGAAATTAAATGTGCAGTGGGCCGTTTCCCTGATTGATTTGTATTCTAATCTCGCCGTGCTCTATATGTTCGTATTGAGTGTATGTCCGGACCTACATACATCCTTAGATTTCTACATCTTATGTCGGCAATTAAGGAATGAAAAATTTATGCTCGTATACCTACGTTTTTTGGTACACGGATGAAATTTATTATATTTCAGCAAAATTGGTTGACATAATAGGGCTTCGCATAAGTGCACGTTTTATGTTGTACGTAATTGTTGTTGTTGTCGACCGAGTTAAATCATTTTTGTCACATATACTAATTATAAGAAATAACTTTGGAATTGAAAGATCAATCCATGTGCATTTTTATGTATGTTTTAATTTTCCCGATTATCAAGGTGAACGCGTACGTGTTGGCATCTGTTGAGGACAGGATGAATTTGGGGTGAATAACGTCGATGAATGAGGTGTCACGATGTCGACGTTACCGAGACTAAAGAAAACTGAGCTTGTCCGCAAGGCTTTTACTGTATAGTAACAAGTGCTTGCAAGCCAGCGGTAGGTAAGCACCACCGCTGCTTTACCAGCGAAAGCTTCCGGATTGAACCATCACTGGCAGTGGTAGTAATTCCTTTTGGTATCTTTCAGATTGTTTCGATTTTTGGCAAAGACATTGATGTACATTAATCAGAGTATGTAAGTAAAGCTGTAGACGAAAGAAATTATCCTTCTGGTATGTTTCAATTTTGGTTAACAGGGTTGACATGCGTAAGATACGTATGAATTTCAGGAAACTTGGATAGGAACGATCACAGGTCTGCATGTGGCAATCGATGATTTGTAGGGATCTTCGAGAACTACTCTTAAGCAGAATTTAATTCGAGCATCAATGATTTGCGGAATTTTCTTTCCACATCGGGCCCTGTGAAATCCAAACGAAGACATAAAGAACAGTTAAGGATCTAGAAACAGCTAGAAAGGTACAAAGAATATACGGGGAAATTTTTCCTTTTTGGCTGTTGCACGCAGGCGTCTCTACACTGCGCCCAATCGATTTCTCTCGCAAAATTACGTCGGAATAGTGCCACAAAGAATTGATTCCAGCACTTTTCAAAATCGCGAAAATTTTCGGTAAAAATGCAAAGGGGTTAGATTCAGATTTAGATTTAGATTTATTTAGAACATTATTCCTACTTTCTACATGTACATTGTATCGTAATTTTTATCGATGTTGTTTACAGTCTTCCATTCCTGAGCGTTTATATGCTTATGTGAATGGAGGTGTGTTTTCATCTTTGACAAAATATGGCTTTCAGAGTAGTTTAGATAGCCATCGTCCAGGGCATGTTGGCAGCATTATCCTCACGCATGACTGTCAATCTGTCAATTGATTCAATACCACAATACGTGAATCGGAATCGTATTGGAATCGGCAGGAAAGATTAAGTGCGTATTTCTTGTCTGAAATGCGAATATTAAAATCATTATACATCTTATCATATATACATACATCACATCATACATCATCATATCATACGTAGCATTAAAGTTCGAAACCAAAGATTGGATGTCGGATGTTCAGAAAGTGACGTCACCCAAAATTTTTTTCTCTTGACGTCATCGATCTAAAATCAGCTAGTTGAATTCCTCAGTCTGGGAACAACCGCGCAATAGAGCGGGCGGATGAGAATCGCGCTCCGCAGATTTCGAGTGCCGGGTTCTCTACCTCCTGGATCCTGCGCTCCGGGTCCGCTTCCTGGTACAACTCGACATCCAGGAAAAGCGCTCCGTAGTTTCTGCGCTCAAGGTCCACTACCAGCAGGAACTTGACTTCCAGGACAAGTGCTCCGTAGTTCTGGCTGTCCAGGCCCACTACCTGCAGGAACTAGACTTGCAGGTCAAGCGCTCCGTGTGTCCTGCGCTTCAGGTATGCTACCTGGGGAAACTTGATTCAGGGAAAAGCGCTCAGTATTTCGTGCGCTCCAGGTCCGCTACCTAATAAAACTCGACTTCCAGGACGAACGCTGCGTGGTTCCTGCGCTCCAGGTTCACTACCTGGTGAAACTCGACTTCCAGGACGAACGCTCCGTGGTTTCTGCGCACCAGGTCCGCTACCTGGTAAAACTCAACTTCCAGGACAAGCGCTCCGTAGCTTCTGCGCTCCAAGTCCACTACCTAATGAAACTCGACTTCAGGGACATGTGGTGAATAAGGAGGAAGAGGACGAGGATTTCTGCTCAGTGAGTAAAACATTTTTATAATATTTAATGGCTATTGTAATTATATTTTATCTGAAATTTTTTGAAGCTTGTTACGTTTACAATAGATCATTTCAATTCATTTTTCGCGCAAGCACAAATTCGGTAGCTGTGAATGCGCTAATGGGATTAATAATATTGTTAATTACTTAATTGATTATATTATTCCTTACGGATTGTTTTCGATGTTTTCTTATACTGAAAATATTTATTGCTATTTCAGGTATAACCCGAGGTGATTGGAGGTGGTTGGAGGTGGTCGGAGGTGAACGAGGAGGAGGACGAGGAAGACAAGGAGAACGAGTTGGACGACAAGGACGAGGATTTGTGCTCGGTGAGTAAAACATTTTTATAATATTTGATGACAATTGTAATTATATTTCATCTAAAATATTACAGACTTGTCACGTTTACAATAAATTGTTTCAATTCATTTTCCGCGCAAGCACAAATTCGGTAGCTATGAATGCGCTAATGAAATTATTAATATTGTCAATCACTTAATTAATTATATGAATCCTTACGTAATGTTTTTGATGTGTTCTTATACTGAAAATATTTATTGCTATTCCAGGTACAACCCGAGGTGGTTATCGGTGGTTGTTCGAGGTGGTTGGCGATTGTTGGAGGTGGTCGGAGGTGGACGAGGAGGAGGACGAACTGAACTGAGTCTCAAAGCCCTGTTGACATAAAAGCAGCTATTCGATAGAAATTATAGTTTATAGTTTACACAGCCCATTGCATGATATTTCATTATAAATACATATGTTTCAACGTATTTAGGAATAATTTATCAAATATACAGAGGAGATGTGCAAATAATAAATGAATTCGACCGCAATTTGATGTATTCATTAGAGCTTTAACAATAAATTTAAGCTTTGTTACCTCTTTTATTTTATTATGGATAATCAAAAACATTTCCGACTATTCGTGCTGTGGAAGCATGGGGATTAAGCCAAATGTAGCAAAAGATTAGAAACAGTGTATGTAGAGTACGGGTATTTTTCTGATAATGCAAATAGAATAGAATACAACGCCTTGCGAATTAGCTTTTCAGACAGAGATGAATGATGAATTTTAAGGACTGCATTATCGTTGTTGAATACTCTATGCCTCACGGGAAAAGAAAATCTGTAACGATAAAATTACGCACCGGATCATCGTCGACTTTAACTTTTGAAATGTCCTACCATTTTCGAACACCTCCTACCTCCCCCTGCCACCTCCCACCATCAATGGCCACTTTCGACCATCCCCTATCACCTTCTGCCAGCGCCGACCACCTCCTACCATTTCCGAACACCTCCAACCATCCTATTTACCTATATTACTAGATTAGCTATGATATGAAGAGAAGAATTATTCATTTCAAAATGGGATTCTATTCGACGCGCGCTCCATGTATTCCATAACATTAGTATTCATAATTATTCCAACAACTTTTCATTTGCTCTCTCGATCTTGAATTTTCATAGGCATAGAATCGAAACGTTGTTTTAGCTGGTCGCAAGTGAAGTATCTGCGTTGGGTGGAGGAGCAGAATTGTTTTTCGAAAAGCATTCGGATGGAAAAAAATTCAGAGTAACTGTAATACATCACGGATGCGCTAATTTTGAACGAGATGGAATGGATGCTTCGTATATGAGACGGTATTTAACGCTGCGTAGTGGTTTAAAGACCTAGAAAGGTGATAGGGAGAGAAAGAACGACGCTTCTTAACACTTTGAGTGTATTTCAACACACATTTGAAGGATAGGAGCGAAATTTTTCATCATTCAACTGTCGCAGAACGGCAGCGTTATTTAACCGACCCGTTCACTGAAGAATATATCTTCAG